>NC_139408.1:35178496-40215996 GCF_905368555.1 Meleagris gallopavo | reverse complement strand
TATAATATGATGTGGAAATGGTTTTCAGCTAATTCATGCTTGGAAATAACAGAGCAATGTTTTCAAAGAGTCTGAATATGCCCAGTACTTCACTAACTACTGGGGTTGCACTAATGACTCTGATAAGTGAAGCTTAACCTACAGACCATTTAGAGAGTGGAATGAGTGTGGGTGGTGACTGGCTTATAAAGTATTTCACACTAGGAACATAGTGCACCAGCTTTCTTTGATCTGGGTGGAGTGCCAGGACTCTGGGCCAACACTGAGTCCTAGCCGTTTAGGGTCCCGATTACCTGGGAGATTCTCCTTGTTTGCAGTGTCACAACCCCTGATCTGGTGACGAGGGAGCTGGAGGGGGAATGCGTCAGGAAGACGTCTGTGGCAGTACACTCTGTATTGCAGCCTGCGTTGGCTAACTTGCTAGGCAACGTCTGAACACGCTTTCTCAAGTGTTTGGGAGTAGTTGAGTTGATCTCCTTTGAGCCGGGACAGAACAGAGTGGCTCTGATCCCAAATCGTTATTTTGCTGCTGTTTAATTAAAAATGGGAACAATTTATTCATTAACTGAGTTTGTCTCTCTTCTCTGTTTTCATTTGGAAAAAGCAATTAGAAACTAAGGCTGATGAGCTAGTATGTAGATACACAAACACCCATCCACAAAGACTGGTGGTTTTCTTTATAGTGAAGGGCATTTATGCACCTGTAATGTAAACTTCTGGCAAAGTTCCTGCTAGAGTTTGTAGACATGGGAATATGGGAAGTGAGCAGTGGGGATGCAGTACTGGCACCTCCACTTTACAGAAGCCAGGCCCTTTGCCAAGATCAACATGCAGATGAGGCTGCGTATCAGGTCCTGAGTGAATTTAGCAGTTGCTGTCCACCCATGCAACCTGCAATTAAGGGTTTTCCTTTTTTTTTTCCTTACCTTTATAATGCCCTCTTTGGAAGAGTAGCTACTTGCACTTTCAGTTGCAGAGGGTTTGTTATGTAAAGGTCACTGAACCACTACTTTTAGATGTGTCTTTATTATCATCTCCTATAGACTTTACAGCATAGCCCCTCTCTAATTTCAACCATTTAGTATAGATGAGAAAAATACTGCCAGGTGAATCAGCAGCTGGAGGAATCCTGCCCAGACACTATTTAAAGCTAAATGTTATGAAAAACTGTAATGATTTCTACAATTCTGGGGATCAGTTGGCCAGCTATAGTCAAAAAGGAATTCTAAGTTTGAGAGGTCTTAGTAGTTGGAGGGATAAGCTGCTGAATGGTCATTAACTCACGCAGGCAGGGAGTTGACTCTTACAGTCTCTAAAGCAAAAGGAAAATCAACTCAGGAAAATGATATGCATGATTTCCTTTCAATGTGTTCTGCTGTTGTTTCTTATAACAGCCCACTGATTCTGTAGTTAATTTAGTAGTAGAGCTTTTATAGTTAACTTGCAATCTCAAGTCTCATTTTTTCAGCGGGTGAGTTCAATCATTTAAACTCTGTCTCAGATTCTCATGTGACAGATTAAGCACCTGCATCATGATTGTAACCAGACATTCTCTATTCCCAAGGTTTTTTGTTGGCTCTTTCTCATTGATGCCAGAGTTTAGTAGCAGCCAAAAGGAGTTAATAATGACTTAGCTACTAACTTGCTTTCTTCTTTAGTCCTTGGTGAAATGAGCTTTTGTAAAATTGCAGACTTGTTTCACTGTTCACAGAATCACAGAATCACAGAATTGTAGGGGTTGGAAGGGACCTCTAGAGATCATCGAGACCAACCCCCCTGCCAAAGCAGGTTCCCTACACCAGGTCGCACAGGTAGGCGTCCAGGCGAGACTTGAATATCTCCAGAGAAGGAGACTCCACAACCTCCCTGGGCAGCCTGTTCCAGTGCTCCGTCACCCTCACCGTGAAGAAGTTCTTACGCACATTCGTGCGAAACTTCCTATGCTGCAGCTTATGTCCGTTTCCCCTCGTCCTGTCTCCACGTACCACTGAAAAGAGACTGGCCTCACCGCTATGGCCGCCACACCTCAGATATTTATAAACCTGGATCAGGTCCCCTCTCAGTCTTCTTTTCTCAAGGCTAAACAGACCCAGTTTACTTAGCCTTTCTTCATAGGGGAGATGCTCCAGGCCCTTCACCATCTTTGTGGCCCTCCGCTGGACTCTTTCCAAGAGATCCCTGTCTTTTTTGTACTGGGGAGCCCAGAACTGGACACAGTACTCCAGATGAGGCCTTACCAGGGCAGAGTAGAGGGGGAGGATCACCTCCCTCGACCTGCTGGACACGCTCTTTTTAATGCACCCCAGAATGCCATTGGCCTTTTTGGCCACGAGGGCACACTGCTGGCTCATGGCCAATCTGTCGTCCACCAGGACGCCCAGGTCCCTCTCTGCAGAGCTCCTCTCCAGCAGCTCATCCCCCAGCCTGTATTGGTGCATGCAATTCTTCCTCCCTAGGTGTAAGACCCTACACTTGCTTGTGTTGAACCTCATCCGGTTTCTTACTGCCCAGCTCTCCAGCCTGTCCAGGTCTCGCTGAATGGCAGCACAGCCTTCAGGCGTGTCAGCCAATCCTCCCAACTTCGTATCATCAGCAAACTTGCTGAGGGTGGCCACTATCCCCTCATCAAGGTCATTGATGAAGATGTTGAACAAGACCGGACCCAGCACAGACCCCTGGGGGACACCACTGGTTACAGGTCTCCAGCCAGACTCTGCACCACCAACGACGACCCTCTGCGCTCTGCCAGTCAGCCAGTTCTCAACCCACCTCACTGTCCACTCGTCTATCCCACACTTCCTCAGCTTTGTTATAAGGATGTCGTGGGAGACAGTATCAAACGCCTTTCTAAAATCAAGGTAGATTACATCTACCGCTCTTCCCCCATCCACCCAGCATGTGACAGCATCATAGAAGGCCACCAAGTTGGTCGAGCACGACCTCCCCTTGGTGAACCCATGCTGACTACTCCTGATAACCTCCTTTTCTCCCAGTTGTCTGGAGATGGTATCCAGCACAAGCTGTTCCATCACCTTTCCAGGGACGGAGGTGAGGCTGACAGGCCTATAATTACCCGGATCTTCCTTCTTGCCCTTTTTGAAGACCGGAGTGACATTGGCTATCCTCCAGTCTTCAGGGACCTCCCCTGTTGTCCAAGACCTCTCAAAAATGATGGAGAGCGGTTCGGCAATGACCTCCGCCAGCTCCCTCAGCACACGTGGATGCACCCCATCAGGTCCCATGGACTTGTGGACCTTAGTACTGCCTAGGCGCTCACGCACATCCTCTTTCCTGACTAAAGGGAAGTCTCCCATTCCCCAGACCCTCTCCCTAACCTCCAGGGTGTGGGATTCCTGCAGGGGAGCCTTTTCACTGAAGACAGAAGTAAAGAAGGCATTCAGTATCTCTGCCTTCTCAGCATCCCCCGTTACGAGGACCCCCCCCTCACTTAGTAAGGGGCCCACATTCTCCCTAGTTTTCCTTTTGCTATTAACATACTTGAAGAAGCCTTTTTTATTATCCTTTATCACTTTAGCCAGATTCAATTCCAGACGGGCTTTAGCCTTCCTCGTCGCATCCCTGCAGGCCCTGACTACATTCCTATATTCTTCCCAAGTGATCAGACCCTTTTTCCACATTTCATGGACCTTCTTCTTTCCTTTGAGCTTGCGCATGAGCTCCTTGCTCATCCACAAAGGTCTCCTGCCACCTTTTCCCGATTTCTTGTTCACAGGGATTCACTGTTATTTGTCAGTAGTCTTAGTTGGGTAGCACCTAAAAGAGAAAATGAGAGTAGAGTTCAGCTTCCATCTGTTGAATGGCTTCCTTCCCTGCTGGGCAATCTGTATGACAAAAGGAAAGAAATGAGGTAGAAATAATTGGAGAAATCAACAATAATGGGGGCGAATATTGAATAGCCATCTTAGATCTTATCCTGAGTCTGACTTTTTCTTCAGCTCCTTTAGAGAGGATCTCTTTGGCAATCAAATTAGAAGTGCGGGCTAAAGACTGAGCGTGCAGTGAAACAAGATGGCAGCCTGAAACCTTAGAACACTTTTCTCCCATGTGGAGAGGAATTTTCATAGGACTCCTGTCAGGAGAACAGGTAGGAATTGGCCTCAGAAAGATCATGCAAAAGGTAGCAGGTGATGAAGGGTCTGAATCTTGGTGGCATTTCTATCAGATGTGTCAGTGACAGAAAGACTGACTTTTTAATTACAGCAGGATTCAACTATGTGAGTTGTTGATGCAAAATATCATCAAAGACTTGTATGAAATGCTTTGTCCATGTTGTTGAGTTCAATCTCAAGGGAAGATACTAAGGATAGATAGAACATGAATAAAAACTGTTGTTGGTGAAGATGCACTTCAAGGCACCCTACTGAGAGGAAGGTGAAGTTTGTAAATGAGCTAATGGAGGGCTGACTATTTTATCGACCATATCGACTTGTGAGAGCCATAAACTGAAGAATAAAATTAAATCCAACACTGCAACCTGTGAATGTCTTTCTTCTGCCAGGAAGAAAAAAAAAGCTTTCAGGTCTCTCTGCTGAAGCAATTGGTTTTTGAAGAGCTTTTTTTAAAAGGTAAATAAATAAAAATAGAAGATAATGACATACCCTTTGCATAGGTGAATAAGATGTTCCTCAGTTGATTTTATGACTCCTTTTCCACTCCTCTCTGGTGTTTATGCAGCAGACAGCAGCAGAGCAGCTGCTCAGTCCTACCCTGGAAACCTAATGTGTGGAATAAGTAGAGAGAATGAGCAAAGGGAAACTTGAGGTGTAACTGGGCCGTTGAACTTGAGGAAAATAAAAAATAAATGTTTGACATAGCCTGCATGTTAGTGTCCAGCCAGAGTTCAGAAAATATCAAGCTGAACAGTCTGATTTAAGCATTACAAACTCCTGTTTAAGAAGGGAATCTGAAACCCTAGTTTCAGACCAGATCCAGAGTAGGATTTAGACATCATGACATTCAGCACAGCAGTTCCTCCCTGAGATTCAAGAACTTGGTTACAGCGCAGGAATGCACAGAGCAGACTTCTGATCATTACGTAATGAATTTATGTGTCTAAGAATAGCAGTCATACCAAATGCAGGAGATGAAGGTGTGAGCCAGCCAACTGGCAATGCTGTTGACACAGGAGAATCTTATGTTCCCTATATTGCCTAGTTTAGAGAGTAGTCTCAGAAGTGGCATTTTTGGAACAGATTCAAACTTTGAGAGTATATCTGGCAGATAAGTGCCTAGCTTGAGTTTTGAGTAAACTTCTCTAATATTTCATGAAATTCAAGGAGGAACTAATACCTTTGTTTCATGGCTATATTACTCATTCAGGAAGTATTAAAGATGAATTTAGCCCTTCAGCCTGCAGCGAGATCGTAAATAATTCTCATATGGGAAAACTTTCAGCATTTCTTAAGGCTGGGTCAACGTGCGCAAGGTTGGAAAGAAAGAAGAAATACAGAATGATTGACAGGTATAGTGACTGAAAGACTAGATTTTTCATAGTTTTCAATGGTTTGCTTGTTCTACTCATAAAGGCAGAGGACATATACAACTTCATGTGGAAAATATGGATGGGAAGTTGGCATACCAATAGCTAGCAAGTTCAAGATGACTTCTTCAGGGACACGTTCCCACTTTACATTTTATCATAAAGAATAAGAACAGTGTTATTTCAACTTATAGCACTAATTGAACCCCACTGATGGCTCAGGTGGCCCAAAATTAGATAAATTAAAGAGCAGATGTTCATAAAATGGCATAGTTGTCTGTTCTTCAGAGAAGGCAATATGACAAAAAATGTGTTAGCCATAGTCTGACATACACCTGGGTTGCAGTTGTGAAATACACTGTGAAACCATCACTCTGTTCATTCTAAATGTGCTGTGGGCCTTCTTCTGTGCCCAGGATCTGCAAAGACATCTCAGAATTCTCTTAAATGTCCTTCCATCATCTCACTTTAATATAGGAGGTGATGCAGACACTTGATCATTATGATTTTCAATGACTCATGGTCAGCAACACAAAGTTAAATTGATTACCAAACCATCCTCCAGGAAATACTGATGGGTATCCTCAGGAATTTAAGCTAGATTCAGGTAAACATCTCCCACACTGGTTCTTCTGATGACTGGAGAAATTTGGTCCCCCTGCTTTCTGTTTCTAACAACAAAGGCTCTGTTCTCGGTTAAGTAAAAAACTATATGGTTGGTAATAAGAAAAAAAAAAAAAAAAAAGGAAAAAGAAGCCAAAACCCTCCACCAGAAAATATAATGATATACCAGAAGAACCGTTTGTGCATTAAAAACCCT
Source organism: Meleagris gallopavo (assembly GCF_905368555.1). NCBI lineage: Eukaryota > Metazoa > Chordata > Aves > Galliformes > Phasianidae > Meleagris > Meleagris gallopavo. Next base: position 40,209,676 of record NC_139408.1, on the reverse strand, counting down.
TCTCAATTTTCCAGAAAGCATCCAAAGCTCATTAAAAGAGGCTTTATTTTAGCGTGGTTGTGGTTTTCATTTTCTCTCTTCTTAAAACAGCATCTGTCACAGACGAATCAATTTCTCTGGTATTTTCAAGCACATATTTCCTAGCAGTCAGGCTAATACCATAACAGGACGAAGGTATTTAACTATTGCTATTTCACCTTTATTTCAACATTGAGAAATTCTGTTGTGCAGTTCCCATTGAATAGAACATTGGCTGTATGGAAATGTAGTCACAATACAGCCTTTCACTTAAATAATAAAAGCAACAACTTACTCAAAGACTAGTTTTTGAACCATGCAAACTTTCTTTTCCTTGGTTGAGCTGGTGGAATACAAAGTCATTTTATCGTAGAGTCAGATAATAACGATGGTCTCAAAATGCAGCACACAAACTTGGGATTTCATTGCAGACTGTGTTAAAGATCAAACAGGGATAAGGCACAGAGCTATTTCTCAGCAGTGGTGTATTTGGACCAAGCTTGTTTCATTTTATCTACACTCTGCCTCCAGACTCTGAATGCCACTCTGAAGTGGGCTTGTCTGTTATGTTTTCTATGTAACTTTCTTATCCAAAATGTTTTCAAGTTAACACAAAACTTTTCATTACTTCTACTACAGTTTTTTGTCAGACCCTGATTTGAACATGGATGGAAAGCCTCAATTATAACCTTCATCTTCCCATTGAAAATGTGGCTGTGACCACCCAGCACGAAGAAAGTTTCCTTAGTGCCAACAGCTGGATGTTTTTATTGATGTATCCCTCACAGTCATCACTCAGTGAAGTCTGATTTAGCAAGGTACTTAATACATTCTTAATTTTAAGTCATCTTATGGGCCTGTGTAAATCTGAGACACCTCTCAGATACTTAAAGTTGGGCAGATTCTGATCTGAGTCCTATGAAATACACAGATTCAGAATAGTCATTTCACATCTTCTGATTCTGCTACTGCTCATGCTGTAATACTGAGAAAGAAGATGAGGCAATTTTCTCTGTGAGGCATTTTGTTGAAGAGCTGAAACAAAGCTTGCAGGAAAATGGAAGAGAAAGAAAGAGATGGCCTTAGAATAGGTAAGAGTAGACAGAATTGATGCAGAGATAGTCCAGAATTAAACCCATCAATAGTAGAGAGGTAGTTAAAGAGGACAAAAAGTCCAGGGTTAAAAACTGGAACTTCTGACTGAGCTACTGCTATGGATGTTGAAAGCTGATAGGAGACTGGAGTTGAATTATCTCTTGTTGCCATAGCATAGCCAGTGTCTGTGAAAGCATCACATTTATGGCTTGTTTCATGAGCTAAGGTGAAATAATGTTACCAATAGAGTATACTTGGTTTACATGGATTCTATGTACTTCTTAGGTGCATTAGAGTGAGGGTTTATAAAACACCGCAAATGTCTTTCCATTTCTCCCTTTTTGAAAGAAGTAAACTTGGTAATTATTCACTATATTATTAGATTATTTTGGCTGGTTTATCAGGTGGAGTCAACTCGCAGGTTAGATAAGCATCACGATGGATGCAAAGAGTTGCAGCTGTCCACAGCTGTGGTAGGAGTGACTCTTCTCTGCATCAGCAAAAAAAAGCACAGCCATCTTTTGCAAGGTCAACATTTTCCGTACTTCTTTCCCCTGTAGCACTGCCTGCTTTTTCAGAGCTCAGTTCATGTCATCCTCCCTATGTAGTGTAGCATGGCAGAAGAACTTGAACACTGAAGACTATTGTGTAGATGAAGGAAAGTTATTATTCAACACTTCTGGATGGATCCTGACTAGATGTTAAGAAACAAGAAACTCTTATTTACTCTTCTTCTTATAGAGCCCTGACTATGCCATCTGGCCTTAATGAGACTGTTTTCCCATCTTTACAGCAAAACAATGCCTACTAAACCTATGACAAGTCTAAATTATTTGCTTTCTGGAAAAAAAAAAAAAAAGAAAAAGAAAAAGTAGTTGCTTTCAGCTTCAAATCTATCTGTTATTCTTGTGGTTGTTGTACATATACTTTTTTTATTTTAAAAAAGTACAGAAGATGAGAAGACTGGAGGGTAGTGCTCCAAGACAAATTTTAGTGGTTATTACTGTAGCAAATAGTTGGATTTGGTAAACATATGAACAAGACTTTTTTATTCTCAGCACTTTTTTTCCCCCACAGAAGAATGTGAGCCACTCTTTATTAGGTGTAAATTGTGTATTACTGCATCAAGAGAATGATGTTGATTTACATGGGATCATGGCTTGGCTTGCTGAAGCTCTGCTCCACTTTACTGGACAACTTTGGAACTGTAAAGTGGCATCCTACTGTTTTCCTCCGCAACCCTATTCCTTGCATCTCCCTGACCCCAGTTTTTGTGTTTCCTGATCTTAAAGCACAATGTCTTCATTATGGTCAGAGAAAAGGCATAAGGAAAAAGAATGTCCTGATTTGTCTTTTGACTGCAGTTCTTACTGGTATTTATTTCAAAGTGCAATTACAGGAACGGAAATGACTATGCAAAAATGGCCTTTTCCTACTAACAATCTCAGCTGCTTGTGTACATTTGAGTCAAATCTGCAGACCTTTGTTGACATAACTTTTATTGCAAGTCATATTTATTTTCCAGTCTCTGTTACAAAATAGACTAGTAGGAAAGTCTGTCTTCAGAGAGGAGTAAGGAACCAGAGGGACCAGCAGAGCAAAAGTCACTTCTGTCCGTCGCTGCTCCTGTACCAGCCTTTGCTGCTGGAACTGTTAGCTTCTCCTGCCCCCTCGTGCAGACTTGTGAACACTGTCAGTATTTTTTGCTTGCAGAAATCTGCCAGAGAAACAGCTAAACAGTATAAACAAATATAAGACCTTTGTGATATAGCAGTTGTGTTGAATACTGTTCTGCAAAAGAATCTTTTTGATAGACATGGAAATAAATGTTCAGTCCTGCACTAGAAAATCTCTTAAGTTGCTAGAAAAGATTTCTTGAGATCTTGGTTCTCCAGGCTGTAAGAAGTAGAGGTCTCTAAAGATATGTTCAGATTTGAAGCTAACTGCCTTCAAGAGTGTGACCTGAGGAATGGTATCCTTGGTTTCCTCAGGAATTAAGTATGGAAAGGTCAGCTGAGCCTTCCCGCTCATCTCTGTAGGATGTTGGGAAGAGCTCTCCCCTCCCTGTTCAGTATCAGTTCACTGGCACATAGTTGGGTCCCCCTGTCACCTTTATCTGATCAACATTATCTGCTCTTTATCTGATCATCCTGTATTCAGATATCTCAGCCTAGACTTCTGCTGTCCTGGCCTACGTCTCTCACTATAATGAATTTTAAAGATATCTTTGAAGTGCATTTAATTGAAAAAAATATATCAAACAATATGGCGATCAAAGGGTGAGAGAAGCTGCAATGTCTAGGTTTCACACTGGTATTTCACTGATATATTCACTGATATTATTAGGAGCAGCTGAGGGAGCTGGGATTGTTCAGTCTGGAGAAGAGAAGGACCTTACTGCTCTCTACAACTACTACTGCAACTATAGGGAGGTTGTGGTGGGGTGGGAGTCAGCCTCTACTCCCATGTAACTAGTGATAGGACTAAAGGGAATGGCCTTAAGTTGTGTCAGGGGAGATTCAAGTTGGACATTAGGAAATACTTCTCTGGGAGAGTGGTCAGGACTGGAATGGGCTGCCCAGGGAGATGGTAGGGTCACCATTCCTAGAGGTGTTCAAGAAACTTTTAGATGTTGTACTGAGGGACATGGTTTAGTAGGAAATATTGGTGATACATGGACGGTTGGACAGAATAATCTTGGAGGTATTTTTCAAGCTTGGATTCTGTGTTTCTACGACTTAATGCAAGGATTTATATATCTATACCTATCCTAGAACATATTCATTTTGTTTTTGACAGTGCTAACTTAGGCAAACTTCACTAAGGTTAATGGGAGTTCATTTGAGCAGAGGATTATTACAGCTGAAATCAGGACCCTGGTATTTTATCTTTTTTTCCCTAGAATGAAAGTGGATTGATCTGTGCTCTAAATATATCACAGTAGAAAATACTGAATAATACAGCAGCTTTCTTATGTTATTTCTGAGGACCAAACAGTTTAAGGACACAGACCAGGTTAGATAACTAATTCTATTAAGCAAATAGCTATATTTGGTATGGTCTTAAATATCCTTATGCTTGAGATGCAGCTGAACTGCCTTAGGAAAAATAACAGCAGTAATACTGAGCTGCTCAAGAGCAAACAAATAGGGCAAAAGGAACCATCAGAAATGCAATCCTATAATTCTTTTATAGGGGTCTATTTTGTAGGATTTGGGCCTTTTAAATCTTTCTTTGCATAAGAAAAGCAGTAATAAGGCCCCCTCCCTTAATTCTCAGAACAAGGGCATAATATTGCTGCTACTATTGTGAACAGACCCTTAAGATATATAGGCTCTCCTATTCTCTAAGCTGGCTTTACTTACTGGAAAATGTAGCTGTAAGTTACAGGACACCATTTTGTTGGGGAAAAATCCTAATAAAGAAAGGCACAGAAGAGAAATCTGCTAATAGCTGTTAAACAAAAGGATAGAATCCTCTGTGTCAAGAAGTCCGTAAGCTTCTTGATTGCTGAAGGGAGGTGTAATAACTTTCCTGAGGAGGTATAATAGTGAGCTTGCTCTGCTGCTCCTTTACCTGCTTGTGCTACTGCCATAAATTAGATAAACAGCTAGATGGATCTTCAGTCTGATCCTGCAGCTCTGTTCTTATGGGTCTCTCCATCTGAAACTCAATGGGACCAAAAAAGCTGTGATCTACAGGGAAAAGAATTAAATTGAGAGTAATTTACACACTTTCTCCAACACCAAGCTTCAAATGTACAAAACAAGTAGCAACGAAAACAGAGAGTATAAAAGAACAAAAAAAAGAAAAAAAAAAAAAAAGAAAAAAAAGAAAAGTCACAAATGAATTAATCCAATCCAAACTTAAAATAATTCAGCCTAGATAGAGTGTCGTTGCTGTTACTGGAACTTTTTTTAAGGCCTCAATTAAGCCTTGAGAAAGAGAGCCAATGCACCTTTAAAACTTTCTGCTTAATCAACTATAGCGAATGCTCATTTAATGATTGTCTTTTTGTACCAACAAGAAGTAACAATGCTTTTAGCAAAAGAAATGGAATAAGAGAGAAATTGCCTAATCAGCCCTGCTCATGCAGTGCTTTGTGAGAGAGATTATTGAATTTTCAGTCTCTGCAGAATTTTAATGAAGCTCCATCTTGCTGGAAAATCCAGCCCTTTGTCAATAAAGTTCAATAACTCGACCACCCATGTAATAAGATGTACTGGCTGAAATCTTTCACTTGCCAAAGCCAGAGCCCTGCAGGAATCTCCCTGAAAGTTAAAAGTACTTATTTGTATTGTGTATTTTCCTACAGTCTGCATGCAGTGGTATTTTTATTTAGTGTAGTGAATGTCTATTTACAGTGAGGTAGAGAAAAAATTCAAATTTGTCTCAGTGTGCTGGTTGCTATTCTATTAGGAATATTGCCCTACTGAAAGCGCATACAATCATCTTGTGTTTAGGACTGCATCTGTCACACAAAGGGAACAGTAAAACACTTCACTAAGTTAAGAAATAAATAAGAAAGACAGAACTATAAGCATAGGAAATGAAAAGCATCTTATTAAGATCTCAGGTGACAAAGAAATAGGCAGAGAAATTCAGAAAACTACCGAGTAGACCTTTCCATCACTGCTGATGTTTGGTACGAGGGAACCAGGGAGAACGCAACTCTGCTAAATTGGTTAGAAACTGGGTATCACCCCCCCCCCCCAAAATGTAGTTAATTTGGCTGGATGTGTTTGGAGAGTCTTATGTGGTCACCAAAATTTGAAGATTTAAGAAATCAGAAAGTAGAAGGTCCTGAAAAGGCGGTTCTGTTGAATAACTGGGCATACAAGAAACCTCTCTGCATAGCTAGTTTTGAATTGAAGTTCCATTCTGAAACTACAGGATCTTTTCTTGCTAAAAGATTCATTATGGCACTATACTACTGCAGTGACAAATTGGTTTTCATTGATTGTCTTTTTCCAATGGAAAATCTTCTGCTGAAACTATTTCCAAGCGGTTTATCCTCCAGAAGTCACACTTCCAAAGTGGAATTTGTGTAAAGGAAAATCCATAGACATCAAAAGGGAGGTGAGACTTGATGAAAACAGTAGAAGAAAGCTCAGTAGTTTGGATGAAGGTACACAAGCACATCAGTGTCATTGGAAAACATTGGAATGACACTCAGAATTTCAGTCACAGATTTGCAGCAGCTAGAAGTTCAGAATCGACTCTGACATCAAGGTTGTGATAGAAATAAGAAGAAAAAGCCGGCAATATGCATGTCACAGCAAGCAGAAGAGTGTATGAAGATTTCCTTGTTCAGGCATCCGTGTATGTCTTCCAGGTAAATTTTTAAATGAAATGAAGTTAATGCTAAGAGGTTAGAAGGACAGAATAGACAGGAAAGTAATTAGAGATACCCAGAAAATGGAGAACAGGAAGTAAAAGAAAAGCAATGCAATGGCTAGTGCCTGTTTTATATAGACAGGAGCAGCCCAGAAATGTTTAATGAAGAGCCCGATAAACTATGGAAATCTGTCAATCAAAACAGTCTGTGCAGTTGCAACGTTGGAAATTGCTTTGGGGAAGAATGGTTTTCTACTGCTTATTTCAAAGCCTTATGTAAGCATGCAAAAAAAAGCATTACAAGTTTCAAAGTCGTTGCCCTGGAAGGAAAAGGACTAATGACTGTTGAAACCCTGGTTTTTGGTAGCAATACAAAGACAATGTTTATAAGTTATATAGGAATCTGAAATTCTTTCTGACCTACATGATTCAAGTCATGCAGATAAAAGGAGATGTGGTTAACAAAATAATTCTGTTCCAAAACTTGTCACAGGTAGCATTATAGATGCTTTGGGAATTTCAGGAAATTCAATTGTAAATTGAAAGAAGAGAACAGATAAGCTATCTGATAATAAATATTCAGAAACATTACTAAGGTTTGAATCAATAGAATACTTAGTTTATCAGTGGAAGAAAGAAGGGCAGAAAGGGAAAGAGACTGGGAATGCATAAGGAAAAGAGAAATGATTCTGGAAGGAAGTAGTGTTGATGGCCTTGCTGAAGAGTGATTTAATGAAATGGAATTGTCCATCATGTTGGAAGTTAATCTAAATAAAAAGATTATTAAATACTTCCAGGAGAATTTTTCTTTCATGTCCAGCCAGAGTAAAAATCAAAGAGAAGTGTAAGAGGAACGTTACCTAATTTTTAAAAGAAAAGAGACTTCTTTCTTGAGCATTAGTTAGGTTAGAGTTGGACTAGCAGACAACATATCAGGGAAAGGAAATTTATAAATAAAATTGTGGAGAGAATAGATATGTTATGAATAGGCTGGTAAATTAGTGTGAAGGAAGCAGCTATTTTAAAGGTTGTGCAAACCAAGAAAGATTTAAATGAACAAAGACTGGAAAGGAAAAAAAGGAGAAAACACACCAAAGGAGGAAACATATGAAAGTTAATATTTGAGACATAAGATGTGGCCTAACAGCAGGAGAAAAAAAAAAAAAGAAGAAAGGATAGTCAGCTGGACCAGAAATCAGAGAGGGTGTAGAGAACAATGAGCTTGCATATTCTAGTGTTTGTTTGCTGGAATCAGATAATTGCCAGAGCATTTGTGGTTTGTGTTTTAGAACAAATGTCTGGGAAGTGTCCAGGCTTGATCTTACTGTGGGTATTAACCATCTAAAGTTTCTTGGTTGTTAATGAACCTCTTCCTTTCTAGTTGCCAACTCTCCTAAAAACGAGAGTAGTCACAGAAAACTTTTTAAGTTGTGTATTGTCTGTCTCCTTTCAGATGAGATAAAATGTGTCATTGAATGATACACCCTAGATCCCTCAGAAAATATTGCACCTTGCAGGTGTTAGTGGGTAAGATTGTGTGCTTTTGTGGAAAGGAGCCTGAAAAATCTATCTTAATTGCTTCTTTTAGTTTTACTCTCCATTATAAAAAAATATTATATCTCTCGTCCTTCATATGGAGATATTTGTTATAATACACAGCTTCGTGTATTATCCAGAATACGTAGTATTTTCTTAAAATATATAATTTTAAGGAGGTGAACGATTAATCTCCAAGTGTTTGAAAGTGAGGGCAACTGAGCAAGATATACTAAGGGAACTGCATACCAAGGAGGCAGAATTCATGTTGGTGCCCAGATCCCCCTTCAGAAGCAGCTTATTTGTTCACTTAATACACAGGGTTTCCATATCATGAGTAGCAATAAAGAGGCTCTTAAGCAAGATTGGAAGCCAGTTGCTTGTGAAATGCATGGCTTTCTGAGAAGCAGCAAGTCCACTATGGGATGCCAATACTTCCAAGACAGAGATTCTGTTGTAGCCTTGCAGATGACAGCTATCTAGGTCATTGTGGATAATTATAAATCTGAGATTCTATTTTCTTTCTTGAAAAGGCACAAATAAACTGTGAATAGATGGATACCTTGCCAAATTGAAATTGCGGGGGTTATCAAGATTTAATTACATTAAACATAAGATATTGCAACCTTGTTAACAGCATGTCTGAAAGGTAAGAACTACGAGTTTTATTTCTAGCTTTGCTAAAGCATTCCTTCAGTATGAGAAACTCATGAATCCAAACTTTGTTGAATTTGCTCTTGCTGAGAAGAATTTCTCTTAAGACACTTTACAAAAAGTAAAGCATATATTTGTGGATTAAGTAGTTGTTCTTTCTCTTCCTATATGCCTCATTTTATGTCTGTAAGATATGTTTTATGTCTCTTACATAAGATAATACAGTTAAAGATTAGTAGTACAATAATAAAATGATGCTAATGAGTCTGCAAAACTAAATCCTGCTCTGAAAATAGATTTGATAACAAACTGAAGCTATAAAAGGGTATCTTTACTATGAAACTGGGCAAAGCAGCATCAGTGACATATATAATATAGACCAGCATAGTGATTAAGATTAGTTTTTTTCACAGATATATTTTCAGCAAAGAGACAGCACCATTAGAGAAATCAACACTGCAGATTAGAGCTTGAGAGTATTGTTGACCTTTATGAACTGATATTTTTGGCCTTGGATTCACTTACTTTCAGCTTTAAAATAAACATTTTCAGTTTAATGCAGCTTAAGTTGTACAACTGGAAAATGCTGATAATTGTATTACCCTTCTTAGTTATTGCTTATGATTTCTAGTTTTCCTTATCTATCACGAAAGGCTATTTTATGATTTTATGGTATGAATACTGAGAGATATTTCTACCTATCTCCTCTCATGACACGTCTCCCTTTAGGGAGAATATGAACATTTCAACACACTGGAACTGTGTCTCTGCAGTACGTGAACCAAACAAGTTGAGGAGGCTGGAGGAAAGTTTCTTGTTTTTGGTTGGTGGGAGTGGTTTCCAGTACTAGCTAAAGGCTTGGATTATATAGTAACTGCTGGCACACATCATTACAGGTGTTTCACATCTTTCATTTCCTTCAATTCTGTATCAGAGTTTTCAGACTATACAAAGTGATATATAGTGACTATAAGTGACTATACAAAGAGCTCTGTTACATGGATGAAAGTACAAATCATAAACATTATTCTTCCTCTCTAATTGCCACACCTACCTTCACCACATTGCATAAGGATCTTTGTTTTCAATACATAAAATAAACAAGTGCTTAAAGAAGCTGGATACTGTAACAATGACGAACATCCTACTTATGAATCTACTCCTATAATTGGGTGTCTCCCTTCTCTTTTATATTTGTTATATACGTATCTCCAGTATTGTTTAATGTATCCCTATATGGTTACCCTTCTTGAGATGTGTGGGAGTGTTAATTGCCTGCTGAAAGTAAATGGCATGCAAGCTTAGGGTAGAAGACTCTTATTTTTTCTTTGTATTTTATACGAGCTTTTCTTGATTAATCCTGTGCTAAAGTTAAAGATTTTTTAAATTTTCTTGGCCTCACTTCATCCAAAAAGGACTTTGATTTGCATGGAAGGAAAGATTATACAGAAAGGGACTTATATAAGTGAAAGCTGATTGAAAAACTCTCCTTTAAAATGTCTAGTCATTTTAGTATTGCATTAAAATTATTTCCTTACTCTTCTCAGCTATCCTTCTGTGTCTTTGGTTTGAGGAAAAACATATATCATGTAATAGACTGTTAAATCTCAAGAACATTTCCACCCTAAATCTGCTGTTTTAAAATTGCGGATAGATCCTAGGACTTAGATGTCTATTGTTCTGCTGGGAGCTGGGAAGATGTTAGCAAACTTGATCTGCTTCCCTACTGGGGATTAGCAGAGGACAGCAGGGTGTGGAACAAACAGAGCAGTTGCTCTCTGGCTGTATGTTGTTACTTTAGGGGGTCTGAACCACCCCTAGGGAAACAATATGTAGATCAACACAATTTTTATATATTAAAAAAAAAAAAAGATAATAATTGTGAAATAAGATAAATTACCATTAGGCAGAAGCTTCAAGTGTCATTTTTGATTTGGTATTCAGAGAAGCTTTTTAAAGACAACCTATCATTTTCATTAATCATTAAAATTCCTGTGTTATATAGCTTTTTTTCTCCACAAAAAATTGGAAAATGCAGTTTCCTGCTTTCCCCCTGTGCTGTACTTAATGTTGCATTTTAAATGTGTAACTTAGGCTTAGCTTGTCCTAAAATTCTCCAAAGCTTGTTATTTGTAAAATGACGCTCTTGCCCTCTCCAACCTTCTATTGTATGAATGGCAAGGAGAAAAACTGAGGAAAAGAACTGAAAGTGTTTTGTATTCTTGCTGCTAACAAAAATCCACTTACCACAGGGAGAAATTTTAGCTCCTTCAGCAGGCCAGTGGCCTACTTTGAAATTTATACTCTTGGTGAATGCCCATTTTCCACTAGGTGGCTAAAATATACATTACTCAGTGAGTAATAGATATAAATGTGTGTTTACACACTGATATTTTATGCCACTCCTGGAAAACGTATCAGCCATATTTGCCCCACTAACCTAAAATTCCAATTAATACTGAAACAAATAAATTGTAAAGAAAAGAAATTATCTACTATATGAATTTCATAACTACCTGAGATTTCAGGTGAGCTTTAAATATTCTCTGGTAGATCCATTTGTCAGAGAGGAAAGAACAATTGTCATAAGTCATGAAAATAGTGGCCCTTTTCTTTCCTAGGTAGAATTTCTGCCTTGAACTCCATTCTTCCTCAGGTAACCTTTTTTTCAGTAATGATAAAAATACTCCCAAAGATTTCCTATGGCCTCTGATTTTGAGTAGTTCAATTATGATATTCAGTTTATAGCAACTTCTAATGAATTAGGCAGGGTGTTTTTGCATTATGATTCAGAGGTGCCTCTATATATAAACTGAGAATAAGCATTTCAGAATTGTCAGAACAATTTCATCTAGTCTATATGCTGTTATAGTCTAGAATTTTAGAACAACTTAATTATGTGAACATTGCAAGGGTAGTAAGGAAGACTGCTTATTGCTGCTCACAGCAGAGAAAATACATGATAGGTAATGAGATAAAGCTGGCAGAAAATAGTAACCTTGGTCCAGAGAGTTCTCAATTCTGAATCTCCTGCATTTGTAGAGGCATGGACATGTAAATCTTTGCATGGTCCTGTGAATGTTTACAGATGGAAAGCCTTCAGGGAAGTGCCAAGTGGTGATTAAGTCAATGGATATACAGTAAGCTTTGTGGCTCCTCAGGAGAGGACCCAAAGTATGTAACTACTGAAACTATTATTTTTATAGTGTTATGTTTAACTTAGTCTGTATATCCATATATACAGTCTTGAAGAAGTCACCCAGTGTTAAGAAGTGAATCAGCAGAAGCATCCACAGAAGGTAATAGAATTGTGAAGGCTTTTGGCAGAACCACATTTGACTCATCTTTTGTCTTTTTGGCTTATTTCTCCTGTTTCTTACGCAGGGCTTCTCACTACTGTGAGAAATAAATGATTTAACATTTCTGCTTTCTTTCAAGTGATCAGGATCAGTGTTTAAAAACAAAACAATCCATACAACAACAACAACTGTTGAATAAAGGTGTTCCTAGGAAGTTGAAGAGAAACTGGTTCTAGGCTGAGTATTGCCATGATTTGATCCATTAATCCATATGATATTCAGGTTCATCAAGAGATCAGTTTTATGCATAAAGTGGCTGATATGACATATGAAGTAGTGCTCAGTAGTGAGCCTTATATTTGAGTCCCTCTGCCCAGATTCTGGTTTTGTACTCCAGGGTCACTGTTGGTACAGCCATTTTATTGCGTATTGCACAGCTGTATTTTTCAGTCATTATGTCTCAAATGGCCCTTTCTGACTCTGGTGTCATCAAGTACCCCCTGAGCTTTGCACTACTGGAGTGTGACATTGCCAGCCCCTTCATAAAGTAACAGCTGTACTCCAGTATCTACTGGCCTCTTGTGCAATTTCTGTGTCTGTAGATTGCTTTGCTTCATAAGTCTGTGTGAGAAATGGGTCTGACTGCTCTTATTTCATACTGTCATTGCCTATTGCACTTTGAAAGGTATATAGAGCATAAGAATATGTAGTTACCATGCCACTGAGCCTCCAATTTCTATTTTAGTACTGCTTGATGTCACCTCTTCATCAGTGGCCTTGGAGAAAAGTATGTACAATGGAAGAAGTCTGTCCATTTGCAATGGACAAATGCAAATTCTTGTTCAGATCAGAATCTGTCTAAGCGATGTGACTGTCACAATGACTTACAGGCTAAATAGAAGAAGATACACTTTTTTCACATCTTCACAATCCCTTTCCATTTTCATTTTTTTTTCTGATGTTTTGATGGCTCTCGAACTAGAGCACGTTGTTAGACAGATGTGAAAACCATTGTGCCATGGAAACCACCATAGAAGGGTAATTCTAGACCTAGACTTAAATCCGACTTAGCGTGAGCAGGTGGTCACAGCTCCTGTCCACAGAACTGGGAAACGTTGAGAAATAGTGCAAACAAACAAAAAAAACCCAAGAAAACAATCAAGAAAGAAGACATAATTTATGCTAATATCTAAATTCAGCAAGGTATTTGTTGTGAAAGTGTGCAGTGTGCTGATTGAATCTGTCCAAATGTGTGCAATAGCACTCTTTGCTCATTCAGATGTGGTGATGAAAAACATTCTGTTTTTCCTTTTCTCCTTCCCTCCCTGCAATTTGACTTTTTCTGTGCCTTCCTCTTTGCAACTTCTTTGCAATTGGCCTTTGGCAAATGAAAACACTGCCTGTAATGATTATAGTAAGAAAAATTTTGCAGACTGTAATAGCCTTTCTATGCAAACATATGCTAATATTTCTAAAATGAGTGATCTATACAAGGCTGGATAATATGTCGAAGCTCTTTGCCACTTAGAATGTGGAACTTTGCTTGTGTGTTATTTCCACAATAGTGAAGCAGCGATGTGTTAGCAGTGCATATAAATTCCATACATTTTTTTCATAGTGAATTTTTTTTGTCTTTTTGTAAAAATGCTTATTCCTCATTATGTCAAACCAAAGCATCCAGAAATGTAGATTGACTCTGTGTATGTGGTGGCTGTTACAGAGGTGTGTGTTTTACTGTGCATCCTGGTTTCAAATTCCTTTCAGTGTTTCCTTGTTGAGTTGCAGTATCTCTGAATTTTATGGATATATCATTAAAATTTACTTGTTTAGATAGCTTTCTGGTCAAACAGGACTGTCAACAGAAACCATCAGATATAATGTGCAAATCTGCTTTGCTCAGAAAGTTAATCCTCCCAAGTATCTGTATCAAAGAGTTAATTAGGCTGAACTGTGTCACATTTTACAAAATATGCCAGACAGTGGAAAATATCACACGAACTGAACTTTTGTATGTACAGCTTGTATGAGTTACATGGCTCCCCCAGCAAGTCACTCAGTTTATCAGCCATTTTTTTTTTTCTAATTTTTGTGCCATGGATTCACAGTGTTATTTGGCTCTGACTGTTTTCAGTCTCTTCCCAAAATTCCAACTGAAATCATGTTAGTCTTCTACTCAACTCTCTATTCCTTATTTGATACTTATCTCAGAGCTGGCTCAATACACAAGTGAAGCAGGTGTTTATTTCCTAGGTCTGGGGAACCAGTATAGGCTTACTGTTTTCTTTTCCTATGTCAGTGCTCTGTAATTCATCCAGCTCCATCTCTCCTTCATGAGACTGCAGACTCAGTGTCAGCTGCTTTGAACTTACCACTACAATGCTCTGCTCTTCTGTAACTGACTCACTTTTTGACTGCAGGCAAGTTGCATTCCTTCTCTGCACCTCAGTTTCCCATGCACAAAACACGGAAGACAACCCTTTCCTTTCTGAGGATGTAGTGAAGGCTTAATATTTGATTTATCTTTCAGAAACAGTGCTATTTATAGTCTGTGTTTACCCCTACCTTCTTGCAACAGTGGTGTTTAATCAGTAACGTTCATTGATGCTAGAGGCTAAAAACATTGAGAAGAGATGGAAGTGAGCTAGTTTTGGTCATATTTTTTGTGTGTGTTTGATGACGGAACTGGAAAAATCAAGTACTATATGAATGTTATCTTATCCCTCAATGAAAATTATGGCAAGTAACTATGATTTCCTAAATTAAGACTTCTTTAAAATCTCTCACCGTGTATGCACACATACATGTGTGGATGCTGACACTTTGTCTCTGAATTGCATTTGTTGTAAGTAGCATGCTTAGAAGTCAGCAGGCATTTGTTTATGCAGCAGGGTGGGTGACAAGAATGTGTGATTGAAAGAATGTGAAATCCATTTGTCAAATACTCAATAAGGTGAATGCTGGAGATACTTAACAATTTGCTTTGATGGTGCTGTGCATTTTCTAATTTATTGGAAGCTTGCTTCTTTCATAAGGTAAATTATGTATCATTAATCTTTCTGGGAAGCTGGTGTCCTCAAGTTAATTTAGTGATTATTTTCTAAGATAATCTACCAGCTAGGAAAGTATGATTAGATCAATATAGGGAAGTAATCTGGCCATCGGTGATTTATGTACATGCACATACAATAAGCACCCCACCACACTTGACCTCACCTCTCAAAGGCATTCACATTTATTTTGGGAAGTGAAATATTTTATTTCAGATCTTTTGGCACTAGATGTTGATAGCAGCTAAGATTTATAATGGCAAAGGGAGTATGTTGATTGATCTCCACACTCATCTACCTAAACATTTCTGAAATGTGAGAAATTAGTACTGATTCTTCAATAAGCTCCATGAAGCCAAAGCCACGAATCAGTGTACACTGCAAGAACAGAGTTCTAATCAATGTTAGAAGGACCAATTGATTTTTAATTCAAGAAAGCAATTAAGCACGTGCTTAACTTCAAGCAGGTTTTATGCCTGTGGTAATCAGCTCCCTCAGAACCCATGTGTCGATATGGCAGAGCACTGGAGGTTGAGAGGAAGGTCTGGAGACAGTCCTGCTCATCCACAAATCACATGAGGCTGCTGCAAGACAAACTGAAATGTGTGGAAGGCAGTGAACTGTGCAGACAGAGCCTGTGGCTGTTTACCTTCCAGATAATTGTGTCCAGGCATGCTCCTGCAGTGCATGGACACCCTGGAGCTTCAGTCCTCACGAATACTTCAGTAATATGCTTCAGTGCGACCAGTCAGTGAACTTGGTCTCATCTGCAGCCTTGAGGCCACTTGTGCAAACACTAAGAGACAGATACTTTGGTCTAAGGATGCAGCAAAGATGATATTCTGTGCTTTCCTGTAGCAAGAAGTTGTTGAATCAGACCCTGTTCAGTTTACCCTCACTCAGCTTCTGGCATTAGTAATATTCTTCGCTTCCAGCATGAAAACGAATATTTCTAACCTGGAGTTCCTGTTACAATAATAAAAAAGGGAGACAAAATCTAGATGAGATTGGTACAACCTGTACATTAATGAGAAAGTTAAATGATTTAAAGAAAGTGTTTTTCTGCCTGAGTCTCCTTCCCAGCTGCAAGCTTTTGAAAAAACTATATGAATGTTTCTCTGATAAAGTCCATTTTTGCTGCCTTCAGTGAATTTCCTGGTTCCAATTGAAGCTGGAAATAAAATCAGCAATTCTTTCCAGCGGCAGATATTTCTATCATGTTTTCAAGCCAGAGGGATGTTTTGGTTGAAAGTCTTTTCTCAGGAGATTTGCTGCCTGATGAGACAGGCAAATTGCTTGTGTAATGCTACAGAAATTAAAAGACCAAACCTGCTCTCCATTACCATCATTCATAATACATAAATGACAGAGAATCACACTCTGTTTTCTTATGCCACAGAAGAGTACAGTCCAAAAGTTTAAAGAATAACTGAACTTTGGATATTGTCTATATGGATTTGATTTTTGAACTTCTAAGGTTTACTTGTCACTGAAGCTAATGTGTTCCAGAAAAAGCTGCCTCCTTTTGTGACCTTCTACTCCTTTTTATTGCCTAACTACTGTACTCTACTCCATTTTTTATTTCACACTTCACACCTTTGTATTTGGATGCAATTGGGATGAATGCCTTGAGAAGTGATTGAATTCGAAAGACTCCAACTTTCTCCCTAACTTTTGTTTTATAGAAACCTATTTTTTGCTGCAGCTAACCTCTTGGAGATTGCTTTTTGACAGTAGCCTGCGAACACTGCAGCATATTATCCTGCAGGATCAAAGGACAATTTTTTTTTTTTTTTTTCCAGTGAAATCTTTTCTAACCTTAGTAATCATGCTAGCTTTCAGCTACTAACCCCACTAGCTCTCAGCTACTAACCACAGTAGCTGAGAATCTGTACACAGAGTTGAACCCACTGGAGCTTTAGAACTCAAAGGGTTATTTCATTATATTTTCACCTTGGAAGACGTAGCTTGAAAGATACGTTGGGTTATTTCATCAGACATAATGGGATAAAATTGTACTTATCACTTTGAGATATATAGACAGATATATGGTTCCCTATTGCCTGCTGTAGGGATGATGGAGAAAAGTTTTATGTTAAATAAAATGCCCAAGTTACCTGCGTGTTTATAGGATCAGCTGGTGCTCATGTACATCCCAAGTCCCCTTGATCTTCAGAACTCTTCTACCCGTTCCTTAGGCTCATAAATTTTTCCTCAATCGAGTTGGAAACAAATGAAAATGAATGTCTCCTACTGGCCTAGCAGTGCATTAATGGAGGATTACCTGTCCTGGAATCAAAACAGAGCTGTTCCTTCACATAACTGTTCTGAATCATCTAATGCATCTAATGCAGGTATGTCCAGCCTTGGGGCCACACACTGCCCTGGATATCTAGTAATGTAGCCCCAAAAGATCACAAACTTTTAGCGTAATTATGGGAGTTTTTCATGAGTTGATGGTGTGTAGCTAGAGCATGGACTGTGTAGGCAACAACAGAACCCTGTGGAAAGGAGGGTGCACTGCAGTGCTAACTTCACCTCTTGTATGTGCCACACATACAGTCAGGTCAAAACCTGCATATATTACACATTACATGTGCTTGTGCCACTTGGCTAGTAAAATGGAGTGCTTGCCAGAAGCATTTCAACCTACCTCCATGTGTGTGCCTGTGAGGATGTGCATTTTTTGTTAATCAGCAGATATGTTTATTAAGTTTTCTTATTTAATTATTGAAATTGAGCAAATATAAAATTGCCAAAAAATAACCAATCAAGACTTCTTCAATAAGATTAATAATATCACTGTAGAAATGGTTTCTTTGGTGCCTTTAAAAGGCATGGTTAAATCTCTTAATTTGTATGAAGCAGTACAAATTGCATTTAAACAATTTTCTTTAACCTTTGTGAGCACATTGGACACAACTACTGAGGAGTACCAGTGATGGTTGATAAAAAAGAGGGTCTTATAATATTAATAGAAGATGATGTAATTGCCTCTGGCAACTCGCACTTGATAAAATATCAATGCATTGTACATCAAGAAAAATGAATAATGTCGTGTAAACGTCATCAAACTTGTGAATTTCATATAGTCCAGATGATTGAATTGTCACCAATTCCACGAGTTCCTTAAAAGTATGGATGCTGATTACAGGGACAGTGTTTACTTTTCCAAAATAGTGTGGCTAAGTCAGGGTAAATTACTAAAAAGATTTTATTATTTATGAAAGGAAATCAAGTCATTTATGGAATCAAAAGGAAAATTTGTGCCAGAATTTGGAAGGTGAAAAATGGCTCACAGATTTAGCATTTTTGATTGATTTTACTGCTTATTTAAATGCATTAAACATGCATCTTCAAGGTGATAGCTGACATATCTGTGCTATGTTTCAAACCATAACAGCATTCAAAATGAAACTCAAATTATGGCAAGTTATATCAAATAATTTTATGCATTCTGATGCCTTGGCTAAACACTTTTTTGAAATGCATGTGCGTTTTGATACCCTGGCTAGAAATATTTTCACTGTGAACAGTGAAAAATACACAGCTGTTATTTCTGTTTTATTACAGGAATTTGAGAATAGGTTTCAAGATTAAAAAAAAAATCATTACTTTTTTGTTATATTTGCAAATTCATTTGCAGTTGACATAAATACATTACCTGCGAACTTTCAAATGGAATGTAGAGAGTTGTAATACAACATTCAACTCAAACTAAAAATTGATCACATCTCTTTATCAGACTTTTATAAGACCTAACTTCCCAGATAAAAATACCCCTTGCTTCATGGTCACACCTTATTAATGTCATGGCTTTTTGGCAGTACATATGTTTGTGAACAACTACTTTCAAAGATGAACAATGTCTATCAAATACTGTGGGATAAGTAACCTCTTTCCTCGTGAAACTATACCAGTTCACAACATTATTGACTGTGAAAATCTGAAAGGGGAGAAGAGAAGGACACTTCTGTCCCATAGTTACAAAGCTGTAAGAGAGATGTGAGAAAAATCTGGCTTCAGCTATCATTATATGTACATTTACTGAAATTATACAAGCACTGGAAACTAGATCTCCCCTTTGTCGGATGGGTGGCATTACCATTTGCATTTCCGTGGATTTCCTTATGCAGCAAAAGCCCTAAAACATTGGTGTTACAATGGTTGATTCTGATTGCAAAGGCCAACTCCCTTTGAGAATTTAGCACTGACTTTTGCAATAGCTGGATGTTTTATAGTTAGTAATTACAGACATTATCTATTCTAATTTGCATTTTGATATTCTCCATTCTCTTAGGTGAGTAATGATAGCTCAGGACTTAATTATCACAAATGCATAGCTTTTCTGCCCCGAATTTTAGTCTGTTCTGCTACCTCTGTCTCTCATCTGCTATGTTCATCTCTATTGCAATACAAATGGAATTTTATTTGCATTTTCTACCTTTGCTTTCCTCAGATTTCTTTCCACAATGTCCTGACTGTTTTGCTCTCCTAGCAGTTCCAGTCTGTGATACTGCTCTGTAAAACTTCACAGAAGATATGCTTTTCTTCTCCTTGATGTCTTGCCTTACTGCAATATGTAAATATATATATAGATACATATGAATATGTTTGCTCTCTCCTCTTGAGGCCTTTATTTTTCAAAAACATTTCTTGGATACAAAGGAAATGGAAGAGTAGCCCTAAATAAGAACCTGCCAACAATGCAAGAGTTCTCTCATTCTGTGAGAAATTCTGAACTTGGACATTTGTAACTAGGCAAAATCTGAGGACGAAAAATGATGGCCAAAATTTTTCTGATGACAAGCTATCTCATTAAACCTATAGATTCTTTCATTTCATCTAATCCTGGGAGTCCTCCAAAGCCAGTGCTGTAAGGCTGAGAGATCTGGAGTTTTTCAGCCTAGAGAAGACTGAGAGGGGATCTTATCAATGCTACAACTATGTAAAGGGTGGATGTCAGGTGGATGGGGGCCATACTTTTTTTGGTGGTGCCAGACACAATGGGCAAAAACTGGAAAACGAGAAGTCCCATCTGAACATGAGAAAAACTTCTTTATTTTCAGGGTGACAGAGCACTGGAACAGGCTGCTCATAGAGTTTGTAGAGTCTTCTTTTTGGGAGATATTCAAAATCTGCCTGGACTCTTTGCTGTGTAACGTATTCTAGTGAAAATGCTTTAGTAGGAAGGTTAGACTTGATCTCCAGAGGTCCCTGGTGGGTAGAGTGGTCAAGGAGGAGTTTCACTTGCAGTGCAGAGCATGGATTTGCCACCATCCTCCCCTTTCCTTTCAGTTCTTGCTTTCAACTGGGCAAGGCAAATGCCCCACAGCATAAGCCTCCACTTTGGAGCCAATCCTCTCAAAGTCTTCCATCCTGTCAAAGTATGATTATGAAAATGAAACTGGATATCTAAGAATAAAACAAGCAGAATTTTTTCCTGGGATATGGCACAGTAAGTGCAGACCATGCAATTCTGATCTGGTTGAAGGTCATATTATCTGCTTAAAATCAACAGGATTTAATCAGTCAAGCAGAACATTTGTGAGAAGTATGATTTCTTCTCAAATTAGATTGAAGTTTCTCTGTAATGAATTCCACAGAAATGCCAGCCTTCAATTATTAGTGCTGGGCTGAAGTGCCTTACCATGGGTAACCTTCAGTACTTCTTATGAATAATACTAACAGATATCAGTTTGAAAAAATGTGGAGTTATTGTACACCAGAGGTGGGGAGACTGGTAATTTAAGTTAGTATGTGGCACCTACTAGAGTTAAGAAGCTCCAGTGTGTCTATGCAATGAACAAGGAGTGGAAGGAATGACAAAGTTTTTGGTGTGGTGCTGTAGCAGTGGGTTCATCCTTGACTCTGCCTCTGTGACATGTTAATGTGAATGTACAGTAATATGAGTACTTACACTACTAGTTCAAGTGCAACATCCTGTCTTTTCAATGTTGCTGGGAGCAGTATGTTGCTATGAACACAGGTGAATTCCCACTCTTAGATTCTCATAAAAATATTTGCAACCTTCTACACAATCACTGATTTTAAGTTGCTCACTAGCTGTATCAGGTTTATGTGGCAAAGTTTAGTTGGTGAGGTGCTGAAGGGATGGCCGCTGTCAGCAGAGCCCAGCAACTACCCCAAGTCAGTTGGAAGCCAGCTTGTCAGCTCCAAAATGCTGACCCAACGCTGACCAGAGCTGAGCCATGAGTGATGCTGATTGTGCCGCTGGGAGAGCAAATTTAAGAAATGGAGCAAGCGCTGCACCACAGCAACTTGCAGAGAGGAGTGAGAAAATGTGAAAAAGCCCTGCAGTTACCAAGGTCAGTGCAGAAGGAGGGCAGGAGGCTTTAGGATGAGGGTAATAAAAAATTTCTTTCCTCTGCTACAAGTAAATTTTCCTCAGCAAGAGTGAAACTTTCAGATGTTGCTAGGTCAGACTGTAGTCATGATGGATCTTAAAATGATCTCAAATATCACAATTCATAAAGGTGTGCTGCTTGACTGCTTTTGGTGAGACAGTTGAAATATAGAAAACATAGAATAAGTAACTGGAAAATAAAAAAAAAAACACAAAAGCCGTATCTTCTGTGAAGAGTAAAGCAAGAAATAGAGAATCTTACATGACAGTGTAAGTTATTAAGATGCTTCTAGAGCATATAGCAAAGGTATGGTAGAAGAGGAAATTTAAGATTTTGAATGATATAATGTCTCATATTTCCCCTGTGTTTACATTTCCAGTGTCTAGAATTAAAGTATGTTCTGATAGGAAAAGTTTATTAACAATACCCCTTATTCACTTTTCTAAAATAAGTTATTCTTTTCTAGGATTAAAATTTTATTCCATCTCCCTGCCTAAACTATGACTAAATGCTCGCTGGCAGAAGGTGTTTGCAGTGGGTAAGATAATAAACAGTTCATGATTCCTAGCTCAGAAAATCTTGTTTTCTGATCTAGACCTGGTGCATAGAATAAAAATCCTCCACGAAAGCAAAATTCCAGGATTTGGGATTCTAAGCTATCTGCATTCAAAGTCTACAGAGGGCATTTCCCTACACAGACTCAGATTTGGAAATACAACCAATGCAGTCTTACACAACCATGTGACACAGCAAGAGGCTGACTTGATGCACAACAAAGAAAACTGCACATGCAGCAGCTAGAAAGCCTGATGAAAATGGTAACTCTAATGAATGCATACCAGAATAGAAGAATGAACCCATGCTAGTTTCTTTTCAGCTTGTATTAGAGGTATATAATCAAATATTTTCAGGAGATCTCTAATCCCCTAAGAACAGGGCTAGGTTAGACAAGATCCAAGCACAAAGGAGATTGAATTAAAAGGTAATTGAAAAGAGAACCAAGGAAGCTGAAGCCAAAGCCTCAACAGAAACTGCTTTTGTTCTTGTAGCCTTAGGGCTGAGTCAGTGCTCTTTCCTGATAATAAAAAGTAAACAAAATAAAATGTGACGGGTCTCCTCTTGACAGATGGGTGAAATTGTAATACATCCTACTGATCTTCAGTTTCAAAGGAGCTAGAAGTCCTTTTTCCTTTTCAGCCAATAAATCAGTGTGAACTCTTAAGCATACATCTTTTCAATTTTCAGTTTTCACATTGTTAAATGGGGACAACTCTTTCTACTCTGTTTTTTCAGCAATTCATAGGAAGCAAAACTGTCTTTAGATCTAGTGAAATCGACCAATCCAAATGTAAATGCTTTTCATGTTATTGAAGTCCTCACAAGCCTATTACTATGCTTATATAGTTGGTAAATGGAGACCCCTGGTTGCTCTGACTTTGTTCTGGTACAAAAACTGTGAAAGGAAGCAGCCTCGGAAAGGTTTAGACTGTCTCCAAATGCTCTGTAGCTTGGGAGAGCTCCCTGACAAGTAGACTCGTGTCTTCTGGATCTGTCTCATTTTTAACGTATAAAAAATCCAATGTTTCTATCCCATCTATATAGAACAAGTGTCTATGTATTTCCATGAACACTGAACTGACATTCAGCAAGGCAAGCAGGAGTGAAAATACAGAAACAAACTTTAATATACCTTATATTTATTTAGTTAATAGTTATAGAAAAGAAAACTGTCTCTCTGCAGCCTTTTCAGTCTGCCCTTCTGGCAGTGTGAGGTTCCTCTAATTCTGCTGGCTCTCACTCTGAAGGTCGTATTTTTAGGCTTAGACAGAGCTGACAAGCCAACTCCAGATTTTCAAAATAACATTTACAATAACTGCAGAAACGCATTTAGTAATAGCTCTTTTTGTATTTAATCAAAGTTGTTAAACTTTGATGTCCTGTGTTCTCTTCAGAGTAACAACACTGTAAGTCACCTTGGATAATTTATTCTTAAATCATACTCAGCTATCAACTATCATATTCTGATAATTACACCACTTTCTGGAAAAATCTTGAAGAATTTTACCTTTTTGGAAAAATGTGAGAACACATTTAAGCCATTAAACATTCAGCTTTGCTTTTATGTACTCAAACACAGTTGATGTCTGAATCAAAAAGCAGATACAATTTCCTTTTTGTTCAATTGCTCTACTGCATCAAGAACAAGATTTCTGTCTACTGCAATGTTGCTAAGATAAAGTCTCCCAGATAATGAAAGATATTTTTTCTGTATCTGCAGATGATAAAAGAAACAATCACGTTTGTTTTGGAGGGGTGTGGGCAAATAGTGTAATATTAATTTACTATTAATTTACTTTTCTTTTCCAAAGCTTCATCTATTTGCTTGCTTTTGACATTAGAAATCTTACCTCAGAATGTCTAAGCTTTGATTCAGTTTCTATTGGCAGCATCTGAGCTTGCTTGGCACAAGATGTGTTAGAGGAGTTGAGCTTCTCTAGCCTGTGTGATCTCAGAGAAGCATGGATGGGTAGAATAGATTTTCACCTTCTGTACTGCTGTATTTGCTTCTTTACATCAAAAGTTTGGGCAATTTCATCTTAGAGCAGTGTATAGGTGACATGATACCATGGGGATTATTAATTTTCCTGCAGAATCCCACTATGTGACTTGTAGTATGTCCTCATATATGTCGCTGCTTCATTTCAGCTTACTGGTCTCCTTCACCCTCTGCTCTTCTTAAAGACCCCAGATTCCTTTTAATCTTTCTGATTGATGAGGCATTCCATTATCTAGCATTATCACAGATAGTGATTCACTGGAAAATTTCTTGTTATCGATTTGAATACAGTCAGCTTAATTAACTCTTCTGGTTGAGTGTATTCCTGGTTTTCTGACTTCTTGATGTCCAGCTCCAGATGGAAAATGCTTCCCAAAAAGTTTTCAGAAGTGGTTATGAACCTTTTCTTGAACCTCTTAGAGGAGGTGTTCCACCCCTTGGATCATCTTTGTGGCCCTCCTCTGGACATGGTGCAACAGGTTCACATCTCTCCTGTACTGAGGACTTCACATCCTGATATAGTACCCCAGGTGAGGTCTCACCAGTGCAGAGTAGAGGGGCACGATCACCTCCTGTGACTTACTAGCCATGCTTATTTTGATGCAGCCCATGATATAGTTGGCTTTGTGGGCTGTGAGAGCACATTGCTGGCTCGTGTCCAGCTGCCATCCACCAGTATCCCCAAGTCTTTTTTAGCAGAGCAGTGCTCCATCCTTACACCCCCGAGCTTGTACTAATAGTGGGAGTTGCCACTACCCAGGTGAAAGACCTTGCTGAACTTGAGGTTCACCTGGGCCCACTACTCAAGCCTGTCTAGGTCTCTCTGAATGGCATCCCATCCCTCAGGTTTGTCAACCATACCAAACAGCTTAGCATTATCTGCAAACTTGCTCAGGGTACGCTCCATCCCACTATCGATGTCCTTGAAGAAGATGTTAAAGAGCACCTGTCCCAGTACTGACCCCTACAGGGACAACACTTGTCATCCAGACATTGAGTCATTGACCACCACTCTCTGGGTACAATCGTGCAAGCAGTTCCTTTTCCACTGAACAGTCCACTCATCAAATCCATTTATTTCCAATTTGGAGACAAGGATATTACATAGGACCATGTCAAAGGCCTTACTGAAATTCAGACAGATGGCATCAGTGGCTCTTCCCTTGTCCGCTAACACAGTTACAATATCATAGAAAGCGACAAGTTCGGTCAGGCAGGACTTTCCTTTGGCAAAGCCATGCTGGTTAACCCAGATGACCTCCCTCTCTTCCACATGACTTAGCATAGCTTCCAGGATGATATGCTCCATGATCTTCCCCAGCACTGAGGTGAGGCTAACAGGTTGACAGTTTCCAGGGTCATCCTTTTTACCCTTTACAAATACGGGTATGATGTTATCTTTTCTCCAGTCACTAGGGACTTCACCTGTTTGCCACTTTTCAAATATCATAGAGAGTGGCTTGGCAACCACAATACCCAGTTCCCTTAGGACTCTGAGATGCATAAGTCTTGACTTTCTTTCCTGACATCCTATACCTGGGGATGGAGAGCTCTTGTGCCACAACTAAATCTCCTTAAAGATCTGCCAGCTGTGCTCCATTTCATTGTCCTTGAGGACAGATTCCCAGGAAACTATGTTGACTAACTCCCTGATGAGCTGGAATTTGGCTTTCTTAAAATTAAGCTTCCTGATTTTACTCTTTGCCCGTCCTATATTCTCCAGGCATTTGAACACTACCATCATGTGGTTGCTACTGCCCAGGAAGCCTTCAACCCTGATGTCACTGATCAATACACTTGCGTTGATGAGCAACATGTCCAGCATTGCATCTCCCTCTGGTGGGCTCTCTAGTACCTGGCTCAGGAAGTTATTCTTGATACATTTCCTCCTGAATTATTTACAGCTTGCCGTGCTACTTTTCCAGAAGATGTTGAAATCCCCCAGCAGGATGAGAATCTGTGACTGTGCAAGAAGACTTCATCAACAGGCTCTGTTTGGTCAGGAGACCTGTAGTAGACACCAGCCACAAGGCTCCATTTCTTGCCTTGAACTCTCTCACACATAGGCTTTCGACTTGCTCTTGTCCATTCTTCAGGGACAGCTCTTCACACTCTATTCCTTTCCTTGATATAGAGGGCAACGCCTCCTGCTGCCTGTCCCTTCTGTTCAGTTTGTAACTGTTAATAGCCACATTCCATTCATGGGAATCATCCCACCAGGTTTATGTGACAGCATCTACATCATGGTCTTCTAGAAGCGTGGTGGCTTCCAACTCTTTGTTTCACAAGCTACATGCAGTGGTGTAGAGGCACCAAGAGTCACATTCTTGGAGGATAACTCCTTAATTCCCTTAAAATATTTACTTTTAGTCTCTCTGTTGACTTCATCGCAATAACATGAAATAGGTTGAGGGCCCCCACCCACTAGCACCTTCTCACACTAAAGTTGCTATGCCATCCTGCACATTGTTGTGAGCAGGCTTGTTATCACCCCCTTCCTCCTTCAAACTTATTTTAAAGATCTGTCAATGAGCCCAGACATCAAGATCAGAAGCCTGATGCTCTAATAAGGCCACAGCACACACAGCAACTCAGCAAATCCTGGTGCTCTGATAGCAGGAAAAAGACAATAGACTACGGTACACTGTGTATATCATTTCTCTGCCTGCTATCCCAACAGGAACTTTACTTAAAATTCATGGAAGCTGAAGCAGAAAAATAACCTGAAGTAAAAGATGATGATGTATGGTACTGTTCCAGCTGAGTTTGAAATGACCCAAAGCGATGAAGCATCTTTACCTATCCTTTGGGGAAATCAATTGATGCCTAAGAACCTGTTTCCATTAGGATTTTTTTTCTCCCTGTTAGCTTGTGGTTCCTTGAAATGATATGTAATGTTCACAGCACTATACTTAAGAATCAGTGAACATTTCACTGTGGGAGTAAACCCTCCAGAAATCCTTTTGTCTTCAGAATAGTTTGGGTCAGACTCAGATCAAAATGAATTCTCATATGTGAGCATCTTATGATTTTATATAGGGCTGAAATTTGGACTGGAACTTTGTAAAACAAATCATTTTTGCTCACGTTTGTTTAGAAGACCTATTTGTTCTCTTCTTCCAAAGGCATGACTGCCAAAAAAACTCAGTCACTGTATGAGTGAGTGACCTGAAGGAAAAAAAAAAAATAAAAAAAAAAATTCATGAGTTTTTGGTGGGAAAAAATATTCAATTTGCTCTTCTAGAAGTGAAGTGATGCCTTGAAGTGTCTTAAAGACCGGATGCTGATTTTATTTTGAGGGTTAAGTGTCCACTCAGTTGGGTGTCTTGTAGTTATTCTTAAATGAATAAGTGCTTGTACTGCAGTGTCTGACTATGTCTCACACATTTGACTGTCAACCACTGTTTCCAGGATCTGGCAAAATACTGCCTCATACATGCTCACTTAGAGCCTGTAGTCTCACATCTTCTTTCCTTATAAGCTCTATTTCTCCACGTCGTTCTTACTATGTTATCATGTTATGTCATGTCATGTCATGATGGGACAATTTAATTTCCAAAGTCTCCTGCACCGAATCTTGGCTTCAGCTTTTTTTCTGAAAAATCTTTTGCTTCCCCTTCATTCATTTACTATTTCTAGTGTCTACAACAGCACTTATACCACTGTTTCATTTATAACCATGTTATTAAGCCCATGAGCTCCATGACCAAGAATCTTGTGCTGTGAATGATTTTCTGATAGAAAATTCAATGCAAATGTTCTGAAGAGAAAGCTGATTAAAGCATTTTCTTATGTCTTTGCACATCTCCAAACATATTAATTATTGTAATGTGTAAGTAAATGATGTAATTAGTATAATGTATATTGCATATTACATGCAGGATGCATATTTTAACTTCATTTAGCAGGCCTAAATAGAATCAGTTCAACTGTATTTTCAGCTTCTCTTTTTGTTGCCTTTTCACACTTGTATCCCATGTTGGATCCTTTGTTGCTCTTTCAAAATAGAAATGAACCCGTTAAATGAACTTGATATTGCATCTTATCATATGTCTGGCTATGGCTGTGTAGAGATGGTAAACTCTGCTTATTTGGTTTGGGGCGCTAGTCGTATCTTCTAATGAATCTGCCGGTCAAACTAGAGCAGTGTAATGAGCATCTGGAAAGAGGTTCTCTGAATCGTGTTTTTGAGTGTGAGTCTACAAAACCTATCTAAGCTACACACCACAGTAGTAGTTACTTAGCAACCACATCTACATTGAAAATTTTTTTATAGCCCAGATAAATAAAATTATATTATGGAAATGCAGTTGGTTGCTATCAGTATGTTTGGATGGGTAACTAAAATGTACAGATACGTATATTTAAAAGGTTGGAACTGAACACAATTTTGCAGAAGTGTATGATCTGCTGTACAAAACTGAGAAGGGAGCTGCTTTGAAAAAAGACCTGCTAGACTTCTGAACTCTGATGATGATTACTGAACAGTGTACCCAAAACAAAATATCCCAGGTAAAAAAAAGAAAGATATTCATAAATTAAAGTATCTACATTGTAGGCTAGTAATATAGCTTTTATAAACATGGAAATATTTTGTATACATGGAGCTTAGAATTGAGAGCTGTAGTGGAGGCTCTAGTCAAACTTTGATTACACTTTTGGCGTAAAC
This sequence comes from Meleagris gallopavo, assembly GCF_905368555.1. Lineage (NCBI taxonomy): Eukaryota > Metazoa > Chordata > Aves > Galliformes > Phasianidae > Meleagris > Meleagris gallopavo. The sequence continues at coordinate 40,181,096 of NC_139408.1, read as the reverse complement.
TCCAATGACAATATCAACTAAACTTTTGGTAAATCCAAACAACAAAACTGGAGATATTAACATGTGGTCTGGTGTCCCCAAGCCTCTTTGTTACTTAGGAAAGATGTGTTGCATCTGCCAGATCATGAAATAGAGTGCTTCACAGATCCTTCAAAACTTTTGCTTAAATTCACCTGCAGATTTCAAAGAACTTTACAGGCATGTACTATGGCCAAATACCATTGTAATTTGACAGAGTAGTAAATGTAGCAGCTCTAAGAAGTTAATGTTACAAGTGCTTACACTGATGAAGTTGCTGGAAATGTATGTAGAAATTGTTATAATTTTAGGTATAAAGGAGAAGATAAAGAATAGTCCAGATACTTCAAGATACTTCATGGAAAACAGAAACTGCATCTGTGAAATCTGAGCGTAATGGCTGTTACTTTGCCAATGTTTGGGAGCTGGAATGAGATGTGATATAAAGGATACAAGTCTAAAATTTGTTAGCATCAAATTCAACAAAGACTCTTTCAGGCAACCCTATTCATAGTTCCTTTTCTGTTCTATGGTCCTGAAAGCTCGCAAGCAGATGTTCAGTTTCAGTCTCACAGACACCTGGGACAGGAGATACATCTTGCACCTTGCAATCTGTCTTGCACGCAAGTATATTTGTCATTTGCTGCTGCATTGCATTAGCTTTTCTTTTCTTGGTGTACACTGTGCAAAAAAATCCTTAGCTCACAAAGATCAGGTTAATTTGTTTGAAGGCACAGAAAGAAATGACAAAACTTAAAACAGGACTTGGAATCCAAGTCTTCAGATACCTTTGCAATAACTTTTTGATAGCATACCTTTCTGAAACAGCTCTGGTGCCACATGTTTTCCACTCTTTTTAGGAGATGAGATGTCTGCCAGACTGAAAGAAGTTCAATTAAAAAGTAAAGACAATCAGCTCTTTATGATTTCTTCCAGGAAAGCTAATGACATATCTCAAATTTTCGTACTTGTGTAGCTGAAACTGGTTAATTTTGCTACATATAAAACAAGAAATCAAGAGCCTGACAGTAATGAAACATTCATTTTATTTATCTTTTTACAAGGCAGATAATTAGTAATTTTATGGTTGAAAAATCTCATTCTTAAACCTTGCATGAGGATGTTATTTCTAGACATATTCTGATGTCACTTTCATTGAAAAAATGAATGTAACTTGTTCCAAATCTTTTCCCTCTGAAGGGGAAAAAAATCATTAAAAACAAGCAAACTGGAAAACTTGTTTCAAAAGGTTTACACTTATTGTAAACTTTCTTCTTAAATTTATCACCATAGCTGAAAAAAAAAAAAAAAGGAAAAAAGGAACTGCGTACTCTCACAGTAGGCTTATGTCTCACATAACCATCCTCTCACTGAAATCCTTGTGTCTTTTCCTCTTTGAGAGGAAAACCTCCTTTCCTAGCCATTCTATCCAGTAGTAGTTCTTCTGTACTGAACTGGAAGTTCATCACTATTGGTTTGAATAGATTTGTTTGCAAAGGTAATACAGAATAACTGTTCTGGTGAATCTCTTTTTTTCTAAACAAAACTCATGAGCCTAGTCCTGCTTGACATCACAAAGAGTGCTAGATTGTATCTCTGTGAGTCTTTACCGAAAAGACTCTGTGAGTCCTTACTTAAGTAACTTATTTAGGACTTTCTCCCTTATAATATCTTTCTGAAACATAAGAAAGTATATCCTTCAGGACTTCATGTTATGCTTAAACTTTCACACTTAGTTGTTTCCATCACAAGAAAATAAATCTGACAGGATGCAGCATAAAATGTTATCAAAGGGAAAAAAGGAATCATAGTAAATAATAATGATAGGAAAATATAAATAATAGGACTAAATTCCTGCCAAAGAATTCTAAAACTGCAAAGCTTTGATGAGACATTTGGCTGTTGCTTTTATCCACTTATAAGTCACGTGAGAGTTGATAATTTCATCTTAGAGAGCACCAGCCTCTGAACAAATCTTAATGCTTATACTATACTCAGTACCCAGTGCCTTTTGATATTTGAATGGCAAACTACTCAAAGGGAATCCAAGCTGCTTTGGATCTGCTTGTTTTGTCTCCCAGCAGATAGCTGTGTTCTCCTTTCCAAACCAAACTAGCTCTCTAGGATTTTTTAAAAATAAATATTTATTGAAATTACACATCCAAACTATATGTAACATAATAGCTTTGCAGATTTAGTTAACCTATGCAACACAGATTTGCTTGCCAAAAGTGTAAGGTTTACTAGTATGTATATATACTTTCTTAATGCCTGGAATGCATACATCAGAGCTTGCAGTGTTGGAAATGATGGCTCATTCACATCTATAGAAATATTTCCTATAGCTCTGTATTAATGGGCGCAAATTCTACTTATGGAGTTTAAACTGAAAACTCTTTAATCTCAAAGCTATAATCTAATACTTAGGCTGAAGGATGCTCTCCCTTAACTGCTTGCAGCCATTGTTTAAAAGTTAGGGTTGATCTCTATTATGCTTGTGTACATCCAGTCCTTCAGAACAAAATCTTTTCCACATTCCTCTTTTTGACACAATGTCTGGCCCCAAGCTCACTGACATCAAGAAATGTTTGAGGACTATGCTTTTAAATTTGACTCCTTGGTGGTGTTCCTGCTCACAGGTGCCAGCCCAGCTCACACATGACAGAGGTTATGGGTGCAGGCTGTAAAGCACAAGAAGCACCCAGATATGTAGATGGCCCACCCCAGAAATCCCCAAATGTGTACAAAGTAGAAAAGTATTATTTGTAGTCAGCAACTTCTAATGCAGCTTGCAGAGCTGTCACAAGCCACAGCACACTGAACTTGGCTGGTTTCTGGCTCACAAGAATAATTTGTATGATGACCTCCATTAAACTGATTTGTGTAATGTTTCAGCTTTTCACAGCTCAGATATTATCTTGAGAATTACAGGAGTCAGGACCTGTTATATCATCATAACAGCTTCCCTGCAGGAGGAGGTTTGAAACAAATCTCCACAATACTGTAGAGATCATTTTATGCTCAAGAATATCAGCATGCAATAGGTTCTTTAAAATAACATTATGACTTGCAAGATTTTGCCTTTGTTGTTGCCTTCTAATATTCCCTCAGTTGTGTGCCCTACACCAAGCTCCTGTGCTTTACAAGGGCCATATGCTGCCCTTTCAAGAGCTGGAGCTTAGCACTCCTGCTGTATGTGCAACTAGCTTGCACTGAGAAATCTCTGATTTCGAATATGAAGGAACCCCTATTGTCTTCATGAAGAACTAAAATCCAAAATCTGTCTCTTCCTCCTCCCCCCCTCCCAATACCACTCCTAAGAAGAAATATAACACCGCTTTCCCAAGCAAAATTCTCTATAATTGAGTTAGTCCAAAATGAACCAAATTTATTCATTTTTTTAATATGTTCTTTTTTACTTAGCAGCTATATCTGAGAAAAAAAAAAACAACATAAGAATGTTACTGAGTACCAAGTTCTGTCAATACCGGCATTTGCACGTGTTTTGTATCTATGCTGACTGAGGATTTTGTGTATGCTTAGTATAACATGCTGAAAGCCCAAATAGGACAGACAGATATCTGTAATTTCCTGAAATAAGTTGCCTATTTTAAACAAAGCTTGCCCTCAACAAAACTTTGTTAGAATTTTGAGAATCAGTAACATAGCTGCTTATACATGAGAAAAGGAAGCTAAAGCTGTCTAGAAATTTGGGATGTTGACTGAGCAATTTTCATTGTCACAGTGAGGAATATAAAAATATAGTGGCATAAGAGGAGATATGATAGTTAAATTTAAAAAATACACTTGCTACCTTTCATGTTTCTACATGGTCATCAGCATGGCATCCAGGTGCGCTATCATTAGTTTGACAGATGTGGAAGACTGCCATTTCAGCAAAGAATTATGTTCTTAAATCTGAAATAGCCGCTCTGCTTTTTCTGGGTTTACTTCAAATTCACACCTGCACATTTCTATGAGCAAGTGTGAATGCCTTAATCTTTTGATGAGAGCTCCTTTAAAGTCTGGTCTTTGGTTACACCTGAGCAGAGCAGCTATCATGAGAAAGCACACAGTACATAAATGAAAGAGCCAAACGTTTGTTGTACGGACTGGTGCATGCAGAAGCTCCCTGCTCTCAGAAAAACAGCCTGTGGCACCCTTGCTAAGTGACTACCAGTGCCAAGGTTTGTGGCGGGTCTGTGGAGTACAAACTAATTATCTCCAGCAATTGTGTCTGCTTATTTCTCGCATGAATGGATAACATCTTCAGTGGAACTGGTCATATATCGTCTCTTAGGTTTAAGGGCTGTTGATTGGATAGTGGATGTTTTGTGGCTATTCATAAAGCGGAAGAGTAAAAATATGGCCAGTTTCACATTTTATAACTGAATCTGCAGTTCCAGGGTAATTACCTATTAAATACCCTCTGAAATCTCTTCTAGTTTGCAGCAAGTGAGAAGTGCAAAGCACAGAGGATACAAGATAAATAAATGTCTCAATGTTAACAGATGATTTAGGCACCTCTTCCCAAAATTAAAGCAGCTCTCTCTCAGATACTATAAAGATATAGCCATACAAGTATTACAGTCAGTTTTGCACCCTCCATCTCTGGGCAGTTCATTAGAACCTGATTCTGCAAGAAAGTGTGCTATCTCAGATTCAGTAGACTCCACAGAGAAAGGTGCAGAAACTCAAACAAACTGTGGGAATACAGTCATGAATGAAATGAGCACTAGCTACAGCTGAATCTAAGCAGTGGCTGCTGGTGGGTTCCTGTGTGTGTGCACTTGGAAGAAGCCTGGCATCAAACCTCACTGCTGGAAGAGGATGGGAGGGAGGTTGAGCAGAAAACAAGAGAAAGTGGTAGAGATCTGGATGCCAAAGGGTCTCTTTACAGCTCAGGAAGAATTGTAGGTAGAGTCAGTGTTTTAATAGGCCAGCTGGTGTAGCTGGAAAGAAAAAAGAATAGACAAGCTCTCGCACCTCTAAGCTCTTGTAGGTTGAAAATGGAAGCAGCAGCCATCAATGCTAAACATCCTTTGAATCTTATAGGACTAGATAGGAATCAGTTTTCTGGTGTTTAAAACAAAAGGTAGAGGATATCTGTAAAGTGCTGAAATAAGAAGGGCATTTGAATTATTGTCTTTGTGGAAAGAGAGTGCAACTCTGCAGTCCAGGAAACTTGGGAACTAACTTTGCATATGAATATCCTTACACATTTGCCTGCTTACTGAGGCTCTCCCTTCAGAGTAATGGCTAGAACTGGGAAATGGAGTGACTGGAATGAAAAAAGTGATATTAATGAGGTATCAAATCTAAAAAGCCAAAACAAAGCTGAAGGATAGCAGTTTTTCACATCTGGCATAAACTACTCTTAGGAAAACATGGAGAATTACTTGACTTCTGTTTTTGTTTTTAAATCTATATATCAGAGAGCTACTTCATAGCCTTTTGAGGATGTATTACCAAAGTCACTGTAGTTGAGATCATCAAGAACAGATGATCTGTATTGAATAGATCTCAGAAGGCCGGTGATAGCAGAAAATAATTAGTGTGAGTAGTATGTTGTTTAGGAAAATGGGGAAAAAAATAAGAAAAGCTCCTGCCAATGTTGAATTCATATTAAAAGAGTAAGGTGCTTCTGTAAGAATTTCTACACAGTAAACCTACCTGTTTCAAACAGCCATTTCTCACTTCTGTCCCTCCCTTCTCTTTTTTTGCATGACAGCTCCCAAGATCTAAATCATATGAAGGACATTCCTCAAGGTGTCTGCCTATCGTTTTTTCTTTCACAGTAAACTCATTTCTCCCAGAGGGAGAAACTGGGTTGTTTGAAGTAAGGAATCTTGATTGTAATGGAGCCTGCCTGATCTCCTCTGTGAACACGATGTTCTGAACAAGACAGACATCTGGCTGCTGGGATGCAGTCTAGGTTTGGCTTGTCCTGACTGCCAGCTGCTTTGGAACCCCCTGCTCTTTCGATGGATTCTGCTCCTTAACCCTTCACTTATCTGTGTGGAGAAGTATTTAGATAGCGTTTGAGCATGACCCCTGTGTTTTTCTTGTATATGTCCGTGCTTTGATTCTGCATGTTGCATTGATGGACAGCGCTGCCATGGTGGAGAGTTTTCTCTCTCCACCAGAATAAGCTTCTTATCAGAACACCATTATGGACTGTTCCTAATGACTCCCTTAGCTTCAGCTCTGAAATTGATCTCTTTTTCTGGCTCACAGCAAGTGATTCATCAATATCTCAAACTGTTCTTTAGGCCAGGTCTTGGGACATAGAAGAGAGACCACACAGAGAGGATGGGAGATACTACCTCTAAGGAAGTGTCCTGCAGCTTTGATTCAGATAAGTGGCGTTATGCAACTCTCCTGCTTTCTATTCCACTCTCCCTCACCTTTCGATGCTGGTTCTCACCGTGGAGCTGAGGGCCAATGGTAATGCAGCACTATGTGGGCAGGATCCCCTCTTCATATTCTACAAAAGGTTATTATGCAAATGAAACACTGACTTGTATCATTGGACAGGCATTAAAGGCAGCATTAAAGGCAGCTCCAAAAACCAGGCTATGTGGAGGAGTTAATCTGAAAAGAAGTTAAATTATTTGTCATTCCCTGTATGAAAAATCAATCAGAGAAAAGTTGTAAAATGACTGAGATTGTGTGAAACTGTGAGTTAAACTAAAAGAAATATAAAGTTGATGATAAACTGCTAGTACAGATTGTAAATACACAATTGTTCAAATGTATTTTAAATACGCAATAAATATATGATAGAATTGCACAAATGCGTATGAGGACCGAGGCTGCCTACTTCAGAACTTTATAAATGACATTTATGACGGTAAGTGTTTCTACTTCTGAGAATCTGAGGGAATTCTTTATGCTAACATTCACATTTGTGTCAAAGGTTGTCTTATTTCAACAGCTATATGCTCCTTATTCACAGATAAGTATGATTCACAGGTTTGGTGGTGCCAAAATATTGTAGCCATCTAGGAGTATAAGATTTCTAATTTTTCACTGAGAAATAATTTAAATACTGGACAGTGTCAAAGAAATACTCTAGATCAAGGCTAGGAACTCAGACTTGCATAGTGCTTGTCAGGAAAATACAAATTTTACTAGAAAAATTAGCTCCATGAACATGACATTTTCCAAACTTGAACTTATTTCTCTGTGCCATTATCCTCTTATGTAACTTACGGGAAATCAATCACTGTCTTTCATTTGATCCATCTATATTGTGCGCAAAACATAATGTAGAACTTGAGCTCAGGTTCAAGAAATTATCATAACTGATCTCTTATCTGAACTCCTAATTTCCCAGTGAAATCAATCTGGTGTTTCTCAGCATGCCTCATCTTCATATGAACTGTACTCCTGCCTTATAACATATGCAGAATTTATTTATTTACTTACTTATTTTAAGATATATTGTTAGGTATTTGACTTTTGTTTTTTTTTTAAATAACTGTGGTCACTATATTCATAGTACAAAATGGCAATGTGAAATAGAATGGGAAGTTGAATTGTCAAAGATCAATCATACGTGTTATGTATAAGTAGCAGTTCAGAGGCATGATTTTGAGTCCTTGGCTGAAAACACAAGATACAAATATTTATATCAGGCATGATTTAACAGCAACTTCAATGAAGGGCTTTAATTTTTTTTTTTTTTTTTTTAAAGTGCAGTTATGGCTCAGGTACTTGAAGTCTCAGGTCCTGTAAATGAGACAAGGTGAAACATGAAAGATATTTATATAGCTTTCTAAGGGTAGAACAAAGAAATAGAAAAGAGGAGAAAAAAGATTGATCAGAAAAGTCAGTGAGCTTGACAAAAGGGTTAGGACTTGAGAAATGGATTAAAGATTAAGTTAGAGACTGATAGGACACAGGGGATGTCAGTGAAAGTTACCAGTTAAGAGTTGGAAAAGGCAGCAAGCTGAGGACAACACTTATCTTTCCTTTGAGTATAAAGAATCCAAAGCAGCTTGCCATTTCAAAATGCTGAAATTTGCAGATGACTGGGAATTATGAGGGCAGCGAAGATAACTTGAGAAAAACAATCAGGCCCAGATTTCTAATTCTTCAGAACTGTTTGGGTTTATTGTGAACTACATAAATTCAGGATTGCCTGAGATACATGTTTGTGTTCATGGTCATTTTGTGATTAAAAAGTAGGGAAATTCCTTATGAGTTGGGAGCAGTTCCGTACTGTTAAAAGCAGTTCTGCATTGTCATAAAGTTTCTCATGCAAATAGACACAAAAAATATTTCTTTTTTTTTTTTCTGAATCACTTTACTTGCGTTGTGAGTAATGTATAGTGACTGTATTAGGAACCACAGAAAGGCTGGTAAGAAAGATTTTCTGTATCTGATCAGAACTGAGGATTTAGGTCTTATAATCCCTCACATTGAAAGCAGGGCAAGACAGTGAAGTGAGGTATTTTATAGGAAAGTACCACAGGTCAGCTGGTGATTAAGCTTTTAGGGGTATAACCGTCAAGAGAAATTCTTTCTCAGTGTATTTTTTGGGGGATAACAGTAACATTATCAAAATGAAGTAATTGACATGCAGGCCTGCTTCCATTCCAGGCTATCTAGGAAGTGTGGTTTGTGACCTCTAGTAATCACACTGGGAAAATGGATCAGGGTGGGATATAAGAGGAGAAATCTGACACAGAGTTTTTTACTGTTTCTCTTAAGTAGTCCACCCTGCCCAATAGGGCTGTTCTTCTGCCCTTTGCTGAAAGCACAGGATAGCAGAATAACTCCATCCAAGCCTATGATGTAATTCTGTAGGCACTCTCTTATGTGTCTTTGTTCTCAATCATGCAGTTCTTTCATCCAGTGACACCATTCTGGTTATTCCACACACACTGAAAAGCTAACCCAATTTAAATGTACCCCTGTTGTGATACTTTTATTTCTCAAATTCATCTTGAGCATGTGGGAAGGAATTGTGGCTTTTTGATTTTCAAATGCAATCTGATCTCTATCAAGATCTTCACTTGGGACTTTCCATCAACAGCTTTCACTTTACAAATCAGTTCGTCACTGGAGCTTCAGGCATTAACAATAATCAGCCTTGATACCTAGCTAGGATATTTTAAATGTTAGATTGCTATTTTTTGCCAAGTGTGGGAAAACTACGATTGTTTAAGTTGATGTCTGATGAGAGGATAATTTGTTAGCATGGCAAATAAAATTAGTCATGATGTAACATAACCACAACCCATTTAGACTTTGACAACAGCCAGAGCTGAATGTTTCATTAGAAGGCGTAAAATTTTCTTGTATAAATAACCGTCTCTCTTTGTGCCAGAGGATTTCTTTATTATCAAAACTTATTCTGTGCCAGGAATCTTGAATATTAATAACTTTGACATTCTTTGCAGTAACATTAATTTAGCAAATATTTTCCATCTACAAAATAGAATCAACCTGGTACAGAAGACTACATGTTTAATAAGGAACCCAAACAGTCACTAAGATACAAAGTCTCACTCCGAAGCAAAACTCAGTTGGCAGGATTTTTATGATTAGCTCTCAGTTGGCTCTCAGCAAGCTTTGTTGTTTAGGTGGTGGAATAGCCATTGCTGTCAAAACATTAGATCTACTCCCTTGCCCAGCCTGCAGATGGGTATCATGGGTTGTTAGCTCAGGCTGCTTAAACCTTTCTGGACATGTTTTCTCCCTGTTGGACCAATGTGGGTGTCTCTGTAAGATGAAGGTTGGATGTAGGCAGACAAAAATGGATGTTCATGGAGGCAGCATGCGTCCAGTCCCTTCCAGTCCTGGTTTCCCTGGGTCCAGTCACTCCAGTGTGATGCTCCTCAGGTGCCTGTGCAGCTAGTTGCTTCCCGATGCAGATTCTGGCAACACTTAACCAACTCAGGCATAGTCCATTAACGTCTGTCAGATGTTACACCTAACTCAGATGCTTGCCTGCACTTTAGGCACTGCTGTGCAGGGCCACTGCTAAAACTGTACTACTAAATCCACCTGGACTCATGCTTTCTTGGTGTGGAAGCTGGTATTTGAGTACTGTGCTCCCAGGCATATGCTATAGAATTGATATTTCCCCATTGCCCAGAAAATGGAGAGCCATAGAGCCGTATGGAATGTTTTACAGTTATGGAAAAGCTCAGAGGCTAGATGTTAACTATGTCTTCCTGTATTTCTCAGAATTTCTGCCTACCATAAGAGGTACCTGATGTCCCACCGTGGAGTATTTTGGCCTGCTGCATTGGCCCTGAAGAGAGACAGAGAACTGCACAACACTCAGGCATCCAGTGCCTAACATCTCCTTTTTGACTACATATTGTAGTCCAGATACTTGAAAAGTATTAAGCTATTAAGAGTTTAAGAGAAATATTTGTAAAGCTTTGAGAGTTCACCCAACTTTTTTCCGTATCTGAGAACTTTGCTGCTGCATTTATCAGCACCAAAAATATTTCTGAAACCTCACTTCATTCTCACTCACTCAGTAGGTGCAGAGCAAGCTGAAGGATTGTGTTTGCTTCCTCTGCTTGACTGCTGCATGTCCTCTGCATTTCTGAGCACTCTCTCCTGGGTTACACTATGTCAAATATATTCTGAAGGAAAAAGATAAACCAGACTGTCCTACACGTATTAAATACCTTTTCCTTCCTTTTCTTTCTCCTTCCAAAATCTGAAATTGGGAAAGAGTAATCAGAAAGGATCCAGACATACTTTAAGGGAGTTTGTTTTGGTGTGCATAAGATAGGATTGTACATTGGATGTAATTTTGAATAGGGGTCACTGAAAAATAGCAGCAGTAAACTGAGAAATGAGATTACTAATTAAATGAGAAATATAAAAGGAGAGAGAGGAAATAGTTGTTTGAGTACATATGTGCTGATGCTGTGCTTTATCCGGTAGAAATGAATAGCTCCTTTGGAACAATAACAATCCATAGCAGATAAACATATATTTCAACAGCTTAAAATGTGTATTATTTACGTTGAGCACTAACAAAGCATAGAGGTTGTGGAACAAAGTAGTCTGTCAAGGAAGGGATGTGTGTCTCTGGATGCATGTGTGAATGCTCACGCATCCTGTGAAGCAAACTCATTCACCAGTATATTCAGTCTGCAAAGCTGAAGACACTATTTTTTGTCTGTGAAATACAACTGCTGTTGGCACTACCTCAAGTCTTTCGCATTTCTTCACATGTTCCCACTCAAACAAGTCAAGAGTTCATCAACAGTTATGTGAACTGAGATGCTGGGAAAAAAAAAAAAAAAAAAGGGCTAATAAAGTGAATTCTACTTCAATTTTTCCTGAGTCTAGTGGAGTGGAGCTTAGGCTAGTGTCAACGGTTTACGGGCTGGTTCGGCCCGGTTCCGTGACTAGAAGGGCGGAGGGATCCGCGGATCCGCGCCCCCGGGAAAAAAAAGAAAATAAGGGACCCCGAAATAATTGAAAACAGTGGCAACAATCTGAGGTAAAACAAAGTAATTTACTAAATATGGTATCAACAGAATTTTATAAGGAGAGAGAGTGTGAAATTGATAGTGGATCGGCCTTACCGCAACGCTGAGATGAGAAGCGCAGGCAGAGAAGCGCAGGCGAGAAGCGCAGGCAGAGAAGCGCAAGCGAAGCAGCGCAGGCAGAGAAGCGCAAGCGAAGCAGCGCAGGCAGAGAAGAAGAGCATCAGGTGACCTTGCCGGGAGTTATATCTCCTCGCTGACCGCAAAGCCCCCTGGGGAAACGTAGCTGCTCTTCTCCGCTGGACAGGCACCCGGAACTTGAGCATCAGCAGTCAAACCCCCAGTGCATTGCATGATGTTATGATGTGGAATACCGATAATGAAAAATCATGAAACCATGACATTCCACCCCTTATTCCACATCACTACATCATGCTTAATATAGACAAACAAAATATAAACACACGCACTAGGAATTACTGACTGCACTCCCTCAACATCAAGTTCCCTTGCGGTACACATTGAACATCCCCGTTTTCCTGCATCACCCACCAAGTGGACCCAGGTCCCTGGGCAAAAACAGTTCCACGAAGAGGTTTGTCCTTCTCAGAGGCTGGAATAACCCAAACTGCCTTTCCCAACATATTCTTTACATGTACAACAGGGACTTTATCTCCCTCTACGGTATGTAGGGAGCTGGACTGGGTTGGACCACCACGATTGATAGATCCTCTGGTATTGACTAACCAGGTGGCTTCTGCCAAATGCTTCTCCCAGTGCTTAAATGTACCGCCTCCCATTGCTTTCAGCATAGTTTTTAACAACCCATTGTATCGTTCAATCTTACCTGAGGCTGGTGCATGGTAGGGAATATGGTAAATCCACTGAATACCATGACCTTTAGCCCAGGTACCTACAAGAGAATTTTTAAAATGAGTCCCATTATCTGACTCAATTCTTTCTGGGGTACCATGTCGCCACAGGACTTGTGTCTCAAGACCTAGTATGGTATTTCGGGCGGTAGCGTGGGGTACTGCATAGGTTTCAAGCCACCCAGTTGTTGCCTCCACCATGGTGAGCACATAACGCTTACCATTACGAGATCGTGGCAAGGTGATATAATCAACCTGCCATGCCTCCCCATATTTGTACTTTTGCCATCGCCCTTCCTCCCAGAGAGGTTTCATTCTCTTGGCTTGTTTAATTGTGGCACACGTGTCACAGTCGTGAATGATTTGCGCAATAGCATCCATAGTTAAATCCACCCCTCGGTCTCTAGCCCACTTATATGTCGCATCTCTCCCTTGATGGCCTGAGGTCTCATGGGCCCATCGGGCTAGAAATAATTCACCCTTGTTCTGCCAGTCCAGATCTATTTGGGCCACCTCAATTCTGGCAGCTCTGTCTACCTGATGGTTATTTTGCTGCTCTTCAGTAGCCCTATTCTTGGGCACATGGGCATCTACGTGACGCACCTTTATAACCATATTCTTTATTCGGGCAGCAATATCTTTCCACAGGTCAGCAGCCCAAATAGGTTTACCCTTTCTTTGCCAGTTGTTTTGCTCCCACTGCTGTAACCACCCCCATAGAGCATTTGCCACCATCCACGAGTCAGTGTAAACATAAAGCATTGGCCACCTCTCCCGTTCAGCAACATCCAAGGCCAGTTGGACAGCCTTTACCTCTGCAAATTGGCTCGATTCTCCTTTTCCTTCAGTGGCCTCTGCAACTTGTCGTGTGGGGCTCCACACAGCGGCTTTCCATCTACGGTGTTTCCCCACAATACAACACGATCCATCTGTGAATAGGGCGTATGTCTTCTCATTTTCTGGTAGTTCATTGTATGGTGGGGCCTCTTTAGCACGTGATATCTCTTCTGCTGGCGGTGTTCCAAACTTTTTGCCTTCAGGCCAGTCCATGATCACCTCTAGGATTCCTGGACGGTTGAGATTCCCCATCCGCGCTCGCTGCGTAATCAGCGCAATCCACTTACTCCAAGTGGCATCAGTAGCATGATGGGTGGAGGGACCCTTTCCCTTGAACATCCAGTTCAGCACTGGCAGTCGAGGTGCCAGAAGGAGCTGTGTTTCTGTACCGATTACTTCGGAAGCAGCCCGAACCCCCTCATACGCGGCTAAGATCTCCTTCTCAGTTGGAGTGTAGCACTCTTCAGACCCTCTGTACGCCCGACTCCAGAATCCCAGGGGTCGGCCTCGGGTCTCTCCTGAGGCTCTTTGCCACAAACTCCAAGTGGGACCTTTCTCTCCAGCAGCAGTGTAGAGGATGTTCTTCGCATCCTGTTCCATCCGTACTGGCCCCAGGGCCACGGCACGGGCTATCTCTTGTTTAATCTGCTCAAAAGCCTGCTGCTGCTCAGGACCCCACATAAAATCATTCTTCTTCCGTGTCACCTGATAAAGGGGGCTTACAATGAGGCTGTAGTTTGGAACATGCATTCTCCAAAAACCCACTACACCCAGGAACGATTGTGTCTCTTTCTTATTAGTGGGTGGAGACATGGCACTGATTTTGTTGATCACATCTGTTGGGATGTGACGACGGCCATCTTGCCACTTTATACCTAGGAACTGAATTTCCTGGGCAGGCCCTTTCACTTTGCTTCGCTTAATAGCGAAACCAGCACGCAGAAGGATCTGGATTATTTGCTCTCCTTTCTCAAAAACTTCCTTTGCTGTGTTGCCCCACACGATGATGTCATCAATATACTGTAAGTGCTCAGGAGCACCTCCCTGTTCCAGTGCAGCTTGGATCAACCCATGGCAAATGGTTGGGCTATGTTTCCACCCCTGGGGCAAACGATTCCAGGTATACTGAATGCCCCTCCAGGTGAAAGCAAACTGTGGCCTAGATTCTTTGGTCAAAGGAATGGAGAAAAAGGCGTTAGCAATATCAATGGTGGCGTACCATTTGGCTGCCTTTGACTCCAATTCATATTGGAGTTCTAACATATCTGGCACAGCAGCACTCAATGGGGGTGTGACTTCATTCAGGCCACGGTAGTCCACCGTCAGCCTCCATTCTCCACTGGCTTTACGCACTGGCCATATGGGGCTGTTAAAAGGTGAGTGAGTCTTGCTAATCACTCCCTGATTCTCTAGTTGGTGAATCAGCTTCTGAATGGGGAGCAAGGAATCCCTGTTGGTGCGGTACTGCCGTCTGTGCACCGTTTTTGTAGCAATCGGTACTTGTTGCTCTTTCACTCGTAGCAACCCCACGGCAGATGGATCTTCTGACAGGCCAGGCAAAATAGACAACTGCTTAACACCTTCTGTGTCTACAGCAGCTATTCCAAAGGCCCATCGATACCCTTTGGGATCCTTAAAATATCCCCTTCTGAGGTAATCAATACCAAGTATGCATGGAGCCCCTGGGCCAGTCACAATAGGGTGTTTTTGCCAGTCTTTACCAGTGAGGCTGATTTCGGCCTCCAACATAGTCAGCTCTTGGGAACCTCCAGTCACCCCATGAATATAAATTGATTTTGTCCCTTGGTGACTCGAGGGCATTAGAGTGCACTGTGCACCAGTATCCACCAGGGCCTTATATTTTCGTGATTCTGATGTGCCAGGCCATCTAATCCACACAGTCCAATAAACTCTATTATCCCTTTCCCCCCCCTGGCTGGGGGCAGGGCCCCTCTATTTGTTACCTTCACTGTCTGCAGCAACTGGAGCAATCACCTTTTTAGAGAAGTTCACCTTGGTGGTTGATTTGTCTTGTAACTCTCTTACCCGTGCTTGAAGTACAGGAGTAGGTTGTTTATGCCACTCCTTCATATCTTCTCCATGGTCACGTAGGTAATGCCACAAGGCAAAACGTGATGTGGTCTTACTGTTGTCACTTGCTCGAGCAGGAGAACGTCTTCTTTTGATAGCTGAGACATTAGATGCCACCGGCTGGGAGGAAATCAAGTTGATCAGCCCCTCCAATAGGCTGTTTTGGGGATTCTGGTCCCCATTTGATGTATCCGTTACCTCCATGGATTTATCAGCTTCAGGCACGGTTGATAGTTTGTCTATTATATCTTCTTGTTTGTTTTCCATTCTGTCCAGCTTTTCAGCTACCTTTGTAATGGCTGAAACACAAGCTCGCAGAGGGCTTAAATGTAACTCAAAGTCTTGAAGTTTATTAACCAATTCACTTATAAGGGGTCTTCTTTCCCCTCTGCCATACATTGCTGCAAATGTGCTGGCGTACCTTTCTGGTGCGGTCTTTGTGAATGTACGCCACATGTTTGGTGTACACCTGACTCTCTCGGGATCATGCTCTTGGTCTGGCTCGTCAGGAATGAAATCGGGGCTATGTAGCATTTCCACCACAGCATATTCTCTTAAATAACAGATGCCTTCTTCCATATCAGCCCATTTCTTTTTCTCAGGCATCAGATCATCTTTGAAGGGGTATCTTTCTTTTACAGCTAACAACATCCGCTTCCAGAGGGTAAAGGCCTGGTTCTGGCATGTACTAATACCTCTGTCAATGGCTGAGTCCCTAGCAACGCCACCCAGTTGGCGAGCTTCTCTACTATCCAGCCACACACTGTTGGCCCCATTGTCCCAACATCGAAGTAACCAAGTGGCAATAGGCTCATTTGGGTGACGTGAAAAGTCTTTTCTCAGACTTCGAATTTCATTCATTTTTAGAGATCGATCAACAATGGTAACGATATCTTGCTCACCTCTTACTCTTTCGGGACTTCTTGTTGCCCTCATTGGCGCCGGTGACCGTGGTCTTACTGAGGGCCCCTCCCCTGGACTTAGGGGTGCTTCTTGTGGATCTTGGAGCCACTCCTCTGGACCTCTCTCCTCTTCTTTCTTCTCTTCTAACTGAGTCGAGATTCGTTTCATTTTCCGTCCTCTTACAGGGGCAAGTGACATCAATTGTGGTGCTTCCTGTAGTTGATCAGGTTGGTCAGTTCCAATGCTCTCATCCTCCAGTTCAGCTCGGAGCCTGTCTCGTTCGATTATGAGAGTATCTAGCTCAGATTGGAGGGTGTCTTGTTGAGATTGAAGACTGTTGAGTTTGGATTGCAGGGAGTCTCTCTCAATTCGGAGGGCATCTCTCTCAGATTGGAGGCTGTTTCTCTCGACCAGGAGACTCTCTCGCTCATTTTGCACTGTTTCCCTGAGACTCTCCTTTTCAATTTCACAAACTCTCTCCCTCTCCAGGATAGTATTGAATAAGGCCCGGTAAGCATTAGCCAGGCCCCAAACAATTTGGGCCTCCTCAGATCTTCCTGAGCCACGACATTCCTGTCTCAAATATCTGTTTAAATTTTCAGGGTCTTTCAGGTGTTCTGGAGTAAAGTTCCATGACACCGAAGATTTCCATCTCTCTAAAGTCTCACCCAGGCCTCTCCACATTCCCTGCCACTCAGTATTTACTGGTTTTGGGGCAGACTTCCTCAAAATATAATAAATACTAATAATAAGTGAAATGGTGAGCAGTACATTCACGGAGATTAATAACGTGATCAGGTGAGCATTGAAAATCCGCATAAAGAATTCAAAGGAGAGGCTGGAAACCTGCTTAAAAATCCCCAACCCTGTAAAATTAGCAGCTCCCTCTGGAATGGTATGCCACATAATATGCAGATGCCACATAGTTATTTCCATCCATGTTTTCAATTGGCTATATATACCTATTGCTCCATAGAGCAAAGTGGTGAACTTAATTAAGGCCCAGTATGTTTTTAGCATTAAGAAAGAAGAGACAGTGGCATGCAGCCCCTTAAAAGGCAGTTTCAGTAGAGAAAGCATTTTTTCTCTTTTTTTTCTTTTACAGAAACAAGATAGCAAGGCTCAAAGTTTACAAATATCCTAGAGTATTGGCCGTCCGCCTGGACTTTTCAAGGTCACGCTTTCAGACAGTACTGGTGAAACAGATAAACTTTCCCAATGAAGCTGTCTGAGAGCGGAGAGAGAGATTTGTTCAAAAAGCTAAAAAGCAACTGATGCCCGCATTCTCCACCAAGAATGTCAACGGTTTACGGGCTGGTTCGGCCCGGTTCCGTGACTAGAAGGGCGGAGGGATCCGCGGATCCGCGCCCCCGGGAAAAAAAAGAAAATAAGGGACCCCGAAATAATTGAAAACAGTGGCAACAATCTGAGGTAAAACAAAGTAATTTACTAAATATGGTATCAACAGAATTTTATAAGGAGAGAGAGTGTGAAATTGATAGTGGATCGGCCTTACCGCAACGCTGAGATGAGAAGCGCAGGCAGAGAAGCGCAGGCGAGAAGCGCAGGCAGAGAAGCGCAAGCGAAGCAGCGCAGGCAGAGAAGCGCAAGCGAAGCAGCGCAGGCAGAGAAGAAGAGCATCAGGTGACCTTGCCGGGAGTTATATCTCCTCGCTGACCGCAAAGCCCCCTGGGGAAACGTAGCTGCTCTTCTCCGCTGGACAGGCACCCGGAACTTGAGCATCAGCAGTCAAACCCCCAGTGCATTGCATGATGTTATGATGTGGAATACCGATAATGAAAAATCATGAAACCATGACAGGCTAGCTACTTCCTATGTACCACGCAGAAAAGATCATTCCCATCTTGAGTAAATTCATTCTTATGCAAAGAGTTTGGTGTAATGTTATGGCATATAAGATAGTGTGAACTATAAAGTACTGTTTCTGGACCCATACATAGTCCTGAATCAATGTACAGTTCAAATCCTTTCTGCTTCATGAGTGGGACTGCATATACTGTTTTACTGGAACATTATTTTGTTTTTGAATTGATATGTGCAAATCACTTAATCGAAAAGCATGTTCGGAGCCTGCAATATCACTGGATCCAGCATAGTGCTAGACCAAATGTTGCATGCCTTGCTGACCTGACTGCATAGAAGGTTGCTATTTATCTTCTGTTGGTTATTATGGGATCTTTTGGAAAAAGAGAAGGGATGCGACGGCCTCTCTGATCTGCACAGAGGAGATGATCCCAAAGTGTCCATGGGACAGGTGTCTCGCTCCAAGAGGAATGAACAGGAAAGGAGTGAGTATGCAGGCCTTTAATGGAAAACAAGGCTTTTCCAGCAAATTAAGGACAGATGCTGCCAAATCAGGAAGCAAAGATGTAGCCAGGCTGAGCTCAAAACCTTAGTTGGCTTGGAGTCTGCTCTAGTTCTTGACTATGACATGAAGAATTTGTACAAAGGAGCACCCAAGCAAAAATGGTCAGACTGTACAGCAGCCCTCTTTGGCCACCTTTTTTACAAACTGGGCAAGAAATACTGAAGAATAGACCTAATCAAGCCAGAAATCTTTATTTTCTTGGCCACTTTGCCACACATATTTAAAGTATTACCATTGGCAATGTGACCAAATCCTGAAAGCAGTGTTCAAGCAGAACACTGGCAGAAGGCAGAAAGCAGAAGGCAGAAAGGTACAAGCCATTCAGGGTGCTGTTTCATTCCGATGCAGAACAGCTCCAGCTGTTTTACCTTATTGTGCTTTATGAAAGCAAACCCTAATAAGTCTTTCAGACTATCAAATCTGTACTATCAGTCAGTGAGACAATGAACACTGCATGGTCGTAGCATCAACACATCAGTGGTAGCAAGAGAGGAAACAAGAGAATGTGATTTTATATGTTTTGGATTCTTGCCCCAAGCAATTGAATTTGCTGTTACAATTCTATTGCCCTAACAAAGTGTGGACCACACCATGAATTTTCATTCTAATTTGTCACATTCTTTTTTTCAGAGTTCATTCAATTATTTTCCCCATCAATTAAGAAGATTTATGAATGTTTTCTATTATATGATTATGTTTGTCAAGTACATTATTCATTATTTTTCCCTCAGCCAGCAAATTATTTGTGAACCATCATTTTCCCCTTTGTTTTTAAACCTGCTTAGACTTCTAGAATGGTGACAGAGTTTATATGTTTGATAAATGTGCATCATTCTTTCTCATAAATCTCTAAAATCTCCCAAAACAGTTTTTATAGGCTACAAGATTAATAGTTAAGTCTGGTTAAACTTAATAATGGGCGTATCTAAGACTCTAGCAGTTATTGGCATGTATCATGTTCAACAAAGATGAAGTACACTTTGATGTTGGATGGCATATGATAGATCAAAGAGTGGCCTTAAACACAGAGAATTGAACAATAGAGGAGTGGACCTTAACTCTCACACTTGCCTAACAATTACTTTAAATCAAACCGCCAGCCCAATTTGCTTTACATGCTCCCTTCTAGAGAGCACTGAGTAAAAGAGGTTGAGATTGATGTTCACCAGCAATACTGTGGTAGTTAAGGTGATCTCAACAGCTTCAGTTTACTGATTTAAGTGGGGTAGGAGACTTCTTACCAATGAACATCTACTAGACATACAATATGACTGTCATTGGATTGTTGATAGCAATGAACCAAAACATCTGCCCCCAGGATGATTGCATGCAGGAATGTGCAAAAACGGAAAAGACAGATCTGAGGCACAAAACTCTGGGTAGAAAGTAGAGCAACTGTGAGAGGCTCTGGCCCAGGTTCTACTGCCAAGGAGCAGTTAATATGATTAAAGAGGACAAAACTGGATTAAGATGCAAAAGTATTCCCTGTGGCTTGTATTTTTTCCTAGCATTGAGCTGGTTTTCTAGGTTACAGTAAAATGCAAGGCAGGCATGGTTGCTTTCTATGTTACGCTGGTTATTGGCATCTCTCAAGGGTGAGGTATCAGTGCTGAATTAACACTCTTCCCAGTCATGCCCACATCCCAGGTTGATTGTAGGGGAGTTGTTATGGTGTCTTTATATCTCTCTGCAAGTAGAAGAGAATTGTCTATCGATGGTTTCGAGCTAGTCTGGCCCAGTTCCATGTCTAAGTGGGACAGATGGACCCACAGACCCACATTCCGGGAGAGGAGAAAAGGGAAAAAGGGGAAAGGTAGAAGGAAGGGAGATGAGCCTAAAAACAAAACAGTGGTAATGAGCTAGGGGAGAAAACTAATTTACTAGACGTGATATTGGAATGCAAGATAACACAATATAATACAATATAATTGGAATTGAAGCAAATAAACGAAATAAAATGAGAGTGTTCAAAACCAAAGGCCTTACTCTAATGCTGAAGGTGAGATGGCTAGGGAGCAGTAAAAAAATAAAAGGACAGTCTCGTGACTTGTAAGCAGTTTTACCTTTCCCTCTAAATGGAAAATGGAAACGGAACAGTGACAGTCTTCTGGGATATACAGTTTTCTTCTCTTCTGAGAAAGGTATATCTGGAAATATCGACAATCCACAGAACTGGGGTGTTAACTCTTTAACTCCCAGTGCACTACATAATGTTATGATGTGGAATACTGTGGGAAATGTTGAGTCATGGCCCGAACCACTGATTAATCACCTGAGGCAAGGACTGAGTCAGCCACAGGAGCACAGGTGAAAGCAATTCAGCTGTGTGATCGGAAGGGGTGGAGCCTGGCTATACCTCTCCTAGACCCCATTTTAAGGGCTGACTGCAACTGGGGAAGGTTCTCTTTCTGGAGAGCTCTCCTTTTGTAGTTTTCTATTGCAAGCCTAGGACATGGGTGAGCATTTCATTTCTGATTGTCTTTTTCTACAATGATAATCTTTCTAACTATGTACCTGTAAAATACCATCCTAACCATGCTACTTTTCTAATTGTACATTTGTTAAGTGTACAAATACTAACAACAAAATTCATAGAACCATGACATTTTCTGAGGGATAACTCCGCCATGTTTAAATCTCTTTTGCTTTGTCTGTGCTGCAACTCATTCTTAGTTTAAGCTTGATATTCTGTACAAGTTGTTATTTAGTTTGGTCACCTATTCAATATTAGATATTAATCTCCTGTTATGCCCTAGGGGACAGGTGTTTGGGTTGCATGGGACATGGCTGTTACCAGCACCAAATTGCTGGCAGACTAAATTAGTGGGACCAAATTGGGAGGGGGATGTTGCAGCTGATTTGCCTTTCATGTCCCTGAACCATCAGGGAGGTAGTACATGCTAATCCTCTGGCAATAGGGAGAAAAATTGCTTCAAGTTGGTCAGAAGTGGAGCTAAAAAGAAATGGCTGGCAGCAGTCACGCAAACTCCGCATTTGGCCTATGCATAAGGAAAGCTAGAAGCCCCATACATTTTTAATTTAGCTATTTCTATTGTTCTTGCTACAGCAATTATTTTTCTGTTTTTTCCTGGTGGTGTTTTACACTAGGCTGAAACTGTTTTTAAACCTCTACTACTATGGATTTTATTTCCAGTGCTCATATGAGAATGTTAAAAGAGGATGACATGGATGTGCATGTGGAAATCATCTGTAATCTTTAGCCTGCAATAGCAGACCTCTCTTATCTCAGGAAGAGGGAGGGGGGAATGAAATTGGATTTCTTGCTCCTCATGACAGTTTCTTTAACTGTACTGTGGTAGCCCCATAGGGTGTGATACAGTACAGCTAACCTAATCTGCTTTTCTAATTGGGGGCAGCTGTCAATTTCTCTTCTGATCTGAGGAATATGAAAATATTTTGTATGAAATCTACACTTTCCTTTTCATTTATCTTTCCTGACTTGCATTACAAAACTTCTCTCAATATTTGTGTCTCAAAAAAACCCAAAACTCACAAACAAAACTCCAAGCAATTAAGAAAACAACTTCCACAGCTTTTTATGGGAATGATATAAAGAGGTTTTACTGCAGCTGTGACCTTAGATTTCATCTGGAGAGAGATCAAGATCAGATAATGCACTTGAGAATGACAGAAAATTAGCCTTGTATGGCATATCTTAAAAGTGTTGTAATGTATAGCAGAGACTCTGTTAACACCCTCGCTTTCAGTGGCTCATGCAGTGCACTGACATAATGAGAGCAATCAGATATTAGCAGAGAGAGTGCATGAGACAGAAGCTGTAGCCCCTCATCTTGCTTGTTGGAGGTAGTCCTCAGCCTAGTACAATATGCAGGATTATTATCTTTTGTGCTTCATATGATAGTGTCTTTTGGGTCTTGTAGCTGTGAGGGATGAAGAAAATGTAGCTCAATCTAGATGTATGACCTAAATTAACCTATTCTTTTTTGCCATCTTCTCAAATATCCTTTCAGTTATGTGTTGCGACATTGAAATAGTTGGTTTATCCTTTCTCTCATGCTATTTAATGGGTGAGAGCCTTCCATCTTTACTAGTTTTTTTTTTGTTGCAATAGTTGTGGTCTCATCCTTGTTTTCTGGTTAAACACATTTTTAATTGCTTCAATAAATGAGCTTTAAATATATATAGTGAATGTTAATGCTACAGTTATATAACATCATGTGTAATAGCAGATTCAAATTAAATGTTAATAAAATAGAATCTTCAGCTGCTTGCGAAACAGGTATTTTAGCTTTAGCACTCCTCTCTCTGGGTTGCAACAGGGATAATTACTTACAGTAAACACTTGTGTTAAGGTGAAACCAGGGGTATGCAAGCTTAGAAAGATCCACCAGAATTCAGAGCCTTGCCAGCACAGGTGACAGACATTCAGTGATTCAGCCTCCTTTTAGAACAACAGCTAGAACATATTCCAAAGTCCTCTGACATAGTTAAAGCTGTTATGTGCAAAGGTAGGGTTATTAGTAATGTTCCGTATTTCCATGATTATTCCACCATACAAAGCACAGGGAAAGTATACAAGATGGTAATTAAACATGTTCCTTTCTTTCTTTCTCAGTACTCATACAGGGAAAAGGTCTCTGGAGCAACTAGTTTTGTTCTTTTCACAAATGAATAGTGAAATGAGTTGAAATAGGAAATGCTAGTTTCATTTTATGACAAGAAAGCATCTGAAACTGACAGTGGGCTGGTACACTCAATCGGATGCTTGCTGTTCTTCCTAACAAGCACTGAACCCTGGAAAAGGATAGCAAAGAGCTGAAAAAATGGTTTAGAAATACAAGAAAATATCATGCAGTGAAAAAGCTAAAGAATCAGCATGTTTATATTTATTTTTATTTTAAGCTTTAAGGAAATCTAGGAAAGAGTAGATAAATGTCTACCTGCACAGAAAGTAGCAGTTGCCAAAAGGCTCTCTTCTTTAGCAGAGAAAACTTAAGACCAGGTGCATTCAATTTAGTAAGAAAACTCATTACTAAGCTTGAGGGCAGAGTAACCAGGTGTGAAGAGATCTCCCATCAAGTCTTCAGATGAGGACTGGAAACCTTCTGGAGAAGTTCTAGTTTTGTACAAGTGAGCAAAAAGTAGTGGGAGGGGAATTTGGTGTTTTATATATAGACACTTATACTGTGTTTATGCATTTGTAAACGCATACATGGATATGGTAGAAGTGATGACTTTGAGTCTTGCTGGTTTCTTAAAGTAAGGTGGGTTGAAAGCAATTATAACTTCTGTTACTAATGCTCTGTTAGGTACTAGAGCATTTATAAAATTTGAATCTTGAACATAAGTCTAGAACAGCTTTGGTTGGTGAAGGAATCTCTTGCAATGGAGCAATGATAACAATTAAATTGAGTATTTCTGTTATGTGCTCAAAATGTTTGTAAACTAGATAAAGGATCTATATTTGTTGCAAGGGTTTTCATTTGCTATCAATGCAATCTGCTTGGGTTTTGAAAAGTTTAATATAACCATTTTCTCTTGGTGGATAGAACAACATAATTTTAATCAATTGATTGAAGTATATTAAGGATATGAAACATCAAACCAGTGGATATAGTGTACAAATGCATGTGTAAATTGTATAATCAGACAAATGTTCAAAAAAGTGCTTTCTAAAAAAAAGAAATTACATCTCTCCTTAATTTGTTGCTTGTAAGTGTTGCTAATAGCAGTAATGCAAGGTTTTTCTGGGTGAGAACTTCTAATTTATTAGTTTATTAATAAGCAAGTTTTTAAGAAAGTTACAAACTTCATTCCTGCATGTTATTTCTCTGCTTTGCCCTTGTCCACATTTATTAGCTGAAATGAAATAAAAATGTTCAACTTATTTTTTCTGCAGAACTACAGTATTTTGTATGGTAATTTAATAATTCTCATGCCTTCTGAGGCATTAGTAGCATTAATCTTTAATAAATCTTAGGGCCCAGTAATATTGTAAAAGTGATGTTAACCAGCCTAAAAAGGTTTTATGTGAAAGCATGCAGCATCTGTTAGAATGATTTTTATAGTTTTTATGCAACTAGGTAGAGGAAGATATCTAATGAGCTATTTTGGGTGGCTTGCTGAGTTGAATTTCCTGTGGTGCTGGTTGCAGCCTGGGCAGCAGCAGGAGGTGGTGTGTTGCCATGTACTACTCTTGTGAGCCTGCTGGCAGTGCTGCACTCCCCAAGAGGGTTAGGGCTGCAGAAATGCAAGGACAATTGATGACCTCCAAGATCCTCCAGATTATAGTGATGCGGAAGATATCAGTTTATGTTAAAGTAAGTTAACACAATGGTTGCAAGTAGCTAATGGTGTACTGAGCAGTGTTAATTTGATGAAATGACATGAGCCATTTAATTTGCAATGTATCATCTCCTTGCAGCCATCTTCTCACTCTGGAAAAACAATGGGCATCTGGTAAATCACAGGAACTGAAGTGGCAGGCTGCTCTGGTGGCAACCTTGGAATGTGCAGTATGTCCTATTCCTAACAAAACAGTTATGAAGTAGGCTGGATAATTCATGTCAAACAATACTGAGCTAAGTTGAAACTATCTCTTTGCTAGTAAGGAATTCGTCTAAAGCTTGGGAGTTTTTTAGACTTGTTTATTAATTATTTCCTGAATCCTTTTTCTCAATAATTCTTCTGTCATGTAGAAGGCAAAGATGAGATTGCTCTTCCGGTGACCAGTTCAGGAGTAATACAGGTATATGTGTACTAAAGTAAAGTATACATTCAATGAACAGCTCTTATAAACCTGTTCCCTCATCTGAACTGTGTTCACCTACTTCATATTAATTTTGGAATAATTGCATCTACTTAATGAAAGTTTGTAAAAAAAAAAAATAAAAAAAAATAAAAAAAATGGATATGACATCTATCTAGGATTAAAGCACATGAACAGAATCTGTGGATCCAGGTCTAGACCTGCCTCTGATGTTACCTAACTGCAGGAATGCATGACCCAACCTCCCCTGTTCTTTTTTTTTAATGCCACTGTTTCTCCATGTACTAGATGAGTGTATGGGAACTGCTGAATCACAGCCTGAGCCTCTGATTAATCACCTGAGGCAAGCAATGAGTCAGACCTGGGAGCACAGGTGAAGAAGGCAATTCTCCTGTGCTGCTGGAACCCCTCCTAGACCCATTTAAGAGCTGACTACAAGTGGAGAAGGATCTCTTCCGGAGATACCTCTTTTGGAGTTGTTCAGTGAGCCCAGGACAAGGGTAAGCATCCTATTCTTTCTTTGGTGTAATAACCTGCTTAGCCAAACTCTATTATATTTCATAATAACATCTGTAATTTATTGATTATATAACATAAGGTGAATACATGAGACATAATACTTCACTATTTAGCATGTCAAGCTACAGACAACATAACTGTCTTTTCTAAGTAACTCCAGAAAAAATAGATAAGTTATACTATGCAACACCTCAACCCTATTGTCCACCTGTGGGGGACAGAAATTAGCTTTAACTTACAATACTGAGCTGAGCAAAAGCCTGGTATGTAATAGCCATTCATCCACCCAACCAAGAAAACTTCATAAACTGGCCCATGAACAAGTCTAATGGAACAATTTTCATATTCATTCAGGAGGAGATTTCTGAACTATAAAGAGTAGTCCAGTTTCAATTCTATCTCACAGTTTAGTCCAGAAGTGTACTAGTGTCAGACCAGCATCAGCAAATATTCTGTTCTGGACTGTTCTGGAATGTCCTTACACTCGAGGTCTGAAATAATAGAGTGGCAAATGCTGGGTTGAAGGCTATCAGAATGAAAAGAAAAATCACAGCACCGTGCATGTGGCTTGGTCTTGAATAGCACGTGGACTGCAGTATATATAATCCTCCTAAACTGAGGATTTGGTTGAGGGGTGCAAATATGACATGGTGACGCAACCTGAAGACCAGCATCTATTTCTAGATGTAGGACATGTGCTCACTCTCAACCATTAAAGTGTGATTCAATCTTCAGTCAGGACAACAAATTAAGTAAGTTTCAGCACTTTACTGACTCTGCATTTCTGAGCCATAGCACATTGTCTGCAAAGCAGACAACAATGAATGCAACGAGGAGACAATAACCACAAAAACATTCAGCTCAAAGGCATTTTAAGTGCAGACGTGAAGAAATACATCCTCTTACATAGCAGAGGCTCACATATGTGGCTAATTAAAAAATACAAATAGAGACTCTTATCCCTAGTGAATCATCATTGAAGCAGAGGGCATACCACTAGGGAAGCATCAGTCCAAGTCTTACTGTATCTTTTGATTTTTTTTTTTTTTTTTTTTTTGTCTTAGCCCTTGCTGGCAACAATAAAAATCCAAATTAAAAGGCTCTTAATAGTGAAGTAAGGAGCTGGCAGACTGCAGATGAAGTGCATGTCAGTGTTGAGGAAGAAGAGAGAAGAGTCTGAAACTCTCTAACGTGCAGAATAAACACAGATATGGGTTTTATGCTAAGAATATTTCTGCTTCTGTGCAGTTATCTCTCACTGCCAGAATAGCCCTGAGGATTAAGATGGTTTATTGGGATCAAATGTCTTGGAGATTTATTATAGTGCTGACTGTTTACTCATTCACCTTAAAATATAGAACTATGTTTAGATCCCTGTATGTGCATCCCTCAATCACATTCTTTTCCATTCATTAAACAGGTTAGATTGAATTCCTGGCCTATCCTGTTTTCCATATCCAAGATAAATCTCCAAAAACATCTTGCTACAGCAGTGTAGTTGGGCTATCCCTTTAAAGCTTTGTCAGCATTGAGATCTCAGCACATGCTGTCAGAGATTAACCCCAAATTTTTGCTATAGGGTAGTTTAACAGGCATGGATAGTGACAAATGAGGTAGAGACAAAATGATCTTATGGTTAAAAGTAGCTGAGAGATCGAAGGAAGGAAATCTGATGCCTTGTACTAGAATATTCTGCAGGAATGCCAAGTATGGCCTTATAGATAAAAACTACTTTAAGTTGCCTGTTGTCTAAAAATATGTTCCTCTAACCAAGAAGTTTGGGGAAGAACCCTCCTCTCCAAAACAGAATTAAGCGTTTTTAACTGTTTGTCAACTAGTGATGTTCCCTTTAAAATAGAGATGAGCTTCAGTCATGTTTGCTGGACACGGTATCGTAATAAGTATTATCTATCCTCTTACTGTCTGTATGCTCTTGTGAGCCTAACAGGCGCAGCCTAGGATCTGCCACAACTGAATACGGAGACAAATATTATAAGCATTGACTGAAAACAAATAAACTGATGCTGTTTTATCCTATCTTTTCTGTCATGCCACGCCACTGGACATCACCGAAAAGAGCTGGCTCTGTCCTCTTTTTCACCCTCACTGCAAGTATTTGTACATATTTCTGGATTTTAGAAAGGTATTTGATACTGTGTCCCCCAACATCCTTATAACAAAGCTGAGGAAGTGTGGGATAGATGAGTGGACAGTGAGGTGGGTTGAGAACTGGCTGACTGGCAGAGCGCAGAGGGTCGTCGTTGGTGGAGCAGAGTCTGGCTGGAGACCTGTAACCAGTGGTGTCCCCCAGGGGTCTGTGCTGGGTCCGGTCTTGTTCAACATCTTCATCAATGACCTTGATGAGGGGATAGTGGCCACCCTCAGCAAGTTTGCTGATGATACGAAGTTGGGAGGATTGGCTGACATGCCTGAAGGCTGTGCTGCCATTCAGTGAGACCTGGACAGGCTGGAGAGCTGGGCAGTAAGAAACCGGATGAGGTTCAACAAAAGCAAGTGTAGGGTCTTACACGTAGGGAGGAATAATTGCATGCACCAATACAGGCTGGGGGATGAGCTGCTGGAGAAGAGCTCTGCAGAGAGGGACCTGGTGGATGACAGGTTGGCCATGAGCCAGTAGTGTGCCCTCGTGGCCAAAAAGGCCAATGGCATTCTGGGGTGCGTTAACAAAAGCGTGTCCAGCAGGTCGAGGGAGGTGATCCTCCCCCTCTACTCTGCCCTGGTAAGGCCTCATCTGGAGTACTGTGTCCAGTTCTGGGCTCCCCAGTACAAAAAAGACAGGGATCTCTTGGAAAGAGTCCAGCGGAGGGCCACAAAGATGGTGAAGGGCCTGGAGCATCTCCCCTGTGAAGAAAGGCTAAGTGAACTAGGTCTGTTTAGCCTTGAGAAAAGAAGACTGAGAGGGGACCTGATCCAGGTTTATAAATATCTGAGGTGTGGCAGCCATAGTGGTGAGGCCAGTCTCTTTTCAGTGGTACGTGGAGACAGGACGAGGGGAAACGGACATAAGCTGCAGCACAGGAAGTTTTGCACGAATGTGCGTAAGAACTTCTTTACAGTGAGGGTGACGGAGCACTGGAACAGGCTGCCCAGGGAGGTTGTGGAGTCTCCTTCTCTGGAGATATTCAAGTCTCGCCTGGACGCCTACCTGTGCGACCTGGTGTAGGGAACCTGCTTTGGCAGGGGGGTTGGTCTCGATGATCTCTAGAGGTCCC
Source organism: Meleagris gallopavo (assembly GCF_905368555.1). Taxonomy (NCBI): domain Eukaryota; kingdom Metazoa; phylum Chordata; class Aves; order Galliformes; family Phasianidae; genus Meleagris; species Meleagris gallopavo. The sequence continues at coordinate 40,152,015 of NC_139408.1, read as the reverse complement.
TTCCAACCCCTACAATTCTGTGATTCTGTGAAACTCCTGGGGCCTTCTCCAGGCTGAACAGTTCCAGCTCTGTCAGTCTTTCCTCATAGGAACAAATCTCTAGTTCCTTAAGCAGTCCTTCATGGACCTTTGCTGGGCTTTCCTCCATAGCTCCACATATCTCTTGTATTGAAGATCCTAGAACCACACTCAGCACTCCAGGCATAGCCTCACAAGCACTGAGAGAGAAGGGGAACACTGAGGCCCTCTGAGGAACAGGAAGCAGAGTTTGGGCTGTGGATCCCAGAGTAGCTGGTCCCAGCCTAAATTCAAGGGGACCATAAGGAAGAGGCTGGGGATACATATTGCAGGTATTAAGAACAGATCTGCCTCAACATATCCACAGCAAGAACTCATGTCTGTTTAATATACTAACACTGAGAAGGTTGGAATCAGGTAAATAACTAATTCCAATGTGCTTCAGGTGCTAGGAAAATAAGATATTCCATCCTATCAAATATGACCTACAATAAAAATCAGGTCCTGATAGACCATAGGGCCCACAGATAGACTCACAACAGCAGATTTATACACAGGAATTTACTCTGAACATCTGCCAAAGTAAGGCAATTTTTTTTTTTTCTAAATAATGCCTAATGTTTTGCTGTAAGGAGGAAGACAAAAAAGTCTTGTAGGTAAAGTACCTTAGGTGACTAGGAAAACAATGTAGTTCATGCAAGCAGAATTTAGTCAAGATACCAAGTTAAGCAGTTCTGCAGTTAATAAATTCACCTCTGGAATTTTAATAGAAGTTTTTGTCTGTATCTTAATGTGTAGAGCTCAACCAAAAACAATGCATCTAACATTGGGATAGAGAGGTAGCCTGGGGGGTTGGTTTTTTGGTTATTTCCAAATATAGGCACTGGACTTGTGAAAGGAACCAGACAACATCCTTGTAACTATGTGCTGCTTACAGCTCATAGTCAGGTCTGCTAAGACTGTCAGGTTATTAGTATTCTCCAGATTCAAACAACGTATGCCTTTTACCCACACAGATCAAACTGGGACCCAACTGTGGGCCGGCAACATAGCACCTTGCCGCCAACGTTGCGCTTCTGGGTGCATGAGGCTACCAACTCTGCTTAGTTATAGGAGCCCCCATGGCCCAGCCCTGCAGTGTGCTGCCCTGAGCTGCACAGAGGCACTCAGAGCTGATAATTTGCATCACAAAATATCACTGTCCAGTCCAATCTGGAACAATGTTTTAACTAGTGGTTTATTTACTATAATAAGATAGCAGAACAGAAGGTATAAGTAGAACTGCTTGTTTTCCCGAGGCAGACACTGAGCAGGGAGAGAGCTGTTCCTTTAGCTTTAAATTTGTCATCTAGGCTTCCTTTACAGTAGGTTTTTCAGGAGGACAACAGCATTCCAAAGCAGCTCCATACAAGACTGTCTGATTTGATTACACCTAACAAACCCACAGAAGGAGTAGTGCTCTGTAGTGCATGAGTTATGAGGAAACTGGAAAAGATGGTCTGGTAGTATTTTCAGCCCAATTTACTGAATAATTTTTTTCTGAGTGTGACTTTGCTGTCATGGTCTTCTTGATGCACACATAATCAAGAGACTGTACGCCCTTCACAAAAACTGAAGTCACCCATGTACACAAAGTACAAGTATATTTTTCTAACCAAGAAGTCATCACATTTCCCTTCAACTTCACACTCAATACAAAGCTGAAAGAGACAAGTTTGTTATTAGGCTCCATATTTCAGTTTGCAAATTTGGGCTCAGCCATACCAAGAAGTGATAACAAACAGTAGTAATGTCTGCTGTTAGAAAAGGATTGATCCAAATAATTCAATCCCAGAGATTACGACATGAAACACGAGCACCAGGGACAAATCACAAGGGACAAAATCCACTTGAAGAATTTCAGAAATGTTTGGGAAAGGAGACTGGAGTAATCACTCATTGTACAATCACTGAATGTACAGATGTTACAGTCATGAGATGTACCAGAAAGCTTGGCTATGCAGTTATTACGACAAAGCAAAAGAGATAGGATGCTTACCTGTATCCTGGGCTTGCCTATGAAACTCCGGAGGAGTGGATCTCCAGAAGAGATCCTTCCCCACTTGTAGTCAGCTCTTAAATGGGTCTAGGAGAGGTGGAGCCAGGCTCCACCCCTTCCAGCAGCACAGGTGAATTGCCTTCACCTGTTCTCCCAGGGCTGGCTCATTGCTCACCTCAGGTGATCATTCAGAGGTTCAGGCTGTGATTCAGCAGTTCCCATACACTCTACCCTTTCACAGAGAGAACCAGTGATCAAGTTGACTAAAGGTAAGCTTTTCCTAATACAGAGATCTGCTATATCGCGACACTTAAACAATTTCCATCGCGACGCATGTTGGTACAATTCAAGACAAGTGACGATCACTGAATGTTCATATTCTTTTATGGGCCAGTACTCAATGATGTTATTGGAGGCATGCAGTTGTGAAGTGCCGGTCTGTCCTATGCTCCATCAGTCCCATGTAGACCGTCACCAGCTGTTGCATGTGATCTGACAGTAACATTGGAATGCTTTGATGACATTTTGTTCCTTCCGGTGATCCTGAAGGCTCAAAAACTCATAGGGAGTAATACTGATGTCTCAGGGGTACCAGGAGGGGAAGGTCTGCTCTCCAGGGCAAGATACAACCCAGGATAGAAATATGGCCTAACACTTCTGCTTGTACAGGGGCATGTCCCAGCCACTTGTACCTTACTTTCTGGACAGATGTCTGCGGCTGCATAATTACATCAGGCAGCAAAGGGGGTGTCCTGATCTGCCATAGGGACACAGTGGGGGGTCTTTTTAGCAATGAAGATTGGAGCGTTGACCACAATATCAGTGGGTCATGTACCTATTTAATGGAGGGACTACTGAGCCTCCCACCTCCAATAGTCTCCCCCAGGGTGCAAGTAGGCCACACCACTTCGGTCCTACCTGCATCTTCCAAGGCCATTTTATTCTATGAGTACCTGGATCTAAGTTCTCAGGGGCAGGGAGCAGAAGATTATTTTCATTACTAATCTGGGGTCTTAGCTATTTATCGGTGCCCGTAATTTGGATCCTAAGCAGGGAGGCCCATGTTGTCTGCAACATTCTCAGGACACTGGTTCTGCCGTCTCGAGGACTTTCATTCAGGTCCCGCAAGGTTCCTGAGAGTCTTTTCGTCCACCCCTGCAGGGACTGGGAGTCTGTCTTCAGGGCAGCCTTAAGAATACCATTCAATGAGGCCTACCCCTGTTGGATTATATGGCAGGTGGAATGGCCATTTGATGTTATTTTCTTCTGCCCAGCACTGTATCGTTGCACCAGTAAAATGAGTCCCTTGGTCACTCTTGACGACTTGAGGTGTCCTGTAGGCAGACATCAGTTCAGTGAGTGCCTTGATGGTTTATGCCTGGTTTGCTTTTGGTACTGGATAGGCCTGCAGTAGCCACTTGCAGTGCCGATGCAGGTCAGGGCATCTCTCTCCCCCACAGGCCAAGGAAGGGACCCTCTGTAATCGACCTGCCATCGCTGGAGAGGAATGTGTCCTCTAGCAAGATGGGCTGTTGATTCAGGCAATGATCTCGGTCTCATCTTAGAGCAAGCTTCGCAATCTCGGCATGCCTGGGTGATGTCAGGTAGCTGTATGGGCAGTCCCCATGCTTTAGCAGCTGCCCACATCATCTTTTGTCCCACATGCCATAGCTTCTGATGTAACCAGCGGGCAATGTTCTCAGATGGTGAATTCTCAATGCATCAAACTTGGGCCAGCATGTTGGCTTCATCGTTTCCCGGTGACTGTAGGGGCTCAAGACCAGAAATGTGGTAGACATATACAGTCCTATGTTTAACTCTATTCCATACGTCTAACCACGTCTTTGTCCCAGATTGGTCAGATGCAGATAGTCCATTTTTTGGTGGCCCACTGTGCAATCCAAAAAGTGAGCCCCTGGTACACAGCCCAACTATCTGTACAGATATCCAGGATACCATCACTGGGTTCCTTGGTTATAACCATCCACACAGCTCACAGTTCTTCCCATTGGCTGCTCTGTCAATCTCCCTTGTCAAACCAGATTGTCTCAGTGGAGGTATGGTATGCTATTGCTCTCCAGTTGCTCAGGTTGCCCTTACTGGACCCGTCTGTGCACCAGGCATCTTCACGAATAGGATATTTCCCCTCGTGAACAGGACTCTTCCGTGGTGGAGCAACCAATGTTTCTTTTGGTGCATCACTGTGATACATCACTAGGCCCAGGATCTTCTGAAGATCTTCTTTCAAGGGTGTTGAAGACAGACTGCTCCTTTGGCTGAGGTAGGTGACCCATTGTGCCACTGTTTGTGCTTGGGCCACCCCGTCTTAGGAAGGTGGGTCAGATCTTTCACCCACACCTGAATTGGCAGAGTGGTCTTGACTATAACCCCAGCCGTTTGAGTTACCAGTTCTTCTGCCTATAACGCAGAGTAGGCAGGTAGGATCAAATATACCCAATGCCTGGGCTTGTTTAACTGCCAGTTTTGCCTGTTGGAAAGCATCCTGTTCTGTTTTCCCCCAGTCCTATAGTTGCCCCCTTTTTGTGAGTCTGCACTGTGGTCTTAGCAGCTGCGCTAGGTGAGGTATAAAGGAATGCCAATAACCCAATATACCTAGAAACTCTTGCAGCTGCTTTGATGCTGTAGGGATTGGGAACGCTTGAACCTTATCTGTGACAGCACTGGGTAGTAGTGTAGTCTTTCCTGACCAAACCACCCCCAGGAATTTTACGGGCAGGCCTGGACCTTGCACCTTTTGAGGATTTATAGCCCATCCTCTCTGTTATAAATTGGTGGTTAATTAATCCGCAGCCTGTCCTACTGCCTCCAGTGAGTCGGATATCAGTAGGAGATCATCAATATAATGACATAAGTTAACATCATCAGGTTTTTCCCAATTAGCCAGGTCATGCGCCACTCAATTATAACAACGTGTTTTTGAATGCACGTAGCCCTGTGTCAGGACCTGAAAGGTCCACTGCCTGCCTCCCCACATAAATGCAGACTGATCTTGCGATCCCTCAGCAATCGGGATACTGAAGAACACATTTGCTAAATCTAGGACACAATGATAGGTTTTTATCTCCCTACTTAATGTGTCTGTTAGGGAGGCAATATTGGGTACGGCCGCATGGATAGGTGGTGTGACCTTATTTAATTTTCTATAGTCCACCGTCATTCTCCACGTGCCATCCAACTTTCACACTGGCCATATGGGGGAATTATATGGGCTGTGTGCAGATCTTATAATGCCACTTTTTCTAATTCCTGCACTGTTTTCAATATTTCATCTTGCCCATCCAGGAGTCTATACTGTCTTATGTTAGTAATCCGGCGCAGTTCTGCAGACAAATAGACCCATTTTGCATGGCCTCTTAATATTGCCTGCACTGTTCGGATACTGATACATCTCTGTTGAAGTCTGAACTCTCCCACATTTGTCTGGAGAGCCAGAGTCCGCAGAATATCTACACCCAGGATGTATTCCTGGACTGGGGCAATAGAAACTTTATTCTCCCGTGGTGGGAGATGCCCAACCCCCATTTTCAACCATGTTTGGGTGACAGGAATAGTCTGTCCCCCAAAACCACCAATCATCACTCTGTCTCCATCAAATTTGGTTGGATCTCCATAAATAATTTATGTTTCTGCTCCAGTGTCCACTAATGCCATCACTCTCTCAATATTTTTTCAGGACCAGTAAGTCATTAATTCTACATAGGGGCCTCCAGTCCCATCTAACATCCCTCGTCACACCATGAATTGTGCTATGGCCAATTCTTCTGCATCCGGTGGCTCAGGCATTGTGGCCTGAGACACCTTAGGCACCTTTTTTTTTTTTTTTTTCCTCCCCTGTTAGGAACAATGAAATCTTCTAGGTTCCATGTCATTGTTGGTATTCTCTCTATAACCCTTACCCTTGGTTTCTTAGGGTAGTTCTGAAATTTTTGATTGTCCTTTAGTTTTCTCCAAAGCTGGAGAAGGACATGATTGGTGCGGCGGTCAATCTTAGCAAATTGGACCCTAGCCCAAATTCAATCATTAAACATGGGTTTTTGGGAAACCCTTATGGGTCCTGATTGAGGAGCTTGAGTAGCTGGCTTCTTGGTTTTAATCACCGGCAGGACCTCAACTTCTTCTAACGTCCAAACGTTGCACCTAGACTGCAGGCTTTCTGTTTCTCGTAGATTGGCCACTAACTGGGCAACCTGCTGAACTACAGCTTCTGAGGCCACCAGGGAATTTAACATAGATACTGAAGTACCGTACAAATGAGAGGAGGCTTGCTGTAGAATCAAGTCTCTAGTCCCTGCTGATAATTTGACCATATCAGGGCCATCAAATGTGTCTTCATAAATTGCTTCCCTTACACCTAGTTCACAGATATAATTTTGAAGGTCCTCCATGGAGGACCACATCCCTGTATGTAGAGGTATATCAGATTTATTCTGTCATAATGGCAGGCTGCCGTTAACATTCTACTATAGAATGGTTTTCATTAAGATATTGATTACCTGCATATAACCAGGATGGACAGTCATGGTGGCCAACTTGGATATTTCCGGGCCATTCACCAAAACACTTTCTGCCCCAGAGTCCCACAGTCTTAATAACCAAGTTGGCACACTTTCTCTAGGCTTCTGCCAAAATCATTGTACTAAATCCATCAATTCTGTTGCCCTGTATGGCTAGGCTGTTACATGCGAATGAGTCTGGGTAGGGGGCCACCTCTGCCGGTCTATCCTGTACTTTTTTTGTGTTCTGAGTTATAACAGGATGGACCTCTAGTGGTACGGTCAAAATTGGAGATTAGAGATCTAATTTAGAATTTTTATTTCCCCGATCAAATAAGTTTGTTGATTCAAGAATCTGGTCATTGTCTATTGAAATGTTATGAACTTGACCTATTGGAAGATGCAGAATTGCTCTAACTTATTGATACAGTCTATCAAAAGTTGGTTTTCATTCCTGAAGTATTATTCCTCATTTCAGCATGACTTAAAGCATTTAATAGTGGGCATACCACTGTGGAGGCAGATAATTGTCTTTCTTTCATGATTAGTATATCTCTGTTAAGTCCCTGAAGGTAAATTGCCATGTGATATGGAGAGATTTCCCATAACGCATAGGGGACCCCATTTTCCAATGATAACCACTAGTTCATAATAGAGAGATCCCACAAATCCTGGGATCAGCCCCGGAATAATTTTATCTAGGGTTGGTTAGCGTTCTTCCCCCAGACCCATTTATAGAAATTCCATACAAAGGACATGATGTTCATTTTAGCATATTTAGCCTGCCTGGCTTGCCAAGTGTATAGTCATTGAATATACAGATGTTATAATTATGAAATAAAAGAGAGTTTGGCTAAGCAGGTTATTACACCAAAGAAAGAATAGATAGAGTGCTTACCCTTGTTCTAGGCTCACTGTAAAACTCCAAAGGAGGGATCTCCAGAAAGACATCCTTTCCCACTTGTAGTCAGCTCTTAAATGGGTCTAGGAAAGGTGGAGCCAGGCTCCACCCCTTCTGGCAGCACAGGTGAATTGCCTTCAGCTATGCTCCCAGGGCTGACTCATTGCTCACTTCAGGTGATCAATCAGAGGTTCAGGCCCTGATTCAGCACTTCCCATACATATGTGTACATTAATTTTAGTGACCCAGTACGTTTAATGCAGTGGCCCAGCTGATGGACTGGGTTTGCATTTACACAGAGAGTTTATTTTTTTCCATTGTTTGAGAAGAATGGCACTAGGTCAATGGGAAAGTAAAAATACACGGTGTTATCAGCTATAAAAACAATAATTTTATATGTATTTATTGATCTTATTCTTTAGAAGAAATCTTGACATTATGATCAGTAATAATTAGTCCATTTGAGGGGCCCAGAAATGTCAACTGAACTGCAAATCCTAGGCTTTTGGCAGTATACTAGACACAGTGTTAACAAGGTCTTAGGGAGTAAAAACTGCCCTCCAAAATTTCCCTTGTTACTGAATAAATCTTTACAATGCACAACACTGTGATTTTTTTTGTTCCTGATCACAGTCTGGCTAATGTTTCTTAAAATTAGTGAACACCGTGAGTTAAATGGGGGAAAAAAAGTCCACAGTGTTTTAAAAACAGAACTGTCAGAGGATTATGGAATGTGAATGTGCTCTGTTTACTTTAAGGAAAGTTTTTCCATTAGCTTCAAAGAAAGTAATATTAGGTTTTGAGTGCTTGTTATAGTTATAACCCAATTTATCCAGATAACAAGACCTTTGTTAGCTGGAATCTTGGCAACATTATGTGCTTCAGTGCAGATTGTGAATGATAATCAACCTCAACTTCTATTGACCCAGGATTTGAAGAACTGTAGTATGATGTATAGTCTTAATTCCTATAATTATGTGTAATAATATTGTGTTGTCATTGATGTTATCATAATTGGTATAAAAACTTGTTTATAGCAAAATATTACAGATTGAGGCAGTGATTTTCTGCAGGAATTTGCAGCCCATAAAGAATGTAGAATAGAAGTTGCTTTGGGCATTCAAATGAATTCATATACACATGGTTTTACTGGTGTGTGTATATAAAAATAAGTAGGAGTTTTTAATAAACAGTTGATAACCCAATACTTTCACTTTACATTCTAAAATGGTTCTTTCTTATTTTAAAAAGAGCTTGTCTTTTTAGAAGTCCCTGTGTTTCTTTTATATGCTCTAAGTCTTTGAAAATCGACAGCCGGAGCTTTGTTTAGAGAAGCTACAGTTAGTGTGAGGACTGGATGTATTCTACCTCTGGCAGCACCAGAGACAGTGTACTTTAGAGACATGAGTAAAGAGAGCAGGAGTCTGGAAGCTTTGAGGGCTACAGCTATAGATATAACCCCAGGCAGGACTTTTTGTCTTATCTTCCACCCTTCTACATAGAGCAGATACAGGGAACAACTCACAAGGTAACTATGGATGTAGATTAATGGCTGTGAATCTGGAAATGGTCAAGACTGAATAAACCATTAAGCATTATATGATGCAGCAGAAGTGTTGAGGATCAAATACTTAATGAGTGCAAACAGACCTACTGAAAGAGTCTTGTTCTTAAAGCCTAGGTGAGGTTGGGATTTGGGGTGAAACAATGCAAGATGCAAGTAAACTCTAATTGATAATGCAAATAGACAAAGAGGGCTTGATTTGAATTACACAAACAGTAGTATTGCTGACACTTCTTATATCTTACTTTCTTGGCTTTGGAAAAAGAAGCCTGCAGTGTGCAGCCTGGAAGGCCAACTGTATCCTAGGTTGTAACAAAAGAGTGATGGCCAGCAATGAGAGGGAGGTGGCTGTCCCTCTCTGCTCTGCCCTTGTGATGACCCATCTGGAGTACTGCATCCAGGTTCAGGGCCCCCAGCATAAAAAAAAAAAAAAAAAAAGTCATGGAACTGTTGCTGTGGGTTCAGAGAAGGGCCATAAAGATGATCAGAGGACCAGAATGCCTCTCCTATGAAGACAGGCTGAAGGAGCTGGGTTTTTCAGCCTGGAAAAGAGAAGGCTCTGGGAAGACCTCATTGTGGCCTTCCAATACTTATGATCATGAGGGAAACTGATCTTTTACACAGTAGGATAGTGATAGGACTAGGGGGATCATTTTGAACTAAGAAGGAAGACTTAGGTTAGATACTAAGGGAAAATTATTTACTTCTAGTGTGGTGAGGCACTGGAACAAGTTACCCAGAGAAGCTGTGGATGCCCCATCCTTGGAGACTTCAAGGCCAGGATGGATGTGGCTCTGGGCAACTTGATCTAGTGCATGATTCAGTGGTTGGTAACTCTGCATACAGTGGGGGGTTGGAACTTGATGATCGCTGATATCTCTTCCAACCCAAGCCATTCTATGAAACCAAAATCCCAGTCTTCACCTACTGCTGTAGTAGGTGCCTGACTGCATGCTGCATGTGGGTGCTTTTTCTACCTTTCCATTTGCTCTTACAAATAGCTTTTGGAAATTGTTCCTCAGAAGAGTTCCTCTTACTTCGTGAATTATCTTCCCACTTTCTATCCCTCTACTAAAGATTTCTTGTTACTACCACTTCCTTATTTTTGCTGCAAATTACTCTGCCAAACTGAGAACTGTGAAATACTATCTGAACTGAGGAAATCATTTGGATATAATTACTGATGGTTTTCAGAACTTCATTTCTCCCATTTCCACTGTTGTTTTCATTATGTGATTCAGTCTCATTTTGTGATCCAGTATTTTAACATTTTATGTAACTACTCTTGAAATCCAAGTATTTTTTCATACTGTACCGAAGTCTTTGGCAGGATTAATAAATATATTGATATTTTATTAAATATCTTTCCCAGTGAGTTTAATTTTTGGTGTGCTCCAACTGAAGCTGTTAGGCATAGTGCCTAGCTTACAAATCACTGAAGAAAGCATGTTTAGTTTTTCCCAGCTGCTCTACACTGAGGTTGCTCCTTGGTTGTCTTCTGTGAACAGACAAAAGATAAATGGAGTGACAGTTGAAAATTTTGAATGACTTGAAGTTGTGCTTGGTGGCAGGAGTAGGGGTTTGTGTTTCTATTGGTTTTGTACGGAGCTTGGGATCACGCAGTTTCAAATGAATTTAAGCAATAACATGCTCATACAGTTCTTTGCTTGTGTGTTGAAGTGGACTTTTCTTCAGGTAATTAGTAGCAGGCCTCTGAATTTCAGCCCTCTGAATTTGTCTCCTGCTTTGGTGGGAAGTAATACAATAAACCATATGTTTACAGAGATCTTGTCCACCATATCTATAGGTCAGTGAAACATGATGTGAACAGGCCCATCAGAGAATACAGGTTATCAGAAATATTTGGAGACAGAAAATATTGCAGTGCATGCATGTGCATGATCTGAGGAAAAGCTGGAGTGAGATGAAACAATCTTGATGTAGTATTCTTTGAAATTAGGTAAGTTTTAATCGTGTTTCTTAAGTGGCCCAACAAACGTTGATACTCCCCATTAGTGAAAGTTTTCCAGTAAGAATTAGTAAGGTAAGAATTCCCGCTCCAACCTTCTACATTTATAATGGTAGCTCTTGTTGGAATTACTTCATTGCAGTCATGGCAAATTTAATCTCAGAACCCATCCAGGCAATAGTCTTCTCTTAGTGTTTCTGGTCTCCCCAGGAGGCTGTGTGATGCTGAGAGCTGGAAGCAAGTCTTGTTGCCTTTCCTTCTCACTGCCTCTGCTTGAATGTGAAGCAGGGGTTTGTTCCGCTGTGAAGCATTATCTTCTGTGGACCATACCAACTTTAGCATCTAGAGATTTGGCATCATAGAATAGGAACAGCTACGCAGAAAAGGCTGCACAGGGAAGTGGTGGTGTCTATATCCCTAGAGGTTTTCAAGAAATGTGGATGTGGCACTTAAAGACATGATTTAGCAAGCACCACCCATTGGTGGTGGGTCAGTGATTGGATTAGATGATCCTAGTGGTCTTTTCCAACCTTAATGATTCTATTTATCTGTACATGCAGAAAATATGACAAGTCTGTGATCCTGAAGGTTCCCTTGCTGATAGTTTTAAAAAGTGTTTAATTAAACAAACAAACAAAATGGAGAGCTTTAGCTCTAAGCGTCAAATCATGTCCATTAATTATAATTCATGTGTCATTGCCTTTATGGGAGTCAGGAACACCCTGTGACTGAATTTGGGAGCAGAGATCTTTGTTTTTTAATGATTATGATTAGACTCTCTGAAGAATATTTTCTTATGTCTTGGAAAAGTAAACCAGCCAGCCACAACAACTGTAGAGAAGAGTAGTATCTGTGCCCTTCCCTCTCAGTGTGGAGGCAGGAACAGAAGCACCTAAAAAATGAACCAGCTATGAAGATGCTCCTCATTACTCCTTTCCTGTAACACTGGAACTAGGAAGAATTGAGTGTTTCTGTGCTCAAATATTCATGAAGTGTTTTAGCATTTGGCCTTAAGAGGCTGTGAAAAACCTCTGCAGAAAGCAGAACAGTTTCTCTGTTTGCTGAAGAGTTTCATGAAGTGTACACTTAATATCTCATGCAGGGATCTTAAAAAGTAAGATGTTGCTTACCTGTAGGGAAATTATGAGAGAAGCAACTACCAAGCCTTGGTTCTTGAAAAAAGGGCTATATCCCTAGCTGAGAGATCATGGTATGGTAACTGTCTACTCCACATTTTCCAGAAACTGGAGCAAGTCCAGCAAAGGGCCAAAAAGATGGATAAGGAATTGGAACATCTGCTGTACAAGGAGAGGTCTACAGAGCTATTCAGCCTGAAGGAGAGAATGTTCAGGGAGAGGACCTATCTGATTAGTGTATAAATTGCAGATAGAAAGAAGGCTAAATCAGGCTCTTTTCTCTGGTGCCTAGAAAAAGAATAAGAAGAAATGGGTGTGCATAAAGAAAAAACATCTCATCTGAACACAACAAAAAAGTTTGCTTACTCTGAGGGCTGTCAGACACCAAACAGGTGGCCAAAATTGGTTCTGGAGTCTGTGGGAATATTCAAAGCATGACTGGACATGGTCCCTGTGGTCTCCAAAGCTGACTTAGATTGTCTCTTTTATCCTCAAAAATTCTGAGATTTTGTGATCAGCCAAAACTACACAATAAGCATACACCTTTTTTTGCAAAAAATAAAGCCTCCTTTCTGACACTTTCATTTAGCGTAAGTGATAAAATGTTCATTATATGACAGAGAAAATCAGAAGGAGCGGCTGTAGCAACAGGGCTAGAGTATTTCAGGCTGAAATTCCTTCACGTTACATTTCATAACTGTGTGAAGTATAACAGCTTTAAGAAAAGCATTGAGGCAAAAATATATTTTTTTTCAGAACATTTGAGAAGAGATCGTTGCTACGTTCAGACCTAGATCTTCCTCATTCCAAATGACTGTTACAGTACTGGAAATGTTAGGTGCCAGTCATCACCAAGGAATGATTTTAGGTGAGGGACGAATATGGAGAGAAATTTAGACAGGAATTTCTGGTTTAGAGCCTTGTGAGGGATCTGTAAGGTGTTAGAGTATGATTCACAAAAGAAACTGAATATAGCTGAATGAAAAATATATGTGCATGAATATTCTTGCCCATGCAAATGTTAGAACAAAAACAACAAAAAAAGAGGAAATAAGATCTATTCTAAAACTACTCTTTTACCTACTGTGGTGATGACTGGGAATGGTATGAAGTAGAATCTATTCTCAAGTTGAATTTATGCCTTGTAAAAGAAAGAGTTAACATTCATTGGATTAAAGAAAGAATAACAAGCATGATTTTGTAATCTATTGATGAGACACTCATGCGGGATACTTGCATTAGAGAATGGTTTTCATATTTAAAGGGTTGGAACTTCCCTTAAGTCTTTTGGAAATAAAAACCCAGCAACATCCAGGGCTTTGGGAAGAACATTTTATTGCTAAGCGTATCTTTAAACAAAATGCAAATAAGAAAAGAAAAAGAATCAAAAAGGAAGAAAAAGAACGGTGAAAAAAGCAATAACATCACAATAACTCAAATAAAAATTCTTAAGATTGTTCATAAAGCAACAGGGATATGGTAGAAGCCCACATACAGGAATGCACATGTTCCCCAAAACTGTCCAATAGAAACTTACACAAAAAAAGGAAAGTGTAATTGTTTTTTTTCCTCTTAACTTAAAAAAGGAAAGCAAAAAGGAAAGGAAGAAAGGAAATCGTTTCACAAGACTCCAAGACTCCAAGAACAGCAATCTTTTACAGACATCAAGATATAATCAACTCTATATAGTTTTGGCCAGTTAAATCATCTAAAATCGTGCTTTCATACCTTTTTAAAACCTGTCTTTTTTTCTTTTTAGTATAAAAAAATAAAAAAGGAAAAAAAAGCTCAACCTCTCACGCACACGCACCACACACACATACACACTGAAAATATTTGTTAACATGAAAGCGGCTTCTCTAAGAGTTTGAGAAGGCTGTTTGTTTAAATTTAAGTTCCCATGTGCGTGTGTGTATTTGATGACACTTCTTCAAAGTCAAATATTCATGCGACTTATGAACACCAGCAAGAGTAGATTTCTAAACCTAAACAGCTGATTAGTTTTCATCTGTATACAGAAAAAGTGTACATTTCTGATATTTCAGACTTCTCAATCCATCTTGTTTTTTGTTGGTTTTCTCCCTTTCTCCCTCATTTGCTTTTTTTTTTTTTGTATGTGACAGTCATGGCCATCAAACCACCTGGCTATTTTTCTATGCAGTAAGATAATCCTTTTCACAGTAACTGGGAAAATGTAGGAACCAAACAACCAAATTAAATCAGTTAAAAACAAAAGACATTCCCAATTTAACCATAAAACAGTATATACACCTTCAGGGTATTCATATAGAAATTATACTAGCAAAAAAAATAGTAGTAAAATATGTAAACAAACTTTCAGATATTGTTTCTTGACACAGATAACTGTGACAAAGCTAAAACACACGCTTTCTTCACATCTTACGGTTTGATTTTGTTTTCTGTTTCTTTTTACTTTGTTCTTCAAGAACATTCTTATTCCACATTAAGACCATAACAGAACTTCTGTTCCAGTCGTCCCATCAAACATACCATGATAAATATATCTGTGTGTATATATATATAATATTATTAAATTCCTTTTTCTTTATTATTTTGTGTGTCACAGCAGCTTTATTTTCTTTTATATAAAAGAGAAGGAAAAGAGAGAATAGGGCAAATGGAAAGACATGATCTGAAATGTCAAGCTACAAAATTAAAGTATTACATATGAAAAAACAGTTCCATGTCAAAAAAAAAACAACTATACATTTTTGCATTCTTTTACAAGTGGTTAACTTTTCATACATTTTATGGGTCTTGTCACAAGTTGAACTCCAGTGGTGTCTTTCTGATCTCTTTATTAAACTGATTTATTTTTTATTTATTTACTTATTTATTTTTTGCATGCATTGCGATCAGTCACAGAACTAGAACCTGGAGGAAGGCTCCTTTATTTTTTGCATGGGATATTTAGCTCAGAATGACTAACTGTTTCTTAAGCATTCTTTTTTTGAATCTTCAAATCCTCTTAACTGTAGTTTGGCTGTGCTAATGCACACTAAGTGATATTCTCAAATAATTCCAATGATTCTGATCAGAACAGACCCAAACCCATCTATTCTTCAGTTCATTTGCAAATCCTGGTGGCAGATCCAAGGGGACCAGCTTTCCATGATAATTTTCTTCATCAGCACCCATCACACACTTTCACTGCATTGTTAGCAAATAACTTACTGCAAGACGACGGTTTCTAGAGACAACACAACCAGATATGCAGAGTAAACACCATGAGTAGCTTTTGAGTTCATATATGGCAATAGTCTCTCTTTATTTATTATGGATTTTTTTTCCGAGATTTCTTCTCAACACATATCCCTGGTTCATGCTTCCCACCCCCACAACATTCCTCTCAACCCTTTCCTCCCACACCCAAAAGTAAACAAAATCAAAAATAAAACAACCCAAGAAATCAAACCAAATCAAAATCCAACAATCTCCAAAATCATTTATTCCCCTCCTCCAACCTCAAAAAATTAGGTGTGCTGGACACAGCCAGATCAGTTTGTTAGATATTTTTTTTGTTGTTTAATAATGTTTGCGTTTTTTTCTTTTTCTTTCTTTCTTTTTTTTTTTTTTTTTTTTTTTTAAATAACTAAACTGCAAAATTATTGATACAGTCAGGAATCACGAACATTGTTAAAGACTCACTTGGAGATATGAAACAAGTAAGCCATGAAGTCTTCTACTTTTGCAGAAAGTTCAGCGGAGGAGGAGATTTGGAGACATCCAAGTTCACTAACAGGGCAGAGCTGTATGCGCCATCTCCAGAACGCTAAGTGTGCTTTATAATACATTAGGGCAGAGTTTGCTGACTCCAAGTGATGACTGAGACATTAACAGTCACTGCTGATATTTTTTTTCCCAATACTTTTTCCCACAAACGATATCTCCTAATCTCATTCACTGCAATGATTTTGATAGTTAAATCTCATTAAGTATTTATATATTTATATATAAATAAGTATTCTTTTTTACACATAATACTCTTTGTCCTTGTTTTTCTGTTTCTTGTGGCCACTCTTTGAGCTCTGCTGCTTCTCCTTCATGAGCGTGCCGTTGCTCTGGGCTGAGTTGCTGATGTAGTTTCGCGTCTCGTCCACCTGATAGGACCCCTCGTCCCTGTTCCTGTACTTGTACATGGCGTACAGGAGGATGAGGATGCAGAGGGCGGCAGCAGCCACAATGCCGACGACCATCCCCGTTGTGCTGCTCGACTCGCGGACCACCTCTGAGGCCCCCGGAACCCGTCTGATTCCTGGCTCCGTGGGGTTTGCTGTGGGCACATTACGGAACATGGGGGAAGTGATTAGCGGGCTCTTCAGCTTTGTGCTGTCTAGCTCATAGGCAGTGGGCAACGGAAGCAAGACTATGTCAGGCTGGGGTTTGAGCTCACGGTTATTCATTTTGCCGGCTGGCAATTTGGGTACCATCCCAGTCGAGGACGAAGCTGTGGAGCGGATCAGCTCAGGGGACAAAGACGTGGTAGTAGTCCTACCAGTTTCGGAGACTTTGTTAGGTCTAAAGTCCTTGGATTCCCACTTGGGTGCGTGTGCTTTGTAGCCACCTTCGAAGATTGAAGTGGAAAGACTCTTATCTGTTACCAAGGAGAAGGTGGTGTAAAAATCTTCATCATCAGTAGGGGGTAGGTTAGAGTCAAAGGTTTCCCCTGAGCCATACCCAGATATCACCAAGCCATCATCATCACAACCATCGCTGCCTTGGTCCGACAAGCAAGGTAACCCCGCCTCAGAGGTCATGGACAGGGAATCTTTGGTGGTCTCAATAATGGTGAGGAGGGGGCGAAAGGTAGGGGGAAGTGTAATGAAAGGTGCACGAGTAGCAATAGGAGGGATATCTAAAGGGTCTTCTACAAGTAGAGGAATAACTAATTCACCTCCTGGGATGGAAAAGAGAAGAAAAAAAGAAGATTAGTACATGTTACTGATACAAGACACCATTTTCAAGTCTCTTAAGGGCAGTACAAGGATGTGGGCATTATGAATAAGTGTCAGGGAACAGATTTCCTGCACAGCTACACTACCAATAACTTTCTTGGGGGTTTCTTTGATTCTTGTCTCCCACTCTGCTTCTGGCATTGATCAATCATGTGTTCCATTTTCTTTCACCCTAGTCTATGCTAGGTTTGTAGAGTGAAACACTACAAATTTTTGGAGACTCAAATTTTTGCTTTTGAAGATACTCTCAAGTGACTCTGTGGGCATCAGTTTTTGGCACTAATCTTTCTTGAGCAACTGGTTACAAGACTGTTAAAATGAACTATTTCAGACCACCAGTACAGTTATGTGCTCAGAGGGATTTTACTGTTCATTTTAACGGTTTTTCCTCCTCTGCTTCTTTTCATTTAAGAAAGCACTGATATTTTTTCTCTGATACTCAAGTGTGTTTTCCCCCTGTAGTATTTTCTAAGGCCTTTCCCTAAGGCCTTTCGCATTCATCCGTTTCTTCTTGATTGTTGCCTGGTTTTTAAATTGTGAGAACGTTCATGAAAGATAGGTATGGAATAAGAATCAGGTACTTACTAGGGTCCATGAAGGCACAGAGCTCTACTCAAAGCTTGTTCATTTCTTTTTAATCTTACCTTTTTGTTCTACATTAGACATGTGCCTTGCCTTTTGTCTTCTTTGGCTACTAATGTCATATCATCTTGAGCTTTGGTTCTTCTTTATATCCTTTTACTATAATTTGATTAAAACTTAAGAAAAGAATTAATTGTGATTGATGATGCAACTAAATAAGCGCTGATGACCCAAATTAGTGCTTGAATCTGCACAACAGAAATTGTCTTCACTCATGCTGTTATTCTTGATACACAGATATCAGTGCTATTTCTTCCCAGCATGGTAGCTAGGTGCCTACAAAGGACTAAAAATGAGGTAGGCTTATAGCCTACTCTGGAAGTGTAACTTAGCTATAGCTGTAATTTCTGTACCTTACTGAAGTATAATGTGAAACGAGAAAACCATAGTGTCATTTCTAAGATTGGCTTCTGTACAGCAATATTGTTACTCATAGTTGAGTAGTCTTAATTCGTCTATATATTGTAAAATGAGTGTATTTTCTCTTTTGAGCTTAGAAATAATTAACACTCCAGCATTTTACTCTGATATGAAGGTATAATTCATTTCTTTAATTCACTTAGTTGAGACTGCATAGTCTTCTGTTAACATGCAGGTTGCTGACACGTTGCTTTTGAAAATTTGTGTATAAATTTTCCCATGGCTACTTCTCTTTGGTTAGTCACTTAAGCTAGTTGATTTAAATATAAACTGAAGATTTTATTTGAAACAATGAGTAGTCATCCAGATCTTTTGTCAAGTCATATGTAAGTACTTGTAGGGAAGCATTAATTAATTTGTATTCACTGGTTCTTAAAGAAAGAGGTGCAAAAAGAATTTTAGGTTCTAAAAAAATAATTCCAGCTTTTACTTACATATTCATAATTGTTAATGAACAGTCCGGTATTGTTATGATGCTGAACTACATTAGGGTTCTGCTCTTTTCTACCTGCACTATATGTTACACGCACTTGTTTCCCATTAAATACTGCCAGAATTGTCCATGGAATTTTTATAAAGAATAAAATCATAATCCATTCTAAATATATTTGAAATGCAATATATTTGAACAAATCACATATTGAAGATGATAGTAATACACTGAAAAAAGTACTTAACAATTTGATTAAATCTGTGTAGTTGAACTAGCAAAACGGCTTATTCTTATCCTTAATGAGAAACTAAGTGGTGACACAGTTTAATAAATTGAAATAGTCAGAATTAACTCACACATACCAGATAGAAATGAGGCCAAAATAAAGAATATGGCACTTTACATATTCTCTTAACATACCTGCATGCAAAGTGATTTTTAAAATGAGATAAAAAGGGCCGACCTGAATGTGCTGTTTAGTTTTTTGAACTTCGTCAGCATAGTCATACCACTTCTCTTACAGAGGAGACGAAGAAGAAATATGTATAGCAAAAAATATGGAAAAAGTAAAAAGTTTAATCTGCCAAGCGAGTACGTGGCATTTTGTGTTTGCGCATCTGAGTTGTTTTTTGTTCAGTGCAAACTGGAGCATGTAATATGATTTAGATATGTCCAGAAGCCCTATCCATGGTCAGAGTGGGGCATATATAATCTATGCAAACAGGTGGTCTCAAGATAATCTTGAAGTATACCTCAGAGGGAAATATCATCTGTGTCTGCAAAAAAAAAATGAATAAAAATATTATAATTTAAGTTCTTATTAAATCAACTTGCATAGATGTGTTATTTAAGTTCCTGAACGGCTGGTGTAAATAGTGTCCCTTTAAATGTTTTTTTTTTTTTTTTAAGATCACTATTTTGCTGTTAAACAACTGTATTTATCTGTGAATTTCATGCACCATCTGTGACAGCCAATTGGAAAAAAAAAAAACAGTTTGGCAGCTTTTAATTGTTCATGTAAAGCTTTGAAGTACCTCTGTTGTTAAAATATACTAGCACATGACTTCAGTATGCAGCTCAACTGCCACACACTAGGGCAATATTTTGGGCAGTTTTCTTCTAAAAACGAATTATTCTTGTCCTATTTACAGTTAATTTCATCAGAGGAATCAGAAACATCTCACATTTAGTATGAAAATCTTTCTTTTTCTCCCGGTAAGCCTTGAGCCTTGCCTTAAAAGCAGGTAATAGTTCTACAGTTATGGATTTTTTGTTTGTTTTTGTTTGCTTGTTTTGGTTTTGGGATTTAAAATATTTATTTATTTATTTATTTATTTATTTATTTATTTATTTATTTATTTATTTATTTTCTGTCAAAGACTTGAGTCAGTGATAAAGACTGCTGCCATTATAGTCATCCTGAAATGTCAAGGAAAGTTGATTGAGTTGCTAAGACAAGTGATGTGTCACATAAGTGAAGGAGACCAGATCATAACTTTTTTCCTTCAGCAAGTCTGGTGGAATAACAGAACTGAATCAAGAATGAGTTTTATGGACTTTTAATTTCATGTTGGATGGAAAAAGAGAAATATCCTTCATACCAGGAAGACTGGATGAACTTTAACTTACAATTATTTAATTGTAATTAATCTCTAGTTTTATTCCTGTGCCCAACAAGCCATACATTTCTTGCTTATACACTAAAGAAATAGGCTGTTAAAAGTCCTTAGTTAGGAATCATTTCTCCAGTAAGGAGTTCATTTGCTACATTTACTTAAGATAGCATACTTCAGGGGAATAACTAGTAGATGGCTTTAAGGGTGATGGTTTGAATGTTTGTTTTTTATTTGTTTGCAATGGAAAAAACTATGAGACATGTTGAAGAAGGTAACTTGGAAAAAGCACTCTGTAAGTGCCAAATGTGAGTACTGTTTTATTGGTATGCTAGGCACCTATGCAAAACTCACAGCTAGATAGAACTTATATCTCTAACAGTACACATAGACAATGAACACTTCTTGGGGTATCTGGTTTATAGAGCAGTTAAAGCATCCTTTAAGACGACATGATAAAAATGCCTCTCAGTCTAAAAAAAGAAGAAAAAAAAAAGTGCTAAGGATGACAGCAAGTAAATTGTGAAAAGCCCCATGGAAAGTGTGAGAAACATGATCACAAGCATCTATAGAGGGGAACAAGTGCAAATTTTCTTACTGTACTTTGAAACAACTGTGTTGCTGATACTACATTTCTACTTGTAAGAAACACCAGAGGGAGTCCGATGACAGGCAGATGATGAGAGTGCATGCAGGGGGGGCCATGGAAGCTCATGGAGTGACAGATGAGACAGCAGGAAACCGCCTAGAGCCAGTGAACCCTTTGATGGAGAATTGGTGCCTCTTGCCCAGGGCTTCAAGTTACTTTAAAGGTAAGCTTTGAAAGCTTTAAAAGACAAAGTGCAATATCATTGCCAAGTCTCTTCATAAAGGATTGTTGGACTCTGAAAGGTTTGCTGTGAAAGACAAGTGCTTTAAGACAAGTGCTTTTTTAACTGCATGAGTTTCAACAGAGTCATGTGTCGGGTCCTGCATTTTAGTCACAATAACCCCAGACAATCCTACAGGAGTGGGGAGGAGTGGCTGGAAAGCTTCCTGATGGAAAGGGACCTTGGTATACTGATGGACAGTCGGCTGAGTATGAGCCAGCAGTGTGCTCAGGTGACCAAGAAGGCCAATGGCATACTGGCTTTTATCAGGAATGGTGTGGTGAGCAGGACTAGGGAAGTAATCCTGCCCCTGTACTTGGCATTGGTGAGACTTGACCTCAAGTACTGTGTTCAGTTTTGGGCACCTCAGTACAGAAAAGACATGAAGGTGCTGGAGCATGTCCAAAGAAGGGAAACAAGGCTTGTGAAAGGCTTGGAGAATGTGCCCTATGAGAAGAGACTGAAGGAAATGGGGCTGTTTTGTCTGGCAAAAAGGAGGCTGAGGGGAGACCTTATTGCTCTCTTCCAATATCTAAAAGGTGCTTACAGTGAGAGTGGGGCTGGTCTCTTCTCACTGGTGACAGGTGACAGGACAAAGGGAAATGACCTCAAGTTGCGCCATGGTAAGTTTAGGTTGGATATCAGAAAACACTTCTTTACAGAAAGGATTGTTAAGCACTGGAATAGGCTCCCCAGGGGGGTGGTTGAGTCCCCATTCCTGGATGTGTTTAAAAACTGTTTGGATGTGGTGCTCAGGGATGTGATTTAGCGGAGGGTTGTTGGAGTTAGGATAGTATGGTTAGGTTGCAGTTGGACTCGATGATCTTTAAGGTCTTTTCCAACTTGAGCAATTCTATGATTCTATGATTCTATGATTCTATGATTCTGTGCTTTAAAGATTTGAGTCTCTGGATAAAACTAAGAAGGAGGCTCTGAAACACCTTATCTGATGACTGGAAGGTAAGGTTGAGGCAGGTTTAATGTTTCATATTGCTATCTGAATTTGGGCCTTGGATTCCAAACAAGTATTCATATGAGATTTTGACTTTGTGGATGATATGGACACTTCTCCAGTAGTCAGAGGTTTCTTTCACTCCTTTTTACTGTTGGCTGCTGAGCACCAGTTAGCGGTATGCTGTCAGGATTGCTTTTGAATTCCAAAGATTTCACAGGGATTTTCCAGACCTCTGCTTTCTCTCCCAAGCAGGGAGCAGGTAGTTCCCCTTAAGAAATAAGTTTTTTAAAAGCTTATTTTGACAAGAATTAAATGGAAGGGAAACTGATAAAGTGGTTTCCTCTGCAGCGATACAGATACTAAATTAGTTTGCCCATCAACAGCAGCATTGCAAAAATGTTAATGAACAGCAAAGAGGCAGCAGCACTGTGAGAACTGAAGTCTGTGAGGTAGGAACTCTTGTACCAAACAGCCCTATCCTTCTCTTGCCCTTTTCACTTCATGAAACAAACACAGTGTGTATATTCCTTAAAAGTGAGCCCTTAAATCTATCACATACACTATTTTCACAGAGTTGTGCTTTTCTTTAAACTACCAAGATCATTGGGGATATAAAAGGTCTACTTTAGCCTTGAAGCAGCCCTGCTTTTTCTGTATGAGTATATTTATAGATATATAATTCATACCTCTGGGGTTGATCTCCAGTAAGAGTTCTCTGCCACTGGAAAACACAGTGTGTTAAAAATTTAATAGAAGCCTTATGAACTGTAAGGATGTTGTGGGTGAGTCATGAACGCAGAGGGCATTAAAAAAGGGAAAAATAAAAACAGAAAAACTGTAGCAGCTGCCAGCTTTCATCTTCACAGCCACAACTGCTTAACTGGAGACTCAGGAAGCAAACTGATAAGAGTATAATGGGCATACAAAGATGAAATCTTGAGTGGTGTTGATAAGGGACACACCCTTAATGTCTCTCTTTTCCAGCTGTGTTTGAAAAGCTTTTAAATAACATCCAAATTCTGCAGCCAAAGTTTGTCGTTTGCATTTTATTCTTATGTTGTTCCTCTGAAATTTGAATGTTTTAGTATGACATACTTGTCGTAGAAAATAATTCCTTACCTTTTCCCCTCTGAATCAAAGCAATATCTGTGCCAATAATTTCTTATTAAATTACTGAGTTCATAAACTTCAATCTAATGGTGTTTTACTTAATTCTCCTTTGAGCACTCTGAGAATGAGAAGGGGAAAATATTCACAGGAAAAGCAATGCTAACACAAAGCCTAGTAGATGAACCTTCTTAATATTATTTTCTACCTTTGCAGACTGATTTAAGTGCAATTGACAGTAGTAGAGAGAAAAATATCTTTCCTATAGTGGAATATTGCAACATTTCACCTCAAATATCTTCTTTTCTTTTGGTGCACTCACAGTGATTAAAGCTGTACTTTTTGCAGTGGAGTTGATCATTTTTACGGGCAGGATTTCAGAGCAAAAGTATTTGGGTGCCAGACACAGAGTTGCTCTGAACCATCTGGAACGTGACCTTGTCCATCTCCCATTATTAGTTTGAACTCTCATGATTAATTGGTGACAGCTTCCTACTTGGTTAAATGATTTGTTCTGTTTTCAGCGTCACTGATTTAAGGGACTTGCGAGTTGAACCTAAGATACCTTCTCAGTACTTAGCACAGTGTTAACATGGAGGAATGCTAAAAACATGCGTGCTTATAAAAGAATAAACCTTTCTTACTTTTACTAAAAGCTCATTTTTGTTTAAAGAAATCAACCCAAACCTCTTCTGAAATTTTCTGGACATGGTTTTCAGTAGGGAAGTATCTCTCAAATGTAATTTTTCTGGAAGATACTAGCAAGCTTTATACTAGTCATAATATGATGAGTGTGTTTACCTGGAAAGAGTACACTTGAGAGTATCAGTTAGATTGGACATTGGGCAGATAATCAGCAATCAGAAAATTAACTGAAATAAAACACTTTCATTAGAATAACATAGGAAAGATGTAGAAGTGCAATAAGAAGACCTTGAAAGCTACTGAAATGCTCAAGAAGTCTCATCAGTTTTCCTTTGAAATGAAAACTACAGCACTGTGCTACACATAATTTAAGTATTTTAAAAGAAAGTAGCTTTACTGGTGGTCCATTTTGGGAAAGGGAAAGGGGAAGGAAAGCTAGAGAGAGAGACTGATAAAGAACAGGAGGAAACTACCACAGGTTTCTTTACCCCCTCCTATGCAGAATGCAATCCGGTAATAGACAATACACAAAGAGCACATAACGTAAAAGCAAATACAAATTGATTCAAAAAGAAATAAGTGAATTTATATACTTTTCCCAAAACAAAATCATGTACTAGAAAAGAAAAATGCCACAGCAACAAGATTAGAGAAAGGAAAAAAATAAGTCAATCACTTTATCAGCAAAAAAAAAAAAAGTTAAAACCTGAAAGAACTGAAAAAAAATGATGAAAATAAAACAATACCTTTTTAAAAAACTAATCAAAAATACATAAAAATACTTAGAAAGCATACCACATTGATTTCATAACAGTCAACTTACATCAACAAATTGCCCGCATGTTTTTTGGCATGAAAAGAAAAATTTACAAAAGAAAGTTGTGTAAGAATGCTCTTGGACAAGTAGCATTGCCACATTCTTGTAACTTGCTTTTTTTCCTTGTTGTTTCTTAAAAACTTTTTTTAGCAAAATGTTTATTATTTCTTTTTTAATATAATTGTTTTACAACAAAGGGCGATACAGGGAGGCAACAACACATACATCCACACCACATAACATGAAAAGAAAAAAATCTTGCACCTTAACAAATTCAAACTTTTTTTTTTTCCTGCTGTTTTTGGTTGTAATTTTTTTTTTATCTTATGTAAAGTTGTTAGCATATTACACTTGAAAAATCCTGTACATTTTATAGAATTTACTTCTGCTTGTTTGCATATCTATATATATAATGTTTTTTGAAAAGCAAAGTTTGTTGCTTTTTTTGCCTTTTTGGTCAATTTGATATATATTTTTTTAAACATTTTCTTTTTTTCTATAATTTTTGTGTGTGTGTGTTTTAAGGAATGGATGACTGCACATAAAATTTTAACAATGCTAAAGAAAGGGGAGGTGGAGGGGAATTATGGGAATGCCTAGGGTGGATGGAGTGGGACTGTAAAAATCTATGAGTGTACTACACAGGAGATGAAGATGATGGGAGTGAATGTGTAAGTCAGTTGCCATGTCCATGTAAGGGCGGTACGGAGTGATCTAGCAGCATTAGAGCTTCTGGCTGTAAGGAAGGGATGGGCAATATACAAAAACAAATGAGCATATTCATGCCCATCAACAAAAAGAAAGAACAGAACTCTAACATTGACAATCTCACAAACCCTAAGCTGCAACTTCTTCAACATGCAAGTTACAAAAAATTAATAATTATAGTATTAATATTTACATTTTCATCAAATGTTCTCAAATTATAAACGCAGTTTAAACCTTTCCCTACTAAAAATAGCAGTAAAAATACATAAACTAATAATAATAATAATAATAATAATAACCAGAGAATAAAACAAAAAAAACAAGGAAACAAGTATTATGCATTGGAATTGGAACAACTTCATCTGTAGCTACCCACAGCTTCCTTCTTTTAAGAATCACATCTCTGAAGTCTATCAGTTTGATATGAGTACTCTCAGTAATATGAGACAGTCATTTCTTGAGCACATCAAATCACTGTTCCAAATGTAATGACAGTGCTGGCACACCCCTTCCCCACTCTCAACTTAGATAGCTTTTGCATTCAGATTCTCTGGAGAATCTCAAAAATACAGCTGTGGGATTCTGACAGTGAAGTAGTTCCATATTTAAAGAGGGAATTAAAGGGAAAAATTGCAGAAAACAATTCATAACTCTTTTGTTTTTGTTTTTCATTATTAGATTAGAACAAACCAAATCTAAGATAGAAATTCAACCATTGAAAAGAAATACATCAAAATATAACTATGCAGAGATATACTAAAAAAAAAAGCAAAAGTGAAAAAGGACTTTGTTCCCAGTAAGAATGGAGATAAGAATGATTGTGGGGGTTTAAAATTTTCTTTTTAAAGAAAAAAATATTCCACACACTTTCAAAGGTGAACGAACCAGATGCACACATTGAAAAGGAACAGACAAAGCAGTCTAGGGGCACTTTCATCATTTGGACATTTATTTTTCCTTAAGAATTTGATTTCTTACCCTTCCCTCCCTCTCTCACTTAAATTTATTTTCAATTGTTGGCCAAAACCCCACTACCCTCCATTGTTGCTTTTTTTTTTAATACATCTTTTATTTTTCATCACTTCTTTTTAAAATAAACACGGAGAGGAAAGAAAAAAAAAAAGGACGTGCAGTCTGGATGTACGTCATAAATAGACATAGGAAAAGATAGAAGAAATTGGCTGAGATCGACAAATGGGTTATATAATAGCTTAATTTTACTGTAGGATGTTAATAATAATGCATGCTTAAAGTAAGTTGCATTTAGGGAAAGTAGAAAAACAACAGCAAGCAAGGAGTGGGGTGGGTGAAGGAGGGAGGCTGGCGGGTTGCAGGGGGGGGGATCATTCCATGCCTCTTCAGAAAGGGCAAAGCACATTCCAGCAGGTTCTCTGCATTTCTAGGTGATGTCAGAACGGGACAAGGGTCTTAATCTATACTGGGACATACTTTTTATTCTCTGATATTGTATTTGTATAAAATACTAGAACACATAAGAACTCCAGACTCCCAGTATTATTTTGGACCTTACTGTCTAGTATATTTCCAAAATGAGTTATTTTTTCTCCTAGAGTGGGGCCATGGGGCTTATTATTCAAAATTTTAATCAACATCAGTAAAAGGAGAAGAATTCATTCTTATATATACACTCTATTGTGCTGGAAAAAGTGATTGCAGTAAATATTTGTTCATGGTGGTGAGCAGTTATTCAGACATGCTATATGTGGCTACTGCTGGGAGCCCACTGCTGCTAATAGGATATCAGAATCTAGGTCAACTGAGCCACTTACTGAGTTAAGTATCAGCTTGGTATGAACTGTCTGAAGGAACAAATTTGTCATTGGTGTAAGTGACAACTCGAAATTGCAAACAATACAGTCAGTAATATTTGGTACTAAGTCCATATGATTTTGGGTGGACAAGCCTTCGAAAGTTACCATTAAGACTGAGTGACCAGTTGCTTCCATAATACAAGAGGATTTACAGTTCAAGAAGATATTGCTACCCAGTCCTATCTAACTCTTACTTGAACTCAGTGTCCTAAATGGGTCCTCGGGTTCCTTTCAGTTTCCCCATCTGATGTCCATATTTACTTTGTATAAAAATCATTGCTGTGACAGTTGAGTCCTAAAAAGGTCCTAGGAAAACAGTCTGTTTTTCTTGATGTTTTAGGAAAACATTTGGACCCTGTTCACACTGAATCTCTCTGGGAGATGGGAAAAATGGGCTGAAAGCTCTGTACGTACTCTAGATTTCTAGGAATACCCATGTGATCACTCCATTATCAATCTTAAAGGCCATGTTATCACTGGTCAGTGGAAGTGGGTGGCTATCTTGAGCTTGAAATATCTGGAAATAATGGGGCTATCGACCGTGTAAATATGGTCAGTGGTACTTTTCTATAAACACAATAGAAACAAACAGGTAGGATGTTTCGGTACCTATTAAAATGAGGGGCAATAGTACCTCTAAAGCAGATGAGAGATCGGTATTAATTCTGAGGAAAATGAAATAAGTTTAAATAACACAAAAAATAAATAGCCCAGTTACTGAAAAGTGTCTAGTTCTGAGAGGAATTGTGTGAGAATATGCTTAATTCCCACTTCAGAAGTGCTGAGGTTGTGCCAAATGCACAGCTGGAATGTACTATGCCTATTCTGGAAGACTGCATTGGAACTATCTACTGCATCCTCTGGTAAGCATGTTAAGAAGGGAAGGAGTTCAACCAAAGAAGAGAAAACCTGGTCAAGGTAATATCAGGGACAGAACACGCAGGTTATATGAAGCAAAACATTGGACTACATTGGATACTTTTGTGGATTCATTTGTGCATCAGAAAAAACTGGCTACACAGACCTCAGTGGGGATTTTTATTTGGTCAGATTTCAAAGTTAGTGTCCCTGGACACCACTTCCTACCAGGATTCTCAGCCATCTGGTTTAATTGTACTTAGGAAGTTTCACAAAGGGCATTTAAGCTTTGAATTTTAATTAGTATTTGTCATGACTTGCAGCTGGATTTTCAGAACAGTGAAATACCCCCCTTCAACATGTTAGAACTGAATGCCCTCTCTTTGATGCAAAACAGACTGTAAGGCAGGGGGTATGGTTGCCAACTCTGCAGACTGTGACAGGCCACTTAAGTAAATACTTATGCCCTATCTGACGATAAATGCCTAACTCATCGCATGAGAGACTGAAAAAGCCTTCTACTGCCTAAAAGATCAAAAGAAGTAAAGAACCACAATTGGAGCCAGAGACACTTAAAGAGATGACAAGATTTTGAAAAGGAAATCTTTTGAGTCTAACAAACATTAAGAAGATTTGAACAATGTTAAGCAATTTTTTCCCACTTGGTCAATACGTAAACTCTTGAACAGAAACATGGTGTTTTGGAAAATGTGAGTCCAGCATTTACTGCTGAACATAGAAGAAAACTTCTCAAGTCCTTTCAAAACTCTAGCTCATAATAGCCAAAAGTAGATGTTCCAATTTGAAAATTGAGTTCCAAATATTTCCACGTGAAACCACACAATGATAGTAATAATAATAAGCCAGACAATACTTTGTTACTTAACATCTAGCAAATTATGCCTCAGAAAAAAGTTTAAAAAATATGAACAATGCAGCCTTTTTGTATTTCCTGACTTTCAAGAGTTATAGGCCTCTTATAAGGATTGGGCCAAGACAGTAGAATTTTTCAAATGAAAAATTCCACATTCAAAAAAGGGAATATTTTTGCAAGAAGTCCCTTGTTCAGCAGATTTAATTACACAGTTATGTTTTCTCACATTTTGTTCTCAAGCTTCATTTTCAAAAGCTACTGGTGAAGGTAATGAATATTACCCTGCGTATTGCACATCAAGACTATAAATACAAATTGGGATCTTGGGCTGCATTACTGTCTCTGAGTTCAGGCTAACCTCTGAGACTGCCACTATCCTCAGGCTCCGTCCATTTGATGGTTCATCCATTACCTAACACACTGAACATTACATTGTCTGTGTTCAGTGCACTGCAACACAACTCTATCAATATATTTTGTTACTAACAAACACCAGTACCAGATGCTTCTTACCTAGTTGTCCAGCAGCACTGTCAATGCCTAGGATTCTCTACTGGCCTATGTGCACAGAATAATATAAATATCTATATCTAAATATCTATCTATCTATAAAATCTAAGGTGTGGGGGGCAGAGTGGCAAGGCCAGACTCTTTTCAGCAGTGTATGGAGACAGGACAAAGGGAAACGGCCAGAAACTGGAGCATAGGAATTTCCGCACAAATGTGCGCAAGAACTTCTTTATGGTGAGGGTGACGGAGCACTGGAACAGGCTGCCCAGGGAGGTTGTGGAGTCTCCTTCTCTGGAGATATTCAAGACCTGCCTGGACACCTACTTGTGTGAGCTGGTGTAGGGAACCTGCTTTGGCAGGGGGCTTGGACTCGATGATCTCTGGAGGTCCCTTCCAACCCCTACGATTCTGTGATTCTGTGTAATATAATCAAAAGTCCATCCTTATTTGAGATATTTTTCTTTCTGTATTTTTATATGCAAAAATTGCAAAACTAGGATGAGGAGCATGCATTTCACTGCAGTGCAACCAGGTCTTCCAAACTGCTGTTACTTTTGTGAGTTTGCTTTCTGTATCAGGCAGCACCCTCTTGGGGTCATTAAGAGCCATACACTTGGGCAAGGATACTAATGACATACTTTTAAGTAGCTGATACTGTGAAAATATCAGTGAAAAGAAACACATAGAAAAGTTGCTCTGAACTCTAAACTGTTCATTTTTTCTCTAAAATTTTTACCTATAAAGTGGCAAAAAGGGCATTGTTAGCTATGCATCTCCTTTTAACTTCATGATATGTTGGCAGCATTTTCTCCTCTGGCTAGAATATAGCATAAATATATGTTAAATAAATAGATGAGAGGAAAAAAAGCCCAGCAAAAGTCTGCAGTTCAGGCATATGTCTGTACATGAAGGAAGAGAAGAATCTTCATAATTTTCAATTATTTCTCCAAAAAAGAAACACATGCACAGACTAAGACTGGCTAAGAACAAGCTATCGTGATTTAAAAAATTGGTCAATTTGATGTATAATTTCCCTTTCACCAGCCATTTGTACTAGCAAAAATCTCCCTCACTCTAAGCCTGTGGGCGTAGATGCAGCTACAAAAAACAAGAAAGGTAATGTGCTAAGAGAAAGCCTACATAGGCACCACTGACAAAGTGGGACACACCATCCTATTTCGTTTTGTGTATAAGTATTAATTAATGGGGCTTCTTTTTAGCAACAAGGAGCTAGAAATAAATATGAAAACACAGGTATCAGAAGCTAAGGAAATCAAAGAGCTAAACTGCCATAGCTCTTTGAGGCAAAGAATTTTTCAGGTATTTACTGTAAGCTTATTATCTTTCCACATTCTGAACCAAAGAGTATTTTGATGCTTCCAGAACTAAGCAACTCATCCAGTATCACTGGCCTGAATGCATTCTTCCTGTGCAACTCTACTCAACCTTCTCCTCTCCTTCTCCTCCACTCCTATGCCTTCTTCTCCATTCAGAAGTGTCTGAGTGCTTTTCTGAAAGACTGAAGATTAACATTTGCAATCAGCCCAGCTACATTTTTTTATGTAAAGCTACACTAATTTAGTTCTGAAAGTTAGTCATGAAGGAAGAAGTCTTTCTAAATCCTAAGAGATTTTACAGCCACAAATCAGATCCTCGTACTAACAAATTCAGTAGCAGAACTCTGTCCAATAATCTGAATGAGAGCAAGAATAGTTCTCTTTCTACTGCTGAAATCCATGTAGCAAATGTTTCCTGAATAGTTACAGCATCCTAAAATGAGCATATGTTTTTGCTTACTTACAAACAGAAAGCAGCACAGAATCTCAGTGTCTCTTGCTTTCTTCAACTGCAAAGCATCAGCTGAAAATGCACGTCATTGGTTTGCTAGAACGCTAGTGAATATTGCACAACCACCAAACTCTTTCCTTATAATTATAACCCAAGAAATTTTAAACTGTCATACAATTTAATACCATCATTTGGAACTGTATGGAATCTGTTGAGTCCCAGCCAGAGCCACTGATGGAGCACCTGGGGAAAAAGACCCAGTAAGCCCTGGGAACAGAGGTGAAAGCAATTCATTTGTGTGACCAGAAGGGCTGCAGCCTGGCTGCACCTCTCTTAGACCTCATTTAAGGATCTGGGGAAGGATCTCTTTTTGGAGGTCCCTCTTTGGTCAAGTTTTCCCTTGCGTACTTAGAATCATCTGATATGGACGAGCAATCATCTTCACTTCCATTATAGTGCTTTTCTACTTTACAGGTCATTCTGTCATGACACCTCTGTTGTAATGCCTTTTCCATCAAGTTGATTTAATTGCTGCAGTATCCAGACTGCTTCCAGTATCCAGGAAAAGAATCAACACAACTCTCAAGTATGCTGCTTAAGGGATTGCTGGGTACATTTGTATATGAAATTTATGTCTTAGAATACTTACAGAAGATATGAATAGATTTTAGAACTTAGGAAGTACTTAGGCTTGGGACTGGTCTGAAAGCCTAAATCCTTAAAGGGACCTGAAGTGTGAAATATGTGGGGCTATACCATACTGAAATATTTGATGCACAGTATGTACTTTTAGCTAGAACAAAAATATTTTCTTCTGTGTAGCTAATTTGTAACCATATAAAAGACCTAGATACTTCATGAATGCTATTTAGTAGCTAATCTTACTGTTGATTCCACATTATCTTCTGTGTGTGTTGAATATGCAAGTTTAACAATATTATTAATACTACAGCTACTGTGTTTTTGTCTTGGAGCTATTTTTTTGTTCTGTTTTGTTTTGTTTTTAAAAAAAGGCAAGACCAGAGAAAAATCTTGTCCACTTCTTGGATGGCTGAATAATTCAGGATCATCTCAGACATTATTATCCTCTTTGGCAAAGCAGGTACATTTTATTCCTGAGAATACATGAGAAATGGTTACTATAGACTTTTAAAAAGTCTATACTTCAACAATGTGTACTCTGGACTAAGGAAATGTGCATTATAAGCTGTAAAAGAAAATGGGGACGTAATGAATGGGGATAAATTCAGCTATCGGAAATGGTAACAAATTCCATCTAAAGACAATACACTATTTCCCTGGAAATCATGTAGAAAAACTGATAACTCAGAGACTTAAAAGCACTTTTTACAAGGGATGGGTCCAGCGGTACAGACCTGGTCATAAAGTTATTATGCTTTGGGTTTTGGATGTCAAAGTATGTTCTTTCTGCTTTGGGTTTTCTTGGAGTAATGTTATTTCCATATCAAAACTGAAAAAAAACAAGCCCCAAATTGTATTTTTTGTGCAAAATGCTATCAGGGAATTGACTAGGCTGGACAAAATCCTGAAGAAAGCTGAGAAAAACGTTTAACTAAGTGCCAGCTTCTGCAATTACAATGAATTAGAGAAGAGGTACTAGAAAATTTTGACCTGCTGTTCTGGAGTCACTGGGACTCTGGAATCAAGGATAAGCCCTTCAGTCTCCTCCTCAGCCAAGTACAGGTCAAAATGTTCCTCATAATCAATACAAGAATTGTCCAACAGTCACGCTGAAAAGGCTAAACTGAATTTCCCATTATCAGTAAAATGAAGTGATACTGGGTATGCTACGTTTCAATTTAAAACCTTGTTCCATGTGGAAGAAAAGTGTTCCCTTACTATTGCTCTGAGACTGTTACTGATGAGAAGATCACTACCAACCAGACTGCTTAAAGGTTCTAACACATACCACTGGAAAGTGGTAGGAAATCTAGGTAGAATTTCTGATATTAAATAGAAATTATTAAAGCTACAACTCTTCCTCCAAAAACCTAAAGAAGGGAATGTCAACATTCTGAGCAGTATGTTAGGTGGTGTTCTCTCACATCAGTTCATAGAATGTGAGATGCTCTTTCCTTTTGGTTGTACTAATGTTTAAAATCACCAGAATCCCCTTGAGACCTCAAGTAGGAGTATTTGGAGACAGAATGGCTATGATTAATAATCCATGCTTTGAAGTCAGTTTCACCAGGCAGTACTTGTCATTGCATCAAAATACAGTGGTGCTAACTAATGTATGAACTATCTAGCTCTGAAACACTGCAGGGGAGCCCTTTGTAAAGCAGCTTTCAACATGTGAGCTAGTTCTGTCTATCATTTGGAAAAGACAAGAGGGTATACTACTGTGATCCAGGCATTTTGGGATGGAATTTTGGCAGGATTTTTTGTTTGTTTGTTTTTATGGATAAGTTTAGTACTAGCTGGGAAGTGTAGGAGCATAAAGAGAGAGAGTTGTTTTTGCAGATTTCTTTTTGAAAGTTCAGGATTACAGTGGTGAAAGACTGCTGCAGGCATGTTTGAATCCTCTTTTTCTACACAGTGAATAACTGGAATAAACTCTACAGTGATTCAGAAACCAAAGCTTTAAAGTGTTTATCAGAGATTGCATTATAGGAAGAAAGTGGCTGGGAAGCATGCTTGCTTTGTTTGCACAACAGATTGGATTAGAAGAGAAATATGGCGTTGCAAAAGTTGATCTTATTTAATGTTGATGATAATGATCGTACTTGGGCACACTTCAGAGGGACATTAAAGATAGTGTGTACATGAATAAAGCGGAGGAGCTGGACACCTCAGACACTAAGGTCTTTATGAACAAAAATCTAGAATGACTGACTTCTGCTGATTAACTCTACTCACTAGTAAGCTAGGTGGGTTGACATCCTCTCTCCCTTATCTGTACACCATGATAAGGTAAAATATATCCCACTCTCACAAGCGTTTATTTGTTCTCTTTCTAACTAGAAATAATTTGGCTTTTTTTAATGAAGCAGCTAATATTCCTAGGCTGTTGCTGGTCAGATTGCTCTTGAATCACTATTTAAAGGGATATATAGTTATACACTTGATTGTATTCACAATGTGGCTGCTTACTACATTGCCTGAAATATTTCAATTTTAAGGTTATTGTTAGGAAATTAGCTAAAAGAAGAGTATGCATAGCTATTAACTGTCATGCCTCAGCTTCACAATTCTGTAATTCACAGGGGCATAACAATCGTGAATACCTGTGAAATGAAAGTTAACTGTAAGCCAAGTCTAATAGGATGGAATGTTAATTAATAGAAGCTAAAAAAAACCCTTATCATATTCAGCTTTCCTCTGCTATGAAATAAGATATTTTACCGTCAGATTTTAATAGGAAAGTCTATTACTTTCTCATAGACTCTAATTTCCTTTATCTGTATGAGCTACAAAATTTTCTCATGAAGAATTTTTTTTTGCTGATGAATTTATAATTCTTATTCATGTTCTTACTGCAAGTGATGGTCTTCAGCACAATGAGAACAGAGAATGGGAAGTATTATGTTAAAAGAACAAATACTTTATTTGGGTAATTCTGCTATTGGCAAAACCTACAAATTTAAACTTTGTGAATGAATTAAAAAGCTATTTAAGTTCTAACCACAGCGCCTTGAGGTTTACTGGCACATTATGGTAGTAGTGAACAGCACTGTTTTGAAGTTAAAAGAAAAGTTTCACAGTTTAGAAGACTCATTATAAACATTTGGGCCTTCTTGGCTCTTTCTTTGCCTTCTGAAAAATGGTGCTAAACATGGACAGGCATATGGACCAACATTATTCTGAAGGAGAGCTGGCAATCTTACCAGTCATTCCCACTGCCTAAACAATGCATACTGTGCTTTAATTGTAAATGTAAAGGCTTATTTTTACTACCTTCTACTGTACTGAGTTATTCATCAAAATGGAAGCATGTCAGAAGCCAAATACTCAAGTGCTTGATTTCAACATGTTAAACAGATGCATGCAAAAGACACTCTCCTCAATATTTAATTATTTCAGGTGCCTCATTCCTGAATATGTGAATGCCACATGTTTTGAGAATTTTGTCTTTGGCTTTTTATTGGCTAATTACTCCATGCAAGAAACTCCAAGCTTCCATTGGCACACTGCAACCCCATCCCAATTTCATATTATTACCTTATTTAAATTTCAGGTAATTTAGTAGTGGGAACATCAGCAGAAAAATAGGGAAAAAGGAAACTAGTGGGCAATTGAAATACATAACTACAAAGAAAGAGAAGAATTCAGCACAAATGTACTAGGCTTTGGAATAAGATGAAAGCTACATATGCTCTGTCTTCATAGGAAGGGAGACAGTGCACAGGGTTAACTGGAGAAGAACTTCATTTCTGCTCTTTGACAGCTTTACCTTTCCCTTAAAAAAAAAAAAAAAAAAAAAAAAAAAAAAAGCACTTTGAAAACTCTGCCATGAGGTTCCATGCTTATTATATCTCAGTGGAAGCATTTTCAACTTTAAAGCTGGAAATAGATCAAATATTTTTTAAGATACTCTTCACACCAACTCTCTGCCAACTCAGTTTGGGATCTGAGCATCAAGTTCAGGTCTCCCATCATCATCACTCATCACTAAAGACTGTAGGTCCTGTAGGTCAAAGTGTGCCCTTAACAGCCTCTGAGCTACCCTATTGCCTTCAATGGTTTTAGAGAAATATTACTGACTGAACTTTCAAATTGCATGTGTGTAAATTATTCCATCAATGAAGTGAGAAACAGACTGGAACCTAGCCTCAATCCCAGTGCCTCGTGGGCTCTGCAGGGACCAGAAGGATACAAAACCACTAAAGACAGTGGACCAGACTCTAAAAGCAAACATAAATATCAGTGAAAGAGAGAAAAGACTTTAATTGTTTGCTTATCTTCAGCACTCAGGTATAGCTGCAAGTGAGATAGCTCCTTTTCATTACAAAAATCCATATTTGTTAAAATAATAATTTTTTTTTTCACCTTTCTAAATTCTCTGAATTTCAGTAACTATAACGTGGTACAGTAGTATTCATCCTCCTTACTAAAGGTCTGTTTTGATTTTCAGTAAATATATTCAAATATATTCAGCAAAATATATTCAATCTGAGATAAACAGTGCAACTGTACTAACAGTACATTTCTGTTTGAACACAATATCAGCCATTCTGGATGGAGTGTTCTGTCAGATCCAACTGAGACAATCCAAAACATTATCAAGTGCAGAAATGAAAAGGGAAGTTGCAGTGGCTTACTTCAAAGACAACGCATACTTTCTAAAAAAGCAGGCTTCATCTCTGCTCTCTTTCAAAACATTAATAAGTAGAATATAGATGCACCAACTGGGCTTAAAAAAGTAAATGAAAGTCAGATGCTGCCTGGTCTCAGAAAATCAACAGGCATGTCCTATGTATTAAAACCATGTAGAATAAAATAGAGCACTGTAATAAAGTACAGTAAAAACGTGGATGATATGCACCTCATAAGAAAAAACTGAAGTAGTCAATTGAACTTTGAAAATGCTTTGGCTAAAGCCTTTCCTGTATGTCACACTGTATAGAAATAGTTTATTTTTATACTGTGATTTGAATCTGGATAATCCCATATAGTGATTTCTTTTTTTCCCCCACAAATACCTACAGCAACTCAGCTTAATACTATCTACTTTCATTAATCCCTGTAAAAATGGAATGTGCTCAGTGTTTCACATGATCAGGCTGCCAGATTTTCCAGCCATGTAGCTAATGTAATTAGTGATTGTGGATGCATGTGCATACATACAGGAATTTACACACAATTTTTTTTTTTACCACAAAAATATCTAATTTGCATCCAGATTCCAAACTGCTTTGGAGAGAGCCAAATGCTGACTACTTCGTTTTCCACAACAAAATCAACATGACTTTCCTAATCACTCTAGACAAAAGGCTTGGACAAGATTTTTAAACAAGTAAGGAATGCATTGAAAAAGTTCTGCTCCTGGTATTTTACAATTGTTGTCTAACTTAATCTCTCTGGAATTCTTTCTGCAGACAGAATTTTTTCAATGCATGAAGTGAATTTCACAATTCATTTCTTCTGATCTGATATTCAGGTCTGGTAAACTAACCTACATCCAAAACTTAAGGGACTCACCTACTACAGTTTTACTCTGATAACAGTGCTTCTACGCATTATTGCTAACTTCCATTGCATTAAGGTAGAACAAGTGTATAATTTCTTAGAATAGGCTCACAGACCTGGAATATGACATACAGTCCATCTCCTAGGGACCAATACAGAATATTACCAGCATCTGCACTGGAAGCTATTTACTTGAAATATCTGAAATCTGTCACTGTATTCTGAAATTGAAGAATGATTCCTTCTATATCTATGCTTACGTACATATAATTGTATGTATATAGTTGTGTGTAAGTATATATACTTATATATATGTATACGTACACATGTGTATTTCCCATAATTCTTATTTCCAGCCTCTTTCCCAGTCAGAGATGTAGACCTCAGATTTCTTGGATTTTATAAAAGGAAACTGAATTTGTCATCCTTTAATCCTCCATTGCAGAGAATCTCTTTCCTTCAAGCCAGACTCTAACTATTTTCAGAACTCAGGCTGTATAAGCAAAGGCTTCTCTGTAATGGAGCAGAGAGATAACAGTGCCTCTTTACATGGCTTTGTCACTGCTATCCCTGAAATGATGTGTATACAGCTCTAAGCGTTTCATTACCGGAAAAGAACAACACAAGACAAAACAAAAGAGAAAACTGATAAAGAAGTGCTGTTCAACAAGGAACAATGATCACTGCTCTAAGCTCATGTCTGAAATCTTTAACTTCACTGTAGCTAGCTCATTTGTCTTATTCTGCATTTGCTTAAATCTCTTTTGTATAAGAAAATTAATGTAATGTGACATACCACAGCAAAAGCTGTCATTGCCCTAACATGACTGGATCCCCCCAAAAATGATCTCCTGGAATGTGTATCTGACAGAAAGTTTAAGAAATCTGTAGGATCAAACTGTAATCTTTGTTTAAAAGTGAAGGAGAAATTAACTGAGGTTTGAATGCAAAAGAATTAAGATTCCAAGGTCTTATTTCAAGTCCTGTCATTCACACAGTCCTTAAGGGCTTGGTCCACAAAAGGATTAACTATCTCTTGTCAGCATATAAATCTAAAATTTAGACCTCTGAAGCAAGGGCTCAGCTGCACTAATATCCACAAAACTCCTCTCAGATGCTGGATAAAACATGGCAGTAAACCTACAAGACTGGGCATTCAATATGCAGTCATTTTTGGGATCCAGCTGCTGAAATATTTCTTAAATGTGTAAATGGCATCAGAAATCAAATCACCAAAAATACAAGAAAGAATTTTTTTTTGCTTTTATAGGAATTTTGAGGCAAAAGCAGTAGATATCAACACCCACTGATATTCCATCATAAACTGGGGCCTTCACAAAATGTGTTTTTAAAAGATGTATAGATGCCTGTGGCCTCATTTGGTTCTCAGCTCCTTTAGTTAATGAGTATGGAAGCTAAAAAAAATTTTATATAGAAAAACAAAACTGCTCAAGTTGCATAGGACACTGTAAACATTTCTGTGTGAAGATAGTTTTCTCACACCAGGAACTCCATGCCGGGCAGTTCATAAGAATTTCTTGTAGTACCTGAACTGGCAGCTCGTGTTTAGACAACTACACCTACAAGACAGGCCAACAGGAAACTTACAACTTGCCGTGAGGAAGGAAAGGTCAACTCAGAGGAAGAGGAAAAAATCCTCAGAAGAATAAATGAAGTACAGATGACCGAGACTCATTTTTCCTAAGCTAACACTTTGTCATAGAAAGCACTACCTGAACCCACATTTTTCAGTAGATAAGTATTTAAATATCTTGAAAGAATGCAGGAAAACAAGCTATCTTCCCATGTTTCCTCACTTGTCAGGCATGGAGGAAGCATTACTATGAACAAGTGAGCTAGACACACAAATGACTGTTTTAATCTTTAAACAACCCTGCTATTAGAATAGAGTTGCTCCAGGCATAATATTTGCAGTTTGTTTCACCAGCTGTTTCTAAAAATATCACCTTAGCGAAGGAGACTTTTTTTTTTTTTCATTTTTGTTTGAATTTCCTTTCCAAGGGAAAAATGATAGATATAAAAAACAACATATGCTGGAAAGATCACACAGCTTCGGGATGGACTTTTACCATTGCTATTCAAAATATGACAAGCTATGAATGAAACAGATGAAGATGCTAAAATATACTGGCCCGTGTTCTTTGATAAATTTAATCAAAGGCTTTATTCTTCTAAAACAACTGGTAGAGAACAAGTGACAGATGTTTCCTATGGGGAAAAGTATGTTTTAATATTCTAGAGAACCTAACAGGGGAGAAAGGAAGTTAAAAAACTGAAAAGAATTTGTAAAATACATCCTAAGTTAGTCAGCAGTGAAGGTTATTTGTCATATTTTAGACATGAAAAAAAAAGACAAGTGTACTGAAATCCCCACACAATCCGTATGACTACAAAACTCAAGACATATTTATAGGATACTGGATTCTACTGGACACACTCAGCAGTAAAGGGACTGTGTCCAGATATATGCAGATGTATTCATTTTGTGACAAAGATCCATGAAAGAAAGGCATTAAAGATTTGGAAATCTACACCGTAGTTACTGAGTTAGAAACAAAAAAACCCTTGCATTGTTTCCACTCAGTTATAGGTAGTTATTTCACTATACTCTGTTTATTTTCCAGTTCACTCACAGTTCTGAAAATCATAGAAAGAATGTGTTATACAGCAAAATACACATATAGATATCTTTTGTGAATTGTTTTGAGATAAAAAGACAACAAAGTTTCTTTTGCAGTGAAATACTTTGTTGGAATGTGATTTTATTCTTTAAAAATATATTTCAAATTTTAATTAATTTGATTAATTTTAATAATTTTTTTCATTTTAGAAGTCACAACATTTTCCTCATTTGAATTCAGAGGAAACTAGATGGTGGTTGCACAGTACTTTGCCAGCATCAAATCTTCATGATTTCCCCAAAAAAGAATTAGGGAAATGCTTCTGGTCTCTGTATTCCATTTGGATTTACATGATATGTTTAAACACAGAAGTGAAAGGTTTCAGGAAAACCCAAAAACCTGTCTGTTATCAGAAGTCAAATCTCAAAAATCATTAATGATTTCATGCTTAGAGCTCACTCACTCTACTGCTGTGTTGCATAGATCATGGTGTTTTGTTCATGGGAAGATGACCCAGCAAAACCCATCCCTCAGTTACAGGAATAAGAATAAACCTGGCAGTATGCCCAATGCACTGCACAAAAGAAAAAAGGACTTTTTTTTTCTTTTGATACCTACCTGAACTAGTTGCAGAGCTATTTTTTGCTTTTTTTCTGTGTCAGATGTAAAATTTAGGAAGTCCTTAAGATTTTAGTATTGAAAATCAGTAGTCACTAAAACTGGTATCTAAAATTACTCATACTTATTTCAATACCAAGAGAGAAAGCAATATTGACATCCATTAGGAAGCACATGCATATAACAAAAAAATATTAAGATCAAAATTGCTTTGCACATCTTTTCTCTGGCAAAAACAGAACCATTTTAAATGCTTCAGCTTTTAAATGCTTCTGTCATTCATTCTTTTCATATTGACACAGATTGAAACTAGTGAAGGCATAAAAATTTTGGAATTTTCTTCTTCCTGAAAAAGAAGCCAATTTTGAGATTTTGTATGCTCGGCTGCACAGCAGTTGTAGTTCCTACTGAATGCCAAAAGAGGAGCTGATGATCCTTAGAACACCTCAAATCAAATAATTTCAGCTTTCCTGAGACTCAGCAGAAGTCCAAAAATGAATCCTTCTGTATGAAGCATTTATAAGCTTTTAGTAACATATTTATTAATGCAATTAAAAATGTAGATTTAAATATTTCGTCAAATTAGTGGACATTTGAGACAAGAAATCAAGTCAGACTGATATATTTTTTTTTTTCTTCTTTGCTTCAGTCCCTGGTTTCAGAACTGGCATGGTCTTTGTCTTCTACTCCTCACATGAGATTTAAGATAAGTATTAACATTTTGTATCACTGAAGGACTGGATTCTCAACTGTTTACAGATGAGATAAAGCACTTATTTCTAGCTCTTGTGACTAATAATTTGGAAGTGAAACAGAGAGGCAGAATGAAGACAAGGTAATAAGCCTTTTGATCTAATTATAAGCTTGCGATCTACTTGGGTTAAAAATGGGAGTAGAATAGGTTTTCCTGCTGTGCGGAGATATCCAGCTCTTACTGTTCATGTGAACATCAATACTTCTGGGATTCTAATGCAAAAGGCACCTTCAGGTCTAGGCATGATGACCAGAGGAAATACGGAATAAAAGCCTTAAGGAGCAAAACTGTATTTCTGCCTATAGTATCAGTAAATGCTCAGTATGTTTTCTCTTTAACAGAATGCTTCCCTAATCTCCTAAAATATTCACAAATATTATTTATCTTCCAGAAATCAGATAGCTCTTTCTGGTCAAAAGCTAATGAAATGAATCAGTTGCTATGGACATCTAAGGTCTAATACATACATACATTTGTCTTTGAGGCAAAATCTCTCCCTGAGTCATGTGCTACCTTTTCTCTTTCACTGAATTTGTCATTGCCTATTTTTTCTTTCTTTCCAATATATTTTATGAAGTTGAAAATCAAAGCTAACAGGGACAAAAAGCAAGTCCCAGCAGGTTGAAAATATCATATCTTAGTATTTTAGACATGTGTCAGCTTGATAACATAGGCACAGCACTAGAAGGATTGCCAGAATGTGACAGTGCACATGGCTTTGAGTTTAGAGAACACGCTTATAAATAAAGTCTGGAAGGCAGCAAGGGCAAGGTAGCCAGACTCTGGGTTTGATTCTGATCTCCTCCTGATCTTAGGTAGAAAAGCAGGGACGCTTACATCAGCTAAATCAGACTGGAGAAAATGCGAAGTTTTTGAAGCAAATTTCTGACTGGGATGCAAATTCAAGTATGGAGGTTCTGACAGAAAAGAGTTGTATACTGTACAGTCTACTCATAACATTAACTTATGTAGCCTTATGGTTCATTCCAATTGTAATTTCTAGAGGAAAAAGTGATATTTACTGAAAGTGATTACCGTGTTGATAATTCCTGATGTAATATTTTATTTTTT
The DNA here is from genome assembly GCF_905368555.1 of Meleagris gallopavo. Lineage (NCBI taxonomy): Eukaryota > Metazoa > Chordata > Aves > Galliformes > Phasianidae > Meleagris > Meleagris gallopavo. The sequence continues at coordinate 40,109,593 of NC_139408.1, read as the reverse complement.
TATTTCTCACTTGCTTCCCTCTGCCTGAATTTCAGAGAATTCCTGTTATTTTTGTAGGTTTTAATCTATTTCATTAAAATACATAGTAATGTCATTTACCACAGCAACTGAGGGTACTAGAAAAAACCTTAACAGTGACCTTGTTTTCTTGTACATTCTTGCTAGTTAGCATCACAGTATCATTTTTCTGTATTGCATAGCAACCTGCACCTGCATATCAAAGTAAGTTCATTAAAATATTAATTATGTCACCATCATTCCCTTCATCTCTACTGCATTTAGCTAAGCAATATTTCATTTACTCTGTCTTGCAGGTAGGCAAATGAGCAACATCAAGGCCAAGAAGGAACCAACAGCTGAGGGGAGAGGCATGCCAGAGTTGAAGCTTTATTGTCATGGGCTTTAACATCTCAACCTCCAGCCCTCCCCCTTGCACAGTGACAAATGGCATAGAGGATGAAGCCAGCAGCCTGCCCAGAAACAGAAGACAAAATATGAATTATTTCAAAGGCCTCTATAGGCTCTGTGTGATAAAAGGGGGCACAACAGGACCTGAGGAGCAACACCTGCACTGGATGAGCCTGTGGCTCTCTGCAGGCAGTGGAGAGGCTATGTCAGGCAAACAGAAGCAGCCCTTCAGGGGGGCACTGAAGCTCACCTACAGCCCAGAGGTCAGCATCCTGATGATGGCAATCTTCATTAACTCACTACAATGCTCGGATGGGAAGGTTGCTCTGACCTCGTGATGCATCACTGATTGTGATGCATCAATAACACCTGCCACTTGAGCTAAACTTAAGTTTCTTTTACCGTTAGGGTTTAGGAAGCCCAGTTGGACTGTTTTGGTTTTTCTGACAGAGGGCAGCTTTACACAGAACCATGAGATTGTGGATTCTATTGTAATTTCATAGCTGTTGTTTTTTTCTAAGCAACTTCCAAGAAAAGATTTTAGACTTGGTAGGAATCACACTTGTAGATCTAAAATATAAAGCAAGTTTTAAATACAGATTCATTTTCACTGTAATTAATATCACTCAATAATGTCTCTCAGATTATATACAAGTTAAGAAAAATAAAGAAGCCTAAGATGATTGGTTCTTACTGATGAAAGAAAAGCTATCTTCTTTATATTCCCATGCAAGTACAGCATGCATGTATCTTGGGAAGTTAAACAAAATAATTCCATTTTGGAAAAAACAACATATCCTATCACCTTCATCTTCCACTAATGCCATTATTAAATAGATAAGCCTTATATTGTGAGGAATATTCACAAATTTCGTCATCTCATCCCTGCTGCAGAACAAATGAATTAGTGTAAAATCAAATTAATTTTTAGCTAGGCAAAAGGTACTTGTGTGTATGCTTTTTGTGATGCGCTTCACATCATCTACAAGGATTCTGGCTGCTTCTTCCCCCATTGAGCTCATGCCCATCCCAATGCTATCTCATGTATCCTAACATTCTAACATGGCTGCAGGAACAGAACTAAGGATGCTAGGAATGCACCACTGTACAAGCCAAAGGAAGCTTTTTTCTAAAAAGAGTTCCAAGTCTAAGCAGACACCATAAAACTCAGCTTTTTTTTTATTCTGCCTTACACATTACCACACATTTATAATGCTCATGGCAGAAGACACACCAGATGTCTTTCCAACATTGTCTTGAGCTTACACATGCTAGCAGCAGCAAGGCAGTTTTTACCAGCATTGGTATGAAGAAGATACCACAGAGTTACAAAGGAGAGGCTGAGCCTGTAAAGATACACTATTTTTAGAATCTTAAGTACATCCTACATTTATGTATCCTAACTACAAGTGAATTACGAACGATGGATTTTAGAAGCACATTCACAGTGATATTCCACTCCCAATATTGTCTTTTATAAAAAGATCCACAAGCTTCTATTTAACATATAGCCTGCACCATGCATAGGGTTTTCTGGCACCTCTAGTGCAGGTAACAGGAGTTCTTACCCAAAATACCCTGAAAAGCTGGTTATATATAAAAAGCCACTTTAGTCTTTTGTCATTAAACCTTTTATAAGAGTGAAATGATAAGTGTTTGAAAACCTTCCAGCTGCAAATTTCAACATGTGAATGAAGGTGAATGAACACCTTGTGATGTCCATTCCAACACCTTGGGCCAGTTCTCACAGCCTCATTCAAAGCTTGTGCCCCTTTGTGGACTCCCTGGGAAGGTTGGGAGGAAAGAAAGGGAAGGGGAAGAGGGAGAGGAACAACAGAGTGCCAGGGAGTTGAACACCAGCGTACAAACAGAGAACAGAATCACATAACAACACTAGACCAATGGACTTCAAGACACACTGACAAGACAGATGGACACAGACAAGACATAAGATTGTTACTAAGAAATTAAAAAAAAACAAGAGCAAAAAAACCCATAAAATAAAGTAGATATACAATATTAAAGCTGCAAGAAGCAGCCAGTGGTATTTGCATAACTCTTCCAAAAAGAAGAAATTAGAATATAACTGAAAATGAAAACTAAAACGATATCCCCCTAAATCACACGCTATGGACTTGCTTGGTTAGCCTGAATGCGTAGCTCTGATGAAACACGAGATGGCGTCATCACAGCCCATGCATGGATTAATGAAGGCCATGGTTAGTTAAACCAGCTAAACTACAGCATGCCACAAAAATGGTCTTGCATTGACCCCAAAATAAAAGATACAACAGATATTCTGCATTGCAATAAAATTCTTTTTATGCCATCTGCCGTTTGTAGGGTTTTTTTTGTTGTTGTTAGAGGAATTTTTCCTGGGAAAATGCTGGGATAAGGGAATTCTGTCTTTTTTGTCCGGATATTTTTCCTCAGAACTCAATTTAAAAAAAAAAAAAAAAAAGTAGGAAAGGGAAAAGATGGGATAGAGATTTTCAGAAGTTTTTAAAAAGGCAGTGAGAAAAGAATAGGAAGAAAGGAGGGGTAGGAACCTTCATTCTTTTGCACACAACTTTCTCGGGGTGTCTAAAAATGTGAATTACCTAAGGATGGCAAGAAAAGATTTTGTTGCCTATATTGGTTTGCAGATCTATATCTTTCTTGAGATGATCAAATCACTATTTTGTTGGAAGAACTCCAAAAGTATAAATTGAATAGTATAGCAATGATTTTAAAAATTAAACAATAGCAGTATGGCACCATTAAGAGCCAAAAAATGGGAAAGAAATACAAAAGAAACTAAAATATCAATCACCAAAAATTCATGCGGCACAAGATGAGGTGAAACGACAGAAAATGTTCTTCAAATATATACAATGTATACATCCATCTATATATACACGGAGTATGTGTGTATGTACTGATGGATATACCTGTATAATTTTTTTATTCTCCCTGCCCCACCCTACCCAAGGCTAATTGGTAGATGAAACTACTAATTAAAAGTAAACAAATAAATAAAAAGAAGAAAGAAAAAGCTCCAACAGAAAAGAAATTTACGTGCTCTGTTCATCAAGAAGTAACAGTACCATGCATCTGTCCACGCCAGCGGATGCCAGGGTTAGATGAAGGCATGAATTTCTGTGTAAACATGTGATTGGATGATAGGGGCTACTGCTGATATTGGTCATTTAGTACTATAGTTTATACATATATACATATGTATGCATATATACACACACTGTATATAGTGCATATATAGATAAAATATCTTCATTGGAAGGCCTTAGGAGTGTACATAGGAAAAAAAGACCAATATGCTGAAAACCAAACTCAATTCAAATTCCTAACATAAAAAGAAAATAAAACTTCCTGTAAATTGTCTGCATGATTGATTGGTAAAACTTGTTTTTTGTTTGTTTTTGTTTGTTTGTTTGTTTTTTATGGCCATAAGACTGTAGCTAGGAAATTCCACCAAACAAGTGTTGCTATTACACACAGGCAAGTGCCACAGAGCAAACTTTCTCCTTCAGATTGGTATGGCATTCAGTTGGCATTCAGTCTGGAAGATGAAAAGGCTACTTCTCAGCACACTCTGAGACATGCAACCAATTTTGAAGGGCATTCCTTGTTCACAGCATGAGAAATAAAAGAGGTTCGTGTGCTTCACAGATGGAGAGACTAGGGATAGATGAGCACAGGATTTGGAGACAGTGTTTCTTCAAAGAGAGCAGTGAAAATTCCCAGGATGCTTCAAAAAGCTTGAAACAGATCATGGAGGGCAGGAGTCAAATTAGCACATCTCTTGGCCTCTTCAGCCCAGGTTTCTCCACTTTCAGTATAGTGCTTTGTGTACTACATTAGCTTCCTGCAGATTCTTGGAAGAGAGATTCTGCTTGTTTCTGCAAATAAATCTGTGATCCTGGATGCCTGCAGGTACTTGATTCTCCAGCTTATATGAGTAGAAGCTTGATCATGCTAACCCTTAAATCAGAAGCCTGAAGTGGATAGGTGCAGGCCAGTATTGATAGACACCAGACCTGAAGGACACACATCTCTTGAGTATAGGTATACACCAACCAGCACTGTATAACTTCCAGTACAAGGTACTGTACTTTTTGGCCCACTCTATTGCTGTGTGCAGTATCTCACAGGAAGGGCTTCCTAAACTGCCAGCACTATGATGTATGCAGCTTTCTGGGAAACAAAATACACAGGATAAATTTATCTGGTGGGAAAATATTCACCTAGGAAATTATCAGGCAGATAGGAGGGAGAAGCTGGCAACAAGACTGGAGAAGAGATGCAGCCTGCACCAAGCCATGTAGCTAGGTTTAAGGGCTACCCTTACAAGTCTTTTGTTCGCTGACAGCTGCCTAGTGAAGAAACCACTGAAACAGACCTGTTCAAAAGTCCAAATTCAGTACCCTGGCCTCAGCTTTGAGAAATCTGCAGATCTGATCCTCAGATTTCTGGAAAATGCCAGAAGAGAGTTCTGTACTCATACCAGTGAAAAGCACCGTGTTTCTGGCACAGAAAGCAGAAAGATCTCAAACATGTTTTGGGACAAATGACACTTCCCACAGAGGAGGACTGATCTTGACTGTAAATAAATGTTTCTTCAAGGCAGATGAATAGTTGAGTCCCCCTTGTATCCTTTACAGTAAGTCATCCTGATAGATCTCAAGATTTAAGGATATCTAGGCTTGTCTGCAATAAGATGAATATCATACACTTTTTATCCCAAAAGCTACGACTTCATTATGTAAAAGACAGAAGATTTTTGGATTCGCTGCTATCATTGCCACCACTTAAAATAATTCCTCATGCTCACCTGTGCTTAAAGGGGATTCCTGCAAGCTACTTCAGTCAGGACAAGATTCCTGTTGCCACTCCAGGGCTACAGAAATCCCACCAGAAACCAATTATGGAAGGAGAGCACAGGCTATAACCAGCCTGCTACAGTGAGTGTCTTGAGGTAGCCAAGGAAATCCAGAGGGGAGAGGAGTGAAGAAATTACCTCAATCTTCCTTTAAAGAGATGCAAGTATGGAGATGTGTATCATATGTTTATTGTGATTCGGGGCTTGGATTCAACAGACTATCAGAGTTAAGTGGCAATAAGATCTAGCAAATGATTCTCATAAGATATTTAGCCTCAAAGAGAGCATGTTTTTATGTCTTATGAACTATCTTTGAGTGTGTTGATACCAAAGTCTTCAAATGGACTCTGTAGGGTGCCATCTCATCCAGGACTAAACCCAAAGTAATATATTTAGAACTTTGGATTTTATTCTGATTCTCATGAATTCTGAATGCTTTTGATTTGCAGGGCGGCATCTCAGCTGCCCTTGGCTTGGTTATAGCACAGCAGGTTCACAGTGATGTATCTCATATCTCACAGCTGCAGCAGTGAGTTCAGTAACCTTTGCATTACTGGACCGTAGCACAGAGGGTGATGGAAGTCCAACTCCTGGTGTTTGGCAGAAACTCAAGAGCTTTTAAACTACATATTATCAGAGCAACAAAGAGGGGCCTGTGTTGGGTTGAGTCATTTCATTTTCAATTTGCTGCAAAACCGATCAGGCAAGCCAGAAGGCGGTGTAAAATACACTGACCTGTCAACTGAACAGGAGGAAGCAACTTCAAATGGGCCCAATTAAAAAACCAACAGCAACAGATTCTCGCACTAGAAAATACAGGCAAAATGATCTGGCTCTTTTCTTTGCTCATTGTATATACATTTAAGTAGCAGACCTTGGCATATAGCCAGAGTCCTGACTTGGCTGGTGAAGTGGAAAGGCAAATGTTAACTGCTCAGCCAAGTCAGCACCACTGGATTTTTATAAGCTGGCTCAGATTGCTTCAGTGCACTCCTGTGGCACAGGCTGTGGGAGTGCTTCATTATCAGGTGCACTGCAGACACTGTTCTGCAATCTCTGCATGCAGTGGGAATGGTGAGAAAAAGACATTCAAAGAAACCTAAATGAAGAGCATCACAAACCTGTCACTGTTCCTTCTCATCGTGATGGAATTAACTAAATTTACACTTTCAGAGGCAAAAGGGACCTCCATGTTCCTCTGCCTTCTGGCAACTTTTACATCAGTGCCTCTGAGAGCTGGGGTCCTCAAAATCTGGAAGTGTAAATCTCATCAGCAAGGACCATCTGGGAGAATGTTTTTTACATGTCATCAGGCTAACTTTTATTCTCAGTGCTACAATAATTCCTGAGAAGAAATTCGTAACTCAGTGGCTGATGAGGACCAAGCATCCAGTGGAGGAGGAATAGGATGTGGTAAAAGAATATCTAATAGCTTAAGAGAGTATCTTCAACAGATTTCCAGTGAATCATATTATTTTACATAGCAGATATTCAGATGTCTGTAGGCACTTATAGCTGCTGACTATAATGCGTAGCAGGATTTCTAAAATCAAGTCATTCTGTAAATCCTGTTTGTAGCTGTTTGTAGCATTAGGTATCAGACTGTGTCAGGAGTTAGGTATTTTTAGTATGGAAAACTTGGCACCCTGAAATTTCATGTTAAACATCCTGTTTTATCACATTTCTCCTCCAACTTTGATTTTTCCACTTACTGTATATGCTGAAAATATTATTATTGTCATTTATAGCTATTGAAGTAACTGTAATTTCTGTGTTGAAACATAAATAACAAAAATATATGATAGGAGTCTGATGAAGAACCCTTTTCCTCCTTTAATTGAAATTCTTGGCAATAAGAATTAAAAAAAAAAAAAAAACGAAACAAAACAAAAAAAAAACAAAACAAAACACCTGGCATCTTGAATTGTGAAGCATTAATGAAATGAGTCTTAACAACTCATTTGCAAATGATTGTGGTACATTAGTCCTCCTAGCACAGTGCTGTAAAACTTATGACTCACTTTCATGATAATCATTATGCTGGTATTTCACAACTGTCCTTTATTTATAGTTCTGGTACCAACACTATGCATTACAATCCAGTAATATTTGGACTGCTCTTTTGCCAAGTGAGGAGTTAAAAACCCGCAGAGATTTGTGAAAAAAGGAGATGGAAATAGACTGAAATATCTGCTAGCCCAGTCATCGTGTCACTCCCTTCCCTATCGAGTTTGAAGGCAGCTGCATGGTGGAAGTTTCCAGCTACAAGACATTACCAATCTCAGGTTACTGCAGGACCAAGTTCTACCAAAAAATGCAGGCACAGCATGACAAATTGAACAAAAATATGAAAGCTCTAGCCTTGGGTGAATTTTAGTGTTATTCTTGTATTAATTAGCGGCTTCAGGAAATTAGGGACAGAACATTTATAATGCATTCTGGGGATTTTTTTTAAAGAAAAAAAATCCCAAATAGATAATAAAACAAGCAAAAAAAAAAAAAAAACCCAAAACAAAAAGAAACAAACAAAAAAACCTAAGCTATTTATATGTTTCACTTTTAAGGACATACGATTCTGAGCAAACTCCCTCTTTTTAAAAAATGTACACAGAAATTCGATGATGTCTGTTCTCTATTATAGAATGCTTAACTCATGGCAAGCCTCAAAAAAGACGATTTGAAAAAGCCTGTAAGAAATAAAATAGACTGCAGTTGCCTGCTGGATATCACATCATATATCTCACCAGAAAGAATAGCCATCAGTTTATCAAAATGTATCTGGAAGGGAAGAAGTTGAGTCAGTTCCATATGGCCAGTCCTTCTGACTCTTTAATGGATACATTTTGAAGCATCATTGCAGATAACGTGGCAAGAATTACTACTAATTTTGTTATGTCGGAACAATGTTTTGATGCTTCTCAATTTCTTTGGGCTCACAGAAAACAAAATTAGTATAAATGTATTACCAGGTTAACTGCATTTAAAATCCCATGGACAAATGTATCCTTGCACAGTCCAATTTCAGTACAATTAATGAAGAGTAAACAGCATTAACATACCAGTATTGTTTCATTTTTGTTTCCCTGCTCTGGTTTTCAAACATTAACTCCCCCACACTTTATAAATCTTTATTATTTGCCACATGCCATGTTGATATTTTTGATTTTCCACTGTGTCAGTAAAGTGACTCCTACAAACAAGTAAACTATTAATTAGATAGAATCACTTTCAAGAAGTACAGCTTTCTATGCAAACAACTTTATACTAACCAATCAGTGATGAAAAATCTTTGCTTTGCTGTTGCCAAGTCCATGGGATCTGATGCTTGGCTGTATAATTTTTATTTTATATACAGTGTATATATACATAAGGATATATATATACACATATACACACACATATATATACATATAGTGATATATGTATACATTCACACACATATAAATATATGTATGCATTGTTTTTTGCAAATTAAATCAGAAAGCAAGCAAAAGAAGACTGACCTGACTTACCTGTACTGGGTTCACAGTCAATGAAATCTTCATCATCGCTAGAACATTCAGCGGATGAAACAATGTCATCTGTTGTCTGGCATACAAAGGTCAGGAAGAGAGGAAAAAGAATAGAGGAGAAAGATATCAGATGCTTGCACATCAAGAGGTTGTTTTAGAGGCAGCTAAGTACCTGACAAAAATGTTTCGGAATAGTTAACTTCTAAAATATTTAATTTGCACCCAGAACTCCAGCCATGCCATTGTAGCAAGGAGCTGGATTCCCCTGTTGGAAGACTCGTGCTGCTGAATATTTCAGGTGGGCGCAGGTGTGGCCTGCCGCATGGTTCTGGCTGGCAATGGATGGCACTGTGCTGCTGAGCACAGCAGGGCAGTGGGCCTGACACCTGCTTGGCTGGCACATGGCCCTGGCAGTCAGCAAAGGGCCTGTCTGGAGCACGCTGCGCTCCTCGATAAGCACCAGAGCCACGTGGGGTCTGCCAGAAGGCACCCACTGACAGTCAGGACAGATGAGGCATTCCCAGGTTGAGCATGCTTCCTGCAAAGATGAACGTACAAGGTAGACACAGAGAATACTCATCACCCTGGCAGCTAACAGAACTTTGCTGTGTTGTAAATGTATCACTCTCAGGCAGAGGTACTTTCTGCTCTGCTGATGCACCCCTTGGGATGGGAATCCTTTACATTTCCCCAGCTAGGACATGTTTGTTGCATTGTAAAGAACTGCTGCATGTTTCAGGTATGCCCATCTGACTTGCAGCCCGACCTCTCTGCCTGCCAGTGACCTGGGACCAGCCTGGCTGCGACTGGGCTGATGACTGGCAAGCCAAACCATGATTGTTCATGGCCGTAACAAGTCTCATAACATTTATTTGCATTTCCAGATGGAGATATTTTTCTACTTCTTTTTTTTTTTCTTTCTTCTTTTTCCTTTCTTTTTTTTTTTTTTCCTTTTTATGTTGCTGCTTGTCTAATTAATGAGCAGCATGCTCTGCAGCATGTTAGAGAGAAGCATACTGGTGTCTCCTCCCAGCAGCATCTCCTGCCTGTAATTGCTGCAATTAGTTGAATTAGTAAAGCAGACCATTAGGGAGAGAAGCTGTGGCAGCCTCTGGACACAGGTTGTAATGTTCCTGAAAACAGTACAAAATTATCCCAGCCCAGCAGTATCAGCTCAGACCACAGCTTCTGCTGGAGTTGTCTCCCTTTACACCTCCTCCCTGAAAAAAGCTGCATATTCTGTTGAGCAGCAGGATTGGGGGAATGGTTCCTGGAAAAGAATAGACAAAATGGTCCTCACCAGGCAGGCTGTATGGCTTAAGTCACAGCCTCTCAGGAGCAGGATGGCTGTACTGCAGTACATTATAACTCAGTGCTCCAGGTGAATACTCCTGAGGATCTCACATCATGAAAAGATTTTATGTCCTTACTCTAGAAAAAGACTATCCAGATTTAAATAAGGACTCCTTTCCAGTCATATGCCTGCTATGTTGCCTTGAAAATGCTGTGTATTCCCTCCGTTATTTACAAAACAAAATCTTCTGAGGTCCCAATATTTTCTTCAGTCCCCTGTGGTCCTACTGCTAACAAGTTCCTCACTGTCCTGTACCAGAAGTACAGGAGAAAAATGGAACGAGCAGTCAGCCATAATGCTCACATCCAACCTGATGTTTCTTCCCCCTTGATTTCAGTGACTTAAGAGTGAGACAAGAAACAAAACTATGATTGTTCAACAGTAAATGAAAATTACAAAAACAGAGTATCCGTAAAAACAGTCATAAAATAAGGGAATCCCTATAATACGTATTGCATACTACCTCCTTGTGCACCAGCGCTGCTGTACAGCAGCATTTTGTGGGATGCAATCTTGCAGTAATCTCATGCTTAAATACTTCCATAGGGAGGCAAGATTAAAAGGAATTGAAGGTGACAGGTACAAAGTAATTTCCTGCCTTATGTGTTAAGATTATTTTTTGGCAACTTCTTTCAGTCACAGAAAATGGAGGAATGCTGTTGAAATTCTGGTGCTGAATTCTCTCTTAAAATAAACTGGCTTTAAAAGTTTCTCTGCTCAGTAAGAGGTCAAGAAAAGAGGAATGCACAAAATAAAAATTTACTTTCCATAATTCTGGCTCTGTCACATATATTTTATAAAGCATTATTAATCCCAAAGAACAAAATAATTTCTAAAAACAGTAATCACATCCTCCAACAGTGAAATGCAGCCATCTCTGAGTAGGAAGATATCAGTTTTTAATTGTAACACTGTAAATTACTTTAGAATCATAAGTCAACAAAACAGTATCGCAAGACATTTTTTTAAGGAAGTGAAATGAAGCTAGTGAAACTGAAGGTGTCTAAAACACTTGTGTTAATGAGCATTAAGGACAGCACTCTGAAAAAAGAATGTTCTCCATTACTACTAGAAAACCTTGCTTAGACAGTAGTAGGACTCCAGCAATGTTTTTCTGATTTCCAGGTTGTATTTAGAGCATGTGGATTTTGCCCATAGTTGAAGATCTGACAATACAGAATTTCATTGAAGAATAGTAATGATTTGCTTGAAGTAGGAAATGAATAAAATTTTTAACAATGTGTCATTGTCTCTTACCAATTGCTATGCCTATCCATTTACCCACTTTACCTGCTCATATCAAAGGGCTTCATGCAATATTAGCTTGAAATCAGATCGAGTTGAATTAACAATCTGATTCAGTATTTGTAAAGAATAGAGAGTTCCTTTATAACTCTCTCCCCCACTTCCCCTCTTCATTATTAGAACCACCATTTCAAACCAGAAAGCTAGACGTATCAGAAAAAACTGAGATTATATTTCTTCACACAATGAAATATTTTTTTTAAACTGAGGAATATCTTGCAACAGGGCAGTGATGGGTGATAAAGGTTTAGATGCATTTTGAAAATGACTGGTCAAATTAACGGTAAAAATGCCCATCCACAGCTACTAAACACATCACATTTCACTTGGAAAATCTCTGTACCACAGGCATTGAAGATCAAATCAGAATTTGTAGTTTACCTAGACTTCAGCAAAGCCTTTAACATTGTCTCCCACAGTATTCTCCAGGAGAAGCTGGCAGCCCATGACTTGAATAAGAACACTCTTTGCTGGGTAAAGAGTGGCTAGAGAGCCGGACCCAGAGAGTGGTGGTGAATGGAGTTAAATCCAGCTGGCGACTGTCATTAGTGTTGTTCCCAGGGGTCGTTATTGAGGCCTGTCCTGTTCAATATCTTTATTGATGACCTGGATGAGGGGATTGAGTGAACCCTTAGTAAGTTTGCAGAGGACACCAAGCTGGGAAGAAGTGTCAATCTGCTAGATGTAGAAAGGCGTGACAGAGGGATCCAAATAGGCTGGATAGCTGGGCTGAGACCAATGGGATGAAGTTAAACAAGTCCAAGTGCTGGGTTCTGCACTTTGGCTAAAACAACCTCAGTCAATACTACAGGCTTGGGGCAGAGTGGCTGAAAGACTGTGCAGAGGAAATGGACATGGGGGTGTTGGCTGACACTTGGCTGAACATGAGCCAGCACTGTGCCTAGGTAGACAAGAATGCCAATGGTATCCTGGCTTGAATCAGAAATAGCATTGCCAGCAGGAGCAGGGAAGTGATCAGCCCTCTGTACTCAGAACTGGTGAGGCCTCACCTTGAGTACTGTGTTCAGTTTTGGGCCTCGCTACAAGAAAGACAAAGAGGCCCTGCAGGGTGTTCAGAGAAACGCAATGGAGCTGGTGAGAGGTCTTATGAGGAGCAGTTGATGGAACGGGGACTATTTAGTCTGGAGAAGAGGACGGTCAGGGGAGATCTTATCACTCTCTCTGACTACCCGAAGGGAGGTTGTTGGCAAGGTGCAGGTCAGCCTCTTCTCCCATGTAACTAGCAATAAGACTATAGGCAATGTCCTCAAGTTACATCAGGAGAGATTCAAATTGGATGTTAGGAAAAATAACCTCTGAAAGAGTGGGCACACGCTGGAATGGGCTGCCCAGAGATGTGGTGGAGTCACCGATCCTGGAGGTGTTCAAGAAACATTTATAAGCTGCACTGAAAGAACTCGTTTAGTGGGAAATATTGGTGATAGGTGGATTGTAGGAATGGATGATCTTGGAGGTCTTTTCTGAACTCAGTGATTCTATGATTTTATGAATAGAGAAGAGCACAGCCAGATTGAGACAAAATGTCAGTGCGTAATATGCACATCTACCAACTGCAACCTGTATCTGCACTTTTTTGCAACTAATTCCACACTTGATTCCATCAATTAATCTCTGTCCTTACCTTCCCACCTCCACTGCATGCTATTTCTCCTGACATTCCAGTTTTCTTGTTCTGTGACTACTGTTTGTCCCATGCTACTGATTATGCATGCATAAATATGAGGGTTAGAAAAAGAGAAAACCCTCTAAAAGTAGTGTTAGACTTAGGGTCATTAATGAGATCTCTAGAAATAAGGAAGAGATAAATACACTAATCTGTCTTGCCACTTCCTGTCTTGTACTTTTCATCTCTGAATTTCATCACAATTCATCGGTAACTGATTTTCCGTTCTCATCATGTATTGGCTTACCTTGCACAGATACCAACATCTGAATCATCCCAGAGGAATAAAGCCACTTTGAGAAGCAGCACAAAATTCCTGACCACAGAAACAGAGATGAGGAAATTTCCAGGACACAACACTGTAACTTCTTGTAACTGAAAACTGTACCTTTTCAAAGAGAATTTTCACTTGATGATTATTAAATTTATTCTTCCACAAGATAGGACAAGCTAGTGAGCAACAACCCCAGAAATCTCACCACTATCTTTTAGTCTCACCAGAAACAGTTCACTGTGAGGCAATAAGCAAAACCAGCTATTCCATTTCTGGTTTACTCTCACAATTTTGAAAGTGAGCTGATTACACACATCCATTGGTCCAATGGTCGGTAAATGAATTTATTCTTTATTGTCTGTCCAGTAATCTGAAGGTGGTAAATTGTAATCATTCTTATGTACAGGCAACAAGATAATAAAGAAAGTTTCCTGTGTGCTATGATTGAAACAATGTGTTTTCATTGGAGAGGACACGAGAGAGAAAATATTTTCCAATTCCATATATTAGCTAAATTTTATATTAAAAATAATAATTCATACTGTAGTATCTTAAAATATGTATTTCTTTCTTTCTTTTTTTTTTTTTTGTTTTTGAATCCCAGCTTTGAAATTACTTGGCTCTGTATTAAAGGCCATAAAACTAAAGATAGGTATTATAATAACTTTCAATAAAATCTCTCTCTGGCAGGAACTCTTTTTATTCCTTCCTTTGAAAGATTTTTTATAGCATTTATATTATTATTTTTCCTCTCCCTCTCTCTGGCGTTTAATGAAATTGCCTTGGAATAAAACCGGGGTAGGAGAAAGTGCTAAACTCTGAGACTACCCTTGAGGATTTATGAGCATATTTACCTTCAAATTCTTTCAATTTCACTGAATTGGTTCTCCATTCCTTTCAATGAATTATTAGTGCTGCAATCACCTCCTCCTAATTTTTCATTCTAAGGGCCTCTTCAATCATGGTGATAGTTCTACATCTTTGTTCATTAAATGGTACGTACTGCTCTGGGGTGTAAAGTGTAGGGGAAGTTGAGATGGCATGACAAGACCTGTTCAAGATGACTGCATTATCGTTCAGTCCTTCCAAGTGCTCAAAGTGCCAATTTATGTGTCAGATCCAAAACCTTTGCTCCTTTGTTCTATACAAAATGGCAGGTGCTGAATCTTCCCTTTTCCCAACTACAAAGTTTGTTTGACACCTTGCTCTTAGGGTGCACCATTATGTGAGAAAGATTAGGCATACTGGGTAAAATAAGTCCTGTCACAGAACAGCTTTATGAAATTATAAATAACACACCCAAAAATGATGGAGTTCTCACTTCTACTGGGAGAGAAATGACAAGGACCCATAAATTCAAACCCTGCAGACAAATTCTTCTAGAAATACATACTTAGCTGTATCTTCACACTGTAAAGTAGGATTCAATTTTCCTAGTTGCCTTTTGCTTGAAACTCTTTTACATACTACTTCCACTTCATTGCATCTGTTTGAAAAGTGACACAATTCTTTGTTGCAAGAGAACTGCAAATCTCTTTGCCACCAAGGAATCACAATTTACAATACTTCTTGAGATATGACCACCATATCTCAGGTCGAAATACCTTCCCAGCACTAGGGAAATATAGTTGTATTTATGAGCAGTACATTTGCATTTCACACCTAAAATGCATAGAGGTGAAATTCAGCAAAATTTTCTTAAATCTGAATCCCTTTCTACTCCCATACTGCCTTATTTCCTAAATATTTCAAACTTATTATTGATTATGTACAAAGTACTATCTTCTACGCATAACAGCATACAGTGTAAATGCTCTTCTATTTTGTCTTCTAGAAACCAAGACACTTCCTGTCAAAGAAAAATCTCAAGATATTTTCTGTCATGTCAATGCAAGATAGCAAAGAAAATATTTGTGTCATTAGGTCTATGTCATAGCTCTAATATTCAACCTTTTCTACTTCAATAACTGGACTTTTCAAAGCACTTGTATTCTGTTCACACTACTTCAATTAAGAGAGAATTCTTCATCCATCTTTTTTAGATCTTATATTTTTTACTTTCTGTATAATCCTTACTTGCAAAATATCCTGGAATTCATTTCAGTAGACCTGAGAGACTCAGTCTGGATGAATTAAAGCTACCACCTACAGATAGAAAGAATCTGAATATAAAAGGGAAAATATTAGAAATGTTACTCAAATCATAATGAAGTATTATAAAAGCAGCTACAATTTATGGCTGTGTAAACTGTTACAGTCAGTCCTGGATTTCTTATTGGTAGCCAGAGGGTATTAATCCTTTCCAACTCAGCAATGGACAGCACAATGTACTTTCACAGATGACACAGCCACAAAACTGTGCATGCCATTTGTATTTCACCCTCCCCACCCTGAGAAAGTGCTAAGGTCGTGTCTGCCTCTGCAAAAGCAATGCATTAAATAACATGAAACTAGTAATTTTTCTCCATGTAGCTCTTCTGAAATGAAAACAAAAAGAAGGCGGCCAAATGCTTTGTTGGTTTAAACCTGCATTGATTTCAACTGATCTGTAACAATTTACATCATTATACTCAATACATTTGGTTTTGTACAATTCAATGCCAAAGGACTCAGAGAAGAGCCACTGAAAAGATGAAAGTACTAGAGAGACGTCTGCATGAGACAAGCTTAGTAGAACTAAACATCTGGACTTGCCTTAACAAGGACTATAGGTGTTTACAAGGGTGTAATAAAAATCAGGAAGATGAGCTATTTAGGGTGCTTCAGAAAAAGTAGTTAAGCTGAAAAAAAATCAAAGACAACTTTCAGAAAGAAAAATCTCAGTGGTAACATTTATTAAGTGTGGAAAAGTCTCCTCAACAAGACATAAGAAAACTAACAGTGCTGAGAGTAAGCAGTCACCCCAGGCATTCAGATATGAATATCATCAGTGTGTATGCTCTAGTGGAGAAGAGTTTGCCTCATCTATCTATAGTCCTAATCCAATCTAAATCAATTTGTTATCGCTATGTAATAGAAACACATCATTACACATTTACTGTATTTCTGAAGCAGGTAGAAAAGGTACCTAGCACAGCTTTCAGCTAGTTGCACTCACAAAAAGAAAATGCCAATGCTCTAGACCTGTTCAGACCATGGGAACAAATCTCAGATCATGGGAACAACTTGACATTCTTAGGATCCTGTTTGGTTGGGAGCTGGGAGATAATGAGGAAGAACATACCAGTCAACACTAACCTGGCAAAAGTGCATTTCCTGATTGTGTGATCTTGTCTGGACATAAAAGCTGATATGATTACATCACTAAGCAGGGATTGTGAGAGCTACTTCTTAACAAGTCCATTACTACAGCAGACAAGAGATTGAGTAACTAGTCAGTTAAATGAAAAAAAGAAAAAATAATCCCCCCAGTTGTGTCTCAATTCAGAGTCATGAACGGTCATGGCTAAAAAGAGCCTTGAAAGCTGAATTAGTCTGTTGAAAATAGGAAGCCTGTCTCAACACAATCAATAGTTCATTAAGGCTGTAAATCCTCACTCTTTTTGACTTGATGGAAAAATTTCAGGGACTTTGTTCTGTCCCTAAGCTATGCAAAGATGATGGCGAAAAATCACGTTTCTGATTTTTGTCTCTATCTGCTGGTAATGGGAAGGGTAATGGTGTTGTGAGGGGTTTGAGCAAAGACAGAAAGAGATGGAAGGGCAAACAGATGAGAAGTAAGGAAGATTCATCCATCTCTTGTTATAGGTACCCTCACAGGGAAAAGAGAAGTATTTAACCACAGCAGCTTAACCCAGCTTCAATGTACCTTCCCAAATGCTGAAGCAATGTAATGCTATGTGGTGTTCTGCTGATAAGCAAATCCTTCTAAATCCTTTCAGTTTATTTCTTGGCCTGAAGAAATTACATACCATGCAGAAGCAAATAAATGAATGAAATTTCATCTCTAGGCATCTAGATTGGATGTTTATTGATGCACACATTCACTTGCTTTCCTTTCATCTTGATGTGGTAAGGATCAACTGGCAGATCTTTTCCAAACTATACAGTGTAACTCTTAAGATTTGAAAGATTTTTGAACTGGACCATAAAAAGGTAAAATCTTGGCTTAGATACAAAAGATACTGTATTGTCATGAGACAAAAGACTTTATCCTCTCTTACCAACCTATTTCTCCTTTTCACATTCATTTTCCTACTTCCAAAGAAGCACCTTGAAGATGAAAGTTTTGTCATTGAAGTCATTATCTGAGTATAGGGCTTCTCAGAGTAATCACACAAAAAGTATTTTCACACCGAGTATCTTTCTTGTTATTTGATACACCTTTTTCCCCTTTCCTGTTATATTATATTTCTTATTGTAGCAAATTGAAATACAAACTGTCAGCCTTCTGTTTTAAGCATAGCACTCGTTATGTAGAAGATAGTAATGCAAATGAAAATTCCAGAAGAAAGGTATACTAGGTGTATAAACTCCAACTAAATTAAATAAATAGCTTAATCATTGAAACTAAGATACTATAGGTGAACATAAAAAAGCACGGACTTTAGCCCCTGATATACATACTCTGATGTATTAAATTGAACTGCCACAGAAATAATTCCATAAATATCTTGGGCTATGATCTACACTATGATCTGGAGAACAAACACATCATCTACTCCACCAGTATAAGGGCAGGGCAGACCTCTGGGGAGCAATAACTTCTTAAATTGTTCCAGCCCAAACCACCAAAGACATTGAATCTAAACCCTTGTGCTGCTTGATTTTATATTCCTGATACTATCATCACTACCATCACATTCACTATCTGACATCAGGAAAATTGCCTCCTTTCCTCACACTTACGTTTATATTGCTATAAAAGGGGAGAAAACAATTTCTCCATTTACTTGGTGCACAACTAGAATTTTAGAAACATTTTACATTCTCAAAGCAAAGCCTAAGTAGAGAAAAAACCTTTACATTTAACAGGGAAGCCAGTGTTTCAGCAAGTGAGATTCCAATGATCTGAGATGAATCAGCTACCCTTTGAAGACTCAGCCTCTAGTAAGAGTAAATGGGTTTTCTTTGCGTGCTAGCTTGCACTTAATAACTGTGTCAGAAGAATATTTTTCATTTACACTTTGCTCCTTTGCTGGAAATCAATATGTCGTTTGCTGGCATTTTCTCCTGGATATCTTTATTTAGCTTGTCTTTTCTTCCTTGGAGGGGAGGCAGTTATATTTGATTTTGTTCTGTTATTGATTGGATCACTCCGAGCAAGAAATAAATAACTAAGTACATCACAGTAGCTTTAATGACAATCTCCTAAGCCTCAGAATCTGCCGACCATGTTGCACTCCCCCCCAACACATGATTTAAAATAAACAAAAACTGTAAAGTGAGATTACTGTGTAGCAAAAACAACGCAGCAGCAACATGTGCTATTTAACTGGCATTTCTATTTATGTACTCATTAATAAAACCACATAAGTCCTGTTTCTATTTTTAAAACAGTACTCTTATTGCCATATTACTCAGCATTGGGGTCTTACCATCCCTTATAAATGAAGCTTAATGAGAAATTAGATATGGGAGAACTTCTAGCAGATATCTTACACGCTGGAGAATCTGAGCGTGGTCGCACATCTGTCACTCGTGGCAATTGATAGTAGGACCTAAAAGCCTGCAACAGCCCCATCCAGGCAAACAATGGTAGAGAATCAGATGCTGTGTCCTGGCTGCTCTGAAACTCCAGGCAGGCCCACAGCATCCTTCCCTGTAGAAACCAGACATGATGGATAAGCCACAGCATGAGATGAATTTTATAGGAGAGGCATTACTGATGTTTGGAAAACTAAAGGCACCTGAACACTGGCCTAGAGTTTTGTTTAAGCAGAAACTGAGTAAGTACTTTTATCCTATATGTTTTTTCTGTAAACTTCAGTTCAGCATTCCTATCCTTGTACTGGACCACAATCCAGTGATCCCATCCACCTGCAGCTCTTGCACTACATTGCAGACACAGCTGCACTGGGCTAAGAGTGCACAGTAATCTCCACCATTTGTTTAAATTGGGGTGTTCTCCTCCTCCCCTTCTTCTCTTTTAATTTCTGCTGCTCTTTATTATAAAGATCACAGAAATTCAGCATATGTAGTGATAAATTCATACGGGAGAAAAAAACCTGTTCTGCAGTCCAAACTCTGGCACTTAAATTCTAATGTGACAGAGTATGTTATCTGTAAAGTAACAGTGAACATAATCACTATGAATAAATGTGCCTTAAAACAGCTTTGGCAATTACTGTAAGTACCTCTGAGTCCAATAAGATAAGCATCTATCTTTGAATATTCACATTAATGCACCAGACTGCTCTTTCCAGGAAAATCTTCCTCTTTCTTTCCAAACGTTAATACATGCTTAGAAAATGGCATTTAAATGCTGTTACTCACAGAAAACACATTTGCTCACAACGGAAAGGAGGTCGCCACACACATTTAAACACAAAATAAATGTAACACAGAATAAATAAATGCAGAATGAGACCTTGCCCAGTAGGTACACATCACCATCTAGAGTTGTTCCCTGAATAACATGATATATACAAAACAGTTATCAAAGCATTATAGGCACTAAGCATCTTTGGAGAAGCATGTAAACAGTATACCAATAAAAAAAGGCCATAAACAGTTTTAGACTATAAACAATAAGAAAATTCATAAACACAAAGGTCATAAAGAAGGCTGTGCCAGAATGTAGATTCCCTTGGATCAGTTACATCCTCTTACCCTGAAGTCCATCTTTCTTGTTCTAATATAGGATATAAATGACTGACAGTAGCTAGTGTAGAAGCACTTGCACGCACAATAGAAACCATGTAATATAGTTAACCTGTTAACAAACTAAGATATTAGTATTATCAAGGTGAATTTTAATAAAAATGAAGTTAAATGGCTCCAGACATTATTCCATCTGTAACACCCTTCCCAAATATCTGATGCTTAAAAATAACATTTTCCTGGCACTAGCAGCTTTTTCTTTTTTGTTGATATGGAAATAGACTAACAGCTAATGTTAGCCTATGGAAATAGGCTAACAGCAGGGATAGGGACTGACTTCACACTGCATGTTAATGAAAATCAGCCAACAAGCAAATCAGTACTGCCACCAACAGAAAATGCAGAGGAAAACTTAGGGAAGTTAGAGGTAGATGTGAATTTTTACTGAGATTCTAACTACTGGTAGCCACAACTCACTGAAAGCGATAGCACGCAAGATGAATATTTGAACAGATGTGGTATTCCTACTAAAACTTATGGCTAGATCTCAAAAACATGCTGTTTAGTCACCAAATAAATGGATTAAAAAAAAAAAATAAAAAAAATCAGCTTGTTTCAGCTCCACACAGTACTTCATCAAACATATACCCATCAGCTTAAATTTATTTGGTCCATCAAGTATTGATGCAGCCAGATAAAGTTTAATATCTGACACATAACGTATATCTCTGGGATTCCATAAACTTGAGTAGAATGTCACTTAAATGCCACATCAAGTGGTCCAAGCTGCAAATGGTTGTCATGCAAGAAAATTCTGCATTGGGTAGGCAGACTTCCATATACAACAAGCACAGTGATCACTTATCCCTGCAGGGCTTCTCTGCAGCCCCCGCCTAATCAGAACATTCGCTCTCTGTGATGGATAAGAGGGCCATTTTCCTTGCTTATTTACTTCGCTCTCTATTGAGTTTGATTAACTGTAGTAAAGGCAAATCAATCTTTTGTGTTTGTGTAAAATAATAAAAAAAAACGGAACAAAGTTAGTTTTAATGGCCCAATAGATGCTCAGTTGGAATGCACTTACTGAGTGAGAGAGCTCAACAAAAGAATTCAGGCAGCTGTAACACCACTGGGAACATACAGAGCTCATCTATATTTCTACCTGTTTAAAGGAGAAAAAAAAAACAACAACCGAAAAAAACCCCATTCCACTGATGAAGCTGCCTATGTCTCTGCAAATCTATCAAGGCATGAAGCACTGGGGGATTTTTCTCTCACTCCCTTCAGCTTTCCACAGTCAAAGCTGGAACATGCTAGGAAACCAGTATCTAAATAAATAAACATTATCAAAAGGAGAGGGCATGAAGCTCTAAAGCCATGAGAATACTTCCTCTACGGTAAAGCAGCTTCTAAATTTGGCTTTGTTCTACTCTGTAACATTCTCAACATCAGTAAACTCTGGTCTGTACTGAAAGACAGCATGAAATGCACAAGAATGAAATGAAGAAGTTTGTGCGTTAATGAATTTGGAGTCATTTCATAGAATCATAGAATCATCAAGGTTGGAAAAGACCCACAAGATCACCCAGTTCAACCATCCACCCATCACCAATAGTTCTCACTAAACCACGTCCCTCAACACAATGTCCAAACATTTCTTGAAGACCTCCAGGGTCGGTGACTCCACCGACTCCACCACCTCCCTGGGCAGCCCATTCCAGTGCCTGACCACTCTTTCAAGGCAGCATTGTGAGAAAGTATTTCTCTTGTACAGTCTAATCATGGTGTTGCACGAAGGAAACTATGCCTAGTTTCATGCATTACCCATTTGGAGCCTTTAGTAATACACGGAGATATTCAGTCCTTCTGAACTGATGATAGCCAAGCATTAGCCCACAGGAAACGTAACTTCAGTCAAAGAAATGCATAAAACATGACAGCTTAATCAGGACAGGGGCCAGAATGTAATGAGATACATTCTCCACATTCCAAGCACTTCAGTTCCTACACACAGAAATAAATAAGTGTGTGCATAGGATCTTGCTGTTTGGGCCTCATAACAAGGGAAAAAAAGCAGAAAGAATTTTACCACCCTTGTTTTAAGATGAAATTTGATATTCTCTCTCTGAAACAGCTATGGCAATAGCTTTAGGATGATGATATCTCTCTTCCCAGAAAGGAATTAGTTCACTTTTCTTTAAATTCCATTCTATGTGCTATCATTATTGTAGCTGCCAGAGACAAGTCATGGAAGACTCTGGCATTAAAAGGTGATGCCTTCTGGCCTTTCTGACACTAATTTTCAGACTTAGGTCTTATTCGTGCCAGGGAGCTTTATTGGCATTACAGCCACGCTGTATCCAGGTTGGCAGAGCTGTTCCCTTCAGATTCAGCAACACTGACAGGAGGGGCTTTGTCGGCACAGTTACACCACCTTTGAGTATCGCAAGCTAAGCTGACAAAAGTTGGCATAGTTATAACTCATTTCAGGCTCCTGACTGGCAGCAGCATGTAAAATCAAAGCATGTGCGTTTTGGCACTCTGGAACACAGTAGTGGAGTCGGCAGAACTTTGTAGTGTAACAGTATTATTCTGAAATGCTTCAGATGGGAAAATAGTTTTTTAAAAAATCTCTTAACTGACTCCACAGTTGTTACTAGGCATATAGCTGCACTAACAAGAATTAGGAGTTTGCAAGAAATGGATTGCAGCCGAAGGCCTTTTTTTTTTTTTTTTCCTTTCCTTTTTTTAGTTCAGAGATCTCAAGGTCAGAAGGGACCGTTATTTTTACCTAGTCCAACCTGCCTTTATATTTACACAGAAAAGCCTGGTGCCAGGACACCTCTGCCACTGATTTGCAATGTCTCTTGACAGGGCAGCAAGTCTGCCAGCCAACCACAGCTCTCTCTTCAGATAAGGAATATGCAAGTGCATCTCCTGAAAGTAAATGTTAGCTGCTTTGAGAATACCTGAGGGAGAGTGCTGTGTAAAGTGCTGTGATTGCACCCAGTTTGTCATACTCTGTGAGCTGAAACACACACAGTCCAAGTGGATCTCCCATATGGCTTTGAGGGCATGGTGGTGATGGGCTGATGTCTGGACTAGATGATTTTAGAGGTCTTTTTCCATCTTAATGATTCTGTGATTCTACAGTACGTAGTAGAACAAACTGTTATGTGCAGCTCAGGAGCGAGGAATCTAAGAAATAATCTCTCTTTGATGATTCTGAAATGCAAAAAAGATAAATGAATACTGAAAAGACTGCATATTCCTATATACTGAGATTCCTGCACAACAAGGAAAAGAACTTCCCGCAATCTCTTCTCACAGGCGAAGAAAACCTGCCATGAAAATCTACAGAAATAAACCACAGCAGAACTTGATGTCATTCATCATCAAAGGCAAATGATTCAGAAAAACACCCCTGCCATAGTGAACTACCAGCATTCAAATCTTGCTTTCAGAAAAGCACAGCTTTTCCAACAGGTGCAGAAAAATGCTCTGTAACCTCTATACTATGCAGCTTTGAATTGCAGCACCTCATAGGTAGTGGAACAAATTGCCTGGCTGGTCCCAGGGTATTCCTTGTACCTAAGTCTCCCACTTACACACAATGTGCAAATGATCGAAACAAATGCTACAATCCGACACCATGGAGTTCTCGACAGCTGTCAACTCATTAAATTCTATTCACTAGCTTCCCACCTTCTTGCCAACATATTACATAAATTGCTTTTTAGCTGGCAGCCTTTTCCTTTGCCTAAAACCAGTTTGCACTGAGCATGTTTGAGTCTGTTGTTTTTTAAAAAACGCATTGATTCCCTTCCCTTTGGTGATTTGCCTTGCTCTGCAACAGTTTGAATGGGCTGCAGGATACTGTTTCATTATCAAGCCGCAACTGGAAATGAATATTTTATAACAGCTGAACAAAGGTTTGGCTGTAAATGGCTATATCATAATTAAACAAAACAGAAAGAGAGAAAGACAAAAAGAAAAATGAATTTAATTAATGAAATACTGATGTAATTTACAGACAAAGGCCTTCCCATTTAGAACGGAAATTCGCATTACAGAAATGTGAACATTTAAAGAATTATGGAGGGTTGGAGGTTTACTACCTCCTTCTTTATTTATCTAGGGATGTTTAGCAATTAACTTTTGCCTTTTATGAATGCCTGAAGGTATCTTTGGCATCCGTCAGTACGAAGTCATCGATACAAGTGCCTGAAACACAAATGTACGCTTATAAAGGCTGCCCATTAAGAACATTCAAAAGTAGAATGTAAACATAGTCCTGCTAACTCACACTCCATCTTTGTTTCTCTCCTGGCATTGTGTTTGTTCAAGAGAAAAGATAAAGGCAAGACTAACATGCAGAAGCACTTTTGTCTCTTACTCAACATCTGGCAACTGGAATGACTTGCATAAGCTTAAGAAGCGTTTACACCTTCTTCTTCATGCTTTACAACTGCGTATTTCATAATTCTTAATGGGACTTTCTACCACAGGCTGGCATAATAGCTCTCTGATCTCAGCCTGTTAGTGCTGTATATCTCATTTATTAATGTCTGTTATCACATAGTCACAATTTCTTTGCACTGTTTTGATTTTGGAAACTGCTGCTATCCCCCTGGATTAGTTACCAATTCTTCAGCCTCTTTAACCTCACCTTAGGTAAAAACAATTCCACCCTCCTGACCATCCCTGTTAATTTATGTTCTATGTATCTTTGACTGGTTTTTGAGAGGCAATACCCAAA
The DNA here is from genome assembly GCF_905368555.1 of Meleagris gallopavo. Lineage (NCBI taxonomy): Eukaryota > Metazoa > Chordata > Aves > Galliformes > Phasianidae > Meleagris > Meleagris gallopavo. The sequence goes on along the minus strand of NC_139408.1, from coordinate 40,084,656 downwards.
ACAGAGTGCAGCACAAAGGGCAAAGAAAAACCTAGACTCACACAGTAGCACAATGGCATTTCCAGTTTGTCTCTTTCCTAATAATTTTAAAATTCATTTTGTCTTTTTGAATGTGAACATGTCCAAAAGTTACAAAATCTGGCCACTTGTCAGTATAAAAACTCACTTTCAATGTTCAGTGTGATTAAGCACATACATAAAACTGCCTGATGATGCATTTTCTCTGTTATGGCCTATTTTCCTGACATTTTAAACTTAAGTCCCTATAAAAGGATGGAATTTATTTTTTCTGGAGATGGCTCAGAAACATCCACTCAATTGCAGGTTACTCCAAAATAATGTTTCCTATTTATTTCCGTGGAAATTACAACACATACAAAGACCAGAAGAATGCCATTTGATAGAACAAATTCTCAGCTACACTGTGTTATTTTTCAACATAGACACCACGGCAACAAAATGTAATTGAATATTGGCAGGAAGTTTCAACCTCTACTGCTATACCACCACCACTCACCTTTGATGTTAACATAATAAAATAGGAAGTATTACTTTCAGAGCAGCCCTTCTATATGGCAGTGGGGTCTACAAAGATGTGATAAAGCATTTGGGAGATGCTAGATTTTTCTGTCTTTCTAATCCAACAAGTGGGCACCTTTCTGGCACTGCAGAAAACACCTGAATAAGCCCTAGGGAAATCCATCAAATTCATATTCTCAGGAGGCAGAAGTAACAAACTGCAATGTGGCCTCACTTGAAACATGATGGAATAATCTTCCCAATGCACACAAGATCAGTAATAGATGGAAGTCTCAGAATTTAAATTAGAAATATGAAATATATATCTATACCTCTCAGTAGAAGGGACAAACTCTAGAATTTGCTCCATAATTCCCCCATTTCCTCATCTCTTTTTGATGGTTAAAATCTGTAAAGTGAATCAGGCTTGACTATAAAGTTAAAATACTGCCTGAATCTAATTAATAGATGGGAATAGCCCCGATCTTCATAGAAAGACACAGCTGTACTTTATAGCCCAACACAGAGTGAAAAGGGGAAAAACTATGGCATTTGTTTGCCCACAAGAATCTCTTCTCCTCATACCATTTTATTACTTTGGGTGACCATGACATTTTAATCTGGAGTGGACCGAAGGGATCTGCCTTGCAGATCACTCCCAAAACATTTCTAAGGAACTGCTTTGGTTTGAAGATAGTAAGGACAAAGAGAAAATGAAATAATAAATGCCAAACAACAGCCTTGGACAAAGCAGTTTTCAGAAACCTAGAACAGGAGCTACTGACTCTCATCAGGCCATCCATGATCTGGAGAGCAAATATCAATAGGCAAATCTTTGCTGAAGGAAAAGAAATTATTTCCCTGATATTACACAACCTACAATGTTTCTTCTAATCTTTCATATCATGTAAATGTAAAGGACATCAATAAAAACACAAACTCCCATACAATTCCATGCTTTGGCATTCACTTAAAGCAAATAACATTTTTCATCCACTTTAGCAAAAGAGAGAAAAATACAGTGAGAGTGAAGGGATGAAGTAAATGGATAATAGGCAAGACAAGTTTGGAAAGGAGATGGATACCTTTCACAGACTTCAATTACCTCTCTCCTTGTGCATCCCTTCTAGCTATGATCTAAAGAAAAATTGCTAAAGGGAGATTTCAGTCTCCATTTCCCACTCTGTGTTGCCACCTTCAGCCCAGAGTTGTCAGAGCCTTTCTGCTCTCAATACACCTCGCACCATGTTGCAGTATTACTGAAGCTCACCGGCTTTGCTCTCCCACTCCAGCATTATTCTTGTTTTTCTCTGCCATCCATTGTTCTTTGAGATACTCAGGAGAACTGAGTGGTTCTTTAATACTTGTGACTACTGATCTTAACTCAAACACTGATTTTTTTACTCCTTTAAACTCCTCATTATTGAAGAACAAAAGGTTTACATGTAAATATACAATTGATATTACCTGAATTTTAATAGTGATAATATCTACAGCCTTTAATCAGATCAAAGTCCCAGTATCTAGACACTGCAGTATGAGTGGCATGAAAGAGATCCTGTTCCGAGTAACACTGTTTAGTCAAATAAGCAACATATTTAGTACAGCTGACAGATGAGTAACAGTTCAGTTTTATGATCATTTGTGATGCTAAAGAATTAACTTCTGTTCTATACTGGCAAAAAACCAAACATACTTTAAAAATTACCTCAGAAAAATAATTTCACCAATGGATCAGTTTTCAAATAACAATCTAAGTCTTTTTTTTTTTTTTAATTTTAATCTAAGTGTGTAGCATCTTAGTGTGCAGGACAGCAAAGCAGCCACAGGATGTCAGATGGTGCAGACCCTCTAAAGTATTAGTCCTGTGAAAAAGATCCATGCTTAACATCCACAGCTCTGAATCATTTAGAGCAAGGAGATTTCCACTTGGATCACCCTTCATCTGGAACACATGAACAAGATCCTACAGCACTTCCTTCCCAGAGCAGTATCCTGACTGCAGCCTGTGGTGATGAGATGTCCCATGTCCTCCCCATTATAGAACATACACTAACCTCTGCATCTCCCACCCTCTACCCCTGCAGATACCTTGATATAAGGAAAAGGCAATGGGACTAATGGCAGGAAAACAGCTTTAGGAAATACTGGCTATAGTCAACAGTATTAACAGTGTGGAGGAAGTATGGGCAGCACAACACTTTACCTGAACATAGATTCCTTAATCTGGTGAGCCTGGGATATTTCTGAAGTAGCTAACAAAGGCTAAGGTGAACAAAGCAGTTAGTGTAGCTTTAACGCTGAGACTATACCTTAATAATCTACAAAATAACACTGCTAAAGATTATATACTTATTCTTGCAGGGCCTTATGACAAGAACAACTTCAGGAAAAAAAAAAAAAAAGGAGAGAGAGAGAACAAAAATGTAATTGCCTGCCTATCAGCTCCACTATCATAATTACTTTCAAACTCTGACATGGGTTGAATCAGATGAACACCAAATCAATTTTTGCAGCTAGCAATCAGTGCATTCTTAGCTCATAAATTAAAATGTCATTGGGAGAATGAGTACAAAATAATGTCTGTTTCTCTACTTTACACTGCAGAAAGAGCAACTTCTTTTTCCTTCAATAGCCCAGTGAATGTTGTTTGTATGTCCTTAAGCACTGTACAGTACATTACACTCATCTAATTCAAAATAGAGTGGGCACAGCTGGATGCTATACATGAAAACAAAGGAAATTATATATTAGCTATACAGTGGGGTAACAGTTACACCCCTGGGTATCCAGAGTCCTATTCTAGATGTGGGTAGATGGCAGCATGAGTGTTGTTCTTTCTTGCATCTGCACTTCATGAAATGTTGGGAATCTGCTGACTGCAGATGGCAGGGGGAAGAAATGCCCTAAGGCTTCACTCCACTGTCTTTCCCTTTATCCTACTCTGACCTGCTGTGAACCTCTTCAGGCTGAAGTGAGCAGAAAGCTCTCCAAATGAAGGAAAATTCTCACCCAAAATATGAGCATGGCAGTACCTACTAATTGTTGCAATATCTTATGGTCTAAAGTGATAGGATTAAACTGAACAATCAATGATTTATGTTGAAATCTGACCCCTCCTAATAAAGTGCTTGATTTCATATAATCTTCTGGGCCTTATTTCTGAGTATGAGCATGAATGATTTCATGAGTCTTTCTGTGCCCGATAGTGCCTGCCATTCTCCACTCTCTTCTTCAGACCATAGACTCTGCTGCTGAGGGACACAACACCAGGCTGATGAGTTTACATTGCATATAACTTGAGTCATCAAGCCATCTCCATTTTAGGGACTTTTGCACATTATGAGTACTTTTTTCACTTTAAGTGCATTACTTAGTATTTTCCTAATGACTGAGATAGTTTGACTTCATGCAACATCATTAGTCAAGTTCCAAATCCATCCTGATCTGAGTAGCTCTAATCACAGAATCACAGAATCACAGAATCACAGAATTGTAGGGGTTGGAAGGGACCTCTAGAGATCATCGAGACCAACTCCCTTGCCAAAGCAGGTTCCCTACACCAGGTCGCACAGGTAGGCGTCCAGGCGAGACTTGAATATCTCCAGAGAAGGAGACTCCACAACCCCCCTGGGCAGCCTGTTCCAGTGCTCCGTCACCCTCACCGTGAAGAAGTTCTTACGCACATTTGTGCGAAACTTCCTATGCTGCAGCTTATGTCCGTTTCCCCTCGTCCTGTCTCCACGTACCACTGAAAAGAGACTGGCCTCACCACTCTGCCCTCCACACCTCAGATATTTATAAACCTGGATCAGGTCCCCTCTCAGTCTTCTTTTCTCAAGGCTAAACAGACCCATATTTGCTTTCCAAAAGAGAAAACTTCAAGCACACTCCTCTCCCATCCAGCTGGAGAGCAGGTTTGAAGATCAACACAGGCTCCTTCAAAATTCTCCTCCAAGGTTCCAGCTTCTGATACTAGCAAACAGCCAGCTGTACTAGCAAATCCAGCTAATCATAATGCAGTTTTGTAACAGGCAATGTCAGAACCGAGAGTACTGCCTCAAGTGATATCTTCCAAGAGCTCAGGATTTCTCTCATGCTCTTTTGAGCCTTCTGAAGCTGAGCTATAAACTTATTGAAACTTGAATATAAAATACTTCCTTATTTATTAAAAGTAGGAATGACTATTACTTCAATCCAACCAGCAGACAGCACATAGGATTTATGGAGTGATGCTTTCAGAAGAAGTCTCCTCTCTTCCTTGCAGTTGATTACTTCTCTAGTTAAGAAGAGAATTTTCACTCTAAGCGGAATGGCTGACTCTTTATCTAATGATTGGGGTAGTTTCACCTCATATGATGGGACCAGCCAACCGAACAAAAGGTCTTATGTACTATGTGTATCAATGACTATCTCCTTTATTCCTTTAGTCTGCAAAGATAATAGGCTAGATTCTATCAATTTCTTCTCCTAAGACATATTTCCCATTCACAACTTCAGTCTGAAAATCTCACTCTGTACCATCCCTGGACATGAGGAGATGTACTTTGAAACAGCACTGAACAAATTCAGAGAAATTTTAAAAAAATATCTTAAAGAACAATCCTGCTGGAGTAAAATAGGGAGTATTTGAATGAAGAAATGCTTTAAGAAGTCTTTACTTCCACTGGTAAAGGAATGTGGCTAACTGTAGACTGCCAGACAGAAAGCCTGTTTTGCTACCATTTTTAACTAGGTTGCTAGGCAGAAATGAAAGGCTCTGTGGTTTGAACAGAATGAGAGTTAAAGTTCAGCTTCACATACTCTTGAATTGATCCAGAGCAGAACATCTACGAAATGGCTGGAAACAGAAATGTATGCATTGCATAAGCACAGAAGGAAGTAAAGAGATCAAGTTGGAAAAAATAGGCAGTTAATTTTCAAACTGCCATCTTTTATCTCTGAAGAAACACAAGAGACAGAACTGATAACTGCCTTGATAAGTTATCGTTTCTGATAACTACATTACAGAGACGCAATACAGAGTAAGTCCTTAGAAATTCCAAACTTACAAACCAAATATAATGAATAACTGAGAAAGCCTCACTTTCCACTTCAATTCTGCTCTCCTTATCTGCCATACTAACATTTAGAAAGTAATTATTGCTCTTGATGATTAGATTTTTTTTCCTCTCTTGAAATAACTGATTTTTCTTTTGAAGTCTGCATCGCCCTGAAGGGAAAATCCATTTCTCAGCAGACTTTTTTCCTTTTTGCCTTGAAAGTCAAGGGGATTAGAAAAAGTAGAATAAAATGGGAGTAAAAAGAATGAGGGGGAATAGGAGGAGTGAGCAAGGAAAGAAGGCTTTTTTTCAGGCTCAGAAATGTCCTTAGGAATTTGTGAAGAAGAAGATCTAAAAAGTTATGCGCTCATCTCATAAGGTATGGCATCTTGGGCTGAAATCCAGAGGTTCCTACATAGAGATGAATGAGCACTGCTGACAGCTTGTTGCTGGAGTAAGGTTAAAATGAAGTCAGTATGACCAAACCAGGCACATCAGCATTTGGCATCTTCATCATGTATTACATTTTAAGATTTTAGCAGAACTACAGCAGCTGGGTTAGTTCTCCAAAGTGAGAAAAAAATACATCTTCTCCTACTGTCTGGCTAGCATGACCAAGTTAACCTGCCTGTAGGAAAGGGAATTCACACTGTAATGACAAAGGGAGACAGATAAATCTAAACAGTTATATAATCATGTCAACATAAAAATATTAAATTATGGAACCCTGGTTATGATTATTTGATACTCACTTCATATACTTCATAATAAAAGGGAAAGTAAATAAATATTAATATACTATAGAAGATATCACAGACAAAATACAGATCTATGTGACTGCTTGTCCCTGAAGCTTCTTCCATTAGAGTGGCATACTAATAAAATTCTAAATCTCTAAGAATCAAAACCCACACATGGGAATGTACTTATCACCAGCTTTCCTCTTCCAAAATCTTGACATCAGAGCATATGACACCTAGCCTTCTAATTTACATGAATGTCATTATATGTAATATAATCACATCATGCGTGAGCACACCTCCGCACTGCTGCAGTGGAGATCACTGCTTCATACTGTTTTTTCTAGAAAGCTAAGGTATTAAAGACATTAAAGACAAAACAATGTAGAAACTTCAAAACATTATTCAGAAAGAATGGACAAAATGTCTTATTTCAAACATGTTTCCTTTTTCTCATTAAACATGAAGCCACAAACTCATCAGTAGTTATTTCCAGAAAAAAAAAAAAAAAAGTAAAAAAAAAAAAAGTGAGAGTTCCTAGAAGAGGAGAAACCGACCATGGCTCTTAACTAAACTCTATGACAGCCACTGAAGCAGCTACTCAAGACAGAATATATTTCACACAAAAAGGCTGGAGGAGAGCCAGCCCTCGATGAAGTGATTGGCTTATTTCAGAATACAAAGAATTTCTTTTTGGCAGTAAGCCATGCTGACTTTCACTGGGGAGATGCTACAAAGAAAGCTGTGCAGAAATGATCAGAAGTAAGATAAAATACCATCTTTGGTTATATAATGATTGGCCATTTGATGCACTTATACTTGCAATGTAGCTTTGCCAGTGGAATCCAAAACAAAATAAAGGTTTTCAGTTGTTGAAGAGGCTAAGCATATATATTTCCTGGACCTGTAGTTAGTACCTGATATATCACCAGTAACTTTTGTCATTGGTGTCTTCTTTAATAAAATGCTTATGAAATTAATAAAATGACTTGATTCTCCCTTGTGCTGGGTCATTTGCATAATTATAAAGAGGTTTCATGGAAAAGAGTCAATCAGTTAATTCCCTTATGCAGATTAAAGATCTTTAAATTAAAATGGCAGGACTCGTGTGAAAATGTGCTAATGTAGCAGAAGATATCCCCAGTGGCACTTCAGCCATCTGCCTGTACATCAGGACATCTCTTTGTCTCACTTCACTTTCCCAGTAGTGGCCTTTGAGTGGGTGGGAGGTTTATTAAAGATCTCTAATACAATGTTACTGTTGGAGTGGGGGAGCGCTGCCTTACTTTTAATCATGTTTCAGGCAAAGGTCAACCTGTTTGATCAAACAACTGCGTCTTGCCGTATCAGGGCAAAATTGTGAGAATTGGATTTCCTGAAATTCCAAAAAGAATCTGACATCCAAAAAGGTCTTTCTGTCACTGATCACTTTGCTTGGCATTCCTCTACTAAAAGCTTTTTTGCCCATCTTCCTTAATAACACACGCTCTCTTTTCATAAGGCTTTCCTTGCTCCTGCAACTTCAAGTAGTGGTTCCATAGAACAGCTTCTGAAAAGCAGGTAGGAGAAGAAAATTACTCCAGATACTTGGTAGTACCTTAGGTTTTGTCAGCTAAAAGCAAAGAAATCAGATCTTTGGATTTCATAGATATAAACTGATGACCTTCAAAATAAAGATTTTATATTTCCATGAGTACAGAGATGAAATACACATTGGTCCTTTATGAAAGTACTGTATCTTTCCCTGAACTATAGAAAATACTAAAAACTGTGTACCACAGAAGAAAGATCCCTGCTTTCTGCTGTGGCACCCTGCCAGCTTTCAAACCATGGAATGACTTTTCAGAATCAGCTCTTGTACAGAAGGAAGGGCATTTTTTGTGTCTTCTAGCAAAACAAACCAAATTCACTTCTATTTTAGGTGCCGTCCTCTCTTTGTTCTTGAATTTGGAACAAAACCAGGAGTCTGTATGTCTGGAAAGTAAGAGTCTGTAAGTGAGTACATCAGAACTCTCCCTATGAAGGCATTTGCAGCTCCAGCATTGCTCTAACAGCCTCCTTTGCAGCTGCTCCCAGCAGCAAAAAGAACCCTCTGACTGCACCAACTAGCCATTCATTGAAATATGCATTTACTTAGATGATAATAGAATGTAACAGTGTTTAAAAAAAAATCCCCTTTGATATTTTAAAGAAGAGAAAAATATATTTTCTGGATATACTCAAAATGTATTTTCTTTTAGCCTGGGACACTCTAAATAAATAAATTAATTAATTAATTAATACAACTTTGAGAAACAGGAGTAATCTCTTAACAGCTAATTGAGAGTATGAATTAGTACGGGTCTGGGGATTAGCATCTCTCCCTCAGTTATATTAATACCATTACCAAACTACCCAAGTAAACAAAGATAATAATTACCTAAATAAGGTCCTGAAAAACTCAAAGTGGATTGTATATAATTCCAGTCAGTCCACTGTGAGGTCTTCCTAGTAGTTACTCTATTTTCTGCTATGAACTAGCAAGGAACACAACTTGATTCCACTAAGAATCATAGAATCATAGAATTGCTCAGGTTGGAAAAGACCGTCACAAACACCAAGTCCAACTGCAACCTAACCATACTACCCTAAATCTTACAACTCCCTACATAGAATCATAGAAAAAGCACAAGACTGGGAATACCAAACAGCTATTCTAAGGCCCAATGCTTTTTCTTCCCTGGAGCTTGTGGTGAGACTGTAGTGGGGTAGACCTCTCTTTGTCTCATCTCTGCTGTTAGGAAAAATCACATCATCACTCACATCTTAGTGGTCAAAATTCACAAGGGGATATTTTGGTGGATGAAACCATTTGAGACATAAGCAAAAGAAACCTGCTATGTTTGCATAGGAAGTTTTCAGCTCCCACACTATTCATTTAACCTTCAAAGTATTTGTGTTCTCATCCACATATCAGCATTCAAGAATAAAAAAATATAATAATAAAAAGCCACTGTTTGCATTCCTGTGGTTCTGGATCTGGCCAGAGAGAGATCAAAAGTTTAAACTAATCAAAAGTTTTAAATGTTATATTTGTGGTAGCCAATAAAAAGCAAGAGTTCATGCTCAGCAGTGTATCAGCTTTATAATTATTATTAATACTGGTTGCTTTATTATGCAGCATTAGCAAAGTAAACTTTAACTTTTTTACTTTTTTTTAACTTCTTTTTACTTTAACAAAGCAATTACTTGAGTCAAAATCATTTATTAAATTGAGGAATTCCTAGTAAGAGTTATATTTCTGACTTGAAGTCTTTGTTTTTCAAATAGTAATGCATAATAACTTCTTGAAGAATTAGTAATCGATGTGTCACTTCTGTAAGTAATTATTTTACTTGAAACAAGTAATAAGTCTGTGTTCCCATTTGAGGGCACATGTAATTGTAATGTATTGTTAATTCTGCAGTCATTTGTATAGAATGAATATTCAACCTTACTAATAATGAGAAACAAGTTGTCTCTAGTGTATGTTCTCTTCAGAAAAAGAAAAATAAGAGTTAGCAAACTGAGTATCTTTTTAACTTTCAAACTTCTGAGAAAAACGTTTATTGAAATGCACTCTGCATGTGGTGTTTGTGTGCATTCTCTGCATGTTCTTGTTCTCTGTATTTTTCTTGGTGTTTTGAAAGACAGCCATAGGCCTAGTAAAGCTTGGAATATGACATGCTTGCTTCTTTATGCTTGTCTCTTCCATTGTATTCCCTGTCAGATCAGGAGTACAGCACAAGGCTCCTCTCTGCCTCAGTTTCTCTCCCTTTAAAATGATGAAAACTAAATCCAACTTAGGGGCAGAGAATATTGTCGTCATGAGTTATTGTTTGTTAAGCACTTTAAAATCAGAAATAGAAATTCTTAGAAAAGAACAGAGCATTACTTGTTTCTAAGAGGTAATAAATTAAGACGAAATATAATAAAACTTTCCAGCTGCAAGATATGTCTTAAGACACTTTCATATCACATTAGACCATGAAGTCATATATTCAAATGCATGAAACAAAACAAATTTATTCCACTGTATACCACAGTATGAAGCAGGGCTTCTATCTTGGAGAAGTTCAAGACTTGACTGGATGTGGCCCTGGGCAACCTGACATGATTAGTCTTGCTTTAGAAAGACAGCAAGTGTAGTTCCTTATTATAGCACACTTTTAAGAGCCTTCCTGGGCTAGCCAAAACATTCAGCTCTTCACAAGTCTGAATCTCACATGAGCACACAACTGGACAAGACGTTGGTGAAAGCCTCGATACAAGCTGAGCACTTGGCAGCATGGTGCAAACAGCCAGACCTATGTTTTGAGCCAGCTCTGATCCCAAAGGTGATTACACAAATTACTTCATGGCCATGCCTGTGAAAAAAATTCTTGCCTCACAGCTGGACTTTTTATGTGGGTATTGTCCTGTGTTAATATATCCAGATGGCCTCTCTACTGCAGCTAGCTTAGGGAGTGTGCACAGCTGTCTGCACCTGGCCGTATACTCTGCCCAAAATGTCTTCTCCCATCACATCTATTCCAAGCTCCAAAAGTACAGGTGCCACTGTTGTGTCTCTGTCATCACCTCTGGAAGCCATGTGCTTCTAGCATCATGCTGGGGCTTTAATTAGTTTCTGAGTGGAGAGAGATTAGTAACCACTCAGCCATCAGAAAAATCTGTGATCACTCACAATGCACCATTGCCACAAGTCCAAGATGACACCACAAGTCCAAGACCAGCTCTCCAAGCTGAACATTTGCATTATTGTTCTTATTTTGTCTGTTTGTGTGAGGTTTAATGCTTATGCTGTTAATTTGAGGGCAATAAATAGCTTTTTGAGAAAACTAGTTTGTACAGAGCTGCAATTAATCAGCATGGAGAATAATGCAGTTGAGCCTAACACCCTGCTGAAACAGATGGCGATACTGCCACCATACAGCCTGTATTCCTGTGGAGGTGAAGCCAAATTGCAGAAACCTGGAATCTGAGCTTGCACACACCCTGACACTCCCCAAAACAGGTCTGCAAGAGAAAACCTTGAACGATTTTCAGCTGGTATCCTGGGGCTTGCAACCATCAATTGAAAAGTTTAATAACCAGTGGCAGGAAAGAATGTAAGAAAACCACAGAGAATTCATGGAACTTTTCCAGCCACGCAGCTGAATTTAGCATCCAGTCCTTCTCTCTGCCTGTCTTTCGCATTCCGTGAATTTTTTGATATCAAATCTGGCCTGGTATAAGAGCAGGAATGCCAGCTGTTGTGTACAACAAAGCAACCTAAAAGTCAGCAGTCCTATGTACTGGTTTCTATCTGATTGCAATAACAAGTTAATTTTCCCAAAGAAAGAGTAATTGGGGTACGCAGAGAAAAGTGTAATGTTTTCCAGCTTCCAGACTGCAGGGCAGCTCTCTGCAAATCTTGGGGACTGACATGCAGCATCAGTGAAAGGCGATGTGCTGATTCAATTGGAAATTGTGAGGGCTGGTGCCAAGCAGAACTTATTTGCAATGAGATAAAAAATGTGCCAACATCCCACAGGGCATACAATGGCTTACAAGAGGGCTATTTATTAGGTTACTGACCACTTGTCTGAAGTGCACCCAAGAGTTACTAGAAAGCAGTTTAGCAATCACCTTAAAAATCTTTTGATTTAAGGCAAACAATAGGTGAAATGTGCTTATGCTTGTAATCTAAACTTCCTTTAAATACATAGATGCTCTTCTACATAGTCACTAGAAAATGACTAATATCCTTAAGATATTACCACTAAAGTGGATCTTAAATACAAAAGAACAGTGACTGTGCAAATGTTGTATCTATTATGAGTGCTTTTCCAAAGGTCAGTGTAAAAGGTCCTCCTACATCTGCCATTACATTAAGAATGATAGTACCAAAAGAGACAAAAGAGACCAAGTAATCTCTGCTTTAATTTTGATTTCAAAGCTGCTTGCATCAATTTTCATGACTTGATTGAGAAACAAAAGGCAACACAGAAGCCACATCCTGATGGCTTGATGCAGTCATGGGAAGAGGATTTATCTCTGCTCCCCATTTTCCTTTCCTGTGCTACAGGAAAAGGAACGTTACACATGCTCCTGTAGCAATGCCATGACAAGGAAAATAATTCAGCTGGAGATTAAAAAAAGGGAAGACTGAGGGGTTAAAACCTATCAAGCTCCCTCAAACAAATCCAAATCTGATAATTTGTGCCAGTCTTCTACTGTTCTATACTTTGCTGACTCCTCAAAGGCTTCAAGATCTTGGCTATTAGCTGACAAAGGAGTGATGAGAAAAAAGGACATTCATGAATGGTTGCTTGAAGATGTTAGCTCTGCAGCAGACACTTGGGGGATTCTAGTTGCAGGGCTGCATAGGTCTTCAAAGAGACTGAACTTGTGAACCTCCGAGCAGAAAAACTTTAATGATTCTGCACAAGTTCTGTGTGCTTTTCCTTATGGCCAGGACCTTGCCCTTCTGCAAAAAGTAATTACAATGTACAATGATGATTCAAAAAAATTATAGGGATTTTTTTTCCTCTCCTTTATCTAAAGAGCATGTAAATGTATTTAATAGGTTAGTATCATTGGCAGTTGTTGCAGGCAAGGAAAAGGTGACACCATTCCAAGATGAATCATAACAGTGGTGGTGAAAACAAAAACAAGGCCTAGAGTAAGACGACACTTCTGAAGGTAAAGAGAGAGTTTGAATTCTGGGCTGTAGGCAGTAATGACTGGTACATGGAACATCAGCTGAGAAACCAGGAGTTTAGCAGGAGTTACCACAATACTCTAGCAGTGACAAAAAGCCATGATGTTGCTGATCTTATAGAACTAATACGTACTGTGTTGTTATCTAACTTCACCAAATACAAAGCTATAGATTGCATGTAATTTAGTTATTTTAGTCAGAGATAGAAGCTCTAATTCCAGGTTTCTGCTCCTGGTTCTGATATTAGACTTTATAGGGCCACCAGTACCATTGAGCCTGAACATCTTTTATGATTTATCCTCATAACTGATACTAAAGACTACTAAACTCACTTTCAGGAGGGGAACCAATGCACCAAGTGGTTATCTTCTGTAAGATGACATAGGAAATTAATACCAGGAATGAACAGATTCCATTATCCCAAGACTCAGGTTTTGAATTTTCTTCATTGCTCATATGCACTTGAATGGTCATAAATCCAGCTAACTCTGGATAAAACTGTATTTTTTCCAAGATAGGCAAGAAGGCTGAATTTTAAAGCCTTCTGACTTGCTAGAATGAAGGGCACCACAAAAAATTCAGTGCACCATACCAATTACTGACCTCATATCTTGCAAACTCAATGATAAGAATACTGTATCATACTATTTTTCAGATAAAATGCTCTTGTTTCTACTGCATATTTCTGCAGTGCTCAGTTCTACAATAGTAAGAATCCGCTTTCTACTTTCCAAACTCCATGCCACAATTAAGAATCACTCTGTGTCATTTAACAAAAGAAGTTTTGCGTGGATGACTACGGCCAGACAGCAAACAGTGGCAATAAAATAAATCTCTACATTTATTGCTACAATATACATTTTTTCTTCTTTCCTAGTGCACTGATCATATGCACTATTGTTTATATTTTAGCCAAAGATAAAAAATAAGGAATATACTACTGGGAGTTGTATACAAGCATTATGAAGCAATCTGATAAATCGTACACAGTTCACTGCACACTGATGGGAAGGACAATGAGAAAGAAATGTGAAGTGTAGTATTAGGTTAAAAAGCAACAGCCTAACAGTGGCCATACAGATTTCTCACTGCTCACAACGGCCTAGTTGAGGCAGAGCTCAATGCTGAACCTGCAATGCTCCACTTTTCTGCGAGAGAAGTTCTCTCAAGAGAACTAGAAGAAAAAGAACCCTCAGGCAAAGCTGGCAGCAGCAGTGATATCTGAGATGTACTTTTACAATAATAGAAGAAGACTGCTGCTACCAGCTTTTTAAACAGTTATGGGGAGCTAGCACGTATCAGCCCAGCAGAACAAATTGCCTCATTAAGAGTTCTTTCCAGTAAAGCAATCATCACCCTCTGCCTACAATTTACATGAGCTCTTCCTATCCACATCAGAGCTGAAAAGGAAATGGTGTGAAAGAGAAAAGCACTGATATGAAATAAAAGTTGCACAGAAGCCCAAAACCATATTTGAGTGCTTGCTGTTAGATCAATTCATGAACCCCCATTATCTCTCTGGTATGAAGTCCCCTTTATAGGGTTTACAATCTTTCTGCATTCTCCCATAAAAGAGACAAAGATTGAGATTTTCTGGAGGTGATACTTCTGCCTGCCTTCACTTGCAGATGATAGAAGACCTTTTAAGGGGTGTGCTAATGTGATCTGACTACATTTGTGTATGCACCGGGAAGCTGTCTACTATGTATACTAAGTCTAAGTGTGGAATTACATACTTATTTCTCAGTACCTACAGTTTGCTTAATGAGATCACTGCTTCTGGAAAACAGTTTCCTGTACCTGAGAGCACTGATGGTTGTGGGTGAGGAATATGACATATAGGAGGGTGTAGGAGACAGACACAAGCACATGTGGCTCTGAGAGATACCTACAGCAGATAGAATGATAAGGCTGTGAACTTTTGGAGGACCAGTGTTTACTCTCTAGGCAAACTGTATGTGGTCATTTCAAGAGTATTGTAAGGAAACGCATGTGACTTTGTACACTTCGCTGTGACTATTTCCCATCACGTACACAGAATATGCAAGAGTGCATAGTTTTTTGGGAGGGTAAATTATGGGAAACTTTCCCAACATCACCAAAGCTCTTCCTTTCACAGGAATCAGGCAGGAAGTCGAGATGAGCTAGAACACATGCCTCACATCAGATCAAGAATTAAGGTTTCAGAGGCTTGTGCATGTATTGACTTACATTTCAAATGATTTTAATACCCTGTCTCCTGAAAGGAAGGGTTACTTTTGCACTTTTCTTGCCCTTCCTTTTGAAGTTCCAAACTTCTGCTTGATTCTTGCAAACAAATGAATGTGTAACGTCTCCCTTCTGTGACCAGCAGTCTGTGGGGCAATTTCATAAACAATTCCGATCAGTGCCAGTGCAACTGAAAATCATCTAGCACTTACAAACCAGACAAGAGAAAGAGATTGGAGTGGAAAGGAGTTCTTTTCAGCAGTGAGAAGACCTCAGCAAGGAAATAAAAAGATGAATAAACCTGCCATACGCTTTTTCTTTATGGAGCAGAGGCACAGTTATTAGGTACTCGCAAAGAAGGCATGCTGGATATATGACTTTTAATACATCATCCATAATATACCACTGTGCAGAGGGCATACAACTTTTCAAACAGTTGTCAGAGGTGGAAATAAATACAAAGTCTTAGTGGTAAAAAATGACCAAAAGGATTAAAAGAGAGCATTTGGGTAGTACAAGTAGGAGTCAGATAGCTATCTCTGCAAACCTGTTTTCATATATGCAACTTGTCAGAAACAATAAAATTATTAAGCTTTTATTTTTTTTTTCTCTTAATAACTTGGGTGACTTTTTATGGTTCATAAAATGTGACAGTTTGATAGTGCTCACTAGAAAGGAAAGGCCACAAACACAAAGCTCTGCCAAACATACCTTCATCCACAAGAGTGGCACCACCTTTACTTCAAATTAGTGACACACTATTCCTTTGAAACTGTTAATTTGAATCATAATCTCCTATTCTCAGCTATCGCAGACCCGAATACCCCACAAAAACTGCCAGTTGTTCTTGCTGCCAATGTGCAACGACCTGCCTCTTCAATATTACCTTACTGTTCCAAAAAAATACACTAGTCATTGCTCATATTTCTCCGCAATATTTTAGGTCTGGGGTCAACTGCATATTCCATCATGCTCTGCAGCATCCCATCTCATGCCAGTATTGATCTAAAAATTATCTGCTAATGCACTTTGTTAGTTTTCAAAATTTATGCTTCTTCATTCTCAGATACAGTTTAGGCTTAACCAAAAAAGTTCAGCGTAATTCACTCATATTGATTCAAACGTTATGCAAGACATAGAAATGGTATGTTCATGAATCTTAAACCATGCATAAAGGAACTTAGAAACCAGGAGTAGATGAGCTTAAAAATATGTGAGAGATGAGGCAGAAAGTGCGCAGGGCAATCTGAGATACACTGGCTGGAGCGATGTGTCTAAATTGAGAACATCTCCAGTAATTAATCTATATATTTTCCTTTGGGAAAATGTATCAGCCTGGTGACTACCTAACTAGGAGGCCACAACTCAACTTGATCCAACAGAAATGTAGGAAAATTTAGGCTGGAAGGTACTTCAGAAGGTCTCTAGTCCAACTCTTTGCTCAAAGCTATAGCTGTTCATGACCACATCCAGTTGAGTTTCAAAAATCTCCATATGGGAAGATTCCACAACCCTTTTAAGTACTTCTCAACTATGCAACCACTCTCATATTTATTTTTCGTATATCACTGGATTTTCCCTTGCTGCAACTTCTGTTTCTTGCTTTTTGTCCTTCACCTGCACATTTTGCAATTTTTGGATCTGTCTTTATGAACCCCTGTAAATAGCAGAAGCCTACAATTAGATCCCTTCTTCATTCCACGCTGAACAAACTGGTTCCTTCTGTTTCTTTCTTGTACAGCAAATACTCCAAATCTGTCTTAGTGCCCTCTACTAGTCTGTTCATGGTTTGTGTATACTTTTGGAAGAAGCCAAAAACAGGACACAGCTAGGCACAGACTCTCAGGTCCTAGGGGGATTAATCACATTTTTCAACCCACCAGAAATGTGGGGCTGCAGTCCCCTGTGCTGTTAGCATTCACCCCTTCAAGTGCACACTGAGAATTCATGCGTAACACTACATTTTCCACCAGGATTTTAAGGTCCCTTGCTTCAGATCTGCTCCCTGTCCAGATTTTCTGTTACAAAGATGCCAGGGATATTGTATTAAAAGCCCTGCTTCACACTTCCAGAAGAGTCTTTGTAAGTAGGACTTCAGTTGTTATGGGTAAGTCCTCTCTGCCGCCACTTGGAGCTATGCCATATTGGAACAAAGACTGCAGGTTTCACTGCAGTATTAGAAAGTACCAGCAGGACCATCCCTTGCAATGGTTATTACACTGTTAGGTATAGAAGAAGAAGGAAAGTGGATCCTCAACACTGTTCCTTGTTCCCATCACAGTTCGTGCAATTTATAATGTACAAGCCTTGGATGAACACCAAAACCAAGACTCCTTTCAACAGTGGAAAGTTTTAATTCCTGAGCTACACAAGAGTGCAGCATGTCTTGGAGAAATACAGCTAAAATTTATGCTGTAGACAGGCTTGGCTTCCTCCAGGTTATGGAAGGTAACAATACCTCCATCTCACAGCCTTACCTATGTAACTGCCTACTGCTACAGCATCCCAGACTTGGGGAAAATATCAGCATATGCAGGTTAGTTTTCAACACACACAGATGATGATGATGGAATGTTCAGGTAGGAAACAGTTGATGTTTGTTATGCTATTATAGTGCTGAGTGGGGGATGTTTTCTGCTTTAAATTTGTGCAGTTATACTTTCAAGGAACAGTCAAAGTCTAAAAAAAAAGGAGAAAAAATTACTCTGCTAAAGTCTCTTTGCTATTTCACTGGATAACATTCAGATGTTATCATTAATCATTAACATAATAAACAAAATAAAAATAGGTAATATCTAAAAACCGTTGCCTATGTCTTCATCACACCATTAGACCATGCTGTCTCCATGCTAACTAATAAGAATTGATTCTGAAATGAGAAGCTTGAAGACCTTTTCTATTCTTTGTCCTCCAACCTGCCATTTGATATATGACAATTCACACAGGAACTGCATCAAGAGTGTAGCACATCCTAGCCTAGACTTCTTTATAGGAAGCCTCATTCAGACCCTGGTCTGAAAGAGAAAATACAGCAATTTACAATGATGGATGATCTCAATAGTAGAATTCCACCTGACCTGCTGCTAAAAGCAAGAAGCATATTACTGACTTTGGATAAGGTGGTTAGGATCAAATATATTAAAAAAAAAAAAATCCAGAGCCTTCAAATGAAACTGAACTTGCAATTCTGAGATTTAGAAAAAAACTTTCTTTATATTTCTTATGCATTGAACAGTGCATATCAGAGCTCTGGCTGAAACAAGTACCCTATCACCAGCAAGATAAAACTGCCAATGATCAACCAAATTGTCAACGCTTGTTCACTTTCTCTGACCTACCTATCTTTCATTCTCTCTCCCTTTCTGATTTCCTCTTCTGATCGTTTTGATCCTGGCTTCATATTTCCCTTCCCCTCCACACAACCCTCCACTCACTATTTCAATAAAACTACTGCAAAATACAATAATTCTCTTTCTTACATAATACCAACATGTTCTGAAAAAATACAAGTAATTTTCTGTGCCCTAAAAAGGAAGTAAGGAACTCATTTCTGACTGCAAGCATGGCAACTGGTAATCTCTGGATATGATATTCAAAAAAGAAAAAATGAACTCCCACTATTAAAAGCTCTAATAATATCAAAATCACAAATTGTATTTGTTTCTAACAGACTTATAACCAAAATCAAGTTCAAAACCTATTCAGTCTTAGAACACATCAGTTACTTCCGAACTATGAAAAATATACAAATGAGATGTAAAACAAGACCATTTTTTTCTACTAGCTCTATTCACTCTAATAATACTGCTTGGAAGCTGTCAGCCTGTCACTCTGAGCAAAGATCTTTTTCTACATTTCTTTCTTCAGAAAGAAATACTTGGGAATATATAAATCTGCAGCTTAGCACTATGGAAAAGGTTGGGGCACTGAAGCATGATTTGTCTTCTCAATAAGGGTGAGTGACATCTTCATATAATTAAGTCTTTCATTCTGCAGTTAAGCTTTATTCACCTCATTTTTTAATGTAATTTAAACAAACTTTATTAGACGTTACTTATACAGGTGTGCTACACACTGAGTCTCGCAGATTTGCAGGCCAGAAAAATGGAAAATGGAAGAGCAAAATTACTTGTCTGCAAATGCTTAGGGAATGTTTGGAAATGTTTAATGGCATACAAGTAAGTTTCATGTTTTATTTTCACAAAACTCTTTCAAAGTTAAATGTTATTGTTCTTTATTCCTCTTCCCTTTCTTATCTTTTATACTTTATTGAAAACAGCATCTTCAAAATATGAAGTAGGGATGAAAAAACTCATTTATTTCCTAATTTCATAACCTAAATGCTGAAGAAATAGAACTTTCATTTCCCACAGATTTTATGATCTTGTTATTTTGAACCCTTCACAGCCCAATCTGCTGTCCATGCCCAATGTGCTGTGCTTAGGGCAAGATGCTCCACTCAGCACAGTGATGGCTAGACTACTTCCATGTTAATGTATAATCACATTCTACAATGTTATTAATTGAGCTAATTCTTACCTCTAAAAGTCAAAATGAATATGCTTTTGCAACTTCATTAAAATGGACTAAAAAGTTATTTTCCTTTAGCTTCTAGATACCACCAATACATTTCTCCCAATGCAGAAATAATTTGAATTTGAGCTGAACTGAAAAGAGTTTGAATTCAAAATAAAAGCAGTTTCACTTAATTACCTTAACCGATTGCTTTGATTAGAGTATTTTGTACTACAGTCCAAGCACTGATGTAGTCAGTTACTCTATCTCAACCAGGGCTGGCAATTTGTTTCACACTGCAAACTGTTTTACACAATCATAACTATACTTTCAGCATCCTATATGCCTTCTTTCCACAGTGAAAATAAACTAAGATTTGCGCACCTGTGTACTAACTTGCCTATGCAAAAATTCACCAGATGAAATCAAAGAGATAAATAATTAATTCCATATAACCTACCTGAAGATATGTCATGCTATTCCATGACTACAATAAAACATCACATTCTTGGACAACAAAGAATATTTCAATGTTAATAGAGAAGTCTAACTTCTTTATTGGATAAGTACCTATAGAAGTCTGAACCAGAGATGCAATTCCTTATTCAGTTGCTTTTGCATTAAAATAGGGATTAACAAATGTAACTTCAGATAATAAGCGGATTTGCACCTGCTCAAATCTGAACCAGCAGCAAACTCCTGTTCTAATGTGTTGTGTGCTATTTCTGCACTTTATTACTCAGCTTTTGCACTCTGCAGAAGATAACTGAATATGAGAATTAAGCTTGAAGAAACTAGAAAGATAAATATATAAACCTGCTAGGGATCTTTAAGTGAAAAAAAAAAAAAAAAAAAAACGCTAAGTAAATGCAATGTTTTATTACTACTAACCATAATCCTTGCACAATCAATACTTTACACTAATAATTTACATTTCACACCCCTTCATTCTCAATGATAGTAAAAAAAAATAAAAAATAAAAAAAAATTACACAAAAAAAAACCCAAAACAACTAGAAACAAAAACATTTTAGGCTAGCTTAGCTTCTCACATGTAACTAGCAATAGAACTAGAGGGAATGGCCTCAAATTGCACCAGGGGAGCAACAGTGGGTTACCTCCACTGGAGCAGAATTTTTATAGTAGGGCATGCAGGCTCCTGTTCATCGCTGGTGAAAACCCATAGCTAATGGTTGTGACTATGCTGAAAAACAATCTTTCCTGCCTGAGAATTTCTCTATCAAACGGTGTTCGTTGTATGTGTTCTAGTTTCCATATAATTAAATAGGAGACATTAGTTTTGGAGCAACCTACGTACGTTGAAATGTAAAGTGCCTATTCATACAGACTGGCTTCTTGGCTTTCGTAAAATACATGTATATAGTTAAGCAATACATCTTTCAATTATGCTATTGAAAAATGCACACAAGTTTCTACATAGCTCTGAAAGATAGTTATTTTTCTTTTGTTGTTGAGAAATTGATCATAGCACTACTAATTGCTAGAAGGATCTTTTGCAACACTCAGGTATGCAATATGCATGTAGAATGTAGCAAAACTGCATAGTCTGAAGCTTGGGGAAAAAAAAAATTGAACTCCAACAGAGTAAATTTGGAAACAACAAACAATAAAGTCACGTGGTGCTGCAAACTACCTTAGCTAATTTTCCCTGTTTCGCAACCATATAAAATAACCTGAGCAGTGCTCTGGGCTGCCACAGTTAAACTGCATCATTCAGTGCAGATTTCCCCACGTGAAGGAGCAGAGGCCAAAAGGCTGTTTAATAGCAGTCAGTGATAGCCTAGAGTTAATGTTTGCAATGTAACAGAACTAGGTTTGAAGAGGGATGTGAAGGAAGAAAGTCTGCTTTGTGCTCTGTTGACCTGAACGTGCAGTGCATGGTTTGCAGCGGCTCTGAATCACGCGAACAATTAATTGAAAATGAAGTCATGGAAGTAAAAGACAATAAAGTCATAATACATCTTGGAGTAAGTCCCACTTATGACAAGCTCTACGATAAAAGCAAAGGATGAAAATTGGTATAGTACAGTTGCTAGCAAGAATACCAAGAAGAAATCACTTGAGAAAACAAGAAGAATGAAAGACTATCTCTGCATCACGTCTGCAAGAAGAAGCTTTAATTAACATTTCACAAGCCCTGTCACATTTGAAATGCCAGTTTCTATTAATTATGGGAAATCTGTGGGGTTTTGAACCATAGGTATGGACACGACACAAAGAGGGACTACAATCAGGATACAGCTGAAATAAAATTAAGCTGCCTTTCCTTGTGGCCATGTGGATCATGACAAAAATAGAAGCAGTTTTTACTGTTGGTTTGGGTCGCACTGGGGACAGCTATTGCCACTGGCAGGAGTAACTGGCTAGCTGATTGCATTGCTATAATGGGCTGGCTGGCACAAATCAGCACTTCCATCTTCTGCAACAGCTTTATTAAAACATCACTGTTTGAAAATTTTTAGTGGGTTCAATTTCTTAACCAATTGCTTTCTATAAAGATAAATAAAGCGTCACAGGGGACTGAGGCTTCTCATGACCTTTTTAGATACAAACTAGATCTCAGACAGTAGTACTAGAAGGAATATATTTCAGCTTTTTTTTAATCCTATTAGCTAACTCAATCTTGCCTGCTTCACAGCTAGTACAAGATAGTCCTGTACAGTATGTTCAGCAATACGCTGCATAATCCGGATTTAAATTTGCTAAGCAACAATGCTTTCAACTCTCTTCTTCAGGGATTGTTCCAGTATACCATGTTCTGCTCCTCTGAAACTGCCTCTACATTCAGCCTAGATTTATCTAACCTTAACTACAGCCCAGTGCTCCTATTTATACGTCTTCTATGCAGCACTCTGAAGAAACGTACACTCTTTAAATGTTTAATGTCTATTACCATACTCATACTTCAGTATCATTTAGCAAACTGCACCTTTGCAGTTTGCATTATTTCTTCTCAGCTTGCATCATGTTTCAATTTTTTCTTCTTTTCTGCTTACGCATATAAAGTGGCATGCAGCAGCATAACAGGAGGCAATTCCATCTAAAGTTGTTTTGAAATTCTTTTTTGGTCCTGCCAAGCTCTGCAAACACTATAGCTGTAGGATGATCCACTGCCTACAAGTACAGCATCAGCTCATACAGGCTAGGAAAAGCCTTGTGTTTCTGATGTCATCTACAGCAGCAGCAGCCTACTTGATGAAGCATCCCTATTTGCTTTTCAGATAACACTTGCTGAAGGCTCTAATTCAGTTAATGCTGCACTAGGATGTCAAAGGAGTAGAGTACTATGGCTCCCTAATAGTTACATTTTTCAAATTTTGACTGTGTGACTCTTGCCTGACACTGCATTGTCTCTAGAACATCACCGTACATTATAGTGGCCCATGGCTTAATGAAGGCTCCTTATGAGTTAAGATTCAAACTATGTGGTCACTATAGTAGTCACCTCGGATAGCTAAATGTCCTCTTCCTCTGATAGTGTTGTAGAGGCACTTCATAAAAAAATTATTCTTGAGTTCTCAATACACAGGGTACCCAGAAAGACCTCTACCTATTTTCACCAGAACTGTAAAGACCATTGCACTTTGTGGTTGAAATGCAGTACTTCTCATTTCACTGCATGAAGTTTTGCAATCTGCAAGTTCAGGATATTTTAATTTCCGAAGTCTCTTATCACTTCAAGGACTAACAAAAAAGAATTTATTTTAGAAATAATAACAAGAAACAACATGGCAGCAAATATCATTTTCACAGCATCAGAAGCAGCTGCATCTTTGTATCAGTGTGTGTATATATTACATATTAAGTATAAGTCCAGCAATGTACAGAGGGGTTGGTAGAATGCGGAAATGGGTTTTAGAGCTTTCAATGTTATAGATGCTTGATATGCTGAGGCCCTGCTACTTTAACTGACTGCAAGTCAGTGAATAGCAAATAAATGATCTATTCAAAGAATAGATGCAGTAGAAGACTGCAATGAAGCTTCAGCTCTGTTTATGACTTTCAGACTAATTATATCCACCTTATTTATATCTGACGTATTTAGATGTAATGTCTCTAATATAATTTTGTATGCCTGTGTGCAAATGTGAGTGAATGGGGAAGGAGCATGAAAAATTATGCATATGTGTGTAAGGATAAGCCCCTCCAGAGCTAATGAATGAAGTTTACACATATACTTGAGCAAAAGCAACTGTGAGCAGGAGTGGGGATGAACGTGTATAACGTGTAAAGGTAAGTGAAGGATAGGCACATGAGTTGAAGTATAAATGTAAATAGAGGTTTTCCATTTGAATTAAAATACTAGGTAGGCAGAAGCGTAGAAAAGCGATGGAATTATGTTCTCTTTTGTGGAAATTCCATTTCAAAATATTCTCTTAAGAAGTCTCTTTGGTCTTGAATGGTAGATTTGGAGGCTTCTTTCAATATTCTTGCTCTTCCACAAAATATATATTCTGAAAATGATAATTATCTGTGAACCCGGCAACTTTGGCAGTGAGAAAAACAGCTTTCATTTGGAGTGATAAAGAATTACTGTGGTCTTGCACTAGAAAGGATCAACTTCATTATCACTCTCAATGATGTCTTTAACTTTACATTTCCTCAGCTCTGCCTGAAGGAAGAATGATATCCTGATAACCAATGAGCATTACTGAAGCTACTTTCCCAAAGAGTTTAATGATAACTACATTATTTCTCCCAAAGAAAACTGTGAAACTAGTTACGTTCAGTGCACTTAAAATTGAGAAACTTGGTACTATTGGGTGCTGAATAGCAAGCTGGCTTGAATTTTTACCTTCAAAGTGTACTGCAAAATCCTTTAATGGAATAATACAATATACTCATATATAAAAAATCAGGCCAGCTTGCTATTCAGCAAATGTAAGTGATTTTTAAAAGAATTTGTGGACTTTTCTTTCATGTTTGTCAACAATGGAAATGATGTCTGGATTAATTACTCATCTGCTCAGTATTTCACTGTTTGATCACATTAGTCATTTCATGACAGGAAGAACTTTAATTGTACCACAGATTGCAACTCCTTATCTTTGGTGCTCATTTTACAGCTGATCTTATTGCTACGTATAAGATTAGAAAAGTGAACGTTTTTTTCAGCTTATGTCAATACGTTGATGAGTATTCCTAGGCTCAAACCTTTCTAAAAACAGTTTCTTCAAATAGAAGGTGATTATAATAATAATAATTATTATTTTTATTATTTTACAATAAATTATTGTATTCTAAGCAATAATTGGATTCATTCTGTTCCCAGTCATATTTCAGTAAAATAGTAATTATACTCCGGTACAGTACCATTAACGATACAAGAAATACTACATTTAGCAATCCCTCAATGCTAACAAAGGTTACCTGACTTGACAAGCTCACATTCTAAGCAGCAGACCTTTCTACCCCCAAAAAACCAAGCCAAAAATCAATCCTTTAATCTGATTTTGCCCTATACTTTATACATTTTCATGCCAAGTTTAATGTCATCCTTAAGAAGACAGTAATTACTCAACCTGATCAGATGAGCAATCTGCCTATCTACACCAGTACCAGGAACACCCCAGAGTGAAGAGAAGCAGCTGTCTCCAGAAGGAGCCTATACCCACCATTTTACGCAGAATCATGGACTACAGTTACTGAATCTCTGCAATTCTACAGCGTCTTTCTGTTAATGCCTTAAAACAAATTCAAATCTTCTTCTAGGAATCCTACAAAATATTACTGAGGATTTTCTCATTAGTATACACTTTTTTAATCCTCTTTTGAGCACTGATAAATTCTTTGGTTTAGGCTCTTTTTGTAATTAGTTTTACAGGTTAATTATCTTTTGAATATAACACATTTTCTTCTATCATCTTCAGATGCATCACCCTACAAATCCATTGAAATCCTCCAGTTCTTGTATTTTTGAAAAGGACAAGTAAGAAGGTCCAGTGTTTCCTTCCCAAACTATTCAGGAATTTTCATCATGCTTTCCCTCCTTTTTCTGCAGCAGTCAAAACCACTGCAGGATTTCCTGATGCAACGTACTCTTGTATGTCTTCTCAACATTAGCAGCTGTTTTTTGAACTTGCTTTAGTTATGCTATTTCATGATACTAAAAACGATGATGCCACATCCTTGGTGAGGATGTACCACTGTTTTATATAATGCCATGACCCATAGAATTTTCTAGCCCATTATTTGTGTAGTGTTTGCTTTTTTTGACTTCTGCTGTGCAATGAGCAGATGTTTACACTAAGCTGCTGGCAATGTCCCCCAGATTTTTTTCTCCCTGAATGGTTACAGTTAATTTAGAATCCAATAATGTGTATGAACAATTTAAATTATTCCCTGTAATAAGCATTACTTTGTCAACAAAGGATTGTATGTCATGTTCTGCTTCTGATCTTCAGATGCAATTGAAATTTCTCAGTATTCTCTAACTCCCATAAATAATTTCATATCGTCTGCAAATCTTGTAATTTCACTGCCTGCTCCCTTTTTCACATCACTGATTAAATAACAGTGATCCTCAAAGAGAAATTTGAGGCACCCCTCCATTAACCTTTAGCCATTTTTCTATTAACCTGAAAATCAAGCAGTTATTTCTCCTTTCAGTTTTCTGTCCTTTGCCAGTTTCAAATCAATGACAGACATTTACCTCTTACTCTCTGACAGCTTGGTTTCCTTACAATCTCTTAGAAAAAAATTTAAAGACTAAAAGTCCTATTCATTTGTTTCATTATAACCACTGTAAGAACGGCACAGAATAAACAGTAGTAGATTGAACAGGCACAGAGTTAACCCTGTTTCTCTTCGCTTAATTTTTACACAATTAAAAAAAATAATATTGCAAATAATCTTTCTAAAGTCAGTACCACTAAGTTATATAAAAAGTTATCAAAATTGAATATTTGTTTTCTGTTTCTGTGCTACAGCAATTCTGATTTGTGCATTTTGTGGTAGCGGTGGGAGGGTTGTTCAGATACTTGCTCCTCCAATCTATCAGAAACCATTTCTTAATTATCTAAACACCTCCCCCTTTTAATATTTTGACTTCCTGAAAAGAGCAGGTCTGGAGCATGCTTCTTTTACCGTAGCTAGAAGAGATTCTGAGAAATTACTCAGATAAGAGTACACCATAGGATGCACACAAGTCAAAAAGTTATACCAATGTTAAAATGGGGAACAATAAATAAAGATCTACAGAGCTGCAGTTTATCTCACAATGCAAGCCAGAGTTGTACAATTGTTTCCTATTCAATATATTCAATATCAGTAGAACTTTCTCTTGAACACTACAGAGCCTATTAAGATACGAGACAAATATTGGGAGACCATCAAGGAATCAGCAACAAGAACAATCAGAACTCTAGAAAACAGACCAGAAGAAAGAAAAAACATGTTCTGTAGACATGAAGCTCTGGCCTGGATGTGGCGGTAATATTAAAATACATAGAAGTGTGCTACAAAGATGATCACTTGGAACATGGACATGACAAGAACGAGCTTGACTTGAATGCATATTTCACACAGTAGGACAAACTTCCTGAAGACTGAACACTACTAATAGTTTTTGTAAGGAAGTTGCAAAACCTTCTTTTTTAAAAGATTTTTTTTAAAAGAACTGTTTAGCTAAACATCTCTCTTAATTGGTCTTATGAGTTTCCTTCCACTCTCACTGTATGCAAGTGAGATGCATTAAAAAAAAAAAAACAACAACAAACAAACAAAAACCTCATCAACAAAAAGAAGTACAACAAAAAAACCCAACAAAAACAGCTTCATGGAAAATACTGAAGGAATAGAAGTGCTTTTGTGCACATAGGAACAGGTCACGACACTGAGGAAATAAGGTAGCATTGCGTTAGTCAAAATGCTCATTTTAGTCCTCATTTTAAGCAGTGAGCAGCGATTGAAATGACTTCATACATCAGGGTGAGTACCATCTACTCAGAGTAAGCTGAGTCACATACCTGGAAATCAACGTCTGGTGTGGCGCTGATTCACTGTGCAGCCTTAGGCAAAATGTATTTGCTTTACTCTCTGTGAAAGAAGAGTATATACCTACCTGAAAAGCACATCACTAGTACAGCATAGTAGAAGCCCTGATTGAAAAGGTTTGTTATCAAGGAAACTCAGAAAAAGCATGTTTCTCAAAACACGCTTTCAGGTAACTCAGGGGCAAGTGTATTGTTCTCTGCTACTGCTTCTGGTGCCTGCAAAGTGCAGGGTATTTTGATCCTTTCAGGCAGGCTGTCAAAATGGCTGAAATAGTTTCCAACAAAAACATGGAAAGATCTCAGCTGATGGTCACTACTTACACTTTTAATTAATTTCTCTGTCTTTTGCTTGCCTTTATAGGCAGAACAATCACAGCTCTTAGTACACTCCTAGGAAAGAGATTGTATAGCTTCCCTCAGTGGAACAAATAGCTTCAATCCAAGAAAAGGTTGCTCTGGAAAACATTTTCTTCTGAAGTTCCTGAGTGATCCTAGCTCCATGCCTCCTGCCTGACATTGTACTATTCTCTGGAAAACCAGAGGTATGAAATCATTCCTCTGTGTACTTAATTTTCATCCAAAACTCAAAGTATTTTATGAATGTTAATTCACCTGAACAATGTTCAAGGAGAGACACATATTTACACTTCACTACTGGAAACGTTAGGAGTTAGAATAATAGAATCATAGGGGTTGGAAGGGATCTTCAGAGATCACCGACTCCAACCCCCCTGCCAAAGCAGGTTCCCTATATCAGGTCGCACAAGTAGGTGTCCAGGCGGGTCTTGAATATCTCCAGAGAAGGAGACTCCACAACCTCTCTGGGCAGCCTGTTCTTGTAAAGAAGTTCTTGCACACATTTGTGTGGAACTTCCTATGCTCCAGTTTCTGGCCGTTTCCCCTTATCCTGTCTCCACGCACTGCAGAAAAGAGTCTGGCCTCACCACTCTGGCCCACACACCTCAGATATTTATAGATCTAGATCAGGTCCCCTCTCAGTTGTCTTTTCTCAAGGCTAAACAGACCCAGTTCACTTAGCCTTTCTCCATAGGAGAGATGCTCCAGGCCCTTCACCATCTTTGTGGCCCTCCACTGGACTCTTTCCAAGAGATCCCTGTCTTTTTTGTACTGGGGAGCTCAGAACTGGACACAGTACTCCAGATGAGGCCTTACCAGGGCAGAGTAGAGGGGGAGGATCACCTCCCTTGACTGGCTGGCCACTCTCTTTTTAATGTACCCCAGAATGCCATTGGCCTTTTTGGCCACAAGGGCACATTGGTGGCTCATGGCCAATCTGTTGTCCACCAGGACACCCAGGTCCCTCTCTGCAGAGCTCCTCTCCAGCAGCTCATCCCCCAACCTGTACGGGTGCATGCAATTATTCCTCCCTAGATGTAAGACCCTACACTTGCTTTTGTTAAACCTCATCCGGTTTCTTCCTGCCCAGCTCTCCAGCCTGTCCAGGTCTCGCTGAATGGCAGCACAGCCTTCAGGCGTGTCAGCCAATCCTCCCAACTTCGTATCATCAGCAAACTTGCTGAGGGTGGCCACTATCCCCTCATCAAGGTCATTGATGAAGATGTTGAACAAGACCGGACCCAGCACAGACCCCTGGGGGACACCACTGGTTACAGGTCTCCAGCCAGACTCTGCACCACCAACGACGACCCTCTGCGCTCTGCCAGTCAGCCATTTCTCAACCCACCTCACTGTCCACTCGTCTATCCCACACTTCCTCAGTTGTTATAAGGATGTCGTGGGAGACAGTATCAAATGCCTTGCTGAAATCTCTCCCCCCATCCACCCAGCCAGTGACAACATCGTAGAAGGCTACCAGGTTGGTCAAGCATGACCTCCCCCTGATGAACCCATGCTGACTGCTCCTGATAACCTCTAGTCACTAATTCAACACCATAAAGCTGAGCTGAAACCAGGTTCTGATTAGCATTATTTCTAGTTGTCTGCTCTCTCAACTCACGCATGTTTTTATGTATCCACATTTATGTGTATGTAAAGCAGCAGTT
The DNA here is from genome assembly GCF_905368555.1 of Meleagris gallopavo. Taxonomy (NCBI): domain Eukaryota; kingdom Metazoa; phylum Chordata; class Aves; order Galliformes; family Phasianidae; genus Meleagris; species Meleagris gallopavo. The sequence continues at coordinate 40,054,872 of NC_139408.1, read as the reverse complement.
TACTTATGAAGATAAATAGAGATGTATTACTTCAGCATCCCTTTTTAGGAATAAACTCCAAGTGATCTCAATTCCAAAAAATGCAAAGGAAAACTGTATGTTTTAAACTACATATTTTAAGGAATAATGAACACTTCATCAGAATGGAGTCTTTAGAGGAAAAAGCAGAAAAAGTGTACAAGGTCGGCTAACAGTATTCTAAATACTGCATGCTTTATTGAGAGAGCAAAGCATGACCTTCCTTTTTCTGGAGATCTCGCATTCCTAATTTTGGTAGCTTCTCTCTTTGTTGACTACAGGACTGATCACTTTGATTTTCATACATGACTTATCTAGCTTCTGTGTGCTTCAAAGCTGTGCAGCCTGGAGGCATCTATTCTGCCCTCGATCCAAGTCAGACTTCAATACTTAGTGGCAACTGGGGACATGTATAGTAAAGAACTCCAGTTCTTGGCTCTTGGATTTCTTTATTTGAAGGAAAAGGGTGATTTGTCAGACACAAAAAATGAAATCTGTGACAAGGCACAATGTAGAAGTCACTATACAGAAAAGAACAAAAAATTGTTTGCATTTTTGAAAGAATCCTACTAATAACTGACATTCCTGTTGCCTTCTGAAGCCACATCCTCCAGTCTTCTACTAAGTGATTCAAAAGCGTTTTGGCCCAGCATTTGCCAAAACAGAAAAAAAACATCATTTCCTCACATACCCAGAGAGAACACCATTTTCTCTAATCTTACTCTGTTTGATCAAATAGTCTTGTTCAGAATGAGTACCCTAGACTCATAGCAAGCAATCACCATATAAATCTACATTATTACTCTGTTTACAGACATTGTCAAATATATTGCCTGATGATCAAGGAATTGAGTATGTCCTATGTGAGAGAACTCTCGTACCATGCTACTGCAAACCCCAAGTGTTTTCCAGCAGTATATTAAAGACAGTGATTAAATAGCTGAAACAACTGTTTTATCTCACATTTCGTCAGCCTAACCTATTCACCTGGAAAACATATTTTACCTTAGGAAGCAGGAAGATCACAACCTCCCTGATTGGAATAGTGATCCTGGGTCACTAGGAATAGAAAGACAGGCTAGAGAGCAAAGCAGTAATGAGAGAGGATTCAGGAGAAAAAGTGACCATTAGCTATTACAAGAGGTAGGAGATAGAAGTACTGTTCCTTTTGGAGTTTTGCATCATTCACCAGATGGAATGAGCAAGATGTCAGGAAGCTAGGATCAGAGGAGGCGATATGCACTTTCATGATTCACTGCAGATACTGAAATGCCCTACAACACATTTTTACAAAATTCTGTTATAAATGCTGTTGATTCAGCAGTGGGTGGTTTCTTACAGAAGAGCATAAAATAGTGTTGCTTCAGGAATACATTAAGGCTAAAATACTTATGTGAATTCATATGCAAATTAGATGTGGCTTTCTACTCCTGGAACATTGCTGAGTATTCCCCAGCGTCAAAGACTTTGGGAGAGCCTGTTACGCTAGGATCAACCTACACATCAAAGCTCTGCTATTTCCACAGGGGATAGGGAAGTAAGTAGCTCTCTTTCTTCCCAGCCAGTAATTAATCATTTTCTATTCCATAGGCTTCTGACTGGAAATATTATAAAAAACAGCAGGACAGCCATTTGATGGAAAATAATTCCCTCTCCTGTGTATGACCACAGTGACAGCTGCATAGATGAAATATATGAGGAACCTGTATAAGTTACAGAGTTGAGAACATGTTTTCTTCAACTCAGCTTTCAAGAGAATACTTCTAGCACTGGAAATATTCTTCTAAGAACGACCCTTTTGAGAATCTTTAATTGAAAAGGTCTGGCAAGTGCATGGAACATCACCCATGCAGCACGAGCCTGGAGCATCTCTTATGACGAAAGGCTGAGAGACTTGGAACTCTTCAGCCTGGAGAAGACTGAGGGGGGGACCTTATGAGCATTTATCTAAAGGGAGGATGTCCAGAGGATGGTGCCAGGCTGTTTTCAGTGGTGCCCAGCAACAGGACAAGGGACAATGGGCACAAACTGGAACACAGGAAGTTTCATATGAACATGAAGAAAAACTTACTTTGAGAATGACAGAGTACTGGAACAGGCTGTGCAGAGAAGTTGTGGATTCTCCTTCTCTGGAAATATTCAAAGCCACCTGAGTGTTTTCCTGTGTAACCTACTGTAGAGAATTTCTTTAGCAGGGGATTTGACTCAACAATCATTAGAGGTCTCTTCCAACATCTACAATGTTGGGATTCTGTGAAGAATGAATTTCAGCACTGCTAAAGACCAAAGACTTCTCATTGCAAGCAAACTTTCTTCAATCACTGTCATAATCCAATTCCACAGGAATAATATCCTTTGTTAAGAGTATTTATTTCTCTAAAGCCATATATCCCTGGCCTCCACATTTAATAGGAATGGTTCATTTAATGGGTGCCATTTAACAGGACTGGTTCAGTGTCTGCTCTGGCCATGTTCTCAGTGTGTACACATACACACTGAGACTACACACATACACTACTAGGAAGTAGCTGTGAGAATATGTCAGTTATCAAGCTCCAGATTTCACCACTGTGAACAAGATTTTAGGTGGTGATTTTACATTTAAAAGCTTTAACCCTCCTTTCTCAGTCTAGGAGGTTTTTCAGGTTATAGAACATATATACCCTTAATATCTATGCTTCTTACTGGGATCTTTCATAAAAGGACAGAGGTTATCACTTCAAAACTTTAATACATGAATATGCAAAATTGTGATTGCTAATGTAACATATTCTGAAGTTATGGAAAGCACTATATACATAGGTATATATTAAACTCCATATACTGCAAGTAATGAATTAGTTTATCTGCTGTTTTGGCAGTTCAGGCTCAAGGATTGGATCAATCACCATATTCTTTAATAAATTAAACCAAATAAACTTACTTACTACTAGTGTATGTGATGCCCAAATTAGTTTACTAAAAATACCATATCCATACCCAAAGCGCAGTGCTCGTCCCTAACATTCAGTTAATTAAGCAGTAAATAAAATATTGCTCAAAAAATTTCTCAGTCATGTTTTCATATCTATCTGCCAATAAAAGAAAAGGAAATCCTATGGAATAACTTTGCTATTCTCAGTTGCAAATGAAAAGCCTTTGCATTATCAATGAAGTGCACAAATTAAAGGAAGAGAGAAAGAGAGACAGAGTGTGACAGAAAAGGAGTATGACTGATTGCAACATAATTCATTAGCTTCAAAGGTCAACGCAGCCAGTGTTTTTACTGGATCTGATATACCTAGTGGCATTTACAGTGCCTTGACCTGAAACAAACAAGTTATTGTAGCAGTGCTTCAATATATTTATGTAACTCCTAGGCTAATGTGATCATTCCTTCAAGTCCTAATGTAGCACATCTAGCTCTGTGCAATCACTGGTCCTTGCTGAAAATGCCAGGCAACAGACAGTGCCATCAAATAAGTTCACCCAACCTTCACTTTCTTACCACTGGATCATCTCTTCCCTTTGGGTTGCTCTGGCGGCAAACATCCTCTACAGGCAGAAGATGGCAGCAGGGGTTGTGCAAACCTACTTTCACTGCTAAGCAGCCACTAACGAATTTATCTATTCATGCATCACAAACATCCTCTCTGCAGAGTTACTCCATTCCTTCAGAATGATCTGGGATATTCACAACTGCAACAACATATATATCTATATCTGTAAATAAAACTGAGTGACCAGTAGCTTCCCAAATTGTTGACTTTCAGCTTCCATTCATATTTCCAAGCTTGCAACTTAGATTGAATGACTCATCTAATAAAGAAGGATAGTTAAAGATATTGGAGTTGTCCAATTAATTCCACTAAAACTATAAAATTTCCTGTGGCAGTGGCTCAAATACCAAATTTAATGTCTCTAATGGAAGATGGCATCTCAGTTCATACAGCAGATGTTACAAAGGACTGACTTTTATGTTTACCCCACTTTTTTTCTCTCAAGCTACATAGGAATGTGATCAACTTGAACTTTCTAGATTGAGAATACAGACCTGAACCTGACTCTAGCCCTCACCCTAGCAATTATTAAGCCCTGTGAGAATGATGCAGGTGGCCAGCTACCCTTTAGCACCTCCAGTTGAGTTTCTGAGTCTCTTTCTTAGGGAAGGATTCCAGGAAGAGGAGATGGTGCCAGAATACAAGCACTAGATCTCTGGCAGTTCATAAATGCTTATGTATTCAGCTTGGGAAAATAGTCTAAAACAGAGAGATGAACTGTATGCCATGTCCATTGCTTTGCATGAAAATGGCAGATATTATCAATTCTCCTGTGCAGGTGAATGGTACTGCAGTGTCACACCTGACAAATGAAGGATCAATTCTATCAAACCATGGGTTAGCTCTACCACCAGTTTCCAACAAATTGACCCACTGCTGCCTCACACCTGAACCACTGGTAGGTTTACTGAAAACTTCTAACAGCTGAAGAAGGAAAGCAGTTAGAGCCAAGTGTACAAAAAAAGTTGTAAATTATGGCACAATGTAATACCTACCCACTTGTTTCACACAAACTATGAAAGTCTAACAAATGATAATGTCTGGATGCGTTCTGGGAACCTGGAAGCAATAAACATTGTCTCTTATTTATAGGCTTTTTCATTCCTTTCAAAGGCAGGTAAAGTCTTGAAGAGGTTAAGAAAAAGCTATATACTACACCAAAATGAATCATCTTTTATAATATTCCTTCCACCTCAGTGAACATAGTATCACTGGTGCTCACACATGCCAGCAATGCAGAAACTTGTCGTCTAATAATAACCGAGGAAGTATTAGAAGTTGTTGTGATGCTCAAAGACTGAATCACCTTTAAGGTCCTTCCAGCTGGGGACAGTCTGTTTCTAAGATATGTGACTTGAAAGAGAGGAGAAATACAACATTCCAGCCTGAGGGTCCTTATGTATTCAGCAAAAATTAGGAAACCAAGAGGCAAAACTGTCCTGAGAGCATTGCTGTCAGGAGATGACAAAACTTGTTGGAGTTTCAAGTCTGCAGTGCTAAAGGAGAATTTCTTTCAAACTCTAAATAAAATGAATGCTTTATAGAGGGAAGATTTCACAGAAACTAAGACACAAACAAATTATCTCTGAATTGAAAAGTACTGCAATTATTAATTTAGGAAAAGCAATAATCCTTTTCCTGTGTGGCGCAGATACCAGACATAAGAGCATGCAGAGGCTGATAAGAGTAACTGGAATTCACTATAAAGTGACAGAAAGTCATTGTGAGACAGGAATGAAATAGTGAAGTTAAGAAATGACGTTGAGTGAAAGTTCTCCCCCTTCCCATTAAAAGTTTCAATGAGATATTTTAATCCAAACAGATAATATTTGGTAATATATCTTCATTTTCCAACACTGCCTCAAATATCAGTCCAACATTTATATTCAATTTTGACAGTCCAAAATAGTTTCTAACAGCATTTGGTAGCTGTTAGTAACCATCAGATGCATGGATACATTACAGTTTTACATAGCTCGAAGAGGTAGCTGAATGTACAAATATTTATGAAGAACAAAAAACTCATGGAGGATCAACTGGGCACAGGCTCACTGAGTACTACCATTAAAACTATATGGTATATTTAACAGCAAGAAAGCTCATAGAAAATTCATCATTAGTGAGAAAAAGTGTAATTTTAGCAACATAACTTGACTGTGGGCCTAAAGAGAGAGAATGATACCACATTTTGCTTGACAGAGAAAGTGCTTAGAATCTTTTCTAATTTTTCTTATCTCTACCTTGCAGCTCAGGCTACCCTTTTTCTTACCACTCATTTTAATTAAACAAATGCAATGATCCAAATAAGTGAATTCCAGGTCATCCTTTTTAATCTAGTCTAAGACACTGTAGGAGAGATGGATGGAGGGACATCACCACAGATTCTTCGTGGGACACCAAGGAACGCTCTTGCATAAGAACAAAACAGCTCAAATCTGAGACTGGTTAATGTTTTTTTCAAGCCAATACTCTTCTTGTGACTCCACCCACAGGAAAGAGCCATCCAGGTTCCCTGCACTGGAAGGACTGTGTCAGGCAATAACCAGCTGCTTTTCTCCAGGTTTGTCTCAGAGATACTAATGAGTTTGTGCTTGCTCTTGAGAGGCTCTGGAAGAACAAAGCTGGACAAGACTAGCAGTCAGCATTCAGAAAAGAAGGAGAAAAGAAAGTTATTTTTACATAACTCAGAATAGAATGCACTGCATGCACAGCTTGTCATCTGCTGTGGTTAGCTTCAAACCCAGCAGTGACAAATGCTAAGCTGTATGTGCATTTTCATTTATCTCTGCAGTAACAGGCTGAGGGAAAACAGCACCTATTTTACCATATGACCATGCTTGTGAACTAAGACAAGTGTATGTTCAATTTGCAAGTTAACAAATGGAGTTCTATCAAGGGTAACATTCATTTCTACTGTGTCCAAAAATGAACTCATCTCTTCTGACTGCTCGGTTTCTTGTGCTATAAATAAATAAATAGATAAAAAAAAAAACAACAAATAGTTCCAAACAAGGGTATTTGGTACTGTCAGTGTCTTCCACTGTTCTTCAAGAAGATGTGTCAGCTGAGGGGAGCTATCTTTAGATTACAGGAGGAAAGATGCATCAGATATAAAAAGTAATAACACTAATACAAGCAATCAATTAGTATTTTTTTCAGCCTAGAAATACTAGGTGCACAGAAAGTTGAAACATCTAGATTAATATTATGCTGAAATGCCAGGAAAAGTTTGGAAACAAAATGGTATTGAAGAGATAGTAACTAATGTCTGTTATAGCTGGGGACTTGACTAAGTGACTCATGTAAGGTTTTTGTATAAGGACCACTATTATCATATAGTTCAGGCCTAGGGAGTTTAATCTGAGCAGCAGGAGTAACCATGAAAATACAAACAGGAAGGAATGAAGGACACAAGGTAGATTGCGTGAAGGATGAGAGAAATGAGAAAGGACAGCTTCAGTGCTAGACATCTCCAGAGGCAGCTACTGGATAACTCCTCCACTCAGCTACAATCCTGAATGAGTTTGGAAGTATTCTTACTTTTTAATACAATCCAAAACTACATTTTACTGTTACACCTCTCTTTTTATGACTCAATTTCTAGGTGAATATTCAAAGGGTTTAAGCCCGGGCCTCTTGCTTTCCCAGCTACTTCAACTGATGAATGATCTCAAGCAATTCTGGGGGGCAGAATTTTGGTTTTGCTCTAGCACTCCAAGCAACAGCAATCAAGAACAAATGTAAGGCTTTCTCACCCTAGCTACAAGGATCAGATCACAGTCTGTCTGCATCAAGAGCCCCTGAGACAGGACTCTTCAGCAGAAAGGAAATCCTCACCAGCAGGGAGCAGGCACTGAATGGAACAATCACAATTCTACAAATCGCAGATTACTGTGCCTACCTATTTCCACAGTAATCAAAAATCCCTGATAGATGGGCTTTATTTCAAGAGTGAAATGAAGGCTTGCTTTCCTAACAGAAAAGAAACGGCCTTTGATTGCAGTAGGTATCACGTAAGGCTTAGACTGTCATGAAGCAGCAGATGACAGTTAGAAAGTGGACCTTGAGTAATTTCCTCTCAGAGAGCATAAAAAGAAAAGAAGGAAAGCTATTATGCAGTAACAACACGGTTAGAAGCTTGCTTTCTCACTATTCTTTTTGTACATGGTTGTTTCTAATTCACATCAGTTTAATGTTTGTTTGAAAGAGGTTATTTTAATTTCTAGCTATGTGAAGAATTCACCACTCTGTAGTCACAGTGACTACAGTGAAGACACATGATTCAGCTTTGAAGTAAGCAGTTGTGAGGGAGTGAGAGCATTCTACATGGAAGCATGGAGTTTAATGAAGGCTGACTTAGCCTGCTTCTCCACTGTATACTGTGTTAGGCTGCCAGTCTTTATGGATTAGGATGGTTTAGTTTAGAAAAAAGTGGAAGACTGAATTACAGAAAACATAAAATAATAGGTACGGTTGAGAGAGGTCCCATTTATGCTGTGCTGTAATAAAAAACTAGGGCAAAAAAGAGCAACTGATTTTGAACAAATAAATGTCAATACTTTATATTTTGTGAAATGTGTTGCTGTATTACCATGGCAAATTGAGTAATAAACATTCTGGAAGGATTAGGAGTTTTCATGAATAGTGCTTGCAGGATCCTTAGCCAGGATCATGTTATGAGGCAGTCAATCTTCACACTCTGGGAATCAGCAGTCAGGGACTGTTCAAGAAAAACAGAGCGTACATATGCGAAAGTAGGTGCATTGGGTAGGTAACAGTGTTCTCTTAAACCGTCTGCCCATTTCAGGATCTCACCTACTGTCTGTTACATCACTCAAACTGGGAGCAGCCCTGCAAGGCAGATGCCTCCCATTCCCTCAAGGGAGTAACTTTATCTCTGCACTTTGCAAACCTGCTAGAAGTGAGAAGGACACAGCTTTTTCAAAGGGGAAAGGTATCCTGGAGGACTCCTAGCATTTGTGGCACTCAGAAAAACAATACCACGTCCATGATTAATGAGTAAGCTTTGTATTCAGCTGAATTTGCAATAAACAAAGGTGTAAGCACTGAAAAAGTAGTGGATTTGTAGAAGAGCTGCAAAAGAAAGGAGAAAGACAGTGTGGTGTGATGTAATGGCACAAGGTGGGAGAAAAAAAAGGAATCAGGGAAAAAAAAAAAAAAGAAGCAAGCAGAGACAGGGAAGGTTAAGGCAGAACCCTGACAGTCTAGCGATGGTACTATGAATTCTTTGGGGAAAGACAGCTGCCACTGACAGCATGTAAATGCTTCACAGCAGAGAGGCTTCAGAAAGCACAGAGGAGGTCATTCAGAAGTGCACCATGTCTCAGAAAGCCTTTTTTTAATTTAGGAGAAAAAATCCAGAGTTTGACACGAATGGTTTTTCTTTGATATGTTTTCCAGGTCTAAAGATAAAGACAACACAGAGGACCAGAAAGCACATGTGAACTCATCTTTTTACAGAAGCCTTGAACAGCACAGCAAGCATCTCAGCCTTAGCAAGAAGACCTGGCAGATATGCCATTTGAGGTGTATTTTAATCAGAAACACTGCTCTCCTGGGCAGGAAAATAATTAGGCTCACCTGACTTTTCTTTTTTAAAGAGAAAGAAAGCCCCCAGAAGCCCAAAGATTTCAGCCTGGTATAGAAGGAGCAATGAATAAACCATTCTCATGAGATACCAACTTGGTCTATGAGGTCAAAGCCACAGAACATTTTAATGAAAATCCTTGACAACTAATGAAAATCTTTCACTGGTTCAAGAAGGACTTCAAAGTTGCAGAGCTGCCACAGAAAAAATAGCACTCCCAGAAATAAGTTATTAGGTGAATACACCTAGGGAAATGGATATTCTGTTGAAGCAAGTACCATATTCCATTGAAAGCTTTGGATATGTATTTCCATTTGGCACCACAGAATGTAATGCTATGCAGAGAAACTTCAAGAAGGCATCCATTACAAGGGCATTGAAATATTGCCAAATTTAGAAATAGCCCCATATACAGCAAAAAGCTCTGACAGACACTGTTTTTGACTCTTGAGGCAGTGGTTTAAGATGAAAGCATCCCTAGCTGTTTGCCTCATCCACCAGTCAGAGGTTAGAACCTTGCAGCAAGGGCAGTGAAGAATGTGTGTCTCTGCCTCTCTATCTCCATTTTGGGAAGCAGCAAACAGTGCAACCAGCTCATCTAGCACTGAGCACAGCCTGTGACCTGAAGCAGCTCAGTACAAGTATATTTCCTAACCTGTCAGTTCTGCCAGGAGACAGCTTAAAGGAGTAAGTGGAGATGTTTGAATATAAAACTGCAATATTTAGTAAGGGAAGTCTTTGAGTCCCAAACATTTATGATTTGCTTTCTCTCTGATTCTGCCACTGAAGCTGGCCACTTGTGCCAATCTTGAATCCTAGCTCTGCCTCTGAAAATAGATGCAGTATAACTACTTAGCAATAAAATCATGTTAATCTGAAGTCACGTGTGAACTAGTTTGTCTGAACTAAAATGTTCTACTTCTCAATAATCACTGTGGCAAACTAGTATGGAAAAGACTTTCCAGTGCCTGAAAGGATTTACACCTGACTTGGACATTGCTTCACTGTTGTCCAGACCTACCTCACTTTTCTTGGAAAACAAAAAAATTAAAAATTAAAAAGAAAATCTATTGTCTCTGTGGAAAAAACCTCTTTGTGCAAGTTAAGAAGATACACAAAGCACAGACAGAAAATGCAGATGAGAAGGATTCTCTCATGTCAGAAGGCGCCATTGTTGAGGTTAGAAAACCATCTTATTGAGATAATTTGACTATTCAGCAACCTTTTTTTAAAATATGCAATTTTTATTAAGGGGTGGTACCCTGATGCAAAGACAACTGAGTTAATTGTTTCTATATGCTTTTGCTCATGGCCATAGTAAATGCATCTTCATTGAACAGCACTGCTGGCTTAGTTATGCACTATTAAACAAGAATGAGGTGCTATTGTATAATTAGCATTCCTCAGATACAGGTTTATAAGGTGCTTTGGAGAGAAATTTTGTTAATATTGTTTTCATTAATGTTAGCAGACTCACACAATGCTCCAATAGGCTCCAGATCATCTATCCGTCCCAGAGGCTGAAAATTTCAGTCAAGGGATTCTGAAATTCACACATTTATCTTGCTACAGAATAAAGAATCAAAGATCTACTTACTGAGATTTAGCTAAAGGGGCTGCTTTAGAAAACTCCCTCTAAATGGCATCAACTGAATTAAAAATTTCCCTAAATTACATGCAAGAAGGAAAGCAAGTTCTGAATTGAGAACAAGAATGACTGAATACCTGTGTACATTTAGATGCCAAATAAGGTCAATCAAGTTAGAACTGGTTTCACCGAAGCTGCCAGGTGGATTACAGCCCAAATGTCACTGTTCTGTCCAAACAAGAATTAGGCCAGATGAATTAAAATAGACCAGAAAAGGCAACCAAAAGAACATGGTCCTGTTAGGTAGGAATCAGTATAAGCAATGATGAGAAAAAACATTGTCCAACTATGAACACCGTATCAGAGTTATAGGAGAGTCCATGTCTCTTTTAGGGTATAAGTGAACAACTTCCAGTAGCAAGCAGTTATGAGCATACCCTTCTTCAGTTATGTGAACTTATTGCTATAGGATTACTTGGTGTTTTCAGAAGGAACAATCATTTTCACAAGAAGAGGCATCTCTTCTAATATTCTACAGAGCTGGCTACCAGATTTTCATGTATTATCAGAGAATCATAGCATGGCTTACCTTGGAAGAGACTTTAAAAGAACGTCAAGCTCCAGTGTGGACAGGGTTGTCAGCCACTAGATGAGGCTTCCCAGGACCCCATCCAGTCTGACCTTGAACACCTCCAAAAATGGGGTATCTGCAACTTCTCTGAGCAACCTGTTTCAGTGCCTCACCATTCTCTGAGTAAAGAATTTATTCTTATAAATCAAATCTAAATTTCCCTTCTTTTTGTTTAAAGCCATTCACCCTTGTCCTATCACTATAAGACTGTAAAATGTTGGTCCTACTTCTAACTTTATAAGCTGCCTTAAAGTACTGGAATGTTGCAAAGAGGTCTCCCCACAGCCTTCTCTTCTCTAAGTTAAACAAGCCCAGTTCTCTCAACTTCTCTCCATAAGAGAGGTGCTCCAGCACTCTGATCATTTTTGTGGCCCTCCTCTGGACTCATTCCAACAGCTCTGCATCTTTATTTTGTTGGAGATCTCAGGCCTGGACACAGTACTCCAACAGGGCCTCACAAGAAAATAGTAGAAGGGAACATTAACCTTCCTCACTCTGCATGCCGCATTTCTTTTGATGCAGCCCAGGATGCAGTTGACTTTCTAGGCTGCAAGTGCACACTGTTGGCTCGTGTGCAGGTTTTCATGCACCAGGTCCCCTAAGTCTTACTCTGAAAAGATGCTCTCAATTAATTCTTCTCTCAGAGGATATATATACATGAGATTGCCTTGACTCAAGTGCAACACCTTGCACTTGGCCTTGTTGAAACCTCACTAGGTTCACGTGGGCCCACTTATCAAGCCTGTCCAGGTCCCCCTGGATGGCATCCCTTTCTTCTATTGTGTCAACTTGCACCACTCTGCAGACCTGTTGAGGGTACACTCAGTCCCACTCTCAACCATTAATAAAGATGTTGAAGAGCACTGGTCCCAAAACAGACCTCTGGAGAACACCACTTGTGATTTGCTCTAGCTAGATGTAGAGCTATTGACCACAACCTTCTGTAGCCATCCTACCACCTCCTTATCCACTGAATAGTCCACCCTTCAAATCCAACTCTCTGCAATTTAGGGGTAAGGATGTGGAGTGGGATTATATCAAAGGCCTTGCACAAATCCAGGCAGACAACATCAGTCATCTTTCCTTTGCTCATCAGTGCTGTCTCTCCATCAGAGAAGGCCACCAGACTTGCCAGGCACAATCTGCCCTTACTAAAGCTATGCTGGCTGTCTTAGACCACCTCCTTATTTCACACGTACCTTAACATCTCTTTCAGGAGAATCTTCTCCATAATCTTCCCAGATGCAGACGTGAGGCTAGTCAGACTGTAGTTCCCTAGGTTTTCCTTTCTTCCTTTCCTAAAAATGGTAGTGGTATTTCTCTTTTCCCAGTCATCAAGGACTTCACTTGACAGTCACAACTTTTCAAGTATGATGGAGAGTGACTTGTCAATCACATCAACCAGTTCCTTCTGGACCCTGGGATGCAAATAATTGGGCCCCCATAGATTTGTACCCATTCAGCCTCATGAGAAGGTCTCAGACTTGCTCTGCTCCTAGAGTTGGAGGGATTTTGCTCCCTCAAACCCAGCTTAGAAATTCAGGGACACAAGAGGCGTGGGAAGCCTGACTGCCAGAGAAGACCAAGACAAAGAACTTGCTGAGTACCTCAGCCTACTCCATGTCTGAAGAAGTCAGTGCTCCCTTCTCATTTATCAGAGGCGAAGGAGTGTGTACTCTCTATCTCTTCTGACCAATGTACCTAGAGAATCCTTTCTTGTTATTTTTCATATCCTTTGCCAAGTTCAGTTCCATATGTGCCCTAGCTTTCCAGATAGCATCAATGCATGTCCAGACAGTATCCCTATAGTCTTTCCAGGCCACCCATCCTTGCTTCCACTGCTTACACTTTTCCTTCTTATCCCTCCAGCAGATCCTTGCTCAGCTATGCCAGTTTTCTGTCTCCTCTGCTTGATTAATATGTGTATTGCTGGTTTCTAGGGTAAGTATATAAATGTTTTTTCTCCTCAAAATCTTAGTCTGAACTTATGGACTATTAGATGGGCTACCAAGCTGAAAGTCTTTCAAATGCCAAGGCAATGTGGGTGACAAGTACTGTAATTTGCCATATGGAATTTGGCTGTAGATATGGATGCTACTAATCACTCAATATCTTTTCCATAATGCCCATTGAAAGAGATGACATATTACTGCTTTATCACTGCCACAATTCATTGCCACCACCAGGGTTGCCTCTCAGCTTCAGATGGTCAAAGTAAGGAAAGAACAGCTAATAACGGAAAGAAGTTAAACAATCTCCAAATGCTCCTGATCTTCAGCTACTGTTGTCATTAAAGTAGTCTAAATAGAAGACAAACAGTCAGTAAATTCAGAGTGACCAAGACTAAAAGAAGCAGAGGAAAAGTCAGTTTATGCCACTGTCTCCTTTTGCTTCTAGAATGATCCTTGGTGTTGTAAACAGCTATTTACATCCTCTGTTCTGTTCTGTCTGCAGCTCTTTCAAGGAAGGTGATTGCACTGTCCTCCTTTCATCCTCTTTCTCCTCTCACAGCAGAAGCTCTGATGCCATTTAATTTTCTAATCCTCTGGCAGCCTCTGATGTCCAGACTTCACTACTGCAACAGTAACCAGAAGAGCACAAATTCCTGCCAAAACCTCAGCAGAAGAGGTCCCCAAATTCCATAGAGAAAATAACTGAGTAAGTGAGAGGTAATTTAGATTCAGAATCTGAGCCAGAGACCTAGTTCGTACTGTAGAACAAACTGTCAGAAATGAGGAAGACTGCAGGGCTGCAGTTCCCTCCAATTGCTACAGCATCTCCTAAGGAGAAAGAAACATTGCAGATTGTGCTTGTTAGCAATCCACCTCCAAGATCTTACCCTCGTTTCCAACTTCTTCCTTGCCTCTTCCCAGGGAACACATGGAGCAGGAGATAACGCCATTTCCTTGGCTTGAGTTAAGGAAAGATAAAGCAAACAACTTGCAACCATTAACAGGCAATCTGAAAAGCACCAAACCTTTTCGAAGCAAACTGTAAGTTGTTCTTTGTTCTTGCCAGGGTAACAAATGTTACAGCCAAACAACTAGAAATTTCTCTGCTATGCTTGAGTCCACAAACAGAAGGACAATGTGTAATCAGCCATCTGAGCACCAAAGAATTATTCATATTTAGGCAAGCAACAATGCTTTCCAATTAGTCTGAAATGAGGTGGGGGAAGAAGCCCTCTGCAAGCTCTCACCACCATTGATCTTTCTGAGCCACTGTTGAGATCTTTCTAAGCCATACGCACAGGCCTCCACACAGCACACTGCATATAACCATCTTCCTTCCTCCTCCCATCTTTACCTACGCTTTCCACCATGCCACATCTTTTTATATCAAGCAGCTGAAAATCCTTCCCAGTATTCCCAGTATGTTGTGTCCATCACAGTGAAACAAACCTGGGCACTGGAGATCCACATGCTAATGTAAGCGTTAATAAAAAGAGAGAGCATTGCTCCAGCAGAGAACAACAGGATTCTCTGCTGCTTAAACTAAGAGCTAAGATAATTGTGCCGAAGCTTTGGACTCTCATTTGCAAGTCTTGAGTCTACCCAGCGAAGACAGAGAACATTATGCCAACAGTGAAAAGTGATGAAAAAGAGCACTGATCATATGAAAATATGCTCCTATAGTAGAGATACCAAGTCACTCTTTTAATCTAATCTCATTTTTGGTACCTATCATAACAATCTCAGCAAGAGAAAGAATATATTTAAAAAACAAGTGGCTGCATTTGTTAAAACAATAAAGAAATAAGGAGAGAGGAAATATGATCCTTAATCCCAAACAAATTATTACTATTATAGGTGCTCCTTTCTGCATGTGTCTTCTCAATGGGAAAACAAAATAATGAGCATGAAGTACACATGAAGCTTAGAGAAAGCATATAGCAAGTTCTTCAGTAGCAAAAATTACGCATAGTGCCACAGTTCAATACCCATGCCTGTTTGGGTCATAGCTTTTTCTTTAAGTACGCTTTTTTAAGGTCCTGAAGAAGCAAGACAATTAAGATTCATTCCTATTCACTCTGAAGACAGATGTTCTACTTAAATCTAAGTCATACCAATTCAAATAATTTATTTTTTTGTTTTGTTTTACGGATCAGAATAAATTTTCTGCTCTGTGCTGTATGGATCTGTAGGATCAAAGCTAGAACTAGAGGGTCATAGCACCACTATGAATAGATAATGCTAAGGACGGGGCAGAAGGGAGGGAGGGAGAATACAACATTTGGGGGGAATTTTCAGAGTGTTATCCATATTATCAGTATAGTGCCTATAAACTTGTCTATGAGACAGAACAAGGACCGATATATCCTTTTGTTTTTTTCCCCCCCATCATATAGGGAAAATAAAAAACAATATAGAGAAGACGCTTGTTGACAGCTTTTATGCGAAGGACCTGCACTTAGAAACCAGTAGGTTCCTGGTTCAAGACCAGTGCTGACAGCACTACAGCCTCTTGTTTTTCTAGGTAAAATGCCACAATCCCACAGCAGCTCAGTAATTCACTACCTTCCTGCAAAATTCCCGTGTTCCACTTGCTGAGGCCTGGCCCACCCATTCATCTTCCTGCCACCAAATCTGCTCTGAACTCTTCTCATTCTTGCTGTGTCAGTACATTAGGTTCTTTTAACAGAAGGAAAATATATTAAAGAAATAATAAATTGATAACGATAGTCTAAGAAACACATATTTCTTTCTCCATATTTCCCCTCATTTGATTAGTGTCCCAGTAAGAGCAGCATTAATCACTGGGGAAGTAGTTGAAAGATAAAAACCAATTTGAATTTTGCTGTGTGCTACTGAGTATGTGTGTGTGTGCTCAGGCAGCAGGGAGGGAGTTAGCAGGATAATCTGTCATTTTGTATATTTATGCTGTTGGAGTCAGTCGGGACTGGTTCTCCATTGTTACCACAGATTAAAATCAGTCATGTCCTTACAGTTTCATTGGAGGTCATCTTTCAGAAAAAAAGGACACTATAATCAAGTTAAATTGAAACTATTTGAGCAAATCTCTCTATATGGCTTGGGCATTGAGGATATCACTTGAATCTTAGAAGTACAGCATGTTTTTCTCCTTACCTGACCTGACTCTTTGTACATTAAAAGTGAGTTTTCCTGCTCCAAAGCAGTTAACAGAAAAAAGCTGTAGCAAATGAGGATAAGAGGTGGTTTTCACATGGTGTTATTAAAATGTATGACAGTTCAACCCAGCCTGACTGTGCACTACTATGGAAGAAGCCATGAGTCTTCAGAGTAGGGTTGCCAACAGCCCTACTGAGATGAGTCCCTGCCAGCTTGGCAAAAAAAAAAGACTTCCCTTTATCCATAACAAAGACAGAGATTGGCAAAAGGACAGATTAAAAAGTAGAAGAGTGGCTATTAAGCCATATGGATAACAGTACCTCTCTTCTCCAAATCTTTGTCTCATCAAAATAGAGTTGCCTAAAGCATCATCCTACTGTTTCTAGCCATGTCACTCTTCACATTTAAGTCTTGCTGTTTCCTTCCCATATCTTTATGAGAAAGATATATCTTGTCCACTGGATCTTATTTCCTTTTCTATAGCTCAATAGTTATTTTTTCTCTATTCATTTTGATAGATTTAGCCACCAGGGTATTCCTAACATTCCCTACTCTCTGGCTCAGGACTCCTAACAAATTATCACTATGCCTGGAACTATCCTTACCCACAGTATTTCTTTAGGTATGCCCAATCTAAGTCACAGTAAAAGAGGCAGCATAGCACCAGCAGAAAACCTCAAAGCAATAAGAGCAAAGAGGCAAAAAGACCAAATTTTCTCCAAAAATACATTCTCAGACAGCACAAGGGGAACATCTGCAATACCATGGAAACTGGAATCCAAGTCCTCACCACTCAGGCTTTATTTTTCTGCAGAAATTTTGTAACAAACTGTAAACAAATTCTTATCTTAAAGATTATAATAGAAGTAATTATTGCAGTCAAAATGAATTACATCCCACTGGCTCTTAAACTGTCTAAAGGAGAATAAAAAGTAATAGTAATTACATAACTCATCTTCCTAATAGTTATTTTTATGAGACATACGATGATAGACATATCTTGTAAATTAGCAACAATTAATCTACAGATGTGTCCATCTACCTACAGATGAAACTAGCAAAATCCTGTTTTTTGCTAGTTAACAACATCATAAAACCCTGTGCATTAATTAGGTGATTTCAGAAAGTGGATCTGTCACAACAGCTTAGATATTTTTCTAAATTCAACACAGTCATCCATACATAAGTTAGGAAAGGTAAGAAGTGCATTTCCACCTCTTAGCCAGTCTTGTAAAAAAAAAAAAAAAAATCCAAATGGAACTGTATGCACTGGAAGCTTTCTGGCAGTGTCTGCAGCTTCTAGGCATTTTCCTTATATATGAAAATAGCAAGCAGAGCAGATATACTCTAACAATATGTGATCCAATCCTACAACTATATTTGAACTACAACCATTCATTCTACATCATTTATTCCTAACCAATTGCTTTTGCAGTACTGGAAGTCTTCATCGCACATCGTTGCTGCACAACTAGCCTAGAACAAAACACTTTTTCTATACTATCATTTTGCTTGTGATCAAATGTATGGTCAACTATAATAACCTTAGTTCCTGAATACTGTATTTCAGGATTTCAGATTTTGAAAACAATCTTCCATGTAACTTACAAGAATCCATTCTGGCAGGGCAAATGACATGTTTAAATGCACAAATGGATAATGTGCCTTAAAAAAAAAAGTGCACAGTGATGTTATTAAGAGTACTTTCTGAGAAATGAATGCCTGCCTGTCTTAAGAAGATCCACATCAGTTTACTAGAGCTGTTATTGCAGATTCTTATCATTTTATTACAGAAAAGAATATGCATTTGGTCACCTGAAATCAAGGGAATATTTCAAGTAGCTCTTGTCAAGAAGACAAGAAATTTTACCAGCGAAAATCTAAAAAAAAGGTTGAAATTTCTAGAAAAGCGCTAGCCCAGGCCTCTTCCTCACATATTAGTCCAACATTTCATTTAAAAAATTCATAGTAGAGCAGAAATTAGTGGCTGTTTCAAAACAAACTGATATTTTACTACAAGTCCCTTACGGTTGTTCCTATCTGCATGTTTAAGACAATGTAAACTCAATCATTGTACAAATCAATTAGCTGACTCAGCCCTTTCTTAGCCTGAATAAATAGAAAATGTGGATTCTCAATAGGACCCACAGAGAAGTGGCTCAAGAAACTACACGACAATATCACTACATGAAAACAGCTTAACCAAAGTGAGTATAAGTCATGTGCTGAGAAAACATTGTGTGCACCAAATTGTGACACTCAAGTTTGCTACACACATCAATGAAGTCTCTCCAAGGAGTCATGCAAGAGTTATCTCCATTTGGAACTCACAATAGTTATCAAGTTCAATGTTCAAATAACACTGCTGATAATGTTAATAAATGACAGCAATCATCAGCACATAAATGAGCTGTTTTACAAATGCAATGATCTGTGCTAGTGTAATTGTGCTTAGGAGAATTACACAACTAAGTTTATTCCTACTGTCAGTACCTGTTAGCACCTGGAAGCATAGGCAGCTCAGAAGAATAATAGTACAGTAAAATTATGTTCTCTTTTTGGATGGGTATTGAAACCCTGGATCCAGAAGTGCAGCACATGTATCTTCCGCAGAAGGTGAATGAAATAATGAAAATATAAGGATCATATTTCAAATTATAAGAGGTAATTTGAATATCCTGATCACTACATCAATAAATATAATTTACCCTCCCTCCAGCTTCCAAACCACATTATGATCATATCTCTTCAGAAAAGATGTGACATTGAACAGACAAATGTTATTTCGTGTATTATGCTGCTGAAATGTAAATCTATGATCTCACTCAATAAGGTTGCTGGTTAGAGGAAAGGATGCTAATCTGAAAGAAAGTACAAGTCAGAATCTCTGGTCTCTTTACAAAAAAAGCAGTTCAGGAAAAAGCAGAAAAGGAAGGATGAAAGCCAGACCATCTAATTCTCAAGCAGTACCAACAAGGCAATAAAGTCCAAATTTAAAGCAGACAATACGAAAAAGGTTTTTTTTTTCATTAGAACTTTACAGTCTTTGAATGAAAATGTCACTAGTGACTTATAAGAAGCAAAAAGTAAATTAAAGACCAATTTATTTCCCCATAAGCTATTATCGATGAGTATTAAAAAAAGTACTTTGGGAAGATCAAAGAGTGACACAACTGTATTTGTCTTAGTTGACTGAAAATGTCTAATTAGACTGACAAATCTGTGCTATTTTCCTTTGTGAGATACACAGAAAAAAGGAATTTAGCCTGGACCTGCATATTCTGGAAAGACATTAATCAAGATTATTGGAGAGCCTCCATCTAAAATAAATTTAACAGGCTGGAAGGCATAATGGTTAAAATCAAAGGTTGAGAAACTTATTCTGAGACATACCAATGGCCTGGACAGTCTACATGGATAATGGGTAGAAATCCACATCTATTCTTTATAAAAGAACATTCTGCATACTATATGTCATACACTGTCATGTTGTCACTTTAAGATCACATCTGAAAACACACAAATAATTTATTCTTTTAAACTCCAAGCTACATTTGAACAGTTTGGCAAGCATCATTATCCTTATCTTGGTACAAGAAATTAAGACATGCACCAGAACTTCAATAGAGTACGTATCTTGTGCTTCCTCATGGACAGCATAATCATAAAATCATGGAATCCTTACAGTTGGAAGGGACCTCTGAAAGCCATCTAGTCCAACTATCCTGCAATGAAAAGGGACATCCACAGCTAGTCAGCTAGTTGCATGAGGCCTTATGCAGCCTCTCCTTGAAAGTCTCCAGAGGCAGAACATCCACCACATCACTGGGCAATAATCTATCTGATCTCCCAGAAAGGTACTGATTTCTTTTCCACATAAATTTTTCCATGGTTTTGGTCTTATGACCCCAGCTATCCAAGCCATGGAGCAGACATATTAGGGTCAGTGAGCCCTAGAACCTCCAGAAGCTTATCTGAAGCAGATCTCTTTTTATTTTCCTTCAGGACACTCGAAAAGATATTTGATTCACAGACACATTCCTATCAGCAATTTTACTACCATGAAGTTATACATCTCACCCATTTCTCACATAAATTCTTCTTCTCTTCCACTAAACTGAGTTTCATTTCCTTGCAGAAATAGTATACATTTTGAAATATAATTAAGTTATAGATATTTTAAGTATTAACATTACTGCCACATGATATTTCCAGTAACATTTTTCTTTGCTTTGGATGTTTGTTTAAAACTATATCCTACGTCTGGGAGCTTAACAAATTGTTTAGTATGTCACTGGTCTGTGTATATGCAGTGTATTTTTAAAGCATTTCATTTTCCCATTTTCATTAAGTAAAACTGTGGTCAAAAACACTACGGGCAGTGTTAACAAATTGCAGGAGATATTATGATGTACACTACAAACAGAAGAAATCTTTGCAGTTATGCTGTTTTGCATTTACTAACAAGTGATACATAAATCCAAATCCTACTTGTTGTTTTGGATTTTGTATCACTTTGGGATGATGGATCTTGAATTTTGCACAAGCTTTATATACATTTCAAAAAGGAGAAGTTTCAACTTCTTACATATGAGAATGCAATTCAAATAGCAAAGACTGCTCTAATACAGTAATAATAATTATTTAACCTTATTTTTCAGATTAGGTATTGGATAGTTTTCTTTGTATCTTAGTTGGTATTTCTGCAATGAATCAGAATGCTTCTATGCTAAGTAGTGTACTCACGCAGAATAAAAAGTTCATTTTGAACTCACAGAGATTTCAATTTAAGTATAAAACATTATATTGCAGATACGTACAGGTAAATTGAATAAAAGTAAAGAGAATAAAGGGATGAAAAATGTGATAATATTGATCAGCTTGATAAACAGCTGTCCCAGAACATCATCAGCATAACCACTGAAAACTTTTTCAACCACGGTTAAAGGAAGGTTTCATTGACACTGGAAGTAAAACCTAGTTCTGCCTTGCAAATGGTAATCTGGAAGCAGAAAGATTCTTATGATCAAATTTAACAAGCCCCTCCCCCAAAAAATAACAATGCTGATAAGCATAGGAAGGGAAGGGGCTAAACAGAAAGGCCTTGAAAGGAAAGAAAAAATATTTACTTCTGAGGAAAATAGGGAAGAGAAGCTTGAGTAGGGTAATAACTAACTGCACATAGCCCCAGGTGGCTATATTTAACATTCCCCAAAGAACAAACTCATTCTATTTGATTTTTCTACCACTTATATCTCAAGTTGTAAGCAGGCCTGACAATGGTAATGTCTAACACTAGCAAGATAAAATAACCATTAGGCATCTCAAAACCACAGCTGAAGATACTGCCCAAAAAGAAAATGACAATTTCTTCTCACTTTTACTGCAGAAATAATGCATTGCAAGCTGACAGAATCAAATTCTACCAAAAGTAAGGAAGAAAGTAGAGCCATTTGTGCTGTGGCAGCAATAAAATGTCCCAGCATTGAAATGCAGAAACTTGTAATGGAGATACATATTGACTTTTATCTTGCTTTCAGTGGGCAGCATGAAGTGTCAAAGAGTTATTGCTTTAATATCATCTAAGATGAGACCATTTGTTGTGGTGCATGTGTATCCAGGAAATCATTGCTCTAACCATGTTTTTAGAAGCAGTTTGACACTTTATTAAATCTTCTTGATGCACTTTCAGCATACAGTGGTCTCTATAGGCCCACTGAACTACCACGTAGCTTAGGCAGGAAGCTTTCTGGAAGATTTCCTCATCAAATATTGCAGGGTGATTTCCAGCTTCACTCAGACCACTAAAGTCCAGTACTACTCTCTGTTACATTCCTATAGCTAAACGCAGTTCTTTTACCTTTATAAATCATAGAAAATCTCCAATAAACTACAGTAACAAGAGCAGGATCTGGTCAACACTTCATCCTTCCGGAGATGTAATCATACAAAAATTTTCTTTAAAATTAGAGTAAGCCTTTGAGGAGAAGGAGCACTAATTCTTTCACAGTTTATGACAAACAGGGAAGAAACTCTTATTTGGCTGAAACTTTTACAAATGATTACTGAGTGTTTGAGTCTCAAAATTCAATCAGTCTCAGTCCTGCCACCAACTGGATGTAGTGCCAAAGTTGTTGGGGCAACACTAAAACTTGGCTTGAAATTCATTTTTCTGCAGCAGCAAAAATAACTCACAGAACTGCAGAACAGTTGAGGTTGGAAAGGATCTCTCTTTCCATCTGGTCCAATCCCTGTTCTAATGGGAACATTCAGAGCAGACTTGGTGGCTTTTAAAGATCTCCCTTTCAAGAATGGAGACTCAAAATTATTTGCTCACTCTCACAGTGAAAAAATGCTTCCTGATGCTCAGACAGAACCTACAGTTATCAGTTTGTGCTGGTTGCCTCTTATCCTATCACCAGGTACCACTGAAAAGAGACTGTCTCTGTCTTTTTTATATCCTCCTTTACTGTATTTGTTCACATTGATAAGATCCCCTGAGCCTTCTTTTCTCCAGGCTGAATGGTTCCAGCTCTCTGAATTTCTCCTTGTAGGATAGATGCATCAGTCCCTTAGCCACCTCGGAGGCCGTTTTGTAGACCCTCTCTAGTAGTTCCATATCTTTTTTATGCTTGGGAACCCAGAACTGAGCACAGAACTGTGGGTGCGGCCTGACCTCCTAATATAGTTAAGAGGACAATATTGTGTTTTCATACCCTGTGACCAGTACTAGATTAAAAATAAAGAGAATAGCCATATATACACAAACACAACCAGTAACCGATGAAATCTTCTGAAACAGTAGAAGACACATGTGTTACTTGCATGATTCCAGATTTCAAAGTACTTAATTTCATTAGGTCTTCCATTTCCAGCAGCATTAATTGTTTCAGAGGAGATGGAATCATTTACATTTTTTCTCTAACTACACAAAAATATACCTTTCTCTGGGGGTTTAATGAAGGCGCTCTGTGATCAGTTATCACTAGGTAGTGTCTCAGTCAGCGTACATTAGTGTCAACAAAAGCACATTACTTCTACTTGATGAGGATCGTATGTAAATAAAAATTTTAAAACGTACTTCATCCTAGTTGATAACATGATAGTATACTACTGAAATAATGATTTTCAAATACTAATCCACTATTCAACTGGTTATTTACATTATTCTTTAACCTATACACACAAGAAGAGCAAATATAAGGTTTTTATTTCTAATCAGTACCACCATCTGGCTATAACCAAATAAGTAGTTCAAAACCACTGTATTTTTAGGTACGAACACACTATGTTGGAACAATCAAGCCAGAATATCTGAGATCTGGCCAAAATATCTGAGATCTGTTTATCATAGGAATGTGTTTTACCAAAGATGCTGAAACTGCTCTATGTTGGAGCAACTTCATTTTGCAAGAAAGTGATCTAGATGGTGTTTTCTTCAAATTTTCTAAGGGATGGATGTAAAAGGAAAATGAAAAATGGCTCATCAATCAGGATGTAATGCTCCACTGCTTTTCTCTCCATTATGAACATCAGTGTTGCAGCAGTATATAGTATCGTAGTGATAAATAACCATACACACACCCCCCTTCAGGATTTGTTACTCTCTTAGCAATACATTTCACAGTCTATCCAACTCAAAAAACATTTAAAATCTTGTTCTAATTTTCTTTGGAGCAATTTTACTTACCTAAATGTGATTGCAGTTGAACAGGAGCAAAATCTGTTATTATTACATTATTATAAATATGTGTAATTCATTGAGTTTGTTCACCAACTCAAGAAGACAGCACACTGTGTGTTGACTTATCTTCACAAAAACATTACAATTAAGAGTATATAGATCATGATTCAGATAACAGTTCTGGTGAACTTACAAGTGAGCAGAGAAATGAGATTAGTTAAGAACCCAAGGAAACACACAAGACCAATAGACTCACCTGGATGCTAGGTGGTGAACGATTTTTTCGGGTTGTAGTGGTGGCCATTGTAGTTGTGGTTTCCATGACAGTAGTAGACATTTCTGGTGGCACAGATGTTGTGGGTGTTGTTCCCAAGATGGAAGGGACCTCCCCGACAAGACGGACACTTCCATTGATTTTAATGTTAGGGTTGTTCTCTGCTGCCATGTTCAACACTTTCAAGCCATTGTAATAGAGACCGGAGAGTTGGCCTTGGAAGAGACGCCCTCTGTCTTTTCCTCCTATGGCTATTTGCGCCTGGGTGTTGAAGATCGTTAACTGTCGTCCTAGTGAAGGGGGGTGGAACAACATTATTGCTAGACATTTCCTTTACTTTGTACCTTACATTGAATCCTGGCCAGAAATAATAGACAACAAAGAAGTAGATTCATTCTCAGTAGTGTTTACGAAGACTGTAGGGTAGAAATAGAACATGAAAATGTATTGCCTATGATTCATTAATAATAGAGATTATCTTGAAAGTAAGAACACCTGAACCCTCATCCATCCATAGCCACCTGTGCATCAAAAATCCAGAGGAGCTTTGATTCAGTCAGAAACTTGAACCCGCTCCTTTAGAGTTGGACCAGCCTTTAACTACTAAAAAGACTTCAATATGTGGCTTTTTTTCCCCACTATCAATTCAAATCACAGTACCTGTCAAGCTTTAACCCATTAAAAAAACCTTCCCTTTTGACTGGTCAAAGGGTGGAATTGTCTCATAAAACCACTTTTAACATTGCAAAGGCATTGAGGGGTGGCCTGAGGAGAGAACATCAGAAAAATTGATGGTGATCAATTGTGTTAATCACCATCTATACAGGGATTGTATGTGAAACTTAACATAGGCTTATTCATGATCTTCCACCTGAAAATTTTTTGTTGCAAAGGCTCACAAAACTAAAACCAGGAAAAAAGTGAACACTAACATATCATGATGTCCCTGAAAGAGCAAAGTTCTTAAAACAATAAGGATAACAACTACACCCCAGAAAGCCTTACACGTAAATCCCACTTACAGATGTTTACATTCAAGAGTAGGCAAATTAAGAGGTTTATTCAAGGTCACACCTTGAGTATTAGGAGTGGACTGATATAATATGTAATAAGAAATACACTTTTTAAAAAATAAATCCTTATAACAATTGCCAATTCTATTTTTGTAGGTCACTTAAATCACATTTAGCCTTGTCTGCTCTATAAATACTGCTTATGTCCCAGGCTGTACTAGAGTGATTATGCTAAAAAATAAATTGCTTCATGCAGTGCAAAGATAGTGCCTATAATTTCACTGTTCCTCAGAATATTAGGACCACACCAGCTGGAATCTATTGAATTACAAGAGAGACAGACTGGGCATTGCTTTGAAGGATTATCAAAACAGCATCAAGACAACCACCATTCAAATATTTTTGATCTCCTGCTTTTATGAAATTTGTACCATGTGTCCCCATCCCATTCCCGCTCCCCAGGTCTCACTCACCACTTCCTCTCTAGTCCACCCTGACTAGAAGTGCAAAAAGCCACCATGTAGCAAAGCACAAAGTATAACCCACTGCTCATTTATTCACAGACAGTGGTTAAAGCAGATCAAAATACAAGGGGGAGCTCACCAATTTTGGTGGTCGTCGTGGCAGGTCTCGAAGTCAAGTGGTGATGCGGTGTTGCATCATCTTATGGTGACAGGATGGACCATGGGGAAGAGAATGGGGACAAGAGAAGAAATGTATCTGAAAGGAGTTCCTGTCCCCAGAGAGGACCCTAGCTAACTGAGCAAAAGTGTATGAAGAGGTGCAACATATGGACACATGTGAAGGTGAGTTGCGCATCCCTTGTGCTCCTCACCCACAGATTTGTAAATGAAACACTAGGACTTGATCAGGGTGGAGGAACAGCACTGATGAAAAATGAGAAATAAAAAAGGAGGGCGCCCTTCCCCTGGAAAATGTTTAAACACTTGACGCAGCATTTTGCATCTTAGGATGTTTTAAACTTACCAGAGGATCTTTATGTATGTTAAAGCAATAAACATACACTGGAGCCACAAATTCCCAGCATGTAAAATCAGAGTCGTTTCTTTTTTTCTTTTTTTTTTTTTTTTCCCTCTCAGTCTTTCTGCTTGTCTATGAGGAGAATAGGATCCAGTAAAAATATCCATCAAAATGTACAGCTCTTTCAGTCCAACTCCCCTCAAATCTAGAGGAAGTTGTACTGTACACTGTAGAAGGCCAAACTTGTCATATACTATGGCCTCAGAGACTGATTTTCTTCCTAGTAGCTCTATCCTGTTGTGCATTAGATTTTCTAATGGATATGCTGCCAGTTCCTTACTTCACCACCTTCTGTTCTCCTTACATATTCCCTCTCCCTAGAACTACATTTCCTTCCATGCTGTTTCTGTCCCTACACACCCAGACACTTGATTTGTATTGTTCCATCCTTCTCACTTCACTTATGATACAGTGCCAAAAAATGGAGGTGAGGTGAATAAATAGCAGGGAATATAATCACCCATCTTCTTTCACTAATCTTGAAATGATACTCCTGAAAATGAAGGGAAAGTGCTGACTTTTCAAAACTTCCCAGTTCTACTCATTTTTTCTCCCTAAACCAAAACTGTCACTTTCTATCATCTTTTACCAAATGGAAAAGGGGTGGGCAATAGTGAGGAAGAATCTTTTCTTACTGCTCCAGGAGGAGAACTTCCTAAACCAGGGAAGAAAAGGGGTTCTGGCTCCTCCCATATTACTGGAGAATTATGGACCTACAAAGGATGTCATTCACTCTATTCACTCTAACCCAACCCCATAGTACATCTTTAGATATGTCTGTCATATCTTTTGTTGTTTTTTTTTTTTCAAAATGAGAAATTAGGGGGGAAAGGAGGAGAAGAGGAGAAGAGGAAAATCACTTCTCTATTTCCAGACTTTTTTCTGCATCTTCTAATGCTGACACCTTACACCAGGGAAATGGCCCCACTCCAGTAAAAAAAAAACCAAAATTTTGATTGTGAATTTTGGAGCTGTCCTTGTTCAGTAAGTGGACTGCCAGTTCTGGACGATTCATGCACTACATCATATGGTAAACACCGCAGACAACACTGGTACTAGAACTCTGTTTGCTAAAAGAACAATCACTTGATTGACTTATCTATAATATGTCATTCTTTGCTCTTCACTCTATGATGGTGTACACATGCATGAATAAAGACAACAGGGAAATGCATATGAAATGAGAGAATATCACTGAGAAAATGTACACATAATTCTGCCACCACCGACCTCTTCTAACCATTTTTTTGATTATATATTAGACCTTAATCCCCCCCTAAGTGAAATTTAGTGGGCTGCTGAATTTGATTGAGGAACTGTATTTATAAATTCTATTAAATGTGTAAGGGTTGTGAGCTTATACTCTATATTTTCCACAAAAAATTCTTCCCACTGCTTAGTGCCATAGTAGAGAAAAATGGCAAGTGTATTTTGTGTTTTTGAGGTGTTCTTTAAACATTCTGAGTAGTTCAAGTTCTCATTTGTTTGCTCTCTCATTGATTTCTTCATTTGGAAAGGTGAATACCAATAATAAGATTTCTCTGTGAAATTTCCTGAAATATAAGCTTTCTATAACGCTAGGAGAGATTTCAGGCCTGATTTTGCAAACCCAAATTCACATCAACAGTTCTTGCTCCAAAAGTGCAGCTGTTCACATCAATCAGACCTCTCACGTAAAAGGAATTTGCAGAATTAAGAGCTTCCAGAATCAGACCTTTTGTTGAGATGCATCTGTGACTTTATCAGCTCCTCATACTGCAGAACAGGTTATATCTGAATCTTAGCAAGCACCAGGTATTCTACTAATAAAATAATCTGGTTTTATGATATCTGAAATTGAACAATTTAGAATTTTTTTTTTAAACTCACAATCTCAGTGAAGTTAATAGTGCTTAGTGCTTTACTTATAACTCGTATAATTCAAGATTGTAGGTGCGTACCTCTCTGAATACTGTAAAAAATTTATAAAATTAAAAAAAAAAACTTCAACATTAATGATGTCACATCAGAAGGATGCTGCATTATATACATTTCATTATTATGAATTATATAATAGTGGTACCAAAATAATACCAAATCTATGGCATGAAAATACTCAATTAGAATGTGTTTAATCTTACCCCACTCAAGCCAAGAACTAACAATGGAAGACAGCTTTTCTGTATGTTAATTCATTTATGAATCTGTCTATTCCTCCACTCATCAGTTCATCTTATTCAATTTTGATAGTGAGCTATGCCTTTACTCATCATCTTTATACAGAAGGTATCCATGATTCAGTAAGTGTTGGATGGATGACCAGATGGATGAGCAGACTGGTGAACAGCTAGGTAAATTCTTCATTCTGATTTTTTGGGCTCTATATAATTTGCTGAAAAGGTCTATCTACATTGGAATGAAGGAACGAAGATGTATTATCACAGGTGTTGCACTGCATGATGCCATTTTCCTAATACGAAATGCGAAGATTGAATTTCCTTTCAGTCTGGGAAAATCACACCTCTATGCATCTAGCCTAAAATCATTCCTTGCTTCAAGTTTCTGGATTCTCAAATATTGTCTTTCAGACCCCACTGCATGTGTGATTGTCTTTTAACAAAGCATCAATATTCACAAAAGGTAGACTTCAATTCAAATCTTTAGGATGGCTTACAAAGGGAAAGTACCTTGGCATGCTTATAAGCTCAAACTTAGAGAAGCAGTGGCACAAAATAAATCAAAGAAAAAACTTGTAGAAAACCAGAAAGGAAAAAAAAAAAAAAAAAAAAAAAAAAAAAAGAAGAAAAAATGGATTCTCAAGCACATGAATAGCATCAAAGAATTCAACATGCATCCGTTTTAATAAAGTTGAGGCAATCACTGTCTTTAGTGTTAAAGGGACTTTAGGAATTCAAACTTACCAAGATTATCCACTGTTTAGTGTTAAGCTTTATTTATTTAATTTAGTTTGATCTTGTAAATTAACAGGGTAGCCCAATGAGATTTAATAAGCATTTTCTGTATACCTTTATCTAAATATCTTCTTACTAGCCAGCAGAAACAAATTGTTGCACGAAACCATGATGGTCAAAACATATTTCTGCTTTAGTTATACAATTTTCTTAGCTTTAGTTATAAGCACATCAGAGTTGTAGACCAAATCTGGAAAGTGGGCAACACTGCCAGCTGTCATTCAAATCAACAGGAACTGTGTGCATAGCACTTTGACGGATGAGATTCTTCAAAAAAAGATATTTTGACTGCAATTAGCCATATTTTTTATGGCCTTAACTTGATCCCTGCTGGCTAAATCAATTTTCTAATTCAGCTGTGGATAGAAGTTAAAAACAAAACACAGAATATATTTTTCCCATTGCACAAAATTTGATTTTTTTTCTTGGAAAATTTGGTAACACCCACAGACTAAGTCAACACAGAAAATGCAAGATTTGAGTTCAAAGGTCACCCATTTTTATCAGCAGTACTTTCTTTAAGGGAAATCAGAGAAGATTGTGTTCTGTTCTCCAAGGCTTGAAAGAAAGAAACTACCTGTAGTGATTTTTTAATTTAGATAACATGTTTAGTTTAGAAGGAAAAGAACCAGCATTACCAAGAGTCCAGCCTAAACCCTGCTGAAATCACTGAAAGTTATTATGCTATCTTCAACAAGCTTTGGAATGAGTTCTACATCCAAGATTTAGTCTTTCTCCAAACTCTTTATAAAAGAACATTACTGTTCTGACATAAGACACATTTCAGCTGATCACTGAAGGTATGTAGAATTCTTACTTAAACCAATTGGACTTTTGCATATTGGTAAAACTTTTGTTGAACTGAGGCCAATTACTTCAGAGAAGCTCACTAAAGATAATAGCAGTACCCTAGACTATGCTAGGGAAGAATTTGAGTTCAAACATAAAATGCATTATTTGAGTGTTGAAATTGTACTCCACATAGAGAATAAAAGTGACAGAACGATCATCTTTCTCTGTCTCCCTCAATGTAGTTTAAAAGAAAATGTTAAAAAATGTTTTCTTTACAACATTTTTTAAAAATTGTTTAGTTATTTGAAAACAATTAGAAAACACATAGCCACAGTGGCTGGTCAGACTAATGGGAAAAAAGAAACTTATAGGAAGTGATTTAATAAGGTTTGAAATTTTTTTTAAGAAAACTTTGATAATAAAGATATGAATGTAGTTTAAAAACAAATCAAAACAGGAAGATCATGCAGTGGTGAAATTGCCATAATACATGTTGTTGTTCTTCTCCTTTCTTCATTTTATTTTGTTATAAAATGTCTCCTGAATTTTTGCTTGTTTGTCATTACTGTGATAGCAAGCTCAGAATTTTGTCCCTTTAACTGCATTTTAATAGCAATGTATTATAGCATGATTTATCAACATATGGCAGGTGGAAGCTGACACAAATTATAATGAAAATTAAAACAGTCATTTATGCAGCAGGCGATTATCATTTAAGAAACATTTATTTGCAGGCTTTAAAAATGAGGGTTTAGAATCAAATGGGTTTAAAATGAAAGTTTTAATGACTATTACCTTTTTCCTGCAGCCACTCCTCTACAGGCCGGTTATATTTGAAGGGGATTTTCTGTTTTACCATTTGGAACCGTTCACTATCAGTGTTGCCTTTAAAGTTTAAAAAACAGCTTAAAAACAATCTGAAAAGTCAATGCAATGGTTAAGACATCCTAGATTTTTTGTTTGTTTATAACGTTATTTAGCTATAAATAAATAAGCACATGCGTGCATACATAATATATTTGAAAAGATTTATCTTTAGTAAGGTGGAGAATAGTTATACATCCAATTGCCTGAGGTTCTGGAAGGTCAAAGAAGTTAAATCCTATGAATAACATCTCTCCTTAATTTTCAGAGTATTTTCTTATCCAGATTGGTTAAAAGGCATGTATAGTTTGTCCAAGACATGAGACCTTGGATGAACTCAGTAACATGAGTTAAAACATTTTGAACAGACTCTAAATCTGATGGCAAAAGAATATAGCAGAATATGAAAAATATGTCAGTCACACAAGCATACAAATAGCAGCATTTTGATAAACTTTCTTGCAGTAGTAGTACAATATATGTGTTAGAACTTGAAAACTGGTAAGAAGAAAAAAATAACTGAAGAAATTAGAAGAAAATAATGGTGAAAAGATGTAATAGAATTAGATTTAAAAAAAAATAACTCATAAAAGAGTAAGAAAATAGTAAAAAGGAAAGTAACAACTAAAAAGATGAAGAACTGTTAATTAAATATAAGTGAGGACTTACGTCCAGTTACCAAAGACTTGGGCCAGTTGCCATAGGAAAACAGAAGCTTAGAAGCTAATATGAAAGCAGAAATGATTACCTAAGTATAAATTCTGTGCAGTTCAGTTGTTTTACATTAATGGATAATTGCAATATTCACTAAAGTGTATTTTGAAGAAAAGCATTTATCACTCACAGGGAGCACATTACAGATAGGGATAAGAGTCAGTCTGTGTTCATATTCCCTAGATATTCAAAAAAAGCCAGGTACAGATCAGAAGGGTTGGTCTAACCTTTAGTAGAAAGGCACAATATGGCTTTATTACATTAGGAGTGATAAGAAACAAATGCCATCGTCCTGCTTTTGTTTTCTGCAGCTACAAGTCACTCTGTGGCTCATTCTAATGTTTACTTCATGTTTTATTTTTATAAAAGCTGTTTCATCAGACAGGCATAAAAAGAGTGTCCTTTTAAAAATAGTCATACTGTGAAAACTAGAAAAATAGAGTAAGCCCCCAGTTTACTGTTGTACACTACCATGAACAGATCCTGCATGCCAGTGCTCTGATACATGTTCGAAATAGATGGCAGTCCAAGAAACACAAGTGCTCTGCAAAATCTGTAATGCTTCTTTTGAAATCCCACAAATAAATAGCCTAACAGGACTTTATATTAATCTGAATTTTGAAGCAGATGCTGGAATCTTTTTTCCAGTGTAAAGACATCTTGAAGAAATATACATATATATGTATATTTCCTTGACTACATATATATATGAATAACAGCAGGATGCTTCACCTGGTCAGCAGCACAGATTTTCAAGCTGCAAGGAATATGACTGGTAATAAAGGTCTGGCTGTAGAAGGGAAAAGTGTAGTGAATTGAAATTTCTCATAAGAACAGGCCAGCAAGACTAAGGTAAAAAGGAAATGGGTCAATGAAAAAGACATGACAGTTAAAAATGATTTTCTTGTAATAGACCTTCAAGAAAGCCAGAAATGACAACTATTGCCCACCACATCTTTAAAGACTGTTTTAAAAAATCAGGTTTAATTTAGTTTTATTATTGTTATTAGGCAGATATATTCAGCAAGATTAATATATGTATAAAAATCATACCTTTTAAAATCTATGAAAAACTGAAGGACATTAGAAAATTCAAATAGGTTTAAAATTCAACATTAGCATCTGAGCTAACTTTTTTGTTTTGCTTTTAAATTTTATTTCATACATTAGTGAGAATGAGTTTTAAATAAATGTGCATGAGAACGTATTCGTTGATATACACGGTTACAACAGAGTTAGAAAACAAGCTTTCCCTTTTCAAGAGCTTAGGTTGTTCAGTAAATACCATTAAACACATACAATTATTAATTAATATTGATTTTGAGTTAAGCTTAAAAAAATAAACACAGCATTTGATATGAGACTTCAGAAAGGAAATATCATGGTTGCAACACGAAGTGATGTAAATTCAACATGAAGTAAGTTCAGTAACGATCCTTTTGTGACCTCAGTGCAATGCCTTTCTAGAGCTATATGACACATATGCTCACATGTTTGAACAATCCCTTCACTCACATAATCTGGACTCCCTTCCTTCTCTTTGAGTCCAGCTCTAATCCAAAGCCTTATTTCAGAAGGGAATATGTAGGATAAAATGAGTCATTTTAGTTCAGTTTAGAAAATGCGTTTAATCCCATAGTTCTTTTGCATTCAGAATCAGAGTAGGTTTCAAAGGCCTGCAGAACATTATTTATTATAATAAGGTTGTACCAATTGGCGTTGCTACTTGTGATTGACTAAATATTTTTCCAACCATAAATTCTAATTGTTTAAATAATACCAAGAGAAATAGAAACTTGCCATTTAAGATAACCTGCACTCTTATTCTTCTGCAGAAATAATTGCTGTATATTAAAATAATTTATAATCTGCTTCAATACTCA
This sequence comes from Meleagris gallopavo, assembly GCF_905368555.1. Classification (NCBI taxonomy): domain Eukaryota; kingdom Metazoa; phylum Chordata; class Aves; order Galliformes; family Phasianidae; genus Meleagris; species Meleagris gallopavo. The sequence goes on along the minus strand of NC_139408.1, from coordinate 40,021,182 downwards.
GTTTCATCTATAAAAACTCAAGCTCAGAAACGCATTCCTTCATGTATTTTTCTCCCTTCTCACGCAAAATTCTCTAATACAATCAAATCCAGATGCATGATGATGGGGATAAAACAAGTCTGTTATCCCATTTAATACTTGTGTGCAACTAAAACAAATCCAGCTTTATCTCCAAAGTTTATAGATACTGGCAATGCAAATATGCTGTAAAACATCAACTTTCTAACACATTGTTAAGTATCTAGATTCCTATGATCTCAAGGTTTTTCATGGTAGCATTTTGAAATGTTCTAGATCCCTGAATCCTTTTTTTACTTGAATATTCAAAATATCTCAAATACCACAAACATTCCTGACGTCTAAGTATTTTGAAAGGGAATCAAATAAAAGAGCTTTGGTTGCCAATCTTTTATCTTTTTATGGATCCCTCAGTGTATTACTGCTAAAACTGACTACACAGATATACATTAATTAGATTTGTTTCTTGCTCTAGCTCCTGATAATCTTCAATTCAGATCAAACTAAAATGGGAAAAATCAACAGAATTTACTTCTGCTAATCACTATTAGAACTATTAGCAGTTCCCACAGGAAGTGTTTTTATTCAGAGTAACATCTCAGGGTTTTCTCGTGGGTGAAGTAGAATTCTCTTCCAAGACCCTACAACATTCGATGATGTTTTGCTTGTCCTTGCACAATTTTTTTTCATCTTAACACCAATTTCTAAACAAAAATGAATTCTTATATCAAAGAAATTAACAGAGAGATTAAAGCTCTGAAAACTGTTTCTTCTTGGCCCAAATATCAATCACAATGATTGACTGCCTTTTGGTAAGAAAGAGAAAAGCCAAAAGGTTTCAGCAAATTGCACTGCGCAGAAAGGAAGTGTTTGCTTCCAGGTGGAATATTAATACAATCTGATGTGTTGTCAAGTCTGTGAAGATGCTAAGAAGAACATCCTAAGAAAACATTAATCTGTTCTAAATTAATGCTAAAGGCTGTTTTATGAAGAGAGAATACAAGCAGCAACATTTTCTTCTTTGATAATAAGTTTTGAAAAACAATGAGACGTTATCTAATGAGCAGTTATTAAAAGAAAGACTATACACTGGTATGAATGATTTAAGAAAATGTTTTGAGATTAGTGCTCGAGGTTTAAACTGATTCCATCTCACTTTGCCTTTTTTAGATGGAATTTCAGTGCAAGGAGGACCAGCAAGTTTAACTAATTTGTTTACACAGCAGATTCTGATACTCTCTGAAACCATTTGAGAAGTTATGGAAGCTCATAATCTCACTTTCTAAGATTTACATAATTAATTGACATCAGTGTGGGAAAGAGGGGCGTGGTAGCTTGCAAAGTTGACCTTAAGTGTGCTATATCCTCTACTGAATAACTGATCCAATTCAGTTCAGTGCCCAGATTCCTCTAGAGCTGATGCCAAGTGCTCTAGAAAAGGAGGCTGACCTGCTTCATGGAGTAATTACCATTTTACTCTAATATTTAATAAAAGGCAGAAATTTTTCCAATCAGAAAAGTTTCAGAAGTATGTTTGTAATGGGCACACTCTGAACCTACTGAAACATTTCTGTTTGTAGAGAGCTGCACTTGCAAATTAACTGTGTACTGAATTGTACTGAATTCTCACATTTTCTTAAGCACGTATTTAGTTTTGAACACTATGAAGTAAAGATATCACTTGTTTACATTTTACATTCAGAGCTGCCTATTTTGTAGTATTACTGCGAGGCCATACTGTGGCATATGTAATATAAAACAGGAAACATTTTCATTAAAATTGTAACATGTAAAAAATATCTACTCACAGCCATTTTTATAAAACACTTGGAAAAAGTCCAAATCTGAAACCACAGATGTGACTTACACAGAAATGAAGCAAGATAGCCAAGGAATTAAACAAAATAATTATAAGATTGGTGATATGCAATCTGTTTTCGTAACTACCACAAGTAGACTCTCTACAAATTCTTGCAAAACTTTATTTTTTGCCTCATCTAAGAAGGGACGCTATGAAAATTAATTCAAATTTTTCATTTTATTTTGAGTGACTGAAAAATAGCCAAGTCTTGACATTGTTTATTTTTATTTCAGGTCTCAGATAGTGTGCTTTTCCTTCACTCTTAGATTCAGTTTAAAACATATTTTGCAATTGAGTTCTCATTTTATATCTTGTCTTTGTTTTTCTCCTTAATCCTGGATGCCCTTGACTTTTATCTTTAACTTGCTCTGATCAATTTGTTTGCTGTGAACCACACCTCTCCGTTCATCTCACTGTGGAATGGAGTTAAACATTGATCTTCACACTGCAGCTTTCCTCAGCTCACTGCCTTCATGACAAAAGATGAGATCTCAGTAGCATAAAAGTTACTCATTTGATCAAATGACTGTAGTTGCTTCTAAGTACCTATCATCTCAATCAAAAGCTTTGTGCTGTTACCATTCTATTTTGGTTTCTCTTGCCATTTACATTTTCATATGTACCATCCCTCTACTTCAGGTACTCGGATTTAATATGTTAACTATAAAAATAATAAACAATTTTAAACGAAATAATTCTGGATTTATCTTTAAAAAAATATAGGGTCCAAGTTGAAAGTAAAGCAGCAAAGGCCACGCTCAATGGGAAATTCAGAGGCAAACTAGGAGATTAGGGTTTAAATATCTGCCTATGAAGTGCAGTTAACATGAATCACTATAGCATTAATCAGACCAGAGAAGAGTTCACAAAGTCATCCAAATCTGTCCCTCTGCCCCAGCAAAAATTCATAACATTCAGTCTTCTTTAGATTAATCTTTCAGTCCTGTCTTGCATGACCAAGAACATAAATGCCTCGCCTCGATATCTAACCCATAAGTACAACAGGAGCAAAATGAAAATGCAGCCCAATTAATTTGGAAGAAGGTTAATCAAACTTTTTCAATGGTTCCAAAGAAAAGTTAGTTTTGACAAAACGTGATCTGGGCTTTATTTTACACATCAGATAATAATGAATTACTTCAGCTGATAATAAGAACAGTCTTCTTTAGCTCACTTGTGTTAGAGAATTGAATGAGAGTATGGTATAGAGAAGGCAGCTCCCAGTACAACCATTTTACAGATACGAAGCAACTTGAATGTATCTTCTCTGAGACAAGTAAGTAATGTACATATTGTGTGTTTTGCTGTCCATGTCCCAATTAAGCTCCATATCAGGCAGCTAAGGCTAAAGTGACTATTAAAGAACAGCTGAAACTACATATTGATCTTTCCATTTTAAACAAGGACAAATTTCATTTTGCACAGAGATATGAAACAGAGATCAGAATAAAATCCACTGTTATCATCCTCACATCTCATTTCTTCAATTTCTTTAGGAAAACACAGGATCTGATTTACATAGCCCTGTAGGATCAAGCAGTAACAACAAAATGCCAAAGCCACATTATTTACATTGATATTTTAAATTCCATTAACTCTCATTTATCTTAGTTGTGGCTATGCAAGTCACATTGGAAAAACACTGGTGAAAAAAACCAGCTTACAGGCATTCACACCAATTGGCATTGGTGTTTGACATGGAACAACGGAAATACAGCTGTATGGCTTGCAGGGTACATCTGTGAACAACTGTCTTAGCATAGTGCAGGGTCTGAGGAAAGAAATGCAGTGCCGTTACTACACCTGCTTCACAAAGAGTCAGTGTCTCACTATGGTGCTCCTGAAAACAAGTGCATTCAGGTAGACAGCTAGCTTAAGTCTGACACAGCCAGCAGGGAGATAGAGCTAGGAATGTCCAACATGGATTGGAAAGCTAACCAATTACAAATAACAGCATATTAAAAAATTCTATTGAACAGATCAAGTTCTCTAGGGTGAGCACAAGGAAATAACTAAAAACAAGTAGAAGACGGATGAAAGGAGAAGGTTATTAAGAAGCACTTCCTATGCAGATTACATACTAGGCAATGCTGGTCTCCTCAGGGAAATTCTTGAATTATTTAAAATTGTATTCATAAACCCTAGAAGAGTATAGTGAGGAATATCAGTTGATTATGCAATGGAATAAATAAGAGATTGAAAACATCTGCTTGGTCCTAATTGCTACAAATCAGCAAACTTTGCCTCCTCTTGAAATGATTTCTCCTGTTTCCTCCTGTTTGCATTGGCTTAGAAATAGGAAAGAATTCCATGTCTCTGTAGGCCTTCTCAAAGACAGGTGCTATTCACAAAGCCCAGCCACAAACTAGAGGCACAAGAAACACTCAAAACAGTGAAAAAAATCATTACTGAATAGCATAGTGCCAGATGTAAGGTGGGTCAGTGGGAAAAGGTACTTTCAGGCTTTTTAGATATGTTTTTTTCTACTCTAAACTTTTAAATCAATTGCCTTCTTGGAAATTACCTGAGTTACAGAAACTGCTATGATAAAGGTAGTAGGGAAGAGATAAAATGCAACTCAGTCCGTTATGCAGAGTAGATCTCACTGACTACAAATCTGTGTGGCTTAAGGAAAAATAGAAAAGATATTTCACTAAAATTTTCAGTCTACAGAATGCTCCAGGTACTTTCTAACCAATAGCAAAAATGCAATCCAGAAAGGTTTTTGTACTCAGTGCACAGTATGATATTTTCTATTTATAAGTCCCTGAGTATAATGTAAATTATAGGCTTTATCCTAACTTCACCTACTGGAAAACTAAGCCACAGAGTAGTAAAAGCATTGTCCAAGTCAAAGAGAATGGCATCTATACAGTTAGGGCTGGAATTTGGGAATTTCTTGCTTCCACTTCTATGCCTGGTCCATTTCATTTGACTAACTTTTCACACATCTGCTCTGCTTTGATCCTTTGTCACATCATGGGATTTCAATGATTTTGTACTCTCCAGAGTCTCTAGTGAGCAGGGAGAAGGCTGATGTGGATGCATGAGCCCCTTCTGTCACTGCGTGTCAGATGTGTCAACCTGGGATTACAGCTGGCACTGTTCTTTCTGCAGGCAATAAGATCAGAACAGCACAAAGTTGTTGTTCAAGCCTCTAAGCCCTCAGGCCAGATGTTTGTTTGCTTACTCTGTGTGTGTATTGGAGAGAGATAAAGACAGGGACAGAGGGAGAGTCGGAAAGAGAGAGAGGAAAAAGAACGTTATACAGTTCCATTTGAGCAGAAAAACTGAAACAGAACTAACCCAGGAGAGAAATGTAACTATATTAATATCTGGGAGTTCATTGCTCTGTGCTGTCTAGCAGAATTCCCACTATCCAGCAATCTTATTTAGCCTGATTCCCCATCTGAAAAATATTTCTCCATCTTTCTCTGCACTACACTATAGAGCTACATTATATATATATTTTTTATATATATATATATACACACACATAAAATCAGATGACTGAACCTCTAATCGTTCATCTTTATCTAGCAAACAAGAAATTCATCAGAAGTTTTTGATGATACTGCTCATGCTTAGTACCTGAGCATTCGTACAGCCATGGAACATCAACACAAACAGTTCACAGCATTTCAACATTCAGTCAGGATAATCATGTTTATGTGAGCAATCACACATTTAATCTTAGAATTATTAGCAAGACTATCAGGACATTGCTACATCTTTTAGTGTGCATTGCTGTTTCTGGAAAGCAGTATGGTGATGACTTTATCAAGACATACAAGGGAAAATAACATGGTTTGGATCCCTCAGGGAATGTTATACACCTGTTCTGCACCAAAGCATTTCTGGCACAAGGACTCAAAGGCCTATAGTGACTATAAGAGTGTAATCCCAGTATTTAGGGAAATCCCTCAGTCCAGAGCATTTATATCATATGCAAACAGGATGATGAAACCTAGATAGAAAGACCCTTCATTGCCCTATGGATATGCATCTTAGTATATTTTTAAATAGACATAGACCAAGTCTACAACTTGGGAAATGTAAAGCTCATCTCTTTCAGAAGTACGCTGTATGTCATACTGTGATTTGAGAATCAAGATCATCAGTGAAAAAAAGGAATTAGAAAATGGAGAAAAATTAGAGATGCCTCTAAATTACCTGGGTTTGTATTAAATTTTGGCTCATCAATGTGCTTATAATATAGCAGAATAACATCTACCAAATACCAACTGGAGAGGGAGTGAGTATATTTTCACATCATCATGTCTCTCTGGATAAATTAATGAGGGGAAAAACAAAAGCATTTGCTTTTCTGCAGAGTAACACAAATGTAATGATTGTTGCCATGATACAAACATGCCATTGTTTACATGACCTCATGTTTCAGGTCACAAACTAAGCCTTAAAAGTACGATAAAACTGCTCAGAAACACATATTTTTGGGCATACTTTCATTGTTGTCATGGTGGATTTGCTATCATTTTCTGAAGTATCAGCCACTTGTCTGTTCTGCATCTCAAGAAGCTGATTAGATGTACAGAGGCTCTGGGAAAACAGAGTAGAAACCATTCCAAATCCAGGATCATTGAACAGAAGTGCAATTTGAACCATTCTACCAAATTTTCTTTTTATTTTTTTATTTGGTATTCACCTGTAAATTGGACATAGGAGACATCTAGTCTGATTCAGGAAGTTGCAAGAAGAATGCTATACTAATTCAACTAACAACATGCTGCAATACAATATATATTCCTGTTCTTTAGGACTGCACTGACAAAAAGTTTCCTCAAAGCGTTAGTATTTTCTGACAGCATTTTCTTTATCCAGGCTATAACCAAGAAAAAGCATTTTTACTAGCTGAAATCTAGCAGTACCACTGTGACATATATTTACTTGTTAGAATATATATATATATATATATATTTCATAACTGTTACACAGCAATAGTAAAGAATGCTACATAAAAATGCTTCTTATTTCTCCATGCATCTTTCCTATATCTAAAGGACTCTTTGTGGGATCCTACCTGGGAATTAGGTTACATGCATGAAAATACCATTGTATACGTACATTTCCTTAGGTAAACTCTGCTTCTTCTCTCAATCCTATTGATGTTAACTAATTCTGTACTATTTGATCTGCCTGGTTAGCTTGCACTTCTTGATTACAAAAAAAAAAAAAAAAAAAAAATGCATCTCCCTCTTTCTTAATGATAAGCTTATAGAAATACTAGTGCTTGATAACAAACCACTCATTTGGACTTGAGATATTTTGTGATGTTAAGGTTGCGTCTTGTGCAGACTAATTGAGTGCATATTCTAAAAGTCTGGACCACCTTTAGGAACTGAAATTCTAACAGGAAGGATGGGTACTGAAAGTTGTAATATGGTCACTTTTTTCTTTTTCCCTTCTGTCTTTCCAATTCTCTGTGCTCAAAGACTGAATTCGGAAGATAGAAAAGTCCTACAGCACTTTCACACAATTGTTTGGGTAATGTGGAAATGATTCACAGTGTTATACTCCCTGCGGGAAAGCAAAAAACAAAGTACATGAAAGTGAAATTGTGAGCATAGTGGAAACATCTGCATAACTTTTTGTATAATCTCAGATGCTATCTCATCATTCAGTATGGATGCACCTGCATTAACGCATGTACACGAATGTTTCTGCACAAATTTCACAGCACATTTGTCTGTTGGTCTCTGAACATGTGTAGTCTCAATATCTCAGCAGATATAGGGGCCCAAAACGGAGTGCTCAGATCATGTAGCCGTATTTATCTGTTTTCCTACTTTATATTATAGATGTTAAAGCCCTAAAGTGACAAGTTACAATCAAATTTTTATTTCATCAACTTGTCATGCTTTAATCATCCCTCTTGGCAGATCTTTCAACATATGTCAAAGTATTGCCTTCAGAATGTCCCTCTCCAAGTCTGTTTTATTAACCCTGTCTTTTTAAATGTTTTAGGCTCATTATGAAATGCAGTAAATCTGTCAAAGGTACTTTACATGCCGTCTCCAATTCATGTTGATAGAAAGCATCTAAGAGCTCATTTAAGTCCCACAAAATGAACACAATATGAAAAATATAAAAAACACAAACAAGTGTATGACAAGAACACTGGGGATCACATTCAACTCACAAGGCTGAGCAAAATTCAGTGCTCTTGTTCTTAACTCATTACCCACTCAGAAAGAATAGTAAAATATTAAGACCACAGTGGGATATGGCAGTACCACAGAGAAATCTCTTCAGCTCAAATATCAAACACTAGTATTTATTATCACTCCAAATAGTAATGTTCAACATACATGTTCTGCTTCATGGAAACAACTGAATTCAGCTAAACTTCTTATTACCTTGCTTTCAGTATCAGTGAGGAGAAGATGATAACAATCCCAAGTCTGAAAGAGGGAATGGAGAACTAAAAGAGCACAAGGCAGTAGAAACTGGAGTTGAGGGTGGTAAAAAGTGGCTGAAATGAAGAGATGCCAAATAGCTGTGGAAGAGACAGAGGGAGTTTTGGGGAGGAAGAGCCAGGCTCTGTGAAGGACTGGAAACTACCTGTTTTCTCTATGTCTCAGCAATGAAATATCTGGAAATTACTCAAGTGGCAAGGATTGTAAGAAGATGTTGCAATGATTCAGACATTCCACTTAGTTCTGCTTTTGAGTTTTTCTGTTAATGTCCCAATCAGCATTAGACTTGTCATTACTGAGCTCGTGAGAACTAATAAAAATAATATTTGCATATCATTTCTACAGTCAGAAGACCTGTTAGTTGAAGAAAGAAAATAAACTTTTAAATCCTCCATTACTGCTACTATTAGATCATTCAAAACTCTCTTAACATTCCTGGCTACTGCATTATAAATTAAATGGAGCAATGATGGGAGATGTGATCTCTCTTATAAGGACAACTGATGTATTTCTAAAAATACAGGAAAGCTTGCAGAAACACAAAACATTAAAGAAAGCTTCTTTACAGAGAGAGAAAAAGGAAATGTCTCTAAAAAAAAGACTCCTAGAACTTACATATTTAGAAGCAAGGCTGCTTTTTTCAACTGTATTGGACTGACTAATAACAACTGTATGTTTTCAGAAATCCAGCCTTGATTACAATAGAAGACTATTAAGGGTATAACATACTACTTCCTCCATAATTAATCAAGGTACTCATGTTCTAGTAGATTTTTTCTGTTTTGCATTCTGAAGGGTTAGGTTAAGTTCAGATGGTCAGCAGCTATCAAAATTCAGAACACAGCAGAGCTGGCTCAGTCCCTCTATTCAGTATAAAGCCCAATAGCCAGACAAGCAGGCACAAAGAATCTAGATGCAAGCTTGTGAGACCTCAAGTTTCAAGGACAAGATGAAAACTGATACATAAAATCAGCAGACGTGGCTGGGAGTTGTTTCACACAGCTCCCTTCTATGCTTTACATCAAACAAATCCATGCTAAATTTTGTCTTTAACAACTACAACAATCGCTGCATTATCTGAGGAAATTCCTCTTCATAACAAGCTCTTGTGTGCTTTGTGTAATTCCTTTACAAATAACCTTGAGCCTTGTGCATGTCCTTTTAATATCTCAGGAGAGGATCTTGCTTTTTTGTCCTCTCTTCCTCTCCTGCCTGCCCTCCCCCAGCCCCCAAATTATCTCTTGCTGTCTTCTGGGTGGTTATGTTTAATCTCAGGATTAGGCAGCAGTCTGCAGTTTGCCTGGAACATCTTATCAGCTTCCAAGAGACATTTACAGGGAGAAAAAGACTCCGGTTTTGATAGCAGTAATTGTATTTAGCTTGTAAGATACAAGGCTATTTATCTCAGGGCTGGAAAATCACAGAGGGAGAGATAGAAAATGTTGCTGATAAAAAATAAATAAAACCAAAAAGAATGAAGAAAAGAAGCAACTCCGTCCCCCAAAGTCCCTCCTCAAGTGGAGTGATGACATGGGTAAAGGACTTTACTGAACAAAACAATCATGCCACTTATAGAAGGAGATTGAAAATATCAAGGAAATGGTGATGAAATGCTTAAGTAGGACAAGAAATGACCTGGTTCAAAGCAGGCACTGAACTCTAGTTTAGCAGTCATGTACTCAGGGAATTAGATTTGTAGAGATGTGAGTAACCATTTTTTTTGAGATACAGAACACTAATATTCGATTTTAAAATAGCTGGTGCTGTGAATATCCAACATTTCTGAAAACGAAGTCAGTTTTTATTTTTCAAAGAAACTTACAACTGTGCCTCCCATTGGACACACGATGTCAATACAAGTTATCTTTCTTATTAAATGCCCTTTGATTTACAAATTTGTAGTATTCAGCACCTTCTCCCCAAAACAGCTTTATCATCCTTTTCTCCCATCCCAAAAGCCTTGTTAAATTCCTGATGCTGATGTGACTCAAGTTCTATTTGGCCTACAGAACTACTGCAGTAGTTTCGAGAAAGCATTAAATACAAAAATAGGATCCAGATATTTTGAATTTTCTTAGGCTGTAACCAATATTTCAATTTAGTGCAATTTAATTAATACACAAGTAGGGCAGACTTAAAACCATCCCACTAAGAAATATTTAGCACTTTGTTGAAGTATCCAGTTGCCTTTGATAGCAACCAACAACCAACCAACCAGCAAAAACCTACTCACATTCCCACGTTTCCATTTGTATCTCTGTAATCACAGAGGAAATTCAGTAAGAAAAAGATAAGCTTGAATTATATCAAACAGAGATGAGCAACAAATATTTTATTTGTTTGCACCACCATAATTATTTCTCTCCAGCTAAAACAGATGATCTATTAAATCAATACATGGATGATGTATATTGTTTCTGCCGTTCCCAAAAACATCTTGGAAATTTTTTTCAAAGATGAGAGGTGATAAGGTGAAATATACTTTTGAAAATACATGGTGACTAGATTTTTTTCCCAGAGCTTATGTCTTACCACAGTTTATTTAAACAAAATGTATTTAACCTTTTCCTCTGTTACCATGAGTGTAAAATAGTTTGCTGAAAATCTTGAAGGATCATGAAGGAATTCAGCCAGCTTTCTTCCCTACCTCACATCCCCTCTCTAATACTAACCAAGCAATTTCCAGTCTTTCCCTGAGTATATGAAAAATATATCAGTCACAAAAAACTTGATGGCTTTTACATTTAAGATAGGTAGGACAATCACGACCACTGTAATTTTAATGTGAGCTTCTGGGAAGCAATTTTTTTCAAACAACAGCATGTTGTTTGAAAAACAACATGGTTTTTTTTTTACGTAAACTACTAAAGATGTATTTTAGTGAAGACTTTAAACTGACATAAGCCAGCCTTGTAAGAAAGGAAGTAATTTATCTTTCTCCATCTCCTGACCAGTCATTTTCATGATCCTGTTGCCTCTTCTCCTGGGCTACTTACATGGTGACTAGTAATGGTGAAATGACTCAGCTGAACAGAAGGTGAGAGTAGAAAAAGGAAATTTAATTATTTAAGTAACATGAGTGCAAGAAAGAGTAATGAGAGAATGAACTTTGCTGTCCAGCTCCAGCTGTAAACTGTGTTACAATCCACCTACATCAGCATTTTTATTTGAATAGGGAGCATGCCTCTGAGCTTTACCTAGCACTCCCTACTTGATATGCTTTGGTTCACATACTAAAATGCTCTCAGGGAATGTGAACTGGATTCCTTTCAAATAAAATTAAACCAGAAATTATGCTCCAGCTGTTTAGGGAATTCAGTCCTTGGGATTGGAGCTAGTCCAAAACCTCAGGCAGGGATCTTAGAACCAACTTTTTGTTTTATAGGTGTACTCTCATCAGGCCCCCGTACTCACCAGAGGCATCACAAACTCCCTGGAGTTCTATTGTAAGCTATCCATATTCCTAAAATCCAGCTTTCTTACAATTTATACTTGATTCAGAAAATGAAAAAAATGATGACATCTTTTTCCTATTTTTCAAAGCCAAAAGAACTGAACACTAATGTCATTGGAAAGGGCAGAGACTCCTAAAAGAAGGCTAAGTGATCACTCAAGAGAATGAGAAAGAGAAAAAATATAAAATCTGTACTGAGAGAATGAACTAATGAATCCTCATAAGGGCCCAATTGCTTAATGCTGTCCCTCCCATTTCTTCTTCTTTTTTTTTTTTCATTCCCCTTTCAAATGTATAAATCTAGGCTACAGTTCTCTCGGCAAAGTATATATTTCTTTTAATGCCAGCATATTTCTGCCTCTCACTTCCTTTCCTGTAATCTTCTTGAAAACATTACTCCACCTAGACTTTTCTTCTGGTTTCTTATTCTCTCTCACTGTAAAGCTTCTCTTCACCTAGTTTTGTTTCCTTTATGATTGCAGAAGATGTAGTCAATGCATGGATGAATGGACAGGAATATCAGGCTTCTTTCAACATTCACTACAAATCTGGCAACATACAAAGAATTTCTTTGCAAGCAGAGATGAATAAAATCTGCCACTCAAGAACTAAAGAAAATTTAAGGACTGAGGTATTTCAGCTGTGCTTCAAGACAAAAGATTTGTTTTTAACCCTTCTGAGAATTGCTGACTCCCAAACCTTAGGATGCCTGACTTAAATCCTTCTCACTGTACTGTAAAGTGCCTTAAGTTTGAAGGGTTTTACAGTAATCTGAAACAAAAACATGTCACAGACTTCATTTGCTTAAACCAGCTTTCCTATCTTACTTTTATTCCAAAATGATTCCTACTACATCACCAAAAAGATGAATTTAAATTTAGAGGCATCTGTCAGGAACAACATAAAGAAGAAAATGGCCAAACACAATCTGTTATCTGGGATGGACGCTAAAAGGTGAAAGCACGTGAGACAGCGGAAGAGAGGAAGTCATGGAAAATAGCACTTTAGGGCACAGCAATTCATATATATTTGGTAGCAAAATGTATACATGCCCTGACTGAGAAATACATTGCAATGACCAATGTGGTTAATTAAGCATCAAGGAATTGGTTATCAGTAGAAAACATAGATAAAGTCTATCTCCTTATTGCACAATTGAGGGAGAGGAGAAAGGGCAAAATACAAATAAATCATGAACAGTTCAAGGGTTTTGCCTGAACTAAGTCACAAAGCTGAACGGCAGGTAGGAGTCCCATTGTTAATGCTGCTGTTTGCCATTACCCATGTCTCAAGAGCCTTGTCTCAGTCATCTGCACTGGGTCACTGTTCAGAGTCTTATTATCCAGTAAGAGGAACTCTGTCAGAGTTTGAATGGTACTAAAACTGAGGGGTCATTTCTAAATCTGAGCCAACCTTAATTTCAAGTTAATTCCCTCCTTTACAATTTATCATAGAATCACAGAATCCTTAGAGCTGGAAGGAACCTTTAAAGGTCACCTAGTCCAACTCCCCTGCAACGAACAGGGACATCCACAGCTAGATTAGGTTGCCCAGGGCCTGATCTAGCCTCGCCTTGAAAGTCTTCTGGGATGGAGCATCAACCACATCTCTGGGCAGCCTCTGCCAGAGCCTCACCACCCTCACACCGTGAAATGCTTCTTCCTTATATCCAACCTAAATCGACCCTCTTTAAGCTTGAAACCATTTCCCCTTGTTCTGTCACCACAGACCCCACTAAAGAGTATGTCCCTTTCTTTCCTATAGCTCCCCTTTAGATATTGAAAGGCTGCTATCAGGTCACTTCGGTGCCTTCTGTTCTCCAGGCTGAACAGCACCAATACTTTCAGCCTGTAGTCGTAGGAGAGATTTCCCATTCCATGAATCATTTCTGTGGCCCTTCTCTGGACACACACTGAGGACTCCATATCTGGATGCAGTACTCCAGGTGAGGCCTCACCAGCAGAGAATAGAGAGGCAGAATAACCTCTCTCAACCTACTGGCCACATTTCTTTTGCTGCAGCCCAGCATACAGTTGGCTTTCTGGGCTGCAAGGGCACACTGCTGGCTCATGTCCAGCTTCCCATCCACCAGTACCCCCCCATTTTATTTTTTGGCAGGGCTATACTCCTTTCTACTCCCATCTTGTATTGTTAGTGGGGGTTGCCTTGACCCAGATGCAAGATCAGATTTACCTCTAACCCCTTTTTTCACAAGAAAACAGCTTGTGGTGCAGGTTACTGAGGCATAATTGGATGTTAAAAAACAAACAAACAAACACAACAGCAACACAAACCAACTTAATATGTACATATCAGAACTGTAGGTTTGCTCCTTTTCTGCTTTCCTTTCACTTCCTTGTCTTTTATATGAAGTTGTAAAACACATCTCTGGAATCTTTCATTCCCTAGTTTCTTTAATTTCAATTTAACTGAATACAGTGTTTTAAGGAAAGCCAATATTCTCTCTCTTTGCTCATTTTATGAGCATCACACATTTATTTGTACTTTCCATTGAGCAAGTAATTATGAATCTGATGTATAATCCTTCAAGAGCTAATAAAACTCAGAGAGGAGCATAGAAATACCATTAAGAATTCCATCCTGCTGCCATCACATGTGATGACAAAGAAACTTTTGCTAATTTGCCAAATTTGTGAACGCAGCTGCAACACCATGCAGAAAATTATGCACACATTAAATTATAGACATCACAGCATGCTCAAACATGTATGTGCCACAAATAAGTTTCTTTTTAAAAGACTACAAAAAATTGTCTCTTCCAGAATTGAAGTGATCCTACATATAGAACACAGAATTCCTTCAATATTAATACACAAGTTGAATATGAATTGCAGTTTCAGTATTCTATAGCTGAGACACGCTAGATTAGCCCAGATCAGCCAAACCACAAAACTCTTTCAAAGCTGAAATTCTGCTGAATGTGTTTATTCCCTACATGAAAAATATTAGGCACGTGTTTGGTTTGCTCAGTTGTTTGGTTTGCTCAGCTGTCTTCTAAATCATCACTTCCTTAGAAAACTGAACTAATAAGGCATGGTTTCTTGTAGCTATTCTCTTGTTTAAGTTTTTCACAAAGCTGAGACATTAATAATACTTTTATCTATCCATCTATGACTATTCTGGCTTTTACCACAAAATGAGATCAAGCCACAGTCCTTTCCCCTGGGAGAATCAAGATAGTGCACTCCTCCATCAGTTATTTTCACTAGCCATGTTGGACTTGAATATATTTTTTTTCTTTTTAAAAATCTTTTGTCCCCTTCGTCAAATTTGGCTAAAAAATCAATATGAAAATTAACTGAAAAAATATATGAGACAAACACACACAAACTATGATCCCCAAAGCCCTATTTTCACATGGAGAGGCTGAAAAATACTACATCTACAAAGAGCCAGAAGGTGAACCTGCATGGAAAGTAAATGATGTCTGGAATATAAAGGTTCCTTTGGGGTACAACTGCATATACTTAATATTAGGCCAGAACATTAGACCAATGCTGATTCTATTAAACCATATACCTTCTAAAGAAAATGCGGGACTACTTTAGCCAAGACAAATACAGAGGATACTGAGGTATTCTCTGAATGTGACTTCTTTTCCCTTTAAAAAAAACATCTCTGAAGTAATAGCTGAATGTTTTGTTTCTTTACAGGTGGGAATTATTACAGCAAGTAATTGGAGAAGAAACCATATTTGTGGGATTTTTATTGTCTATAATTTGCTGGCAATTAGGTCAGAGGTATTTTACCATAAAACAACTGAAGAAAGGAGCAAAAGAAAGATGCTCTGTTTGGGGACCTACAGCCACCCTACATTTCTTAACAATGGATAATAGCGCTAGAATCTAGCTCAGCATTCTTGTCATTACCTTCTTAGAAAACAATTATTTGACTAAAATAATGGTAATTATTAAAGTGTACTCTTTTGCACACACAGCATCAAAACACTAAAAAAGAATCATTGAATATGAAGTAGTATCACTTGCAGTAAAAATTCCCCATGCACTTCATGATTGAATAGAAGAGATGAAATTATCCCTTTGGAATAATTTATTAATGTTTGAGAATAATGGAATATTCATACAAAACTAACAAATTGCCTATCTATCAGTGAATTTTTCTATCTTCAATTCCAGATCAGTTATATATAATCTAGAAAGGAAGAACTGGAAGTTGCTTATACTTAATACCTGGAAGCAACAAGATGATCATTGCTTGATCATAGACAACAAAGTGTGAACAAGATGAACACGGCTACAATTGGAATTGTTTCCCTGTGTTTCTTCTGCTTTTTGTAACTATCCCCATCACCAAGTCTCAACTATCTTATGCCCTGTCCACATCATGTACACCAGCCTGTTTTTCACTAAGGGTGAGTTTAATCTTTTAACATGGTGATGTGGCTGTGCATTCCCAAGAGTGAGATAACACTAGACAGTGATTCAAGAACCACTTGTTCAGTATTCCTGGTGGACTTGGGGTGATGACTTTCCAAGAGGTACTGAATTGCTGCACTATATTTTGACCTAGAGTCAACTGAGAGTTGTCAGCTTTGTCTAAATTTTGTGGCAACCACTATTTATGTGCAAACCTAAAAGAGAGTGAAAATCGGGTGACAAAAAATTGAGGCAAGAATAAGGTTCATTCAAGTATTGGCAACTTAGTCACACACATTCTTTACAGTTTAGCTGTGTACCTATATATAGTCTGTATCTTGGGGGTGGCTAAATCCACCTCTCCTTCTTGCAAAGTGCATTCAGAACTTTTCTCTCTTAATTATTGAGAATATCACAAGTAGCAAAACCAAGTTTGTTGTTGATGTTTTCTTTTGCTGTTTTTTTTTTGTTTTTTTTGTTTTTTTTTTTTAACTCTCTGCAGAACCAAGATTCACTTAGAGACCTCCATAATAGCAAAATCTATGTGTATCATACCATAGAGTTATAAAAGACCAACCCTGTGTTTTCCAAATGACAGAACATTCACCATGAGGCTGGTCAGTTTAATATTGAAACGATGCCACAAATATAGTAACCACCTATTGTTATATGTTATTTTGTAAATATGGGTAGACAGAAAGAGAAAAACAGAAAAAGCATGTACCTGTTGGATAGTGTTCATTCACTGGCCAGCTGTCAACTTGAAGCGTAGCATTGCCACCATTCCTGGTAAAGCGCACAACGTGGTATTTGCCATCATTCACAGGTGTGCTTTCCTCTTTAATAGAGATATCCACTGTGCCAATATTGAAGACTACACCAATCTTGCCTTGTTCCTGAAATGAAAGAAAAAAAGAAAACAAAGCTTGCAAATTGCTTGCTATTAGGAGAATGTTCTGGCCCTATAAATCTCTAATGGGTTTTTGTGCCGGTAGATGGCACTGAAGAATACACAGAAGCATCATTTTGAACTTAGTCAAGATACACTTCATTGGCTCTGCTTCAAGGCTAACACTGTCTTCCACACTCTTCTTTACAGCTTTCACACGAACATAGTGACTTGTTTGCTCTCTTAAGTATTACAAAGTACAGTTAAGAAATCAGGCAATAAAACCAAGGAGATGTGAATAGTTACTTGAACAACAGTTCCACTGATTAGTAGTTTCTTGTTGAGTTGCCATCTGAAGTACAGCCACATGCAGGTTATATGCTAACTGTTTCACTAGTGCAAAAATAGAACAGAATAAATAGCCTCCACTCTAAAACAAATAACCATGGGAATCAGCAGCGTGAATGCATTTTCAAAGATAACAGAATAAGAAATGAGCAAAAATGTACTAACCAGCTTTGGACATTCGAGGGAAACTAATTGCTCCTAAACAAAATGGAAAATGCTCCAGACCTTCAAAGGATTTGAGTGACTGTAATCTTATTTTTTTTTTAATCTCACATGCTTCAAACAATAACTTGCTCCCCCTAGTGATCTCCCAAAACTTTCCAAATGCAGTTAACAAGAATACATCTTCAAGCTTTCAGCAAGGAGATGTACAGTAAGCTGGTTTCAGGGTTTATGAAGGCATGCTACTGCGTGTACAGCATTGATTCAATTCTGATTCGGACAGAACTAAAGTGTTTCACTCAGAAAACCAGTACATTTGTTACCACCCATACTATAAAACCAGCTTATTAGCTGTCTCAGTAGAGAAATCGAAAAAGAAACAAAATGAGATAGTAGAAGGCCATCTCATAATCTCTTCTAAATAGAACTGTGGTGTACATCAGACTTTCTTCTTTTTTCTTTTTCCTAACAGTCTCCCTTATTCTTTGAACTGCAATACTGTGATATCAGTTGAAAAGAAAAACAAACAGTCCTATAACTAAAGAGATCACTAAAAAAACTGGACTGTGCCTGGATTACTTTAAATTTAGCACTCTTAACAGCATATAAAGCATTTTCCCTCTTCTAACAGTAAATTTTAGACTCTGCTGCATTTATACTGGACAGCAAGAGTCTCACATTCATTTACACTACAATGCTTTGGACTGACTTCATTATAACATATCAATAATCTTTTTTTTCACGGTAATAGGGGTAAGTTGATTGCAACATTTTATTGCAACTGAGAAATGCAGAAAATTGTGTAAAACACATCACAAGCCTAACTGAAAGCCTCCTCCAGCTCTATTACAGTCCCTCCTCCAGCAATGTTCCTCATGATTTTTTGAGTCTTGTAGAAGCATGACTTTACCAGATTTTGATACTCATACTTGGACTGACCAGGATCTTGTCATGAAAATGGTTCTGTTCCAATTACCAGGATAGAACACAATATAATGCAATTCTTTGAAAGCAGAGCTATTGGAGCCAAACTGCAAAGAAAGGTATACAAAACATAATTTATTAGTTTATTCATGTTTTTTGTTGTTGTTTTTTTGGTTTGGGTCTAGGACACAAGATTCTCCCTGGAAAAAAAAATCCAACTGTTAGTTTACTCATTACTGGTAGAAAAACAGTAAAGCAAACCAGAAAGAAAAACCTACAGCAAAATACAATGACCATGGATACAGGGCAAATACAGGATTTATTTTCAAGATTTCTTCATCTCCAGTTTTCTATATTACAACAGCTAATTAACTTCCCTCTAAATTTGAAAGATAAACTTTACCACTAATGTTGAACAGTTTATTATGGACTTGGCCTCTATCACTCCATTTCTCATACAGCTAGCACATTTTCTTTTTACATTACCAAACATGGATATTAACTAGTCCTGCAAGTATATGATGATGAAAGATGTATTTCAAATCCACTATGTTTATTTTGTACTTAAATAAATAAATAACTTGCCAAAGCGAGGAAAAATCAAAATACATAACCAACCTCAGAGCTGCAAGTTATATGCTCCAGAAGAACTGCAGAGAATTATAGTAGACAGTACGCATTTCTTGCTATCAGCACTCGTTGATCTGTTCCAAACATCTTACACGAAAAGGTGAACACACATCCCTTGATATTGCTGCCCTCAAAAGCCACACTGCTTTCTCCTCACAAATTTTGTGGAGATAAAGTTCTGTCAGGAGGTTTCTAAGACATCAGGCAAGTAATTATCATTAATTAATGGAATGATTGTAGATAAATTACATGTATAGAAATACTAAAAAGAATGTATAAAGCCTCACTTTGGCCCCTCTGTTCTACACTACCGTCCCCTTCAGGCCCTGTCAGCAATTCCTTGTTATATGCATTGCTCCAAAAACACTATGAATGTTATTAAATGACACAGGCTAATCTACATCCAAGGATCAGGAGATACAGAATCTTACCCTTAACCATTGTTATCCTTTGGGCAACATTTTATTTTACCTTCTCGTAAAAAAACTCTTCATCAGTGAAAGAGGAGTGACAGATATTTACCTTTCCAAGATCTACAAGCCCTGTAATCCAGACATATTTTTACCTAAACTGTGAAAGCATTTTAATAATCCGAAGAACAATTACATGTTGAAATTGGAAGGAGCTGACAATAGCCTCTTAAAAGACCAGTGACAATATTTGCCCCTCAGTTTGATGACAGAAAGCAATCTAACTAAAATAATGTGAAGGGCACTGAAGGAGTAAGAAATTATCATTTTAGTACAGAGCATCACAATGCACAAGCTGGAGATGGAGACTGTGAAATTCCAGCCATACACCAACAGCTACACGCATTACTTACTTTCAGAAGGGCTCTAACTTTTGGTCTTCACCTTTCAGCCATCTTTTTCTTAACCTAAAGGTCAAATCATTCAGACTGAAAGCATATAGCTGTTCCCTGTGTGCAGAAAACATTTTCTTAAAAACTAAAAGAGAGAACATCAGGGAATAACACAAATCCTACACTCTGAACTTCATCTATATGAATAAATAGCAATTCTGTAGAAGACACTCAGCACCCTTATTGATGCAAGAAAAAAGAAAACAACTTATTGAGGTGAAAGGATATATATCTGTCAGCTAATTTTGGCAGATTTTTGTGAGATATTATAAACAGTAAGTCAACTATTGTTTTATACTTTCTTTTGTTGCTGCTTCAACATGTCAAATTAGATTCTCTAAATTCTCATTACAAACCTATTTATACCAAAAAAATCCAATACATATATAGAACAAAATAAATAGAAATTATTACTGTTAGGGGTCATGGTTTTTAAAAGAAGCAATTCTCACAGATACATAATTTATAAGGCTAAAAAGGACAAATGCTTTAATCTAGTCTGCTCTAAAATTTTATGTGAGACTGTATATCTTGTCAGAATTGATCTTATTTTGAACTATGGAATATATTCTAGAACAACATGCGATTGTGATCTGAATATTAACAGCTGAGGAAACAGTCATTACAACTGGGTCTTTTCAGTTACTTTTTTGATAAGATGGCCCAGTTTTGAACACGGTCAAAAAGACAAGGGAAATGTCACGAATTATAAAGAAATGGAATAGTATAGAAAAGGAAAATCTCTGTTATAAGTTAATAGTCTACCTTTGACTTGAATTTTTGAACACAGTAAACAGAGCTTTACAAGCTCCTTCAGTAACAGAAGAAACACAGAAAGTTCTAAAAAAATATCAAATTCGAAACTGTATATATAAAAACAAAACCATCATTATTATTTTAATAACTGGAAGAACTACAAATATTTACTAAAATCATTCAGTAACAAAATTTATTCAAAAGAAGTACATTCTGAGATAGTACATAACTGAATCACGCAATTCACTCTCACAATATGTGTTGGTTGTTTAAGATACATTCAGAAATATATACATTCATGGGAGGAAAGTCAGTCATGAACTACTGGACACAACACTGTGAATATAATACCCTGTTCAGTAGATCCTTAAAAGCAGATGATTACTGCTTATTTTAATTTTTACCATCTATATTGAAAATCATCTAGCCTCATACTTCTATAAATGGCTTGTTAGACTTTGATCAAGTAAAATTTTTTTGAAGGCTATTACCAATTTTTAGGCATTTCATAAAGTGGTAAAATGCTGAAATTAGCAAAGTTTAATGATAATCCAATCTTTTCAACTGAAAGTTTTGAAGTGTGGGTTCGCTAAACATCTGCCAAGGTATACAAGGTCAGGCTTGTATATATAGTTCTGCCTTAGAGCAAGACAGTACTAGAGCAGATGACTTAAAGTTCCAGCTTCATCTTTCTGGGATTGCATACTCATGCCAAACCCATATAATTTGCTACTTGTCAGGAACTTTATGCATCACTACAGGTTTTTAGGTAACTAGTACACAATATAACTAAAATTAAGCTCAGGAATTTATTTGAAAGCCGATATCATTAATAAAGCCTGAGACCTTTTGAGATTTTAACTCACTCACATTAGCAATCTAATCAGCACATGGCTGAAATGATTTATTTTCTATTTTTACTCCTTCTCAGTTCCACCTTCAGCAAGCCATTTGATTTGTCTTTCTAGATTGCAAAGCCACTGGGTTATCATTCTGTACATTTGTATGAGATCTAGCACAGTAGAACTCTGGTATCCAGTCTGCCTCCAGATCTTGTCAGTTGTACAAATAATTAACATCAACTTATCTGATATATAGAATCATCACAACATTACCATGATTGGGCACATACTAAGCTTGCCTAAGTTAATTTCTTCAAAACCCGGGGAAAATGGGCATATCCAGTTTTTCTACTTAAATTTACTGAACAAAGCCTAGTAGTCAGTGATGTTTAGTGGTCTTAAGAGGAAGGCTTGTTTTTGTGGTATTCAACACCCAAATGTGCTCGATTTAATTTTTTTCTTCCTCTGACCCAAGAAAGTATTAGTGCACTGCTAGCTAATTACCTGGCATCAAAATACAATTTAAAATTCATTCCAGTGTGTTAAGGTCACAAAATTGGTGGAAAACAGTTGTTGCTACAAAGCTGGTGAAGCTCCAGCCATGAGACCATTAGTCTTCCTTGTGTAGGGACATCACAACGCAAGTAAGGAAACAGAAATTAACAACATGATGAAAAGGAGGCACAATAAATTATTAAAGTATTATCTGTCCTCATTTCACTGGAAAATACATACTTCAGATGGCTAATTTGTTCTCTTAGCTTACAACACGCATCATGAAAGCCTGTCCTACATCGTGGTATGAACTCCAACTATAAATAGGATTAAACAGACTGGCCATGCATTTTCAAAATACTAATAGCATATTCTGGAAATTGTTGAGAAACAACACCTCTCAGATACGATGCTGGACTTGAGGAAAAAAAAAATCAGAAACCATTCTGAATGTTGATGTCAATTTTGATTTTTTCTAAATGGATGAGACAATGCACACCATGTGCTGCATTTTAATCTTCAAGTAACCAAATGTGTACCCCTTCTCCTGCATTGCGAAAGTCAGCTGATCAAAAACAGCCCATGTACTGTCACGTAGCTCACTTCTAAGACAAAAACATCACTAGCTTCTAAAAATGTCACATGCACTTAGTAAGGAAAAGTCTGTAGTGGGAAGTCAGATTTTAGAAGGACACAAGAACAAGCAACCCACTCAGCAGCAGAGATCTTCCAGGATAAAACATCTCCATCCATCTCACAATGTCTCCATTTGAGTGTTAATCTGCTGGGTAACACTGCCAACAATTTACTCTGACAGAAGCTAAAGTGTCAGTTACAAAAATACAGTACCAAAGATATGATACTTACCAGCAGCATAAAATAAACTGCATACCGTAACTACCAGGTTTCTTTATCAAGAGACTTGATACAATTGTTTGATGTCTGAGGATGCAGTATCTATCATGCGCTCTGTAACAGCAATCAGAGCTGTCTGTCTCAATCCATAACCCATAGAAAATGAGAACTTGTCAGGAAGATGGCATTAAAAAAGGACACGGCTGCCTGACAGGAAAGGTGATGAGAAATATCAACTTGCCACCATCCAATTAGCCCAAGGAGAGCAGACACAAAAGCGCAAAGACTGAGGAAACTTTGGACATAATTAATCTATTTAAAATTTGTTTTGTCTAAAGCATGCTTGTAAATTCTATTTTAACCTCAGTCATTAATAGTATTGCAGGGTTTCAAAGAGTTCCAAAAATGCATGTTTAAAGGTATCCTTTTACACCGCACTGTAATATCACATATCTGCATATATCACATAGCACTGTAATATCAACATACCACTGTATTTTCCCTTTTCAGAGTGTTTATGTATAGATGTCTGATAGAGTTTAATGCATCCAGGGTCTATACTGTATATTTCTTTTAAAAAGAACATAACAGATTTCATGAACTATGTATAAAATCAAAAGCATGTTGTAAATGCTGCAGTAAGTCTTCCTTCCTAGACAAACAAGGAGTATGAGCTAAGGTTCAATAGGCCTCTCCAATCAGCCAAGATAATGAAGAAAATAAGGGTATATGTAAACAAAAACAGTGCCTGGATTTTCTAAAACGTTATTTTTAGCTTTTCAAAGCTTACTTTTTTTAAACTGCAAAATTATTTTAAAGGAAGTGTAGTATGGCTAGACTCCAGCAGAAAGCTTTTCCAATTTTGAACTGCTTTCTTAAAATTTTGCATGGCAGTAGAAAAGAGATAATATTATGCATGAACAGTATGTGAACACTGCAGTGTTCTACTGTACTGTACAACCACTATACTCGTATTTCTAATGAAAATTTCCAAAATAATTATCTACAAATTTTAGTAATTTTCTATGACACAACAGAACTTGGTAAGGAACCAGTGCAATTCGGGACAGTAATGGTGAAAGAGAAGATAGGTTGCTTTTGAACAGATCACACAAAAGAGACCACCAGTACTACCTGCATTTTGCACACGAGAAAACAGAGATAAAATAAACTGACTTACCAAAACTTCACAGGAAACAGAAGTGACAGGAACAGAAAAAAATAATGAAAATGCTTTCTAATTCTTAAGCCAGTAACCTACCATTTACATTGGCTTTACTACCACAGAATATTTCAAACATTCCAATTTTCTACGTACGTAGGATATGCTACTAAATTTATTTATGTAGAGTGCGCTCATTTTCCTTGGTATCTTTTATGTCTAGTTCAGTGAGTGTTTTTCCATGATACACTGTTGTGGAATCTCTGTGTCCAGAACTCTGTGGTGCTCAATTCTAGGCCCTTCAATCTGCCCTGGAAGGGGCACTTGGTTTTTTCAAGTATAAGGTCTTTTTTTTATGTTCACCTTCACCAACAGTCAATAGCTTCCTGAACGTAGGTGGGAACAGTATATTACATAGAGAGTGAAATTTCATGAATCAAAATCAAGATGAACCTCTGGGAAAAAGCTATGACTTGCCTATGCATACAATTTTTGTTATGGAATTCACTTGATGTAAAGTGCTTAGAATCAAGGTATCAGCCACACTGCCTTGCCAAGATTGTACTTCATTGGATAAATAAGAATTCCAGTGTCAAATTAAAACTTAACTAAAGGATGTTGCACATAAAATTGAAGTATTTCCAGCACTATTTTTTTTTATTTTTTTATTTTTTACAAAATAGGTGTGGAGAGAGTAGAGAGCAGATTAACATCAGTTTCTATATATTTTTCATAGATTTTCTCCTATTCACCTTATAAGAAAAAAAAAAATCACAAGATGTGATAGAGCAGTCAATAAAGAAACTGCTTTCTTAGAACTGTGCTGAGAGCCTAATCCTACTGCAACTAAAGCAGCCCTTAGATGATGAGAGTTCTCTAGATTATCCTACACTAAAATCAGTGAGAAGAAACACAAGTGAATTAGGAATGAGGCTGCACTTCCTGATCTAGTTTCCTTCTCAGTATGACCAATCACTTGCTCACATTATTTTCTGTGGAATGAAGTTATGTTTCTTTAGGCCTGCAAGAAAAGACAAAGGACTACTTTCACAGATATCCTATTCATATATTGTTGTAGCTTCCATTAAGAACACTGAGGTAAAAAAGTGTCAGGGCATGGGAGGTGAGATCAGGAAGGTATCACTCACGGATTGGGAAACCTGCTTCTGTGATCACAGCTATTTCTCTGTATCTCATGTTGCAAGAATAAGATATATCTGAAATAAAAACAGAAAAGGAATCTCAGAGATTCCTTTGGAGCAGCAGTGTTTGGCAGATGTTGGGAGAGCACAAGGTAATTGAGACCTAGACACAAAGATCACAAGGTGACTTTGTAGCATGTTGGATAGAAGCAGATCATAGGTATCTATCCTGTGACTAGGACAGAGCTTTTACGAGACAACTCAAACAGCCAAGAGAATTATAGCTACCAGGCTATTGTGATTTAGAATATACTGTTTGTACTTGCATACTGGAAGCAAAAAAGAAATTTTCTTGCCTTTGTCCAGGACTCTGTTATTTGGTCACACTCAGTAAATATTACTCAAGCAGAGTTCTCCTCACTTGCTATTTTGTCAGCATGCTAATGAAATTAACAGGACAAACCCAGACATACAGGAGAAAGTTGTACAGAGGACCCAGATTTGAAAAAAAATTTGGCTTGACACTGTATGCTCAGCACAAAATAACATAGCCCTTAGAAATCAAATCTTAAGGAGAAGCCATTTAGCTTGGAGAAATAAAAAATGTCCCTTATTTTATCTTTTTTTCCAATGAGAGGCTAGGGAGTGGGCCCACAATCATTTCTTCTTCCCACACAAATTACATACCCAATGAGCTGACTGGGAGAGTCAATTAAATTGTAACAGGTTGATTGTGTGGAATACAAACTGAAGGAGAGATAAAGGTGATAGA
Source organism: Meleagris gallopavo (assembly GCF_905368555.1). NCBI lineage: Eukaryota > Metazoa > Chordata > Aves > Galliformes > Phasianidae > Meleagris > Meleagris gallopavo. Next base: position 39,995,176 of record NC_139408.1, on the reverse strand, counting down.
TGTCTCTGGCCAGGTATTACAGCTGTTGTCTGTGGCTGTTCTTCACACAGATGGAGGACAGTATTGGCAGCATATGGCATGGGAGTTTGGACTTGGAAGGCAAATAGAGCAGACTACTGATAAAAGGAAGTAAATCCAAAGCAGTGTGGTGGATAACAAACATGATAGACTGAACTGTTGACCACCTTCCAAGTTTCTTCACCTCTATACCTTACCAAGATTTCTTGGATTCCATCTCCATTCCTACTACTTATCTTTATTTCTGCCTGCAGCACAAAAGAAATCAGAAAGGTTTAACTGAAAGGTGTAAAAGTCAATAATCTTTCCACTAGCTGCATCCAGACATCAATCACTGAGGCAGACTACCTAGGTGGAAGTCTAATAAAATAATATGAATACTGCTTTGCCTTGAAAGCCTTACCATACCCAGAATAATCAGATACTTTAGGAAACAGTCATTAGGGTGCTTCAGTTGGTGGATAGGTGTGATATACAGAAGCATAAGGTGGTGGCAACTATCAGTCATCCCTTAGCTAAGATTTCTGTTACAGCCTCAACAGTAAAGATATGCCATATTCCTGTATCCCAGGACTTAAAGAATCACATGATGCCCTTTACGTCACAGAGTCATTCTGCCACTGCTGCCATTAAGGCCATAATTTCCAGAACAATCTGAGTGTGATCTAAGTAGTACTAGTTTAATGTCATTTCTTCTTCTCTTGAATGGTTTTAACATTGATCCTGTACAATCGTTACTCTCATATGAACATACCAGTTTGGGTTATTTCTCCTCCCAGAATATTCTCCTTTTTTTTTTTTTTTTTTTTTTTTCTTCTTCTTTTTGACAACTTCAATCCTCTTCACATAAGACCATCTAAACTGCACTGTAAAATAGGAAGAGGCTTCTCTGGAGTCTGAGGAAAATTTCAGAATATTTTGACCAGCTCCACATACACATTGTATCTATGTGATACAGTTTCTGAATGTTTACATCAGAAGATGAAAGGCTGGATTTAATTGATTCTCCTGTTGATAAGCTAATATAAAATAGATCATTAACAATGATTTGTTTTCTCAACCTTACAAATAGGTTTGTTTATGGTCATGCATAATAGTGTAAAAAGTGAGAATCCAGATCCCTTCAATGTCTCTGCTATACCTATGCCACGGATAGACGATGGTCTTCAAAAATGTTCTAAAAAGCAACTCTGAACCAGCTCACTAGAAACATTAACAATGCTAAATTGAAAATAGATACATCAGAAATATAGGCACTTAACTCCTAGAGCTTTAAGAGACAAAGAAAAGCGTCTAAAGACAATAAACATCAGTATCCAAAAATATATTATTTTGCAAATCCATGTGCATTCTGTAAATCAGTGAGCAATGCTAATGACAATTTTATCAGTATAAAAGGAAGTTGCACCAACAAAACAAAGAAGACAGAACATGTACAGATATAGGTGCACAACAGAAAATTAGGAAAGCTAGCATAGGTACCATCTATTTCTAACCATCTTGTGTTCTATTTTTTCTCCTGACACAGAAAAAAAAAAAAAAAAAGTAGAAAAAGACAACAAAATAGGCTGTGTCTGTTTTCTGTAATATTCCTGTTAGTCTCTGTGGAATCTCACTGTTCCACTGAATAAACATCATTACCCATAAATTGCTTTGTATCTCGTTACAATGTAAAATCACCAAAGACTTTACTTCAGAAAATGGATATCATTTTTGGGGGGAAGTGAGTAATATGAATAAGTTTATGCAGATCCACTATACATCAGTTATGCTCTGGTAACATACAAGACTGCATTACATGACATAAGTGAAAGAAGCTCTAGACAATACAAATAACATCAGCCTGCATGCAGGAGTAACCAATACTGCTTCAGGGGTGGATAAAACAAGCAGACTGTAGCTCTGTATCATGATATTATAATATTCTTTTCTCAAACTAGAACACAAGTTAAACTAATTACAATCCCATAAACAGATGGATACAAATGACAGTGTGATGCATAGCAAATTCCTAAGGCAGGGCTCTTAGTTTCAGAACTTCTCACCCTCAGATCCCACATACTAGCAAAGAATTATCCTAATGTTTGAAAAGAAGCCATCAATCAATGGTCAGAAGACTTCAGGGTGCGCAACAGCTGTTTCAACATTTCAGGATTTATTTATTTATTTTTGTAAGATAAGCATCAAAGATTTCAAAAGAAAACACATTATACTGTTTTATATTGTTTGGTTTTCCTGTAGAGAAACGAAGGGCGTATTACTCTTGCTTCCATTTTGTCTTTCTTTTTTATTCTTCCTCTTCTTTCAAAGAAGATAAGGAAGAGGAGAAGATGACAACATGAGATAAAGCAGAAATATTCTTAAAATTTATGACTAAAATCAAGATATGTTATCTGAAGACAACTTCCTAGAACAGAAATAAAAAATCAATTTCAGTGGAACATATTAAAACTTTAAACAAATGTCCAAAACAAGTCTTATTTTTATTTATTTAAACATTTTCTTCGCAATGAAGGGCGTGAGTTTCTCATCTGGAATTAGCAGCAGAGCAAGCCTACTTGAACAGTAACTTGTGGCTTCTACTATTATCCTAAAATAAGACATACCATTTAACCTTTCTCAAGGCATACTATTATAACATTTCTCAGTGTCTTGTACTTACTCAGAACCCTCGTGGCTGTTTCTAAAGAGGTTAGCCTCCCTTAATCTCCTTGCCAAGCTTTAAGAATGATATCTCAAAAGACAAATAAGAAGAATTACTATCACAAGAGGTAACATTGATGTCCTTCTAATAAAGACTCTTGTTGACAGTGAGGCATGTGCTAAGCAATGGCAAGGGAAAGTTGAGTATGTTCCCTTCTGGAGTTTGTTCAAAACCAGTGGAAGCACAAATAGTGTACCTATAAGAAAGAGCCTGGGCATACTCCAAATATGATACTAATTCTTCATAGGTTTAGTCACGTTAGCAGATTTATACAGTTTTCTGGTTGAACTCAACATTTTCACCCACTATAACTACAGCAATGGAAGAGAAAAAAAAAGTATCATAAACAAATTTTTTCAAGTACTGTTATTCAGATCTTACAGCTCTTTGGTGCTTTTAAAATGCACCAAAAATGATTTACCAATTCACTTTTACCACAGTACACTTTCAGCGACCTCTTGGATTGTTTGGGGGTTATTTTATTTTCAACGTACAATGTTAAACACTCAAGGATGCCCCTGTAATGTAATGATTCAGTATCCCAGGCAGTGGTTAACAGCTATGCTTCAAGGTGGTACTGGATACACATTCTTTCTCAGCCTTAAGGAATGCATTTCTTCCTTTCTTTGTGAAACTGAGTAGGTGGCTTCAAGAAAAGGAAACATGAACGTCTTGCCCTCTTTTCAAGTAAACGTGTCACAATGAGAATAACTTGAAATATGAAAAAGCTTGAAAGAGGCTTTATTGTTTTACTGAGAGATGTTAATGACAATTGCTGCACTTAAGAAAGAAAAAAAAATGAAGGAATCAAAAAGTCAGCAGCTGTGTCTTGATCTGGATCAAAGTGATAGAGAGGGAACTGTGCCAAGTATCTCCTGTGAAAGTGTTTCCCAGTTTTCTGTATACTCAATTAGATATAAGGAACTCCATTGTGCATTTCAGTACATACTAAAAACACTATTTTTTGAAGATCTGCAGTTTTGTAAGCATGATCAACTGGGCTGAGACCTTTAACTCATTTACTGTAGACTACCACATAGCTACAGAAGAACTGTGTTCTTTTCGTACTTTTGTGGATTGAGTTCAATTGCTAATTAGAAAGGAATAGCATTGTTGAATCCTTGATAGGGATGTTTAGGATGTTTATCTGGAAACATTCTGGCTTAAAAACCGTTGCTTTGAATTGATTCTCCGAGTCTTAACACTATTAACAGTTGAGCACTGGGTATATTTTATTATTTTCTGAGATTTACCTGTGGCTTATTTGCAAAAGCCACCTTTCTATCACTGTATTGACACACAAATGGAACCTGCACTTAACCCTGCCACATTTGCTAACTGAGCACAAATCAAAGATTTCCACTCTTCATTGTCAAAAAGATGAAGATGAACTATTTTCTGTCCAACTCAAACAGCACTTGTGCATCCAGGTTAGCCATCTACCAGAACTGATGTAAACCGCAGCATCAGGTCCTGACCACAAACACATCAGAACATTTCCCTGCTTTGACTTCAGATGAGTGCAGATGTATACTTTTATTACAGTGACAAACAATTTCAAGAAGAACATTCTGCAGTTTCATTTGTGTATGTTACTTTCTTTCAGGGCTTTACAGAGAGGAAGTTATAGCATAGCATAGAGCTTTATGTCTTGTACACTAGAGCTGAAATAATGATCTGAATTTCTCCTTCTTATAAGGCTATGGAAAGGAAAAATGAGGGAAATAATGAAGGAGGTCAATCCACAAAACATCAACATCGTGTACCAAACTACTACTGCTAGCACAGATCAGTGCCTCCACCGAGTTTCTGAGATGGCTCAAAAAGAAAATAGACGCAATGACTCATGTTACTAAAGGTACATTGCTCATAATCAGAGCCATTTCCTAGACTGTTAAATCAGCAACTTTCATGAACATGAAATACATCTTAAGTGGTATTTCAGAATTACAATTGGTTACATTTGGGCCTGCTGACCTTAATAAAACCATCTTAAGTATTTTCTTTTTAATTAAGGTAATAGTAAAGCTCTAAGGATGAGTACTGTTTTTCACTTCATTAATTTTATTGTTAACTTGCAGAAAAGATATTGAAACAGATTAGCAAAGCAGCAAGACAGAGAGGACATTTCAGGTGGCATTTCAGGTATTCATAGGTCCAGACTCTTCGTGCTAATCAAGCCATAGGCACAGGAACCCCATCTCCAAATTGTTCAGCACCACAGTTCCAAATACTGCCAACAGCTGATCTACCAGCACTCAGTCTGACAGCCACACCAGCCTATCTGGTTCCCTGGTCTCCACACAATAGAGACGTTATTATGCAGGAAAGCCTTTTTTTTTTTTTTTTTTTTTGTAGAAGCAGATGGCTGTTCTGCAAGTTCCCTTTCTGTTGGCTGATTAAAAAAGTATCTAAAGACGCGGTTGTCCTTTTGAGAAAACAAGAATGCAGACTCACCCATTCCAGAACATACAGTGAAAAACTTTTGCAAGAGTCCAAACATAGTTACCCTTGTTTTTGTGTTGGCTTTCCTTGGTGAAAGTTGCTGGTCTAGAAATTACCTTCCGGAATGGGATGGTAATTTTTCCACTTTAAAAACTAGCATTGTGAATATAAAGGCATTTCATATAAGCCTTCCTTACTGATGATTTGGGTACTAATTACATAAACAGTAAGAATTCAATTTTTTTTTTTCATTCATAATTAGGGTCATCCAACCCAACCAAAACACACTGAAGATTCTTTGTTCTTCATAGCTGTTAGAGAAAAATGCTAACTAAAATTAAGGCAAGTAAAAAAAAAATTCCTTTACGTTCTCATTTTGCACATCATTCTTGCTCACAGGATTTATTACAGCTTAAAGGAAAATTCTCGTTTTCTCCTGAAAACACTGGTAGCACGTCACTGCCTTCTATTCAGTAGGCAAAAGGGGACAACTGGAAGACCGGTTACTCCAGTAACTGCAAAATCACAAATCATCTGCTTTTGTGAAAGGAATCATGGTTTAATAAATGAATTGCAGAGCTGCATGTCAGACGATCTTAATCCTACTCCTTATGCTGGAAGGAACTAGATACATGGCTTGCAGGAAGCATAATAGCATTTTTGCCCCAGTATCTTTATATTTGATGAAAGAACAATGTTATTTTTATTAAACAGTTATACACTGCACAGAGATCCCAGAATGGGAGAAGTTCTGACAACTGCAAACTTCATCCAAGAAATTTTGACCTCTTACCAAAATGTTTGCAAATGTGTTTGCAGGCTGAACGACTCCTGATAGTGGGGTTGTTTACCTGCTCAGTCCACACATTCTGCCTGCAGCTGTTCTCAAGGGACACATATAATCATCACATTTGTCGCGATGGCAATGGCGATAATGATACTGTATGCACTAATGAAAGGCATGTGCACATTTCACTTTCTGTCAGGCTTGGTGCTTGGGCAATACTGCTTGCCAGCTGCCTCTGTCCACAGCACAACCTGTAATTTAGTTAACAAAATGAGCCATTTCAGAGATCAATCATTATCCTGGCTGTCTTTATCCATTTTCTGTTGCTGCCTGTGGTAAATACACTAGGTTTCAAAACAAGGTCTTTTTCAGTTGAAAAGGATGTAAAATAAACAAAAAAATTTGATACGCCCATTCAGAGCTTTTTGTCAAAGTAGTGTAAGTTGTACCGCTTTCCACCTGTGAAGTTCAGCAGAAGTATCTTTGCCACATGTTTTCACTCTCAATTTTCACATCTTCTAAGCCATCCCTTCACTTCCAGTTCCCTTGCTTTTACAGGATTTAGCATGGTATGACCAGAAATTCTCACATACTGTTTATGCTTTACAACCTTTGACATTCGGTGTTGCATCCTGTCTTAATTCAGTTTCCATTTATTCCACTCCTATCAACTAAAGGCAACCTCTCTTTTAGAACTACAAGGATTTGGACATCACAAGGAAGAGGTGGAAAAGAAGCTGTGTTTTAGCCCTAAAGTCTTTGGAGTAGTCAGAAGAGCCCTAATTCATTTTCGAGTGCCTATTTGAGTCTTCCATTGTCACTACTAATGAGTATGCACTCCTTGCATTGTGAACGCAATCAGCTTAGGTTCTGAAGACTCTCCAGCTAGTTTTAAATATCTATAGTCCTAACCTCACTACACCGACTTTTCCCGCTCGGCTTCTTGCTAAAAATTCCAACTTCAAAAGAAAATTGAACTACAATTCAAATAAAGATACTGTATTGGAACACAAAAAAAGGCCTGGCTTTTCTTTATTCACGCAACAAGAGTAATCGTGCTATCATCTAATGGGAGCAGCTCACAGCTTACCCCATAAATACTTATGAAGAGCTATGTTAATGAAAGCTGTAGAAATTGTTGATATAGATAATTCTCAGAATAAAATACAAATGGCGGTGGTCCTAAAAACAGTTACTTATGTACTTTATTTTTAAAAACAGAGTTGATTTACTAGGAAATTATTCAATTTTTCATAGATTATCTTACAGAGTACAGACAATACTAGAAGATAACATATACTAACTTTTCTTCCCAACTCCTTTTTGTTTTTCCCCCCCCCCGCAGGATCGATGCTCCTAAGAATAAGAAATATGCCTATCTTGCCAGCCAAAGTAAAAGAAGCAACTGTCATGCATCAATATATAAAAATATAAAACCAATATTAATTCTATGAGTAATCAAATGTGCCAGGATTTCTGCATTTATAAAGACACAGCAAAACACCACATAACAGAAAACAAATGTCAGCTAGAATTTCAAAAGGCTTTTCTAAAAAGCACTCTACCAAAAGACGCTATAAAAATTATAATAGGAAAAAAAGTTGTGTAAAACGTTAAAGTTAGAAACTGGTAAAAAAAAAAAAAGACAGTAAACAGAATTTGGAACTAAAATTGTTGGTTTTGTTTCTCAGTATGGAAAATAAAACACTGGAGAAGTTCTGTTTAAGAAGCCCCGTCTCACATAATTATCAGTACTGTGGAAAAGAAGTAAATAACAAAGAAACAAATTCACAGCTAGCATAAAAATTATTTAAGTTATTTCTTAGTAGGAGCCCTATGAAAATGGTCTACACAATGGCAAATTAAATTTATTGTTGACAGATGCAAAAAAATGCATTCTGAAAATAACTAATAATCCATATCTACTGCTGAGTTCCAAATTAACTGGAAGCACCAAGGAAAAAGGCCCTATATGCATTTCTCAACCAGTTCAGGCCTGAATATGGGATATAGTAATAGGACAAAGATCCTAACTGAGGGAAAAACTCAGAAAACCTGAAAATACTCTTGGATTTATTTTGGATAGAATGGCTTGTTTTTGTTTTGTTTTTGAAAATTCTGCTCTTTTGTTCCTTATTGTTGATATAAGCAAGTTTTTACATTAAATTTTGGCAGACACTGACCAGAGATAGAACATTAGCAGATCATGGAATTAAAAAATTAAACAAACAAACAAACAAACAAAAACACCAGAAGAGAAAAACTGGGAAAAATACGTCCACAGGTATGTCTACATGTGAGGAGTCTGTAGCATCATCTACTCTGGAAATTTCAGCACGTCCACACGGATCTTGGCTAGGTGAATCCTGTTCTGAAGAATAATAACCATGTTCATGGTATTACAATGCAATCCAGTTTTGCCTCTGACATTATTTTGTCAAGGTGTACACAGACAAGGTACATATTCAATCATCTTTCATTTTGCATTTGATTTCAAAGGAGTCATTGCTCAGATTCGACTCATAGATTTTCCAGATTGTGACACATCTTTGACGGGTGGATGATTCACATCAAATGAACCAAAGCCATGCACAGGCTTATATCAGTGCTGGTAAGATGCTCAAAGCACAGGGAAAATATGTTTCTTTCTTAGGGGATACCATTCACAGTAAGGCAAAAGACAAGCTTGCTTGGCTTTGTGGGCGATACAAATAATGGAGACAGTATTCACATTGCATTAAGTGTTTTGTAACCACTTGTGAAGTAGGGAATGTGATCTGTCAGAGGAACGGATGGTGTAGGAGGAACAAATGATACTCTGAATTTTTCCCAGCATAAGCCTTGGATAAGCATATAAAAGATATGAAGTAGTAAAAGCATCTGAGAAAAGGAGACTACAAAAAATGACTTCTCCAACTCATGGAGCTCCTTACTGACACAATTTGACTAAAAAACCCAAACAAATAAACAGCAACAACAAAAATCAAAAGCAATCACCAGAACAAACAAACAAAAACCAACAGTAACAAAAAAAGAACTCCACACAAATAGGGCAGCAAACTCACTTCAGGACATGATCTGGTTTAAGCAGACACAGATCTTCTCAGAACTAGGGTGGAAGAGAAAGCCCAAGGAACTCCCAGTTTTTTTTCTTGTCTTGACCTGAACAAGCATTTGCAGTTATACAATTGTCATGAATCTTGAAAGTTAGTAGAACAGGATCATTACATTTTTAACTGCCCCTACTGGGATAAAAATAAGAGTAATATGCAACAATCAGGAATGATCTCAACACTCAAAATGAAGTAATATTACTAACAGAATCAGTACTGAACCACAAAGACTCTCTTGTTCCTGCACAATGTAAGAAGACAAAACTCAGATGTCAGAAAGAAAGAACACAAAGAAACAGAGGAAAGAATGAGTTAGAAATAGCCTTCAGAGTAGTAGTCATTTTCAGATTCTTACTAACAACCTAAGAGATCAAATAATGGCAAGGGGGAGAAGATTAGTAAGCAGCCTAATTTTATTTCTGTATCTAGCTATATACTGAAATACAAATGAGATCTGTTTAGGATGATCGTGTTTTGGATGTCATCTACCAATCCACATCCCTGTCAGAAGAATGCACCTTTTGCATGGTTTAAACTCAAGAAGATCTGATGAGCTGGAGAAATTATGACATGAAGAAATAGGCCTGAAAGTAAGTATGACTGTGAATGAGTTTAGTGGAGTAAGAAATAGGATGTTTGACATATCTCTATATCAAAAAGGGAAGATAGGCACTACCACCTTGTCTTTTCTCCCCTTGCCTCCACAGCTTCATCGAAATAACTGCTTATTAATGTACCAGGAGAAGACATTTCACATTTACTTCTTAAGATCAACCTGACAACTTGCCAGCTGTTTCTGTATTATTCTCCCACAGCAGTATGAGTAATCCAAGGAATGTTCTCACTCTCTACCAGCAGAATGGTTACTTGCTGTTCATTCCTCCTAGTCTGCTCCATGAGCAGGATGTACCATCTCATATGTTCTACATACTTTACAAGCCATAAGTTTTGATATCATATAAGCACAATTTCTACAGGATTTAGTGTGGTATTCATTCTAGAAGTTCTCATGCCAAGAAAACAGACTCCCAAATTCTTGTTTTCAGTATCCCTGCCCCAAACATATGATGGTCATTTCTCAGTGTTATTACAATACCATAGCCTGAAGAAGAAATTTGTGGGTCAATATATAATTCCATTGTCTTCTTAAACAGTAGAAAGGAATTACTAAACAATGAAGAAGGGATAAATGTAGTCAGCTTGGGGAAATGTGCTCATCTCTTGCTGTGGATCCAGGGGATGGCCACAGAGATGATCAGAGGGCTAGAGCACCTCTGTTATGAAGAAAGGCTGTGGGAGCTGGGCTCATTTAGCTTGGAGAAGGCTCCAGGGAAACCTCATTGTGGCTTTCCAATACTGGAGGGGAGCTTACAAGCAGGAATGGAGCGGACTTTTTACATTGTCTGATAATAATAGGACAAGGGGGAATGGTTTTAAGTTAAAACAGGAGAGATCAAATTAGATGTTAGGAAGAGATTTTTTGCTCAGAGGCTGGTAAGGCACTGGCACGAGTTGCCCGGAGAAGCTGTTGATGCCCCATCCCTGGAAACACTGAAGGTTGGATATGGCCCTGGACAGCTTGATTTAGAGTGCAGCATCCCTGCACATCGCAGAGGAGTTGGAACTAAATGATCTTTAAAGTCCCTTCCAATATAAGCCATTCTATGATACCATGATCTCTTATAAGCACATATTAGTGTTCAAGAGTGAAAGACAAGTGCAAAGGACTTCAAATTCCTGTGTGTCTTCTACTTTCAGAAAATAAAACTTTTAGAAAAAATACTCTAAGACAGACACTTCCTAGGACATGAGCCAATCCTTGTAGATATCAGTAACTTATCTTGGTGTGCATCGCATCACCTAAAGTCTCAAAGTCTGAAGAAAGTACATTTGGTATTCAAAATCAATAGCTGGAAGGACACTTGAAAAACAATGACATATACCCCAAATTCTCTGATGTAGGCTTTTAGGCTAACACTTGCTATGTCCCCTTCTATCAGCTTGATGAAAGTTAAGAGACCAGAATGCAGTCTCACTCAATAAGATATTTATTATCTTTTTTCTCTCTCTCTCTTTAAAGAAAAAAAAAAAAATGTATCTTTTTCCCACTGTCTGCACCATTTACTATTTTCTGAGTAATTGTGTCTGTACAGGTAACAGGCCTGGGGGATTTGTTTGCCCACAAACGCAGGCATGTCCTAAAATGGAGAGCCAGACTTCTAGTGTGTTTGCCAGTGTCATACAACTGGTCTTTTCTGAAATGCTACAAAACAGAAAGAGAAAAAAGTAAAGGCAGTGTTTGCCAAATGGCATCTTCTGTCTCATGCACACACCGATCTGGATAGTCGCTTGGTTGCAGCATAAAAAGCTATTAGCATCAGAACAAAAACAGGCATCCAATTTCCCCACCCACCCAGATGGAAGAAAATAAAGCACCTCACCAGTAATGGTTTTCAGAGAGAAAGGGATACAAAACAGGAAACAAAACAGGACAGACTTCAACAGCATCCTTTTTTTAGTGTGTATTTTTGTCCTCTCACTCCTTTAGTGTCTAATCCATAAAAGAATCTAAATCTCATAAAAAAAAACCACCTCTGTTCCTGGATGCACTTTAAAGGCAAAGCAATATGAACAGAGGAAAGCACTGTAGCTAATAAAAAAGAACTTTCCTCTCTCATTCTTTGTAAGTGCATAATATCTAGCATACCCAATAAATGGAGATAGATAATAGAAAAGAAGGAAGGCTCAGGATTGAAAATGCATTGCATAGGCTTCCTCAAGCTCCTTTGAAGCTTTTGACTATCTCTCTGGAGCTCCCTTGAAATAAGGTGATAACGTCAACACTAATGATACTGATAACACTAACAGTAATAGTTTATCTTATGGCAAAACAAGAAGGGACCATCAAAAAAGTGGCCCTGCTGCTTTCAGTGATAGGACAGCAGCTGTAGCATAAAGGAAGTAATATATGACACAAGCAAGCAACACAATGGAATTAAAGAAGGGTAATGTCTAGTTTCTCTTCAAACATGGCTTTATTAGCAGCAGATCAGATAAGGGAAGAATACTGGTGGAAGAGACAAGGAAATACAGTCTGAGACAAAGTCTCAAGAGGGAAGAAGTAGAAAAGAGATGGATTAAACTACCCAACAGAGATGGTAAGAAATCTTCAGTTTTTGTGTTCTCTTTATTCTTTCTTTTGAAGAGAACAGAATAACGTACTGTAATACTCCACGGTGTTGTGAAATAATGTACTGGACCTCCAACAAAGTCCATAATACAGTACGGTTTTTATTATTATTACTGTTTAGTAAGTCTTCCTGTTCTACAAGCACACAGCCCCAAAACCCAACACAAAGCATTCTAAAACCAGGGCATAGCAAACTGGCTATCAGTTAAATGAAAGCACAGATGAAATTTGCAATAAAAATTGTTGAAGCAATTTTGGGCTTGAGAATTAATTTGCTACCATGAAGTCAGTTCTCTCTAAAAAATACTGGGAAGATGCCATAATGGGAAATAGAGGTTTCAATTTCAGATGCCAAGTGATTACAGCTTAGTCTGAACTCGGCTAAGGAATCACCTTCTGCTGTGAAAAACATGCGCAGGTATTCAAAGAACATAAGCAGTTAGAATGTCAGTTTCACCCATCTGTCTTAAATGGATCATCTTCAACAAGATTCAACACCATTTTAAAGCCGTATTTTTTTGGTCAACTCTGAAACGAAGAGAAGGGTTTTTGGGTATCCAGTTTTAATAGATTTGAGGCTGGTTTCAGGATCCTGGTAGCTTCAAGTAGCTACAACACCTGGAAATGTCCTTTTTTCAGTTCCTTTCCAACTTACCATACCTAGTTGGACAAAACAATATTGCAGCCAAAACCAAATTTCATACCCAATGTTTGTAAAACAATTTAAAATGAGACCCATACATATTATTGCTATCAAGACTTGCTGTAGGAAAGTTACAATCAGCATTTCATACAAAAAAAAGAGTAGTTGTGAGGGGAGAAATATAGTTGAAGACAACGCTAATAACAAGCAAAAAACAGCTGACATTTGCACATTTCCAAAAGCTGTTTAACCGGGATAGATAGGTTGTTAAACAAACTCCATTCACAGAGCTAGAATGTGCAGACATCAGATGAGAACTGAGCCAAATTTTAATGATCACGTTTCTTAGAATGTAGCAGTTCCTTTCAAGAGCTCAATTTGATTTCAAACCACTGTCCCAAAGATTTATCTTTGATAAGGCACAGCTGCTGGTTCCAACAAACTGTGGTCATTTTGCACTTTTATGTCACCTATTTTTTAGCAGAGATTAGATTCTCCATAGTTTTAACCAAGTGTGAATATTTGAATTAAGCAAAATTTCTCTCATTACCTTCCTGAGAAGGGTAGCTGCAAGAAATGAGAACATACTGCAAGTATGGAGATGACATCTGACTGATGCCAAGACTATTAAACTGCAGAGGTTGCTGTCAAATGAAAACACAACCCACTTTCAAGGAATGCATTAATATGGACAATAAGTTATCCATCTCCTTATATGGTGCCAGAAAACATTAAAAAAAAAGTTCACTGTGTGTAGGAGTAAATACTGTATGGGAGATACAATAAGCACCAGAATCTCTCGTGGTGAATTGTAAATACCACATCCACAATATGTAAGCATGACTCACTGATATATCTGGACAAACGTACTGCACTGTTCCATGAGATGGAACATTATAGTTCCTTAAAAACAAATAGCAATGTCAAACAAATTTAAATCAAGAAAAACTTACTTGTTTTACCTAAGGATTGCAGAAATTAATTATAGCATAATCTAACACATTTGTCAAGCAAATACATTAATCAGTGCTCTTGGTTTCCTAGCAATTCAGATTAGTGCTCCACTCTAAGCCTCCTTGATACACAATGCATCTGCATCTGATCTAGTACAGGGAGCATCCAATATTTTGACTTGCCTGAATCACAGTCAGTGGAGAGGAATTGTTTTGAGCTATATATAAAATATATAATATGGTTAATGTATATAGGTAACAAAACATCTTTAATTTTTCTTATATTTTTATTAAAACAAAAAAGAGGGCAACAAAGGCATAAAACTAGTGGGATATTTGACCTTGCTAAAATCATGTAATAATTTTAAACATTTACAATCTTCTGGGGTTGCACTATTAGCTACCCAAGGTTGCATGTGGTCCAGATGCTGCAGGTTGGCAAGTATGATTTAGGAATTGCTCATATAAATACAAAATAAACTACCATTAGGTTTTGAGAAGTACCAAGATCACAAGAAGGTGCACAACATCTGCAGCTGCACATATCCTTCAATGAGATACAGAAGAGATCTACGAAATAATGAAACATATCAGTAGTATGTCATTCTGAACTGCCAACTATCTACTACATTACCAGAACTTCTTTGCATGGAAAGATGGGATTTCTCTACTTTAGCCACTTAGAAAACAAGACACCTACTCAAAGTTAGTTTCCTAGGATCTTTCTATACTCAACAGTGATTGATAAAAAATTTCAGAGTACCCTTTAATCTTGATGGCATGATCTGCTCAAAAAAACTGTCTATTCTTCTTTACTTGCTATAAACAGAACACAGGAAACAGTAGGCTTAAAGTGTCTCAGACAGCTCAGACAAGTAATGTGAATCTCACTTTACAACCAAATTATTTTGTTTTCTACAGCTTTTTCCCATTATTTTAATCCTTGCACTTTGTACCAAAATGTTACAATTCAATAGGTCTTTGGTTTACTATTTTCAAAGAAAGATGAGATCTCATCTATATATTTATATACCAGAAGTGATGATGCATAGATGATAATGACAAGCTCTTTTCAATGGTGTTCAGTGCCAGCACAAGAGATAATGGGCACAAACTGGAACACAGGAGGTTGTCTAAACATCAGGAAGCACTTCGTCACTGTCTGCAATGGAACACTGGACACAAGTTGTCCAAAGAGGCTGTGCAGTCTCCCCTTTGGAGACCTTAAAAGCCATTTGGACATGGGCCTAGGTACCCTTCTCTGGGTGTCCCTACTAAAGCAGGAGATGGACCAGATGGATCAAAAGGTTTCTACCACCCTCAGCAATGCTGTGAGTTTTGTGATCTCTCAATATCCCAACACCTGCCATCCTTTGTTATCCAATAACATTGCCTATTTACCTCAAGTAGCATCAGTTACAAGTTCTCAAGATATTTTAATTTACTTCATCTGCCCCTATTTTTTTGTAATTGTTCAAAATAAGTAAATACTTTAAAAATGCGTATGTAAATGATTGTCAGAATGAAGATCCAAATAAATGTGTCAAGGGCTATGAACTACCCCACTGAAAGATACGAGCTTATAGTAAGAGAAATAGTTAACACATAGGTGTTGCCACTGAATCTGCCACAGCCCAGTTTTCTCCCAAGAAACAAGTCTTTGAATCTATTGTGCATTAGCTCCACCCTACATAAACAGGCATTACAGCACTCACTTATCTTGTTATACTCTAAAAACAAAGAGAAAAAGATAATAGTGCAGTATTGTAACTGGGCTATTTTCATATGATCATGTTTTTAAATATTTTACATATACCATGTTCTCAATACATTTCAGTGCAGCCAACATCAAATTCCAAATAAAAATAGTGAATCTCTCATGAATCATTTTGGCAAAATCTTCCTAGAAGTAGCTTTGAAAAGGCAATATGATTTTTGATAAGCTTTATCTTTTCCTGACTTTGAAAAGGGCACTATTACACACTTAACATTCCTCCCTCACTTGTAAATGGAAACATACTTACAGCTAACATCCTATCACTTGCAGCTTGAAACTTCAAAACTCACCTTCCTAATATGTGCTTCTAATTAAATTTCAGTCCCTAACCACAGCTGCTGTGATTCATGCATTCCCTGTTAGGTTCAGTGTTAATTAATGAGGGCTCTTTAAATTCTCTGAGCTGAGGTGTGGGAGGGAAAAAGGGCGTATGCAAAACACTAGGATTTCTCAGTTTGTTGTAGTGTGTTGTGATGCCCCTTTGGGAGGGGGCTCAATTACAGCATGCATTCAAAATAGAATGAAAAAGGAGGTGGAGAACTGGGAACAAAAACCCACACAGTGTATTTATTCATGAGCAAATATACAATTATGCAGTCTCATGAATTAGGGAACTGCACTTTTAAAGAAAGACAGAATTGTGTCAGACTGTTGTTTTGTGGTATATTGGTATGATACTCCCTTCTTTCAATGAAAATTAGAGAAAAAGTGGGATGTAGTCAACAGGATCCAGAGGTGTCTATGAAATCTAGGGTCAACTTCTGATGGGTTCAATCTGAAGTATTAAAGAAAAAATCATGAAATATGGACTTCTACAATCCCTCTTAAGATTGGAAATCTAGGTTGAAAATGAGAGGACCCAGCATCTCTGCAGATGAGGATTTTCAAGGAATTTCCTTGAGTCTGTGATCATCAGGCTAAATAAGCAAAGCAGTTATTTCTGGCCTTCCTGCATATGAGTTCATAAACAATCACTGTTACTAATAGGTATGCGTTACACACAGGCAGGCTACTTGATACAATGAGATACCATGACTACTCTGTCATCAGTGAAATGGCTGCCAGTCAAAACATGGCTACTGCTCGCAGTTTGTCCAAAATATTGATCTGAAGATGCTAAAATTGGTTGCAAATAAGTATGAGCATTTGAGCTTTGTCATTTGTGCTTCAGTGGCTTGGTTTTTTTGGATATTTTTTTTCCCCTCGCTGCAATATCTCCTTTAAAGCATCTCTCCTCAGTGAGTGTTCTAAGCAGTGAAGAAAAAAACAGCAATTATAGTAGTGCAGCATTACGAACTGAAAATAAGTACCTCACAGCCAAATGAAACATCAGAATGGATGTTAAGAAGAACAGAATGCAAATTCAGGAGGAAGAATTGAGCCTAGATCTTCACAGTGGCACCTCTTACAAAATATTCTTTGGGATACTTAACAGTCCTGAATAGTCATAACCTCAGACTTCATTTTACTCTAGGACTGTCACTACAGTACCTGAAAAACTACAGACCCAGAGGTATACTGCTCGCAGTTGGGATGGAATCACATCATTCCCTCTCTTTCACACCAAAGCTTGTCTTCCTCTGAATCAATCTAATGTTTCGTCCACCAAGGACAATAACCACAAATTCTTTTAAAACTAGATATTTTTTTCATATTAGTGGATAAACTGCATGGGGGCAGGGGGAGGGATGGAATTAAAAACAATATCTATCCCAACCAAGTCCTTACTTTCCCCTTGGAGCTGGTGTGGAAATCCCAGCTCAGGGACACTTGACTATTTCTTCTTAATGACTATGATAATCTGATAGTGACTTTTTCAAGTCAAGGTGGCTCTGCCTCTGAGCTACGTACTCCGTTTGCTCAGGGCAAATTGCAGCTGCACACCACATTTAGAAAAAAAAAGACAAGCAGTCTGAAAGCAAAACTGGCCTGTTGTCATAGTCCAAGCAAAATTTATTCACTGTCTAGATCTAGCCCTGAGCCAACCTCAGGAGGAGCACTCAACAAACTTCTTCAAAATTTCTCCTAGGCAAAGGTGATTGCTCTATAAATATCTCACAACAATTGATTTTTCTTACTGTAGAGCCTCTTTCAGCCTACAGGTTCTCAGCTCTGATTAATATCTTTTGGATTTGAACACATAGGACTTGACTGATAAATCCAGAAACTGTAAACATACTGCCACTAGAGCCTTTTTACTGTTAGGGATAACAAGTTGAAAACAGCACAGTTTAAGGACAGATGCTGGAGCTGGTCTAAAGACTGATGTAAAGACAGGATGCTGTCTTACAGCTGTTTCCCTGCCTCCAAGGGGTGGCAGATATCAACATTTCATTTTTGGATAATTTTGCCACTGGCAACCCCAGTCTTTCCATCAAAAGCCATTAGAAAATGCCCAGTATGGTTTCTTAAATACAGAAATGATTTACTGACACTTAACATGGGAAAAAAAATTTTAACCTGTTTTCCTCAGTTTACTCAGAATAAGGTTCTACTTGCAGTCTGATCACCTGGGAGAACAGTTTTTCTGTTAGCTATATTGAAGGAAGTGTCCAAAAACTGCATTACCACTAGTGATGTGTGGAATTGCTGGTCTACTTTGGTGAGCCCTAAATACTATAGCAAACGACACCTCTCAGTGGAAGAGAAGCCCTGGTTTTGCAAACCAATTCCTACAGTATGCTTGATGGATAGATATGGAGTGGGAGTGTGTGTGCATCTTTTTTTTTTTTAATGCTTTTGGGACAAACTGAAAAGTAAGGAAAGCAACTGGTATATCTAGAACTTATCTGAAAAGCCTTGAATCTGCTATCAAACTTTTGTACAATTCAGATCTGTAATCTCAGTTGTTAGATTTGTCAAGAATTTGGTTGCACTCTGATTTTAACCTGCAGTATAGGCTGCGCTATGAGATGAGACTGCTCTTCTCCAAAATCTCTAAATCCTTAGATGCTATTCCCATCAAATTGTAACATGGATCCATTCTTCTATGTGCCTGTTTGTCCTTCTTGTCTTTTAATCGGTACAGATCTACTGCCTTTCTAGCATTTGTTCGTTTCTGAAAAGGTAATTGTTCAACACATCCACCTGTTTCAGAGCTACAAGGATTCCAGCAGTATGAATAAAATTACTGAATAAAAATTACTGAATAAAATTACTTGCTCAATCTAGGCTAGTTTTGTTTTTCTACACAAATGCAAAAGTTTTGCTTTTTACAGCATGCAGAAAGAAGTTTCCTCAAACAAATCTGAGAGCATACAAGACTACGATGGAAGCAGCATAACCTTATAACGTTCACATATTATAAAATCAAAGAATGGTTTGGGTAGGAAGGGACCTTAAAGATCACATAGTTCCAACCACCCTGCTATAGGCAGGGACATCTTCTTCTAGACCAGGTTGCTCAAAGCCCCATCCAGCCTGGCCTTGAATGCTTCCAGGGAGAGGGCATCAATAACTTCACTAGGGAAACCCATTCCAGTGTGTGACCACCCTCATAGTAAAAGAATTTCTTCCTAATATCTAGTCATCTAGTCAAATCTATCCTCTTCCAGTTTAAAAACATTTTCTCTCATCCTCTCGCTGCTACACACCCTTATAAAAAAGTCCCTCCCCAGTCTTCCTGTAGGTCCAGTACTACAGTGCTTACTTATTCCAGAAAATTATGCAACAGATTTGAGGTTTATGATAAAAGGCCAAAATCTGTGTCTGGAGATGAAAAAAGTTGTTCTACCACAAACTGCCAAGTATTCATTCTCTTGCTTCCTTTAGGACCATTAATATAGCATTTCACAATGCTAGCATTTATTTCAAATAACTGAAAACCCATTTAAAATAAACTGTAGCACCCACAGACCTGAGTATATAATACTGCATTCCACTGTGCTTTTCTACAGCACTCAGCAGCAAGCCACAGGTCTCTTCTTTCTTTCTTAAAAGAGCCTTCCCCTATCATCCCACATCCCTTTGGTGTCACGCAGCTTTTTTCAGACGAAGGGAAGGTAGCATCAACTCTGTTAGATTTCTTCTGAGGCACTGAAAGCTGCAAAAAATGACAAATCCTCAGAAAAGATCCCTCCCCCCCCACCCCCAAATGTCCTGTTATCCCCAAGACAAAGAAACAAAGAACTGCAACTTTTTATGTAATACAATTATTTCTATCTTTAAAGCCATATTAGAGTATCCTGTACCACTGTCCATAAAAGTGGCCATGACATTTCCAGGACATGAGACTGTTCTCTATTCTTCCCTATTCTTCCCTGGGGATGTGTCCATCTTGCCTTACATGATGAAACGATCAGTGCGATTTTAGAGAGAGAAAAAAACATCTCTGATTAAAGAAGTCTCTAGAAAAGCCTGGAAAGTGATCTAACACTTGTTTGAAGACAATTGTTGAAAAGAAAGTTCTTACAATATTCTCCACAATAAAGACAACCAACTGCATGCCTGAAAAACTGAAAGAGCAAATACGATGTGTAAAAAGAAAATTGAAACCTTGGCCTCCTCACAGAAAATGCCAAAAGATAATGGAGTTTATTTTTTTGGAATTTTTATATTTGGAGAAATTATTGCAGAAATAATACAAAGACTACCAAGGAACAGTATGGTTGATTTTCCACACCAAATAGTTCATGCCACTTCTCTATTCAGATTTAAGGTTCATACTTTAAAAGTCCTTTCTGACAAGTGGGATTAGGTTTCAACAAATAAAACACTGCTTCCTAGAGCTCAAAATGAACATGGTCAGGCAATGCAACCATCTGCAAACACATTAGAAGCAGAAGGCTAAAGTTTTTTCACCTTCAGTTTTAATGATATGTTGATGGCATACAGAATCAAGTGGAATTATGGCTTTATCCCATTACTATTATTTTTTCCCTATTAGAATATAATGATTTGTAGTTTTATGAACCCAATACTTTTAGAACACTAAATGAGTACACATCAGAGATGTAATGGATGATTCCTACTTTACTGATACATTTTTCTTCCATAATCAATATTTCATGAAGATAATATTCCACCTTCAGCAGAATACTCTTTTTGAACTGAACGATGACCCCTTATCATCTTAAACCAAAACGGTATTCAAGACTGCAACACATTCTCTGCAGTTGTTGACAATAACACAGCCGTATTTTTCCCTACAAGATACCAAACATTTACCAAAACACTGACCCATAAACATTGCAAATCATTTACATCTCACTTCTCAGTAACTTAGAAAGAAATATACATACATACAAACATGTATATTGTGCATGCAACAGATACATATTTTTGTTTATGGAGACATTCAGCAACATTTTAGTCCATGCATACAAACTTCAATAGATTGAAAAGCACTAGTTTTATATTCTGATCTCAGCTCTTTCTCCTAGGTTTCCACAATTTCAAGCAAATCAAATTACATACATAAATGAGCAATTCAGTATCTTTTCACTTACTAGTCAGGCTCCTAAAATCTATGTACAGACTGCCAAAAAAATAAATTCCTTTCAGAGTCTTTGTTGAGAGCAAAATTAATCAAGGTAATATCAAGTTTTTGGCTGAAATTTATGTTCATTTATTCATCTCTTTTTTCCAGTTCTTTTCTGCTACAAGTTTGTCTTGTCTGTCTCCACTGACTTTACTAAAAGCTATGCAAATCTTACCATCACTTTATCCCTCAACACACTACAAATCAGACTATTAGTCACCAAACCAAATCTTTTAATAAACTAGTTGTTTCAGTCATAACACAAGAAAAACTTTTAGAAAAACAATTTCCCCTTCAGTTACTCAGAGTTTCTTCCACGTAGAGCAAAATTTTATGTTGTGAAATGAAGTTTTATCAGTTGCTTTCATAACCTGTCAGTGAACTTACTCAGTGGTATCTGAAAAGGATACGTTTACTTCTAAATTTCTTTTTGTCAGTTGAAGAATACTTTTTACATTCTTCAGAACTATTTCAGCTAGCTGAAATAACTACATATGAGGGCTGCTCTGAAAGTAATGCCTCCTATTTTATTATGTTGGCCTACCACAGCAAAATTAGATGTTGGCATTATGGCAGCAGAGACCGAACCTTCCTCTCAGTATTTCATTACATTTTGATGCTGTGAAACATGGCAGCAGAGGAGCAGACTGACAAAATGGTGTCTGACCTGAAAGTGCATATGAAGCAAATAGTTCTTCCATGTAGAAAAAAATGGCACCCACTGACATTCATTGATGCTTGCTGAACGTTTATTATGCTTATATCCAAACTGTGGATATAAGCACCGAGAGGTGGTGGGTGATGTGTTTCAGCGGTAGCAATAGAAAGGTGAAAGACAAGCCATGCCCTCAACAGCAGCTGTCACACCACGGAACGAAGAGAATCTCAATCTCATCCATGTAAACTGGAGAATTACAACCAGATTTGGTGCTTTCTGACTTCCATTTGTTCAGGTTACTGACAGATGGACTGCACAGGCAACATTTTCCTAGCAACAATGGTGTCATAACTGTGATACAGTGGGCCACCTTTGCTGGTGTAGATTTTTACAAGCGTGGCACGCAGGTTTTTGCTCACTGCTAGGAAAAATGTATAACCAAATATGGTGACTATGTTGAAAAATAGTGCATTGTAGTCAATAATTTGTTCTATTAAGTAACATTATTATGCTATTTGTTGTAGTTTCCATGGAAATAAATAAGAGACATTACTTTCAGAGTGACCTACTTATGTCTCTCTTGGATTTTTGGAGATCTCTCTACAAGTCAGTTGATCTTTTTAAGTGGGTTGAAGGCACAAACACAGGATTATCTCATGTAAATTTCTCTTCTATTTAATTGGATTTTTTTTTTAATGCTATCCAGCAGTAATCTTGTGTCTTTAACAGCTAACTGCCTTTCAGTGCATCAAATCTTTATGATCTTTGGTCTTGTAGTTATATAGTTTGCCCAGTGTCTTGATCTTCTAACACTCTGAAGTGTGACCTGATCCATTTTAATTTCTAACAGTTTAACATTTATAGGTTTCATTATCTCAGGCTTTTCATAGTATTTTCCATTTCTGTCGAATTTCATTTAGAAACATTGTCTGTTCCAGGCAGAGTCATGATATCTGCCGAAAGATGCAGGTTTCTATCACCTAGGATACTGGGAGCCTTAATTCATGGAAAACATTGTATTTCAGGAATTAGTGATGTTGACCGCTTGTCTGCTCTACTGGGTCTAGTACTTAGGGCTTGAGAAGCTCACACATTAGCATGAATATCTGCTGGATAGGAATCTGTTAGAGAGCCCTGTGCTGGCTTTTGGTGGATGTTACGACAGAAATAACTTTCCAGACTGTCAGAAAATACACGACTGTATTGCTGAGCAGAGGAGGACCACTCCCTTCAACCCACCGGCAACTCTCCTTCTAAAGCAGGCCATTATGCCACTGATCTACTTTGCCACAAAGGGATATGGCTGGCTTGGGTTCAGCTTGCTGTTTACAAAGATCAAGACCCTCTTTTCTGCTACACTGCTCTCCGTCCAGACAGTCCCTAGTCAGTAGAGGTTGCATAGGGGTTATTCCTTCCCAGGCACAGAACTTAGTAGTCCTTTTCACTGAACTTCATGAGGTACTGTGGACCCACTTCTACAGCCTGTTTAGGTCCCTCTTGATATAGCAGTATAGCTACCTGATGTATCAGACATGCCTCCCAATTTTGTATCATCTGCAAACTTCCTGAGTGTGCACACTGGCTTACCATGCAGACCATTACTAAACTTGTTAAACATTACGGACCACAACAGACTTCAAAAAGGCATGTGTGTACACCCAGCACACATACAAGACAAACTATCGAGGCACACAAAGAAAATACTAGAACTTCTATATTTTATCTAAGAAAAATAAGAAATATATCTGTACTAACATTTGATATGCAGATGGAGAGTTGCACCTATTCAACTGGTTGGTATGTCAAAGGGTCACATGCCACGTATAGGCTATGAAGTGACCTTGGGATGAGCAGCATGGAGCAGGTCACTGTGGCACCCTCACTAATTCATTCACTTTTAGCTTATTTTGACTTAATGCAGTTTACATAGAATCAGTTAAGTGGATGTATGAATTCTATTATCTAGTTTTATTAAACTAATCTTCACAAACTGAATAAGAAATACTGCAGAAAAAAATGGCAGACTGAGGAGAGGACTGGTTATGTCAACATAAGTGAAAAACGACATAGCAGATCTGACACTAGTTCCAGTCCTAATACAAAAGCTCATCATTTGCCAACTTATGAGGTAAAAACAATGGTCTAAATCAGACCAGACAACTTGGCCAAAGAAATAAAAAAATTATCAAGAAGATTATTTGAAATACAGATATTCTTCCACGATCTGAACAATCCTTCACACAGATTGTGCCTTGAGATATTAAATAATAGCATGAAGACTTGACAACTAGCAGGAAATCTAAAATCTAAGCATCCAGAACACAAAGACAAGCCTCTACAATTTCTTCAGCAATGTTTGAAGTCATGAGATATTAAATGCAGTACTTTACAAAACATAATGGTAACTGGTCAGTAGCTTTCTTTTGAGAATTCTAGAATTTTCTAGTATAAAACAAGCTACATATTGCTGTCGAAACATTTGTTCTTCTTGTCATGATAAAAATATCTGAAAATGCACGGAAAACAATATAGATACAAAAATGCATTCCTTTGTCAGTAAATACTGTTGGAAGATGTATAGAAAATGTTGCTGAAGCAAGTACTAAAACAAGTTATACAATCTGGGAGGTCTTCTTTACAGTTGGATGAAAGTACAGATGTTTCTAACATGTCAGTTATGGAATTTGATAGATTCTGTTTCAATTCAATGAAACATAGAAAGTACTACATTCCGTGATCTCGAAAGCTGTACTGGCAAAGATGCATTTTCATAATAAATGATTTTATGAGGAGCAATGTTTATGGAAAACCTGTGCAAGTGTAACCGCTGCTGCAGTGAATGCCTTGACTGGAATAAAAAAAAGGATTACAGGGTAAGGTTACAGTGATAGCACTGTATATGAAATTCATTCACTGGATCGCTGGTAGGCAAGCTACTGAAGCCAGAAGTGGTCCACGTGTAACAGGATTAAATATACGTGATTCATTTTACAAAAACAAGACCTTTTAGAAGTAGAATCTTTATAGCACTTTGTAGCAAGATGAGGAATGACTGAAAATCTTTTCTGTACAACATAGAGGTTTCCTGGTTATCTCAAGGCAAAGCGCTTAAGAAGTTTTTGAACTTTATGATGAGTTATGTATTTCTTTCTTACAAAAAGACAAATGTCCCAAATTTACCCATCTTTTCTGTGATGACAAGTGAATGACAGAAGTATGTGAACTAGCAAATATTCTGGAAAAAAATAAATAGCGTGTTGCTTCAAGGTAAAGGTGAGGTTTTAAGAAGTGAGAAAACAACTGTTTTTTGCAAGTAACTTACACTATGGAGAGAACAACTTGAAAGTAGCTGTTTGAAAATGCTTTTGTTATGTGATATTTTTGGGATAACAATGTTATATTTCATAGAAAAAAAATTACCATATTAATAATCTTATCCATTTATCACACTTAAAAACAACAAACAAGAATTTTGGAAGCAATATTTTAACCTGTTTAAGAATATTCCTAATAAAGGGTATAGTGAGTTTTGAGCTCGTTTGTTAAAAATATATAATGTAATACTTTCTAATTATCTTGCACAAATAACTGATTGACGTCAGTGGAAGATGGAAATTTTATAGCCAAATTTCAATTAAAAAATCTGCATATTCGTAGATAAGCATCATGATTTAATAAGTACAGACAAAGCATTTATTCTATTTTAATCTAAACACCATTGCTGAGTATCTTTTTCAGCTCTGACAGTCATTAAAACCAATTATGAAAGCCAAACTTAGAACCAAATTACTGAATTTCTGTCCCACAGTGATTTACCAAGATTTTCAAAATGAAGCATTTTTAACCACATTGCTCAGTTGAGAGCAAAAAGGTCTGCTGATCCATCAGTAAAATAATTTTCAAAAACAGTTTATTTCATCTTTGTCTCATCCTTTTCAATTTCTATGTGCATTTTATCATTTACATAATGTTTTAGTATGATAATTTCTAAGTAAATGAATACACATATTAGGTGCATGAGCTCAACATTCATTTACTGATGAGTATGCAAGATAAAGATATCTGGAGAACACTGCTCTAGTGTAAATAGTAGTTAAAACCAGCAGTTAGAGTGACATATGATTCACAGGATGGCGTAGGATAAAGATTGGTTAACAGAGTAAGTGAAAATGTCATATAATAATGCCCCCCAGAAAAGAACGAGGGACAATGTAGACAGCCTGCAAAGAGTAGGAATTGAGTAAGCTGGTAGAGAAACTGGAAATGCTTGTGATAGAGCTGAGGAGGAGGGTGGGTTAAAAGGCAGTAAGGATCAGTAGAGCAAATGGAGTAGTAGATTGTGGCATTTACCTTATGAATTTGGAACCACAGACACTGGAATTTAGAACCATTCATACATCAGCTGTGAAATGCAGCTAAAAAGCTTTACTGCTGATGAAATGCAATTCAATGAATGTCCTTTGCTTAGGTGACTGTTGTATTAGGCGACATGCACCATGACGGATGTTACGGGGCAGGACCCCTCCCTACGCCTCGTGCTTGTCACGTGGAGAAAATTGAAAACGAACAGTTATCCAATGATCATGCAGCATGTGGGCGGGGACACGAGATCTATATAAGCAAGGAACATACTGCCAATAAACGCCATTCTGCCTCACATCATATTGGTGTGGTCAATGGGAGGATGGACCAGGCGGGGCGCGGGGCATAGAATGCTGGGCGCTGGGCCTGTGAGCGAGGCAGAAGGCAACAGGTGACAAAATGGCCTTATCTCTGCATATAAACATTGCAGTTGCTGAAGGGGAAAAAAAGAAGACACTTATTTCTGAGCAATTGGAATCGTATTTTTAAAAGTTTACCACTGCCTCATTAGTAGGTCCTTGTGAGTGAGAGTGCTGAGGAACGATGACTGAACCTAAAATAATTCCTTGTAAACTGCAGAATTCCATCATTAAATCTATCCATCAAAGTTCCACTCATCATTCATCCCACACTTGTAGTAATACTTATTTCCAGAGATCAGAAGCTGCCACACTTCTGCCTCACAGCTAGTTTTTGTTTTCAAGAACTAAAACTGCTCTTTACACACAACAGATCCCCTTACCACAGTAAATAAATCATTGTTATCTGGTCTTCAGTGAACTTCATGTTACTTCATCATTCAAAGACACCAAAAATAGCAAAGTTTTTGTTTTGTTTTTTTTGCAATCCCAATGGGTCTACAAGAAAGCAAGAGCAGAAGCAATCCCAAAAGAACAAAAGGTAGGAGAGGTAAGTACTACCTGTAAGAACGATTCTTAGTTTTACCTAAATACAACAGCATCTATGTAAAGAGGATGGTTTTTCTTGCTTTTTCCCATCTTGACTATTTTTTAATAGTCTTCATGCAACAGTAATCTCAGTTACACCATAGCAATTTCTGAGTGCAGCACATGCTTTGTACTGCAGGTGATACGTAACAAGATCTAAAAGCAGTTTCATATATTTATAAGCTCATCTTTTCTACACAGTAAGAAGATCAGTAAATCCAGAACAACACAGTGTAAAGTATGAATGCAGAGAATTCAGAGGACATGTTTGGAAGCTACCATAGGATTAGATTTTGTTTGAAGATGCTATGAACAAGAAGAAAGCATAAGAACTGTTGTACTCTACTCACAACAGTGTAAACTGAAAACATTACAGCCAAACAATAATTGAAAGAATGAAGCAGAGAGAACATTTAGTTCTTTACTGCCATCTTTTGCAAGTATATTCCTTTTCAACTCGCTAGGATAGCAGCTTCCCCTTTGGAATTAAAGTTGCATTTTCCTCAGCAGGATTTTCACATCACCCAAAATCTTGATAAAAATAATATTCCTTGATTAGTTTCACCATGACAGTCTGCTTCCTCTGATTTGTTGCAATCACCTCTGCCTAACACAAAAATACATAGCTCAGGATAGGCAAGAACTGTTTTTGTCTTCTCATGACTGTTTCCACCGGGTGGTGTTACTAGACTATACTTTGTCTGGCTTTGACCTTGCTCTTCAGTCCCACAGGCATATTCATGCCTATCCAAGACCTACCATCGTGTCACTTTGCAATTATCTATCTAGGCCTTCTAGGTCAAAAGAAGACTCCAGACTCTCCAAGACCACCTTTCTCACTGGAGCTAAAAGACCATTTCCACCAACAGCGCAGGACCTACACTCACTGAGTTACCATCAGTCTGCTCAGAAATAAGTAGTCACACCTGCAATAAAGCATGAACCCACTTGCATGTCTATCAGGGTAGACAGTACTAAGAAATTCCTTGGACACTCTTCATCTTGGTTTTGTTTTGTTTTTATTATTCCTCAAACCATGGTTTGATTGTGTGGATACAGAAGTTTGAAAAGGCTCCTGGTACTACACATGGCCGAATTTTATCCCTTTTTACAAGAGTTTTTCCTCTGCTATTGTTCACACTGCCACATTTAACTATTCAAAGATCAAAATCACCCTGGTTTACTCAAAACCATATACCCAAAGGCCAAAGGAGAGAATATTCCTCTCTGTATATGTTGTGTATACAACGATCTTTGATTCATTTATCATAATGAAATCTACTTCATGTACTTTAAACAATTTTTCCTCAGAATTTGCAGTCTTCAGAGATGTTGATTACAAGTTATCAGTCAATATTTATAAATTCTTATTAGACAAAGCTTTCTGAGAAATGACATCCTTAATCCCGAGATAGGAAACAACATATCTCAAATACCATGGCAGCGTATCTAAAGGTAAATCTGACATTAGACTGACAAGCTTCTACTGGAAATATAGTTATCTTGCCACTGTACACCCCTTAACTATTTTTCCAAAGATATACCTTTGTGAACACCACAAGAACCTATTAGTTGAATTACATAAATTCTTGTCTTGTAAATATCTAATAGCTATTTGAAATGATTCTACTAGTTAAACTTCCTTGTTCAGTATTCAGCACATTAACATTTCTGCTTTATGATTTGTTCATTAATGGCATTATAATAACTCAGCACCTCATGAGCTGCTCTAAACAACCACATTTTAACTAAATAAATAATTCATAAATATTTATAATTAATAAATTAGAGAGCAGAAAGATCAATTGTTCTGCATGCTGTATGAAAAGTATGTTCCATTAAGGCATCAACAGTGCTGTTGCCCAGGATATTAAAGAAGAAAGAACTGTGTATGGGTGGAAATATAATGCCTTAATCTCAGTTTTTTCCTGTATACCCTTAATTTTATATATTATTTATACTGATTTAGACCTACCTACGTTTCTACTAGATCTTTCCTGCTTACATTTAACACAACCTCAGCCCAGCCTTCTGGCCAGCTTGTATACAACATTTAGCCTTCATGCAGAACTCAGGGTGGAAGATTTCTGCACCGTCCATTCTAATGCATTATATCTGAAATGGAACTCCTCAACTGAACCTTCCCACATCTTTCCTTTGCTTTCACCGTTACTATGGACTTCCTCCTATATCTTTTCCTATACCTTCCAGGATTGTGAAAGCCAGAAGGAAGTACTTCTTCCACTCCCTCTAGCAAAGTCTCAGTTGAGCTGTGGCTTTCTCAAGCTCTTTTGGAAATGCTTCCCCCATTTCTCTTTACCCATTCTGCTAAAATTGTCTTTCTTCTTCAGTTAATATAATCCTTTTTTTTTTTTTTCCCCTGCTTTTCTCATAGGTATTTTGGTCTTTTCAAGGGCAGTACAGAATGCTTTTCTTAAGATTATCTTTGTGGTCTCTATCCTAACCACATTGTCTTCCAAAGTTATGCTGCCAAGCTCTCTTCTCTTTCCGAAAAAGAAAGAAAACAACACCACATCCCTTCAAATTTTTCACTTTTAAGATTATTAAGGTTGTCCCATCTATTTCTTCTCCTACCTAACTGGTCTGTTTCACTCCTCCAATTTTAATGCAGCTCTTCTCTATTTTTCTATGTGCTTCCCCTTCTCTACCATCCCAAAATACAGAATTTGGCAGGACTCCTACCAGTAGAATCAAGCCATTAGCTGATTACTTGATCTGCTCAACTTTTGAAGTGTACCATTTGGTATGAGCAATAAACTGTAATAAATTCTGAATGTACAGAATACTGCGTAAGACATTAGCTAAAAGCAAGATTGTTTATACTGTCATGAGAATTCAGCTTTACTATACTGCACCAAATGGGAAATTATTTTCTATTTCACTTATCCAATACTGAAATTCTCTCTACCTGTGCTATAACAATAGCTTGTATCGGTCTCTAAGCCCTCAGATTTTTGCATGCTACCAATATGGGAGTCTATAATTGAAATGTAGGCAACTCATGGATAATACATCACAGTTTCACAAGAGACTACAATACTAAATACAAATTCACAGCAGGGAGTAAAGATTTCATAATTCATTTAACTGAATTCACAGAGATGATGATATTACTACCAGGCACAGATGTATGGGCATACCAAAAATAATATACCTTTTATCTTGAGAAACATATTCAGATGACATGTGGACAAGTAGGTCATCCAAGGCAGCGCTGCAGTGACTATAGCCTATTATTCACCTTTCTAACATCTACTTCTTTTATCAACCCCTCCTGCTACCTCTGCTGCTAGCGTGTGAGAGAAAGGGACGTGTTTCCTCATGCAATTCTGAAAGACCTAAGTAATTGAATTTCAACAAAGTAGAAAAATATTTTTCCAATCATCTCTGTCATCAAGGAAACTATAAAGAACAAAAGCTAAGAAATGCCTCCAAACACGTGAACAATCATTTGCCATCAATCACTATCATGGATTTTCTTCTGTTCCCAATCCTTCTGACTGATTGTAGAAGGCTAAACCTATTAAGTAATTACTTCCTATCTTTCTTGGCTTCTGAACATCTGCAACTCACCTCAAAGACATCTAATTTTGTCGCATAAGATTAAGCCCCTATGACCATTCATCGTCATTTTTCTTCATCACTTTCCAATGAGAACATCCTGTAAAAGTGTAAACAGAGTCACTGAATCTTGTAAAACATCTCCTATATTTTTTATGGAAACATAGGACAATGGCTGTCCTATTCCTCCACCTTGACACCTCCCTACACCAAAACAAATGAAAACTTAGTATGTTTTATTACAATTCAAAAAAGGAGGAAAGAATGAAGTCATTAAACAGTTCCCACATTCTACTAATAAAACAGTGTGTTTTACTACACTTTTGCAATGCCTGTAAGAACATACTAAAGCAAGAAAAATGCTCTACTCTGGTTGAGATGTCTTTCTAATAATTGAGCAATTAATAGACACACATTAAAATCACAAATAGTTATTCCATTTCACAGCTGAGATTGTATTTAAAATATCCTGATTGGCATCTGTTGTGGTCCTAGCACTGAAGAACCAACAAAATGGAAACACTATCAGGCATGATCACCAATACTGCTCTGAAATCAGGTTTATTTCATCTTCTATGAATCCCCCAACTTTACAGTGTTGTCAGGTTACTCAAGTCTGTCCTTGCCTCGTATATGGAATCATATCATTCCTCAAAGTTAGTTTGACTGAAGTTTCGTAAAAATACTTGGCATCTTGATGATTAGTTATAAGAAAGTAAAAGGCAGAGCTGCAAGACCCAAGAAATTAAGGTCATCTTGTTGAGCTCTTTTGGAGATGGCTAGAGTATCACATTCATGGAAATAATCATGAAGGGAGGTGAAAGGACTATGAACTTAAGCACATCAGACTTTGCCTTTAGTCTTATAATAAGGATGATAGACTCCCTTATAATCTCCAAATTTGACTACAATACACCACAAATATCAAGAATGCAAATGTCAACCTGATGAGAGGTCACTCTTTGAATTTGTTATTTCTTCCACATTCTTGGTTTAACTGTTACTCAGAATGACAGTTACTTTTTTTTTTATTTTTAGTTCTATTTAACACATCTCCTACAATTCTATTTAAGAAATACTAATTCTACAGGCAAAGGACACAGTGGAAGCCAAATAACTGGTAAGGAAGCACTTGTAAAACTGGTTTTCTGAAACTTATAGAATGGGTGTTTAAAATGCCTAGATATATCACCACTTACTGATTGTTTTTCCCCATGTTTGTTTTTCAACTAGAAAGTCAGTAAATAAACTCATTATGGTTCTGTCACACACATTTTCCTCTCTTTCCAATATCCTTCTTTCATTCTGTTACAGTCCCAGTAAATATCTGCATTTTTCTTATCTTTGCCACACCTACATTACACTGTAAAAGCCTGAAAGTTGATTGTTTGCTAACAGCTTGCCTACAGATCATTTTCTATTTATCAGTGTGTGCCTTTCCACAGTACTTTGAACAAAATGTACACTACAGAAATGAATGACTTAATCCATGAAAAAAAATGGGAAGAGGCTAGTTAGATGGTAGTTTTTTAGAGTCTGTTTTTTAAATCTCTTCATAAGAGCATGAAAACAGGATACAAACAATTGTAGTTTGCAATCAAGTGTACCATGAGCACTGACAACTCCTGAGTATTTCAAGAGATGCTTATCAGAAATACAGGGAACAGAAACAGGCCTCACAATCTGTGTTAATTCCTGTTACTTCTAAGAGCGTCTTCCATACAGGAAGAAATCAGAACAGAACGCAGAAATCAGCTTCTCTCTCCCTTCAGTCTTGAACTGTGTGGTACATTCCTTTTTCTTCTTTCCTACTTTCATACTTATTAATGCAATTGTCAATTTTTCTGCTTACAAACACTGGATTGAAATAATATTTCAATCAAGTATTTCTGTACGTGGTTCAATCTCTATCAGCTGTAGCAAGAACAGTCCCACTATCATACTATGTACAGCTGAAAAAAAATGAGGGCAATCTCTTTTTGATCAGAGGTTAACTTCTTTAGAGAGAAAAGTTCCAAGCTTATGTCTCAGAGATACTGTGACTGACACCATATAGCAATATAACAACAGGCGGGTGGTGACTGCATACAACTAAGAGGATTTATTCTGTGATTTTGGACTGAATGTTTCCAAAAATTACCATAATGCACAAATTCAATTTCACAGCAGTAAGTTCACACATTTCTTATGTAACAATTTGATAGCAATACTCAAAGTAAATAGCATTCAGAGGTACACTGTGCATACACTCACAGTATATACTTCTCAGTAGATAGCCAATACAAACTTGAAGCAGTAAATGTTGCTTCTAATCCTATCTCCAAAATAGACTGCTTGCAAATAGGAATCTCAGAGTAGCATGCATTTCACAGCACAGTGAAGGACCAAATGCACCAAAATGCAAATGTCACTTAGTATTGAAGATTTCTAAACTTTGGATATACTTCATCCAGTGTCGGTGACAATACTGCTCTGTACTACAGGCTGTTTCAACCATCATTCCTCATCATCTCTTGTGAATTCAAAGAATTTAGTGACACCTTATAATTAGCAATAATTTTATCCCATAGTAGTGTTCTTCACATGATCAGTTGGTTCATTCCACTCCAAGACATCATTGGAACAACCATGTGTCAGGAAACCATCTTTAGAGGGAAGCAAGATAGTATTTCTGGGAAAGGATAAATTTTGCTTGCTTCAAATAGGGTACTGCATGCTATTCTCTTCATAGGATGAGTTAATAAAGACCTCTGCTCTTTTTTGACATTAAAGAAAAAAACTAAAAACCCAACAATACAAAAAATGTCAAAACCATACCATTGTGGAACACAAAAATAGTATGTCCAGTACTTAATCTGAAGTAATTACACTAGAGTCACATGAGTTGCTGTAGTACTGTGATGCTTGCTAAAGTGAAAATACAAGAATAATTTCAGGGTTGGTGAGCTTTTGAGAAATGACTACATTGTCATTTGTGACAGTAGTGTCAAAACTACCAAATGGGACAGTAAGTTTCCTTATTTTCTTTGGTCCAAGCCACTATCTGTTCATTTAGCCCACACCCCATCCCAAATCAACTGCCATTTCTTCCTGTCCCTTCACCATGATATGTATAATTCATTTACAGTGTTAGGACCCTTACCAACTAGCATTGCCACGTTAGCCAAGACGTGGTCTATGTTATATTCCTGTTGCCATATCACTTTTATCCTGGCCGTAGCCTTAATCTAATTTTTTTCCTCTTCTGTCTCTTACCTGCAACCTATCATGCACTACATAGCCCTTATTAGGAATTTATCCCAGACAAAATGATTCAGATGCAATTTATAGATGGAGAAACAGCCATGTGACTAAACCCTGAAGACTTTAATATCGAAATCCCACCATTTTATTAAGGAAATCGAATGCAATCTTGTTGCTCTTTAATGTAACATTTTACTGGATACAGAAGAAGCAATCAGACTGCTGAAAATTGTGCTAACCACCCCCACAATTCAATACTGACCATCATCAGCAATGCAATGCAATCATGTGATGAAACTGATAATTTTGTGTACAATCACTGTAATAACATAGGAAAAAAAATCAAACACATTAAAGAAACTGGAGGAAAGACAAGCATCACACAGTATAGTTGTGGGCTTGCTTATAAGAAACAAAACAGTGTTTCAGAGAATTGATCAGCTATATCTATACTTAGCTACTTAACAAAAAAATAGTTCCTGCTATGATGAAAGATTGTTGATGTATTTACAGGAAACCTAGTAACAACTGCATTAATACTAACATGTATCAAGACAGACAAACATATTCTTATTATTCCCAGCAAAACTCTGACAAAAGGCAATTCCGGGCATTACAATTTTTGAGAATGTGTCATGAGATGGAATTGAGGTGGCTATGGAAGAAAAAAAAAAACAAAAACAGCTTAGAATTATACACATCCCTTATAAATTATCCTAGTTAAATCAAACAAAACAACTATATCAAAAAATATATCATGACTGAATAATAAGAGCGCCAATAGTAGCAATAGAAAGTGATCACAATACATGCAGAGAATAAACTCAAGGCCTTCCAAGCAGCAGTGCACTGTATCATTGTGCTAAAGAGTCAGCTGTAATGGAGTAAAATATATTTGTCCTGTAAATCACAAAGGATCTCACTATTGGAAGGTTTTGGAGCAGTACGCAGATGAAGTAGTGGACTTTCCATTAAGTGGAAATACACTACAGAAATTAACAAAAGACAGATAGAAAGAAGTCAATCATCTCTGAACTACTTAGTATGGCAAGATCAGGACAAAAATATTGAGTCATTCCTAGAGAAACTAGGAAATGATACATTAGCTTGAAATGTTATGGTATATTCAGACGTAAGTAGACCACGTAACTGTGAAGGATTCTTGTCTCTAATGAAAGTGAGATGCCCAGTCTGAAAAACACATCTGTGAAAGACTATCCATAGCCACTCTGTACTCCAAACATTTTTGGAAGTTTCTGTACTCATTGGTCTCTCTGTTTATGCTCATAAATAAGTGAGCAGCAGCTCTTCCACAGCCAGATGTTGTATATACTTTCTCTCTCTGTAGCTTGTTGGATTGAAATATTTATTTCAAGCAGCTCCACTGCATTTCTTTTGCAAAATAAAAAAAATAATAATTCTGAAAGGTGAAAATTGCAATAAGGATTTGTTTAATGACATAAGACAGTGTTATCATATTTTGAAACTGGATACACAAAGCGTGGAAGAAAGCCATTAAAGCTAGACATAGGACAGCTTATTGATGGTTCCTTAAATACTACACACACAAAAAAAAGAGGATCACTATTTACATTGAAATTATGAGTGTCCGAAATTGGAAAATAAAACAATGGAGCCTATTGAGAGCTTTAGGTGATTCTCAAAAGTGATTTCCTCTGCCATTTCTGTTTTTAATACTTAAATACTATAAAATTTTTAGCCTCCCTCTACAGATAACAGAGGTCCTCATGTTCTCTGAGCTTTACTGTTTCTATGTACTAAGGAAAGAAAAAAACCACTTTCAGTTTCACTGTTCTTGTTTTAGGAATGTGTACATTTTATAATTTAATAATTGAAAGAACCTTAGTTGACAATAGTTTAATACAAGTGTTGTAATTGCATGAATTTACTGATAGCCCCTAGCCAAACAGCTCTAGACACTTCATGAATATTCATTACATAAATCTTTCAAATGTATTTTGAAGGAGCCATCAGGTATACTTTTCAGAAAGGGAAACAGCAGCACAGAAAAAGATTAAGAACTTAATAGGTAATATGTTCAAAACTGTAAACAATTTTTCTAATTCCTAAATCCTGTGCTTAATTACCAACACACCGTTCACTGACTCATCAAACTGTTATGCTTCTGTGTTGCCTTTTCTCTGAAAGGTTGCACTGGAATTATTCAACCAAGTAACACTGAAGCATTGTAACACCCTCCTTCACCTCTCCATTGTCTGCCTACTGCTGATTCATTCCTAATTTACTGATATCTCTTTCTGCTTTTTAGCCTTTTACTTGACAAGATAGTGTAACTCATGATTTTTAGCAGACAGATTGACAAGAAACAATGGGAATGACCAAATATGCTTACCCACATTTAATTTGCCTTCAACATGACTGCTTCATGCAAGTGTGAGGAAGGTTCATAAAACAGAGCTAAAACATCAAAATAATCAGAACTCCTAATTTACTGCTGCCAGTGACATGAAGGCTAGGGGCAGTGATAAACAATCCTGAACATAAAGGTCAGAATTTAGAAATGGCTAGACTGTAGGAAAGACCAAGTCCTATCATTTTACCTTTCTCTTTCTTTCCTTCTCTCTCAGCTGACTTCTCATACCACACTTCCAAAGAGGTATTCATATTTATAGATGGGAAAACTAAAGCCAGGGACAAGACAGCTGGGACATGCCCAGACAAACATACTGCAAAACAATGGAAAGACAAATCAGCTCAGGAACACTTGCTTATAATCCTTGCTTAGACCACCACCCTGCAATGGATTTCTCAAACTAAAAAGTAGAACTCAGATACTATATTACATCACTAAAACATACGCAATAAATGAAACTTGCATTCATCAGAACCTGGAGTTTTCACTGATGTGCCCTGTTTGTAGGCAGGTCTAGAGGATAGATCAAGGTCAAAACATTTCTGCATTAGAGCATGTTCAGCTTGCTATGTGTTCTAGTAGCTTTTAAGTCTTCCACTAAACACTTTCCTATATTAAAGATAGATTTCCAGGATGATTTGGATGGAGACTTGCCTAGTGTTTTCAGCCACTGTTTAGAAAAGCCTTGGATAGTTTTCAAATTACTTCTCTTCCTCCCTCTTCAATTAATCTTAATATACCAGTGTCTTTCTTCCCTGTACTCCCAACTCTTTTCATTCTCCTACCACAACTACTCTGGTGTTGATTAGGTAGTAATGATGAAGAGTGTAGATCTCTGCACTTCAGTGAGACAATTTTGCTTCAGGTAACAAAAAAACATTTGTTAATTTCTCTTTTGGGTGGATCTTGGAGACTTCCCAAGGCTCAAACAAAGAAAGCCACATTGTTGACTTCTACAGCATAGAACTGTTACAAAGCTTTAGCTTAGATTTCAGGAATTTTTTGGCAATTCTTCCATCAGCTTGGCACAACCTACTAGCAAGAACTCCTGAGAACATTCTTACTGTGCACCTCTTGTAACCAGGCTTGATGTCATAGCTGGCATCCTCTCCTTTTCAGTGCCTGCCAGCAGCCAAAATGGTGCACACATGGTACCCTTCCCCCATCGTCATCATCCACCTGCCACAGCATAAGGTGACTGTAGCATAGGCAGCAGGCAGACACACCAAAAGTCTGCCCCAATAAAACGGGCCAGCATTGACATTGCAGCCCAAAAAGGGAATGTTATTGTCAGGGCAAGGTAGAAGGAAGGAACCAAAATGCTGCTCCCTGAAAACTCCTCCAGGCCACATCTGCTTCCACACATACCAACAACGGCAAATTTAAAGGAGTCACAGCACGGGCTCTGACACCACTGCCAGGACATACATCACTGATGTTCGTTCTATATTTGCCTGTCCTCAGCTCACTGAAGTCATCCAACTGACTTCCTGCCTGTGATGCGTGCTTCCTGCTGACTTCAGTTGGACCTGAATTGTGTCCCTGCTGAGCAGTACTGCAGCAGCAGCATGCAGAAGAGCTGTGACAGCATAGTTCTTACCTAAGATCGAGAATTCTTGTGTTTGATGCATAAGGATAACTATATGCTGGGAGGTTAAGCTCTGTACTTGTCTTAGAGGTCTGACATATAGTTTGAATGATGTTCAACTAACAACTAACTAACAACTGCTAGCCTGCAGAAGGCTCAAGTCTAAATGAGCAAGCAACATATTTCTATTTAAATAATCACCACCATCCAAAGATATTCTTTAGCAAGGGTAAATACTTCATTACTGTCTGTCGCTAGGTACGGTAAATTGAGGCATCATGAATACAAGAGCCTAACTGCTCAAGGTAAGGTATCACTAGCCCAGACATACACAACTTCTGCAGCCTTAACTAAGCCATTAAAGACTATCTTGGAAGGGAGATAGTGACCAAAGTTGAATTCTTATGGAAAAATGCAATTGCTTGCATTTGTTGCAAAAATGTTGCAACAAATTGTTTTCTGTAACAGGGCAACATTTTACCTGCATATTTAAAGTTCTTTCACAGTAATACTAAATGCAACTGTTTTTAATTCATCTAAACAGATTTTGTTTTCCAACACTAAATCTTCCAAGTAAGATATGAGATCTTTCACTTTGTGTTTTTCACAACAGGATTACTTGCTCTTCTCTCTTCCTCTCTTGCCATTTCATTACTATGCACTGGAAGCATTAAAGCTATCAGTTGTCCTGTATACTTCATACAATTCAGGTGCACGGTTTACCTAGCTCTTTACATTCTCATCAGTTTGACTACACATTAAAAGTGTGGTTTTGACTTCGCTGGTTACGTCCTTTGGTCTCCTCCTTCTTCTGAAGAAACATGTATATCTCAAAATTAGTTGGAATAGTATTTGCCAAAATAAATGTTTCCTTAACAATTATAACAATTCTGCTGTGATTGTTTCTTGATCACAGTTGTGCTGTGATTGTTTTGAATTATTTGCTCTTTCAAGGAGTTCACAGCAATTCTGAGTTAGAGATCAGCACTGCAAAAGATTTCAGGAAACTAACAATGGAATAACACTGACTACACTTTGAAGTGAAATACCTTACGAAGAAATTCAAGTTTTTATAAGGCTAAAGCTATGAAGATCTAGAGGGAATACAATATTGAACAGTCTTATAACAGATATACAGCTTTAGCACCTATACCAGTATTTCTCACCAGCAGTTCAGCATTCTGAAATGCAAAATGACAGAAATGTAAAGGAATATACAAAGACCACATTTTACCCAGTAAATATATATATTACATTATTAGTGGAATTTTAACCATAAGCAAATTGATTACTTTGTTAATCTGAACAGGAAGGAATAAAAGACTGAATCTCCCAGAGGAATAATTCGAATACACAAAATCTAATGTAAGCCATTTATAATCATTCTGATGATCTTTCCTAATGAATGTACTCCAGGTAGTCAAAAATAACATGAAGTTAAGCAACGTACAGTCTTCCCTTGGGTGAGGCAGATTTGTTCATATAAGATGGTCCAACAAAAAATTATTGGAGATAATTGCTGAAGAGAAGAATTAGATGTCTATCAGAAGAACTACTGAAACTACTGGCTTCTGGGTTACTAGTTCCAATCCTATCAATCTATATATATATATATATATATATATAAAAAGAGAGGCTCAAAGTGACTGCTGTCTATCAGATGTTCACTGGACTGCACAAAAGCAGTAGGTGGATTTTAGTTCAGTTGCCAGTGGGCAGATACATCCATCTTACAGAATCAGTGAAGTGAGCAGTAATCCCTTTCAGTTGGTTTTGACACTTTCAACAAAAAAAATCTGACATCAACCATCTCATGGATCACCAAGAAGCCACTCAAACACATACAGAAAGTGGAGAATGTGAGAACTTTTCCAAATATTATTTCTGTGAAATAATGCTATCCAAGCAACAAGATATCACTGTCTTTTACACAGTTGTTGCTAGCATTAAATTGAGCTAAAATACTAAGCAAAACTGTAAAATCACAATGACTATGAAATATTAAACAAAGCAACAAAAACTTCCATAAACTTCTCAAGTTTCACTATTAAAAATTGGTATTTGATAATGATTAACTCTTAGTCATTATTTCAGGGGGAAAAAAATGATAGGGTTTTATTTCTGCAATTAGTTCGACTATTAAAGCAAATCAATCATTTTGAATTGAACTTATGCACAAATTGCACACATCCCCACTAGTCTGAAGAATTTGATTCCTGTTGCAATCCCCACTTTCTGGTTTCACTGAGCAATGAAGCTGTCCAGATGTTCTGCAGTGCTAAAACAGAGATTCAGTAAAGAAACAAAAGCATCATTTATGATTTGTTAGTCTGTAACATGGTTTCTAGAACTCATGAATCCTTCCCATTAAACAACTATCCGTCATGTTGGAAATGACTAACATCTAAAGTCAGATTTAAATCAGAATTGAATCTGCATTGCTATTAGTACAGCTAATTTTCTGTTTAATGGCTGATATGCCAGGTGTCTATTGT
This sequence comes from Meleagris gallopavo, assembly GCF_905368555.1. Taxonomy (NCBI): domain Eukaryota; kingdom Metazoa; phylum Chordata; class Aves; order Galliformes; family Phasianidae; genus Meleagris; species Meleagris gallopavo. The sequence goes on along the minus strand of NC_139408.1, from coordinate 39,954,797 downwards.
TCAATGTAACTTCAAAAGTTTTTAAAAAATTGCAAGTACATGCTTTTCTTACTTCAATAATACTCTGGATTCAATTTTATTTTAATGAGTAGGTGAGAGCAGGGAATTATAATAGTCTTGACCTTCCCCTCTGCAGAGGACGCTAATGCTGCAAAACAATCAATATACTAAGAAGACAACCTAAAAAAATTATGCCACATTTTTATCTTTCCTCCTCTAAGATTTTTGTCTTGATGATGTGCCAGGAAATTAATATTATATTAGACTGCTAACTCCTTCTATACAAAGTGAGTATTATATTAGCAGTTGATGGTCTGTAGCAATCAAGAGAGAACATTCTTGAGATTGCGAATAGAGGCAGTTGGGTAAAGACTTTCACTGTTTTAATGAATACAAGAAATAAAGTTCCCAAAACAATTGTTATCTACCACAAGCATACAATTAGTTTATACAGAAATTCTCTATCATTGTAAATGCAGATAGAAACCTATGGGCTACTTTGAAAAGAGAAAAAAAAACCACACCTGTCTCTCAGTTGAGCAGAATGAACAGTGTACAAGCTTTATCCTTGTTGTGTAGGTGGATAGGGTCTCCACTTTGATTCTGACTCAAGCATAGAATCAGAGGTGGATTTTCTGTAGCCAGAATTTAGAAAGTCAGCTTTTGCAGAAGAACAGGAAGACAGTGGTACCAAATCATGGACTCTTCTCATAAGAAAAATACTGGAGAAGCAGAACTTCTTGGTAATATTTCAGTGTAGGGCACAGAGATGAGGTACCCATCAAATAAGCAATTACTGTGAATAGTAACCACAGAACATTCTGCACAAAAAAAAAAGTCTTTTGCATTCAGCTAATTTTTGACATTAGTTTTGCCTGCCTCATACAGCAAGATAAGGTGATATAAACTTACTTCTTCTAGCAATTTACTTCAGTCAGTTATACCCTGAAGCCAAATGGGCACCGTGATTGAAAAGAAAAAAGAACCAATACCAGTCAGCAAACATCAGAAAGTTAAGCAAACGCAACCTGTCTATACCAAAGTAGGTAGAAGGATATCTTATACAGGCCCATTAGCATTCCTAGAATTTATAGATACAGTTATTTAAAATAAATAAGAGTAAGAATATTTTTGGGAGAAAAATGAAGGAACTTCTTGATGGGACAGAAATAATTAGTGTTTGCCATAATACCCAAATTAAGTAGGTGTGCTTTATCATGATTCTCCATTATTAATTTAATATTTAACTATTCATAACTTATAAAACTGTTCGCGTCATTGAGTATTTAACCACACAATTGGTTCAGCTACTCCTTCCTTGTAGTTATTAAATTTATCAGTCTTGGCATTGGCAAGTTGTAAGGGCTAGGGACTAATTACTGTGTTCTATTTAGATACCCGGTATAATTTAGCCTTACTACTTGTGTCCTGAAGACATTACAGTCTTAATAACACACAACTGGGATAAATGTTGTCATCTGAAAACCCTAGTTTATTCAAAGGAATCATAAATCACCATATAAAAGAGGAAGAATTTCTGATAATGGATTCCCTGTCTTTATTCTTATTATTTTAATTTATCAGTATTAACTAGAAAAAAAAATGCCTAAAAGTTTTTATACATATAGCTTGACCTATTTTAAAACCCTCAATCAAATTAATTGTCTTTCCTGGAAACAAAAATAGCTTTATAGCCAATATGCCAACTTAACTATGTTAATGGAACCACTTCTTCTGAAAACCAGCCTGGCACCTACACAGCAAATACTCAATAGCATTTACTTGCTTTTTATTACAGCCTTCTGCCATGCCTTTGTTATTTTACTGTACAGTTTTAAGCAGCCCAATTTTGCCATCAGGGACTCATTAAGAGTGAGTAATTTGGTGCTTAATGAGTTGTTAACCCTGAGTAAATATAATAAAATAATAGAATGATAAATTCAAATTGAACTGCATTGGGCTTTTTTTGTTTGTTTGGTTGGTTTTTTTTCCGTTGTTCAATAGTGTCTTCTATAGCAAGAGAAAGCAGCATTTAAAAAGTAATTTTCAGTAAGATGTATTCCAGATTGCTCACACTTAACTCTTAACATACTGGCCATCTTTCCTCTGTAAGTTCTCATCCTTTCATTTCCTGTAATTTCTTTTTGTTTTATCTAGGGTTTTTTTTAGCCATAGCGTTAGCTCTGTGATGGAAACAAGAAATTATGGCCTAGTCTCAAACACAGCTTTAGAATGTTTGAATAATAATCTTCCTTACGTTACAGTTCTACTCCATTCAAGATCTGAAATGAAGTCTACGCATATTTAGAAAGGATCTACTCTTGTTTTGTCTCAGATTGGATTTATAAGCAAAGCTACGCAAAACAAAAATATGAACATTGCGAGTTCTCTTTCCTGAATTTTTCTAGTCCTAAGAACTGCTCAACCCCAAATACTCTTATGTTACTCCAGTCCCCTAAGAAGAGGGGACTACCATGCCCTACCATGTTCAAATAAACAAGGTCAGCAGAAGAACACACCCAAGAATTGATGGTTGCCTGCAAGGGATCCTGGAGGATCACTTCACAGCCCATGCTACTGCTGTTATTTTATCCCAGGTAAATTTCCCTTTGCTTCATCTCATGCAGTTTCTGCTGGACTACTCTAGTTTGCCAAAACTCTTTTTGTATGACAACCTCAGTCACAGTTCTTCAAATACTTTCCCAGCTTGACATCATCTGTGACTATGCAGAGGCTGTATTCCATCCCACCATTTCAGCTGATAATGGTGAAGAGCAGCAGTATTGGTCCTTGAGGCTCACCTCTCAGAATCAGCCTCCAGTTAAACTGTAAGCCAGTGAGCTTGTGACTCAGTCAGCTTTTCATGTAATTAATAGGTGGAAGCACAGATCCTTTCACTTCCAGGAGCCAAATTCATCAGAAGAAATGCCTGATGCTGCCTCAAAGAGGAACAAAATCTGCTAAACACTACCATATTTTTCCTACAGTGTGCTACTGATCTTATTGACCAAATTAGTTGGTGTTGAAATTGTTAGTTCAGAGGAAATGTAACTCCAAGACAATAAGCCAGATTTTATTTTTCTTGTCTAGTGGACTAGTTCTGAATATGATGTCAACTGGGGCAAAGGCTAAAACCCTGACCCCATATTAATCCTCATTATTATTAGTGGTGAATGGACTTCAGTGCCTAAAAGTAAATGCTGTTAAATTAGGTTCTAAGGAAAGGTAAAAGGCAGCCGGATGAAACTTGAAATTAAGTAAATCGTAACCGAGTAAATAACAAACAAGTAATCTGAAAGTTAAATAATTTTATAATTTTTATGTTTTTATTTCTTAGATTCATTGTTAGCACCTCAGATTTACTGAAGTTGTTATTGATTTTGAACCTCAAAAGGCTTCTTGTTTACGTATGCAAGATTCTAATGTTTGCACCTAGCAACTTCACATACCACTCTAAATAAGATAGAGGAAGAAGCTCAAATGCTGACAAGCAAAACAAGGAAGAGCTTGACTAAGATATGCAATGACTTAACAGATGTCACATAAGACACAAAACTGCTATTAAACATAAGAAGCTGGGAGGGAATAGAATTAGGGCAGCTGACTTAAACTGGCCAAAGGGATATTCTATATCATATGATATCACACAGAAGAAGTTTTGAAGGGGGTGAGGGTTCACTGCTGCTCTGCTCAGGAGCTCAGGTATTAGTCGGGGAGTGGTGAGCAATTGCTTATACACTTGTTGTATACATATAAAGTCATAATTATCCTTCTCTCTTAGTAACTTGTGGGTTGAAATTAAAAATAAATAAATAAATCCCCTACTTTTTTTTTTTTTTTTTTTTTCTGATTAGGGAATTTTGACAGGGAATTTTGGCAAGAGAGTGAAGGCTGAGCCACCTGCCAGGTTGAACCACAACAAGATCCTTACGAGTGCAGCATGCAGGCTCTTGCTCATTCCTGGTAAAAATGCATAGCTAATAGAAAGTGACTATGTTGAGAAACAGCATTTGGTAGCTGAGCATTTGCCCTATCAAGATGTTTTAGTGCACTCTTTATAGCTTTTGTAATTTCCATAGAAATATGAGGCATTACTTCAGAGCAACCTACATACTCCCCTCATGTAAAAGACGTAGAGAAATTAAAGAAGTCTTGGAACAAGTATGAAAAAAGGGGAAAAAGTGAATTAATTTTACAGGTGGAATTATTCCTCAATTCTTAAGTAAAACACTGATACTGTGTGTAACTTGAGAGCATGGCTTTGATTGTTCTCTCTCAACTAATACTAAATATGTCTGGACTTCAAAGCACTTCATGTAATCTTATAATGTTATTTATTGGACAGAACAAAACAACAACAGAGTTAAGAAAAAGAGAAAAACACATTTAAGTTATCCTGTGGAATTAAGGAGAGGAAACAGTCTACTCAATTCAGAATTTGAAGCTACACAAGCCTGATATCACTGCTCTTGGAAAGAACTTTGTGTGATCTGACCAAATGCAAAAGACATCCATGCAAAGATGAATAGCTAGCTATTGCTTCAGTTTATAAAAATTGCTGATAGGGAAATTCAGTTACTGATATTTAGAATTTTGATCATTTGTAATTTTAAAATTTCTTACATACTGTTTTGAAAATAAAATTCTAAAATAATTGCTACCTTTATTGTGGCTTCCCTGTGTAAAAAGAAAACTTTGAGGCTGCTCAAACATGATAGCTGACACATTTCTCTAGAGTGGAGAAAGGAAGGGGGCCTAACATTTCCTTCACTACTCTGGTAAATAATCAAATACAGTTACAAGAAGCAAATGCAGCATCACATGCTAAACTGACTGTTCTGACCTATGTACTGTTCATTCAGAATCAGATTTATAAGTGGTAGCTGATGAGTAAGGGAAGTGAAAGAATTGCATGCTGTGGCAGATCCTCGCAGTGAAGACAAAAAATGTATTCCATTCTCTCTAAAAGGTTTGCTAAATTAATGAAAGGCAATCTCCTCAAACTGTGTTTGGTGTAGGGTGTATAACTTAACTGGCTGACCTAGTCTCATCTGATGCAATGCAGAGAGTGGCTCATGCCAACCTAGAGACAAAACAGAGAAAAGAGAGCAGACTGTGTGCAGTTTCTGATAGGAAACACTATTTCCACTGCTATGATCTTTTAGGGAAGTCTGCTAATCTTGTGAGAGTTTAAGGCCCATTCTATATTTCTCTCATGAAAATGAAGACTTTTTTTTGTCTACCTCAGATGATAGAACTAAAGTACAAGTAAACCTGAAGTCAATTTTTAGGATTGCCATTTAAGTCTGAAGACTTAGCTTACCTAGGCTCTCTGAAGTCATTCTTCCGCTGAAGAAAAAGGAATTAGCTCATTTATTTAGCAATGAGAAGTCTATGCTCCATCATAACAAAGTCTTTCTATCTTTTCATTTAGTCTTTAACAAGCAGAGATAGCAATATTTTGATGTATGACACTAAGTTAGGTATAGACTGGTAAAATATTATCTAATAGGATCAAAACTACTTTTTAGGTAAAGGATATATTAATAGGATAAGCATCTACTATTGATCCCTTTATTAGATATGTAGTACTGGCCTAAATTCAACAATATTTCTTACAGAAAATAGAATATGGGAGAGAGAGCTGTGCTGACAAGTAAAGCAGAGAAGTGGTAACTTGTGATAGCAGCAAATTTTACTTACACATTCTTGAAAACAATCAGGAATGAGAAATGTTACAGACATTTAATCTATCTTTATCCCAGTGCAAGATTGTCCATCTGCTACTAGCAGCTTAGCTTCTCTCTTACCAAGACAGGATACGTGTTCCTCAGGGAAGACGTGATGTTTATTATTTAGTCTATGAAGTATTTGGAAGTCTTCAGGTAAAAGAGATAACTAGAAGTCTAGAACATTAATTATTTAGTGCATTTCCTAATGCTTTGTCGTCTTTTGTTTTATAGTTCTCCTATCATTAGCAATAGCAAAAAAGGAAATTACAAAAATCCCAAATACACAGCACAAACAAAACAAACCACTGCAGCATTTATGCTTTTACATTCTCCATTTGCTAAATCTCAATAGTAGAGAGTTTATCCTCCTTAGCAATATCTGCATTTTCCTTTTCTATAATTGCAATACTTTCCTTCCTTTTACAACCCATTGTACACCCTACCAATTCTTTTCCCTTCTTGATGGTTACACTCAGAATGTGTTTTGAGAGAGAAGAATGGATGAATTCACATCTCTGTGGAATTTTAATTGTGGAGACTGAAAACAAGGCAGTTATTGCAGTTATTTCTTTTACAGTTTCAAAGATGCAGTCAGTTTTCATCTAAAATTCAATCCAAGTTCATTACTGCATAGTAAGGAATTAGAGTAAGAAACTGATTTCTGAGTAGCCAGTCTTCCCTACCAAGCTTCCTTCTCCTGTGACACTGCTGATATTATGCTGCAGCAGGCCAAAGAAATTAAATCCCTGAAAAGTCAGACTACAAGTAGAAAATAACTATGTAATAACAGTGAACAGTACTTGGACATTCATCAGCTTTTCTAGGTAACTGACTACCTCTTTATGATACCTTCACAGGCGTGTGGTTGACATGACTTACAGCACACAAAAATACAGTGATGTATCTTACCTTCAGCTCTCAGTCATCAACACTAAGAGAGTTGCCGACCCACTACAGTCCATAAGAGTTTTACAAGAGCTATGCAACACACTCACAGCCACTGGGGGAATAAGAATAGTTTATGGACAAAGTGAAGTTCACAGAAGAGCAAGTGCAGGGATGCCAGCAATTTGAGATCAATGAGGTACAGAAGTCAGTGAAAACAGTACCATGGCCTAAGTACTATGTTCTCTTCCAAAACAATTTTCCTCTGCCTTTTTTGGTTTTTAAAAGGTTGGATAGAAATGATTATTTTGCAGGTGAAAAGGTTTGTTTTGACAAAATACAGCCAGACAGTGCTAGCTACACATATACACAGTGCACGTAAGTGATGCAACAATAGTGCAGATATATACTGTAACTTTGCAGCACTCTTTGGTTTTCAGCTCAGTCTAGCCCTTCAACAGTAACAATATGTCTTTTCTCAAATTACGATGAGTTATTACTCTCAGCCTCATTGCTGTGCCTAACTGTTGTTTCAACTTAAGGACTCCGATGCTACATTGCAATACTCCTAGTGGGCCTGCTACTAGGGTGTCTCAATGCGTTTAAGTCCTGACCTGCCATTCCAGTACTTAGAGTCATAGACTAGTTTGGGTTGGAAGGGACATAAAAATCATCTAGTTCCAACTCCCTGCTGTAGGCAGGGCTCCTCAACAGATCAGGCTGCCCAAAGCCACATCCAGTCTTGAATACCTCCAGGGATGGTGCATCCAGAGCTTTTCCGGGCAGTCTGTCAGGGTTTCACTACCCCATGAGAAAAGAATTTCTTCCTTATATCTAATCTCAACTTAGCCTCTTTCAGTTTAAAAACATTACCACCATTATCGCTTGCCCTATCACTTCATGCCCTTGGAAATAAATAAATAAATAAATAAATAAATAAATAATCAGTCTCCAACTTTAAGTGCTAGAAGACTGTAATGAGGTCTCCCCAGAATCTCCTGCTCTCCAGGCTGAACAAGCCCAACTCTCTCAGTCTGTCCTCATAGAAGAGGTGCTCCAGCCTTCTGATCCTCACTTTGGCCCTCCCCTGGACCCACTCCATCAGCTCCATGTTTCCTTATACTGGGGGTCCCAGAGTTGAATGCAGTTATGCAACATCAGAAAAGGAAAAAAAAAATCTAGGCTAACACTCCTCTGATCCCATTTGCCCTTCCTCACAAATGTATATCACAGGGACCACTACACATTATTTATTTTCCCTTTATAGATCATGCCAATGCAGCTATTATTGAGTATGGACACATGTTTCTCACAGACCCAAGCACATGATTTGTAGCCAAAAGGGAAAAAACTGTAAGAGTGAGTTAGGCAAAATACAGCTTCTGCCCCTTTTCCCCTCCCCCAAATAATAAAGCAGAAGTTATCTTTCTCCAAGCCAGGAAGAAAGAAATAAAAAGTGGAATCACTTAAGCTAAGCATTCCTCCGATAAAATCATCTATAAAAGATAAGCAGAGATATTCTCATCCAATGTGTCAGCAAATTAGCTGTTTATTTGTATAATTTATCTCATTTTTAATACCTTTGCTAGAAAGAAGAGCCTGTAGAGATAATTATGCCAAAAGCATAGCTATATAGGGCAATGTAGTGCACACTGGAGAATCCCAGATCAAGGATACAGCACACAGCCAAGTGAGTTCTGCAGATGGAATGATCAGCAGGGTCACAAGTGAGCTTAATTATCTCACAGAAATAGAAAGTTTATTTATGTGATCAACTGAAGTTTAAAATATTTGATGAATGAGAATGATAGAGAAATGGTAAGTACCTTTGAAAAATCAGCTGTGTTCTGTATAAAATGGGAATAATCCCATTCTACCAAACAAAGCTACAATGTTTAGTTCATGAATGATTACCAACTCTTTTCAAATCATTAGATAAAAAAATCCACTATACCTATTAATTCTGACACTTGACCCATTATCTATATGCCACAGTACATCAACTGACCCAACACAGTAACAAAATAAAGCGTAGATCAACTCAGATATAATATGTTCCTATCCACAATTATTTCATCTCTTGGGAAAATTATATATTCACCTTTTTTGATTAATTTATATCCAGGTATGTATTAAGATAATAACTATATCCTGATCAAAGTCAGATCTGAGATAAAGGAATAGGCAAAAAAAAAAAAAAATCTGCTTAGTGGGTGGCCTTGAGCCCCTGCCTCACCACTGTCTTTTCTACAGTCAGTGTTCTCCAAGACAGAAATTCAAATACAGGCAAAGTTTGTTTCTCATAGCATCAAAGGACTTCAGTAGATTGTGAGAAGTATCTACTCTGGTCATATTGACCAGGGAATTAGTGGTCCCAAATAACGCCAACAGACTAGGTTACGAATGGGCTGCCAGCATGGGAAACAGATATATTTACAACAATTTTCGTAGCTTTTGTCAGTTAGCTGTTTCCACATCTACATACTGTCTTTCTCTGTAAGTTCATATACATCACTCTGCAGCATACGCTCATCTCTTTATGGCGGCCTATTTTCCACTCTATGTCTTCTCATTTGTGGGAAGTCAAATCGTATGTCAACATGTGCCATGTGAGTACTATCTTTCCCCATGTAAACTGTGGAGAAACATTAAGCTTTCGTTAAAGTGAAACTAGATCTTTGGATGGTGTTCTGTTAATCCAATTTTACAGAAAACTCCCTGCATGCAGGCAATAGCAACCTAAAATATGGAATTCAGCCCTCATCTGTGTCATTAATGTCTACTACAGACTGTTCAAATACTAATATCAGAGAGAAACATTAACAAAAATAATTTAAAAAGACATTTACACAGCATGGCTACACAGCCAAAATGAGACACAAAGGTAGTTGAGGGATCATGCACATTTTTCCAAAGTTTTATGTAACACCTGTCTGCACTTAAGCAGTTTAATCGCCCCTACAGAAAACGCTCGTTTAATTTTCAATGCATGGCAGTTTCTAACCATGCAAAAGGAAAGAGTGGGTATTGTGAAAATCAGAAACCATTGCACAACAGGAGGGCTGTGTTTCACCTACATTACCCTAAATACACACCAAGCAAATTGAAGGCTGAAGAACTGTGCTTTTCTTCCCCATAAATTTCTCCAGAATGAAGAGGCTCAGAAGGTGAGAGAAAACCAAAGTAAAGCTAAAGGACAACACTGACCAATGAATAGATGACTCTAAAAAGTGCTAAAAAAACAACAACAACAACAACCAACAACTAACAACTATGGGATCCAAATTAAAAATTGTCTCCTCATTAAAGGATTTGGGTTCTGTAGCAGCTTTTCAATAACACAGTAGAATAAGAAATCCAGTAAGTCAAGAGAAATGTTTATTACTAACGAAAACAGTTAAATTACACGGCCACTTGCAATAGCAGTGGCTTGGATTTGGTGACCTACAAGGTCTTTTCCAGCATTAGGATCTATATTCTAATGGAAAGCTATGGTAGCAAGAGAAGTCATTTATCCTGTCACCATCTAGATTACAGGACAATGTTGTAGCTGAACTCCCTGCAGCACTGATGCACAACCCTGCAGCCTTAGCAAGCTCTAAGAAAATGAGCTCCCAGACAATGACAGCCCCTTACAGGACAGGAACATGTTTGATGATAACACCAGGATTTGATCCCACAAGTTAATAGAGATGCCACACGCCATCAGGAAATTAACTGGGAAGATTTACTGGAAAATGGGAAGTATACTCTGTCATGCCATTTATTTGCTATGAAAACTCATCAACTGGCCTGGCAAGGTATAATCTTCCTAGACAACTAAAAGTAACAGCAGGCTGACAGTACAGATTCCCTGTCAGAATAATCGCTATCATACTATTATATAGCAGGCCCTGTGAACATATCTATCTTCATACTGGTGGCAACTCAAGATCCTGCTGTGGGAAACCCATTCCCTCACTCCTTCTCATTTTAAAAGCCATATCAACCAACATTCCCCTATTAATATCACTCCATTTGTACACTACCAATAGTGCTCGTTATTCAAATAACACCCTCTATTACAGTGAGAGCAATTGGAACTTTCTGATGAAACTGAAATCCAGTTGGAGATCTTACATTTTTTATGTAATTGTGTGTTTTCCCTTGTCTCTACTAAACATGAGAGATATGCTTTGAAATTCCAGCTTAAGCAATTTTAACAGAAGTTACCATTTCAAGTTTTAATACCCCACCTAACTGGAAGAGAGTATCTCCCAAGAGCGTAAACATCTACTTTGACTAGGAAAGCCCACTAAGTAAATCTGAGACTGCAAAAGGGAAAAAAATGTGAGAATATAATACGTAAGTGTGACACAGCAGGACAGCAAGTTTGCAGGACAGATCTAAAGTGAATAACTAGAGAGAATGCCATTCCAATAGTTTCGCTTCCTAGCTGCAAAAGCACTGAAATAACAGCAAATGAGGGCTGCTCCAAAAATAATGCCTTCTGTTTTATTACAGGTGGATAGGATGGATATAGAGGTGGATGTCAGTTGTATGGCAGTAGAGCCTGAACCTTCCCACTAATATTCTGCTACATGCTGTTGCTGTGTGACAGATGGCAGCAGAGAGGCAGTCCAACAGAATGACATCTGACATGGAAGCGCATATGAAGTAAAGATGGCACTGAACTCCTCCATGCAGAAAAAGATGGCATCCACTGGCATTCATCAAAGCTTGCTGAACACTTACAGAGACCGAACAGTGGATTTGAACACAGCGAAGTGGGTGGATGATGCATTTCAGCAGTGGCAACAGTGGGTAACCTCTACAGGGACAAATCCTTATAAGTACAGCATGCAAGCTCATCTTTCATCACAGACAAAAATACATAACTAATGGTGGTGACTATGCTGAAAACTAGCATTTTGTAGCCGAGCATTTGCTCTATTAAACAGTGTTACTTTGCTCTTTGCATCTCTTATAGTATCGAAAAAATAGATAGAAATGGATGGAAATAGACAGGAGGCATTACTTTCAGAGTGATCTACATGTACACAAATTGCAGTGTTCTCCTATGGCACTATACATACCTAAAACCTGTCGCCAATTTATGTCCAATGCTACTATTCAAAGTCAATGACAAAAAATCAGAAGACATAGAGCCAATCATTTTGCACCCTTTCCTCCTCAAAGCTTATGAGCTCCCCCCCCAAAATGTCTTCGTTCAGACTGAATATTATTTTGTCCAAGCCAAACTATATCAGAAAATGCTCGTAAACACTTAAAAGGAAAGGCTACTTTCTACTGGCAGATTCTTGCATTCCTCCGCATTATCTGTGACATGTACACAAATGAACTGATGCAAAGGAACAAAAATACTTGTCTCATTAAGTGTTTCATGTAACCAAGGGGACAATTTGCTCTGTGCATCCACGTTGGAGCATACATTATCACTCAGGGAGCACAGATCCAGTTTCCCTACTGGCAAGAGAATATTACAGGAAGAAGCTCTGGCTGGAGAAAGAGACTTCAAAGTCTATCCAGGCCGCTAAGCGAACATCACAATATGGCATTCTCTGTGCTGTACAGAATGGGTACCCTTAACAGGAAACCTTGATTTGTATCTCGTAGGCCAGCCAAAGAAAGTGATTTGTCTCATTAGCTTTCATCAAAAATAAATCTTGCAAATACACAGTAATACCAAATCCCATGACTTCTGTATAGCCCAGGAATATCCTAAAAGATGATTGTGGCAAAGGAACATCCTTTATAATATTTATTAAATTATACGCAGTACTTGAGAATAATAGGCCCTATTATGCAAGGCTTATAATTTAACTTTGCATTTGACATCTCCTTTGTATACCTCTGAAGTAAAAGGGCTGTCTTTTCAGAATGGAACAACAGTTCTCATTTAATATATCTCATTGAAGCAAAACCACAATAGAAAAGATGAGTCTCTTTTGCACTATGCACTGTGAAAAGAAGTGTCATTTAAACAAGGCCTTTACTGCCACTACAAATGGAAAAATAACCAGTACAGCTTTTTCTGATCCCCACGGAATCTTTGTCTGCTAGCTTCCACTTCTATGCAGTTGCGGGATGAAAAAAGAAGAAAGGAAGAATAGAGAAACAAGCAAAGTCTTAGAAAATTTGGAAGCCAATATTCATTCTCCTAACTTCTGTTACTTCTCCTTCATGCTAACTGAAAGACATTATGGCTTGTGTACATGGACACATGTATATAGACTCCCTGCATAACTGTAGAAGAGAACAATTTCAGGAGTGAAGCCAACTGAAAAGAACTCAACAAGCAAATCAAGTCCATACATAATCCCATAATGTTCTCAGCAACTCCCACAGTGTTTGTTGGCCATCTTGCTCTGGTCATACAAAGTACAATTCAGGTATAAAGCAACACTCACTGCTGAAGCAATAGGTTTAGGTCTGGCTGCTGCATGATCTCACCTGAGATACAATTTTCTTTCCCCAAGCTACGAAGTCAAGATGGCACAGAGCTATTTTAGAAGATGGTTACTGCACACCAGTCACAATGTGAAACCATTTTCTTCCATTAATAGAATAGAGAAAGACCCTGAACTAATGTAGTTTGCGGAAATGACTTTAGCTACTTAGCCATACATCATCTATAGTTTGCCTTCCAGTTAGAAATAGGAAAAGAAATACATTAAATGATATTAGCATGCACGTGACAGCTAGAAAAAAAACCTGTGATAAGAATGCAACAATTTGTGGCATTTTCTAGGTTCATGACAGTAGAAAACCATAGTGCTGGCAAATTATATAAAGCCAAGAACAGGTTTCTGCATGTCTACAATGGAGAAAATAAATACACAGATAAACCCAAAATATAACTTCTTAAGTCAAAATGGTAAGCATACAGATATACAAATTATTCTTATTCCAAGAATAAGGAGAGTGCATAAAAGCAAACTTCCACACCAAACCCACAGGACAACCACAGAGCTGAACTGCCAAGGATGCACAGGTTTTTGATGCTGTATCCCACAGTTGACTTTGCTGCTTTTATCAAGGCTCCTTAAAGGGGAAACCTGGGGTGCTCACACTTCACTAGCTTCTGCATCTGTGCCAACTGTACACAGGCATTTGGGTATGTAAGACCTGGGAAGACAGCCCTGTTAGATGATCCAAGGAACAGCTTGAACTTTCAAACAGAACATGAAAAACTCCCTGAAAAAGCTCCCAGAAAACAGTATTTCCAGGACTAGGCCAATGCCAAAGAGAACTCTGGAAAAGTGTTCATCATATTCAGATAGCCTCAAGTTTATGTCTTTATCAATAGAAAGGAGACAAAAAAATAAGTGTGTAAAAGGATAGGTCAAATTAAAAATAGATTACGATGACAACTTCCTAATGAAATTCCTTCTTGTGAGATTTCCAGTCTCCTACAGATCCTTATATAAAAGGCATTCAGATAAGGCATAGCACACCAAATCCTTCTCAGCTGTCACTGCTACAGTAGAATGGTGTAGGAAAATACAGCCATAAATCAGCCAGGGAGCAGAGGCTGCTTTTTGTTAGCACATGGTTACACTGGGACTACAACCTTTTCTATGCTGCAGGTGTATTCAGTTCCCATGCTACATAGTACCCATCTCCACATGAGATTACTCGCCTTAGATTTCACTGAGCTAAACACTGGTGTTAGTGATCTGATTTTTTTCTTCAGTAAAATAATTAACACTAAGATGACACAGCAGGTACAACAGATGAGATTGTTTGTTTAAAGGATATGAAGCCCTATTATTCAGTTGTATTTGATAGAAGTACACAACTATGAACAGGAACCTTCCTAGATCTAACTACTGGAGACTGTAACACTCAGCCTCTCAGGCTCTTTAACGTCTTCTCTAGCAACTCAGAAGAGAGCAGGTTGTAATATCAAAACTTGCATGTAATATACCAAGGACAGTGGCTCCTTCCATTACATTTCCTTCTTCCCTTATCATGGAAGCGGTATGTCATTAGGAGAGCAAATCATAGTGCTCCTTTATCACACCTCCTAGATAAGTATCTACCACTTTTCACTGCCTTGTAGCTCAAAACCACATCCTCTACCTTTCTCCAAATATACAAAACTTTGTCTGTTTTCCACCTCTTACTTTCCTCCACATCTCACATTCCTTGTCTTATTTAAAACCAATAAAGCTGTTATTCAGCAGCAACAAGAAAAGCTATTTGGTAAGAGTCATCTATTGTTGAGACCACGCTGACCTGGATCTTTCGTTCTTCTATTTCTCTCCTCAATGAGCTGCAGTAATAAGAGCTCAGCAACTCTAAAAGCAATCAATATAGAGATGACGTGGACAATTACCAGCCTGGACAACTCAAAGGACTTCCAGTAAAATAACAAAAAAAAAAAAAAAAAAAGACATAAGATTTCTGAAGTCAAACTATCCTACCAAAAGCCTTAGTTGGGGTGGAGGCAGTTAGAAAAAAAAAAAAACTACAACCACTTATACATTAATAAAAAAATAAAGGTGTAACGCAGATGAAGAAGGCTGCAATGAAAACATGAGAAGAGATATGCAAATTGGCACAACAGAAAGTCAAAGATCCACAGAAGTATGGACCACCATTGCTCCAAGGGCAAGACTGAATCTATTTCCTCGAGGAATGCTGAAAGGGAGAGCAGCACAGTTGTGGCAACAACCCAGGCTCTCCCATCACTCTTCAGGATATTAATACAATCCCAGAGTTCTGAAAAAAAGGAAGAAAAAACAACCCCACAAAATAACACTAACAACAAAATGCATCAAACCATATTCATCATTTCACTAACGCTGCACTTCCAGCAGTCCCATTAACCTAAAATACTGCTTATTGAAAGGAATTGTTCTTTTTCATACTTTAGCTAAGAGAAAATCTTCACGGATCAAACTGTTTGCATTTGTTTTGCCTGACCAACTTCTTTTACTTTCCTGTCTTCCCCTTTTTGTTCATATATACATTCCTTATTCCTTCAGCTATCCAATTTCCTTTCTTTCCTTTTACTCCCATCTCTAGCACTGAGTGTCTGAGAAATCTGAAACTTCTCCCTCTCCTATCAAACCTACACAGGATGCAGCAAACAAGATGTCCTGAGACTGAAGAGCAGCCCAGCGGAACCATCTATTGTAACTTGTAGAGCTGCTATGCCACATGGTGTTCTGCATCAAGCAGCTCAACGCTAACCTCCAGAGACCTCAGAGGTTTCAGCCCAGGCTTCAGCAGCAGCAGGCAGAACATTTTGAGAATGCTTGACTCTAAAGTATTTACACAGTCAGAGCAGATAGAAGGAGCATAAGTACTTTTTGTCCATCAGTGACATCAGAAAAGTGAAAAAAAACACAGTGTGGCACCTACTGCAAATGAGCTGAGGTTCAGGAAAGCTCATTCACAGTGTAAGCACATAAAATGTACTCTGACTCTGGAATCATCAGCTGTTTAAGATATTGGTAACATCCAAGTAAGAGAAAAGAGAAAAACAGGGCAACGTAGAGGCTGCTTTTGTGCTGGGTTCAGAACTTCCACCTCAGAACCTCCCCTTGTTCCACAAGTTCCTTGAAGTTAAATACAGGCTACACAGTGTATGCTCAGCTGTTGAGAAGAGATTATAATATTGTTTGAGACCTGTGAAATTCAGGAAGCAGTGACTAAAAAGAGCAGGCTTCCATGGCGTTATTCAAAGGGCAGAAGCTGGGTCAGAATTAATCTAAGACTATAGAGACAAGTGAGACCCTTCACCATGGAAGCTATAGAACTGAGCTCTAAATGTAGTATTTCTGCCTGTTCAATGACATCCACACATGGTACCCAGAACTTCTGTTGCTAAAAAATCTCAGCAGTCATCACTGCTGCTGTGAAAGCACTGTGCCCGCATGCACGTACTGTGCCATAACCACAAAGATCTGCCCTAAAGCTAGAAAGGGACTGTGGTCACCATAGCTTCATAGATCTTCTGAGGTGGCAATAGTCACATTCATTTCTGCAGCATGAACCCTTCTCCAGTATGAACTGGACCAATCCACCCACTCATGCATCACTTTTTGAAATGGATGGCCATTAAACAGATGGCAGCGAGCTGGAAATGCTACAGCTAGCTACCCACTAGGGCTTAGTTGGCAGCCTTTAGAGAGTGCATCATTATATAACTTCCAATGCTTCTTTGAGACCATCCAATGGACAACAACTTCTCAAAATGATCTTCCTTCCCTTTTGCTAAATCTCAGATAAAAAAAAAGGGTAGGAAAATCCATTTATTTAGTTATTCTACTACTTATTTTATAAATGAGTGAATCATAGAAGTGGAGCTGTCTTAGGTTTGGATTATCGATGGAAAGGTTGATGAATAATTCTGACCGGAGTGATAAACTCATATCAGAAAGTAAATCTACTGGAAAAGAAAAATCTATCGTTCTTGGTCGCAGCTTCAGAGACTGAACTGGCAACCATTATTTTCCTAATTCTGTACAACCTGGAGACCTCCTCTGACCCCTTCTACCACCCTCACAAACTAGCATGTTTCATTGAAAAGCAAAAATGTTCACCTTGATTCACCATATCTCCCAGTTTCCCTCTTCCATGCCTCATTATTTCCTTTGTTGGCTTTCTACAATAAATTCATATATTGCAAGTGCCACATGCCTAGCCTACATCCTACCGCCAAAGGCAGAGAAGAACACAGCTAATGATGAATTCAATAAACTGTCAAGCCTACAGATGCTGCGAACTGGAACCCCCAAACCAGATTCCATTTCAAGTTTTCACAAACAGAGTGCATCACTCCAAGTTTTGTTACAAAACAGATCATGGGATCAGTTACAGAGTATCAACTGAAATCTTAAACTCTTGGCCCTTCTTTTTACAGGAAAATACTGCTGCACTTGTTTATTGGTCTTAAAAACACATCCTACAATGGCAGGCACTTGTGGCAATAACTGAGCAGCTTAACTTCAGTCATTTGAAAACAACAGCTCCCTGATATACATTCACTCATGCTTATGAAGCACATGCTTCATTCCATTGCAGCCTCTTACATTATGCTTACATCATAAGTTCAGTGAAGTAGGAAATATCTCCTGCTCTCTTTCCAGGGTAGACAATAAGTTAGTTTCATTATTAGGATTCCATTGCATTACAATATTATTTAGAAAAGTAAATAAAATTATCCGTGTGGCTCAGATGAGTCAGTGCTGCCTCATTAGAAACTTTCCAAAAAGAATAAGGTTTGGGCACTTTCACTGAAAACTTGTATGGAATAAATACTTCGAAGTCTCTAATAATCATTCTGAAAGTCTTGCCAAGTGTATAAACATGAAGCTGCATGCTTTATGCTAGATTGCACCCAATCCAAGGTGCATTCAGATTATATTCATCTTAAAGTATGTTTTAATTTGATTCTATACTTTCATCATCTTGCAAGCACACTCTCACCTTCCCTAATCATCTTTTATTTCCTCTGCTGATCTCTGCATCTTCTAAAACTATTAGGTACAGAAACTGTTAGCTTCATGTTTCTTTACGCAACGTTTCCCTCACTACTCATTTCCATGCCCTGGTTTTAATGCACACTGTCCTTTATAGATCTTTCCTATTTCTGCCATTTCTTTATTATCAAACCCTCAACACTTTAAGTTGTTCTAATTTTGCCACTAGATTTTAAAAGGAGGAGATGTGTGGGCCCTTTATGACCAGTAGTCTTAGCATATGAATTGAAATGAAAAGGTGGTGAGAGAATTGAACACTTTGGGGCATGTACGAATAGGATAAAACACCCTTCAAAGCATTTTTCTGCTACCATGAGGTAGGAGATAACAGAACAGATTACTGAAGAAATCACAAAGGTAGAAAAACCAACATTAGCCAGAAAATAATGACAGTTCTGTAACATACGGACAGACTAATGGGAAGGGGAAGGTAAGACAACATCAACAAGTTGAAAATGCTGGTGACAGCAGGGAATAAGCAAATATGTTCTGACATGCAAGAAAGAATCTGAACTTCTGTCACTTGATAACTGGAAAAAGCCTGGCAAATGGCTTTTTCTCTTTTATTTCCCATCACTCCACCCCAGTTTGCAGAGGAAAGGAAAAATAAAGGGTCTATAACATTGGGCAATATGGATGGTATTTGTTTGTAGTTCTCTTGGAAAGACAGATCTGCCGAAGTAATAACATTAGCCATTTTATATTAAAAAAAGTAGAAACAGAATCGCCTGGGTTGAAAAGGACCACAATGATCATCTAGTTTCAACCCCCCTGCTATGTGCAGGATCACCAACCACTAGACCAGGCTGCCCAGAGCCACATCCAGCCTGGCCTTGAATGCCTCCAGGTATGGGACATCCACAACCTTTTTGGGCAACCTGTTCCAGTGTGTCACCACCCTCTTTGTGAAAAACTTCCTCCTAATAACTAACCTAAACCTCTCCTGTCTCAGTTTAAAACCATTCCCTCTTGTCCTGTCACAATCCACTCCTGTAAAGAGCTGTTTCCCCTTCCAGTTTATAGGCTCCTTTCAAGCACTGGAAGGCCACACAATGAGGTCTCCCCAGAGCCTTCTTTTCTCCAAGCTAAACAAGCCCAGTTCCCTCAATCTTTCCTCATAGGAGAGGTACTCTAGCCCTCTGATCACCTTAGTGGCCCTCCTCCAGACCCACTCCAAGAGCTCCACATCCTTCCTGTACTGGGTGTCGCAGGCCTGGATGCAGTACTCCAGACAGGTCCTCACAAGAGTCGAATAGAGGGGGACAATCACCCCCATTTCCATGCTGGCCTCCCCTTTTTTAATGCAGCACAGAACACATTTGGCCTTCTGGGCTGCAAGTGCACACTGCTGGCTCATGTCCAGCTTCTCAGCCACCAGGACCCCCAAGTCCTTCTCCACAGGGCTGCTCTCAAGGACATCTTCCCCCAGTATCTGGGATTGCTCCAACCCAAGTGCAGCACCCTGCACTCGGCCTTATTGAACCTCATTAGGTTTTCATGGGCCCACTTCACCAGCCTATCAAGGTCCTTCTGGACAATCAAGGGATAATCAAACATCAAGGAATAAGCATATTCACTTTGTTGTAATTACATACATTATTGTAAATATTTAAACTGTTGTAACTGAAGAGCACAGGTCAGGACACAATTGGACAGTACAAATACTATAGAAGATATTGCAGAATCAAGGACAGAACTGTAAAAGAAAAGGAAGAAATGAAGGAAAAAACGGCACAGAAGGAAGAGCCAAGTATACGGGTCAGGGAAAAGACTATGCTAAAAAAAAAAAAAAAATCATGTTCTCTCCCTTTTCAGTCTCATATTCCCCCCACCAATGAAGAACATGAGTTATGTCCTGTTGTCATAAATCAAGAGTTCACTGCAGGGAAATTCTACTCGTGCTACCTCCTCCTTTATAGCTTAAGTCCACTTACGCATTCTACCTCCACAGACCTAAATTCTATTGTCCAGTCTAGTATTCAATATCTTCTATCATGAGAAAGATCAAGAATCATAACTGACTGGGGGACAAAAGAGGCAAATGGAAAGATGGCGCTTGGAGCAGAGCTCTGCTGAGGAGTCCTATCTACTGCAGTCTTCACTCTAGCTCTCCTTCAACTTGTACCAGAGGAAACAGTGCAGATGATGCAAAATACTTTGGACTCTTTGCATTTCAACAGCAGATACATATTTAAACATTTATCTGAAATAACTGGTCCATTTTGATGTGTCCTGAAAGCAGAAAAAAGGGTAATTTTGTCTCTGTGCAAGGGGAAATCAAGGTATGAAGATGAGGAATTGAAAGAAGTCCCTCATCTTCACTTACAGAATCATTTTGCAAAAATCAAAATTTATTTTGTGTTCAAAGTACAAGGAGGATCCTTGCACAAAAAGTATTTTAGCTTCCTAAATAAAATATGTTTCCCATTTTCCCTAGGTGCTTAAAAATTGCAGAAGCCTCTCCCAAGCACCTATAAGATCCTCTATTATTTCATAGCTCCAGAAGCCTGAACCACAAAGAAATCAGTAACTTGGGTGCCTGTAGAACTGCATGTCCCAAGTTTGCAACCAGGCAAGCTGTTAAGGAGTAATCATTATCTCATACTTCTGGGACCTTTCCAGTTACTTTAAGATGCCAGAAGAGAAGCGAAGGGAGATGGAAGCAGTCAGCTAGGTGCGCACCTCTCAAGAGGCTGCACGCATGTTATCATACTCATTCATCCCCTTTCCACTGGTAATGCATTTGGTTTCTTTCAAAGATCTCTCCTCATCAGACATACTCATATGGAAGAGTTTGCTTTTAGAGAATTAACATTTCCAATTAGAAAATCCTTGACCCTAGTCCAGCGCTCATTAATCAGAATATATTACTGACCACTGAGGACTAACACATCTGTGCATATTCCAACACGCACTTCCTTCCCTCAAGCACTCTGATGTCCAAAACAGTGGGCTACAATATATCAGAGAAGTACATGTGGCACAGCCTCAGGCATACTAAACCAGCTGAAAGAATTGGAGAAGTGCCAAACACCTTTCTTTTGAGGAAAAAAAAAAAAGAAACCTTTAATATCTGCTAATTCCAGAACAGAAAGGAGGCTGTGCTTTTCTTATTTAACTGCATCTTTGCACTTGTAGTGAACAGGAGGAAAGGACAAAGCAACCATCTGTGGGTGCTTCATAGAAAAATAAAATGCCTATTAGAGGAAGAAAATAGGAAAGGAAAAGAGGCAAAATAAACAGAATGCAACAACATGAATTCACATCACTACAATAGCCTTGTCTAAGCATTCCTGCTCAGACAACTAGCAAAGTCTTTGAAATAAAATCTAACATCAAAAGCTTTCAGAAAAAATTTACTTTTCCTTCCAAGCATTTTGTCCAACCTCTTTTCAGAGGGAGGGGATCCTACCCCTCCTTACATATTTCCATGGTCCTGAATAGAACATTGCTTGGGGATCTGTCAGACATCAATGGTCACATATATTAAAAGGCATTTGCATTTGGCAGCTAAAAATGCTGAAAAGTATGCTGTGGAATTTTAATATAATACATATGCAGCTAATTAGAAATATTTAATTGCTATTCTGTGATTAAATTCACTCAGCATCAACCCTAGAATTCATAACATGAGATAAACTGAATTGAAATCCCCTCCTTCCCCCTTCTGTGTTAAGCTATCAAGCTATCTGTTCACATAAACATCACAGTAAATACTGACAAAAAAAAAAAAACCATAACATTCCACCAAATATGGTCTCAAATCTCCTACTGTACCTGCCTCTCAAGATCACTAGCAAAAGACAATTCTCTGTACAAAACCAAGGCTCCAAACTAAAACAAAGGAGCAAATCAGCAAAAGAAAATGCAGCATCCTTCCCCACACCAAAAAGTGACGTGACAGCCCTCTCTCTGGAGGTTGCCAGTAATGAATTTCTGTTTTAATTGAAGCTGCAGCCAACTCCTGAGCTCCAAATGGGCCTCTCTCTCTTTTCTCTCTCTAGGTGATGCTGTGCAAGAAAAAGCTTTTAAATCAGCCAGTGAACATAATGAACTTCAATTTCCCTTAGACAGGGGCAAAATTACAAATATACACTTCACTTCCAGACAATTAATTAATTTGTTTACATGATTTCTTTGCTTTGTTTTACTTTCATGATTTTTTTCCTCCACTTTTTTGGGCTTTTTAACTCTCTAAGGTGTAGATTTAGCATATGACTACTCATCCTCTCTCAGTCTTCAAGAAACTAAATTACATTGGAAATGTATGCAGAAGGGGAAAGGAGGCTGTGCAATTACCCTCAGATTGACTGCTAACACCCAGTGTCAATCTTAAAGCACACATGCCCACTTTATAGGTGACAGCACTTGCCCACCATTAGCAAGGTGGACACAGCTGTTGCTGCTTAGTAAGTGATTGACTACTTACCAGCATAAGTTTGAGACCTGTGTCTCAAACTGCTCCTGTCTGTAAAGACCACAGCCTGACTTTTTCAGATTAATGGAAATGACTTCCAGGGATAAAATCTTCCCACAAGTGGGATGAAAAGCAGAAGGCAGGGAAGTAGTCAGCTGGAGCTGCATACAAGCTATTTCAGCTTTGCCTCCCAACATTATTCTCCCACTCCTGTGCGATAGGGAAACCAATCTGAATAATGTTTGAGAGGAGTAGCAGCAGGAAAAAGTACATTGGAGTTGATAGGGACAGAAATGTTGACAGATTTTAACTAGTGAATATTTTCTTATAAGGAAAGTGTTTATTTTTGATAATGCCATGGACTAAATCCCTCTAGCAATATCAATACTGTATACACTACCACAGTGTACATTTAATTTCATTTCTGCTACAAATATAAGCCAATAAATTTGGCAACACATCTGTTATTTACTTGCACTCAACAGTAAAGCATATTCATGGCATTTACTTTGCCAGTTTCAAATTTAACAGCTTCCCTTTTATTTATATCTACTTAGCAAAAATGGCTTTGGTGACTTTCCATATACATGAGAAGTGCTGCAAACATAGCAACAGTAAAAGATTCCCTTTGATATGGGCCATTACTGTACATATTTCTGATTACAAAGTTGGAAGCAGTGCAAGATGACAGTGTCCACCCATTTTAAATGTAACTAGTGCCTTTGCATAGCTTTTACATGCCCGCAATGATCTCAACAGCTGCATGGAGACCCAGGAACCCATTCCACACGCTTTGGCTTACATCCAAAGAAGTCATACCATGAAGTATCAGCTCATACCCACGCCTTCCATTTTATTATGCAATTAGGTTTTCTGTTAGAGTAAAATGCAAGGGCATAAGAAATTGTGACCATGGTTAAAGGAAACACCTCTCAAAAATATTGCATTGCACTTCCTTACAAGCACTGTGACTTGTGTTAAAACTGCAGTTCGGGGAGGCAAAAAGCACATTCTAATCACTGCAGAAGGACAATCTTAGCATAGGAGCACTGACAGAGATTAGTGCCTCTCTTGTGCTGCTGACACAAAGAGAACGGGATGGAGCTGTGATGAGAGAGCACTGTTAAACTGCCTTACCGTTATACTGCCCCAAAGTAACTTATCTGTCCCTTGTGGCCGTCAATCTTATGTCTCTAATATCATAAATTCTGTATTACAATTGCTATGGTCATATAAGTTCTTGAAAAGTTAGACAAATTACAGAATACCAATGAAGATGAAAATTCATAGAGCAGTATAATAGTGCAGATGTGAAATTACAGCAGAAAGACTACTTTTTCCTCCCTGACCTCCAGCTTTGATTCTCTGCATTTTGATTGTACTGCAACTGGTACAAACAAGTTCACTGACATTTGAAAAACCTATACAGTGATCATACATTCACATAGAGTGACCTTTTTCTTTTGGTATTACTTGTAGTAGTTAACTGTACACAGCTGATCCCGTAAATAAAAGTTCACAAAGATATTAAAACAACTAAATAATTGTGCTATACTCAACAGCAAGGCTCTCAAGCCAATAGTCAGACTTTACAGATCCTACAGATTCTGACTGGCAGAGCGCAGAGGGTCGTCGTTGATGGTGCAGAGTCTGGCTGGAGACCTGTGACCAGTGGTGTCCCCTAGGGGTCTGTGCTGGGTCCGGTCTTGTTCAACATCTTCATCAATGACCTTGATGAGGGGATAGTGGCCACCCTCAGCAAGTTTGCTGATGATACGAAGTTGGGAGGATTGGCTGACACGCCTGAAGGCTGTGCTGCCATTTAGCAAGACCTGGACAGGCTGGAGAGCTGGGCAGTAAGAAACCAGATGAGGTTCAACAAAAGCAAGTGTAGGGTCTTACACCTAGGGAGGAATACTTGCATGCACCAATACAGGCTGGGGGATGAGCTGCTGGAGAGGAGCTCTGCAGAGAGGGACCTGGGCGTCCTGGTGGACGACAGGTTGGCCATGAGCCACCAATGTGCCCTCGTAGCCAAAAAGGCCAATGGCATTCTGGGGTGCATTAACAAGAGCGTGTCCAGCAGGTCAAGGGAGGTGATCCTCCCCCTCTACTCTGCCCTGGTAAGGCCTCATCTGGAGTACTGTGTCCAGTTCTGGGCTACCCAGTACAAAAAAGACAGGGATCTCTTGGTGGTGGAGGGCCACAAAGATGGTGAAGGGCCTGGAGCATCTCTCCTATGGAGAAAGGCTAAGTGAACTGGGTCTGTTTAGCCTTGAGAAAAGACGACTGAGAGGGGACCTGATCCAGGTTTATAAATATCTGAGGTGTGGAGGCCATAGTGGTGAGGCCAGTCTCTTTTCAGTGGTACGTGGAGACAGGACAAGGGGAAACAGACATAAGCTGCAGCATAGGAAGTTTCGCACGAATGTGCGTAAGAACTTCTTTACAGTGAGGGTGACGGAGCACTGGAACAGGCTGCCCAGGGAGGTTGTGGAGTCTCCTTCTCTGGAGATATTCAAGTCTCGCCTGGACGCCTACCTGTGCGACCTGGTGTAGGGAACCTGCTTTGGCAGGGGGGTTGGTCTCGATGATCTCTAGAGGTTCCTTCCAACCCCTACAGTTCTGTGATTCTGTGATTCAGATATGGTCTGCTGCAATGAAAACATGAGCGCAAATTGAAAACCATACTACAACAATTTGCAGTTCTTAAATAGCAGGTGTATACAGAACCACATACATCAATATACTTTGGAACAGCAGGTCTAGTGCACACAGCACGTGGTCTTTTAGAATCTATTGTGCAGCTTTGCAGATATAACAGCTTTGCAGAGAGAAAGAATAAACAGTGCAGGGAAACCTACTGGGTGGAATTTAATACTGCAGATAAGCTGCAAACGTGTGGCAGGGGGCACGTGGGTGATGGGGAAAGAACACAAGAAACACAATCCCCGAGATCTACTTCCTAACCTGGAGAAACCTCATTAGCTCCAGTGTGAGACACTCCATTTCTCCAGCTGTACAGTTCCACCATTTTCAGTGTTACTTCTGTTCCAAAGCTCAGTTCCAAAAAGGTGACAAAGTTATCTCCATCTTGCTCTACATGGGTGATTCTGCCAAACAAAGGTCCTCTAGTTTCTAAACCATGACTCCATCAGTCACATTTCATGCGAATTCTTAATAGCTTACAAACATTAAACACATTTTTATAAATAGCTCCAGTTTACAAAATCACAAGCCAAAAGCACAGATGAGAACAGCACAAATGACAAGTTTCCTCATTACTGGATTGTATTTGGTTTTGCAGGATGAGTGATATTCATTGAATAAGAACCTTTTTGATTAAGTAACATAAGGTATTATTAAAGTACCACCGTTATCCTTAATACTTGACAAGGCTAAGAGTTAAAATAACTCTCTCAATATTAAACTACCAAAACCATAAAGTAGCGTACTATGAATCAAATAACTCCATGGACTATGCCACCAGCAAGAGTTTGCCCCTTCTCACTGCACCAAAACCTTATTTCACCACTAGTGATTGCCCTTTCATCAAGTTCTGTCAAAGGACTGAGCAAGATAGACAGAAATCCAGAGGAATTCCTAAGAACTGTGGCCATCACCTATGCAGCCAAACACTTACTTACAGATGTTAGAAAAGACCTACCACAAAAAATTTTGTAGATTATTAGTACCAAAAAGATTACAGAAGATCTTGTATATAGGGCACAAATTTTCAATTTGTTGCAGAACTTATATTTTCTGGCTACCTCCACTGACCAATATTCTATTTTCTGTCCTAAAAAGAAAACATGAGGAACTGTAAAGCAGTTCCACTTATGGTTAGTTAGCCTTTGGCTTCACTACAGGGAAGGGAAAAAAAAAAAAGAGAGAAAAGGAAGGGAGAGGGAAAAATATCTGAAGGTAATATCTGTGACAAATAAGACTGAGTTTCTCTTCAAGTTACTTTCACATCACTCGGCTGAGCAAAGTGTTGATCCAGTTATCATAGTAAAAGTCCATAAATGGCCACAGATGCCACTCATTTGTCATCACACCCATTTTATTATAATCACAGGATGGCTTAGGATGGAGAGAACCTTAAAAATCATCTCATCAAACTCCCCTATACCAAGGACAGGGCTACCACCCACTAGATCAGACTGTCCAGGGCAACATCTAACCTGACCTTGAACCTCCAGAGATGGGGCATCCACAGCTTCTCTGGGCAGCCTATTCTCGTCACTTTGTAAAATAGCAATGACTGAAGAGAAGACTAAAACTTAACACCAGTAAAAATCAGGGGGAGGGGTAGGAGTCACTGCAAGTACAGAACACATGTTACATTAGCTCTTAGCTTAACTGCCCACAAGCAATTTTCAAGAAGAGTAAAAGGAAGCTTGGAAAAAGGAACATACAAAAGATCAGTTTAAGGCTTTATCATCAGCTGAATGTCATCCACACACAAAGGGCTATTTTATTTAAATAATCTATCATTTTAAATTTGCCTTTCATACTCAAACTCATTTTTTGGTTAAAACCACATTCTAGTGTAACAGAAGCAGTCAGGGCATGCATTGTGGAGTGCACACACACTGGTATCAGACATCATTACTAATTCAGCCTGTTCCCTGTGCTTTTCCATTAGCTCTGTTCTAGACACCTTTAACCACCCTCTGCAGTGAGCCAAAGCAGTTTTACAAGTTTATCCCAGGCTTAGTTTGCTGCACAAACAAATAGTCTAGTCAAAGCTTTCAAGAACAGTACAGTTATTCAGTTCTTACACCATTTCTTCTTTTATCATGTCCATGATCTTTGAGAAGCCCTTACAAATGGCGCCCAAAAAATTTAGGAGCCGTTTCTGGAGCAAGTATTATCAAAATCTTGTTCCTAGATAGAGCTACAATTCAGTTTGGTGCCAATAACACCCCGGTAAGATCCTCACTAAGATTCAAAGAAAGAAGTGCAAGGCAAAAGTAAGCCAGCACTTTAGAGGCATAAGCCACTATGCCCCTTTGCATTTGAGATATACCATAACATCTACTTTCAGTATCTGCTAAAATCATTGTCTCCTGTGCACATACACGGGATACAGCTGCTCTCTGCTTGATGCAAATAATGTTTTTCCTAATATCCTAATAGAAATATCTATTCTGCTGATAACAGGAAGAGAGCCCTCTCTTGAGCCTTCATTAACGCTGCTAAAAGAGAGAGTAGCTGGAGTCGATTCTCATTTTCACTTGTGTAAATCCAAGCTAAATCCTCTCATTTCACAGTAATCGCTAAAGGTTTACACTACACAAACATATAGACCTATACTTCTTAACAACCATGTTTGAGAGGCAAGGTTTCTTTAGTTACGTAAAGTTCACAAAACTTGGTTCAGCTGACACTGAAGGAGACTATGTACAGAAAAAACAACAGGCAAGTCAGATCAGTCAGAAGCCAGGAGAATGGGCATTTCCAGATGACTAATGTTTGCTCCCAAAAGAGTGGTTTAAAAACAGTAAATTACATACCTCTTGCAAATTCTATTAGGAGAATAAGCCACACTGTATGTGAAAGATATAGTTGAAACAATACCTTATTATTCTCTGTAGCAACTTGTTTACACTACTGAAAATGATAGAGCCATACTCAACTGATGATCATCCTCCCCCCCACCTTGCTTTGCATATTTACTACTACTGTATTGAAGAGAAATCATAATCAATTCGAATTCACAGAACTGTAAGGGTTAGAAGGGACTAGTCCAACCTCCCTGCTAAAGCAGGTTCCCTACAGCAACTTAGTTTCCTGCTAAGTGTTCAGCCAGCCAACATAAGAAGGAACAGACAACAAAAAAGATACTTAATGACATTTAGAAGCTCTCTAAAAATCAACACTGCTTAAGAACTTTAGAGAAATGATCCCAGGAAGAATTTTCATTGCATAATAAATGCAGAATTAAATCAGCTTTGGCTTTGGGAAAATCAGAGCTGGTATGAGGACCAGAGTGGGTCTTGGTAACACTGCAAGTCCGTTTTGCTGAGGATTGAAACTGGGATTCTCAGCTGTCCGTAAGTTCTAGAAATGAGGTTGAAGAATGTCCATTCAGATAAAGAAACAATGATAACAGGACAAAAGGAGACGAAGATTTGCTCCCTGTTTCAGTAACCCTGTCAGTAACACTGAGTTATTTTTACTGGGTTTTGGATTATAAAGAATACATAAACAAGCAAGTTCCTATGCCCAGACATATAAGCAAAAAGAAGCGATACACATGTAACAATTGAGATGCATGTCAGTGGCTTGATTCACCAAATAAATGCAGCTGAACTCAACAGTATATTTTTCTCGAGGAAAGATCAATGTTAACAACAAAGCAGAATAAATTAATGCAGACAGGTGTAAAAGGAAACATGCGATCTTGTAATTCCTACTATAAGCACAGGATTCAAACCATTTCAAAACTCATGCTCACAGCCATTAAACCAATTTATTCTTCATTCATTACCCCATGCAGAGGAGAAAGGCTGAAATGAGACTAACCCCTTGCTCACTGAAAACCAAATGCTTCTACTTCAGAGTCTCAGAATGAAACAAAACTTTCATCCATCAGAATTACTTCTCTAGTAAGCATCACTTATGGTCATTCAAAAATTCCACCTTCTCTCAGATCATTGTGTCTACAAGTCTAGAACTGAAAATCTCTGACACTCAGCAAAAATTTCAGCAACCCTGAGCAACTTGTTTCTGCTTTTGGCCTGCTTTGGGTACATTGTCAAAACCTGAATTAAGGTTATTTCATATATCTTGGCCACATAGATCCAGACTTAGCAGTCTTACCTCACACCCATAAGATAAGCAGAATTTACACTTACAAATACAGAGCACTCATACTTTAGCTTCCTCTCTACTTTCTCTTCTCCCTCTGTCCCCACTATCTCATACATGCACACATCCGCAAATGTGTGTAGTAAGTATCTGTATTGGTTTAATTAAATCTCAAAGTCTTTTTGTGTGACAGGTAATTACTTGTGAGCCTTGCTTCTGAGATGCTCTTCATTACAGTACAGAAGAAAGTAACTTCAAATGGCTGCAGAGAAAACAAGCTATTGTTATGATCAGCTGAAGCATTAAGATTTTGCTAGTTAGACAGCAGAATTATTAAATGTCCATCTCTCCATAAGGGCGTTCCAGCTGAAAGTATACTCACATTCAGCAATTTTCCTTCCTCCAACAGACTACGAATCTGCAGCTAGTACCTACTAGAATATTGGATAGTTTTAGCTTAAAAAAATAAAACACAATATGGCAAAAGCCATTACAAATTATCTGGGTTCCTACCTTCGACTAACACGTTGTTGGCACAGCATGATTGCCTAGTTGGTTCCTCCTTGTGATGTTGATTGTTCTGACACAGTACAAAGGCAAAAATTACATCTGTAGTGATTATATTTGGTACTGGATTGGGTAATGCAGAAAAAAATGGATTTATAAATAAGCCTATTAAACTCCCAGATATTCCAAACCATTTTACAAAACAATATATTTTTTGGTTGGAAGTGAAGTGACTGGGCATGGTGAAAAAGCAGCAGTTGCTACGGATTTAAGAAAAGCCTGCTCAGATTCAGTGGTAAAATCTACACTGGTACAAGTTGCACCAACACCTGTTTTAATATTTGTTAAATTATCAATATTGATTTGAGTATGCCATTTGAGACTTCGTGCCTTCTCTGGTTCCCAAATAGTGGGATAGTGCACTGCAGCAGCAGTGGTAACTACAACCAGGAAATTTCTCACTCATTAAGTTTATTGGTCAATTAAATTGTGATCTTGCAAAGATCCCAAGTAGGAAAAGAAAAAAAAAAAATAGGAGAGGTAGGCTTGTTTCATCAATACTAAAAACAAATGCTGTGGTCCCATGACTGCCAAGAAAATTATTAAGTGTTCTTTTTATATAAGCACTTGTGCAAACATGAAAGAATTCTGCACCCAGCCTTATAAGCCTTCAGATTTTTATTTGGTTTTGCCCATTTACTGATGTCACATGAAAATCTGGACTCCAATATTTTGAGCTGGGAGGCAGCTGCTGATAAGTATGTATACATCATTATGCATAACTTATATATTCTGTATCCTACTACCATAGAATATTGTTTAATGTATACATAATAGTATTCACTAGATACAGAGAGTTATTTATGCCTACATGATTCATACAATATACAATATTTGCATAGATTCCTCGCACCCAAATAGCAAAGACCAGAACTTTCTGATAGAATAGTATTCACCTTCAACACAGTTTTCAGTGCAACACACATGAAAAGTAGAGAACGCACAAAACCCAGATGGCTGTTAGTCTACTAACACTTAAGATGGTATAACTTTCACAGATATCTTTTTAATATTATATCTGTAGGTGAAAAGAACCCACTATGCCTAGTTACCTGTACTTTACAAGAAAAGCCAGAAAACAACACTGATTTTGCTTCATACTAATCTGTTTTGCTTCAGGATCTCATGCACCTTCATAAACAAAAGGATAAAATGCAAAATAAGACTAAAGCATACCAGTTGATGAAGTTCATCTGAATTTAAGAGTTTGTATTATAAAAGTTTAACAAGCCATTAACTTCTACAGTCTTCCATCAGCTACAGATACAACGTTAATCTCTGCTAACACTTCATAGCCATTTATAATTCTGCCACAAAAATTATTTTCCTAATCTGTCACTATGACATGGCCACACATCAGTCTCCCAAGCTCTGCACTACTCTACAGATTTCTGCTCTCTGCCCAACATGTATGGACTGTGTTGTCTTTACATTCACAGTCCAGCCTGCCTTCTTTTCCTCTCTTAAGAGTTCACCACTGATCCTCCAACAATCTAATATGCTAGCTCTGAAGCGCTAATAGTTCCCTAACTTCCACACCACTTCTCTCAACATTTTTCCCCAATTTCATTTAAGCTGTAAGGCAAAAAGACCAGTATCATCTTCTACATACAGACTTCTATAACTCCTTTTAATGAAAACAGTTTCTTCTCTTAGAAATCAAGCATATTGAGAACTATACATTCCAAATTTTACATATAAACTTTTTTTAAAAATACATACGATCACTAAGAATTGTTAGATTAGTTGTAATAAATACCTCTGCTCCTAACAACTGGGGATTTCGTCAGGAATGCAAACAAACGTGCAGGGAAATGGTCTCTCTGCTGCTGCCTACATTTAATTACTCTTCAACATGAATCTATCATATTGCATAATCTCAGTACACAAGACAATACCATCTTTAGTTGGCAACAAAACAAGTCTCAAGGGCTTCAGCAAGGCTTACAAACCTTTTCCAAGCTTGCAGAGAGCAAAAGACTAGCTAGTTTTACTGACTGACTTGTGTTATATTCTCGTGATTTTGCTGGAAACCTTTCAGAAGTGACATTTTTCAGGTATACAGCAGGTTGGATTGAGACAAAGCAGTGCAGTGTGTAGGGTTCTGTTTCAGGAGACTCTTGGAGTCCACTCCTAGCTCTATCAATGAATCCCCATGTGGTTTTCCTTTCACATGTAACACAGTTGTAATCAATTTGCTGCACCTGTAAAACAGGTAAAATGGTGATGACCTAGCTTATCTCATCCTACACACCTTAAACTGTGGTTTTCAGGTGGCCACTTGTGTCCAAATTGCACTCACCCTTTATTTCAAAGGCTCAGATATAGGCTCCAAAGTTGATCACCACCCCACTTGTTTGCTTTTACAGAAGAATGCTTCTTATCCAAAAGCAACTGTACAAGCCAAAACTATTGCACTCTACATTGCCAGTAAAGTGCTGTGAAATCCAACACATCTCATCTCTATTATATGATTTTATGGCTCTGACTCATTTTTCACATACTCATTGAATAGAAACATTGTTCTCCTGACAGCACCTGCAAAACCATTCAGCTAAATATAACTGTTCAATATCTGTAAGGTCCTAATCAGTGCCAAAACACCAGTCTATTCCATTCTTATATGGCTCTCAGTGCAAAAAAAAAAAAAAAAAAAGAAAAAAAAAAAGAAAAAACAAACACTGTAAGTGCACTTGCTTACAAAGAAGGAACTAACAACACCAGCTCTGGGTTACAGCATCATCTTTTAACAAAGAAGATATCTGTTGCCAAAAGCATGTTTGAAGTCACATCTATTTGAAGAAAAAATATTCATAACCAAACGAGGACAAAGGGAAGACAGCCATTTTTTATTACAGAAAATCACAGGATAGCTAGAGTTGGAACTCTTAAAGACAACACATTGAGTTCTAACCCCCCTGTTGTATGCAAGGTTGCCACCCACCAGATTAAGCTGCCCAGGAGCCCATCCAACCTGGCCTTGAACATCTCCAGGTATAGAGTATCCACAGCTTCTCTGGGCAACTTGATCCAGCACCTCACCACCCTCTGAGTAAAAAATTTCTTCCTAGTATCTAACTTAAATTTACCCTCTTTTAGTTTAAAGCCATTCTTCCTTGTCCTATCACTATCAGACTGTGTCAAAATTTAGCCTCTCTCCTTCAGGTGCAAAAAGACTGCACTGAGGTCTCCCCAGGCTCTCTCTTTTCTAACCTGAAGAAGCCCAACTCCTTCAACTCTTTTTAAAAGAGGTGCTCCAGCCCTCTGATCGTATTTGTGGTGCCCCTTTGGACCCATTTCACGTCTTTATTTTGTTGAGTGCCCCTGGCTTGGACAGGCAAGGATAGAAGAGAGGAAAAATCCCCTGAATCCCCTGCCTTTCCCTGCTGGCCACCCCTCTTTTGACACAGTCCAGGATGCAGCTGATCTTCCAGGCTGGAAGCACATTCTACAGGCTCATGTTCAGTTTCTCATCTACCAGAACCTCTAGATCCCTCTCTTCAAGGTTACTCTCAATGAGCTCTTCCCCCAGTCTGCACACATCTGGGATTACTTTGACTCAAGAGTAACTCCCTGCACTTAACCTTGTTGAAACTCACCAGGTTCTCACAGGCCCACTTTTCAAGGCTGTCCAGATCCCTCTGGATGGCATCCCTTCTTTCTATTGTTTCAACTGGTCTCATCTGCAAACTTGCTGAGGGTGAACTTGATCCCACTGTCTACGTCATTGCTAAACATGTGTAAGAGCACTGGTCCCAAGATGAATCCCTGGAGGACACCAGTCATGCCTGGAATTCACCTGGACATAGAGCCATAACTTACCATAACCTTCTGGCTTCAACCATAAAACCATCTTTTCATCTACCGAACAGTCCAACTTTCCAAACCATATGCTTCCATTTTTCAAATATGATGGACTGTGGCTTGGCAACCATATCAGCCAGTTCTTTCAGGATCCTGAAATGCATGACATCTGGCCCATAGACTTAGACCCATTCAGTGTCATGAGGCAGTCTTTGTTCTCCTGAAGTTAAAGGCTGAAGGTGACAGTGTGCTGAATTACATTGTTACCAGTGACAAGACAGTACCATGAATTTAAATAGCATTCCACAGAGTGGTGACCTGTGAATTCTCCTCTGAAGAAAGTTCGAAGAGTAATGAGAGATAAGAGCAAGAGACACAAAGTTGTGTAAAGTAAGAGCCAACAAATGAAATGAACTAAATATAAAGAAAACACTAAATTAAAACTCTAAAGGAAAGATAAAAAAACAACCTATTGACAGATTTTGAAGGTATCGTTATCAAAAGTAATAGTTACACCAGCACAGAAGGAATAACCTAACAGTTTATCTTCAAAGATGTTCAACTAACCTCAGGTCATCTGTAAATGCATCACTACGAAAATGTCATTTAACTACTGCTTGCCTCTTCTCTATCTCCCTTTATAATGCTGCTAATTACCAGTATGAGATGTATCCTCTGCATTTTCCCTACTTTGTTATTGTGCTATCAAACTTGCCTGATCTATTTGATGGCATAATCCAGTGGTTGAGATTTGACAAATGTTTCTGCAATATGATATCAAAATGTAAGATGATACTGCCAAGCAACTTCTAAATGAGAACTACATTACAAGAACCAAAGACCAAGTGAGGGGTAAGTCAAAGGGAAACAACAGATTTTTTGTAGCACATTAAAGACTATTAATGAGTGGACTTCCTCCTAATAATGAGACAATTCCCATTAAAATAACTTATGTCAAGCTATAATGATTTCAAAATCAAAAACATTTAGAAGTTTCTCATGCTACATGTCTGCTGTACACTTTTGCTTCATTAAAATCTCAGCACCAACAAAATCTCCTTCAATACTGCTCCTGTCTTGAGGCAGGAATAGCCTCTGCCACTTCCTAGACAACAATATTTCTGTGCTTCAAATAAATATCTGTGACAGTGACTCATGCAATTAATTATCTCAACTCACTTAAGTGATTGCCTAACACAAAGAACAGCATGAACAATCTTGGCATTGTTTGTGGAATGAGGTGGCATCTTTTGTTAAACAAAACTTGTACAGTACCAGAAAAAGAAGCTATGGAGACATACAACCCCTTTCTTCACATCCCAAAGAAGGAAACGTTTGTTTACTACTGCTTTTGGGAAGAAAACCTCATTTTCCCCAAAGCTAGCTAGCATTTGTCTAATAGGTACTAAAAGTTACTGCCATAAAAATCCTGTCTTGATCTTTATGACAATCTGCTCAAAACAAAAATAACACTTCTCCCTTAAGTTACTACGCTAGTTCAAGTAGCAAAAGGAAGTGCTGTTATGACTAAATTTCCGTCCTGTTATGACCTGAACGTGTCCATGCTATGTCCCACAGTAGAACCATAGAACCTCAGACTGTTTCATTTAGTTTGTTTTGGTTAAAGCCAAGGAAGTTATGCACACAAAACAGTTAATTTTGTACAGTAAGCACTTACACAGTCATGTATTTGAACTCAGTAAGTAGATTTTACTCATCATTTTCACTCACTCTATAGACCCTACGATATGATTTGTAGTATAGAACACTCACAGATGCAACTGAAAACAACAGGAGCTTTGCTTGAATAGAGGAGATACCACCGTGCTAGAACAGTTTCATAAAGATAATAAATTTATCCCCAAATTTATGGATATTTTCATTTTAAAATTTCCAAGCTCTAATAACGGTACTTCAAAACAGCTGTGTGCGCATTGATGGTGAGAGTAGAGGTGGACAAATAATGCTAACAGGTATGGGTTTGGCTCATTAGAGTAAGGATGCACTGGTATCCTTGCAAGTATCAGTACATAACACTGAAGCACTATCCAGTCTATAATGTCATTAGTAATTTATAAACATGAAGAAACTTTGCACCAGAAAGATTATAATTTCCATAAAGAGAAACTAGACTCTAACAAGAAATAACATCAATATGCAAAGACAACGAATCTCAACAGTGCTATGTGAGGTCTCACAGAATGACCTTGCATCATGCTCTTAAGTCAATAATGATGGTAGTGGCACAGTGAGTGTAAGACTGAACCCTAATGTTCAATCAATAATCACTACACTGGGTCACAGCACTGAATCAGAGATCATTTTACATTGTAACATTGGATCACCCTGCATGATACTTCAAGGTCACCTGACATCAGTTCAGGGGTACTGTGCCATGATATTGTATAAATATAGAGAGATGCTTTCCTGTAACAGCAGATTAGTATAGAGGAATGCTACTTGACTGCCATAACATTAATGTTGATGAGAGAACTTGCATATCACAAGGCCACTTAAGCTTTCTCTTTGCAAGACAAATTCAAGTGAGCATGAGTTGTAAATG
Source organism: Meleagris gallopavo (assembly GCF_905368555.1). NCBI lineage: Eukaryota > Metazoa > Chordata > Aves > Galliformes > Phasianidae > Meleagris > Meleagris gallopavo. The sequence continues at coordinate 39,918,518 of NC_139408.1, read as the reverse complement.
GGCAAAGTTTTGCTAACAAAAGCAAGGATACCTTTTTTCCCCAAGACTGTCCTTTCATATTTTTTTCTCCAGCTTGCATGGACAGCAGGTACTTCATTCTACTACACTTCTTAACTGTTCAGCTATTTGACTGAATGTGATTGACCTCACTACAACCCATAGAGAGTAACAAGATTCAAAAGGAAACCACTGTGACAGGGAAATGGCCCAATTATGCTGAGTCTGGCATTTTCCCTAGGAAACAGATTCAAAGCATAACACATCAAGACATAGAAGCAAGTAGGCATCCAGTGATTGCAATTGAAGGAGAACAAAAAGATGGCAATTATTTTAATCATCTTCCAAGAGGTGGCAAAAGTGTTTCTTATAATTACAATGAGAAGCAGAAATGTCAATAGTTTCAACCAGCTTTTCTTTCTAGATGGAGCCTGAATCAGTCCTTCATTTAGGCTACCCAAACATCAACTACTTCCCATTAAGGTGTACTTGGATCAGTCTGTTTTGATCTCAACTCAGCTTAGAGGGAATTTTAGAACAATAATTGCTGTAAATTCACATCACTTTTCTGATGTGAATTTGTTTTGAGTTGTTGATATTATTTCTAACATATATTCCTTTTCTTTCATTTATTTATTACTAGTGATGATTGTTGCTGAAATAGATTTTTCTGATCTCCATTCCATGGAGTTCTATCTTAAAACATAACAGGTTTATGATATCAATGTAATCAAATATAACAGTTATTTTTAAACAAATAGAGAAACAACCCAGTAAGACTAAATGGCAGATGGCATAGCAATTACTTTTTCTTTTGCCCTCATTTTCACTGCAACTGGAAAAAAAATAACCCAAATTACCTGCAGTCCTCTGTCTTCTCTATCTGAAGTGGATAATAGTGCCACACAGGGTTGGAATAACGGTCCTCTACTTAAGATTTCAGTTTCAGGAATCAGCATGCAAACAAGTTAAGAAAATAAGGAATGTAATTAAGTGATGAGACTCAGACGAGGTACATAGATTGGCCTTCATGATTTTGAAGGTATTTCCCAAACTAGAAGACTCTATAATTGCAATGAATGTTTTGAAGAATATTCTGCACAGAGAACAAAAAATAGCAGTCAGGAAGAAAAGAGCTCTGCGCAACAGTTTGTCTTGGGCTGGACAAGAGAGTTCAACAGAAAGATTTGTACTCAGTGCACTACATCCTCTCTCATGCTGCATACAAAGACCTTCGAATTCCAGAATGAGTCATCTCTTACCTTTTCTCATTTACACAAATGCTGTGGCACTACAGGTGGACTGATGCAAAAAGCTGTTGTAATACAAGCGTGTGTAATGAAGTTGGCACAAAACATTGAATTTTAAATAGCATTTTGCTCAGTCTCCCAGTACTGTGAATAACCTGGAGATCCCAGCATGTCATTTCATCTTTCATTTTGACAGTTCAGTGTATCCCACCCCAAGTGCTTGACCTGAAAGTGTAGACACATTTTAAATGAAACAGAAGGTTAATTGCAAAGGCTGAAGCCATTAAATGGAGTCTTATCAAATATTAATCAGTTTGTCCACTGTTCTCTTGTACCCATCAAAAAGTATTTATAAGACAGTGACAGGTTTTTAGGGTTGATCTCTCTTAGCAACTGTATTGTATTATCTGGTTGCATGATTAGACTCCACTAGCAAAGTAGAAAAATATCAAATGCAATTTCAGACAAGATACTTCCTCTAAAAAAGTCTAGGTGATGCAAAATGGAACATGAACCCCTCAAAAACCTTCCCAATTTCAGCATCACAGTGGGTTCCAGTTCTGTATCTAATTCATTGAGGCTTACCAGAGAAGAAGCACTGAAGCTGGAGCTTTTTAAATAGGGTCTGTGATGTTTATAAAGAAAAGCAGAAGCAACATCTGATAAGCATTTAAGTGAGCATCAGTGAAAGCAATAGATGCATGCTAGGACAATAAATTAGTGGAAAGATCTTCGTCCACAGTTATTCCTGAATAACTACAATCTGTTGAAAGCTGAAACATTAGCCCAGAAGTTCTCTTCAAAATAGGGAAGCAGGGATTCCATTAATTACTTTCACATATGTGAAAGCTATTTCCCTTGAAAAAACAAATCCCTCATTGAGGAAAATGTTTAATTAAATAGTATTAATAGAAACATGTCTTTCCAACAATTAATATTAAGATTTTATTACCATATTAAAGATTCAAGTCTGCTCAGATGTGAAATCATCACTTGTACAAAGTGGTAAAATCCTCATAACTTGTTAACAGTAGAGTAAGTGCAAAAGACCTAAGAAATGCAATGCAATCTGTCTTGAGTTGAAACGATTATATTTCTTTTCTAATTCCTGAATTCTTCATTACTACTAGAAGTACAATATCTTTCAGTTGCTTTTTTTTTTCCAAAACTTAGATGTTTTTCATCTTAATTTGCTTTTTCTTTGTTGCATTGCAGTATTGCAGTTAAAATTTAATACGCAATTTTGATAATTCTAAATTTACTACTTAACATCAGATACCATAGCACCTATTTCCAATAAACAGACAAACAATATTCCCATGAGTTTGCAAAATGACAATTTCCCTGCCCTCAGATCGTTATAAAAATGAATTGAACCTAAACCTAGCTAACCAAAAAACCTTTTGGGTGCTATTCTTCACCTATTTCAAAGAATTTTCCATTCCTATTCACACCAGAAATCTAGAGAACAAGCTTTATCTAGTTCTATATTTCTATTATATACTATGCATTCTGATTTTCAGCTTTTATCCTTAGAAGACAGCTTTCCCTGAGGTTTCCAATGCTTGAATGTTCCATGTACCCTGTAGTCTATCATTGAAGGTAAAGACTTAGATAAGTTTTACAGAAGATATCCAACCATCATATTAATCTTGTATATCTATTTAATCCTACTTTTAACTTTGTATAAGTTATTGCTTGCAGTTTTCTGACGACTTTGGGACTGTTTTACCCCTTAATTTCTTCTCATAAAGTCTTAGGAAAGCCCAGCCTATTTCAGGTATTAACTTGCACCTCCTTGGTAGATCTTTGAGAAATGTAACTCATGTTTCTGAATATGTGAAGTGATATGGTACACTTATTCATTCTGAATTAAGTCTGTCCAACCAAGGACATGAGTAACACAAATTTAACAACGAAAACTATGAAGGTTATTGCTAAGACCTTATCAACATCAAGTCTTCAAATCTAATATTGATGCGAGTATTCTCAAAACAATATTCTGTTCCTATCAAGAATAATCAGAGTGCTTTGAGAAGAGTCAGACTATATTCATATTACTACATAAGGCACCTTTTTACACCTTTTAACAGTACTCCTTCCATATGCTGAACAGTATCTCCAGGTCCTTTTGAGGACTTTGAGGTTCTTTCAAACAAGCAAATTAGTTCATGTTCCACAGCCTCAGCTAAATTCCTAAAATTTGGTTTGCAGTTCACCCTCATAACTACACATTTCCTAGCAAGCAGTCTGCATTCTGTTAACAAACAGATGATGTGTAAAGAGAGGCAGGAACACAGATCACGAGAAGCAGCAAAACTCCAGTCAGCATAAGACATTGTGACAAATCTTTAAGACTAAATTTGTCATCAGTGAGAAACAAACCTTTAGTTATCCTGGCCTATTTTCTACCCTCATTATAAAAACAACAAAAAAACACCTTTAGACTCATAGTAGTTTTCAACATCAAATTTAGCTAGTGCTACAGTAGGTGAGCTCAGCTTTACTAACAAGGGCCTTTAAGAAATTTTACCCCTCTATTTCCACACAGTTGTGCTACTAATGCTTGGTGGTGGGCCAGCTCTGGTGGAATTCAAACATCCTACTAGCTGCTTATTTGTTTTCCCCCTTTGGCAAACAGGAGACAAAGGTATCTGCTCTGCCATGAAGCACCTCCTCGTCTGACAAATGTTCCCCCTGATGTTTATGACATTCTTTTCCCATCCTTTTCTCTGTAAGGCATTTTCTGCCATTTCTTTAATGTTATCACAGAAGAACCATCAGCTGGGTTATTAGGTTTAGCTATATCCTGCATTTAGTCTGCTGCAGACAGCTGTGTACAGCATGGGGGCAGACCACAGCATCCTCTCTCAAAGGCTATTGCATCAGCCTCTCCTGCTGTTAACACTGTCATTTACACCCAATACACAGTTTTATATGTCATATGATAATGATATAACGTGTCTGCACAATGCCCTCTTTTGCCTCTCCTCATTGACATTTAGACAAGTTTCATTCGCATCTACGCATACACAGCATTGGCACCAAATGTGTTCACAATAACCTGCTCATTTATGCTAGTATGTAATACTTCCTGTAACCTCTGGACTTAGTTTATACAACCAAGACGGTGTAATTTGACAGTCAAGGGGACCGCAGGCTCTTCAGTCCAAGCAATATAAGCAAGGAGCCTAAAGTACCCATGGACTCATTTTATTTATTCTGATTTTAAGTCAGCAATAAGAACAATGAATCTCCATTTCACTCTTATAATTGACAAAATACACTTCAGATGAAGAGAGTCAACTACTATCAGGCATTTCACTAGAAAACGAAACAAAGCAACAATCCTACAAGGGAGCACATACTGTCAGATGTCACCTGATTTCAGAAAGGAAAGAAAATAGGAAAGAGGCACAGAATTTGTTCTAGTTGAACTACAGTCCCTCCCAAAACACAATGGCATTAAAAATGAAGGACTTACTAAAAAGCGTGAACAATGTTCAGCAGTTAATCCTCTAAGCTCCAGCTAGTCCAAATGTATTCCTCTGACCTGACTTTGCTCTAGTGATACTGGTGACCTCCAAATTCCCCCCAAAACATCCTGTATCAGCAGTTTTGGAGAAAGAGCAACATACTCATCCTCCCAGGAGAAAGGCAGCTTTTGACATAGGAATGCACACATTACGGTATGAGAGGCAAGAACCTTCTGTAAGAACCTAAATCCATTTTTATCCTCTATTGTTTAAGGAAATAACTATCCAGTGAATGATCAGTGTCCAGTGAAACTTCCATGGCTAAGTTCAAATGAGGAACTTCTTTCAGCAAGCACTGTGGAACATTCATCATTAATTGAATGCTGTCACAGCTCCACGAACCCTACTGAAGAGATTTTTGCACTCAAAATAATCCTGTAGAAATAAAAACTTGCCTCAACTTCAGTGTATTTAAGCCATTTAAGAATTAGAACTTGCCACTTTTTTTGAAGATCATATTTTATTCAAAGAAGGCAATGAGAATCAAGAACCACATGCATGTCACTGTGTCATTATCAAGCGTACTAGTTATCAGTTCTTTGTTTCTTTGGTCATGATGTGTGTCACATCAAGGTAATTGTAAGAATGATATTGAAAGCTCTAATGCAATATGTAAATGAAGCAGACAAAATAGCTCACAGTCCTACTTTTTGCCTACTTCTACATTTTTTAATCAGAATTACTCTTCCATACCTCTATAAAACTATTATTTTCTCAGCTATCGCACCTGTTCTGCAACCTATATTTTTCATTAAGTAAATGGAACTACTCTAACAAATAGCTTTTGTGATAGGAACGGGATAGGAGCAGGGCAAGGAGGAAATGCATCGGGCAGTTGCTAAGGGATGTTAAAACATGGCCAGACTAGATCAATATTGGGTGTGCAACATCAAATTGCATGTAACAAAGTATTATCCTCTGTCCCCAAAGAGTAGCAATCATCCTTCAGTACTGCTGCTCGCATTACAAGAAATGACTTTTCAATTATCTCAAAGGCCAGATTTACCATGCTCTGTTCACCAGTTCAGAAGCCTATTAATGACTATCACAGGAATCCTGCCTATCATGTGATTTCCAGTCTGACACATATCTTATAAACTGAGCCAGTGTGTCTCCTAAAACGTCAAAATGTTTATCATTTCCAAGACTGACAGTTGAAAGCCAGAGGACAACCCATCTTCCTTTTAACTCAGCATTATCATTGAACACAGTTACCACTGAAAGCTATACAAATGAGCAATCAAACAAGAATTATGAATACAAAATATTAATGTCATGACAAAGGACAACACACTGGAAGGAAACCTAAAGCGTGAAAAGTGTGAAAGGTGTCTGAAACAAAGACAACTGCATGCAGATGCACTGAGCTCTGGTTGTTTCACAGTTTCTATTTCACAGAAACTCAACTGTATTGCTTCCTTATTCCCTCTCCTCAAAAGGAGAGGGGGAAAAAAAAAATTAAAAATAGGCTCTCAAGGATTGAGATAAAAACAGGAAGATCGGTCATCGATTACTATCACGGGCAAAACAGATTCGCTGTAGGGAGATTAATATAATTTATTACCTCTTACTAACAGACTAGAGCAGTGTGAAACTAAAGGCGACCTGAACACAAAGACAGCTGCTGATCACAGAGGCTACCCCTGCAGTGTCCCCCACCAAAGCCTCGGCACATAACCCAATCCTAGTACATCTACATGTCCAAGCCCAAGCATAAACCAAACATACAGTATTAAGATACCCAAAGTAGCTTGCACATATCAATCTTGGGTCAGTTTACAACAAGCAGCAATGCTTATCTGGTGCTATAATGTCATCAGTCCTCTTGAACACAGCTGAATGCCTCAAACAAATTCTGATTAGAACTCAGATCAAAAAGAATTTTAAAACCAGTTTCATTTTAAAATCAGTTTTAAAGGGGAAAAAAAAAAATCACAATAAGATAGTCCAAACTATATGAACGGAGTCTGCAGGAAAAAGGCAAAATGACTGAAGTTCATTTCATTTAAAAACCTTAATGTAATTAACAATAATCATTACCAAAAAGCTATATTCAGTTTAGGTTATTTAAAGAAATATTTATGAGAAACCACAACATCCCTCCTTTCTGCAAAGAACAGACAAGAATACATACAGTATAAGGGCTTGAAAATATCACCAACAGTAAGAACTACATTTATGCATTGAAAGAAGTAGTAAACATTCACGTTTGTAAGACATATTTTTCAGAATAAACACAGGAGGAGAATTACTCACTTTCACAACAGATTTTTACCATATCACAGAAAAATCTTTTCAGTATAACAGAACAATGCACTAAAATTGCTCTCGTAAAACCCTTTCAATACTGTAAAAGTGTAAAATGAAGTTAGGTTTTTGTGGTAATTAAAAGTGACAGTTTTATAAAACAATCACCTGCAACAAGGTGCTGACAGTTCTGCACTCCCCATGATGTTGGAGTTCACTGAGTGTAAACTCAGGCACTAAACAAATCTGTTCACGTTGAAATGACCTTTCCTGCCTCACCTCTTCAGTATACTTGTATAACACCACCCATAAAACACCACCTGAATCAAACCCACCTCTCCCTCCCTTGAACCCCCCCAACTGTATAGCTTAAATACCTTTCAATAGGTCCTCAATCCTTCCAGTGTTGCCCAATTCATTGCCTGAGCAGGTACAGAAAGGCTCTCCTGTTGTGGAGGTGCATTTACTTTCATTTGAAATGTTGCAGCATGTGCTGCCCACCTGAATCATCCTGAAGATCACAGTGAGCACCTAGTCTCCTGAAATATATTTAAGCTACAGCATTTCGTATACGAAAGAGTAACAAAAAATAAGTTTATAAAAAGCTATTTCAACTGTACACTCAAAGCAGTCTCCAAGGAAGAGTAGATTCTATCTCCCTTAAAGAAGAGGAAATGCCTGTTAGGTTTGAGGATCTTCCCTAACTTTAGTTAATATTGTATAACAGAAGCATGATATGGTTCTCCACAGATGTATCTCTAAGGCTGAACAGCATCACACTAAAAGGTGTAATGTTAGCATCATGTTACATATACAAACACTGAAATTCTGTATATGTTATTGGTGTTCACGTGAGATTATCTGGAAATGATAGATGATAACAGAGTAAAGGAAGCTTGAATCAGCACAATATACTCTTCTTTATCATTCTTAATTATTATTATTACACAGATTTATAGACTCCACTCCAGTAATTGACAAGAATAAAGAATAAGCTAAAATGGGGACAGCGTGCACTGAAACTAAGTTTAAATATTCCAAGCTAGCAGTGTACATAGTCATCAGTAGAGGCAAAAATACTCTCAGCTGATGCTTTACACTGGCCCAAATTGCACCAGTTATGAGGAAATCTCTGTAGTTTGCAAATTGCTTAAACAAAGCATCTGAAATTTAAATGTAGAAGAGAAAAAAAAATGACAAACATATTTAAGAGAGCTTTCACACTAAAGTTTTTCTTCAGCTTTGTTTGGGACTGTGCTTGCAGTCTTCCCCATCCCAATTCTTTTGCATAAGAGACAAATGTCCGTATTACATATGTAACATAAAAGCCTCTCAAACCAACAGGAAGCTCTCAGTTCAATCATGCTTTATATACTGAAAAGTTAACAAATGGGAGAGTCTTATTAGCACAAATAATATAATTTCAGCCTACGATCTCAGCAACTCACAAGCTAAACAAGTTCAGATCCAGTGCATTTGAATGAAGAGGAAAAAACAAACAAAATCAACACCACCTGATGCTATAAAATTGGCCCTCAGATGTTATGGGCAACAGCAGCTTTCCAAAGCAACTACCATTTCCCAGCAGTTGGTATTGTCCCGTGAGAGTGGTTCAAAAGAGGTACAAGGGAAGAGGCCTTACTGTTTTAAGGAAAGAGGATCATTCAGAGAAAATTATCTCCAATTCCATGTTATATCTTCAGTTAAATCATCTAATCTCAATTACCTAGTTTTCTCATTTTATAAGGATGTTCATGTGTACCTTTCAAAGAAATACCTTGATGTACTGTGGTTGAGATGTTTTAAAATAAAATACATGTGCCTCTTAATCATTGTAACAACTGTTAAGGCAGTGGTTTTGAATAAGAACTGTGCCTCTTCATGAATAAGTAAGCATGTAAGAAGTTGGATGCTGGAGTTCCAGCAAAACTAGTTCTGTGCACTCTTTCCTTGAAATTCCCACTGCAATGCCTTTTTGGAATGGAAAAGACAGCATTCTTCATTCATTTCTCATGTAGAACTGTGGACTAGTTTTTCACGCTCTGTAGAAGAATTTTTTACCCTGTAACCAGATGCATGCCATTAATTTATCTTTTTCTCTAAGCTGTATTTTGAAATCCTTGGAAATTAAAGTTGTAGTGCAAACATGTTACACATTATTTGAATTAGATAAAGTTTACATTTTATTAGATAGATTCAATACTATGTTTTCTTTTAAGATGCTCTTCCTAGAGACTTAATAGAGGAACAATTCATTTCACTGTAACAGATGTAGTACTGAGCAGTTGTTAACCTTTGATGAGAAGGTTACATCAGATACCAAGTAAGGGGTAAATTAAACTGATGATTGCCCTTGTTTAATTGCTTTTGAGTAGTACTCAGTATGTTTGAACACACAGTGAATTATTACCATACCCTGCTGCTATCCATTAACACCAAGATCAAGAATTATTTTATTTTTTTGCTGCAGCCATAGAGAAGGTGATAAAGGCTTTAATTACAAGCAGATTTAATTTAGAATCTATTAGTGCAATTCATCCATGCATATGGAGGATGTTTTTCTCTGAACCACTCTGTAGGTTCAATGCTTCTTGTAAAGAATTAAGACTACCAGTTGTTAGTATATAGTCTTCAAATATCAACGACTTCTGCTTCCTTCACAATGAACACTAAAAATCTCAGACATTTTCTTCAAATGTTTGATATTTCAAGAAAAGAAATGCACTGGATCTTATCTGGGTTCCTTCAGCTTAAAATAAAACAATTCACTACTTGTATTTAACTCTTAAGAAAGACAGCAACACAACATGGACAACAACAAAAAGAACCACATTAATATATAAGCTTTCTCAGCATGAAAAAAGTCCCAATATTTTGTGGTTTACTCGCTCTCTGACAAACTGTTTTACAAAATAAGTAAATCTTCAAATCTTAAAAAGTTTATAATAAAAGTTTATAAAATATTAAGTACTGCAAAAACAGTAAGGACAGTTCACCTCAAGTTGTACTGAAATTATGATACATCATAAAGCTCTAGATGACATATTCCACAAACATTATAAACACTGGCTAAACTAAAATAACCGTTAAGCAAAATACTGTATTTGTTATTTTGCATTTTATATAAAGAATAAGTGCAAGTGATAACCTAACACTTAACATTACACAATGTCATACAGAGTCTGTGGATAGCTACTGTGGAAGATGGAGAAATGATCATTTAACAACTCAGTGATACAAACAACCAGCACAAAAATTAAGGTATTATCACAAATTAAACAGGTTTCAAAGCTCCAGGATGTATTTTAAACAGAAGCTGTATACTTACAGAATAATCTCTCTGACATCAGCTATCTCACAGACTTTTTTTTTTTTTTTTTTCAAATTAGGAGTTTTTTTGTTTTGTTTTGTTTCTTCATTTCTGCACTTACACTGAAATATTAGGGTCTGGTTTTGCTAGATGCACAACATTAAAATGACCAGGTTCGTATTGGGGAAAGAAGCAGATGTTGTCCACTATATTAAACCATTATCTTAGGAATAGAAGCCAGTTTCCTTGATGAAACAAAATAAGATAAAGCAGCAAATCTCTCTTCTTATGAAAAAAACCAAGGTATTTAGATCACATATTTAAGCCACATTTTACAAAATTATCAATGCAACTTTTCAGTAAATCTCCCTTCCAGTTCTTAGTTTTCCATTCTCTATTGTCAAACTAAACTCAAATCAGCCTGCAGAGCTGAAGCCCCAATATTCTTCTCAGGTTTGTGATTCTAATAAGGTGAACTTGTGGCCCAATCTGCAATTTTATCATTTTTGCTAATATTCCCCCTTCCAACTCTTTCTACGATAACTCAAATTAGTTTCACAACCTTCAATAACAGTGAAAGCACTAGTGTATATGCATAAACTGTTTCTGAGTGAAGAGCTAATGAGTCCCTATGTCAAAGCACTAAGCTTCCATGCTGCTTGAGTGGAACAAGGGATCTAAAATCTATCATCTTTATCCACAGGATATCAGTGCGCTATTTCCTGCACTACTGCATTCAACTACATACGTTCATTCATACACATGGTGCAGCCACTGGAAACAAAGCAGGGACTGAACCTCAAAAGGACATCATGATGATCACTTGATAAGGTACAGTGGCAAGCTGTGTCAGCCGTAAACAGCATACTGGGGTGAAAAGCTCCTTAACCTTCAAAGGCTTACTCTCAACTCCTTGTCAGCTACCACAGACTCTTCCCCAAGAGCTAGTAGATAATACACAGACTGTTTCTATGCATAATATGAACTTGTTCAAATACATGAAAAGTGATTTTTTAACTCTCCTTTCAAAATAAAAGTAGAAGTAATAATAACATGCTTTAAAGCTGCTTTGGAAATTTTAAGTCAATTTTTCCTTCAAATTAGTTTTACTTTATTTGTATGTGCTTTACAGAAAAGTAAATACAGCATGCACACAGGACTTTGTGGATCCAATGAGTTTAGAGAAGAACAGCACAAGACTTGAAGGCATTTTTGGTCAGAATTCCTGAATGTTTAAGTAGAACAGTTTCATGAAAAATAAATAAATCAAAAACCTTAGCTATTTTCTGCCAGCTGTCAAAGCAGACAATATGCATATCTCAAATTTGAGGCTAACTCAGATTGTTGCAGTTTGAAGAGTTAATTGCATGACATACCTCCCTCCCCACAAGAGAAAGGAAATGGAATAGGAAAAATGACTTGATTGAGGTAAGGAATGATATGGAATACTGATAAAACCAGGACAGATATAGCTTCTGATGTGCATACTTTAAATTTGAGGATCACTCAGATACAGCTTTTGACATGCAAAATAACAATGCAGAAGTTTGTGTTTGCCATGTTCTTCATTCTACAAACCCAACATAAGAAAGTAGATATTATCTTAGCTCTATTTTTTTTAATGTGGATGAACTGAGTATATGTGCATCTTTGTACACTTAAATATTTTCCAAGTACTTAGGAACAGAGACCTTCTTCTAGCTAAAATTAAATAAAGCAGGCTGACCCTGGCCAGAAGGGATTCCAAGTAGGTTTTTGCTATGTTCATTTTTTCCAGCTATTTTGTTCATTACTGATCTTCCAAGACATTGTCTAATAATGGTCATACAAAATCAAAATAGTCATGAAAAAATCCAACTAATTTGTATGGAATACCAAGAAATTCACCTTTACATAATGCACCACAACTTATTACACAAAGATAGATAAAAAAATTTAGCACGATTAAGATGCTAGTCTCATCTGAAACTGACTGCCATCCTAAACAAAAAAGATATGACAAAACATTTATCTTTATCAATAATTATAGAAGGGAGGTAGACATTTGTGATGCACGGTGTAATGCTCAGAATATGTTTGCAATACAATAGCTCAAGCTATGTTATAGCATTAAGTTACACAACGTTGTTAAGTTACACAACGTTGTACTCCCACACCAAACATTACAGTGCCAGAACACTACCTAGTACAAAGAGATAACTTAAAGAACTGGCAAACTACAGCTGCAAATGCTTATTTTAAAAAATATATACGTAAAGAAATGAAAGTAAAACCCTGCTACATCTTCATATCCCAAAATTAAACCAGAACAGTTCTGATTCCTTCATTCAGCTCATTTGCCTTCTTGCCTGGAAGGTTCGCAGTCAAGTTTTCAAGTCTTCGTGCATATGTTAATCCCCAGGTTGCACCTATTAAAGACAGTGCATTTAAAAGTCTGTGCCAGAGAACTCATCCATAATAGAAAGCTGCATTCAGATAGATTTTATATGTGAATAATTATAGGAGACCTGCAGAGTATACCCTCAGGTAAGTTGGATTTTGTCTTGGTGGAAAGTGTCTTCAGACAGTCTGTTCTCTTAGACTTTCTAAGGATTCAGATAATGCAACATTTTGCTTGAAAACTCATCCTAATTTCCGTCCTTAACCAGTAGGAGTCCAGCCATTCTCATACACAAGTTGCTTCTCTTTATTAACTATGCAAGCATACATTACACAAGATGTTTCCTGTACCTAGCTAGTTAATAAACAACTCCTTGCTTCACTGAAGAAGCCTCTGATCCACCTTATCTTTTGTAGATCTGTTAGCATGCTTCAGTGTATAAATTCAATGAAAGATGTTTTAATTCTACAACGTTTAGAGGCTCATAATTTGTTTAAACAGACAAGAGAAATATACACTGAGCATTACTGATTCTTGAATGAAATGCCACATAAGCACTAAACTTCACAAATGATAACCTTCGTACACTGATGCTCAACTACTTTTGGTACACTCGAAGCATACCAAACTCGAAGACTTACTTTATACTGGTTTAAGGCCTGGAAAAGCAAGAGTAAAAGCCCTGTTCTGATCTCGTAAATATAACTCATAATTAAGATATGGAGACATTATTTGGTTTGGTAGGAGCAGATTGGGGAGGAAATGTTCCTCCTGCTGCGAGGGAAGATCAGATTTGCGACCACCTGCAGAACCTGAACATCCAAAAGTCTAGGGTACTAATAAGATAGGTCCTGGAGTAATCAGCTGATGTAATCACCAATCCACTCACAATTATATTTAAAAAGTCATGGCAATGAGGTGAAGCCCCTGGTGACTGGGAAAAAAAGGCAATATCACACCCATTTTTAAGAATAGTAAAAAGGATGACCTCAGAAACTACCAACTTGTCGGTCTCACTTCAGTGCCAGAAAAGATCATAGAGCAGGTCCTCCTCGAAGCTATGCTAAGGCACGTGGAAGATAGAGAGGTGATACGAGAGAACCAGCATGGTTTCTCCAAGGGCTAATCCTGTTTGACCAACCTGGTGGTCTTTTATGATGGTGTCACTGCATCAGTGGACAAGGCAAAAGCCACTGATCTCATCTGGACTTCACAAGGCCTTTGACACAGCACCCCACAACAGCCTACTCTCAAATTTGGAAAAAGATATGGATTTGATGACAGCACTGTTCAATGGACAAAGAACTGGCTGCAGGATCAAGCCCAGAGGGTGGGGATCAATAGGTTAATATCTGAATGGAGACCAATGATAAGAGGCGCCCCACAGGGGTCAGTGCTGGGACCAGGACTCTTTAAAATCTTCACCGACATTGACAGCAGGGTCAGCAGCATCTTCAGCAAGTTTGCTGATGACACCAAGCTGCCAGGTGCTGTCAACACACCCAAGGGACAGGATACTATCCAGAGGGACCCAGACAGGTTTGAGCAGTTAGCCCAGGTCAAGGCAACCCTCACCACCAATACAAGCTGGGAGATGAAAGGATTGAAGGCAGATCTGCCAAATAAAGATACTGATGAGAAGCTGGACATGAGGCAGCAATGTGCCCTTACAGCCCAGAAAGCCAAGCCTGGGCTGCATCAAAAGAAACATGCACAGCAGGTTGTCTCTCTGCTCTGGTGGATGCCTCACCTGGAGTGCAGCATCCAGATGTGGAGTCCTCAGTAGAGGAAAAACAATGACCTGTGCAATTGCATCCAGAGAAGGGCCTCAAAAATGATCCAAGGGATGGAATCTCTTCTGCAAGGACAGGTTGAAAGAGCTGTTCAGCTTGGAGAAGACAAGGCTCCAAGGTGACCTGATAGTCACCCTTTAATACCTGAAGGGGAGCTACAGGAAAGAAGAGAACAGATTCTTTAGAGGGTCTATTATAATAAGACAACGGGAAAGCAATGGGAAAGAGGGTAGATTTAGGTTGGACATAAAAGTAAGTATTTTACAGTGAGTGTGGTGGGGCACTGGAACAGGTTGCCAGGAGATGTGGTGGATGCCCCATTCCTGGAGACAGTCAAGGTCAGACTGGACTAGCCTCTGGGCAATCAGATCTAGCTGTGAATATTCCTGTTCATTGCAGGGGAGTTGGACTAGATGACCTTTGAAGGCCCCTTTCAACTATAACGATTTTATGATTCTATTTATATTCACGCTAAATATGAATAAACTCAAATTTAATGCAAAAAAAGAAAGAGGAAGCAAAAAATGGTGAAACATGCAGTTTAAAAGAAAAAAATATAGTGGAAAAAAACACGAAGATCAGAGACTAAAGCAGACCACACACACAATTTACAGCCATTGTAGATCTATTGTCTTGCACATAAAACAAGCTGCTCTTAAGGAAATCCCCTTAATTTTAGTTTCTTGTGTATGAAAATATAAACATCTTAATTCCCACTCTGAATTTGGCATTAGAAGGGCTGAAACATTTTGCATCAATATGATTTTTAACAAAGAAAATAAAACACCAACTGCTATTAATTTTCACCAACATTTATCATATCTGCCTAGCCTTTAAAACATTGCTTAAACCTCATCTGTGACTTTACTTCTGATTATAACTCTTCTGCTTCTCTCTCTGCTCAGATTGCATAGAGATTGCAAAGCTCAGACTGCAGCTTTGTAGTCTCAGGATACTTTTTTGCACAGAGGAGCAGAGACACCCTTAAAACCATAAACCCAGATAGACTTCGGTCAATCAATATTAGAAAAGTGTTTTTCAAGTACAAGAAAAACAAATTTTTCAGAACTTACATCCACATTTTCTTCCTTCTCTGCTGATTCTCATTTAGCAATACCATTTGTAATTCAGCAAAGATCAACCTATACTTACTGATTGAGAATCAGATTGTTCTAAATCAAATCCTGTAAACCATTGTTTGCAGTCTGGAGCTAAGTGATGGACGTCCATTAGCATAATGAGTCAACACAAATCCTCCCAAAATCATTCCAATTTTCACCTAAACTTAGGATTTTCTACAATCAATTCAGACCAGTCTTACTACCTCACAGCACTAGTCTGGAGAACCAGAAGTGTGAAGGCAGTTTACAGACATAAAAATTAAAAGCTACAGAATAAAATAGCAGCACAAAGGGGTGGGCAATTTGTCTCTCTGTAGTCATCACCAGAATGATATCCATCATCGCCTGCAGCTGTCTCCCTCTCCTTGTTTGTTTTCTATAAAGACTTTTGCATATTGTAAAAACCACAAAATAGATGTTGTGGTAGTGTCATGTGAAAGATCACAGAAACATTCAGCCATAACTCAAATGTGCAGTCTCTCCATTGTAGAATGCAATTTTGTGGTACATACTTGGACTTGGTTCTTTGAATGAATTGTCATTGTCAGAAAAAATCTCACAAGAATAGATTTGATATTGCAACAACACTCATTCCGCATGATCCAGTTAGAGCTGTTCACACTAACGCCTCATGCTTCATATACAACATTGATACGAAATACATGCCATCTATTTTCCCAGTACTGCTGACTTATTCTTCATTGTAAATCAGGAGAAAAAGTAGTTTCAGAGGTTGTAATTGTTTGTCATGTAAGAGACAGTTTAGTTAATGAATTTCCACAATGTCTGAAGGAGTAATAATTTTAAAATGAATCCAAACAGAGCAATCGTAAATTAAACAATATCCAAGTCTTTGTTAAAGTTATCTTTGCCTTTTTATCTCTTGGAAAGATTATAATGAACGGTCCAAAACATACATGGTGTTAAAAAAACATGGAAACTATTAAGAAGTCTCTCTAGAATAATACAAGCTCCTTTAACAACCTTTAAAATTGTACTAGATTTGTACACAATACAACCCATACTATGACTGGTTTAGTGTAGTAATGCACAGTACAAAATGATTACTAAGAAATCTGTTAACTATTATAAGCAACAGAGCAGGTAAGGAAGAGTGAGAAGGCCAGAGTTTAGTAAATACTATCCTTAAAAAATAATTTTTATAAATAAAAGAAGTCTGACTTGGCATACCCAGAAAGACCTCAGAAGAAGAGGCCTCTCCAGTACTTATTCAAAAACATCCATCAGTTAAAATAAATAGAAGAATTCCTTCCCAAAAGCCAATTTGTTATTTTGTTAAAAATGCATAAAATGAGTTAATTTAACATCGGTTTTGCCTGATTTAATACTTATTTTAATTCTAATTCTCCTATGTTTAACATAGTTTCATAACTTTTTCCTGATACAAATATATTTCTCCTGTATTTTTATCATCATTTGAACTGTCTTATTTCTTTTGACACTGGAAGACTGCCTAATGGGAGGACAAGGCTTGAGAAACAGAAGATGGACAGCATCTTTGAACATGACAGCACACAGCATGCGGTACTTTTCAGTTAGTCAGGAAGACTGATCTCACAGAAAGCTTGCATGTCTTGCGAAGTAAAATGTCATACGCAGTCTCACATTTTAGTTGTCAGACGCACCTTTCAGTATTCAGCCTTTTCCAAAATAATTTTGATGTTAACTCAGTTCTGTGGCTTTCCGTAATTTACATAAGATACTTGAATTATACATAAACTAGAAATAACAAACTAGAAATAACAGTCTTAAAGATATTCAAGGAGCTAGTAGCAGTTTCAAAGTTCAAACTTATCTACTGTATATATAGTGACACAAGGCTCAGATAACATTTTCTATTTGAACATCGGTACTGTCAACAATAGACATGATAAGGGTGAATACCACACACACAAAAACACAGCAATGTACCTTTGCTATTCACAAATAACTGGCAAATCCTCCTAATTCACCATGACTACGAATGAACAAGAGAAAGTTGAACTAGTTGAGTTTTTGCTGCCAGTGAATATCTTTAGCATAAAATTGGCCAAACTGTACCTGCAGTGGCCAAGAGAACTTTTAGCACTAATACCAACCACAGTTCATAGCTTAGGTATCTAATGTCTCTAGATCTCTGATAATGCCAAAAAGATGACCAGTCAAAAAAAAATTCAATTGGACTCATTTGTAAGAAAAGAGTTAATACTGAAGACCAAATTACAGAGGAAAAACCTGTGCACCTTTGTCACTGATGCTGAAAAAACTCTCATTATGTACGTACTCTCATTGTTAAAAGTTCTCTATAAAAGATTAAAATTCCCTGTTGGTACTTCTGCACATTTTCCCTCTTCCTTCTATTGAGCACCACCTTAAGAAGAGACTTCCATTTTCTCTGTAACATCCCAGAAGGCAGCCAACAGCAATAAGATCCTATGTTTTATCCTCCTCAGACCTCAATAGCTTGCATCTTTCTACCTCTGCTCACATGCCTTGCATATTGTTTTCCAGTTAACAGACAATACAGAAGTCTTATTCATTGTAATAGTTGAAGAATACAGTTTCTTCTTCAGTCATGTCCAACCTCTTTAGTTTGAGAAGCTACAGAATTCCAGCCCACTTAATGTTGTTTACTGTGGGTTTTGGTTTCATTTGTTTTTTGTTTTGAAAGAAGAAAAGTATTTCTTTGGGGAAAAAAAGAGAAAACACCAGGACTTGATTTTATTTTCATTCCAACACAAAAAGAGAATCCAAAACTGATGACGGTGTAATGGTTCCCAGTCATACTCCAATCATTTTAAACTTCTGAACTTTATAACAAAATTCTAACTGAAGCCACTTAAAATGCTGGCAAAGAATGCAAGACTTACACTTCGCTTCAGAAACGTTCTGCAATATTCCTTGCGTTTCCACGAGATGTTGAACATTTAAAATTCCTCTTTACCAGATTAAGACCTTCAATCATTCATGTTAGGTCTGTATATTGTACTGGAATATTCTTCATGGTTATTTACACCTTCTCTAATCTCCAATGAAACATCAACAGCTCCCCAGACCATTCAAACCCTGCAAATGTCACATCCTTCTTCCAACATAAATTAATGCATACAACATGGAAAACATGACCATCAAGCAACATGACTAGTCTTTACCTCTACTAAATTTCTTAACTACTTATTTAGAATGGAAAATAAACCCAATAGTGTTTTGCCCCCAACCATCTCCCCACCTTATAAGGAAAAACACAAACAGGATGAAAAAGTTTCTAGTCTTAGTCTCTTTTTCTCACAGAAATCCAAACTTTCACTAAAGCCATTTTCACCGAAGATGTTCTTCATTAATATTTGCTCTCAAAAGAAAAATAATTCTATCTTCCTTCAAGGCCATGCTATTTGGAACTACCCTGCAATAGCAAACATCAGTTGTATTGATTCTTCCCACACCAGATAAGAATGTAATCAGTTCTACTTAACTTCCTCAGTGAGAAAAAATTCTTATTCCATTTCATTCTTTCCTTTCTGAGAATAGTAATAAAGCACCAAAATTTCAGACATATTAGTGACAAATTATATTCACACTGTTTTTACAGTTCTTGAATACATTCTATTGCTACTGAATGCTATAAGGCCTTCCTCTCATTCCCCTTTCTTCTGGCACCAAGATTTGCCTCCCTGTTCATCCCATTTGACAATTTCCACAAACTGAAGACTATCTAAGGCAGGTTAATTTGGTGAGTTCTGAAGATACAGAAAGGACTGAGAATGACGTACCTTATTTCATCACGATAGCTTTCTTTAAACATACAGACAGATGTTCAGGTTTGACATAGATGTTGGTTTAGCTATACTCACTATGTGCAGTTGCAGAAAATCACCGAGTCCAGGGGCACTGTCAATCCGTACAAGAATGCCATCCTTCACTGTTGTGCTGAAGCCCACAGCAAGACGATCAGTCCTTGTGCTTGGTCTGTCATTAGCTGGCCAGGTGTACAAGATGAGGCCTCCACTCTTCCCAAATATATATGTGGCACCAGCTAGAAAACAGAAAATTCAGAGACAAAAGCATTAATTACACACAATTTATTTGTCAACTCTGAAAATAATTCTATAGCTTCTAAAAGGTATACATACAAACATATGCTTTCATTAGTTAATGTGGTAAAAATCAAGATATTCCACTGACCATGCTACTGACAGCACATAGAAGGAACCAGGAAAATTAAGTACATGATGAAAACATATTTCCAGACTTTGGCCAGTAATAACCGAGACAATGTACACTAAATCCTCTTTTGTGACAGATGACATTGTGAGCTCTCCGATATTGATAACATGCACTCTAAGATGCACAAAATGGTTATTTAGACTATCCTATCCTGCTTACCATATGCATTCTTCCTTCTATAAAGTCACAAGTTTCCCTTCATGGAGTCACAACTCTGAAATGCTAGACTAGACTTTTTTTTCCTAACAGAAAGAGTTATGAAGTTGAAGTAGCTTTTTAAAAATCAGACAAAATAATATCTGTTCCTTCACCATTAGGGTTGCACTGCTAGACTCAATTTCAAAAACTCAATTTCTTCCTTATGGAAGGTGTCTCACTCACATGAACTTGGAAAAAAGATGCAAATATTTCCAGTAAGTAATCCAAACATGTATGTATGTTATTCAAAATATCCTAACGTTCCTACATGCATAACAGTGGAAGAATCACAAGCAAATAAGCAACCATCTACTTTTGGTATAAATCACTCCAGGCATTTTTACTATATGCAACCTGCTGAAGTGTATTTCAGGTTCCGAATGAAAGGTATTTCAGTTCCTAAATCAAGGCAAGCAGTCTGAGATAAAGTGAAGAGCTTACCAAGAATTACTGATTTTATTAGTGCTTAATATCATCCCAGACAATGCTCAATAACAACACTTGTGAAAGGTGAGAGAGAGAACACCACAAAAAAAAACAACATCCAAATCAGACATTGTTTCAGAAACATGGGATTTAGTTCCATTGGGGGGACCCAAAGGGAATATTTGGCCTCTTGGAAGCTGTCTTGTCTTCAGTTGAAGACAATTCACATCTGCGTACTTTTTCCAAAACTTTTGGCTATCTAGGACAGGTGTTTCTAGCACCATTTCTCTTTACAGTTGATCTGGAAATTTATTCCTTTACCTTGTGTTTTGTTTTCTATTTAAGTTGTTTTTTCCTGGTTTATTTTTCAGACAACAAACCTCCACATTAACAATGGCAATCTCGGCTCAGTAAGACATGCAAGTGAGCAATTTCCACTGCAGATAAAAAAAGCTGAGAAGCAGAAGTATTCAGAAAACATGTTCTCACTTGTACTCAACACTGCAAGTTACGAGCAGGATTTTTATGACCCAGCCTCTGAGCCTCTTTGAAAACACAATCAAAATGGCCATCCTAGATCCAAAATTTCAGGTGGGTCAGAAACGTATCTCAATGCCCCAGCTACCAACTGCACCTGAGTCTGTAAGTACAATAAAAAAAGATCAGAAGCTATAGAAGATCAGAAGAATAGAAACCCAAACCACTCAGCTCTCATTTCAGCATCAAGTATGAGAACTGCAGGAAGTAGACTGCAGGAAGTACAGGTAAACTGGGTACATTTTTTGGTCTGAGAAAAACCACAACTAATGCTATTCTTTATCCCGTCAAGTATACGAACCAGCAATGTGCATAAGTAACCCTGAAGAGAACAAGTGCAGTTAGATGCAGAAAGAGTTGTATTTTACACTCTACAACTTCATCTCTGCACTTACCCATAAAGCTGCAGTGCCACTAAAACTGAATATCACATATTAGTAGAAATAATAGATACACTTTGCCCTCATTTAAGAGGCTTCTTCTAGAAACCTCAACACACACTACCAGGGCAGCAAAAACTCAAGCACATAGAAGGAAAATTTATAAATAGCTGACTCAGTGACAGAGTAAAAATGTATTCATGTTCCCATCATATGCATACCTACCAGAACACACCATCAGTAAACTCTAACAAATGTGTCTGAAGTCATAGTGAAGCAAGAAATTTTCCTCTTGAGTTAGAAGAACACAATAGCATAATGGAGCTTTGAACACAATTTCATTTTCAAAAAGATTAATTCTACAGACTGAACTCTTATCTGTTGATTCAGCTTTAGACTCAAGATGGGGAATACATAACATGCAAAATATAGATAAAATACTTTTGTAAGTTTGTTTTAAAACCCATCCCCTAACTGTATATGTTAACTCATCAAATTAGTTGGCAATGACGGGAAATTATCTATAGCTTCTGCCGTGGTCTGGGAAATCAACTGTCCACCACAAACTACGTAACAAATATCCTCCTTCAATTTATTAGCTTGTTCTTAAAGTTGTGCCCTGCATTACAGACTGAAACAAGGCACAGCAGTTCGTTAAGTAAAGCAAGATGAGTTTATTTATTGTTAATGAACTCATGGATTAAGATTTGCTTTCCAAAACTATTCTCACTTGAATTCCAAGCAAGTTTATATGCAAAGAGAAACTTCTGCAGTACTTATAGAAAGACAGATGATTTTGTTGCCTCTCTAAGAGCCATTTGGATGCAGGTAGAGCATGTCAGAGCTCCTGTGAATGCCAATTATAACCAATTATGTCTTCATAGACCTGTCACGGGACTTAACAGATTAAGAGAGCTCTTTTTTCCCCTTAAAGAGAAAGGTTTCATTTCTAGGCTTATCTTGATGACATTCACTACAGTCAGACAACCACCAAAAGATCACTAGCCAAATTAACCTCATAACAGAAAGCTGATGGCTTGCAGTTGTTTCCTTATTCATAGAATGGTTTGGATTGGAAGGGACTTTTGAGATAACCTAGTTCCAACCCCTCTGCTATACACAGGGACACCTGCCTCTAAACCAAGTTGCTCAAGGCCCCATCCTGGCCTTAAATGCTTCCAGGAAGGGGGCATTCACAGCCTCACTGTTCCAGTGTTTCACCACACTCACAATAAAGATACCTTACTGATATCTAGTCCAAATCTACACTCTTCCAGTTTTAAGCCATTTCCCTTTGTCCTGTCACTACATGCCTTTATAGCTCCCTTATATAAGCTCCCCAGCTTTCCTGTAGGCCACTGTCAGGTTCTGGGAGGAGGGAGAAATCATTAATATTGTCCATATCAAAGCTACTTGCATGATAATAGCTGGCCTGATTAACTTATCTATGCGTAACCGAATGCACAACTATTTGTTGGGTACATCAGTGTCCCCTTCCCTGAGGCTAGTCAGGATGTGCACTGCCTTGTTTGGAAGCTGATAGCATGTTAACATTTACACCAAAAACATTTCCCCAAGAAATATGAACAGAAGTGTTATAGTCTAAACATGAGGTACAGACATCAAGTAAAAACTGGGGAGGAAGGATAATCAGAGTTACTACTACAGAGCCATCACATTAGGAAAAAAGTATTTTAAAAACACAAAAGATTTTAATTGCATGCTTCTATTTGACTGTAACAGCTATGACTTTATGGAGTTTGAAACAAGATAACTGAACAAGACAGAAAGTAGAATTACAACTCTAGACTTCAGAAGGCGAGATTTCAACACTATTACACAGTATGACAAGACCATACAATTTCTGATTGGCCTTGTTTAAGCTAGAGCAAATGAGCAGGTTGGACTAGTTTACCTCTAGAAGTTCCTTCCAATCTTAAACAAATAATTATGTTTCTTTGTTGTGCAGTACACAATTGTAGACTAATTAAGCAAAAGGAGAGTTAAAACAACTCATGAAATTACGGTCCGTTCAGCTTGAGATCCTCTTGCTGTACCTAAGCTTCGTTACATACTCCTTTATTGCACAAGGGCATGCATTTCTTTCCCCCAAAGGTATTCTCTATTCAAGACTGACAATTGATAATACACTGTTAATGAGCATCTACTTGATATTTAGTTTTTCCTCATTGTTCAAGGCTTAGTTATATACCTCATTTAATAACCAACTCCAAAACTACAACAAGTACACCATGGAAGCAGGGAATTCTGAAAGGATGATTAATTCCATGGTATTTATTTTTTCACTCTTTCCACTGAATTGCTTACAATTCATTAACAAAACTGTGCACAGAGGTATTTCCCTACTCAGTTGTGAGAAATCCCATTTCTCACAGTGCCCTAGGCCACATTTCCTGTATTAGGTGAAGAATATGCTCGGCTACTGTGCTGGAATGTTGTACACAAGATTTGGAGGTCAGAGAAAACAAGAACTAAGTAGGTTGCTCTGAAAGTAATGCTTCTTATTTATTTCCATGAAAGCTTTTTACAGATACTATTACAAAGATCACAAAAACAATATTTGCTAGAGCAAATTCTCAGCTACAAAACATTGTTTTTCAATAGACTCTACTATTAGCTATTCATTGCATTTTTGCCAGCAATGAACAAGAGCCTGAATGACCCACTCAAAAAAAGTCTACACCAGCAGAGGTGCTCTACACTCACCACTGCTGAAATACACCACCTATTATTGTTTCACTGTGCTAAGATTTGTTGTTTGGTCTCCACAGATTTGCAGTCAGTGCACATCATTTTTTCGACATGAGAAATTCAGCGACACACCTTTGCTTCACATACATATTCCTATGTCAGATGGCTTTTGTCAGTCAGACTGCCTCTCTGCTGCCATCTGTCACACAGCAACAGCATGTAATGGAATACTATCTGGAAGGCTCAGCCTCTACTGTCATATCACCAGCATCCACCTCTGACACCGAGGGCCAACATAAAATAAGAGGCATTGATTTCAGAGCAGCCCAATTTAAGGCGAAAAACTCATCACAAAATTTCTAACAAGAATTATCAGCAGTTATAATCCATAGCAAGAAAAACCTCTGTGTTGTGTTAAGTAAATATTTACTAGAAGTTAGCACTACCATCTTTAATTTTAGACCACTAGCCACTTTTTCTAATCATCATTCTAAATTTTCAAAACATATCTTAAGGAGAGCGTTCTTCAATCAGTGCAGAACTGCAACAGCTCTATCCTGCCTAGAATTATTCCCATAAAGCAGTAGAGAACAAGTCTGCCATATTTACACAAGATACAACTTCTCTCACGTCCCTGGATCCTGCAAGCCTCCTGATGTTAAATAAAAACATTCTGTATTTGCATCCACTAAGCCATTTTGTCAGCAGTCCATTTTCTGGGCTACACTACAACTCCAACACACTTTTAACTCGCTGTGGCTAGGAGAATGCAATGTTTGACAGATACTACAGCCCACGAACTATAGTGGCAACAGCACACTGGGAGGCAAGTATGAGTTTAATGGACTATGAAGAGTATAGTTCTAATTTTTACAACAAGAAAGTACCTTCAGCATTAAAATTACTTAAAGATTCAGGTCAATTTAAATTGTAATTGTTGTAATAATTATTGGAGTTAACAGAATAAAATTTACCAGGACCCCACTTTACTTCACACTGACACTGTCACAGGCAAAACAATTTCAACTGGTATAATTTCATTACATTTTTTTGACAACTAACAAACTTTTTATTAATGATTCAAGCATAAGGAAATAAAGACAACAAATAATTAAATGAACACTTCAGTCTGGGGAAGGGGGAGGAAAGGTATATTCCTGAAGTGCTGGTCTCCACAGGCCTTCCTAGTGTCTTACATGTCAAACCCCAGGGACGCCTGACTTTCTGTGACTTGATAATACAAATGGAGAAACTGAAATCTAGACAAAAGCATATTCATCAGAAGGAAAGTTTCGCTGTTCCTTCCCCTAAAGGCCCTCTCTCTGGCACTTACCAGTCCAGTGCCCTAGTTCCTGCCTTCCCCAGTCCTCGAGTTTGAAAGGTCTACTGATGCAAACACCTGCTTAATAAGAATAAAAGGGGTTGAAAACACTTACAGGTAGTTAATCATCATAATCTCACTCACTTGACTATTCTGTCACAGAATCCTTCATAGGAAAAAAAATAAAGACAGACCTTATACTTCTTATTTAATAACTGCTAAAATACACTTTTAATTATTAAGGAGTTTTAAATTGCTTATGAAGTAAACAAAGCCATGAGAAAATGCAAAGCTTCCTGTCTCAAAAAAAAAGCAAGCTTCTGTTCACAAAAAGAGTTCACATGAACAAGCTTTTTCCTCTCAGGGCATTCACTAGTCTCTTGACAAACCCTCTTAAGACCCAGATTGAATACTATACCCATCTCATTTCTCATGTATTGATATGAAGCAAATTTTATTTCCACCATTAAAATGTAAAGGAGATGCTTCCATAGAAAAAGGAGGAGTTCAGAAATCTGCAAGACTAACAAAATGGAAGCAGCAATTTGGATCATGCCTTCCCTCTTTCTTTGTCTTTTTTAATGACAGCAAATTAATATGAGTCACTTTCCTCTCAGTATGTGTGCATCAGCCAGCAATCGAATCAGACAGTATGCTGCTTCTTATTAGTTACACTGCATTAAAAAGATGGGAAGAAAAGAGGGGGGAGGAAGAAAGTTTTCCTTTAACTACTAAACAGTCCAAGATAGCTTACACTCTAACTAAAAATTTCACCTAAATTCAAGATAGTGGGAATACTGACTTTTCCCCCAATCTGAATTTGTGATGGGGATGTTTACAATCTCAAAAGGAAGGTAAGAATTAGCTGCTGACTGACATGGACCCAAGATGACCAAAGACATATCAACTTAAACATAATAGATTACAATCAGGAAATAACCTTAATATTTTCATTTACATAAAAATGTATCAACTAGTTCATTGTTATGTCTTCAGTATAACTATGATCTTAAGCAGACACCTAGGGAAAACTAAGGAAGTAGCTTGCTCTTGTTCTTAAAGTACCCATCCAGACTGAGCCCTTTTAGCAGTTGATTCAGCCCACTGTGATTTGTTTACACAGTAATCATACCTCATTCTAAAGTACTTATCCAGTCTCCCCCTGAAAGCACTGAAAGTTCTGCATTCAAAATAAAGGCTTACAAACCCTGATAACAATTGCTTACATAATTCTGCCACTTATGTAGTGAATTGTACCATGTATATCATGTGCCCCATCGAAGGTCTTCTGACAGCATCTTACACTGTACTAAGATGACTACAGCCATTAGACAAAGTAACTATTCCCCTTTAATCAGTGCTTGAGTGACTGCAACTAGTATAATGATTCCTGTTTTGGAGGCTGATAATAGAAGACAGACATTGACAAACTGAAGTTCAGTGAAGTCCTGTCAAGGAAGCTGAAGTCCATCTCACGAGGAGAGGCCAAAAGAATCAGGCTTATTCAGCTCAGAGAAGACAACTTCAAGGGGACTTAAGGGCAATCTCAGAGCACCTGCATTGAGGCTTATGAGAAGATAAAGCTAAGTTCTTAATTGCTGAACAGCTTGAGAGCAAGCAGCAACGGACACTGTTTGAAATAAGAGATTCTGACTTCACACAGTAGGAAAAAGCTTTTTCATCATAAGGATGGACAGATAGTCAAAGAGGTCATCCAGAGAGATTAGGAGTCTCCATGCATGGAGTACTCAACATGTAACAGTGTAAAACCGACCTGACCTCACAGATAACCCCGCTTAGAGCAAGGGTTTGAGGTAAAGATTTTCATGGTCCATTTCCAACCTGTTAATCATATGAACAATTACTTCCTTCATATTTCATAGTTGCACTTTCTAAATAGACTGGTTGTTCACTTCTCAGACTGAATGACACAGTAATCTGTCCCTGTATTTATTCCCACAGAGTCAACCTTACCATGTAGACAGTCACAACTCCTAGCCCTCAAGTCGTCTCTTTCAAAAGAGACCAGGTTGAGTCAACAACCTCCACAGCTTCAAGCAGACATACAACAGACATCAATCTGGAAAAGGTTCACAAGGGCAATCCCTCCAGGACTTTTCTGTGCACTGGAGCAAAAGAAAAAATATTCTACTAAAAATATGCATTGCTCATAATAAATACAGAATTTGCTTTAGAGGAAGACAAAAAAACAAACAAAAAAAAGGAATGAGCCGAAAGAGATAAAAAGAAATTACTACAATACAACTGAAAAATAAAATATGAAATTTGCTGAGTAGAAGTACCCAGAAAACAGTGTCCAGTTACTTTGATTCTTTCAAGACTGGTCTAGGAGCAAATACCAGGGACAAAAAGTCACCTACTACCTGGAGAGAGACTTCATAAGGTCCAGCTGTGATTAAATTCAGGAAAGGTAGATGGAAGTACTTCTTAGTTGCATTCTGCTGCCAAAGAGAAGCTGGAATCTGAATGTGAATTTTTATTCCTTGGCATTTCCTAATAAAACAGCCCACAGAGACAATACCCTTGGAGAAGCCTAGAAGGCAGTGTGCCAGAGGAGCTGAACTCAGAGACCGCTGTTAACAGACAAAAGTACAGTAGGATTGACAGCACATTTGGGGCCTGAATTGAGAACAGGTATGTTAGTTTACTACAGTACCTTTAAAGAATCTGAATAAGAAAATGGCCTAGGTACAGCTCATGATGAATGGGAACTGAAGCGCTTCTACTGACCACAGGCAATTCAGCCCTTCTCTTAAAAAAAAGATATATATATATATATATATATATATATATATATATATGTATCTTTAGTTTTGATCCTTAAAGTGTGTCTTATTGCATTAAAATAAAATATAAGGAGAAAATAGAAGTACAAACACAAGTTCTGTTTTTTTCACTTCCATTTATTCGTCTCACGAGTCTTTAAGAAAGAGAACATCTAGCTTGCAGACTACAAGGTTTTGCTTAAACATAAGTAAATCCTCAACCATCCTTACAAATCTGTTTGCATTTCCCCTGTCACAGATAATAGATGAGTAAATAGAATTTACATTTATGGCCTCCACAGCAGGAGATCAAACCCAATCTTTCAGGCTTGAATGCTGAAGAGGGCTGGACTCGAAATACTAGCTATTGGATATTCCCCAGAACCACAGAAAGTAGCTAAATCACTTAAGTTAACAGCACAGCTGAGAATATGAAGCAGGTTTTCCAAGGTTTAACTTGCTGACCATTAGCATTTCAGTTCAGATCAGAAGCATGTTTCCAAAATTAGTGAATTCCATTCTGAAAACCCACTCTCATGCTACTTATTATAGCAAACAAACCAGTCCTTTATAACTAAATTGAATCGATTTGGTCTCCTAAGGAAAGCTAAGCTCAGGGTTCTGAGCTTTTTAACTTGACATCAAATATAACATCCCAACACAACTACTGGAAAGCCAGCAAGAAAAGAAATTTATGTTTAGAAGCTCACCTCTCCCACAATCTCTCCAACCTTTCCCCCAAGGTTGCATACTTGGAATGTAAAAACCACTATTCAGAGCCGACAGCACAACACACAAACCTTTTCATCAACAATATACATCTTCTCTTACAGTTTTTTTCCCCTATTCTCACCACCACAAAAGAACAGGTACCAGTAGGAGAGGTGGACATACGTGAGCATTATACAGGCAATCTCTTTAAAAGGTATTGTACCAAAGTAAAAGGCAAGCGTAATGGTTGTTTAATCATTCTCACCATGAAGTGCCAATTCTTTAGTCTCTTATGACATTCATGAATGATGCAGAGGGCTGGCATGATGAATGCAGAGCAATTCCAACTGACAGATACTTTCAGAAAATTTATATCCTTCCTGCACTCCCAGGACAAAAGGACTCTTGAGCTGAGTTATCATTTGTTCCATGAGAGGATTTACAGTCTTGCCAGTAACTCCTTTTACCTTAGCCTATAAAACATTTATTTTGATATACTGATTGGGACCACTCAAGAACAATTGTATCTGAAAAAAGTCAGCTAGGGAGAGAAAAAGCAATGTGGTTCTGAGTAACTTATTCACCTTGACCTAGGACTTAATTCTCCTCAACCAGTTTGCTTTGTCTTCGGTATCAGCTCTTTCCCAGTATCCTCTGCTGTTCCCATTACAATTATAATATCACTCAAGGGAAACATCTAATATCCCATGCCTGACTACCTTTCTTTTCAGGGTAAAATACGAAGTTGAGCAGCAAAAAAAAAAAAAAAAAAAAAAAGACCAAAATCACAAAAACCAGTGACCACAGACCTTTCTTATTTCACTAGAAAACAGCTTTGCAAGGCATCAGTTTTCACACTGTAACATACAGCCATGGGTTTTCTGTGGCAGAGCTGCACCCAGGCCTCATCTGGGGGAGCAGGCTGATACAGGCATGCAACACCACAGCCCCAGCAGCACAGGACAGCTAAGAGGTTCCTACTGCTATGATGAACGCATCAAATAGATTTGCAGGCCAAAATACATTGCACAAAGGCCAACACTTCTTCCCCCTGGCAGAGGATACTAAGGTTCTTACAGCTTTGATATTCATCCACTCTGAAAGTTCTTCTGCCAATGTGTTTTCCCCAAAAGCTCAGCAGTTGAAATTTAGACTATGAAACACATCTCAGATGCCAAGAGTCCCTGGCCTTCAGCTACATGGAGCAATATCCTCACTTGTGTGATTTGAAAGTGTCTCTTGTGTATTGAAAGGGCTGTGGGCTGGCCACATTGATCTAACAGTAATAGCAATTTCTCTGTGCTTCATTTTGAAAGTATTAGGCAATTTCAAACACAGAAACAATAAGTTTCTATGAATATTACAGATAATACCCATAGCAGCCTCACAGAAAAAAAATGTAATCTCTTAAAGTTTTAATTACATTTTTCACTACATTTTATCACCTGCATATAGCAGTTGATCTTAAGTGCCCTGATACATCCTACTCTTGTACAGGACTTCTATAAAATAAGGATAAGATGCTTGAAATGCCTTTGAAATTAGTTTATCATCACATTAAAAGGCATCACATCACACACAATGCTATGGTAGGCTACTAACATATGCTAGCCAAACACCTACCTAGACAAGGAGAATGGACTCAGTTATCTTTACAGCATTCAACATGTATTATTAAGAAATTTTAGAGAATCTAAATTAATAAGGCTGAGGAAGAGGCTAACGCTAGGCAAACACTACCTCTTACTCTCATCAATAAATATTTCCTTCATTCAGATCATTTAAGTGCAACTCCATCACTATTTCATGGTCAATTGCCAGCTGTAGTCCCAATAAAGCATTGTTAACTCCCAAATAAGTGACCTATTAACGAAGGGAAGAAAGCTTTTTTGAGTTCACCTTCCAGATGCCAAAGTCATACAATTCTACAGGAAGTTCAGTTTTGTGCTTCCTGAAGATGGGACAGAGAAATCTCTCTCAAATAATCCAGAAAAATAAATACCAATAAATACTCTTATTCTCTCCTGTGCTATAAATGCAAACTATTGATCTCTCTCTTGCTCTTTCATGCCTTTCACACACTTTAGTAACACAGACGATTTTTTCTTCATCCTTTCATCTCTATTTCTGGAATGGCTCTTAAGCTCTACATTGAGGGTCACTCATTCTTCCTCAAACTGCAACACTTGCATCCTATAGGGCCCTACAGGTGGCAGAGCATGCAAGTAGCACATAATCACTTACCTCCAGACTTCTTTGGAGAGTTGCAAAAAAAGGAAAAAACCTTTAAAAACATACAGAAAAGCCCAACATCCTACATTTTCCAACTCAATATCACTTACATTTCGTGTTCTAGAAACATCCTTCTGAACATACAAATAGGATTTGGCCCAAGAGAAAAAGTAACTTCCAGTGTCTGCACTGAAGTACAATTAGCAGCAATGAACAATGCTAATGACATCAGAAAACATAACTTCTTGCTCCTACTGAAAACAGAAATCACATGGGTTGCCTTCCTACAATTGCCTAGAAACAGAGAACCATAGAATAACTGGAGAAATATCTAGGTGATGTTGCTTTCCTCCAACTTGAAGTAGAACTAATAAGGTTGCTGTGAAGTTGGACACCACTGCCACAAGAAGGTTTAGGTTAGACATAAGGAAGAACTTGTTCTCTCAGGAAGTGGTCAGACTCTGGAATGGCCTGCCCAGAGAGGTGGTGGAGTCACCGTCCCTCGCAGTATTCAAGAGGCATCTGGATGAGGAGCTACGATATATGGTTTAGAGACTTGTGGTAGCAATGGTAATGACAGGACAGTTGGACTATGATCCCACAGGTCATTTCCAACCTTGCGATTCTATGGCTCAAGAACATTGCTGACATACTCAAATTGTCATCCATCTTTTTCAAACCGCTGTTTTCCACTCATTTGGCACCTAGTCTGTCCTGTTTTGCAGGGATTCCCCACACCACATATAGAAACATTTGCTTTTGTCAGACTTCATAAGGCTGATGATGGCCTTGAGTTGTGACTGTTGAGGTCCCTCTGAATCACAGCTGTGCCCACTAGCTCATAAGCCTTTACCCATAAATTGGTATCACATGCAACGCAGTTGAAAGTGCCTTCTGTCTTATCAAGAACATCAGCATACACATTAAATAGTGGCATCAGCATTGACCTTTAAAGGATACCAAAGTCATAGGCTGCCTGTTGGACATTCTGCCATTAAGCACAACCAGCAGCCATTCCACTTTCCCCACACTATTATCTACTTATCCAGTCTGTCTCTACCTGTTTGGCTATAGGTATACTGCTGCAGAAAATATCAAATCCTTGATCAGAACCAGATCAAGGTGGTGCACAAAGCCAGTCTTATTGTAGAAGGCAATGAGGTTGGTCAGGCATAGAAAACTCACATTGGCTCTTCCATGTTAGTGTTGTCTTTTTTTGCTTCTAAGCTAATTCATTCTGAAATCTTCTTGGGAGCCGAGGTTAGGTTGACTGACTTGCAGTTTCCCAGTATCATCTTTCTGGACTTCCTTGAAGATACAACATTTCTCTTTCCCCCTCTCCAATCAAAATATATCATTAGTAACATTTTCATTGTTTTGTTTTTGATCTGCTTTCTCTGCATCTCACAATTTCTCATTATATACACTTAAGAACAAAGCAGCACAGTAAAGCTCTTAGATCTTAATATTTCCTCTGTCACAGAAACAAGTTTCCTCACTTAGAATGTACTATCCTCAATATTCCCATCAAAAATAGATCTCTCCTTGTGACAACTCAGGAAATCACTTTCAAAGTATGCAAGTGTTACTTCACCTATTTAAGAACATGAAAACATAAAGGAAAGCTCTTGTTTCAAGGTTTCACACTTGGTACAAAGAGCAGAGCCTGCTCCTGAGCTATGATTAGCTTTTACATGCAACACACCAAGTGTTACCAGTGTTCCGCATACAGCAATGCCCTATTTTCTTGCAAATCCACAGAATTGTCTTCCTTAGAGTGGGAATAGGCCTAGAAACACAGTTCATTTATCCTCTTTCATTGTGGATATCAAATGGTCTCTGATGTAGTACACTTGAAGCTATATATAGACCAGTCCTTCAGATTCATATGTTCTTCCCCAGACCCAGCTCAGCTTTGTTCGACCTTTAGCAGAGAATAAGATTACTACAGAATTGTTCTGCTTTTCTGTAAGAAAATGCTGTTACAAGATACTCACAAAGCCTATGGGAGCTGTGGTTTCTTCAGAGAAATTTTTTCACTGTGTCATTCTGACAACTACATCTTCCCTACAGTACTACTAAAAATAGTGAGACATATCTAGAAAAAAAAATATATACATATCCAGAAAAAGCCAGTTTTCTTCTACAGACCTCGGAAGTACAGGTTGCAATATGGTCTCATTTTCAATTGTTCAGAGGCTCAATGGCAATTCCAAAAGGCACCTTCCACACGTTGCAAATTTTGAAATACTTAAAGCACTTATTACTTCCAACATGCACTTTCCCTGTCACTTCTGCTAATTCTCAAAATTATTTCCATTTAAATGGGAGTCCCTGTATTTTATTCTCTCAATTTGATCCTTGAGTGAAGCCACAAAACACTGACTTGGTAACTGCCATCAAAGAATAAATGTGAGGAAAAGCAGCAACGTTTTGACTTTGCAATTAGAGTCAAAACAGAAAAACTAATCTCCACCAGTATCTTGAAAACACAAGTTTTCTTTTGTAACTAAATGCACATGTCTAATTGCAGTTCTTCAAAATAATATCTACTTGGAGCAAAATTCATATTCAAATACAGTACATTCTGTAAGCTACTGAGGAAACAAGGGAAAAAAGTCACTTGAAAAAACAAGTTGCTGCTAAGTTTTCTACCTATTACATAACATACAAAAAATTCCCCCATTAAACACACTTTTCTGCAACAACATATTCCACAAGTACACAGGATAGATCATACTTTCATTGCAATCTTCACATATTACTGTCAGAATAGATCTATATCACACAGTGAAATGGTGTAATAGACCTTTCTGACCAGTTATTTTGGCATTAGACAGTCTACAGCAGTCAATTACAGTTATGACAGAGAAAGTAGATTTTCTTAAAAGAAAAAACAAAAACACAGAAGCTATACCACCCAGTGGGGGGGAGGGGTGAAAAAGCCTAGAAACTAAAGAAGCAATACAACAGCTGTAAAATTCTACCTTTCAAGTTCGATTGTTAATATTTGCTGTAAAAGAGTTGAAAACTGCCAAATTAACACAAATTAATTGGCACTGCTATAGCTGTGGCTAAGCTACCCCAAAAGTAATAATAATAACTTACAAAGATACACACACAGATTGTTTGCAAATGGATGCAAAAATAACTGCTTTGTGTTCTCACTGAGGATCAAGAAATCCAGATACTGAGCAACTATGACATTTCTGTATTCAGTCAGTGATGACTCACAAAAAAATCAAACTCTTAATCACTGTTGAACAGAGTTAATATCTCAAGAATGTCAGTGAAAACAAACAAAAAAGCACTGGATTTTTTTTTTGTTGTTGTTGCTTTGTTTTACAGGAACAAAAAACAATACAGCATATAAATAAATTAAAGCTTGCCTTATAAAGTCTAAAAGCACAATTTTCAGATCCCATAGCACTAGTAAATACACATGCTTCCCCAGCAGAAATGCAAGAGCCATCTCTCAACCATCTTTCAACAGCACATCAGCATCTTAAGTTTAAGAACGCATACCTCTAAAGTCATAGAACAAACCAAACTGGAAAGGACCCACAAAGATAGAGTTCAACTCCTGCAATCATTTCCACTCAGCCCTTACTTTTGGATGTGGAGATTCATAACGCTAAGTAAAATGTAATAGAAAAGTATTTTACTTATAGTGAGCATAATATAGTGAGATTTTTTCAATAGAAGGGAAAAGTCTAGAGAAGTGTCTTCTTTCAAACAAATGGCAAAAACTCACTTTTTCTTCTCCAGCAACATTAGCATTGAATGTTTTTGCACTCATGTTTATCACTCCTTCCTCCTACCCTTTGTTTACAGAAAGGCTAATCCCAGTGTTCTTTCCTCTGGATCTTCTCCTATGACACACATTTGATACTCATGAGAAAATACTTACAAAATGATGATTGAGGGTAAAGGGCTTTTAATAAGGCAGAACAACCCTAGTTTACTCTAAGCCCTTGTTAAATGTGCTTACCACTTCAAGCTGGTCATTGCTTAAACTACATCAATACAACCGAAACAAAGATAATTCTCTTAAAATATACCCTTTCCAGAACTCTTCAGAAACACTATCCCATTACCACAGCTCCCATAATTCATTTGTCTTTCTTCCTGTTTCTTACTATGATCATTCACATCTAGTTTCACATTAGAGTAGCATCTATCTCCAGTATAGCAACTGAAATCAGTAATTTCTTAGTTCAGCACTGGCCAAGTGGATCCTGATGTAGCAGGTCTTTACCTGCCACCACTATACAAACACAATCTGCTCACCAAATATAGATCAATAACACTGAAATGTAGACATCTGAGGATTACTCATTTCACCTAATCCACTTGAGCTCAAATAATTAACATATCTAAATTTGCAAAGAAAGATATAGATATCTGCTTATAAATAATTACATATATTTTTTTAGAACTAAAGGAATAACTGATGAGATTTTAAAAATATCTATATTAAATGTATTGCTCATCTAAGGGAAGTTTGAAAGATGCAGACAGTGAGGAAAGAGAAACTTTCAAAATGGCACCAAAGCCAAACAGCTAGAAATTATGAGCTGAAATTAGGATGGCAGATAGGAAGATATGATAGTCAGCTGAGAATCAAGGACAAAAAAAATACAAGTGATGAACTCTCTCCATCAATGGAAGTACTTCTTTCCAACTAAGTACTTGCAATGGCCTGACAGACTACTGTGCAGTGATTTCTGATGCAACAAAACATTTTGCTTCTTGCCAACAGTGAGACACAACGCTCCCACACTGACCTTCATGTGACCTTCCTTCTCTCTTCAAAGTGTAATGCCTAAGCTTGCCATCAAATTTTCTATTCACTTTTCCAAGAGACATGGAGAAATTGTCCTGCAGAAGTGCCTCAGGGCCCTGAAAATTCAGTGCCAACACTTGCTATTTCTGGTGACCAATGCATATTACTGTGTAACTACTGAAATTTTACACGTAACCTGTAACCATGGCATCCCAACACTATTCAGATATGTATTTAAAGTTCTTTTCAAGAGCCAGTTCAAAGAACATCACCACTACTGTTTTTTTCCTCCACTCTTCCACCTTTCCCCCCCACATCTGGAACTTTTTGTTTGATATAGGTATCGGTTTTACTGCTTTTTTTTTTTTTCCTCCCTACTGATGTCTGCCAGAGGCGTCACCATGGTGACTAAAAGACCTCCTGAGAGGATAACAAACCCTTAAAGTTTTCCTTCAGAGCAGTCTCCAGCTGTTGCTAACTTTATCCATTTTTCTTTTCACAGTCTCAATTAGAGCAATTGCATCCTGGAACCCATTTCCTCCTCCCTCCTACTGAAAAGTCTTTGGTCCACTTGTCAATCGGCATCCGTGTTTCATTACTTGCTGGTAGCTCACAGTACAGCTTCCTTCCCCTGGCAAATTACTCCCAATCAATTCCTTCTCTAGTATCATCTCCTCAGTTCTTCCACACACAGACGTATACATAACCTTGCGTGCTGGGAAGGGGCTAGGAACTTGGTGCATGGGATACATTCCCAGGTTTGCTGTTAGTTTGTTCTAGGACAGCAGATGAGTTTCAGAGCCTCTCTCTTTCTTCCCTACTTTGTAGAAGGATAAATACTTCTCTATCTTTACAGGGTGCTTTGAGAGATGTTCAAAAAAGAATGCTTGATTACTTCAGATGCAAAGTCTTTGGGCAGGGGTCAAACAACTAAACATGGAGCATTAGTCAACACTGCAATATACTGATCGTTTGCCCACAGTGGACTTCCTAAAAGCAATTTCCTAGATTTTAAATCAGTTGCCCTATCAGACAAATCTTTTGCATCAACTCCTATTCCTTGTCCTCTTCTCTTACACCAGTAAGCTGAAATGCCCAATACTGCAGAGCAGTTACATATTCTATATTCAGTGGGGAAAAAAAATATATATTCACCACCACTCCGATGCATCATCTAGGGAACTATAATCACATTAAGTGAACCAGACTGCTTGATTCAAAGGCAGGAAAGACTGACATCATCATAAAGCGTGACTTGTACCAAGAAAGACCATTATAACTTGCTTTTCTGACAGGTGGATGTTGTTTCATCCTGCTATTTCAATATTTCTTAATATCGAGTCTATTATGTGGTTCTGTACTACTTCCCACACATCAGTTTAAAAGAAATGTGCTCTAAGGGAATTTATGTATGTATTTCTATCTAAGTGTCTCCTCTGGTTTGAAGCTGTTGGCTCTAATGCTGCCAGGGAAGAATCATAATTAGCTGTGAAAACACAAGTTTTTAAATAGTTTGTCAGAGTGCCAAAACACATTGAAAGCACAGGTGAATGTAGATTCAGATTCATCAACTGTTTCTAAGGGATGCAGAATGTACAAGGGCACATTGCAAAGACTTAAAGGTTTTTCTTTGCTAGTACATTTATAATGCTGACACTGAGTTGACAGTTCTGAATAAGGATATCTGCTTGCAGGTTTATTACAAGGGGAAGTAGCCACAAAGGTTTCAACTGCACAGTTTCCAGTATTCTTGCTACTGAGGCATGAAGTGCTTGGGCTGAGAACTAAGTTTGCCTTTGAATCGTGTTCACTCCTGGCTTTCCCAGGTGAAGTTGTCAAGAAGATGAGCAAAGTCATAAGTGGCAATCAGAACTGACAAACAGGTGCCAGACATACCAGCTTTTGCCTCTGTTCTGCACAGACACAGCAGTAGGCCTTTAAGGGCCAATGCACTGCTGTGGAGTAGATCTTCTGACTCCTATCTCACATTAATAAGAAAATATTTCTGGTCACTTTCTCACAATAAGTGGAAGAGCAAGCTGCAACCCTTTAATTTTCTTCTTCTTATAAATACATAGAAGCATAAATACATATAAATACATAGGATGTATATTTGTGTGTACTAGTACATATGACAAGTACAAAGGATTACTACAGACTGACTGGATAAGCCATATATCAAAGTTCCAGTGGGGAAATCACATGCTTTGTACTAACATCCCCAGAGACACAAGTCTTTCTAAACAGTAAGTAACATCTCATTTGGAATTAAAGGGAAAAAGAAATAATAGATTCCTTTTCAAATCTATGTTGGCACACAAAGAAACAGCCTAAAACTATTCATTAAAAGACAATGACTCCCCAGATCTGTAATAAAAAATGTGTTCAGAAAGAGAACCTGCCCTTATAATTTAGATGAAGTGTTGTGTTTTCTCTCCTTCCTACTCAGAAAACAATTATCACAGATTATGATAATGAAATCTCATAATATAGTTATTCCAATAGACATACTATCACACACATGCACACAGCAATCTTGAAAGAAATCACCCAAGAAAAGACAAGTAGCAATGAACAGACAAAGAATTTATGATTCCTTTCTGCTATCCATTAGCACTGACTCCAGACACCAAATATAGCTCACAGTCACATTCCAGCACTCCCAAGTTTTAATAAAGCAACTTCCTCACCCAGCAACATTCTGTTAAAAGTAAATTCCAATACAGCTTAAGATTTCACCTTACATGTCTTTATTAAGAATACCTGCATGACGCTGTCTCTGTAAATCGTGATGATTATCTCCAACCTGTAATCATAACACTGTGCAATTTGTATTTTTATGTTTCACAGTGTTTAGGAAGAATAAATATCTTCATTTGACAGTCAGGGAAGAAGGAACTCAGTATTCCACAGTTCCAGAAGAACCTGCAGTACCAAGTAGGTTATATAAGAACTGCAGAAACAGCACATCTTTGGCCCTACATGACTTACCAAGCACCACAAAGTCAGTGACACAACAGAGAAATAATGCAGAATTCCCAGCTAAAAAACAGGGACTCCAAAGGCGGCTCCAAAGCACAGTACAGACTCATCTAAAATAGGTCTCAGAAAACCATGTAACTATCAGATTTCTGTTTAGAAACTGCATGCACTTTTTTATCCTGATGATTCTTTTTTTTTTCTTTTTTCTCCACAGTAACACAGTGGTACAAGGTTTGAAAGCCAGAAAACCATATCTGCCACTTACAATTTCTCAGCCACTTTGATGGAAGCCTATTCTGATATCAGTTACAGCTTAGTATGAGAAAGAAGCAGCAATGAGAGGTGACAAAGCCTTTATCATGGAATCAAGTTTGTGCAGAAGAGCCTCTAGTAAGAAACAATGAAGAATTAAAAGCACTGAAAATAGGAGATGCAAAAATCACTGACGTTCCTTCTTAAGTCTTTTCCCTCTGAATATAATCAATAGGACCTCTGCTGCTCTTTAACTTATCTCACAAGCAGCTTCAACTCACAGGGAGAAAAAAAATTTCTCCTGACCTACCACTGACAAGATACCTAAGCAAAGCTGCTACAACAGTTTGATGTTTGAGTTCTCTCTTTGTTTAAAACACTATAATAATATCACAGTGAGTTTTTTTTTTCTTTTTTAAGAGAAGAACTAACAAACATTCAACAACAAAGAGCAGCGTGGGGATGGGACATAAAGCATACACACAAACAAAACTTAAGACACTTGACATTTATGACTCAGTGGGCAGTAATTTGTTCACAATAACTGCAATGCGGATCCCCAACCACTGCTCCCTGCAGCACAGACTGGGAGACCTGAGATAGTTTTACACTGAGGTGATGTATCTTACTACGTGGATCCATGTCAGGTAGTCCTACAATTGCAGTCTCTCCCTAAGAATTAGCAGAAGCTTAGGCATTATTCAACAATTACAAAAATTGCAGTCAAAAATATGCCGCTCAAAAGTAGAAAGGGTGCATACAAAAGTGCACTGAACTGGAAACAACATCGCAGAGCCCTGCAGCAAAATGGTCAGTAACATTTAATTAGTTGCTGCTCAACTCAGAATTACTCTGAAATTTTTCCTTTTGGACTCGTTTGTACAGATTTTCACTAGAGTACAATAACCTCTTTTTTTTCCTCCAAATTAGAGCAGAACATGAATTTGTGGGATGTTTACAAGATATTCATACATTTGTGTGAGGGCTGCTCCATAAGTAATGCTTCCTATTTCATTATGTTGATCTACAATATCAGAGGCAGATGTGGTATGGCAGTAGAGGTTGAACCTCCCCACCAACACTCCATTACATTTTGTTGCTGTGTGACAGACAGTAGCAGAGGGGCAGTCTGACAGAATGCCTTCTGATGTGTAAGTGCAAACAAAGTAAAGGCAAGGCATCAAATTCCTCCATGCACAAAAAAACGGCACTCACTGACATTCATCAACACTTGCTGAACATCTATGGAGAGCAAACAGTGGTTGTCAACACCATAATGATGTAAGTGGTGCTCTCCAGCAGTAGCAACTGCAGCAGTGGGTCACCTCCACCAATGCAGGCTGTTAAATGCATAGCTAATGGTGATGATTATGTTGCAAAACAGTGTTTTGTAGCTGAGCATTTGCTCTAACAGTTAGTGTTATTGTCCTCTTTGTATCTGCTGTAGATTCCATGGAAATGAATAGGAGACATTACTTTTGGAGCACACTACCTAATATGATCAGAGTTGTTTATGTGGCGTACATGAGGCTCAACTACTGGTTCCAGATTTCCTTCTGAAGTCCAAAATTAGAAATTTCCAAACAAAAACTTCTGCTGTTGTTCACACTCAGGACAGTCACCTAAATTTCAACCTTTACTCAAACTGCCCAAGTAGAGACCATTTAATAACTTGAACAACAATTTCAGACCAGAGTCTTGTGACAGTGAAATGAAATATAACTCTGTATTTACCACAAGGTATGTGTAATTTCTTCCTGTTTTTCAAGCCTCTGTATGTGAAACCTCTAAGGTATGATGGACCACTTTTGTGCATATTGTCAGTTGGGGGGGGGGGGGAAATCATTTGAAAACATTTCCATCAGAATTAAAGCCACAGAAAAGGAGATTTGATTCAAATCACCTACAACTGATTCACAAATATATTTATTACTATATTGTGCAGGAATCTTATTACCAGTAACATCAGTAAATAGCATATTCAACCACTTGAACACATTACAATCGTACAGCTCAAAGTATCTGAGATGGGGAGAATCACAAATTATAAATGCTATTTCATTTGATGGAAGCTTTATGTGACCATGTAAATCATTCTCATCTTTCTTCTAATTTTCAAACATTACTAAAGTGATTATCTGTGACCAACAAGGCATAAACTCAGGCCTCTGGGGTTCTTCTACAGAAACAGGCAGCATGTGGGACTCCAAGGAAAGAAAGGTGCTTGTTAGTGGTTAGGGTTAGCGGTACTCTCTCCGGGTGAGAAAGTCCCCAAGCTGTCATCTAGAAGAGGAACTATACAGTTCTAAACAATTCAGCTTAAAAGCCCATGGAGTTCTGTAGAGCACTGTATGTACATATGGCGGGAAAAAAGCAGGAGTGTGTTTCCTGTATTCAAATTGTTCTAATCAGATATAGACTTTGCAATACAAGCATCCTTCAGAACTCACCCTGGAATCCTCAGCTGGGAATGTCAATAACAACGTAATACTGCAACTTGGAGATATCCACCAAAATCAAGTTGACAGATTTCATTAATAATATATTCTCACACATTATAGAATGAGCAGTTGAAAACAAACAATAGTCTGTTTAAAGTAAGTATTCCTTATAAGCCTTCTCTTCAGCTGTCACTGCAAGCGTAGCCACAACATTACCTGAGAACTAAAACATTTCCAACAAAATGTAGTACTTACTAACATTTACCACAGACAGAGAAAAGCTTCAAGTGACAAAACAAGTACAGCACTAAGCCATAGGGGTTCCTTACTACAAGTCCTTCCTTTCCTACCTAAACAGAGCTCTGATCTTGCTTGTGACCAACTCAGCTGTAGATCTTTCAGAGATCTTCAATGCATCAAAGAGACACGGTTTCTCAGCTGAGTCTTCTTTAAGGTCATCCATCACACCTTCACATTACTTTTATGTACCACATTTTGAACATGCAAATTGAAACACACTGCTTTTCTAATCCTTAAGGTTATAGAGATGCATATCACAAAAGAATCAAAACCATAGCCTTTGATCCAAACCCTGTTGAAATTTAAGTGTATGATATAGGATCACTAATGCTTTGAAGGAATCTCAAATAAGCCTCCTAATTATTTGAGTTATTCTTCATGATAGAGTTATTTAAGGTATAACAATACATATTTGAAAAACTCTGAAAAGTACATGGATATAGAAAAGAAAAAACCAAAGACATTTGAGCTCATCTTTAAATATAGGTGAGATAAACACTAGCAGCTACGTAGAATCTGCTAATAGGAGACTTTAGCCAGGGGATACAACTGCTCTCAGTATACTTCATGTTCAGCTCTGACTTAATTGTATATCATCAGTCACCCCCTGACAATCACATTTAATAGCTGATGAACCTCCTTCATGAACAAACTTTCTCAAGAGTACTATGAGAATTAAAAACCCTGAAAGAGAGCAATGATGTATATAACTTCACATTCCCTGCAGAATACCATTGCCATTTGATATTTCAATCTATGGGTATGGGAAATTCAGGGTAATGCTAAAGGAAGAGCATATTTTATTAGGCTGAAAAAGATGTACTTACTGGCTTGGTACTAAATATTTCAGCTTCTTGTGGAGATTAAACTTCATCCAATGTCCATTTTCTTTTTATTCACTTTTAGTTTGCTATACCATAACATCTGTACAAATTGGAAAGGAGGCACATAACCTGAAAGCAGGTGCCATCTGTCCCATTAACTTGGGACAGATGTAGCAGACAGGGGGGTCGCTTGTAAATAGCTGTCACTGGTCTCCAACCTATGTAACCACGTGATATACAGAGGAGGGGATACTGGAGCGAATACTGAAAGGGAGAAGTAATTAATAGAGAGTAGCTTCCTAGTAGGTAGGGCACAGGTGGAATAACTGAGGGTGTAATCAAGACACATGCAATTTTTTCCCCATCATGTTTATGCTACATTTAGTTCAGAATGAATTTGATCCATTTAGAGATAGGCAACACATTATAATCTAAATATGTGATGAAACATTTTGAGAAAAAGACTGCCTCAAGCGTATTTTTTATGTACACAGTAATGCCAGGACCATAATACTTTTAAAACACACTCATATTTCAACTAGATTGTGACAAAACCAAAGATCTCTAAGAAAACCTGTCAGTATGTTTAGATGGAAAATAGAGCTGCTGAGCAAATACCCTGATCTAGATATACATACACATTTAAGTAAACTGCTACTAGATTAAGACTGCAGCCTAAGCTTACTGTATGCTCAGAATCACTTAATATATTTGCTTGAAAAATAGCAGGGTAAAGAAAAGGCTACACAATGAAATTAGACAAAAGGATCATTGAACTAGATACAAAACAAAAAAGCTGAACGTAAAAAAAACAACCCACAACAGCCTGCTGAAGAACTTATCACAACCAAGCAGTGCCCAAAGTCCCCAAGCTCTCCTGTTGCAAAAATCAAGCCACTACAAATAGAAGTCTTCCCAATTTCACTAAGAACAATCTTCTCTCCAGTAAGTGATTTTCTAGATTAAAATCTAAGCCAAAAATGAAAATTTTGGAAAATCTTTTCTTCCTTTCTTTCTACTGTTTCCAAAGAAAGAGCGATACAAATAATACAAAGTGAAGAATAAACAAGACTTGAAAACCTAAAAGAACCTCCCCATGTAGTCAACTGTATTACTTCCTTCCAGATCTATTTTTACTTTGGTCTAATGAAGTAGATGGTACCTCCTTTTAACATATTGCTTTCTATCTATATATTTTTATCCAAACATGAGAATCTAGAATCACTCGAAAATTCATTAACACTGACATTTGAACAACATAAAGCCATTTAAATTCAATTAAACAAACATAGCATGTTAACCTTCAGAAGTAGTAGTAGCCGCTTATTTTTATGGGCTGCTGTAAACAGATTTCTGGGCTTCAAAGCCAAGATCAATAAAGCTCCTGCAAACAATAATAATCTCACACACACTCTATCGACAGCTGCTCAGAAAATATAGCCAGATTCTAAAAGTCTTAGTGATTTCGTGCTTTCCCAGTCTTTTCTTCTTGCTCTCTAACACTGGAGTGCAAATGCCAAGAACTTAGTGAATTCCCTTATAGCATCTAAAAGGAGCTCCCCCTCCCAGAGCAAGACTACCTACTGTGAGAAAAATCTTAAAAGGGAGAAAAAAAAAGTTAACCCACGTGTTGCACAACTACGAGTATGATTCTACTATAGGATGAGTCCTGAGAGTCCATTTTTACTTCTTAGCGAATTGCCTTGTTTCTCAGGGAGATAAGGACAGTAAGTAGAGAAATTTGGAGACTTCCCCATGTCGTCTTCTACACTTTACTGAGGAATTGAGGCAAAAATTCAAACTGTACTCTCTGATTAGTTGAGATCCTAAGGAAAAACTGAGTAGCCAACGTGATGGATTTGGAAGGCTTCTGCAATTCCTCAAAGGTCAACTCAGCTTCCGTTATGAAAACAAACAGAAAAACTAACGCCACAAGCATCCTCCCTATTGACATTTCCCTACAACACCTAGATTTCATCCTGGATATTCAGGATATGAGACACAGTAACCTGACGTGGTGAAATACAGCATTATTTGATCACACAGATCAGATAGGACACTTTGTCCATCTTCCTATTGGAAAGAAAGCATTTTCACAGAAGTCCAGCTTCA
This sequence comes from Meleagris gallopavo, assembly GCF_905368555.1. NCBI lineage: Eukaryota > Metazoa > Chordata > Aves > Galliformes > Phasianidae > Meleagris > Meleagris gallopavo. Next base: position 39,873,660 of record NC_139408.1, on the reverse strand, counting down.
GAAGTCACAATGTTCCTCTAAATTTGCACTACTACTGAATTCAAAGTCACTCTAGTTTCATGTTGGTTAGAGTTAGAAGGGGACTGGACCTTCCAATGACTCTTAAAAAGTACATGTCACCATGCCAGTAAATAAGCAGCATCCTAATCAATACATACAACCTCCTGAATATGTTAAGGCTACATGATACACAGAAGTAATCCTATTGAACACTTACAACTTGCAAATGTAATAGGCTTGGTGCATGCTGAATACTTTTTGTTTCTGTCTTCTACTTCTTCACTATAGTCTGAACAAATTCATTTTCCATGCATGGAGATTTCAACTCTTAATTTCCAGAGGAATCCAACAGCAACTCAGCAATTAGTGAAAGCAAAAACTAAAACAAGTTGCTAAAAAATTCAAGCAGTAAACTTAGTGGAGAAAGTTCCCATTATAATCATCTAACCTGGGAATCAACCTATCTTGAAATAACCTTTTTGAACATCTATAGGACTACAGCAAAGCAATTTGTTTAGGTCTTCTAGGTACAAACCTAGGATGTCTATAGCATTTATTTCTCTTCTCTCATGCTGATGGAACTAGTGCAAGTTACAGTTTACCGCTTACAGTGAAGTTTATACAGAATCTTGTAAGGAATGTAAGTACTCCAAATATCCACACAGTTGAAAACGTGGCGCTACTTTGTATAGCTGGCAGTGTTATTTCTGCTTTCAAGGGCATTCACCAAAACATGAGCCACACTAAATGTGAAAGCAAATGCATTAGTTCTAATAAACATTATTTGGATCATCTCATAATATGTTGCAGTTAATTATAGATTTGCAAGCCTACTTGTTTCTGTCTACTTTTCTTAGCCCTGAGTTTATGAATCTAGACAACATTAGGATGAGAACACATCTTCTGAAACAAGATGGGTAAATATAAACTTAGCAATAGTGTAATTGTGAACAAGTACAGATGCAATTTTAAGGAACGAAAAAATCTTCAGAGTCCTCTAGCACAGGACTCATCCGTCAGCGAATAAATTTGACTAGAAGTGTACTGTCTAGACACAAAGAAAGAAAATTATAAGCTCACTTCTTCACTTGATGAAGGCAGTACATCATACCTCAAGTTTAGAGATCAAAGATTTACTCAGTTGTCAGTTAGTTTAGCATTACTAGACCTAGTCAAAAATGGGGAAATCTGTCAGCGTGAAAGGACATGCTTTGTACTTCTTACTATTAAAGGTACTGAATTTTATAATTCATTTGAGAACTCAAGTGACTAGCATTCTCAGTTTTCTGCTGTTCATTTTGTATCGCAAAAATATGACAACTTTACCTTGGGATCTGTGCGAACAGAGAAGATAACTCTTATCACACACTTGTTTCTATGTTTCCTCCACTTATGGTTATACTATCACGAACAGACAAATTAAATCTATACTTTGAAAAACCAAGATTTAAAAGTTATCTTCCCTATCATCCCATAAAATCACGCTAATGATTAGAGACTAATTGAATCACAGAACTTGATTCTTTGAGACATTCAGCAGGTCAAGTCACCCATCCCTCAATTTTGAGTGATTTCACCAAAATACCTGCAAAGAAAGCCTCACAACATCTCTAGACATGCATTACTATGGGGATAAAACATTATTTGTAAACCAACCTAAACAAGATAAAATGGAAGATAGGGAAGATGAAAGTTTCTGGTATAGCATGCGTTGTTTGAAAAAGCACAAATATTATACAGATGTTCTATTTACTTATTTTAAATTCCACCATCATTACATTCTTTATTATCCTCCAAACACAGTCAATAGGACATCAGCTCAAACAGGAACACTATCAACTAAGTCAACGTGTTCTTTAGGAAGGAAAGAACTCTTCCACCAGATGCATTCCACTCCTAGACATGTCAATTATCAATACCTATCTCTTGTTCACAAATACTTTTAGAAAAAGAATTCAAGCAAAAGGGATTTAAAACCAGTGCAGAAGTATAAAAGAAGCACATATAACAATTCAAAGTTGATGCCTGCTCCAAGCAGCAGATTATTAAATAAAGCAGCCATTAATAACATGAACCTTTTTGCAATTGGTGATTTTTCTAGAATAGGATACAGAAGAGTAAGGATTTCTTAGTGATTTTTCAAATCATACATCAAGAGTAGGAACTACTGAAGTTATCACAAATGTTTTAGTTGAATAGGATAGACATGGATTATTTTCCATTCATTCTCCCCAAACACAAATTAGCAGACTGTTTTTCTCCAAATATATATATTGTGAAAGCTGCACAAAACAGATTCAATTATCCGAGACTTCAACATTTCCTGTGATTTCAATTGATTTCAAACTTGATGCTGCACCAACAATATATGTATATATACACACACACACATAAATAACAATTACATCACCACTTATCAGAGAAAAGCACTCCAACTTCCTCTTCACAAAGCATTGCTTACTACACTCCGCAGTTCGGATCTTGCCTTCTCAAATATTTTTAGGGGTATTTCATGGGAGCAGAATAAGTAAACAAACTTATCTACTTCAGGAACAGCAACAGGAACAGAAAAGTGGTCCTTTAAAAATACCTGTTGTCACTTTGCCTATGTTACGTACAAACCAAACGTACCCAATTTTCATCATCAAGTATCCACAATTCATGCTAAACTAAGATCTAACAGGAAACACTATTTGCTATAAAGAACTTAATGATGGTAGATTAACTGGTAGATTATGGCCTAAACCAGTGACTGAGCATCTCATCACATAGCCAGCCCTGGGAGCAGAAATGTGAGCAATTCACCTGAAGACCAGAAGAAGTGGATTCTGGATCTAGTTCTCCCTAACTTCATTTAAAGGCTGGCAACCAAAAGGAGACAAACTCCAAGTAGAGATACTTCCCTCTGTGAGTTTCCAGTGAGCCCTGACTCTCAAAGAGGGTCAGTTGTTCCTTGTTACTAAAATTGTGACTTCTGCTTTTTTTGGGTGATGTAAAACTGGTTAAAGGCAACTACATCAGCTGCCTTCTATCCTTAGAATGATTTTGCATAGAAAAGACCATCACAGTTTCCACAGAACTTTATTTTTATCATCCCATGCACCTTTCTCAAAGGAGAAAATAGCTCTTATATAATTTATCACATGGTATAAGAGACTTAGAAAAATGCCACATTGTTCCAGTGCTGTTATTTCTTTCATCACATTGGTGTTCATTTTATGAGCATTTAACCGATATTCCAAACGCACAAAGATAATGATGCATCTGCTTAAGAAAATACTCAAGACAGCAAGGATGCCATTCAAGAAGTGTTCTCCAAGCTTTCAGAGTAGAAATCTAAATCTGGGGATTCTATTCCTTCCTTCTTTTTACCCAAAAGCAAACATGTAAAAGAGTTGGTAAATAAAGTACAGCAGGAGACTTGTCTTCTTGGAGACTAGTCTTCTCCTCTTTCAACTATTCTGTTACAGCCTCATTGGTGGAAATTAAAAGTACAGTAAATGGTGCCACGGTTCTGTTCCAGAACATCACGATTATATGCTCTCATGACAACTGTCACAGGAAAAGTAAATATACTTGCCCAAATGGTACCAGCAAATCAGTGGCAGCATGTGTGTCTCATGATGGATACAGCAAGTAGTTAGGAGGACCAGTCAAGTGTATCAACTTCAGACCAGTTTTGTTCTTGGAGGAGAAAAAGGTGCAGGAAGATGAAGAAACATAAGAGAAAGCACATAGACAAAAATAGACAGAATGAAAACAGTGAAGAATTGAGGGGACTGGAAGAAAACTAATGCAGACAATAAAGTAAAAAATAGATAGTTCTTTCTACGTAGAAGGGGGATAGAGGGGAAAAAATAGAAACACAGGCACACTCTGTTAACTGTAGCAGACCATGAAAATACTCCTTTCAGAAGCACCTGCCTGCCCTTCCCAAGGACAGGTCACACACTGATCTTCCAGAATTAGTAGAAATCTAAACAGTAAGACTTCTAGAAATAATCGTAGTTGTAAAAGGTGCACCTACAGCCACTAAGAAAGAAAATCACAGCCAAAGCACTCAGATGTATTTCAGTGTGCTTTAATGCCGCTTGGAAAAACTATTAAGTGTGCAAGTCTCTACAATGGGTTTGATAACTCACTAAGAAGTTGTTTTTTTGTTTTTGTTTTTTTTTTTAAAACAATCTGTCGATGCTGCATATGCTTTCATGAGCTGCTGCCTGACTGCAAAGCACACCACACAGGCTGCAGATTCTTAATTTAATCATCTTGCCAACCAGATCTCCTTCTGGAAAAATCTTGAGGACATGCCTCTGTACTAGCCAAAGAAAAGTTCTCAGTGAAGGCAGTGGATCAAGTTTTCAAGGACCTGCAGACATTAAGACTGATAATAAGAACTGCCCAGGAAGTAAAAGTTGAAAAAGATAAAAGTAATTAGAACTCAGTTATTTCAGTTCATTGCTTTATCCATTTATCTCTAATCAATCTACTTGTAGAAGAATCAATACCTGGATGGAAAATGGCTTCATACGTACAGTAACTTTGGAAAATATTCTGATAGAGAACTATTCAATCACATTCTCCACACAAGAACAGCACTATTTGCTACAAACACTGTAGCTGAAACTTAGCTGAAACTAAGTACTGAAGTCAAAGCAGTGCATTTAGCATTAATGCCAAATACAGCCTACCTGCAACATACCTGCTTTCCATTTCCTTTGTCAGGGTAAGAGTTTAATCTTTGACCTTTTTTTGTTGTTGTTGTTTCTATTGTCCTACCTGGAGTGAACCAGACCAAGAAGCCACTTTCCTGAGTTATTTTTCAGTTGGATCAGTTCATATAGCTGGTTCACTTCATGAACTTGCACAAGCGTTGACATCCTCCAGCCAAAAGCAATGAGCAGAAGCATTTGATTCCACACTGCTGCCAAGAGGATCTATATACTGTCCAACACTTAATAGTTATTTCTTGTTTCATATTATTTCCTTAATTATTTTTAATTCTATTAAAGAGAAAAATCAGACACACATAGCAAGAAACCACGTTATTCTTGCAGAAAGTGATTTTCCACACACCAATATACCACAGTATTTGGATCCCAAATTGTTCTCAGATAGCAAGACATTAAAAAGAGGTGAACACCAAAAGTAATTTGTGCATAACTCTCCCCTACTTTTTAACATTCAAAAAAATATCAAGTTACAAATATTGAGATTATTTTGTAGACAGATTTTTTTTTCTTTCCAAGCTTACTACCCACTTACTGTTATGTCTAACTCCGAAGCACTGAAGAGTAGAAAAAGAGGCAGTTTAATTTTCATTTTTCTGCTCTTTAAGTTTCAAAGATTAAACCATCCCACCAGTCATCTTAATAATTGCACCTACTGGTGAAATACGTAAGTTCAACAGGTAATTTTTCTCCCCCACTTTCATCCTCAGCTGTTGTTCAGCCCACTTCAACACTGCATTTCTTTTCTTTTTCATCCCAAACAGGTTTATCTGAGAGGACTGTACTCATAGCCCAGACACAGATGCCATGACTGTCTTACTGGCACTACCATTCTCCACACAAAGCATTTTGTCACTGTGAAAGATAATGTGACAAAATAGGCCCTTACTCAGTGCACAAGATCTGCCAAACAATCACAGCTCACACCTTTTCAGACTGGCTATATATCATATTGTTAGATTACATCTGAGCTTTAACTTCAGAAAAAAATATGCCAGTAGAGAAAGCAGACAAAACTTAGTATTGTGTTACTGGCAGAAACCACAAGTAAATAAAATCCACATGGTGATAAAGATTTACACAGAGTGTTTCCTACTAGCTGTAAACTTAAATTCTTCAACAATGACCATAGGAACCTTGAACTTCATCAGGGAACACATTTCCATTTCTGCAGCTGGCAAGAGGAATAAATAGCAAGTACAAAATTAAAACCTACTAAAAGCTTCAAAATGAATCTTGAAATCAGTGAAAGGAAGTGTTCTTACTTCACTAATGGGTTATACAGGACACAGTCCTTTAGCATTCTAACAGTCACATTAACAGGTAGTAACATTCTAGTACTTCCCTTGTGTTTATGATCCTTAAACTCCTATTCATAAGCTTTAGCTTCAGATTGTTTTGCATGTGTTTCATGTTACACCTGACCTTGGAATGCATTGACTGATTTCTGAAAAATGGGATAATATGCAATCTGGAGGTCACAACTAAGCAGACTCCCTAAGTTCTTGTAAAATTTCTCAACTCCTACTGTACCTATCAAACAATAAAGTAATAATAATTACAGTAATTACTGTTGGAAATTAACCAAATTTAGCAACCCAGTGCTTGAAGCGCTATGAGATCTCTTGACAGAAAAGCTCATAAGCAACTGCTGCTCATTGAAGCATCATCAAGATGTCTGAGGAGTATCGCACAAGACAGGGAACAGGGAAGAAGGGCAGAGCAGCCAAACCACAACAGCCTGAAAGCCACACAGTACCTCAGGACTGGGCAAGATACAGCAAAGTAAAGAATAACCAGCTTTTAACTTCCTACCCACTGTGTGAGTCCAGCTAGGAATGGTCCTCTACTGCAAGACATAAACAAAAGGGGGATAAAGTAGGAGGGCTTCAGCTGTTAGATACTGGGACTGAACAGGCTGATAAACTTCAATGCATAAGCTACTATCACAATTTTATCACTTTCATCATTAGAGGTGCTTGATCTGCCTACAGCAATCCTTTTACATCCTTCCTCCAAGGGAAAGATTGTAAAGAAAACTGAAAGAAGAAAGGGGAAAGAGACTCGCTGCACTTAAGGATTCAAAGCTGTTGAAGTACGAGTTATTTTTAAACACTACTGTGATATTGGAATGTGCTAAAATGCTTAAAAGATGACATCATGAAACACACTGCTTTTGATTCTATAAAACGAAATCACTTCTAACACATTAGTCAATGTGTTAACAGTTGAGCTTCGGGATCGTTTTCTCCCCTGAAAGACTGTTCTAATATTCAAACAAGAATATTAATTACTTCTCTGAAGTGTCCTAGAGCTCTTCATCTCCTGTTTAGTACACTACTGTCTACTACATTGATTAGATTGCACCAGATGTTTCTTTTATAACAGTGTTCACTCTGGCCTTCTACATAGATACTATTACACAAGAATTGTCGGGCCAATTAGAAATAATGCAGCCAAAGCTCAAGTAGTGGTTGTTTGATTACCACGGGGATAAAGCCAAAGGATGGACACTGGTGAAGCAACAGTTTAAAGAAAGAAGAATTGTTCTCATTACTTAACAGACATTACTTTGTATTCAGAAAGAGTTGTGGTTGATTTTCAACTCTTTTACTTTGTGACCTTGAATTGGACCCTACAAGTCTCAACATCCATATTACAGGATTTGAAAACCTTGGCAAAGAGACAAGAAATCCATACAAAATTAAGGCCTACTTCTAGAGCACAGGTGACACATTCTGTCAAAGGGTAGTGTAAAGTGTAAAGAACACTAAAATTTACTTAGCACAATCTCTCCATACATAGTTTAGCTCTGCCCCCACCCCTTTACCTTACGCTCCTTAGTTACTCCACAGAAAGATGCAAACTGACAGGCAGCCAGAGAAATTCAAGCAGTGTAAACATTCCAGATATTTAAGGCCTAACACCAAATTTATATTTATTAAGTACACTGAGCAGACAGCGAGTAGCATTGGTTTGTCAGGTTCCACAGATTCCTGCCCCTCCTCCACAGTTACTTTAACGATAATAAACTTTATAATGAAGTATTGATAACATCTTCCCATTTAGGCTAACAGGCTCATCGTGCACACCACCACAAGTGTATGCCGTTTTAATTAGCAAGATGGATCTCAGAGCTGATACATTCTGCTGTGCTATAATTTCTGCCTTTACAGTAATTTTCTCCTGTTTTTCACACTATAATGTGCTATAAATCCTACTTAGGCTGCTGCACTGGCCTGTTACTGCTCAGAGTCCATCTTTCAGGCCCTGTATTTTTGTAACAACTTCCGCCCCATTCCATATTCTCCAGGCCCCTGGAGGATACCTGCAATGCTCATGAGCTCCCCAAAGCCAGCCCTCTGCCTCCACTGTGTTCAGTGTGCCTGCCTCACCACTGCCTGGCTGCACACAGCCCTCTCTTCATCCCTCTTGGATGGAGATAGTGAAAAGTAACACCAGTTCAGCTGATTTTGTGCCATGTGAAGGGACCTTCCACCCAGTCTGCCTCTTTTTCTTCCATTTTCTTTCTTTGTCCTGTATCCCCTCTCCCTTGCTTAGCATCAGCACACAAGTCACAGCACACAAGCCTAGCTCCAGCCTTCGTCCTGTGGCCTATCATCTGTGTCCCATTCCTTCTTCTCTTTTTTTTTTTTTTTAAATATACCCTTTCTTTTTACACATTCTGTAATTCTTCCTAAAATACAGACTTGATATAGAAACTTATAACATCATTCACCAACTGCTTTATCTGTATGTATCACATCCTACCTATACATGATTAAATTTCAGTCATTAAGACGGACCTTCTCCGCCTCCTTTTCCCATCGCCCTCCTTATTTTAGTTTTTCTACAATCTCATTTTGAGTAGTTAAACATTTCTAACTTATTAGCAAATATGCCTGTGCTATTTCTGGGAAGAAGCTCATGGAGGTCAATGTCTCTATGCAGAAGGGCTGCTATGAAAAAGCAACTTCTGATGTCATGGTGTGAAGACAGCAACAGGAAGTTTCCAAACATTTGCAGAAAGCGAGGAAGGAGCATTTCTCACATTTCCTACTACATGACCTATTGATTTTCCAAGCTTCTAACTGCTCCTTTGGATGCAATTCCTTAAAAAAAAAAAAAAAAAAAAAAGTATGCAACTGCTCACAATAAGAGATGTTGTGGAAATACACTCACCACCTAGCATAACCAAACCAGATTAGCCCTTAACAATAAATTTCTCCAGAGATGAGATATTTGATTAAGCAGATAGGATAAGTTAGATTCATCAGTTAGGGAGAGGGAAGAAGGAACCTTACAGAAGATTCTCTCATGTTGTAATTATCTCAATACATCTGACGGGCCTCCACAGAATGGTAAGTTTTGAGTGATCTTTGCTTGGGTATGACATTAAGGCACCATACTTATATATGCCAGAGTTAAAAAACAAAACAGAACACCAATGACTTACACATGGGAGGATGGGATTATTCCCATCCTTTATCCTTCCAAACAAACAAAGAAAAAAAAGCTCTACAAGGCAACAAATGCAGTCCACAGGCATGAGACCACGTAATATGAAAGCAAACATTATTGGATTATGGTATCAAGATTATTGATGCAGCTGATGACATGCTTTATGTCTACTAATGAGAGGATTTCAGGTACAGAAAAAGGTGGAAAAACTTCCTTATTTGGTAGCATCTCTACAATCCTTAGATATCAAACGGAGTTCCAATTCCTAAAATTTTCAAGGGGCTTTGAAGCATTCATTGCCCTTCCAGCTCCAACACTAGCTCCCTTAACAGAAACTTTCACAGAGTTTCACAGAGAAGCAGAAAGCAAAAATCACAGCGGAAGAACTGGGATCAACTGAAAACAATTTCTATAAAGAAACCTTACTTGGGAGATTATTCCACTACATTTTCTGCTGTTTTCTGTGCAGTTTCAATTTAGTATGCACTAATTTTTACTTGCCTGAATGTCTGGAGCAATATTGGTTGTAATTTTACCTTTTATTATTATATATCACTTCTGAGAAGATCAATTTAAAGGCTAACAAAAGGTGATGTACTTCAGAAGAAGGGCTGAGCAAATACTAAAAATAACCCAACAATTTCTATTAAGGAGACTAAATTATAAACTACAGTTCTCTTTAGACCACAGTCACTTATGTCTGGAAGCTGCTTTCTGGAATTCCCTACTTGCATCTGTCATGATATTCTTCCTTCTTGTACACTAGAACTTCAGCAGCTGAATGAAACAGTCTTCACATATTCAATACTTACAGGAATTCAATCACTAAGTGCCTTACACTGTACCCTTTGTATGTAAGGCTTAGCATAACATATTTGCTATAGTCATTGTGTGAATCTCAGCACCTCCATGAAAAATAAAGAATGAACCAGCCTCTTTTTGAGCTGGAAAAAATACTGAAATTAAACTATGTTTTAGTTGTGCTTTTCTCTTTCTTTTTGCTCCTCAATTTATTTATTTTTTTTCAACTGGATTTCAAAACTCCCTGGCATAGGGATCATCTTTGGTTAAAGAGATACAATGAATCCAGTTTCTGAAAGTGTTATTTGAACTGCCTGTTATATTAACAGAAGTATGATAGTTTTTAATACATAGAAAGAAGCATGCTACATCAGATCTATACTGCATTGACTCCAACACCTCATTTTTGATGTTAGTCAGTACCAGATAATTCACAGTATCTGCTTTAACCCACTGGTTAATTGCTACTCATAGTATTGTTCCCCTCAAGCTAGAGATTTAAAACATCCTTCATTTTAAAGACAGACACAACTGCTCAGACACGTCTCAGTTTCCATACTTCAAGCCACTGACTCACCTGAACATTTAATCATTTCTCCAGGCTATGTACATTAATATCTTTGAATGCACATCTACAACTATGTTTATAGGGAATTAGCTGAGATCTCAGGTGTTCTCATAAAGGCTTTCCATTCACGTGATGGAAGAACCATTCATTTTTTTCAGCAAGACAAGAGAAACTTCAGAGAGCAAATCTTACGAGAATAGTGAAAGCTACAATTTTAGTTCACCTCCCTCAAATGGTTTACATACCATTGCACACATAAGTGTCTTTACTACAAACATACATTCTCTAAGCCCTACTTTATCATCAGCTCAAAATCAGCATCTCTAAGGATTTCACCAAACACTGAATCATCCTCCCACAGAGACATTGCACTGTGTTGACAATTGTTTTGTCCACAAGAGCAAGTGATCCAGGAGCTTGGCTAATATAATTTATATTGGAGAAATGAGAGAAAGTCACTCACCCTGTCCTGGGCTCGCGAGATTAACTCCTGATGGAGCGCATCTCCAAGAGATCCTTCCCCACTGGCAGCCAGCTCTTAAATGGGTCTAGGAGAGGTGGAGCCAAGCTCCACCCCTTCCCACAGCACAGGTGAATTGCCTTCACCTGTGCTCCCCTGGCTGACTCATTGCTCACCTCAGGTGATCCATCAAAGGTTCAGGCCATGATTCAGCAGCCCCATACACCAGGCAATTGATAAGGGGGAAACAGTGTTCACAAAGTGTACTTCAAGGCTCATAGTAGATTTAAATAAGCAAGCTGTTCTTCACAGACAGCAACAAATCGTCTGCTTTCATAAAACTAAATGCCAGTAGTGAAATGTGAAGTTGATGCTCTCCAAAAGGGCAAGTTAACTCAAACAGCAGTGGTCTCACTCTTCCTTCCCACAGTACAACCCTCACCTCTTCAGATTCACATTGTCATCTGCCTCACAAGGCAGGTGGACTAGTTCAGTGAGCTGGTCTACCTTAACTAAGACAAGTTGCTTTGGGGGCTCTATTCATTTTTGGCTGGCTAAAGCCGCAGAGATAACAAGCTGCTTTTTCACCTAAATTCTTCTGGTAATATTTGCACAAGGTCAGCTACTTGTAGCTGCAGCCTTCACTTAAGATGGATTTCAGAACATACTTAAGTTTTTCATGAGCACAAAAGTGAAACTCGACACATTTTGAACTCAAAACACAACTTCATTTTCTAAAACACTCTAAAATAAATTGAATTGACTATACCTGTTGTATAAGGCACAAAAAAAAAAAGATGCTGCTACCCAAGATGTTGCTGTACTTCAGTGATTGGTCACAACTCTTTTCTAATTCTGTAGCACAGGTTGTTAAATAACATTAGAACTTCCAGGTATACTGGGAAATTGGAAAAAGGTTACAGCACACTACAGACACGCAGCATTCCTGTCGTTCAAGAAAAAAAACAACCAAAGTCACCACACACATTTGATCAGATGCATTTCTTACATTTCAGACCTTTAATAGATACAATCATCTCCTTCATTTTGCTCAAAACAGGTCATCACCAGTAAATTTATTCAATTCCAACAGTATTGTGCAACATCAGCTCCCCAACAGATACAAACTGTAGATACTCAAGAGTATGATTATATGAAAAATCACCCTAATGCTTCTCTGATAGCCTCCCAGCTGAGAAGTCTCCCCAAGCACTGAAAAGTTGTGAGGGATTTACATCTACTTTATTATCTTGGAAATAACTCCCAGCCTAAGTCAGCACTGCAAAAGAATGACATGATAATGATTAGCTAAGGCCTGGTTAACTGTTTCAAAATTTATGCTATGCAGACTTGGGAAAAAGGTGGAACATGACGTTTTATTATCCATAACCATTTGGTGTTCATAAGCATTCAGCAAGCATCGATGAATGCCAATGGGTGTCATTTTTTCTTGTATGGAAGAATTCAGTGCCACACCTTTGCTTCATACACACTTCCATGTCAGACACCATTTTGTCAGACTGCCCCTCTGCTGCCATCTGTCGTACAACAACAAAATGTAAAAGGAGTATTGGTGGGAAAGTTCAACCTCTATTGCTAGATCACCAACATCTACCTCTGATGTTATGGGCCACATAATAAATAGGACACTTCTTTCATAAGCAGCCCTCACAGAAATGTATTAGATACCGTAATATCAGGCATTTTGGAAACAAGACTATCCATAACACCACAAAGCAACAAATTCAAGAAAAACAGTAGGAAATAACACTTATTTAAGATACCCATTCAGTCATACTCTAGTTCCAAGCATTGAGCAGTATCCCTGAGAAAGCATACATTTCTTACAGCTGGTAACATTGAGTTGCTTCTGCTAGAAGAAAACTGAAGACAAGTTTTCCTACTCAGTGTGCCTTTTAGAATACATTTCTCTCAATTATCGTATTTTGTGCATGCTGTAAACAACATTACATATAGATACAGTTAAGATGTCAGTTAGCTGGAAGTATATTTTAGTTAATAACAGAGCTTACACTCTCAAGGCTGTATTTAGAGAAAAATAAATCAGGTAATGTGTTTATAAGTTCTGTTTCACTGCATTTCCATAAAAGGTCTTTGTCTCCTGGAACACACAAGTACATGGAGAAACTGTTTCTCAGTATGAAGTCCTGCACTGTCTCTGGGCCACATGAGGAGGATATGCTGCTGGGACCATATGCTGAAATTCAGATCAGGCTCTACAGAGCACAGACATGCCAGGCACCTGAGGTAAGAACTGCAGCACTGCAAAACTAACAGATTTGGACTTTTCTTTTTAAAGCCCTAGATAAAACTTCCCATAACAGATTCCATTAGTTCACTGTTATTAATTTCCAGGTAAATAACAGTCAATTTCAATGTCCCCACATGCACAATAAACCATTTCACAGCCCTCATGAACTACAGCTGTCTGCAAGACAAATATTACCCAGTATAAAAACTCCACTATACCATATCTACCTCAGCACAATTACTGCAGTGTGTACTGTGACATAAGTCAGCGGATGTCAGAAATCGCTCTGCTCATGTATCTGAATGTGCATACTTTACTTTTCTCTGTATTAAGTTTTATGGTCACCTTTAGTACCCATACTAATATTTAGCACTTACACACCACTTCATATTTATAAACATTAACTAACCAAGAAATAAGAAGTGGGAGCTACCAGAGCAAAGCTCGCTCTCTCTCTTGTAGGCTACTGCAGGAAGCGTAATGCACCTTTTCTGTTCCAACCCAGTTTTCACCCCAAAATGCCTTGCTTAAGCATTTCAGCCTGAAAAGACAAAGCTCCTCTCTTGATGTCCTCCACATCCAACCAGATTTGGCATCATCTCCCCTTCTAGTCAGCGACAATCCTTTCTATCTCTCCCAGCCATCTCTTCCTATGTTTATTTAACCCTATCCTTCTTCAGATGCCATCCCAACATTCATAGAGCTCATCTTCCTTGGCATCTTGTGCTCAGTTTTCCAGTCTGACACACATTTTCAGGGTACCTCACAACCCTCCTCTTCCATTCTTTCTTACTCTCAAGTTCAAGACGACTGATTGCATTAAGTTGTTTGTGGTTACATGTAGTGGCTCACTATTCACAAAAGAGAGGCACCAGCCACTTGAAGTCTCCATTTAAGCTTCCTGCTGAGCTTGCAGGCTTTCAGAGTCAAAGTGCTCTGAGACTGACAGACATTGTGCTACTGAGTGTCTTATTTGTGTCTGTGCTTTGCACCAGGAACATACTTCAAACGCTCAGTATGTGATGATCTCATAGCAAGCAGTGTGACATGACTCACCAAGGCAGAGTATTGATGGTTCTTCTCCTCCACCCCTGTACACAGACGTAAAGATTAGGGTAAGATTCTTTCACAAGTTATACAACTGCTGACTCAGGAACTCACTTCTGCAAGGATCCAGTATCATCTAAAGAAATCTTTATCATCCTAGAGGTAAGAACTTCTCTCACATCCTGCACTCTTCTAGACCAGAAAAAAAAAACAAACAGCTTGGTCTCAGCATCAGACTGGCCCAGCACTCCGCCATGCACAACTTGCTCATGCTGGTTCATTGTGGCTGCAGCCTTCTTTTGCTTCCCTGTTTCTTCTCTAACACCAGCATAAGCTGCACTACAACCAAACTGCAGCTTCTCTGCAATAGGGCAACTGATAGAACATCAGGCAAGAAAAGGCTGTATGTAATCCCAGGCAGGCCAAACTCCTGGCTGGGCCTCTACTCCCACAAGTGGCTAAAGTTACCCAACACAAAGAGCTTAAATGACACTTTGCATCAATTACTAATCTCAGTATCCTCTACTATACAGAAATCCTAGGAAAGATTCAAATGCTGTAGATGAACTCTAATGGATGAGCATATTCAGGCAGAGCTACACTGAATGATAAGCTAGGTACATTCACAAAGTCCTTTCTTGAGTGGTTGCTCAGTGCAGTTTGTTCAGCAGTAAGTTGGGGAGATTATTTCTCAACAAGAAATTGTTGTACTGATCATCCTTGCATAAGGCAACAAAGTCACTCTGATGGTGAGAGTAAGAATGTCTCCAGACAGGTGAACTATTTAGCATAAGTTATCCTTCTCACCTACAGAAACATTGTGAGGAGAAAAGGGAAATGCATAGCTTGCACAAGATCTGTGGCAGAAGACAAAAAACAGCAGCAGTAGGACCCAGGAAAGCAGAACACCTGGCTCAGCACATTGTGTAAGTGCTTGCAAAGATTCCAAGTGTGTAAAACAAAGTCAAATAATATCTTAAATAACACTCAAGTAGAAGAAATGGGGGGAAGGAAAAGGTGAAATTAATAGGAAATCGTAGTCTGAATTTGAAAGGATTTCCTTTGAAGGTTTTCTTATTAGTAATACTTTCAAGTGGTTCAAGAAAGCATGCTAAAGCCACTGAAAAGAATAATCCTGAACTGGCCACTTAATGTGTTCTGGCAAAAAAAAAAAAAGCCTTACATAATTTTGTTACCTTCAGCATCAGATGCCAGAATAGCACTCAATATTAGGCAACAGCCTCACACTGGTACCTTTGGAAATGAGCTTCAGAGCCTTAATTAAGCCAATACATCTTTGGCAGTGTCTATAACCTTTATATAGACACAGCAGTGAGAATCGTGCAATCACGAAATCTAAGCAGGAAAACAGATGGTCTCAAATAAAATAAAAACTTTGCCTGCAATTTGTTTTGCAACATCGCATGAGGTCTCAAACTTGATAAATAAAATAGGAAGGAAGGAGCAGTACCGAAAAGACTCTTGCTTGTGAGCTCCTGTGTTTAACATGGGTTCACAGATCAAAATGAAATAGCAAACGTATAAAATCAAAGGCATCCAGGAACACATTGGCCTATATCAAAGAATTGAGATGTAGTTTATTGTGATGGGGAAAAAAATCTCAGATGACAGCGATGGGCAAATTTTCATTAATGCATTTCATTTTCATCAAGATGCTAACAGCTGCAGACAAGACAAAACCATTGTGGGCCTTTGAAGGGGCAGGCGACAAGTTCAGCTTGAACCACACTAGCCAATCTGGGCACATCAGAAGTCAGGCTTTTCAAGGTCAGAATTTAAAATTAAACTCCTACAGTTTTCTTAAGGAGACCACGTTTATATGTCAACAAACACTTTAATTTCTAGGTCCACTGAGTAAAACTGTAAGAGTTAAGTAGAGCCAAGGAGAAGAAGCTCTGTGTGTGCAGAAGGAACTTGGAACACGGTGGGAAGAGCAAGGAGAAGGAAAATGCCACAGATCAAAGATTTCAGTAAGTTATCCATCCCACAACACAACTTCCAAACATGTAACATCAGCATATCATTTGTGAAAGCACTGAACTCCATCAATTTGGAAAACAATGCCAAAGTCAACATCTGTGACATCTTGAAACATGAATGTGTGAACCACAGGAGCGTAACTTAATAGTTGAGCATTTCGAAGCTCTATAGGGTTTAGTCAAGCACTACAGGAGGAACCTTTCAAATTTAAGCAAAAGTCATCCACTGTGTACAGACTGGTACTGTGATGTGCACCTGGGCTGCTGCTATAGAAGCTGTCACACTAACATTAACAAACACAAACAAATTAAGGTGCCTCAGGAGGGTGCATGTTTTAAAATCTGAACGAATCACTCATTACTAGCAATGCATGAAAATGGAATCCATAGACCAAACGCAAATGAGACCAGTAGTTAATTGCATTTATTCACCTTCAGCCTGCATAACTGTTGGTCTCAATAATACGCAATTTTTCTGATCAGCTTTACTTTCTCCAGCTCAACCAACTCTCCACATTGAGTTCAAAGCAAGGTATCTTAGTAGTGTCATCAAATCTGAAACTGACAGACCACAGCATTAGCGAAAATCTGGTTCTGTTAGATACTGACAGCATTTAAGGTATGGGAGCATCTCACCTACTGTTTCTGACCAAGTCCAATGCTTCTTGTAGGACTGTAAAGCCACACATTCCCTTTTTTCATTTTATTGTTTGTATTCTTTTTTTGTTTTTGTTTCTAATTAAAACAAAATAAAAGTCATTACATCTAATTTAACCTCCTCATTTCACAACCAGGATGGAGGTCTTTCACAAACTAAAATAAAACCTAGAGAGCTCCACGCTATCAGAAAACAGCAGGGCTAACTAGGCATCTAAGAAAATCAAGTATCATTTTAAGTATTGTGGACATATCTGCATATTGCTCTTTAGACCTCTGAAGATACTACCAGGACATCAGAGAGACACAAAATAATTACATCTAATCTTTCACATAGCAGTCCAGCTGAAGTGGATGGACGGAAGAGGAGGTCTGCCTAATGAGCCAAGGAAAGTACTCTCCCCAGGGTGCCCAGACATGACAAACATTCCTTTGACATTTTCCTCATAGAGGCAAGATAAAGAAAGAAAAGGATACACAGACAGATATGTTTACCCAACATATTCCTCACTTTTGGGGAATCTTTTCTTTTAGAAAACATTTATATAAAAATATGTTTTATATATAAAATATATGTATACATGGTTTTTTTTTTTTTTTTTTTTTTTTTTTTTTTTTTAAGAGATGCAGGGAGCATTCTAGAAGGCATGCAGAAGTCTACCATTAAGATACCATACAGAGGTCTGTCTTCACAGTTAGTCATCCTAAATTTGTGGGCAGCTCAGAGCTTTCACGTGAAACTGTTGTTGTCACTAACAAGGAGGAATGAAGAATGCAGGAAGTAAATGAAGATGGTACACAGGTGTTGCTAGTATTTCTATTCTTGAGCAGCAATAAAAGTGAGCAAAAACACAAGGACCTGTGATAATAAGTCATAACACAGGACTGCTGAAATCCTGGAACCTCAAAACCACACCAGATGGCAGTTTGACTAGACTTGGGCTTCAGCTTCTCTCCTGGCAAAGGGCCACACACAAAGGTCACCCACAGAAAGTCTCTAGAGCCAGGGAACTGCCTGCCTGCCTGCCCTCTTCCTCCTCCCACAATTGCCTCTGTATCCTTTTCAGTCTTTAGACACAAAAACAGCATGCTGTCTTGCTCTTACTATGCAGATGATGAAAAAGAGTCATCAATGGGGCTGAAAAGCATTCCAAAAGATGCACCAGAGCTAGAGATCAGAACAAATGATATGAACAGTTCAAACAAAATAAGTGAACTTAGAACAAAGAATAATTAATTATTCAGTGCTGAATCAAGTATCTGCCAAACCTAACATCCACCCAATCCATCTTCCTGAAGCATCCCTCACTATCAAGAACCTAGATCGTCTTCACAGTCAAGGCAAGGAGCATCTCCTACAGTATGTTCCAAGACCTAAAGCAACTGAAGGAACTGAGACCGTCTGGAGAAAAGGAGGCTGAGGGGAGACCTTATTGCTCTCTCCCAATATCTGAAAGGTGCTTACAGTGAGAGCAGGGTTGATTTCTTCTCACTGGTGACAGAATAAGGGGAAATGGCCTCAAGTTGCACCAGGGGAAGTTAAGGTTGGATATCAGGAAACACTTCTTTACAGAAAGGGTGGTTAAGCACTGGAATACTCTCCCCAGGGAGGTGGTTGAGTCACCATCCGTGGATGCGTTTAAAAACCATTTGGATGTAGTGCTCAGGGACATGATTTAGTGGAGGGTTGTTAAAGTAGATGGCTAGGTTGCAGCTGGACTCCATGATCTTTAAGGTCTTTTCCAACCTGAGCAATTCTACAATTCTATGATCTAAGGTAACAAAGCTAGACATTGATCTTATCTCTTTTGACTATGTAGCAAAGAGATCATTAAATTACTTATTTATCAGAATAACAGTTCAGAATGAAAACTCTCAAGCTCTCTCAAGAGCATGCCATTTGTATCTGTGCACTGAGTAGTTCCAACACATACTTGGCCAGAATTAATCTGTGATGTGCTGACCGATTTCTTTACTATTCACCATGTATTACTACCATGATTCATCAAAAGGATACTTTGTTTCTTATTGATGAGATACAAATAGCATGTAAATATTCTCAGTTCTTCTCTGAATACTATTAGTCTCTACCCATCTAGTTGCTCATTAGTGCTCACAAGTAGATAAAAACCTGAATGTTGAGTAGTGTTGAAAGCACAAGATTTTCTTCCTGTAGTCAAAGCACATCAGTTCTCGAAAGACATCTTAAGTTCCTCTTCGCACAAGTGTGGCCCTCCATCAGAAATCTTGAAGTGAGGCTGACATGCCTGTACTTGCTGAGCATTAATTTTGAATGTAGTCCTTTTGGAACACCACAAAGCAAATAACCTCTCATAGTTTAACAGGGACTGTCATATTATTAACTTATAGAGTGGCTGTACGTTGCATTTAGCCCAAGAGCAACAAGCTTTTCCTTTCTACCCTAAAGGCTAGAGAAGCTATAGACAGAATAGGAATTACCACATACTTCTACCAGTCTCTACACTTCAGCTGATTTCTGAAAAACACAAAAGTCACCTACAGCCTCCAATTAATATATACACATACACACACACACACATATATATATATAGATATATACATATACACATACACACACACACACATATATACATATATATCCATCCTCACACCACCCATTCTAACCATTGCAATCTCACATCTAGATACATTGCTCTTTTTATACCAAACAAATTACATGATCTTACATAATTCACCCCAGGTTTGAAGCCAAGCCAAAAAAAAGTTTTCTTTATGCCTCTCTGAAGGATCAAGAGACTGATTCCAAGATTGAGCATGCTTTCAATATCATTTCTGATATTGAGCAAGATTTTTGGACTGGATAACCTCAGAGATTCCTTCCAACCTAAATAATCCTGTGATTCCACAAAAAAGGAAGCAATTTTATAAAGAAACTTTAAAGGGAAGTTGAACTAGCAAAATATCAGCTCCATTTTTCACTCTCTGCCCCTTTTTCTTCTTCCACTTAAAACAGAAGTACAATTGACTCCAATTCATCAGCGTCCCTTAAGCTTCTGAACTGAGTAGTGAAGAAAAGCACAGCACCATTCAAACAACACAATAAGGTATTCAATCTTACACAAAAGGTGATACAAAACTGCAGGGATTTAAGGAAGGACTGTACTTGGTCATATTCTCTTCATTCTCAAGTTCAAAGTTGAGTCATTCAAAGTTGTGATCCCAAGACAGAGCCTTTTTTTTTTTTTTAAGGTTAAAAACTGTAGACCAATTTAGTATCTGGAACATACATTCACTCACCATTTCCAGATAAACTGTACTTACACATACTTAGTCCAAAAATCTCTTTCCTTAGATTTTGCTTAGTAGGCATATCAACAGTCTAAGCTACCTGTTGCATACTTCCTTCCCTTCAACTCTTACTCCAACATAAAGAAAACCGTGAAATAAGACTGTTGATACTTTGATCCCTTACAGTTTGTCAGGAGTGGTAAGATCTGCAGCTTATAAGGGGTACTGGAAAGAAACAGTACCTTTTAGACCAACATATTCATACTTTTCACGTACAGCTCATCTATGCTGGGTAGTCAATCAAGCTATGCTCCTGAGGCTCTGAAGGACAAGTCAAGATAGACTAATCATGCCCTCTCTAGATTAACACTGCTATTGTGTATCAAACCCCTCTTATCCACATTTTTCAAAAACACAGATCTGCCTCCCTCCCCAGCCTCTACTCTATTGCTACTCTGGAAAATAAGATGTAGGTAAAGTTTAACCAAGAAACCCATATTTGTGAGGAGGCTAAGTCCTAAATGCAAGCATTAAGCATCAGTCTGTGTTAGTTGTCACCTAAGGTTGTTTTAGCTGAATACTACTGATGAGCCCTTAGAAGGTCCAAGAAATGATTTGGAGCTTCTGGAAGAATTAGAAGTGACATGGATTGTCATCTGCTTGTGGGTGAGGAGTGTTGGCTAGTACATCCATACAGTATTACCAATGCATGCAAGAACAGAAAGAAAAGAAATCAATAACCAAAACAGTACATTCTATCATATTTATGAAAAAGAATATGAAACTCACAGCTTTCAGTGGCAGGAATATGGAGATCACCAAAGCAAATAGGTTCAGCTGCAAGAATTGCTTTTATTTTGCAAAACGCTGCAAAAACACTGAAAATAACTTTCGCTTTTGAAGCGTGTCCCAGTGACAGCAATACAAAAATAATTTAGGACTAACCATGTAATTATGTGCATTTATTTCAACCTTCCATTACTGCAGATAACAAGATGAATAGTGAAATATGAACTTTAACAATCCTATAATTATAGCCACTGAATCGTATGTCATTGAAAGAATTGTGCAAAACCCAGATGCAGAAGAATCAACGGGGTATATAAACAGAAATAAAACAGTAAAATAACCAAGTGATGAAGTAATGCGCAGTACTAAATAACTTCCCAGCATCTCTCACAACAATACTTATCAGAACAACCGAAGTATTTGTTTTCTTCCCTCAGTTTGTTACCCTTTGCACTACCATATATTGTTCAGAGGTTATCATTGCAAGTAACCCAGCAGAAACTACTTTGATAACTGCTAACAGTCAGTTATCAGTTTTAAGAAGAATTATGGGACTACTGTGGGATCTTCTGAGAATTCAGTTGGCACAAATGAGAGACAATTGAAGGAGCTATTGCAATTGACCAGAAATTGCCCCAGTGCTTACCAAAATACAGAACCCTTGATGTGTAGCAGCTGTCTGACTTTGAGAGACTGAGTTGCAGCACTCACATCAGCTATAAAGTCAGGACACCTGAAGGGCAGCTCTAGAGCCAAGCTACAGACACTAAAGGAAGATCATTTCCAGGCAAATTTTCTGGCATTGAAGTTTGTATATACATAGCACAGCTACCTAATTTATGGAGATTTACTCAACGCTCATTTTCTCTATGACTAAAAATGATGAGGAAAGGACAGATTTTTTTTTTCTCCTCCCCCAGCAAAGCTATCTTTTGACATACAGTAACCTGTATTTCAAGTAGTCTGAAGCTATTTTGGTCTACAGAAGAGGAAAAAACATTCAACCTGAGTTTTAACACTTATTAAGACATCTCAACCTCCTGTGAGCCACCACTACTTCATTTAATCTATTGACTCTGCTGTTCAGCAGCACAGATTGAGGCTACCAAATATTTTCATCAAAGATGCCTTTCTTCACACACACCTCAAGAAAAGAAAGCAGGAAACTGAGCTAAGACCTAATAACACACACACACACATACCCTAGCATTCAAAATTCAAGCTCATGGCCAGTACTCAGCTATTTATCCAAGTTACTGTACATTAGGAAACAGCAAACAACCTGCAAGGATGGTCTGTGAGGTTAGAAAAAAAAACAACCAGTTTAGCATAATAGCCTTATCATTCACAGCACTTTCTGCTAAGGCTACCCTAATTAATGTATTTGTTCAAGATTATACCCCACAGGTAAGCCAATTACATATCCCAGTCACAATTCTTTCAGGCCTCAGAAGCCACTGCTGCATTCACATCTCTTATTCTCAGATACAGAATAATCCCTCGCTCATTTCCTCCTTAAGTTACTTGCCTTAAATAACGAAGTTTTATCACTCACCAATATCTCAAGTATCTTTCCAGCACCCAGAATCTCCACTTCTCCCTGCTAAACAGACTTATAGCTTTACTTCTGCCCACACTACCACTTAGTCTCAGATGAAAGTAATGAAGCCATGCCTTAACCTTCAACAGGCTGCAGTTGTGATGTTCTCCCCCACCACTTAAAGGCTTAAGAGCATTTACTGAGTAGGGAGTGAAAAGATCATGTAAATTAAGCATGTAAAAAAGATGCATGTACTTAATTTAAACTATTATTTCTTGGTGGTTTTACAGTCACGTGCCAAAACCTGACTGAGCTTTACAGTGCATCATCAAGACTCCGAGTAATCAGAGAATAGCACTAGGAACTTACGCACAATTTGTTTCACCAAGTTTTGTCAAAACTTATGGAAAAAGTTCATTCTACATACTTTAAGCATTCTCTAACAACTGAAAGCGTCTCCTTATTTGTCAAACCTCAGAACTTTTTCTGTTATCATAAAAAAAAATCAATGAGACACATAAAAAAAAATCCAGTGAAAAACTCCTCCTGCATTTCACTTCCTACTGGTTAATCACTAATCCTGTGTTAATTCAGCAGCCTCTAATCAAAGCAACCTTTGTGGCCCCACTTAAGAATACTCTGCATAGAGATGAAAGACGACTGGATCATCTTTTCCTCCTTCCTGTAGTACCTTTATGCTTACTTATCCCAGCAGCCACTGAAAGAGCAATCTTGTCTTTCCAAGAGCTGACGTTATTTATTTATTTTTTTTTCCCCATTTCCCATTAAAAGGTTTGAACACTTCTGTTTGATTAGAAATGCTATTAGCAACAGCAGAAAAGAAATTCAAGCCTATTGTGTCAATTGGACAGACCAATAGAATAGGAAAAGCATTACAGCAAAGGTGAGACGACAGAAGGACAGCACAATAGAAAGGTGCTATAAAAAAAGGGAAAAAGGTTGCTCACCAAAATCAGAAGATTCCAGGTTCACAGGGGAAAGCTTCACCAAGAAGGGATCTCCAGAAAGAGATCCTTCCCCAAGCAGCAGTCAGCCCTGAAATAAGGTCTAAGAGTGGTGCAGCCAGGCTCCACCCCTTCTGGTCACACAGCTGAATTGCCTTCACCTGTGCCCCCAGGGCTGACCGGGTCCTTTCCCCAGGTGCTCAATCAGTGGTTCAGGTCATGACTCAGCAGTTACCATACACCTGTGTAATTAATTTGATAAGAAGTTAGGAAGCCAGAGTCCAACAACTTTCCCTAGCTGGCTTGAAATACACAATGTTCTAATCTCCATGTAAGATTGTACAAAGGACAAACTGTAAACTCCTTAGACCTTCTTCCTGGATTCAAGAAAACAAAAGAAAAAATGCAAAGTCTGTGTAAGACCAGAAGGCCTGAAATACAACTGCAACAGTTTGATTCTAAAATGTTATCTATAAATAGTTATTAATTCACTGCCTGCCTCTGCCTTTAATCCTGGAGCAGATGTGGCATTAGTTATCACTTTTCTATACCTTAATATATACTTTAGTTGGTGTTGGCACACTAAAAAAAAAAAGTTTTCACTAATTCATTTCTCAAAATATAGGAAGACAGTTGACTTTTTACAACATCAAAAAAGCCCAGAGCTGATCCTTTGTTATTCTGGGATTGAAAGTAGATGTATTAAAGTAAGCAGCACTGGAAGAAGCTCTCTTCTGTGTGGATCTTCCTAATCTTTCCCTCAACCACATGAGATTTTTACTACACGAGGAAAAAAACTAACACAGAAGTAATTCCTTCTTCAGAAATGTCTTAAATGCATCCCAGTTCTGAATGTCCCCCTGTTATTTTACATGAAGGTAGCATCAAAAGTCTCATCTAGAAGAGACTCACTTCCCCTCAGCACACTTCTTTCAGTGGTAAAGTAGGGGCTGCAGACAGCTGTGGGGCTTAAACAATAGAAAATGTAAGGCTATGATCAAAAGACCCCTAAGGGATGCACTTAAGCCAACAGACTAAGAGGGATAAGATGAGTAAAGATCAAACAATCATGTTGTACACTAAGAAGCCAAGATATTTCTACTGTATTTCTTTAGTTATGTTCCAAAGAGAATTTGCAAGTGTTCAAAAATTAACACGGTACCAAAAACCTGCATGTTTTCTGACATATTTATACTTTTTATCACAATAGCAGCAGTCCTATTGTATAAGTTATACTTTGTTAATAATCTTAGTAGCAAATACAATTTAATACTTTATTTGGCCTCCACAGAGCAAATGCAACAGACATATGAACTACTGCATAGCCAGATGCTCATGAGCTAATTAACACCTTCATCATTGGACTAAGCTGTGACAAGTTGCAAAGCATATATCTAAGAAGGGATGCAAAGGGAAAAACACCCATGCATGGAGGAAGAAAAGAAAAAGATCAGATTAGGGTGGGAATTAGATAAGTGGGAATAACATAACGAGCATTTTACAAAACTCTACCAAAATCATTACTTTGCTGGCTGGGTGAGAAGAGGTTAAGAGAAAGGCAGACTCTGTTTCTGAGCTCCTGTTTATTTCAGCAGATAAACAAGCTTGGATTAAAGAGGAAAAAAATTGAGATGTCAGCATACTTCAAAAGCAGAACATTTTACTCTGTACTGTTTCCATTAGCTGGATTGCTTCTAGCTGTCTCTCCCTCTTCCTAATACATTTCCTCACTGATTTCACTTATAATGGTGTCAATGACAAAATTGAAGTTAGTGATAAAAGCATCATGGAATCAGCCTAATCTATACAGCATAGACACACTCTTCCCTAATTATATCATGTATTACAGATGGGTAATTTTTTGCACAAAACCAGGAAAATAAAAAAGGCTCAATATCTTTTTTTCGTCCTCCTCTTTCTCCCTCCTTTTTTTTAACCTGTCCTTTTGAGGCAGAAAGAAAAACTAAGCACAGAAATTAAAATGTGTGATCTGGATACCAGAGAGAAAAACACATACAAACACACACAAAACCAAAAAACACTATCGTGAGTTACATTTAATGTTTATCAACAAAATCTGAGGCCAGATACCATTTTGGTATAAAATGCTAGTAAAGTGAGACAAATCATAGAGTCATAGAACATCCCAAGTTGGAAGGGATCCATTAGGATCACTGAGTCCAACTTCTGGCTACCCACAGATCCAAGAGAACTGTCCAAATGCTTCTCATACTCTGGGAACTTGGGGCTGTGATCACTGTGCTGGGGAGCCCGTTCCATTGCCTGGCCTTTTACTAGGTGAATAATCTAATACTCAACCTGAACCTCCCCTGATTTAACTTCATGGCATTCCCTCAGATCTGAATAAATAAGTAAATACAGACCACCAAATATTCTAAACTTGGTCTTTATTTTATTTTTTTTCCTGATATTTGAGAGCTCTTCAAATTTCTTTCTGCTTTTATCACCACTCCTTTTTCTCTGTATACCTATTTTTACTGTCATTTTATCTAGAAAAACAGTAGGGAGACATGATAATAGTCTCCAAGTACATAAAGGCTGCTGCAAAGGATGTAATAAGCTATTCTCCTGGTCAAGGATGGATAAGACAAGAAATAATGGACCTAAACTTCAGCAAAGGAGATTTAAGTTAGATATAAGGAAAGACTTTTCGTTACTTAAATACTGCAGCTCTGGAATAGACTGCCTGGGGAGGTTATTGAGTCTCTGTCATGGGAAGTCTACAAACAGCCTAGATCACCATCCATCAAGAATGACACAGGCATAGTTTATCCTGCCTTGAGGCAAGAGGACAGATGAAATGATTTCTTAAAGTTTCTTCCTATCCCAAACTTCTGTGATCTCAAAAACTAAAAGGGCTAGATTTGGTCTGGTAGGCACTTGGAAGCCAGGTTATCTGAGAAATTAGCTATGGAGTGATTTTTGAGAGTTCTCATCTCTCAAATCAATATTTAATCAATGCCCCTACTATGTACTGCACCACCAAAAGTGCCACTGATTTTAGCAAAAAAGGACTTTCTTTTCCACTATTCCTTTATTTGATATCACAATGCTGCTAAAGGGATCTTTTTCCTGATTTTAATTTATTTATGTTGTATTCTAAATCCTGATTGAAAATTGAGTTATCAGCCACATCTGTCTGTTTGTGGTTTATCACCTCCATAAGTCCTTAATTTCTTACAATAAGTGCTTCAAGATGTACACTGGACAGAGATCATCATCTAAAAGGTGCTTTGATGTGGACAAAACCAATCAGTAGCACTGCTGAAGGTGCAGTCCCAGATCCAGCAGAAATTGGAAGCTTGATAACATCATATAGAATTGAAAATAAAGCAGGCAAAAATCCATTAGGCATAGGGCAGACGTGGAGAGAAATAAAGCTGCATTTGCTTGATTGTTTTTGTCCCAGTTACTGGACTTGAGTTTTGAAGTCATATAAAGCATAACCCTGGAAACTTTACTCAGCCACATGAATTTTGCATGCAGTACCTACTGATCAAAAAGCCATAATGAAAGTTCAATGAGACAAAATAACACAAGAAGATTTTAAGTATGGGAAATCACTTTGTTTGCTTGGAAGCTATGCATCTCTACTGCATTAAAAAAAGCCTCTAATTACAGCTTGAAGCACCTGCTGGAGCAGCAAAAGGAGGAGATTCTCACCTTGCTGCAATCTTTCTTATGTGCCTTGGCGCACTCACTTCATTTCTATAAGCAAACCCACAGCATAATAAAACAAACCACAGAAATTTTTCTCTTCAGATTCGGAAGGCAGATCATTCTTAACATGACAGTATCAAAATAGCCCAATGTGAATAGATTAAAGTCTCTGTAGAGAAATGTCTAGGAATAAGTTCTTAAAAATGTTTTAAGAGTCTGCTACATTCATTCCTTCATTCACTGTCATAGAGTAGAACCTAATTTTACACAGCCTTAAACAACCATATCATACAAACTATGTACAAACCATTCTAGAGACTGTCACTCAGTTTTTGATGAGCTCTAGCTAAAATAAGAGAGAAAACAAAATTTCCTGTAGTTCTCAGCCACATTCAGTAAACACATTCAGTAAACAGCCACTAACCAGACAAGGCTAAGCAGAATAATACCGAACAATTAGAATCCAACACCAAAGTTGTTACTCCAGTACCAAAGGTGCTATCTTGAGCTACACTGTGGGTAAACACATATAGAATATTGTTAATACCAAGCACACTAGAAAGCCAGTGTGTTAGTTAGCTCATCTCCACTGGCTGCATGGGAGTTACACAGATGTAAAATCTGTGAGAGAAGAGTCAGAGTCAATCCTGCACGAGGACATTAGAGAGACAGATTGTTATGAAACACAGTGGGACTCGCCCATCACCTCACGGGGTTATCAACCATATTGCAAGCCAGTGGTGCAAGATAGGATCACATCTTTCTGTGTTAGGGGCACCAGAGCTGAAGGCAGTACTCCAAATGGGTTCTCATGAGAGTGTAATAGAGGAGGAGGACAATTACCTCCTTCTGGAATAAATGAGAATCTTGTTTCTAAGTTATTATCAATTATAATCAATTCTATATTTTGGGATGATGTTTCATTTCATTACTGCCTTGTTCTCTAGTGATATCTATTGCCAGTGATGGCACTGAGAACACTGTGTTAATTTTATTTTCACCCTGGA
Organism: Meleagris gallopavo; assembly: GCF_905368555.1. NCBI lineage: Eukaryota > Metazoa > Chordata > Aves > Galliformes > Phasianidae > Meleagris > Meleagris gallopavo. The sequence goes on along the minus strand of NC_139408.1, from coordinate 39,845,412 downwards.
CTTGTCAGAAACCCATTTTAATGATAATATGAAGAAAATTCAAGAGTCTAGCCAGAGCAACTTCCTCTTCCCTTGTTTACAGAACATAACTGTAAGATGCGCTTAGATCAGAGATCTACAGTTCTACAGATCTACCCTGTGGCCCCGCTAACAATAATACAGCGTAGAATTTAGTGGACTTAATTCTGCTTGCAGGATACAGAGATACTACATACTAGGTTACTTTCTCATCCAGATTTCTTCTATTGCCACAAAGTCCAAAAGTGTACAAACTTTTCCTCTTGTGAAGGTTTCCAAATTTACCTTTCCAAATTGCCTAATGCATAGAGTATATTTTGACTGGTCAACATTTATTATTGAGAAAATTATATGAAAACAGAATAGAAAGAAAAAGAAAAAATAAATAACCGGGTATGAGAAGGGAAAATGTCAAAGATGGTGTGGGAAGAGTGAAAAATTGAGAGAGAAAAGATGAAGATAGGTCAAAGCAAGTATGTAAGAAAAAAAAAATAGGAAGGGAGAAGAAAAGATAAAATGCATTTACTACAAGTTGATACATAAGAAGAAACATGCACCCCATTAGAATCACACATTCTGCCTGTTGACAATTCACAACAATACCACATCTCGCTTCCATTATTCTTTTTCAATTTGCTAAAAGTAGATGTCAAGACAAGAGATGCTGATGTATGGTATCAATATTTCCATACAGCCAAGGAGACCACTATCAGCACCGATAAACCTGTTCTAGGATACATTTCTTATCTGAATATAGGAAAAGAACAATTCAAAATTGTGTTAGATAGAGAAAATCATCATTGTTGCAGCTCCCTCACAGCAAACAGGATAGCATTACAAACATAGTCAGAACCAAAACATCATCTTCACCTCTTTGTAGATGGGTGCTAGTTCTGCGGAATCAGTATTAAAAGGCTATTGTTGACCTATGCCTTCTAAGACTCTAAAATACTACCTGTTTAAAAACCAGTATTCTGTCCCAGCCTTATCCTTTCTTAACTTCAGGAACAGAGAGACAAGACTGTGCAATTTTTGGTAAATAAACCTTCTGAGGCCTGCAAATTATATCTAATGAGAATTGTCCTGCTATTAGCTCCTGGGAGCATAAATACCAGCTACTGACAGCAAAAGATCTATTCTAAGGCTAGCATTTCCACACTGAAGAAAACATGGTTAATTATAGCATTGTATTTGTTTTTGAAAAATTCAAGGGGAGTAATAAAAGGAAAATTAAGGTTCATTAGTGAAAAAACTTCTTGACAGTGAGCTCTATCTGGCTATGAAATTCCCTCTCAAAGGAAAATTCTATCTTAGTACATTGGTCATTTTAACTCAAAAAGATAAAAATCTAATAGAAAATGCAATTCACTAAGAGCTTCAGAAATTAATCCTAAAGACTCCTGAAGAGACAGGAGTCTCTAAGACTAAGAAGTTTTAGAAGTAGGTTTCCACCAATGGTCTTAAAATCCATAGAAAAAAATTACAATTCATAAATATGGGAAGTACTATATGAAAACATCATTAACACCATATGCATTCACACACCACACTTGATAGAGCTTACAAAGTTCATTCTTATCTCTAATTTACACACCAATATTCATGGAGCCTTCCACTTTATTATTTCAGGTCCATCATATGAAATACCATTATAGTTGAACTATACCAATAGATACTGAACATTTACGAATTTTGAATACTTTTGAGAAAAAACTGGTGCAGTTTTCTGTAAACGACCACTTTGATTTGCTAATGAATTCCATGCTCTGTAGTTTTCTTTACAATGATTATCTTTATTTCATGTAATTTTTCAAAAATTATATGATTTTAGTTCTTTGTTAGTTTCTTGATTTTATTTTTTATTCCCAAGGTTGATGTAAACAGCCCACTAGAAACCAGGATATCTTTGTCACTGAGTTATTATGTTTGTTTCCTGGGGCAAGTCTCATTATTTCCATACGCTGTGCGTTCACCTACTTGCACAATGCTGGCTGACTTATTTCAAAGAAAACTGATGGGTTTATTTACTATAATGCTGTCAGAAGGGGCAAATATAGAACAAAGCTCAGGAGCTGAATTACAAATAAGAATTTCTGACAAGATCCTCGTTCCTTATCAGCTTAATTTTAACAAATTAAATTTATTCAATTCTATACAGGAATACACTCCGTTCTAAATACTGTATCAAACGATGCGCTTAGGAAGCAGAGCAGTAGATACAGAGAGATTGTTGCTGTAGGCAGGATTTTTCCAAGTATCCCTCCCTAAAAGTAGAGAATTCTCTCCATGCACCTGAACCACCAGGGACTATGCCATAGCAAGGACATCTGACACTGTACGGTTTATTGACACAATTTCTTAGTATGACCATTCTACTCATACTTTCAAAAATATAATACAATGCTAGTATTGGGAAGCTGGAGTAAATTAATAACGGCCAAATGAACATTAATTTTGGATGAAGATTTTCTTCATTTGGATTTTTATTATCCAATCTGTTTGCAACTGAAAATCCCATTTCCCTATTATCTTTTCCCATAATTCCTGGAAGAAATAGCAGACCCCAGTATCTTATTACACATCTTCTGCCTATCTTTTAGCTATTTCATGCTCCTCTGGTTATGAAAAGCAGGAGACTTCCACGGCTACTAGGTAGTAGTTGCTGACAACTTTGATGATTGGTAACGTTAAAAGTGATGGTCAGCAGATGCGACAAGTATGTTTCTTGACCTGACTCAAGAGAGATTTTCCTGCTTTGAACATTTGTAGAGCCACACTTTATACTATTATGTTAATTATAAATAATTACTGTTTAATCAACGTTGCCAGAAGTGGCCAGGTATATACCACAGACCAAACTGAAGCTCACAGAATGATTGGTTTTAATTGCTCTAACTCATAATCACAATGAAGTATCTTCTTCTGATGTATTGCGATTAATTGTAAAATTTCCTCCAAGAGCTTATTTGTCACATATGAACTCTCTCTCTTTAAGTTGTTCATAATTTATTGTAAGTAAGACTAGATAAAATATAAAAAACATGCTAAAGTTCTGAAAAAATGAGCATTTTGTCCTGAGCAGGCAGGTAGGCAGCTGCATGTTCTTTTTGCAGAAGTGTACATACACTCTGCTCTCCTTTGACTTATAACAGAGACCATTTAGAAAACACCACTGATTCTAAATAGATGATTACTTATTTTCCCTTCTTGAAAACATTTTTAAGGTAAAAAAAAAGACCTGGGGAACTACAGGACAGCCAGTCTCACCTCTGTGCCCAGCAAGATCATGGAGCAGATCATCCTGAAGGCACTACTAAAGCACATGGAAAATAAAGATGAGGTGATTGGTGGTAACCAACATGGCTTCACCAAGGGCAAGTCACATCTGATAAAACTAGTCGCCCCTTATGATGGACTTACTACATCAGTGGATAAAGGAAGAGCAACTGATGTCATCTACCTGGACTTGTACAAAGCGTTTGACACTATCCTGCATGACATTCTGGTCGCCAAATTGGAGAAAAATGGATTTGATAGAGGACCATTAATTGAATAAGGAATTGACTGAATGGTCACAGTCAGAGAGTTATGGTCAATGGCTCAATGTCCTAGAGGAGACCAGTGATGAGTGACACTACTCAGGGATCAGTGCTGGGACTGATGTTATTTAACATCCCTGTAGGCCATGTGAACAGTGGAATCAAATGCACCCTCAGCAGAGTGGTGCAGTTGACATGCTGGAGGGAATGACATCCCTCCAAATGGGATGACATCCAAAGGGACCTGGACAGGCTGTAGAGGTGGGCCCATGCCAACCTCATGAAGTTTAACAAGGCTAAGTGCAAGATCCTGCTCTTGGGTCTGGGCAATCCCAAGCATGGATACAGATTGGGCAGAGAATGGCTTGAGAGCAGCCCTGAGGAGAAGTTATTTGGGAGTGTCATTTGATGAAAGATTTGACATGAGCTGGCAATATGTACTTGCAGCCCTGAAAACCAATTGTATCCTGGGTTGTATCAAGAGAAGTGTGACCAGCAGGTCAAGGGAGATGATTCTGCCCCTCTACTCTGCTCTTGTGAGACCCCAGCTGGAGTACTGCAATCAGTTCTGGAACCCATAGCAAAAGGAGGACGCCGAGTTGTTGAAGCAGGTTTGTAACTTTAGGTAACAAACCACAGCACTACATTCAACAAGCATTAGAATTCTACAGAATCCTTGGTTTTCTTTTCAGTCCCCTTCCTCCTCTCTCAAATCTCCTATGGGAATGTAGAGAAATGCCATTTCATTTCCCTATATTCCTTCTTTTCTACAATGACTTATGGTTAAGAGAGCCCTTACAACATACAAGCTCAAGTATTGCTGTCTGATGAGGAGAAATAAAGGCTTAGCCCACAAATGGAAGGGACAATGATTCAAATCCTAGGTTATTTATTTTGTCTATGAAAATACATACAACTTCCATAAAGCTACATATATTAGTTAAAATTGCAGCCTGAAATTCCTTGAAACCCAGCTGTTCTAGTTAATCTCTAAGGTTTTGAAATCCTTGCACCACTTTTTTGCTCTGCTTATACCAAAAGTCAGTACAGCTAGCGAAGCTCTGGGAAAATCTCCCTCTTTTTCCTTTAACATAGGAAAAGGTCTATAGTGGTGTGCTGATGGGAAAACAAACAAACAAACAAAAACACTAAAACAATACCTGCGAGGGTCCAGTTCACTCCTTGCTGTGGCATAATCCAAAGCCCTCTGAATTTCAAAGATTCTGAATGACGGCAGTGGGATGAGGATAAGCTTTTTTTTAACTACAGTAGAAGCTGCAGCTGAGTCTACTGTGACGAACCGGAGTTTGCACTTATCAATATGCGAGCTTGGGTTTATATCAGTATCTATCAGGTATGCTTAGAGGTGTGCTTCAGGTACACCTTTGAGCAATAAAAGGTAATCACTAGTGCTTGAAATTGGCTGCCTTTTACTGATAAGCAGTACTTCGAAGTGCATATATTTTAAACATGCATACTAGTCCTTTCTGCAGAGGAAAAGTGATCCAAGTAGAAGTCAGATTCACTTCACAAAGATTCAACAGGACTAGAGAAGGTACAGGAACAGGCAAATTGAGAAAGGTTGACATACAAGGATAAATTAAATTGATGAAGATTTTTCAACTTGGAAGACACGATTAGGAGGACTTACAAGAGGAATAAACAATGCTATGAAAGGCACAGATAAGATGAATAGAGAACAATTAGAAACCATTTCACAATAAGAAAGAGACACCATGAGAGCAAGCCAAAACTTTAGGAAAATAAATAGAAAGGCTTTTTCCACATAATTCATAATTACAGTTGTGATATTGATTTTTCAGGATGGAATCTTATTTTGTACCACAAATACAAATAGACTGAAAAAGTCATTAGACCCATTTGCAGAAGAAAATTCCATTGACGATTTAAACTCAGAGATTGAAATAAAATTTCTGACCTTGGAAGATTTTTTGGGAATATACTTCTGGAAAATACGAATATTTTTGCACCATTTTTATGATTTCTCTTGTAAGTAAAGTGCTTTAATTTTGACAACTTACCATGATCAGCAACATGTAGCAGTGTATTACAGCTGATTAACACTAACAAATATACTTATTTAGCTCATATAGCAGATGCACAAGCTTTTGGAGCAGAAGCTCTTTCAAGTAGTCCTTAGTACTCTGGACTTTCAAGTAACAACCGTGCAATATGAAACTTTAATATAATGTAAAATATGAAACACTTATTGAAACACAGTGTGGCAAAATATACCTTAAAAAGAGAAACCAACAATAAAAATCATGATATCAGAGTCAGACCATATTATATATGACTTTGTTCTGCACTATAGTTCCACTCACTGTAATTTTAAGAGTACGTAAGAGTTAAGAGTAAAGGACTACAGTGTGTCACAGTACAAGAGAATGCTTTTTTTTTTTTTTTTTTTTTTTGCAAGGCCCTTCTCATAGCGCTGACAACAGATTTTGAATATAAAACCAAAGTCATCTTCATAAAAAGCTAAAAAGGAAATAGATTTGTGGTACAAAGCAGAAATGCCCTAGTTGTGGTCTATAGAGCACAAAGGGTACATACAACATTTCTTGGCTGTCTGGGAAGAATGGTTTCATCACAGATTTCTCCCATAGTCTCCTAATTTTCAATTATGGAATTGTATTAAAAAGATAGAATACACGTATTCCTACTCCAACTTTTCCTTGCAAGCAGTTGATACTGCTGTTACCAGGATATTGTGGGTTGAGAATCAGTGAAGAGAGGTCCCAAAAGATAACATATCTTTAAAATATTCTACGATCTCTGTAAAAAAAAAAAAAAAAAAAAAAAAAAAAAAAAAAAAATCACATAACAGCATGTATAACTTGACTAAAACCTAAAAGGCATAGTTTGGAAGTTATCAGCTTAGCTGGATTTGGTGATAAACTTTTAAACCTGACTAACTCAAACTGAGCTCAAGATCTGAACATAACTACTTACATACAAATAATAAAAAAAATATATCACTTTTGACCAAAGCGCTTTCAGGGTTTTGTGAAAATTACAATCCAGTACAAAGTATTTCCATCCCAGGATAAACGCTCTAAAGAATATGGCTATGTAATCTTCTATGTGCCCACCAACAATCACAACTTTTGAACATGGCTATGTAGTTCTTACAACTCACACATTCAGGATTGCTTTTCTGCTCCAAGATAAATAACTGATAGCTTTCCATTAAAAAAAAGTTACAGACTAATAAATTCATAGATAAATACTTAGGCACATAATCACTGTACATTTGTTAAAGTAAAGCTTCAACTCACCCACTCCATGTGAAGAAGCCAAGTACATAAAACAAACCACGTTTATACCAGTCTATAAACCACTACACATCTTTCACTTCCTTTCCCAGGATCCCAAGTTAAGAATACAACTCTGAATCAAAATACCACACTTCATTGGTACAAAAAAAAGGCACAACTGAATTACACTCAAAGATATATAGATAGTTAACAACCAGTAGGCCAACAGAATTTGAATTTATTGAATTTATTTCCCTATGTCAGTCTAATTCACTCAATCATTATGTTGGTATCAGGGGCTGTTCAGTGCAGAGGAGTGTGGCAGGGCCCTGGGCAATCAAAACCTAAATGTTGCATAGCAGCCATACTGGTAATATCTCAAACTGGCAGCCATACCCAATAACTCTCAGATCCCAGCATCCTTTCTCTCTATTCCACAGTTTGTACAACTGCCTGTCTAAGAACAGTTTTTTCCTAGCACAGTCAGCTCCTTTTTCCAGGTGGAGATTAGCTGTGGTTATGACACCCTCCAAAACATTCAATTGTAGGAATAGCAGAGATTGCAAAGGGTTTTAACAAATGCAGAGAACAGAGAGCTCCCAGTTGGCTACAGCCTATTAAAAGAGTGGCTCTGCACATTAAGCAAATAAATAATAATACATCCACATAAATATAATAGATTCCTTTTCTCCATCTATGGTTCTTTCACTCCTACAATTATTTCTGAGTGAAGTGAAATTGTAAATAGCTTCACCCACTAAATGATCCTGAGACCATTATTTCAGAAGTGCCACAGTGCAGCTTGGGGGCTTTTCCTGGTCACTTCGTGCTCAGATGATTAGCTCAGAGCAAATTTTTGCAACTATGCTCACCAGGGCAAAAACACATTGTGAGGAATGACAAAAGCAGAACGTAAGTCACATTTGATTTTCAGCAGCAAAAGGCATTGGTCTAGGACTGCAGAGACGCTGAAGGCCATGACAGAAGTGCTTGCAAGAGCTGATATTGTGAACTGGAACAGTCAAAGCTGCAGTTGTCCATAAAGGACTAACAAATCTACAAACATCTCTTCAGCTCAGTAAAAAGATGACACCCTGGAGTGCATGGAAGCCAAAGACAGTAGTGAGCACTGCATGTCAGAAATGAAGTGTACTGGAAATAGTGCCAACCAAATCCAGGTTGGGACAGCACGGAAGAGCGAGCAGTCCTGGCAGACCTGCGCAGTACCCCCTGCATGGTGCCTGGATCTAGCTGGCAATGCTCAACCTTTTCACTCATGAAAAGACAGTAGCAAATCCACCCATTTCATGGCTTCTTTAGCAAGTCTCAATGCCAATTAACTTTCTAATGGAGGCATCAAGGAAATTGAGTGGTTGCCTACATACTTTGAAATGAGTTACTTCCAGAAGATGGTAGAGATAAACAAATGATTAAAAACATTCCTGTGGCTAAACTCATCTTCCACTCCATTCCCAACAGTCCTCAATGGAAACGTGATAGCAAAGCTGATCTGACACGAGAATTTCGCTGCCTTCGTCAGAAGGGAATGTTTTCTGTCCACTGTATTTCTATCAGATCTACCAATTCCCCATTCTCTGCTATAAACTTATGACACAAAAGAACTCAGAAGCCACAAAAAAAAAAAAAAACCTGCTTTGTAGTCACTATCTTGGTTGTTTTCATAACAAAGGGAATCATTTGCACAATACACCACTTTGAAGAAAATTCATCATAAGCTATTTCACAGAAGGAAGCATATGTTATTTTTTATAACAAATTTAATTAGGATTTAGTTGTACCTTTTCTTTAGACTGAGAAGCAGTTTTGATTTTGATAAGGTCCCAACCATTGTCATCTGGAGGGTATATAATCCCCAGTTAGAAAAGCAAGCAGGTCACATGAGCTGTGAGATGTACTGAAAACCAGACACGAGTGCAATCAAGTGTTTCTGAGAAATCTTTAAACATTATATGCCAAAGATTAGAATATGCTGCAGAACTGAAAGATCACAGTAGCTGTGAATGGGATGTATGGCCTCCAGTCACTTTAGCAATCACTTTCAAATCTCAAGAATTTTGTCCCTACTGTTCATCATATCTCAGCAGTGATCTCTCTTTGTCACATATACACTACAGTGCTGCAAGATAGAATCAGAAATAATCAGGTTCCATGATGGTCCACATTATGTGAGACCTTACAAGGAAGAGAACAAGCATATTTGAGGAAAAAAAATTAACTTAGATTCTCATAATTGTGTGGAGATACACACTTCATCCTGTTAACGAAATGTCTAGATGGTAACCTAAATTTGCTTATTAGTTAATGATTAGTGTTACCCTGGTGATTACTTCTCTCCTTCATAACATACATGCAACACTGCAATAACTGCAATAGGCAGGTCTGTACCCCTTAGCTGATTTATGCAGTGTAAACAAAGTGTTGGTTTAAGAGGCTCAATTACTGAGTTAAATCTTTAGCAGTAAAAAATAGTCAACTATTGGAAAAAATGTAGCCAATGATGCGAGAGGTTCCTTTCAGCCCTTACAATTACAAGGCAGTGCCTTACTAAATACAACGCACACCCCACATCTCAGCAACTGCTTGAAGGAGACTGTGGGTTGAAGGCTAGGTTTACCCTAGTAGAATTGGCATGGCAGCCTCTCAGATGGACTTGGTTTACTTCCAACTTCAGGGACGAGAGAAAGCCTCTTCAAGTGGGTACTCTATTTTTTAAAGTTCTTCATGACCAAAGAAAGATCCACATCTACACATAGTCCTATGGGAAGTAATAAATATAGGAAAACCAGAAATGGTCTTTTTTACTTTCTATTTTGATAGAAAAACTACGAAGTGGTAAGATTCAGTAGACACACTGCTTTTGTAAGAAACAGACAGTATAAATGCATGTGTTAAAATGGGTTTTTAAATGTATGTTGGCCTGAGGGAAACAGCTTTGCTCACATCTTTGTAAACAACTATTCACTCTCCCCACGTCTCTTGAAGTGGATGTTCATTGAACTGTGAGGGGGAAAAATATGCACGTCTGAGATGTGTTAAAGATCTGCAGCCTCATCAAAAGGTTCAGGTACATCTTTTGTCACTATGATGGGTACAGCTCATCTCAGCTTACAGAAAATTAAAGCTGATCTCAGCAGCTGAGACTACACTATGTCAAAGAACTATGTGTGCAATAGAGCAGAAGATGCAATTGGAATAGCCCTCAACACAACAACACGTCATCTGCTAACAAATGATTCCTCTGATCTACAAGCTCATTGCTAGTTTATTCCAAAGCCTCATTTATTGAGGAATATCTTTAGATATCTTCTTGTATTTCTTATTTCATACTGAAAACCAAATACTAATTTTAGATCCACGCTGTTTATTGCATACATTTAACACAGGATACTTTCCCTAAAGTTTGAGAAAGTTTTAGTGAAAGGGATATTGTTCTTCCCTGTATGTAAATACCTAAAGAGTCAATGAAATAATGTGATAGCAAGAACATAATTCATTATTTTTTATCAGGTCTCTAATAAGCATAAAAACAAAACAGTAGGTACACAACCATCTCTACATCTAAACAATGCATTCCCATAAGCAAACAGGGTGAAGGTGCTTCAGGACAGTAAAGACAACTCCCTAAAAACTTCCTGTCAGGAAGAAATAGAGAAGTCACTATTACTTTTGATATTTTTGTGTAAAAGATCAATCAACCTTTGTATTAAAAATCTGTCAAATTCATTAACTGAATTTCTCTAGATCCAGCTTCAGTTACTGGGTTGGGTTACACTTTCATTTGCAGATTGAAGATTCTTATAGTGCTTGGTATTTTCTTCTCATCAACACACCTCCATGCTGTTGCCAGGTCACTTCAATTTTCCTTTACTAAGATAGCATTTTAATACTGATGGAACAGCATTGAAAAAAAAAAAAAAAAAAAAAAAAAAGGCATTGAATTAGTTAAGTTTTAAAATAAATGTCTGCTAAGACAAATCCTGAAAATAAAGTCCAGATTTTACTTTTGACCTTGAGATTGCAATTTGCATGTTTTCCAGATCCAGTCCAGCAATCTGAAATCACGCATGCTTGCATTTAACCATGCCAGCAATGATGAATTTAGCTATCAGAGGGAATATTTAAAGCTGTAAACTTAGATGATGACTGATGACTTCTTTAGAGCCAATAACTTCTTTAAAAATAATACTAATCAAAAGAAGCAACATGTTCGATCAGTGATTTACAAAAAAAATCTTCCATGCTCAGGTAAGGTGAAGGCAGCAGCAATACAGGTAGGAACCTATTATTTGAAGATGTATAGAACAAAGTAGCTATCCCAGGGCACCAATTCAAGAAAGTCACAAAAGTGTTCTAACCAACTACTAGTTCATTGCAAGAGCTTTAAGCACATGCTTGAAGTTTACCTTATGCTCATGCATTGTGCTTAAATTGAGTCATACAGCAAAAAGGATATTTTAGATACCATTAACATTTCAAAGTAAATTTTTTTCTCCCCCAAGTCATCCTATATTTCTCATTCTAATTTGTGTGACTTCAATGCAACTGGGAGTCCACAACCTCTCCTCTTTCCTTCCCAAACTGTTCTGATGTAGAACACCTCTTCCATTTCAGTTTCTCCCACAGCATAAACGGAAATGGAGGAAAACACAACAATAGTTGAACAGGTGTTTCTACTTCACAACTGAAGAGAGAACAGTATTGTTTAAAATATTTTTGGCATTAAGAATGAGCAAATCACCAAGAACTGAAATAATTCTGTTCTTTGCCTAAAGACTTCTGGGTGGTGTAGTCTTTAATAATGTGATTTGCAAGATGACTTGACAATTTGCAGCAAGATTAGTATTGATAGAGTGCTAGACTGTCACCCCAAAATATCACATTCACAGGATAAATACAGCTTGTATTATAAAGGAGAGATTAATAAAGATTCCGGGAAAAGCCATTTTCCAGTAAGGACACAAGGTTTCCTTCAGTTTTTCAGCTGAATCTGTCTTTAAAGATATCAGCAAACTATTTGCGTACTTTCTGAAGTGGGCTAGGTACTAGACTATCGCCAAATCCAATTCTTTCCACTACAAACTGGAAAAAGTCAGCTAATGTCACACAAAGTAAATAACTATTTGATAACTATCACTGTAGAAATGGACTGGCATTTACCTCTTTTCTTCTACATTCTCCACTACTTTTGTCTTGTGTTTTAAATATCAACAGTTCCCACTGAACACAATATGGGAAAACGATGAATTTAGATGATAATATTTGCCTGCGTGTAGAAACCTAAGACACCTATACATAGCAGGTTATCAGGTCAAAAAATACATTATTAAGCCAAATAAATGACGTATGCACCATACTTGAGGTAATCCATAAAGCAATTTACTACTTCTGCTCTTGTGCCAATCTGTGTTAATTTAGATAATGATAATTGATGATTTGCTACATCAAATGATTGAAATAAATCCATGAAGTTTTATTCTATCAATCAGCCCTCCTCAATTAAAGAAAGAACAGCATTAATCAAAGTCAAATTTCCCATGGAGAGCTTCTCTACTTAGCGTTGAACCGATAAGAGGGAGCAAGAGGTCACAATCTGAAATTTACCTGGAGCTCTCAATAGAGCTGTTACCACTACTGCATCGACTGATAACACAGTTGGTGTGGTTTAACTGTAGCTTACACGGTGCAAACATATCTTAGAAATACAATAAACTTGGTTTATTTCCATATGGTGGTAATCACCCTGTACTAAGTGATAAATTAAAAAGTTTAACCAAAGTACTAACTTCAATAAAAGCAGCCAATTTAAGAAATTCAAGTCCATATTATCTACTCTTTATTGAAACTGAACTTTAAAATCTTCCCTCTGCTTCAACTAATGATAAACCTTCAGATAAAGATAGGTTTCTTTATTCTATATTGGTTGACAAATAACAAATTTATCCTCTAATTACGCATCTCAAATAGCATTTTCCTTGTGGACTGCAATTCCACACTTGCATACATATCTCAGCCTGCCTAAGTGCAGGGCCATTCACACAGCAGTAAGCTGTCTTCTGTAGGTTAAAAGAGGCTGTCAGCATGTCAACAAAGGTAGTGCAAAGTAGGAGGAAAGGACAGGAAGAGAAGACCATTATAGCCTCACAAAACACTCGAGTTTATGGAGCTCTTCCTATTCTCTACAAACCTTTCAAAACATATTCAAGAACTATAATTAATAATAAAAGCTCCTTCAGTTAGTGAAAAACTCATCAAGTTCTTTTCAAGCAATGTGTCCTTTTTGCACTCCTTCCTTAAACAAATCGTACATGATGATGGTCAACACATTCAGGCTATTTTGCTCCTGGAAAGTGGTGAGAATTCCAAAACTGGATTAGAAAGCCAAATCCTGCATTGCCATCCACTTGGTTGGTCTGTTTCACTCACCAGCATCTCCCTAACTGCAGGTTATGAATTTGTCCGTTACAATTCAGAGTATGAGAAAGACAGAATGAGAGAAACATAAATCTGTACAGGACATTCACTCTGCTGGAAGGGGGCTTTAGAGAGACTGCAGTTTCAACTTCTTGAAATCCACAACATAGATGTATAACATATTTTGATAAATACTTCAATTAGAGTTCCTTATTACTGTTAATAGAATCATAAGGTAGAGACAAATTCTCTCCTCCTGGGTTAGCATAGCCTGGGACCAATGGGAAAGGTTTTTATGTTCATCCCAAGAAGCCTTCAGCATCACACTGTAGCTTTCCATTCTTATAGTACAAAAGCAGCACAAATAGCATTTAGCTTGAATACAGAGTATGTTTATACAAAAAGACATAACTATGTATTAGTCCTGTCTGTACTCAGTGTTGACTTAAAATCAACCAGCTGCAGCTCTACAAATATATTACAGTGGTGCAGTGTGCAGGCATCCTCCCACTCAGCTGGTCTCATTATCTGGGTCACAGTGCCAGGCTACCACAGCTCTGCAGCTTCTGGATCAGATCTTACTCATTTCTGAACACTTAAATTCAGGCAGAGTGATTTCATACCTTTCTCCATCTGTCCATTCTTTCCTACTCACATCTGTCTGAAAAAGTATTCAGGCTCCATCTTAAAAAGTTAGTTTTATAGTTTTTTGCCCCTTTTCTCCCTACCCATCTTTCTTTGAAAACTCTCCAAAGTAAATAAATCATGGCTTTAAGGGTTAAGAATCTTCCCCTTAACTATTCAACAATCCTTTACTGTAAAGGACTTTCCATTCCTTTAATAAACCTCAAATGTCTTCCATTTATCTCTTCCAGAAGAAATGCACCTTTCTTAAAGAGGAGTGACCAGAAACATATTCTGACATTATCACTATATGTCCAATTCATCTTTTATATTAATTCAAATACACAACATAATTCAATAGTATAACAGCACCAAATTCTTTCCAAAACAACAAAACTAATCAAGCTGTCTTTCTGAAAGAGCTAAACAGACAAGAAAAAGAGAATATTCTCCACCCCTCTGAAATAGTTTACTCACTCTTAATCAGTTCAATGCTCTTTTTTGAATAAATCGAGCATAAGAGCATTTTGTTCTCAGAACCGCCTTCGTGCTATTTGCACTCCTGCTACAATGTATAAGATTACTGCAAAACCAATATGGCTTGTCAGCCAAGATCTAACACCAGCCTCTGTCTCTCTTCTCTCTAGTGGCTCTTGAAATTCAACATGAAGATGCTCCAAGTGCTGCTGGAGGGAGGGAGGGTATAGCTGTGTCATCCAAACCACATTCCGGATAATTGCTGAAGAACCCACATCAAATCACACAAAATAATCTCTTCATTACAAGCTTTAACCATCTCCTCTCTGAAACTTGATTAAGTTCCATCTCTTAAGCAGACCATGCCAGGTATTTTACATTACTTTGAATTATTTTTCCTATGAATGTCTTGAGACTTCTTGTCTGCTGTGAAACTGAATCTGATTTTGGGCCAGGTTTTAAGACAAGGAAAATCTGCAGCTCTGCTGACGTCATTTCACACCACCTGAAAACCTTTACTTCACTGCATAGATTTATTTATTTTTTTTATCCAAATCATTAAAGCCATAAAATAAAATCTTAAAATTATTTGCTTTGTATCTGAGGTCAAATCCAGAGTACCACCAGCAAACTACACGAGTGCAAAACTCCTCTCCTGGCAGGTAAGTTGCAGTTGAATAGAAGGAAGGATGTATTAAAAATGTACACAACCTAGTTAAAATTCCTCACTATTTGTTAAAATTTTCATTAAAAACAAACAAACAAAACAAAACAACCAAGATTTTGCTTTCAAATTCTGCAGTATTTGCTTTTCTTTTTTTTTTTTTTCTTCCCCTAAATAGAATAGGAAAATGTTGGGGAATAAGAGCTCTGCTCTGTCACATTAAGATGGGCCAAGTGATGAATGAGTGGCTGGGGACACAGTGCAACCTACTGAATGCTATCTTGGGAAGCTGAATGTTATCTGCAATTTTATTAATGATATGCTTCATAACCACTTCATAACCGCTTGTGCCTCACTTTACCTGTCTGATAAGCAATAATGATTCAGATTCCACTTAGCAACTTGAAATTCAGAAATGTAAAAAGAAATCTAAATTCTGGACATTTATATATGAATTTTTCATGTAAAATGACTAAAAGTAATAACAAATCCACAAAACAGTGCTGAAATTTTGGAGATTACATTTTCAGTGTTCCCATAACACTTCAATGTAGATTCTTCTTAACCCTCCTTCAGCTCTGCTGTATTTTACACAGCTATCTTCTCTATTGTTTTATCTTTGCTTGGGCGGATGGTGGTTTTTTCAAAATACAACATTTTTCTAGGTGTTTTGTACATTAACAAATGGCCTTTGAAGCAATCCAATATAATTTCAGCTTTTTTAATTCAATCTACTTTTTATCCTTGAAACTGTTTTTTACTTTGCAGAAACTAGTGTTTGCATCTAATGTAATAAGTACTGTAAATTGCCCTTAAGTGCTTAAGAATTAGTTCCAGACCATATCTGGCATCCATTTGTCACATAAAGGCAGCAACTATAAGTTTTTTTTTTAGCAGCAACATCCAACATTCATGTCTGAAAGCCAGTGGAGGACAGCCAAATGGCAACAAATTTTGTTTGACTATAACAAGTAGAGTAAAGAGAAAAATTTTCTAGCCAGTTAACTAGACAGCTAGACAGTTTCCATCACACACATGGGAAGCCATATCTGCTTGAAATTACTCAGTACTTCATCCATGATTTGGCACATGTATATCATACTTTGATTACCAGCCTCTAGTTCTTGTTGAATTAATTTATAGCACATTAGAATCCCATCAGATTAAGGTCAGCCCAGAGTTCTTCTATGAACAAGATAAATGGACACAAACCACTATTGCCCATACACAAGACTTAAGGTTGAATCTCTGAACAATTAAATTGGGAATGCTGCCACTGAACTAAACAGAACAATGTCAGAATAGGCCTACTGCTTTCAGCCTCCAAGAATATGTGCCAGTCTCATTTTCTAGATGTAAAATCATAGTACTTAATCTTAAGCACTTGGATCTAAATTAAATAATTTCTTAAAATTTTGACTTTCAAGATAGAAGAATTGTAGCTCTATTGTAGGTGGAAACTACATCCATAAGAGAAAAGGAAGAATACATATATTGACGTAGTAAAATGATTTAACAAAGCTTAATCAAAAATAAGAGAATAAGAAGCTCAGAGTGAATCTCCTTACTTTGTATACTCCTCCTCAGGGGAGCTAAAGTGCACCTGAACTCCTCCTAATCTCAGACTCAGTCAACAATTTGTGTCTAAAGGTGGAGTATGTTCTCCCATGTAGTCATAAGGTTCAGAGTGGATCCCCTTGCTTTCTTAATCCTTTGAACCACAGAGGTAAGGAGCCTAGATGCAGCTGACTCCATTCCTAATCCCAGACTTAGTTAATTGTTTATGTCTTGAGGGGATTTTTATATGCACAAAGACATAATCTTAGTAAAGTTTAAACTTGCCAAATTACTTGCCAAGGATCTGTACCAGCAAAGATTTTCTCATATCAAGGTGTAAGGATCTCCGCAGCAGGTGTGACCTCAAGAGGTGCCCTTACTTGAGGACATATTCTGTCACACAGTCCACTGCCATACAAGAGAGCTGAAGGAGCTCTTTGGCTGCTCACTATTTGTGAGGTAAGATAGTTGACCCATAATCATAGCTTTGAGGAATACTCAGCTGGCCTTCTGCTGTTGAACTAGGTGTCTGCCATCAGCTCTTTGAGCTCCTAGTTAGATTTGTGGTTATTACCTGTCTCAGCGATATCTTGAAAGCTATCAGTACTGTTCTCACTGCTTGAGCAGTGCCTTGTGTGTAACAGCCAGGCCTAAGGAGGAAGTTGGTGGGGAGAACTACTCAATCACAAGCTCTCACTGAAGACAATTGTGGTCAAAGTTTTTTACACTTAGATCATTAATGGCATCGAGCTACACAGCTCTTACTTAGTCGCTTTGTTTTCCACTTTCTTCTGTTAGCAGACAAATATCTAAATAGGTGCTAGGAACTGCTGCATGTGTGAAATAAATGGAGAAACAAGTTCCCTAACCATCCAAACCTCATACTCTTTCTATGCTGCCACAGCATCAATAATCCCTAGGACAGCTCAGAAATGCATGAGAAAGCCTCCTAATTCTTTTTAAGGGTCAATTCTTCTAGACTAGAACAGCAATGTTTTCTGTATATGATTCTTGTTATCAGCCTCCTAAATTCAGCTTGTTTCTTATTCCCACTTCTCACAACTTTCTTTGAAGATGAAAGGATGGAATTTTTCTCCACCTTTCCCATGCAAAATAATTTGGAGATACGAGGTATCACACTGCCTGCCTTTACAATGATTATTTTTTGTAAAAGAGCACTGAAAATCTTTTGAAAGAAAGGAGAATTTCCTTTACTCTACATTTGACGTGGCAAATAAAGGTCTTCATTTGTGGATAAGCAAAGACAAAATTCTCTCATTTAATAAACTTCACATAATCAAATTAGAAGCCTACAAGTAGTACAATTAACTAGGAATGATTTTTTAGACAAACCTCTTGAAACTAAGCACACTAAGAATTAGTCCAAACCGTCTTGCATTCATACCAATTTCATTCTGAGGCAAATTCACTAATATCTATAAGCACTTTTTTCAGATGACAGCCGTATGAAGAAAAGAACCAAATCCAGCACTCATATTACCAGCTCATAAGCAACATGAAATCAGCCTGGGTTTTATGAAATCACTTCCGTGCCACATGTCTGTCCATTCTTCCTCTGCCTCATTTGCTGAACAAATGAAAAAAACCACTTTCCGTGAAAAAGCAGCAGCAGCAAAATTATAGCTGTGAAGGTAACCTTGGCCCACTCCGATTCCTGCATGCAGCAGACTGCTCATGGTGGCTGGGTACCAACCTCATTAACTTTGGCTTCTTAAAGCACTAGGACACTACTCTGTTTCACCTGAGAATTTCTTGCATGTGGCTGGTGATTCTCTCCCTCTTTTACTCTGTGGGTATTAAACTGACAATGATGTTCAATGATAATATAAGGTCACATGCACTTTTAGCTTTATAGTTAATCTGTTGTGCTTCTTTTTATGATAAAAAGAAAGGTGTAAAACCAAAGAAATTTCTCTCTCACTGCCTCAATGCCCTTTTTAACCAAGCACAGTTCAGGCTTGTACACTGCATGGAATAAGGTTGTCCCCTACACATGTGAATGATAAAACTGAAAGAAAAGCAATGAGAATAGGGAATTAAGAGGTTTGGCTCAGTCAATTCTGGCTTGTTTCCCCAGTTCTGAAAAAGTATGCTAACTAATTACTATGATACAAATTGGAGATTGGGACTTCTGTTTTCAGTGTCTCTGCTTCTTTGTCATGTTATCTACATGCCTATCTTTCTTTCACAGGCTTCAGCATATTTGGATGAATTAACTGGAAAATAGCTCTGGGAACCATGCCCCATCTCTACAAGGACACAGATGGAAGGATGAGAAAGACACAGCAGAAAAGGCAAACATGCATCACAACCATAGTCAGGCTCAGGCTCGTGTCAAGTCCTGCTCTGGATTTCAAACTCTCACTGGAATTTGGAAAGACCACTTTTAAGAAGTGAGAACCAGCTCAGAAAGAGAAACAACAGTGCTAACAGGAGCAGGGAGCAATGATGGCCACTTGCTATTTTCTCAGGACTTTGAGGGAAAAGAATAAAACACGAACAAAGAATCCTACCAGGTACAGAGATGACAATGTAGGCAGCAAATACTACTGTCTCCTACAAAATGACCAAAAGGCAAGACAGAAGAAAAAAGTCATACAAAAAGACACTACACTGTCAGCAAGAAAGGGCTGCTGCAGAGGACAAAGAGACAAAAAATAAGACCAAGGGATTTTAGAGAGAACAAGCAGACATATGATACTGGTACAGAAGCAGAGTTTCATGTTCAGTTCACACTAAACACCTGTGAGTCTTAATACTTCCATTGTCTGGATATTATTTGTGATGGAATCTCTGTAGGAAAAGAAAAATCTGAAACACACAACATACGTATATGATCACTGTCCTAAACACAAAATAGATCACAGATCTGCTCACAGTGGCATTCCCATCTAAAAGCTGCTTACATTAGAAACCTGGTGTAACGTGATCTCCACCGTCACTCTCATGCCATTCATCTCTCCAGTCATCATAAGAGAATTGATAATGCACAGAAAATAAGGAAGAGGTAAAGTACTCATTGTTCCTATGTGCTTTCAGTCAGTTATTACAGTATTTTCTGCCCAACTTTTCTACTTGAAATGTCTCTGTCTGCTTTTGGAAGCCCTATAAACCACACAGCACCCTACAGATGTTTAACTTCCTCTAAACACTGTCTCTTTTTTGCTATGCCAGCCAAATGCAGGTCAGCCTGTGATGCATTCAGCATGTGATGGTCTAAATTCAGACATAACTGGTCAAGTTCAAGTGAGGTATATGCCAAGCTTTGCAAAAACTAAGATGATATGAACTTAGGAAAATGTAAATCGAGTCAACTTAAATCAAGGAAATGAGGTAAGACACAACCTTGCTGTAGAAATAGAAAGAAAAAATATATTTTGAGCATATATTGGAAAGCATCTGGGACACATTCATAATGGCATGATATCTCTCAAGGGCATTTTCTTAAATATACACAGACTAGAACCAGCCACTAAGCTGCAGGCTGAAGAGGGCTATGGGAGGGAGCAACAGAAATTTTGGACAAGAAGGGAGAATGGTCTAAAGCACTTATTTGCTAGAAGGCTGAAAACAAATCAGTTCATAAAACTAGCACTGGTTGGTATACAAGGGTGCATGCAGTGCACAAGCACCCTCAGATCTGACCAGCATCAGCAGCAAATGTTAGAAATATTTGTGTGTGTGTGTGTGTGTATAAATACAGCAATTCATTACCACAGCTGCTTATTATGTGTTGCCTTAGGGGGAGACCAACGATAGAAAACTGCCCTATTTATTTTAAACTCTATGAAAGCAGGCAATGTGTTAGGGAAGTAAGTGCAATTTCACTACTTTTGAGCATTCCATTACTTACTTTAAAGGTGGTCAAGGGGATCCTGACTTCTTTCTAGCTATTGGATGATACACTGTACTGCAACTGTACTATTGGTTTCAACAATATGGTAGGATTTGATATCTATGATTTAGCTACAATCATGGCAGACAAAGCATAGCTCTGCAGTGCACTGCATTTGCTCTGTTGCTTCCCTCATAGACTATTTCCTGACAAACACTGAGAACCTGTTTGATTGCCACACATGCCTCTGCTCTAGAAAAATCCATCCATATCCTTAGCACATTCCTTTCCCTGAGGTATCTTCATTTTGCGTAACTTGTCAGGCTCCTCTCTATCTCCAGCTATCATTCCAGCTTCATAATGCTTCTAAGACTGAGAAGAGAACGTGGTAATGCATCTCAGCTAAGTTTGTGCCACAGTTGGATCCAAAGGGAACAAGAAGAGGTCAAATAGCATTTCACTGTTAGACTGCTGGCCTTCAAATGACCCAGAGCAGAATCAAAGGAAAGCGAATCACATCTGACAGTGGTCCAGAACCTTCTGACATGAGTTTTGTAGATTGATCCAGTCACCAATAATCAGATCAGTCCAGCAGAAAACATAAAAACCTACTGCTACCTTACAAGCACCATAAAACCAAAGTGAAATGTAGTCCTTAGAGGAACACCTCAAGAGAGAATACTGAGTCTACAGTAGAAATTCTTTGGGCCAGACAACTCAGTTCTTTAAGTCAGGGTAAATGTATATGGTGACCTTACATGACTGAAATTGTATAAATATGCTGTAAGAAAAGGTGTCAGTTTAGTAGCGTACCATATCAAATCAATTAAATAACATAACAATACGCACTTTATTCAATCACAACACCATACTACATATATCCAAAGTATCATGCCTACACTAAAACTCTCTGAAGGCGCTAGGAACAAACTAATTTTCCCTCAGCTGGAATCAAAGCCACGACAATAAGAAAATATATTGTTTTGTGATTGTTCTGTTTTTTTGTTTGTTTTTTAATTGCTTTTTACAAGAGTACCTATGCAGTCCTGTTTAAATATTATCTTCTAAAACTGATAAAAGGCAATGGAAGGGGAAGTTCCGCAAATAGGAGGGACTAGACAATTAAAGCTCTTAATTACAATGTAATACCCAAGAGTTTCAAGATCATACCCAGACTCAAAAACTCAGTCCTTCATACTGATATTCATCCCCTTATACCCCTTTAAAAAAAAAAAAGAAGTCTACACATCATAATTCTCTATCATGTTTTTAAAGAATTTTAAGAACATTTCATGCACCAGTTAGTTCAAAGATACTGAGATACATTAAAAGTTCAAAGCTGCAGCTTCTCTTTTTCCTTTTATGCAGCATTTTAAGAAGTTCAGCCAAGAGAAAGTTACATGCAATTTAATGTGCCTCTTTTCCCACGGTTTATACTTGTTGCTCTTACCTCAGCACCATCAGACAAACACTAAGGAGAAAACAACAGCACACACGATATTGATAGCAGAGAAACTGAGAGAAATCACACGCTTGAAAGAATACGGGAAAATGCAAACCAAGAATGCTACATCCGCAGATGAGCATAGGTCAGGCACCTCAACCACCTGCACCTGCTCAGTGAGCACCAGCTGACAGCTACACAGTATCCTAAATGGTGCACCACGACAGCTGAGAGAACAGGAGCAGGTGGTGCAGCACTACCTCTCATTCATCATCTTAACCAGTGACATATAAAAGGCAGTGAAACATAAAGCGCTATTAGACCTGAAAAGCTGCCATAATTACAATAGTGCTGCTAACTAACCGTTCAGCCCCATGTTCTGAGTAATTAGGGCAACACTTTATGACCAGCACTCGGTGGCATTAGCAAAATATAACAGGAGATCAAGCATGACAAGTGGGTTGGTAAAGAGGAGGAAGAGCTGTAAATTATAGCTTTAAAGAATCACCTGTTAAAAAAAACATGTTTCCTTCTAATCACAAAGAAACAAGTTTCCCATATCTAACCGGGAGAAGGGATTCAAGAAAATGATAAAATGCTGGGCTTTTACAAGAATGGTTTTGACTTATTTTTTTTTATCTCGTATGTGGATTATATGATTTTATTCTGACAAGTCAGCAGGAGAAAGAAAAGTTTAGTAGACAGGCTTTTGCAAAATAAATTCTGTCTGCATAAATTATTTGAGAAATTTGCTAGCTTATTTCCTGTTAGGATGAAAAGGCTGATGCTGTAAGTCACCTACACTGTAGTTCTGTACACAGCAGGAGGAGGCTGGGGGAGCTCAGTAGGGAAAGAAATACCAGGGAGAGAGTAGAAGTCTTTGCTTTGTGCCCTCAAGTGCTAGGCCCACAGCAGCATGGATTCTACAGTAGATGCAAGAGGTAGATATTCATAACTCTTTTTCTTGCAGCCAGGAAGGAATCTGCTCTGAATTCCAGCATAACTCTGGATGAGTTATGCTGCATGAGTTAAGCTCCATGACTTCCCCATTTTAATTTCCACTAGAAGTCCAATAGCTATGTCTAAACCAGAATACTTCTTTTCTTAATCTTCTGGAGAGAGAAGGAAAAGTGATTTTTGGCTGAAAAATGCCAGCAATGATCATTCTCCCACAGAGCAGGAAACCACTGTATTATTTCTTAACCTTCATAATTTAAAATGTGTAGACTACTTTTTGTCTATATTTGTCTAGCTTAAATGTCCAGCTGCATCATGCTTTTATTTTTAAGAATTTAAAAGTCCCTATCATTAAATTGCTGTTTGCCATTTTAGGTAATTGTGATCATCACCCCTCGCATTCTCTTTTCTAGGTGGATATCTTTCATGTCTCACTAACGAGTAAATTTTCCAATCTTCCAATTAATCTTATATACAAGAATTAACCGCCTCTGATATAATAGCAGATGTAAGCATAAGAACCTGATGGCAGTCACACTTGTGCCAAAAATAGGTATATTTATTTCTACTCAATAATACTCTTTAATTTACAAAGCCAGGGTGTTATTTAGTCTCTTGGTCACAGCATTACCCTGAGAGCTCATATTCATCTGAGTAACAGTCACAGCCTTCAAGTCTTTCACAAAAATTGCTGTTTCCTAAAATACTCTGTAAGAATGCCCTACTTTCTTTGTTTTAAGACTGCTACATTTCAACACAGTGTTTTCAAACATATCTTGCTCAACTGCCCTCAATTTATAATCTGACTCAGTGTAACAGTGGCATGTCTTCTACAAATGTTTGGGCTGCTCTGTTTGAGCAATTCAATGCCAGGCAGCCTGTGAAGAGGATTCACAAGACACCATTTACCTATGCATATACTTTTCTTCTCCAAACAGCTGTTTGAAGCATAAATGTACACCCTCATCCTTTCAGAGGATGCTACAATGGCCAGCAGTGACACTGCGAAGAGGAAAGAAAATAAGCCAACTCTGCTGGATAAAGCATAAGGAAATGTTCCTGCTGGGAGACTGGCTCAGCAGAAGGGAACTGGCATATGTGACATAGGAGGGAAGTGGGGGTGGCCTTTCTTCACATTTCACTTAACCTTCCAGTGGAATTAGATGCATCTCTACATCTTAAAAAGCAAACTCTAACACAATTATGATATTCCAGGGTCAGCATAGAGGATATGTGGCAAGGGAGTGTCGACCAGACTACCATGGAGGAAGAAGCAATGGGTCTAAATAGTTTCCATTTTCTAGACAGCACTGCTCTCATAAAACAAGGCAAGGGGCCGCTGAGGAATTCACAGCTTGGAGGGAGCTCATTTCCATCCTACAAGAGTTGGAGACCTAAAGGAAATACTGTGGCAAGCACAATGGCAAGATTGGAAAGGGGAAAAAAAAGCATGTTTCTAGATTTGTAGCCATTTATTCTGAACCAATCAACAGAATCCCAGGTGGGAGGATAAAGAGCACAGGGTGCAAAATTAGCCTGCATTTAAATAACAGACATGTGGGTTTGGATCCCTCCACCTCTTGCTCTGTTTAAACAGCCCAGTGCTGCCTGTGAACAAAGCCTAAGAAGATTACGCTCTGTGAGGATAATCTCAGCTTTCTAATGCTGTCTTGGCTTCAGAAATACAGCATTCCAGTTTTCTCCCAGGGTCATTTCAATTCCTTTCCCGTCAGCTCCTATATGCTTCTCCAGCTACCCCTGATTTCTGGGGTGAAATGTTTTTAATGTTATAATTATCAAGGCTTCTTGGATTTTCCTGCCATTCAGGCTTGAGAGGGATGGATTCCCCACCTGAAGGTAACAGGATTAGGCAGCAAGGAACTTGCTCAGCAGTCCAGGCACCCCCAGAGCAGAGCTGCAGCGCGTGGGGAGCTCAGAGTGCCTCGTGACCCACTCGAATGCATTATCCCATATGAGCACTGGATTATGCAGAAAATATTTCAGTAGCTCAAATATTGAGAAATGGTAATGATATCGTCACTCTGGAAGAATGTATGAGTATCAGTGCAGATGGAAAGCATTTGCAAGAAAGGTGAGTGAGAGGCGGGATGCCTTCTATTACCTGCCCCACGCAGCGCCAGGGCCAGCAAGCTGGCTCCACCCGCAGAAGGCTTGCTGCTTTCTGTAGGCTGTGGGACAGATGCTGCCATCCTCGCCAACCTTTTCCAGCTCACAGGCTGATTTGCTTTCTTTCCCAGCTATAGGAAAGAAGGGCAATGCAGGACAGCCTTCCCAGCACGTGTGTGCATGAATTCAAGCATGTTGAAGCCAGAAGACCAGTGTCTGTTTTGGGCCCAGCTCTGGCTCTGCGCCTTCCAGAACACTTCACAATACGTTGTGGTGCATTTTGGACTGCTTTTTAGCGGGAAGCATCTGCAAGTAAACGAATCTTAGGGTTATTTTACGTGACTGAAGTTACTGTGCATAATGTGTCCTGGCTATAAATCCCGTGAGCATATTTTGGGGTACATCGTGCCCTCATTTATACCTGCTATTCTGTACAGAACATAAACACAACTATTGAGAAAAATGATTAAAATGTGGGAGAAAAAAAAAAGCTAGAAAGAAAGCAACACAAGGATCAAGAGCAGAAAAATCCCTAACAGTTGCAGACCTTTCCTAAGGCAGGGCCTGGAATACACAGAATGAGTGCAAATCTTCTGACTTTTCTGTGTCAAGACCATGGGATGGATCTCACCCAATTACTGCATACCATATCATATTAAATAGACTGAGAAATGCACTTTATTTCTCCAATCTAATGTAGACTGTTGGTCTTTTTGTGCTATCTGTAGGGATTCTTTCAGCTGTCAACACAGAAATTTGGCACTGACATGAAAGCAACATGCCAAATAACCAGCATCACATAAATAATTCTAATAATAAGTGCTCTTTGTGGCAACAAGTCCTATAGTGTCAACACTGAACAAATTCCTTTGACTTCTACAGATGTTTGTCTTGAATATGGATTGACTGAATCAGCCTACATATCACAGGCTGCAGTGGAAATAGAGTGACAGAGGAACAAAACGAACATGAACTAATATCAAGTTCACTCACAGGCTTCAGAAAGATTGATAACAGGTAGCACAGTGCCTTGTTCCATCTTACTATCATTGATTTGGAAGTACTGCATCAAAATTTCCCAGTCTTTCATATTAAAGGTCAGGGTGGGAAATTCCAATTCTCAGTAAAGCCAAATAAATATCAAAATTAAAAGTGCTGCGGAAAACAAACAAACAAACAAAACAACAACAACAACAAAAATCAAAACCACACAACAACAAAAAAAAAAAAAAAAAAACAAATTCTAATGTAATTTCCTTTTCACTAACATATTGCAAAGCACAGCTTCCTACAGGAGCATCCCAAGGGCACTGTGTAAGGTTTCCTTCATTCCTGACAAAAATGACCAAGAAATAACTCTTCAACAGAGTGTGATTTTCTAAAACATTTGAAAAGATCAGACAGATGGAATATAGTCTCTATAGTAAATAACTTTCAACTCCAAGTACTCCATCAGGATACACACAGCCTTCCTGAGGTGGCAGAAGGTAAGTACACTCGGTACAGAGAACTGAAAGGGAGAAGAAATATTGATGTGCTTCAGAAATGCTGTAAGAATATCTTTTATCCCATCAGATCTGACAGTTGGCCTCAATTTTAAGACATGGACACACCGAATTCTCCAGGTCCGGCTCCTGCTGGAAATCCACTCTGCCAGATGAGGAGCCAGCCAAACCATTCCTGTCTCTAAATGTCCTGAGGTTAGAAAATCGGTTTTCCTGATGCATGGGCTCCTGGTAGTAGGGGTGTCTCTGTCATGGATCAGATCATGATTGCAAACATTTCATTTCTTTCCCACAGAAATCAGATTCTATAGCTTCGTGCCACATATTAGAAACAATATATCAGTAATGTGAAATTTAATGGCACTTGGTGACACACAAGAGTAATTCTGTGTACACGCACATGCACATCTCCAAGAGCCTGTATTTGCTGAGACTTGTGTCCCCCCCCAGACTACATGGACATAGGATCAAAGGAACACTGCCCCTGGCCAAGAAAGAAAAGAGCTACTAAAATGACAGCCACTTTGCATATTTTATGAGGTTTGTCTCCTTACATGTCTTTATACATCCACAAAGCTTTCTCATTGCTGCTTCAAAGTTCATATTGTTTCTCTCAGTTGCTTAGGAAGTTTCATTCTTGCCTGTCTCCCCTCCTCCACGTATGCCCCTTTGCCCTTGGCATCAGCACGTCCTGACAGCAGCGTCTGTGGTGCTCTCCTGTCTTTCTGCAACTACTTACTTCTTTGTGTTGTCACTCACAAATACTTCTGCTCCTGCACAATCCACTCCAAGTAGACAGGAAGGCCAGCCTTTGCCAGGCTTCCTGTTTCCCCCAAGTCCAAGAAGAAGGAGCAAGCACTAGGTCCTGGGGAGAGTCCACATTCCCAAGTTCATGCTTGTACCCTAACACTGTCCCAAATCCAAACTAGAGCAAAAACTGGGTACATGTCAACCCTCCCACTTAACACCCTAGTTTTCATGAATGGAAAACCTGGAAAAAATGAGACAGTGGGAAGGTGATATATGGTCTAATTCCGGTTAAAGATTTGGATAATTGGAAGACATTCAGTCATCTTCGGTTCAATACGGTACATGCGCAGAGGTAAAATAAGAAATGATATGACAGTCTTGCTTTCCTGCTTGGAAAAAGAGATAACTGCACTTCTTTAATTAATCATGAGTATTGAGAACAAACAAAAAATTTTCTTAAATCACATTGTACCGTAAGAGCACAACTCACAGAGTCACTGAAGACCATAAACCTATCAAGACCATGGTAAAACTTTGCTTAGCTTACAGAGGAAAGCTGATTGCTTCTCAAGTGAAAGAAAACCACCTTAAAGTCATAAAACCCCCAGAATATATCTAAATAGTACTGGACAACCTCTCCCCTTTCTTTCACAACCCCTTTTGACCTTTCTTTTTTTTCTCAACCAGTCATGCTAACAGAATTCAGCAGCTGAGTTTGGGTAAATAGTTGCATTTTCTACTAACGCCAGTTCAACAAACTCTTCATTTCACTGGACTTCCTCAAGGCATACCAGCTCTGCCGTTTTATTTTATCTCAGAATTCAAAGTTTAGATGGTCTTCTGGGTCCAGATAGGGTGAAAGGCTTGTCCATATTTCCAGTATTTCAGGAATAGAAAAAGCATCAGAAACCAAGATCATTTAGTCTCTTGGACACTTTGTTTTCCAAACCTTTGGTGAGCCAGTAAATCATTCTTCATACCAGTCACATTAAGCCTTGCTGGTTTCTATGACAAATCAATCAGACAAAAGTATCCAGGGGGCCAAAAAAAAGTGTGGTGCTTGTCAGGAAGGACAAGTAATGTAAAATGGTAAATTTATTTAGGTTCTTTTTGTAAAGGACTGGTAATGTTATAGCAAATTACAGTTTCTAATCTATGCAGCACTGCAGCCTCATAGTAAAGGAAAAGTTTTAGTGAGCAAGTTGAATCCTTCTGGCAGGTTTATTCACTCATAAGGAATTCCTTTCATTATTTAGTACAAATAAAGACATACCTTTCTGAAAGACTTCTGCTGCTCACATTCATATTATAGCAGAACAGAGAGCTAGAGTCTTCTGCCAGTTCCACACCAGTGTGCAAGAGAGGTTCTGCTGATTTTTCAAAAGAACGTTGGGTGTACATACCAAATTGGACTGATGGTCCATCAGACCTTGCCTTCTCTCTCTGAACTCCAGACAGGGAGTTAAAAGAGCTTGGAGCAGGGGATCATCCAGCAGCACTAGACACCACAGGGAGAGGTGAAAGACTCCTTCCTGACCTCTTCAGTGATTAGACTTGAAGCATGAAATTTGATTATCCCTCTGCTAGAGCCAGAATGTTCCTCTGAGGTACATCCATGACGGCAGGGAGTGAACTGGAATTTCAAACGGGAATTCTCTCTCTGCTTTAGCTCTACTTTGGGTTAAGAGGAGACTCCCTTTATAGGCCCTCCCTCTGCCCAATCCTTCTCTTCAGGAATGGCAACACAAGCCTGTCACCGTGCCCACAGTTGCCAAAAGGTTTGGAGCTAGGCTACAAGCAAAAGAGACAAGGGTTAATTCATCTCTCCTTCTGTAAAAAGGAGACTGAACTCAATTTAGAGTCTTACACTAGCAACTGTTACACCTTCAAGAGAATGTAGGGCTCCACTAGGATCTACTGCACAGTGGCAAGAGGTAATA
Organism: Meleagris gallopavo; assembly: GCF_905368555.1. Taxonomy (NCBI): domain Eukaryota; kingdom Metazoa; phylum Chordata; class Aves; order Galliformes; family Phasianidae; genus Meleagris; species Meleagris gallopavo. The sequence goes on along the minus strand of NC_139408.1, from coordinate 39,816,241 downwards.
TTAGGCTTTGTTCAAAGAACAAACTCTCTAAGTGACTTGCTGGCCCTTTGGTCCCATCTTACCGAAGACTTTGAAAACTAGATGCTGATCATTTGATTTCTCATCCTTCATAGTCCTAGCACTAACAGTTAAGTAGTCTATCTCATCTGTTCTAAAGCCAAGTAATCTTTTTCAGTATCTCCTCCGCTTATAAACGTTAACAGTCAGTGCACCTTTCTCCCCAGATTTTGCCAATGCTAGGAAGTCTCAAAGCAGAAGCATGTGCTCTGACTATGTCCAAGCAAATGCAGAACTCAGTAGAGGCTACAAAATAAACAGATGAATAAGGTATTCAACATTTTGCAACCTCATAAAAAGCTGAGCTGGGACAGAGAGGACAGGAATGGAAGGGCTGAATGCCAATCTGGATAGCTGAGAGGTCTGTTAACTTATCCCCCAAAGATTTGTTCCTCCCTTAGGTTGTATCTAATAACACAAACTCCTATCTAATGCCACTAATGCTATTATTCTTGAAAGCCCAAACCTAAGGAGGGAAAAGGCAGCATGTGGCAGCAGATGCCAGCAATCAGCCAAGATCAGAGGGAGAGTATGTCTCCAGGCTATACGTATGAGATAAACATTGACTTCATTTCCATCTGTATCCCCCATACTCTACTGCCGCCCCCCCTTCCCAAACCTCCCAGTGTCTTCTCTTCCAAAACTCTGCTCTGCTCCTGTTGAAATGATAATTGTTAATTTATTCTGCTTTTTTGGTTCCCATGCTAACCCTGAGCTTGTGCTGCCTGGTGTCTAAGCAGCTTGTCCTGGGGATACGGTTAAACCTGCCTTTGATCAGCATTTAATCCTTCAAGGTGCTCAAGGGGCTGGAGTTTAGTTTCTATGTGGAAGCAATAAGAAAAGATGGAAAGGACGAAACAGGACTCTCACACCTTTTTTTTTTTTCTTTTTTTCTTTTTTTTTCCATCCCTCCCTGCCTCTGAAGGAAGGGAATGCAAAACATTTATCATGGACTGACATGGCTGTTACAATCAAGAGAGAACTGCTCCATAGGTCTGGGCTAGATCTGATTAATGAGAGAAGTGGGGACTCTGGCCAATTGGAGCCTCATCTGCCTATCTCCAGTAGCCCAGAGATCTGGATTATATTGCTCTTCAGCTAAATACAAGTTGCTTGTCAGGAAGAGGTTATCCTCCCCTCTTTTCCCTCATCAAGAGGACAAGTAGAGGTAGCATTTTATCACAGAGAAACCAAGTTCTCTAAAGGAGTCTTTCAAAATAAATAAATAAAAAGCAATGCAGTTCCTAAATACAGCTAAAAATGTTTGGCTAGATAAAGCCCCAACTGTAAGGCACAGACATATGCAAGGACACAGAAAATGAAAAACAAGGGGAGGAGCTGGGAAGAGATTTGAGTAGGAAAGACTAGATGGGATGATGAAAGACAAAGGCTGCTAAATATTCCAGAGAAACCTACTATTACAGGATTCTGTTAACGATGTGGGACACCAACTCTAAGACAAATCTACACCCAAAATCACTGAAAATGAAAAGTGGTGCAAGGTCCACTGCACAGGATTCCCTTTCCTCAAAGAGGAAAACACAGCATCCACGTTGGTAATTTACAAGAATTTGGAATTTTAAGTCAAAGATCAGCACTAATGACACCCCAGCTACTGTAGATTCACTTGTCCTAAATATTTTTGGTCTCAGAATCACAATTCAGAGGCCACAGACTGACATTTCTTGAATGTCACTCATCACAATGATTTGGCATATACATCATTATTACATCCTATCAGCCAAGCTCTTGGTGTAACAAAAATAGAATACAATATAGCTTCTTATCTAGCTAAGGTATTTCTGGAGTGCTGATCAGTATAGCTATCTAGGAAATTTAACAGTAGAATACAGAAGTTGACTATAGGTTATCAAGTGCTTTGGTAGCTTACTCAACTGAAGCCTGCATGTGTAAATCTGAAAATATCCAGAACCACCATCCAAGAAGGATTTTGTTACTGCTACCATTTACTTACAGCTCAGTATAGTAAACTGGGGGCATGTCATAGCTCCTAGGTTCTGCTTGTTCTGCAATAGAATTGCTTTGTGCACCTGGATGAGATGCTTCTTCCCTCCGGGCCTCAGTAATCTTACGATACTTAGTTTCCTTAGGAAACTCAATTTCCAATGAAATGGAATTAACGATACTGTCTATTTTTAGTAGGATCGTTTTAGATGGCTCTAGACACATAAACAGCTGTGAAATTGAGAATAAAAATAATTTATCCTGTTTGCACTTGCTTATAGTTACACTGTCATAAATCTTTATACACTATCTCTGTTCTGTAACTGGAGACAGCAATTGGGATTTTAGCCTGCCTCTAGTCACATAATAAAGTGTGAGTCACTCACCTCTTGCATCTAGAAAAAAATTCTTGAAACCATAGGTAATTTCAAAGTACCAAATAAACTTCACAGCTTGACCTCAGCTTCACAAATCTTCATGCCATACAAAAGTAGCAAAGAAATCAAAATCCCTTAACAGCTAAATAAGTGACTTGTTCAAATACCATGCAGGAGAAGCATTTTCTACCAGGTGTGGTAGAAACGAGAAATATGTCAGCCCCATTTACACATACTCTGAACTGTGTAAAACACACCTATCACAAATAAAACACATGGGAAATACTGATGATACACAGTTAAAATGGTCTCAGGCAGAAGTAAAGCAGATTCCTGGGGTGATTTCGCAGCCCCTCCGCTCTCTGCACTGCCGTCTGTGCCCAGCTCCAAGGCTCAAAGCTGACCCGAAGAAGGAGCCTCTTCCTTCCCTCTGTCCCTGTACAGTTCACACAAGTCTTGCAGCCTTACAAGGACTCCTGCTTTCACATCTGTTGTGCTGTGCAGCCCTAAAGAAAAAAACTGCTCTGCTCTCCCTCCTCTGCAGATACACAGAGCATTAAATTTGCTGCAGAAAAAAATCACTGCCACCCTCAGCACACCAGCAGAAAAATGAGAGATATTTGAAATAAAGAGTTAAATCAATTCCAAAAGCGTGTCCAACTCCCCCTTACCTGAGCTTCCCTCAGTCATTTTTTTTTTTTCTTCTCGGGCTTTTTCAATATAGGGGAAAAAAAAAAAAAAAAAAGAAAAAGTGTAAAGGAGGAGAAAAAAAAAAAGAAAAAAAAGGGAAGCCAGCTGGCTCAGCAGGAGCTACATGCTGATGAAGGAAGTTTTGCTTTGGGGGTGCAGGGTGAGAGGAAATGAAGCAAATAAATGGTATTAATCTTTTAAACCTGAGAGTTTTAGCTACTGCATTAAAAAGCTGGCAGTGGTATCTTCTAATCCCAAAGCCCAAGTGCAGTGTATTATCCAGCAGACTGCATTCCCACACTTGACACCTCCCTAAAAGCTTTCCTGCATTTGTGCCAGTTTTATCAGCTACCTGGAGGACTGAAAGAGAACTCTCTCACTAATTCCCAACTTTAGAGCAATCCTGCTCTATCTCTTGAATAGCAAGGTGAAGAGGGCTCTACCTTTAGAAAACCTTTGCTTGTTCAGTTATACCACCTTGCTTTACTATTAGCCCCGAATCAAACCCATATTACTCAGTAGTTGCATCAAAAGAATTCAGTGGTGGCTTGATTCTATGCTTACTGCTTTGCCCTGAGGTGTGACTCCCTCTGTCATGGGGCCTGAAAGCTGATAACAGTTCACAAAAGCTCAAGGGAACAGAGTAGGCCAGGAAATTAAGAGTAAATCAGTATCTACATAAGCCCACAAGAAGAATTTAAGAAGCCAGGCTAAAAATAACAGAACTGAGACACAGCCAGCAGCTAACATCCCAGAATCTTGAGAAAGCACTGGACAACTTCAGGGACAATGACTTAAGAAGATTTCCAGTTTTTTGCCTAATAACAAAAATGACTCCACAAGTGACAATCTGCTCGTGATTACCAAGAGTTGTGAGCTTGTTGCTGAAACACCATAATGGCCATTTCAGATGAAACCTAGATCCATGTAGTCCAATATATGCCCACAACAGTAACTATTCCTCATTGAAAGGACAGCAAAATCTGCCATGAGAGAGAATTAATGCAGTTTAATAGAACTGATGTAGTTAGAACAAGCAGGCATGATTTCAGCCTCAAGGCTAGCCTGCCATAATTATATCAGGTAATTTACTAGGCTTGCTCAGGTACATACTAACACCATTACAGCCACAACAATGCTATTAGCTGCAATCTGCTCTGGTCAAATTTGAGAAGATGTGCTGTCTTACTTCTTAGGTCTCATCCTCATTTCTAGGGATAAGCCTTGAAACAGCACTTTTATTAGTAGCAGTAAAAGACCTGTCATGCTGCCTTGTCAATGGTCCCTGCACAGCACAGTCCCCCCTGCCCCATGGTGAACCATCTTCTGGGTCACAGTCAGACTGAATAAGGAAACAATAGTTTAAAGTAGAATTTGACAGATTTAGCATAGCTAACAATGTTTCTTAATGATTCCAGATCCCCTGCTCCATTGTGAGTTCATCAATAAATGCAGTATTTCTCCAGGTTTGTGAGGAATGTTCTACCTGGCTTTTCATCTTTTTCTCTTTTGAGTTACAAAATAAGATTTTTTATTAAGATCTGTGGGGAGGGACAAACTGCTTGGAGTCTCAGTGTAGCATTACAGTTTATTCAATGTATTACTTTTCCAAATCACAGCTTCCTTTGGATTCTGTCATGGAACTGCTGACACACCGGATGGTCCAGGGAAGAAATTAGATCATATGCAATCTGTTTCTATCTCTCCTCTTTTTTTTTTTTTTTTTTTTTTTTTAAGATACCTGAAACAGATAAAGAACAGACAGAGGATGGTCAGATGCCCACTGGGTATAAGCTGGCATAACTCTGCCACAGTCACTAAGTAGAATGAGTCAACATATTGATACCTACTGAGAAGTTATCCTTTGTACCTTAAAATATTAACACCAGAGTCAACATGAAGCAAAATGGAGAGGGGCTATCACCTCATCTGTTCATATTTTTGTCCTAATGGAATGTACAGCCTGTATATTTGCCAAAATGAGCCTGTCTGAGTCACAGAGAAGCTGTCACCCCAGCCTGCTCCAGTTGGTCCACTTCTTCCACCTTCTGACCCAGGGCACTGCCCTACTGCCACATGGATGAGTACAGCAAAATTCTGCTGCACTAGAAGAAGAAATAAAAATAACACTCTAAGCAGACTTCTAAAACTAATTTATCTACCTACAAAGATTTTATTCACAAGTAGAATGTGGGCCCACATTCTGTTATTACTGATATCAACACTAACCTGCAAGATCCTTATCAAAGGCAGCAGACCAGTTCAAATTTATGTCAGTATAATGAGGATCAAAAACAGTACATTCCTTTTGTATCTGAACTAACAGCATTTTGGGGTAGTAACATAACGTGCTAATTTTAAACACCTTATCTAGGTGTTCCTGCTTTGGCAGGGGGATTGGACAAGACGATCCTTCAAGGCTCCTTCCAACACCTAACATTCTCTGATTCTGTGTGATTCTGTGCTCTAACTGCAGAATGCTGCTCTTCCTCTCCTCCCAGCCCCTACTTCCTTTGCCAGCATTCTGGTGCAGATTTTCTTAGATAATATAGTTGCTTTCATGTCTTCAAACTGAAGGCTTCATAAATTGAAAAATGGTCTTTTAAAAACTGCAATATTTTTCTTTTCAACATTTTTCATTTTTGCAACATCTTAAATGCTAATTCCTTTATCAAAAATACTATTGGAACTGTTATCAAAATGGTTATAACTGTAGTAAAAACCCTTAGAACATGAAAAACATCCATTCCGAACCACAACAGCAAAAGCATCAAAACCTCTATATTTAAAGGATAAGTTGAAAAATATTTTCCAGAAAGGCTACAGAAAGTTAACTCATTCCTTGCTGTGCCCTCTCCTTTTCTTCTTTTTCTGCAAATACAAGCACAGTACTGAGGATCACATTCATTCCCTTTCAAATATGGACACAACAGAGTCTAGATTTTTCACAGACTACCAGCCCACCAGCCTTCCTACCTACAAACCTACCAATCAATGTTTCTCAAGAGCTACCTATTTATGTGCCACAATTTTATGTACAAATCATGAACTATACAGCTTACGGACACTTTGCAGTCCTAAGCTTTACTCACGTATGCTTTGCAAGAAGATACTCAGAATGCTAATGGTCCTGACAACACAAAAACAAGAACTGCTGCTGCACACACACATCAGTGGGTAGCTGCTTGGGTCTCTTTTCAGGGCTTTCTAAGCTGTATGGAGCAAGAACTGAGATCCTATCTGCTTTCTACCTTCAACATGCCAATGCTAGTGAATAACTGTACGGAAAATTAACAACTAAATGGGAGAAAATAAAACCTTTCTTGAGACATGAAATAAGATGTTTTACAATTTTAATGTAGTAGTACATAGCTGTCACAAAAGGCATTGCACAGTGATCCTTCCTCTCCCTCTTGTTTAAATGCTCTCTGGGAGCACAGCCTCATAGAGGCTCAGTGCAACAACTAAAAAGGTTGTCAAGTTTAATGGAGCCAGTGATGGCTCTATTCCATGTTAATTATTTGCTATTGCCAGCATGGTAAAGTTGAGCAACCCAAATCTCTAGGACAGTAGTGTTAATGGAATAAGCAAAAAAAGTCAAGTGAGATGCTATCTGAGCCTGCCTGATGAGATTGCAGTCTGAAGACAACCCTGTTTTATCTCAGATGATGAACTATCAGGGATAAGCAGAATGCATCAACTCTATTTCCTCAAGACCTTGACTTGCTGGTGGTAGGAGAATATGAATAACATCTAGGCAGTTCGATATAGATTAAATATGGTACTGGATAAGATCATAATGTTAATGAATGTCCACTTTAAAAATATCCTCAAATACCTAGTCCAATAGCCACACAATGCAGAGGATTAAGTTTCCAGAATAAGCTTTTTGAGGAAAGGTAAATTAAAGGTAAAATCAAGGGCTCCATTCTATGTGCAATATGTATGTAGGTCAGTCAGAATGTAATGCCTCCTATTTATTTCCATGGAAACTACAACAAATACAGAGAGCACAACAGCACTATTTAATAAAGCCGAAAAAGACTATTTTTCAACAGTTGCTACCATTAGCTACGCATTTTTGCCAGCAATGGACAAGAGCCTGTATGCCATACATATAAAAATCTGTATCAGTGGAGGTGGCCCACTGTTGATATTGTTGAAACAACCCCCCCACCACCTCACTGTACTCACATCCAGTTTGTTCTCCATAAACATTCAGCAAGCATCAATGAAAGTCAATGAGTGCAATTATTCCCACATGAGGAATTCAATGGCACACTTTTGCTTCATCCACACTCCTATGTCAGACACCACATTGTCAGACTGCCCCACTTCTGCCTTTTGTCACATGGCAGCAACACATAACAAAATACTCTTTGGAAGACTCAACCTCTGCTGCCATACACCAATATTTGCCTCAGATGTTGTGGGTCAACATAATAAAATAGGGGGTCTTGCTTTCAGGGCTGCTCTCAAATCTGAAGACAAACATCATTCTTCTTATGTGTAGACTTACTTACAGTAATACTTGATTTCTGAATAGTCAAAAGTATTATTTATCTCAAAAGGCTTCACAAATCTAGATCATTATTGTAATTTCTGTAGAGAGGAAGAAACTCATTTAACTTAGATTACAAAGCCAGAAAATTGAATATCTAGAACAGATTCAGACTCCACTATCTTCCAGATTCACATCACACAGCTATGTGTGACATTAGTTAAAAAAATGGTTTGGTAAGAAAAATAGACAGAAATCTTGCAAAATGAAGACTAAGTCATGTACCACATGTCCGTATTCACTCAAAGTTAAATAATCTATAACTGCCACTGAGAAATTTTAAAACATCAAGATTAGGTAAATTGTAATGTGTAAATACATCTAAGGATTATTCATTTATGCAAATGTTACTATTACATTTGCCTGAATAAAGCACTGCATTAACTTATTATAATGTTTATCTTAAACAACATATTGCCTTAACAGTGAATTGTTTGGACTTTATATTTACTTATGTTTATTCACTGGAGAAATATGGTATAGTATGAAGCAGTGAAGGTAGGATTGAGCCACGACTCAGGATTTCTCCAATAGCAGCTTATAGACTTTGATTTCCTGGTGCAGAATCAGTGTAGAAGTACACAGTGAAACACTCTCAGGATCAACAACTCTTGGAGAAGTCCACAATCAGCATCTGGAAAAACCTACAGGATTGGGTTTGTTTCATAGTAACAGTTAAAAAAATAACATGAACTTGTTACTGATACATGACACCGCAGAGCCTCTGAATGCATCCTCTCAGAATCCCACTTACACCATTTTCACTTCAAAAATTCTTCGATTAAAATTCTTCTTTAATTAAAATCCTAGCATCAGAGTCACTTTGCAACATGTGTTTAGTTTGAAGGCTAAAATCCTGAGAATGATTCAAACTATTGGCTTCAGGAGCCCAGTCATCTACAGATAATATTCACAAATATTTCTCATTTCTTTTGCTGCACAAGCCACACTGTATCAAGTAAAGGAGAAATAACAGCAACTATTTTGGGACCCTTCTAAGTGAATTAATGCTCATGTAACCCAGGCTTTCAAAATGGTTCTAATGGCATAGATGTGTGTTTATGTTTGCATTTGTATCCAAATCTTTTTACAACTAGCGCTGACTGAGAATTTTCCTCTGAAAGGTAATTCATCAGAACTCAGCTATTTATAGGAGTTTTTCTAAATTCATTTTTCTAAAAAGTTTAGGCTGTTAACAGTAAAGTCTCAAGTTTCATTAAAAAAATTTTGTTTATAAAGATTAATTAATAAATAGTTAATGGAGTTTAAAAATGTCAAAGACTGAAATTCTTCTAATGAATTTGTTACAATCAAGAAAATCAAACAAAGTTTGTCTTAAGTCCAACTAGCATTGAAGAACAAAACACAAATCTGAAAGAGCAATACTTAAAGCTGCATGCAGGTTTATGTTTTTAAACATAACACATGGTTATGTTAAGAAATTAGTCAATTTGAGAGAACAGGTTACTGTTACTTGTAGATCAGTGTGGAGTGATACTAGCAAAAGGAAAACAATATGATCTCTCCCTTAATGGGAGAGAGAGAGAACTAGTTATTATCTATAGGACATAAAGGCATTCACAGGCAACAGAATATAAGAAGAAATGTAACATACTATAAATCAGTATTGCCATACTGCGCCCTTGACTTTTAGTCTAACAGAGTTACAAATCTTAGTTTCTAGGATCTTCTTTTGAAACTATTTTGAAGGGACTCCCTTGAGGATCAGGGCTGATAGAGTGGATATCTGTGAAAAATGTTTTTCCTCTGTTAACAGGATAGTTCTACTTACTGAAGGTTTGTGCTAGCTTACCATGGTACAGGACAGCTTTCTGGACTCACTGGCTAAGATTCCATGAGGCTTTTTGCAGTGCTGGATGAAAGACACCATATTGTGGACCACAAGAGTTAAATCCAAGGCTTTGAATGGTTCTATTGTGATGTTATACTGTGGTGGCTACACAAATCAGGCTGCCTGTGCCTTTGTTTCACTGAATTAAGTTTATTTCTGGTAATTAATTCAGTAAAACTGTTGTGGTGGTAGATTGAGGGCTACAGACATTTTAGGGAAGGAATTAATTATGAAAAAACAACTTCAAATTATTTTATTTTTTCCCATCATTTTCTGTTCAAGGTCCTCCACATGGTTTTAAGTCATGAGCAAATGTATACAATGGGTGCATTTTTGTATAGAGAAAGAGTGGTATTACAGTAATTTTCAGTGAGATACTCAGATGTCTCACATAAAGATACAAACTACCTATATCTCTTGAGAATAGATGTTGAAAGAAGATACTTGGACCAATTCTCTCTGAATTCCCTGGAACAGCAAGCTCAGAACTTGCAACATTTTCAACTTATCAGAGTTAGTCTCATTTCATAGAATCACAGAACATTCCCATCGATGTTCTAGGGGAAAGACCTACAAAGATTCTTAAGAGTAACTTCTGGCTCCACACAGGACCATCCAAAATTCAAACCATAGTTCTTAGAGTACTGTCCAAACTCTTGTTGAACTCTGGTACATCAGGGCTGTGACCACTGTCCTGGGGAGCCTGTTCCATGCTCAAACACCCTCTAGTTTCCAAACACCCAACCTGACCTTCCCCTGATGCAGCTCCATGTCATTCACTTGGGTCTTTTGCTGTCAAAAGAGAGCAGAGATCAGGGCTGCCCCTTCGTTCCCCTCATGAGTAGCTGTAGGCTGCCATGAGGCCTCTATTCAACTTCCTCTTTTCTGGGCTGGACAATAAAATGACCTCAGCCACTCCTCATGTCTTACGCTCTAGACCTTTCACCATCTTTGATGCCCTTCTATGGACACATCTGACACATTTCATTGAGTGAAAAAAAAAGAAATACTGAATACACTAGACAGGAAGATAGCCCTTCATCTATACCATGCCCAAATTACATCATAGATTACAACAACTGAGGGAAGTCCTTCCTGCCCAGGCAAGATGTTCCCTAGCATCAGCTCATTTATTTATTTATTTATTTATTTAGTTAGTTAGTTAGTTAGTTAGTTAGTTATTGCTGCTGAGTCTGCCAATTGCTAGATAAACACGAGAGATCAATATTTTCATCCATGGCTGGCAAAATCTACACAAATGCTCCGCATACTACTACAATTGAGGTTGAATCTGAGATCTGCAGATCACAGCTACTTGTTTGGCCATGCAGGTACAGACTGTGCTGACAAGGGTACCTCTCGCCATCCGTGAGCACTGTGTGAGCACACCAGATTGTTTTTGTGCCAAATGTATTCTGGCTTGTAATGACAAAAGTGGTATCAGGCTGGTTATACCTCCCAAACCTCTAGAAAATATACAAGTATTTCATTACTACTTCCAAGTTTACAGAATGAAGAGGTAGAGCTCTGTTTTAGTTAAGCTAGGGTAAAAATAAGAGACAGATTCAGAAGTTGTTACTTTCATATTCATTGGTTAGATCACTCTACCTCTGTCCCTATGGGATATTCTTATCTGAAAGAAGTTCTCTGGGAGGTTTACATTAGTTTAGAAGAAAACACTGAATAGAAAGGACTTAATTTTATGCACCATAGACTGCAACAGAAACATTGTGAGTACATGGCAACTGTTGTTTGAAAATGGACACAACAGGCTTAACTTTATACAATTTAGAGGCAGAAGAGAAGACATTTCTGGCAGCATTTAGCAAGACTAAGGTTGTTTATATTACACAAAAGTTCACACAAATCCAGCTTTTCTGCAGAGCAATGCAAATTCTCTCTCTAACACATGCACACACATTGTATTTCCAATCCTCTGAACTCACTGATGTGAGTTTCTATTAGGAAGAGAAAGAGGTATGACTGCCATGTGCACAGATTTCCCAGAAGACATCTTATTCTTCTACCTGGAAATTCTGGCTGAGGAAGCTGGAGGGTTGTGTGCGTATGTTTCGCAATTCTAGTTTTGCTCATGCACAGGCTTGTGCTAAAATGCATGCACAGTGAATAAGATCTTCCAGGAATACCCAAAGTACATATGCTTTGCTCCCACAAAATAAATGACAAGCAACTGAGACACACTGGAGTTGAAGTATACATGTGGATTAACTGAGAAGTACACAGACGATGGTGAGTACTTCTTGGTAGCATGACATACGTATGTGCCTCCTTTCCCTGTGACATTCTTTTGCAAGGAAATCCAAAATAAAAATATAGCCATACCACAGGGCAAAAGTAATGTGAACAGTGTAGTGGACAGGCAGCACCAGTGGCAGATTCTAGTGACAAGTGTGATTCTCTGAACAACCACATTCAGATATCCTAAACTCTATTAACTGCAGAAAACTACTGATTAGGAACCTCGATGGTCTGGAGTCATGTGATAAAAACAGTAACCCACGGACTTCAGCAGAATTCAGGTTGTTTAAATGTGGCAACAGTTTCTGATTCAGGAAACTGCTTTATCCCTCTATGCCCCATTTTCTCTTCTTAGAATAAGAAAAAATACTGGTTGCTTGCCCTCTATCAGTATTATGATGCTGTAAGTAGCTATGTTTTGAGATAGTGATATAAAATAGCTAAGGAAAAATCTTCATAAGAAATAGACTTATTAATAAGAATGACAAGTGAAATTATTATAACTGAATAAAATTGCAGTAAGTCTCCTTCTCCGTTCTTTACAGAGTAGGATGATAATCATTTGTGAGGTCAAACTGAAAAAAAAAAAACAAAAAAACAACCCTCCCTTGGGATATACAATTAAACACATCAAAGAGATTATTTGCATCCATCTGTAGCATCTGGCACTGGCCACTGCCAGAGACGGAATACCAGACCAGATGGACTAATGTACATGGCAATTCTTATCATCTTGTGTGATTAATTTCTTCCTTCAGGTTGGTATGTCTCTTCTAATTGCATATCAACATCTAACCAAAATTGGTGCTGACGTATCATTGATTGTACTGTGAGTTTATCTGCAGCTCAGCATTCTGGGACAGTTTAGCCTCTTGCTTACACTAATTGTAATGCAGGATTTCTTTATCAGAATTTCTACATTTGCTTGTACATTTTCCAAGTCTTGTCCTCAGAGATTACCAACAGAGAGCATGACTCAACTGTAATTTAAACCAAAAATCTTTTTTAGTTCCTGAATCTCTGCTACTCCGGCACTGTAGCCCACAAGACTGTAGACTGTAAGACTCCAAATGATTTTCTTACAGCTACAGTCTTGTCTGTGAATTTATATAGCCCAGACCTGTGCAGCAGGATCCTAAAACCTTTCCACAAACTCTTTTGGAGTGACTGTGACAGTTATGATCTTTCTTCAGTGAAACATCTTCCTCACTCTCAGTGTCTCAGATGAACCACAGAAAAACAGCAATCTCATCTTTTACAAAACCTATCCACTGTGCTTTTTTTATACGAAGATCCTATAAGCAATGATAACTAGTTAATTTTACATTGCTAATAATTATATTTTTAATAAGTATCAATAGAAACCAATAGCACCGTACCATAAAATGATGATCTTGCATTGTGATATCACAGCAGGTGATGATTTTCATTGCCATATTTTAAAGTTCTTGACTAGATAGGACTTCTGCAAACCTATTCCAGTTCATCTACATGAAGGCCAGAGACTGAGGCAGGTAGTCTAGAAAGTGTCCTTGAATCCAACAGGAAATCTGCAAAGGCTGTAGAGAAGTGTTGTCGTTGTGTGGCTGTTTGAACTGTGGAACAATTTAGAAGAATCAAATTGCTTCTACAGATGCAACTGCTTTGTCTAAACTCACTGTTCAGGGTGAAATATTCTACACATACAGCCCCTAGCCTTTTCCTGAATTTATACTCAGCTTCCCTATGGACATGAATTACACATAATTCTAAACCTCAACAGAAATGTAAATGCCAGACATGGCTTCTGAAGTGAAGCAAGCTTCCCTGAGGAAAAATACTACAGATATCCCTATGCACACATGCAGGGGTGCTACAACAGAAACGTCTGCTCTCCAGACACAGCACTTAAAGAGGACTGCTTCTATCTCCTAATACATAACATTGGAGCATAGGCAGGGCAGATGCAGCCTGGCCCCACTACACCCTGCAGTGCAGCCCAGTCCCCATCTGGGCCCAGTGACCTGCTCAGTAACACAAGTAAAGTACTGCGTGGCTTTTCCCAGTCTGAGAGCAGCAGAAGCCACCTCTTCACCCTCCACAGAAAACACTTTCAAAATTACTTTGATTCCTTACACCAGTTGGTAATAAATTACATGTATTAATATCTTGCTCTAGATATTGGCAGTAAGACTTCTAAGAACCCAGATAATGGTTAATAAATAAATTAATAAGCTACGTGAGTGTTTCAACCATCACAGTAAGCTGAGTTTATAAAACTAATGCAATACTGTAAAGTTTAGGTCCAAAGTAAAATAAAAATCACACGGCTAAAAGACCACCATATAGCGACCATCAGGGCTCTAAAGATCGAGGTGCAGGATCCACAGACTTCTGCAGAGCACTCTAAACATCTTCAGCTCAGACCAACAAAGCAATCATCCTGCTGAGCTCTTAAACTCCTCTTTCATTTCCTTTCCTTAATCTATTTCTTCCTCCAACTTCAAATTGTCTGTGTCTTTTGTTGAGAACTACTTGGATTTTTAGTGGTTCTTCTGATAATCCTTGACTCTTTTACTCCTGATTAAAGAAAAAGAAAGAATGGGAATTGTACCCTTGACTGCTTTACACTTCACCTTAATTTCCACCCTCCTCCTCTTCTTTCCCTGCCCTGTTCTTTCCTTTGCCAACTGAAATCACCTGGATAATTTAGTTCACAATTTTTGATAAAATGAACAAATTGAACAGTTGCAGAGATGACCTAACCTGTGACAGAAGGAGGAGAGAGACTAGGGAACACTGAAAATAGAGGCTGGAATGATGTGAGCAGCTCTATGTGTCTCTCCAAAAATTCCCTTAAGTTCTGGAATTGGTAAATGAAATCATCACTAACAGCTGAGGATCACATGATCCCAGGAAGAAATAACTGAAAAAAAAACAACACCGCATCCAACCATGCAGTCCAGGCATTTCCCATATTTCTGACACTCTACTCTTGGGGTGAGGATTAATAATTCTTTGTAGAACTGCCTACATGAGAAGATACTTATCCTTCTTAGGGTGCCAAGGGATGAATTCCTAGCACTTCAGGGAAAGACACAGCTGTAACATTCTGATGTTTCCAAGATTCAAAGTACAAAATAGTCTGGCTGAAGTTTGAAAATCCCCTTCCTGTCTGTTGGGAGAGAACAATAAAAATACAGTGCTTTTCCTTTCAGATAAGTTATGTCAGGATCACATCACATTTCTGCACTACGGCAGAAGGAAACTGGAACACTCTGAAATGTATGATACAGCTCGGAAATTCACCATCCAGTATGCTGAGATAGGCAACAGCAGAGCTGGAGAAAACTTCTGGGAGTTCTGCCCACTGCTGCTGCCCAGGAAAAACCTTTTCAGCACTCTCTGTCACAAAATGAGATTTGTCTTCAGTGACATCAATGGCAAACAGCAGTTCTCCCCAAGGAATCCAAAAGAGCTCATGATTTCACCATTTTTGTAAACCAGCTATCAAGTATTAATCAGTCCAGTAGAGGACGCCGCTCATTTTGCCAGTGTATTTTTGCCTAATGACTGGACAGGAAAAGTAGCCTGAGACTATGACTTGCTAAGTATAAAATAACCTGCCTGGGACAACAATTGTCTGAAATGAAATAAGCTTAAATATACACTAGCATTCATCTGGGCAGGATTTGCCACCTGGATCTTTACTTACATGACATATCCTTTTTTTCCTAAGCCTGTAAACATCTACTCGTTCTGAAGGACAAACACTCCCACCACCTTACTTTGTTCCAAGCTCCTGCAAGCGTGGCATGCTCACATTGCCATGTGTCAGAAAATCGCCAAGTAAAGGGATGCCTGCAGGGCACAGACATTTCTTTTCTCTGAACATGAACATAGCAAAAAAAAATAATAAATTAAAAATGAATAGTAAAAAATGTTTGCTGTTTCTCTTCTTTAAGCCCTTGTTAGGTGCTGAATATATTTCTCAAGGAAAATTAATTTCTTTGCCTTTTCCTTGCCTCTAATGAACTGCCTCTGAATGCATGAGGGCACAGGAAGGAGAGCAGACTGTGGTGAGATAATAAAAAGTGAAAAGGCATTCAAAGCCATCAGTATCTTGCAAACCTACACTGATAGAAATATGTTGGACTGCAGACAGGGGAGAGACATCAGGGAAACTTGGAATATCTTTGGCATTCATTATTTAACTGAAAAAAAAAAAAAAAAAAAAAAAAAACAGATAACACTGAGAAAGCAGCAGGTTATGCAGTCCTATGGAGAGGTTAAGGAGACAGATGACTCTAGATATAAGCCATATAAATTTAAGATTTCTCTATGTCCTGTCCAGGCCACCAGCATTTCTTAACACTGCACTCAGTAGTTGTTAGTCCACAAATTCCTCTGTGAAATCCTAGGACATCATAATTATCAGCAGAATAATATGAATGTGGGGAAAATGTAATAGAAGTAAGTAAAACAAGAACACACCTGCCTCCACTTTCACCTCACCAGGTATTAAAAGATCCACAGCATTTTTAAGTCAGAAAATGTGCCAATATTTATGAGTTCATGGCAGCTTCAAAAGTTTTGGGAGTGAAATTTTCTCAGATGATCATCATAACTCCAGGAAGTTAGAAAAGATGGAGTACAAGTAACTGAGATGTTTTACTCCAACAAATAAGTGGATTTCTGAGTGTTCAGTCACACAGACAAAACCTTCCCAGTGCAGACAGTCAGGTGGAGCCCTTGACAGAACTAATTCTCTATGTAGCCTGAAAGTGGATTAACAGGATCAAAATTACTCAACCTTTTTCCTTCCTTCCTTCCTTCCTTCCTTCCTTCCTTCCTTCCTTCCTTCCTTCCTTCCTTCCTTCCTTCCTTCCTCCCTCCCTCCCTCCCTCCCTCCCTTCCCTTCTTTCCTTCCTCCCTCCCTTCCTCCCTTCCTCTCTTCCTCTCTTTCTTTCCAAACACGTGTTTCTTCAACAATTTCGTGCCAAATCTTATTTTAGTCAAATGTGTTCTATTGCCCTGCAGAAGGCAGGCAGATCTCAAACCATCTTGGAATATCTGCTAGCACAATTACATGCTTAAGACAGTGTTCATGAATGGCAAAATGAGCACTGCTGATTTTTTTTTTTTTATATTAATAAAATACTGGTGCTTCTGGCTTCCCTATAAACTTTAAGAATGCTCTGTAGCTAAGGAGAAACACTTTCAATGACCAGTGTGCTTGTTGTCTGCTGTGTTCTCTCCCTTGACCAACCCATAACAGCCTTCCCAACGCTATTCAGTAAATTTCTATGCTCTGCTGCTTTGCCCTCATAGTATGGCTGGAAGCTTCACCAACGGGGGAGTGCATTTTTGCACCGAAACATCTGGTACTGAAACAGCAAACCTGCAGCACCAGCTAAATAGAAACATTTCCAGACATCGCATCGCTGCACCGTCTCCACTGGCTGGGGTCATTAAGCAAAGCAGATGGAATGGGAGCAGAAGGCTGCTATAGTTGCAGGATCCAGCCGACACTGAGAGTCAGGAAAACACTCACCGAGCAGAGCAGTAGGGGAGCAGGGAACGAAAGGGTTCGCCAAACAGGTCCCAGCAATTGATTGCTGTCATCCAGCATGATGTCAAAGATCAAACTGTTAGACAATAAAAGCAAACTTCATCTCCTCTCCTCTTCCAATCATTTCTGCTGGATGAGGATACACTGTATCTGTTCTAAATCCATAGAACTGATTCCAAGGATAGAACGGAGTCTGATGCACTCCACAGCTGTTACATGGACCCTGACCTGGGGATAAGCAGCCTGGTGGTACTCTTCTCCTAAGCTTTCCAGATAACAAAGTCTTCACTGATTCTTTACCATGTGGTATTTGCAGAATAAGCAGAGGGTCTTTTTTTAGCAGCATCTTATGTCTTTCTGATTCATTCACTTTGTCCCTTGAGCTTCCGCAACACATGGACTGCTATAGTCTGTGAAATACTTTCTCCCCTCCTCCTCTCCATCATCAAGAATGCAAAGAGATGAAAGGTGCAAAAGTAAGAAGATGATAAAGTAAACCTTAGCACTGGCTCCATTTAGTAATATCCTTTATCAGCCTGCTATTTGTGCTTAGCAACCACTGTATCTCACACCAACTTCATTTTCATTTTAATATACCATACAGAAAAGCAGCCTAAATATACATCCCCAGATCTAAAGCGTATAATCTGTAAACTACAGGAACAGGCAGATCATTTCCATTAGTTTCTTATGTAGCAAAAACCACAATTTACACCGAAAGCATATAATTATATTCAAATTCTAAAAGACAGTGTCGGAAGTACTTTAAATTCATAGTTTGGGGGAAAGTCACTCAGGGGTATACGCAGTTATGTTTTAATACGCAAAAACAACACAAACGCATGCAAAGAGAGCGCAAGAGAAGTAATTGGTGATGGCGAGGAAGCCGTGGCAGATTGCTGCCCCTGGCTCCAGCAGCTGACTTCTTCAGAAGCACCAACAGCAGCAACTGGTGCTGGAGCCCAGATGGGCTGTGAGCCAAGGGGGAAGATGGTGCCGGGCCCAATGTCCAGAGCACGTGAGTGTCTTGTCTGTCCTTCAAGCAGAGAACAATGCAGGCTGCTCTTATAAGTTGCTTTAATATCTAAAGCACAAGAGAAATATTAAGATTTCATATGCTTCTGCAGCTCACTGCCAGGGATCTCAAAGCACACTGGCACTGCTCACCTCATCTAGGGGAAAACCAGTCCTGCCATGGATGAAGAAAACAAGCCACAGAGAAAGGCAGTGTTTCACCAAAGTCACACACCAAGCCTGAGCCACCGGTCAGCAGCGTGCAGTTTCATGTATTCAGGTTACACAGAACACAGGAAAAACTCCTTTTTCTCTTTAGAGCAAGTGACCTTTCACAAAGACCAAAGCCCACCAGAACAACAGAAATACAAAACCAAAAACTATCTGCCAAGCTGCACAAGGCTGTCATCCTGAGCAGTTGCACAAGGAGCCAGTCTAAAGTCACAGCATACAGAAACAGAAAACACAAGGGCAGTCATCCACTGCACCTCCCAGACAAAACTGAAGTTTCTTGCACTTACAAAGTCCAGTCCTTTGAGCAGTTACCTCCTGTGTGACAAACTGCCAAATTTCTCACCTCCAGCTGGAGACTATTCCATCCTCTTCGAGATTCATGCCTTATGTTACCCAGGTGCTTTTTCCTGCTTCTGGTAAGACTTGTGTCAGGAATGTGAGCCTTCCAAGAGCACAGTGTACAGTAACCTAGTGACCATCACATTTTTCAAGCAGGTATTTTAATGCTACAACAAAAGAAGAGAGAGAAAAAAAAAAAAAAAAAAAAAAAAGAAGAAGAAAAACTGGCCAGTATCTTTAAGAAAATTGTCTTCTCTTTTCAAATGCAAGAATACCATAAAAAGTACCGTTCTCATCCTGCAGAGTACTGACTGTGTAGTTTGAGTCACATATCCCAGTATTCTTTACAACTTCAATGCCCATATAAAGTATACAGCAGGATCCTTCATCTGTCTTTGAAACACAGTCACCTCTGCAGTAGAATATGACATTTGCTTGACAAGTCAGGGCTGCATTATCCAAAGGCAGAAATAAAGTGAAGAAGGATTCTCACTTCAGTCTAAATTGGGGGGAAAAAAAAAAAAAAAAGGAAAGAAAGAAAGAAAAAAGAAAGAAAAAAAGGAAAAAAAAAAACACAAAAAAAAATAGGAAGAAGAAAATCTTGATCTGACTCAGGATTAAATTCCCACTTATGCAAAAGGTACCACGAGGTACTGAGTAAGCACTAAGTATGTATCAGAAAGGTTCTCTGAACATTTCCCAAGAAACATCACTTTCAGTAGCACCAGTCTGAGCTATGTTTCAAAGGGCACAGAAACCCATATTAAGTCAGTGTGACAGGGTTCAGCAGAAGGGTTAGGCTTCTCTTGTCCCAGAGCTCATAAGATCACTGGAACGTCACAGGATCGAGTACAGGTGAACAGATTTAAGCTCCAGTTGTACAGAACACCACAAGCTGTTCCAGGTTGGGAACAGCTAATACAGAGCACTCTGTGAGACAGCAGACTGAGAAGCCAAGGTACCCCATTTGTTTCATGCAAATCATCAGTCAAATAGAAAACTCATTCTGAGGAAGCAGCCTTTGCATAACTGTGTAACTATCAAATCCTGTGCTTTCCCAGAAAAGCTCCTGGGAAGCGAAGATGAACTGTGGTCAGTTCGTCAAGATACAAGGGACAGTGAGTTTGGATGCTTACATTTCTGAGCAGTCAGCTTGAGACAATTTAGAGACCTTACCTTTCTTTAAAAATATTAGTCATTGTTAATGGTTCTGAGGAAGGGAAACTGAATACCTAGGATACAGAATCACTTGTCTTCACAAAAATGCAGGCTTCACTGCTGTTATGGACTGGCTACAGAGAGCAGGCTTCTGGCATTTCACTTCTGCAGAACTGAACTGCAACCCTAATTCAAGCTCTGAATGAAGTTAATTTTATTGGATCACTGGCTGTTCTGTATAGGATGATTTCTTTCCTTTTGTAAAAGCTAGAGCCATTGCTCAAAGTAATCTCCTGATGATTGGTGAACATGGAAGGTCCTGCTTGGCACCTGGGAACGGGCAGTGCTGGGGATGGGGAATTAGTTTTCCATTGTACAATAGAGGCAGGATTGGAGTAACAAAGATGCTTCAGGAATAGGTCATTTTACAGGAGCAGAAAGGAGTAGCATATATGTATTGTAAAGAGAGTGCACAGGCTTATGTGTGGCTTTAACGCTGGTTTGCAGAATATCTCCCTATTTCATGGAAACCCTCCTTGATTTGTCCAAGTGTTTGTTCTCATGTGCTAATTTTAAAAATGACATAAGAGACAGAAACGCTTGATATAAGTGAGAGGACTTGTGAGAACTGACAAAGGCCTGCCAGTTACACCTACAAGATATGGTGACTGCTCACTACCAGTCCTCATCACAACCTTTCACTTTTTGCTGGGACTCGTTCAACCACCCAAGCAAGCCTCAGCTCTGCAAAAAGCAAAAGAGAAATGCTCCCAACATCCCCTATTTCTCCCACAGCTGCCCTCGCACAGCTGTACTGTAGAGGCTGGGGCAGGCTGCAGCAGGCATCACGCTGCGCCTCACCTCTATGCACCCCTGCACCCCTGCCCACTGAGGAGGGCCAGAAAATATAGCTGGAGGAGGAAAGAAGAAATCAAATTAATTAATTCATCTCTAAGACAAAACATGCACAAATCTCTTTATTTTATCTGTCAACCCAAAGGCATGCATTATTCAGCAGCTGAGGCGATGAGGATGTGGAAAGAGGGGCTGTGAAGCCACTGCTGCAGGCTCTGATATAGCAGCTGACCCAGCAGGGTGCTGCACAGCCAAAGGGGAAAGGAGGATACAGCACATGGGGACTTGCAATAAACACACTCCAAAGTTTGTTCCATGGCTAGGCTGCATTCATCCCTCTGCCCCGAAAAGTGCTTCAGGAAAAAAAAAAAAAAAAAGAGGAGTTATGGCTTTCCCTTCATTCTCTCTGGGGAGTAAGATTCTGTCAGTCTGGGAAAGCCTTCTCACAGAAAATTCATTCCTTCTGACCCACAGAGCAGCTCTGCCTGTGTGGATTTGCTACCTGCTGGCAGTGAGTTACAGCTGTCCAAATGTTTGCAAGTTGCAGCTCAACTATCAGCAAGCAGCACCCCAGTGGTTGCTGAATTAATTCTCCTAATGCCAGCACTGCAATAACTGCAGGTCTGTGCCCGCTCCTGTTCAAGCTAAGCCATGAGGTTTTCTGCTGATTTCAAACAGACTCAAAACAACTGTTCATTGCTGGGGAGATATTTACTTTTCCACTACTCTGGACACTGATACATCGCTTTAAACAGACAGAGATCTACTGAGATGTGTTGGAAAAAGAGCACAACGCAATACAGCACTGAGTACCAGTAGTCATACTGCAGAGCTGGAAGGCAGTACAGTGGGTGGTGGGGGGCCTGAACCCACTCCCTCTGAAGTCAGTGAGTACGGGGCCACCTGGTAGGGCAGGACTTAACCTGAATGCTTTATTTCCCTCCAGCAAAGAAAAAGAAACAAAACCCAATAAGCACAGAAACCGTACAGCCTCGCAGGGTTCTGAGTCCTCAGTACTGTCACAAATCCAAATTCCAAAGGGCCTCTGTCATGCAACAGAGAAAAGGAACACACAAATAAAACACGCGTGTGTTTACAGGACCAGCTGTCTATGTGGTCTTTTTTTTTCCTCTCTCTCTCTTCCCCTTACTCGTGGCCAAAGGCAGCTTCCATGCCATTCTGCTACATGGCATGATTAGGAAAGGAAAAAAACCTCTCCTGCTGGCTTATGTGCTGGCCTGAGCTCCAAAGCTCTCCATTTCCCTCAATTCCTTACTGCAATGAGGACACAGAAAAATGCCTGTCTCTTGCTGAAGTTGATAACAGCTTTTGCACAGGGCTCTTAAATGAGACTTTACTGGGTTTTCAGGGCAGACAGAAAAGTCATCAAGGAGAAAAGAACTATCATTTCTTGACCAGGAAAAAGGCGATGGACTCTCCCGCAAACCATCACCTGCCGTTTATGTCAGGGCTTGCCACTATCACATTTTGAAACATCCTTCCCTCCTCTCCTCACAAGTGACCTATGCACCAACCTTCACCATTCCCTTTCATCATAGAGCACTCAGCTAAAAAAGCACCCACACAGGGTCAGCATCAGAAGAACTGGTGTCAGGAAGGAGAGAGAAGATGCTCTGGTGGGAGAGGCACAGGCACAAGAGAGCACCAGGACAGCAGGTGGGAATGCCGCATGGCATGTCTGCAGTAGGTGCTGGGAAGGGTGTGCCAGCAGGGCTGGATCAGGGTTATTGGAGACAGTGAAATCAGGAGCATTGCAGCCAAGACCTGAGATGACCAGAAGAGCAGCAGGAAAGGGTTAGATGGCACAGAACACGATGGCCTTTCCAGGAAAGAGCTGAGGTGTGCTGGGGAGTATGTGGGCTCAGGAAAGGAGCCAGGAAGTCAGAAGTGAACACCAGCAGAGTGAGTCTACAACAACAGGAGGCACTCTGCAGAGCTGCCGGAGGGTGCAGGGAGCAGAGAGCACTGCAGGACAGGCTGCAGGTGCCTGGCAGCATGGGAGTGGGAGCCTGGGGCATTGCGGGACAGCCCTACACAGCAGAACCAAGGGTTCAGGACTGGCATGCTGCTGGTCAGGGTGGACATGTGTGGCCACCCTGCAGGCAGACACGGCAGCATCCTATCAGCATGTCTATTTCCTGCTTCCAATGTTTACCTTCAACCAAAAAGCAAGCAAAACATTCAGGCCCCATCAAGGGAAGGGAAGTAGTGTTATGCCAAACAGTAAGACCATCTGTCAAATACCACCCATGCGAAGCTAAGTTAGCAGTTATTAATCATTAGCAGCACTAGCCCTGCCGGTTGCAGCAATACCCAAGGACCATGAGACAGCCCCTATTGTGACCAAGTGAGGACTCAGCCTGCCCCAGCCCCAAAGGACTCTCAGCAGCAATACCTACAGGAAAAGCAGGCTGGGAGGTAGAAGCAGCTCAGTGCCGGGACGATGGCAGGCTTCAGCCCCCTTTCCAGTCTATCGCTACCTTTACACTCAGAGGCGGCCAAGCAGAGCTACTGCAGGTTCACACTTGAGCCAGACCTGCCCCTGACCTGTACCACAGGGACGGCACAGGCCTTGTGCTAATGGTTAACCTGTCAGAAGGAGCAGGAGGGGAGACAAGAGGGAGAAGGGGGACACAGAAGCGGGCCCCGGGTCGGCGGGCCCAGGCCAGCTTCTCCTAGGGCAGACAGGCTCGGGCAAAGGCAGCGCAGGTCCTACATTGCTCAGCATTCCAGAGGCAGGACTTTGGCAGGTCCCCCTCCCACGGCATCTCCCAGATCCCCCTTTCCTTCTCCCTCGCTGTCGGAACTAAAGCTCGCTCCGGAATTTCCTGCCGCGGGTTTCCCGGGAATCCGCTGCCGGGCTCCAAGTGGAGAGCACGGTGCAAGGGTAAAGAGACGTCGCCTCTCTCTCTGCCCTCCCCAAGTCACCCCGCAACTTCGGGGAGGCAGACTGAAGGCAGTGCATCGCATCATCCCCGGTTCCCGGCTGGCCCGCAGCGGATACACGGGGACGGTCAGGAACGAAGAGCCGCGAGCACAGAGCCGGGGAACTGCCGGCACCCAGGAGATCCCCAGCCCCAGCGGGATGGGTGCTGCCTCCCGGCCCGGCCCCCGCCCTCCCGGGAAGTTGGATCGGCAAGCGGCCCGACCCTAGCGCCTAGAGGGTTAACGGGGCCGGGGGAGCTTCCTCCGGAGTCACAGCCACCATCCACAGGGTGCTCCCCGGACTCTTCTGCTGCTCTGCAAAAACGTTAGAGAGAAAGAAAGAAGGAAAGAAAGAGAGCGAGAACCCACCGTGTCCTCCTCGGAGGGAGACAGGGGAGCGGTAGATAGAGATAGGCACAGAGTGGTGCTTGCTGCCGTGGAAGTGATGCTCGTACTGAGCCTGAGATACAGACGAGGAAGAGGAGGCAGAAGAAGCCACGTTAGAGGAACTCCACACAGAGCTGACGATACATCCCCAAAAGAGGGAGCACATCCACAGGGTCCAGGCGGGGCGGCGTCCCGGGCAAATGCTGGGGTTTGTTCTCAGGTGCATGGTCAAGGCACGGGGCGCCTATAGCCGGGCAGTCTGAATTCCAGCCAGGGAGAGAGGATAAGGTTCATGATGCCAAGGGACCCATGCTAGCAGAGAGGAGAGCCGCTTCCGAGGCTCTGGGGCGTGCGTGTGTGCTCAAGAGGCAGAGAGACAGCGTGTGTCTGCGAGAGAGCGTGTGCGGGAGGGGAGGGAGGGGGAGGTAGGAGCACACAGCAGAACAGGATGCGCCGCTTCCAGGCTGGCTCTACAGTGCCGGGAGCCCCGCGGCCGTTCCGAGACTCCGGGGGAGCGCAGGAGCGCGGCACATGGCAGCGGGTCCGGGGGATCTCGCTGGGCGCTTCCTGCAGGTCCGCGGGGACTTTCCCTGCCTGGAACCCCTCACTGAGCTGAGGGGCGACTGCAAACGAAGAAAGAAGAAAAAGCCAGAGACCCCAGGTAAATTTCTGATTTTTTTTTTTTTTTTAATCCCGATTCCAGGGGGTTTCAGTTGCTTCTCCACTAGCAATGTTGCAATGCAGAGTTGCTAGCCACGCGCGCGCACATACACACACACACACAGAGATCTGGCTCGTTATCCTCCTTCCACCGAATCCAGGCGACCGACGGCTGAAGCCGATTAACCCTGAGAAGCCGGGGAGGGCAGCACCAAGGCTCCAGGCGGGCGCGGAGCGGGGCCGGGCTGCCGTGACCGGCGCGTGGGCGGGCTGCTGGCGGCCGGCGCGCCAAGTGCGGGCAACTCGGCGGCGCAGGTGAAACGCAGCCGGGGCGGCCGGGGAAGCAGCTCCGCGAATGGGCCAGCCGTATGCAAATATACCGGCCGCGGCCAGCCAATGAGGACGGCGGCAGCACTCCGCAGAGGGACTGGCTCGTTCCGGGAGGGGGCGGGGCCGTCGGGAGGCCCCGCCCCCGTCATTCATGCTCCCGAGCCGTGCACATGCGGCCGGCACCGGCCCCTACCCCGCCCGGTTAGTGCCAAGGTCCCGTTGCGACCACCGGAACTTAGCGCTTCCCTCGTGTCACGCTTTTCACTTTTAAATGCTCCTTCAACAACACCTTGAGTCCGCAGCCATGCATTTGAGAGCGAGAGCTGCAGCCAGAATTTGCAGCCCATAAATAAATAAATACACGGAGAGGCACCTCTGCGTAATGAAGTGCCTATCAATGTGAATGGCAAAATCTCCAGCCCCGGTGGGAAAGCCGGGCACCAGCAGCAGAGGGACTTCCGGAGCAGGTGCGAAGCGCTGGGAAAGGCAGCAGCCCATCCTGCTCTGCCCCCACTATCGATCACCACCCCAGACGAAGGAACAGCTCCTGGCTGCCAGGTTCCCTGCCTCCCCCTCTAGATCCACGTCTGGGGGTGTGCACACATGCTTCAGAAACCTGCCTGACTCATAGGATGAGTACTTCTGTAAAACAAATTCCAGGTTCGTGCCATTGATTGCTATTCGTAGAATCATAAAGGTTGGAAAAGATCTCTAAGATCACCTATCTAGTCCAACCACCAACCCATCCCCAACATGTCTGTTAAACCACATCCCTCCGTGTACAGTTCTTGAACACCTCCAGGGACTGTGACTCCACCACCTCTCTAGGCAGCCTGTTCCAATGTATTCCCCACTCTTTCTGAAATTAGGAAATGAAAAATTTCCTAATGTACAGCCTCAATCTCTCCTAGTGTGACTTAAGGCCATTCTCTCATGTCCTGTTGATGCAGCATGTTATGCTGCCAGCCCGAGTTCTGCATCTGGAATTTCCCACTGACCTTGATACACTCACAGCTTATTTTCTAGAGACTTTTAGTTTAAGTGATCTAAATCAGTGGCTTGATCAGTCAGAAATATTTCAGTGTTTTGCTGGGCTTAATCAATGACTGCAGGTACTAAAGCCAGAAAGCAAGAATATGACTTTCAAATTTATCCAACATCTGCCACCAAGAATCTGAGAGTGCTTTAAAATCTTTTATTAATGAGGTCATCCAACAGCTTTAGGTATTACTTTATTGTTCCGCAGATAAGAAAGCAGAGGCTCAGAGGCGTTAAGCCAGTGAGTTCCTGATAGACATGGGAACTGAACATAACAGGCCCCAGGATCCTCCATTCTGAACAGCACATCTCACTGGGATGCATGTCCCACTGGTCAGGGTGGAAGACCTACAGAGCCCTGCAGCAGCACAGCGCAGGGAATGGGGCAGCTTCATCTGGACGCAAGTGTTTCTGTCCTTGAGCTTTGCTGAGGACCCTGGAGTCGTTGCCTTGCATGTGGCAGGATATCCCAAAGCATCATTGCTTGGAGAGGAAGCCTCCCCCTGCTTCTAACTGTACTGTTGCACTTTATCTCTCACCTCCTCTCCCAAGTCAGAACGTGCCCTGAAAGGCTGCTGACCTTCACTTTTTGCTAGAAGAGAAAAACATAGGAGAAGGTCATTCTCTGTCAGCTAAGTGACAGCAGCATCCCTAGGGCTCTCAGGTGCCATTTAAGTGTCCAGCAGATCACATCCTCTTCTATACTTGCTTGAGGTCCTCGTCAGGTTTGCCACCTCCTGGCCTGCTGTGAGAGGGCAAAGCCCTCAATGCACAATACATCACAAACCTCCAGCCCAAATCACTGCTCCTTTCCTCTGCTCGCTTCGCTCACCTTTTCCCAGATACCATAGTACCAGTGTCACCCACTATGCCACCAACTTTAATACCAAGACATCAGTTTACCTGCAGGGGACGTACGAAAAATGAACATCATTTCAGACTGCCTGGCCTAAGCCATAAAGTGCCTGCTGGTCCCTGAACAGGAAAAGCAGAGCTGCTTGTGCTGTCTCTTTGCTGGGGAGCCATCCTGTGTGAGTTCTGCCTACTGATCTTCCTTTCCTACAAGCCACTGGGTAAATTGCCCTAGACAAAAAGGAGAAAGGCCAAGAGAGCCAATCTGTACAACATAAAAATAAAAAAATAAAAAGGAAAAACTGTGAAGCTGGTTATAAATACATCACGGAGTTCTGGTGACACCATAAAGCACCGGAACTTCACTCTGCCTTGCTTTATGAGGTGCCTCTGGATATATTTACTGCCCTGTAATTCACAGGTGACGCATTCATTTAGCAGCACCACTATGCGAAGAGGGGAGATTTCAACTCAGGTTCACCCCTTGGGAGGTGAGGGGAAGTTTAGAGCCAGAAGTGAAATTTCAGCAACATTATTCCCAATAGATTTACTTCAAAAGAGTCATAGTTACTTCCCCGCTAGTTACATTCATCTGGGTAAGCATAGCCTCTTTTTAAGTGTAATGGTACCTTCAGAATTGAGATGGGTGCTTTCAAGGATGCTGGTTCCCATCCTAAGTTGCTCCCCACAGACATGAGATAAGTAGTTTTATTTCTTATACAGTTTTTTCTTTTACTACAAGAGCAGAGGGACAACATATTTCTGAGAGATGAGAAACAATAAACCAAATGTTTCTAGGTTTTAGAATCCCAGAAGGAGACCCAGTTGGCTTCAAGCTCTGGAAAACTTTGTACTCTACTTTATTCGTGTCAGCAAGTCTGATTCTATATATTATATTTCATATTAAATCTTTGTTATTTATTTTGCTGCACTGAGAACTGAAAAAGCAGCCAGCTCTACTCTAAAATCAGATCCAAAAGGGAATCTCCATTAGTTTTTGGCAATACGAGGTGCCTGCCAGGGAGATGGCAGTGCTAGCTCCACCCCATAGAGGCTAATGAGGGACAACATCAGCTGGTGCAAGGCTACATCATGAGGTTAAGAAAGTAAGGTCAGCAGGAACAGGCTGTGACCCAAAGCTTTTCTGTGACTCAGACTGGTTTTTTTCAAGGTTCAAAATAGTCACTTTTTTTTTTTTTTTTAATGTACTTTTTCCAAGAACAAGATGGAGGGTGAGAACAGGTTCTGCTTACAATTCTAAAATAGAAGCTTAAATAAAATAAACCGGAGGGGATTGCTTGTGTAGAAAGCTTAGGACTGGAACGCAGGCACCATTGTCTTTACAAAACTACTTTAAATACTGCTGAGGACAGCAGTGACCACAGACCAAGTACTTCTTGGCACTGCAGGCAGGACGAGCTGTGCTGGAGCAGACCCAGTGCCTCTGCCGACAAGAGCTGCCTCTGGCAGGGGAGACCTGGCAACACCAAGGAACTGCCAGCACCTGCTCAGCCAGGGGAGGTGCTCCAGGACAGGGCTGAAGACCATGGGCACAGCACTACTGTGTTGTGCTTTTTCTGCACATAACCAATTAGCAGTAGTCTTCCCAGCTCACACTGTTATGCTGTATTTCTGAACAAAGGAAAAAAAAAAAAAGAGCAATCTGCTTTCAGGGCTTCCGTGTTTTCCTTCGGCATGCAGTTAAGTCAAGTTACCTACAAAAGCTGAGACATAAGCCTCTGTTACTAGTGACACAGGACAGGTCTAATTCCCTTTCCAGCTCAGCCCCCAGGGACCATGGTTTGCCATGAGCAACTAATACAGCAGCTTTGGAGCCTAGTTCTTCTCTCATTTATGTCAGGGTGAGTAAATTCAACAGAGCCAGTAGACTGACACCAGCGAAGGGCAATCAGATGCTTGACATTCGTTTGGGAGAAGAGAAATGCTAACTAATTGCAACCCGTGAGCTTGGGCTAGCAGGAAGTTAGCCCAAAGCAATAGTAA
Source organism: Meleagris gallopavo (assembly GCF_905368555.1). Taxonomy (NCBI): domain Eukaryota; kingdom Metazoa; phylum Chordata; class Aves; order Galliformes; family Phasianidae; genus Meleagris; species Meleagris gallopavo. The sequence goes on along the minus strand of NC_139408.1, from coordinate 39,787,112 downwards.
CCACTGGGAGGCTCTGACAATCTGAGGGACACAAATTCACTTCTGCCAAGAGTCCAGTCTAAGGGCCAGAAACCTTGAAAAGTTCAGACCTTTTCTGACATTTTGCATCAACTGCCCTGTGTTGGTGGAAACAAGTAAGAACAAATGTGGGAAGAACATCTCATTTTCATAAGCATTAATCAATTGTAATTTGGAAAGAGGTAATGTTGGAATTTGCTAATGCAAACTGACAATAACAGGTTAGAATTGGCCCAGTTTAATAGATTGATGTACAAAGGACAATTCAGTGTATTCAGCACTATGTAAACTGTAGAAGCAGAAAGTCCCTTCCCTGGACAGCTTACAGACTTGCTGGAGAGGCAAGAGCCAAAATATGTTGGGCTAACTTTATAAGCAGGCAGTTCTTTTTTGGTTCCAATATGCTTGTCTGTAAACCTAAAAGAGTAGAAAGGTTTAGGTATTGCAATAGTGACTTTACACAGGAGTGCTTATAGCAACTGGTTTTAGCCCCAAGCTTGTACATCTCCTTTCTGTCTTCTCCAAGTATGCCCCACGGACATCTGCACATGGTCCCAGCAAGCCTCCCCTTTCCTAATGTTGCTATAGATTAGGATAAAATTCTTCTTATACTCCAGACCTTCAGCAAGATCAGTAACTACGAACATGCTTTGTGTGATATGAAGGATATCCAGATTTGGTTTACTTCAGCAATCGTAAGGAGCTCTTCTTTCAAGTATCCAGCATGTCCCCCTTTGTCTCACAAAGGCTTTAAAATCTGCACGTGGGTTGTTCTATTGCAGTGGGCTAAACACGCTATGCTCTGGCAGTAGTGTGCTGAACACACTCATCTCACATGAGGAAACCACTTTGACATGGCTGTAGAGCTTTCTGAAGAGCATCTACCCCTTTCACTTTTAGTACAGACTAAGCTCAGTGGCAGCTCTCAAATCTCCTCATGCAGAGAAACAGAAGGTACTTTTATTTCTTGTACCAGTTAAAGCAATGTGCCTTTCTATCAATGGTTTTACAAGCTCAGAAAGGCTAAAGAACTTCAAAGAATGTACGAGTTTGAAGAAATCAGGGTTGCCCACTGCTCCACCTTTGATAGCAATTCAACTACCACTGTAAAAAAGTAGCCTGATGGATTTCATTTCCTGAAGCTTCTGTCACAGAGGTCACACCTAAGTACCACTGCTACCTATGTTTCACTGTAGATACCATAATAAAATAGCAGTGACCTGTAGCATGTGCTGAGAACTACACATCCATCATTCATAACAGCCCTCTCACAGACAACTCTGCAGTTAGCCAGGTTTTATACTGAACCAAATTCATCTCTAGCATAACTCCTAGCAACAGATATTATGGATGCAAGTAGTTACTGTGTCTGTGGAAACGAAAGTATAGATGTACCTTACTCTCCCTACACCTGGAATTAGTGTTGGCAAGTAAGGCGAACTGCCTGTTATTAGCCTAGGTGTGAGCCTTGCCTGGGATAACCCTGCTATTGATCCTCCAAGCAGCAAGAGGTCAGATACATAAGCAGAGCTCAAGGGAGGACATGTAACCTACTGCTGTCTTGGCTCCACTATTCTTTAGGTCTAGATCTAGGTGTCCAAGGGCTGCTGGTCCAGCACCTTCCATGGCAGCACTAAATATTAACATTGCAAAATTAACATTTATGAATTTTTAGTGTGGAAGAAAAGCACTAGGAAATTATTTCTGAAGAGCTCTGAATTCTGAAACCTAAATGGTACCTCAAAGGCTGAATTAGAAAGAGAGAAGAAATAGATGGAGCTAAAATTTCTGCTGTGATAAATAGAGAACTCTTTTAATTTTTACCCATGAGAGCAGAAGGGAGACTTTTATTTTTCTTTTATCCTCAAAGAAATTTGTCTGCCACAGAAAGTAAAAGCTGGAAAAACTGTTGCTTTTTGCTCCTTTAAACTAGCTTATGTGCTAATGAAAAGTGAGCTCTCTAATAGACACTGCACAGGCTCCCCTCTGCTTCTCTCCTCTCTTCCACCTATCATCTTCCCTGGCTTTTGCCTGTAATCATCTGTTCATCTCACAGCAATAACTGCCAGGTGACTGGTGTCTGCTGTAGTCTCCCAACTGCTGGGGAAAAAAAAAAAAAAAAATTAAAAGAAAAGCAAAGAAAGATGTAGAGGGAAAATCTTTCAGTGATACAAGTGTCTCACTGCCAGCCAGACAAAAAGTGAAGCGTCTCCCGCGGCCGAGCCTGCTCGTGTGGGAGCTGCTGATAGGTGTAATTTCCTAAGATGTATACCTTGTCAGTGTGCAGAAGATGAAGAGAAAAAGAAGGTCACAGCAGCCAAAGCTAAAAAAATGGAAGGACAAAAGGAGACACTGTGAGGAATGATTCTTCTGCTTTTAACTCTGATAGAGCCCATGCTGCACGGTCCACGTCAAACCAACTTGCTGGCTGTAGCACTCACTCAGCCTGTAAGATGGGCTCTTCCTAGTCCAGAGGAAGCAGCCATTGCCACCAATAATGCCCATGTTACATGACCACGCCAGAGGTATGCCACAGCCCAAGCATGGCACAGTATGTGTTCTAGCTGCTCTCAACAATGGTAGGAAAATAAATTTCCCTCCAAGCACCTAGGCTGATAACAGATAAGATAGGCAGGAAGCTCTTAGTCTGCGTAGTCCATCCCTCTACTACAAGGCAGAATAACCTTCCCATTCTTGGTGATGCTGTCTAACTTGAAATGAGGAAGAATCATTGCTTCTGGAAGCTCTATGTACGCCAGGGCTCAACTTTCTTTGTCAGTGAATTATTGTGGTTGTTTCTTTTTTCTTTTCAGAAATCTTCTGTAGTTGAAGAATTGAATTCTGACATCTATAAATTAAAAATCTTAAGCAAACTAAAATCCACTTTCTTCATCTCCAGATATAAATGTGTGGAAATATTAAAACAATGGGATGTAATCACAGAATCATAAAATGGCTTGGGTTGGAGGACTGTCAAGCTCCAACCCCTCGCCATGGACAGGACTGCCCCCAGCTAGATCAGGCTGCCCTGGGCTCCATCCAACCTGGCCTTGAGCACCTCCAGGGATGAGGCACGATTAATAATATATCACAATAGTTCTATGGTATGACATTTCACTAAATTTGTGAGCAGTATGAATATCAAATGGGCAAACCACCATGCTCATAGGAAGCATCCAAGTAGCATGAGGTTGCAACATAAAGGACAAGATCAGTAGTACATAGGTGGGACACCCTGCTGAATGCAGAAAAAGAATGGTGAGATGAGATGGGAGGGAGTGGAAAAAGGAGAAAGTGGTTGAGGATCCCACTTTTGAGAGGATGAATTTAGGATTAAACCTAAATTTAGGATTAAACATCAGGCATGAAAAGGGGAATTGGATAAGGAAGAAGACAAGCCAAGTATCACCTCCAGCTTCTCTCATCCTTCTGCAGCTAAGGCCATCAAGGACAGTAGCTGCCCATGCTAACTACAGGCAACTGGCTCTGTGGTACTGTGCAGTCACAGTTAATTTGAGCATAAGTGTTAAAGACTAACAGTTCTGTATATTAATTAATAATTTATGATAATAAATGATAATTGACCATTAGCATAAAGCATGCTGTTAATGAATGAATTTAGTGGAGATTTTTTTAAAGTTTAAAAGTGTCCCAATTTATCAGCCTTCTAAACATTTCCATCCTAGCAATCTGTAATGCCCTTACACACACACACACACATATTTTCAACTGCAACATTAGTCTTTTATTGCCCTCTCATAAAAGAAAGACTATTTCCTTCCTCTTTACAGATATCCTTTCTATACTTGAGAGCTTCTGCCTTCTGCTGCATCTTCTCCCTAGATAAAGAAATTTGGTTTAGTCCTCCTTAGAGATCCATGGTCCTTAGACTGTGATCATTATTACTGGTTTCCTAGAGACTTTTCTTAAATATATACATTTATCTTGAAGAGCAGGACTTCCTGCTCTTCCTGAGCACTGCATACTCCTGCATCTCACTAAACAAGAACAGTGACCTCCTGCATCTCACTAAAGGTACTCCTGTCTGCATTATTTGTGGAATTTCTTTCCTGCTTGGAGGCCCATATTCACATCCTGCTAGCTGCTTCTAGTTTTATAGTCTGTAACATTTAAAATGTTGACTCATAGAATGGCTTGGGTGGGAAGAGACCTTACAAATCATTTAGTTCCAGCCCTCCCTGCTGTGGGCTGCCCAGAGCCCCCTCTAGGGATGGGACATCCACAACTCCTCTGGGTAGCCTGTGCCAGTGCTTCATAGGTAAGCCTGATCAGCTTTTGCACTGAGATTTTTAATAGGTTTTGCATCTCAGAAAATGCAGCATAGGTCACTGTGGCATGCTGGGATGGGATGGGTGGTAGTACAGTATAAAGTTCCTATTCCACGCTGGTGTATTTCATGCCACCAAGGCCAAGCTCTGGCTTCAAGGCACCCAGCACAGCCACACAAATCAAACAGGTCAGGGCAAAATACAGCACAGGTCCATTGGTGGTACCTGATCAGAGGATTTAGTAGGACACTTAGTCTTTAGCAGAGAAGCGAAACAAAAGCACAACAGTGTGAACAGATGTAAGGAACATGAACTACTGTAAAAACACCTCACTTGCAAAGCACTTCCCCCTTCCTTCCATTCCCCAGGGCTTCAGGCTCCACTCCACCTCCACAAGCTCATCCAGCATTGCAGGTCTCATGAGACACCAGCAGTTCCCTTGCCTTGTCAGATAAACTACCCTGACTGTTATTCAAACACCGGTGTGCGAGTCACACGGATGCACAAAGGCTGTTCTCTCAAACACAACACTTTCCTCTACCCAGCTCCTTGTCTCTGAGAAATGTAAAGAGCTGAGGAGAGTAGGGGGAGGCATCCAACAGCAGAACAGCCCAATCTAAGCTTAGAGGCTAACACCAGAGCACCAGGAATACATAGGCTATAGCCACCAAACAACTGTGAAAATCATGAAGAGGAAATAAAGAAGGGGAAGAGCAGCACACTCCCTTGCTGATAGGCTGTGTACAAGAGATAAGGCATAAACTGCTCCCAACACGGATGTGTTGTTTATTGTACAGGACAGACAAAAACTCCAGCTACCCACTGTAAAGTGTCAAGGGAAAAACTAATTATAGGGATGCAGGGATTACATTTCAACTAGTCAGATGCACACAAACGCATGTGCATGCACATGTATTTCTGTTCGTCTCTCTCCTCTGGAGTCTCTTATCTCTTTTTCACACTATCAATGAGGATAACTACAGAAGAAAACAGAAAAGGGGAAAAATAAGGAAATACCTATGAGCTGCCCAGAGGGAACTCACTTAAAGAATCACACTTTTTTTCCACTCCTTCTGAACTTCTGGTTGGTCATACAAAGGCCACCTACACTCTGGACCAATGCATCGTTGAAGTCATCCCTTAAGGTTAGGTATGCATAGTTTAATCTAGATGCCACATTTCATCCCCTTCCGCTTTGCTTCCTTACTCTAAGTCACCAAAACAGCATTCAGGATAGCTGTCACTGACTCCTCCTGGGTACTGGCAGAAGGATGGTGGCTATCCTGGGGATAAAAGAAAACTGAGTGGTCTTCAGGATGACTAACTCTGAGTCACATTGTCGCCATCTTCATCCCTGCATTCTCATCTCCTCCTGCACAGAAATCAGAACATAGCTATTCTGTGACAGCCCAAGCCACCACAAACCCATAAAAGAGACAGACAACAGTATGTGATCAACAGAACACACAGATATACAGGTGCTTGGTATAACACCTTTTCTTGTACTGACACTCAGTTGCTGCTTGCCTACTACCAGCTCCTACACTGGATGTCATCCTCAGAAACTTGGCAGTAGGCAGATTAAAGGAGGACATCTGATATTCCTGTCTACTTAGAAAGAAGTTGTTCCGCAAACAGTGGAACTACAGAAATAAATGAGTGGGAAACTCAGTTTCATGTTTCCCCTTTATCACTGTAATAACCTTACCATATCACACTCAGCTCTTCTCTCATTTTCTCTCTCTCCTTTGACATGTTCATATTTGTGTACTATTTTCTTATTTCCCTGCAACACCTTCCCTTTTCCCTTCATACCATGTTCTAGCAGAAAAGAGGTAGCCTGTGCTGTGCATGTTCAGAGCCCTGAGCCCACCATCTGGAAGAGCAGCTCTGAGCCTAAGCAGAGATGAGGAAGGTGCTGTAGGAATTCACCTCTGCGGCTTCTGCCCTCCTGTCAGTAGTTGTTGGCCTGACAATCAAAGTGGCAATGGCCACACAAGGTTGTAAGTGCTACTTCCTTAAGAGACCACACTAAAACAATGCTGTACTTGTGGGTGCCCCTCCCTGGAAATATCTAAGGCCAGGCTGAATGGGGCTTTGAGCAGCCTTGTCTAGAGTGAGGTGTCTTGTCTATAGCAGGGGGGTTGGAACTAGATGATCACAAAAAACCCTTCCAACCCAAACCATTCTGTGATTCTATACTTCTGCCCGAGTGCACTATGGCCTTGAGTGGTGTGATCACTTAAGTTATAATGTGCCAACTTCTCACTATGGGTGATACTGAAATAAACCTTTTGTAAAATGAATACCACTGCTAAACAATATGGCATGAAAGACGGTTAATTCAATATCTTAGAGCAGTACTATATATATATGGTAATGAAGCACGTTTTAGTTAAACGACAACAGAAATAGCAGCAGCAGAAGGAAACCTTCAAAGGTGAGTAATTCTGTGCCACTTTGATCAAGTATTAATCTCCACTGCAAGCAGAAGGTTTCATTTAGTGCTCGTAACAAGACCCAGCCTGGCTAGAGCTAAAACACAGGGAGACTGCCAGTCTTTCCTCACATGTAAACATTGCTTTAGTATCAGAGCCATCCACTAAACTGAATTTGCACGGAGAAAGAGAAATAAATTATCAAATTCATTTTGAGGTAGCAGGAAAGCATTTTGCAAAAGTAAATTCCAAAGCTAGTGTGACAGTGCACTTCCACTTTTCTTCAGGGATAAATATGCCAAAAGAAAGTGCTAGAAGTCTCACTACTTGGATTTAAGTAGGATTTTAAAAAGCCTGTAAGGAACAATCTTGCACGTGACTTAGACAGAAATCAAGATAACATTTGTTTTCACAGTATCACCATTTTCATGACCAGCGTAATACTCTATTATTACATTATTAGCACTATTTATTTCCTGCTGATCAGTAGTAATGAGATGAAAATGGATCCTGTCTTTCAGTACTACATAAAAATCTGATAGGAAGGGAAAGAATTGCAGGAGCCATTATTTAGTGTAGGAGGAGCCAGAGATCCTCACCCAATGATCAGTGACATTTGATACTTGATTTTCAGAACAGAAACTGGTCGATTTTGAAAATGGGTTTTGTTTTCATTGTCAAAGAAACTTCCAAAAATCCAGTTTTCCTTTATCTTACATCTGATTCAAGCGAATAATGTGCATTATACATATGGTAAGTGAAAAGGCAAGTCCACTTCATTATGAAAACTGAGATTTTGGTAGTCAAACTTATTAGTCAAACTAATTAAAAACTAACACTTTTTAACGGAAATCATGAAAAGCAAAAATAGCCATAATTATCCCCTATGAGCCCCTTGGTTAGGACAGACATGTGGCATACAGGCATACAGTCTGGATCCTCTGATTCGAGCACTTCCTACTTTTCAGAGAAAGCCCCTAACTCTGGCTGACAGTCACTCTTTCCAGTTTAATCTTACCAGCTAAACTCACTCCCCATTGTTAGAGATCATTAAAAGCTATGAACTATACACCAGGCAAGAAGAGATTGACCTGACAGGTCTGAAGGGAAGGCATTGAGGGAATACATGAAATGCAGACTCGGATCCCTTTCCTGACAGGATGCAGCATGTGTAGCATCTGAGGAAAATCCCCAGTCCAGCCTCTAATACGTGGGTTCTATGAGACTCCTTCACAGAAACATTGCTGAGCTTTAGAGAACTTCTTAACAAAATTTTAATCTAAAGAAAAATGTCCCTGAAAAGCTTCTGCAGCAGAAAGTCTTTTCCCAGAATGCTGTATTGCAACAAATCAGACCCATCATAGGGTTTTCTTAGGTCACTATTTACAGGCTGAAAATAACACATACAAGATGTTGATACAGAACTTAACATAGCTTAGGTTATATACATCATGATAAAAAATGTTTAAAGCATTAAAATCAGACTAGACAATGCACCAAAACTACACTGGGCAAAAATCCCACAGCATCCAAGTGGGAGAGTTGGTATTTAGCAAGTATTTTTACCTACATCCATCTCCGCTTTTCTCTCTCAGTGTCCCATTTCTGTAATTGCCCTTCCCATCCCACACACGCACACACACAGGCTCACCCACTCACTCCCATTTGCCAAGAAGAGCATCCTGCATAGGACTCAGTCATTAGTTGTCCACGGAACTTCTGGTGCGTGTGTCTCTAAATAGCTGACATCTGGAGGAGCTAGATGCTACTTATACCCTCTTTAGCACAGTCAGATGCTGCTAAGAAATGTGAACAAAATGTCTCATTTTTTAAATAGCCTATGTTACCCTCTCTACTTCATCCTAGCAGTGGTTATGAGGATCCACAGTCCACTACATAAATTAGCTGACTTTGAAAAAGTCATTGCTCTTGTAATGTAAATAAACAGACCAACATAAAAGTATGCACTGGTAACAATCCATCATTTCTGCTATTTAGGACTCACTTCTACAGTGCGCTCACTTTATTTTGGGAGGAATATATCGCTCTTGAACCCTGCTTTAGTGACAGGAGTATAATGTGACATGAGTAGCAAAGGTAAAATTCAAGTTATTTAATTATTAGGCCCCCTCCTTTCTCTTCATTATCCAACACACACGTCATTTTTATAGCAAACAAAACACACAGACTACAGCATTTTCTAACTACATAACGTATTTCAACTACTGATTGTTACCGCCTCACAAACAAATCAGGAATCCACAATAACATGTAAGTCCTGTAATTAAAGACTGAAAGGAACGTAGAAAGGAAGAAAACATAATGTTTACTCCCAGCATGCCTCAACTTTGTATGCTTGATTTTGCATCAAAATACAAAATCACTCAGAACAGGACTGCTGGTGGCTTTTTTAATGTGCTTCTCTCACATATATCTATTCAAGTGCATGTGTAATCTGTACTGCAGTGAAGTATGCCTTCATTTAAAAAGTACAGATAGCACATAGATGGCTGAAGTCACCCAGGCAAAAGAAATTCAAACAGCCAGCAAAGTGATGGGTAGCACAGATGCACCTAAATTGATTAAATTGCTGTTGCTAGAACACACGCACTGCAATCTCTTTCCCTTTTGCATTATCCAAGGTACCCTGTTATTCTTCTCCAGTCCTTCCAAAGTGCTCTTGTTAGCAGGCAGGGAGAATTAAGTTAAGTTGACTCGACAATATTAATGGATCTAATTCAACAGTGGCATGTTCAGAGAATGCCACCTGCCTTCTTTTTAAGCAAAAGATACTGAAACAACATTTTGCCCAGCTGTTTCTAAACCTAAAATTAGACACACCTGTTTTAACAGTTGTTTCAGCAGCTGGACACTGGGATGTGGATCAATAAGATTTACTCACAGCTTTCTCCCCTCAGAGCCAACAGTGTGACTTTAGTGTTTAGTGAAATTTCTGTTGCTGGGAATAGTGTGCATGAATCAAGAGATCAGGGCGTTCTTCTTTTCCATTGCTATACCTTGTCATAGTGCAAGAAAAATTGCCTATTCAGTGGACTAGGTGATCAAGACGTACCACTGGTCTTGATCTAGTAGTATAAGGGGACCACATATAAACAATGCAGTGATAAGTCTGCAGGTATCATAAAACTACAGGCTTGTGAGGTTTGTACTCTTCCATTTGCTGCAAAGAACTGTTAATTTGGGCAGCTAAAGCCAACAAGTGAATCCTGCCAACTTTTCCATTATTCATCCCAGAGTGATCCAGCTAATGTGCAAAAACCACTTCCCCAGTATCTAAACCTCAGTGTTCCACCAATTGTCTCCACATTCAGTGAGCACCTCCAATGTAGAAACATACTGCATATCAGAAATGGTAAACATGATAAATGACAAATAACAAAAAGAACATGATAAATGACAATAACAAAAAGATGTTAGAGAAGAATTGACTAAAATTAAGGACACATTAAATCTTAGTGAGATTACTGTAGTAGTGAGCTACTGTATTTCTCTGTCTGACCAAGTTGCTTGAAAATCTCAGTACCTTCTCTTAAAAGGAAGACCAAATTTCCTAAAGTTGCTGTATTTCTCAACCTAATTCTGTTTGCCTTTTTCCCCGTGGCAAAATCAGTTTATTCAGCGCTATCCAGAGCCACTTACTCCCAAGCCAGTGGCAACCCCTCTGGTATGACTGTGAGACCAAGTGGTAAACAGGATTAATCAGACAATCTGCGTTATGAAGAAGTATTAAAAAAAAAGAAAAAAGAAACTCCATGAATTTATGTTGCAACTGAGAAAAAGATACATGAGACAATTCTCAAAGTTACAGCTCTCACAGAAATTTTAGAGGTGCCATAAATTTGTAGGTATGAATGCACTGAGTGCACAAAGTACTGTACACTAAATAAACATTTCCCAAATGATGTGCTTATCTATACATTCTCCTGGGATTTGCACCTGTGTGTTTTTGCAGAAAAGATACATGTACATTCATCCATATGAATATAGAAAGGTGTATGCACATCTAAAGATATTATCTGTAATGTAAAAAAAAAATGCACGCAAGCATAGAAGCATGCCCACACCGTTTGACAGCCATGGGAGCAGATGCCTCAGGAGATGCTGCACACCATCCAATCCCAATCAAATACACCTCAGATTTTCCCTTTCAAACAGAAGGAGAGAGAGAGACAACTTGGTTGTCAAATCCAGTTAAAATGTTTATTGTGAGCATTTCTGATGATATCTAAAGATGCTTGGAGAAGTGGGGCCATCACAGTCAAGCTGTACAAGTTGAACTCGAGAGCCCTGAAGACAGAAAGAGGCAATGACACAAAGACTTTTCCCCTCTGTCTTTCTGGAAAATAATGAACAAATCCTTCAGAGTGATTACTCTGTTATACCTGCTGGCCCTGCTCTCAAGTCTGTATTAGAAGATGTTCCTATCTTCTGTCAGATTAAACGCACCTCGTAAAAAGTGATCAGAGATTAGCACGATAATTATCTTTCCTCGCTAGAAAGAAAGCCCTGGACCTGACTGAATATGACTCCTCCATCAAGCCCTTTGTGGGCTGTAATAGTACTCAGCCAACATCAACAGGCACAACACTTCATGTGAACAAGACAAAGCAACATATCAAGTGATCTTGTCTTTTTATTTGCTTTTTCTCTTCTAAGCCTGCTGAGCGAGGTGGGAAGGTGCCAAATTCCTTTTTAACTTGTATAAATGCATCTAAATGTCACAGAAGAACCTTGTTAAGTGAAAAGCTTTCCAAATGTTTTTCTCTTACTAAAACGGATTGCTCTTTTTTTGTTTTGTTATGTTTTGTTTTAATTTTAAAATTGCTTTCTCTCTCACTGCCCACTGCCCTTGGCTGCTCCCAGAGTCAGCTGACCTCAGCGACCCACAGCAGAGCTTACAGCATTCAGCTGCAGCAGCATCCACCAGGCAGGACATGGTTCTGCCCAAGGGAGTGGGAGGGCACGACGATGCACATGAAAAGATGAGAAAATTGCACCAGGGTACAGACTGAATGGACCTCTCTCACAGAACAGAAGGACTCTCTCCATTAAAAAAAAAATAATAATAAAAAAAGCTTGAAACACATTCATTGCTTGCTTTTTTTTTCTTTTCCTTTTTTTCTTTTTTCTTTTTATTTTTAATTAGCATGAGATTGAAGACAGTGACTAATCCCCAAAAATTGCAGCTCCAGAGAGCAGCACCTCCACAGAGACAGCCACATCGAGGCCTCTGCAGAACACCAGCCCTGCCACAGAGACTGCACCTGGGAGAACTTCATGTAAATAGGGGTGAGTGGGCACAGCTCGAGTCTCCCTACTGCTGCTTATACAACACAGTTCTGTTAGCTAAGACATGCTGAGGAAGACGGTTGGTGTAGTAAATTGCTATGAGAGCTGTATACTAGCAGATGAGGGCAGAGTTCTGGTTATTCTATAAAACCAGAGTATCAGAGATGCAGAGTTTGTGCTCAGTAGCCTCTATGAATCACCTCCTTTCCTTACAGCATAGCCATGGCTCTTGTATCATCCCAAAGGTCATTCCTCTCTGCTCAATCTGCCTCCTTCCTTAGTGTTCCCAGATTTTAAAAAAATTGTTCTGTACTAAAGATTCCATTTCTGATCTTACAAGAAAGATGTCAGGAGGAACATCCATTTTGTTCTGTAGCTAACTGTAGGACTCAGAGAAAAGATCATATCCTGTGACCTGTTCAGCAAAACACGCTGCAAAAATGGTGCCACTATGCAGAAGCAGAGCTGTGTTAAAGCACTGTCAAGTGAGATGTGCAGTCCCAAGTCATAAAGGTGTTTAATCAGATAGAACTTGTTCTTCAAGTCATTATATAATCTTTGAGAACATAGGCTATCATGTACACTGCAACATAACCCATAACAGCTGAGAGAGATGCTGAATTTACGAGGGCTGGTATCATGGAAGGAGAATGTCAGGTCATTGCAAAGCAGCCCTGCACACTACGCCGCTGCAGTCCGTGTCACCCCTAGATCTGCTGGCACAGCCAGCTCAATGGAGACTTCTACACTGGAAAAATGAAACCTCATAAAGGTCATATTTTTCATTTCCCATCTTCCACAGTGAGCCCATTCTCTGGCAGAAGTGGGGGCTGCTCCACTCCAGGCTGAAAGGCAGAAAGAAGCTCAGGCTACTAAATCCACCAGCACTGAAGGTCCCAGATTGGAAGTTGGTCCCAATCTGGCCCCTCCAGTGTAAAAATATATGTACATAACATAACATTTATTTTATTTGCCTTTCCTTTGAAATCTGAGAAAGGGGAAAGGGAAACAGAAACTATCTGTGTACTGAAGGTATTTCATCTGTAATAGCTAAAAAATTTATATTCAGAAGTATTAAATGAGCAAATTTACTAACACCACGTACTTGCAGGAGCTCAGATTTTAAGGTACGTATCAGACACCAGTGGCCTCAAAATTAAATTATGCACTAGGAATAAGAAGCCATATCACATTTAAGAACTAGCCAGAATTCTTGATCAGTGAATATTTCAAAATGTCTTTTCTACAGAGGCACACCCAGGTTTTTGTTAGGCAGATATAACAAAATGCTTTGTTACTGGAGCAGCATTTAACTGCTGTGATCAGTTAAATATGCATTATTTGCCTTTGGAGTGAGGAAATGAAAAGCTAAAATTGAATTGTTTTGGGTCCTTGCTGCTAGTTACTGGCCCTGTCTAGTTAAAACTTAGATAGGCAAGTTTTTAGTTCTCCCTTGTGGTGCCTTAGCTTCCTTGGAACCCATCTCGCTCAGGAAGGTAACATATTTCCCCTGTCTCCCCTGTGACCACCTGTTTCATCCTTTTTTCCTTCTTATGTCTCCCCTTTCCATGGGCAACAGTGGGACAAGGATCAAGATTAGCATACACACAACCCCACCTCTTCACCTTGTGGCCTGCAGCATTTCTCAATTCCAGGAATTCTCCCTTTTCATCACTATTGCCAGCTGGCATCTTATTTGAACAACACAGCCACAGTCACGTTACCTCTCCGCTTCTGCAATACCACAGTCTGCTGATGAGCTTGAGTAGTTTTAAACAGGGTTATGCTTTCTCTCATGCCCTCTTGCAAGCCTGGTGCTCTGCCAGGCAGCTGCATAAGGGATTCTCTCAATCCTGAACATTCCCCGCACGGCAGCCTGACAGCAGCTCTGAGGTGAAGACACATCCAGGCTCCTGCAGCTAAAGCCTGGTGAAAAGAATGAGCCTTTCCACTACCTTGAAAATGATGGATGAATGCAGACGTTTTCCACAGCCTACAGCCGTGTGATCCCAAACACCGCCCCTGGAGCCCTGCACGCAATGTAAATTGCCACACGAAGAAACATACTCAATAGCACTGACCTTAAAGGTACTTAGAACAAGAGGTAATGTAAAAGGCAACATAACTCCACAGAATCAACCTTTGGTTGAAGGGTGTGTTTATACGTAGAGTATATTAATGTATTAGATTCACTACTAGCACATTCATGGATATGGTAAGAGATAACCTGTCTTGTTCCTTTTAGACAGGATAAAAAGTTTATCCATTGATTCGGGACTTCTTGAGAAATATAAATGTTTCTCTCACAGATCTCAAAAGGCAGTAAACTCTAGAAAGGGTGAGAACAGCCCTCCTTTTGATACAGCTCTAAAGGGAATTCTAAAATTATATGCATTTTCTCACCTTCTAGGAATTAACCAGATCAAAAAAGCCTTCTGATGAGAGAGAAGTGTGAGGTTTTTGGTTTTTTTTTTTCCTAATTGTCAAGACTGAAACCTGAAAGAAAAGCTGAGGTCACATCCAGCAGGAAAGGCTACATTACAAAAACCAAAGCAGTTTAACATCAGCAGCACCATTCCGAAAGCAGCCATAAGAACTAAGAAAAATCAGAGCTCATATATCAGATTCATGTAAAATGCCAAAACATGCAGTGGTAGCAAGAAGATACCTCAGAATATCCTGCTCCAAAGCTAGCACCTTCGGTATTGCAGAAGGTGTGATCTGGTCGGTCACTTTCATTCAAGACAGTAGCAGAACACAAAATTTTATTCTATAGTCTAGGTGTGATCCTGACAATACATGAAAACATCATTCCAAAATGATGTACAGCATCTAACTATTCCAAAGAGTACATATAAATCAACTATTAATTATATCCAATTTATGGACAGCAGGATTGGGGACAGAATGGACATCGGGGGAGCCCTTCCATTACACCACTTTTCCTGCACCCAACCCATGCCACCAAGAGCAGCCATTATTACCTATGACATTGTTGATCTCCAGGCATACATTTCTGTATAAACTCAGCACAAAAGCAGCCCCTGGTTTTCATGGGTGTATGGTTTGATAAAGCCTATAATTATGTGATCGCACACTATTCTTTTTATCATGACCTTTCTTTCACACAGTGCACAGGAAGAATAATGCCTGTTGAAGGTATGTTTGTTTAATACTCTGCTTTATCTTTGTTGCTCAATTTGTAGCCCCTTTTCCTGCACATCATATTAATCCCACTCTGAAGAGTAGTTTATTTCCAAATGGGCTTTTCTGTGGTGCCACTCAGAAAGGAACTGGACTGTTTTGTAAAAACTAATTACTTTGGCATCACCTTTCAGAGGGGATAGGCTCATTTTACAAATGCAGAACTCAGAAACAGAGGAATTAAGTCAAAATGCCCACTAGTTTTGAATGCATAATTTCAGACTGCAAATTCTGATTACACAGCACCTCACACATTATAGGCACATTTCGTGTGACTTGATTGCTTTTTTCAGAGCACAGTATTGTTTCCACCCAAGCTGTAGGATCTTCCATTATGGACCAGAACACAAGAAACACATAACTCATGGATGGTTTGAGAAAAAGACCTGATTTTAGTAACACATCCAGCATCATACCATGACTCTGGGGAAAAAAGAACAGACAGAATAAAATGTCCCATAACGCTTTGCTCATGAGGCCTCCCTCCCTGGTGAGAATCTCCCTTCATTACAAATTGAAGATTTGTTAAATATGGTAGAGTTGTAAGATTCAAACATATACTTACACATATATTCATATAAATAGATATAGTTATGTACAGATAGATGTATTTGTAAATGCATACATAGAAATGTATACATACACACATAGAAACACACAGCCTTCTGTGAAACTTACTTAAACTTCCAGTGAGTTCTTTTTGATTTAATGAGATGCTACTGTATCCACTGACATTTCTGTTTTACATTTTTTATTGAACAAATCTCGAACTGAAAACTAGATTTTCTTCAAATTCCCCTACCTGCATGATGCAAGGAAATGAAAACGCCTGTCAGCAAAAGTAATGTGTTTAATACCATGCCAGCCCTAAACATCAGCAGAGATTTCTGTGTATTGCAGATAATTCTATCACCAAGCCATATTGCTCTGTGATGTGCTTTTATCTTTGCTGTAGGATAATATCAATATTTCAAGCATGAGCAAAAGAATGTTTTATGAGATTGATGTGGGAAAATACAGTGACAAGTACATAAAAAAGGGCAGAGAAAAATGCCAGGCAGTCATCATAAATGCCTTGCATTCCCACCAGAATTTGTCTAGTTTATCCAATTCTAATCAACAAGTTGAGGTCCACTGGGGTCTCAGTGACTTTCATTACATTTTCAGCACCAAAGAAGAACAGCAAGCAAAAGAGGGCACAGATAACAGAATGGGGAGGCTGTCACATACATCCTAGGAGCCTGCACAACATTTACAGGCCAGAAATATGTATTTTGTTAAGCTTTTAAATTAAAAAGCAGTGATTTATAAAGGAAGGAAATAGAATGGGAAAAAATTGTATTAAGCCATTTGCCGTGTTGCACATATATGCCCAGTAAGGACAGGATCTTGCAGGGCTACAGCGATGCAAATATGTTCAGAGGAACAATCTCTCTGCAAGTCCATGAATGATTCCCCAAGTAGGCAGCTATTTGCACACCCAAAGAAGAAGTTCTCCCTGTATGGATCTGGTGGGGGAATTTTCCATCTCTTGTCTATCTTTGAAAAGGACATGGCTCATCTGAGGAAAAAATGTGCTATGGATGCAAACATGAACAAACAAGATGGTTTTCCACAATACAGCTACCTCTGCCTCACACTGGCAGAAGGTATAAGCTAGTTTGTATAAACTGTGATTATAAGTTTTTTGGCAAATCCTCCATCACAGACAATTTATTAGATTGTTTCTTTCCTTTGGGGTTGCAATTCCTCCCTGTTTGACAACAGAGCTGACGACTATTACTTAACCCCTTTCCAGATTAACATGAAGCTTTTCAGCCAGACTAATGTTTTCTTGCACCATAGCATTAGTTAGGCATCTCAATATTTGGGTGTCCAACTAGCAAACCCTTACAAGAACCTGAGTTTCAGAAGACTGATCAGCACTTTCTGCAACCAGTTTTTGCACCTAATTTGCAATCATAAAAATCGAAGTAATCAAAACTGCTACTTCTGTAAATCTTGACTGTTTTGATCAGAAGCAAAAGCAAATCATGCAGCCCAATGCATTCTAAAGTGCCCTCCAACTCTACTGTCCTCTTATCTCTCTGACTCAACATGCTATCCCTGGGGACATTCTGCTAGTTTTTAGTTTATCTGGAACAGTGCTCATTTCAAAGCCAATTTAAATGAAATGCCTAAAAATCTCATAGAAAATAACTCTCATAATAAGCACTGTACCTTTTATGATGTTACATTATTACCAAGCAGTAAATTCATTTGTTTCCTCAAATCCCTTACCAACATCTTTTAAATACATAAATAAAAATGGGGAATTTCAGTAGATACTATTTCACAATATGTGGATCTGAGACATTTTAATAAGAAATGCCCCTCCAGGCTAAGAGGTATGAATTGTACACCAAAGGGAATGGTTTAATACACTGTTTAATACTATCATCAAAACTGATGATAGTACGATGGATTTTATACATTTTAATATTTCTTCAGAGCTGGAAAAAAATGAGAGTGAGAATCATAGTTGTATATTAGCTAAGTATCAGAAGTGCTACTGAACCAGCCAGGTGGCACACAGCTCCTATAGCATTTCTACCATGACCAGAAAATATTACCTGAACAGAAAGATCCAGGGATTTCCTCTGAAAGCAGCCCTCCAACGCTCCAGGACCTATGCTCTGCTATGCACTCCACCAGATGAGATAAAATCACTCCCACCTACCACATCTTCACCTCATAGCCTACATTGTGTGTATTTTCAAAAGCTTTGCCACGTAGACAAGGCAAGATCTATTAATAACAGCATTCAAAGCAGAAGCAGTCTAGGTCTAAACTGTGCAGGCCCTAACAAAAAGTATTATCCTGTACGTAACTACTTTACCTTGCTTTTACGTTTTTCCAACGAACAGGAAGTCCCTAGGGTCCTGTTAATAGTCAACAATAAAGACTGCTTGCAGTTGTCAACAGAACAACAATTTAAAAAAAACAACCAAACCCCTAATAACACTGTATTTCTCTACTTTACAGTGTGCTGTAGCTCTTAGCTCTATACTTTTTGAGACTTTTAAGACCCTTTAACCACTTTTACATTTCACTGGGGGTAATATGTAAATCCATTCTGTGCCGGCTCTCTGGAGGAAAGGAATCTTGCTTGTTCCATGGCACATCATTATCTTCTTGACTACTAAATAGTCACCTTCTAACAATCAGGCAACATTATCCATGTCAGTGTTCAGACAGTTTTGTTGAGTTCCTGGCAAAACAGCAGTTCCCTCCTCTCATCATCCCAGCTAAGATCCACAACTTCACATCTAAGACAGTAGAAAAAAATTTAGGCTAAGATGGCATGGAAGAGCACATGACAGAAATTTCCAAACTGGCTATAGGCTTGAAGTATGCACATGTCCCTTTTTTCTTCTAGAGAACATGTTTTCTACCATGTCAGAAGAAAACTGCAGATTTCACAGGGCAAGACTTGGTTTTTTTTCTTTTTTTTTTTAAGAAACACAAGTTGATTTTGGTCTTAAAACTGTAACTATAATTAAACATACACTTGTGGATTCTCTTCAAGTGCTGAACAGGCAGAGTGCTTTTCCTCAGCTTGGCATTGCTGCTCTGTGATTATGTCACAACTGATCTTTAACTGTTCCATCTGTGGGTTATTCATTGCCTCTCCTCATGCTCGTCTGTTGGCTATTTATAAATTTAACTCCACTATCACAGCATTCAGTAGCTTCCCTGGAAGAGTCTAAATTTGCAGAATAAAATGCTGAAGTTGCACGAAGACTCCCTACACTGGGGAAAAAATCCCATCTCAGAAACTGTGGATAATTGAAAGCATTTCTACTTGGGTCTATTCTAAGTATCTCCATTTGATGCAGCC
The DNA here is from genome assembly GCF_905368555.1 of Meleagris gallopavo. Taxonomy (NCBI): domain Eukaryota; kingdom Metazoa; phylum Chordata; class Aves; order Galliformes; family Phasianidae; genus Meleagris; species Meleagris gallopavo. Next base: position 39,767,973 of record NC_139408.1, on the reverse strand, counting down.
ATTCTGGCCTTTCTTAAGGTATGAGGGCACAATCTAGCTTACTGAAAAACTTTTGCACATGCGATGAAGTACTGGCTTGTAATATACTGGAAAAGCAATTGCCACCAGTAGGTAGTTTAGCTTCTTGTGGTTTCGGAAAGCCTGTGAGGAAGTGACTGGAAGCTGAAAATCCCTAGGCATCTTATAGCCATACTTTTCCAGAAATAAGCCCCAGGGACCAGATTCTCAGGTATAAGTCAGCATATTCCCATTGCCTTTGGGAAGTCTTATTTTTACCAGCTGAGGAATCTGCTTTTATATGTGTAGCTTGTAGCCTCCACAATTCTCCTCCTAAGAATAAAATGAGAATGATAAAAGCTAAATGTGTGTGAGGGCATGAAAAGGAAGCAAGTCCTGCTCTGTCTCATACTAGTAAAATTCTGAAGAAGGCGGAGCTTGGAACAGTTCCTTCAGGTACATGGAGCAAAACCTGGAACGAAGGCAACCTTCAGAATTAGGAGCACATTTTCTTATCTCTGCCAGACTCTCTTCCTGACCTTGGGTAAGTTGATTAACCTTTCTTTTCTAAGTTTTTCTGATTGTGGTATGACTCCATACCTCCTGTAGAGATTATGGTGCTTAATTGGCCAATATCTCTAGAATACCTGAAGTGCTTTGGATGAAATATGTTACGCAAGAGAAATAATTGAAGTCAATGGATCTGTGACAACTGACACTAGCTGAAGATCTTTCCCTCAATGTTTAACAGGATCAGAAGCAGGCTCAGCTGAAATGATAGGAAGCCGAAGACATTTGGTGGTAGTAATATCACACATGAGTCGAAGGGTTTACTATTTGCTATGGTAATATACAACATTTTTCATTTTCTAGTCACTCCAGCGGCATCCATTAATTTTCAGACCTCCCCCTAAAGAGAGATCTATAAATAAGTTTTCCATTATAAGAAAAATGAGGCAGATGGGTGATGTGACTTATCCTCCAGAACAAGAACAAGAAATCAAATTTGAACCCCTTGCTCCTAAGCCTATTTTCAGGTATCCCTTTTCACCACTCTTATTACATACATAATTCCTTATCTTTCTGTTTCAATGGTAAAAGCTCATTTATTGCTCCATAAGCATCCCTACCTAATTCCCTGCTAGATACTGCTCGGATGCTTTCCCATAAAATTCTCAAAGCCAGCATAGAGAAAATGAAGCTGAGAGAAGTACTGCTGGGCTTAGAAGCTCTTCTTGTCCCAACAACCCCTTTCCTCAGCTTCCAGGAAAGAATTAACAGTATTTGTCCTTGAAAATATTTTTCCTTGCTCACTATTAATCCCATGCAACACCAAGTATTGCAACCTCTGCAATCTCTCATCTCAGAAGCAGTTCTTGCTAGAACACGCCAGGACAATGTCTGTCACTTCAAACTGCCTACTGCTCATTTCAGGAAGAAATTCATGACCTGCTTAAGCCAGTGGGATAAATTCTTGTTGCAGCTTTGGTTCTGGAAGGTGCCTGCTGCTAGAGGATGCCAGGCTGAGGTTATGTAACTATGCTAGCCCAATCCAGCTGTTTTTAGGGAGCCCAGCTGCTCTGCGCTGCTTCCATCTCCATCTTCAATGGGTACCAGGCCTGGCTATTGGGTGCTCAGTCTAAATAATAGCCTCGAGGGGAGTCTCCACAGATTAGTTTCTATGTAGAGAGAATAAATGTATTCAAATCAGTACCCTACTTGAAAATGCAAAAATATTGTGTGCCTGGATGCTGCTGTGATAAAGTATCATGGCAGATGGAAGAGTAACATGAAACGGGACAAATTATTCAACTGTTACAATGTTATCAATCTGCAAGAAATTGCAGTTTACATTATTATAAAGACTTCCACTACTGCTTACAACAAGCATGTTGCAGCAATATTTGGGGTAATTACTCTTGAATACAAGACTTTTTTTTTTATGCTGCATACTCTAGATTTACACTAATAGATAAGAAAGCGGAGCTCTGGATGCATTAACTTTACTTAAACAATAGACTAAAATGGGATGAAGGAGAAAATGGAAGAGAAAATACTACCCAATCAAACCTCAGCACTTTCTTTTGATAACTCCACAATGATCTACACTTGCATCTCTCATTTTCTGGCTACGTTCCCCTTCTGCAGAGGGAAAGCAAGGTTGTTTTTTTGTTTTTAGTGGAACAAAATTAATTGCAGTAAAAGTGCAATTTTTTTTCCAAATTAAAATTGAGATAATAATTAAAATGAATGTGTGTGATTAGATAATTACTTTTCTTATTTCTTTCCAAAACAGTAAGGTAAAGAATTGTGCATGTTTGCACTTGTTGACATTTCCATACTTAGATGATGATATAACTCTTCTGGCACATATCTATTTTATATTTCAAAAAGAGAATATCAAACACAGACTGTAAAGTTCACAGAATCATAAAATGGCCTGGCTTGAAAAGGACCACAATGATCATCGAGTTTCAACCACTAGACCAGGCTGACCAAAGCCTGACCTTGAATACCTCCAGGGATGGGGCATCCACAACCTACTCAGGGAACTGTTCCAGTTCTTTGTCACCCTCTGTGTGAAAAACTTCCTCCTAATATCTAACCTAAACCTCCCCTGTGTCAGTTTAAAACCATTCCGCCTTGTCCTATTACTATCCACCCTTGTGAACAGCTGTTCCCCCTCCTGTTTAAATGCTCCCTTCAAGTACTGGACTGCCAATACTTGAGACTTGTTCTTCATATTCAGATGATATAGCAATAACAGTCAGCCAAAAGATAATCTGTGAAGGAAAGAGTATTATTGGTGCCATCTCCAGTGTTCTTTGCTTACCGAAACGTAAGTATCTTCATCATAAAAAATTTTGTCATATTTCCAAAACTTTAGATGTTCAATTTGCATATTAGGTTCATAACACACTAAGCATCATCTGTTACAAAACAAAAGAACTCCAGAATAGAAGCTTAACTCTCAGAGCTAACAGAAAGGGTTCAGCTGGAAGGGACTCTGACACTGACTCCCTGTGGTAAATTTCTTCTGTTCCTCTACAGGGAGCTATTAGACTCAATTCATTAACACACTTACTTGTGATTTAAGACTATCAAACAAAAGATCTTAAAGGAAAAGCACCACCATCATAGACTTGCATTAAATTATCTTAACAAAGTGAATGCTATGTTATCTCTAATTATAAGGCAGAAAAGGTAGGAAGTAGATTCACATTATCTGATAACTCATGCATCGGGGATAACTATGATGAGTAGATGAACAGATCCACAACAGCTAAAACATCTGAGCCTTTATGTAAAACTACAGGTGAAAGGAATGGCATGTTTCATTTAGAGGCTTGCTCAGAGCAGATCTCCTAATGCTGTTTGTCTGAAGAAAGAGAAGGCAGCAATTACTGTTGGGGAAAACATAAAAGATGACTGCTATGTGTGTGTCAAGCACTGGGGAAAATTACTACTCTGTCTTTGGTACAGAGATGAGATTCTGCAGCCAAACCGAAACTCCACAGTAAATGCAAAGTCCAGCTGTATTCAATATGAAATGGTATTTAGATGGATCAGAAACAGAGCCGCTCACGGCAGAGAAGTTTTGCTGATAGTCTAGCACACCTGTTACTTAGAAGGGTGCTGGTACCACCGCATTTTGGGAGATGTAGGTTAGTGACAGAAATTACCTGGGATGGTGATGGAACAACAAGGGAGGTAATCTCAGTTGACACTTGACTTTTTGGATGGTTTTAGATGAAAGATAGCTCTGTGCTGCCAAATGGAGAGCATACTTCTAAGCATGGGAACTGATTCCAGGATTCTCCTCTCCCTTGGTAGTAGCCATTTGAAATTATGTGTAATGATCCAGGTGGTATACCCCAAACAGACCAAGGAGTTATTTGGTATGTTATGAGTTATGAGGCTTTCTGCTCTTAGGCCTGAGTTTCTCTGCATGACTGCTGGCTTGGAAGGAAAGACCTTAGCAGTCAAAAGTAAAAATAATAATAAAAAAAAAAGAAACCCAGCACAAAAGCCCAGGGGAAATACAGCTAGGCTGTAATGAGAAAAAGGAATAAATAAATGGGAAGCAATGTGCAAGCAGCACTTACGTCTGTGTGAGGTTAATGCTAACCACTTACTCCAAGCTGAATAAATGCTGCCTGGGGATTGTGATTAAAGCAGGCAGCTTAGGGGAGGCAGGAGCTCCTCGAAGTTGGAGCCAGGAGGAAGCCCTGGGATCTTGGCAAAGCAGTGAGCGTTTCTGAGCACTATCCCCATTTGACCAAAGGGAATAAGATGATCACAATAAGGGTGTAAGCACTTCACTCCGTACTGCATACATCTAATACAATGTCATCATGCCAGGTCATGCAGAGATGTCATGTCATGGTCACATTACCATCAGGAAGTCTCAGTGTGACTGCAGCTGTCATGTGCCCTGCCCAAATTGACCACCCTGTGTAGGCACAGCATGAAATGCTTCTTTGCCACTTTGCATCACAGCTCAGAGATAAATGAGCAGGCAGTCAAATGCAGATCAAAATCTTCTTCTGAATATTCTGCCTCTTGTAATACCTCTGCTTTCTCAGAAGCAGGTATTGGATAAGACTACTTAGGCATAGCCCACAGACATAAGAAGCAGACAAATTATTCATTTACTTGTTCTGATTCTTATTACATTCTACCTCCAGGTACGTAATCATGCTTTTATTCACCTAACTGCTTTATCCTCTAACAAGCTATTCATCTGAAGAGTTTGCACTGCAGGATTTCCCCTGTAAGGATCTTTCTTTGTTATGTTCAAGACAGAATTCACTGCCTCAGTGCCATGCTTTTGCTCATTAAAAATAATTTCCCAGTGAGTTTGGTTCCAGTAGCTCTTCAGTCATTTTAAAGGCCCTGTTGCAACATTAGCTCCAGAAAGCACGTTGAAGACCAGCAGGGAAAATGAAAGGAAGAGGAGAAAACAAGAAGCTGGAAGGATAAGACTGGGTTGCTGACAAATGAAAAGCAAGCCCAGATGTGCTGCTGCCCACTGGGGCAGAGATTCCAGCAGCCCTGGAAAACATGTTTCACCAAACAGTCAGACTGTGTCCTCACAGGAGATCTCCCCTACCCCAGATTCAGCTCTCTGTATTTTTTTTCTCCTGCTTCACTCTCTTCCCTGCTCCCTCCCCCTCTATGCCTTCTTTGTTTTTTTTTTTTGCTTTTAGTACTACAACTCCAGTGCTCCCTTGAGATGTTTTGGAGTTTGTTTTCCAAACATAGACTCTTTCTAGTTTTGTGGAAATTCGGTACATGGAAAGTCTGTAGCTTACAGCAGCAAACACACTAACACAAGAGATGACATGTACCAAGGCCAGTAAGTTTACATCACCTCTTTCACTTTCACAGCAGGCAGCTCCCTCATCAGAAAGTTTTATGTGGGTAATGTGGGGCATGCCTGTCACAGTCTCTATGTTACAATATGTAGCACAAATTGACAGCTTTCACTGTATCTCTGCTTTCGCATAAATAAAAGAGATGACACAGTCCGGTGGTAAAGAAAAATTATTTCAAGATACAAAGCATGTTAATCTCCTTCCTTTTGTGATTTAATCACAGGTACCAGTTGATCTATTGCTAATATAACACGTAAATAATGAGTCACAATATTCAGTGAAGCATCAACTCAGACAAATACAGGAAGCAGTAGTGTACTACTTTTCATCAAGTGGGCCAATTTTACTTCCAATAGAAATTGAAAGCCTTCCCGAGGCTTTTTCTCAGTCAAATACAGCTCTGTTCAAAACCAAACCAAAACAAAACAGAACTACCAAAATACAGCAACTTCTAAGTCCCTTAGCACAAAAGTGTTGACTGCTTCAGGGGACTCAGGATAGTATAATGCCATCTTCTTCTCTTCAATAAGTAGAACTAGAGAAGTGGGGCAGCCTGTCATGGTACTCCTGGACATAGAAAAACTAGTATGACTGGCCACTGTTCAGCCTAAGGGAATCACTAAAAGATCCAAAAACAAACGACTTTCCTTGCTTTGAGACTAACCCCAAGAGTCAGTGTAATGGAAGCTGCAGTGCCTGAGGTAGAATTGGGAGACATAAAACCACTGGCTCATAGCACAGAAGGAGGCTTTCTAGACCTTCTCTATCTTTAATCTTACTGAACAGAGCTGTCCCACTCACTGCGACCATGTAATGTACTAGGACTACAAGGAAATATAAATTGGGACCTCAAGGCCTGAGTGGCTCACATCACTGTTCAGTAGTGCCTGTCTACTTTGTTCCTCTGCTGCACCACAAGAAGCCTTTGATTTGTCTCTAGCTTCTGCTACGCTGGCACTGCTAGGTGAGAAGTGGCTCCTCCACCTGCACTGAAGCCCTCAGGAAATACTGTAGACTGGTTTATCTCAGATATCCACTGAATGGTATAACTGGGTTGTTTCACAGTGAAGCAAGAAAGGAGAACTAAGTATCCAAAAACAAGGAGAGAAAGGAGAAAATGGAAACAAAATCTAAGATTTGAAATCTCAGACACTCTCCTTTCTTCCAAAATCTCACCTGTCATCTGTCAGCAAAACAGCTGGTGTGGAAGCACAGAACATACTGGGAAAACTGTCCTCCTTACACTGGTCCAGACTAGTGGTGATGGTAACATTCAGAGAGAATCTTCCACCAGAAAGGGGAAATAGCAGATTTTCCATTCAACAAAACATGGAATTAAAGCAAAGAGAATATAAAATGCTGAAGCCAGAATCAAAGAGAAAACAGAGGCTGAGCTGAGAGCATGGCCTGGCCAGTAACTCTCTCCTAGAAGTTGTGTTTTATAAAGCAGTTAAAAGAAAAATCTGCAGACTGTCTATTAGAACAGACATCCCCAGAACTGTGGAAAAATTTCAGAGGGAAAATGCTGAAAACACCTTTTCTTTAAACAAATAGGTAGTTCCAGTCCTTATAAATGTGTGAATATATGATTAGCTGGAAAAAAAACCCATGAATTTGTAGTACAAGTGTAAGAGAAAGTCTCATAAGTCACTCTGAATTCTATCATTCTTACCTATTACGTACTAGTTGAAATACATGGTTTCTAGCTGGACCTGACAAGAACAATTATGGCCAGCATGTAGAAATGCAGAGAAAACCACTGCTTGCCAAGATTGCTATGCCTGACTTTTGTTTCCTGCAGCAGCATAGTAAGCACCACAGTCCTGATGGCTGGGACTCACCTGTCTTCACATTGGCCTCTATCTGGGAAAGTCAGACCTCCTTCAGAGGCTGTGGGGGCATTTCCAAGGCTGGATTCAGCTGGTCTATTTTAGATGTCCATTTTTGAAAAAAGGCAGGTACCAAGCCAACATGTTCTACACGGAAACTTAGGCTGGAAATCCAGATTTAGATGTGTATCAGCATTGTGTACATGCATACATCCTTAAATGAAGGTATTCCAATATTTCCAGATGGGAAATGAGGATTCAGACAACTTCAAATAAAATTAATCAGTTGAATTGAAATTTTACAGAAAGTCTCCTATATCTTAAAAAGGGAAGCTTGTATTCCATAAAGACCAGCAATGATGACATGCTCCTCCAAATGCCTTCCCTTGCATTACTGCATACTGCCAGAAGCAAGGCAGTACAGAATCTGTGCTGTGTTCCGCACGCATCAGAATGTTTGCCACCAAATCTAGAGTACAGTGGAGCTATTGCAATCTGTCAACAAAAAGGCTGGTTATTACCTTAAAACCTCCAACAGCAAATTGAGCTTAATTCCAACAAGAGACCATTACAACTCCAGGACCCAGATCTAAGCCAATATAGATGAAAGTTAGTTTGACAAATCCAGCCTTATTGTTAGTTCAGTGAAAGAAAGGTCGTTAGTAGTGACTAATCTGAACAGTCTCTTAGGGAAATGTAGAACTTAATTACCCTGGTGTACTATTCAATGACTTCTCTAGACATACCACACATTGAAAGATACTTGACAATGTGGGTGCTGGCAAGTTTGTGTCATCACAAGCTTGGGACAGGCATGTTAGTAATGAATTTGATTCCTGCCTCCCTCTTTCCTAAAGTGCATTAGCTGCTATGGAAATAGTACCATCAGAACAGGCAGGGCAACTATATCAATTCCATGCTTATACTAAATCACTCACCTCCTATCCAGAGCTCTAGCTAGGTCTACCCATGGCATATTAACTAGTTGCATATTAACTAGTCCAGGACCACCACAAGTGGTCTGAGATATGTTTATACAGAGAACATAACTGAGAGAAACATTAATTTCCTTACTCTTGATTCATGGTAAGTTTCTTACACACTATAATGTGAAGAAGACAGCAAACTGTGCAGCACACACTGTTGCACCAAATAACAATGTGGTTTTCAGTTAAGGAAGCTTAAGGAATACCTTCCTGCTACAAAAATTTAAGAATCCTTCTTATGAATTACAGTAGCACTATAATTCATTTAATTTTGTTTCTTGCAGTTCTGCTTTTGAAAGGATGCTACAATAGATGCTACCTCAGCTGGATTAAGAGACTCACAGAGCAGCCAGACTTTTACATCCTGTTGCTGAACATCATTTACTAAAGAAGATTGACATACAAATACAACAAAAATCAAACTTTCTTTAACACAACAAAATAGCTAATTTCTAATCTCTATCATATTTCATATTCTCAATTAAAATTTTTAGAGAAGAGCAATGAAACAAGAACTGCCCTGCTCAGTTATATCTTTTTCTGTATCTTAAAGCAATAAATACCAAATGTTTGCAGCAAGATGTAACCAATTCATTTCAATCCTATTACAATATAACCTGCATTTTTAAATTCTTCCTTATCTCAGTCTCCAATCATGTGATTTGGTAAAGCTTAAAAGGATCTGAAATATTCACCAAATTTTAAATAACTTTGAAAGCTATAAAATAATAAATAATAATAATAAAAGAACATAGTTTTCCAACAGGAATGTACTTGTGATCTATTTACCTTACCCAGTTTTTCTTGGCCTGCATTTATTTGATAAATGAAGCATAAGTTTTGTGCCATCATAAGGAAAGCAACAGTCTGAATCTCTTGTGAAAGCCAATAAGTGAAATACCTTTGCCTTAGTAACCATTGGGGAGGCCAAAAAGAGTTGAGAAATCTCTGCAAAATTTCTACGAAAAAAAAATTGTAAAATGTAACTTACTAATTTATGCAATGATAACTATTGGCCTTGGCACTCAATCTCCAAAATCATTTTTGCTCTTTTTGCAATAAGCAAAAACTGCCATCAGTATTTCAATGAAGAACAGGCAGGCCTCCGTTTCCCAATACATATCCCAATACAAAGCAACATCTTTGTTGCTGAAAAGAGTCTGATTTCTCTTTTTCTTTGAAATAGGGTTAGGGTTCTAATTATATCAAATTAGATATTAGTAAATTACCCATAGTAAATTAGGCCTGACTATATGAAATTGCTACTCAGTTGAAGTAAACTTGGAAAATGAATGGAGGAATACAACATGAATATTAACTTTAAACAAACTGCAGCTGCAGAAGTCAGAATATGGGATAACATGAAGAAGTACAACTAGCCAAAGCAAAATGGGCTTGTTTACTTTTTTTCTTCATAGCTAGAAAATTTCAAATGCTAAAAAATCTCTAATGTCAATAACTAAAGATACTCTAGCATGCCTTTTTCACACCTTACAATCAGATCCATGAACTTTAAAAGTTTCTGTAGCAGTGATGCCTATTTTGAAGATGCTTCCACGTTCTAATAATTTAATCTCTAATAGATGAGCATTATGCAGTCATGTGGCAGTATTTGCACTTCACTCTGCATGGATAAGGCAGTATTCTGATGTATGGATGTTGCAGGTTGGCCTTTCAAGATAGATAATCCAGGACAACCCTGCAGCAAAAGTAGGATGAGTACATCTACATCTGTCTACATCTCTCCATGTCTTATTCCTATGTGGTGCCCACAGTTTTTGAGAATAAAGTCTGCAGAGATAATGACTGTAATTTGGAAGGTCTCTCCTTATTTCCCTTTCCAAGCCAACTTGCTGAGGTAGCACTAATTACAGAACAAGACTTCAGCTCAGTGGTCCTCACGAGCAGAGCTGCCTGCTCCGGAAGCTTAATTTCCTGCTTCTTGACCTTGGAACAGCAGGGACAAGGGAAAAGAAGGAACACATCCGACAGTTGTTGCAATGAGGATGGCAAAGTGGCCTCAGGGTTTAGGACACAGATCTTGTCCTCAGCTCTATTTTATGCTGGATGTCAGCTATGGACATCTCACAAAACCCTTCCTTGGATTTGAGTTTCTTTGTCTCTTAATGGGGATGATCAACTGCTTTGAGATATTTGGAAGACAAGAAATGGAAGAAATTCTTGTAGTATTTCATTATTAAATATAGGACTAGACAAACACCTCCAAATTTTGTTATTATTCAGATAGATAAATATAGAGCTGGTTGCACTGAGTCCCTTCTGTGTTTTCCTTCTGTGAATGTTATAGCAAGTGACAAGCAATGTGGAATGAGGAAAAAAAAAGAGAAAGAGGTAAAAGGAACAATTTTAAACTTGTATAAGAAACTGTTTACAGAAAATTAATTTTGACTGTTAGTTTATTTGCATTTGAGGCCTGACTTTAAGAGCTACAGCTGTCTTATAGAAAAAAAAACACAATGTGATTTTACAGTAAAAGTAATAAAAAGCCGATTCTAAAGTTTGCTGAACTCTCCTATATTCAAATCCCTGAGTAGCTTCCTCTTATATGACATCTGAAGAATCTTATTTCTCTTCAAGAAATTAGTGTTGTGTATAGCAAAATAAAAATACATCACACTTCCACAGGAAACTAAAAATAGAGATTTGCACCAAATGCACTATTACTGGCCAGGAGTCACTGCTAAGGTACAAACTGAGCAGGGCAGTCAAATCCTAAAAGCTTAAGCAGAATAGCATAAATTGAAGAAAGAAGTGGGTCTAATTATCCATAAGGAAGATGAGGAGGCAACATCTCTACAAAAAGGATAAGGGAAGAGTATTTTTGCTGACTAACTTAACCTTTCAACTGCACAGAGCCAGAACCAGGGAGTCAACAGGAGGTCTTCCTTTCTGCCATCATTGAACACTGAGGGCAGCTCCATCACAACCAGCCCAACTGAAAGGCCCACACCCAAGACAGTCCTGATGACCAGAGAAAGGCACAGTAAACTTCATCTCCAGACAAAACAGAATCAAACTTCCAAGCGATGTTCTTTTGGCTTGGGCCCCTCCGCTTCATCTATGCTAACTGCTTATGACACAGAAGTAAATGGATAAACACATGACTAACTTTTGGAGTCTTGAGATAACTTCAAAAGACCACTGTATACCATTGCAGGGAGATCTTCGCCTACTATTCACTAACAGATCTGAAATATCCCCACTAAGACTGAAAGGAGATTTATAATCGCTTCAAAGCAGTTTTATATCAATGAAGACAGATAGACATTAACATGCTGAGATGACTGGAAACTATGTTGAAATTCAAGTCTTGTTAATTCAAGAAGTACTGCCCAGTGTTACCTCTGTTTTCTGGTTTGGGGGGACCTTGTAGATAAATAAATAAAGCAATAGAAAGCCTATGAGAAGAGCCTAGAAGAAAAGATACATTAGCATAAAACATCATTTTGTACAAATGACAAAAAGGTCAGGAATGAACACAGAAGGACTCCTGTGTTTTATTCCTGGATCTGCTACATCTTAAACAGCTCACCTTCAGTACATCACTTACATGTTTTTTGCACCTCCTAGTTTATAAAAGGGATAAAGATACTTTTTGAGGTGTTTGGAGTTCTTTAGATAAGAAGTGTTGCACCTAAGAAGGGTTTTACAATTATTGTTATTCCATTGGGCTTACACTTATCAACAATCAACACAGAAGTCCTTCTTAGGAATACTGTAGGTAGAACTTGACTATGATCTTGCAAATGCTCATAAGGTATTTTTGAAAATAATATTTTCCTATGAAACTGTTGATGTAGACACCCTCCACAGAAAAAGAACATCTTGAAATAAAGTTCTAAGAGCATCTCACAAAAGAGCCAGAACTGTAAATGCTCATGAAATGATAGCTTGTTTGTTGCATCACACTGGCATTTCACGACAACATTTTGCACTTTTACTCTTTACTGTGTCATTTGATTAGAATGAGCCTTTGTAAATTCAAACAGAAGCAATTTTATAATAGCTAGTACTTCCAAATTAAAAGAAAAAAACTATTTCATCTTATTGGCAAAGATACGTTTATGTGTGCATATATATACACTTTATATATATATAAAATACATAAATATAGTATATAACATATATATTATAATATGATATATTGTATATATATAATATATATCATAATAATGATAATTATATGTGTGTGTGTGTATGTATGTATATGTATATTATATATATATTTTTTTTAATCTCTGAGTATTTCCATTCTGCAGTTGTTATTAAAAAAAACCCTATAGCATGATAATGCTGTCCTGGTGGCTGCTGCTTGAAGAAGCCAACTCCTATCCAACATCCTTAATGATTACTGACAGGCTCTTTCTAAGCATCTTCCAACATTTTTTCTATATGAAAATACATTAAAATAGGTTTTTCTATAATAATATGTAGTGACATATGACAACACAGAAATATATAATATTAGAAATAAAATTAATACTCCTGACTTCTACTGTGGCACCAGAATCATTTGGAGATGTAGTATTACCACAGAATATGGCAAAACAGTAAGTTTTATAGTAAGATGGTTAATAAAAATGGCAAAGACTAGCTTGGCATCAAAGCTGCTTTCCATTTATACACGAGGCCTCATCTAATCAGCTAGAAAATAACACTCCCCATCCATATCGTCCGATTAACACATATTAGCAGCTGTACCAGAGAAGCATGGGCTTAGCACACTGCTCTGACTACACCAAAATCTACTCAGAGCTGCTAATAACAAAGACATAAATCCTGTTCTGTATTACACAGATACTGCCTACATCATCAGAGTTGCTGAGCATTTGAAGTGAAATGCTACATTCTTCTTTTCTTATGTTTCTTCTTTTAATGATAGGATTTCTTCTAGGTATTTTCTAAAGTAACAAGTTTCCACAGACCAAGTGTTCATTATTGGCACAATTTCAGAAAGGTTGTGGTCACAGCACATTGTGTTGGTCAGAACAGTCACCTTTATCTGTGTTGTCCCTGACTGCTGATCATCTCTGCCTGTTACCTTATTTTTAAAATAGAATCTCCTTGGGAAAACAATCATATCTTTGTTACCCACAGACTATTATAAGGCAGCTGCAATACGAATAAAGAAAAAGCTGTCAAGAACGAACAGAAGCACAGAGGGCTTGACTGACCAGTGAGAGCAATGATCTTTAAAACCCAGATATACCTGGTTTGATGTACTGTGCAAAAGGTTCAATTTCTCAATAATAAAGTTTGCATTTCAGCGTGAAGAGCTTTTGAACAAACACTGCTGGCATTTGTCCATCTAGGAGGTACCAACAGTGTATTATATAAGGACCAAAGATAAAATTAGATTGAGAACAATGTGTAGCATCTTCTAGAGCACAATGACTCACATCCACACATGAGACTGTCAAGCTGGAACACAGTCACATAGAGTGTAAAAACAAGGGCACAGTTGAAAGTACATCTCTATATTCTTTTGCAGAAAATATGGAGAAGACTACAGAGCTAGAGACATGCTAGTTCTCTCTGGCTTATTGATTCCACAGGCCACAGAAATTTATAGATAAATAATATCCCCACCTTATTCCCTGCACTCTGAATACCACCATGCAGAAAGAATTCACAGGGGGAAATGATGACAAAACAAAGTATCCCTAAGAATAGTCTCAAGATAACCTGTTTGGAAGATGAAACCTATTCCTGTAAATAGCATGGCATTTCCATGCTGCTTTCTTTGTATATCATAGCCTGGCAAAGCCTGGAAAATGTGGGATTCTGTACAACTCTTCCACTCAGGAAAAGCATATCATTCCCACTGTGGTACACACAAAGTGAGTGAGATGAGTAGATGTTTGCAACCATCCCATCATTTCAACAAAGCAAGCAACACTGTTTAACCTTATTTCAGCTCCTTCTCCAGTAATTGTTGATCAGCCTTTCTCATTGACCAGTGTAATCAGAGTAAGGAAAGATCACGATTACTTTCCAGTCTGATACTAGCAACTTGAGTCCACAACCACTGTTGTTTTTATAACTCATCAGAAAACACTCCTTCAAACAATTGCTGAGTCCTGACTACTTTCAGTGCCTACAGCAAATACTGTTAGGAGCCACCTCCTGAGCACTGTCAACACCTTTCCATGAATGTGTTCAAAATATGTTTCCGAAATTCTGCCAAGAACTATCAAAAGATGGGGTCCAGTGCTAACACCCAATTGTTATCATCATGCAACAGCTGGTCAAAGGCACCTCCTGAAAGGTGCTGACTCCAGATAGACAAATTACTTGTCTTTATCCGTGATACTTAGGCTAGCAGAGAATGCCTAGAACATGAGAACTATGGCACTGCATACCAATAAATGAGAATTATTCATCCATTTTGTCCAAGAGTGAATAAAAAATTACTAAAATTACCACAACTAACACATCATGGTTCTTATTGATATGAGATTTACTCTGCATCATGTTCAGCTGAAATTTCCTAAAGATTTCTTTTTCCTCATTGTATCTTTTTTTGCTATGGCTCACTGTAAGCAACACTTCTCACTCCTCAATTTTCAACAATTATCTCATCCATACTTAGTCACAAGTTGACTCAAGTTATACATATTTAGTTTGTTCATATGAGTTCACATGCAACTGTTTGACTCCCTTAGGAGATGTGAAAAGCAAGCTGTGCTTTTACAGAAAGGAGAAGGGCGACAGATTGTCCCTCAATGTGTGTGTGTGTATATATATACACACACACATACAGTGTATGTTCTGGCACATGGTAGGGTGTATTTACTGTATGAGGCCATATGCTTGAGGAATTAGAACAGAGAAAAAAAGCCAGTTTCTTAATGTTGTATGTCTACTTTACATACTGTCAAATAGATTCTAAATATATGGGAAACATAGTTCATGAGATTCACAACATAATCCATACAGGATATGCAATCTTATATATGTGTTCAGGAGTCAGATTTGCAAGGAAAGAAGGTGCAGCACTTCTCCTAATCTGTATGAAGACGTACCACTGCTTCTATCTCTTTGCTTTCTAAAATATCTCTCTCAAAACTGAGTAAGCTAAATGTAATGGAAGCATTAACATAGTCCTTTCATTATCTGGATTTACTGGACTAAGTTTTGATCAACTCAGTGATCTCTGCACCACACTGCATCAAATATACAAATATGTCCACAACAAACATGTAGATTCACTCAATGGATAAAAACAGTGTGAGTTAGAAGGCTTTCAAATAACAGAAAATGCCATAAGACGAAAGAGAGAGTTTGGAAACAGAAAATGCCATAAGACTGAGAGCTGTAAACTGAAGCCAGATCAATTCTGATGAGAAATGGGGTTCACAATCTCCTACAGCAAGGCTGAATAATCACTTAAACTACCAAGAAAAGATCTTCCAACTTTGAGTATCTTAAAGTCCAGCTTGGATGTTCTTCTGCAGGTTTTTACTTTTCTAACAAAAGATACAAGATAGTTCCAGTGCTATGAAATTCCAGTGCCAGCTTTGTACTGAAGGTCAGATTCTTTCTGGCCTTAAAATCTAGGAACCTATTACAGCAGTATCAAATTTTATCAGCTAAAAAGTAAACATGAGTGTCTGTCCATGGGTTCTTTTTACATTTTTTCCTCATTTTACTCACTCATTTTGCATACCTCAGTAGCTACTGGAAAGAACCTAAACTAATGCCAAAAATAACTGAATGACCACAAAGAAGAAACAGTGAACATTAACTGAAACAAAATGCCATGGAATAGTAGGTACTGAGTAAACTAGACTTTTCTGTGAATTAATTCAGTTAAAACTAACCTCAGGCTCCCCTCAATACCTATTAAAAATAGTAAATATTTTCCAGTTTTCAGTAACACTGCAAAATGATCTGGCACTAGAAAGGGCTTCTTTCAGTTTTAGAAAATGTAGCTATACTTGTAAACAGAATAAATTTAAATATTCACAAAAAGTAACTAAGACTTATGCTTTCATACCTTTTGTTGCCCGTGGTTTTGTTGAATTAGAAGCTTCTTTTATTCCATTCTGTGATTAGGAGGGAGAATTGTCTGTGCTATTTGACACTTCCTCCATCCCACCAGTGTTTGAGTGGACTGAGAGGAGACTAGTCCCTCAGCAACAGTTTAAAAGTAATGGCCACAATGAATGCATTTATGTCTATTTATCTGTGTCAAGTCTTGCCTCATGGACTTATCATTAAAACAAGACTTGGGGCAATGGCTGTTCTGGGGAAATTCAAGACCAGAATTTGATCCTCTCTTTAGGCTTCTTTATAGATAATAAGACAAATTCTTCTCTGCAGCATCTTCTCTGGAACCTTCTAACTGGATTACATAGCGATTACATAGATTACACAGTAGTCATTTTAAAATGACCAGCTCTCTGATTTAGTTAAGTTATTGTATTAAATTTATTTTGTGAATAATAAATGAATAAATTAATATTGTGAATAATTCAAGCTATTAAAAGGCATGTTAGTCTAGCAAAATGTGAGAATAAATGACTTCACTCAGCATCAAATCATGATGTCTTCCCAAACCATGGATGTCTTAATAGGTGATCTTAAAAATAAGATTCCTCAAAAATAACATATTTGAAGCTCTGGTGCTTGCAAGGAAACCTTATCTACTGCTGTGTTGACACTAGAGATCACTTACACAATATATCTCCTAATATTTCAGATAGCTTCTGCCCACAGTATACTTCTGTAGTCTTGAGAAATGTAACTTCCCGTTCTAAACTGGCTACTGATTCTTTGTGAAACACACTGTCTCTTCCAATTTCAGTACCACCATTTTTCTTGCTATTAACTAGGAATACAATGTTTTCAGTTTCTTCCTCAGAGGCCCTGTGAAGATTAACTCTCAGATGACTTGAGGTGCTTTGATATTCACATGGAAACTATGAAGGACTAGCAGATGTTGTTAACACACTGAAAATTTCTTATATTTCAAAATCTAACTTACTATGTGAAAGAACAATAGAAAAACACCTCATTTTCTATAGCAGATCTCAAATTGAGGATTGATTTTAACCTTCAAGTTTCTTTTAACTTTATTTGGCAAGGAAAGAAGATTGAAAGCAGGAGCTAGAAATGAACTGGAAATTCACAGAGAACCTCTTCTCTGACTTATTAATAACCACTTCCGATCTGCACCACTGACTGCTATTAACTATTATTAGGGCACTTTATCCCACTGGTTAGAAACTTTTCTCCTACTGTGCTGAGCAACCATGGTGTCCAGTCAGCCCATGCATATGTGGGACTCAACACGTAACGTGAAACAAACAGCAACAGTGACAGGACAAAAGGGCCTTTGACAGAGAAAGATTGATGGTGGCAAACAGAGAAGTGTCACAAAGCCAACCTCACGCTTGCCAAACTCCAAAGGCACATTTGTCATCTGTGGCACTTTCTCCCTGGTGCAGGCTGCTTGTCAAAGGGACTAGTTTGAGTGTTCAGCAGGCAAGGAGACGTGGAGGTGAAGAAGTGAAGACATCATTCTTCATTACTCACTTCAGAAAGGGGGAAAGGAAAATAAGAAAGTCGACTACAGTACAGTCTTGATTAACTACCAGACTTGGCAGTGACAATGAAAGCAAGAGAAGAGATAATTTTATTGCTATATACACTGAGTGCAAACACAATTTCTCCAAGAACCATCAGCTAAATGAAGCAAGAATTAGCACTCAGACCTGAAGGCTGAAAACACAGACCTACAGAGATGCCTAGCTCCATGCACCACTGCTCTAGGTCTCAGGCCTTTGTGGTGGACAAACCTCGTGGACTGTCAGCAACTTTGGCCTTCACTATAAACAAGCTCTCGCATATGGAGTTTGTAATGCACAAGACCCATGTAGAGACAATGAAATTCTGATGAGGAAAAATGAAATGGCTACAAAGAAGATCAAAAAACATTTAATGTGTTATTTGCATACAACTCTGATGTTTTTACTCAGACTGATCTCTTCCCTAATTTCAACAAAGACTTTTGTTTGAAAAACCTACCTGTACAGCCAAAGCTGTCAGTAACTGGTCTCTCCTTAGATATTATTAAAAGCAATTTAGAGCGCAAACATGCTAGAAAAGCTACTTATAGCAAATGCCATTATGGCTGTCATATTGTGTGCAGTTAGTCTTCAAGAAAAAATGTAAGTTTTTTTTCTTCCCTCATTGCAAACATAAACTCAGCCTATGATCTGAAGTTTTCACCTTTCCAGCTCATACATCATCTGAAATCAATTTTTGACTTTTTAAACAATCACATAAAATGTGCAAAACCTGAAGGAAGATGTATATTTTTCCTCTCAAAATCGTGCCAACTTTAGTAAGAGTGAAAAATACTTCAAATGTACCTTTATCTATATATCTCTCAGCTCCAAGTCTGAATAAATTATGAATTGCTTTCATTAGTATGTATTTGAGTAAAGGGGCTTGAAATCATATTCCATAAAATCATAAACCATCAGGTTTCAATCACAGTGGCAGTTACTGGAAACGACTTCTCCCAAGTACATTAGTAGTAAAATTGCTTTCAACAGTGATTGAGTGGGATTAGACCAACCAATGACAATCACAGGTAAATGACTGGTCATTTCCCCAGTACATAACAAAGCCTAAATACCTAGAGGTCTAGTGCTGGTGAAGGATTCTCTCTAAGCATGCATCTCTCTAAAAGTACTAAAAATAATGGAGTCAGAAATAGAAGACCTGGTGTATGAATTACATATTTTCATGAACCTGGAACAAGGAAAATTGTCTGAATTACATGGTCTGGATGAGGGTAGCTTACCCACCAGTGTAGCCTCTCCTGTTCTCCCCTCTCCTATCTATAGATCCAGAGAGCTTGGACAACAGAAAATTACACAGGTATTCAATGCAAGTACACTTTTTTTTTCCAGGAAGAATTAGTCAATTTCAGAGTCAAGCTAAACTTCTTTCTGAAGCTTTGTAAATCATTACCCTCAGCACCATTTTCACGTAAAATTACAGTACCTGTTTTATTAGAATTTCTCACAAAGCAAAATCCGAGTGCAAAATCCTGTGAAGGATGTAGATTTTTGTGCACTTTTATAACAGTTTTAATTTTTCCTAGTTCTAAATTACAGCTTAAGGTGCAGAAAGGACATAGTACTACCAGGAACTTGTCTTTTCTGTGACATACCTTATTCATTGATCCCCTGCAATGGAAGCCCACTCCACTTCAAATCCATTTTTCATGGTCAGTGTTTCCCAGTCCCTCCCTAGAACTGAGGCCTCAGCACAGCTCTGAAGATCTGCATCATCCTACCCCCCACTGCCATCAACTCCACTCTGAAAGCACCCAGATCTGTTCTCAAACAAAGAAAAAGAAGTGCGCCTTCAAATCCTGAATGGGTTTCCCCTTAACTCCTCCCTGTAGATATCCATACGCTGCCTTTTCCTCCTAAGTCTCCAAGTCACCACCGCAATCCTTCTTGCTGTCCTGCCAATGAAGCCTTGACAACACTTCCTCTTACATCATAATGCCATCAGCCATTATGAGTGACATCACATCTCATGGCTTGAACATACAAACTACCTTCAGTTTCAGTTTTGGACAAAATGTAAGAAGTTCTTCCCTTATCTGATGCACTGTACATTTGTATATAACTTCTTCTATCAGCTGGAGTAAGAAACTCTCAGCTGTGTCATAACTCCTCTCCTTGGATGCAGATTCTCTGTTAGTTCAAGCATTAAGACAAGTATTTTGAATTTGTACATAACAAAATATATGATTTCTGCCTCACCAATCTTAGGGTCTAAATCTCGTTCTTGCTATTACTGCAGAGCCCTGAGATGGACAAACCATGCAGGAGAGCACTAGCCTCTGGCTGCAGATCTGTTGTATTTCTGTGTTCAGATAAAACAGACCTGACCTTTTTCTGAGTGCTTGGTCAGAAGTTGTCACAGTATAGCTTAAGCAAGGATGGGATTTCTATGGGTTTTATACACAGATTGTTCTATAAGTAATGCTGCCTATTTATTTCCATGGAAACTACAACAGATACAAAGAATACAACCACAATCATTGATAGAGCAAATGCTCAGCTACAAAACACTGTTGTTCAGCATACTTACCACCATTGGCTATGTGTTTTCACCAGTGATGAAGAAGAGCCTGCACACCATGCTCATAAAAATGTGCACTACGGAAGGTGAACCACTGCCATCGTCACCCCTGCTGAAACATACCACCCACCACCTCACTGTGCTTATACTCACTATTTGTTCCATAAACCTTCAGTCAATGAACGTCAGTGAGTGCAATTTTTTCTGTGTGGAGGAATTCAACGACACATCCACATGATCATTTCAGATGCCATTTTGTCAAACTGCCTCTCTGCTGCCATCTGTCACACAGCAACAACATATAATGAAATACTGACAGAAAAGTTCTGCCTCTACTGCCATACCACCAACATCCACTTCTGACATCATGGGCCAACTTAATGAAGTAGAAGGCACTACTTTCAGAACAGTGCTCACAGAAAAGGTTAAAAGTATTTCCATATCAGAAAGAACATATATAAACTTCTGCAAAAATACTGAGTGGATCTTGGCTATCCCTTAGTCCGGGTGTTTAAAGAGAATGATCTCCCTATACCATGCTTACCTGCAGTTCTATCATGTAGAGAGCACATAAATCTGTATTTTTTCTACCAGGTGCCAAACTCCAGGGGACATAGGGTGAAGAAATGCATCCCCCTAGATTCAATACCTGCAAAAGCAGCACCAAAGTCTTGTCATCTAGTGTGTGTTCAGTTGTATTTCCTCATTCTGGATAGGCTGGTAAAAAGTATGGATCAGATGTTTAATGTTTTTAACAGCCACCTAACAGTACAATCAATACTGCCAAATGCCATGAGCTATCCCTTGTTAATGTCCTCACATTAGGGGTGTCTCTGATTTAAGATACGTTTAATGGCTTCCAGCATTTGATCTATACACTTCACTTGTCTAAATGGAAAGAAATAAACATCTTTTAACACTGTAAAAATATACATGGGCTGTACAACTATAGAAGAAGCACAGTATGAACACTGGGGCAATGGCTGCAGATTAGAGTCACATTCATCGCTGTTCTTGGCTCTAATTAACAGACAAAATCACAAAGATCTAGCATAGAAGTGGGAGTGAAAGTCAGGAAATCAGAGAATGAGAACAAGGACGAGAGCAACTTTCATGTGACTTCTCACATTTAAGGAGTGATTAGGGGTGCCATATATATGAGGACTGCAAGAAGGCTCTGATTTTTCCTATCTGGGGATTGTGCAAAAAAAAAAAAAAACAAAAAACAAAGGCACAGGATTTCCTTCTTTGGCACTTCTGCAAAATCCACTCCACTCCTGTCCTAATGCTGTATCACACAACATAAAGGTATTTCTGTGGGATGACATATGGTAGTACCAAGTGAATATGCAACTACATGGGGATACTGCAAGGCCTCCTGTGATGAGCTGATGGTGTGACTACTTAGCACAGGCACTCATTGTCCTACTGCATAAACATGGGGATGGAGCCACAGAAATAGCATTCAACAGATCCAATTCCAGAGAATTACACAATGGGGATTGTGTATGTGTCTATGTGTGTGTGCATGTGTGTAAACAAATATGTGTAGATACACACATACACACAAGATATACAGTCTCTACTTAATAACCATAAACTAATTACAGCCTTGACAGGTTTGTCTTGATCCAGATAAACTGCACAGTCAAAACCTATGTTTTCTACAGATGCATCTCCAGATTGTTACATTTGTGGCCACATCTCAGTGAAAAGCATTCTTCACTAAGGGATGACATACAGCATCCACATGCTTTAGAGAGTTTTGTTATTACAACTACATTATAGCAGCTTATCCTATGTTTCCATTCCTGGGGTCTCCAAGGAAATTCCTTTGCACCTTGTTGCACCTTGTTAATGCTGAATTTTAGATTCCACTATGACAGACACCAGGCTTTGCATTTCCACAGGGGTTTCTGTTCTCTGCTTTATCAACCAGCACAGACCTTGCTCTACAAAACAACTCTGATGAACAGATAAGACATTGCTCCTCCCTGCAGCTTGGCCTACCTACCACCTTATCTTAGATCAAAAATTTTATTCCATATACAGTGGCAGCCTTATGCAATGGCTTCTTCCCATTTAAATAAATCTTTCACATTCCATGTTTTCATCATGAACTATTCAGTAACATAATCTTCCCTGCCCTGTGAAAAATGAGGGGACAGGAACCTGAGAGCCCCTTGCCTCTAAGAGAGTGGTACACTGTGCTCAGAAATGCATACAGGGATTTCTTCTAATATACTATCAGCTGTAACTCAGTAGATACTTCTGTTTCGCCTCTGACTCTGTCAGCCTCATTTCTCTCCAGTTCACACATTTTCAGCTCCCTTTCCCTTAAGGAAAGAAGAACACAGGACAGGGATGTAGAGAGAAGGATGAGGAAGGCAGCCCATCCTGCCTGTTTGTCATAGCAGAAGAAAGGTATGCAGGGAATGGAGTAAGGCTCAAGCTATAATCCAATAGTCACAGCTCAGGGAAAAAAAACACTTTGAGGAGTGTAACATATTTGGAATGTGATTTTCACTTGATAACCAGATTTTCTTTCATATTCTCTTCCTTTGCCTGGTTTTCTCTCCCCATCGTGTAGCACATGGGAATATTTTCCTTCTGTTATTAAAGTGGAGTTTTTTCTCACATGTTCTCACGAATGGAAGAAAGAAAAAAAAAAAAAAAGGAAAAGAAAAAAAAAAAAAAGCAGCATTCTCTTCAAATCCAGCTAGAGTAGCTCAAGAAAGCAGCTAAGTTGAATGGAATAGGAGACAGAAATAGAGAGTTTCTGGCTTTGCCCTTCCCTCAGAATTTGCTGTGTGATCTTACGTTTTGCAGTAAAAGTCCCAGAGAGAGCTTTCAGGCTGCTGCTCTGCAGGCTTTGGAAGTAAGAACTGTATTTCCTATCTGCATAACTTCCCTCCCTCATTTTAATGTTTCAAAGCCTTTAGGAAGCAGCATCATTATTACTTGCCCTGTGCAAGGGGGCCTGTGGGCAAGTACAGTGAATCCAGGAACAGAAGGTAGCAGCCTGCTGTTGTGCTGCACTGACAGAAGTTCAGCCAAAGGGAGGGGAAGGAAAAGAAAACCCTGCTACCATCCATATGAATGACAAATACAGTCTGGTAACACAGGGTCTAGATTAGCGGTTGGGAAGTCTGGGTGAATCCAGTTGTGCCTTTCCACCACAGTGAAGTACTGATCACGTTATAGCACTTCTCCAAAGTTCAGTTTCTCAGTCTGTAAAATGGACATGCAGCAGCACTCTTCCACAAAACACAAAGATCTACAGGCTGTCAGATAAGTGTTAATTATCGTTAAAAATATGATTCTGTCCTAACTCCTTCAGACACACAAGCAGCAGCTCAGAAAGTGAACAGCACAATCTCAAGAACGATGATCATCCCAACAGCAGTGGTATGCTTAGCTCTGTGTAAATCAGGCCTGGCAGTTTGATGAGATGCAAGGAAGGCGATATTATGTCT
Organism: Meleagris gallopavo; assembly: GCF_905368555.1. NCBI lineage: Eukaryota > Metazoa > Chordata > Aves > Galliformes > Phasianidae > Meleagris > Meleagris gallopavo. Next base: position 39,744,172 of record NC_139408.1, on the reverse strand, counting down.
CAAGAGGAATGGACAAGTGCTGACAGCTCACCAAGACTTCCTCTACGCAGACATTAAGTAGCTTTCTGCAAATGCTCAAATTCCCGTGAGAGAAAAGAACAGTGGGAAGAGAGGAAAAGAAAAACATTTTGTAAACTTTTTTTCTCAATTGTTTTGACTTCTGCTACTGCTCCATCTCTCTCCCTAGCTCTTTTTATTACAAATTAAATAATTACTGGGCTGTAGCCCAAAACACTGAAGATTTCACATCTTGTTTGGTCTAATTATATCAGCCGGTCTGACAAAATGGTTTCATCAATGGAATTGCATTGCAAGAGCTCTGTCTAATCAATTCTTTGACACTTAATTAAGAACTCTGCTGGTCTGTGAGGATTCAGGGAAGAGGGGGGAGATGCTGGGCAGTGGAGTGGATATGCAACGTAGAGCACAGGTTGTTAAAACTCCTGGCACAAATAGACCTCTAGTTCCTTCACTGCTCTTGCTCATCTTCCAGCCTTAATATTACACCTCACACTTTATCCGTCTCTAACTACTCACTTCAGGGTTTTTTTTTATTACTTTAATCTCAGCCCTGCTACCAGTAATGGCTTCAAAACCCCTCTAGGGCCTTAGATCTACTCTCAGACAGATGTTTCCAAAGCAAACTGCAGCTAGCTCTTCAAGCAGAAAGTGCACTGGACCTCACACACTAATCAGCCTGCAGTTCAGGCAGCATTTGGAGAGGAAACCTTCACAGAGAAGTCAGGCAGCCACCATGAGAGAAATCCCAGAGGGCCCATGTACTTCCCCTGAGTCAGCAGCCATCCTCTGTCCCAGTGTGCACATTGCCTGCAGATTCTTGCCAGGTGCAAAGGAAAGCTTTCCTTTGAAACACACTGCTGCCAATGAGTGTGCAGTGGGAATCACCTAAAAGAACAACATGTGGTCTATGTCTCCTGCGAACATGTGGCTGTGTTTCTTCAGAATGACCAGAAGTTTAAAAAGAACAAACAGATAACATCTGATCTAGCACAAATCTTGCAATTCACTTCAAAGCTAACCCAATAGCACATTTTGAATAACTTTATAACAGCAAGATAAGTTTAGTCTGATCAGTGCATTGTATCAGTTGGTGGCTGTGTGCTTTGATCTAGCACCAGAGCAGAAAGTAAAACCTGGGAGCTGTTTAAAAGATACCATTTAAGAAAGCGGAATTAAAGAGAAATAAAATCAAACAATAGAAAACAACCGGTCTGTCCAAGAGAAGTTTAAAGAAAGCACATGGGAGTTGCATTCAATGGTATTTCAGTTCCAAAGCTACGTTATCAGGCTATTTCCACAGCCTCCACTTGCTGCCCCTGTCATGGAAGGCCATAGCTCAGATTATGCAAGAAATGTGAAAACGGAGGGCCTAACAAATGTATCATCTGCTGCTTTCCTGTAAGACAACAGAAAATCAGATTCAGGACATCCTCATAATTGCAATGTCAGCATCCGAATGAAAGTGAAACAACAGTTCACAAGAATAACTGCTTCTGCATAGAAAAAAGAGAATGGTACATGGAACGCTGAAGCAGTCACAAAAAATGTAATATAGCAGCACAGAAGAAAGGTTGTTCTTCCCAGATTACTGCTATCTGTAGGATCATGCATCTAGGACCCCTTATTGTAGTTTTTAAAGATACTGGGCAAGAAAGAAAAAAGCAAGAGAACCAAGTAGTAACAAATAAATATATGAACTTCCTTGGGAAAGTATGTGTACATACACGAGACTGAAGAAATCTCCTGTTCAGGTCTAAGAAAAGGTGAAACATCAGGGAGAAAAGAAGAGATGGAGATACTCAGGCATAGCCAGATTTTCATTAAAATACCTAGGTGTTCAATAGTGGGAAAGTGGACAAGACAAAAGTGGACACGATGGAAGGCCAAATGATGTACTGCAAAGAATACAAGCACCAACAGGCATTCCTTCGCTCTATTCATATTTTAGAGGACCATGTGAGCAATTAATACCTTCCTATGTTGAACTCCCCAAATTTTGCAGTTTAACTTAGAAATCTTTGGATGAAAGACAAACATTAAGAAGACTTAATCTTTTAAAGTTTAGAGTTCAAATTTGAGAATTGCCTTTCAAGTTCATCCAATTGATAGGAAAGGATTAAATGAGAAAATTTACCAGCATTTTCTCAACATCTGAAACAAAATAGCTTGTAACCCTAAATTCTTCTATTTGCTAGGTCCATTCCTGGAATGAAAATCCACAATAGTCCAAATAGACTGAAAAGAATATCTATGTTTAAAAAAATAATAATCCATTTGCTAAGTGAAGCATGTCTAATTTTTATCATACAAGCTGATAGCACTGACACATATTTAGGAGACCTCTTGCATCCACTGTCACAAATGGGAATGCAAAATGCTAACGGTAGTTGAGTCAATACATACAATTTAAGTCACCACAAAGCATTTTAAAAAAAGCCAGCTACAGGGCTCTGAACCAATACAAAACTAGAGAAAAGAAAGCAAACATCTTCCTCCAGTTCTCTGCTTCTAAGAGGGTTAACATTTAAGCAGCATCAAGAAGAACTGGTCTAATTTTCTCTTTGTCAGCTTTTGTCACTGTCCTTCTCTCAGCCTCAACATTGTCGGTAGGAGATCTTTTCCCTTTGCACCTCATGCTATTAGGAAATGCTTTTCTATATTCCCTTCTCACTACTGTCAAGCTTTCAAACTCCCTTTTGTTCTCCCAAGAAAACACAATACATAACACCTCCACTTCTTTATGCTTTCTTTCACTATCATCAGTGGAGATGGGTCAATTTACACAATGGAAAACTTTATTTATACTAGAAAATAAACAAAATGATGAAAATAACAATTGAGAATTTCTTTTATCCACTGCTATTTGACCTTGTAGCTTGGAACAAATTGTGACTTTAGAGAAGAACTAGCTGACTATCTGTATCAGCTAGTTACAAAAAACCACGCAACTAAGAGCAAACAGAACATGAGACTAGTGAAAAACGGGAACTAGAAATTAATTAGGAACAGAATCACAAGATCAAAAAAACACTTTTATAAAGCTCTGTGTTGACTGCAGCCTTTTGGTGTTGCTTGACTGTCAGGAAGTTAATATTTTGTTGTAAGAAATGTGCAGATCCTTCAAATTTGTAGTTCCTTAATTTTTGGTGGTGGGTTAAAAAAAAAATAAGAGAGAGAGAGAAAGAGTGAGAGAAAAAGGTCTATTTGCTTCTTCCCGAAGAATATGATTTCAAATTTCAATTAAAATGAAATGAGCAGCACGATTATCGCTATGGAGCAGGCGCCTGGTAGCAGCAATAGGCCTCTTTCACTGCCATGGCAACCGGCCCTCATTGTCACGGCTACCTTGGCACTGCACGCATTGTCAATGTGTGAGCCTGACTGATAATATACAATCAATATCCCATAAGCAGCAAACATCATTTTCAGTCTAGAGGAAAGAAAAAAAAAAAGAAAAGGAAAAAAAAAGAAAAAGAAAGGGGAAAAAAAAGAAATGCCTACACAAGAGAAAAAGAAGGAAAGAGGAACAGGGAGAGTGATAAAAACAGAGAGAGAGAGAGAGAGAAAGAAAGAAAGAGAAGGGATACCTTCTTCTACCTAACTCTGAAACACTCTTCACAATGAGGCCTGCAACTTTTTTTCTTTAAAACAAATAGCTGGAAAAATCCCACCAGCACGTATAAGCACCTGCGAAGCCCTTCTAATAATATATGAAGTAATTGTTCACACCAACATTAATAAAGCATCAGCAAAACACCACATGAACCAAGAGAATGCTTTTGCGTATAATCAACAGTAGTTCTGACAGTGCCAAATTCTCAAGAAAGAGATGACACTTACAGCCCAGAGCAGGAAGCTGTATGGATCATTGGGTTTTTGTTTCACTGAGTATAAAAACAAATAAATAAATAAAACACTCGGGGAACAAAAAGAATATGAAGGTAAATGGGGAGTCTACTCTTCAAACACGGAGGAGAAAGTGAACCATGACATAAGGATGGAAGCTGGAGGATAAGCAAGGGAACAAAAAGACCACTCAGCATTAATACGTTAATGTTTTTGGTCACCTCATGTTCTTCAATGAACACGGTGTCCCTTTACCTAATGTTTGTTCGCGGTGCAATGCATTCATGCCCATTACTAGTGTAACACGCGAATAGGAATGAAGAATAAGAAAGGACATGCAAATGACTATCAACACAGAAGTGGAAAGAAATAAATGAAAAGGGCAGTGCACAAAGAAATGGGGGAAAAAGTGAGTGACCTGCATGCACATCTGTACAGCTAGACTCAACAAAGCATGAAAAACTGATACCAGTGTGTTAGGTTGACGTGGCCCCATGCAGTTAGAAATGTGGCCAAGCAGCACCTGCCATTTTTCTCTCAGGTATATGTCAATAGGCAATGCTGTGGAGTTTTCAGGACAAGCTGGAGTATAATCCCTACACAGTGACATGAAGTGTCTTGAGTTTGAAGATACTGTATTCCCCAAAATGTCTCTAAGGATAAGTATTAGCAAATTGTGACCTCACCTGAGAAAGTGAGGGAATGGTACGGAGCTGGATTCCTTTCCTTTAGATACAGACACAGTGATCTCAAAAACTCCCTAATGAGACTGCAAACCACAAGAAAAGCCACAGATCACCCAGTCATGTGGAGATTAGATGCTGGCATCTCAAACTCTTGCATACCTCTGGATGCTATAACGGGACTGAAGACTGCTAAGAGGAATGTCCACATTCCTGTTCAGAATGGCTCAGAGATAAGTAGCCCATGTTCTCAAAATATCTTCTTTCAGACTATTTTATCTTCTTCAGCACTTTTACATAATTCTACAAGAAACTACAATTCTACAAATTCTACAAGAAAGACATTTTGTTGGTATACAACAACTTTTGGGTTCCATAGCAATGCAGAGATAGCTGATGGCACAACACGAAACTGATAAGTTTAGAATTTTAATATTAAACACATAATGACAAGTCTTCCTAAATCCCATAAAAGAGAAAATTTGTTAATAGATCTGCTACATGACAACAACATGACAAGAGAAGAAATCCCTAGGTTACTTGGATAAGCATGGGCAGATCTAAAATCATCTCATTTTATGATTTACCTTTTCTTAAAAATCAGCATTGCATGTACTGCATCTACTGAATCCAGGTGTGCACTTTTGCTTCTCACTGGTGTGCTCCTCTGGGGTATCAGAAGCAATATTAATTAAAACAAAAGAAAACAAAAAACCAAACCAAACCAAAACAACAAAAAAAAAACACACAACCAAACCAAACAAAACAAAACCTTAATGTGCATTTAAATAAAATATAGAAGTAAAAATATGTTCCTGAATGAGACTGTTTAGATAGAGTTCCTACGACCAGCTGTACAATGCAGCTGTTGCTAATAGTTCAGCTTTCCTAAATAAAGGATTCCTGTAAATACACAGCAGCAAATACAGTATCAGTCATCTCCTGTGTGAAGGATAAACAAATCATACAGATATCCTGAGTCCAGGAAGAACTCTGAATTAGTACTTTAGCAACATACTTTGCATTCCCATGCAGAGAAATGTGATCAAAGAAAAGCTACCCGGAACAGCTTAAGCCCTCCTCTTTTTATTTCAAGTCTGAGGGGGAAAAAAAAAAAAAAAAAAAAAAAAAAAAAAGGATGTAGGTCTGACTACTTCTTATCTAAAGACAACCATAGGCACGTATCATGCAACCCTGAATCTTTTATGTGCCTCTATATGCTCTTTGCTCTTCTGAAACCATATGATAGCATTTTCATAAAACACACACTCACTAAGGAAAGATTAACTGTAACTTGCACCTTTATTTGTCAAATTCACACTGCATTATAGATAGGATAATTGGGCCCCAGTTGTCTAGCGTTTATGGAACAAACCTCTGATAACAACACATTGATTGACAGCTCCATTTGCAGAATACAAACACAGTCTGTTGGATTGTAATTTTCTAATTGTTAATGCTAAAGGTAAAAAAACAAAATTAAATAACAATAAAGGACATACTTGATTAAAAAAAGAAAGAAAAAAAACAGTGACAGAGATTTTCTCCCCAGGGTTTCAGTGAGGTCTAATAACGTTATTCTAAAATAATACTTCAAGAAACCATAACCTCAGGCTTGCCAGGGATGTCTCTTATCAACTCGTACCATCTCAAGAACTACTTTCCAGATACTTAGTAAGCTTTCATTTTATTTTTCCTTTAAGGAATTGCTCTCCATCTTTCCTTCTATCTCTCATCCTGACCAATCCTACTAAATCACACAGTCTGAAAATGAATATAAACCCACAGCAGACGAAAGCAGCAATCTGTTCAGTTTTGGCTCTTTGTCAGATTATCTGATCTAGTCTGACTTTCAAGCTCTGTTTGAGACAACGTGTCAGCAAAAGCAATCAAAACCATTTTTGTTTACTGTATTCTTTTTAATAATTACAGCCTTTTATCATTTTTCTAAAGACAAATGATTAACAAGATCTAATTTGTTCTATAATTAGCAGAAAGAAATAAATTAAACAGTTGTTCTTTTTCTCCAAAAATAATTTTAAGAATATCTATCAAGTATATTACATAAATTCATGATACATAAGTAATTACATAATGTGACCTTGTATCTACCAAGGTTTGCAGTCGTAGATGTCTCATCCAAAAGCTCACTGCAGGACTAAGGCCCGACATACAGAAAAACATCCTCTGTCCTAACAAAAGCATGTATATGTTGCTTTTGGTATTTGGTACTTGAAATACACTGAAGAACACAAAATTCCTTCTTTGCATATTTTACAAATGTTTGGAAAAAAATGTGAAAAGAAAATCTGCAATACATCAAAACTAACAACACTCTTGAGACCTGACAGGATGCACATAGCACGTGACAGGCTGAAAATACAACTGGAAAGAACAGAACACAAAGGAAACAGCAGTCTGACTGAAACACTGAAGCCCTTTCTGTGAACTTCCTGGGTCTAAAATGAGATCCAGACTTTAATCTGAATATTTATGGTTATTTATTTACTGTTCGTGCTACACAAAGAAAGAAGTGTAATAGCCACACAGTGGAAAGTTAAGTTTCATATAGAACAAAGAGAAAATTTTGCCACCAATATGCTCAGCTGATAGCAAAGCCCCAATGAATCTCGTAAATCATTTTCTATTACAGAGCCTACCTCTTCCAAAGTGATCTAACAGGCAGTTCATCTAAGCTGGCATGAGCAACACCCACCTGAAACAAGGAATCAGAGCCAGGATTGAATGTGTCTGGCATCCTTGGGTATACAATCCCTTTTGTGCTTCATAACCTCGACCCTGTCCTTACAGCTTAGGGAAAGAAACTCCAGCATCCGATGGAAGTAATGATTTTAAGTCAAAGTTACAGCACAAGCTGCTTGTAGATGAGGCTACAAGTGATTGCAGGGGATGTTTGACAAAACCCATCTGATGGCTGGAAAGGCAAGCACATAGAAAACAGTCTGCTGCAGCAAATGCCTACGAGGCATTGAAGGGCATGAAACGCAAAGATTGTTGTGAGGGAAAATAGGAGAAGTGAAAAGAAGCAATTCTTGGTCTTTCAATTAGGAAGAAAAAGACGCAAAGAAACACGCAGGAGGAATGTTGAGATGCACTTTTGTTTGGAAACAAATCCCCTGGAACAGCCTCCACAGACTGATGATGGAAACTGTGCGCCTTTCATAGTCATTTATAATTAGACTGTGTGTATCACTGTTGAAAGTGACATAAAGAACAAGCCTGCAGCAAATGCCAGGGGAAGGACCGAATGGTGCAGGTGTCTTATGTCTAAGGCACCTTTCACTTCACCTTTAAGTGCTTTCTAGTCTTTTTGTGTAAACTTGTTAATCCCACTATACTGGCAAAAATCCAACTTAGTAATTAGTTTCTGCCTACCCTACACTTCTTCTTGCGGCTTTGATTTGTTCTAGCATTCATTATCATATCTTGCCTTAAGTGAAGTATAATATTGTGCTGCCACATTCCACTCCAGAAGTAGTTGCTAACGCACACAGAAGTGGAATGTGGTGGCTGTTTAAAAGAGCTCAGCAAACATGAAAACGTATGACAGCAAGTGGAGGAGGAGATCGCAGCCAATACAAATCTGCTGCAGAAACAGCAGAAAATAGCTCCTCAAACTGGAACTAGACCAGAACCCTGGATTTAACACATCTACAATTGTAAAAACTGACAGAAGATCTTTACAAACACCAACAGCGAGGAAATAGGCCTATGCTTTATCCCAAAAGGGCATTGGAATCAGTACCACTTTGAAGGGCAAAAGACCTTTTACTGAAGTCATTACAATTTCTCCCTGAAAACAAAACAAACAAGAAAACTGGTTGGTTGGTTTGGGTTTGTTTTTTTTTTTGACATCTTCTCCTCAAGCCCTGAATAACTCTATGCAAAAGAGATACTTTCACAGCACAAGACAGTGAAGTTGCAAGAAGTCAACTGATTTCTTTTGTATACAACTGTCCTGCCCTGATTTTTTTGCACACGTATCACGGCAATTTATGAAACAACAAAAGCCCACAGACATCTTGAAAAAGTAACTACAAACATAAAAAAATAAGTTGTTGGGTTCTTTTCCTCTCAGCAAAAACTTCACAAATTAAGTTCCTAGTCGGATTGGTTTTTTTCCGCTTAGAAATTCACCCACTCTAACAGCATGCCATATTGCTTACTTTTAAAATGCAAATGTTCAAAAAAAAGACATAACAGAAAAAAAGGATTATTATTTATTTTCTCTATTCTTCCCAATGAAATAATTTGCATGTATACCACATGCAGAAGTAATCCCTGAGAAACTACAAACTAGGATCTCAGGAGACATGGGAGAAGAACCAGAGATGACAGTATTTTCTGACATCTATTACAGTTATTGTTCACTTTTTTTTTGGAGAATAGCATTGATTCTGAAGAAATATGAAAGTTTTTTTTTTTTTAACTGCAAAGCAAAAATAAATAACTGCATTAGTTATATCCATTCTCACATCTTGAGAGGTTATTTATTTTCTCTGAGGGCTGATAAAAGTTCCCGATGACATGCTTTCTAATTTTAAAATTGCTCTCACTTCACAGTTCTGAAAAAGCTGATGTCAGGGAGTGAGTGGGTGGGTCTGTTTTAAGTGTGATTCACACGTTAGATTCTCCTGTCAGCTCATGCATATTCAGAAGTGCCATCTACAGGCCTTGTAGTTCACAGGGAGTCCGAGCAGGAATGGGTCATTTTGAAGGAACTAATTAAGACAGGGAGAAGAGGAAAGTTGTTACACCATCTTTGTGTGCATGTGTCAGGCATGCAAATGATACAGGCCATATCTATGCTGCAGTAGAATATTTCCCACTTGCAAATGGGTTCTTCCTGTCCTCAGCCCTGTCTCTCCCCACTAGTGTATGCCTCTAAGTAATGCAAAAATAAAGCCAATTATTTCAAGGCCTTTCCCACAAATAGAACAATGTTTTCAAATATGCCAGGGACTGCAGCACAGAACTATATCCTAAGCCAAGGCTGGTTTGCAGTACCACAATGGTGTAAGTGTTGTACTTATGAGTCAACCTGAAATAACATGATGTCTTGCTAACACACCATCTCCTCTGTACACATTTTTACATACTGTGTGTTTTTAAGGTGGGTCTGAACAGGGCATCTCTTCACCAGGATAAAAGAAAAAACCCTTCCTCAGACCTTAGTTATATATGGAATAAGAAATTTTGAGATATCTGAGATACGATTCAAGTGAATGACGACATCAGTTGCCTCTAATGTGAGGCAACTAAACTCTCAAAACAAGCTGGCCTGGTTCTCAGATCATCAGAGTACCTAGCAAAACTACATCTTTGTTTCTCCAAAGTCCTTTGCAAAGTGGAAGTGTTTTGTCTCTTCCCTGAATGAGGAAAAAGATGTTATGGAACGATCAGATGGAAAGCCTGTGACATTGCCACAGGAGAAAAGACAAGATTCACACGACAGCCACACAAGAAGAATCTGTATAATGGCTGCTGGACACAGATGTTTTCTGAGGCACTCTCTGGCTCTCTCATTCCCTAGCATAACCCACAATGAACAGCCTAATCACAAAGTCTGTGCAAATCCTGCCTTAGCCTAGGCAGCTGGCAAAGTGCAGCACACATCCCTTGGTTTTCAGAAGTTAGCAACATAGCTGAGGTGGGGGAGGTAGGAAGGAGGCTGGGTGGTAGGGAGGGAGTGTATATGATACAGACACACACAGCACTGTAATTAAGGGTAATTTCAGAAGCATTTACCTGTATTTCAGTGTCTAACAACTTTTCACTTGTGAATGCTGCAAACGCCTCAGCTCTACAGACTGATCTTGTTTTTATGATGCTGCGATGGGAGGAGCAGAAAAATGAGTCGTTCTCAGAATTAATTACCTCCTCTGATTTGAGCAACATGCTCAACCAGAATCCAGACAGTTTAACTCTCACTCAAAAGGATTTAAGTGCATGCACTGAAACAGAACTGAAATGTAGCCATGCCTGTTGTGTACATACACGGAGCTATTGCAGAGGCTCCCCTACCTGCAGAGCATAACCAAGAAGCAATGTCATCATGTGGAAAACTCAGCAGTTTTGCAGGACTACACTGAAATGCTAATTTCACCTAATACAATATTTAGCTAGCAAAGAAGGTATCATAAATCTCTCCTTTGCTCAGTCACCACACTAAAAATCACTCCATGATTTCCACCTCTCCTGCTGTACTTCTGATCATCCCCATCCCTTTTGCTACAAAGTACTACGACGGGACTGAAAATGGATCTGAAAGGGCTCAAGTTATATTCCTAATTCTAAAACTATGCTAACTCAAGGTATGTTATATCACTTCTTTTCATGCCTGTTCCTGCTTCTTAAGGCAGTAGCAATATCTTTCACTGTTGTTGAGAGCTCTGAAAGCTGGAATTCAAAGGCACAATCTGAATAATGAGTACCTTGGAGAAGTTCAGGATTAAAAACTTGTCAAGAAAGCAGTACTGTAATAAAATTCTAAAGATCTGGTCAAACAAGCAAACTAGCTTCACTTTTCTATTTTCTTATTTTTTAAATTAGCTTAAAAACTGTGCCCCGGGTCCTAAGCCATGGTGTCAGTCTCAGTCATGTCAAGGTCGCTCTGAAAGTAATGCCTCCTATTTATTTCTATGGAAATTACAAAACACAGAAAGGGCATAATAATGCTTGATAGAGTAAATGTTCAAGTATAAAACACTTTTTTAAAAATTTATTTACAAAGCTGAAAAGCTTGCAACTCACTCATCTATGCATCTTAATACAGTTCAATATTTTTTCCAGTTCATTTTCTTTCTTGCTTTCACTGTGCAAAATGAAGATTTTTCTTGAAAGGGCCATAGCATGGCCACTGCAGCATGACAATACCTGCTTTGTGCCAGGGCAGCACACAGATGTCATTCACATATATGCTTTTTTTTTTTTTTTTACATATATATTTTTTTATTTGGATTTTCATTCCTCTCTTCCTCCCCTTCCCCCTCTTTTTTTTTTCCTCAAAGCAGTAGCAACAGTACATAGCTCCACTAAAAATCATGTAGCTCACACATGCTTTATGAAGACAAAACATAAAGTAATGAGAAGACTAAGGACATTTATGACCCCTTGCCTCTTTTACTCAGAAGTAGCAAAATCTTTCTGTAGCACTGCTAATCTTTCATTGATAGCAGAGGGTACCACAATCAGCTGAGAAAACACCAAGCAGGTTCTGCTGAACTACACAGTAGAAGAAATTAATTCTGGGTTATCGTGTCTGCTTCCGAGGAACAGCTCAGCTGTGGCCCATGTCAATATCACAGTGTCTGGAAGATTCTCCAGCTCTTCTCACTCACAGGCAACCCTGTGTATGTGCCTCCCCCACTCACGACATGGTGCTGTCCCCTTGGGACACGGGGTTATAAATACTCCCACAGCTTTGTCTCAATCCCACAGCATTCCCAGCAGTAAGCGAATAGCCGTGGCAATGGGCAGAGCAGCAGACAGGCAGCTGATACCTGATGGTGTGTATGCCAGCAAAGAGAATCTACCCTAAGGAGGATGCAACATTCAGGGTGGCCTCTTTCCTACTGAGCTAAATAAAGAAATGACATCAGCTTTTGACACACCTTGAACTAAAGCATACAAGAGAGAAAGGATAAGAGGGAAAGGAAGCAGCATTAGTACTTCGCATTCACCTTTACTTTCATGAATTGACTTCACCGTTATGAACAAAATATCATAAGCAGCTGCTGGTCCTTCACTGAAAAATATTAGTGGCTGGAAAAATCCTTCCAGAGACTCTTTGGCAGAGCAAACCAGGTCCAGCAGAGCACACCTGTCATAGTGCTGCACCACTGCTTCACATTAAGGGCTTGAAATACACACAAGACATCTTTAGCAGCTTCTGTCATAAACTAAAAACATAATTGACCCTAACTAACCATAAGCATTTAATAAAAGTGTGATATCATCAGATTTGGAAACCAGAGGATCAGTTGCACCTCTCCAAGCTCAAGCACAGTACTATGTTTCTTGGGATAACAAAGCGGGGAGGATCAGAAATTCACACTGTGTTTATAGGAACTAGCAGCCCTCTTCAGAAGGTAATTCAGGATGCGAGTGACATCAGTGCTCTGAAACTCTCTAAAGGATCACATTTCTCTCCACAGACTGCACCGAGTCAAGGCATTCCTGCATTGTTCTTCAGTTACTCAAAATTGAGTTGCATGAATACCCTCCAGAAGGCCCATGGATCAATCTTAGGCCCTGTGAGCTTACAGAGTGGCAGTATAAATTTAAAAAAAAATAAACAGTACTCATTTTTCTCTGACTGATAGTTAATACCAGTCTCCAAGTCAGCATTTGCCCTCCTGCACAGCCTTCTCACTTCTTACAGGGATACTCATATAGGAGCCCCATAAACACACCAAGTGTCTCCTTACTGGAAAGAGGCCAGTGTCTCCAAGATGTTGATTCTGCTCCACTGAGTCTTCTGGCCCTACAGAGAACTCTTACAAAGCAGCCCTTTGAGAACAGACATCTTACATAAAACCCCAGAGACAAACGAGCAGCAAATGCAAAGGCAGCAGCTGCTGGGATGGCTGGGTGTCTCTGATATCACAACGAGTATTGCAGCCTCTCACTGCTCTCTGTTTGGAACTGAAACGACCATTTGTAAATCATTTTTAATTGTCATCTTAAAGAGCAGAGAGTGCAGCAATCAGAGTGCTCCTGGTGCTGGAGGCCTGACATGGCCATCAGGCACGGATCAGCAGTCAGGAAAATGGAGGAGAGCTGCAGGCTTACATAACCAGCATAGGCAACTGAGAGGCAGAGGAGAGTGAGCACAAACCCCTTCCCCATTTCCTTCTAGAGTGTGCTTTTGTGAATCTCAGTGGCAATGAGCTTCTTATGCCATATATTAAGTTGGTCAATGCAAAGACATCACTCAAAATCAATGGGAGATTTTTCACAGTGAAATGCCTACATTATCTGTAAATTCTCTTTTTTAAGGAACAGGAAATGGAATCTTCAGTTCTTAATAGTTCACCTCCACCCTGACTAGAACGGAACAGGGGAGAGGCTGCAGCTAAGATTCAGTGGGCTCTAGCTAGCTATTTGCCTTTATGGCACCCTGTCTTTTCACCAGCTCTGAATTGAAATGGCTCCTTGAAAACCTCACTGAGTGGATGTTCTTTCCAGAAGACAGGGTTCTCCAGGAAAGAAAAAACAAACACAAAAAAAAGCATAATGGAGAGAGGACCAGTCACTCTGAAAGTACCTTTTCACAAATCCTATAATGTATGGAGGAAGATAAATCAATATAAGCTATGTTGACCTAGAAACAGGAGTTCAATTGCTTCCCATTAATTTGTCTGCCTGTGGATATTTGTGAAACACCAAATGTCTGCTTGGATCCTGTAAATAGAAAAATATCTGTGCATAATAAAGAGTGTTCACTGACCTTCACAATCTTCTCACAACTATTATTTACTAAAAAATAAACTGAAAAAAAAAAAAAAGAATTGAAACTTATCTTCAGAGACCAAATACTCTCAGAATCCTTGTTCACTTCTGTCTTGTTTTGCTCTAAGATAGAGTTCATTTTTTCTAGTAGCTGGTATGGTGCTGTGTTTTGGATTTAGCATAAGAATAATGTTATTAACACACTGATGTTTTAATTGTTGCAGAGCACTATTTAGACTAAGTCAAGGATTATTTAGCTTCTTGTAGTGCCCTGCCAGTGAGGAGGCTGCGTGTGCACACAGACCTAGCAGGGGGAACAGAACCAGAAGAACTAACCCAAATCAGCTGAAGAAATATTCCATATCACATAGCATGACATGTGGTCCCTCACATGACACGATTTCCCCTACGACATCCTTGTGTGGTGCGGTCAACATGCCTGAGGGATGGGATGCCATTCAGAGAGACCTAGACAGGCTCAGGTTGTGGGCCAAGGAGAGGCTGAAGATTTGACAAAGCCAAGTGCAAGGACTTGCACCTCAGTCACAGCAACCCCTACTAACAGTACAAGCTGGAGAATGAAAGGATTGAGCACAGCCCTGCTGAAAAAGTCCTGAAGGTTCTGGTAGAATGGCAAACTGGACATGAGAAAACAGCAGGCCCTCACAGCCCAGAAAGCCAACCATACCTGGGGCTGCATCCAAAGAAGCAGTTATAAGGTCAAGGGAGGTGATTCAGCCCCTCTGCTATGCACTGGTGGGACATCACCTGGGGTACTATGTCCAGTTGTGGAGTCCTCAGTACAGAGGACAGGTGCACCTGTTGGAGCACCACAAAAATGATCTAAGGGATGGAAAATCTCCCCTGAAGGAACAGGTTGAAAAAGCTGCATCTGTTTAGCCTGGAGAAAGCTCTGAATTGACCTGATAGCAGCCTTTCAGTATCAAAAGGGGAATTATAAGATAGAAGGGGACAGATTCTACAGCAGAGTCTACTTTGATAGGACAAGGGGAAATTGTTTCAAATTAGAACAAATGACATTTAGGTTGGATATAAGAAAAGAGTTTTTGTGTTTTAAACTCTAACTAAACAGGTTGCCCAGAGATGTGGTGGATGTCCCATCCTTGAAGACATTCAAGGTCAGGCTGGATGGAGCTCAGAGCAACATGATCTAGCTGTGGGTGTCCCTGTTTATTACAGCGGTGTTGGACTAGATGACATTTAAGAGTCCATTCCAGCTCAAGCAATTCTATGATTCTATGGCATCATGTTGAACAATAAAAGTCAGGGAGCAAACTGGAGGACTTGCTGCAAAATGTGGATTAGTTGGGCATCGATCAGCAGATGGCGAGCAATTGCATTGTGCATCACTTGTTCTGTACATTCGTTTATCATTATTATTATTATTATTTTCCCTTTGTTTTCTGCCCTATTAAACTGTCTTTATCTCAACCCACAAGTTTTACTTTCTTTATGATTCTGCCCTCCATCCCAATGAGGAAAGTGAGTGAATAGCTGTGTGGTGCTTAGCTCCTGCCAGGTTAAACTACAACCACCTCTCTGATCACTAGATTACTGCAAGAGGTAACAAAGCACAGGCTGAAAGCAAGGAACCACCCTTCATTCTCCACAGACTACTGTAATAAGAAGTCTTGGGTGTAGCATCTCAGTAGGTATAATCATTATGCGAAACAGCAGGTAGCAGGAGAAAGGCAGAGAAAAAGGTTCTGCTTCACTGAGGATTCTTATCACTGCTTAAATACCGAAGATTAGATTTTCTTTCATTATTGCTCCCCAGGAAGCCACGGGCCTTGCAGCTCTAGGATGCTTTGTAATCTAACATAAGGGACACCTGTTTGTTTCCATCACATGGATTAACTCAGCAAACATGCTCTGGTTCTGCTGCGAGCAGCAGAAAAGCTATGCTTAGCACAGTCTGAAGGTGGAAGGCAGAAATGGCTAACTGTTGTCCATCCGTCTCCATGAAGTTGCTTGGGTTGCTGTTATCCTATTTATAGGTACATAAAGCTATTTTGGCAATCTGCAGTAAGAAAAATTGCTAACAGTCATAGCCACGTCTACTTCTTCCACAGCAGCACATCCCTGTTGCATCATCTGCTAGGCAGAAATTAGCATCAAGACAAGTGGATTTCATAATAAGTAAATACATACCAAATACTAAATATGTATTGAATTTATATATTATGAAAGCAGCAGAGAAGCTCTATAATTTGATTCATTACATTAAAGAACAAGTTCAAAGCAATGCTGATCACTAAAGAATCTGTTTTCTCATATTCTGGATGAAGCTTACCCAGCCATAGGAAACAGAGTTAATGCACAGCAGCAGTCATCACCAGTTCCTAATGCCTACACATGATTTCAGTGGCCTGGTGAAGTAAGCTTCACTATGTGTAAAGGAAACTCTTTCAGAAACTTTGATCCCTTGAATTTACCTTTTTGTCCTTCCTTTTAGTCCTCAGTTCTATCTGTGCTCTCACATCTAAACAATGAGCAAACTGTTTTGGAAGAAAAAGGTTTAGCTCTAGTCTTCATTTGAGCTTAAAGTGATTTTTTTTTCTTAAGGATTTAAAAATATTGTTTGGGGTTTAGTTCATTTCAGTGCCATGGTACTATGGATTGCCTAACTCTCTAAGGGTGATAAACCTCAGAAATAATAATGTCACCAGAACTGTTAAGAAAATCTGTCCAAGTAGCAGAGCTTGACAGAGCCCACAGAGATAGGTAAGTATGAGAGACTATGGGAACTGTGGGTTGTCCCCACACAATTCTACAGAACATTGACACTGAAGTGTACAGGTGACAAGTTAAGTGTTAGCTTTGTGAATTGCTTCACTTCTGATTACATTAGCAGGAATATCTAATTATTCTTAGACTTGAAGCAGCACCTGGGGATAACAACGCCTACTTTCTACCCAACTTCGGCCTGAACATCATTCTGACAGTATATCAAAATAAGAATAGCAAGAAGTCTTACACAAGTACCCAGAGAACTCTTGCTGCAAGTCCAATTAATAAATAGAAGAGTTCAACGAACAGACAACTAGATATAAGGATTTGTCTGTCCCATTACTTCACTGGAGAGAATCTCCTCCAAAATCAAATCGACATGGGAAGTTTGTCTGTGTCTTACATGCTCCTGGTCTTAGCACAACCTCATCTTCTCTGATGGCTCCTTCTAGGCTGCAAGATTACAAATTTGTCAGTGACAAAGCTGATAACCATAAGCACAGGAAGAGTGTTCACATCTTTAATGTTCAACACACCTAAGTCTGCCAAAGTCTACACCTATGGATGCACTGAGATGATCCAGGTTATCCTGCCTTCAGCATTCTCCTCTGTTCTACTCAAGGTCTTGCAAGAAAACAAGGGTATGCAAATACATCCATCAGACCATTAAGTAACTCAACCAATATTTAGTTTGTCTTTGGAACTGCTGAAGAAGCTTCCTTATACCAGTACTGCCCTTTCACCAAGAAGCGTGGTATGAAAGTGATGAAAATGGTTTGGTTTCCAACATATTCAGTTCTGTGACTGCTACTCTAAATGAAGATAAAATAAATACAGAGAGCAAAAAAGAGGAGCACAAACAAAGGGATTAACTTCACAAGTGAGAAAAATAAACAAAGGGAGGCTCAAGATGCTCTTCAGCTCAAATATTTTTAAAATATAGTGAATCTGTTCCTTAAATACCTTGATTTTATTGTAGGAAGTTGGGGGTTGCAGGTAGTGAGTTTATGCTTCAGGGGAAGAGGGAATGTTACCCCTCCCACCTGCAGTTTTCTTCAGTTCATTAAACGAAAGAAATTGATTTGGCGAAGCTAATTTTGTAATTAAAAAGCTTATCATGACTTTCTCTAATGAGTTAAGCAAACAGACAGTAATTCAGTGACAATATTTACACAGCGCACACTGGGGGACGTCTGTTTAGAAAATTAAATAATAGAAGAAAATGGAAGGAGGAGAGACATGAAAGTAAGCAAAGGAGAAGAGGTCAATTCTAGACACAAGTTCATCCCATGATGTTGGTCCTCTGACGACATGTCCCTGTTCCCTTTGCCACACAGCAGTAAAAGGAAGAGAAGAATGTAAATGATCTATGCTACCCACCGTATGTAACCAGGCTTTTTTCACTTGCTGAATTAACTGTGCTCTCATCTCCAACTGGGACTATAGCCAATTCTCTGTAAGGACTTCTGGGAACAGCTTTATACATGTGCAAGGCCAAGAGCCACCTTTCCAGGATACAGTTCCTCCCTCTAGGGACCAGAAACTACATGCATGCTGGCTGAGAGCATGGAAGAAAATACAAGCTCTTGCGAAGTGAAATGCTTGACTCTACTTGCTTCAAAAACCTTTGCCATTGCAGTAGAAACAATACTCGGAACAAAAACTACCCCTTTTACTCCTTCAGAAAACTAGTAAACATTAGGAAGAATCTGTCTTAAGCAAGGCTTTGTGTAATGCAGGGTTAAAAAGGAGATGGGAAACCCAGAATTTCCCTAAGGATTTCTCTTCTTTTGATCTATAGCATAATATGGATGTACACCATTCTGATTCTAGGGTAAATCTTCCCAGAGGAGAAAGAGGGAAATCTCTTCTCCTGTGCGTCTTTTGTCTTCCACAGTCTGCTCTTCCACCATCTCCTCCTGCCCTGTGTAGCCACGTATGAACTATCTTGTAGCTTAGGAGTGGAGGGGAAGTGAGCTCTGAAACAGTCCTTTCTGGTTTTCTGAGTTTTGCATGCTTACAAGGCTGCTCCACATATGCTTTAAATGAGAACAGATGCTATAGCCAAAGACAACAGTACAATCAATAGAAAAAATGAATCCTAAAAAGGGTGAGCAGAAGATCAGTTAAATACACAGTGGCACAGAGATAGGCAAATACTACTAAGAAAAGAATTAACAGTGAGAGTAAACTTACAAAGACCAGAGACTAAGAACAGAATCAAAATTTTGGTAGTCAGAAGAAAGGAACCCATGAACTGAAAAAAAATTCTCACATGCCAATGCCCAGCTTTACTGGAGAGCAGGAAACAACTCATATTAATGAACAAAATAAATCCAGAGATTCCAACTCTCCAACTTCCAAATTCCCAGAGATAATATATCTCAATATAGCAGCTTATCACTTGTATCATCAAAATGTGATGGGGGAGATAACAGTGAGACCTCCTTTCCTTAAGACGTACTCCAAAATTAGATAACTTTCATTTCTGAACTGTGTTCAACAGGAACCTGTAATGCAGACAAATGGGTTGTAATGAATCTGCACCAGTTGGTACTCTGACACCAAAAGCTGAATTTCTGTGTTAAGTCCTGATCTATACGTCCCCTGTTCAAAACGCCCTCTTAATGACTAATGCCAGCAAAACCTACTGAGTTAATAGCTGACTTCAGTCATATAAAAAGGCATCTGCCACTTGCACAGTTACACAAAAGCCTTGAGCCCAATCAAACCACAGACATATTAAATGTACCTGATTCTTCCCAATAGTAATCAATTTTCCTGTTTCTGCTGCCCTAAGAGGCATCCTTTGCACATCCCACTTTCTCACTGATTTGTGAAAGTATGGACATCACAAAAAAGCATTGCATTCTGAGACCACAGAGCAGGCTCTGAAAACACGCAGGAGTTGAACTCCTAGTTGAAAGAGCTGGATAGAACCTACTCATACCCCCAGAATCTCACTCCCATAATGATGGCATGCACCAGAGGATAAAATTTCTGACATAGACTGCACAGGCACAGGCCAAACTGAGAAAGCCAAAATCAGCAGTAATATCTGTGTGCAGCTACAATAGAGCTCAGCATCTTCGATAATCCATACTCCCTTACTCTAGAAAGAAGACTTTAGTAAATTTTCTCTTACATCTTTCTCTGACAGGAGGGCATGATCACACAATCATTAATAGCAAACATCCATACTGCCTAACAGTACTAATTTGATGCAGATCAGGCATCAGCCCACAGCTGCGCTACTGTTATATTAGTTGAAGAATGCGATAGAGCATTTAGACCATCACTGAACAAGCTGGGGGTGAATATACCTGATCCGGAGATATCAGAGATGTGCAAATGGTACAAGATCCAGCACTGGTACACAAAAAAGTCCTTTCAACAAATCTGCAAGGGCAGAATAAAATTATCGGTGCCACATGGTCCTTTTCTCTGTTTTATCTCAAATGTCCAAAATTTGGATCAAATATGTCACCTGAACATCTTAATTACAGACAGCAGCAAGAGCTTCTTTGGGTACACAAGCACAGAATGTGCTGAGAGACCCAGAATTGCCCCACTATTGCTATGACTCACTGCCAAACATGTCTAGAGTTGTTAAGGTTTGTGAATTTCTGCATTCCAGACTCAATTCCACAAGCTAGCAATCACCCCATGATTTAAAGGAATTTTGGGGGTGCTCAGTTCACAACACTGGATAATTATTTGTCAATGAACTGAGTAATTGGTTGCCAATGAGACTTCTCAGCAAATACTTTCTTCTCCTCTCCTTTCTCTCCCCTCACCCAGCCTTACAGTGTTTTGAGTCCGGGAGCAGTCCCTTAATGACAGCAAAGTTAGCCATGACAATTTGCGGCAAGAAAGCAGATGAGCCCAAGAAGATGCCTAGTTCAGGCCTTCAGGCAGAGCTGTGCCATTTCATTAGCTGGAATGGTAACATGAAACTCCCAGTGGTGTGCTGCAGTAATATGTAATAAATGCTAGCTTTATACATAACAGAAAAATCTCTGCAGATTATACTGTGCGGTAACAATTCTGCTTTGTAGTGAAGTGAACAGCCTAAGTAGAATTTGGCAGGGCTTTTCCATCTCTTACCTCTGCAACCTAATACTCTCAGCAAAAAAGCCACTTTTTTTTTTTTTTTTTTTTTTTTGTAAACAATTAGTAATTGCTTTGCTTTTGGGAGCCTGTACACATCAGCCTGTATGGCTGCTCCCACAAGATGCAACTGGAGCTGCTCCAGTAGGCAGCATAGCTCACATGCTTCGACTATGAATACAAAGCAGAGGGTCTCCTTCAAATCCATCAGTGGCAGTCCTTGAGATTAGGAAAAAAAAAAATGCACCAGACATGTAGAATACCACTATACTATCTTGAAGGGTCATTTTTTTGTGAGTTAGAAATTCACCCTGGATTTTTTACCTGAAAAAAATTGTACCTGAGTACTTCCTACACAGTGAAAATTATTAGGTAATGACTTAAAGACCTGAGGGGCAAACTGAAAAGACGGAACAGTAGGAGAGCTATTGAGAACAGCAGAAGTGAAAAAATGATCCATGCATCATCTCATCTCCCACTTTCCTCACAACTCACAGTGTCTTTTTTTTTTTTTTTTTAAAATTGTGGGAAGTGAGGCTGTTGTGATGAGTTGAGAATGAGGTGGCTGTGAGGTTTCTCTAAGGAGTCTTTAACTACCCCCTGGGTATATTAGTGCCTGCCTGCAACACATGAAACACTTGAACATTAGCTTAGCTCTCTTCCTCCAGTTAAAAGCATTAAATTGCAGATGGCAAGTGTTTTCTTCCCCTCATTCTCTTTCAAATTCCTGAAAGCTTAAGTAATTTTGTCATGACTCACTTTATAAAAAAGAACAAGTGATGTGACTGCTCCCACTTAGGCACATGTATAAAACAAATATTCTCTGTCCGCTCTACCTTTACTTGCTGGTGACTGCAGCCCTATCATCATAGCCATCTGTTTAAGCATTGATGCCAAGTTCTGCTCCATGAAGTACACTTTTTTTTTTTTTTTTTTTTTTTTTTTTACTTCACATTGTGGAAAACACATCCTCCTGACACCTCATCCCAAATAATCTTATAACACTCACACTAAATTCAATCGGCTCAATACATGGTATTAAATGAGAAGAATTTGGCAACAGCATGAGTAAAAATCCTGTGTGCTCACAGAAAATACCCATTCTTGGATCGCACAGATTGGACACAAATCATGGTGCTGAAACATCAGAGGAACTGCAAGCAAGCACCTCCCAGGGTTTTATCCACAAGGACTTATTTCCCAGAACATAGGACTGATTTTACTAAACTTCTAATGAACACCATTCATATAGTAACACAGTTTGACTGCTATTATATGTTCTGTCTTCAGCAAATTCATTAATTGTGGAAACAATTACAATATTACTATTCTGCATTAATAACAGATTGAGATAACTAGCAGTGTTTTACATCAGGTTCACAAGCCAAAGTCATCTCAACTAAGAGAGTAGTTTGTTTTCCTCCATATTGAAAGGAGTATCAGCTTCTGGAAAACAAGATCCCCATCAACTTTCTTTTGGAAAACCATCCTGCCCCTTCTCCTTTCAGCTCCCAGGTCACGAAGTTACCATTTTTTCAGTAACAAAGATATTGAATGCATCATCTAAACTGAAAATAATTTTATAAATGTATATGGGAACACACGTGGTTAATTTTCACTTGAGTTTATTTCTCAAATGTTACAGCAAAAATGGAATTTAGCCATGTTGTTTAGGTGTCATTTGGGACAAATAAAGCACAAAATTTTCTAAACTCAGTAAAACAAACTCCTTAAACAGGTTTTATAATTAGAAAAAAGTTCTTAAGTAAACCACTTACAATCTGCATCATTTTTGCAACTCCTTATATGATTTCTTCTCGTGAAACAGCCCTATGATCGCAACCCTTTGAATACATATAGCACTTCTGAAGCTAGGAAGCAATGGAAATCCAGATTCTGGTGGCAAGTTTTCTGTTTCTGATACCGATTCGTGTATGTTAAGAACGAGCCTCTGAGCTTCTGAATTCTTGCTAACAAATTCAAATAGCTTTAGATCTGTTCCCATTACCTCTGTGTAAGCAGAAAGGAAATGCTATCAAAGGCATCTAAACAGCTATATATTTATCATAATCAAATTTCAAACTCCAGTTTTCCCAGTTTTTCTGAAGGAGAGAGAAATGGTTCAAAACCTGTAACATAATTTTGTAGCTCAACTGCCTTGCAATACACACTGAGATGCAGCTGAGGAGCTTTCTCCTACTACATACTACAAAGCTCTGATGCATACGTGGAAACATGCAACGGCGTAACTCTGCCTCAGCACTCACTTTTTCTTATGACTGATAAAGGTTTTTCACTCTCTACTGAAGGCATAATTTCTAACATACTTTTGTAGAGCCTTTTATCATCGATAGTATGTATGAAATATTAAATAATAATGGCAATAGCTAGATAAATAATTCACTCATAATAAAATTCAGTTCAAGATTGGTCTTTTTTTTTTTTTCCTTCATAGACTGAACCAGATTTCTGTGAATGGATTTGTTATTCAGAAATAAATGCCAAATAGTTCATTTGAGCACATTTCCACCTCCAGAACATTTGCAAAACGCTTACTTCAGTTATTCTCTATTCACAGTCTGCAAGTGGTAGGATGGTATTGTTTCTAGTTCTTGACTAGAGGAATAAAACTTTTTAAATGGGCGGAGTGATAAGTAGTAAATGCTAAATCACTGTTCATAAATAGCATTCTAAGTTAGATGACTGCATGATTCCACACTCTTGTCAAAGTCCATTAAACTCACAAAACAGAGAAATGTTTTTACAATTACTTACAGGAGAGGACACCATATATAGCAGCAGTCATATTCAATACTTTAATTTTTAAAGTATTTACAAATTGCTTATTGTATTAAGCAACAAATTTTAAAATCCAAGAGAGCTTTTTAATCTCTCAGGCAGAAATAGCACACTAAAGAATTCACTATTACCTTTCAACTGGAAAGAGCACCCAAGAAACCTCAGTAATTTTAAAGCATCTTCAAAACCTTTGCAATTCAGTAACCAACGCCACTTTCTTCTCCCATTTTGCATGCTATATACATATGTGAGCTATTTCATTTTCTTCTCAAAGAAGCTAAGAATTCTAAGAATGCTAAGAATTCCCTCCATCACCAATTTTTCCACTGCCTTATAACTAACCACCGCAAAGTTTTCTTTGATTAGAGCATGAGACGTGATCATAACCATGAGATATGAGGGAGATAGCCAAAAATTTGTTGGTGTCAACCTTAATAGCTAAAAGTTGGTTATTCTATCTCTGAGCCAGCAAAAGGAAAGATGTACTATATAATCTAGTCAGTGGATAACAGCATTATGATGTGGGTGAGCTGTAGTTTCACAATGCTTGCAGAGTGACATTTAGATGGCTTGACTGATAGGTGCTTTTGTTACATTGAATTTCATAGGTGTGGCTGTGTCATGACTTTGTCATAGGGGACTTTGCCTTTTTTAAGGCAAGGAATTGTGAAGAAGTTGTTTGAATTATCAGAAATCAGACAGATATAAGTACCACTCTAGCCATCTACAGTAACAGAATCTGTTCCGAGTCTTGTTTGCAATTTTATTTTGAACTTGCAGTAATAAATGTAAAAAACAAAACAAAAAAACACTATTGTCAATGACAGAAGAAATCAAGACAGTGAAAGGCAACCAATCTCCTATACTCCTGTGAGCCTAGCTATTCTATCCCCTTTGTTCCTCAAATCCTTCCTCTTGCCAATACAGACATGCTCCCTCATTCCTGTCATCAATATACACTTATATTAAAAAAAAAAAAAAAAAAAAAAAAGGATGAAGAGCTAAGTGAATTCCAGGCCTGATGGAATCGTTGATTCGGTGCAAACTTCAAAGGGAATGTGCGAGGTGCTTATACCTGAGTGACATATCATTGCTTTTCCTGTGCTCAGCATGCCCTGATGAATAATCATGGCAGCTTTTATACAGACACAAGGAATGCCGATCACAGTTTGTCTCTGTGTCAGCTGACATTTTTTATTTTATATAATAAAGCAAATGGGGGTGGGAGATACAGACAGAAAGCAAGTGCCAGCCCTTTCAGATCTCATTTAGTCTATACTACAAAGAAGTTGAACTTCATAATCCTGGTCACCAATAAGGGACACATACCCCTCCTCTGCTAAACCAATAAATCTTGACACAGTTTAGGGAAAGGACAAAGAAAACTTACAGTCTTTAATGTGGATATCTGTGTCTCTGTATGTGTGATGAGATTAGAGGGAAGAAGCTGAAGGACTTGCAAGGAGTCAGTGTGGGTGCACATACACACTTTTCCCTAGGTTAGGAGTTATTCTAATATCTGCCAGAAGTAACCTGGCAATCACATTGGACAGAACTACTAAGAACAATAAACAAGCTTCCCCTGTAAAAACTCTTCCACAGTGCCTGCAAAGTTCTGTTATCCTTGTGATGGTCCTCCAACAAATGATTTGGATTTAAGGACAGTGATGGATGGTGCAATGCAGCAGGTTGACAAGGAGGGCAGCGGGGAATCCCAGGCCTGCTGGAAGGTGTGATGTGCTACAATAGCTCCTTTGCACATGAGGGTCATCAGGATAATGCTCTTGGAAGGTAGGAGTCCTTGGCCTGGCTCGGTTTGAGGGTACAGTGACAACCAATGACCAACAAACTCCTTTCAGGGCTTTTGTCAAGCATAAAATAAACTTGTGGAAGTTATATACTGGTTTTCCATGAAGACTTCAAAGTCCTGATACTACTGCTCCACAAAGATTGCCTCAGCCTCTGTCCTCTTTCCATCTAGTTATTTCTGTTGTATTTTTGATACTGATTTTATTTGTAGTACATCAGGTCATTTTTCCTTGTTTGTGTTGATAGATAGCTGCAGTTCAAAAGCTAGTTTCCTTCTAATTGCATTTTTATCAAAATAACCATCAACAACTTTCCATCCTGAGAGATACTGCAAAGCAGCCCAGAGGTTTCACACTTTTGCTCAATAATGTTCGAGGGACTTCCTTTAAAATAAATACCTTCATTCTGTTAGAGAAAAGGACTTCTCTAACTAATCAACCTGTGCCAGACCCAACTTTCATCAACACAATAACTGCCTACAGGATGACTTGCAATTTAGCACATGATTGCCTATTGCCAGCAAATCCTCAGTCTTCACAGTCTAAGCAGTTTGTCCTGAGAGATCTTAAAAACATCAAACACATAGAGGGGAGGAGGGCGTGGACTGACGAAAGAATATGGGAGAAGAAGAGTAATTTACTGAGGAGGAAAAAAAAAATGAAAAGGTAAGAAAAATGGAAGAAATACAAAAGTGGAAAAACAAGACGAGGAAAAGAAAAATAAAAAGTTGGGATACGACTGAAGAAACACAAACCAGTCTCAGTGCTTCTTAGCTGCAGTTCGACAGACATGACTCCAGTGCCACAAAACTGGCAGCCTGTGTAATACGTGCATCCAGCCCCTGGCCTTCTTCTGTTCCAGTTTAGGCGAGATGGCAATCGGTCTATAACATGTTCCCTCCCAGTAGGCACAACACTGGCAGAAACTGCATCCTTGAACTATCTTGTTGAAGCTATCATACAGGGGGTGTATCTTCAGGACTGT
Organism: Meleagris gallopavo; assembly: GCF_905368555.1. NCBI lineage: Eukaryota > Metazoa > Chordata > Aves > Galliformes > Phasianidae > Meleagris > Meleagris gallopavo. Next base: position 39,717,695 of record NC_139408.1, on the reverse strand, counting down.
GAACTGATGCTTGGTCTTGGAGTGATGGCCTCTGTGCTTTACAGCTTGATGTTCCTGACTGATAAAATCCTTCTATTCAGGTTTTTTTTTTTTTCCCCTCTCAGCTTTCCTTTTCTGCTGTATTCTATTTGCAGATTTCATCTGCAGTTACATGTCTCTACCACTGGATCATCTGAAGCAACTCCTAATCACTGTAATTATATTAAAAGTCTTTAAAAAAAAAAAACTCAGTATTCTGAAAGGAAAACAATTTTCCCTAATATTGAACACAAATTGCCTGTTCAGGAAGGAGATCTCACTGCATTTTTCCCTTGTAATCTCTATTTAGAAGATCCCTTTACTGCTCTGCAAATAAATTTCCCTCCTGTTATCTTTATTTTAAACTGAACACAAAGTTCAAAATGAATACATACAGTATTCTCTTAATTCACCTCCTTATTTTACACATCTTAGGCTCCTTAATGTTTTCACAATGAGAAAGAAGTCAGACTTATGGACAGGCTGCAAAATAAAATGTTATCCTTAAACATTGTTTCACTGCAAAAATCATGGTAGTTTCTTGCTTTTTATTGTCTAAGGTTGACTTATAGAAAGTCATGATCTCCATCCATGCCTTCATAATACACATGCATGCTGTTGCCTGAAACAAAATCTTCATAAACCATGGTAGTAATTCAGGCCCTTCAAACACAGAGCTGCTTACAACAGGCTCTGTCAGCTTAGGGTCATAGCAACATACACAGCAGGAGGACATTTCAAAACTCATGCCAAACTTCTTCAGAGCCCCTCTCATTTCAGTAAATCAGATCATAGTATGCTAAGGGAAGCTGCTTGAGAAAATTCAATGCATCCCCCTGTATCCATGAGAAATGTAAAGACCACCATCTATTTTAAGATTTCAGCATTTGTGATCTCAGGACAATGCATACCAGAAGGAAAAAAAAAATCTATTTTGATGATAAAACTGTGCATAATTAAGGAATACCAGTTGTTTGTTTTTCGTTTATTGGGGTTTTTGTTTCATTGTTGGTTTTTAGTCAAAGCATAGTTTAGTTCCATTTTTTTTTCCTACCTATGCCATATATCTCTAAAAAATATTTGCTCACTAGTTGCACACATGCACTTTCACACTATTACACAGATGAACATGAGTTAAAATGGGTGAGCTGATAATTCAACTGATTATTTTTCCTCAAATTATCAATTAAAAAAACCCTTTGGAGGAATGATTTTACTGAACTAAATATTCTATAATTTGTTTAGACTTAGACTGAATGGGGATATTGTCACTTCATTCTTTTTTATTTTCTAATTATGGCCTAATTGAGTTAAACACATCCCAGAAGCCCTGTGCCACATAGGTTTGACTGCAAAGCTGAGGCTGTGGTTGCTTTCAGCAGTTTATTAGGAAGAATACTGGGCAGATAAACCCTCATTTTTTCCTCCTCCTATCAGTTGCTTGGCTAAGATGTTAAGGTGAGAGAAGCTACCTAGACCAGAAAGTCTTTGGAGTTCTTTGAACATTTCAGCAGAAGTTTCATGTTAATTTTGTTACAAAATACTTGCAACCTGTTTTGGGGTCAGTATAAGATTCAGATTGATTATCTTGTTTTATAAAGCACTTTACAGATACACACTGGTATGTATCTGAGCATGTTTCACTTAGATATGGCTGAAGCAACAACTGAAACATTTAATATGGACACTTGAGAGTTCCACCAATGAAGTTCCCACAAAAGTAAGTTGCTTCCTGATCTGCAATTACTGATTTTAACATTGCAAGAGGAATACTTTCTTCCCCCTCCTAATTTTGTAGACAATTTATCACAGCTATCTATACCTTTAATGAACCCTAAATATCTAATTGTTTCCATCCAGAAGAGTAAAAAAAAAAAGTGAAGAAAAGATATCCACAATGAGACAATGAGGAGGGAAAAAAGTATCATATCAAATTCATAAACTTCAATTTTCCAACATATTGAAAATAATTTTGTCTCTTTACATGGCCTCTAATTCACACAATGCCCTCAATATACTGTAACTCCAAAAATGTGTGATTTTTCCAAAGATGGCTTGGTAAGGTATGGTCTCTAGAGCAGGCAAAACCAAACCAAATTCACAGAGAGCAGAAGTACTGCAAACAAAAATTATCCAGATTTTTCACCTAAAAATATAATAGGAGACAAGGGCATGCATACTCATACATGTTTTCAAGTGATCTGCAAAACAGAGACTAGGTGGAAGAGGACATGCATGCGTATCTCCTTCCTAGTGCACTTCCACACTCAAAGCAAGACACTCTCTTCCAAGCACATTCCAAGCCCCCATGAAGGGCTCAAAAGAATGGACGAACCTGTTACGCTTCCGCTGTCACCTCTACATACAGTGGGTCCTGCCAGCATAAGTTCAAATTCTTCAGCTTGATGTGTTTGTTTTTTTTTTTTCCTTTTGTCGGCTGAAGCTCATCAGTGTTTAAAGCACCATAGAGCACTTAAAGTTTCACCCTAGTGACCATCTCACAAAGTGGGTGGTAGACTGAGAAACACAAGCACCATGACAAGCAGGCTCCCCACAAAGAGCTCTCCCCTCAGTAATGGGAGTTTCCCATGACCTTCAAAATGCCACTTCAGCTCCCTCCAGAGACTTAAGCAGCCTCTTTGCTATTAAGACGTGCCTTCATTTGTCAACAGAAAAGCTGCTAAATTGCCACCCTGAGCAAATTTACATAGAAATTACCAATGATACTCTGCAAGCAGTGAGGAGAATTACAGCAGAGCCACCCAGCAGAAACACTCCAGAATATACAGTGTACAAATAGTCACTGCTCAGACAAAGAGAGGAAAGCGATAAGAGGAAAATGCATTGGACTTGCATTCGGCACTGCGAGATCTGTTTGGGCTCTGAGTATACTAGACCCATAAGAACTTTCCCAGGGCAGGTACCAGATATTGCTAATGTTTTCTCTCTATCTGCCAAGTATTTCAAAGTTCCCCCAGCATATCCGTCCTAAACAGCTGCATCTTTTTATAAATTCACAGAGACATCCACAGCCTGAAAGGCAGCAAACTGCTACCCCATCCTAACAGTGGATGCCTGCCTTTCTGTCTGGTACTCTGAACTTTCTCCTGCTCCTGGTAGAGAAGCCTTGTTGCTACCTCTACTGTCTTCTCTCAAGGAGACTGCTCTCTCCCAGGCACACTGCTCATCCTCTCCAACTGCCCTAAGTCTCCTCAGAGCCCTTTTCCACATCCCTGGATATGAGACCTACTAAACCTACCCTACAGACAAAGTAAGGCCTGATTAGAGTGAAGTTTTGTGATCTCCTTTCTAGGGCTCTTGATGTGATTACAAGGGGTCTTTATTAGCAAAATAGTAGAGATGTGCAATCTTAAGATAATTCTTCTGTCACACCCAAGCTGTGGTAGCATGCAGCCTCTGAAGCCCCATATGAAGGATCAGACAATTACTGATGAAACACAAAGCTGCCACAGTTGCTAGTCTTAACCAGCAGCACAGTTGGAACCCAGAGCATTTATTTCAAGTGGTATCACAATTTCTGAGCTGCCTACTCTTTGATGGAAGCTGTCTTCTGTTATGCCTAAAAGTCTCAGCGCAGGGTCCTAGGCATATAAATCTTCAGACAAACGTCCTAGAGACTTAAAAGTGATCAAGTCTGAGGAAATGTAATGGTTCTGGATCTAGTCTATCCAAAGAGGACCACACTTCAGGAGACAAACCAAAGGATAAGAAGAAGCATATTTACAATTCTTCAGGCAGCACATTGCAGTACAGACTGCTGGATCAGGATTATGGAGAAATAAGAAGAATCGAACAACAATAGCCTGTCTGCAAAATAGTTTCTCTGTATAGGTATAGTTCATACGTGCAAGCACATAAAAGAGAGGAAAAAAATCAGATCATGAGGTATCTTATGCTTATGTGAACCTAACACAAAATGACTATACAGAGAGGGAGAAAAATCCCTTTTCAAATAATGATCAAAGCCATCACAGGTGAATGTGTGGCTTCCACTTCTTAAAGCAAAGAGCCAGCTAATATTTATTCCATAATATAGACAAAACTCTGCCTTCTGTCAAGGGGAAGGGAATAAATTGTTTTCCCATAATGGTGTTTTCTTTTCAATCAATTTCCCTTCAAGCTTGATTTAAGAGGATGCTATGTCAGAACCTCAAGCAAATGGAAGAAATCTAAGACACTCCCCCATCAAAGGGGAAAATGATGATGCAGGCAAACTTGAAGAGCTCAGTCTAAACATCAGTACTGCATATTTGCGCAGTCACACACTCCTCTCCCTCCCTCTCTTCAAGTAAAAGTTTGCAGCAACAGTCAACAGTGAGGATGAACGAGTTCAGAGCACAAGTCGTAATAGGAACAGATATGTTGGAGTGCTTAAGGACAGAGGTACAACATGTGGAGAAACAATGCAGAGTTATGGCCACCAGGGAACACCCTAGGCTACAAAAAACTTCTGCCTTGTTAAAAACTGTGTGTAGTTCTTAGAGTTACAGACAGTCCCTTGAGTTAGAAAAAATCACAATAGTTTCTATTTCAGAATGAAACTGATGTTGCAGAAGCTTTGCCATCTACTTCTTTTAAATGCAAATTGCTAGAAAGACTGCTTCCAGGAGGAAGGGAATTTAAAAAGAAAATAAGTACGATTTTTAAATCTCAGAAAGATTTTGACAATTTGACCCACATTTAGTATGAGCATTCAGAACAGTTCTGATAGCATCTGAACCAAAACACTCAGTCTCAAAATATCAGTGAGGTTTTTACCAGATGCAGATCTGAATGAGAGAGGATCCCTTATATTTCTCCTCTCCAAGTTCATCCTAGGATTCAGCTCCCATTTAAATAAATCAGCTTCTCAAAAGTCATGGGATTCTTAGTGTCACACTTGAGGCAGGGGATTGGAGTTTAAATGTAATTCCATCCTATTTGCTTCATATGGACTGTTGCTGTCTTGAGATAGGAGAACTGTGACTGTTTCAGCACAATGATTTCCTCATAGCAGTACAGTAAGTAAAGATCTAGCAAATTATTTGGGTGTTCAATGGACATTGCAAGCAAGATTCTTAATGTTACTTAAGCAAAAACTAACGAAACACAACAATGACATTCCCATTTTCTAGCTCTAATTCACTCATCACTTATGCACAGACACAAGATGTGTGCAACAAGCATTAGTATTACATCCATTCAAAACCAGAAGTACAAAGGTTGACCAGAATCACAGCTGCTGACTACGCTGGAGAAAGAAGGGGGCTCTGAGGGTACGCTGAACTAACATCCAGCGTGGCCACAGAGGATTAGCAATGAGAACCTGCTCATGGTGCCAACTGCTTATGCATGAAGATGCATATCTGTACGTGCACCTGCACAAAGAGAGCTTAACAGGAATCTTTTCATGGTTTTCTCCACAAATATAGGCCAAGATTTTCAAAAATAGATGTCCAAAGTTAGGCATTCAAAAAATCCACATTTAAGCTTCACAGAAATGGCCTCATTCTCAGAAGTGCTGAAATTGCCAAGAGCTGTAAGATGTTCAGAACTTGAAAATCAGGCCACATCTTTAGGCTCTTGAATCTGTTTTCAAGCACCTAAGTTTAGGCATCTAAATTCTTGACTCTAAAATATTATTACCCACACATGATCTATTATAACCCATCACAAATATATGACATTCTCAAAAGTGTATTGTACTAATTGCCCCAGATTTTCAGTTGCAGCTGAAAAGTCCACTGCTCAGGGCAGGATCACAAAAGCAGCTACTGGTCTTCTTGACCAACTCCCGGGTGGTTTCTATGGCAGAAAACTACTGAGATCGACAAAAGGGGCCACCAAACCATTGTGGCAGCTGTCCTGAACCATATTCCCTTTCTCTTTTCTCGGTCTCTTGACCATCAGGAGTAAGAATGGAATCAATGCAAGGCTGCACTAGCCAAATGAAATAAGAGCTTCCTCAATAACAAAGTAATCATCCATGTCCACTTATTTCATTGTTTGAATCTGTGCAAAGGAAGGGAAATGGGCTCTATATTTTAGCAATGCCAATCACGTTTACTAAACATGCGAACAAAGTATACCTATTTTCATGAATATTACCAAGTAGAATTCAGTAAAATCTTCTGAATCTCACATTGGATTCTTCAGCTTAGAGAAGGTTAAATAGCAGTTGTGTATGCTGGAGCTCCAGCAGGGCAACCGTTTCCCCCTGTGTTAGATATGGTAGAAGCAGAATAAAAGTATATCCCAATATTTGAAGAGAAAAACATACTAAGGAAAGGTTCATCACCGAAACAGCAGATATATAGAAGATTATTATTTTTATTGCATTGATAAAACTTTGTTTCCTCTGATCATGGCATTATCTCCAAGATGTATTCTAACAATATTCTTTGTATGAAATGAGATCTTCAGAGTACTTTCTCCAAATTCAGCAGTATTTTTATGCAATTGCTGCATACAGTAGCTTCAGTTCTTACAAACTAGAAAACTAGAGTAGACAACATATTCCACATGCTGCACCTGTACACAACCATACTATCCCACAAAGCTGAAAGCACTCTCTGATGAGTAGACAAACTGGAAGCACAGAAAATTATCTTGTATGTGAGGTCATTCATCATATCTGACAACATCTTACTAAAACAGCAATGAAGGCAATCATCTTTATAGCTTCTTTCATCCAAATGGTTCCTCATGCTTTCCTACTGTTTAGCTTTTTAATGCATGCTGTCTGTATGCCTACACAGGGTCAAATTTTCCGATGTCCTGAAACAGTGGTATTGCATTAAAAAAAAAAAAAAAAAAAAAAAAAAAAAAAAGCTGTCATTACTTTAAACAAATAATCTGATCACAAACTCCTTTGCTTAGCTATAAATTACAACTACTCAACCACTTCTGGTACAGCTACAACCACTATTTAATGGCACAAAACAACATCATTCAAGACTTTATAGCAGGAAATAAAGAAAAAACATCTCTTTACAAAGACACAGCAAGGGTAAATTAACTAAGGAAATAAATTCAAACCGGCCAAGGCATTTAAATATATTGTTTCAACACTATCTCTAGAAGAACAAAACACCTACTAGATCACCCACAATCACGAGCAAAATTCAGCTTAACCCTCAATATAATATTCAGGTATGACTCCTACCTACCAGGCATCATAAGCCAACGGGGACTTTTGTTATTCCTTCTATCCCACCAACTCTATTTTGTGAAGCCCCATTCCTCTGGGAGCTACTTCCTTAAACCATTAATATTTTCAACAGTGCTATCTCTGTTGTAAGCATATGCCTACATCATTCTTGAATATAAAGCAGAGATTGCTTACTCACTGTCTTCCAAGATGCTGAAGAGCTTCTGAGAGGCTAAGATTATTTGTTCAAGCACAGGACTGGTTATATGGCTTCCAAACCACACTGTTTACTCAGTAACATGGCCAGATGTAAAGCAATTCCAAATATTTGTTTATCAGCAGACAACCATGCAAATTTACCCTTAGGTCATGTGAGCCAAAAATATTCCAGTGAAAAGGTGGTATCATTGAGCTTTTTATAGAAAAAAAAGTCTTTTTCATCTGCTACATAGCCCAATGACTCATGAACTAGAAATAAATTCCCAAAGTATAATACATGGGAAGTTAATTGAGCTCTCTCTCTCTTTTTTTTTTTTTTTGTCCAGAAAGTTCCCCCTTCACATATGTTGCTACAGATCTCTTTTTCCAGCATACTGGAAGGATCCTGCCAAGGAATGTCTGAATAAAATGAAGGTGATGTTTTAGATGCAAAAATAAGACAGGTCAAGACAGGGCATTAATGTGAAATGTCTACCAAAGCATTAACAACAACAGAAGAATTAGAAAGAAAGAAAAGTATGATACTGGAAACTGATAATTTGATAAGAGACGGACAGAAATCACAGGAAGCACTTATGGGAAATGAAAGGAAGAAAGAATTTTGCAGAGTCCTGGATGACAAGTAATATGATTTGAGCATGAAATGTAAAGCAATTGGCTGTTGAGAAAAAAAAAAATGGGAAGAAAGTATGATGGGCACAAAGAAGTTGCTATCTCAGCAGCCACTAAAATGAACTGCACTTGAGGAAATCCAGAGGAAGATGGTTGAAGCAGTCAGTGCAAGAGAAAGCAAAAGTATGAACAAAGCTTTTAGCTGGAAGTCAGGACAGCCTGCTACTAGCTACTGCTACCCAAACTATTGGCTGCGCCAGAAGAAGAACTGGGCAAGTCACAACAGGGGCCCAGTTACCTTCTCCATTCTCTGAGATGAACCTCAGACCAGCAGAGGGCCAAAAAAAGGAAAGCATGCATAGCTACATACTCTGATGAAGGGGTTCTATCCATCATTGATAAAGGATTCATATTTTATGACTTGCAACGTTGAAAGAAAAAGCTGCCTATGAAGTTTAGCAGTTCTGCATGGGAGAAGTTCCCATGATGTAGCTATTCACACAGCAGTGCCAGCCCCAGGTACTTCAGACTAAGTGTTCGTAGTAAAAAATCTGGACTCAATCTTGAAGGTTTCCTCTAAGAAAGACAGACAGAAAAACAGACAGAAAAAACATTCCACTTAAAGGTGCATTAAGAACTGCAAGAAAAGACAATGTCAGAAGCAGGAGGTGTAATTGGGGACCACAGAAAACCATTAGGGATGAAGGTTCAAGATTCCTCTGCTGTATATACTTCCATCTTTATATTGTAATAAGCAAAATATTTTTCTCACTACGAAATGCTTTTTCTGGTCCCTAAGTACTACATCATCAACCTTGTCTTTACAAAGCTCATTTTTGCCTTTCATTAGCTCTTATAATTTGCCCTGTGCTGCTGCACAGGAGGTACCTCCAGCTGCTAGGAGAGCCAGGGGCTTGTAGATTTATGTGGATTCATGCTCTTCACTACAACCATGTTATCCTGATAAACACTCTACCCTTCCTACTGCACTTCAGAGTACTGACTCTCTCTTCACAGAGAGAAAGAGCTACAGTAATGAAGAGATACATATAATTTGCTCCATTAGTCGGTAACTACGTTATTAAAAAAGACAAAAAAGACACTCCTCCTAATATAAATTCCATCAAATTCCCACAAATCCACAGACAAATTGTTACAGATCAAAGCTAGTTAATACTGAAAACAAGTTGAGCTTTGAGTGGAATGTGGTTCACTAATATTCAAATCTGCCTCATGGCTTATGCCACAGGGAAAGTGCATTTTCTGATAAGTACAAGGAGAAAAGAAGAATGAACAGACATTTAGCTGTTTGTTGCATTACCAAGAATGTGCTTTGGAGTTACTAGTAACAGATGCTTCAGTACAAGAATACTTTCAGTAGGTAGCTACCGAATATCTGGCCTATATATATTTCCTCCTTACTTGATGACTTGCTTTTATTTTAAAATATTGAAGTTGGTATTTCTGAAAAGGTTTTCTAACCAACTTTTGTTATTGAGAGATTGCTTAATATTTACATGTTGTATTCCAGAGAAAAACTCTAAAACAAGATTTTTAACCTCCACAACACCACACAGCAGTAAGTTCCAGAAGCTGATCGTGTACAGAAAAACAGGGATTTCCTTACATTTCAACATGCTATTTCTTTGGAATCGCCTGGAAATATGCAACAATTTCCTTTATCATAGCATTCTGTTAGACAGCATACTGACTCCTTGCATTTAGGAAAAATGCACAATTACTAAAATACAGTGTATCTTACGGAGTTAAAAGAAAGAAGAATGAATCTACCAGCTTTCAAAAGAAGCTCAGAGCACCCTGCAAGAACAAAGCCAGTATTAAATTAGAGAGAGAGATGTTCAATAACAAAGTCTGTTTTACCCCAGATTAACATCACTTAGGTTACTGAAAGCACTCCAAGCTCCATAACTTATCTTTCACGTAGGGAAGCGCTATTAAAAATCTGCTTGCCTTCTTTAACTTAATCCCATCTCAAAGGTCTAAAGATAAAACTTGTAGAAGAGTTTTCATTGTTGGGTTTCTCAGCTCTCTAATTAGGTACTGCACTCCATAAAACATACGCTACAGAAAAGCAGCAGAAGAACTGGCAGATTGAGGCAGATCGAAAATGTCTTAATCCTTCTGACCTTTACCATAATTTTCCTTCTCCAGTAGAATACAGAGTTGACCTTTTCTACCCACTGACAGCACAGCTTATAGCAGATTTCCATTAACCAAAGCTCTCTAAGTTCACAACAACTACTGCTGGTAATCCAGCTCAGTTCTGCAAGGATATTATAAAGTACAGCTCACTCAAACCTTGACTGTTGACTGATAACAGCTCCAGAAATTCACAATGGCTATGTTTGTATACCTGCTATCTTTCCTGATGTACACAGAGGCAAAGTGCCTGCAAGACAGCCAAATGTTACAGATGTACCCAGCAGAAACAGGATTGAAGCCGCGTGCAGGTGCATCAAACATATTCATCTAAATCAACTGCACTGGGCTGAGGGATGTCTCACAGTTTGGCTTCCTACCCAACACACAGGAGATCATCCCCTGACATGACACTGGGAAAGTCACCAGACTGCTATGGCTCAACTCTATCTGTGAAACAGGGGAGGATTGCATCTCCTTACTTCGGAGTGTTATGAAACCCTTCAAGATAGTGAATCATTTTCAGCTACTCTTCTAACAGGGTCCAGATGGAGATATTTGCAGAATATTTTAGGTGCACAGTTTATCATTTAAATATGGAAGGAAAACAAAATATGGTGGGATATGGTATAAAGGTTTTATTGAAATGAGTTGGATATGGGTATTATTCATGACTAGAAAAGCCCAGAATGAATAATGAAGGTCATATCAACTGACTACCAGCAAAATCCTTATACCCAATGGTAACATGCTGGTAACTGTAAGTTTCTCACTTTTATTGAGAAAACCAAACATTTGTGATAATTTCATATGTTTTCCACATCTTTTTAAATGGAATCTATTTTTATAGCTCCAGCTGTAAAGCCAGACTCACTTAGTAACCATGTGTCCAACTTACAAGGCTCACTGAGGGAACGAAAACAAAAAATAAATATTTTTATTCCAAAAATAACCTGAGCTCTTCTGCTTGCTATCTCTCTCTTTTTTTTTTTTTTTTTTTTTTTTAATTAGATTCAATACAGTTGCCTAAAGCCAAGATTCCTTTGAATACTTATCATATGTCTTGACAGAGAGCACCAGAAACTGAGCATTTGGATGTTTCAGATCCACGTAACTATAACATACCTCTATGGTCAAAGAAAAAGAAGCTGAGGTCTCCTACAGAATCAAAGGCTGTAAAAGACTGTGGTAAAAGAGAACTTTTCTTCTACAAGTCCAGACAGTGGCTACAGTGCTGGTAGGGGAACAGTATTTGTGACGTGGAAATCCCTTCTCACTCTGACTTTCCTAGGGATTTACCTGGGGGAATGGGCTGCAGGAGGGAATCCCAGGGAATGATGTCCTGCAGCCTCCAAATTATGTTCCATATATGTGATCTGGCACAAGCAAAGCACACGAATTCCAATGGTTTGACTTATATATTCTATTGGAAAAAAAAAGCATTTTTAATTCCTCTGCAGACTATATCCTTTATTTTGCTATATTTTGCATTTGTATTTTGCTCTTTAGTAAAGCAGACACATTGTTCTGTGCTGTGATAACATAGAAAACACTGTTTATTAAGTTTTACAAGAATCGTCCACAAATTAAAAACATCTACTCCCAGAACATGGCATTACAGGAAAGGGTTATTCCAGATTTTAAGGCAACCAGAGCCACTACATATTTCATGTTCATTTAATCTAGAATCCCACTGAGATTGTCTAATAGCTTATTCTTCATTAAAATGAATTTATAATATGAGCATCATGAAAAATTGTCCCTTGATTCAGAAAGAATGACTTAGATTGAGAATGAACATCACAATCAAAATATAAAAAAGACAAAGTACTATATAAAATGTTATATATATATATATATATATGTAGTTTTATGTTGTATACAGATAACAAGTATATTTATTAGCAATTTTTCCTTCTTATTTTTCTCCATTTACTGTTCATACAGAGAGGCTATTTGAAAGTAAATTCATGTAGGCAGAACTCATAGTTCTTTCAGAAAGGAGTAAGTTTTTGAGATCTTATTAAAAAAAAAAAAATCCTGATTTTTTCCAACTTCTTTTTTTTCTTTCCCCCTCCCTCCCCAGCCCACAAAATCTTAAGAAAGCATCTAAAAGACTGACCATTTTTTACTTAGCTGGTGGATTTGCATGCATTTCCTTTTTCAGACTCCCTGAAAGCTCTATTGGACAGTGCTAAGCAGGAATAGGGACCAAGAAAATCTATTATTATCTTTGGTTTAAGACAACAGTTTCAAACCTGAACATGAATTTTCTGGATGAATGTAATAAAGGTAATAAAAAGCTACAAACATGAGATGCCTAGGAATGACAGAAAAGCCTAAGCAGAAAGATGGAATTATAAGCAAGAAAATCTGTAATAAAGAGCATGGAAATCTTGCACAAGGTGAGAAGATGCTACAGTATTATTATTTTTCTTTGTAATGTTTGTGATAGAACTTCAACATTGGATCACAAAGTCTCATGTCTCAGAGGATAACAATCTCATTACTGAAGACACTTAAAATTAAAACACAGAAGAATGGAGAAAGCTATTGAAAAAAATCTGTAGTGGCCCCACCAACATGCAGAGTAAAGTAAGTTTTCAATTTCTGAACTCTGTGGTTGTAGCAGAAGTAGAAGATTTATGCATGGAGGGAAAAGGGCACTGCATTAGAGGGTCTTATATCTCTACAGAAGTATGATTATAGAGGTATGATCTTTCACTAGGAAAGCATATATTCAGGAAGGTAGGATAAATCTTACAAACACACTGAAGCATTGCCAACAAATGCAGAGACAAGGTGACTTTGCTAAGCAAAGGCCACAGATTCAGGTTAAGACACTTTGTTTTTCTTTGACAGTTACCTGAATATATTACCAAAATCTGAAGCATCACTTAATCTTCAAGAAGCTCCTGTTCTGGGTTCTTCACTCTTTCCACTTCCCATACCTGAACTACTTCTCAGCAACACAATAGTGAGATGCTACCTGAGCCCATCTCCCCCTGATCATCTTGAAAATCCAGTTCTGGATTTGTCACAATCAATTATCTTGTCTGCTGGCTGAAACACTTTGGGCTCACTTAGCATTATGGGGACAAAGTCCTTTACAGTGTCCACCACTGACAGTAATTCTCACTTAGAAGGAAGGATTAGTGGGAAAGAATTCATTTTAACACCCCCATTGGAGGTAACAGATTCCCATTTTGAGCATTCTGTTCTTTTCCCTAATCTGTTAGTGATAATGTTCAGCATGATACAAATGTCTGTCCCTGGGAGTAGTCGTTAAAAATAAGGCAAAGTGGCAACTGTGAGAAGTTGGACAAATACATTTTTTTTTCTTGTTCCTGGCGTATTTAGTTACAGCTGACAAAAGTTTGCAAACATATCCCACTTACTCAGCAGTTTGGATGTGCATTGAAGTCGTGCTCTAGTAGTAAAACCAAGAAAAAAGATTAATAATTTTTCTTTGGTTTTGCATCAAATGCAAACTTAACATCTCACAAAGCTGTAACAACTGCATCTTCCCCCATACAAAGGGCTCAGAATACAGACATCAGGTAACAATCAAGCTGAGATTTTCCACACCGAAATACAAAGAAGAGAGCAAACATAAGCTGTTTTAACTCATGGCTCTGATACTTTAGCGTCCCATTCTGAAGGAGGAGGCTTAAGAAGCAGCTGATAAGTCCTGCTTTCTCCTCCATGTTCAAAAGGGTTTGTTTGCATATGTGAGCAAAAACAGAGAGAAAATGGGAGGGAAAGGTTCCATTTAGAGAAGGATCAGTATATAGAAGTTTTCAGCAATACAGTGTATCACCGAATACCTTTTTGTTTCCTCTGCCATTATGAAGAGCAATACTTACTAAGACGTTACTTACCAAATTCACTTTGTAGTGTTTGCTACATACAGACATTCTTTTGCCATTTTGTGGCATGGGAAATTTTGGGTTCTCTGCTGGGCTAATTAGGTCAGAGAACCCTATTTCATCCCAATATCTCTAGCAAATACTCACAAGTGCAGACATATATATAAAAAAAAGGGGGGGGAAATCACTACTTAGAACAAGCTAAGCATTAAAAATGGAGTTCATTTTTTTCCAAATTTGTTTTAAAAGCATTAGTTAGAAACCAGTCAGCTGCTTGTTTGGCGTTCAGTTCCAAAACCAATCTCTCTTTCAATTTACATTACTCTTGAGAACAGAAACAATAAACAAGCTGGGCTTTAATGAGCCTGCATGTGGGGTCAGTCTGCTGGAACAGAGCAGGATGATCATTTTTGGAGCTATCCCAGTTTGAAACAGTAACTACATAGGGGGATAATGAGCAACAGTGAAGTAAGGACCTGCATAGGTAGCTTGTTCAAAGGATTTCACAGCTAGTGACTCCTTCATGGCTTCTCCGATTCAGCTAATGGTAAGATACCACTGCCCAAGAACAGGCATTGATCTGCTGATCCAAATCAGTTCGTGTCAGTCTTTGGCAGAACTGCTGTAGAACATCTGAGCTGAGGAGAAAAGACTGAGCCTCCCATCCAAGAGTGTATAAACACTGATACTTCTAGAGATACTTCAAATAAAATGTGTACTATACAATGCATAAAAGGAACTGGAGATTGAAAATCCACCTCCACAGCTCTAAACTCTTTCTGTAACTATTTTTGAACAGAATTTTCAGCTAAAACCTAAGTACATGAAAAGCACAGACTTTCACCGTTAAAGCTAAAAAGAACCTCCTATAACCGTCTGCAAGATGTGGAAGTAAATACTTCCAGATATGACAACACTCCACCAAACAGGGAGTCAAAAGACAAAATGCAGTGCTGTGATACCATCATCATCTCTCTTTTCCATACCTCATTACACCATGACAGCATTCTGGGGCACACTTCATATTCTTTGTTAGTCAACTTCCTAACAGCCTTCTTTCATTTCCCCGCTCTCCACAGCACCGAAGAACAGGAGAAATGATAACCCATTAACTCAAGAAATGCTCAGATTTAAAGGTGTTAAACGGATAGAAGATTCTAAAGGCAGACTAGATTAGTACCATGCACATATCTTTGGACCACCTAGAAGAGGAATCTGCAATTATTCTTAGACAATTTAACGAGCTTTTGAAAATTTTACCTAGCAACCCATTCCCAAGCTGCAAAACAACGGCCTAAGAAATCTGAGCAGCAGACAAGGGAATGGTTAAAACCCTGCTTGTGATTCGCTGCAGACATTCTCCCTAGAAATGTTTGAGTATAATGGTTCTGCGTAGGAAGAAGAAAAACTGTTGATATTTTAGTCACCTCCATATATTCTAGTTTGTTGGGGGGGGGGGGGGGGGGGGAGAACTAGTAAAAAAAAAAAAGTGCAGTTAATGATTATGCAGAACTGGACTGTTATAACCATTAAAAATAATGTTCATGCAGATTGTCATCATCTGCAACATCTCTCAGCACGTGTGTGGGTTGAAGATGAGCACCATGGCCAGTAGGCAGGGTCTTTTTTGGTAAAGATGGGGGTGTACATTAAAACTTTAATGTGAATTAATCAGAATAACTTCTAAGTCATCTCAACTTTCCTAACTGCTTAATTGTTCCAGCTGTTAAGATTCCCAAAAGGAAGTCAGTTGTAATTGTTAGAATAATGCATTATTATTATTATTATTTTAACTAAACTGAGACTCACCAAGTCAAAATTTGGTTAGGGCTTTTTCACCTACTGGTTGTCAGAAATGTAATCTCATGACAGCTCTGCATCTTACTTCCTGATAATCTCTTTCCCTTGAGTTACAAAATGCTAGAATTCAAATTATATAATTTAAGCTCTCTTGGGCACCTTCTAAATCCTCCATCTCTGAACATAAGTAGTGAGGAAATTCCTTCACAAAATGTTTGTCCATTGAAATAACAGCAGGAAACAGAAGATGTGGAAGGATTTGTTTCACAATTATTTTTATCTGAGGTGTTCAAGGAAAATCCTCTTTTCTTACAGTATCGCTTGTCCCACTAACCACTGAAGAGAAAAGCAGCACCATGGATTATGGAATAGTCATGCCTTTTCCTTAGTAATTTATCCTTCTCTATCTACACTTTTCACTTCACTGTTCTGCTAATGCTTTTAAATTTTCTGGGGTGTGTGTCCATTCTAAAAGTAACATTCTGATTAGTTCTTTTCCTGAGGATGCTGAGAGGGAGTCATGTCAATCACAGCAAGTTTTCTGAATGCATGGAGAATTAAAATAGTTCAGACGTGTCTATATTTTCTATCCTACCGTATAAGTGTTTCCATTCATATAAGAACTCTTAATATGAGTACACATTTGTGTATTTCATTCACACAAAAATGCGTACCCAATTTAATTAACTACTCCAAACAAGAAGGATATTCAGACTACTCTAGCCAAATAATGTTAAGTACAATCTGAAAAAGGCTACATAGTGTTTAAAGATGTCTTCACCATTTCATACATAAGTGAAAACCTCAATTTAAAGTTTGCCTAAATTCTAAGAAATTGGTAAAAGTAAAACCTAAGCATTTCCTCCTTAAAATTTATTTTAGTTATTCAGAGGAGAAAAAAAGACCAGTGCTTAGCTTCTTCCAAAGCTCTGTTTTCTATTTGTATCAACAAACTTAAAAAAAAAAAAAAAAAAAAGAGGATTTTCAATTCTACCCCTACATGCAACGATTTAAAAAGCTGTGTTTGCTTTCCAAACTTCTACTTATCTACAGAATCACTATAGCTACACCTGTTTTGCTTAGCTGTGCTGCCTTCGATGCCTGAAAGACTGTCCAACAAATGCATTTTATTTCCTAATTTGTTAAGAGACAGACCATTTTTACTTTCACCATTAAACTGACTGGGAAATACAGAGAGCCAGTATGAATTACTGATGGCCAGGAAGAAGGGTTTAAAAATCATCTCTCTTGACTTTAATTATACTCTCTAAATGGTATATACTCATTCTCTATTATTACTATTGACTCACGGAAACGTTCATGCTATTGAAACTGCCAATATGTTTATACATGACATATTCCATAAGCAAAGTTCTAAGCCTACTTTAACAAACTCTTGCTACTGATCTTTGTTACCTTGGAACCATTTAGACCGGGAATCGCACATGATCAGGCCTGTCAATATAGCAGTAGCATTTATTACTACTCTAAAAGTTTGTTGTTGTTGTTGTCTTTTTTTTTTTTTCCTTGACAAAAATTAACATTCTGAACTATCACTGTATCACTGTGATTTTATGAAGCACAGGATTGGCATTAACAGGAAAGAGAACAACACATTCATTCTCTCCTATAATAACAAGGACACAAGTGAACCTTTCTCTGCAGAGGTGAAAGACTTCCAGATATTGAAATAATCCAGTCTGGTGGCTTTTGTCCATTTTTTTTTATTATTATTTTATTTTTTATCTTAACTGAGATTGGTACTCGCAAAAATATCTCAGACTGACAGTCTTGGAGATTACATCCTGCATTACCTAAGTAACAGAGTTCAAGCAACAGCAGCACTTTGAGGCCTGATCTATTTTCATTTCTGTCTTAAACATGTCCTTCAATTTTTAATCGACTGTAGTGACATTTCTCTCCACCAGCAACATTCTTTAGTTTTCTCTAAAATATACCCAAGGTAGCTCTTTCAGCCATACAGATTACTTTTTTTTTAATAAACCTGAATAATTCTCATTAAATACAGATTGCCTCTTCATAAGTACGTTTATTATTGTGTTTGCCAAAGAAATCTAAAGGTTAAGAAATCAGATGTTTCAGTAGAGATATTAACAACTATTTATATTAAACACAAGCATCTTGGTAGTTATATTTTAATAGCTTTTTGATTTTTCAAGAAGATTGTTCACTGTAACTAAAACTCATACATGCAATATGGAATAGAAATCCAAGAAAGAAAATAGGAAAGTGACCTTTTTAAGATGTTGGTCATCATATGCTGTTTAACCTGTACAAGTATTACCAGCTACCAGAGAGTTATGAAGCCACTGTTCAGAGGAGAAGAACAAAATGTAATAAGAACAAAAGAAAATTTACAACCAACATTTGCAGAAACCAAAAGAGAAGGAAGGTGACAAGGATCATCTAGTGAGTAGGCAAGTAGTAATCTGCTAAAACCCAGGCCTGAGGAGCTATGCAAACATAGAGGTCAGCATGCTGCAGCAGCCTGGGTCATAAAGCAATTGTTGACAAGACCCAACCACTGAGGCAAACATGCAGGGATTCCACAGTAGGCAGCAATGAGGCAACGGTATCCTTACAAATAAGGTACCTTCCTAACTGCTAAACTCCATCAAAAGCATGAAGCTAAATACTCACAATTGCCTTGCTCCTTCTAACAAGACTATTCAAAGCTATAGTAATTTTCTATATAAATATAATCTCTAGCTGAAACTCACTAAACTCTCAGTCTCAACAACCTGAAGGTAAATTACACATTGTAAAAGCGAGGTTTACTTTCTTACCATATCACAGATTTCTTGCACATTATACGGACATAAAATCTTTAAAGACAATAAAAAAACTCAAATCCTTAATATTATTAAAAAAATAATTTTAAACAAATGACACATGCTTTCTAATCTGTTTGATTCTGTTCTCATAAAAGAGACAACTCGCAGTCTTACTTATCTTTACATCTCTAAGTTGTAAAGGCTTTCGCTACTTGAGTAACGAGTATGCAGGTGTATAAGGGACCATGCACTTAACTATTACATTTAGCAGACTGTTGCATAATAGCTAATCACTGGCTCCTTTCAGTTTGAAAGACTTTTCCAGAGTCTATTCTCTTATTCTTTGTCCACTGCAATTTTAAATAAGTAAAACATCAAGATTGTCTCGGAAACACGCTATGGTTTTTTTCCTTACATGGTCCCTCCATTTTTATTGATTGCAGCAAATCTTTCACATTGCCAACTTCTTTTAAAGAGAAAAGATACCATCATTACAGGAATATGACTGTGGCAGAGGATCCCTGAACTACCTACTGAGCTTTATGTTGAACAAAACCCACAGATCTGTTATGAAGGTCCTCCAGGGAAGGAATGGAGATGCAGATCCTCCACAGCAAGCACCTCTCCTCATTTCCCTCTCCTTACTCACATGTCACATTGTTTTTCCAGAGCATTTCCCAGCTTATAATTAGAAGACTTATTCCTTGCTGTAGTTGCTCTGGCACAAACTTTCCCACAGAATTTTAAGTAATTACTACACTTCAGAAAATCTGTATTAGAAACATCGGGAAAAACATGATTTATTTTCTTTTTAAAATCAGAAGTCAATATGACACTACTTATTCTAATGTTAACAACATTACTAAGCTGTAGCAATATTCTTGAGCATCTGAACGAAGTACATAAGATGGATGGAGGTAAGGAAGAAAAAGATGAACAATAGGGGCTGCAAGCTACTCTCCTTCAGAATATATCTTTGACAAAAGGGTCCCAAAACCTAATGATGGACCGAAAGACTCAAGATCAACATCCATTCAAAATACCACATTTTAAAACAGAGGAACAGAGAATGCCCTCATTTAAGATTCAAACTAAGTTCCCTCCTACTTGGATCCTTGTGTCATCTTGTGTGCTTATGATAAATTATTTACACGAGAATTGCCAAGTCACCAAGCAAAAGCAGAGGAAACTGTTATTTATGTCAAAGGAACAAAGCTTGCTGCGTGTTGGTATTTTATTTATTTTTAAACAAAGCATTCTGCTACATGAGTCAGATAATTCCAAGTAGGAGGACTGCACTCCAGCAGAATGTGGTGGAGCAGGTGGAGCCGCAGAGACAGCTTGGGCATATGCAGCAGCTGTCTTCTTTGGCTTGGAGAAATGAGTGCTACAGAAATTGTTCTTGCAAGGATATCTAGCTGCTAAAAACCCAGGGCTTCAAAAACACTGCAATTTATGAGCTCTTTTCTTGCAGCTATCCATGAATGTCTTCCTTTTGTACCTTCTTTTGTAAGATGGGAATAAATCCCACATATTTGCCTCACATGCTAGGAAACTATATCTGAGAGTAAGTGACATATTTTGCAAATGGAAAATATACTATTCCCTGGATACAGAGCAGACTCAACAATGTAGAGTCAGTATTCCTCAGGGAGAACTCGGTATATTCCAGCTAGCTTATTTTCCATGGTTCCAGACTACTGACTTTATCCTAGCTCTTTACTGCTATTGCGTCCCAGGTTAAGAGAGTGTCTTGTAATAGATACAAGCAGTCTGACATATAAACTTAAGACAAAGGTTTCTACAAGGCCCTGTATTCTTCTACATATATCAGAAAGCTTGGTTGTTTTTTTTTTTTTTTTTTTAAAAAAAAAGGGTGGAAAGTTCCTGAACTTAATCATCTGATTTATTCTATTTCCAGGATTATAGATAGCCTGAGTCTGTTTCTTTGTCCTTTCAATTAAATTGACATGAATAAGCAATAATGTCACTGATCTGAGCAAAGTCACATCTGTGTGAAAGAAAACGTCAGGTTGATGGTAAGGAGATCAGCCCTTGCATTAATATAGTGCCATCACAGGATGAGCAAGTAATTTAAAATAAATAAATAATAGAAACAAGAGGCAGCAAACCCAAATTTGAATAATGAGATCTTTGGGTTTACTGTTGCTTGGAATATTAGTCAATACAAACAAACAGTAGCCACAGGTGCTCTCAAATAAGCCCAGCATGCCCCCTAAAGGCTTGTTAGCGGACTGCTTGCCTGGGGGCCACTGGATCTATTACAGTCTTACAGTCTTGCTGTTGCTTCCTGCTGAAAAAATCCTTCTTGAGGGTCACCAATCTGGTAACAGGCAAGTCAGTGAGACTTCCAGGAAAACAATGTGGAAACCCCAGTGAGATGTGTGTTTACTGAGTCTAGCCAGATGCCAGATTTTTGACAGCACAGATCACATCTTGTTTGTAATGTGCATGAGGGGCTTTTAATCAAGGTGGAGAGAAGCATCCTCTCTCCTTCCTTGGCAAATTGCACAGCAGTACACAAAACTGTGGTACCGGGGGATGAGGGAAGATCCCCGAGGGGAAGAGCAGTGATGAAATTGGTATGATTGCTAGTGGCTTCTTGAGGTGTCTGAACAAGTAATTCAGAAAAACAAGCTTGTTAGAGGAAAATAGGAATGGCACCAATCTGCCATAATGAGCAGGCAGCTGAATAGTGCCTCCATGCCATGCTCTATTCCAGGTTTGTGTCATGCATTGCAAATGCTGCGCCACACTGGATGCAGATGAATAGAGCCTAATGATTTTTTCTCTCTTCAGACCCTCAAGCAAGTATTAGTTTACAATAGGAACCACAAAAGACAAAGCAATGCAGCAAATTGTGGGCAGGCTGCAGCAAGGTTTCCATCAGCTACACTGCACCGACTTTAATCTGTCAGTGGAAAGGAAATGGAAGACCAGACTCTTTAACCAACTGCTTTGGTCTTGACAGAAGGCAGTTACTCATATGGGACAGGGAATTTCCAGTCACCTCTAGTCTATGCACATTTTTAAAAATAATCACAACACTCCAGAGTACCATCTAGCTAAGAAAACACTGTTCAGGGAGTAAAAACCCTTGAGATGATGAAATATTCCTTTTACAAATGGGAACACAAAGTCACAGAGAGATTAAATGACTTGCCCAGTATTATAAAGCAAACCAGCAATAAAATACAGAAAAGAATCAGATGTCCTGATGCCCACTTCTGTGCATAAATCACCAGGCCTTAGTTTCTTCTGCAAGATCATCATTTCCTCCTCTCACATGCTATCTTGCTGCCAGAGCAAGATTATTGTATATGCTGCATGGAGCAACATTTTTCCAAGTCTAATTCAAAACCTGTCAGGCCATGGAGTTTTTACTTTATTCCTGTGGGAAATGATTCCAAAGCTTGACAGTTCAAAGACACATCTCCATGACAGGAAGTTTTCCAGGACACTTACTTTAAATTTTCCTATTCTCTACTTGTAGACATCTGAATACCTTATTTCCTTCCACAATATTTACAATCCTCAGCTACTATCAGAGTTGCATTTCCCCTTCTTTCTCCCAGGTATCACTTAAGCAATATAAAACTAAATTTTCATTCTACAAAGCAATTCTTTCATCTCCTAAAGCATTTTTATTCTGTTTCCCTGAACTTTGTCTACTTTTTTCCAATATCAAATCCTTATTTCTGTCTTTCTATAGTGTGTTCTTCAGCTATGGCTTGTACTTCTCTGTTGATGGGTCGAACTGCAGCAATACAAAGGACACAGAGAGCTGAGGTCTGGAGTGAGAAAACAAGAGCTCTAGAGTTGATGGACTACCATTAATCTCCCAGAGGAATGCTTATATTCTTCTACTAGAACTGGATGGAATGGTAGATTCTCCATTAAAGTTGGGACAATTTAGTCAAAGGTCAAAGAAAGATCTGTTTCCTTGCAAGTCATTCTACTACTTTTTCACATGGAGTCAGAAGAAACAGACCTTGAACTCCAACATAATATTTTGCTGTTGTTGTTTTGCTGCCTGTCTAAATCAGGTTAAAAAGATAAATGCCAATAGTAGATACCCTTGCTGTTTCCACCACAGTCAGAATTACATTTCCAAAAAATGGCCATCTCAGCAGAAATATACAACTGTGGGGCTGCCACATTAACATAAGGCACAGCAGGCAGAAATTACTGCTGCCTCTAATCTCCAAACATTCAGGAGCTGAACTACGTTCAGCTGAATGACCTGTCCTCCATGATGCATTAGCATTTGCACTCACTCTAGCTCTCTTACATTTGCTCTCAGACGCACACAGAGCCAGTCCCTTTTAGAGTACGGAGATTTATGCCTTCTGGGAGAAGAAAAAAAAAAAAAAAAGCAGTATTTTAAATCATCCTCCATCTCTAATAATATAATCAATACGTGGCTTTTTGAAGACCCTGAGACTTGTATTTTAGATGAAGATCAAGAAACAGAACAAAGGGGACCTTCAATTAGTATTTTACTATTGCCATTCAAAACAACTCATTTATCCAAATTGTTTCACTATGAAAGAGATGTGAAATAGTTAACAACTTGAACAAAAAGCTGTAAAACAAAAACAAGTGTGGATGTGCTAAGAGAAGGTCACTTAAAAAGCCTCATCCCTTTCTTTTTTAACCCCATCTCTTTCTTTTGTGTTCAGGACATCCTTCTCCAATTTCTTCCCCATCTATCATATTTTTACTTCTCCAAAACAACTCAACTCTGCCTATGAGCAAATCTGCCTAGAATTAACCTATGAGAAATCAATACCTAGAAGTTCTTAGTTTACTAACGGTTGTCTTATTTAAATTTAATGACTGTTTTTGTTTGTTAGTATTAAACTGTTCTTAGTTGCTTTTGGTTAAATTGATGAAAATCACGTTTAAACCAAAGTGAATGTACTGGGTTAACTAAGTCCATTGAAAACTTCTCAAATTAAATGAGTGGAACTGCTGACAGAGGAGATCAAAGACAGAAGGTGCACTGTTGAACACAGACCATCAAAGGTCTCCCTAAAATACTAAAATGCTGCAGTTACATCTCAGAGGAACATGCAGATCTAATGGCCCTCTTTGTTAAGCTGCTTGTAAGAGAGAATTGAAAACAAGCTTCCTCTTCACGCAAAATGATACTGTAATGTTGTTTCAGACTGTGAATAAAACAACTTCAGAAATTAAAAACACACCATCACTGGGCAATGGAAGTAGTGTGAGAAAAGAAACTCTTTACATGGGAACAGCGACAGCAGTTCAGCTGAATCAGCCAGCAGTCTGTCATGGCTGTGGAACATCTAGGGAATGATGCTATATACTCTGAGCAGGGAGAATAATTTTTGTGTTTTATATTTTATTTGAGAACAGCAGACTTCATATATTCCTTTAAAAGAAAAACAAACAAAAAAATCATAAAAAAGATACCAAACTCCATTCAATTTATTTCTTCCCCATAATTGGAATAAACTACTACTCCCAAATTTAGGCTAGCTACTGTAATGAAAAAGAGCACAGTTTTTAATAGGAAGGTAGCAGCAACAAATAACCTAGCATCTATTATCGCAATGGGGGCATGCTGCTGGCAGTGACTGATGGTTACTTCTTGGAAATCATCCTACATAAGATGACAGATTGAATCGGCTCCAGCTCTATGCATAAGGCCACACATTCAAATACTATGTTCTAAACACCAGGCAACGGCAACTGGAATCCCCCCCAAAATGAAGCCACCATATTATTGATAAACTTCTATACCTTCTCATCACAGTTACCATCAACAAAGAAGAAATGCTAATACTAAGGATCAATACTACTTCAAATAATACTACTTCAAATTAAATATCTGAAAAGCAGTAAATATTCATTAGTAATCATACTCAGGGCATTCCATTTAGGACTCAACATTAGTGAAGTGCTGCAGCAGCAAAAAGTAGTATTAACAATTGTTTGATTTGGATATCACAAACTTCAGGGCCAAGAAAGGCCTGAAAAGCTTGCTTTGGAGAAATCTTTGCATCTATTCTAAAGGATATTTTTTTTTTTTTTTTTTTTAACAGCCAACAGCAGCAGATTAAATCTGTGCAGGAAATTGATGACATTCAATGCTAATTTAGCACAAAACTCTCATATACTTGTATTTCAAACTCACCACATTTCCACCAAAATAACCAGCCATGAAAAAGTGAATTATGCCTACATTTAAAGTTCACATCATTAGGGTTTGTGGCTGTATCACCTTGAAATGAACAAGCACAGTCCTAACATCTCTGAGGGGTGCTGCTTATAGGTTGTCCACAAGCTCAGCCATCTCTTTAGCAAACATTTTTAAAAATGCATCTATGAGACACATGCCATTAAAACACGTAAGTGACTATGTCAAGCACCATCCAGTTCTCCCTGCATTGACAACATTCTTTTCATCTAAGCAAACATGACATTCTCAACCTTCAGGCCTATTGACTTATGTCAGAAACATAAACATTGTCCCTGTGTCATCCATGTCAAAGATATCCCCTTCTTCCTCCCTTTTCTTCCCCAGATCTAAGCCATCGAGCATAGAAAGGTTGTCTACTTCTTTTATGCTTCAACTGAGAAATCGATAAATGCTCTCAGCCTTTCCAACTTTATGTTTTTATTTGACAACAGTATACAACAGGAACAATCTATGTGACATGGTTACAGCAGTCTATTCTTTGGTGTATGATTGCATTACTGCAATTGAGCAAGACACCATAAAAGAGATTTAAGCTAAGTTTTACCCTGCCTTTGCAATGAAAACTGTGGAAACATTTAATTACAGCAATTCACCTAACACGATACTGTGTGATATAGTATCCAAATCCTTCACCAGTTCAACTTCAAGGCAGTACACTTAGTCTATAAAAGAAAAAGGCATCCAACTCAGTGTTATCCTAAATGGTACAGCTACTGTATTACCATCATTCAGGAACACGTTTTCTATTTCAAGAAGCACTCTTACAATCCCTCTCATCCTTTCTCCCTATCCTTTATATGTACATTGTGCAGTGCTTATAGAGCTCCAACATTAAAAAGACAAGTAAACAATAAAATAAAACTTTAATGTAGTTTGGGCTACTTTACTCAACATCAGACTTCAGGGATGGGCTGAGGCTCACAATTTGATTCACAGAAGTTACAAGACAGCTATGAATACTTCTAGATACTATTCATCAGTAGTGCTATCTTCTACTACTTTTCTCAGAGCTGAAGCGCCCCCAACTTGTCTCAAGAACTTTGAAGCCAATGAGACTATTTCCTTTAAATGACTTTTGTGTCATTCATATCCCTCCACTTACAGAAAACTCAAAATCAAACATAAAAAATAAATAATCAAAAGCCTCAATATTTAAATATACAACAGAGATCATACAAATATCACTAAAAGGAAGTCAAGATTGTTCTAAGAAACATTCAAGAAGCAAAGCTAAACCAACAGAGCTATAGACAAGCACAGGCAGCCTGGACTTTCCAACAGACTTCCATGCCTGATAATTATGTATTTGTGCTGCATTGCCATAACGCTGGCTTATGGCAATCTCTTTTCTTAAAAAAAGAAAAAAAATCAATCAAAGTGAGCTATGGCTCGACAGGTCTGCAGTAAAGCCCAGCCATGTAGAAAATGGAGCAGCAGCTGCACTATAGGATCAAAAAAACAGGGTGAGCAAACTCCATCATCAGGCACAATTATCTCCCTTGGGGGTGTGGGGGGTGGAGAAGAGGAGGAAAATAAAAAAAATAGATATCCTTCATCCCCTAATGTCTAGCAATACCAAGAGATTTGGGTTTCTAGTGCAAGATGTCTTTACATGTCTATTCTTCTCCCCCCATGCACGTCATCGCCATCCCCCCCACCTCTCCCCCCATCAGATTTAGATCAGTACTTTAAGAAAGCAGTAGGGAAAAGCATGCATAATAGCAAGGAAATCCAACTTGAGAGACTGCCCTTTGCAGCATCTTCTACTCACAAGGCTCCTGGAGGAGTCATCCTGCTGAGTGTCAAAGCGTAAGAACTCCTGGCAAACATCAACATACAGTAGCATCACATCACAGGAACAGGCCCAAAACAAATCTCCACAGACAACTAAATTTTTAGATGTTTAGGAAGCTCAAAATATACACAATAATGCCTCAAATCAAAAGTATTCCGAATATGTGTGCACACACTGTAATCAGTGTATTAAATTCTCAAAACAAGTTGTTTCTCTGAATATAGTGAATTAGTCAAGAGAAAGTAACCCAAGAACCATACTAAATCCTTTGGAGAAAAGGGTTCTTACTATGTCTCTATGATTAATGACAGTGTTACTAGCCAATAACAAGAACTTTGAATTCCTTTGAATTTAGAAATTGTTTTCCAACAGATGTCACTAAATTACATAAGCATTTCATAATTTCCCTAGCTCGTTTCTCACACTGTCCTGCTCTTTTTTTTTTTTTTCCTGCCTGTTTCAGTGCATGAAATTCCTGGCTGCAAACCCTAAGGCTTCAAGTTATAGGCAGCTCTAGAAAATGTCAAACCCTGTGTTTATGGAACGTGCCCACAGACTTTATGGCTGGAATGAATGCTGTACAGCACTTAAGTATCTGTTTATTCCTATATATATTTAAGACTTTAAAAAAGCTTCCTCCATGCCTTAAGGAACTACTTACAGGCAAGAAGTCATGGTGTTTTAGTATCTGAGCAGTATAAACACACATCCTGCAAGTAGCTATGAGACAAAACAACCACAGAAAGCAAATAACAGTGCAGACCTCTGAATTTCTGAGGCTCCACAACAATTCTGCTCTTCAACAGAAGGTTTGTCACTTGTCTCCAGCCTTGACACACCTCTTTAGTCTTTTGAGGATTATCAGTTCTCTGCATACTTAGGAGGAGGGAGAAACTGCGACAGAGTCAACTATAAAGAGCAGAGAATAATGAGCAGAGAAAAAAAAATGAGAGCCTATACAACAGGAAAGCATTAAATAGTCTTTGCTATAACTGCAGTGCAGAGAAATCAAACTAACCCACAGTAGCAGCAGCAAAGTTTGAGGAGAAATCCAAGCTCTATGAGATATACAGCTGGACTATCACCTGCAGAAAAAAGCATGTCTGTAGTCTGTAGTTTCAATACTCTGAAAGTACATTACAATGGCAACACTTGAACTGTGCTGATTGATCAAACTGGACTCCTAAAATATCTACATTTTGTAAACATCTCCAGATTTCTCAGAGTATAGCTCAGCATTGCCCTGCTGTAGTAATGCTGAGAAAATAAGGACTATTGTTTGGCATTGCTAAGCCCTTTTCCTTCACAGAATCCCACTGAAGAGAATCAGCAGTTGCTGTACCTGCAAGTATGCACATTACCAAGTCCTCAAGAAGCACTGGCAGTTGGTCTTCATTGGGCCACAGGAAGCCAGAATTGGCCTCCTGTGGCCTCTCTTTCACACTCCAGTGCAATTCAACTGAAGCAAAAGCCTGTGTTAGCTGCATGTCAGCAAGCTATGGGCTCACCAGAGCAACAGGTATATGGATAAATAATAGAAGCCAACATGTCTGAGAGCAACTGGAGAGAAAAAAAAATTTCAGACAAAGCAAAGAAAAACAGCAGCACGATAAATACAGTAGCCAAACTGAATTCAAGTATCATCCATACACATCAGGCCGCTGCACATAAGTATGTGACAATGAGGCACACTCAAGTTTAATTCTTTCTTTATGGGTACAGTGATGTGATAAATTATCATTTGCTTCTGGGAAAGCAGCTCTCATAATTCCCCCCCCAAATTCCATGATATGGGAGTAGGTAAGAACATTGAGGACATTTTATCGATGCTTTCCTCTGACAGCAGTAGATCTTTTCAATTAGGTGAACAATCACAACAGGAAACCAAGAGTGGTCTGTACTGCTTCATCATGCGCTGCAATGCTCAATTCCAAATGACCTTGAATACGATGCCACTAAGAACCATAAAGACCAGATCCTCAATAGCAAGATCTTAATACCATTCCTACCATTTTCACTGCATCAACATGAACACTCACTATAGTGTTCTATGTCCCACACTAATCTCTGCCCTCGAAGTAATTTTGTGACATCTCGTTTACTTAATTAGAAATAAAAAATGGCTTCAGGACACCTACAGGAATTGGGCAACCACAACTTCCCTAGGCAACCTGCTCCAGTGCCTTACTGACCTCATTGTAAGAAATTTCTTTCAAATATCTAATCTAAATGCAACTTCTTTTAGTTTTAAAGCCATTACTCCATGTCCTATCACTATACTTCTACTTCAGCCTGTACTCATGTTCTTACTACAACTGTTTGCAGGAACTACTTGGGTGCTCGTGTAACAGATGTTCCAGAAGAAAAAGGTCACCACAGGCAGAAGAATACACATCCACATTCATTCACATTAAAATGTAACATTACAGATTTTTTTAATTATTATTATTTTTTAACCCTGCTTTACCTCTTCTCAACCTAGTAGATGAAAAGAAATTTCAAGGTCACCGCTTACCACCACCAGAAAAACAGTACTAGTAAGAGCTGTAGGTAAGAATCATGTTTTTACTGTTTTATTATCAAATTCCTATGGTTTTCATTAGCATCCCATGTGATTTGGTTATTTTTGTAGCCTTTTTGCATTCACAAATGTTCTAGCAAATGGTATTTATTAGAGGAATATTCCAGTGTTAAAAAGATGCACATTTCAAATGGCATACTCCATAGGTGATGCAAATTTGACTCAGCGGAATGGAGAAAAGATGAGAAAGAACAGATTCACTAGAACATTCGCTGAAGAAGATCCTGAAAAGTATGGTATAAAAAGAAATTTTCAGTTCATGCTAAATGAGAGAATTAGACAAATGCATCATTTATTCTGAACCAACTTTAGACTTCAATATTCACATAACAACCTTAAAATTTAGTTTGAAACTAAAAATACCTACATACAGTCTTTTTTGTTAAATATGAGTAGAATTTGCTTAGGTGGCCCTAAAATACATAGCCAGAGAATTGAAAAACAATATAAATATACAAGACTACTCTTCAGAGGGATGCATCTTAGTTTAGTATCTACAAAGTACCTGAAGCACATTTCTAAGCCAGACTTCAATGCTAAACTGTAACACTTCCTATGTATAAACTATTTGGAATTCATAGACCTTCAAACTTTTAACTATGCCAAACAAAACTTGTTAAAACTCTAAAAAAATAAAAAATATTTTTAAAAAAAGCATTAGTCTTTGTTTTCACACTTGCACTAGGATGACATTCCTAGAGAAATTTGAGATCATAGGTTCTCATTTCAGGAATTCTGACTTCTATACATGCATACTATGACTGTTATATCACACGCTTTCAGCCCTCATCACAGTAGCCACATACCCAATGTTCCCACTCAAAGTATTCTCCCAAATTCTTCACTGAAAAGCAAGACAGTTTGTTGTCAGTCTAACACTGAAGGAAATGTAACAAAACCATCTATGCTGGAGATAGCCATTGGCAATTTCCAATTATTCCCAGATAGCTTGGCATCTCTTCATAGTGTCATTTAATGTTATCAGATAATAGCTTGTTATTTCTCAAACAAACAGCTAGAATCTAATCCCTTTGTCCTAACTGGGTCTGCAGATATTTTCTTCTAGGTTATCTCCTGAGAATTCTCCCTTGGGATTCTCCTGCCCAGTGGAACTGGCTAAAAGGTATGAGATATACTCAGAATTCATCTGGGCACTTAACATTTTCTTCATGGAATGTTCTCATGTAGAATACAGGAAATATTATGCAGAACAATTGCTTATGCTGTTAGCATCAACCAAATAGGGGAGCAGTTCCTTGGACTTGGAACATACTTCAATCTGGAACTAGTTAGGAACAAGGCAAGGAAGAACAGTAGATGGACATCAACCCAACACACACATAGAAAAACAAAATAGTTGATTCAGGAAATCTGTAGTCAAGTTCTTTCACCGCTTAAACACCAGATGCGATCTTTAACTAGCACATCACCTTGTTGGGCAAACTATCTGACAAGTTGCAGTTTCCAGTGGAATATTCACACCCCTCTTCCCCAAACATATCAGAAATAGCTCCCCATCACAGAAACCTTAACAGAGTGTCCACGGTCTGTAAAAACTGAGAGAAATTAACTCTTACATTTCAGAGTGAAATGGCCAGAACAGGAGAAGTGAGAAAACTGGCACTGTTTCTGGTTAACAGAGGGTTTATTTCATGATTTTAGGACGTAAGTCTCCAGGTGTCTCAGCCCATCACCTTTCCTAATGCTCTCTAGTTTAAAAAAGAAAAAAGAAAAAAAGAAAGAAAAGAAAAAAGAAAATAAATACAAAACAAACGGAAAAGCATCTGAGGATTCATCATATTCTGTGAACAGCTCATTTGCAACGTAATGTTTGTATTTATCTTTTCATCCTTATGTGAGCTGCTTTTGTAGTTCTCCACAGAGAACTTAACACTAACATCTCAGAGAAAACAGAACCACTTCAGAAGTTACTCGGAAATGTATGAATATAATGCAGAAATGCTATTCTCAAACTTGATTATAGTTTCAGAGGTGAAACAAAGTACATTAAGGCTGGACTGCGTAACATTTCTCACGAAGCGAGATTTTGGCACGAACTGGAAAAAGACTTGGTTTGAACTCTTTCTTGCTTGTATTTGCATTTTGAAACTGGAATTTCCCCTTGAAATTCACACTATGTTTCTGTTACCTTCAGGGAACAATACGGGAGCCCTCCTGTGGATAATGCATCACATTTAAATTCTCATGGTGGGCAAGTAAAGACTATGTAACCTAGGGGATAAAACGGTTCTATTTCAGAGCAAAGGGAGTGAGGTGGTAACCCACTGAAGGCTGTAGTTTAATTTAAATGGCCATTATCTTTGTTTGGGGCAGTTATTGTTTAACTCACACCACTTCTCTGAAACAAATGAAACGCAACAAATAAGCCATCTCTGACAATAAAAAGTACCTAAACCAGGCAAAACTCTTGCATACATGAGATTTAACTTTAGGGAGAATATTCACATGAGGGTAATCATATTGTTCATATTAGCAAAGTGAAGTACTTGTTTAAGTCAGGACTTGCTCAGTCAGGACTCTAAAAGTTTCTTAGTATATATTACTATTTCCTTTACCAAAAGCACAGTAAATAATGCTTTCTTCCACACTCCCAAAACAACAAAATACTCAGAAAGGGAGAACACAAAGACAGAAGATCAAGTTAACTCTAATGTCTGCCTTCCATACTTTTGCTGGACTTTTCCAATTTACTGGCCTTAAACAGTAGCAGTTCTGCTCCTGTAAGTAGCAAAAGGGCCACATTCCACATTCGTAAAACACTTTTTCATTGTAGGCCATTGGCTTCCAAGAGTTTATTTTTGTGAAGACTAAAAAAAAAAAAAACAACCACTAAGTATTTGGCCCTTCTGGAAGTTTGGCGCTGAGAAAAAAATACCCGATTTCTACCCTAGCCAGTGCTAGAAAAATGTACATGTGCTTTAAAAGTTTTGTGCAATCTTGTACCACAGGCTATAGGTGCCAAATTCCATCATATCTAATATAACCTAGAATTGCTCAGGACTCTACACGATGGAGCCTATTCTCTGAAATTCATAGCTGCCGAGTGCATTTGCATTCTTCAAATTTATGTGTAGTAACCATTTAAGCTCAATCCATTTCTGTCATATGTTGGCACAATTCTACCAAAGTCAGTTTATCTCCAACAGTGTATCTTTCCAAAGAAGTGTGAGGTAGTAAAAAACCATAAACTAGGCTCATTAACCTCTCTGCAACCGGATGAAGCAATGCAGTATTCATGATCCAACTTCATATATTTCCACTCTTTCTCTTAAAAGTTTTTTCTTTAGAGTCTGTTATATCCATTCAAGGTCTCATGTGACAGCAATCAAAGATACTTTCTAGTATACTTACCTAGGTATACTTATATTTCAAGTTCTTCGTAAGATGCTTAGATGATCAGTTATACCCATAACTGTGCCTACAACACAACTTTTTATACCTGCCATATAGCCTTGCATCCTCAGTGATATACCTTGTGATGCAGGAGTCTGTAATCTCTAAACACATTACAATAGCCTCGAAAGAGGAGTTACGTAATTTCCTAACCAGTGTAGATTAAGCAGTGCTAATGGTACTGGAGGAACAAGCATTATAACTGCCTATAACAAGCAGCATCAAAGGGTTGCCAGTACAACTTACCTAGGTAGTCAGCTTCCTCAGGGACTAATAAAGCCACAATACAGTACGTGATCCCCTGCTTCTAAAGAGCAAACTGTAGCTTGGCCTTATTCCCATGTTTAGAGACATGTTTTAGTGGGGAAATATTGGTGGTATGTGGATGGCTGGACTAGATGATCTCTGAGGTCTTTTCCAACTTTGGTAATTCTATGACCTCTGCAAGATTTCTGCTCCTCTCTGCTACAGTTGAGAAAGCCCCTCCATAATTTTGCTGGCACTTTAACACCCTTCCGTTATCACTGCTAGGCACCAGCCTATTGCATTCCCACCAGCCTGATCAGCCAAAGTTCTGTGCGAGTAACACCTTCTTTAAGAAGTACAGACTGCTAAATTAATCATAGAGACCACAGTTAGACCGCAGAACAGCAGACAAATAGAGTGTTTACCTTTCTTTTTCTGATCATTAAACTTCCTCATTCTCTCTCAGGTTAACCCCTGCTTTTATTTCATTTTTAAAGTGATTGCATTCAAAATGATGATCAAAGAGAAGAAATGACAAAATAACATGTTTCGGGTACAGAGCCTCCTTACTGTACAGGAATCATATAGGCAGGCCAGTTTATCAAAGGGAGAGACAGTTTTTTGTTTTTATTGATTTTTGTTTGTTTGTTTACAAGCACTATGGCAAGGAACTGAAAAAAATATTCAATGCAATTGAAACCACAGGGAGAAAATAATAATTACTTGTAGTCTTTTTTGGTCAGAACACAAATTAATGCTCTGGTCTAGCTAAAAATTCTATACAGTTCTTGTTGAGCAGAAAGAAACAACGTTTGGATTCTGCCTCCTGCTGAGGGAATTTTCTCAAACTTTTATTAAACTAGAGGTAAAATTCAGCAATCTTTGTTATCGTGAGACTCCTCTATAAATGGAGGACATGCAACATACTGAGGTTTTAGCTTTTGATCTGCTTTCAGAAAAATTGCAGGCAGTAGAGGATTTCTGTACCTCAGCAGACAAGCAAATAAGGAACAAGAGATGATAATGTGCCTTATTTCTCAGCTAGTCTACCATCATAAAAGGTCTGATTTCCAAATTCACAGATGAGAGTGAGAAGATTTCTGTTTCATTTAATTAGATTAGCATCAGATTCATAATACAAGATATGGTAAATATGGTTACAAAGTCAATACATGAACGAAGGTCTCAGAATTTGAGATTGGTACAGAGCAAAGGAGATAACAGCATCAGAGATCCAACAGCACCACCAACTTAAGCATAACATTTCTGAAAAATGATGCATTTTCAGGAACATCCTTCTCTAATGTAAAGAAAGTTTCCACAAATGCTAAGTGTACAATGAGATATCTGACATCACTCACTATCTAGATTAGTACATCTACATGGATCATGAGTCTAATCATTAACAAAAAACAAACTAATCTGTCAAAAGAACAACGGTATCATAAATGCAGTTAAGAAAAGGAGTAACAGCCTTAATATTTTGGATTAATAGTAACTCATACACAAAGGAAGAAGTATTTTCTGTCAGAACATTCTTTTGAAATCCTAATACACACAGATATGTGCAATAAATTCCCATAAGGAAGGAACTTTTAAATTAAACTAAGTAAAAGAAATGTTAAAGAAGCAAAGAAAGTGCTTTAGGATGTATAATAACAGGAGGGACAAGGTGCTAGAGAGGAGCTCTGTTACAGTTTTAGTTAAGTAGATCAGTGATAAGCCAAACAAATTATTTTGATATCCACTCATATTAAATATTCTTATCTAGAAAATAAATGTGGATCTCTCACAATGTCAGGTCTGTTGAGCTTTTCTAACAACCCCCCTATTTTTTGGTCAGTCAGAAGTTACAAAATTTTCCTTAAATAGAAATTTTCTGAAAGAACCTACCATGGAATAGAATTTCCAGAACTTCAGAAGTTCTTTCAATACTAAAAATAAATAATTTCAAGCCTTAGGATAAAACTGAGTCTGGCTGCTTGCAGCAACAGTGACTCATCAAAACTCACCCTAACACAGCATCAGAAAGGAGAAAAGAGAGGTTAAAAAGGCATGATACTAAGCTGGTTTTTTTTTGTGCTTTATGCCTGGAGGCAGATTTCAGTGACTAGCCTTCATAATACTTTCAGCTCTCACCCTTCACAGGAGTAGAAGCCAGGATCACCACAGCCCTAGAGATGAGGAGACAGCAACACACAAGACAGAAAGATGGGGAAAACAGAATAACAAGAAGATTCATGGCTAAATTTGGAGTCTTTGCAGGGTTTAATATATCTCCTTAGAAATCTTAATTGCACATCAATCTTCTTCAGTTGGAGAATGAGGGGTGAACGTTCGATTCTCCAGCTTAGCACAGAGGGCAAACTGGTGTTAAAACAGGAGAAAAGAAGGACATAGTCCAGACTGCATTTTCTGCCCTCTTACTAAGAAATGAGGAAAAGCTTTTCCCTACTACTTGCCAACACAGGGAAATTATTGCAGAACAAATAAGAATGTGATTTAACAACATTCTGTCCATAATTCCCTTATTCGAAGTTCTCGAGTTCTTTCTGGCAGTGAAGCTTAATCCACTTCTAACCTACACAAAGGCAGGGTGCCCACATAAGGAATTAGTGCAGAGTAAGTATGCTAAGCTAACAAGACCTCAGTGCAAAGCTCTTCATCAGTCTTCACTGCCAATGTCATTCTTGTTATTCACAGAGTTAAATTACCAAGGTAGGAAAAAAAAAATTGAAAGATTTTTTTTCTTCCCATTCTTGTGATCAGAAGACAGACAAGAATGCCCGTTAGGTACATCCAAGTCATGCAGTCACATTCAGAATTAAGCATCTAAAATAATCCATGAAATAAGTAAAGTCCAGCCTACTCTATGTTTAGATAAATCATTCTCTTTAATGAACAAGTCTGTTTCATTTGCTCGGCTCCTGAAGGAGCATCTAAATTTCCTATAGAACTTACTGTGTAAACATATGTGCAAAGAAAACAGCAGCAAAAAATTGTTTCAGTCAAAGCTTGTCAGATATGGACTGGACAAGCAGCTTAATTAGTACATATGATCTTGTTTGTCTATCGAGATCAGTGAAGTCACTAGAGTTGAAATGAACGTCCCACACTCCAGTTCTTGGGTCCTTCTGCTCTCAGAGTCCACATTGTTAGAGAAACACAAACACAGAAATGCTACATAACACTACTTCCATCCATACCAAAAATATTTTGCTCTAAGGACAGATAGGAGTCAAATATACTGACAACACACAATCTCTGCCACCCACCCCTCCATCTCTAAACAAAGAGCAGTGATAAGCATTCCATTTGCATAATGCAGAAGAGTCACACTTTGAACTATATGCTTTATAACACAAACTTGAATTTCTTGTAAGGTTTCGGGATATATAAAACTTCATAGATTTAAATGGAGATTGATAGGACTAAAATTATGGCCAACCCTTTGATGGGCATACAATGACACATTCAGATCTTTTCAAATTGTCTTTCCCTTTCTCACAAGAGGGTCAGAACACGTCAAAAAAATCTAGTTTAGCTTCCCCTGTTGGTGCTATCGATTTCAAGATAAGAGATGTGCACAAAGCAACAGACAAACTGTTTCAATCCATTCCACTTTCTACTTAACAATGATTTTTTCTTGGTCACTAACCTAGCTTTCTCACATAGAAATTCTGAACAACAAAAAAAAAACAGAAATCTCTCCTGCTTCCAAAAATAAGGATACTTAAATTTTCTTTTTCTATAAATAAAAAAAGCAAAACAATCTACGAGCTCTTTTGGTGACAGGGAGGCCTTGTTAATTTTTAAAACTAAACCCACATTTTAAATTTAAGTGGCACATTTCACATTTCAGGGTCTGGCATCTCCCCATAATGTAAAACCTGCACTAGCAAGAAGATAAAGAAGAAAAAGCACACTTGTCTGCCCTGGTACTCAGCTGCCCTTAGGCAGGAGCCAGAAATAATCCCAGAGGCAGGGTGCAAATGAAACATCTCGTCAGCTCACAGGCCTTAATGTTTTTTACCTTAAACATTTACATTAACAGATGGACCCCAGCAGTCCCATAAACTCGCTCCTGAGTTCATTTTCATGTCACTCCAGCCCCCATTTATCATCAGCTGAACAGCAGAATGTCATAAGGGGGTTGAGCCAGAAAAGAGGAAAGAGACAAGCTGTATGAAATGATCGGTGTCACCTACATACATGCATTTGACCTCAGTTAAAAGAGAAAGAGAGAAAAATTGAAAGGAAAAGGAAGGAAGAAGGAGATTATTAGAAGATCCAGTGCCACAAGAACTATGAAAAATAAAATATAAAAATATTAGTTAATAGTCCTCTTTATGCTAAGGAGGCAAATACTCCTTTTTTTTTTAAAGAGGAGTTGTGGCTGTGTGCTGCGTGAATGGTCTATGCTAGCACATGAATTCAAGGACAGGAGACCCATCCAGATTAGGAAGTGGCATGACACAGGCAGACTGCTCATTCCTCTCACTAGTAAGACATGTAAAACTCTCAAATCGTTCCAGCATCCATGTATACGGCTACAGCTTTTGATGAATTCCTAAGGCAATCTCTAAATTCTCATCTCTGTTAAAGTGATATTGGTTTAACCAAGGGAAGAATAGAAATCTGAGCTCTGCTCTGGTAGGCTGAAAGATAACAGCGGTTGAGCTCATCTGTAGATGGGGATCCCTGTAGCAATGAAATAAATTTAAATTTGTGCCATATCTTCTTGGTCAAATGTCAGAAAGAAACTGTCAGAACAACGATGCCTGCCAAAACAAAAATCGCAAGTGCAAGAGGAAAAAATACAAATCAATCCAGTTGAACTAAGTAAAGGATAAGAACATAAATAGATAGAACTTGGCACAAACTGGAACTTCCTTGTTCAAGGTTTGAAGGGAGTTTGATCTATATTCTCACCAGACTTTCTCAGAAGCTCTAGGTGCTCAAATTGTCCCAGATGGATAATACATTGACTCATCTAAGAACATTCCTCTGAAGCAGGGAAATATCAACTCCATTTTACAAGCAAGAAACTGAAGAACGGGGTCAAAATTGTCACCCCAGAAATACTGTCTGAAGTCAAAAAGAGAAGTTAACTGAATTATTAAAATCTCTGGGTAATGCCAGCAACACTCAGCAATGCTCAGACCACGCAGCTGTTCATCCTCCTGTGGACACAGGAGTAGGGACTGGAGTGAACTAACATTTTACTTTACTGTGACTGTAAGCCACAGACAATCCACCCCTTTATCTGAGGGATCATGCTTTTGCTTATTAAAATAAAAGCTTATTCTATTTCTCTAAATTGTGTGAGGGAATATAATACACTGAACTACATTGCTTCCATAGATTTTATGCTGCAAGTTTGAATACCTTACTTTTTAAAAATGAATAACGTTGCTTTACAATAAAGTTTCATCTTTGTAAGAAAATCCCATAATGTCAGATTACTAAATGATATTGCTCTGTTTGAATTACAGGGAGTTTGGTTATTCTTTAATCTCAAAATAGTCCTTTAGTCTGATTTAAAATGTGAGGTAATTTTGAAAAACAGTCTTCCATCAACAAGCGATGCTACAATTTCATAATGGTTCTTTGGAGGCGATTTGCTGTCATCCAGTGACACCACAAAAGTTTTACCAAAAAAGTTTTATCAAGGTATGTTCTGCAACAAGTTTTTTTTTTTTTTTTTTTTTTTTTAAGCTAAATTTAAGATCCCATTCATAAAAATTCAACTCTGTACTTATTACACTTCCATAGTACCTGAAGATATACATAAGTTTTCCATGATCTCTGCACTTCAGAGGCCAGTTAATAAAAAGCCAAGCTTCATAAAACACAGGAACAGAAGAACTGAATTCTTCAAAGGTCTGATACCTTTATGATAGTCACACATTCCTTCCTTTCTCTAGACCACAACAGCATCTGCTCCTATCTCTGCCCCTAAAATGAGCCAGTTGTATTCATGTTATCTGTAATTCCTGATTTTCTCTTCTTCTGCTTAGCTGAAAATACTGCTGGTATCCAGCAGTCCATGCAAGTCCCAGTTCCCAGAACGGACACAAGAACTCTCCAGGCACTGTGCTAAGGGAGAACCCCCCTCATTCTTCATCCTTACAAACTTCTACTTTTGTCAATCATAATTGAGAGACTGCCTTGAGAAAAGAGAAGTATAACCTTGTAGCGACTGCCAGTTAGATAATAGACTGCTATATCCTTTGAATATTAATAACATTAAACTGGTTAGAAATCATACAGACGAGGATAACTGGTCAAATAAAAACCTGGCTGCAACCTTTATATTGAGCGTTTTCAAATTCAATTAATCAGTTAATTATTGGGGCTTTTGTCAGAAGTCTCATTTAGGCTTTGACTGGGCAGAAGAATATTTTACACTTTCAGGCTGTACATAAAGCGGAAATATTGGGAATCCAGCAGAGAAACTGTCTCGACAAAGATATGAAAACAAAGCAAATGTCATTAATTTCAGGATACCATGGCCCAAGCATTCACTGCAACGACATTCACTTTGGGAGTAAAAATGCAAGACTGAATGTTGCTGCTTTCTTCCTGCTCTGCAAACAGGGCTGCAGTGGAATGACATTTGGGCACTTCCTTACCCTGATGGCAGCCATCAAAACTGTCTCTAAGTTTTAGGCCAGGACAGCCACCATACATTCAGCCAGCACCACTTGCAGAAGCCACCTCTGGTCTCACACCACGTTTCCTCTTTCCTCCCTGCTCCTTCATATTCTGTCAAAGTAAGAAACTGGGAAAAGAACATGACCTCAGAACTGCAATACTGAACACTTCATTAACATAATTACATTTTTAAAATTCTGTTTGTAAGAAGAAAACTATAGAATGTATCCTACGAGTTTCAGCAAACTGAATTTCTTAAATATGCCAGTCATCTCCAAGAAACCAGACTTTTTCAGTAATTACTAGCTTGGCTTCTACAGTCCTTTTCCACTAATTGTAGCCTGCACTGAGGAGTGGTTCAGGCATTACAGTATGTGATGCAGCACCCAGGTTACTGGCTCTAGGTAAATTTCTAGGCTATTTATACACCTCTAGAAAACACATGCCAACACTGAACAATGCTGAAACCAGCTTTCGTGTGTATATCCTGGCTAGTTATTCTCATAGCTCTTCTTGAAGCAAAGGGCTTCATAACATGGAGCACATTAGCTGTCTATATTTGTAAGTATTGGACTTTGTAATGATGACTACCACATGTCCTCTCTTGACTCCTTCCCTGAGCCATCCCCAGCAAGTTAATGCTATGAGGAATTCAAGTTGTGGAATGAAACAAATGCATGAGCAGAGCTCTGTTCTTTGCAGGAGGCTTGAGCATGCTCTTGCTCTTGTTTTCATGTCATTTTGAATCAACTGCAAATGAAAGAAATCTATGATGTTTGCTAATGGGTGAGATCACAGTAGTGAATATTTCATTGCCATTAAGGCAAACTTGATCAGGAATCTTTTCTATTCCTTCAGTGAGCGGTGATTTAAGCAAGAAACATTTATAGCGCTGATGCTACAGAGAAAGGGAGAGAGAGCACAGTGAGCTAGGACTGCAAGTGATGGGTCCCAAGGGAGCTAAAACACAGATGTCAAAAAGCCATTTCAGAAATTGTACACAAAGACACAGCTGTGCAGTGGGAAGGAAAACAGGTGGCACCAGCATCAGGGGCTGGCAGCACATGGAGATAAACACATTGCCTCACCACACCACAGTCAAGAACTATCTTCAAAAAAGACCCTTTAAAAGGGGCCTCTTCAAAAAGACCCCCTTGTCTGTGCACTGCTTCTGGAGAAGATGCAGAGGTTAAGCACTCCTCTTCATATAAAGCATCCTCAGAGCATAGAGTACGTTTGTCCATGATCTGTAAATTTACACAAGCTACCAAAGACTCATGAAGTCAGCTGGAATTAAGTGCCCCTCAGCAATATACTAAATCAGTCCCACACTCTCCCTGGAGTCCTCTACTTAGAAGCAGCTGCTTTTCTACTGCTTTTGTTCAGTTTTGCACCTCGAGGTTGATTGAGGCCAGTTATCCCCTTCACTCAGAGTCAGGGAATCAAGGTCAAGAGACAGGAGCTGAAGCAGCGTGGAAGCCAGAGCCATCTCACTGCCACTTTCTCACTGCTCATAAAAGCAGGCTGCTTCCTTAATCTCTACTCTGTTATTTTGCAGACAAATGATCTCTGTACATCCAATTTTGAACACACGTGCAGCTTCTTCTTCAGTGGCTAGACCAGGGCAATGCGAACCTGTTAGGACAAGAGGTCATGTAATTTACTGTCATAAATCAGTTTCCTTGGTTCAGGTTTCAAAGGTCAGAGCAGCTCCATCAGAGCCGCATCACAGAGGCAGAGGGGAGCTCCACCAGTTCACTGACATCTGACACCCTGCAAAATTTTTCAAGAATGTTCTGAAAAGGAGCACCAATAAAAGTGGCAGTGTAGAGATTGCTATTTATTCTTCCTATGATTCCAGACTAAGCCATCCGAACAGATATTCAAAAGCCGAATGCATCCATCTGCACTGTACTTTGTCTATTACATCACCATCCACAATACATTTCCTGTTTTGGTGTATTCACACTAAACGGACTGGAAAGCCCACTCTGTCTCTTTTGCTTTGCAAAGGTACTAAACATAATCTTTTTGAGAACAATACAAGCATCAGACACATAGGTAAAAACTGGGATCAAATCTGTAGCATCTGTGTTTTCATATGGCCTTTTTAAAATTCCTTAAATTCCAAAGATCTAAAGAGCAATAATGTTATGTTTATGTCTGACTGCATCAACTTGCAGAAAGTGGAGATTTGTGTACCCAGCCACTTCTCACAATCGTTGAGGAAGAGGTCATGTAAAGTACAGGGATAAATATAATTAAAGAAGCATATAAAAAAAAAAACAACAACTGGGGTGTATAGAATTAGCTCTGATAACAGATAAGTTGGAACCTTAATGACCTTTGTTCTGTGGAGACAGTGATAGGACCTGAGGGGATGGCATGGAGCTATGTCAGGGAAGGATCAAGTGTGGGTTAAGAGGACATTCTTCACCATATGGCAGTGGACATGGCCCCAAGCTACCAGAGCTCAAGGAGCATTTTGGCACCACTCTCAGATATTGGATTTGGATTTTGGGTCATCCTCAGTGGAGCCAGGAGTTGGACTTGATGATCCTTGTGGGTCCCTTCCAACTCAGGATATTCTGTGGTTCAACCTTTCGCCCAACAGCTATCAATATTTTTTACAACAAACTAAAAACTTAGTCTGATATATACAAGCACAGAAATATGCCTGGATTCATTATTATTTGAAATGTACTCAACGCTATTATTTCTGTTTTGCTGTTAATTTTACTTACAAACTTACTTACAAAATTCTAAGACAGCAGGTATAGGAAATAAAAAAGAGTTAACATACACAATTATTAATAATTTACACTAGAGAAATTTTCCTTTCTCACTGCTCAAGCAGTGAAAAAATACAAAACAAAGCTTGGACCTGACCAGCCCTGTACTTAGGAAACAAACAAAACCCACATAGGTTGGATGCTTAATGTAACCTTACAAAGAAATAATGGACCCAGGAGAGTACCACAGTATTAAGCTTGACTCCTTAGTAGACTCTTTGAAACTCTGGGAAAAGTCATTCAAGCACTTTGCAGGTAAATAAGACTAATGGATTATATTTTGCCCAAAGATAATTATGGGTTTGTAAAACATCAATACATACAGTGTGCAATTTGGATATCCCATCTGTTTTCTGAGGACAATGTACAGTTTAGTTCAACCTAAGCACCTCAGATATATTATGAAAGGCATTAAGCACACAATTCCCTTCAACATCAGTGGGATGTCAGATTCCTCCTGGTGACTGAAGGGGTAACAAGGCTGCTTAATCAACCTTCTTACTGTGGTGCATGAACTTAGGTTCCTGCCATGTGAAAATCACGATCTTACATTTTGAGGGGAAAATACTGGTAAGAAAAAATACTGGGTAATAGCAAATTCTTCCCAGCCTATGGTGGCTTTGGCTCAGCCTTACTGTAAGTGTTTTTCACTCAGTTAGCCAACCGTGGTCACAATCCCATTTACAATCAAAATTGCTGGCTCTACTAATTTTTATACCTCAAAGTAGTCCATCTCAAAACACAGCAGGCTAAGCCCTAACTATTGATTACTCCCTTAGCAGAAACTGCTACAGCCCTGTTTGGCCACAGGCCAGTGATATCAGATTTCCCTTGCCACCTGTCCATGAATTTCTTCCTCCCTAGACCCTCTTTTTTTTTTTTTTTTTTTTTTTAAATGATCAATTAGTTAACTGTCTGGCAGAGCCAGCACCCTCTCTGCTTCTAGTCTCCCCACAAACTCCCTTTTGACTAACACACCAGATAGCCAAAATGGGTCTTTGTAAATCTAATTGAAACAAATGTTATTGACCCAGACACATTTGCAAGTAAATCTGGTTGGACCCCAATCACAGAGCATGTGTTTGACACCAAATTATACTTAAACGCTGCAGCAAGAAAAACTGGAGCGCGTGCTCTGGTAGATAGAGAGACAAAAGGAGGACTTAATTAAAAGACTGAAACATATGCCACCAAGCCCAGCAAATGAGATTCAGAGCTGAAAAGCAGAACTGCTGAGCTACCTCTTACTATAGGAACTGTAGACTAAGGAGATTTGCTGCCCAAGAATGCCTGAGCACAGAGAAAGATCCTACTCTGCTGTGAAAAGGGCAACAACCACAACCAGAGGCAAAGGAAAAGTTAACTACATTGGAAAAGACACGAAAACGTCGTCTTGTAATTAGGGATCTTCCAGGCCAAAAACGAAAACGAGGAAAGCAGCCTTCAAACACTGCTTCCAAGAACTGCCTTCACGAAGGCCACAGCGCTGCTAAAGAAATCAGTGCAATGCAGCTACTAGCCCTGTCCTCACTCAGATAATAAGCAGCCAGGTATTACTGAAACTAACATGAACGTCAGCAAAAACAACTGCAGCAGATCATCAAATCTCCTGTACAATAGCCCCAAACATCAGGAGAGAAGGAAGGTTCCAATGGGAAGTTGCACTGCCATACCAGGGCTCCTGGATCCACACTACTTAACAGTCAGTGCTTGCAACAAAGAAATAAAAATATTATGTGTCACCTTGTGGGGGCCAGAAGATGGTATATCATTCCTTAAAATGACCTTGTCTGTTCCCATTGCAAACAAGTCAAGGCATCTCAGGTTTTTATTTAGTTACGCTCACTTCGGGTATTTATGAAAATAACTATCCGAATATATAATCTAGTTTGAACATCATGCTGCATGTTGGCACAGTAACTATGGGAAAAATAAGGGTCTCTAAATCATGAAAAACACCTCATTCTGCATATCTTCCTGCCACGCTGAAACTTCTTTGTTCATAGTAAATACATGAACTGGAAATAGAAAATGGTTTCCAGCACCTGCTGCAGTACATGTGAGCAAAATATCATTTCTGAAGGTATTCAGGAGGAATACCTCCTAGGCTGGCGTGTACCTAGGAGCTGTCCAAACCTGAATCCTCTGATACAGCCTTCCTAGAAATCAGCACACTGTCTGCTGCTGCCAGCTGGGTTCCCGCTGAAGCAAGGCAGGCAGGCTCACAGATCAGCAGGCAAGTTGTGCCTCTGATGGGTTTGACTGTCACATTCATAAACACAGCAAGCAAAG
This sequence comes from Meleagris gallopavo, assembly GCF_905368555.1. NCBI lineage: Eukaryota > Metazoa > Chordata > Aves > Galliformes > Phasianidae > Meleagris > Meleagris gallopavo. Next base: position 39,673,045 of record NC_139408.1, on the reverse strand, counting down.
CCAGCAGCAATGGCAAGGCAGGGGAGCGGAGGGATTTGATACAGTTCACAGACTGCAGTGCACAACATCCATCAGAGCAACAAAACCAGGCCAGAGCTCTCCAAGCCTGGCTCACACAGCAGGGCAGGGGGGTTCCTAGGGCTGCCCAGTGTTCTCCTGCCTCTTCTGCTTTTGTTTCAAGACCTGAATCCCCAGAGCAGATAAAAGCAGCATCCCATGGAATGGAGAAAAAATAGCAAGATATAAACAAAAAAACAACACACACACACACACACAAAAACAAAACAAAAAAAAAAAGCCACAGACTGTTTTCAAGCCCAGAAACATTCTTCTCTCACTGTGACCTAGTGGAGCACGTGGCTTCAGCCTTCCTGTGCAATTCTTATCTTCCTGCACTTGCTTCTTCACTCAGAGAAGTCTCAAAAATACTGACCATCCAGGACACATTTACAAGCATCTAAGATGTCTTGCCTCTTTCTTATAGAGAACTGAGTGCCTAGCATTCTTCTGAATAGGGAAAATGACACAGTCTACAGCGAATGCCCTACACAAATATTCATCAGTTCTGAGCAGGAGTCACAGTACAAGGCCAATGGGTAGAAGGTAGAAAGGAAGAAATCCCAGATAAACATTTTTGTTTTTCACAGTGGCACTGGAACACCAGGGAAAAGTGTGAGTTCACTCTTGTGAAACACAATCATCAGAGGATACTAGCAAGAATAAGAGCTTAACAGGCAACAATCAGCATCCACCTACCATCTCCTGTTACCATAATCAGAAGATATGCACAATAACAGATGCATAATCAGAAAGGAAAGAGCGCATTGGCAGCAAAAAAAAATTACTATATTCTACAACTGCTTTTAAAAAATGCATACTTGGGAGTATTTCACTCTTCTTTCACAGAAATGCTATACCTGAGTGAAACTGGTATATTTACCTGTGCACCAAATTGTACAAATGTGATGAAGAATTCCATAAAGAAATTTAGAAATAAAAATTTAGAAAAATAAAATGTCATTATAAAATTGGAAATTTGGAAGGACAAAATCTTATTCTTGCTAGGAAATCTTTAGGAACTTGAACCATGCCTATTATGTTTGATAAAAAGCTTCAACACCTGCCCCCCATAGCCCTTGCGTTGGCACTGTGCTCTTAGAGCAGGTGAGAAGCAGACTGCCTGCTACCTACTTACTGATGGTAAGTAGCTCTTGGTCACTCCAGTCATCAGCAGAAGTCATAACCCAAAGCATGCAACTGAAGATTCACAGTTAAGAAAGATAGAGAAAACAAAACAAAACAATAAAACAATAAAAAAAAATTAAAAAATAGAAAACAACTGAAGATAAAGGAAAGCCAGGTTGTACACCTTGTCAGGTGTAGACAATTGAAATTTTTAAAAACTATCTCTGATGTGGAAACCCATCAAATGGGGGCCAACACAGGTCTCATGCAGCGTCCACCCTTAAAAATGTCACAGCCCTCATCAGCTCTGCTACTGTAATATCCTCCTGGAGAGGGGAGCTCAGCTGACATCCTGCCAGTCATCCCAACAACTGCTGATAGCTGCAGCAAGTGTAGGAATGGGAAACCGATGCCTGCATTCAAAGGATGCTGTCAAACTCAGATAATAAACCGTGCCGCAAGTCAGCACGGCCTAAGCGTGTGTAAATACCTACAGGATCCATACGTACCCACACACACATTTACATATCCTTGGCTGTATCTGCTGTGATGAGAGCGAGACAGTGTTGAGGCTGCACAAATCAAACAAGCCTGGGGTAGTATTGTACAGCACAAAGTGAGCTTATCCACATGACAGCTGCACTAATCCCTTTGATCTGCAGTGACTGGGTTGCCTCATTGCTATATTATATAATAATAGAAATTAAGATTAGCTACAGTAAACAGTAATATAGCATGAAATACAGTCAGGGCTTGTTCAGTGGACATTACAAAGACAGGCCCTGAAATAGCACGGAACCTGGAGAGGAAAAAGACTGCCCTAGGTTTTAACATGAAATTACAAAGCAGTACCTTTTGGATGCTACTCATGTCTTGCCCTCAAACTCTGATTACGTTGCATTAGTTTTAAACAGGTTGCGTGGCAGCAAAATCTGAGCCTCCACCATTCTCACTTCATCTCCAAGACAGAGAAAAAAAACAATCCTTGGAGACCTTTCCCTAGTCAAAGCTGCAGTATTGGTTTCCCATCAGAATTAATCCCAGGAAAAACTTAGTTATCTGCCACAATCTACATGCAAGTAAGCTAACCTGAAGGACTGAATAAAAATATTACTCTATATATTTCCAATGGCCACTTGAGTAACAGCAGTAAGAAAACTCCAGCAAAGGGAAATGTAGTATGACAAGGGCATTTCAGCATATATATATATACACACACATATATATCATCTGATATATATATATATATATACACACATATATATCATCTGATATATATATATATATATCAGTTTTTAAAAGTTCTCAGGAAAGGCTGACACTTGGCAACATAACACTACTGAATATGCTTTTCTACCATGTCAGTGGTGAGGATGGGGGCTGCTGACTTTGGGCAATGTAGTTTGTTGTCTCTGAAATATTGAAAATACATTTTTAATGTCATTCTGACTTTTTTTTCTCCTTTTACCAAAGGAAAAGAAAAAGGATAAGAGAGCTAAACCCTTTACGATACAACCCAAACATTAATGTTTTATAAAGTAATCCATGGTGTGTAAATCCGTGGGTTTTGTTACTGTCCAGGGTGTTATGAAGGCTGACAACCAAGTTATCAATTTATGGACTACACAGCTTTAACTCAGCTAAGCAGCAGTGTATTTCATCCAGGACAGAGCTAATTAAAGTTTCAGTACTTGAGCTGAAATTTGGTGAGATAGTAGTTTACCAAATATGAAAAGAAATCAGACCTCTTCCCCCCAGAAATGCTGAGGATTATATTTCCTTTTATGTTTCTCAGAAGGCACATGGAGCAGTACATTCCCCTGTATTATCAGCTAAACATGTCCCAAGACCACAACAAGCTGAACTTGGAATTATCCAAAACAGGAATCAGACCCCTCCTCTCAAGGCAAAACATTTGTTTATCTAAAGTCAGCTGTATACCACAGTAAGTCTCACTAAGAACAATGAAATTAGAAAACTCACACTGAAGTGATTCTGACTAATCAATCTGAGATGCTCTCTCTGGTTCAGTGAAGTCTGGATGGGCCACACCATCATGTGGGCCCAGACTTTGACTTCCTGGCTGAATAGAAAAAAAAACCCTGAGTTACCTCCCAGGCAATATGCTGAGACAGTTGATGTCACAGATAAGCATAATCGGCTTTTAGAAGAAAACAGCAAACTCAAATAGAAAATTGATATATCAGCCAAACCACCTCACAGAGACTGTGACCACTGACTGATGTTATTATTCAGTCCTACTGAAATTAGCATAGAGAATTTGTTGCAGAGATGTATAGTATAAGTATTCATCTGAAGGACAAGTACATATAAACCCTACCCTTAGTCTTTCAAGGACTCCTAATAAATATCTGCTACACCTCCATAAGAGAGCAGCCAGGGACTGTGCACAGAAACATGAAGCAGGGTATATGCAGGTTGAATGGCTTTCTGGCAGTTTATTTTGCTGTTGCTACTGTTTTTAACACAGCTGTTTTCCCTAGAGGAGTCTCTGGATGGCAGAGCATCTCCTGAATCAAACTAGACAAAAGGCAGCTAAGGAGTTCCAGGAAAGCCTGGCCAACTTCAAAGCCACAATTTACCATGTTCAAAGACAAAGTACAGAACCAAGAACCTAGAAAATGGAGTCATCAACATTTTTCTTGGAGAAACTGGTTGAGCTGCCTTCCAGAAAGGGATGTGACAAAGCAGGCTAAATCATAGCTGGAAGTGGAAATGAAAGATTCCGCAAAGAAATGGAAAGGGGATGTGAAGAAAGGAGATCTTGCTGCTTAAGCAGAATATTGATGCTAATACTTCTGACTTGAAAACCTTGAAGAACAATGCAGTGCAGCATTCTAGGGAAAAGCAAAATACGAGCTTTATCTTCAAATGCACAGTGTTTGAAAGACCCTGTCCCAGTGCTGCCTTTGAAGGAGTCTGCACTCTTCCCTCAGCTCTGATAAGACTCACCTCCCTGTCACTGGCCACCCTGCACCTTGAGAAACAAATAAAACACAGGAGGCATCACAGCTGCTACCAAAAAGCTGATGCCTCTCTATAGAGCATAGATGTCTTCGGAGCTCTCACCAAAGAGCTGACCCTGACCACCACTGCAGGAGGAGATCTGTGACTGTATGGTCCAGCTATGTTGCTAAAAAGAGATATTTTTGTTATATCCATTTACCTTTGCTTGCTCCTGGCAGCACTGGTAGGCTGTCAGGAGAAAGAAATGAGCTAATGTTTACCAGCAGCCCCTTGCCCGTTGCTGCCATCTGAACATGACAAGCTCTGTCATTTCTCATATGTGAAAAATCAGAGTAATCATGCCTCTCCACCCCAGGATGATATAACAGTGTCTGCATAAATGGAGAAGAACAGCAGCAACATCTCTGGTACTCAGTAGAGACTGCAGTATACACATATTAAAAAATACAGCAACAACAACAAAAAGCACCAGAACTTTTTTGTACACTATATTTAAAGAAGCAAAGTTATACATGAAAACTGGCTTACTCTAATACTGAGGGGGTGGGTGGAATCAACTGAAAGCCACTCCCTTAACATTGGTCCTTTCAGTAGCTCTGTCTCCCTCACTCAGAACTTCACATCTGGCACCTTCTTGTTTCTTTTTCTATCCTTCAGTCTGGAATAGGGAGCTGCTAGTGCCCACAAAACTTACACCACAAACAGACCTTCTAGAATTGCACAGACCACAGCCAAAAAGAAACTTGCTGCCTCCTGTCAATGCTTTTCTATCCAAAAAGCCATGCTTTTCTATCCATTGCCAAGTTACTGCTCTCGCATGGTTTATATTCTCTCAAAGACCTTATCCACTCAAGCATCTATGAGGAGTCACTCAAGCACTTGACAGAATAAGCCATACTTCCACAAAGATTAAAACCGTAGGAAGCCACCACCTTTTACATCCTGTGCACTTCCCATCTGTTAAGCTGCTCTTGTCTGGACCAGCTAAGAACACTACAAATTCTGATGAATATGTATGTTGAGGAGTATGATCCCTTCACAAGTGTATCAACAGTATCATACAAATAATAATAACAGCAAGAAGAGAAGCCCCTCAACAGTTGGCTTAAGAAAATACAGGAAGCATTTAGCTAAAATTATCTGAAGTACATCTGGGCTACTGTTTTCACTGCTAGTTACTAAGGAACTGGTTCCTAGATAATTCAACTTGCTACATCTCAGTGCACAGGCCATCTCAAGAAGCCACCAAAAGGGGCACTATAATGTACTGAATAAATTGTGCAAAATCTCTGAGTGGCGCTGACACATGCAAGAAAGCGAATTGCAGTAAGGGAGCTATGCTTGACCTAGGAAAGCCTTTGTATAGATGTGCACATGTATCTTTGTGTGTATATGTTTCCATTAAAATATAGGTACTGGTCTGAACATTACAGCACATCAATTTAAAACAAAAAAAGGTGATCCAGTAGGTCTGATTGTTGCAACCTGAGAGAAATGATGCAAGTTTATCAACCAAAGATTCAATTCCTGTCTTGATCAAGAATCCATAGCAAATTAAAAAAAAAAAAAAAAAGCATCCATGCCATAACACATGATTTCTGATTGGCTGAACACAAAGGAAATCTTTCCTCACCACCTACCACAACGTGCAATGATAATTCACATTAAAAATTCACCTTTGCCATCACCCCTCTCTCTGCTATCCTTTTGTTTGAATACACGATACACAAATGATTGTCCTCAATGGTATGATTTCATTTTGTTCATTTCTGATTTAGCACCATCAGTAGCTATTATTGCAAGGCCAATTTTCCCTGCAAGAATCTGGAAAACCCGTACTCTATAAGTCTGTCTACAGCTGGGTTCTTAAGTTTGCAACAGCACATAAAGGAGATAAAGAGTAAATGAAGAGGAAAAAAAAATAGGCCAAAGAAGATTAGTGGATACAAGGTGGTCAGCAGACAGATAACAGCAGAATGATGAGAGAGGAAGAAAGGCATGAAAAATAGAAGAAAACTAGGAAACTAGGAATAAAAGTTCATTTTTATTACAGTATTACAAACCCTTTGATTGCTCTAATTACACCTGAAGGAAAACAAAACCTGTCTGCTGGTACCAAGTGCATGAATAATTAACTGGAAAGGAAGGAAGGCAGGAAAGCTAGAAACCGCCCAAACAATCTTAAGTTATGGGCAGTTCTCAGGGAAGCAAGAAAGCATTTCTGGTGTGTGGTGGGAGGTTTTTTTGTTGTGGTGGTTGTTTGTTTCTTTTTCGTTCTTCTCTCTTCCTTTACCTTAAGTTATCTGAAATGCCTTTTCCGCCCCTCTTTCCCAACCATTCTTTACCTACATTAGGTCTTCCTCAAAATGTGAAGCTTATACTTTCTATTGTGATATAACATTTTCAGTGTAACCTGCATAAAATATTTTGGTGAGAGTGCATCATAAGAAAATCAAAGACGAATTACAGAAAATAGATGCTATTTTGCTTTGGAAAGAACAACCATGCAATAGAAGAGATCCTTCAGATGTACAATATAATTTGAGACTTCAGTAACAATTAAAAACATAGTTGTGCTCTTCAAACGTAGTGGTGTCACCTCCTGCCAGACTCAAGGCAGAAAGGTTTTTGATTCCAATATTTTAACATACTTTGAGCTTTCATAACATTTATTAAGAAAAGTATGAGGAAGTATTGTAGAAAGAGTATTGTTGTTTATGGGTTTTTCCTCTCTCCCTCTGTACCATCTTTTAATTCCAGAAGAAAAAAAAAAAAATACGTGTCCTCAGTAGTTTTCTTTTGTTGGAATATCAAGTGGAAATAAAGTGTTAGGATTAGAAACATATTTTAAATACAAATCAAATAACAACAGCAAACAAAAATCTACACCTAACTAGACAAAGAAATGGTAAAGACTACAAAATGGTTTAATGATATGCAATAGCATACAGAATAGACAAATAGGTCATTGTGTCTTCTTAGGAATTAAAGCAGCTAATTTGCCTAAGATGACTGACAAAAGAGCAGATCTTGTCTTTGGTAAAGCCTTTATATCCACCATAAACAACAACAACAAAAAAAAAAATCAAACAAAGCTTTCTGGAAATATGAGCAGAAAGTTGCAGAGAAACTAGAGCAAATATAAAATGGATAGGTTGAATTATTAACCAGTACAGAGAGAACTTCAGATGATGAAGTATTAATCATTTTTTCATTTATTTTGCTGAACCATCAAAAAAGAAAAAATCAATCCCAACAGAAAGGTACTAATAGGAACTAGCAAAGGTCCCACCTTTCCAATCTGAAGTGATGTCTTTGCTGAGCTATAAGAAGAAAAACATTTGTTTGCAATTAATCAAGAAATCAAAAGAAATCCTGATTTTTATTTCCTGGCAGCCAGAACAATGCCATTATCAGTCACTTGATGCTGGCAATGGGCTAGGGGCTAAATACAGCAATTTTCAAATTATGGACTTTTAACAAAATAAACAAACATTTATTACACATCAGGCAGGGAGAAAAGACTGAGAAAGAGAGCTCCCTACATCTACTTATTTATTTATTTCATCTCTAGAAATAAAAGCTTTTTGGAGTGCAGAAATGCAATTGCTACATGCACCATGATGGATTAGCTCTGGTAAACTGAAATAAATAGCCATTTATCTTACCACTCTCATCGGCACCAAGTGTACTGTGTACAGAACTAAGATGAAAAGCCTACAGACCTTAACCTGGGGCCACACACTGGGAACATTTACAAAACAATTTTGGTACCACAGCTAACTCTGAATGGCCTTTTTAAGTCTCAAACTGATTCTATTTGAATCAGCCACTTCTCTCTCTTCACTGATTTTTCACATAGAGCCACACCCACCCACCCTGGAAGTACTGAGGGTTTTCACTCCTCTCAAGACATTTCAGGTGTGCCTTTGTCTACTCCTGAAATGTAGCATCATTCACCTTATCATCACTAAATGCCACTGCAGCATTTTGCTTACCAAGCTTTTGAAGCCTCTTCTAAAAAACGAAAATGGAAATAAAATTATTTTAAGTCTCCTCTCACATACAAAAGATTTATACTGCCTTAGTTTTACTGATTTAGGATCTATTTCTAAAAAGAAAAACAGCATTTGAGCATTTAGGGCAAGAGAAAGAAGAGAATAAATTAGTCTTGCTTGGATCTGAACTTGTGGTTTCAATATGATTTCCAATTTGAGGCTTAGAGTTCTGAGCAATAAGTCTGAGCACAGGGTTTCATTTTCATCCTCTCTTAGAGATGAATAGGCTTGAGAAGGTGCAGATCTTCAGAAGCTTATTCCAAGGTCTTCAAAAATATTTCAAGGACAGCATTCTCTGTGAAAGGGAATAAGGTGTACAGAATAAGGGATTCCACTGAACAGAAAGCTGAGAATGGATACAACCCTACTGTAATATGTTTTCTCCCTGGAGCACTCAGGATTGACTTGCTGTTCCAAACCAGACCCTCACTCTTTCTGACCCCTGAGAAGAACAGCAGACACCCACTCTTAACTTGACCTCAGCAGACATCGTTGAACACTTTCAGGACAGAACGGGGTATTTGTCAAAGCATTTTGCCCTCAATCTCACACTAGCTTTTTGTGGCTTGGGTGAAAGAACTTCAGTGATTTTTCAGTGGTGCAGTGATGATAATCTTGTTGAAGACTCTACATGCAGGAGGTTACTAATACCTGAGGAAGTTTGATTCCAAACTGCATATCTCCATCCACCTGAAACAGATGAGAACTGCAATTGCCTCAGGATATTGATTCTGTACTGCCTTGCACAGGTGGGTAGCATATGTTTTTCTTCCTCATCAGAGTTTGCCAGAAATTTTTCTTTCCTAAATCCTGTCTTCAGCAGCAATAGTACAGGTGCAGTTTGGACCATCCTCCCTCCTGCATCCCTAGGAGAAGATCAGAAGGAGCTCAGGCGCTACCATCAAGGGCTGTAGAAAGATATGAGGACTTCATAAAGAGAAAACTTCCTCCCTAAGGCAGTAAAAGTTCTATAAATCCACATTGAGAAGCAGTACAAGACACTCTGTTTGACACAAAGAGCAATCATGAAAAAGAGAGGCCTCTGCCTGCAGAAAGAAATGGTAATGAGAAATAGCAACAGATTCACACACCAAGTGCTTTTAAAAAAAAAAAGTCTGTTTTCTACATCTTTCATTTCCAGACCCTGAAAAAGGTGACAGCCCTAGAGCCACAGGCAGCACTCCACAGCAGGAAGAGCCTCAAGTTCACATCCCACGAATCCACTCTCCTGCCAATCAGAAATCCTACAACTCCACAGTGATTAAATACTATAAATGTAACCCTAATATTCATTTGCTACCCCTCTTCTGCTGAAAAGAGGGTTTCAAAACAGGGTGGCCCAAATCAGATGTAAACAAATATTTACATATAGAAACTCTGCTTAGGACAGACAGTTCCTGCTGAGCTTTATTAGTATTATTTTAACTGTCAGCTATACATTTGTTTGGAGGGCTCTGCTGCATATCAGCTCCACTTTGCATATTCACGTGGCACTAATTCTATTAATACATTTCTCTGTTGAAAGACAGCTCCTATTAAACACAGCTTAATACCTGTAGCAGAGATGTTTAACAAACTAACAAGCTCCCACCCACCTACAAACTGAAAGGTTTGTGTACAAAAAGCAGAAGCATTTCTAAAACTTGGAACTGAACACATGCTCAGCTGTTGCATTCCTGCCAAACGACCTGATTACACAAGCTTTTGCCCAAAGGCAGTTCTGGGATCATCCCAGTAGCTGAGATCTGCTGAACAAATATTAGGGAAGCTTTCAAAAAGGAAATAATTAAAAATGCCATATGACCACAAAACCAAACTTATCACGTTTGTTCTTGGACATTTTCGTCAGTTTAGATACTCTTTTCAAAAGGAGTCATCACCTACCTTTGGGCTGAATAGTGATGATTTTCTGCCACTAGAACAACAGATTATAGACCCCAATTTGATCTCCAGATGGACCCACTACAGGCAAGTAATTTACTGATGAAAAACCCAACACTCCCTCTACTTGTAACCTTCCTTCCAAGAAGACAATGCCAGAACTTCTGGAAAGGCAAAGTTAATCCTTCCCCAAACAGAAGAACTCTGGCTACCTCAAACCCGTAGATTTAACACTCAGAATACTTATGCCATATCTAGCAACCATTTTCTCTCTCCTGTTTCACCAACATCTTACTTCTATCCTGGCACAGGAAACACCCTTGAATTCCACATGCCAAGAAAAAAAGCTTTTCTTGCAAAGCAACAGAGGCAACCTCTGTTGCCACAAGCATAAACAGAACAATGGATTACTGATTTAGCCTGTATGTACTGAAGAGAATCACATAGCCAGAATATACTCCATGTAACAATAAGCTTTCCATTCACCTAGTAGCTTTTAATAACTATCCAATATTCTTTTTATACAATACCCAATGTAGCTTTGTTGTGCACTGTCACACATCTGTCTCATTTCAACCCAGAGGTGGATACAATACTTGAGTACAGATCGTAAATCTCTTCAGGCTCTCTTCCAGTGAAGGTGCTAGACAAATGAGAGCTATTATTAGCACGGACAGTGCCAACCACCAGCACTCAAGGCTAGCACTTTTGCCTGTCAGAACAAGGTCCTCCCCCTGCCACACTAAGACCACATCTATCTTAACGCAGGAGTAGCAAACATATCAAGTTATCATGCTGTCAGAGAGAAACTCCACTATGATAACCATTCAAAAAGCTCACATATTCCCTGAGACCTAAAGCATACCCACAAGCAACACTAAAGGCACACAGAATTGCCTCATTAGAAAGAGAAAAGATCTCAGAAATATCAAAGTGCCAGACAGCTGCCAATAAGCACATAATGAAGGATAGCCAGATTCTACCAGTCCATTCTTAGGCAGCTGCTTAAGATGTAGGACATAACTTTAAGATGACAGCCATTGAAATTAGCCAGGTGTGGCTTTGCATTCTGAAAAGAAGAGTGCTTCCTGTAGGAGTGCCTCCAGGTGTACAGTTCAGACTACTGAACAAATAAATCATAACCTATAGTAGAAAGAAGTCTCCAAAGGATATGAGAAGAAGTCAACAAGAAGTTGTTTACAGCATTTATCTGCCAGCAGCCACGTGAAAATGGCCTCCAAAGAAAACCTACTCATGTTTCCTCACATAGCTTTTCATTAGGTTGGATTTCCAAAGGTTCATGACTAGTCAGTCTAGCTTTTAAGATCTGGAACAGACATTAAGCATCACGTAACTCTTCATCGTATGAGCTGTCATGGGCCATATTATTCCTTTCCCACACAAAGCACCTCACAAAGAATTTATAGGAGTATTATCTCTAGATTACAACTGAGCAAATTGAAGATCAGATTACTGATTCAATTTTCAGTGATGCTTAAAAAAATCTACATTGTTCAAGTGGCATAAGCAGGGCATTGAAATGCAAATCATAAGGAGGAAAAATCCCTTAAACAAGAACACACAGTACTTTTATTGGACTTCCTTACCCATTGATTTTAAAGAAAATAATAAAAAAAGGAAAGCACAATTATTCTGTATGATGGATAACCAGGAATAAAAAGAGAAAGTGAATTGATATTCCAAGATTGTGTACAAAGTAAATGGAAGTGCTGATAATAAGTGATGTTCCCTAAAATTTATCTTGGGATCTGACTGGACCACGTTGCCTGTCTTGTCTTATAAGGAAAAACAGAATTAGCACTTCTTGCATCAAACCCAAATCAGAATATATATTTTGCATTGCAATAAACAGTAGAAAAGACTTCAACCCGTGCTTCTGCAAATGAAACGGTTGGGTACTCAGTGATATATTGCAAGCCAGAATGGCTACTTTGGAAACACGTGGTTCATTCACATTCTGTGACAAACAAGGGAAGTAGTTCAAATTTCTGACAGTTCCTGAAAGAATTTATTATTTTGAAAGGAGCAAATAAAATTAAACCTAACCAATGGAAGCCATTTTACACATTTCCTTCATTACTGTTACTTTTTCATGTTGGACTACTGGCCACCTCCATAATAAAAAAGTGAAAACAAAGTAAAAGCATGAGCCACTGAAGCAGGATGATGCCTCAACTCTGACTGCTCCCTAGAACTCAAAGTTCTCAAAGAGTCTCAAAAGGACACTCGCAGCCCTCCAGGTGCCACCGAATACTGAAAGTATTCAAGAGACAGTGCTTCAACTCCAGAACATATCCAAGCAAGACAAAACAAAGCAGAAGAAGGGGGAGGTAAAATTCAAGAAAAGTCAGATTTCCAAGTCTCCAGCTCCATATACACATACATTAGTCATACAGTAGCATCTGCGTGCCAGGACCTGATAAAACTAACAGCTAAGCAAAGTGATAGAAACAAAGACAACCTAAAATTATTTGTTAAAGACAGAGAAATAAATGTGAATATTGTGCTCTTCAAAGCCTTCAGTGAATGCTTTTCTGCATACAGAGAGCTTTCAAGTTCTATAATGCTCATTTGTGTGCAGCTTGCCTTCAGATTAGAGATATACTCATTCAGAGAACATATATTTTATTACCTCCTCCAAATACAATATCAGTTTTATTCTACCTGTCATTACTCCTTAAATCTTAGATTTTGAAAAAAGGAAGTTGCCTTTTGATGCCTTATAAGTGAAAGAGTGACATTTAGCAAACCAGAGTACTTCATGAAACCTCTAGCAAACTTACTCTGCCTTCTGTGTTGCCTCTGTTAGGGAAGTCAAACAAGTAACCAAGCAAACAAACAAGAATAAAAACACACACAAAAACAAACAAACAAAAAAAAAACAGACATATAAAGGAAAATATTTTTTTTCTTTCACTGCTTCAAATTTTATTCTTGGAAGCCTCGTGAAGCCACCTGAAGAGATGAAAAACAATGAGTGCAGTAGCTAAAATTTGGATTTATGTATTGCAATTAGGAGCTGCTTTCTGCCATAATACAGTAGCCACTCATTTTTTTGGTGCTGGATAAGCAAGTGGAACAAACACAGCCAGAAGAGAACATCAAGTATGCACTCTTTCAAAGTTACTCTGGACCTGCAGCAATTACAACCAATGTTTTAGCTTCTTTATTGTTTCTCCATACTTTCCCATTGTCAGATTGTATCAAGGGTCACATCCCTTCCTAAGCCAATACTTTTTGCTATTAAGGCCATTAGCAAATGATTTTGAGGATCTCCCATGAAGAGATTCCATGCTAATGCACAAACAACAGCTTTCAGCAGAGTTTCCACATCAATGAAGAATGCTCTGTATAAGAGTTCAAAATAATTTAGGGAAGATAGAGACCTCTGCAGGTCATCAGGTCCAAATCCCATACTAAAAGCATAACCAACTCAGATCACATCCAGTCAAGCTTTGAATTATTCCAAGGATGGAGATTCCATCCATCCTCTGAACAACTTGTTTCAGTATTTGATTGCCCTCACTAAGAAGAAATTCTCATCTTAATTGAAATTTTCTGCCCTGCAGTGTGAGCCCATTACCTAGCATCCTATCACTGGGCACTATGAGAATATTCCAGCTCTGTCTTCTTTACAGTCTTCCATTTTGAAAAGACAGCAATTAGACTCTTCTCGGTCCTTCCCTTCTTCAGAAGGAACATATCCAGTTCTCTCTCCTTCTTTGTTTCCTAAATGTCTTGGTGACTCTCTGCTAGACAGAATTCCGTTACAAATTTCCAATGTCTTTCTTATAATTGGGAGTACTCTTTTGCTAGTACAGGCCTGTACACAATTGGAATTTTCATCGCAAGGTCACCCTGATGACTAACACTCAACTTCTGTCAGCATTTCCTGTTTTTTTTGTCTGCTCACTATGCAATTAGTATTCAGACCGTACTTCTGCATGAGACTATTTCACAACACAGCTACAAGATTTTACATGAGCTTTCACTGAACTTTCATGGGGCTCCTGCTAGCCTATATCTCCAGCCACTCACATAGTTTGAATTTAGCACTGCCATTTGGTGTATCAGTTGCTCTCCCACTATTATCTAGTACTACCTGCAAATCTAAAGGGAAGGCTTGGTTTATTCCATTCTATCACCTCAGCTGCTAATGAAGACATTAAAGGATATCAGCTCTGATTCTTTAGGAACATCGCTGTCCTATGCCTACATATCAGCTCTTTCCATGCATTGAAGTATTAGCTATATGGGGAGGAGTATCAGTTCTGTAATTAAAAGATAAACTCATTTGCTGAGGAGGTACATCTTTTCAGGAGGAGGAGGAGCATCACAAAACAGCTCCACTTTGTAAATTCATTAGTTATAAGACACCAATGCCAGTTGCCTGGATACACATTCCTAAAACTCTAATGAAGTTCTTTCTGAAGAAGTAATAAGGAAATCTGGAGTCTGACAAGAGCCATTAATTACAGAGTTAATAAGAAGCCCCTCTGTTATTTGCTGAGCTCTGCAATAGAAGTGCCCCTTTCTCAACCAAGTTGAATAGACTTCTGCTTCAAGTGAACTCTTCCAGTCACGATTCACTTAAATATTACAAATAGAAAGTTTGCACTATTTCACAACTTTCAAATGATAATAAAATGTATTTGGTAACATCAGCAAAAGTCCCTATGAGGCACAGTTGTGGTGCTAGTTGCAGTTATTGAAATTTTAACTATTTCTAGAGCTTAAAATGATACTTCAAATACAGCATTCGCATCCAAAATACTGGTACTACATTCTAATGTCCATATGATTAAGAAACACCCAAAAAACTGTAATTCGTTTCTAATTATGGCAATTTATAAATAAACAATGAATTATCAATTGACAATTTGAACAAATGAAGCAAATAATTAATCACAGAGTGACTTGGTCAGCTACTGCTTTGCCTGTGAATTGTCTGTAGTAGGAAACAGATAGGAAATGTCATGTAGTAGAAACCTTCAGATTATACTCTGGAGGTCTGAAAAGAATGCACAGAATCTTTAAAAGAAAGGAGAGTATGTCTAATCTGAGACTCCTGCACTTGGGATAGAGTTAGAGCTAAACTATAGAATCAAGTCCAGTCCAAACCAAGTCTGAATTCAGAACACATTCCACCACACATTAAAGTAGCAACTGCTAGACCAGCAATTTGGGCTGTATTGCATACTTCTTGTTTTGTATTCTTACAGCTCATGTATAGCAGGCAATGTGATTTTATAGTGCTGTTTCTGCTCTGAGAAGCAGTCATACTTCAATGACTGACATCGCATCTTCATGGCCTGACTTCACGCCACCCGCCTGCTGGCTACAGGAGACTGCTGAGCTTCTGAGCCCTGCACTCATGTTTTGCCCATTATCCAAGGCTCAGTGGCCAACGCCCTTTGCCTTCTCAATTCCACAAAGGAAAATCTCCTGCATAATTATAGCGATGGGAAATGACAGATTTGGAGAGCACATGCTTTCAGCCCAAGATCTAACAACTAGCACACTGAACTGTTCTGGAGATCTGCTCCAGGCTTTCCTAGATGAATCCTAAAAGAAATCTCAACCTTTTGTTACAGAAGAAGCCTGTAATTTAAGGTTTCTCTTCTAGCTCAGCTGAGTCCTCAGCAAAGCATAATGATCCTACTCCTGAGCCTCATATTTAGAAATGAATGTGTATCGGTGTATAATCAATGAATATAAAGATGTTATAATTATGAAATAAACAACAGAGTTTTGGTTAAGCAGGTCATTATACCAAAAAGAGAATAGATAGAGTGCTTACCCTTGTCCTGGACTCGCTGTAAAACTCCAAAGGAGGGATCTCCAGAAAGAGATCTTTCCCCAGTGGTAGTCAACTCTTAAATGGGTCTAGGAGAGGTGGAGCCAGGCTCCACTCTTTCCAGCAGCACAGGTGAATTGCCTTCACCTGTGCTCCCAGGGCTGACTCATTGCTCACCTCAGGTGATAAATCAGAGGTTCAGGCCATTCAGCAGTTCCCATACAGTGGGGAAATCATGTAGAAGAGGTTGATATGAAAGATTACTGTCTCAAAAGGGAACATGCAAGCAGATTTACCTAGCAGTGCTTTCTAAAACTGTGTCTTTGCAAATATACTAGACGCAGAAACAAAGAATTGACACACATGTTCTTCCTGGTCTTACGTATCATACTTGGAAAAGGATATGGCTGATCTGAGGTTCCTGGCTTGTCTCTCAATTGCGTGGCTGGTGACCTCAGCAAATAGTCACTTTTCACCTTGTCCCTCAGTTTTCTTGATCACAATTACGAGAGTTCTAACATTTAACAGTTTTCCAGCAATGTTAATAAACATTTCAAAACAAGCATGGAAAGGAAACATCCTCACATTGTGCTTCCCTGCAGAAGAGCTAGGAATGGCTTCAGTCCAGGTGTCTTGTCACAACACCCAGCAATAGCCCAAGGAGGTCTACCTCCCACAAGCCTCTGCCTAAAAGGTCTGTGCAGAGATAAGTCCTCAACAGAGGAGATCATGAGATGTGCTGGCATGGAGCAACTTGCTTTTTTCAAACCTTAGAGGAAATGAAAAGTCTGATGTGCATGACTGAACACCTGAAAGGGGTAAGAACCTCAAAGAGTAGCTGGGTATCAGCCATACTGCACAGTTCGCAGAGCCAGAAGACCGTCCTTCTATGTAGCTCCTATCCTTAGCTCCCCTCTGTCAGACATCACAGAGTTAGGGAGAAACTGCTGGATCAAACTCACCAGGGACATAACAGCAACAGTAAAAAGCAAAACAAATAATTCTGCTTTGGAAAAATGTAATTAAATAGTCTTCATCCTAGCCACTTTTTCTTGCGCTTTGCATCCACTGTTCATAGACCAAAAAAAATTCTTAACGCTAGATTAAGTTTTATGTCTGTAAAATTTTACCCATAGAAAATAAACAATTTGTCTGCTTTCTGCCTTTTCTTAATGCATTTTTATGCCTCTAGGTCTCTCTCTGTTTAGACTCCAGAGGCTGTAAAAAGTGTTCAGAACACTGTTACCTGGATAAACACTATATAAATTACAACTGATATTTATCAGCCTTGTGGCAATTTCGCTACAATAGAAATAGTATAAGACTGTATTTAGCTACATAAGATATACTTAATAGATATCTAGAAAAAAATACACAGTCTGCTATTCTAGACAAAATACATATACACAACTTTAATTAACTTGTCCTGCATTTGGAATTCCATTAGGACACAAAGCAAGCAGGATCATTAAACCCTATCATATTTTCAGCCCAGCCTGATATTTCACTACAGCCATTCAAATCAATTTACCCAACACAGATATTTGTCCCTGGCCTGTCACCATAGCCCCTACCAAGCGTCTTGCACTTCTTTATCTTTTGGCAGGGCCATCATAAACAAGTGACACAGAGGGTGATGTATTAGAACTCAAATAAGTTATAAATCCTCCATCCCTTCACCAGCCATCAGCCTGAGTGAATTTACTTCAGCCAGCACTGGCAAAGACTCCCTAGCTGCTCCCAGGAAGAAGTCAGATCTAAAATGATATGTTCTTCAAGGTAAAGCTCTTCCTTGTTTTTAGGAAAATGAGGCATTGTAATGGGAAGGAAATGCAAAACTACATATCTCTGAAATGCACTGTGATAGGCCTAAATATTTCTGGAGCCTATCTCATGTATTCAGATGCTTCTCAAGTCTTTAAAAAAAAATGGAACTAAGAATTCCTTCCATTGAAAATTTAGCTGAGCACAGCTATTCCACTTACAATTTTGCTTTAAGTGATTGCCATTTTAAAGCACCAGGAGTGAAAAAGGAAAAAAAAAAAAAAAAAAAGCCCACATCTGTTTGAACAGTGCAGAACTGCCATCAGTTAAGAGGGACAGGCACTGCAAATTACTGCACAAACTTGGAGGAACAATGGAAGATTTGCATAGCACACTCCACTCTTACAGCAGCTGCCTGGAGTTTCTTGCAAGGTCTTAATGAACACCCCTAAGGATGGCACCTGGCACTTGTTTCCTTTTCATGTAGCAGAACTGATAACAATTGAAGAATTGAGTAGCCACTCAGATGGCTAATGCAGGAATCCTTGAGTGCAATGGTATGCAGCTGGCCGGCTGGTCTGTACTGGCAGAGCAACATCGTTGCTAAAGCACTCAACATCCCAGCATCCTATATTGTCTTTGCGTGCAAATGACATCCCTTTCTCTCTATTTACTGTAGATGAAAGCAAATACAGCAGAGTATCACCTCCATTATTCTTTATCTATGTCATTCGCAGGTATCACAGCTGCTAAGCTCCTGGGCCTGCACTGCTTTCTCTGCTGATTTTCAGCAAGCAGCAGTACGTACATCAGAATTTGAGCACCACTTACAAGGCCAGATAGACAAACGGTAGCTTTGCCATGTCAGGTCAGCCTCTGGATACAGACAGCTACGTTTGTGCAGCTACTGCATTCTGCCCTCTCTCTAGAGACAAAGCTCTGGAAGTATACCAGCGAAGCCAACAGCCTCAGCCTTTTCCATGGCACAATATACATGCTGCGCAGCTGATGACTAGTTTGACTGCAGATTTCATATTAAAGAATTCTATTTGCCACTATACATGTGATTAAAAAACAAAAACAAAAAAAACACATCACCCAGCTAATATAAGTAAAATGTACAGATTCCTTCCCACAAGGAAAAAAAATCTGTTTTGCTCAAGACCCAGAACTTCTCAGTTATGACAGTATGGTATAATGATAGTGTGTTGTGTCTGAAGTTTCTGCCAGACCAAGCAAGGCCATCAGGCAACTCTGGTGCATCAGAGAGCCAGGGTCATTGACTAGATGAGCTACAGGCTGATTCTGAAAGCTCTTGGTACACATTTTCCTATCTTGGCATACTAAGAAGAGTTCAAATGTGGATGCTTATTCATACACCAGCATTTTCTTTATTTTGGGATCACACAAGACTTTGGAGTGGTTAGGACAAAGGGAGTGATTCAGTTCTCAGGTATGGCCAATCTGTTCCAATATGGAATATATGCTGCAAACTTCATCTCAGCTTTTCCAGTCATCAGCCCCACAGAAACAGCTTCCCAGTAATTAAAAAATAATTGCAGTAAACCATCAGTTCAACATGATAAACATAACTTCTTGTTCAGATAATAGGCAAAGCTTTAGTCATTTAAATCCTAACTTAAGTTTGGAACAAGTTTAGGTCAGTATTTATGACCAAAGTTCCTTCCTCATAACAAGTTTAGCTGTGACGCTTTCCTGCAGTTATCAGTCAACCCATTCTGCTCTGCTATCTGCTTCCCTGCCCTGCATCTTCTCGTGAAAGTGCAGACACACACATCCACAAATACACGATTGGCTCAGTCATTCAACACCATCATAAAAGCAGCAGTTTCTTCTTTCCCATGCACACATCTCATTATCCATCCTTAGTATACATCTTGAGTAATGCAATTTACTTCAATGTCACCAAGAGAAAGACACTCCTCTGGGACTATCATTACCATAAACCACAATCTGCTGCCAATTTATACGTCCCTATCCACCCCTTGTTTTATCTTCTTTATAAATGATGACAGTGTTTTGCACCTTTGGTCTCATTTCATTTTTACATCTTCAGGAATTTTCTTACTGCTTTGCCTCTTCTCCCCATCAACACGCTTCACTCTTTGCTGCCCTCCACATCCCTGCATCTTTTAGTCCCCTCTGCTGCGATACTGTTGTCCTGTAGCTGTACAAAGGTAGTTCCTGGTCTGTTACAAATAAGCCTTTCAAGTCAGCACTGAGCAGCATCTTCAGAGGGTCTCTTTCTATTGCCAGATGTAGCAGGACAGACTATCAGAATAGGCCATCTGTGAATAAGACATCTCAAACCACAGTCCTACAGCAGCTCAACATATGAAAGGAATTCATGTTGTTCAGATTTTAAGATCTCTACAGCATGGACTGCTTTTACAACTTAGCTACATTGTCCTCAGGCTCTTACACAAACTCGGGTGTGTGATAACAGGTTATGGGAAGAAGAACGAGTCACGATGGGAAATGGCCAATATTTATATTCTGCTAAAAATGAAAAAAAAAAAAAAAAAAAAAAAAAACTGCTAAGAATTTACTAGAGGGAACAAAAGAGATCTTCAGCTGAAGGTTTAATAACACAGGTTCCAATCAAATGTACAGGACTCTTGATGTGGTGATCTCTGAGCTGATAGTTCAATATCTGAACGGTGACTATGAATTTATGCTAATGTCTACTGGGGATAAAAATCTTAGTTTTGGTGAGGAATTTTAGAAACATTCATTTGAAAACAAGAACAGCACCCCTTTATCAAGGGTGGCACTTCTGGATATAAAAACAGAAATACACAGAGATTCAAAATCCTAAGAAGGGACTTTTATCTAGACAGTAATTAAAGTTGGTCAGAAGGACTACGAGGATTACTTCATGGAAAATAAGGCAGCTTATTCCTTCCGTATATAAAGAGAAAAACATCTCCAGTTTATGAGAAACATAGCTAGCTACCTTAATGTTAACAGGGACACTTCCTTTATGTTATTTCATACGTTTTAATTATGCCTCCATTTCACCGAGATTCCTACTTCTGGGTAATTTCATGAAGATATTACCAAAAATTAGACTATACTGTAGCCTCTGAAAAGAAGTGCTGAGAAATAGAGAGTTGAGAAGCTACTTCTGAAGCAGCCATTTACTCGAAAGTGTATTGTCTCAGGGATGCTGTGAAGGAACCCATGCAAAGAGACTGGTGGTCCAGTTGGTGCAAAATAGGAGGTGCTGAGTTAGTGATGATGAGACAGTATTAGAGGTGCAGCACTCCACTACCAGAACCAGTCTTATGAGTGGTCTTATGTTTGTATATGTTTCTGTCCTGCACTATTCATGTTGGTTCACTGGACTTCTGGGTGGAAAGACTTATAAAACATGTCTTAATACAACAACATTACCCCTAAAAACTTGCAGAACTTTTGGAAACAAAAGGGGGGACATATCCAGTTCCAGAGTGATAAAATTTATTCTTCCTCTCTATACTGTTCTGCTTTTAGAAAGTTGGAGGATTATTTTTTTTTTCGTCTGTTTCTTTAGACTGCTTAGATGGCAGTGTTATATTCTGTTAAAGAGCTGGCACATTCTAACCCAAAGGTGTGAATAATTATCCTAGTAACTAGTCTAAAAAGCACCTTGCAAAGATGCTACAGAATCACAACTATCAGTTATCTATTCCTGAAAGACACATGGACTCTCTCCAATACTTAACTCCCTTTAGCAGTTTTCATAGATGTAAAATATCTCTTTTCCACTTTCATAAACCTTTTTTTCCATGTCCGCATTCTACAGATGCAAACACTGGAAGATTCAGAGAAAGAATCTAGTCCTAAAGGGCGTGCACTGATCCCACACTTCAGATAGGCAAATGGATTAAAGGCAAGAGCCTGAAGAATTAGACACTGCAGAACAGCAGTTTGATCTACTTACACCAACAGCTGCTACAGCAAAGACTGAGCACTGACTACAAGTTCCCTTTGCACAGCAAAGCCATAAACATCACATGGGATTCAAATCATTCAAGAACGGAACACCACCAAAGAGATCGCTAAAGGGGAAAAGTCAATGCTATAACAGTATTTGAAATGAGTCATTCTTTGTATCAACTGATGCAATCACAATAGATTAAAAATAAATCAGTGACTTTTTTTTTTACTCATTGGTGACATTCATCTGTGCTTAGTATTTCATTTTGGAATGGAAAAAGAAGACTGGTCCATTTTGAATCATTGATCACATGTATACAGTAAGGGGAAAGCCACACAGCTGTAAACAGCCACCCAGCTAAGAAGGAACACTAGGAAAAAGCAATATATTGCAGGCAAAGACCATTTTGCCACTTTAGGATTTCAGTAATGCTCAGGGAAAGCCTATACATTAAAAAACATTATTATTTACTTTTGTTAAAACTTACTTTAGCTTTTTTTTTTTTGTACTTCTTGAACTTGTACTTATCACAGTACATAAAAACTAATAATTAAGTGTAAATGTATGTTAGAATTACTTTATAAAGGGTTATATGCTTAAACAGACAATTCCACAAACAGTTCCTCATTATCTAAAGAGCACTACACACAGGAAATGGCTTCCTGTTCTTCAGTTTGAGGCCATGCCAACTGTATTTTTGGCTTAGGAGAACACTATATATTCCCTTAAAATCTTTAAAACTCCACACAAACTGTGGACATTTCACCCTTCTGGGGTCCTTGATATTCAGCAGATTTTGCCTACTAGGAAGGAGTCACTTCTATGCTTAAAAAATGATAAGCTTAGCATTTGATGAATGCCCCATTTGGGAAGACCACAGAGAAGTTTTCTAAGAAATCAAGTAACATGCCCACTGAGTTAAGACCCCTTTTCCTTTAACAGTTCAATGCTTTCCAATAGTTCTTGCTATCTTCATGTATTTGGGACTTCAAATTCTTGGGAACCATTTATACTTACACCATGTATTGCTTACTTATATCTGTCACTGCCTAAATTCTACTCCTTTACATCTGTAAACAGTACCTTAGCTACTAGACAGTTCCTAATCAGTCTTTCTTTTCATTAGGATCCACACTACCTGCTGAATACTCTTGTAAGAGACTTCCTCTCTAAGGAAGTGGTTGAAAATTAACCTTACTGTTTGCTCCTGTATGGTTCAGGGACAAAATAAAGAACACCAGCTTACTTCCTTACTTTCACCTATCTCTCCCCAGTCCCTTTAAAAAAAAAAAAAAAAAAAAAGTTATCTGGCTGTGCTGTTGGGAAGAACTGGCTTGTTTCCATGGAATGAGCTTAGCATTAGAGTAAATTTCTGAGAAATCTCCCTATGACAGATTTCTTAACTGTATTCCCTTTCAAACAAGACAAGAGCCCCTAATATGCTGAATCCATTCTGTCTTGGCTTGCTACCAAACTTGCTGAGATAAGTGGTAATCGCTTTATCAGTTGTGGAGAGGTGCAGGAAAAGCGTTTAAGATTTTTGTGCTCCACAAAGAAACAAAATCTTGGTGAAATCTAGAGGCCAAAGTACATGCACTCTAGGATCACATCTGCACTGCTGTCCTCAAACCTTTCACTTCTTTCAGTTTTGTTGACTTTTCCCCCTCTCTTCCTTTTGCTTTCTTTTCACCTTTTTTCTTTTAAGACACACAGTTTCCAACAGAGACTGAATGCTCTTTTAGTTGATGACAAAGAAAAAATTTTCCCACAAGAACTTATTCAATCAGATTTTCACCCACACTCTGCTTTTCCGCATCTACCTTACCAACTACTTCCGAACTCTGAATGGTCCCGCAACTCTTTGTGCTTTTGCTTATCACATATCTGAAATGCAAGTAACTGATATTAACTGCCCACTTTGCTAATGTGAGTTAGAGAAAGAATTACTCTGGTGGGCTTAATCGACTAACTAAACTTATCATTCTACTAATAAGGGTGTTCATAAGTTTAGTTCATAAGACAGTAACAAGCTTTACGTATTTTTTTCATCTAAGAACTAGATGATTTATGCCCCAAAGGACTCTGTTGTACTTCATTGAGTTGAACTAGTTCCGGTGTGCCTATGCTCCACATGTCTATGTATCTCCATATGCCTGTAGGGTAACTAAACCTGACCAAGGTTTGCTTAGTGGGAAACAACTCTACCAGTCAGGTCAATCACCACAGAACACCTCTGAAGAGAACAGCAGCAGTATGCAACTACTCACTGAAATGCTAGGAGAAATACTACACACAGTAAAGCTTACAAGCAAGCCTCCATTTAGATTTGTGCTAGCGTTGGACAACACCGTTGTTTCACCTATCTCCCAAACACTGAATAAGGTTAAAAAAAACAAGCCAGGAAAACCAGTAGCACAGTCAAGATACAAGCTATACCTCCATGCAGTGATGAGAAAAACATACAGAAACTTTTTTAAAAAGTCATTGCTGTGCTTTCTAAGCATGAACAACTGCCAATGCACGTACAATACTGGTCAAGAAAAATGAACTGAAACAGATGCAGAAAAAGACTATCAGGGGACTGATGAGCCTATCTGATGAAGGAATATTAAAAGAGCTTGGCCTGTCCAGCCCAGCTAAATAAATGTTGAGAAGGGATACATTTGCCATGCTCAAATACCCGAGGGTAGAAATAGCTGAGGAGTGGAAATGACTATTTAACTAAAGGACAATAGTGGTATGAGAACAGATGGTTATAAACTGCCAAAGAATAAATTTAGGCTGGGAATTAAACAAAGGTTTCTAATCATCAGGGCACTGAAGCTTTTAAACAGCCTTCACAGGGATCAGGCCAAAAAGCTGCTTTAATTGAGGGATAAAGCTTCTCGTATTACTGAAAATGTATTATGAAATATGGTTCCCTATTAAACCACAGTACTGAAGGCAATGACTTCTGAGGTTCCTTGCAGCCTTCTGCTTCTTGGCCTTTTACACTAAAAATCCATTCATAGCACCATCAACACATCAAAAGTACCATCATGAAATACACTGATTACCCAGAAGTACGATAGCTTCTCACAGAGGGATTTCTAGAGCAGGTAATTCTGGGAAGAAAACTGGACATTAATTTTTTCATTACCTTACTAATAAAGCCACAGAAAGATAGCAAGTGCAGGCAGTACAGGTAATTTCTTTTAGAGCTTATGAAACTGAATTATTGAAAAATCTAACAGTCTCCTAGTTAAGGAAAACTTCTCATCGCATCCCTGCATACCAGAAAGCCCTCTTGATGACTACATTCACTGGAAGATGCACTCTGGCCATGCAATACCCTTATCAAAAGGGTATCTGTTATTCTTCTCATTCATTATTTTTACTAAACTTTTCCATAAAACTCAAGGACGGAGCTCAAGATGAAGATCACGACTGAGAATTAATAAAAAGTCCTCATTCCCGATGAATAGGATACAGTAAAGTCATTTGTAGGCTCACGTATATTTGCAAATGTTTGAACTTTCCATAGTGCATGTGACAAAAATATTACAGCGGTGGGAAAGTAATTTTCATTACTCTGAGAAGTATCTGCCCCATTTGCTTCATTTCTTAGTCATGGATGCATGTCTGAGAATATGCCATACAATCATTATTTTGGGATCACCAAAAATGCACCACAAAAATGAGATGGACCACAAAACCTTATGTCATCTACACAACTTTTTCTTGATAGCTGCTTGTATGCCACTCTGAGTAGGTGATCTCAGGGATATTCTGTTGAGAAGGCCATGGAGATGCCATTTGGACTGTTTGGACCTCAGAAACTGTGGAAACAGTTGAGAGTAGGGTTTTTTTTGGTAGATAATGCATTTCAGTGTTTCTTCAGAAAATCTTCAGCAAATCAATAAGAGATAATATGTGGTTTCCAGTCAGAGGTTCCATCTCACTGGGGAAATTCAAAGAACTTCTAAGTATACAGAAATAGCTTTAAACTGACTTTGTGTTTCAAAGCAAAGTAGATGCAGAGGCTATAACCATTACTACTACTAAATGCTTCCTTCCATAGACAATGGATAAGATCATTCTCACTGTGACTGAATCCACTGATGACTGGAGGTTTTCAGCTGCATGCCTGATTAAATGCCACCTCTCAGAATTCCTGGATAACAGAAATTAAATTTTAATGCTCTTAATCTAGTTGATATTTTTTTCATAAGCCCTTCCTCCCCCTCCCCTTTCTTCTGTGTTATAAATGACCAATTACCTAATCTGAGGTAATGCAGACTCTGGTCGAGGCTAATGAAGACACAGTGGGTGAGATCCTGTTTGCAGCACCAAGTCCCATTAGGAAAGATTAATCACCTTCTAACTTACAATCCCACATTTTGGCTCCAAACAGTAAGAAGGCAGAGAAAGAGGCATCCATCACATTAACCAAATAATGCAGCAAACGCCTGGTGGCTGATCAGCAGTGCAGTGCCCTCCTGTCAGGAAGTGTGCAAGCAAAAAGCAACAGCAGCAGTTCTGTGAAGCCGTTCAGAGATCTCCACAAGAAGTCAGGGAAGGGAACAACCCCCAAATGTGCTACAGATTTGTACTTCAGAAGAGAAGGCTGAGTTAGCCCTGAAAATGAAGACCATCACATTGTGATTTTACCCTTTCAAAGAAGTCATAATATTGTTCCAACACAGCATGCTTAACCAGCTGAAGGAAACTGAAGAGCAGTAGTCTTAAACCTGTGCAGAATGAAAGAAACCACCAGCTGGGCACTGTTATTTATACCAGCAGAGCTTAAGGAGTAGCTCAGGCAATCACACTGTACTATCTTACCTCTACATCTAGACGACATTCATCATTTCTCAATGTTCATCTACAAAACAACCTTTCACCTTTACTAAAGTTAGAATGCACACAAATACTGTAGGGCCGAAAGATTTAATTAATGTGTCAAGATCTAACCCTAAATGGCCATATCTTCTTCCAGAGCTGTCTGGAACTAACCTTCATGACAGTAAGTCATTCCTTTGTCAACCCTTCTTCAGAGACAGAACAACTGATTTGTGTTATGAACCAAGACAAAAAGATTGATGGTAGGAGAAGGGGAGACATCACTAGAACATCTGCCTTCTGAACAATTACAGACTAATGCTGTGTAACTACCAGAAGTCAGAGTAATGAAAGAAAAAGGGAAGAAGTTGCATCTCCTGCCTTCCTATCTTCATCACCAGAAAGTGCTGCACCACTAGAAATGGAAGAAATGGGTTTTGTGTTTTGTTTTTAACAGCTGGATTCTTTGAGAGTTGTTTTAGAATTGTACTATTTATTGCTAATATTGTTTAAATTTCCTTCATTTAAACAGTGAAAAAAAATCTTTTCTTCTCATTCAGAGATACTCCAGAAGATTGAGAAATATTTTAATTGTGACACAGTAGGATCAGTCCTTGATCCTCTTTTTATTCACAACATTCAACAGATTGCCTAGAGAGGCGGTGAATGCCCTGCCCCTGGGGACATTCAAGGTCAGGTGAGCCAGGCTGAGCAACCTGATCGAGCTGCAGGTGTATCAGTTCACTGCAAGGGAGTTCAACTATTTGACCTTTAAGGATCCTTTCAATTCAAATTTTTCTATTATTCCATGCCTCCAGACACCTTCTTCGCTGAACTTTCTTAGCTTTCAAGGTTCTTCAGCATCCTCATATAAAATAACAACAGATTATACAGTGTCAGAGAAAAGCTGAAATGAGATCCCCCAAAACTTATAGTATATATTGCAAGAGACTGAAAATAAAATTCTCAGTTGTGCTTAGTCATGATCAAGTTCAGCCTCTTCATAGAAGCTAAGAGAACAAGCTGACAAACTGAGCACTCCATTTAGTTTGCAAAGTAGGAAGATGTTCCTACACAATCTAAACATAATTTTTTAAATAGTTTAAAGTTGTCTTTCTCAAGCTTGCAAATGAAATGTTTTTACGTTCACTTTTACTTCACTTCTAAAACAAAAAGGTATACAAGACAAGCAAGAGAATTTTCTTGGAGGCTGAAAACTCAGGTGGTGACTCTTTACTACTGTCTTTCAGAGAAGAAAATGCCTGCTTAAACTTCCACCAATTCTAGTAGTTAAGTAGGATATTAGGAGAAAATATGGAAGAAAAACAACATAGGAAGCTGAAGTGGCAGACAGATTTAAAATTTACTTTGACTGATCTCTTTGCAAATATGAGGGGTGCATGCAAATCTAACATTAGTACAGGAGACCAAAAAAAATCTGATTCAGGAGTATGAAATTGCTTCTTGATGAAGTTTTAAAAAACCCAACACAACAGAACTTGTAAATCAGCCTTCAGAGACTCCTCTGTACCACAAGAACTTTCAAATTATTTTCTAAATATTTTACCCTTTATTTCCCCAGAATAAACTTACTCTTCTTCTTTTTCCTCAAAGCCTTTCTCAAAGCTTAGTGATAAACATGACTTGATCAACACTGAGCATGCTGTTCTACCAAGATTTAGTGATCAAGTTCCACTGTGTGCATATTTAACTTAAAATAAGTGGTTTGGGGTTCTCAAGCTATGCCTACCAGGATTACCTGCCAGAAAGCAACTCATAGAAGGCTCAAAAGAATTAAAAGGACCCAAGATTGCACCTACTTATCATGCAAAGCAGTATAATTCAGTTGAACTCATGGAATGAGCAATGATAAGTGAAATACTCCAGCACATTAATTGTGGTAGCCCAGGAGAACGTCTTTAAAATGCCCTATGAGTACTAACTAGGAAAAATCTTAGAATTTGCTCAATAAAAATACAGAGAAAAGGGCTCTATAACATCAAACAGAAATCTATTTGGGAGTTAAGAGATGTGAAAAAAAAAATTTCACCTAGTTCACATTAAAAGAAAAAGCTTAAGTTTCCTCAGAGAGTCCACCATAAAATTCTGTCAGGAGAGATTTCCTGAATCAAATGAGAGTAGACAGCTTTACTGCCCAGGTCAAGGCCTAGGAGTTTTGCAGGACTTTCTATGCTCTTCTCCACAGAAATGGTTATTTGACTACTGTACAAAACAAGAGATATTTCTCAGGTGGATTAATCAGTGTTATTCAGAAACGTCTTTGAGGATTACTGCATTGTGCAGGTTATAGCCTGAAACTGTAGGATTTCTAGTGCCAAGAACTTTCCTAGTGCATTAGGAAGACATACACTTCCACTGTGAAGTTTACAAGTATCATTCTAAGAACATAAAAGCTCAACTTCTGTTTTCTGAGAAAACTATGACTATTTAAACATCAATTCAAAGACTGCAAAGGGCAAACATTTGAGAGCATGACCAGCAGCTCTGTCAAAGTTTCCTTTTGGATTCCTAATAAAAACTGACTGCACTTATCACTAAGTAGCATTTACTCACCTGGGAAACACCGAAAGAATTTTACTCAGCTTTCGACCTCTCTTCTCAACCAGAAGCCCTAATTAGAGCCAGAAGCAAAGGAAATGGTTCTTATGTCAAAGAATCTTAATAACTCTTCAAGATCTTCTTCCAACTTCTCAAAACATTCCCCGTATAAGCTACCAATTTGTCATCAAAGGGTATTGCTTGTTACTTTCATACAACCTGAACCAAATTTCTACCAGCGGAAGGCATGCAATTAACACTAAACTAACTAATCCTGCCATCTCCTAAGTGCCTTTTGAAAAAGCAACTCCCTGGGACATGAAACAGTCTCACTGTCACCTGTAGTTAGCAGCTCTCATTGAAAAGATGTACAGTGCCACCACCAGCAAATGCCAAAGGGGACTTAGAGTCATTAAGAAAACTGGAAAGAAAAAAAAAAGCAAACAAATGAGAATCGAGGGAAACTTTGCTCAGTACTTAACAGTTTAAAAACTGACCCTGGAGAATTCAATTTCTTCTGCTCTGTGCTCTCCTGCTGTTTAATCATGAGTTCTGTGGACAAACAGCTGCTGCTTTCTCTGTGCAAGCCTTGGGCTGTCTTCAGGAAGCACATGGGAAAAACAAACACCCTATCCCTCACTGAGAATAGCAAATCCTGAGTTAGAGAGAAGACAGCAACAGAGAGAGGAAGTCTGAGTTATGCCAGTAATAGCAAGGTGAGCAGAAGGTGTTTCACTTTACCCATACTCCTGCTTTCACATCCAAAATGCTTTCAAGTTCCTGTTTGAACTTCAGAACTAATTTATAACCTGTATCAAGTAAACATGAGTCACTTAACCAGAAGAGCAAGAAGACTGCAGTTATTTGCTAACACTAATATTCTCAAAGAGGGCAGAGTAAATGCCACATTGTACACAAAATTCCCTTACATCCAAAAAGTCTTGAACATACTTTCCAATACTCCATGTCTTGAACCTGTAGCTACTACCAAGGTAAGTCATTCCCAGACAAGGTTCTAGCGAAGACATGTAGAGCAATAAACAAGTAAGCAGTGCAGCCCTGCCCTCCTTTTCTGTTGGATTTTCACAGTCAATATACATTGACAGAGATGTGACAAGAACAACCTCTGAGTTGAAAATTTCTAACCATCTCTATTGTACATCTAATTACATTCAGTACTATTTCTGAAGTTGTATATATGTATTAAATTTTGAACTGCAGATCAGAGAGAAGCTTTTAGAATTAGAACACTTACTAGCAACTTCAAAAACTTGCTAGAGATACCCAGACAAAAAGCTTCTCTTGCCCTGGAGAAGATGTGTTACACAGCATTTACATTCCTCAGCTCATGGGATTTAATAGCTATTGGCAGAAATTTCAGCTCAACTCCAGAAAGTGTCCTGAGCTAAGAAAGAAGAGATCTTTACACAAATGAAGTCAACAGTTTAATTTAGGTTCTTAAATTGAGTGAAATGTAGAAGTTATGAAATTGTACAGAGTCCTGCTCAAAGGTACTTGAAACAGAACCATTGACGACTTGCCCTGAATTTGAGTTGATCCAGATTAATCAGCTATAAGGAGTTAAAAAGTGGGAGTGCGAAGTGGAGGTAAAGGGGATATTTGATCTCTGCTTCATTTAGGTATGAAAGGATTTTGTACTTATTTTCTACCGTCACCTCAACACCGCTCATGGGGATTTGAGATTACAAATTATAAATAAGGAATCCACTCACAGTCAGAATAAAAAAAAAATAAGTGCAAGTTCAAGGCATAAAAAATACTAAGAAAAAAAGCAGGAGGACAAGTGAGGATAGACTGTTCTTTACAGAAGGATGAGGCAGTAAGAGGCTAGCTGCAAAGACACTGAACGCATACCTACAATGCACGAATATATATGTGGTAATCATGATGCAAAACTGGCAGGCTCCAAGGACCTGCAACGGGTGAAGAAGCCTTTCATGTCAGGCACCTGTTTCTGTAAAGAACGAAGCCTGCTATGAAGAACAAATGGAAATACTCTATGACTTCAAAATTTGCTAATGAGTCACTTCCATCACTTTCTACGCTGATATTAAAATCATTTTAGCAACCCAAGGGAGACTTAATACCCTGGTCAGCTTGCAAAAAGTGACTTATATTATTGCTTAAGAGTTTTTCTTCAGAAGAAGCACAGCAGAAACACCAGCAGCCCTTTCAAACTGTGACATTCCATGTTTCCTCCTTGCTAGGGCAGTAGATTCAGACCAGTATTTTTCTATTCCAAATCAGAAACAGAAGAATAAAACGAGCTTCCAAAACCACAACTCCCAACTCAACAGGAGAGCACATGGTGGGAGAACTGCTAAAGATTTTAAGTAACATGATCAGATAATTGAAGTTTCCAGAGCTGAAACAAAACATCTTTCCACATGACAAAAATAAATAAATAAACACAGAACTAGACAGACTCGTGCGAGGTGTAATCATCCTCATCACTTAGCAGGTTATCAATGAGGACTGACCACAGACAAGAAGATGCAGTCTCAGCTCCACTGCTTGCTCATTAGTACAGCTACTCCCAAACAATGGCATCCTGAAGTAGCTTCCTGTGGCTTTCCTAAGTCCTCTCAAGTCGTAATAAACAACGGGGAAGATACAAATTGCAGAGCGCACAAAGCCTTAACGTGATTTTGAAAAGTCTATTCGAGAGATTTATTTCAAGAGGAGAAAAAGGCAACTGGACAGAAAGATATCCTTTTAGGTTTTTGCGCTTCAAACACCCACCAAAGGCCCTTAAAAGCTGAGGAAAGCATTCCTAGATCTGATGGGAACACAGCACCATCTCGTGGAGCGAAGGGAAGAAGTACAAGGAACAAGCAATAAGTATTTCAGCACTTGAGACATCAACACCTTGGCTTTTTGACAGCCTTCTAACAGGTTAACAAATCTCTCTATCAAATTTGTGCTTTTTAAAAAAAAAAAGTTCTCTACAAATCTATAAAGAACAAATGAACAACAAACAACTCTCTATTTTTATCTCTCAAACTCATCACTGTTAACACAAACACTGGGGCCTCTTCATAAATAGAGATGTGTGGGCAGATAACCATCTGTACTGAATGCTATTGGCCTGTAGGCCTAGCACAGCTGTGAGCATTCTTTTCTTGCAAGTCTGCGTCTCCTATTCTTAAGGTGAGCAAAGAAAACAGGTCTCTTAATTATATTTGTCAGGAACTGAGACCTGTACTTTCAAGTAAAAGAAAAATATTTTCCATTTAGAAAAAGGCCTGGAGAAAATTCAGAAAGGAAGCTATTCCATTCTTTCCCAATAGTTCCCAGGTAAGAACTACTGACCTGTCACAGCCTCAACTCTGTGCCAGAGAAGATCATGGAACAGATCTTCCCAGAAGCTATGTGAAGGCATGCGCAAGAGAGGGAGGTTACATGAGACAATCAGGTTCACTGAGGGCAATTCACGCCTAACCAACCTAGTGTCCTTCTGTGATGGCATTACAGTGTTGGTCAGCAAGGTAAAAGCCAGTGATGTCACCCATCCAGTAAGGCCTTTGACACAGTTCTCCACAACATCCCTGTCTCTCAAGTGGAAAGATACGGATTTGATGAGTAGATTGTGCAATGGATGAGGAACTGGTTGCAAGTCTGTAACCAGAAAGTAGTGGTCAATGGATCAATATCCAGATGGATGAGTGGTGTCCCTCAGGAGTTACTACTGGGACCAATGCTCTTGAATATCTTCATCAATGACATCAACAGTGGGATCAAGCAAGTTTGCAGATAACACTAAGCTGTATGGTGTGGACAACATACCTGAGGAACCTGTGACAGTACACTCCTTGCTACCTCACTCAGCCTGGCTGTTATGCCCAAGACCTAGCGCATACAGCGAGGTACAAAATATCTCGTCCTTGGGACTGGTAACAATCAAAGACTCACTGAAGATAGTTAATGATCACCATACTGTCTCAAACTGGGTGCTCTGATAGAGCAAAGAGACTGATAATTGACACATAATCCAATAGATCCAATTCTAAATATGACTACAAATCAGTCATATTACACCATAAATAGCAAGAACACTAATAACTTCTTTGAGAGTTCTTCTTGCAAGCAGCTGGCCACACATCAGAATCTTCCGTTGAGTAGGGACATCTTGTGAGGTTACTTAACACCTGGGTAGAGAGTAACCCAACACATGGTGATGCCCTGCTGACAAATCCTCAGCGAGTGATTTATTGTTTTTACACTATACTAGCTTCGCTGAGATTTGATCTTGATTTGATTTGTTATGCACCCTCCACCCTCTTTGTAGCAAATAGTCAAGGATATCTAGACATTTTGAATCTTATTAAGTCACTGCCATCATCATTCAAATTACCATATTATGTCTATTTTATATCAATCTTTTCTGCCTTTCTCTTACAAAGGAAGTGCGCAGTGCTTTAATCTTCATCTATGACAAATCGAGATGTCATTCAGAGAGACCTAGACAGGCTCAAGCAGGGGGCTGAGGACAGCCATGAAGTTTAACAAAGGCAAGTGCAAAGTCTTGCACCTCGGTCATGACAACTCCTACTATCAGTACAAGCTGGAGGATGAAAAGGCTGAGCACAGCATGTTGAAAAGGACTTGATAGGTGGTAAGCTGGACATTAGCCAGCAATGAGCCCAGAAAGTCAACTGTACCATGGGCAGCATCAAAAGAATCATGGCTAGCCGGTCTGTGCTGTAAGACCTCACCTGGACTACTGCATTCACAAGTGGAGTCTGCAGAACAGGAGAGATACTGTCCTGTTAGAGCACATTCAGAGGAGGGCCAAAAAAAGGATGCAAGAGATAGAACACTCACCTACAAGGACAGGCTGAAAAAACTAAGGTTGTTCAGTCTAGAGAAAAGAAGGCTCCAGGGAGACCTGACAGCAGCCTGTCAGTATCTAAATGGGGGCTATAGTAAAGAAGGGGACAGACTCTTTAGCAGCATCTGTGGTGACAGAACAAGGGGAAACAGTTTCAAACTAAAAGGGGAGATATAAATTGGGTATAAGAAAAAAGTATTTTATGATAAGGGTAGTGAGGCACCAGCACAGGTTGCCCAGAGATGAGGTGGATAACCTGCCCCTGAAGACATTCAAAGTCAGGCTGAACAGGGCTCTGAGCAATGTGATCTAGCTGTAGGTGTCCCTGTTCACTGCAGGGGGGTTGGGCTCGATGATATTTAAAGGTCCCTTCCAACACAAGCAATTCTATGATTCTGTATTCGCTCCCAAACACAGAAGCTTGCTTACAGAGCATTTGAGAGTGACCTAAGTTACCCACTTCATTCACACCTTTCTGATCATACAAAAGAATTTCTTGGCACCAATGAAGGCAATATGAAAACTGGATTAGTTTCTCTTTCAGTGACTGAACTCAGACAGAAATTCATCTCTGCAACAGAAAGCATACAAGTACCATAACCGCTGAAGGAAATTAGGGATCTTCACAGGACGATGGAATTGATCCTGTATCCTGACACATCTCAAGTATCTCCAGTTTAGCAAATACTTTATTCTTATTTCACTCTGGTCTCTAGAATGAAATTTGTTTAAAATATAGGAAGCATTATGTTAAACTGTCTACCACTTTGACTAACTCATAAATTTTCTATAGGTCTCTCATGTGATATCTGAGACAAGTATATTCTCTAGTATGCCTAATTTAAGCTTAAACCACCAGATCTTATGAATCTTCCATGCGTCAGAACCTTCAGTAGTAATTCCATATTCTAGTGAATCTCTGTTAGGATGATTTCCCCTGAGACAAAAAAACTAGTTAGTGTCTAAAGCATCCATCAAAATCATCTACTTCAACAGATGAGGTAAAGAGTTTAGGCGTTCAGCCCTTGCTAGCCAGAGCTGGAACAAAATAGAAAAAATGTGTTGTTTACTTTTTCTTTCCTTTTTTACTCACAGTACAATCACTTAGGCACTTATATAATTTGTGTTTAAACAACAAAAAGCATAGATAGATCTGTCTCACCTCAGTACTCAGAATACAAGTGCAACTGTATGGAACAAGGTAATTCTCAAGATCTTCTCCATTCAGCAGCACTGTATGCTGCAGCATTACATGGAGAAACCCAGGCCCATCCTGAATTTAAACAGATTGGATTATTGTGGTGCCCTACCTGGTCTAATGTACCATACAGATGTGCACAACTTAGCAATATTTCAGACAAGTATTTCAAGTATCTATGATGTATGAGCAAATCAACTGTCATATATTTATGCTACATGGAGGATAGCGCTGTTACTGAAGAACATCGTACCCCATTGGATGATTTAATGTTTTCTAAAGTAAAACACTATGCCCATGGACTTCTCTCTCACATGCACACACTCTGAAGACCAGATTTCCTCTTACCTCTTATCAAGTAGCTAGAGTTCTGACAGCAGTTTGCCAGCAGCCAGATTCACAGTCAGTGTTTCTGAGAACTACTCACTCACACAGATGAGGGCTTGAAAGCCAGATCTCGCTCAGTTCATTTTGCACTGCAACACAACCAACTCAAGGGCTACAAATGCAAAGCAGAAAGCTTAGTCTTTACTGATGTCAGCAACAGATCTGCCTCCTCTAATATGCAGTTAGCTGAGATCTGATCCTTAATTTAAACCCTGAATCACAGACACTTTAATGACAGTCTGCACTTCTAGCTGCAAGACACCTGACTGCTGGAGTCTCCAGTATTAAAAAGAAATGGCAGTATTACCAATATTAGCATTTTGTGGTCTTCACTTACGGGAATATCTGTGACAGATAAACCATTAAAGACACAGGTGCTTCTAAGGGACCTATAAACCATATGATGGATGGCTTTTAATATTGCTATCTATCTTCATCATTTGCCTGAGATCAGCAGGGCAGAGAAGTAACAGACAGAAGGTCATTTAGTGCAATTTGAAAAAGAAAAGAAGAAAAAAAATATGACAGATAGTTAAGGGAAGCCAGCAAACCTGACAACAGCTTTGCTGTGGTCAAGCACTGCAATTAGATTACAAAAAAGAAAGAGAGGAGAAATAGAGTTCCAACCACACTTTCTTCAAAAATCAACATGCTAGATTCCCTTTGAAAGAAAAAAAATGCTCGTATTTGGCAGGTTTATTATTGAATCCAATGTCTAGTCAAGACACTCTGGTCTTGAGGTCAGTTATATTATCTGAGACAGTTTCTCAATGAATACAAACAAAACCTCAGGTTGAGTCCAGAGGCATTCGGAGAAGCACAGTACAAAGATCAAATGTTCTCTCTCCTTTTCTGGGGCAAGAGCCCCTTTCTTTCTCTTGCTCCAATCTCGCTCAAGATTACAGCCAAGCACCCCACATGCAACAGAAACATTTCCCTCCAACAGAAGTCCTGTCATTTGATTACTGTACCCCTTTTTTTCTCTGAAGGGCTTTTCATTCCACAGAAGTTGGTCACCTCAAAATTTCAAAAACAACACAAGGTATCTGCAGTCAGACCAATGCTCTGTTCCCATGGTTTGTACACACCTTAAATACCAACATGCAGCAAAAAACCTCCACAAAAATAATCAAATTCACTAAAAAAAATGCTCCTCCATGCACAGCTTGTTTCACAGGTACCTAAGCAGCCATTTTCGACCTGCCCCTCAGGGACCATTATTAAGGTAACTGTAATTAAGGTTTTGCATCTAATCCCCAATGTTCCACAGCTGAGATTATTATACCAGCTCCTGGGTAACATGATTGCAATGTAACAAAGATATATCTCCAAATACAGCTAAACTTAGCTGGAGATCAATAGGTAGCCTTCTTCCAATGACAGGCAATAATTAGTATATTAGATAGCCAGGATAATGAATGAGAATCTCATTCAGGACATGTAATTCCTCTAGCCTCTCTCTTTCCTTTCAATATTTCCCTCTAAAAACCAAACAACAAACAAACAAACAAAAACACAAAAACCAACAGAATAAGCATACAAGTTTTCTCTTCCCTCCCATTCACTCCAGCCTTCTGCCTTGAAAGCTCAAAAGCTAGCAAGCAGAAAAAGATTTCTAGCACTACCTGCATCCCCCTTTGCATGTTGGCACTCTCAAATATTTGTGCCCTGTAAATATTTTTATGATATATACTTGTTCATGCTATTTACTGTGAACTTGAAAAAAGATAGCTTTCAGCCTAAAGTATAAAGCATATCACATATATATTGATGTAATTTGGCCTATTTGCTATCTGGACTCAGGGTATTCCAAGCCAGACAGTGATCTCAGCAATACTGGCATAGACCTCAAATTAACTCACTGAAATCAAAATAATTTTACTGCTACAAACAAAATCTAGTCCATGAAATACAAAGACCAAATTCTTCATCTACTTGTTCCCACCCACCCACTAACACTGGCTCCTCTTTGCAAACTGTTTTCCACATGAGCAGCCTCAGAAATGAATCACCTTGCAAACTCCCTAGGAATAAGGAATTAAATGTGCTACAACATGGCTTCATGCTATCCAGTAAAGCACTATCTGAACACCATTCCATCTCATTAACACCACTACACTTTCCTCACCACATATTAGACTTACAAGAATAACATAAAAGCACATACATTTCACTTGATTGAGTATTGCAAAGATGAGAAACCCAACTGGGGCAAAACAGCAGAGTAGACTACCACAAGCCAGAGCTTCCAGGCAGGAAATCAGACCTTACATGAGATTCAAATTTTCATAATCTGTAGTACCAGTCATGACCATGAGACTAAGAGGCAACAATTAAAGAGTAACCACCTGTGCCTTCACCTTGTGACTGGAGTATCTTGTATCAACAGCAGAACAGCTGCAAACAGATTAACAGGCTTCTGCAACAGTTTGTTTCTCTGCAGAAATTCAAATATCTGCTGTGTTGAGGTGCACAAATATCTCATGTTGATGAAACCTGGTATAAAATTCATCAAGAGTACCGGGTGCTACAATGGAATATAGAAGTATAATGGTTACGAAGCTCAAGATGACTTCTGCATAGAAAATCCAATATTACCTTAGCCATCAACTTCCAAATTCACTACTATAACAACTTCTATACACAAGCTGATGTAAGAAGAGAATGTTAAAAGAATAAAGTTGATGGTTGAAGCCTATTCTGATTTTTTCCTGGAATTTTTACATGTACTGTTTTCCCAAAGGAAATATGGGCATATATTGGATATTACAAGGAACAAACTGCATTTAAAATCCATCAAATCCTTGTTACATTTGACAGCTTAAATTACTTGATTTACTAACTCACATTTAGTGGAAATATAGGCTTAGAGGTCATCAGTAAATGGACTGTGGGGTGACAGAACCAAACCAGATACTCTTATTTTTTTGTACCACATTTTTGTTACTGCTGTCAACTTACATCTCTGCCCTCTCAGAGATCATGCTCTGAATGTGCCATTACTTAAGGAACAGTTTCCAAGACCAGTACTTTCACGCACCAAAATGCTCAGTATCACTCACTCAGCTGCTTATAACACAGAAAGAGATCATTAGAACCATGGTGATCAAAAAGTATCATTAAAAAATACTGTCATCAGTGAAAGATGAGATCAAAACAGAGCTGCATTATGGGAACATTCTTCTGACATGTCTATGAAAATGGCATAGCTGCATAGTGTCAGGAACAGAATTAAGAAACTACTTAAATTTCTCCAAGGCTGATACTGAAGCTGTCATCACTGCCACCTGTAGAAAGTCTCCCTCCTGTCCTGCTGAAGTTTGTAGTATGGCTGGGTCATAGCTGACAGCAGACAGGTGCACACAGATACCAGTGACTGATTGCAGTTCTCATCCTAAATGCTCCTTCTGCCAAGCTGTTGAAGCAATCGTAATTAAATCACTCACCAGAGACCTAGCTGCAATTTGGGGATCACAAAAGGATAAAGTTGGCTAGCTTTCACATTTGAAAAAAAAAAAAAAAAAAAAAAAGAAACAGTTTTCTGTCAGGGCACCTTGAAGAGGTGTTGAAAAGTGCAGAAGCAGTGATTTCTAAAAGCATCTGTCACTCTAACTCCCTCTTTCTCACCCAGCACAGGAACACCCAAATTCCTCCCTGAGTTTAACTGTACCCATCCTAAATGGCTCTCAAATGGCACCTGGGGCAAGCAAGCTCTTGAGCTGCAATCCGATTTCATCCTCACAGCTATTACTCAAGGGAGGGGAAATGTCTTTCAGTAAAAAGACAAGCAACGGCATTCTTAATCTACCCAAATGTTAAAGCAATTACGTAGCAGGTTATTACCAAGCAACAGAAATGTCCAGGGCGCTCTAGTAAAAAGTAGAAAGAGATCACTGCTCTAAAGATGCTACAAGTCTTGGAGTTGCAGTGCAAATGAAAATAAACAGCAGTATGAATTGTAAAATCAGGGTTCACAACCCAAACCACAATAGTACAATTTGCATCATGTAATGAAGTCTGCACTTGCATTTCCCTCCTCTTTGAAGGAGGGGAGGGTAAGTTCATTCAGAGACAGAAGACCCCAAAGGCTTAAGGTAGGGACTCAAATGAGCCATCAGCCAGAAAGTGCAAGTTATAGTAGAGGGCACCTAAAAGAGCACAGAGTAAGTGAGGGCAAATCATGAGGAGGCAAGCAAAAATTAGACAGGGTGCCTTGACCTGCTGTGAAGAAGTATGATTCACTCAAGATAAATCAGAGGTGACTCTTGCTTAATATAGGGTGCCTGTCTCTGAAGTATCAAAGGCAAATCCCTGTGTGCTGATATTTAAACAGCTGACTGGTTTAGCTGTGCATGACTAATGAAGTCTATACAGATTTATTTTCTACACACTAGCAACCTCTTGCTCTCTGACTCAATAAGTGATAAGCTAGGCACATTAGAAATCATTGCATGGGAATCAAACAAACAATGAAAAGGGTTTCTGTAAGTAAATTAAGCTGAGTATGCTGGCAGCATACAATGCTATGAAGCATTGTCAAAGTCTGGACAAAAATTGTCCAAGATGGCAGCAAAGCCAAAATATTGATGAGAGGAAGACTATCTCCCAAACAGGGATCTGAATTCCTCTGCAGAAATAGCTGTAATTGCTCAGTGGAACAAACAACATAAGAGTAGAGCACGAATGGTTTGCATGGATGTCAGAATAAAGTTATCACTATAAAGAAACAGTTAATAATTTAGCTACTCTCCCTATTATAAGCAGTGTCCTCTAATGACTATTCTGCCATACTATTTAAGCAGAAATGAGGAAAGCTGGTTCTGCCACTACTTTTTGGCAAGGTAGTCTACATTCTCCAGAAACATCAATCTATTCGCATATTCATTCACTTATGTGGAGTAGAGGAAGGACGTGAGAAGGATGGATGTTACTCTGGCATCTTTGCTCCACATCCAAAAAAACACATGCATGGCAGTAAGGAAGAATGAAGCTGGCCTCATTTGTTCTAAAATGTTTTGTGCTTTACTCTGATGTATTCTCTGACATATTACTTCTAGATTTTATCCTTTTTTTTTTTTTTTTAAATATATATTCTTCCTTTTGAAGTCCAGTAAAAAAAAAAAAAAAAAAAAAAAAAAAAAAAAAGATCTTTGATACTCACTCAGGGACATGATTTAGTGGTGGGTTGTTAGAGTTAGGTTGTGGTTGGACTTGATGATCTTTAAGGTCTTTTCCAACTGAGCAATTCAATGATTCTATGATTCTCAGCCTCACTGACTGCAATTAGAGAACTGAAATTCATACAAGTTCTTCCTATGATAGTGCTAAACATAGGAAGAACAAAGTCATCATGACTTTCTTTCCTCCTCCAAACGTGACTCACCAAAATACAAGAGGGGTATATAGGCTACACATCACACAGAAAGGAATCTTAGGAGAAAAATGTAACTAATTTTGCAAAAAGAACAGACTTCTTGCACTTCTTAACCAAACAATCCAATCAGAAGGATAGAAAATGGCTCTGTTTATTAACAGCTATGCAGAGTGGAAGCACATGAAGATATACATGCAAAAAGACAAACATCGGCTGCCTTCACTTTTTACCAAATAAACTGAAGCCTTGTTTTTAAATCAAGTAGATATTACAACCCAGACTTAACAAATAAACAAATAGTGCACCACCCACCCTGAAGACCAAATCAATAGTCAGCAGATGAACTTAAGTGTTTCAACAAAAAGAAGCTGTTTGAAGAAGTGCTTTATACTCTCCTTGCACTCGTCATTGCTGCAGGCTATTGGTCTTTTTCAGACAAGCAGCCTCCATTAATACATACTTGTGTTAGTCTGGTAAGCTTGACCCTTGAGTGTTACCCTCTGCAGGAGGCACCAAGTAACAAGTATTTTTTTTAATAATCTAGTTGGACATGCATATGACCATTTCCAGTAGCTAGGTCGCTGAAGTGTTTTGTTTTTCTCCTTTTTAAATGTGTTATCTGTGTGCAAAAGGGAAATACCATGTATGATTGAACACATAAGAACAAGAAAAAGATAAGGAATCTCTAAAGCTGGACATCTCAGGTTATCTGGAGTCTGTAACAAATACTATTTCATCTGAGATCATGCTAAGGAACTTGCTACAATTAATTAAGTAGATAGGATGAAACTCCCTCACCTGAATGCATTTCATTAATACAATGGGCTAACTTCCAATTCTGTTACCTCATCTGCTCAAAGTTACACATTGGCACAGAGTGCAACACTTTGGAACACTTCGGTTTGCTTGTTTTAGAGTACACAGAAGTAATCTACACTTGAACCACTTGCAATGAATCCAGTCTAAAGAACACGTAACTCAACTAACAAAAATACCTGCATGTATCATAAAAACTGTATCTAACAGATGAGAACAGAACGTAAAACTTCTTTCCCCACAATCCATAATATTTCATAACAAGCAGGCAACCAAAAACAGAACTCTTTCTTTAATGTCCTGATACAAAGCAAAGACTCTGAAAACAAAATACACAAAAAGGTTATACGCACGTTTTGATGATCCTGGTTGAAGTCCCATTGTGTTTCAGGAATCCACATGACTTACCTTTCCAGACCATTTTAAAACCCACAACCTCCTGTCAGCTCTTCTAAATCACCAGACAGACTAGATATTAGGAAGCCGACTACTACCTTGTTCAAGTCACCTCCTCTCCAATCGAACTACAACCTCTGATCTGCATGGTTTCTAACCATCAGCGCTAAAAAGCAACAAGGAATCTCCAATTACAGCCACAGGAACCTGGCATTTTGACATCTGAGAGCCTGCTTTAGTCATTAACAACAGCCTAACAAAAGGCACTAGAGCATTCTGGAGCTGTGAAGTCCAACACGTTAGAAACAAAACTGCAGTATCTCTCTTCAGAGATTTTCATGTCACATACTTAAATGCAGTCCAATACATTCCAAAGAAGCACTTATTTTACACCACTGTTTTACAAGGTGTTATGCTTAGCAAGACTAAACTGAACTCTCTGAACAAGAGAGGTGTGGGAATGGAGACCTGGATGTCCAACAGGGTTTCCAGATCCCC
This sequence comes from Meleagris gallopavo, assembly GCF_905368555.1. Classification (NCBI taxonomy): domain Eukaryota; kingdom Metazoa; phylum Chordata; class Aves; order Galliformes; family Phasianidae; genus Meleagris; species Meleagris gallopavo. The sequence goes on along the minus strand of NC_139408.1, from coordinate 39,630,507 downwards.
TCACATACCTCTTATTCCTCTCTCCCCAACCCCCCCAAAAAATTAAAACAAAAATGCAGAAAATCCTGTTGCTCTGATATTAAATGTTTCTTTTAGACCAAACTGAGTCATTCCAGATTCCAAATCAATCCAAAAACAGATCTGACAGTGGAGCCTCTAGATCTGTGTATGTAGTACCCTTCTTATACAGCCAGTACTGCAGCACAGAGCAGCCTTTTCAATACTTGTTTGAGACAACTATACTCGGAGAAAGGGGAGAGCAATTCAGATAACATTTCAATTGACAAAAGACTTAAAGAAATGTAGGCTTTCTGACCTTCAGCAGGAACAGACTGTGAACATTTGTTAAACAGTTTGTCATTTTTGTCATCAATTCAACCATATCTCAAACTCCCAGGAGGAGGGATACAGGTATGACACTGCAATAATATCACACATCTTACTGTTATTTCTTATAAATTCTCTCATAAATACACATAATCAAAAGCAGCAGTTTATGAAATGCAGGTAGTCAGACCTTTCCAGTCTTAAAGTTTCTGCACACAATAAGCGAAATTATTGATTATTACAATTATGCTTATTACAGCACCGATAGCGTGTGCTTCTTTGTTCTATGCTTAGGAGTAGGGAACAAAATGGGAACTAGCTATCTGCTTAACAGAAGTGAAGAAAAAACTTCCTGCTTCTAGGAGCAAACGTCCTATCAGAATGAACAAACATTTGAGGGCTTCAAGTTTTTGTTTAACTGTTTCAGCAAGTTTATCTTAGTAGTCATTGGCCAATAACAAAATATCCAATGTTTTGGGAAGAATACAAGGAAGCAAAACACTGTTTCTAGCAACCAATTCCTAAACATTCATCTTTGCATACAGAAAATCTAGAACAGTGCTAAGCAGTTTTATGTCATTTCTCTGCCAGAAAAGCTTGAATGAAAACATCAAAGCATAACTCAGTGTACAAGATATAGATATTTTGTACCTATGTTAATAGTATACACAGTATCCACAAGTCATTCTTTGTTTCTCTAAACTAAGAAATCCATTAACATCAACTACCAGCATTGATCTGGTTGTCAAAGGCAAAAACAACCACCTCCAAAATACACACATTTCAAGTATATACTTCCACATTTTCATTTTAGCAATGAAAAAATAACTTGCTGCATGCTTCAAGAAAACTTTCGAGGAAACAAAATTTGGATTTACCATTGGAAAGGCTTTATTTCCATCGTAAGTAAAACTAATTGTGTATTCTCTGTGCTTTAATCTATCAGGACTCGCTGCTCTCTGTAATCCAATGGAAAAAAAAAAAAAGACTTACGGTCATTACACTGGCTCCCAGAATATGAAGTCATGGAGCAATCACAGGTGAAGCCTTCCCACTGCTGATTACAGATACCCTGATTTGCACAGGAATCTTCCTGGCATGTAGTGCTTGGTCCTGAAGAAGGGATGACAAGAACAGAGTGAAACAAAGTTGAGAGAATAAGTTTAGTTAGGCCCACAACAATTTCAATTTATCACTACCACCAGCATTCTCATGCAGTACATAAAAAGTACTAATGAAACAGTTCTCCATTCTTAGACACATAACAAACTTGAGTAAAAGAGCACACAGACAATCGTACACTGCACAACAAAACAGCAAACTGTAACACACAAGAAGGAAGAAAAGTGAACAGCAACATATTCCCTGTTAGGCAGTCCTAACTTCTATATTCTGTGCTCACACAAAGCAATATATAATGAAATATGATAATGTGCAAGGGTAACTGAACAATGCCTTATCCTATCCAAAGAATTATTCTGTAGGTTCCTCAGGAAATGTCATGTTATAAAACAAAACAAAACCAACTAACCAAACATCTCCATGAGACTTCTCTTTCTATACTGGACACCCTTCCATAGTCTTTGGGAGATACAGTCATCACTAACAGAATAGTCTTCCATTGTCTCTGATTTGGAGCTAACCTTTGCTATCTTAGCTCAGATAAAATTGCAAAGGCATAACCAAGATAACAGCAAAAAAAAGTGATCTTCATATCAGAGTGACTGAATGACAATTTGTCATCCACAAGTAGATAGCCAGCTCTTGAAGCTGCATTATTCCACTACACGTTATACTGCTAAAAAAAAAAAAAAAAAAAAAAAAAAAAAAAAAAAAAAGAGACAAATTTCTAAGTAGAAAAGTGCAGATAACAAGAGCAAGCAACAAAACCCCTGAGAAAAAGAGATTCACCTATTGAAAAGACACAGCAGCAGACACAGTAACAGCTGAAGAAAGTTGTGCAGAATTATTCAACACTTTTCCCCTCCACACACCTATTCTTCCCACCCAAGTCATCTGCAGCTGTATGAATCCCAGTACTCTCATTGGCACAGACTGAGGGGAACAGATCACCTCTAGGTTTACAACAGTGCTGACAGACTCTGGGGCCCAGGCTGGCAGATACATGTATGTACTCACTTCTCCCTTGCCTTTATACTTATAAAATTCACAGATAAAGCCAGACACACAGATACGCATCAGGTTGGGGTCTGACGCTTACTCTAAACTTATTCAGATCCAAGAAAAGAAAGGATGAAATTTAAGAATCTGAAATACAATATTAGTTGTCATTTTGTTTAAGATGAGTTTTCTGAGGATAAGAGCTCATTAAAGAAGAGCAGAACAGCATTTTCAACGACAATTTTTCTTCTCTTTTCCTGCACTTATCTGAAAATACTTTAATCAGTAATTGCAGTTGATAATGGGCATCATCAGACTGGAGATATCTCCTGTCCAGGTGCCACAAGAGGAATACTAGAAATCAAGGAATAAGCTTACATAAAGCCTTAGTTACTGTGGCTGGAGGTGCTGTCAGGCCAGAAAGCCAAAGCATTTGAATTATGCCCACAAACAGTTTCTGTATCGCATTTTACAGAAATCAACTGTGAAGATGAAGCTATTTTTAAAAGAGCAAGAGAAAAAATACCATCCATAAGCACCATTTGATGAGGAATTTTGGAAGGCTAACAATAAAAGAAAGCTTGAAGTCAGATCTGTTGTTGTGACGGCACAGCATAGATCCTGGGTATTATGCTTCGCCTCACTTCTCAGTACTACAGGCTATTTGCATGGTAAAAGCATCTTTGTCTCAGAGAGTTCAGCTATTCCTGCTGCTTACAGTCCTGGCTTGGTGTCATAATCCCCCATCTGTAGCAACATAATTTTGTTCAGAGCAACTAACAGGGATGTCACAGGGAATTAGGACTTTGGATTAAGGAGCAAAAGTGACAGAAGCACAGGAAGGCTTATAAAATGAAGACTGTTACCACGCACATGCCCTTTAGTGCTAATTAACAAGGAAAGGAAGACAAACGGTAGCAATAGAATTGGTTCTAAAACACCAATGCCATCAGAGTTCAAGCCCATTTTTATTATCTTTCCTTTGGTAACACTTTCAGCATTCTAGAATTATTTATAAAGCAAAGTTTCAGATTGAGCTTTTGCATAATGCTGGATATATCCAATAAGTCACACTACAAAGTTAATTAACTAATCCATACTGACTTATATTTTCTCCTTGAATTTGCAACATTCTGACAAAACCTGCTAATTCCCCTGACTGCATTTTATTCAGAAGTATTGTTTTTATTATCTGTTTGTTGCTGGTCTTGACATAGTCTCTTAATCCACTTTCTTATGGGCACATGGAATGAGCGGGTAGTGCACAGAGAATAAGAAGAGAAAACTCTCTAGTACACAAAAGCAACCCTACTAGCAGAAGTGCGACTTGTTCTGTCTCCTCCTCTCCAGTATAAACCTACCAGCAGAGGCAGGGCACTGACAACATGTAATGGCAAAGCAGAATTCTACAGACATGTCATTTAATCATTACTTCTCCATCTTCAATTCCTACTGAAACAGCTCAGGATCTGATAATTTGCAGATTTTCTTGGGAAAGTGTTCGAAATCCTACTTTTCTTCCAAGTTACATAGCTAGATTTATGGCTTGCGAGTTTTTGCTACAAAGCATTTTAAGAAAATCACCTTAGAAGAGTACAGTAGCCAAATTTCCATATTCTGTTGCGAAAAATTACTTTGCCTCTCTAGCTCTTTCTGGCACTTTCAGCTGTACAGTTGGTTTCTCTTGCCAAAACTAAAAATATTGAGTTCTACTGCTGTGCACCACTAGAGCTGTCATGTTTCATCCAACAGGTGGGCACTCCTGCCTTGCAATAGGAGTCATTCCTGCTGTGTCATTTATAAGCTCTTTGCAGTGAAAGTAACTTGAGGAATAAAAAGATACTTTATTGCATGTATCATTCTTTCAAGTTACATAAGGAATTCAATTTCTTTATAAAACACCTGCAGGATTATAACACAAATGCCTCATACTTTGATCATGACTAGCAATAGGCTTTAAGCTAAAGCAAACCATTCTAGGACACACACATAACACCTTCCTTCCTACATTAAAAATTCATTCCCACTAGAAAGAATCATTTGTGTTCATGTTATTTCTTCAGTAAGAAGATCTGCAACAGGCAAGGTTCAATAGTACTATGAGTCCATTTTCACTTTCTGACTCTCTAAATTGTCTATAGCTCTCACATCTCTTTTATCATCAAAGAGGTTAGAGGTTAGGAAGAGATATGAAAGTGACGTGCACAACATCTTTACTGTCTTTGCAGAAGATGTTTCTTTGTCTTATGGTTCATAACATGCAAATGCCATAAAGGCCTGAAATATCTATCACTAACAGCAAGACATTATGATTGCAAAGCAATACCATGTTAAATCTATAATCTTCTCTTAACAGCACCCTTCTCTCCCCTCTTTTGTAACCAGTGATATTATGAATTTAATACATGGACTCGGTACAGCTTTTAAAGAGGAATCATGCCTTGGAAATCAGAAGCATTAAGTAGTATATAATTTTGTTCTACAACTTGTTCTTAGAGCAGTTCAAGGAGGAAACCAAGTAAAACCCAGTAAGTTTTCCAATTTCATAATATATACAAAGAAATTTTTTTTTCCCGGAGTAAAGAGTAAGCGAAATTGAGACTAAGTCCAATGGGACAATCACTTCATTGGATGAACTGTACATCATATGCTGTATCTATCAAATACCAACATGTTGAATTAAGGTCCAGTGCAAGATTTAGAAAGTCAGAACTTGTATCCTGAATCATGATTAATAAAACACAGGAATATATCTAAGTGATTTTAACGTAGCAGACTAGAACCAGAGAAAATTAAAAATTACAGGGATTTCCAAAGATGGCAGATTCATCTCTTTGAGATCTTTCAGTTCCTGATTTTGCTAAGAACTCAATATTTCTTTCATCACCTAAATAAGTTTAGGCATCTGGCAGGTTCCATATTTACATAATACACTGTCAGAAATAACCTAAAAGCCAGCATTGTAGAATTCTTGGAAAACACAGCCACTCATACAGTGCCTTGAGCAAATCTGATTCTCCATTTATTTGACGTCATGTCCTCCTTTTCCACGAATATAACTGGTCTAAAAATTTCAGTGAGCACTTAGATGGGATAACAAATACGTAGGTGTCCTAATGAAAGCACATTTACCCCATGATGACAGACGAAGGGAATCAGCAGAATTAATGGCCATGAACAAAGGGTGGATTTACAAGTTGAAACTTGGTACCTGCCTATCTTGCATTCTCCTGTTGTCACCCTTTCACTCTTCTGCTCTAAGCAACTTAGAAGGTATTGAAAAGGTATTGAAAAAGTGCTCACAGTTGCATGGCCATGGTTTTATGATTTTTGTTATTGGTATTTCATACCATAACATCATGTAAAGCACTGGGAGTTAAAGAGTTAATGTCCCACTGCCATGAACCACTGATTTTCCACCTGGGTCTCAGAAGAGAAGAATTACATACCCCATTCAGAGGGGAAAGATAAAGCTGGCAAGTCACCAGTCACTCTCTTGCTGCCTGGCAGTGTGTGGGTGTGCTCCCCAGCCATTTTGCCTTCAATTCAGTTAGGCCTTCAGTTTTGGACACTATCATTTTATTTGATTTATTAGTCTCAGTTCCAATTATGTTGTATTATATAGTGTTATCTTGCATTCCAATATCATATTTAGCAAATTAAGTTTCCTCCTCAGATTGTTGCCACTGTTCTGTTTTTAGGCTCAGATCCCATCTCCCTATCCTTCCCCCTTTCCCTTTTCGGGCTGGTGGGCCTGCTGCTCCCCTGTCACAGGCACAGACAGATCTAGATAATTCCATGACACTGGTGAAGGATGGAAAAAAAAACAAACACACAACAAAAAGTCAACTGCATAAAAGGGAGTATGCCTGGATCAGATATGACAAGGGACATTGAAGTAAACAACATTCAACCACAGAAAATAAAAGCCAAAAGGAAAGACTGAAAGCGCTGTATGTGAACAAGAAAAGTACAGTCAATTGGAAACACAGTTTTCGCCACTGCAAGTTAAAGCAGTGCAGAAGTTGTACTATCAGTGCTGATGGTCTGGTGGGTTTTGTGTTCTGAATTAGCCAAGATTATTTAGCAAAGGTTGGTTTCCTGAAAAGGCAATAATCCACATTATGTACTCAAAAGAAATATTTCCCCATAGGTGTAAATATGATCAGGTCTCCTAATCTGAAATGAAGATATTCTTATATAATTAAGGACTGTACACCAAAATGAAATCAAGCAAGAATGAATCTCAACAGCTGTTGTAACAAGCCTTTAGGTTCTGAGGACTCCTAGAAAACAAAAACAAAAAGCAAATCTGTTTGGCTCCCAGATCTCTTCTTCATGTTGCATCCACATCACTGGAAGTCAAAAATTGAACAGAAGCTCCCACGCATGTGTTCTGAAGTCTGATAGACACACAAGGAAAAGGTTACAATAACCGTTGTCAGAGACACCCAGTAGTCACAGAATGGCCCGGGTTGGAAGGGACCTCAAGGATTATGAATCTCCAACCTCCCTGCTACAGGCAGGGCCACAAACCTCTCCATTTATTACTAGATCAGGTTGCCCAGCGTCCTATCAAATTGGCCTTGAACACCCCCAGGGACAGGGTATCCAAAACCTCTCTGGGCAGCCCGTTCCAGCACCTTACTGCTCTCATAGTAAAGAACTAGTCACTGATGTTTAACTCAATTCTCACATTCCCTGCCACATTTTGAATGAATGGCACAGAATATCTCAGTTCTAGAGCTAATTTCTCCCCAGCATTCTTCCAGAATGATGTTTCTACTTATATTAGTCCCAGCCCATGCACCTTTTATATTCTTTCAAACCTCATCCTTTTCCACTTACATTTATATAAACTTCAGAAATCTCTTATAAGCAGCACCTAACACTCTTCAAATTCCCCATTTCTGTAATACAGAGTACTTCAACCTTTTACAGCTGGGAATAAGGCAAAGATGCCAGAAAAAAAAGTGGCCACAGTCAGAGGCTCCGCATGCACAGAGCACAAACTTCTGCCTTCCTTTAGGCTACCAAGCTATCCAGATTTGATGTTTCACATGCACCCAAAAACTAAAATGATCTCAGACTATCAATATTTTTACCTGTTGGGTGCCACTGCCTATTAACAGCTGCACACGGATGAACCAATTGCTCATTAAAATTTCCTTTGTTTCCCCCAATTTCCTTTTTTTTTTTTTTTTTTTTTTCCTGTTCTATGGAGTCATAGAGAACTAAACTATGTAAAAAAATAAACAGGCAACATTCTGAAGCAAAGATAATTGCTATCTATCAACTCCTGGAATATAGAACAGGAAAATTTTAAATGGAAAATTGCATCGAATGCATTAGATCAGAACAGCAACATTGCCACATCTTCAAAATAAGCATGCTGAATAGAAAAGGAAGTTAAAAAAGTAAAAGTTTTGTCATGATGAAAAAAACTATGTATTTTCTCTCACAACAAAACCTTAGAATAAACCTGTGGCTTAGCTGCAAAATTTCATAATGATTAAGCCTGATACCATAACAGATGCCATCTGCAGCTTCAGGCCTGTTGAACAGAGGGAGTGCATAAAGCCCATCTTCCCCTTATACCTAAATCAATTTATTCATTTTCTATTGAAAAGAAGGAACATTTTAAGCTTCCACAACATTCAGGAACAAATTAATTAGCTATAGTGTAGTCCCTAGATAAGCTGGAAAGTCTATTTTCATTGTCAAGTTTAAAGGGCTAGAATGTCAACACCCTAGAAAATATATCTCTGGTAGCTATAGGATCAAAACACTATAAATTTCTAACAAGCAGATTTCCTCCCTTACTTCTAAGGATCTAGGGCATTTGGATGTAATAGTACTGTTAATCCTTCCTTCATTATGTATCTCCTGAGAGTTAGCCTTCAAACTGGTTTTCTGTCAGCACCTCATCTTTTCTGTGATTAAAGTAGTATGTTCTCAACTGCTGTCTGGCCTCTCTGAGAGATTCTGCTGTTTTCCTCCCAGTTTTCCCCCCTTTTCTACTGAAGTTATTCTCTGTCCCTTTAATTTCACTAGCATTGCCTTGGTATTTTAACACTATCCACATAGACTTTAGCATTTTGGCAGCCTCTAACATCACTGATTTCTCCCTTTTAACTTGGCAGATAATAAAAATATATCAGTAAAAATTTCATGCATAGATGAACATCATGAAAGAGCCTTAGTTTCCAATTTTTTATAAAGAAAACATCTAGTAGAAAGTTGTAAGAAAGACCTAGAAGAAGCGTTAAAAAGGGCACGTATAAAAGTACTTGCTAATCAGACATGATCACTTCAGCCAGTACTCATGTTTGATCAGTTACGGCTTGTAAAATGACATTAACTAATAAGGGAATATGTAGTTAGTAGATTTTGTAACTTAAGTTCCATACAGATATCTCCATGGGATTTGCTGTTATCTGGGGATTTTCCATTTGTTTGTTTCAGTTAGTTTTTATTCTTCCACATTCTAAGTTACAAAACTAAAGTTTCATGGTCTATTCTCACTCCTAAGAACCAATAGTAAAGTTGTCTCTTCTATTTCGTGCAACTCTGATATCTTCTGTACCTGTATATAGAACTGCTTTTTGCCTGAATAACCATCAACCATTTCAGGAAATCAAACTGTGCTCTTACACATGTTCACAAAGATTGATACAGTCAAACCTCTCAGGTCAACAAAAAACATCCTCATGTCCTTCTTCAACTCATATGTCACCTTCAGAGGTACTAATTGCCTTTCTCCTCCAGTCTCAGAGGCATGACTGTATCCAGTAAAAAGGCACCAAATGTTACATAAAAGCATCTTTCAGTCCAAACCAGTAATGGGGAAGAAGAACCTTCTCTACCTTGCAGGTCAGCTTTGGTCAACTCAACTTTGTTAGCAAAAACAAAAACAAACAAACAGAAAAAGCAAAAACAATAAACAACAGGTTAGTATAAAGATAGATAAACCAGGTTGCCATCACTTTAAATAAATAAATAAAAGTAATTAGTATAACGCCATCACAACCAATGCGCATAATCAATACATGCAGGAAGGACAACATAAGCAACAAGGACACCAAGGGACATAGCTACCTTTACTCATCACCACTTTAACAAAAGCAAAAAACAAGCAACAAATAAAACCACATGAGAGGGAGGAAATGCATTTAATTCACACACAGGGACACACAGTTTACACAGTAGCAAAAAGAAAATACCACATTTTTAACACCAATTCTTCTGCATCTACTTATACTTCGAGATGTTGCTTCATTTGAGAAATACCTGGAATCCATTTATGTATAAAAATCTACTTGACTTTCAGAAGACTAGTCAGGAATATTTTTGTTTTGTTTCTACATCCAAACTCAAGAACTGAATATAAATTTGCTGTCTGTCATAAGAGCACAGATTGTCTTGGCTCTTTGGACAAAGTGGATTCGCTGCCAGCAAACCGTAGGGGATTGATAATTCTGGAAGAAGATAACCTTTGTTTAGCCCCAGAACTGAACTTAACAGCATATGAAAAGTGACAGTAAAAAAATAAAAATAAAAATCCAACAACAAAAAAGCTTTCCTCTCACAAGCTGTTTTACGCTCACAAATTTCAACATGCTTTTAAAAAAAGCCTGCATCATCAGGTAAACAGACAGCTCCTTGGGCTTTAAATCCATTCAATCTTTGGCAATCTCTTCAGAGCAATCAACAGATATAACAGCAGTGCAAGCTCATTTCTTCCTATAGGCAAACATGATCTTGTTATCAATGGTAAAATCATAGCAAAAGAGAACAATGAAGCTAACAAGACTTACTGGAGATCAAATATAAGCTTGCTGTAAATTGCAGAGTATAAAAAAAGCAAAGTAGAACAAAATAATACCACTGATAGTCTTCTATTGGGCACAGATTTTTTTTAATTTTTATTTTTCTGCAAATGGAGAGTCCATTTTATGAGAAAGTCATGTAGATTTTTGGTTTCTACTACCGTGATTCTAAGTTTTCTTTTTCAGCATGGAAAAAGTATGAGGACAAAGATGAGAGTATGGGCAGCAAATCCTAAACCCCTGCCAATGAAGGTTACACATTTTTATCATACATCACAATGAGAACAACAAAAAACCCCAATACTGATCTCTTATGGTTCAAAAGATGGATATTTAAGAAGTATATAAGAACAGGGTGATACAAAGGGGTGAGTATAAAGTTCTAATATTAATTACTGATACTGAAGAGAGATTGGTAGCTCTCACTTTTATTTTCTCGTTTTACATTAAAAACCTTAATAAACTTCAACTGGCATGCACAGATGCAAATTTTGTGCTTCATATGAAGTTTAACAACTTTGAACTGGGAAGAATTTCTCCCATTTCTCTATACATCTTTCTAGACACATATTCTAAGAGAGTAATTTGTGTGTAACAAACAAGCACATTTCCCACCTGCCCACTTCCTCATCTTCGTAGCTGAGCAAGAACAAAACTTATGTTTGTTCCCTAATTCCAGTAACAAAGTAACAATGGAATACAAATACATAAAGAATAGGAGAACTGTCAAACTATCATGGAGTAAACAAATGTTCCTCTCCTCAATGGAGGAACTCCGATTCTACAAAGAAAAGTGAAGTATCATCAGATTGAAAGTTTCACTACTGAGTAGACGACGAGTAAAATCCTTTTTGACATTATCTTGCTGTGAGATTTTAAGCATGAGATTAGATTTCCTTTTTTTCCACACACTGCTTGTTACGCAAAATGTGTTTCTGATTATCCAGCCTGTGTCATTCATGCTTCTCACACACCAGTGAATTCAAAAGGTTAACTATAATATTTTAAGGAAAATAGCACAAGATTTTTATTTTACTGTAGGATTTGGAAGATAATTAAATAAGGACAAAAGTCCCAAAACATCTGGAGCAAAATCACCATCTGGTTAAGGAATAATAAATCTTCTTTGTGAGAAGCTGTTTTCAGTGGAACAGGTGAGGAAAGGAAGAAGCCGCATTTCTAAAACACAAAGGAGACTGCTTTGTAAAAAAAAAAAAAAAAATGTTCTTTAATCACTGTCATTAAGTGTGTTTGGCTCTATTTTGTGGGGAGAAAGAGGGACATGATATAATTTAGAATTTCAGATAGCTCTAGAGCCTGTGGTAAGCAGCACAGTGATATACAAATAAAGGAAAGGAAAACATAGCAGAACAAAAGGAAAATGAGCATAGAGAAAAGGAAAACCACCCCAACTGCAAGAGGTACCCACTAACAGAGTAACATTCACTCTTTTGTGGAGTTTCAGACATCTACTTAACTTCTATCAGGAACAGTGATGAAAAAACACTAAGTCTCTTAGTATTGACATTTGTGGATGGAATAAATTCAAATTCAACCATTCACTTACTACTAAGAGCAGGAAATGAGACACTCAGCAAATGAACATGATTTTAGAAATCTAGATTCAAGGAAGAGATGACCTCAAGTTTGAACTGATTTACTTTCTGGGAAGGCAATAAGATCATCTGGAATAACTTCATCTGCCAACTCTAGCCTACACTCCACAGTGCAGAAATCTTTTATCTCAAGCTCTCCAGCACCACCCATAGTGCATGTCTGACACAAATGGAAATTGTTAGAACAAGCACATGGTGAGATGAAGATATAAAGAATGCTACAATTCAAAAATCAAATGAAACAGTCATCTGGTAACATTTTTGTTATTATTACTTTAGCAAATCCTAAACGCGTTGGCAAAAAGTCTTCCTTTCCAGCACTTCCCCTGGTACTGAACATGGACAATTCAGGAAAAAAAGCAAGGGTGTTAAATTGCAAGAGTAAGTTATAGCAGAATGAAGGCCATTATTCACCTTCTTATCTACTTTTTAAGTTTATAGCTGCCTCCAACTTGAACCTTGTTCAAGTGCTTCATAAGAGAAGGGAAACACTCCTGACATTTATGAGAATGAAACAATCTCCACCTCCAGGCAACTATTCTGCAGGTACTAGATAGGTATGCAGACAGAATACGTGCCACCTTACATGACCATGTGCTGACATTAAGTAGCCTTGGATAATAGGAGACTAAAGAACTGTATTGTGTACAAGAAGGAGGAAATCCAATAGCTCTTACAACTGTGTCGAGTCATCTGGGAAAGCATCAACATTACGTTCTGGAGGCGCACACAGAACAACAGATTCATCTAATGAGAAGTCCTCGAAGGAGAAAGACTACTGGCTATACAGCCAACCAATTAAGCTAGTTTTAAATAGAAGAATTACCAGAAATCACTAATGTTAAAGAGGAGCTTTTAGTGCACTGAAGGTAATCGGAAAAGACATTTTCAAAAACCCCAAATGGATTTTTTTTTCCTTGAACCTCGGAAATAACACCACAGCAAAGATACATTTCTTCTTTTAGCAATGTAGCTCACCTACAAATGGGCAAAGCCACAAGTTCTGTTATACTAAGCTCACTTCCACAAGGAACAGTGTGGTTAACACTTAAAAGCAGCAGAAAGGCAGAGAAAAGAACAGCACAAAGCAGTGAAGAATTTACCAATACCGTGAAATTGGAGTTGACATTGAAAGGGCTCTTTTAACAGGACATAAAATTCTCACAAACTAGAGTATTACTGTGGGAGTGTGGCAACAGGGCCAAAGTGCAGGAGTTTCCAGCCAACCGGAAGGCACATAAACAATTAAGAGATTGGCTTTAATTGCAATGCCAATTTGGTTTTTCTTGGCCTCTGAAAGATGGCTCTAAGATGGCATTTTGAGTCCTAGGAATTCCTATTGACAAGTGTCAATATATCAATATGATGTAACCTGAAATCTTGACATGGTTCATTTAGTAAAGTCCTGTCTGTGAAGACCAGTTAGAAAAACATCTTGAACATGTAAACTATAAATCTCTCCTGATAAAATCTATTTTCCTCTAGTGATTACTAACCGACAGGTGTTCAGTGGAGCTAGACACAATCATGACTTCCATTTAGCCCAACCAGCAGAACCCTGAACTTTTTTATGCCAAGTATCCCATATACTATGGGAATTGATAATAAGCATGTGATTGCTGATGATGTCAATATTCTTTTTAAAAAATGGGAACTAAACAAGAACAGTAAATTATTCAAATAAGTTTCAAGAAACAACTGCTCTTTACAAGCTTCAAGAAGTCACAGCACATTTGTTTTCATTTAAAAAAAAAAATTTCCAGGTGGTAGGACAATGTTGGGGAATAGCCTCAAAAGCTTTTATTGAAAACCCACTTCTTCAACAAGGAAATTCTGTTATGGTATGATCTTCACCCTTCAATTACTAACACTCCTTTCTATTTTCCCTGTCTCTACTTGGTCCTCAAAATCCTTATTTATGCAAGTGTCAAAAAAAAAATAAAAAATAAAAAAAGGGCTTTCTCAAGCACTAGTGAATTACAGGCTTGAGTTTTCTTTCATAGTATTAAAACATTAATAAATAGCTCTAAGAATAGCACAAGAGTAGTCCAACTCAGTACTACCCCTTCCATTACTGGAAAGGTACCACTTCATAAGGTACTAATAATCAAGAGAAAAGTTGCTGATGAGGAGACTTATAGTCTCCCCATGGAAACACAAATGTGTGGAAACACAAATGGATTGCAGCAAAGGATTTCTTGAAGAAAGCAAACTAACGAAATAGACAATGAAGTAGACAAATAGATGCACAGTAGCCAGCAAAGAAGAGTACATGAGAGGGGAACAACTCTGAAATCAGTCATACCTTCACATCCACGTTCAATCTGCCCACTGCGGTGCAGAGCGTCATTTATTAGATCAGGAAGACGCCCATTCAAGTCCACAGATGCTAGACAGCCCTGAAATCCATCACGTGAGGCCACTAGCTTTGGGAGGTTGCTGTACATGCCTTGAGCTAGACCAGCAATGTAGAGATCACCTGCAGAAGAAAAGGGTAAACACACAAGAAGAAAGTTACGTAACTTGGCTTTCTCCCACTCCCAAAATTAGTGAGCCAAACATCTGCTTAGGAAAGGTTAAAAGAAAAGTAGGATATTGTAAGGGTCCAGAAGTCATTTCTGGCTATTTAATATGCATACGTGCTGTCTGACCGGTGTCCTTGATCTACATCCAACTATAACCAAATCTTAACCTAACCTAAAGCAACATTTACTACTCACTCTTGAAGCCCTCACACAACTCTGTATTTTATGTCATTTTTATGTAAGACTGAAGTAATTATGAATGCATTTCCCTTGTATAGCCCTAACTTCAACCAGATGAATTGCGTATAACCTGCTCACTGTCTTTGCTCGTGTGCTTTCCCATCAACACTAGCAATCCATATACTCAACCCTGGGTTTCCAACAGTTTTAAACAAATTTTGCACACATCCCACCCTCCCCACCAATCATCAGTGCATCCTGTTTGATTGTCTATCACCTGTCAGTGCAAGATATATGCTGTGCACAGTGGTACTTTGCTAGAATTTCCACTGTTCCTAACAAACAGAAACTTAATTGCACTTAATCTAGGGAATAACCTCATATTGACCATCAATTTCCAAGGAAAAAGAAACATCAAAAATCATCCACGATGAACTATTTATTCTGGTATGGAAACTGCCAAACAGAGAAAGAGAAAAATGAACTTGAAAGCCAAAAATCTGAAAATTCCAGATTTTCTGTTCTGAAACCCATAACGTTTTCAAGCTTACAGGTTAAGCCCTGCTGAAATAAAGAGAGGGGTGGGGAAATGTCATTCTTGTAGAATTTACCTTTAAGATCCAGATTTTTGGCTCCATTGATAACCTGAGTGACCATCTTTGTGTCCACCTTTAGACTGTGTGTGTTACTGTTATCTCTGGTGATGACAACATTGTGCCACTGGTTGTCATTAAGAGGACGGTCACTGTTGCCTTTAATAACATTGGGTCCATTCCCAAGGTCAAACACATAGTGTATATAGCTGTAAACATAACAAGAACCAGTTAAAATTAAACAACTCCAGCATTGATAAGATGATAACATACACAAGTCACGAAATAAAGTGTCTCTGGATTGGAAAGATCTAGTTAGCCAAAATTGAAGCCCCTGATTCAGAAAGGTGAGTTCTTTCTTTTCCACCATGTGTAAGGGTTCACATTTTGAGAGATTTCATTTGAAGTAATCAGATTGTAATAATAAAGTATTCGTCTTTTTTTTTTTTTTTTTTAAACCAAATTTCTTTCAGACCCACTAAAACTTCTGACTGTGCTTGTAATTATTTTTAAAAATTGGTAAGACCAATTGATGTAGTGGAGAGCAATGCTAGACATACTTATTTAGGGCACATATTCCCCAGATTCTGAGTTTTGAGTAACCCTCTTAAAAAGTTAATTGGGAAACTCACTTAAAATATTGCACTAAAATTCACATGAGATCCTATGCTTATTCAAGCAGCTGGAAAACAATTATCAAGTCTTTTTGGAAAAATATAAACTAACAAAGTTTGAAGTCGTGAGACTGTTACCCTGAATTGTTTATACAGTTCAAACACTGAAATCCACCTGAGGATAAATATTCTTTTCTGAAAATCAAGACAATAAAATTCAAACCTCAACAGAGCTCATGACTTTTTTTAATTGATTTACTATTAGTCAATGTCCCACTTACAGAAACTCATGAAAAGTTAAAAAATAAAATGGACTGAACCTTAGTTATATTAAAATAAACAGGACTAGTTAAGAATGTTTCTGGAATTCATGTTTACAGTGTCTAGATGAGTACAAGACAAACATTTACTCAACTGATAAATGCACTTTTTTCCTTTTTAAAGCTATCGTCCTTGACAAAAGAATAGAGCTCAAGAGCAAGCTCAATTCACTCTTCTTGAGCATCACTAGAAGGAACACAAATTTGGCAGCCCACAAGATCTGTTTACCTTCCATGGAGGTGGCAGAAATGCAACAGGTCAGTTACAGGGAAGGAGAGAAAAAAACAAAAGGAACAAATTCAGAGCCCTTGGCATATTTTCCGCAAGATTAACAAGAAAAAAATCTAGGCATAATCAAATCTGAAGGACTTCAAACTTTGTTTTTCACATACTGTAAATATATCTTTCCCTAAGTCACAGGGAGAAATCAACGGTAAAAATCAGGAATCCTAAGTTATAGTGTTTACATCCAAGTGCTTTGTCATACAACTCAGAAAACAGAGAAATGTGAGATTGATTTTTTTATGCAAGACTTTAAATTTTATCTATAAAATGAAACCCTGGTAGAAAAAAAGCAGAATGTTCACGTACCCCTTGACTAGCTCAACTGCAATGAAGTCATTACCATCACCACTGTTAAAAAGTATGAAACCGTCAGCTGAAGTGGTCTTGAACTGAAAGAAGAGGTGCATGGATGTATAAGCCTGCAAGGTGGCCAGACTCAGGTAGCTGCTCTTAGTCTTGAATGTCACAGGGTCAGCTATAATGTTGCGGAGACCAAAGCGTGCCTTCAGCTCACAGTAGTCAATATCACCATTCTTGCACAGGTCAATGTAGAGCATCCCATTGAACATGAGGCTCTGAAGGTGACCAATAAAGCTAGAAGGGATGACAGAAATGTAACGTTTCTCCGTCATGATCCCTGTCTCGATGTTATGGAACTCCAAGCGGGTGTGATCACCAACCATTGTGCCTGAAAATACAGAAAGAAAGAACAGGCAGAAAGCCTAGGCATCAGTAATAGGTTTTATGGAGTCCCTTGCCTCCCCAGTTTTCAGACTTACAGCATTACTAAATTAATTCCACACAAAAAAAGAAATGACAGTCTTGGTGAAGTAGCTTGAGTACACTGGTTGTGAAAACCCAGACAAAGAAATTAAGACAGGACTAAAGGGTCAAAAAAAGTCACAAAATCATAGAATGGTTTGGATTGGAAAGGACCTTCAAGATCATCTTCAAGTTCCAATCCCCCTGCTATAGGAGCACTAGACCAGCCTGCCCAAAGCCCCAGCCAGCCT
Source organism: Meleagris gallopavo (assembly GCF_905368555.1). Taxonomy (NCBI): domain Eukaryota; kingdom Metazoa; phylum Chordata; class Aves; order Galliformes; family Phasianidae; genus Meleagris; species Meleagris gallopavo. The sequence goes on along the minus strand of NC_139408.1, from coordinate 39,613,083 downwards.
GGCTTTGAATGCTCCATGGAGGGGACATCTATAATCTCTCTTTTTCCAGTGTCTGATAACCCTCACATATAAATAATTTCTTCCTAATATCTAGTCTTAAATCTACCCTCTTCCCGTGTAAAGTCATTTCTCCTCATTCCGTCACTATATGCCCTTATACAAAGTCCTTCCCCAGCTTTCCTTGCAGGCCCCCATTACGTACTGAAAGGTACCCAAGAGTCCCCAAAGAGCTCTCTCTTCTCCAGGCTGAAGTTTCCCAATTTTTTCAGCCTGTCCACATAGGGAAGGTGCTCCAGCCCTCTGATCTAGCATCCTTTTCACACAGTCCTTGGTCCTTTAACATACAACAACAGGAACCATTTACCTCATCAACATTTATTCATGTTTAATTGTTTTCTCCATACTCAACATACATCCATTATTCAAACTCTGCTACAAATATGCAGTTATTGTTTCCATGAGATTTTCTAGACTACTGTTCTGGATTTTCATGATCAGCTGTTGGCAGGCAGCAGGGCCAGGTCTGCAGGGATACTGCTGTGAAGAGAGGCCAGAGCCATGCTGGCCCACAGATGGCCACTGCCAGTTAGTTCCAAAAAGCTCCCCCCCCACCCCCTACAATCCCCCAGGACTCAGATGCGCCCCTCAGCTATGCTGGTAGCACCTCAAAGAAAAGATGCATAAGAAAGAGGAAAATGCTGCATGCAAGTGAGGAAGAAGGAAAGAAAAGTGCAAGAATGCCCTGCAAACACTGAGGTCCAGGAAGGAGGAGGGGGGATGAGGCACAGCAGGCACCAGAGCAGCGATTCTCCCATAGCTCATGGAGGGCCACTACATAGCAGATATTTACACTACAGCCCAGAGTTGATCCCACACCACACCAGGCAGACATGCCATGGAAGAATCGTGACCTGTGGAGGACACACACTGAGGCAGGTTTTCCTGACAGATAGTGGAGATGACCCATGCTTAAGCAGTTCAGATGCAACTTCAATTTTCAATTTTATACACTCTACGTTGAGGAATAGAGAGGTAAACATAGAAATATGAGTTTGGATCTCAATACACATTTTGCATCCAGTTTAGTGGAAAGTATGACTACTTAACTGCTCTCATTTGAGGCTCAGTACTTCTAGAGAAAACAGCCAAGATCCTAAATGAGTCCCCCAACCCTCCCCAACAAGAAAAAAAAAAAGATCAGTACAATTAGAGACTATATGTGAAGTATCTGAGTTCAAGCCACTTTCTGCAGCTTTTCATAGCAACTCTAAGGCAGAGAAGTCGGTTCTTCTGGGCAATATTTGGATGCCTTATTAGAAGTATCTTAGAAGTATCTCTTTTTTTTTTTTTTTTTTTTTTTTTTTTTTTTTTTTTTTTTTGCCATGCTGTCTCTTTCAATACAGACTAATCAGTGTGGTTCTTAAAAACAAGTCCCTTCTTTACTATATAGCCCTATGTCAGCTCTGTTGGTTCTCCTACTACAGAAACGTTTTAACACACTGGTGAAATTCTACCAGAATAGAAGGCTCAAAAATACATTAGTTTTGTGAAAAAACTGACACCCAAATAAAGACATGATAATTATTTAGAGTGGGATACAGATAAGAAGAATTTATCAATAATATCATGCTGGATTGCATCTGTCGGTCAATTAGCATGCATACATAGCTCTTGACTAGCCACTGCAGAAGTTATATCTGAGATACTGAGATTGGATCTGTAAGCCTCACTGTCCACTATACCTCAATTTCAAGTAAACTCCCCTTTTAATTTGCCTGAGACAGATCCACTGAACTTAGAAGCTTCCTCATCCTTAGTACTGCCACCTGAAATCTCCTTTCATTTCTCACCTAACTCCCAGATTAAGAAACAAAATCTTTCATTACTTCTTCTATTTGTAACATATTGTTGTTGTTTTTTTTCCTGTTGTCTGAATTAATTGTTTATATGACGTGAGTCAAATTAGGTGAGCTAACAGCCTCTAACTTGCTTAGGCCTTCTTCAATACTAAATATCCAACTCACCTTTCATGACCAAACACTAAGTGAAATTCTTCAGCTTACACTTTTTGAAAAACCTGATCACAGTTTGACAAAGACAGTAAATAGGAAGTTATTAGAAAAAAGTGTTCTCAAGTATTTACTCCAAATACGAATACAAAAACGTAATTTTTCTTTTTGCTTATTCACAATTTCAACAGCAACCCAAGCACATAGATTGGACAAACTTACAAGTAAGTGAAAGCAGTCACGTACTCCTGACTATTCAGAAATTCAATCTGTAGTACAAACACAAATGTTTTAAAATTCTGAAACAGTCCTTTACAGGAAATTTTTTTTTTCTGACAAAATGTCAGGTCGTAGGCACTGAAAAATTCTGGGTACGGTAAGTTTGTTTAGACAAGCCATCTCTTACCCACTGTTAAGACTTTCTTTAGTTTCACCATTTATCAAATGAAAATTTCTAACTTTTGTAAACCAAGATAATTTTTTTGTTTGTTTGTTTTTTGTTTTGTTTTTAACTTCAGCAGGTTGGTAAACTAAAAATGTAGAGATGTCAAGTACCAAGAGCAGGCAGATTCTTCTACTCTTAATTAAATGCAAAGAACAATTTGTGAGAGTAGGGTATACAAAGCTGGAATACACTGGGATAGGAAACACATACAGGGGGAATTAAAAAATTGAGTGATTGCGGTTGGAAGAGGTAAACTCAGACTTTTAGAAGAAGTAAGAAATGGGAAAAATGAGACAGGCTTAAGAAAAATAGGACAGCAATGGCAGTACAGGTAGTCAGGAGAAGATCAGCGAAAGGCTGAAAACAGCATGATATTACAGGACAGATATCTTTTTGTAAAAGACCATAGAATGAAAATCTGGTATCTTCAGGTCTCATCAGCTGTCAGTCCTAAAGTTCCTCTCACTTGCTTCACTCCGATCTGTACAGAGTATTTTAACTACTACCACATTCAGCAGCTTGTCAGTTCAAGTGGTAGCAAACAAAGATTTCCAGCCTCTACTGTGGAATTCGGGTGCTAATAAGATGCTGTGGAGAGGAATGTGCCTGCTGTACTTATACATCATTTACCACTGATATTCAGTGGTCAGTTACATTGAGAAGGGAGGTGGGGAACATAGAAGAGTTTTGTGATTAAGCAGCAAAATACTGTCCAGAGGAACTGGATGATGACTCTGCCTTAAGCTGCCTGCAGGAAGCCAGTAAGTCAGAAAGTCCATGGCAAATTTTTCACAGGTGATCATTAATTGTCTAGATATAGTTCTCCCAGTAGCAGAAATGAGCTAATAGAACCCAATTTACAGGCCTGCTGAATGTAAATGACTGAGAAATCATGTCAAAATTGTACCAAATACACCTAACTTTAATCTGATGCCTTCAAAACCTGTAAAAAGGAAAAAAACTCCTAGTCACTTCATAAAACAGACAAAGGAGTGAATCTAGATACAACTTCTTAGTTCCACATAAACATATTGGTGAGTTGCACACCCAAGGGGGAAAAAAACAGCTCTATATTAAGAACAAAATTTAATTTGCGTGCATTGTTCCAAACAAGCAACAATCAATTAGGTTGCTTATTTTTAATGGGGGCCTAATTTAGACTTCTGATCTATGCCTAAAGAGAGCATGAATCCAGTGGAAAAATCTATGTGACCACATCTAAAACTATATCATATATCCCAGGAAGCGGAATGCAGATTGCACACAGTCTTAACTCTGGTTTTGACTTTTGACTTCATTGTGGTGGTCGTCTTTTAATAGATATTTTTAGCAGCAATGCATCTTTAATTATGTAATTCATGTACATATGCAGATCCTATTTTAGTCTAGGATTGTATCATTATTATTTATAAATACATTTTCACGAAAAATGGACTACGAAAAACAGATGGCATTTCTGGGGACTGAGTTACAAATGCAGAGAGTGCCACCTCATGGTACTTGCTGAAAAAAAAACAAACCCAAAAACAACTCACATTCAGAGAAACTGTTCTCCTAAAATGCAAAAGTAAACAAGATGATGCATTTACCTGCATGTTTCACTAATTCAGAAAGATCTCACTTGAATAAAGTTTCATTTGCCTCCAGGCTAGTGTTGATCAAGTCTCTGCCAATTCTTACAAGGCAATTTTTTCATTCATATTCTTCTTTGATTCTCTCTTGCAAATTATCAGCTTATAGCACAGGATATATTTACTTCAGAGGGAAAATTTACATTAAGTCATTTTCCTGCAAACCCCTATCTTCGGGCTTATTTCAAAATCCTGCTCCTGGCCTACCAGACAATCTCATTACCACATTACTTACAATTAATTATACTTACACAGTAATAAAAAACATTTTGTAGACATAGGCAGCTCCAGAAACATATATCCTACAGTAGCTGTTCTCTCTCATTGCTTTCTGAGTAGAAGCTTGTAGAGAGGACTCCAGCATTTGGCAAAACAGCATTGGTTACAAGTAAATAAATACACTCTTATCAATGTTGCACCTGGCCTTAATGTTCTTTGTGATCCTATTGTCAGTCTTCACACTCCTGGTGTTTTCCTTAAAAAGCCAGTTTCTGTAGTTGCACACAGCTTTGAGAAATTTTATACTATTACTTAAAAAATGAAAAAGGTTTCTGTCTCTTCCAGCTGTGGAGAAATAGACCAGAAATATCACATATAAAGATCTTTTTTTCATTGCAGAAAAAAAGATCATTGTAAAGGAGTTTGGTCATTTTTGTGCAAATCTCCTAACTTGGCATACATCTTTTCTTCCTCCTCCTCAACTCCATTTCTACAAAAAGCATAAGCTTAAAAATCTGTCAGAGAATGCAAGAAAAAAAAAATGACTGACACATTCCATGTGTTAGAGTAATCAATATTCCAGTGAGTTAGAATCCTTCCTAATCTCTTGAAGAAAGCTGAGAGCAAAGTGTTCTATTTGCCCTTTCTTCTGGATGGCTCTAAGCCATGGGCACAAGAATTTTAAAAACAACACTAGAGACAGAAGTCCACATTCTCTATCATATCTATCAAATGCAGGCTTTATCATCCAGAAAAAGTTTGTTCAAAGGAAAGTTTTAGAAGGTTTTAGCTTTCATTCCACAGCACAGGAAATTGTCATGCTTGCAGCTCAGGAATGAGGTGTACTCAGAGCCTACCTGAGTCTGGCATAAGAGTATGTGATGTTCAACACCTCTGTGCTTTTGACTATGTGGCAAGCTCATTGGTCTCCTAAGCACATAACTCAGATATGATTATTGGCTCAGAACCTTCTGGAACTGGCTGAGAACAGTTCTTCTCACAGAGCTGAACAATAGTTTTCAGCATAGCACTATTAAGTACACAGAAAGTGACAAGCATCAGGAAAAAAAGGAGAGAGATGCAAGGACAGGGGGAAGGGATGTATAGGCAGAGATATAACAGTAACAACCAAAACTACTTATACATTGCACTCACCCTCAGCAACGTCATCATCCACCATCAGTTTGAGGCTCTTTCCACGTCGAACTACCCGAACAGTGTGCCACTCATTGTCGTTGAGTTTCTGCCCCGCATAAAGAGTTTCAGGTCCCTTGCCTGCAGATGGTGATAGGTTTGACAGTTAAGAACAGACTCCAAATTAGTTCAATATCTGCCCAATTGGAAAAGTCACCAAAATCAACCTGGTGCAGTACAGACTAGGAAACTGGGTAGGTGCATTGTAGCCTGCAATCAACCCTCACAAGTATGCCTTTCCAGCTCAAAGGGAGTCAGGGTCACAAACATTTCTACTCAGAGCAGTGCTTCTCTCCCCAGAGATCACACACATATCACAAGAGATAGAAATCTCTCTGGTGCTATAGCACAGGGCTAGAAACATGAGTTGATGACAGAAATAACTCTAGGGTGAAGTAACCATTTACAATTTTTTCTCTCTTAAGAACCTTGATTTACACTAGTCACAAGGGATTCTTTTCAGAGTTAATCACACTGGACTCCCAACGCTTAAGTATCAAACACCAGGCTGTTTTCAGTCTTTCAGTCTCAAAAATAAATTAAACAAAAAAGAAATTTAGTAATAATAATACTACAGAAAGGCTATCAATACCACTCACCACCTGGCTGATTGCTCTCATATTGTTTCACAGAGCAGTCTGGTTGTACTTACACAGGGTGCTTACTGTGCCTTGAGTTATGTGTCAGTAAAGAAAGAGGAACCCATTTCTCTCCAAAAAGTATAACCACAGTTGTCCTTGCAAGCAATGCTCCTGGAAAAACAGCATTTGTGCTACATATATTCATCCAGTTTTGCTGCTCGCCCATCACAGTTGACAGGCAATTACTTAAAACATTAATTGTTCAGATTATAGATCTGAAATAGTTCACTCATGTCAAATGATAAGTGAAGAATACTGTGTGCTAAATTTAAAAAAAAATCTGTGCTCATTTCAGTACAGTACTGAAGTTTTTTGACAGAGGTATATCGGAGAAACACAGAATGAGAACAGCAGAACTTTTTGCTCATGAAGTTTGGGCTCACTGCTCAAGACAACTAAAGAGGAAACCAGCAAAGAAAAGCAAGATATATTGAACACATTAAGAGCAACAGGACAGAGATAACACAAGGAACTAGAATGGCTCAACTTACTGCATTGGTAGAACTAAATGTCAGATATGTAGGTTATATCCCATAGTTGGCCAATTAAAAAAAAAAACAGTGTTTTTTATTCAGTTATTTTGAGCAGTTTTCATGGAATGGGTTACTACACCGTCCAACTTCACTGAGAGAACGAAGTACACACACCTTGGAGCAAAGCTCTGCACAAAGGGGATGCACCCACTGTGGTCTGTGTTGTGGTGCACACTAATAGTCTACACTAAGAGTAGTATATTATACAGTGAAACAGATCTGAAGTAAAGGAGTAGGAATCATATCCAGGGACAACAGGCAGTCCAGAGTATGCATACTACCTAACCAGCAACATGATGGCAACTTCATCTTCCCAAGAGGGAATATGGGCGAAGCAGGCAGCATTTCATTCAGCTAAGATATAACATGCTAGGGGAATCATACAGGAAGAAACAGCAACAGAATGAATGTTGTGTCATTCCCAATGGGGGTCATGCAGTTCATGTGAACAAAAAGGCAGAGTGATTCCCTTTCAAATGAAGTCTGTTGCTATCCAATTTTAACACAGAGCAAGAGGAAAAAAAAAAAAGCAACAAACCTGCCTTTCTACAGTGATCTGAAAAATGAAAAGTCATTCTCAATTTAAAAGGCCGGGGAGTTATACTGCAATTACAGAAGATACTTCTTTGACAGGAAACCCATAACCCTGTAGTTTCCCCATCTTTGTGCCAAAGACACGCTGCATCATGAATGTAATCCTGGCAGCTAGATCACAGCTAGAAACCTTATGTTCTGTTGAATTAGGCAAGTTAGAACTCTATTTAGTAGAGTTTTTAAAAGTTATGCTAGATTTACATTAGTGAGAATACGTTTTTTTTCTAAAGTCTATTTTACAAAAGGATGCACATGGATGACCTATAAAATTAATGCCTATATCAGAACATACTGAATCAATTATTGTAGTTCTACACAGTCATATCTTAGGTCCAAATGACCTCCCAGTGTGTCTTTAAGATGCCACCTGATCAGATAATACAGTTTTTCATGCAACAACTGCATTCTATATGGTTCAGCAGCTCAAGGTGACTGATTGCTTTTCAATTCTAGCCTGACAAAGTGGGAATCGACCAAAAAGAGCTTGTTTGGCTTATCATTGCCATCTTAATGTCCACTGTAACACTTTGAAAAGAAAATTGGAAAAATTACAGAAGTTATCTGACTAGATCCACAGAAAATGTATATTAGTCAGTTCAGAAATGAATGAGAGTTTAAGGCTTTCCAATTTTTTCCCAAAAGAAAAGGTTGCCTATAAATGAGATTGCTATCTAGTTAATAGTTTGTGCTCATGAATTTGAAAATTAAGCACTATGAATGCAAACAATCTCATGTTTACAAGTCCCTGACTTGATCAGTCAGTTTAACATTAATCAGTCTAGAAAAAATTAAATAGGAGCTTTAATACTTCATGCATAAGCCTCCATTTTGTATGCAATGCCACATACCCATGAGAATGTTTGAGAGCATTCATTGGTCATATCTGAAATTCAAAGGAGTGCTTACAAACAGTATTTTACTGCTGTTTAAAAATGCTTTGAAGACATTTATGTACCAAGTGGGTTGACCCAAAAAGTTGCAAAATCATGTCCCACTTTTTCAACTGACAGAGCACAGATGAATTGCTGCTCCCTGAATCCCAATGAATTCAAAGCAGTTCCAGCAACTGCATAAAGTGATTGCCACATCTGGATGCCAAACTTCAACTCATTGAGCAGGGTGACTACACATGCTGTTATTACACAGATATTTATGTGTGGTCAGTTTTTAAGAGGACTTGAAGATTCCCAATTCAATAGTTGCAGATGCCGGGAAATAAAAAGGAAATGGGTCACAATGTGGTGGGGATCTAATTCTCTCTTTAAACACCCAGGGAGACATTTATATGGTCTTACAGCTAAATACAGAAACAAATGTTTTGACAAAAGAGTTTTTGTCCCCACCTTTCAAGCTGTTTTGCATATCACCCTTCATCTACAGAAATGCAATTATTGGAAGTGGCAAAGCAAAAGGGTAGTTGGTCAGATAAAGTCAAAGATGTGCATCTTCCCTTTGTGTATTGTTAATCAGAAAACACAAGGAACCAAAAGAATTAGTGGCGCTGTCATAAGTTGGATGCCTGGCAACACTATTTATAGCACTTCTGATGAGACGGCAGCTGGGCATTGGGCAATTTGTGCATTTTATTTCATTTTTGAGTGACAACAATTAAGGGGCAACTTAACAGGAAGAAGAACCACAGAATTTCTACTTTCACAATAACTTAACTATTAAGCTACCAGAGTATGATTCTTATGAATCTAGAAAACACCTGCCTGTGTCTCCAGCCTTCTTGGTCATTCCAGCACCCTAATGGTATCTAAGAAATGGCATATCACTCAGAAACAATCGTTACCTCCCATTTTTCAGCTCACATGAGGCAGGCTAATACGTACTCTCTAACTGCAGTGGCAAACATTACCTAATCAGAAGGAGAAAGAAATATCTCACGTGCCCCCACACTCCAACAGAATTAGTCTAGCAGCAGACTGAGGTTTCCTGAGCAAAGATTACTTGACTCAGCTGCAGCAGCTTCTCCCCATGATCCCATGAATACTTAGAAATCTAGTTAATATTCATATGCATGTAGTTCACATGAAATAAGTATTATACACTTTCAAACATGGAAAAAAACTCCATCCACTTGGCCCACTATGTCCAAATCTTTATTTCTATATCAAAGGTGCACTGCTGCCAGTTAATAGGTTGGTCCCAGTAGATAATAAGTGTCAAGAAGAATGCAATGAATATGAACAAACAGAAAGCAGTTCATGGCTTTTGAAAATAACAAGTTGCTTTCTGTCTGGCGCCCCAAAACTCACTCATTCAGAGAAAACAACTAGACTGAGGGATTCATTTAAAACAAAGCTCTGAAAGCATCAGGTGTTACCCACCCTAAGTGGCTAACAGCATAAAAAAAACTCCCTCCTGTGAAAGGCAAAGGATTAATCCTCTCACTATTTTCTCACAGTTGGATCAAAGAGTGTGCCTTCACCCTCAGTGTAGGCTGTAATCATGTGATCCCTTTATATGATTAAAACAGACTTCTTGAAACAAGGCTAGTTTCATTATTGTTTATCTTATCCTTCACTATAGATGAGGTCAAACATATCAGAAGAGACAACCAGAAAGGACACTGCCAGACTGATGAGAATGAGAAAGACTCTTCCTCATTACAATTACAACAATAAATAATTCTACAGGGGTAAACAGTGCTATTTAGAGAAGACCAACAGTAACAATAAAAATTTTTATCTGCATTTATTTTTATTTAAAATACGCAGCTGTCATTTAAGCTTTGCTCACTGTCAGGAAATATTTTTGCATATTTCGTACTTTGCTTAGGGATGCCATCAGCACCCCAAGGCAAGGATTTATATTCATTTTTTCCTCTTGCTCTGGGGAGAGGTGTTTAGATTGTTTTCACTGATGTGCTAACAAAATGTGATTCACCATGAAAAACGTGTGCACAGGCTTGTGAAACATGAGGATGAATCATGGAAACAAGTAAGATAGATTCCCTCAAAGCTTAAAGGAAACTAATCTACTAATCTGGATAGACTTTAAAGAATATTTAGATGTGACTAATTAAACTGCAGTTGTCTGACAGAGTGGCACAGAAAAGAAATTTTATATAGAGCCAGGAAAAAAAAAATGGAAAGCTTCTACAAGAAGAATTAACATTAAGCAATTATTATAACATCACTTGAAAATTCTACTTCAAGGTATAATACTCTTATCTGATCTTAACCAAAACTCTTCACCTGTTTCTCAACTACAAATAATATTAATCTTTTAGAATATATATAGAATATAATATTTATAATATTAGCAATATGCCTGAAATGATTTTGCATAATGTTTTGGAATGTTTTAGATATTTCATGTAAAAATATTTGTGTTTTGTGTGGTAATACCTACATCTATTGTGTTTTCAAGTGACGGACAGAAGATATTCTAGGTCCAAAGATACTCAGCCAAAATTACTAGAGTTAAGTTTAAACAAGGCAAAAAGTAATCAGAAGAAACAAGTGTGAAGACAAAGAAGCTGCTAAGTGTTCACACAACTTCATCAGTTCTTGAGACAAAAAGACCTCCTAAAAAGGACAAGGTAAATGTTTAAATATATGCATGGTTCATATGGATAGATGTATTGACGGTCTCTACAGCAGCTGACATTTTTGTCTCAGATGAACACAACTAAATAGTGTTAATTTTTTTTGTGTGTTTTCAGGCAGCATTAGTATGGTCAAGGAGTTTTAGTTAAGTTTTTTTCTTGATTGAGATTCACTGCACAACTCAGGAGCATTGTTAATTGCTAGGAAACAACTGGCAAACCCAGACTCTCAAGACTACACTACAGACACAAGTAGATATCCCATTAAATCAACGCATTCACATACATACACAATTGTTTTGCTCATATACAGGTTTTAGAAACCCACTTTTTAAGAAAACATTGGCTGCCAACAAGAAATAAGCAATTTCACTTCCCTACAGACCATCCCTGGGCAACCTTACCTGCACCAACTTTTCCATTTCCTCAAGGAACAGAACTATCTTGTAACACATTAAACAAAACATACACTTCAAGAAATGCTTTTAAGCAAAGTTTACAGAGAAGTTCTATTTGCAGCTTTAAAGATCGACTTCATTGGAAAGTTAATACAGTTGAACATGGTTTATACTAGCCTAACCAGGAACAAAGTTTAATTATTTACATTCATACAGCAATAAAAGAAGAGCATACACAAAAATTTATAGACATCCACAGAATCAGCTTCACAAGAGCAAATGAGAATTCCTCTCCCAGCAGCCAAACTATTCAAGTTCATGAAATTAATTAAATATAAAGTTGCTATACCACCCTACTAGTTACTTACGAAACGTATCTGAGTCTCCCTAGAAACTCGATGGAAAAAAAAAGTTGAGTTGGGTTTTAACACTTTGGATACAATGTACTTTAAAAAGCCCTTACCACACACGCACATCCCCAATATATATGTATAGATTTATATATAAACACACATTTTCCTTGCTTTCACTACAAATACCTGTAACGGCATATTGGATGACTGTTGCTTTCATTTATAGACATCCTAGCTAATGGATGCATTAGAACTCAATATGGATTCAAGTAGCATTTACAAATGCAAAGCTTGTTCATATGGCTCTACAAGAAGACATTGTATAAATTCTGTTTTGCATCTTGTACTCAGTATGAATACAGCTTATGATTTAAGAATAGAAAATAGGAGACAGTTAAGTCACATACAGGTCATATACATGGCAAAAACTGCACTTGTTCTTTTTCCATCAAGGGCAGTGCGTTATTCTCCTTGTTTGCAGCAATTTCATCATTGTTGAATTCAAATACTTCCAGAGATTACAGAGCTATTGCTTATGATTACCAAAGAATTATTATCTTTTTTCCAAGAAATATCAGAAAAACATTTCTTCTAATCAGAAAACTGATGAGAAATGACAATTTTACTGTAGGAATTTTCCAGTTCTTCCAATGAAAACGTCATCGTGACTCAGTAAGCAATCAATTTGTTAAAAACTAAACAAAAGATCTTTTCAATGTTTAAGACATATATTTTCTTTTCAATTTTTTAATCATAATAAACGGCTTTCCATTCTTACTAGGAAACTTATCCCTGGGCAGTTATTCTCACTCATAAAGAAAGTGATTTATATTCACAGCCAGAGAGGAGGGCTTTTTTTTTTTTTTTTTTTTTTAATCAAGCATTCATGCTTTTAAAATTAATATTTACAACACCTTGATTAAATTAATTTCAAACTTAGTTCTGTCAGACTGGCATTACCTTCGTTTTGAGCTTGGGCTGCAGTATAAAACACCTCAGGAGCAGAAGTGTGTTTTTGTGAGTCAGAGATCAGAACAACCAGTGCTTCAGGTTGTGTATAAAGAACTCAGAAGCTGACACACTGAGACTTATCTGCATCTTGCCTACAGAAATATGTGCAAACATATAACTGAGAGAAAGCAGAGCTCACACACTCTGTTAGTGCAGGCCAGGCAGCAGAGAAAGAGCAGTCAGCAGCAGGCAGGGCACTGCCTTGCAGTGTTACTGCACTGATGCATTCTGCTTTGAAGATGATCACATTCCAGCAATGAGCGAAACAGCTTTAGCGTTTTAATCCTGATGCATCTCCTTAATAGCAAATACCATTCATTTCAGGGATATTAATTTAATGGATGCAGTCTGCCACCCACAGCTCACAAAGCATGCAAAGATTCACAAAATTTTTAACATAGGACATAATCTTAAGCCAACTGCTACAGCAACAACTGCACACAGACTTTCACAGACCACAGCAGTAATGAAGAGGTAAAGAAATCCTATTTTAAGGCAGCTTTACATGTTATTAACTTTCCAGTGAAGCAGCACTAGTCAAAGCCAGGTACAATATAATGAAGGAGAGCCAATTGTGTTGTATTCCTGGGGAGTAATAACACTGTAGGTACCCAAACCACACCAGTGTTCTGTTGGACTTAATGACTCCAGGTGCTAAAGCTGGAAAGCAAAGTGGTGAGCCCTCTCAGAGCCTAATGGCCATCGTTACTTCACTGGAAGGAATTACATAAAAGCTGGAATTGTCTCATGATTTTTGTACAGGCTTTTTGTGCCTTTCTGTGGGATCTTCTTTTACTTGTGGGGGGGAGGGGGGTGCTTCATTTTTATTTTTAAGTATAATTGTATCTACTTCTCATTTAAGTCTAAAAAGTGAGGAGATCCGAAAGCAATGCAAATCAGCCAAAGTGGGGAAAAACACATGAATAGCAGTACAGTGCCTCACAGGGATGGTATACATACTTGTATTTCAGCAAGAGATCAGAAACCACTTTAACAGTGGGACAACGTCTTTGTTCCCCTCTTTCAGTGCAAAGAAAGCAACGGCACAGAAAGGGGCTCCTCCTTCTAAAGATCCACTTGAGAGTAGAATAGACAGTAGAATCAGAAGGTTTTTGGAGCTCCAGTCACAAATGTTACATAAAAAAACACGTCGGACACACCTCACAATCTTCTTTAGCAGCACAGTGTCAGAAAAGGAAACACAACCAGAAAAGGAAAGTCCAGGAGGGCATATCTCCCCTAGGGAGCGACACAAGCAAGCTGGTAAAAATAGACAAAGAGAAGGCTGATGTACTTAACTTTTTTGTCTCAACCTTCTCTGCTAACCGCTCGCCACACATCCCTCAAATGTTTGGTTTGCTAGGAGAGAACTTGGGAAGCACCATCCCTCCCTCTGTAAGCAAAGATAAGGTTGAAGAACCTGAACATCCACAAGTCTACGGGTCCCGATGAAATGCATCTCAGAGTCCTGACGGAGTTAGCTGATGTAGTGGCCAAGCTACTCCCAGTGATTAGGTAAGTCATGGCAATCAGGTGAAACCCCTGGTGACTGGAAAAAAGGCAAGATCACACTCATTTTTAAGAGGGGTAAGAAGGATGATCTTGGGTACTACTGACTATTAGTCTCACCTCTGTGCCTAGATCGCAGAACATGTCCTCCTGGAAGCTATACTAAGGCACACTGAAGCCAGGAAGGTGATATGGCAGTACCAGCATGGCTTCACCAAGGACTAATCCTACTTGACCAACCTAATGACCATTTATGATGGTGTCACTGCATCAGTGGACAACGGAAGAGCCACTAATGAGCCACTATCTGTACTTCAGTAAGGCATTTGACATGGTACGCCAACTTATACTTACGCCAACAAATACATTTTCATCCAAATACGAAGGGCCAAGGTACATATATATAGGACATACATTTTTCATTTAAGGTACTGTTCCCTGTGGAACTCAAGAGCATAATGTGTTACAAATGTGTCAAGGAAAAATTTCTAATTGCTAAGACTATTACACAAACCATCCTCAACCTCCCTTAACAGCATAATCAACATCATAATAGTTAGGTCCAACTATGATAACAAAACAGGATTCATCATCTGCAGAGTTGCAAAACACCGCATACACAACTGAGTATTTTTTTCCCTTTTCACAATTTTACCTCCTGACTGAATTCCACTACTTTTTTCAGTCTGTGGTGCCAAACAGTTTTTAAATCTCTATTGTGGTAGCCAGTATTTGTAAGTCTATTAGAACTGCACTCATTCTGCAAATTAGAACATCCCATGCATATAAATCACAAATATAAAACAGTAACCAAAACTCGCAAGTGGAAACCTTCCATTTTCAGATTTTACTGGTAAACCATGTATTCCTTAAGTGTGTACATTGGTCCCCTCTGCCTAAAGCAAGACACTCCGGTGAGAAAGATCATGAGTAGTACACTCAGACATACAGGCATAAGTCTCCTTACTTTACTGAAGAAGCTATCAGGGAAGGATCACTTGCTCCTTCAAAGCTGAGGATTAGCAGTGCATACTGAAGTGTTCAATGCTAAAGACATATAAAAGCTTAGCTATCTCAAAGACATGTTTTATTTGTGGAATAAAAGCTTTAGCCGCTCTTATCTTATTTTCCTATCCCTTCTATACAAATGGTTATCACAAGATAGCGACTATGAAGAAACAGAGATTACATTATCCTACCTGAAATCATCTTGATATTTCAAGTAGACAGAGCATTGCTATGTATTTCACCTATTTAAGGGAAAACTGTTTCACTGATGACTGTATGTTTTCCAGATTATACACAAAGCAACAAGTAGAATCTAGTAAAATTTCACTGAATTATCCTATTCAAGGACTAGAGACATAGAACAGTTTCTCCACATGTTCCCTTGATTTTTTTCATTTTTATTTTTGTCTGGTCTCCTCAAAGCCTCTCTTTTACATTTTAGCGTTTATAAAGTTCTTCATTTTTTCAGGACCCTACAAAGTCAATGCATCTTCTAAATAAAGTCAAGAGATACTGCTCAACATATTTTCTGAGGCAGAAACTGAGGCAGGGTGTTGCCCAGAGTGTCACAGCAAGAACTTGGACATTCCTGAATAAGTATTTTCCTTTCACTTTAACAAACTTTGTAAAACTGAATAAAATCTGACAAATTTGGAAGCCAAACCTACAGTGACTTCAAAGCCTAGTTTCAAATAACTCATATTATACCGTTTAACCCTTATTTCTGCATTATTCACAACACATACTCCCCAAAGAACTGGGACTCCACTAACATAAATCAATTCTCACGAGTGCAGTAATACTTGTATTACCAATGAACAAAGTATCCTCAATACCTTACGTCATGGATGTCCAACCTTTTGGCTTGTCTGGGCAGCATCAAAAAAAAGGACAACAAAAATAAAACTAGACAGGCTGTGATCTTACAGACACCTCTCAATCTTCAGTCTACTGGTAGCATACACTGATGCCTTTCATCAAAATTGAGAAACCCTGACAAGAAGGGTGACGAATGCTACTTAGACCTACAGGCAAAAGACTCCTTATTTAGCTTTAGAAGCTATCAAGGAAGGATCATTGCTTCTGGAAGCCAGGGAGATCAGGAGTGCACACTGAAGGATAGTTGAGGATTTACAGATAAAGATGACATCTGAGGCAAGCATTGAGAACTCCTTTGAAATTCAGACTTTAAATTCACAGCTTTCATGTCAGCTAAGGAGCGTGTAAAGGAAAAAAAAGCCCTGTGGGAAGAAGGGTCATGGATGGTAAAGGTAGGTGTACATGGCTTTAAACACATCCTCAACTCTTTATGCCCAGTGATCCCAATAACAAACGACATCTAATGTCCAAACTGATGATGTCCTTCTTCTCAAATACACCTCCTAAGTTACTTAGTTTCATAAGCATACCCTCTTGTAACCCCTGCATATTTCATACAACGTCCACATCTAAATCTGTATCACTAGAATTAGACAGGATTACACTACAGCGTTAACTAGAAAAAAAAAAATCATGCTGAATCAGCTAAGGTTCAGAGAAAAAACAATGAAGAAACCCAGCAGATTTCTTGCCACCAAGAAGTAGACTTTTCCTGGAAAGGCATCATGGCAGGTACCTTTTCTCACCCAACACACTCAAAAGTTCACACATGCTTTCAAAAGAGGCAATCTGACAGCAAAAAGAAAGATCTTTATTGTACAATAAGAAATCAAGCACAAGGAAAGGAAGTGGTGACTTTATATTTCCTGAGACCAAGCGATGCCTGTGCATGTTAGTTAAAAGTTTTAGTTACAAGCTTTATCAATTCTTATCACATTTAAAAGAAGAGTAGTAGCCAGCACTGTAAGATGCTATGTAGATAGATGTAAAAGAATACAATAGAAGTATTTCAGCAATAAGGTTGCTTGACTACCAAGTAACCAACATTATATGTTAGCCTCCAGCTAAGTTGCACAAAAAGGAGAATTTGATTAATGGCATGAGCTGGTCACGAGTATCTATCACTTTGTTTTCCCACTGAAAGGTTACTGACAAGCATAGCCTGTTTTCCAGCATAAATTTGTAATGACAGACTTCTACTCTGTGAAAAGGTTACTTCTCTGTATAGCCTTTAAAAAGATGTACACATAAAAAAAAAAAATCAAAAAAGCTCCTAATGCTACCTACATAGCCTCTTTAGTTCTACGTGTTGCTTGTTAGGAAAGTACGTAGGGGCTAATAGAGGGATGGGTAGACTACACACACCTCGCCTCCTATGGCTGGAAATAAAAACATCATGGGGGAAAAAAAAAAACAGCAAACAGCTGGCATCCTGCACTGTTGAGCAAAGCAATTTTTCTGTCTTATTTCTAGACTCCACAGAAGCAGCGTGAGATCCATGCATGTTTATAAAGCATTCAGATCATACGCTGAACAAATACTGTAGCACTAGTAACATTTGCATAGCCATGACATTAGCATAACCAAGCTTGGAGAATGAAAATCAGAAGGCCTCTGTTCCGTAATCTTGAAATATATTTTTCTTCAGGAGTCAGATTTTTATAGAAATAAATACCTTAATCTGTAAGCGTCATAGTATTTTTGATGTCACTAGGTTCTTCTAAAATAAAGTACTGTGTAATTCTCTGTAGGACCACGGGCCAATCTTTTATCATACTCTAAACTAGTGCGTTTAGGTCAATAGCTCCTGAAGTACTCTTTCATTAGTTTGTGAACTCATACCAAGGACAGTAACTTCTAGGTAGCAGTCTGATGGGGATCTGGATGGCCTGTATTAAACGGATGGCCACGAAATAATACCTACAATACAGTTTGAGATTAATCA
This sequence comes from Meleagris gallopavo, assembly GCF_905368555.1. NCBI lineage: Eukaryota > Metazoa > Chordata > Aves > Galliformes > Phasianidae > Meleagris > Meleagris gallopavo. The sequence goes on along the minus strand of NC_139408.1, from coordinate 39,595,158 downwards.
CTTAATGGTTAAAGGAACTTTAAAGTCTGCTTAGAAAATACTGATCCTGGTGCTCCATATCTACATGCTCTTCTCACAGCCCAAGTATTAATGTTAAGTTCTCTCTGACTCATTTACTGGGGATGTATCCTGGCAAAGCACTTCAGTGTCTGGAAGACAAACTACAACGGAAACATTTCCGCATCACCTAATTGGTTTACATCAAAACAGGAAAGAGGGCAAAGGAAATGAGTTTGAAGCCAAGCCTATCCAGCTAATTTGTAAAGAGCAACAATGAAACAAGCAAATGCCCCAGACCCCTACCTTTCTGACTAGTGAATAGAAATATCTTAAAATCATGCACAACATCCCCACTATTTGTTAATGTGTAGGCCTAACCCTGCTGCTCTGTTTCTATATGCTGGAACTTCAGCATTTCATCCTTTCTCTTAGGCAAGCCCTAGTATCACTGGCAGCAGTATGCAACTATTTTCTTTTCCTTTTTTTCCCCCCCTTCTTTCTGTTCAGAGAGAGAAGAAATAATAAAGTTCTAAACCATTTTCACAAGAAAGATTAATTAATGCGATTTCAAATAGATATAAATTCAATTCCAGTAAAAGCAGCTGAGATAAAGTCAATGTCAGCTTGATTTTCAGAGGTGCTGAATGGGAACAGTAAAGCACACTGCTCTTGAAAATTAGACAAAATTGCATAAATATAAATATCAAATATATTACAAAGCTCCACTATATTTCATCCCCAACTTCACAGGAAAGTGTCTATAGGGTGAATAAATAATGAATCTAAAAGAGTAGTTTTAAAAGCTAATAATTTGCATAATGCAGAGCATGATTAAAATGGAATAGGTAAAGAAATTTTATCCATAAAGAGAGCAATTTGCAAAACTCTGCAGGATATTGGGTCACTTTTAACATCACTTAGTGCCACAGAGGTAATTTCAAGCAAGTAGAGAGTAAAAGAACTGCAAACACCTGCTATGATGAGTTGGAAACACAGGATTTCTAATTTCTCATTCAGCATCACAAAGCAAAACAACTTCTGGTTTTATACCAGAGCTGATTTTTAATGATGTGTCACATCCAGGTACACGGTTTCATGCAAAGGGCAATAAAAAGACTATTTGTATCAGAATACTAATCTAGGACAACCACCTGGATCAGTCAATTTTGTCTTTTATATCTACAGTCAACTAAGCAAGAGCCACACAGTAAAAAAGGATGCACAAAACATCTGCTCTCTACCCAACACAAAAAATACCCTCTCAGCATGTACAAAAATCAAATGCAAAAATGCACCCTCTCTGTGAATTCCCTCTTCCATGAGTCACATCTGATGCTACTGAAGAACACTAGCAAACCAAAAATAATGCCGTGTATACTTGATCATGATATTAAAACAAATATCTGTATTATACGCAAACATATACACGGAAGAGTTGGACCAGAGAGGTACTGGCAGAACATGGATCACATTGCACGCTGAGGAACACAACAAGCAGGAGGCTGCCTTGGTTCAATGAACAAATTGGAAGTAGAGAAAGAAAAACAAAAATCACTTCAGGCTGATCTCAAAATGTCTGTTTCTTTTTTTTAATCAAAATTTCCCTCAACAAGACAACTTCAGAAATACTTCTGCTTGAAGTTTATAAAATTAAAAGCTGAAAATTGCTGAAGTACTCAATGCCTCTTCACTGTTGCATTCAGTGAAAGGTCTGCCCTCCAGCTTCTAAATTTCCTGACATGTATAAATTCAAGGGACCAGAGAGTTTCACAGAATCATAAGAAGTTGGAAGGGACCTCTGGAGATTGTCTGGACCAACACCCCTGATAAAGCAGGTCCACTACAGTAGCTTGGACAGGAAAGCATCCAGGTGGGTTTTTAGTACCTCCAGAGAAGGAGACTTCACAATCCCTCCAGGCAGCCAGTTCCAGTGCTCTGTACCCCTCAAAGTAAAGGAGTTTTTCCTCATTTTTTTTGTAACTTCCTGCATTCCAGCCTGTGCCCATTGCCCCTTATTCTGTCACTGGGCACCACCAAAAAGAGCCTGGCCCCATCCACTTGGCTCCTGTTCATCAGATATTCAAAAGCATTGATAAGATACCCCCTAGACTTCTCTTCTCCAGGCCAAAAAGCCTGAGGTCTCTCAGCCTTTACCTCATAAGGCAGATGCTACAAGGCCTATAATCACCTTTGTGGCCCTCCACTTCTCTCAAGAAGTTCCTTTTCTTTCTTGAACTGGGGAGCCCAGAACCAAACACAGCATTCCAGACATGGCTTCACCAAGGCAGAGAAGAAGTGGAGAATCACCTCCCTCGACCTGTTGGCCATGCTCTTTTTAATGCACCTTCTTAGCCACAAGGGCACACTGCTGGCTCATAGCCAACCTGTCATCTACCAGGACAGCCAGGCCACCCTCCACAGAGCTCCCTTCCAGCAGGTGAGCTCTTTACACGTACTGATTTTGCATTTGCCCTCATGGCACCTCATACAGTTCCTCTCTCTAACCTGTTTACATTTGAATGTGCCAAGGGAGCCACTGCTAATGCAAGAGCCCTTTTTTTATCACCTCTGAAAGGTTAAAGAAGTATAAGGAGATTCAATGTGACAATTTTTAATTTTATTTTTATCTTTTTATTAAAGCTGGCCTTGTTTTGACAGTGAATTGGACTAGAGGATTCCAGAGATCCCTTTCCAACCTACATTGCTTTGTGGAAATATTTTGTTCTACTGGTAAGCGAAAGTTTTATTTTCCATGTCTGGAAAAAAAAGAATTTCTAGAATAATTTTAGTTTTTAGACATTATTAGAAATTAAAAGTCAAAATATTTTTATATTTGCCATTTTCTTCATGAACACTTGCCAAGTTCAAACTAAATTAGTCAATAGATGCAATCAGCATAAATATTTACTTTTCAGCGAAGCACTTTCATTTGAACAGTTTATTTATTTTGTTCTATTTGGCAGCTTCTTTCAGCATCAATATGCTGAAAAACACAGAATATTTCAGAAAAGAAATACTACTTAGAGCAGATGTCAGTAAAATTAATTACTACAGGCAACGTCTATATATTAATGTCCTTATTCACCACTACCTATTTAGCTGATCTATTAACCAACAAGCAGACATCAAAACCAAATACCACAAGTCCACATTACCAAATTCCCAGAATACTTCAGGTCTATATGAACTTCAATTGTCAGCCTTCTTTTGTATTTAGGTTATTTTTTTGGAACGTATTCTTAAACTAGGTATATATCTTTACAGTACAACATAGTATAGTGCAATCTCTACAAGAAATAGGCAGTTATACAAATAAACATCAGTAAACAGAAGGAGCTAGCCCCTACCAAAAAGGCTCTGTCTTTTTTGAAAGTATTGAATTTTTTTTTGAAAGCAATGCAGACAATAACTAGGACAAAGGATTGGCCTGGAAATATTACAAGATATATAGTATCTTCAGCTTCACTGCTATTTTCTTTCATGTCCAGAGAAACTGAGACAATTTAACAGTTATCACAAACTATCCATTATTTTGAGTTCAGAAAATCCTCTCAGAATTCTTTCAGAATTTTCTCCACTCATCTATCCTCCCCCTGTCCCCCCAGAAGTAAAGAATTCATTGCATCAAATAAGGAAAGAAAAGCACATTTCTAAAGGCTCTGAAGGAAAACTCAACACTGTGCAGACAGATCACATAAGCCCTTGGGAATTCAGAATTGTGAATACATTCAAAATGTATTCAAACTTGCTAAAATCAAACAGAGTTAGTTCCAGCTGACACCTTGTGCTATCCCATCACTACAAATATATAACAGATAAAAAGTGACCTCAAAGGCGTTTATATTTAAATAGTCACAGACTAAATCAGAAACTTTTCTGTTCTGCTTAGAGACAGCATAGAACAGAGAGGAAGAGAAATCTGAAATTGCCAAACTCAAGTTTCTCTGGATAACTGTGATGGTGCTGCATGAGTTCAGGACGCACAGGTAACTCTGATGAGGTCAAGTAAGTGTGGAACAGCAAGGTTTGTCTTCAGCTCATAGATCACTGGAACTAAACTAACTCCAGCTGCAATATCTTTGTGACCCCTGAGCAACTATCCCGCCAGGAAGGAGGAAATGAGGTAGGGACCCTAAGCACAGACAGAAAAAGGTTTTTCTGAAAGTAATGACAAGAGTGGCCTACTCTGAAGCAACACAAGTGAACTTCTGGCAGATATGACTCAATATACCCGATGATCCCTAGTTCTCTATTCTTCTCATTATTTCACACATTAACTTACAGCTGTAATCAGCCACATTTTTATCAGTATCTACAGATTAAACTCTTCCTGGCAAAAATTGCAAGTAGTGTAATTACAAGTTGCTAGTGAAGTATCTTTCAGACACAAAAGTGCCATATTTAAAATATGAAAAAGCCCCTAAACTACCAAGAATACTTATTACATTACAGAGCCATATTACTAAACTATAATCTAGTAGAATTCCAGAATAGTTTCTAAAATACATAAACTATAGGGGATCCCAATTAGATTTTTCTAAAGTGAATAAACACACACAGTTTTTTATTTTTATTTTTCTTAAACTAGCCAGTCATGCGTCTATCATGTGCATTCTACACGCATAAAAGCTACTTTACTAAGCCTTCCTGAAACAGTGTACCTCTTCACAGCAGGCTAAATGGAAATATCATCTTGCAGCTGAAATCAGGCTCAGAGTAATACTGGTGGTCTCATCTAGGATGACTCTGGCTCATTATCTCTCTCATGAAGACAACAACGAACTAGCACATCAACTGTGCAGTGCCCTGGAGAAGCAAGCAAAAAGTATTTTGCCCAGAAGTCCTTATCTCATCTGTTACATGTAGCCATGGCTGACACTACTGTCTTCTTTTATGAAAAGGTAGATACATTGATTTCTTGGGCCACAATGATCTGTGCAATAACAGTTACCTTGACAAAACAACAGTGAATGTCAAAATCCACTACTGACACTATGTTTGGCATCTGGAAATCATATTGAATGAAACTTTAAAGAGGATTCAGTATGACACAGATAAATAAAATCAATTATGAAGAACAGACAGCATGTTTACTTGCTTAATTGCCTTCCCAGGTAAATACATCCAGAGTCTTGCTCTAGAGTATTGAGTTACTACACTTAAATCTAAAATAGTAACAATAATGTAAAATGGATTGCATTTCAGAAGACCGAAAAAAATACTACTGTGGGATCAGTACAAAATTAACATAAAACTAACAATAATCACACTGAAATTTAATGGTGAACTGCTAACATATTCTTGAAGAGAATCTACAATATCATACTTTCAAAATTTAATAGTAGCCTGACTTTGATACAGAGGACTGTGCAGGATCCAAAGATTCAAATTCAGACAAACACACTGGGAATGCCTGGAAGCTGACGGACAGTGACGAGTCCACTATTTAGACGCTCTTCAAGATGAGAAAGAAAAAAAAATCTTGCATCAAAACACTGTTGGTGCTTAAGGTGGAAAGAGTCCATCCTTCCTCCTGGTTCTTCACACTCTAAAGCACTGCTGCTACATGGTTCTGCTAAATTGCCTTCTTAAAGACAAGAGACTTCCACTGACATCCATTCCTGCAAAAAGGAATATACTTTACATCCTTAAAAGCAACAGCAAAATGCAAATATAGATATATTATCATGTGGTAAACTAGTACTCAGTCAATGCAAGTGACACACGCTTTCCTAAAGTCTGAAAGTGACAAAGCCAAAGTACAAATTAAGTTCAAATGAATTTAAAAGTGATGCTGGTGCTCCCTTAAAAAATGGCTTGAACAAAGAACAGATATAAAAAAAAAAAACACTCTGTACTTACTGAAAAATCAGACCCTTTCAAGTCATCACACAAGCTAAGATCTAATATTTTGAGAAGTAGTCTTTCTTCTAGCAGCCTGTCAACTTCAGCTACATACATTCTCATCCAGCCAACTGAACTCGAAGCAATATTTAATCACAATAACAACATTTGTAGGGAACTTACAGTTTTGACCTTTGCATTCAGATCATAATCTTGATTTGCCAGTTATATTTAGAAGACTTAGATGCCTATAAAAATAATAAAGACTGGAAGCAGTTGTCCTTTGTTTCCTGCTGACGTGAGTGACTTAACTGAAGATGATTTCAAGTGTGACTGTACAATAATGTAATATTTACATACAGAGTTTGGAACTCTGAAATACATTTCAAAATTAATGTACTTTTCAAGATTAATTTAAGGGGAAAAAACCTGAAATTAATGTTTTTGGAGAAAGAAGGGGAGATATAAGGAAAAGACAAGAGAAGAAATCCTGAAGCCTACAGGTCCTATGATAAATTTCTTAGTTCTACCAGGCTTTAGTATTAACATTTAGTGAAGTTTTCTCCAAAGTCCCTTTCCTGGAAAATCTGGAGAAGGATGTTTTAGAATGGCAAACTAACAAGGAAGATTTCACCACAGACTACCAAAGACACTAAGGTGCACAATTATCTGTAAGTCCAGGAGGAAGACATTGGTAGTTACCAGCAACTTCCTTGCTCTGTAAATGCAGTTTAGGAATAAATGAAATAGCACTTTATCTCTGTAAAATTTCCTTCAAAAACATCGTTGATTTGGCCAGCTTAAGGAAGATTTTTTAAATGCAATTATTTTTGCTTTGCACAGATCAGTGCTTCAGGCATTAAGTCAGAAATACCAGTATTTTCTGCCTTTGAAAAATAATTTTGAAATAATTATGAAATCATTTGAAATTATCTGCTTATTCCTGTAGATGCTTAAGATGCAATTGTTCTCTCCTCTACTATTTCACCCAGAATATGACAGAAGGCAGAGGAGGGAGGAAGGCTCTAGAAGGCACACTGTTTATTACCTGCAATAGAATAGATAGCAGTCTGGGCTGCCATCCATAGATGCTATAACTCCAGGCTAAATACACATGCCTCCAAAGCTTCAAATCATCATGGGAAAGTTACAAATAGTAGTACTCCCCAACTTCACTGAAGATTATAATCATATCTATGTAAAAAAAAAAAAAAAAAAAAAAAAGATGAAGTGAGGAAACTGGTACCAAAACGTAACACCCTGAGGGGAACTTGTATGATCAGAGAGCAGACTTCAAGTTGGAATTAAGCAAACTTTTTTTTTTTTTTTCCCTTTTGAGACTGTTTTAGGCTCAGTCTGTGACAACACAGATATCAATGGATTATTCCCAGCTGTTAAATGTATTCACTCATAATAGACAAATAACCTATGAGTATAAATTTTTTTTAACTCAACTTCAAGTTCTAGAAAACAGTGAAGAGAAGGAAATTGAGTGATCATTCCCCAGACCTTATGACCACCTTTCAGCAAGATCATACAGAACAAAGCATCCTCTTGGATTCAGACAAATCTAACTCAAGAAGAGAGAAAACAGCGCAGCTTCATAACTTCCAGAATAAGAAAAGCTTACTCACACTCACTCTTGTTATATGTTGACATCCCTCTACCACCATTTGCACTCTATTAGATCCTCCACACTCTCCTTCTAATGTTGAAGACATCTATTTATATCTCTACCACATCTGGAGCAACAGTTAAGTAATAGAGTTCACACAGAGGAATATTAGACTGGAAAGGAACACAGTTAATTGAATCCAGTCTTAAACTATTGTAAACACCCATGTGACGACTATCTAGCTACGAACTTCAGAGTACATCCCTCGTTAACAATTAAGTATCCTGGATCTCTAAACTGTTTCCCAGCATCATGTAATGAATGCAGATTTTCCAGTAAATATCTTGTTTTTTTTTGTTTGTTTGTTTTTGTTTTTGTTTTTTTGTATCTATCTTTCCAGACATGTACTCAACATGGTTGTTTCTAAGCCTTGCAGTTTGTTATCTTCTTGGTATAGAAACACATCCAGAGTGTACTACAATATCTTACTGCAGATACTAAAATGATCAAGAAAACTTTAAAAAGGAATTATTGCATCCCTGCATTGCAACAAAACATTTCTGTGTTGAATTCCACATCTGAAAAGACAGCCACACTATAAGATAGAAGCTCCGACTTGGTATTTTTGACACTCACATGACAACACTTCTTTCAGAACTTGAAATGAACTGTCTCACTTCCCCAGAGGAAATTTTCTAGTTGGAAGAGAGATACTAGCGAAGAACAAAGAAAATGTTCCTTAGCCAAGGGAGCTGCTTCATACTCAACTCCAAACAAATGATTTCTTCACTGCAGGTGCTTTATTACATAAATAGCATCAGGAATCAGTAGACCTGATGAGTCTGAGCAATACAAACTTCTGGGTTTTCCACAACTCTCTATTTAACTTCCAGATTTGCTCTTTGAGAGCTCTTCAAAGTTTCATCTAAAAAGCTCATTTACCTGTCAGCATCACATTCCTGGAATTCCACAAGACCTTGCTGATAAAAAGCAACACACTCAGCTCGCACACCAAGTATAAAGTCCTTAAGGACTCCAAATACATCCCAAGCTTCATAATCAGATATGAATTCCTCTCTCCATTGTACTATTAACACTACATCTTCTGTACTGATTGCACCTTTGGGGAAAAAGAAGGTTGGTTTGAGCTGAAACAGTAGCACAGTAAACTCAAAAAACTGTGGCAATAGAAAATGGGTGTTCCCAGTTCTCCCAGTTTTGACAGCCTCCATTTCCTCAAAATACACTCCACATAATGGATGACAACAAGTTTGGGGCCTTCTCCCTGCTATGAAGAGAAAAGTGGGTTCTGAAAACACACCATAGCCTTAGAAACTGAAAAGGCAAATGAATTTAAGTCAGGAATACTACTCAACTGCCGAAAGAAACATGGGATAAGGTATAGTTAGTATCATAACTGATAGGGTGGGGCTGTAGCTGTCCACCTTGATTAGTTCAAAGGTTGTCTGCAAGGTGAACATTATTAAAAAAATAACTAAGTGAAGCACTTATATGATACCAGAGAACAGCTATTTCTAAATGCCTTTCCAGTAGTCAGTAAATGCTATTCAACAATTATTCTTCAGAGATCTGATAGTCTCAAGTCACAACAGTCATTAATAACTTTAAAAAAGTAATATGCTGGGAGAAAATACATGCAACACAAGTTTCTCTCTAAAATCCAAGAGTAAAATTAGAAGGGATACAAGAATTCCAAAGCAAATACAAACAAAATCAAACCCAGATAAAACATCACCTCTTTTCTAAAGAGGAAGAAATGTGAGTCCAAGGATAGAGCTCCTGGGGAAAGAAAGAGAGGGATAACTAGGGTCTCTCAGCAAGCCATGTCCTCAGATGGAAAGGGAATGCAGTTCTACATGCTCCCAAGTTAACCTTTTTAAATAGTTTAAGGTAATTTATAAATACCTTTATTATGTAACAGATAAGTTCCTTTCCCCAACATAATTCTGCTGTGATTTTATTTTGTTAGTTTGTTTTGAAGTTGTGAGGGCTTTCATCTGCTTGGTTTTTATTATTTTAAATTACTTAGAGCAGCAAAGCCAGAAATGCATCATGTAGGCTACCCTGAAGAGCCATATAGAAACCTTCACTCGATATATCAATGCATATTCTCAGTGTGTCATGTTGCAGAAGTTACTACAAATATTTAAAATAAGATTTGAAAGTCCTTATCAAACTTGTGTTACACTCAGTTGCCTTCAAATCCATGTCTTGGTTACAGAATTCCATTTATGCAAAGCTTAAAGGGACTAAAACTAGCTTAAAAAGTGACCTACAAATGTCAGAGCTTTAAAGGATAAAAGCCTAATCTATTTTGGAATAAAACGTAAGGATCAGGAAGGCAGAGATTAGCTATTTCTTTCTCAAAAGGATAAAGTAATTATTCCTAACAATCTTGATGTTTGCTTGCTAATTACAGATTGGCAATGCAATTGCTGGACGCAGACAGTTGGAATTTATACTGAATTTAAACACAATCCCACCAGCCCTTGGATGATAATCCTTTGAAAAGTCTATTCCAACACTCTGTATAAGCCCTCAGGCAGAAAGAAGACAGCAGGGATATGTCAAGTCTATTTTAGTTTGGGAAAAGCAGAATAGCAGAAGAGAGAAACACTTGAAGAAACATGGGCTAATTTTACATGACACTTCCCTAGGTGAATAACCAATAAAGTCTCCCATATGTTTGCCCATAAATTAGCTTAGTTCTAGGTGACCAAACAAAGAACTGCCCACATTATGAGGACCATATTAATGGAGCTGAGCATAAGAACTGTTACATTAATTCCCCAACCCAAAGTAACAAAGAGGGCATTAAAATAAGTCTCTTGCCAGTACTCTGATCTCAGTACTGCCTCCATTAATGCTACATGAATGAATGAATTCTCTTCACTGGATTCTTGGACCAATTTTTAGTATCTCAAAAGGCAATCTGCTGGGTGTTACTGGGAAATGAGAAGTGGCTAGGGGAACCAAGAAGATCCAAGTCCTCTGGCTCTCTGTTATCTCATTTGTTTCTGCAATTACTTTACCTGGAGAGCTGCTGGAAGAACTACTCAACTGTTTTCAGCCCATTTCCTATGTATGTGAAAATAACCTTCTCATCTGCTTTCCAATCCCTCTGTCCTCCTACTTGCTTTAAAGGAGATCCACAGTTTCCAGCCCACAGAAAAGCACTGCCTTTGCCCTGTACTCTACTATTATGCAAGAAGGTACACACACACACACACACACACACACACTTTAAGTAGCTTTTTCAAACAAATCTGGAGATAAGATATGAATATTAATAATAACTACAACAAACAATCCTGAAGATTTTGTAGGTTTACTCTGATAGCACCCAAATTACTAGAGTTTGTACTGGTATATGTGCCCAGCTCTGAAAGAACCCAGAAGACTCTTGAGTGGATGGAAAAATGGGATCCTAATAACAACCTGAAGCAATCAACAAGCGTAACACCTTAGTCATTCTAGAGTTAAATGAGTCACATAGGATACTTAGAAACCTGCTGAAAAAAGCAAGAAAGAGGCAGGAAATGGATGAAAGGAGTTTGTTCAACCTGAGAGAGCAATACCTTTGCACATTAACCCATATTTCCCCTTTGTAAGAGACTATTCTTTCACATCATTGTCTCAAAGCTTGCTGGGGACACAGATGAACAAGTCTGATCAAATCCTGGGCAAGGGTTGTGAAATCCTTTGTCTGAGGGACACAGATGGACAAGGCCAGGGGCAACGAGAGAAAGGTGAGCCACAGCTTAATGGCCAGGAAGCAGTCTCCTGTGTGGGCTTATTTCAAGGAAAATGGCCATCTCAGGAGATGTTGCACATGACTCTTATTCAGGTGCCCAGGAACACCACACTGGCAGAAGAAGGATAAAAAGGAACCTATAACCACGAGATTGAGTTTTTTTTGGCAACAGATTCCTCATGAAGAAGAGGTTTCTGATATGAGAAGCCTCACGACCTGCCTCTCCCCCTCCTGGACTTGCTCTGCGCTCTACCACAATGCTGAAGAAGAACAAAGGTGTCTGTCAACAGATTCCTCACTACGGAATTCCTGCATGCTGATGGGCTCGCCTGGGCCTGCTACCTGAGTCCTGCTGCTTCCTCCCATATTGGCTCTGCGACTTCTTCCTGCTACCTGTTTGCTGCCCAAGGCTGGACACGCTGTTGCTGCTCTCCCTCTTTCTCTCTCTCCTCCCCCCCCCCCCCCCCCACTGCTTTTGCCTCAGACCTTTGAAACGGCGTGCAACGGGACTGTTGGTGGATCCTGGTAGTGACTATCCCTGCTTTACGCGATTCTTGCTTATTTCCTACCTTTTCTATCGCCCACCTTCCCTTCCCTATCTCCCTGATTAGGTTTTATAATAAACTGGTTGGACCAACATTTGAACTGTTGATGCTTTATCTCACACCGGGTATCTTATGTCAAAAGAACCTCCTCTCCCTCCTATAAATTGGAGTGAGACACCCTTAAACAAAGCCTAGAAGATCACAAGAGTTAAAACAGGCTACAGAACTTAATTCACTAACTGCATGTCAACATTTCATCTAAACAGATGAGTAAAAACTAAAATTTTAAAACCTATGGAGTTTCTAGAGGCATAAAAATTCTCATGCTTACATCTACTGCAATTGAGAGAATATACAGCAACACTGGAGACTTCTACAAAGCTAAGAAGCAAGGTAATATTTTAATGTGAGAACAGGCCTCCCAAGGATGTTAGCCAGTTCTCCAACACGGAAAGCAGATCAGTTTTGAGTGACTCCTCAGTTTTCTCACTGTGTCTCAAATGCCAGAGCAACTTCCCAGTTCAGTACTGAGGCTAAGACACTTGAAAGACAATTTACAAATGGTCTAATAACATTTAATACTGGAAAAGATCAAGATAATTAGCATTATTTCTTTGATTAACTTCCTCATATTCAAAAATCAAAAATAGTAGCAAAGAAATGTATTATTGTTATTATACTACAGTGCTACTTAGATACTTAGCCAACCTGTCATCTACCAGGACAGCTAGATCCTTCTCCACAGAGCTTCCTCCCAGCATGTGAGCTCCTAACATGTACCGGTGGGTGTAGGATTTTGCATTTGCCCTTATGGAACTTCATACAATTCCTCTCTGCCCAACTTTCCAACCTGTCCAGATCTCACTGAATGGCAGCACAGTCTTCTGGTGTGTCAGCCATTCCTCCCAGCTTTGTATCACCATTAAACTTTGAGAGTGCACTCTATCCATTCATCCAAGCCACTGATGAAGACGTTGAATGAGACCAGACCCAGCACTGACCCCTGGGAAACATTCTATCTACAGGCATCCAGCTGTGCCACTTATCACAACCCTCTGAGCTCTGCCTATTAGCAAATTCTCAATCCACCTCACTGTCTACTCATCTACCCCACACTTCCTCTTCTTACTTAGAAGAAAGTTGTGGGAGACAGCCTCAAAAGTCTTACTGAGGTCAAGGTACACAACACCCACAGCTTTCCCCTTATCTGCCAAGCTGATCATGACATTATAGGAAGCTACCAGATTGGTCAAACATGATCTCTCCTTGGAAATTATGCTTGACTGCTCCAGACAACCTTTTACTATCCCACTTGCTTTGAGATGACATCCAGAATAAGCTGTTCCATCAACTTTCCAGGGACAGAGGCAAGGTCAAGTGGCCTGTAATTGCCCAGCTCCTCCTTCTTAGCCTTTTTGAAGACCCAAATGATGTTGGTTTTCCCTCAAGTCTTCAGGCACCACTCCCATTCTCCACAGCAACCACTTCTGCTAGCAATTTCAACACTCATGGGTATGTCTATTGGGGCCCATGAATTTGTGTGCAACAAATTTGCCTAGACAATCTCTGACTGGATCCTCCTTGACCCAGGAGAAGTCTTCAATTCCCTAGACACTCTCTCTCACCTCTCTAGGGCTCTGGAATTCCTAACAGGCAATCTTCACGATAAAGACTGAAGCAAAGATCATGCTCACTAACTCTGCCTTCTCAATGTTCTTTTACCTGGTCACCCATCTCATTCAGTAGCAGGCCTAATCTTCCTTTTGCTACTGACATACTTACAGAAGCCTTTTTTTTTTCCTCTCGATCTCCCTCAACAGGATTTAATACTAAGCTTTCCTTGTCCTACCTCTGTATGCCCTGACAATTTATTTCTTCCCAGGAGCCAGACTCTTAGTAAAATCTGTATCAGCAATACGTTTCTTATTATTTGTATACCAATAGCAAGTTATTCTTTATAACATTCTCAACACATACTAGATAGACAAAAGTTAAAGTCACAAGGTATCTATGATAAACTTTTTCGCTTTTATATCTGTTTATTCAGTTCTGATTCTGACATATAAAACATTCTTCCCACAGTATTAAAGATAGAAAAAAAAAGTAATTAAGGAATTCATGAAAGAGTTCATAATAACAAGCATTACAAAACTAGATACGAGATAGATATACTCAGGTAAGCAGCAGTTTGAATAGCTTTGCTTTCACTTACTATTCAGCTGTCATTATTTTCAAAGATTGACTAGCAAATTTTGTAGGCAACATACAACTGCTTGAAAGTAAACTGAGGTAAATTTGTACCAACAAAATAAAAGCCATCTGTAAACCTCTCTAGAAAGAATCTCCAATTCAACATGAACTTTATTTCAGAGACACAATCACTGCTGCCTAAAGACAAATCCCAGGTACACTTCGGAAGACAAGTATTCTGAAGTCAATAAGTCAGTTTCTTCTCTGCTGTAGGAGAAGGGTATGATTTGTATGGCTCTCGGTCAAGTTACTCACATTTGCAGTGTCAAGTTACAGATCATTCTTTATCCAAATCTAAGACTTGCAGTACACTGGAGACATACAGAACACATTATCCTTTCAAGTTGTAGCTTCAAGAATTATAAAACAACGAAAACAAAATGCATTTAAGAAAATAAAGCAACAGCCTCTAAAATCTGTATTTCATTGCCTTTTATGTTTTCCTTATAAGAAAGGTTATTCAATGTAAAAAAAAAAAAAAAAGTATTAAGATCATGTTAAAATCTGTATATTTACATCAGAGACTTCATGAGTCAACTAAGGCAATAGAGAGCATCTGTTTGAGATGTATTTCTCCTGCCATTTGTTCCCACTGTTAGAACAGAAAGCTACTAGCGTGCATAAGTAGATGCCATAAGCACCAATCATTACAGTACACTGCATCACCTTGTCCAAGGATTAAAAGGTTAAATGCATAGCCCATAACTATTCATAGCTACATGCGTAGATCTAGGAGTATCTCCTTTCAGGCACAAATATGTTCACTATCAGATGGGGACAAAATTGTCAGTCCTATATATACAAATCCATGTTATCATTGCAATATCATGTGAAATCTGAGAGTAATGATAATATTCCTGTTTGGATTTGGTGGTTTGTTTTTTTTTTTTCTATCACTGCATTTGGAAAAGATAAGAGAGAGGAGACGATGTAGCCTTACTATATCAAATAAATTCTTTACTAAGAACTCAGCAGACACTTCTAAAAACTGTTCAGAAGCACACAGCATTAGATATGAAAAAGATATCACAGTACAATGGGCTTCCAGTCCTGACTGGCTTCACCTCTACTACTGGATATAACAATCTCCTCCATGATCTTTGGATTATCTAGGATATCAACTGTGACATACCTAATACTTCAAAACAGCAATATTCCACAATTTTCTTCTCAAAACTACTTTGAAGTAGTGCTAATACTAGTACTATTTTGACAGCTTAACTTATCAAATCAACATTTAAAGGAGTGCTAAATAAAACATCTGACCTCAAGGAAGTTAATTTTGTGAGCTGACAGCAGAAATATTTTTTCCCCCTGGATAACTATTTCCAATATTTCCATCCAACAGGTTGTAAACTTCAAAGTAAGGAACACTGAGATACAGCATAAAATAGCAATGTGCAAGACCTGTCAATAAATCAATATGGACTGGAATAATCCCAAAGTCCCTCTTTAGCATCCTGCTTTTTTCCTACCTTGCCTATGCTAAGTTCTGAAGTAGGATTACAGATCACAGCATTGCCCTGCAGCAAGTTCTGTGAGCAGGAGAAAGCATATTATTCAAAAGCAACACAGCTCACAAGTATTGTAGAAGAAAGGAAAAAAAAAAAAAACAGAAAAAAGAAAGATATAGGGATACAGTGTATTTACAACATATGGTGTATTTACAGTTTTATTGTTTCAATTGCCAACCAGAGATCTTTTGGAAAAGTAAACATGATATACACTCACTGGGTCAGATGCCATATATAACACAAGGCATACACACACTAAGGGCTAAGTATGTATTTCTACAGTCACCCATTTACACACACTGAACCTGGATGCAATATTTGCATTAAAATAAATTAGGTACACATTCACTCATCAGTTATGAAAAGTACTGAGAAAAAGTAGTAGAGCTTTCATCTTTTCTTTCAACTTCAGCAATGAAATTATGCTGAGTGGTTTTACAATCTGCTTCTCAACAACTAGCAAAATACAGCATACTTTAGAAGAATACAGAAAAACAGAATATCACCAAACAATATAATGTAATATGGCAAAAACGCAAAGCATGTTGAGAAATTCAGTTTTATTACTCTATCAACTGATTTCAGTAGTTACAAGTGGAAATTGTTTCCTAATTCACCATCTGTGCCACTATTATCTCTCTCACTGTAATACTACGAAGATGCATTTCACTGCTTAAGATAGTAGCTCCTAATCAGTATTGTTATTTCTGCTCTCATTCCTCAATTATTTTCTTTACAAGTATTTAAAAAAACAAAAGAAAACAAAAAACCTCTGGTGTAACAGTTCATGACAGCTAAATCCCCTAACTACTCGCACACAGTTATTCCTCGCAATTCTCTAAGCAATATAAAGAAAGTGGCTATATTTAATAAAATATCTGAATACCACAGAAAATGAAAGCAACATGCCTGCTTAAGAAAATTCTACCTTATTTTGAGTATCACAAATGAGTTCCTTAATACTGGTGATGTTCCATTGCTCTCAGCTAATCATAACCTTCACACTATAATTCACATCAAATGATGCAACAATTTAACAAAAACAAACAAGCAAAAAAAAGCAACACCAAACCCAAAGCACTCATTTTAAAATATGAAATATCATTTGGTGGGAGAGGAGGAAAAAAGAGTAAGCAGATTCTTCACCTGATCCAAGCAATATATACTAGACACACAAAATAAAGGCAACTTTTCTTTGTTCTTCAAACCTACAAGCTGTTCACAGTTTCATAAAGACAACAAAATGTCTTTCCTAAAGCCAACATGACTTGCATCTATCACAGTGTAACATCATAACCTCTATCAACATTTGCGTAGAACATTTTTTATTATTATTATTTCAGTTGCTTTGACCAAGAATTGCACTCATTTTCTATTACTTAGTTCAAACTAAGCACTTCTTTTCAACTAGCCTGTGCAGACAGCCTTCAAAATATATCCACTTGTGGAAAGATCTTTACAGTAGAAAAGGAAATAATGCAAACTTTATTATCACACTTCTCTTAGATGTGCCCCAATATTGCATTTTGAATTCGTTATATTTCACATTTGAAATTGACTTTGAACGGTCATGAAATATATGCATACAGACAATTGTTTTTCCCTCTTCAGCCTTCCAAAGCAAGGTTTTACTACTAGAACTTGTCTATTCATCCCTGCATAAAATGTGACTTTTAGAAGGATAAGACAGTACATGGAGTCCAGCCTTTTTGTTTCCTTTTCTACAACCTCATATACAGCCTTCTTCAGACTATTCGGATACTGGACAACCAGGGCAATTGTGAATGAAAATCGGTAATCCCAGTTTATTCACCATTACGCCAACATACAACCACAGGACTTGTTGCCTCTCTTTCACTCTGAAAGCATTTACCTAATTTGCATTGTAGATGTAGAAATAAGTTTCAGAGACATACATCTTATAAAAAAATTAGAAAAAGAGTAGTCCAAGCTACGTTAATATTAAATTGAGATCACTCTGCATTAGTAAAATGCCAGTCAGGCTCTTATTTAAGCTATTATGGAAACTTAAACAGTGAGTTTGAAGAGATCTAAAACACAGTTCATGAATGAAAACAGATCCATGCTTCATACCGGAATTCCCATTTCCTTCCTCTCCAATTGCCCAGCCATTTACCAGGCACATAAAAAGTGTGCATAAATGCTAAAAAAAAACAAAAACAACAAAAAAAAACAACCAAGCAAACAAACAAACAAAAAAAAACAAAAAACCCACCTCAATTGGATGCCTGTTGTATATACGTCAGTGGCCTATTGCTCTGGGCTTTTTTTTTTTGCTGTTTGTTTCCATCACTGCAATATATTGGCATCCAAGCTCAGAACTTAAGCGAAACTGCAATGCTGCAATCTCTTCCCATGAGCAAAAATGGTTCT
Organism: Meleagris gallopavo; assembly: GCF_905368555.1. Lineage (NCBI taxonomy): Eukaryota > Metazoa > Chordata > Aves > Galliformes > Phasianidae > Meleagris > Meleagris gallopavo. The sequence goes on along the minus strand of NC_139408.1, from coordinate 39,577,221 downwards.
CTCTCTTTCTCAAGGACCAGTCTCATCCCATTTGACAGAAGGTGCACTGTGGGAGGAAGTAGATGGCCCTGGAAGGCTTGCATACCCTTAATTTTTCAAAGATATATTCCAAAGCTTTTCCTTTCTGAATTCAAAAAATGGCTTTGCAAGAAACCCAGCACTAAATTAACCTTAAGCAGAGACTGATTAAGTATATTAACATAAAAAAAGGTAATGGTTCTAAATCTACACAAGAGTATATTTAGATAACAAAGAAATAGCTTCTTAAAATTAGATGTAATTTTGAAATAGAAAGTACTAATTGAAAAAGCTATGAGAAGATAAAATAGGAATAGTGACAGTGAGATTAAATAATACTTCCAGTGAAGTAGTAGAAGAAAAAAAGTCTTCAGAAGATTCAGTCTAAGTCTAGCCCCTACCAGTCATAACCCCTCAAATTTTTAGATGAGGAATGCAGAAGGGATACTGGTAGCATTGAGAAAAAACACCGGCTTATCCATTAGTACCTGCATTTGTAGCAGACCTTTTCTCAAACTCATAGAATCATTTAGGTTGGAAGTGACAAATTGATTTCACATAATAATCCAACAGTCCCGCTCAAAGTCAAGTCAGCTACCACACATCAGTCTTGACTTTCCTAATCCTATTCCTGCAAGATCAGACAGCCAGAGAACAAGTCTATATTCCACAGAGAACACTGGCCCCTGAATCTGTTTCTTGGACTCTTCCTTCCTTCTCCTCCCCTCACCCCCACCCCTTTTTTTTTTTTTTTTTCCTTTCTTTTAAATTCTTTTTAAAATACCTGAAATCACCTATGATGTCCCCTTTAATCTATGTGATTCTCCTATTACTTCTGCCTTTCTTTCTACTTGCTGGGGTGATCTTTGAATACCATCCAGCCAAATCCAATATGCCTTTTCTTTCCAGCATGATATCCCATGGGATTCTTCCAAGCAAAACTCTGAAGAAGTTGATGCCTGATCTTAAGATCAGAGCAGCTGTCCTGGCTTTTCCCCCGCTCCTTCCTCCTATGATCCTGCACTGCACAGTTTTGCTGTTAATACAGACAAAGCTGCCTCTGACTTTCAAATCCATAGCTAGATCTTTCTTTTTTCTAAGTATCAGTTCCTCAGCCTCCGTGACAGGAAACTGTAAACACAGCACTGAAGAAATCTGAGTCCTGCTGCACTGTTCCTCCAGCAGATAAGAGTTGTTCAGGTCCCTTGTGAGGACCAGGGTCTGTGAATATTAAGGCTTCTTCCAAGTGTTTGAAGAATGCCTTATCTATCCCAATCAGAAAGCCTACAGCAAATATTCACTTCAGCACCATGTATGTTTGTTTATCCACTGAAGCTCATCTATAAACTCCTGACAGACTCCTGACCTGCTCCAGAGCAGAGCTGTTTGTGTGCCAGGTGTAGTCTCACACCTCAAGCCTGTAACTGCACACACATAACTCCTCCTTATGCACCCCTGAAAATGTACTGCATAACTGAAGCTCTCTCCACTTTCCCAGAAGTGGCAAGGAACTATCCCTTATGCCATTAAGAACAACAAGCATCTCACAATTCCTTATGGCTTCAGCATAGCTACACAGGGAAGGTACCTATATTTCCTTTGACCAGTTATTAGCTGTCAGAAATATATCAATAATAAGTTAACAACTATCAACTATATACTACACAACACCTATAGGTAGAGAAACCTGACATACTCAGAAGGAAGGAAAAAAAAAAACTAGAGGCAATGAGTCAAAATGCTGAAAGGTGAGGGCTAAAAGGCCATCAAAGAAGTGGTAATATAAAATATACCCCACAATGATTTATGAGAACATGTGAGGTATTACAGACAAAATACTTTACACAACAGATGCAATGAAATGTTAAGACAATTTTGAAAAGTAGTCTTCCTTCTTTAACAGATAAAGTACTGCATAAATTTGGACAGGGGTTTGTATATGCCTCCTATTAAACAGCATCAGCAGAATGCAGCATGCAAGAGGAGTTTTTGGTTCCCTAATGCAACAGCAGATTTTGGGCTTTTTCTTCCGAAGAATGCTGAAAACAACAGATTAAAGAGCAAAAAAAACTTGTAAACTTGAAAGGGATAGCTGGATTTTTCTTCCACAGCAGATGGTGTACAGGATATAAATATCCCCTCTTCTCTGTACAGATTTAATTAAAAAAAGAGAAAGTAGTAGCTCTGTTCAGTTGATATAGTACTCAGAATTATTTAACTGTACCCTCCTACTGTCCAATCTTTGATGTCGGCTACAAGCAGAAGGCTTAGGAAATGGCTGTTGTGCTGCATGAGAGTCTGTACCTCACATGGCTTTTCTCAAAATAGAAAGTTTTTCTTGGCTTATTTAGGTTCCTCTCCTCTCTCTCAAGGTTATGCTTAGATTGCATTTGCTGCTGCCAGAATCATAACATGGACACCTCTGTTGTCACAAGTGCTGGCAATCATCTGGCATCAGCAGAAAGTCACTCAGTATACACAAACTGCATGGAAGCGCCTGCCTTGCTTCCCAGACCTATTTATTCTGTAGCCTATACCTAGTTCTTACTGCTGTAGAAATGTTCAGCCATAACTATCCATACTGAGATAAATAAATCCATATTGGGACCAAACAAACTAATCTGAAATTAAGTAGTCTAAATCTAGTTTGGGAATCAAAGGAAATGTATACCCATTTAGGCTGGGAAAGCCTTTGCTCTTCTGCAGCTCCTCAGCTATGTTATTTTCACTGCAGGTACTACAAATGGAGTTCCTCGACAGTACAAACTCACAGCTAAACCATTAACTTGCAACGTATTTGCTACACAGTCCATTTGGTTGCCTAGGTGGCCTTCATGATCCTCCACATCTTTCCCTCTCACTGCCAGGTCAGTTTGAATGGTCAGTTAAGGGAGGAAGCCAGAGATACCAATGAAAGAAGCAATGTTCATAGAGTCACGGAATGGCTCAAGTTCAAACCTTAAAGCCTTTCCAGTTCCAATCACCTGCTATGGGCAGGGCTGCCAGCCACCAGATGAGGCTGTCCAAGGCCCTGTCCAATTTGGCACTTAAACACCTTCAGAGATGGAGCATCCTCAAGCTCACCTTCACATCGTCAGCAGCCAGCAGAGAACTCACAGTTCAGCTTCACAAGTAAGGATCACATTTAAACGAGCTAAAAGACATGCTCTATTAATCACTAATAACGTACAGCCTGGGACTTACATTGGAGCTGCCAGAGACCAGCATACACTCGAAGGAGCCAAAACTCTCTGACCCTCCGGTCACAACAGTAACCCCTGAGTCACTGCCAATATCAGCTTCTGCTGAAGATCACTACAGTTGCAGTATAACATCATGGTAAGCCAGAGGGAAAGGGCCTGAGTTGATTTTGTACTATCAAATGATCATCAGTATTCATGTTGATATATATGATGGTATACATGAGGATATCAAGTTGAATTGTAAGTTAATAGAGATGAACTCTTTGCATTGAGATTATTTTTCCTAAGTGTAGAGGATCCATTAAAAAAAAAAAAAAAGTATGGATAATACAATGTGACTAATACTCTCACAGGGCTGGTTCAAATTTTCTTCCTGGTTCACTTTTGTTTACATTTTCTTCTTGCGTAGCATCACATTAATGCTGCCCATTACAGTGCATTAAAAAAATCATACCTTGAACCGCAGCCCAGGTGTGCATCACTCACATCTCGCACAAGCTGCACAGGCGAGTTTTGTGTCACTAGATGGAGCTCGTTACTCACAAAAGACACAAAGCAGAACATGACTAAGAAAGCGCAACTGGAGAAATAATGCAAATCGACATAACTCACACTCGGCCAAGCTCTTTCCGTTGTTTGTTTCCTTGTTTCTTTCTTTTTTTTTTTTTTTTTTTTTTTTTTTTTTAATGGTTCCATCTGTTCTTAACAATAAATCACAACAAATTGATAGGGTACCAGAAGATGAAATTAAGACAAAAATGTAAGCCTGCTTTTCCAAACTGATTCTAGTTTACTTGTGTAATCCCCATAGCTGACTGATTCCTCATGCAAAATATTTGTGCCTCAAAAACTTGTTCCTGGGATCTTTTCCACTGAGACAAATTCGATAATAATTCTTTACTAGGTGAGAAAATCCAGAAAGCTAAACATCCTAAACCCAAGTCCGCTTCTGAGATCATTCCATAGGTGCAGTACATACACAACACAGTTCAGCTGAGTGTCCAATCCTACAAAAATTAAAACTCAGTAGATCCCTAAACAAATTTACATAGGCTAATCAACGTCAGTAGCAACCAAGTGTCTATAACTTTTGAGACCTATTCCTAACTGATCTGCCCTAGGTTTTTGCCAATCTTGGGAAGAAATCCAGGTTTCTAGTTCTTGATTTAAATCATAAAAAGTTCTCTTATTGAGAATAGGAATTATTTCTGGAATCATTTACTTTTTATTCTTCCTAAAGATCAGTTAACAGATCAGGACACAGTGTAGCAACACTTGTGGAAACTAGTCTTATCTCCCCTGAATAGGTTTTTTCTGGTTTTGTTTTTTGATGGGTTTTGTTTGTTTTTGTTTTTTATCAGAGGGTGAATGGAGAAAAACGCAGAGCAGAAAAAGGGATTTAATACTATTTTGGACCTTCCAAGCCCCTCCAAAGAAAACAGAAGTTATAAGGGGAGAGGGGTTTCTAAAGTAAGACAACTCTACTTAACTCTACCTGATGCAGTCAGAAAGGTTTGCAGAGAACAGTACTTAGTGGTCAATGGCCTGCTTTCAAAGAACTCGTATGGCCTTGCTGATAGTTTACTTGTACCGAGTGTCTGATAGACACTTGAGGAAGAGAGGAAACAATACACTGCAAGAAGTCAGTGGTGTTTCTACATTTCACACACGCTGCTTCCACTGTAAACACTCCTCTGACTGCAGAAAGTGTAATCGATGGCACTTGAGCCACTCGTGACACCTTTTAAAAGTCTAACACGGGGATCTCAGATGAGATTTCAGATAGGTCTGGACTTGAGTAGAGAGGAGAATGGTGAAAAAAGTCTACATAGCGAACAAAACATATTCCATAAAGCATAATGGATTCATTCTTCAATCGTGATGTTCCTATGCCTAAATGCAGCCAGTGCAGAGTTCTCATGCAGGTACAAAGGAAAGTTGCTATAAAGCAATCACTGAGGAATCTGCATATGAAAAAAATATCTTCCAAGCCCCTCAGAAGTTACGCTATAAGAATTAATAAGTGCAAGTCTCATATCTCCCTTTTGTATATTCTGTCCATAAAAAGAAAATTATAATCTAATTCTAGATGCACTTTTATCCAGATAAATTTTCTATTAAAGAACTGCAGTTAAACTCTTTCCCTTGATGCTATCTTGTGCTAATGAGTTTCACTGGTTAGTTAAGGAACTTGATGAAATGATCTTTCAAATACCGTTAAATCTGCCGCCTTTCACTTTAAATTCCACATACTTGGTTCTTCTATGGATTCCAGAGCAAAATAACGCCATTCATTACTCTGAGAAGCTTCTGTCATCTTCTGCCACTCAGATCCTACATATTTGCTGTCTCTCCTAGGAATACAACTTTGTTGCCAACCTTTTTACCATCATCTGCTTTCTGACAGAACACAGGAAAAAAATATGCTGTCTGGAACAATATTCCTATTCTAGCTGAAATTTACTTAAAAAATAAAAATATATTTAGAAGCAAAAAATATTGAAGATGAAAGAGGAGGAATATTGGTTGCTTCAAATGGAGAAAAATAACTCATTACAAAGGCTAATAGCAGTGAATATGAATTACAAACATTAAGCATGGGTAGATTCCGCATCATACCTGTAGTCAGACTGCAAATTAACAAACAAGCTCTTGTGCTCCAAATCCAGTATTATTTTTGACTGCAGCCATTGCCAGTGACATTGCTATAGTAAACTCCATCAAGCAGGACTGTCGCATTCTGCTCTTCACATGAGGTCTCTCCCCAGCTTTTGTAAGAGGTTGACTTTCCTCAAACCTCTGTGATAAACAGTCAAAAACAACCTAAAAGCCTATATAAAAGACCAATGCCTTCAAACCTCAATAAATCCTCCACCTGAATGATTACAACAGTGTAATTAAGTTGTGCTAAATGTGTCTTATTTTAGCAATTATGCATATTCTATCTTCCAATTTTTACCAGGACTTGATTAGATTTCTTACTTTCATAAAGTTACATGAATTACCATTCTTTTTTTAAACACTTTGATCCTTCCTTGCTTTTTAATGATGGCTTTAAGTTTTAAAATTAGAAAAGCTTTTTCAGCTTCTTGTATTAAACTCTTCTTCAGTTTCTTGTGTTAAACTGTTCCCTAGCATGAAACATCAAAAATGAAACTCCTAGGTAGCAACTACCTCAGGTTTTCAGAAGTCAAGAACTAAGTATTTGTAGAAGTGAAGTAAGTTCACAGAAACTAGAAGTGCTAATTAGCTCTAAAATTGGCCAGGATTTTCCATTTTCCTCTCCCTTCCTCAGGTAGTAGGAATGTCAAACAAAATTTGTTCTTCTAGCTACAGCAAGACCAAAACAATATTTAAAAAAAAAAAAAAAAAAAAAAGGAATATTGTCCTTTTAAATGTCTTCAGACACCGCCAGTTTTAACATCAAAGCCCAAACTTCTGTGCATATTTATATTCTAATAACTAGCTGGAAACTTGAAGTGGATTTTGCTCTGTCTTTTCTCCTCCCATGTTTAAAGTGAAACCTGTAACACTCTTCCAAAGAACAATTTTTATTACCATGGCCTCCAACAGATTATTTTTTCCCTTCTATTTCCTTCTTCTGAAAGCAGAAAAAAGGCAGAGAATAAAGAGGCTTTTCTAGTTCTCTACGTTTCAGTGAGTAAAAAAAGACATTTAAAAAGACACTGCAGTGTTGTGGAATGGAAAGAAAAATAAATAAAAATGGAGGAGTTTAAAAAAAAAAAACCTAAAATAACATCAGTTGTAGGGTTTTTTTGTTTTGTTTTTAATGAACACTTTCAAGGAACATAAAATTTAAAATATTACTATATTTCAGCCTCATGTTCAGTTTCCCTTCTCCAATAGTCTTTGCCATAGTTTCTTCCAGAGGCACAAAAGGAAGAAGTCTATTTCATAACTCAGAAAATGATTTTTACTCTAAGCTTTCCATCTCCAGCCTTCATTTGAGGTTGTGTCTGGCAACTGCCCATTGCTAGGCATGAAGATGTCTAGTAGCAGAGATGGAGAGCACTTCCTGACAGACTCAACCTGCAGCATCTCTCTCTTCTTCCAGAAACAAATCTGTTTAGACAGGAGAGCCACCTAATTACTTGCAGCCTAAGTCACAAATCCAGACTCAAGTTTTCTTTCTATCTCCAAGACAGCTATAATCACCCTTAGCACTTATTACTTGTAATCTAAACAAATTCCAGAGCATTTACATTTCATTGGTTAAATCAGTGAATCATTTCATGTTCTACTGAAATGCTGCAGTGTTTGTAACGCAACATGAGGGGCAGAGCCAGGACAGGTGCCTGAATCAGCCTGAGGGGTATACACATGAGGCAATACACAGAAGGCTGCAATGCTGTGGGCAGCTGGCCATGGGGGACTTCTACTCAGAGGTTGTAAGTCCAATATCTGTACGACAACAAGAAGTGATCTGTTACGATTTATTCACCAATATATCTTAGACTGAAATCTCAATGTAGTGCACTCTGCCTAAGTATTAAGTTAGCTGTTTTTTCTTGTTTTTCTAATTCCAAATAAAGAAACAGCTCAAAGAGCCTTTAGTTCTGCTACTAACAATTAAAAAGATGTAATATCTTTTTCTCTTTTTTCTTTTTTTTTTAAGAAAATAAATAAATGCACAATGGGAGCTTCTCTTCCTTTCCAAACACAAAGTGAACTAAACATGAGGCAACAAAAGTGTTTGTAACTAGAATCACAGAATCATTCGAATTGGAAGCAATCTTTAAAGACCGTCTAGACCAACTCCATGCAGTGAACAGGGACGCCTATGGCTACATGAGGTTGCTCAGAGCCCTGTGCAGCCTGACGTAAAATGCCTGCAAGAACAGGGTTCCGCCACATCTCTAAGCAACCAGTTACAAATATCTGAAAGAAACTCATACATACCCTAGATATCCAACTGCTTCCTGCATGTCTTGAAAAATCCTAGACTACAGCAGCACAGGCATAAAGAAGAAAATATTTCCAGACAGATCCCAAAGCTGTGCAGCATATAGATCGTCAATGTATCACCAAGTATCACAGGAACACTGGAAAAAGTTACAGCCAATATCTGTAGTCCTCAAAACTGGCTAGATTGACAGTACACAAGTTGGTCCTATACAAACTCGCATGCTTTTGCACCACACTTCATTTAATGTTAAAAATATCTGTTCAACCCAGACCTCTTCTACACTCTTTCAGGTCTAGATCTTGAGCAGTAAAAGATATCCTACATAAAAGAATCCTTGGTGAAGGCAAGCCTCACATGAATTTCTGAGAATAGAGGGTGAAAAAGTTTGTTTTTTTAAGGAAAATATATATCAGAAAAGTGGCAGAAATAACCCTGCCAGCCAGAAACTAGAGTGTCAGAAATAAATGACAATGTACATGCACATGAAGTAGTCCAAATTGTCAAAACATCAATGTAGGTGTTGTTCCACATACAGATGGTCTCCACGTATTTCAGCAGGCTGAGGAGAGCCTAAAGGTTGCCACTAAGTTCACTCTTCTATAAGCATAGTTCTGAACACATATTGCTAAGTTTTTCTATAAACATAGCTCTGATCCCACGCTCAGATGATACTAGCACTGAATAGACAACAAAAATACATCTGGGTAAAATTAATCTGTAGAGCTGCAGTGATCCATAGCAATTAGAGCTACGAGGACAGTAAGTGTATTCGATCCCTTGTCTGTCCTCTATGATCAATGCATCCGAAGTAAATTTTGCCTCTGGCATTTGTTGATATCAAGTCAACCAACAAGTACTGGTAAATTGTTTTCAGTAATCAAAAGACATGGATATCCACTAGAAACATTGATTTCAACATGCTTGCTGGAAGCAAGTCAACAAGTATGCAAAAAGAAAAGCTTTGCTTGGAGACTAAGTAGGCAATGAAAGAATTAAAATCAAAGTAGTACTACCTCAGCATTTTTCCTGGATTATATATATTACTATTAAAAAAAAAAAACCTACACTTAGATGTTCAGCATTCCTTGTGTTAATCCATTTCTCATTTTAAAAGGAAAAAAAGTTTTTCCACTTCTGACCTTATAACAGAGGACACTGAAGAAAGAATGCAAAGAACTTATGCCTTTCTCATCTTCATTGGTCTTCAGGAATTCCAGGCCTACCGATGACAACAACAAGCAAGGCTTCCCTTGAAGCGCCTGCTGAGCATTTAAACAAGATACACACAGGATCTGATGGATTACATTCACCAGCTAATGCTGTTACAGAGACACTCTACTATTTTTGAGAGGTCCTGGTGCACGAAGATGTTCTTGAAAACAGCACAAGACTACTGCCTTGAAACTACTTCGTTCAAGACAAGAAGAAAGGCTGGGAGAACTACAGGTCAGTCAATCCCTACAGTGGCAATTAATCCTGAAAAACTTTTCCAAACATATGAAGAATAATAAGGTCCTGCTGACCTGAACTCATCAGCATGGATTGATAAAGGAGATGTCATGCCTGATCAACCTGATAATCTCTCACCTTTGAGGTGATGAGGTGACAAGCTGAGGTGACAAGCTGACAAGCTTAGTAGGTGAGGAATAAATTTTGTTTACATTGGCTTTAGTAAGGTTTAATATTACCTCCCATGACATCCTCACTGACAAGTGAGGATAAGCTAATAGGTGCACAGTGAGGTGAGCTGTCTGAACAACCAGGTCCAAGAGTTCTTGATCAGCGGTACAGGGCTATTTTGAGGACAAGTTACAAGAGTTTATCCCTGGGGCAGCCCTGTCCAACATCTCCACTGATGATCTGGATGCTGGAATAGAGCGTGCACTCATCAGTGGAAAAGATGACAAAAAATACAGATGACCAGTGGGTGTTACATACAGTTCAGAGGGACCTGAACAGTCAGGAGAACTGGGCTGATAAGAACAGCAGAAAATTCAACAGTGATGAATGCCAAGTTCTTCAAGACAGGGAGCTGTTGGAAAGGGTCCAGAAGAGGGCCATGAAGATGATCAGGGGACTTGAGCACCTCCCCTGTGAGGACAGGCTGAGGGAACTTGGAGAAAAGAAGGCTGCAGGGTGACCTCATTGTAGCTTTTCAATATCTAAAGGGAGCCTTCAAACAGGAGGGGAATCAACTCTTTGAAAGGGTTGATAACTGCAGGACAGGGGGAATGGTTTTAAGTTGAGGGAGGGGAGATTTAGGTTGGATGTCAGGGGGAAGTTCTTCACAGAGAGAGTGGTGAGGTGCTGGAACAGGCTGCCCAGAGAGGTTGTGGATGCCCCATCCCTGGAAATGTTCAAGGTCAGACTGGATGGGGCCCTGGGCAGCCTGGTCTAGTATTGAATGGGGAGGTTAGTGGCCATGCATGTGGCAGGGAGGTTGGAGATTCACCATCCTTGAGGTCCCTTCCAACCCTGGCCATTCTGTGATTCTTCAGCAGGAAGGGAATAATCATAGGTATTAGTGGGTTCTTTCTAGTTGTTTTACTCCAGTAGCTTGGCTCAAAAGTACCTCAGGGTCCTGAGGAACATCAAGCACAGCATAAACCATCAGCATGCCCTGGCAACACTGCAGGTTCTCCTCGTCTGCATTAAAGAAAATGTTGCCAGTAAGTCAAGATAGGTGATCCTTCCACTCCAGTCAGCACTGGTGAGTTCACATGGAAAGCTGCATCCCAGTCTGGGCTCCCCAGTACTAGAGAGATGTAGAGCTACTGGAGTAACCTCAACACAGGGCTGTGAATATAATTAAAAGACTGGAGTATCTTTCATGACTGAGGTGGGACTGTCTAGCTTGAGAAGGCTTGGAGCAAGTGGATAGATACCTAATGGAGGGGAGTAAAGAAGTCTATGCCAAACTCTGCTCACTAGTGTCCTTAGAAAACATGAGAGGAAAAAGGCACAAAACAAACTGCATCTGAACTGAGAAGAAAAAAAGGAAAAAAGACTTGGGGTTTACTGCAAGAGTGTTCAAACATGGGAAGAAGTTGCTAGAAAGGTTATGGCATTTTTCAATCATGAAGACAATGAAAATTCAGATGGACAAAGTTCTGGATAACCAGATCAAGCTGATCCTGCCTGAGCAGTGAAATTCAGCAAAAAGTTATTTTCAATGCCAACCACTTTGTGATTTTGTCATTTCTCTTCAGTTATCATAATTCCATGGATAGACACATTTTAAGAAATGACCGAACTAGGTACAATTGTAATGCACTTTAGTGGAAATGAGGCCTAAAAGAAGGTTTTTCAACAAAGCACTTGCTCCTCCCAACACATTTCTTCCTTTGAGATGTAGTTAAAGGATAATACCTTTAAATTGATGCCTCAAAAACAAACAAAAAAAAAAAAACACACCAACAAACAACAACAGTACAACAAAACAAAAAAGCCAGATTACAAAAGGTACTCTATGTCCGGGAGAATAGGTTGTTTTCTATAGTCTGTAAATTAACAGCTACTTTTCTGCCCAGCAGATCTGTAACTGTCAGTCATTTCCTTCCCTTGTAATTTTTCAAAATAACAAGATTATTCAATAAAAGTCCTGTTTTTTCTAACTTATTCAGCTGCAGCCAGAACACCCCACATCCTTAGCAATACTCCATGCAAAGCAGAAGCGGTTTGCACTTATTTTTTTTACATTTGTCTCTTCACTGCTTCTTGTTGTTGTTGTTTTGAAGAAGAAATTATGCCTTCTGGATTGTATATGAAATGACATAGTAAATGGATTAAAAACTTCCTGCTTTTCCAGTCTCTGAATAACTAACAAGGAACAAATGAAGAAGAGATCAGTAATTTTTAAATGAAATACATACAGAAAATGACTTTAAAGGCTTTACAGGATTCAACAAGCCATTCTGAGCCTTTCATTCAGATATATGTAATGTTTTATACAGGTGATTTACACCGGATACACCCTCCTTACTTCCAGATGAATACAAGAAGAATGGGAGTGGGTAGATAAGGGTTAGATAACTCACCTTTTCCAGAAGCACCACACACTGATGTTTCTCAGAAGCATTTTTTGCAAAGTTAATTAACTTTCACTATGTAATTTAACTGAACATATACCTACTTCCGGTGCATACATTCATTCCTTCATCAGCTACCATAGATCAGCTTCAGGGTATAACATGGAAACAGTCATAGGACTTCTAACCAAAGTAGAAGAAAGGGGAAGTTCATTCAAGAGGAATGGGTAGGAACCAGAGTAAAATGAGACTCTGATTGGAACATCACACCAACAGATATCCACAACAATCTTTATTAACACATTATGTCTCATGGCAAACGTACTTTCTCCAAGTATAACTTACCAAAACCTCAGTGGCTGGGAGCCTTGCTGATTTTTTTTATTTTTTTTTTTAAGTGAAAACAAAAGAAATCCAAGCTACTCAGACATGCAAGATAAATTAATTCACAGCAGCACAAGCTGTATCCCTTAGTCAAAGGAAGGGTCTAAACACCTGTTTATGAGCAAAACCAGTCATAAAAACAGCTGTAAGCAGTAAACAGGAGTGAACAGCAACAACAATTTCCCATCCTTTTCCAGACACATAATGGCATTTAAATCACATAGCATCACAGAAGAATTGTATAGAGCAGATCGTAATTGACATAATTATTCGTATGCATTTCTCCACTACATAGTGTTGTTCTGTAAACCCAAGTGTGTTAAAAGTAAACAGAGCTCTTGAAATCCTAAAGCAATAGGAAGACAACCCCTGCTGGATCCTTTTAACCTGTAGGTGGAAAGAAAATGACTACCTCAAAGTTTTAAACCTTGAAATACATAATTTAAACCTCAGGCAGACACTGAAACAAAACTTTTCAAGTTCCTTTTCGTTAAATGGGTTCAGATCAAAACGGAAATGAAAGACAATCAACACATACTTAATTAAAAATGACACATAATTAAAAATGACCCGAAGAAGAAAAATTATAACCACTAGGAAAAATATGTATTGTCATACATACACTCAAAAAAAAATCTTTCACCTGCAGATCTCTGATGGATCAGAACAAAAGGGACAGAAAATACACAAGTGAGTCTGAGTCACAGAAAACACTCTTCCATTGAGTATAACATTAGCAAAACTATAAGGAAAACAGAAGGACGATTGTTTAGAAAGACGTCAAGACTTTTTAATGAAGACTGCTTTTACTAACAAATCTTTCAGTACTATGTATCTGTCACATGCATGCCCCTTGTACTTCTTTTCTGGGGTCAGAAAAAACTGAAGTAGATGTGCTGTACGTGTAAAATGTCTCTGGTTTCATACAGATGACAGAAAAAAATCCAGTACAGTTTGATGAATGTCACATTTAAATGCTGTTAAAAACCATGTCTGCTGAAGAACCTCAGGGAAAAAAGTCCCTCTCATACAAACAGTAAATATTTAGCTCTGGATACTGAAATTCAACAGCCTACATAGTTCAGCATTCAGAGGATCGATATCATGGAATATCCTATATTAATCATGGAAGATGCATGAAAAACATGCAGCCTATTCTATTCCTCCATAAACAAAGGTTCCAAAGCTCCCTATTCGAGAGATTGTTTCAAAATAAAATATGCGGCAGCTGGGAAAATATTAGTGACCCCAAAGTGTAGTAAGCCCCTGAAAGCATCTCAGTTTAGCAGTCTTAATATAAGAGTGAGGGATACAGTGACTGCTTTCCAAGCCATAACTGTTGACATATGGAAGCTGCCTCATTGGTACTTTCCAAGGACTAGGACAGTTATGCATTGTTTCATTCTGTGTGGCTCAACTCAAGCTGTTTAATGCATATTACAACCTTTTAGTGATTAAACCTCCACCTTGGCTCTCTGTTAGCAGTTTTCTGGGATAGCATGATGGCTAAGATAACTTTGGTTCATCAGACAGAATTTCAACAGCTAACCAAATAATATGTTCTCTGTGCATTTGCAAAATAGCCTTTCTGCCTAGCACAACCCAAGTGATGTTGAAGTTGCACTAGCAGGGCTCCAGTTTCATCTCCTCATACACAGTATCTCATCCTCAGAAAGAAGGGAATCAGGCCACATGACTCCAGAAGCCTTTGTGGGTTCTGTTTCTATGTTACATGCATACAATCAAGGGTAAAGATCTGCAAGAAATCCTGAAAGATTGCACATCAATGGAGAGATATTGGGCTCGGGGGGCTGCAGTGGGGGAGTACACTGCGTATGGGTTTGAAACTATGACTTCTACCAAAACAAGTCAGAATAGTACATTTTCCTATAAAGATTCCTAACAATGAGCCTGTACTTCCTTAGAAAGTTTTTTTTTTTTTTTTTTATAGGATTACCTTTGCCTTATATACTAACTATGCTTTTCAAGTACTTCTAACTCTATGGTGTAAGAACAGCTGCTGTTCCACCCTTACTGTTTAAACTAATACATACTTCAGACCTCTTCTACTGTAATGTCAAAATTGAGTATCTATTCATCAGTGGAACAGGTGAAACTCCAAATTTAAAAACATTTCCACCTGCCATGGTCTTAACTTCCTATGATAGCTATTACATTAGTGAAATAAGCTAATCTCCATGCATTGATAAGTCTTGGTTATCAAGTGCATATTTGAGTGTAGAAGCTCTGTTTATTTTAACTCAGAGTTAGTTTGCATATGCATTGCACATTCTGTTCAAAAATATTAGACAGATATGCATCAACTCCTCTAAACAACCACTGTTCTAAAGTCAGGAAAAGTAATAAAGAGATAGAATAACAGACAAACTTTATTATAAAATCTCATATTTTGTCAAGTTCTTCATGACTTCGTTTTAAGTGGTTTGTCTGTTTGTAATGTTCCTGACTTTCAGCATCGCCAAACAGCCCATTATTTCACTGAAGCCAGGGCCTCAGCAACTCCCAGAGGCAGGCAGAGGAGATTGAGAATTGACTTTGAAAAAACAAATAAATTTTCACCATTTTAATCAAGTTATTTATCCACACTCCTTCCCAGTAATTGACACAGAGTAGAATAAAACTGAGATGTGACTCATATTTACATGCTCTGTTATCAGCAATTCCATGAGCTAGAGCTACATTAAAATGTGAAAACACAATACAACTAAATGCTGCTACCTTCTTCAGGGTCTTTGGAGACTTTCAAGAAAAAAAAAAACAAAAAAAACCCATCACTTTGAATCATAAGACAGGCATTTTGCAGGTAGCATGCGGGGCTACCATAAGATCCCTCACACCTCCGATCTTACAATATTAGCTTAGGACACTGACATAAGAGAAATAGGCAAGACCAACAGCAGCAGCACTACTCAGGGTCTATAAAATTACTGAGTACTACTATGGAAGAGCAAGCTCCAAAACTTGACTGACATCTAATATAAAAGCAGTAGAATTTGAAAAAGCCCACTATGGGAGATGAATCCCGTCCTTGCCCATGGCAGATGAGTTGGATTAGGTGAGCTTTAATACCTCTTCCAACTCAAACCATTCTATGATTCAATTCATAAGCACTGCTGTTTGTTATTAAGCACAAAACAGGCAGGGCTCAGACCAAATGATAAAACTTGTGACAACTTGAATTTACAGTATTTTCTCAAGCAAAACCATCAAAAGTGTTGCTCGGGAAATGCTATCTCAAAACTTCTAGGCTACAAATACTCAGATGCTTATCATGTTAATTTTTTCATAGAATTGCACAACTACACATAAAACAGTAAAACCATAAAAAGAGTCAGTAAGTAAAACTATACCAGATAGAAATAGCCCGTTCTTATACCACTAGTTATGCCTGATTACATACACACTGTGGCCAAAATGTGCTCCGTTTAAGACTACAAATAGATTATTTTAAGCATGAATCTTGAATTTCATACTTTTTCATCGAAAAGACATCCAAAATACCATAAAGATAGTAATCTTAAATCCCCAGGTTTTTCCTATGCAAAGTTTCCCACAGACCATCAAAGTTCCCATATAGCACTAGCCAACTGCAGGCCAGATGTTCACCAAAAGAGTACTCCTCTCCTTTCTGCAGGATAGACAGAACCTCTCTGAATCTCTGAGTCTACAGAAGACCTTGGACTCTTTTTCACAAGAACCACACACAGTACCCAGCTACTAGCTAGTTAAGATGCCAGCATTAAACATGTTACGCATCTCAGACAATTAACGACAAAATCCACTGTGGGAGCAAGACATACCTTCTGTCCCTACACAGACAGGATGACCCCCTCACATCCTCTGCCTTTGTGTAAGCTACATTAAAGGCAATACATCCAAAGAAATGTACAGCAGCATTCATCAACCATGTAATACTGAAAACTTCATGGAGGATGACATAAAGGAAAATCAAAGCGCTTTGAAGAAAACTCTCTCCTATGCCATGAAATCTCATATCAGCAGTATACATGTCAGCTTCAAAATTATAAATATGCTTAAAAGGAAAGATTGGTTTCAGTTAATTTCCTCTTTCACTTATTTACCAAGACTCAAAATGTATCAACAATATTTTGTATTTCTGTAAATCCTCCCCTAAGAGCAGCTTGAATAAATATTAATGAAAAACGTAATCGTTTCCATTTTACAGAACAGGAAAATGAGAGGCTCTAAGAGGCATGTAAATTCTAATGCACTTCTTGAGCCAAACAGAACTCAGCAGCTTTATTTTCTGACCTTTTTCTCAGACACCAGATATGTCTTCCTTTCTTATGAGTCCATAATTCTGACAGTTTACCCATACAAGTCTGCTGTTGAGAAAGAGTAATGGCTACCATAAATTTAAGTTTTCCAAAGAAAGAAGAGACTGTCTTTATGCACCTAAGGCACAGATTTACACAGTAACAAGAGCTATCTGTGAATATTTACAAAAAACAAGAACTGTATAATTACATGAAGGCTTAGAATTGGAATCCCTAGCATGGACCCAGTGTGAAAGCTGTGCTTAGCATTTAGAAACCATTCACAAGTACATATAGAAGGGACAGCACCCACCAGTGCACTGAGTAAAATTCCCAGCTCCTTACAGGAAGATACCTTGAAGAAAAGGCATTATTAAAAAACAAACAAACAAACAAACAACAACAAAAAAAAACGAGGGAAAATAGAAAAAAAATAGAACTTTCACATGTAAGAAACTACGCAGAACCGTTAAGACAGAAACAATAGCCAGAAATACTTAAATGTAGAACAGCTGTAGGAAGATGCACTGACTTGGATTGTCATGGACAGTAAGACAAAAGGATAGAAACACATAACTCAGTAAAGCATGAACTAAGATTAACTCCCAAACATATGCGGTGTAAGGACCACGATGCAGCATTACAATAAAAGCTGTCATTTGGTCTGTGGCACACAGGCATTGGAGAAGAACAGTCTGTATAAGTGTTTCAGCGCTGCCCAGCAACCACATTCTCACACACTCAGAAGAGTCAAATAAAGGCTGATAAACACTGGAAAAATAATCTAAAGAAAAGAGGAACATAAACACTGCATCAGTCACGAGCATTACTAAACAATCAAAATTTTAAAAAAATTCCAAAATGAATACCAATATAGATGTACTGAACAATAATGAGCATCCTCTGGAGGAGAGTGGAAGAAAGAACAAGAAAACAGAAAACAATTAAAGCAAAGATGAGGAGGCCAATTATCTTACATTACTGAAGTGTTCAAATATATACAGAGCCCTTCAAGACTGTTTCCCAAAGCAACTGCTCAAATTACTTCCAGAAAGAGGAGACTGCAAGTATTAACTTCAACAGCCATATCACTGAGTACAAGCATTACAGTATGACAGTGACACAGCACCCATCTGGCTTTCTCCTAGATCTCTACTTGGTTGACCATTACAGAAAAGTAGAAGTAGGAACTTACTTAATTCCTGTTCATAATAGGAAAGCTGAAAATATTTCCCCTCTTTTACTTCTCTCGAGATGCAGAATCAGCATCTTTAAGATTTTTCATAAATTCACTTTGCTAAACTAAACACTCAGTGGGAGAAGGCATCAGAATACCAAGGCTCTTAAAATATTTTTCCAATAAAGCAAAAACATTTTTAGAGCATCAGATTTATGGTAAGTAATCCAATAAGAGGAAAAAAAAAAAAAGCTCAGACTTCATATGAATCCATCCTACTCCTTAGCGTTTCATCTTATAGGGTTTGGGTCTGGTTTTGCTTTTTTAAAAAATTATTTTGTTTCATTTAAATAATTATTCTTTTTCTTCCATCAGATTTCAAAGGCCGGTTTCTCCAGCAGCTCTGTTTAGCGCATCAACTAGCTTTATCTTCCTATCATCACAGCCATCTTTATTCTGCCATTCAAAACTGCCACAAGAGATGCATGCTTTAACATAAAAGACTTGTTTGGTGTCCGTTCAATTTTGTGCTGTCCACCAAACCCACAGAGCATCCATAGATCCGTTTCGCCTCCCATCCCCCAGTGTGGTTTGTCTAGATAAAGTAATGGCAAAACTCAACAGAATGGCTTGCCTCTGCATCTCCTGTCTATAATACTGGGTACCTGAAAGCTGTCATCTACATTTCCAAAGAAGATTCTGGTTTACAAGAAAAAAGCTTGGAAGAAGCAATGCCAAATCCCAGAAAAAAAAGATGGGAAACCAGGAAGATCTGGACAGCACTTACAAATAGCTTATTTAGATAGCCTCACAGCTGAGGAAAACTTCAAATGAATGAAGTCGTGTAAGATGCAGAACATTATTAACTGGACAATTATTTCTAGAGTGCTGGCAGCAGAAAAATCCCATTTGTCTTAGACACACCCAGCTAAGTGGAGCTTGTGTTCCCACCATATTCCAAATGCTCCCAAATGAAAAACTGTAAATGTCAAGAAAAAAAAGTTGAGCATAAAATAAAGCTAATAAAAAAAAAAAATCTTGACAACGTTTTAGAGAAGGGGTCAGTTAGGCCTAAAAGCCAAAGTAACAAAATGACTAGGTGTCAAAACATCCATCATTCTGACCTTTGTTTTCAGCAAGTTCTGCTCTAAAAATAAAATCCAATATGTATCACGTCTAGCAATATGTCCTAAGAAAAATATTTCTCTTCTCTTAACTCAGTTTGTCAGTAGGCACGTAGTTATGACGGGTTCCTTCTCCACTGCATGAGAGGGGATTAAGATATTTAAGTATCATGAGGATTTCATCCTTCCGCAGATGGCTCATGCTGTTCAGGACTAGACTATCACAGCATGGTAGAAGACTCCTACTCCACTGCACACATCCAAGTTGCTGTAAGAGGAAGCACAACACTAAGATCCAAACTTTTTGATCCCCAAACACCCTTTTATTTTAAGCAATCTCATTTGGAAAATAAATAAATAAATAAAATAACAGCACCTTTTTGATCTCAGCCAAATTACTTGACAGCCAAAGTACTTGACAGAGTACTTGTACAGAGACCAGCTGCATAGTGGCAGCAGTACTGATCAGTAAGTTCTAGATGCTGGAAAAGTGTGAGATTTGGAAAGGATTACAGAAGCACCTAGGTATTAGCTCCAAAGTGAAATTCAGGACTTACAGACGCACAAGAGCAGCACATAGGCTAATGATACTCTTTTTCTTCTGCACTGGAAATGCAGTGCTCTGTATTGCTAATCCAGTTTTTGGCACAGGAGAGGCTGTGTTTTAATTTGTGAATGTAAAGTGAACTGCTTCTCAGCTGGGTGAAATGCCATTTTGTGGTGTGTGTGATGTACAGAGCAGCGCCATAATCACCGATATTAAAAGTCTGTTAAAAATCAAACTATTTTTTTTTTTCCAGCATTATTTATTGGAAAAACAGATTATGGAAAGTTACTACCTAAAACCAGTTGTTACTTTCTATACCTGGAATACTGTTGGTGAATTTTAAATGAGAACAGCAGCAACTGAAGGTAGAAGGAGCTGACGAGTTCTATGCCAGTCTTTAAGCCTGTCTCTGCCTTTCTAGAGAGATATTAAACATTACGCACTGACACAGGCTGACTTAAACCCCTCCTGACAACTAGATTTGATTCCTGCAAGACATGAGCAGTGTTTAAACACAAGAAGGGCACACTACTCTTAGCCCAGTAGTCTCTTATTCATTCACTACTGCTCTAAGATCACAAATTATAGTTTAATACCATCAGCAGGGAGAATTACAACCTTTCCTACTGTCAGAAAACACCAGACCCTAACTCAAGTCTTACTTTCCAATGCTTACCATTACAGATATGCAGCCAAAGTGGTAAAACGTCTCTGTGTTCAGTCACTCAAAACTTGTGTCAAACTGCTTTTCAGCCTTGGCTGCAGCCTTCCTGTTAGCAAACTTGCA
Source organism: Meleagris gallopavo (assembly GCF_905368555.1). Lineage (NCBI taxonomy): Eukaryota > Metazoa > Chordata > Aves > Galliformes > Phasianidae > Meleagris > Meleagris gallopavo. The sequence goes on along the minus strand of NC_139408.1, from coordinate 39,556,728 downwards.
GCCTTACTCATTAGTAACATTGATGTTGCTGAACTATAATTAGAACTAGGAATCAGCCCACTGAGAGAAGACGTGGCCAGAGGGACTACATTTGTCTCCAAACGATGCTGAGCATTCCCACAACCAGCCTGTGCTACAGGAGCTCCAAGGACAAGAACTGCTGTGTACCTGGCATGGCCGGGCAGCAATGTATCAGGTCCCTAAACACTGCTTCCTACAGCTTCCGGGCACATCTACTACTGACAGTATTTCTGCAGCCTTCACACTTTTTTTTTTTTTTTTTTTTTTTTAAATTATTAACCAAGGTCTTGTACCTTCTGGGAGGTAAATATCAATCACCAAGTTTGAATGAGGTCAGCTCCAGATGAGCCAGGAAAAAATTAATACATTTTTCAGGGCAGAATGAGTATTATGATCATATGCACTGACCTTCTGCAAAACACAGACTTGAACCAATGATTTGTAAACTAAGACTATAACTCCAGTTTGCTCCAGTTAACTTAACTTTTAGAGAGCCATTCAGCCCTGATTTAGAGACTTCAGCTAATGGAAAATCCACTATCCAACTAGCAAAAAAATGTTCCAGTGATTAATTACCCAAACCATTAAAGATGGGCTCCTTATTTTAAGTCACAATTTGCTTAGCTTCCACTTCCAGTCATCAATCCTCATTACACATTTTCTGCTCCCAGAAGATCAAGAAGAACCCTCCAATCAGAGATCTCTTTCCCAAATAAGTATTTATAGGTTGTCATCAAGTCCTGTCTTAACTGTCACTTTTATAAGCTCTATAGACTGAGCTTTCTTAGTCTTACTACACAAGTATTAAACTCCTGAAGTACTTTCTTAGTTAGTAAGATCTCCTAACATTTTTGTAGCCATTTTCTGAACGCTTTTCAATTTACAGAGAAGTGTTACTTACGTTACAAAGGAAAAAAACTGAAATATTTACTTTGCTAATGGATTACAGTGTCACCTGCGAAGTAATGACAATGACTCCTTCTGGATATTTCACTAGTATTTCCAAATTCTATTATCCACAAAATTAGAGGAAGTATATGGTCAACTGGCTAAACAAGGCCCAGTTCATTTTCAGAATCACTGCTATGAAAATAAGCAATGCTCTTTATCCCTAGAAGCATGAGTTTGCCACAGGTAAATTAAGTCAGTTACCAAGATGAGCCTACTTCACCTGTTATTCAAACAAATTTAGTTTGTTTGATCTGCCTGCACCACTGTTTGTCTATCAGTTTTTTGGTTCATGTATATATTTAAACGGCTGTGTCCTTTATCTCCTCTTAGCACTACATCCATCATGTCTTTCTCGCTCTTAATCAAATAAAAAAATAGCACATACATAAAATGCATCCAACAGTCTACCATCTTCCACCTTCCTCAACTACAAGAGCTGTTAATATTTCACGTTAATTTCAATATTCTGGGGTTTACTACAAATCAGAAATTGTTGTAAAGATGTAACTACTGATAAGTAAAACGTTTTTGTTGCAGTTATTTGACCCATGAAGACTTAGAAACATTTACATCTCACACTACAGTTGCACACACATTTTCTGCTCATTGACACTGATCTACCGAGATAATCATCTTGCACCTTCCCAAATAGCGTAATGTTTGCTGCTTACCTTTGTTTTGTCCACGCTAGAAGTGATAAACTAAAACCTTCATCACTCATACTCCGTAATAAAATATTCTTTCAATGTACTTAAATAATTCCTCCCACAAACTTTAAACTTAATCCTTGAGAAGTTTATTATTTTAATTATAAAGAAAAAAAAAAAAACAAAAAACATTTGACTCATATAGCTTCCCTTTTCAATTGCCCGCGCTGAAGCTACCAAATTAAACCGATTCCTATTTCCTCATCCTTTTCCAAAGACTCTTGGTAGCACATTAGTGTCACACACAAAGAAAAAAGAAAAACCACAAAGACTTTAAGCTACGCTACTCATAATTAATCTCAGTTAATATTGTACTACATCACACTCGTATCATTTCATCATCACAGCCATGTAATGTTGAGGAAAATATAAAGCATTTCTAGAACACTATGAAGAAAGCTTGAGGTTTTATAACCACAGACCCCAGACTGACTGTCTTCAAATAACTCAGACACTGACAAATGCTACACTAGGTATTATTGAGTTTTCCACAGAAATAAGTCTTCAGCATTCAAGTTAGGAGGAGTAGGAACACTGGCAGCCCAAATACTTCATGGCTACCAATGCATATATTAAAAGCTTCCTCTGCAGGATGATCTCTGAATACTACCAAACATCAGCTTTTTCATGATCAAAAGCTTAATTACAGCACACACACATTTAAAAAAGTCAGTTTTACTAAGAAACAAATCACCAGCATCAATAAAGCAACTAAGCGATTAGAAGATATTGTAATCAGTTACTCAAGAAAGATACATAAATAAATTGCTTCAGTATTTACTTCCACACACAAACCCACTATCACAATTGGCACTAGGCTGTTCTAGTCACAGTACATGCACACAAGAGTCCTTGATCCCTGAAGACAGGTAGCCAGCTACATTTTTGAGGAAGGGCTCCTATAACAGAAATCAACTGCTTGTTATTTGCCATAAATGGGAAAACACTGAACAAGAATAGCCACTCGCCATCAGTAAATGTTAAGGGTGGTAAGGTCCTTCCCCTTAATAGCAAACACTGAAATTTATATTGGAGTTCTTTAAAAAAGATTTTTGAACTTCAACAAAAAAGACAGACAAAAATCAATGATTTTCTCCTTCAATTCTTTTTCTATTTCTCACTTTCAGAAGTCTGAACTGATCTATTAATTTTGACCTTTTGTAGTTAGTAATTTCATACATCATTCACAGCTCACAAATTCCCTATTTCACAGGTCACCAAAGTCAGCATACATTGAGGGCACCTAGAGAGTAAGATGTCTTCCAGACTGCTAACCAGTGAGAGACTGTCCCAAAAAATCATAAAGCAGATTTCACATCCGATTTCTATATATTCCTACTACTACTCATACAAGCAGCTAATTTTTTTTTTCAATATTTCTTAGCTTCACTGTTTCTGCCAGTGAGGCATACCAGATAACGTGTCTTCCTTGAAACTATTTTTCCTCACACAGGTGTCATAAAGTGAAGGAGCAAGATTTCTTTATATCCTTTTTACTACCATGAAAGGATGGGAGTCAGGAAAAGTCACTTCCCTTGAGTCTCTCTGCTTATTGCCTTCCCCACTGAAACAAATAACAAGAGAAAGGAAAGAGGAAAAAACAGCATTGACTTTTTATTCACAGCTCTAAGGAAGGGCTGTTTCCTTTCAAGAGGTCTTCTGGGGAAAAAAAAGAAAAAAAAAGAAAAAAAAAAGGCCAAAAAGCATCCATTTAAACTAATATGAGGAGAAACTTACAGAGCGTTACCTCAGCTGCATGCCTCCAGTAAACCGGAACATTTCACGTGCACTAAGACATAGCAGCTCCAGCGCTATCAGCTTACACCACAAGATACGCAGGGCAGCCCTCTCATGCTAACTCAGAAACAAACCTCTCTGCTAAGTCAAATGAACACAAATGGAAAAAAGGCAGCAGTGAGACATTGAGAGAGAGAGAGCAGAGGGAACCTTGAGAGCCTTGAATTGCCTGGGAAACACTAATTAATTCAGTTGTGAGTGTTAGAAGAGGAGATTCAATTACACCCAAGACAAGTAACTACAAACACATCTCTGAAGTTCAGTACTGAAGCTTAAGGAAATAAGTTTATCTTTAGACACTACAAATAAATACCACCTTTTATCTGTGTGGCATACTAGACTACTAAAAGTTTCTTATAACTGTATCACAGAGAGGCTACAGCTATCAGGGTAGACATTAAAGCCCCACCTCTGTTCCCTGCTGTGCCACTGGTCCCAGAAAGCGCCTTCTTTTTCCAGCATTTAAAGGAAAACTGGAATAGCTTTCCCAGCCTCTTATGAGCTTTCAACGGACAGCAATATTTCCATTTTAGAAGGAAGATTTTACCTCAAGCAACAGCTACCTAAATGATAAAGCATCAACATGTCCTCCCTCAGACTCATTTACACTGCAATTTAAATTCCCCAAGGGGGGAGAAGAAAAAAAAAATAGAAAAGGCTGTACAAACAAGGAAAGCCATTCCCTAGTACCACGCTCCCTACAAAGCAGGGCTGAGCCAGGCAGAAGTCCCCCTCTATCCCCACTCACCTATTGCTGTACACAACTCTACCACAGAAAAGACAAATCCTACAGCCAGGAGAAAGAATATGGCACAACCTCACAATCAGGAAAAGGATGAAGGACTGCCTGCAAATGTACGGAGACCCTGGGCAGATAGCTACTTCATTGGCACAACTCTTCTCAGCTGCAGCCCATACACCACCCTGTTCCTTCACTGCCCCAGATCCAGCTGAACCTCATAAGCTGCACCTGTTGGCCTTTCCTCCACTCTTAAATAGCAGGCAGGCAAGCCTCAAAGCATAGCATTTACTAGCAATTGTAAGAACAGAGATGACAATTGGAAGACCCCAGCCTGTAAAAGCTTTGGTAATGGGACATGTTGGAATTGTGTACAGTATGTAGCCAACCATCTCCAAAGCAGAAAGATGGGGAAAAAAAAAAAAAAAAAAGTTGTCAGCACCTACATAGCAAGCATGCTGCCACAGAAGTGGTAGGGAAAGGTCTCCAACCAAGCAGACACAGGTGGATTGCATTAGAAACACAATCTACTTTTCCAGCTGCATGGGTAGCAATTAATGGTAGGGTTACAAGTGGAAAGCTTCAATAACCTATCAGCATCAAGCAGACCACATCTGTGGTTGGACTGCCCATACACATAGTTCCAAATTGTGTTCACCCTACTCTGCCTCCTCTTCACTTCGTGTTATTTCAGTAACACTACTGGAAGACCCAATAATGTCAGCCACATTGGGAAGGAGATAAGCCTTATTTTCATCACTGGGAATAGGATTTGGCAGTTAGAGTTTCTCAGGGGAAAAAAAAAAAAAAAAAAAAAAAAGTGGACTTGAAAACCTGGATTTAAACTGTAGCTGGTAAATGTCCCTTATGATCTTAAGGGACTTACAAATGCTTAACTTAGACATGTATTTTAAGACAAATGTGCTGAAGTCAATGATGCATTCAGGTATGATGTGCTTCTAAATACATATTTCATAGCTCAAAGGGCAGTTACAAGCAGAAATTACTAAGTCTCATGTCAGATGGGAGGTCAGAATGTATCATAATCATGTCTTCTGGCCTCAGAATGTATGATGCAAAGCAGATGATGATAATGCCCAAAGAGGTACTGAACATAATATATAGGAAAACTGACAGTGTTTAGACAATGCAGTATCTAAGTGTTTTGTTCAAGATAGATGTCTCCGAGGAAAGCTTATGTTGTTCGTGAGGTGTCTGATGTGGAAGTGAATTGTATCATTTGTGTGCCATTGCCCCAGCTCTCCTAGGACACTGCATTTGCTCCACTGCTACCATGATTTTAAAATGTTGTTTAAAACAACAAAAAAAACCCTAACCATTTAAAACCAGCTCAGAGCATAGCATCTGAGTTTAAGTCATGTTATTAGTCACATTGTCCCACCATGGCAACACTTAAGAATTCAGTGTTAGCCAGCATGTGAATCACTGCCCTCTAGAAACATTCTGCAAATAGTGTTGCTAGAAGGAGGCCTTGCAGCTTTGGTACTGGATAAAGAAGCCAAGATGGAAGAATGCAGGACTATCTCTCACTATAAGGTATTCACCTTGCTCCAACTTATCCACAGAGAAAGGTGAGAATTATTTCCTTCAAAATACTTGGATCCTACTGTCAACCTCATATTTTTTGAGTCTCCAGAGATTAATGCAATGAATTACATTCATTTTGCACCAAAAGGAGAGATTCAGTTGGGAAAATACAATTTTGCCATTCGCTGATTGTTTTTGTCTTGATGTTTCTCTCAAGCCAAGAAATCTCAAGCGTTGTATGAACAGAAAGTGTCAGGGCACATAGCACTAAAGAGGACCAATTGGCCACCTGCTGCAGTTCAGAAGACCACAAGCATCTCCTTCCCACTCAATAGATCTAACACTGCTTTCTTCACTCATTATAATAGTTCACCTGGCGACAATTCCTGCACTCTGTTGCTTGCTAAACACCAAACTGTGATGTCTGTCAGCATCTTCCCTCTCTAAGAATACTGAAAAAATAATACAGAGGCTGAACTACTGCTGCTAAAAAATATTTATTCTCAGCAGGAATCTGGCTCTTTGTTACACACCGACACTGAATATTTAAATTACAACCTTCTAATCTTTCATTTACAGTATCTAGAGAATGTTGAATAAATTAAAAATAAAATGCCACAGTATTCTGCCTTGACAGGGGATCTGACAAAGAACGAACATTTTCAGAAATGTGGGTTTGGTTTTCTAGCATATACAGCTCCCGTCTTTGACAAGAGATGTGCTATGTTCGATACTTCTACGGCCATATATGTCAAAAGCTAAACACCAGTTTTTAACATCTAAGTCTGTCTGAAAAAGCACCTAGGACATTCTGCTCCCTTACACTTCAGATCTGATTTGATGTGCCCCTGCATTAGAAAAGCATATGGACTGAGCAGACAATTTGGTTCATGAAATCTGCCTGCTATTAAAAATTCTAAGGAGCATTTCTGTGATAAAATACTGGTTAGATCCACAAGCCAGCAGACATGGTCTTCATGCAATTACTAGTCCATAGAATAACTGCTTTAAAAGTGGAACTGTCTGTGAAGCATGGAAACATTGAAACCCTGTAATGTCCAGGATTCAACTGTGGGATGAACTCATGGCTGAACACAGGACCCTCACAACTGCATACCATCTATATGCCTAGCAGTGAAGGAACAACATCAGCAAGAATAAAAAAAAATAAATAATGGTTCAGAGAGTAGGTATCAGACTATTCTGTCCTTTCTATTAAGAAGAAAGCAAAATTCTTGCATGTCAGTACTAGGGAGGGTAGTCTCCTTTGAATGACTGAAAGAAAAGATTTGGGGAAAGGGCACTGGGTACAAAGTCATTGCACTGTCAATCATGTATCAGATCATGCTGCATCCAAGGGGGTTTGACAATAATAACACTGGATAGTTTAGCCAGTGGAATCCTACCTGTCCTTGTGTTCACTGTGACTCCAAAACACCTGTCTTTTCATGTGACTTTACATTCATGAAATGCCAGCACTTGGTTCTTTGCATCAGCAGCTCAATTTTCATCTTAATTTCCCCAACAGAGAAAGAGCTTGAACTTTACTGACAATTTCAGTCTAATTTGCACATCTGCTTAAGATAAGAGGTGCTGAAGACACAGAAGAAGCCAAGCGCTTCTTCAATGAGCAGTGCTAGTCATAGATGACAAAAACTGGTGCTTATTTTGTTCAAGGCTGATAAATACTTGCTCCCAATGAAAATTTCTACTGATTATTGCCACATTATTTCTGAAGAATCAATCTCCTAGCTTGCACTTCCCTCCCACAGCCTTTTCCAGGAAAACCAATAACCCAACTTAAAGCATTTAGAGCAGTGTCTTTGAAACAAAATGTTTCTAAAATAACACTGCAATTCAAGATGTACTCTTGCACTTTTAGCACTCCTGCATCCCTGTGAAAAATTTTGCAGCACTGAGTCAGGTGAGTAAGCAAGGAAAAACAAAGTCAACCTTACCATGCAAGAGACTGAAACAAAACAAGCCTGGGTCAGCCACTGCAAGCACAGCTTCTTGCTCCAAATAATTAATGAAACAGTTCCCAGTGATCTAGTAAATCTCAGGAGGCTCATTTCATGGCAAAAAGCTCTCATTCATCAACTCTAACACCCTTTCTGAGAGTTTGTGAGATACACAACGCCCCATGATCATTTAAAAATTAAAAAAATAAAGAACACCACCCCAAAGCTACAAAAAACACTTCAGTTTTCTTGGAAATGGTTTCAGTGAGAGTAGAGATACATTCTTAATCCTGCTTTGAAAAGACAGGATATGTGAACTCAGTCTTCTTGTCATGGCTACTTATGGAATAATTAAAATGGCATTTTTTTCTCTATCTTTGGCACAAACAAATCAATAAAATCATAAAAGTATTAGACAGACTGAAAGACCAAATGAACAACTGCCTCAAAAGACACATAGATTTTGAAAAGACACAAAAGCATGCAGATCCATTAAGGTCAATATGCCAATTCATAGTTGCACTCACTGTACATGCACACACTGCACAAAAGAGCGTTCAGCAACTGCAGTAGAAAAATTCTAAAGACTAAATTTCTCCCAGGAGTCAGGAGGTAAAGAAAAATCACTCCAATCTATACGAAAAATTACATGCGCACACACATGCTGTGTTTTTGAGTATGATTCCCTCTTTTATATTCCAAAGCTGCTGCCTTACAGCTTTGTATGTTCAGATGAAAGCGGCAGCTGCCAGAGCTTGGCTATTGTTTGGGGTTGTTTACAGAAGGGCTGAGAACAATTATTCTCAAGGTACATGGGGGGCTCCAAAACAGGTTGAGACCAATCTGAGAGTATTTGAAAGCCAATTTGCCACGTGTTACACATTATACACACAGATCAGGAGTGCAAGTCCTCATTCTCTCTCTTTTCTGACTTGACAAGACTTCTTTACTTAAAAAAAAACAAAAGACCAAAACAAAGAGTGTTTATTCTCATGACCAGATCACGCTCCAATCTCATATACCTCTGATATTCCTCTACTCTTTTTAAGATCTGGTGAAAAACCGATTACTCTCTAGTTTTAGATATTTGAAACTGACCTCCACAAAACTATGGTTTCATTCTTATTTTTAGACCTTCCACCTTAATTTCTCATTTTTTAACTGGCTTATTTTCAATCTCCTTTCGTCTTGTCACATATAATTTAGTCTCTTCTGATACATGATCTTTGTCCTCTGCACTGCCTCCCTGCCTCTTTTACCTAGCTAAGATGCCATATCTTTTCAAATCTCATCCACTAACTCATTTCATTCTGTCATAAAGGAAGCACATAATGATTACTGTGGTGTTGATACAACTTAATAAGGAATACTGTCTTTTTGTCCCAGGAAGAAGAATGATCAGATTCCCATTACATGGGCGGCATTAAGCCCTGTATATGTATATATATATATATATATATAAATGTAGATATATATATGTATGTGATTATACACACACAGCATATGTGTATGTGTGTGTATGTGTGTAATCAAATGCCAGTCATGATAGAGTTAAAAACAGTAACATCTGAAGTGTATGTACAGAATCAATAATCACGCGCTCATTCATGTATAAGCACACCATAATTATTATCTCAAAAAGAAATGACAGGAAAAATATACTTCATTGTCATCTAACATTCAAAGATGGGAACCCAACAGAACTGTGAGGTTCAATGGTAGTGGTGCTTTGTTGACCTCATGCTGGTTGTCAGGGAAAGGAAAAGATGCAATTCTGGATGTTTCCCTCACTGTGACGAAGAAAGACAGCTGAAATGGCATTCAGTTACAGCTAAAATAACATTACCCACTATGTAAACCAATGGAAAACTACACTGATGTAAAACTCAGAGTACCTTTTCACAGGTTAAACAGATCAAAATGTAAATTTCACTACTGTTATAGCACAGTGAGCAACTTGACTTGGATTTTATGTATAGGTTAATTTTTTATTTTTTTTTTAATGTTTGGATACAAGTAAATTTTATCTTGTCACAGTATATTGCTATTTCTTCTTATAGCAACTAATTCTGCCAAAATGTTACAAGTATAACTCAATTTCCCTTCTGCTGTTCTCAAGTAATGCTCAAAACCTGGTTCAGAACAATAACAAACACAAGAAAACCCTCACATGTATTTAAAATTGATTTTGCTCTATCACATGTTGCCTACTACAGCAAAAATAAGAAGAGAGTTATATACAGGCAGCACAGTAAAATAAGCATGATCACTAAGAGAATATGCTTTAAGTAATATTGAGAAATCAAAGCAAGCAAACTTCAGCTCTTGCAGACTTTAACAGTTTAAATTAAATACTAATTCAGCAACAGCAAAATGCTAAGTTTTAAAACTCAGTGCTGGAAAGAAGCATTAAAATGTTCAAAGCAAAATCAGAGTATGCAATGAACATAAGGTAACTGTATCATTCCAATGTGTAACAAGGAAAGAAGCAAAACACACAGAGGCAATACAACAAAGCAAGTAACCTGTTACACAGTCTGCAGATTTTTTGGCCATCCAGAAGAGTGAGACATACAATCACGTGCAACAGCAATACCATTTATTAATGATAACCTCATTATTCTGCCCTAATTATTCCATCATTTTTATGGAAATTATGACCAAGTTGGAAGTACAGTGCATAAATGCCAAGTCTATAAAACAGTACATGCTAACCACACTTAGAACAGTCCAGTTATGGTTGGTCTAAGAGGCTGAGCATTAGTTTCATTTATATTTAAGGAGCATGCCTATCATTTCTCATTGTTGCTGATGACATAGGCAGAGGTGTAAGAAACAGTTATCTTTTTCAATATGCTGTTATGGAAACTATCTAGAAATGCTGGCAATTTGGAGGAGAGGAAAAGAGAAAACAGCTAATGGTGTCCTCACATATCATTGTGAGATTTGATCATTTGTGGATAGAACACTGAATACATTTCAGTCTTGTAAATACATCCATTTCTTTCTGCTAATGATTTGTCATTTTCTTCACTTCAGTTTAGACTATCTCTTCTTTTACAGTTTCTAAGCATGCTATTTTATATCAAACTAATGTTACTGTATTTAAATAACCTCATAAAAAATCACACTTATCTCACATGTATTGATTTCTTTCAAGAAACTAATTGGCACAGATAAAAGGGAAAATTTTGCTTGCCTTCATTCCACTGAATTGGACTAATAGGACAACAACCTGGCCTTTAGGATTCAGAAAATGCTGCAGAAAACTTTACAGAAGTTTATTACTGTAACATTGTGGGTAATAAGTGGGATTCATTATTCTTTCATAAATACTGAATTTGTTAGCACAATATCTTGGAAGTGATGGATGATATCAGATCCATTACAGACATTTGTGAATTCAGATCCTGAAGTCTTCTGGCATGCAGGTGACTACAGGCAGCTACACATTACTGGGAAGTTGAACTTCAGGTAAATAAATTACTTGCCCAAAGTGCTGTTACTGCAGAATATTGCAGACAATTATTATTATCATCTGGAGGATCTTGTTTGATGGCCATTTGAGAAGTCTATCCATTTCTCAATGAGAAATGTCAAGGCAATACTTGCAGTGATCAGCCAGAAGGTGCAGGTGGTTCTGAACTGCCCAGTGTAGGGGACTTAGCTCACAGCTCCAAACTATACTCTAGAGAAGCTTAGTCCTCTCCACTGACTGCAGAGAGATCGAGTCTCAACAGACTAAAATTCTGACTACATTTAATAACTAGACTAAATATAAAGGTCCGTAAACACTCTCTGTGCCTTGTACCTCCTTGGAAAATGAAATCTTCAGTGCAGATTCTGTCTCTAAGTTGTCCTGTAAAAATACATGTCTGCTTACACATGGATAGCATTCTCATCAGCGAGAACTGAAACCAGGATTTTCTTCGCCCAGAACAGAGGTGCATAACATGAAAATAAACAAGGTAATATCCTTTGCTCTGAGAGCATCAAGATGTTTTTATCAAAGCCAGGTTGGACTACATACATATTATGTCAACATACTGGTACTTCTATGACTTTAGAACAGATACCAGGTTTCTTGATGTGAATTGGTTCACCTATCTAAACTGATTTTCTAAGCATCTTCATCCTTTCTTAATACAAATATTACAGTCTCCTCTGTCTATAAAGATGTAAAAGCTGATCATTGCACAACACAGCGAAAGCGAGGTAGGATGGGGTAGTGATATCTGGGACGTTAGATGCAGTCAATATCCATTTAGAGATCATAAAAGCTATAGAGAGAATTCTCAGGGCTTGCAAGAAGTGTAGGACCCTCAGTAACATTTAATTATCCTTTTTGAGATTTTCTTCACTTTGAGATAGTTAAAGCAGACTCAAACTTCCCTACAATCTTTGAAGCCTAGGGAACAAGGCTTGGTTTTGTTTCAATTCTGTATTTGTAGCCATGGAAACCATATGCTAACAAATTTGTTAGTGCTTCAGATCGTTTTTCTTTAGAAAAAGCTCATCTCGAGATTTGATTTCAACGCCCTCAGGAAATCTCTTTTCCTACTCCCTCACAAAAACCCATGTTTTACACTGGATCTATTGAAGTTCCAGGACTTTTTTGGACAAAAGAGCCCTGGAACTATGGAAATAAGTTCACAAGTACATTTTACACAAGTACAAATTGGACCCCTCCAATATGTGTGCAATAAGGTAGTAAGTAAGAATGTATAATCTTTTGCTGCACTTTCACCTCTACTAAAAATTGTCAAGCAGCAGCAGAGCTGAATAGCGACAACAAAGCTTCCCCTCAGTGCCAAAAGTGCTCAGATAATGGTGCTGTGTAAGGGCAGGGCCGAAAGCCCATAATGTCACTGCTACTGCTTCTGTATAAAATGACTTCATGCTCTGTCCTTCAGCAATTCTATGGAGATAGCAATGCCACAACTACTGCAGTCTCCCAAGGACTAAATCATCAGCACAAAACAATACTCCAAAGATTAAAATACACCTAAGAATTCCTAAGAAGGGATTTTTAATTTCATCTCACTGTAAAATAGAACCAAATATCCTTTTTTTTTTTTCTGTGACAAAAGATGCCATAATGAAATAACGTATTACCTTGCCTGATTGCAGATAAAGCTACCATTTCCACCCGCAAAAAGGGAAAAATTATCTTGCTAATGAGTAAAAAAGCTTAGCAGTAACTTGAGCCATACGTAAACAAACACAAGGCGCCTGGCTCCTACATGTAACCAGTTGTTGCGCGGGTATAAAAGGTTGTAAGCACCTACAATGAACGTCCTTAGTTCTGCACCAGCAAGGGAGCTCGGAGCCCTCTTGCCACAGAAAATGATAATTATTTTACTGTGCATCCCTTCTTTAATTTACTTTAATTGCAGTTTTGCATGCCCTTCTCTTGCAGTCCCAGAAGGCAAAGGATGTTTTTATTGCATTTCTGGCCCAATCAGAAAAAGTGAAAGTAGAAGTCTCACAAGAAAACACATTTATATTTAGTTGTTAAATACAAACATTATGTTGATCTCCAGAGACAAATCCATAACAAGTTAAAATACACTTTTTTGGATTTAAAGCAATGTAACTGAGACCCTCAATCTTCTCAGACTAATTAATTTTTCAGGTCATGGCAATTAAATTCCATGGGAAAATACAATCCATTACGTACCCCGCATTCTACTTAGATAAAAACTGCTACGTGTTTGTCCACATGAAGACATGTCCGGCCTTGGGAGACGTGCAATTACCTCATTTACTTCATAACAAGAAAAAGCAATACAGTATCTACCGCATGTCATATTTACTGTTCTGAAAACTTCCCCTTAGTACTGGCTAGCAGAACTCTTAAGGACTGCCTAAGAGCCTTACAATTTGATTCTTTACAAACACTGAGCTTCTAAAACCTTGTCTAAAACCTTGAATTGACTGTGCTCTTTATCTCTGCACATTACATCTTAAGTAGAAAAAGATGTCTTAACTGACAAATGGAGTTGACTATTTAGAACTGTGGTTTCAGCAATCATGAAAGCAAAAGACCCACTTCAGAGTCGCTATTTAAAACAAAAGATTTCTTGCATTTACCTTGACCCAACTCAGACAATGTCAAACAGGGTTAATGGTAAGGCAAAGCACAAGATCTTTTAGAGGTTTCAAGACATTGTTTTGGTTATAAAATGAATGGTAGATGTAATTATAATATTAGCCTAAGACTTCTCTATTTGCTTAATTACTCCTATTCATTACTTCTCAGGTTTCAGTGCCTCCACTTGAGGGTTTGGGTTTAATGTAACATTATGCTTTCCAACCACTCCCTCAGTTTTTAACAGACTCTGTACGCGCATGTGGCTACAACAGTCCACTATGGTCAAATCTGGGTTAATATGCTTTCAAAGTTTTTACCTTAAACCAAGGCATTTCAGTACTTAACCACTGTAACCCCTTTTCTGAACTCTCACCCAAACAGTTATGAGTGCTTAACTATCATCTATGCAAATATAACTCTTGGTTTTTCCTATAGATGGGTTTATTAAGTTTTTGCCCTCTTTTCCTATCCTACTTACCTGTTGGCTACCCCAAATCCATTCTAGGCTGTTCATATTTCAAGAGATTATCCATGTATTTATATGAATTTTTAGAAAAGACAACAGTTCCGTATTCTGTGAAGCTTCCAATATCAGAAGGTGTTAAACTTTTCTAGAGCTATTCCACATAATATATTTTAGTAAGGACATTTGGGGCACATTTATACAAGCACAATTTTCTTATTACCTCGAAACTGACCTTAGCTTTATTGCTGGTAATGTAATACTGAAGTTCATAGAATCATAGCATCCTTTGAGTTGGAAGGGACCCTTAAAGGCTATCTAGTCCAATTTCCTGCAATGAACAGGGACGTGCACAGATACACCAAGTTGCTCAGAGCCCCATCCAGCCTGACCTTGAACATCTCCAGGGACAGGACATCTATCATACCTCTGGGCAACACATTCCAGTGCCCCGCTATCCTTACTGTAAAAAATTTCTTCCTCATATACAAACTAAATCTCCCCTCTTTTACTTTGAAACAATTTCCCTTGTCCTATCACAATAGACTCTGCTAAAGAGTCTGTCCCTTTCTTTCCTATAGCCCCCCTGTAAATATTGAAAGGCTTCTCTCAGGTCTCCAGGAGCCTTCTCTTCCCCATGCTAAACAGTCCCAGCTCTCTTAGCCTGTCCTCCCAAGGAAGATGTTCCATCCCTTGGATCACTTTTGTGGCCCTCCTTTGGACATGCTCCTACAGGTCCATGTCTTTCCTGTACTGAAGATTCCACATCTGGATGCAGTACTCCAGGTGAGGTACAGTAGAAGGGTGTCATGGTTTTATGTTTTTGTTTTGTTTTGGTTCTCAGTATTCCGCATCAAAACATCATGTAGTGTACTGGGAGTTAAAGTGTTAATGCTCCAATTCCAGGCACCTATCTCTATACATTACAGAAGTCATGGGATCTGGCCCTTCCGGCCAGCACCCACTGCCAGGCAGTAAGAGACCGCCCCACCCGGAAGTTTTGATGCTGAGAACCAAAACAAAACAAAAACATAAAACCATGACAAAGGGCAAGATCATCTCCCTCGACCTGCTGGTCCTATTTCTTTTGATGCAGCTCAGGATCAGCTGGCTTTCTGGGCTGTGAGGGCGCACTGCTGGCTCACATCCAGCTTCCTATTCACCAGTACCACCAACTCCTTTTTGGCAGGTCAGTACTCAATTCTTTCATTCCCCAGCTTGTACTGATAGCAGAGGTTGCCACAAGCCAGATGCAAGGTCTTGCATTTGCATTTGTTGAACCTCATAAAACTGACGTGGGCTCAGTGCTTGAGCCTGTCTAGGTATCTCTGAATGGCATATAATCCCTCAAGTGTGTCAGCTGCACAACACAGCTTGGTGTCATCTGCAAACTTGCTGAGAGTACACTTTTCCTTGGTGAAGCTATGCTGGTTTTCCCAGATCACCTCCCTCTCTTCCACATGCACAGAAGCAGAGCAGGCAGCTGTTTTCTGCACTGATTAGCACTGTCCTGTGATACTGTCCACACTCTGCAACAGTTTCTCACTACCTACAGAGCATAACTGATATAGTAGGCCAGTGCTAATGTCAAGAACCTATTTGCATTCAACACCATTTTACACAGCTCTGCCAATGAGCAGTCTTCCTCTAAGTTACCTTCCACACAGCACTCTGAACATATCTCCAACACTTTCAGAAGGGGTGTGAAAAGTATTTGTGTGAAAAAGCAACACAAAACCCACAAAACAAACAAAAAGTGATCGCAACGCTGCTTTGTAGATGTGTTTAAACTGCTCAGCTCATGAACTGAGAACAGACTACACAATCTCCAGCTGCACCACGAGGTGGTGCTCAGTCCCCTCCGCAGCAGCGACGAAAAACGAGAGAGGAAACTTCGCTTCACTGGGAATTAACGCGGGCATTCATAGCTGGACGACTCTCAATACAGCCCTGCTGGACACAGAATACTCAGCAAAGTGCCGCTGCGCGGCTGGAGGGGTCACTCTGCATGAGAGAAATTGCATTAAATACCACTGAGCGGGTGTGCCAAGCTGGAAGCTTGAGATCCTACTGCACCTGCAGGTAAAGCCTCAAGGACTTGATAAACTTCTGCTCTTTCAGTAAAGCAAGCTGCATGACATCTATACAAAATGAAAAAAATAAAAAATAAAAATCTGTGTTTTCACATAGTTTTCACTCTGTTATATCTGTTCTGATGCATTTTAACACCTTTGAAATAACACAAAGTGTAACCAGTGAGAAAAAGCTATTGTAAGTTTTGACTGCAATGAAAACCAGTCAATTTCATTGGCATCGCTTTCAACAGTGTTGTCTTAGGAAGCAATTTACTTGTATGTATTCCCATTCACCTAAATTGTCATAATAAATCAGAAACTTCTATTCCCATAACAAAACATAGAACTGGCTGAACACAACATAGTAGCAATATAATTGTGTTGTATGCAACTACTTTTACACTGCAATGGTAACTACCACTAGACGGTTTGGTCAGCTGCATGTTGACTTCCAAAAATCTCAGCTGTCATCTACAAATGTACTTTTCCCCTCCATTTTTTGTATTGAAGTTGAAATACCAAACATAAGATATTTCCCAAACTCAGCTTCATGGTTTTGCATGCAGAACACTACAGCAACTGCCACCGCCCCTCCTCTTGAAGCTACAGTTAAACTCCCAAAATTCATGAAGAACAAGCTCCATGCTAGACAGCAACTTTGTTCAAATATTTGAGCACCATAGGAGTATTTTTCATTAGGAATCCCAAAAATGGTAATAGCTTGGCGAAGATGGCAACAGCCCTTAATCTGAAAAATGCTGATACGTTCAAAAGCAATACTGGCTACATTTCTTTTTCCCCCTATCAGTTTAAAATAGCGTATATAACCATTTCAAGTGAGCTTTACCTACAAAAAGGAAGGAGGAAACAGAAAACAGACCAAATGATGTCGGCATGCTAACAGTTTCTTAATATACAGTGAAACTGTTATCTGAACCTTTTCTTGTGTTAACAGTTAATTAGCATCCTTTTTCTTTTTCTTTTTTTTTTTTTTCCCTTAGAGCTTGCCAGTCATTCTCTACTTCACATTCACAAGCAAACCAAAATAGCAAGATACCCTTGGATGATTAGAACTCTACCCAGTGATTTGGCCTCCCATTGCTGATCAGGCCTGGATACTGTGAAATCCACCAGGAGGAAAATCTATTTTGCCATAATGAAGTGTGCACGCATGACTGTTTAATACAGCAGCCACTGAAGTGATACAAGTCAAAAGAAATTTAACCGTGAAAATGATTTGAGAATCTCTCTCAGGCTTCCTAACTTTCCACATTTGGAATGAAAATGTTCAGCATATTGCATTATTCACTAGCTAGAAAATGGTTTATGGTGATATAAAAATTCTTCACTGCTGATCAAACACATCTGTGGCATCTTTACCAGGCTCCTTGAGGTATCAGAAGTCACATATTGTATTCTCTTTGCATGGGAGAAGCAAAAAGTTCACAGCTTCTTCCTTGGTCCTAAAATCTCAAGAGTCAGCTTTCCACATGAGGACTAGAAGATATGCAAACAGGAATAAAGACAGAGCTTCCAAAATGTTTGCTCATGGTATATTTTCTGAGAATTGAGAGCAATACAATAACAATCTTTCTATATGCATTACACACCAGAGTGCACTAACTCAACCAAGTGAGACTCCCTATGGAGGAAAAGGGTTCTTGTTCTCTGTCATTCATTCAGTCCCTGCACACACAGTACATATTTCTAAGGCGTTTCTTCCCCAGAGAAACCATAAACTCACAGCTCACCTTTGACCAGCTCTTTACAGGTAAATCAGAGCTCAAACAATGCACTGAAGGATATTTCTAAAGTGAACTTATCCCTTACTCCTTCAGCACCTCTGTGGAACTGCAGTTCTGTGCTCCCTGACAGAAATTTTCTATCAGCAGTGTCTTTAGCCAGAGAGCTGTGCAATGCTGAACACAGGAATAAGATGGGTCACAGCCCAGGACAACTGCAGTCACTGCTTCTAGAGGTGCATGGCACAAGAGCTGTCATGCATGCCAAATCTCCTCATTATGGAGAGATAACTTGTGTCATTATCAGACCTCTCACTATTCATTCATATTTCTGTCCTAATACAGTCATTGTTTGCTTTTAAGATAGTCAACAGCTTGATACATCTTAATCCTGAAAGCAATACATTTAAAATTGCCTACACAGTACTACCCGATACTGCCACTCACACAGCAAGTTTCCTTATATTCAGTATCTTGTGCAGGAAAAGAAAAATCAGAAAAATCAGAAAAGAAAAATCAGAAAAGAAAAGAAAAGAAAAATCAGAAAAGAAAAGAAAAGAAAAGAAAAGAAAAGAAAAGAAAAGAAAAGAAAAGAAAAGAAAAGAAAAGAAAAGAAAAGAAAAGAAAAGAAAAATCAGAAAAGAAAAGAAAAGAAAAGAAAAGAAAAGAAAAGAAAAGAAAAGAAAAGAAAAGAAAAGAAAAGAAAAGAAAAGAAAAGAAAAGAAAAGAAAAGAAAAATCAGAAAAAAATCGGAAAAGGAAAAGAAGAAGAGAAAAGGAAAAGAGAGAAGAAAAGGAAAAGAGAGAAGAAAAGGAAAAGAGAAAAGGAAAAGGAAAAGGAAAAAGAGAAAAGAAACAAACATTTGACATCTAGACAGCATGGATGACACTTTTGGTCTTCTCTTTCTCTTTCAATTTAAGGCAGCAAAAGCAATGACTTTTTTGGCCAAATAGCATGATATCCACAAACCTACACCTTGAGGGCTACAGCTGCACTGTGTGCACTGGCTCTGACTGGGAGAGTTAGCTGTCTTCATAGCAGGACTTACAGAACTGAGCTTTGCATCTGTGGCCAAAACTGTGCTGATAACACACCAATGTTTTTGCAGTTGGTGAACATTGTACACAGTGTCAAGGCCCTCATTTTCTCACTCTTCGCCCCAGCAAGTAAGCTGGCATGCCAAAAAAGCTGGGAGGGAACACGGCCAGAACAGCTGACCCAAAATGACCAGAGTGGTGTTCTGTACCATATAGTATGCCATTGTGCTCAGCAATAATACTGATAGAGAGCAGAGTTTGCCAGGGGTTACCAGAGCTCAGAGACTGGCTTAGGGTATTGGCTTGCTGGTGGTGGGAAATTGCTTTTGTTTTCCTTTGTTTTGCAGTGGTTGTTTTTTCTCCCTCTTTTTTTTTTTTTTTTTTTTTCTTTTAAACTTATAACTTATTAATTTTTCTTCATGTCAGCCCACAAGTTTTCTCACTTTTCAAGTTCTCTCCACCATCCTGAGAGGGAAGACTGAACAAGCAGATGTGCACTGCTTAGCTGCCTACCAGGTTTAACCCACAACATTGGGGCAAGTTCGGGTTATGACAGCTGATCTGAAAGCAACATAAATAAATTTATACAAATAAAGTGGAAAAATAACAGAGACATAAAGAAATTTTTCTATTAAAGCTTTTTTCCCCAGATGCTCTGGTTGAAATTCTGCAAACATGGCAACAGGAAAGAAGCAAGTCTTCCTGCTTTCCCTAAACAGACATGACAAAGGAAATTTGTATCACAAGAATAATAATAAAGGTAAAAGTAAACAGTGCTGACAAGCAACTAATGAAGCATTAAAATAAAAAGCAGCCTCACACGACTGCAAAAATTATCCTACCTAAGAACTTTTTACCAAGTTACCCTAAGGTTCATTCAGGGCTTCTTTCTGTTTTGGAAAAAAATACAAAAATAACTGTTGCCTATCATGATCTCTCTGTTATAAAACTCAGAATTCCAATATTTAACTGAAATGTTTAATATAGTAATCAGTAGCTAGCTTAGTAACTGACAGAATGATTTTGTAAAGATGTTTTCACTCTTCCCCCTATACAACAGCTTTCATTTTAGCTGTAATCCCATGGAAGGGGTCAGAGGCTACAGGAATTGAAAACTGTGTATATAAAAATGTACAGCGCAACAACAATCTTTCATGAAGTGGGGAGGAGCCAAGAAAAGCTCCTGTGGTGGGAAAAATAATCAGTAAACTGGTATAGCTGTTTTCCAAAATCAGGTCATTGATTCCTGACAGATGATTGCTGAGTTCCCAAGGTTAATTTTTCTTTCTCATCAGGTCCTACCCCACCGATTTAGTTAAAAAATAACACAGAAAGCATTCCACCCAGCTCTGCTCTAAACAGTGCTGTCTCTCCAAACTGATGACCTTTGAGGATCTGCTGAAGATCTCTCCCTGTGCACCAGAAGGGAAGCATTAGACTAGAGCCCTTCTAAGGACATGACAATATTAGCTTGACGATGAAGGCTAACTGCTGTGAACTAAGAGCTGGGACTCACTGAAGTCTGACAATCATGGACTGCCTTACATTCACAGCCTGGATGTAAAATATTCTGGGATGCAGGAACCTTGTGATATAATCAATGCACTTTACGACTGCAAAAATGAATTATGCCATAGCAAAACCTCGACCTTTGTGACCCTGGGTGAGGAGAATTAAAGACACAGTGGAAACCGTTCATTCATTACATACAGTCTTCTGCACCCAATAATACAAATTACTGGAGTCTCTTTACCAGTCACTCCTTATCCAGCATGCACTGAACATTAAGGCTCACTGATTTGGCTTAAAATTTACTGATAAGGTAGCACCCAACATATCAAGCAGTGCCTGTGCTGATTAGCGTCTGCTTTTCTTTTGACTATTCAGAGTCTCATTAGAGATGCTCTCCCTGTTGTTCTCAGACAAAATTAATCACATACAAAACACTCTCTTCCTAAAGAAGAGAGATCCTAAAGTATGAGTCTTCAGTTTTGTGCCAATTTTCTTTGAAAGAAGGAACAAAGTGGATTTTCTAGCAATTAATTACACAATCTAATCTACAGAAGACATGTTGTCTAGACAGCCACAGCAGCTTCTTATATGCTCTCCATCTTTTGGCTCTCACTTAGATAGAAGATTCTCCTCATGCAACAAAGCTCCAAAAGGACTCATCCTTTCCACTGAAATTGGTAACTGCAGGGATTTTGCTGACATTGTTTTAAAAAAAACAACTCAGAAGCACTGCTTCACTGTGTACCAAGCAACCCTTGAGTTGACAGTTTAAGTCAAGAGGTTTTTTCCCTCCAGTGACTTGGAGTATACTTGAATTAAGCAAGTTTGAGAATATATACTTCACTTTCTATTAGCTACAACGAAGAAGAAAGATTTGCTAGGTGATACGACAATGATCATCTACATACCAATGAAGAGAGACACCCACATCACAAGCAGGAGTCCAGACAACATCTTTCTGGGCTACATCCAATCCCACCATGGGGGCATCACCCATCAGAGTCCCATCTGCACAAGGACTTAGGAACCCCATGGCACAATGGCAGACAGGAACCCAAACCAAGGACTCCTGGAATGGAGAACCTTGTTCCAACCTTTCTCAGGGCTGTCCCAGAGCCACCAGCCCCAGAGTCCACCATTCACCATAAGTCATCTGAAGCTGCTCTACAGATGCCTGTTCAAATTAAGGGAGTTGCTACCTAGGGGTGGGTCATATGGTATGCAGGCAAAAGCTGCTTGAAGTCATACAGGATTTATTACAACATAACACAGGGAGGTATCAAGAACAGGACAAAGAAGGAGTTCAAGTGATTTGAGGATGAACAAGAAGGAGAAAATAGAGGGGTAATATTATAAAAGGATAGTCAGCTGGCTGATTATTATGCTTGTCTAACTGTGCTCAGTGCTGACCAGCAGTCCATCCTCTCTTACCATTATATTATTTTCTAACTCCTTCCTGGTGAGAACTCTCTATTCTGTGTGCGTGAGGGTGAATGGGGACCTGAGTGCAGCAAATAAAGTCAGACTACATGTCAGATTATACATACCTCCATATTGCAAGGTGTGCAAATAAGTGTGCGATCACTAGCAGAAATCAAGCCAGATTAGCCAAGGAATAGATGAAAGGGCCTGGGAACAACTGAGTGAGTTGTTATCAGCTAGGTATGAGAACACCTCCTGTATCTAGGGAAAAGAGCACAGGGAGGTCAGCTACTGGGACATCAAAGACCTGACCAGTTGCATCTGTAACAGGAACTGGAACAGAGCTCTGGCTTTGGTGCTTCATATGCCAAGATTCCAAAGGCTGCAGACACTGAGATCCAGGGGCCAGCTACCAGGCAGATTAAGCATCTGAGTTCATTCGCTGCCTGCAACCACAACGTACATATGTCCATATCTCACTACTTAAATTCCATCCTGTTTAAAAAGAGATGGGAGCAGGATGAGGCCGTTGTTGCTGCCTATGTTCATGTGGGTGCTCAGAGTGCCTCTGTGACCTGTGTGGCTAACCATGTACATGTGCACAAATAAATATATATATACATATAATGAATATGCATGCTTTGTATGCATGTGCCTGCTGGAAACGCACCTTCAGCCTTGCTATTAGCTGAACGTGGGAGCTTGAAGCAACAGCAATTCTGCCTCTGTCAGTCTGTTGGATCCAACATGCTTTATGTTCTTAACAGAATTCACAGTTAACTGTCTGCCAAAATATCTGAGAGGGCTGCTGTTTGATCATCTGCCTGAAGGAAAAGACTTCTAAAGACAGGCTTGCTCTCTTCCTAGCTAACAGTGCAGTAGCAGCACAAGGCCAGAGCAGTGCCTTGACTCTGAGACTTCTATAAGGTGAGAATGTTCCCAGCTAAGCTGTAACAGGTGCAACAGACACCACGTTTGCTTTCACTACTACAATATGACATACTAATGACTTGTCACTTTTCAGGCTGTGTTATTTCTTCCTGATAACATTTAAATGGCATTAGTAGATACTACAGTCACAAATCTGATGTGTACGCTTAATCATACCTCTTCACTTTCCAAATAATGTTTTCATGTTAGAGCACTATTAAGCTTTTATTAAAATGACAGCAACATCCCTAAGAATCGGATAAGTGCACTTGTTTTTATAACATTTTGATTAGATTAGAGATACTATGGCTTCTTATTTACTTGTGATGATAGAAAAAAAATAAAAAGAAAAAACTTTAAACCTCTCACAGAAAGTCCCTCACTTTAGGTTCATATTTTATGTTGTTACAGTAGTACTTATTTAAATGAAACATTAACATTGCATTAAGGATCTAAATATAGTAAGCACAGGAACTAAAAAGGAAGAACTATCTTCTATTGTTAAACATCATTCCAAAATTGATTGGATCTGAAACAGAAACAGTGTGCTTAGGGACCCCATACAGACACAGAATCAGCTAGAGCGATGGGACTATGATTTTTCACCCTCTTCCATTTTTGCTTTTAGCAACAGCTAAGAAAAGAGAACCAGGATTGTCTGAGGTTTCATGAAGCGGATGAAAATAGGTAATGGCATGTATGGCAGGCTTCCTTACTCAGAAGAAAAGGCCTCATGAAATAACAAACAAGAAGACAGAAATACTCACTGTCTCAAAAGCTGCTGCTTTTGGAAGAGCAAATCTCCCATAAAGGCAGTGTAGAACTATGTGACTGTGACTAATATCATGCCACATAGAAGTTTTGGAAGAAGTAGAGAGAATTGAATCAAGAAAAAGAATACAAAGAATATACTAGAAACAATGTGAACTGAAGACATCTCCCAAAGCTAGTGAATTTGTACCATACACAGCCCTGTCCTCTGTACTTAATTTTTAGAAAAATTCTGAAAACTATTCCTTCTGGACTGACATGAAGCAAGTTTGTCACTGAGAAAGAGAATAAAGTAAATTAGTATCATCAAAAATCTGATGAAAAATGAGAGTACCAGATAGATGGCACAAAGTATAAAGCCACCACAACAACCTTAACTTTCTTTGAAGTGAGCTACAAACATAGGTTGTTCCTAAAGTTATGCCTCCTATTTCTTTTAATGGAAAACACAACAGATACAAATAGCACAACTCTGATAGAGGAAATGCTCAGCTCCAAAACACAATTCTTCAACAGAGTCACTGTGCATTTTTGCCAGTGATGAACAAGAGATTGCATGCCACGCTCATAAAAATATGAATCACAGTCCAGAAAACGGCTTGTCTTTCCTATCACTGTCACCACTGCTGAAATGTACCACCCATCACCTCATTGTGCTCACGTCCACTGCTTAGTCTCCATAAATATTCAGCAAGCATTGATGAATGTCAATGAGTGTCATTTTTTTCAGGGGGGGAATTCCATGACAGACGTCTGCTTCATACACCTTTCCATGTCAGACACTATTTTCTCAGACTGCCCCTCTGCTGCCATTTGTCATACAGCAACAACACGTAACGGGATACTGGGGAGAAGGTTCAACTTCTACTGCCATAAAGCCAACAACTGCCTCTGATGTCATGGGCCAACATAATAAAATAATAAAACAGAATACATTTCTTTCAGAGCAACCCTCAAATTTCAAGAACTAGTTTACAGGAGGTGGATCAAAGAGTAATCATTCTGTGGGAAATCCTATTACCAAAAAAAAAGTATATGTTTGCAAAAGTACAGGGTATTTAGTCTACGCTTATTTTTCCCATAAGTCCAGCAAACAAAATGTTACAATCCATTATGTCTGCACTACACTGAAGAGCCACTCAGTGCATCTTCACAGCCTATTCTGGGACACTGATCCTATATTTGGTTATGCTGATTTTACACTAAGAGGAAAAGAGAGTTACTGTCCAGTTACATCTATGTAAGCAAATGCACTGTTGTGTCCCTCTAAAGTCAAACTCTGTCAGTGTGCAGAAACAGACAAGATCAGCATAGGAAACTACAAGAGTGAAGGGAAAGAATGAAATGAGTACTAAAATAAATTCAGAGAAAGTAAAATCTATTCCTTCTTTTTAGACACAGTGTCAGTCTCCCATTCCAGAACTGTGAGATATGAGAGTGATGAAGAACAAAGCCAGGATAAGAAGAAATAAAATTATAAAGAAACAGTATTTGACATCAAATATATGATATGTCAAAGATATGCAAACAAAAATCTCTTACTCTTTCCAATGAAAATAAAGAGCAAATATATATTGAAAACTAAATGCTTACCTGATAGAATATATTGGATTCCTTCCAAATAGCATGAGCTTCAGTGTTTGCTGTGATCCTGCTAGTAAGCTAGCAAATGCCGTGAGATCCCAAAAGTACAGCTTTGTTTTAAAACCAGGAATCAGATCCTTACATTCAGTTAGCAGTCGTGACTGCTTACCTGAACTTCTTCAACTGACTGGTAATCCTATTCATCAAGTTAATTTAAAACACTTCTACCTATTTCAACAGATCTGGGCAAACCTATCTGCACGTTGATAATTCCCTCTGCACAAATAAATGTGCCACACAGAAGTCAGTGTCCCTACAAGAATGGTTACAGTGTTATATTCTTGCCTAACCATATTTTATTCATGCAAGGATTTACAGTTTTCCATCAATCAAGTCCCAGAAGGTTTCCTTCCAGAAAGCAGAGCAGATGACCTGAATCATCACAACACACAGCAATGAAACAAGGTGTTGGAAGGAATAGGAGAGGGGTTGTTCATTTTAAGCTAAGTGTCATAAAAAATAAATTAGGAAAATCCAAAGTGTTTTTAAATAAATAAATAATCATCAACCTTCAGAGGAAGACTCTTTAAAAATGCAGCAGCCTCAAGTATTAAAAATGCATGGAAGCAAAATGATTCAAGTTGCTTTGAGTCTTATGGGGAAACTAACAAAAACATTTGATTCAGACTGTTTTCCCACTGATCTGATAATAGGATTCTCTCTCCCTTTTTTTTTTTTTAATATATATATTTATTCCAATTACTGCTATGTTTTGCTTTGCGTGAAAACCAGACCTTTTCCTCTTGTTACTAAAGCTATTTCCTGCCTGAAAAGTCTCCTATAGATGAGCCTTTAATAGCAAACTATCATTAAAAGTAGAAGATGATGGCAAAAGCATCAGATGATACCAGAGCAACTGATACAGCTGCTCAAATGACACAGAGAAACAAGAAGTATGGCAGAAGTTTCTCAATAGAGTTATGGGAAGCTAAGCATCAAGAGCACATAAAAAAGATTCTATTTTTTATGCAAATACCCTCTGTCATTGCTGGGTGAAATCTGACAATCTCAGAGAGATTTAATATGCTTTCTCCTATTGCCAACTCCATCTTGAAACAGTGTTTGAACTTAGAAGTGCAAAAGGAAATCAAGGGCAGAGAAGCTTTGAGTCATACAGGACTATTCCTACTGCAATAGGACAAAAGGATGCAGTTCTCAAAGCTGTGAACACATGCTCAAGTTCCTGTAGTACATCAGGGCTTACAACCAAAATAATCACAAATCAGTCAATACTTTGTCGCCAGTCTCTGGCTTCAGGCTCCACCTCCCAAGACCAAGAAACTAATTGCTTCCACTTCCCTGAAAAGTAGGATCTGTATCAGCTGGAAGTGACCAGGAGGGAAAACTTGATCTCTAATCTGCAACTATAATGTTTCAGGTTTGGAAAGCAAAATGGAATAGGGGGGAAAAAATAATAAAAATTTTAAAAAATTGCTGCCTGCTAACAATGCACAAACACACTTTCAGACCAAAACCATAGCAAACATGTTAAGAAACTGCTCTGCAAAAATGTTTTCTCAGTGCTGCTACAACTCTCCTTGTAGTGTGGTACTCCACTTCTACTTGAAAGCTCTGCCTTTGGAGCTGCAACACACTTCATTTTTCTGCTAGCTTGGATGGGGACCATTGGTAAACAAAAAGAGCCCAGTCTCTGAAAAAACACATCAACTCATCAGATCACCTAGGCTGGAAGAGACCTTCAAAACCAACAATCAACCTGACCTATTGCGTCCCAACACACATGTCCCTTAGTGCCATGGCCACACATCTCATAAAAACTCGAGGGACGGGGACTCCAACACTCTTCTGGGCAGCTCATTCCAATGCTTGATCACCATCTCCATGAAGAAATTCTTCCTAATGTCAAATCTAAACTTTGCTTAGTATGACACCAATTTCCTTGTGTTCTACCACTTATCACCTGAGAGAAGAGACTCATCTTATTTCAGCTGCTTTCAGGTAGTTGTAGATGAAGGCTCCCCTCAGTTTCTTGTTCTCCAAAATAAACAACCCCTATTCCCTCAGGTACTTCTCATAAATCTGGTTTTCTAGTCTCTTCACCAGTTTCTTTGCTCTTCTCTGCAAGCTCTATTCTCTGAGAAAAACACTCTAGTTCGAGGCTTACAGCAACACCAAACAGTTCTTTGAAGCAAACAGAGAAGACCTTGTTTGTTCAATCACAGTATAAAATTGGATATGGTCTTTTAATATTGTTTTTCATGCCAGGGTTATACATTCTTCCTACCAATCAGCATCTTTCTACAGCTTTCTTTGCTTTTAGAGGCTAAAACCAATGAGTGGTAAAAGTCTGTGCTAAAGACTCTTATATAATTCTGATACTATCCTCAAAATCTAAGATCTAATTCTCTTTCTTCTATACCCAAGTAAAAATGACTTTGAACAAATATCAGGTTGTCACCATTCCAAAATACAATGAGAGTTTGATGTTTGTTTTTAAGTTTGTTTTTAAATATGCATGATATTCTGTAGTGGAGAAGTGCATACAATACCTGTTGTTAGGCTTATGTGACTCTTTAAAAAGTTTTCATAAAGACAACAGGTTACCAGTGAAAAATAACATCAGCTCATCAGGTTCTTCAGGTGTTCTTCTGCAAAGCTATGAAATAAATAACAGTTCACCTCCTCCTTGGAGAGTCCTAACACAAAATTTTCATGTACAATCACCGTGAAGTCTTCCCTCCCCAGAGCTTGATATTCTACCCAACCCCTCAATTTCAGAAGACTTTTTTTTTAAAAAAAAAGAAGCAAGAAAAAGAAAGAAAAGAAAAACAGCTTATAAAACCACAAAGAAAATAAAGTTATTTTAATATATATATAAAGAGAACAAAATGAAACTTGAGGGAAAACTTACTGGCGTTACAGTTTATCCTGATACAGTCTAGATGGGGAAAAATAAATGAAAGATGAAATTGCATCCTTCAAGGTAACAGCTGCAGACATCCAAAAACAATCAGTCCACCCTTCCGGGGACAGACACACGCAAAGAGATGTGGCCATTTTATATTTATATACGGTCTGTACAAGTTCAGGAGTGGATATATATGTACAGTATATTCTACATAAATATTTGTTACATAAATATATATATATACGTAAACATATATATACACACATATGTATAGAGAGATATACCAATATACATATATATCCAGACTTAACATTTTATTTTTATAGAAGACTATGCATCTAAGAGTATCTTTTACTCCAGACCATGAACTGATATGATTTACAAGAAAAAAAAAATTGACAATTAAGCACAAAAAAATCTCTCTTAAAATGCAAATCATACTCGAGTTTAATTTCTCTTTTTAAAAACCTTTAGCAATTTCTCTAAGAAGCTTGAAGTTTGAAGCCAACATTTACACTTGGATTCTTTTGAATTAGTTTGTATTGTTATTGCATAAATACACCATCTGTCCAACACAGAATACCTGTAGAATCAGTCTATGAGATTTGTTGGTGCAATATTTAACCCTTTCCAGCTCTCCCAAAGACAGACCCTCTATTCATGTCCCCTCATGTCAGCCCAGAACACTTCTTAGTATGTGCACAGGCACATTTAACACTGTCCATTCAGGTGAGGAAAGGGTTAATATACTGCCCAGTTGTGTCCTGTCATAAAATGGCCACTTGCAAACAGCTAACCGCACGAACGCCCAGCCCAGATTTCAGCTAGTTCTGGAGATTGGGAATACTATTTTTTTTTCTTTCTTTTTTTTTTTTTCCCTATTTGGTGGGGGACATGGGGAATTCTTTCAAAGGTTCCCAGCCCTGCCAGGTCCTCAAAGCCCAACCTCGCCTTGCTGCCTGAATGCTAAGATTGAAAGGAATGCTCATAACGTTCAGGGAGAAGATGAAATGGGCAGTGAAGTGGCAGATCTGTGAACCTTTGCTCGCCCTGTTTCATTCAGAGGTTATGGACAAGGGAGGAAGGAGAAGGGATATATGGAAATTAAAATAGAGTTATGGTTGTAGAGCCTAATAAATAGTAACTGAAAAACTGCACAAGAAAAATGACTGGAGGTGGGGGAGCCTGAGCTAGAGGGCTTCTGAGCATCGCTTCTTTAATTTTACACATTAATGCTCAGCATATCTCAGGATATGACCCATAGTATCTTACATTTATAAATGCCTACTTACAGCCTTGTGAACAACTTTTACTGTAGTGTCCAATGTGGTTGAAAGCTATTGTATCGGTGCTATTGCATATTTTGGGTGATGCTTCTGACCTTCTCTTGGGAAATCAGGCCAGAAATAAGAGCACCATGCTACTAGAAACCCAGGTTACTGAGGTTTAACCAGCAAAGATGGTTGTACGTATTACAGAGATATGGCCCAGAGCGATTATAAAGAATAGCAGAGAAATAAAAAGCAGCTTGCTGCTTAATTGGGCCAATTCTGTGTTTACTCAATTATTATAAAAACAGAAAAATTATTTCAGCAACTGAAACTAAATGCAATCTTAGAAGATGAGAAAGAGTAAGGATCTATAAATAAAGAGTCGTTACAAGTTAGGGGTACACCAATCAGGAACAGCATAGCCATAAAGCATCTGTTTTCAACCAGAACATCCCTTGAGAAAATCTGGGTTTGGTTTTGTGCGATTAGGTTTGTCATGTGTCGTCAACCGCAACAGAAAAGTGGGAGCAAACAGCCCTGGAGCAATTGGTACGATCACCATACAGCGGTGGCTATATCCCATGTTGCAGCTAGATGGGTTAAGGGGAGCTCTTACGTATGTGCTGGGAAATCAGCTACCCTTGCCTCTACAGCCTGAAAGAGAGTGAGTGAGAGAGACTTCAGAACCTCACTGCAAGTGAATGCATCACAGCAGATACAGCTAGAACGTGGAAATTATTTATGGGCTAAACAGTTAAGTGTGCCGTAAAGGGAAACATGGCTGGTCCTCAGCAATATTTATCAAATTTAGAAACTAAAACCATTGTTGTGGTTGATCTCTGCAGTAAAGTTTTTTTTTTGTTTTGTTTTTGTTTTGTTTTTGTTTTTTTTTTTAAAGCAATACTGAAACAACTACATGACCTAGAACTTCCTTCCTAAGTCACTGGCTGCTCTGAGTGAAGGGACTGATGTCTTATACTGAAAATCAGTGTAGCCCTTACCCTGAATGGTAGATTTCAATTTCAAAGAATAATGAGACCAGGCCACTGAGGGGGTGGCCCTGACAACTATCATAGTACTATCTGATCACCAGACTCTTCAATGCCACGAAATAAACTGCCAGGAAAAAACACCCGAGCTTGCTCCAGAAGAATCAATTCCTGAACCAGCCTTGGTCCAGGATCCAGCTAGGTCAGCAAGATCTTGCTTGGCAGCTAGGCTCCTACATCTGCCTGTGGTACTACATCAGCACTGCCACACTCTCCTGCACCTGGGCTAACACTGACGCACTCTGCCACAAAGACTGTCAATGCACCACACTACTTATCTCTTATCTCTACAAAGCACTTTCTTACACCAAGTAGATGTACTGTAAGATCCAGTGCCTTTTCCATTTTACAAATGGAAGTTAGTAAAGGTGATATATTCCAATACCATGGCAATTGCCAGAAGAGAAGAAACTAGAATATCTAGGGAGCCATCTGGTTAACAGGCCTTCAAGAATTGAAAGCACTTTATAGAGAAAGACATTAACTATTGCTGTCAGGCAAGCTATGGAAGCTGCAGTTGCCCAGAAGTTCTGGCAAAAAATGAACTAAAATGAATCTCAAGTCAGTCTCTGAAAAGAGAGGCATTAAAAGCCAAACACGTTACACTGAAAGAACAAGCACAATATTTTCTATTTCCTTAATCCTGATCCTTGCCCAAAGCAACAACAAAGTTACAATCATTAATACATGAAACTATTTTTTCCTTCTTACATCAATTTTTAGAAATGAAGGAAATACTTGGTTTCCTCTAAACCAGTACGACACTACAAAAGCCAAAGCTAAAGGTGCTTTTCCTGACAGTAAGGGGCAGCTGCAGAATTGAGGAACAATTAAGAAGACTGCTCAAGAACCTCCCAGCAGTGCAGTTAGACTTTTAATAATTATCATCTATGGCTCTCAGCACTGTTACCAGCTTCTACTGATGTGATTTACTTTGTTCAGGTATGGTTGTATTCCTGACTTAAAAAAAAAAAGGTTTACTTTTCTTTGGACTTCAAAGATGAGTGTGCCTAAACAGCTGTAAATCCAGTAAGCAGCCAGTCCTACCACTGCACAAGATGTTCAGAGGACAGTCATAAAGTTATAACTTCATTTTTGCAAGGACATGGGGAGCAGGATGACCTGAAAAGATCTTATACAGTTACTTTCTGCAATTGTTATTCCTAGTGTAAATCAGATGCTGCTTTCTCGGTACATGGATGCTTAGGTTTTTTAGAGCACATCACAAGGAAACTGGGAAAAAGACCCTCTCCTTGCAAAATAGCTTCACTCCAGCTAACTAATGTTAAAGACTCACTGTTTGAATAGAATTAGTAGCAGACTAATGAAGTCTCCAGTAATTACATCTGTGTTTCTTACCCCTGTTCTGTATCTTTGTGCCACAGAATGGTGATATTTACATTATCTGCAATTGCTGAGGCCCCAGCCTATCTTTTTCCTTGAATCCATCACCTTTGCTGTGGGAGGACAAAGTGTTTGCTCCTTTTGAAGAGCATCCACATGTGGTTACGGAAGAGCACTTCAAAGACTAGAACAAGAAAGATAATCAGGACCTGACAATTTCTGCTCACTCTAGGTTAACCCCTGTGGGGAACTCAGATGAGGGCCTGCGCACTCTTCCTTCATGCTACAATGCAGCTCTTTGTCTCTCTTACTTCTCAGACTGTGCACCCACCTGTTAGTATTAGTGGGAAGGTATTTTTTTTCCCATCTATTACAATAAAAAAATATATCAAAAGTCACTGTATGGGTTGATTATTAAAAAAAAACACGTCTAGATATACATTTGCACATCTGCATGCACGACCTGCACAAAAGGAAATTTGGTGTAAAAGTTCACGTATGTTTAAAAAAGAAAAACAGAAAACATGTATGCTCTACCTTTATATATGAATTATTAAAAATCTATACATTTTGGAAAGACAAAGATGTCTTTGAAAACCCTAAGGAGAAAAGGTAGGAGACAAGCATAGCCACATTTCTTTGCAGGAGAACTCAGATTAACAGGTTGTAGGCAGAATTTATTCTAGTCATCAGTACCCTGAAGCTGAGTCTAGCAAAAAGGAACAAAACTGAAATATTCTTTAACAAAAGTCAGTGAAACTATAATCTTCCCATTCACCAATGGGAGGAAAAAAAAGTGAAGGTGCATCTCTCTATTGGACCAGCCATTTCTTTCTCTTTATGCAAATCTCAGCATCAGAAATGATTCCCAAGCACAGTCCAAGCCATTGTTTGCTTCATCTCTCTCTCTCTCTCTCTCTCACTCCTTTCACTGTACACTCATTTCCTCAGAATCCTTATCAACAGAAGTGAGATCTGCATCATATTTGGACTTCTATTCTTCACACAACAAACAAACTACTGTGAAACTTGCTGTCAACATGCAGACTGGACTGCCTCAGGGACTGACACGGGAAAGGTCTGAAACAACTTCCTCACTCCTCTTTCATAGAGAATTATTCTCCACTGCTCTTATCCCTCCTACTTTTTACAGCAAGCCTCCATGCCCACCCATGCCTGCTGTACAATGTATCCCTCTGGCTGAAGCCAGGACAACACTGTGTGTTGAGGAGATAGTGGGATATGCCAGCCACTGCAGGCTGCTCTGTACACTCTGTTCTCAGGGCTGTTTGCTGTGCGGGCCGCAGGCTTCAGGCCTTTGAAGGGTTGAATACCATCTTTTGATTTACTATGGCTGATGGGGTATGGGAAAGCTTTACAACTGAAATACATAGAAGAGTTAAAAAAAAAATAAAGAAAGAAAATAAAAAACAACACAGGAAAGACCTATATAACCACACAAATGATAACAAGTAATCAAATGGAATAGATCAAAGAAGAAAGAGACAATTCTTAGTAATAGTTTTAAATGACTTATAAGAAAAGCACAATTATATAACTCACCACTCAAAACAGTCTCTGTTTACACACACATGTCATTGGTTAGACGCTCAGCAGGATGGTGACATGCAGCTAGTCAGCACCAAGCACGACCAGCTTCAGAGGGTGCTCCTAACACTTCTCACCATTAAGAGGATTTTGGCAGGATCAAATGATGAAGACTTGGTTCTTATTTGTGACATTTTGGCTATAATCAGTCTCCTTAAAGAGTCAGTTGTGACTTCCAGTAAACAGAATTTAAGTGGCTCTGATAAGGTCATTCCTCCTTAAACTCTCTTTCTCCAACAGCAAGGTAACATCGCTGTTTTGAAGACAGGAAAGTCCCAACTAAAGGAAAATACCTTAGATTTGCAGCACTTCTTTGCACAATGACTCAGCATTCTTACAATATGTTGAAACAGTGAGAGATCAGTGTCAGTGCTGTTTCTGAAGATACTATCATAGTTGAAACTGACCTATTTCTTCTGCCCACTACTAGCTGAGTACAGATCTATTCCTAAGCTAGCTAGATGCTCAGTGGTGATTTAAACTTTTCCAGTCGAGCTAAGAAGAGCAAGCATATGTATTCCAAACAGAAACCATACCACATAGGTTTTTTTTCTGTTTGTTTGCTTTTGCCTTTTCTATTTTCTTTACTTTTCATAATTTGTTTGCTTTTGCCTTTTCTATTTTATTTTCTTTGGACAATGACTATTACTAATATGAACTTGCTTAAATGCATCTTCTCTTCTTTACTCTCCTAACCCAAAAGCTGATGCTACAGTCTTATATGAGAGTTAAAGCAAAACCAAAACAAAACGAAAAAAAAAACACAAAGCTAGATGTAAGTTTTTAAAACAAGCTGGCCACTTACTGGACAACATATTTCCCAGGTAAGGATAAGAAACCTTAAAATCATCACTCAAGCTCAACTGTGGCACAGAAAGTCCATGATAAATTTATAATATCTACCAAGGATATGAGTTGAAAAACAAGAGCCATTACTACAGGTATGGGTAAAAAACACTGCTGCACTCTAGAAAATCACTACACAGTTTGCTCCTGATATCAACATAGTGGGACTTTCATGATGCTGATGTTGTTAGCTCAAAATAATGTGGAAGCTTGCTCCTGTGGGGTTTGGAATTTTGAAAGCTGGCACAAGCTTTTGCAGACCATGAACATCTTTACATCAAGTACCCTGGACTTCAGAAGAGGTTTAACATTTTCCATAATCATTATACATGATAGTTCTGCCTTTTGATCCAAAATCTCTTCTTAATTATATTGCGGGATTCACATGAAGCAACAAGTTGCATCAGTGCAAATGAAAGTAAACTTCACCTCCTGTGATTATGTTCTTTAAAAAGGAGGCTATTTGTCATTCACTGGTAAGAAAGTGGATACAGGATAATCAAACAGCTCATTCATTCCCTCTCAAAATTTTTCGCTGTTATTATTGTTGAATTTGTTTCTAATGGTCTTTTATTGTTTTCTGTGTCTCTAAGGAGACAGAACAACCTTTTGGGATGGGGGGATGCACTTTCATTACTGTTGCCTTTATTTTAACAAAGACACTATCAAGAGATACAGGCTTTTTTTCCAGATACTAAAAGCTCTAAAGGCTGAAAGATTAATTATAAAATAGAAATAATTTGTAGTTTAGCAAAATAGAATATTTAAGATCAAGTTGTAGCAAACATTGTCAAATTCTGTAAAACGTTTAGGATTCACAAGACTTCTGCTTGCCACAGTATCCATTTTGCTTAATTCTCACATTTGGCTTTGACTGTTTTGAGTGATGCTGAATGAATGAGGGATGTAACTGATCAAAAGATGGACCAAGCAGCATGTCTCACACAGAGCTCACCAGTCCCAGACCAAGAAAGGAAACTTAAAAACTTAGACTTTAAAACCAACACTGTTCATAACAAAGAACTAACAGCAAATCTCCATGCAGCAATACAAGTAAGAGTTAATCTCCACAATAGATTAATTATGAAGGTCTCAGCAGCTATTTTAGTCATCAATCCAATCAAACCAACAGAAATTAAACAAAATAATTTTAAAAACCACTAACCACAAGCCCAAACTAAGAGTGAAGGCAGTGGGAGGTTTTTATACGATACCTAAGTTGACCATTAGTTTGACACGGCCTCCATCCAGCTCCAGACGCAGAGTGTCAGCAGAATCTCGTGAGGTGGTTGCCATCAACAGCCCGTAGGCGCGCTGGGACATGAAACGGAAGGACACATCTTCTGCCTCAGTATGCATGACCATGGGCATGATGATCTTCATGTACATGCTGCCATCATAGCTCAAGATAGAGGCCTCTGTAAGGAATCAGTAAACAATTTCAAAAAAATGAAAATAAGTTACACTTCTACATGATCTCCACCCCTGAGGAAACCTGACATCTATTACAGAGCACTGTGTTTACAGACACTTGCCACACACTCCAGGAACGGTGCAGGAAAAATAAAGATAAGTGTGTTAGGCCCTTTTGAGATAATGAGACAGGACAGACTCCATTTTTCACATCTTCCAGAAAATGCGATCTTCTCCATTAGTCCAGCTTATCCTTGCACTTGCTGGAGTGACTAGTTCAAACACTGCTCCTAGGGCATTCAGTCTTGCCTTAGAATATGCAGTCTCTATTTCTGGTGCTCTTAAGAGTTGTTGCTTATTCAGCAAGGAATTTCATTCCATTGTTGGGACTTTAAAGGAAAAGAGAAACCATATACAGTTATAGTCTGTGGCAACATAGTCCCTCAATAATCAGTCTTACATGCAAACCTTGAACAATAGTAGCATCTAGAAAGCTGCTCATGGCTTAAATAGGCAAATCAGACAAGAGGTATACAAAACAAGCAAGAGAGAACTCCTGTATTTGTTTCATTGTTTCTGGAGGTAGAATTTCATTTATCAAATTAAACAAGCCTAGCCATTAAATATGAATTATCATTAATATAGGACCTATAAAACTCTCCAGGGGAGAGAATTTATTTTAGAGGAAAAAAAAAAAAAAAAACACCCACATAATTAGAAGTAGCAGAATGAAAAGGAACATACAACATCTAAAGCAGGAAAGTGAAAATATGTTTCCAAAGTTAAAGTTAGACTAAGAAGAGCTTCTAGAGGTACACATTATTCAAGAATAATAATAGAATCATAGAATCACAAAGTTGGAAATGACTGTAAGATCATCCTAGCCCAACTGTCTTCTCATTACCACTGCTACCACAAACTAAACCATATCTTGTAGCTCCTCATCCAAATGCCTCTGCCACCACCTCCCTTGGCAGACCATTCCAATGCCTGACCACTCTCTGAGAGAAAAATTTTTCCTCATGTCTAACCTAAACCTCCTCTGCAGCCATTTCCCCAGGTCCAGTTCATTGCCTCGGAGAAGAGGCCAAACCCCTCTTCACCACAACCTCCCTTCAGAGAATGCAAAAATGAAATGTTGATCATAGGAAATGCTATTTAATATGGAGTTCATAGATCCATCCTACTTGTAATTATTTGATCTTTTTTCAGAGTTCTGTTGTAATCTGGCAGACAAATATCTGCAAGCATGAAACAGGTTTCCTAAAAGTTTTTCCCACATCTGGTTTGTACTGTTTTGTGGGAGCTTTTCCTCCTTCTTACTAATAATCTTTCTGGAGCTCTGCTGTCACAGCTAGTAGCAGTGCAATGCAAATGATGAAAAGAACAAATCAAAATCTGCAAATCCACATCAAGTTTAAGCGTCATTCAAACACTGGAAATGGCAGGAGATGGAGGCAGAACAAAAGGCAGGAGTTGGGGGGGGGGGGGAGAGGGAGGACAGGGGGAAGGAATGATATTACGTTTTTCTGTCCCCTCCAAAAATATCAAAGAAAATTGAGTTTAGTGGGAAAGGAGTTCCAGTACTTAATGCTCTCTATTTGTTCAGGACTTTGCCTGTGGAAACTAAAAGTCTTCTCTGAAGGGGTAAAGTGTTGTGAAAGAAGTGCAGCAATCAGTATGGCATAGCAATTATTGTTTCAGTCTTTGCATATGCTCTAAAGCACTTCTACCAGCAAAATTTACAAATCTACATAAATATATTAATCTATGAATCAGAGCATCCCTTTTCCCCAGAACCATTTCCTACCAAAGGCCAGATAAGTAGATTACTCCATGTAGAACTTTTACAACAAAGCTATGAATAAAAATCCCAGAGTAGAAAAAAAAGACTGATTTAAACTCCCTAGGTGTGGAGTATCCATGAAGGGATTACTCTGTAAAGCACTCTTACCAAGATTCTCACAGCCTCCCTGCCTACACAAGGAAAGAAAACACAGTATCAATTGAAACAACAAATATTTGGAATATAGATGTTCTTCTTAGACATTTTCATTTTTCATATCATCAGCTGACCCCCTTATGCTGATGGGACTGGAACTTTTAGAGGGAAACAGTAAGCTTATTAGAGCTAACTCTTATAGTCCTCTCAAGGCCTAAATATTTGGTGCTAGAGTAGGAGAGTTGGACAGGAAAATGAAGAACAAGTTCTTCCAAGAACATGCAGGAAAGGATCCACAGTGGCTAGAAAAGGCATGCAGTGTGGTAATAAATGCAAAAGAAGTGGTAAACAATTATATGGGTACGAAACATTTGATGGGGATCACTGTGGTTGGGCTGGTGCAGCAACCCATCATATGAATATACGGCATGCAGCACCTCCGCTGGTCATGGGACATACAAGCTCATTAAAAAGAAAACTTCTCTGTGAGCACCGTTAAAATAATATGGTTGTGAACAACATCTTTATTCACCAGTGTTCTGAGCTGCACTCCCCACACACTGTCATGGTCTGTATGCACAAAGTGCTTTACATGCAACACCCACTCAGGCATACATACACCTTCTGGGTACCAGCTGTCAGTGTTGCCCAGGGGACTCACATCTTTACTTGGCCAAGAAACAGTGGGAACGAGTGGGAAAGAAAGATATTTTTTTCAAGGTGGGGGGGAAATGTTTCCTACTTTTCAAAGTGAAATTCTCTTCCCCCTCATGCCTGCAACTCTTTCTTGCCACCCACAGCTGCAAGCTGGAACCAAACGTACTGTACATTATACATATACTCAAAGTCAATGCATATGTACACACAAACCCTTCCTTGCTCTCTCTCCTCTCTGTGTGGATTGTATTAGAAAATGCAGTCAAGCATGAAATGGCTCTTTTGATGCCTTCAGCTCAGATGTGCCTTGCATGAAAAAGTTGCCCTCGCACCTGAATAGCTGTGGGAAAGGGATTGGAGAGTATCAGGACCATGAGTGGGAGTCGCTGACACAAGCACCACAGCTCTGCTGCTTTCTTGTTCACAGAGCCATGCCTTGGGTACTTTGGAAACATACATGCTTTTTTTCTGCAGACACTGTAAGACTACAAATCAAAAGAGTAGTAATAATGACTCTCTTCCCTTCTAAAATAGTTCATTTGTGCCCTTCAGGTCCACTGACTCCTTTGACAGAAAATTACTGTCCATAGACAAGAAATGTGAACTGTTATTATATTTGTGTAAAACTAATATGAAGAACACCTATAATTGCTGAAGATGGCACAAAAATCTGGAACCTAATATTTTGAATAGTTTCTGAATTAAAATCTGAACTTGAAAATGTCAGGGGAAAAAAAAAAAGAACAAGAAAACCACTGATGCCTAAATTAACCCCAGATTCAAATTCTATAAGCATGGCTTGTACTTGGAATGAATTACACAGTGAGATAAAGCAGGAGGAGCCCCAAGGGAAAAATGTAATGTAGGAGGCAAAAAAGATCTCATACTGAGCAAAATCTCTTCTTCCCACCTCCTGAACTCCTTGCTTGTTCTTCTAGGTATCCTTTTCTAAGCCCTGCCCATAGCATTCTGTGTATAGAATGCAGAGGACCTAAGGGTTCTCAGTATAGTTCCAGTCACCATACTAACAGCCATGTTGGTTTAGAATTAATAGAGACAAACCAGACAGAGGAAAGCTGAAAGTAAATTTCCAATTGGAATCGAAAATCAAAATTAATTTAAAAATCAAGACAGTGTTTCAGTTGATATTCAGTAGTACCCTAAATCAGGTATTACTTCAGTTTAAGTTAATGTCTCTTCTCTGGCTAATCTGATACAAATATAGCACTGCACTGCATCCTTGCAACAACTATGCAGATAAAATCAAATAGCCTGAAATAGTTGAAACAGCCTCTACACAACCATGTGAGAAGATGAGCTTCTGCCCTTGTGTGTGTCCTCTGCTGACCTGAGCCTATCCCAGTTCAGACTACCTAAGCACTTGACATCTTTTAAATGTAAGAAATTTCATTCTCACCTTACAAGTCTTCACCATCTGAAGTATCTGTAAGCATTTTCAGCACACCTCCTTGCAAGCAGAGCTTTCCCTCTGACTGTAAGAACAGTTCTTCAGAGGGGGGTATTGCTTAGTAGCAATCACAGAAATAAATCATATCTCCTTGTCCTAACAGCAATCCCCAAAACTCAAGGATGGCATATTATCGCTAAGCAACACATACAGAAAATCTGCTGATGATTGAATGTAACCTGGCAACAACTAGGTGACCTCAGTTCTCCTGTGCTGGCAACTTTTGCCTGAAAACAGGCATCCATTTGATTGTCTTTAGCCAACTGCAGCAAAGGGATTATAACACTTCTGTACAGCACCATAAATACAAGCAGCAGTTAGTTATTCAAGTTAAAATATACGCGCATAGTTATTTAAGTTAAAATATATGCACATTCCTTCCACCTGTCTACTTTCAGGGTAGCTATTATATTTGGAGCAATGTGCAGCACAAAAGATTTCAGCCATGTTGCAGGGGACCTGCAGTATAGACAAAAAGATCTAGAGCTGCATTTATCAGATCTCAAAGCCAGAAGCTTCATTGCCATTAGCTTGGAGATAGAAAGAGGAAGAAACCAGGTGCTAGTTCAAAACTGCCCTGACATAATGCCAGAGATCTGTGAAAATCAATATGTTATTAGGAGCAATTAGCTTCCCAGTCTTGTGCTCTGAGACCCTGCCAGCTTTAATTTTGCACTTAGCATCCAAAGGAGCAATTTACTGCTGCTTCCCCATAAAGCTCTGCATAAACATTCTATGAATGTGGCAACAGGCACATTCTTGCAATACAGAGATAGAAAAATATTCAATATCTCTTCATGATCTTTATCTTGGTTTCTAACCTTTTTCCTGTATTAATCTCCATTCTTTTTGGCTTTCCACTCTTTTCAGTTTTCCCATAGTGCCTTGTTCTTCCTTGTGGTTTCCCCCTTGTCTCCCAGACTACAAAAGCGCTTTCTTTTTCTGGATGTTTCCAAAAAAATGACCATGAAAGAATAAGGAAAAAACACCTCTTCTTATTAAAAGTTCAGCTGAAGTGATTAATTACAGTAAGTCAGGGCACACTGTGCACTCCTCATACAGTTGCATTTGGGAGAGTTGGCCATTACTCCCCATTCCCACTGAGCAGGGCTTCTAGAGAAAAGCACTAGCAGTTGGAGAGGCATAATAGTAAAGACCAAGAATGGAAAAGAAGAGGCATGTTAGTTCAAAACTACAGGAAATACAGACTACACAATACCACTTTCCTGCAAAAATTTAAATATCCTACAAGATTTCCTTTAAGAAAGAGAGCCAGAGCTTTCTATCCACAAACCAGAGAAAGCTTTCCAGCAAGTATGCTCCACACCTCTTTCCATTCCCATGTAAATATCAGTTTTTTCATATACCTACTAGGAGACACATGGCCACAAATTAAAACAGCCTTGATTATTCAAAAATCAACATAATACTTAACAACAACAACAACAAACCCACATAACTGAAAGAAAAGAAAGCATAAAAACCCCACAATTCTCAATCCCATCTAAGTAGATTCCATACAGACAAGTTTCAACAAGCCAAGCCCTTGGACTGAGAATGTACATTCTTGAATGACCTGAGGGATGCATGTTTACATCTGGTTAATTTGGACTGAGCTACAACAAAGTTTGCGTAACATGGATTTTAAAATACAAGTGAGCTATAAAAAATGAACAGTTGAAAACATCTCTTTATAAATCATTTTTACACTGAAAAAATTTCTTATGTATTTCAAGGTAAATGCATATTTTACCTGCTCTTACTGCTAGCACTGCAGAACCAGGAGCACTAGGAGAGAATGGTTCTATTTACAGAACATACAGCTGTGCTTGAATCACCCTTAAGACTGAACCTACATGCTATCCATACCCACTTGTAAAAGCAGCATAGCATTCAATCAGTCTCTTGGTGCCAGCATACTGAGTAGGGTGTCCTGAGCAGGCTTGCCAGATGGCTGCCCCACCACACTGCTGACTCAGAGCCTGCTGGTCATCCACAAGGAAGCTACAGTTTTTACAAGTTGGTAGGTCAAGAAGCAAGCAGGACTCAGTTACAGCTACTCGCAACTACTCATCTCCAATGGGAGATCATTAAGCCAGAGAAAAAACTAGTCAAGATCTGTCCATAAACTTTTCCATTAACCTCAAGCAGGTCCCATCTTTTTCATCAGATGGAAAGAAAGACTTCCAGAAATGTCCCCATACACTCACAGAGAACACAGGGAGATACAGAGATTCTGGGGCCTAACCCAACTGCTCAAACTCTGCACCAAGAACAGGAAGAGTTTTGACTTAGTTCAGTGTCAAGAAAAACATTGTTAGTTGTATCTTACAAACTTCAAGGAAATTAACAGACATTCCCATTCAGCAAAAAGCAAAATAAATTACCATCATCCAAAACAACCACCAACATGCACAAAAAGCAAGGCTTGACCCCACAGCTGCAAGGTTTGTTTCCTCAAAAACTGAGTGCAGGAGCTTACTTAAAGTACGCAGCCTTCCTGCATAATTGATTAAGAAAGAAAACAGAGTTTTGCCTAAGTGGAAACAATGGAATGGAAGTTTTGGGAGCAAGAATATAATCATTTAGGCTGCAATCTCACTATGACACAAGAGTTAATGCTCCTATTTTTGTGGAAAAAAATGCAATGGGAATTTATATACTCACAGGCAGTTATGACTTTGGATGTCACACAGGGGCAAGAGCAGGGTTTCTCCCTGGAAGCCAGGAGCCATGTGAAACCTGACAGGCCTGCAGATGGTGGCCAGGTCCAATCAAGGCAGCATCATTGCAATATGGGAGGTCCAAGGTCAAGTCAGGAGGTCTATCAGCTAGTCAGACCCAGGCTCAAGTATAGCGATCACTGTGCAGGGCAATAGTGAGAGAGCCAGGACACGAGCAAAGATGAGCAGGCCCATGACAATAGGGGCAGAGTGGCAGGAGCTGGAGTCCGACCCTGCAGTGTCCTCCCTGAGGCTGTGGCTGATGGCTCCAAGGCCAACATTTGGTCTTGAGCCTGTCCAGGGTGTGGGGAGCTCTGAGGGACTGAAACAGTGCCATGGCAGGGTAGCAGAGGCACCGGGGCAGGCAGACCCCAGGGGTGCATTTAGGGCTCTGGTGGTGTGGAGCCAGCAGTGCTTTAGTCCTTTTCCTCCGCTGGCCCAGAAAAGAAGCCCACGTCTGCTACATGCACAACACTTTTTCCAGCAAACTGGATTTTTCTCGACGTCTCCCATGAAAGTGCCACAGTTCTCACCCCATCTAGCCTGTCAAACAGGAATGAATAACTAAAAGGGATGTAAACACAATTCACCAGCATTTGCAAGGACAGTAAGAGAAAACAGAACAAAATATTCACCTAAAGGGACCATTAGAAATAAGACGATGTTTTATTAGTCTAGCAAAATTCACTGCAAATAGTACTACTGATCACCAACTGTAGGTTTATTGCACCAGCAAGAACAAAGCTGTTCTGCTTTAAAGATTTCAGCCTGCCAAGATGTCAATAGCATCTGCATTAGCTATTATGCACTGAAAATTCATGAAGATAAAGCAGTTGTTAGAGACACAACACCAGAATTGTAAGGAACCTGGACTGTTTATTCTGGTGCATAATTACCTCACAGATCAAAGTACTTTTGTAACATTAATCCTAATTTCTCTTTTCTTCAAATAAAGATGATCACTTACTTTCCTAGTCTAC
Source organism: Meleagris gallopavo (assembly GCF_905368555.1). NCBI lineage: Eukaryota > Metazoa > Chordata > Aves > Galliformes > Phasianidae > Meleagris > Meleagris gallopavo. The sequence goes on along the minus strand of NC_139408.1, from coordinate 39,513,144 downwards.
TTCCTTATCTACTGTAAAGAAGATATCTATCTACTTAAAAGTAAATATCTGTCTACTTTACAGAAGGGCCTTCATACACCGAAGCCCTGCATACCATTGCTCCCAACTCCTCTAAAGTAAATCCCATTCACTCAACAGCTTCCAGTTTTTTTTTTTCTATAAGTTGCCTCTTCTGTTTTCCAGTATCTCTGATTTGTATATTACTGTCTTAAATTCAAAAGCCCCAAATTTGAATAGTGCATGTCAGTTAAGACCAACTGAGCACTAAAAGTAGAATAATTACATAAGACAGCCTTATCAGTACAATGTGTACAAAACATTTCCAAACGAGCAGCAAACGAGAGAGATAATAGAGCAAGCTTCAAGGCATTCATCACATTTTCAGGGATGCAAGAATACTGGTGGAGCAGTAATAATAATTGTCACTTATAAGGCCATAGCTACAGAAAAAAATTGCTAGCAAATGTTTTCATAGACCAGATGACATCTGGATGAATATTTTTCATCAAATGTTTCTTTTCAAAACCTTGCAAAATGTATTGCACAGCATTATTTGAAACATCTCAAGACTTTCAACAAACACTTAAGTCTGAAAATAGCCTAGAAATGCTGGTGGAATAACATAAAATAAGTTCCTGAAGAACATCTGAAGTACAAACCAAACCTATTTATTTACCTTGAATGTCGGAATAGAATAAATATCCTATTTACCATTTCCTTTGCAATACCATTGTCTCCTCCCTGTTTCAGTATGTTATTTATTTCCTGTTTCCTAAGTTGTTTTTTCCAAACACAAGCAAAAACATCAAATTGCTGTAGGAAAAATTACTACCTACATATCAATAAAATGGAAGTAGAAGAGGTAAAAGAGGCAAATGAACAGCTTCAAGGTGTATCAAGGCAAAGGGTTTAGCACAAGTACTCTAATATTCTCTCCTCAGAGAGAAAAATTAGCTCAGTTGATAAAGTTAAGACATCTAAATGACTGCAACAGCAGAAATTCTGATTTTTTTTTTCAGAACCACCCCAAATTTTTTACATGAATCCAAAACAAACCATGTGCTTTTCTAACTTAGTACTAAAATGAGGTTGTGTAATACCCAAATTGAGTAAAGTAGTCTGATAATCTTTAGTTCAAAGTGGATAAAATCTCAAGAATCTAAGTAAACCTGTGAAACTCCCATCATTACAAAGGAAAATCCCATCAGGTATTCGACCACCTACAACAAAAAGTTCAGAAGAGACATTCTAAATTTTAGATTGATCCTGAGAAGTCATATGTGGAGACAAGATTATAAAACCCCCTCTACTACTAGACCTCAAAAAGCTTAGCGCTCTGGGTCCTCACTTTGATATAACTTCCATAATGAATCAGCCTTTCAGCTCCTGGTGCAAACTTGTGACTAGTATGTAGAGAAGGTTGTACCAATTTCCATGAGCATCGGGATTGTTATGTGCTTCCTCTCCTCCTGCCATGGTCACACACATAAGAGGAGAAGCTAACTATGGGGGTGAGGTATTGTCATGTAGTGAGTTAACAGTAAACAAACAAACAAACAACCTTAATTCATAATGAAAGCTGCAAACATATAATCTTGGCTGTGGAGGAGCTGAAACAACACTGAGCAGTATAGTGGAAATATTTGCAGACAGATACTGTAGCTTGTAAATGTTAGTGCTAGCGCTGGGAGGTGAAGAGTGAGAGGCTGTATTATCATACTAAAGATTGGCAGAGACACGGGGGAACCAACGAGAAGTACATGAGCTCTTCAAGCTTACTCCAAATGTCACTCTAACATTTACAAAGCTGTGTGCAACTGTTTGGGAAGAAATCTCTTGCAAGAATGTTTACAACAGAAGGATTGTTCTTCAAAGACTAGGAGTGTAATGGGGAAAGCGTAGGGAAATTTGCTGCTAGAATGAGGGTCTGAGAGTTTACATTACATGAGTGACAGGGTTTAAAGAATTATGTGACTTCTCTTTAGTTCCAAGAGCTCTAAGTCCTCTTTCACAGTACTGTCAAGCTTCATGAAGCACGTGATCACTGTCTTTTCAGTATGTTCACTGAGAAAAAGGGATTATAGTGAACATGGAGCTTGCCTCATCTCAGAGGTATGCAGGTAAGAAAAAGGCAGAAGATGATTTGTAGTAAGGGGAATTACAGAAAATTAAAAGGAAAAAATTACACGTGGAAGGTGATTAAATACTAGGGAAGGCTGTGGAAATTCCACCCCTGGAAATTTTCAAAACTCGACTGGAGATCTGAACTACTTTTGATGCTGGCCCCACTTCAAATAAGCAATTGCAATAGGCTTCCAGAAATCCCTTTCAACTAAAGTTATTCTATGGCAAGTGCCACAAGGCACTGATTTTGCTGGACACTGGTATGTTTCAGAGACATCATACTTCACCTGCAAATTGCTACTGACCCCTGAGCTGGAAAAGATTTTGCCTCCTGTATTATAATATTAATGGCAATGTTGCTTACAGCACATTGTCATGACTGGAGAAACAGAAGATTTGAAGAAACAGGAGATTCAAAATGTGGTTCTTCTGCAGGCACTCTGTGTCCTTGGGTAAATATTAACCCTGCTGAATTATCTCATCAGAATTACAGTCAGAAGCATACCATGACAGACTAACATAATCCACCTCTTCTGTGCCTTCTGTCCTTCTGCCTACAAGCTGGTATGCTTTCACTGAACAAACTGCCAGCATCTCACACTGGCTCCTGAATCTCAGGTGAAACTTAAAAGGCTTAATTTTCCCCATGAGGATTCTATGGGTCGCTCACAGTTTTCAACTTATTTTCCCCAAATTTCCAGGAGGTATGGGCTCTGCTATAAAATCCATAGATCTGGGAAACCCACTAGAAGGACAGTTATCAGTAGCCTATCATCTTTGGAAAGGAAAGCTATGGTATGAACTAAATGTGTTACTTCTCGTAAAAGAACAGTTAACCTCCCCTCAGTTGTGATTTTTGAAAATTTTAGTTTGCCTTTGGCTGTTAGCTTAAGCAATGTGCACAGCATAAACCAAACAAGATTCAATTTTCTTTCTTCCTTTTTTTCATCTGACAGCCACTAAACCTCGAGCTTGAGCAAGTCGTGGAAGAAGTGCTTCAATAGGAAACTGAGCAGAGGGAAAAATGTGGGTCTATAGACTAAACCATAGACTAAACTTGTCCACAAAAATCACACATCACAGTGTTTTTGAAAATGTAGTTATTCTTCAACCTAGGAAATCTCAAATTTAAAAGGGGCCAGAAGTGAGAGTTCAAAGACAGCCACGCTGAATATACATAGGCTGATGATCAGAGTAACTACTTATAACTAATGTAAGGCCAACAGCTTAATAGAAAGAGGAACACCACAGCACTCAAAAGGGCTGGCAGTAGGTCATCTCTGGAGGAAGCTCAGTACAACAGAGTAGGTAGCAATTAAAAGGGTAACATTTAATATGGGATTTCAGACTAAATCTTCCAAACTTGAAACAGACGATAAAATAAACATTTATAATAGTAGAACCCGTAGAAAGGTCCTTTCAGAGTCTTCTTATCTATTACAGAGCTGCTGCTTTCCCTAAAAATATTTGCAAAGCCACCAGTCTAGGGGAGATGCCTGAGAGCAATGGTGCAGCACAGACAGTGCAGAAATGATGATGCTAATTTACAGGGTCCCAAAGGCTCCATCCATTCCTATTCCTAATGAAGTCATCAGCAGAGATGCAATGGCCAGGGCTGCTTATCCAGCTAATAACAACTACTGGCCAATTATTGCAACCATAATAAAGAGGAAAACAGAAGCAGAAACTAACAGTTGGCATGAGATGGCAATTGATATTGCCAAGATCATGAAGGCCTAGGTAAGAGATGCAAGCATGTAAATTTCAATAACAGATATAAGAAATTAAATCATACTTTCAAGCAAATAACAGGCACTGCCTTTTGAAAATATGATCTCCTGCAGACTGAATTCCACTCAATGACTCTGGTACCTGCAAACAAATATGTTTATGTAGTAAAGTACTTTAAATTTTAAAAGGGAACAATAAAAATAAAGAGAATTGACATACACATGTATGGTACTTCTGTACTAATGGTAACTCGATTTACCCAGAATTTCTTTGTTTGGACAGTTAGAAGAACGTCCACGAGATATCCCTCTCTGACTGCAAACACAATCAAATGTAGTTTGTTCTCTTACAAAATCAGTATTTCTTGGTAAGGACAGACTTAGCAATTCATAGTCCAAAACACTGGCTATAATTATGCAAATTCATGTATTTATTCAACTGTTTACAAGCCTATCTCAAAATGCCTAGGGCTGTGGTGCATCTTTGAAGTGCATAGACTAGCATTCAGAGGATGAGTTTACATAGAATAGCAGCCAGTCCAAACCCTCCATCCACAAGTCAAAGATTTAAATGTATGGAGAATGGAGTTCCAGTAACCTTTTTCTTCTTGCCTGAACTCCTAGAGCCTGAAATGATTGTAAAAGATGACAAATCCTACTTCTTGGGGAAGTTGTGAAGGTTTAGTCAGTGTCTGAGAATTCTTTGAGATCTTCAAGTCAAAAGAACTTTTGATGTATAAATTAAAACAGTAACTATGATCCTGAGCCCTTCATATTTGCTATTGTGTTGCCCATTTCACTCACTTCAAAGCTCAGGATAGCTGTCAGAACACAATGAAGAGTGTCATGCTTGAAAAACACTAGCCTGATGCCAGTTAAGTAAATAGCTGTTACTGTTAGTAGACTTGCTGAGATAGTTCCAGAGGGATGATGCTATTCTGACTAAAATAAGACCAAATCTTGAAATCACCAGGTATCTTAGGCTGAAACGTAGCCAATTATGCAATATAGTTCTTGCCAGAAGATTCTCAAATCACCATCTACAATATCTTTTACTGAAATATAGGACCTTTCCTGCTCCTAACAGAAACTGCAAACCAGTCAAAAATCACCGCCCTTATCAAGACATTCTCATTCTCTTACACATCTTGTCTTTAACTTTGTTTTCCATAGTTTGTGTGAGTTTTGATGCTGAATTACTTGCTATTTATCCTACCTAAAGCACTTTGTCCACTGTAGTAAGTCCAAAAGTACATTTACTCTCCAGACTGCAAACAGCTAACCAGATGTGATGTGTTTTGTTACAATATTTCTAATCCATTACATCAAATTATGCCAGGGAAAAGGGTTGTCACAGACCTGTAATTTGACTCAAATAAAAAATTCAGCATCTGCTTATCAGTGTGTCAGCCTCCTGCATGACGCCACTTTCAAAACAGCTTCTTCACTAAATGCTATGCAGCATACCTGCAGAATTAACTTCTTAGAAAATAGCTCAGTAACAGCTTGGGAGAGAAGAAAAAGCTTCATTTTCCCACTGTTTTAAGGTTCTCTAGGTTCTGACACATACTTTTTATATCCTAAGCCTAGAAGTCACACAGACCAATATCAAGGAAGAACAGGTTTCCCCACACCACCAGCATTATTTACTGTTCAGAAGAGCAGAAAAAAGAATACAATCAATATCCTTATCCCAAGGGAGATACTAAAGGAGATGTGCTTACTACTGTGTTTAGTAGAAAGAACAATTTGCATTCACCTAAAATATCCCCAAGACTCTTAAATGAAGGAAATATGGAACCAGGAGAGCAAATTGCAAAAGCCCTCCCATTTAGCTGAGTGGGGTCATAGGTAAGATCAGGATGGATAATCACTGTCTATTTACTGGAAACTACCCACAAAGGTAATTTGATGCATAATTCTCTTGTAGAAGTTAGCTCTTGTTGATATGAAGTACGCACCTAGTAAGAATTAACTCTGTAACAAGGGAAAAAAGAATGAATCCAAACAAAGAGAACAACCAAAGATGGAAGCCAGGGTAAGTTTAGGGGATGGACAGACATGCAAATGTAGTTCTGGAAACTTAAACGCTTTTATGTGCATTACTTCACCAAACCTCCAAAGAGGTATCAGAGAAAGTGAGATTATTAAAACAGAAACCAACACAATTTAACAAAGCATGGCAAAAGCAGATGGGAGCGTGGCTATCAGATTAACCTTGCATAAAAGCTGTTGCAAATCCATCATGAGGTTTTTCCGAGACAGCCTGATGAGAACTGGCCCTACCAGTAAATTGTGTTTACTTCAGAGATGAAAATTTTTCTCTTCCTTCATTATACAAGGCTGAAAAGGGGGCAGGGGGGAGAGATTCTGACATTTTCTACTGTTTTAAATGTTATTTCTCTAGAGTGATAAAAGCCATTAATCATTACCAATGAAAACTGGGGAGAAAAAAAAAAAAAGTAATTACAAAATCTGAAGGCAAAAAGTCATCTTGCAGCAAGCAACTTTATTTTCCCTCCTTCACTTTTTCCACGGTTTGCTGCTGTAGTGATATCTAACCCCTTTTGGTGGGCTTCCTACAGTCTATACCTCTACTGTTTCTGCACCTGTACAAAAGGGATGAGAAAGTTGGGCTCTGGCTCCAGAAAGGCAACTTTCAGTAGTGAGAGCAGCATACAGAGGCTGTTCAAGCAAATGAGCTAATCAGAGCAGATCAGAGCTACATTATTTACATACGTCTCATATCTATCCGTATTTCAAAAGAGTCACACAACTCAACACGAAGACAACAGACAGAAAAAGCTCTGTCTATAAAGATGGAGCGGCACAGGAAGCCCACAGCTGTTATTTGGGATGAAAACATGCTAGTGGAATTGCATGTGAAGTTGGCATCAAGCCTTAGTGTCCCAGATGGCCCTTGCTTTGACAAATATTCATGACCTCATCCAGAAGCCTTCTCACAAGAAATGTAAAGCTAAGTCAAAGCCAATATAAGGAAACAAACTTGTCATACAGAGGATCCTATACAATTTCAGAAATGATTTGGACAGAAAGTACTTTATAACTACAGGAACAGTTTGAACCTGAATGTAATAGCTGCCTACTGGGACAACTTCAGTTTGAAATTAAGTACATGTACTTCACCTGTCAGATTTCACCCTCCTACTGTTTATGGCTTCAAAATCAAAAATTTTTATTCCCCCTATCTTATATATTTTTCTTTCTCCTATTGCTGTGCAGAAAGCCTATACAAAGAACAGGAAAACTGGTCAGCTGCTTGCACAAGGCAAAAAACCAGCATGTCAGAAAATTCTCACCTGTAGAATGGAAATGAAACCTCATGATATTTTTCAAATTCTTTTTCCAGTTTCTAACCAACTTTGGAAAACAACAAAATAGAATATGCACAGTGCTGCCAAACACACCATATCATTATCTCAGTGGGAGTGAAGGGGCTGACTTTGCCATTACAGCAATTTTATAATGTAGGAAAAACACTCTGCACGATATTAAAGCAACAAGAGTCACACCTAATCACATTACACCCTTTCATCTGGGAATAGCATGGTTACACCTGCAGCCACTTGGCCTTCCAGAGCATATATATTTCTCTTAGCTCAACATTAACACCTCTCTGGAGTCAGCTAGACTAAATATCATCTTCACGAAGGGAAAAACAAAACAGGAAAACATACCAAAATGAAGAGGGCAAAGCTCTCACTTTTCAAAAATTGAAAGATGAGCTCTGACCAACTAAGAATGTGACAGCTGTGGGGTTTGATCAACCAGGAAAAATGAAATCTGTGCTAAGTACCAGTAGGTGCCACAAAAATCCTACAAAATGTAAGCCTTTTCCATCATGTGGCTTAACTTTGGAGATACTGCACCTTGAGATGGACAGCCTTTAAATCTTGTTCAGTATTTAGCACCTGGGATGCAACAGGAGTACTCTAAAACTGATGCTGATGAAAAAGCAGTCTCTCAACTCTAAGCTTTAAATTCACAAAACGTTCTGCAATATGACTGCAGTAAGGAGAAGGGATTGCAGCTGGACAACTTACTCACACCAGGAATGGAGAATTACCAACTGATTGCTCTCCATTGGGAACTTCGGAATGTACACAGTTTTATCTACACATTGTCACTCCGCATTATGCCACTGCACTTTACAGCCTATGATGTGGAAGCTGGAGAGAGTTAAGACTTCCTCAGGTTTGGAAGGAAAAAAGGCAATTCCTCACTGGCAGTAAAACACACGTTGACAGAATACAAGAATAAGTGAAACTGCCAACTAATGGTGAAACTGTAGCTTTGAAGCAGGCTTAGCACTCAGCACAAAAGGACACAAATGGTCTTGAATGTGGATTGACAATTTTCTTCTTCAACAACATTAAATTATGTAGAGCTTCCTACAGCACTTGCTGCCGGTAAAGCAAAAGTATATATTTTAAATGACAAAATATATCTTCATCAAGGTCGTTATTAGTTTCTTAAATTGCCAGATGTGAGTCTCAGTTTGATGCCACAGATAAGAGATTACACAAGGAAGAATAAACTTGAAAGCTCAAGTTTAGTCTTGGATTTCTAAGGAGTGATAATTATCTTCCGATGAAAATTACTTGGACTGGAAGAGAGCAGAAATGCTTTTGAGCTTAACCAGCTAAACTACCCCAGTGATACTGATTTTCTGGACATTCAATTCATTCCACAACCAAAGCACTCTTTTTTCAGCCACTTATCCTTTGCTTCACAATCTGGTGGTAAAAACTCCAAATTACTCTCCACTTCGCTGAAGCAACATTTGTCAGGACCTCTATTACGTCCATACTGAGCCCCTACTAACACTGTGGGAATGTAAAGCAGACACACAGACTCTTAGCACCTACACAGCAATTCACTTTATGATTTTCCTTTATTTGATCTGAAAGTAGGAACGAATATAATTTACCTCTCTTTAATAAAATATTTCCTGATCCTTGCTTTAAAATATATATATATAAAGCTAAAACTAATATATTAAAAGGAAATTAAAAATTAGAAATCAAAACATAGTTGAGTAAGTATAGATATATTTGGAATGCAATTCTGACAGGTATCAGAGCCTAGCACTACAGTGTCATCAAACACAGCTCAACTTACCGCCCTTTTAAGTGTGAACGTAAGGGCCAGTGAAATTGTCAGACTGATGTGATGGAAGACGAGCATCTAGGATACATATAGAAAAGAATGTTTCCTTCATACAAATCCCACCACTATGCTATCATCTTAAAATAACAGAGTCATTCAAGAGCAGAAAAACTCGTAGCTTAATACGTAAGTCATCATTCCCATATATCTGGATTAAAGGTATGTTAGCTCACCACCTGCAGGATCAGACATGCAGCCCCCCTTGTTGAAAGAAAGAGCCACTTCTCTCAATTTTTCAGTATAACATGATTCATTGGCTCCTACACTAGGTTCAGTCATGTTCCAGAGAGCTGCAATACAGTACAGCAAGCCCTGCTGCAGGCTTCCTCCTCAGCATCTGTGGAGGAGCTGCAGAGTACAGAGGGACGGAAAGGTTGTGCATATTCAGAAAACAATACACTTTAGTATATCTTCCATGTCCTGCTGAAGTTAAGAAGTGTGCATATCTTCTTTCCCCCTGAGTGTGCCCAGAGGAACTTAGTAAGTCAAGTGAGCAGCAGACATGGGGCAAAAAGGCTGTGGGGCACAGAGCAGCAAGCGCTACCTGAGCTGTAAGATGGTGGAGGAGGCTGCTTCTGGCTCCTTGCTTCTGCTGAGACTGCTGAGGAGTATTCATTGTGTGTCCTTACAAGGGAATAAGGACAGTAGTGTGTCTCATGTGGTGAAATTGAAAGCAGAGAAAATAGAGAAAAGGAGCAAATACCAGCTGTCCTCCTGTAGGGTTTCTATGCCCCATCAGCTCCCAGTGCTGCATCAGTGGATGGTGATTCCAGGGAATATTTTCCTAAATTGTACATGGAAAGGTGTAAGACTCCACTGTAGACAGCATCCTGTTTTTCAGCCTCTGAAATACTCTGCGACAAACAGGAAAAAGGAGTGGTCTCCTAATGGGATGGGCCTCTTGTCCAAAGTTCCCATTATATGAATCCTCCCGCCCAGTTTGAAAGAGTTTACATGCTCTCAGGAGTGCTTTTTGTACCAGCTTTCTTTTACAGAAGAAACTGAGACAGAAATGAAAGCCAGGTTCATCCAATGTCAAACTGCAAAACCATGCAGCCCAGTGCTCTGAACTACTGTACTACCAATGTCATGCCACGCTTAAGCCCCTTTCAGAATCCCTCAAGAGCTACCTGGCTTCTCACTCTACTCTTCATCAGAATTATCAGAATATCAAGCTGAAATAAAAGTAATGTAGCAGTCAACAGTCGCCTTGTGAACAGGAAAATAATTCAAAGGCATTAAAAAAAAATCTAAATCTCTACAGGAAAAAAGGGCAGTTCTTGACATCACTTGAAACATAGATGGTGAGACTCTAGACTTACAACACCTGTTTCTCTTTCAAATTCTGCAGCTAAAAAGTGAATCAAAAGGGAAAAAACTGAGGCGCAAGACAGTTTGTTAAGATTTCAATTAGCTTTTTATTTGGATTAGGAGTTATTTACTGCAGAGTTAAGCATCTTTCATAGTTACAGATTCTCTATTTATATCTGCTAACTGTGCAAATTTCCTGGTTCCCTGATTCCAGACCAGCTGCTGGGCACAGCTGTGCTCCAACAAATGCACCAAAACCAGCAGGGACTGCTGCAAGACTGTCATACTTCCCTGATTCCATCCGCATCTGGAAGAGGAAATCATACTGCTTTTCTCACTCAGTCCTGACACGGTTCAACAGAATAAAACCAATCTAATTAAAATACTTACTTTTTTTTTTTTTTAAGGACAAAAAGGAAAAAAAAAAAAAGTCCACTCTGAGAAGATTCCAAGATTTAACACCTTTCAAACATAGCAGTAGCAGATCCCCCACACATATGAGGTTGTCAGTAAAAAGAGTATGGGAATACAGGTGTACAGTCAACATGCAAAAATCTTGGACAGATTAGAGGATATCTTGTTAGCAATTAGCCAAGTGGACAGATCAAGGCACTGAATTGTAAGCAATTTACTGTCTGGCACCAAAATACATCGTTTCAGTTTAATGGAAAGATGGGGATGTAATAGCAGAGCAACTAGCAAAGTGCCTCATCAACATGCTGCAGCTGTATAACCACATATTTGGCATCTAAATCTCGAAGTAGGTTTCAGAATGTAAATTTCATATCCATTTGGGCATCGAATTCTATGCTGCAGCAAGAGCAAAGCTGCATCTAGTGCAAGGACTCACGTGCAGCTTCTACTTGCCATGTACTACTGACTAGCTGGATCCTATCCCTGCTTTCCTCAGTCACTGGCAGAGTCCTGGCTGTTGTGGACAACATTCTTACCTTTAATAGACTATTTGCTTTGAAGGCATGTCACTTACGCTTTGGAATCTTATTACAAGAGCTGGATCCCCTAAACTCTACACAGTGCAACCCTAATCTTTGACAAGATTTCTTGCTTTTATGTATCAGAACCCCAATTTTTTGCCTAAGACTATACAAAGCACATGACAACAGGACTGAAATGCAAGCTAACTAAATAGCAGACTACTGCACTTAGTGCTGCCCTGTCTTTTTATTCTGCTGATGAGCAAACCCTGGACGAACAGCCCAGCAGTCAGAAAGGCTGCTGTCATCTGCTTGCCATAAAGGTGAACAGTTAGTGAACGGTGCTAAACATACCTGCTTCTGCTCATACACAGACTATAGAGAACGAATGTTACAGTAAGCTCTACTTTACCAGCAATTTACTGACAGACTATGGACACATGATATACTTCACTGTGTTTCTCATACTACTGTGTGTATACCTCTTCCAATTGGGATTTGAGTTTTTCTGGCAACAGCTTTTTCCCCCCTCTGTATTTCAGAACACCTTTGCTAATAGCTTCCTTTACTGATCCGATAGCATAACATGTCACTTATTACTGTTTCTAATTTGCCTAAGTCTAGATTTCTGCAATTCTTTATTAAGAGGTAGCAAAGAAGCTGAGTTATTTTAAATGTTTTATTTTTACACAACAAAATTTTCTACCATTCCTAATTCAGAATGAATTACCATAATAAGTAATTACATTAAGAATCAAACAAAATATACTTTGGGAATCAGTGTCTTGCATATTTTATATATTTATCCACTTTTTCACTAATTGGGAAAACATGCTGAGTTATTAGCAGGATTTAGAAAGAAAAAGAGGTCTTCTGAAGTTAGAAGACATTTGCAGGTTATTCAGAGGCATACATTTCAAAGATCTATACAAGCTAGAAATAGAAGAGCCAGATAGCTCTCACTCAGTTCCCCACCTTCCCTTCCCTCCTACAAAGTACATTAGACATTAAGGAATATAGCAGCCTGGCCATACCGTGCTGTTTTAGCCATTTTTATTTCCAGTCTAACTGATGATTTCCATCCGTACCCTAGAGTTTCTCTGATAGCAAAATAAAACAAACAAGCAAACAACAAACACATAAACCTTATTAACAGGCTGTTGTCTGTGTTATTCAACACTTTCTTTTTTCATTTTAACTTAATAGCTCCTATAAGCTTCCTTAAATTGTTCCCCTTTCTTGAGAAAGGTAGTCCTTCCATCAGAGCAGATTAAATCATGGTCTTCTCAGGTTATCACGTAACCTTCTTTCAGTCTCCTGATTATATTTCAGCTTTTTTTTTTTTGCCAGTTTCTTAATAATTTTTAATTTTAGTCTAAGTTACTCAGCAGTACACTCTGTGTTAAAAATGTATGTATTTTAAATAGGAAATAGCCATGAAAACTTGCTGGGGAATATACTTTTTATACTCATATTTCTTGAATACATATTTCTACCAACAATTCTCACTAGTATGCCTGTGAGTGTCCAACATCACTTCAATAGTACACAATTTAACTGGTTAGGAGTTGATATTCAGGTTTATTATCTTGGCAAAGGTCAATGGGTAAAACTATTTAAGACTCCCTTCTTCTGTGCTGTGTAAATCTTGTATCACTATTGAGTTAAATATATCCAGCCAATCATTGACACACCATACAAAATCCCATCATTTGTTTAGTGCTTCATAAAGGGCAATGAATAGTTTTACCTTTTCAATGCCAAAGCAACTAGAAAGTTTTTCCCCTTGAGTGGCTCAAGTGGTATGACATTTGGTCTACAAAAGATTGCTTGTATACCTCAAAAAAAAAAAAGGATCAGCACTGTCTGAAAAACCACACAAGGACTGCATTAGCATTGAAGGTATAGAAAAGTAGCACAAGGCAGAAAGTCACTGTTGTTTTAAAAGAAAATCTCTATGACCTTTAAGGATTTTTAATAAACACTGCTGGTCTGGGCAATGTTGTTCTTTTGGGGATATAAACTCCAGTTATTAATATACAGAAGCAAAAGCTGCCCACATTTTTCTACTGATGCATCATCTAGCAATAATACAAAAATGACTTAGATAACAAAAAAAGAAATATCAATCACCAGGTTAGATTTTCTACCTGTTCCCATGCCAAGGCATCCATTAGGCTCAAGAAAATCTATGAAATCGAAGGTCAAGTATTAGCTAGAATCAATGTTTTGATGGTCTTCAGCTTTTCCCACCCTAGAATCTGAAACATTTAATGAGTCGTGAATTTTTCACCTTACAACTCTTTTATGACTTAGGAAAGTCTCGTGTATATGGTTTTTTTTTTTTTATTTGTTTTGTTTTGTTTTTTGGCAGCTGTGGAAGAAGAAGCATAGAAAAATGCAACTTGTCTGAGCTTTTGATAAGCCAGAAAGAAAATCAAAAAGCATGCCTATACTGCATATCTTTGTGAAGCACGGTACTCCTTATATCCCACATATGTCAAGGCTTGTTTTGTGAAAAGCCCTGATCAAATTTACTTATTAGCCCAGCAGTGACACTGAATTTCCATGCCACAACAGCCCTGCTCACACAGTGCACCTGCAGGTACTGCTAATGGCACAACAGCCTTGCAGAGCAAAGATGATTGTGCACTCTGTACAGCACAGATACGTTGGACATATCACAGCACATGTTCTAAACAGCACCTCTTTTGTAGCTTTGCAAAAGCTTTGCAAGTAACAGCACAGTTGCAGTTTTACCTGTGGTCCCAGGGAGATCAGTGTGTATTCTCTCACTGTGGGGTAACATTTCATGAATGTTCATTTATTCCTTAAGTTATAGACGGTGTAACTTAAGTTTTGTCATATAAGCACATCTTCTGTGACTTCCTCCATATATTAGCTGTCCCCGAGTTCCCTGGATTCTGTCCAGGCACACAGGGAATGACAGTTGAGTTAGTGCAATGCAGGATAAGAGAAGCTGACCCATGGGGAGCTGCACGGTAATCAGCTTTTCATTACTGCTTGGCTGAAAGGCCTAAATGATTCAGCAGTGCTCTTCCAAGTGGGAAAACAAACAAGGAGGGGATGAAGGAACTTAGAGTCTGATACAAATTATCTTTTCCCTATCAGAGTATGTAAGTATTTATCTCTAGAAACAGCTAATAAAAGATCCAGGGACTGTATCAGCAGCCCATAGAGGTCTGCAGGTATTATTTTATAGACCTCAGACAGCTTTTTCAAGGTGGGAAAAGTTTCTTAGTGAACTAAGACTCTAATAACTCAATTATCTGATATCCTAAATTAGAAATTTAAATCCCAGTGTAGTAAATACACCCACCTCAGCCTAGGTCTGTGGCTAATTACTTTTATAATCTTTATTAGGTAACTTAATTGTTCTGTATCTCAGTTTTTCAAAACATGAAATGGTAATGTTACCTATCTCTTTTTGAAAGCACTGCTTACATGCAAAAATGGCACTTTTTCACTTTGCATTCTTATAAATAGTTCTATGTGGGTGACAATTGTTTAGCTATTCTGACATCCCAAGAACAGGTAGAAAGGTTAGTAAGGTACTGGCTCTCTCTCAGCTATGACCTTGCCTATTTAAGTTTGAAGGATCTCCCATGGGTTATTTGTATGCATGGATACAAAAAACCACCTGAGCCTCTATCTCTCTATCTCTCTGAGAGAAAGAGGATAATACAGTGATTTGGCAAGCTCCACATTACTATGGCAGAAATAGTGTACAATCTACTGCCAGTGTGCAAAGACAACCTCAGCATAATGTTGCATGTGCTAGATCACTGCTTGAATGTTTCTGCCACATCTCAGTACTGAGCATATCTCAATCCCAAACATAAAGAAGTCTAATTCCAGGACCCCTGTATCCCTCTTCCCAGTTGCAGCATTTGCTTCTCCTTCCTGCTCTGGAGTCCTCTTAGGTAGCCTTCACCAAGATGTAACTATGTAACTCAATAATAAAGCTGAAGCAGGAAAAAATATAAAACAGTCACTTGTAGGCATCCAAATAGATACTGAGTGACAGTTTCTAGTACACACCATTCCTTCTGTTCCTAACAGAATACTTTTTTGCAAGGATCCACTTGCTATGGGGTGCTACTCAGTTTTAATAGGATTCTGTCAGTCAATACTTCGATGGAGCACATTGAACTAGTAGATCTCAAGAGCCCCAGACCACTATACCTCCCTAGTCTGAGCGGTGCAGGGTCTGGGAAAGAACAACTTGCAGTAGAAGAGATGTAGCAGCTGTTTCAGAACTTCTGAAACTTACTGACTGAGGTTTTGCTGGTGGCACAGATAAGGGAATGAAATGTAGGCAACACACACACACTAAGAAAGGTAAACAATCAACTTTTAACGTTTATGGCTTCTCTCAGAATAAAACAATAATTTACAAAAAAATAGATGGGCTTAGCAAAAAGTAACTAGTCAGTAGGAAAAGGCAAAAGAAAAAAAGACATGACAGCAGTGTAAATCACCTAGGTGAGAACTGAATAAATGAGGATACTGATTGCTAATCTACATCCTGTCACTCTGACTTTATAAACAGATTAGCTCATGAGGCCATGTGTGCAAAAGCACCCCTATAAAAGCATTGTCTTTGACACTCTCATCAGTATTCACAGTGGACCAGGTTTTCATTTTATGGCTGCAGTGTTCTTGTTTCTTCCACAGATCCATTAGCGGTGTGCACGCTGCACAGTCAATACCAATTCCAGCATACACTTTTCTGCCTTTTTTTATTTGGACAGAGGTCTTTCTGTCTTGTGCATCCATTACTCTTTGACATGGCTTTTTGTGGTAGTCCTTTATTTTTTGCTTTATATCATTTTTAAGCAATTCAAGTACTTTTGACTTTAAATAAAAAGAATTAAAGTAAAGCCAAAGTGAGACATTTAAAAACAGCATAACAAAACACTTCTGTTTCTCTTTACTGCATGTTTTTTCCTTTTGTCTGACTGCTTAACCTAAAAGGGCTATAAAATGACATAAGAATAAGATACGAGCCTAGATACAGGACTGTGATGGTGAATGCCGGTCTGGGACAGCTGTAAATCTCCCTGCTGAACACTGCACAGTCTCCACCTTCCACATCAATGCGGCTAATGTCAAGTCCTCCACACCCCAGCAGATCTCCCTGCATCACACCAAAACTACTGGAAAGTATACTGCTGATTATTACTTGTGCCTTACTTTAGCCACACCCTCAGCAGATTGACACTGTGCTCAAAAAGAAGAAAAGCTTGAATGATTAGAATTACAGTTTTGAGGAGAGGACTTTGGCTGCAGTGCTAAATCATCCTCCATACACACATGATAGGGAGGGAAAACCTAAAACTCTTTACTGGTCAGTCCTCAGAAATGATAGGGCAAAAACATAATGCAGAATGAAGATTTGCACAAATAAAACAAAAGGGCTTACCATAGAAAATGGAACAGTGTGACTTTTGGATTTTACATCAAAAATCCAAGCCATAATAAAAGAGAACTTCAATGGGGAGCTAGTAATAACATGGTGAAAACTTGGATGTGTTCCTGACTAGAAAATGAATTGTTAGGCTCGTGGGTCTAAGAACCAGGTCTCCTATTATGAGTTCAGTACAAGAATCCAGATTTTTGTGAGATTGCTTACAATCAGGAGAGTGTTTCCTTTGTTCTCATTTTTATCGTTAGTCACAAATATTTAAGTTAGAGATTTTTTAACAGGCTGTGGTAAAAGTAGCGAAAAACAGCAACAAGTTGTCCAGAGGTATGGTGGAAGCCCCATCTGCGGAGACCTTCAAGGTCACTCTGGACTAGGTTTGAATCTAGCGGTAGATGTCCCTGTTCATTGCAAGGGAGTTGAACCAGATGACCTTTAAAGATTCCTCAAACAATTATACAGTTCTATGAAAATATTTTGGATGTTTTCAATATTCTTGCCTCTTTCACACTATTCAGCAAGCATGTCTTTTGCCAAATACTCATTCAGGGGTAAATATTGTCCTAACATGGCAGATAAGACATGTGGCACAATCTCCATTCTGCTCTACTCAACCCCAAGCCCCTTACTCTGTTTCCTGGACTGGATGCATAAAGGTCTCTAATGACCCTTTTTGTCTTCAGTTTTCCTCTTCTTGTCACATAAGCAAAAGAGTAGAAATCAAATCTATAGAATATTTCTTTTCATCATTCTACTTCCCAGCTCTACCCGAGACCAGGCATGTCAGAAGGACTGACCTACCTTCTAATCTCTAATGCAAATACCCTAGGAGAAGAATAAGGCATATAAAGGATAGCTACTCTGCATATATTTTTCATTCCAAGCACAAGCATAGAACTGACTGAGCTGTCAATATAAAATGCTTTTCAGCTGAGGGCTGAAGAGCCGTTTTCCATTTTTACTCATTTAATGAATGGTACTGGATAAAAAATCAGTAATTAAAATACTACGTTTTCCTTGTCTCAACAGTTTAAAATGGTGGCTGAGGGTACTGGGGTAATCAGACTTAAAAGTCCAATTCTATGTGACTCCATTTGAATCCTAAACTCTGATGCTTTGATACAGCTTCCACCAGTAACTCCCTCCAACCACCCCGTCCTGCTGATTGCTTTAGCAATTTCGCAATGTAAAGGATTACGATTCTTCTTTGTTCAAAAGCAGAAAAACATTAAGTTGCTCCAAAGAACATAAGATTAGGATGGTAGGAAAGTCTCATCCAGAGCAATTTAGGATGACCACAAGACCATGCTTGTACATTTTCCTGCTGCTTTACGTATGCAGTGGGATGACTTTTGATATGACCTGAGTGTTAAGTTTTAATTACTCATCACCTATAACTGCAAAGGAGGAAGTAGCCCTGAATCTTGTACTGAGATTCCATTTATCAGGATGAAGTTTCCCTCTTCACCTTACCCTCCAATTTGTTCTTGATCACACAGATCAAGAGGATGAGGATGCTAGTAACCACAAACACCAACAATGAAAATTGTTATCTATGCATTCTTAGAAGAGTGAGTGAGAGTGGTTTAACTCAATAGTGTCCTATCTTGGGCTCTAGTACCTAGTGAGGGTTTTACCAGGACCACCCTACGACCAATTCTGTTGACTAACTGCCTGTGCAAAAAAGCAGAGAAACCAAGCAGATCTGACTGAAACACCACCAGATATGACCTTTCCATGCTCGTGGTGATGGTTGTGCTTTTGAATATCCTTACCAGGTCACATAATAGCCTCATTCGATCAATCAAAGTGTCCAAGGGATGACTGTCTATCTCCACATGGAGAGAGTCAATTAAAGCAGCATCATGAATGCCAAGTTATTCCTTTTAACCAAGATGAATAGAGAAGGAATGAGAGAGAAAATGAGAGCACTGTGCCAATGCCTGCCTTTCAGTGTGAAGGCTTCCAATGGGCAAAGCAGAGAGATAGAGAAAGCTAATTTCACAGATAACATCTCAAAGGCCTGCACAGCCATTCCAAATGTTGGAAATAAATTTTTATGACAAGAGAACTACATCATCCTGGCTGCTTCCATCAAGATATTCCATTAATTGTAGGGACAATTGGTAGTCTCAGCAGAAATACAAAATGATCTGATTCAAGGGTATGAAAATGGAAGGAGGGATGATGCCACTGGGACTCAGATCAGCCACTGAACAATGAAAGACTCAAAGATACGTACTGCAAGAAAGCTGGTATTATTCTGGATCATACGTACGGCATGTGTGATTACCTTGTAGAGCTAGGATGAAAATGTGAAAAAAAAATTTCATTCTGCATTATGACTTATCACTCTACATGATCCATGATTTAGTAAACAACCTTCTCTTGATACAGTGTGATTCAGGCAAAATTGATCTGCTATGATAACTTTGGAATCATCTGAGAAGCATCATGTCTTGACTTACAAATGAGAGGCATTTTGTGGCCTGGATTAAGGAGAAGCCATTGATCTGAGTTGCCATTTATAAACAAATAAATAAACAAACACACCATCACAATGTCAGTCCTGAAAAAGTCTATACTAAGAAAAGTGTTAGAGGTTAAAAAACATTAACTACATGTTCTTACTGATTCCACCCATGTAACATCTGTTTTGTTGTTCAAGTACCCTTTATAGAAGCTGACAGTAGCACAAAATCTAATAGTTTTGGATGATTATATTTCTTCAACTGGGAGGATCTTGTAAAAGCTACACTCAGCAATAAACAGCCAGAAACATAAAATTTTAGAGAAAGATAGCAGAAATTATTTTTCTGTGGAATCAATTAACATATTAAGGTGAGTTAAAAAGCACCTGGAGTACTAACAAATTCACATGCAGCAAAGATGACATACATGGCCTTAAATATCAAGAGCATATGATGATGCAGGGGGGATGAATGAAAAAGAAAAGATAAAAAATCATAACCATGTCATTATAAAATACAGGAGAGAGAATCAGTTGATCTTTATACGGTCTCAGATTTTCCAGCTGCTCAGCAGCTGCTGTTGGATATTGTCACATCAATGAAACTCTTCGAAGTTAAAGTTCAACAGCCTTAAGACCATGAAATGATCTTTCCCCAAAAAGATGTAATCTAATTGACTGCAGAATTAATTACACACTCTTCTGTACTGAGGACGTCACAAAGGCATTACAAGGCCTTAAATGCCATCGCTTGTCCCACTGATACTTAATCAAAGCAGAGTGGAAAGGCTCACAAGTATGACTCCACAGAACTGAAAGAATCTGAAATTGTTCCTTCATTTTGTTTCTATTTCCTTACAACATCAACCTTGGCTGCACTATCCTTACCAGATCTAGATCAATATCTAATGTATTTTGGGAACTGTTTGGGTGTTAGAGTAGAGCTTACCCCAAAGAAAGCAAAAAAGAGGGGGCAAAGATGGGAAATATAAAATCTAAAGATGGAAGCTGACTTTACATAAAGACCTTGAGCTTTAATAGATTTGAATTAACCAGAAGTTAGAAAACTAAACAATAAGCTTTGAGACAACCAATCATTATGGAGACAGACAAGGGAGACAAGTGTTAAAAACAAACAAACCCACAACAGGTTTGCACTTCTTGAGCAGAAGAATAGTGTACAGCATATGCCACAATAGTAGTTGCTTGGGCAAGCTACAGAGAGAATCAGTGTTACAAATGGATTGATGGTAAATGAGAAAATGAACTTCTTGCATAAATGTCCTAAGCAAAGCTAACATGCCTTAGATAATATTGAACAGACTTCACTAAGAAGCTAGTAATGCATAGGTGCATATGGGTGTGAAGGGGTTACCTGAACTTTTTTCCAAGTTCAGATGGAATCTCTTCTTCTGCTGTTCAGAGACATTTTGGCAAATTGTACAGCAGGAATCCACCTGACACTAATAAGTCAATGACAGAATGACTTCAGATCATGTTTAAGATCAGAGCTCCGGATCTTAAACATCTTTCACTTTATCTCATGAAATAATAAAAATTATTCTGATGTTTAGTCTTTCCTCAAGTCTTTGAATATTCAAGATCCAGCTGGGATTAAAAACATTAAAACACTGCAGCAAAGGTTTTATTTCTAATGTGTCCAGCACCCCCCAGGATATAAGAAAATCTATTCCCAGCAGTTACCTAGCACATTTCACTGCAGATTCAGAAGGACTGGACTGTCTAAATAATATCAACACATTTTAAGTTTTTTAAACAAATCTGCAAGAATGTAATCATCAAACATCTTCACTAAAATAAAAAAAAATAAATCTATGCTGCTACCTGTGCTTGAGACAGCAAAGGATGTAGCACCTAAACCATGCAGTAAATGATTTTGTAGCATTTCTTATTACCAGTAATTTTACAGCATCTCTGTTTATTGCACAGATAATGGGCAGATGTTTGTTGTCATTAAACTGCTCTTAGCAAACATAACCATAAAGGTATTTGGCAGATAATAAAACAGAATGTGTATCCCTATGCTCAACATCATCATTGCCAACAGCAGGTATATTGCTGTTCACAAACAGTATGTTGCAAAACACAGAGCAAGCCTGGTTTGCTGAGGAGTTAATAACCCATCTGTGAGCAAACCCAGACAGGAAGGGACACCAGTTCCAGCCCTTCGGAGAACAGGAAAGGGATATCTGTGTCTGCTGCAATGAGTACTGGGTGAAGATCAAAAAAGGTCAGGAACATGACTTTTCTGTCTCACCTAGAGAGGACTAATGGAATGTCCAGTTCTGAGCAATTAATTCCAAAGGCTTAAAATCTAAATTTCAGTGCTTTTTTTTTCAGTTTTAAATACCTAGCAACCTCACACTAACCTGCATTTGCTAATCTTATTACTATACACCTCTTAATAAAAGAATGGCCATTCAAGACAATTAACTAGGAAAAAGCATAAAAAAGGAGTGATCAACAACATCTAATTTTAACTGGCTTAAAACGATCTGATTTTCAGTAGCATTTTGCCTTTGCCCTTCCTCTTGGGCTTTTGACCTCCACTGTTTCACAACGTTTAGGTAGAAGGAAAACATGCAGAGAGCTTTCAGGAGCAGAACAGATCCATGGACCCTTTGGGGTTCACAGCATTTTCACTGCAACTACAGGAAACAACTAACGTGAATACAACACACATTGCTCCTCCTGCTTGTTTAATGCCAGGACTTCGGGGTTCTTTTCAGAAAATTCTGTGGGCTGTGAGGAGGAATCTTTCTCTCACAGCAAAGAAGTACATCATGCTCCATTAGCCAGACCTCAACTTCTGCCCTTAACAGTTTCATTTAGTACAATTAACAGGACTGCAGTGACCTGATGCTCTGGCTTATGTCAAATACTAACAAATTAGAAACCAAAAAGCACAGAAGATATTAAGTACCTAAAAAACACTGAATAACCTTCACAGTGGCTGAACCACTTCTCTCTCCCACCCTCCTGCCTGTCTGTATAATCTCTTCAGCCCTTTTTCTGGACTGACTAGCAAGCCATCCAAATTTCTGTTGGGTTCTGTATGAGAAGATATTTCACAAACAATGGAAGGAAATGTGCTACTCATTACCCTTGAGAATCCTTTTTGTCATTTCTCACAAAGTTTGTCCTACAGTAGACTACAAGGGACTCAGCATCACTTAGAGAAGGCACTCTGTCTTCTCTGTGTGCCTCTTTTCTATCTTCTTTGCTTTATGTCCCCCCACTCCAAGACAGTCTCACTTTTGTCAATTTGGTAGCCTTGGCAGTTTGGCACTGTCAACTGCTCCCTAGCACAGCCCTGACAAAGTGTGGCAGTACTGAATTATCTGACTAGAATCTCTACATAATCAAAGAAAGGAGATAGGCAAATCAATAAAAGGAGGCAAGCAAATCACATAATTGCTTTGGATTTCCCCTGAGAAGACACTAACTCCCTCACTTGGCTTCACAAGGAGCTTAGGTGCTTAGCACAAGTCCCCGATGCCAAGCTTCTAGGTTTGCAGGTTTTTTTTTCTTTTAATCTTATAGTACTTATCAAAGTCATCTAAAGAAAGAGATCAGAATATTAGTTGAATTAAATGAATGTCACTTGCAAAGCTAGCAGAGACATCCCATGCCTTCTTTTCCACCCCTGAGTACAGCCACACCACTGTTCCTTTCCAATAGTTACTGTGGGATCTCTGACATTTCAGAAACTTGTCTGAAGGATGCAGTTGACATACTGCCAAATACTGTGTATTTGCATTGTCTTAACAGAAAGTACCTAAACCTCTTTTCTAACTGCAAGACAAACAATTTCATTTCACAGTCCTTTTTAGATGTATAACAGTCTTTCATATAGCAACATGAAAAATATACAAGAAATATAGCAATATTGACGTAACAACTCTATATCTGGAAAGCAGAAGATACAGATTACCATTACCAACAAATGAATATCTGCTTCTCTCTCTGGAGTTGCTACATGTGTTTTTTGTGTTTTTATTACCCTCACTAAATTCTGAGTGTGTGCTTTGCTTATTCAAAATAAATGATTCTCCTGATAAATAACAGACATATGAGATCCTTTATTTTAGGATTCTCTGCCCCTTAACCCTAACCTAAATCTTGGGCTGCAAATTCCTTTCAAGAATTACACTCCCCTCTTTTAACAGACTTAGGTGTGGGAGAATCAAAGGACTGTAGCACTTCCCAGACACCAGCGGAGACTAGAAAAGTATGTCAGTAAGTTTGCTTTATTAAACAAGCTAACGTGCTCCTTCATTCCTACCGTTACACACCAGCCTTGCTCCTGTACTATTATGGCAGCTCTCTAGTCACAGTGCAAAGTGCCATTTTGGCACAGCAGCATTTCCTACTGTGAGTCCCTTCCCAGTCTTCACATTAACTTTTCACATTCCAGCAGTACTTATGTCACAGGCCAGCTGAAATTGTGACTTGCAATAATCCTTGGGTGTCAGACCATGAGAATGAAAATTATCTTTGCTAGCCTACAATTCTTCTGTTCATAGAGGCAAAATCACTGTGCACCAAAACAGCCTCCTCATATCAAGTGCTTTGATCACAGCAATATGAAGCTGTTATGTAACACCACAATAAACACTGTAGAATCAAAAATATTCCAATTGCAGAACTTTTTTCATGTATACAGTCTCCAAATACTCACAAGCTGCCTCCTGTATTATCAAGGAACCTCACTTATGAAAAACATGTTTTGCTTAACATTGGCCTAAATCATTAAGAGGGTTTCTGGTTACAATAAAAATGAGTTTCTCAAGATTAGGACTTCCGCATACATCATCTAGTTTGTCCTCAACTATATCATCATTATTTTTTATAATCTTAAATAATGTTTAACACATATTTTTTAAGACCTCAAGATCCCACACTGGTAATTATGCATTCACACACATCTTTCTTACTTTCTTACTCATACTGATGCTGGCCAGAGCATGGCTAAGTTATAGATCTCAAGCCAGACTTGACATTCACTTCTAGATTTTGGTGATTTCATGCCCTTAACCTTCAGATTTCACTGATCATGAAAGGAACAAAAAGCAAAACTACAAACATTTAAAGTACATAAGATGAATTCTGCTCTTTATGTTATTGGTTACTTTTGGATTTTCTTCTGATAGCCAAGTTCATGAGACAGACATGAGACAGAGTCCAGAAAGACCTGAATCACAGAGCTGGTTCTTCCTGATACAAAGTACAGACCAACAGCAAGCATAACTACAGTTTTGAGGGGAAATAATGTAGATGGTAGTGCTTCTTTTTATGTCTTTGTAGGACATAGTTACACAACTGGCCAAAACAACTCACAACACTGTGGCTGACAAAACCTCTGATGTTTTCCGGAATCATCTGATCTATAGTCTATAAGAGAGAACTGCTGAGCTGACATTGGCATAGCCAACATACATGAGTTTTATGATAGTACATTTTCACCTATGTCCTCAGCAGGGATTGTAATCTTGATGATTCAGCTGTTTTAAGGACCACTGGCAATTAATTGCTATTGTTGATTAGAGCAACAAACCACACATTTACTTCATTTAAGGGCATCACCAACACAATAAGAACAGCACCAATTAATGGAATCACTTGCTATTTGAGGAACATATAGCTCAGATATCTTACATTTCTGAATTCATTTCCATGTGGCCCAGAACACATAAGTAAGCCTGCCTGTACCTGCAATACTTGTCTCATTTCTCCAATTCAATGTCTTTCAATCACCAGTCAAAGAGCAACAGTAAGGGGCAGAGATTCATCCACTCACTCCTTCACTAGAACTGTCCTAATCCCACATGTAAAAAAGAGGAAGACTAGATAAAACTTTGTCATGGAGTTATCCCTAGATCTGTGTCTGCGGGAATGTCGCCGCTCCCCCCCCCCCATCTGAGAACAAAGCACCCAGTTACAGTGGTCCATGGAACCAGAACATTGACTCTTTACATCAGCTCCAACTGATTTACATGATGCTACTGATGTGGAATACTGACAATAAAAAAAAAAAAAAAAAAAAAAAAAAAAACACGACAAACTGAGATATGTCATCTATGCCATGCAAGAAAAATCACAACAATCTAAGTTTACGCTCAATATGTTTTCCAGTAATTTGCCTGAGATTTCTCACATATGGCAGCATTTTCTGTCTTAGAAGACAAACTGTACTCAAAGAGACCCCAGAGCTCAAAGAAAAGGATTTCAGATTCAGGGAGTAAAGTAGCACATGAAGGTAAGTTCATGAAATGCAAGTGAAAAACCTGGAAGGAAACAGAGATGAGAGCTTTCCTAGTGTTGGGACTGGAACTCTGCATTGGAAAGATCAACATGGGCACAAGAAAGTCTTATGGAAATACTCAATTTTGTTCTAAAACATCTTCACACCTTCAACTCTGCATAACTGAGGTCAACTTACCTCGTTCACATGTTCTCCCCCAATAGCCAGTGCCAGTGCAGTCACAAATGAAACGGTTCCAGCCATCCTTGCAGACTGCATTATTCTTACATGGGTAGCTGTCACATTGCTTGGTACTCAGGCGGGAGCAGGAGGACTTGACTCCTGCTGCATTCTGTGCCTCTGCCAGCTGCCGGATGTTCTTGCTTCGCCCATCGATGAACAAATCTCGGATACACCCAACGTAGCCATAATTCAGCATTGCTGTCCAGAGCTCAGTGGGAAGGATGAGTCCTGCCCGGTTCTCTGGCAGCCCACCCAGGTACATGTCACCCTCCAGATCCAGGATCTCACTCTCTCCACTAGCGGTGAATGGGGTGCGTCTGCTGTTCACTGATATAGTACCTAAATGAGGAGGATAAGGAAACACCAATCAATGCTTTCACTTACAGCCTCAGTCACTTACAGCCTAGATAATTTCTTCCAGTAATTCAGTACAAAAAACTAAATATTCTCCCCTACGTGAATACACTCCTAACACAGATGGTGACTCCCACACAGCTTCTCCTCTTGAATCACAGGGCATAAGAGTTTTCATAAGTGTGCCTGTGTGCCACACTGTGATATAAGGTCACTAGAATAGCAATGCAGGATCTAAACAATAAGGTAAAAACTGAGCGTTATTGAATAGTACTCATCCAGCAAAGCAAAGACTTACTGAGGAAATACAGGATTTTTATGGTATCAGGAAGAGAGACGAAAAATTATAAAAGTATTCATTCATGTGACATAGTTCTGAGAGAAAACATTTCACGGGTACCTTCAAAGCTGGACATGGACGATAGGACTGCCTCTTAACAAGGCAGTCGATGGCATCAAATTGAAGAGGATGGCTAATGCACTGGAGGAAGGATAGGACTACTAGTTAGAAAACCTTTAAAAGCCAGAGAAAAGGGCTGATAGAAATGTTTGATGTACAACAATAAATAGAAAATCTTGTACCTGGGGCAGAATAATCTCACACGTAATTACAGGCTACAGCCCAACTGAGTAAAGAGCAAAAAGAACCTGAGGATATGTTAGACAGCAACTTGAACTTGAGCCAGTGGCATACACTTGCAATGTCAAGAGACATTGATCACAAGTTTCAATCCTCACACTTGTATTCCAAACTTAGAAAGCCCATAAACAAATTTTTAACTTAATTAACTCAATAATGTTTACTTTTTTGCTATTTTTGTGTAAAACCTTGAACTTTAGCCCCAGTTGTACATTGCCCTATACAAATACTGTTTATCTATCCTTCCCAGCTCCGGTGGAGTATGTTTAAGAAGACAGAAGGAGTGATTCTGCTATAACCCCAATCTGCTTAAAACAGGTGTAGCTTCATTAGGTCAATGTAATTTGCTTTGATGAATACTGAAGTTTGAACCTTTTGTTTCAAATCACTTTGAAATAAGTTCCTTAAGCTTAATCTCACAAAATTTCAATTTTTTATTGAAAGAAGAGTATGTCGATTTCTTGTTTTCTCATTTTTCATCACATCTTTCCAGTCAAGCAAGTATTTTTTTGATGAGACCTAATAATCAGGTTTTCCAAAGACAACTATGGTAAAATCTATTTCCAAAGCACACAGCTTTTCACTTCCATATCCTGACATTTCATTCACTTTTCAATAAACTCATTCAGTCAGGAAAGGCCCTCATTTTTTTTTTCCAGAGTCCTTACAATCCAGTTCCTTTTTCTGGACATAACACATCCTACTTTACTTAGTATACATGGTAGAACTTGCAAGAATAAGAGTACCCTTACTGCCCAGAAAACCAACTGCATCCTGAGCTACATTAAAATGAGTGTAGTCAGCAGTTTGAGGGAGGTGATCCTGCCCTCTAACTATGTCTTGGTGAGATATTCCCTTGGAGTACTGCATCTAGATTTAGAGTCTTCAGTACAGCAGGGACACAGATCTATTGGAGCATGTCCAGAGAAGAGCCACAGAAATCATTCAAGGGATGGAACACCTTCCCTACCAGCTGAAAGAGCTGGGGCTGTCCAGCTGGGAAAAGAGAAGGCTCTGGGAAGTCCTGAGAGTGGTCTGTCAAGTATCTAAAAAGGAGCCTATAAGAAAGAAGGGGACAGACTCTTCAGCAGCATCTAATGTGATAGGACAAGGGGAATGGTTTCAAACTAAAAACTAAAAGAGGGGAGATTCAGACCAGGTGTAAGGAAAACGATTTTATGATAAGAGTAGTGAGGCACTGGTACAGGTTGCCCAGAGGTATGGTGGGTGTCCTGTCCCTGGAGACTGTCAAAGTCAGACTGGACTGGGCTCTGATCTAGCTGTAGGTCTCCCTTTTCATCACAGAGGAAGTGGACCAGACCTTTAGAGGTCCCTTTAAAGCTCAAATGATTCTATGATTCTACAAAATTCGAATTCTATGGAACAAAACATTTTGCACCGTGAAGGTCATCAAACACTGGAAACAGGATCCTCAGAGAGGTGTTTGAATCACCAGCCTTGAAGACATTCAAAACGCAAATGGGCATAGCCCTGAAGGAAGCACATATTTCAGCAGAGTTTGGACTAGAAATCTCCAGAAGTTTTGTTCCAAAGTTTTACAAAGACAGTTAAGTATTTTAACTTCAATTTTACAGATGGAAAATTCGAAGTAAAGGAAGGTAAAGAAGGTCTGAAGAACACTTACTATTAAAACTGTAATGGCCTCTGTATGTTGCAAGCAAAGATGCTTGCATACCTAAACTGAGGCCATAAAATAATCAGAACATACAATATAGAAATGTAATCAGAACACTGTAAACAGTTGCAGAGAAGCAAAGTGACTTTTTTAAGGTCAGATATCTGAAAAAAAGCAGGAAACTCAACACAGGCCTCTCACATCCTAATGCAGCACACTCTTCAGAAGAGCATTCAGCAGCTTTTGTGATAAGGACACCTGCCCACCAGACGCTCAGCAAAAAATTAGCAATTCACTCATGCTAGCAATAAATCATCACATTCAAGTGCCTTGTCATTAAAGTAGTCTGTCCTCAGAGAGGACTATCCAGGCTTTAAGATTAATTGTACATCATTGCATTTTTATCATACACACCTACAATAAGGTGGGAGAGTTTAGTTAATAGAGTCAGCTCTATTTTTTTGTCTCTGTGAGAAAGTACAGATATGTATGAATGCTTTTTTTTTTTTTCAAATTTAATGGGTGTTGTCTTGGAGAACAGCACATACAACAAAGAGACAAGGTATTTCATGTGTGTGAAACAGGAATAATGTAAAAGGCAGAAGAGTGTCAGAAGCAATAGAGGCATTAAAAATTAAAGGCTGACAGAGAACCAGGGTTATTTGATGAATCATTTTGTAAAAGCTAGCTGCAGCAGTGCAGACATTTTCTCTTTTACATTGTAAGAAAAGAGAAGATGTGCCAATACGCCTATAATTGTGAAGGAAGTTTGTCACAGATCACAGGATCACAGCTACCTTTTCAACGTCTCCATTGCCACTCCTCAAAAGCAGCATACAGAGCACACACTACCCAAAAGATTGGAACACAACACTGGAGAGTTGAGCTCCAGACAGCTGCTACTATAGAGAAAGCAAACAACACTTGGAGAAACCAGAAAGGTAGAGAAACCAGCTAAAAGAGAAGAAATATTGAAGAATACTGGAGAATTGTAAAACCTGTAAAAGAGAATGAGATTGTAAAAGAAAATAAGCTAGGCATCAGCCTAACCTTTCTGTACCTTGCAACTATTTCTGTAAGGAAGTGATCCTAGCTCCACTGTATAGGTCTCTTCAGTTCAAGCTACTGAGGTGGAAAAATTTGAATTGATCCTAGGAAAGAGGAGCTAGATAGGCTAACATCATTTGTTTTCCTTCCCTCGAATCTCACGTTTGTGACTGAGTTGAAGCAGATGAAACCCCAACTTGGGAAATCAAAAGCAGCTATGTGCCTCCTTTCAAGGCCCTTAGAGATTTCATGCAGGGTTGAAGAACAAACAAACTAGCACCCCAGTTACTGGTCTGAGTACTGGTATGCAAAACATTGTGCTGATGAAATTGTAGAGAGAAGTTTGCAGAAAGGTTGTTAGTGTCTTAGTGAAGGGAATATCATTTGTTTTGTAGCCAATGACCAACCAAAAATGTTGTCTCATGTAACATGCTCAGTGTTCCCCTACTGGAAACTGTGACAGGTTTTGTAGACACTCCATAGGAGCATTCCCCAGAGACAGAAAGGTTACAGGACAGTGTCCATGTCCACGCTGACAGCTTCTGTCAGAGTACAGAGAAAAACAGCTTTTGTTACTCTGGCAGGTAGCACAGACCAAAGCGTATACAAAGCCTAAGGGGACAGAGATGCCAGAGGTTATTTGAATAAGAGTGCTTTCCCAGCATTTGCACTCCTGCCTTAGTACTGTTCAGTAGTGAATATCTGGATTTTAGGCTATTTTTTTAAGCCCAGCAGAGCCTGAAGTTTTGGACTTTTCTGAAATGAAATGAGGTAAAGGAGATGACATATATTAAAGGACTGGCTGCCTTAGAAATAAGAATCCCAACATTTAGAGGACCAGGTCATCAAACCCAAACAGCTATTTCAGCTTAATGTTAAGTTCATTATTTTGGTTCAGTTTCTACAAAATAGGTATTTGCATTTAAAAAAAAAATAATAATTAAAAATCTCTAAGGTGTAGCAATTCTCTGTTCTGCACACAGGGGAGAAACGCCAAGGGCTAACAAAAAGGGATCATGAACACCCTTCTCACATCTACCAAAACACTACAGAATAAGCGTGGTTGACGCTTCCTAGAGGTATGCCATGGAAAAGTCAGTGTCAGTATCCTAGATATCTGAGAGACACAAAATCAGTCACTAAGGATCATTATCCCAGCATTAGCTGTTAGGAGAAAAAGCAATTAAAAACAAAAGAGAGAGAGAGAGTGAGGAAAGCATGTGCAAATATGTTCATTTTGTTGAGCAAAGCTTTCAATTTAGAATCTGTTATCTCCACTCAGCGTTCAGGCCATCACAAACCTTTCTGTCAGACAACAAATAAGCTAGTCCCATGATCTCACCCACAAAGTAGCAATGCCATCTGTCACACCCTCATAGACAAATGAACATGGGTCCCTCTTGTGGGATTTTACAAAATTTTTTAGCAGAGAGTTTAGTGTCATTTCTCCTCCTCCTGCAGCTGCCTCTCCAGGGACCAGACAGTCCCCAAGCGAGTAAAGAAAACTGAAGGCAGTACTGAATGCTAGTAATTGAGTTTATTCTTGGAAGTTAATTAAATTTTAGCTATTCTAAAGAAATCAAAGCTCAACTTATTTATTTATTTAAGGCTTCTTTTATAAAATGTTCCTATCGATGTCTTTAGGAGATAGCAATATATAACCACATATATTAAGTCCCAGTACAGTCTGATGTGAAATTCAGAAAAACTCCTTACATCATCAAAGGAAAAAAGTGGCTTCAGGCAAAGACCTGTTCAAACAGCTAGGCTATGCACAGTAGCTGAAAGTCAGCTCTTTTGAAAACGCTTTTGAAAAATCCCACCAGTCCAGAAGGAATTCTCATACAATTTGTCACATATTCTTAAAATGAAGTTACATTATTTGTTTCCTTACATAATCACCATTAGCATGCTAACATTTACACAGCATTAGAAACAAATAAAATACCTCTTTGTAACTGCACGGTAAGTATATTAATTAAAATAAACTAAAAGACATTTTTGAAAATAAGAAACTATGAGGGGGAAAAAAAAAAAATCCAATGAATGCTGACCTAGATATTTAGACTAGGATTTCTACAGACTTGGCATACAGTCTGCAAGTGAAAAAGAAACCTAACCCGAAACTCCAAGATGCGAAGTGAAACAGAACAGTATGAAAATGTTATTTTGTCATCATGATTTTTTCACTGATTGAGCACATTACTTCTATTTTCCTTGTGACAAGATTTAAACCCTCTGTTCTTTAAAGGCACAAGAATCAGTAGAAGACACAGATCACAACAGGAAGTTCTCACTTGGTTTCTGCTCAGTTGCTTTTTTAACAGAAACTCAAAGTAGATCACTGAGAATTTCTCAAAACAAGAACAAAATAATAACAGTTCTGAAGGTTCTTAAACCTTAGCAAGGCCTACAAAGAAGTCACCATTACAATTACATATGAAATTATAAAGATAGGTCCAGAGTATCAGAAGTTTTAGAATAAAGATTAATAGACTCCCCTCTGTGATGCTCTATCTGAAGTTCACATTAGATATCTAATGAAAATCTGTCCATTCACATCTTTGTTTTGCTGGACAAATGCCATTAGAGTAAGATTAGGTTTTTGTAAGAAGGTGATTAATAATTAGTAGGTTTAGAACTGAAAGATGAATCTACTATAGAAAAAGTCACCACTCTACCTGATCTTCCATCTCGTTGAATATCCACATGATACCATTCTCCATCATTGGCTTTCTTCTGCGTGGCTTTGACTTTAATGGTCCCAGACCCCATGTCCAGCAACAAGTAGAGGTTCCCATCTAGAAGTTCAACTGCAAAGAAGTCTACCTTAGTGTTTTTCTGGCTCCTGGCATCTTTCCTCTCCTGAGGCTTGCCATGGGTGAAAAGTATTAGCCCATTGGGTTCGGTGGTTCGGAAATCAAATGATATGGAGCCCATCCTTTTGGTGTTCCATTTGGGCAAACTAATATACGCCTCAGGTGTCTCAAAGCTGATGGGGTCCAGTGTAGCCACATTCTCACATACAAATTTCACTTCTCCATAGATTTTCATCTTAGTATCACCAATCCGTGCCAAGCGAGACAGCTCCAGACGAATGTCATTATTCTTATAAACAACCTGCCAGACAGAAAGAAAAACATCATACATCAATCCTGCATACTGTACAAATACTCCAATTACCTTCATCCGTGGGAGATAAACTTCTCCCAAAAGGTAGTGGGGAGCTGAAGACAGACCACGCAAGATTGTGACATGATGACAGAAGCAAAGAACAGAAGCAGGAAGGTGTATAGGAATGACAGCAGTGGGTACTCTGTGATGACTGTAGATCAGATAATCTGGCAGAAGAGAAGAACACTTGCTGAAGGACAGAGAGAACAATCAACTTGATCACAGGCTCATTCAGCTGTAAAAGCTTTTGTATATAAAATGCAGTGTATGTCTGGCATCATGCTGTTGTATTTGCATAACGTCCATACAAAATACATAACAAAGTTTAACCTCTATGTCCATTTCTGCTAATCACAGCTGGGAAGTTTGTGCCACCACTGCCATTTTTTTATTATTCTTATAAACCTACTTTATCATTAGAAGAGAGATGTAAAAAAAAAAAAAAAAAAAATTAACCAAGTTCCTGTGAACTACTGGTGATTGTCCTGTGGTTCCTAAAGAGCTTCAAGATGAAAGAAAGAGAGAAAGACGGAGGGAGGGAGGGAGAAAGGGAGGGAGGGAGGAAGAGGGAAAGAGAAGGAAGAAAGGAAGGAGGGAGGGAGGGAGAAAGGGAGGAAAGGAGGAAAGGAGGGAGGAAAGGAGGGAGGGAGAGAAATTTATCTTACCAAGAAATCTTAAAACACAACAGGCACAAAGCTACAATAGGCATAACTACATAACAAACAAAAATCTCTATGTACGGAGTGCCTGGACTCAAACACAGTCTGGGGTGATGACCAGAGCTCTGGACTCTGCATAGTGCTACATGAATGGAAAATATGCGAGAGGAGAGTCCCAAGTAGCCACATACTACTGAGCATACTAGCTCAGGTGAAAGTCCCAACTTTCTCTTTCTCACAGGTACAGAATTAAACTGCGTGTGAAAGAGCAAATCCCTCTGCCCCATGCCATCCTCTCAGAGTCAGGGACTGGAGAAGGCACAGAGCTATATAATATTCATTAACAGATCTTCCTCTCAACAGCCTTCCATGCTTCCTGAAGCTGGACGAGAACATATAGCAAGCAGAAGCATTTCTGCAAATAGCAGTTCTGCATCACTACTGAAAACTCTGATTTCTTGTAAGGAGGTATTATTATAAAGTACTTTCTACCTATTATGTACGGCATCACACACATAAACACAGATTTCATTACTTCTGCTTTCAAAATGCTAACAGGATGAGTTGTCAGCAATTTACTAAGAAAAGAGAAGGGAAAAAAGATGTGTATTTTTAATTCTAAAAATATCATCTAAAGTGGCGTATGGACAGGCTTAAAAACATGCAGATGTAACATTTGGACATGCAGCTGTAACACTCAGTCTGAAGGCCCAAGGGGAGTTTCTGACCAAACAGAAAATTCTTCACTGATGTACTCTAGGCTGTAAACCCAGCAGTAGATTGAAGATAAGTAGATCAGAAAAGAAATTTTCCAGAATCAGACAGACATATTTAATCCTAGTAGCAACTAACAGAAATAACTATAGAATATCACAGTACAGGAAAAGCTGATAAAAAAAATCAGTAGAAAATATTAAAAGGCATGTGATAGAGAGGATGGAGAACAAGATTCTAAAGATGACCTTAGGATAAAAAAGAAATGAAATCACAATTCAACAAAGTTGTAGCAAGTGAAGAACTTCCATATTTTGCTACGGAGAAAGGAGAATTTCTACAGCACAGCATAGCATCTGTTCTCCTTGTTTCAAAGGCAAAATGTCCTACATCAGAGTGAAAGGAGAATCCAAATGTTAGTTCCCATGTGGAGTCATGTCACAACATTGTAGTTCCTCCCAGCAGAGGACAGTATTGACCTGCAATAGCTCTAGTTATTTTGCTCTAGTTTCCTATGAGAGCACTCTGCCCTTCCACAGACTTTGAAAACATCAAGTCTGTTATTATCCACAACACAAATAAAATATATTTTCAATTTATGGAACTGTAGTAGTTTCATTCTGTGGATTAACCAGGTCAAATACACTGGCTAGACAGACCACACACCTCCTTCCAGCAGCTCAGTAGGGAGATGCATTGCAGCACCTCTCTTCCTCTGGCAGACAAACAAGTACAATGAGCCAGACAGCAGAGACAAACAACGGCTACAACCATATCCAGAAAAAGGCATGTGAGTCAAGTTAGGTGTACGACTCCCTGTAGCTCTGGGTTTCTACCTGGACTGGCAAGGGCTTCTGCACATGCTTTTTGTTGGGGCCATGTCCAGTGCTTTCCACAAACACTATCTCAGGGCAGTGCACATAAGCCAGTCTCTGCATCTTGAAGAAATGGTGGAATTGAGGGTGCAAAGGAAAATGAAGGAAAATGAAAAAGCAATTAAGAGCATGGAATAGCTGCTCTATGAGGACAGGCCAGAAAAGAAAAGAATAAATAAATGCCAGAGCTCTCCCATTGAGACTGAGAAAGAATATAATCAAATATTATAGAAGATGGTGGAGAAAGTGAACATAGCACAGCTCTGCCACATCCAGCAATAGCAGAACTAGAGGTATTCCCAGAAATGCAAGTTTAAATATATTCTTACTTATTTACAATGAGAACTTTTGGAACATGCTACTACAAGAAGTCATGGAAATAGAGAAGGGAGCAGCGGCAGGTTCAGAAAAAGAAACAAGAGGAAGCATGGAAGGAAGTTTTACAAACTGTTATAAAAGAAAATGGAGGCATAGATCTTCTAATTAATCCTCATTAGATGACTGTATGCTGTGGGAATGTAAGAAAAAAGTAATGCTGACAACAACTATGCTCATGTCACACTTTTGCATGTGACAGAGGGGGAGAAGAAGGAGAAGACCTCCCTGGCCCTTCATCCTCCTATCCCTTTTTCAGGGAGAAGAAAAAGAAAAATGGCTCAGTTAAGATAAGGAGAGAGAATTAATTTATTACAAATGGTAAAAGCACGCAACAACCTGCTACATGATGTCATGATATGGAATACTGATAAAATCAGGACAGCTCACATGCTCACTCTTAGTAGCCCTTACAACTGCTGCTATTGGAGGCAGAATACTGAATGAATGGGCAGATGGTTCTTCAGTTCTAGCAGAGCTTTTCCCATATTTTTAATGAATGTGTGCAGTCTACTCTTTGCCTCACTGCAAGGACGGTCTGGGAATGTGAATAATTAGTAATGGAGACAATCCTTCTGACAGCACTTACAGGACTGGTGTGACTCTGGTGCAACTGCATTCATGGTTTCATCCTGTTACGGAGCTGCTTAGGGGGGCAAAAGAATGCCAGGCCAGAATGAACAGTGACTTTAATGATTTTATCATAGGAGAATTGCTCTCATAGAGCAATGTTAACAATTCTTCACATGGACATTTAACTAAAAAATAGCATGAGTACCTGGATTTCTATCTCCTCTACGTGAGAAGAAAAGTAGCACAGTGCCTACAGATGATATCTGGTGCCGGGCTATGTCCTGTATCTAGCTATGACTCAATGATCTGTTCTTAGGGACTTCTGCAGGTTGTTGGTAAAAGGAATACGCTTACATACACATAAGCAGCTTCCAGCTCCCAAGCTGAGCAGCACACAGGTTATGCTTCGCTTTTCATGTATTAGATACTTGAATAACAACTTCTTTCTGCTTTGGGGAAATGCAGAGAGTCCACTTCCAAGTTTGTCTGGGGTTTACAGCAGACTGCCATGCATTTCATTGATTACACCAAGGCCACAGCAGAAAATCCTCAACAAAAAAGGCTTTTAAAGCATCTAGAGAAAAATACATGGAATTGGTCACTAGCAATTGTAGATCTGAGAGCAAGTCTGGAAAAAAGACTGACAAAGCAACTTCAAAGGAAGACCTACAGAAGAAAGGTGAAAGGGTATTGAATGTATACAAGCATTCTGAGTCCAGTATTTTCAAAGCAGATTCACCCAGATCTGAATCTCTGTTACTCAAGTATTTGTTGTTCTTCAACATTTTCTTTAAATAAAAACAAAACTGCAAACACAACCGAAACTTAATCTACCCTGAGAAATGTTAAGAATACTTACGGTTAAGGAAGAAGTGTGATTATGTGACTGCCTTTAGACACCACTTACAGCCTCGTTTGGACATCAAAATCCTAACATATAGTCAGGTACAACTCAATATAGTCACAACTCTCAGAACCATAAACAAAAGACTAAAAATAATCCTTAAATGTGAATTCACCAGGTGAATTCTGAGCAGGAATAAAGAGACAACAGTATCTTTGGCTTGGGCAATGAAAAAAACGAAAGCAGCTTCGGATATCTGCAGTTTGTCACACCAAAAGTTCAAGAATGAGAAAAGAGAACATAATTAAAGGACTGGAATGCATGCCCCATAGCAAAGAATATTCAAATTCAGTCCTTTTAATAGGCAGAGGTTACAGGGTGATCTGATCACAAACTACAAGTACCTATGCAAAAAATGGAATTTGACAATAGAGGGCTCTTAAATCCACACGACAAAGGAATAATAGGATCCGGGGGCTAGAAACTGAAGTTTGAGAAATTCACATTTTAAAATATTATGACTTATTTTTACATGAGGGTAATTTGCTGTTGAAATAAATTACTACAGGTTATGGTGTATTCTCAGCTACTGGCAAATTAAAATAGGAACTTGTTTTTCTAAAAGACATAGCGAGACAGAAACTAATTATATAGCAAATCAGTCTAGATTAATCATAATGGTTCTTTCTGCCCTCATAACCTATGTATCTTTGTGTTTTAATGAAATCAACAGATGCTTCACTGCAGTTTTCCAGGACAGATGAAATACGTCCTTGCATAATGTTAAAACTGGCTAATAAAGGAGAACAGACTCGTGTTGATTCTAGTCAGATTTGCCACCAGCGCTTTACTCAGGCTTTGTTGCATGTTTGTGACTCCAGCTTGCAAAATACCACTAAAAAGAAAGACAAGTAAAAAGCCTAGGGAATAAAACTCAATTCCATACTTCTATATATATGAGCTTAAAGAGTTTCGTTTTTAGAAAGTCATCTGCTGCAAGCCAGAAAAGACTTTCAGTGAGGAAGCTGTCAGCCAGCAGTATTACCTATCATCTGTGAACACTTCCTTTCTCATAGTTTCATTTTACCTGGAATCTCTGAACTACCTTGAGGCTTTTAGGGATATTCCAAGATACTGATGGAAATTCTGCAGCTCAGGCCATGAGTGATTCAGAGGACTGTCCCTTGCTAGGGCATAGCTTTCAAGTGCCCTTCTGGACACATCTTCCATGACAACTTACCAGTAAGCACAGCAATAAAAACAATACCTATGAATTTGTCCATATTTACCAGATGGCTTTCTAAAAAAAGCTGATGATGCCTGTTTAAAAAGAGCAGCTTGTTTTTGTGCCACATCTGATATCTGTATCAGAGAGGGTCAAGATGCCTAAGAGTGTCAGAGATAATTTCCAGCACAGTCATACAAGTCATAAAGTCATCCACTTTGTAAGTTCTCCCTGGAAGGGAGGTAGAAAAGAGAAAAAAGAATGATTGTTTGAAAAGTAAACTTTACTCTCTCAATCTCAAAAAACAATTTATATTCTCAAAATACAACAAGCAAAACAACAGAAGCTTTTTTTTCTTTTTCCATGGGGAGTTGTTCTGAACATGGTCTAAGAGAGGAATAATTTAATGGTTCAATCTGTCTTTGCTTTATGAATTGGGTTGTACAAAAGGATGGTCAGGGATTGGGTAGTACAGATAGACATGGTCTCAGATTGTCAGCAGTGGAAGAATTCCATGACATCTGAGGTATTCTGAAGGATAAAGAGAAAAAAAGGTATACAGTAAATCAGGTTTCCTTTAAATCTATTGAGAAAAAAGAGTTTGTTTTAAGCTGAGCTAAAACAAATTGGCAATCTGGTTTTGAGGTTTCTTAAAAATGGCAACTTTACAATTCTGAAGCATTCAAGGAACTTCTCCAGCTGAACTTATGATAAGAAGCTTCACTCATGGGTTAATGAGAGCTCTAATCAG
Source organism: Meleagris gallopavo (assembly GCF_905368555.1). Lineage (NCBI taxonomy): Eukaryota > Metazoa > Chordata > Aves > Galliformes > Phasianidae > Meleagris > Meleagris gallopavo. Next base: position 39,474,563 of record NC_139408.1, on the reverse strand, counting down.
ATGGCTTTTCACAATGATGAAAAGTGTCTCTCTGCAATCAAGTGAAGATGCAGATAGAGAGTGAACAACAAAAGTGAGGAAAAAATGATGTGCTAGGCTTGGCGAGTAGCCAGTCTTCAGTTCCTCTTGAAGCTGGTGCTATTAAGCAGGAAATGTGTTATGGTGCAGCCTGGACAGCCTGGTGAATTAGAAGATGGCAATCTCAAACCATCATGAAGAAAAGGTCAAAAACCTGCAGGATGCTGAAGTTCAGCTAGCTAGGAAAGTAACTGTGAAGGGTCATCCAGGTTGTTTACCTGCTGCATCCTGTGTATTACTGTTTTTTTTCTGCCACAACCCTCCCAGCTCATGAACTGCCTGCACCACTTCTCAGAATTGTAAGTGTGAGACATTCAGCCTAGAGCCTTTCTAAGACTTCCTTAAAGACATCTGCATCATAAAAGCTGTTGCAGCTTCATAAATTACAGCTCATCAACTGGTACAGCAGAATTATGTGTTTCTAATCTGCCTCAACTAGCAAGCAGAAGCAAACACACCAACTAATAATGGCTTTTTTTGCATTTGGGACAGACTATGTGTGCAGTGGATGAAGGCTCCAGTGATGGGGAACTAAAGCTGCTGTACTATTTAAAGTGTACTTATTATCTAAGTAGACTGTGCATACCTGATCTAACCTATCTATTTGATGGTTCACTGGGATAACAACTGTATTCAGGTATTTATAGATTCACAGTTACCAACCACTGCACTGAAGTTTATTTGCCTGGCATGAGAAACAATGCGTCCAGCATTGATAATAAATAAGTGAAACCAAACAAAAGAGACTGAAATACAATTTGTGCTGTGTTGGCTGAAGTAATGCAATCTTGCAGCTCATCTGGAAATGTTTAACAAAGAACATAAGTTTATCCCGCTAAAAATAGGAATATAAGGAGTAGAATGCTTAAACAATAAATCCATCTGAATAATTTTGAGTTTTGTCTAGGAAGATAAAGAGAAACATTCTCTGTAGAAGGATATAAAGAGCAAGAAAAAAAAAGGGATACAAGGTTGGTGGGATTCTTTCAACTGCTCTAGTGAGAACGCAGTAAAAATAATCATTCAAAAGAGACTTAGGCTGAAAAATAATATTTCCTTAAACTAATCCAGTTTCTGGATACCAAGAAAAGAAGACCCAATACTTCAGGTCACGATTCTCCTTTGAGACTTAAATTAAGCCTCTGCATCTCTTAAGAATTCAGGACATCTGAGTCTTCTCAGTTGTAGCAGAGTTAACATCTGCCCAAATAATTCACACAATATCTCAGAGAAAGCTGAAACAGATTAAGGCAGTCCATCTTTCTGCCTTATCTTTCACTTCATATACATCAAGATAAAGACTAAATATTACTATGTACACATTTTTGGAATAAAATCTACAATTTTTTGCCTTATGACCCAAGTATACAAAAGAGATATTCCAAATAATGGGGGGGGGGGAAAGAGGAAAAAAAGAATTATTTTGCAGTTCTGTATTGAAGGTCTAGTATCTGTCTTGAGCTGTACAATATAATTTTGCATATTCTGAGCCTGCTTCTTCTTGAGTTAGCTACAAATATTGCTCCACAGCTTTACTTATTCTTGGTGTTGCACTGCAGCATCTGAGCTACAAAAGAGCACTGTGTAGTGAAATGCCCTACTTCTTGGATTCCTTCTTTTGAAGCGGTAGCAATAACGGGATAATTTATCACATGTGGATTTCTCAACCTCCACACTGGGGCATCTCATCTGCTAATTCATTTGGACTATTGTTGAAGAAAATCTTGATTTCAAAGGGAATAACAGACCCTATAATTGCATCTTAAGACAAAGATGACAAGAACATGAGAAATGATATATATTCATTTGCGAAGAAAAGGCATGATACTGTACAAAGAAAGAAGCTGCAAAAGAAATGCTGTTGAAAGACTGTATATTAGCTTGAGAGACTGAACTTGTTTCCTCAGCTACCGAAAAAAGACAGCATAGGCAGCAGTAAGATTAAATAGAACTTGCTGCAGCATAGATATCATTTGCAAACACTGGAGTAAGTGAAAATGGGGATAACAGGAAATAATGTATAGTTTCCAGATTTCTTAAAATATTACCCTTTCGCTTTCTAAGCAGTGGTGAGAAAACCACTTAAACCCAAATGCTTTCAATAGTGTATTTTTCAGAGCATGATGACAAATTTGAGGTGATACAACTGGTTTTGCAGAATTGCTCATCATACAAAAGCTCTGAATGAAGATAATGAGAGATTTTATCTTTATACTGCTAAACACTAATTGAAATGCTCTTAGAAATTAGACAGATTTCTCAGTCTGTTCTTAAAAACTGATACTTGTTAATATTTAGGTGTGAAAGTAACTGATATTTTACACATATTGATGTCATTGCAAAGCACGTAAAGAATTTCATTGTGGATTCAGATGCATAAATCTTACCTTCCTTCCTGCTTCTTGTTCTTGCACATTTGGTCTGGTAACAAAAAAGAATAAAAAGTGCAAGACAGAAAAGTCAAGACAGCCAGATATGGTTCTCCTCATTTGTGCCGAAGTCCATACACACAGATGTACTCATGCTATCCCCAGAGAGCAAGCTGTATTCGAGACATCTCTCTGGGTACAGGGAGGACGCTGAGGAGGTATATCAGTATTCTACCAATACTCACGAATATGCAATAATGAAGAGAAATGTTCTACACTAAGCTTGTATAGTACAGAGGGAAAAAGAATTGGGGGGAGGGGAAATCAGAAAGATACATTGAGAACATCATTTGGTGGATGAATTGAACAAAGCATCCTGGAATATATGTGAAACATGGGAGGAGACGGTGCTGTAGTCTGCTGGAGAACTTGTCCTGCTCAGCAAATTGAACTCCAAGAAAGGAGTGGGCCTGTTTGAAATAGTCCCAAGGAGGGCAATGAGAAGAACCAGACGTCTAGAAAATAAAAGTAAGATTGAAAGCATTGCTTCTTTTTTAATATAAAGAAAACTGAAACAGTTTTCAAATATAAAAGGCTGTTACAAAATGAAAGGGAACAATCTGCTTTTTGTATCCATGATGAAAAGGACAAGAAATAAGGGGTAAAAATTACAGCAGTGAAATATCTGACTTTAGGAAAGGCTTTTTATATTTAAGAGCAGCACTGGAAGAGATTAGAGATTGTCTAAGGAGCAACCATCACTGGAGACCTTCAATTACAGGTTACGCAAATTGCTGTCGGGACTTGTGTGGCTGTCATTGATTTTTTTCTTGAGACAGTAGAAGCAGAAAGGACTAAATAACCTCCCAAGACTCCTTCCAGTCTTATTTTCTATGATTCTGTATTTGAAATAGGAAATAACCTATGTAGTTAAAGACTTTGATAGAGCTTAACTTTATATTAACAAAAATCTGATATCTCGCAAATCCGAAGGGCTTAAATTTGCAAGAAAACAGCCTAGCTAATAAAGGCTTGGCTACTTCTCAGCGTTGAAACAAAACAAAAAATGACAACTGTCACAGAAGCTTATTTACAAGCCTGAATCAGTTGGTTTCAACTACATTCAGTTCTGTATTGAACCTATAGTTCTGCATTGAGTTTGTAGAGATATTCACTAGTTACAGAATATGCTGCTCCTCCCAAGTTCATCCTGAAAACTCAAATTTGTCTAGCCAGCACAAGCTAAATCTGTCTAGCTTGGATCAGTGATGAGTCTGTGAGGAAATGATTACTGTCAAGTACCTTAAGGAATTCATCTGAAGAGCAGAAAGGAAATATTTTAGGATGGCCCCATTGATCGTTTTAAGGCTTGAACTTTATTACACAAGACTCTGAAAACTGTATCAGATGATGACTTAGCAAATAAACATTCTGCTTACTGCTTTTATTGTATTTCAAATCCACCTAAGATTGTTCAACTACAAAATACCTGCCTTGGTAAAATAGATCTGTTTAGTATGGCTGAGTGAATGTTTCCATTGGGACAGCTTTCTAACAGAACTCCATTTTCCTAATAGAGAATTAGCAATGAAATGTCTCACTTCAAGTTCTTGCAGCTCAGAATGAAACATTTAGTTTTGTCAAACTTAACAGAAGAGCTTTCATATGAACTTGTAAAACTTTGTTTTCCAGGCATGGCATTTACTTTCAGCAGCAGTCCCTACTTTTTACCTCAGGTCTGTACCCTCCAGGGAAACACCTTACGTGATGCAAAGAAATAAATGTGGGCTGGAAGAACTCCCTCTGGGACAGAAACTCTGCATTACACTTGATTGATAAAAATGTGAAGTGAAAAGATGAATATTTAAGTTTTTCAAAATACTGAATAGATACTGCTTGCTTATAGCTATGCAGTTTTTCCCCACTACTTATTATCTTCCCTAGTCTATGTGCCTTAAGCATGATTCACAAGAATATCCATGGCAGGTATATTCAGGGCAGTTAGTTCAGTCTGCGTATGCCAATCAAGCATTATTCTCACTGCCTGGGCTTCCAATATATTAAGCAAATAGCGCCAGCTGCAGTGGCATCTTCAATGCTTTTGTCACTTGTCCAACAAGAAACAAATTGAAAAACATTTGCTATTACATATGGGAGAGCACATGCTTAAAAGTGAGCACTGCTCAAATAATGATGTCATTAGGGCAACAGATGAACTGTTCAGTGAATTTAGTATTCTATAAACTTAGTCCACAAATTTGAACTGATGTGTCACTATCTGTAGCAGAGTGGTGTTACTGTCTGTAGCTGATGATGACAGCTGGGAGTGCTGCATCCTAGCATGTCTGCCCCCTTCAGCCTGGCCACAAACATTACAAAAGCACTGGCATCTCCCTCCTACCTGCAAAAACAGCCACACTCCTCCTGCAGGGAGAGAAGATCCTCAGTGTCCACTGACAATGTGCCATTAGCAAGATGGCATTATCCCAGGCTAGCAACATCAGTCACGTCACTAGCATAGCACACCACAGGAGGAGGTCCTGTTTCTATTCATCTAGACTGAAGTGCTATGGGATGTTTGCCTCTTTTTTTTTCCTTTTCTCTTGTCCTGCACAAAAGCTTGCCAGCACTGACAGCCCTCCAAGATCTCTTTACTCACCTCTGCTCAAATTTCAGGGCATGGAAAAAAGTTAAGCCTTCAATAACTAAAATTCCCCGAACATTTATCTGCACTGGGCCTTACGTTGTATGAAATAGGGAGGTGATGAGCTTAGTATTTGTTTGCATATTTGCTGGGGAAAGCAGGGAATGTAATTATTCTCCAATTACAAGTGACCCCAAGAGAAAAATATTTTCATCTTACAACCCCACCCTGATGATAGAAAGAGAACCAAAAGCTCTTTTACATCTTTCTCTTGTATGTATCTAAAAAAGTCTATATAATTAGAGGTGACAGCTGAAAGATTCCAGCACTCAAAAACAGAAAACTCTGTTAGAGACTGAATCCCAACTATCACGATGCCAAAAAGTTTCATCCATCTTTTCATTCAGAAGCTACTCTTCTGCAAAAGGCAGAACTTTAATCCACGGCACTACACTTCTTGAGACCAATAAAGGGAGGCTATGAAGAGGATTATCTCCTTACCTGCTAACATGGTCTCAGCCTTATTGATGAAGACTTCTCCCAGTCCCCACACTCCTTACAGGAATTCATGAGGAACAACACTGAAATAGTGCAAGGGAAGAGCCCAGTGACCTCACTGGATCACACGAGCTTTCATGTATTCACCGCCTGCTTTGCTCTGGAAGCCATGGGCATGGAGCACAGGTCCAGCTACCATCAGGTGGTAGCAGGAGGAAAAAGCAGCCAGCTCTGTCAGAATGCTGCTGCTGCAGTGTGAGAGCATTAAGGAAAGCATGCAAAAGGAGAACGAAAGAAAAGCAGATAAGGGTAACATTCCAACAGAAAAACGGAGATGAGTAGCATAAAAGGGAGCCAGATTATGGCCTAAGCAATCCCATTTAGCACTAGATTACACTTCCTGCTCAAAGCAGGTGGATGCTGCAATCAGGAACAGCAAGAGCTCTTCAGAGGTCAGGGCTGGAATCAGCACCGAGCAGCAAAGATGCAGCTAATGAGCTGTTCCAGACATCCAGCACACAGGGCCTGATTCTTCAAAATGCAGAGAGCTCTCAATGCCTTTTTGTCTGTGGAGTGGGTCTATTACTATACGTATATGTAAAGAAAAAAAAAAGGAAGAAAGAATTTTCCCCAAAGGAAGATTGAAAGGATAGATCTCTCCATTGCAGAAACACTTTATAAGAAATTCCACAATATATATGCAAAATATACAATTAACTTTTCCTCAATTTGCTTACTCTTCATACAGTGACATTTTAATGTGTCCAGGTACAACATTCCCACGTCCTCGGCATGGAGCACTGTCTTACATCTAGGAAAGACTGCTCTCAGATCTACAAAAGTATAAGCCCAATGTATAATATTACATTACATTTTCTGTTTTGCTCAATTCTATCCCGGTATATAATTTCTTAAGCAGATCTACAGTACTTATATTGTTCAAACAAACAGAAAACAAAAGCTGCCTTTGTCATTGTTTGGCCAGAATTTTCCATTTAAATCTTTTAATCTTTTCTGGTCAACCAGAGTGCCTATCCACTATTGTTATTCGCACATCCCAAAAATGTTTCCATGCTTTAACTGAGCAAATGGCAGAATGATTTTGAGCTGCCTGCCAGGTTAAACCACAACACTTTGTTGCAGTTGGTATGGACAGTGTAATGAATGGGATTTCATAGGAGCAGTGCATGCTCCTTTACACATTTCTTTTCCTGTCATCTAGCAATGGTCAAACCTGAAAGGAGAACAGATGGAAGACGAAACAAAGAGACAACAGGGGCTTCTGGGTATTTATAATCACAGGGCATCAGAGAACCATAGAATGTCTTGGTTTGCTAGGGACCTCAAAGACCACCTAGTTCTAACCCCCTAGTAGTGTTAACTATCCTATATCGAGCATGTTCTTGCCTGAAGCCCCATTTTAAGCACAAATAACCAGTGCCATCACTGATGGTTCTACTATAAAGCAGACAAACAAAAAAAGAAGATATAATGCCCAGTGTACAAAATAAAGAGGCAGATACTGAAGAGCACATTGCTAAAAAATGTATGTTGAGCCCACAGCGAGTCCCAGCATCACCGTTCTGCTGTTCCCAGGCAGGAATTGTTCTGCCTGGCTCCTTCAAATGAAGAAGTAAGGAGAAAGGAAAAGAAGGAGTAAGCCACTCAAAAGGAGAAGATTAATGAAGAAAACTAACTAATGCAGAAAGTGGTGTTGTTTCCTATATTATACTATCCTCTTTTTCTCTTCTGCCTTTCCCCAGAGCACTGCAACTTGAGAGGTCTGAACCCCTCAGCTAATCCATACTTCTTTATTTTGTATGATGATCAATGTAAACAATAATGAACCAGGCGAAGTATTTCCTTAACTCCCCAGTCATTCTGTCAATAGGGTCTGCATGGTTTTTATAATACAGTCCCCAAATGTGTCACATTGTTCTGGCATCTGCAACCCTGACACCTTTCACTGTACACTTTTGCATGTGGACCTGCTGACAGGTATCATTAAGGGTAAGAATTATTTCTCAGGCACATCCAAAAGGAAAGGCAGATTACAGAGATCTGCCCAAGATCCTGTTAGTCTCTTACAAAGCCACAGAGAAGCTCAAAGTCCTAAACTGCTATTTCTACACTGTGCTAGTTTTGCCCAGTTAATCTAACATGCATTTTAAAGGCAAAGCAGAAGAATCGTGGAATCATAAAAAAAGCCCAGGTTCAGAGGGACCTCAAAAGATCCAATTTTTCATGGAAAAGAGAGCCTAGATGAAATTAACCAGCACACTGAACAAATGAAGCAATTTGGATAATCAGTTTCTTGTGCCATTTCTCACTGCTTATGTAGAAGTATTATATTCTGAGAAGCTAAATATTTAAATTAGCTTGAAGCAAGAGGAGAAGTAAAGCTCCTTGTGGTTAACTGCATGTTCCTATAAGAAGTATAGGAGGCACAGTCATTGCCTCCCAAAAATAAAATTTCATTTTCCAAGGCTGAACACACAATGTTTGTATCACTATTTCTATGAGTACAACATTACTGTTACACAGCTATTATTATTAAAATGATTACAAACCAATAATACAGGTGTGCTCAGGGAAAAGAGGAGGTAGCAGATAGTGGTTGAAGGCATTTCTCTGGTACAGGAAAGCATAAGGACTATTCTAGGACCATGCTGTACCACTTTTCAAAAGCTCAGGACTGGAGGTTCATTCTGATGTCCTAGGATACTTTACAAGGAAAAAAGTAAGGACAGCAAGAGGAAATATGTACTGGCACATTTGGCTTTAACCCATGCTCCTGATTTAATGGAAGAAGTTTTATTAATAAAGTTTTCTCAGAGCCAGAGAGAGCAAGACTGAGGCAGCACGCAGGGGAAAGGGCTGCTGCCCAATGTTTCCAACTTTGCACAGCTGGGCAACTGAGCAGCTTCCAGATACCAGAAGGCAGTTTTGACACACATAGTGCAGATTCTGGAAAAGGACAGGTAACTACATATATAATTCAGTTTACCTATCACTTGAATATACATATAATCATACATACTTAGATACATTCTCATTTCAGTCTAGCCCAACACTAGTTCGTAGATTAAGGATCAAAGACTAAGTAACTCTCACACAATGGGAACCGTATCTAAGCCTTGTAAATAGTGACTATGAAAAGAGTGCGTGTGCCTTGGTGCATAACCGATTGAACATGAAATGCCTTTGTTAAGCAGTTGCTATGAGGGCTAATGTGATTCTTCAGTATTTAAGTAGGAAGCTATCAAGAAAGTACGGAGAAAAGACGCTAAGTGTATTTAGCACCAGTGAAACCATTTAATAATACTATGGTTTGTTATCTTGTCCACACCTTTAAAAAGATCTTGAAAAGCGTCAAAGAGCACAGAAAAGAGCTACGTAATTTGAAGTCTCAATATCTTGCATTATGTTAGGTGAGCTAACAGATTTCACAAAATGGAAGGTTATGAGCTGATCCAACCTACATGCTCCAGCAATCTAGATGGGGAGGCTTAATGACAGAAGATGCATCCTTTAATTTAGGGGACAAAAGCGCAATCAAGGGTAATCATATATATGGCTAGATAAATCACAACTATTCAGTTTGGAAGTAAGGTACAGTTTCACAGTGAGCTATAATTAACCAGTGAATTCTTTAAATCATGTTAGGATAAATTAATAGTTTTAAAATTAAAAAAAAAAAAATTATATCTTGATACAAAAGACCATCAAAGCCCCAAGAAGGCAATAGTTTATTTAAAATGCTTAGCTTATAGAATTTATGAAGTATGAACATTTTTACTATGTCAGATATAAATACATGAAGAATGTAAGTGGTTATATCACAAGAGGATGACAAAGTATTTTGCAATCTGTGAGAACAAAGGAGGATGTTGTTACCAGGAATAAAAATGCTTTATTTCTAATTTCACAGACCTGGGTCACTTGCTCCAAAGAGTCTTAAATGAGCTGAATGAGGAGATTTCTGATCCACTGAGGTTTATTTTTAATCTTGGAATAACAGAAAGCTAGCAGAAGAATAAAGGAATATTAATGTTGTGTTCATGTTTTAAAAAGCCAAACAGAAAAAGATGTTTAACTGTAGAAGGCTTTAGCCCGCAGGAAACATCAACCCTGGAGGAAATAACACAAAAGCTTCTATCCAATATGCTTTATAAAATTATTAAAGGATAGGAATACAATACTTAATATCATTAGATCTTCCTGTGTAAAAAGACTTTCTGTCAAATAAACCTGATATCATTTGAATGACAATGGTAACAGCATAGATGAAACACTTTTAAAGTCATTTGACTGAGTATCACAAGAGAGTTATTATTAAATTAGCACCAAACAAGAGCTAAACAGGACATAGTATTACGTACATAGATAGTCTTCAGCTGACATTCTTGAAAAGTAGTCATCAGTAGGGCATCATTAATGAAAAGAGGCATCTCTAATGCACCATATGGATTCATATTTGGTGTGAAAGTATTAAACATTTTATCAAATTTCTGCAAGTAAATATGAAAAGCACTGAAGCTAATACTTGAAGGGAAGACCAACTTTGGCAGAGTGCTGAACACCTTTAAAAGACAGAGCAGTCACACAGAATCATACATAGAGCGTGGTACTCCATGCCCTTCCAACTCAAATTTAAAAATAGCTGAATACAAACATGGATGAGCTTATGAGTATGTATGACTACAGAAGCAGGAAGGAGAAGGTATTAAGTAGCTGCACTCTACAAAGCAGAGACATTGAAAACAATTTAGGAAACATCAGAGGAGTAAGTGTGAGTGCTATAGCCCAAAGGGCCTGTTCATTTTCAGAATATATGATTAGAATAAGCAATATGAGTTGTAATGTGATGTTACTTGTGTGGCATTGGTAAGATAAGCACTAAAACACTAAACTTCATGTCAACATTTGATTAAATAAAGAACTCTAAAACTTGCAAGAATATTTCAAGCAGCTTCAACATTACTTGAGAACTATAATATAAACCTTACAGTAAGAGACAAGGAACTCCATCTGTTTAGTGGTGGATAAAGGGACATAATTACTGTGAAGAAGAAAAAAACACTAGATTTCTGAAGCATTTTTGTTCCAGTATAGAACGTCATCACAAGAACTAACATTTGGGAGCTACTGTCAGAAATTCCAAATGAATATAAAGTCCAGTTTCTTATAAATGTAGGGAACAATTAGACTTCCCAGCAATTTACAAAGGAAAGCAATCAATTCTTTTAACACCTTCACATCAAAGCCAGTTAAACACAACTCTCAAAAAGAAGCCTCAAAACTATCAGACAATGTAAGGAAAGTAGGAGAAACTAAGGTTTGATACTTGTTGCTGATGAACACCGACACTACGCATAGTGCAGGGAAAGTTAGATATTGACTGAATGAAGAGCAAAACAGTGCTTTTCTTTCTGTAGAATCATGGAATCATTATGGTTGGAAAAGACCACTGAGATCATCAAATTTAATGATCAACCCATTGCCAACATGCCCACCTAAACCATGTCCCTAAATCTTAAAAGCCTCTGACTTTCTGAGACATTAACATGCCACAAATCACTTAAGTAACAACAAGAGGGATGACTGCAAATTAACTTTGAGTAGTAGGCGTTTGTTTTCTCCTGAGTTGAACAACAGTCCAGAAATTACAGATCCTGGCTTCTATTTCTGATCCTGCTACTTGCCTGTTGGACAATTTTCCACAGTTTACCTCATGATCTCTTAGTTGAGTAAACCAATAATTAACTAATAGTGGCAATACAATCTCATTTTCCAAATAAAAATCATGCTTTTGGGGATTTTTTGTTTGTTAAGTCTCCAATATCCAAAATGCAGAGAAACCCAGGGGCAAGGACAAGCCTTACTTCACCTTAAAACACCTTTAGCTATAGCACCAAATGGCACACAGAAAATGAGAAGCACGGTACCATGGCGAGTAGTCCTTTGTAGAAACAATTTTGAGTTAGTACAGCAGAGAGAACAATGGCACTCCTGGCAGGAGAATACGGACATAGAGATCTAGTAGGTGTTTACTATTTCTAATATCTGTGATTCTCTTGAGTTTGTCTCTTTTTACCCCTGTTTTACACAGCACCAGTCCACATTTTTGAGACAGTAAAAAACACTCCTTGGTTTTTAAGCTTCTGTCAAAGGGCAAGCCAGTGTAGATTCAGCACTCAGAAAAATGGCCCAGCTGGGCAGTAATAAACCTCCTTAGCAGTTACATCCACAGTTACAGCCACAGGGAAAGAAATATACGTAATCACAAAATCAGTGCTAGATGGAGACAACCTCAGGCCTAAGTGAAAGCCTGGGAGTGTCTACCTACTGTTACCACAGCCCATACTGATTTGGAGAGATTTCCTTATTGCAAGTGAATCTCCATCCAAGCCTTACAGAATAACCAATTCCATAGAAGGAATAATCACTCAGTATAGAAGAGCAAGCCACCTTTGCAACACAGCTTGGAGGTAGTTTTACAGCTCCACTTGTTAACATTCTCTTTAGGGATTGATTTCTGGGGGGATTTTAACTATTACAAATGAGTAAAGGAGCCTGAACAATCTTATCTTGTATTTTTCTTCAATGATTCAATCTAGCCCTCTTATTGCTTGCCTTGGTTAAAGCAACTTCCTCAAATAGAGCCTATCTGATGCACAGACATTTGTTTTCATTCAAATGGGCCTCATTACACCTGTAGTCAACACATGGCACTCCAGTCTTCTCTGAAATATTCTTTGTTCCTCTAGCACCTCCTACAGACATACACACTTTCACAACTACAAATTACTGCTTCATTTGCCCAAACTTGCATATTCTTGCACCAAGGTAGCTCTCTGCTCCTCTGATAGCCCACTGTTCAGTTGCCTTCCATAGCTGTTTGCAAACCTATGCAAGGAACATTGCTTTGGTGCAGCATGACCTCAGTACATAGTAGTTGCAAGGCAAAGCAAATGAAATATCTGCTTGAAAATACAACAGGAATCTTAGAAATGGAGAAATAATGTAGTTGCACCAGCAAATATTTAAACAGAACAACCGCCATATTACATCTGACTGGCATCCAATATCTGAAAATAACTTCCTAAAATACCGATGCAAATCTAATAGAAAAGGTATGTACATCTACTCTCCCAAAACCATTTTACAGATTCCATCAATTTGAGCCTCAGAGATTTAACACGCAGAAGATGATGTCTTCATATTTAAAGAACTTCTAGGATATTTATTTATTCTCTGCAATTACATCCCTTAGCAAGGATTGCCATTATTCCACCATTTGTTCTATTTATTTTTATTTGTTATGAAGTTCACCTCACCTTTGTCATTTGAGGCTTCTGATTGAAAATACACTGAGAGACAGTTCCCTTTGATTCCTCTCCCATGCCATGCATGATTTCATAATGTTCTCCTAGCCAATTTTGTCATGAAGAGCTGTATGAGGCCTGTTTGGCCATTCCTTGTAAAGAAGTCTCTCTCCTGATCTTTGGTGATCCTTGTTGCATTTTTCTCCAGGTTGACAGTATCTTTTTGAGATATAAAGAACAAAACTGCATCTAGCAGAGTGGTTTTCTTTAATGACAAATCCATTTTCTGTATTGTTCTCTATTCCCTTCCCACCACCTCATAATGCTAGATGTGTTTATTTCACCAATATTGATCACTGAGCAAATATTATTAAAGACTTCCTTACTAAACCATCAGAATCAACCTGAAGCCCACTACTGCTTATGGAAAACTCATTTTCCTTCTCTTCTAACATATATCTCTTCTTGTATTAACACACATTTACTTTCGTCTCCAATTTTCATCCAATCTTTCAGCATAAATACGTCATCCTCTGTAGTTTTACAGATATTCCTCACCCAAATATGATCATTGTCCTAGCAACATACATGCCTTCTCCATACACATCCCTCTCTATTCATAATTCCATTAGTGAATTTTTTGACCTTCAGAGCAATGAACCCATCATTCTCCCCAGTGAGGCATTTCCACGGGAAAGCTATTGAATCCTACATTGTTTCTTACCTTCCAAACAGTTATTCTTCTGTACAAGGCCCTATTTTTTTGCCTATATTTTTTATTTTTATTTTTTATTTTTATTTCTTTTTACTTTTTGAAGAACCTTTTGGCAAGAGGCCTAACTTTTATCAAAAAGTTCAAATACCTTTTTGAATAACCTAACTCATACCTTTTGAAAGATAAGAGCGGAAGAGAATATCCAAAGTTGGAAAGGACCCATGAGGATCACTGAATTCAAATCCTGGTTCCACACAGGCCAACTGGTGTGATTACATCATAAGTCAAAAAGTATTTTTCAAACACTTCTTGAACTGTACTGCTTGTTGCATTAACTACTGCCCTGGGGAGCCTGCCTTAGTGCTTAAAGTGTACACCTACTTCTATCGCATAGGGTATATCTACCCAAAATCTCCTGACCCTACACTTACTGACAGTATCAGTAAATCTCCAAGGAATTTCCTGGTTGCCTTAGTTAAAATGCAATGCCAGTATTAGTCATTAAGTTCTTGGCAACCTTATTAAAGATAATGCTGCACTTCTTACCAAACTGTGTCCTCATACAAATGAAATATTTCCATAAACTCTAGTTGCAAAACCACTGTCAAAAAGATTACTCTGAGGAAAAGGAAACATGAGCACTTTTTGTCCTTCTCCTCAGGTTGCACTGGCAAATCCAGTCACCAGGGGCAATGTGGAAATAGAACTGGAATTGAATTTTAAAAAACTTGTGTGGAAATCATCCATGGTTTCCACAGACCCAAAACTCGTAAGAAGGAATAGAATTGATTTATAGAACACACTCTAAGTCAAGGCTGTCATCTGAATTATTAATGTGCAATGTATAGACTTTATGTGAAGCTCACAGTTGAGATGAAAGTTATTAACCTAATAACTTACATGCATAATTAATTTCTCTCATGATATATGATTTGTGAAATTCTAACAAAATGTGTCAAGGCGGCTGTAAACAGGAAAACTAGCCTGAAGCCAGAAGAGCTAAGCATATGCTAATTAAGAGAACATACTAGAAATACATACTATGAAAAAAAAAAATGGAGAAGGGAGAAAACACTGCATTTCTATGTGATCTAGCAAACAGTCAGAATCAAGAAACAAGTTGTGACAAGGTGAGACAATCAGGCACACCACAGTTAGGTAGAAGAAAAAGGAGGTATTTACTGTTCTTGTCGACATGTGATGGAGCAGCTTCAGGACAAATCAGCCCTGAAATACAAACTGAGAAAATGAAGGAAAGTACTTGATCAGTTAGCTGAACAATGAAGCAGTGGAGGAAGAACCCATTCTTCAACATGGGAATATACTTCTGAAGCTTTGCTTTGTAATCAATTTCAGTATTGCAATTGATTGTTTAAATGTGACCTGGACAAAATAAATTAACTGGACATTCCTAGACACAGTTTCTAATCAAGAAAGGTGACAAACACAGCAGTTGTGTCCTTTAAGAGCAACTAGTTTCAAGCATCATACTGGACAAACTACGAGAAAGCTACATCTGTACTACAGATGATTTTCTTCATAGTTCTTCGCACATTCAGAGAAGGGTGATGCAACTGGCTCCACCTTTGGGGGCTACAAAGACTTCTCACTCAGTAAAAAGCAATAAAGATTGTTGTAAGGCAGATATAGAAAACCAGTCATCACAGTGATCCCCACCATCACTAGCAGGTGGATGGATGTTTCACAGGTGGTCATAAGAATTGCGGGTTCCGAGTCAATTGTATAACAAGTAACACAGTGTAAAGATTTTTGTGGGTTTTTCTGATGTTTATTGTAATGTTTTGGCTTTAATCTCATCATCTTATTTGCTGGGAAGATATCCTAACATTGCCATTGAATGCTTGACTGAAAACCATATCAAAAGTCTAAAAGAGGACCAGCACTTAAATAAATCAAAATAGCTCTTCTTCTCCTACCCACACAGAGTAGCCATGCTGAACTGACATTATCTAAGCGTCCCAGTATCAAGCCTTTCAGGATCTGCTACTCTCCTAAGTCAGCAGGTAATAATGCAAAAAAAAAATCCTTTGTTTCTCCATTTTGTTGCTCTCATACTCTATGCAAGAATCTTCCCAGACGTACAGAAACCAAAGATAGGGAAAAGGTTTTCCTTTCAGACCCTGGCCAGGAATGTTCCAGAGGTTTGTCCAACCCCACTTGTAAATATGAGAATTTCTGTGCTGCCCCTCAAGCATTTCACAGCAGTATCTTATTTACCTCAAGCATTCTGAATTCCATTCCAGTATCTTTTCTTTAACAAAAGTTCAGAAATCAGCAACATATTTATCTTCACATCTGTTCAGGGCATGAAATCTACTGGAGCACTTCACAACCAAAACATGATCAAGGCAGGCAGCTGAGAAGCAGATCAGAATGGAGAGGACCTGACTGGCCTCCTAAAAACGCTGGCTTCATTCCCCATTGCTGCTACCATGTGATGATGGCAAATACATGAAAAAGCAGATTGCCTGCCTACCTCCTGCCCCAATCAAGGGAACATCTTGCCTCTGGCTGACATCTCACTGCATTTAGCTATAAAAAAGAGGGAAATCTCAAGGACAACCAATCCAGCCAGGATGTTCTGCCAAGGCTGTTGTTCCTAGCTAAGGAAATGGTCCTCTCCATTTTCCTCAGCTAAAAAGAGGGGGAGAATATACAACCCCCCCACACATTATCCTAAAGCCCGCAGGTGCCAGCAATCCAAATAAACGTAGAGCAATTAACAGAATTAACACAGCTTTAAATAGCTTGGCTCACCAGATGCAGACTCCTAGCAGGGTTCTATAAAATGTAAAGTTATTACAGATAAAACCATTAATCATCTGTTCAGAGACTTATTCTAGATGCAAAACCCATTCCACTTAAAATGGCTAATAACTAGAAAGAAAAGCACAGATTTAACGGGAATGATTATGCCATTCTCATGCTCCATTTTTAAACAGCATTTTTCATCTCTGCCACTTCTCCCAAACCCACTTTTCTTCTCCTCACTAATACTGATACAGTAAGAAAGCTTCACTGGCATCATCACAACTACCTCTTGGAGTACTACAATGAGACACAATCTCTCCGTTGCCTCCAGTCTGGCCAGAGGAGCTCTGTAACTAGCACAGCATGCATCGATGCTTTCCTGGATGTACTTGATACTGTTCAGCTGTGTGTCGTCAGCTCTTTGCAGCTCACAGATAACCAATGCTCTCTCTCCAGTGCTAAGTGCTTAAGTGCTAAATCTGTGTTTACAAATTAGAAACATTTGAGTTTTCTCCCTTCTGGTGATGTGAAGTCATCATTAGCCATGGTATGCTGTACAACAATCCTCCTGATATTTCCCTGAAACCTGTTAAAATAATCACATTCCTCTTTTTGTACAGCTACATCTGTATCTTGCTAGCTACAAGAAGCATAGGCAGAACAGACTAACTCATCTTTCAGTATTCATTTTACTATTTCTAGTGCCTCCAGTTAGAGAATTATAGCTTAAAGAGTATAAAAACTTGTGTTAAGCAATTCAGAGTTTCCATCTGTCAACGGTTTACGGGCTGGTTCGGCCCGGTTCCGTGACTAGAAGGGCGGAGGGATCCGCGGATCCGCGCCCCCGGAAAAAAAAGAAAATAAGGGACCCCGAAATAATTGAAAACAGTGGCAACAATCTGAGGTAAAACAAAGTAATTTACTAAATATGGTATCAACAGAATTTTATAAGGAGAGAGAATGTGAAATTGATGGTGGATCGGCCTTACCACAACGCTGAGATGAGAAGCGCAGGCAGAGAAGCGCAGGCGAGAAGCGCAGGCAGAGAAGCGCAAGCGAAGCAGCGCAGGCAGAGAAGCGCAAGCGAAGCAGCGCAGGCAGAGAAGAGAGCATCAGGTGACCTTGCCGGGAGTTATATCTCCTCGCTGACCGCAAAGCCCCCTGGGGAAACGTAGCTGCTCTTCTCCGCTGGACAGGCACCCGGAACTTGAGCATCAGCAGTCAAACCCCCAGTACATTGCATGATGTTATGATGTGGAATACCGATAATGAAAAATCATGAAACCATGACATTCCACCCCTTATTCCACATCACTACATCATGCTTAATATAGACAAACAAAATATAAACACACGCACTAGGAATTACTGACTGCACTCCCTCAACATCAAGTTCCCTTGCGGTACACATTGAACATCCCCGTTTTCCTGCATCACCCACCAAGTGGACCCAGGTCCCTGGGCAAAAACAGTTCCACGAAGAGGTTTGTCCTTCTCAGAGGCTGGAATAACCCAAACTGCCTTTCCCAACATATTCTTTACATGTACAACAGGGACTTTATCTCCCTCTACGGTATGTAGGGAGCTGGACTGGGTTGGACCACCACGATTGATAGATCCTCTGGTATTGACTAACCAGGTGGCTTCTGCCAAATGCTTCTCCCAGTGCTTAAATGTACCGCCTCCCATTGCTTTCAGCATAGTTTTTAACAACCCATTGTATCGTTCAATCTTACCTGAGGCCGGTGCATGGTAGGGAATATGGTAAATCCACTCAATACCATGACCTTTAGCCCAGGTACCTACAAGAGAATTTTTAAAATGAGTCCCATTATCTGACTCAATTCTTTCTGGGGTACCATGTCGCCACAGGACTTGTGTCTCAAGACCTAGTATGGTATTTCGGGCGGTAGCGTGGGGTACTGCATAGGTTTCAAGCCACCCAGTTGTTGCCTCCACCATGGTGAGCACATAACGCTTACCATTACGAGATCGTGGCAAGGTGATATAATCAACCTGCCATGCCTCCCCATATTTGTACTTTTGCCATCGCCCTTCCTCCCAGAGAGGTTTCATTCTCTTGGCTTGTTTAATTGTGGCACACGTGTCACAGTCGTGAATGATTTGCGCAATAGCATCCATAGTTAAATCCACCCCTCGGTCTCTAGCCCACTTATATGTCGCATCTCTCCCTTGATGGCCTGAGGTCTCATGGGCCCATCGGGCTAGAAATAATTCACCCTTGTTCTGCCAGTCCAGATCTATTTGGGCCACCTCAATTCTGGCAGCTCTGTCTACCTGATGGTTATTTTGCTGCTCTTCAGTAGCCCTATTCTTGGGCACATGGGCATCTACGTGACGCACCTTTATAACCATATTCTTTATTCGGGCAGCAATATCTTTCCACAGGTCAGCAGCCCAAATAGGTTTACCCTTTCTTTGCCAGTTGTTTTGCTCCCACTGCTGTAACCACCCCCATAGAGCATTTGCCACCATCCACGAGTCAGTGTAAACATAAAGCATTGGCCACCTCTCCCGTTCAGCAACATCCAAGGCCAGTTGGACAGCCTTTACCTCTGCAAATTGGCTCGATTCTCCTTTTCCTTCAGTGGCCTCTGCAACTTGTCGTGTGGGGCTCCACACAGCGGCTTTCCATCTACGGTGTTTCCCCACAATACAACACGATCCATCTGTGAATAGGGCATATGTCTTCTCATTTTCGGGTAGTTCATTGTATGGTGGGGCCTCTTTAGCACGTGATATCTCTTCTGCTGGCGGTGTTCCAAACTTTTTGCCTTCAGGCCAGTCCATGATCACCTCTAGGATTCCTGGACGGTTGAGATTCCCCATCCGCGCTCGCTGCGTAATCAGCGCAATCCACTTACTCCAAGTGGCATCAGTAGCATGATGGGTGGAGGGACCCTTTCCCTTGAACATCCAGTTCAGCACTGGCAGTCGAGGTGCCAGAAGGAGCTGTGTTTCTGTACCGATTACTTCAGAAGCAGCCCGAACCCCCTCATACGCGGCTAAGATCTCCTTCTCAGTTGGAGTGTAGCACTCTTCAGACCCTCTGTACGCCCGACTCCAGAATCCCAGGGGTCGGCCTCGAGTCTCTCCTGAGGCTCTTTGCCACAAACTCCAAGTGGGACCTTTCTCTCCAGCAGCAGTGTAGAGGATGTTCTTCGCATCCTGTTCCATCCGTACTGGCCCCAGGGCCACGGCACGGGCTATCTCTTGTTTAATCTGCTCAAAAGCCTGCTGCTGCTCAGGACCCCACATAAAATCATTCTTCTTCCGTGTCACCTGATAAAGGGGGCTTACAATGAGACTGTAGTTTGGAACATGCATTCTCCAAAAACCCACTACACCCAGGAACGATTGTGTCTCTTTCTTATTAGTGGGTGGAGACATGGCACTGATTTTGTTGATCACATCTGTTGGGATGTGACGACGGCCATCTTGCCACTTTATACCTAGGAACTGAATTTCCTGGGCAGGCCCTTTCACTTTGCTTCGCTTAATAGCGAAACCAGCACGCAGAAGGATCTGGATTATTTGCTCTCCTTTCTCAAAAACTTCCTTTGCTGTGTTGCCCCACACGATGATGTCATCAATATACTGTAAGTGCTCAGGAGCACCTCCCTGTTCCAGTGCAGCTTGGATCAACCCATGGCAAATGGTTGGGCTATGTTTCCACCCCTGGGGCAAACGATTCCAGGTATACTGAATGCCCCTCCAGGTAAAAGCAAACTGTGGCCTAGATTCTTTGGTCAAAGGAATGGAGAAAAAGGCGTTAGCAATATCAATGGTGGCGTACCATTTGGCTGCCTTTGACTCCAATTCATATTGGAGTTCTAACATATCTGGCACAGCAGCACTCAATGGGGGTGTGACTTCATTCAGGCCACGGTAGTCCACCGTCAGCCTCCATTCTCCACTGGCTTTACGCACTGGCCATATGGGGCTGTTAAAAGGTGAGTGAGTCTTGCTAATCACTCCCTGATTCTCTAGTTGGTGAATCAGCTTCTGAATGGGGAGCAAGGAATCCCTGTTGGTGCGGTACTGCCGTCTGTGCACCGTTTTTGTAGCAATCGGTACTTGTTGCTCTTTCACTCGTAGCAACCCCACGGCAGATGGATCTTCTGACAGGCCAGGCAAAATAGACAACTGCTTAACACCTTCTGTGTCTACAGCAGCTATTCCAAAGGCCCATCGATACCCTTTGGGATCCTTAAAATATCCCCTTCTGAGGTAATCAATACCAAGTATGCATGGAGCCCCTGGGCCAGTCACAATAGGGTGCTTTTGCCAGTCTTTACCAGTGAGGCTGATTTCGGCCTCCAACATAGTCAGTTCTTGGGAACCTCCAGTCACCCCATGAATATAAATTGATTTTGTCCCTTGGTGACTCGAGGGCATTAGAGTGCACTGTGCACCAGTATCCACCAGGGCCTTATATTTTCGTGATTCTGATGTGCCAGGCCATCTAATCCACACAGTCCAATAAACTCTATTATCCCTTTCCCCCCCTGGCTGGGGGCAGGGCCCCTCTATTTGTTACCTTCATTGTCTGCAGCAACTGGAGCAATCACCTTTTTGGAGAAGTTCACCTTGGTGGTTGATTTGTCTTGTAACTCTCTTACCCGTGCTTGAAGTACAGGAGTAGGTTGTTTATGCCACTCCTTCATATCTTCTCCATGGTCACGTAGGTAATGCCACAAGGCAAAACGTGATGTGGTCTTACTGTTGTCACTTGCTCGAGCAGGAGAACGTCTTCTTTTGATGGCTGAGACATTAGATGCCACCGGCTGGGAGGAAATCAAGTTGATGAGCCCCTCCAATAGGCTGTTTTGGGAATTCTGGTCCCCATTTGATGTATCCGTTACCTCCATGGATTTATCAGCTTCAGGCACGGTTGATAGTTTGTCTATTATATCTTCTTGTTTGTTTTCCATTCTGTCCAGCTTTTCAGCTACCTTTGTAATGGCTGAAACACAAGCTCGCAGAGGGCTTAAATGTAACTCAAAGTCTTGAAGTTTATTAACCAATTCACTTATAAGGGGTCTTCTTTCCCCTCTGCCATACATTGCTGCAAATGTGCTGGCGTACCTTTCTGGTGCGGTCTTTGTGAATGTACGCCACATGTTTGGTGTACACCTGACTCTCTCGGGATCATGCTCTTGGTCTGGCTCGTCAGGAATGAAATCGGGGCTATGTAGCATTTCCACCACAGCATATTCTCTTAAATAACAGATGCCTTCTTCCATATCAGCCCATTTCTTTTTCTCAGGCATCAGATCATCTTTGAAGGGGTATCTTTCTTTTACAGCTAACAACATCCGCTTCCAGAGGGTAAAGGCCTGGTTCTGGCATGTACTAATACCTCTGTCAATGGCTGAGTCCCTGGCAATGCCACCCAGTTGGCGAGCTTCTCTACTATCCAGCCACACACTGTTGGCCCCATTGTCCCAACATCGAAGTAACCAAGTGGCAATAGGCTCATTTGGGTGACGTGAAAAGTCTTTTCTCAGACTTCGAATTTCATTCATTTTCAGAGATCGATCAACAATAGTAACGATATCTTGCTCACCTCTTACTCTTTCGGGACTTCTTGTTGCCCTCATTGGCGCCGGTGACCGTGGTCTTACTGAGGGCCCCTCCCCTGGACTTAGGGGTGCTTCTTGTGGATCTTGGAGCCACTCCTCTGGACCTCTCTCCTCTTCTTTCTTCTCTTCTAACTGAGTCGAGATTCGTTTCATTTTCCGTCCTCTTACAGGGGCAAGTGACATCAATTGTGGTGCTTCTTGTAGTTGATCAGGTTGGTCAGTTCCAATGCTCTCATCCTCCAGTTCAGCTCGGAGCCTGTCTCGTTCGATTATGAGAGTATCTAGCTCAGATTGGAGGGTGTCTTGTTGAGATTGAAGACTGTTGAGTTTGGATTGCAGGGAGTCTCTCTCAATTCGGAGGGCATCTCTCTCAGATTGGAGGCTGTTTCTCTCGACCAGGAGACTCTCTCGCTCATTTTGCACTGTTTCCCTGAGACTCTCCTTTTCAATTTCACAAACTCTCTCCCTCTCCAGGATAGTATTGAATAAGGCCCGGTAAGCATTAGCCAGGCCCCAAATAATTTGGGCCTCCTCAGATCTTCCTGAGCCGCGACATTCCTGTCTCAAATATCTGTTTAAATTTTCAGGGTCTTTCAGGTGTTCTGGAGTAAAGTTCCATGACACCGAAGATTTCCATCTCTCTAAAGTCTCACCCAGGCCTCTCCACATTCCCTGCCACTCAGTATTTACTGGTTTTGGGGCAGACTTCCTCAAAATATAATAAATACTAATAATAAGTGAAATGGTGAGCAGTACATTCACGGAGATTAATAACGTGATCAGGTGAGCATTGAAAATCCGCATAAAGAATTCAAAGGAGAGGCTGGAAACCTGCTTAAAAATCCCCAACCCTGTAAAATTAGCAGCTCCCTCTGGAATGGTATGCCACATAATATGCAGATGCCACATAGTTATTTCCATCCATGTTTTCAATTGGCTATATATACCTATTGCTCCATAGAGCAAGGTGGTGAACTTAATTAAGGCCCAGTATGTTTTTAGCATTAAGAAAGAAGAGACAGTGGCATGCAGCCCCTTAAAAGACAGTTTCAGTAGAGAAAGCATTTTTTCTTTTTTTTTTTTTTTTTTTTCTTTTACAGAAACAAGATAGCAAGGCTCAAAGTTTACAAATATCCTAGAGTATTGGCCGTCCGCCTGGACTTTTCAAGGTCACGCTTTCAGACAGTACTGGTGAAACAGATAAACTTTCCCAATGAAGCTGTCTGAGAGCGGAGAGAGAGATTTGTTCAAAAAGCTAAAAAGCAACTGTTGCCCGCATTCTCCACCAAGAATGTCAACGGTTTACGGGCTGGTTCGGCCCGGTTCCGTGACTAGAAGGGCGGAGGGATCCGCGGATCCGCGCCCCCGGAAAAAAAAGAAAATAAGGGACCCCGAAATAATTGAAAACAGTGGCAACAATCTGAGGTAAAACAAAGTAATTTACTAAATATGGTATCAACAGAATTTTATAAGGAGAGAGAATGTGAAATTGATGGTGGATCGGCCTTACCACAACGCTGAGATGAGAAGCGCAGGCAGAGAAGCGCAGGCGAGAAGCGCAGGCAGAGAAGCGCAAGCGAAGCAGCGCAGGCAGAGAAGCGCAAGCGAAGCAGCGCAGGCAGAGAAGAGAGCATCAGGTGACCTTGCCGGGAGTTATATCTCCTCGCTGACCGCAAAGCCCCCTGGGGAAACGTAGCTGCTCTTCTCCGCTGGACAGGCACCCGGAACTTGAGCATCAGCAGTCAAACCCCCAGTACATTGCATGATGTTATGATGTGGAATACCGATAATGAAAAATCATGAAACCATGACACCATCTCATATATCTTTCCACATACCTGCATTATCCTCACTGATTTGCTTAGGGAACCTAGATACATCCACTGGTAATTCTGAACTAAATCAATTTTGTAAGTATAGCTTGAAAGAGGGAGAATAATGCCAAACCGCAAATAATCAGTACAACAGACAACATCAGTAGTAGAGCAGAGAGACGAGAGCCACACAGCAGCAATGACAATGAATTAAAACAGAAAAAAAATAAAAATAAAAAAATCAGACAATACAAAATTTGGTTATATCAGAAAGAGCCCACTCCTTTTCCATGCTGTTCCTGTAACAAATGCTGCTTAATTATTGCTTCCTACCCCCTCCTGTCCTGCTCACACTTAGCAGCTAGCTGGCTCACTGCTGCAGGAGTGGTGGACCTGGGAGGAGGAGCCCAGCACACCCACTAAACATACAAACCCCCGCATCCTTTCTTGTCTCCCTCACCGACAGTTGCAGCAGCCTGGCTTTTCATGGTGGGAAGCACAGCTTAATCTTTCCCCACTGCTCACAGTACATGCACACACACATTTCAGGCAAGATTTATTTAGTGTCTGCTGTTCCCAAAAACATAGCACACACCAAGCAGGATATAAGCTACTATAGCCAAAACACCACACACTAATTAAAGCTCTAAAAGACAAAACACAGTTCCTGCATACCACAAGTGAATGACCACAACCTACCTGAAAGCACATCTAGAGTGTAATATACACTCCTCTGTATTTGAAGACTGAAATAAAATGAGGACTCTAACAGAAGTAAGAATAATTACCAAGAAGGATGAAGTTTTAATGTTCTCAAGTCATATTGGGATGGGGTTGAGTTAGAAGTTCTAGTCTTAAACCCAGTGGTGCCTGTTCCTGCTAGTGAAGTTAGCAAATATTTACCAAAGAATTAAAACTGGTTTACTGAAAAGAAAATACATAGGGGAAAACGTTTACAATCCCTAACAGGGATCAGAGACGTTTCAATTCTTGAGCCTGGAGCAGCTACTCAAAACAGAAAGAAAAGTGCTTCTCTTATTACAGCTATGTCAAGAGTCAGAGGGTATATACTGGCACTAGAGGATATTTCAAGCTCTCTATGCTCCATATCATTAACTCTCTGCTTGCTGAGCTTTCAAACTCTAAATATCAAAAAATAAAGTGCATTCTCTTTTTGTCTTCCTTGGTGATAAGCATCTCAGTCACTTCTAGGCAGAAAACATCTGTTTTATATACCCATGTACTTAAAAAGCAGCACTGCACTGCTGACAATTTTGGCCTCAGCTATATTTGTCTGTCAATACTCTGTAACCTGTCTTAGTTTGTTTATTCCTGAACAGAGATTAGACCACATAAGCGTACAAAGATTGTTGCTTTAATATATCCATTCTTTAGAACCTGGGTTTCCAATTACCTTTATTACATGCCCATAGCACAGGTTATATTGCTCCAATCCCCATTACATTTTCTAAATTTGCCTATATGAGTACAGTTCTACACCTGTAAACACTCTCATTCTCTGAACAACAGCACATGGCACATCCCTTCCAGGTACAGAATCTCAGCAGGAGTCAAATTCATTATGCAGGAAAGAAAAGTCTGCTCCTGATGGTCTTGCTGCAAAAGCAAGCCCATATGGCCAAAGCACCAGGGCTGAGGTCACATGTGGATGGCTCAGTCAGAGCTCCATGGAGTGTGGTATTACTGCTGCAACACATCAACCTGCTGGCAACACTGCCCAGCAGTGACACCAACCTCTGCTTCTGGATTCCTCTCTGGGTACCTGTCCTAGTGACATCTGGAAAGAGACTTTGTTAGAGTATATGTTGTTCTAGCTCCAAAGATTAGCTTATGAGCACAGTGGTAGTACAAACAGCTCTGCAAAATGATGTCTCTTGTGCCTTCTGCACAGAAAGTTTCTGTATCTGTTTGCTGTACAACGCTTGCTTTAAAATGTATGCTCAGTCTACATATATACTTGATTAATCAGACTTTGGCCAATTAATTATTCTTATAAACATTCTACACGTGCGTTAACTTCAGGAACTCAGCAACACTGAATTGCTGACATATATCGTTGTAGGGACATGGTTTTGTGGGCAACGTTGGTGGTAGGTAGATGGTTGGACTAGATTATCTTAGTTGTCTTTTCCAACCTTAATGATCCCAACAAAACATGCGCACTGAGACTGACCAAGATTGCCTGAAAGCTTCTGTCTGCCAAGTGATAAGAACTCATCAGAACAAGATGCTATATTGTAATAAATGTGATCTTAACTAGAAACTGTATTTGTTTAATGTGCACGTAGCTACATTACAACGTAAAACAAAACAGTTTGTATTTCTTGGCTTACTCTGGCTAGATTATAGTCTTTGCTATGAATTTAATCTCATTCAAGAAAAGAATTCCATAGATGCAAGGGCAACTCCTTTTCAACTCAAGAGACACCCCTGCCTCAACTTAAGTTTTATTTATGACAGCAAATGAAATATATTATACCTACTTGGTTACACATTGAATGATACAATATTGCAATAATTTGAAGCCACCATCAAAGGGCCACCGTCAAAGTGGGCAGGATATTTGTTTCATGAACTGGGACTAAATCACACACACAGAGCCATGTCCTCAACTCCTTGACAATCTTCCAAGTTCTCTCCTTACAAAGTGAACAATAATTGAAGTTAGCTTATGTCATTTTGCAGCAAATTCTCATCCAGCATCATTATTTCAGCAAAACACTTGCTACGAATGCAAATACGCCAAGCTGACATAAGTTCTTTCCAGTGTCACACATGAGGCAATAATGCAAGTAGAAACCTTTCTGCTGTAGTGTAGGCAAGAGCTAAGCTATGCAAGGAAAAGGAGCTTTGAATAACTACCTAGCTAAAGCAAAGCTGCAGCACTGGCAGCATGCTAATACACCTGACAAGACTATTGATTTTATTTCCTGTGGCCCAGGCCATTAATCCTTACTAAAAATGTGTCAACATGAGAATGTGAAATATTAACCTCTGGAAAGCACAGAGCACCACGTACTTCAGTAAAGAATCTCCCCAAAATCCAGCAGAAGTTTAAACTTTAACTGGGCCCATAATTAGAATAAGATCATTTCCCTTTCTACTCAGATAGAAGAAATCTCCAAAAATGCACTTCACTCATCATGCATTTCCTTCAGCACAAAGAAGCAAAGTAACTCCCATCAGACCCGGCTCACTTTCAAAAAAGAACAGCAAAGCCAACTGTCTGCTCAGGACTGTTCTTCCTTTGATCAGTGCCCAGCCTTAACTCCTATTGCTCTGATTGCTTGAGAGTAGGGGCTGTTCCCTAAATTTCATCACCTGAGAATTTTAGTGCATCTATTTTCTGTATGAACAGTCACAGTGTATCAAGCTCTGTACCAGTGGATTTTGTGTGTGAGGTCTTTGTCATTCACAAGGATCACAGTTTAGGGGAAGAGGGGGGTGAGGAGCAGAAAAGCATCAGACACTATGAAAATGTACTCCAAACTCAAAAATACTCCTTTGCCATTTCAAACTGACCCTGACATTCTAATCTGACTACTTCCTGAAAGCTCCCAGAGTGGGATATTCTGCTTTCTTGGTGTTTATAAAGTGGAAAAGTTACGAGAATTCTCTCAAAAGAGCATTAAAAAGGAACAAGCACAGAGACTATAAGAACCATTATATAGTTTGTGCCCTCTATATCAAAACTCCTAAAATGTTGATATTGCCTTATTGTAGCTTTCTTCTCTATATATTCCATCTGTACCACAAAAACCCATCTCTGACACTACATAGAAAGCTGAATCCCATCTTTTCTTTGTTCCTTGGCTTACAGTATGGATGTAGACTTTGTGTTGGGATTCTGTGAAACAAATATTCCTGTTTTCTCCCATCTTTTCTAAATGATTCCCTAAAAAAGCCACAGGCACAATTAACTAAATCAAATGCCTTTTTCAGAGAGGTGGACATTCATCACACTGTTACACATTAGCATTGAGATCGTGAACCACAGAAGTCATTTATGGCTGGTTTTACCAGCATTATAGATTTTCTCCCACACTTGCATACAAGGTAAATGTAACTTCAGTAATTATACCTGAGAAAAGAGGGGCAGGCACGATCCACTCTTTTGTGGTTGTATTATACTGTGTGCATGCAAGCATACAGGCAAGCAAAACAAGGGAGGCACAGTGCCACTCCTTCCTGGCAACACAACAGCTATCTGACAGTGCAACACAAATTCCTTTTGTAAGATAAAACTGCATTTGATAATAATCTTCCTCAAAACATTTCTTTTTCAGTGCTGCCAAAGAGCCTAGGAATAGGTGGGCAAGGTGCTTCAGCTCCCAGAGCTTTAGTTCAGAGAACCTCTTGCTCACCTTGGCCTCAAATCACTCTCCACAGTCACATCAGAAAGCACACCACAGAGTCTGACAGGATTCACGACCAAGCATGATGCAACACCTGTTGGCAACCATCAGGCAGCCTGGGAAGTATCCTCTTGCCCAAATATACAACCTTGTACCCATCCTGATTCTGAGCTAATACATTAATACCAAACGTAAACAAGCCCAGGAATTAGGTTTACAAACATTATTTGATGAGAAAACTCAATGAATTTTCCCCCCATCTTTTTTTTTCTTGCTATTCTGGACTTGCTAGTCTCTCCACTTCTTGCTCTGCATCATTTTGCTCTCAGCTTCCATGTGTGCCCATTCCTACCTTCAAATTAAATCTTTCCAGAAATGTGTTTTTTCTTAATCTGTACACAAATTACAGCAGGAATTGCTCAAAATGTTGGCAAATGTCTCCCCTGCTGCCTCTCTCAAGCCACAGTATTGTTGTATTTCTACAATATGCTCACTTAAGAACATGATTAAGATCTTGTTCCACTCAATGCTCTACAGGTGCACTGTATGATGTTAGACTTTCAATAAGCACAGCCTTAGATGTGCAGCAACACAGTGATCCACTAATACAATGGTAATGCAGCTGGAATTCAAGAGCGATGGGCACTTAAAAATGTTACAGGCCTCTGGACCTGGAAATCTGGGAATGAGAGTCCTCATCATCAGGGCTGTTTGGAACGCCATGGCAAAGAATAGCAATGGGAGATGAAGATTAAGAACAAGACATTTTGGGGAAATTAATTATATTCATCTTTGGTTATGTTTTCTCTGCCTCTACTCAGTACCATTAGCCCTTCTCTTTCTTTTTTTTAAATATTGAAGTCACAATATAAACAAGAAACAGACAGGGCCAAAGAGAGTAGTGTTGGGTCACATGTGCTATTCATACATTAATCACCTCCACAACCAAACAGTGAAATCTCTCATACTGATAATTCCTGACTTGCCATTTTCATGTATTTCTGGGGCTCTGTTAAACTGCTGCTCTGGAATAGGATTTTGGGCACACATGTGCTTTTGGGCTATCTTGTCTCTGTGTTAGACAGGGGCTTTTAAAATTGCAGCTTCCTCCACCTACCCTCTTTACATTTGGCTGTTTTTCTCAGCCTCCATATTTTCAGGCCTCCTTCTACCTGCACCTCCAACCTCCTCCCCAGTGCAGCATTCCATCCAAATGACTTTTTCCCTAAACAGAAATCACATCATCATTAACATTATACATGCAAAGAGGCCTAAAAAAATAAAAATAAAAAAAGCTGGCTTGCAGATAGCATCTGAGATGCATATGCAGCAACTGGGCACACTCATGAACCATTTGGAAATCTGGCTCCTGGCAGTTAAATTGCAGACAGACATGATCTAAGCTTTCACAGCTTTCTCCCATCATGGCCAGATGGTGCCTGACCCCTGCAATAATTTTCTGCCATATTTCACCCATATGCAAACCTCACTGCTTCCATCAAGCCATTACTACCAATAAACATTTTTAGAAATTGAGATTTTAATAAAGCATTAATAGAAAAAGGAACACAAAAATATGAAGATTTCATACATTCTTCACACACATCTATTCTTTAGAGATCACCTTAGGCTCTTCTAAAGCATCTCCATCTGTACTAAGCACTGCTCCAACTAAATCAGTCTGAATGGCTGGCTCCGTAATGGAGCCTTGAGAATATTCTGATTTTCTCCCTTCCCTAATGATCCTAGACTGAGATCCACTTTTTCCTTTTTGCTTACACGGCTCAACTTCCCACTCAGCCTCTTTCCGTACTCAACTCTTATTACTAGAACTTCCAACCTGAAACTCTCTAGTACATACAAAATATGCTGGCATTATATTTCTTGTCCTGCCTCTTTCTGGTTGTCCAGAAACCATCCAGGTATTCTTAAATCTAATTAACAGATCCTTTTTCCTTTCCGCTTTTACGCAGTGCTTCTCCCTGTTTATCCATTCACTGACTGTTAAAGCAATTCCACTTCCCTGACACCCACTGAAGAAAATGTTTCTGCTCACTTTTCTCAGATACGTCTCTGTACCTCCTTCTATCCCATCTCCATATTTGGTTTCCTCCATGACAGGGAGAATACTGTATTCTCTCCAAGTTCCTCTAGAATAATTTATCTTAAGAACGAAGGTCCAGGAAACCTTAGGTACATTACTGCAAGCAAGGTAATGGAATCTCTTCAATCAGAATCTGCTGCAACGAAGAGACAGGAGGATATATTCTGTGATGAAAGGAGAAACATTGGCTCACACAATCCAGAAGGAACATGATTACCTTCACCACAGCATATCTAGATACTGCAGCAGGAGAGCCCTGAGACCCCATGTTTCTCACCAGGAGCTCTCAGGAGACATGTTCCTCCTAATCAAGGCTTAGACTCTGACCACATGAAGCAACCACCCTGCCAGAGCTATCCATCATCCTCTCACCAACCCTACCCAGATGCAAAGTTACAGAGAATCGTCAGGCACTCTTCCCCATTGCACTTCAGCACCTACATGCAATTACAGAGGATATGGGAATGCTCCAGGAGCCTTCTTAGCCCCAGTGTGGTTCTTAGTCCCACTTTGGTTGCTGTACTGTGAGGCTGACACAGTCTAGATGAAATATGTGAAGTTATAGGGTGAAATAAAGTCTCATTCTAAAGCCTATATCAATTCATTTGCCTTCCTAGGGAAACAAGATGCCCCCAGGAACAATATTCACAGCTGTAGTCCATATTCTCCCTTCATCCAACTTCATGAGCTTAGGACTTTTTCTAAATAGTTCCTTCCGTATTGATTAATGAGGCATTAAGTATTCTTCCCAGATGTAGAGAAAATAAGCTATAGAGATAGGTTTATAAACATAGTGCCATACCATGCAGAGAGCCAAATAAGTTCCCCAGTAAAGCCAACTGTGGAACCAGAAATGTGACAGGCACATAAGCACCACACTAGTTCAGCTCTCTGGGACAAAAGAAAGCTGCCCCCAGGGGCCATGCTGATCCCTAAAGGCATTCTTGCTTTCTAGGAGCCAGCTCAGCAATTTCATTCATACCACACTGACATATTTGACATTTCAGGACTAAACATAGAAAAGACTCAAAAGTACTGCCCTCTATTTCTGGTGGATCTCACACTCATCCTGCTACCTTTGCCAGTATTTTCTTCCCTAGCGAAAGAGAGCAAAAATCAATCCCAGGAGGAATTTCAGAAACTGTTCTGCTCAATTCATCCCAATCTCCACCTAATGAAAGCAGACACTTTGATGACTGAGATTAATTCACTGCTTATGCAATCAGAATCCTTCTCAGCCTATACAGAACGAAGTCAGACCTTGCTCCTCATAGGTATCAGTGTTACAGATACATTTCTAGGTTCTGCCAGGACACTGAAAGTCACTTAGTCTTAGAATTGCAGTTCCCCATCAGCTCCTTTTGCCGAACGACAACTGCGGAAAAGCACAACTGTCAGTTTCTTTATGCTTCCTACAGGTATCAGTGCTAACTCATTCTGGGGCCTAATGGATCTGTAGGAATCATGGGCTAGAAATGCAAAGTGCTAATTACAACATGGCTTGCTTTTGAAATGTTACATTCTCCATTTATTCCATTTCCAAGTGTATTCTCCCTACAGCTCTGTGCTACGCTTATGCTTGGTGAGTAACCTATACCAAATTTCTCCTCAGAAGCCAGGTAATGTACATTTTGTACATATTTTTACAGCACCTGAAAGTGTCAGTGGGCCACTGCTAAGAGCAGGTTGCTATTATGCAGACTGTAACTCAAGCCCAGCCAGCACTAATCTGTCTTTAAGTCTAGACAGCACCTCATCCACATCTCCTGTCACAACGAAGGCAGGTGACAATGACAAAGTACTTTCTGATTATCTGCATTCTTCCTTTTCCTCTTATTCTGCTTGGTTTGTCTTCACACGGAGCTTTGTAAGACTGGGATGGCAATGTAAGCAGCTCTTAGCACATTGCATGAGCTAATAGAATACAAATGATTATATAAATAATAAAGCTGCTGAAGATTTTCTTGTCGCTGCTTTCTCTGCTCCATTGGCTTGACTTAAAGCACACATAAAAATGGCCTCTGCTAAGTGTTATGTTCATAGCATCCATAAATAAAATTAAGACCCTGATTTAAAGAGACACTAAGAAGCTGCATCTCGTCTTGATTTCAATCAAACTGGGATGCTCAGTGCCTATGAAAATCAGGCCCAAGGCTCTGTGGATGAAAACGGAAGGATTTGATCTCTGCATGACATTTTGTATTCAGCAAGGCAGTTTCATTTCTTCTGTAAGATACTCACATACTCATTTCCAGCATATATGCATCCCCTTAACAAATCTAGAGGTCAAGCAGCACAGCAGCACCAGACCAACAGTCATTGCTCATATCAGCAGACTGCACATAAGATAAAATCCCTGACATCACAAGTCAAGCATCTGTAGGATAGTAATTTGTCAGGCAGCTATACAGCCCTAGAACAAGATCTAGCTCAGCATCACAGTTTCCATGAATCTGGCATGAAAACCCAGCTCTGCCATCTCTCTGATATAAATGTTCATACCAGGTTATTATGATAACCCTCTTGGATGCATATAGAATTAGACCCATTCAGCCACACTCTTTAAGGCATCTATCCAGAGGATTAAAACACTTCCCTGTAAATGACTGAAAGCCTACAGAAGGCACTTCGCATACTACACCACAGGTATCATCTCTGTAATTCAAGAACCATAAGTCTGATACTGACAATAAGCTCATGACTTTCATGGTTGATGTCTTCTGCCCAGATGAATGTTAAGTTTATCCTTACAGTGCTGCTGTAGTATTAGTGCAAAATACATCACGAAGGAAAGACACTGAGTGTGTAATAGCAGGCAGGAAAAAGCAATGATTTTGAGAAACCAAAAGCAATGAAACAATAGTTAATCTGAATCCCCTACCTCTTTGAGGCAGCCCATGAAGTTGTTGCTTACTGGAGAGCCAGGTAAATCAGCAGTACTGGGGCTCCCTCCCACATAGAAGAAGTCATCTGAGCCCAGCATGGTGTAGTCTTCCTGTGTGTAACCCGTGGTGGTAAGGATGCCATCCACAGAGATGGTCACCTGTTCAAGGGACACAACAAAGAAAACCCCAGCAATGACCTTACAGTCCTGAGAAGAACGAGTCACCTCCCTTATATTTTTATGTCAGTTTTATTAAGGATTTTGTTGAGATTTGGTTTGTTTGTCGTTTTTTTTTGTTTTGTTTTGTTTTTTAGTTCAGCCAAGCTCCATTTTCTGGTCTGCTTCAACCGCAATGGAAATTTTTCAGCATCTGCTTCTTCCCTTTCTAGTGTATCAACACTTTCAGGCTGAACCAGCACTCTAAACACTGAGATGATTTCCATTTACACAGGCCAGAAAATGGAATTTTCCTTGTAGATTTCTCATATTAGCTGATTTTATGATTAATTAGTTTTTATTTTAATGATTACAGTTAGTTATGGTTGTTAGTTAAAAAAAAAAAACACTAATGAAGACGAAGTTGGTATTTTTTATTTTTTATGTTTCTTTTGCTCACAGCACACTGACAATCATGCATTCAGGGAGGGGTGGGAAAGGGATCTCACTTTCAATACATTATGGATGTGCATGCCATGTACCTAGGGACATACACACCCACCACCCACCCCCAAAATAAATTTAATAAAAATGGTATTTCATAAATTAACTCAACCAAAACATAAACAGGAAAAAAATCAAAATAAATCAAAATAAAATAATTCAAACCACACACTAACATGAGAAAGAGAGATAAGCAGAGATGAGGTGGAAAGAAAACACAAAGCGTGCACACACTGCGCTTTGACACATCATGCCATTATACCTGGAGCCCAGAAAGTTGAGAGGAAAAGAAAGAAAGCAAAGAGAGCAAGAGAGAAAAGAAAACTATTTCACACGTGCATGCAATCAAAAATAAAAATACCAAACAAACTCCAAGATAATAAAAAAAAACTCAAAAACAAACAGGGAAGGACCCAAAATCTCTAACCCCAAATACATGGAGGGTGAAGGGAACTGGAAGGAGAAGGAGGGAGAGGAGCAAGTGAACTTGATGTGTTTTGCGTAGATGTTGTTAGTGGTTTGAAGGAAAGATGGAGGAAAATAGATTGAGGCTGGTGGGAGACGGGCGAGTCACCAGACGTGGACATGCCATGCAGAGTGTGTACTGAAACAAACAGCCGGCTGAGCTCCTTTTGGCCACGGCAGGTGGAAAGTCAGAGAGAGAGAAAGTGAGAGAGAAGGGGAGGAGAGAGAGAGGAGGGAGGGAAGTGGGGAAAGTTGGGAGAAAGAGGACAACTCTGGCCAGTTTGCCTGTAATAGCCGTTGCCACAACAAAAGGATGAGAGAAAAAGAGAGCCTTCACCACCACGGACTAGAGGCCCTGCAATGGTTCTGATCTAAAAACCTTCTGAGTTAAAAAAAAATAAAAAATAAAAAATAAAAAAATCAAAGGGAAGGAAAAAAATAATAAAAAAAGGGAGAAAAAAAAAATGATCACTGGAACACAAAACAACTGAAGAGGGAGGTGAGGAAACCAATGAAAGAAATTCCAAACCCCATTTCCAGAACAGCTGTGTTCACTGCTTTTGCTCTTCATATTTTCCATTAAAAAAAAAAAAAAAAGATAAATGTGTTTTTGAAGAAACTAAAATAAAATTAAAGGAAGAAGTAAGTATAAAGGAGGGGGGAAAAAGAGGGACTAGGGGAAGGAAAAGGCAGGTAACACACGGCAAACCCAAAAAAAGAGACAATAAGAATGATATCTACCAGACAATGTAGTTTGTTTACCATAGCGTGTCCAATGCCTGAGTGCTTTGCGGAAAAGGGGGAAGAAAGGAAATTAAAAAATCGTGAACAGAACGATTGTTAATTAAAATAACTAAAAGCAAAGATGAGTCGTTAGGGTGTTAGTACATTAGTTGGTTAGTAAAAATGACACATTGCATGAATGGTCTAGTGTTAGTTTTCCAAAAAAAGGCGTGGGGCGCCTGACACACACAAAGTGAGAGAGGACAATATGACCAGGACTCTATGGGGAGCCATGCCATCTACTCTGTAAAGAAGAAGGGTGCTGCCTAGTCTTCCCACCCCAGTATTAGTAATTAACTTCAATCCTCATACACATTATCCAGGACTGAAGCAAATTTAAAACAGTGCAATACTTACCCTTCAAATTTCCATCAAGGTGCTTCCCCCAAGCAAAAACCTTATGCTCAGAAACATACACACCAGTTTGTCCCTTCAGCGCAAACCCAACCATGACTCCTTTCTTTCACCTACCACATCCCTATATTCTTGCTTGTCTTTCAAGCCTCGCTACCCTTAAGCACTGCAGACTATCACTGGCAGGCCAATATTTCTTTGGCTGGAGAATACAGCTGAAGATGAGTACAAAACTCTGAACCTATCCTTAGAAGTTTCAAAATCTGCAGGTTTCTTTACAGTGGGTAAATATGTGACTTTCAGGAGAAGCATACAAAAAGGCACGTGCTGGGGTGTTTGTGTCATCTGAGCATACAGGAGTTGAACCTCCTACAGTAAGGAAGAAATGTGTTGAGGAATTGTGTAAGAAGAATTCTGTCATTTGAATCAAGAAAACAGAAGATGGTATTTAATGTCTCAATGTTATATTGCATCTATATTACAGAGCAAGGGGAACTCACAGATTAGTTCTTTTAGCTGAGTTTTGTAGAGCTATATGGATGGTTTTTTACTTCCCACAGAATGCAGATTCCAACTGTTTGAATCTACATATTGTTTCTTGTTTGCTTTTTAGTAGCTGAGGAACTCAAAATCTTTATGGCAGATTTTGCATGGTGAACTAGCTTCAATGCTAGCACGGAAGTGCAGGCTCCAACTCCTTGTCCCATATGATCAAAGTTCGCAAGATTATCCTGTTTCACAAGTGAGATCTATGCTGCCTCATGTAAAAACCACCCTGCAAATTTTGAAGGGCTGCGTATTGAACATTACTGTGCAAGTAAATTCATTTTTACAAACAAGAAAGTTGGAATTTAGCATGGTATGGTGAGGAAACATGCTCTGAAAGTCCTGATAAAATACAGCCATGATCCTATTTCCAGTAAAGGTTTCACACAAGGCAGAATCTGGGCTTAGTTTTAACTAAAATAATAAGATAAATAAACAAGGAGATTTGTTTTGACATTAACAATCACTACTCAAGGGAATCTCTGGATTCACATGATCTGTCACTAAGGAGATTAACTGCTGTGACAGTCATTTGATCTTAAAAAAATAAAATAAAATAAAAAAGGAAGCACTTAGCTACAAAGCATTTAACAATTCCAAAACGTACTGGGCAAAAGTCCAGCTATTTAAAGTTCTGCTCCAATTCCAGGAAAAGCAAAAAAATTATGCAAATCCTCCTTCATCTCCTACCCAGAAAGAGCACAGGAGAAGATTGATGATATCTTAAAGTTCCTGATAATCAATTTACCTGGAATTGTTTTAACTTTGGATCATATTCTTGGAATCTCTACTTCATTTTAAAGATTAAGCCTCAATATTTAGGGTCAATTCTT
This sequence comes from Meleagris gallopavo, assembly GCF_905368555.1. Lineage (NCBI taxonomy): Eukaryota > Metazoa > Chordata > Aves > Galliformes > Phasianidae > Meleagris > Meleagris gallopavo. The sequence goes on along the minus strand of NC_139408.1, from coordinate 39,437,734 downwards.
CGTGGTGCTTTTATTTCTTTTTATTTTTATGCAACATGTTCATAGTTGAAAACAGAACTTCCAAGTGGCCTGTATTGCATTGCAAATTTACACGTGAATTTCTGAAAATATGATACACATAAAATAAAGTAGTACTTCTGGCATTTCTGGAGTGGCTGACCTCAAACAGTTGGTGCATCATCCTCTAGTAGTCTGATGGGAACATCTGCATGAAGTAGGATCATTAAGACCTATCCAACACATTAGAAATTAAATTTGCATTTGTGTATAAACTGGTAAAAATAGAATAATGATTCCACTAGCAAAAACCCTGCAGTCTCGTGGAAGTTTGATGACAACCAAAACATCATAAACATGTAGAAATACAAGAATTCACATGGGAAAGACCTTCACCCCCCAGAGCAAATATTTAAAAGACAGATGTGAAATTGCTCAAACAGAAATCACTAACTGACATCTATTGGTAGAAACTGCTTCTGATCCCTGGCACTGGTAAGCCTATATCTGCTGATATTTTTTGTTTTAGCTATTGTAAATTTTTATCACAAAAGATGTTTTCTCAACAAAAGATGTTGTATAAACTTGGATAAAGTTTGCATTAATATCCACATAAATGAGCAAATAAACAGATCAAATTGTTATCACAAGTTGTTTTTACAATCTCAGTTTACATGCTATTTCTGACATCTCTACCAATCAGTATGATATCAAGTAGCTCAAATCTAGAGTGTAAACTTCATCCATCATGTGGGCCTTAGTGACTTGATACATTCACCGTCTTTCAGAGCAAGATTATTTAATTTTATCTTATCTATATATGTCTGAATTTATATTTCATGAAGAGGTCTTCAGAAATTTAAGTCTGGCCTAATACCAAATACATCACCTGATAGAGTTGTCTGCTTAGAAAGGCAGCATGCAGATGTGCAAAATTACAGTGGCAAAATCAGAAAAAACTTTTCCAAAGTGGAATTGTAGGGTGTTGGATTGATCTGGGTTTGCTTGGCTTTTCTGATCCTTCCACTTTTCCAGTCCTCACAGCCAACAGAAGAGTCTCATAGGCAGAGACTTAAGAAATAAAGTAGAATCTCATTATAGAAAGAAGGGGAAAAGTTAGAAGAGAAGAAAAGAACAGAAGACTCAGAAAGACTCCAGCCAATTAATTCCAAAGCTATAAAGTTAAAATTATTACACACGTACCCACCAAACCTGCATACCTGCACACTTGCATACACACAAAAAGGAAAAAAAGAAAGTGAAGGAAAAAAAAGATTTTGAGAATTAGAGTTATGACATCATGGCAATGGTTAGACAAATTAACAAAACTTAAGAGAAAGAAGAAGAGTGTAGAACATTGGTTGCTGGAAAAATATTCAATTCCCACAGTAATTAAACGCAACAAGAATATTACTGATAAGATTGAATCATAATTAAAGAAATAAGAAAATAAAAAATGGCAGAACAAAAATAGGGAAAAGAGAGATGAAAGTAAAGTCATGCACAAGATTTTATTATTAAATCAGACTGAGAAAAACAGAAAACTAATAAAGTGAAAATGAAAATATTGCAACAGGGATAAATTCCCATTAACCTTTTTTTTTTTTTTTAATCATCCACTATCATCATCCCAATAACTAGAAGAAAAGAAGAAACTCTAGTGAGCCCACCAAGCATCCCCATTTCTCCCTCATATCCACCTCTGTCCAAATATAAGAGAACAAAGTTTTCCCCAGCATTTTCTCTCCTTCAACATTACCTGCCGCAAGTTGCGCGTCACCTTAACGTCATGCCATGCGTTGTCATTGAATTTGCCATTGACAGGCTCCACAATGGCTTCGAAGGCCCCAGACCCCAGGTTAATGACCAGTGAGACCGCACCATCTTTCAGGGCCAGGTTGACATAATCAGCAGACTTGCCGGTGTGCAGAATGAGTCCGTTGCGTTGCCATGTCTTGAAGGAGAGAGTGATCTCATCGCTGCTGCTCTGGATGGGGTTTTGAGACAGGTCATAGCAAAGGTATTCGGAACCACGGAAAGTGGCCATGTTCTCATCTCGCGCTATTAAAAAAAAAAAAAAGGGGGGGGGGGGGAGGGGGAAACAGAAGAACTATTTAGCAGTTATCCAAGAAGAGATTTAAGATTGCTATGAAATTTCTGAGAAATCCCCACAGCACTGTTAATGTTCTGTACTGCCATATATCATGACATGCTAATGACTGTATGGCTCCTATTTCAATACGGCTATCAAGAGAATTAACAGCAGGGTCCTCGGTACCCATAAATTTCAATGCTGTGTTTGCAGTCTCACTGCAGCACTGTCACCATAGGGACCATTCAGAAGTATGCGGCAGACCCTACAATGTTTGAAGACTCTCTTATAAGACATTTTACATCCTTAAATGAAGAATGATGGAAAACTACACTAATAACAGCATGACTATCAGCTAAGCATTGTTCCAAAAGGAACCAAATTACCACGAAGATTAATATTTAGATTGATAGCAAAACCTTGTCTAGTCTTATCCTAACCTATCTGCTAGGCAATCTGAGGGACATCAGAATAGACACCTTGATAGAACTGCTGCTTTCTTTCAACTGAATGAGAGATCAAACAGACAAGAAAACCACACAAGTGTAGTTTCCTTCTTTCCAAAGACAACGAAAGACCACTCAAAATACATTTGTTGACAGCTCTAAAAAATGATATTCTTGCTAAACACATCCCAGAATTTTGCCTGTCTGATCACCCTATCCAGAGAATCTTTAGTGTGCATACTTCTAATACAGCAAAAATAAACACAGAGCATTTTACCTAGCATGAGACATGAAATATTTTCACATTAAAGAAAAAAAAAAATAATAATTCATCTATGTACAGTAGTGAAAACCACTGAATTCATTTCTTAGCAACTGGAGGCAGCATTTGAACACTTAATATCGTTAGTGTTAGATGGACTATCTGGGCTTCCATAGTCATTTGGAATCAGTTCATCCACATTGTACTGCTGTGACTCAAGTCAGCTATATACCCTGATTTTGCCTGTTAGGGCAAAAGTGCAGAACTGTGATGGTAAAGCTTTCAGGAGCAGCCAGGCTGGCTGTACCAGTCTCTACCAGTGCAGTCTGGGGGAAAATTGCACTTGCAAAGAAGTCTACACAGATCTACAGAACCCCCTCGCCCTCTCCCCCCCCCCCCCCATTCCATATGCTTTCTGATCCCCAGCTGTGAAAGAGCTTCTGAGCATGAATAACTGCATGGCACAAGCAGTCAAGTCACTGTTTCTTACAATCCATTGCATAAGGCAAGTGTTGGTGGTATTGCCACTGATAGTAGTAGTGTTTTTCTGCTTCATCTTGTCTCATTTAGTAAACCTAATGCAGATTAGCCAGAATCTGTCAGTACAAGACTGAAGGGAAAATACTTGTCATTGCCTTCCTTGAAAAATAACTGCATAGTGAAATCTGTGCCCTCACAGCATGAAACAGAAGTGACAAAACAGCATAGTGTTACAAGAACATACATCATCCTCTAAGTGATAGGTTTGCTTTAAAAACATACTTCTGTAATCTCTACTGAGGGTATCATAGAATGAACTCATTAAAAAACCTGGGCATTTTGAAGGCAGCAGTAATGTGTGTGTGTGCTTATGGAAGCATACTATGTGTCTATATACATATACATATATATATATATATATACACATACATACATATATATATATATATATATGTATGTATACATGTATATATATATGTCCCTTTAAGCAAACAGTAAGACAAATTACTCCTTGTAGCAACACAGGTTGGGAGCCAACTGGCTCAAAAGCAGCTTTTCAGAGTGTCAGTTGTTTACAGGCTGGTTCGGACATTCTCTCTCATTTTACTTGATATATTAGGTTCAATTCTAATTATATTGTATTATAGTGTGTTATCATGCATTCCGATATCTTATTTAGTAAATTAGTTTGTTTCTCCTCAGATTGTTGCCGCTGTCTTGTTTTTAGGCCCATCTCTCTATCCTTTTCCTTTTTTTCTCCTTTTCTCTTTCCTGGGATATGGGTCCATGGGTCCTCCTGATCTGCTAGTCACAGAACTGGGCCGAACCAGCCTGTAAGCCATTAACAAAGAGAAAGACCTGGGGGTCCCAAAAGACAAGCTGAACACAAGATAGCATTTCAGTAAAGAAAGCAACTGATCAAATACTAGGCATCTAAGGGCAGAAGTCAAACACCATCATTATGACCAAGTCATTTTCCTACAGCCATAGATTTGTGATGTACTGAGTACACATTTGACATTTTAGGGGGAAGGAGGCATGGCTGGTTGGTTGTTCACTCACTACAAAATGTATTAACGGGGCTCATTCACAGTTGCCCAGCCACTAAGACAAAATTTCACTGGTCTGCTTGACACAAAGGAGGAGGCAAAGAATAGGTTAGAAAGCTAAACGGCAATTTAAGACAACTCATCAAAACATGGTGGAGAAAATTTAGAGGTAAATTACTCTTATATTCTTACTTGTACCCATGGTTTTAATATAAAGCACTATCAATCCATTCCTGCATGCAACTACATCATCAGCTTGTTTCTTCTAGTCACCGTTGTTATAAATAGGATCCTAGACCTGATCCATCTTTGGATCCTTATTTTCTGAAAGGATATTAAAGGGGTTTCGGGGAATGTAACTTATTTCTGTTTCACATATAGTTTTTTTGTTTGTTTTTTTTTTTTCCTTTTTCCCCTCAGTGTTCTGTATAAATATTCAAATTTGCAGACCACACACTAAAATCTCTCTGGGGCACACACGCCAATGAAAAGACACACCTGTTCACCCCATGTCTCCCAAGGTCAATATAGCCACTAAAAATACATTTTCTGAATCACTGCTTCCTGAACTGTAGTCTGTGGATCAAAACACATGGCCATATTAAAGGCTTTAGCGCATAGATTAGGCTCCAACCTCCAAAGATCTTAACTGTATATTCCTCCTAGCTACAACACAATAGACCATGTGGGGCCATATGGCCTGACACAAGTCATACCCTGTGTTTTTTATCAAGCACAACCTTTCCATGCTGACCTGTATGTTACAATGCCCTGATGTATATGATGGCTCTGATGAGAAAGCATGTGAAAATCACCACAGAGCAGAGAATGGGAAAGTAGATATAGATTCTCTCTAAAAATATAATTTAGAAGAAAAAAAGCCCTGAGTGGGCTAGAGATCTCACAGTACCTTAACGTGCTTTCAGGTGCAGCCTAGAGATACCGGTAAGACTAAAGAGTTGTGAACTATTTCTTCGTGATGTACATTCTGAATGCAGCACAGACTATCCACAAAAGGAGATCAGACACTAAAGGGTTCAAAGAATGTTGGATTTATATTGTGGTTTTTATGCCTTTTATGTTCTTTAAAAAGTTATAGTGTTCCAAAGAGTTTCTGCGTAACAACTCTAACCTAAACTAGAAAAGCTAAATTTACCTCCAAGTCATAGGAAACTTTGGTTTATGTAACATGGAACAACAGACCAAAGCCTGGTTTTGTTGGGATATGAAATGCTCCATATGTAAATCATACTATCTTGAAGTAATGATCTTATTCAAATGTTACAATGCAACCATGCTGTTGCATATTCTAAATACAACTGTATTTAGAATATGTTTGCAAACTCTTGATTTATATATGATTTTCAAGATTTAATTTCTAACTCAACATTAGATAGATATATATGAAAACAAAACACAATGTAAAAACAGGTTACATAGCAGATGTAAGCAATTAAATCTTCCATTTCACTTGTTAGCATTAATCTAACAACATTATTTATTTTAAAACACAATCACAAAACTAAATTCTCTTCAAAGCTGGGATTTGCAGACATCTGAGACATGTACGAAATCCCACATTCCGGCTTAGCTCTTGACATGTCCAAAGTCTCAGAGGATTCCTGCTTTGTCACTGCATAGGTATGGACATGACTAAACGTCTTGGTGCATTTATCTTTGCATCCTTTCTACACTAATTCTTACTGTCAACAGTAACTCTAAAATTTTAAAATCACAACTGAGTTGAAGGAAATATTTTGACCTGAATCATACTGAAGTCAGGAAAGTATGAATTCTAGATACAAACAGTATGAACCAAGGAAAAAATAGACTTAGGGCTATTCTAGATGATGAGCAGTGAGCGATCAAGGCAACGCCTCAGAATGGGGTAGAATCCCTATTTAGGTAAAACCTCATGAAATTTACTAAGAGCTAATTCTGTTCTGGGCAGAAGGGTCACCTATAATATCTATGATTCTCAAACAATGAAAGATTTATGCTCTCTGAGTCACTTTTATGTGTAACTGATGTTCTTTTAGAGGTTAGGAGAGAAGAAACTGTACATCAAATAACCCAGCAAATTAGTCAGATAGCACCTCTGATGGAAAAAAAAAAAAAAAAAAAAGTGAATTGTTTCCAACACCCTCTGAAAAAGTTATCTAGTGACTGAATGCTGAAAACCTAATGAAAGCCCTTAGCCTGTTAGAAAAAGTTGGTTGTAAAATCATAGAAAGATGTTATAAGGGAGAAAACTAATTACTGAGCTGGAGTCTCAAAGTGAAAAGACTGGTTTTCCAAATGCTTACCAGGTTTAAGCCATTCTACATAATGTTAGATTATCCTGAAATAGTGTCATTTGTTTTTCTCTCCATCCTCTCACTTCATCTATCTATATAATTTGGAATTTTGAAACAGAGAAGAATCACAGTAACATCGGAAACTCTGCAGATAAGAATCAATGGAGAACCAAATCTCATTACGTTTAAGAGATGTGAAGAAAAATGTAAGCCTGGAAGCCCAATGCAATGGTGAGATGCACTAAAGACTGGGCACTGTGAGTGTTGAGCTCACATTTTGCACACACTGTAGAAAGCTCCAACCTTTCCAAAAATCTCTTTCATTTCACCAGCAAGAGCAAAGTAAGTATTAACTTACACCAGAGAACACCAACTGCCTAGCATGAGTCATGCCCCCCCTCCACTATCAGCTGCTCCATACATTATCCTTCACTTTTAGATGAGAACACTTGTGAAAAGGTCCACAAATTGAAGCTCAGAAGAGATCAAGGAGACTTAACAATACAATGAAAGCTTGTCTTGTTGTCAAACCTAATTAATTTATTATTCCTCTGAACTCTAGAGCTCCTAAGGAAAGCAGGAGGAAGGTCTCTAAAGATGCTGTATTAAAGCTCTCGAGGCCCAATCTGTGTGTGCTGTGTCACAGCAGAAAGCTCCTTAGGCAGGCTCCCACAGAGAGAAGTCCAACCCCATGGGCTACAAATAGTGCCTGAGAGGGCCACAGCCAACCTTGCAAAGTGATTTATCTCTCCTGATGGATTTTGCCACTGAACAGCAAAGGCTGACAGCAAAGAGAGGGAGGACAGGACAGTGCCTGAATCTTTAACCCAAAGCAATCTCTCAGGCTTTTGATTCTCTATCATGGTTTTATTAAACAGTCAGCACACACTACCCAATGGAAAAACGTAAGAAGTTTCCACATATCACTTTCCTGTATCTATAATATAATTGACAGACTGCTAGAAGGATGATTGCTATTTTTTGTTGTTTTTTTTTTGAGTTTGCATCTATTAAATACATAGCTGAAGTTCCACCTAAGCAAATCAAAACTTGCACAAATGAAAAGCTATTTTGCTCCTCAATCCTGAAAAAATCTTCATTGAACAATATGATACAATTCTTTCAATGAAACTTACTCTGAGAGGAAAAACAGTATCAGATTTATCACAGAATATCTCCTATTTAGCACAGCATATACAGAGATTATTTAAACCTAGATTCATCAATAACATGAAATTCATAGCTACTGATTCTCTAAGCTACCTTTTCTGTCTGTTTCTAAAGGGAAGCAGAAGTCAGAAGAGTCTCAGAGCAATCTGAACCTGTGTGAATGAACCATTTACTACGGGGAAAAAAAAAACAAACCATCATCATTTTCCTCAATATCAAGGAGAGTAGCTAGAGGAAAGCATTCATAAAAACTTTTAGTTAAAATGCTCTTACTGTAGAAGTATTAGCGCTACAATAATGAATAAGTAAGATGGCATATGTCTAAAAAAGATTATAGCATACAGTTAGTAACATCATCTATTTCAGCCATCTTTTAAATTGTTCACTAAAATTGATCTAAATGACAAACTACAGGTGTAGGAGTCAGGACCTAAGCATTTTACTTCTGACTTTGCCACCGATTAACTGTGCAATGTGCGGCATTTAATTAACCTCAGCTTCTTCCATCTGTGCTACAAAGATAACAAAAATATAGGTTAAGTCCTTGAGATCTATGGAAGAAGGGTGCTCTGCAAGTTTAATGAAACTTCTCTCCAAAAGAAAAGTTCCACAGCTACAAGGAGAAGCCATGTGTCCATTCAGAGTATATGCAGTGTTTAGAGTGTCCTGGTTATCCCTCTCTCCATGGTCTCTATTGACTTCTAAGTGTATGCAACTGCACTGCTATCAGTGCATGATTTTGCCTTGCCTATCATTTGCAAAGAAACAACAAACTTCAGTCTAACTATGATACTATGTGCTTAGGGCTCTATACTTTATTCATATTCTGAACAACTGGTCAAAGAGACAAAAAACAATCCTGCATTAGTGTCTTGCTTGGATGCAGAGGAAAAATAACATTTTAGTTTTGTGCATCCTAAATATGTTTCTTCCAAAAAAAAAAAACCCGTACAGCTCCACTTTAAAATAAAAGCATGAAATAGTTTTATTTTGAAATGAGTGATATTCAGTAAATCAACTTAAAAAAAAAAAAGCATTTGCCTGAAACAATTTGATGTGTTCAAGTAAATTCATAGTTTGTTTTGGCTTACTGAAATACATCTTTTCCTTTTTTTTTTCCTGAAAAATTTTGTTCTCTCCCAGTTCAACCTGGTTCAAGAAAAAGCAAGGCACTGCTACTGATTTTGTCAAGAGCTCAAACACGATGATGAAATACTGGGTGTAAGAACTTACCTTGATTTCTCACTGCTGAGCATGGGTCAGGACAGCTATCATTTCTGCTGTATTCAGTTTTTCTAATTTTTTTATTTTGCTCTGCATTTCTTCTAATTCACTTTTCTCCTGGTGCACTGTTCTAAAATGTAAGAATAATTTAGTGTAGACTGCCTAAAGAATCTGGTGGACTTCTGTGATGGAGTGATGGCATCAGTGGACAAAGGAAGGGCAAATGATATCATCTACCTAGACTTGTGCAAGCCCTTTGACATGGTCTCATACCACATCCTTATCACTAAATTAGAAACATATGGAAGGATTTGAAGGCTGGACTACTGGGTGGATAAAGAACCGGGTGGAAGCACGCAGATAAAGAGTTCTTGTCAACAGCTCTAAATCCAGGTGGAGATCAGTCACAAGTGGTGTCTCCTAGTGGTCTGTCTTGGAACTGGTACACTTCAACATGTTTACCAAGTACATACATAGATAGTGACATCAAGTATACCCTCAGCAAATTTGAAGATGACACCAAGCTTAGTACAGCTGACACAACAGAATAGAGGAATGCCACCCAGAGGAAGCTGGACACATTTGAAAAGTATGCACACAGGATTCTAATGAAATCTAACAAGGCCAAGGTGCTGGCACCTGGTTTGAGGCAATCCCAGATATGAGTACAGATCAGGAGAAGAACTCATTGAGAGCAGCCCTGAGGAGAAGGATTTGGTGGTCCTGATAGATGGGAAGCTGGATATGAGCCAGCAGAGTGCTCTTGCAACCCAAAAGCCCAATGGTATCCTGGGCTGCATTCAAAACACTGGAACAGGTTAGGCCCAGCAAGATTGTGGATGCCCCTTCCCTGGAAGCATTCAAGACCAGGCTGGATGGAGCTATGAGCATCCTGATATAGTGAGAGGTGTCCCTCCCTATAGTAAGGGAGTTGTAACTAGAAGATCTTCAAGGTCCCTTCCAACCCAAACCATTCCATGATTCTATAAAAAGATGGACGACCAACAGGGAAAAAGAGGTGATTATTCCTCCCCTCAGTTCTGCCCTTGTAAGGCCCCACCTGGAGTACTGTGCCCAACACAGGGCACCCAGAACAAAACGGATGTGGAGCTGTTGAAGCAGGTCCAGAAGAGAGTCACAAAGATGATCAAAGGACTAGAGCACCTCTCCTATGAAGAAAGGTTGAAAGAGTCGAGCTTGCTTAGTCTGGAGAAATGAAGGCTGTGGACAAACCTAATTGTGGCTTTCCAGTACTTTAAGGGACTTTAGAAGCAAGAGGAAGGCTGACATTTTACACAATAATAGGATAAGGGGGAAAGACTTTAAACTAAAAGAGAGGAGATTTAGGTTAGATGTTAAGAATACTTTTTTTATTCATAGTGTGGTGAGGCACTGGAACAGGCTGCCCAGAGAAGATGTGGATGTACCATGTCTTGAGTCATTCATGGCTGAGTTGGATGAGCCCTGGTCAGCCTGATCTGATGGTTGGCAACCCTGCTCATGGGAGCAGGGTTGGAAATAGATGATCTTTCAGGTCCCAACTCAACCTAAGATATTCTGTGATGTGATTCTGTGATATGATGTCAATCTCAAAGCATAAAACCCAGAAGAAATGGTTCCTTACAGACTGAACATTCAGCAAAATGCAAAAAAGAGAACATCACAGTACTGTGAATGTAAAACTCAAGATGTAACCTATTCATCAGCTTTGTTCTTTGTACAAGTATCTCTACATCATGGTTGTTACGTACTCCCTTTGTCCTTATATATAGAATATGCATGATAGTACAAAGTGTAAGAGTGTGCAAGTGTGTAGCTGAGCTGTTTGCTCACTGTCTTTAACTCACATACTCGAATGGCCAAAAAAGTGCCAGGGTCATGTAACAACTGTGAAGCAAGCTTTATGCAAAATAAATAAATAAATAAATAAGTAAATAAATAAATAAATAAAATCATCTCAGGGAGATCCATCATTTTTAACAGCAATCTTAGATGGAATCCCAAGTTTCACACTACTCTTACTTTTCCAGCCTTAAAAAAAAAAAAAAAAAAAAAAAGCATTAAAACTCCAATATCCTAACTGTAAGTACGTAGAGCTGTTTGTTATTGGATTGGCTGTGAATACAGGAGCACTAATATTCACTTAACAACAAATTTGGCACATTTGTTCTTTATAATACTAAAGAGAAAATCTTCCTCAAACTTTCTGAATTCGGTGAGCAATGTAACATCAGGGAAAAATATTAAGAACCTATAGCTGTCTTCCCTACACAGGTGGGAGGATCAGTCCTGTTTGTGAAAACCACGGGGACAGTTGATGGGAGCCTTCCAAAACTGACTGTAGGAACAAAGTAAGCTTAACACTGAGAGAAAAAGAAAGGGAAGGAATGCATTTACATATAAAGTTGATACAAGCAGCTTGGTGGGAGGAGAGACACGTGCTTCTACTGAAGGGCACTATATTAGAAAAACTATTGGAAGATCCTAAAGTAAGCTGCTGGGAAGCCAGGAGCAGACACACACCACCAGAACAGACAGACAAGAGCAGGCAGTGGGTGTTAGCAGCAGCCTCCCAGCAGTCGCATGCCTGCTGCTGATTGGGAAGCCCTGTGGGCGTCCTTCCAGTTCGAGGCATGAATAGAAAAGTAGTTAGGGCTAATCACAGTAATAACACATTAATGATCCACAAAATTATCCTTTTTCGATACCAGAGAGCAGCACTGAAAGCCGTGCCCATGAGAAAGGGGAGATAAGGAGGAAGGTGAAAGCAAAGGTAAGGCAGAAAGCAAAGAAAGAGGCAGAGCGGGGTAGAGCAGCATATACAGCTGGTGCCAGACCACTGTCAGCTCCCTGTAGCATCAGTAGGACTGAGCAGCAGGTACACTCCAACCCCCAGTACTGCCTCAGTATCAAAATACACTGCCAAAACACTACTGCTGCTCTTCACTTACATTCATCATAAGAATGTATTAGGACCATTTACGAAAGAGGCAGTCTCCAAATCCAATTTGAGGGGTAATCATTCTTCTCAAAACAAAGCTCAGGCAAGGGACAGATACAAGCTGGCAGAGCAGCTTTGCCCAGTAATTATTAAGGGGCAAAAACATGTCAATTTGTATGCAATGAGAAACACATTAGGCTTTTGCTACAACTACAGAGCCTCAAGTTCATCTGTTTACCAAGGCAGCAGGGACATATATGCAGGTACCAGCAGTATAATTGTACAGCATATTCTTGTAGTAAAGCAGATAAAATGCGCCTGAAAAATATGATAAATATACGCAGCAGGGATATTTGCCCTTCTCTGTAGTAGAAAAGGAAGCACACATTGGTGTGAAGAGAGTGTGACAAAGCACAGTCAGCTTTGAGTGGCTGTGCATTGCATACGTGCAGAATGACGCAGACTTAACATTCCTTGGGCACATTACAGTTTGTGCCCACGAACATGAATAAGCTCTATCTCCCTATACTGCCTCAGGGCACCCATATGAGGATTTACACACCTGCACGACACAGAGGAAAGCAAAACGTCTTGATCAGGTGTAAATGCAAAGGAGTGAATACATGAATGCACACAACCTCAGAGCATAAGCACAGATGTCCAAGGAGCGTGTGGGAATGCAGGAATGGAGGAAGCCTATAGAGTTCCTACAGTGAGCCTAAGGGCAAGAGGGAGGCTGTACCAGGGCATTTTGGCACTTGCTTTAACTCCAGCCTGGGCTTATTCCCTTACTGCTTTTTTTATATTTTTTTTTTTCCCCTGCAATAGAGCAGACTCCATGGCTACAGGGAGGGTGTTTAATGAGTCAAATCCTCATGACTGCCTTATCAGTTGTGGACAGGCATGTTTCTGACAACTGACCTTTCCCACCGTGTGCTGTTGAAATATCCACATCCCACAACAATTAACTCAATGCTGAAAACATAACACTGAAGAAAGGGAAAGCTCGACCATCTGCAGACAGCACCACAGACAAAAGGGAGAGGAATGCACCTAAAAGTGACAGAGTGTAGCCATACAGAGGTTTGATTCCACCTTATTTTGCCGTGCACACTTTATTACCTTCTTTGCAGCTTGGCTGTAACAAAGCTGTGTGCAAACAAAGTGTTGTGAGACAAGGAAGGAAAGCAGAGAGGACTGAAAACACTTGTGATGTGTATGATGTCATTAAGACCACACACAAATAAAGTGTACACAAAGCTGATGGAATGAACAAAGAACCCTAATAGAAAATGGAACTGGACAGAGCAGAGGAGGCAAACAGGCATAAAACTGCCACCCTATACCTCTGCTGTTATGGATCTTCCTCCTAACAACACGTAGATTAATAGATCCATTAAAAGAATTGAACAGCACTCAGCTGAGTTAGGAATCTCAACAAAAACCTATCAAAAACAAGAAGACTCATCCCATGAAGAGCACACCTCCAGTCCCAAGTACAGAGGAGACTGTTTTTCTTGTTTTTCTTGGGGGAACAAGTACCTGAACATAAGGTGACTGGTGCAGTTTGTGATCCAAAGGAAGGCTCACAGAAAATCTGCAGAAAACCAAATGGAGGACTTCAGCACACCATTCATTTTGTATTTGCAGAAGTCTCTATTAAAATCACAGGGAATCTGTTATAGCTGCATGTCACCAATTTGAAATCTGAGATACGCTGGAATTGATCTTCAAGAGCAAATCCTACATATGTAGTATTAACACATAGATTTGAAAAATATACCAGTCATTTGCACAGTAATCTCCCTGTATGTGCAAAAGGCAGAATTATCTACCATTAGCAAATGTTTGGGGTTTTGCTATTTTTGCACTGCAATGACAAACAGACTGTAAAAGGCCCTCGCTCTTCCATTTCAGTGCCTTCCTGGGTATACAGGATGACACTTAAGAAATTTACTGGATAAAAATCTGACTGAAGCTCCACAAAATTAATTCATCTAGGTGTCTACCAAAGGAAAACATAACCATGCTTTTGAAGATTGTATATGAAATAGAGGCAAGTTTGCAAAATAGGAGTAGAATAAGAGGTATTAAAGTCAGCTGAGGTCAGAGAGCAGAGGAAGGTCAACAGCAGTGCAGGAAATGCTCCAGTTGAGCTATAATTATTTCAATTTAATGAACAGAAACTTCTTAGGCAAAAAGTACTTTAGTTTCTAGAAGTATACAAACTGTTCTCTTCAAACCCACAGAACCAAAAAAAAAAATCATTATTTTAATTGTGGTGGTGGTTACTTTGTTGCTGTTTGGGGGGGGGGGGGTGCTATTTTTGTTGTTGTTTAGCATTTTGTCTTTAACTGAATCAGTTATGTAACATTTGGAATTGTCTCTTGGCTATTTCTCTTTTTTCTTTTTTGTTTTATATTTACATAATAAACACATTTATTTTAATGCGGTAAAGTTTATGTTGTTTATGTACTCTAAATATCTTTAAGTAGCTCTCACCTCACTTATTTGCATGAATTTCTAAGATGATCAAGGCTATTTGAAATAACAGATCACAGCTAAACTATCAGATCACCCAGGATTTGTAGCCTCATATCATCAATTAAATGTCTTCCATATCTTGATATGATTTAGTATCAAGAATGAGCCTCAATGTTTTTCTTAGTTCAGTCTATCGTGTAGTGCAATCTCATTCAAACCATATAGATTTATCGATACTGAATATCAAATAAAAAATAATAATTAAAAAAAAGTTGAATCAGGGTTTCTCTTCAGTATCATAAGCCAAACCCAGATCCCACTGGCCCTAAAAGAAATTAGGAATAATTTTAAGGTAATCAGTGAAGGTATACTGCTAGATGTAAGACAGCAAAAAAGCTGGTACCAGTTTTCATGTTTTTTGTGTCTTTTTTTTTTCCTAAACCCATTGTTAGAAGGTCAGAACTGATGTAATTCTTATTCGTACAAGCAATGCCCAGCTGCTGCAAAAATGACTTTTCAAATCTCCCTGCAGGAAATGTGACACGGCCCTTGTGTTATAACTACTGTTGAAAAATGTGTGCTTCTCTGAATCTAGAAAGGTGCTATCATTATTTTCCCGGAGATGAGTTTGTCCTGAAGTGCCTTGATTTCTGTGTTTTTGTGGTGGCAGTTTGTATTTTCCTTTTTTAATAGCAAAGACTATTATTCTAATCTGAACACCATGGGGGCTTGTATACTTTATAAATATTTTCCAAATCTATTTTACCAAGGTACTGTCCCTCTTCTCCCTGTTCCCCACACTTCAACAACACCAGTACCCGTTCCCACTGATGTCTTGTCATTTAGGAACTAAAAGATGTTCGGAGGTTTTGGGAAGGAGGGATGGCAGGTTTGGCCAAGACCTCCAGGTCAAACCCCTGCATAAATTTATGTACATCCAGTATTAGGAATCATTTAAGCCCCTCCTATGTGGAGAGCATCTCTATTTTCAAAATAGAAAACAATTCTGAAAACAGACTTTACCAGAGTAACCTTAGAGTCTCCAGGTTAATTGTTTTTTGACAGCTATCTGATCAAACGTGCTCAGTTTCAGTAAAAATAAGTGTGTCGTTTTGTTTTCTTCCCTCCCCCCACCATAACTGCTAGGTCTACCAGTACTTTGTAGACTCACAGTGTGGCATCTTCCTGCACACTGTCTCTGGCAACAAACATTTGAAAGACCAAGTTTTTCTCATACCTTCATAGTGCCACAACCTTCTTATTGGGCTGCTGAAGGAGAACTGCTGTAAGAACTGGACCTTGACCTTATAATTTAAGAAGCTATTTGGTTAATACACATCAGAACAGAAGAAACTTTTTCTCACAACTGTTTTGGTTCTGCAGGGCTAAGAAAAATAAGATGGAAGAAAATTATAAGTAATTATGTTAATTTATATAATTGAGATATTTATATATACGTATATTTTTTTCTGTTTAAGCCTTACACTCAGCCAATTAAACTCAAAAAAACATAGAGAAGATCCGTTAAATACATATTTTCTTCAAGTTTACCTAACCTTTTCTTACTTTTAACTGTACTGCAATCCCAGAAACAAAAGGAAAGTGTATAACTTAACAACTCCAGGACTACAAATGAGCAAGGGATCTCACTGCAAAAAGTACATACTGGCACCAAAAGCTTTTGTACATTTACCTGACTTGTTAACAGTATTAAGCTCCCTAACCTGCAGCCCATGAAGGATCACAGTTGTTCCTTCTGCTGTTTATGTGCATTTTTGGAAATTCACTTCCCTATTTCTTTGTGCTACAGGCTACTACTAAGATTTTAAGATTGTACCATCTGTTTGGTTTGACTATATCATGATGCAGAATTCATAAGCAGCCAGAACTACTGACTTCCTTACCAGTCACATCTCCTTGAACAGCCTCTACAAGTAATGGCACTGAAAAAGAAAAGGTCTCAAGCTGCAGTTACAACAAGCAAATATTGGTGCTGACTAAAGACTTCACTGCTCCCTGGTAGCACAAGCACAAGCACAAGCCCTTAATATTCTGCATTTCTTAGCAGAGGTGAATTAAGAACTCACTTTCAAGCTCTTAAAAGAATTGTAGCAACTTCATAAAGTTCCATTAGTCCTGGATGATTCCAGAATAGTTGTCGTGTGTTTTTTTTTTGCTGAACTCCTTTCATTTCACAGAACAGAGGTTGCCAGGCCCCGGAAAATTAAAACAATCCTTGATGGGAATTGTAATTGCAAAACAATTATAATTTCTGACAGTTGTGCAGCTGTCAGTCAGAACAGTCCATGATGAAGGATATGGGCACTGTAGCCACTTTGGTTCATCCTTCAAGATGGTACAGACCTGCAGGCACTGCCAAACTTCACATCTGCCTGCTTATTCAGCCCTACAAACAGAAGAAATTGCTAAAACCAATGCATAAACACAGCTCTTTCTAGAGCAGACTATCTTGCATACGTAGCTCTGCATTAACTTTGCCTGACTACTGAGGACAAGATGCAGTTGAGCACACGTTCTTGGCTGCAAGGAGCATTTATAATGGTAGAAGAACATTACAGAAATAGGAGACTTGGCTTTGCATGGTAAGCAGTCGTGATGAGAATGATCGTAAGAGGCTGGACACGTTTCTGAGCACCAAGCAAAGGTGTAAAATACACCATAACAGATATTTCACAGTAACTGTCCACGAGCATCATCTTACTGCTCAGTAAATTGGAATACACTATGTTAATTCATGCTTCCTAAGCGTACACATCATTATTTTGAATAGGTAAATTTATAGTCTAGCTTGTCTTAGAGTGATTTGTTAACATAGCAGCAGCCTGACTCAGTCACTCCTTTCCAGCATCACCAACATGATGTTATTTTTAATTCTTCCAGCATTCAGGTTTTTCACTAATATGTTCTAGGACATTTCCCAATCTCACTGCATGGCACTCAAGATGAACTCACAGTTTCCTAGCCAGAACTTCAAATATCAGCTGCTCCAACCCTCTTTCACACTAACTCAAACACAATCCATAACCTATAACATCTAAGTTTATCAGTTATTTCCCTACTGTTGGATTTGCCATCCTGAGTAGTTAAGTTTCTATTGGAACCAACATACACTTCAGATAAAGGAACGTGCTAACTGCATAACACCAGCATAAAGGGAGGAGGAATAATAGATCAGGAACCAGTTCAGGGAGGTTGTTTTTATAGCACTTACAATATGCATGTGGTTGCAAACAGGCCTTGTGGCTTTGTTTCAACAGGCAAAGCTACAATAAGCAGAACTATTATTTTTTTTCCGTTTATTTTTTTACCATCTGGTATCACATCATAGCAATCAGTTTTAAAGACCTGAGAAACAATGCATACTTGATTTTCCTGCTTTATTCTAGATAAAAGTCAAATGCCCTTACAGATTAACCAAAAGAAGCTGAGATTATGAAATCAACAGATGACCATAGGAAGTATGCTCAGGAGATAACAGAGCATCAGCCTCTATGCTAGTTTTGCCAACCAATTTGCTAAACATTACAAATGGTCCCGAGCTCTCTGAGTTTGCTTTCTGCTCACCAGCATTCATGTGGCTCTCTCAGTGCAACGGATCACCTCTGTGAAACAGACATGCATCTGTGTGGGAGAAGATGACTGGATGGGTCAGTTATAAATGATGCATACATGACAAACTTGTAAACAATATAATCAGTGCAACCCACTTGCTGACTGCATTAGCAGAAGCCAGCAGCTCAGTGAATTATGGATATTACAATTCTGTCCAGAGCAACATTCTGAAAGACGCAGGGCTCTGATGCACATCCATTTGCTGTCCATATGGCATTTCAATCAGTGACAACTCTCTTTGCTTCAAACTTATCTCCTGCATCTAAGAGTTTTCTATTTAGGGTGTTAATTGTAAATTGGGAGCATAAAAGATAAAACGTGAAAGGGACAGAAGAACAGAATAGATATTCAAAAAGCCATATGTGAGCCTGCCTTATTCTCCCAAAAACAGAACCACAAGAAGGCTCTCTTTTAGGATGGGGTCTTTGTTGTTTCCTGTGTGAATCCACACCTTCCCTCATGCAGACACAGCTGGAGACTCCTCACCAGGGCAGCACACAGTGCCTCCAGGGCAGTTCTCATGACATCAACATCGCTTTTAGACTGCACGTGTACATGGAGGAACATCATTACAAATATGTACAAAAGTTGGGTTTGCTCTGTCACACCTAACACTACCATACATGCAAATAGATGCATGCATGATTACATACATGATAAAACAGCATTTTCGTTGTGTGTTTTTGTACATATACGTGCAGGCAGAGACCATGTATTTGCATGAGCCGGGCAAGGTTCCTTTCTCTCTCTTTTCTTCACTGAATGGGAAAAGGCTGTCAGCAATTTTGTTCTGTCAACAGCTGGGAGATGCTTTTCTGCAGTTAGCTGCAATTTGTTTCAATTATACATATTAATCATAGCCTGCTCCTGATGGTATTCTTCAAAAAAAAAAATAAAAAAAAATCAGGGCTTTTCTTTTTAACAAGCCATTTCCTCTCTCACGATGGTACTTAATGACTGACTGCAGGTTTGCTGAGAGAGAGAGAGAGAAAAAAAAAAACCTAGACGCATCCATGTTTACTTATTTCATTAATAACTGCTGTGGCTCAAGAAGCTGGCAGGGAGTGTAACTGAAAGGGGGTCAGTGCACTGATATTTCAGCTGTGGAGAGAGAGCTCTGGCCCAGGCTTATATAAAAAAATTTTCTACCCTAAGAGAGACGGATGAAATCACTGCTAAGGATTTCTGGACTCCAACTTGCTTCCCTTGAAACCTAACACAGAAAATCCACTAAACTCCATGGAAATTAGTTTCCTACAGTTTTGATATTCTACAACAGAGATCAATTTGAAAACGCTAGGGAAAATGTTAAAGACTTGGAAACCCATATCTGCCCAAAGAGCTATACCTAAAGTCTACTGGAATACAACTGAAGCAGCAGCAAGGATAAATGGATTTTATCATCAACAGCTCATTATGCTGTGAGTCTCAAAGTTCCCTGCTTCATGTGTCAGTCCAATGAGAGTTCTAAGAAACATGCTCTAAGTTTGCAGTGAAGTAGTAATGGTATGTAGGGTGTATGCTGTTGTCCTGGAAATATTCTAATTAAATGAGCTGCTTTGATGACATCAAAGGACACAAGTCAAAAGGATCATTCCTTCTTCCTCCATTTCCTTTTCTTTAGTATTTATTAATTTATCTGTTACTGTATTAAAACTCATTTTTGATTAACCATACTAGTTCAGAGAACTTAAAAGCCATTGTATAGATTTTACTCAAAGGTGTAAACATTATGGGAAATTGCTAAGATCCAAGCAATGGGTACTTAATGCTCAGCCCTGGATTTTTTTTATCAGACGAGATTCAAGTACTGAAAACATAGATGATCTCCAAGACAGGATCAATGCACTTTTTCAGAGGTTGGTTTAGAGGAACTCCAGGCCCGTATTGCTTAAAACTGTATTGCATTCTGTCCTTGCAAGACTCGCTTTCTAAGAATCTGCTTAGCAAGATCTACATACTTCATCACAATTAGGGAAAAGAAGAATGATCCTACTGTAGGTCCATACGGTACCCTTCATATAAATATATCACTTAGACAATTTGGGCATACTCTTACCTAAAGATTTAATGGCACAGATACACCAAGTAGAGTGAACAACAACAACAAAAAAATTTAAAAAAATCACAAAATAAAACAGGAAACAGAAAACCACCATCTCCTCTAATCACCATATCAGTGATAACAAAAGCTTGAGTACAGATGTCATTATGTTGTCAGAAAATATAAGTTGGCTGGTATAGTTTCCTTTGATAATGTATAAGGCTTAAACTACTAGCAAAAGAACTCATAAGCATGTGTCTTCAAAGCAGCTCTTTGCAGGCTGTGCCTGTAGACCCCTCCAGGCCTGAACCTCTGAAGATTCTGCACCACACAGGTTTTCGAAGACAAACAACAGGCAGGGGTGAAGCAAGGGGACCTGACACAGTCTTGATGGTAACTGCAGCTAGGAGGGACTGGGCTGCTGCCAGAGCTCTGCCCCATTATGTCATCAGGACATGGCACAGATGATGTACATTCTGTGGGAGGAGAAGATGCTACAGCTCTACTCATCAGATGCATGTCTGGACACAGCCAACCGGCAAAGGTCACTCACACAGATGTAGCTGTGCCCACACGACTATACATCTGCGAGGATATCATGCTTTTTCTCATGGAGACGTGGAAATAAGCTTCAGAGGAAAGAGTATGCTTTTGGCTGTATAAACTGCGTCCACACTGAAAGCCCTCTGCCAATATCAGATCAGCTTTTGAAAACCTATGTAATGAGTTTCAGAGCCCTCAACTAATTCCCTTTAAAACATATGTACCTGCACATCCACAGCTTAGTTCAAAGGACCTGAAACTCACCCAGCAGCCAGGCATGCTTCATATCTGCAGAGGGACAATCTTTCTCTTACAAGAGCTGAGGGGATCATCGGTGCACAGACTCTGGGACATTTCAGATTCATAAGAGAGGAACATTTATAAAAACAAAACAAAACAATCTTGGCAATCACAATGTCACACTAACCATGGATTATCAACTTGCAACAAACAGACAGTACTGGAAACAATTTAGAGACCAACATGATCCACAGACTGGGTACAAACTGCTCCATCTTTGGGCACCGTGGCCAATTGCAATAATGCACCCAAACAGGTGCCAGAAGTAGTAGATCGTCCCTTCCAATAATGCATCCTCCACATTTGTATCACAAAGTTTCACTGCAGCATACTGAACTTGTCAGACCAAAATGCAGCTCACAGAAACCTGCCAGCTGAAGGCTCATCAAGCAAAGTTCATTCTTACCAGACTCCTACTGATAAAGAGAGAAGTTGTTTAAGCTAGGAAGAAAATGAGAAGCCTGAGAAGGCAAAACACCAGGAGCTTTACTGAGTTCTTGGGTTTCGGACACTGTGCACTTCAGAACCAGGAACAGTAATTTTGAGAGAGAAAGAGAAGGAAAAAGAGCAAAGAGATCAGGAAAAGAGAAAAACAAGGCAGGAGGGAATGGTAGAAATAGCGGGAAGTGAAGGAAGAAGAAGAGTTCACAAGCAGACGAAAACAGGAAAAGGAGAAGGAGGAAAAGAAGAGGGAATGACAGAAAGGAATAGACAGAAGGAGAGAGAAATCTCTGCTAGTACAGTAACAAATAAATCCTTGCAGCATGACAGGCGTCTGCTGAAGCATTTCATTTCCCCGCAGCATAATGGTGTGTTATTGCCCATTATCTGTTCTGTCAGTGCCAGAGTCGATATTAAATGAGGGGCAGCTGCATTTAGCTGCCATTTTTCAGCTGTCTCACCGTTGCCATGGAGATGTGGTTGTTTTTTTGCTGAACCTGGCTGCAAGCAGGGGCTGCTGGGGGTGAACGGGGCAGGGAGGGGGGGGGCACAGCAGGACCGCCACTGCCACCACGCCATTACTATGCAGAGGGCTGACGATCGGCTCTGTGCACTGCTCTGGCTTTCACAGGTGCTCACGATTGTCCCTTCATCCTCCTGCATTTCTCATTACCCTGCACCCTTCTTTGTGTGATGACAACAATTCTTTCTTCTCTTTTGTACCTCTGCAGCAGCAACTCGAAGGCTATTGGAAGCAATGATGAATTGAGCCTCTCAAAGGCCACTTAGCATCTTAAGAAACATTAACATCCCTAAAATACTAATCAAGAAACTGAAGCACAATGAAGTAGAGTTCTCCCCTCTCCCGCCAAGGGAACTGGTCTGCAGTGGTGCAGAAACCTAGAAATCTCTATTCACTGCTCTTCTGCCTCACATGTAACAATGTTCCCAATGCAAAAGCAAGGGACAGGACAGTGACTCAGTGAACAGGAATCAAGCAGAGGACATCCAGCCTCTACCCCTAGCTTCTTAATAGAATGCTACAAACAACCGTCACCTAAAAGGATTTCTCATTGGAGTTATCTTTCCTCCATATTCTTCTACTTCACCCAGATAATTCTGACGCAAACAAACTAAAACAGACAACACTCTTTGTTTGTACTGCATCAAATAATAACTGTAAAAAATGCAGTCCTTTGCAGTGATCCATTGCCTGCTAGTGTTATTCTAGCACCTAAGGAGCAGCTTTTTAAAAACAAATAACAAATGACTTCATTTAAAAAATCACAGTTGCTAAAGCCGTACCTGACCCTCCTATATTCCACATTAAGAAAAAGGTAAAAATTAAAGGGTCAAAGTGCTTTATTATATTAATACTCAAATTAAGTCCTCATGTCCTTGCATGGATGCACCCATACGTTGACATTTCTCATCAGATCCTCTTACTCCAGTGTTTTCATGTGTAAAGTAACTAGCTTCACTTCTTTGGGTCTTCCAAAACTTGACAAAACTTTTAGAAACACGTTCTAACAAGTAGCATTTAATTGACAATGCTGAAGATCTTCCTCATGATTGATATTTGCTAACATTACACATCTCTATGGTAGTTCTCCAGCACAGCTCTTAATAAATCTTATCTTGCTGCCTAGTGGTTTATTCAAATTTCTAACCGTGCCATATATATTAAAAAAATTATGCCTGAATTTTTTATGTGCTAATCCTTCCTTTAGCTTCCCTCCCCTTTCATGACCTCTTGCTTTTGACTACAGAACTATCTTAAGCACCAGACCGCCATTCGACTTGCAGGATCTTATTTTTTCTCTGGGGGAAGCCTAAGTTCAGATTGTTTGATCAAAGACTTCTTTGTAGTGCAAGGAGATTTTGCAAACAGTAGTGGAAACAAACAGCTGATTTAGATTATTGAAAATATTAATGCTAATAAACATTTCAGCTTGTTGGACCAATGACACTAATGGTTGAGTTAAGTCGGAGAAGCTGGAAGGAAAAAAGAAATTTGCCATAAGATTAAAGAGATTGTTTTTATGTAATCTCTGGTCAGCAAAAAGTTATGACAAGAATATGGATGGAGCAGTCTTTGGGACAAATGGGAAAGTGAGAGGAAAATGAACTCTCACAACTCTCACAAACAACTCTGTGGTCATTTCAAGGAGTTTTCAAAGCTGTGCAGCCTGCAATTAGAGTTGTTTTATACGATAAAACTAAGTTTGTTCTAGTCCTGTAGAACTGTCCCATTCAAGTTAAGGAATACATTCAGAAATGTTTATCTCCCACACTCAACAACTCAATCAGCTAAGAAACACAAGAAGGCAACAAAGCTGTAAAAGTGACCTAACTGATAGATATTATAGATAGATATTATATATTCAGCACAAGTTTTTAAACAAAAATATTGATTTGTAACACTCCAGGGATGTTTTGTGGAAAGCTTTCTGACAAACAGAAGTAGTTAAGTTTTATGGAAAGAAAAAGATCTGCCATTTCATTTCTTTGCATCTTCATTTCCCTCTGTGTTCCTGAAATCTACAATAGCCATCATTGTCATTTCTACAGCCTGCTGTCTTGAGCCCAGTCAATGAAAAAGAGGTATGGCATGTTTGGCTTCACTTAATCATTTATACACATACAGCACAAGGCAACAGAGCTGAGGATCAAAATAATTTTCCACAAGTCACCAAAGCCACCAGTGTTTATATGGAAGTGCTAGTCGACTAAAAATAATTCATTAGGATGACAGCCAGTGCCAAGACTATAAGCATCCTTGGATATCCGTATCTTTAAACCTCAATTCTGTTTTACCTAGTGTATGTGTAGGGCCTGCCCTTTGATTCTTCAAAGACTTTCCAAGTGTTGATTAGGCAGCAGAACAAGGTTCAAGAGTATTAATATGCCAATATGAATTCTCACTTTTACATGAAAGAATTTTGCAACTTTCATTTCCAGAAACAGACATTGGAAAGCATATAGGGATGACTTCATTTGTTTGAAATAAGAGACATATCCTAATACTCTATGGAAGAAGTGAGAGATGCCAAACTTTCACCACGTCTTTGAATAAATGGTTTTCCTTAATTTACCTATTTATACTGATGCAGTACTAAGGAACAAACTTCTTTTACCATCATCCTTTAACATCAGAAGCTTGTGCTTCTGAAGATGATAATGCTAAATCATATTGCTACTGCTGATACTGATATTGTGCACATGTTCTAAACAGCAGGCCATTTTTTTCTGCACATCAAAAAAGGATTTTCAATATATATAACTCCAAGTACCAAGAGAAGTGGAAACAGCTCAATTCATCAGAAAGCAGGTCAAAGGGATAGACCTTTAAAAAGGTCAGATCCCAGTATCACAGCCAGCTTTCTACAAAAATTTGGCCTCAGTATCCACTAGTCAGGAACAGATTTTCAGCCTGTAATGTCTGGAGTGCTCAGCACTTCTCATGGTTTGCCTGCTCAATAGTCATCAAGTCATTTGACAACTAAGCTCAGAAAAAAAGACATGATACTCCAGGTGCAAGCCTTTGGCACCGAAGCCCCTCCCTTCCTATTCTAAAATATCCTGCGAAACAATCTTTTGTCTTGTGGAGTACTGAAATGCAGTCATGAGGAAGCATAAGCTATTAATTGAGTTTCATGACACAACGAGACTTTATTAGCATAATTCCCAATTGTGACTGTGTAGAGGCCCCACAAAAGCAGTAATAATTGTGTTTAATGGGCAGAGTGATAAAGAGACAAGATTAGTCAATTCTCTACTCCCTTCTCAGACTCCTACATGATCTTCTTCCTTTCTTCTACCATCGAGGAGTCCTCTATAGAAAAGGGAACTATTACACAGGAAAAAAAAAGACAATTTCACAAAGTTCAGAATCTCACTAGAATGCAGTCTGCAAGAAGATGCAATTGAGTAGAGGTATAGGGAAACCTAGAAGCATTGCAATATGTTCCAGAATCACACACCATGAAAGGAACCTACTGCTGAATTAGCATTTGAAAAACCTTTTCTGTTGTGATCAGGAAGTACACACAGGAGACTGAAATGTAGTTAGTACATTCCCATGGACAATCGCTTCCTAGCTTGCACCACCAACTCGAGGCAAGACTGAGTCCTCCAGGCACCAACAGGAGGTTCTGGACAGACTGGAGCATAAAGCTTTTCTTCTTTTGTGTTTAGATAGCACAGGCTTGCAATGAGGACTTGGGAATGGCTCAGTTCTATGAGAGCTTAAGGACACAGTAAACAATTGTGTTGTGAATCCAGTTCAGGTACTCTGACAGAGCATAAGATCTTTAGAAGATGGATGGTACCATACATAGCAAACAAAGAGCTGCTACTCAGACAAATACAAAATGATGCAGCTTTTCCAGCTAGCCGGCTTCTCCATAATATTTTAATATGCATTGGCTATTTCCACTGCAGTCTGGGGACAGGTGAACTATTTCACCCAACTCCCTATGTCCTTTAACTCCTCCAAATCTTAAAAAGAACATTTGTTTTCAAGTTGACTTGTCAATTAATTTCATTCACTCCCACATCTATCTGCAGTTACAGGTTCAGACCAGGTCCAGAACTATCACTACAACACAACGAAAACACTTTTCATAGTTTAAACTGTATTCTACATAATCAGGAGATTAAAGTAGCCAGAGACTCTGGGGTTTAATTCAAAATCAGACTCTCAGGCGTGATTCTGTGCTGCTGCAGGTATTTCAACCTCCATTAGAGAGAGAAGGCGAATAAACTCGTATGGTTTCATATGCATTTGTTTTGATTTTTATAGCTGGGAAAGAAGCTATATTAATAGCACAGCAGGGGCTGAACTGAATCCAAAGATCTGGAAAATAAATTATTCTCGGTGTCTATTGCTTCAGTAATTGTGAATTCTAGCAAGATGATACTTCTGTGAACTTATCACGTAAGAGAAAAACATGACCACGGATTAAAATTGGTTAAGAAAACCTATATATTTACAGTAAATAACATAAAAATATTTGCAGATTGCAAAAAGATATTGCCCTTGAAGTCCACAGAGCTTCTAATCTATTGGAACAAAAAGGAGGCATGCCCAATTTTAAATGCTCAAAGAAAAACTGAGTAAGACACTTGCAATCTGATACGCAAGTGCTGCAGAGAGACCAGCTGACACATGGAGCAGAACTCTGAAGGCCTACTAATTGAATGCAAATCTCAGCAATCTAATTTTTATTTATTTTTTTTACAACATGCCTATTTACAATGAATCTATCTACGAACATCGTTAAATCAGTTTACCATCTCTTTCTGCATGTATGTATAAGTTGTATCCACTACAGATGGCTTGTAACTAGAACAAGTTTAGCGTCTGCATGAGTCCAACCATGTTTAACAATAAATATTATGTCTAGTTACAAGTTTTTTTTGTGAAGTTATGCAGCCAATTGACTGAGAAATCAGTGTTTTTCCATTAGATGGTCAGTGAAACAAGACTGATTTACAGCACAAGAAAAACTGCACAGTTTTCAGTGTGGTGATGTAGGAAACTAAATGGGAATGAATATGGATACAAGTTTCTTCTACTTTAAGACTCTTTCATACATCTTTCCTGAAATAAACTGCTGAGAGCTAACAAATCTTGAAAAAAAAAAAAATAATAATAATTAAAATTCCAATATCAATTAAGACCAACTCAGATTGAACAGCTATCTAGCAACAATGAAAACTGGCCTTTTACCTCTGGGTAAAAACTACTCTGAACTGTTGTGATCTGTT
Source organism: Meleagris gallopavo (assembly GCF_905368555.1). Classification (NCBI taxonomy): domain Eukaryota; kingdom Metazoa; phylum Chordata; class Aves; order Galliformes; family Phasianidae; genus Meleagris; species Meleagris gallopavo. Next base: position 39,410,559 of record NC_139408.1, on the reverse strand, counting down.
TGATTAAACAGTTAAAGTGAACAGAACCATTTTTCAACTTTTAAACTGTTTCTACACCAAGACATAGCCAGGTCGCTAACAGTGATATAAATTCTGTGTATTTGTGCAAACCTATAGGTAAACCAGGGCATATTTGCTAATGAGATTCATCAATAACTTCAAATCAACAAATTTCAACATAATTACAATTAGTTTCGCAGCAGAAAAACTGAGTGGCAAAACATAATGATTCAAGACCCATTCTCTCATCTCCAGCTGGAGCAATGTTGGTTGAAGCCTGCGGAGAGTTTTCCAAAATTAAGTAGGAAAGGTTCCCAGCTGAGGTTTGTGAATCAGGCCTTTCTCCTCTAACCCTTGCCCTTCATACCAATTACTGTCTTTGCCATAGACAAATCATTTTAGCTTTTAATTCATTCTCTCTCTCTCCTTTTGTAAAGTGGGCCTAATAGTACTCACTTATCTACTTCACTGGGATGCTTCAAGGATTAAAATTGATGTGTCCCTGCTGGCGTAATGTGCTATAATTACCTTGTTAATGTGCCCTCTCTTGGACAGACTGAAAATTGCTCAGTTGTGTCACAGTCATGCGCTGCCTGGACTTTTTGGACGAGCTCAAGAGGTCGAACAATGACCACTCAGGCCACTGCTGCCGCAGTGGGACTGGGGGGAAAGCAAACAGCAGCCTGCACCCACGGCTGCAGCAAGGGCTGTGCTTTACAAAGCAGGCTCAAAGCCACCGATTATTATGAAGAGTGCACCTCTAACAGAATAGTGTGAGCCACAGTCTATTTTCTACCTACATGTGGGTGACAAAAATAAACAGAAAAACCTGCTGAGGTCCTAGGTCCTCCTTTTCCTTTAACTACTGCCTTGATGAAAGCAGTCAAACAGTCATTCTCTGAAACACACCTGTAGTATTCTATTCCATGTATGCTCTGACCACTTTTTCCCTCCTGTGTAATTCTTCCCTAAATGCTCTAAATGCTAAAAATACAAAGAAATATAAGAAATTATGTACAATATAGGGGAGGGTGAAGTATCTTTTTTATTTCTGAGACAAGTAGTGGAAAGAATCGCTCAGAGATGTGAAACCCTGGCATGTTCATGTCCGTCTCTGCTACCCAGAGACGTGTGCAGCCCCATCCACTCTGTGCATTTGCAGAAGCAAGTGAGGGAGGCTGGCAGGATGTGTCCCCATCCCTGCATCTCCAGGCTCCCGGCTCAGCATTACCTCACCGCCAGCCAATCCAGCCTTGCCATGCCTCAGCACCCTCCTCTCACCAAGGGCCGCACCCGCTGGAGCAGCTGATTACCATGGCAAACACAGGGGAGTTCGGGTAACTGTACGTGGTCTGGCAGCTAGTGCTTGTGAAGAGGCAAAAACAGACAGTGCAGCTTAAAAAAGATAGGCAAGAGCATGACATTACTATCTTGTGCCTCCAAAAATGCGATGAAACACAAAACAACGTTTGCACACTGAATCGCAGAAAGTTCTCTCCTGATAAATGGGTTTTCCTGATTTCACAGCCCAGTTAGATAACCAGAGATAAGGTCACCGTCCTGTCTCGGGAGAAATGTTTCAGGAGAGCAGTTATCAACTGCAACCCACAAACAATGCAGTCTCAGACACCAGGCTAGGGCCTCTCAACACTACACAAGTGGCCACACACAACCGAGACAGCAAGGACTGACCCACCTTTGCCCTTATTCAGCCCGGAAATCACAAGTATCCAACCTTGCATGTAAGGCTCCTTCCTAAAACAATGCTATTTCACAGACCCCGCAAATCATCACAGCATCAAACTCAGAGGGCCTCTATCTCATACAGACTTAATCTTTCTTGAAGGGCCTTCTGCGCAAGATACAGTGAAGACTGCTGGTTGTTGCTTTAGAAAATAAGCCATTATAAACTCTCATAAAGTATTCAGCACAAATAAAGCAATCCCATAGCAATGACGACTCCACATATTTGCAGTGTCCATGTACTGGTTAAAGCACTGCAGGCATCAGGAGTGGTTTTCCTGTGTCTTTGACAGGTGATTAGAAACACATGCAATACTAAGAAGACAAAAGGCACAGGACTATGGCTGTCCTGTCTGGAGACTCATAGCTGCGCTAAGAGCAAGGGAAGCCCAGAACTGAGCTCTGCAAAGAGCAACCATCTGCTGAAACTGACACAGGTAAAAAAAGCTCAGCTGACAGAACTGCTCTGACCTCTGCCTATCACAAAAACCCTGCTTTAACAATACCTTCATATGAAATGAAAAATCACCGCAGTATCCCTCTGTTTGCATGGGTATCCTTGCAGTCTGCCTCAATTCAAGCTGCCCTGACAAGTGGCCCATACTGCTGGGAAGAGCAAGGTTTATAAGTAGTTGCACATACTGGGAAATAATCCTAAAATGATTTTATTCATATCCCCAAAATTTAGAGCTGAATTTGTACTTTGAACTTTTTTGTACTCTTAAAAAAACTGTATTTCACATGTGTACATGAAAATAAGGAATACTCATATTATTTCTATAAATATCTACTAATTTGTTGTATTTTACCAAGTTCATCAATTAAATTATGCGGTGTAGTAAGTTCCAGTCTAATTACTTGTTGACTGATATACAGATATATATTCTAATAATACATGTATCATTATATATTTCTATAGCAATCAGTGCACAATTTGTGTATGCTTTTATCAGTTTTTAACATCAAATTTTAATTTCAGAAGTTCCAACTCTGATATATCTTCTCTTAGTTATCTTTTGTTTTCATACACGTTCTTGTGACTGCCAGTCTTCTCAAACTCTACACATAAGAAAAATATGTACATTTACATAGTTTTACATAATAGAGCAGATCTTAACAGTTAGAATTCCAGATTACTGCTCCCACTGACTAAAAAGGATTAAGCAGGTGACTCATGTATATCAGCACTACAAATATAGTACCGAGGTTGTTCTTCGTTTGTACTGCTGTGCACTCAAGTTACAACTGAACCTGACTACAATTACCCAGAAAGCTCATTTTTTAATGTTCTCATAGCATATACAAGAGCCAAATACATCTCCACATTTTTGGTATAACTGTACACTCAGTGAGGCTGATGCCAGCAGAAATATATACAGTCTCTACAGGACACACACAGATTTTTGCATGAGGCATCCTGAATGATTAGAACACTGAAATAGGGCTGCAAATCCTCCCAGTATATTGACTTAGGGAAGAGGTGGCTCACAGAGTTTGGGAGAAGAACAGAAGGATGAAAGGAGAAACCAAAAAGAGGTTGTTGAAAGGATTTTGATGGTTGTAGAGACTAGGAGCACTCAGAAAACTCCCATTTCCACAAGAGCGGGTCGTCTCCTTCTAAGGCTTGGGCTGCAGCCAAATAGTACTTCCAGAGCTCAGAAAAACATGCACATCTGAGTCAGATGAGTCCCAGAGAGACTGCATACAAAACTCACTAACAGGTGGTTTGAGATGGACAAGAACTTTGTCTCATCTTACAGAGAACAGAAAGGATTTTTACCCCCATCTTCCAAAATCACATCTCCAGCATTACTCATCAAAAGAAAAACTTCTAGTGATATGTGCAGAAACACACAGAGGCTGGCTATGTGCTGCTGGTTACTCTAGCTTGACAGACCTGAAAGTCTACTCCATCACACCTCCATTCTGTAGCCCAGCCATATCACTGTCTGCGCTGTGACATATGGCTGCTTTCTGCCTTCTGCTAGCAAGCCTGGTGTATTACAAAATTCCCTGTGTGCCAAGTGTTTAACAAACACACATGTTGGCAGCCAGTGTATTCCTGGAAAGGACATGTGTCTTGAGATGAAGCTGTGCCAAGTGTTGCTTTCTGTCATAATATGGAAAGTGTCCTGCTTTCCAAGTTCAGCAGTGCAGGCACCGAGAACAAGTCATCCAAAAAGCACAGAACTGGGAAAAGGCCACAGAAAACCATTAAATTAATTGCATAATATTAAAAAATATATATATTTTTGAGTATATATCTTTTTGAGGTATCTTCAGCTCTTTTCTCATTTTACATAAGAGACACTTGGAATTTATTCTCCCCACGGTCAAACAAAGCATGGGAAGCGACACAAAGAAAGTCAAGTAATTTGTATACGAATATTGAACTGCTGCCCAAAAGCCAAGAATGCTGGTATTGGACCTCCACATAGCTCAGTGATCAGCACAGCATCAGTATCTCAATCATATAGAGTATATAGTAGCAAGAAGCTGATACCCAAGAGTATTGTTCTCCTTTAATAATGAAAGTGGGGAGAAGAAAGAGATAATATTTAAGAAATCTGAAAAAGCTAATAAATGTGTGTTTCAATGCAAAGGGAAATCAGATATTAACATGATGAGTACCACAGAAATAAAATAATCCCAATAAATCCAAATCTCATCATTTGTGAATCTGATTTTTCTAAACATTTTTGTTTCAAGAATCTATTTCTGGGATTGATTTGACAGCAGTTCTTATTCTCTCCTGTTCACTTACATTGTATTTTGCAAATACTCTGAGAAACGCGTATACTAATACAACTGCAACTGTTAAAGATTTTATTATTATTTTATGCTACACACTGTAATCATTTGGAAACTTAGTGCAAATGTGAGGGCAGAAATAGCATCCATAGGTTTGAAAAGGGCTATTTTGTGACATTACATGTGTAAAGAGAGCATCTCTCTAATAATTGGCATGGTTGTGGCACACATGACTATTAGCAGCAACAAGATACAAGCATCAGCTAAGGCTTTAAATCTTCATAACCTAATTATTGTGAAGATGTTTATTTAGGAAAATGGGGAAAGGAGGGAACAGGCAATTACATGCTTAGCTTTGGTTTTGCATGAGGAAAAGTATGGCAGAAATTATGTACAGGCTATATGATTTTTTTTTTAATATATAAAGGGATAGAAGCTACCTTCTCACATCAGTGTTGTTATTCTCTCCAGACATTTGCAGAGTTGAATTAAGTAGCTTATAACAAGCTAAACAGTGCAACAAGCATTTATGTGCACTTTCTGCCTGCCATTAGCCGAGTGACTGACAGCTCCAGTTTCCTCTATTGCAGCACACACAGCTGCTCCTGAGCTTTAACTAGGGTATTTATTTTTGAAAAGCTGGGCAATAATGTCACCAAGCAGCAAATACTCCAAAAAGAACAACAGAATGGGAGTTTCAAGAGTGGCAGAGTTTATTCAAACCACCTGCATGTTAGGTATGCAGCCCCTTGTTGATCCGTCTCCTGCCAAAGACAACTGACTACACCACGGTGTCTTCCTTCCCTCTTACTACATGAAACAAACATCAGTTCTATAACTGCCCTCTCTGTTCTCTCACGCTGTTCATTCCTAAATCTGTTATGACCACTGAGATTCTCTTAATTCCAACCAACAAATGTTTTTGCCAAAGCTCTTTATGAAGCCCACATACTTATTAGGAACTTGGAAATCCCTTTTACCAAAGAATGGTTAGTTTTGCTGGAAGCCTACACCTGACGTGTGTGCCTTTATAACACAACTACCACTGCATTTCAGATTGGAACATTCTTGCAAAGCCTACTAGAATTATATTTCTCTAACAAAAGGAAGAAATTGCCTGATGGCTGAATTCACCACGAATACAAAAAACTCTTGCTGGCAATATCTTCACCCAAGGTATTTTAGGATTCCATTTCTTTTACCACCTAAATTGCACTATGCCTCTCCCCCCTAAATAAAGATCATTAAACCTCAACACAAAAATGCATGCATTAATCATTTGTACTTTCCCATTCCCTTCACTATCTATGCAAGCTGATTCTTTATGGCATTTCGATTGCAAGATCCACAGTTTCAAATATTCCTCTAGAGCTAAAAAGAACAGTTTGAGCATGAAAACTCCCTCTTATAAACACAACCTTCTCAAGAGCAGAAAAAGAATAAACTACCTAATCTCATACACCCGATTATGAAGAGTTTGCTAAAAGCAGTGTTTTGTTTTCTATAGCACTTTCCAATTGGAACAGAATATGCACTTTAAAATATGCATTAGTTTCATACAATTCACACTACTCATGGGTTACCGAATATCAATAAAAATATTCACAAATGAAGCAAGAAAAAGATACGGAGAAAGCGATTTGTCCTAAGTCATAAGCAGAGACTTCTAAACAGAAAAAAAAGTTTAAGAAAGGTTTAAAAAAGCAGCTTAACAAGGCCAAGTGTGAGGTGTTGCACTTGGGTTGAGGCAATCCCAGATATGAATACAGACCAGGAGAACTCATTAAGACCAGCCCTGACAAGAAGGATTTGGGGGTCCTGATGGATGGAGAGCTGGACATGAACCATCAGTGTGCTCTTGCAGCCCAAACGACCAATGGTATCCTGGGCTGCTTCACAAGAAGGATGGCCAGCAGGAAGAGGAAGGGAATTGTCCCCCTCTGCTCTGCCCTTTTAAGGCCCCAATCTGATGTACTGTGTCCAACACTGGGGCACCCAGAACAAGAAGGATGTGTTTGAATGGGTCCAGAGAAGAGCCACAAATATGACTAAAGTGCTGAAGCACCTCTTCTGTGAAGAAAGATTGAGGGAGTTGGGCTTGCTTAGCTTGGAGAAGAGAAGTCTCCAGGGAGAACTCACTGAAGCCTTCCAGTACTTAAAGGGAACTTACAAGCAGGAGGGAGACTGACATTTTACACGGTTTCAAAGTGATAGGATAAGGGGGAATGACATTAAACTAAAAGAGAGGAGATTCAGGTTAGATTTTAGGAAGAAATTGTTTACTCATAGCGTGGTGAGGTACTGGAACAATTTGCCTGGAGAGGTGGTGGATGCCTCATTCCTGGAGGTGTTCAAGGCCAGGTTGGATGAGGCCATGGGCAGTCTGGTCTGGTGGCTGGCAACCCTGCCCTCAGCAGGAGGGTTGGAACTGGGTGATCTTTAAGGCCCACTCCAACGTAAACCATTCTGTGATTCTATGAAAAAAAAAAAGCCCCAGAATTTGCCTTAGGCACAAGACTATCCTCAGATGCAGCTTTGTCCTTCACAGCGAAGATTAATCAAATAATATCATGTTTCCTAAATTAAATGCGTTTCACTGCAGTGGAACTTCATTGCACGTACATCTGTAGGTAGAGGAAAGTTATAAATAATTAATACGATTACATACAATACGTATTGAGCCTGCAGTAAATTATGTATGCCAGTCTCATTCAGCATCTGCTGGGATACTGTAATGTGATTTAACAGATAAAACACACTGTTTATTTAAAAGGGTTATCAAATTTTGAAGCTACATTAAATTATACATTGAGCCATTGTGTCTGTGGGGATGTGCTTATTCTTACAGTTTCTGCGTGCAAAGCAATCATAAGTTAAGCTCCTACATGCACACAACCCAGAGCATTGGGCTGTGCAAGCAGTAAAAGCCAGATAAAGCATAAAAATATTGGGTTTCAACACACTCAGCCTTAAGAAAAGCGTTGATGTACTATAGACATTTCCTAGGGAGAAGTGCACAGCTCAGGAATGCATAATACGCCAAGTCTGCATGCTTAACTGCAAGCTGAAATAGCATCTGTGGTTGCATACAGAGCTCTTCCCATGTCTGCTGCTGACTTACTTCATCCCCTCCAGCAGATCAGTTGCTCAGCCCTCACTGACTTGTCTGGATGGTTATTCAGCTTGGAGGCAATATGCCAGTGGTCACTCAGGAAATAAAATTCTCAGACAGTAAAACAAAACATCAGAGGGAACAGTCTCTCCTTATGTTTCCCATTTGCAATATCCCACTTTATAAGACTATGTTAAGGCTCCTCACACATAGTCCTGCCTGCCAAGGCCTGGACCTCCATCCTTCTGGCACTGTACTCTCTAACGCAATAGCAATGAGGAGAACTCTCACAGGTGTTTCAATCTGTGCCAGCTGGGACTCAGTAACCACCAATAAAGCATCTAACCCTGTGATAATGCACATTTTATGTTGCTGGATGCATAAACACATGAAATCTGTTCGCTCACAGCCAGTACTCACAATCAGAATATGAAAACTTTCAACATAAGGAAGTGTTCAAAATCCTTCCTACTAGACAAGGGCCACGTGCAAAAGCAGTGGGACACACGCATACATCTGCCACAGTACCATTAACTGAAACAACTTTTTTCTTCAGATCTACGTTCAGTATCTGGTCATTAGATCTTAAAAGGCACTAGCATACTTTGGAGAATAACAAAAGTGTATAAGACAGGAGAGATGACTTCCATACATAAAATACTTTGTCTTTCAAACATAAAGGCTAGGGTAGAGGCAAGCAAAACAAAGAAGCATTATGTAGCAGACATGAGTCATATCTCACATTGTAGGAGCAAGAAAACTAGAGTACTTTTATATCATGCATAATAACAGACGGAACTCATTGCCACAGAATGTCACCAAACATGGCCATATGCAAAGTGCAATGAGTAACAGGAACCACTGCAGTCACAGCATGTCCCTATGAAGTTGCATTTAAGTATATCCAGAAAATACACAGAAACTCTGTAAAATACTTGCAGAGGTTCTAAGTAAGAGAAGATTGTCAGTGGAGATGCAGTGGCTAAAGTGAGAACTGCCGTCTTCAGCTCTTTCCGAGAAGTATCACATCAGTGGTCTTCATGCCAAATTGAAAACTGACATTTTTTTCCTTAGTGAACATTGCCTTTGCTACTGACATTTATTGCATGTTCCTCCATATGACAAATGAGAATGTCAGGTCACCAACAGTGCAGTGGTTTGGGCTCTCTGTTATGTGCAGCCTTAAATTGAAGACTCTTCCTGCTAATTACTGTGCAAAGTGAGATCAAGGAAAGCTAATAAGCAATGTTGCTATATTATACAAGTAAAGTTGGTGTATTTAGCTTGCTTTGCTGCAATGGAGGCTCTGCCACTATGGGTAGGGAAAGCAGAACTGCTGCTAGACATTTCTGCACTTCAATTCAGCTTCACCATTTCTACTACAGACATGTCTCCCTTTTCCTGAAGATGTTCTGCCAAAATCTCCATAGATTTTCCTACAACATCATTACTTGATCAGAAGGCAAAAGCAAGGTGATGTTACTCACTTCCTACTAGTTTGTCCTTAAAAAGGGCCATAACCTAGTAGGAAATACAGACTGAGATGCCTATGGTTCCATGAGACCTACCTACCAACATCAGGGGAGTATGCTCTCATCACTTCAGAGTCTAGTTAAAAAAAAAAAAAAAAATAGGATGATAAACTATTTCTACTTTTACTACTGATCACCTGCACATCCCACTAAAAGCACTTACATGTGTAGAAATGCTCAGACAATTCTATTTCCCCAAACATAACTTCCAGCAGAAATCCTGAAATCCCAGTTATGGTTTTCTGTCTGATGACAGAGAAATTCTGCATAAACTTGATCTAACGATCAGCAAAGGTCAGCACACCGTGGAAAAGAAAATTTCATTCAAAGGGATTAACTCATCAGTGCCCTGTTTTGTGAGTGAGAGCAAAGTGTTTGTGATCATCAGAAGTCATCTGCTTCTACCTCCCAGTAGGGATCAAGACTCTGCAAGATTGGCCAAGCACAGCCATCTACGCTTGCACAAAGTAGTTTAAGATACTACTAGGAGCCACACTCATCAATTCCTAAATAGCTACATCTCTTAAGTTTAATATTCCTCAACATTCCTGAAAAGCAATTTTCTTTCACTTGGTGGTGAATTATCTTCCAGGGCTGCTAGATGGAGCTGGAGCACCCATAAGAGCAGAAGTGGTAATATGGATTTAGAATAATACTTAATGGTGCACACAGAGTCTGTCAAAAATAGACTTTTTAAGCCTCAAAAAAGAAATGACTTTCAGGCAAAAGTTATAATACTGACATATTTATATTACCATTTGCTGCCAGAGGAAATTGCTGGAAATCAGATCCCTTAGAAATTCAGTCTTAATGAGAGATTTCTGAAGCACATATTTCATAACAAATTACAATGTCTCTTCCAGGCCAGGCAGGTAGGGTAGAATGTGGGGCACCAGAGATAGCTGACCAGCTACTGAATAGCTGCTGCTCTTGAGACACTGTCATGGCACGTCCACACTGCAATAACTACATTATTATACAAAATAATTATATTTTTGAATGAATTAATTTAGAAGTTCCTTGAAAAATTCAGTGACAATTAGAAAGAGTAGTCTCTTCCAGGGGGTTCTGGGAGCACATTTGCTCTGGACTTTAGGAATGAGTTGAACAAAAAATGAGAAAAAGAGACAAAAAAAATTGTCATAGGCAGACACGATGGATCCACTTGGCATATGCTTCTATGTCCACACTGCTCACATGCATTCCTTCGCATCCCTGCAGCATAGGCAGTCCTTCCTCCTGTCTTAAGTGGCCTTGCCCCGCCTCGCAGAAGACACTGCCTCTCTTCCTTTCAAGTTACAGGAAAAGACATGGATTCTCTGTATTGCCAAGATCAGTTTTCCTGCATCTTGTAAGGGCAAGCCTGCACAAATCTCTGAAGCCAGTAAGTTCCATTCCTCACTAACTGCAGATCATCTACTGATATTTGCCCTCCATACGAAACCCCAATCTAAAGCAGTATCAAGTAAGGCGGTCAGTGATCTCCATTCCTTCTGGACTTGCAGTTTTATACTAAACAAACGCTCCTGCAGAGCTATGCAGCAGGAATTAAGGATGTTGAGCATCTCTGAGGAAGTATCTAGAGTCAGACCTTTTCAAGCTATGTGGGCAGGGACTAGGTGCCCCAATACCTGCGCTGCAATGGACAGTCATGGGAGAACCAGCAAAAATAATAATAAAATCCCACAAGAAGAATCAGTTAACGCTATTTTCCATGTAGTAATCTAACTTAAGACATTGCATCTGTTCAATTACAGGCCCAACCATCAGAGTTTTGCCCAAAACCAAGTTGACTTCTGGAAATGCTTGTTTTTAAGCCCACCATGTCTTTCTTATGCTTCTCTTTTCTACTTCGCAGTTCTATTACACAATTTTTTCTACGTCCCCTTTGCCGAAACACTGTCCACCATTACTGTAAAGCTATTCAAGTTCCTGTAGACTAGTTGTAGAACACTGAAGGACAAGGAGAACAAGGCCCCAAATCCTCCCAAAATAAAGGCAATTTAAAGAGTTAGAAAAGCTTTATCAAAATTTGCAGCAGATGCAGGGCATTGTACATTACATTTCTACTTTTGCAAAAAGCTGTAGAGGGTAAGCTGTAGAGCACAAGCATATTGCACCCCCTATCTAATCTTGAAGTATTTTGTGCACATAATCACAATCTGTGATCAACTATCTCACTGAGAGACAGGGAATAAGATTTCTGAACACCAGAAAGGGAAAACAGCTTTTCTACAGTAATCCTAGAGGTCAGTGACAGAGTCTGAAGAACACCATGCTTCACCAAAACCCTGCCACAGAGAAAACTTTACTTTTAAGATTAAGGGCATGGAGTTTAACTGGTCACACTGTGCAGTGCTTTGGCACTTCTTTGGAAACCTGCACAAGCATTTACTGTGCCAGGCTCTACTGAGTTTGAAAGACTGGGTATAGCCAGTGTCTTCAGGGGCATAAGAAGAAAATCACAAGCAGTGCCCCTTACCTGTGTGAGATGCTTTCATCAGGAAACCAGAAAAGAAACAAATGGACAGATTTTTCAAATCTGTGGAATACAGTGAACTGCCTTCAGTAGAGCTTCATGAGTATAGCTCCATGTAAAGAGAACTAGCAGATGTGAAGAGTAATTACTTATTTTTTTTCCTCTCTGAATTCTGCTCATGTTTTACAAACCAGGACTGACATTTGAACAAAGAGACTGAAAAAATGTAAGCAGGAGCTATGCAAATAATGAGCAGTTCTGTTTTATCACCACTGCTTGTTTGAAAACCCAGCCTACATCTAGCTGGAAAATGCAGAAGCTGCTACGAAGCGGACCTGAATTAATAGCAAGAGCAATAGCTAAGATACCCCCTCAAACCAGTTGATTTATATTTATTTATAGCTTAAACGTTTTGTTTGTTTTTGTTTTCTTCCTTTATGTTTTCTTTTTGGTGGTGTTGTTTTTTTTCTTTGTTTCCAAAAACTATACTACAAAAAACAGCACCGCTAACTTGTTTTTACAAAGGAGGTAAGCTAAAGTATAATGATTTATCTCAGATCAGCAGTAGAAGAGTTTAGTTCTGCTGCTCCACCCCCATGCCATCTTCCTCAAATCTCTCTCTCCCTCTTCCAAGTATGAAAAAGGCAAATTATTTCCTCAGGACTTCAGTAGGATTTAGCCTGAAGAAGGCAGAAGCCAAACAAGTCATCCCCCTAGCCACTAACCGCTAAAGAGGTCTGTAGCAAAATATACAATGAAAGCAAAACATTACACTGCCATTTCGATGCATTTGGGATTCTTATGCAGGTGAAGTAACCACAGCAGCCTCCATGACAGATTCATGTAGTTTAAAAAAACAAACAAACAAAAAAAAACAAAACCCTATTTACTACTAAGGAAACTATAAAACAATCTTTGTACAAGTAAAAATCACTGAGAAATCTATATCAAGGCCTGCATGAAAATTGAGTAAGACATTGAAGAGGCTATCCATAGCATTTGATCAAGATGGTAAAAGAAATTGCATCTGGCACAAAAGTGCACAAGCAGTGTTCATGGACAGCAGCAACACGCATCACACAGGCCTGCTCTGTTTCCTCCCTCCCTCCTTTCCCAATTTGGACAGAAATAGAAAGTTTCAGGGAGATGCCAGAAGACCTCCCACACAGTGAGATGCTATTACCATACAACAGCTTCCATCCAGCCCCTGCAGCTCAGCTTTAGTGCGTTACGAATCATGAGCTCACTGCTTACTTCTGTGAGCCCAGACAGCAGCTCAGGGAGGCAAAGGAATTACCAGCTACCCAGGAATAAGGTTCCCCAGTCCTTCATGCCATGAGAACCTATTTTCAGTCATTTCTCAATTTGTGGTTTTCTAGTGCCAAGCTACACAAACATGACTTGGCAGGTTGTACTGTTTTCAGTGAAGAAGCTTCAGGACTTTCACGCTTTGGAACAAGAATCTGAATTTAGCAGATGCACAGCAAATGTATATGCATCTTTTAGGCCAAGCTCTTTTATTAGAAGAAACATCTCAGTGAGTGTTACAAGGATAATGCTATTAGAGTTCAGTAGCTACACCCTAGAATGAGATCCTTTCAGCAATGCCTCTGGCAAAATTAGTTATTAAATATCTACTCAGACCAGAGAGAAAAATTAAAATACTATATTGTATAGACTGTTGCTAGAAGTGATGCTTCAGTTACTCTCTGGAAGATTGGCCATATACCTCCACCTCCCTTGTCAGTTTAGGAGCTGGCAGTCACAAGGCTGCCCCGAGCTAACTAACCTTCAGATCCTGCTAAGTACAACACAAAATCTCACCACATTTCAGGTCTCATATTAATGATGCTCATTTAGTACAGTGAGGATTCATATCAGTCCCCTCCCTAAATCTTGCAAGACATCAATGCCTCTGTGAGAGCCACTAAAACACAGTTTGCTATTTAGAGGTACAACATATGTCTGTGTCTCACTGCTTTTCTTCAGCACAGGCAAGCCTGTCTCCTTGTCTATTGCTTGTCATGAAACATTTTATAAATTCTTTCTTCTGCAATAATGCTAAAGGGAAACATTTTTGAAATCCCAAACATTGATTGGAACAACAATCTTGCTTCCCACCTAGTTGTCTGCAGAACAGTGTCTGCAGACAGCGAAGAATCTGCAGAAACAAATGTGGTATTTAAACAGCCAGATGATGAAAAGTGAAAAATGGCAACGGCCAGGATGACAACACATGGCAGAGCATCTTGCTTTTGTGTATCTTATTCGTAGAAATAAGAGATAGGTGGAAGATGCATACGTTAAATGAAATTGGAAGAAAAATAATAAAGAATTATTCTGCAGCATTCTTCCTGATGCACAGAACACTACTGTGCCGTGGATGAAATGCCAAGAGCTACATGCACACAGTTTCTAATGCTTACTGAGTCTACAGATCAGGAAGAGCAAAGTTCTGTAGGCTTTAGGAAAGGAAATTGTGAGTTGTGACATTAGTGGAGGGATTTATTTTGGTGATTCAGATATGTGAAAAGCATGCTCAGGCTCTCAACATGCCACAGCAGTCTTCTCTCTTCAAGAAGATGCTGCAGATCTTCTCCACACCACTCCATCTTCAGAGTGAGCCCAAATACAGCAAAAAGAACAAGCATCTCCGACACAAAGCCCTGGAGGCCTGGCAAAGAGTGAAAGGCCAGGACTGAGCAGCTCCTCGTGATCCTGCGGAGCTGTACTTCATTATCCCCTGTCCAGTAAAATAAAAACCCTTTGCAGTCCTCTACAGAGGGATTAGGAGGCCACTGTTAGGAGGTTTAAAATGGACATATCAGCACAGTCAATTGCCAGCATACATTGTCACCATTCCTTATACCACAGTCCCTAAATGCCTAAAAATTCAGCATTCTCATTGCTGCTCAACCTTATTTCTTCTGTCATTCATTTAAAAAGAGATCTGTGTCACTGAATTAAACAGTGGAGTTTGTTTACATCTGTCCCATTGCCTTTGTACAAGATTAGGAAAAACATGTAACAACATTTACACTGGCCAAAAAATGCAAGGTATTGGAGTGCTTCAATGAAGAGGTAAACTTAATAGCTTTCGCAGTTGAACTGAAGCACAGGAAAAGAAAACCTCTTCATTAAAATTACTTTGCTGTCAGTGCTGGCCCAGAATTCTTCTCTCTCCTATTATTATTATTATTATTAATAATACAATCCTTATTAAGTAGGTAACTGCCTTTCACTTGGTTTTTAAACAAAATTACAAGAAAGCACAGAGTATTGAAAATGCTTCTGCAACAGTAAATATCACCTCTGGCATATTTGTCCTGGGAGAACAGAGCACGATTTGGAATACCTAATTGAAATGTGCTACAGGAGATAAGGCTGGCTGCGGAGACTGACATTTAAAAGCAGGAGACACCAAACAAGACATGAAATATCACTGTTGCTGCCTCAAAGCAAAAAGCCACTTTCCCAGAGCCGAAGCTTTCTCCTCCTCACTCCCTCTTTCGCTCTAACAGACTCAGTGAGTAATTAACCCTTCCCTAATGCCAGCTGTAGCACTACCTCTACAAAGGATTCAGGGTTGCTACCACTCCACATAGCTCTTCCTCCCTTGCAGAAAGCAGCTTGTCCTTCTCTGGCCATTACCATAGTGCAAAGCCTCAGCTTCTTCCCTGCCATGTGACACATTCAACTCCAGCACAGGAGATGCTGCCACTAGGCTCTCTTCCTGCCCACTGGCCTTTGAGAGGAAGAATCTGGATGATCCATTTCAGCTGGAAGAGTATCTAGGAATGCTGCCAGCATACCAAACCAAAGGAAAAAAACCTCTTACAGGTAAAATTACAAAGTTCGCCTGCTCTGGTTTTTCTGCCTTACTCAGAAGCAGCATCAGCACCTCAGAGCCACCTGAGCTGGTCTAGCAGATGACCAGTAGGGAAGACAATCCAGCAGATCCCATAAATATACAGGTTACACCAACTGCATTTCAAGTAATGATTTAATTAGAAAGTCACAGTTCATAAAAGAACACCGCTTAGTTATTTGAACTACGTGTTTTTTCCTATTCCAGTATAGCAGGACAAAGACTGGGATGCATATCAGAGCTGAGCACTTTGTGCTGCTCAGTGAAATGTCCCAGTCTTGTTGTAGGAACAACCCTGGTTAAAAGGCTGTTTTGGAAAGAGCTGTCAGAAAACATCCTCTGAAGCAGTGTCTGGGCCATTGTACCGTCCATCTCAGGAGAACGATCACCAACCTTGACCAAAATGGAAAACCCTAGCCCAAGAGAAGGAAGCTATTTTTATGTTTATGGTTTAAATTTGAGACTTCTGTTTATCAACCATCTCCTTCCCTCCTCTACACAGAATGGGCCAAATTGAAAGATTCCTTCCAATCAAGGATAAAATGCAGTGTCAACAGGCTTGATGGTCCTGCAGAGCTAGGTGCAGCAGACCTGCTTTCCCGAAGCTGTTCTCATTGCTCCTAGGCAGGCAGTGCCCTGCACAGCAAGTACTGCCAAGTGAGAAGGTTCTGCTGTACCTTATAATTATGAACATTAGACAGCTGTGCCGGTTAGGAGATCAGCTTGTGGCATGTATTTTGCCCTCTGTCAATGACTTTCAGTTGCAGGATCAAAAACAATATTATAAAGGTTGGTGGGACTAATGAACTGGTTTCTCCCTCTTTATAATATAATCACTGAAGCCTAAGTTCTTTGGGGTAAGCCCATCACTGTTCTGTGTGCAAAACAAAAGGGATAAACCATGTGACTGGAGCCAACAGGAAACAGAGAAATATAAACCAAGTATAAAACCAACAGCAACACACATCATAAGCTAACAATCAAATGGCGAGATTTTGGATCCTGCTTCATTGCTGTTAACTTGAAAGAAACTGGGAGGAAAGGCAACTGAAAACAAATCACATATTAATTTAACACAGAACTAAGAGCAGAAATCTTCTGCCCCTACAAGCTAATTATTCCACAACCGGTATTAATCATGTTTTTCTAAAAAATAAGTGTGCCTAAGTTCACATAAGTTCACATCTAAGACAAAGAGAGGGTTTGCTGGAGTTGCTTTTCTTTCTAAAGTATCAGAAGATACTTAACCACAGATCTGCATATACATATGTATGGGATATGTATTTTATTTTTTTTTTTATCTTTCCCTTCTCTTACCAACTGAAGATCTCCCCAGTAAGACTATTTTAGATTGGAATGGCTCTAGAAATAGAGTGAGCTATATACGGGTAATGAAACCAATCCCCTACTGTTTTAGGTTATCTTGATATATAGGGATCCTCACTTCTTTAATGGAATGGAAGACAAAGCTCCCCTTCTACGATGGCTGCCTCCTTCAAGCTACTGTGGATTCTATTAACCATTAATTTTCCTTATTCCCACACATCTGTATTCTTCTATTCCAAAATTTCCTTACAGAGACTTCTCTTTCATTATGTGTGATGACTGGCAGCCGTTTCATCATCTTCACTTCATCGGATGTTGCAGATTCTCCCAGTTGTGCAGTCATTTTAGGACCATGCAAAGCACACTCAAGCAAATTAACTTGAAGTGCATTCAGTGTATCTCTGTGTGAGATCAATAACATAAACTGTGCAACTGAGGAATGAAGGAACTAAGGAATCACCAGGCACTTGCTTTATCTGAGATATATGCAAGTCAAGTAGTATCAGACAGAAAGAACTAGGGGAAGACACAGTTGTACACTGAAAAAAACAGTAGTTTTGTTTAAAAGGATTCAGGATATGAATCAAAGCAAGTATATTACTGAGTGAATCAACATCACTATTAAACAGTACACACTATCCATGTTTTGCTGCCACAGCTCACAAGCCACCAGCAAGCAAAGATCAGCAGCACCATAAGGTTATACTACACTGATGTTATTGGAAGGAATAAGAGGCAGGATTGACTTTCCATTCTCCCCTATTAAGAAAGGAAAGAAGCATCGAGAATAAACAAATAAATAAATAAATAGAACCAACGGACCTGAGATGGCCATGGTATTAAGACTGTTGTGTTATGAGATGACCTTTGAGAAAGACACGTTGGAAACATTGATACTCACTGAACACAAAATGCAATTACATGGTGCTGCCAGTCAAAATAAATAAGCGAGTGCACTGTACTGGAGCCACCACGGCGGGCAAAGCAGAACAGCCCCAGCCCAGCGCACTAGGCGTTAACCTCCTCCAGCTTCAGAGCCCACACTGCCATGCAGGCCCTTCTCCCACTCCGGATACTTCAGTGCAGGTTTGCTGATACTCTAGGAATGCCATCTCCCCTTTTCTCTTCTTTATGTAGGGTTTATCATGTATTCCATTGCTCCAGGTTTTCTTTCACACACTGAGCTGTGTCTATTGCGCCTATTTGGCATGGTACCGTGGTAAGGATTGGGAATGGCTTAGATCCTTACCGGAAGGATGACAAAGGTCAGGCTGGCCCAATTCTCACCTCCTTCTAATCATTTTAGTAGCTAACAATTGTTTTGCATCTACAGGATCCATTTTGGCCTATGCCTAAATATCAACCTAAGTAAAAACCTGACTTTTTACCAGGAAACAGAGACAGCAGCAGCAGTTAAAACAACATGAGGAAGCAGTCAGTCTGAGGCACTCTCCTACATATTCCCACCCACAAAGATCTGCAAAGTAAACACCAGCTCACACAGTCGTGACTACGGAGCCTAGCGGGTTATTCCTCCTCCTCCTAAGCAACCTCCTTCCCAACATCCTCCTGACTATATGAGGAAGATTTGCAGAACAAATGAAAAACTTTTGCCATTCACTGTATGTCATTCCCTCTACACCACACAATTCTTCATGAAGAATACAGACAGACAGGGTCCTCCTTCTGTCCTTGGCCTCTCACCACCTCCCCACTCTTTACCACCATATATTTCTGTAACCTTTTCTGTATTTATTATCTTAGCAAAGGTCTATTAGTGAGACAAACTTCCCTGAAGTTAGAAAATTGCTGAGATCAGTTTAATAAATTCAGACCTTCTTTAAAGGAAGAGAGATTCATAAGCTGATAAGCACAGAACCACCCCAATCTGATAAGTCATTTGTACAATTATGACTTTTAAAGCATAGGACTTGGTGTAAATAAACATGTATTCTATTCCTGGCTTGGCTGAAGACACGGACAATGACAGACAACTAATCTAACCTCTATTTGATTCTCCTCCTGCCTGATTAATACTACAAAAATGAAAGTGATCAGCAATGACTTTGTGACTCAGCTGTACCTATAGGATAGCTGGCGGTTCCTGGGAACAGTGGGCACAAAATGCCATTTCTTTGGCTGCAAAAGGGCAAAACCCTAATTATCTGAGGGGAAAAAAAAACTTATTGCCACAGAAAACACTGTGATTCACATATCAGCCAGCTCATCAACAGAGAGCCCCTACTCACCAGCCACTGAAGGCTTTACAATGCTCCAAACACCCTAAGATAGATGACAGCTATTATCTAAAATGTGGGCCATTACAGGATTTCCAACCTCATTTCCTGCCCGTAGATCTTTCTTAGGTCAAGAAGGGCCCAATGAGCACTGTCAAATTGATCTGTACTCAGAAAACTACTAACAGTGCAGCTAGACAAACAAGACAAAATGGCTTCCAGGAATTGCCATCATGGCCACCAGGGAACAAGATCTCCAGTAAAGTTCAAGACTTCAGAGAAATTCCAAGGTGACAGTTAAAAAGTCTGTCCCTGAGTCACATCATATATCAAAAGCCAAAACTGCTAACAAGTGACAAGTTTCTTTGCAGCCTCTTCTGGGACGCCAATAAACTTGTGCAGCAGTGTGAACATGCATGTCATCACTTCCCTTTGGGAAAGCAGCTCTGATTTTATTGTTGTTTTATTTTAGATTTTGCTGACTTGCTGCCCAAAATAATAAAACAGATGGAAGTTCTGATTTTAAAGGACAAGAGCAGTGTGTGAAAGCGAACAGTGGAAGCAAAGAAGTGTGGAAGGGGGGGAGAGAACTCACCACGACATCTGAATGAAGACCCCAGGCTGAATGGGAATGAGAGTTGTCAGAATTTTTGGTATGGGGATGGGGAGCACATAATGAAGACACAAAGGAATTGGGAGAAAAATACAAGGAATGGCACATTGAAACAGAGGAAAAACTCCCTCAGAGAGGACGGTGCTTTTCAATGCCAAGCATCTATGATCAGGCTAACAGAAAGAACATTTTCATATCCACTCAAGCAACTACATCTCACTCAGGGCTGGGCATGTCTTCACCCATAAAGTGGCTCAGGCCCAGAGTGGGACTCAGTAGGATGGCGAGAAAAGATTTTGCAGGTCTCCCCTCTATAATTAGCATTAAGAAAGAATCACAGAACACCCTAAGTTGGAAGGGACACAGAAGGGACGTAGAGTGTACTCCTGACTCCACACAAGTGTTAAACCACCTAAGAGTCCAAACAGTTTTTGAACCACAACCGACTTTAGGCCACGACCATCTCTCTCAGCCTGTTCCAATGCCCAGCAACACTCTCAGTGAAAAGCATTTTCCTATTACCCTATCTAAACCTCCTTAATACACTATTAAGCCATTTCCTTGCATTCTATCTCCAGTCACCATAACAGCAGACAAAGGCAGATGAATCTCCAAAATTTTTTCATAATACTGAGAGTAGAAATGGCAAGTGAAACCTCAGCCTTTCCAGTGATCAGTATACCCAGATAATATGACAATTAGATAAAAATACTTTATAATTCTATGCAAAAAAAAACAAAAACAAACAAACAAACAAAAAAAACAGAAAAACTGTTTGTTTCATATACATAATTATTATACCTGTACAGAGAGAGTAATATAAGTTAGTACTATAGAAGAATAGGAACAAACCAGCCACTTTTAGACTAAGTATCCATATTCAGAAATCCAAACAATTTTGAAAGGTCACCAATAAGCAAAGCTCCACATGTTCTTACAATCTGGAAATCAAACCCTAGCTGTAGCTACCTACTTACAGAATAATAGCATTGCCCTTTCCCCCACTTCCCCAAAATTAAAAATCCTACTACCTCCTCTTATTCACTTCTTCCTTTCCCAATATTAACAAACGGCACATCCACAAGACACAGATTCAAAGAGGCTGAGATAGTACATGGAGCTCATTTAGTCTCTGCAGAAGGAGGAAAGAACTTACTTTTCAATTAAATGATAAGACAAACATTTCAAGGAATCAACTCTTTTTCCCTTAAATTATAGCCCTAATTTACTCATTACACATAATTATTAAATTTGCTCAAAGTGATTAGATAGGCTTTACTTAGAAATAAATGGGGCTGACAATGTTTTCATACATCACTGTGTAAAAAGATCAGAAGTTCTATTTAGTGTGCAAGTCTGTTCATGGATGCATGTACACATACACTAATTTCAAACACATTTTTCAACACACTCAATCACTAATGGCAGGTGTCAGGTAACTGCACCTAAGATCTTCTAGTGGTTGTTCACCACAGTGAATGTCTTGGCTGACCTAGCATACATAATTGTGCTTAAATAAAAGTAAATAAATAAAAGGAAAATTTGAAGCAGTGATTGAGTTATTTTCAATAGGCAGGATGAGCAATGCTATAGGCAACGCAACTGCACTTCAAAATGCTCTGGATAGAACAGACAATAGGGAAATTTCCAGAACAGATCAAGTCTCTTTATCAATAAAAACACACAGTGAAAATGTCTTCCATTATGAATTTGTCCACTAGGACATATGCAGTAACAAACATATTTGTCTTACTGTAAACTATTTGCTTCACTAGTGGAACCTACTCATATATTTGAAAGATCTAATCGTAAAAATGTGGAAAACTATTTACTAATTACCAGGAAAAATATAACTATATCAAAATTCAACTCCCCTTATACCAAAGCCATAAATATAGTGTACTTCAACATGTTTATAAAGGAAGTAGAGTAGTTGAAGGATACTTGCTGTGCAATGCAGTAAAAAAAAAAAACCAGACACATATTCACTAGTACACTTGTCATAAGCACATATGATAAGACAGGGCTGCTCCTAGATACTCCTAAAGATTTCAAAGCAAATGTTAAACACTCCTGTCCAGCAATGGCTGCTTGTGCCTTCGCAGAGGCACACGTAAGTGAAGGTCATACAGTAGGCAAGGGGCTGAGCTTGGGATGTGCTGTGCAGGCAGACCACAAGGCACTGCAGCTGTAGGCAGTCAGTGAGGTTGGCGTGGCATTTCCAATCCCAAGCATCAGTATGCACCCAATTAAGCTAGCTATCCCCATGCTGCAAAAACTGCAGGCTGCTGAGAACTCAGAGTGATAATCCATGTTTATTCAACAAGGCTACTTATCTGGAAGGGGTATAACACACGAAGGGCTCTGCCACAATTAAGTGACACATTAATCGACAAACTACTGCCTCTGGCCTGCTGGATGCCAGATGCTGACAGCCCTTGCAGACTCCTTTGCTCTCTGCTGCCTATCAGCACAACCTGCTGCAGCTCACAGGCTAACCCAAGGAGGTACTTTGCAGGAGGGCTCACCAGAGAACCTGCCTGTGTTTCAGGCAGTTTGTCATCAAATACGAGACGCAGCCCAGGACTGCAGGGGAAAAGCAGCAGGCTCTGTTTGAAGCTCTGGGAAAGCAAAATGGAGACTCCACTGCAGCCAGGGACTGAGGGAGAATATTAAACACTCCATGCCTAATCGACCATCTTTTCAAATTAGCCTGACTGCCTTATTTGCTCTATTCAGACAGAACAAAGAGCTGAAATGTTACAAAGCATCTGCGGCACTTGGGCCCCGCAGGCCCCCTCCCGTCAACCGAGGCCATCTCTCCTGTGCTCGTGCTGAAGGCAAGCGCAGGCAGAATAGGCTGCAAATTCCTCTCTGCTCGTTCCAGTCAGCTTCCAGCAGCTACCCCAACCGCAATAGCCTTCTGTGGCTTGTGCATAAATAAGGGATCCAGTTCAAAACAAGTAAGGCTTCCCTTCTTTTAAAACAAGAACGAATCAAGATTATCTCACTAGATAAACCACGTGTAAACATAAGACACACAACCCTGATTTTCAAATTAAAATGGGAACAAACGTGTTAAATGCACAGGAGGAATTTAACTCAGGCATAAGCCAATAAAAATCGACCTCTCATAATACAGAAGGCCAGGCTGGAACGATCTAATGGCCCCTTTGGGGTTTCATATTCTTAATTTTAAGACCTTTCTTCTCTCCCAATTCACCTCTCCAACCTACATTCCTCACCCTATCATGTAAATGCCATGTCTGTACTCAAATCATACCTTGGAAGCTAGTGTTCTGAAACACACGGATAAGCTGCACTCTGCTCATCTCCATCATCTCCACGCATTGCTCTTCATTCCAGCTTTTCCACTGGACCATGAGCCTTGGGCCCTCATGTTATTCAGCACAAACTGAAGGAGGGGCTTTCTGCAGAACAGCAGTAAGAAATTTCTTGCAAACATGGCAGGAAAGCATAATGAGTTCAAAGTAACCACTGTTTAATTAGGGCAGTATAAGCCACTGCAGCTTATTTAACACAGCCAGCACTCCAGAAGAACCCTGCAGACCTGGGAGGATTTCTGCAGTGCCTTCAGCTGGGCAACGTTATGCA
The DNA here is from genome assembly GCF_905368555.1 of Meleagris gallopavo. Classification (NCBI taxonomy): domain Eukaryota; kingdom Metazoa; phylum Chordata; class Aves; order Galliformes; family Phasianidae; genus Meleagris; species Meleagris gallopavo. The sequence goes on along the minus strand of NC_139408.1, from coordinate 39,387,283 downwards.
ATAAGAAAGCAAAAAACACAGGAAGTGCATTAGGGTTCCACATGGTGGAAAGGCCCAAACATAACAGGAATGAAACACATTTTCTAGAATTCTGAACTGAATTTGGGAAGGTAGTGGTAATTTTCAAATCAGAGCAGTCTTTCCCTCAACTAAATATAACCTCAGAGGCAGAGAAGTTTCTACTCTTTCAGTAGGAAATAATCACGAGCTTCAGCAATGAGGAAGAACTATCACTGCCCGTGATAATCAATTAATTGAAGATATTTTTCAGTTCACCCAAATCTTAAGAGAACCTTTAAACCTTTAAGAGAAACCTGCCAGTGAGCTCAGCAAAACATACCCAGAAAGGAAGGCAAGGTGGAGACCAGTTCCCTACTATATCTGCCACTGCACCATGTGACACACTCAGTTTCTCTCTACTTCTGAACCCCTTAACTATCCCCAAACTGCTTTGGAAAACATTTCCCACCTGGAAAAAAAGTCAAGTCAGAAGGCCTACGAATGTCTATCAAGTCTACAAAAAGCAAATGTTGATTTAGACAGTGTTAAGTGTCTGTGCAAGCCTGAGCTGCTTGTTTACATCCCACACGCTGCTTGTTACCAACATAACAGCGTTCCAAATTGCTGCCAACACTGGAACAGCCTCAAGATCTCTACAGTCCTTCCACCGTTTATCTTGATCTGCCACATGCTTCCTCTGACTGCAGTATGATAATAATTTAAAATCTTAGATTAATCTGCTCAAGGCTTTAGTTCAATCACCTGAAAAACAGTCAGTGTCTAAGGGTTGCTGTGGTTTACTTGCAACTAAAGCAGTTTTTCCTTTAGAGTTTTCCCTCTTTTAAAAAAATTACAAGTATTGCATATAAAACAACCCTATTAACGTAAATATTTAGAAAGACAGAGTTGCAATGAGTGCTGTTACTTGATGCATTTAGAAAGATTTTTTTAAAACCACAGTATTTCAAAGTATGGGTCGCAAAGGAACCATGGCAAAGAGCTTTCTGACAAACCATTTTCAAGCTAGGAATTCACTTAATCTTTTCCTTACCCACTACATACCAAACATCTTCACTTTCTGGGTTTACAACAGCCACCTATCTTCTCAGAGGAGTAAGCTGAGTGTTGGGTTGAAGAAGTGAGTGTTCTTGGGTAGCGATTCATATGAAATGAATATTTCAGTTTTAAGAACAGACACAAAAGATGACCATGGGAAAGAAGTAATGTTTTCAAGAGTAAATTAAGGCTTTGGTAACTTCACATCATGAAGCACATAGTAAAGTGCACTCTTAACTCCATATCAAACTTATTTTATCTAAGTGAGAAGAGCCCCAATTTGAAGTAAGACCCAGCACCTCAAGCTTGCAGTACACTGTACATTTTTGCATCTCAGATTGTTGTCATCTCAACAAACACAGTAACATCCAAAATATGTTGGATCATGCTTTCATCTTGCTTTCTTGCTTGCCTTCCCATAAATCTTCCACTAACACCTGTCTAAAGCTCTCCTAGACTCTTTTTTATCTTCTTCTGAAGCAAGAGAAAGTGATCAGACACAACAGAATGTATAGCTTAAAAATAAAATCTGGTAATAGCTTCAAATTCTCTGGAATTCTTAACAACTTTTCCCCTCAGCAGTAAGGTAGGGCTCAGTTCCCATGGATCTGACCTGTAGTCCCCATTCACGATGAGTTGCTCTTCCTTGTTTGAATAAAAGAGCTACTACAGTGATTTATCCTTTTATTGCCTCCTGTTTGGTTAGTTATGATCCCATTTTGTTTGTTACAAAATATGCCTCAAGCTGTTTCCCAAATTCAAATGGGTACAAGGCTGTAAAAGAGACTATGTTATCCAACCCATCAATATGTTAGTGATGTGTCTCAGCAGCTTTTGTTGGAATCAAATCACATGGCGAGTCATCAAAAACAGTTCAGGCCTCACTATATTATCACTAGAAGTAGAGCTATAAATCAGTTTGAGTAGTGTGTATGTTTTCAAGGCTGTAAGAAAGAAGTGACGGAGACTGAGCTCACAAGACAGAAACAAGTGTAGTTCAATCTCCCCTATACACTCTTATCCCAAAACACCCTGCCCAAAGAGCAGCCTTCTGAGCTGAACCCTGCCTCATTCATCACTTAACATCTTCTGAACAATCAGCCTCCAGGTTTCCATCACGGCATACACATGCATAATCCTCTCCCCACTGCGCAGCCCTGCAACGTCAGAGCTCATTCCCTGACGTGCTCAGGTTTTGTCTGGAGATCCAAATTCATCCCTACAGACAGTGCTTCAGATCCCACAAAAACAAACAAACAAAAAAACTCACCATAGTTCATGGATTTATCCTGTTCTGACACTGCCACACTACATGCCAGTAGCAACAAAGGCTATAACAATTTGTGGATAATGTTCATTTTGTGTCCCATTTTTCTGCCTTATGAAGAGTTCCCCAGAAAACAGCACTCCACCAAGACAGGAAAACTAAGTGAAAGACATTTTTTTTCTCTGACAACAGTGTCCTGTCCTTTCTTCAGCAAAATGCTAGAGGCTTTTATGAGAACACCAAGCAGCGCAAGAGCAAAGTAGAGGTTCTCCGAGTGCTGAGTCCTCCATACCCCACTGTGCTGAGGGAGGAGATCAATCGGTATGTGACCAAAGAATTTTCATGGAAACAGGTTGGAAATTGCACAGGTTAGTACTTTCACACCAACTCCTGCTAAGTAGCGGGATAACGTTATTCCCATTCTACAGACACACAAGCTCAGGAAGGCAAGATTACCTTCCTCGGGCACAAGAAGATGATAAAATTCTCTACATAAATGCGTATTCTCTTCATTGTGTAGATAAATATAAAGCTAGATAAAATGTACATGAAAAAATAAATATATCTTTATATGCTAAGTTATAAGTTCTAAACTATCACAACTTTGGAACAGGTTTATACGGGCTACAATTGATAATCATTTATGACAAATAATGCCACAACTGTGTGTAACAGAATAATTAGTAAAGTAAAAATCAAATGTTTGATGGTTAGACTAGATGATCTTAGAGGTCTTTTCCAACCTTAATGATCCTATGGTTCTCTGAATTATTTCAAAGTTAGTAGACAACAAGCAACCAACCATCTTTATGCCACTACATACAACTATGGCAATTTCTCACATTAATATATATGATAAATTGGAAAAGTTCAAAGAAGGACAACAAGGATGATCAAAGGTGTGCTATGACGTCCAGGCAAGTACGAGCTAATTATGCAATGTCTTCTAAATTTGGAAAAGAGACAGCTTTGGAAGAACATGACAGTAACAAAAAAAAAAAAAAAAACAGAGTGACTTTTCACTTCCTCTTCCAATATAAGAGCTTGAGAGTTTCAAATGAAACTCATGAAGATAAGGGTTCAGAGAAACAGAAAGGGTAGTTCTTCATTCAGACCAGCTTTCATGAGATGTTGCAGTTAAGCCCAAAAATGTTCAAAGAGAAAATGTTTAAGACCATGGAAGAGTAATCTGCTGAATTGCTAAGCAAGAAGAACATCCAGCTCAAAGCGTCTCTCCATCTGACTGGAAGCTGTGTTGGACAGAAAGTATCCTACATCCTCTGTCATTTTAGTCTTCCACAAACATCCATTTGGGGATGCAGTTGGAAATAGGATACTTACTTTGAGCTAATAAGGCTACAAAAATGCTTGTCTCATGATGGACAGCTGTCATCTGCTGCTCTCCTCTTTTAGAGAGGCCTGGTGCAATTCCTCACAAGAAACAGAAGCACAAGAGGAAACACTACAAGTGCTTTTCATCTGGCCTACACAACTGAAATCACTGCATGAGCTGCACGCTGATCCTGGTTTTTATAGTAAACCATGGCAGGAACTTTATAATACAAGCTCTGTAGAACCTAGGGCTCTACAGGCAATGACTTCAGCCTTGGAGGAAAATCCAACAAATATTTGGGAACTCAGAGCATTTTCTGTTTCCATTCACTCAGTGTGGGGCACCATACCATTTGTCATGTTGAAGCAAGTAAAATGCTGCTGTAACAGAACATACAGTGCATTCTCATTTCCTTAGTCCCAAAGCAGCAGAGATCTTTATTCTACAGCTCTCTGCTTCCTAGCTCCATTAAATAGCACTTTAAGCTGGGTGTTCTTGTTCGTGCCATTCTCATTAAGCTGTGTAAATACTCAGTCTGGCCAACCACAGCTTTCACGACTGTACCAGCTGGTCACAAAAACTGACATATAAAAGCAAACCACAAGGAACTGTCCTTTCTGGGCAGAGTTTGGGCTTATGGATGACAAACAAATGCAGAAAAATGCACCCCTAAGTTTCTTCTTCATCTTAAGTCTGTATACCTTCTTGTACTGAGAAACACACTCTTCCACAAATCGCTCCATACTCAGGCAAACTTATCACGAACTCATCCAACCACACACTGTGACAGGTTTACTCTCACATTTGCACAAAGTTTCACTTCCACATAGTATCACAAGTTTAAACTCAGAAACTTACACAAGCAATCACACAGACATACCCTCAAAGCACTAATTCTGAAACTTCCCTTCTTTTTCCCCATCAAAACAGGCAGGGGCACAACTGCTGGCACAAGATACTCTGAAGATCTTTCTGAGCTACAGCCACTGTGCAAACTTCAGGTATCCTGTGCATGTCCTGGAGTGAATTAAAGGGCAATGCCAAACTCAGGAAAAGCAATGAGTTTGGTTGTTTAAAAGGTGTTGAAATAAGTGTACTTTCATAATCACAGTCTTAATTAAACTGAAAAAAGACAGGAATTTGCAGAAGAGCTAAAGCTGAGAAGGAATCTTGTTGAAACTGTGCTGACAACAGACTGGTCTTGTAGGAGAGCTGTGGGGCTAAGAGGAGTCAGTAAGATTGCTGCTCAGGATTGAGCTTTAACACAGATCTCATTTAATGTTTCTAGTAAGCTGACTAGGCATAGGCAGCAGGAGCATGCTAAATAAATTTACTGACATTCAGGTACTGTTAATGCAAACAAGGGCCAGAATATATTGAGAACAAGCTGGATTATTTTCAGGACTGGAATAACAGAAATGGGATCCCATGCAATACTGTGCTACTGTTGGACATGACAGTTCCTTTCTGGACACACTGTCCACAGCAGTGCCAGCTCACCAGACAGGCCTGGCAGACTGCATGTTCTCACAGCCACCATGCTCCAGAAGGTAAAGCGTTACCTGGCCCTCAGTGGAAATACCTACCACTGGAGAATCTTCAGGCTCTCCAAGATGCTGAAAGTTGGCTGTATCCATGGAAACTTCATCCCAAAACCCATAGCTTTCTAAGTGCCTTAACAGTCAAACATATAAATTTGCTAAAGAAGAAATAAAGGCTAAACAAGATCCTTACTACAGTTTTCACAGAGGTCATATCCCTGTATCATGGTGAAACTCAGTGTCTTTTATCACCTTTCTTTTAGAGGGCCACAGATTTAAAAAATAAAAGCTTCTGATAGCAGACACTATAATCAATATCTTAAGACCTCCCTCGTTAGTCCATCCTTCCTTGCTTCTCAGCACCATTCCTTTGTGTCAGAGGGGCCTCCTACCCTAATCTTGTGTTTCATCCACACAGAAAAGACATTGTCTGCTTCACTAGGCATTGTAGCTCCAAGCAGACCTCTGCTCATTCTCCATGCAGTCCTACACTGAGCCATTTCTCACCAGCATCAGGATTCAAAGGCAGCAGAATGAGAAGAAGCATCCCTGGAACCACAGAGACAGTCCTCATTATGTATCGTGGCAGAGAGAGACTGAGAAAAATATGTTTGAAGAAGAGGGATGGGTGGGCAGGGAGACAATGGCTCTTCCACTTGATTAAACTTTGGAGACAAGGATTATTATTAGTTTATTTTTTATTCTTATTAAATGTATAAAAAGGAGCAAAAAAAAAAAATTGGAGCTGGGAGCTTTTTGAAAACCAAAGGAGCGGCAAAAGAAATTAAAATGAGTTCAATATTTATACAGTGCAGTTCTAATTAAATTAACAGGCCCACAGATGTGCTGGAGAGAGATCAGCAGCCTACCTCCTTCTCCTGAATCCTCTTAATTTTATCACTGCAAAAATTTTAGTTAATTACTAACGGAATTACAGCTTCATTTAAAAAGAAATAGGAAAATCTGAAGGAAAAAAAAAAAGTAATAATAGCTTTCAGAGAAAAAGTAAAATATGAGTTAAAACATCCTTCCAAGTATGTGTGTCATCTAGTAAATATTTGATAGCAGCATTCATCTTTACAAAAAATCTCAAGTTCTTACTTTCTCTAGGAACTACTGCACTGGGAGCATCGTGCAGTCTCTGATAAACCAAATTGCTTCTATTACATTCAGAGTCTGAAAACAAATCTCTTTTCCAACTATCCTCCCAAACAGCCAGGTCAGTCTCAAGTGGGAGTGGGGGATCTAGAGAATTCAGTGTTGCAAATATTCTTCAGCTGTTTGCTGGAAACAGTAACCCTGAATCTGACACTACACCTCCTCAGGATGCATTGAGTATAAAGGACAAGATCTGCTGCATTTGGATATTACTAGATTCTTCACACAGGGGAGTAAACTAAGGTTCTGGGTTTTACCCATTTAGTATCCTGAACACTCAGATATAGAGAATTTTTTTTATTTGCTAAAATGTATTGTTAGCTCCCAAAAAGTTTTATAAACTGCATAGGAATCACTGGATATCTCCCCAGTATGATGTATATGCTACACATAAATTCTTTCATTCACATTCATTCTTTGTACGTGGGATTCTAGACACTCCTTACTGTAAAAGGAGAAAAAATACAACTCCACTACCCCATGCATTATGCGTCTCTGTGTCCCACTGGCTTTCACTCTGGCGTTATGAGTGAAATGTTAGTTACCCCTTGACACAGTATTAGAGCGAATTCCCAGAGCAGCACTTTCTGTAAGGCTAACCTACAACAGTCTCTCTCTTTAACCTCCATCTGTGATAATACAAAGTGATGTGCTCAAATTCATACAGACAGTGACAGGTGAAATTAGGAATACATTTAATATCTTTTGACCTCTATTTTGGCTATCAGAGACAATCTTTTCTTCCATCTTTCCTTCTTTTTATCTGGCCCAGAATACTTATGTACCTCTTATATGCAAAAAATATCTGAATCACCTCCCTGCTGAGAGGCCATGGATGCTAAGGTGCCACAAGCACATTGCCATGAGCAATATTTGAGTCTTACATAAAATGTCTTAACCCCTACAGGCTTAATTCAAAAAGGTATAAAATTATTTTGCAAGGAGAGAGATACAAGGAAGCTCTGCAGATTCATAGAATCATACGATGGCTTGCGTTGAAGGGGGCCTTAAATAAGGTTCACCTAGTTCCAACCCCCTGCCATGGGCAAGGTTGTCGAACACCAGATCAGGCTGCCCAGGGCCTCATACATTCTAGCCTCATCCACCTCCAGGAATGGAGTATCTACAGCTTCTCTGGGCAGCCTGTTCCTCACCACTCTCCAAGGAAATAACTTTTTTTTTCCCCCGTCTAACCTAAATGTTCCTTTGTTTAGTTTAAAGCTATTCTCCTTTGTCCTATTGCTATCAGACCACATGAAAAGTCAGTCCACCTCCTGCTTGTGACTTCCCTTCAAGCACTTGAAGGCCACAATAAGGTCTCCCCAGAACTTTCTCTTCTCCAAGACAATATAGTACAATAACAGATATCCCCTCTTACTCCACCTCTGGAGTTTGAGAATATTTCCACGGCTCTGGCATCCACCATACTAAATTTCAAAAGGCATTTTGATCACCCCAAAGGCTTATCTGTCCTTGTACTTGTCCTTGTTCATAAGAGTAGATAAAGAATTTTCCTATACCACCATCCTCAGAAGGGAACTAAGGTGCACAGAGGATACAAGAGATACAAGAGATGAAAGACTTCAAACACATATAATAATGGAAAATGACTGAGGATAAGAATGAAGCTCAGCATTCTTCTACTGCCCATCTATCATAGTAAACAAAAAAAAAACCTTTTAATCAGCCTCAAACTAAACTAGACACACTCAAATCCTTCTCAAAATATAACTAGCACTTGTTAACAAAGCCACTGTCCATCAAGGCTAAACAATCCAGAGAACCATAACTTACATAGAAGGATAGCAAGTAGTAAAAATAAGAGAAGAACAAGAAAATGAAGGGATCTGAGAGAAAAGAAATAAGCTAGAAAAACATTTAAGCACAATTGAGGAAAGTAGAGGTCAAGGGAAGAGAAGGAGAATTTAAAAACAGATCTCTGGAGATGCAGTGGATTCCTGGAGCTCACACCCTTGCAACAGAACATAGATGGCAGAAGCAGACTCTTTCCTGCTAAGGGCTCCCTGACTTGGCCCTCTGTTGATCTTCTCTCTTTTTGCTTCTACTTTTCTTCTCACCAAAGAGTTTGTTTTCCTTCTTGTCATCACTGTGGTCTTTTTTTTTTTTTTTCCCTTTCTCCCTCAGAGCAGCTGTCACATTTACTCAGATCTCATGAACTACTGTGCTGCGGATGCATGATTAATTATACTGTTAGCCTTCATTAAGTCCGTGGATTGGCACTCTAGCAGAGAAGCAGCAGGACCAGAAGGAGAAACTATTGAGAGCCAGCAGGATCTGTGTCCTGCAGTTTGTGTGTATGCTGGGCATGCGGGGCTTTTGTCCTCAAAAATAGCGAGATATGAGTAGGTTTTGTGTTCTTTTGCAAACCAGAAGGCTTCTGCCTCATTGCATGCAAGGCTCAGTAAAAAACAAAACAAAAAAAAAAACCACCACCACCAAAGCATCAAAGTCCTGGAGCATTTTACTACCCCAAACAGGTTGCTATTGTAGACTATCTTGTGCAGTGGGCACAGATTAAGATCAGTGTAATAGCAATGCCTCTCAGACATTAACTCTCAGACTTAAACAGCTCCCAGCACGTAATCGTTTAGCACAGTCAAAATGCTTCTCTTCCATACTTCATGTAAGCAATGCATTCAGTCTTCCAACAAACCTGGGGAAGGAGGCTGAAGGGGAAGCAGGAAATTTTGTTTGTGGCATTGAATTAGCCTCTTCCAGGCAAAAGTACAGGAGATGTTCTCTGGTGGTCAAAAATCAAAGAGAAAAACTCCATGTTCATTTGAGTTCTTCATATTCATCTCAGCAGTTTCTACCTCGACTGATTTAATCCTGTAATTGATACAGAAACGCAAACATCCTGGAGAATATGATAACTGCAGCCTAAGGTCTCCAGGAGTTTTCTTATACTCTTTATTCTGCACAGCTTGGAGGCACATGGTTATGAGATGTCCCTGTTCTCTTTGAAGGGTCCACTACAGACGTACTTGGAGTTTCCCCTCAAAGGTGCTCCAGCTCAAAGCACAAAAGTCTAGTTCTCAACATCAACGGTATTGTATTTTTCTACTCATTGATGATTATCAATTATCAGCAAGATTATTCAAATGAGGGCAGTGGGTTAGTTTGACTACTTGAGTTATATCATGTAGTTTAACAGAAAATCTAAAACAAGCTAATTCTCTCCAAAGTTGTTTTAGTTCTAGTCACCACTAAAAGATCAAACTCCAAATGATCTACCACATTACAGCTCATTCTTTGCCAGGTCAGATCACCAAAAATTACTATTATCACAAAAATAAGCATACACTGCAGTAGGACTGCCACAGTCCCCATTGTCAGTGCTGCACCACACCCAGGGGACTAAGACATGCCTTGACTACATCCTGAAGCTGTTCCAGACTAGACTCAAGGACTCAGAATAGGCAGAGTTCATTGACCCTATTTGGGCAAGAGAATGCTTGATAGCTTCCAAGGAAAGGGGCAAAAGTGACTCCAACATGGGAAGCTTAGCCAGATTGTTCGAGAGACAGAGAGATCAGATAAAAGTCCAATAAAGCAGATGCTATAAGAGGATTAGAGCAAGCGGATTAGAAGTCTTGAGAATGCAAAGATCATCAGACTCACAATTCCTCTTTAAACATAATCAGGAACAACTATCCCAACCCTCCCTCCCTACTAACAATACTCCATGTCCTTATTTCCTCTCGCTCTCTTCTCTCAATCCTTTTATGTTCTCATGACTAACGTCATGTGATAAACCTACATGAAGGTATATAGGGGAAGTTTGTAGAAATGCAGTAGGTTCATCATAGGCTTGAGGAAACAGAAGGACTATGGAGCTGGACAAGGACATTTCAAAAACCCCAGTTCCTGACAGAAGCAGCATTCGTGCAGATGGCAAGCAGGAATTCAGGATGACAAGGAGAATGCAAGCCCCAAATGGATAAGGCTACTGCCAAGAACAGAAAAACAACTGTTTTTCTAAACATACAACTGTCCAAAACCATTCTGTTTTTGTGACAGCTTCATCTGTTCATTGCAGTTCTTTCATCCCTACTTTAGGTCATTTAAAGAAGGATCAAGAGTTCAGCAACATCCACTGAAGAACTCTCACCAAGATACACAGTATTTTTCTTCACTCCTCAACCTTAAGTCTATCCAATTTGGACTGTACCATCCTTATATACCAAAAACATTTCTCGACAGGATTTTTCCAATGCTATTCTAGAGGTTTACACCTCTACAAGTATTGGGAGATCATTATGTAATGACCACCATCATTTGGAAGTACATACTTGCTATTTGCTTACCTTCTCAACAGAAATTCACAGACAAGCAAAATCACAGCATGAAACATTATGTTATTCATAATATGGATAGCACAGTACAAGAACTCTATATATCCTACGGGCCAAAATAACCTTAACATATTTTCTGAACTATTACAAATCAATTCATAACAGACAAAGATTGTATGTCTGTGCTGTAAAAATCTCGCATGCAGAGTGATAGAGGTTGGAGGGACCTCTGCAGATCATCTAGTCCCCCTGCTCAAGTAGGGTCACCTAGAGCACTCTACACAGGATCATGTCCAGGTGGGTTTTGAATATCTCCAAACAAGACTCAACCATCTCTCTGGGAAATCTGGACCAATGCTCTGTCATTGTCACAGTAAAGAAGTTTGCACTTATATTCTGTGTTTTAGTTTGTGCCCACTGCCTCTTGTAAATTGCCACCACCGAAAAAAGCTAGGCTCTGTCTTCACTGCACCCTCCCTTAGGATATTAGCACACACTGATAAGACCTCTTCAGTCTTCTCCAGGCTTAACAGGCCCAGCTTTCTTAGCCTTTCCCCATAAGAAACACGCTTAGAGATGACATCCAGCTGATGTGTTCCATCATCTTTCCAGAGATGGAGGTGAAAGTGACTGGCCTGTAGTTCCCTGGGTCCTCTCTGCCTTTTTACAGAACAGGGTAAGATGCTGCCTTTCTGGCTGAATTCATCAGATAATCTGACACACTATATTATAATCCATTTGACTCCATTCAAAGCTAAATCAGTACAACATCAGCTTTACAGTTCCCACAGGAAAGAGTCTAGAAGTGCACTGGTCATCGATGTACATTGACTCCATAACTGTACATATGTATGTACACACAAATGGCAAGTTGAGGTAATTCCACAACTGGTAGACCTGTGATATACTAAGCCACAAACTTAGGTGTGGAAGATCTCCATCCACTGTGTCTAGACAAACCACACTTGCCTCTGAACTTTTCACAGCCCCTCCTTATCCATTGCAAATTGATCTGCATTTTAAGCCACATAAGGTCCTCCTCAAGGTGTACCTTCCCAGGCAATTGTGCGTCCATCTTCTCTCCTGAAGCATGCCTTTTGCACATTGCTCTTGAAAGCAAATGCAGTCAGAACCTCATCTGCACTCTCAGTAGACTACAGTTCAGCTTCAGTCATAAATCATCACCGAACCTTTCTTCTGTGGACTTAACACTTAATGCCAATATAAAAAGCAACTTTACCCAAGATCAGTTGTAACAGCCACCTAACTCCAGGATTGCCTGTAGGATCCATCTCCAGGTTTAGTCTCTCCTAATTGACAATGAGAATATAATGATTAGTCCTAGTAAACGAAACCAGCTATTGGGCTGTTAGAAGGAGGTGGTAAAAAGGGAAAACTCTGCCTCACATAAATGAGGCTATCAAGAACTTAAATTAAATTGATTGATACAAGTTTAGCAGCAATAGGGATAAGTGCCATGTACCTTCCCTAGTCTTGTTTAGGCTCTAAATAGCAAAGTAAACCAATAATGCAAGGGAAGCTATAAATCTCACTAGGGTCTGGTGACAGGCACTGTGCTAAGCTATTAGAAAGGAAAGAGATTAGCTTTAGAATTCAATTCTTTGGTTTCTTAGTTCCTTCTCTTCTTCTGTTCCAAGGTCAGCAGCTCAGTTATTTCTCAACACGCACAGACACTTTTCACCCTTTATTAAATAAAAGCAATGCTGGTGGTGTGAGGTGACAGGTTTTAGACCCCAAGGATTATAAAGAAGTTGCCCTAGAGGAAAGCTCAGGACAGCTGCTGTCACTTCCTAGAGAAGCCTCAGACTTCAGGATCTAGTTTCTCTGGGACTTTCCTGTCTGCTCATTTTCAGATTTCTCCATAGACCTCATGTACAGAGACCAAGGGAGCTAAGGTTGATTTTAGAGAAATGGATTACAATACATTTGCCTGCTTCTGAAGGCAAAGTGCACATCAGAAGGTCTCTGTTCCAGGCCTGCTCCATAGAGAAACAGAGAAAAGCACTGTGTATAACCACTGCTTACCTGTCTCTTCATTATAACTGCTGCTGCCCAGCCTTTCCCTATAGAATAAATATTAATCACATGTCATGGTCTTCCTCAAACAACTCTGTGGCCTGCTGGGATGTATTTTTGGTCCTGGCAGTGGCCACTCCATGGCTGCAAGCCTGCGATCCCTGTCTGGCTTTCCCTTCCACTCCTTCATGCCAGGCCACAGTGGATTTGTTACAACAGACTGGACACCTGGCCAGAGGGCCAGAGGAATCAGATTGTCTGTGTTTGTGTATCTCTATTGATAATCTACTTTATACACTACAGGGAGCTTTATTTATTTATTTATTTTCTGGGGAAAAAAAAAAAAGGAAAAAAAGAAAGAAAAAAAAAAAGAGCAGTGTATTTGACAGAGAGAGATGGTTCCTGAACTCTATTAATGTAGAAGAGAGAATGAGAGAATGAGACAGCAATTGGGAAACGCAGGAAAACAGAACGCTAGCTTGATAATAAGAATGTTGCTTCCTTTTGTGACCTGTTATGATGAAAGAGGAATAAGTATACCCCCGAGATCCATCTGCACTCATTTGATCTTAACCACTGCAGCAGGAGCTGTGCTGACAGACTCCCATCTGCTGGTAGATCAGATAGCACAGAAGACAAATTGAAAAAGATCACAGTCTCCATTATTAGTATAAAGTTATTTGTGTGTATGTACATACACATCCCATCTCTAAGGTGACAGATTGGAAAGTATATGAGGTATTTCCTAGGAAATTCTCATCTGCCTCTACTACTGCTACTTAGCAGTTGTTACACAGTGTGCTTATTTAAAAATGAACTTCAATGAACAGCTCAAAATAACCCAACAAACAACAAAAGCACCCTCCTGAAGCAGGACCCCTAGAATCTACACCTGAAACCTAGATCATAACTACAACTGCAATTTTCTATCAGCAATTTTTTTGCTGCTCAGTTACTTGAATGGGAGTGAAGTGCTAGTTAAATCTCTTAGCACCTTGCAGTTCATTCACATCAGTCAGGTTAATAAAGCCTTCAGAGGACAGCCCCTGGCTTGATAGCTCCCTCTGAGGCACGATCCACATATAAACTCTAAGGATTTTCTACCAGAGATTATGATGGGAGATAGGCTTATACAGAGCAAGGGATTCTGTTAAATACAGAAATCTGCAGCTGTAATTTATTGAACAGTGTGACAAGCAAGAAATAAAATTTGTCCAAACTCAACAAATAGCAAATGATCAAATCAGGGTACCTATCAAGGGAAACAAAGACTTGGGCTCAACAGCTGTCATATTAGGAAAGGAGTTATTACTACCAATGTAAAGCAAGTAAATCTTAATAAAAATACACATTACATAGAGAGAAAGAAGGTCTGGAGAATCATACAAGTACAAGCTATCTGTCATGGACAAAGAGACCAGTGACACACTGGACATTACAAAGCAATTAGGTATGGACACCAGGATCTGACAAACTCAAACTTTTTAAACAATCTCAATCAAATCCTGCAACTTATGTTCATTCTTGGTCATTCTCATGGGTAGTTTTTGTTAAACTGAAGAAGCAGGAGGCAGCCCATGGGACAGAGAGGGGAAAAGAGCATGCCAGGGCCATCCTATATGCAAGAAGGTATGGCTGAGGTTTAACTAATCACAGTAGGCATGCAGCACATTTTATAAAGCATTTTCACCTTAGGAAGCTACGTGTCTTTATCCTGAGAGAGATAACAATTATTACACTTCCAGGTTTTTTAATCACACGAGGCACTGTTTTGGCCTTTTTATTATTGTTTCTGAGCAGCAAAAGCAGAATAAATTTAGCAAATGCTTGGCTTACACAAAGAAATATAGCTTCCTCTGTGCAGAAGGACAAATTTGAAAATTGCATTTATATAAAGCTCCCTTTGATCAAAAAGATATAAGCATAATTCCTGGAATACTAACACGGTGTAGCAGGGTACCCCAGAAGCTTTTCCAGACAAAGCAGGAGCTGGGTATTCCTCAGGCACTGGCTCCAGCTGTTGTAGGTCAGGGGCCAGGTGGCAGTGAGCGAGCCTGGGCTCATCCGGGAGAGGGCAGTGACAACCCACGTTACCCTGATCGAAATGCCACAGTGACTAACAGCTAGTATGAAACAGAAATAGGAATGTGTAGTAATTGGATGACTTATGAAATTGAACACTGCATTCTCCTAAACTAATGCATGAAAGCTCTCTGTGCCTTTGGAAAACCTACCAAGGACCTGTAAAAGCTGGTACTACCAGGTTTTGTGTTTGGCAGTAGGAAGCAGAGGCTGAGCAGTGAGCTATAGATACTGTGGATGCTGCCTACAGAGCTGCTCTGAGAGATTCCACGTGAGTTCCCTATACAAATGCTGTCATGCAGTAATGCAAAGCTTTTTGTAGTCTCCTGTAGCCACAAGCAGCCTGCGTGCTGTCCCTACAACTAAAACATCAGAAAAAAATGGCCACAGCAAGTACATTCATTTAGGGACTGTGATGAGCTTTCACCTTTTACAGAGCCATATCTCACTGTGCTTTCCAACAAATACACTCAGTCTTTTGCCCTTTTTCTGAACTACTCCTTTGTTCCTCATCCCTTACAGCTACTCTGTCTGGGCTGCAACAAGTGAAGAAAGGCATCAAACACCTACAAGGCAGATTCCCAACAGATAATAAATTTAAAAAAAAACTTTTTTTTTTTTTTTTTTTAAACAGATTTCTAGAATTTGGGAATGCAGACTTTCACCTGCAAGCTGTGACTTATCTTGTAGACCTTTCTAGGTTAAACTTTCAAGGGAGATGTCATTGCTCCTCTGCTTCCTTTCTTTTGCAGGAGCTCCAAGCCCCTCAGGCCAGAATCAGCATGCCGCTTCCACCCTGCACAATGTAACATTTGGGTTTGGTCTGTCTACAAAACTGGCTCATTCCAGCTCTGAAGATGTCTTCTGTTCAGACCTTGCACTAGGCTCATGTTCTGCTAGGAGCCATCACCCACGCAACAGCTCATGTTTAAGCTCCATGAGCACAGTGTTAGCACTTGCAAGAGATTGAGACATCCTACCCAGAAGCCCCTGATGAGATCCAAAAAGCAAGGCTGCCCTAGAAGATAACATTCAGGAGCCTCATAATTTTGCACCACTTTCAACGACTCTCATTTTTCAAACTTGGCCACTGAAGATCTGTTTCATTTGAAGCCTCTGAGACAGTTCACATAGCACACACGCTTGCCAGATCTCACCCCAGCCAGCCATATGATGCTCTCCTCGCTGCACAAGGGCAACTCTGTCTCTGAGGAGTGAGTACAATTTCTCATACAGACCATGCTGCCAACGCTTAAGGAGTGCAGGGTTTGTAGAGCAGCAAACACGAAGTGCTTCAGGAGCTCAAGGCTGCATACTTCAGCCATTCACCACTGCCTTAGAGGCGGGGACTGATAAGGCTAAGATAAGAAAGACAGGCTGCATCATTTTATAGTAACGTCGGGTTTGACACGCTGGTGGGTAGTTTTGATTTCATCCAGTAGAGGGCAATACTGACACAGGAAAGAAAAAGTAAATTACAGTGGTTCGAACCCTAAAAATAAATACGCAAACGAACTAAAGGCCCTGATCTTGCGGCTGAGAGCAGAGTAAAGCACTTTGCTGATCTGTGCACCCATTCCACAAAATCCCTTCCCTAGTTCGACCCCTGAATAGCAGGTTGCCCAGCAATAAGCTTTTGTTTGCTTGTTTCAGGTAAGATTTTTACTTTTCCCACTAAAACAGGGAAAAATGATCTCAGATGGGGTTCAACAGAAACAAACAAGTCTTTCTGCTGATGATCATTACAAACAAACCAAACCAATCTTACTCCACCCAACTTGAGCCTGCACATTTGATAGAGCCCAGAAGATCAATGCTTCATCTTTCCCCTCAGATCAGCCTATATAATATTAACCATTCCTTAAAGACAAAGCAATACAACACATCGACATTTAATCTTAAATATAATGGAACTGCCTTGTGCTTGTTAGGATCTGAAATTAACTTTCTATGGTCAGAGCTGCCACGTGCTCACACGATCATCACACATTTCTAAAGCTTGTGGTTGTACTGTCACAAATCGCCCTCCAACAGAAACCTTCAACAATGAGCCTCAGAGGTTAATGACATTTTAAAAATATATTTTTTTTCTTTTTTACAGATAAAAGCCTCTGCTTCTACAGCCTTTTCACCCCATGGAGTCAAAATGATTTACAAACATAAAGGAGGAAAGCCTTACTGTAGAGCTTTGCTTAAGCTCCACTCTAGTAAACATACTTTAAAGACTGAAAAATGGAGGCACATTAAGTAAAAGTGTGTTTCCTCAAGGTCATGGCATACATCTGCAGTATAACAAAATAAACTAATCTCTAGCTCCAGTTTTCTGTTTTAACCACTTAATCTGTAATACAATTAATGTTTTTTAGTACAAGATACTTTCATTTCTTCTCTGAAGTACTCCCCCTTGTCCTCAGATTATGGAGTTGGGAGATGGAGAGAAATTACTTTTCCATGACTACATTCTGCTATTATGTTTATTATAGCATGCTTATAAACAAGATATTTTCTAAGGTTTTGTTCATTCTATTTTTCCTTTCTCTAAACAAATAAACTCAGGACTATCTTTCCAGACTTTTTTTGTTTTAATCAAATGATCTTTTCTGCAAGTATCAGGTAAACCAAGCCCTACCACAACTAAATAAATAGAACAGAATAGAAATTGCATTGTTCAGTGTCAGCAGAGCGCAATCTACTGAAATCAATGTAGAAAAGACTGTTAAAAACAGAAATTACAAACCTTTGCACCTAGGAGAACATGTTAGAAATTTTGTGGATACTAGCCCAGATATCTACATACATATTTCCATCTAACTTTCACGGATGCATTTTCGACTTCAAACACGTAGTGGGAGTAGGATGTCTGGGAATCTCTGTGGGTATGTGCCTGAGTTCTTGCTCATTCTGCATCCAAGTGAGATTGGTCCCACACAGCACCATTATGAGTATGAACACTACCAACTCTAACTAATGGTGATTCTTTAAGCCAGTTACGATCATGCTTATGATCATTTCCTCTTAAAGCATCAAAGAGAAACTAATTCAGACACAAGGCTAGGTACAGTCACACACCTGATGCAACATGAGGAGTCGTGACTTAAACCTGTAGACAGTTTTTGTATCTCCCAGTTACACATCAATAGTGACAGCATATTTACCATTCATCCCAGGAACAAGACTGAAAGCACAATTCTACCAAATGGTTTTTCAAGTACTTATCACAAGAGCACAAAAAAGAATAACCATGAAAACCTGGGAACAAAGTTTGGTTTCTGTTCTATGTCTCACAGTTAGACCCACACCCTTGCCACGTCATCTCAACTTCTCTTTCTCAATTACAAAATGAGGACAATGACATAACTGCCTTCCCCATTAACGACACTAAGACTTAAATAATCCAGTTCATTCGTGGTGACAATATATTATGCTACTGGAGTGCAGCAAGGACAGGATTTATAGCTGCTAGAGTCAGAAGAGACCATTGGTCAGAAGACACTCACCAGGCTAGATTCTTTCGAGTCTGACACAAGCTACTTTAAGATATTTCCACTTAAAATACTAGAAAATATTGTGATCTCTTTCCTGGTAGCTAACACTACCTCTAACAGATGTCTTGTACAGGAATATAGCATTGAGCATAACAGGTTTATTTATAATAATAATATTGTTTAATAGAACATTTAAATAAGGTATTCTTCTCCTACCACATAAAACAGAATCAACTCATAGTGTTTGTACATTAATTGCCAGGGAGTTAAAGACTCTGCAAGCAAGGCTGTAAGCATGGTGTTGCTGTGCTATCCTGCGCAAAGAAGGTGTGGGCATCAGTATGGAGCTGTACGAGAGCAAGGATCTAGGCTGGAGAAACAGCTTTGTGCTCCCCCAGTGTCCTCAGAGTGGTCATTGCCACCATAAGAGACACCACTTGACTACAGCTGTCCCTGTTGTTACCCTCCAGCAGCAAAAATCTGTTGCTGCCTCAGCAACAACCCTAAACTCTGTCTGTAAGCCCTGGCAAGCATCACACAGTGAGTGGAAGGGAGTTCCCAAATCTCTAACCAAAGCAAATTTTAATGCTAAAAAGGTGATTGTAAATAGCCAAGCACACCAACCTATTCTCTATTTCTGCTCCCCAGTCATCTCATTTGAAGCATCAGCCCACAGCCCTACCACTGCCTGCCCTGCACTGCCCGGCTCCAGACTTCACTGCTTCAAAACACACTGTGCAATATCTAATGCAAGGATTAGCTTAATCAGACTCATAGTTTGGTAGACCAGGCTCACAAGTTGCAAGGTGGCTCAGGCTTAACAGAGCTACCCAATGTTAACTAGGAATACCAGCTACAAATCTTGTTTTGAGGTGAAAAGGCAAAATACATCCAAATCGTGTCCACCTACCCCACCTTCCACAAAGAAAAAGCAGTACTGAGATTGCATTAAAGAAATGATTATGTTTACCCCCTCTATACACATGTGTATATGCACACAGGCATAAATAATAAAAATACAGGATATATTGCCTTACCCTTTGATGCTAAAGCAGGAGAAAATCTCAAACTACTACAGAAGATAGATCAACAACTGAATGAACCAGGAACAAATGATAGCCATCCATAGTTAATAAAATACAGACCTTAAAAAGATGTTGTGAAAGGCTCTTTGGGTAGCTTTCCTATTTTAGCATTTTCTCTTTAAACTGTCTATAAGCCTGAAAGGGACAAATGGCAAGGCATATTTTAAAAACATGATAAATCTCCCCTTTAATTTTTAATTTCCCAGTAGAAATGACAGTGTTATCTCTAGAAACTCATGTGCTCAGGGGCATTTTTATAGTCTTCAGCTTTGCATAAATTCTCCCTTGAGATGGCAAGGTCCCCTGACACTCATCTGAACAGCATCTTACTAAACTGCCTATTAGGCCCTAATGCCCTAAAGAAAGAGGGAAAGGCATGGCTCCATGTTCCTGTATCACCTGCCTCAATTCTCAACACACTTCAGAAAAGACTGCAAGAACAGCGTGGTTCAGGGAAAATCAGTCAGTGAAATGTGGCTTCAGGAGTTCAAGGTAGCTCAGCAGTAAACAGAAAAGGTAGCTTGAATGGGAATTTCACATCTATTTCCTTATTATTTAGCTGCTTTTTTTTTTTTTTTCCTCCTCTCCAGCTAAGAGGAATGACCCAGACCACTGCACAGTCAACCATTTAGCTCCTGTAGCCCACTATGCAACATACAATCTGTCAAATTCAATACCCTCTAAAAGCAACTGGAGATGCCACAGCAAGAATCCATGTCAAACATACTCAGAAAACACAGAACACAATCCTGCATTCCCAGCATTAAATGTTCCCTGGCAAAAACAGCCTCACAAAGAGGATCCCTGCTGGTCTCTCATCTGCCAGAGCCCAGCAGGAAAGAGTCAGGAGGTCTTTCCCCATCTTTCATCCTTCTGCAAAAACACATTTCTTCAAAGGATTTAATGTTTTCAAGGTGAGGGAAAACCCTCACAGAGTTGAGGGCAGCAGCACTGAATTTCGCACAGAGCTGATTCCTCAGTTGCTATGGTTGGGAAGTTACCTGCCAGGAATTCCAACACTTGCTTCCCAAATCACACTTACCATCACCATTCCTAAGCAACCTATTTTGGGTGTATTTCCTCACTGCGCCCTTATTCACATTCCTGGAGAGAAGAGCTTCCCTGAGAAGCTCCAGAATTGTTTCCCTGACCTACCTTGATGGAGATCACCCAGGATTTACGGACCCAAGGATGAATTTTTCTCTCTAAAGTAACAGCACTGAGAATAAAGAAGCAAGCCTTGTGAAAATGAGCTCAGAAACGAGCCCCTGGCTTTCTGCACCTCGGGAGAGCCACAGGGAGAATGCTGTATGGAGTGACGCTTTGCTCAAGTGAAAGAAAAGCATGTGCTTCATGCAGCAGGAGCATCTCCAGCTGGTAATCTCCAAAACAAACAGCACTGTGGATTAAAGAACAATGCCCTCTACACTCTTCGCTGTACACATTGGCTGTAATCTTCCCAGTGCGGAACTTCAACTAGGGTCCATTCAGAGAACATCACTTAAGACCTTTTAAACTTAACAAAGCAAAATGCACGTGCCTTACAGAGCAGTAATGTGGGGACTGAGCCAGCTGTGAAATGGACTGACTGGATCAGTTAGAGTTACTTTATATCTGATTTCAATTATTCTAGTACGCGAGGAGGTGAAGGTCATGGAACAATTTAGTGGCAGGGCTATAGACAGATCCCAGCTGACTGACAGCCAATCCCTCCTCCTCTCCAGCCCCTGCCTATCTCTTAGCCACCAAACAGCACAGAAGACCCTTATCAGCAAGTGACAGACGCAAGTGGGTCCCTAGGACAGAAAATGGAGAAAAAGGGGGGGTCCTGTAGGATCTGATGGAGATAAGAGGATGCTGAAGACATCACTTTCTTTCACCAGCTGTTATTTCTATTTTTCATAGGATTCCTTAGATTGCACAGACCGGATATACTTGGCTATTAGCAGAAGAACCCAAAAAGGACAAATTAATTCCTGATCTGTGAACAGAAGATGCAAAAACCATAAGGGGAAATCAGCATATTGCTCATGTAAGAAATGATCATTTCATAGACAAAACTGGGAATAAGTCCAGGAATAAAGAAAAATGCAGAAGGGCTATGGCAGTGGTGAGGGTCTAATCCTCAAAAGAATACTATAAAGACACTGCCAAATCAGTCACATGGAAAAGTACTGGTGAGTATCACCAGAATATAAAGCATTTAGATTCATTGCATAGCAGGGCTAATCTAAACCAAAAGTTTTCATGATTTTAATATCAAACAATGTACATACACGTAATATATGACCACACGTGTGTAGCATTTTGAGTAGCATATCCCATGATATCGCTTCTTTCCCAGTTCTCCACCTACTTGTATCCCCACCAATGAACTAGAGATCTTTTTGTAGCCTTATGTAATTCTGTGCTTGATTTCTGTATGCACATCTACTTCAGGGACTATGTAATGCTACACTGAGTTTGAGATATGGCAAACTTATATCAGATTATATTAGATTACAGCTGAAGTAACTGAGTGCTAGGTGAGATGCACAGGATCTGAGAAAATCAGTTTGTTCTTACAGCTGAAGAGTGAGATAGTGAAGTTGATAAGCAATAGTAAAGGGCTGAGGAAGAAGGAACTGCATCAGTCTGACTTATACCAGATGAGGAAAGCCCATCACGCAGTAAGGATATGTAGACAAGAAAGTCTTCAGATACAGCCTTTGAAGATGCACTGCCTAATATAGAAACCAAACATGCAAAGCTAACTGGAGCCTTTGTGTATGCTGAACACATTGACAAAATAATAAAGAAATTCATGACAGATGGGTAATAGAAGATTAATAATCAATAAGCAAGCTCATGGTAATCATTATACTGTATGCAAGGCATACTGCCCAAAGATATACATTTTAGAAAACCTTCTCCCATTTGAGGAAAAGTAAGTAGTAAAGAGAGACTAAAATGTTATCTCCATTGGCCTGGAAATTTCAATAGGTCTGTGAAGGTGGGGAATACCAGTCTTACTCCACTTACATGGGAGTAAAATAGTGACAGGTTAAAGGGCTTCCCCAAGATCAGAGTGACTTAGCAGCAGAACCAGAGGCTGTGTTCAAGTCTTGTGCTTTAAACACCAGTGCACAAACTCCTTCCCTGATCCAGAAATAGAAAACCGGTGACCTGCCTCTCAATTCACAGCTTCAATCACTGAAAGGCTTTTAAAAATAAAACAGGAAAAAAGGCAATTAGAAATTGCACAAAACTAATTAATATCTCAGATGTGGAAATGTACAACTGAGATAGCCCAGCAGGCAAGATCCATTTGGGCCACATTTGCAATGATCTCACCACCTTCTCTTTCTCAGAAACATGTGAAAAAGAAAAGGAATACAAAGCATCCAGGGAAATCCACCTGGGCATCAGCATTGCCTCTGCTCTCCTGCCCAGGTCTTCCCAGCAGTCTTTAACCCCCAGTCCAGGCTTCACAACCCATCCTCAGACCACATCTCCAGCAGTGCCAAATGCAATTACTGTAATTGATGCGCTGCTTTTGTTAAGACTATAGTATCAATAAATGGGTGTAAAACAAGCTGCTAAAGAAGATGCAGGAAATTTATTAGAATGGATGCATGCAGTGGCTGGCATAATAACTGTTGATGGCCAATTCATAAATCACAGCTGGATTCCTTGAGAGACTTGTAACTCCCAGGCAGCTTTCCTCGTAAAACTGCAACAAATGAAAGACCACTGTTAAATTCAGTGCAGAGCCTTTGCTGTGCCAATCACAGTCTCAAAAGTTAGCAAGGATCCATTAGTTTAAGTGACCAGGCCCAGAAGCAGCTCAAGAGCTGGCTTGGAAGTGTCACTATAACAAGCTCCCCCTTCTGCAGGAGCTGCACCTCAGAAATGCCCTCTGGCCTCTCTGAAAGCCTGCAGTTTTAAGAGCCCAGAGACCTGCAAGGTTATCCAGTACTTACTGAAGGTGATGCTTCATTCTAGAAGCTACTACCTAGTCCCTCCAAAAGTATCACAGACCCAGCCAGCCTGAGGTCCTGGTGCAACTGTGTCAGGCTGCATCAGAAGACACAAGGCTGAGCAGCACAACCAGCTGGATATCAGCCTGCCATCATAGTAGCAAGCCCACCAGGAGCAGAAATGCAGGTGCTTTGCTATGCCAGTCCTACAACCTGGCCAGCACAGGCTTTGCAGCTGTCCAGAAACAGAAATGTTGTGCTGTGTGCGTTGTCCCATCTCCCCAGGGCAGCCACAATGGACTCATCACGTCTCTGCCCCATACCCTCTAAAATGGTAGCAGAAAGGTGGCATTGCCCTGACCCACTATCTTTAGCTTTCACAAGCCCCAGGACCACACAGGATCTATGACCAAAAGGCACCCAACTACACCACTGCCACCAAAATGGATAAACAGGCAAACCAGGTCAACTGCTTGGGCTGCTGCCTGCACTGGTTTCTGGAGTCTGCAGCTGTCCTACATCTTTCTGCCATATCCATATCCGTTGTGTTTGACCCATATCAGCAGCAATGGAGGGAAAGTATAGAGAAGAGAAAGAAGGATACCGATGAGAAACATTGCATGTAGATTTTTAATGGCAGTAAATTGCCTTTTATTTTTATGACTCTTTATTAATGTACTTTCAGTAAACATATAGACTGGCCTGAGGTATCAGCCCACAGTGTTAGAGGTTGTTGTTGCTTGGGTGATAAATATCACCTCATTTGCAGGTGAGTCGTTATTACGCCTCTTACCCTTCAGGGCATTGCATTGTGCTAGGACCAGAACCACGTGCTGGGGCCCTGCAAAGTAGGATAATCCACTGCATCCAGCATTGAACTCATCTACTCTCCTTAAAGCGCCACCAGGTACACTTGTGGGGTTGTGTTGTGGGCTGAGGCCATCATAGTCAAAGCTCATTTTACCCCATACGCACAAGCCAGTCTCAGCCTTGAGGCATCCATCTTACACATCACCCATGCTGCTGGCTGGTTCCAGAAGGGTCGCACAAATGTTTCTGTGTGGTACTATTAGCCATACCATAGCATATTGGCTTACATGAATTCTCTCAGGGCTGCCTGTTTCTCCAGAATGTGGTACAACAGTGCTACCGTTTGGCGCTTACACTGCCTCCTTCATTCTGGAACCTCAGAATGCTTCTTAGCAGTATCATTATCCTCACTTAAAAGACAGGGAAACAAGGCCACCGGGAGGTTAAAGGACTCAGAGTACACAAAGACATGCTTACAAAACCAGGAGATGCTGGGGAGAACCATGTGCACAAGTTGCTACAGAGCTGCTACACCTGCCTGTATCTCAAGGATCATTTTCTCACTATTGATTTCTGAGGTGATATTAGAGTAACACTGAGACACGAGCTCTGTTTTGACATTGAGCAAAAGCTACAAGTGTGAACAAACTGAGTACATATAATGCATAGTACATATGCATTACACTGGTGCACAAAGGCAGGTTCAGATGATGTTTGCAGTTCAGCATAGAACTGGCAGAGACTGGGAAAGTCCCAAGATAATGGTCCATTTTAGAAAGAAGTTCAGAACAGCTATGCAAGATCAGGTTTTATTGTCACCAAGAGGCCTCTCTCAAGCTTGAAAACTGTCTGGAAAAAAAAAAAAAAACCTACTGCTAGTTAGAGAATTGCTGCATTATAAAAAATAAAAAAAAAAAAAAAAAAAAAAAATCCACACTCCTATAAACAGTGTTCAGAAAGGGAACAAAGTCTCTGTCTTCCCAGAAGCTGGGCTTTCCAGATCTGAAATTCCAAAGAAGTCTTTCAAAAAAAGATGGTCAAGTCATAATACCCGGCTGTGACATTTCTCACAAAAATAATTCAGTTTCCTGATTCTGAAAATCCCTTTTAAATGTCTTTCTGCATCCTTGCGCAGGAACTATCCTTTGCATAGTTCAGAGTTTACAGACTGGGCAGATTTCCTACTTCTGCAGAAGCAGTGCTACTCTATGGCATCACAATAAAAACGAACTTCAATATTTTTCTTCCACATGCAAGGAAATAATGCAGATATAAATCCCCAAAATGTAAACCACAAAACAGGAATGAGAAGGAAAGGTTCTTCAGGTGACCCACCTTGATATATCTTACACCCAATAAGAATAAACAAGATGCACATTCTGAAGAACTCAGCACTTGAACATTACAAATCAAATCCAATTTTAAAAGCCATTATTTAGTAAACTGTGAGAAATTTGTCAGCCTAGCTATGGTCCTACAACCATTTAGGAACACAGAATTCTTTGTGTTGGAAGGGACCCTTAAAGGACATCTGGTCCAACTCCTTGCAATGAACACCTATAGCTCAATCAGGTTGCTAGTGCCCCATCCAGCTCGACTTTGAATGTCTCTAAGGATGGGATTTTCACCATCTCCATCTCCAGGAAACCTGTTTCAGCACATCAGCACTCTTACTGTAAAAAACTTCCTCCTTCTCTGTCCAATCTAATTCTCCCCTCTTTTCGTTTGAAACCATTTCCCTTGTCCTATCACAGCAGACCTTGCTAAAGACTCTGTCCCCTTCTTTTTTATAGCCCCTCCTTTTTAGGTACTGAAAGACCACTCTCAGGTCACCTCAGAGCCTTCTCTTCTCCCTCCTGAAGAGCCCTAGCTCTGTCAGCCTGTCCTTGTAGGGGAGGTGTTCCATCCCTGGGATCATTTTTGAGGCTCTCCTCTGGACACACTCCAACAGCTCCATGTACTGAAAACTCCACATCTGGATGCAGTACTCCAGGTGAGGCCTTACCAGGGCAGAATATAGGGGCAGGATCACATCCCTTTGACCTGCCACATTTCTTTTGATGCACACCAATTTAGGAATAGAATCATTTAACTTATAAATACTCCACCACCCAGGCAGCAAGTACCTGTCAGCACCTGCACCTTCAGCAGCCACTTTGTACTTCAGGCCTGCAGCATATAGCGCACACCTGAAAGCATCAGCTGCAGATGGTGACTGCAGCAGGTTCACATATCATTCAGCCCCAAACATGCAATGGGTTATTAGTCAAGAATAAATAATTCTAATAGATTTGATCGAGACTTAAAGTGCTCAGTTTTTAAAGTTATCCCAATTTAACTGTAATCTCTCCTTTTTTATTTTTCTCTCCTTCCATACCACCAGCTTTGATGTCGAAAGCAAAGGAATAAAGACTCCCGGTACCACTGCCATCAGGGTAATAGATGTGATAGACTTACCACTGACTGGCTTATGGATTAAAATTTGTCAGAAGGTGCCTTGGAAAGGCTGCAAGAAGCTTCAAACAAACAAAAAATAAAATGTATTTCACTCCCAAAACTGTATTTCAAAAGACTGAAGGTCAATTATCCCAGCAATTTACAGCCAGGCTCAACAATTTGGCTGGATTAAAGAGCATAATGCAATAGAGAAGTTCCCCTCCTCTCTTCTCTCTTCACACCTCTCCCCCCCCCTTCTTTAGCAGCAGTTTGGATGTTAGAAACAGCAGAAAGAGGGCAGGACATCTATATCAGTAAATAAGGCAGCAAAAAAACATTTGTCAATGGATCCTGACAATTGGAGACTCAGAGAGCATATGCCTAACTTGCACAAGAGTGTAAAAAATCTTAATTTTTGATTGGCAATAAATCAGCAAGCCAAAGATGTATTAAGGGCTAAAAGGTCACTTGACTGGGGAAAGATTATCAGTTATTGAAGGAAGATGCACAGAGATTTGGCAGTTAGAAAGCAGCTTCGCATGGGAAAACTGATAGTTTTGTACATGCTGTTCATCCTTGACCATCTTCCTCTTTTTGTCCAGGAATAAAAACCTGTTCATTTTATCTGCTCACAAGAAGACTGCCGAGTTGGAGCAGTCTCACCAGCTGCCAGACAGACTGAGAAGCTGTGAGGAGGTATGCTATTTGTATCTGAAGTCAGTCTACCTGGGTTGGTGCCTTCCTGCTGCCCTAGCAAAGCATTCTGATATACCCAGGCCAATCTTGAAAAGGCCAAAGCATATGGTGAGAGTGTTTTATCTACTGATTACCGCAAAAGGTAATGCCTTTTCTATCAAGGTGATAAACATACCAGGCGTGCTTCTGCCTGCCTGACTGCTGAAGGAGGTGGTGAACTTTCTCTACTCACTTCATTCATAGGTTATCAACTGCTTATTCCCTTTCTCTTCAGAGCAAATGAGAACAACAAAATCTTTCTGACCCAGAGCACACTCATTTTTATTTCATTTTTCCATTCCCCCAAAAGCACAAAGCCCTCTTCCTCCCACAGGGGAGCAGAGGGGGTTAAAAAGCCCACACTTTCCTTCTTGATGGAGGCCATCCAGCCATGACCCTGGCTGAGGAGCAGACACATAGGAAGTAGATTATCAATAACTCTTTTTTCTTCCTTCTTTCACTCTCTCTATACAACATCAATGAGCTGGAAAATGAAAGGAATAATGCAGGTTTAAGAGGCCAATAATTAGGTCACAGCTGATCTCGGGTTGGATCAGCTGACAGCTGGTGCCTTCGTGCCTTGCCGAGCAGGGTGGCTTGCAGCTCTCACAGGTTCAGGGAGCCAACTTTCCTCTCCCCTTTACCTCTTTGTCCCCTGGCTCTTGAGAAACAAAATCAAAAACCAGGAGTTTGGAGATGAAGGAAAAACAAATATCAAGTGTCCTTGCAAAATAATATTTAGGAAGAACAAAGGAAGTATAAGGGGTCCCCACAAAACAAGATAAAGAAAAAGCTGAGAGGAAGAGTGTCAGTCACAAAGATCTAGTTAAATGAACTTATCTTGCACATATATGGAAGGCGATACTAGCTTTGCACCTGCATGTAAATCTGATTAGCCAGGCAGAGTTGATAAAGAGTGATAGACTTTACAGGATACAAAGATAGTTCTAGTTGGGCAAAACAACAAATTCTGAATCTAGATTACAAATTATTTAAAAACAGCGGAAATGAAGGGGGTACTACTTGGGTGACGGCTGATAGGTGAATCAAAAAGAACGTGAACACCAAATGCCTCAGCCAATGGGGTAAATAGGGAAGGGCTCTAGCATCAGGATACAGGGATAAAAGAGGGGTTGTGTCCCCCAGTACTTTAAGAGATCCCATAGGAGTATGCCAGTATGCCACAGTGGACTCTCTCTTCATTCAAATAAAGAAAGCTGAAGATTCTCCTCTGTGTCTTTTGGGGTTAAATACGATTGACCAAGCTTATTGGAGCAGAAATTTTCCTAACAGGAGGTAAAAGCGACATAGTGTTTCTTCTGTGAACCTCAAATCCCCCTGCCTGCTGCCTGCTGCCTTCTCATCAATAGCACCATTTAACCACTGTACCCATCCCATCCCCATCCTCCCCCACCTCTGCTCCACCCAATCCCTAAACATAATCTCAATGTTTGCTTGTTTTAGCTTCCATAATCCTGTTGTCTTGCAAATCTCCTCACCATAATCCAGCTTTTGTCTGTCAATACAATTTGTTTGCAGTGGGGAGGAAGGGAAGTGAAACAATTACTGAGAATGGAGGATGTCTTTGGTACTGGTTTTCAAGGCTCTGCACATTTTCAGAG
The DNA here is from genome assembly GCF_905368555.1 of Meleagris gallopavo. Classification (NCBI taxonomy): domain Eukaryota; kingdom Metazoa; phylum Chordata; class Aves; order Galliformes; family Phasianidae; genus Meleagris; species Meleagris gallopavo. The sequence continues at coordinate 39,358,361 of NC_139408.1, read as the reverse complement.
ATGCCATGTAATATTGGGCACAAAAGCCCGCTTCAAATCTAAGCAGGGCTCACAGCCTCAAAAATGAAGAGTTTGTTGGATCGTGCCAGTGGCTGCTGCTGAATAAAACAGCATAGTATCAAGGATGTGCAACAGTGCTTGCATACACTAGAGCGACATCAGGAAAGAAATGTAGAACAGGGGGAGAAGCTCTATCTTCCCTCTGTGAGGAGCTTGCAGTGTCACCTTTACCTGTGCAAAGCAGATGTTAAGGCAGAGGCAGCAGTCACCACTGCAAGTAGCAACAAACAAGAGAGGGAGGAACACACACCGAGCCAGTGGTGATGGGCAGACAAGCAAATGTAATTGATTGGTAGGAGCTGTGGAAATTTTGTGTTTGCATGAATAAAGAATCGGCTTAATCAGACTAATTCCTTCCAGTCAAAACAGAACATGGGCTCCAGAACTCAGAGCAAAACCCTGCTGCACCAGCCAAGCTGCATACCAGAACAAAAGGGCTACAAATTTCACACAATTTGGATGTAAAATTGAGAGTCAGGACAAGTGCCCAGAAAACACTTCTGAATTCAGGCAGAAACTGGATGAAAAGGGACCACAAATCACAAAACTGGGTGAGGATGGTATGATTTGGGGTACATCTGAAAACATTTCCAGACAGACACAGTACCTAAGCAAGCTGCTTCTCAGGTCTTCTGAAATGGAAAGGATAAAGGGGGCTGCATGCCATTCTGTGACTGAAAGCAAGCCAGAAGCAATGCTTTCAAGAGATTATGAAAAGTAACATTAACACCCCTTTCCTCATGTCAGCTCTGTACCTCAGGTCTACTAGGAAAGGAAGTATTAAAACGCACATTCAGAATATCCCTACCCCTTGGGGAAGTCTCGCACAAGCTCTATGCAGAGCAAAAGGATTTGGGGATTTACACTGAGCTAAGCTTCAGACCCAAGTACTTGGGATGCTGAAAGCATATTCAGATCAAGTTGCAGGCACTGGTCACCCTGCACTTCCCTTTGCAAGCCTCACTGTATAAATGTCTGGTTTTTCCCAAGTACGTCACTTGAAAGTGCATTACAGCAATCAGCATTCTAGTTAGTAGTTTTCATTACTATTCACGTAACATTTTGATTTTCTTATGCACGGTAGTTTGGAATTAGGGGTTAAAACAATTAACCAAGGAGTAAAGCTTATTGGAGATTTTAAAACAGAGCAAATACTCAGTACCTATAAATTAAATAACTGTCAAATCCCAGCTAGCATTATCAGAAAACTTCTGCATCCTTCAAAGCAGTGGAAAGGACTCCCAGCCTAAAGGCCTCAAATGCATAAAGGTTCCAAGAAAGGCAGTAAATTTTATGAAGACACTGAGAAGTTTACAAGAACAATACAAAGAAGGCATACTGCTGTTAGGAGAACCTACAGCCAGAACTGATGGCTGCTTAAGCAGAGCTTTCAGAAGGGAGCTCAGAGGAAGGGATTGTGTACAGAGCCTGAGATAGGTGCTGGGATGCAAAGCTATTCCAGTGCTGCAGGAGTGCTCCCTCCCCACACTAATTTCAAGCTTATCAGGAATCTAGTTAATTATAGAAAAAGTTATGTTTTAGCTTTCTTCAAGAGGTGTATCCCTTTCTCTCCCTTGTCCCCACTGTCACCTCCCAGCTGCAGATGAGTATATTCACTTCCATTCCTCTGATGACCTTGCCCAGCAAGGTTTCCAGAGATAAGATAGCTTTTATCGCAACTTTATCCCACTTGCATTCACCTCTTCTCACCTACTTAGGGCTGAATTCCTTGCATTTATCATCTTATAGCAGCGTATCACACTCCATTTAAATTTTGATCAGTCATCATCTAAAGATATGCAGTTCAATGTAGTGCATTTTGAATCAAACAGCATATTACCAGACAAGGTGCAATATTTCACACTTAATTGCTTCAAAGTCTGGTAAAGATTCTCCCACCTCTGGTAGGTCAGCAGCATCACTAAGCCCATTGCACAGACAAGGAATCTGAGTCACAGAGGAAGGAAAGAAGGAAGCATCTCCTCCTATGCCCACATTAGAGCTGGCAAGCAGGAGATGATGCAGAACTAGATAATCCTAGGTAGTTACTTCCATCAGCACCCACAAGGTTCTCTCTATATATTCTTTAAGCAGCGTTATTCAGATCACACAGGAGATATTTCCCCAGAGGTGATGGTGTTTGAATAACAATAAACAGTACTCCTTCTGCACACCAGACGAATCACTGATGTGTCACAAGGTGCCATCCTGGCATGGTCAGAATGCCTCCATCACACCTTGAAAGGGGGAGGCAGCCATCTCACGAGAAGCCACTTGCTGAAACAAAGGGCTCCCTGTACTGGATGGCACAAATTATCCTGCAAGAGATTGTGACTGGAGGACGGTTTTCAAAAAGGAACAGCTTTTGATGTGAAGTTTAATGATTGTTTAGGGTCCTTGTACTAGCTTACAGACAGGCATCTTATCAAAGAGCTGTAGACATGCCCAGCTTCTTCCTGCTGACTCCCTGCAACTTTATTCACAATACCTGGAGTTCCAAGCAAGAAATCTGCCCAGTTTTGAAGTTTGACAAAGATCAGTTTCTCTCTCTTTCACTTCCTTCCCCACAACAGATACCCACATGTTATTCATATTTTCCTCATTGCAGAAGTTTGTTTCAGAGGTTGATAATATCCCTCCACGACAGGAAGCAAAGGCAAAGCAGTCAGGAGTCAGTGAGCATTTTGAGGAACTTTCTATGCCTGTGTTACAGTAAGGGAAGAAAGGATTATCCTGCAGGCGCCTGATGAGCTGACACTGGCTATTTAGCCCACACAGCCCAGACAAGCTCTATCAAATTCCAGGTGTGCTGAATAGTATGTTCTGCTGCATCCAACAAACGCTGAAGGAAAAAGTATAATTTTTTACTACTGTAATCCTCTCATTCTGGTGGATTCTGTGGCAGTTTGGGAACTATAAAAGGCTTCAATATCAATGAATATAACTTTTTCCACCTGCCATGAGACAGAGTAGCTGTTCTGCTGCATTACACAACAGTCCACAGCAAGGGAGAAAAAGATTCTATATCAAGAGGAGAACAAGGGCAGAGGGGCACTCAGAATGACATGTGCAGTAAGTGCACTTTCTGGCTAGCACAGAAAAACAAATAACTGAATGAAAAAGCATCACTGCTTCTTCAATGGCAAACAGCTGAGTTTTACATTCAGGCTGAAAGCAAGTCACTGAAGACCTCCTGCCTCCAATAACACACACAATTTTGTTTTAGCCAAAGGTGAGAGCTGCTGGTTCAAATAATCACACAAGTAAACTTTGGTACATTGTTAGAATGGACCTCATAGAATCAAAGCGTTGCATGAGGATTTAAGAACAGGTACTATTTTGACAAACCAGAATCAAGGCTTCGCCAAGTATTAAAAAATGTCTCAAAAACCAATCTCCGCTGCATCAGTGTAGCTCAAGACTCTCTAGTTCAAAAAACTTTGTTGCTAAACCGCGTAAAATGCATAATTGGAAGCTGCTTCAGGATCACTGCCACATTGGAATGAATATAATTTGTTCTGTAATCCACTTAACTAGGACACGCTTCCCCAAGGAAGAATGTTTACCTACTGGATTCCACAAGGACCTGATTTAAGCCAGCTAAACCTAATGGCAATAACTACCACTTAACAGAGACATTAATGCTGCTCAGTGGGGACAAAGTGCTTCTGCTGAGGAAAGTTTGCTGAGATCTGTCTATATATAATAACTCAAGATCTCAGCAGGTTTACATTAGGTTAAGCATCTTTCTAACTGGGACAAACAGTTGCTCCAGGTGCAACACACAGGTCTTCTGTTGTGCTGAAACTATACAACTTGCACTGAAGTAGAGAAGGATTTCAGGTGGCCCACAGCTATGCAGCAGCTCTCAAGAACGACTCTAATGATCTTTTATCCCATAAGACCCCATCATATGGTATCATGGACAGTTCAGGCATTTGTTCCAACAGGAGGGAGCCCAAGCTTGTATAGTCCCTTATTTATGTTCCCTTTTGAGACAGAAGAGACACCAAGATGGTTTTAATAAGCGTACATTAGAATATCAATGCCACCAGCATTGCTGGGAATCTTTTCTTCTGCACAGCTGTGAAGCTGAGCATTTACCCCAACTTCTCTTTCACGCCATTTATGTTTGGGCACCTCTCACCCAGCTGGGAGACTGCCAAGGCAAATGGCACAGATAATCTAGACTGTGATATCCTGTCCTCATTTTATAAATCCTGTTGGGATTTATAAGGCAAACATACAGGGGTAATTAGCAGGTCTTGAGCGTACCTGAGAAAGTATGCTAGGGTTAGGGGGGCAGGAGACGGACACATTAACAAGCCTGAACACAGCTAGCCTCTAATCCAAATAATGTTTCACTGTTTGCTTTTCTGCAGTTTCTTCCGCACTAATTCACAACCACTGTAACGTCAAGACAAGCTTCCGTATGCTTCATTTACCAACAGTAATTAATTTCAGCCTTTCCCCACGCACACATACATGCTCATTTTATCTGACAAGCAAGTCATGAAAAAAAGTCGACTCTCACAAAGAATACGGGTCAGCTATCACATGCTGCCTTTCTTCACAGCACTGAAAATCTAATTGGCGCATCTGCTGGACCATGGCCACCTTTCTCACCCCCTGCACTTCACTGGCACCTTCTGCCCCAGCTCAGGTCTCTTCCTTCTCCCAGGCTTCTCCCTGAACCAGAGGAAGGTTTTTAATAAAAAGGTTTTTTTCCAGATGAAAAAGAAATAACTGACTAGAAGAACACCTGGATACTTATCTCCCTGCCCAAATAATGAATCCGTTAATGACCACAAGGAAAGTAATAAATGCATTAAGAGGCTTAGAAGATCAGTGACAGAGAAGCACAGACTCTGCCCCTCCTGCCCTCCTATGCTCAGTGGTAGTTTAATCCACACCATCAGCAATGCTAGGAAATGAAAAAAGAAAGAAAATACCAGATAATTGATCCCACTTCAAAATACTTTATTATAAAGAAAGATCTACTTTTCTGTGAAAAAAAATAGAGTTTACTTGCTGCCTTGTCTTCTGCCAGCTGCTGCTCAAACTCTGTTACTATTCTGTGTCTGTGTTATGATCTGTTCTCTAAGTCAGTACACTTTTTATGAAATTTGGTAACTGCATTTTTTGCTCTCCTGTATGTCTCAATACTGAAGTGGAAGAGAGATGAAACTACAAGTCACAACACCAATGATTGTGACAGAAGGTCGCACAACTACATCAGTAGTTGAAATCCAGAGAACACTACTACAGGACTAAATTCACCATTACACGAGTAAAGCTCACCTTTGCAAAGAAGCCGAAGTGAAAGCCATATGTCAGGCAAATTTGACAAGAAAAAGGACAAACAACGAGATTTTAGAAACTGTTAACCCTATTTTCACTGTATCATCAAGCATCATTGTTCCATTAGGGTCATGCAGGTGGAAAGTACAGATATGAAAAGTTCCAAAGAGATGTCATGATTCCTTAATTCGCAGCAGATTAGTCACCTACTTAGAAAATAAAACATATTTTAACTTGAAATTCTGATGGACAAGAAAGAAGCTGAGACTTGATCATTTTCTGCTGCCATTCCCAATGAGTCAGGAAAGAAACATACATATGAAAGGTCTCAGATCCTACATACATACTATCAACAGGTAAAAGAGGAGCTGAGTCTGTTCTCCATCACCCCAGAGGTGATAGTTTGCACAACTCCCTTTCTCTCTGGGGAGGAAGTGGTGAAAGCTTTTTTTCACTCCTTGGACATCTTTCCAAGTCTTACTTTCATCTTGCAAGTAAATAGCCTTATCTCCCTCCCACAAACCATGTCCAGATTTCTTCTCACATTAAACAACGTATTCAGTTGTAACAGCAACCAGATATTTGTATCCAAACTTCCTAACTAGTCCTGGGAGGACACCTAGAAAATACTCAGCTCTGATGAAGAGTTCCTCTTCTCACTGAACAGATAAGGAACTCAATTTTCCAGTGTAGTGCTTACTGTAGAAACTTCTAGAGTTGACCAATACAAGATAGCTGGGACACAACTTTCACATCACTCATACTGAACAAAAAAGCGAGGATTTAAAGTTAGGCATGAACTACAAGCCCAAACTAAATACCCAAAGTCACCAGCTGCTTCTGGTCTGAGGTCCAACAACAACTCTGTGGAAAACCTAGAAAAAAGAGTTGAAGAGTGCTGAAGTTCTCATTAATTATCTGCAAACATCATCTGTTTTCTTGAGACTCTTCCCATATCCTGCATCTTGCCAAACAGTTCAAATGAACACAACAATGACTATAAGATTTAACCTATGGAAATAACATCGTAAGTGTGAAATTATTTCTCCAGCTCATGTTTGACCATTTTATGAAGTGGAATTTGTCATTCAAAATTTTAACATATGGTAAACTGGCTTCTTGTAAGAAGAGCAGCAAAAATGTGAGACTCAGAACATAAGCAACTACCCATCCAAGTAAATGAACAAGTTATATATGTCCAGCTGAGCCATGCATATAGAAACACAAGGCCAGCTGGATAGCTCGTCATAGCAACAAATAGATATCTGGTTTGTTTCTGGAGAGCACCACAAGCAATAGCTGACCCACATGCATTCAGCTGCCCTTTTTCAGGCACAAATGATTTTTTTTCTAGCTGACCAATTTTTTAGCTGCCAATTCTAAGGAAAACACTTCTCTGTAGAATGACACTGACCTTTCCCAGAAAATATCCATCAAGAAAAAGCTGAACCATAATAGAAGAAAATTGCCATACTTTCTCCACTTCTTAGTTAAAAAAGAGCATCCATCATTGGCACTGATAATTGAATCTTCTCATCAGTACATTGCCTACAGAACCTCCTGTGCTGGTAAGAGATCTTAAGTGGCTGCTTAAGTGGATTTATTTCAGGTATGCAGGATCAAAATAGCATATCTGAGGAATAGGATGCTGTAAAATGGCTACTGGATAAATGGGGCAACAGTCTTATCCAAATAGGCAGTGAAAGATCTCTAGAAAAATACCTTGTTTCTAGTTTCTCAAACAGGAGCCAATATTCACTCTCATTCCTATTTTCTTCATCTTTTCTCTGCCCTTATATCCTACCTGAATTTTACTTTCTCTCCATTTATCATTTTCTCCTTCTGTCCCTCTTCCTTTCATCCTCTCATAAAACAATTGCCCTTATTTTTCTTCTTATTTATTCTCCAGTAAATGAACGGCAGAAGCACCCACTTCGCAGGCCACCACTCACTTTTCCTCACTTCATTTTTCTTTTGGCTCAGGCTTGGCGGTTCCACCTCAGTGCTGCTCCCTGGACACTCCCACAGTGATGAATGGCCCTGAATTTTGCCTCTCAAACTTCCTTAACCTAAGAGAGAGTCTGCAAGGGAGATGAGAAGCTGCAGGAAGGGAAGAAACATCTAATACCTGCTGCAGTCAGCCATTTTGAAGGTCAGAGCCAAGAATCCCTCCCCCCTGCCTGCCATTTTGAAGCTGTCACTGGAACTGCAAAGACAAAGCCTGACAGTGTGTGGGACTGATGCTCCCTACAAGCCGCCACTGTCTCCTTTAAACAGGACCAAGAGAATGAATAAGCTCAGCAAGGAGAACAAAATAAGGAGAGGAACAGCCAGGTGCTCAACCAATAGTATGCTGACAGCAAGAGTGAGGCACAGGAAGAGCAGACCAGCTACGTACTCAATTTCTCACTTAAGTGCCTCATATCTCTAAAGAAACAGTGTGTTCAAAGAGAGGACCCTGTCAGCTCAGATGTTTTCCTCCTAGAGCTTTCATCTCACTATGGAGACAACAACTACATGCTTTAATTACAGAGATGCCTGTGCACACCTTGCTGTGCCCACCTTTCCTATTTTCGGCATCATCTGACAACAAGCCAAGCATTGCACAACATACAGAGGCTCTCCCCATTTCAAATAACATGAAACCAAAATATAGAGCAGCTTTGGAAAAACACGCATAGAAAAGAAAGTACTTAGCCACATAATGCATTTTCTGTACAGTGGCTTATCTTTTGCTCATTAATTCATCCTCTTTATGAACAGTAATCATCTGGAATGACAATAAACCTCCCTGGCAAAGTGATTATCTCCTCTACACCCAGATTTACTTTTTAAATTATCTTCCCTTACAAATGGCACATGCATCTCCTCCATGTATATACAATACCTACTGCTGTCAGGTATTTCCCTATTTGCTCAAGCAGTTTCTGCTGCCAATTTGTTGTGTCCTATATCGACTTCATGGAGAAGTGTTGCTTCTTGATCTATCTAGGAAAAAAAAATATCAGCTTCAAATATGTCTTAAGAAGAGGTCCAAAAGCATTGTGCCAAAACATAATCAGCACTTCTGGAAACAGTGCCCAAAGTGACGCAGCCACAGCTTCTAATCAGTAGCTGAACCAGCACTGTGATATCTGAGGTCAGCCTCAGCCATATCCTTATCTGTACCATCCATGCTATCTCTGACATAACATAAGAGCCTGTATGCCCAATGAAACTCTGATTTATCACTTTATCAACTTTGAAAGAATGTTTTCAAGCACGCTTTATGAGCTCCTCTATGATCCAAACATTTCTCACAGAAAGCAGAGCAAGTCCAGAATTATATTGACAACCAGAACTAGCACTGATTTCTAGCAAATTTCTGACACGAGGAAACTCAAATCATTTTCCTGACTCACTATTACCTCTCCAGATGATGACCTAAAAGGTGATGCTCCTTAGCATTAAGACCTGAAAAGATCTCAACAGCAAATCATGTATTGGCTAAGCTCATACCTAGTACAAGTTTTAATTACTTGAGCAGCAATGCTGACAAAATTTGCCTCTCAAACGTAGGATTACCTTACCCTAAGGAAATTGAGGAGAAAAAAAAAAAAGATATAAGAAAATGGGAAAGAAAGAAAGAAATAGGGAGTAGCCCAAGCTTACAATTATCATGGATAAAGGACAGTCTCAAGCAGGGAGCGATTCAACCGTGTCGAACACCTTTTCTCCTAATCAGACAAGAACATGCTCATTGGCTGGGGAGAGGGCATGCAGCCAGCAGCAGCTCAGAGACAGTATAAGGTTAAAATACCAAAGCAGTCAAGACATCTGCAGGTTTGGAGGCATCTTTGGCCAAGTTTTTCACATTTTTTTTCACATATTATTGAAAAGTGGCCTTCACAAATCAGAGCTTCTCTTCATCATTTTGAAACAATGAATCCCCTTCACACTTATCACAAACTTGTTAAAAACTGAAGTCAGTAACATAAGTCTTGAATAGTTTCCCCCTATGTTTTTCCACATTGGTTGAGTAAAATTCCAATACTAGTGAACTTGAATTTGTATTATTAAGGTCAACGGAGCTAAGAGTTTATCCCTACCATCTTTAGAAGGTTCTTAGTGTCCTGTTATTGTCTTCCTAAACTCTGTGCAAGTTATTCCATCTTCTCTTGTTACCAAGTCTATAAATGACAAAGTGTATTTCCTTCTCTCTTTACTCTTGCACAGCACTGACAAGCATCAGCAGAGTTCTGTGGGCACCACAGACTAGAGCAGAAAGGAAACGCTTAGGGTAGTGTTGCACTGGCAGAAATGCACATCCCATTGAACTCAAAACATCAGAAGGAGTTATAAATCAAGACTGACATATGTTGACAGAGATGCAAATAATTGGGCTTGCAGACTCTGTACCTGGCCCATGGCAGATGCTAAATGAATTTTCATGAAGAACTCAACTACTTGGACTGGAAACTGGAAACTACAGAATGCAGGAAGCATTGTTTATTAGACTTTTAAGCCCAAAAGTAGGATCACTAGGCTCTAGCCTGTTGGACTAGCCACCAGTCGAAGAAAAAGGGAATGTTCCTTCCTTCAGAGAGTTGAGTCTCTCAGTAATGTTTCTGGGGCATCTGGTCTACTTCTGAATATAAACACAAAAGGACTGATTAATCTCACTGCAACCCACGAAGAGCAGTAACAGGAACCAGCCTAAGGCTTCTTAGCACTACAACGAAAATGGAAGTTTGAAGGAGTTGAGCAGTTTCTATCTCCAGAAAGGAGAAGGGCAGAAATAATGGATAAGGACACAAGAACGAGCCCTGCCAAGACTGAGCTGATGCTCTCAGAGCTGCTAGAAACACTGAAGCAGTGGCTGAGGAGAGTGCAACTGCTGTCAAGTACCACACTGCTGCAGTAGTAACTCTTCCTCTCCTCATGAACTCCAAGTTCACCCCAGTAGCACCCAGTTTGGCTTCCTGAGATATGCACCCAGGGCCCTAAGGCTCATGCTGGTTCAACACTCAGTTCTACCCCGTGCCCACAAACACCAGCTGCTCTGCACACAGGCATGGGTCTTGCACTCACAGAACACCATAATCAAGTACACACCAATTAGATAATGTGACATCAAAAGTGAGAGTTCAGAGAAAAGCAATATGAAGAATGAATAGAACGAAGGGATTGGTTTACAGGAATATTAACCATGAGGTGTTTTTATTGTTTATCTTCAAAATGGGATTACATAAACCAATAGCAGGTTGTTTTTTTTTTTTTTCCAGGGTGCAATTCTGACTTTCCTTGTTTAAAATTACAGACCAAGTTTTTCAGAACTGCCCAAGGAAAATTATTATAGCTCTGTGTGCAAAAGTCAGTTGAATAGCTTAGAAGTGATTTGTGATGGCAATTACTATGACTATTAAGAGGAACTGTTTGTCCATTCTGAACACGAGAATCTGAATATTGACTTAAAAATATCCACTGATCTCATTCCAAGACAACATCCCCACCCAATTATTTAGTTTCAAGTACAGCCATTATTAAAAGTACTGAAAGAAGTAAAACATTCGAATATATAATTTTGTGTCGTAAATTCAGCCCTGTTTAAATCTATCTGTCCTTACTGTGTTGAGCAATATGCAGTTTCTCCAGTTTTTGTTTCCTAGGGTTTCCTTCCAGTTTACGGAGGTTTCAAATAACAAAAATAGGTGAAAAAAAAGAAACAAGAAAATAAAGAAGGTTTAATTAGTCAAGAGGACAAAAGGTTATCCTTCATTCTCCGAATTTCAAGATAGACTTTTTTTTTTCTTCCAAATAGAAGGTTCCTGCAGAAATTGATCAAGGTAGAAAAGGGAGCTTTTTGGCTTCTCACACTCATTATTGGTTTGAAGCAGCAGCAAAGATAATAGCATATATCAATTAATGCTTTATACTTTTTGGATAACATTTTCATGTGTGAGTTGCATGAAATGAACTCTGCCAATTTATACAGTGAAGCCTTCAGTTCGCAGGTTTGATTACCAATAGTAGTTGATCCTGTATTGCCATTCACCAAACATCAGATAAAAGAGCTGGGCTATTGTTAATCAAAGATCCCACAGAGATATGAACACTAACACTGCATGGTTGCTTAAAATCAAGCCATTCAACTGTGTCTGGTGCATTTTCTCTTTCACACTCAGCACTCCACGTGACAGTAAATGGATCTATGAAACAAGGGCCTGCTCAGTTTGCTCCTCACACCTCATCAAGCCGAAAAGTGAAACCAGGGACACGGAAGGGGCTGCGGTGGTGTACATATGATTCTTGAGGAGAGGGGTCTCAAGGTTCTCCCCACTTCCTCCTCACATCACATTAAATTGATTCAGGAAGCAGTTCATCTGGAAAAAATACCTACTGACAATTTGTTTCAAACAAACAGCTGCTGGCAGATCTCCCATCTCCAGCGGTATGCAAGTGTTTTGAAACATAAAAGGCAGGGAAACTGAAATTGAAAATTGATCTCACTGCAGCCATGCAGACTGGAAGACTGATTTCCTAGCTGCAATTTTAAATAACTCTTTTTTCTCTCCCCACCCACCCCCAATATACATTCACATTTCACCCCCCTGATTCTCTGTCTTTTGTCAAACAGGAACAAAGACTTTCACCATCTCTCTCTTTCTCCAGCCTTCTCATCAATATTCTATTACCAAACAGGGCTTTAGCTCCTTCTTTTTTTCTTTAAATCAATAAGAAGCGAAGCGATGAAAGGGAAAAATTAAAAACTCTGGCAGATAAAGGAAACGGCCTTTAAAATAAGCTAATCGCTGCTAAACATCAACAGCTCACTCGAGTATCACAAAAATCTCCTGCTACAACATATTTCATCCCACATGATCATGAAGCTACCTGGGGCTGCCTTCCAAAAGGCAACCAAGGAAGGAAAAAAAAGCCCCTAGAATAAAAGCTTTAATTGTTCTTCAACAATGGTTGTCACCTAGACACAGCAATCTAGAAAAACAAGAGTTGTAAGCACCTGGCTTCTGTGTCAAAGTGTAACTAGGGAAGTCCCACAGATCATCATAGAATTCTTTTGTGTTGGAGGGGACCCTGAAAGGTCATCTGGTCCAACTCCCTGCAACGAACATCTACAGCTGAATCAGATTGCTCAGAGCCCCATTCAGCTAGACTTTGAATGTCTCTAAGGATGGGGTTTTCACCACATCTCCATGAAACCTGTTTCAGTGCATCAACATTCTTACTGTAAAAAACTTCCTCCTTCTGTCCAATCTAATTCTCCCCTCTTTTCGTTTGAAACCGTTTCCCTTGTCCTATTGCAGCTGACCTTGCTAAAGAGTCTGTTCCCTTCTTTCTTACAGTTCCCTTTTTTAGGTACTGAAAGACCACTCTCAGGTCACCTCAGAGCCTTCTCTTCTCCCTCCTGAAGAGCCCCAGCTCTGTCAGCCTGTCTTTGTAGGGGAGGTGTTCCATCCCTGAGATCATTTTTGAGGCTCTCCTCTGGACATGCTCCAACAGCTCCATGTCTCTTCTGTACTGAGAACTCCACATCGGGACACAGAACTTCAAGTAAGGTCTCTGCAGCACAGAGTTGAGGGGCAGGATCATCTCTTGACATTTATTCTGAGGCAACCCAGGACACAGTTGGCTTTCTGGGCTAAGGGCACTTTGCCGGTTCATATCCAGCTGCCATCCAACAGTATCCCCTAGCCCTTTTCAGTAGGACTGTGCTCCATCATTATACCTCCCAGCTTGTACTGATAGTATAGGTTGTCACAACCCAGGCAGAAGACCTTGCACTTGCATTTGTTGAACCTCATGAAGCTGACCTGCTTGAGCCTGTCTAGATCTCTCTGAATGGCATCCCATCCCCCAGGTGTGCTAGATGCACCACACAGCTTGGCATCACCTGCAAACTTGCTGAGAGTGCATTCTCACTGCAAGGTCACTGCAGTTCAGGCAGCCTCCAATCCTGATATCACCAGTGAGTTTGCTCACATTGGTGAGCAACATCCCCCTTGTAGGACTGTTTATTATCTGGCTCAGAAAGTTACCCTCAACCCATTCTAGGAGCCTTCTGGATCACTTACATCTTGCTATGCTACTTTTCCAGATGTCAGCAGAGTGGTTGAAGTCCCAGAGCAGACGAGAGCCTGCAATTACAATGCCCCCTGTAGCTGAAGGAAGAAGGCTTCACCAACAGGCTCTATTTGACCAGGAGGCCTGTAGTAGACACCAACCACAAGGCTCCCTTTGTTGCCTTAGACTCTAACTCTCACGTAGGCTTTCAGCTTGCCCACGACCATTCTTCAGGGGAAGTTCTTCACACTCTGTTTCATCCTTAATGTAGAGGGCAATGCCTCCACCCCCCTTCCTTGCCTGTCCCCTTGAACAGCTTGTAGCTATTAATAGCCTCATTCCAGTCATGGGAATCATCTCATGGTGGTTTCAGTGATGCACCTACATCGTGGTTTTCACTGGTAACATGATATCATTGATACCTACCTAAGCTTCCTCTGGACACAGGGGCAGCCAAACAACTTTACAGCTTTTTTGCTAAGGAAATGCTTCAGCACCTCTCCTAGGTCCAATCCCTTCCTGGAACACCACACAAGGAGCAGGCAGGATTCAGCTGCAGTGATTTTATACACGCTAAAAGGATATTTCCAGGATATGCAATATCTAATATTTTGAAATATTTATCATGCATGTAACTAAGAAGACACTGAAACAATTTAGAATACACTGAAACAATTTAGAATAACAGCAAGAGGGTAAAAAGTAGGTCCTCATGAGATTTCCAGCACTACATATAATCAGTCAAGATACAGACAAACCCCCTGACTGAAATGCTACTGCTTTTTAACTCTCAGTGATGTAAGCTACAAAACCTTTATGAATCCCCCTGGATCATTGGTTGGTACATCACAGCTGCAGTCCTCCAAAGATGTAGCTCAGTTACATTAGCTTCATTGAGAAGGCCACTGACTTAAGGGAATGACCACACCAGAAGACTGATTTCACTCTACCATTCTGTCACTTTCCTTGCAAAACAGTGAGGTTAAAAGTGAAGAAACAAATACTTTTATTTTTTTTTACTATCATACTACTCTTTAAAGTAAACAAGTACCATTCCCCAGGGCAGAAGCCAAGGAGAGACAGGTGAAGTGATTCAGGTGTCTCTGATTTAAGACTGAATATAAGGAACAGCATTACAGCATTGCTGTTAGCAGTCATACCTGTTCTGTTATTCCTCATGTTTCTTTGCAATCAAAGTTCTTTGAGGAGGCACACTGTAAGGCAGTGGAATCAAATTGCTGACTGCAGTAAAACTGGCTACGTATTTTCTACAGGAATAGCATTTAGAACAAGAAAGCAAAATTAATTCAAAGATACAGAAAGACCAATAGGAAACCATTTAGTTTGGACTCACTGCAGTTTCTCATCCTGGAACAGAGTACATTGCTCCTTTTCTGCCAGCTAACAACCTCATTACAGCTCGTACATCATACACCTGCACAAACACCATTGATAGCCCTCTGTTGCCCCAGTGCCCTGCTGTACTGCAGGGTACTGGACTGTCCAGTTTCTATTAGAGGGAAGGCAAAGAAATTCCATAATCTCCTAGGCCTTTGTTTATTACCCTATTTCCCATGTAGCAGAGTACAAAGCAGCCCACAGGTGACTTCCTGTGTTCCTGTTACAATCAGAAAGATTAATGCAGTGGAAGGGCGATACAGGAATGAAACAGCAAAGGGACTAGCACAAATGGAATGGTGTTACAAAGGAAAAGGAAAGGTGCTCACCTGTCTGTGAAGGTCTAGGCTCACAGGAAAGACTCCACAAGTGAGGGATCTTCAACCAGAGATCCCTCTCCCAGTGGCAATCAGCCCTGCCACTGAAATGAGGTATAAGAGAGGTGCAGCCAGGCTCCACCCCTTCCGATCACACAGCTGAATTGCATTCATCTGTGCTCCCAGGGCTGACTGGGTCCTTTCTTCAGGTGCTCAATCACTGGTTCAGGCCAGGATTCAACAGTTCCCATACAGTTCCCTTTCAATCTTCATCTGCCACTCTGTTATAGAACAAAGTTTCTCGAGTTTTGTGTTATTTTCATACTTGGAAACAAATGCATATAGCCTGGAAGCAAGCAACAAGTTGAACAGAGAAATTTCCTGCTCCAGACCACCAAAGGAGAAAAGAAGCAGTGATAGAATTGAAGGAGCACACTGTGAAAGTCCACCCATCCTTAGATAGATGACCATGAAACAGAGCCTGTTCAAACAAAGTAATACAAATACATTCCATCACTATTCCCAATCATCATTTGTCAAAAACAACTTACAAATTTTCTTAAGATTAGGAATACTCTTTCTTTACTCATGTTTAACAGAGTAAAAGATTTTCA
This sequence comes from Meleagris gallopavo, assembly GCF_905368555.1. Classification (NCBI taxonomy): domain Eukaryota; kingdom Metazoa; phylum Chordata; class Aves; order Galliformes; family Phasianidae; genus Meleagris; species Meleagris gallopavo. The sequence goes on along the minus strand of NC_139408.1, from coordinate 39,342,610 downwards.
GGGAACAAAACAGTGAGTTAGAAAGTGCTGCCATCACTTCCAGGAAGTGCTATGCTGGTACAGGAGATGGAGTCTGTATTTCTCTTTAAGCAGGGAGGCCACGACCTCAAGCACTTAAAGCAAACAAAAGCTTCTTCTCCCTCTGTATTACTGCACTGCACAGTGTGTTCTTTCCACTTGGTGGTGGCATGGTCTTTCAGTTATGAAATGATGATTCCTGCATAAAATATTTTGGAACCTTGTAAAATATTTTGGAACTTTGTGTACCACATTACAATCTTGAATTCTAGCTTTAAACTATGCAGTGAATTTGATCTGTTTAGCTGCAACAAGGAGATAAGAGGGAACAGAAGAACTCTGAGGAAATGTGCACCTATTTCAATCAGTGTTTCTAAGTCAAAGCACCAAAACCAGAATAACGATGAGCTGACAACCTTGTCCTATTCCTGTAATGAAGAAATACCTCAACTTTTTTCAAATCTCGTGTTTTCCGTTCAACTTCCCACACTTCCCACATTGCCTCTTTCTGCTGCATTCATGTTCCTCTTTCCATTCCCACAGATCCAGCACAAGCCAAGCAGTGGGAGAACATGACATGAAAAGAAAAAATATCAGGAAATGTTTACAGCATGTTGCTGTTTCTGATCAAGTGGAAGTTGGCAAGTGATTAGGTGTTACCTAAATTTTTCCTGCTGAGCAAGCCAATCAGATGAATGAAAGTTCCACAGGCCCATAATCCAAGTGCACCAGAACGAAAGGAACAGAACTGGGCATGTATCTCCCTGAGATGCAAAACTCATGGAAGTGTACAAAGAAAAAAAAAATAAGGCCAGTAACCTGGGCAACCACACTCTGGTTAATCTGAGATGAGGAGAGGAAAAATGCTTCTCAAGATTAATAGCTAAAGTACTCAGGGATTAAGGATTAAGAGGAGAATCCTGTTTGGTAGGATTAAGAGGGCTGGGTTCACATGAAAACCTCAACCAGTGAATTGCCTCCAGCAAAATAGTGGGTTTTATTATGATAATTATTATTTTATTCTTTTCCAATAAATGAAAAACATCAGCAGGAGGCCAGGAAAATCCATCAAAGGTTTAGAAAATAAAATCTCTGAGGAAAGGTTAAAGGAACACAAAGTCAAGACAAAAATCAGATATTAAAAACAAAAATCAGCTCATGTTATTAGTAATGTGGCAGATTATAAAGAATGAGAGATTTAAAAAAATACAATCAACTTCACTTTCCAGATTTCATGCCGTGTGGTCTATTTCTTTGCTCTTAGCTCAGCCGGAAGCAGGTGAGCTGGAAACATGGTAAAACTCAACCATTTTGCACATGAAAAAAGTACAGTTTGAAGACCTAATGGCTGACGTCTCCCAGAATGCTGAGAGCTTCAGTTTGACACTCACTCTTGCTTGCTTGCCATTGACACACGACTGGGGCATCTAGTTAAAGGGTAGAAGGGAACAGCAATAAAGAAGAGACTGTGATGTATCATATTAGTCTAATAAAGAGAAAACAAACGTCAGTCCAACCTGAATCAAAGCATCCATTCAAAATGTAGGTTAAGCAGCTTGCCTGAAATAATTTCCAGTGATAAAACAAGGAAAATCTGAGATCTACTCCAGTAATGTATTAGGCCCTATCCATGTACCAATAAGAACATGCAGAGAGAATTATTTTTTGTAAAAAAAAAATAAAAATAAAAAGTTTGATGAGCTATACAAATCAATTACTCCTGTGAAAAGTGAGATGGGCCCCATAAGTGAAAGTAAAAAGGCAAAAAGGCTTCACAGTGACTGAGAATAAGGGGGTGAAGGGGAATAGTTAGAGATAGTTTATAGAAGCAAGAATGTAGAGCTTGTTAGAAAATAAGGGATGGCGGACACTGTGACTGGGATAGTGAGGGGAATGAAGGCCATAAAGATAAGGGTTTAAGAACAGCCTGAGGACATTTGGCAGGGAGGTAATTACATGTCCATAGGGCAAGAAGAAACCGGTTTGGGGGGGGATGTCTCCCTGAAAGCTCAGAAGTTTACAGCGAAAATGGTCAGAAGCCTTCACAAGGAAGACGACAAATCTTCATCCCATGACCCACTACGCACGCACAACAGGGGAGGGTCTGCATGCTAATGAACTCTCAGGGGTGTAATGAATATGTATCCAAATTCCAGGAAAACTATCGATTACGCATTAGTTCAGCCTATATCTGTAGCACGATTTCTCCAGACGGTGTGCAAGCTAGGCGGATCTATCCCCCTTGCACCCGGTGCCTGCGCAGCACTTGAATAAACCTTACCTGCTTTGTAATCTTACTTGGATTACAGAGTTTGATTTCGCACATCACCTGTATATTCAGACAAACAGAGATTGCCAGAGTTATGAAACTCTGGATGTGAGCAAGGTGTTGGGAGATGCTGTGGCCATGTCAGTGCAGGAAAAGTGGCAGGTTTGCACTGCACTTGCTGAGCTAAGTAATCTGCAAGCTGTGAGGACTGCTACTGCTCAGCCACTACAAATGCTCTCCCACTAGTCAGAGTTGGATCTGTCAAACAGCATAACAGCTATCACAGGAGATCAACAAAGAGAAGCAAGGCCACAACACCAAACTGCAAGCAAGGACTGTTCTATTTAGTGGCACCTTACTGGAAAATGCTCCTCCCTTGAAGTGTAAGCCCAACCTTTGCCTTGTGTGATGGCAGATGGCATCAAGCCTAAACCTTCTAGGCACAACTTACAAGGCTCTCCCAAGAGAGTAAAAGCTCAGGAGGCTGAGACCAAGAAATTAGCTTCCCATCATTTATTTCTCTGAAAGAACCCTGGTCCTTTGGGGCTCCTGAAGCTGGTACAGGAGCAGCAGGTGGAGATTAAACTGATTCATCGGGGAAAGCAAAGTGCAAGCACAGCACAGGTGGACTGAATTTGTACACACAGCTAGAACTTCATTAACATCCTGGAAACACCGCTGCCTCCTCTCCGCTTTGCCTGCAGCTGTGTCTCTCCTTTTCCCCCTCTATTCTTGGAAACAAGATGACTCACCTTTCCAATGAAGTCTAGTTGGCTCTGAGCCCTGACCCTTTTCTGTACTGCAGTGGCTGGGAGCTGGAATTTGCTTGAATCATTTTTCTCGGCACTAAAGCAAACCAGCAGTGTCTGCACAGGCTGCTGGCAACACTTGTAACCTACCACCAGCAGCACTTCTGCATGAGCAAGGAATGCTAATACTAAGACTCAGAAGGGTTGCGTATCTGGTTCACAGTCTATCTGCTTACTTCCTGCTGAACAAGGAACACTCAAGGTTAACAGAAGATCTCAGAAGGAGCAAAGTGAAGATGAACCTGTATTGCAATAAAGCAGAAAGAAAATGCAATTCTTGATGGAAGAATACTTCCATTATGAGTTTTTCCCACTAAATATTTTTAAAATCCAAAATTGACTCTGCTTTTCTGTCCACATGCTGACAGCCAAGACAAATTAGCTCCCCTTCAACCACCACACCAGTGGAACTGCTTTCTGATCCAGGCTGAAGATCCGCTGTTGGAAACTAATGGCTTCAAAGATTAAGACACAGGAATTACTGGCACTCAGTCTTCAATAGGGAATATGAGGTCTAACAAAGATATTATGGCTATGAAGATTGCATTCCGCAAGCACAGGGGACATTTCACAGTTCAGGAAGATTAAAGTGAAAAATTGAAGTGGTGTAAATGGTATTTACGCTATCATTACCACAAGAAGGTTGCTATGATGACATCACTGCATGAAGGTGTGATATAAAAGCACACAGATTTTACAGTGAATAGGGAGCGAGCTGCTCTGTCCACCATAATCACAGAATTTGGCAAAAGCAGGAAGACTAAGAAAATGAGAATCTATTCCTGACAAAAATAAACAAAGCATGAAAAAAAAAAAAAAAACACCTCCCTTCAATTGAAGTAATTGAAAGAGAAAAAGCAGTAGACAGCAGAACAACAACGAGTTTGGCTGAGACAAAAGTTATTTACAGCAAGGTCTGGCCTCTCACTGACACCATGTAATTCCAGGCAATTGCACTTTCAAATAGATGTTTTTGGAAAAAATCAACAGTGGCTTTGCTTTCAATCTAGTGGAAAATGAAGTCCTGCGAATGTGTTACATAAACCCACAGCAGAAAGAGCACTGCACACACAGAAGTGTGCTGGTGGTTTGATGGCCTTGGGCTCAGTGATGAACTCTGCAGGACTCTGTTCACATCTTCCAGCTCTCTCATCACACGCAAGCTCGCTGGGTCTCACATAATTCAAAAACACCCTATTGATGCATCAGATTCTGTAGCAGTGAAAGCCTTCCACAGGCAAAGTCCTGCTACCTACACTAGTTCTGTCTACTGAGGAGGTCTAAGGAGAAGTGCCATCACCAAGACTCAAAGATATGTCCTCCCAAGCCAGACCTTTGGGCACTGACTCTGAGCTTTTACGAAGCATATCTACTTGCGACCAAAGGATTGTTCCAAAATTTACTACTGATTGTGTCCCGCAGACACCTTCAGTCAAAACCAGTGTATGCCCATATGTCCACTAGGCTGCTTCCTGAGGCTGCAGTGATCAGTACCACTCTGATCAATGTATCTACAGCTCTAGAATTCTTGGGAAGTTCTGTTCTACTAGTGCTATGTTAAGCAACAGTTTTTGAATGTTAACTTCATTGACAGCATATAGAAAACTGTAGGAAACTGTCCCTGAAACAATTAATCAAAATATTCAACTTTGGAATAGCTTTAGGAGAGTGACTATCAAAAGCAAAACTACTGTAAATGCATACATCTGACTTCACGGAGAGAGGACTGGAGATATTACCATCAGATGCCAACATAATGAAGACTACAGAGGCAGAACAGCCAACTCCAAATACTCCCCATCCCAAGCTGCTCCTGGGTTTAACCCTCTCCCCAGAACACAGTGCCAGCCCCAGAATCCATTTCAGGCAAAGTCCAAGGAGAAATGCAACACAGCTTCCTCAGGGCAAGCCAGAGCTATGGAAATTAAAGGGTAATGCTGGATTTTGAAACCTCTCCAACCAGATCAGTTACTATAGCATTTCAAACGTAGTAAAAGGTTTACTGTCAGTGCACATTAAACAGGAAGAAGTGTTAACTAGCATTTTCCTTGGTTCAAGATGCTGAAAAAACGAGAGAAACCTGGAACCTGTAATTCTAAATAAAAGCTTGACAATCTGACTGGAAGAAACTGATTTTTCTCACCCCAAATCTGATAACTGTTTTATTCTGACATTGTGAGCAGGACATGCAATCAGGCACTGGGGATAACATAATAACAACAGGAGCCCAATACGCCAAGCACGGCCCGCAGACCTATCTCTACCTGAATCTAATCTGCAGTGCTCCAGAGAAAGATGAAAAAATTAACAGTCAGAAGCCCATCTACACAAAGGTGGAAAATGTTCCCTGCCCTAGACAACTGGACCAGTAATAAAGCTCCTTTACAGGCTCAAACACAGATCTATTAACTGCAAAGCATTATAAACCTTTTCTACTCCTCTCCAGTACTGACAAAGGTACCTGCAAAGTATCCACAAGCAGGAACAGCATCCATATTCTGGCTATTTTTGCTGAGAGAGTAGAAAACAAAATAATTCAATGTAAGGAAGTAAACGCAAAAGGAGTTTCAAGAGACAGCAAATACAGAAGTTTATGCTAATGAAAAAGAAATTCAAAATAAAGTGAACCATACCATCAACTCCACAATCAATTTAGACTTGCCCGCCATTTCAATGGCGCATAACATGGTCGCTTGATATTTCACAGAAACAGCAGGATCTTCTCCAGAAGTATGTGCCTACCTTTGCCACATATGCATCAGGGGATGTGCTGTTATTATTGTTTTATTTACATATCTACTTCTAAGCTCTATAAAGCATAAGACCTGACACACATAACCTTGTCTTTCCTGACAACACCCACTAAAAGACTTCCCTATCCAGGAGCAATTAAATATGCGATTAATCAGATTTAATAGAAATAGGGGTTTCAGAAGAGTCCTTCTTCTCCCACCCTGAGCTTTCTACAGGTAGAAACGATGCACAAACCAATACCAGTTTACCCTATACATGTATTTATCCTCCCAGAACACAAACCACTTCAGTTCATTAATTGGCACGCAGCCTGCATTGTGTGTGATTTACCAAAAACACCAAGAGACTAACAGTGGGAAGCTGACACTATAAAACAAATGAGATCAGAGCCCTTTCAGGAGCAACAGCAGGGAAGCAAGCCAGGCTCCCCGCAGACAGCCATAACTCTCCACAGCCTTTGTCTATGCAGGTCCCTGACCTGCTCCCCCTGCTCTTTCCAGCAGATCTGCCACACTGCATCCTAAGCCCCCACCACAGCCTCAGGCCCCAGCAGCATGGCCCTCCCTCAGGGAGCAGCTTGCAGCCTTATCTCCAGAGCCATGCAATGTCCTGGGTTTTTGCACAAGGAGATAACACCCTCCTGCAGCTAAAGGGCACCCCTTTGAATCTTACATCGGAATATCCTCAAAATTGCTTTTCAGAGAAGGCATTTTAAGAGAAATGGATTTAAAATACAATTGGTGGCCACGGACTAAAGCATTATATCACTGGGCAAGCAGGGAAGCACTGTTCCATGCTGCTGCCTTACTACCTCCCAAACAAAGCGGCAGCAACTCTTCACATGATAACATGCTTCTTAGAATACCTCATATGGCTATTTCTAGAAGTAAAAGGTGTGGCCAAGAAATTATCTGATGCATCATCATGGTCAGGGGACCAAGCTTCTGTCCCAGATAGCAATAAAGCCATGAGATTTACAGCACTAACAAGATCCACATGATCGGTTTGCAGAGCAAGTTATGTGAGCCTCCAATAGTGTCAACTAAAACCAAGGAAGAGCAGCAACAAACAGCACACCATTTTTAGGAATTTCTGCTAAGTGGATTCAAAGAATTATAAATTAGAAGGCTAGAAATCAAATAATGAGTGCTATCCCTATCCTTCTTGCTCTCCCTTCTCTAAATTAATGTCCAGAGATACTGTCTGAATATGTTTGCATTTTGTTCAGTGTCCAGATCCAAGCCTCAGATAATCACTGTACTTAGTGATTTTACTGAAAGCTTTAAACCATAATGGCCTGAATCAAAGCATTACTTCAGTGATGCTGGTGTAACTTTATTGCTTTTAGCAGCTATGCAAGTGGAAAACCAGAGTGACATGACAGCAGAACTGAATGGCCTAAGTATCTTACACAACTGTGATCTCTGTTCTAGGGACAGGGGTACAGAAACAGTATGCAGAAAAATCCTACCACTGCCTCCAAAAAGTGGTCTCTTATAACCTGAGCACCAGCATTCATGTCAGGTATTGATGATTCATACTAGAGAAAAAACCCTGGAAACAATCAGAAATCCCCCCAAGGTCCAGTCTATACTAACAGCACTGGCAAGACAACTACAAATTCATCTTACCCTGCTACTTTCATCACTGTAACATATCCGGATATACATTTTATGCACTTTGACACTCAACTTCGCAATCAAACAAGGTCCAGACCCTCCATAAACTATGGTTATAGCAGTACCTGAGCAGCATTTCTGCTTAGGCTGATGATTTGCTTGTTTCTGGCTAGGCACACTCACAGGCCCTGTTATGATGGGAGGTTGTGATGTAGAAATGTTTTTGTATCTTTTCAGCAGGACAAAGGCTAGAAACTGTTTTGTGTAATCCTCAAGATTGTTCTTGTTTTGTGCAGGGGAGCAGGGCGGGCAAACACCAGATCAGGCTGCCCAGAGCGCCATTCAACCTGGCCTTGAATGGCTCCAGGGATGGGGCATCCACAACTTCCATGGGCAGCCTGTTCAAGTGCCTCACCACACTGTGAGTATAAAATTTCTTCCTAATCTCTAGCCTAAATCTCCCCTCTTTTAGTTTGAAGACATTCCCCCTTGTCCTATCACTATCAAACCATGTAAAATGCCAGTCACCCTACTGTTTATGCGCTCCCTTCAAGTACTGGAAGGCCACAGTGAGGTCTGACTGAAGCCTTCTCTTCTCCAAGCCCAATTCCCTCAACCTTTCTTCATAGGAGAGGTGCTCTCTCTCTCCAGCCTTTTCATCATCTTTGTGGCCCTCCTCTAAACCCACTGGAACAGCTTCACACCCTTCTTGTGCTGGGTGCTCCAAGGTGGGACACAGTACTCCAGATGGGACCTTACAATGACAGAGTAGAGGGGGATAATTCGTCCCTAATGCCACCAATCTTGTGATGCAGCCCAGAATGTCATTGGCCTTCTGGGCTGCAAAAGCATACTGCTGACTCATGTCCAACTTTCTGTCTATCAGGACTCCCAAATCCTTTTTGGTCAGGGCTGCTCTCAGTGAGTTATTCTCTCAGTTTATACTCATATCTAGTATTACCTCAACCCATCCAAGTGGGACACTGTGCACTTAGCCCTGTTACACCTCATTAGAATCTCTTGTGCCCACTTTCTGAACATGTCCAGGTCCCTCTGGATGGTGCCTCTTCCATGGATGTATGAATGGATGTATAATGCCTCTACATCCCTTGAAGAGATGGAGTAACTGCTATTGCGGATGAGCTTGCATTTTTCATACGATTATTACTCTCTAGGGAATGCAATTGCTTTTGAGTAATCCCCCAACATGTTATTTTAAAGCATAAAATAATTATTTTTGTTCTAAATACTGAATTTATGTTCTCAGAATCAGAATCCATGTACCCATATTTGCAAAAACATATGCCAGAAGTATAGGGTACTCTTGAAATCACAATTCTCTTCGTGCTTTGAGCTTTAAGTTATCCACAAATAAAACAAAGGTATTTCTGCTCACATTCATAAAAAGCCTCAGAAACAACAGATTGAAAGTACTCTACATTCATGGAAGAAAAGAGTTAATTTTAATGAATCCATTGTGTTTTTGTAAAACCCTAACTCTAGTACTATAACCACATTTCAGTTTAAATAATAAAGCAACAATGGATTTTTCCATTACATGTCACTTGTATATATTCTTCCCTCTTTCATTTTATGTACAAAGCTACAATAAATAAATCTGAAGATAAAACATGCAAGTAATTACACAGACTCCTCAATATGGATTGTAAGATTTGTTGAGTACTTTGAATAGGTACATGAGATGAGCTGCAAGTCATTTGTTCACTAATACATTCATGATTTGCAGTTTTCTGTCCCTTGTATTCTCTCAGAATGCTTTGCACCCTACATTGCACTACCTTTTAACACATTTTTTAAGTACAGTGTCTTGCTCTCATGATTCCCACATCACATGCAGAAGTCAACTGATTTGCCCAGACTGCAGGCTCAGCTAGCAGAATTGCTTTGGCAATGGAAAACTGCCTATGTCAGTGTCCTCTGTGGAGCTTGTGCACATTTCTCTCTAGGATGCTGGTTTTGTTAGCAGTTCTACTATGTGCATCAGCAGGCAGGCAAACTGGATACTTGAGATTTTACTGCTTATAAGGAAATGAAAGGGAATCACTCAGCTGGGCCGCAGATTTGAAAGCAAGAATTCCCACTAAGGTCACTGAGGATTTCACCTCCAATATTGAAAAATCATGAGCTGTTTATCACTGCATTTCATGCACCAAACAGACACCATGTAAAGTAGCTGTGAATATAGATGGTTTAGATTATCACAAATTAGCTTAATTGTTCGTTTCATCCTTCCTCATCATTTATTTCACAGTTGCCTGCATACAGTTGAACCGTGTTTTTCATTATAAGGCACCAAGGGCATTTGACTCCATTTTCATTTCTATCCCTCCATAATTAGTAGTTTAGGAGCATAGGAGCAGCCTCTATGGAGCTTTCTGGTTGTTGGCACTGCACTGCTTAGGTTAACTGGAACAGATACACATTTTAACATTGACTTCCAGAATTTACACAGGGTTTACTTCTACCTTGGAATAAAATTTCATCCCATTAATAAAAATTATATACTCCACTTAAACTCAATATGTATTCTTTACATGCTACATGAAGCAAGAGGTAAGTGTTGTCATGATCTGGATCTCATGATTTTGTAGCCAAAGTCCCACTAGCCAGCGAGAAATCTGATGTGAGATCATTTGGTCACATCACAGCTCAACAGTAGGTTTATTTAGCATTCCCAAATATAATTAACAATACAAGATAGAAAGAATAAGATCAAAAGGAGATCCAAGCTAGACAGAGATGATGCACCTATGCAAGAGGCTAGTTGCCTCTTTGCTTCTGTACGAGATCAATACAACACGAATTCCAAGGCAACTCCCTGCACACTGGGCATTGTATCTTTTATTACCACGTGGCTGGCAGAAACATTTAGCACATCTGAAAATAAAGCTGCAGTCACCACTAAGATTCAAATCAGTACAGTTCTGCCTAGCAAAGTCTGAGAAATTTTTGCTCTATCTTGCTTTCTTCCTTTTAAATACTAGCCTACAAACATGCAGTGTGCAGCAGATCACAGAGTACTAATTTGAGAGCCACTACTGAAATGCTAGAGCAAATATGTGAAGAACCAGAGAGGACACAGTGGCTCCAAATACTGACATTCCTTCATAGAATTGTGGATAAATCACTCTACCCTTAAACTTCTGCTGTAGATGTCAATAGCTCAGTGGTTTCAAGAGATTAATAATTCTTTCTTCAGAAACAATTAGTCATTGGGAACCTCTGAAGACCATCTTCATCAGATCTTTCTACTAACTCACCAGATTTACTGGCAGCAAATATCAAAAACAAGCTTTCCTTTTTGAATGGACCTAGACTATTTCTCTCATCTGATGCACAGTTTTACATGAAAGATAAAACAAAACTTAGAACAAAATAGGAAAATGGACTGTCTCATCCAATTTCCTACAAACAACAGCAATGCTGGAAATACTGAATACAGCTAAAGATGTTAATATTGTTCTTGGATAGTTAACCTCCAGAGCTCATGCTTCTGCAGAAGGAATTGAAAAAACTCTAGATGCACTTCCTTCTGAATTAGTTATAAGACAACATGCCTACACAGAAATACCTTGCTGCAATAACCCAATCCATAAATTGGTACTGGTCAGTTCTCTGACCTTAAGCCCTATAGACTGCAATTTAATACCAGAAGTTGCACTTTGAGAGGATACCTCTGGAACAGATGGAAAAGTGAGGACTTTCCCAAAATGTTTTTTTAAACATCTTATGAACAACTAAGTTTTTTCATGTGCCCCGGCCATTTTCCAACATCAGTAATTATTTCTTTTGAAGTTTTAGTCAGATGGGGAATGTTTCCATCTCTTCTGTCCTTAACTGTTGAGCTCCAGTCTAAGTGACAAAACAACAGCTGCAAGCTGAATAAATCCTCCTGTCCACACAATTCTGAAAGCACTTTGGGATCCTTCAAGATAAAAGACATTTAAGAACAATTGTGGTGTGCCCATTAAGGCTTCGTTGCAATGAGTACTGCAATCTTTTCATTTATTCAATAATAAATTGATTTCTTCCCTGAGCCAATTTTTCCCAGTGCCAGGGCCCATCTCTGATTTCCTTTTTTAATATAGTAGTAAAAGATTAAAGTGCTCTCAGTGCTCAGCTCCCAGGCACATGAATTCTCTAGGGGCTGGACTTGAACTGGTTATCATTTGGTTCAATTGCATGACATTAAAAAAACACAAACAAACAACAACAAACAAACAAACAAAAAAAAAAAAACAATTTCTGCTTAAGTGTGGTGGACACTTGAGACTGTACTTCCCCAGATCAGCTCCACAAGTAAACTTCTCTTTTCTTTTAATACCTCAGGATTCTGATGGTGAGGAGAGGTTAATCTAGTAGCTATGGTACAGTGACAATTTGTTAAGCAATATACAGCAAGAGAACATGATGTTATCAGCCCCCCTTGTTTTAACACATGGAAGAATTCTAAAGCATAGAAGAAAGCCAATACAGCAGAGGAAGTATGTCTTTTCTTCTCCTCTCCATCTCATTTTTGTCTTAATTTCCCATCTCTTAAATAGTCTTCTGTTGGTCCTCATACCCCAATGAATAAGGCACCTCTTTTCCTGCAAAATGTTCTCACTGTCCAGGTAATGTTCACAAGAGACAGGGAAACTGTGGGACAGCTTGCAAATAGAAGGCAGGCACAGTACTATCCCATATTTAAACACACAGAACAATTCAACCTCACAGTAATCAGCAACATCTCTGCCTTAGGCATAATGTGTCATGCCAGGTGAACACAAGGTCTTTACAGACCAACAGGATGGGCACACCTAGGCATCAGCTCCCAGCTTTAGTACACCTATCTGTGTAAGATCAAGCTGCCTCAAGGCCACCAGAAGTAAAGACATACATAAGTTACTTCAAATATAGTGTGGAGGATGATGGAGCACTGGAACAGGCTGCCCAGGGAGGTTGTGGAGTCTCCTTCTCTGGAGATATTCAAGTCTCTCCTGGATGCCTACCTGAGTGACCTGGTGTAGGGAACCTGCTTTGGCAGGGGGGTTGGTCTCTATGATCTCTAGAGGTCCCTTCCAACCCCTACAATTCTGTGATTCTGTGATAATTCTGTGATTCTGTAATATGTTCTGCAGTGTATCTCTCCTTGAATACGTACATAACATAAATTAGGGTTGCTGGGGGAACAAGAGGGACAAAGTTATCCCCTCTGAAAGCCCTTATCATTGTGGTTTGCCTAGCTGAGTTACTGATGCCTCAGAAGAATGGGAGTCTAGATGCCTTATTCCTCAACATATAGCTTAAAGATGCATACATTTCTCTAGTCAGCTACCTTGAAAAAAGCATCCAAACCACAGCTCCTGCTCTCCAGTCCTGCCTTCTCTTGAATGATACTCTCCCACAAGCACAGACTTGATCAGACAGCTAGCCCAGCTCCATGAAATATCCTCTAGCTCCACGTGTGTACAGATAGTGGCAGAATACACACATGCTTATTCCTTATCTGGGTTCTTCCAGGCAGGATATTACTGGACATAGCCACTGAATGCACTGGAATACGGTAGAGTTCTAAATTAGCTCTGAACTGGATGAGTTCTATGCATGGCACAGCACAAAGTCTTGTGGAAATAAGCCAAGACTGGAATTAGACTACAACATTGCTTGCCTTACACCTGAGTTACACATCTTGCCCTTCAGGGGAGTCAGCTGGCTGCGTTTAGAGAAAATGTAAGCCACATCCATGCAGTGCTAATCCATAACTAGTTTTGTGGTTGTGTCCCTGCCTGACCTTTGTTCTTTGGCATGACATATGCCTTCAAGGCTAAATGACCTTTTTCATTGAATCAATTTATACTCCCTCCAGATCAGCACCTCTTTCCACCTATCTTACCAGAGCACAAGTCAACACTCCAGCTCATAGAAAAAGAATACTCTGAGATGTTTAGCAGAGCTCTCCAAACATTTATACCCGTGTAAATAAACTGAGAAGACTTATTTGAACACTTACCCCATGCTCACAGTACCAGTCTCTTTGGCCTACTTCCTTAGAAATTACCAGCTAACTCATCCGATGCTTAAACTAGTTAAGGCAACAGCGTTCCCTTTGGGAATGAATCTTTACTAAGAGGACTTGTGGCTTGCAAAGGTGCTAGGTTGTTGGGTTTTTTCCTCTTTCTTTTTAATATTTTAACAAATACTGCTATATACAGTTTCATGTTATTACATCTCTTTGCATTCTTCCAAGCCATCAGAAACTTCATTGAAACATCTCTTTTGCAGTATTTGCCTTCTTTGCTCACAGCATCCATCAGCTCCATATGCTGTGGTGATCCAGTTAAAGGAAACAAGTTCCTGGAGAGCAGAGCAGTACCATAGCCTTTCTATGGTACTGGAGCCCTCCTCCAGAAAAAGGAAGATGGCTCATTTGTAAAGGTCTGGGCTGAAATCCATTCACAGGCAGTCAAAACTGATTTCTCCTTCCATTGTCACTGTAAATAAGAAACTGGCAGTATCACATAAAGAACTCAGAAGGCTGAATTAACAAGGCTCTCTTCTTCCCAGAAACCATGCCACAGGGAGAGACATAAAAGAGGAAACAAAACATTCATTCTCCATGCCAGGTGATGATCCAATTCATCTCACGAGCAGCTGAAATGAATCAAGTTTGGGGTTAACAGTAGCTGTAGCCACAGAGACACAAATGCTTCATCCAAAGCCCCACTACATCTCTCTTCAAAATTCAATTTTTGCCTAGCCGTACAGAGCTTTCACATCCTCACTGCTCTCAGGATGGAGCAGCAGAGGAAGACTGATCCTCTATGTAACACTTGCCTCATCACATTAGCAGAAGCAGAACTCAGTCCCAACAGGAACGTAGTTTCCTCCCTCCCCACCGGGAGGATTAACACTTTTGCTCTCTACAAGCAACTGCTTGTCTTGCAAGTCTAAAATAAGCACCTTTGAGGCGCCTACAGGATACACATTGCCTGCGGTTCCCTGCTCTCCTGTCAAGCTCTCAGGATGATACAAACTGTCAGGGGAAGGAGCAACGTCGGGGCTCTCTACAGAGAGAGAAGGCTTTCTGCAACTGCTTCTAAAACCAAATTCCATTGGGCCTAGGGGAGAGCAGAGACAAGCACGTGTCTGTACACACACAGAGGATGTCTCGTTCCTTTCAGCTTCTCCTACACAAGCTTACTGGCCTCCTACAGTATTAATGAATTTCTCTGTCACCTCCTTGCTCTGACATCTGCTCAGGAAAACGGATGAGTAAGCAGGTAATCCAATTGGGCAGCAGTAAAACAATGAGCCAATTCCCCTACATTACGCTACCATTCTTTGGCACTGCCTGTCCCTGGTGATTCGTAGCTCCCAGGAGAAGGATTTGGCTTGCTGCTTTGAGGATGACTTAAGAGACCTTCTCTCACTCTTACTGACCAGCAGCATAGTCTGACTTCCGTGGTTTCCCAAGACCTCAACAGTGAGAAAACAAAAGCAAAGCCTTAGTTTCCATTCATCTCCTCATTTTTTATAAAGCAAACTAAATATAAACAATTACTTCCTCTCCAAGTCAAATCAGATCAGACAGATCAAAAAAGTTCAAAGACAATAGAAACAAATCAGACTCAAATTAAACACTTCCAGTAAAACAAATTCTCAGGTGCCTTTCAGAAAGCTAAAACAGGCACAAATACCAGAAATTGGGAATAAAGAAATCATCCATGAAGCTGACCCAATCCATGTCAAGGCTGAGAGAGAATTGCTTCATACACGCTGCTTTATACAGGCTTGATTATAAATACATTAAGCAATAAAAATTCTATCAATCTCCTTCCAAGTCACATTTAGATCAAATCAATCTAAGAGCTAAGACATTTCTCATTGATATTCAGATGAATTCTTTGTTCAGACACTCCTGTTACTGATACTTCACTTTCAGTTGCACCAAAAATAATCACTTTCTTCTTCAGTTTACGCACTTCTCAACGTTCTTTTATTTGCCTTCCTGAGTTTTACAGGCATTCAGTCAAGAATTTCATTGTAGGAAGGAGTTGATTTTCCCCTTCTCTGTCATCTCCCATTCACACCTTATCACTAAAGAATCTGCCAAAGAGGAAGCTTCAAGACTTTCAAGGAAAATAGCAAGAATATAGTCTTTTTTGTTTACCATGGGAATGCGTTCATCTCTGCTTGGCTCAAAATAGTATCTGACAGGAGCGAATCACACAGGTTCTGAAAAACTCAAGAAAACAGCCAAGAAATCTATAACTGCCTCCCTCAATCTCATTCTTTGTTTGCCTTCTTATCGACTCCTACTGCCCGCATCAAGAACTTGCAGCTACCTAGCTTCCTTCTGCAGAAAGGTACCAGCCAAAATAAAAGAGAGGAGTGAGGAGAAGGCAGCAAGGGCCTCTCACACCATCTCTCTCTGGGAGTTCTATAAGGAAATAAATGAGACAGTTCTCTCACTTCCACCAGAAAACACCAGAAAACAACTCCAATTCATATTAATAAATAACTGAAGAGATTTTACCTCAATTGCCTTAAATATTCCAAATACCTTCACTAGCCAAGTCCTTATGGAAAGGGGAAAAGGCAAATAAAATAAAAACCTTACTCTGAAACTGGCAAGACCCAAAGCTCATGTCCTGAAGCTGATGCCTTCCCTAGCTCTGAGAATAAAGAGACAACATTGCAAAGTCTGCACATCTAGGTTACCATCAACCTTCAGTGTCTGAGTATGGAAGGAAGAAAATACCTACTTCTGAGCAGATAATAATCTCCATTCTTCTGCTAACTTACGTTTTCAATTACTTTATGTCAACTACTTTTCCTCATCCACTCCTTCCTCTGTTTCCTTGATGTAATAATTAGGGAATTACACCTACTGACACTTTTTTTAATAAACACAACTAAATGAAGAAACAGAGATGAGATACCAGTTGCATTTTTTTGAATAAGGAAGCCAAAGAACTGAAACCAGGAAGAGCAAAAGCATGCTGAAAAGACTATACCTATTAATTCCAACATACAAAAGAATTGAGTTTAGCTTAATCCATTTATTTTCCAGACAGCAGGAAAAGATATGTTTTCACCAAGCTTTTTACATTTTTTCCCTTTCCTTCCACTGACTTCTTCTGTATTCTAATGCTTAAGACACTGTTCTTTCTGGAGGATCCTATGTTGTTGAAAAGTTGTTCTAGATTTGAAAAGGAAAACCAAGAGAAAAGCATCAGCTTTTATGTGTATGTATACATGTGTGTTTATGTATAAGTATGTATGCCTTTCTCTACCTAAGCGTGGATATGAAAACACATGAGAAGTAATCATGGAATGACAATGTTTTTTATGTGTATGAATACAAACATACACATATAGATGAATAAAGATTTAGTACCAATTGCAATAAGAGTTTTAAAAAAAATGCAGGAGAGAGCAACGATGCCAGTAGCCTTCTCAGGAGTGCAGCTTTAGCCAGAGGGGAGAAGCCATGTGCTGTGCACACAGCAGTTCTGGTCCTCCGCTTCAGAACACTGCACTGCCAGTCCTGTCTGTGCCCAGGAGCTCTGCTTTGTGCAAACCAAGCCACAGGGACAGCCACAAGCTGCTTACCCTGGCCTCCCATCACAGACAGCAAGCTCCAGCAGGCACATCCCAGCATGAACACTGGAAAGCATCTCCACATTTCCAGGTTTATGGTTCAAAAGCCCGAGAAGATTAAGAGGGGAAAAAAAAAAAAAAAAAAAAAAAGAAAATAAAGCAAATGTTAGAAATTATTAGAAAAGGATTCCTGCCAAAAACTGAGAGTGTCATTATGCCGCTGGATTTATTTTTAAATTAAAAAGATGAAATGCAAACACTCAGAACTGTAGTACTACAAAACTGTTTGATCATACTGATTTTAAATTCAGCCAATATAACGCTACGAAAGAAAAACAAACAGACATAGTATTATAATGATAAATTTGTTCAGATTTCCCAAGAGACAGAAGGCAGACTAAAAGTAAAATTTCTTAGAGAGTATGCTTGAAACCCATTCAAAAAGTCTTACAAAATTTTTCAATTTAAAATGCACAAAAAACAAATCTCAAGGAGGCTTAAGAAATATGTACTTTGTTCTATTTTTGACAACTTAAAAGTCTGTGGCATATTAGCGCTATAGAGGATTTTTGAAGTTACATGTATACTTTCAGTTACATGCCAAACATGTCAACTAATGATCTTTTCAAGTTTAGTTTTTTGTTTTTTTGTTTTGTTTTGTTTTGGGTTTTTTTGTTTTTTTTGTTTTTTTTTTTTTACAGATATATGAAGTCTTGCATGGAACCAGCACTGCAGACACTGCCAAACATCTACACTTCCACTCAAAATGAGCAGTTCATCTGAAAAGCCCGCTCAAACAGGCTGCACCCAACTCTTCCATAGACATCATAACAAGGTTACATGATCTCGGTTTTGCTGTATAATGACACATTTTTCTCCAAGCAGAGAAAAGTCTAAAAGAGAACCTGAGTTTCAAAATAAGAGCATCTTTGCTCTAAAAAGGCCTATCAATAGTGGGAAATCGTTATACATCTTTCTAAAGAGAAGGGTTGAAATTCCACTGCTGAGGTCGCTTGAGGCAGCATTAGAAAGCCCCTTCCACAGACTGGGCATAACTAGGTGAATGGCAAGCTTAGCCTTAGTTAGTGTCCTCTGTTGTTCACGTCTACACCCTGAGGAGCACAAGGAAGGGAGTAATCATTTTTGCATAGCAATCCATCCTCAGCAACACACTGTAGTCAAATTAAGTCCATGAGTCACACCATAATGCCAAGGGAACTCACTTACATAGTTACTTTTCCTACTGTAACCTTGATTCCATTCATGCAGGAGCAAACGTTCCTGGAAGAAACTGAAAGGCTGACTATGTGAGAGAGAGAAGAAATAATCTGCATAGGTTTGGTACACTGGCACCTATCTGAACTCATCCAATCCTCCAGAATTCATCAGATTTATGACAGAATGACCAGAACAAGTCACCAACCTAGACACCTAGACATCAATAATAGAACACCCAATAAGCATCTCCTCTGCTGTGCAGCCACAGCACAGAGAGTCCATGACTGCAGAATTTACACAGAGGTAGTATTTAGTAATACTGAGTTTCAATATCAGCCAGCCAGTTGATTAACAGAAATCTTAGCAGTCAGATTTTTATTTTTTTTTTTTGCCTGTTGGGAAACAGAAGATGAGAAGACTACTATTTCTCAGACAGAAACCAAAAGTAACAGAGACAAAATACAAGGGTTTCTCATTGCTGTTTTCCAAGTGCAACTGCCACCAGCCTGAGCATTCCAGTTTTACCAGCTGTGCCTTTGCAAGATCGAATACCCCTGACAGGATTCAGCAGTAGTCAAATAAGTGGTCAAAACAGCAGCTAATAAACCAGGTAAAAACTCACTCATAAATCAGGTACTTCATAGAACATATTATAGGAAGATTTAATCAAAAGGTCTCAAGAGTCACCTCACCTTCAAGATGGATGAAAACAAGCTTCCTTTCCAAGTCCAATACTGCCTGCTGGATGGCTGTTAACTTCCCTCCCAGCAGCACACTGAGGTCAGTTTGTGATGCTAGTCACCTGCAAATGCCACTGCCTTGCTCTGATGCCACTCTGTGGTCTGATTATTTAGAAAAAAGAACAGCAAGGAGATTGGGACAGTAACCAATAAATCAAAGAGACCATTCAACAAAATAAAATGTACCAGAATCTCAAGAAACCTTCAAAATAAGCACACTATACAGTAGATGATAAATCTAAATACGAAATCACTAAAAAGTGTGATTGATCATGTCACAGAAATCTTTTTAAAGGAATTCCTTTTAAAAACATGGAGACTGCACACACACAAGGGACATAGGACTGCTCTGCACCGTTTGTTTTGATGTAAAGTGCATTCTTCTGTGCTGTCCAGGTATTTTCCAGGTGTCACAGATTTCAGACCTGACACCGTGCAACTCCAACAACAAAACTGAATGGGAACAAACTATGTTTTGACAACTGAGTAGGTAACGAAAGCATCTTTTGGCAGTAAGGAGACAGAGAGGTAATTTCAGATTGTGGGATAAGCTTCTACAGAACAAGCCTATCTGCTAAAGTGGACAGTGGTGAGAAGGATGACAGTGCTGACAACTAAGATGTCATTTTAAGTTCAGTCACTGACAACATGAGCCTGGAAGTCACAGAATCACAGAATCACAGAATTGTAGGGGTTGGAAGGGACCTCTAGAGATCATCAAGACCAACCCCCCTGCCAAAGCAGGTTCCCTACACCAGGTCGCACAGGTAAAGTCCCATGCTTCTGAAAATGATTCTCAGTCAGGCTGCAGACACAGGGCTGGCATCCTTTTATTTCTTTTCTGGTTTTGGTTTTTTTAGATTGTCATCTCTGACAGAATATCTAGGAAAACAGCAATGTTTTCAACCAATTAAGCCAAGGTTACACCAATCTAGGTAAAATGAGGAGCAAGATCGGTTACCAGTGCAAAAGAACAGTTTCTGGATTCAAAGTACAGGATGCAACATATAAACTGCCAGCCTTACAACTGGAAGCTTAGGTCCAAAAGCAGAAAGTATTAAGTTCCACACAAACATGTGGAAGAACTTCTTTACAGTGAGGATGACAGAGCACCGGAGCAGGCTGCCGTGAAACGTTGTGGAATCTCCTTCTTTGGAGATGTTCAAGACTCATCTGGACACCTACCTGTGTGACCTGCTGAAGGGAACCTATTTTAGGAGGGAGGTTGGACTTGATGATCTCTAGAAGTCCTTTCCAATTCTGTGATTCTGTACCCAGCTCACCACAAAAAGTAATTACTGCTCCCTAAGAGAAGGTGACTGCTAAAGAAAGCTAGTGTCAAGATGGCCTCCTCACAGTGACCCAACAGCCAGCACAGGAAGCTTCTCAAGTGGCAGCATGATTAGAGGTTCCCATTCCTAACCTCTAAGCCCAAACCAGCAGAATTTCACAATGGGATGAAAGTCACAAATCTCTCAGGTCTAGACAGACATCTCCTCAGATCTTTCTACAAACCAGGACAGGGTTCTGCCACAAATGACATGGTTCACCTTTGGCAGAAGCCTCTGAGGTCTTACTTATTCTACAGGCAGCAGAATTACCAGCACGGCACAATAACCACCGTGTGCTTTCCATGTGAGCACAGAACACATACCCTTGATTTCTTATGTTTTACATAAGCTGTAGGCTGCTAGAAGCTAGTAATTGTGTGTTTTCAGTTTTGTTTGCTTTTAATCCTGATAGAATTTCCTGGTCATGGATCATAAAGTTCTATAAATGAGTGTGAAGTAAAATATGCCACAGTCCTAGTGTGTTGTTATGGCAACTGGAATATTCAAAGTTACCAGGAATTAAATATCTTTTTTTTTTTTTTTTTTAACTTATTTTGCTATTATTTTTTATTGGAATGTGGTTGCATTCTCTTCCCCCCCAACTCACTTTTTGTTTTGATCCCAAGGCGGCCAAGAGAGGAGCTTACGACAACTATGAAATCTTTCCTGTGGAAGAATAATTTAAGGCAGAGCTGGAGCAAACTTGGCTGTGAAAACGCAAGGCCATTAGTAGTCCTATTTCTGTTGATCACAAGACTTTTTCTCATAGTAGTAATGTATGCAGATCCAAGCACACATAGTAGCTGAAGCATTGTGAAGAAGCTGGGACTTTTGTGCTCTACTCCAGACTGAGTTGGTTAGTGACCTTAAGCAAGATGCTGAGGCCAATATTTCAATTTTTACTATTGTCAAATGGCTTCATTTTGTGCTTCTAACTTGAACCACATTAGTCCTCATGCTTAATGACATCAGTTACCTACATGTTCCACCAATTGCAATGGGAGATGCAATTGCTAGGTCACCAAACAAAAATCTCCCAAAACAGACAGATTGGTTGGTGTTGCAACAAAGATATGACTTTGCAGATATTTTTTAACAATTTGTCTTTAATCTCTCTGTGCTTTGGACTCCCACTTCCACAAGGATCACTGACACACACAGTCCTAACTCTACTTATTGAATCCTTAAATGTATGGGACCCAGATGTCATCTTCTCCTGTTCATATATTAAACCATAATCCAGGACTAAGAATTGAAATCAGTTCCTACTTAAGAAGGCTAACCTCTTAAGTGTCCTAAGTCCCTCTTCAAATTAAAGTCAAACCAGATGCAACCACAGTATCATTTAGCTGCTGTTTCTGTTTACCTCCAACTTCATCTATTCCTTTATGCCTCCTTTATATCTTGAAAAATATCTATGCATTTGATGCACTGACTTTTTTCTTCTCTCAGTATTTCATTTCTCTTTCTATATGCCACATTATATTTTCTTTCACTTTAAATCTATCCCTATCTGGTTCTCCACTAGGTCTCTTTTCATGCCAACTTATCCTATTTGCTTATACCAGAGACTCACTCAACCATCATTCTCCGCAGCCTGCCATTCCACTCTAAGCCTGAGAAATTTACCAAGATCTTATGACTAGGAAACTAAATTTCAATGCACTACTGCGATCAAAATGAAAGACTTAAGTAAAAAGAAAAAGAAACAGACTTCCTGAAAATCTCCCCAAGAACCTATCAAACTTGCTTCTCAAGAGGTTCCCAGGCCCTTGAAGAATAAGTTTAAAATCAAGTAGAAGTTCCCAAACACACTGAACTTCAGCCATGATTGAATTACAAGTGGCTGGAGGAAGGCAGATGTTCAAAGTCTCCATTTTATAGGCCTCACACACAATCCTCCTTCTGCAGCTGCCAGCAAATTAGAACTTTTCACTGCTTGATTTCATTTATTCACAAATAACAAAACAAATAAACATGAAAAACAAACTTTAAATGCAGACATATTTCAAAAATCCAATGGATTTTTTAAGCTGCAAACATTAAGCAACAAACATCATCCTGGCTCTATAAGCTGCCAGTCTTGATTTTATCAAGCACCGCTAGCTTGCCTTCTTTAGTTTTTCACATAGGCAATTCAATACAGGCAGGTAGCCCATTCCTTTCCCTTATCACTCCTATTCAGACAGCACTGCAGAAGCGGTAGACTATCTCATTTTCAGATTCCCTGCACATTCTTTCCCCATTCTTTCACACTGCAATTCTTTCAAAACTGGATGACCGAATGAATAGTATTTATCTTGAGTGATCTTCCAAGAGAAAGCACAGCATAGACTCCATGTCCATTAACTATTCTGCTGTGCCATTCTGCACACTGAAAGGTAACTTTTCTTCTCTATGAAACAAATTTCACTGCTGAATTTCAAATTCAAGGGATACACAATCTGCTGGCATACACCTTTAAGAGAGGCAGAGTTCCTGAAAATGAAAACTAAAAAAGTAACTCCTTGTTTGTCTTCACTTTTTAACTGATTTTTCACGACTACAAATCCCACTAAGGAAACAATCAAGTCTTTTTGCTAATTACAGTTTTCCTTTAGCTTGTCCAAAATTGTGAATAAGTCATTTCTATGAAGATAGAAAAGGAAAGCATTATCAAAAAGAGGTACAAGAGTAGGCAGGAAAGAAAAGAAACCGTATACCAGCATAGAAACTGAACTAAGCTTTGAGAATCTTTTCAAGAGATCTAGTTACACAGTAGTCATTTACATACATTCCTTTGTTTTAAAATGCAGGTCACAATTATTTCTAACAGTAGAAAGTCACAAGGGTTGTACAGTTACTGTGATTGTAAACTAAGGAGGAAGGTGACAGTTCATACTATAAATAAATTTCACTCACAATGCAGGCTATTCTAGACTCAATTTTCTGGATCTATTATGGTACCAGGCTACCATCACAGCACTCTTCCCAGTACAAGAAGGCTAACAGCTAAGCACAGACAAGAGGATTGTGCAAGTGCAAGAAGTGCAGGAACACAGTTTGTGACAGATCTCGTTAACAGTAGGTCAGAAAAATTGTTGGTAACAAGTCCTTTATCTGAGCAGGAACTCTCAAGGTTGATGCACAGAGGATGGATTTACCAGTAAGCCTCCTGCAAACCATCACAGAATCAAATCACTGAGGGGAAGGAGTGAGATATTTCTGCAAGAACAGCATCAGAAAAGCAGGACACTGGCAAACTCAGTCTTCACTACTCAGAAAGACTCTTCACTGCAGACAAAATATCCCACTGCAGCAATTAAACAGCTCAAGTAAATAGAAGCAGACAAAAACAACACCTCCAGTGGTAGCCCTTTTAGAGCATCTTCTTCCAATTAACTGGAGTATGGATAGTTTAATATCGCTTTTCTTCAACATGCAGACTAGATCAGACTTCCATTCCACATTTATGACCACTTCTCTCTAACCAACAGTCAAGCAGAAACAATGCAAGAGGCCACCAGGAAAAGCTTGATATTAAACCTTCCCATTCATTGAGCTAACCTCTCAGCTATCACAGCACATAAAAAGGGAGCAAAAACAGACAAAAAAATTGTTGCTGCCACCCATTAAGTGAGCAGCAAAAGCCAGCGATATGTTTGATGCGCACTCAGTCTTCACAGCAGTAAATGAGACCATACATATACACAGTTGGCAAGGTTGCCACCCAACAGATCTGGCTGCCCAGGGCCCCATCCAAGCCAGCCTTGAATGCCTCCAGGAATAGGGCATGCACCACCTCTCTAGAAATCCTGAGCTAGTGCTTCTTCAGCCTCTGAATAAAGAATTTCCTCCTAATATCTAACCAAGAGCTCCCTTCTAGTTTAAAAACCATTCCCCATTTTCCATTCACTATCAGAGCATGTAAAAAGTCAGTCTCCTTCCTTTTTATAAGCTCCCTTCAAGTTCTGGAAAGCTGCAGTGAGCTCCTCACAGAGCTCTTTCTTCTTCAGGCTGAATAAACTCAGCCCCCTCAGCCTTTCACTCTAAAGATGGTGATTTTAACAGTTAATTAAGACAACCTGAGTATCCTAACTCAACAATAAGAGCACCAAGAGCTCTGTTGTCTCCTCAGAAACGAGAAATAAGAGGAATAACATTGTCAGAAGGACTTGGTCCTTACTGGCCAGGGCCCATTCTACAGATTCTAATAAAAAATGACAAACCTGGAGATTGTAGCAAAGTCCAGTTTAGAGTCCAGATCATAAGCCAGCATCCCCGTGATGAAGTAGGTCCAAGGTCAAACTGGGAAATCATAAGTCAGGGATAGGATGAGTCCAGCAAATGCTAGCCACTGTCATGGCAATAAAGCTGGGCAAAAACCCAAGCCAGGCAATCAGTCTTCAGGCTGAGATTTAGATCAAGGAGCTTTGTGGTCAGGCAAGGCTACAACTAAACTAAACACCAGCACTCCATCTCCAACGTGGCTCAAAATAGGACTGAAACTCCAGGCTGACCTTGAATAGAAATCCTAGACCACAGGTTTGGGCCGCAGGTGCAGCTGATCAGGGCTATTAAAGCAGAGCTCAGATACACCTGTCATTCCACCCTTAAATCTAAGTAACAAAACAGAACCCCAATAACCAAGTCCAATAGGCCACTACAAGATCCAAATCTCATCTCAGCCTGGGAGAACTTTTTTTCTGAATTTCAATGTAGCCTTAATTATGAGCCTCGTAAGAGACAAACTATCATTATCATAGAATGCTCTAGAAGTCCTAGCTATGGCTACCTCCCATACTACAAGTCAGCCAAGATGAATACTATCACTTTTCACAGTTAACTCCCTTTGGTGATGTGTACACCTCTGCACATCATGGGTCACCAGCTGGTCTGAAGCCTGGATTAGCAGATGGAGTCAGTCTAAGCAGCACACAAGCAAGATATTTTATGATTTTTTCAGCATATTGAGACAGGCTAATATAAATTGGATCACCTAGCAGTCTTAACCAGACATATCGCTATTCTTGACCCTCAATCCTGACTCAAGGTATTTTCAGCTTTCACTGCAAGGCACAGAAACCTTTGTAATAAACAGCCCCTTGCTTTCTCATGAGAATTTTCCCAGATTCCCATGTTGACTGTACTAGAGTGCAGCACTTGTAATTACTTCAATACAAACTATCGGTTGCAACTTTTTCAGCAATCATACACAGGAAGCATACAAAGACGATGGGGAAAAATTTCAGCATAATTTTACAGGCTGATATTTTAAACTTTCTCCAAAAATAAACAAGGCATATGTAACGTGTATAGAGTTTGGACACCAGCCTGCACTCTCAGTTCTAAGTCTGGAGCTTCTGCTCCTTGCAGGAGGGAAAGCATGCCAGTGGTCCAGGGTAGAAGCTATGCTCCTAATGTAAGGTCTAGACAGAGGTGCCTATTTGTCCCCAGTTCAGTTAATCAAAATCTTTAAACTGTTATTAATTTTCATTATAAAAAGATTGAATTTCAAGGTCAAAATAATGATGGATAAACTACAGTGGTGAGAGTAAGCATAAGCCTTGACAGAGTCATTACTGAGTGCTGCATCAATAGGCTCAACCACTTGGAAATCTTCAGTGAAGACCTCCCCCTGTGAAATCTGTGAAAGCAATGCTATTTCATCCACCCAGCTGGAGTCGCATCCCAAAAAAGTTATCATTAGACCTTAAAAATCGAACACCTTTCCTTCCAGAAAACATTGCATTTTCCCAGTCCCCTAAGAAGCTACGTGGTAAGTGTTCCTTAGCCATTCACCTCAGAAATAAAGACTCCATCCAGGGACAGAAATATGTAGGTTATGCATGGGGAAAATACATTAACATCTTTATTGTCTTCTCCATCCAACCAAGTCTTTTTCCATAAAAAAAAAAAAACAGTTCCCATGATGCTAATTTCTCCCCTTTGAGCTGAGAATTTAATAAAAATCTGTGGCTATCAAAGCAGCAATGAAATGGAATCACAAATATGTGGAAGCAAGCTTGCCCTCGGTCATGCTGCCAGGACAGCCTGGCCCCCAGGCCCATATCTGGGTTTCTTGGTTTCTCTCATACCAAGAAAAGCCCAGCATCACCTCCACTCCCAAATAAAACCAGCAGCAGCCCAGAGGCCATTAGCCACATTCTCATTTCCAGCCTGGGGCAGAAAACAGTTCCTAGCTTCTTCACGTATGCAGTATCACATGTGGTGCCCTATTGTAAAATTTCTGAAGTAGTCACTAGACCTTAGCGAGAGTCAGATCCGGAGCTTTCAAATAACTTTTTAAATTAACAGGCAAATTATAACAGTCATTAAAACAGTATAGGGAGCATCCAAGTGTCAGCTTCACCAATTTCCCTTTTCTGAAACTAGATGGACATTTTTTGGGTAACAAAAGAAAAGAAAAAATATCATTTTTTCAGCTTGTGTAGCTAAAATCAGGCAGGGAATTTCCTGAGAGTGGTCCTGATTAAAACAGGAAATAACCTGAACTTCCGATAGCAAGTCAACACACCACACCAAATGAAAAGCCTTTTAGGCTAGGATCCAAACATGCAGAGAGTCAGTGATAATAGAAGAAAAGCATTCACACTCTCTTCCACCCTCAGGACAACTCTGAACATCACATTTCAAGATGAAGTTCTGATTTGAATGGTTGGTGGAGTTTTTTTGTTTATTAGGATGGGTGGGTTTTCTTCATAACAACAGTATTAACCTTCCTTCAATAAGAGGCAAAAGACACAGAATACAGAACCTTCAGACAACATACCTATTAAGTTCTGAGCAGATCCATACGTTATATATAATGATAATTGTTTAATGAATGAATCTACTATTTTTGCTGATGAGCTGATGTAACTATAAATTTAAGTTTTAAAAATAAGCACAAATTTAGCTACAGCAGAACATTAAGTAGTATAGTAGCAACACAACACATTTCAAACATGCTCCATCCTTCCAAGACTCTTTAAAATATGTGGAAAAGTGATTTGCTTTCAGAAAAACAGAAATAAGATGGGATTTTCTCAGGCTGATTGGGGCCGTCCTGCTGGATTTGTCAAGTAGTCTGAAAAATGGTTATCAATTTACAGGTCAAAACAAGAGCTGAAACCCTGCAAATTGACCACTAACCTAAAGGATGTTACCAGAAGTCCATTAGATCAAACTTCTTTTTCCTATTGAACTGGTTAGGACTGAAACAAACGCCTGGCAATGAATGGCACCATAACATTTCCTGCAGTCTCCTGCAGTATCAGATCTGTTACATGTGCCAGTGTCATGTACCCCAGGAAAAAGGAAGTCTGTCTGGAAAGGTAATTTGCCAATTTGAATTTTTACATTTTTGGTGCTTCAATAGGTTCTTCCACTCTATGGAACTGACACAAAATCATCCTCGTTCGTCCTTTGGGTCCTTCAAACTTCCTCTAGACAACTGCCTAATCCTGCTCCTATTAATGAAAACAAAAACATTCAAATATAACTAAAACTGAGCATTTAAATTTAACAAAAAGGAAGCAATAATTTATACCTTATCAGGTAGTGTATAGGGTAGATTTAAGCTCGCATCTTTGAGATTTACATCCTTCTTTAACTACAGATACTTGAGATACTATTGATGATCCTAGGGAATACATACCTCTATAAAGACATAGTTATTAAAATCAGATGAGAAAAAATTATTAAAATCAGATGACTGTACAATACACCAAGCCCTAGGAAACCCGCTAATTTATGAAGTGGTACATAAATTCTTTACTCACGTCATTTTCTCTGAAATCATGAAAGACCAATCAGAAATACTTGCATCATAGCAGGCATTTGAACAAAACTTGGCAGCTATGAAAATATGAACTTCAAACATTTCTTGGTGTGTACTTCTGTCACACTGTGAAAATGCACCTCTCAAAGGAGGTGTGGAAAAAATGTTTGCCTATTGCACCCCAAGATCTCCAAAAAGCAATTAACAGCCTACACTGGTTTCTGATACTGCAATAATCAGTGGGATACACCAGGCTGCAGGGAAAGAAAGATCATAACTAATGACCTTCCTATCCTCTTATCTTCTAGATTCCTACTCATTTCTGACACTTAAGCTTTGAATTTTCATGCTGTAGCTTCAGAAGGCCACAAACAGCAGAATTCATTTACATCCACCTGTATCAGAAATCTTTTTAAAATGCAAGAAAGCTGCAATTCTAACTCCTTATGGACTGGAGAGACCAAAAAGCCACAAGACCCTGGCACAACTATCCTCTCTCTGGTGGCTATTCAGGCTTTATCTTATTCACAATATGAATCTGCCCACATTAATAGAGACAGAAACTGACGTAAGAGAAACAGATCAAGGAGTCTCTTCAATGTATCCTAGTATCTCTATTGTATTTATCCACTTCAGTTTCACAAAACAAAAGAATAAAGTCCAGTTTCTCCAGTAGCTTTTTTTTTTAGTCCACATTCACTGTTTATACTTTCAGAAGCATTACCAAGCACTAAAGAGAAAAAAAATACTCCCATTAACTCTTCCATGAACATCACCAGGGCTATTTGCTCATGAGGTCTACCTGATGCTTTCCAAGAAATGATTTTGCGTCAGCAGTGACAGAAATAACAGCTATGCGTAAGGAATGACAGAAATCTGCAAACTCAAGTATCCCATTCCTAAATACTTTTGTGATGGCTCATCTTTTCTGCAATTACTTCCAGCAATTTTTTTTTCCTTTTAATTCTTCCATTCCTCATCAGAAAAAAAAAAAAAAAAGTAGAACTACAAAAGCATATCAATGCTTTCCTTGACCAGAAAACTGATGCTAGCCATCCTCCTGCTAGGGCTGATAAGACCTCAGGTGAATCGGGACATCTACTCACCCAGCTCTGGCTTGTTCTTCCTGGATTACTCAGTGAGCAGAAAAGAATGTGAAGTGTCAGCTAGCACACTCCCATCACTCATAGAAGCCAAACTCAGCTGTTCAAATTAATATTCGTTAGCAGGCAGAATGATCTACTTTTGAGTGTTCTAATTAGACAATAGAGATTATTACAAAACACCTGCAATGTTTGCAATCGTTTAAAATAATGAGAATCAATATTAGCTTCCAAAGGCACCATATGGTAAGTGCTCATTCCAGGCAGGTGGTCTCTGATAGGATCTCAGTGTCTCAAAAACACTGATCAACTTTTTTTTTTTTTAATCTGAATGAATTTGTTCTCGATTAATGCATCAGCTGCTGCTTTGCCCTTTCTATTGCTGACCACAAGTAATGCTAACTTAATCGCTGCGCCTCTCTTAGTTGAGCTGCAGGACCTGAGATGGCTCCTCAAGGACTGACACCACCAGGAGAGCAGCCTGCGCTCCTTGCAGCAACTCAAGGCAAGAATCTCAGAGGTCCCACAGCAGCAGCGTTTCCAGGGGGAATGGCTGGGGCTGCAGAGATGACCGATGAGAAGTTCTGGTACATCTCAGGTGGCAGCATTTGAGCGGCCCTCCTCATTAAATCCATGCCTATTTCTAAAAAATGATGTTTTCTACACTTAAAGACAAAAAAAAAGTCTTTCCCATAGTTCATATTCACAGATCTACCTGTATGCAGTTTCAGCGAGATGACAACTCTTCAAGATGCTGCTTTATTTTCCTATTGCAAGAAAAGCAAATTGTACAACCCAACGTTGTGGAACAATAAATAATAACAAATGTAGAATATCCCTATAAAGTAGCCTCCGGTACAGAAGAATAAACTGAGATACAATCCTTCCATACCAAAGCATAAGTTAATATTTAACAAGTAATAACCCAGAGAAAAATCTTCCTACACTGGTAAGAATACAGGCCTCCATCTCACTCCCAGGATCACCTGATGCACCGCTACACTAGGGCTGGGGAGTAAGGAAAGGAAGATGAAGGAGTAACTTCCTTAGCTTCAGCCTTTAAACCATGGAGAAAAAGAAACTTGCTTCCAAGAAAAAAAATCTAAGTACATCATTTTAAAAACTAAATAAAGCAACCATCAAGTATTCTCATCCATGCTCTTAGTATATACAACAGTTTAGGATTCCAAAGAGAGAACCAGAGAGTTAGGAAACCCAGACAAACAGACAGAGATAAGTCTAACTTCGATAATAAGGCTCTTGATACCAAACAAAAATTGCACAGTGCTATATTTACCTAACAACTTAAATGCTAGGAATCTCTAAGTATTTTATTTACAAACTATTTAATCACTGTTCACTAATATGCAACCACTTCTACTACAGAGCAGAGGCTGCTTAAAAGCATGCAGCAGAATATTTAAAACAGGTGTAAAGATTGAATTGTAATCAATTGAAACAGTAGGAGAAAAGCAGAACAGCAATTGAATCACCTGAGATAGAAATTAATTAAGACTAGAAGTGAAAACTCTGAGGCTTCTAGAAGAAATTCTAGGGGATTGTTAATGATTATAAGTGGAAAAAGTCCTAATCTGAACTATTTAATTTAACGTACTCATCTGTAGCAGCAATGCTGGGCATTAGTTCTGAGTAAACTTGGGGAAGTAAAGAGGCTAACAAAATCATCAGGATAGATTTTGTTCTCTGTCCTAAGGCAGATCTTGCCATAACAGTGATTCTTTGGCCTTATTTTATTATTTAGAATTTTGAAAAATGTCAACACACCAGTGAAATGTTCTGATCACTGAAATATATCAGGTGTTTTTCCAGGTGGCTAATAGAAAAGCAAAATTAGGCATTTAAGTCTATATTGCTAATAGAATATTTTCCTGCTGTGCCAGGAGGAGAAGATAGAGAATAGAAACGCAAGACAGGATAACACCAGGATCTTTTTTTTTTTTTAAATGAGGCAGTAAAGCCAAACACCACAGTAAGAAAACCTGCAGAAGGATTTATAACAAGGTTTGTCCATTGGTGAGAAAATAGAATGTAAAACCATGTATATCTTCCTCATTACAGTAGAACACTGCCAGCTGCAGAGGCTGTGATCAGAAATTCTTTGGGCACCAGGATTTTTCATTATGATTGTAATTCACAGCAATACATAAACTCTTTCAACGTAACTTCAGGGGGTTAATAATGCTGCTTTCCAGTCTTCTACTTACTTCCACTGATAACTTATTCATATTGTAATTGCTGGTAATCTGCACCCTATATCACATTGCCTCAGAGTGTACATGTAGCACAAGTGGTAATCAATCACCCCTACCTATCAGTAAAGTCCTTGCTCTTGCCTGATGATGGAGCCAAGATAGCATTAGCATGTGGATTTTCATGCTAAACATTAACTGATGCCCTCCAACCCCACCTGGCTCTCACATCTATCATTCGGGATTTCTTAAGTTGGGATTGAAACCCAACTTAAAGAAAAGTGAAGAGGGGTTTGGCCTCTTCTTCCAGGCAACGAACAGGACCAGGGGAAATGGTCGCAAGTTGTACCAGAGGAGGTTTAGGTTGGACATGAGGAAAAATTTTTTCCAGAGAGTGGTCAGGCACTGGAATGGTGGAATGGCCTGCCCAGACAGGTTATGGAGTCACCATCCCAGGCAGTGTTCAGGAGGCACCTGGATGAGGATCTACAAGATATGGTTTAGTTTGTGGTAGCAGTGGTAATGAGAAGATGGTTGGACTAGGTGATCTTACAGGTCATTTCCAACTTTGTGATTCTATGATTCTAATTTAGCTCATTGCACAGAAATCAGCTCTTCTTCATCAGCACTTCTAACAGACTTCCATATATGTTTCACGTGGAGAACATCATTATGTATCATTTTCCTTCCTTGGGAAACTTGGAGGCTGAACTTTCATTTAAATAGTAACTCTATCAGCTTTGATCTGCATTTCACAGATGTGTGGTGAAGCAGACTGCAACCCTGAGCTGGGAGCACTGTTTAAGGAGGTGGTGTTCTTTCCTATAGCAAGGAAAAAGCACTATATACAATCACTCCTGAATAGCAGCAAGGTACCTGAAATTGAAAGGCCAGTATCACAAAGGTAGATGAACTGGAGAAGCTTCTTTGGTTCACACTCCTATGCAGTACAACTGAATATTTATTTGTAGCATCTATTTTTTATCTATAGCATTCAAAGTTAGGGTAGATGGTTTCCGAGATTTTAATGACAGTGTGTGCTCTTAAGACTTTCCAGACCAAATTCAAATAAGACTGCAGTGACATTAAGAAAAGGGGTGAGAAAAATCTAAGTCTGACTCAGACACTCAGACATGGCAGAAATCTGCATGCTGCATAAAGACAAGGCTCTGTTTCTTTGTAGTAAATAAAACGGTGAGCTTTTATGGCCATGGTCTCTTTCTGCCTTCCTCTTGAACTCCATACTTATCTCCGCAGAGGCTCCATGATCTCATCTACAGCTTTCAGAATTACATCAGGCTTGGACATCACAGCAGTATTTTAATGTTTTTCAAAAGCAATACTTCATCTCCTGAGCTTCTAGCGATTGTTCTTCTTTAGGAAAAAGATGACAAAGAATGATAAAAAAATATTATAATTTAAAATCAACAAAGTGCTTTAAAATACCATGGTGTTTGAAGCACCAACATGCTTCATCAAGGAAGTAACTTACTCATATATCCTATCTATGTATAGGTCTTCACAGCTTTACATTGTTGTTTTTTTTTTTTCTGAAGCAAATTAATCCTCAAAGAATCCCAAAGTTTGGGGTTTTTTTTTTGTTTTGTTTTGTTTTTAAAGAAAAAAACAAGGGGATGGTTGAAATATGCCCAAGGCCATACAGTAAGTAAAAATGACTGATCTGGCACAGTATTGTGCTAACTAAAAAAAATCTGAATAAAGATGTACACCCAAAAGACACCTCAGCCATCTCTCAAACTACTGCACCAGGAAGGACAAAGCCACTGAGAATTATGGAGAATTATGGGCACATCTCCCTGGTCAACCGCAGGGAAATGTAAGACAGATCTGTCCATGCTCAGACTTGTCTGAATGTGAGCCAATTCCGGGGAGGGGAGGCAACCTACACTCTAGAACGGACAATTATTACCTACTCTCTTTTCTGAATATCCTAATGACTTGTCTTTCTCTTCTTCCAACCACTATTTGCACTGTCACTTTACAGTTATTAGTTCAAGAATTGTCTCTTAGCTTAACACATTGCTGACACATACATTATTATAATTTCCCTAGTCAAATATTATGCCACAACATCTCTCCTGCAGCAGTGACCTCCCACCAAAGTGGCACAATGGAGTACTATAACATCACGTCTGTTGTAAGAAATACCTTATTGGCTTTTTCCACAGATTGTCTCAGTCCTCTGAACACATACTGAACCAGCAGAATCTAAGCTGTAAGGAAAATGTGGTGGGTCTCAGCCTAGGCACTGTATTATTTTTAGCTCCTGGCTGATTAATTTAATGCATGTGAAGAGAAGAGATAAGCATTTAATTGTTACTAGGAGTGAGGAAGCTTATCAGGGCTGAATTAGTAGAATCTGTGGCCTAATTTCATCATTGTTTTAATGTCCTAAAAATTCAGGGTCTGTACTCCTGCCAAGATTAGGCAGGTTCCACTTCAGTCTGCCTTTTGCAAGGAATTGTAACTTCTTCCTCTTATATTTATCACAGAATCATTAAATCACAGAATCATTAAGGTTGGAAAAAACAACTAAGATCATCTAGTCCAACCATTCATCTGCTACCAATATTGCCCACTAAACCAGTCCCTGAGCACTACATCTACCCTTTCCTTAAACACCTTCAGAGTCAGTAACCCTCCCACTTCCCTGAGCAACCTGTTCCAATGCCTCACCATTCTTTATAGATGTCATCCCCTCTTGTCCTATCCAAGTTATATGGGAGAAGAGGCCAACACCCACCTCACCACAACCTCCTTTCAGGTAGTTGCAGACAGTGTTTACAGAATCACAGAATTGCAGGGGTTGGAAGGGACCTCAAGAGATCATTGAGTACAACTCCACTGAGCCTGAGCCTTCTCTTCTCCAGACTATACAATTCCAATTCCCTCAGCCACTCCTTGTAAGATCTGTGCTCCAGACCATTCATGGCTTTGTTGCCCCTCCCTAGACACGCTCCAGAGCCTCAATATCTTTTTTGTAGTGAGGGCCCCAGAACTGAACGCTATTCAAGGTGTGGTCTCACCAGAGCTGAGTACAGAGAGACAGTCACCTTCCTGCTCCTGCTGGCAACACTATTTCTGGTACAAGCCAGGATGCCATTGGTCTCCTTGACACCTGGGCACCCTGCTGTCTCATGTTCAGCTAAGCACTGATCAACATTACCAGATTTCTTCCACACCACTTTCTAGCCACACTGCCCCAAACCTGTAGCCTTGCACGGGGTTGTTGTCACCAAAGTACAGGACCCGATTCTTGGTCTTGTGAAGTTTCATTCCACTGGCCTCAGCCCAACCTAAACTGTCCAGATCCTTTTGTAGGACCTTCCTACCCTCAAGCAGGCCAACACTTCCTCCTAGCTTGGTGTCATCTGCAAACTTCCTGAGAGTGCACCCAATTGGCTCATCGAAATCATCAATAAAGATATTAAACAGGATGGGCTCCAATACTGACCCCTGGTGAACAACATTTATGACAAGTTGCCAACTGGATTTAACTTCATTCTCCACCAAGCTCTGGGTCCAGCCTCCAGTTATTTCTTTACCCAGCAAAGAGAATACCTGTCCAGGCTACATGCTGCCAGCTTCTCCAGGAGTATGCTGCAGGAGCATGTGGAAACTTGATGGTTCTTCTAAATGAAGGTACCCAGCCCAACAGCTTGTAATTATTTCTGTGCTACTCTTAAAGAGACTCTTGAGGATAGAACCAATGCCTTTTTCCTCAGAAAATAAATGTATTACCACTGCCTCCTCTTCCTAGTTCCACTATAGGAGACCCACCTCTACATGAGCCAAAGAGAGAAACATTTATCTTGCAAAAAAGAACCTGCTTTAGAGATCATAAAAGGGGGAAGGGTATAGGCAAGGGAGAACAATTTTGTCTTTACTTCCTTTCCTTACCCTTCTTCCACAGAGGAAAGCCTGTCTATAAAGGATTTTTTTTTTGCAATGGTTTTATTTAGTGGGAGACCAAACACCTCAAATTCTTTCTGACACAAGCGGAGTCCTGGAAGTTTATCTCCTTTCAGGATGAGCCCCTCAGTACAAGAGAGTCTGAGTTATTATCTAGCAGGAAAAGTAATAAGTGAAACAGAATCTCTCCCCACCTCCCATCGCTTAAGACAAATCATTTATCTTCCTAGAAAGCATGAAGCATACCAAATTCCACAGACTGCTTCTCAAACAGGAGACTTGCACTCCCAGGCAGGACTTCCTCCAAATGAGATTGCTTCCCCTTTACAATTTACATTACCAGAGACTCTGTTATTAGCCTGATATTTTATCTGTGACACTGTGAGAAATATCACTGCCATAAACCCTGCTGCCCTTAGTAAAAGTGAAACTACTTGGAAAAAGCTAATAAAGTGAGGAACAATGACGATAATTGCCAATGAATACTTAAGCACCAAATGAGCCAGCTGCCAACACATGCATGCACGTGCACACACACATACAAGCATTTCTTCTTCATGTGATAACTATACCAGCAGAAAGGGTGCTATAAGGACAATGCTGTTTTCACTTCTTGCAAAGCAGTAGTGCACTGTCAGGGAGATGGATGAGGTGCTTTCATAGATCTTTAACTCTTATGATTTACAGTTCTCTTTACAAACATACTTTTGTTTCTAGCTTACTTTGTTAAATAGTTCTGATTTCTCCTGGATTCTTACCAAAAAGAACATGCAGAGAAGATGGCATATAAGATGATTTTATCAGTGCAATAAAATTTTGTTCTCTCGTTCATACCACTACTACTTTGAAGAAAAGTTTGGCGTAATAAAATAGTTGTAAAAGGAAATAGAAAATTGAAACACTTAAGGCTACCCCAAATACAGGAACTAATCAAGAAAATGCTCGTGACAACAGTTCTGGGATTGTCTGAAGAGCAGGAAGATGTCTGAACTCTGAACAGAAGAAACAGATGTTGCAGAACTCACTTTTTCAGCTGTGATGTCATGGAGAGTTTGAAATCTTGACATCTTGAACTCAAAGGGTACCTATTTGAGCTTCCTGAGAAAAATCTGTCACTCTCCTTTCACCAACTTCTGCTGCCAGTCCTTTGTATCAAAATTTTGAGGAATTATGAAAACAAGAGATCTAATAGTCAATTCTAGAACTTACTCATGCAAAATCTGAAAAGCTGCACAAATCTGAAAGACAAGATCCAAGGAAAGACAATTTCATAGCAAGAGTGGCCGTATCTACTCTTCCACTTCTTCGGGGTTGGCCTTACAGAGCTCAAACAAGGGTACTTTGGGGCATATGACCATTTAATATCTTTGCATGCCAGTTATCTTCCCTGTTGCTAAGCCTACAACTGTTTGGCAGAGTTCCATTTGCTGCTAGAAAGTGTTATTACAACTGCAGATCTGCTCCCATTTTATTGACCCTAAAGTAGAGCAAGACAAACTTCTGTAACTACTTTTATTCTCTTATAACACCCTCAATATCTGAAGAGCTGTGTGGCAGCATTCAAACAAGAGAAGCCTTTTTCTTCCAGACAGTTCTCTATTCTTTAGACAGTAATTCAGCAGCAATTTGTCACTACTCCTAACTCTCCTCTTTTCTGCCTTCTCCCTGCAAAATCCCAGTGACAATCAATCTCATTAAGCATGTTATTGCACTAACATCTCCACTATATTTGTCCTCAACATACTTACATCGCTCTAAGGCCTTACAACCCATCTTTTGTCTGCACCTTGAAAGAACTCAACTGCCTGTGTGAAGTTCAACTTCAGAGTCCTACAGCTACATCCACCACTGTAGTGCCAGTTCATGTATTTACCTAATTCATCTATAGATTCTCACTCTAAACATACACCTACTCATTTTTGCAGATTTCAGAGGAAATATTTGATGTGGCTTCCTCAAGCTGAAATATGCCTCTATTTCCTAGGCAAACCCTCGCCTTCTCCAAGAGATTAAAAAAAAAAAAGAGGAAAAGGGGACAACTGTGCAGTGTCTGAATCTCTCTAAAGTTACTAGAGAAAAGGAAGCAAGCAAGGCCTTATAAGGAAGATACCTATCTTTTTCACAGCAGGAGTAAAATTCACCACTTCATTTTGCCAGAGTTCACCGAAGAACTGTCAATGGAAAAACACAATCATTGCTAGTCAGTGTAACTACAGTCATAGTGATAGCCTGTATGATAAAAGGTAAAGATCTCATTTCCTGTTCCCTGATCCAACCAGACCCTCCTGTGCATTCGCTGCCATAAAAAAGAATCAAACATTATTACAGTGATGAGAATGGTAAATGTAAGAGATAGATAATATGGTTCACAACCATAAACCTGAGCACTGAGCAGCCCATTGGTACTCATGGCCTTCCACACTGTGACCTTCTCACCTTCCTGTTCCCTTCTCCATTCATCTATCAAGAAGATCTTTTTTTTGGTATAAATTAGTGTAAATCCTCTGAACTCCAAGGAATTGTCTCAGTGTACTCCCCCACAGAGCATGGCCTCTGTGATTATGACTGAGGTCCGAGTGAGCCCCTGTCCCAAGACCTGAGATTTATACATCATCCAAGCCCCTCTTGGCTTGGCATTATCTGCTCTGCCAATGGTCTGAGTCATTCTCTCTAAGATACAGCAGCCCTAAGGTGGCAGGATATGATGAAGGGGAGCAGAAGAAAGGGATAGATGCTCCCTTTATTTTGTCACTGCATTTACCCAAGCACTGTGAGAGAAATGTTACCAGTAAGCTGTTAAAGGGCAACTTTTTCTGGAGTCACCAATACATCTACATGTGACATTTATTCTGCTAGGAATGATTTATTCCTTCAGAAAGAAAGGGTTGAGTCACAGCCCAAAAATAACAAATAAATCACCTTCTGGAGGAAGATAATGGCTCTACCTATCATAGGGCTTTTTTCAATGTTTTAGATCAAATTATACCCCATTCTTGATGAAAAGTTAAATCTTGTGTTTAGAGTATACATTCCATTAATGCCCCAGAATAAGTAAGAGTGTCTGGGTTTTATGCCCTGTGCTACTAATTCTTAAGGGATCCTTCT
Source organism: Meleagris gallopavo (assembly GCF_905368555.1). Lineage (NCBI taxonomy): Eukaryota > Metazoa > Chordata > Aves > Galliformes > Phasianidae > Meleagris > Meleagris gallopavo. The sequence continues at coordinate 39,304,133 of NC_139408.1, read as the reverse complement.
TCACTCTCCTCCCCTTCTAAGACGAGACACTAATCATTCTCTAACTCACAAAGCAATCGTGGGAACACAAATCAATATTGACAAAAAAGCGTGACTCACAGGTGGGAAGCACCAGTAGCACAGTAAGGAGTACCAGCCTCAATCTTTTATACTATACCAACCCAAATATAATGGGAGGGCCAGGATTAGGAGAAAGGACTCATGTTTTGAGAAACCCCTCCTATCACAAAACTCTTCCTGGCACAAGAGAATCTGATTGAAGAACAAAAAAAAATGAAAAAAAAAGACAACGCAAACAAAAACAACAGCATTAATAAATAATACTTGCCTCTAGGATACTCTTTATCCCCTTTCCCTCTGACTTACCAGGTTACAGCAACTTACATTCTGCCTGCTGCTCACTATAAGATTACTCTCTAGCTATGTATTCTCATTATTTAGCCTAATCCACTTTGAAGTGATTTCAGCTTCAGTTTCTTCACACATTTAACTTTGATCACTTTAGACTGGAATCCTCCAGACATACAAAACATTTATGCAAGTACAAGGAAAAGACACAGAAGCAACACAGGGTCAGAGTTAAGCATGTACTGGCAAAGTCCTACAATGTGACCCAGAAAGAATTACTGGAGGAAAGGCAAAAGATTTATACCTATTTACATTATTCTTGCTTCTAATTAAAAGTAATTTCCCCTTATTCTAAAACACTAATATTTCCTATGAGATTTAATTAAATAAATAAAAAATAAGCCTCCAGCTGAAGCCATTTCAGCCTAGAAAACGATAACACAAAGTTCATGTCAGACAAGGTTAAGTGCAGAAGGGAAGTTCAACTGCTGCACCTCCACAGGGGAATTCAGGTGAACAGAAAGTTTCTGGTATGATTCAGCATTGCAAAGAACAGAAGTCACACAAGACCAGCAGAGCTTGTGGTCAAGTTCTCACCTGTTGGGATGGCGTGCAGGTAATCACACGGCAGCAAGCACACACTGTACTCAGTACAAAATTTTTCTTTAAGTAACTGTGGGACACTGACATGATCAGAGCTTAAAGGTGGATTGGGCAATGCTCATGCATCAGTGAGGAGGACTACAAATGCTTTGTAGTCAGAACCAAATTGTTTTAGAACGAGTTTTATTTTATAAGGCCTGTAATTTATTTTTTAGATGGTGAAAATTAAAAGCAAGGACAATTTACCTGCCTTGACTTTGGTGGCGGGCTTTTCTTCCACCCCATTTTAACATATAATTTAGCAACCTTCTAGGTTGCAACAGATCCTGCTCTAACAGGGTATCAGGAAAAAAAAAAAAATCTATCCTTCTATTACCTCTGCAACCTTTGTTTACTCCTGCCTTTGTCCTGCCACAGCCACACTGTGCTGCAGAGCTCCGGCCAATTGAAGTCTCTGCCAGCTCCACTGCCCCTTCCAGAAAGTTCTCTCTCCTGACACTGCCTCAGGCCCCATTGAAACACATTTTCCCTCATTCCAAAAGGTACTAAGTTCTCCGTGAAGGAAAGAATGGTGGGGCACAGGTTTGTCTTCAGTAAGACAAATCCTATCTGTCAAACAATCATTAGACAATAAGAGCTACTGATTTGGCCCTGCAGTAACTACACTGGCCTACGTAAAGCCATTATTTCTTAATAATTGTCTGAAGCACTACTGAAAGGTCAAGACAGCACATCTTACATTCAGCCAAAACACATGTCCAGCAGTCAGTCTGATAAAACATTCCTCACCTATCCATGAGACTGCCCCATCTGCAAACAAGACATTTTACTGCAGAGGAGCAGTGCCTTAAGAAAGGATATGAAAGGACTGACGGAAGAAAGTCTACTTCTCAACAAATGATATCATGTTGTCACTTGAAGCTGAAGCATAGATAGATCCCTTAGATGATAGATCCCTTACCTGTGTTTGGTAAGAAAGAGAAGCACAAATGGGAAACAACCAAATCCAAAAGAAGCCATAACAGAAAATGCAAAATTGACTATTTGCCTATCAACAAGCAGAGCCATCGTGCCCCTCTCCTCAGTAGTTGCTTTTGTCTGTGACTGGGGAATGTTTACGATCTTTTGAAAGACTGTAACATCACTTGAAAGCCTTTAGATCAGAAAAGGATGATGATTCTTTATTATTGTTCTTCAATGCTAAAACACTCCCCTTCTTAAGACTGAGTACTTTCTTTTGGTACATGCCTCTATCTTGCACTGGACAATCACCTCCTTGAAGGACAATAAGTCCTTGCTCTTTCCTGATAAAAGTTCCAACATTGCTAATTGGTTCCAAGAGCGCACACAAGTTGACATATCCCTGCAGAAGGAATGTGCATTCTCATTGCTAACATCAGGTGATACAAGCCAGCATGTTTATTTTGATAAAAGATATACTACCTTATTGATTGTGTTAAATTTGTTTTCATTCCCTTCTAAACAAGAAGGCTATAATGATTAGTACTTCATGATATAGGTGGCACCTCTTCTTCAAAACTGTTTAGGAAGCTCATCCATGATATTTGCAGCCTGAGCAGATGTTAGCACTACCGGAGGTTTCAGAAGAAGCCCACTTCTCATAATGCTCTTTTTCCATTATTGTTCATATCGGAGGACTTCTTCACACTGATCCACAAAACTTCTCTCTCTTTACCTTCTATCTCAAGCCCTTGGCTGCTTCACAAATCCAATGTCCAGACTGCTTGCTCCATTGCACAGAAATGCCATCATGCTGAGAGTCATTTGGCAACACCTGCTAGTGATGACTGTGTTTTATAACAGTCCATTAGCACAAGGTTCTTAATGAAAATGAAAGCTAGTAATGAAGCCAAAAGCCAGCAGCAGCCTCTAGTCTGAGGAGGGTAATTAAGCTAGAAGGGATGGGGAGAATGAAGAACAAAATTAACACATGGATAAAGAAAAAAGGGAACTGGTAGTGCATTAGTACTAATGCAGTTAGGGCAAATCATCCAGTTTCCTTTATGAAAGCACTCTGCACACAGTAGGCTATTTTTATATCACTAACTGATACAACATCAGTTTATTGCTCCCTCAGAGATACAAATACCAACAAGTACACATGCAGGATTTCAATGTGGCACAGACAAAGACTCAGGAAAATGAAGGTACCTGTCATGTGGTACATTTAAGCTTTGAAAATGGTAATCCTTAAGTAATCCATCTTTATGTTGCCATTTCATTCACTAGGTGGTGAAGAGAAAGCCTTGATCTTGAGTTAACTTCAGTTGTTTGGTGTGTTGTTTTTTTTTTTTTCTAATTACCAAAAACTTAGTAGCTCCCATCTTTGCTTTTGAAAAAGTGCTCCATAAGCTGATGTCATTGTTTTCACTGTTAAGATTATTCTTAATACTTGACCTAAAACACCTTTTTACAGTTGAGTGGCACCCCTTATAGTTAATTCCTGCAAGACAATTTTTTGTCTTTGTATTTATGCTCTGTATGTACTTGGAGATGGCTTTCATTCATATTTTGCCACAATCTCAGTGTTAAGTTTAGCTGCAAGTACTAGGTCTTTCACTGTTCCCTCACAATCAAGCCCTGTACAGTTTTAATCATCAAATCCTTTCAAAATTCTTACAAACTGTTTGACATATCTCCACCCTACTGTATTTAAGGCCCTCAACCATTTAGTTTAGGCACAGCTTATCAGATATCTTACAGATGAATTATCCACCTACTGCTTTATGAAGGATGTCACTGCACTTGTGTGACATTTATGCTGTTTTCTATTCACAGCGATGATTGCATTTCTTCCCATTCTAGTCAAATCTACACATTTCATTAATATGTCGTTTCTCAGTGATAACAAAAAAAGGAAGAACTGTGCTAGACAAATGACAGTAACTTTCAATTTGTCTAGCCTTCCCAGTTCATGAAAATACTGCTGCATTTTGTATTGCTATTTTAGAAAACTCTTCATGTGAAAGCCAAATTTTGCGTTTTTTCTTCAAAATTATGTAGAGCTTTTTGTCAAATAACTCATCGAAGTCTAAATATATCACAAGCACTGTCCCCCTTTCATCCATTTTGTAACTCAGTCCAAAAGTAATCAAATGCCAGCTATGAGTTGTGTTTATTAAATGCCACTGATTATTGCTTGTGGTTCTGTCACTCTGTATAGTTACAGAATCATTTTTCTTACTAATATTTCCATTATTTTATTAGAGGCTGATAAGGCTTTTAAGAAATGGTTTGAAAGTTAATTCATGGAAATGTTAGGGGTAGGAATTACAATTTAGCTATGCTCAGAATCTGTTAGAAAGCTGTCACAGCATCTTACTCTCCTAAGTATGGTACTCAGAACCAGAAGAAACAAGAGCAGATGAGAACCAGAAATTGTTATGATAGTTGTACTGTTGATAAAATAGTTGAGGTATACACACAAGAAACTATAACTATTGGAAAAACACAAACGTTTGGCTGTCTGAAGACAGAACAGACTGAAGGGCCTAAGGGATTGGCTAATTTTTATGTATTTCATTCCTATATGTCTATTTTTGCTATTATTTTGTGAGAGCTTTTTCCCAAGTGCCTAGCATACTTTCCTGCTTCTCTTCACAGATGCCTGTATCACTTATAGTAATTTCTGACACCACAACTACTATGGCATGAACTACTCAGGGCAGGGTTTGTTCCTTTCCAGATTTTCATATACAGCACAAAGAGATCTTGTGGACACAGGAAATTACAACAGGAGAAGTTGTCTTAAAACTCGTGCTTTGAAATTATGTCAGCAATGTGGAAAAAAGAGTAGGTAAGAGGGGAATATGAGCCCCAAAGCCCCATAATAGAGCAAAAAGAATGAGCAGCCTGCCATGTAAACGACTGACAAAAAGGGGTACCCTGAATGGATTAAAAGGGACTCTGAATTCCTCTGCACTATCCATTGTGCCAACTGTCCCCAGCCCATTTTGCTTTATCACTGGTGAAAATTCAATTTAATATTTCCAAAACTTTCTGTCAGCAGCAGTAATAACACCAGCAGAGAGCTCTACCATCTGTGAGGACAGCCTTCTGTCTGCTTTGACTCTGACGTTGTACCTGGAAAGCCTGGAGACCTATAACCTAACACCTCTGAGTAGATTGAATAACTGGATCTATTTACAGCTGTTTATGTGCCATCCCAGAAGCCAGCAGGTAAACACCTGAACCCAGACAATCACTGACCTGTAACTAGAGCCCTGCCATGTAATAAATATGCTGCTCAATAAAAGGACAGATAATCTTGCAATAAGAGACTCTTGAATCAGTCCTGTTCTTCCAGTGTTTCCTCCCTTCCTCTAAAGCGGTCTGTTAACAAAGTGAAACCTTCATGTACAATGAAAGTTTATCTCCCTGTTCCTTGGCAAGCCAGTGTCTCATCTGCAGTAGAGATATTTTTATTCATCTTATTGACCCATGAAAGACTAAAAAAAAAATACAACAAGGAAATTCCACATCATCTAAGAATAATATTACTGCTAAGGTCCATCTCTAAATATGGCTCTGATGTGACTTGTTGTACCTACCTAGCACATTCAGCTGAAAGTGAATTCAACTCTGTACTTTTGCACCAAGAAAAATATGAGCCCTTGAACTGGCTCTGGTGGCAAACTATCTCTGCAGAAAATCAGGTAAATTCTATCCTTCATTATCTTCTCCTGTTAAGTGGGAAAGAATCACAGAATGGCTTAAGTTGAAAAGGACCACAATGATCACCTGGTTTCAACCACTCTGCTATGTGCAAGGTCACCAGCCACTAGACCAGGCTGCTCAGAGCCACATTCAACCTGGCCTTGAATGCCTTCAGGGATGGGGCATCCACAACCTCCTTGGGCAACCTGCTCCAGTGCCTCACCACCCTCCGTGTGAAAAACTTCCTCCTAATATCTAACCTACACCTCCCCTGTCACAGTTTAAGACCATTTCCCTTTGTCCTATCACTGTCCACCCTTGTAACAGCTGTTCCCTCTCCTGTTTATATGCTCCCTTCAAGTACTGGAAGGCTGCAATGAGCTCTCACCGGAGCCTTCTCTTCTCCAAGCTAAATAATCCCAGTTCCCTCAACCTTTCCTCATAGGAGAGGTGCTCCAGCCTTCTGATCATCTTAGTGGCCTTCCTCTGGACCCGCTCCAAGAGCTTTATGTCACAACCAAGTAAGGCTGTGAGTGGCTACACAATATCTCCTCTTCACAGCTTTGAAAGTTTGTCTTCTAGATTTGCTTTCCCACCAAGTTCTCATTGCTGAAGGTCCAGACTGAAGCGCCCCAACCTGAGTCTGAGCAGTGGAACGGCAACAATGCCCCATACCAGGGTATAAAAGAGACTCAGTGTTGCATTATTGGCAACAGTAAGTCAAAGCATGTCAAAATCTAAGGTGATCCACTCCAGCAGGGTAACATAAGCAGACACTCTAAAACCTTTGGCATAGACACTTGAAATAGAAAGATACTGATGGTTATTCTGATAAAAATTCATTGGAAGAAAACAGGTTTTTCAATCACAGCTATCCATCAACACAAACAAGGAAAAACAACCTGACACACTAAGAATAAAATCAGTACCAAAAATAAAACAGAAATAATGGTCAACAGATGGAAAGAGAACAGAGGCTGAGGCAATTCTTTTGGAACAATAGTATCAGGACCTTGAAGTCCTCCTGGAAAACTTTTTTTTTTTCCCCCCCAAGTAACTTTCACAAGTTCATATTCTACACAGCAAAAGCTCTGGAACTCTCTGCTCCCATCCCAAAGCTGCGCAACCAGCTGAACACACCCCAAATGAAACCAACAAATCTTCATTATAAGAGGAAAAGTATCATAGCTAACTAATCAATTTTTGCAAAGGGGTAAGGAACAAATAGCAGAACCTCCATAAAGCATTCTGAATTGTTCATGCAATAACTCCATCCAAATTCTTTGTGTGGTCTCAACAGGGCACTATCCCATAGAAAAGGGTCAGAGGGTTCTGGCTGACAGCAAGTTGAATGTGAGCCAGCAGCACGCCCTGGCAGCCAAAAAAGCCAACAATACCCTGGGGTGCATCAGGCGCAGCTCTGCCAGCTGGTGAGAGAAGGGATTGTCCTGCTCAGCTCTGTACTGTTACAGCCTTTACAGCCTCACCTTGCTCAGTGTGCAGGTTTGGGTACCAAAAGATACTGAATCCTCAGCCCCCTCTATTCTCCTCCTCCTTCCACATGAGGGTATCTCTCAGACCACAGACTCCCCACTCCCACCAAAGCCAGGTTTTGGCCACACACATCAGTCATCATCACAGTGACAAAACCTGACCTGCGTTTTTAACCTGGGCCCTCTTTGTTGAAAAGTGACTGAACATGGGCACCACCATATAAGAGGAACAAAAAACATATAAGAGAATCCAAAGGAGGATTAGAAGATGGTGAAGGGTTTAGAGGGCAAGATATATGATAAACAGCTAAGGTCCCTTGGTTTGTTCAGCCCAGAGAAAAGGGGAGGCCTCATGGTGACCTACAGCTCCTCACAGTCTCCAGGCCAGTCTGCAGATAAAACACAACATGTCCAGCCTTCAAACCATCCCTTTGGAACCTGGGATATGTGACCTGCCTATCCTACAGGGCAGTTCCTCTCTAAACGGGGCCAAGCCCCTTTTCTAAGAAATCTATAGAAACCCTATTTACACCAACACAATACTGGTCCCACTCACTCCACAGAGGGAGAGGTAAAGAAGAACAGCCCTTCACTAGCAACATTTGACACCACTGCACTGTCGAATGTGTGACTGTAGTGTGGGGCCTGAGAAGAATACTCCATTCTCTTCTTCTGTACTTATTACCCAATAACTCTGCACAGTTATGTAGTAATTTGGTTTTGTGCAGTATGAGCCAGAAAAGCATCATCATCTTCCTTTCACATGTGGACAAGGTAAGCTTCATTGTGAGCAATCTGAAGAGCCTGAAACAAAACCAAAGCAACCAAGAATTAAACCTAGGACTCTAAATCTTGTGCCTTAACATTACGTCTCCTTTCTCCTTCCAAGCTGAGATGCTACTTTTTCATATTCAGAAGTATTACTTTCTTCTCTAGAGAGACCTGAAGGCTGAGCTGGCTTCTCTCTTCTTTTTGCTCATAGAAAAAGAAAACGTCATATCCACAAACACACTCCAAAGGCGCTCATATTTAATCCCAGTGTAATTCTCACTGCTCTTTCTTAATCCTTCCACCTGTGAGATAATTGCCAGTATTCTGGGAAGAACTCAATGCTAATCATAGACTTGCATACAAAGAGACAAAGAACCAGATAAAACAGACTAAAGAAAACCACAGGGCCTGAATTAACTATGCATATACACATTTGAGACTCCCTGCTGAACTAGCCTCTTCTACAACAGATAAAAAGCCCATTAATGGAACTGGAGGAGAAGGCCAAGAAAAGCCAAATCAGTAAATCAAGGATTTAGTCTTCTCTTACATACATTATGGAAAGAGATACTAAAAAATAAAAAATAAAAACCTAAATAAGCTACAAATATTAATACCCATCTACTTAAAATTCTGCAAAAAATTTTTCCATCTCATTGAGTCCAGAACAGTGTTCACAGCAGGTTCCTCTCCCATTGCTTTGCCTGGGACATCTGTCCCAATCCTCCTGACTATTTTATTTGTCCATCTTCCCGCTGCAGTTGCCTTATCTCCCTTCTTCATCCTCATAGCTCCTCAATTTTTAAGTACTCTCTTATTTAATGCTTGTCCTTAACATTCTAGGCATTTTTGCATTATGCTTTTTTAATTATTCTGTAGATTCTTGTCAAGGGGAATACATGTTGTTCCCTCTGTAAAATATGATTGTTATTTATATGGTTATGGACACATTTAACAACAGATACTGTTTCAATCTCTTTAGAGAACTGCTTTAGCAAGTGGAATCTAATTGAGATAGTCTTTGGTAGAACAAGCAAGTTACTCAGTGGTTTATAAGATACACTGCTCGGATGGTTAAAGAAACAGTAACAGACAAGAGAACTGTGGCATTTATTGCCTGTTCTCCTCCAACTTGCTCTCTCTCTACATGCTTCTGCTTATTCAACTGTAAAACAAGGAAAACAAATAATTAACCTTCTTACTGGATGGATGTGAAGCTGAATGATAATGCTTTGTATTCATTGTGTTTTGCTTTCAGGACACTTTATAAGCACCAGTGCACCAGCCTCCTTGTGCAGCAGTGAAGGGCTTTTGTCCCCACTTGACCGCCACAGAGGCAGAGGTCCAGACAATTCACAGGGGACGCCAGTCAAAGCATAGCACCCACCTGTCCCTTTTAAGGCCACTCCATTAAGCACAAAGCTACTTAGGAACATACTCAAAGCATTTACAAGACACTTCTCAGGACAGTAGATCGGTGGGATGTCAAAACTTGACAGATGCACTGCTGATGACAAAGTATTTTTCTGGAGAATAGCAGACAGAATGGTCCAGAAACAGCATAAAGAGAGAAAAGCAACCACTCAGAGTGGCAGTGATAATTCAGCATCTCTTAAAAAAAAAAAAAAACAGCTGAGAAATGACCAACAGGAAATCCCAACAAATAGAGCTGTAATGAGCTCAGGGCCGGAAAGAAGGGAATCAGTGTCTATCCACTGAGCACATCAATAGGAAAACTTGTAAAGAGGTTTCAAGCTCTCAAATCAGTCAGATGGGAGAAGAGTCAGAGAAAGTGAGTCCTGAAATAAATTTCTTCTCAGTTATTTTGGGCAAAGGAGACAAAAAGGAGGGAGGTTGGTACATTGGAAAGCCGACAAAAATCATTATTCTCTATAAATTGCTTTGACATTGCATAGGCAGTGACCTTCACAGCACTACCAGTTTAATGGCATTTACTTCAGCAGTAGCTGATTTCACTATTAAACACGGATGCATAGCACACGATTACACAACTAAATCACTCTTGTAAATATTTAATATGATTGCTTTTCTTTTTTCCCTTTTAACAAATCACTATCAAAAGCAGAGCACACGGTAGAAAACATTTATTTATTCTATACTGGAAAAAGCATAGTGCTCATGCATTTTATCTATCTAGTTCTCCAAATGACTTTGACACTTGAAAGCCTTGTGATAAAAACAGTTTGTAGGAAGACAATTTTGCAACCATTTAAGAACTGATTTCATGCACTGATCAACATTTACCAAACTTGCCTGATAGAGCAGCACAAAGTTTAACTGAGTAGATTGATAGTAAAATAGTAACACCTGGAAAAAAAAAAACAAGTAAGAAAGTACAATGGGCTAAATAAAGGTAATTTAGGAGACAAAAAAAAAGAAAACTAGCTATTATCCACTACTGAAAAAATTAAGATTCAGTATTTGGAAAATAAAAAAGAATTGCCACTAATAGAAAGAAATCATACCTTTGTCTGACAATACAGTAAGTGCATCCACCTCATAATATATTTACTCTATTATGGACATACAGTGCAGCACAGCAGGAAATGAAGTGTCCACAGATTTCTCTTAAAATACATCTGTATTAAAGATAGAGGCAATAGGTAGAACAAATAAAGTAAAAGAATGTAGTAAAGCAAAATCACTAACGATGCTTCTCGTATCATGTCTAGTAATATAAAATTGACTGAGAAATTGAAACAGTAAGTCTGGAATTGAAGACATTAGACAAGTCATTTTTTTTTTTTTTTAAAGAGAGCCCTATGGTTTGTACATTCTAATTTTTCCAACTTTAGGAAAATAATTTTTTCACAGTCTGGCATAAATGGTCTTCCACATTGTAATAAAAATTATGCTCTGATCAAACTGCTGATGATAAATGCCAGCAAGTGTTCTTTACAGAAATAGTCCAGGAAACATATGAGTTTCTTCAGCAATTTCACAACAGAGAAGAAATAAATCAATGGATATTTAGGAACTGAATGAAAATAATAGTTGATGACCTCAGGGACAAAAACAGATTCCAAGAGCAGCTTGCCTACAGACTTTGAGACTCTTTTTGGAAAAAGACTATGTCATGAATGAACATGTGTAATTGAAAGTGGTCAGACAGATGTGCTATTGGGATGGCGCAGTCAGTCCTGCAAGGCACTGGCGCTTGATACATGTGCCCTTTGTCAGAGCTGGGAAATGCGAATGCACAGCAATGCAAGGTGCTGCCCTGGGTTTTGTAAAAGCTTGCAACATCTTTAAAGCAGAGCTGAGCAAGACCCTGTAATCCCTATGCTGTGATGCAGCAGCGTGCTCTCCCCACACAGGACAAGCCAACAGCTATGAAAGATCCTTTTATCACCATTCACAGAGCTGGAAAATAACTGTTCACAGTTTGATTCCTGACGTTACTGGGTGAGCCAGGAATTGCTCAGAGAACTGGCAGCTGAATACACACGTAAAAGACAAAGGTTCTTTAGTGATATTTATTCTAGGCAAGTTTTAATATTTCAAGGCTTATAGCAACTAACTCTTTACATAATCAGCTGTAATTGTCTGATCCCAGCTGGTGATCAGCACATTCTTCATCAGCCTGGTCATTATTAATACACCAGTAATTAGGGGGAATAAAGGTGTGTGATTTATAACACTAGCTTAATACAATTCTGCTTTACCTAACAAGTCCACAGATCCTTTTAAAATACAATTATTTTAACATTGAAATTACACATTTTTGTTAACACACTAACAATCACAGAGCTGTCTGATTTGAGAATAAATACTGAAATGATGGTTTTTTTGTCCTCAGTAAAAAGAATTTGTTCAATTAAAAGCAACCTTGTCTTGCTTTAGAAATGATCTGACCCATAAGCAGCTCCCCAGTCAAACTATGACTTGAGAGAAAAGCTCTATTAAAATGCATGCAATTAACAGAACCAAATCATAAACACTTACCTACATATATTCTTCTTGCTCTACTGTAGGAGAGAAAGCGATATCTCAGGCACCACGGTGTGGTACTGCTTGGCAAATGCTGCTGACTTTTTTTTAATGGTGACAACTATGTACACAAATTCTCAAAGTAGCAGTTCTGCTTGAAGCCTTTTCCCATACAGCAGTGCTGGTAAAGGGCCATTTCTATCAAAGACTTTGCAGTCTTTGACTTTAACAAGAGCAGAAATATGGTCATCATCATTTAGTGAGAATGATCCATAGCCCCCTCAGGTTATTGTCAGAACAGCCTCAGAACCAGATTCTTCCCTGAACTGTTGCTTTTACATCAGAGCAATTCCCCTCCTTCAATATCAGTCATACCACAATAAAAGCTTGCAATGCAATGAAGAATATGGCTCCTAAATACCATCACATCAAACGCCTTGGTATATAAAGCATATAAGATGAGACCAACATCTTATAGAAAATACTACTGAAATATAAACTGGGGACTTTGTCCTTGCTTGTACACAGTACTGGGTACAAAACACCTATCACTTCCACGTGTTTCACTGAATGCTTAGGGAATGCAGCACCTTCAGCAAATCAACTTACAGGCTAAGTTGTGTGTAGCATAAACTTCCAAACAAAACTGCCTCTAAAACAAATGAATACACTACAACCTGCGAGTGCTGAATTCACACAAATTCTTTGGTCTATGTGGCAGGGGTTTTTTTGTTAGTTTGTTTTTGTTGTTTTTGTTTTCATCTTCCCTTGTATATTAATCTATCAATATCAAAGCTTTTAAGACAGAAGTGGAAATGAAAGCCAGCAGTGGAAGGTGCTCTAGATCCACGGAAGAGGTGAGATGTCCAAACAAAGGCAAAGTGCTGGGTGTCAAAAATCAATCAGTGTGTGGAAAGGGTGCAGAGTCAAAAAAAATCCAATTTTTTTGTCATTGTTGTTAGACTTTATGAAAACACACCATTAGACATGACTTAGCTGAGACAGAAGATACTGCATGAGATTAAATCAGATAGTTTGAGAAAGCATGATATTCTTCACAGAAATAGTTTTACTGCCATTTTATGGTATGTTATCCACTAATCTCTAGTCAAAATATTTACTAGCTGCTAAAGCACTGCATGTAACACTGCTGTTTCTAAATGATTACTCCTGAGGCATAAGATCCAGCTTACAGAGAACACATTTTCAAAACTGTTCAATACCATAAAGTTGTCACCATAGTCCACAAAAAGCCACGAGCATTAAAAAGGAAAACTCCACTCTTACACTGGATTTTCTATTTTTACAGCACCGTCTGATGTGTGTGACAGGGGTCTATTTCCTACTTTGTTGCATTACCATAAAGGCAAGGAAATAAGCTATTACCTACCATCACTCCTCCCAAACATTATCACAGAATTATGCATTCACAAAATAGCATTAAGTACGAGAATTAGAGTCCATTTAAACTGCAGCTGTTCCTTCATTCCTAAATAGGTTCCTTAGATCAAAACTTCTCCCTGACTGGTCTCATTATAAAATATCCCTTTCAACTGGAAGAAGAAAAGTATATACATGTATATTTATTATTATTATTTTAAAAGCATGTTTTACAGGTAGCACAGGGAAGGAGTGTTATTTCAAAGTAAGTAACATTGCAATAAAGATTTTTTTCTAAAAATACAATATAGTTTTTATCTTTCAGAAGTGTGAATTTAAATTTTGACTTCAAATTATTTCTGGCAAAAGAAACAAATGTAATTTTTATTTTTTATTTCAACTCCACTTCATTTTCAGAATCTCAGAACTCATTTATTCCAGGAAAATATTTTCCTTTTGAATTGTAGTGATAATACTAACCTTGATTTAATGACTTTGTTTTAAACATGAAATCTAAATCCTGTATACGCTGTGCATGCTGGTGTTTATTTCAGTTCTAAACCCATACCCTGGAGAAACCCACAAAGCTATACTCTGCTACTATCAAAGAAAATTGCTTATTATGTTTCGTTTCCTTCTCTTTTTTTTTTTTTTTTTTTTTTTTACCTTTTTGTTATTGTCCATTGAAAAGACTCCAATTTGCAGGGAAAAGCCAATCTCAAACCTAAACTGAAAATCTTAAATGCCAGGAAAAAGCACAATGTCTCTTTAAGAGTCAACAGTAAATTAACTTGCCCATAAGAGTGCAATAATTAGCAGTTAGTAGCTTATTAAAAGGATGGCAAAGGCCAAGTTGCCATCTGGGATCTCCAGTTTCTTGTGATTGTTATTATGTCAAGATGTGCAACTTGCATTAGCTTTCATGTCACTGTGCTTGCCCTTACTTTACATATAAATTTTAATGAAAGATACAACACTTTAAAAATCAGACGTCCATCAAAAGCACTATTAGGCTGGCTTTTACAAAGCATATGGCCTGTTTTGCTGCCTCTGCATCTCTACACATCACTGAATGCCTCCAATTTTAAAAAGAGGGAGAGAGGGGAAAAAGAAAAAAGGCTTTCAATGATATCAATTAAATATTCTCTTAGGGCAGAGTGAAACCTGAGCCCCATCAAAAACAGGAGACCACACCACAGCATGAGAGGACAATATTTTAGCTCCTGTTTACACACAACAAAACCACAATGCCCTTAACTCTCCCAGGAATCATTCTTCTTAATAAAAATGAAAGGCAATCAAGAGTCAGCTGTTTATTCACACTCTGGAAACACACAGGCTTGAAATAAGGCAGCAAGAAAGAAAAATAACCTACAAACTATAATGTACTTAACACAATTTTAAATATTTTATGCATACACATTATTTATAAACACAAATATGCCAAAAAAAATTACCAAAAATGTCCTACAGTGGACACATCCCAAAGTGTCATTTTATTTGCCTTCATAAATCTGTTAAGAGGAGAAATATGTCTGAGACATTTATTCATTTCTCTTAGCTAATACTCAACATTGTAGTGACTTTATTCACCAAAGTCCTGAATTTTCATAAATCCTGGAGCATACAGAAATAGAATGAATTTCTTGCTGAACTGTTCCCCAGTATAAAATTCATCAACCATCAATCATCTGTAATTACACCTAGAGGAATTAGAATGCGTGTGGCTTTTTTTCCCCTCAAAGAAAATGTGAAACAAGCAGCAAAGGTTTGCTTACAAAAAAAAAAAAGATTCTAGAAGAATGAAGTGCACATTTAAGAGGCCTTGGATCTGTCAAAAAGGTTTTATGGATTGGCTATTTGCTAGCCATAAAATAAAATGCTTTATTTCTCAAACAGTGATTGAAGTTGATTTTAAAACTGAATGTTGTCATCCTTATAAGAATGCAAGAATTTCTATTTTTAAGAGGGGAAAAAAAACAAACCCAAAATTATACACTCTGAAAGTATTAAAGAAAGGACTATAAGTGTAGAAAACAAAAACAATATTTGAATTTAAAACCCTCATATTAAGATATTTTAGAGGGCAAACAGAATAAGAGCCACTGCCAAGGCTGGCAAGATGAATGTAGTGTTGTTTTTCCCCTTGTATAATTAGATATTCATAGAGCACAAATGATTTAATTTGTTACTGATGTTTCCCTTAAAAATTTGCATAAGCCCTTGGCTACTCAGATGGACTTATTCACATCGCTCTAAAATCCTAATGGTATTACTGACAGGGAGCTTGAAATTATTTTCCAGACCAGTAAAGGCCAGTTCTTTCCTTCTATCCAAGTCCACAAACATGATTTCATTTTTTCTGTGCCATTTCTTCCTGATCAATATTATTGAACAACTCAAAGAGATTACAACTTCACACTACTCACTGAAGCAACACTGAACATTATAAGACTTGAAAGACTTACTTGGGATACGGTACTTAGGGCCAAAAGAGATACTCTGATCTAGAAATGCTGAGTGCTAAGTGGGGAACTTGACAGTAACCTCTGGTCTACACAACATGCAACCAAAATACCCCATCCAGGAAATACGCAAGTACTTCATCATTTATCTCTGACAAGGAAAAAAAAATATGGAGAAAAACCTGCTTTGTGTTGCAAAACCGGCATGTGGCCTCATAGTTTGACATCCTGAACACAGTTAGTGATGGCAAAAAGGATCCAGAGCTTTAGAGCAGAACCTGCAGGCTGAGCAGGTGTCCTGGGCACACCCAGCAACCAGTGCACCTCACTGCCATTCTTTGTTTCAGAGGAGACAATGGGCACTTCAAGTTTTTGGGGAAATCTTGGCTCTCTAAATGAAGTAAACTGTGAAATAGCACTGCAAGACAACACAGGACTTCATTGACTAGCTGAAACTCATTCCTGAGAAAGCAACATCATGGAAGTGAAGTGTCCCATTAAGAATATTGCCAATCTCTCCTTTGGAGGCACCAACCTCAGTAGAAGCAAGATTCAAACCAAGAGTGGTGATAAAATAAAAACCACTACACATATATATGAAAAAGATAAAGGGTATCAAAAGCACAAATTATAATTTCTTTAACAAAGATGTCAAGAGTGCAAAAGATTTGGAAGAATGTGACTGTTACCTCTCCTTCAATAGCAAGTTACACCTGAATATTTACCATCTCCTTTGGTACCATTTTCTTGTTAGAGACAAACTCAAGATAATTGTTCCTTTAGTTATCAGTTCCCTCTTCAGGAGAACAGCTGCATTCAGCAGTTCACACCAAACTGAAGTCCTTACTGACCATCATTTACTTCATCTCTCTGAAGAGTTTCATACACTTAAAAACACAAATAGTGCACATAAATTTTAATGTAAACTCAATACGAGTGATGCATAGATGCTTTTCTTTATTCAATGACACCAGCCATTACCCTAAAATACCTCCAACTTCACCTTCTTCAGCTTTTCAAGAACTTATTAAAGAATTTTTTTAAAATGATAGATGCAAAAGAAGCCTATTTACTACAGTGGAAGCAAATAATGAAAGATTCATTGCAAATGATGAATGCAAAGGCACAGGCTGCTACACCTTGTGAAGATGTATTATGAAATCAAATACATCGTACCTTTTGTCCATGCACACAGCACGAGACAGGGCAGCTGCCAGTTCTTCCTAACAACTACAAGAATGCCAAAAAATATGAACCTTCCAGCTACAATCTGGTAGCATGTGGTACCACTTTCTCTGTGAGCTGAGGGCCACGTGTTGGTTCGAACTTATGTAGCTTGCATCCTCTGAAGGTAATATCATTTGTCACAAAGTGATGGTTCTCTGTTGAAGTCACTTGCTATAAGTAGAGCTAAGATTTACACATGCTGGGAACAGAAATATTTTCATGTAGTGACTCAAATTGTTTTAGCACATACAAATTAATTGCAGACTATAAATTATAATCCTCATTCATACAATCTCCTGTAGGAGTTTTCCTTAAGAAAAGACTCTTCATTTAGTCCTGTACACTGTCCTGCAACATAAACGCTACCTGAGAAAAGAAACATAAGCTGACATCACACTGTACACAACTTGTCCTAGCCTACACTCCCCTTCAATCACACTAAGCCATGCATCAGCTAACTCAATTATTGGCAGCTGTGTTGAGACACAGTAACATTTTGTATGGTGTGCTTACAGCTGTACATTCTCACTTCTTTTTTTGTGTGTATGTGATTATCAAGTTTGACGTCCACCTCTAAGAAGATGGCTCTGAGTACAGCTTACATATTATTCTTTGAAAAAGTATTCTACTAGTTTATTTCATATCTTTTCTACCCCATTTCAATGTTTGTTAGAAAAGATACAAAATAAATTAGTAGAATATTTTTTCAACCTCAAACAAAACAAATATTATGTGAGATATTCCATCACAAAGAATCTAGCAACACAAACTTGTTACAAGAGGGCAAATCCTCATAAAGAGGAATAAAATGAAGTGCATAATAAGCCATGGTGCTCCCCAGAATTCCGGTATGGAGGGAGTAGCAGTCAGTGGGAAGAGAATCCTAGTGCCTCAAAGGAATTTAAGATGAAAAAAATCCTCTGAGCTGTCATATCCTCCAAAATATATCATAGTACAATTAGTCACTTTATCCTCCAATGTCCTACTGCCATGGACACAACTAACATTCTCCAGTGTGATCCAATCTTGCTGATAGATAGATCAGACTCTTCAGCAGTATATTAGCTGAAGATGAGTAAGCCTCAGCATAATAAAACCTTTTAATCTCTCGATCTCATCAGAAAGTAAGATGAAGAAATGGATTTTATCCTAGCAGCAGTGCTTGTAATTTATCAATTAATCTTCTCCCTTCCCACCCTCCACTCCAACTGGAGACCCACAGCAGGTTTGCAGCATTTTGCATTTTTGACAGCTTTGATTAAGGATGGATGAATGCCCTCTGCTTGCTTGAGATAGGTGTGAAATGCTGAAAAAGCAAGTTTGGAGCCCCACAGCAGCCTCTCCACTTCATGCACTGTGCTGTACTGAGCTGCAGAGTGAACGGGCTGTTTAGCAATGCTGATAATTCCTGTCTATTCTGCAGCTCTTTGCAACTCAATTCCTCCTTTAAAAACAAACTAAAAAAACAACATCTTTTTGCTCACAGGGAGAGGAAAATAAAGCAGAGATGGAGAAATGATACCACCAAAGACCTCCATGGTGGAAGAGTACTTGACAAAAGTAGGTCCTGCTTCCCCCCCACACCAGAGTCACCAGTACCAGCTCACAGGCCCTGGCTCCATCTGACTCAAGTAACTTTCTCACTTTGCCCCAGCATCATCAGTTGCATACAGCCTGGCAGCACAGAGCCTGCACAGCAGCATGAACAGGCAGGAAATAATATCTCTGAAAAAGGCTTCAAAGCATTCATCTTAATTTCTTCCATAATACAAAGCCAAATGGTTTTTAAAGCAGCAGCATTACATTTCAAGATGATCCACACATAAAAACACAATTTGTCCATTGACAAACATTTTGCAAGTAATGAAGTCTTATAAAGAATGCAATCTCTACCTTTACTTCTACCTACAGACAGGAAGGTGCATATCCAGTTAAGAGGAGGAAGAAGAGAGGTGTCCATCATGGAGTAGGCAAAAGAGGAGAAAGAAGCATAAATAACAAAATTATAGCACTATACCTCTGGCCATACATTTGAGAACAAGAAAATGAATATATTTATGCAGCAACCAAACCCAACAAAACAGAATCTTAAGGGGAAAAAAAAAAAAAAAACAACAAGAAAAGCCACAGCTAAAACACAAAGCAAGGCTTAAACAAGTGACAGCAAAATCAGCAACTGCCTGGTTAAGCCCTTTGGCTTTAATTTGATTTTCTACTGAGAAATGCAAACCTCTCATGCAATAGCACAGCAGTGATATGCCCCATTCCACATCAAATTCAAAACAGCAAGGGAAATGACAGAACAGGACAGACAAAAATAAATCTTGTGATAATATATTCACTAGACACATTTCACCTACCAAAACTAATGTGTTTATATATACTGTTGACATTGCATATTTACACATATATACATTTACATATTTTATACCCATCTTTTTTTTTTATAGAGATTAAATATTCCCTTTTAATATCTGTGAGTTGGTTGGCAAGAAAAGAGAATCCACTGTTCCCTGACACACTGTAGATAAATAAGGGTGGTTTCTTGACTAAGCACTATCACCAAGCCATGAGTACAGCTGAACAGTAAGAGGTCACAGAAGTAGCTCAATGCTTCCCAGAGCTTAGCCAGATGTTTCACAAGGCAAGTATCATGGTCTTGACACCCAGTGCCAAAGAGCCTAGTTTCCTACCGCATGGGAATGCTAACTCACTGAACACTGAGTTCCAGCTTCATTTCTGTTTCTTAAGCTTTAATGACCTCATAGGAGACACCTGCCTTGAATAAAAACTGCTTATGTCTTCAGTATCTCTTATGTCTCGTTGAGATATTATGTCCCTTTAATTCAAGTAGCTACTTACTGTTATGCCTTTACAGGCACTGTGTTCTTTGGATATGGCAAAAATTCAATTCTGTACATCTAGTCTAGAAAAACCACAGTGGGCTTCAGAAGCAGTATTCCCATTTTTTCCTCCACAGACAAATTGGAGACCACAGTCTGGTCTTTCTAGCACAGCATGTGTTTGGAAAACAAGTCTCCCTGTCTGTCCTGTTCTCATGTCTCTCTCCTCGCACACCTCGACTAAGATTTCAACAATCTAACAGGTGCATTCACAAGATCAGAATGCATCACCAGTACTTCTAACTCCTTCCTGCGTACCTATGTAAGTAAGATGCTGACACTGTTGAACAGAATTACCTCCTTTTTGCCTCACTTCTGCTCCTCAGCTTCTTGCTCCACAACCCACTATTGCAAAAGGGGTTAATGGTGCCATCATGTCACAACAAATAGATTCCTAACACAATCTAGTCTGAAATATTAAAACATGAACTCTGATACAGGCATAGATCCCATTTGTAGCCCAGCCTGGGGTTACCCCTGTTCTTTTTCTAAACCTTTTTTCTCAGTGCGTATTTATTTTAAATTGCAGATACAGGATTTACAGGCCATTCTAAGCAATTTTCCTGAGGATTCATAATGAAGTAGGATCATGCCATGAAGGCTATTAACATTTTTTTGTAATAATTGCACTCTTAAAGACCAAATTGAGGTTTACATTTACCAAGGAGCGGGAGTCATTACAGCTGGCACAAGAAATAAATGGGAACTCAGGTGGTCTGCATGGAGGGAGAAAACAGCCTTCCTTATTGTCAGCAGAATCATTTCACGCTCCCTAGACTCTCACTCCTGGGTCCCAGTCTGACAAGCAGCTACAGTTCCCAGGCAAAAATGCAAATGGTTTGACTGGGACCCAGCAAGTCCGGCTCCTTTTATCATGCAAAGCTGAGCTCAGAGAAGAAGCACAAAGCTCTTTTCACATTGAGTGACCGAAACAAAGAGAAAGTAGAAGGACATACCTTGTTCACCCATCATCAGGTGTGAGAGACCTTTGAAAGAGAGAGAAAAAAAACAGAGGAAGTAAGAAAAAAGGAACAAAACAGAGAAGAGGCAGCTATATATGCACACAGTTTGTGGTCCAGTGCCTCTCAGACTGGAGCTCACATACTTGAGTTAGATCAAGTATGGGTGTAGCACAAAGGACACACACGTATTCAGCTGCTGCTTTCCATACTGAGCAGGAAAGCTTCCATCACAGGTAGAAAAAGTGGGCTGTCATTTGCAGAATGGTAGCTGAGGCTCTCATCATATTCCCCGGGAAGCAACTCCAGAGGCACTGCACACCCATATGGCTACATGGACTGGAAGACCCCAGAGCTTCAGTGCAGCTCCAACAGGGAGCATCGACTTCTCTGGAGAGCTGCAGAAAGAATTTTCTTCTACTGAAGATTTGAAATTCAAAGCTGCAGTGGTCAGTGAAAGGGAAACCGTGGTTCAACCACAATTGCCTTAGAGGAAACATCTGGGCTAAATGCACTTAAACACAAAGCTATGCTCATTCATGAATGTGATGGCTTTAGCACATTTTTAGGAGCAGATCAACACTTCACACACACACCCCCATACACCAGATCAGGTAAGGACTAAAAGTACGTCTAACCTTGTACTAATCCAATTTTCTGTTAAGAATCAAGGATGCAACTTCTGAGCTCTATAGCTAAAGCTACACCAGTTTAACAATTTAAGGTAAAGCAGGAAGCAGTACAGCTCTTGGAGGTGCTGGTCACTGCCAGCTCTGTAGATAGGTCTGTGGGCTAGCTGAAGTCTCTCATGACTCTGACATAAACCTTGTTTGTCCCAACTACAAACAATTTCCAGACCCAGTTTTCAAATATGCTTACTGTACAGCTGTTTTTTTTTTTTTTTACAAATATCCTTTAGACACTATTAAAAACATTCTTCCATCAAACACCAGATGACTTATTCTTTAATTCTGTGGCACATTACCCATGAAACTAACACACATAAAAATCAAAGTCCTATCAACTTGAGCCATGAGTGCCACCTTCCACACATAGTTCCCTGACCTTCTCCTCAGCTTGATTCCTCTTTTACATCTCCTACCTCATGCAGAACTTAATACAGCAGAGATTCTAGTGCATGTATAGATATGTACAGTCATCCCTATCTGAAGCAGCTTTGTTTGGTCAAACTCTCAACTTCTTTAATTTCGATGGAGACTGAGAGGTCAAATGAATTTATTAGAATGAAATTTTTTCAACAAGCAGCATGCTGAGTTTGAATTTGTTTATTTATCTCTTTGTATTTTTTTCTTATGCATTTGTTGGAGAAATCTAAAATCCAAATCATACCAAGAGTATGCTCACCCACAGAGAACTCCAAGCCAGATAAGGGGATTTATAATTGTACAGTCTAAGGAATGCAAATATCTTAACATTCTTGAAGATTATTGTGGATTTAGAAAAATAATCAGAAACACAACATAGCTTTCAATGGTTTTTAGTTCAGTTTTAGCTATAAATAAACATAGAGATTTGATATTGTAGGATGTATTTTTGCTCTACATTATAAGATATTATGTCAGTGATTAGTATTTCTGTGCTAAGAGGGTAGGTTGTATTTGTGTCTATATTTATGGCCACTGAGCCCATCATTCTTGAAAGGCAAATCCTCAAGCAACTGGGTGCTTGAAAGTCATACAAAAGTCACTGTAAAAGGCCAGGAGAAGACAAAAGTATAGTTGTTAGGACCAACAAAGCACAGAGGTCCAGTAGCAATGGTGTCCAGTTGGAGACAATGGACACTGACAAAGAGAGATCTCCACAGAGTAGATGGCAGAAGCCTGCACTAAGCACTCTGAATCACATCTTAATTGTGACCTCTTTCTCTCTGAAGAAGCCAAAAGAAGCTATAAAAATCCCCAAATGTCAGGAATTTCAGTATCATCTTTCTTCCCATCCTCAGAAATTCAGTGCTGCATGCCTCTTCTACCAGGCCCATCAGCCAGATACGGTCTAAAGTCCTTCGCTTGTAGCCCAGAATCAAGAACACTTCCCAAACACACTCGCCCTTCTGGCCCCCAGTGTGGACTTGGTGCGAATCTCTGTGAGAGGAAGCCTCTCAGGGAAGCCTTCTGACATTGCCTCTTGTCAAACAGAAATTATTGCAGCTGCAAGACCACACATTCCACTCCACCTTTTAATACAGACTGGACAACAGAAGCAAAGAGACTACCAAAAAAATAAGGTGCCCCCAAAACAATTTTTTTTTTTCCTTCTTAAAACAGGAAGGAAGAGTGGAGTGGACTTTGAGAAATAGCAGAAAAAAAAGAAACAATATTAGCTCTTAACTTGTCCACTGATATCAATCTCTGTTTTAGCTAATATTAACACCAACAGAATTCCAGATTTGTTATATGATACTGTAATGAAACAATTTACCAATATTCCCCATCCAAAAACTTTCCTTCCTTGCATTGTAAAGTAGGCATGAAAATCAAAGAATTTATCCCAGTAAAATGTCATTAACAACTAAAACCTTCATCTTTGGGGAGCTAAAATCTGTGACATTCGCAGCATGTATAACAAGAATCTTGAATTAATCACAGTAAAATCAACACAAAACATGAACTGACATTGTTGTTTCACCTTTACATCACTGTCAAGATATGATAAGGTACTAAATGAATTTCATATCAGAAAAATCAAAGTCATCTTCAAGTGGCACAGGGTAGCATTTCTTGTTGTACTATGAGGGCATCCAATAAATGCAAGAGGTCTGAGGAGTGTGCAGACCTAAAAATTAGACCAGATTTTGCCAGAACACCGGGGACATCTATCACTGTGTTATTTGGGTATTCACCGTACCGTAAAGCTAGAAAAGCTTTCAGCCAACTCAGGATACTAAATGAACTCATCAGGCCCCAAAACATGTTATTCACAAGTACAATCACAGCTTGGGTCAACAGGCACCTCATTCCAGGGGAATGCTACATGAAATCTGAATTTTCTCCTAAATTGGAGTGAAATATGCACTGTTTCAGCCTTCCCTTTTAATCCTAGAATTTTTTCCAGCAAGAAGCCCCAGCTGAAGCTACAGGGCTGTAATCCAGCAGCACACAACTGGGAAAAGGTTGGAACAGACTTGCATGAAGCACCATGGTCAAGAGCTGAGTTTTTTCTTAACAGATGTCATCATTCCTACAATAATCTATTGGCTACTTCCCAAGAGAAATGATAGGCAGCAAGTTCAAAACATAACATCAAAGCCAGGGAGCTGGTGACTTGCTATTCTTGAACTTCAAATTTGAACTACAATAAGGCCAAGTGCACGGCTTTGGAGGGAGGCTCTCAACAGGTTTCTTAGATAATAAGCAACTGCTTGTCCTACAATTTTGCTCACTGGCCATGATCTATGCCTGCTACAACTGACTTTTCCTATTGAGGCTTGGAAATTTTGGTTTTTTATATATTTCTTTAACCTACTACCAAATCAATATAATTTTCTTAAAGGTTAATATTAATCTCCCTTGATCTCAAAGCAATACTTCAAAGAACTACATTTAAAAAAAACACCACTGTGAGCCATCTGCTTTCCATATCAAAATAGTAGAATTAAGTAGCTCTAATTGTATAAAGTATCAAGGGCCAATGCTGGATTCTTAGGAAGCCAGAAGGACACTTAAAAGTAACTTCAGAGTACAATGGTATGAAAGAGCAATGTAATTAAGCAGCAGACTTGTCTTTAAGAATTCACTAGGGGCAATCTGCAGAATGGAAGAGGGCATGAAGAAAACCTTGAAGCCAGTTTGAACTTCATCCCTCACTTCCCCTCAGCACTGCATTTTGGTACTTAACATTTGAAACGGAAAAATAAAACCACTAAAATCTAAAAAGGTGGGGAGAGAACAAAGCACAGCTGACAGTGACAGCTGACTGTAGCAGCAAAGGAAGACGGACTCCCTCATCTAGTTAATTACAGCCTGTCCCATGATACTGGGCCCATGCTCTGGGAGCGAGCACATGTGAGTGGGTGTGCACACTGCTGAATTGTTCTGTTAGGGTGGGCAGCCTCGAGATTTCCCTTGTAATGATGCTGCCAGATGAATAGCTCAAAAGCTCATAATAGAAGGAAAATAGGCCGTCAGGCAGCAGCCAGCCAGCTCTCCCCAGAGGCAGGCTTATCCACATATGATGCTTTCCTGGATACCGGTCTCCCTGACCCATTCAAACAGACAGTAAGAGATGCAGTATGTGTCTCCCAGTCCAGCACACACATGCAAGTCCTTTATGGAGTTGATGAAGAAATCATGCAAACCATGGCTTTAAAAAAAATAACACATTCAGAAAAGGAGAGCACTCTGAGCGATGGGCTTTGTTCTGTACACTTCCTATCCTAGTTTCCTAGAACAAGTTCTTGCTTAAGAAACAAGCTTCTTTCCTCTCTGAACTTTCCTACCTCATTTCCCTCAGCCATTCCCTCTTTTAGTTAGGAAGAAGAGTTTCTTCCCTGGTTTTTCTAAATCTCAAACAGCAAGGAAGCACCCCTAAAAGAACCCGCATACCAAAACCTGTGCATTCCCAACAGGGCCAAAAGATGGGACTCAGGATAAGAAGCAAAAGCCTTGTATGGAGCGATATGAAGAAAAAGCTAAAGAAAAAAATCATTCTGAGATCTAGTTCAAATCTTGTACCTGCTAGACAAGTCAGCTCTGCCAAGAGCTTGACCTGATTTGTTGGCTGCTGGCATGTATAACACCCATTTCATATAACCAAGCAAGCAGCAGCACAGGCTGGGGAACAGTCAGTTTTGTTTGATTCATCTATGAGGTGCTCAGCAGCCAAGGGGCCTGCAAGGAGCCAGCTGGGAGCACAGTTCTGTTATTGTAGCTAGAGGCCCACTTCCAATCCAATTACACATAGCAGCTGTTCTAGCTCCAGTTTCCCATCCCCTTTGCTTCCCTTGCTATATAATTCCAGAATAGGTTTTGTCATTAGAGGCAGTAAATCAGCTTGAGTGACACCAAGTTTGAGTGATCAAGAGAGAAATAGCATGAAATGGGAGCCAAAGAGAAAGTAGTTTATCCTGTGATCCATGAGCAGAAGTAGACATCAAATCACATGAGGAGGGTTCGGAAGATGTTGGTGTTTGAAAGCATGAAAATACACATGCAAGATTAGCAAAGATGACCGCATGCAAAAGAGAACATATGCAGGAAGCAAGAGCAGAAGGTGAATGCATTTTCTGGACAGCATATAAGATGTCTATCAGTGCAGATATGAGCACCTGACCAAATCAGCATACAAGTAGGAAAGGAAGTACTATCAAGCACAGATTAGGATTCCTCATCTTAGAAATGAAATGCTTGACAATATATAGAGATTCATTCCCAAATAACACAGAACAGGTGAACAGGGCATTTTTTCCCCTATTAGCCAGGAAACAAGGAGTAGGAGGAGTCACTGAATGAAATTCTCAACTAACAGCTGTAAAACAGAAGGAACTACTTTCCACAGTTGCCTAATTAAACAACAGGCCACTGTAGAGGAAAAATATATATAAGCAGGTAAAGGAAAAAAGCCTCAAAGTGTCTAAAGAAAACAGGTCATTAGATGACTAAATACACCATAATTCAGATACAACATTGTCAGGTCAGGAAGTTCTTAGGGCAGAGACTACCAGAAACTATAAAGGTATACCAGAAAAAGAGCAATACTAGCTTTGTTTCTTAAGTTTGTTCCACAGCATCTACTTTCAAAAAAAGAGGCTTCTGGACCTGGAATTCTTGTTCTGAACACAGTATCACTACTGCTATTTTTTCACAAATGGATGGCCATAGAGCTGAAAAACATTAACATTCAGTGCAAGAGAATCCTGTTTATGGACAGTGCATCTGCAAAGGACGTGCAAAACAAGAACAATGGTAGCATCTATAAAGAACATATACTGTTACGAAGAGCTTTTGACCACCTGTGCAAGTGGCATTGAAGGCATGGCACAGGTGGCTTCTGCTGTTTGGTACCTAGTACCTTCTGCAAATAGGAAACCTCAAATAATCTGCCACACAATTCACATGTATTCATGCCCAAGCAGCAGAATTCACATTCAAGGAAGCAGAACTCAGCATATGGGTACCACTTCAACAGAGCTTGAAAGATTAAAAACCAGATGAAAAAACTGCTGGTATGCTCATGCTGTCAAGGGCCTCTGCATCCTTATGGAAGTCTTGCTCAGGCAAGGACTAATTTCTCCTCAGGACCCTAACTAAATCATTCCTATAGGATTGTGTCCATTCAGTTCATCCCTACTACATATTTCTGTTTACTTTGAACAAGACCAACTTCTTTGCACCTTGCAGGAACTGCATACAGCAGAGCCCTGTGCTGTGGTCCCCACTGCAGCCCAGCCAATTCACAGACATCTTCTGAAGGATTAGCTCTGACCAGTCCAATTGACAAGAATATTCATTCAGTTAATCAGTGTCTCTTTTCAGCTGTTCTGCTGCCTGTGGGTAAACAGCTACCAGTAGATCATAAAATCCTTAATTTATATTGCAAACCTTGAATGGTTAAAGAAATCATTTATTAGGACTCTGGGGCTTCATCCTCACAACCTGGGTAGCTGGATGGCAGGGAAGAGCTAAGAGCTCCATACAGATGAGTAGAAGGAAGGTCCATAGCCAAACCATGGAGCAGCCCAGGCATGCAGCAGCACCTGTGCTCTTCCCAAGAAGAGCTGAGCAGGTGGATTTGAAGTCTAGGAGCAAGCAGCTACAGCGCCTTATAATTAAAGATGGGAAGCTGTCACAATGAGAACACACAAAGATGACTGTGGCAGTATATAGAAGAGAGCATCCAAGTGTGACTACAAAGCCATGTGAGAAAGCACACAAGCAGTGAGAATGAAAACATATATGACTGATTAGGAGAATAAAAAAAAAGTACATCCAAAAATACAAATGACAAGGATAAGGGGGAAGTGGGTAGAAGAACCCATCTGCAGAACAGGAAGACGCAGCACAGCCCACAGCATGGTCCTGGCTTTGTTGTGCTGCCTCTCTCTGCCTGGGCTCCTATCAGTGATGTAGTTCCCCTCTGCACACCTTGGAGATGGCATTGCTGTTGTGAGACAACATTTCCTCATGGCATATCACAAATAAGATAGCTGTGTATTGGTAGAGCATATCAAGGCCATACCTTCCCAGTTCAAGCACTTGCCACTGCCACAGACACTGACAGCTTCAGGTTGTGGTGGGGAAAGCCTGTGGCACTGAGCCTTTGGTGCTTGTTCTGCCAGATCCTGGACACCTTGGACTGGAGCAGGGAAGGTGCATGTTCAGCCCTACAGGTTATGGTATCCTGAGCCTTTTTTCTCCTAAGACATGCCAAGCAACACTTGCCATTTGGCCACTTTTATTCCTATTACTGTCACTTGAGACACACACAGACTGCAAGGGATCTTAGTAGAACAAGAAGGTGACCAGTGACAACAGTCCCAAGGGTTAAAAAATATACTGAAATTACTCAAGCTGCTGGCCCTTACTGCACCTTTCTGAAAAGTTCCACAAAACCTAATTGTCCATTGGTAGAAAAGAAGCAAACTGAAAGGAAAAATCATTCCAGGCTCAAGTTGGGTTTAGCAAATATTATGCATGAAGTGAGGAAGAAAAAGCTTCAGTCCTCTCATCATCCCACCACAGCCCTAGAAACACTGCTGTTTGGCTCTCATTTCCGTTTCACATAAAGATAAACCAGGTGATGCTGCCTGAGCATGAGGGAAAAAAAAAAAATGAGTTTCCTAAGCTTCAGTGGCCAGAGTAAGGTACTCTAGTTCAATTAACTCCTGAAACTAGAGCTGGGGGAACTGGATCCATGCAACAATGAGAAAGCAATATAGAGAGGGAGGCTTGGAGTTCTCTGTGGTAAAATGCTTCCTGTGGGAAGAATTCCCCAAATAAGTGATGCAAGTCTTTTAAATGAATTATTAGCACACTGTGGGGAACAAAAGCCTTAAGACTTAAGTAAAATAATACATTTACATTTGGCCAGAAACATCCTCACTTTTTTTTTTAAACCTAAAATAAGAACAATAAAACCCTTTGCTAGGGGAAATGAACATCAGGTGGTTTTCAGCAGGACTAGCAAACAGAGTAAACTATGCTAGCAGCAGGAAAATGATCTAGATTTGTATTCCTACACATATACGAGAAAAACTGTATATAATGCAGTGTTTAATGCTATCTTATTAGCAATACAACCAACTATTTTAATGCCATTTTCATTCAGAAAACATCCCTTTAACTGACCACAGCTTCATCTCAGAAGAAGAATGTTTTATAGCAGTGAAAGTCACAAAGTCCTCCTTTCATCACAGACTTTGCAATCCAGACCCTGTGATATCCAGGATGGAGATTTGTGCTGAACACTCCCAGGAGGCCAGATGAGGTTTCTGCCCTTTGTAACTGCCCACAACCACTCCTCAAAGAGCAGCCCTTCAGCTCACTGAAGGTAATACTTACCTGGAATGTGATTGACATCTGTCGAAGTATTTTCATGGCAAGCAGAAGGGAGAAAAGGAGAAGAGAGAAGAGAGAAAAGCCATTAGAGATTCACACAGCAACTCAGCATTCTTGCACGGAAATCAATTTCATGCAAAACCAGAAGTAATTAGGTTTGTTAGAAGGCCACCCATCTGCAGCCAAACACTCAGCCATGCAAGGGAGAAGGTTTTGACTCCCTCTCCACTGTGCATGTAAAAGTGAATCCACCATCATATCTGTCCAAAAAGAGTTCCTGTAAGAACATTGGTTAAAATACTCCAGTTTTCACACACAAATGCAAAAGGAAGAAATAAAACCTACCTGCCTGCAGTAGGTTTCCAGTGCACATAAATTCAAGCAAGTTTTCAGAACAAATGGAAAGTAACCTGCTCCCCTTTTATGAGGGGCCACGTGAATTTATGACCAGGTGCAAGACACTCAATCCTGAAGTCCAGAAGAGAGCCCATTCCTTTTCATTCCTCCTGCCCATCATTCTCAGAAAATCCCATCCTTCATTGCAGACAACAGTAGTGGTGGGGGAGGAGTATCATGAGTTGGCACATCCCATGTTGTCTTTCCACAGGATGTGGAATTCAGACCAAGTGGCATTCAATACTTTCTCCTTTGTTACATAGGACCACTTTTTGGACTCAATCACATAAACCCCAGAATAAGTTAGTCTTTCAAAATACACATGAACAAGGCTAACATAGAAAGGTGTATTTTTGAATGTAGAACTTTTTTTTTTTTGCAGAGCCCAGCAAACCCAGGGAATGTTTTTTAAAAAAGAAGCCTCCTACATCTTTTTTAGCATTCCATGTTATGTCTTGCTCTGAATAGCCACACTTACAACCCCATGAGGGAAGAACCTCTGAAATGTCAGATCAACACCTTCCTTCTAAGGCAGTCCTCCAAAGAAAAACATGAACTTGCTTCCAGAAACAGTAGGGCCAAGTCCCTACATAGCATTCCTCCTTGGAGACCTGAACCTTGCCCAGGAGCTGCACTGTCGCAGGCACCATCCTTCAGGAAAAGCTTCAGAGCAATACATTAACCCCTCAGATTCCTACAGATCCAAAAACATTTCTGCCAGAAGTCCAGGAGCACGACATGCCAGGTGCTCTGGCTACACACCAGGGTCTAAGAATGTATTCTCCTTCCCTGAATATCCCCTCCAACTTCTGTCAGTGTTCTCCTCTCCAAACTCACAATATTCCTATGAAACCACTTCCACTTGTCCCAGGACACTTGCATTTTGGAAGTGAGTGATTGATTCCTATGCACATTGCTTTTTGTTTATCACTTTGTAATTCCAGATTCATTTGAGGTAGAGTCCCTGAGGCACACCACACATACCAAACCATCCTTCGCTAAGGAAGTAATAACTCAAATAAAACAATGCACAAACAGAACAGGGACTGTCGCACCACCTCATTTAATTTCCATAACTTGTACTAAATATAGATGCCAAATCTGGTGAGTGGTTTTTGTTGCCTCTTTCCTTTTCAACACATAATAGTATCTAGGATCTGGTATCATGGCACATGAACCCAGTCAAAAACCTAGTACTGAACAGCTGCTTGAAAATAATTATTTTTAGACAGGAAAAAAAACAAACATCAGGCAGCAGCACATGCACTAAGGATGAAAGGCAAAATGAGGTGAGAGCAAAAAGGAGTAGACTTAACCACCACTACAGAATGCAAATGTGATGTCCTCCAGTGGACTTGTTTCTTTGACAAGAACCAAGGTGTTTTCGGGGGGAAAAAAAAAAAAAAAATCAGAGTTGCAATCAGAGATGATCACGTATTTCTGAAG
This sequence comes from Meleagris gallopavo, assembly GCF_905368555.1. Lineage (NCBI taxonomy): Eukaryota > Metazoa > Chordata > Aves > Galliformes > Phasianidae > Meleagris > Meleagris gallopavo. Next base: position 39,273,001 of record NC_139408.1, on the reverse strand, counting down.
ATGAAAGAGGGAACAATGTAAGATACACCAATTGTTACTGATAACCCAGCAGCTGCTCCAGTGCCTGCTCCAAACAAGTACAAGGCTCCAGACCCACGTGCTCCCAGACAGCACCACAGCCAGGCTGCCCCAGGACCCAGGGAACAGCAGGCAGTGCCAGCAGGGCCTGAGCTCCAGGAAGAAACTGAAATGTGCTTGGAGGATAAAGAGGATCACCAGAGAGAAAGGGCAAAAAGAAAAAGCAAACTAAGGGTGTGGAAGGGTAAGCACATTAAGCAAGTAAGAGAAGAGGCAGTGGGCTATAACTGATAAACTGCTTTAACTAATACTTATTTAACTGTGTGTGAATTAAACAGGTCATGAAGTTGTTAAAAAGGGGAACAATTAAGTGTTAAGAGCTACATGAGCATCTCCTAGTTTTTCAATGCAATTAACCAGGCAGCCAGCAAGGGATTTCCATTTACCTACATGCTTGATGCAGATGTCTCTAAGAGCAGGCATCTCTGAACCTGAATGGTTTTATACTTAGCTTTCTTCTTCCTCCTTTCTTTCCTTTTTTTGGGATGTCTTCACACAGCATGATTTATAAGTACACTAATTGCATCAGAAAAGCCAGTTTGCATTTCTGTGACACTTTTGCAGTATTTACCTACTTGGCAGCCAAAGTCATTAGAGCTACTGCTTTCCTACAATAAATACAAAGGGAGTTTCCTGTATTGCAGACACCCCCCCATGTGGTATCTGCTAGCAAATGCTGCTTTTCAAATGGTGAAATTATTTTTTATTTTAAAACACACATGAGAAAGCACTGCTTTCTTCGGTAAGACAAAAAAAATGGCACATAGCCAGTCAGCCATCACAAAAGACCCTAAACAAGTATCAAAATGGCAATTGGAATTGCCATGCCATCCCTCCCAGGGAACCCCATACTATCTCTGCAGTGCAGGGTCCTGCTCAGCTTTGGAGCACAATTGAAAATGTGGTTGCATATTTTTTATCTACCAAAGAAACCCTTAAGCAGAAACCTCTGATGACATGCTCATACAGGGCTGGTGTCTCCCCAGTTGGAAGAAAGCCTAAAGAGTAGAGATAGCAAATACTGACAAAGGAACCATAGCTGGGGAGATTATTTGACTCTTCTTTGGTCCCTGTCCTCTGAGGCATTGTCTCAAGTTCTCTTTATGTTTTTCTGATTTGGTTTTAAAATGATCATTTTAATACATCACTTCTCACCTTCCATCAGCACTACCCTCCTCCCACCTTGAGAGTCTCCTACCTACCACACAGACTGAGGAAGTGCAGCATTCCCCAATGAAACAAGGAGCATGTAGAATTCATGGCCAGCAACCAACCTGTGACTGTGGGGCATACTGCCATGCAGATGGAAGTTCACCAACTTTCTACAGCTCAGAGCATTCCAACCACAAAAAGGCCTGCCTCTTCAGAAAAGATAAGACAGTGTTTGCTTTATCCTATGAAGAGTTAATTTATTTTCTCTTTGTAAAGGACCACACCTTAGCTGGGTTGCAAGAGGGATCAGCAGACTTCTGCCTTTCTCCGGTGCAGCCCCAGCCATCTGGGTGGGGTGGAAGGGAAAGGGGGATGGCAGTGATCAGGAGGAACAAAGCTAACATTACAGATCAGATCCCTACTGATCCGCACCTCTAACAGAAACATCTGAGGTATTTTTTGTTCTAACATTTTTTAATAAGAAGTTTAGTAATAATGGAAAATGTCATGAGAGCACCCTTTTTCTATGTGGAAAACAGAGAAAGTACAGATTTCTGACACACACTGGCCCTATCAACTCACATCGCCATGACTTGAACAAATGTGTCAAACTGTTGGGAACCACTGTTGGTTCCAAACTGTGCAGATTCCTTGTCTTGTTCTTCAGGAAGCAGTGCAAAAACTGCAAAAAAAATAGATTGCTTTGGTAAAAATAGTCTCAGTAAAATGAGACCAGTCCCAAGAACCATCTCTGTAGTGTCCGTGCTCACACAGGGAATAGGCATCTTGTACACTATTTATGGCTAAGTTAAAGTCTTGCCTCAAGTAAGTTTATAATAGAGTTAGCATTTACTGTGATAGCGCTGCGATCTCATTCTATATATTTGCTTAACATCGTTTTGTCTTACCATGGTATCTTTCCACTGATTCCAATGGAATTGTGAGAGATGAAACTAATTCTATTTATTCCAATGAACATTCATGATACTGGGACAAAATCCAAGACCACTTGAGCCTATGATGTCAGTCACTGAGCTGCATGCTGGGATCACGAAGAACTTCATAGTACTAGCAGGTGTAGGCCTTATTGTCTCTCTTCAGAAGAATAGAACCCTGTAATTTGTGTTAATGGAGTGTTGAACACTTCTGATTTTATTCAGCAGAGACAAGTGGTGACACATGCAAAAACAAGTTCATTACTATCAATTACTTTTCTCTGTGTCCTTTGTCCTATGGGATCTCTTAGGCTACAGCCTCTTGAAAATAGTACTCACTGATACGTTTCATAGAATTGCATACATTTGTGGTACTGTCCAAAGAGCATATACTTGGGATCCCAAAACACTTATTAGCTGTGAATATAGGGATCATTCATCCAGTACTGAAATGTAGCCAACTCTGAAGTGAAAGACACAGATGTTTAACAGCTTATACAAATGCCAACAGTTTAGTATGTCAGAGTTAGAACAATAAGAACTACTCAAGAAGGCAGAATGAAACCTTACTATAACTTGACTGATTCTATTAAAAGTACAATGCTATTCTGAAACATTTCAGATTTTAATGAGATGAAGGGATTGAACTTAATCTTACCTGAATGAATAACATTGATTTGATGTCTCCCATTCTCCACACTCAGCGTAGTTCCACCACTATGAATTTCAGGGGCACTCCACAGGGCCAAACGTGAGGTTTACTGGCACGTACCTGAACATGTCACCCCTTAAGGACACTAGTGTAAACAGATTCTGTGCCTAATAAAGAAAATGGATACTTTACTGCAAAGGGCCAAACTTTCTCCTCTCAGGCAGTCCAGATACCCAGCTAACTAAGAAGACATTTGCAAAAAACATTGGGCTTGCTACAATTGCCTGGCAACTTAGTGCTTCCAAAACAAGATGGTGTAGAGGGATTAAATATGCCTGCCACTCAAAAAACAACGCATAGTTACTTTGCTCCAGTAAGAGTGCAAAACAAAACTAAAATCAACATAAAGTTAGAGAAATGCATTCATAATAATCCCTCTAATTAAGACTGTATCATTACTATTCTTAGATAAAGCTGCTCACTGATTTCACAGCTTTCAGTGAAAGTACCATCCTCTCCCACACATCCCAACAAATATGTTCATATACATTCTTCAGAGTCCTGACTACATTGCCGGGGAAAAACTCTATTGTTCCGTGGTCTTCTACTAGCAAAAGAACTCAACGGGAAATTAATTACTTGATGCTCTCCAAGCAATATGTTGATCTTCACTTTAAACTGCCTAGATATGTTGTCTGATCATTCCAGGATGAAGTTTCTAGTGTTTCATCCTAGAGACCCGAACACTAGAGGAAAAAGATATATTTTTCCCTGTTTTATACAGCACCTCCATATACCTCTGTTCAGCCAGCTATGTCCACAGTCCTGTATAGCACACAGGGATACATAACTAAAACTTCTGAAGGGCAGGAGCAAGTAGAGCACCATGCACTCCAGATTCACTATAGATCAAATGAAAAGAGACTTCTAGCTTTCATGTTAGAAAATGTGGTAGCAATAAGATAGTAGCTCTGGAATGGTATAGCTACTGGGAGTTAGCCACCAGCATTGAAGACTATTAAGAGAAGACTTGATTGGTATTTTTCATTAATTTTCCAGGTACACCTGATCTTGTCTTGAAAAGACTTGGCCACTGGTACCTTTCCTAATCTCATTTCCTATGACTTTATTACACTAATTCAAAATACACTCCCTGAGCAGCTCCATCAGTACCAGCTGCCAAGCACCAGGACTAAGAGCTTTGGTAATGGAACAGGGCAAATACCACAGCAAGGCCAAACTTCTGACAGCAGCCAGGCTTAGAGACTTAAGGAAAAGTCAAAGAAAAAGAAAATTCACAAAAACCTTATTTGCAGCTTCCTGCAATGAGAGACTTGTAGAGATTGCATCAAGATCAAAATATTTAATAGTTTTTGATGGACTCCACTCTCTCTTTGAATTTGCCTGGTCTCGTCGAGAACTAGAAGTGATGTAGTGTGAAACTATTTCTACTTGTTCATTTAAAATCAGCAGCTGAATATATCACCTAGGGCATCACCTACCTGTTGCTCTATAAAAAATTATGGGTAATCATTCTATATTCAGAATGATACCATCACAGTATGCCTGATCACTACCTCATGTCCTGTTTTAGTCAATTCTTTCTTAATTGAAGAGTTTTGACCCATCAGGACCTTCTGCATATGTCTACCATTCTGTACCTACAGTGAAAAGCATCTACATTAGCTACAGTAGGACCAGTTTTCAATTTTACTCTGGGGTCAATCAGTGATACAGGGCAGCATGTACATCCAGTAGATTTTAGCACAGACTTAAATCCATCAGAAGCCTGCCCCACCCTGAGGGGCATACAGTACTACTCAATCTGGCCAAAAGCCCAGTGAGAACCAGGTTATATTTCTTGTCAGAAACACAGGCTGACAAGTTTATGAATAAAAAATAAATATTGTGTTCATACAAATCAGCTTAAGAGCATTCCACTTCTCTCAAGACCCTCACTCCTCACTAAGGCCTGGTGCAGAGCCATCTCTACCTTCCCTTTCTGTTTATCAGTATTGCTCACACAACCATATAAAGAGATACTCTGACATAAAATCCACTTTCTGAGAGCAAGAAAAGCCATACCTCTTCGTGAAGGAGGAATAGAAACAAATCACATCATAGAAAAATATGACTACTCTGACAGTGAGTGCCCAAGAAGAGCACAGGCAGTACACAATCTTCCACAGACTACAATTCGTCATCACTCAATGTTCTATGCAAACAGCAAAAGCCATCATACGGTTCATCATGCCAAAGCTTTTTCCACTTAAGTGCCATTCAGAAAAAAACAGGGGACTAAATGATTTTTTCCCCCCCTCTTATTTTCATAGTTCATCTCCAGTAGTAAGAAGAGGAAGATGATTTCTTTCCTTCCCAATGAATTCTAGCTTAGATAAAATAAGAATATATGATCTTCAAAAATTAGACATAACTTACACTTCTAACTGTTTTATCACACTTCTGAAACATTATCTAGACATCTCTGTACCTCCTACCCTCATTCAGACTTCCCTTCAAGGCAGAAGGACCTTAGGCTTCATAAAGTCTACCAAAAATTACTTGCAAGACATAGACGTTCTTATAGACAGTTGCTTCCTCATGTTCTAATTAGAGTTGAAACTAGATTCTCATTATAAGCCTAATTTTCTCCCCAGTTTTGACTTTAACACATATTAAATCAACCAACGTGACACTTTCGTGGATGCAGCACATCATAAAGTGATATGTTCTCATAATCTGGAGGCAACTCACACAGCAGACCTCAGGAACCAGGAGCAAACTTCTCTCCTATGAGCTCCCTATTTTAATTGATTAGGGTGATGTAATGCCATAGAAAAACAGAGAAAGGTCCTAAACTGCAGTAAGAAAGGATTTACTCAAATACAATAGCCACAGGCACAAAAACAAAGGAAAGAAGCTACTTACCTTCGGAAGGCCTCCAATAAGCAGAGATCTCCAGCAAAATATCTTTGCCTCCACTGCCAACCCTTAAATGAGGTCTGGGAAGGGGTGGATCCTGACTCCACCTCCACCAGTCACTCAGCTGCACTGTTTGCACCTGAGCTTCCCTGGGTTGGCCCTGCCTTCCCACCAGGTGCTCAATCACTGTTTCAAGCCATAACTTAGCCTTTCCAGGCAGAAAGAAGGGATGTGAACTGGATGGATCTCCCTACATTAAATGTCCTCCTTACAAGCAAAGCCTTCTCTTGATTCATCAACATAGCTACCCCTTCTATGATCCAGCAAAGCCATAATATTAGAAGGTTATTGACATAAAGATGACAGGGAGCCTGCTGTTGCTGAGGGGCAACAGTGCACTTCCAATGCTGAACAGCATAAACAGACCTTTCTTGTTTTTAGCAGTTAGACTAAAGTGTACCAACCCAAGAAGATAAAACTGGCTTCACTACGAACACTCTGCTAGCTTTTCAAAGCACTCTAATTGGGCCTGCAGTGTTTCGCCACTGTCTGTATCACTTGCAAGACTGACACAGAGACTGGAAACTGGGACATTATCCACTGTACGCCACAGAAAGAGGGCACCTTCCCTCCTGCTGAGCAAGAACCTGCTCACATGCTGAGTATTTTCAGCTTTGTTTTGTTCTCAGACCATCACCATGACAGCCATCAAAGGCATTTACTACCCCCAAATCCAGTGCAATTTGTGCTATCTCTATCTTTCTCTTATCATCTGAAAAATGATGGATAGGAATGAACTTGGCGCATATTCTCTGTGATACACACAGGTCTGAGGACATTCGATAAATAGTAACACAAAAACAAAAAAACAGTAATTAACACAGGGAGATTTGGAAAAAAAAAAAAAGAAAAGTTATAAGTAAGCACAGAAAGGGCTTATTAAGCCTATGAAGTGGTCCCGGCTATAATCTATTTGCTGTACCCAGTCTTAGAATTAATAAAACAAATCCCTTGATAAGTCTGACAGAGTTATTAAAGGGACTGATATTCCCCCTCTGAGCAATCTGAAGCAGCAGAGCTGCAGCCACAGAAGGTTATGCTTGGCTGAGTCAGCCAAGGGTAGAGGACTGGAAAGAAAAAATCCCACCCAACTCTTACTGTCAGCACTGCTTGCCCCTGTCCAGCCTGCTGTGGGAAGGGTCAGTGGCTGTGAAACAAGGGGAGAAACTGCAAGGAAGAAAACCCCATCTCCCCATTTCTGCTGCCAACCTAACCTTGCATGAGGCAGGAAGAGAGATGCTGCTCCACCGGTGAGTCTGTGTGAGCCTTTCCATGCTCACAGTGAGCTGAGGTGCCAAGCCACAGTGGGAAGGACATTCCATACCACTGCCCTCAGCTGCTACTGCCTAAGCCCTGACCTAGTGCAGCCTTCGAGGGCAAGAACCACTCCTTTGCCCAGTTGCACCTCTCATTTACTTGTGCTGTATGCCAGCACTCCTCCTTTGAGGCATCACAGCATCCCAGGATAGAAGTGATATAGTACAATCATCTGTGAGGCAAATGGGTGCCTTATAGAAAAAGAGACTTGGCATTTTCCACATTAAAAGGGACCTACTGCAGACTCCACTGAGTATTCCAGATATCATATCTTCAAAGTAATTTATATGTCTTTACTGGAAGATCTAAGTGTATCTTATTATGCCACTGAATCCAGCTCATGCTGGAAATAAAACTCACCCTTGCTTTCTCAGTATTGATTATAGCTAATACTGAATCAAATCTAGACTTGTTACAAGATTCAGTGCTGGGAGCTTTGCAGAAGACATTGTATTCAAGGAATTGGTGATCTTGACAAGGCCACACCACTCTGTTGGGCCTTGGGCTTAGGGCTCAAAAAGCCCATGTGTTAGCATGAGTATCAGCTGTAAGGGAACCTGCTGGAGTGTCCCATGTTTGTCTGTGATTGATATGACAGAGATACAATCCCAGCCTACTGGGATGTTAGGAGTGTAACAAATAAAATAGAAGGTTCCACAGCATGGGAGTGACAAGGAAAATCCAACTGTGGTCCATCTGATGCCACCTGAAAGCAGGGTTTACTGCATTTTCTGAGATGTAAGATTTATGTGTTATCTATATTCCTCTTTTAATTTCACTTTATTAAAATCACTGTTTTATTACTCTATTTGTTATCAGGCCTTTTTTCCTGAGTCCAAAAAAATCCCTGCATCTTTCCTCTCTCTCATACACCCACCCACTCCCCAGTGCATAACAGTTCTAAGGGAAAAACTCCTCAGAAAGCCCATCATGCTGCTACACAGCCACCTTAGCTACTTAGCCTCTGGGTTTGGTATAAGTTAGTATCAACTAATTATTGATGCATTCATTCCAATTCTAATTAGGATGGAATTTCACTGTGCCTGTAAAGTGAGAACTCTATTTATTACACATAAAAAAATATAGTGCATGCTCCTCCAATAATCATCCTAAATACTGCATGAGTAATCAGAAGAAATACATCTTCTTTTCCTCTACCTCCTACACCTACATATCATTTTTAGAGTAAATGTTAGTGGGTTTTATTTTTCATGTTATTGCTGTATTTGCTGCCACAATATATATATTTAAATTAAACAGGAGTCATCAAGAGGTTCCATTGGAAGCATTTGCTTTGTTTATTGTTGAAATTTGCTGCTTAGAAAAGAGTAACTGCTGACTTAAGTAAATGTGAAACATAATGATGGGAAACAGCTGCATTCTGCATCTTTCAAAATGCTAAATTTTAGTGTACAAATGTCTAAATGTAGACCTCCAGCGTTCAGCAGGATCCACGCAGATGCAGACCCAAGTACATAATCACAGGTCAGGGCAGGACCTCACACCCACTGAATTCAGCAGATGTCTCTTCTCACTGAATGGACTAGGATCAGGGCCCTACAATTACTATTACAATCACTTGCAAGAAGAAACAATTCCTCTCTCTCTCTCTTAAATATACAGTACAAAATACTTGTGATTATTCTTAACATAATATACATAAGTTCATACTCAGAACTGAGAACAGCTAGAAACGATGTGGGGGAAAGAGCCTGGCATCTTTTTGGTACTGAAAAAATATTTTAGAATTTCTACTCTTTCTTAAATTTGTGAAAAGGAGTAGTGTATGCAATAGATAGCTCCCATGCTCATTTTTTTCAGATCTGTTATATAAAAGACACTGTTGAGCAATATGAAGCTTTTCACTTCCATGCCACTGATTCAAAACTACTGTATGTCAATAGAGATGGAAAGTTATTCATGGTAGCAGTCCTTCCATGACCTAAGTGAAAGGAGACAAGAGGAGTCCTCAATTCATATCCTGGCTGATTTCTACGTCCAGATAAGCCACCTTCATAATTATTGGTTTCCAGCAGTGCATAAACATGTTAGCTCTGCACAAACTGAGAAAGCAGAGGCCTAAACCAAGGAGACTGCCAAACACACTGCCAGACACTGACACTAATAGATATCTCATCAGGGTCTTAAGTACAAGAAGAAAGAAGGAAAAATAATGTGTTCTAAGTGCAGTATTTTTGCAGCTGAGCTGTGCCATAACATCAGAGCAGAAACAGAAAACTTCCACCACATACTTCTTGCATGCCTAAAGGCTAGTTCCTTTCCCACAGAAACTGTTATTCCCCACCAACTGGGGGACCAACTCTAAGTCTTCATATGCCACGCCAAAAGCATGGAAAAAGGTATATACTTCCACAAAGAGCACAGAAAATGGTTTGCAGAGAATCCCAAGGACATAGTAGGAATGAAATTCCTGTTTTGGAGTTTCAGTACTATCTTGCAGTGGAAGGCTGCATGATACAACTAGCTTTGAGGGGCTCAAGATGAGTCTTTGTACCAGAAGGCATAGATAGGAAAAAACATTCAAATATGGTAGTATACTGCTGCTTCAAAGCAAACATTAGAAAGCACACTGTGAGACTTCAGGTTAAAGTCAAATCTGTAGTGAAAAAAGCGAGTATAATGAAAATCCTGAAGAACTCCGTGAATTTTGAACTTAGAATACAAAATTAGATGTACCTGTGTAAGTATGTGATATATTTATATTATTGCAAGGTGTATCCCAATAATTTCATATTAATCCAGCATTCACATGACAAGCATGTAGAAACCATCTTTTTACCACATTCATAAAGCATTAAGCACTCCTGTTTAAAACTTGCACTGTGTAAAGTAACTCCTCCAAGGTGAGAACTTGCTGTTTTTTATAACAATCTCTTGAATGTATAAGAAGCAAACTGATGGTTTTATTCAGTTGCTTACCTTCCACCTGTCACACTCAGCAGCTACTCAACTAGGGACATTGTCTGCAGATAGGCTGGGAGACAGCTGGTGATTTGGTACAAGTCAACAAGGAAAATCACAGCCTTGTATCACCTAATCTGGAATATTAGCTAGCATATCCAGGGAAGCAGTAGAAAGTAATGGGTCAGTAATACAAAACTACACAGACACAAAATGAAGCCAATAAATATTTGGCAAGTACCTTGTGCACAGGCAGTATGAAACAGCAGCTGGGGCACATGGTACTTTCCCTTATAAATAATTCTGTCATGGAAGACCTGTATTAAGAAAACATATAGAAGAACATTTATAAAAACTTTTTCAGCAGCCACCAGTTGCTAGATATCAAAAGTCTGCTGAGGAAGCTTGCCAGCTTGAAAGCATAGAGCAACAGGGCCATTCTGTCTTGATAATGCTATATCCAGAGCCCGATGATTCCCCAGTGGGAGAACATCAAGTACGTCTCCATATTGCTTGTCAGTTGTGCCACAATATAATTCTGTGAAACAAGCAGAAAAACTATTCAAACAAGTCTGACAACTTTCTACTCAAGAGCATTGAGTAGATCTCCTTCCGAGAGCACATTACTCATCATTGCAGATAGTTCAAGTGGATATCCACACCTTAAAGTGATATTGCCCTGGAATTGTCATGATCACTGTCACTGCAGGAAGGACAATAAGGAGCACCCTTTTTCTCCAGGACTAGCTGTATAAAGATGAGGTGGAAATGGAATCCTCTTGCTTTTATGGTGCCTAAACAGAACATATTGACCTAAAATGACAGAAAGCTAGAGGTGAAGCCTAACAAATACCAGCAGTTCTGTACACCAGTGTTTTAGGCACCAATTGCTTCTCACCATTACAATACAGTTCAGTCTCCACTTCTCAATGTCTAGAGAAAACTATCAAAGAGGAGAAGGATATTGTCTTTCAGTCATTATATCCATAAACTTAAATTGTTATGAGTGAAAGCCTACTTGTTGTAGCTTCTGTCCACTGGGGGAAGTAGAATATTCATCTGCTTCCCCACACACTAAGTGCTTGATGAACCCCCCTGCAATGACATGAAGAGCCTGAAAAAAAAGGCCTTGTCTTAGGAACATTGAGGCCATCAATATGGCATGAAGGAATGTTCTAGAAAACTGGTGATGGTAGGCAAGAACTGCAAGCTAGTCTTGAGCTTGGAGATGTCGGTGGTAAAAGTTCACTTTCATAGAATCATAGAATGGATTGGTGTAGAATGGAATTTTAAGATCATCTAGTTCCAAACCCCCAGACCTGGACAGGGTTGACAACCATTTTACTATCCTGAACTTCAGATAGAAAACGGCTTGTATGCATTCACTACATTTTTTCAACCTAGAAGAGGGCAACAACCTCCTTTATTATTTGGTGTAACGTACCATGAGCAAAAGCTGCTTATTCACTCCTACATAATCTCTTGTGTGACTCTCAAATGAATCAACACCCACTTCTATTTGGGGCAAGCTTTCTAATGAGTGACACTCTGAAAAAGAACAGGAAGAGGATATAAAAGATTAAACAGGACAGAGAGCTACAGCCATACCATGATTTACAAAACAGGACGAGACAGTCTCCAAAGATTTATTCACTGAACTCTGAAAATGCTCCTAATCACTACTACAGATTTACAGGTGTAAAATGTGAGTGGGCTGTATTATTAGGGAAGTAGAAGAGAAGAAACTAAAATTCTTGGCATGATACTTAGGTTGCTAAGAGAGTAAAATCTATTGATCTGAGTATTCACTATAATTTGATGGCAGAATGCGAAACCCTAGAAAGCAGCAGTTGGGCCTTCTGGTATTTCAGAACATTAAGTCTTATTCTCTACTGCAGCTATAAAGTCCTGTCTTTTACTACAGCTGTAGTCTCAAAAGTGAAAATATTCAGGCTTGGTCAGAACCTCTTTGAATATCTAATATCTTTGGTTGGGTCATCTGACATCCTCTAAGCTATATTAGATGTCTTGATCTTCAGACCCTCTGTAACTCTTATGAACAACTCAGCAACACCATGATATACTCTAGTCTTCATGAAGATGACAACGATACAGTTGCTCATTTGATAGTGAGCATTAGTACTGCTTTTTCACTATAACTTATTCGTCTCAATTTTTCCCCATACCAATTTTTCTTCATCTCAAATGCAGTGCTAGTTGTTTCTTACAGACTCCAGATCACTCAGCAGTGCACTGCCTCACGAAATACAGATCATGATTGGTTTGCTGGATACTGGTCAACTTTGGGCCATTCCTGAGAAGGTCTTAGGCATGACCTTGGTGATGACCTTCAAAATACAGGACCTTGCACAAGTATTAATGATGATTAAGATAAGCATGGTGTTGCTGCCTCAGCAAACAAATAATATCATCTCCAGCTGTTTGCTGTCTTTCCCATGCTGGTCTATGCTTTCCTCTCTGCCGTAGTAGGCTCTACATGAAGGTGTAGAGCCCTACAGATACCTATTTGCCAGAAGGTGTCTGGAGCTTGTCTCCAACAGGGCCTTCAAGGACTGTTCCAGCAGATGGAGCTTTTACCTCATATCTTGTAATTTAAACGTTCTCATAGAGAATGACAATAAGGCATCTGTTTCTTTATGAAGTTTCCCAGTACAGTAGAGATGCCTGTTGTGTCCATTCCTTACAATAATTAAACTCAGAAAACAAAGAGCACCTAAACCTGACTGGCTGTGAATCACAGAGGGGTCTGTATGATTCAGATTAAACGGACAGGAGCAAATCAGCAATAAGTCTGGGAGGTAACAAAGATAGATGAAGAATTGTTCAGAAATGACTTTAGCTTGAGTGCATTAGACATATACCAGCTTTTAGTTCTCTGTCATAAGGCCCAGAGAGAAATAAATGAAGGCCACAGCACTTTCAAGCCATCCCAGGAAGGAAAAGAATACTCAGAGCTCTTACAACTCCTCTAATTTCATGTATGTGGAATGTGTGGACCATAGGATCCATAGTTACATTTGAAGACGTGGAAGACCTCCCAGAGGCTAACTCTGAGAGCAGAAGAATACGAAAATAAAAAGACCGCTGTAGAAAAAAAAGAAAGAAAGAAAGAAAGAAAGAAGGAAGGAAGGAAGGAAGGAAGGAAGGAAGGAAGGAAGGAAGGAAGGAAAGAAGAAGAAGAAAGAAAGAAAGAAAGAAAGAAAGAAAGAAAGAAAGAAAGAAAGAAAGAAAAAGAAAGAAAAAAGAAAGAAAGAAAGAAAGAAAGAAAGAAAGAAAGAAAGAAAGAAAGAAAGAAAGAAAGAAAGAAAGAAAGAAAGAAAGAAAGAAAGAAAGAAAGAAAGAAAGAAAGAAAGAAAGAAAGAAAGAAAGAAAGAAAGAAAGAAAGAAAGAAAGAAAGAAAGAAAGAGCCTATATGGCTTCGATTTTCCTACATCTGGCAAGGTTCTTGGGACACTTTTGATGATTGCTAGGAAGGTGTGAGGAATGTATCTCGACTAGTGTTAAGCAGCCAATTCCAGCATGGCCATCCAACATCAAAAGGTGGGAGATTTTGAGCTCCACCAGGAGATAATCAGGGAAGAGATCCGTGAGTGATAGAGATGCTTTCACTTAGATAATAACAAATAATAGGACGTAAATGTGAAAGTCGAGCTTTATCTTTCCAGAGGTGCCTTGGAGGCTGACAAGTTTTCCATGCATGGGCACTTCCCACCTAAAGCACACAGAAATTTGGCTTTCCTTAGAAGACTCACTTTCCTTTTGTCCTGTTGCAGAGCCTGCTCCCTACCCGGCCTCCTGTAACTTTACCTTACAGACTGCTTTGCCTCCCAGTGTCAGTATGTGAAGGCTGGCCTGGCCAGTCACAACCAGGAGACTCTTCCCCTGCCGGCCATGATCATCCTGACAGTTCTGCTTTCTACTCACATCATCTGTCATTTCTCTCTTTCCATCTTCTCTTCCTGAAATCACCCTTCCTCAGCAACCACATTAGGGTTGGGGTCAGAGGAACTAGGAGAAATGCCAAAGCCAGATCACTCTCTGCTTCCATCCTACTCCCAACACAGTGATGAACCTGCGAAAGTCAGAGTTAAGTCAGGATGGGATGATGAAGCTTGGGTGAAAGCAGTGAAAAGCAGCAGAGCCATAAGCAGCTACAAAAATCAATTTATGATACTTTTGCTTTGGGTAAGAAACAGCCAGAGTATCAGTGTCTAGTTGTGGATTGGCTCATGAAAGACTGCCAGAAAGATTTAAGGAAAAGATCCATATAGTCACAAATCTGGGGACCACTCTTCAAATACCTGTAATAGAGTTAATTACTCTAGCAATACATCTCCATCTGGACTAGACACTCTTTCGTTGTGAGTAACTTGAGTTTCACTTTGACAGCACTATCAACAAATGTCACTCCTGATCCTGGCATTACTGTTCGTTTAGATCTGATTCCTTCTGGCCTAGTTCTGCTGATGAATGTTATTACAGGCCTGAAGGAATTACAGTGATGTGCTTCTTCAGAGAACAAGCCAGTAACTTTCTGTTGTGCATTATACTAAAACAATCCATAAGTAATGTTCACAGCTTCTGTAGTAAATCAGTTAACCTTGACCAAAGGAGTCATACTCATGGTGCTGTTTAACATCTTTAGCAACGTCACAGACAGCAGGATCAAGTGCACCCTCAGCAAGTTTGCAGATGATGCTAATCTGAGCAGTACAGTTGATACAACAGAAGGAAGGGATGCCATCCAGAGGGACCTGAACAAGCTGAAAAAATGGGCTTGTGAACCTAATGAGGTACAACAAGGCCAAGTGCAAGGTGCTGCACTTGGGTCACAGCAATCCCAGACATAAGTACAGACTGGGAAAAGAACTCATTGAAAGCAGCCCTGGAGGAAGGACTTGAGGTTGTGGTGGACGAGAAGATTGACATGAGCCAGCAATGTGCACTTCCGGACCAGAAGGCCAGCTGCATCCTGGGCTGTATCAAAAAATGCGTGGCCAGCAGAGCAATGAGAAAAATGTCTGAACAGTGCAACACACTAACAAGGGGTAGGAAACAAAATAGTTTCAGGTAACAATTAAGAGACAACAAACACAAAGGTAGAATTTAATGGATATGGACAATCCATTCCATCAGCTAGGAAAAAACAAAACAAAAACAAAAACAAAAACAAAAATAAACAAATAAACAAAAAAAACCATCAATTGACATTTTACAAGAATCCCTAAAGTACAAAGCCTAATTTTTTAGCTTCACATTCAATGTATGCCACAGTATTTTGTTGCTTTTCTAATACACTTGGATGAAACTAGATAAACTACTATATTGTTTAATACTTAGGATTTAGTATTCTGGATTCTGGTCCCACCTCAGGCAGCTTCTGACACGATACCCTTCAATAATTCACAGTCTGTTTGCTTCTCAGTTTTACCATCAGTAAAATGGAGATAACACGCATTTTGCTGTGTGGTAGAGTGATGTGAAGGCTGACTGATTTATCAGTAGTTGTGAGATGCTTAGGAATACTGTGATGAAATGTGCCACATGTATGCACAATTTATTATTAACCTGACAGCATTTTAGCTCTTTTATTTTCCTGCCTTGCACACAATTCAAGTGCAGGATGCCTGAAGCAGATTTGAATGGATGCCATGTGGCATTTTGATTGTAGCGGGTACTACCATTTAATTCTGAAATTCACAATCTTAGCACCAAATTAAAGCAGGATTTTTGCAACTAATTTTCCTTCTTCACTCGGTTTTTAAATGTATATATATATATTTTAGTTTGGTAAGAGTTCATTAAAACCATTAAAGGCAAAGAGATAATCTCAAACGAAAAATGTTCTTTTTCTGATCAAACCTCTAGAGGTGAAAAAGGATGGAAATACATGTTACATGAAGGTTAAATGATCAAAATAACTCTTCAGAAGCCCAAGTCGGTCTCAAAGCTCCAAGGTGCCTGGGTCACTTTTCAAACTGAGACTTAAAAGTAGCATTTTTAAAAATAAGACCAACAAATCTTGGTCTTGAGATTTTTGTTTAGCTCTCATTTAAGCACATCTTCCATCAGTATGAATGAAGGCTTTTCTTGACTTAGCGTATGAGATTAATTTTGAGAAGAATACAATTCAGATGTTCAGATGTGCAAAAAAATTATTTTGTACATGATCTGCACATTCCATATATTCTTACAGCACAGCTCATTAATGACACTGCATCTGCAAGTTCAAGTAGTTCAGGCACCCACACTCTACAGCACAGTCAGACCTTCACAAGGAGAAAATAAATAGGTAAGTGTACACCTAGAAAACAAATGTAACGAACATTTTGTTTCATTCCTAGACCTGAAAATTGTCAGCTTTCCACAACATTTTGTCATGGTACCAAGAAGAAAGTTAAGCAATTTCATCTCCAGAAGAAAACCAGTGAAAACTGTTACAAATGCCCCAAAACAGTGGAATATAGATTCATAGATTTTTAAGGCCAGAAGGAGCACTAAATAGACCTACAATAAAGCAGTGACCTCTACTGTAAGTGGTAGCAGGGCTATAATTAAACACCATTGACAAATGAGGTCTGAAATCACAGCCAATTGTTCTCCCCAGACAGAGGATCTGAACAGTTTGGTTTAGCTATCTTTTGCCTCAGGCAAACTGGGAGTCTCCACACTGGCAGTGGCAATGACAGGGAAAACATCCCAGAGCACAGGAGTGGCTGTCATGCCATACTAGTGCAGTTCCCAAGTGATCTTCAAAGGCAGCGCCTTGCTCATCCAGCCCAAATCTCAGCTCCAGTTGGCTGCATTTCAAATAATGTTTCTTGCACAGAGAGGTAGTTGTTATGTTCTTCACTGAAAATGCCCATCGTCCAGTCCTCAGGCTCAGCTGCATTGCAAACTGCTTGGGTTCAATTTAACACACTAAAAAGCTGAAGACCAAACCGCTGACAATCTCTGCTTCCCAAATCATTAGTTGTAGCTCTTGTTTAATATATGCAACCTTGCTGCCTTTACCTGCTTAGAGACTACAATATTCAGTTTTAACAGGACATCTGAGACACCAAATGGGGAATAACCCTGCCAAGTCCTGTCCACCCTAGATCATTCCTCAGGCCCTTCCCTTAGTGGAGCTCTTGACAAACAGCAATACCTACAGATCTGTCACTTCAAATGAACTTAAATGATAACAGTGCTTCACATCACTCTTCCCTCCTGGGAGGTTTCAAAGGGCATTGATGTGACTCATCATCCTACCTGTGCTTCAGGCTCCCCTGGCTAGAAATATGTTCTACTCTCTCTGGTCGAATCAAACCTAAGCTAGGTTCCATTTTTCTGCCTCCACTTTTGGGCCTGACAGGTCCAACAACTGTATCAAAATGGGTTTCAGTTCATGGGTTTTCATTAGAGCTTTTTAGTCAGTGTGAGAACACTTGTTCCAGTGTTAAAATTCTTCAAATATTTACTGATAAAGAACAGCTCATCAGCAGTACGTTCATACTAGGGATAATAATGCCAGTAAGCTACAATACATGTACAACTGACACAGACTACTTTCACTGCTATCACCAAAATCAGTATTTTTTCTAAATACCTTGATTTTAATGAAACCACCAGTGCTCTTGAGAAAAACAGTTCCAAGCTTTCTTATTCTGATGTCTTATCTGGTCAAAACATTGCTTCATATGTCTTTCAACAAAACATGCCACAGGACAAAGGCAGTCAAAAAACCGACTGCCTTACAGATACATGTTAACGTATGATGTGACGCAGAGATAAAATGTATAGGTATACATGTTCAATATTTGTTTAAGCCCAGCAGGTCTTGTAGTTCATTGATGTGTTAATTGTTGTGGTTGAGGCACAGCTGAGAATTTCAGTTGAAGTAACAAAAGAAAACAGAATTTAGGAAAAGACAACTAAGTCAGTAATCTAAACTAAAATCAAGCTTCAAGGTCCTAATGTTTGGGGGTTTTTTGTTTATTTTTCATTTTAAAAATAAATAAAAAAAAAATCAGATCTCCAACAACACAGTACCTAGTAGAGGAACAGGAAGGATTTTGCCATTTTCTTCAACATCCAACATTTTTTTAGAAAACTTTCTTTCTTCTTCTACTCAATAGTAAACTTATAGCCATACTGCTATCATTGTAAGACAACCTCCTATGATCACACAACCACCAGTACCTGAGCCTGCAAATTTTAAGCTAAGTATGCCTGCATTAGTTGTGCTTCATCTTTGATACTGAATACACTTCTAGATCTGGTCATCCACAGGCATGTAAGAAGGTGTCTGCTTCAGGATGACAATACAACCAATCCATATCTCTTTTTATGTTCATTGATCTCCTCTTATTTTCCTTAGATGTCAAAGCTATCTGAATAACAAGAACCCAAACAGATCACCAGCTCCACCAGAGGTCTGGCAGGAATCATGCCGGGCAGTCTATTTGCACAGCATTCCCTCTCCTGCAGTCCAAGTCTCAGGGCAGCTCACACAGGAGCAACAGAGGAGAGGGCAAAAGACTGAAAACACATAAATTCTGGCTAGATTCCCAGTGTTTTCTTTCAACTCGTCCCAAACAAGCAATTTTATTGCTCAGTTTTCTCTCCTCTCCACAAGTCTCATTTCTTCTTTGTTGTTTTGTTTTGTTTTTTAAGAGCAATTTATTAAATAATGATACCATAGACTCTTCCCTTTAAATATATATATATATATATATTTTGTATATATATATTTTTTGTATATATATATACACACACACACACACATACCTTTGGGGAATAAAAATAATATATTTTCAGCTACATAGAGAAAAGAGTTTAAGGAATTTAGCTGCAAACACCACTGAGCTATGAAATTCGCAGAGCACAACACAAGCTGTTCTCATCTCTGCTAGCCATCTCTGCCACAGCTGGGGCTTCTGAGAAGTCTCAGCGCGCAAACCTGCATTTACCTCCACACATTTCTTCTATGCTACCTTAAGGAGAAAGGTAAAGAGAGACACTCTGGCCTTGAAAGCCAGGCTGGCAGGCTGGAAGCATGAGGAAAGACCAGACACGTGTGCAGAGGGTGACATACCAGAGGTTTGGAAAACTCAGAGAACAATATTTTCTCAAGTACTGAGGCAACAAACTGAGAAGAAATGAAAATCCGCTCAAGAGACTATGCAGTCCAAGAAAAGCTTCTGAGTAAGCAGCAGCCACGCAAGAAGCAGCGTTACAAATTGAAGCCAGATTTTAACCTATAACTCAAATTTCTACATCTGCAAATGAACCATCTTCTATTGTGATACAGGTCTGTCAAATACTCAGAGCCAAACCCAGTCCATTATATTTACAGGTTACTTTACTGGCTGAATTCCGTTTTTCACATCTGAAGACTAAAATCCCAATAACAAAACATCCCTTCTCTCTTTCACCCATATAACAGACTGCAGACCAGCTACAAATAAGCATCTTGGCTATATCGAACAAGCAGGTTCAGTCATGTTGGCCAGAGATTACAGGAAAAGAAACATAACAAGATACCTTCCTTTCCAGTGCCTTAGAAATACAAAACATTTGCCAGCTTTGGGCTAAGTAGGCAGAGGTGGGTCACTGCACAAGGAAAAGCATCTCATCAGCACCTGGGGTTCACAACAGAGGGCATTTGGAGAAAGTCAGTGGAGCAGTGGGACAGATACAAAAAAATTCCAAAATCTCTCCTCCCACTGTTCCTATCAGCACCCTGCAGTGCAGCACCTGCTCCGTGCCACCCAGCGGGCTGCACTGCTGCTGGCGCTCTGGCTCTATCAGCACAGCTGCAGCCCAGGCTGGGACAGCTCCATGTGCACCCAGCATGACACTGCATAAAGCTGCAGGAAAATGGAAATTTCAATGAAAAAGGAAGATGAGGAGCACTCCTTAAACATGGCCACTCAACAAGAAAAGCTACTTTAATTTCTAACTGCAAGCCAAGTTAGAAAACTGATTATCAAAGCCCAGCCCAGGTCACCATTCTCGGTGCTCATCATTTATCACCATTTAACTGTCCTGTTATGGTATTTATATGGTTTTATCTTTCTCATGCAGAATCATATTGAGTTCTTAATTCTTGAATTAGGAAGCCCCATTTCAGACACAGAAAATGAATCATAGAGGGTAACATGGTACATATCCCCTGTGAAGTACACTGAGGTGATTCCAGCCTGATTCCTTTACTCTGCCAGCAAATCATCCCAGGGATCAGGGATGCAGGACTCCTGTTCGAGAAGCTGGAAATTAGTCTCAGGTACTCAGCTAATGCTTTAATGACCGGACCATCCCTTCTTGCCAAATATAAAAGTTCTGTTGCCCCAATCTACTTTCTTTACACATGAAACCTTGGCCTCCTCTCAGGATAACAGGGTGTGCAAGTGCATACACTAGCCAGCTGAAACAGCACTACTAGCAATGCCATCAGCAACACGGAATGGGAAATCAGTGTTCTCAGGTCCCAAACCCACTGCAGAATAAACATATTTCAGTGCAACATGGTTCTACTTTGAGAAGTCTGTGACACCTTCACACCTCCCTCCCATGGCCTGTGGGCTGTCTTGCATCCAGTTGCCAGCTCCTGGACCAATTCATGGGTAGAGTAAGGGGGATTGCTTTGCTCTGCAGGTCAGATCAGCAATGACAGTGAGCTTGTCTGCAATGAAGGATTGCGGGAGAGACACACACATACACCCCAAAATTACATTGCTGTAATACATTGACAGCAATAACATGGCGGTTGCCTTGTTTTCTAGAGACGGAAGAAAGAAGCTTTGCTATTCAGCGAGTTCAAAGTGTGTCAGCAAAGGAGCAAAAGGTGAAGTGAGATAAGAGGTTGGCCTGGGATAGCTGGCCTCTCTACTTTTCTGTCACATGGATTACCAACCACCTCCTCCAGGCGGGGGAGCTCAGTGCTGAGGCTGACGTGCCATCATCCATCTTCTCAGATCCGTTCCAATATGTTGGATGGATGTTCTTCTCCTCTGCTTCCTTCCCTGTAGCTTTCTCACACAGTTTCCAGCATCTCAAGGTATTCCGGAGAATTATCTCTTCCAGTTTTCCATCAGAATTTAACAAAAATTACCCTATGGCAAATGACCTGCACATGTCCATCCTGGAGTAAAGATGAGAGACAGGCTACAACATGTGTTGTCATGCTCAGGGCTGTATTCACTGCCAACTGACCTTCTTGACAGGCTGCCTAGCTCAGCAGAAGCCTGGACAGTAATAATAGGCCATATCTTTTTTTTTTTCTTTTTTTTTTTTTTTTCAGGGCTAAAACAAAGGAAAAAAACTTCCTCCTAAAAATCAACTTCCTGATCCTTCCTCTTTCTGGGTTGGAAAGGGAAATGGCCGTCTCCACACACTTCCATAATTATTATTTGTTTTTTTACCTTTTTAAAAATTGTTACTTAGTAACACACCAAAGTTCCAGTTTAAGTCACAGCTGCACACACCTGGGAAGGAGCAGGATGCACCAGGCTGGTCTGGGGACTGACAGAGGGAGCTGGTACCCACATTACAACTAGAGTAGGTCTCGCGGAAACTTGCTTAGCCCATTCAGATGCACTCTTGAAGTCAGTCAAGAACTGTTCTGTTATAGACTCAAAGAGGTAATTTTAAGACTGAGCAGCTGCTATAATCAGCTTCTGTAAAGTATAGTTTATTCATTTATAAAGTAACTTTTTTCATCCTGTTTTCTCCCCAGTCTCATCTCCACCTTGCCTACAACTTATTCTCACCCTACACCAGTTCTGCCTCACACCAAATCGCAGTCTGATTCTGTACCCAAATACAGCCTGTTTTGTTTCAGTGAAGGCCACGTTCAGGCTTTGCCTGACTGCCGGCTACGACTTGTCTGTTGCCTGAGGGCTGCAGCTGATCTGCAATCAAGCAGAAAAGGATTGTAGTCTCATGGTCATCTATAATACAGGAGAATGAAACAAGAAGAATATAGCTGTCAGCATCTATTGCAGCTGGACGGAATCAGTGGCACACTTCATACAGAGGTCTGTAATCTCCCTGTGGCTTCCCTACATCAGAAGCAGGGGAGGGCATGAGATAAACCCAGCTCGGCAGGAGCTGCAGGCAGACCCCGCTGAGCAAGGATGGGAGATGGGTCACAAGCCATTTTTGTGAAGGAGTATGTTGGGTCTAAGCCAAAATTCTGTGGCTCCTGCTCAGTTGTGGTATTATTAAGTAACCAGTAATGCTTAAACTGCACTTTGGAGTTTCAAAGCACCTTAGAAACATTCATTAATATCTTAATACATCATCTTTCTTTGGTGCCCATCTGGCAGTGTATCAAAAAACTACAACCAGACTGGAAAAAGAATCACTAATTTAAATAGAACCAAATGAACTTAACCTAAGAATAATGAGCAAGAGAAAGAGATGGGAGAAAAAACAAAACTATTACAAAACTATGTCAGGAGCAGAGTTTTTACCAGCTTTCTGCCCAATAATCCAAGCTGGAGCACAAGCAGATTTGCCTCTTGCACCATTTACTCCACAGCCCTTTGAGACCATCAATTCCAGAGTTTTACACTGAAAATCTGGGCCCCCACAGTGTGCCCCAGAGCTGCCTGCTGTCCTCAAGTGCAGAACACAAGACCAAATGAAGGGTCCGCAGCTGTTTATTGCTGGTAAATTCAACAACAAATTTACATTCATCTATCAAAGAATATGCAAGTGGAAGCAAATAATATGGTCATGTTCATTTGTTTCTGATTACAAAATGTATGATTTACATGATATATGTAATGCATATGCAAATTAAGTGCACCCATCAGGTTCATGGCAAAGTGCCAAATTAGCCTTTCGCGTTACAAAGTTCGGAGTGGCTGGCAGGGAGGTGTGCTGACTACAAGAAAGGCTAAGGCAGTCTCTTTAGATGCAGCCAAAAACTGGGCTGCTCCGAAGAGCAGGTGGAGGATAAATTCTGCAGTAACTTGTCTCTTTAAACGAAGCTGAGGGGCTATTGAAAAATCTGTTCCCGCTGCAGTTAAAGTGTGATAATTACAGAGCAACGGGCTCCTCTGTCATTCAGCAGGCAGCATCCCCAGGAAATCTTGCTCTGTAATCAAGGGAAGAGGTGCAATCAGGACCCTATTCAGGCTTCGTTTAGAAACAGCCCCTGCAGGCAACACAAAGGCTTCAGCGTGGTGCTTTGTGAAGCTAGCGATCACATCGCGCCTTGGTTCTGCAACTACAAGCAGAGTTAATGCCATTTCTGAGCACATCTACTGCTCACCTTCACCCTCCAAATTCAGAAGGGGCTAGGAAGAGGGGTGAGGTCGTGGACCAAAGGAATTGTACCTCCAATGCTACTACAATGAGCTCATCTTTCACATCTTGATGTAGGAGGGAGTTTCAAGCAGACTAAGCATGACAGTGTGGTCCAGAGTGGGCAGATATGAGAGACAGGAGCATGCACATCAAGCTGTTAGCACCACTGTTTGCAAAATTTGTGTAGGAAATGTCCCGATTTGTTTTTTGGTTGGTTGGTTTTGGCTTGTTTGTTCTGTTGGGTTTTTGTTTTGTTTTGTTTTGTTTTTACTGACATGAACATATTTATTTGTGCTGCTCACATTCTACTGGAGCCTCATTCTCTTGGCAGGAGCCTGATCCCACAGAGACTGATGAGGTTCATTAGAAGGGAAGGTGTCTCTGACTTCAACTTTCATGTTTAATGGCACCACTGCCCGGAAACATACAAATTAATTGCTACTCAAATCAGCCATCCTTCGTACCCTACAGAGCTGTCAGATTCAATGAACCTGTTTACTCCAACCGCAATAAAAATAGTATCACATTTTATTCAAAACAGCTAGATCTTCTGAAGTGTGCACACATTTGCACACTCACTCAAATACACAAATTGTACTTCTCATTGACCAGCAATAACCAGCACAGATACACATCTGGGCATGTAGCTATCATGACACAGAAAATGCTGGCAACTCTGCGTGCACAGTAAGTGCTAAAAAGCTTCCTGCACATTGGGGCATGTTCTGGTCAGAATGTTTTGTCTTATTATGGAGTGGTTGTTCTCTACTGAGGTACACTGGGTACACTGTAACTATACTTTGCATTACAATAACCTCTAATACTGTAAATGGAGCTTCATATGCTAGCAAGGTATGTGATCAGCAGGTTCCAATCTCTATTTTTTATTTTTCTGGCTATAGAATAAAGAGAGTGCTGTGGTTTTACTATCTGCAGACATAGGTATCAGTCGATAGCCAAGTAATGGCCTAGACCCTGTCAAGAGAAGTCATTATTAAAAAGGTACATTGCATTTAGCTGTTCAAACAGAAGTTGTTATTGATTGAATCCCATCAGTTCCCACTAAAAGAGCCAACTCCCGTGACCAAATGAAAATACACACACAGACTACAGACTAGTAAATACTATAATGGAGTTAAGGATCCTCTCCAAAAAGAGAGTTGTTGATATACAGTTAAAAGGGCACGTCTCTTTCAAAAACAAGATTGAGAAAAAATAGCCATGTTGAAAATAATTCCTGCAAATATCCAGAGGCAGAATAAAGAAGTTAAAAAAAAAAAAAAAAGGAGGGGGGGAACAGTTTTAATGACAAACACTTCAATCTCTTGGAAAAAGGCAAACACAGAATATGCAAGATGCTTAATGGCCAATCACACTACAGATAGGAAGAGCGTGTCCTGCCGTTGCTCAATATTCTACGGTTCATCAGCAGAAGTCCTGCCATAGTTGGACAATGGAAATCCAATGAAGTTTCTGAAGTTTTTCAAAGTCAGATAAAAAGGTAACTTGACTTCACGTGGTTTATTTTTTGTTTTCTCGACAATTTTCTTTGTCTGCTTGTTTCCACTGAACTTTTGGTTTTCCCCTTCTCACAGTCTATACAGACACTGTAACATTTCAGGGTGACAGCATATAACACACATAAATCACCACTGTTGCAGAACAGAGGAGACAGAAAACAAGGTTAATTATAAAATTCTAACATGAACCAAATATACACCATGAAGTAATATAATTTTTTAAAAACGGACTGGACAAGGTGGGAATTGTTTGTGGAAATCTCGGTATTTCTTCCACTGGAAAAGTTCTCTGCACAGCATCTTATATGTGAACAAACAGACCACAGTTAAGAGCGAGTTAAAAGTGTTTATTAAAAAAGGTACACTGTGATAAACTTCTCTGCTCTGCCTTAATAAAAGGTTGGGATGAAAACTGATGAATCGTTATAGGAAATAAACGGCAATGGTGACGCATGGCTTCAAAAGGTAACAATAGCACTGCTTGATCTGTGATGTCTACAACAGAAATATCCCTGGTTTCAAGATGGATTTCATCTTGCTCCACCCTCCCTGGAAATACAGAAGTTCCACAGCTGAGCCTTGGATGGAGCTCAAACCTGCTCCACAGGCGTAAATGGAAGCCTCACTCAGTCACGGTATTTTCTCTAGACATTCAATGAAAACCATATTCTGTTGATGTTTTGACCTGTAAAGTCTTGATTCATTAGCTCAGCAGCAGAAAAAGGCTTGTATCTGTATAATTCAGGCTCCACATGCTTCTGCAGCTCTCATGATCTTCCATCACTCAAAATTTGCACTTGAGCATCAGGGCCCCAGCTATTCAAGTGCTCAGTCACAACCAGGAGTCTCAGCAGCCCCACATACTTCATGGTTCAAGCAAAGGAAACCGTTCTGGCTCACTACAGGTTTGGACCAGATTAATGCTGAACAAAAAGCCAGGAAAAAAATGTGGAATGTAAAGATTCAAGTCTAGTTTGGAAGACTTGGAAACTTGGACAAAAATGGGGGGAAAAAAGTCAATGTACACAGTTCCTTACCAGCCATTCTGAAAATGATTTTATTGTTGCACTTCAGTTCTTTACACTGCTATTTATTATTAATAAATACTTCAAATTTTATTACTGTACCTGAAAATTTGCTGCATGAAGGAGGTATTTCTTTAGTACACTATAGATCTCTATAGCACATACAGCTAATATTATCCCAGAAATCCTATAAGCCTTGTCTCCAAGATGGCTGTTTCAGTCAAGAATGATGAGTTATGTAAAATGGTAATATGTATTATTATTTTATTTGGATATAATGTTTTTTCTTATCATCATTAATAGCACTTAAAATTAACACACATATAGATGTCATGTTTGTTTTCCAAACCTTCCCTTCCTGTAAAAACATGCTTGCTTCTCCTTATTTATGCTGTAAAAGAAGAGCTGTATTTACACAGTATTTCGGTAAGAGTACTGACTTCCTTTTTGCTTACATATCAACAGTATATAGATGTTACTTTCAACACTTCTCAAATTCCACATACTAAATTCCAGTTAATCTACTTCCATTCCCAAAAGAAGTCAAGGAATGGTAGTTGTGATAAGTAAGATAATTTCAAAGTGGTTTTATTTCTTCTTCAGACTGAATGCTTCTTGCCCAGTTTCATCTTCAGCATAAGCTCAAACTGTTGTGCTTAAACCCAAATGTCATAAAATAATGCTGAGATGAGATTCTCAAATTCACACTGATTTCCAGTCCATTTACTTAGCTCTTTTGCACATAGAGAGTTAATTACCATGACACTGCTAAAGATCAAGGAAAGATTCCTGAAATATTCTTCATTATGCAGTTTGCTTAAGACTTCAGGACTGAAATTTTCAAACATAGCAAGAAACAGTATAGAAATACTCAAATTCTGTTCCTTTTGCAATACTAAAAAAGATAATTCAGCATTTCCCAAAGCAATTTAATCAAGGGTGCTAAAACAATCAAGATGCCATTCAGCAACTAGTATGCAAGAAATTAAAGAGAAGTACAGGGCTTCCACAGACAGCAACAGCTTGCACCAAATTTGGTGGCTTAACCTTTGAATGTCCTGTCAATCAATTACATTAGCCATATGCACATTGCTCATTTTTATCAACAATTCACTCAGCATTGGTAAAATGTTTTGAATTCACCCAGATAGCTAAGATAATTTCTTACCAATGCTTTTATCAACATCAATACTGAGTATTTCTATATATACCAATTCATGTTGTCTACCCTCATCAATAAGCTGCTGAAGAAAATCTGCCCAGGCTACAAATGTAGCATCTTTTCAAAAAGGCACCTTTTGCAATTGTTCATGCTTTCCATCTACTCTCACTTCATTCTTCCCAGTTGGAAAAAGAACAGTGGAACTTTAATTCCTCTGATAGCCACCAGCAGGGATAAGAGCTCAGTCATAGACTTGCTGAGTGACAAATAAACTCTTTAGATTTTATAAAGATCAATGGGAAGTATAGAAATATTTTCTTACCTTCAGAACACAGCTTGCCAACGTACCCAGTAGCTGAGCAGTCACAGTGCGGCTCACCATCCAGAAGAAAGCAAGTGCCACCATTTTCACAAGGGTTTTCTGCGCAGAGCCCTTCCATTTCCAGTCGGACTCCTTGACTGTCCAGAAGACGCGGCTCAGAGTTGCCATATTTCAGATCCAGAATAAATCCTTGAAACGGAGGCTCACTCAGAACACCATCAAGTGTCAAGGTGGCAGGACGGATGTCCAAAGGGACTCCACCCACAAAAAGGTCACTGACAATATTCATATATTGACGCTGTGGACGTACCTCACCTGGTTTGGCTTCACCATCCAGCACTAGCACTGTCCGAAGGTGATTGCGGCTGACCATCAGGAAGTGCCAGTTGCTGTCATTGACCTGTTTATCTGTGATAACTGTAGTCTCTGCACAGTCCACACTGAACTGGAGCTGGATGCGCCCATCAACAAGAGACAGACAGAGGAAGTCACAGACACCACCGTCATCAAAGTAGAGAAGCAGCCCAGCAGAGACATTGGTCTTGAACTGAAAGCTGAGTTCACTCCTAGTGCTGGCATCCCAGCGGAGGAAGCGGGCCCACTGGTTGGGGATGCCCATGAACTCCAGACCCAAAGAGAGACCCAGCAAGGAGCCAAGCAGCAAACTCACCTTCAAAGTGAAGTAGACAGAGTGGAGAGTGAACCCCATTGTTTCAAGAATCTGCTTTCACCAGGAGAAAAACAAAAGCCACACTACTGGGAGGACAACTCCAGCAGTCAACACTGAATCTGTTAAATCCAGCAGGAAGAGGAGAGCACAGACTGACAGAGTGAGGAAGAGCAGTTGGAAAGGGAAATAGCAGGGGCACGTGACCAAGAAGAAACGCGTCCTCTCCAAGCAAAGATCTCAATTATCCAGAGGCCTTTATCTCAGATGTACAGGGTATATGAAGTGACTTCTCCAGCTGGCGCACGTTTGCGAAGGGCAAAATAACCCACAGAGGTTTGTTTTAGCAGAACACAAAGATGACACTGGTTGTTCCTGGGAGGGAGGAAAGAGATGAAGCCAAAGCTTCTGATTCTGGTTTCCTAGAAGTGATGACAGTATTGAAGGAGGTGGCAGTAAGATGGAAGAGAAAGTGAATTCATAAAGTATGTGATCCTTGGGAGGACAAAAGTGAAGTCAATCTTCATGGTGCACTGGTGACACTCCAGCTCATAATTCAACGCTTGGCACTCAGAGAACTTGCAGGACCTGCAGAGTCAAGAGAAGAAAAAGAAAAGGTTGGTCCTACTACTAACCATGTCTTTACCACAAAGCTTATTAAGCCCAGTATTTTACATTTCTTGATATTCTGACCTCTTCTTCATGCCTGCAGATAGCTGTACAGAACTTCAAAGCATTAGGAACATCTATCTCATCAAAACTAAGGGGACCAGATAGAGAACATACCAAGAGGTCTACACACACCCCAACTCTATTCAAGAAAAAAACACAACAAATTATTTTACTCCTTTGATGAAGGTAATGTCACTGACTAATGAGAGAGATGGCACAGAAGCTTCCCCACTAAAAATTACCTCTCTGTGGAAATGCTCAGTGCAAAGACCAGTATGCTTTAGAGTATAAGAACCGATGAAGGAAGAATATTATCCAAACTTCCCAAACTTCTGTTCCTTTTTTTAGACTTCTTAGCACATCACGAAAACATTAGAGAAGACAACTCCACTGTCAGCCTGTTATGCAATAGCTGCTTTTACTTCACATGTCTTGCACACTTCAGAGACTTTAACAAGGACCTTTGTAATCTGGAAACATGTGCTATCCAAAGTATATAAGGCAACCTGCAGCTGAGACGATAGGAAACTTGTACATTAAATGACAAAAACTGTCTAAGCACTTAAACAATCACCCTGGTCTAATGGTTTGGAAAAAGGCCAAGTTCACCCCTAGATAAGAGCAAGCTTCTGTCTTTAGTAAACAGGAGTTAGACCTGTTAGCACTGGGATTTAATTTACTTCTGTCTATTCACATGTGGGTGACTGTATGCCTAGGTTAGGAGAATGTTTTAAGATGACAAGTAATGATAGCACAAAGCTAGGACACATTAACATAGGGGCTTGTTCTCAGAGATGGGCCAGGCATAACAAAAGCTCAGGGAACAGCTAACAGTAGCAAAGATACAGAGCAGGAAAGAAGGTGATGTGAATCAAGGCCTTCAGCATGAACACAGATTTCACAAACTGGGCCAAAAGTATTGTGAGGCAGCATTTGCCTGGGACAGGTGTTTAGTGATATGAATGATGTGAGTTGCTGGAGATCTTGCTCCTGGCAGATGCCTCCCAAGCCTGACACTCACCTTGGTCCAGAGGTGCTGGTGCACAGACGCTGTAGAAATAGGCAGTGCAGAAAAGCTATGTCTAATAAGTACAGTGATTGAGCTGGAGGAGAATTCCCAGGCAAAGGAAGGGATAGCTCATGCAGTCACAGCCTCTGCCTTACCTGCCCTAAGGACCTGCAGGAGCTTTAAGTCTCCAGGGCTGTCAATCTGGCAAATTTAGCCAGCACAGAAAAACAAGTCACTTAGAAAAGAAAATTGATCAATTAAAAGAAAACCCTCAAGCTAGAAAGAAACGTGAGCTTTGGTGCCCAGTGGAAAGCAGGCCTGCTCCCTGCAGCTGCCTGAGTGGAGCTTGTTAGCTAAACTGCTATAAACACAAATAAAATCAAGTCAAAACAGAGGGAAGATAATTCCTTTTAATTGTTAACAGCTTGGCTTGGGAGAATGGAAGGAAGAAAAAGGAGGTGTTAGGAGAGGTGTAAAAAGAAAAGAAAAAAAAAAGAAAGAAAGAAAGAAAAAAAAAACCATCCAAATGCTCAAATCATCAGTTTACCCAAAGATCATAATGTTGGTTCAATTCACGAGGGTTTAGGGGTGCTCTGAAAATCAAATGGAGGAAAAAGTATGTGGCTCTTGTCCATTTACCTTTCGCCTCTGTGCTCCCTAGTGGCTCCACTAAAATAGCCCATGATTTATGGAGAAGGAGAATAGAGTGAGCGGGAGGAAAGAGAGAAAGTGATGACCCAAGTTGGAATTATTGATGAGATGGGAATAGGAATATAATAATGTGTGTAAATTAGCCAGCAATGTGCTCCCAGCAGCTCACAGTTCCCTTTACCTCACATTTACTGTAGCAGAACTCCCTGCTCCATTGGGCAGCTCTGAGCTCAGTTTGTGCTCAGGAGGTGGCAAGTCCAGCACAGCCCCAATCACCCAGAGGGGCCCTGTACAGACAATCTCACACAGCAGCTTCAATCCTCCTGGTCAGGGCAGGTGTCAGCACCTGCACCAGAAGCAGCCCTCAGCCTTCCTTCTCTGCTCTCCCTATTTTAAAAGATTGACCCTTTGAGAAGCAGTAGAACACAGTGTACATCACAGCATCAGGTGTGAGCAATCTAGAGTCAATCACAAAAGAGATCTATATGCCCACAATACAGTTGTAAAAAAAAAAAAAAACCTGCCTATCTTTCCAAACCCCATGTTGCTAAAATCCCAGTTTACAGATGCAAAACAAGTCTAGGCCTCCATGAAATGCTTCAGTCCTTGGGATATTTCAAGGGAGCAATAAAGAGAGCAGTGCTGCCTTGTACAGATTTCTGTAACACGGATACATGCTCAAGGGTTGATGACGAAGGCTAATGAAGGAAACTTACACCAGGAAGAAACAGTTAAACCGAGACTGCACTGTTGGCTGAGTGAAGCCAGGGAAATCCTTCTCTATCTGTTCTAAAGAAGACAGGGCCAGGCCTGTTTCAGTAGAGGAAGGTGGCATGAAAAATAGTGAAATGCAAATGTAATTTTGGGCACTTCATTGCCTCTTGGACATTCCAGAGCAGGTTTTGGGAAGACAGCCGACACTCAATAGGCCAGGACTCCTCCAGAGCTCTGCCAGAACCCTCTAGCCCAATCCACAGCACTCCCTGCTACCTGAACTCCGTGTCTCACACAGCTCAGCCTGTGACAGCAAACTCCATCACACAGCAGCAAGACCTGCAAAGAAGAGCCAGTGTCCTTTTTAGCACTGGCCAGGATTTGATCTGTATCTTGAGAGAGCAAATTCTGACAAAACACACCTGTGCTTTCCTCATTTCCCACAATGATCCTCTTAAACACACTGAGAACAAATACATTTCTGCTCTTACTATTTATTTTTAGCATAAATACTACCTTAGCAGCCTCATGCAGCACACTGCAACCATAGCAATGCATTACAGTTTGGAACAATAACCATAGAATCTCATAGTATTTTCTTACATATATCATCTTTGGAGATCTCGAACTTTGCCACAGAATGAACACATCTAACAGAAAAAGATCTCATGATGGTCACCGCCTCTTCCAAGCACAAAGCGGCAACATCCCTGTTCCAACTCCACCTATTGCTCACATAGAAAAGTAACACAACCATAGTATATTTTAGGCTTAATGTGAGTTAGCAGCACAAAGCAAGACAGCGAGTCTGAATGCTATCAGCCCTTCAGCAAACCAGCATGTGAGACAGCACTTTGAACACTTGTTACTCTGAAGGAGTGAGGTTGCCTCTGCGTGCATGTCAACGGTTTACGGGCTGGTTCGGCCCGGTTCCGTGACTAGAAGGGCGGAGGGATCCGCGGATCCGCGCCCCCGGAAGAAAAAGAAAATAAGGGACCCCGAAATAATTGAAAACAGTGGCAACAATCTGAGGTAAAACAAAGTAATTTACTAAATATGGTATCAACAGAATTTTATAAGGAGAGAGAATGTGAAATTGATGGTGGATCGGCCTTACCACAACGCTGAGATGAGAAGCGCAGGCAGAGAAGCGCAGGCGAGAAGCGCAGGCAGAGAAGCGCAAGCGAAGCAGCGCAGGCAGAGAAGCGCAAGCGAAGCAGCGCAGGCAGAGAAGAGAGCATCAGGTGACCTTGCCGGGAGTTATATCTCCTCGCTGACCGCAAAGCCCCCTGGGGAAACGTAGCTGCTCTTCTCCGCTGGACAGGCACCCGGAACTTGAGCATCAGCAGTCAAACCCCCAGTACATTGCATGATGTTATGATGTGGAATACCGATAATGAAAAATCATGAAACCATGACATTCCACCCCTTATTCCACATCACTACATCATGCTTAATATAGACAAACAAAATATAAACACACGCACTAGGAATTACTGACTGCACTCCCTCAACATCAAGTTCCCTTGCGGTACACATTGAACATCCCCGTTTTCCTGCATCACCCACCAAGTGGACCCAGGTCCCTGGGCAAAAACAGTTCCACGAAGAGGTTTGTCCTTCTCAGAGGCTGGAATAACCCAAACTGCCTTTCCCAACATATTCTTTATATGTACAACAGGGACTTTATCTCCCTCTACGGTATGTAGGGAGCTGGACTGGGTTGGACCACCACGATTGATAGATCCTCTGGTATTGACTAACCAGGTGGCTTCTGCCAAATGCTTCTCCCAGTGCTTAAATGTACCGCCTCCCATTGCTTTCAGCATAGTTTTTAACAACCCATTGTATCGTTCAATCTTACCTGAGGCCGGTGCATGGTAGGGAATATGGTAAATCCACTCAATACCATGACCTTTAGCCCAGGTACCTACAAGAGAATTTTTAAAATGAGTCCCATTATCTGACTCAATTCTTTCTGGGGTACCATGTCGCCACAGGACTTGTGTCTCAAGACCTAGTATGGTATTTCGGGCGGTAGCGTGGGGTACTGCATAGGTTTCAAGCCACCCAGTTGTTGCCTCCACCATGGTGAGCACATAACGCTTACCATTACGAGATCGTGGCAAGGTGATATAATCAACCTGCCATGCCTCCCCATATTTGTACTTTTGCCATCGCCCTTCCTCCCAGAGAGGTTTCATTCTCTTGGCTTGCTTAATTGTGGCACACGTGTCACAGTCATGAATTATCTGCGCAATAGCATCCATAGTTAAATCCACCCCTCGGTCTCTAGCCCACTTATATGTCGCATCTCTCCCTTGATGGCCTGAGGTCTCATGGGCCCATCGGGCTAGAAATAATTCACCCTTGTTCTGCCAGTCCAGATCTATTTGGGCCACCTCAATTCTGGCAGCTCTGTCTACCTGATGGTTATTTTGCTGCTCTTCAGTAGCCCTATTCTTGGGCACATGGGCATCTACGTGACGCACCTTTATAACCATATTCTTTATTCGGGCAGCAATATCTTTCCACAGGTCAGCAGCCCAAATAGGTTTACCCTTTCTTTGCCAGTTGTTTTGCTCCCACTGCTGTAACCATCCCCATAGAGCATTTGCCACCATCCACGAGTCAGTGTAAACATAAAGCATTGGCCACCTCTCCCGTTCAGCAACATCCAAGGCCAGTTGGACAGCCTTTACCTCTGCAAATTGGCTTGATTCTCCTTTTCCTTCAGTGGCCTCTGCAACTTGTTGTGTGGGGCTCCACACAGCGGCTTTCCATCTGCGGTGTTTCCCCACAATACAACACGATCCATCTGTGAATAGGGCATATGTCTTCTCATTTTCGGGTAGTTCATTATATGGTGGGGCCTCTTTAGCACGTGATATCTCTTCTGCTGGCGGTGTTCCAAACTTTTTGCCTTCAGGCCAGTCCATGATCACCTCTAGGATTCCTGGACGGTTGAGATTCCCCATCCGCGCTCGCTGCGTAATCAGCGCAATCCACTTACTCCAAGTGGCATCAGTAGCATGATGGGTGGAGGGACCCTTTCCCTTGAACATCCAGTTCAGCACTGGCAGTCGAGGTGCCAGAAGGAGCTGTGTTTCTGTACCGATTACTTCGGAAGCAGCCCGAACCCCCTCATACGCGGCTAAGATCTCCTTCTCAGTTGGAGTGTAGCACTCTTCAGACCCTCTGTACGCCCGACTCCAGAATCCCAGGGGTCGGCCTCGGGTCTCTCCTGAGGCTCTTTGCCACAAACTCCAAGTGGGACCTTTCTCTCCAGCAGCAGTGTAGAGGATGTTCTTCGCATCCTGTTCCATCCGTACTGGCCCCAGGGCCACGGCACGGGCTATCTCTTGTTTAATCTGCTCAAAAGCCTGCTGCTGCTCAGGACCCCACATAAAATCATTCTTCTTCCGTGTCACCTGATAAAGGGGGCTTACAATGAGGCTGTAGTTTGGAACATGCATTCTCCAAAAACCCACTACACCCAGGAACGATTGTGTCTCTTTCTTATTAGTGGGTGGAGACATGGCACTGATTTTGTTGATCACATCTGTTGGGATGTGACGACGGCCATCTTGCCACTTTATACCTAGGAACTGAATTTCCTGGGCAGGCCCTTTCACTTTGCTTCGCTTAATAGCGAAACCAGCACGCAGAAGGATCTGGATTATTTGCTTTCCTTTCTCAAAAACTTCCTTTGCTGTGTTGCCCCACACGATGATGTCATCAATATACTGTAAGTGCTCAGGAGCACCTCCCTGTTCCAGTGCAGCTTGGATCAACCCATGGCAAATGGTTGGGCTATGTTTCCACCCCTGGGGCAAACGATTCCAGGTATACTGAATGCCCCTCCAGGTGAAAGCAAACTGTGGCCTAGATTCTTTGGTCAAAGGAATGGAGAAAAAGGCGTTAGCAATATCAATGGTGGCGTACCATTTGGCTGCCTTTGACTCCAATTCATATTGGAGTTCTAACATATCTGGCACAGCAGCACTCAATGGGGGTGTGACTTCATTCAGGCCACGGTAGTCCACCGTCAGCCTCCATTCTCCACTGGCTTTACGCACTGGCCATATGGGGCTGTTAAAAGGTGAGTGAGTCTTGCTAATCACTCCCTGATTCTCTAGTTGGTGAATCAGCTTCTGAATGGGGAGCAAGGAATCCCTGTTGGTGCGGTACTGCCGTCTGTGCACCGTTTTTGTAGCAATCGGTACTTGTTGCTCTTTCACTCGTAGCAACCCCACGGCAGATGGATCTTCTGACAGGCCAGGCAAAATAGACAACTGCTTAACACCTTCTGTGTCTACAGCAGCTATTCCAAAGGCCCATCGATACCCTTTGGGATCCTTAAAATATCCCCTTCTGAGGTAATCAATACCAAGTATGCATGGAGCCCCTGGGCCAGTCACAATAGGGTGCTTTTGCCAGTCTTTACCAGTGAGGCTGATTTCGGCCTCCAACATAGTTAGCTCTTGGGAACCTCCAGTCACCCCATGAATATAAATTGATTTTGTCCCTTGGTGACTCGAGGGCATTAGAGTGCACTGTGCACCAGTATCCACCAGGGCCTTATATTTTCGTGATTCTGATGTGCCAGGCCATCTAATCCACACAGTCCAATAAACTCTATTATCCCTTTCCCCCCCTGGCTGGGGGCAGGGCCCCTCTATTTGTTACCTTCATTGTCTGCAGCAACTGGAGCAATCACCTTCTTAGAGAAGTTCACCTTGGTGGTTGATTTGTCTTGTAACTCTCTTACCCGTGCTTGAAGTACAGGAGTAGGTTGTTTATGCCACTCCTTCATATCTTCTCCATGGTCACGTAGGTAATGCCACAAGGCAAAACGTGATGTGGTCTTACTGTTGTCACTTGCTCGAGCAGGAGAACGTCTTCTTTTGATGGCTGAGACATTAGATGCCACCGGCTGGGAGGAAATCAAGTTGATGAGCCCCTCCAATAGGCTGTTTTGGGAATTCTGGTCCCCATTTGATGTATCCGTTACCTCCATGGATTTATCAGCTTCAGGCACGGTTGATAGTTTGTCTATTATATCTTCTTGTTTGTTTTCCATTCTGTCCAGCTTTTCAGCTACCTTTGTAATGGCTGAAACACAAGCTCGCAGAGGGCTTAAATGTAACTCAAAGTCTTGAAGTTTATTAACCAATTCACTTATAAGGGGTCTTCTTTCCCCTCTGCCATACATTGCTGCAAATGTGCTGGCGTACCTTTCTGGTGCGGTCTTTGTGAATGTACGCCACATGTTTGGTGTACACCTGACTCTCTCGGGATCATGCTCTTGGTCTGGCTCGTCAGGAATGAAATCGGGGCTATGTAGCATTTCCACCACAGCATATTCTCTTAAATAACAGATGCCTTCTTCCATATCAGCCCATTTCTTTTTCTCAGGCATCAGATCATCTTTGAAGGGGTATCTTTCTTTTACAGCTAACAACATCCGCTTCCAGAGGGTAAAGGCCTGGTTCTGGCATGTACTAATACCTCTGTCAATGGCTGAGTCCCTGGCAATGCCACCCAGTTGGCGAGCTTCTCTACTATCCAGCCACACACTGTTGGCCCCATTGTCCCAACATCGAAGTAACCAAGTGGCAATAGGCTCATTTGGGTGACGTGAAAAGTCTTTTCTCAGACTTCGAATTTCATTCATTTTCAGAGATCGATCAACAATAGTAACGATATCTTGCTCACCTCTTACTCTTTCGGGACTTCTTGTTGCCCTCATTGGCGCCGGTGACCGTGGTCTTACTGAGGGCCCCTCCCCTGGACTTAGGGGTGCTTCTTGTGGATCTTGGAGCCACTCCTCTGGACCTCTCTCCTCTTCTTTCTTCTCTTCCAACTGAGTCGAGATTCGTTTCATTTTCCGTCCTCTTACAGGGGCAAGTGACATCAATTGTGGTGCTTCTTGTAGTTGATCAGGTTGGTCAGTTCCAATGCTCTCATCCTCCAGTTCAGCTCGGAGCCTGTCTCGTTCGATTATGAGAGTATCTAGCTCAGATTGGAGGGTGTCTTGTTGAGATTGAAGACTGTTGAGTTTGGATTGCAGGGAGTCTCTCTCAATTCGGAGGGCATCTCTCTCAGATTGGAGGCTGTTTCTCTCGACCAGAAGACTCTCTCGCTCATTTTGCACTGTTTCCCTGAGACTCTCCTTTTCAATTTCACAAACTCTCTCCCTCTCCAGGATAGTATTGAATAAGGCCCGGTAAGCATTAGCCAGGCCCCAAATAATTTGGGCCTCCTCAGATCTTCCTGAGCCGCGACATTCCTGTCTCAAATATCTGTTTAAATTTTCAGGGTCTTTCAGGTGTTCTGGAGTAAAGTTCCATGACACCGAAGATTTCCATCTCTCTAAAGTCTCACCCAGGCCTCTCCACATTCCCTGCCACTCAGTATTTACTGGTTTTGGGGCAGACTTCCTCAAAATATAATAAATACTAATAATAAGTGAAATGGTGAGCAGTACATTCACGGAGATTAATAACGTGATCAGGTGAGCATTGAAAATCCGCATAAAGAATTCAAAGGAGAGGCTGGAAACCTGCTTAAAAATCCCCAACCCTGTAAAATTAGCAGCTCCCTCTGGAATGGTATGCCACATAATATGCAGATGCCACATAGTTATTTCCATCCATGTTTTCAATTGGCTATATATACCTATTGCTCCATAGAGCAAAGTGGTGAACTTAATTAAGGCCCAGTATGTTTTTAGCATTAAGAAAGAAGAGACAGTGGCATGCAGCCCCTTAAAAGGCAGTTTCAGTAGAGAAAGCATTTTTTCTCTTTTTTTTTTTTTTTCTTTTACAGAAACAAGATAGCAAGGCTCAAAGTTTACAAATATCCTAGAGTATTGGCCGTCCGCCTGGACTTTTCAAGGTCACGCTTTCAGACAGTACTGGTGAAACAGATAAACTTTCCCAATGAAGCTGTCTGAGAGCGGAGAGAGAGATTTGTTCAAAAAGCTAAAAAGCAACTGTTGCCCGCATTCTCCACCAAGAATGTCAACGGTTTACGGGCTGGTTCGGCCCGGTTCCGTGACTAGAAGGGCGGAGGGATCCGCGGATCCGCGCCCCCGGAAGAAAAAGAAAATAAGGGACCCCGAAATAATTGAAAACAGTGGCAACAATCTGAGGTAAAACAAAGTAATTTACTAAATATGGTATCAACAGAATTTTATAAGGAGAGAGAATGTGAAATTGATGGTGGATCGGCCTTACCACAACGCTGAGATGAGAAGCGCAGGCAGAGAAGCGCAGGCGAGAAGCGCAGGCAGAGAAGCGCAAGCGAAGCAGCGCAGGCAGAGAAGCGCAAGCGAAGCAGCGCAGGCAGAGAAGAGAGCATCAGGTGACCTTGCCGGGAGTTATATCTCCTCGCTGACCGCAAAGCCCCCTGGGGAAACGTAGCTGCTCTTCTCCGCTGGACAGGCACCCGGAACTTGAGCATCAGCAGTCAAACCCCCAGTACATTGCATGATGTTATGATGTGGAATACCGATAATGAAAAATCATGAAACCATGACAGTGCAGCACCGTGGCAGCCCACACACCTCCCCAGCCCTCTCAAGAGTGGAAACAGTGAGGAGCCTGCGTGCTTCTCAGGCAGCTCAACATCCCACATACAGGGCCCACCGGAGGAAGCACCCCACTTACACTATTCCAACTTCCCACTCATGGGGCTGACAGACTGCACAACTTCCCAAGGAGGGGAAAGGAGGCAGCCCTGCTGCAGCGAAGCCTACCCACCACCATGCAGCTGAGGTCACAGCTATCCATTCTGCAGCCCACAAAGAGAGCCCGGGCCACATGCTGAAGTGGCTCTCAGCTGCTTATCAGCTGTATGCGGAGAGTGAATGACATTATCTAATTGCCAACTAATTTCCATAATTACTGACAGGCACACTCTGTATGCAGGGTTAATATCTCTGCAAACGTCCCACAACGCACCTGCTTAGGAAATGGAGTGAAAAGCCAGGCACTCTGCTGCTCAGCAGCCTATTTACCCCACTGCACAGAAAGGCTGCTGGAGATGGGTTCATCACTACCTGCCCTCCCTCCTTCACTGTCTCCCTTCCTGGTTACTAATTCCTTGGGGATGAATATTTTGGTATTTTCAGCAATTCCTAGTGCAGAAAGAACAATGGAATTGGATGAAGCCAGGATAAATCTGGCTTCCCCCACGAAGCCCTATCACTGCAAACCTGCATAGGTCCTGTCATTCCAGTTAAGGTCACTAGACAAAATCCCACTTACACACTGATCTGAGAGGTTACTGTCCCCCTAGTCTGCCACTCATTCCACAACCAAAATTGTCCAGTATGTCATACTTCGTGTGGAGTGAAAAAAACACATTAGTGACTTTAAATCCACATATTTTTACCCATTGCAAATTCATCCCTGCATCCCATTGCTTTCACTGGGAAAGAAAATTGAATGGCTTACTCTTTTCTTGGGCCTATATTAAAGCAGAGGGGTTTGAAGAAGGGCCCTAATTTGGCTCTGCTTCCATATGCATTCCCACAGTCAGCTCAAGGCACAGCAATCAGATAATTACAGCTCAGTGACATATGCTGCTTGAAATGTTCCAGTGAAAATCACAATCAATAATTGATATTAAAAGTCAGGCTTGCCAGTGGCAGAGAAATGGAGAATTAATAGTATTTATTCAGCCCGTTTTCACTCATCCTGTTCTCTAGTAAAGAACAGGCTCCTTTTGGCTTATTGCTTGAGTGTGGGTCTCCACAGACACCACTCTCTCATAAGAAGAAATCTTTCTGCCTGATCCATCCCCAGATGAATTATGGCTAAAAAAGATGAGAGAAAAAAAAAAACAAAAAAAAAATCCTTCTGATGAAAAATACAGATGGGAAAACTGTGAGTTGCTACCATCGCTGGGGAAAAGAAAGGAACACGAAAATCCACCCCATCTCACAGCTTCCTCAGCAGGTACACACAGTGAAATGTTTACAGAGAACTGAAAGGGGCCAGGGAGGCTTTGAAATTCAAGAGACTAGAAAAAACCACAAAGATTAATTTAGTTTTTATTTCCTTTAGCAGCATTTGCATCCCAGCATTAAATCTGGCCTCTGGCATCACCTCCTTGCTGTGCTGGAGACGACTCCAGAGTGGTGCCAGAAGAACTGCACTGAAGAAACACATAGACTGCTGGAAGATCTTGGTGGCAGTAGGATGCTGGCAGGAGTCAGGGATAAAACAGGATAGGCCTTCCTTAATCAAGTGGCTGCAAATGCAGTGGAAAATAGGGAAAATTTTATCTGGTAAGGAGCTGAACACCCAGCTCCTTGTTGAAGTTGTCAGAACTTCACTTGAAGAGAGAATTGGAAGAGGAAAGGAGGGAGCTTTAGGCCTTCATTTTGTATTTAGAGACATGAGGATGAGGACCAACGTTTTCAAACTTGGGACTAGAGATGACACCGAGCACCTGTTGGCCTCTTCTGGATGTTTTTTTCCAGGGATATTACTACTCATGCCATTCCCTGACATAGGTAACAGTACGCGCCTTTGCCCCACCGAAGTCCAAGGAGAAGAAATATTCTCTTATGCTTGTTGGTTTTTCCCTCCACTGCTATAATGTGAGGGCTTAGCCTTTCTGTTATGTAAAGTGGATATGGATTTGCTCAATTCTCCTCATCTAAATTCAGCACAGAGATCCTTAGGAGACACTAGTAAAAACCAAATACAACAGAACAACGTACCAAAGCAGAAAGTAAGAACAGGAGATGCTACTATTTAGGAAGTCTACACTTGCAATCCACCGGTGTCCTTCTAAAAGTAAAGAAAGAAAAAAAAGAAAAAAAAAACAGACATCTAGATGAAAAAGTTAGGAGAATCTCTTTGTTTCTGCTCCCCTACAGCTGACTAGAATACACACGCCCACGTGCATACACTCTGTTATGTCAGTGGTCAAAGAGTGAGTGGTTCTTTGTCTCCTAGTCCTAGGCCTCCAGAAACACTGTTGTTTATGTGGGCATATGTAATACCCAAACTGTGTACCCACACCTGGAGGAGATGAACTCATGTGCATTTCACTCATGCAAGAGGCACAGATGGAACACTCGCAGTGATCTCAGAAGAGCTGTAAGCTAGTGAAGTGCTCAGTTTTCGAAAAAACATGGGAACGTGGCAGCACAACCTCACATTTCAGAGCAATCCAGCTGCTGAAAGAGTTAATATTGAACAATAACTGCCCTTTTAAAAGTCTAACCTCCTGTACTTACTAAACTCAGCTCAGAACTGGAGCTCTTTAGAGCTGTGCTAGAGGAAGAAGGGTTAAAGAAGCCTCAAGGGACAATGCTATTCCCTTCTTAAACACTCTCCCCACCCCACAAGGAGTCCATGTAGTCCATGAGAGTGACCTTTAACTAGCCTACCTAGCCCAAGCTCAGCAGGAGTGCAATTTACAGACCATTTCAGCTCTCCAGCTTTCTTAACACAAAGAAGAAAAATCAAAACCCAAGCACAATGGAAAAGAAAGAAAGAGAGAGAGAAAATAACCCCGCAGAGCAATCATGTCTGGGGCTGCTCTGATGGCTTTCTGTTCCCTTCCAGGACACAGAAATGACCCCCAGTGCGTTAATTACTCCCATTACCACAAACTTTCCACTAACAAGGACTAGCAAAAAGGAAGCATTGGCAGCAGCAGAGCAGTTACTGCTCTGTACTGCCACGCAGGAGAAGCCAGACTCCCCCACCCCAAGCTGGTACTAACCAGGCAAGCAATTTCTGCAAAACACCACAGCTCTTATTGTAATTCCGAAGGCAGCTGCGCTAGGAACGTTGGCCTTCCTTCAATTCCACCATCTTTAAAACAGAACTAAGAGTGCCCGCTTTTCTACAGACTTTCAAATTCAACAATTGCACAGCTGTGAATTATTATCATGTATTTTACGGCTTCAGCAGTAGGTCTACTTCCATGCCCTGCAAAATCTCCTTCCTGCCACCAGGAAATTTGGGTGGTCT
The DNA here is from genome assembly GCF_905368555.1 of Meleagris gallopavo. Lineage (NCBI taxonomy): Eukaryota > Metazoa > Chordata > Aves > Galliformes > Phasianidae > Meleagris > Meleagris gallopavo. The sequence goes on along the minus strand of NC_139408.1, from coordinate 39,230,898 downwards.
GCAGCACTGTCTGTTCTACCAGACCCTAAAATATCGAATGTGAAGAAGGGAGCTGCATATATGGAAACTGGATTCTATGAGCTTCCAGTGCTGGCATTACTGATAACAGCAAAGCTTCTTTCAGGTTCCACATCCAACACACAAATTTGTTTCAGTTTTAATAAACAGCTCTTGAAAATGCACTCCACATTACTGAAAACTGAATTCTGAATGTGTCATCAATGCCTGTAAACAAGGTCACTCTCAAGTAGACCTTCCTGAGACCTGCAGTCTGCAGTGGGTGTATTTTTCCCCGCCATTAGATTTGATATCACAGAGACAGTTGCGCATCAGTCACTCAGCAGAGAGCAAGCTGGAGCATGGGCTTTCCTAGCTTTGAGACAAGAAGAGGAAAGAAGTCACCACTGCAGTGCATTACCAGTTACTTGGCATGAGGAAAAAGTATGGAAAATAAAAAACAGCAAAATAACACTAGGGTCTGGCAAACCAATCAAGAACACCTTGTTCTTCCTATTTGTCCGCTTCTTCTTTAGACATGCTTTTTAACTTCTTCATGAATAAGAACAGTACTAGTTCCTAAAGAAAAAAAAAAGAAAAAAAAAAAAACAGAAAAAACAGAGAAGAGCTATACAAAAAGACCAGAATGAAAACAAAGGTCAAATTTTCATTCTTTCCTTCACCTTCAGATCACAATGAATTCCCACTTTGCTTAACACTCTTTTGCACTCCTGAGCATGATCTCCAGTAAGTCAAGGAAGTCTGCATGTTTTGAAACACCATGCTAGGTTATTACTGAAAGAGGAGATTGATGCAATCGATTTGCTTTTTTATCCTGAAGAAGGGAACACTGCACCTGGCCAGAGCTCCCTGTCAATTGCATAGCCAGTAATAAGCAGCATTCACTTGGAAAGAAAACAGAGATTTACAGAGACTCTCATTATGTAACATATCACTATTTTGTTGCAACTTCATAATTTCACATAAAACTTTCTCCTCAGCTTCCCACAAAGCAAACCCTAACACACAAACCTAGCAAGCGTGATAAGCTGTCCACAGCACAAGGGAAGTTCTGTCCTATTGCTAAGCACCTCAAATAGCTGATGTTCTGTTTAAGGCCAAAAAATGAAAATGACTTTCAGGGTGCTGATTTAAATGTTCAAATTGGAGTGTAAGAGAGCCACATTCACAAGGATATCAAGACTGAATCTCTTAGAGAGCAATGATATCAGAAATCTCATAAACACTAAAAGTCAATGGCCTCTGTGAGATTAGACATCTGCTTTCCAAATCACATTCCTCCTTTACCTCTAGTTCCACAAACATTTCCTTTTGTAGGTATATACACAACAGCAGGTTAGGAATCCTCTGCCATGTGAATTTTGTGCATTCTTCTAGCACTTTGCTCTTTTTGTCTTCTGATATACAAAATTCACTCCACTATAACCCCCTCCCTGCTTCGACCTATGGAGTACTGGGGGAACATGACAAGAAGTTACGCATAGAGAGGTTTCTCAGTTCCAGCATGCTGGGCAGGAAGCAGAAATCTTTGCCAAGATAGACTGCTAACGAAAATCTTTAAGCATCAGTGTCTTGGCTGGAAAAGGCCAATCTTTTGAAATGCTCAGGTTATTTGAAAGCTTTCCAAATCAAGGAACTAGCTTATAGCTTTGCTTGACAGGGACCACTTTCTGAACTAATCGGCAATTCTGCCCCTGTAGCAAGATGTGGTGATCTGCCAGGGGGTACCAAGCAGTACTGCAACTGAGCTGGGACTGTAAGGCTGGAGGATGACTTTCACTGAGTTAAATCCAGGCTTAAAAGTTCTGTGACCCCAGGAGACCTAAGAACAGCAGGATTACACACTGGATGAGTTTTATTATTGTTTCTGATTTCATGTTCAAATTCCCAAATTGTACTTCTGTGATTCATACCATTTTGCTCCGTAACTTTTCTCTCTAGTTAGCTCTTTTCCTCAAAGACTTGCCAAGATGAAATGTAGAAATGGATATGAAGTTGCGTAAAGCAAAACCGTTTTTACAAAATTCAGGTGTAAAAGATTCACCTGCTTATTTCTGTGGAATCATCTAGATCATAGAATAGCTTGAGTTGGAAGGGGCTTTAAAGATCATACAATTCAAACCCTCCTGCCTTGAGCAGGGCAGCCACCTAAAAGATCAGGCTGCTCAGAACTCCATCCTATCGCCTCGAATACCTCTAGGGATGGGGCATCCACAACTTGTTTGGAAAACCTTTTCCAGTGACCCTGGTCTCCCACATGACACACAGGGATGCTCACTACTATAATGAGGTAGTGACATTTCCTAAAGCTAATGGAACATAACTAGTCAAAGAGACAGGAACAGAAGACATGTAGCAAAGCATAAGCAGAATCACTGAGTGCATAGCGCAGCAGAAAGACAGATATTGGGTAAAACAAGCAGCCTAGATGCACAGTCTGGACTGCCAGAAGCACCTGGGCACATATGTGGAAAAGTGCAGAGAGAGCACCATTGACTGATACCTCTTTAAATGAACCTGGATAAAACCACTGGGAAATAGTAAAACAGGAACTGGCTCTTCAATAACTGAGGCACAGCTCTGTGCTCTGCCTGCATCGTGCAGCTCATTGCTGAAAATTCCACACTAGGCAGCAGTGTGTTTGGGCCACAGACCCAGAAAACCAAACTTTTCCCAGTCAGCTTATTTCACCTATACCTCCAAGGTGGGGAGTAATGAGTAGCATTATGAAAATGATCACTTTTAGAAATTCTTTCAGCTTTTCTGATTAAGTGTTGTAATGCCACTGGAGAAAATGCATGCTTTAAATAAGCTTTATTTGTTACACGTTGATAAATCAATCACACTTGGTAGATTTAGAAAGAACTAAAAGATATATATCCTCTTACAAATGTTCCTTTAAAAGTCAGACGGTCTTTTAAAGAGCTTCCAGCCTTGGGACTCACAGTGCAGTGCCCTGGAAGACAATTGACATTCTGAGTGACTGGGCTGTGAATTCAAAATCCCAGCTCAACCTGGCCAAGTCAGGATCCAAACTCACATATTTTAAAAATAGAAAAGAAAAAGAAAGAGCAAGAAGGAAGACTTGTATTCCTACAGCTGCCCAAGACAGACTATCAGAACACGTGATTGTGGGCCAGGGAATATCCCAGTAATGGAAATGCACGGGGCATACTTTGTGCTTTGATGTACTAAATATGAATTTCTGTATTTTTAGCAATATAGCTGACAAGGAATAATTGTTTGCTGTGAAAGCCAATAATGAAAAGTACAACAACAACAAAAAAAAAAGATGCATAGTGCTAAGGCACTTAAATTTACTTTTCTGTTTTTAATTTAAAAAGGAAATATTATAATGTAACTGCTTTGGTTGTAGTAAATTCCAGTCACTGGTGGCTCTCTTCCCATTAAGAATGGAGAATAGAAAAGGAAAAGTGGGAAAACTGAGGCTGCTATATAAATAGCTTAATTCCTAGCAATTGCATAACTTTTCATTTCAAATCAATTCTAAATGTGTTTCTCCCCCTTTCAACTAAAATCTGCACATTTGGAATAATACATCCTTTCTGCTAACATTGTTTTCACAGCCTGAAGAGTCATTATTTGGACAAAAACAATCTGAGCAGCTCCTGCTAACAGCACCCACATTTTCCCCACCGTTCCAAGTTCATCACCTGGCTGGAAAGCTCTGCGAAGTTCTGCATGTTGTCAATGAGGTGGTGGCACTGATTTTTATCTTCTCCTTCCACATAAACTGCTCTGAAAGCTTTTGCTAGGCTGGTACAAATTGGTAGCCAATGAGAATTGCTGCGGGATCGGCTCTGGTTTCTAAATTAATAACACAAATCCCCTCACCAGGAGGGACCACGATTCTTTTATTGTCCACTGAGCATGGCAAGCTATGAAAGCACAAAGCAGTTTCTCTTGCACTGAAAGAGACACCCTGTCAAAGACAAAGCTAAAACACGTCAGGGAAGAAAAAAGTCACTACGGTGAGAGTACCCATTCTTGGGAGCCTGAGCACTCCAGTCTCCCACCCCACACCTGTCACGGGGACAAAAATAAGCACAGGAGTGGTGGAGGAAAAAGCTTCACTAATCAGCACTTAAAGGAAGGTATCTGAAGTGCTCATAATAGCCTGGCAGAACTTCTGTTTCCAAATTGCATTGAGTAACTGAGATTTAGAAGTAACGATGGAAAATGATTACTCGGTACCACAGGCAACAGATGGTTCCTGCAACCTGCCAGTTGACAGATTTCAGGCCAAAATTCTCCCCCGTGTAACTTCATCACACATTAATTTAACTAATTTTATCTGTGGTACCTAGTTACTGGCTGCCAACATTTCACTGCTCAGTAGTTCCTCATGCAAGGGGATTTGCGTTCTACCAGTCTGGGTGCATGGATAAGCCAGAAGGAAGAGTCGCATGGCCTGCATGCGTCTCCTTAGGCAAAGTGTTCTTTCAGGGGATCAAGCAAAGACTACAGAGGCCACATCATGAAGTTTAATTACTGACTGTAAAGTGCTTAACCCATTCAGAAGACAAACTAACATAAGAGCAACCTATTTTTCTTTACAACATTACTAGTCAAACTAAGCAGAGAAGGCTCACCACAACAAGGTGCAGGTTTTGCTTAGGACAGCGGTGCGGTGACGGGAAGCCATCCACTGCTCCACTGATTGACCACTCCACAGCCTTCCCAGCCTCACACACTCCCAGTCTGCCCTGCTCCAGAGGAGGGGAGATGACATGGCCCACTTCTCCATTGGGACAGCCAGGCACAGCCACAAGATACCACCCGCCCACGAAACAGCTGGGATACGGGCACACACCTTCCCATTTAAATACAAATCAAGTGAATCTACACCTTGACCCTGTGTTCTAAGCAGGAATCATGTTAATCAGGAATCAAAGCCCATGCTGGATTTGCTGCTTAGGCAGGAGATCCTCAACCCATTTTCCCCCACTCTCCACGCTTAAGGCTGTGCTCATCTCTGGAGCTCCAAAGTCAAGTGCTTCACCATTTGGGGGAAGAAATGGTAGATTTAGTTCAATTTTTCACCACTACTAATTTAAACCATCTGAAAGGCTCAGAGGAGGGGAAAGGTGTCAAGTACAGCAGGCTTCTTATAAGCAGCACTGCCGAGCACTGAGGATGAGTTAAGTATTTAAGCTTGCTTTATAGACTCTTGCTTGTTCCTCCAGTCTTCTGGGGTTTTTAAAAGTCAGAAATAAAGGCAATTTAAAAAGACATGCATCAGACACAAGAATATCCCTATGTACTCTATATATGCAGTTAAGATCTAAATAACAAGAAAAAAAAGCTACAAATCACGTCTGTATATTTATGTTAGCCTTATGAGGAAATACAAGGTTTTAGCTATGTTTAATCATAAAAATCATAAACATTGCTTTAAAGAAAAAAAAAAAAAAAGGCCCTTTTCAAAGCAGTCAGTTTACAAATATGTGAAATGTGTAGGACTGCATAAGGCAGAATTGCTTCCACAGTTTACAGGAACAGGAAGATGTGCATCAGTATAAAATGATTCTATAGAATTTCAAACAGAGGATTTCCTATGAAATTAAATGAAAAAAAAGGAAAGGGTAGGGAAAACCCAACAGTTTACTGCTGCCTTCCAATTACCTTACAAATACAGGCCAGAAGTAATCACTTGCTAAAAAATACATGTCGATAAAAGGCATATAGTTACTGCGCAGCTCTGAAGCAGTCTGTTGTCTTGGACTGCAATGCACTGCTAGCTGTCAGATGTCTCCCCCGAGAATCCTATATGGCTCCACCACGACAAACACTGCTCGTATACAGCAGCAGAATCAGAGGCATTCAAAGTGTATCTCCTAAAATATGTTTTCCCAATAGCTTTTTCCAACTAGTGGGAGAGATTAAGACTGCAGCTATAGTACACTATACTTGCCATTCACTAGCCAACTAGTTGATTTTACACCACAGGACTGCAGGCTGTTTCAAGATAATGAAAATAAAGTCTGAAGTAATAGTACCACAGAGTCAAGAGAGCATAACTAGGTGGGAGGAAGGAGGCAATAGTGGCACTCAGCAGAATTTGCTGTTAAGGTGGGAAATAGCAAAAATGTCAGAAAAAATTCTTTAAGCAGCAATCCTATAGGGGAAGAAAAAAAAAAAAAAAAGGAAAAAAAAAAGAGAAAAAGGGCCACAAAACCACTCCAGTTCAGTTGACTACACAGACTTCAAGAAGAAACTTCCATTAATCTTCACAACCATATAAGCTAAAAATCCCACATCACAGTGGGCCTTCTTCCTCTCCGAGGACATTCACTCCCCAGCAGACTCAACACTTCCTCCTCAACATTGGCCCAAGAAAACTCTGCTGTTGAAGGGTTTTCCTAAGTCACCAGGAGGGAACAGATGCCTCTGACCAGCCCATTTCATTCTCCTTTGGTATTTTACACTCAAAACACAAGAACCCGCCCATGGCAATGAGCCAGTCTTTATAGCTGAAGCTCTGCATTATAGGGGCCATCACACATTCCCTCCCTTCCTTCTCATCGGAGGACTTCCATATAGCACAGTCCATTGCCAGAGCAGGAGGCCACCTTCCACTCAGCCACTTTAGAACCCACTTCTCAACACCAAAGCACCCACACTTTTAGTGGGGCCACTCCTCTCTTTCTCAGTTGCCAGAAAATCAGAGGCCATACCCAAATTCTCCAGACCTCTGTGGATTTTACAGTGCTCCCTGCCCCAGACCTCCTCTCAAAAACCAGAGTGCCAGTCATTCCATGCCTCCGTTCATGGAGGGATCACTAAGAAAAAAAAGGGGAATTTTCTCTCAACTCTTCTTCTAGGCAGGATGAACATAATTGCATGGATCTCATAAATGTGTCATATTGAGCTGGGATCTTGATAAGTTTTATAGCACAAGAAAAAAAATAGGAGAAGTCAAAAAAAAAAAAAAAACAAGGTGCCTCAGCATACTATTCAGTGTAATCTGGGTTCTCCTTTGGCTCTTTTACAGCTTCCATCTCAGAGACATTCAAGTGCATAACACATTAAGCAATGTGCTTAGAATTTATCCTGAATGAGCCTCCCATTCTGTCCTAAGAGAACAATTACACTATTTTTAAAGGGCAAAATTAAAGCATTTGATTTTGAACTAGAGATCAATAAGTGAAAAGTCCCATCCTCATACTAAACCTCTCAGCCAGAAAATATTTTATATTGTATATTAATTATTAATAAATGTATATACTTGTCTGCTACAAAATGACTGGGAATACTGATACAGTCCCAAGAGTAGTAAAAGCAAAGTAGCTAGTGCTGCAGTAGGTGGGAGCTAAGCTAAAGTGACGGACCTGCAACATAAACCTGTGTGGGCTTCAGACACCCTCCTCACAGCTATCAAATAAAGAAAACATTCACCAGGCTATTCAAGGTGATCGGGTGAGAGTGAGTTCTTTTCCTTTATCTATTTTTAGGTAAGAGATTAAATTTAAGTTTTTATTTGACCAAAGTAAGCTTACCACAGGAGAATGGAGATAGTTTGAATCAGTGAAACAGAATTTAAAAAAAAAAAAAAAAAAACTTCAGTGGCAAATAAAAAATTTTTAAAGAGTGATAGTTCCTGTGAGAGTAGGTTCAGATACGTCAAAGCTCAAGCCTCTGTCAGAAGCCAGTAGGGGAAAAAGGTGAGAGAACAGAATAAACAAGGAGTATGATTTGATCAATCAGAGTCTCCTGTAAATAAGCATTTTTACTCAACATTCTATTAAAGACATTGTTATTTCAGCAACTCCAGTATTCACATTTTGTGCCCCTTGGTTGGTGCTTCTCACTCATCAAGATCTGCCCAAAATACCAACAGCCCAGAAAAGAAATTAGTTACTTCCCTTCTTTAAGAGCTTTGTTTGACTTTAATTACTTTTATACTTGCTTGGGAAATCAAATTTCATTCCCAAGTGGGTTAAAAAGGGGAAAGGGAAGGGAAAGAAGACATGGAGAAAAAGAAACAGAAAAAGGAGAGACAAAGGTATGCAGAAGAATCCAATTAAAACTTTCTAAGCTTCTGTTACTGAAGTTGCAGCAAAAGCTACTACTGAGCAACATGGTGGTGTGTGTTTTAAATTTTTTTTTTAAAGTTTTATTTTATCAGTCATCTATTCAGAAAATTGCTGACATTATTCTTCAAGCATGCATGATTATCAATCATTAAAAAATGCTTTTATCTGGAGCTGCTTATAAGAAATTGAAGTCTTTCCAAGGTGAAGTTAATGCAGATAGATGGTAGTTCAAGGCAGAGGAGAAAGAAGGAGAAGAACATAGGGATAGTCTGGTTATGTTTGTTTCCATGTGCATCAATATTCAAGACTGAAAAAGCACAAAGGGCTGCAGTCAGGGATTGCAATCAGAAGATTCTACGGAAGTGGATAAGAAGCTGTTATAACAAAATATCTGCTTCATGAAAAATACTTTTTTTATTTAAAAAAAACCCACAACCTTACTTCTTTCATCTTTTAGCACTGAGAGATTCTCAGTGACACAACATTCTCTGTGTTGCTTGTCCAAGCTCTATCCATGACTGCCAAAATATTTATTCTGTTGGTTTCTCTAGACCTGTTGATCAGCACTCAGCAGCATGGTCAAACTTCCATCTTTACTCCTTTCTTCCCCTCCCACACTCCCTTTTTCCTCTCCTACAGCCTTTCATTTCTCTGCCATCACCCTTCCTCACTCCATTTTAATCAAGGTTCTTTCCTAATTAAAACAAACAAATATGAGGAAGCAATTAACATCTTGAAGGAAGCAGATGGTGGAATAGTGCCATTTCGTTATTACATGAAGCCTTAACTTGCAATCTCTTCAAACTTTTTGCACTTTAATTAAGCACTGTTACAGGCGAGTTCAATGGGCTCTAAATTAGGCTTTATCCAATTAGCTCCTGAGAAGCCACTGGTGCATAGTGACAGGCTGAGGACCCACAGCAATATGGGACTGAGAACTTCCCTTGCACATGCCTAAGGCAATGAAAGGAGCAAGGTGAAATGAGAGCAGTGTGGAAGTTCTGGCACAAGTTTTTCACCATTCGTGTCACAAAACTCACTGATCCTGAATTCCACATGTATTCCACAAGTATTAAGGAGCTACAATGACTTAATGCCACCTTCCCAGAGTGAGGGCAGAAGTGTAGAAAAGCTCTAATGCAGGTCAATGGAATTGTGGATAATTTTCAGATCCTTTTATAACCTAAAATCTCTAGCATTCCCTCCACTTCAGTCCTCTGTTTCCATTTGCCCCCAATTTTTTTTTGTTTGCAGCTAGCCTAGCATTGCCAAACACAGGCCTCCACAGATGAAAAAAGCATCAAAGGGAAGCTGTGTCAGCCAGGGTCATCCTCACACGTGCTCTCCATATACACATGCCAGAGAAGCAGGCAATTAGAAGATGCTGTGACCTAATTTACCTCTGCCATACCACATTCTGGCAGGTGATCCCTCAACAACATAGCCAAGTGTCACTGAATCCTACCTGTGTGCCTCTAAGAGCAAAAAGAAAACCATCCAGTGTGACCCAGATGGACACAGCACTACACATTCTGAGACTTTGCACAGATGCATCTCCTTTCTCTACACTCATATGAAGAAAAATACGTTACATCCACTTATAGATTGGAATGAGAACCACTGACAATTTTTGTGATTCTCAATGTCAGACAAAGTTGTGTTTACTCTAAACACACATCAAACCTGTCTTTTCCATTTCTCTCAAAGATCATCCTTTTTTGTATAATCAAGGTTGGAATATGACTCATGGAGGGTTCAGAAATTACAAAGCCAGAGAACATCCCTGGGGTCAGCTGGCCTAGGAACTTTTCTGAATTAATTTCTGTTTGAAGCAGGAAAAAAAAATTCAAACCTGACTTAAAGATTTCTGTTAATGGAGACTTCATAAATACTCCTAGAATATTTTTTCAGGGCCTAATTATCACAGTTAAAGATGTGCACTTTACTTCCAGTCCAAAGTTGTCTGTTTCAGCTTCTAATCACTTCATCTTATTATACACCTTTGTCTGTACAACTGAAGAATCATAAGTCCTTCTTCATCTCTTAAAGATAAAAGGCAATATGTAACATATGTATCTGCTGAGGGATGAGACACATAATCACAGTGTCCTGGCATCATTTCATTCAAAGTTTCACACTCAAACTAGGAAACCATTGAACATAACACTAGCAAATGCAACCACTGCCTCCTACAAGCAGTGATGTTTTCCTTGCTGACCTCTTATAATTACGCCATGTGCAATGCAAACCTAATTATTATGTTGAGCATTTAATTGTGTATTTAATTGTGTAAAATTCAGAGGCTATGAACATCCAGTTCCCACTATAACCATGATTTAGCATACATGTGAGGCTGCATGTTTTCCTGCAGATGACATAATTATGGCTTGAGCATCACTTCAGTAGCATTCTGAGAACAGAACCTCTGAATTCCCTGGCTTTGATTACTTAAATCCTCAGTGATATTATCACTCTACAGGGTGGTATACACATACAATAGGATTGTCAACATCAGATTCAAATAGTTTTATATGGATGCTTAATCTTACAGTAGAAGTGTGTATACATGTAATCATTTCACACCTGTCCTTATTCAGGACATGTTCATGTTCCTGTGTGAAGTATTACACACAACTATGCCATGTTCTCAAAAAGCAGATGTTCAGATCCACGTGCTATCAAGAAAAGAATTACCTTCAGTTGCACTAAAGGAGGACTTATTTTGTACCTAGCTTATCATCTGATTATTTGCCCTCATAAATCAGTTTGAATATGCAGTTATTCTAGGCAGATGTTTCACAGATGCACTAATAGGAAGTGTTAGTGTGCTGTCTACTGACTTGCTCAGCTACTTCTTAACCCCAGCCCACAGGCATAAGGAAATCCCAATAATACTTCTGGAGCAGGCGTTGAGCCCGTGCTGACGCCAGGACCCAAAGTCACTGTCCATGACACCAAAACCAGACTGTTCTGCTCTCTAAACTCCACATGATCTAAACAAATTTCTGCAGAGATTTAGAACACGAATGCTCTGTGCTGTGCCCTGAAAGACAGATCTGCACACAAATCTGGCAGCAAAAAATCTTATAGCAACAGGCAAAGCTCCCCACCATGTCTGAGGCTGAGCTCCAGCCATTGTGCCACACTGCCCTGGAATAGTATGTGTTCTTCCAATTACCTGGGCTCACAAAGGAGGAGGCCAGATGAAGTGAGCTTTGAGAACACTTCAAAGGGTGAACAGGAGAACCCCAAATCCTACCTCATAAGAAGAGACTAAGAAAATATGGCACTTCTACCCTGAAAAGAACAAAGATGACTACTGTCTATAAATACTTTGGGGACAGGAAAGAAAAGAGATTTAAGCTGGTGCTGGGACCAGAATAAAGGATATATAAACTGGTAATAAGTAACTGTACACTGGAAATTAAAATATCGTATCTAATAATAAGACAACAAATTCTGGAATAGCCACCCATTCAGAAGAGAATTAGATATCACAAAACTAAATGGTTTTACTTTCTTTAGATGATACACAACTGCTTGTCACAGAAGTCAGGAGGTCTTCTGCAGTCCCATGTTCCTGCGCTGGTCAACGTACACATTGGGAAAAAACTCAAGGGGGCACAGGCTGAGCGCTCCAAGGCCAATAAATATTAGAAATTATTTAAGATAAAACTGAGCAATGATGGGGAAGAAAAACTGTCCCCCATGTACCATTACCAAGAGAAGAACTCAAGGGAACTTAAGACTCAAAAATAGCTGTACTGTATATGAGAATATGTTGCAGCTCATACAGCAGCTCCCATTACACATGCAATTGGAGTAGATCATTATAATGGCCACCTCTGGTCTTTAAAATCCATGGATCACAAGGCATGGTAAAAATGATACAAGTAACAAGAGAAAACCTGAAATTATTCCCGTTCACATAGCACTTGGAACCAGACAGCTGGTTCAGATCGCAAAGTTTTTCCTAGCTGGGAAACACAGCCTGACCTAAGGTTCAGACAAAGGTAAAACTAATTCCAAAATCTGTATTTGGCAAGAGCCTGGGGATACCCTCACAGCACTAGGTTTTTACATTTCTTTGTTAACATTTAATATGATTTGGAGATACAGAGGTCCAAATCCCCAGATAAAATGGAAGAACACACCACTAGCAGTAAAATGTGTAAATTAACTACAGCAAATATAGTTTAACAGCAGGATAAGGAGCAAAAAACACATATCCTAAGACAGCGTGCATACGGACTGTGTACTTGCAGTCCTTCAGACAACACAAAATCACAACTACGACTTTTCGAAGACTTTCCATAGGAACAGGAAAAAGACGGTCCTTGTTTGCACCTACATTTTGCCTTCTGCAATTGCTCTCCACCTCAACAAGTGCCCTGTGTGTGCTCAGCTGGCACTCTCTTCAACCAGTCAGCCTAGTGTCAAATTTCTAGTAAAAAATACATCAAATCCCTTGAAAACACAAGTACAGTGAACATTCCGTTTCCTCTAGAATATCTCCTCAGAGATGCAGTCTCCAGTGGACAAAGGCCAAAGCACACCTGTGACTTTAACTTGGTGCATCTTCCTTTTTGACGCTTAGATGAAATACAAACCTCCTTTGTCTGAGAATACCCAAAGAGTGTGACTTTCCCCAAGGGACAGCAGACTCCTACAGCTGATTTCACATGCATACAAATTCTCTATGTGGCTGAACTGACGCCGAGTCTGAGAAGAACTTTGTGGATCTTCAGATGAGAGACAGTATATAAAAACTGAATAAAACAAATATTTATCATCTATAAATACACACAGGCACGTTTCTCCTCTCCTCTCCACAGAGCAGAGATTCCCACTACAAAGTATCTTGCAACATGTCATATTGACAAAGCAAGCAGAAGTTTGGTTTTTTCTCTGCTCTGTACAGCAAGGCCATGTTCTTTGTTCCTACTGCTCTGATATTTATCCCTTTCTTTCTTCTTCATATTCTGCCTCGAGCCATAGGCTTGTCTGCTGTCTCTTCATATTGGAAACATGCAAGCTTGTTTGGTTTAAAAGGTCAATCACAGCTTGTCTATGCTCAGTCTTTCTCAAAAATCTCTTACTATAAGCAAGGAAAAACACTGGAGAAGAACCAGTGCTGGATGGAGGAGTATGACTGTAACCAAGGTATCACATCAGGGGCACCGATACACTTAAGGCACATGGAAGACATCATCCATCAGTTGAGGGGTTTGTGAATCACTCTGTGTTATTGGTCAACAGTAAATAAACTAATTTAATTCAGATTATAACAAAAAATGCTTAAACCATGTTCAGTTACCTTGTATTCATCATAAATAACAGCAGCAAACCATCAGGCAAACTGATGCCCCATATGCTAATCCAACGTAACTGACTGTGTCATAGAGTTTAACCCTTGAAGAAAAGGGCTAAAACAATGCCAGTTCTGTTTTACAGAAGAGGAATGGGTAGAGCTATCAAGGCTTATACGCTCTCATGACCAAGAGTTGTAACAGAGGTCTTGGCATGTTAAAGCTATTCTGTGGTTGGTTTGGAAGGTTTTTTTTTAATGCATAAAAAAATACAACATAAAGTTTGAAAATGTATGTCATCAATAGGATGTTCTACTTCTTAGTTCAATGGCAACAACTCCCTTTCAAAATAAATTGGTCTCAGTGTGTGGTACCGTTACTTTATTCTATTCAGTTTAGCAGTGCTGAGTTGTGTGTAATAAACTCTTTATAGGTTACAGAAAACTGGAATTTAGCAATCAAAAGTTGCCCAAAGTTGGAGCAGAGGATCCTACTCCTCACTTGCTTTGCCAACAGATACCTGTGTAGCCACAAACCATCCACCAACATCTTTCAACTTAAAGAAGAAAATCTTTGCAGTTGCTTCCTCTTTCCCTGGCCTGTCGGGGTTTCTGCCATCGCAGTGTTTTTGTATAGACAGCTCATGGCACTGCTAAGGCTGTTCCTCAGGTACTGTGAGCGAGAACACAAACCACTTCTCATAGCTAGGTACCAGCAGTAAAAAATCCATCAGGAACCAGAGTAAATACTCACTTGTGTTACATACACACCACAGACTAATTCATATCCACATTTCTGTGCTCCCTGTGGGCACATGGGATATCTCCTCTCGTCAGAAGAATAATCAAGTTCATTTTCCACTCCCAGGCTGGTTTCTCTGCCATCTTCCAGAGCAGCTTTTTCCTATTGCACAGCTATCTATCCTGGTGCCTCCATGACCTTAACTGAAAACCTAACCAAACCAAGACAAGTCCCTGTCAATTCAAAGTCTAAAAATGAGGTTTGCATTTAACTAGGTTTGACAGGGACTGGCTCTTGGTATGTTATTTCCAACATTTATTGATGGCCTTTCATAACTCAATTAGAGGCTCCATACTGCTCTGTCACTTCAGTTACAAGGCCATCTGTAATCACTGAAAACAAGGTAACCTGAGAGGGACCAGAGCAGAACCTCCCCCTCCAAAATCTTTCTTCACCTGTGTAGTCTGGGCTGAACTACAGCACTGAGCAGTAATGAGTAGTGCAGGCTCCAGCTGATACCCACACACCAGAGAGAAGCGGCGCTCTTCTCTGTAAGCCAGTATGTTCATTCCAAAAAAGAAAAAAAAATCCCCAAGAAAACTACAGTTTCATTTTTCTTCTGTGTGAAAAAGTGCAAGTCCCTGTCCTGTATAATCAGAGACAGCCTTGGAGCAAACACCCACGTAGCACCCTGCTGCTATTCATTACTCGCTCCAGCAGCTCACAATGAAATCCCCAGAGAGATTTTATAGCCTTCTTGTAACTCTACACGTCTATTTGAAGAGACCCCAAACAGCCGCACATGTAGGCTCCTGTCACACACTACCAGATATTTGAGAGCAGTCCCTGTGAAATATCAGAGGCACTACCCATACCTGATCTCCTAAGAAACAAAAGGACAAAAAAAATCAGTGACCTCTTCATAGTTCATGTCACATGGTGTGTCACAACTGTGTACAAACTGTACATGCCTGCAGTGGGTATCAATGTATTTATTGCACAAGATATATTATTTGGAAATTTCTGTGAGGCTTATGATATTTGGAAATTTGGTTTCAAGAGCTAAATAGCAGACTCTAAGAAAAAAAAAAAAAAAAAGAGGTGTTCAAAGAAACAGAGAGATGTTCATTACTCCATCAAGACAATGGAAAAGGCTGGAAGTTACATCTGCAGCAGATGATAGATCCTCCCTAGATTTCTTCTCTTCTTCTGTTACACATATAAAGTGTGGAGAGCCTACCTTTTGTTGGGATAAAAAAGTGATTAATGTTAACCAAAGAATTAAAGAAGAAGAGAAATAAACTAATATTCATCTTTACTCAGGACAGAAGCAATTTTAATGGCCAAAATAAGGCTAGAAATTCCTTTTTATCCTTTTTTTTTTTTTTTAATCAGCTATTTAAGGCAGGGAATACTTTACAAAGATACTAATGAGTTCTGAAAATGGAATTTGGACCTGCTCTTTCTTCCTGAAATTTAACCAGGACATTTCCCAAAGACAAGTGCATCTCCTCGGTATTCAGTTGAGATCAGCAGCACCCCAAGAATGCCAATTCTACAGCAGATGCAAACTGACACAGAAACACACTCTTCATCACCAGTCCATCAGCCACCTCTCCTGGTTTAGAGCAATCCTCTGTCTCCTTTTTATTTTGATTGTAGATAAGGACACAGAATCTGGTTAACTCTTTTAGCTTTACAATATCATGTCATGAAATATCAACTGCTGCCAATTTATGCCACAGACCTTCTGGACTGTGTTCTTGCACTTTCCATTCAGTCTGTCCCAGATGTGTACTGCAGGCTATAGCATTTTTGAGCTATCCAACTTACCTGTGTACACGCACTCTGGAATGATATGAATATTACATGCAGCAGCACTTGCAGCAAGCAATACGTTAAGTTCTATATTTTTAATGCCACTTTTAGTATGCCTATAAAAAGACTCTATGCAAAAGATTGGATTATGTATTTTTGCACTGTCTGGGAATAGGATACGAGTGAGAGATGTGGCAAGTGGGAATGATCCCATCCAGGTGCAGCAGCCTTTGGCAACCAGCACTTACAAAGAGTGCTGTAAAACATATCTTCCTACAGGCAGCACAGCTAGTTAAATTCATAGAATTTTTACATCTCAGAAGGTTTCCAACAGGCTATCACATGAAAAGTGCTGGTGAATGCTATCCCTTGCAGTGAGTGGATTACATGCTGCTCTTCAATTTCTCTGTATCCACTCAAAAATGTGACAATTTCACATCTTATAGTGTGCTCTCCCACAGCTCATAACAGAGGGCCAGAAGGAAGAGAAATGCCTGCCAGACACTTTATCAACATTTGATGATATTTGGAGCCTTCTCTCATATTTTTCCTTACCTCTTATGAACTAAATTAGGGCACAAGGACCCATTAGAGCTTCGTAAGTGTCTCACTTTCTTTCACATCACTCCTGTTTCTGCACCTCAGCTTTGGCCTGGAAAGACTTCCCCAGCAGCAAGAGAACATTTAACCTCTATGATCTTTACAATGTTTGATTTCCTTGAGATAGCAAATGTACAAAACAAGCAGGACTGGGAGCACTTTAAAGCAAGGATAACTCAGATTACTGCAAGGCTTTTTTTCCTTGGCATCATTTGCCAAGAGAGATATTCCTAGAACAGACAGCATTTCCTGATGCTGCTTCCCCCAAATAACAGAGAAACTTACCAGGTAATTAGGTGATTAAAACAGAGAGCCTGACTCACAATGAGGGATGAATCGATAAGTGACCTTTGACAAAATGGAGCCATTGATCAATTATTACTTTTTTAATAAACGATTCTTTTCTTGTGTCAGCTGGGACTTCTTCCCTCACCTATAGCACTAACATTAACCTTTGCCACACAGGGATTAAAGGAGATGACACTATAGAGAACTGTCAAGCAAGATGCCAGCAAGAGAACAAATGGTAAAATGGAGGCTCAACTGAGCCGCTGGCTCACTATTTCCCTTTGATGGTTTAGCTGATGCTGCTCAATTTCATCACCACCATCCCACCCTCTGTTTGCTGTACACAAGCTCTGAGATGCCAGGTTGGTCAGAGAAAGAAGGCAGCTCTCAATGGGGTTAAGAAGGCCAGGGATAGCCAATGAAGGCAGATGGGGCAAGGTGAAACATAACACTGCCATAACAACATCAATATATTGGCTGCAGAACCACAAGAAAAATCAAGTTCTACAATTCCAAAGCAAGCTGTGATGATCCACAGTTTCCAGGCCCTTAAATGATGGCAGGCACAACCCTGAATTCTTTCTATTTCACTGGCTGGCTCCGTCTCAAAACACTTCTGCCTCTATACATGCCAACCTGTTTGACTTCAAGGCATTTGCTTTTCCTGAGTGGACTCCATCAGTCACGTCAAGCTGCAAGAGTTATTTTGGGAGAAGGGGAAAAAAAGCCCATAGGGAAAAGCACAGCTTCTCAAGTGTACAGCGCCTGGGACCTGAGTTCAGTCTTAACCCAGATCTCCTGGTGTGAAGCATGCACTAATCAGGTGAGCCCTCTGACACCATGCCCACAGGAAAAAGACCATCTGGAAAGAGTTTTTAAAACCTTAAACAGGTAAAACTGCAAGCATGATACAGGAACAGGAAAACCTCAGCATTTGGAAGGGAAGCAGCTGCTTTCTGTTTTTAATGGTAGTACTCACAGAATCACAGAATCACAGAATTGTAGGGGTTGGAAGGGACCTCTAGAGATCATCGAGACCAACCCCCCTGCCAAAGCAGGTTCCCTACACCAGGTCGCACAGGTAGGCGTCCAGGCGAGACTTGAATATCTCCAGAGAAGGAGACTCCACAACCTCCCTGGGCAGCCTGTTCCAGTGCTCCGTCACCCTCACCGTGAAGAAGTTCTTACGCACATTCGTGCGAAACTTCCTATGCTGCAGCTTATGTCCGTTTCCCCTCGTCCTGTCTCCACGTACCACTGAAAAGAGACTGGCCTCACCACTACGGCCGCCACACCTCAGATATTTATAAACCTGGATCAGGTCCCCTCTCAGTCTTCTTTTCTCAAGGCTAAACAGACCCAGTTCACTTAGCCTTTCTTCATAGGGGAGATGCTCCAGGCCCTTCACCATCTTTGTGACCCTCCGCTGGACTCTTTCCAAGAGATCCCTGTCTTTTTTGTACTGGGGAGCCCAGAACTGGACACAGTACTCCAGATGAGGCCTTACCAGGGCAGAGTAGAGGGGGAGGATCACCTCCCTCGACCTGCTGGACACGCTCTTTTTAATGCACCCCAGAATGCCATTGGCCTTTTTGGCCACGAGGGCACACTGCTGGCTCATGGCCAACCTGTCGTCCACCAGGACGCCCAGGTCCCTCTCTGCAGAGCTCCTCTCCAGCAGCTCATCCCCCAGCCTGTATTGGTGCATGCAATTATTCCTCCCTAGGTGTAAGACCCTACACTTGCTTTTGTGAACCTCATCCGGTTTCTTCCTGCCCAGCTCTCCAGCCTGTCCAGGTCTCGCTGAATGGCAGCACAGCCTTCAGGCGTGTCAGCCAATCCTCCCAACTTCGTATCATCAGCAAACTTGCTGAGGGTTGCCACTATACCCTCATCAAGGTCATTGATGAAGATGTTGAACAAGACCGGACCCAGCACAGACCCCTGGGGGACACCACTGGTCACAGGTCTCCAGCCAGACTCTGCACCACCAACGACGACCCTCTGTGCTCTGCCAGTCAGCCAGTTCTCAACCCACCTCACTGTCCACTCATCTATCCCACACTTCCTCAGCTTTGTTATAAGGATGTCGTGGGAGACAGTATCAAATGCCTTTCTAAAACTCTCCAGTATGGCTTCTGCTACAACGGCTCAGCTGGGTTCTCCATACACTTCTTTAGGTGGTATGTCTCACAGGAGCTGCAGGGAGGATCATACAGTTGCTTCTCACACGGTCTGACTTTGTTAGTCCCTGTATGTGTTGCACCATGGGCTCCAGTGGGGCAAAACGACCCCGTCTTGGTCAAGTGCCATGAAGCCAACTGCTTCAAAGAATGAAACACACTGCAGGCAGCTCAGCCGTTAATAAAAGGAAACATTCAGCTAAAGGGAGTGACGTAGAAAGCAGAGAACACCTCAAAAGAAGCCTCTAGTTCGGCTGCAAACATCTTGTGCACGTATGATTCATTGCCATCCATGACAACAGCAGGCACCCAAGTATTGCTCAGACAAATCTGAAGCATCTCCCCAGCTATTAGAGAAAGAGGGGACACAGTCAGCTGAAGCCCCACCTCACTAGACATTTCCAATGCAAAAGCAGATTCACTGTGGACAAGAGGTATGCCTTGTTCCTCCTTCTCTGGAATTGGTCAGTTGGTAATTTTTTTAAGCCATCAGCTTGATATATCCAACAAAAACTTTGTCCCTGTTAGAATTTCACAGAATCACAGAATCACAGAATTGTAGGGGTTGGAAGGGACCTCTAGAGATCATCGAGACCAACCCCCCTGCCAAAGCAATTTAATAAATGCCTGCCATCTCCACAGGAGAGAACCATTCTGCCCATGCTGCCTCATATAGTTTCTTATCCATCGAGTGGTCCACCCATCAAATCCACATCCCTCCAACTGCCATACTGAGACAAAACAGAGTGGTTCCACAGGACAGCAGCCTCTACCTCTGCATGCAGAGGTACAAAAATTGTACAAAATTGTACAGTTCCTCAAACCATAGACCCAGATTTTGAGACACAACAATGCAACTGAGTGGAATCAAGGCAACTGATAATCATTCCATTAAAAATTGGCTTAATGGGGTTCTTCATTAACAGGTCTTTAGGAAGAAAATTTCTAAATTTTAGCATCTTACACTGTGAGAGAAGTTATGGATGCCCCATCCCTGAAGGTGTTCAAGGCCAGGTTGGATGGGGTTTGGGGCAGCCATATCTAGTGGGTAGCATGAGGGTTGGAACTAGGTGGTGATATTTAAGGTCACTTCCAGCCCAAGCCATTCTATGATTCTTACACTGTGATTTCTGGCATATTTAAAACTAAAAACAAGAACACACATAGCTTTCTTGCTCTTTGTCTAGGATCCCAAACTAAATTGTGAGTGGCAAATTATATTCCATTAAAGGACACCAATTAAAGATAATCATGCTTCTATTTGAATACTTTTTATCTGGCATTGCTACAAGCGACATCTAACATTAACAGAATTGAAGGATTAGAAGGAAAAATGCCTTTCACTTAAATGCTTACTCCATGAGTCTGACAGCATTCCATGTCAAGTCAGTTTCACTGTTTCTGCTATAAGGAGCCATTTCCCCTGTTAGTTGAGCTGGATTAGACTCATATAAATAGGAAAAGAAAAATACATATGAAAATGTAACTACAGAAAGTCAAATATTAGCAAGAGAGCCCAAGGAGAGCACTTCTTTTTTTCAGCTGAGTAAAATGAAGCTTCTGGGTAGTCCTTAAACAACGCACACACAAAAAATCCTCTGCTTCAAGTAAACACACATTTCCCATCAGGCACAAAAACACGTTCAACAGACAGCGTCAATATTGGCAATGGCCTCTTTTTTTCTAATTTCAGTAAAGTGAGTGATCTGTTTTTTCACATAGTCTACCCTAGAAACATGAAATATCTATGATTCACACTGCAACCTACCTTTCCAGTCATACAACTGAGGAGGAAGGCACACTGAATGTTTTGTGGGTTGTTGTTGGTTTTTTGTTTTTGTTTTTGTTTTTTTTTCCCCATCAGAGAATAAAAACATTAAAAGCATTGTGGATTTTTTGGTATTTTGTTCCTCCTCAAAAGTAGTCTCGTCACTCAATGTTTCCCTTCTGCATTTCCCCACGCTTCCCCCACTTCAAGCCCACTGCCTGGCACTCTTTCCCTTCTCAGAGTTTGTCTCTTTCCTCACTGTGCTTGTTCAGGACACCCACTTCAGTGCTGCCTCTGGCTCTCCCCTGTCCCTCTCCATGCTGAGCTGACTGGACTCTTGTGCAGCTGCCAGTGGGGTCAGAGCATAGAGGTAGCTGTTACATGTGTACTTCTTACGTCAAAAAGCTCCATTTTGTGCTTTTAATTCATTCTGTTCACTTTGAAACTCTTTCTATAGTCCTTCACCCTTCCTTCTCCCTTACTTCTTCTACTTCCCTATATCTTTTTCCCCCAGCCAAAGCTTGGTAATTTTCTTCATGTTTCTCTCTTGGTCTTAAAACTTCCCATTTCTTTCCCATTCTTCACCTACTTCCTCTGGCTAATTTTGTTACCAGACTGTGCTTTTAGTGCAGCCAGGTCTTCCAGTACCTCCACAACTGTATCATTTGTTAGACTCCTTAAATTTTCTCCAGTTTCTCTTTTGGAGTTCCAGCACTGCCAGTTCTCAATCACACAAACACCAAATCCACTACCTTCAAAAAGTGCTCTCCTTCACTAAGAATTGAATGCTCCTATAGGAAGCAATCACCATTTTCACAGGGGTGCATCATGATGCATCAGCGTTAAGAGGGTGGCTTACTAAGAACTGATTAGAAGAGATGAGCAATGCTTTGATAATCAAAGCTGAATCCACTTGAGGTTAAGACAAAGGTTTGGGCTGTCAGTTCTTCTCCCTAGAAACTTAAAAGAAAAAAAAAAAGACTCAGCTGAGATAGTTAGGCCATGGACAGTGCTAACCAGGGCTATCAAGAAATTCCAAGGCAAGAGAAGTCAAACCAGCTATCTGCAGCAACCATTTACCTCTTCATGGTCCAAACTCTACATAGTCAACAAGCAACTGCACAAGGCAACTTTCTAGCAACCTAAGGAAGCTAAAAGGTTAGTGATATAGCATTCAGAGCACCACAATTTTCACCTGGAAAATGAGAGAAGAGAAAGAGAGTGGCATCTGTTCAGTAGGCTGAATGATGTGGCACACCTGGGACAAAGATACAGACAATTCCCAAGTAGTGAGGTGGGATACAGCCTTTCAAAGTTTAAGGCAGGATCCTCTCTGACAAAGTCGTTTGCGGTGACCTGTTGCTCCCTCACAGCACAGGAAGGTTGCCTGTAGCATCACTGCATTACTGCAGTTTGCTACTTGACATGACATGCTGCCTAGCCAGACACAAATGTGGGTGTGCGGGTGGCACAGGAGAATGAACATGCAGGCAGCTATGATTGAAAACTCTGAAAGTCTAAGGTCTCTGCAAACGCCTGAGTTAAAAGCAGAGGCAGCCTCCTGGATCGATTATGCATGCACGCCACTGAAAATACAGGCAGCTAAAGTGCCAGAGCCCTGCTGGATAATTTATAGGCTGTTGTTAGTATTCACAGAGCGGTGGGCAGAGTTCAAAGGAACAAGGTGGAGAATAGAAGTTTGAGCCTTATGAAAACACTGTCACAGCCAGCATGAGCTTCTGCTCCATAAGGGGCCCCGCTTGTGCTAGGTACAGGCGGAAGCCAGCAGACATCAGCATAGCAAGAGCTGAGAACTGCCATCCTGGCACAGGCGCAGAGCTGCCAGGCAGCGTGTACAACCAGAGAGCACTAATGTGCAAACTGTGAGTGTCTGAGCATGTGGTTGCTTTGCTTTTTGGAAAGTACAGGTCGGCTGTGTGGCAAACAGCCTGTGACTGTTCTTTCCCCACAATCTTTCCTCACTATACCTTTAATTCTCCTACCTGCCATACCTCATGTTTCGTGGGTTACTTCTGCCATAAACACCAAGCAGGGAATAACTGAGGACCTTCAGATGTCTTTTTTACTTAATGGTTTCACCAGGATTTGAAGTCAGAACTTCAGAGGAAAAAAATAATCATCCTAAGCCACTTAAAACATGAGCTCTGTTCAGGTGAGCTTGAGTTTTTCAGTTTCACCACTGCCTGAGCCTCTTAGCCATTAAGTTATCAGAGAGAAAGACGGGAAGACAGTGAGGTCACCAATTTACCAAGCTCCATGTCTGCTCACTTTTGAGATTACACACAACACCAACAGCATTAGCATAAGTACTGGGTTGCTGCCTTCAGCAAAATGAAAAGCAAAACCTCCCTCGCCCGACTTCTCTCTCTGCAAGGCTCCTGTAAAACTGGATATATACCAAATGCAGGCAGACATACAGGGCCACTCTGCATGCTGTTACTATTCACCATCAACTACATAGCACAGTAAAAGGAGTAGAAGAGAAGGCATCATGCAGACAGATAAAAGAAGGGATTTAGCCAATTTTATACCTGCACCTGTACATCCAGGTGCTACCTTTAAATTTCACTTTCACATCACCTCTCCGCAGCACCTAGCACACTCCTCTTCAACCTTACATATCTCCCAAGAGTCTTGTCTGAAGGTACACGTAATTACCTGATCTGTAAACTTTTCTAAATGAAGCTCCCTAGCCTTTGCAACACACATCTGAACTGAGAAGGTACACAGGAATTTAGTATCACACATTGTGCTGCTTCAGAGACACCAATAGCTTGTAATGAAAACTTTTTGTTCTACATTTGGACAGCACCAAACAAAATACAATCCTAGTGCATGAGCCAGGATTAAGGCAGTACAATTAAATAGATAACAGTCACTTAAACTAGTCTCCACTCCATACAAGTTCAAATACAACTTTTTTTTTTTTTTTTAATCTTTGTAGAGTCTGGAGGACTAGAATATTGACAGAGGTGTGTTCTTTTAATCATTATAGTCAATTTTTAATTAATTTATTTATTTTTTAAACAAAGAAGCTGCATCTTTATTCTCTTGAGCACTGGCATGGACTCTCAGTGTAGTATCAGTCAAACTATTAAATGCAGTACGTAACTTGATTAGCTCAGTTTCTACACCTGTGGTAGTCATTGGGGTCTTGGCAATTAATCTATAAAAGGTCCACAGCAATATTTCAGGTGGATATTCAACAGAAATGTTATTAAAAGTCAGAGGATAGACATACATGTTGAGCAGCACAGAATTTTGAAGACTGGCAGCACCTGCTAATAAGTTTGACAACCATTAACTTACAGAACAGTTTGGGATAGAATCTCAAATCAATCCTAAGATGAAGAGCACACAAAATGTGATTAAATAAATCAGTCTATTGTTTATGATTTTCAACAAAGAGGATTTAAACTCCTTTCATTGAATTTGGGACCCATTTTAGAGATAAGAAATAAGAGATAGCAATTTGCTCTTGTCACAAAACAACTCAATTGCGGAACAAAAATAAAAGTTTCTGCCTCTCATCCCCTCCATTTGGTTGTTTATCTCTGGCAGTACAGAGTGGAGGCTTCAGGAAAAAAAAAAGAAAAAAAAAAAAGAAAAAATCTGGACAGGGTCTGGAAAAAAAAAAAAGGTGGTTGGGTGGAGCTATAAAACAGACAGAAAAGACTTGTGTGGAAATAGAAAGATTTAATGTGTTTAACATGCAGAGAGACAAAAATTACAAAGAACAACCAAATCTGAAATGACATATAAATCAGTTTACAAACAGAACCATTTTCCCAGTACAATTATGGTGACAGAATAATCACTGGAGAGCTTTAAGAAATCATTCGCTGAGCACTTACATGGGATTATCTAGCAAGGGGACCCAGGAGACCTGGTTGATCTTCAAGAACAACCTCCTCAAAGCACAAGAACATCAGAATCGATGTGCAGGAAGCCAAGCGGGTGTGGAAAGAAGCAGGTGGCTGAATGGAAAACTCCTGATGGAGCTCAAGCATAAAAGGAAGAAATTGGAAGGTGAAAGCAGGGGTGGGCTCTGCAGAAGTAGAATGAAACTCTGTCTCAAAACAACAGGATGAAAACTAGGAAAGCTTGAAACAGCATGAAAATTCACAAAATGTGAAAGGTGGCAAGATGGGCTTTGAAGTGCACCCTCGCAGCAAGACTACACAAACTCAGGCCCAGAGATGAACGAGACAAGATGTGCCAGAAAGGGCACAGAAAATACTTAGGTCCTCAATGCTTAAGTCTTTGCTTGTGATATCTGTTCTCAGCCTGCCTCTTCCACATGCCCATTGGAATTATCCAGGGGACAGAAACAATACCTGCAACAGAGGAAGACTGACTTATGAACTGCTTAAGAAAACAGAGCTTACTCAGTACCCTGGGACCAGACAACATATCCCAGCCGGAGCAAGGGATGCAAGGACAGCTGGTGTCCTTCTCTGTCTTGTCTGAGAGGTCACAGTGATTGAAGGAGACTCCTCATGACTGAAAAAGTTTAATATCACACCTCTACTCATGAAGGGAGAGAAGGATTCAGGAAATTTCAGACAGGTCAGCCTAACATCAGTCCCTGATGTTAGAGAGACTAACATCTGGGACTGATGTTAACATCAAAGACTGCAGCAAATCCTCCTAGAACAAGGCACAGGAATAGCCAAAATACAACTGGGAATGAACAGCAGGAGTTTATCTAGGGAAAACTCAGGCTGATTGCCTTATGTGATGAGATGACTGGCTTGGTGAAGAAACAGCTTTTGAAACAGCTACCAACAGCATACTAGTAAGCTACATAGAGATGGCTGGAATCAGATGAGCATACTGCAAAGCACATGGAAAAACGACCAGACCATTGAACTCAAAGGCTAGTGGTCAGCAGTACAACAAACCAATGGTAACCCATTAGTAATGATGTTCCTCAGGGGTTCTTTGCTGGAACTTCTCTATTTTGTCAGTGTCGTCTTTGTGCTGTACTGTGCTGCATATGTGGAAATAATCCCACTCTATGACATGCTGTGTGTGCTCTTGCCAACATAGTTCAGTTCAGTATATAACTAGTTTTTACAATACAAGAATCATCATGATGGATAGGGGCTGGAGCACGATAGGCAAAAAGGCTGGGAGAGATGTGTTCATTCAGCTCAAAATAATACTAATATTTGGTCCCCGTTCTCTCCATACTTTTCAGCACTAAACCTGAAAACTCTACGCATATCTGTGAAACCTCACCATTCTCTAAGGGAGCACAAAAGGCAAACTGAAAGATGGAGACATGTTTTAAGAACCAAAAGCACAGAGTTTTTAATTTCTTGTTTCCAAAGGTACATAGAAGTCTACAGGAGAGCCAGGAAACAAACCCCCAAATAGTCCAACTCTCTTTTCCCTAAAAGCTTGCCGCATAAATGTATTCTAGGACTAATGGTCCCATAATTTTGCAGTTTGTCTGTATTGGAGGGTTCTTGCCAATCAATTCACCCACGGAAAGTTAAATAAAACTCGAAAGGACAGTTAAAATGGTATTAAACTTAAAGTTTTACATGACATAAAACATGCAGCTACACAGCAAGCTGAAGTGGAAGGGAATGGGGGATTCCAACACAGTTTACATAGTAAACTCATTTGTAACATGTCTCATGTTAGCATACTACGTAATGATAAGACATTACATAGTAAAGGACAAAGAACATCACAGCGCTACAGAATTACTCAATATTCATTAAAATCATATTCATCAATATTCATTTAAAATTCAAAAAGAATATAAACTCCCCTCAAAGTTACCCATTGTCTATCCTACATTTCATGGCCCTTGCAGAACCACTCAAAACAAGATGTACAAATTGAAGGGGCAGAGCTCCTACAGCCAAGCAAGCCCAAGTTCCCCAGGCAGTGCAGTACAGCCTCACAACCAGAAATGCCACCCTCTCTACAAACAATTCAGGGCCCTCCATGTTTTTGGGCAGCCTTGCACTGACTAATGTACAGCGCCAAAGATATAACCTATATGTATAATGTCATATGAATGGCATTAGATGTTTTTTGCATTACCTTGGTAGCACTTTGGCCAACAATCCTCTTGCTATGCGCCACTTACTTTGCATACTCATCCTGCTGAGAACCTAAGACTTTTTTCTTGGCATCCTTCTGAACACTCAGCATCAACATAATTACTCTCTCATTCTCTTTTATAACAAAAAAATATATCTATACAACTACCTTCTGTTTTTTTAAAACCCGCATTGGTCACTTCACTGATGGACCAGTATGTCTCCCTACCTACATTAGAAGGATGATGGGAAGTTTCGGGACAGAAAAACTTCATCAAGTAAGAAGTAAGCTGTTTAAATACAACAGATGGAAGGTGCACAGACACAAATTCTGAAGCAAGGGCCGCAGCTTGAATTATTATTGTAATCCTTTGCCACATGCCTACAGAAAACTTGACAACAGCTAAGCTGTCAACATGCTATCATACCACCCATCCTGCTGACCAATCTTTGTTTTTCTGTACTCCTCCAGTTATCTGTGTCCATCTGTTGTCTCTTGTCTCATTATTAGCTTGCTAGCTCTTTGGGGCAGGGAACATTTTTTGCCCTGTGTTTGATTCTGGACTGTGTAGGTTCTACCACAATAGGCAGGGATAATAATAACAAAAATAATTAGACTGTCTCTCACTAACTCCTTGGATTTGAATGTTTCCCCCGTAACTTCACAGCAGGGTTCACAAACAATTATTATTTCATACAATATGGAGCCTCATAAACAAATTACTATACCCCAGCCTATCTCTGATGACTTAATCAGTCACCCCCCTTCAGGCCTGCATGTGCTGAGCTCTCCATTTGCTTCAAATGGTGAGTGTGTGTGTGAACTCAGCTCCAGAGGAAAATATCAGCCTTGTAGGGTAGTAGGACTAATGCCCTAGATATAACCCTTGGATAGATTTTCCCTGGACAGAACAACCTTCCTACATACAAACTGTTGCCTCCTACTATTATGTGTCAACCCTGACTCATTTCTACTGCCAAGAAGTAGAGGATAATTTCTTCATCCTCCACTCTGAAAAATGGCAAGAACCTGCAGTTACAACTAATTTAAAGGCAGAAAGAGGTTTTATCATGAACTTCACACGCACACAGTGGTCAATCCCAATGTTGCCCTTGTTTAACAAGTATATATTCCTGGATGTTCTGTTCTTTGAGATTTGTAGAGGAACTGGATCTCTGTACCAGATTTGCTCAGAAATTCACCCTTAGGCCCGATTAATATCTGTTTATGTAAATCTAAGATGTAGAAAAAAATGAAAGAAAGACACTACATAATGTTTTGAATTGTTTTCCAGTAGCCACTGAGGAGGTTTTGCTAAGCCCTCAGGGAGTTAGAACAGTAGCCTCTCTGGAAGTACCATCAGCCCCTTTTACAAGTACTAAAAGTCCATGTCTTTACTGGACCAGGCTTTAGGCTCCCTTTTCTCTAGCCATCAGAGTCTAACACACCTCCCTCAAATGCCTAACCCACACTACTCTGCTTTAGGTAACTGGAAGAACAGTTCGTTCCACAGATGAAAATCCTTTGCCTTTATTCAATGTATTTCATGGAAGAACACAGAAAAATCATTCTTCAGGAATGACAACACACTATAAAAGCCTGCAGTGGATTTTAACAGGTAAAAAGAGAGGTGGAGGTCTTCTTTTATTTATTACTATTTCTCAAAATCTTCCCAGCGCAAGTTAGTCAATAGCTGGGAGAAGAACCTCTAATGTCTCCAATTTCTAGTTAGGAGAACATGGAAAGCTGGATGAGCCCTCTGCTCTTTATCCACAGAAACAGAAGGACTTAGTGCTGGATGCATATGTGACTGACGAAAGCTACAAGCTTGCTCAGGCCTTTTTGGGACACACAATATAAAACTGACTTATGCCAGGGACACAGCAGGTGCTGCAGGAGCATTGCAGAGGGAGGGTTACACCCAGGTCCTGCCTCCGACACTACCACCACAATAGAAAGCAACGGCAGAACTCTACCTTTCTGGGAGCCCAGAAGGGGCTGGAACTAGACACTGGGGGTTCAGGCAGTCCATTTCTCTTCTGAATAGGTCAGAATTATAACAAAACAAACTATATAAAATCTGGCAGCTCTACGTCTCACCTGCTCTTAAAGCTTCCTGTGATGGAAGCACTACAGCCTCTCTCAGAAGTTATTTTCATGCTTAACTATCCAGTCACAAAGCTTTTCTTAGTATCCATCTCCACATCTTACTTGTCATAAATTAAGCTGATTACTCTTGTCCCATTCCCATTTGACGCAGAGAACAATTAATCACTGTCTCTTTTAAAACAAGCTTTCAAATACTGGAAGACTTTTCATGTCCTTTGTCAGTCTTCTCATCTGTAGACTAAACTAACTGAATTCTGCGGTCCTCTTCTCACATGTGACACTTGCTGCTCTGGGCACCTTCTCCTCATCTCTTTCCACCATTTCTGGGTTTGCTGCTCATGCCGGACACAGTGTTTGGCTACTTCAGCTGCGGCTGCTAGAGTAGAAAAACTACTGCCTGTGTGCTACACGTGACATTTCTGTTAAATATACCCTGAAATGAGATTTGCTTTTTTGCAATGTCACCACACTGTTGACTCACATTCTGTCTCTGACTCACTGTAGTGCCTCCCAGATCCTTTTCTGCAGTACTGTTGCCTGGCTTGTTATTCCCCATTTTGCATGTAGGCATTTGATTTCACCTTCCCAAACACAGTATTTTTCATTTGTCTTCAATTAATTTCTTCTTATTGAATTCAGACTGTTTTCCAGTTCATCAGGTATATGACCAATGCTGTGCCAACTTCCTGCTTTGTGTTACACATGGGCAAACAGACAGCGAGGAAGAACATACAAACTTCTTAAAGGAGTTATTAAGAGAGTTATCGTCTTATAAAAAGCCTATCAATTTGTCACTCCCTCTTCACTCTGCAGTTCTATGTGATACACCATGGTCTTAGTAAGCAAGCAGCAGCTCACTGAAGCCTTATAAGATGCATTTATTTAATAAAATTATAATTCACTGTCAGAAAAGGATTGCAATATCCCAAGCACCACATCACTCTGACCCAAGTGGGAACCAAACAGAGCTGTTAGCAATGTATCAGTGTGTCAAGTAGGTCATATCAACAAACAAGAAGGACAAAGGAAATATCTAAAATAAAAAATTTAAAAAAATTACGCATTTTGGTCCACTATTGTTAGATAGACTGTCAAATATGCATTTGATTAATGACTTGTATGAAAATACATGGGGGATCAATTTGTTTCCCTGTATTTTCCCACAAAGCCCTTTGGCTCCCAGATACGTAGCCGGTATTCGAAATGTATCTGCCTGAAATTCTGTTGTATCGAGCTCTCTTTCAAAGCACTGCATGAGCTAGGCAGACAAACCAGCAGATTTTGATTCTGGAGTTTTCACACGGGCATATGGAGTTCTGCGAGAAGGCAGATCTCACCACAGAATTCCTACATTCCCCTTTTCAGTGCCATATCTAAAGCTTTTTTCAGTAGTCCCCAGTAATAGGACAAAATCAATAGGTACAAACTGAAACACAGGAGGTTCTGTCTGAATGTAATGAAACTCCATTGCGTGAGGTTAGCTGAACACTGGAAAAAGTTGCCAAGAGTGCTTGTGCTCTCTCATTCCTTGAAGATATTCAAAAGCTATCTAGCCATGGTCACCTGCTCCAGGTGACCCTATTTGAACAGTGGCATTGGACAAGATAACCTCCAGAGATCTCTCCCAGCTTCCACCATTCTTACGGTTTCACCAGTCATCAACAAACCAAATATTTTCCTGAAAAACAGTTTCTCTGTGGCTTAAATCTGTTCCGCATACTATAGTGGAAACTCCTGTAGTCTGATATTGAGGGATGGTGCAGAAAGAAATTGCAGCCAACAAGAGTTCCTTCTTAGGATAATTCTGCCATTTTGATTATTGCATAAACTGATAAAGATCTTTGCAAGAACACTTTAATTCAGACTTCTTCTATGCTCAGAAAGGTCAGACAGGTTATTCCCTCCTTTCCATTATTTCCCAGAACTGGTGAAGATAGAAAGCTCAGTAGTCAAAATAATTCAAACTGTTTAATGCAATACGAACGTATTGCTCAGATCAGCTGAAAGGTTTATTCCAGATAAGATCTCAGACTAAAGCAAGAACTCATCTTCCTTACGACACCCTAGCACAAGGAAAGAGGAAAGGAGTGCAGCATGTCCATCCACTAGCTCTCCCAGCCTAAACAGAAGAATTCAACCAAGTAAAGGAGGGAGATATCATAATCTTGTCTCACCTTCCACTGCTCCTAAGGCCAGAAGAGAAAATGTTAAATCACAATTTTATACCTGTGTTCAGCAAATGATTTATCTACATGCAGCAAACGAAGGTCAGTTGAGCTACTATATATCTGGAAGTAACGAGAGCAAGCGCACCAGTATGACCGGTCCTTTAACTTGCACCGCAGCTTAATTCACCCAGAGACACAACCGCAACTACAAGAGTAAAAAAACAAGAGAGTGTCAAATTGATCACAAAGCTTCTTGAGTGATAACATTCCTTGAAAAATCTCTCTTCAATTTTGTGTTTTGATAGAAATGCAGCCCCTCTGTCACTTCCCTCCATGGTCATGAAGACAGCTGACAGAAGGTCCTTCCACACATCCCTTACCAGATCCCATTCCTCCTTGCTCCATTTAGTTTCTGCAGTTCAAGCAGATTCCTCTCTTCTCCTGAAATCAATGTTTAATTAACACATTATTGGGAAAAAAAAAAAAAAAAGGGCTGTAACAGCAGACTGAAATGAAGCCAGCACCCTCCCTGCTCTGCAGATGCAGCCAGTCCCATCAAACAGTTACCCTGCTGGAGAGCTCTTCTTCCCTCAGCTGCCAGCAAACATCATCCTTTTCCTTGGTAACCTTCCTTTGCATCCCCATGGGACTCTTCCCCTCCTTAGAGGTGGTACACAACAGCAGAAAATACAGGCTCATATCGCAGAAAGCAGAGGGAGAGAGCAGCAAGTGCACTTTGGGTAGCCTTACACTATGGCCAGTGCCTCACCTTTAACCCTGCCTTCCCTGATGGAGCAGCACACGATTCTCCTGATGCCTTCCCCTCACTCAGCACAGCAATAGGAGGAGATGTGCAGTTGATACAGGACAGTAAGCTTTGCCATGAGCTCTCAGGGTCAAATTCACCAAGATTCTGGGACTACATACAGTTACACATACCTAAAGGCAGCAGAAAGACTACCAGCAGCTTCAAAAGATTTACATCATGCCTCCCCCCTCGCCTCCTCCCAACTTCATCAATTATTATTCTAGCCCATTCTTTGGCTCTCATCCGGCTGCTGGGAGGTACTTGGATGTAGGGGATGCTGCAGCATTGTCAAGGGCATTGCCTGGCAGGCTTTGGACACCTTTCCTGCTGAGTACCCAGGCACCCTCATGACAGGGTTGGTACAGCAGGCAAGATACAAGAGTATCAATGAACTCCAGGGTTGCCCTGCCCTAGTTTTAAAAGAGACACTGGAATCTTTGAAAAAGGCTACTATCCCAGCACTGCCATTCCCAGGATTCAAAGCTTCTGGTGTTAATTAGTTCCTGTGATGTGATGGATGACAAGCGGCAGGGCCGGGAATGACACAGGCAGATTGTGTTCAAAATAAGCCATCCCTCACCATCAAGGGCAAAGGAAAGGAATCTAGAAAGGACAGGAGCTAAGCACACCGCTGAGAGATGACAAGTATGCTGACAGATGCCCCCTCATCCCTGACATCCCCTTCCCATCATCCCAGATCACTCCTGCTGCCAGCAGACAAGAAACAGGCAGGGGAACATGCCTGGGGGAGAACTTGGGCATAGGGATGTGAGAGATAAGCGGAAAGCTCTGAGAATTGGGGAAGTAAGGAAGATGAAGGGCTAACACCCCCTGTGGTAAGGGGTGTGACAGACCTGATAGCTGCAGGCACATCTCCAGCACCCTCTGCAAAGCCTCGGTGCAATGCCTGCAGCAGCCGGGGTCCCAAGAGGCTGCATGCTTTAGCCCAGACAGAGGGCTCTGCCAAGCTGGCTGCATGGTGTGCTTTTTCCAGCTGCTGTCCACAGAGCTTATACAGAGCCTTTTTCTGTGAATGACAACAAGAGGCACCGCATCCCCACCTTCCCTTAAGAAATCACAGGATCTTCCAATACCACTAGCATTTCCCCACTAAGAGTTCAACTACCCAAATTCTCAAGTATAATGCTAAGAAGACACCAAGTTTAATTTCTAATAGACTACAGTAAAACCATACTCAGGTTAGCTAAGCCTGTGTCCAGTTCTGGGCTCCCCAGTAAAAAAAAAGACAGGGATCTCTTGGAAATAGTCCAGCGGAGGGCCACAAAGATGGTGAAGGGCCTGGAGCATCTCCCCTATGAAGAAAGGCTAAGTGAACTGGGTCTGTTTAGCCTTGAGAAAAGAAGACTGAGAGGGGACCTGATCCAGGTCTATAAATATCTAAGGTGTGGGGGGCAGAATGGTGAGGCCAGACTCTTTTTCTGCAGTGTGTGGAGACAGGACAAGAGGAAATGGCCAAAAACTGGAGCATAGGAATTTCCGCACGAATGTGCGCAAGAACTTCTTTACGGTGAGGGTGATGGAGCACTGGAACAGGCTGCCCAGCGAGTCTCCTTCTCTGGAGATATTCAAGACCCGCCTGGACACCTACTTGTGCAACCTGGTGTAGGGAACTTGCTTTGGCAGGGGGGTTGGAGTCGGTGATCTCTGGAGGTCCCTTCCAACCCCAACGATTCTATGATTCTGTGAAATACAGAGCACTAAAGGTGCCATTCCTCTGCCCACAACAAGAAAAATGGGAGAACTTTTACTATGCTGCCTTCTTACAGACCTGTCTTGTTCTGGCTGCTTGGATTGATAGCAAGAGTTCACAACACCATCTTTGATGCTCCAAGTCCTTTATACATTTGAATTATCTCAGTCTATGCCTATGCAAGGAGAAACCAGAGGAAAGAAAAAGCAAATTACCTGTCTCAAGACAGGTATGCTGGTTTTAAGAATGCAACAATCCCACTAGCACCTTGGTTTCAAAAATGCTAGTCTCCTCTCCATTTGTTGTATGAATTAAGAGCTAACTTTGCTAGATTGACAGATTCTGCTATTAACTAGAAGAGAAGGATGGAGGAAAAAGACAGCTGATAAAAGTTTCCAAAGTCTAACCAAAATTTGGGTAGTTTCTGGCTGCAGCTACATTGGCAACAGCCACAAAATAAAATTTGTCTCCTCATCGTGCTGCTGGGGGCAGGGCATGTCTCTTGAATCATAGTCAGAGGTCATTATTTATCCTCATTTTGTTCACCATGAAGTTTCTGGCTCACTCATTTTGTTCTTGGCCATTCAACTATGTGTCCTCATCCTTGATACTGCACATCCCCTGCATGCCCAGAGTCTGCTATAGGACAAGAGAAGGCAAAGAAAAACTTATCAAGGGAGCAAAACACAAGCTGCTTCTCTTAAGACAAACTGGAGCGCTGGATGAAGATACAGAAGACAAAAGCAAGAAATTCAGTAGATCCAGTGAAATACCACTGCTGCTACACCAAGAAAGGGATTGAATTTTCTTTCTCAGGAACGTACTAGACAAGAGCTAGACCTTGTGTATTTTGAAGGTATCCTTTAGAGTGATACTTTGAATCCAGTCCTAATGCAGAGAGAGGAAGAGCTGGCTGATGCCTTGGTAACTGGCTCAAAAGAAGAGAAAAGTAAGGAAGTCACCTACCCCTTTCCTTTTTGCTCAGAAACTTAGGTCTTAAAATCCACCATTATTACCACCACAAATTACCTCTGGCACCAGTGCTCACCCCCTCAGTGCTCTGCGAGAATTGAATTCTTCTCTCATATCTAGGGTGCAAATAATCACTCAGGATCAGGAGTTAGTTCCACTGCTAAGTGAAGTTCACCCTGCACCACCAGCTGTGCAAGCTCAAGCGCTGACAGAGAAACGCAGTCTACAAAATTCACTTTGGAGTCATTGAGATTCACCTACTGTAATGTTCTTTTCCAATCCTTCCTATCCCTGCTAACAAATAGTTAGTAAATACCTGAAACAGTGGGAAACAGAGGAACCATAAGACCAGGGCCCACCCTTGCCCAACAGGGTAGCAAAGCGGCAGTCCTAGGTGGGTGCTGTTCAGCTAGCCACTGCATCATCTTTCTACAGGAGCCATGCTCAGCCCAAGCACACTGGCACCACAACACAGATTCTGAAGGGGCTGAGGAAAGAGCAGGGCAGGGAGAGACCAGAAGCAGCTCCTGCTGAGGCTGGGCAGCTGAGGGGGAGTGGCAGAATCAGGCATCTCTTTGGTGTTACCCACCACAACAGCAGTAACAGGCATAACCTACCCCATTTGCCATTTCTGACCCTGGCTTACGATTACACCTGAAGGTCAGATAGAAGGGATTAAAGCAGAATGCAAACAATAGCCCTGAATACACCTAGTTGTTGGGCTTTTACTGATGGCCCATGAAGTGGAAAGATCCAGAAAGGTGGAGACCCATGAGCAGGCACAGTCACATGCAGGAGATGAGAAGCCGTGTTTGGTAGAGCTCAGAGAGCCTTTCTCCTTTGGCTGCCCTCTGCCGAGGTTGCAAGCAGACCACAGCCCAGTGGGGAAGGTCTCCAGACCCAAGGAGAAAGGTGCCAAGCAGGTCTGCAAGCCTCACTCCCCACCCTATGCATCAAAGGCTTGCTGGGCCCTTCCTCTTGCTCCTGCTGGGGGAAGGAAGGAAAGGAGGGAGGAAAAAAGGGGTTATTGTCTTCCTTTCTTCTTCCCACCCTTTTCCCCTGTTCCACACAAACCCAAAAAGCCACATCCCTCCTGTACATCCTATAACAGAAACATAAGCAGCTTCCCCCTTCTTTCAATTCACCACCCTCCATCAGGGACTGCACAGAAATGGCGATGTTCCCATATCGTTTGGATCAACAGCACGGACGAGCTCAAGGAGGACAAGGGAGGCTGGCATAGGAGGACAAGGCAGGAGGCTTTGTTTGGTGCTGGTTCCACCCCCTCTTTCCATTGCAATGCCCTCCAGCTCAGACACGTGAGGAGGCGGTGGGAAGGGAGGGGGCCAGGGGTGCCTATGAATTTTGTTCCCCCCGTCAAGGGGACAGCTCACTCCCCCGAGCACGCCTGGCTCTGCTAGAGCTCCCTGGAGTAACCTTTATTCCAGTGTGTCGCAAGCATGTATTTCACGGATGGTTACACTGAATCATTATCACCAGACGTTCATTTGACCAAAATAATGTTATTAGCATCGTCAGGTCCATTCCCCCTCATCTCTCCCTCCCTCCCCAGTACATACGTGCTGCCTCTAAGCCCCAGGTCCCTTCCATCTACTAGGGCACACCCCTCCCCGGCACAAAATCTCATGATGTGTGACACAATGTCCTGGAAAAGAGAGCGGCGAGATGGGCAGGCGGAATGGATGGACGTGCCTTTGGCATTTAATGCGCTTCCAACCCTCTGCCAATGTTTATCAGCCATACACACGCACACACAAAGACATGCACGCAAAAAATCAGAATTAAATCACAGCCCATCCTAGGTACGTGACCATAGGCACCTGAGCGTATGCACGTGTGCCCGAGCCGTAGTCACAGTCCTGTCGGTCGCCCAAATCTGTGTAGCATGAAGCAAAGGTCATCATGCCACTGTTGTGATGCACTAAAAACCACCGCAGAGCCATCAGGATGTAACACAGAATTTTCTCGTCAAGGGACAAGAAACCTTGAGAGGGGTGGAGGCTGGGAGGAGGAAAGCGGGCGTGCGGATGGGGGGATGGAGGGAAATGGCAGAAAATGGGGAGGAAAATGAAGAATACAAAGCTCCACTTTGCTAATCCAAGATAGACAATCCATCCCTTCCCCCTCTCTATGCCCTCCCTCCCCCCGAAATGTTGGTGCAGATGGATTTCTGTATCTCGGTTTTGCAGCAGTGGGTCTAATGACTCCTATACCAAACCCCCTCGCTATCATAACCCCTCCCACTATTTTTTTTTTTTTTTTAGACTGGTCTGAAGAATAATGTGTTTTTAGAGATAATGGGTTTTATAAAAAGAAAGAAAAAGGGATGCAACGCAGACATTATGTGAGTAGGCTGCTCCCCGCATCACCCCCATCTTCTCCCAACCGCATATCCCGATTTCTCCCCCTCCCATCTTTCTCCAGCCTTCCCCATCAGCTCCCCCAAGGAAAGGAAAAAAACCCACAACGCGATCTGGGTAGCCGATCTCAAAATCCTAAGCACTAATCCGCTTGAATTTGTTCTTCCCCTTATATAAGCAGCAGCACGTCAACATGTTCACTGGAAAGGCAGCGTAAAATGAGGCCAGGCTACAGCCATGGAATGGGGCTGATATCGGCAGATATCATGTCTATTGAGAAGCCGTTCCCACCAGGACGATGAAAGCAAGCGTTGGGCTTTCAGTCCCTTCTCTTTGTTTATTTATTTCTTTGTTTCTCAATGCTTGTTTGTGTTTTATTTCATTTCATTTTGGTTTCACTCTACTTCATTTTTTAAAGGACAAAAGTGAAATAAATAATTAAAAGGCAGAGACATACCCTACCGGAAGGTGCCCGAATGCTCCAGAAAGAGAATCCTTACCTCCTAACTTCTTTTCCTCTTTCCTTTTTCTTTTTCTTTTTTTTTTAAACAAATTTACACAGTCCTGTTGCTCCCGTTATCCCCTAATATCCAACATCCCCACCTGCTACACCCTGCTCCCAAAAACCAGACACTTTCTTAGAGAGAGACAAACGTTTAGGAAACTGACAAAGACTGAAAAAGAAACCGATAGAAAAATGGAAAATGAGCTCTACAATAGTCGAGTTTGTTCAACGGATAAAAGCACGCCCGGTTCAAAACCAACAGCAATAATCTCTGCGACGTCCTTTCCCCAAAACAAGATTCACCCTCAGATAAACTTGCCCAACTTAACACTGATGACCATTTTAACTTAAACCAACGACAAACGTAACACCTTCCCGGCTCACGCTACAATTAATAACCGACTGTGTCACCCCGACAAACAAAACCCTTTGGGATGAATTTTTCCCCCACCTACCCAACATCTCTCTCAGACTTTTTGCAGCTTTAGGTAAGAGTTCGCCCCCTGCAATAGCAGCCCCTCAAAAAAATGCCATCAGCAGAGAGAGTGGTGAGTAGCCACGTCAATGCCCGCCGCTTTGGGAGGGCTGTGTTCACCACAGAACAATTGCGTGCAGGAAAAATTACAGAAGGAACAATTAATATTTAGAAAAAATAAATAATTTTTCAAAGCTATCTTCAACGAAGCGTTGAACTGTTTGACCACGGAAAGGTGGAAAGAGCTTGAAAAAGCAGAAGGTTGAAAGTACCCTTTTTAAAAACAATTTGGTGGTTTTAGCCCAGGTTTCTCTTCCCT
This sequence comes from Meleagris gallopavo, assembly GCF_905368555.1. Lineage (NCBI taxonomy): Eukaryota > Metazoa > Chordata > Aves > Galliformes > Phasianidae > Meleagris > Meleagris gallopavo. The sequence goes on along the minus strand of NC_139408.1, from coordinate 39,192,584 downwards.
GGTGCTATGGTTTTTCTGCCACTGATCTCACACCTCATCTTTTTTAATGTTTTCTTTGAAAGGGGGGGAAAATGAGATTTTGTTTGTTTTTTTGTTTGAAAGAGAAAGATTTGTTTTAACAAAAGGAATCCTCGGAGAGACCTGCTCAAATATGTTACTTCCTAGCTACAAAGGACTGCAATTAAAATAAATTTAAAGAGTAAGCAAAAGGCAAGTCACCTGCAAAGCACCAGAGTCAGTGCCCTTAGGTAGGAGAATTACATCACTCCCTGACTGCACGATGTCCTCTTTTAAATTATGAAGCAGGTGATTTTTATTTTATTTATTTTACAAGAAAAAAAAATTGAATGAGAAAAAAAATGAAAAAGTGGGTATTCCACATACATCTTGTACGAAGAAAGCATTGAACCAACCTTTAAGGTCACTCACTGCCTGAAAACCCACAGCAGCAGCTCACGGTGGAAGTTTTCAGGCAAGACGGCTACTAAATCATTAATACAAACAAATGGAAGGCGGGGAGGAAAGGCGCTACTGTAATAGATCCGAAGACTTGGAGGAGGAAAAAAATATTAAAGCAAAAAAAAAATAAAACTTTCTTCAGCCTCTCTTCGTTCTTCATTAATAATTTTTCGGAAAAGAAATCCTTAAGCTTTAGTCAAACAAGACGCTCTCTCTAAGCGTCTCGCTGCTGTAATTCAGCGTAGCGCCTTCTTCTTTTTCACGAGGCCCCCCCCCGTATTTCACTCCGAAGAGCCCCACCGCGAGAAGAGCGGTTACCCAAAAAGTCGGGCAGAGCAGCCCGGGCCGGAGTAGCCAGGCAGCGCCCAGCCCCGCCGGGGCGGCCGGGAAGGAAAGAGCCGCTCCCCGGCACTTCTCTTACGGGGGACAGCGGGAACCCGCCCGCAGAGCTGCCTGCCGGGCAGCGCCCGCCGTGCCATGCCGAGCCGCCCCCCGCCCCCTCTCACCTCCGCAGCCGGGCGGCCGCCGGCCGCCGCGCCAAGTCGCGGCTCGCCTCCGCTGCGGGGCAGGGGGCTCCAGCGTGGCCCCACGCGCGGAGACTCGGGGGGTCCCGGGGAGCCTGGGCTGGGCTGGCCGCACAGAGCCGAGCCGAGCCGAGACGTGCGAACCGCGGGCGGCCGCGGGCGGAGCTGCGCAGGGCTGAGCGCGCCGCGGTGCCGGAGCAGCCCGAGCCCCGCGCACGCCGCCGCCGCCGCCCCCTGCCGCCGCGCCCGGTCCGGCCCCGCCCGGCCCCGGCTTTTAAAGAGACCGCGGGTCCGCGCCCCGGCACGGCGCGGCTCCGGCAGAAGCCGTCGCTCCCTGCGCGTCCCGCGGCGGCCCGACCACCCTCCGATCCCTGCGCTCCGGCGCCGCTGTTTCCGCGCCGACGAAGGCTGGGGATTTCCGTCCCCCCAGCCCCGGCGGGGTAACGAGACCTGTTGGCCGGCACGCACGGAGCCGTCCCGGGGCAGGAGGTAAGGTGCTTCTCGGCCGCTTACTTCCGTGATACTCCCTAGAACCCTTCAAGTTCAACCCTTGAAGATTTTTCTTCTAGCTCGGAGATCTTCCAAAGCTCTTCGATATTTCATACTCATTTATGCGCTACCCCGTGCCCAGTTCATTTAACCGGCCCCCAAAATACCCTATTAACGCTCTCAAACTCTTTACCCATTCATTCACTGCTAAAGCAGAGAAAAAGGCACTGCCTGACACCATGGACAGCGCAAGGCTCAGAATCACCCGAAGAGTGTACGTATATCAGTTGATTGCTGTTTCATCATTAACGCTTAGCATAGTAAACAAGCTTATTCAGAGTAGCGTCTGTAGGGAGCATCTTTGGGAAGTTTCTGAGTGTATTTTTGCACTGAAAGTCCATCTCAAAGAAGCACACGGGAGCACCAGGCATACAAAGAGCACACACAAGGCGAAGTGGAAGACCCAGCATTTGGGCCCTTCTCTCAAGCCCCCGGGATTTTGTAATGTTTGTGAGGGATGCTCGTTCTGCAAAGCCAGACACTTGGAATTTCATTTTTCCCGTAGTGCAGGCTGCAAAGCTGTTTGCCTTTCATTCTCTTTCACATCACTACGTAAAGGTATTTGCCCTTCTCAATACTTTGAATAGCAGAGAGGCTACTCACAGCACTTGGTAAATAATAAATAGTTATTGTACACAAAGGTATGCATCACTTCGTCCACTATTGAAGCAGTGCCTGAGATGTGCAATAGCAACACAGAAACACTAAAATTCGCACTTTCAAGTAGCATTAGGAGTCCCCAGGGAAGCTCTTCCAGAAAACACAGTCCACCACAGCTCCCAACAAATTCAGATACATGCACAGAGAGACTAATGGGACCTATTTCAGGGAAGTGACAATGGCCCAGCAGAGAGGCATCTTCCAGACTCAAAATCAGATTCCCTAGAGAAAGAATTTATCCCGTTATGTCTGCACCAATGCAGGTTATTGTTGGCTTCCTGTATTAAATGGACAGTATCACAGTGAGAGTTATCAATCCCTCCTCAGGGCATGAGATTAGATCCTAGTCTCAATTACTGTGAAGAAAATCAAGTATTGCCTTATTTGCTTCAAGAGTTAACTCCAGATTTAAAACGCACAACTGGCAATAAAATCTGGCTTCTGGTACCTTTCTGCCCCTGCTGATAGCTTGAGCAATTCTGTATTTTGTAGCTTACATTTTATCAAGTAATGATTTGATGAGGCAGTTGGGCGCAGTCCGAGATTGGAGAATGAAGGGCCAGAGGTGGTGCAATGTCTTCCAAGACCACACATGTCCCTGCATCAGATCCTGGTCTTGCCACCCATCACAACATCTACCATGCAAAAAATAATAATAATAATAATAAAAAAAAAAAAACAGCAGAGACTCCACTTTCAACTCTAAGCTAAACCTCCTCAGTTCGGTGGAGGGCAAACAGCACATACCCAAAGAGGAGAGGAAAAAAAAAAAAATCTACAAGCAATTGTGGCTCATAGACAGTTTGGTCAAGAAAGCTGAGCATGAGTGGATTTGAGTGAGGTAAACTAGTTTTCATCTACTTCCTACTTTTTCAACTAGAAAATCCAGAACCCCCATGGAGAAAGTTCTTATAAATCAAAAAGGGAGAGAAGAGGTTTCATCAGAGGAGCTATTCAGAGTGCTATATATGAACCAAGGAAGGTAACAACTGCTTTGAAAAAGTCTTACTGTGCATAACTCGGACACATAGACCTCTACTTCTGAATAATTGTTACAGTTCGGTACCAAAATAGCACCCGTCATTTTAAAAATAGGTAGAGAGTAGTGGGAAAATATTAAGAGGGCAGGGAAGCTTCTTCAAGGCTGCTTCTTTTTGCTGGAGTGCAGAGCAAAACAGAGCAAGAGGAAAGCAGCGCAGCACAAGAAATCCCACACCCAGCCCACAGTACTCCCATTGCTCTACAGGGGAGTGGATTTTTCTAGTTCTTCCTCTCATATCTGTAGTTTAGCCCTACAGTTTGCAAACAAGTTGTATTGAGAAGGGACCAAAAAAAAAAAAAAAAAAAAATCAGGACAGCGAGCTTTACAGCAGCTGTCTCTAATTCTTCTCCTCACCCTAGCATACACTACTGACATCTGCCAATCTTGTACACCTACATGTCCATGTAGATGATCAGTAAACATACTAACCTTTTTCTGGTCTCTTTGCTAAGACGAAGACCCTTTTCCAAGGAGACTGGCACAGATTTATATATCTGGTCACAGACACCTGGCACCCCTCTGACACTGCTCCCACCACTGGACAGAAGAGGCAAAGGTAAACATACCTGAGCATTAGCAGTCATTCATCATCTCTTGCTTCCGTCATTTAGGATAAAACCACAAACTTTTCAACCAATCTCATGTACTTGTTTAAAAAAAAAAAAAAAAGCCGTAATGGTGCCATTAATTTGGAGCATTTATCAATAAGTTGCACAGTCAGACTGTTCATTTTTCAATGCATTTGTACTTCTCTGAGATCTGGGGCTGGTAACTCAGGACAGTGGCTATAGTATCCATGAGACAGCATTCACTCACACCTCTCAGGGGAACGAGTTGGTTCACAGGAGCTACCTAACTCCTTAAAGCAGTACAACCTACATGTGCCATTATCATCATTTTCTGCTTTCCCCTCTGTCCACTGAGGAAGGGTGATGAGAGGCAGATCAGAGTTTGAGATGAGCCCTGGAGACAGAACTTGCAGGAGTTACAGGCATCACCTGCCTGTAGGATATATCCAAATGTTGCAACACTAAAATCTAGGTGATCCCATGTAAACAAATGCCCTGAGTAGAGAAGCAAGGCATCGGAAGGGAGATCGCACTGCAATATTGTCCCACCTTATATAATCTTCTGGACTTTTTCCTCTGTTTCTCTGAATAGCGTTCACCAAACCATTGATTTCAAGCATGTGTGTGGTACTAATAGTGGAAGTGAGATTCAAGGGGAATTTACCATTGAAGAAGTAGTCTATGCAACAAGACAGGAATGTTCTTTAACTATGGCTTTTTTTTTTTTTTTTTTTTTGGCCACATTAGCACTTTCAGTTCTTTTTGCCCAGAAGTTAATACCCAAGGTGAATTTAGAAGCTGCAGTCCAAACTGCAATCAGATCATCTTGGTTGTGCCAAAAAAAGCTGATCTTATCTCACTTGTGACCTTATCCTACTTGAAAGAGCAAAACTCATTACAGTAATAAGCAAAAACAGATGGGAAAAGAATAATGATGACAGCATCTGGTCAGAACTCACTTTACCATCATTTTGGAGAGGTAGTTCTAAGCCCTTCTCCTGCAAACATCATTTTTCCCTCCAGCAGGAGGTGCAACCTCCAAAATTATTCTGGCCCCTTGTTGCAGGATGCATCTGTTTATTCTTAATTCACTGCCTTTTCCCTGCTCCTCCTAGCATGTTCTGTTGCACTCATTAAATAGCTACACAAAAGCTTCCTGTGTAGACTTGTCTGCTGAGCACTTCCTTGTTCAGCACTTTGTACAGGGAACAGAAAGTCTACAGATACACATTTGTATGTGTAGCAGTGTATGAATGAGAAAGCATGTGCCAAAAAAATGCAATGAGTACGTGTAAGGATGAACACATTCAGATGAGAGTATTCCCACAGGAGTAAGAATGTCTAAGGGGACTTAAGGGTGGCCAGTGTATAAATACCACAGGAACACAATCAGAGCAAGTTGTGTAAGGAAAGAGAGTATATGTCATTACACACACTAATGTAATTGGAGGGGGGGAAGATGGTGAAGCCCTCCTTGAAGTCTTATATATAGTTACCCATTATCTTTAAGCGGCATTGTGGAAGAGTGTCTTGTGTATGTCCACTTAAGAATATGTAAATATAATGACAACTGATGATTCCTGAGCATGAGTTTGCAAGGAAAGAAAAAAAACTATACACACTTTTCAGCTAATGTATCTAAAATCTGATGGTTGTTACGCTGGTTTTTATGACCTCCACTACTGGATATTATATGTGTATCTATACCTCATGCTAACACATGTACTTTCCATCGTATCTACTCAACAGAAAAACTTCCATTCCCACCTTTCATATTGTCAACAGTCCCACTACTATGGCTCTGCCCTAGTGTTGGCTCAAAAGGAAGACAATCATTTATACAGCCTTGCAGGCCTTCACTCAACAAAAAAAAAAAAAAAAAAAAAAAAAAAGTGGAATTAACCAATTCCGCTTTGTTCTATCCATCAGGTAGCGTCCAGTGAAATGGTCAAAAACAAAGGCACAGTAGAGTTAACCCATAAACCTTCCAACATCTATTTCCACCCGTTTTTAACTCCATCCTTTCTTATTTGTTCAATCTTCTAACTTAGTGGGATCACTTCAGTTTCTGTGATATCATCAGCTGCTGCAAGACCCAGGAAATTCTTAGTGTTTACTGTTTTCTTCACTTAACTCTGCCTCCCTTTCTTGTCTCTAAATGCTCAGATGGGGCTGTGAAAATGATCTGATGACATCAGTATGCTTCCCTGGCAACAAATACTACATCCTACCTACTTGTTCATCAGTACATTTGGGTAAAAACAGAAAAAGTGGAAAGGAGTATGGATGAGTACTAAGAGCTACTCTCTGAAGAGATCCAGTGATTCCTCAAGCAAGATTATTTCCACATTTCCCTTGACCTCTTCAGTGACACTGAAGTACAGAGATCTCAATTGCTGAATATCAGTGGTATAAGATAGGGATACTTCCTGCTGAACCATTTGATGATACTCCAAAACAAGGTAGGAAACAGCCATTTTTCAGATTTTGCATCTAGTCTTAGGTTCATTCTTTTCACTTTTCACTTATATACGGTCTGCTGCACCTAAGACAGAAGCCTTCCTCAGCCAAGAAGCACAGGTGGAATTAAAACATTATTGCAGGACAACAACATCAGTGGCTTCTCACAGATGACAATTTTTTTTTTTTTTTACATGAATCTTTATCTAGATTTAAAATGAGATTAGGAACCCCAAACAGGACTCCATTAAAAGTGGGCTGAGGAGAAGAATTCTCTCTCTGATGCGCTGAAACACTGCAAATGGGAATTTTCTAACATAATCAAAATCATCTAACAAGTCAAGAAGTGCAAAACATATCTTCCCACAGAGTTCTCTATGGCAAGTTTAAAGCCTTGATTTTTGACCTTTAAAGCACTATATGGTCTTTTTTTTTAAAAAAAAAAAATTATTACAAATTAGATAGCTATGGTATTGAAGTTCTGGGTATCTATCTGGGTATCTATCTTTGAAAATCCAACACTAACCAAGTTTTGAAGCTGAATCCTAAGTGGCCTGGATCCCAACCTCAGAAGAGGTTAGGCTAGCACTTAATCCCAGCAACAAAAGCATGAGGGCAGTGAGCCAACAGTGTCAGTCCAGGCACTGTTTGCAGGACTGTGTCCCCTTACACATCTCCCCTCTGAGCCTCCTGGCTCTAAGTGAGGCCATGAGAGTGGCAGCAGGTCTGTTTTGTCCAGTTACAGATTCTGCACACCAACCCAGCCAGCGTATACTCTTGTATTTGCTGGGCTCGGCCAGAGCTTTAAGACAGGCAGGTTGGAAAGCTAGACAAATGCCTGCATTTGAAAAAGGGACAGCACAAAATGGAGAGCAGTTCCCTTCTCTAGCCTGGCCCCTATGTCCCAGACCAAATACAAAGCTTGCTTTAGGGCACTATATAAAATGGTATTATAAATTCAGATGGTGCACCAGGGAGTGCCTCATTCTGTATGATTGGAGTCATTCTCAGGAGCAGTTCAGGCACTCAGTCTGCCACATGCGACTGCTGCCCCAAGGGCTGCCATTACAGATGCATTATTACAAAGCTCCGCAATAAAGCATGAACTAAAACAACTTCATTGAAATGAAGATTAATACAGAACATGTGTTCACCTCCTTCACACTCAGAAGGAACAGTCCAGCAAGCACAAGCACCACAGCACTAGAGCTGATGGGCTAGGAGAGCAATGCAACTGGCCGACCATTGCTATTGCTGAAGGCAAGCAATACATTTCTATAGCATCTCCTAAGCATCCACAGATAGATTTAACGTAGCATCTGTGAAGCAGAAAAGTGTGACAAGCAAGACACGTGGAGTGCTGGAACACACAGGGAAGCATGCTGTGTCTAAGGCAGAGAACAGAGAGGGGTGATTCAGACCTACAGAGGTAGGTATTGCTGGCTGAAGAGTGATCTATGCCTTTAGTTATCACAGACTTCAATGGATATTGAGGCTTCTCAGCACTTCAAAGTGTCATATCCGCATGAGAGTTACAGGTGAGAAAGATCAACAAAGGTAATGGCTTATCCATCCCTCTCACAATCAGAGAAGGATTATTGCCCAAGATCTATTTGTTACTGCTACTGTTGCCTCACTTAAACTCTCCCATACAACTCACAACATTACTTTTCTGATGCCAACAGAGCCTCAAATTTCATTATTAGCATGAAGTCTGGGACATTACATCTATATATTTCCCAGATCAAATTAAACTCATGATACTCTGTTATGGTTTAATGGCTCAATTTCCATGCTTCCTTTTCCTGATGTAAGTTTTTCATTTTTCCTTTCCTTGAAAACAGTGTGAGACTCCTATCAAGATCCAGCTGTGGCTAGTGACAAGTCCTATGGGATTCCTTCCTTCATTCCATCAACCATATCAGCCCCCAACTTTGAGTAGTAGTATGCATAAACACATTCAAGATAGACACAATGCATCGCATCCTGAATAAGTGAATGACTTCTTAAATCCTGTATATACTTCCCTTGATCCTTTTGAAGTATCTGGGATAAGATCCAGTATGAAGGCACCGTTTACGAAGAAAAGAAAAAAAAAAGGCAGGGGAAGAAATATAATATGCATGATATTTCACCAGTGATAGAAAACAGGATTGGAGGTGCAGCATAGTAACAGAAGTAACAGATTCATAATTAATCTGCACGATGAGTATTTGGCACTTGACAGGGAAAAAAACTATCTTCCTGAGGACACTCCTCACTCAACTGAGACCTTCAGCCTTTGGAACCAACTGCGTGCAAAGTCATTTATTGATTACTTAATAGTGCTTAAGACCTCATAGATGGTCTATCTTAGGCATCGCCCCCAGATAGAAACATTGTAATGGATGACACAGGTACTCAAAAAAAAAAAGTCACGCAGTTCTGTATATAGGATAGAAGTGAGTGGGGAGAAGGGATTAATTATGAGTAGAGAACAGATGCCCTCATGATGCTGGCATCTCTAGCACTTTCTGTTTCTGGAATGAAAATATCATAAAAATAAATGAACTGACATCAAATATTTGAATTTAAAAAATAAGATTGAAGCAGAGATAAAAAAAATACACAGTAAACAAGCAAAATCTACAGTTATCAGGTTTGCCTCTTTTCCCCAGGCTGACTGGCACTACACCAATGCACCTCAGAGAGAACAAGATCTGCTGCATGCAAATGATTCCTAACAAAGCTGAAACTCTGCATTTAACATGGACAAGCAGAGCTTAGGCAGCTGCCTTTAGACAAGGCTGCCATGTCACTGGTCATTCAAAGGGCAATACTGTAAAGAAATGGGTATAAATTAGATTATTTCACAGCAAGGTGCCATCCATTCCTACTTGCACTGCAATTTTGTATCCCAAAAATAGAGTAGCCTTCACAGCCCTCCTACAGTGCACCTCTCATACCACCACAGATACTGCTCCGTAATACTTCACTGGCATCAATATTCCCCTAGCTGAAGATGACTTAATAAAACATTCTTAGAAGCCAACGAACATAGCTTATAATTAAAAATGAACCAGTGTCAACCTCTGTTGAATTATTGCTTTCTCTCAGCTCTCCACAATTATACTAAACCAGACGTCGCGTTATCCTCTAAAATGGATCTACACTTAATGTCTGAGCAGAGAGCAGATTCTCATTGTACAGACCTCTTTTTTTTTTCCTTCAATTATTTTAATATGTAACTTCAGACTTACTCCACATATAAATCCCAACACAGCTCCATTTGTTGGTTTCTAAATGTCTACATAGACCTGATCCCCATGATGGAGAAAGATATGTGAATCTTATGCAGTCTTAACACAGAATTACCATTACGTTTCTGTAATAAGCATGTTCCTTCTAGGAAAATGCTGTTTGGATCCCTAGATTTCACAATGGAAACTCTGAACCTTCCTACCCTTAAGATCAGGTATGTGAAATGCAATAAAACAATGGTTATATCTGGCTAAACAATGAGGCAGTGCCTCTCTGCACTGGTTTGTTGTAAATGAAAGACAGAATCCTCCTACAGGAGTTGATCCCTCAGGTGAAGGGCAGAAACAGTCAAAAGACCTGATAGATCTGCAGGGGCTATGTCTCCTACTTGTACCCTAATAAAGAGAAGGCTTTCAGCAGATTCCAACAAATGCCTAGCCTGTCACTGCCACAGCAAGAGGCCCCAGGGTTGAAGTCAAGGGGACTACTACAACCTGAACATAGCATGGGTCAGTCACAGCAGAATTACAGTGTCTTGTATGGAGTGCATGTACCGCACTCAACTCTGTGCAAGGAGTCACAGAGATCATATGAGGCACTGATTATGATCACTCTATGCATAACATCATAATGGAAGACTCTACATGAAACTACACTTTTGATTTCTGTCACTCTCCTGCAAACCACAGGAGATAGATGACTTGGATTATCTTGTCTCTTTTTACCGGGCACAATCATAAGACTATGGCTAGATCTATTTATGGCACTGCTGATCATCACTGCCGAAGTGGCCATGTCATCTCTGAACTTGTTAAGCAAATAATTTGCTTTATAACAAAAAGCTCATTCTAGTTCTTGTATGCACGAAAGTTTCACTGAGCCTATCAGTCCAATTTCAGAAATCTTGTTAAACAAGCATTATAATTCCCTGTGCAGATGCTTGCTGCAGAACAGGAGTTGCTATTACGCTTTCCCCAGCTTAAACTCCTTTCCAAGCAATGCAAGATGACATGAGAAAAGTTCTTATAACAAAACAATGAAATTATACTAGTATATCAATTTAAGGTCAGACTCGCATACACCAGTATCACTACAGAAGGCAGACAACCCATTAGATATGGAGGTATAGCCTTTTCTGCAGCAAGAAGCTACATCAGATAACAGCAATGACAAAGAATTATGATTGTTTCTTGGTTCTTGCCTCCCACTTTGGGAAATAAAGTGTGATTTGGTGTCCTGTTTAAACAACAGAACACTCAGACTTGACAATCCAGACACCTGCAACCTTATCTGTAAGCCAGTTTCCTTCTCTTTGCTCCATCTTTTCCAACTGTAAAATGAAAAGCATTTCCCAACCCCTTCCAATATATTTTCCAAAGGTTGACTTGTTAGCTCTGAAGAAAATTTATTCAGGTAAAAATTGATGGAAATTGAGAAAAATATTTTTGAGACATGAGAGTAATTACTGGACTCTTTCAATGTTTTACATTTTCTTTTTGAAGCTATTTAAATGTACACGTACCAGATTTCTAAGTTGTGGGTTCTCTGGCAGCTTCAGAACAGAAGCCTGGCATCCCTCCATCATTAAAGACTTCTAATATTAGAATATGTATATTTGAATAGAATATGTATATAAACTATATGTATAAAAACTATATATATATATAGGCATATATATATAGTTTACCTATAGTAAAATATTCACAATTACTCCTTCTTTATCCCTCTCTTTCTGTCTCAGAGAAAATATTTTAAGAAAAAAAACCTATTGTAAAGGGTTATGATGCATATTTAATGAAGGAGCCAAGAGAAGTGCCTGCCATACAAAGGAGCTAATCAGTCAATCAAGAATCAGCTCACCAGACAGAAGCCGTCAGCTCCTAACTTCTCCATCTCCACCTGTCCTGAGAAACAACAAAACAGCATGGAACATGCCTGACAATCAAGTGCAAAATAGCACAAGCATTTACATATTTCTAAGCATTAAAGAGGCAAGACATTGTTGCAAATTAAAATTTTCAAAAATAGAAACAACAAACCCAGCACAACACGTGTATTGATGTGCATTTGAAGTAAGGCTGAGTGCCTTTCATCCTTTTGAAAACACTAGCAGTCCTCACTGTGCAGAAGGGCAAGAGGTGAGAGCCACTATAATTGGGCTAAATTTAATTTTTTTTGCCATAAACTTGCCAATCTAGATCAGTTAAGTGAACGGTAACTTAGAGAACAAAAATATGTCTCTTAAAACCAAAATCAGCAGAGTTGTGGGAACTGTATATCTTTCTATTATTATATTTCTATTATATGGCAAAATCATAAGGGTCATAATCTTTACTTCCCAGGTCTAATACTGGCTGACTGAGCAGGCTGAGGCAAAACACATTTTATCTGCCTCAATTTCCCAGACTAGAAAAGGATAACATGGCCTACCCCAATTATATGGAGATGATTTGGTTTTGCAGCTGGCTTCATTAATATTCATAAAGTGCTTAGAAACCCTTGCATGAAAATTGCTGCCAAGTACGGGTTTAAACTTGCCATTTTGCCGAGCGCTCTCGTAAAGAGCTTCGAATGTCGTCTTCCCAGCCCCGCGCAGTCAGGCAGGTCGGTGTTCGGCCCGCACCTGGCTCACGCCGCACCCGAAGCGCCCAGCACGAGGCGCGCGCACGGCCGGGCTCTCTCCGTGGTGCTGAAAGCAGCTGCGCAGAGCCGATCCCGGCCCTGCCTCCCATCGGCACCACCGCGCGGCGCGGACACGCTGCGCTGCACCATGCACGTCCTATATCTATAACTTTTTTTTCTTTTTTTCTCCTTTTTTTTTTTTTTCCCCCCCTAGCTTATCCGTCTTCTCTTTTTATTTCAAGTCCCCACCAAGTCAGTTATTTCTATGATCACAGCTACTCGGGCCAGCAGCAGGCTGTAGAGAACAGTGCAGCTGCCTTGCAAGAAATAGTCTGCAAAATTGGGAGGGGGGGAAGGAGGGGAAGTGGACATCTCATCTCTTTGATCAAAAAAAGCAATGCTTTGGAAGTGAAAGAAAGCAGCCCACAGCTAGGGCTCATATAACAGGAAAGCCTGAGAAGAGAATCATAGTGTGAGTCCCAAGGAAGAAGGGACAGGCCAGCTGCATAATATACAATACTCTATACAAAACAAACTTGATATTTTGTTCATTAAATATACAGTAATTGACCCCTAATTCTGCTTGGTCTTTCTGCTCACAAAGAACAAGGATGGCAGTGAGGGAAATGCTCTGGTTCCCATCAAGTCTTCCAAGGCTCATTAAGTTACCAAGTGCTTCCTAACCTGGATATTTGTGCCCTTTCCTTGTGGAAAAGGACAGCAACTAAAACTGCAGTCCCCGGTGCAAGGAACAAACTGAACATCCTCATCTTGTACTTCTTTCAGCGACCATTTCCAGGCATGAAAAGAGAGCTGGGAAAGTACCTCCTAGCCTCAGAGAGGTGAGAAACTAAATTCAGTCATGTTTTAAGGCTCAGATATTACAAGAATGCAGGTCATAGAAAAAGCTTATCAAGAAAATTAAATACAAGATCCTCAGTGCCTACCTCTAATCTTAGGAACACTCAGGATGGGGAAGAGATAAATAAAATCATACTTGCTTTGAGGGTCAAGCCTGTGTCATGGCTAAAATCCAAATTGAGTAATTACATTCCGTCTCCTGAGCGTGCCCTTGAATTTTCTGCTAAGCATGTGACTTCCATTCACTTCCTGTTGCCAAGTTTTATTACATGTGCCTAAATGTCAGCTGTACTCACCCATACAACCTGACTTGCACTGCAAGGAAGAGGAATGTTTTGTTCATCCCCACTCTGAGATATTTTGACTAGAGGTCTTGCAGCATTTTCATACCTTACAGAACTCACTAGAGTTCCAAAGGCATTTTACTAGGGTTATTTCTCTGTTAAACGCAATGCCACGTTTGCTCAATAGCACATTTTATGAATACCTTTTCACAGTGACAGCAATACCATGTGTGTGCCAAACTCCTAATAGCCATAGCATACCTCTTTACATTCCCTTACTTAACAGAGATGCTGAATAGGCTGAGAGTATGCTGGCTGTTTTCTGCACAGGTTTTAGAAGTAATGTTCAGAGCAAATATAATTCTCTGAACTACAGAAAGGGCCTATAGAAACTCTAAACAAAATCTCCTTGTGATAATAGCACAGCATTGAATTATCTCTTTACTGTGTATATACTTAGGCTTCCTTCTTTACAATGCATTTTTTCTTAACAGGAAACATGTTTTATATCCCCCCAACGTTACTCTAGAGAAGCCAGAATGAAGACAAAGTAAAGACCACATCTACTTCTTGTAAGTTATTTGACTTTCTTGGAATGTATCTTCAGCTTATGAAATGCTGGGAGAGCATTTGGTGATCAGGGCCTGGTCAGGTTAAGAGCAGGATTAGAGCATTTAGCCCCTGAGATTTGAAAATGTCTCTGGGACAGGAAAAATATGAATAGTAAAGAATAAAGTTGCTTCTCCTAAGCAGATTCCCAACTTTAAGAATATATAGATACCTTATTCAAACCAGCGTGGATTACAGAGAGCAAGTTAAAAAATTAAATAACTGGGCCCCAGTATCCTTATTACTTTTTTCACTTGTCTTTAATTTTAATCTCTGGACTCTGCTGCCCAAGATACTGTATCATCTTACAAAATCTTGAGACTCAAAATCAGAAGGCTTCCAAAAGATGTAATAGTGCCCAAGTCCAAACTAGCTACCTACATTTCCTGGAACCAGGAAGAAGAAGAATATAATTCTGAAGTTGAATCTGTTACTAAGGATTTTTTTATATTTTTTTATTTTTTAATCCAATACTATGCAGCAGTGGGGAAGATAGCTTTTCACTACCTGGAAAATAATAAAAATAATGAAGCCTAGATCTTCATAAATGTTTTCCATCCACACGTCAGTAACCTCTATTAATAGAAGAGAGGCCTGTCTTGCACTGAATACCCGCAGACTCACTTAGCTTTAATAATGGCTGTGGGCATCAGAATGAAAGCTAGACTAGGGCCATCTGACAGTATTTTGCTATACTGAGGGCAAGAAATTGCTCTCATCCTTACCAGTAAGGGAACTAACTGCCATATGCAACTTGGTATCCCAAGTTTCTTCTCATTAACTGGCAACACAGAAGAATACTCACCTCTTCTTTGAAGAAGCAAGATGAAAAAGTACTTGAACACAAACAAAGCAGTAGCTTTGCAAATCAACATACTTCTATTTCTTACTTGCACAAACAGTTGGGAAGAAAGAAAGGGCAGCTAGTTCTCTGTGGATCTTTAAAGTCTTAAACCAAAACCAATCAAGAGAGGCACTACTTGGACTATTAAGTGTCTATGATGTGCCCATCATGACTGAAAGGTTACTATTCACTGCTAATGACTGAAGTCAGTGGTCTAGGAAATAAATAAGCAGCTGATTCCTCAGCAGTAAACCCAACTTTTCTAAAGTGAACATACCTTCTAATATTTCTGCTCCCAGGTCCAGGTGCCTGTTCACATGATTAAACCCACCACTGAATGGAAGCCATCTCCTCTGGGAAATGCTAAAGATATCCCATGACTGAGCTGAAGTCATTTGACAGTGAGAGTAGAAGCAGTAAACTGCTCTAAGGATGTAAAGTACAACAGCACAGACCGACATGGATGGAGTAGTATTCTCCCTCCAAGAGAACATCACTGCTTTGCACCATTTTCTCCTATTCACAACGTAATCCATACTCCATAATTTCAGCTAATGACATTATTCCATGTTTTACTCAGACTATCTACAAAAGTCAAAAGGCTGGATCTACATAAGACATGACAAGCAAACGTGCTGATGACTGCTTACTAAAAGAGTACAAGTAACCTCATGATCCTCACCCTCAGCCCCGTTTTCTCACTGTACTGCATAGAAGGATAGCATGACAAAGTCACAGCACTGCATACTCAGAGGATTGATGTAAAAATCCTGCAATACGTCATACACAGTTCACGTAGGATAGATCTTTAACTAGCCAATATGGACTTCATCACTGCTTTGTTTCCCTGCGTTGCCTCATCTCCCTGTTGGACTTTGCTTTGCCTCAGTGAACTCCCATTGTTCACAGAAGAACATGAAGGTTGATAAATTTATCCTCACATTACTCTCCGGAAGGCAGAGAAGTGTCAACTTCTCATCTGCAAAAGGGTGATAATTAAATGCTGAGAGAATAAATGACATGCACAAGGTCACTTGGGAAGTAAGTAGCAGAGCCGAAAATTAAATGCAGATCTCCAGAGCTGCAGGTCAAGGCCTGGAACACAAAATCTTACTGCCCTGCTAGCATAGTGGAGATCGGACTTCAAGAATATTATAAGGCGCTCTACAGGAATGTGTGTTTTAGGGGAAATGAACAAAACTCCTTACATGCAGTTTATCAGTAAGAAGAACTGGATGAGTATCAAAGGATCAGATAAATACTAGAGATCGAGGAAACAGGAAAACACCATCAAATCTATCTGAAGAACTATAGATTGCTTTTTCAATACCTTATTTAAAACAAAGACATTTCTGTAGGCTTCTACAGTTGTGCATGCTACTAAGTCCAGAAGGAGAGCTAATATCAACACACAGCATTTAATGTTCAAAAGTAACAGAATGAAGCCATAGAGTCGTCTTTGCAATTTAACATAAGGCATACTAGTAGGTATAAGATTTTAAGTAGCTCTAAAGACTGGCAGGGTTACAGTCTAATAATTATGTATCTGCACTTTCTTCTCTTCTTGTTCTCCATACCAACTCCTGCTAAGCACCCTCATTTAACCTTCCTTCTCTTTCCTTTGCAGATGCTCCCTGCTGCTCAGTACGATCAGATTTATCCACTTCCTTGAGCGCAACACTTTTTTCTCGTAATTCTCACTAAAAAACTTTCTAACCTACAGCTTTTTAAAGGAAAGTATCATCTCAGCTGTTAATATCCCAGTGGCACAGCTATATTGGGTTCCTCAATGTGTTTGACAACAAACAGTTGTCAATAGATAACTGATATTTGATAAATGATAACAAGCAGTTATCACTGCTAGGTATGATTCAACTCTCTCTCTCTGCCCTGCATTCTAAAGCCTGACTTGGCCTCACTTGCCATGGCTCAGTGTCTTTTTTCAGATAATCACAGAATGGTCAACACTGGAAGAGATCTCTAGAGATCATCACATTCAATCCACCTGCCCAAACAGAGCCACCTGAAGCAAGTGACAATGTCCAGGCAGCTTTTTAATATCTCCTAGGAGGGAGTCCCCACAACTTCTGTCGCAACCTGTGCAAGAGCTCAGTCACCCACATACGAAGTGTTTCCTTGTATGTGGACAGAAACTGGTGTTTCACTTTGTGCCCAGTGGCTCTTATCCTGTCAAGGCACAACAGAAAAGAGCCTCACTCTATTCACTTCACATATTTGTACACATTGGTAAGATCACCCTAAGCCTTCTCTCTTCTCCAAGCTAGAAGGAAAGTAATTCTCTCAGCCTTTCCTAATATGAGAGATGTTCCAGTCCCTCAATCATTTTCAGGGATGCTTGCTGATCTCTCTTCAATAACTCCATGTCTTTTTGTACTGGAAAGCCCAGAACTGGACTCAATACTCCAGGTATGGCCTCACCACTGCAGAGCAGAGGGAGAAATAGATTACCTTTCTCAGCCTGCTGACAAAGCTTCTCCTAGTACAGGCCAGGATATTACTAGCCTTCTTCATGGAAAGAACGTACTACTGACTCATGTTCAGGTTGGTGTCCACCCTCAGGTCATCTTCTGGGAAGCTACTTTCCAGTCAGACAGCCCTCAATACATACTGGTGCTTGGAGTTGTTCCTCCCTAGGAGCACAACTCCGCACTCTAGTTTTTGTTTTTTTTTAAAACTTCATGATATTTCTGATGTCAGTCCATTTCTCTAATCTATTGAGGTCCTTTTGGATGGCAGCTTGACCATCTGGCGTATAGCTACTCCTCCCTCCGTTTCACATCCACAGCAAGTTTGAAGATGATACATTACAGAATCACAGGGATGGAGTCCAACCCACTTGCCAAAACAGGTACCCTACAACAGGTGATGCACATAAGCATCCAGATGGGTCTTCAATATCTCCATAGAAGGAGATGCCACCACCTCTCCAGGCAACCTGTTCCAGTGCTCTGTCACCCTTACCACAAAACAGTTTTTCTGCATGTTAGTATGGAACTTCCTACTTTCCAGTTTAAGGCCATTACTCCTTGTCCTGTCACTACACACTACTGAGAAGAGCCTGGCCTCATCCATTTGCCTCCTACCTCCTTTTAGATATTTATAAACATTTATCAAGTCTCTTCTCAGTCTTCTTTTCCCCATGCTGAGCAGACCCAGGTTACTCAGCCTGTCCTCATACTGGAGATGTTCCAGGCCCTTCATCACCTTTGTGGCCCGCTGCTGGACTCCTCCTAGGAGATCTCTGTCTTTTTTGAACTGGGGAGCCCAGAACTGGACACAGTATGCTAAATGCAGCCTCACCAGGGCAGAGTAGAGAAGGAGGATCACCTCTCACGACCTGCTGGCCATGCTCTTTTTAATGCACCCATTCTGTTCTATCCACTCATTAAAGAATATGTTAAATAGGACTAGACCTATTAAAGACTTCTGCATACACTGCTGACAACTAGTTTTCATTATACTGATCACCATGCTGTGGGTCCATTTGTTCAGCCTGCTTTCAATCTGCCTCCCTGCCTGCTTGTCCAGCCCATACTTCATCAGCTGCTCTGAGAATCAGAGTGGAAACAGTGTCAAAAGCCTTACTGAAGTTCTGGTAGATTACATCTACCACTTGGTCCTTATCTACCAAGCTAGTTATTTCATTGTAGAATAATATAATATCAAGTTGGTCAAATACAACTTTCCCTTGACTACTCCTGATAATTTTGTTGTTGGCCTTGGGCCCTACAATTGCTTCCAGGATTAACTGCTCCTGTCACAAGGATTTAGGTGATGGTAACTTGCCTGTAGTTCCCTCAATCCTCCTTTTTGAAGATAGGAGTGATACAGAACACATTCCCACTGTCTCTCCAGAGCTGGAGGGGAAATGCTGGGACTCTATAACAAATAAAGCCTCCTTAGGGAAACAGCAGGCTGTCAGGAAGATGGTCAAGTAGCACTGCATGCTGAGCTGCTACAAAAATGGAATTGGGTGGGAGCCTGTGAAGGCACCAAGATGGGTGCAGTCAAACAATCAGGGGGGGAGTTGAGAGAGGAAGGAACTGACCCAGCTGCATCCAAGCTCCATGTTTGATTCCAGAACAATCAAGAAGGATGGAATTGAGAAGACAAGACAAAGAAATAAAACTCTTGAAAAGAAATTAGATCTCGAGAACTCCCACAGGTCTCCATCCAGAAAGCAAAAAGGTATTCTGCAATTTATTCTTTCTTAATCCTTTTTGGTTATCAGCACCATAAGGAATTTTATTGGTCCTTCCTCACCACAAACCCCAAGCACATTCTTTATCTCAGCAGTGATTCCTCCACACATGTAACACAGGTAACTACACCACTTTGCTGCTATCTGAACTCTGCTGTGAAGTTACAGAGCGGCTCTAGTTCTTAACATGTGCACAGAAGAAAGTCAATAGGCAATATTAAGTGCTGACAATAATAATAAGTCAAATGCTGTCACCACAGTCCTTGCAAATTTCTACCGACTTCAAAAGATCCGCATTTGTATTCAAAAACCTCTCAAATTAAAAAGTTGCAGCAGCTTCACCTCAGCATTTCAGTGTTTCATATTACACCCCTATTTTTAAACAATGCAGAATGTTTCAGATGACAAAGTAATTAGGGAAAGTCTTTAGCTACAATATCTTTACACCAGACATTCCACCAACAGAGCAGAGTTGTTTTGCTGTTTTCAGTTTCTTTGTTTTGCACTCATTGTTTTTTTTGTTTGTTGTTGTTTTTAGGGAATATAAGCATTTATGCTCAGGAGAAACATTTGGGATGAAGAAAAAGTTCAAACAGCTAGAAAAAAATATACCCCAAAGGAGGATTTTAAAACTTTACTCGGTTTTTCAGTATATTAAATTATTCATGATTTTTTTTCACTCTCAAACAATCCATTTATTGCTCCAAAATAAGGGGGGAGGGGGAGAACATTTGTTTGAGGGCTTCTTTTTAAAGCACTCATCTAATGTTTTTCACCCAGTCACTAGAGCACCTCATCAAAACATAATTTTGGACATTCAGTCATACTACAATTATCTCAAAGATCATCCCCATCTGGGACATCTGCACTGTTCTGTATAAGAACCTGACTTTGCTCGCTATACTTGTCTGAATATTGCAGAACACTCACAGACAAAACTGTTTTTATTTCAGTGAAAAATACAATTTGCTGCCTTGGTTGGTCCTGGATTTCACACAGACTTTAGTTACGAAGAATATGAGCCAAGTAAATAACCTTAAAATTTTTCTTCCCCTATTCTTGGAGGATGTATATGCTGATACATAAGGATAATGCCAGACTATACTCTGCATGACATTTTTATTAATATCGCAGCAGTACAGCACTGTACCCCATCAGTTCTATGTAACCATCTGCACACTGACTCCAACTGATTACATCCATTTACAGTGTCTAGACATAGATAACTCTATAGACCTAGCAGACAAGAACTGCCAATGGCCCAGAGGTAATCAGTAGATTTCGCTGCTAGAATCAAAGCTGCATACCATCTTTGCAGCAACATCTCTGCTAATCAGAAGGGAAAGAAAGGCTTACCACATTGGTAAGATTAATGAAGAGACACCCTCCACAACATCTTCCTTTTCATCCTTCTTCACTCTCATCCAAATCCACTGCTCTCAGCCACTGCTCTTAGAGGGAAATTCCTATAGGACTGCACATAATAGCTAGGCAAAGGAAATAGAAAATACTAAACCCAGATAGGTCAGGACTAATACCTCCCACAGAAGAAAACTAAAGTATTTTTAGTGTTGGTAGGGAACTACAGGAGTAAGGGTAATAGATAAGGGCTCAGGCTGGACATCCCTTCCTGCAGGCTGCTACTTTAATACTCCTCAGAGAAAAAAATATGCATACCATAATGGGACCGCATAAACCTTACAAAGAGAGAATCCAGGCTGAATGTAGGCATACTCTGCCTAAGAGACCACCAAAAGCAATGCAATGTCCTGTTGAGCCCAGAAAAACTTTTTCAAGCATGTGAATCAGATCCAGAATGCCTCCACGTAGCAGATGCATACTGCAGTTGATTTTGCATCCATGACATGCCTTGAAAAGAGCACAAAGCTGCAGATGGGGAAATGACATCTCCTCATTTCCATGAAACTTAGCTTGAGAGGTGATTCCACAGGGTAACATTGTGAGTGTACGTAATTTTTGACCTGCCAACCCCAAGCGTGCCAGACACTGTAACAAAGGCCCAAAATTAGACACATAAAAATAATTAACTTTCAAATCCTGAAGGTTTCTCCTATCAGTGTAAGCAGCCCTTCCTGTTGCCACAGTGTCAATATTTTTTACTTCTGAGGGAAATAGATTTTGAAGATTCCTGTGGAAGAACAGAAAACTTTGGATAGGAATCAAAACTTTGAAACTAAAGTCAGAAAATCCCATGCAAAATGGGGAACAACTGAGAAGCATAGGCAGAGTCACACCACCTTTTGCAGTTCTTGCCATCAACACACGCACCTTTCCCAAATAGAAGAGGAAAGGCACACAAGTTTCACTACAGCCTCACAGCTTCCCACTATATGAATTTTGCCTCATACTCCATTATCTCCCACTTTACACCTTTTGGTTAAACTTCCTCGATCACCTTTCTTCTCTCCCTCACTTGCAGGTCATACTCTTTTCTTAATTGCCAGCACACTCTTTCCCTCTCGCAGATGTATTTTGTTATCTTAGCATTTTTCACCACCTTCCGCCTTCCATACAAGCTCATTTTGAGCTGCTCCCACCCATACATCTCTTCACTCCCCTGCGTTATCCCCTCTCCTTCCCACTCTTTAGTCCTAACACCTTCTCTGCTTTCCTCATACCCATGCTCTTATCCCTTTCCCTACTCTTGTCTGCTCAGCTTTAACCCACTCCCCAGCCCTTTCACTTCCTCAGTCCTGATCCATGCCTACATCATACTGGTACTTCTCAGGCCCTCTCCAATTCACCCTGGGATCACCTCTCCCATTGAGCCAACTTTTCTTGCCTTTTGTTTACTCATTGTCAGACCTTCTCCCCCACCCCCCAGCTTCACATAAAGATTTGCCACATTTAGAGAGTAACCGTGACCTACTTAGGGTCCCTGACCTACTTATAGCAAAAACACTGACTCTAAATACTCAAGGAAAAAAAGGCAGCAGGAGACAGGAAATATTATCAGTTGAAATGAAAACAAAACAAACTTACCAGTACAAGGCCACTGATTTATTCCAACTCTGCCCTTTCTCCAGGGAAGGTGAATCAGCAATTCACCTAATACTGCAACAGTAGCGTGGCAATGGATCACCAGGTCTAGAAGTTATCCAGAAACATAGTCTGTATTCCCTTGCCAGCAATTCATTTTGTTTTTTTTTTTTTTTCATTCTAAAAATCTTTGTTCCAGGCATTCTAGGGAATTTCTTCAGCCTCACGCAAAGACTATTATAGCAAATTTGTTCAGCCCTTCTCACTTGTGAGTCCAGGCTGCAAGAGCAACCCAGTTCACTCAAGAACAATCTTTCTGCAGCTGAACTTCGTTTGAAGCAATGCCATACAGCTGCTCACTTGACCTCCTCCGCTCTTTTATCCTCTTTCACCTACCATCACAGCTGTATTCCCCATTCCCCTTTAACCTACGTCATTTATCCACCCTGCTTTTCGACCTGATTTCATGTTGCAATGCTGTCTCCTTTTTTATTCGGGATGTGGCAACAGTAGTAATAACAGTGGCACTGAGATAGAAAGCATGACTAGAAGCGATGGATATTTTCCTGATCTAATCAGGAGTTTCTGGCCTAGCAATACCCATTCACTTGTGTGTTTTGTACAGTGCTCATAGCTTAGTGGCC
The DNA here is from genome assembly GCF_905368555.1 of Meleagris gallopavo. Classification (NCBI taxonomy): domain Eukaryota; kingdom Metazoa; phylum Chordata; class Aves; order Galliformes; family Phasianidae; genus Meleagris; species Meleagris gallopavo. The sequence continues at coordinate 39,169,995 of NC_139408.1, read as the reverse complement.
AGGAACTACTGCTTTGTGACAGCTGGGTCTATGATTTGCTCCTATCTCAGCTTTTAGTGTAGCCACTGTTAATGAATTTCCCTTTAGTGTTCATGTTTTAGCAGTCCTATTGGCCCTGTAGCTTTGTGGATGAGCTCATTAAATCAAGTTACATCTTCCTACAGCTGACCTTTTGTTCCCTGTGTATACAGCCTGCACCCTATTTGATGCTGGAAGCTTGCCCTCCCCCCTGAACTCACAAGGTGCTCCTACCACTACTACTTCAAATCCTGCTGAGTAGTCCAATGGAGACTCCCTTCCATTGCCAAAGTCCTGTCAAGACAAACAGTTGAACACAGCAGTTCTCCCATAGCTTCATCATTTGTATCTATATGGACATGTCAGTGTAGCTCAAGCTGCTTTTCCTGTGTGAAACTGTGTGAAACAGTCAATTTTCAGTGTCAGCCACAGGTGGACATTAGTCATTCTGCATCCATTTATTTTTTACCTGTTTGCAAGCTTCAGTTTAAAATGCACTTTCTGCTTATTGATTTTTTGGGTCATACACTAATCTACTGTGCAAATAGCATTGGGTATTTACTATGATGCCCCCAGATCCCTGCGTTTCCATCAACCGCTGCTTGTTCACTGTGCACTTGTGAATATATTGAGTTGCAGTTTGGGCTCCTGCATTTCCTTTGTAGCCTCTGACTTCTCAGATCTGCCCCTTCACCCACTGGTTTTCCAGTCCTTACTGTGCTGTACCTATGTTTGTGCAAGTTCCTACAAAGGCAAAGCTAACCCACAGTCACCTCAACCACGTGCAGTTGACTGACAGCATCACATGTCACTCTCTGATGTCTCCCCACACACCTATGCTATCCTGGCCTATATCACACCAGCTTTTCCAGCCACATACCCTCACACCGCTCTGATCGTGTGTCTCTCCCCTGACCTGCATGTATGATGTTTAGTCAGACCTTTAGTCAGACCAAGGTCAAATTCTCCTAGTACACAGAATTAACGTGCCAGCTCCATGATTTTGACCACTGGTGCCCCCTGTATACACCAAAGTTGTCTCCCACAGCTGTAACATCCAGTGTCTCTATGGGCAGGAACACCTTGCATCTTCATCGCCCCCTACTTGCATTTACAGAGTATCAAGAAGGGGTAAGAGGACTGTAAAAGGACACAACTGTCCCTGCTAAAGCTATGTGCAGAGGATTTCTGCCAGCTTCTCAAGACAGTATAAAACCAATGAATTAGACAATTCCAGACATGCTGATTACATTTGCCATTGCAGTTTCTGATGGGATTTTCAGATGTCTCTGAGCATTCTCTACCTGGCACATGTCAGCCACACTTCACTGCTGTCTTTATGTTATTAGTATTGACAGCCAGTCAGTTTAAATGGAGGTTAGGATTGAAATCCTGTCTCTTTGCTTATCTCTACCTTTTTATCTTGTTTGTTACAGAGAAGTCCTCCTTTTCATAAAGCCCCTTCAAATACCTCAGCAAACATGAAAAGACAATGCTAAATGGATTAACCCGGTGGTACTGGGGTCTGAAGCGTGCCTGAACAGGTGCTCCTGTATCAATCAGCTTTGCATACCAACACCAATGGTCTGAATTCCTCTTGATATTTTTGGCAGTTTAGTGCAGTTCCAGTGGTGAGCCGGGTGTAGCTTTTCCTTCCAGGAGAGGCAGAAGGGAGGAAGAATATCTAGTCCGTAAGAAGGAGCTAGTTATTCTGTAACACTATAAACCACTGCAGGATTTTAACACACGGCAATGGCAAAGGAGTGGGTGTGTCACGACTGCAGATTATTATGCCAAATTTGATCATCTCACTTTTACCTTCTTCTCTCCCCCATTTTCTGGTTAACCACCATATGCTATGGAAACTGTCATTTTGTTCTTTTGGAAGCTGTTTGTGGTCCCAAAATGAGGCCTCAAAGATGTTACTGCAATATCAATAATATCAATAATGCTTTTCCATCTTTCAGTCCTTATGTAACATTTTTCAGACAACAAATTAGTCTCCAAACATCTCATGGCTGTTATTGCCATACTGTTCATCTATCTTATACCACTTATTTTAGTATCTAAGTCTCTCTAAAGCTGAGACATCTGAGGGAGAAAGGGGATTAAGGAACACATGCATATCCAGAAAATTCTTTATCTATGCAGACACTGAGCACAGGTCTGTATGTTCAGCTGGCTGGGAGGGCTTCTGAGAAGGTCTGCAGTATCTTGCTATCAAACTGCCCCAGAGCAAGCAACTTAGGCAGTCCCTGCTTTTGGCAGCTCTGTGCCCTAGACATCAGAGATCTGCCCTCAGAGATTCCTCTAAATACTGGCAGCAAACAGTAGAGGCATTGTGATTCCAGGACCAAAGCTGGGTGATGTGCTCACCTGTACTACTTGAAACCCAGAACAGGATGAGAGTATAATTTCCTTTATAACAAGGATAGCCCTTTTCAAAACAAGCAAAAAGATCAATTCAGCCCTTGATCTCTGCTAATATGAACAAGAAGGTTACTACACTACGTTACAGTTTCTGAGGGCTCTGGTACACTGAAAACAGGATGAGATGCTGCTATGCCGGCTGACCCTTCAACCAGTCATTCATTCTGACAGAGGCTACAAGAACAGCTGAACTTGCCTTAGCACATACTACTTATATTTCTTGTAGGGACAAAGTAAGGATGTAAACTCCCCCCCAGAGCTAATAGGATAAACATAAGTTCTCACTTTGTGCTAAGATGAGTAACAGATCAGAAATAGGGCTTTTCAGGGTCCAGTGTCCCTGGTTTGGTCAGCACCACGATTGTCAAGTCAAATACCACTGGTAGTGGCATATTCCACACTCCAAGCACCCACATATTATGGTATCAGTCCCAGCTGAAAACAATTTTCCCTCAATTAAAAAAAAAAAAAAGGGGGGGGAAGTTAATGGCAGAGAATAAAACAGCTCACAAGAAAGTACACCTGTGCTAATACTACTTAGCAGCTAAACAGCTACTCTCTAAACAAAAGATTTCACCCCCAAAAAAACTATATTAATATTGATGTTCTTGAGGTTCTTGAGGTCTTTGATTACTTTTGAATGCTAGTTATGCAACAACCTTGCATGAATGTGAATCTGTTTCAATTTTTAAAGCTAACAAGCAACTGTATGTAAGCCAGAATGTGGCACAAGCCACAAGCACTCCAGGAACCCAAACTGCAAGGAAAGACAGTCTACTGCATACTGTTTTCTAAAGCATATATGAATCAGACAAAGGGTAAATTCAGTGCTCACAGTAATATTGTTCATAAATGCTATCTCCAGTCTCATCCGGTAATACTTGCTTTTTTTATCCAGTAGCTGAACATGCTCACTTGCCTCTGGTACATACTAAAAAGATAGCAACTGCACTGATGAAAACTATTGGTGCATCACTTGGTACCATGACCAACTAATGTGAACCATCTGTACACAACTGCCCAGACTAACCCACTGCACATATGGAAAGCAGTTAAAGGTAATACAGAAGCCATATTAACAAAGTGAAAACATGTGGCATTCAGGATATAGACACACCACATCTGCTGGCCAACTGAAATGCCCTGAAACATTTCTGTCTACAACTATTTAAAAGCCCAACAAAGGCCACAGCTGGAAACATGCCATTCCCAACTCAATATGTTTAATGAGAGCTTGGTAATGAACACTGATGCTGCCTAGGGGCATTGGAACAGAATAACCAAACTAGAGGTTTTCAATCCTCCTTGTAGAACAGTAAGCATAACAAAGCCGTTACAAAAAGAAGATACTATTCTAACAGGAAAGATATGCCAGAACAAGAACACAGAGGTGATCGTATGTGGGCTGTAGGAGGAGCTAAAGAACAGAGAAGATGTAGCATGGCCATCTATGATCATCGGTTCACAGCATTTCTTAGCTTATGTTTGTGCAGAAAGGATATAAAAAGTAGTAGCTGCTTGTACTTTGCACAAGTATGAATTGATGATGTTTGTGGTCAGGCTACAAACCAATACCTCGCATTCTAAATACAACCAGGACAGGTATGACTACTCTGGATTTTATCTTGAGCTGCCCTTCCAACGTTGATGAGCCATTTTGATCACTCTTGAAATTTTCCTTCTTCTATGTAGTAACATTTCATGATGAAAACTGACAGGCTGCCTGAGAAACATAAGCAAAAGGGCAGCTTCTGTCAGAGCAGGAGAGTGGCTGCTGCCCTCACAAGGCCTGCTGCCCATGTCTCAGGGAAAGCCCATCCCCAGAGCAGTTAATTTATACCACTGAGAGGCATATTGGTTCTGTGGACAGGAAAGGTTACTGATATGGGGGGAGATCTGCAATCGATTTAATTTCTGGCAGTTCTAATTACCAACTCTGGTATTGAAAGAAGCAAACAAACACCTCAGAAAATTCTCACCTGTGACACACCTCTCTTCCTCCTTTCTGTTCCCCCCACACCTCTCACTCCACATCTCAACCCCTCAGAGTCACACCTCCCAGCCATATTCAGGTTGCCGCTCCACAGCTGCTCTTTCTCCATGGAGCCAGAGAAGGATTTGTCTTTTCTTCCACCTCCCTCCTCTGACCTTGTAGTTCCCTTCACTTAGCGCACACCACTCCATCTCACACGTACCTTCACAGAGGTGCCACAACCTGCCCTGCCTGGGCTGAAGGCCTCACACGTGCCCTTGAAGGATTGTCCCACAGTGGGGCTGGCCAGAACCAGCTGCAGCTGTGAGTGCCTGCGATTGGCTGTAACCAGCCGTGCCTGGGTGGAACTGGCTGGGGTCATCTCCAGAGGAGCATGCAACTCTTGCTGTCCTCCTCCCCTGCAGTCATCTGCAGTGCACGATGGATTCTAGGAGCAGCCCAGTGGGCCACTGGTCACTCCAGTGTTGACTGATACATACATTTTCCATCTATTAGATGTACATATTGGTTTTCAGGGGAAAAATACATTTATTGCTTTTAGCACACTTTGGAGTTTAAATAAAAACAAATGTATCTATATTGACTATAGTTATTATGCTTGGTTTCATACAGCGTAAGTGGTTCAAATAAAAATAGATTGGTTGGAGTGAATGTGCATCAGTTCCAATAATAACACAGGCAGCTTTAAGAAGCATATAAGTTTCACTTAATGTGCACTGGGCTTACAAAGAAGAGGGAAGAAACATTGGTTTAGAGCAGCTTTTAGTCTACATTTTCTGTCTAAATGCTTCTGCATTTACCAGATTTTTGAAACAGAATGGGAGTCCATAAATAAGTGGAGAGAGAGGTTTATTAGGAGGCTTGAAGGGGGTTTACAAAGGGAGAAAGTGATCTACAATAAAATATGACTGTGAGGTAAAAATTCCCAACTCTATTACCCCTCCACTGCAAGTCCCTTACACATGGTATTATCTCCCCATGGGAAGGCTGTGCTTCCTAGAATCATAGAGTCACAGAATGGTTTAGGTAGGAAGGGACTTCGAAGATCATCTAGATATCTCAGATCACTCCCTCATTTCACATGGACCTTAACATCTTTGCCAGGAGGATCCACTCTATGATCTTCCCAGGCACAGACATGAGGCTCACCAGCCTGTAGTTTCCCAAGTCTTTCTTTTCCCTTTCTTAAAAATGGAAGTGATGTTTCCTTTTTTCCAGTCACCAGAGACTTAACCTGACAGCCACGATTTTTCGAACATGATAGAGAGAAGCTTGGCAACTACATCAGCCAGCTCCCTCAGGACCCTGGGATGCACATCATTGGGCCCCATAGACTTAATATACACTAAGCTTCATGAGGTGATCTCGGACTTGCCCTGTTCCTACAGTGGGAGGGATTTTGCTCCCCCAACCCCTGCTTAGAAATTCACGGACATGAGAGGCATGGGAAACCCGACTGCTGGTGAAGACCAAGTAAAGAACTTAAGTACCTCAATCTTCTCCATGTCTGAGGAAGACAGTTATCCTCATTAGTTGTTGAGTTTACACTCTCCCTTGCCTGTCTCTTCTACCCAACTATCTAAAGAATAACTTTTTATTTTTCACATCCCTTGCCAAGCTCTGTTCCATCTGCTTTCCTGACCCCATTCCTACATGTCCAGACAGCATTCCTATATTCTTCCCAGGCCTTCACTGCCTGCACATTTTGGTCTTATCCCTCAGTATGACCCCTGCTTTAGCGAATGCAGCAGCTGCTGTGGAGCTGCTGTGGTCCTAATGGTTCCAGTGCATACAAATGGAAAAGGAGAAGACATCTCTGAGGGATATCAGATGTTCTGTAGAAAATGTCCAGGAAACAATCTCAGAGGTAGGGATTCATTTCCAGGAACAGATGCTGATAGTTGAAGGGATAATTTCAAATTCACACCTCTCTTGCCCCAGAATACAGATAAAAGAAAAAAGTTGTGAATGTAACTGAAGAGCAGATACTGAAAGAAATTCTTTCAAATCTACATGAACTCACAGTAAACTCTTAAAGCTACAGATTTACACCCCAGTCTGCAGTCATGACAGAGATCTTCTGTGGTCTTATCCTGGATAGTGCAGGAAGCATATCTGGAGGCAAGAGGGTATTTTGCAGGAACCATAGGAAAAGGTCCATATTTCATGTCTTCAAGCCTATGTGTTACATTAATTTCCCTGTTCATTCCTCTGATTTCTTGTATGTCCAGTAGAAAGGAGTACACTGCATGTTGAACACATTGCTTCGCCATAGGTTAGAACAGGGACCTACCAAACTACACCTGCTGGCAATGAAAAGGGATTTTTCATGGTATTAGAAAAGTACCAAAGGAGAATGCCTTTAGAATAGATCTGTAAGGCTAAGGGTGGTATCCCAGCTCCCACCAAAAGCCTCTGGAAATTCCCAGCTCCAGGGCCATCTGTCTCCCAAGGGACCATCTGTTCCTGGTGAGCAACACTACAGGAAGGTGTGTTTACTGAGACAAGCAGATTTAAGTTTGGCAGGGTCTGTGAGTAAGTAATAGGAGGCCTTTAAATGCAGACTTTCTATTTGCAGTATGTGGAGTGTGCATATCTGTATTTCCTTCAACCACCCATATACCACAGGGGAGAGAATTCAAAAGAGGACTCAAAATAGAATAAATAGTGTGACTCACAGCCCTGCCCCTGAGTTAAATACTCACCAGAAATCCCAGGCAAAGCACTGGTAGGTGCTACACAGATTCTACACTCATATCAGCAAGAGACCACGAAGAAAAATCTACCCTATATGCATAAAACAATGCATTGGTGCTAAAGGCACCTCACCCAACAGTGCTCTTACCTCCAAATGATTCAGCAGTGCACAATGGAGGTTTGGTTCTGCTGGCTACACCAGATCTCTGATAAGAAACAGCTGAGAGGATCAGTTCCCTCTGGTGAGCGAAGTACAGTCCTGGCTGCCTTCAAGAATTAAGGCATGACATAAATACAGTAATATTAACACCACTGCCCTCAGCCACATTTCTATTTCCTGAGATTTTCCATGGAGAAGGTCATTCTTCTCTTTCACTCTTTAAAGGTGTTACTGTGCTGTTTGATAGCTGCCATGGTCCCTCTACAGAAGTTCATACTTTAGGGATCACTGAGTCAGGTTTTTGTGTATAGAGAAAAAAAGATCCTTAAGAATTTCCAGTTTTTGCCCAGGTAATATCCCTTTCCCTGTCAGATAAACAGCAATCAGCTGAAAATTTTCTCCACAAACACATTTCTGATAAAAATATTTTGACAGGTTTCTTGACGTTTTTTTCAAGATTGTCCAGTATATGAAAATATTTTGGCCTCTATTAAGACTACTTAAAATAGCAAAAGAAAAAAAAAAAAATTAAAAGCAAGAATGAAGAAAAATGAGGATTTTCATTGCCAAAACCTAAAAGCCTTAATGACTTTAAGAAAATAAAAGTAAAAATTTTGTCTTGGAAAAAGCTCATTTCATGGTAGGCTCCAGCCATTCCCTTTTGCACCATGTTGGACAGGTGGAATGAGCGATACAAATAGCTAACAGGTTTTGTGTGTGTACTCATGTCTCTCTCTAGTGGAAAGCCCTCATCACTGCACAACTACAGATAACAGGCATGGGATCTTTAGTTCACTCAGGGGAGACTTGCTCCACAGGGACTCATGTATCTTGAGGGCTGATCCTGCTGTATGCCTGGGGCAGAGCTCTCCTTCCTTGTACAGGAACCCACTCATTTTGCCCCTTGCTCCAAGTCAGGACTATGCCATTGCATAACATAACCACAGTATTTTGGAGGGAGGGAGACTTTGGTGTCATATCCAGAGCTAAATCAGTACTCAAAAATTATTGGCATTTAGGGATTTGAGCCAAATCCATTTGCACTGTGAAGAACAACAATTAAGAAATCTTCAAATGCTGCTTGAATGCATTTCCAGATAGGAGCTACCCCAAAGAAGGAGTGAGACTTCATCCCAGTTCCCACAGCTGGACACCCATCATCTGCCACCCACTCTGCTGACACTTCCTCACCCCTAGGGACAAAGAAGCAACACACCTGGCACAGCCTGCTGGCCTGGGTCCCTGCTCATGTCTCCATGCAGCCACCCTGCTTTAGGCTCAGCTGCAGAAGCTCAGATGTGAGAGGCACTTGTTTCCTGTCCCTTGTTGCACTGGGACCCACTGTGGCCAGCACTGCTGCAAAGCCTCAAGGACATGCTACATAGGACCCGCAAACAGAGTTGTGCAGCACAATGCTTACTGCCAAGCAGAGGCAGCCTGCCGAGCAGATGCCATGCTTGCACATGGCTGGGTTTTCCTCTCTGAGGTGACAAATAAGCAACATCATTCTGGTGGAGGTGGGAGCAGAGCTGTGCCGAAAGGGCAGCTGGCACTGCAGCCTCTACCCCTGCAGCACCAGGGAGCCAGAGTCTCCTGCTCACTAGAGAGATGCTCCTTGCTTTGCTGGTCCCAGCTCAAATGTGTTGTCCTCCATTCACAAAGGGACAGAGAGCTTTGTGCTGCATTTGCCCAGGATGAGCTGGGAAGCAGTATTTTAATGTGGAAGCTGAAAAGACATTCAGGGGCCCTGTGAGCAGCCTGATCATAGTCAATCCAGTGCCCAGAGAGTTCCTTGATGGAAGCAACAGGATCCATCTCTGCACTGTGCTGGGCCTGAGAGCATTGCCCAGAAACACTAGTCACCCATGGGGCAGCTGGAGGCTGCAGGACGCTGAAGGAAGCTGCAAGGATCTAGTCCTACAGTCAGGGTGCACAGCCTGCAGTTGTCACCTAAGAGCCAGGTTTATTCAGAAGCACCAAGTCACCCACGGTTTCCTTGCTGCCAAGCTATGTGAACAAGATATTCTGGCCTTGAAGCCAGAATTAGAGGCTTCCCACTGAGCTGCTCAGCTCCTGCAGCACTGCCTCTGTTTCAAAGAGTGGAAACTGAGAGTCACTGGAAGCAGAAAGCCTTCATTCCAGCTGTGAGATGCCTCACGGAAGGCCTGATGGACTGGGTGGGCAGAGCTGTTTGACCTGCAGATGAGCCACTCCTGGGTTACCACTAATGAGGCACTCCAAATAACTGGGCAGTTTTGAAAAGTCCACGTGATGTGACTGAAGTGGCAGAGTATGAGTAAGGCATGGCCTTGCAGGCAGTCCTCAGGGAATTCCCCTGGTATAACCACCATGCTTTCCCCTCCTGTGAGCCAACATTTGTCTGGAGATCTTAACCATACCCATAGGAACCTGATTTAATTTATTAACATTTATTCCAAGTTAGAGATCAGCATTAGGTTTCTAAATAGTTGTGTGTATTTAAGTATTACGCATTTAAGTGTTCTAAGTATTTAAAATATGTTAGGAAGAGGACAATGGGTGCAAATAAGTACTGAGAGCATGAATGCTCTTCAGTTAAGCTGCATATACAGTGCCCTCTCTGCTTAGACTGAGCAAAGCTGAAGATTGTAATATACTTTACATGGGAGAGATGACTTTACACAGCATGAGCTTTGCATTGAAGACTAACAGGCATGAAAATATTTACTCGTTTCATTTGGAATACAAAGTCAAGGGGCTACTCTAGAAAAGATAAAAGCATTTCAGAGGTCTTGAAACTCCCCCTGGCTTGTCTGTCAGAAATTGGCAGAAACCTGAAGTTGTACCTTTCATTACCTGCTTTGTAATATTCCTCTAACACAGGATGACAGCAGTGACTGGCAAGGCAAGTGCCTCCCTTGTCTGAATGCAGTATTTGCTGCTTACTGATAAACTAATTGATTGAGCTTGGCTATTGAAAGCTGAGCTTTGTCTGCTCTGTACCCTGTACATACTAATGCCTATCAGCTAGAAGTCAAAAAACAAAGGCATTTTCTCTCTTTCTTTTCTTCCCAGCCAGAACAATTTTAAGTGATAGGTTTAAAGGTTCACATCACCTTTTGTTTCCTAAACAATCTTTTCCTCACATTCTTTCAGTCACACTTTATCTCCAGCATGATCTAAGCAGCAGCTATCGGAGCCAGACTCTAAATCTCATCCAGCCCTGCCTTTCCCTGTGGCCACAGAGGGAAATCTGTAGTGCCAGCCATTCTGCTGCTTCCCATCCTAATACAATATTATTTCATCGTAACCTGTCCAGTGAGCAAATTGCCTCTTTTGTCCCCTTGCCATCTCTGGTGAGGGCTGAGCTATTGATTATAACACTGTGCTGGTGTGTATGGGGCAATTCCAGGAGAATAGGATCGATGAGAGTGTAATTGCTACCTCGCCAGCTGCGGCTGAGAGAAGGAGGGCCAGAGCACAGCTCAGCTGCAAAAAAAGCTGACGCTGCTTCTGGAATGTCTTCCCTCTGATGTCCCATGCTGGGATACAGCCACGCTGCCTCTTGGGGAACAAGCAGAGTGGCTGAGTGTCCCCAGGCAGCAGTTTTGCTTACAGGAAAGCTGCTTACAGGAAGCAGAAAGCCGCAGGCCAGGTATTCCTCCAAGGTGTGTGTGCATTGCAATCACAGAAAATCAGTTTGGAAGGGAGACTTCAAGGGTTATGCAATCCATCCTGCTGCTCCAAGGCAAGACCAGCTATACTTACACTATTGCAACCTCTACTGAGCTTTCCAAACACAGATGCAAACTCAGAACTGCCAAACATGTCAAACTTTGGAGAAACTTGACTACAGCCAAACTTGAGCACATTCCCTACTTCAGAGACACCAGCTGTGCCAACTGCAACTCTGATAGCTTCTCCTCACAACATTTTTCCATCCTTTGGCTTGGGTATTACTACAGCTCATGGAGAAACTTTGCTCCCATTGTGTCCGTATTTGTTGGTGGCTCTCCATCACTGACACAGACAGCTGTTTGCACTTCTAGCTTTATGTACTTGTCCAGGGAGTAAATGCTGGTGATTTATTGCCTGAACACCTACTGACAGCTGGATACTCTCATGCACTGACACAGCCAGGGACAGAGTATTTTATTTCATCTCCAATAAATCAACCAAACCTCCAGTACAGGCTCACACCAGTGACACCCAGACAGGAGCAATGTGGTGGTAGAACAAGACACTGAGGTTCAAGCAGAACTATGGAAACAGCTTCGCTCTGTGTACTCCTGCAGTAAGGACTGACTGGGGCTATCGGATGGACTCAAAGGCATCCTGCAGATTAGGTAAGCTGGGACCAAAACTAGCACTGGATTCAAACTTCTTCAGAGTAGAATGTTAGAAGTGGAGAACCAAGCTAGGTTTTCATTGGCACTATACAGTCATCAGATTTTTGCCTGCAAACACCAAGGCTGGAAATCTCTTCCTCAGATCTGTATAAACTGCTGCTGTTTTCAGTGCTGCAGTGGAATGGTAACTGAACTTTGCCTCAGAGATACTAATAAGTGCAGAGGAGCTTCCACTGGAAGCAGGGTTCTGCAGGAATCAAAGACTACTTTGAAAAGTCAGGTACACCAGACTGAAACTACACCCACTTTCTTCCCTGTTTTTATTCCATTCCAATGTCACAAGTCACTTTCTGCCAACTTGATGAAGCAAAATCATGGCATTAATGACACAAGGCCAAGAGCGTAGCTAGGGTGTTATAGCAGCTCTCAAATTCATGTGAAAAACCAAAATTCAGCAGTGACTTCATGCCAGAAATGAGCCTGAGATGACAGCCCAATTTGCTTCCAATGTACTTTATTGCTTTTCTCATGGTACTATGAACCATGGCTTGCCTGACCCCAAGAGTTTTCCTTCCTCTTGCAGGCCTTGTGGATTTTGTGTCCTGCATGAGGGATGAATTACACAGGAAAGCCCCAGCTTCAGATCTTTAAGTATTGCAAGAGCCAATGTTTGCTCTAAGTGCTGCCTATGTCACCCTGGCAGGGACTGGAGAGGAAAGAGCCAACACATCAGTGGTATCTCCAGCTCCATCTGGAGAAGGTAGCACCAGAAGTCCCGTCCCATAATGCCAGGCTTGGCAGTAGGGCAGGGAAGCAACACTGGGCTCCAACCACTGGCAGCAGGACACAGATGAGGCTGAATAAGAAAGGCCAGTATTGAAACAAAAGCAGTAGGCTGAAGGAAAGCACCTAAACTCAGATCTTGGAGGCTCAGTTTTTTTCTACTCTAATATGCATAAGAAAATGGGACCCAGCCAAAGCTTAGCTCTGCTGTTGCCCTGCTGGGACACCTGTCTGTAGTACAGTTCAGTCCACACACAGTGAAAAAGAAGGAGAGAAATGGTACACATGTTTTTACATGAGGTTTAGACATCTTTTGTCTCTTCACTTGTCATATCACATCATTCTAGGTACTGGAACAATATATGTTGTTATGTTGAGTTAGTGTAGAGTTGCAAAGTCAGTTGATAAAAAAGATTTGTTAACTTCTCATTTTCCCCAAGCCCTAAGCCCTGCACAGATAGCGGGAAGGAGGGAGGAGGCAGACATGTCACTTCATGTTTTGATCAAAGATTTAACTTTGTTATTGATTCATCCAAGCCCATTTACCTCCCTCCCACACCCAAATTCTTTCCAGCATCACTGACTCTGTCTCTGGTATTTAAACATCAAGCCAAAGAATTTCTTCCTCAGAACTGCTTGCTGTGAGAAAGCAAAGGCAACATATCTTTCTGAGAAACTCAGTGCCTTCCATCACACACTGGCCTCCTGCCTTCAGGCTCAGCTTGCAGCAGGGAACAACTTTGTCATCACTTGTAATCGAAGGGCTTTAATGCGGACAACACTGAGGGAGAATAAACACAATGCACAGCGCTATTTTGCAGTTACTTCTCTGATATTCCCAACAGTATGTACCACTTATGTGGTGCTTTTTCTCCTAAGATGTCAAGGCAGCAGTCTTGCTGTCAATTTGATCACAAAAAGGGCTTCTGAAACAAAATACAGAGGAAGATGCCCATGGGGAAACAATTCTCCAGGCTGGAGGGGACTCTATGCTTCACCCATACAGAAGGCAACAAAGCTGCTTCGGCCTCTGAGCAAATCCAAGCATAAATCCTCATGAAGATTTGGCAATGATCTCATACCCTATATCACATCACGTTTGGAGAAAAAATCCAGATCAATTGCTATTCACATATTAGATAGGGAAACAGACAGCAGCTGCAGTGTCGCCCACTTATTCTGAATTAGCAACGACTGTATTGCAATTCAGCCCTTGAGCTTTTCTAAAACACAAGCAGGGAGAGACCATCATAATGTCTGTCATAATGACTGGGTGTGAGGAATAGGGAGCTGAAAATTATTTCTCCTAAACTCCTTTCTTAGAAGAGGGCATATGTTCAGATTTGGCTGGTCTGTCTGAAACTGTGTCTGTGTTCGTCTCTGCTGCATACCCAGTCTGTGTATCAGCACATATCATTATGTTGATTGCCATTTGACTATTACATCAGAGAAGTAAAAATCACACCACATCCTTAAACCTACCTTCTACTGCTACATTATTTAATAATTTAATAACAATTATCAACTGGAAATTACAATTATACCAAGCAGGAGCCTGAATAAGAATGCCAATTTGACACTCAGAATATTTCTGCTTTTCAGAAACACAAATAAGTGCCTGTTGTAGATTAACATTATGTACCAAATCCCAACCCAGTATAAACTGGCAACACCATCTGCTGCACCAGTTCAGATGTACTGTTGAAGATGGAATCCAGTGACATTCATATAACCAAATCAGCAAACTCATCCACAGCATTTAGCAGAGCCATACATAGGATATATATCACATATAGGGCAAACTCAGTGTGTGAAAGTGTGCACTGTGATGCATCCAGTCCTTTAACATGAACAACAGAGGTGATGCCACTGTTGTATTGAAATTGGAGATGAAGGCACAAATGTGCAGATATGGCTGAGTTTCATGACAGCTGTGCTAATAATGAAAGATTCATGCAGTGCTGGATGTACAAGAATCTGTAATTTTCTTGCACTCAGAAAATACTTTCTGCATCCTCAGCTCTAGTCTATTGGTATCTCAGGGCAGGGGAACATACGTATGCCCATGTATGACATCCTTCCTTGCAGACTTCAGCTGGACATAGTATGACTTTTGATATGTGACTGTAATTCTATGGGATACAACAGCAGTTTTAGTGGATGCAAAATGAGACAGAAAGAGTGCCCTGGTCTTCCACATTCTGGATTGAACACCAGCAACCTAGCCTCACAGGAGAGCTACAGACACTGTAAGAGGTAGCCTTTCTCCTACACTGTTAGACAAGCCAAACAGGAGTAGCCCAAGTCTGCATCAACAATGCACAGCCTCAATCCAGCTCTTAGCTGGCTCCTGATCCCCCTTCCCATCCCACACAAGCAATCCAATACCTACAAATACCTGCAAAGGTAAAATCGCATCCTGTGGATCTGTAGCTTTGCCTCTGTATCTAATAAACAATGTAAAGCTGCACCCAGAGCAGAGTCTGCATTTAGACCTAATGCACCAAAAAAGTGGCCTATTTTCTAATGCTCTTATTAGCACTGAATACCTTCCCTCCTTACACAGATACATCACTGTGAAAGCAGAAGACAAGGGCTCTCTCCTTCGTGCATAATCAGGCAGGGCAAGATATCTGACCCACGTGTGCCTCCACCTCCCCCCGTTCCACTTAGTGCTTTCGTCACGCCGAGCTCCTGCACTGTGGTTTCCAGGCGAATTTCCACTCGGTGCTCAGAGAGCTGAAACCTTTAGATTAATCCCAGATCTGTCAGCCCCCATCATTTTCAAGCAGGGCTGTGAGCTCCAGGGCACCCAGTTACTTTCTCTACCACTGAGGAGCCTTAAGCCTCTTGCTCTCACTCTCCTGGAGAGTGGACAGCTCCATTCCTCTCCCTCCCCATCCTGAGATGACCCTGAGTCTGTGGACAGTCTCATTGCAACAGATTCTCCCTGAATCAGGTGATTTAATTTGTTTCCTCTCCTGTGAATTTTGATTTGATCTGTGAAGCTGAAGCCAAGCGAGAGCCAAACACTGCAAGCACGCCCCTCATTTCCTCACCCATGGCTGCCCCAGCCTTTGAGCTGTAACCACTCACTGGCACCGTGATCCTGATTGTTGCAGGTGTGGAAACAAGCCTAAAAACCCCACACGGAAACTCTGCAGTGATTTCCCTGATAGCTCACCACTCCTGGAAGGGTCAGGTAGGTTGAGTTTTTGCCCAGATCTGGATTAGGTTAGACCAAACCTGATTTGTCTGTTGGTGATTGACAGTCATAGAAATTTCTATCTCCTGCCCAGTAGACTGCCATTGCCAGTTATTTACCCCATGCCCCTCTCCCATCTAAAACAGTGTACAACAATCTTTCATTCAGGAAATTTGCATCCTTCATTTTTGCTTCTCTCTGCCTTTTATGTTTTGCTCTACTATGGGCAACAGCAGTGGCAATTGACTTGAGGCTGCAGGTCGATGCCTCCACTGAGTACCTGGTGCCTAGGATGATACCATGTGGTCCCCAAGCTCTTTTGTGCCCATGAATCATGTATGGAGCCATACATGGAGGAGAATACCTCCACCAAACTCTTACCAGGGCAAGAACTGATCTCTGTCTCACTGACCTATAATCCACTATGGTATTTCTTTCCAGCCTGCCCCAGTCTATGGAAGGAGGATACATTGCCCAGTCTGAGACTGGCTATGCTGACTTTCTCTCTTCCACTGGAACACAGTATGAGTATGGAAGCACTCTGTGAGAGGCTACAGAGAGACCCCTAAGGAGGTCACTGCTGCTGGAGGGGTGTCAAGTCATATGGAAGCAGCTGGCTGAGCAAAACCATGCTGGTCCTGCCTACTCCATGTTTGAAGTGGCCTTCCACCACAGTAGCAGCCTGGAGTCTGATGTGAGCAGCTGGCTCCTGCAGAGATATGCAGCCCTAAACGAGCTGCTCAAGACCATCGTAGACCCAAGTGTCAATACCTCTCAACCCAGTGCCCATGATAGGGAAGAGGTAAGCAAAGAGAAAACATGATGCCAAAGCCCACTGGAGGAGGCATGAATTGAATTAGAAATAAAACACAGTGAGCGGTTGAAAGGTCCTTCCTGAGAAAATCTTTGCAGGTGCTAAGAATGCCAGATAACACGAGCAGAGTATTATCAGTAACTACTGCTCAGGACTCTGGGACTTTTTTGAACTGCTCCCCTTCACAGAGGTGCTCTGGGATGGGCCAGAGGCACCTGGGAGAAGCCCCGTGTTCTGGGTACCAGGCCATGCCCCGTAATGCAGCACCACCAGAAGTCAGAGCAATCCCAAAAAGGCCTCCATAGGGACTGTCTGAAGGTCCAGGTATAACCCAGAAAGCAAACCCCCTTGCACTCCACCAGGGATGCTGAGTATACTGTTAGCTGTGACCCAGGTCAAGCAGGTGATTGCCTCACACATAGAGAGGAGGTCTCCAGCCCACAAAGTCCACAAGCCCAGCCACACACATGGCCCCAGGCTGCAGCCCTGACCTCCATGCCCCAGTGAGCAGGGACACGAAAGCTCCTTGAGGTGCCAGGCTCACTGCTTAAGCAATTATCCTTTCTGTGAATACCTCCTTGTGCGTGTGCAGAAAGGAGAGAGACTCTGGCACTGGGCACTGTGAAAACAGTTTAACCCTTCAGCTTGTAACAGATAAATCCCATTATTCCAGCTCTCTGGCTAGCGCTCCCTCCAGCCTGCATTCCCTGAATCCCTTTCGAGAGCAGCTGAATCAATGTTTGACTTGTACAAACAGCCGCCTGACTGCAATTTGGAAGGGATTCATACGGGGATTATGGCAAGGCAGTGGATAAAAATCTATTACATGGCAGTATTTATTCTAGATCTCGGTGGCACTCACTGTGAACTTTGGCAGCATCTTCTGTTCCTTATGCACTGGCACATGTGCAGGACATTGAAAAGAATCACTCTGGGAGAGCGTGGAGCAAAGCAATGGAAGGAAAGGGCCAGGATCAGGACTAAGTACACATATCCAAGTCAGACTGACCTGGCCCTGCAATGCTTCCTCTCAGGGATGGGAACATCTTTGACGGAGGGGAAGTCACTATTGATAAAATTGCATTGTTTTGATAGCCTGGAGGACCTGAGACAGCCCTGTTTTACCAACGAGAGATAGTTCGGGCTCAGCATGGTTATATCCGAGATCAAAATGCAATTCCGCCTTTCTGTTCTATGGCTTTCCTGGCTGGAAGGCCACCTGCCAGGTCTGGGACCACAGCAGCACCTTTGCAGTGAATCCCACATTGCAGACTGGTCATGAGGGGAGTAATGCAGGCCCCTGAGATGAAGTCACCTGGGAACAGGACTGCAGAGGACCCCCTCATTGCCCCAGGAGTCTCCACCACACCACTGCTGTCAGCCTGGCCCAGCTGGCTGGGTGCCAACTCCCAGGATGCACATGCAGCCCACGGACCTCAGCCTCTCCCCATGCATGCACACAACCTCCACTAGCATGAGGGAGGGAGTGCGGGGAGCACCAGGGCAGTGCTGCGAGATGTGGTTGACTTAACTGGCTGTGACAGGGCTGTCCAGCAGCAAGGAGCAGCAGAAAAGCCACTGCTCTTGAAAAAGAAACAGAAAGGAGGGGTCCGATGGGGCTGGATTACCCAACCCTGGCTTCAGATTTTCTTGTGTCCAAGTACCAGATTTTCACCTGCCGTATGTACACCATGTATCAATGGAAATTCTACGCCACTGCTGCATTGTTTTCTCTGCAGGTGATAGCAGAGGGAGCAAAAAGAGCACTGGCGGAGGCCTCCTTTCCTTGCTGCCACCAGTAAGGCAGCACAGCACAGCACACACAGCCATCCCGCTCCCTAGCAGCATGCATTTCTGGGCTGAGGAATGCAGAGTTAACAGTAGTAAATGGGCTGGAGAGGGACTGGGGGAGTCTGTGCCAGCTCAGGGGGGCTCAGTGAGGAGGGCCTTGCCCTGAGCATAGCTGCAGAGTGCAGGGCCCAGGGGAGCCATGTCCTCAGCATTAAACAACTCCCTCTGGGCACCGCTCACACAGCTGGGCCTGTGCTGGCATCAGGCCGCACAGTGAAGGAAGCTCCCCTGCGAGGTGCTTGTACAAATACAGAGCAGTGGCATTTGGTAGCGGTGAGCACCACAGACCTCTTCCTGCTAAGCTGTTTCCCAGGCCCTGCCTTGGGCTCTCCTGTATGGCCACAAAGGCGACTGCCTGCATGGGTGGGCTCCATATCAGCTGGCAGTGCTGGGTCTGGGTGCTGGGGCATTTTCTTGGCTCAACCATTTGAACTTTTAGTTTGAATGTTGTTATCTGTAAACCAGAGGTGAACCTTTCCTGTAAAAACCAAATACCGAAACTTGGTGTTTGGTTTTAAGTGTGCTTTAAAATCACCATGAAGGAGATAAATGAGATGGGCAAAATATTACTATACCTATAACATTTCTCAGATTAGAACAAATTTTAAAATAATTCATGCACCTATCCTATAAAGATGACCATTACCATACATCATTTCTTAAGTGACCCACATCTCACCAAAAAGAGCAAAACTTTGAAAAAGAAGCTAGGAAGAGAGCACAACTCACAGATTTCTATTGCAAGACTGACTCATTCCACATGGTCTTCTTTTCCCCCCTCTCTCTCTCTTTCTCTACACAGTTTTGTTACACTCCATTTCACTCTATCATTCTCCCTCCATTGTTGTGAAATGATTGCTCACTAGGTTTTGCTTTCATGAAGAAGCCAACAAGAGTAACAAGGAGACAGAGAGGCAACACCACCATGACAGCAGCATTTGAATCTTATCCTCCAGACACACAGATTGTTCTTTGAAAAAGTGATATAGCAATGAATCTGGGTCTCTCCACCGTGCTCTGGCCACGCAGGTTTCTGGGGGGACCAGGCTAATGTCCCCGCCAAGGAAATCTTCACCTCTGTACCATGGGAGAGCCTCCATCCTTGTGAGCATAATGTGGTCCTTGCCAATCTCCAGCTGCTCAGGTTTGCCTAAACAAGCCCAGTAATTCCACCCAACGGACGTACTTAGAGACTACATTATATATTACTGCTAATGAAGTTGCTTTGTTTGTTCTATTGCTTAGGGGAATAAGTTAATGTGTTGGAATGCCCTTCAGCAGTATTTGGCTTTGTTTATTAAATATTTATTTTGCAAGATAAATGTGGATAAAGAGGGGTTTCTTCTGGAAGGAGTCTCAGAGTCTCTGTATAAAATGTCTGTATGATGCTATGTTTTGGTTCTAGGAGAAAAATAATGTTGATACAACACTGATGTTTATAGTTGCTGCTAAGCAGAGTTGTACAGAGCCAAAGCCATTCCAGTTTCTTAGGCTGTACTAACAAAGGGCTGGAAGGGAACAGAATAAGGACAACTGACTTAAACTGGCCAAAGGGATATTCCATATTGTATGACATCATGCAGAAGGAGAGTTTTGAAGGAGATGGGGTTCATCTTTCTTCCAATGCTCAGAGACCTAGCTGGGCATCAATTAGGGAGTGATGAGCAATTGCTTGTGAATATATTTATGAATGTATAATAACAAGTGATATATATATATATATATAGTCCCAACTATCATCCTTTTCCATTTCTCTATCTTAGTAAATAGTTTCATTTCAACTCACAAGTCCTACTTTGGTTTTTTTTTCAATTTTCCCCCCCATCCCACTGGGAAGGAGGGAAGCAAATGAATGACTGTGTGGTGCTGAGCTACCTGCTGGTTTAAACCACAACAATCATCCATCCTTTATATTCATGTAAATGATAAACAACTTCATCTTCCTAATTCTCAGTTTATCCCCAATAGCCAAAAGAAAGTTGATCTCACATGCTTATGGGTATTGTGCTTTCCTCTGCTTGAGAGCTGATATTCTTCCCTGCTGTCAGTGATGTGAAATTATTTCTTTTTCCCTTGCCTAGAACAACCCCTTACTCCAGGCAACTTGGAGTCATGCAAGGCAGGAGGGAGCAAGACCACAATACATGGGTGCAAAATGCATGTGGATGGAAAAAAAGAAGCTCCTGATTCAAGGAATGCAGCTGCAACACATGCTGCTATCCTGTTCTGTCAACACTTCCCCTCCCCCCAATATACTCTGAGAGAAACCTGTACTGCTCTCAGGGCCACAGCTGACATGGTGCCTAGGGGTCTTTAACATCCAAATGCCAGACTTCACCAAAGTGAAGTCTCCAGAAACCGGAGCACACAAAGTTCCGTATTGATGCAAGGATGAACTTCTTTAATGTTAGAGAGACAGAGCACTGGATCAAGCTGTTCAGAGAGGTTGTGGAGTCTCCTCTGGAAATGTTCAAGACTCATCTGGACACCTACCTGGGCCAGCCACTGTGGGGAACCTGTTTTACAGGGGGTTGGATTCGGCCATCTCTAGAGGTCCCTTCCAACTCCTATAATTCTGTGATTTTGTTCAAGTTTCATAGAGATCTACAGAATCCCTCCTCCTCTTCTCTCCCCATTGTTTCTCTCTCAGCTCCTTGGAGAAGAAAGTCTTCTTGGGTTTCTGTTCCTAAGGGCTGATCTCAAAGTCCTAAAAGCATCCCAACTCAAGCCTTCAACAACAGGGAGGGCAGGATTCTGGATCCTCTAGAGTGAAAGTCAGTACCCTGAATTCTACAGCTCACGAACCATGGGACAGTCTAGGTCCAGGCAAAAAGAACACAACAGGTAACCAAGGCCAGATGAAAAGGATGCAAGAGGCAACAAATACAGTGAACACAGTGCTCAAAATGCTCATGCCACTGAGTAACTCCACTGGATGTTTAGACACTTCCTAAAACTCTGAAAGGGAATCCTCCAGGTTGCTATATCTCTACTGCTGCTATATGTTTAGCAGGCAGGTAGGTTGTAGGGGCAGGGAGGGAAAGCAAGATTGCAATGGTATAGGAAGCCTTCAGAAGTGGGAAGGAGAGAGTAAGAATCACATGGATGGAATACAGCTAGTATTACTCTGCTCACCAGTGAGGCTGAGGGCAGCCTACACACCTGCTGAGCCTTTCTTCAGTATCTCAGAGGTGTGAATAAGTGGATAGTGGAAATACAGATAAAGGCAGTTTTAAGCACTTGTGATTAGAATTGAACACTGCAGGCTATCCTGAAGCTCTACAGGAAGGTCATAACAACTTCCAAACTCCACCCAGGGAGAGTTTGGTGGGTTCCTGCAGCTTAAAACTCACAGGAACTGCACTATAGGAGTGATCTAACTACCATCCCAGTTCCCCCTCCTGGTTCCTAATGCCCAGAGGGGAGGTGGGAACTGGCACTGCTCTTCTGTATATCCATCATATGAATCAGACAAAAAATGCCATCTCCTCTCTGCCCATGCACATGGCTGGGATTTGATTCAGGGCTTTCTGATCAGAGCTCACTGCAGCTATTGCAGAGAGGATCAGGTCCATTGTGTCCTCCCATTGGCAGAGTGACTCCCTTGGCATCTCAGGGGTGGGAACAGCTGGATAGAGGAATAGCCCGCTCTTCCTGACATGCATGGGAATAGAGCTGGGAAGGAGTGGTATGGATTCAGCCTTAGACACCTGCTATATGGAATGGGCAGATCATTATCCAGAGAGCTCTGTAATTTTGGTATGCAAATGCTTGCCCACTGGCATTGAGCCTGAGGAGGAGAAGAAGGTTATTAGCAGCTCTGCATGCCAAAAAGGCACTTTACCATGCATAAGGCCACCAGTGTTTCCACAGACAGAAGACCTTGCAGGCTTAACCCTCTCTGTTGCTCCCCAAGGCAGCTGTTTGTAAAGGGGGGAGGGGGAGAACAAGAGAAGAGGTAGAGAGGGAGAGAAGAACAAGGAGCTGCTGGAAGGAGGGAAGAAGGAGTGATGAAGGGCAGGGAGGAGGATACGACGTCTGGGGAATGGGCATGTGCAGAATATGGAAGTAAGTGGTGGGAGAAGTCCCTGCATGGGCTGTCATCATGAGAGAGAGAGGACTCCATCCCCAGGGTGCTAAATACACCAAGGCTTCCTGGGGAAGCCTCATTTCTGTAAGTATATTGCTTACAACTGCAGCAGCACCCCACAGCTTGTGTATTTGTGGGCAAATTTCAGCTAAGTATTTGACATGGCTACATCTCCATCTGCCATTATGTTTTTGCAAGTTTCATGAAAACAGACAAATGGACTGCAGAAAGAAGCCAAGTTTCTATGAAGCAACATGCTGAACTGTGAATTCAACACTTATCACAGAGCAGAGAATCCCAACAGGGGAGTGCTGTTATGAAAAAGTGTCACAACAAAGTTCAAATTCCAACTCTGAAAAGTAGACTTTTAGCCAGTCGTTCAGAAAAATCATATGATTTGAGGATACTGGACTTCCAGAAGCTATTCTATACTAATACTTGCTCTCTCTCCAATTTGAACATGTCAACATCAGAAACATCTGGGGGGAAAAATGTATGCTGGAAGGAAGCAAGCCTTTATAATCTATGGCCAGCTGCTTATCTCCTTACAACAGAACACCTGCTTTCTACATCACAATCACTCCCAACTTCTAACAGTATGAGGCACAAAAAAACTAGATCTATTATAACAGTAAACAATCATTCCAATTCTGCTGGTACTATTATATGCTCCAATAGCACTTGTGGCTTACAGCGTATTTACAGTGCTTAAAGACACTTCAAGAAGTAACAAGATGAGGATGTAATTTGATGACATTTTGATGAGTCACACTATTTTATCAGCTCTTATTTTTCTAATTATTTCTAAAAGCATGCTATGAGTTTTTCAAGAAGATGGTTTGTGAATCATTGCCCCTGAAAACCTCCAGTTTGAGCCCCTTGATCCTACATAAATACATGGAGGCTTGCTTTCAGCATCCTGGCTTTGTGTACGAAAACTGACAAAGGATGAGACTGGGACAAAATCCAGGACAACCAGGAGTGTTCTACATGCTGGTGGTTAGGATTTTTTTTTTTCTTCCCTTTCTCCTGAATTTTCCATCAACATCTCACCTACTTGCAATGTAGTTCAGGTGAGTTTTTACTTGGCAGAGCTGAGAAAATAAAAATCTTAACTTTAAGATGAAAGAGTCTCTTCGGTCATGTTAACACTGCCCAGAGTGATGTTGGAATACAGCTGGGAATTAATGGGACAGAACAAAAAGTTTTCCCCAAATCAGAAAGAATATGTATTGCTGTTGAATTGCTTCATTTCTTTCCTAAGTATGTGAGGCAAAGTTCTAATCGATAAGATCTGAAGAAAAAGAAATTGTTAGATTTTCCACGTTAGCAGTTTCTTCATCTATTTGCTAGAAATACACTTATTGGGCAGAGGGGAGATCAGCATTTCAGCATTTTACCATCCAATTATCAAAGCAAACAGAAGATAAACAACCACAATCTGAGATTCCTTGGCAGCTATCTGCAGAAGGTGCAGTATTTCCATGTCTGTGCTGCAGATGATGAGGAATCCAGGAAGCAGGTTGGCTTTGGTGCTTGGGATTCACAACCTGATCCCCATTGGTGGGTTAAGACATAAATTATTTCTTCAGGGAATATGGGACTTTGTTTCTTTCAAGCATCACCCCTTATGGCATCTGCTAGGTGCCCAGCACCTCATGCAGCGGGCTGGGAACTGCAGACTTGAGCTGCGAGCCTCTTCAGCCAAAAGGGTTTTGGTAACCACAGCCAGCCCTATCTGATGGCTGTATGTCTGGAGAAAGCTGCTGTGGGACTGTGCTGCCCACAAGCATGAGAGCATGCGTCCTTACTCACCTATGTTACATTTTGGACCCAAACCGAGGGGCAAGATTTCAAGGCTTTTAGGTTCATCTTCCTGTGTGAGTGACTGATCAAGCTAGCAAGGCTTTCTGGGACATAGATTTTCCTTCAGTATAAGTAATATTAGTAATATTAGCAAGTAACTACTTCCAAATATAACGTAGATTCTATCAGTATACAACAGATACTATACATGAAGCTGCTGAGAAGTTACTGGTTTAAAGTGCTTAGCCATATCTTTTCAATAGGACAGGAATGGGAAGCTAATGTAAAGTTATTCTTATGAAGCAGTTTAACAGCCAATATGGATTTGCAAGGGTAACTCTGGTTGCAGTGATCTACTTTCCCTTCCAAACAGAGTAACAGGTTTTGGGAAGTAGCAGGTGCTGTGTCTCTATTCTAGTGAAGCTTTTGACATTGCTCACATCGGACATCGGACTCACACTACTCAAGAAAAGATTGTCTACATAAACCTAATGTGGGATAATAACTTTTAGTTAGAGAACCATTTCTTGAAAATGGTTATCATTATTTCATTGCCAGATGAAAGATGTATTGAATGGATTCTACAGGTGTTTGTTGGTGAGTCCAACACAAGTCAGTATTTCATTTAATGACTCGGATAATGGAATGGAGAGCACATTTATTAAATCTGCAGATGACATCGAGCTGGAAGGATTAAATTCGCTAGAGGACAGAAATAGAATATGAAACAATCACAGCAAATTGGATAAACGATCTCAGAACACAAGTTGAAACTCAACCTGGACATATTCATGTAATTAAACTTAAGCAGAAATAATCAACTTCATAAATACAGAAAAAGGAACAGTTGGCTAGATGGCAATTCTGCAAAAAGGAGTCTGGAAGTTACTGTATGTCGCAAGCTGAAAAGGAGTAAGAAATGTGTCTTTCTTTCAGAGGATGGAAGTATCATATTGGGATGCTGAAGCTAGTCTGCCAGACCTTGATGTAGGTTATTCCATGAAGTATTATATTCACCGTTGGGCAACTGACTCCAAGACAGAGGCCAGGTGGAGAGAGTCCAGGAGAAAACAAAAGGGGATGGCCAAAAGCTTAGGATCTCTGGCCAACAAGAGCAGACAGAACAGACAGAGCATGTTTAGGTAAAGGAAAGATGCTTGAGAAGACATTGTGAGAGTTCTCAAATATCTGAAGAGCTTCTACAAGGAAAAGAATAATCTGTTTTCCACGCCCATGATCAGAGAGGTGATAGTTAAACTTCAGAATGGAAGATTTACATTAATCTGTTTAGAAAAGGGAAAGCATTGGAATAGATGCAAAATTTGGTCAAAGTATTGTCAAGGGCAAAGGAAGGGCAGATGTATATGCCCAAAGCAAGGAAATGGCCTAGATGATCTCTCAAAGCCCCTTCCAACCCGACTTTCTATCGTTTTTTTTGATCCTTCGAAGCAAGTTTAAGCAGAAGCTCTCATTCCCCTCACAGAACTCTCTATTCCCCCTCCTTCATATCAGATATTTTTCACAATGAAAAGGGTGAGTTTTGAAGTTTTTACAGAACAGCACAATACTCAGTAGCGACACAGATTCAACGAATCTATGGGCTGTAGTCATAGCAGTTTCTAAATATACCAGCCACACATTTAGGTGCTCTCAAGTCTATGATAGAACAGAGCTTGGGACATGAATCTTTCAGCAGCAAAAGCATGAGCCTCTTCTAACAAGCCTGTGTAACTCTTCTGAGCGGTGACCATAAAGCTGTACAGCCCTGCACACACATTCCTCTCAGCAGTTCTAGCTAGGAAATGTGTTGGCAGCCCAAGGCATTGGTCTGCAAACTCCTCATCCATTAAACCTGAAATACACACCCAGTAAGTGAGGTTCACATCTGAAAAGATAATAGAATCCTAAAACCAGTATTGGTCTCAACTTCTACTGTGAAGCTTCAGCTGCCACAGGGTTTTCCTCCATGTGGAAGGGCTTGGTCTATCATGCAAGGGGCACTATACACACCCTCCATCCATCCTCTACTCCTGAGATCAAGGGGAAATGGAGGCTGTGAGCAACCCGCAGCATTCCATTTGGGGAGACAGAGGTCACCGCAGCTGATTTGCTTTGCTCGGCTTCAGGGCTGGCTCAGGACTAAGCTTTCCTTATTGCCATGCTCAGGTGGGCAGTGGGACCCACGGGGCCATGGGCGCTCCTTGCAACTGGCCATCCTTCCTCCTCCATCTCTCGCCCACAGCATCTCTGTGCGATGTTCCCAGTGCTGGCTGTGCCCCTGCTGCTTGAGTTAATTACAGTAATTATACCTGCACTCCTCTGCTCCAGCTCCCTTTTGTTGTCATTTCCCTGCCCGTTCATTTGCAAATCTAATCACTCCATGGATTTTTTAAAAAGAAAAAGGGTATGGAGGGCAAAGATACAAATGAAGAAAGAAACTACAATTCCTGTAGCAACAACGGGAATCGAGGAGCCATTGAACAGCACCAGGTGTTTTATTTAGTGTCCCTGGGAAGGCTGCATGCTGCTCCCTGCTCTGACAAAAAGAGCTGGCCTCCAGGCACTATGCCTGAGCAGGAAGAAAGAACTGCACCACCCTCCCCCAGCGCCTACCAAATTGCTTCCATCAGGGCTCACAGCTCAGGATGCCTCCCGGTGCTTTCATGAATACTCTTGCAGAGGGCAGGAGAGCTTCCTAAAAAAAACCACGCACTTCCAGCAACTGCTATTCTCAGAGCTTGGCCCTACGTATTTCTTGAGTAGATTTCCTATGGGATTGGGTGCTGCAATATCAGATGTCTGGTCCCATGCATGTGAGCAAAAGCTTTCCAGAAGTCACCCTAGGAGGTGAGCATGCAGTTCAGGTCATCTGTCTGATAAGAATAGCTCTGAGATCAATCCTTTGAACAAAGTGGCAAAAAAGTGCAACTTGAATGAAGAATAAGGGGAGGGAGAGGGTTAGAAACAGCATCCTAATTATTTTCAGGCCTCCCTTTGGGCTGCCCTGCAGTGGACACTGGGACCCTTCCTTTTACGATGCTGTATCACTGCCAAAGGCAGTGAGGTAGAGCAAGTGGTTTCTTTACCCAGTACTGTGTATACAGGGCATATCAGTTTCCAGGAAAAAAATGCAAAACAGAGTTGTTCTCATTTTCTAGAGTCAACTGACAGAGAGTGAAAGAGAGCAAAGAAACTTCCTGTGCATTGCAGTTTAATTGCAGTGAACTGATCAGACCAGGCCTTACCCAGTTTGTCAGTGTAGCCATGCAGCCCTGATCCTGTTCACATTACCATGCTTGATGCCAGAATCTCCCTTGGTGCAATGTCTTGCTGCTTGACTCTAGGGGTGATTTCCCTCCATTTTCCTGAACAGGCAGCCCAGGCTGGGGAAGTCCAGAAGTTTGAGAAGGTGACTTAATTCTCCTGATGCCTGAGCAAGTTAGAAAATACTTTTTCTAAAATATTGAAAATAGGTGATATTTCTCATTATCAGAGTATATGTTTCTTAATCATATGCTTTGCACATAAAATATATTGCGTATCTACATAGGCAAGGAAGAACTTCTAGTGAAAAGGTAGGAGCAGAGACCTTTAGAGAAATATTCTAAACACTGTGGGTAGGCAGAAAGGTAGACAAGGAAAGAGGTCTGAACTGTAAAGCATTCCTATTTTGAGGTAATATACAACCGGACCTTTTTTTAATTGTGAAGTAAATGCATAAATTCATTTTAATATAGCCACCCTCCCTCCAAAAAACAAACAAAAAACAACAAAAAAAAGTCCTCCAAAGTAATGCCTTGTTTCTGGGAAAGAAATGCGAAGCAAAAGTCCTGCACAGTCCTGAGCAACATGTAACTGCAGCACAGCAAACCTAACCTGAGTTTCCAAATCCTGCAAATGACGCGCTCAAAAGGATTTTCCGTCTCCCAGGAGGATGACTGAAGGAGGAGAACAGAAAGGACCTGCAATTAGATTAATTAAAATAGTGGTCCTAGTATGGTCTGTTTTTCACAGTTGCCAGGAGACTAGAAGGCTGGGATGAATTGCTCAACCTTTTTGTGACAAAAATAGGTGTTTACTTCCACACCATATGTATCTTGGCCCTCTCCAAGGCTGTGTGTTCTGTTAGTTCTCCAGAAAAAAATCTCGCCTTAAATTCACTTCAGTATACTTGATGTGAGTTTACCAGTTTCAAAAATACACCAATACTTCCCTGCCCCATGTTCCTGATCCAGTGCCCAACTCCAGGCTCAGTGGTAACAATGGCTTTTGCAGGTTTTTGCAGGTTTTACAACTTGCTACATTTTCTCCCTTCCTTTTCTCAGCCGATACAGAAGTGGAAGAAAACAGTATAGTTTTCTTCCACTCCTGTCTCCAACAGGAGACAGACGTAGCCTGAAGCACAACCAAAGGCTTCATGTCCCTTTTGGGAACCATCCTCAAGTTTACTAGAAGGAAAAAGAAAGAAAGAAAGAGAAGAAAGAGAGAAAAAGAGAGAAAAAGAGAGAAAAAGAGAGAAAAAGAGAGAAAAAGAGAGAAAAAGAGAGAAAAAGAGAGAAAAAGAGAGAAAAAGAGAGAAAAAGAGAGAAAAAGAGAGAGAAAGAGAGAAAAAGAGAGAAAAAGAGAGAGAAAGAGAGAGAAAGAGAGAGAAAAAGACCGCAGCAGAGATTTTCCAAAATTAAAAGTCTGAAGATCTCTTTGTTTCAATGTGTTTCTGCAGCCTGATTTATGCCATTTGCTCCAAGAAAAGCCTCATCTTTCCTAAAGCCAAATGCATTAATGAAACTGAGCCAATATGCCGTTCTTATGGTTTTCTCTTGTCGATTTGCTGCTATAAAAACTGTCTGCCAAGCAACGCGTTTCCCTTTTCAATGCCCTGTTGCCAACATCTTGAGCAGCAGGCAAGGGGCTGTGATAGATGGATGGACAGCAGGCTTGACACAGCTTTGGAAAGGAAGGAGAGAGACCACAGTGAAGATAGAAGATGGCAAAAATAGCAGTAAAATTAGTTCATAGCTTAGGTCTCTGATACAGATGCTATAGCGCGTATGTGGGGGAAGGGAGTTTGAATTCCAAGACACTGAGGATCCTCACTCCTGTTAACACAGCAGCAATCAGGCAATAGCTGGAAAGAGCCATTTAAATCTCCCTGTATGTAGCTGTGTTGTAACACAGCACATAATTACTCATCATGCTCCTTTCCATAGCTTGCACAGGCTGCTGCTGTACTGCACAGCCAGCTCAGCACGGCTTCTTGGGCACCCTCCAGACCAGAGAGAGGGGAATTCATGAGCACCTAAAAGTTTCCTGGTAAATCCTATAGCTTGTATAAAGCTTCCATAGTTTCCACACCAGGTTCTCAGCCGTCTCATTCACAGGAAAATACAGCCTGCTCCTATATATATATAATAAGGACAAGCAGCAGAATTGCTACTAGGAACACCGCTTTGGTTCTTAGTCTTCAGGCACTTCACTAGATCTGGCCTGGACACCAGCCCTGCTAGCCCTTCTCTGCATTTGCCTCAAACACAATCACCCACTACTGCGAGTGAGAGCAAACACATCCAGAGACTTCGAAAAGGGTGACTGGGAGCACAAAGGGCACTTTAGTGGAGGTTACAAACTCACTCTTATTAGGACTAGAAAGAAAGCCCTGGGCTTCCCAGTAGCATTTTAAGAGAAGAGTTTCTGCTTCAAAACCACCTTGACTGGATGTCAAGTACACATTATCAGTGCAGGTCAATCCAGGTGTAAAGCAGTGTGGCACAGAGATAGCAGTTGGAAACCCGTCAGAAGCAAAAAATTCTAAGAACACACCCAAGAAACTTAAACCCAGCAAGCTCAATGTGGAATTACTAAATTAATTGCCCCCTGCAACCCCAGACGCTAATTACTTGTTTATTTTAATTTTCATTCTTCTTTCACTTAACATTCTTCTGTCCAAGTTAATCTAATTTAATGCCCCAACACAGTCTCCAATTGTCTTCTTCCTTGAAAGCACTTCTTGCTAACTGGTACCTAGACATCACACCAGAACACCATTCTTTTAGCTCCTACATGGCTTTTGTCTTATGAATTGTGAACTTGGAAGAAAGACAGAAAAATGGTGGAAAAAGATGATAACTTTTGCCACTGAAAAGAGGAAAGGAGAACATTTGTCTCAGCAAATAGATAGCTTTGCAGATGCAAAGGAATCTATGAGGTTATTGAGTAGCTGACATGAGAGGATTAACTAGAGCATGGGTTTTCTTGGTAATAAATACAGCCTGCCATGGATCTCCATATTAAGAGAAGCTTCTCAGGGTCAGTAGGCTCAGTAGTTTTGGGTCAGTCAATAAGACCTAGTATTAGTCTCAGAAAGTGTCAGCTCTTGCTTATTACAACATAGTTTATGTTTTGAGTCTCCCAGAAACTTTTGTACTGCAAGCTGCACTCATGTGGCCAAATCTCTGCAAAGTCCAGGGAGAGAGGAGGGGTGCTGGTGTGACACAGACAGTAGTGTTCTGGGTCTGAGTAATGAGCTGAAGTACAAGAACAAAAATTCCCTCAGTACTGTGGGGGGAGAAAGAGAATGGGAAAGTGGAGATCAGTGCAGAACATGGCACTCTCTAAAAGCCAAAACACTGCTTTGTTTTCTTCTCACTTTCTCCTGACTGTCTCTACTGCCGTCACACATCACCCCAAACATCAGCCCATGCCCAAGACAGAATGAAGCTCTCTTCACATATTTCTCATCAGACTTGCAATTCCAAAGAGAGATACACTATCATATGTTCAAAAGCAAACACCATCTCTGGGAGCAGGACTTTCCCTAGCCACCCTTCCCTTGACGTTTTGCCAGACAGAGAAGCAAAGAAACACTTGCCTTCCTCCAGGTCACCAGGCAAAACCACCCTTCTCCTTGGGACAGCTCCACAGCTCCTGGCTCTGCCCCTTTTCTCTTCTTTCCCACATCACACAGATGTCTTAGTAAAGGAGATACTGAAGCCTTCAGCAGACACTCATCTCCAGAGAAAGAAGCAGCAGCAATAATCCAGAGCTTCAACCTCGTTACAGTTTGTAATGAGCTGATGGGAAAATATTTCTGCCTGATTAGAATGCTTAATGAGCTCCAGATTATTATGAGTGCAAGTTGGCTGGCACTGTGTTTTGTCCCACCTGCAATGGCAGGGCAGCTTCTAGCATCCCTTCTGAATCTTTTCCCCTCAGTCTAGCAGGAAGAGGTACACCTAGTCCTCACTGATTTGCATTACTTTGAAAGCAGCAAAAGTGAGACACTGCAGGTATTAACACACTGGCCCTTGCTGTAAATCAAGGGTTAAGTTTTCTGCTGCTTGTTAAAGAGCTTTTAGTCACTAGCGATGTCACCAAAGACATCACTGAATCATGCTGCATCTCAGAGATTGGTGGGATTGGGGTTTTGAGATCTCTTAGCAGGTGCTTAAAACCAGAATGCTGCTCTTTCGTGATATTTTATCTATTTAAAAATAAACAAACAAACAAAAAACTCCATTGAGCAATCTCACAAGCAGAAGAAAACTGCACAATATGTATGTACGACAAAAATATGCAGTCAGTAGTGGCCTGTGTGGTAAGTATGGGCATGGGTCTTGCAAGGCACTGCCATGCATCCCCCAAGATGTCCTCCCCATTAGCAGCTTCAAAGGAGAGTAGGGAGTGGGGTAACAGGGAATGTCCCATCATCCTAAGGAGGATCCCCTATAGGGCAGGTCTGTGGCATATCTGCAAAGCCACTCTCTGAATCACATCAAAAGTTTTCTGTTTTTGTCTTCTTTCAGCCTGGGATGCAGACATCCCCATGAAACCCTGCCTCTTGGCAGCCTTCACATTCCTTCAGCACTGCAGGTCTACACAGGTAGCAGTGATCAATGAAATGAGCCAGTTCCTCTCCACCTCACAACTAAATTGAAACTTTATACCCTGGAGGAATCCTCCACCTTCATCTCTGTCCATTTGCCTCCGCCTCAAGGTCCTCTGCTCTATCTCCCCCAAATTCTTCAGTCAAGAATTCTCTTGCTGCTCTCCTTTTTGACCCCTTCTCCAAATACCATGACAGCCACCAGCTCCTCTTATTAAGCTATTCCTTTCCTCACAACAATGAGCAACGCCTTTGCTCCAGCTTTACAACAGGCCTTTCTACAGCCAGAAATAACCCAGGGGAAGGCACGGGAGGTGACAGGAGAAGCTCTCCAAGTCCAACTTACTTTGTAACACACACTCATACTACAGTTCAGTGCTGCAACTGCTGCATCAATTTGGGTGGAAGAAAACAAAAGACTCTTTGTTCTGATTAAATATTAAAGGTGAAGAATAACTTATCGTAGTTTTAAAGGCCATCTTTTGAGTTTATCTGCATTTTTCTGGAGTGACTGATCTTATCTTGGGAACGGAGATGCCTCATAGGATCTCGGTGATTCAACCCCAACCCACGTAACTCAAGCATCCAAGATGATCTGGTGATATGAGTGAGTCAAGTGACTCATAAGACTAGGAGGGCCTGAACAGGACATTCTGGTGACCACTCTGAGTCAGTGTTTGCCTCTCCTGTGTCATAAGAAGTGCCTAGGCCCAGGTAGACACAGTCAATTGGTTAGTCACTGCTCTGTTCCAATCATAAAGATTTCAAAGTACTCAGTAATCACTGAAAACAGTCACAGCTGCATTATATGTAAAGACATATATATTTATGTGTATTAACAAAAGAAACACAATCTTTCCTGTTAAAAGTTCAGATTTCTGTTGCTACAAACAGAAGTATGGAGTAGAAGGAAACCTCTCCAGCTAGCAACTATTAAGTTTTGTCCATTCACAAGGCTTTTCACTTTTCTTGGGACCAACCAGAATGAACTACTTTTGGAGCCTGCAGTCTGGACTAGATGGAGCATTGGTCTTATACAGCCAGTAAGAGTCCAGTTTCATTTTAGAAATGGTAGCTACTAATTATAAGTAGTGTTAATATTTTAATGACTTTACACCTCTCAGATATCACTGTGGCTATATCATGGCAGATGCTCAGGGCATGTAGCATGTCCTTTCAGCAAAGAATCAGAAAATTTGCATCTGGGAATATTCTAAACATTTTTTCTCTTTATGCAGCCCTAGAGCTCATGGTGAAGAGTGTCTAAAGGCTCTGCTGAAGACCTCAGCCTATAACAAGAATGGATTTCCCCTGAAATATATTAATAAAAGACTAAAGTAGAACAGAGGTGCTTTACAAGATTCTTCCTCTTAGGGCTTCTGGCTCTGCCTCAAACCTTCCAAAACTTCTGTGCCACTTAACATATCCCACAGCCAAACAAGAAAAATAACTTGAAAGTCTATATGCAGTGGGATCATCCATTGGCACATACTATAACAGTATAAACATACTCTATCTCTTGACACTGGCTGTATGTTTTCAACTGAGACACTTACAATACTCAGCACTTGTAATGCTTTTAATCCATATGTTTCAAAGAATTTCTGTGGAAAGACAGATACTGAATAGGCTGGTAGGAGCCTAGAGACAACCCATTCAGTTTTGGTAACAGTGGCTAATATACTCGTTGACCCAGTTGAAGATGCATACAAAAGGGACAATATTCTCTGTCCAACATGCAGTTTGTTTGGTGAGAAGCCCAGAATGGCTTCCCTGGAGTAATGTAGTGTAGAGTTCAAAAATATTTTTATGTGAATACAGGAGTAACACAGAGCTGTCTTCATAAGTTAAATTCTTCTGACTCTATGTATAGTCTCCAGAATAATTTGCTGTTTGAACCTGTAAGATATAGAATAGTTGTTTGAACACATCTTATTGCCAATCCAATACAGGCGATGGGGAGAGATCAGCTTAAACAGCACTCTATGCTCTCAGTGGTGTAACCATGTGGCATGGTTTTCTGTGCAAAGGCTGCACAGAAATGTATGTCCCGCTGCAAAGATATCCCAAGCAGCTCTTTTCCACTGAACATGTGAAAAATCAATGACAAAAGGTGGTGGCTGAGTCCATCCTACTGTAATACACCAGCCCTATTCTGACTGTCCTCGCAAACAAGAGCCCTTGACTTTTTCCTCTGTGCTTTTATTTTCTCCTTTGCTTCCTTTTGCTCTCCAGACTGTGGTGTTCTCTTAGATCTGAGCACTCTGTCCTTCTCTGACCATTGTCCACACAAACACTCCTGGAAGAAGCCAGGTGAATGTGCCAGGCTACAGCAACTATTTCATCTACTTCCATGCTCACAGGGTCACTTGGACAAGGCAATGGAGGCTGGCACAGCCTGTCACAGCTGGGCCAGCAGCAGGTCCCTGCTCCACGTTCCTTGGGCAAATGGAGTGCATGGCTGTCTATGATCAGATGTATTTGATACACCATTTGCTTGTGTGGTTTCCTTCTTGTAATACTAACACTGAACTGCATGTTAAAGTCTGAGACCATCACAAATATTTAAAAGACCTACTCATCCCTCAAAAAGAAAAGAGCATCCTCATTCCTCTTCACACCTAAAGAGACTTTATACGCCATGCCAGCAATGCTCAGCTAACCCCTAATGAGGCCATGTGCTGTCGCTAATGTTCCTTCTACCTGTGCAAGACTTCCCATACCATCTCTGCAAATATGCTCATGCCAGGTCACACCCTGACTCCAGCAAAGGCTGTGCTGGTATGTGAGTGCCAGCTAGCTCCTTCAGAAGCTGTTAGACTCAATGATACAGGTCCCTTCCAACTCGAGATATTCTATGAGTCTATGAGTGAGTCCAGATCCCTGCAGATCTTTTATACTCAGCTTGGGAGAACACATTTCCCTTCTGAAAGGAGAAGGCAGCCCATGGAAGGGCATTAGCCCTCCCATTTGCACTGAAACCCCAGCAGTGCCAGCACACTGAAAATAGGAGTTGTATACCATCTTCAAAATCAGAAGAGCTAGGATACTTTCCAAGACTAGAAGCAAACTTAAGGCCAAGGCTGATATTTCAGAGTCTGCTGCCAATTAATTTAATGAATAAAATTCTCCCCTTCAGTTGTGCCCTCTGTATGCAGAAGAGCCAGGTTTTTTTTCTGCCCCAGATCTGGGTAGCAATTTTTGCTGCATTCACTAGGAGACATCTGCCTGTTTTCATGCCCACAGTGTAAGCTGCATCTGCAGAGGAGCCGCTGTACTCCATTATCCTGGGGGCTATTTCAGGGCAAAAATGCCTGTTAACCGCTTACACAGAAGCACACACTTGACAAAAGCATGAGCAAAGCAAGTAATGATGCATCACGCTCTACATGCAATTCACCTGCCAAGGCCATGCCCGTGTGCTGCGGCAGTGAGGCTGAAGATGCTGCGCCCACCCCTCACCACTGCCCAGAGTCTGGGTGGTGATGTGCGACTGTGTAGCAGCCACTCCCCATCCCTTGCCTGGAGCAGTGAAATGAAATAGGAATGAGCTCCCAAACAGCTAATAAAGAAAAAAAGAGCTACAGAAACCAGAAAGGTTGGGTGTGGTGTGTGTTTCAGGGTATGTGGCTGACTGGAAACAAAAACAAAATCCTTGAAAACTCAGAGAAAAGAACAAAAGGTGGGAGAAAACTACAAAAGCAATACGAGGCACTGAGGGGCTCTGTGTATTGATGTCTGAGATGGGCTCTTTAAAAGGGAAGATAATGACACTGGAAATTATTCCGAGCTTTTCAAAGGCATAAATGACCAAACTGCCTCCTGACTCCTGAATTACATTATCCAAAAAGAACTTAATAGCATGTTATTATCGCTTCTCCTCACTGACAGGATTTCGGCACTGAAAAGACAAACAAGAAGCACATTCACAATGGCGGCCGCACTCACCTCTTCGTGGCACCCACGAAAGCTCATTTTGGGCACAGCGGGTGTGTGTGGGGAGGCAAGCAGTACTAGTTGACCACCTTGGATGGGTAATTGCCCCAGTCACTGCCTGAGGGATGGGACAGGTGTCCCAGAAGTGTTGGCCTACAGGATCTGCAGCTGCAAGGACAGGCAGAGCCCTCAGGCATGGCTGCCTGGTGCTTTGCCTGCCTCCCGGAGGGCCTCCACGTAGGCCGCAGGGGCACAATGCAGCACGCTGCCCAGCCCCGCAGCCTGCCTCCACAGCAGGGTTGACAGGAAACTGCAAGGCACAGCCCTCAGCGGCTTCTTGTGGCCCTTCACCACATAAAACAATCCTCCCGTGGCCCCAGCTCACATCTGTGTGTTCTAGGTGTGCTGACACACCAAAGCAAACCCCCAGCCCATGCCACCATGCTGCTCAACCTTCTATACGTTCTGTTGCAGAGCAGCTATTCCACTGCTGATCTCCAGTGCATCTTCTGTGATATATGCATCTTATATTGCTGGGCATTCCTTTCAACCTTATCAGCATGATGGATAGTTTAAGCCTGACGAAGGACAAGATAGTAATAACAACGGCTATGATTACTATTTTTCATATTTTCTTTAGGAGAAATATTATATTACCAGACTTAGTGCATGTCACTTTGTTTATTAGCTACCATTTAGCAACCTCTTTTGTCATTGGTTTATTAAAGTCAGAGGCACTATGAGGCAGTCAGCTGAGAGACCACAGAAACCTGCAGTCCACAGCACCACAGAAGACAGCCTGCAGGGACAACCACCCTGGATAAACATTTGCTTGGTCACTTATGTCCACACTAAGCCTACAGCTACAGGGCTACAAACTAGCAGCTAACCTGCATTTTGCACGCACACGCGCGCACACACACACAGGAAAAAAAAAACTCTCCTCCTCCCTACTCCATACTGCTTGTACAGGCTGAATGAACAGTTTTTAACAGAACACTGAAAGTGAAAATACCTGAAATACAGCAAGTTGGGTCAAGAGGGAAGCTATGCAAAGACTGCAGCCAGTGATCTCAACCGTCATTGATATAAAGTGTCACGGAGGACTCCAAGCAGAGGGAAGCTCTCTGTGTCACACAAGGCAACTCAGAAAGGCAATTCTTTTTTGAGAACACCATCTTGAGCTGTACTGAGGCTCCTGAAGGAGGCTGGTGCTCCTGAACGTGTCACAGGCTTAGTGGAAGTTACACAGAGAAGTGCACAATCACCTCTTGCCTGAGCTGCAGTTTTCAGAGATCCTTCATTCAAGCTTAGCTGAGGGTGAACACACTGCAATGATTCCTGGAAATGACAGAGACTTGGATCACTACCCTTTGAAGAACTGGCTGCAGCCTCCCAAGGAGATGCAGGGAAGGTCTCAGTTGTGTGCAGAAGGGGCCCAAATGCCCTCAGATGGAGAAATGATGGGTGTTTCCTGCATGGGCCCCAATTCCCATCACACAAAGGTCACTTAACATCCCTTCAGCTCACTCAAGAAGACTTCATCTGGATGCAAGCAGAATTTACTCCTATTTTAAAGCTTCAGGCAGCCTTGGTGTAAACAAATGGGCTCCCAGCAGCATCCTGGAAAGGAGCACACAGCCCCTTCATATGTATGCATCAAAACACATGGGTTTCATCTAAGAAAGAACTAAGAAGTGCCTGGCTAATTTGAGCTACAAGCTGAACAACCCAGCCTGGCTTCAAGCCAGAGCACACAGACTCACAGCCACAGTCTGCAACAGAAAACCAAACAAAATGGCTGGCAAGCACTGGCCTGGGCATTACTTCAGAGGAAAGACAAGCCTACGGTGGGGAACTTTTTCTTTGGTTCCAGTTCAGTTGTCTAAGGCATAACTTGTGGCCATTGGCCCACATTGAATTACTTGGCACTGCCAAGATGATTTTGGCTCCGTTGTCTCTCTAACTCCTTCTCAATTGTTACCCAATATCAGGACATCCCTTTGCTTACCTTTGCCAGACTTAATAAGCCCATCTCCTTCTCAGGCTGTAGGAAGCAGGTCCTGGCCATGTTGATAGCCCTCCAACAGATCCTGCCCAGTTTATCAACATCCTCTTGACATCAGAGACTCAAAAGGGGAGCAATGGTTCAGGTGTGGACTCATCAGCACCAAACAGAGGAGGACAAGCCAGCCATGCTCCTGATATAACCAAGGATGTGACTTACACCAGTACAAATGAGAACACACCGCGATCTCATGTTTATGTGGGTCCACCACAACCCCCTCCTCCTCCTTTTCAGCAGGGCTATGACTTTGCTGGTACGTTTTCTTTTCAGGAGAAAGGCTCTAGTGACTCTTCATGGAGTAAGAAGTCAGGGGACTTCACTGTCACCTGCATGATGTTTGGGAAGGATAATGTTTCTCAGGAGGGTAATTCATGAATTACTCATGCCACTCTCTCACTCTCCAGCTCTTTCACAGTCCTGAGCAAACGCCTGGAGTAACAAGGATGGCCCCAGCCTGCAGGCATGTTGGTGGAGCTGGAGCCAGGTGGCCAAGAGGCACTGCAGAGCAGTGCGGAGCCTCCTAGCTCTGTACCACAGGGAGCCATGATAGGCCCCACAGCTGGGGGCTTCAAATGCACCAGCCTGCATTCCCAGCAAGTGACAGCTGCTAGCTGACCAGCTGGAACAAAAAGCTTTGAGAACAAAAAGCAAAGAGGCCCCAGTCCCATATGGAGAAGAGAGGATATCAGCCACATGAAAGCTCCACAGAGACAGAGCCAAAAAAAAGTTCAAAGATGCCTGCAAATGGCTGTGCCTCAGCATTACACCACACTGCAGGGGCACATGGGGCTGCAGGAGAAGAACTCTTCAATTTGCCTGCTTGTGTCTGGGCAACCTGCAAAACAAAAAGCAGGGAGAGCAGTCCAGAAGTTTTTAAAAATTATGCATCAGACACACCAGTTTTGGTGCTAACTAAATGGGAAAGATGGCACATCTTTATTTTTCCTTTTCCTTTTTCCTTTCTTCAAGTCTTCTCCTCTCAAAACCCTAAGCTCCCAATCTGAGCTAGAAACATTAACTGCTAGGAGCACACAGCATCACATGGAATTTCGTGCTGCTCTCCAAAGAGTTGCCTGCAGCCTGGCAGGACTGCCAGCACCACTAGCACCACTATTAATGGCCCACGGTGAAGCAGCCAAAGCTGGTCCCCCCTCACAGGCAGTGGGGCAGAATGGCCATTGCCTGCCCAGCCAGGAGTGCATGAAGATCAGCAAACCAGAAGCAGAAAGCCTTTGGGCTTCATAGGTTGACCACACGTAGCATAGTAAGAGGCAGTGAGTGTGAAGTGGCTGTTGCCTCCATAGACATTTGTAGAGGGGAAATGGACAGAAGCAGGTGGCTAGGGGCAAGAACTATGCCAAGAGCTATGTAGCCCTAGTAACCTCATTTGGAAGCAACTTCAGTGGTGGCCAGGCTGAGTGCTGGTTGCAGTTCAATTGCTATGAGATGCAGAGTGGCTCATTTGGAAAGCCTCTACACTGTGACTGCACCAGACTCACAGGTCCTCCAAGATGGCCCTCTGCATGTACAGTGCAGCCTAAATCTGTACATCTGTATGCAGTCAACCCATTGTCATTAAAGTTTACTTACATATGGACATATTAGGTAAAGCTCTGGTGTTTAGCTTGGACTAATGTTCTCTCACTTATTTTTGATCTGGTTATGAAAGAAACCTGTTCACTTCCAACCCCAAACTCCTGCAGAGCTTTGCAAGGCAACATCATTCTCATTGACTACCCCCATTTTCCACCTTAAGCCAACCCAGTGATGCACGTTTAAAGATCAGCTGGAAGGGTGTTTTTTTTTTTTGCCTTCTCAGCACATCTGAGAGCACTGAGAGCTATTAGGAAGGGAGACATTAGCAAGCTATAATGCAGTATTTCATACCATGGGAGCAGAAAGTGGCACATTAGTTTTGCATCTCCGGCCTCAGCTCAACCACCGCAGTTTTCTGTCCTGAGAAAGAGTTTGTGCATTCAGGAGCCTGCTTTAAAGCAAATGCTCAATGCCTGCACCAAGCAGAGAGCACTGTGAAATTTCAGCTCACAGCTAAACCCAGGCAGAGTGTCAACTGCAAGCAGAACAGTAGAGACTGCATTTGCTGGCGGTGAGAACACCAATAAATTCAGGTTGGAAGAAGAAGCCAAGTGCACAGAGCTGATGCACAGTTGGGATGGGGAGGTGTCTTTTCAAAACCCTTTTAACAGACTCACCTTTGAGAGCATTCAGCAAAAAGACAAGGCAAAAATGTTAAAGGGTCAAACGCTGGGTGTCGGCTTGTTCTTTCCTCAGGCAAACTCTCTCAAAAAATTGATTGACTGTGGGAAGGGTGAGAGCTGAGCAAAACTGACTGAGGAGTCCCACTGCTAATTCTGCTGCACAGAGCCTCCCGGCAGAAACTAATGTCAATAGACAAAGCTCTTTCAAATATATCCTGCTGTCTGACTGCTGCATGCTGCCAAAAATGAGTCTGAGGGGCTGATGACTCCCTTCCACTTTTAGAACTCGCACCTTCCTCAAGCAGCATTGCTAGCAGTTGTGTGGCTGGGTTTTGGTGGGATGAAAGAACAGGCTTGGCTGGGAGCAGACTGTGGTTCAGTAATCCGTGCAGATATCAGCTGCAGGATCCTCAGGAAATGAGGGATATGACTAGGATCCCACTGAGGGATGAGCCTTCACAGATCTTTGAGATCCAAACAGTGCTCTGGTCAGTATATGCAGACAGGGCTAAGCAACAGTTTTTGCAGAGGCGGCTAAAAGAAGGGGCTGCACAGTGGGTGACCAATCATTAGAGGGTCTCCTGAACTTCACTGAGTGCACTTGATCAGATTTTTGAGCATAGCTCTGCTTGTGAAGAGAATGAGACAGGCATACCCCCCCCCAGTGGCCAGGCTACCAGCTTTAACTGCCCAAGAAAGGTACTGATTCAGCAAGACTGCTCACATGAGCAGTTTACTCACATCCAGACTGCAGGATCAATACGTTGGGATTCCTGTGACTCTGTGTTGACTCAGGAGTCTCGTCATTGCAGTCACCTCCACTCTATTCCCTGATGCTATTACACAATCCAGAAGCAGGGAGAATCTCTGACCCGTCACAGCAAAGGTAGGGGACAAGCTTTGTGAGGACATTTGGCCTTAGTTTGCTTTCTGTTTTTGCGCTTAGCAAAGATGGGAAGGCACATCACTCCTGCTTGTCCCCATTATAGGGAAGGCTCAGGCAATTCACTGCATAGGAGACTAAAATCCCACATTCAGTAATTCTCCATCAACAACTCTGCCAGTCACACACCACTTCACAGCCCTGAGCCAGCTGGCTGTGCACACACAGCACACACATGCAGTCACTGTCATAAGCCACATTTCCACAGTCACTAACGCAATATGTCCAAGTGCACACGCAGTCAGGTACCTTTTGTGAATAAATCCCTTCCCTCTTCTGCACAGCCAATAAAAGAGTCAGTTCATTGAGGACTCACACAGGTACTTACCCACACTTCTGCCCCATGCTTCCCTTCACACGCGAGTGGACATACTGCAAGATGATGTTTCACAACTGTGCAAACTGGGAAGCTGTATGCAGATGGGAGAACTACATGCCTTTTTTGTGCCTTACTCTCAGGCACAGCCTTAATGATTCAACGAACCTCAGCTGAACCTGAACAAGCTTGGTGGCGGCGAAGGAACATTCCCATTCAATGTTTGCTACTCAGCATGGAGCCCCTTTTTCACCAAGAGAGCTGATGAAATAGCTGAAATGACCTCAGCAGCCACCTCGATCTTGCTGGCTAGTGGAATCTTCACAAACAGCAGGATCATCTCCTAGGATCAGCAAGAGATACCACTGGGCAAGACTTCTTGGTAACCATCCCATAGCTGCAGTGAGAGTCATCAGACCTGTCACTTGCACCACCGAGCAAGTGGCAGGTTTTCATCTGAGGCAAGAACAGTGAAATGTCACCGGCAGTGACAAGGCAAAATGCTCAATGCGCAGCATGGGGATGGTGACGTCTCACAGATGTGCTGCAGCACACTTCTGCAGACAGGGAAGAGGTAGGCATGGCATGGATTTGGCTGGCCAGTAGTGGCGTGCCTTACCAGGGGGATGGTACCCACTCCTCCACTACATCCCAACACACCCGATGCAAAAGCAGAGGATCTGCATGTGGAACAAACTTCTTGAGCAGAGGAAGGACCAAGATGGCATTTCACTCACCTTGCAGTTAACAAGCACTGCCTTACATCACTCACTCCCCTGGAAACAGGTCTGAGGTTAGAGGTCACAAAAATCACCCTCAGTACAGAGCTTGGCATCCTTCCTACAAATGTCTTTGATGCAACACATTTATTTTGCTGTGCGGCAGCATCTGTACAGCACACATACATTACCAGCAGTTTCAGAGCCCTGAGTTGTCCTTCCTCTTGCCTTCCCTGATTTTTGAAAAAAAGGTAGGACCACTGTCTCCTTCTTCATTCCAACTGCAAGGAAACAGGACTGAAAACGTCCAAAACCCACACAGGCACTTGCTGACAATACAAGAACCTCAGGAACCAGGGTTCCAGTCCACTGTTCTCACCATTACGGTACTCTAGTACTGGAAATAGAAGTCATAACGCCAGCTCTCCACAAGGTCTCACTTCTCTCTGAGAAACTCTCTGAACATTTGAGCAGAAGTTAGACTACGGAGACTCTGCAATAGCTAAAATAAATCATATTGGAATTTAAAGGGATGGACCCTCTCTTTTCAAAGGTCAAATAAATGTTTCGGGGTATTCTAGGCAGGGCAGTGATTCTTTTAAATTTTGTAAGATTGTTTAAGAAAGAGCCTAGAAAAGTCTTTTGCTTCCAGTGCAGTACCACTGGAATGTCTGGAATTTCCCCAGCTCAAATGGGGAGAGAAAATACTATGCCTTTCCTGACACAGTATACCACACCTTCCTTTCTTAAACTATAAAGCAGCAGAACCCTCATACCTACTTCACCTCTTGCTGCCACAGAGAAAGCTAGTGTTGTAACAAGCAAGGACAGTGCAGCATGTAACAAGGAGCAAGACCCAAGAATAGGCCACAGAACAGCAGAAACAGTCATAAATGCAAATATGCCATGGAGAGTAGAAGTGGAATGGCGGGAACACTTGAGCCTCTTCCATGAGTTCATGTCAGTTATGTGGAATGGTGCATCCGGCTCAGGAAAGCAATGACCCAGTTCCCCAGACAAGACCCTTTCAGCCACAGAAAGAGTTCATACAAGTCGATCTGCCATAGGCTCAGTGCTTCTGTGAGTGAGATGTGGACCCTCCTGTAAAGCGAGTGACTTTTGCTCCTCTGATACCTAGAATGAGAGAAACAGCTGTATTAGATCCAGCAGGACACAGCCCAATAAGAAGATGGCCTATCCTACAATTTCCTTCTGTACAACCAACCCCCTTCCCAGGGGAGTGGACTGTCCCACACCTGGATAGTCACCAGCTGTCAGGTCTCCTGGGAGTACGGATTTTCTCCAAACAGAAGTTCCTGAGGAATTGGGGTCTCCTTTTCTGGTACAAATCTGGCAGAAGAGACAGCCTGCTCTTGCGTGAGCCTAGTTCCCTTTGCACTGCATACAGCGAGCCCAAGGCCACGGCATCTTCCCCCTCCATGCCCAGCTTTACTTCAACAGGGACAGGGGTGTACCCCTGTAGCCTTCACTGGCTGCACATTCATAGCACTCCAGCAATCCTGACACACTGCTTGCTCACATATTTGCTATGAGACTGGTCCCTTGGTCTGCTGGCCCTGGGATTCCCCTTGGCCCTCAGAGAGCAGCATATCTGTAGGCTGATCTGTGTCTGAGCTCTGATGTCTGGAGAACAGACTTACGTGGACACAGCTCTGATGCAGCAGCGAGACATGTTGAGGAAGGAACTGGCACTGGCCCGTGTATGCAGAGCTGACTCAATTCCCCTTAACAAGTCATTGGTCTTCAGTAGCAGCAGCATCTGGCGGGGGACATTGTTGAGGAGCTGGGTGATCTGGGGTAGGTAAGCAGCAGCATTGGACCGGATCTCCACATCCTGCATTCAGCCAGGTCATGTCAGGGAGAAAGGACAGAAAAGCTGAGAGTGCATGGAAAACTCATGTCCAGACACAGCTGAGATTTGGAAGGAGGAGACAGCGTTTTACCAGACCCTGACTCTAGGCCAGGTACTAAAGAGCAAAAACAACCAGGCTGGTCCATGTCACATGTGTTCTGCTGTCCCGTGAAACTGAAGGCTTTGTGATTTACTGGTAAAGCTATTTCCAAGGCCTAGTTTAGTCCTTGTTTTCAACACAACTGAGTGAAGCTGAAAAAGCATTATGCATACCCTCACGTTAACCCAAAATATCATAACACTGTCATCTGTAGGACCCTTAGTCTGACAGACCTGTATTTTGCCTTGCAGCAGCCACGATCAGACATTGAAAGAAGTATAAAAATCAAGGCACAGAGAGATCTTTCCTTTTCATCAGCTCTCCAGCTTACAAATACACTAATCAAGATAAGATCTCTACCAAGGATGGCACAGCTCAGCAATTACTGACAGGCTTGAACCATGTAAGATGGCTTCTATAGTAGCACATAAAACAGTCAGCCCTCTGCCTCAGGCCTGCTTCTTCTTACATCTAACAGTTCCACCATCACTCCAGTAAATGTAGGACAGGATAGTAGATCTGATTCCATATATACTGTGCTCTTACCTCTTCCTACAAAGGTCGTGACATGAATTGGTAAAACCCCCAAAAAAGTCCCTGAAACACCTGAAATAGCCAGAATCCAACAGGACAGATGTAGA
Organism: Meleagris gallopavo; assembly: GCF_905368555.1. Classification (NCBI taxonomy): domain Eukaryota; kingdom Metazoa; phylum Chordata; class Aves; order Galliformes; family Phasianidae; genus Meleagris; species Meleagris gallopavo. Next base: position 39,125,126 of record NC_139408.1, on the reverse strand, counting down.
GGGTAGTAAATGACTTCTTAAAGAGAGAGACAGTCCTTTGTAAGGAAGGGAAAGGATTGCTATAAAACATTTTCTCCTGTGGAATGACAGATGGTGTGTATGCACTTCATGATACGAGATCTCATACTCAACTTTGCAAACTTTAGACTCAAAACAGAGGAAAAAGCCCACACAAAAGCAGTATGCAGGCCATGATGGTCATAGGTGTACCTAACTCAAGCACCACCATGGTTGCTTTGGCGTTGACAAATAAATTATAAATGATGTTCTGGCTCTATCACTGACCAAACACACAAAGCTTCAGCAAGAAGATGCTCAGTTCTCCTAAATGTTAAATGTTTCATTCCACTGTTTGTTGGCAGAAAATTCTCTGCTGATATTCATTATCCTTGCCAGCACCACAGAAGAGGGTACTTTATCTTCTACAAAGAGATTTTGTTTTCTCTTTCTTTTCTTTTTATTTTTAGCTCCAGCTGTTTGTACACATCACAAAGCAGCCACATGATCTGTCATCAGAACTGCCATTTTCTGTCAGGAGTGAAGCCTGTGCATGGAGGAAGAAATGAGCTGTGCCAGAGGACCTGAGAAAAGCCCCTTGGCTGCAATCACAGAGACAGCTGCGGGATGCAGCAAAACACATTCATAAAACTGATGAGATAGGGCTAGCAGCCACCCTGAGCAGTCTGCTGCCCGCCTTGGCTTTAGGCATGAACATCTACACCTATAGCAATCCTCACACGTTTGCCCAGCCTGCCCTTAAAACTCTCCAGTGATGTGACCAGATCACTGCACCAAGTATCTCACTACCCCTTCCATTAGATCTGGCTTTTCTCATATTCTTACCCAAATCTTCTTAACTGAATTTTATGCCCATTACTTCCTCTCCTGTTTGCAGCAGTCTTTAACAGACTGAAATCACACACACAAATTTTCAGCCTGCACTTCTCTAGATTGCTTCTGCCCTGACTTACCTCCTGAGTTAGATCTGCTTGACCACCAGTCCTCATAGCTTCCCACTAGCCTCTCTCAAGTTTCATCAAACCTTCCACCAGAGGCAGTGCCCCAGGGTGGACATAGCACTGCAGCTAAGATTTTGTATCAGGAGTGTCTCACAGAACATTCTCCTGTCAATCCACCTTCATGCATCCTCTCACAAGCCCCTAGCTGATGGCACCTGCCTACCAGAGCCTCTTGGCTTTCCCTGCTGATACAATCTTCCAAATTCACCTCTAAACTAAGGGCAAACAGCAGCTCATTTCCTAATGCCACAGTAAATCTGCTCAGCTCCCCATTATCTGCTACGGGATTATCTAGTTTCAGCATTAATTGTGTCATGTAGGCAGAAGCAACAGAGCTGGCTCCATACAAGCAATCCAGTTCTGACAAAGTTCGTTAGTCCACCAAGGCACCATGCAGCCATGATTATATCTCTAGCATAATTTACATAAGCCGGTTTAGGATAAACATTGCTTACTAACTCAGATTCAACACTGGCCTTAAAGTATTGGCCCTGTAGTCAGTAATGTTTTGGTTCACTTTAGTGCCTCTACATTTTTTTTTCTGGAGCTATCAGCTTCAGAACTCAACAGACCAAGCACAGATCTGCTAAACAGTCATTAAATCATTTCTAATACGCACAAAATTAACTTAGGTAGGAAGCAATCAAGTTACCAGGGGTGCTCTTTTACCCAAGGTATCTGGCCTATTCACTACTGTGCATAACAGCAAACTAGTAGAGCAAATTCAGCCACATCCATCAAAATGAAATGCCAACCCAAAGGAATTTCCAGAAGAGAATTTAATAGAACAATATTTTAATGCTACTTAAATTATTTTCATCCTATCTACAACAAATGTGTGCAGATCAGAACAAACCATAGAATACAACATTTTTCTCCCTACTGACACTGAAATCACACCAGTATATGCTCATCTCTAAAAGAAGCACAGCTGGCAGGGGCTGCTACTATTCTTAAGGCACTGTGTGCATGTAACGAGCGCTAGGAGGTGTGAGAAGGATCCCAGCATGTGCAGATAGGAAAGGGAGGGAGAACGTAAGTCGCAATTTCCTAGATTTGTAGTGATTGAGTTGACAGAACCTGCAGTTAAGCAACCTTGACTTCAAGTTAATAGGTTTTCTGATTGGGAGGTAATTTCCAAGGGTTTTTAGGAGTTTGTATCAGTGCTTATAGTCATTTACATGAATAGTGATAATGCATTACCCTTCTCATGTCTTCTTCCCACTAAGCCTTTATGTCTCCTCTGCCTCATCCTATCCTCCTTGCTGGTTGCCTGCACAGCTGCATTAAACACTTCTTTTTAAGAAAAGGCTGATTTGTCTTCCCAGAACTGGTGAACACTAACCCATTAAAATATTATACAAAATTTAAGCAGCCCATGACAAGTGAAACTGGGAAATTAAGTTCAGCCACTATAAAACACAGTGCAGAAAAATTCCTCACTTTTTCTAGCTTAGCTGTCAATGCAGAATTTGCCGTGGAGCTGCCAAGGGTTGTCCAATATCATGTGGTATCAGCAGTGAAAGCGGTTAAAAGAAGGGAAGATATCCAAGAAGAAGGAAGGACTCCCAGTATGGAAGAGCCCATGAGTCCTACCTCGCTGGCTGAGAGTGGTGACTGGTCAATTCCCCTGTTGACAGACTCCCAGGACCTGGCAGTGAGCATGCAGGCAAAGAGAGGGTACAAATCTCCTGCCCCAAGCCGCCGACTGTACTTCTGCACCCTCTTCATGTCAGCCTTGATAAGGGCCTGCCAAAGGCGGCAGTAGTCCATGCGGAATGACTCGCTCAGCACCTGAGAAGAAAGACATGACCCCTCAGAAGTCCACAAAGAAGGAAGGAGAAGGAAAACTGCATCCCCTAGCTGTGTCTTATCCCCCATGCCAGAGTCAGGAAGTTTCCTTGGAGAGTTACAGGAAAAATAGGAGAAATTAATTCATACAGGCTTCCAAGTGCAACAGCACAGCTAGTTATGATCTTCCAGCCTAATATTCAAGGGAGCCTGCAGAAACCTGGAAGCCTCCCAGTTACATACCTGGTAGAGCCCATGGTCCAGGAGAATAATGTAGGCCTTGCCAGAGTCTGGGCACTTCTTCACCAGCACATTGCCTGGGTGTGGGTCACAGTGGACAAAGCCATTCACAAAGATCATTTCACTGTAGAGTTTCCCCAGGTTGCGAGAGATCTGTGAGGAAACAGGAGCTGGTCACACAGTGCCACCCAGAGCAGGGTGCCTGCTAGGGACAGGAGTAGTCCCTATATGTCTCTGCAGGACCAAAAGGTTGGCACAAGTCCTTATGCTGCCATCAACTGCCAAGTGATTAAGGGTGTTTAGGGAAGGATCCACACAAGAAGCAACATGAAGATGTTTGTGGAGTCAGGAATTATTTTAGAACGTTTGCCTGGCATAAAAAAAGAAAAAAACATCTATGAATAGTATGAATAGGGTTTCTGCAAAGGAGGAGGAAAATGAGATGGAAGATATAGGCAGATAAACATCAACAATGAAAGCATGGTTGAAGCTGCTGAGATGGATTGTAGGAAGATTCATGTTTCCACCCACAGATGACAGCAGGAGCCAAAAGTGAATGAGTGTGAGGAGATTCAGCCTGTCCATCTGCTTACTAGAGCAAATGTGGGTTTCCTCTGCCTTTCCTCCATCACACCATTCCCCACTTTCCCTCTTCCTTTCCTCTGTCCCGTGCTAATCTGATTTACGATGTCTGTGAAGATGAAGCAGCACAAGAAAGCTGTTTAAATCATCCTTTCATTGCTGTGTACCTCCATGCCAGTGTTCCTCATCGCCCAGAGATGTTATTCAAGTTAACAAAACCTCCTAGGCGCAAACAAACAATACCAGGGCCTCAGATCAATCCCTCACCATGGTCACACAGAAGCCTCTCAACCCTGACATTCCACTGCCAGGCCTCCGTGCCACCAGAAAGTGGCATAATGCTCCACAACAGATTGCTGACCAAGCAATTAAAAGACAATCATTATAAATGCCACCAGACACACAGTATAAGCAGCATACAAACAGCTGTCTCCATGAGCAGAGCTAATGTTATACTAACAACAGTCTGTTCTACAGAATGCTTTGCAGCAGGCAAGGTCTTGTTTTACCACCTACAATACATGGCAGCCTCTGAGAGGAGCACAGTGATTTCCTCTTTAGGTAGCCATAGAACAATGCCACACTGTTGCATCAGGACAAAGTATGCGAAGCTCCACACCACAGCCTGAAAGAGAAACTGGAAGACCACCAGCCACCAAGCTAAAACACCTTCCTTACGACGAATGCTCTCAAAACTACAAATGATAAGGAAGAATAAGAACTGTTTCTGCAGCACACCAGCTGTGGAACAAGGAGAGATAGCCCTCCACACCTCAGGTGAGAGCTGGAGCCATTACAGAATCATGGCGAATGCTGCCCTCACACCAAATCAGACAACCAGGTGGTATATCACAGTCACTCAGTTCCTTATTTCCACATAGGTATTGCCATAAGTTCTGACGGAGGGGAAAAATGTTTCCTTCTGAATTACCAGCACAGATCACTGAAGCAATGAAGGATAGTAGAAGAGAGACATGGACATGTGAAATATTGACATCCTGGAAAGGGACGCAAACAGACTGGAAACAGTTCAACATAAGGCCACCAAAATGAAAAGACTGGAGCTCCTCTCTTGTGTTCAGATTGAAATGAAGAGGCTCGGAGGCATCTTATCAATGTCTGTAAATGCCTGAAGGGAAGGTACGAAGAAGATGGAGCTAGGCTCTTTTCAGTGGCATTCAGTGCCAACAAAAGAGGCAATGGGCACAAACTGAAATATGGGGGATTCCATCTAGAGATGAGGAAGCACTTTGTTACTTGTGTGGCGCGTAAGCACTGGCACAGGCTCCCAGAGTAGTTCCACAGTCTCCTCCTTAGAGATCTTCAGAAGCCACCTGGACACAGTGCTGGACAGCTTGCTCTGGGCATCCCTACTTGAGCAGCAGTTGGATCAGATGGACCCAGAGGTCCCTGACTGCCTCAACCATTCTGTGAATTTGTTAAGAAACCCTTATAAGTCTCCTTTATCAATTTACTTTAGTACAGGTACTCAGACATCTTTGAAAAGCTAAGCAGAACTTGCTAACAGTTCAAGGATGTGCCAGTCTTGAGCCAGTCATTCATTCACACAGTCTCGCAGGAACCTGCATACTCGGACATCATGACTGCTTAAAGATGCAGTAAAAATGTCCTCTCTTAAGTCACCATTAGCAGACAGGTTAAATATCTGGGGTCATAGCCTTTTGCAACCCATAAAACACCACAAAGAAGCTCGGGGACCCCACCTTAAGGTGAATTTAAGCATGGGTCACCCTTCAGGGATCACAGCCCTCCTAATACTGAATAATAAGTGAAGACAAACTTCTCTTCCTCCTCCCTTCTCTGCCATACTTACATTTACTTCTTCCCTATAGTACAGCCTTGAATATTTATAGTAATTAATCCACTGAAAATAAACTCTCACTTCTTCTAGAGAGAGGAAAGCACTCCGTAGAATTTAGTCATATAAAATAGTCTTTAATTTTGAAAAAAATAAAAATAAAAAATAGAGTAAGCGATGGAGAAGCCCATTAAAGTATTTCAGTGCATTTTTGTTTGCTGACATACCTCCAAAATTGAAGAAAAATTAATTTGACAATTAATTTTTTTAATGTTTTTTTAATAACAAAACATCAATACTTTTGAATTCTGAACAAAAAGGAAGTCCATATTTCTAGAGTTTAGAGTGCAAAATGTGAATAGTGATCTGTCGTTATAGCTCAGGCAAAAAGAATTCATATTTACAGAAAACTAAGAAATAACTGCAACCCCTTTGCATACATTAATTGCAATACAGCCCCTTAAGTTTTCAAAGTTACATATGCAATATATGACCTCTGATACAAACATTTCATATGCCCAACTCTCTAAGACTAAGAGCTTCATTTTCTGTAGATATTTATCTAATGCACACTTGCTGAAGGACCGAAACACAGATATTCTGATTCTTAGACTTAGTACAAAAATACTTTCACTAACCATTCTGAGTGAAAAAAATTAAAAAAAAAAAAAATTGAATTCTGCTTTTCCCAGTTTCTCAGCTTTCTATTTCCACATCCCCAAAGGAGCAGTGAAAGGGGACCAGGACAAAGTGTGATTTTTGAATATACATGGGAATAAGGTATTTAAAATACCTGTGGAAAAACAACTGGAAGAACCTGTCATCTAAGCCACCAAATTTCCCATACATGCTTACCCCTGCTTTGCTTTCTCTATACAGTACTCCATCACTATTAGCCTTCAGTGCACTCTTACTGAAAATGCCACTGGATAAATAACTTATAAACAATTAATTTTGGAAGAATGCAATCAGGTGAAATGAGAAAAACACATGAAAACCTCTACTCTGGTCAAGAGAGGAACTCAGCATGCATTTAGGCTGCGTAAGACCTTGGGGTGAAGGTGCAGAGCAAATTAGACAAAAGGTTGCAATGATTTACAGTAGCAAAACCAAAGTAAACACAAACAAACGTTTTGTTATGACAGGAGAGGTCATCATTCCTCTCCCTGATTGTCATTCAGCATGAGGTCCTTATGATTACCAGGGTCTACCAGCTTTGCTCTACTGAATGTAGTAAAAAAAATTTAAAAATCACCCTTGGAATCCTGCATTCACTTTAAAACACCTCATTAAGAGAGATTCAAACAACACGGAATGTGTTTACAGAAAGCAAATAAATGAGCAGCATGCAGGAGGAATTTACTTAGGAAAAGGATTAAAATAGCTGAAGATTCTGAAGGTGGCTAAGGAATAGCAGAGGAGAAGCACTGTAACAATTTTCAAAGGTTTGAATACCAAAGAAACAGAGGCACTTGTAGTGCTGAATATGTTACAAGACACACAAGTAAGTAAAAAAGGATGTAACTAAGAATGGGACAATTTAGGCATAACATATAAGAAAAATGACTATGCTTGTCAGCGAGCAGAGCTGAGATGATACCAGACTCTGGCTCTGGCCAGAAGCATGTCCTTGCCCACAGCCAGAAGGCATGCTACTGCTTAAAACAAGTTCAATTTGTCCACCTGTGCTGCAGCAGAACATGGCACCAAGTGAGCCTGCATCTTCACAAGCCAACAGAAAACGAAACCTCCCATCGCCACATTATGTGACGTGATCATTACACTGTCAGGCAAGCTGCACATGTTCAATCCACTGTTTTCCTTCTTGAAAATGTAGCTGAGGAATAAGTAAATTGTACGAAGACTGCTCCAAAATTAACGCCTCTGGTTTTGTTATGCTGGCCTATGACGTCAGAGACAGATACTGGTGGCACGGCAGTAAAGGTCGAACCTTCCCATCAATATTCTGTTACACATTGTTGCTGGGCAACAGATGGCAGCAGAGGGGCAATCTGACAAAATGGTGCCAGACAGGAAAGTGCACATGAAACAAAAGAGGAGTAGAATTTCTTTATGCAGAAAAGATCCCACCCACCGACATTCACTGACACTTGCTGAACATTTACGGAGACCAAATAGTGGATGTGAGCACAGTGATGCAGAAGGTGGTGCAGATTTTTACAAGCACGGCATTCACACTCTTCTTCATCGCTGGCAAAAATGCATAGCTAATAGTGGTGACTATGCTGAAAAAACTGATTTGCAGCTGAGAATTTGCTCTGTGAAACAGTGTTAATGTTTTCTTTGTATTTGTTGTGCTTTCCGCAGAAATAAATAGCAGACATTACTTTCAGAGCGACCTATGCATTGGCTTGTAACTCAAGTCCTGCTGAGTTACAAGCCAGTGCAGAAGAAAATAAGAATGCAGTACAGACATCAAGGATTTTCCCAAAATCAATGACTAATTTCAATCACATCCAGTTTATATCAATTGCTTCCTTTTCTAACAAATCCCTTGTTTAGCTCGTCCTCTCCCCCAACAGCATGTTTACCACAACAATAATTATCAGCATAAGTACAGCATGAATACAGCCCCATTTCTACAGAATGTCCCTTTATCTGATGTGTTGAAGGAGTCAACCTACCCTTAACACAGTTGCACCATAGTAGAAACATGCACCCTGCCAACTGAGTAATATCCCAAATTTAATTCTAATATGTCACTTTCCTCTGATAAACTCCCAGCATTTTTAAGAAACTCTTCTCATTAGTTTTAAGACTACGGCTTTTCACTTGGTATTTCTCATTTTTATCCCTTTCTATCACTTTAGTCCTCAAGGCCACCAAGTGCTATTGCTACTTTAATCCTTCTCTATAGTGACAGAACTTCCCAAATTGGCGCTATCTGCAACCTCCTTCAGAAAGTTCTGCTCATGTCAAGGTCATTACTGAAATTACTAATAAAATCAGTGTGAAGGGCAAACCTTGCAAAGCTCAGCTACAGTAATATTTTTCCACAATTGCCTCTATCCATTTCTTACCTACCTTGTGGCTTACCCACCTTTTCTAGTTATCTGACTCATAAGTAGCACATCAAGTGTTTTACCAAGTACACCTACTGCATTTCTGTCACCTAATTCAGAGGACCTCAAGCTGCATGGCTGCACAAATAGCAGTAGTGATATATTTCTTCTCGTACGCACACATAGCTTTGCTGCCATCAGTGTTACCCAGCACTGCTGGACTACAGGTGACAATTTGGAAAGTATAGAAAACGTTATTCTCCTGTGTCCCACTTCTTGGTGAACTCATATTATATCCCCTTGCATAGAACTCCATAGCAGCAAAACTCCAGACACACACCAGTCCCTGTAAGTAACGTACATCTTAACAAAGCAGCACACCCAGCTGACAGAACAACAAATAAAAAAACACTGTAAGGCTCATCACAAATAAATATACTTACAAATACTAGGGCAATATGCATAATTATCAAGAAAAAAAATACTAGTGAGTGCAAATTTAAGCCTACGTATACTCCCCTAGTAACAAGATGGCACATATATCATGTTTGTTGGTAGCTGCAATGTAACACTGGCTAGCGTCACCCAGCAGAAGTCACTGATACTTTCCTGGTCTCCTGACCAAGCTGCAGAGGTCTTGGCTCCATGGTGCCAACTGAGACGAAGATGAAGGGCAAAGAAAAAAAATCTTACGACGCGGTCACTGTAGAGCAGATCTCTCTGCTGCCCTGATAAGACCCATATTACACTGCCTCATAGGGCATTATCCTTTCCTGTCCCACCTCCATTTGTGACTGTCTCTTTAGATCAGGAGTAGATACTAGTCTCTAGCCTTAATTTGGCTGTAATATTTGCCAATTATTTTAAGAGATGGCGACACTAACTTCTATTGATCTCATTAAAAGTAAAGGTCGTTGTGCAGCTCATTTCTCAGGGCTCAATATTACCTCCTCAGGCCAAAAGAATAGCATTGATTTTGGAACCTTAATCGAAGGTTAATTGGATTGAAGTGTGTATTGGGTTTTTGCTTTCTTTTGCTGTTGTTATTATAGCCATCATCTACGGGTTTGCTTAATCCTTCCAGGACAATCCTGCCCAATTAAACTTGTGTCAAATTAGCAAAGGGTGTGGATGGAGAATAGCTACAATTTGGAGCCTGCTTTTTGTCTCTGCTCTGTAATGGCTCCTTTCCACAGAAGATTAGAATGGTCACACACAAGAGATCCTATTTCACACTCTATCTTCCATGATGCAGTTGTGAGAATCTAAACACGGTGCTCTGTAACGCAGCACCATCACTATGCACTGCTGGACACATAAGTTGTCATTAAGATATGGGAGTAGTTTTTAGGATTCCTGGAGTGTACATCTAGCATGCCCCAAACTCTTTCTTGAGAACTGAGAAGATTATTTTCCAATGAATGACCCATCTTCTATGGCACATAAGTTGAGAGACTTCAGACTTACCTGGGCAGGAAACTGAGGGATTAATTTGGTAAGTTTCTACAAAAACGATCAATTGGTGTTTATTTAATTGCTACTTGCATATTAGCCAGACCTCAAATAGCTAGGGGGTTCACTGGCTTGGCTTCAAATGTGGATGTGTTTCCTTAGGTTCAATGTAAAGGATCTTGCTGAGATTCTTGAGCCATATACACTTGATTTCACTGATGACTGAGACTGACTTTCAATGAGAGAAGGGTTTGCCTGTAATTTAACTCTTTATGTGGTGTCTCTTGCAACTCCCTGGATTAAATCAGCAGGGATAAGAATAACCATTTTCCCCAGGAACTCCATGCTCCATTTCATCTAACACTTGAGTTTTATAAACACAAACACTTGAGACATGAGAGTTTTCCACACTTGCATTGACAAAGGGATTCCAGTCTAGGAAATCCTACTTTAATTTTGGCAGCTTGAAGACAGCAGCTCCTGCCTCTAGGCTGAAGGGTAAACTTCACACTAAAAGCATATTTTAAGTTGCAAAGCTGTTAACTATCAGGAGACTCTTTATCAGACTAAGAGATACTGTTGCAGTAAGGACTCTATTTAGTAACTGAAGGAAGCAGAAAGCCACATAGGATGGGGTGACAGATGGCAACAATTGCACACAGTAGCTCATCTTAAGTACCTCAGCTGTTTGCTTTCACTTCTCAGCTGGACAAAACACTGACTTCTGAATCATCCACAGCCCGTGAACAAGCTCTTAGCAAGCTGAAGCACGTGACACCATTTCCTTTTCCCTGACTCAAACGTAAGCCATGGCAATCATGGTGAATACCCCCTCCAAACAATTAGAATAGAATTAGATTATCAGGAGCAGTCAACATGGATTCATCAAAAGGAAATCATTCCTGACAAACCTGTTTGCCTTCTATGATGTCATCACCGACTGGGTAGGCAGGGGTTGTGGACATTGTGCACCTTGACTTCTGCAAGGTGTCTGACATCATCTCCCACAATATTCTTGTTATCAAACTTAGAAAGTGTGGGACAGATGAGTGGATGGTGAGGTAGACTGACAACTGGCTGACTGGCATAGCACATCAGCAGAACAGAGTCTGGCTGGAGACCTGTAACTAGTGGTATTTGCCAGGGGCTGGTGCTGGGTCCAATCTTGTTCAATATCCTCATTAACAACCTGGATGAAGGAAGAGACTCCATGCTCAGCAAGTTTGTTGATGGTACAAAACTGGGAGGAGTGGCCACCACAGTTGGGCAGGGAGGAACCTGATGAGGCTGAACAAGAGCACGTACAGAGTCTCGTACCTGGGGAAGAATAACTGCATGCATCAGTACAGATTAGGGGCTGACCTGCTGGAAAGGAGCTCTGCAGAGAAAGACATGGGAGTCCTGATGGACAACAGGCTGGCGATGAGCCAGCAGCGTGCCCTTGTGGCCAAGAAAGCCAATGGTATCCTGGGGTGCATTAGAAAGAGCGTGGCCAGCAGGTCAAGGGAAGCGATACTCCCCCTCTGCTCTGCCCCAGTGACATTTAGACATTTAAAATACTGTGTCCAGTTTAAAAAAAAAATAGGGATCTTCTGGAAAGAGTCCCACGGAGGGCCACAAAAATGATAAAAGGCCTGAAGCATCTACCATATCAGGAAAGGCTGAGTAACATTGGTGTGTTCAGCCTTGAGAAAAGAAGACTGAGATGGGATATGATAAATATTTAGAAATATCTAAAGAGAGGCAGGAGGCAAATGGATGAGGCCAGGCTCTTCTCAGTGGTGTGTAGCAATGGAACAAGGAGTAATGGCCTAGAACTTGAACATCGGAAATTCCATACAAATGTGAGGAAGAATTTCTTAACGCTAAAGATGACAGAGCACTGGAACAGGCTGCCCAGAGATGTTGTGGAGTCTCCTTCTATGGAGATATTCAAAATCCATCTGGATGCATATCTGTGCGATCCACTACAGGCTACCTGCTTTGGCAGGGGGTTTGGACTCAATGATCTCTTGAGGTCCCTTTCAACTCTTGCAATTTTGTGATTCTGTGGCGAACTCTTCACTTGACTACCTGAACCTGCTGATTAGTTGAAAGCAATACCAGCATGTGCACATGTGCAAGCTCCACAGCTCCCTCAGCCTGCTGACCCAGTAGCCTTTACTAAAACAGCCTTTTAGATACTAAAGTATCTAAAGTATCTATATTTTAGTATACTAAAGTATATTAAAGTATCTAAAAGAATAGATAGGGTGGACACCTACGCAGCAGATCAAAGATAACATCAAAATTTGTAAATGGACAAAATCTCTAAATTGATCAGATAAAATCGGAATGGGTGCAAAAGAGGCATTTGTGCCACTTGGTTCTTTTTTAGAAGTTCATGCTCTATTTTCTTCCTTCTTTATACAGTATGCTACAAATGTGCTGAGAGCTCCACAGACCATTTTTCCTTCCTTCTCTGCTCTACTCACATCCTCCAAATATATCTTCCTAAGCAAGAATGTAAATAATGTCTTGAGACAAGAATGATTCAGTTTCCAAGTGGTGGCTTTTTCAACCCTACCATGGCCTGGACTTCTCTCAAAATTCATACCAGCTTATTTCTTCATAACTCCCCTCTCCAGTTCACTGTCAATATCCTAGCTGCATTCTCATCCTCTGCTACACTTGCACATGAATAAGTAACTGTTACACAGGCAGATATTTCAGTGTTTGCACTTGTCTTTAGAAATCAAAGCCTTCTCTGATTAAATGCCATTACAGTCCAGCGCTTGGACGGATCCAGAGAGATTAATGTGCTCTTGGGCAGCTTTAATGATAATCCTGCTACAGACGGTATTAAGTAAATGTCAGTAACCTGGTTTGAAGGGAGCTTTCACCTCAGGGATCTTTTCCATTTAGAGAAGAGAAGCTCAGCTTGATTTCAAGGCTGCGTTGTCACAAAAGAGAAATCCTGCTTATTGAAGACTCCTCTTTCTCTGCTCAGTAAAACAAAATGGAGTAAGATGATAGGATTGATAAACAGATTCAAGTGATATATGGGGCACTAATGCATCTCTTGAAAACAAAAACTGGTGTATAAGTCACATCATAGTTTTGGAATTTTTGTTGCCACTCCCTCCACAAGTTCCTTTCAGTGCCTGCTGCCTTTTGCTCATTTTGCCACCATGCCATGCAGTTCCTTACCCATAGCATCAAACAGCAGCAAATACTGGACTTTGGTCATACCTGTTCCCATCTGCTGCATCTCACACAGTTCCTACCTCACCTTACTGTGGCCACAGTAACAGACCTTATACCTCGTCATATACTTCTGACAGGGTTGGTGCCCTCTTTTGTACTGTTACTTTATTGGCAATCGGGAAAAGATAATTATTAATTTGGAGGAGCAGGGAGAGAAAGAAAGGAAGAACAGCTCAGCACAGGTACTGAAATAGTCAGCAGGAATGCGTGATTCTACCACTGAGATGAATAACATCCCACACATGACAGACTACCAGAAACCTCTGCAGCTTATACTTTGCCATAGTAAAAATTTGTTGACAACTTTTTTATAATTACATTTTTACAGACCAATAAAATACATGGTTTCATTGCTGTATGGAACCTATCCTGCCAAGGTATCACAAAACAACCTTCCCAAAGGAATAAATGAAGAAAAACAAGAGCTCAGTTTTCTAACTCTAAAGGTTCTAAATCTCTTCTATTAAAGCAAAGACCCCTTTGCAAGTTAGGGAAAAAAAAATGAAATCAGCTTCTTCTGTACTTGATTTTGACATATGCTCCCAGCAAAATATCCCATTGAAAAGCTGAAATTATTGAGTTTTCCACATTGGCTGGCTGGAGAAAGCTCTGGAAGATTGCCAAGAATGCACTTCCCTGGGCTTCTCCATACAACTTTGCTACCTCCAGCAGTTTGAGAATTCAAACAATCGAAGCATCAAGCAGATCTGCTGGGCTGGTTAACTCAGTCTCAGAATAGATCTTCCATCCAAGAACTTTGAGGAAGCCCTGCTCAAAATGTGAATGTAAATATTGTTCAAAAGACCTCCTGCTAAGGCATCAAAATGAGCCTGACTATGTTGGATATTGAGAAATACTTAGTTTTGTATCTAAGTGCCATGGGCTACATTTGACCTTTGCCCAGATAGCAGAAGAAAAGGGCTTATGTAAGATATATTTGCTCAAAGAAACAACTCACATTTGACCAGTTGTTTTGTCTGGGAGAATGGAGCTGACTGGTTGCTCTGAAGTCAAACTAGGCTTTTTAAATTTCAAATGACACAGAAGTTCACCAGCTATCATGTTCTTCTGAGACACACAATGATGCGCTGCAGAACCAGATGCATCATCAGGAACCTACCTTGTAAATATAAAGGAAGATAATCAGCACAAAATAGACACAGAATTGTGTCTACCTCTGATCAGCTGACAATCATTTCTCTGACTCCCTGATGAGAGTGAGGAGAAAAACTAATGACCAAAATGTTCCAAAAGTTTCCCAATGGAGATGTGAAAGAAGACAGACTGTATTATACACAAGGAAGTCATTCAAGAAGTCTCTTTAATAAAAATTGATCAGACATCTTTCAGAGAAGAGGAAGTCATTCACTACTGTCCGTCGACCTTGATTTGCTCATTATAATTAGAATGGAAAGAGAGACTCAAAATCTACCTTAACCTTTGAATTTTCTTTCCCATATATCAGTGGTAAAACAAGAAAAGATGCCTGTCTTTTGCCTGCAGCAGTTACTAGAAAATATTTTATTGGCTTCTGCTGGGTGCAAGAGCAGAGAAAGAAGTGTTCTATGCAGAGAAGGCAGCAGGTTGCTTAGTCCTCCACCAGACATTTTTCTGATATCATGGTGACTTAGGGAAATAGTGGAGAAAATACAACATTCTCTCTTTGTGAGGCATACCAAACTCACTTTTCCCTTCCCCTGAAACAACTTTAGTATATCTTAACCAACACCACAATAACTTTCCTATAGATAGAAAGTGGAAGCAGAAAGGAATAAGAGTAGAGAGAGAGGAAGCATTCAGATGTGAGAATTAAGTGGATGGGCAGATTAAGTACAATTGATTTTGTTAGCCCTTTAATAGCCAATCAACCAAGTGTGGCTTTGAGGTTCATTAATAGGGCACAATGAGAAAGGCAAGAAGCACTGCCTCAGTCAGCATTCACTGACCAAGAGGGGTGGTCTTCCACATTGTTGAATGGCCTGAAACTCTTCCCTCACGCACCTTAGCTTTCTTGTTTCCTCAAGAATCTCTTAGCCATAGAGAATCCAAATCTTCCAACTTCATGCCACACAAATTATCTTATCCATCAGAGAAATGTGGCTTCCCCAGGGATAAAATCTAGCAGCTGTTTAATGAGGGGCAGGAAAATTACACAGTATATAGGAGCAAGAAACAAAGAAGAAAACTATCAAGTTACATACAAAAGAAAGAGAAAGATTTTGGAAATCAGAACTGAACAATCCAAGAATATTATGCAAAACGCCATGGGTCAAGCCACTCCAGTAACTATGATCATACAAGGCCTATAATTTGTGCCTCCTAATGGGTTACAAAAGCTACATCCCATGCATTTGCCCAAGAGAAAATCAATGCTGAAGGAAGATAGAGGAAGAAAAGAGACAAAAAGATCAGAAGCTGAAGCTGTTCTATTAGGATAACACGAACTGTCACGTTGGAACAAAACATTGGTGTACACAGTGTAAAAGCATGATTATCACTCTGAAGATCTCTCTAGCTGTGCAATCCTACAGAAGGGTGTCCCCAAAAGGGATTGTATACATTCCCAAAAGTAGAAGAACTGAGATCTTTCAGATTGATTACTCTCTTCATACCTGTGTATGCTCCCTTTTCTGCCCTTCCTGACCTATCAGCCTTGGTCTAACATTGCTCACATGCCCAATTCAGAGGCGGCTGAGAAAATACCTCATTGACATCAATGCCATTCTTCTCCATGTATGCCTTGTCGTTCACCTGTCCTCCTTCCATGAACTCCATGAGAAGAACACGCCTTGTTGAGAGCTCCCAATAGATTCTGGGGACCTGAAAAGGGTATAGATGGCTTGGGTCAAACAACAGGCTGTGGAAAGGAAGGAGAACATATCACATACAGTTCAGAAAAGGAACAAAAAAAGCAAGAGGTTGAAATAAGGACTTCTTTTCACCCTGAGCACAACAGAGGTAAATCCATCTGATGGCACTGCAGGTCTCTTCCCTAGGACAGCTGCAAAGCAACACACCAATACAACAGAAGAGTCTGTGCTTGTGGAACATTTCAGGCACCACTCTACAAGATTTTGACCTCTTCCCACTCCCACTTATTGTCTGACACCTCTTCCTCATCTGCTCCACAGCTCCTACAACTGGCTTGCTCAGTACCAACTACAAGTTTCTGAATCATTCGCTTGGTGCCTTTAGACAGGAAACAGATCTCCTTTGCTACACACAGGGCCCACTTACACAGTTCTAGAAATGATAAGACATCATCATAAATTGCATCTCAGCAGTGCTCCTTGGAACACAAACACATTTGAGCTGACAAACCTCATGTATTTAGGCCATCTGCAATCAAACTGGGAGAAAAATCAAGTGTCACAAATAAAGGGCTTGTCATAGAAACCCTGGGATACCCTTAACTATCTTATTGCCAATGTAATGTGACACAGTAACGAGTGTAAAATGTCAAAGCACTTTTCATTCAATCTGCAGTAAATCAAGCTGAGTGAGGTCTAAGGAGGAGGCACTGTGTCACACAGGGATGCAGTGACGCAGTATAACAGAAGTCTTAGCTCAGGCAGGCTCCCCATTTCCAGTCTCTATGATAAATTCTTCCAGTGCTGAAGCTTCCACTGTCAAAAGACTGATATTACTGAAGTTCCCTTTGGATACTCCTCACATTGTTGCACTTCAGTGTATCAAGATGTCCACATTTATCTTCACATGTAGGAGAAATTGGATGGGTACATTCTACCAAGGACGTAAGAGAGCTCCATCTATTCCCACTACTGTACCCCAGTTCATAGAATCATAGATTCGTTTGAGTTGGAAGGGGCCTTTAAAGGTCATCTAGTCCAACTCCTCTGCAACGAACAGGGGCACCTACAGCTTGATCAGGTTGTTCAGAGACCTATTCAGTCCGATCCTGAATGCCTCCAGGGATGGGGCATCCGCCACCTCTCTGGGTAACTTGTTCCAGTGCTTCACTACCCTTAGCATAATCAAATATTTTCCTTATATAACCACTTTCAGATCGAAATTATTTCTACTTGTCCTTTCACAACAAACCCTGCTGAAGAGCCTGTCCCCTTAAAAGCCTCCCTTTAGATACTGAAAGGCTGCTCTCAGGTCTCCCCAGAGCCTTTTCTTTCCCACGCTGAACAGTCCCAGCTCTCTCAGCATGTCCTTGTAGAGGAGGTGTTCCACCCCCGATCATTTTTGTGGCCCTCCAATAGATATGCTCTAGCTGGTCCACATCTCTCTTGTACTGAGGACTCCTCCACATCTGGATGCAGTGCTCCAGGTGAGGTCTCACCAGCACAGAGTAGAGGCAGGATCACCTGCCTTGACCTGCTACCCATGCATCTATCAATGCAGCCTAGGATACAGTTAAAACATATTTTAGATTCTGCAAAGAGAAAGACAGCCATGCAGCTCCCTATCCTTACCCACAATCAGATGTGGACTTAAATTCACACACTTCAAGTGTCCAGCACACTGGGGTAGGGTAGGAAAAGATAAGGAATGTTATCCATCTAATTCAATCTAAACCAAAGTAACCAGCCAAGCTGCTTTTAGCTTATCAGAACTCTTGAACAAGCAGCAGTTGTTTTATATACTACTTGTAACTACTGACAATGGCTCAGTTCCTCACAGTTCCACAAACTACCTGCCTCCCGCACTATTCCTATTCTAGAGAGCTCATTTATCCAATCTCATTTATCCAATGAGCCGATTCTACCTTACCATGTACACGAGATCAGACCAAAGAGTCCTTTGCTGAGCAATTCCAACAGCTCTCAATCTTGTTGCTCAACACTCCTGGGATACTTTGCATGTTAACCTCATATATATTTGGATGCTAAGGAATTCAGTTACCTGCACTTGTAGTGGTTCACACTAATGTACAGCTATGCTCCACCACATTGCTCTCTACTGTCAACAGCTCTATATCCAGATAGAGACCAGACACAGGTGCTATCTCCTGGTGCTCTTCAATATCTTTATCAGTGACATAGACAGTGGGATTGAGCGTACCCTCAGCACAGTTGCTGATGACCCAAGCTGAATGGTGCAGTTGACACAATAGAAGGGAGAGACACTAACCAAGAGGGAGCTGGACACACTCAGAAACTGGGCACAAGAGAATCTGCACATGGTTTACAGGCTGGTTCAGCCCCGTCTAATGGGGCAGGTGGGACCCATGGCCCCAAGCCCTAGGAAAGAGAGAAATGAGAAGAGGGAAAAAAACATGCAGGGAGAAGGCAACGATCTGAGAAGGAAAGTTAATTTGCTAAGTATAATATTGGAATGCAAAATAACATAATTCTAATTATACTGTATTATATTAAGGCTAAGAAATCAAATGAAATGAGCAAGAGAGCATCCAAAACCAAAGGCCTTACTCTAATGCTAAAGACAAGATGGCCAGGGAGCACAGATGCAGAGACGAGCCATGAAAGAAGGGCGCATCTTGCAACCTGCAAACAGTTTTATCTTCCCTACTAACAGAAAATGAAAACAGAATAGTTTAAGTCTTTTGGGAGATGTAGTTCTTCCTCTCTTCTGAGGACCAGGTACCCGGAAATATCAAGAATCCATGGAACAGGAGCATTAACTCTAACTCCCAGTACACTGCATGATGTTATGATGTGGTATACCAATAACAACAATCAAAACCATGACAGAATCTAATCAGGTTTAACAAGGCCAAGCACAACATGCTGCATTTCTCTCAAGTCAATCTCAGATCTGAGTACAGATCAGGGGAAGAACTTCTCTGTGGAGAAGGATTTGAAGGTCCTGATAGACAGAAAGCTGGATGTGGGCCACCAGTGCTATCTTGTAGCCTAGAAGGCCAATGGTATCCTGGGCTCCATCAAAACACTGTCAGCTGCCCAGTGAGGTTGTGGATGACCCCTCTCTGGAAGCATTCAAGGCCAGGCTGGATAGGGCTTTGAGCAACATCGTGTACAGCGAAGTGTCCTTGCCTATAATAAGGGGGTTGAAAATAGATGATCTTAAAGGCCCCTTCCAATCCAAACCATTCTATGATTCTGTGAAAAGAGCAGTGACCAGCAGAAAGGAGGAAATGATTATTCCCTCTGCTCTGCCCCCATCTGGAGTACTATGCCCAACCCCGGAGACCCCAGCACAAGAAGGATGCAGCTGTTGAAGCAGGTCCAGAGGAGATCCATGAAGATGATCAAAGGGCTGCAACACCTCTCCTATGAATAAAGATTGAGGGAGTTGGGCGTGCTTAGCTTAGAGAAGACTCTGGGGGAGTCTTCACAACAATCTTACAGTATTTAAAGGGTTATTATAAATAGGAGGGAAATCAACTTTTTACATGAGTAAATAGCAATAGAACAAGGGGGAATAGCTTTAAAATTAAAGAGGGGATATTGAGGTTAAATGTCAGAAATAAATCCTTTACTCGGAGAGTGGTGATGCGCTGGAACAGGCTGCCCACAGAAGCGGTGGATGCCCCATCCCTGGAAGCATTCAAGGCCAGGCTGGATGGGATACTGGGCAGCCTGGTCTAGTGGCTGGCAACCCTGCCCATGGCAAGAGAATTGAATCTAGATGATCTTTAAAATGCTCTCCAACTTAAGCCGTTCTATAATTCTGGGACAAGAACAGTGAAAACTAAAAGCAAATGGTTTCACGAGACTCCATCTAGAATACGGTGTTCAGCTCTGGAACCCACAATGTAAGAAGGACATGGAGTGAGTCTAGAGAAAGGCCACAAGGAGCTGAAGGACAGGCACAAGAGGGCTGGAGCATCTCTCCTACGAAGAAAAGGCTGAGAGTTGACATTGTTCACCCTGAAGAAGAAAAGGCTCCAGGGAGAACCCACTGCCACCTTTCAGTATCTAAAAGGAGACCTACAAGAAAGCTGGAGAGGAGCATTTAATCAGGAACTGTAGCTATCGTAAACAGTCTTACTGCTTTAAACTAAAAGAAGGTAGGTTTAAATTAGATACGAGGAAGAAATAGTTCACTAAGAGGGTGCTGAGACACTGGAACAGGTTGCCCAAAAAAGCTGTCGAAGTTCCATCCCTGCAAGTGTTCAAGGTTGGGTTGGATGAGGCTTTAAGAAACCTGATCTACTGGACCGTGTCTCTGACAGTGGCAGGGGGGCTGGAAATAGATTATCTTTAAGGTCCTTTCTCACTCAAACACTTCTATGATTCTATGATTCTACAAAAACACCTTCCATCACCATCCATCCTCTTCTTTCTTCTCCTCCCTAGTGGTGAAGACAGAGAATGAGGATTACAGTCAGCCTCTGTCAGACCACATTCACCTGCTCTATGGTGAGCTCCTTCCCACTGCTGCAGGGGAAATTCTGCTCTGTGTCTGGAGCACATCCTTCTCTCCTTCTTCACTGACCTTAGTGGCTGCAAGGGCTGCTTATCTGTTTCTCACTTCTCTCTCCCCCAACCGCTGTGGTGCAGCAATTGTTCCCTTTTATCTGACATGGGGCAGTTGGCTGGGCTCTACTCACAAAGGCTACCCCTGCAGCTCTCCTCATACCAAAATCTTGCCACATAAGTCCAATACAGCAAGCTTCCCAGCTTATCTGGATGTCAACTCTTTGCAGAGTTATATTCATGACCAAACAAACTCCAAAACAAGAAGTCCCTGAGAGTCCCTCTAGCTGCTGTGGTTTGCCTCCTAGACACACAGATCCTCACTGCCTTAGATCATTTCAGATGACACTCATTCTTGTCTCAAGATTTACAGGGGCAAGTCAAAGGGCTTACAAAGAACCATCTAAGTTCTTGGAAATACCTCTCTCACTCACAGATGAATTCTTTGGTGACTTTTTTAATTACTCACAGAAGCTTGGGTGTAATGCTAGTGCATGGAAACAATTTATCTCTGGCTTTAAAAGCTCAACGAGGTTCACAGCACAAAATCCACTTCTTGGCTTTCTTACGTGTTTAGGAAAATTAATGATACAAGAGCCCAATTCTTCTGTTGCCTTTGGGTGATGAACATGTCTCTGAATTGGCAGGTCAGACAGGAGGATCCATTATTTAGTCATCTCAAGCCATTTGTTATTGTTACACATGTTGATATCATGATAGCTCCTTAACCCAGCAAGAAAGCAATTGGCCGTCTCCATGGGGATTTACTTCACAGTCTCCCTAGTTACAGCTGCAATGGATACAGCTCGCCAAGGTACATCCCTTCCGATAAGTGCCCACCCAGCAAAATCATTGGCCTTTGGCCTTCCGTAACCCCGGTGGCTTTTAGCTATCTGTGTTTACAAAAAGGCCAGTTGCTGCCACTGAACTTCAAAAGGCCTGCCCCAAACCTGGTAACAAGGAATTGTAGCCTTTGCATGGAGGAAGCAAGGAGAAAATGGACACATAGGCCTGTAAAGCCTAACAAAAACTCAATTCACTTCAGACATCTATCACTTCCATCTTGGGACTTCTGCATAAACAGGAGATCAAAACCTTGTGTTGATATCTGTATACAGGAGGGTCCAAAGGAATAGGTATTTTTTGCAGTCACTGGGTATGTGCAAATGCAGTTATGTCAGTGACTGTGGCCACAGGACTACAAGTGCTTAAGCATACCTGGGTATTTCCAGAATGCACACAGCAGAAGCCTATGCCTCATATACATCTGCAAAAGATGCTCATGTGAAAGTATAAAGATGTGAGCACGCCTGCTGTCACGATTTCATGATTTTTGGTTATCAGCATTCCACATCATAACATCATGTAATGCACTGGGGATTTGACTGCTGATGCTCAAGTTCCGGGTGCCTGTCCGGAGGAGAAGAGCAGCTACATTTCCCCAGGGGGCTCTGCGGTCAGCGAGGAGATAGAACTCCCGGCAAGGTCACCTGATGCTCTCTTCTTTGCCTGCGCTGCTTCGCTTGCGCTTCTCTGCCTGCGCTTCTTCATCGGCTCAACTGGACTGCACTTCTCATCTCAGCGTTGTGGTGAGGCCGATCCACCTTCAATTTCACACACTCTCTCTCTCTCTCTCTCTCTCCTTATAAAATTCTGCTGATACCATATTTAGTAAATTAGTTTGTTTCACCTCAGATTGTTGCCACTGTTTTCAATTATTTCGGGGTCCCCTATTTTCCTTTTCTGTGGGCGCGGATCCGCGGATCCCTCCGCCCTTCTAGTCACGGAACCGGGCCGAACCAGCCCGTAAACCGTTGACACCTGCAGAGAGGGAGATGAGTGCACATCTGGTTGTACCTGAAACATTTGTCAGTGACCTCTGTCAGTGTGTAGCAGGAGAGAGGAGAGGTGGCATACATGCATCAGTGAGGAGAAACACAGTATGGGTGCAGCTGTGTTTGTGTATGAAGGTAACGAGTGCATGGATGTGTACGGACAACGTATGCTTCAGAGAAAAAAATATACTGTTTTGAAGGAGGAAAGATACATGCAAACACGTTTCCTCCTGAAATATACACACAGTACACCCAACCCTTCTTGACATCCTCAGCCTTATTCTAGTTTTGTCATCAGTATCAGCAGAGCAATCTAAGAACACCACAAAAGGACTGACCACACTCTCCCTCCATATAGTTCTCCAGGTGACAAATGAGGTGCATGAGAGATGTAAAGTGAGACTACTAATGCACATACATACATGGGAACATGTATTCCCTCACCTTCAGGAAGTCAAATTTCTTGAGCATCTGAGCAACCTTTTCAGCATTTCTGCCCTCATTGAGGAAATCCAATTCCAAAGGCAAATTCTTTTTTGCTTCTTCCACTAGCCACATGAACTCAAAATCTGGAAAGATCTGCTTCACAATCAAGAGAAGAACCTGAGAACAATGAAACAGACAGTCAGCCACACTCCAAGCTCCAAAGCCACACAGCTACCACAGTGCTGCGCTGGCAGCTACACAAAGCAGATGCTGTTTTGACAGGATTATTCCATGTATCTTACACATACAAAAATTTAAAAATCCACCCTAAGTACTTGTAGGGTTTCTGCAGTATTATAATACAGCATATGGCTTCATGCCTTGATTCTGCAACACAAATTTTGGCTTGCCATTCCACACAGGCACATCCAGGAGTGAAATAATAGAACAGACACAAAAGAGTACGGAGCCGGAACCCATCTGCCTGCTGCCTAAAACTGAGTGATCAAAGCCCTGGAGAAGAGAGGACAAGACCAGATCTTTCCAAGAGAATAACCCAGCAATTACTTTCTGTTGAGTCTCTAATTCTTTTAATTCTATAAGTCATTGTTTGGCTTCCTTGAAATAGTTCTCAGATCTAAAATAAGATTTATCACCTCTGTGTTACTTCTTCCGCTACCAAACAAAAATTTTGCTAATGCAGAAAATCCATCAGGCAATTCAGAGAAAGCAGGGAAATTCAGATACAGGGAGTAAGCAACATGTCTTTAAACGACACTTTTGGTGAGGAGTGAGTTGCCTCTTGGTGAGGAGTGAGTTGCCTCTCAGTGTCAGTGACAGCAACTCTGAGGTAGCATCCTCCTCTTAAGGGAACTAGGCTTTGAAAAGATCTACTGAAATGATTCTGGAAATCTTTGTTTAGAGCAACACGTACTAAAGGAGCCAGTGAAAGGTAGTCCTTCCTGAAGCAAATCAAGATTGTGTGTCTGGATGGCAAAATCAAAGCTGCATAGCAGCCAAGAATGCTTTCTATTCAGATGAAGAGCCAGTTTCTCAGCCAATGTCACAAATATATAAAAGCTGACAATCTGGACCACACATTAAGGAAAATAATCTATTTTTTTTAACTACTGAGTCATAAAACAAAAATAAAACTTAATTCACAAACTTCTGTACGTCCATCTGAAAATGAAAACAAACATGCCTTTGTGTTCATGGACAGTTTTCTTTCTTAGATTTCCACCAACAAGGTGGGGATTCCTGTATTGCAGGAGGAACATTAAAAGAAGCACAGAAAGCTGTTATCATTGAAATGTATGACAAAAAATAAATTTGTGAACCATCACTGCCACTGTGCAGCTATGTGAAAACATTTATTCTCCACCTCTCTCTCTACTTCTCTTATCTAAATGTCAGTTCCAAACTCAATGTTCCTTTAAAATGTAATCACCAGGTTCCAGACACTACTGAATGATTTTTCTACTGTTATATCTAAACCTATAAATCCTTACAAATTTATGTCATCCAAATGAAATGTAACCAACAATCTTCATGAACATGTACATAAACTTTATAGGAGCTATTGATGCTTGATGTGAGAAAATTCAGAGACTGTTTTTGCTTCCTTTGAATGCTCTTTAGAACCAATTCGCCAACTTGACCATCAGCAGGGACACACTTTAAAAATATTTGGCTTGTCACTTTTCTGACATCTGTTAACATATTGTCCTGAAATAAGTATTGACATAAGAGCAGAGGGATCTCTCTCTGGATATATCAGATGGTGTCCTGATTTTTAAAGAGTCAGAAAATTATGTTATGAAACCACAAGTGAATTCAGGAATTTTCCATCTATATTCAGATTTTTTCCCATCAGTCTCTAAAGAAGACTGTCTCCAACAACATTTAAATTAACTTCCTATCTAACTGCAGTGGCTGTCTGATTCTTAAAGGACCAGAACCTCAGTGGATATAATCTAGCTTTAAATGCAGCCTTGTCAAACACAGTTCCACGCAAGGATACGATGATGCATATGTAAACCAACACTCCAGTGAAGGACCATTAAAAAAAAGACTGAATGCATCACGTTGTGAGCTATTTTCCAAAAAATACGCAATGGAGTTCCAGTATGAAAACTGGAGTGTATACAGAAAAAACAATACCAAACTGACAAAAGGATGTACACTGTTTTAGTTTTACATTTCCAAGGAGGATTAGTCCAAAAGCATAAAAGAAAGAAATCATTAAATTATTTATCTGAATCTCTCCTAACAGCATAATTACCAATCACAGTCTCATAAGATGAGGGGGGATTTTTTTTTTCTGTGGCATCCACTGTTCACAGCACAAATGTCTCAAGGTGAATCTGGGTCTTGGCTCATTCATACACAATCCTCTTACTGCGCTGATCTCACAGTCTTTCTTTATCTTGTTCAGTCTTGACTGCTCAGTTTCTGCTATGCTGTCCTGAGCAGGAATGAAGGATGCCATACATCGAGAACTGCTGTGCATATGACAACTCACAAAAGCAAAGTCATGGGGCAGACCACTGCATTCAGCCCTGAAGAAAATATGGATCAAATCCAAAACTACAACAGGCACCGAAGCCAGTTCAAACTGTTCTGTTCTCAAACAAATACAGAATCAAACATACTCCATATTAACAGAATATATTTATTGAACTCCAAAATTTATGCTACTACTAATTCAAAGTAAATGATGCTACAATTTGATGTGCTCTAACTGGAACCAGCTGTGTTGCTTTGCAGACTACTCAAGATTGGTCAGAGAACAGTGTTTTATTTGTCTAAAAAGTTTTAGTTATGCACTGCCCTCTGACAGGGTGCTGGATCTTTGTTTCCTGATCTGTTGTGATGGAGAAGTGTGTCACTGCATCAGCACTATCCTCAAAATTCTTATCAGGCAGGTTTCCTGAGCTTCAACTTATCTTCTTTAGTCCCAAGGACATAATGTCCACCCACAGATGTATTACTTTGTATTTCTGCTATACGTACAGATACATACTTATTGGAGAGCTAAAAGCATTAGTACTACCACTTTCAGATCTAATCTTTCACCTCCCCTCCATCTGAGCCCCACTTCCATTTCTGTACCATACCACTGCCATCTTTTATTATTACAATGCAAGCACAGTGCCACAGCTTTTCTCCAGTTTCTCTCTTCAGTGGACTAGACTTCAGGAGATTGAGAGAAGCCACAGCACTGCACTCTTTCTGTTTCACTGCAAAAGTTTCAAGAGAAACTTTTTCTAGCTAAACCACTCCTTTGCATGTCTGCTCCTGTTACATAACACTCTCCATATTTTAATGTTTTTATTTCCACCATGAATCAGGACAGCATTAAGGAGCCAATCAAGAAATAGAACTGAATCACAGCAGCCTTAACCAAAAAAACATGCTGATGTTGGTGACTGATTACCTTTTGGTTACAGAGACCAGAAATGCAAGGGGAACTGCAACCAGTATAATCTACCAGGTAATTGGCACACAGACATTAGAGAGACTTCCAGGTTTACTCTTATCTTCAACTCTTATAAAGACTTGCTCAGTTGTGATTCATGTTTTACCTGTCTGTCCTTCTCTCCCCATTTTCACTCTGACCCTCTTGTTCAGTCTTTCCATTCACACAACCATCCTCACAGCAATCTTCACCAACTTTCTGTATTTTGCCCGTATGACAGCATTTATGTCTGTGGAAGTTCCAAAGCTACAGAACTGATTGATGTTATGCCTGCTCACACCTTGGTTGAACTTGGACCCCTCACATTTGCATGACAACTGCTCAGTAAGTCAAAATCACCAGGGCACTTTACCTCCATGAGGAAAATATCCTTGGAGCTCTGAGCTTGGACTTTTGGGTGCTGGATTTTTACTGCCACCGTTCTCCCGTCCTGTAGCACTGCCTTGTGCACCTGGGCTAGTGACGCTGCTCCCAAAGGTGTGTCCTCAAAGCTCACAAAGAGTTCTTTTATCTGTCAGGAAAAGGGAAAGATACATCAGCACGGGGTGCCAGAAACTACCCATAAGGATAGCCTTGACCACCAAATCTGCACAGTCTCAGCTCTTTCATCATTCCTATGTCCCCTGCCTACCCTTTTCATTGCTTGGCCTCCCAATGAAGCCTGCCGAGCAGGGAAGTGTTCTTAGAAGTGGTCTGTTTATGGAAACCTATGTCAGAGTGCCAGCAGCACATTTCATCTAGGACACGAAACGGCCAAGGCACCGTGTGAGGGACCACTGCAGGCTGTCTTGAAGACAGTTTGGAGAAATTATGGTCAGCATCCTTGGCTATTAAGGGGTGCCGTGGCCACTATTGGCACAGTAGCGTGATATCATCCTGGCAAACCAGGCAGGCTCCTCTGCACCCCTAAGAAGGGATGTCAACATGGTTATGTTCATGCTAGTTTGTGTAGTGCTGATTAGGAATTTTTGTCCTGCTCTGCAGAGCAAGGTGCACACAAGCTCTAAGGTATCCATAAGAGTCAGCAAAGGGAACACTTCCCACCCTTTCCCTGGGCTGGACTGATGTTGAGTGAACAGCTGAGAAACCTGTAATTTATGCAGTAAGGAAAAAAAAAAAAAAAAAAAAAAGACAGAAAGAACGTCAGTGCATTTTTATAACCTGCTTTTTAAAAGGTAATTAAAGATGGAAGCTGCAGTGAGCTAGTAATTAAGTATGAATAAAGACTTTCTAAGCAAAGTCTTCATGCAAAGTGTTAAACGAATATTCTTTTTGCTGACAAGGAGAAAAAAAAAATACTATACAAGGAGCAGCTTGTTCCCTTCTGCAGCTGCCAGGGAATGAGCCCCCTCCTACACCACCCTACCCCCTTCTCTTCCAGCCTCTTCCACAGAAATCTATTGGTAGCAACAAACTGGAGTGTTTGCAGCAATTTGATTCCAACAGTGGCTCAGCTGCCTCCAGCAATTCATGAGGAAAGTGTCTTCTATTTATTTATTTAATTCTGTTTGGTCCTGGCAGCAAAATCAATTAAGTAAAACAACTGCATTTAAAAACAACTAGTTATGTGTTTTTTAATTACAGCAGGTCCATAATTCAAACCTATTGACATTCCTGTCTCGTGAGAGAAAACGTTTTTCTCTCTTCCTCCTCCCTTTCTTTTCTCTCTCACTTCACTGGATTTTGAGATTCTCATTTCAGATTAGTATAAAGAAAGAAACACCTACAGGATGACAGATGGCTCAAGGGATGTGTTGAGACACAGATTTCTACCTTTGTGTGAAGTTTGTCTATCAGATGAAGATGGAGCCCGTTAAGAAGAGACTTAAAGTGCCAGGAGGAACACATTGGATACTATGACATTCTTAAGGAAAGAAAACACACCAACAGAGAATTTGCTACCTGAAGTCAAGGGGGGCTTTCTTTACCTCTTCCACTATTCTACATCCTCACATTAAAGGAAAATACCCTTTACAGGATCCCAGATTACCAGTCCACCTGTCAAAGAGACAGTAACATCCTCTAGAGGTTAAAGCACAGAACTGGGAGTGCACTGGCCTGAATCCATTGTAAGGTACATTTTTAGCAAAACTGCATATAAACTGCATGAAATTCCAGTTGCTCTGGATCTCAAAAACTTTTAATTGCCTACACTGTCAATCCAATCATTTTCACCACTACTGAATGCATGCAGGGAAAAAAAAAAAGCTACACATATTCCTTCTGGTAGGAATAATACATACAATATTCTTGTATGACCAAGTTTTCCAAGGAAATCTTATTTGAAGAAAGCTGTCTCAAATTCTTTTGGGCAAAAGGATTTCATTTAAAATCTTTTTACTAAGGACAAGAAAGCCAGGTTAGCATTCCTGTTCACTAGAGCCAGCCCAGTGGCCCTGCTGCAGTTCAAGGGGAAATCTGTGCACGCCCGCAGGCTCCATGCCAAGGCACCAAGGGGAGGGACTACAATGGGATCAGAGAATTGATGGCTCCTATAGGAGCAGAAGGAGAACGCATGCACATGAGGGAAGGAGCAGATCACAACCAGACCACTACATGAGCAGGTGTGAGGCTGAGATAAAGCAGCAGCACAATTACAGCAGGGCTCCAGGACCCCGCTTAGCAAATTGCCCTCATTCATTATGAAATTGTCCTTTTGCAGCGTGCTGGAGGCAACTAATGCCTCTGAAGCGGGTTGCATGTCCTAGAAAGGCAAGAGTGAGTATGAGGCTGCATGCTATGGAGGCAGAAAAAGGGGGGAGTCAGGCTACTACAGTGCCTGTCAACAGAGGTCCTTCCCAAGCAAATGGGTGCACCCAGTTCTTGGAGCAGGCTGTATGCTCTTACTGCTCATAAGTACCCGGTGACCCTTAAGAAAAATTCTGCCCATCATTTCCATAGTGCCTAATTAGCAAGCAAAGGTCTGGGGCAGTTCTGGAGCCCATCTGATGCGGTACTTAAAGAATTTTTCTTCCAGGCCACAGCTCATCTCAAAGGGCTTATCAAACTGGTTGTAACCATCTGCAATCCTAGCAGGAGATTAAACAAGCATAATTTCCAGACCGGTTTAATAAAGGTTTAAAAGAGAGAAAAGAAACTTTACCAGTGCTCTTCCAAAAGAGCATGACAGCCAGCTGCAGGTTTACAGCTGCAGAGGTGGGCAGCATCCCTGCACACAATGGTTTCCCTCATTAGCTTTCTGTACATCCCACTCCACACTGGGCACGTGCTCAACCAGCAAATGAATATGTCATTGTACTTCACTTGGAAACACAGCCCTGGCTGCTTAATTCTAAAGAATGAAGCTTGTTTAAAATATGCAGAATCATTTCATGATTGTTGGTATTAGTATTCACACCTTAGGGAGCTGATAGAAAAGCTCTTGCAGGATCCATCTACTCAGACTTCTTAGCATGCATTTGTGCTGAGGTTGCACTTAAACACTGTCATTAAGCCCAGAGTGCCATCGTACAAGGTGCAGAGCCATGCAAGCCCCGCACAAGCTCTCACATTCCAGTTGTCCCAGGTTGTTGCCCACAATCCTCCTCATGCACTGAAGCACCTTCCCAAAGCACACGCTGCTCTGCCCAAGTTTCATGACACACATCAGCTGATGTTGAGCACCAGAATGCCTCAGTTTTTTTTTGTGAATCTTGTCTTTAAACACCTAGGAAGTTACTGGAAGTCAATTGGATTTAAGATGCTAAATCCTAAGTCTTTTCTGAAAGCATTGCCTTACATGACCTGCCCAGCATGTTCTGAAAAGTCTTTGGCAGAGCTGGGATTTAAACCAGATATCCTGAGTTACAGCCCAGTGTCTTAATCTTCATACCATAAACATTAAATGTGCATGTCTTGCTAGCTAATTTCTTTTGAAATACATGGCTTCTTAATCCCAACCTTTTTATATCCGCGTGCTGCAGTAAATGATCAAATACTGCTGCTTCGCTCCAACCTGCCCACTCAATGCTGAGGTATACTTCACTCTCCAGAAGGGCTGCCAACAAGCTACCCCCTTGAGCAGGATCTGAGTGATGGAACCCTCTCCAGACCCAGCACTGAGAATTCTGTTTTTCCACACCTATTTATAGAAAAACTTTCTCAAGCTCAGCCAGAGCCAAACCAGTATGGTACAGGTGGGTGACTCAGAAGACTTCCAAATGCTCAGTATTTCCATGGGAAAGGGAGCTCTTCACCAAAGCATTTCAAGACTGTCTTCAACTTATTTCCCCCCCCCCCCCCCCCTCAAAGGACCATTCAGTGTGGAAAAAGACAACAGGGAGGGAACGTCACAGAGCACTTCAGTCATGGAGAATGGGATTGGTGCAGTTCATTCGTTCTGCAGAAAAATTCAGGAGCAGCAAATTGTCAATTAACACACAAGATTAGCTGACAGCACCACTAAAAACAAGGAAAAAAGAAGTATTTTTCCCCATATTGCTGAATTAAGCCATGGAACTCATTGCCACAGGGAGTTACAAATTCCAGAATTCCTGGTGGGTAGATAAGTCAGCGTAGAAAATCCAGCACAAGTGGTAAACATTAAGATACAACCTCTGACCCAAGAAATAGCTAACCATCAGATTATGAAAGGTGGAAGATCATATCAGGTAAAGCTTAATTGTATGCCAGCCATGCTTTTATAGCCTTTCTATGGCACTGAACATTTCCTTCTAAATCATAGCTACATGGATGGCAATTTGCTAAGGTGAGCAAGCTCAGACTGCAGGAACCTTCTGAGATTTACACAAAGACTGTGCAGTCTGCAGCCTCCCAGATGGGACAGCATGAAGAACAGTGATAATGAGATTTGTGGGACAGAACTACAGATAGGAACAGAGCAGGTTTCCCAGGGAAGTTTTGGGGGCTGCAGCTGTCATCTTCACACAGCATAGCACAGGATCCTCCTGATTTCTCATGGCAGAGGAGCTGAAGAGTTATTCAGCTCTAGGTCTGACACAGCATTTCTAAGAACTATGGCTCCTAGAACTTCTGGAATTCTCCTTACTGATAATGGGACCTTACTGCTTTCAGAAGTCTGGATGCCTTTCCTGAACTAGGTCCAAGGGATGTGAACCTATCTGCTGAGTGGTTACCTTTCCAAGAATGTAGACATAACTGCCCGTGGCACCAAAAAACCACTGACCACTGCAAGAGTGCAAAACCATAGTTCTAGAGATGGGAAAATGTTACACTGGGGTAGAGTAAGCTACTTCCCAGACAGCAGATGAGGGTTTGTTTTTTTTTTCTATTGCCCCAGCCTCTCTATCCCCTCTATGAAAACAAAATGTGACAGCATTGCTCCAAGAATTATTAAGACAGCAAAAACTGAAAGATTAGATTTATCGCAGCAGACAGTGGATTATGAAGAATAATTTATCAAACGTCAGAACAAACAGCCTACAATTTATAGGAGGCTTTGTTGAGTCAGTGAAATCTGATTGGGCTTCTCCCCACCTAATGAATGCCAAGCTTAATTGATGGTTCCTAAATGCATCTGTCAAGAATATGTATTTATTAACTCAATATATTTAATAATATTGCAGATATACACAGGATAGCACTTTTCTTCTGAACGGATTCCATCATGTTCATATTACATATACACATAAGTGTCCATGTATATAGAGGAATATACTGCATCCAAATGATTGCAGGTAAAAGGAACGTGTGCATTCTGATGCACCGAAACAATAACATAAGGCTTATTACACAAAATTCCTGTCTTTCAGAGCACAGAAGGGAAAGCAATGTGGTCACTTTCAAGGGGAGATCTGATACGCATTATGATGCCTGCCTAGAATTCAGCAGAGCTGAGCTCTAACATTGGTTCTCCCTGATATCCTCCTATGGAATGCTGGGCTACACCATGTTGCAGAGCATCAAACATTCAATGAAAAGTGAGGTCAGATCATAACAAACCAAGTCACCTAGTTCCACCAACCTATGCTGCTGAGGAGGTTAGATGGTAAATATTGCCTTTTGTTCTAAATAAAGGAAATCCAGTAAAGGCAGGGACTGTCACAGCCAGATTGGAATCCAGCTGTCTCAGGAACATCTTCCTGATTGTGACAAGGAGATAAATGTTTTTTTTTAATTTATCGATGAAGCTATCAGGTGTCCTCTTACCTTCCCGAGACACGGAATGCCAACATTAACACAGCTCAGCCACCCAGAAGTAAACATTTATCAGCAGGACAACTCCTCCTCGTTCCATGTAGCCCAGAGAAGCCAAAAGGTTAGACACCCTAAATACTGCCTAAACCAGTCAGAAGCTGCATCACAATGTCAAGCTGCAAGTCCACTTCCCTTCCCTGGAATCCAGAAGAAACTTACATCATTGAAATGAATTATTTCCTCAAGATACCTCTGAATAGTAACAAATTGCCGCCCCCTCTACTACCTTGATATGGGCCTCTTTCTAGATGCAGTTAATCAGAACAGTGATCAGGCTCCTTCAGCATCCCACTTTCTTCTACCTCAGAATACATATCTGATGCAGCTAGTCCTCTGCCTGCTACCTCAAACAACATCCACAACCCACTCTGTCAGTAACTTGCCTTCAACAGCAGCCAGTGTTTTCCAATCCAGAGCCAAACTAGTCCACCAGCAACTGTGCTTTTGGGGAACAGAAGGTGGAAGACATGCACACTAAACAGTGTCTCTGCACACTGTTTTGCACAATACAAGCATCTTAGCCTATGCAAAATGCATAGAACAAAGCAGAGACATATATATACTTATATATTCCTGTTCACATCCTTCCATTTCATCACTCTGGAAAAGAAAGCAACTTGTGAGTCTCTTTTTCTCTCTCAAATGGTGCAAGCCATGGGGCAAAAAGATGCCCTAATTTGCCCCATGTTTCATACACTCCCTTTGCACATATAAACAATACCTTTTTTCTTAATTTGCTCTTTCATCTTGAGCTGTCTTCCACTTGAATTGAACAATGTTCATTAAATCCACTCTTTTATCTCTGTCGTTTTGAAAAAATATTTCCTCTCTTGCATCCTTCCTGTCAGTGAGGATAGAGCCACACCTGTCAATCTTTGAGACAGATTGAAAGCACGGTTCTTCAAGAGCACACAACTTGTCCACTCCACGCCATTTTTTGTGTTTTAATTGAAAAGACTTTCTTTCTCTTTTTTTTTCCCCTGCTAATAAATGAGGCTTCCCATCCTTGTTACAGTAGTGAGCAGTGAAAGCAGAGAAGAGGACAACTTTCTGCTGCCAATAAATGTTCTTTTGCATAGTGTCTGCTCAACAGGTTTCTCTTATTCAGATTCAGTAGATTGAGATCTTACGCTTTGAGGTTTACCGCGTTCCCTGTAAGCTCCTCTTCTGCTCCCAACCAATAGAGCTGAAAGTGCTAACAGCAGGAACACCTCTCTGACTCCTAAGGAAGACATCAGTAGTCTTCTGCTTTTCTAACGGGTCTGTTAGCATGTCTGAGAAGCATCCTTATCTCTTTCGTGGCTTTCTAGAAACATTCCACCAAGCCTTGCCCACAGACACTACCCTTACCAACATTTCCAGATCATAACTTGCAAAATTCTCACCTCCTTTCTTATGACTTGTATTTCTACCTCTGTAGCCTAGATCAGTCTGCCACTGGCCAAACTAAAAATTTCAGCTTGTCTCTGAGACATCTTAACAGGTATTTCTCTCTTTGTTCACAAACAACATAGCAAGAATATGTTTCCTAATCCTCTCACTCAAACCATCCCTTGTTTCCTTTCTCACTGCAATAGGCAGCATCACCAACCTATCAAGTATGCCTGCAATCTTGGCCTTTTCTTCAACATAGACCTCTCCCTCTCATTTCCAGACCAGGTCTAAGTCTTGCATGTTTCTTAAGAACACCACCTCCCCCTCCCAGCGGTCTTTTCAACACTAACACTTAAAAATATCTAAAGGCCAAGCGTCAAGGACCAGGCTTTTTTCAGTGGTGCCCAAGAACAAAACAAGGAGCAATGAGCACAGACTAGAACACAAGTAGTTCCATATTAACATGAGAAAACTTCTATCAGCTCAGTTCCCATCCTGTCACACTTGGATAGCAAAACACTTTTTTCCCCTGGGGTTTGACATACACATATCGGTCTGGCCCGGACCATACCTATCAAAAAGACAAAAGAAAACCAACTTCCTCAAGTCACTCTGTCTTACCCCTTTGGCCTCATCAAAGTCTGCTTATAATCTTCCAAAAACCCCTTCTATCTGCTGACCAAACTTGTCTGTTTTCGTTCACCTTCAAGTATTCATGACTTAATATCAATGTGGCAGTCCAAGATGGTTCCTGCCTTTGACACTCTGCCTGTGTTGATCTGCTGCATCCTATCTTACATGAAGCCTGCAAGCTTTCTAGGACAGAAGCTGATTTTCAGTCATACCTGTATAGTGCCTGGCATAGTGGACTCCTTATGATGACTAGAGCACCAAGTACTAGTGCTCATAGGTGACAGAAATACAACTGTTCTGCCCTTCGCCACTCAAAGTTCCCATTCTTCCCAAGCCACACATGCAGCAAGATGCATACAGGTATCCAATACTCTCATAACCCCTCGATCACATTCCCAAATACATATTCCAAGCACCCTATCTCTCCTACAGATATCAGTGGCCTGCTGCACATTTGGAAGGAAATGCCGCAGAGATGGGGCTAAGCTGGCGCATTAAGCAAGAAAGTGAGATTTAAGAAAACACACAGAAGCAAATGAACTTCCAAGACCATTTTGACATCTGGCATAAATACATCCCTGCCACAAATTGGCTGAAATTAGAGTAGGAAAGGGTCAATGGATCCACAACAACGGGCTCAGCTTAGTCATGGTCAGGAAGAGGGAAGGCTCTGCTGACTGCAAAGACGCCCCAAGGGCCCTGTCAGCAGTAAGCCTGAACTACAGCAGCAGTCCTGTGAGAAATAACCAACTGCCAGAGCCTGAGGATATATAGGGACCTTCGGGAGCAGACATCACCTGTGCTTCATATTAAATGCCTCTGATTCAGTTCTTATTGCCTGGGGGCTTTGAGAAGCATACCAGAGAAGGGGCTGGGAGGAAATAGGTTTATGGGCAGGTTTACGTGACTATGCAGAGTGGTGAGGAGGTATCTAGGGATACACAGTTAAGAGAGACAAGTTACAAGCATCTTAGCAACATGTAAATCTGCACACAAAAAAGGAGATGGCATACCACAGTGCATTTCTGTGCTCAGTTTGCGTGAGGAGTGGCAGGGGAAATCTATAGAAAGCCAAGTAAAGAAGAGGGCCAGGATGGTTGTTGGAGTGTCTCTGAAGAGGTAGAGTGTGCACGACAAGCAGAGTGCTGCACTGCAGGGTACACATCTGGGAGAACAGCACTGCTTACATGTGAGTGTATGCTACAACAACAGACCCATCTACTCCACCTCCTAAAACTGACAGGAAAGGGGGGTGGAGAGAGGAGAGATCAGTGATAGTACTCACAGCTCCTGTGAGTACTACAAGGATCATTTCTATGTTTCTTCAGAACAGAATGATGTGAAAATGCTTCCAGGCTTAAGACAAAAAGCAGGAGCGACAGAAGCTGCATTGCACTGCCCAGCAGCCTGTCACCAGGGTAGACAGAAGTATGACACGATGAAAACAGGCAGAGGACAAAGCCCAGTCTTAAATAGACTCTGCATAGCTACATTCCTTCGTTGGGCTTTGGACACAATTATATCAATGCAAGTGTGATAAAGTGTTACTGATGTACAACATTACCCAGAAGAATATGGAAGAGTTTTAGAAGAGCAGCTTTGAAGTAGACATGGAAGTACATGTAGCCTGGTAGATAAGGCTATCAATCTGAATGGCATGCACTTCACAAAGCAGATATAATGAAGTCACTACATTAGAAGAAAGATGCTAAAAGGCAGTAAAGCCCTGCTGGAGATGTTAAACTCATCATAGAATGGTTTGAGTTGGAAGGGAGCACAAAGATCATCTAGTTCCAATGCCCCTACCAGGGACTTGCTACACTAGCCTCTTATCACATTATTCAAAGCCCCATCCATTCTGTCTTGAACACTTCCATGAATGGAGAATCCACAGCTTCTCTGGGCAATCTGTTCCAGTGTGCTACTACCATCACAGTAAAGAATTTCTTACCAATATCTAACCTAAATCTAATCTCTTTCAGTGAGTCAGTTACTGGTACTGATTATACCTCGATGAAATACTAAAACACCTGTACAGCTGTATAGTCCACCCCACGTAGAAAAGGTGCAGTGATTGAAGGGAAGCAGAGGTAGGGTAACTGTATGGGACCCTGGAGTTCATGTCCTTTGCAGCATACTCTCAGAAAAGAATGTATGGAGATCCAGAACACTCGTTCCAGAGAAATAACAGCACAGCAAATGAAATTCACAACTGACTCTCTGCCAAAAGCATCACTGACACCCTGCTGGGGAAGGGCAGCAATGCTTCCCCTAATGATGAGGCCAGAGCTCTCAGCACTAATCCAGGGAAGAAAGCCCTGTGCTAAGCCAGCCACATCATTTCCTGCTTCCTTCTTGTCCAACTCCCCTCTGAATATCAGCCTCTCCTTTCCATTCCTGCCCATATTTCCACTATTATTCATACTCTACTCTGATCCATCTGCTCTTTTTACAGTTGGTTTATTCCCTGTCCCTTCCTCCTCTTCCTTCCATGTTTCTTCCCTTGCCCTCAGATCTTGTTGGGCTGCCAGGCCTCTAGTTCAGTGACATAACTCAGCTGATTTACCCTCCTTAAAGCAGTGTCTACTCTCATGTAAATCACCCTCCAAAACCCGCCTGTGAAATGGGCTTGTTCACTAAACTCTATGAATAGGAAAGTAGGCACAGCTGGCCTATTCATAATCAACATAAAAAATAGATTAGCACTTTACAGATTAAACATTATCGTTTCAACAGTTAACATAAATCAACTGCACTTACAGACCTAGCATTGCTGCTGCCACTGCAAGGTGACAGGCGTTGCAAAGGGAAAGGCTGTCAAGTCCGGGGTGCAGTGGTGAACCTCATCTGTCTTCCACCTTGGTAAGTTCTCATCTGGCACCCCAAGGGTGCACTGCCAGAGGTTGTTACAAGGAGAAAAGTTGGCTAGGGAAACAAAGGCAGGGGGTTAATTTTTATTAATTCACACACATTCCTGAGCAATCCAGCAACCACAATTCTAGGGCCAAAATCCAATTACCCTACATCCCTCCCTAGGGCTGATGCAGTGCAAAACAGCACAAAACAACACAAGAAGAGCAACAGAGTCAACTCCTGGAAGAGAAAGAGATCAGTCGCTCTTTAGAGGCTTCCCTGTTATACAGCTCTGTTTTCTATAGCTCAGAATCATTGGGTCCTTGTGGCTGAATCCAAGCATTCTATCTAACATAAGCAGGGACACTCATTCCAAAAAAACAAAAACAAAAAAAAAAAAAAAAAAAAACACACCCTCATCATTAACTGAGGGAATCACCTCACCAAAGAAGGGCCAAGGACTAAGATTCACTCCAGATATGCCCTGTTGTCAGCAATGCTAGGAGAGTGGACCAGAGTTAGCCACTGACCAGGCTGCACCTGTTCCTTCACCAGGTAATGGACATGAAGTCACTGGAGCTGTTCAGCCAAGCACACTGCCATCAACATGCTGTGGCTGTGTAGTCAGTGGAGAGATAAGACCCACAGAGCCAGTACAGTCAGTATCATTCCCTTCTACTCTGGTCACACACTGAGAACCACTCAGTGTCTCAAAAAGTTAGCTCAAAAAAGCCAACCTGAAATTTCTGAGCTGGTCCTGATGATTCCAAGCATCTTAAACAGGACACGCTCTTAAGATCCATCACAGCTCTTTCAAACAAAAAAGAAAAAAAGAAAAAGAAGAGGAAGATCTTAGGTTATGGCCCAAAGGACAAAACCCAGCCTGTGATGGATGCTGTTGCACACAGAAGCACCTCAGGGACTTAGGTATCTCCTTGCCAGCAGGGTCAAAGATGCCAGCAAGCCACAAAGGACGGGGCTGCAGAAGTTACATTGAGTATTTAGTATAAACCCTTTTAACAAGCCTTGGTAATTTTAATTGCTCTAGCCTCTTTCTGCCCTTTCTTGATAAATGGAAATAACAGTTAATAGACCTGAACCAATCTATTACATTCAATAAAATGTTTGGCAAAAATTAGCTTTGTTCTCTACTCACAACAGATACCACTATGGTTTCATCCATTATAAGAAATGAGCCAAGTAATGTATATTTTCTACTAATCTTTTGGAATTTGGAAGGGTTGGTGCTGAACAGCCTCTTCCAAGAATTTGCCAATTTGAGACGGAGAGGTTATGTGAGTTTTGTAAAAGGAAAAGACATGGGTTTGCTTCAGCTGAGCTCTCCTGGCACAAGCTGTAACTCATGTGATTTTATTGCTTCAGTTGTCACAGACAGCTTCATATGTTTGGCTCTGAACCACGCATCTTGTAAAGCCAAAGCACTGCAAATCTCATAGAAAATAAGTGCAAAGTATGCTTACTGCTCACAAACGTAATTTAACTCTTATACAGAGAACATTAGAAAACTTTCTCTTTTCAGGCTGGCCTGCTTATTATGGACTGAAACACTTGGCTCACTAATGGCGGATAGAACTTGGAAACCCCTGGGATCCCAATTCTTGCTTCAATTTTCAAAACACTTTTGCATGTAAGGCTTCCCATGTGGAGGATTTCCCATGTTCTCACCCGCAGCAACTCTTTTACCAGAAAGAAGATCTTCAGGCATGATTGAAGTCCTTTCTATAGCTCAGCATCCCTTCATAGAATCATAAACTCTCAGACTGATTCCATAGTACCAGAGGACAGCTCACTAGATTGTCCGCACATCTCAAAAACACATAAAAACGCTACGTCTGTTCTACATGTTAGAAAAATGCAGGCACACCAAGCTGAGGCCTCGTAACTCATTTTATCTTATGTCCTTTGTTTTGCCTACAAACAACCTTCTGCCAAAAGATGCCAGATTCACCATGTCATGTTTTTATGTTCCTGATGGGTCAAGAGCTAAACAACTGGACAGACCTAAAATTCTGACAGAAAACAGGAGATGCAAATGGGGCACAATCAAGTAGGAAATTAGCAGATGAGTGGGTGGACAAATGACTGGATTCCCTGCTCCCTAAGAGAAAAATCAAGCTTGCTACACCCAGCTTGTGCCCGTATCAGAGCATCAAGTAGAAGTACTTCTGAGCGTATCAGCAGATACAGAAGCCTGGAACTGGAATGGTGACCCACGTGCTGAGATGTGGTTTCTGCCTACGGATGGAGCACTGTTGGGCACGTATCCACCACCTTCACAGGGTGAAAGCATGGAGCACAACCTGGCACAGATGTGCTATGCACTACCAGCTGAGACTTGAACCAGGGCAACACTTCAGGTGTCATCGAATCTCTCAGAAAACTATACTGAAGAGAGCTACCATCTGCACACAAGACACACCGAGCCAATAAATTCCATGCAGGTAAGCTATATATTAACCCCTATGCACCTAACTAATCTGCAAATTAAAGAAATGAAGGTCACTGAGCATGCAAACCAGAATTACTCCTTTCCATGTCATTCCTCATTGCATTTTCTATCTCAAATATTTCAGTTTCTTGCAGAAGGTTAAAAGTAAAGTAATCCCTCAGAAATTCCGCTGACCAACTTTTTTTATTGTAATCAGTAAAATTAAAGGATGACAAAGATTAACCTCCCACCGATACACCAAAACCTTCCTTTTCATGGGCAATGGGACTTAGAGCACCTGGGAAAAGAAGACAGCCTCCTCATGCAGGACAGTAGGGAGCACCCTGTCTCAAAGCTCCCTGGGAATAAGGACACCAGCTTGTCATTGGTGTGTCATTAAGGATCAACAACTCTGCAACCTGAAAGCAGAGCATGCAGGAACACAAGTGACAGAGCAAGGAGGACTGCCTGACCCATACAAAACTCCCTATTTGCTTTCCCTCTGCATTTAGCACTGAGGCCCTGGTTTTGGGCAGCTGGCGCCTGCGTGGTCCCAGTGCAGCTGAGCTCCACCAGCACCGAGAGGCTCATACGCACAGAATGGCAGAGATGGGGCACAGTGGAGGCTGTCACAGCAGCAGGGCCCATACAGTGGCTGTTCCTGCCTTCCAGTTGAGTAATGCAAGCCCATTTGTTCTGGGTGACATTAATGCTATTCACCATCCATCTACAGACTCTTTAAATTACCTATTTATGGCCAAAATCTTTTTCATAATTGATAAAAATCTTTTTTTTATAACTCAAGTTATTGAAAAAAGTGAAGATTTTTATTCCTCATTATAATTTTAAT
Organism: Meleagris gallopavo; assembly: GCF_905368555.1. NCBI lineage: Eukaryota > Metazoa > Chordata > Aves > Galliformes > Phasianidae > Meleagris > Meleagris gallopavo. The sequence continues at coordinate 39,084,506 of NC_139408.1, read as the reverse complement.
ACAAATGTGGGGGTTTTTTTGTTTGTTTTTTGTTTTGTTTTGTTTTAAATCAACAGCTGCTTGAAAGCCCTGAAATGCCTACTGAGAGAGACTAGAGGAGGGGTGGGAAAAGGGTCAGATCTTCCTGTCCCACAGCCAGCCCAGTGCTCACCAGAGCAGCATGCAGAGCCATTGCCATCACAGCCCCCACTCTGGGGGGTAACAAAAGGCTGGCAAAGTCACAGAGGAACAGGAGATCTCCTCTGCTGGATACAAACCCCACAGCAGGCATAAGAGACTCTCACTGACTTAATTGTAATTTCCCCATGTTTGGAAATCACGTACATGAGGGCCAATTTCAAAACGCACACCTGGTACAGCATTACTAGAGGATGCTTAAGGTGTAGTATTAGAATCAGGATCACAAGCAACAGGAGACCTGGACTCAGAGGTTTTGCCATGGCATATACAGCATGTTTGTGAGAGCCGCCTGGTATCAGATGCACAGCATCAAGCGTGAGAGCAACTGTACACTACCTGAACCACAGCAGCACATTCACACAGAGCACTCTATCACTCTGTGCAAACCTGGGGTAAGCAGGCAACTCTCCTGGCATCCTGGTCTGGTTTAACAACACTGCCAGTCTGGGAGATGGCTTCCGGGGCCATATCAGGATCTGCAGCATCATAATCTGAAGAACTTGTCATCTAGTAGGGTAAGTGAATCTTCTCCAGGATAACGTATGGAGCCAGCTAAAGAAAGTGTTTCACATTCCCTTGGGAACAACTTGGATGCTGCAGGACATCCAGTATAATACCCAACAGCATACTGAAGTCTTCACTACTCTCCCACAGTGTCGAGCACTGCTTCAACAGTTCTGCATATCAGAACTAAGCATATGTCTCGCAGTGCTTAAAGAGCAGATAAACAATTCCTGAAATAAAGGAATCAGACTCTCCTCTCTGCCATACTGTACCAAGAGTTCATACAGAAATAATAGCAAGAAGAGATTCTCCTATTCCTGCTGTCCTTTCTCAGACTGCAGCAGCTCAGGGGCAGGGAAGTTTCTTGCTGTAGTGATTAAGGTTGTCATGGCAAAAGCCAGGGTATTAGTACCTTGCTGCATCCCAGCTCTTTTCCCTGGTAGGTTCACATAGCCATGTGGCATTGCTGTGCATCGTTGCAGTGACCATGCTCCCCTGGTGTACATACTAGTATTTCAACAGTGGATGAATAAGGCTAATGTACTCAACAGAAAACTGTTGGGATCTCCATGAGCAATTTAAAGTAGAGGGACAAAGGACAGCTTCCCTCTTATCAACAGTTTTTGTACAGGCATAACATCTTCTTAGACAAGTATGTTTCCCCTTGCACAGCACTAGCGCCATGCCAACACAAGGGTAGGAACACAAAGAGAGCAAAGCCCTTTGACTAAAGGCTGGCTCCCGCAAACACCACTGATTCAGAAACCACAGCACAGGAGGTTCCTCTGCCTCACATGCTTTGTTCACTAATCATAGTAAAACCATCAGCCTATCCTGCTCTGCTCGAGCAGCAAACTCCATGACTGTATGGCTGCAGGAGGTTTCTTACAAATGGCAAGCTTGTCCTTGCACTGGTGTAAAAGCCGCAGTTAATTAACTGTAGGTGGTCTCCTTGGAGGTGCAGGCTAATCATGCAATCAGAAACTACTTCCCATTACCTGTGCTCCCACAAAGCAGGGATGGACTGACATCCTTCTAAATGTATGGCTTTTACACGTATTCAAGCTCTTTATACGATTTGCCTTCAACAGAGAGAGGCCTCAACCTCTAAGCTCACTCCAGCTCTTTCTCCCAGCTTTGAATTAAGTGAGCAGTGGAAGCAACAAACTCAATCTCTGTCAAGTTCTCAGTAAGGGCCTGTTTTGCCTTTCAGTCTTCCCTCGAACGCAACAGACTCTCCAGCAGTAGTGTAAGTGTATGCTGATGCGAGTACCTGGGGTCCAAACAGAAAGATGGTCAAAATTTCTAGAGGCCTTTAGCTTAACAGCAACTGAGACTGCTCCCTTTCCAGCAATTTTCACTCAGCTCTCCAACAGCTTCAGTAGCTGCTTGTGAGGGGCCAGAATCATTACAGAATCATTACAAAATCACTACAAAAACAAACAAAATCCTTAATTTACCACCCTGTAACTATGGACATTTACCTGTGATTTTAATACCACCCAGTTTCACCAGTTATTTTATTTTCATATATTCCATTCTCTTCATTTCTCTCTTCTTTCAATCATTGTTTTCTTTCTCTAGCATTTTCTCTTTCTCTTCCCGTTCCTATCTTTTTATCCCCTCTGTCTCTTTAAAATTAAATATCACCCAGCACTGCCCATGTGGGTGCCATGAATGCTAAGAGGAAAGGGCTGCTGTGGAGACTGGATTCAAGCTGTCTCGCTGGGAATCAATGAGGCATGGAGGGCTTGCCTAGCTCCCAAAATGCTAAAAGAAAACAGGATATATCTGTGGCAGCTGAATAGGAGGGGCCCACCTCCTTAGCATGTGGCTCTGCTTCTGAGAGACACCACACAGCCAGATAGAGGTGGCTGTTTCGATCATTCAGTAGCAGCTCACCTCAAGGTGGTTTTTCCACATCTGCAGAAGTGAGATTGCAGGGTGAAGCCCCATAGAGCAGCAGGGAGCAGACAGCCTGTCCTGCTCCATCTATCCACTGAGCTATGAAACACAGCTGGTACTGGCCAGGCTGCCGAGAAAGGAAGCATCTAGCTTGCAGGAAGGCAAAGAGAATGCAGGCCAGGAGCTGACAGTTAACCCTGCCATTCAATTGCAGGGAGATACAAACTGTCATTTCTAACTACAACCACCACATCCAAATCCATCCACAATACATCCATTAGGTAGGTGCAAATACTTCAGTCAAATCTCCTTGTTCTCCCCATACCTCCTCACCACACAGACTTCCTGAAACACCCCCAAAGAGCCCATAAACCTCTTTTGTATCAGCAGCTCTGTATGTACACACTGCTTCTATTCTTCAACAGCCTGTCTCTCGCCCAGCAATTCCACCTTTTCTACTATTGCCTTTGCAGTTTCCTCCTCCCTCCCACATCAGCTGTGCTCCTTGAAATGCCCCTGGTCAGCCTGGAAGTTGTAAGGCGGATCTCTTCTCATACAGAGCAAGACACAAAGCAGCAGAATGCTCTCTTTAAATATCATAGTTACTTTCCTTATATCTGATGAACACAGACACCCACCTCTGATCTCAGTGCTGCAGCCTGCTGGGGGTTAATGGTAACAAATTCCTTGGATATTATGCTACCTGACTGCAAGCACCAAAAGTGATTTACGCTATTATTTTCTTTGAAGGTTAATTAGGGGCTCAAAAATCTAAAGGATTGTCAGTGCCAGCTGGAACTGGTCTACTGCAGTCAAGGGAAAGCAGTCTTTCCTCATAGAGTCCTGCTAAATGTACCGTTGTCCTGAGCAGCCCTTACCTCTTTGCCCAGATCCTCACGGATGACTTGCTCGATCTCTTGCCTGGTGCTCTGCGGGGCCTGGCTGTGCAGCACCTTGAGCGTGCGGGTGTACTCCTCTGGCAGCAGGTAGTCAAGTGCTCCCAGGTGCTGGCCCACCTTGATGAAGGTGCCTCGGTTGGCACAGCACAGCTCTCGGAGGCGCTCAGCAGAGCGCAGGTGCACCTGCAGAGAGACAGAACATCAGCCAAGCCCTTTTGCTACCTATTACATGCACAGAACCACATGTATACCTTCTATTTATCTGCTATTGAAACACTCCAGGAATTTCCATTCTTGATTTCGGGCTTCATCTGTGTAAGTTAACTATTAGGACTCCACCTTGATTTAGTGGGACTGAAGCAGACCAGTACAAGATACTCCAGAGCATAAGGGGCTTCCATATGTATCTGCAGAGGCACCATGATCAGGGACAACAAATCAGCTTTTGGCTCTGCCCAGGGCTACATCCTCACACAGAACATAACGTCTACCATAACTATTATCCACCACTATGATGCACAGGGAACCCTTGTCGAACAACAAATGTTAGCACTGCAAACAATACTGGACCCTCTTTGAGAGAACAAAGAAACCAAGTGAGAAGAAAATCACAGATACCAACCTAGGAATACTCAGGAGCCTGGAAGAAGAATCTGTTAAAAAAATATTACTAAAAATAATTAGAACTACAGATATCTCTGGTAGTGAGGAAGGGCAATATGTGTGGAGCTCTCCACACTCCTCAGCCCTCTTCAATACACCAGAAGGAGAAACTACACACTCAAGTCCACACACATCATAGTCTTACTGCTCACACTGACAACAGTGACAGTAGTTTTATGAACTAGGAATTAGGAGACTTACTGGTTTTACTTACACTAGCCAAAAAGCATGCAAATGACAAAAACTATCACCTACCACTTGCCCACTCCCAAGGTTCACTCTGCCTCTCAAGAGCCAAGCAGTCACCATGTCTTTTATTGACAATAATTTATTCTGCTTTTATTACTCTCAGTAGGAAAGCCTCCTGCCAAGGACAGAGCTACACTCAATATTCTTTCACAAACTTCAGATAAGCTTACCCAAAACATTAATAAGCAAATCAATGACAAAAAAGCAACTGTGCGCCCATCCCCTGGCAGTGCTCAGCATCTGTCTTAATAGAAGCCCCTAAATTCCTATGGCTTCCACGTTGTAAGTTGCTGAAGATCAAATCCTGTATGCGTAGACCTCATCTGGCCAGGAAACACCAAGACACCATGGTAAGGGACTCTACTGAAAGCCTTAAAGTATGTAGCAGAGATGAACACCATCACAAAAATGCCACCACATGCACATCCACACCCACAGTCTCTGTTTAGTGGCCACTTCTGCCCTCCATGCAAAGCAGTGCTATGTCACACCACAGAGCATGGCAAAGATCTTGCTTCTGGGAATGTGTCAGGGGACAGGCTGGGTGCTGAGCTGCCAATGCGTGAAATACAGGCCGGGAGGGTGTGAGGAGAATGTGAGAGTCTCACACTCTGTATGTGAGATCTGACAGCTTGATGCACACATGCACGCACACACACACACTTTCCCTAGGTGGCCACGCACAGGCAAGCATAAATGCACAAAGAACATGCTTATCTCAGCATACTGCCCGCTCAAAAGCTCTCACAGATGTATAAGTAGAAAATAACATCCACAAGCAGTCCTGAAGCCTCCCATATTCCTGTGCCACATCTTACACACCTGCTTTGAAGCTCCTGCTGTAACAAGCAGGGCTCTACCCTGGTTGTTTTCTGCTTTTCCCTTCCATTTGCAGAAGAAAAAGCAGGTCAAAAGGGGATAAGGAAAAGAAGCTGTGAAAAGGACAAGAAAGCAAAGAAGAACACGGGGGGAGTAATGGGATGAAAGAGGAAAGCAGGGGGAAGGAGGAAGCCAGAGCAGCTGGGTATTTTGTCACAGCACAGGGAACTCAGCCCATTACAGGAACACAGCCTGGAGCGCAGCTTTGATGACTGCCCTCTGCATACTCCTCCAGCAGCAGAGGAACTCCTGCTGAAGGCTGAGTGGGACTGGCACTCCACAAGTGCTGGGCCAGCTGCAGCCCAGGGCACAAGAAGGACACAGCACCAGGCCTGCCTCCTTGCAAATGCATTCGAAAACCTCCAGCACCAAGTGAAGGCCAGCACACGGACTGTGATCCCCACAAGATGCAGCAGGAGCCCATCAAAAGGCTCTGGGCTGCTGCATGACTCAGGGCAAAGCACTTGAGATGGATGCCAGGGCTGTAAGACAGGGCTGGGCATGAAGCCTGGGGTGGTCAGATGGGACCAGCGGCACTTTGCCACCTTGCAAGGATCACTGGGAAATGGCTGGGTGGTGAATGAACAAAGGCAGCTAGAGCAAGAAAAACTCAAGTAACTGCATATACAATTGATACAGACACACCTTGGATGCAAGGTATATCTTCATGCCTGTCACTGCAGACATGACAGGAAATTTTAGCCCTCCCAAACTTATCCATCCAGCAGAGAACCTAGTTTTGCCTTGTGATCACAGCAATCCTCAACAACAGAGACAATGGCACTCTGACAGAAGAGTTAAATGGATCAAGAAACCTACACCCAGCATTCTCTGCAGCACATTTATGACTGGCCTGGCTGACACTCTGAGACAGCTGCCTGGATGCTGTCAGGATCAGGGGACAGTAGCTCCTGCCCATTAGAGAGAGTGTTGACTGAACAACGTATATTGGAGGAAGAAAACCTACCTGTAGCCTTCAACTTAACAAAACTTCAGTCTTCATTAAAGGCAAAGGTGAGAATGAAGCTGGACTCTGAATCTTGCTGTTAAGGTCTCTTATCACACAGGACGAGGTGTTAAGAAGAAAAACATTCTTAATGCTATTAATTGTCTTGATCTCCTCAAGCCAGGTCATGGTTCAAATGTAGCATTTATTTCTTTCATCCTAGCCATAGGCAAAGTAAGAGGGCCATATTCCTCCTACTGTGTCTGCCTCTGTTGACCCATGTTTCTGTCCTATCTCAAAGTAACTGCACAGTGAATGAAAATCCCCCAGAATGGCTCAGAGCTTTCTCCAAGAAATCTCACAAGATACTGCTTTGTTACCTAAGCAATACCTTGGAAGTTCTTCTTATCGGGGAAAGAGCTAGGAACAACAGCCAGTTCGACATGGACCTGCTTGCATGCACCCTGCCTAGGAGCATGCTGCAAAGAAAGGAAGCATTTCACATACAGAGAGGATTACCAAGAATAAGCCTCCCTCAGGAAGCACTTCAGATCACAAACGCTGTCTGAGTGTGCAGATGGCTGTTTCCCCAACCCACATGGGCATCTCTTTCTCACTCCACGCTCTCTCCAAATTTCAGCAGGATCAATTCTCCATTAGCCTACAGCATGGCTATCAGACCTATGTGGCTTGCCTAAACCCCGACTAGACTGGGATTAACACTAATTACTAAAATGGTTCCATGTGGGCCATAATAAAAGCAGGAATTCTCAAATGTAGAGACACCTCTGGTATGAAGCATGTACTCTGCAAGCAAGAGAGCACGAGGACATTTGTTAATTTATCCTTGATGTACAAGCAGATCTAGCTGGTCAAGCCATTTTGATGCTTTTGAAGGAGTCTTTGCTCACAGAGACGTTGGCAAAGCAACAGACATGCAGGTGCCACAAATGAGCAGACATTAATCTGGCCTTCAAATGAAGGAACTAATTTAGAAGATAATAAACACCAGAGCTAAGATTCCCTGGTGCCAATTTGAGTATTTTATCTAGTGATAGAACTGGCAACAAAAGAGCTCAGAAAGGCCACTTAGGACAGCAAGGTAAGTGGTGGAAGCATTCTTCATATGAAAAATCCTTCAGAAAAGTCATTCCAACCCTGAGGGGCATACTCATAGTTGGCAAAATGTGAAACAAGGATTAGGGATGCAGAGAGAAAAATCTGAAATGCAATTAGTCAAAGACATAACAAACAAGTCACCAGAAATTCCTGGTGATGAAAGCTGCCTACAGGAATACTGCGAACAAATTCTTCAGGCTGGATTTTTACAGGAAGATGGGTCTAGAACAGCTGCTCCTTCCTCTCAACCCCACACAGGGCAGCACACTTGGACAGGTGAGCAGCAGCAGTTCCACATTGCTTCCTGCCCATTCACTTTCACTTCAAGGCCAGGTTTGATGAGGCCCTGGGCAGCCTAGTCTAGTGGGTGGCAAGTCTGCTCACAGCTAGTGGTTGGAACTTGATTTTTAAGGTCCCTTGCAACATAAGCCATTCTACAATCCCACCTACTTCTCAACCTGAGCAAGGGAGGGGGGTGGAGATACCTTCCCTTGCCACTGCCAGATTCTGAGAAGTCTGCCATAGGCCTGCCCATCATTGCTAACAGTGGGGATACACTCTCCACATCAATATTTTTAAAAAGCTGAACACATCAATCATATAAAAATTGCACATGATTTCAAAAGGTAGTTGAAATGTTAATAATGATAACAAAAAAAAAAAAAAAAAGATTGTGCATTAAAACTGTTTGCTTCCAGAGAACTGAAGGGGAACAAATGGCGTTTTGCTTTTAAGAAAAGTCCAGAATAATCTGGGAAATTACAATCCTGTTAGCTTTTATTCTGTATCAACTAAATTAGCTGAGACAATAATTACAAAGTGTACTAAAAATCACCTTGCTATCTGTGATACCAATGTAAAAAAGCCAATAGGAGTTTGGAGAGGATAAAAAAAGAAATCATTCTTCACCAGTCCACTAAAATACTCTGAGCACATTAATGCAACAGTCAATACAAGAGAAAGGGGGGATATTCATCAGGGTTTTCTAGAGCCTTTCAATAAATTCCCCCACTAAAAGTGAAAGGAAAAACAAGGAATTATTGGACAAGATGTAAGAGCATTCTTTTACATCATTCGCTCAGTTATCCCATTCTCTGCTCAGAATTCCCTCTTCACAACACCAAGCCCAGAGCACTATAGACAGTAACAGCGGGAGACTCTCTAGACAGGACAAGGATGCAACACGTAGTGGTGTTTTCACCACAGCTCCATTCCAACCTGCTCCGAGCAGATTTAGACAAGGTGATACTGCAGAAGCCTTGTCCGCATTAGCACCTGCAATGTTGCCATTCCATTGAGGCTGAACTAGCAGCAAAAACACCACAAGATGTGCTGAAAAGGGAAACAGGTAGCACCCACAAGGCAGAAGAGGCTCTAATGGGATGTCCTTCATCACTGTTGAAAACTAACAGTAGTGTCCTGTTACTCCCCTCTTACACTAAGTTTTAATTTCCATGCTAGCAGTAGAAAGGAGAGAGAGAACAGCACAGTGACATAACTTGCAGGGGATACAAAAGAAAGTATTCAGCACTATGGAAAAATAAGCGCTGCCAGGTCCCCCCCAAAGAGAGGTAAGCAATCAGTAGACTAACAGCTGACCCCCAGCACCTACCGCTGCAAGGTTACAGGTATCAGAAGGAGCAGTGTATTCTACCCACACACGCACTGTGAGTTCTAAACTACTTGTAAGCATTGAACATGTGCACCACGTTGCTGTGGATGGCTAAGCGAAGGCACCTGCACAGCGCATCATGTGGGCCTCAGAAAAAAAAAAAAAAAAAAACAGGCTGTGTAACTGTATAAGGAAAGAAAAGACGTGAGAGATATCAAAGTGCTATTGTATAAACCAAAAGCACACAACTAACTCTAGATTCTGGACATTCCATCACAGAATGAGGTACAGAAGAAAAAGCAAAGAGGACAGAGAAAGGCAAGAAAAAAATTAGCACATATTTGAGAAGAGTCCATGAAGAAGAGATCTAAAATGTTAAGGGGCTGTTTTGATTAGAGAGAGTTACTGTTCAAGAGAGAAAGGAGTTATATGAAATAATAAAAGGCAAACCCGCCATTCCTATTTCCAGCTCTCACAAAACAGCAAATAATATGGCAATCCACAAAACAACAATCTTTTTAGTCATTTTTTTAAATACCATTTTGTACAGCATTAACCAGGAGCACTCACTGTCAGAGGACAGAAAAGCCAAGAGCTTAATGGTATTCAGAAAGGCTCAGACATTCATGATAAAACAACCATACCTGATTTAATATGGAGCTTTTCATCTCTAGAAGTGCTTTTACAAAGCTTTTTACAAAACTCAGGATTGCTATCCCCCATGCTACAGACTCATAAGAACATTACCTGTAATAAAACGTCTAAAGAGCTTTGAACACTCTTGCTCAAGGCATCAAGACAAGAATCACCCTATTGATCAGCTGCAGTGAGAGACAATGCAAACACGGCGCACTGATGGATCCCACCATCATTAAAATCCCCAAAGAACCCATTTGGTGCGTTCAGCTCCCAAATTCCAATAACACTGGGCAACCTTTTTGCTGTGGCAACTGGTTTCCAAGGATCTTCTATCTTACTAAATTCTCTGCCACTTCAAGGACTTGGAAATCCTGGTAACAGTGGGGCTGCATGCACATGACTAGAAGAACTATAGAGCAGCTTTAAATAACCCAAGGAAGCGCAAACTGGAAAGGAACAGAAGGAAATCCACCTCAGTTTAACACAGTGAGTGACTGAAGTCACACGCCATGCTGAATATTTCTGTACTTCTGTGCTTTAAAAACAACAACAGAAAGCCTAGAACCCATCGAAACAGAGTGGTTGTGTCCAAGAGGCTGCTATCTCCTTTTTCAACAAGTCTGAATAGCATCCAGTTAATATAAACTACTACAGCCTTCCCTAACACTATCAGCCTGGTAATCAAACTGACTGACATCAGGGATGTGGCACTGAGACACAATACAAAATGGAATTCTTATTGCCTCCTTTATACACTACCTTTTATTCCTACTATTTACAAAAGCTCATTCTTATGCACCCCAGGGACTTCCCACTCAAATGCTTCCTTCCACTAATACTAACTGATCACACTGCTGATTGCAAGCTGAATGTGTATCTTTGGAACTGGAATACTCCTGGTGCAATGCAGCCCACAGTCTAATAATTCATTATTTGTCTAAGTCATGTACAACACTTAAGAAAATTTCTCTGTGGGTTTCTATCTGCCCATAGGAGATGAAGGCATTTCACATGTTCTCACTTAAGCAGGTAGGTTGGTACCTTTTCAAGCCTGTACTTTTTAGTCAGCTGTGTTCAGGGGTAAAAGAGCTTCACCCAAATCCCAGTTCAGACTGCCATACCTCATAAGAGTCCTGGCAGAGACCAAAATCCTTCAGAAATTCCAGCACAACCATAGGTAGCCTGTAGAACAGCCAGAAAGTGGGAAAGAGAGAGCTATACAAGGACTGCTCTGAAAGTAATGCCTCCTATTTATTATGCAGGCCCATGACATCAAAGGCAGATGGTGGTGGTGGTATGGGAGTAGAGATTGAATTTTCCCACCATTTTGTTACATAGGTGTTACATTTTGTTGCCACGTGAAAGATGGCAGCAAAGGGGCAGTCTGACACAATGGCATCTGACGTGTTATTGTGGATGAAGAGAAGGTGCATCGCTGAATCCCTCCACATGAAAAAAAAAAAATAGCACCTATTAACATTCATCAATGACTGCTGAACATTCATGGAGACCAAGCACAGGGGTGAGTGGTGTGTTTCAGCAATAGCAACAGCGGATCACCTCCTCTGGTGAAGTGTTTTGGCTTTTTTTGGTTTTTTTTTTGTTTTTTTGTTTTTTTGTTTTTTTTTTTTTTTACAAGCACAGCATATAGGAACTTATTGATTGCTGGTGAAAACGCTGATAGTGGTGACTGTGTTTCAAAATTCTGTTTTGTAGCTGAGAATTTGCTCTATCAAATAGTGATATTGTGCTCTTTGTATCTGTTGTAGTTTCTGTGAAAATAAACAGGAGGCATTATTTTTGGAGCTACCCACATAGCTTGCAAAGGATAAAGGACAGAAATGACTCCTTAGACTGAAGCAACAATTTCATAGCCTCCCAGTTCCATGAATACAGGAGCAAGGTGTCACTCAGCTAGCACGGGCAGCGAACCCTGACCAACTGGAAGAACGATCACAGTGAATGTATCAGCTGAAATCTAGTGTTGCTGCTGGGGCCTTGCATCATAAATGCTTGAGAAGCTGAAATTTAAGAAAATGAACACATTTCATTACTTAGGCAAATTTGTGGAAATCAGGAAAAACTTTTCCAAACATTCCAAGGCAGCCCACTTGCAGATATACAAGCTGCCACCCTCGGGGTCATCAGAAGCACAAATTTCTATGCATAAGCACAGACAGCTGACCTCACACCTACACTGCACACATTCCCACACTAATACCTTTATTCACAATATGGTTTTCAACAATAAGTATAACTGACAAAGGGGAGGCCCAACAACAAAGCCCTAAATCAAGACACCACATGATTAGGGAAACATTTCTGCTTGGCTGAGGTACATCTCTTCCAGCAGTTACTGGAAGGAGGAAGCAATGCTGCTTGGCCACAGTCACCTTGCTGAACTCTACCCTTGCTGACTGGTGCACACACAGTCAGTGCTGATCATCTGCTCATGTTCCATCTTCATTTTGCTCCAAGCTCGGTCATTTGTGCTCTGATTATCCCTCATTACTGACGACCTTGCTGTAATGAGTTTTAATCTGCCTCATATTAATTAGAAACATTTTCATTAGCCAGCTCAATTTTAGGTAAATAGCTAATAGAAGCAACTGAGCAGCAATTAGTTATCTGTGGGGCAGTCCAGGAGAAAAATCAGAAGGGAGCAGTTGATTCCCCTCCTCTGTGATATACGGCACTATTCTTTCTAAGTCTGCTTAGCAGAGAGAATAAGAAGCATAGGGAAGGGATGGCCAGCTAAAATAACCGGGACGTAACAATTCTACTGCTCCAGCATTGCCTGCCTGTTCTTGCCCACTAACGGTTCCAGACCAAACTCCTGAGCATGGGAATCTGAGACTGACATCAGGTTGAGCCCTTTGTCTACAGACATCATCTCTCCAGTAAACGTGTGACAGTTGTGCCAAAATAATTATTGATTTGATGCTTTTAAATGCTGCAGACAAGAGACCTATACATCAGACACAATTTTGAGGGCTTGAAAGTACAAGCATTCAGAAAACTAGATCTCTGGTGCAAGGAACAGCTAAGACATCCTTCAGCACAGATCAGTGGTAGAGTTCCTGGTAATCTGAGTAACTTAACCACAAGGAGGAAATAAAACCAGCTGTAGTACTATGAGGTAATGGTGTATTTCCTGCGGGAGGTACAGGCACTGAATATATTGCAGTACTGGACACAAGCCATAAAAGCAGCTGTCAGCACATAATCCAGAGGATAATCCAGTTCACCAGTTCATACCTACACTGGTTTCTGAAAACTTAGCAGGAGTAGACTTTGCAGTAATTTAACACGGCAGATCTGATTCAGACACAATCAAGGAGCCAGTGGAGGCAAGGACAGTTATGCCCCCTTGGCAGAAATATACTTGAGCTCCAGAACAAACTAAGTGATAGTTCATTCTGGATGGATTCAGAGACATCTTTTGCCAGCCAAAATTACAGGGAAGGAGAAAACTAAGAGCTCATTTTCCTTTCTCCTTCCTGAAAGATGCTGTCTGTAAACAAATTCTCAATGGTGGCAGCAGTCCCTGTGCAGGCCCGTAGTCTACGAGTTCCTACCATAAGATCATTTAACACTATTACTGCCACCTTTATAAATACCTCTGAAAGCATTTCACATTGGTAAACCTCCATTCTTCCTCTTGAATCCTAAAAAAAAATGAACTCATATCAACAAAATGATTTGAGCAGATCTCACAAGGAACAGTACTGTCAAGACTGGGAATAAAAATCAAAGTTCCCTGTTCTGTTCTCGTTGCTAGATTATCTACCCAACATACAAAAGCACGAAGACAGGCAGAACTGAACAATTAAAAACCCTCTGTTACTGGTTAGAATTCTCAGAGACATTTTTTGCTTCTGGTTTCTATGGCTCTGCTTCAAATGGTCTCTCCTTCACAATTAAAAAAGTTGATGATTTAGTGTAAATGGATACTGAAGTAACACCAGAGCATTGCCTCACTAGAGATATGAAAGTGAAACTTTGGAAGGTAAGAAAGGAAGAGGAATTTAAAACACTAATATGTTCTAAAGCCTCTGGGAAGAACGGTGAACATACATTTCGAAGCCTAAGCTACTTCATGGGAAACTTGGAGGGCAAAATGAAGGCTAGTTTCCATTCCATATGCCAAACCAGACTTTACATTTCTCACACAAGTGAAATTCTCTCATAGCTCTGTGCAGTGCTGTGCTCATCCCTTGACCTCAGCCTGCTGAGGACAATGGGTACACTAGGTTGTCCTGTGCTTCACTACAGAGTACCCACAAAGGAAAGGAAGTCACTCAACAGCATGGCTGCAGGAAGCAGAGACATTCTCAGAAGCTGCAGTGAAATTAGGCACGTCTCAATCCATTGATCACAGTGCCTGCAGCTCCTGTTACAGAAGCAGGTGAAACGATAATAAATTTGACACAGTATCTCAAATTCTTGCTAGCAAAATTAATTCAGCTCAGCTTGGATCAAATCACGTGGAGCGACAGGAAAAACAAGCTGAGGGTTGTGAAGATACTATCTTAAATGGTCTTGCTTTTAACTGTGGTGGGGGGCTCCCAGCCATCACTCCAATTAAGTCCTGCTTTAATTGCTTTCAGTTGTTGTAGGGAACAAGATCAACTGAAATGTGTTACATTCAGACGTGTTCCCTAAACAAGAACTGCTGACACACCCTACGGAAACTTGAGACTAATAAACTAATGGCAAGAGATTATTTTTGCAGCAAAAATGCTCCAGGGGGAGAACACTCTCCAGACAGCTATACCCATGCAAGAAAATGCTGGGTAGGAATTAGCACGGGAAGTGAGTTCTGGCCTTTAGCAAGGGAAAGGGAGGGGAAATTAGCTCAAACAAGGCCACAGTAGGATTTAGTTGCTACTGATCCTTAATGGCTATGCACAAGGAGGCTTCACAATAGGGACAGGGGTGTAGAGATGGTCTTTTCACTGAAAAAGTCCCAAGTCCCAGGTGTAGAGCAAGCAAAACAAATAAGGCAGGGTATGACAGGAGCCACTGCAAGACAGCTGAGACAGCATGGTAGTGATAAGAATGAGTTCCATGATTTGCCCTCAGTAATAAAATCAGTGATACCAAGAGGATTAACTTGGTAACATCTTCCAACTGCTCAAGTGATCAGACACTGTAAATGGGAAAGGAAACATACAGAGTGTTAATGGGGGCAGTGAAGAGGTAGAAAATGAGATGAAATGAATATCAAGTTAATCTGTTCAATGTTGAATATTCCTGACCTTCAAAGAAAAATGACAGACCCCAGTAGCAGACATGAGGATGGACACTTGATTGCCTCTTTCCTTAGTCCCCTTACCTCATCCCGCAATAAAATGGAGCTGGAAAAGATACAGAGTCTAGAGGAATTTCTAAGATACGCTGACAGATGAGACTTATAAAGATGGATGTCATAAATAGAGAAGGAAATATGAAGAAAGCTCAGCTAAGTCCCATCTAGTTCAGCAGCAGCAGCAGCAGCATAAGACAGGGTAGCTTCACACAGTCTGCTCTCCTAGAGTGGGTGTGCAGGGAAGAAGGAAGAGCAGAGACAGCCATTGCTGCTGGAGGGGAGAAATCATCACATCCACTTTGTCAATGCCGAAGAATCTGGGCTGACATTTTTTTCTTCCCAACAGTCGAATCCCACCCTACCAGCTGCATGTCACAGCTGACCTCCAGTCAGGACCTATCTCAGTCAAAGTCAGGCAATTAAGCCGTGTGACAGCAGCTTCTCCCCCTTCTACATATGCAGCTTCACTCCTGGCAGGTCACTACAATGGCCAGGAAAGCACAGAAAACAGGTTCAGTTCCTCAGTGACGGTCACACAACAGCACTTGGTTTGGTCACAGAATCCAGAAAGAATAATTTCCGTTGCAGTCTCTCTAGAGATCTCAATAAATTATTTCCTTACCAAACTGACACAGGCAGATTCTTCTGCCCATCTTTAATCTGAAATGCCCTGACCTTTAATGTATGGCCCTCTTCTCACAAAAAAAAAAAAAAAGGGTGCCTGAAGAGGATAAAGAATGAAATACCTAGAAGTGATTAAATTAGATTGACTAGGAACTCAGAAAAGATAACAACCATGGGATTATGCTGTCAATTAAAAAAAAAGATTGCTACAACTGTCATAGCACTACATCCAACCTACAGAGAGTGGCTGCAGTAGCACTAAGTCATCACCAATAGTAAAGCACAGTTCTAATTTTAAATGGGCCTATGTTGGGAAAAGAAAAAAAAAAAGTCCCCTTGTTACTCAGCAGATCTGATCCCCTCTGGGTATCAGTCAGAGTTGCTATCTTCAGTGAAAAAAATATATATATTAATGTCTCCAGCTTTTTTCCTCTAGTTAAGAGCACACAGCTCCACACCAAGAAAGGAAGCTGCGTCAGCTAGCATCCCAGCAGTGACACCACTATGGAGACTGAGCTGGTGCCTCTTCACATTCATGTACAAACAATAAACTTGCTAAACTGCAATTAGAAGGTCAGATCCCTCCCCATAGCCACTCCTCTTGCTTTCACATTGGAAACAGCTGGTCTGTGTAGCTGCCAATCGAAGCAGAATTTGGAAAAGACACACTCATGTGGGTGCCCCTGGAAGTGGCATTTGGTCTGCTGAATCTTTATGAATGGTAAGAACACAAGAAACAATGAGAACTTACACTGACTTTGAGGGTGCCACTTAAAAATAGCATGAGGTAGCAGTTTAAAAAAAGTAAAAAGTATGAATATTAGACATGGCATCACACTGAGATTAGCAAAAGGACAGCCCAAGTGAACCTGTATGATGTTCAGTCACTACCCAGAACAGATTATTTTTGCTCCCACAACAGGCAGAAGGAATTACCCTCAGCAGTACCAGAAGCAATTGCCTTTATTTTATGCAGTATCACAACAAAAAGCACTGCATGTGTTCACCCTGCACTTGGCTATGGCTCACCTAGGTTGTGAAGGGAATGAAATTGAGATCATTTTAATGTACAGCTATATATTCAACATTTTGCCCTTTCCATTGCCCGGTTGTTGAGCTTTACCTCTCACCTCAGAGATGAATGCGCATCCACAAGGTAGAGATGCCGCATTTGTAAATGTCAAATATAAGAAACAATAGTAAAAAAGTTAGTAAAGCTGATGGATGTCTTATTATAATTTTAATAAAATGAAGTGCCCAATCCCACTGTAGACTCACTGTCAGTCATTACTTTACTTACGAGGAACTGGGTACAACATGAAATAGTATCATGGGTATCTGGGTACACATTCAACAAGAAAAGGAGCAGAAAGACTTCATTCCTTAATTTTCAGGTTACCTATCCATCCAGGACCAAAATGTTTGGTCAATAGTCATTAAGAGTGGTTCAAACTAGGACATTCTAAAACAGATCTTTTCTTAATTGCCTGTGGAAAAATATCACCATCCTCCCAGAGAAGCAACTACGTATAGCAAGAAACAGGTTTTATCCAGTAGAAATCTAAGACAGATCTTTTCTTGATATATGAGATGCCAATTACTACAAATAACTTCTGCAGGTAGCTGAAGAAGCAGGGTAAGAAAAGCTTGTTCCTTCATTACCCAGTTAAAACTCCTCAGTGGAGAATACTGCAAAACTGGCCATACTTGCCACAATTTAAAAAACAAAACACCGTCTAGACATCCAGAGGCTTTAGTTTGAATCTCACATGAGCAAAAGTCAAGATTTTCCTTTGTCAAAAGGAGAAGAATCTGGTATAGGAGGCTAACACTGGACAAGAAAAAACAAAGATGATACTACAGTGGAGACAGACAAGTCAAAAACAGGCACTTTCTAATGCTGACTAGAACGTAAATAATAAACTCCAGACAAAAGGTCTATCATAAAGTCAATCAGTATGAGACCTGACAGAAAAAAATATATATATATTGAAAAAGATTCTCGAATGGATGAGACCTTGCTGGCAAAATACAATCACCGTGAATAAGACCCAAACATAAAATTTGAGCGACAAAAAGGACCACAGAGAATTAACCACCGCATAAGATGGTTGTGAAGCAAGCAATAAAAGCATTACTTATGGATTAGTAGCATCTGATATCTATTAGTTCTTACTAACTAACATTTGCATATTTCACCTGGAAGTCCCATTAAAAAAAGATCAAGTTAAAATGAAACACGGATTTGACTCCAGAAAGCAGGTTAGCGTAGAAAATGTAATAGATATTATCTTGGTTTCTTGGTTTTTTCCTCTAGAAAAGAGTGGAACTTCTATCTTCTCCTATTAGGGAGATCACAGCATGAAGGGGGGCTGTACCACTGAGGATTTGATCCTTTTGAAGGAAGGGAGACTGAGTGCTGGATGTATAAACACTTGGTTAGCGTTGATAAACTCAAGAGAGAGGATGCTGGTTCCAATTAGATAGATTTTGCTAAGTCACTGCTGCCTAATAACTTGTGTGAGACTTCAAACAAGGCAAAGCTGATGACATGAACAGGATTCCCCCAGGAGCTTCTTTAAATCTACATTATGCCTGTTCTAGAGCACAAGACAGACTCATTTTTAATTGCATGCTCATCAACACACGTGATTTACTAACATCCTGTAGTAGGCAGTCAATTATGAGACATAACCTAACTGCCTCTTTGAAAGCACAAATAACAAGTCCACATGAATTACTGCCCAGACTACAGATAAGTTGGGTGAACTTCTAAATTCACAAGCCATTCAGTTATTTCTAACTCCTACTCTCTTGGTCTTGAACAACACAGATCTTATGTCCTTCACAACAAGAACCCTTAGTGAACATAAAGTAGTTCAAATAATGACTTGGTGCCTTGCTCTAAAACCCATCAAATTCACAAGTCTATCACTGCTGCTGAACCAAGACCCTACTGGTTCAATACAAATCATGAAGACCTCCCCTCCAGATGGCAACGCCTTATCTCATGCTTATTTTGGCACATGATATCGGAAAACCAAAAGCTCAATTAAAGTAAGCTTAGAAACACACTGCTTCAAGTTTTGCAAATCCCTCATCTCCAGCAAAGCACATCTTGGTTTACAGAAAAGCACACGATCCTAACAGTTATATGGGAGCTGTTAGATTTTACTATTCAGTTGCTTGAAAGAAGAAGAAATCTCTGTTGGCCTATTAATCTGTCATAACGAGACTCTTCATAATTAATTTGTCCCTAACAGTTGCTTTGTAATGGTAGCAAGAGAATATTTCAGGAATGGCAATTACCTGTGGTGTCAAAATGATGAGGAAAACAAATGTTCAACCATCAACAAAATGCAGGGCCTTTTCCACTCCCATCTGATGGTGGGTGACAGCACTGCACATCAGAATTACAGTGTAGTTAATTACTAGGTAGGTTGCAATTGAGAATTCATTCCCCTTCTTGAGATGAAATTTCTTGAGCAATGTGGGTAGGAGGAGGGGCATCTGTTACTGGGACAGTGGTTGTGTGACTTATCTACACATTATTTCTTTAATTAACTACACATATGTCCAACAATTATAAGCAGTGAACATTTTGAGATATTTTAAGCAACCTTCCTTCATTAGCTGCACATATGTCCCACCATTTAATGGATTTTGCAAAAGGACAGAGCCTATCTTTTTTGTCGTTGTTGCTTTATTTGCATTTAGTATTTTTCAAATAAAAGCCACATGCCTGTATTAGTCTTTCATAACTAATATGCAGTGTAATAGCTTCTGAAGGTTGTTTGTAATTGGAAGAGTTTCTCCTGCCATGTGTTCATCAGATTTCAGCAAACTATGGAACCTGACACTGAACTTTTTCAGGAGGAGATTTCCAGGAAAGAAAGTAAAGCAAACACAGCTGCTTGTGACTCCAGGTGAGGACCAAGCTCTGGCACTGCTCAGAACACTACTCCGGAAGGGAACTGGGAAGGGGAGACCTCCTGCTCAGCTGCCATTGAGAGAAACGTGCAAAGTTGCAGCACATGAGACCTGACTGGGCCTGGCAATGAAACCACCCTGGGCCTGGGTCTCGATTTTTCTCTGAATATTAATTTTGTGGCGAACCTTCGCCCTGTGAGTAACTAATGAGCGCAGCACCGGGTGAAGTAAGTCTGTATCCCATCTGTGAGGAGGCAGAGAGCAAGGGAGGTGACAGCCAGTGCTGGAGCATTAACAGTGGGAGGTTAAGAGCAGGACTGCAGCACGCTGGAAGTGAAGCAGGAGTACAGGAAGTGAATCCAGGCCTGGTACTAACCTGTCCCTAATCTGTGGCCTCTGGGGCCAATAGAGATGAAAGGAAGCTACAGTAAACCTACGACCTGCCAGTCAGGAGCGGATACAGCACTTAGGACCTTTTCACAATCTTCAGGCTACAAACATCTCCTCTTCAAGCAAACAGCTCAGCACAAGCACCAGCACAAAGCAAGGAAAGTACGGTCCCTGCTAACAGCCCTGCTGTTGCTAACTCTTTACAGCATAGAAACCATCACTGGCAGTGAACATTCAGACTACAATAGGAAAACCTCAGCTTACTTCAAAAAATAAAAGTAAGGAAGAGGAAGAGATACAGAACAGGCACTACCAGGGCATTTCAGAGATGAAAAACCTCCTGCTGGGCTCTGGAAATGCCCAGCTGTGCTGCCTGACTGTGAATACAATCGAAAGGGCTCCAGGGAAGAAACTGTATCTTCCCTTCCTCACGCAACAATTCTACAATAAACAAGTGGGAGTGCAAAGCCTGCTGCCCTTTAGCAAAGCAAAAAAAAAAAAACAAAACAAAACAAAAAAAAAAAACACCCTGTTCAGAGCAGCCCTATGATAACAAACTGGATGCACAGTTACAGAGTTCACAGGCAACTCAAAACCAATACATTTTCAAACAAACTGCAGGGGCAGTAAAGACATTTTAGGATCTGGTTGGTTGTTGTGTTTTTGTTGTTGTTCTGTAGGGTTTTTTTTGTTTTTTGTTTTGTTTTGTTTTTTTAAAAGCAATTCTGCTAGTAACCTTTCCAGTGAATTTTCCTCTACATTCAGCAAAGTTGGTAAGGTAGTAAATGAATCCAGGCTTAGCAGGAGGTATTTCATAAAGCATTGTGCATGTGTGTTTATATATAGACTTACAAGTAAATTCATTGTTGAAGGGGAGCTAGAAACAGAGTTGAGGCTGTATAAAGACGACCCCTGTCACTATGTTTATCTGCTCCCTGTGGGCCCCTTGCAAGTCACATCAGCTCAGTACACTGACAAAAACAAGTTGTTACTGGTGTCAGACCTGCCAAAATGATGCTGCTGCAGAGGAAGGAGCAGCAAGCTATTCTGAATGGTGCACCATCAGCAGAATTTGCAGTCGCTGAGACTGGAGTATCTCTCTCAAAAAAAAAAAAAAAAAAAAGGGGGGGGGGGAGACGACGGAGAAACCCCAAACCAATTCTATGAGACCAAAAGTAGGCTTAACAAGGCCAGATGTCAAGATTCACTCCACCAGACCCATCTTTGATTTTGCCTTGGAAGTGGCTATTTCAACTCAAATAAACCCTGAACACACAGGCACATCCTACAGGCAGACAGATATGCTCACTCAGATGCACTAAAATGCAGACATACTCACATCAGCGGATTTCTAGGCAGGACATCTGAACACCCTAGTCAATAAATGATTACTTCCAAACCCAGTACTGAATTCTACATTTTGTTTTGTTTCTAGACTACATCAGCAGCTGCTCCAACTCAGAGACACATTGCTTCCTTTTTTCTAGTCCGCAACTCTTCCCCAGCCTCACAGACTCCTGCCCGGCCCTGACACACTGGAGGAAGGAACACAGAAGAGTTCCTAACAGAGACACTGTAACCTCAAGAGTGTGAACTGGGTAGCCCTCACACATGTGAAAGGATTTGCCTGAAACCCACTAAGATGCCTTCAACATTGCCAAGAACTCCAGGGAATTGTTTGCAAGACATCAACCAGCAGTCACTTAAGAGACTAAAGGAATACACTGGCTTGACATGTAAGATAATTGTGTGCTACCCTTCAGTACATTCTTTTATCAGATACACTTCGGGGATAGTGCTGTAAGGTCACTAATTTAACATATCAAATCTACAGTTTTCATCCCTGCTCTGAAATTCCAACCTGTTCTGATATATGAAGTATCTTCTGCATGCAACATCAGTCTTTTCACCTGTATTTATATCACCATACTCTATCCTCACGACTGATTAGATATCTATTTTTACCAGTCTCATATAAGATTATTTCAACTCTCAAGCCAATTGTATTCTTATTTTTAAAATAGGTAAAGCACTGGTTACTTGTCATCCCTTCTGATTTTACAGGCAACCTACAACAACCAAGTTGTTTCAGCTTCTGTCAATTCTCACGAAGGGCTGGACCTGGTGGTCTTCCAAGGCCCCTTCTAACCTGGGCTGTATAATGATTCTATTAAGTTATATGAACTGATCAGTAGTAGCTGAACACTACCCAGTCTTCACTAAGAAAACATCTCTACATAGGTACTGATCCAAAGTTAGTAAGAACAGTCCTAAGTTACATACAACAGCACCCTAAGAAATCTCACTTTCTTTTTGCTTCCTTCCCCCTTCAGTTCTCTGACAAATCCTGCATGCGTATCCATTTGCACCATTCAAATCCAGGGTGAATAATCCAGGCAAACAAGTCAGTCTAAACCCTGAGCTCTTCAAAACCAACACCATCTCTTTCCAAGTCTCTGACTTAGCACCACTGAGTGTCTATTTCACAGCAAGAATCAAGAGGTAGTCTAAACACTAAATAAAACTATTTCTTCACATTCTAGTTGCTCCTCTCATGGTGCTCCTCATGATGCAAGCTCCTTGCAACCTACATCCTTTGAGAGTTTCCAATAGGTTCCTCTCTCCACCAGCTGAAATGTTCTTCAGATGTTCCTCTGGCTATTATGTGCACCTCAGCAACTATAAAAAAGCCAAGTAATGAGGTCCTCGGGGATTCAATTGCAAAGGGATAGCCCCACCTGGAGGAGAGAAGGCAAAACGTTCCCAAGCCCCACAGTTTCACTCCAGCTGTGGAGGTGCCTGAAAGACACAGGACTACTTAGGCAATCCTTGCAGATCAGCGGCATACCTGATACTCAACACTCACGCTCCTTGTGAGGCATTTCAGGGATCAGAGTGCTGAGCCAGCAAGAAAAGTGCAATGAATTAGGTATTATTTCCCCTCACTTATCTCCTTCCTTCTCCTCCAAAAACACCACAGTGAGATGGCCTATTTCTCTAAATAAACCTGTGCAGAGAATTGAAGGATATCATGCTTTGTAGGCACTCATCCCAAAATGGACCTTCCACACTACAAAATTAAAACCTAGAGATGCTGCGACCATAACATTCAGCTGACTGTACTCTAGAAAATAGGAGGAGGAAAAGGAAGTGTCTTAAAATTTTAAGATCTATTTTACAGCTTGTGCTATGCGTTACGTGTTTCTGGTGCAAAGCTTTCACACTTTATGTGTTAGCAGAAAGTTTGCTAGACAGGAGTACTTGGAAGTGGAAGTCATCAAGGCAACAGCTGGTTCTGCCAGTAGCTTTTTTTAGGCTGCATTACTGTCCACCATTCCATTTAGATGAAGATATATCCTTTGGAGAACATGCACGGGGCAGCCTAACATTATCAGCTCAGGTACCGCAGACGAGCTGTGGGATTCTTTCTCTCTCTTACTGGTTCCCATTTAGCTTGGTGACAGAAAGTCATTACCACCTAACAGCTACTCCATGTCTCCTATGGAATTTCATTCTTCTCAGCCTTTTCACCAGTTTGAAGACAAAGAGAACCACCAGCACCTGCACCAGCTGTGGTATAGAACAACCCCTAGTCCCCACAGAGCTGTCAGTTTGAAGGATTGCCGTGGAGACCTCCCAGGCATTTCTCTGCAGGCACAGTCTAGATTCAACATGAAGAAACTATTTTAGTATATTTCTTCCTATAAAGACACACAGTATTACTAGATCACGGTGGAAGGCCACAGACACAGGCTATTTTGCTGGTCTGAGCTATCATGAATTGCATGATATTTAAAAAAAAAACCCAAACATAAACATACACAGGTACACTCATTTGTTTTCTTACCTGGATGGTAGGGTCCTTCAGTCAGGCAACATCACTGAGAGACTTTTTTTTTTTTTTCCAAAATACTCACCTCACCACAAGAAACAAACATGACATGACCATAACAACTCTGAAGGAACAAGAAATACTATTCTGTTTAACGATGGCACAAGGTCACAAGGTTACACCTTCAAAATATTTGTCCAGATACTGAAAGCCCAATAGTCAAGAGCCTGAATGAGAACATCCACATTCTGTTCTCAGAAGGAGGAAGTTAATTAACCTCCCCAAATGGCTTTTCCCTGACAAAGCAACTCTATTGCCAAAGTTAATTCAAGAATGGATTCTTACTGTCTCCAGAGACACCTTGACCAAAGATCCTCTCTCCTTGCTACCTCCTCTCTGTTAAAAAAAAAAATATCTGTACCCACAATTGCAGCAGTAACTTCTGCCTTACATAGTAAAATGACAAAATAAATGCCCTGCTCAAGATTTTCAGCTATGATCACTAGTGTAGAAATTTGCAAGCTGAACACCCATCTTACTCTGATGATGATAACTTAGAAGTCCACTGACGCCAGTTCTTAAACACGTTGCGAGATACCTCCCGACAGCAGGATCAACAAAAATTACAGGAATAGCAATATAGGAAGTGTCAAACAAGGCATTCAGGTGCTATGATGAGAGGAACAATGGAAATGTCAAAGGGAAGGCTGACTCAGGACTGGGAAAACAACTGCTCAAGGAGGCAGGGGAATATCAAAGAAATGTAGCCCTTCACATAATAGAATTGTTTATTGAGAAAGGAATAGATAAGAAACATCCCATCTGGGAAAGGGCACTGTACCCTCAAGCTTCCTGATTCTCTGTACAACCAGAAAGAAATGCCCAAGCTCATACGTGCAAAAATGGTTGGCATCATTTAATAGAAAAGGCATGTACTGAAAAAAGCTTGTACCTTCCCAAAATCTTTCTGACACTAGACCTACAGACATCCCATGTCATGAGTCTAATCCTGGCTACCACTGGCCCTGGTATCAGTATCCTGGCAATATCTTCACATGCAGAACGAGAGCAGAAAGGCCAGAAAAGAACTTCCATCTCAGTATGTCCAGACATCAGTGATGAGGCGAAGGAAGCAATGTTATGGATGTTGTTATGGTCTGACCTCTTGAGCAGGTTCATCCCTGCTACGGAAAGCAGCAGCAATGGAAAAGGTAAGACTTCTTTTCACTACTGTTGAAGAAGGGCTATGAGTGCCTTCAGGAAGGTGGCTCCTCATATCTTATGGCTGCTGGGAAACACACAGATGCATAAATGATGCATAAATGTCCCAACCCCAGGGACACACAATGACTTCTCGCCCTGTAGAAAGTAGCAAATACTTCACCAATCTACTGACCATAAAAGATGCTTAGAACTGACTAGCTGAGAACATTAGCATCAAAGTGGCCCATGAGGGACAGAAAAATAGAGTAAGATTGAAGAGGTTTCTTTGGAGCTAAGCAGGAACCTGGCTAAAAGCCCTTGAGGAACCCACTTCCTTCTTAATCTGATTTGCATTTAATTGCTTCCTAATGACTATGCCCCTGTTTCACTCCAACAGGCTTAGGAACTGGTGCTGCCACTGAAGCTTCTCATCTGCCATCTAAATTACCCTGTGGGTAATTTAGAGGCCCTAGTTTAATGGCTGACAAGGAATCTGAGGAGAGTTAAGGACTATCTTTTGCACTCAAGCAGCACCCACCAGTATACTGAGTACCAGGACAAGCTACATAGAAGGTAGTCCTTCCTGATTCACAAGATATATCCCCATCTCAGACATGAATGCAGCTGCATGGATCCCATCACCAGAAGGAGAGGCACAGTAGCTGCACCCAGACCTGCTGGTACTATCCACAGTTCCAAGGTCACTAAGCCCAAGCCTCGTAGAAACTCTGCTCTAAGCACAGCACACACACACACACAAAAAAAAAGAAGCTGGAAATCAGTAACCAACTCATGCACATGTTTAAAAGCAAAGTCCAAACTCAGCATATGGAGAGGAAGTTCACCTGGCTTCACTGAAAGGACAGAAAGGCAAAAGAATGCAATTCATAGCCAAGAGCACCAAAGATCTAGCAAGAACAGAGGCAAGTACAAGTAACATCTGGATAACTATCCCTTACACAGGACACTTGGGAGGAGGATTCATGTTCTCTTAGTCTCATCCAATGTCTTACCTTTAGAATCAACTTCTTAAATATCACCCTCTTCTGAGCTGGTTCTAGACCAACAAACTTTTTTAACGTTTGCCAACAGGAGGACAGACCTTCACTGGTCAAAGAGTTTTGCCAATTCACACTATGTCTGCATTTACTTTCTCCTCTCCATCTCCCCTCTCATTCCTCTTCATGCAGCCAAAGGCGAGTGCTGGCCACGCCACTGAGCCACTCACTCTGCTACAGACAGATGCTGACTCAGCTAGTCTTGGCTGCCACACAGGAAGAGCACAGCTCTGAGCAGCACCAGCAAACAGAGCTGGACCGGCTGCAAGGGCAGGAATTGACAAACCACTGAAGCCTGCATGACAGAGGTTAATGAAGTCATGGACACATACAGCAAAAGGTCAGGAATTTGCAAGGGCTGCTACGAAAAGCTGCCAAATAATAAGTTGTCCACAGTACTGATGACTCCATAACTTGGTTGTTGCCCAAGAAAGCTACAAGCAGTCCTTCTGCAAACCAGGTTTCAAAGGCAAATGGCAGAAACATGGGCAGATGGAAAGCAAAGCTCAGGAGTCCAACAAGCCCATCCCTAGTTTATGTCAGGGTATCAGAGCTGCTCACTTAGGATGACAGAACTGCTTAACATCTTTACATAGGAGAGGATGAGAACAAGCCTAAAGAAGCTGCTCTGTAAACTATCCTGAATACTCTTTAAGACCACACTGTTGGTGTTGATTTTCTGCCAGAAGAACCCAAAGTATTCTTAAGTCCAAATGCCATTGATTTCTAATTTTGGATGAGGTCTGAACCAGTATGGCTGGCACACACCTTGGTATGATGCAGGAAATGGAGCCCAATGCTCAAGCACAAGCCAGGCCTACTGCTGTGTCCAGCTTTAGATCTCCTCTGGTCTGATAGTCGCTGGAGAGCACTACCACATGCATTTCAACCACATCAGTAGCCCACATCCTGTATGTACTAAGAAGAAAAAGAAAGTCAAATATCTTATTTTAAAAGTACTGCACAGACTTGTCTAATTTGGTGTAGACCGTATTTCTCACTCCAACTCCTTGAGCTTGAATACAAGAGAGACAGTGGCTACACTATACACACAGAAGTAAAACAGTGTCAGTCGCAGACCAAAATACTGTACAGCTGCAGGATAGAGTGAAAGGTGCAGCACAGGTCTCAGAGGAGCAAAAGGGATTCTTATACTTCTCACTGGAAATGCATTTTCTATTCACGTTAATTAGCTATATCAAAACACAACAAAATAGAGTCTTACAGTGAGATGTATCATTGCCCAATTACCTCTGATTTCTTCAAAGACTGACAGGCCTAATTCATCCCTATTACTTCCTGTCCAAGACTCTGCTTTTACTTAAATCACTCAGCCTTCAATCATTATATGCTTGGATAAACAGTACAAGAAACCACTGCCAGACCACTCTCTGCTCCTGACCTCCACACAACCACTCCAGACAGCAGGGATCTGGTAACAGGGACCAAACACATCTTACCCGATACAATAAGAACTTGAATCTCTAACAGGCATAAGCAAGCACTGGTTGCACGTGCCTCCTCTTGACAAAGGAACTTCTCCATTCAGCAATGCCGGTATTGCCTAATTCTTATCCAGAATGCTCCACAGTTTGCCTCTGCAGTTATCAAGTTTGGTAGAAGGTACGTTGAATCATTAAGCTGACAGCTTGTTGATAGCTTGTTTTATGGCAATGGCTTTGGCAACATACCTGTGCCTCAAAGAGCTTCCGAGGAACACAATTCAGTAGTATAACCTACCTGTGATTTGAGGAAGTCATATTCCTCTGATCCATACGGGACATTGCGAAGGGAGGTGAGGTAGTCACAGGTGATAACTGCCGTCTGCAAACAAAAACAGAAAAGTTGATCAAGCTCCGCAGTCATCTTGGACTAAAAAACAACAAACCATCTGTTTAGTAGGATGTACGTAGTTCAGGCTGCAAAGTTTAAGCTCTACAGTGAGTTCACAGTAATAAACTGCAGATACAGAAAAAAAAAAATTAAACATTTAGAGAAAGCAGTGCAGGGATCTCAGTGGCATGCAGCTATTAAAAATAGCCAACGCTTGGCATTCCTATACTATCTTCCTTTTGAGAAGCTCTAAGCACTTTCATAATCTCTGTACTGCACCTTGCACCGTGAGCTCAGATTTTAGCCAGCCACCTGGGGTTTCCACAGTAAGGTCTGCAGCTAGTAATGCCATTAATGCCACAGAAGTCCTGTTTGTTCGCCACCCATTATCCTCCACCTGATCTTCACACCTCCAGCTTGTCTGACTGCACACTGGTACACAGGGAGCTCGGTCTGGAAAGATGGCTCAGCAGGGAAACGGTGGCTTAACACAGGCTCACTGATAACCACAGGCAATAGTACTCAACTTCATGAAGGACTAGAGGGCAAAAGGATCAGATACCCAATTAGAAAAGTACAATATAGAGAACCAGCTAAAGCTTATTAGCTAGACATAGCCACAGACAATAAAATGAGATTTCTAAATGCCTAAATGTCTGAAAATGAATACTGGGTATTTCAGAGTTTTAACCTTTGACTGAAGTTTCTCTCTTTCCACAGTCAGGCCAGAAAATGGAACAGAAGAACACAGCTCATGCCCTCAGAATTTACTTGGAGGGAGAGAAAGGAACATCACAAACTTTAAGATCCTTGCCATAAAGAACCATTTGCATAGAACAGATCTAAAGCTTTCCTAAAACATCCCTAACAAAGGGGTGGCATCCCCCTGTGGAATGGGATACTTGGACTTCTTTCACCACACATGTGCTTAGGAAAGGCACAGATGAAACACCTAAAGCACAATCAGTGGATCAAGAGAGTCAGGCAGAAAGGGAGATTATATCTGTTTCAAAACAAAGTGACTGAAGTCAACAAAGCAACAGTCAAAGGCTCAGAGATGCATCCACAAGGAAATCCAGCTAGGAATGAGATATAAATAGATGTATTTTTTCCTTGTGGAGTTCAGGTTTCCTGTTTTCCAGACTAGAAACTGAGCAAACCAAAATTTTTTTTTCTGGCTTTTCAGGCTCTCTTGCCCCTGATGAATTCAGGAGGTGCACAGTTCTTTTGAGACACACTCAAAAGAAAAATTTTTCAAAGTATCTTTCCAACCTCAAGCAACAACTATGAAGTGAAAGGATGTTCAAATCAGTCTTGCATGAATGCTTGAATTGGTTTGTATTTTATCTCTAGTCCACGAGGGTAATTATCACCTCCAACTTAAAGAGAAGCAGCTAACAGATTGGCCTGTATTACTGAGGACGAGGGAATTAATTAACTATTTGCTAATTACATCATAATCTTAAACACTAAATTAGTATTATGATGATCCTGATAGGCAACACTGACACTGCCAAATCCCTGTTACTTTGTGAGAAATATTCCAGCTACAACACAGTGCTCATTTCACATACTCAAAACAACTTGGGCTACCCTCAAAGAAATATGGGCAATGCTCCACCAGGCTTCTGACTTTATCAGAACACAGAAAACTGCCTGAAACATGATGCTGTCCAGGTTACCAAATTCATTCTCAACCAAGAATAGTGCCATTGTTCACATTACAGAGTGAGACTGAATCTCAGAAACACAAAAAGACCTACAAGACCAACTGGTCCCTCCCTCCTCCAATGCCAGATTACTTCCTTTAACTGATACATCCAGTGCAGTGATAAATGTCCCAAAGACTTGGCCTTCCTTTTGGTTCTACTGACTCTCATCTCCTTACGCTCTTCCCACCACTCCTAAAACTATCCTCAGATCTCCCCATATCGTGGTACAACGTTCCCTCAGTTGTTTATCCACATATAAACAAAAGCCAGTTCTCTCAGCAACTGGGAACTTCATCAACTTTCTGAGGAAGATCAGCAAAGGTCTACAGAACCACTATGCATTAAGTACAAGCAGATTCAAATCTTTCTAATCCATCTCAAATGAAATTTGCCTGAAGTTTTATAGTTCTAACCACGCATCCTTTCTTCTAAGATTTTTTTTTTGTTTTTTTTTTTTGTTACACCATACCCTATCTTAAGTTCTTGCATCTGCTGCTGCAAAATTCACTTATTAATTATTTGGGAGGTGGCTATCCCCATCTACTTTGCCCTCATGAGATTCCATCCGGAGTTCTGTGTCCAAGTCTGTAGCCTCCACCTCAAGAATGATGCAGAATTGTTGCAATAGGTCCACAGGAGGCAATGAAGATACACAGAAGGCTGCAGCACCTCTTTGATGAGGAAAGACTAAGAGCTGAGCTTGTTTAGCTTGGAGAAGGCTCTAGGAAGGAAGACCTCGTTGAAGCCTTACAGTAATCAAGGAAAGCCTATATGTAAGGAGGGACTTTTTATAATGTCTGACAGTGACAAGACCAGGGGGAATGGCTCAAAACTACTAGAAGGGAGATTTAGGTTAGCTCTTAAGAAAAAATTCCTTACTCAGAGGGTGGTGCGAATGCCCCATCCCTGGAGGGATTTAAGGCCAGGCTGAATGGGCCTTTGGCAGCCTGATCTAGTGGCTGACAACCCTGACCACAGCAGGGATTTGGAAATGGATGGTTTTTAAGGTCCCTTCCAACCTAAGCTATTCTATCATTCTATGAATTACAGTCTTTCAAATACAGCTTGCTTTAAAAGTGTTCTGCACTGGCACAGGCTGCTCAGAGCAGCTGTGGAGTCTCCCCTTTGGAGATCTTCAAAAGCCACCTGGACATGGTGCTGGGCAGCCTGCTCTGAATATCCCTGCTCGATCAGAAGCTAAAGCAGATGTACCCAAAGGTCCCTGACAGCCTCAGCCATCCTGCAATGGGTGCAAAGAAAATCTTCTTTCTCCTACTTTTTATTCTTCGAGAAAGTAGCCTCTCCTTGTCAATCAAAACACAGACCAACTGTACAGCCTCATTATTACATACTTCTCACTTGTTTTTTGTCCTAAACAGATGATAGTCACAAAAAAACACTGATTACAAGTAAAATAAATGAACACTTTTAAAGCAGGCAGAACTCATGGGCAGACTAGACTGCCCAAACTGCCCAGATAGCAGACTTCCCCAATCACAATAAGATACATTCCCTCCTCAGGTCTCAGTTTCAAGGGCAGTAAAAGGGAGGAAGCTGCTCTTTGCCACCAGGCAATACTGCCTTATGGTCAGGAACAGAGCACAAAGCATAGCACTTGTTTTAAGAAGATTAAAATTTGTATTTCAGCCCTCACTCTTTTAGAATGATAGAATTGTAATGCCATAATATGATGGAAAGTACAGCAATAATAGCAGGGTAGCAAAGTCTTTAACTACAACAAATGAGGATAAGCCTAAAATGTAGCAGCCGTAGACAAAGAAATAAAGGAAAATTTACCCTTGGAAGGCCTCACGTAGGCAGGAATCTCCAGCAAAATATCCTTGCCTCCACTGCCAACTCTCAAATGAGGTCTGGGAAGGGTGGATCCTGGCTCCACCTCCTCCAAACATTCAGGTGCACTGCATGCACCTGAGCTCTCCTGGATTGGCCCTGCCTTCCCATCAGGTGTTCAATCACTGCTTCAGGCTGTGACTAGCACTTCCATTACAACAATCATCAAGGCTGGAAAAGACCTCCAAGATCATCCAGTCCAACCTATCACCAGTATTTCCCTACTAAACCATGTCCCTCAGTACAACATCTAAACGTTTCTTTTCAAAATAAACACTCATTTTTCACAATTGTTCACAGTGCAGCCTGCACATATAAACAGCATGGCACCTCAGCCAACCAGCAGAGCTTGTTTCTTACTGCATCTGCCCTCAGGAGCTGACTCCTTGTAAAACTCATTTATGAAGTGCTTAAAAGTCATAGAATATGCAGACAGACAGCTGCTTAGCACTGGGGGTCTGTAAATGATGGAGATTGTGGCTTGAAGTGACAGGTGCATAATCCAAGTGAGGTACAGGGAGACTGATACCCCTCCAGCCTCTGTTCTCCATGTCTCTGGCTGCTCATAGATTCATCAGTGAATGTCCTCAAGGAGAAGGCAATGAACTGGCTGGCTGACAGAATTCATTCTCAGGTCTTCTGAAGCTGTGATCAACACAACAGAGGAATAGCAGAGATGATAGGGTAAAATAGCAATCATGCTAGCAAGATTTAGGGTTTATTTTATGAATCTGGAAACCAATCCAAGAGATCATGACTGCATAACTGGCCTTGAAGGGTTGCTGATGGAGATGTGTGAGGCCTGTTGTTCTGAAGGTCCCATGCAACGCAGGGAAACAAAGACTGCACTCTGCAGCCCAGTATCTCCATTCGTTTCTTTCCAAAATGTGCAGATGACAGATCTATTCCTTCTATGCTTTCACCTCCCTTCTCTGCACTGTGTCAACAACTTGAGGAGCTCCCAGCTGACCTGCTGACTCTTGGGAGCTAGTTAGCAACTGAAAGAGAGGGTCTGTATAGAATCACAAGTATTTGTGAACTCCAAATCTCTGAACCCCATCCAGGAATCCTGTACTATGAAACTTACTGTGGCAATGGCTCGGCCCACACGAACAACTCCAAAATCGTTGGGATCCAAGAACTTGTTGCCATACAGATAGATACCAGAAGCAGCTGCTGCCAGCGAGGCAAGTTTCAAGGCTCTTTTTGCCATGACTGGTGAACCCTGCTGAGACACAAAACAGCAACAGTTACATCAGAGAAAGACATGGTAATGCCTGGAGGGATCTGATTATCCAAGTTTTAATTGCTGCTTTGCTAATGATGCGCTGCTAGCACTGCCCCCAGCTAAGAGCTTGTGCAACCACACAGCAACCAAATGCAAGCTATTCTGCTCTGACTTCATTGTTTTTTCTAACTCTACAGTGCCTACAGACCACTAACCCAGAAGTGGGCTAGACTTTGCATATCCACCACAAAAAGATTTATTCATGGTCCCAAACATTTTACAGCAAGAAACAACAGGTGGACAAAGAAAAGGCAGCATATGCTCATCATAAGCCAGTTCTTTATTATAGGAATAGGCTGCCTCCCCATTGCAAATGTTTTGAAGGTATCATAGCATAGTGAAATTGTAAGGGTATACTAGAAGAATTAAAAAGAGTTTAAAGAAAGTTCTAACAATATTAAGAGAGCCCAGAACTGGCTGGAAACTGCTGGCCTGCTTGTGAAAGCTCCTCAGTATTGATGAACACTGGAAAGAAGCCGTGATGCATCCCTGCTTGTGGCTCCAGACAGCTGCATCCAATGCAGGGGATGGGGTCCTGATCAGTCACCAAGTGAGTGAAACTTGCTTTCTCATCAATTCATCCAAATGCCAGGCTAGGAATGCACTGGCAGAACATACAAATGCAGATACCAACAGCCCAGGCCTGGCTCAACTGTGGGCCTGGGTGCATCACTTTTTTCTTCACCCCCCCTTCCTCTGGAAGATGTGGGCAGGAATGAAGTCGTCAACCACACTAACCACTTTGCAGCACTGTATTCCTTACTTCCAGTGTGCAAGGTAGTGTAAGCATGTTGTTCATTAAAAATGTTACATTTTTTTGTCTCGTTCTGTCCCTTTACAGGATTTAAACCTGAAAGAAAAACTACGGATCAGCGGTATTCTCCTCTCCTTCCTCTTATTAGTCAGACAGAAAACACAACTGAGCGGTCTTTCTGCTTACACCATGAATCAAGTACACGGATGGCTGCCTCACTCTGCAAGCTCTCAAGAGCACCTCTGACAGAGCGCAGGATTTTTACCCCGTGGAGAAGTACCGCACTAATTCCCTTCATTGCAGAAAGTTTCCTGCTTCTCACTGTGCCCCTTTAGCAGGGTCACCGGCTCGCGCCTTTTCTCTCAGAAGCCTAGTAACCAAAACACGCATGCAGCGACACGGGTCGCTGTTTCCAAAAGAACATCCGCTCGCGTCCTTCAGGCCCATCGCCAACCCCGAGCTGCGGGGCCTGGCACCGAGGGGGCCCGGCGGGCGACTGAGCGGGAGGAGCTCCGCCAAGGGGCGCGGAGAACAGCCCCGCCGCTCCTTCCGCTCGACCGCCCGCAGCGAGCAGCGCGCACTTACCGCCCCGCCGGCTCTGCAGCACCCGGCGCCCGCTCCCCCCGCGCCTCGCACGTGGCGCGGCGCTCCCCGCGCGGCATGCCGGGACGCGTAGTTCCCAGCTCCGGGGTGGGGGCCGCGGGCCGAGGCCGCCCGAAGGGAGTCGGGGGGAAGCGGCCCAACGCTCGCGGAGCGGGAGCGCGATAATTCTTTGAGTTATTGTCTCCAAAGGATTCTGGAAACGACGACGGAAATTCAGTAACGTGCCTCCAAGCTGTGTTCGTATTCGCGTGGATACAGTTGCACACAAAGGCAGCCGGAAGTAAAGAGGGATTTAGGAACACATCAATTACAAAGCAAAAGATTTTAGTTTATTGAGGAAGGAGTAATTGACCACGATGCTCAAGGACATACCTTGATGCCCATCTCTCTTCCATGACGAAGGCATCCTGCCCACCTGTGCCCTGGCTGTGAGACAATGCTAGATTAAAGACTTCCCTAAAAGATCCCAACAATACTGACCATAGGAACATGCTGTTCCTATGAGTTCCTTTCTTTTTTTTCTTTTTCTTCTCCTACTCGCCCCATGGACATAAATGCCTGCACAATGTGGGCTTACTGGCAAACATTCTCCTAAGAAACATAGCATCCACAACTTAGGAAAGGCAGAACTACGATGTTTGTGTTAGTACATCCACCACCTCCGCGGCTGAGGGTAATACTGGGAATAGCAGTGAAGTATCCATTTAGAAGCTACCACCTACTGCATCGAAGATATCTGAAACAGGGGCTGTGTCCTCAGCACTACCTCTGATTCCTGATCACAGCTTGCTGGTTCTACCCAGGATGTCCAAGAGCACGGCCCAGCCCATGCCCCGCTCTGACTGCTACATCACAGGCATCGGCCGCGTTCCCAGCAAAGGGAGCAGGTCAGCACTTGACTTTGTCAGCCTCTCTTGGGAAATCTGTGTGAGGTTCCTTCACATTAATTCTGTTCCTTGCAGCTCTCCATTAAACAGGCTGATGCTGGATCTGCTGGGGACAAAAAAAAAAAAAAAAAAGAAAGAAAAAAAGAAAAAAAGCTTTTGTAGTATAACAATGCCATGTGCTGAAGTGCAGTGGGCAATTTTGTAAGCAATGCTCAATCTTTCTATAATTAGAACAAGCACCTAGTTAGAGTGATCAGAGCTCTTTTGTGTGAGCCTCCCCAGGGTACTCAAGAAAGAGCTTGACTCAAAAGAAAGATTCTGGCTTGATTTCTGCTTCCCTTTCAACTGGTGAATAAATTAAATCTCAGATTACCCCAAATTGTTGTGGAAGATGAAAAGTGAATAGTGTTTCCTTTTTTTTTTTTGCATCCCAGGTGTGCATCTTATGAAATGCTGAACCATACACAAAGCCCCGGGCCTCACTGTCCAAGCACTGGAGTGGGAAGAGCAATCAGATTGCCTGAGCAGAGAACCAGCCTTCACTGCTGAGAATCAACTTCTTTTTTAGATTTCCTATCATGAAAAATACAGAAAGCTACATGTAAAGTATCACCAACATCTAACATTTATCATATACGGGAGAGGAGAGGAGGCACAGGAAGAGACTGAAACAATTCTAGAAAGCAAGGGATCCTATGACTTCGTAGATCCAGAGAATGAATTTAACAGGATGGATGTCACAAGGGAGAGATTGCTCCCAGCAGAGTGAGAAGAAAAGCATGACCCGGCAGGCTCTTCTTCACTTTTCTGAGCTGTCCTGCCATTCTATGGATGGGTACCAGTAAAATATTGAGGCAGATCCATGCTCTGCATCTATAATCAAGTTCAGCTCTAAAAGTCAATGCAGCAATACCAATCCAATACATGCCAAAAATACAAATCCAATCCTATACATGCCAAAGATCTGGCTAGCAACGTCTCTGCTGCTAGAGATCTTTACTTCCAAAACATTTTCCAAATCTTCTCTGGTTAGTTCAGATTACCAGAGGATAAACAACAAATTCCCCTGTATAAGGCTTGATAGATGTGCAAAGCAACATGGAAGATAGAAAGCAAAATGACTTACCTAAAGCTAATTCCAGAAAATAATGTAATGTACTCCCACAGGTCACCTGCAGGGCCAAACCCACCCACGTCTCTCATCCAGTCTTAAATGGACACTGACAGATTTTGCCTTTGTCTCAGCAATTGAATGCACAGAGCTGACTCTGGGAGCCATCCAATTTTAGGTTATAGTCTTCTTTCAGATTATATTGTACAAGGCCAATATTTGGATGAGACATCTCTCGAGATAAAAATGCCCATTGCCCCAGGTCATGCAGTTCATGCAAGTCAGTAACGAAGGTTGTCTGAACGTGACAACAGAAAGAGAAGTGCTGCTTGGAGAGCAGTGCTTTATGTGAGCTGCAAAATCCACTTGTACTACTTTTTTATCCCTCCCTGCAAGAATCAAAGCCTTTGCTCAACACTGTTGCCCAATGTCAGTTTAGACAACTGCACTCCACCTCCATCCCCTCTCTTATAATTTCTGCTGGCAAAAAAAATTCCCTTGACTTTGCTTTCTAAAGATGCTGGGAAGCTTCAGCAGGCCACCACATCCCCTGTCCAAGAGGATATTTATTAGCTGTGAGTGGAATGCATAACCATGTTTGCAAAACCGTACTAACAGAAAGGTGTTACAGAAGCATCTGAGATTATTTTTGCCTATCTGCAAAATTTTACTCCTCTAAAAATTATAATGAATATTAGAAATTAAACCAGTCTCCCTTTAAGTCATTCCAGATAATACAGACACGGCTTAAAGAATTTAAAGATTCCTCCAAAAGAACTAATCTATATAGACCTTCTGAGCTTTTTCCCCCAGCTATAATTATTCTTTCTGAATACTGCCTGTAACCCCAAAGAAGAGCAGGGGTTGCTGATGTTGCTGAACTTTTCCATCTAAATAAATCTCTTCTTTTCCACTGTTTAGCATCTTATCTGTGGCATAAATTATCCCTTGAGTTAAGAAGTGTCATTTATTTTGATCATTTTTATTCCACAACGCTCAGTGACTATTAGGTATACAGGTATCTGATATTAGCAATAGCTTATTACATTACTTTGTATTGTCATCTTCACTTGTTACAAGATATTTCATGAGCCATTTAATTCTGCATTTGCAAATGTGGAAAGTGCTGAAGTAGATAAAAGATGATGGAGAGGATTTAACAGCCTAAAAGACTCCTACTCCAAAAGACTCCTTGGAATGCACCAGAAATATACACTACAGGAAGTGTTCTCAAAACCAGCTGTGGTATTCTGGTATTCACATGGAACTAAAAATGTCCCCACTGACAGCCAAGCCAAGGATGAAGTGCCTGAATACTTTACTCACCACACAAAAGATTATTTTGGTGTACTTGTGGAAATTGATGCACGTGTAGATCTGATAGCGTTCCTGCCCAGAAACGTTAAGCAAAAAAGATCATGATAAACCAAAAATGAATTAATCTCTCTTTCCTAAGGAGACGTATACTTTGGAAAAATGGGTTAAAGAATCTCAGATCCATTCCTTGCTTAATGTTTCTTTTTATCAAAGAAGAATCAGCCAGAGCTGGCATCTCTGAATCATAACTGAGTCTGGTGCACACAAAGCCCAGAACTAGAAGATATGTGAAGATGCATGGAAATGATCAGCTCACAGAGCTGGGAGAGAATATTAAGTTTTCTGTGGGGCATGATGTTTCACCTGGCTGTTCATGTACAGGTCCACACACCCCAAGCTTGCCTCGAGGAAATCTTGTAATACTGACAGCATCTCCTCCCAGAATGCTTTCAGCTTTGATTAGAAGGTAACAAAGGATAAAAAAATAAACAAACACTTTTCACAGTTTTCCAAAGGTTAATCATTCTCTTTGTTAAGTGTTTCTGCCTAATTTCTCATTTGAATTTCTCTGATTTCCTGTTTTCCAGGACAACACATTCTGTACTTAACCTCCACTCCTACTTCCTGATATAAAAGTTTGCATGATGTGGTATTAGTAAACCAGTAAACATGCTGGTTTTAAGAATTTACCTGCTTCCAACAAATGCTGCTTTAAACCAAAGTTTGAAAGTTCCATTCTGGAAACGTTGAAAAAAATTCAAATTTTCCAAACTTTCTACCTTGACTTCATAGTTTCTCTAAAAAATATATTTCAGTAAACATTTTTGTCCAATTAAACCATTTACATCAGCATTTTCTAGTTTTGACACGCAACAGGTCATGCAGTGCAGGAACAAGAAGTCATCCACAGCTGGATTAGCAGCACGGGCCTAAAATACAGGCAGAGATGAGTTTACAGAGCCATAGGATTTTGAATAAGCTTCATCATACCATACGGTCTGGTCTATACTGTGCTATGAACCCTACATGCACGTAAACTCTACATTAACTAATTTGCACATGAAAAGCGAACCACAAAAAAAAAGCAGGTTCAGGTGAAATAAAGCGTTGAAAAAAGAACTGGTGCTGCTTATAGCCAAGGCAGCTATAAAGATCTGCAAACGCAAACAGCCTACTGTCTGCATGGAGAGGGCAACCATGCAGCTGTGAGACTGAGGAAACCAGCACAGGAGCAGCAGCAGACTGCCCACGTTCTATTTTAGATTGTGTCTGCCTTACAGGTTGCGCTGCAATAGACCCCAATGCTGTGTATTTACACACAGTGATAGACGATGCCCAGGAAGAATCAGGAACACAGGAGGGAGAACAAGTCATTCCTCAGCTCCAGACAGGAACAGGGAAAGGGCTCCTGACCGGGAGCAGAACTGCCAGACAACAGCAACTCTGCTGCTAAATGACTGACAGGAAAGGGTAGGAGAGATGGCAGGTGAGCTTTGCTCGGGACAATTATTGATTAACGATGTATGTCACAGTCTCGTATCCTCAGTTTTGTCTGAAGAACTCCTGAGAGGCCAGCTGTCCCGGAGAGAAGGCGACATCTCTGTCTCTCGCAGAGACGGTGACAGAGCCGCTGCCACCAAAGCAGAAACCCCAAACCCAACTCCCAGCGGAGACAAGGAGCGCTTTGGCACAGGACTGCAACAGGACCTCCTTATCCCTCCTCCAGCCTTCCCTTCCTAGAAATTCCGGCGGGTGGACGCGGGCTGCAGGACAGCGGGCAGCGCGCACAAACCGGGACACGGGAGGATCCATTTGAGGATTGGGGAGCATTATTTCACGGTGCGTGCGGCAGAGCGCCGGCACGGGCTGCCCAATGGGATCTGTTCACCGCAATCTTCAAATGCCGCCTGGACGTTAAACCACACGCACGCAGAGGGCCCCGCAGCCTCCCCAGCCCCGCGGCTCCACACGGCGCCACGCAGCGCCTGGATGCAACGCAAAGCTGCGCTGCGCTGCGCCGCGCCGCGTCACGCGCTACTCCCCATCCGCCGCACTCCGCACGCGCACCGCGGACCTCCCAGCAACCACCGCGCCACCGGCGTGAGCACGCGCCCGTTGCGCAGTGTGCCGTTTCCCTGACTACAACTTCCAGCTGCTCGCTGCGGCGCACGCGCATCAGCGGCGCGCTTCCCCCCCGCCCCGCGGCCTAACTCCGAGCGAGCGGCGGCAAGATGGCGCTCACCAGGTGCGTCCCCCGGCCTCCCGCGCCGTCCCTGTCGTGGTGATGAGGCGCTGTCGGCGCTCGGTCCGGCGCCGGGTGCGCGGCCTGGCGAGCGACCTCTCCTGGATGCGGGCCGGGCCGGGCCCGCGGGAGCTGCCAGCGCTGCCCGCTTTGTGCGGCCTAGAGCGGGACGGGGCCTCCGCACCGCTGCGTGCTTCGGCGGGCCTCCGCGCGTTTTCTGAGGGGAAGGATTCGGGCCGGTGTGGGGTATCTGTTCTCTTTTCGGCTTTTCCTTTCCGTGTTACGAGCTGCTGCCCGGGGAGCGCGGCTCCGCGGCCCGCTCTGCCGTACCGTACGCTTCCTGGTGATGCGCGGAGGGCGGCGGGGTGCGTGAGTGCGGCGTGCCCAGCCGGGGAGTGGGAGTTTGACTTTGTGACAAGGTGTTCGCTTGGGGAGAACTGCTCGCGGGTTTGTCTGCGGGAATTCACCTTGCTAAGTTACCTTTTTATGTGTCTTTTTTTTGGTGGCTGTCTGGGGATGTGCAGTTTTTTGCCAGCTCCAACCCAGCTGTCCCAAGACCAGCTAGAGCTAGAAGAAAGAGCGAGGGCTCAGAGATCCAGGCAGACTGCTCTGGTCTCATCACGAAGGGAGCCTCCCCCGTACGGCTACCGGAAAGGATGGATTCCGCGGACGCTAGAGGTAGGTGTTTAAACTCTCATCGTACTAAGACATCTGTGCTAGCAGTGATAAAAGTGTGTTTTTCCAAAGCAGAGATAAACTGTTAAGTATCCTGAGATTATCACGGGGAGTTGTGCAGGTCTACATGCAGAATTTCCATCCAGACTACTGCATTCTTTGTTTGGAGGAAGTTGTTCCAGTTCATGTAGTTACTTGAAAAGTTTGGTGGTAAGCAGCAAATGTTAGAGTTTCTTCTCTTCCGTGGTTGTCACTGTGGTAATGTGGAACTAGGTCTGTGACCCCTTCTATTTAAGGCGTGTGAATGCAGTGACCCTCCAAGAATGACACCCATACCATCCCTTTATCATTATTTGTTAAATATGTGCCCGGATTACAGGTGGAATAAGTGAACGGGTGCATAGCAAAGAAGAGAATGCTCATGTGTTCTGTGTTCTTAGGGTAGCAATAGATAACTGCTGTTGGGGGGTGGTAAGGGAGAGAAACTTGTGGGAGTGCTGGATAAGGTGACCTAAAGCAGTAGTTCTAGTGGTTCTCTAAAATAAAATACTTTTATGGAATTTGAGCTTTTAATAAAGGTCATGGTATTGAAATAGATAGTTCAGTTTTCTCCTTAGGCTGCTCATTACTAATGCTACTGTTTGAGTACTTATTCTAAATGTTAGGGGGAAAAAAAAGAAAAAAAAAAACATTTAAGTTAGTTCAATCAGTTTCCAGCATTGCTGGGCCAGAAAATGCTGCATATGTCAGAAAGATTGCTAGAGACTTCCCTTTTTGCTTCATAGACAAAAACAAATTCTTAAAGAATAGTAATTGCTTGCAGAGTATAGTCTTTATCTGGTTATCCAGAAATGCCATAATTGAAAAACAGCATCTATTCTTAATAGATTTGGTCATGTAGAAAAATCTGAGGGATAGCTGGATTTAGTTCTGGACTATACTTGAATATTGATTCTGTAGCTAACTGTTGAACATGGGGCATCCAGTGGAAGGCTTTAAACAACCAAAGTTGAATTTTAGTGTGCGCTTAAGACTACCATGAGCATGTGCTGCTTTGGAAAGAAATGTTCTGCCCACTTATTCCAGTCTCACCCGTGCTGCCTGCTGCAGTGGTGTTAACTGTTTGGTCTCATGGTGAATGTGTGGGGGATCAATCTACCCAAGACAGCCATCCTTTCTCCTTGGTCTGGTTTGCTGTCAGGTAAAATCAAAGCCATTGCAGCAGGGTGAAAGGAGACAATAGTGCTGCTTAGAGAAAATGCCTCCTTTGGAGAACTGCTTTTGAAATCATAGCCTGAACTTGGTTTAGCAATTGTGTACCAATCTGTTTGTATCTTCAGTGCTAGTGAGTCAGGATGGTCTGCTTAAAGAGGTCTTTAATTTATTCTGCTCCTTAAATGGTCTTGCAGCAAGAAGTAGAACAAGAGGAGAAGTAAACTGTTAAGAACACCAAGCTATTGGTTGCTTGTCCGGTTTTCAAGTCACGTGTCAAAATAAGGGAACTGATAGCTTGGCATTTGTACCATTGTAAAGCTGTGAGTTGCAGGCTTGGGAGTGTTGGAAAGCTTTTTAAATTTTTTCACATAATTATGATAGGATAACTAAAATTACAAGAATAGCAATTTTATGATGAAAATCTCTAGTGGTTCATTTTTGCATGTTTCAGCAGTTGCTTTATTGCAGCAGATAAATTCTAGAAGTTCTAATTAATAACTTGCATGTGAATTAAATACTTGATCATTGACTGCCTGTCATGCTGTACTGCCTGCATGTTCTAGCCATTGATACAAGCAATTTCTCTGAGTAAGGAATAATTCTAGACAGTTTCCTGCAGGATATCTTTGTATTTCCTTTTGACAAGTATAAGCTCTAGTCATCTGTTCTTTTACAAGGCAGAACAGTAATGCTGCTAGGGCATTTTAGCAGTGTTTCATTTTGTTAAAATCAATCCACTGTGCTTTTCTGTTTCCCACCCATGCAAATGTCACAACCTGGTCTAGCACCAGATCTGGAGGGTGGTGGCCCTGCCTGTGGGTTGGAACTTGGTGATCCTTGGGGTCCCTTCCAACCCAGGCCATTATATGATTCTATGGTTATACCTGGTTTTTATCTTTCAGTCATTCTCTACCTTTTTTCTTTTTATGTAGGATTTTGGAGATGGAGGTGCTTTTCCAGAAATTCACGTGGCCCAATATCCATTGGATATGGGGCGAAAGAAAAAAATGTCCAATGCTTTGGCTGTTCAGGTGGATGCAGAAGGAAAAATAAAATACGACGCAATTGCTCGACAAGGACAATCAAAGGACAAGGTAATACTAATTTGAAAAATGTGGATTGTGACATATACACACATACCTGGAGAAGTTGCATGTACGTGTTGTATATACCTGTAGTCACTGGTTTGACATTAGACAAATGAATTACCTCTTTGAAATACATTCCTGTTTTTCTTAAAGTTAAGAGCTAAAATGATGTCAGACAGATGTGAGCATTTAGACTAGGAGGATAGAATGAGCAAGAATTTTGTTGCCGCATGTGTGATCCTGTTTTGCAATTAAAAAGAGGAGATAGAAATGATGAGAATCTCTAAGGAAAACATAACTGATGGCTTAACAGCTTTTATTAGAGGGCTATTGAAGACAAGAAATTGAAAGCAGGCCTGGTCACAGATAGCCTTATTTCAGTGTGGAAAGAAAAGAGGCTAAAAAGTCAGAAAACACAGTTTAGCTTTCAGAATACTGAAATGCATCTTATGCTTTACTAATTTAGTATTTGAAGCTCCTGGCTGCTTTTTAAATAAGTTGCAGCAGAAAGTATTGCTGGTGCTTATATAGCAAAAATCTTGTGTTCGGTGATTTCACTGAGTTTAATGGGACCCAACTTTCATCTCCCACCTGCAGTAGTCTTTCTAAAAACAAAGAGGTTATATTTTGTCTTGTGCAGTTCAAACTAGTGTTGATGAAACAGTTTGCTTGGGTCTTCCAAGTTCCTTTCGTGGAGTATCTTCTTTCTGCTTTTTCAAATATAATGAAGTGGATTACATTATTTTTTTTATTTTTTCTGATAAGTGTTGGTGACTGGAAATGAGGCATGACCAAATGTTTGATGAGCTCCTTGTTATAGAGAGCATCTCCTGTAAGGAATAGGGCAGCTCAAACAAATGAAAACATGGTGATTATTGTAATTGATAGATGTGAATAGTTGTTTTCAAGTAATATTTCGGTTTCTCATCCTTTAATTTGTCTTGAAAAGCTTATGGTCTGTAATATGCCTCTTAATGCTTATGAGCAAGGAGAGGAAGCTAGCTAAATAGAAAAACAGAAGGTGACCATTACCTCACAAACAAAACAGGGCGAGCATTTGAGGAATATCAGTGGGATTCTTTGATTAAAATGGGCTTTTTTTTGTTTTAACTTGATCCTACAGTTGCTAAAGTTGCAGAGTTAATGTCAATAGGATTTCATGTTTAACTAATATTCAGCTGAGTGTTAAAAGTGTTACAAGTTGTATATCCTCGTCTCATGCATCTTAACTTACTGCAGCACCTCTGGAAGAAGAAAGAGTTCATATAGATCAGTCAAACTCTGTTATATGGATGGGGAGCAGTCTGAGAGAAAACAAACTAAATATTGAGGGGATTCACACTGGGTTCTAATCAGACCTTATGTAGCATCTTGAAATATTTGTCAGGAGAAGGATGCTAAAATATTAATGACAAAAAAGAATTTGGTGACACTGAATACTTGATAAATAGAAATTTTACTTATACCAAAATGGAAAAAAAAAT
Organism: Meleagris gallopavo; assembly: GCF_905368555.1. Lineage (NCBI taxonomy): Eukaryota > Metazoa > Chordata > Aves > Galliformes > Phasianidae > Meleagris > Meleagris gallopavo. The sequence goes on along the minus strand of NC_139408.1, from coordinate 39,040,503 downwards.
AATAATAATTTTGAGAAGAGTAGATGGGAAGTGACAGTCATACCTGTTTTAGGGAGAAAGCTTTAGGACAAATAAAAAGGGGGGGGGAGAAGGTATCGTTAAACCCAAAACCTTTACAGCTTTGTCAGAGATAGATTTACTTATAAGATCAGATTTAATTTTAATATAATAGGCTTGTTCAGATTTGAACATCAGCATCTAAATATATTTGAGAAAAATATTAGAAATTATAATAAACTTCAGGGAAAAAAAAAAGACCAATCTCCTGCTGTGTGTTATTTGGTTCAGAATTAGGGAAATACTGTAAAGAACAGGTCTTCACAGTAGTGTGCCTCCAGCATTGCTTTCATCTGCTAAAGAATGTCACATAAAAGCTTAGAAGAGCTTGGTAAGTGCTATGGGAAAACTAGGAGAGTTGTAGTAAGTTTAACTTCATGCTGTTAACGTTTGTCATATCAGTTCCATGAAGATCTGTACCAGCATTCGATAACTGACTCATCTGTTAGATTTGTATAAAGAAGCAGGCAAAGTTCTCGCTTTCTGGCCATACTTATTAGTGTGGCATAGCTGGGTAGCTGTTCCAAAACTGGGCTCTGTTAGCAATTGAACTAGAAGTAGGGTTTCCTAGCTTTTTTTCTCTCAGCTCTTCCTTCTGGAGCAGTTTAATTCTAACTGCACCCAGCTGGATGTAAATGCTGAGATTAAAGACGAGTTGTTGTGATTCAAGGAAGAGCAAAGTTGTGGGAAAATACAGTATTTGAAACAATTTCACTGGAAGTAACAAGTATTATTGCTTGATTTGTTTTGCAGAGGACCTGATAAAGTATTGGTAAATATGTCATAGGGAACTATTCCTCAGTGATCTGGGATAAGCTGAATAATGTTTTCTGTGTGGTAGAACTTTCAGTAGTGCATATTAGTAGGATTACATACGGACATTTTATTATCCTGAGAGCAGCAGCTGTAATTCAAATATTTCTTCAATTCTAATACTTAGAGCTAAGAGAAACAAATACTTAACAGACTACCAGGAACAAGAAGGATTTTTCTGATGCTATTCTGTGAATTACTTGTTTGGTTTGAGTTAAGAAGCAGATTTTGCTTTTGCAACAATTTATGGCTTATTTGAGGTTGAATTTAGTATTCTGCCTTCTTGTAGAGGCAGCAATTCCATCATCCAGACCCTGTATCTGGGTGGCTTGTCAGCAGTTTGTACTGTTGCACTGGTTCATCTCTTTTGCATCTGTTCCTTTACATATTTAAAAAATAGTTGCTTCAGAGAATTTTCCTTGAAAAATGCTGACATGATTGAGATTGCCTTCTCCAAACAGAAGGCTTGTCAGTCTGACATTCTGCTAGATAGGAAATGCTGGATAATGTTGATGAATCTGGATGTATGACCTTACATATCTGAGGATGAAGTTCTACGCTGTTATCCAGAGGAATAGCAGAGGAAGGGCTTTCAGCACTAGCTGTGTCATGAGCTCTTGAGAGTTCTTCCAGTTCTTCCTCTGCTCTTGACTGAAGTCAGGCTGAAGTAGTGCTTGGAGCATTGATAATTGACATGCACATTGGTGAGACTGATACACTGTCTCCTTATTGGGAGAAAAAAGGGATGTAATTGCTTACTGTGTTGTTATTAGGTCAGTAAGGGAACTGAACTATTAAGTCTGTTACTTTTTTTTAACGGCAAGAATGGTTTTTCTTTGTGGCCCAAGGCTGTGGCTTAGATGTTAATGGAGAAGAAAAGAGCAACAAGCCTTATCTGCAGTTTACTCTCATTATTGTGAATTCAGTTGAAGCATTCACAAGAGAGCAGTTCCACGCTTGTAGGAACTCCTGTCACAGCAATAGGACAGGTTAAGAGACCATGAACTGAACGAAAATAATGTCAGAAGCATTCCCTACTCATAACATTATTTGCCTTCTTGGTGGAGCTTGGTTTGAGAGCTTGCTGCTAGATTTCCCGCAGTACGTTTGCTAGGCTTCCAACCAGATAATTATAATGGCTTCTAAAATGGTCTGTACTCTGTATGGAGAAGTCATTCTTTGATGAAGAAGGTATTCAATCTGCCACACTTAATAGTAGCTCCTTGACAACAATTGGGATTGATGAGAGCTACACAGGGCTGCTCTGGATAGATAGAATAAAATGTATTGAGGAGAGATGTTCTGAGTGTTAAATTAAGAACCTGCTGTTAAGATACATGCCTCTATACATTGTCTTTTGGAACTGTGAATGTGACTGATGGCTAAACCCTACCATGAGCTACTTAGGTGAAATTGTTCTCTTTCTCATGGCATGTGGCATGCAGATTTCTGGTTGCTGCCTGAAACAGAAAAGGATTTGCTGTCTGTACCAAAAACTGAGCATTTAATTTGTAGCTAGAAGGCTATTCTGCTTTTCAGGCTAGTGTTTCCTTTTAAATTCCCTACATGAAAATAGTAGGGTACTAGCATATTAGAATATCAAGCTGTTCCAGTCTCCTTACCCTGGATCAATAGGACTTCTGAATATTAATGTTAAAATAAGATAATGTCTAGAAGAACCACACAGTGGTTCTATCTATGCCAGCTCAAAAAAGGACTCCAGTTAGAACATGCAGTCATATCAGTTCTTCAGATTTTGATGGAGACAAAAAAAAAACAAAATCTGGTATTCCTAGGCAAATTCCATCAGTGTTACTGATTTTATTATTATTTTTTTTTATTCCCCCTCTTCCCCCCCCCCACACACATTGCTGCAGCTTTTCTTTTGTGTGCAATATTGTATGGTTTAACTAGTTCATGGAGCTCAACTGTACCTCATTATGTGGTAGTTTTGAGAGAACCTCTTAGGCTTTTTTCTTCTTCTGCCTTCGGGGTAATCAGAGTTCTTGCAGCATCCTTGGTTCTTCATGCAGCAAGACATTTGGATTTAGAGTTGCATAGAGAAACGCTGCTCTTCAGGTCTCCTTCATTTTGAGATGCTGCAATATTATTGTTACTAATCTAAAGGATGAAAATGTTAGCAGCGTTGGATGAGAAGCAGTAAATGGCTTTTGTGTGCCAAAATAATACTGAGGCAGAAGGTCAGCTTCCTAGTTAGACGTGGGCTTTATATAAGCTTTAAATAATGACTTAACTCTTTGAAGACTTTCTGATGTTACTGTAATGGATAAATGTGAAACGTTAATGCAACACAATGGAGTTTTTTCCCTGTACTTATCTAATTATGTTCTTTCAGTGTATTTCAAATTGGGCCTCCAAAGCTAGTGACACCCAGTTGCATACTGTGTGAAGACTGAACACCCATGTAAGGGAGAGTGTTTAGAACAGAGTTCTCAAATTTTCCAGGAACATACAAGTGAAATGAAAAGAATCTAAATGCTTAAAAAAAAAAAAAAAAAAAAAAAAAAGGCATATATGAAATTAAGTTAGCCTTGGAGGCAGGAAAAAAAAAATGCAAACTTTGTCTGCTTTGGATTCTGAAAAAGGAAAAATGTGGGGAAAGGAAGCAGCAGTTTGTGCCTAATCTGAGCTCTGAGAGTGATTTTCATAATTGTATTCAGTTAGATTGGTTTCTGTGATTATCTCATCTGTAAATTGGGACAAAGAGTGTTACCTTGTTCTGTGGAAGTCACTGAAGAATGTGTAATTGTAAGGTATTTATTTTTGTATACAAGCTTTAATTAGTATCTAGCCTTTAATCTAGGGCTGAAGTACTGATTTTTAAATTTTATTTATTCCTGTTTTCCAGCACTAATAACATGTGTTGTCTTTTAGATTATTTACAGCAAATACACGGATCTTGTGCCAAAAGAAGTCATGAATGTGGATGATCCTGAACTGCAAAGACCAGATGAGGAGACAATTAGAGAGGTGTTGTATGCACTGATGTGCCTAGTTTACCAGAAGTATATTGTATGTCTTGTGTGTTTCAATGAGATGCGGACTGTGGTGTTTTCTTCTTCAGATAACAGAGAAGACGAGAGCAGCCTTGGAGAAGTCAGTGTCCCAGAAAATTGCGGCCGCTATGCCAGTTCGAGCGGCAGACAAACTGGCTCCTGCGCAGTACATACGGTGTGTAGCGCTGGTGCATGCATCAGATGTTAGGTACAGAATTAGGATGTTCCCTGACACTCAAGTCTATCCTTCTGGAGGTACTACAAAGCTAGTTCGTGTGTTATGAATTAACCTGCTCATGATAATTTAGTTTGAAGCGTGTTGAAGTATGTCTGAGTGTATCATGAGTGGTAGCACTTCTAGTGGCTTATTGCCTTAGCAGTAAAAACAGATTTGTCAGGGAGGACTGTGGATGAAGTAGTTCTGGAAATAGGTTCCCTACTGGGAGATTCAAGCTAAAACCAAGTTTGTTGCAAGATTCATCCTGTAAATAAGTTCAGTTGAAAGAATTTGTAATTATCAGGAAGCTAGTACTTGTGATAACTTTGTGAATCCAGGTTTAAACAGGAGAATAGAGCCCTGAGGAGGTGCATTCTATACGTATAGACCAAGTGTTCTCTGTGAGGTTACTTGTTCCTGGCATTTACAGTGGAAATGTCTTTAGTTGGTATGGATAAAGTTAAAATGCAGCCAGAGCAGTGAACTGAGGGAAAATGGTGGTAGGAAGGGAATACCTGGCTGCCTGCAAAAAGCTGAAGCACTCCATTTTATTCAGGTACACTCCGTCTCAGCAAGGTGTTGCCTTCAACTCTGGAGCTAAACAGAGAGTTATTCGGATGGTGGAAATGCAGAAAGACCCCATGGAACCTCCAAGATTCAAGTAGGTATTCAAAACTTCTTCATAGCAAATAAAACATTCTGAAGTGTATTTCCATATGATGTTCTGATTGCGTTTGTTTTGTTAATTGTTCAGAATTAATAAGAAGATTCCACGTGGACCACCTTCTCCTCCAGCACCTGTGATGCACTCTCCTAGTAGAAAGGTACAAAATACCATAGCTACCTTCTCACTTCCAGCTTCTAGGTGGAATCCCGAAGTCTACATTGATCTAGTTCATTTCTGTGTACTTTTTCTTCCTTTCTGTCCTTGTGATATTTTAAGTGACAGATTTGGTGCCTGGTACAGCCTCTTCTATTTTATTTATTTATTTTTTCATTTGGACAGTTCTGAAACTACCTCTTCTCCTACATAACTTGTCAAGGGTAGACATGCGTAGGTTTGCATTGCAGGACTTGTCTGTGGCACAGGCGAGTAGACTGAGGCTGTTAAAGTCTGCTCATTCTACTCTTAGAAAAACAATGGGGCATTTCTTGTATTGAGAGGGATTGTCTTCTCTCAGAGGTATGTGTAGAGATTCTTCAGTTTCCTACAACTTGAACTGCCATTTAATGTTCAAATGTTAACAACCTGACTGTAAGTTTTAAGCTGTGTGGTGAAAGTTTAGGTATAGCTAAATAGCTATACCATAACTTTTTTCTATGTTAGCAGAGGTACAATGCAGGAACATTTAATTCCTGCTAGGAAGGGTGGTTGGTTTTTTTTTCTTGGTTTGTCGTTTTGTTTTGTTTTGTTTGTTCCAGTGAGTGCCCTGAAGCTCATTAATGTCAATGGTACTACAGTTGCATTTGAGAATGGAAACAGTATTTCCTTTTGCTGTAAAACTAAAGATTATTTTCTCACTTAAATCAGATGACTGTGAAAGAGCAACAAGAGTGGAAAATTCCTCCATGCATTTCAAACTGGAAAAATGCAAAGGTAATCAAGTTGTCATAAAATCACCTTTCAAATATTAGACTTTGCTGTTAGACATACTATTCAATTATATACTGGTTTTAAACACCTAGAGTTAGATAAACTGGTTTCTTCCAGCACAGAGAATACACAGTTGTACAGCTCAGATTTTTTTTCCTCTCTGGTGCATTACAGTTGTCGAAATGACAACAATGTAGAACTGAGAATACATGGCTGAGAAAAGGAGAAAAATGATATTAGTTAAAATCCCCATAATAGTGCTGTATGTGGAGCAAACCAAAGTCTCTGGAGCTGATACAGTAAAGCCATCTGAACTGAAAAGGAAAGGGAACTTCTTAGAGAATCAAGCAGGTTTCTTTTTAATACTAGTCTGAATGTCCAGCAAGTTATCCTTCTTGCGTTCTTATACAATTAATTTTCATTATAGGCTAGCTTAGCTATTTCTTGTTTGAGTAGTTATGTTTTATACCTTTGTTTTTATCAGCTGGTAAGTTTACATTCAGAGGGAACTGAGAACTTAGAACATGCTGCAATGACCAATCTAGTTCTTGAACTTAAGCTGTTGTTGTGAGGCAGTCTCTTCAAACAGGGAAAGGACAAGCTGCATGCACTGATGTTATTTTTCCTACCCCAACACAGCTGCATCACTGGGACTGACACTAATTAGTAGATCAAATTTTAGGTTACAGATGCTAAAACCAAAGCATAAATTTTGTAGAGTTATCTGAAGAATCTTAAAATATCTATAGATACTTCCAGATTTCAGCTTCTGAAGGCATAGCAGGCATCTAGTGTCTCTTGCTTTTTCTTGCAGCCTTGGCCCTTAATTTCTCATTTTTGAGTCAGCTGATCTCTTAATAGCTGAACTCTTAATGAAAACATTTCAGGGAAATCAAGTTTTAAATACAAATGGTAAAACTACTTAGGAAAGCTGTCATCTACAATTCTTAAAGCAAAAGGCGGAGCTTAATCAGAAATTCATTCTCATTCATACTTGAAGGGAAAGTGTGACCTAGATTTGGGGTGGGGATGGAATTGGAGGGAAGCTTTGTATTGCCTGATGTGAATTTGGAGTACATCTAAAGAAAGTCCGTGGAGGTAAATTAATGATTGGCTGAATTCTGTGATAGTGTATTTTTTTGTTGTTTTCTTACCCAATAAATGTAATAAAGTTTGCTATTAAAAACCTTGCTAATTTCTGTAACTGCCTGCCTCCCCTTTAGGGTTACACCATCCCATTAGACAAGCGTCTGGCTGCAGATGGAAGAGGACTGCAGACTGTTCACATTAATGAAAACTTTGCCAAGCTTGCTGAGGCTCTCTATATAGCTGACAGAAAGGTCAGATGGTTGTTTAAATTGTTCTGTTCCATGTGGTTTTACCTTTATTATGTGTTTAATTCCTTGGGAAAATCAGCTGGGAGAGAGCAATAGCTTTTTCAGTCTGTCCTGCTTCTAGGTTCCTGTAACATTTTTATCCCCAGTATGGTTGAATCAGTGGTTCAGCATGGATTAAATTATTGGAGGTCATGTCTGTTGTTCCTCTGCTTGAATTGTGATATTTTTCTGGTCTTGAACTTCAACTATAGGACTCAATTCTTCCCGTTTATCGTGTAACTCCAGTGCAGAAGATCTGCTGCACCCCAGGTGCTAACTAGGGGTCTTATGTGTGCAGGCTCGTGAGGCTGTGGAGATGCGTGCCCAGGTGGAGAGGAAAATGGCTCAGAAAGAAAAAGAGAAACATGAGGAAAAGCTCCGAGAAATGGCCCAGAAAGCAAGAGAAAGAAGAGCAGGGATCAAAACCCACGTTGAAAAAGGTACATTTCTTTGTTACTGAGATACTGTGGGGTTGTCTGTTTTTTTTTTTTTATACTCTCTGAAGCGTAGGTTTGCAGAAATAACCTGAGAAATTAAAATACCCAAATGTTAACTATAAATGTAACATCTGGTTTTTACATCTTTCCTTGAACAGCCAATGTGTTTGCTTAATTTGTGGGGATCTGAATTTCAACCTCAGGTTTAAGGAGATTGTTTAGAAATTGATCACTATAACTGTACAAAGTAATGGCTTTCATGGACTGTTCCAATTTGATTTCTTTTTCAGGAAAGGCTTGTTTTGACTTTGTCTATGAGAACTAAGATGATAAATGCAGTATTCTGTCTCTGATGTTGTTATAATTGGTCTTAAAAAGAGGTAGCTTTGGCTAGCAGGCTCAGAATCTAATAACCTAACTAAATCATACCGTTGTGGTGTCTTATGTGTTGATTGAAGTGACATTTCAGAGATCAAGGTGCTGAACTTACAAAGCAGTTCTCTTAATGTCACTTAAAGGTGGAGAATATGATCATATACTGCAGCTGGAATGGACTAACCTGTTTCCAACAGTACAGGCTGAGAACTAGCAGGCTGCAGAGCAGATCTGTTGAGAAGCACCTGGGAGTCCTAGCGGACAAAATGCTGAAGAAAAGCTAGCAGCATGCCCTGGCAGCAGTATTCCTAGGGGCTCCTAAGCTGCATCAGCAGGAGTGCAGCCAGAAGGACAAAGGAAATAGTTGTTTTTCCTTTACTGGTCATGTGCTAGACTGCATCTGGAATAGTGTCCACTTAAGAGACTCTCAGTTCAAGATAGGCATTGATGAACAGGAATGACTTCAGTGGAGGGTCACCAAAATGGCCAGGTGGCCAGAGCATCTGTGTGGTGAGATGCTGAGAGAATGAAGCGTGTTCTGCCTGCAGAAGAGAGAGCTTGCTGTTAACCTAATGTCAGGCTTCCTATGGAGAGATCAACAGCTACACCGTGGAAAAATGAGAGTGGTTAAAATCTCAAGTGGGTACTTCCAACAGTGTAGGAGGAGAAAAAATTTTCATCAGGACAAAAAACAGTGGAACAGGTTGTCCAGAGAGGTTGAATGTCTATCCATGGAGGGTTTTCCAGGGGAAAGCTCAGAGCAACATGGTTTGATTTCAGCATTCATCTTGCTTGGAGCAGATTAAAGTAGACATTGTATTCCAGCCCAAGAGATTTGGTGATAAGGAGTCACAGAATGTTCTTCAAGATGTCTGTGTTTGAATGGCATTTTTATACTAATGTGTAACACAGAAGAGGGTATGATACAATCATCAGCAGGTATTTAGAGTGTTAATTTGTAGATGGACAAAATTCTGAGCTCTTTAAAGTTCAGAAAACGTTGTTGTGTATGTCTGCTGTAGGTCTCTTATCAAGGATGTTTAATTGAGCAAATTACTGTTCTCCTTATGTCCAGTTTGTTTAAAAAGTAACATACAGTGCTAAGGATCGCTTCTCTTTTGAAAATGAATGTTGAGTTGAATGACTGTGCCAATGTCTGTGCTGTAGTTAATTCAGACTTCAGTAGCTGTCTCTAATAAGCAATCTTGCATGTGTTCAGAGGATGGAGAAGCTAGAGAAAGAGATGAAATAAGACATGACCGGCGCAAAGAGAGACAGCACGACAGAAATCTCTCCAGGGCAGCTCCTGATAAAAGGTGAGTCACAAACAAAGAAGCTGCTTTATTACTGTACTAATACAGGATTCCCCACTACAGAAGCTATTACATACAGCTTTCTCCATTGCCTTGACATCGGTGCCTGAATTTTACGTTGTGGAGATGCTCACTGGTGTGAAATGGTACAACTGAGTTAGAGTATGGCAGTGTTCCTGTGATAAGGGCTTAAAGCTCTGTTAACTTTGCTGGCTATATGCAGGAAATAGTTGGATTGCAACCATAATACTTAATGAATGTACAATAAGTATTCGAAGTTGAAAGGAAGTGTGGGGCTAGCCTGTGGTAAATTATAGTCATTAATATAGCACTTGTTTGGAGAACCCATGTCTTTGGAAAGTTAAGCTTAGGTTATCTGCAGTCAAACATATCTGGAAAAATCAAAATTTCTTAAATCAGACAAGAGAAGATTTCATATTTGCTGTTGTTTTGGGTGGGGTTTTTTGTGTCCTTTTAGGGGCAGGAGACGATTGGTTGGTTGGCAGATCCTCAGCATGTTCAGACTTTATTACCATGTTCACAGCAAGGAGGTTGATACCTGTGTCTTCAGCAAGACTGAAATATAATCTATAAGTAGATTTTTCTTGAAACTGTACATTTAAAATGTGTTTAGATTTATGAATGTAAGCTGAAGTAACTTGTTTGCCCAACCTACTGAGATTCCTTGAGGACAAATGGTTTCTGGAGGCTTAAAATCTCTAATATCTTAAAATTAGATTGCCCAGCCTTTCAAGAATATAATTATATTAGTTTGTGCAAAAAAATATGATATTTTAGACCAAATCAGCTTGATATAAATTGCAGATAGTGGAAAGTAAATTTAAATGTCATGCTTAGTCTGAACATAAGTTTCCCAAATGTTTCTTTTCCCAGGAGACAAATTTTAAATGTTACCTAGTGAGAAACAGTACCGGTTAGAATCTGGTAGCTGGGGCAAATAGTTAGCAACTAATAGAGAATCGGGTCGCAATTGAACATTGGGAAGAAAAAAAAAAAAAAAAAAGGTTTATCTGGCTTAATACAACTCAGAATTTTCATTTCAGGTCAAAGCTGCAGAGAAATGAAAACAGAGATATCAGTGAAGTTATTGCACTAGGTGTACCCAACCCCAGGCCATCTAATGAAGTCCAGTATGACCAGAGGCTGTTCAACCAGAGCAAGGTAAAAATACCTTGTCACAGTTGTGTAGTTTTCTGTGAGAACAAGCAAGCATGTTCCAGTGGGCACAGGTAGAGTCCAAAGGAGACCTTGTTTTAATGGATGGTGTGGATGAGCTCTGAGAAATCTCTACTTAATGGGTAGCAAACTGCTAATCTCCCTAATCTGTAGCTGATGCAGCAATCATCGGGATATTCAGAATGTGTAACTGTTTTAAAGTGGATTGGGTCTGTGGAAAGAAAAGTAGGAGAAAAAAGCTATTTTGCCTTCAAGTTGCAGTAGCTTTCTTTTGTGTAAATGTACTGATTGAATAAGGAAAACTGCCCTGAAAGAGAAGCAAGTAAATACTTGCCATTGTCATTAATGTTTATATTATAAAACCTTCTGAATATACAATTAACAGAAACATTTGTCCCTGCAGTTCTTACTATTGAGAGATTAAAAAGAGAGATTAGGCTTTTAGAAGTCCCACAATAGTCCTGCAGTGTATCAGTCATTCTTTTCCATGCCTGTACCGGAAGACTTGTAGGCAGAAGGGAAAGGTGACGAATCAAAATTGAGCAAGCAGGCATCTCTCCTACTTCCATGGCTTACATAAACTTGTGTGAGATTTAGATGAGTCAGCTTAAATCACATTTGCCAGAAATTCTGATTAATATGCATTTCTGTATGGTTGCACTTGGCTATTATAGCCAGCTGTACTTGCAGGGCAGACTGAGACAATAGATTATTCTGAAATATGAGTGGCCTGCAGTCCTTCCTGCTTTCTGGCAGTGTAGAATTGGTCTTGACTGGAGCTTGTAAACATGGTGTTAAGTTGTCTGGACTTAATCTCAGACCTGAAACCACTCATAGCATACGAAGAGCTTGAACTTGATAGAAATAGTAGTAAATCATATAGTAGTCTTTATGTCTGCATGACAGCAAGCCTATATCATGATGTTAAAATAAATTAGCTGAAGTTTGGCACTCATTTACATTACACAGCTGTACACCTTTCTCCTTCACAGGGCATGGACAGTGGCTTTGCTGGAGGAGAGGACGAGATTTATAATGTTTATGACCAGCCTTGGAGAAGTGGCAAAGATATGGCTCAAAACATCTACAGACCAAGTAAAAATGTTGATAAGGATATGTATGGTGATGATCTAGAGACTCGAATTAAGACCAATAGGTAAGAAAATAAAAACAGAATACACTCAATTAGTGTTCTGAAGTCCCAAACACTTGAGTATAATATCTTCTCCCACAGGTTTGTTCCTGACAAAGAATTTTCTAACTCCGATCGTAACACCAGAGGAAGAGGCAGGGACGGACCAGTTCAATTTGAGGAGGATCCTTTTGGTTTGGACAAGTTTCTGGAAGAAGCCAAGCAACATGGTGGTTCTAAACGGCCATCTGATAGCAGCCGCCCTAAAGAACATGAGCATGAGAGCAAAAAGAGGAGGAAGGAGTGAGTGCCTCTGTACCTTGAGTAGCAAAGAAATGGACTACAAGCTTGGACTTCATAAAAAAAAAAAAAGTGTTTTTAATATCACAGAGGTATATAGGGTGATGCCATGTAAAGAAGCAGTTCAGAACTCTTGTGCTGTGTGGAGATGCATATACACACACTAGTTCCTCTACCAAGGACAGTTTCCTATGAAGAATGGAGACTGCCTGGAAATATTTCACAGGGGAACTGTTCTATAGCAAGTTCTCTGACTTTGCTAATTCCCTGTTGCCCAGCATCTCAGGGTAAGAATGTAGCCCCTTCCCACCACCGTGGTTTTATTAAGTAGCTCAAGCTTTTACTTCATTTGTTACAAGCTCTCCCACTGTAAATAATTACTGTATCATGCTGTAATAGATGCTAGAGAGCTTATATCTGCGTTTCTGTGTTGTTCCATAGTTTATTTGAACAAGGAAGGGAAGCAGCTGGATTCTGTTTTAAATCCAATATTCACAGTTTCTCCATATTCTTTATTTCAGTTTCTTTACACTTAGTGAAATAAAGCCTCTTTCCACAGTTCATTCACACTGATTCTCTCTTTTGTTGAAGGTATCTTCTACCTTGCTGTTGTCTGAGAAATAGCTGAAAACAATGGAAATTGTTCACGTTAGGCAAAAACTTTGACTTCTTTTTATTTCTGATTTTCTGAAACATCTGTATGGAAGGTAGACATTAATGTGTGAGAGCAATAGCGACAGCTGCTGAGTCCTGGAAGGAATGTTAAATAAAATTTACTGATAAGATTAGCTGTGGTCATGCAAAACACATCTTAGAAGTTTGGAATTTCAAGTGGAATTAACAGAAGTACTCATTCTGCTTTTAGAGAGACTTGTCTTTTTATTAAAAAAAAAAAAAAAACAACAACAAAACTGCCTTCTATTCCACTAAAAAGAAGCATTTTAGCTCTTGTATCTCCTTTTAACAGTCCTTGGCTTCACTGGTAGGTAAGTAAATATGGGTATCTTGCAACTTCAAGAGTAAAATGGAAATTGAGGATCTCATGCTAAAGACTCACCAGTGGTAGTCACAGTACTTATTTTAGTAATTGCCTACAGCTAACATCCTATGTTATTTTCAACTCAGTTTAACTAGTATTAGCTTGTTGCCTGGCTTATTGCATCTTGAGAGTGAATTCAGTAAACTACTAAAGTTTTGCTTTTCTTCTGCACCATTGTTAACTTCCAGGCCAGCTGTAAGACACCATGCAGTAACCACAACAAAGAAAGGCTTCTGTAGTACGAGCCATTTTAAGCAAAATGCTTTACTGTAATCAACATATTGCAAGACCCCCTGAAGTCTCTTACAAATTGGTTGTACGCTGCTTGTCAGAACAATATGGCCAAATTCATATTGAGTATTTAAAGTCATTAACTGATAATGTCTGCTCCAGCAACCTGCTCGTTGTTCTTTAGCTAGGTCAGCTGAAGCACATGCAAGTCTACAATAAAATCACCTTAGTCATTTACCTTAGTTAGAGACTGTACCAAAAGCAAGCTTCCAGCTGGCACTGCACTGTCACTTGTTTTTACTGGTTTAAAAGCTTAGCTTTGTATTCTGTTATACTCCACCCTCTCCCTATAATGCAAATTTGATGTTGGAGTCTGCTTGCAGAAAACTTTATTACAGCTAGATAAAGGGTTGCATAGCAATTCCTGAAGAATTTTACCGCATCTGTGTTCCTTTAGTTTAGCATAATGGAAAATCTATGTCTGGACATGGTTTCTCTCTGGGTCTATTACGGTTACACAACTCTAAGTAGTCAAGCTGACGTGGTGGAATAAATAACTATAATTTTAGAAACACGTTAGAAGTATACTGAAGTGGCAAAATGCTTAATCTCACTGGAATAAGTATGGCATTAATTTGACGTTACAGCATCCATGAGGGAACAGAATTAAAGACCCAACTCCGTATGCTACTGCACTAAAGGGGTTAAACCATTACCTTGGCGCCTTCCAGTATGTGGGAGTCCTTCTGGAGCACATTCTGAACCTCTTCTGGAGATGAGAATTTAATCCAGCAGTAACGTTTGTGGAAGCCTGTGTCTTTGTCCTAGTTACAGGTTAAGGGAAGAAGCTGGTTACTGTAGGAAGTTTTTACATGGGCTGTTAAATTTTCTATCCACGTCCAATTTAAGGATTCAGAAATAATCAGAGAAATCAGTACAACTGTTCAAAAGTCTGCTTCATACTTTAAAACACGTATTTTCATTGACAGCTGGGAGGGGGCGTGAGCTATTAGAGTGGAATAAAGCAGGGCCGGTAGTCTCAAGTTGTCCTGAACCTTCAGCAGGGATGGATTTTATTCTTTAGAGTGCCCGCTATGACGCTACGTTTTGGGTCTTTAAGAAATGCAACGTCGATCGTTTAGCCAGCCAGGTTAAGAAACAACCACCCGGCTTTCAAAGCCCGCGGCAGACATTAATACTGAGAGGCCTGGGAGAGCCGGTGCTGAGGGGGGCAGAGCCCGCGGGCTGGGTGCAGCAGGGGAGGCCGGGGGACTGCGGGGGGCAACGGCGGATACTTACGAAGGGCAGCTGGCACCTCTGCACCGACCCGAACTGGGAGAAGTACTCCTTCAGCTCCTCTGCGGGAGAAACGGACGCATGGTTACTCGGCCCTGCGCCATAGGGGACGGAGCCGTGGCAGCCCCAAGTGCTGGGAGGGGGGGGGAGGGGTAGGGAGTGAGTCGCCGCGCACTCACTGCTCGATACCGTCCAGGGAACCTCGGCCACGAAGATGTCGAAGATCCGCCGGGACTGCCGAGCTGCCCCACGCGCTGCCGCCATCTTGTGAGCCGCGGCGTTCCCCCGCTCCGCCCCGCCTCGGCAGCGCGCGCCGTCCGACCGCGGCGGCGCAGCCAAAATGGCGGCGGGGGCGGCCGCGGCGGCGCTGGGCCGGGAGGGCGGGGAGGATGCTTTCCGCCGGCTCTTTCGCTTCTATCGGCAGCGCGACACGGCGGACCTGCGGGGGGTGGTGGACTTCTCCGCGCCGGGGGGGCAGGTAACGGCGCGCCGTCGCCGCCCTCGTTGTGCGGGGCTGGGGGCCGCTGGGTGGCACGGCGAGGCCACGCCGGCCTGTCTCCGGGCCGCGTCCCTGAGCGTTTCCCACGTCATCGCAGCGTCGAAGGGCCTCACGGGGCCGGAGGTGGGCGCCGTACGAAGGGCAGTGCCCGCAGACGCCCCACACGATGGGCGGCGGCGCCCGCCACGGTGAGGCGCGGAGCGGCCCGGGCACCGCCTCGGCAGAGCGCCTCGTGTCGGGGTGCCACGATTGGGGGTGGTGCCGGTGCGCAAAGCTCCTGCACGGGACGGAGGGCTGTGAGGGATGCTGATGTTCACGGACGTATCCCCTAAGCCGCCGCATTAACAAAAATCCTCTCTGCAGATATACTATTTCTGCTTATGCTTGCTTATTGCTACTGCTAGTTAAATTTCTACTCAGCAGTAAGTGATCTCCAAAGCCTCCAACAGAAGTGTGCGTTACTTGAGAGAACCAAACAGGCTGGTGCTGTTTTCTGGGCCTGCCAGATATCTTGGGCCAGAAAAAGCAAGGAGAGCCAGAGAGGGGCGAGGGTGTGCTTCTCCCACCCGAGGAACACGTGGCTGGAATTGGGGCAGCCTTCCCCTCAGTGAGGTTTCTTTTCCTGTTGTCCCAAAAACCACCAGGTTCAGCTGTGAGCAGGAGAGCCTCTGAAAGCTGTATCTTTGTGGTTCAGTAGTTTCACCATGTGGGTGACTGGAAAGTGGTCCTTTGAGCTCATCTCCTGTTTTGTCACCTAATAAAAGGGTAACAGATCTCTTCTGAAGTAGTATTAAATTTGGATTCCCTATGAGACTATACAAATAATGAGGGTAGAGCATATAGCTAAAATGAAACCTGACCTAGTTTTTCATATTTCCAATACTTAGCCTTTTATTTTTATTGTTGTATTATAATAAATACTTCTCTATCTTTTCAGACAATAATTTTGATACTGTTAACTGAACACAAAACTTGACCTATAGGAAATTGTTCAGGCATTAGCATTGAACAGAGTAGTTGTTAACCTTTCAGCCTTTGCCGAGCTTGCAGCAAAACTTTATCAAATAAAGGATTCTGGCGTTACAGCCCTTCTGGGGAGTTCACAGTCCTTGAAAGCATCACAAGCATCTGTCCTCTCTCTGTGTCTTGCTCTTGTGCCTCTTACCTTCTGGGATTAGCTGACAGCTTTTTAGTGAAAGAGTCTTTGATTCCTTTTCCCCCCAGGCTAATAGCATATAGTTTTTCCCTTAAAGAAGAACTGTAGGCCAGCCAGATTGGCCTAGATACTGTTGTTCTTTTTCTCTCAGAAGAGTGCTTCAAGTGATGGAGATCTCCAGTGAAGTGCGACATCCCCAGCTGCTCTGCTACAAAGCATATTTTACTAGTTCAGCACATACAATCTTTCAGTGTAGGAGCAGGTCGTCTTCTTGGGGAGCCCTAGCAGCAGCTGGTATGTAAGCAGTTGGTGAAGACTGAAAAACAGTAAAGGCTCAGTCAAAGGAGTTTCCCTCCTGGGTGTGGTCTATAGACAAAACTCAGAATAAAGCTCTTCAAGGCTGGCAGTTACAGAGCTGCTTTTGGCAGAATTGAGAAGTTGGTAAACTGAGCATGTTGCCAGAAATTGGCTCCCAGTACTGGTTTAGAGTTGTCTTCTCAGCCTGTAGCGACTGATTTGTACTTCATTTGCCGGTGCGGACTGGGGAATTGAGCTGCAACAAAACCAGTGCATCTCTACTCTGTCCTCCCTGGGAAAGTTCTCAGTCCTAAGGAGAGCAGCGAGAATGAGGTGGATACTTTCAGAAACAGTGTGGGCTTATTACAGCTGAAACAGGTATTATTGCAATTCAGTGTACTACACTCCTTACCCTTGTGGTAACAATGTGGTATTCAGCATCTATAGGGTTTCTGCAGTCCTTTACATCAGACAGTTTTGGCAACTTCATCACTGTCCCTTTTCTCCTGTAATTACAGATGAGAACATTCACTTACCCTATGGAATTCTGAGCAATAACTGTGATTGGGAAATGCTTTGAAGGTGTGAAGTGTTACGAGGACTACATATTGCTCTCTCATGGAGATTGATATTCAGCAGAATGGTTTTTACAGATTGAGCTGTAATGTGGAAATGGGCAAACAGTGCAGATTTTTTTCTTAATACAAATCATTCTTTATGAATGAAGGATGGCTCTCCCAATTTCTAAGTCTTGTAAAATCTGTAGATACTAGTAGATGTAAGTACAGTACAGTAAACTGTAGATGCTACTCTGTTAGCAGCTCTGTGTGTCCTGTTTTGGTTGCAGTTGTTCAGATAATAGTTCCCTTGTTTTCACAAGGTTCCCTTTATTTTAATGGAATATGGTAGCACTCTACAGGTGCTGTTTTTGAATGAGTTTTGTATCTATTGCTTCTTTTTCCTCCGTTTAACAGATCTGCTTTCTTTTACCAGGTGTTCAGATCACAGCTCAGTGTTTCTTCAGTCAGTGACCAAGATGCCTGCAGGGCAGGACTGCAGCCAGTTAGCCGGTGGAAAGCCTACGGCCTCAATGGGTACCCAGGTAGCTACTCTGATTTCAAGAAAAATAATTACATCATTGTTGCTTCTGATTCAGGCATCCTCCATTTTATCTTTCCTCCCCCCATCTGTAAAATCTACTTAGCTTTACCTCAGCATAATTTAATGTTTGTGATGTTGATTGGTTGTTGGTTTTTTTCCTTCTTGTTGGTTTGCTGTTTTGTTTTTTTTTTTTAAAGGGCAGGAGGACAAACACATCAGTTAAAGGATAAGATGCAGTGATACATGGAGGTTAGCACAGAAGAACCAGTAGTTTCATGGTATCTTAACCAAACAGACCATCCCTTGTGGGAAAGAATCCATACTGCCATAACTTTTGATAGAAATTTTATACTTCTGCAGCATCGGTTCCTCCTCAACATATATCATAAATATTAGATAAGTGACTGAAATACAGCCACTTCAGGCCTGAAGCGTGGCCTCTATTTACTAGTGTACAGGAAGTGAATATTGACCTCTTGTCCTATGCAAGGTACAGCATAATTTCGTTAGGCACATTGTTTAAATAAACTGAAATTGATACTAGATTTTCAGGTCACTTAGTATAGACATAGAAAGATGTCAGGTTGGATGGGACTTTTGGAGGTCTCTGGTCCATCCTCTCTGCTTTAAAGCAGGGCCAGTTTGAGAGTTAGATCAGCTTGCTGAGAGCTTTGTTTGGGTAAGTTCTGCAAACCTCCAAGGACAGAGATTACTTTCTGTGCATTTGATCCATTGCTCAGCTGTTCTCACTGTGATTTTTTTTTTCACCTTTTGTCTAATCATAATCTGCATTGCTGTAATTTGTAACTTGCTTCCTATAATCTTGCTATGCACCCTGGAGAAGAATCTGATTCCGTTCTTCGCAGTCCCCCCTTTAAGTGGCTTTTAGTCATATAGGCCAACGTGCAATCAGCCTTAATTGCCACAAGGGTGCACTACTGACTCAGGCTCAATTTGTCCTCCAAGACAAACTGGTTTTATGACAGGTTGTTCTTGTTGACACCTGCTTGTCTTACCAAGATTGAGGCTGGAGACCACTTGCGCTAGGTTCATACTCTGTGCTGCAGGATTCTGCTGCAGTATGAAAACTGCATTTGCATCCTCAAGGCAGATTTTATTATTACACAGATCCCCAAGGAATTCCTCTTCTGCTTATTTCGCTTGGGCTCTTTCAAGGCCAGAAATGTTGCCTTCGATGCTTGGATTCTTGTTCTCAGTTCTGTATGTAATTAGCCCTCCAGGCTTCAAGTCCTTCATTAGCACCTGGAGGCAATACATCCCTAGTACAGTGTAATTCATATAGGTGGTAAAATGTTTTAAAAACTGCACATCAAAAACTGTTGACAGAAAAGGCAATGTTATTACTCCGTTCTATACGGAGGCCAACAGAAAGTAAATTTAATGTTTCTGGCAAAGAAACTTGTTGTAATCAGACCTGTAAGGAAGCTACCTGTAGACTGAAGGTGCAGGGAATAGAATGAAGTGAGTGATGATGTCTTATGACGATACTAAAGGCTCTTTTTCTAACCACTTAGTTTAATTTTCTGAGGTCTGTGAGATATGCTGGCAGGAAGATTCTTCCATGCTTTTATTACCGCTTTATAAAGGCCACAAGGCAAGTTTGTATCCTACTGAGACATCTAGACTTGCTTCTTCCTTTTTCATCTATTTTTGCCTTGATATGACTGCAAGTTCAAAAAGACAGAATAGGGCAAAACCTTGAAACCTCCTTTTCCTTCATTCCTGCTGTATCCTTATCTTTCTTTGTATGTGAATGTGTTGGTGAGTCTTACTGAATTGACAGTTTTTGAAAGAAAGCCTTGATTCTCAAAATGAGTATGATACAGATTAATAGCATCTCCTCAGCACTCTCATTCATCAATGCTGTCAATCTTGTCTTGGAAAGAAACACCCCTGGGTGTTGGGGAAAAAAATCCATAGAGAATCCTAATATGCTTATATCCTTAAATAGAAGGTATGCCTAATAATGGCATGTCTTATGGCAGGGACTCCTTTCTGTTAAGATATGGACCAAACAGATCCATTGCATCTGTGCTAACCCTCTTATTTGGACTGTTGCTTGAACTCTGCCTGAAATGCTTGGCTAAATCACTGTGCTCACTAGCTACTTATTTACTTCATTTTGTTGATAGGTTTTGCAGTCAGTGCTAATTAACAGACTACAGCAACATAGCTGGAATACAGTTTGATTTTCATCCCGTTTGAGTAACACCATACAAAAGTGTAAAGATTGATACAACCACACTTGCTTGGAAATAAGCACAAAGCAAAGGAAAAAACAGTTTGTGTTCTAAGAACTTGTCCTGTGGACTGATCTCTGCAGTTCATGACAGCGAAGGAGCAATGAAGTAGACACAAGAAGAGAGAATGAGTTCTAAGACAGCAACAGGGTCATTTTGAAGACTATAAATTAACCATCACGATAGCTGTAATAGTTATAAAATCTGTAATTAAAGGGTTAAAGAGAAGAATTCTGCTGAAGCATTTCAGTATCAAATTTACTCCAAAGCAGCTGGCTTTCCAACTTCTCACTCCTTTATCTACCTGCAATGTTTTGCACAGATATGTTGTTGCCTTTGAGTGCCCTCCATGCCTTTTAACTTACAGGGATACAGGTTTTGTTTTGAAAAAAACAGTAGGTCTTAACCTTTCGGACCTGTTAATAGATTTCTAAGGTGTTCTTTCAGTACCTCCAACCCTTCTCCTTTGCTCTGATTTTATTAAAAATAGGGATATGCCTAACCATGCTTTCTCCCTGTACCCCCTCTACCTTTTTCTTCCTGGTCAGGGTTTATTTTCATACAAAACCCTTTCCTTCCGGGCTGCCAGCGTCACTGGGTGAAACAGTGTCTCAAGCTATACACCCAGAAACCCAATGTCTGCAACCTGGACCTGCATATGGCTCCTGAGAAGACCGCTGATCTGTGGGGGCAAAGCAAGGAAAAGCTGAGGTGAGTCCAGAACAACCTTTGGTCAAAACTAACAGAGCCAGAAGTGCTCAGCTCTGAGAAGGTTGAATTAAAAATAGCAAGGAAAGAAAGCTGAAAAAGATTGTGTACGTGCTGGCAGTATGCAGATCATGTCAGACATGCCAAGTTAAAGATGTATCTTTGTATAATGTGCATCCTTGTTAAATCTCTTCTTTTACATTAACAACATGATTTTCTAGTAGCAAATTATGCCAAATCTGTCAGTCTAGGGTAAAATAGCAACCCTGGCTGATGTCATGGTGCTCAGAAGCTTGCGAAGCTCAACTACAAGTGGAACCATGAGGTCTCCCTAGACCTCAGTTTTTCTGAGGCAAAATGGATCCTTTCTAAACGTGCTGTTCCTGCTAAGCACTTCTTTCAAGTCAGCTGCTGGATCTAGCATGCTGTAATTGAAAAGCTGTACATTCCCTTTTTTGTATATGCACTCAAGTTAACCAGTTTCCGTGTTTTGATTTTTCAGATTTTTTCTTTCATCCAGTCTGAGATGGCGATTAAATGTGTGCCATTTTGATGTCAATCTTGTTTACTTTGAAAGATTCCCACAGGATCAGAGTTGTGTGGCAGACAAAGGTGCCTTTCTTCTACCCAGTTTGGAGGTTAATGGAGAATTTGTCCAAGTTTTAAATTCAAACAGAAAACGTTAAAATCTAAGCTTTTTTAAAAATAGTAATTGTAAAAATAAAAGGACGTTAGATGCTGTTTACAGTATACAGTAATTATTTAGTTAGGTATTTATCATTGTTGATTTAATTGCTTATTTTTTATAAGGTTGTGTCATGTGCTGGAGTGACCAGATTTCCCTGCAGCTCTCATCTTTTGCTACAGCCTGTTAGGAAAATTGATGTGCTAAGATTTTTCTTTAAAAAAAAAAAAAAGTTCTTAACATCCAGAAGAAATGGATGAAGAAAGCAAAGTTTGAACTTCTAAATATTCATACCTGAGAGAGAAGTTAGAGTGCACTTGAGTCTTCCAGGCTCAGTTAGAATTTGTTACAGAACTTCAAATGCCTCTTTTTTTTTTTTTTTTTTTCCATCACATATGAAAAAATCTTTCTTTGAAAGTGGACTGTGGCCTACAGCTGAAAAAGATTGGGTACTATTCCAACTTGACAGACCTTTCCCAGCAGTTCCTCCTGCACACATGGAATGATCAGAACAGAGGTTAATTTGCAGCTGAATCTAGTTCAGTTGAAAACAGCATTTGGAAGAGCAATGGCTGGCAGGAACACCATGTTTTATTAAGCATTTGGTTTGGTCTTCACATCTGCAAACTGCTGTATCTATGCTTTACCTAGGGGGAAGCAGATCAAACTAGCCAACTTGTCTGGTATTAGGAGTGAGAACTTTTCAGAGAATCGAGAAACAGCATGCTTAGCTAGAAGGAGGTCTGTTTCTAAAGCTTTTTATCTTTCCATCTTCTTCTTCAAGGCTTTTTAATCTTCCATCTGATAGATACCTAAGCGTGCTTGGATCATGACATATCTGCTGTTTGCAGGAATCATAAGGTAGGGAGAGTCCATGCAGTTCCTAGAAATGTATGCTGTGCTCTCTCTGCAAAGCGGAGTTCTTAAAGTGCAGAGGACACGAGTCCCTGCCAGGGATATATATGCGTGTATATGTAAGGAAACAGTTGGGAGGATTTTATGGATGGAATCATTTATCAGCAAGTAAAGAAAAAAAAAAAAAAGAATGCTTCAGAGCATCTCCCCTCATAATCTTCAGTCTTGCTCTCTTTCTAATATAGCTTAGCCTGAACTTTTCAGTGTTTTCTTGCAGGAGCACCTCTGCTACAAGCTTAGGAACTCATTATTTCCAAATACGTAACACTTCAGATTTTCCCCTTCTAAACAGTCACATATGAAATCACATGCAAAATAATAAATTCTGGGAATCCGGACCTTCTGAGCTAGTGTTCCTGCTTCTGTGTGAACATTAATGCAGTAGCTAAAGAAGATGAAGGGCACTTTCAAAAGGCAGGTGCAAAAGATGTTTAATTGTGAACATTAACTTATCGCTTGGAAGATGCAGAGGAATGAGTTGTGGCCTCTCAATTTTCTAAATGTTGTTACTTGTTAGTAGGCTCCATAAATTGTTCCAAGCAACATGTATTTGATGCTTACTGTGTTGCTGCATTATGGCAATTACAGTTGCTATTACCCTGTGATAAAGAAGGAAACTGGAAAGATGACTTTCTTTCAAGATTCAGTGAGCTATGAAAAAATCACTACAGGTAAAGAAACTGGCCTTAAATTCCTGTTCCCAGTTTAGCTTACAAGCTACTAATACTAAAGATCAATAAAGTGAAGGGCAGAAACAAGCTGTATGTCCAGTAGAAATGCACATTGAATGCACATGCTTGGCTGACACTTGACCATGGCAGCACAGATACTATTAATTCAGTTTTGTAAAGATTATGTCTTGCTGAACTAATGAGGCTATAAATGAGAGCCAAGCATCTGGCGCTACTGTTCTGTTCTGTCTCCTCCCTTTCCTTTCTTTCTTCACCATATCTCACGACTAAGCATGAGAAAAGAAACTGAAATTTCTGGGATAAGTGGACTAGGAGATATATGTGTACCTTCTTTTTTGTATTTGTCACTAGCATGCTTCTGTCTGATTTACTACAGTAGTACTCTTTGGTGTAACTTTGGCTTAAAGAGAAGTCCTCACATAGTAGAAGCCCATCCCTGAGATATCTTCCTGCCTTCCACGTCTTCAAGTAAGAAGGGTAAATAGCTGTGAGCTTACAGGTCACTGCATTAGGGTTATCACTTAGGAAAACAGTTCTGTATGCATTATGCTGCTCTTTCCTAAAAAAAAATAATAATAATAATAATAATAAATCCAGTGTACTTTTGGTCATCTGTGACATCCTGGATAGAAAACACCCATAGTCTAAATTCCTTGACATTACAAGATGCATATATTCGTATCTAAAGTCACCTTACAGAGCTAATTCATCCTAAGGGCTTCTTGTAAAAGTACCAAGCAATGGAACTAATGGCCTTTTGCTTAGGAGAGTGTTTTACAGCTTCACATACTTCAGCTAACACATTTTTCTTGTAATTTTCCATCAAGTGCCTGAAATATTTCCTTCTTGTGTTTATACGTTTTAGTCTTTACAGATTGTTTTTCAGCTGCACAAATAGTACATGCTTAATTCTGACTTACAAGTCTGTGCCAGTTCACTGTGTTACCTCTGTATGATATCCCAGCTTAGTACCAATGAACAAATACAACAGCAATTGGCAGTAGACTCCACAACATTTGCAGATTGAATGAACTGAATTTTTCATTCTGAAATTCAGTTCAGAAACAGTGGCAATAAAAGTAAAATGAAAATCAAAGTTTAGCACTGATGGTTTTAACAGGCTCACGTGGATGAATGAATCTCATTACTGCATACTATAGTATCATGAAATCTCTCAGAAATTAGCATGTATCCTGTTTATTTCAATTTTGTCTTTGCAGAAGGAAAGGTTCCAGTAAATGTGAGCCCAGAAGCTTACTGGAGAAGCTGCGCTGGGTGACCCTTGGTTACCATTATAATTGGGATACCAAGGTATTGCAATTTAATTCCTTTTCCTTTTCTTTTCTTCAATATAAGTACTCAGGATTGCAGACAGAAAGAGTGTATTATGGAATAAAATTTAGTAAGGTTCATAGGATCCTACACAACAGTCTGGAGGAAGGGCTGTAACACACCATGCTCCTAAGAACATTTTAATCTTTTTGGATTCACTATGGAGGATTTGACAGCAAAAGCCTATTGCTGCCTTCTTTGCTTCAAAAGGTAACACAGCAGCATATGCTTTGCTCTAGACCTGTGACTCCATTTCAGGATAAGTGAGCATTTTTACCTTTCTAAAAGGGAATGTATCAAAAGCACTTACAGCAAGATTGACCTCAGTGCTCGAAGACAGGTACTTCTGAGAAATGCTGCTCCTCAATGGAGGGATGAGAGCAGGAAAAGTCTGCTTAAGATGCGACTTTGAACTTAGAATCTGGACCAGTATAGTACAGTCTCACCAACTAGCAGCTATTTTGGGGCTCCTCAACATAATGGAGACAGAAATAAACTTGTTCGGCAGATTGAGTCAGATAGAGGCTGAGACAGGACAGCAGAGTGCTTATGTATAGTCTATCAGTCTATTGCAGATACTTAAGCAAATCAGTTTATATTTACCAGATCAGCATATTATTTTAAGGCCTTAAGAAAACTTGATTAAGAAAACTTGATTATTCCCTTCCACTCTTGTCAGTCAAAATCACTTGAGGAAGAGAGGAAAAAGTGGATTTGTTTTATCTTTCAAAGAAGGAGCAAAGATGTTTGTTTCAGAGCTCTGAGATGAGCTCTGTTGGCAAGATACAGAACTCTGAATTAGCAGAATTAGGTGGTGACTGAATGACCTGAGGTAAATCCTCATGATGTTGGTATTAATATACCAACTTCAAGTTTAATTATAATGTTCAACTCCATGATTAAAATAAAAGACTGTTGATTCAGGCAAGTTCAGCATAGGCCCAGAATTAAATGATTTGAGGAAAACTGCTTTTGTCATACCTATGTTGTAGTCCTTCTCTATGACTATCCGCCAGACTTCTGAAATATGATTCATTGTTTGTATCCGGTTGCATTTGCTGTTCTGATGTCCTAGGTTTGCTCTTTTTGTGTTTTTGTTTTGTTTTTTTTTTTCCACTTTCCTTCCTCCAGAAGTACTCAGCAAATCATCACACTCCTTTCCCCTCAGACCTTGCATTCTTGTCAGAACAAGTGGCTGCAGCCTGTGGGTTCCGGGGTTTCCAAGCCCAAGCAGGGATCTTGAACTATTATCACTTTGATTCTTCCCTGGGAATTCATGTGGATGAGTCTGAACTAGACCATTCTCATCCCCTTTTATCATTCAGGTGAGTCCATTTGAGTGTTACTGAAGGCATGGTGGATTTATTTCTTTATTTATTTATACCGTGATCATATATGGTTATAGGAAGATAGTATGATGTACTTAGTTGATTGAGCATATAATCTTTATTCTCCAAAGACTTGAATATTGGGAAGCTGTAGCTCAAGGACATAGATTTCTTGAAGACTGCTTGAATAATATGGATGTGGCGTCTCAGTGGAGTTGCTCTCAGTACAGGGCACAGTAATGTTCTCAAGCAGCAGAGTGGCAATTTGGGTACTAAGCAACAAGCATGAAATACCTCAGCAGAACATCAAAACTGGGCAGAGCAACTGCTCACACTGTATCTAAAGTAAACTAGTCCTCTTGGTCTGTTTTCCATGTTCTAACAAGGAGTCCATCGGCATTTTTGGTTCAGTTTGTTTTTGTTGTTGTTTTCTAAAGAAATACAGTTGCTGCTAATATTTTCCTATTGTACATATAATTTTCTCTACCTCAATTTGTTTTCTCTTCTCTCTCTATCCTCACACCACCTTTAGTTTTGGACAATCTTCCATATTTTTACTTGGGGGCCTGAAGCGGGAAGAGGCCCCAACAGCAATGTTCATGCACAGTGGAGATATCATGGTGATGTCTGGCTTCAGCCGTCTGCTGTACCATGCAGTCCCTCGTGTCCTTCCCAACCCTGAAGGGACAGCTTTGCCTTCATGCCTCGACCAGGCACTTTCTACAGACCTTCCTGTTGGTTCAGTCATTGAGCACAGCTCTGATGAGGATTGGCAAGTCTGTGCCAAGTACTTGCAGTCTTCCCGTATCAACATGACTATTCGACAGGTGTTGGCTGAGGGTCAGAAATTTCCAGAGGAGTCTGGGACGAACACAGAGAGTCGGGTACCCTCGGAAGACGGTCACCATCAGGAGAACAGCAGAGCCAAGAGACATAAACCAAATACGGACAGCTGAGACCCAAAGATTGCGCTAATGTGGACTGAATGGGCAACCTCAGTTGTACCAGAAGTCTTTATCTATACAGACTTTCAGAAACAGCTGTAGAATAAAGCAGTCCTTGCTGCTGTAAGGAAGAGGTTGGGGTCTGGGATGAAGAAATAAAATGAGAAAGAAGGATAAATTTAGGACTAGGACTCAGAAGATGAACTTTGCTGTGGGCATTTATTGTACTTGGTTCCCTTTATGATGTATTCTCTGCAACTTTCTGACCTGTATGTCAGAACTGTAAGCTTGGTTCGGTTATGTTTGTAAAATATTTTGAAATAATTGGGCAGAAAGTGCTAGCAAATGATACCATTGCTATTTATTAAAGAAGCTAATCAGGCTAGTAATGCTCAGCTGGAGTGCGTTAATAAATGTGAGGGAGAATAGGTTGCTATGAAACCTACCTGCAGCATTTCCAAGTGAATTACTTCTGCAAAAACTCGTTCAGTGATCAGAAACTAGCAGCTCCCTTGAGCAACACATGGTAAGCTTGTTCTAGCCTTGTGCTCTCCTTCTGCCTGCTTGCAGCCCCCCAGCTGCAGCAGAAAATAATTTTGAGTGGATCTGGACTTCTTGCGTACCTCAGCTTTTAAAGGGAAATGACATGGGGCAGCATTAGAACACCAGTTGAGTATGTCCTACACCCCCATTCTTTCACATCTGCCTCCTCTAAGTGCCTGCAGGTTAGGGTCCTGCAGCCTCAAGCTAGCATCTGTAAGTTACAGAATGTCTTTCAAGTAAAAGCAATGAAGTTGTAGACCGAGTTCATAAAAAGGAAAATTATCAGCGAGTATCTCTGCACAAAGATAAATATACTGAAACAAAGAAAAGTACTGGCTTTTTGTTCTTGTTCTCTTTAAGACTCAGACCTTCCTATCGGCTTTTTAATGCAATTTTAATTGTTGGAGTGGAATGCTCTATCTCTAGGGTATTTTGTTGCACTTTCCAATGAATAAACTTACTCCATTTTTAAATTAAAGATCTTTATCAGTTTGGGGCTTTTTTCTTTCTCCTTTTCTTTTTCTCCCTGTTAGTTATTTCAATGTATTGTTCATGCTGTTGCTGCATCCCTTGTACTGTTTCCTCCAGGCATCTTTTAGATCTATTGCTCTGCCATCTGCCAGCTCTGGCAGAGAAGCCCTGCGTGTATGTCTGCAGGGCCACTTTGCTTAAGAGCTCTTTTGGGCTTGTCAGATCGTTCCTGAGGGGCACAGCCTGTGGTATCAAAGTCCAATTTAGTGTGTATATGGCATCTTTTCCTCACAGGAGTGTGTTTGATTTGTTTATTTCACTGCAGGTGAGCATTTGTGTGTGCATCTGTGCAGCTAATTCTGTATACAGTACTGCAATAAGTTCCAGTAATTTAATGACCAAAATAATCAGAGACGGTGTTTAGTATCTCACTTCCAATTTCCATGCCGGAAGAGTATCCTTTCTATACCCTAGGTAGGTTTGGTGTAGTTTCAGCTGTGCCCTAGAAGTATGAATACTGTTACAGAGAGAGGTTACAATATGACCAAAAGAGAAGTGTTAACTCTCTGGGAAGGTCTCAGAAAGCTGCAGAGGAGCAACTTTAGTGGCACCTTTAGATGGGACAGGGAGAGGAATGCTCATCTCATACAGTGAGAAGGGAAACTCTGTTTTTAACTCAGGAAAAAAAAAAAAAAAAAGCATAAAACCTACCTATGCCCTAATCACTGAAGCTTAGAGAAGAGGGGATGTATGGATCTAGACAGTTGAAAACTAAACTGGACTGAAGCAGGCTGAGGTTGAAGTATCTTTATATTTTCATTCCTTAAATACCTTCAATTCCCTACAAACGTGACAGATCATAGAACAGCTTGGGTTGGAAGGGACCTTGAGGATCATCAAGCTCCAACCCCCCTGCTGCAGGCATGGCCACCAACCTTCATATCTAATACTAGACCAGGCTGCCCCTGGTCCCACCCAACTGTGACTCAAGAAGAAGCAGCCATACTGTTTGAAATTGCAGTAAATGCTGAAACACAGCAATTGCAATTATTGATGTCCAGCCAGGCTTTTTATTTAGATGTGACTGTGCTGAAAACCTGAGTTACAAACTTGCAGTCAAGCCTACTATCTAATGCTACTGTGAAATACACTCAATGTAATTTTGTATTAGACACCCACAAAAAGAACAAGAAATGGGCATGTCAGAAATGACTCCCAAAAAAAGAAGTCATCCATGTATGAAGACTAGGAATATAAGACAGGAGAACTTCCTGAATAGCTGTTAATAACAGCAGTGTTAAGTCTGCAACTATATTCACAGCAAACAGTAGAGTACAGATGGGCAAACCACAGAACTTCTACAAATTATAATCCTGAGCGTGGTTTTGAAAAGGCAACATCCCTTGGATGACAGAGTAATGAGGTTCCATCCAATAAAAACTCCACTAAGTTTTCCTTCAGGGCAGAATGATTAGAAATCAGTGGCCAGGTCAACACCAATAACAGGTTGTGGCATTTGCACTTTACCTGTTAAGGTTTGCAATGACCCAACAGGATTTTTCAGAGCCCAAATTTTTTATATCAATCAATACCACAAAGATTTGCCTCTGTTCACAGGAGTACACACTGAGATAATCTCTGTAGTTCTTCATTCTTAGGAAGAAGCACTGTGCAAGTGCCACAAGCTCAAATGCTTCAGTACCATAGGTATCAGTCTTCTAGGATGCCCTGCTATGTGCAGTTGAGGGGAAGGAAAGAAGAGGTCATCTAGGCTAGCTCTGCAAGAAAGCGTATGTAATAAGCTGAATACCACAGGGTAACGATGTGTTTAATTCAAATCCACCTGGAAATGAAACATCTTGTTTAGCATATGTACTCTGTTTACTGTGTGATCAATAGATAAACTATCTATCCAAAAGAATATAAACAACCACTGATACATATATATATTTTTTAATATTCTACAGTAAAGGAAAAATAAAATCTGCAGTTAAATCAGAATCAGTGTACAGTGGGATGAATACTGGAAGTAGAAGAAAAAACTGCCTGTACAAACCCAGCATTTTAGTGCACCTGTTAGTACTGTGCTAGAAAAATCCACTGTTATAAACTGGGCTGCACAGTAGTGCCCAAGACAGATTTACTGCATGTCTTTTTCTTGGCAACCAGGCAGTAACTTACTGGCAAAGCAGTCCCTAGAGCTGTGCCTACTGCTTTAACAATTCTGCTCTTAGGTATTTTTCCTTTGAGAGCTTGTTGACTTCCCCCCCCCCCCCCCCCCTCAGTGTTCCATGTCAGGTAAAAGATGGACCTAAGGATAAAATGGATCAAACCTCTGCTTTTTATGCTTTGCTGAGCTAGTATATAGGAGAAGCTGGCAGATAGGGAAGAAGCTAGCTGGTAGGAAATACCCACATAGCAGTACAATATCTCAATCTTACTGCTGTGCCTGTAAGTCCAGGTTGAAACTGGCTTGCATTTTACCAACTTTAAACAAGAGCTTGGATTTAATCTTCACTTACATAGGCCACCACCATTCTCTGCATCACAGCTCAAGCACGACAGATTTAACACAAAGAAAAAAGTAATTAGTGACAAGACTTATTCCTATTTAATTAGGATAAAAAATTGAGTTACAACTCAGTGTGCTCTAAGCTTACTGTAGTTCTGATGAAATCAGAAGATTTGTCTACATCTGAATGTTTTACATCAAAAAGTTAACAGATGAACACAGTGCAGGAATTAATGATCCAGAAATCTAAGTTGCTGGAGGCCTCAAAAGACCACTACATTAAAAAGCTTTGGACTCTGCCAATGCCTCTATGCATTCTAATAACCAAATCTAGCTGATCTGGTACAAGTAGCACAAGATGCTGTTGACAAAGTTTTAACATGGTACAAAATAAGTTCAGCTATTTATACTTGGCAAATGACAATCACAAATACCTTAACAAAATAATTTTCACATGCAAATAATTGAAGACTGTCTAATAATACATTCACATATTCTCTAGTGGAGTTCAGATAAGGTCAAAGTTGCCTTTGTGCAAGTTACAGCTTAACTAATACAGGTCCTTCCTTGCATCAATTGATATCTATAGTCAATGGGCCACAGAAACAGTGGTTTTAAGGCACCTCTAGAATTGTCTCATCCAGCCTCCCACTAAAAGAGTACTGTTGCCAACAGATTATCCATGCTAGACTTTGAAACCTCCCATTATGATTGCCATTTCTTTCAGTAACCTGTATCAACACTGCCCCCCTCACCTTATGAAGAAGTTTGTCTTACGTCCTGCCTGAGTTTCCCAAAACACAATTCCCTCACTTTCCTCTTACCATCTACTACTACCACTAAGAATTTGGTTCCACTGCTTTTGTAACTCTCCAACCTTTAGCCTCCTCTGTGCCACACAGAAGGACTCAACACCCACATTTACTTGTACATCACGTGCCCTGTGTCTTTGGCTCCTTTGTAACCCTCCTCTACATCTTTTCCGGTTTCAGGTGGTAGACCAGCCTCTCAGCTAGTGCTGATTTCTGTAACAAACAAGGTGCCAACAACAAATGAATGACTGAATCCTAGTTCCCAAACTCACTAGATTCACTTAAATCCATTGGATGGATAGGGTGTTTTGTTTTTGGGGTCCCAGTGGACAAAGGAACAATCCGAAGTGACAGAGTAATTCTAGCCCAATTAGCTCTATCCCAATCCATTGCTATTTTAAGTGTAAGACCCACCTTAGGAGGCTCTGACTATGCAGAAAGACTCTGGAGGAAATAACTAGCTAACCATGCATCTCTCCAAGGTGGTAAGTATTTAGAGGATAGCAAGGAGCCAGATCCAACTTTCATTCGCATCCAAGGGTTTGTGCTCAGATAGGCACCACAGAAAGTGTCTACTGCATCTACTACTACAAGGAAAAGGACAGAGGGGATGAAGTGTAGAAGTCTGCAGTAGCTTTCCCTCTCTTCAGAATAGAGAATATGATTACTCCTCTGGACAGTGAAAGTTTTAACCCTATTTAGGCATTTCCCATCTCATTTCCTTCCATCTCTGACTTTTTCCTACACTGCTATGTTCCTACATTGCTGATGAGCACCTTCTTCCACAAAAATTCCCATGTGCAGTGGACTGTACCCTGTATACTACCTGGGGGTTTCTTTGGGTTGACTCCTTTTTTGTGTCTGTAATAACACAGCTTATCACTAGTGTGAGATGAACCAAATAGTAGAGTCCTCCTTCGTGGTCCCTTGATGCTTATTAAATCAAGTGCTCAGTGCTGTTGACTGAGCCAAAGGAAGACATCTGCTCACAACACAGCTTTTCTAATCACTTTCACGCACAGATCTCAAGGCTCTTCCAAAAGTTAGGTCAAGACCATTACTCTTTGGAAAGTCACAAGCAAGGTCAATTTATAGCAAAATGTGCTAAAACTGAAATAGAATTAAAGCAAGGTACAAAAAAACATTTGCCACAGAGAGAATAAAAAGTGAATCAGGTGAGAAGACACTATTTCTTTATTCCTTCATGTTGGGAAGTCAGCACTTCACACTGGCTTTTAGCTTCCTTCTAGGTGAATTTAAAACTCATTCTGTATTTACTGAGAAAGGCCAGAAGAATCAATAAAGGGCTTGGCTTTCTAGACCTGATCTTCTCACCAATCATTTCTGTCTCTGTTCTGTGCTGAGGGCTCAGATAAGGCGGCTTTGTTTTTGTTTTCAGTGTCCTTAATGGATAGGTTTCTTAATTACGATGGGGGAAAAATGACTGCAATTTTGCAGTGGTAAATTAAAATCAAAATGAGGTAGCAAAGAGCAGGGTCTGGAGGGGAGGGGTGCAATCAGAAACAGCTATTGATTCTGAAATGATGGAGGAGGCCAGGGGAGAGCATACAGACTGAAAAGGAGACTCATCTTTCAAGTGCTGCTCTTGCATAAAAACAATCGGGCAGCAGTGTTGGTTGTTGCTGAAACTTTAACATTAGCTGTTTTCAAACTGAATTTAAATTTTGGAAACACTTGCCTGTTCATAAGGGGATGGCTCCTTACACAAATCTTGAGATGATGGAAACCTGAGTGCAAAGAAACTCTTAGTAATAACAGTAATAAAATATTTGGAAATAATTTATTCTAAGAAAAAAATATCAGTGTTCACAGCCAAGTAGGCAGAGAAAATGCAACATTTGTATGCCAAACACAGGACAAGCTGCAAGATCTAACACCCTTCTCACTCAGTTATTGCATAGTACATCCCAGCTTTTCTTCAATAGAGGACTGATCTGGCATTGTCTTACCTTCTTGCAGCGACTGAGACCAAGCGTGGGCACAGCTTTCTGCCACTCTAGACAGCACACTTTCATATATACTGGCCTTTTCCCTTCAGCTTTTCAGACAGCATTCCTTTAAAAATGAAATCAGATGTTAGCCTGACATTTTGTCAAATACAGCTAGCACCTGGACACTGTGCAAACAGTACTAATCTTCTAATAACTGGTTTGTCTGATTGTTCTCATTGCTGTGATGAAACCTGACTTCATAAAAATGTTGATTATCAGGTGTTTGGGGCATAGAATCAGGAAGATTTTAGCCCCACTGTTGCAAATAATATTCTAAATATAGCCATTCTAAATACAGCTGAATGCTTTAAGTAAATAAGGCTCTTTTTCCAGCACAGATAGCTGAAAACACATTGGAGGTCCTCTGAAAGCAAGAGGTTTGTTGCACTACGCAGGAGACATCTCTTCCACTCTTCACATTAACACTGCTCTACAAAATCCTCATCCCAAGCTGGTGACAACGTGGTATTTCTCTTGCTCCTCCCACAGGGGCTGGCATTTTGTATGACTATGTCCTTGTTCATAAGCCATTTTCTTCCTCTCATTCTCCTCCAATCAGTGCAACAAAATCTGTTATTTTCTCACTTCCTCCATCTTTGTAGCCAAGATTCTGCCATGTCACCTGTTCCCTGCCTGACTCCCAGCAGCAGGGATAATTAGCTGGCAGTGAGAACTCCTCATCCTTGCCTAATACCCTGTCCTCACTTGAGAATGGCAGAAGCACACCTTTCCAACAACTGTATCTGTGGCTGCTCCTGCCTTTGACAGCTGCTCGTGGATATCAAACTGAAGTGCAGGACAGATATTTCTAAGCCCTTCCTGGCTGTCATTGTGCTCTAGGGAAATCTGGATTTGGCACAGTGCTTGGATGCTTCAACACTTACCTGGGCCAAAAGTGGAATCAGTCTGCAGATATCTCCCTCATCATCACAGGAGTTTTATGCAGCACAGCAAGTCTTGTATATTCTTATTACTACCACTGTCTAATTCACTGTCAGTTCTTTTCCTAGGACAAAAAAAAAAAAAAAAGGAGAGATGTTAAAGGGAAGAAAGATTCCAGGTGAGCAAACATAAGAAGTGAAGATACAGCATGCTCCTGATCCCTCTGACCTGCTTACCCTTTCCCTGTAGCTTCAATGATCACTGCATGCTTTTTAGGGAACAGCAGAGGCTACTTGATGCTGAAGGCTGCAATCCCTGGCTCCACAGATCTCTAATGCCTCCTCTCCCTGGTATTCACACAGGAAATGATATTTTCTCAGGTGACATGGAGCCTACCAAGAAACCCTACATCCCATTCTTTGAGTAAGTGTGCAGGTACTCAGTGTTGTTATCATTGGATATTCTTTTCTGCAACAGAAAAGCAGGAGAGAGAGAGAGGGAAATATTAGTCAGAGTTGCTTAATTGAGATCTAATAGCCAAGGTCAGTGCTAAGCCAAGAATAGATAGCAGAAGCCTCCCATGATATATTTTTGTGATGAGATGTTCATAGCACACAGACTGATCTATTATTGGTTTTCACTATGAAAAAATATAGCTATTGCCTAGAATATACTCAAATCTATTTTGCATTATTTCCTTGCTTTTTCATTTAAAAATGTTTCTAATGAGACCTCATGACTGTGTGAATTAGCAAGTCTCTGCTGAGTAGAGAAATTACTTCACCTTGCAGAATTGCAGCTATATGTTCTTCTGCCAGACCTCTGCGAGATGACAAAATCTGTTTATCTGAATCTAGCATGCTCTTCTGTGCTAGAAACAAAAACCCTTAAAGGGAAAAGGTGAACACTCAATTGGCATGTGCTACAACAGGCACATCTGTGAGGAAGAGCACTGAATCTTAGCCTCTAGCAATGTTCTGCACATCTGTAATGTTACCGTGCAACAGAAGGAATGTGATGGTCTACAGCACCTCTCTGGTATTCTGTGGCACTTCAACCTACAGACTGGCAGGACCACCTACTTGCATCTTTTACAGATTTGTATGCAAATGTTGGAAAGAACAAAGCATCAGTGCTTCTCTCCAGCCCAGTCATTTCCAGATATCTTAGGCTTCATGCATTTTTTTCCCCTTCACAGATCACAAAGCATCCTGCTCCTCAAATCTTTAACTGAGAACATAGGAGGGAGATGATCTGCATGGACTCACAGACACGTGAATACTAAACCTAGAGAGCTGATGAAAGAGTTAATTCCTCTGAAGATAAAAGGAATAAGGTCTCCGAGGAATGCCTCTTAGCACATCTATTCCCTGGAAGATGCTGCTCTACTGTCTTTGCCAGCACCTACAGCACAGGACATGGTCCGATCCAACTTGGTTAGAACAGAGAACACAGACTGTATAGGCATCACAGCAAACACGAATACCATAGGTGCAAGGAAGCATTGTCTTCTGGTGCACAGTTACTTTGTGTCTACCTTAGAGCCTTCTAATACCTATCACTGGAGAGCTCCAAGCTCCTATTGCTGCTATGGTTGAAGCCATTCACTGTGATGCTCCTAGAGCACCACCTCTCTTGCAGTATGGGTGCAAAGTCCTCCAACAGACAGCTCTCTGCACATACACACTATGTACCTAACAACTGCCAACTGGCTCACCTCACTGCTCCTGAGAACACTGTGTGGATGATGATGTATCATAGCAGTTCAAACCACAGTCCTTCCGTTTCTGTACTGCACCAGCAACTAGCGTGGAAGGTGCCCAAATAGTGGCCCTCTTTTACTACACGCCCATGTTCACCACTTCTTCAGTCCAGAGAGAGGGCAACACAATCCTCAAACATTCTTGTAAGACCAAGAGCGGGTCCAGGCCTTCCAGAACAACATGCAAAAATAATTGCCTGGGAGCCTGGCATCTGGCATGGAAAGGAGAGGAGAGTGTGGTCGCCATGGTAATGCTGTGCCTCATTTAACTGCAAAGCAACCTCTCCTGTCCTTTCATGCAGCCATTCCCGCACATCTGCCCTGTGCATAGCACAGGCAGCAGACTGCACATGTAACCAAACACAGCATTGCCCCTCTGCCCGTGGCCACTCCACACAGGGAGGGCACAGATATATTGTAACACCTCCACCATCCCTCATAAATGATGCACACAACACATACTTGCTGAGCAATACACATTCTCTCAGCTCTCTCCCACTCATGCACCCTCTGTCAAGGGAACCAAGACAGGCTTACAGTCAGCTCCTACAGCTATCGCCCCCCCCGCTGCGTAGGTATAAGATGCTTTATAAGCACAAAATCAATGCACAGTCTGCCAGCCACCAAAAGCCACAAGCTCTTTGTCTCCCTCAGCCTTGCCACAACACCTGACTATAGATCTCACGCAGATTATTCTTGGATGCATTTTGTTTCGGTTCCATGGCATGAGCACAGAATAAAGGCCCCAGGAAACTGATCTACAACAAGGCCATATGCCACTATGCGGTACAAAACCCAAGGGAAGCTGGTGCTTAGGTCACTTGGTGCTTCTGACTGGACCATGCTGCTCACACTTCTTGGCAGATAACCATAGGAAATCAACGTCAATCCTGTTTCTCCTCAACGTATCTTATGGGTACCAGAAGGAAAGTCCAACTCCCTGTTGATAACAGGAAAACAGAAGCACAGCAGCAAGTGGTTTCAGAGCATAGCAGGAACAAAGTAGGTAGGAGCTGTGAGCTGCATCTCTAAGCCCCCTGCCATGCAACAGTCAGGTTGCAACAGATATCAGGTAACAGTCAGCTGTCGTAACAACCACTCAAACTCAGCTTTCATTTACATCACCAGACAGCCTGGAGTCCTATCCAGAGATGCCACTGTAACAACATATTCCATGAGTTCTTCAAGAAGGTGCTGACGTAGCTAGAGCTTGGGCAGTGCCACTGTGGCAGGTACAGAGCAGTCCTCAGTGAGTTCAGGCAGCAAGTAGAAACTCCTCAAATACACATACGTGGCAGCTCCAGCTAACAGGGCCTGTTGGGCCCAGCAGGCACAAACTTGCTGGAGCCTGAAGTTTCTGTATCACACAGTACCACTGTGCTTTTGTGCTTTTCTGTGTTGTGCTGCAGAGAGTTTTAACCAGCACTTGGCAAATGACTGGCATCCAGCAAATGACGAGGTAGCTCATACTGTGCCAGCCACTAGGATCTGAGCAGTTGCAACCATGTTCCACTTGTCGCTACTTTGCTTGTGTGCTCTACATACGAGGCCTCTAAAATGCTCAGAAAACTGCCTCGGGTGACATCTCCTTAGACTGCAGGCAGGATGCCTGCCCATATTCTGTTCTTTGTAAACCTCTCAAGCTCCCCCTGCTTACTTCAGCTCACTCTTGAGAATGTGATCCAGCTAATGGAAGAGGGACCTGATGTACTTGTACAAACACACAGCTGAAGTAGATTTCCCTACCTGGCTGCTCAACACCTCTGGACAAGGTGGTTCCAGTTATCCCAGTACTGGTCAAGATTGCACAGCACATCCTCCCCTCTCTCCAAGAAGTGATAAGCACATAATTCCCACGCCCATGCATCTCCTTCCTCCGTCCACTCCCATCTTCACTACCGGTATGCCTGACTATACCTCACCTCTGAGGTATCTCTCTGAAAGCAGAGGCCCCACGTGCAGCCCCACACAGAGGTAGAACCCGGGAAGGGTCTGCACTACAAATCTGTAAAAGGCCTGCAGAGCCTCCCGCCAACCAAGCTGGGACCGCTCTGACACAGCGAAAGGCATCTAATGTCTGAGCGCACACTTCCCCCTTATGGCTATGTCTGATATAGCAACGGCTCAGACCTGCAGCACCTTCACCAGGCTCGTGATTTTCCCATGAATGTTGAATGTCTTACACTTGCCACACGCACATCTCTCCTTCTTCTGTAATAGAGGAATAAACATAGAGCCACTCTTACCAGCCCGTTTGGCTGATGCAGATCAACACACACAGTGAGCCAAGAAAGCAAGACAACTCCAAGCACTCAGTATGCGTCCTGCCTAAGGTGTCACACTGTCCCTCTGACGGAATCTCAACCATCTAACCCTGGTCCTGGGGCACACTTCCCCTGCTGGAACATGTTTTCTTTCCCGAGATTCAACACAGCTTTTACTTTGATTCTGAATTGAAAGTTTTTAAGTAGATAGTTACAATTAATGATTCTGTTCAATTTCTACCTCCCACTGCACTGCATGGCTAAAGTCTCTCTCTTCTTGTCTGAGTAATAATGTCTTTATCAAAAGGAGAATCAGCAGTCTTTATAAGTCTCCTGGTTTCTGGTGCCCCTCTTCTTCTCTGGTCTGAGCTTCAAGTAGCTGTTTCTCTCTGTTCTCCCATCACCCCAAATACCATATTTGTAATTCAAGAACAATTTGCTTCACAGGAAGCGTAGTTTCCTCTAACACCTACCCTATGACCACCTTCCCCTTCCCCCACTCACCTCTTTCTGTTCACTGCTCTGAAGGAAAACGAGTCAATTTTCTGGCTGATACTTTTCTGTTGGATCAGTGAATTGAACTGACCTGTCACAGACGGAGACTAAAGTACTGCATGCTTCACTCATAAGAGGAAGGCAGATATTTACTGATATAAATAGATATGGTAATTTGAACAATGAAGACAGCTAGATTCAAAATGGCTAGATACCCTTGACTATTTGCTACGCAGAGGGCGGGGGATGCAATAATGAATCTAACGTCCAATCTTAGTGAATCTAGTATAGCTTAAAAACAATAAATCACTTGCCATCAGAAAAATGCAAGAAAATCTACTGACCCCTACTGCTAAAGGAACCTATATCACACTTACCAAGGATCTGTCGGCAAGGCATCACCACATACTGGGTGAATTCTGCACAGGCATGAAATGACCTTGGGAGGTATCCCTATTCAAGGGGAATTCTTCCACTCTAGAAGTAGAAAGGTGGGTATATATAAAACAGCAATAACAACAAATCTTTAAGCCGTATCTTCTGTCAGGCTTTTCCTCCCTTCATCCAGATTTTTCTAAAGAGTAGAGGAAGGAGAACAAAAACCTGCAAATCTGTGTGGTACCTAAAATTCTCCTTCCTTCATTCCTTTTCCAAGCTAAGGATTGGTCGCTGCTCACATGCGAGCGTACCGTCCTTGCCACCTCTCTCTTCTTCTCTACAGGATGTTCTCTTCTCATGTATCATCTATGTAAAAGCATCAGGAAGGGATGAAATGAACACTATCAACAAAGACATGTTTTCAATGAAACACTGCAGCCCCATATGCCCTCCTACTCCAGTCAGAGGACAATATGCCAGTCCTGGCTCCTAGATTATAAACATGTAATGCCTGTTGCCACTAATTTCCTGGCTGATCAAGCTCTCCGCCAAACTGACAGACATAACTGGATACCACACTGTTTCTCACAGCCTTGGCTATCCACCCTCCTTTTGCTCTATGACCTTTATGGCAGCTCTTCAGTGCTAAATGCCTACATGAGGAGCTGCGATTTAATTCCCTTAAGGCATGTTCAAAGGTCAGTGACTCTTCACATTCCTCTACAGACTCGTAACAAGTGCTCAAGGCGGTCCCAGATGACAAGAATTATGTTATACCACAATAATCATGGTCAGAAACTGGGCGCTACAGGGACATGGAGTTGAAGCAAAGAGGCTGAGCCATGGGGCCAGGGACAGTGGCTGCAAAGGAGAAGGCTTCAGCAAAGGACAAACATCCTCTGATTCTCATACATGCTGCAAAAGTCAGGGGCTGGCACAGCATTTCACAAGAGGAACAAGCATAGCCACCCAAGCGACACTGCATGGAGCAGTCTCTTCCACTCCCCTATCAGTAGTGTCAGTGGTCTACAAGGGCTTTTAGTTCTGCTCTTCACATAAGACCAGGTGAATAAGGGGGAACCTGACCAGTTTCCTGCAGTACCAGCAATATTGTCAGAACAAGGAGAAACAGCTGCAGTTCTCCTTGAAGTCAGCCCTAACACCCTCTGCCAGGCTCAGTACTTCTACCCATTTCTCAAAGTGCTTGCAGCTACTGATAAAGAAAGGCCACATCTGTTCTGAACTTGTTTGCCAGGATATTAGTGGGAGGAGTGTTTGGTTTCTCTTCCATATAGCTAAATCTTAGGCCCAGACTATCAAAAGCATTTAAGTGCCTAAAAAGAAGTTAGGAATTAAACTATCGTGAGGCTCTGGGTCCTAATGAGGACGCAGTTATATTGGTATTGAATGTTTTTTGCTGATTTGGCTGACAGTGCTTGGAAAAGTTCTGCTAAAAAAAAAAGAAAAAAGAAAAAAAGAAAAAAGCACCCTATTCTGCTGACATAAGCTGCCTGCACATAAGGAGGGCTTCACTGGTACAACTCTGCTGCTACAGCGATATCACACACATTTACATGTAAATTAGGGCTTTGTTTATTATGCCGCACAGATGCAGCCTTTCTCTTCATCTTCCATGGAGAGGGTAATGGTCTCACTAAACTCATTCTATGGATGAGGAAAGCAAGCCACAAAAAAAAGAAAAATAAAAATTAACTTATTGGCTCAGTGCTGACAGAAAAAGCACAGAAGCTGGTCAGTGCCTACAGGAACAGGACTTTCTTCAGTGCTAGAGCTGGGGTGACAAGCGAGCATGCCATTGAAAAGGAGACCACGTTACATCAGGTATGCAGGATCAAATCCTGTGTTTGAGGTGGGAGAGCTAACAGTGAATGCTCTAGGGAACCCCAAAACTGACTGAGGCCTGTTTAGGTGCAGGAAACATTATCAGCAAGGAAACAAATCTGAAACCTAAGGACAGTTTCTACCACACTGCTTTACACTCACCAAACTGAACAGCCATGGGCACAAGTGACAATGAATGTCCATGGAAGATTATGAAAGCTGAGGCAGTACAGGTGACTAACAACACACCACAGGAACCACATACAAGACCAGAAGCTGCTGAGATTACCATGCTTCCAACCACTGTTTCAGTTATATACACACTTATTTTACCTCCATTCTGCCAGTAATCCTGCATCTTGACCACAGACTGTCAGACCACACTGCCATTAACAAAAGCTAACACAAGACAAGAATGATGATAAAATAATGAGTTTCACCTCAGCTGTTCATTCCCAAACCTGCCATTCCTGCTCTTTTAACACAACTCACTGTTTTTTGCTAGGATAGTTTTAACTCATATCTCCTCTTGTCAGTGCTGAATGCAAGAGTTCCAGGAATTACAGCCTTCATTGGCCCCATAGTGCTAGAGGGAGACCTGAGAGAGGACGCATCACCACGTAGTTCCACTGTGATGGCATAAGAAAAGATTCAGACTTAAGACTCCAGAAAAAAGCGGGTGTTGCCAAGGGCTGGACGAAACAGTGAAGGTGGGTGAATGTTACTGCTGGCCTTAAGTCAGCTGTAACCAACAGTTCAGCTCAGCTATGGAGAAACATTCTCCACTCTAAAATGCTACACAAGTCACTGATCAAACGAAAGGCACGCATCCAGAAGTCTGAACTGGGTAGATGAAAGAACTTTCTGAATACTATTTTGTACAGGAGTCTTGAAAATGGAGGATGAGAAGAAAAACAGATAAATCACGAAGAAGGTTTGAAACAAGGCTAAGATGACCTTGGCAGTCAGCCCCAATTGAAACCTGCAGAGAAACAAATCTTTGGTACAGTTACCTACTTCTTTCTTAACTGAAGGATTAAAGCTGTATGTAAAAGGAATAATAAATGTAGGTGGTTAAAGTCATTAATCCCCTCTAATAAACTGGATTCTCTCCCATGCCTAGTTTTGCTAGTCAACACCCTGATTCTACACACATCACCTACCCCATCCTACATCAGATTTATTATGGCTCATCAGACCCATATTCATACACACATTTCAGTACCTACACACTCTCAGGCCTCTTGCATCTCCAACCATAAATCTCCCATCCTGATATCCTTCCCATTTCAATGAAAGCCTGGCTATTTCTCCAGGCAAACATACAAATTCTGATCCAAACCAGCATGTAGAGATTAGTGAAAAGGTGAAACAAAAGCTGTGGTGACTCTAGAACTGTGGCGACTCTAGAACTGTGGCATTCCCCACAGAAAGCCTTAGGGAGAGAGATAGTCTTTCCAGAAGCAGAAACAGAACTCTCAGCTTAGCTAAATTTCAACCAGCTAACTACATTATTAAAAAAAAGTTGTACATATCTCCACTTGCCTGCCTCCAGCAGAAGGAAGCAATCCATTGTGAGCATTCAACATTTATGTCAGCTGAGGACAGAAGAATTGTCATTCATACACCAATCTCCCAAACAAGCATCATTCCCTCTTAAGGGCTACTCCAAGGCCTCTCCAGTTTTCCAAGAAATTTAGCTATTGTCTGTCTTGACAGATTCTCCCGGGACACTATTATTGCTCTGTGTTTTCTTAAACTGCTATTTAATTAGCTATGAGCTCCCCAAAGAGCTTTCCACACTTCTGCTGATTCTTCCCCTAAACTTCAGACACATGTTCTGCCATTCAGACTCGAGCTAAAATTCAGTGCCTCCCTGGAGTTATTTCCTTACACAGTCCCTGAAGGTTCAGTGCTAGATTACTGTAACTGTAAAAGAAAAACAAGAAATAAAACCAACACCCACCCCACAGCACTACAGAGGTCTGCCCAAACCGTAGCTTTTTCAATTACACCTTCAGCAGTGAGTTCACATTTAGTTCAGCTTGCACCCGGAAACTGAAGATGAAAGAGAGACACTTGGAGACTGTGGACTTGTTCCTTTCCAGAGCAACCTGCTACTAACTGCCTTGAATGCAAGCGCTGAAGCACTACTTATTCTGTCTGAATTGCAAATGTGAAAGCCAAAGATTTAGGCTCATTTCTGACTGTAGCCACCTTGAGATGTTTGATTCCCCACAGAGCTGACTTTATTCACATAACTAGTTTTGTCTCAGCTGTCAACTCTCTCCTTTGCCAAAAGAAATTATAGCCCACAGACATAAGTTCTGATAATCTCTAACTATTGTAGAAGGAAGGTCCAAGTTCTGTTTTGGACACCAAAACACAAATTTTTTCTGCTAGCTAAAAATGTCCCACTGGTTACCCAACTGCTCCTTCCTGAGTTTTTCTGCTGTCTCCAAACTTCACAGCTCTGCCTGTGATCCCCATACCTACAGATGATTAGCAACTGTATGCACTGACTCATGCCAGTGATGTAAGCTCTCTATCGATATGAGCTTGGAGTGCAGCAATCCCTGACTAACTTGTTACTTATGGTCTACTCTTCCATTTGACTCATTTTTCTTATTCAGTTTCTTGCTTCATACAGATGGCTCAGTAAGACTATTTGCTTTGCCAGCTCACAGGAAAAAAAAAAATCATAGAATCATTAAGGTTGGGAAAGGCAACTAAGATCATTTAATGCAACCATCAACCCATCACCATCATGCCCACTAAACCATGCCCCTAAGTGTCACATCTACACTTCCCTTGAAAACCTCCAGTGACAGTGATTCCACCACTCTTGGCAGCCTGTTTCAATACCTCAACACTCTTTCTGAGAATAAATTTTTTTTCTAATATTCAACTTCAACCTCCACTGGTGCAACTTAAGGCCATTAGCCCTCATCCTATCCCTGTTACCTGGGAGAAAAGGCCAGCCCCCACCTCGCCACACCCTCCTATCAGGGAGTTACAGAGAGGAATAAGGTCTCCCCTGAGCCTCCTCTTCTCCAGACTAAACAATCTCAATTCCTCCAGCCATTCCTCTTAAGGCCCCTGCTCTAGACCCCTCACCAGTTTTGTTGCCCTTCTCTGGACACACTCCAGGTCTTCAATGTTTTTCTTGTAGCAAGGGGCCCAAAACTGAAACAGTACTCAAGGTGTGACCTCACCAGTGCCACATACAGAGGGATGATCATCTCCCTAGTCCTGCTGACTGCACTATTTCTGATACAAACCAGGATGCCATCGGCCTTCTTGGCCACTTGGGCACACTTCTGACTCACGTTCAGCCAGTTGTCAACTAACACCCTCACATCCTTTTTCTCCATCCAGATTTCCAGCCACTCTGCCTCAAGCCTGTAGCAACACATGGGGTTGGTGTGACCGAAGTACCACTAGGTCTTGTTCAAACTCACAAATTGGATTCAG
This sequence comes from Meleagris gallopavo, assembly GCF_905368555.1. Taxonomy (NCBI): domain Eukaryota; kingdom Metazoa; phylum Chordata; class Aves; order Galliformes; family Phasianidae; genus Meleagris; species Meleagris gallopavo. The sequence continues at coordinate 38,996,744 of NC_139408.1, read as the reverse complement.
CCCATCAATCCAGCCTATCTATATCCCCCTGTAGGGCCTTCCTACTTTCAGGCAGATCAACTATACCTCCCAACTTGGTGTCATCCGCAGACTTAGTGAGGGTGCACTCAATCCCTTCATCCAGATTATCAACCAAGATATTAGACAGGGCCAGCCTCATTACTGACCCTCATGGAACACCACTCATGACCGTTTGCCAGTGGATTTAACTCCAGTCACCACCACTCTCTTGGAGAAGCTCTCCAGCCAGTTTTTACTCAGCTAAGAATATAGCAGTTTATAAGCCATATGCTGCCAGCTTGTCCAGGAGAACGCTGTGGGAGACAGAGCCAAAGGCTTTACTAAAGTCTATGTAGACTATATCTATAGCCTTTCCCTCATTCACTAGGGATATTGCCTGGTCGCATAAGGAGTACAGGTTGATCAAGCAGGACCTGCTTTTCATGTACTCATACAGGCCAGGCCTGATCCCCCTGGTTGTCCTGAACATGCCAAGTAATTGCACTCAAGACAATCAGCTCCAAGACCTCCCCCAGCACCAAGGTCAGGCTGACAGTTCCCCTGTAGTTCACAGATCCTTTTGACCCTCCTTATAGATGGGCACCACAGTAGCAAGTCTCCAGTTGTTTGAGACATCCACAGTTGACCAGAGCTGCTGATAAATGGTGGAAAATAGCTTAGCAATCACTTCCACTAGCTCCCTCAGTACCCTCAGGTGGATCCCACCTGATCCCATGGATTTGTGACAGTCTACATGGAGTAGCGAGTTGCTAACTGTTTCCTCCTGAATTGCAGAGGCATTATTCTCTTCCTCATCACCGTCTTCCAGCTCAGGGGGCTGAGTACTCTCACGATGGTAAACACTTCTTTCCTGCAGTCTCAGCAGGAGAGCTTGAGCTCTCTGCTCAAGCAGGCTGGTCTCCTATTGGGACCTAAAAGGAGATTCAGAACTTGAATTTGTTCTGAGTTTATTTAGATCATCTTCTGTGCAGACATGTAGTCCAGAGACACAAGCTGCAATCACCCATATACACAGGTACCTCATATGTCACACTGAGCCTGATCAAAGCTGCCCACAGGTATGACATCAGGAGCTCTGTGGGATGTGCTTGACGCTGCTTATGGCACCAGCTGTGCCCTGTGACACATCCCCATGCTGGGATCTGTCCTCATGGACATCCTGGTCTCTTCTGTCACTACAACCCCAGGGTAAGTGTGGCTTTCCCTCCCCCTACTCTGTACCAGAAGGGGAAAGGTGTTCTTCAAGCTCCATGTTAGCCTGGCTCATTGCTGTAGACAGGGCGGATCTGAGGCCCCAGGTGCAGAAAAGCACTACAACAGCTGCATGAGACTGCCAGGTCCTGCAGGAGTTTATCAGCAGGTCCCTTAATGTTTTTTCTTTCTTGTCATTCCTAAACTGAAACAAAACTGAAACCATTATATCGTACAAGTCTGTGCTAGCTGTATTTAAGGACAGATGAAGTAACCAGTCTGCAGGTACCCATGTGTGGAAGGAGTTTGTGCTCTCTAATTGAACAGGTAATATAACAGTGCGATCCAATGCCCAGCAGAGGAAGCAGCTTGTCCTCTCCAGAAACGAGGCATCAGCAAATGAAACTCCTGTGTACACAGGTGGGCAGGGGGCAGAGGGTGTTGCCTCAGACATTCCCTGCAGGTGCTGGCTGATGGGCCATCTGACCCATGGTACAAACCAGTCAGTACAATTCAATCATTTCTGTTCAGATGGAGAGGAGCCAGAAAGAAAATACCAACAGTCAACCATGGCAACAGGGGGAAAATCCTTCAAAAAAATGATATAGTATGAGGGTCCCTAGAACACCTCTCTCACTTGCTCACTCATTTCCTTGTTTTTTCATTCGTTATCTTCTTTACATTTCCTGAAGTAATTTCAGCTCTAGAAAAGCTCTCTGCTCCTTCTCCAGAAAAAGCTCAGCAACAAGAGCAGTCCATGTGCTTCACCAACAGCACTAACTGCACATGCAATGAAGCAAGTCCACTTGCTACAAACATCCAAACACTGAGCACAGGTGATTGCTATTTTGATATTATAACCTAGCTAGCACCACCAGCTTTGCAGTCCTGTCTTGTAAAACAAGAGAGGGGACATGGCCCATCCCATCCTAGCTGACAGCTTTGTCTCTGCTTACTGAAACCAGGTGAAGAAAGAATGTTTCTCAGACAGGTCTGTACGCGCTCCAGTGGCAGTCAAGATATGGGAGCAGCCAGAGCCCGGAAAGAATAGGAATATGGCCTCACACAGATCTAACCCTTCGTGGCCGCACGCCCAGCCTGGACTTGCAATCCTTGTGCCGGTATTTGTATCCTCATTATGAAAACCTCTCGTGTCCATAGGTGACTCAGAGATACGAAGCATGTTGGACATGTTGCTCCACCCATAAATAGACTGAAAGAAGCTGAAAGCTCTCTCAAGCCTTCCTCATGAAAGAAAAATGACTTCCACAAAAACTGATTAACTTTTGCTAAGGACCCTACATTCATATTTAGCTTGCAATGAGATTCGTGACAGAGGTCCCAGGATGCAACTACAACACAGGAGAAACAAAGAACAAAACCCACTATCAATAATAGAAAATTAGAAGAAGATGAGACTATTCACTCAACTTCATCCGGCTGTTAACTTCGCATTGTGCTGAGATGTACTCTGGTTGTTTCAAATTACATTCTAGTAAATATCACGGCCCTTCCCTCTCAATTACTCAGGAGAAATCAAAGGTCAAACTCTTCTACATTTTCAGTATGTACTTAGGCACTTTAGTTGCCCTCCTCCTACCAGCTGTTCGGCGTTGTGGTTTTCCTTTTGTGGGAGTTTGTTTTTGTCGGTGGTGCCAGTGAAATCTGGGAATAAAACTTGCCAACCCAAAAGACAGATTAGAAAGCCAACATTATTTCACTGCAGGACTGGGTGCATGGGCATACATTCCCGCTCAGCATGCATACCTGTGATCCAAAGCACAGACTTCATACATTTTAACATGGGAATGTTCATACAATTTCTTGAAGTGCCTGCCTATTCCTGGAATCGCTGTACATATCAGAATGTGATACTACACGTGTACTGTGTTAATTTAGGACTCGAGTAGGATGTCTTCAGTGACAGAAGGTTGCACTTTACATAAGCCAGGTCACACGTATCTTCAGAAACCTATTTACAAAAAATATGGCTGTTGACCAAGTTTTTAACTGGTACATTAATATCGTTACGGCACTTATTATGAACCCCAGCAGGGAAGTTTAACTCTTCCACAGAGTTGGTGAAGTGTTGAGTCTCTGCTTCTTAGTCTGCAGAAGTCCTCCTTATTATCTACAAATAAAAACTTTCCCAAGAGAACAACTCTGCTGCGGTGTTTGAATTACTTGCTTCATTTATTGTCAGCGAAGGCCCAAAATCTATTAAAAGCTATCAGAGGTGGGGTTTTTTTGTTTGTTTTGAGGGGAGCTACAACAGTAAACAAGATCTCCCAACCTGCAACTCAGCAACCACCTCTTGCTGCTTTCGCCATGCTAGCTCCTCAGTGGTGCCAGCCATAAACAGCTGTTTATGAGGTTTGATAGAGATAAGATAAGGGGGAATGGTCTTAAACTGAGATGGGGAGGTATAGGTTAGATACTAGGAGGAAGTTTTTCCCAACAGAGAGACTGATGCACTAGAACGGGTGCCCAAGGAGATTGTGGATGCCCCATCCCTGGAGGCATTCAAGGCCAGCTAAATGTAGCTCTGGGCAGCCTGGTCTGGTGCTTGGCAACCCTACACATAGCAGTGGGGTTGATACTAGATGATTATTGTGGTCCTTTTCAGCCTACACCATTCTACGATTCTATGGTACTGAGAATTAGCATAACTTGTATAAAACAAAGCACAGATACAGATGCTTTTTGATTTCCTCTGGTGTGATGTTTGCCAGCTCAAACAAGCAATATTAACCCTCAAAACTGGACAGAGTATTTAGTTTGCTTGGTCTTGGGACAAATGTATTTTTAAACCCCATCAGAAAACTCACAGTCAAATATACAAGTCTAAACACAGGCAGTTATCAGCCTACCAGAGCCAGGTACCACCCCAACAAGGCATTCAGGCAGAAAGAGTTTTAAATCCCTGTACAATCAACGAATACACAGACGTCATAGCATACCAAAGAGCTTGGCTACATAGTTTCTACACCAAAGCAGGAAAGATAGGAAGCTTACCCATACCCTGGGCTCACTTAGGAAACTCCAGCAGAGTGGATCTCCAGAAGAGATCCTTCCCCCACTGGCAGTCAGCTCTTAAATGGATCTACAAGAGGTGCAGCCAGGCTCCACCCCTTCCGGCAGCACAGGTGAATTGCCTTCACCTGTGCTCCCCTGGCTGACTCATTGCTTGCCTCAGGTGATTGAGGTTCAGGCCGTAATTCAGCAGTCCCTATACAGTCCTAATGTAAACGCTACTGACTTCAGCTGTGCCTGAAACTGGTCTGTAGGGTTTGTCTGTTGGGTCACCTGCTGTCCAGGCAAACAAGGGCCAGAACTGCTCCTCTCCCTAACAATCCCAGGACACCGCAGCCTCTTAAAATCGCTGCTTGGTGACTCTCACCCAGTAGCTTTCCCATCACCACGCTCACTGACGGCTTCCTTTGTCCCTCACGAAAGCCACTGTGACCCAGCCCGAGGTCTGCTCGCCAGGGGCAACCCCCATGTCCCAAGGGAACCCATTCCCTCATTATTTCTTTCACTTTGAATAACAAAAGCGGGCACGGGGCTTACCGGCCGTAGCCCTCCTCCTGCTCCAGCGATCAGAGCACTGTTGGGAACTGCAGGAGCACCAACTGCAGCAGATGCCCACACACCGTCGACCATTGGTCCGCCAGCCCGCCCAAGTGCCCCATTGGCTGCCGCCTCAGGCACCGCCCTGCTGCTCCCCCTGTCATTGGACACAACACCCAGTCCGTTCGCGCCCGCCCTCCGCCTCGTGTCGCCATTGGCTGCCTTATCCCCTTCTTTTCGTTCCCGGTTCTGTCTCTGACGGCTGATTGGGCAGCTCTCGTTCCCTGTCTCCGCCTCGCTCCGAACTTTGCGCTTCGCGACTGGGCCAGCCACTGCCTTCCCCTTGTTCCCCGCTCCCCATTGGGCCGCGCCCCAGGCCCCGCCCCCCCCCCTGTGCTCCACAGCACGCCGCGTTCAGTCGCCGCTTGTCTCTTCCCTGAGCGTGACGTCTCTGCTGTCCATTGGAGGAAGCGGCGGCTCGCGCTTCCGGTGCGGCGCGGCGCGGCCGGGTGGAGGCAGCGAAGCGGGCGAGGAGCGATCGTGTCTGGCAGCGGCTGGATGGAGCGGCCCGAGCGAGCTGCGGCGGCGCCGGGCGCTCAGCCCCGTGCTAACGGCTGCAGCGGCGCGGCCCACGGAGGGCTCCGTAACGGCTACGTGCGCGGCCTGCCCGCACCCGACACCCAGGTCAGCGCGCCGGGAGCGTCCTGCCGCCCGGGCGCGGCCGGCAGCGGTGCGAGGGAGGAGGTGGACGGGAGGGGAGAGGGGGGGCAGGGCAGCGCCCGGCTCGGGAGTTCGGGACGGGCGGGGCAGCGCCTCTGTGCTGGGCTGGGCTCTGAGCGGGCCGAGGGCAGCCGGCGAGCCGAGGGGAGAGCTGGGGGGCTGTGGCGGAGCCCGCGGAAGTTCGGGTCTCGCATCCCCGGTGGTGACCTGGAGCCCGGGGGCTCGGCGGGTAACGGCGGCCGGGCCGCTGCCCGCGTCTGGGATGCCTGGCTGTCTGGGCTGGCCGTGCCCGTGCCGCTGGGTTTCTGTGGCTTTAAGCTAGAATCCCGCTCCTGTGTAACAGGTCCGTGCTTTAGCAGAAAGCGGCAATTAGTTCCTTGACGTTGCTCAGGTGCGGTGTGTCCTCTGAGCAGGAACTTCCTAATCCGGGAGCGTGAAGGGCTTTCTGCAGCAGTTCTCATCTCGCTGCGTGTTTGCATCTTCACAGTTCCAGTTGTTTTCCTGCAGAGCACCCAACTTTTGTGTGATAATGTTAGTGGTTCTCTCAGAAGTAGTCCTAGCAATATGGAACTTATTTTATCAGAGGCCTACACCTGGTACTGCTGCTGGAGAGAAGCCTTCCCCTGCGGGTGTCCTTCCTATTGCTCCCTATTTTCCCCTGCAGCTCCTCAGGGAAAGTTCATGTTGTCTCTGAGTGAACCGGAGTTGAGAACTGATGCAGGCTAAAGGCACGCTTTTTGTTTTTTTTTCCATGACTTGAGTTTAACCCAGGTCGTTTCCTGCATTTCCTTCCCTGGGTGGACACTCACGGTCTCTCCCTGGCACTCGGGAGCAGATAGCAGCACATTGTTGGGAGTGAACAGTTGGGGGAGGTTACGACACCTTTTCTTGGCAGCAGTATCAGTTTATCCAGGTTTATTGTTGAGGAAGTTATGGAGCTGGCAGTCTTGCTTTGCAGACACCAAAAATTGCTCACTATAAAGCCTTAGGTTTAAATCTTTGTACTAAGCACAAGTAGTGGTGGTGAGCGTTCTGATGTTCTTCCCTTCCACCCCTTCCCCCGGCCCGTTCCACACATTTTAAGTAGAGGTTCTGCTTTGGAAGAACAGTAAGGGATGGTTGAGGGAACATTTTCTTCAAGAGTTGTGTACAGCTGCATGTTTGGAAAACGTGAAAGGTGGAGCATGTGAATGGAAAAGCTGTTCATGTCAAGCTGAAGAAGTGAACTTCCATGTGTTATGAGAATTCATATTCATTTGTTGGCTTGTATATGATAGTGTGTTTGAATATGTCTTGCAAACCAGAGGCACTTGAGATCACTTCTAAAGGGAGAAACTCTTACTGTAGTGCTGATGATCATTAAACATCTTAGCAAAAAGCTGAAGTCTAGTCATGTAAGGTGATTATAAGAAAGCTTTAAAGCTTTTCTAGCACCTGCTTATTGATTAAGAAGTTGTTTATGATTAGAAACCGCGTGTTCCTTTCTCCAACATCTTTCATGGTCAGATCCCTGACTTCCAAATTGAGGGTCAAAGTGTTCAAACATTAGCTGAGGGTTGGGACTGCTTAGGGCTACTCATAGTTTACTGTTTGTTTGTTTGTTTTTCAAATATCATCTGTTCTAGGAGTTTAGGACCCCCAAAGGTACTGTCATGAAAACAACACAGATTTGGCTGTTTGGCTTTTTTTTTTTAAATCTTCATTGCTCTGTCTCTCTGTAGGAGAGCATGTTAATGCTTATTGTGTGTTAAATATATTTGTGTAGGTAAACGTTTACATATATGTACGTACCATGTACAGCACTTGAGAATATGCAAGTGGCAAGATCTGTGGAATGCAAAGTAATTGAGTACCAAAAAGGAGGTAGCTTATAGGTACAGTAACTGGGTAATAGAAAAGAACAGAAAAGTAAAGGGTAGGGAAAAAGATTCTTTTGCAAGAATGCCTGTTTGGTGCCTGAGAGAAGTAAGAGGCAAGAAGAGAAGTAAGGTCTAGAGAAAATTAATATGTTGATGGAAAGAGGAAGGGGAAGAAAAGCCTTTGGTATAAGGAAGTGTTGCAAACGCTGATGATTTATCTGGAAAAACCTGGAGCTTGTGAGAGTATCACTCAGATACATCTCCACACCTTCCTGTAGGGCTACGTAAGACAGGCAGGCTTTATGTCTTTTTAACAGTGTAGAAAAATAGTAAGATTAACTGTACCTAAGATGTCTGTCCTGTAAGTTGCTCAAGTAAGCTATATTTTATTCAATTTTTTTTCCCCTATAAAAAAGTTCAGGCTAAAGAGTATTACCTTTACAACACAGACTTTGGGTTGTGCTTACAGCTCTCACCACAATGAGAGACTGAATGTACTCTACTGCCATTCCATCATGAGCACAAGAGGGTGGGAATGTTCACCTTCATTTTTTAATGTTACTTTGTCTCCTGCTGGGATCTAAACTGCTCTTCCTTTTTCTTATTAAGAGAAGAAACCCGCCCACTGAAACTGTGGGAGCTGACTTTGGCTGCCTTGGAGATGGTGAAATATTATCAGTAGCTCAGAAAGGAATAATTTGAAAGTAGGATTTCAGCATGTAAAGAAAATCATTCTGTTCGAGTACCAAGATAGAGAAAGAGCTGTTATTTTGCTTTGCTAGGAAGTCCAGTGTTCAAAGTACTTTGATTCTGCAAACAATCAATCTCTTTAGAGATTCAAATTCAGTGAGTGCAACAATCTCACTGTAAGCTTTTTTGTTAAAACAGGAACAGTAAAAATGGTTGAAGAACCTTCTAGCAATTAAAAACTGTGGAAAGTTAGTGAAAAAAGTGAGCAACTTCTGATGCTGTGTACAGTTAAGAGCGTGTGATTAAAATAGACTAATCTTTGAGTTCTTATGCTTTAGTGTAATACCACACTAGGTAAGATGAAGGCCTGACATCCCAGAGAGTATTGTCTTGAATAGAGGAAATAAACATAGCTGAGAGAAAGAAAGCAAGTCAAGTAAAATAATAGTGAGATTAGCACTCCAAGTTGTGTGTGATTCTGCTTTTTCTGTTCTTCTGGTCTCTTGGAGAGGGTGCTATGTGGGTTCAGTAGAAAAAATGGTACTAAAATTCTATCAAGACACTTTGGAATATTATTAAGAGTGCAAGAATAATCACTTTTTCTTTCTGTGATACAATCTTAGGCTGGAATGTGTTTCTCCAATGCAGTGTCTTTCTCTGAAACAAACAACTAATGATTTTTTAAGATTGTGTTAAAATAAATAAATTCTTGCTTAGAACAGGGGGATTGGGACCTATATAGTAAGACAAGATGCCCTTGCTTTCCATGTTGAGTTATTGTAATCTGTCTGCTACTCTGAATAGAAGTTCACTAATGTGTTTTTCTGGATTTCTTAATTGAGCTTCTCACATTAGGATGGTTTCTCTTATAGTTTTAGACGTTGCAGAAGAAATAATCTCGAACTAAACAAACAAACAAAAAAAGGAATGTAGAGTTTAGATTTCAAGTTTTTAATTTGTTGTGCACAGTATTTCCAAGTCAGTTACATAGGCGTTGGAATTATGCAAAGAACTCTTAAATTTCTGGATGATTCTAGATTTTCCAATACTGTGCTAGAGTGATCTCCAGATAGTGTATTACAGACATCCTTTAGTAAACAGGTTTTCACATGACTTCCTCAGGAAGGGAAGAAATACCTCAATTAAAGAGAGGGGGATGACTGAGAAAGCTGAATTGCTTTAAAACTGTTACAAGTTCTGAATCCTCACAGCATTAACACCAGCAGCATAAGCTTTTCTCTAGTAAGTTTGACATGTGCATGCTGAACACAGCTTTTGTGGTCCTTTGAGCTTACGATTAATCACTTTGCACAATATCATCTCATGAAGTGCTTCAGGGTGCAGTAGAATGCTGGCTCCGTCCTCATTTTATAGACTTTTGCTGGAATCAGAGTGAGACTTCTTTGGGAGACTGTATTTAGGAAGAGGAGAACAAATGCTAGAAGTTTTTCTCCTTACAGTGAGTTTATGATTGCAGCAGTATGAATAACCTTCGTTCGAGGTGAACAAATAACCTTCACTTGAGATGAAGGTTAAGATAAAGATTTTTGAATAACTTTATCTGTTAATTGTATATTAAGATAAGAGATTTGAGTATGAAATTGGTTGTTTTTTTGAGCCTATATGCAAATTTTAAAATGCAAGTACTTAACAACAGACAGAAAAATTGAATACTCTTGGATCTTAAGAACTAAATCTCATGAACATACTCACGAGGAAGTGAGAACACATGGAGTGCTGTGCCCAGTACTGAGCTTTCCATTAAGATAGTCACGCATCCTCATCAGTCTGTGAAACCATTGGAGGGCCAACAAGAGGCTGAGGAAACTGAAGCACGTGAAGTATGAGGAGAGGCTGAGAACTAGATTTCTTAGCCTAAGGCAGAGAAGACGGTTCCAGGCTCTTGAAACTGAGTGGCAATAGGATGAGAAGCAACATGTTGTTTGGAAGAATGAGAAACATTGACTAGATATTAAGGATTTTTTTCCATGAGAACAGAAGAATCCTGGAAGGAGTTCCCCAAGAGGCTGTAGTCTGTCCTTGGAAGTGTTCAAGTCTAGGTTGAATGTGGCCCTCAAAACCCTGCTGTGCTGAGACCTCCTCTGAGCTAGGGGTGGACGTGGTGGCCACTGGAGGTTTCTTCTGAGCAGAGTTAGTCCATGATTGCACAGATAAACTCCTGGACTTTAGGAATGTGCCCTGGGTTAGACATGAGTGTTTAATCCTTGAACCCTGATAAAAATGTAGATGTTAGGGTTCTTAGCATGTATTCTGAGGCTTGTGTGAGACATAAAGAAACTTATTACATTCTGTTTCTAGCTCGGGTTTTTGATTAACAACATGTGTTGCATGAGTAACATAAAACTGAACTGAGTAGAAAATTGGCTGACCTAGAAAAGACTATGATCTCCTTCAGATGTTTTAACTGACAGAACTATTTCTGAAAAACCCTATCTGTGCATTGATGATACTTTCCTAATACCAAATGTAATTATAAAAGTCTACAAGCCTTTGTGGAAGGAATAGCTAGACAACATCTTTCTGGCTAAATGAATATTAGAAGCCATCATATTAAATTAGTGACTGTAACATCAGTGTCAGAGTTGTCTGAAAATTTCTTTATCCGTTCTAATATAAGAACAAACCCACAGTTAATGTGACTGGCTTCTTTTAAATCCGTGTGTTACTGAGGTCAGTTTGAATAAAATATTGAAATAATGTTAAGACTACCATTTTAAATTAAGCTACTTTGTTCCTTACATGCTCCAATAACATTTTATAACTATATGCAAAATCACTTTTTGTTAAAGCAACTACGTGAGTGGTATCATTTCGTAGCAATTTTTTTCGTTTTAGTGGTAGGTTTGTAAAAACCTGAGAGCCTGTGGCTCGGTCTGTTAGTGATCCACTGACTTGTTCTGTCTTTGGAATTCTTCATTGCACGCTTAGTAGCTGAATATGTAAGGCATGTTTTATCAAAATGCTGTATATGTCAGATTGATTGAACATACTAGATAAGATAATGTAGTAGATTTGAGGTAACAAGATAAACTATCAGGAAAAAGTGTATTCTCAGGAGAGTTCGAATGGTCAGTTATTATATATATGTAGGTCAGTACTAATCGCAGGCAAAAATAGCCTTAATTGTATCACTCTTAAAAAAGGAGGCATACATTTAAACCGTGAACATGTGTGAGAGATTTATACTTTTTGTGTGGATACGGCAAAGGCATCCTACTTATCAAAGGAGTGTCAAATTTGTTGGGAAATAATATTTGCAGATTAAAATGTTTGATAATCCGTACCAACAAGAACAAATATTTAAGTGGGAGTACACCAGAGTGATAAAGTCTGTCGTGTAAAAAAAAAAAATGTACCTCCAGTGATTTTTTATTTTTTATTTTTTTTTCCTGAAAGATTAAAATGTCACTCAAACCAGAGCCTTCTAATTTTGGTAGTGAATCTTAGTGTTTTTACCATTGCAGCAGTTTGAGATGTGAAGGCTAGGAACAAAGCAGCACAAGAAGAAAGTCTGCAGGTGACAGGGAGGAATAAACACAGAATAAGTAATAGCTCAGGTGAGGCTGCCTCTGAGAAATTGTAGTTTCTTTCGTTCTTATTCTCTTGATTCCATATAACAAATGTGACTGCTTTTGAGCTGCATGCCCTATCTTTCCATGCATTCCCTGTAGCTGACAGGAATCTTTCCCCAGCAACCCTGGGAAGTAGCTTTTTATTGTACATCTAAAACCAGAAGCTGTATGACTCCTAGTGGAATGTCTGCAGTGTGTGTGGTACGTGTCATCAGAAGCTGCTACATTTTAATAGGAATTTTGCAAAGTTGTCTTCCAGCAACTTTTAAGGCATTTACATAAAATCAGCTGGGCTCATCTGGCTTTTGTTTTTCCTTGCAGCAAGAAGTAGAGCAGTCTCCTTTAATAAGGAGTGTTGTGGTTTTCCTGGGATAGCAGTATAAGTGCTTATGGTGTTCACTATTAACTGTGTTGCATGTGCTGTGCTTCTGTAGCATCTTTCTGCCTGTAGTGATCCCACTTGTGCAGGGTATTTATCATGACAAATATTTATAATAAACAACTTTAAAAGATTCATTGATTAAATCCTGTCTGTACTGTCTGCAGTGGTACCTGTGCATGTTCCTGTGCTTACACATGGCTTTTGTCTTCTTGCAAAACTTCTCTAATGCTTTTGGAAGTTTATGTGCTGTGCTGCCCTACAGTCGGAGTTTGGCTTCTGCATGCTCCTCTGTATCCACCTGTTTCTGCCATGCTGACTTTGATGAGAGGGAGCTCTTAGCCTAACTGGCTGCTGACGTAGGTGTAGCATGTGCACTGAAAACCCTTTCTCCGACTGACCTTGAGAAATAAGTTTTTCATGAACAGACAGGTTAAGCATAATGTTAGCTTGATGTGTGTCCTGTTTCGGCTGCTGGCAGCGGTAACTTAATACTGAAATCTGTATCTGTTTGCTTGATTCTTTTTCTCCCCTTTGTAAATCCATGACAGGGTGACGCATGGAAGTCCTTCTCTGAAGATCTGTCCAAACTTAGGGCAATTGTGAAGGGTGCAAGTAAAAGCAAGTTTACTGTTATCAGTTGCATTTTTCCCTTACTTTGATAACTCTGATGGAGTTATCTGTGCATTTAGTAAGACGGCAGAGGTCTCTACTGGTGAAGCATGCCATTAGCTACATATCTAGTTGTGAATTTATGTTTAGTGGAGTGACTTAAATGAGAACTATATCTGTGTAGAAGACACTGCTCTATCCCTGATGTCAGATGGCGTGTAATCGTGCTAAGAGATACCAATGTAAGAATGTTCTGTGAGAATTTGAGCTGGAGTCTGGTTCTGGTGGTCCCTGAGCTTAAGGCACTGCAAGAACTGATGCTACCTGTAGGACAGAGTGTTCTTTAAAGCACAACTTTGCACAGCACTTGGGTAAGAATGTAAGCTAAGGCGTGCTTACAGTGTGTGTGTGTACATCCATAATCCCATCCTCTGTACCAGAGACAGTATCATAATAATTGTAAGGATTGTATGTAGGTCACTCCAAAACTAATGACTCCTATTTATTTCCACAGAAATCACAACAGTTACAAAGAACACAGTAACACTACTTGATAGAGCAAATTCTCAGCTACAAGATGCTGTTTTTCTTTAACATAGTCACTACCATCAGCTATTTGCTGTATTTTTACCAGCCACGAACAAGAGCCTGCACTCATCAAAATCTGTACCAGCAGAGGGTGACCTGCTGTTGCCACTGCTGAAACACATCACCGAGCGCCTCAGTGTGCTCACATCCACTGCTTGGTCTCCATAAACATTCAGCAAGTCTTGATGAATGTCAGTGGGTGCCATTTTTTTCTTCATGGAGGAATTCAGTGACGCACTTTTGCTTTATTTTCACTCCCATGTCAAACACTGTTTTGTCAGGCTGTCCTGCTCTGTATGAGCACAGTGGTAGAAGAATACCAGGAGGTGAAATTAATTTGTCTTGAATCGATGCTTATATTCCTAAAAAAGTCTTTCTCAACGAAATGTTACTTTTGACAATGCAAGGCAACCTTAATTTTAGCATTTTTCACAAGCAAGGGCATCTCTAAGGAGAGAAAAAGTGTTACACACTGTTTCTGATCAGAACTGATTTATTTATTTACTCATCAATAGCTATTGGTGATTAACCTCAACTGTTAGTTTGTAACCTTTCGTCTCTTCCAGGTGAACATCCAGTAACCTGAGAAAGGCATTAGAAGCTTTGATGTGATCTCCATTTATTAGATGCTAAGCCATTTGGGTTGTCACTGCCATCTGTCTGCTCATCCAGAAATGAGCAATTACTTATAGACAGCTACAGGTAGTAGATGTTGCACATCTCCACAGTAGCTGCTATTTGGAGCCCAGGCTGTCAGCTTGAGGTCACCAAATTCAACTGTAATTCTTCAAGTTTTGAAATTGTAGTAACTTGAGAGCTTTGTTGCATGGTGCAGTAAAACGTTATGGTTTCATGAATTGGAGCTACAATAATAAAGTTAAGAGGTCTTGAGAGTATTAGAGAAGAAAAGGCACTTGTTTTCTTTCCTTTGTAGGGTTGACTTACAGAGTCTGCTGATTGTCATTTGCTTTAATGCCTCCCCAGCAGCAGTTCATTCTTGTTTGTTGAGATCTCTTAAATGAGTTTGTGGAGCAGCAGTGTAAAGATTGTGAGAGTCTAATAAATAACTTTCTGCAAATCATTGTATTTCCAGCCTGCGTCAGTTCCACATTGTTGGGGAGATGCTGTGCTGAAAGTCAGGTTAGCTTTCATTGTGCAAGCCAGAGGGTGATGCAGATGGCTCAAAGTGGGAGTGAGTGGGACAAAGTGAGATGCTTTGGTTGGCACTCTTCGGGAGGAAAACATAGTGTGAAACTCTGGCCTTGATAAAACTTTTAAGCTGCCTTCATCTTAGCTGCAGTGTAGTAAGCCTAGGGGGATTTCTACACTTGTCCGAAATTTTCTAACTTAAGCTACCACTGTAAGCAGTATATCTTAAAACTACTTCAGTATTAAACCTTGCCTCAAAGCACTGCAATTCTGTTATTTATATCTGGCATATGTGCAGCTGCTAAAATACATTTCTACAGTATCTTTATTTTGTTTCCACGTGTTTACCAGTTCTCAAGTCTTGACAACCACAGCCACTACATTGTGAAATTCTATATTGCTCTGCAACCAGCTGGATGTGTGTTGGCAAAGGAAAGAGGTAGAAATGGGTGCTGGGGGAAAAGTAGTGCTCAGTTATTGACTGCATAGCTATACCTGATTGTATCTTATGAAGCAGACCCTTGCTTCTAAAAAATTAAGCTTAAGATAATAGTATCAGGCTTGAAATACAGACTTGCAGCAACTGGAATGAACAGATGCTGATTTCCAAAGAAACTATTGCATGGAAAGCATGTGTGCTTTAATTGATTTGTTAGCTGGTACATAAGTTATTTCAACTCTGGCTTCTCTTCCCATATGATCCTATGGATGCCATACAAAAATGACCTGTGTTGTTCTGCTGGCTATGGTTATCGTTCTTTGATGTATTTAGGACCATCCTTTTCCCTAAGTGTTGATGTTTCTTTGGTTATAATGTTTTATAATAGGCTCCTTATTATATTTGCCTATAAACTGAAACTTGAGTACAGTCTACTCTAAGTACTCAGTCTATTCAAACATTGTTGACCCGGCTCCTTTTTCAGTGTGCTGTTATTGTTAATATAGTAATTTATTGAAGCTTATCTTGGTTTCCTTCTTGTCTTCCAGCCACTCCCTTGCACATCAGGCAACACCCTTCATAGTATGTTTGGAGAAAGTTACAGAATTTTATACCAATAAGTAGCCTAGTTAAAACTATGACATTTTTACAACTACGGTGTTCTGTTGGGTGAGCACTTGCCTTGTTATTTCAAATATTTTCTGTAACAGTCACAACACATCAACCATAATTGAGGTGCACACGTGTTATGCAACTGGTCAAATTCTTTTCTTCAGGAGATAGCTTTTAGGTAACAAGACGATGTGCCGTGTGGATTTTATGCAGAAAGCTTTCCTTTGTTCTGTGTTCTGACATATATGCAATGTTGAGGCTATGTATACAATGAGTTGTTTGTCTGTGATGCCATGTCCACCACATGGATGAGTACAGTGGTTATGTCAGCATCTTTAGGCTTAAGGCTACGGAGAAACACAGAGGATACTTGTTTTCTTACGGCAGTGTAGGCTTCTGTAGCAGAATCTTGTTTGAATATTGTCCAGTTGTTTTGGATTTCATAATCCTGAGAATACATTCTTTATCTTATAGAACTGTTCATTTCTGTTTCTGGATTTCTGTGTGTTTTCTGTTTAGTTGTTTTTTTTATTGTGTTTTTTTTTTTTTTCCTCCTCTTTAGTAGGTCTTGGAAACCTCTGCTCTGTGACTTCAGTTATGTGAAAGTCTTGGTGAATGAGGAGGTATTCTCACACCAACCTTGTATGTGGAGACTAACAGTGTTTGTCACGACCGAACCTAGCTGGAAGAACTAGGATTTGGGCTAGGGGAGGGCAGAATCAGTTACAAGATCAGAGAGATAACTCAGAAATGCCTGTTTGATGTTCCTTGAATGAGTATCTTACAGCTGCCTCTCTTTAAATTTTTACTTCAGATAGATCACATCGTGCACAATGGAGGATTATACAAAAGGCCTTTCAATGAAGCTTTTGAAGAAACACCAATGCTGGTTGCTGTGCTGACCTATGTAGGCTACGGTGTTCTCACACTCTTCGGGTATCTGCGAGATTTCATGCGGCAGTGGAAGATTGAGAAGTGTCAAAATGCAATAGAAAGAGAAGAACAGAAGGTAAAGACTGAGAAATTTCAATGTGGAAACTGTGTGGCTTAGGCTATAGTTTAAGTATTTATTTGCAGAGCAATATTGTTCAAAGTTTTCTACTGTTCTCCTTGTATCCGAAATGCTCTGTGTGTTATGCTAGTACTGTGGTGTGGTTAAACAAAACAATGTTTAATTTATTTCAGTTATTTTTGGTGGCATAGTTATATGGTCTATTTTACTGGAAACTACATCAAGAATTATATCAACATGCTGAGTGATGCTTCAGCTGCAGAAACAAGGGTTTGAGGGAGAAACACCTCATATGCCAGAAGCAAGTGAAATGCTTCTTGAAGGATCTAGCTGGAGTATCACAGCAGTGGTATGCTTTCTGATGCTGTTCTGGTTGCTGTCTGTGTTTTGATTTGGAAACATTCTCCCCAGTCCAAGTATCTGCAAAGAAAAGCTCGCAGTAAGAACCAGAGTGTAAACTGGATGATTTTGAATTAATATGAGATTGATATGGTAGTGGGTTAGCTGGTGAGTGATTTGAAGCACTAACTCACTGATAGCATTTAAAGAATTTTAAAAAACTTTTAGTGAAAGTTTCTGTTACCAGTTAAAAAGTCTTGCCATCTCCAGCAGTTAGACTAATACAGATAATCTTAAGTTGTTTTAAATAATTTTTAGAGGCCTTTAGTCCCCACTCAAGTTACTGTTAAGGAGCTGCCACTTAAACTGGCAGTTTGTAAGCTATTTCCTGCTAATTCTCAGTGTGAGCTGTCTTAGCATAGTGTGAATACCAGTGAGGTTTTCTCCAGAAGTCAGAGTAGATTGGCTTACTCTTGCTGGCCAGGGTTCTGTTTTTCTCAGTCACCCATCCAGCTTACAGTACTTCAAGGCAGTTTGTTTTTCACTTGCTGGTTTCTGATTCTCTAGGCAGCCACATGAGCAGTTGGAATTGGCTAGCAGAAAATGAGGGTGGGGGAAGCAGCTCAAGAATGTAAACAAATTGCTAAGGATAAGAGGGTGGAAGGAGGAAAGACAAAAGATGACTTCTTTTAGAGGCAGCTTTGGGCAAAGTTTGTATCATGCTGTGGTAGATGAGATAAGATCCAGTGCCAATGCCTAAAATGATTTCATGGTAGCTTCTTCATATACTTATAGTAGCTTGTGGTAGAATTAAGCTGACTCATGGTAATAATTCCAAAACAGAAATATTTTTTTGGGAATTTAATGAGGATTAGATATTTCATGTTTGTTAACAGTGGGGAAGTTAAATTTATACTATTTCCAAAACTAACTTCTGGAATCTAGAAGTAAAACTTCTATTCCCATTCAGTATCCAATATCTGAATGAATATTCCAAGCTAAATCTCCATTTGTAACTCAATGTTTTGTTTAATTTGAGCTACTTCGGTTTATATCACCTGAGAATATGACGTCATTGTACTTTTCTACTTATATCCTTGAAATTGATGCAGAAAAGAGCAAACAGCTGCAAAAATACACCAGTTCTAGATGTTAGGAGTTTAAATATTTGTACTCATGATACTTGAGGATTAAAAAGAAGTAACTGAAAGATTGGTTACTGTATTTCTGTGAAACGCTTGTTCCCATACCAAGTGGGAAAGGTGTCTACTTACAGTAGCCTTTTTCTATGAGAGTGGTAATAACTGTACATTCACTTCTGTTACAGAAGACCTCAGGCAGCAGTTCTGATTTGGGGGTAGGTTATTGATATTAGGTTCTCCATAAAGACTGTCACAGGTGACACAAGCAGAGAGTTTGTTAGCAACTGATTATCCCAGTTCAAAAATAAATTTAATATTAATTTTTTTTTTATTTTATAAATTAATTCAACATTGCGTCTTCCCCTGAAAGGCTTCTGTTTAACAAGTAAACTTCCCAGACAGATGAATTGAAACTCCCTGTGTTTTGATCTTGACTTTCAGGGAAGAGCTGCATGTGTTGTGTTTTTGTTTGTGCACAAGATTTCTGTGGCTGGATCTAATGAGAAGCACTTTTATCTGAAGGCTCAATTTGCTGTGTATCGTGTCATGAATAGGCCAGTGAATACTGTATCTGGATGGAAAATAGGAAGTCCTGTTTAAAAAAGTTCTGAGTGAAAGAAATGCCAGTGTAGTGTACTTCCCTAAATCGTGTTTTTAGTGCTTAGGTTAGAACAGCTATTTCTGATGCTGGTCAAATAGAAAAGTGATCATGTCAGATCTAGAACTTGACCCCACATTTTGATGCTTTGAGCTTTTTTTTGTCTGAAAATGAATTGATGGTAAGGTGCTGCAGTGTACCCAGTGTGGGAGCCAGGTTTTGTCTTGGTACAGAGGAGTGCTCAATGTCTTGTTCTGAGACATTTTGTCGTTTTCATATACTTGAATCTCTCAGGCAACTGACTGACATCCCTACTGTCTTTTAGTAAAGAGGTATAGATACGAGTGTGCAGGAAAAGCTTAAAACTCCTGTTTTTTAAAATTAATATATTAAATCAGAAAAACCCCGGTGTAGTTTCTAGCAGACTTAGATTCAGTGACCTCGTTATGTGAAGTACTATTTTTATTAAATGAATCTCAAATTGATTATAATTTTCTTAGCAATCTTTGCAAAACAATTAGCTTTAGTTTTCTGAAATAGTTTATAAAACACGTTGTAGATGAAGAGCTCAAAGCAAAGGCATTGGAAGTAACTGTGTAGATTAGCAGTATGAAGATGTTCTGTGTGTGCAGAACTAAATTACATACTGCAAGGAAATGTTCCATATAGGGCTGAAAGGATGTGTCTTGAAGTCATGGAATTGAAGTATATGGATATTTCTTGTGGTGTCTTTCTGAAAATGATTGAAGTTAATAGCACTGAGTAAGCTTCAGTCTGGAGTGTGGTTTTAGGAAAAAAAAAAGGGGGGAGAAAAAAGCCTTGTGATTTTTTTTGTTGTTGTTGTTTTGGAAAGCACTTTATCTCAGTAGCGTAAGTTTTTGCTGAAACTGTTACATAATACTGTGTGCACCAGAACTAGAAAATGAAACTGGACGAAGATGTTGGAAGAGTAGGATTTCTAATGCATCTGTATTGGGACTGTCTCTGTCAGTGGGTAAATATCTTGCAACTTATTAGAGAGCAGCACAAAGCAATGAATGATTCTAGAAAAAACTAGTATTCACTCACCAGAGCTGCACAAAAAGGTAAAGGCTTTACTAGTGTGGATTATCAGGAGGGAGTAGTCTTTGTGCTTTGCATCAGTGAAAATATATCCATTTGGGCTTTTCCCGGAAACTGGTATGTGTAGCATATCCTGTCAGAAACATTGGTCTGTTTTAGGCATGGGTGAGTGGAAAGATAAAAACTGCCAGTTACCCTGGAATCACTGTATGTGTTCTCAGTTTAACCTAATGCTCAGTTATAACTTTCTCAGTAGCCATGCTTGTAGTATTTCATAGGTAAAAGGGAAACTGCTTTTACACTTATCCTGATCTGATTTACCTACTAATTACATTGTCTGTTTTGTACATGAAAGCAAACTGTCTGAATGGGGGTGCTAACTCTTTAATGTACCTCTCTGTGCTTGATAGCTTCCCTGTAGTTCCCAACAGTATTTCTGGTATCTGAAGCCTTCAGACATTCCTACAGTTGGATTTGTGTGGACAAGTATGTTTGGGGTGGTGAACTGGAGACTTCTGCTCAGTGTTGTCTTAGCATCTGCATAGCTCACTGTAGGCCTGCTGAGAATGTAAAAATTGCCCACAGTTGCTGCTGTACTTTTTCTTGTCTCACATGGCAGTGAGATGGAACCAGCCTTTTCCATTTTTTTCATTTTAGAAGCCTGATGTTTGTTGCATTTGCCTACCTGATTTCCATTCAGAGTTAGTTTTGTGTTATCAGGGGATGCATTAGGTGAATTGCAGGTAAGCCTTGTTGGTGCTCGTGGCACCATCTGTTAGCTTAGGTGCAGTGCTGTAAAAACTTGGCTCTAAAAGCAACATAATAGCTGTGTTTGCATGTTACCATGCTCCAAGCTAATGGTTACAAAACTCTCATTATGACCTTCACTTGTATTACTAATTTACAATATGATGAAATCTTGGATTTATAAGTTGCCTGTACTAAGGCGCTGCACCCTAAGGGAGAGTTTTATTCTTCCCTTGCTTCAATTCCTTATTGAAATTGCTATATTTTTCAGGCTTATGGAAGATCTCTAGTCCTTAAGTTTATGCATTTGGAGTTGTTTTACTAGTAATGTTCTAGGTTTTTAATGCTTCTTTAGCACTCCTAAAAAGTAAGGCTAGTGTCCTGTATTGGGCATGAGTTCTTTTACTCATAATTTGTTCCTTGAATTTCTGTTAACATTTGAAGCACACTTTTTTATCTTACAATAATCCGTGAGGTTTAAAGAACTTCACAATAAAGTCTCTTCAGAATTTAAAGGTTATGCTGCTGTCTTGTAAGATTGTACTTGCATTATATCTTGGTGGTGTCAACCTGTCGTGGGTGCCTATCTTTCTCTCACCAGTTGAGCTTGTTAGTCTTCCTGCTTTGTCACCTTGTTTCAAAATAAAACACGATTTATCTGATTAGAAACATGAGGTAAGATTGGACTGTATCAGCCCAGGCATACCTGCTTGAATTAGAACAATGACTAATTTGCAGCCTCCATTCCTAGCCAAGAATCTTGACTTCCTGGGCCACATAGTTAATGTGCTTCAATAACTTCTGCAAAGTCAAATTCTTATGCGAAGTGGTTAAGAAAAGCTGGAAGTGGTTAGAAATATTTGAGGTTATAACTAAACTTAAGTTCAAATCTCTTAATTTTTTTTCTATTTTTAATTCCTCACTTCATCCACCCCTATGAAAGATGCTGTAACAGAGGCTTTCAGACACTTACCAATTAACTACTTGGAATCTTAAGTAATGAATTGGTATCTTAGTGTATTGCTCCAAGTACTGTCATGCTTATCACCACTCTTAGAGTGAAGTAGCAATGTAACTTTTCATATATGAAGTAAGCTTTTGAATGTGTTGGGTTTTTTTCCATTGCAAAAGGGGCAAATTTGTAAGTACTTCAAGCCTGAAACCTACCATCTTTTTGGAACAGTGAGGTAGTGGAGGTGAGGAAGGTTTATGTTGTGTTACTTCTTCAGAAAACTAATGATTTTCTAGAGGATTATAACATTATTTGTTTACTTCCTACCTTATTAATCCAATTTGATGGAAGGCCTTCAGAGGAGACATGGCAAAAGTGAATGCCAAACTATACGTGAGTGAAGGAACATGAAAGAAATAATTCAGTGCACTGTAACTCTTTGGAATCTCATTCCTATTGTCTTCCTTTGCTGAGGAAGGACATAGAATGACTTAGGTTAGAAGGGACTGTATAATCAATGACTATACAGATAATATAGTTGTACAATTGTACAATCAACAAATATACAGATGATATGGTATATCCAGGAGTTTAGCTGATGTAGTTATTATCCCAGAGTAGGAAAAAAGGACACTCACCCTATCCTGGGCTCACGTGATAGTCTCCAGCAAGTGGATCTGCAGAAGAGATCCTTCCTCACTGGCAGTCAGCTCTTAAATGAGTCTAGAAGAGGTGCAGCCAGGCTCCACCCCTTTCAGCAGCACAGGTGAATTGCCTTCACCTGTGATCCTGTGGCTGACTCATTGCTTGCCTCAGGTGATCAATCGGGCCGTGATTCAGCAGCTCCATACGGGGACTTTAAAGGTCGTCCAGTTCTGACAGTCCTGCCATGGGGTCGTCGTCCCCAACTAGACCAGAGCCCCATCCAGCCTGGCCTTGAACTCCTCCAGGGATGAGGCATCTAAAGCTTCTGGAGGCCGCGTGTGCTGGTGCCTTATTATCTTCTGAGTAAATAATTTTCCCCTAACATCTAATCTAAATCTTCCCTCTTCTTGTTTAAAACCATTCCCCTTTGTCCTATCAGTATTGAACAGTGTAAAAAGTTGATCTTTTCTTTTTGTTTATTCTATGAAGGAGACATCACTGGCTAAATCTTGTTTTTTCTTAATTGAAATGATGAAAAAGAGTATCTTTGTGCCTTCTTGGCATGTGATTACGTGCAGCCAATTCAGAAGGGAAAATAGATGCAGCAACTTTTACCTGGAAGCTGTCTTTCCTGTGCATCTTCAGGTAGGAGGATGTAAAAAGGTGAATCTAGATGGTTCATTTACTCTAAGGTAAAAGTTGTTAAACCATAAAGTGGGGAAGGTAAAGGAAAATGCAATGCTCAACAGAAGGAAGAGTACAAGTAGAAGCTTCTCAGTACTTATTTGTGTGAATTGTTATTAAAGAAACTGGTACAAATGCTCTCAGTTCTGCTTCCATGTTAGAAATACCAGGCACTAGTATTTGGTCAGACAGATATTCTGTCTTATCCTGCCACCTAATAAAAAATGCCTCTCTCCATATTTTCAGTTATGTTGTGAAAAACAGGAAGAAATGTGATGCTGGCTCTTACCTTTGTCATAAGTCTACATTTTCCTTTTGTACATTTTACGTAGGCTTGCTTTTGCAATGGTAGCAAATGAATTATGTATTCTTATCACCACTGAATGTCAAACTTCCTTTAAATTTAATAGCAGTGATGGAGTCTCATGACTTTCAAGCATTTTAAGTAGGCCAGAAAAACACGTTCTTGAGTGCTCAGATGTCCTTGCTCTCACATTTTGAGTGATACACAAGAATGTCAAACTGTTTTCCTGAAAATTGTTGGAAAGGAAGCTGGAATTCAGGAAACTCTCATGCACAGAAATCCTGGGGGACTTCAGTCATGATAAGCTGTGGAGAACAGAGGTGCCATAATGAAGTTTAATTGTTTGGCTTCTGAATGAAAAGATGTGATAAGTTCTAACAATAGCTCTGTAATAATAGTAATGCTTTATTACATGGATTTCTAACATACAGAAAATATAACAGAGTACCTCAGCTTTGAGTGCTTTCTCATTTCCAGATGATTTTGCACTAAAGTAACAATACTGTGTTTAACAAACTTCCGTTGGAGTTTTTTTTCAGGACTTAAGAATGAAGAGTTATCAACTTTTTCCTGCGTTTTCTTGATTTATTTTATTTTACAAATTACATTCGTTGATTCAGAAAACGCCTTGTTCCTTTTATTGCCAGTTTGCTCTATTGTATTGTTTCCTTTCATTTTTGATCTGTTTCAGGACTTTGTCCCATTGTATCAGGACTTTGAAAATTTCTATACCAGAAACCTCTACATGCGCATTCGAGACACCTGGAACCGTCCAATTTGCAGTGTGCCAGGGGCCAAAGTGGACGTGATGGAGAGAGTTTCCCATGACTATAACTGGACATTCACGTGAGTCAGATTGAAGAAAAGGCTTCCAACAATTACTTCTAAGGAGGGTCTCTAAAAGCACATTGAAGGCTTTGCAGTTAAAGAAGCAGTGAATTATGTTTGAGATTTACACTGGCTGTTTTGAACCACACCTGGCCACCAAGATGACTATATAATCTTTGGTATTTACACTTACTGATGATTCTGCGTGCGTTAAGATTTCATAGTCCTATGAAATCTATATTCCAATGGTAAAACTTACACTTTTGTGTGTGATGCACAGAACCTGGAGTAGGTCCTTTGGATTGCATTACTTGTGACTTTTTGTGGTGGTTTAGAATCAGTCCAGACACTTGGTGAAACACAGCCAAAAATTTAAGGGCAGATGTGTTTTGTTGTCTTCTGGTTTTGTTTCTATTTTTTAAATTGGAAATGACGTAGCATGAGGCTTGACATGAAGAGGTTTGCAGCGTAGTATTTGGTGAAACTAGTCATATATCTCCTTGACTTTCAAGGGGAAAATAATTAAAACTTCTTTTTCCACTAAACTACTTCTTTAATCTCCTCGTCACGTAGCATCAGCACAACAGTGCCAGACGTATTTCCTTTCTATGGTTAGAGGATATCCTGCTTGAGGGGCTGCCAAGTTAACTGATCTAGATATCTTATTTTCTAATTGGACAGCAAACTGTGTGTTTCTGAGATGGAGGAGGAACAATGTCAGAAACAAACTGCTTGAAAATCCTGAAGTAATATTTGATATAATAGCATAACTGCCTCTTTATATAGACTGTTGCGGGAACTTCCATTTTTAGTTTGCAACTATGAGAGAAGGAGAATGTGTTTTTTGTTGCTCGAGTTTGATAATGAGGATCAGTGCTGAAAAAATTTAATTGTTGATTTTATAGACTTTTTACTAATGTTTCAGTATATATTCTATGAAACTCAAAGAAGAGTCTTCTGGCTGAGTTTTGCAATTTTGTATGTCCTAATTTTTAATGTTTTTTTAACACAGATACACGGGGAGAGTGATAAAAGGTGTTATTAATATGGGTTCCTATAACTACCTCGGATTTGCGCAGAACAATGGGACTTGCCAGCAGGCAGCAGCTAAAGTTCTGTCCCAGTATGGAGCTGGGGTGTGCAGCAGTAGGCAAGAGATGGGTAAGTTGGAGGAAGATAGGATGTTCCTTCAATGTTTGTTTCAAAGTATTTAATTTGATCTCAAGTCTTCTAAACATTACTTGTTTAAACTCTGGAACTTTAGACTAAGCAGTAAAGAAATCACTGTTTTATTGAAGATAAATTGACCTTCTGGGTTTAGTTTATACAGCACAGCTGTTGATTTGTTAATGTCTACAGTGTTACTGTCTGGGATTTTGAGTAAAGACTGCACTGGTTGTTGAAGATGTTTACTGTAGCATACAGCAGTAGTGAAAGCTTTCCACCCTGAATTTCTTCTGTTTTATGTGCAGGAAACTTGGACAAACATGAGGAGCTGGAAAAGCTAGTTGCCAGATTTCTAGGTGTGGAATCTGCAATGGCATATGGCATGGGATTTGCGACCAACTCTATGAACATTCCAGCCTTAGTAGGCAAGGTATGGCTCAAGTTGCTGGTAAGAGCACGTGTAACAAAGACTGTGGGTCCAGTTTTCTAAAATCTACTTGTCTATTTTTTTATTTCAGTGACAGCACCTGCAAATATTCTCTGTGGAAATTGTAGGTCACAGGAAACATCACTAGCTTTGCAAAAATCTTTGGGCAGCAGCATCCTAGGGACCAGTAGCAGTCTAGATCTTGAAAGAACAGCTTAGCATGTTGTGGCTTGCTTCCTCAGGCTACTTGTTAGTATATTAAACGGTGGTTAATTGACTTAAAGGTATTTTGATACTCTTGAGACACTAAGAATTAACTGTCATTCTGCAGGACTTCAGTGGGTGATGAAACAAGTAATTATGTAAGCTAGCAGCAGTTGTGTATCTTTATTTACCACATAAAGGCTGCAAATCATTTCTTAGCCAGTCTTGCCTGAGCCAGCTGTATTTATGTTGGATTTTTTTCCTTTGGTTGGTTTTTTTTTTTTTTTTTTTGTGTGTGTTCTTAAATTATTTCTGAGCAATTGAGAGTTGAAAGGTGTTGTGTGCTTGACTGTGAAACTTAACTTTTTCAGTATCTTTCTCTTTCCCCTTCTAATTCAGGGCTGTCTAATTTTGAGTGATGAACTGAACCATGCATCTCTAGTGCTTGGGGCAAGACTGTCAGGAGCAGCTATTCGAATCTTTAAGCACAACAGTAAGTATCAAATAGTGGATGTTGCCTTTCTGTTGGGTCTTCAGATCAGATGGAAACTCTTCTATTTTCTTATAGTTGGAAATCCCATTTCATGTAAGAAATCAGTTGCTGGTTACCTGAAAGGTCAGAAGACTGGTGTTACTATTTAGTCATTTTGAGTTGGAAATTGTTTTATGTATTCAGTCTCAAATAGTAGTGCTTAGATCATTAAGCTGGGCTGACTTGCATCTCTGCGTGTAAAGAACAACACATTGCTCTCTGGCAGGTTTACGGGCAGTAGTGTTCTAATGTAGCTTCTTGTTACCTGGTTAGCTCAGCACTGTTAAGCTCATCTAACAGTCCGTGTCACATAGTAATGTAGTCTTGTAGAGGTCTAGGTTATGATTTGAGGGAATAGGAAAGTTTTTAAGTTTAGGACCAGACGCTAGCATGGTCCTACATTAAGGTAACTTTAACAGAGAGATGACATGGCTAAGCTTGACAACTATATGTTCATACAGTGTAGTACAAAAGGGATTTCAGGACATGAAGCATTGATTAACTGTTACTTGCTGTGTGTATTTTGGAAACTGATACTTAGAATTGTCGTTTTGCTAGTTTTAGCTTCCTCCAAAGGAGGCATTTTATTTTTTTCAAATTAAAAAAAAAAAGACTTTCTTCTTCTGAGTCTCAGTGAAAGACATACCATCTTCTTAATTCGTTGTCACTACCTTCATTCTTCAGTTACTCATAACTCGTAATGCACTTCTTATATTATCGTTCTCTGAGATCACGTTGACTCTTCTTCCTTTGAAATCTCTGGTGGTGACAGCAAAGTTTGGGTGGCTCTAGTTCTTTTTCTTTCCTTGTCCTACTTCCTACTGGGCGGTAAATCCTTTACTGTGTTTCTTGTTTCTTTAGTCTTTTTTGCTTTCTTATTCTCTATTGTTTGAGTACTTTTCCCTAAAGAAGTACAGAGTGTACTGGTAACACTTCTTTTTTTTTTTTTTTTTTTTTTTTTTGTCACCATTCTTCATCAGTCTTGATTGCAGTGCATTTTGGTTGCTGGGCAAGATCACAAAAACTTTGCACTCATCTTCTGTATTTGTATAGGCATACTTCTGAATATTGTCCCATGTTCCAGAATTTTAGAGAACGCTCACAGAAATATAGTGTTGGGAATTATCTGAGAAGGACTTAGAAGCTCTGGCATTATAGCGAAGAACAGATGTGGGATTATAGGGTACAAACTAGCAATGGTGAGACTATGGATTACTCTAAAAACTTTCTATATGTTGGGGATCCATGAAAGAGAATAGAATAGCAGATCAGAATCAGAAGGTAAAATGCAAGCAATAAACTGCATGTGTTCTCAGTGCTATTTTGTTATGGTCTATGCTGCTTTAATTAATCTCATTTTTTCCAAGACACTAATGGCTTCACTCATTATTTCTAGAAATTATTTTCATTTTTTCCCTACTTCATTGTGTAGTTTCTCCTTTTTACTAAGGTTAGATCTATTTTGCAGTCCTCTTCCTTGAAAGATAAGAGCAGAAGGCTTTTACTCTAGTATTTTCCATAACTGCACTAAATTCATTCTTTTTTCCGTGGGAGAGATATTGGAGAAAGGCATTATTCCACTGTTCATTTGATATTTGTCCTTTTCTGATCTATTTCTAACAGTTAAGTTGACCTGTTTTATTCTCTAATTTCTAGTCTAGTTCTACTTCATAAGCTCCACTTGCTGCTAAAACAGTTTTAGTCTACTAATCGTCTTTTCACGATTTATGAGGTTCTTTGTGCCCTTTTATTTGCTTGTTTCTTGCTCAACATTTTAGTTTCTATGGTTGGATTACTGCCATCTCTGTTTCTTCCTCACAATTTTTTTTATCTTCAAGACTGATTTCACATGTATGCATTTGTTTATGTTACACTGTTAGTTCTACTTGGATTATGTCAAGTGTTTTTAGTCAAACCTAATAAGGTTTCAGATTGTGTCTATTAACATCATCATCCATCTAGCTTCTGGTATGCTTAGCATTGTCATATTTCCTGCATTGGTTCTCCCTTTTTCCTCCCTGCTTGTTTTTATAGTTTCCCGTCCCACACCTTTTGTCTCTTTGTCTTTTAAACAGCAAATCCTTATTCTTCACTTTGATCAGTCTTCTACTTTGGCTGATTATCTTTGAGCTTGTTCTTTATTGACTTATTTCTATACCTAAAGACACAGTTGCCCCTTACATTCCTTTCTCTTTTCCTAGCAATGAGATGCCTTCCTCCACCCCACATTCATTCTTCCTCTGCCCTATTAGTCCTTCTTTGCAACCTGTGCTACTGCTCATACTTTTAATTTAGGATGGTCAAATTCTTCATCAGAGTTTGTGTAATCACCCAGTCCCCCTGATCTCATCTATGGGCCTGCAGCTAGATGAAGCCTATGCTTACTGATTTATATATGGTCTCTCTTCCATACCTAAGCAATTTGTGTGTTTTTGGAGTGTTGCTATCATTTGTCATGTTAGAGCTCAAGCCAGTAGCTGTTTTAATACCATTTAACAGTAATTTCTGGTGCAGATATGCGAAGCCTGGAGAAGCTGCTCAAAGATGCTATTGTGCATGGGCAACCTCGTACACGGAGGCCCTGGAAAAAAATTCTTATCTTGGTGGAAGGAATATACAGGTACAAACTATACTTTATATTCCTAAGACCCTCTGCATATGATCTAGCTGCTTAGTCAAATCAAACTGAATATTATCACTTCACAGTTATTTAATGGATCTCTTATCTGAGATTAAATTGAAGAATGTATGCTTCACATCCTAAACTTTTTGTTGCTAGTATGGTAGCTGCACCTAGTATTGCAATGTTCACCACGTCTAGATCAGGTTTTAGAAGTTAATCTAAATTGGTATTCATATCAGAGCTGAGGTCTTAAATTGCTTGTCTATTCCATTCTTTCTGTGGTCAGTGGATGATACCAGTGTGAATGGAATTATGCAATGTGAAAGTTTTTTTGTAAGTGTGTACAAGTATGTAGTCGGTTTTGCTAATTGGCATTAA
Organism: Meleagris gallopavo; assembly: GCF_905368555.1. Classification (NCBI taxonomy): domain Eukaryota; kingdom Metazoa; phylum Chordata; class Aves; order Galliformes; family Phasianidae; genus Meleagris; species Meleagris gallopavo. The sequence continues at coordinate 38,967,677 of NC_139408.1, read as the reverse complement.
AATCATCAATGTGACATTCAGCACAAAACAATTCAAGACTGTTCTTAGCCCTAAAAGTAGTAAGCAAGTAGGATGTATACTGATGTTAGAGTGGAAGTAGAAAAGGGAAAATTCATTTATTAAATTATCAGTGATGACGTTCCTTTGCCTCTTATTGCTACTGCTACCAATTTTTCAGTATGTCAGCATCCCAAAGAGGTTAAACAAATAGAATATAGTTACTGAGCAGTAGGTCCAAAGAGGACTTGTTTTTCAACTCTGCAAAAGAAAAATGCATATAGAAAGTTCTACGTGGTCACAATTAATAAGAGTAAAGAATAGAAATTTTTGTGATTTCTGGCTCTGCAAAGAGAACCCCAACCATTAAGTCAACTCACAATTAATTTCTGTTTCTCAACAGTATGGAGGGATCTATAGTCCGTTTGCCTGAAGTGATTGCCCTTAAGAAGAAGTATAAATCCTATCTGTACCTTGATGAGGCTCATAGTATAGGTGCACTGGGTCCTACTGGTCGAGGTGTAGTGGAGTATTTTGGACTCAATCCTGAAGATGTGGATGTTATGATGGGAACATTTACCAAAAGCTTTGGAGCTGCTGGAGGATACATCGGGGGCAAGAAGGTAAAAAGCTGAAAATGTTATGGCTGTTTGAGGTTGGTGTTGTAGTTCTTTATTAAGCATTTCAACATTGATTTGTTTCTCAAATTGCCCGTATTATCCATTTGTTTCATAATTTTACTTGCTGTCTGGTACAATGAAAGTCTGTTCAATGCTAATGAGCCTCATCTAATAAAATACCTCATAATTCTACAGTTTCCATGTGGTCAGTGATGAGTTTAGTTTTGCAGAAAGTCTGGTAAGAGTGTAGTATCTTCCTAGGAACTGCTGGAGCCAGGAAGCAGGGATTTCTCAATATTACTTTTAATGAAGCAGGAAGAATGCCAAAAGCTTAAGTTTTTTCAGCTCATTTGAAAAAAATCCATTTCTTAACTTAGCCTAGTGGAGATGATTTCTTCTGGACTTAAGCAGTTTGCTTTTGAAAAGACTTCTTTGTGTGTATGGACACTGATTCTTTTCTGTTGAAAGGTACTACTAGAACATACTGGCCTTTGTCAAACTGCTCCTTTTGGCAGGGATGGTGTAGACAGTTGCAACGTGTCCCTTCTTATAGCCTTGCATGTATATTACAGATGAGACTTATAGTGAATATTTAATTCAGAGTAAAACTCTACTGTTTTCCTGTCAGGATGATAGTTGTTTAGATGCGAATAGCGACGTACTTTACTCCATCCGAATGGGGATGGGACTTGCAGAAGTTCCTTTCTGAGATTTTACTGCAATTGGCGTAAAATGAGTCTGACGTCTTAACTAGAACAAAGCACCATCTTACTCTTTTTCCAAGGTAGTGGAATTAACTCTGTGTAAAATGAAGCAGCCAAGAGTCCTTCACGGTTGTTTCTTAGGTATTCTGTTTGCGGAATTGCTTCAGAAGAGGCCTTAAATACTCCTGCCTCGGGTTATTTCAGAATCCTTTTACAACTTTCTTTAATTTAACTCTGACTCCAGGCAGGCAATAATACAAAATTGAATGATTCTGCCTCTTTATAGTATATACCCTGCTTGTACTGTGGACAGGGCAATCTTAACAGTTTTATGATGGAATCTGTCCTGGTGTTTGTACTGGTTTTTGTGATATTTTACTGGAGTTGTCTCATCATTATGAAGGGTTTTGTTACAGCTAAACGACAAGCAATCTGAATCTATGGTATGTTTGTCTTTTGTTCCCATATGACCTGTCCTACCGCCTAACAAATCTAGAATGTATACTTAATTGGGAAGTGCAGGACTGGTAGCCTGGATTCTTGCAATCTCAAATAAAGCAAGAGATTTTATTAATATTGCGCCGGTAAATGGGAGAAAGTAGTGTTTTGTAGCCTGTGCCCTGTTTGGTGATTTTATTTTTTTTTTATGGGGAAGCAATTATATTGAGCATGATACGTAGGCACCTATGGATCCTGCTCCCCGCTATTTCACTTGTTTTATACTCCTATGGTTATAATAAATGCTCTTGAAACAAGGGTTTGCACACAATTTGAGTAGCGCAAAACACCTTGTTGCAATCTAATGCTGTTGTTGTTTAATAATTTGCTGTAATTTGCTGTTGCAAGTCTGTCATAGCCACTTATCTTTCATCTGTGGATATTCTTGCCCTGGGATATAATTATAGGTAGTCATGTCTCTGCTGTTCACGTTTCAACTGTTCGTTACTTATACTGTAAAATAAGTCCCTGAGCTACCTATTCTCTTCCAGGACATTCTGGAAGAGGTTTGTTGTAATGGGCTAACTTACTCTGTCATTAAAGCATTCCTCTGGAGTGCTGAAAAAGCCATGTCTGATGGCCTCTTGTGTTTTGCTAGGAGCTGATTGATTACCTCAGGACTCACTCTCACAGTGCTGTGTATGCAACATCACTATCACCTCCTGTTGTGGAGCAAATCATCACCTCCATGAAGTGCATTATGGGTGAAGATGGTACAACTTTTGGTGAGTCTTTGCAACATTAAGCATGTGGAAGAGGGCAGACAAAACTCATTCAGCGAACACATTCATGATTGCCTGTAGATTTACTATCCTACTTGGCATATCAGCATAATAGAGGTGTAAAGTGTTTTCAGCTAAGGTAAGTCATCCTAGGATTACTCAGGAAAGAATTGTTTTGTATTGATTTTTTTGCTGTTGTTGTTCTGTATGTAGCTTTTCTAGCTTTCTTCTCTCTTCCTGTTCTGTCCATCGTTATTTTCCCAACTTTTTAGAGTACTTTGTTGTATATTTTACAGTCTTCCTTCGTTACTGGAGAGGACAGTGGTTTTGATTTTTCATCTGTAGTATAGCTTGATGTTTTCACCTTGGTTAAAGTAAATGAAAACATATTTTTAAAATCCCTTTTTACTTAAGGAGCTAGAGGCAGAATTCAAGATCAGTGGATTTAATACACTGAGGAAGGCGTGTTCAGCTCTCTTGACTCAATTTTTTTTTTTCATGATAGATAAGAAAGGGAAGATGGGTAGGACTCTTGATTCATGCAAAGTCCTACAGCCGAATTTATGCAACTTATTTGCCTGATAAATAGAAGTTGTTTTTTCAGTCATGAAATAAATAACCTACATGTCACAAGTGCAGGCAGCCTTGAAACTGAAATTGTACAGCACTTTGCATGTAGAATACTTTTCCATCTTCATTGTTTCTTAAAATGTTGTGAGCAGCTCAAACAGCATGGCAGTGTAGCTCACTGAGGATCTCTCTCTGGCTTTCAATTCAGATACTCTTAATACATTCAAGCGTTTGAATTCTCATTTACAGAAGTTTCAGGCATCTGGCCACAAGGTGGTGGTGTATACTGATGAGCGGTATTTGCTTTTGAACTTGGATAACCTGGTCAGTTAACTTAGCTGATAACTCCTGTAGTGGAAAAGTATACTGGTTAAATAACTTTAGAATCCAAGTTATCCCTGTTAATGCCCTCGGAATAGACATTAAACTAATTTCAAACTGCCTAAAAAGTTGTGCCAAAGTGCTGCATCTTGCCATCTTAAAAATGACTGAGCTATTTTAATTAATGATCTGCTCAAGTGTTGATTGATTTGGGTTTCTTCCAGTGTCTGTTTGGCATAATGAAATAGAAAAAAGAAGTGTGAAACAGAAATCAGTTATAAACTATGGCATTTTTGCCCCTTTCTGTGACTACAGTGTAGTATTCATTCAAGCTGTGAGAAGGGAAGCAATGTCCATGGTGTCTGCCTTTATGCCAGCAAGCCCCATCCACGCTGAAAATAGAACCAAATCAGGAACCAGTCAGTTAAAATAACCTTAAACTCAAAATACCTTTTTTACTGTGTTGCTTAATATGCACATCAAACTATATCCTAGTTTGGTGCATAGGACTACCAGTATTCCTGGCCGCTCTTTCTACTGCAAAAAAAAAAGTGCTTATGGTGTTTGAAAGCTGGATCATTTCAAGGACGCTTCTACTTCAGAATTATGATTGAGTTTTAGTGCTGCTTTTTTTTTTTTTTTTTTTTTTTTTTTTTTTTTTTTTTTTTTTTTTTTTTTTTTTTTTTAGAAGTGCTGGGTATAGCAACTGAGTAGCCACAGTTCTGTCTGGTCAAAAAGAATTTCTCAGCTACAGCTCTCATGAAAGTGTCTCTGTAATTATCTAGCTCAGACTTCATCTAGTGTAAGTTCCTTATAGAATAATCCCTGCATGGAATTATTTTTTTCCTTTTTTTTTTTTTTTTTTGTGTAGTGCTGTTTCCTAGTCAAGCTCTTTAATTTCTTTGAGGTTTTAAAAATAGTACTTCAAAGGCTTTTTCTCTAGATGAAATTAGCTAAAGTGCAATTGTGTGAATTGAACAGCTGCTTAGTGATAACGTGACAAAGGCTTTTCTTTATTTAAGGGATTTGGCTGAAAAACTTGTGGTTTTGATTCTGTGGAATTGTTTGAGGGTCTGAAGAACTGCTGTCTGCAATTGGTTTGACCACAGGAAGTCTGAAGTAGAATAGTTCTGGAGAGTTGTTAACTGTGGAAGGCATTCAAGAAGTAGTAGTGCTAAACTGGGTTGCTGATAAGCATCTCTGAATAAACCAAGCATTACAAAAATGCAACTTCTTTTAAATTAGCCAAGCTGAACTAATGGATAAGGTGGACTGAGATAGGACAGTGGGTTTTTTCTGTTTTCCGAGGGTGCAGGAGATGGAGCTAAATCAGAATGGTAAACCATTTGCTAGATCCAAACCTTGTGTTCATTCACAATTAACTCTTCTAATGGCTTCAGGAATGCTTGCTTGTAAAGTCTTTGTGACTTCTTTATCTGCCTGTTTCTCTTCACCACATACTAGTAAAAGTAACCATTCTCCGTGACATCAAACCTTTGTGGAAACTGTGGTTTCAGATTAGGATGGTCAGTAACTGAGGAATATGTAATAGAAAGTAATTTGTTTTTATGGATAAAAGATTTTTGTGTATTACTTTGGAAGAATAAGTTAAAATTCTCTTCTGTGTTTAGGACTATTTCTGAATCTAGTGAAACATCGAGAGGCTCTGAATTTTCAGTACAAGGTGTTGTAGTTACTAAAATCTTACATAACTATAAAAGAAAACATCTAGTTTCAGATCTTTCTAGCAAGCTGCCAGAGAATAAGCAAAGTATTTGTAATAGGCAGCACAGACAAAATATAGATGCTATGAAAAGTTGAATTGTTGTTCACAGAGAATATAGAACTGACAGTCTGCAAATATGCTGCCTAAACTGGGACAGAAATGTCTTGTGTCTTGGATTAATTCAGTTCAAACTGATCTGTTATTCCAGGTATTGTCAATGCACGTAAGTGACTATCAGGTCTCAGTCTCTGAAAACAGTTACAGGAACACATTTATACATAAATGCAAGCATATTACTTTCCCTTTCAGCCAGACTGTAAAAAAAAACAGTTTAACAGACAAAATGATGGTAGAGCCCTTTCTTGATTAAAAATGTTCTTCCAATACTACTGACACTCCCCTGCACTACTTGGTTACTGTAGTACATCTGTCCTATTTTACTTTACATTACTTCTCTTACACTCAAAGACCAAATAAATATGAAAGTAAAACGTGCTTAACTTGTGATTATTTTGACAACTTCTTCAGCAGAACAGTCCTTAAGAGTGATGAATATCTTAGGCATGCTAAATGTCTTCAGGGAACTCTCCAGTCAGTGATAATGTACATGGGTGTACCACAATTATTACATTTGATTCTGATATGTAGTAGAGTAGAGTGAAAAGAAGGGATGGAGAAGGCCTCTTTCTACAGGTGAATTTTTGGTGCTGGTGTTCCATTTCAAAGTCATTATGACTGAGCCATGAACAGGCAAGTGTTGCAGAAACTTGTCAGAGGCTCAAGGGGTGCTTCTCTTTCTCTCTGTTCAAGTCACAAAGATGAATAAGTTATAGCTGGTTTTATAGATCAAGACGTTTTCATAACAATGATAGTAACTGAAAGAAAAGCCATAAGCAGCTTTTTGGGGGTTCACAGTTGGTATACACTAAGATGACAAAACGATTCCTGGAATGGGGCTCTGAAAACTTGTAGGGCCACTAAATTCTTGTCAATCCCATGGTGTTTGGGTTATTTAAATTGACTGGGGAAGATGAGTCACCTGGTGGTTATCCCTGTACATTAGATATTGTTAGCTTTTATGGTATTAAGTACTTAACCTGCCTTGGTGATTTTTTTTCAGACTCGATTGGTCTATTTGACTTTTTGCTGTTACAAGCTCACTGGGAATCTAGTTATCTCCTTTTTTTTTATAAGAGATAGTAATATACCTTGTTCAACTGGGGTTCTGCTAGTATTGTTGGTTTTCATGACCCAGCCTCTTTGTTGCCCTGATAATGTTGCATGGGGACAAATGAGGAAAAAAACGAAGTAACAAGACATGGGTAAATTAAAACATGCAAGATGAAGCCAGTCTAGGGACTGATTAACCTCTGTCAGAGTGTATTAAAAACTGAATGTTTAGTGTTTAAGTTTTAACTTAGCTGTCCCTGTTAATAGCTTGTAAAAGAGGTGAACTGCTTCTTTCCGTGTCCATGGGTGTTAATTCAGCAATAGTAGTTAGTTATGCATACAAGTTTACTGTCATCATTTCATTTTCAGGAGGTAAGTATCCCATGCCTTATCAGTGCCATACTAAAATAGCATTTGTAGAATAAGTTATGGAGACACCTTCAACAAGATAGCGTTTCAAATTTGTGTGAGTATTGGCTTCAGCACTGTGTAGAAAACCAAGTTTACTATCTTATATAGCTCTAAAGTTGTAGATAATGGAGGTGGAAGTATTGCAGTTTCTGAGCTGCTAGACTATCAAAAACAACTAACTTTTGAAGGCTAGCCACTTAGCTGCGTGTAGTTTGATATGTGTTTGTCATCTTAGCACCTCAAATGTGAGGAACTAGTAGTGTATCTGCTCAGTTTTAATAATTAAAAACAAAACATGATTTCTAATCTTGCTGTTGTTGTATGCAGTGAACTTGAGTGAGTTGAATAAAAAAAAAAAAAAAGTAGTGTTAAATTGTTACCAAGAGCAGTTAGGATGTACAGCTGTGTTGGCAGGGAGCTTTGAGCCTAACTTAACAGTTCAGAAGGCTGGATGATTGCTGTACTTTTGAAATACACAGGAGGATCCATATTGGATCAAACAAAACAAAACTAAGCCTGACCCCTGTAAATTCTAGGAGAGAAGAGACTGGAATTAGTATACTAACCTCTGTATGTTTAATTAGGCCCTTGAGTGGGTATATGACTTATATAACAGCTAAATCAGCTGCCTTATCAGTAGGCTTCTTCAAGTCAGACATTCTGTAAAAATTCCTCTTTTCCTTGTAAAAATGATCCAGAAATATTTGCAAATATAAAATGTAAGCAGTGGCAAACAAATTGCTCACATTATATTAGTTGGTATAGAATTCTGAGTAATGTATAGCATATTAGTAAATAAAGTTCATCTCCTGTCATTGGTAGCAGTAGACAAGCAAATGGAAGCCCTTCTGCTTGGAGGGAGAATAAATACTCCTCCTACAGGCTGAGGTTGAAAATGTTCAATTAGCATTAAAATCGTTTCATTTGAATTTCTTCCAATAATGCACTTGTTAATGAGGTGTTAAATTATCACCTTGAGAACCCAGAACTAATTTGAGCAAAGTGAAAACTTTTTTTGTTTCTACCCTTGAGAATCTCAAGCTGAGCTGGGAAAAGGTTGGAAAAACAAATACTCTGGGGGTTATAAAGAGAATTTCCTGCTTCTCTCCAGGGGACTGACAGCTTTAAACATCACTCTCTGTATTTGTGCTTCCAGCTGGGGATCTTTTAAATCCAGCTTGTTGCTGCATCCTTACCTCCCTCCCACTGTGCATGGCAAACCTAGAAAAATTGCTTTAACTTGAGCTGAGGAGGAGAAATCCTTCAGCTGCTAGTGCTTTGAAGATTGTTTAGAGACATTAACAGAGCAGTACCCATTGTTTTCTGCATTGGAATGTGAGAGTTCTTCAGTGCCGCTTCTTTTGAACTTCAGTCAATATTGTGATGTTCGTGCAAGAGCTCATAAAGCTTGATAACTGTACGTTTGCTTTGTTCTGGTAACATCCCAGTACATGCTATTTATGTTCCTATATCTACATAGCCTAAATATTGATCCATCATAGCAGAAATAGGACTAAGAACATGCTTTTGCTGAAGTATTTTCATTTTCTTTGTTTGTTTACTATGTTTGAGTTGAAATGTATGGCTCTCTTTTTCCTCTCAACACTTGGTGTCACATTTCTACAGTATGTTTGTAGACTGCTGTTCCTCCTGGGAAAGGAGAAAGGAGTAGGCAGCGGCTTGTTAGCATAGATTGTTGGCAGCAGTGTAACTAAAAATGTTGTTAGTCTGTGTATGTCAAAGTAAAGCATTTGAACGAAAGTAATCACAAATAAGGTCACGTGCCCTATTTTGGCTAATGAGGAAATTGGGTTCGTGATTCATAGCAGTTTACAGCAAAGTTGGTTTGTTTCTGTTTTTAATACCTGAATGACCCATGTAAACACAGGGTTTTCTCCTATCATCAGTCTTGGCAACTGCAACAATTTTCTTTGTAGCAAAGTTAATACTAGTATTACAGTTCTGCAATGACAGGCACTTGGCAAAACTTTTTTCTGTGAAGTACATTTAGGGCCATTTCAATTCAGAGATTACAGGGAGAAAATAGATAAATTAACAACAGTTTTTTTTGATGTATTAGTGAAATTGAAGGGTTGTTTGAAGGCTGGCATAGGGAACTTTGGGAAGATTTTATTATAGTGAGACCTTTCCTACGGTTTTCAATGCTCAATTACTTCCCTTCTGATTTGAGGGTAGGTTAACATGCAAATATGAGGCCTATGTAGTCCATAGGTATTTTTATTTTTCCCTATAGTAACGTCTGATGTGGAGTGCCTTTTTCTTTATATTATAATATTATTTATGTAGGTCAGATTTGTTAAACATTAGCACTGTGCAATTTTTTGAAAAGGTGGTGTATAGTACAGATTTTTTTATTTTGTATATTCCTGGATGAAAAATATACGTCTTTCTACACTATTTCTACTTCTGTAATGTATGTAGAGAACATCTATGCTTTGTAATATAGGGTGAGTTCCAGCATGGCAGCAGTAGTGCAAACAACATATAGCTATTGTTCATTTTTTCTCTTTGAGGAGGATGGCTTCAGAAGAGATCTTTTAACCACTAATGCAAATGAGCTTCAGAGATGTGATTATTTCTTAGAATGCTGTCGGTTTTGTTTTTCTCAGACTTAAGGTGACTCTGAATGCATGTTCTATATTGAATATATCCTTACTTTTTGACTATAGCTGTCTCTAAAATGTGGAAGTGGGCTCACTGGCTGATCTTATGGCTGATATTTGGCTGGAGGTGATGGTCTCTGTGTTTCTGTGTAGCATTCTCTGACATTTGACAATGAATAAAGGAAGTTACTATGTTAGGTTAAACTATGATATTTGCAACTCATCCTGGTTAAAAAATAAAATAAAATATGAAGAGAAAATATCTTTGATCGTCTTCTCTTGCACTATGATGGCACCCTTCTTATGTTGGTGTTAAAAATCCCAAAGCATAATTAGCTTTGATATTAGTTTCCATTCTAGAAAAACAGTCTGCACAAAACAGATGGTAGATATAGTTTGCACTCGTTGCTATGTTGTAATGCTACTGAACTGTCTCCATGGAAGTCTGTTATAAACATCCTTTCTATAACATGCTTTGTCAAAGCTTGCACATTCCTTAGCTTGTAAAGAAGTGTGGTGTTTTTATGTGTTCCTGATGTTCTTTCTCTCTGGTGACTTTCAATTGGCCTGCCAACTTATTTGTATTGTACCAAGGTTTGAATATGTTCACCTCTCCCTCCACTGGTGCTTTGTCTTATTCACAGGATTAAGAGGATATATGCATTTTAAGTTCCAGTGTACCATAGTAAAAAACAAAATAGAGTTCTATTTTTTTATTTTTTCCTTTGGTAGGTTAAGTTTCACTGAAACTGTATTTTTCATTTTCTTCCTCCTCTTTGCAGTGGAGGCATCGTGATTAGTTCAGAAGGACAGTCTGAGCACACATTTCTTCTTCCTTTCTTCTCATCAAGGCACAAGAATAGCTGTCAAGTAGGATATTTGCAACTGTCTTAGCAATTGCTGTGAATGTTATTCTCTGGACTCTGCATTTGTGAAAATGCAAACTTGAATCAGTAGCAGTACCACCAGTATCATGAATCCTTTCAGAACTTAACATACAAAGTTAGATAATATGTGTACTCAGTCAACACAATCTTAATTTGTTTGTTCTGGATTGATACTCTAAATCTCAATATTTAAAATTATTGATCCATTAGATCAAATGCATTTTATATTGAATTTCAAAATAAAGATGACTGCAAATCGTAATTACTAGGATGTGATGAATTTTATCCATGTCACGGATGTGTAACTAGATTCAGTTAACAAAGCACATTAAGTGCAAATGGCTAAACATAAAAAAAAAAAATCATGAGAAATTCTACTCTTAGAGTCCTATTGCACATACTGTTTTTTAGATTCACCTGTGCAAAAAAAAAAAAAATTCACTTTCTGTAGACAATACTCTATTCCTTAGTATATCCTTCGGGTAGTGTCAGAGTGAAGCTAAATTTGCAGTGTGATTTTGTTCCAGCTTTTCCAGGATAGTTTACTTGATGCTGTCTGAGTAGCTACTCTATTTATCTGTGATATTCTTGGATGAGCTTAAATTGCTTTTAGTAGAACGTCAACTCCTGGAAAAGTTCTTTATGGGAAAACTACATGATGTCCTATAGTGATGGAAGTCTGTAATCTCCTGCAGGGCTTTGAATGTACCAGGTGCACGGTCATGAAGCTGAGTTGTCTGCTCATGCCACCATTTGCATATGAAATAGCTTTGTGTTCAATCTTTCAGAATTTTTAATATACATACTTTGGCCCTCTTAATACCTTTTTTTAAATGGTAAAGTACTGTTGATGGATGACTTTTGATCTTTTCTATTAGACACATTATCTTGAACTCTCAACACATAATGGGGCTTGTTTGTTTCTGACAGCCATTCTCAGCAGAGGTGATTGTTTGTTTTGTTTTGTTTTGTTTTTCTTTGCCTTTGTCAAGATATGTCCTTAAGTAAAAGCATCAAATCTTCCTGCTTATGTCTAGTTGAATTTCTTTTGAAGATCAAAGGTCTGGAACATCTCTCCTATGAAGATAGGCTGGAGGAACTGAGTTTGTTCAACCTGGAAAAGAGAAAGCTGCAGGGAGACCTCATTGTGGCCTGTCAGCATTTAAGGGGAGTTTATAAATGTGAAGGAAATCAACTTTTTACAAGGGTAGGTAGTGATAGGACAAGGGAGAATGGTTTTAGACCAAAGGAGGGGAGATTTAGTTTAGATTAGATGTCAGGAGGAAGTTGTTTTGTTTTGTTTTACTGTAGGAGTAGTGAGGTACTGGAACAGGCTGCCCAGAGATATTGTGGGTGCTCGTCTGTGGAGGTGTTTAAGACCAGGATGGATGGGACCCTGGGCAATCTGATGTAGTACTTGATGTAGCGGTTGGCAACCCTGCTTGTGGCAGGGGGTAGAGCTTAATAATCCTTGAGGTCCTTTCCAACCCAAGCCGTTTGGTGATTCTATGAAGAGATCACTGTAAGCATAAATAAAGAATGTGAGGTGTTTTTTCTTCAGTGTGTGTAAATTTCAGTAAAGATTGAAAAACCTTTGTGAAAGTAAGGAGACAGTTGGTATTTCTAGGGTGTACCTGCTTTTGATCTGGTATAATATTGTAGTTACTGTTGTAAAATAGCTAGACTTAATTCTAGTAGCTGTTAAATAACCAGTGGCAACAGTAACCATGTCAGCAGAAAGTCCTTTCCAGAGTTTTAAATAAACAAAAACACATTTACTTTATACCAGAGAAAAGTCAAGACTATGTTATGTTCTCCAATCTAATGAGAATAAGTTCGTGGAGTAAATACAAGACATTGGCTTTACAGTTGAGGATGTAATGGTTCTTTGAGTTAATTCAAATAGATTACTTATGTTGATACATATCTACTTTTTGGCAATTTCTATGTGTTTGAAATCAGTGTGCTGCTGACAGTAAATAATGTATTTTAGTTTGTATCCTCTTTCATATAAAATAAAAGCTCACGTAAACATGGGATTGTTCTGAGCTTCCTAAACAGAAGAGCTGCACATTTTGTTTTTGTCGTGTTTTTTTTTTTTTTTTTTTTTTCTTTTTTTCTTAATGCTAAAACTTGTGTGTAATTCAGTCTTTTGCAAAGCAACATTTACCTCATAGTAGTTTAGGTTAAGATCAAACTCTGATATGTGATGTCTGTTTAGCTGCTGTCCTTGAACATTGTCTATAGCATCAGATTTTGTGGTGGTCCAAGTATTTCCAAGTTTTGACAGAGAAATCAAACCTAAGGGAATGTATGTCCTGCTGAATAATCCTTCTTCTCTAGGTAATCCTGCAGACTTCAAAGACAGTTTGAGGTCAGCAAATATCTCCTTTCATTATCACATAGGGAGTCTAGATGCTAATCGCTCCATATCCCTGTTGTGTGTCACTTTCTTATCTATATAGGAATAAAAGGCAGCTTTTTCAAATCAGTAGAGGGGAAGAAAAAAAGCACTATAGCTCAAGTATTAAGTCTTATGAAGGTTACTGCTATGAAATCAGTGGTATTTAATGCTTCTTTTACATTTTTAAGTCTTAAAAAATATATATATTTTGTTGAATTCTTCACAGCTGGAGTAGGCAGTTGGTGTCCCTTTAGATGTGAACTTCAGAGGACTATATGGTGCCTTAGAACAAAGAAATTATTTTCAAATTTGACACTTGAACTGAATTTGACACTTGAACAAGAGATCTTGGAGATTTCTTCCAACCTTGCTGATTCAGTGAAATAGTCCCATGAAAAAAGCTCAAGATTTGGTGGCCTGATAATCTCTTCAGCAATGTGAGAACAAATGTGTGGAAGGAGAAAATGTTATGGGCAACGTATCAGCTGATGCCTCATTTGAGAGCACAAAAACATGAGCTTCACTGACTAGTATGTTACATGTCTCAAATGTCAAACTGGCATAGGAATTATCCGGGTATTATGACAGCTGAAATGTTTCCGTATTAAATTACAAATAATCCTGTCTTTTGTTTGTACCAAAGAGTGGTGGTCTTCCTATTTTGGAGTGGTATTTTAAAATGTGAAATGTGAAAAAGTACATTGACTAATTTCAAGGATGAATTGTAGGCTGTTTTGTTGGGTTTTGATGGGTTTTTTTTGTGTGCGTGTGTCACAATCCTGAAGGTATCTTCTATTTTTTGAGAATTCTAGCTTGCATAAGTTTTGCAGACTAGTGGAGCCATTAAAAAATTTGGACTCCCAAGAACTGTACTGAAGTTCACCTAGGTGAACCTAGGTGGTTGGTAAAATTGACCATGGATTGTGTTACATTTTTTTCTGTAATGGCATCTCAATACAAATATCAGTCTGCTTGCGTGGCAGGATGGATCAGGGTTTTTCAATTAATAATGAGTTAGTTGCTGTCTTTAGAAATTTCATGTTAATTAGGAAATGCAAGCTAAAAGGAAGAGAAGCAATAAAACCTGCAGCAAAACTATGTAATACAGCAGAGTTGGAGAAAACAATATAGTACAGAAGAACAGTGTAGGTGATTCATTGTTAAGGTAATGATTAATAATTAATGCAGTTAGCATGTGTTTGAAAACAATGTCCCTTACCTTGTGTATTCCTATATACACCCAACAGGAGTTGCCACACACTGTTCTGTGTATTCTTAGGGACAGCCTGCAAAATCTTCATTGAAATCTACTGCAAAGGTACAAGCAATGCTCAAACTCTAAGGAAAGTTTGTCATAGTAGAAACAGAAACATACATCTATTTTTAGTGAAGCTTATTTGTTGACTATGTTGTCTTATGCCCTCACAGCACATATTAATTACGAACTGTAGAGTCTTTACTGTCGCTAAAGTAAAAACTATCCTTGCCTGTACACACAGAGGAGACAATTTCTTTTTTTTCTCTGTAAATTTTTTAATTTTCTGTTCACGTGCATAATTGCTTCTTAGAGGAGGACTGAGAGATGTTGTTTATTATCTCACCCTCTCCCCACACACACACACTTTTTTTTTTTTTTTTGAGTTGTAGTCTTCTGAGTGGCCAGCCATTAGCTACAGAGCACAGCTACTGGTGGAGGTAGAAAAAGCACACAATTATCACTTGTGTGCAGTCATCTCTTTAATTTTGGGTTTTTTCCTCCTCTGTTTTTTTGTGCATTTTTTTCTTCTAGGCTGTAATTCATATGTGTTAATTTGATCTTGGTTAGAGGATCATTTGAGAGTAAATTGAGCTAAGCCATCTTTTAATAACACTTTCAACAGACTTTGCTTGTTGCCATTCTAGAATTAGAACTACATGAATGTTTCTATTCTGTTTTGTTTTATGCATTTCCTGGAAATGGTAAAACTTGAGCTTCTGGTTCCCCTTTCTTTTCCCAGGCCTGACACTCACTCTAGCTTTCCAAGATGAACAAAACATTCTGGTGTTATGAAAAGAGGATGTGTTTCTAATATATACTATTGAAAGAAGGGGAGGACAAAAGTAAAAAAAAAAAAAAAAATTGGCTTGGAAGCAGATTTGGAAATGTTTTGTTCAAGTAATTACTGCTTTCTATTTGGCAGAGTTTGAAGTTCTAGGGTGATAGAGTATGTAAAGAAAATCATCCAGTCTCTTATTTTGCTCTAAGTGAAGGTACTATTTGTATTATTCCTTAATTATTCTTCAAGTTCCAGTTCTCTGAATTACTTGAATATAGTTGGGATGTGTTTCTAGATGTGTTAGTGGAATGCCAACTAGTGGTGTTTTCATCCAAAAGAGGTGGAAAGCTGTTCGTCCTTCTCTAATTTCTTTTACTAGCTAGCCTTTAGTTCTGTGTTTCAGAACTCTTGCATGCTAGTTCCCAGAGAATACAGGTTGCTATTCCTGCTTTTAAAATGCAGCAGTGTGGAGAAGTACGTAAACAGGACAGCGATAATCAGTGGTTTATTCAAACTTCAATCTATGTCATGGGCTGTTTAATGAAGTACATCTAACCTTCTGTGAGATTTGTTATGGAGGAAGTTGAGGTAAACAGCTTTTAAAGATAATTCAAAATGTCTCTCTAGTTTTTTTTATTGTTTGTAATTGTATATCATCGGTGTCCTTCATGAGAGAATTGAGTTATGCTTTTCAAAAAGTGGTCTCCTTCATTTCTGTGAGTGTAGCGAACCCTGGAGCTGCACAGTAGGAGTCTGACAGACTGGAAGTTGCATTAAACGGCTTTGGGTTTTTATTGAAAACACTGTCCTTGGTTCAAAGGGAAGGTAATTATTCTGCCCTGGAGTGATAGTAGCCCCTCCTTTTATTGACAGCGTACCATCTGGTTGTGATAAATTATGTGACCCTGGCAAGGCTGCAGCTTCTTGGTAGCACTGGGTGACTTAGATGCTTCATGTCAAGATTGATGGAAAACAAATAAATATTGTTTATGGTAATGATTTATTCCCTTGTTGTTGGGCACAAAGCTTTTTTCTTCTTTTATTGTCTGTTAAACATACCTTTAAAGGGGGAAAAAAATAGAAAGCAAGATGGTGTATGGGGTTTTCCAGCAGCGAATTCTTGCTGCAGGTTCAGTTCCTTTAATCTATTGAGATAGAGCTGGAATAACTGGTGGTGAAAATCTTGTGTGCTTCACTTGTAATTGGCACCATTTATTGTCCTTTACCACTCTAGGACTATTAATGTAGTAAGGAAAGTGCATATTGTTAAAGGGTTTTTCCTCAAGGAGTGGTAGTATTTAAACTTGTTCGTTGCTGTAGCTTCAGGGAGGTAGGTTCCTTTTCTGAAAACTTGCCAAGTAGTAAATTTGCATCTATAAGAAAAAGGTAAGAGTGATGTTACATAGCTTGTTAGCTAATTGATCCTCCTGGCTACAACTGCTTTTTGCTGTCCCAGCCAAAGTGTTATTTCTTCTAATCTGCCTAATTTCATCATATGCTCAGGCTCAGTTCTGTGCTCGGGCAAAAAAACAGAAAAGTCTGTGCCAGTGACGGTTGTTAAACAAATGTCTGATGGGTCTTGGGGAAGAGAAGCAGCTTTGGTTCTCATATCTAAATTACAGCTCTGCTCTAAGATGGGATTAAAGAATTGCAAATGGAACACGTTGAATGTGAGACTTACTGTACTGTATGATTTGTTGAGCATGTAGGATGGTCTCCACTTCCAAATTTTAATTTTAGTTCAGAACATGATGATTCTTTTGTCACAGATTATAACTTCTGCTTCAGAAACTTCCTCCATTTGCTGTTTGTATTTGCTTTATGTAATAATCACATCAACGCTACATTGAAGCCTTTTTTTACCAGGGTATGTTGATGTCTTTTGTGAGGCTAATTGCTTCATAGAAAAGTGTCATCTACCAGTTCTGCAAAGCATTTTAGTGTTTTCTTCACTTGGCAAACGTAGTAGTAGTAACGCTCATTACTAGTTCTTACTTTCCTACCACTTCTATTTTTAGAGCTGGAATTCTTGCAGTTATGTTTGCACAGGGTAGCATGAATAACATTTATCTTAGATTTAGATGTAAAGAGAAAACACTTTGAACCTTGCTTTGCTATGCTTGTTATTTCTGTGGCTAAGCAGTTTGGACATTCGTGGGGGGATTGGCCGCAGGTTAAAATAACTGGAGCCATGTTAAGTTGTAACTAAAATTCAGCCAAGCATTTTATTCATAATGAGCGAAGTGCCCTGGCAACTTTGACTTGCTTTTTGGCTGCCAGGATTTATAAGACACGGATGTGTGTTATTTTGGGGTTTAGCAGCGTAGGTCTGCATCTTTTGTGGGCAAAATACCTCAGCAGCTTAAATCCATTTGGGGTAGATGCCTCATGTCACTTGTGTGGCATATTGATGAGTAAAAAATTGCAGCATACTCATTACTAGTCTGTCAAAAAGAAAGATTTCAGATGTCATCATCTGTTGTGGGAGGTGGCTAAGAGTGCAAGATGGAAAGGAGTTAACGTGGGTAACTGCAGATATTTTCTGTATCTAGTAAATAAGTTTTGGATAATTTTGAGATTTATCAAAGAGAAAGGAGTAGGAATTCCTGGAAACTGAAATTTAAGGTTGCTCAAACACTGGAACTAGGCTAAGTCAGAGGTTGTGAGTCTCCATCTAGGACAGCAGTCAAAACCCAACTGGTTATTGTCCTGAGCAGCCTGTTGTACTGACTCTGCTTGATTTAAACTTTAACTTAAATCTACTCTTTTTCAGTTTAAAATCATTACTCAATGTTCTGTATTTGTACATATCTGTGTTTTAAAAAAAAAAAAAAAAAAAAAAAGCACCTCACTTCATCTTTCTTACAAGCCCTCTTTACTTATTGAAAAACTACAGTGAGGTCATCCCAGAGCCTTCTCTTCTCCATGTTAAACAACTCCAGCTCTTTCAGCCTCTTCATAGGGAAGGTGCTCCAGCCCTCTGATCATCTTCAAGGCCCTCCTTTGAACCCTTTCCAACAGGTCCATGTCCATCTTAAGTTGGAGCAGCACATAAACCACAAAACTGAACATAGTACTCCAGATGAGGTCTACAAAGAGTGGAGCAGAAGAAAAGCATTACCTCCCTCAACCTACTGGCCACACTCTTTATGTTGCCCAGGATATGATAGGCTTTCTGGGCTGCAAGCATGCATTACCAGCGCTTGTCCAATTTTTGATTCAGCAGTACCCCCCAAGTTGATTCTTGTCAGAATTGCTTTCAATCTATTAATTGCCCAGCCTGTATTCATGCCCAAGGTTGCCCCAGTGCAGGTACAGCACTTCGTGCTTGACTTTGTTGATGGGTTCACTTCTCAAGCACATCCATGTCCCCTCTGGATGGCATCCTTTCCTTTTACTTTTGACCAAGCAAATACATTATCTTCTTGCATTTTTTGTTTAAGCCTTCTACTTCAGGACCAAACCTTTCTTCCCACAATGGAGAATAAGGAAGTTCTGTCCAAGACGTCAGTTCATTAGTAGCTACAGTCTATATACCAATTATTGGGACCAGCTACTGCAGATTCTCCTCTAGGAGTGGAAGCATACTCTGGTAAAACATTCTGACATAACCTGAGCTAAATAAAGCTGTCTTTCTGACACTTGTAGGTCAGTCACCTCACATTTCAGTTGCAGCTTAATCAAAATCTGTCACTGAGGCATCTGTAATGATGGTATGTTTGTTAAAGCAGCCCTTCATTCACAAACTTCTTAATGACTTGGAACCACTTTTGGCTAATTGTAATGACAGGGAGTCATTCTTCCCTGTGGATTTTTTGATGTACCATTCCTAAGGAATGCAAATATTGAAGGATGTGCATAGTAATCTCCCTCTGAGTCCTTAAATGTAGATTTTTATAAGAATACAAGATGTGAATTAGGCTGACCTTGTTTCAGTCACGCTGGGGAAGATGCAGATTGATTAAAAAAAAAAAAAAAAAAGCAGAAAGTGTGATAGAGCAGTAGTTGGTTACTGATAGTGTATGTGCATAAATGAACACTGCTATATGAGATGCTTCCCACCACCAATTCCGTGAATAGTTATGAAGCAGCTAGAATATAGTTCTAAAGACTGGAGTGACTAGTTCAACTGTATGCAGACATATGTGGTGTTGAGGATGGTAGACAGCCCTTAAGTGTGGAGTGAGTTCTTAAATCTTTATCTGCCACATGGTAAAGCAGTAGAAGTTAACAGCTAGAGTATGTCCAAGTGGTACTTTTCTAGTCCAAGAAAAGCCACTGCTATTTTTGATGGGTGTTCATTTGTATAAAAATGGTGCTGAGTCTAGGCAAAGAGATAACATTTGTGTTCTTTCTTTAATGGCTAAGGATTAATATTTTCGAAGTTTCATTGTTTACTAAATATCTTTAATGGAAAGCTTATTAGTAATGGAACTTACTCCTTTTGTATATTCATATCTATTACTACATATTTTGTTTATGCTGGTTTTAAGCTGGTGAATTTAGGAACCAACACTAGCCAGGTTTGAGGCTGGAGGGTCTTTTAATCCATTTTATTTTTGTGACTGTTGTATCAGTAGCATTATACAGATTTACTCTCGTTTCTTTAAAATGTAAGTTTTTGGAATGCTATAGCAGGTATTTTCTTGTAGAAAGGCTCTCTGCTGTAGCTTGGCAAACATTGGTTTCAGTCAAGTTAATACTACTTTTATTTAACTCCATAAAATATTTATTCATGTTGGTCTCTAACCTTATGCTGTATGTCAAAGTGCCTGCACACATAATGAAGCCTGTTGTTTGTGGCAAAAGGTGCCTCATCAGATAACTGTAATACTGTCAAGGCTTGCATTAGTGACCGTTCTAGTTGATTATGTTGCCGTGTTTTGCAGCACCTTTTTTTGTCACAATTTCTCTGAAAGCCTTAATCTGTTTGCTTGTGTCAAGAATTTACAGTTTAAATGATGCACAGATTGGGGGAATACAGAAAAAAATAGGTAGTATTTCTTTCCAGTTTTGAATGCATATGTAACCTGCTCAGTCTGGTTCTTCTGTGATCACCAGCATAGACTTTCCGGGAAACTGGGGCAGTGCTTCTGTTACACGTCACCATAGTTTTTGAAACATCTTTTAAGTTTGAATGTTTTAAATGGATTTTCCTTAGCAGATCATATTTTTCCATTCACATCAACAGATTCTCATGATCTCTTTGTGGTGAGAGCTGTATTTCTTTATGATGAAGCTTGTGGTGCTAACAGTCTGTCTTGGAGAACTCTGAATGCAGTTGGGAGTTGCAAACAAAGTCAGAAAGTTCAAATATAAAAACATCCATCTGGGCTTTGAAATATGCCAAATTCTTCATTCTCACCAGTATATGTAAACTCAATGAGTACACAATACATGCACCCAGCTGTTTTTTGTCATGCCTTTAAACTCCACTGGAACTGTTTAGCTTAACAGCAAATGCAATGATAGATACTTCATATTGGCATTTTATTTCTCTGGGACCTTTCAATGCTAGGAACATTAGCTGCCATAATTTTTCTTTTCTCATTTTTGTATTTCTGAATCCTTGGCTTTGCTGTTGCCTTTTTTTTTTTTTTTTTTTTTTTTTTTTTAATTAAATTAGATTTAACTGCTTTCTTCTCTTCTTTACGGAACTGGGCATTTGCTCTCCACTGCACTGGTTCCACTGTCAGCACACTCATGTAATCCAGACAAATCCCCTGCATACAACTGTGTTACAAAACCATAGACACGAGGTTAACTCAGAGTGGTCGTTAGCCAAGCCCTCCACTGTGGCTCCTAAAATAAATTGCTGCTAATGCTGCTGCCATATGGCTGACAAACATGAGCTCTCAGCAGTCTTTTGATTTCCTAGCTCATGCTTTCAAGTGTGCTGGCTCTTAAACAAGGCTTCTCCTCCCACATTATTTGTAGCTTATCTCCTGAGTGGTGAACTCAGGAAGCATGCAAGTGTGTCAGAAGAATAAATAACTTGATTCAGCTGTCCACCTCGGTTAGTGGCTCTGCAGTGTTGGGCTGTCTCCTGGCTGCACCCGGCAGGGCTCTGGCATGGCATGGTCCGGGCTCCAGGGAGTGCTGCTTGGGATACAGCTGTGGGAGCTGAGGGCTTCAGGTTACCCCTGTGTAGTACTGGCCCCTAGTTCCTGGACTCTCCATCACCTCAGGTTCACTATTAAAGCGTGCTTCCCATTTCCAGATTGCTTTTAAACCCAAATAACCCGCTTCTCTCTTCCAAACATTTTGCTAAATACTGGCATTTGAGTTGTTAAGCAACACTGCACATCTGTAGCACTGAATTAAAGGATGATACTAATTACTTTCTTTTTTAAAGTTTCTCATTGCTTTGGCAGGTTCTCTTGGCATTTGCCTGCATAAGCTGTTGCTTAATAAAGTAATATGGGAGTATAGTATTTCACCTTATATTTTTTTATCATGTCTGTCTGCCGTCTCAGATCAGTTAGTGTAATTAATAGTGTAACTTAGCTGAAGACTTGTAATGAAAATCTGCAGACAACATCTGAAATGAAAGATATAAAATTCTTACTGCAAATATTGGCACCAGTGCAGCATTCATGAGTGCAAATTCAAAGGAGATGGTTTGATCTGTGTGAAGCCACCCGGTTCTTAGAACTCAAACACTGACATAAGGAAAACGTGTCAAAGGAGACAAGACCTGTCATGTGTGATGAAATTTTTACTCTCATTCCTTATCACTAGCTTTTATACTATAATCTCAGTACAAACCAGGAACACTTTGTTGTAAACCTTCATCTTTTTTTCTGAGCTGTTGTAATTCTGGTTCAGAGTTGCCTCTGTGGGAGACTGAAAAAAGAAAAGATTGCTATAAGGGAGTGACTGTTATAGCCTTGTGCAGGTGAGGGCCTTTGGCAAGATTGATCATTGATTCCTCCCTTTCTGCCTTGGGATGTGAGTTCATGTTGTCTTTCTGACAAATGATGTTACAAACCTCTTAAAATCAACTCTGGCAGATACTAAGTTCCTGAGTCGTAAACATTTATTATGGCACTTGAGCATCGTCATACTCTCTCTGTGTAACTTTTCCTTGGAAGATAAGTAGTATTTAATCAATACTGAAATGGAATTTTGCTCAGTGTTCTGGTATTTTTTACTTTAAAATCTCTCTCCTAGTTTTCACCTTGCTGGCTGTAGCCCACAGATGGGTACTACCTGGCTTTGAATCTGCCTCAGATTTCCACTCAGATGTTCTTAACTCATACCTGTCCTTTCTGCCATTTGGCAAATACAAAAAAGTTTTGCTCCTTTGTTTCATTCTGCAAATGTAACCACAAATTGTGCTTGACTTTGTGCTTTTTAGGATAAGTGTTGAAAAAGGAATTTTCTATACTGTATATGAAAAACACTTTTATGTCAGTTAAAAAAAAAAAAAAAGGTACCTTTATGCCTATTATGCTTCTTTAAGAAGTTGTCTGTGTTTTTTAATGTCGAGATATTTACAAGCTTAGTGTCCAGAAAACAACTTGAAGTTAGTGTGTTAGCATTGCAAAAGATCTTCAAAAGCCCTCAGGAAGCAGCTTAGCTTCTGAAAGCTTAGTGGAGAATCTGTTAAATCAGCAAAAGAATATTGAGTTCCTGGTTGAGATTTGAAAAATGCTTGTTTCCAAAACAGAGTATGTTGAATTATGTCTTCCACTGCAATAGCCAACCAAAAGACAGAAATGTAGAAATAATAAACAGAATAGAAGTGTAAGTCTTTGCAAAAACAAGGGGATTTTAATGTGGAAAAATTTACAAGCATGAATATATTATAGCATCACTCAGACTTGAAAAAACAAAGTTCTGGAGGATGATATATGTAACCAAGTTTTCATCACCAGTTTACGCAGTTAAATAATTCAAAATGTCAGAAACTACAGGTTTTCTGAAGTAGAAATTATTGCTGCCGGGCTTGTTGATAGAAACAGATATGGGGAAAGGGTTTCTTTCTATGTTAATGAAACAATATTCAATCTTCAGTTGTTGATGCTGGTGCTCTCAAAGGCAAACAGAGTATTGCAACTTGATCCATATCTTTTCCAAGTAGCATGTATTTAGACCACTTTATTTTCTGTTTAGGGAGCAGGATGTGATGGCATTACTGTTCTGTCTTCATAATGGATTGTGGCTGTTTTTTTTTTTTTTTTAGTGTGTTTTCAGTGATGGATGGGTATTCTACTATTTTTATGATCTCTTAATATGTACAGGTTTTGTGCAAAAATAAAAACTTCTAAGCTGTATGTGGTGAAGAATTTCCATAAAATTGGGTTGTATGTTAGCCAAGTCATTGTGGACTGATGATTAATAGTTCATAAGTCTTTCCACTTTTATTTTTATTCCATGTGGGGATATGGAGTCTCAGTTGTTACCAACAGCAATCAAGTAAGCGTTACTGTTTGTATTATCAAATACTTTTCAGTGTTGTTTCCCGAAGAAGGAGGTTGAGATCTGCTTCTTTGATGTTTTTTTTTACATGCACACATTTTCTCTCCCCAGCTACCATAATCTGCACAAGCACTTTTATTTGACTGAGAACTTTTTCCTAAGAAATAAGAAAATTAATTTTAGTCATGAGAAAGCATTAATACGGGAGAGGAAAATTGTTTAATAAATTCTCTAGATAGATCATGGCCATCAGGATAGGAGAAGCAAGAGACCTGCCCAGGTAGTCCTATTTGCTAGACATCCTAGCAAACTGTTTCTGTGGAGGTCATTCTTACAAAAGTATTGCTGTGGTATTTTTCCATATTTCCAACCTTTTTTCAGTGGTCTATGGGGACAGGACAAGGGGAAATGGCCATAAACTTGATCACTGATATGTGAAGGAACTTCTTCACAGTAAAGGGTGATGGAGTACTGGAACAGGCTGCCCAGGGAGGTTGTGGATTCTCCTTCTCTGGAGATGAATTCAAGACTCACCTGGATGCCTACCTGTGCAGCCTGCTGTGGAGAGCCTGCTTTGCAGGGGGGGGGTTGGACTTGGTGATCCTTGGAGGTCCTTTCCAGCCCCTACAATTCTGTGATTATGGGGTTTTTCTCAGAGAAACTTACTCTAGGATCAACTCCTTCCTTGACTGAAATAAGCCATACTAAGAGAAATGATTCTGCCACAAATGAGGGATGGTACATCTCTCAGTAGATGGTTTAAGGGTTCTCACCTTCCATGCCTCTGCACTATCAAGAGTTTGTAAGGTGGGATACACCTGAAAAGTATGAAACAAATTGCATTAGAGATCTCATCTGCAAAAAATTAATGGAGAGTTTCCATCTCGTGCTAAGATTAACATGCCCTGATCTTTACTTAGCTCTGGTAACTTAAAATACGTACTTAATGTGCTGCAGTCAATCTTCAAAATCTACTTACTAGATGCATGCTGTTTCTTATCAGAGGTATTGTGCTGTTATTAAGAAGTATCATTGCAGGGTCTCAGAGAATTCTTACAAATACTTACTAGTATTTGTCACATATAAAAAGTGGGATTGAGGATGTTCCATTTTATTACAGCCTCAGCTGTTTCAGTGAGACGGAGTACTTTGAGCAACAGATGTCTGTTTAGAGTGGAATAATTCTGCATTACTGAACAGCAATCTATTCATATCCAGAGTTTTGTGTCTTTTTTTTTTCCTAGGTCTTTCATTTAATCATTAAAACCGAAGGTTTTAGCCTTCACGTGGTATGGAAGATTGAGATATGAAATTGCTCAGCTTAACTTTGTTGTTCATGTTGGCAACAAAGTATATGTTAATTAAGAATGCAAGATTAAAGGTGTGTTGAGCAGTTATAAAATTAGTTAATGAACAAGTATATAGTAATTTCATTATAGCTGTGTGATGTGATATGTTTTCCATTGACTGATATCTCTTGATCAATTAGAATTGTACTGGAACTTTAGCATACTGATAAGTTTCACTGCTCAGGAACTATTTTATAGGTGTGTCTTGCTGTGTTGCTTTGAAGCCTCTATACAAAAATTAATTAAAAACTTTAGCATTTAACTTCCTTTGCTACTGTTTCACACATTTTTGTTTCAGATCCAGGTGATAGCTATCCCTAGTGCAACAAGCAGATAAAATCCTGCTTGTGGAGTGGGTCTTTTGTTTGTTTTGTTGGTACTGTTTGTTTTCGGTTGTTGGAGGGACAGAGTGCCACTCACCCCTCCCTGAAGTTGGTTTCCTCCTCTAGGAGTGCAGTGGACAATTTGTGTACAGTGCAGCATGTCTTTTATTTCTCATGAAGCCCCACTGTTGAAGTGTTGCATTGTTTGGAAGGACAGATTTGTGACTGTTTTCCAATTACTGCTTTGAGATCATAAGAAAAGCAGAAAACAAACAGTCCTAGTTGAACTAAATCTTCCCTTGAGTCCAATACCATCTATGTTAACTTATTCGTTAGCCTTAATAGATAACAGGAGTATTATAAATATTAGATATTTGTAGTGGGGTTTTTACTACAAATTCTAGGTCATCTTTGTTCTTTGTAGAAACTATTTTTAGTTTGGAGTTGAGAAGTTACTCAGATACAAAAGGGATCCGTCTTTTTTTTTTTTTTTTAATATATTCAGTCTGCCCAAGTAAGAATTCTTGAATAGTTTTTATTAATCTGCTTTTTCACTAAATAAAGAATTGTCCAAGAATATTTGCAGTGTTTGGACATTCTGTTTAAGCATAAGCTTCTGTGGTTTAAAGAGCAACGTGGCTAAATGATTGTCACTATTTGTATTTAACCAACTCACTGCAAGAGTTTAGATTTGGTGTGCTGGAATGTGCAATTTTTTTTTGTTGTTGTTTTTTATTCTACAGATAACTAAGGTATGCATCAACTTCTGCTTCAAAATTCTTGAAGAAATACTTGCTTGAGTATCTCTTAAATTGTTCTCACTGTAGCTAAAGTTTATTTAAATATGTGATCCATAAAACAGCGGTAGTCACCATGGTGATATATCATCCCTCTCACCTGTGGGAGTCTCCTCTGGCAAAGATTCTGATTTACTTTCCACCAGTGTTATGGTAGATATCCATCTTAGTGTATTGGCTCAGCCTGCGGTACAAAACACTCCTGTTGCAGTCAAATCAGGCTTCAGAGGTTCTGCACTTGATGGAGTTTAAAAATATAAAAGCATGCATCTGGCATTCTTGGCTGCGTGGAGTTGATAGGAACTACAAGTGCTATGGGCAGCACAAAGGCATTAGAGAAGCTTTTAGTAACTCTCAGTCCTGCTGCTGTGGGAGTTTGCACGTGGTTAATAATGCTTGGGCGGGGGGGGAGCTGCAGCTCTATCAGGTATTCTGCACTTTGTGTGTACAGCAAGCTGTGTGGTATGAAAATGAGCAGAGTAGGTTTAAAGTGACTGATGCCATCGTGAACTGGTATTCGGTTGTGTCAAGTAAAAGCACATGCCTCTTCTTTGTCAGCAGTAAATGCTGAGCTTGTTTTAGTTATGTGAGCAAAGGTAGTAATTGCATTTCTTTTCTCTGTTCTTGTTTCTTTCTCTGCTGAATCCACACAACTACAGCTCTGAGCTGAGGGCCGTAAAGGGGGTGTGTTTCTTCTCCTTTGATGGCATGTGACCTTTAATTCCATGGTAGCAATTTCTTTAGGGGGGTAGATGTAGGGTTTAGGTTAAATGATGTCCTGACTGCTATATGTGTTTTACTAAATTGCAAGAGCAATCTTATTAGAACTGCAATAAACTTGTAAAAGGGTACAAAAGCAAAGGACAAGTTATTAGCTAATAGTTCTAATTCCAACATAGGTCTGTCAGTAGTTAGTTTAAGCTATTTACAGGGCCCATAAGGGACTTGAGATCAGTTGCTGTGATAAGGGATTCTAGTTTTCCAGCCTTCTGAAGAATTCAATTCCAGTAATCCTCTCTTTCTTCCTTCCCCTGAAGGTCATCACATTCCACTTTCTTAGATTAAAGGATGTTACCAGAACTGTTGCACAACTCCTGTGCAAGAACAATTGGCAAGGGTGGTGTCTGAGTAGGCCTTCTCTGAGTGATCTTAAAATGAAGCTGTACACTGCCAGGAAAGCTAGCTGCTGGAGGAGTGTTGCAGGCCTGGCAGTCTTTCTAGACCTTCAGATGAGTAGATGTGGACAGAACTCTGAGCTTCAGAAAACATCTGGGCTGGGAAGGGATTTTTGAAGATGTGTCTGAATGCCTGGGTAGGTGTGGAATTAGCAACAGTGGTACCTGGTCACTGCTGTCTCCAAGCAATGCGTGCTTCAGCTTTGTGCTCATGGAGCAGATGGGAAAGACTGTAGAAGCAGGTAACAGCCTGCTACACCAGTGGGGCTGAATCCCAGCGCATATTAACAAAGATTAAGGCTGGGTATATGCTTTTTGCTTTATACTATAAACTGTACTCAAAATAATACTTGATATCCCTCTTAGAATCATAGAATCCTTAGAGTTGGAAGGAACTTTTAAAGGTTATCTAGTTCAGCTCCCCTGCAGTGAACAGGGATGTGCACAACTAGATCAGATTGTACATGGCCTGGTCCAGCCTCGTCTTGAAAGCTTTTAGTGGCTCAGGGCATCAACTACATCTCTGGGCAACCTGTTCCAGTGCCTCACCACCCTCACTGTAAAAGACTTCAAGTGCAGAACTTTATATTGGTGTAGAAAACAAAGCTTGATGATCTGCAGAGGAGAAGAGCTGCATACGATGCAGGAAGAAGGGAAGCTAGAGGAACCTCTGCCAGGTTCTTGTTCATGCTATCTGCGTGCTTGATTTCATTCACCACAACTGCCATTCTTTCTCAGTGGTAGTGATGCATGGTTGGTACAGAGAAGTCACCACTGGATATGCTTTTATGATCTCAGTAATTTTATTGTGGTTGTGGCAACAAGTTTTTAGAGAGAGAATCACTTAATTAAACTGACAGCTCTGGTGCAGAGTAAAAGCTGACAAGCTTCTCAGGCCACAAGCCTTTGAAGAATGCAGCTGTCTTCCAAATCTATCTGTTGCTTTAGTAGATGCTTATGTCACTGTGGAGAGCTGTGCATGAAACTCATATCTGAAAGCACTCTTCAATCTGTAAGGACAAATCTAGAATCATTAACTCATTTTATGAGAAAGTGTTTATGGAAGACTGTGAAGTGGTTGCCAACTACAAATTAAGGTTGCTTTTTCACCTTCAGCCTGGAAGGTTCCTGGCAATTTGGAAAGCTGTGAAGGTGAGGAAGTTTCATCTCCTGCTTAGGTGTACTGTAAACTCCGTGCTGTGTGGTATGGGAGAATCTGCACTCTTGGCTGTAGAAGAGGGGCAGATCACAGCAGTTACAGCCAGCAGTGTATGTTATCTCAGTGCTCCTGAAGCTGTGAAATTTCATGGTTATTTTGATAGAATTACTGACATGAAATGTTGTCAAAAGTTATGCATTTCTATACAGGGACAAGCAGATGCAGCTTTCTCAGGAGATACCATGATAGCATTTTTTTTTTCCTTGTATATAGGTTGCTCTTCTAAGCTCTCCTTAGCCATTTGTGGTTTTGTTGTTTGCCTGAACGTTAGAAATGCAAGTAATGCCATTTAGCCCACTATCTCTTGTCTTCTGGACTAGGCCTAGTTTGATTCTTTGTTTGTGGATTTTTTTGTTTTAGGGTTTTGTGAGGTTTAACAAATACAACAAAACATTGCAGGCTGGGGTAATCTGAATAACCAAGTCATTAGTTTGAAAACATGGGAAGAAGCTGAATCTCAGCTAGAGGATCTGATCTAATGTGAGCCAGTTACAAAGTAAGTTTCATGAACACAAGATGCATTTTAATGAAGTCTTGCTGGTTTGGGGTGAAGAAGGGAAGAAAAATTAAGCTTCTCTAGAAACTCTAGGGGATAAAAGATTAAGAAAGCAAGCTGTTAGTGGAGGAGAAGGGAAGTTTTAAATGGCAAGTACAATTAAAAGTACCAGCTCCTGCCCACAAATAACAGACCAAGTTTTGCAAACTTAACAGGTTTCATTCCTTTTTGTTACACTTCTTTGATGGGGTTTTGCCTTTGATTGCGTGGTGGTGGGTGGAATGTCTGATACTCTTGGCTACAAAAACTGTATAGGTTCTTGAAACTACATTTGTTCTGGCTTGGAGCATAGCTGTGTGGGCGTGAATGTTTCTTAGAGGCTTGGCATTCGTTTTGGTAATCACCTTATGTTATCTACAGCTTTAAAGGGGGGCTATTAATATCTAGCAGCCAACTTCACTGTGGTAACATCAGCACTGCTTTTAAAATTTAGTGTTTAAGTATATGAATTACTCATTTGGTGAAGGTGATGTCTGGATGATCAATTATCTAAAAAATATGCCGTGTGGACCTGAGACGAGCAATTATAAATGTTGCCTATCATTGTCTTGCCAGTGGCATAGTGTTTAATCTCTTAAGCACATTAGAATAGTAGCTAATCTGAAATGTATTATTGTCAACTGCTTAGGAAAAACGGTGTGCATCTTTTCCTGGGCAATACAGAAAAGTAATACACTGTGCTGGGTTAGAATTTAGCTGATAAATAGGTTGTTCCATGCATATCTGAGTATCTGGAATATTTGAATTTTACTAGCAGTCTAATGTCCTGTGTACAAATTTTGCCAAATGTCCAAAAAAATCAATTCAGAATTAGCTGATCACATGATAAATTGGCTGCTGCTGCTTGTGCATAATGAGCTGGATTATCAGAGGTAATCTGTTTAATTTAAGCCCAGCTTGCTTTCAGTGAAAAAGGTTATGGAGCAGCCGCTCGATCACTTCAGCATGCAGACTAAGAGGAATGTGGTAATTCTGTCAATACAGATAAGCTGGAAAATATATGGTGAGAAGCCCCAGCTGATTAATATTCACTATCTATTCAAACTATAAGCAAACCATTCTTTAACATGCAGGTATCAGTGAATTTTGAGCAAACTTTGCAGCTTGTTTAAAACCAGCTTACTGTACTGTTTTGCCAGCTTTGTATCTCTTGATACAATTCAGGTATGGAAAAATTAGGGGGGTGGATTTGACAATTATGCTTGTTCTTCTCCATTCAGCAACAGCCTTATCAGAAAATGAGCAATTAATCTTGCTTAAAAGAGAAAGAAGAAACTGAATTCTAGTTTGCGTTTAATTTTAACACTTCTGTAAGCACAAGTTGTGCATTTGTAGTCTGTACCTAAGTGAGAAGAAATCTTGTGCTGCAGTTACAGATGTGGTTTATGAATGTTGTTTCTATTGTCTAATCTTCATTTCTTTTCTAGGGAGAGAGTGTGTGCAGCAGCTAGCAGAGAACACAAGGTATTTCAGGAGACGACTGAAAGAGATGGGCTTTATCATCTATGGAAATGAAGATTCCCCTGTTGTGCCTCTGATGCTGTACATGCCAGCAAAAATTGGGTAGGCTTAACAGATTTTTTTTGTCCATCTGCTTTAAAGTTATCGTGCTACAAGAATATTAAGACTTTTCTAAATGTAAAGAAAGACTGTTTTTGTTTTGAAACATGGCATGTAGTGGCAAAGCTTGTTCTTATTCACATATAGAGGTTTTTGCATCTTTCTTAAAAATATTTGGCATCAGATTAGATGATTTTTTGTTGGCTTTTTTTGCAATTTGAGTGTTCCCATGATAAGCACTTCAAAAAGCGGTGCATCCTGTGGCTCTATAATGTGCCTCAATTGAATTTAATTGGTAGAAACAAACAATTTTGAAATAGCAGAAGCATTTGCTTTGGGATATTGCAGCAGGGGGCATTCCTCATATAGCCAAACTTCTGAGCCTTAGTTCCTGTTTCCTATCAGAAGGATTTGCAAGCTTAGGTTACAAATCCATTTAGAAAGAGCCTGCCAAAAGACCAGCCTCTGCCACATATAATCTTTCAGCTTTGTTAAAGCTTAATACAGTGAAAGCTTTTGAGGAAGACCACTTTGGGATTGAACTAAAGAGAGCCTTTGTAATTAGATGTTCTACCTCCATGAGAAAGAACTGGAAGCTCCAACTTGTGGTGTTACAGGCTTGTTTAACAAAGGCGTGTATAGGTAAACATACTAAGACCTTTGTGCTGTCACTGCTCTGTCTCTACAGTTATCATTCTGACCAATTTTCCTTGATTTTTTTTTTTTTTTTTTTTTTTTGGCAGTGCGTTTGGGCGTGAGATGTTAAAGCGGAACATTGGTGTTGTGGTTGTGGGCTTCCCTGCAACTCCCATCATCGAGTCCAGAGCCAGATTCTGTTTGTCTGCAGCTCATACCAAAGAGATGCTTGATACGGTAAGTGTCTCATCTTGTCTCTGTCTTGCTCGTGTCTTCTGTAAACAGAGATATAAACAGAGATAACAATTCTAGTTTTTGTGGATTCTTTTGTGTTGTGTGTTTTTTGTTTGTTTTTAAAGAATGGTTCAGTGTTGGGTATACAAATTAATTAAGCCTAATGTTCAAAGTTCTCTGTAGTAGAGTGGACGCCATCTCCAACAAATCAGAATGGCCATCTTCAGTAAATTTCAGGGACTTTTTCCCATTTCAGATATGCAAGAGAGATGGTCTTGTTCCCTCGAGACACTGTTTTTTCTTTTGTTAAATGGGAGCATAGTGACATTCTCAATTAGCTCTGTGAAGGATCGTGGTTGACTGGAAGTGGTGCTTGAGGAAATACAAGAATATGATCAGAGGAACTGCAGGCTGGACAGCCTCACCTTGACCCTTAGGAGGATGAAGAAGAAAAAAAAAAACTATTTTCAAACCTCTTACGGACAAGAAGGTGGTTGGGAATAGTTATTGTAGAATTATGAAGGAGAAATTGTGTCTAGTGTTCAGGTATGATCAGGTGGAGATGCTTTATAATGTGAACAGCAAATAGGAGTTGTAGTTTAAGCAAACCCTTACCAGCATATCAACAAAAAAAAAGTAGTTTTAAGCCTTTAATCCTTAGCTGCCACACGATTTCTACATCAGTAGCAAAAAATGGCCCTTCTTGATTTTAGATTTGCTAGGAAGAGTAATAAGGCAGTAGCATGTAGAGTTTGGTATGTATATCAGCTGCAGCTCTGTACCAGTAGAACAACTTGCTTTATATCTGCGGTGCTGTACTTGTTGCTTTCAAACTATTTCTGCCCGTTAAGACCTGAAGAATTCCACCTTGACACTCCAGCAATCAGCTGTTAAAGGGGTTCCTTCCCAGCTACTTATCCTGTTACTTTTCCTGTAATTATGCTAAGTAAATTGTTTCTGTTCTAAATAATTCTGAAATGTATTTTTTGAGAGCTCTCTTCTTCTCCTCCTTTTCTCCATTGTAAAATCAGTAATACTAGACTTAAATTACTTGGAGCATAGCAATAGAAATGAGCGCATTGAAACAAATGGAAGAGCATTTGTTAGACACAGGAGAATGAATGGGAAGAAGGTGGGAGGAGGGGAAAAAAAGAAAATGTAAGTCTGAAATCGTATTCCTGCAAAGTGAGCTGCAACTTAAACTGCGCAAATTTGATGTGCTGATGCTATCTGAGCAATCACAGCATCTTGCTGTCTGCTAGTCTGTCTTCTCGTGACTAACTGGAGTCTTTACCATAGCAGGCTGGTTTCACAGGGTATTTATAAGCAGTATACTTGCTCTCTTTTAAATCCAATCTGCAATTTTTATTACTCTGCTTAAAAAAGTGCTCTTTTCTTATCAGTCTACTTACATGTCTTCTAGCTTTCCAGAAAGTTTTGTGCGTTTAGCTCTGGGGACTCAGTTCTAGAGTATACATCTAGGTGCTAAATGCTTCAAACCAAGGAAAATGCTTGTTTAATATATTAGGGTTTGTCTGCCTACAAAAATTAATTCAGGACAAAATGTATGAATTTTGAAGTGAATGAAGAAATCTTGATTTTTAGCTTGGTGTGTGAAGGCTTTGTTCCAAGTTGGCATGAACTGCTTCCAAGTTTAAAGTGACTGCATGCCCTGAACCCAGAACACTGGCAAGTGGAGTTAAGAAGTAGCAAGTCTTTGTGTCAGTGACTGTGTTCTGCTTTTCTGCTGACACAGTGAAACAGAATCAGCTTCAGGCAGCTAGTAATTAAGACCATGGTCAGATGTGTTCCCTCTGCTGAACTGTGGCAACGATATCCAAGAAGAAAATAAATGAAGTGAGTAGAAGTGGAGAAAGCTGGCACAGTTTCCACAAGTCAGTGGTACAGAGAACTTGGTAGCCCATCCATGTGTGCATGGATACTAATGCTGTTATTGTGGCATTTTTTGTAAACAAAATTAATCTGAGTACAGAGCAAGGGGAGGAGAAGTTTATCTTATACTTGTATAAGATATATACTTGTATACTTGATATTTGTAATGCTTCCTTGTTCTTATTAAATAAAACCATGTGATGGGAAACAGTTCTCAGTTACAATTTTAACCATTTTATGTAAATAAAACTTTCTTGCCTGAAAATATTTGGCTCAGGATCAGAGTGAGGTCCCTCATAACCTGCATCCCTGTGGGTTGGTGCTTTCTTTTTAGTGATGAAAAATATATATTACACTCTTGAAATCAGAGTTCACCAATGCCATTTCCTTTGTAGTCTTCATTAGTCACATAGTCCTTTTTTGTTTTAAATTAATAAAATCCTAAATCTGCATTCAAGAGTAACAGTTAACAGACTCTTTCAACAGAAATTAACCTTAAATTGTTTCCATATGGGGTCTTTACTTTAAGCTCTGGCAAACTGTGCCCACGCTCTTGTTTGGTTTTGTTTTTATTGAGGTCTAACTTCTGGTCTTGTCATTCCCCCAGATTTTAGAATGGAGAGGTTCTTGCTGCCAGATACAACAAGCATGAGGGGCCATTGTTTAAAGAAATAAGAACTTGGACTATTCATCCAGGAAGGAAAAGCATGTAGGGATATTAACATCCATCTGCCAGCTATTCTCAAGAGACAGGCATTTGACCCAGAACATGTTAAAAGTGGAGTGTTGTTGTTGAATTATTGGCATTCTGAAAGAATGCTGAACGTACCTATCTGAACAAATCTAAAATGTAAGGGAGTGCAGAATGCCAACCTTGGGAGTTCAGAAATCTCACTTAAGTTGGAAGTCATCTTCTGCTCATGTCTTTGTCACTCACCATGGATAAGATAGATAATTAGCATGACATACAGTTGCACGTTTATCTTCAGCAGTTGACTTATTTTTACCACCTTGTTCCAGGGATGGTCTCCAGAGAAATAGAAGCTTAACGTCTGACTTCTAACAAATTCTACTGTGAGCCAGTGTCTTATCAAAGAGATTGCATCATTATAGAGGGGAGTCAACTCTTTGAAAGGGTAGATAACAGCAGGGCAAGGGGAAATGGTTTGAAGTTGAGGAAGGGAAGGTTTAGGTTGGGTGTCATGGGGAACTTCTTTACAGAGAGAGTGGTGAGGTGCTGGAACAGGCTGCCCAGAGAGGTTGTGGATGCCACATCCCTGGAGGTGTTCAAGGTCAGATTGGATGGGGCCCTGGGCAGCCTGGTCTAGTATTAAATGGGGAGGTTGGTCACCCTGCATGTGGCAGGGGGGTTGAAGATTCATGATCCTTGAGGTCCCTTCCAACCCTGGCCATTCTGTGATTCTGTGATTATCTGAGTAGAGACTTTCCTCATTTCTTATGCTAGCAAGTGCTTGACTTCGGCAGAACTTCATATGATTAGCATTCAGGTCATATAGTGAAAGGTTTTGCATGCTCATTAGCAGTGCTCTTGGCCACCAGTTGGCTAGGTGTCCCTCTACGGCTACAGTTAGAGAAAGCTTCTTTCCAAGTGGAAAAGAACACTTGGGATCCTAATCAGAATGGCTTTTCATTCCTTGGCAAAAAAAATATCCCATACAATACTTAGCTCATCTCTAGTTGTACATAGGCAACTAATTCTAATCAAATACAGATATTTTAAAATAAACCAAGAAAAGCTGCTAGCATAAAATATGCTATTTTTCACTGTCTTCTAATATAAAAATTATCTGTATTTTAGTAGTAGATAGTATGCCAACATATACAGTATTTTCATACTGAACAATAGAAAAAGAGTGATCAAACCTCCAAGTGTGTTTTCCTGTTTCAGCTGTATTAACCTCCCTAGAAAGGGAGGAATGCTTTTCTCAATTGTTCCTTGTATAGACAGGCATGGCTTTAATCAGGCTGACAATGAAAATTTAAATAGTATTGCTAGCTGCTATATTTGTGCTTTGGAGTTGGAATAGTCAGGTATGTTCGGAGTCACTGTTGGTGAAATTACTTGTGCCACTTACGTGGTCTGGAATATTAAAAATATTAAAACACAAAAAAGTTGTGCATACTTGAAGCTACATCATTCTAGTCTGGTGAATTTCCACTTGGCCTATGGGCATGCGAAAAGGAAGATGTGCTGATAGCTTTCTTGCATCTGTTTCCCCTGCTGATACACTGTGGTCTCTTTCTCAGGCTTTAAAAGAAATCAATGAAGTTGGGGACCTTTTGCAACTTAAATATTCCCGTCACCGTTTGGTACCTCTCTTGGACCGGCCATTTGATGAGACTACATATGAAGAAACAGAAGACTGAGCTCCCTCCATATGCCTTGGTGGGAGGGACATACCCCGTGGGACACTCTGTGGCATGCAGGCCACAGTCTGTGAACAACACACTTCTGACTGCTTAGTGTAAAAGACATTTCCTCACAATACTGAAGTGGCCACCATCAACTCTAAATGGCATTTTGTAAATAGAGAGAGGAGAAGGAGGGGAAAAAAAAAAAAAAGCTTTGATTCATGTGTCTTCAGGGTC
Organism: Meleagris gallopavo; assembly: GCF_905368555.1. Lineage (NCBI taxonomy): Eukaryota > Metazoa > Chordata > Aves > Galliformes > Phasianidae > Meleagris > Meleagris gallopavo. The sequence continues at coordinate 38,932,211 of NC_139408.1, read as the reverse complement.
TGGCCCTAGAGGTGCTTGGCTTTATTTCTTCATGTTGCTTTTTATATTTATTTGTCTCAATAAGTTCACAGCAATCCACGTTGGCTGTGGCTGATGAGCTCAGTTTTTGTATGCACCAATAGCCTCCCAGATGCTGGCTGAGGTGTTGTGAGCATGTGTGATGCTGGCATGACAGCATTTCCAGTGTCACTGCTACATGTCTGAACTTGTAAGGGGTAAGCTGACCTGTCTGTTGATTGGAGACTTCCTAGAGAAACTGTTGATTGCTAACTTTGACATATTTAACAAGATTGATAATCAACCAAAGCTCTTTTCTTTTGCCGTTACTTGCTTAAAACTTGAATATAGCTTTTTTTAAAATAAATGTGTTGCTGACACGTCACTGACAGGACCATTGTTCCCAAACAATATTTAGTTTTACGAGTCTCAGGCAGTAAGACTTCTGGGACTCTAACTACTTTTCCTTTCCAGTACGGATACCAGATTGCCTCCCGGGTTTGACAATAATTGTCCTCTTCATATAGGGTAAGTGATGGAGAGATTTTATTGTTGTTAGTGAATTTTAAAATGGGGATGATTTGTTTTTTGTGTGACATACTTCTGTGGGTTTTTTTTTGTTGTTGTTTTTTTTTTAAAGTGGTCTTAATGTGTATTGCCTTCTTGGTTTCTCATCTTCACGTTACTTTGTCTTTGCTTTAGAACTAGTATGAAACCACAAACAAGCATATCTAGTAGCTGCTAGGTTCTGGAAAGATGTTCTTGGAATTAAGTAAACTATAGCAAGTGTCCTGCTGCTTGTTAAGTCTAGAACCTCTGAATAAGCAGACTTATACAGTGGATTAGAACTACTTATCTCATACAGATCTGTGAAAGAATGATTGCTACCCTCTGCCACACTAATTCACTGTTTCTTGTCATGTATGGGATGTTCTTGTTGTGCCAGGCTTTTATGCAGAGAGTATGAACAGCTTGGATTTGTATCAAAAATGCTTCAGCTAGCCAACAAAGTCTCAATTGGTAGCTGCATATCATGTCTATGTAGGCCTTCCTTGAAGAGCAAATGTCTTCACAATTGCAATTAGTTTGAGATGGTTATTTTTTTGTATTTCTGTTACTGTGGGGTCAAATCAATGTTCACTGAGCCAATTGCTGTTAAGAATCTTTTCTTTCCAAATTCCATACTGTCCTACTCTGATCAAAGTTTTGAATAGCCTCCTTTCCTTTAGCACACCTTGGAGATGGACTATAACTTAGTCATTGCATCTTGAGTTCTTTCAGTGAGCAAAGTGGATTGTTTAAGTGATACCAAAAATGTTACGACCAGGATCAGTTGCAGTATAGTTCTTGGTGTGTTTTATTTTTCCTTTTTAACATACTCCTTCCTCCTTCCAGACACAGATTATCTGCAAAAATAACTAGTGCTTTAACATTGCATAATTTGAATTTGGGTTAGCATGATGTTCTTTGCAGAGGTTTTTAAACAAATTCTTCATCTTAAAGCAAACTGCAGTTCAAAGTAATGTGTTTATATAAGTTACTTTATGTTCATTCTTGCAAGTAACAGGGAAAGAGCTCTTTGGTCACTGGAACCAAGCAGTTCTGCAAATTCGTTTTGTTGATTAAAGCAGAATTGGCTTCTCTTTTATACAATATCTTCACATCTTTGTAGATCTTTTTAATATAGCTAGAATTAGAAACGCCGTTTTGACTTCTACCATTGCATTTCAGAAATTTAATTAGATGAGAATTAAAACTGCTTTTTGGATTAACCATTTCTGTTTCATTCCCCTAATGCTGATCTGCTGGCCTTCTGGAGCAGGGTGTGTGCAGCCCAAGAACTCTGTAACCTGCATGTGCAGCCTTGCTAGTATGAAGTAATCTCATTTGTTCAAATACAGAGTAAACTGCAGTTACGTGAGCTTACTTTAACATTTGACCTTTCTCACCTGCATTCTGCCCAGGACAAGCTCTAACATTCCAGCAGATGACCTGCTTTCTGACTCGAAGCAGCTTTACCTCAAAGAATTGTTCTTTTCCTTTCTCGTTTGTAGCAGGGAACAAGAGGAGGTTAGTGCAGGAATCCCCCTTCCAGACTCCACTCCTGATACTGTTGACAAAACGGAATAGCTTGAGCTGACAAAACCAGCTGACTCAGAGACATAGGCCATGCGTCAGTGGGGAGCTGTTGAGCCTTCGGAGATGTACAGCATGCTTGTATCTGCAGCGTGGTCAGCCAATTTGAACCTTGTGATGTGTTAAGTTAGAGATGGGTTATAGCAGATAACATAAGTCTCCAGTCTTAATCTTGTTCCTGAAATTGAGTTTTAGGGCAACTTATTTTTGGACAGGAGGAAAATGGCTGAATGAATGAATCTCAATAATCCAAATAACTCCTATGTAATGCATCTGGAAATGTCAGTGTTTTGAAATTACAAGTCACCATGTTGGAATTCCAGTTGTGCTTGTCCAGTTGTACTTGTTTGAGGAGATGGTGTTCATGCTAAACTTCAGCCTTGAAGTATTTTTCTGCTGTGTTACGCTGTCTGTATAGGACTTTGAATTCCAGGTTTCAAAGACATTTCATAAATCATTGAGGCCATTAGTAACATTTGCAAACTGCTTGGTCACATTTCATTGCCATGTCCTTTTGGGAAAGCAACATTTCCCACCTTAACATCGCCAGAAGGCAGTTATTCAGGGGAACCTGCTTTGCCGAACTCTGGTTCCTGATAAAACTGCTCCTGAAAATGAATGTCTAACATAGAGCATTTTTGTGTAAACAATTCATCAAGCTTGAAAGCCAGGAAAATCATTTCATACCCATTGAAACACTCTGCTCCCGCAGGTGAAGGAGCAGACCACTACTGGTTTCTGGTAGGTAAGCCTATAGCATGCACACTGTCACTGTGGTGTATAGGGAGGACTGCTGATATGATATTTATGTACTGACTAGAAATCCGTCTCCATTCATTTCTACTGTTAGGACAAAGGGAGAAAACCAGTCTTGAGAGATCACGAAGGAAGAAAAGCTACTTGAGAAATAGAGTCCAGTCCCTGCCAACTTCTTTGAGACATTCTAATTGAAAATGACTCCTGGTATTTCTTAAGAGGGACAAAATTCAAAGGAAAATGAAAGCTGCTCTTGAACAAAGGATTTTGCCCTGTACTGTATATTGTCTAAACTTATTCATAAATATACAGTAGTTACCTTCCCCATACCTCTCTAAAGAACTTAGCAAGAAAGAGTTTGCCTCTGCTGAGCTGAATGAAGAGTTCAGGAGCTGCTGATCATATTCTTTTAAGAAAATAGAGACTCTTATTTCCCAGCATCAGTGAAGAGTGTGAGATCTGGTGCTTGTTAAAATCTGGCCTTTGCAAATCAGAGACTTTTGTCTTGAGGAGCCTGATTTGTGTTTTTTCTAACTTTTTTTGTTTTAGTTCTTTGGCAGAGTGGAAACAAAGTAGGGTGTTTTTTTCATCTGTGTGTGTTTGTAACCAAATATTCAGGGCTGCTTTTTTTTAATTGCTTTTGTTTTTTTTACACAAGATGTGAACTTATGTATAATATGTGTATACGGTGTATTTAACTCTTTCAGTTTCTGTATTTTTTTCCCTTTGAAGTAGCATCTTTAGAACTATTCTGGTTCTTGGTTTGGTGGTGTAGTATGCTTCTGCTTTAGGCAAAATCTCAGGAGTGAACCAACCAAGCATCTTAAGGTGATGAAGTCATTTAGTGAAGGAATCACATCATCTGTCCTCTTTTGCTGTCTCTTTAAAGAATGTAGAAGTGGAACCTGCTGCACCTTCAAATAGAACAGGAAAGGGGAGTGTTCCAGTGAAATCAGTGATCCAGCCCTATGCTGTGTGGATGAAGGAAATCTGACTTCCTGATACAGCAGGGGTGGAGAAGGGAGTAGTTGGTCATCAGTAATTCTCAGTGTACAGGGATCTTTCATGAGTACTGGAACAAGGATCCTTAAGGTAGGAGTGCAACTTCAGTGCCCCAAAGGGATACTTCTCTATAACTTTTCCATGCTAAGTAATCAAATACTTCTGCTGTGCAAATATTTATTTCTTTATCTCCAAAGCATCCTTTACTTATTCCTGTCTTCTCACCAGAAGCCATATTATCTATTCAGGCAGGTCATAGAAGAGGCTAGAGAAAAGCTGCGCACATGAGCTGTCTGCTTCATCTGAGAGAACATCTTGCAGCATTGTATTTAGAGTGCATGAGCTCCCTCAATTCATCACAGAATGGAACTTGTGCAGATTTACTCTGCACTGAGTAAATTGCTTAGTGAAAATGGCTGCAGTTAGTATGCAACCTGTGAAAGCCAGTCTCGCTGGGATTTGTGTGGCTTGCAGCTTCTGTTTGGAGCTCAGAAGTAGTTGTGATCTGTTCTAATAGTGGTGAAGCACTGAGCTGTCAGTGAATGCCTCATACTCATCCCTCAGCAGGGGAACTGCTGGATTCAGAGCTGCACCTGGTGTTGGACCACTAGTTGGGAAAGCACCAGTCAAATGGCCTGTGTCACTCAAAGGTGGTTTTAAGAGGAAGAAAACAAAACCCAGAACCTCATATGTCATTGTGATGGCTTGTGTTCCTGCAAGCATTCCCTGTCTCACAAGTTGTCTGTTCAAGGGTTGGGTTGTGAATTTAGAGCGCAGCAGTGTTTCTGTGAGTGCTGTGCTGTGCTTTATCCGTGATAGAGGAGAGGTGTTTGGTGCAGACACTGTTTACATCCCCAGAAGGGGCGGGTGTAGGAGTTGACGACTGTGTGTTGGAGGCCTTAAACTGTGACTCTTGGTATGAAGAATTAAAATTAAAACTGACCTTGGAAGATGCAGTGGATTTTAATGTGTGTAAGAATACTCTGTGCTCTTAGCTAAGCAGTATGTGCTCCTGTTTCCTTGTGAGGGGAAAGGTCCAGCTCTGCTTTCTGAGCCTAGGCAGCAGCTGTTAAGGAACAGGGAGGTGCACATTTAAGGCCAAAAACAGTGCAGCTCTGCACTAATGTTCCTACGTAGCAAACATTGGTGACTGAGTCTGGGCCGCTGCGAGCGTGAGGATAACTGAGAGGGTTGGGGATGTCAGCAGCAGTGGCAGCTAGCAACGATTTCAGTAGGAGGTGACTGGGTCTCACCTGAGTATGTTACAGGTTGGTGTAGTTCCAGAAATACCCTCGGTGATGTAAAATGTGCACCAGAACAGCTGGTTTTTATTTTTATTTGCCAAACCTCATGCTGTCCAGACAGCGTTTCTGCTACCCCCTAACGGTGTACGGATCTAACTACAGCCACAGCCTTCCGCTGTCAGAACAGCGAGAGCTGAGCAGCACTGGAGCCTGAGGCTCTGGGCCATCAGCCCGAAGCCAATGGTGGCCCACGTTTCCACGAGCCCTGGGCAGCATTAGCGAGTCACGGCACTTAATCCTGAATTGCACTGTGTTCCTATGCCTCTGTGTTGCTATAATGTACATATCTATCGGATTCTTTTGTAGATAAGACATTTTAGATAAAATTTTTAAATGGGCTCCCCCCCAGATATTTTATGCCAGATGTCTAGTTTTTTTTACACTGGGGATTAACATTGAGGTTGGATGCTGTGTGGACAGGGAAAGGATAAATGGATGGTACATTGACTTTAAAAAGGTAACAATGCATGTTTTAAAAGAAAACTGGAGAAAAAAAAAACTGCTTGGAAAAAAGAATTCATTCAACTATATTCTATGTTCTGCATAATAAAGACTTTAAAGAGAAAAGCCCTGCCTGCTCCTTCCTTAACGCCTTCCTTAACGCTGTCTGCAGGACTGGGTGAGCTGGGCGCTCAGAGAGAGCAGCGTGTTCGCCGTTCCCGCTCAGGAGCCCTTCACGGGGGCGACGGAGACTCCGGGCCCCCCTTCGCGCCGCTCCCGCCCCTCCGCCCGGCGCCGCTCCCGCGCTCACTGCGGCCGCGCCGCGCCCTCCTCGCGTCACGCGACCGGCCCGGGCCCTGCCGACCCGCGGCAGCCCCAGCGCTGTGCGGGGGCTCCTCCGCGGGGCAGCGCCCGGTGCCGCGGGGCCGGCGCCGAGGAGGCGAGCCGGCGGCAGGGAGCGCCGCGGAACAAAGAGCCCCGGGCCGTGCCCGGCGGAGGGGCAGCGCCGGGGAGAGCCCGTTGGCGGCCCCGCGGCCATGCCGCCGCCGGGAGGGGAGGAGCGGCCGGCGGAGTCCCGGAGAGGCCGCGCTCGGAGGGAGCGAGGGGGCGGCCCAGGGACGCCCGGAGTCCCCGAGCGGGGCAGGGGCGGAGGCGCGGCGGGGCCCGGCCCGGAGCCGTCCCGCGACGGGCGGCGGTGCTGCGGTGCGCGGCGTCGCCAGAGGAGCGGCGGCCCCGGGGAGTGACTCCGGTGGGGGAGGAGGAGAAGAGGAAGAAATCAGAGTGCCGCGGGCCCGGAGGGGGTGGGGTGGCGAAGCCCTCTCCTCCCCCCTCCCGCACGCACTTGCGGAGCTCTCAGAGTTGCCCTTCAGCATCGGCGGCACCGGGAGGCGAGCCCGTCGTGCCCCGGCTGCGCTTCTACTTTTTCTTTGCTTTTTTTTTTTCCTGCTTTTTTGTTGTTGTTGTTGTTGTTATTGTTTTTACTTTTTATATATATTTTTTTTATTTGTGGTTGGTTTCCCCGCTCCTGCCGAGAGCCGCCGTGCCCGGCGCTGGGCAGTTACGGAGCGATGCCGCTGCCGGGCGGGAGGGTGGTGCTCGTCCTCGGCTTCGTCCTGCTGACAGCGCTCGTGGCCGCCGTGCGGGGACTGCCCGTCAGCAGACAGCGCGGTGGGCCCAGGGAGAGGAGCTCCAAGCTGGCCGAGGTGAGCGGGGCCGAAGGGCGGGGCGCGGAGGCCCAGGTGGGAAGCGGGGAGCCCGGCCCTGCCCGGCCTGCGGTGCTGCGGCTCTGCCGGTCCGTCCCGGCAACGAGTACGGGCGGCAGCGGGGAGAGCCGCTTCTGCCGGCGGCCGCTCGCGGGTATCCCGCGTCGCACAGCGAAGTAAGGCGAGGAGCGCGGCTCTCAGGTACGGGGTGTGATGGTCGTGAATGGAGAGCGTTGTGCCGAGGACCGCTGCAGCGCACAGCGTGTCCCGCTTCCTGCAGGAGCGCAGGCATCCAACGCGCGGAGCTCTGAGGGCGGAGGTCCGGGGTGAAACGGAGAGCGGAGCCCTGCGCTCCCACACGCCGCAGCACGGCGGGGAGGTGGTCGGTGTTGTCCCGTATCTACTAACACGCGGTGGCTGCGTTTTGAGAGGGAGTCCTCTGTTTCTGGCGCACGTAGGGAAGAAAGTTCAGCGCTAGGGAGCTGGACTGGGTGACCTTTCAGGGTCCCTTCCAACTCAAACGATTCTGTGATGATTCCATGATGAATTGAGAGCAGTTGTGCCTAGCCTGAACTGCAGCAGACAGCACGAGCGCAGTAGTGCGGTGGTTAAAGAAAGCGGGAGTGATTTTGGGTCATAGGCACAGATGGTTCGTGTTGCAGAGCCGATAGGTCCGGTCTCTATGGCAGCAGGGCCGCCACATCTGGAGTATTGGTTACACTGTGGGTAATGCCCTGCAGATGTGGGCAGGACGGAGGGGCCCGCAGGAGAAAAACAGAAGTGACGGAGCGGGGCAGATGGACAGCCACAGCCATTAAACAATTACAGAGCGATGACTTATTCTAATTAAATATCTTTAAATAAACCAAACATTTTTTCTCCATTTAAATTTAAATGGGATTTTTTTGTAATCTCTACTGAGCCTAAGTTGCCCTTCTGTGCTAAAGCAACGTAGAAAAATTAAAAGGCCGTTGTAGCATTTTTGAGTTAGAAAGTCTTTTAGTTGCAGGAAGAACAAGCAAAGAATGCTTTATGGGTGCAGCCTCATTGGTGTGTCCCAGATCCTGCATCCCAGCAAGGGCACCTCACCTCAAGCCCTTGCAAATGAATCGAGCGCTCACACTTGCTTTCTCTCCACTGTGATACTGTGCAGCAAAGCTTTGCCCTAGTTACTCTGAGTCCAGCAGATGCAGTGGGAATCTTTTATATTAAATCTCTTTAGCATGTGGGAAGAGAGAGTGCTTTCTTCCAAACCATGCCTGAAAATCTAACAAGAGAAACTATCTACAGATTGTCCAGCTCTTTGGCCATGTTTCAGGAGGTGCATGGGCTCCAAAGCAACATGCATTGAACAGCAGGGATTCCTCCTGCAGGCTGGCTGCCTTGCAGCTGGACATGGGCGGCTCCACATGTCCAGCGGTGTCCCCAGCTCACATGTAATGCTCCAGGTTTGGGTAACAGAGTGCTCAGAAGAGCTCGTGTCCCTGTGGGGACAGCTCGTCACTTTGCTTAATGCCTTGTTTGTTTCTGAAGTCAGGGGGCTTAAATGCAAAATATGTTTTGATAAACTCCCTGGATTCCAAAATATTGGCTTTGAGCATTGTTGGTAGATGTTTGGATTCTTTCTGACTGATACAAATCAGTTCCAGTGCTCTTCTAGGAAGCATGAAGTGAGTGATGCTCCACCACAGTAGGAGAGCAAGTTCTAGAAGTGACCAAACTTGTGTTCACCAATACAGCTACTGTGTGTAGCTGTGCATAGAGGTACCTTTAACAGCAGCAGCACCAGCACTGTGCTGGAAGTGAGTCTCCTGCAGTGCCATGAGATCCAGGAGTGTGCTGTTGGAGTTCCCCTGTGTGAGGCTGCAAGCAAAGCTGTTCTAATGAGAAGTAAACTATGGTAACAGAAGAAATGTCAAACAGTGCAAGGGCTGTACTGGCTGTAGATCATAGGTTTGTGAAGCTTCTGGTGTAACTGAGCCCACGGGAAGTAAGGAAACAAGAACAGTGCTCGGTATTGACTGATCGCATCCAGCAGTGAGAGAAGCAGAGGGAAACAGAGTTTGGAATGAAAGTTCTGCACTGAGATGTTCTGCTTGCCGAATAAAGTATTGTGGCAGTTCTGATAAAAATCACAAGCAGCTGGAAGCCCAGCCTGGAAGAGCGTATGGAATTAAGTGTGGCATCAGGTGGTGCGTGCCTGGCGCTGCAAGCAGAGCGAAGGGGTCCCAAGCCAGGTGCGTCGGCTATGCTGGAAGGAAGTGGCTGGACTGGAGCTGCCGGGCCATGGCCAGTTCCCTCAGCACCTGGCAGTGCAGGCACGCTGCGTAGGGACACTGCAGGGACAGGAGGGGTCTAGGTGGCATCCCGGCCCCAGAGCCTCGCTGCTGTCACTGCGCGGGCAGCCTGGCTGCGTCAGTGGCAGACACTGCCTGCGGATGTGCTTTTTACCTTTTCATTTCTTCAGCAATTAAGCGTTCTTGTCCCTGGCTTTGTCCTTGGTGGAGGTCGGATTTGCGGGCACAAAACGTGCACTGAAGCATCTTTCCGCCCTGAAAGGGACTCTTTGTGCGCGGGGAGGTACTTTACCCTTTGTAGCAAATTTCCTTTTGAGAAGTGCCAAATTATCTTAGTCAACAGAGTTGAAAACCCTCCCGCCCCGGGGCCGAGTCGGGCGCAAACAATGGGAGCTGGGTGCAGGGGAGCTGCGCCACCGGGGGCTCCTTCCTTCTCACTGTGCAGACGGGGCTGTGCGGCCCCACAGCCGGAATCAAAGGGGTTCCTGCAAAAGGCACGCGGAGGGGAAGGGATTAGGCGCAACCTCTCGGCAGGGCATCGCCCGGCCTTCCGTGGCACAGCGGCTGTTCCTGGAGAGCACCCCCATCTCCTCTGTTTCTGCTGGCCTGTACCAAAAGTTCCCACTGCCCCCCAGCAGCTGGAGCTGGGGCTGAGCGCTGCGGACGGCATCGGGCTCCTGCATACCCTAAGGACTGATGATGGCAGTTGTGCCTCCAGCTGCAGTCCCCTCGAGCCCAGCTATGACACGTGAGCAAGCTGGTGTAGGGCATGCACCTGGGATTTCTAGGTGGTGTCTTAGGGTGGGGAGTGGAGAAAAGAGCCTTTTGCTTTTCATGGAATCGTAAACGTTTTTTCACAGTCAAGAGGCAGGGCAGGGCAGGCAGCAGTGCTTCTGTGTAAAAAAGCTTCCATTTCAGACAGAAGTTTGTAAAAGTGTGAGGACTTCTTTACTGATAGAACGTTTTTGAGGGGAGCATTCATTAGGCTGTCAGATGCTTTTACATGGCCAGCTGTAAAAGTTGGCTGGCACTGTGTGTCTCAGGGCTGCTCAGCTTCCATACCTCTCCTGTGCGGCAGGACTCAGGTTGGCCTGAGGACCTTAGGTACCTTAGAGATGAAGACACCGAGAAGATGGTGGCCCACCTGCCCAGCAGCCCCGAGTAGCTCTTGACTGTACGTTGCATTTGTCTCCCAGGGAAGGACATGGCTTCAAAGGGAAAAAAACACTGTAAATTACTCCGGTTATTGCTGCCTTTGCTGCACCCTGGTGCTCCCAGCTGGGCCAGGAACATCCTGAGCTGTGGCAGCCATCATTACGCAGGGCTGTTCTCTCCTTGGGAGAAAGAACTCCAGGCTGCTTGGCAGGAACTGCATTGCACTGCATCGGCTGTGGGGAGGAAGGACAGGGACACTTGCTCTGCTCTGTTTGGGGGTTTTGGTCTCAGGGTTCTGCCTGAGCAGCAGTGGTGGAAGAGGCAGCAGCTGGAGCAGTCAGAAGGCTGCGGTACCCAGGCTGACAAATGTATGTCATTAGCTGGAACAAGTTAATGGTTACTGGAGCACATGGGTTTTAGAGCTGCAACAAGTTAATGGCAACTCAGTCAGACGCATTAAGAGCTTATGTGTATTACGGCTCAGCTATGTTAACAGAAAACACGTGCCCAAGCAAGGGGTTTACCTGAGAGAACCAGAGGGTATGGCTCTGCCTGTCCCCCGCTCTACGTGGTCCCTGAGGGGCCCTGGTCCTGCTCCCACCGCTGTGCTCTGTCTGGCATCCAGCCAGCTGGGCCGCTGCAGGCTCTGGGGGGCCCTTCTAGGCGAGGTGCCCCCGCCTACAGCACAGCCTGCTGGGGCTGGCCTGTGAGCGCAGTCTCTCAGCACGAGGAAGGCTCGAGGCCTCAGATGCTGCAGGGACATCTTGGCTGTGCCAGCTGGACATCTTGCTGGCCCCATTTGGTCCTGCACACAGCCACACGGCGTTCTGGCTCCCCACAGCCATGTTTCTCCGTGCTGGAGTGTCCGCCCTGCTGGGTCTGGCTCTGAATCAGAGACGGTGTAGTCCCAGACCTTGGAAGACTTCTGAGATTGCAGTTTCCACAGTTAAGGCAATAAATGGGGGACGTGAGGCAGCCTTTGATGCTGCCTCCTGTAACTCCCTCCTAGGGACAACTGGGCTATGGCCATTTAGAATGAGAATGTTTCCTTATGATCTGAAGTATTTTGATAACTGTGAAAATTATAGACATGGGGGTACAATATGTGCTTGGCTCTGTTTGCTTCCAGCTCCTACTGGTCCATTAAAAATAAGATCTTCCCACGCCAGAGTGATAACCAAGTGCCTCATCTGTTCCACGAGCACTTACAGAGCTCTCCCAGAACATAAAGGGAGCTGCTTCTGTCATTTTTAACAAAACAAAACCAAAAAAAGAACTCACATGAGTTGATCCTTAGATGAACAGGCAAGTAGAGCAGCTGGGAGGTCTTGGTCCCATCCTTTACTTGCATTACAGCCCCCATGCAGGCAGGAAAGTAGATAGAGTGGAAGAAGAGCGGGAGCTGAAGGTGTGTGATCTTCAGGAGCTCTTCTGTCAAAAAAGAAAATTCTGGTCTCTGTTCGGTATTTTGCTGGTTCACGAGCAGTCGGGTTTGCCACAAAGCACAAGATGAATGTTAAAAAGTCAGAGGGAGCTTGGAGGAAAGAGTAGAAAGATACTTGTGTAGGCTCAGCTCTGTTCAGGAAAAGATTAATACTTCTTCTGGTTGCATTCTTATATATATAATGTGTAATGTGGTAAAACTGTATAAAGGAAGCAACAAAAAAAACCCCATTCCTTATAGCCCACACTTTCAGCAAATGTGTCATTTTCTTCACTGCATTATTAACGACCCCCAAGCATAACTTGAATGTTGCTTCTCATCTGACTTCCACATGCACAGATTTCAAACTAAATGAGTTTATGTTCCCACTGACCAGCTTGGGATAGGAGCAGGCAGAAATAACATCCTCCAAGTGCCAAAGCACAGGTTCCGTCGATGTTTCGCCCCCTGGGAGCTGACTGGAGTGTGCTTGGCTTGGATTTATCCTGCTAACAAAGACCAACTCTGCTCAGCAACACATGGAGGTGCAAGGAGTGCTGTAGAGATCTGGCAGCTTTCAGCGGCTACGAGATGCTGCTGGAGGGACAGATATTGGTGATATGGGTAGCAGCAAAGTCTTGTCATAGGACAGCCTAGCATAGGGACTGATTTGATTATGCTTTCAGGTTTTAAACTGCTTTTTTAACGCAGGGTTAATTCAGAGTCTCATAGAGTTTATAGCCAAGTTGCAGATTTTAAGAGCAGAAGGAACAGTCAGGTTGCTGAATTATTCCCAGCGCAAATGCTTTGTGTATGTTTGAGCCAGTACCTTGTGCGGGGCTGCCTCCACAAGAGATAAAGCTTTCCTTGTTAGCTTGTTCTTGTGGTTAGTCACCTGCAGCATCAAAGCGTGATTCTTATTTTTCAGCTAAATTTGTCTGGCTTTGACTTGCAAACATTGGTTCCTATTATGTGTTTCTGTTCTGGATTAGAGTCCCTGGTGCCCAATGGGTTGTTTCCTTAAAGAACTGGGAAATCAAGTGATTGCTTTATCTTTTTAACCTGACAAATGAATTGTACGAGTCTTCAACTGGAGAGAGATTTTCGTCCCCTGGAACAGTTTTGCGGCTGTTCTCTTCAACGTTTTAAGATTTCCAGGCAACTTCAATAGAAGTGTTTGGACTAGAAATGGGAAAATATCAGCTTTTAATCTCTCTTAAAAATGTGTAGCCTTTCCCCACACCTTTTCTATATACCCTGTCACCCCTGTTAGGTACAAAATGCGCGTGGCACTGGGGTGAATTGCTGACAAGTTCCTTCCACTTCCTAATGCCTATGCTGAGTTTGTGCCCTGAGGTGTTTAGGTGACCCTAAACGTGGGGATTACTTGGGAAGAGTTCCTGGGCTGTAGGAAAGCAAATGTGATCCTGCCACTTTGATTTGATAGCCTTCAGCCTAAGCACATTGTTCACAAATGGAACCACACGCTGTTTCTTTCTCAGCCAGATAAGACATCACTGGGCATCATGTGGACAAGGGAAGAACTGGAGCTGGGCTGTGGCAGTTCCTAGTTTGGTTTTTCCTTTGCTAGTACAAGCTGGTCACTGAGGAAGGCTAGAACTGGGCAATGGCCAGGAGACACTGACGGCTTCCAGGCACCGTGCTCTCCATTTCTGATGCATGGTGGCAAACTTACTCTCTTGATGGTAGGAGATGAGAATTGCCAACAGCACGGTTTGCTGCATTTTACCAATGGCCAGGTTTGGGCTAGAGAGGACAAGCTGGATATGACCTCATGCACAAATCCCATGCAAAGGCTCTGTAAACAGGATTGTTTTCGCTGCAAAAAGGCAAGGTCTTTTTTGTGAGTCACCTGTGGGGGCCACCCAGGCAGACACCTGCAGGAGCCTTTGTGCCCCCAAGGACCTGGGAGCAGAAGGAGCTCTGTCTGCCCAGTAACGCTCCCCCAGCTCGCTCTTGTGTGACACTTTTACATTTTCCCTGTGGGAACAGTACTCTGAATTTCTTGAGCTTGTTTGGGCGTAAAATCTGAATTAAGCAGTGGGTGTAAGTTTGGAGACTTGGAGTCTGCTCCTGGCTCAGTCGCTGTGATGTCCTTGGATCTCGGATCTCATTGCTAGAGACCTTCGTTTCCACGTGTGTTACATTTGGGTCCTCTGTGAAAGGAGCTTACCCAGCCCTGTTAAGCTTGTTATGTTCGAGCGCCAGCATCTGCTGGCTGTGCTGTGCCCAGGGGCTGCATCAGGCCAGTGCTGCGGGCAGTGCTGTGTGGCCAGCGCTTGCCGAGCGCGTGAGGCTGTGGCCAGCCTTCCGCTCCTGGCAGGGGCTGGAGGCCTCGAGGAGGGGCAGCGGGGTTGCTCTTCTGGACCCATCTGGTGAAGTCTGTCACAGGCTCTTCCCTGCGCCCAGCCTGCTCTGGTCAGCAGCCAAGGGACCAGCAGTGTCCCTGCTGCTCTTTTCCCTCCCCCGGGGATGGGGAGGGGGATGCGGGCTTTGATGTGCGGGCACAGGACTGGGGACAGGCTGTGTGTGCTCATGAGAGCCTGGCCGGGCTCCAGCTGCCTTTGAAGTGCTCCAGTGATCAGGATGAAAGGGAGGGGAGTCCTTCTCCAAACCATCTGGCTCTAATTGCAGGTAGAAATGCCTCTCCGCATCCCCCATGGGGAGGGGCACGCCGCTCTCTTGGTTAATCCCACCACTCGTCTGGGCTGGCGCAGAGGGCGAGAGTTTGGGAACAAAAGGGGGTTTCAGCCAGGCAGCCAGAAATAGACGCTGCTGGCAGAGCTGCCGGGGCTTCGGACACCTTTGCGCCCAGTATGGAGCCGCAGGGCCCTGGGGAAATTCCCAGGGAAACCCATGCCGTGATAGGGCTTTGCCATTTGTTCCGTCTCTGATTTCATCCCTCTCATTCACACCCTTCCATGCCAGTGTGGAGGTTAGGGCTGTGGGGGGACAGAGCCAACTTGGCTGTGCGGCAGCTGAGGGTTCCTGCCCACTCCTGCCAGACCGCTCAGGGCTGGGCAGCAGGGCTCCGTGTGTCACTGAGGTGGCAGCAACAGACAGTCGCTGGTAGTACATACAAGTAGTTTGCTTTGTTGTATTTGGCTGGGCATTCTTCCCAAGGAAATAAAGGCAGTTTGGTTGTATCAACAGTTCTGTTTCCTCCTTGCAATAGTTTTTGGGCAGCATCTTAATTCTCACTTAAAGCAACATGGGTTTAGTTTTAAGTCATCTGCACTAGTATTGATACACAGAGTGATTTCTCTAGGTGAGAAATCTTGTTGCAAATCTTGTCACGTGAGCTCTGGCAGCTCTGTGCTCATGAGCAACCGTTGCTGTTACGCAT
This sequence comes from Meleagris gallopavo, assembly GCF_905368555.1. NCBI lineage: Eukaryota > Metazoa > Chordata > Aves > Galliformes > Phasianidae > Meleagris > Meleagris gallopavo. Next base: position 38,917,131 of record NC_139408.1, on the reverse strand, counting down.
TGCCAGGAACCAAGTAACAGCCAAAAAGGGAGAACAAAGTGGAAACCCAGGTGGCACCGGGAGTGGGACAGCAGAGACAAGCAAAGAGAGGGTGATTGATGGGATGGAAGCAGAGCCTGAGCAAACCTGTAGGCTGCCTGAGTGCGTTGAGGTCCCAGCACAGTGCAGGCCTCTTAGTGTTAATTAATTGTTAATCATTGTTCTGCTCCATGCTGCAGTGAGATGAGGCAGGAGAACTGTTCAGCAGAGAAGAGCAGATCCTGCTTTGCCGGACAACAGCCACCCTCAGGAGATGGCTGGGTGAGCGAGGGGCCATCCTCACTGCCTCTTCTCCCTGCAGGTCTCTGCCTCATCAGACCCCCGTGCAGCCGGGGACGAGGAGCTGCCACCATCGGGCAGGGCACGAGGCCTGCGGCGCAGCGGACAGGCAGGCCCACGGCGGCATCGGCGCCGCGGAGCCGCTCAGCAAACGTTGAGGAGTCCCGTGCAGCCCCAGCCCAGTGCTGCTGGCCAGGAGGAAAGCCTGCCCTTTGTGCTGGACCTGCAGAGCTTGCCAGGGCTGGCCAACGTTGACCTGAGCGCCCAGAATCCCAACATTCAGGTGAGAAGCGAGGCTGGGTGGGATACAGGTTGAGTGATTCCCTAACAGAAAAATTTTCAAGAGCAGCTTTCTATGGCTTTATGTGGTTGTGTGTCTTGGTATCTTGGCAACTCTCTCAGGTGCAAATAGCAGCTCAGCTTCTGAGGGGCTCCACTGGTTAACCTGCAGTGTTGCCACAAACAATGCCTTTCATTCTGACCCTGCTTAGTCCCTCCAAATTATGAGATTTCTTGTGCCCATAGTCCTGTAGACCAAGCAGCTATGGACTCAGGCAGTCCTTATGCCAGAGGACATGCCACAGCCAGGCCATCAGCTGTGCCTTGACTCACCACTCTGCCTTGTGTCACTTCCAGGTAACCATTGAAGTGGTGGATGATCCTCAGGCTGAGATGGAGATGGACTTGTTGAAGGAAACAAGCAATGACTGGTCCTTGACGTCCTCTGAGTGGTTGTCCCACAAGGACCTCTTCTGGCCTCTTTTCTGGGAATACACTGACCCCAACGAGGAGGAAGAGGAGGAGGATGAGGATGACAATATGGGTGTAGGGGACAGGGATGAGGAGGAAGATGAGGAGGACGAGGATGAAGAAGAGGAAGATTACACTGCAGAGTATGAGGAGGAGGAGTCCATGCTCAGTGGAGTAGGAGATGACTGGGAGCAGCGGTGGCCCAGTCAGAAGAACTGGATCTTTAAGGAAAAATATAATTATGGTGAGTCCTCTTGAGCATGGTCTACAGCAGCTGTCCTGCAAACCAGAACTGTCCTCCCCTGCTCAGCCCACCCGCAGCCCAGTCTCAGTGTAGTGTGAGCACCCATGCACAGGGGACCTTGAGCACCAGAGAGGTTGGGAATGGGCAGTGATGACTGGCTAGGGCTCAGAGACAGAGCTGTGAGAATGAGAGCCTTTGCTTGAGGGCTGCCAGTTGAGGGCGGGGTTGGCTCTGGGCATCACGTCTCTAGGCACTGCAGGTGGTCCTGTGTCCCTGTAAATGGCATCTCAGGAGCAGGGCTTGGCTGAGAAATATCTGGGGCGGCTGCTGGTTCCATCCTGCTGAGGCTTTCTGCAAGGTTCATCCCTCTCTGCCTATCCTGTGCCACATGCAGACTATGAAGATGAGGAGGAATGGAGTCCTTGGTCTCCTTGCAGCATCACTTGTGGCAGCGGCAACCAGAAGAGGACCCGGTCCTGTGGTTATGCCTGCACAGCAACAGAGTCAAGAACCTGTGACCTGCCACGCTGCCCTGGTGAGCCTTCGGCCATCCTGGTGTTCAAGCACTATTGGAGCACTATTCCACCCCAACACAGGCTGGTCCCCTCCCTGCTATTGCTCAGCAGGCTGGGCCTGCTGCCAACATAGGGAGGGAGGGAAAAGGGCACAGAGAGCAGTCTGCTCTCAAGGCAGGGACACTCCTAGCTATCAGGTCAGCAAGGGGACCCTTGTTCCCCAAATCCATGTGCAGGCCCCAGTTTTGGCTGCCCTCTCAAGTTTGAAGTGCCAAGTCCCTCTTCTCCAGAGGACTGCTCGTGGTTCAAGAGCTAGCTAAGTTGGATATGATCTGAAATAATGAATGTGGGTGCTTGTTTCCATGAGAAGCTCTGGTGGGGCTTCATAGTGCTACAGGCAGTTGTGTGAAGTGCAGGGATGGTGGATTGAGACCCCAGCTCCCTGCGTAACTCCTCACACCTGTCTCGCAGGGAGCCTGAAATCCAGTCCCGAGGTTTACAGAGAGCCATCCCCATGCACTGAGATTTGCATAGTTCCTGTGCCTAGGCCCCTGTGGCCAGTTCATCCTGCACGTCTTTGTCATACAGGCACAGGGCCATGTCACCAGAGCAGTGGAGGGAGAGGTGCCCTGTGGGAAGAAAAAAAGCCTATCTTCCTTTTCTGGACACTCCATCTCTGGAGGTGTTCAAGGCAAGGTTGGATGGGATCGTGGGCAGCCTGATCTAGTGGATGGCAACCCTACCTACAGCAGTGGGTTAGAACTAGATGATCTTTAAGGTCCCCACCAGTCTAACCCATTCTGTGATTCTTTGTTGTTTTTTTTTCCCTTCTCAAGGAGCAGAGGGAGAAATAGTCTTCCCTACAGAGGAGACTCCTTTCAGAAGTGACAACACCACAGAGCTGTTCAACTCAGGTCAGCTTTTGCCTCGTCCTCGTGCTGGGGGCCTAGGTGCTTTCATACAAAACCCTGTGGGAAGGTGCAACTGGTGGGGAGGGCTGTCCCAGAGGCTCTCTGGTCTGGTGTCCAAACATTGCTCCTTTCATTGCCATGTGCAGGCTTAGCTATGTCGTATTGCCAGCAATGCTGGGACACCCAGTGATTCCCACAGGATACGATGAAAGCGATCCTACTCCATGGCTTGCAGTAGTTGAAGCCAGCCTGCAGCCTACCCTCCTGCAGCTCTGCCATGGTGGGATGCTGCTGTCCTTCCCCTCCAGGAAGCCTGGTGGCTTCTGCCAAGTTTTGTGGAGTCTCCTGGTGGAGCTGGCAAGGCTGCAGACGAGCAGTGGCAGGGCAAGGAGGGGTGCTTGTGCCCTCACCCTTTTTCTGCCTCCCTCCTAGATGTGGACAGCTGTGAGAAGTGGCTGAACTGCAAGAGTGACTTCCTCACCAAGTACCTCAGCAAGGTGTTGACAGACCTGCCCAGCTGTCCCTGCTCTTACCCCCTGGAGGCTGTTTACAGTGCTGTCAACCTGCGGGATGAGCGACAGGGCAAGAGCTTCCGCTGGCGGGATGCCAGTGGCCCCAAGGAGCGCCTGGACATCTACAAGCCTACAGCACGCTTCTGCCTGCGCTCCATGCTCTCCCTTGACAGCACGACGCTGGCAGCGCAGCACTGCTGCTACGACGAGCACACTCGCCTCATCACCCGGGGGAAGGGTGCTGGCGTCCCCAACCTCATCAGCACTGAGTTCTCCCCAGAGCTGCACTACAAGGTGGACATGTTGCCCTGGATCCTCTGCAAGGGCGACTGGAGCCGTTACCATGCTGTGCGACCACCCAACAATGGGCAGCAGTGTGCGGACAACCCGGCCGAGGAGGAGTACCTCTCCCAGCTGCAGGAGGCCAAGGAATACTAGCCACAGCCATGCTGAGAGGAGACATGGGGCCACCATGCATCTGGCCGCTGACAGATCCTGCCCTGACCCATGCTGTGAGGGCTGGAGCCATCCCTTGTGTTACCCTCCCTTAAGGCGCAGCTGAACCTCAGCCCTGTTGGTGGGCTCCTCATGGGGCCAAGTGGAGCAGGGTCTCATCGCCTCAGTGGGGCGTCTCAGCTCCCAGCAGGTTTGTGAGGGTGCAGGAGTTTGTCACTGTGTCACTCCAGCTGTGCCACTTGGGGCAGGCCCCCAACACTGCTCATTTTTGGGCACTGCAGAGCTGGAGTGCAGGGGATAAGAGGCAGGGGCTAGTGTCAGGGGAAAAGGGTCTGCTCCCTTGTACTTTTTCTAGGGTCTCCTCCATGGTCTTGCAGTGCAAGCTATGAGTGAGCATCTGCAGTGTGGAGTGGCCTCAGTTCCCATTGGTGTCATGCTGCATCTGAAGAGCTGGCTGGATGCAGGCAGGGCTGCCTGGTTCTGTTGGAGTGCCTGCCCTGGCACATGCTGGCCTCCTCTACAAGAGGGGATCGTGCTTCGTGAAGGGACGGGGCTGTCCCAGCACTGTGTGTGGAATGGAGCCTCCCCTATCCTTGGCTATTTGCATTCACAATCGGGAAGGAAAAGGTGGAGGCTTAACAAGGTTTTGTGGATTAGTGAGTGTATGTGGGACAGGGCAGGGGGATAAATGGCCACATAGGCTTCTGTGGCAAGATCATCTTATCTCTCTGGTTTGGGTTGCTAAAGGGAGCACTCTGTGCCAAAGTGTGAGAGAGGTGGACCTTTGAAACAGTTCTTCATAGGAGGACCACACAGGTCTGCACTGCAGCCTCTCTACCTCAGTGCTTAGGAGAGTAAGCTGTTTGCTCCTGTGCAAGTTCCATCACCAGCCCTGCTCTGTCTCAGATCCCTGGTAGCTCCCTAGCAGGCTTCAGTGCTTGGAAGCCAGTTTAATATGGCCCAGCATAGAAAGTCCTACATTTCCTACCCACAGCAGCCAAGCCACCACTTGTTGCTGTTACTGAAAGAGGAGCAAAAAGTTCTGAGCCAAGTTCCCTATGGTGATGAGGACAAATCACCACTGGGAGCATGTGATTTTGCCCTTTTTAGTTTGCTGCTCATCTCTTGTCCTTCTAAATGCATTCTCTATGTGGTGTTTGCTTAGACCCTCACCAAGAGTCAACCAAGAGAAACATGTCCTGGTTATACCCTGCTACTCTCGTGGTTTGCTGCTTTGCTGAACAAGCAAACATTGTTCCAGTTGAGGAAGAAACGTGCCAGTAGTGTCAATACATGGTGTTGCAAATCGTGACACTCCCCATGGCCAATTTGGTCTTGCCTGTTTTTGTTTTTTTTAGTCTTACACAGGCTCTTGTCAGTTTCTCCCATCATGTTCTTGGGAATTCGAGAGCTCCTGAACTTCACGTGGGAAAGCTAGGCTGAGCACCTTGATTTCTGGGCATTCAGTAGTTGAAACTGTTCTCAACTTTCATTAGCAAATCTTATGCATCAGAGGAAATAAAAGAGCAATTCAAGCAAACAGGAAGAAGACTGGAGTAATTTCTGAACTAGAGATTTCAACTAGGGCAGTTGGTTACTCCATGTTCTTCTGCAGAACACTGTCAGACCAAAAGATGCCTGTCTAGATTCTGCTGGCCTTGAATTGGCCATACTGTGCTAGTTCTGTCCTAATCCCAAGAGCCTTCTCCAGGATGAGTGAACATCCATAGTCAGGTAGCTCTTTGGAGAGTCTTTCTAGGACTATCTCATAGAAGTTGAGTATCTCTTGATCCTCTTGCCTCAGTTACTAGTGGAATATTGCATCCATAGACATCAATAGATAGAACTTCATTGCTGGTAAAACAAAAATATGAGTGAAGTTACTGCTGAATTATTAAACTATTTTTTCATACTTAGATCCACAGACCCCAGCTGTAGGTGCTATCAAAATATAGGCAGATGCAGTCTATTTTCCAAAAGGCATGCAATCTTAAGATGTCAGGCATTACATAAAGAGTAAGGAGAAAGATGAAACCAACAGGCATGGATGGAGACACAGACCATGGTAAATTTTCATTACTACTACATGCTGAAGTGGTCGTTTGCTCCTTAGCTTCCTATGAAGAGATAATTCATAAGGAGATGGTCCAGAGGGGATGACAGTGATCTGGCGTGTTGGTTCTGGGAGCCTGAGATGTGTGCAAGGATGCTCACTGATAGATATGGAAGCGTTAGTACTGGAAGCAAATAAATTGAGTGCTGAGCTGTGGGAGAATGAGCTTCTTGCCTTCTGTTTCAGAATAATTTAATTCCCATAAGACATTTTAACTAATATGAACAACCACATGTTCCTGGTGGACAGTACTGGACCTGTGCATGGAAAGGGGACCTCTGCAAATAGTTTTCTAGAAAGACTTTCGGTGACTCAGCCAGTTTGTTTCACTGATCTCTAAGGCAGCAGTCCTAGTGAGGACTGTTACCCAGGAATTGCCCCCTCCCATGTTTATACTGGGGATATCAACCAGTCTAAACCCCCCCCAAAAAAACTATAATTTCTGCAGTAAATGCAGTTACCATCCAAGGGCAAGTATCCAAGGGCACTTATTGCATTAGGCCCCTACAAGAATCTGATTGAAAGCCAAGTGGCTGTTCTGCCTGGCTGCCCCTGTGGATTGGAAGATTACAGGCATGAACTGGAGCAGGAAAAATGCAACAGTGATATTCCTCCCTCGCACCTTACACACCAGGAGACTTTGCAGAGCACCATAAGAAAAGTAGTCATTAACCAAGCATTTATTTTTATATGCCATCAAAGATTCTGTCCATCCCACTGCTATTTAAGTGATGAAACTTTTACCTTCCACTCTATGAGTTTATTGTGTTGGGTTCTTTTTTAATATATAATATATATGAAAATTATTTCTACAAAATTTCATAGAGAATTCTTTATTCTGACACTGCAATAAAGCACTTTATGTATGTGTGTGTTGCTGATGTCATTCAGTTGGGACTGAAGCATACAGTCTTGGAACCTTTTGTTCTATCTGTGCAGGATGATGCTGCACTGAGTGCTGAGTGCCTTAGGTCCCTTCACTGCTGTGCTGCAGGAGCCTGGTGGCTTTGCTTTCTTACCATGCGCATGTGGTGGTGTTGAGCACATTTCAGTAGCAGAAGTGCATGCAGATGCTCCTAAATATCGTGAGCAGCAATTTTCAGTTGATCACAAATGCTCAAAGGAATCTTATTTTCCTGACCCCATTTCCAGTAAGAAGGTGGCAAGGCAGAACGATGCAAACCAGGACACTTTGGATTTCTTTTACAATTGTGATTCAAATCCTGGCAGCTTGAATTGTGCAGTTGTAATGGTGCAGAAGGTTCAGGTCTCATGTTCTTTCCAAGCTTTGTCCATCCCCAAGATGTTATGCTACGTGGTTCCTTCATATGGATTGTGTGTGACAGCTGCAGTAGCTGAAAAACAGGAGTGGGTGATGCTGGTAGACAAGGGCTGTGTATGTGTATGGGTGTAAACTGACTGTAGAGAGAGATGTTGTCCATGTGTCCCCCCCACTTCTGTCACTTTTGCATGTATCTATGTTTACCTCTCCTTCCCCATCTCCTGGCTTGGCTAATGTCAGAGCTTGGTGGGACATGGCCTTTCTCTGTCATGCCTCGAGTACAAAGGAGCTGTAAGATATTGATGAGGTTCAACTAATAGCAATAACAAAGGACAGGAACATGGAATGGGAGACAAAGGGATGCCAGGGGAGGGCTACAGGAATTGAAATTCTGCTCAGAAGGATGGAAATCTCCTACAAGATCATTGGGGGCTGCTGAGAGGTGCACTGCCTGTGCTTCAGCCCTGATGCCAGGTTTTATTCCATACTCAGACATTACAGGAGCACCCTGCTAATAACAGGTGTATGCATGAGAGCAGATGAGAAAAACCCAGCATCTTCCCAGCTGGAAAACTGATTTGGCAAACAAGCTCCACAGCCAAAAGCTAATGATAGCAGAAGGATTAGCAAAGCTTTCCAAGGATCGCAGCTTTTTGTGGCTGTTAATTTGCTGCATAAATTGTGACCACTTCTAAGCAAGCTCTTGTTATTTCCAGCTGTTTTCCTTCCCCCTCTCTTACTCCTTTTTTCTTGTGCTGGCTGTGCACCTGTCAGAGTTTATCTGGGACAGCAGTGGGTGGCTCTGCTCCACAGCTGCCTGGCACCATTGCTGGCCCCTGCTTGGGGACTGCAGGCCGTTCCAACAGTCAAAGAATGCTCCATCACACCAAGCTCCCATTGGTCTTCTTTGCATCAAAACCACCATTGTCTGCAGCCTGACTTGGGGTAGCAGGGTGAGCTTGGCTCTGTAGGAAAAACAGCAAAAAGTCACTCTGCTCCTGGAGCCAGAAGGTACTGCTCATACAACATGCATTTATTCATCAGTGAGGTTCCTGTGTTGCTGGGCCTTGCTCCAAAACTCTGTCTTACAGAAATCTCACAGGAAAAGGAGGTGAAACAGGAAGAATTGCTGCCCTAGCTCTGCAGGTGAGGAAGGGAAGCACCAGAACTGGAGATGCTGTCTGAGTCCACAGTCTGCAGCAGTTTCAAGTTGTGTTTTTGCCTGCTGCTCTACCACTTCTCAACCTGGTGAGTTGTCCCAACCCAATTTGGCAGCTTTGTGTGTGGCTCAGCCACACCACTTCCCTGGCACCCAACATGCAGCGGAGTGGAGCAGCCTCGGGCAAAAGGTCTGGCCTTCGCCTGGAACACAGCAAAGTGTGGTTGTGTTGACAGTCCTTAGGCCTTGACTTAAACCTGAGCGTCTGGAGATGGAAAAAATACCCTTCCAGGCAGAAAGCAAATATTCTAGCCTGCAATGGGACATTGTTGTAGCAATACATCATGCCACAGAGGATGGGCCCCCATGTTCACAATCAGGAAAGGAATTTCTTGCCCTTCTTCCCCTGCCAGGCAGCATCCAGCTGCCCCTCAGAAATGCCAGAGATGAGCCCAGCTGGCAGGGCCTGGCCCCTGCTTTGTTGAAGGTATGTCAGCTATTCTCACCCAGCATGGGGCCTGGCAGTAGGGACCACAGCCCTGCCTTGCCAGGCCCCACACAAGGTCCCCCAGGTGGTCTGATCCCAAGCAGCACACTCTGCTCCAGCAGACCCTGCTGGGCTGTCCTACAGGCACTAGCTTCTGGGAGCTGAGCTGCATTTGTGGGAACACCGTTGGACCTCTGACGTGCCAGGAAAAAGGCCTCCCCTAGACATCACAGCCTTTGCACCCGGAGTGGTGGATTACAGATAATGGATTTATATGGGACCTTCTAAAATCACATAGCTCTGCCATGGGGATGTGGGTAAATCATCCCTCACCAGTGGGTCCCTCTCCCCTGGTCTTAAAGCTCTCCAGAGATGAAGAGGTCACTGTATTCCTCAGATTTACTGTTCTTGCAGGGAGTCGCACTTTCCTAGCAGCCAACCTAAATCCTTTACGTTTTAAGCCTGGTGCATCTTATCTGCAGTGGTCACAGAGAGCATATTATTTCCTTATTTGCTCCTACCTCTCACATATTTGCAGACTTTTGTCACTGCCTCTTCCCCTGTCTTGCTCCTCTATCTTCTCATCTCCAGACTAAACAAATGCTGTCTGTCAGGTTTTCCTCAGAAGCTGCTCATTATTGTTGCCCACTACTGGACTTTCTCCATGTAAGCCATGTCTGTCTTGATGTGTACAGGCTCAGAACAAAGCTGTGGAGCTGGAGCTGTCTTAATGCTCTGTGGAAAGATTTCTTCACAGAGCCCACAGACCTGCTTGGGCAGCTTTTTTTCTCTTCTGTCATTATTTATTTTCATTTGAGAATTCACCATAACCCACCCATCTTAAACATCTTTCACAAACGTGCTCCAAGCCTGTCATTTCCCCGTGTATGTGTGTTACTTGTTGATCCTGCCCCAGTGCAAAGCTTTGCAATTCAACAAGGTCAGATGTGCATGTGTTTGTTTGTTTTCTCCTGAATCGCTTTTCAATTTAGTCAAGAACATTTTAAGCTCTAAACTTGTAAGGACCTTGTAGCTCTGGTGGTGCTGTAAATTATTTCAGACTTTTATCAGTTATTACCTTCAGGACTGAAACATACTTGGTTCATTAGGGCTCTACTAGGCCTTTCCTCATCCACTTGGTGCTTGCTAGTAACATCCAGCCTCTGATGGTAGCCAACAGCCAGTGACTAGAAAGAAAGAGCAAAGAGAAGGGCAGGCATGTTGCTGCTTCCCTGAGATATTTTCTCTGCTGTAAGCAGCTGGTGGCCAGGAGACTTCTCAGGCCACATGTGATGGATGTTTTAATAGTCCTTGGCTGTTTTTTTCTTCCATAAATTTGTCCACTCTTGCTCTGAATCTATGTAAACTGTTAGTGGCATGCTATCACCACCTGCAAGACATTCCAGAATTCACCAAATGTCTGCAAAGTCCCATTGGTTGGGACCCCATGTTTGTTCATTTGATGGATGTTCCTTACTCAACTTCTCCATTGTCTTTCAACTGCAATGCCATTTAACATCTATCTCTGATGTCTCATTGCTGTGAAAAATTCACTGCTTAGTTATGTTTTCTGGTTGTTCTACTACTGTTTTGTTGCTGTTGTTTTTCATTCACAAGCCTTTCCCTCTTAGCTTGTGTCATTTGAGATTCTTGAAGACCCTCTTGGCACAGGAACATGAACTTGCTTTTCTTTCTCATTTTATATACCTCTCCCTCCCTGCCCCAAATAGCCGAGGGTCTGCAAACTCTGTCCAGATCTCCTAATGCTTCCAAGCAAAGCAAAGGTCTAGGGCACCTCATTAGCATCTGTACGGCTGCACCAGATGTCACCTTTAGATGGACAGGCGGATGCTTTGCTGAGAACAGGCAGACTTTCACCAGCATGAAGCGAGGCTCCACAGCAGTACTGTAAGGTATTACCACTGCAATGCCACATCACAGTGAGTATATCCTGATACCTTTTGTCCCTCGGCCTAAATGCTAGCTCCGAGCCTGGCATTTTAGCACAAGCTTTCCTTCAGAGGTGGTTGAATTTCATGCACTGTGTTGTGAAGAGCAGCCCAGCAGCCTGGCCACCTGTCCTGTGGGGGTTGCCAGCCCAAGGGGCACGGAGCCAGCTGAGGCAGCACTGGCATGACTCACGGCTGTCAGTTCTGTTGGATGACGAGCCCTCAGGCAGCCTTTGAGCGAAACCCAGAGCCTGAGAGCCCTATGCTCACAAGCTGCAGGCTGAGGCCAAAGCGTGTCCTATTAGAGTAGCAGCAGGATGCCCAAAGTAAGCCCTGTTTGTGATGAAAGGAAGGCAATTAAAATTCCACTTCAGCTGCCTTCCTGTCCCACTTCCTAGTTTTCCAGCAGCAGGTGATTAGCTCAGCCTGCCTTCTGCTGCCCTTGCTCAGCTGTGCCAGTGAGGCCACGCAGACAGCAGCACTGCTGCCACAGCGTGGTCAGCAGGCCAAGCACTGCCAGTACAGTGCAGTTCAGGTATTGGGTTGGTTCAAATTAACTCAGAATGAGCTTATCTTCTGTTTTCAAAAAAATTGGCTCTTATCAAAGCTCTCATCTTATCCGGGCTAGTATGTTCACAGAGGTTTCACATTTCCCATGTCTCAGCCCAGGATTGTCTAAAAACAAACACATGCTATGCAGTAACATCAGTGCATGTATACAGTGTCAGCCTCCTGCATCCTGCAAGACACTTACAGTAGCTCACCCATGCACATGAATCCCAGTAAAGTACCTCCAGCACCTTTCTCAGCCAGATTACCTAGAAGAGTACAGTGAGGGAACACGGATGCAGGGAAATCTTACCCTATGTACAAGTGATTGGTCCTTCCTGCAACTTCCTCTTCAGTCATACAAAATTCCTACTGCACTCTTGATGTTCCTATAATCACCATAAATAATCACTTCAGGATAATGCTTCAGGAGAAAAAGTCACCCTACTAATTAAGCATTGACACTTCCAAGCAGAATTCATCTCTCCTTTTCCCCAAGACCTGGTTATGCACTTTAGAAGACACCTCTGAGAACAAACTGTACCAGCAGAAGAGAACAAGCCAGCAGTTTTCTCTTCCTCCCCCACAGAAGCAACAGCTGAAGTGGGGTCAGCCAAAAGAATTGCACCTTGTTTATTTTAGGGGAATAAATCCCACCCCCACTGAGAGACTACAGTTTGTTTTGGCCTGAAGCTCTTGGAAGTAGCTGACCCTTGCTGGAACCATCTTTTAGGTGGGAGTTTCCCCAGCAGTGGTCTGCTGATTTTCTTGGACATTGGGTGACTAAATGATTGGCATTCCCATAGTACAGGCTGGTGCAAGTACATGAAAGGATTGTGTAAAGAGAGGGATATGCAAGGGAGGAGAGGCATGGCTTTAAAAGGATTTTGGATCCCTTCAAAAATGGCAAGGGTTTGAAACATTTATTAGCAGATCAAAAGCAGAAAGAAAACAAGCAGCTGCTCAAACTAAAAACTGCACCGAGCTCATGCCCTCCGTGCATCCAGAAATGAGAAGTAAATCACATTGGGATCAACAATCCTCATTGATCAGTCTATTTCCAGACAGATCCCTCCCTCAGTCTGGCCACTAAACCTTTGAACTTAAGCCCATCTGAGGACACAAGTATGCGATGTTTTTTTTTAAGTTAGGTTTATTTAGCAATAGAAGTATGTACATGTAAGAGAATCCCCTGCAGCACGAGACATGCATGAAGCAGTGAGGGACTGAAAGTGGTGCTGCTCAATGGCTTTCCTCATCACCTGTCATCCCACTCTACCCAGCAGCAGGGCCAAGATTAGAAAGGAAGAGGTGAGAAATTTATCAGTCCACGTGGCAGAGTCTTCAGGCAGCTCTTTCCAACAACCATTATTAAAACAAGCGGGCACCATAGCCAAATGTCTGTTTAATGCCCTCAAAGTAGTAGCGCTGCCAGCCTTGCTTTGTTCTCTCCTCCTCACTGGCAGGAATTCCCTTGCCTTCCAAGCACACCTCTGTCTCACCACCTTTGTCAGTGAAATTCAAGGTAATTGTTGCAAAGTGCCCTAGAGGAAACAAAACAAACCTGTCAGCAGAGTGCAGTACAAGATGTAATGTCCCAAGGAGCTCCTTCTCTCACAGAGTACCACTTAAAAAGACTTTTCAGGATCCTTCCAAGAAGGATCTATTTATGACAGCTGCAGGCCTTCCTTACAAAGAGAGGTTGGAGACAGCTCTATTTTCATGGGGTTCAAAGCAGCCACAGCCAAGCAAGCTGAAGCTGCTACTTCATCGTTCCTAATCCCTAGCTGCTGCCTCGGTGGTAGCTCATGACTATGACTTGACTGTGTAGAATACGAGCCTGGCGAAGACATCCTGGTGACTCCCCAGAGTGAAGTGTGGCAAGCAGGGCTGGAATTCTTCAAACACAAGCTAGAGCTGTAATACCATAGACCAATTTGGACAACTTACCAGCTGGCCAAGACTTAAATCTCCATTTCATAACAAGTTGCTTCTCAGGGACCTTAAAAACAAAGAGAGACCACAAATAATTTTTTTTTTTTTTTTTTTTTTTTCCCCAAATTCTGCAGTCTAATTGAAAACAACCATAACCGTGCTTGACGTGAAGTCTTTAAAAGAGTCCCCTGAGAACACCACAGCCTGATTTTAAGTGGCCTTTTCTTTCCACTCATCTTCCAGGACGGTCAGCCAGGCTGAAGCAGATAAGGAACTTAGCCCCAGAAGAATGAAATGATAGGAGGAGTAAAGATGAAAAGGGTCAGTTACTAAAATTAACACCTCTCCCACCCTCAATAAATAATTAAAATCGCACACAGGACCGACGCAGGACTAGATAACAGCTTTTCTCCCCAGATCTAAGTCCTATACACAGACCCATGCTATAAAAAGCCCTTCAGTAGACACAGCAATTAATTACCGGATAACAGCTTGGGGATTTGTGATTAGCAAATTGAAGGACTATTGAAAAATTGCTTTTTCAAAAACAAAAAGGCTGCCCCAAAGCAAGACGCAGCTGCATTAATTAGTACTTACTAGGTCAACAAACTCTCCTGTGACACTGCCATCCAGCAACTGAAACTTGCCTCCTTTATCAGCCTCCAGGGCTGCATGTGCATGGGTGAAAGCTTGGACCATCTGAAAAGGATTCAGGAAGAGACCTGGGTTACTTGACATTATCTGCTTGCAAAATTGTTGCCTAATACCTCCCATCTAGCTACAAAACTTCTGGAAGAGGAGGGAAGAATAAGTTCTTCACCAAGGAAAGACAAAACACTGCCCTGGCCAGAAAAGCAAGGCTACAGCTGATATAGCAGCATTTTGCTTACCAAGAGAAAAGAACTCCTAGCTTTCACTGAGTGTTCTATGCACTTGTTCTCTAAACCACAATTTGATCGACTTTGTTGAGTTCCTTAGACAAACCTTTACTTTATTCTTAAAAGCAGGGGAACTGAAAAGTAAGATTCTGAATAATTACACAAAGCTACTAAGTATTTTACATAACAGTATGTAAAGGAGAACAATCTATTCCATCATTAGAGTGTGATAATATCTAAACTTAAAAGTAAAAAGCAAACAAAAAAATATATATATTCGAAAGTACGCAAATGTAAATCCCAAGAGATCTGATCACATACAGTAAGGGATACACCTACAGATAGGTGCTGACAGCAGTCTGGAACTGGCTTCTGGATGGCATTAATCCACTCTCGTCAACTGTGTGAAGAAATGCACACACGAGCTTTAAGCAACTCCTCTGCAGACCAGCTTTCTTATTCCATTCTCATGGTTTAGGAGTGTCCAACAAAATGCCTTAGAAAGCTTCTTAGGAACAAGTCCCTATGTGCAGCAAAGAACAGTTCTCAGAACAAGCCTGGAGTTACCTCTTGAGTAACGAACACTCGGTAGAGCTCCTCAGGAGATGTTAAGAATGTATCCTTCAAGTTGATCTTACACGTAGGGATCTTGACTCCTATGGACTTGGACTGTGCTGTGGCAGTACTGCTGCTAGCAGCCATCTAGCAAAACAACAAACAAAATTGGAACACACCCACATTTTTTTTCTCCAAAATCTCAACAAGCAGTCACGTATCCAAGAGAAAAAACAAAGGCCTTGGGAAAAGATGCAATACTTTGAGTACAAAAAGCAGCTTCGTTAATCTGCTTGAATGAAGAAATATCATGTGCCACAAATAGCAAAGGGCCTGTACCACAGACTGCTAGTTAGTAAGTACATATCCTATGAGTAGAAGCTGCTCTTGTAAGCCCCAGTATCCAATACACAGTGCACTCATCAGAGCTCCAAATGCACATTTGCAGTTTTATTTACCTTGCTGTCTTTTGCTTTAGGTGCCACCTGAGGTGCTGCTTCCGTATGTTCACCATTCACTGTAGGCAATATCATGCCCTGGGTGAATTCTGTAAAGACAGAAATGTGCTCATGAAACTAATAAAAGATCAAGCAAGCCTTTTATCTGTTCTCTGAAACACACAACTGAAAAGGCCTTCCTGGTTTCTGCCCTGCTTTTGCTAGCACCCACATCTTGAAACCAGTTAAAAGAAATAAAAATAAGTAAGAAGGAAACAGGTCTCACGTCGCACCCACTACTCCCTACCAAAGGTTAAAACAAAACCACAGTAACAGTTAGGAGCTTCCTTCCTATATCTAGTCCAAACATACACCATCTTACACTTGTTACTTTTGCATCACGGTTTGCCTTGCACTCATATGACTTTTTTCTCTCTCAGTCTTCAATACAAATAGCAACCAGATTTCAAGTACTTTTATCTTGATCTAAATCAATCATACTTTTCCATTCCTTTACAGACCTGACTGTCTGTCCCTTTCTCAGATCACTGTAGTACAGAATCAAGTTACTTCCAACTCCATCTTCAGTTTATCTTCTTAAGCAACAAGGTAACATATCCTGGAACCCAGGGGAGGTCCTACCAGTGCCCTGTCCAGCAGTACTTGCACAGCTCCACTAGAAGTTTCATGTTTGCTTTTTATATAGCTCTGTCACTTCTGCCTTTACCAATTATAGAACAGTTGGCTCACTCCTTCCTCTTCATCTGTTCACATTGGCAAAATTCCATCATACATCAGAACTTTATTAAAAACTGTATAATCTTACATGCTGCAGTTTTTATTTCCCACCAACTATTCTTTATTCCAGCCCACAAGATCATAAGAATCTTTTTGAACAGCATTCTCATCTTCTTCTATGTGACCTCACCTTCCAACTTGCACACAAACTTAACGCCCAAGGATACTGAAACGCGAGCCAAGAACAGGAACCAGCAGTGGTTTGAACTGAATTTGAATGACAGATGTCTGTGGCATAATACAGTAAAACAGATATAAAAGGAACTTTAAAATTTCCACCCCATACTAGAGTGCACAGCTGAACTCAACCAAAGCACACTGCTGGAATCAGTTTATATTCTAAAAAAAGGTTTTGTTCCAGATGTTAAGACAGCTCAGTCACTGACAACAGCAGAATCTGCAGAGCATTTTCAGGTTGTCAGTTGCTCTCACACCCAAATAACACTAGCTGCCTTTAGCAGTGTAGCAAAAGAGAAAAGGCCATCTTGAAGGAAGAGAGCAAGATGAAGGCCAGATTCTGCCACCTGTAGTAGGTGATACTCTACACTGGTGGGGTAACAAACACATCTCCCTGACTTCATTTTCCTCTATCACTGAGCTTCAGTACACAAAGGACAGCCATGAAACACTGTTAATTGTTAGATTACCACTGAAGATAGTATTTCTGGATTGTGCTACAGTGCCCAGAGATAGCACCAGTTCTTGCCAACTGCTAACCATTTCCAAGAGACAGAAAGATAACTGTTGTTGCACAGACAACTTCCTGAGTAGACAGGGTGAGGAACTGGTACTCTCTCCTCTCTTCACATTCAACACTAACCCACACAGGTCTTGTAACACCTCTTCTTCTCACATACCTGTTTTGAGAGTGCTAATGTAAGTTTTTATTGCATCTCTGATTTTTTTTGCACCTTCTTGCTTCATCAGGGTCTTCAAGTTAGTGTCAGGCTCATCTTTAGCAAGGCTGACAAGGATCTAAACAGGAAGGATAGGTGCTAGTTAACAAACTGATGCCCACACAACTCTTTTAGTGCTTGATACAACATCACAGAGGTACTTTAGCCATGCCTTCACATGCAGCAATACAGCTTTGAAGTCCTTCACTTCACCTACTGTCAGCCTACATTCACATGCATATCTACCTAAGAACTTTCATATCCTATGGATCTTGTACAACTAGAAGACTGAATTCATCAGACAGAGACTGCTGAAGTTACGTTGTATCTTTGATGTTCAGAGTTTCTACAGAAAAGAGATACTCGTGTTCTCTGGATTCCCCCTAAATCAGAGGGGCACCCAGCAGTACCGGCCTGCAGCTGGGCTTACCTCCACTTCATCAATGTCATTCTCATCTGAGAGATTAGGAATCTCCACGTAACCTTTGTATTTCACTCCTGTGGTCGAGGTGCCTGCAACGATAACGGTTTTCTTCAGATTAACATTTCCTACTCCACCCGTTCTACACACAGCCTCGTACGGTATCACAGCGCAGCACTTTGGAAGCACCCGTCATCTCACACTCGAACCGTCCTCAAAAAAACAGCAGCCGCCACCACTCACCCGTCCAGGCCAGCTTGATGGCCCACTCGTAGAAGAAGATGAGCTTTCCCTTGCGGTTGTTGATGGAGGCCTCCCCATCCAGCTTGCTCACTTCGGTCACCTCGCAGGCCCCCTCCTCGCCCTCCACCCTGACGGGCAGGAGGAGGGCCTTCAGCCGTTCCGTGGACCAGTTGGACGCGTCCCGCTCCGTCCTAAGAGAACAGCGGCCGTCGTGACGCCCCGTGCCGGGCCCCGACCGCCCCCCCCCCGGCCCTCCCAGCCCGCGGCCGTCCCGGCGCGGCCGCTCACCAGTGCCAGTTGTTGACGTTGGTGGCGTCCGCCCGCTGCTCCACGATCCAGCGCGGGTCGCCCTCCCCCCACTTGGCCATCGGGACCGCCGCCGCCGCTCCGACCGCTCGTGGAAACTGCTAGAACCGCCGGCCCCGCGCCACCTCCCGGCTTCCGGCACCGTCCCTTCCGGCGACTCCCCCGCTCCCCCGCCCAAGCCTTTCCGTTCCGCCGGGCGCTCCGGCCCGGACCCTCGGCTCTCGAAGCCGCTCCCGCGGCCGCCCCGAACCCCGCCGTCACGGCGCGGCTCCCAACAACGGCCCCGACCCCGCGCCGCCACGCAGTGCGAGCCGGGACTCGCAACCTGGCGCCCGGCGCCGCGCAGTGTACGCCGGGACTCGCAGTCCTACTGCGGCGCGGGAGAGGGCGGAAGGCGGCGGGCGGACTGCCCGTCCCGGCGTGCCCCGCGCGGCGGCCGCCCTTCCTCCGGTGCCGTGCCGCTGCAGTGCTGCTGCCTGGGGAGGGAGAGGAGCGCGGGAGGTGAGCGGCGGCGAGGGGCTGCGCTTGGCGGGGCAGGGCGGGACGGGAGCGGCGCTGAGGCCGCGTGGTGCCGTTGCAGATGAGCAGGGCGCGGGCGGACGAGGAGGAGTACTGGCACAGCTCCAAGTTCCGGGCCTTTACCTTCGACGATGAGGATGACGAGCTGTCCCAGGTGGGAGCCGAGCCCCCGCCCCGCCCCGCCCTGCGCTGTGGGGCTGCGGCCCCACGTTGGTGTGTGGGCAAACGATCTTCTTCCCGCAGCTGAAGGAATCTAAGCGGGCGGTGAACAGCCTTCGGGACATCGTTGACGATGACGATGATGACCTGGAGAAGGTCAGCTGGAGCGGGGAGCCCGTGGGAAGTAAGTGTGGGGTGCCGCGGGCTGGCCCTGGATCTGGCCAGCTGGCCTCTCCCGTCACGTACTGAGGCTGTCGCTCGTCGCCTCGCCCTGTCAGCCCCCCGAGGCCGAGCTGTGCGCTCCTGGTGTCCCCATGTGGGTCTGCCAAACCCAAGTAGTATAAAGAGATGGAGATCCTTCCTCCAGTTCTGACCTTTCCCTTTTCCCACCTGCAGTCTTTACCTATCATCTGTTTAGTTGTACCACCACATCCCCAAACTTGATTGTTCTGTAGCTGCACAAAAAGAGGTGACAAATGTGTCACAAGCAGAAAGAAGACAAATGCACTGTCAGCAGCATGTGTGCATTGACAGCTGTTTTGTCTGTGCAGGGAGGAACTTTATCTTAGCTTTTTAGTGCCCAGGAAGGTGTGCTGCACTGCTTCTGTAATTCAAGATAAGACAGAGGTTCTTTGTCTTGCTTTGTTCCTTTGGATTGTGCTTTACCTCTATACAATTACACACAAATGTTTGGTGGGACTTTTTTTTTTTTTTTTTCCCTCCGATATAAGCCATAATGAGTTGCACAACACTGCTGAATGCAACCATTTCTGGCTGGAGGGCAGTAGGCAACTGTTTAGTAAGTAGTATGACATGAGATTGAAATTCTTTGCTCGGAGTCTAGTTATGGTGATGTGCTAGTGCAGAGCTGACCAGGACACACTTGGTAATATTCATGCCACAAGATCTTTATTTACAGAGTGGTTTTCTCATTCCCTGTTCTAAATTACCTCTGTCTGTGCATAGGCATCTCCTGGTCAATCAAAGAGACAGCCTCCAGCAGCAGCTCCCTGGAGGGCCGAGACACCAGCCTACAGAAGGGCTCTTCCTCCTATGCAGCTCTTCCCAAGCAGGTTTCCTCCTATTCCCTGAGCAACTTGTTTAAAGGTGAGGTGCCACATATGGGTTTTCCCTCAGGAGTATCAAGGAGAAATTATGTTACCTTATGTAAATCATTTCAGTGTGTTACAAAACAAGGAAGCTCTAATTATTTTTCTCTATGGTAATGTTATCTGTCATTGGTCAGAAATTGGTGACTGTGCCTGTCTTATGCAGAGGTACCCAGCTCTTTCATTAAGGGACATGGATTTGAAGATTTTGGCTTCTGTGGAACCAAACTTAACAAGAATAGGAAGGTAGAGCATGGTTGACTACTGCAATCTGTTTTCATAATGGACAAGAGCAGGCTACAAAAGAACTTGCTTGATCCATGTAGGCCTCATTTGACCCTCAGCACTATAGAGAAGACGGCTTGATTATCCTTTATTTGGAGCTCAGCTGGCTGCTGTTGATTGGTTCAAAAGGCACCTGGTAGCAGCAGTGGTAGCGTAGCTGCTGGCTGGGGATTGTGCAACAGGTCACTGAGGGGAATTAAACAGCTTGCAAGAATTCAGCTCTGTTACCTCACAGAACAGCAAGCCAGCTTTTACTTTGTCACTTTCTGGTGTTTTTCTACTAACGTGTTTGATAATACTGTGAAAACTAAAGGCATCAAAAGTGCAGCCCTAGTGAACGAAACTACCAGTGTTGCAGTGGCCTAAGCAATAGTGCATGCTGGAGCCTCTGCTTTGCAGGTAGATGAGCAAATTAAGGCTCTCTAATCTCTCCTAGCTGTGGCAAAGAGGAAACAGATAGGGCTACGATGCAGTATGGTTTGTGATGCCACAGACTATGTCGAAGATCTAGACTGCAAAGCAGGTGAGCCCCAGCTATGCCAGTAGCATGAATCACTTTATGAGAATAGCTCGTGCTACAATGGCATAGTGACAGCTCACCAGCTTGCAGCCTGAACCTGCGTTCCCTCTGCAAGAGATGTGCCAGTGAAAAGTCTTTCATGACCTTTGTTTTGATTGCAGGACGAAACAGACTTCCAAGTTTGCCGTCCCTTTCAGACGGTAAGTTTTGAATCCCTGTCTCTGTTTGGGAGAGTGCAGGTTTACATAAACAAAGTATCTCCAACAAAGAGCAGTGTCATTTTCATAGCACTGCAGAAATCAGTTGTCTGAAAGTTGTTCAGTAAACCAGAGGAAGTGTCGGCATGATGGTCTGAAGAAATCTGATTATGTACTGACGACTTTTGGGTTTAGAGCAACTTTATACTGCTATTTGATGCTTGACTTTGGATCTTCTACCACAAAAGGCAGTTTTGGAAGTGGGTGTGAATCAGGGTTTTGGTATGTTACTCGGTTTTGTCCTGTTTTTTTCAGCCTTCGCAGACTCAGGAGTTAAAAACTATGCCCCAGAACTGCGCAGACCAAAAGCTGAATACAAGGTGAGCAGTTCTCTGACAGTGCTCTAAAGGTTCCATAAAAAGTGATTGATTGCTCTTTCAGACAGCAGAAGACAATGGAGGGATTAGAAAAGGGAGCCGTGAAATGTAGAGTCAACCTCATAGTAATTCAGGTGTTCTCTGTTTCTTCCCAGAAATAAGGAATTTTGTTGGGGGATATTAGTTATTCCTTCTTGTCCAGCAGTCTCTGTGAAACAATTACCTCTTTAATTCTGGATCTGATGAATTGGCATCACTTAGGCTTTTTAAGTGAAACCTTAAGGTTTCTAAACCTCATTCATGAATCACTGTAATGCCCCAGCCTGATCAGGGAGAAGAGAGGTGAGGTACCAGTTGTCAGGAATGTTCTTCTCCCAAAGAGGCAGTGTTAGGTGTTGCAGAATCTAGGGGATTTGGAGACAGGGTGAACTCCTCCTGTCCCAACCTAGTAGATGTGAAATTGTAATTCCATGTCCCCAGGTTCAATCAGTAACAAAGCTGAGCACATGTTCCCGACAGATATAGGCAAGCATGCTAGTAGCACAGCTAGCCACACATATTAACACAAGCCCCAGGCAGGATTGAATTTCACTAGTGGAACATAAAAGTACTCTGTGGGTGCTTCCAGTAGCTGTTCTGAGCCCTTGATGCTCAGAATATCTCAGAGTTGTGTGCAGTGGTCCCCTAATGTGGGAAGGGACTGCATCTACCTTCTTTTTCTATGTATCTGATCTTAAGTAAGCTTTTGATTGATTCAAATTCAAATTTGTTCTGGTTGCTTCCTTTCTCTATCTCTTTTGAGGCAGAAGACTGCATTAGAGTCACTGGCTCACAAAATCGTAGGTGCATTCTTAAAATTATGAGTTCTGAGGAGGGGCTCATACCACCTTTTATGTGATGCTTCCAGATTGTAGTGTCTGTAAGCTCAAGGGGAGGAGTTTTGGGCAGTGCAGCACCTGTAGCATATTACGAGAAGATAGTTGAACTGCACTTATTAGTCCTGTGCGAATCTCCAGGCACTTGCCCAAAGCTGTTGGGTTTTCCACACTGCTGTCAAAGGCCCTCCAGAAGTCTGAACTGTAGTAAAGAGGTGATTCCTTTAGCCTTAGTTCTGGATTTCTTAGTTTTGTATGTATTTTGTTTGTCCTTCTGCAAGTAACACTGGAGCTTTTATTTGCAGGCAAGACAACCTTTTGAAATGCACTTCTTGTAAAGGTGTGATGATGGCCCTTTTACCAAAGTAATAGAAAGATTTTCCGTTAACCTCTGAGCCTTCACCTTTCTTCCCAGTCAGCATATAGACTCTGAATGCCCAGCATCTACATCAGGAGACTGAGGACATGTACTACTAATCATCGTAGAGCATCTGAATGACTGAGAAGTTACACCTGGGTCATCACTAATCCATCAGGAAAGGAAACTGCCTTAGGAAATGCTTGTCTAAATTGGCCCCTTGAGCTCTTTGTTTCTCTATGGCAGGATTACAGCAATGACTGGAGCCCCAGAGATACAGTCCGGCGAATGCAGAGGGGCAAGGTAAGGGCATTCCTCTTCCATCTGCTTGCTAGGGAGAGTGACTGCTCCCAAACTGCTTTACACTCCCCCATGCATCTGGCTGTTCCAGAAGGAGGAAGGGGATCCGTGTTGCTTGCAGCATCTGTCCGGAATGGTGCCTGTCTGTTGCTTTGCCAAGTGGCAATGCAGAGATCAGTTCAGGAGAACTGCAGGGTTTTGTTGGGCTGTTACTTCAGTCCTTCGGTATTCCCCATCCCTTCAGTAGTCTCTGACAGAAAGTGTCTGTACTTCTATGCCTCCCTCTACCTTTTCCATTCCTTGGGGCTGAGTTTTTGGAAAAGATTCAAGATAATGAAGAAAATAGGAGCAATATTGATTACACTAGAGCTGGAATGTTGGTCTTGACTGCCTCAGTTTGCAGTGAGCCCACAGGAGCTGTGTGCAGGGATTGTCTTTAAAGTGCTTTTGAAGTTACCTGTTCTTAATGTGGTTTTGCTTTGCATATGTCTCCTCAAAGGGGACAGATGGACAAAAGGCTGACAGAGGCCACTGTTGCAGAATAAGAAGGAAGAGATGTGCAACTCTATTTTTCTGTTTTCTTCCATGGAAAGGTTCCTTCAGAGTTTCCTCCTCCTGACAGAGGTGGTGGCTTATAGCATGCAGAGAAGTTTTGCTTGTTTCAAGTGTGCTTGTGCTGAATGCACAGCGTCTGCTGTTCTAACCCAGGCAGTAATAAGAGCTAACTGTATGCTCCCAGCTGACAGATTGTCAGGGATCACACAGCACAGAGTTTCAGCAAAATGAATAGTTCTGTGGTGGTTGGTGGAGCAGTTATTTGTGTTGCTGAAGGGCTCATTTGGGAAGAACAGGTAACATCTTTGGACTTAGTTCAGCCTGGAGACTTGCTAGTGTCCTGTATAGCTACTTAAATCTCTTTTTATCTCCAGGTCTGTTCTCTAGAGAGGTTTCGCTCCCTGCAGGACAAGCTGATGCTCTTGGATGAAGCTGTGGCGGGACATGATGGAAATGTCATCACAGCTGTGAGTCCTACTGGGTCCATATAGGGCTGAAACTTCCTGGATGACCACACAGAGGGTGCTTGTGTGAATACAGTCACTTGGCAACCTAATCTTGCTAGGTTGGGGTTAGAAGTTACTGAAAATTGTCAAAGCCTATGGCTGAAAAGTTGTGTATTGCTGCTGGCTTTCCTGCCAGTCTGCAGACTGTATGTTGACCGCTAACAACTGGGTAAGCCAGAAATTGTTCTTTGCAGCAATTTCTTGAAGGCCGAGGTTTAATCTGCTTACTGCAGCACAGAAGATTTGAGGGGCCTCTCCAGTTTTTCTAGTTTCCAGAGAATCAGGCAGCAGTTGCAGTGTCAGAGCTTCCCCGATCCAGGTCTTCTAAGTCCTTGGCTCCTTCAGGGAAAGGTTTTTCTTTATAAATCTCTATCTCACTTAGCTAAGCTCCAGAGGAATTGGCAACTGTGGCCCTGACTCGCTGCTTCTCCTGTGTCTATGGGTAGCAGAATTCACTTGAGTGCTGTAAGAGCTGTGCCTTCAGAGACCCTTTGCTGTGCCTTCAGAGACCCTTTGCATAAGCTTCCCTGCGTCTTGGCCAAGCTTGACAGTTTGTTATCTGTCTTAATTCTGGTGAAAACTCTTATGTTCAGCTGAGAGCTGCCTCTCTGTGCTCACAGGTCCTGATATTCCTGAAACGGACGCTAAGGAGAGGTAAGTGTGACCGGGGTCACGGTTTCTATTGCATGTTTCTGTTAAGGATGAAGGGGCCAGTTCTTCTACTGGGTGCAAGTCACAGAGCCAGCAGCTGAAGTATCACTGCTTTGCTGAGCATTAAATATTTTTGTGGTGAGTGTGATGTGGGAGGGGGTTGGTGATGCATTTGAAGAGTCCCAAAGAGGAACTTTGAGCACTGGTCAGTGGTGGTGGTGATAGGGTAAATGAAAATTAATTTGTAGGGGTAGTACTCTGCTATGAATCCACTTTGCAGCCTAGCGAACAGTTTTACAGTTTTCTCCTGTGCTCTAGCCTCCAGGCATGTGCTTTGAGTTGGGTTAATACTGCTGAATCATACAAAAGACTTGCAGTTCCATGCACTACACTTCGCCCCATCAGTCTTGGTCGTGTTAACTTGCTTTACCCCCATATGTGTGTCCCTCTTTCCTGCAGAGGTCTTGTTTCGAGAGCTGGAGGTGCGGCAGGTGGCCTTGTGTCATCTCATCCATTTCCTCAAAGAAACGGGTGAGCAGAAGCTGCTTCTGGATCTGCTCAGGTGAGGGCTTGCCCAGCCATGTGGCAGGGCTGAGCACCCTGCTAGGAACCTGCTTCCAAGTTAATGCTTGCTTGTTCTGTTTTGCAGGTTCCTAGACAGGACTGAGGAAGTTGCTGTGAGTATTCCCTGGAGCAGAAGCTCCGTCTCCTTGGCAAGGGAGTGCAGAGCATGGGAAGGGCAGGAAGAGGCTGGCTGTGGGGTATCTGGCTTTTTAGATGACAGCTTTGCATTCCTATTTTGCTCCCTGAGGTCCTGTATGTCCCAAGTCCATAAGAACAGGCTGCTTTTTTTTTCTGTCTCTCTCCAGCTCTCACAGTACCGGGAGCATTTGAACATCCAGGATGTAGAAAAGAAGAGAGAATTTCTGAAAGGCTGCATTGGGTAAGAAAAGATGCAAGAGAATGGACTAGATGTGGGTGCTTCCCAAAAGCTGGTAATAAGGACAATTAGACCCTTGTCCTAGCAGTGCACTTATGTAGTTCCAGAGCTGATACTGGTTTTACCTCAGTGGCAGTGCAGTATTGTGGACATAATGTAGACCAGAGAGGAAGAATTAGTGATCGCTAGTTTAGCATCCTTTGCTGCTTACTTGGGGCCAGAAATGCTTCAGAGACATTCTGAAAGGTGCAAAGGGTAAAAGCTTGGGTGCCTGAGCACTTAAGGAAATTGGTAGGGGCATGGTAGGGGTGACCGGCAGGGACAGGGAGGTGATTGTCCCTCTCTACTCTGCTCTTGTGAAGCCCCATCTGTAGTACTTTGTCCAGGTCTGGAGCCCCCAATACCAGAAAGACAGAGAGCTGTTGGAGAGGGTCCAGAAGAGAGCCACAAAGATGATCAGGGGACTGGAGCACCTCCCCTATGAAGACAGGCTGAGAGAGATGGGCTTGTTCAGCCTGGAGAAAAGAAGGCTGCAGGGTGACCTCATTGCAGCTTTTCAATATCTAAAGGGAGCCTACGAACAGGAGGGGAATCATCTCTTTGAAAGGGTAGATAACTGCAGGACAAGGGGAAATGGTTTGAAGTCGAGGGAGGGAAGATTGAGGTTGTATGTCAGGGGGAAGCTCTTTACATAGAGAATGGTGAGGTGCTGGAACAGGCTGCCCAGAGAGACTGTGGATGCCCCGTACCTGGGCGTGTTCAAGGTTGGATGGGGCCCTGGGCAGCCTGGTCTAGTATTAAATGGGGAGGTTGGTGGCCCTGCATGTGGCTGGGGGGTTGGAGATTCATGATCTTTGAGGTCCCTTCCAACCCTGGCCATTCTCTGATTCTTCCCAAGCATACTGGATTAAGAGCTTCTGACAGTGTTTTCTTCCTGCATGTATGGCCAGGCTGCCATTTTCAGCTGAGGATATCTCCCACATCCAAGACCATTATACCCTGCTGGAGAGACAGATAATCATTGAGGTATGAAACCTTTAATTTGCTGGTCAGAAGGTGACTAACTATGAGAACCCTATCTGTCCCTAGCTCATACCACGCTGGATCTAAACAGCCCGTCTGGCTAGTTTGACTGCTAACCACACTGCTGTTCCAGGCCCACGTGGGAAGTACCAGACCTCAGATTTGAGGGCGCATTGAGGCTGTGCTGGTGCTGTCCTTTCACGACACTCTACTCAGGTGTATACTCAGTAACTACGTCAGACAGCTGCCCTGACTCATGTTCACATCTTTTTGTTTCCTCAGGCCAACGATCGACACTTGGCGATGGCTGGGCAGTCAGAGATATTTCGGAAATACCCTCGCAAGGCCTCAATTCTCAACATGCCACTAGTGACCACTCTCTTCTATTCCTGTTTTTACCACTACACAGAGGCTGAGGTGAGGATAATGTAGAAGGCAACGGTTATGTCTCATCCCGTAGCCCTCAATATGTGGAGTAGTTAAGTTGGGCATATTAAGGAAAGAATGAGAGGGAGGTCATATTTCATCTATAAGAGAGACTGAGAGGAATTTATCTCTCCTTGGCCTTCCAGGGCCAGTTTGGAGATTTCTTCCTTAAGACAGGACGTTCAACCTGGAAGTGGCATGTCAGGGAGTTGCCTCCTGAAAGAAATCACTGGCTTGTGTTGCAGCTTCCAAGCAGACAGAATTAGCCCTCAATTATATAAGGCTATTGGTCTCTGGAGTGCTGAAAGTGCACCAGCTTCAGGGAATGGGGTGGGTTAGTTGCTTTCTTCTGTCAATTCTTTGCTCCTTTGTCACTTTCATGAGCAAAGAGCCTAAAGACTTCAATAGCAAGGACATTCATCATGTGCAAAGCAGTATAAGTGAAGGTGTCTGAACCTCTTCCTTGGTGTCCTCTGCTTAGTTTGCAATGACTGTTTGCTTTCTCTAGGGAACATTCAGCAGCCCAACCAATCTGAAGAAGACATTTAAGGTATGTGCGCTTCTGGCTGGTGTGGCAGCACCAGCTGAAAATGTAGGCAGCCAAACTGTGTTTAGCAAGGGGACTGGCTTGGAGCTTGAGGGTGTCTGTGCTGGGGCAACGTAGGGAACACTGCATTCTTCTTGAGTAGAGCCATTTCAGAAGCTCAGAAAGGTACACTGAAAACAGTGGCCAAGTAGCTGCAACATCACCTGTAAATCCCTACCTCTGGCTCAGTGGCCATGACCTCAGGCAGTATCTCACCTCCTTGTCTGGCTGTTGTGAGTTTTGACAAGATAGAGGCAGATACCATTCTCCTCCGTGTCACACAGTCCTGCTAAGCTGTGCTAGTGCTCTGAGTGCAGCTCTCTGTCTTGCAGATTCCTGATAAGCAGTATGTGCTGACTGCCCTGGCTGCCCGTGCCAAGCTACGAGCCTGGGAGGATGTGGATGCACTCTTAACCACCAAGGTGAGATGGGGAAAGCCTTACTGGGGACTCAGTTCCAAGTACTGATATCTAGTACTGACAGCTGGCTTGTTCTGGGTTGCCAAACAGACTCGTTTATTTCAGCAGGGCCCAGCATCTCTGGAGCAGGGTGTTACATGTTCCTCTTTTCCCTGAGCTCTGCTGGGCCTGAATTGGCTGCAGCTACTGGGCCAGAGAAGGGGGCTGCTTTCATGCACTGTAACCAGATGGTTTGCAGCCAGCTTTAGCTTAGCCACTGAATAAAGGGCTCTGCCAGTGGTACATGTGGTGGCTGGCACGAGGAGAGATGTTATTTCTCCCTTCACTGGGGAAAAACTGCTCTTGCTTTCAGATTCAATCTGTGGCAGCCATGTTCTTTGACTTCAGCCTCCTCTGGCAATGTCTGGAAGGATTGACCTTTAGGATTAATACAGGGTTTGGCTGTTATTTCAGAACTGGCTGGGCTACACCAAGAAGAAAGCACCTATTGGTTTCCACCGGGTGGTAGAGATCTTGCAGAGGAACAGTGCACCTGTCCAGGTGAGCAAAGAGCTGCTGCTTGTGTCCTCCTGCTCTTCATTGAGGTTTGGAACATGACTGATGCCCCAGGTCACCTGCCTGCAGAGCACGCTTTCCACAGTGTATTTTCAGCTACTTTTGCTACATTAACTTTCCTTATGTTTCATCTATCAGGATGCTAAACTGATCCATAGGGATGAGACAGTGCAGGACTTGGGACTTTCTGAGGACAGCTTTACTTTTTTGGGGTTCTTAGCAGACTTGTACTGGTCACTTGTTGCTCTAGGATGGAAAGGGCCAAGTCTGTGTAACCAGTGCCTTTGAAAGATTTTGTGATTGGTGTGGAAGAATGAGGCAGGAAGTACCTGCAAAAGGGAACTGACTGTCTTCTTTCCCTTGCAGGTGCTGCAGGAATATGTGCGCTTAGTAGAGGATGTGGAAACACGGTTGAACCTTGCCACCAAATACAAGTGCCATGATGTTGTGATTGATGTAAGTCTTTCTTGTATGTGTGAAGAGGGGGGACAAAAGCCTGCTTTTTTTCCCTAACTTTCCCATGTCACTCTACTGTCATGCACCTTGCGGAGTTTTCTTATTCCTGTGGCTTGGGAGCAGCATATTGTTCTTAGTGAGAGCCAAGTGAGCCAGGAGCATGATTCCTAGAGTATGTGCTGTGCCCAAGCCTGTCTGCTTGTGCAAATAGACTGTGCAGACCTAAGCTACTGATTGGAACTTGAGGGGAGGTTGAGACTTGACACCTACTCGTCTGCAAGGCACCATCTACCTGTGAAGTGTCCTCATCACTCAGATAGATGCTGGTTTTGTTGTTTGTCTAGACGTACAGGGATCTAAAGGATCGCATCCAGTTGATGGCATATAAATGCAAGGTGGAGCGGGGCTCTGCAGAAGAAGAGAAGATAAACAGCCTACTCAGTAACATGGTAAGAAGCACTTTTTCTAGAAAATTTTTGAAGACAGCCATAGGCTAGGTGTGCAGTAAGGGCATGACTCATACATCCTTTTCTCTCTGCTGGGAAGTTAATGTTATGTTTGGGGTTACACTCAGAGTAAGATTGGAGGGTGACGCTGATAGAAGTAGCAGCTTTTTGCCGTGGTTACCCTTTTCATAGTCTGGGCCTTGCTAACTTGGCCCAGGGGAACTGTGGTCAGCCAGATGTTAGTCATGCTTTGTTCTCTCTTTTAGCAAATCCGATGGAAGAACTGAGCACCAGTGAAGTTAACCTGCTTGGACGTTGCCTTGCCAGTACAAAAGGAGACTGTAAAAGCTGTCCAGCGCCAACAGAGCAGCTCTGTTACTACTCATTGCATGATCGGTGTTTGTCAGTGACACTGGGTGCTCACGGGACAGAGGCATTCAGGCTGGTTGAAGACAACTGCTCTGATGCAGCCAGTGAAACCATGGTACTGATGCACGAGGGTTGATTCTTTTTGGAGTCTGATTCTCTTTGACCTGGTTGCAGGACAGTCATGGCTTTTGTTTACAGAGGGAAGTTGCTGGACCAGGCAAAGTTATGTTTGTTTATTGTGGTGTCTGGACTCATTCTAGCAAGAGGAACAGGTCAGTCACTCGTGGGTCTCCAGTAGACAATGCTGACCGACTGGTCCCTGTAAGATTCAGGCTGGCTTGAGCATCACCAGTCGTGGCTGTGGAGAACAAGGCCTACTGGACTGTGTTCTTCCTGCATCAGAGTGTGAAGGGTGAAAGGGTCAGCTGCACCTTGAAGTCTTTCTTGGTTTGTTGTGGCTCACACCAGGAAAGGGGTGTTTTATGAACTCCTGCAGAGAGCCAGGGCAGCAGCCTCTGCCTGTATCCCTATGCTGGCACTTGGCAGCTCTCGGCAGATCCCTTCATCAGGGAAGAGTGGGCATGACGTGTGGAGCTGGTCAGAGCTGTGCTACATTGGATGGAGAGTAAGAAGGGACCACTCTCACTTAGCTTGAACCTGATGATCCCAGGAAGGATTGAATTGCACTTTCTCAGAAACACAATTCCTCAGGCAACTGCTGGCTTCATCCTTCCAGACCTCTCTTCAGTTTCTAAAATAAAGCTGTCTCTTTCTCCTCAGGCTGTTTATTTCCTTTCCATATTATGCACTTTGCTGCTCTGTGCTCATCCTGAGCAATTTATCACACCTTCCTCAAAGTGAGTATGCAGGGTGTTTTCTCATGTCCTGAAATTCACAGTAACATCGTGAAGAAGCCTTGCTTGCAGCAGAACCGTATTTCACACCTTCCATGCCATCAGTACAGATTAACTCATTTCGGTGTTTCAAGACCTTTTGCTGCCATGGAGGTGCTTGTACAGAGCTGAAGGCTGCATACAGCCATGTATGAATCTGAGGGCAAGTTTGGGCTCCAGCATCCTGCTGCACTGTGCACCAAGTGCAGTCTCAGTTACAGTGATCACTCTTGTTAGGTATTTTTTCCCGTTTTTTGTTTGTTTGTTTGTTTTGTTTGTTTTGTTTTTTCCCCACAGAATCATAGACATGTTGTCCACTCCCCCTGCTCAGCATGGTCATGTGAAGCAGTAGACCAGGACTGTCTCCAGATAGGTTTTCAGTATCTCACAGTTGGGGATACTGGCTCCTCAGCCTGATTAATTCTGTTCCTCTATTTGACCATCCTCACTGTTAAAACAATAAATTAAAAAGTATTGTGCTTGTATAGAATCTCACGTTTCAATTTGAGCCCACTGTGTCTCGTTCTGTCACCATTAATGAACATCTAAGTCTCTTTTATTCATTTCTTCCCATCAACTATGTGCATTGATGAGTCTTCCCTCAAGCTTTTTCAGGCTGAGCAATCCTAGCTCTCAGCCTCTAATATGAAAGATGCTACAGCCCCTTAGTCCCTTTGCTAGACTCTAATATATTCATGCTTCTCTTGCATTGAAGTGTCCAGAATGGGACACAGAACTTTGGGTGCAGAGGATGGACCGTCTTTGACCTGTTGGTGCCTTTCTTCCTAATGCAGCCAGGATGCTGCTGTTAGGGTTATGCTTTTTGCCAGGCTTATCCATGTGCCCCAGCCCAGGAATTGCTGGGCTGTTGCTAGTTGGAGTTTATACCAATACCAGGGAGCAGCAGGTGAAGCTGAACAGGTCCTTGCAGGAATATGGTTAAGCCCAAGAATAAATCTCACCTGTGTTCCCCATGCTTGGGTTCTGGATACATCGCCTGTGGGAGGTTAGGAGCAAAGTACAGCAGGCTGTGCCTACTGATCCCTGAGCTTGGTGCACAGAATGCAGTGCTTCTGACCTGTGGATATTGGATTTCCAGGTAAATGCATCCTTTGGCTTGAGGGGGTGGGCTCTATGCAAGCAGTAAGTGTAAGTGGCTACAGGTCATTGTAGGGCTTGCATCTGTATTAACAGTGTAGCAGGTGCTGCCCCACTGGTGTGGACGATTTGGAGACAGTCTCAGTGGGATGAATGTTTCTTTAATACCTGTCCTAAACCCTGTGTGCTTTTGGCACATATCTATTATTAGGCAGTCCAATCCAGATGATGAAAGTAAATAATTGATAGATTTTGACGAAAGGAAGCAAAAGGAATAAGGAAATATAACTTATCTGCTCTCACCAGCTGAGATGCACCCCTTTCCCATGACTGCCCACAGGCAGGAGCCTATGCAAAGATGCTCAGCCCCCTCCCTTGTTTGTTTTTTCATGCTCACCCAGCTGCTAGCACTAAGGGCACGGCCATACCCTGCAGAAAAAGCAGAGCCTGCTGCAGCTCCTGCTAGCCCGAACCCTGCTATAGGAATGCTGCCGGCTCCCAGGAAGGGCTGAGAGTCCCATGGGGCAGTGGTAACCGAGTGCTCACCATGGCAGCAGGAGCACAAAGAGGGACAGACCCCCCAAGAGGTGGAATGGTGGCTGGTGCAGGTCAGGACTCTAGCCATGTGTGATACAATAGGCATGGCTTATCCTCATTCCTGACTAGAGTTTGGCTGAAGGTTTTTGGGTTTTAGTCTGTTCTTTATCTCTGTGCAGATCTGTGGTATGCTGAACAGTACTGCTATGGGATGCTGCATGTGTGGGCTCAGACACCTAGTGGAACAACTTGTTCCCAATTGCTGCATTGCATTTGCGAACCAACTAATTTTACAGGTCCCTTGTCTGCAAGGAGGAGCTCTGAGAGCAGCTGGAGTTTGTGCTCTGTCTCCCTTTCCTCTCCAGCAGGTGTTGGGCTGCACTGCAGTGCTGCATGGATGGAGGCATGACCTCCTAGATCCTCACTGCTGCTGCCTGTCCTGAGCTTAGATGGGGGATATTGAAGAGGTTTTTGCGTCCTTCTTGGCTGCTGAAGCAGTAGAAGGAGAGGAGGCCCTGCTATATCTGACAAGGCGCTGCAGAGGGCTGGCAGTGAGTGCATGTGCCCATGCTGTTTTCTTCTGCAGACTTCTTCAGGCCTTCAGGTAAGGTGGAAGTGAGCTCCCTTGCAGTGTGGTCATCAAGGGGTCTCACAGCACCGAGCTCATTCTAAACTGTTGCATTCTTACTGAGTGTCATGGAGTTATCTCTAGATCTATCTGTGTCTGTGACAGGGAGACAGCAGGCCCAACGGCCCCCAAAAACGGGAGGGGGGGGGGGAAGGGTAAGGGAAAGGAAACAAAGAGGGAAGGGTATAAAAAAGAAAAACACACAAAAAAAAAAACAAATAGCAGCAACGATCTGAGGAGGAGAGTTAATTTACAAGTTATAATAACAGAAATACAAGTTAATTGGGATTGAAGCTAATAATCCAAATAAATGAGAGAGACAGCATCCAAAAACTGAAGGCCTTACTCTAATATTGAAGGTGAGATGGCTAGGGAGCACACGTTGCAGAGATGAGCAGAAAAAGAAAGGGGCAATTTTGTGACTTGTGTGCAGTTTTATCTTTGCCTCTAAATGGAAAACAGAACAGTGGAAGTCTTCTGGGAAATATAGTTCTTCACTTTTGAGAGCCAGGTACCCAGAAATATTGACAATCAATGGACTGGAGCATTAATTCTTTTTAAATCCCAGTGCACCGCACAATGTTATGTTGTGGAATACCAGTAACAAAAAATCAGAAAACCACAATACTGAGCTAAGACATGGCACAGGTGCACCACCACCCATCTTGGGGTAGTTCCAGATTGCACCAGATAGTGTGTCACTGGAAGAGCAGGGTAAGTGGCTGGTCTCTGTAGGGAGCTTCTTGCATGGCTCACACCAGCTCTCTATGAAATTAAGGATTATATAGATATGTGTATGCAATGATATAGCTTGATTGCTTTTTATCTGGTTCTGGATGGGTAAAAAGTCACCTAGTATCTATACCCACACTTGTCAGCTATTCAACATCCAGCTTTGTCTGAAATCGCAATCTTAATACTCAGGGATTTTCCCCTTAGGCTGTTTTCCCTCTGAGAAAACCAAGGAAAGAAGATTGTCTCCACTACCAAAGGGGTTTTCATCCCAGAAACCTGGTGGTTCTCTATGCTTGTGACTTGTTTCCACCACCAGTATATGCAATTTATAATGAGCAAAAAGTCCTACTTTAGCACATGGTGTCCCGTGTCCCTTCTCAATAGCAATCCTGCTCACACTAGGCTATGCTCCTCATGCTGACTTCTCCCTTAGCTTGGTGTTGTCATGCGTCTTGATATGCCGGGTATCAGCTCTTAATTTGCTGAGCTGCTTTGCAGCAGCTCACATCAGTGCCACAGACATCGCAACAGCTTGCCTGATCCTTGACCTCAGGGCTCCTTTTCATCCCCTTCCTCCTGAGAGTGTAGTGGTGGCTTTCCCCTAGGCAGACATACATCATGGGGTCCCTCCTGGCATATGGGGTTTGGTTCCCTGATACGTTGAGCCAGCAGAGTGGCCAGTTAGCCCCAGCATGAGTAGCGTGGACACCATGCCCCTTGGCGTCCAGCCCCAAGCCCCATGGCTGCAGCCATCAGCCTCTGTCATTCTGGAGACTGTCAGAGACCAGGGTGGGATGCAGGCGATGGGGATGGGATGCTCTGTGTAGACTTTTGGCCTGGGGAAGTCCTGAAAGGGCAGGCACAGCGAAATCATGGCTTCCAAGGGGCTGACAAAATTTCTCCGCTTCTCCAGGGTGAGCAGCACTGGGAAGGCCTTGCTGACTTCTCTGGCAGATAGCCACAGCCTGAAGGTTGGCATTATTGGTGGAGGCCGCATTGGGAATCAGCTGGCCCGAGCACTGGTGACAGTGGGTCGGGCTCCTTGCTCCAGTGTCCGCATTTCTACCCGGCGCCCCGAGAGCCTGTGTAAGTGCTCCCCAGCCAGACCAGGCAGCAGGGTGGGCTTCTGCTGTGCTTCTGATGGCCCTTCAGGAAGAATTCACTAGAGAAAGTTTTCCTGCCAAACATATTGGAGGTATAGAAACTCCAAATTTTATTTGGAAGAAGAGCATGCTGTTGTGGAAAAGATCTTCATTTGGCTGGAAGCCCTCTGTACAAACATGACTTCAATTTTCTGCTTTTCTTCAGCAGTGCCAGCTGAGCGTAGTGGAGACCATCCACCCTGTTCCTCTCAAAGCTAGCTAGTTTCAGGCCCACTTTAGTTTAGCCCTACCACATTTGACTGCTCCCTCCCCCCACATTTGACTGCTCTTTTTGAAGCTCTCCTTATCATTTGTCAGGGGCTGGGTGGGTGACTGTGACCCCAGGTTGTTACATGGCCATCCAGTAGAGAAGGCAGCTCACCAAAAGCGTCCCTCTCCTTGTCCCACCACTGCAGAGAAAGCCCCTTGCTAGGCGCTGGGGTGCCTTTTGCCAGTGCTGGGTCCACAGGCTCTGAGCCCTGTGTGCCTTGCTGCAGCAGACTTGCAGAAACTAGGATTCACCTGCTTCTACGACAATGCGCAGCTGGCAGCCTGGGCAGACGTCCTGTTCCTCTGCTGCCTGCCATCGCACATGCTGTCCATCTGCTCTGCAGTTCGGCCAGCCATTCGGAAACCCTGCATTGTGTACAGCCTCATCACTGCCATTCCTCTGCCCAGGTAAAATGCACTTGGACATGCTACCATTCATCCTGAAGCTCACAGGGCAAACACAGCACAGTGCTGGCATGCGAGCACAGCATCTCATGATTTTCTTGCATAACATTGCTTCAGACTTAGTCGTACTCAGCCACTCCCCAGCTGTTGGTCACTGAAGGACTGGGACGGGGCTCTGAAACAAGATGAGCCTAGACACCCTCCTCCTTTCCTTGGGCTGCCTTTGCTTTCAGGTTGAAGCAACTCCTTTGCTACAATGCCATCGTGAGGCCACAGTACCAGTGCCCTGGCAAGGAGCCTACAAAGGAGTGGGGGACAAAGGGGTCGGTCACAGAGGCACTGCAAGACCTTGCTGTTGTGCAGGCAACATGCCCCCTCAGCTCCCAAGGTACAGCCTCTCATTTTGGTTAAACTTTATTAATTATTTATTTATATTAAATATTAAATTTAATAATTATTAAATATTAAAATATTAAATATAAAATATTAAATATATTATAATAATATAAATATAGAATATAAAATATTATTAAATATTTATTTATATTAATTTTAGCACCCTCACCTAAAATGATCCCAAAACAGAGATTTCAGATAATCTTGCTCTCATTGCTAATGTAATTGCTTACAGGAGAGGACTGAGGATCTCTCTTCACACCTGTGTGCACATTGGTTACTGACATTTGATTTTCTTTGTTGTGCAGCGAAAATAAAAGTCAACGGCAAATGGCTGGTGGGCATTTTCTATGCAGCCCTGAACAGCAGCATGTGGCAGAGCCTGCCTCACCAGGAGGCACTGGCATTGCTCAATGACCTCTGTTTCTCTGGACACTGCCGTATCTGTGCAGAGCAGAAAGCTTCCTGCCCACAGTTTACATGCGAGAGTTTTGTCAGCAGAAGTTTTGCCTCTTCAATGACTCAAGAGGAGTAAGTAAAGGGTTGGATGCTGCTTTCCCATGCTTTCTCTGTGCTCTAAAACTTGCCATATCCCACAGCTGAAGCATGGTGTTGTCTTGCTGGGTTGGAAGTTGTTGAAATGTGTATTGCTCTTAGGGACAATGTACCTGCCAGGAAAGATTGCTTTAGATGTGCTAGAAATAAAAGGCCTGGACTGTCATCACTGGGTTGTTTTGTCCTGGTCCCCAGTTCCTGTCTGCCTCCTGGTCAGGATTGTCTGAAGCCACAGGTCAGGACTGGGCTATCGGATGCAGAAAACAAAATCCTCTGGGAATATTTGGAGAAGATTTTTTATGGGTAATTAACTTACTTTAGCTCACAGACAAGATTATTGAGGATGTTAAGTTAGGACATTCTGCTTGAGGGAAAATGCCTCTATTGGTTCAGGTGCTCTCTACAATCATTATGTTCAGTTTTTGTTTGAATCGTGCAGTAATGACTGGAGCTTCAGATTCAGGTCTTGGAGTACAATTGTTTTCCAAAACCAAAGAAAGAGGCTAGCACTCAGATTCTAAAGACAACTAATATTTGTTAAATTATTAGCAAGGCTGTTATTGTCTATAGAAGATTCTGTTTTTTCTCCTCAGAACCTTCCCATGGTTTGACCTGACAGCTGCACAACTGAGAGAGTCTCCTTTTAGCCAGCTGCTAGAAAAGAGTGAGTCTGTCCAGAACCATCTTGCTCTGCTGTATCAGTCATCTTTTGGAGACTGGCCCACAAAGCAGTGTGTGCTGACCAGCACCAAGACTTCTCCTACATTAACCATAGCAGAACCTGATGCGATGTTGATTCAGGACTCTTCACTGTCAACAACTTCTTTGAAAGTTTTTTCAGAAATTCCAGAGGAAACTACTATGTTTCTAAATCCTCATAAACTGAAATGAAGTTCATGATAGAATGCTATGCTGAGATCTCGTCCCAAAGGGATGAATGCCCAGAGATGTTGACAACTCTCTTCCATCAGTTTTCGTTGCTGATCTCAGTAGTATCTAATGGAAGAACACACTGTAAGGACTTCGTATTGCCAGGCAAAAATAATGCCAAAAAGCAAATAAACCTTTACTTATCAATTTCTTAGTCATGACGCAAAACACTGATGGAAGTAGGTAAAAGATTATACAATAGAATTACATTGTTTTTCTTTTCACTCTGTTTCCGCCATTGAGGATCTCCATTTTGCATCCATCTGCAGTCTTGCCAAACATAAAAGCAGCCCCTTACTAATGTATCAGCATTGAGATCTCTTGATTTTCACATTTTGAGGCAAGAATGTACATACCTGCTTTCACAAGTTTCACACCCTTTGTGAAACTTTCTTCAAAAACTAGCTTCTCTCTAAATCTGCTGGAATCTCGCCTGGTTTTGGTCTTTGGTCACACACACATCTTGGCCTGTGACCTGACTCAGCTTCACCGGGTTCCTGTTGCAGTTCCAACAGAAAACTGAACTACAGTTCACTTGTGGTGGTACAGCTCTGACCCAAAGAACTGAACAGGACTGGGGCCCATTTTTCTTTCCCATGTAGGATCTCAGGGAAGTCTGTCACCAAACAAAATCATGAAGATTTAGTCAGGAGCACTCCTTCAGTTGAGCCAGGCTTTAACAAACACTTAGCTCACAATTCCTTGCTGGTGACAGTATGTGTTCCAGCAAGGTTGTACAATTCAAGTCCCATTGCTGTTACAGGTTCTGTGATACCTCGTTCAGGGAAAAAGAACATTTAACTAACTATATATTTTGTCCAAATTCACTCAGGACCCAACTTCTCTACTTTAGCTTGCAGTATTCTCTCACACTTCCTGCCGTGTTGCAGTACTGTTTGCTGTGATAACCACTTCTTGGTTCTGTTTCGCACAAAATCAGTTCCATGATTAGAGCAGGGATTGGTTGTTTACATTGTAACTTGGCACCTCTGACTGCTGATAGCAGCAGGCAACACAAATGTGCACCAGACACTGTGCGTGCCATTTGTCTAACCTTTGTGGTTAGCAGTGTTCCCAATCTGCAGACACTAACACCTGGGAGAAATTTATTCACTTGAGCAGCAGGGAAATTATTGCAAATCACTGGAAATTAAAATATATCTAGGATTGATTTTTTTTTTTTTTTTTTTTTTGTCTTCTTAATCAACTGTGAAGCAGAAATGAAAGACAGACTGTCAGTGATAAAGTCACATCTGATTTATGTTTTGCTTCATTTAGTTCCTGGAAGCACATGAACTGCAAAAAATTCTTACAGAAAAGAGCCAATGCAGGGATGTGTTTGCTATCATCAAAATGCCAAGAGCTGGAATAGCCTTTTATATAACGTGAAAAATGTGAAACTATACCACCCTGGACAAATAGCAAGCTAATAAGGGTGTATAGTACTCTCCCAGGTGGGCTTCTTACACAGGTGGAACTGCAGTGTGACTCTAATCCTGAATCTGTGTGCTCTGCGATAAAAGGAGAGCATCTATTTCTACCCTCGTCTGTGCCTGTTGCAAAGGAGGAAATGCAGAACGGGGCTCTAAGCCTGCTTCTTGGACAAACTGTGAGAAAGTGAGGGCATCTGCTTTCTGTCCTGATCGAGACTTTTGTTCCAGGAACAGACCCATGTTGTCTCTGTATGGGAGGGCAATGGATCTGCTGAAGACAGGCTCCTCAATCCCCAACAACTCCCGCACATGTCGTGAAATCTCCTGAAATACAAATATATCAGACAAAAACATCAGAAATTCTCACTTCACAGGACATTAGCTAATACCATTTGGTACCAAAGTAGCAAAAAAGGAAACAGAGTTTCTGGATTTTAGAACATTTTCGCACTTGAAGTTGCAACTCAGGAAGGATTTGAAAGTATGATCCTGGTATGACACTGTAAAAAGAGAGGAGACTGCATGTTCTCCAGATTTACTGTGGGTGACAGCCTCTCAGCAGCTTTCTTTAGTGGCACAAACAGCCTGGCTTTCCCGTTTGCACTTGCAGAACAAACAAGTTACGGGTGAATGAGCTGGAGTCCGCCTAATGCAAAAACATTGCTGTTTGTAAAGTTATATTGTCAGTAACTGCGTCTATACATAGAAGAGCTGGAAAAACTAATGAAGCTACTAAGCCACATTGCTCATTAAGAAAATCAGAGGTGACTAGCTGGCCGAGCCTGCTGGACTGGGACTGTCAGTGAAGAGGCTTGCCATTATTCTTGAAGTCACTTCCAAGGATGTAACCTTCTGAAGCGCTGAAATGCAGTTCACAAGGTTTTATTGATCTATCACAGCATTTCCTCAGAACCTTTTCCCAACCTTGGTTTGAGCCTCAAGAGCAAGTACACTACTTGATCTGTCATCAAAATAGCACTGGACTGGTATTTTCAGTGGCTTTGATATACTTCAAAATTCCAGTACAGTGGAACTAAAATCAGTAGTAACTTCACTTGACTGTGCCGAGAAGCTCTCAGAAAATTTAATGTGTAGTTTTTTATCAAACTGCCATTTCCCCTATATTGCAAAATGTTTCTGTGTCATTGAACTGATACTATCATGCTCATTTCTATAGTAACTATCAGGTTTTGACTGATATCAGTCTTTCCCTGATATTTCTGGTTGGAAAGCTTGCATGCCCCTGTGGGCAGCATTACAGTATTACCTTTGCACCTGCTCCAGTACGCTCTTACTGAGGTCCTTAAATGGGCCACAGTCAGCTTGGACCTCTGTGAACCTGGATCCTACCTGAGTAGGGTAGAGGTAGAAGACAAAAGCAAGCAGCAGGATGGAGCATGATTTTGAAGAACATCTAGGTTCTGCTGAAGTCTGAGATTATCTTCACTCACAAGATTTGGAAAACATTACAGATCGCCTAATTTGTAAGCTTGCTGGAGTATGTCAGCTAACACTTATCCTGGCCTGGTTAGTTTCTCCTTCAGTTTCTACAAGAGAAAGAGCAGGTCTTGCAGTTGATTTCTCTAGACTGTGGCTTAGTTTTTCTTAGCTGTTAAACAACTACCATACAAAAACCCTAAATCCCAGTGAGGAGCTGGGGATTAAAAATTATACAAAGAACTTGTCACCTGTGGTAAGTACAGATGACTGATTGCAGAGGCTGTCTCTTCTTGAACTAGACATACTCTTGAAAAGCTTCTGTATGAACAAAGCCAGCACTGCAATGTGAAGCCTTCACCTCTGCGATCAACATTAAAACTCATGGTACTAATAAATATTTTTGGTAGCATATTCAATTTCAAACAAAAATTTAAGATTGCTCAGCCAGAGGGAAACTTAGAGGTAAAATTTTGGTACTCTAGAGTGAAAAAGCAGTGTTCATATGCTATTCACTAGAGCACAAAGATTTTCTCTCTCCCTGGTTATTTGAACTTCCACTTTGTGTCCTCTGGGGAAAGCAATTGTAAATCAAACATGAAACAATTGGCTTGGCTCAGTAAGTGCAGCCTCAAATCCCTCTGTTTCCATTATGGAGAGGAAAGAGGAAATGAAATTTAAGTCAATTTGCTCTGATAACAAAAAGGATCAATGAATCAATTCTAGCAGCACTATAAGTGGGTAAATTATCCCATCTAACTTCTGAAAATAAATGCAACTAGGTATCACCTTCCTTTAAAACCAAATGACTTTTCCCATCTGTGATCCAAAAGAGTCTTGTGCTTTGCTCTCCTAGGAAAGAGCTGCAAGCATTTTGGATGTGTTTTATCAGTTCAACTTTCTGTTACATTTCTCTTTAAGGATTATTTGTGTGGTCAGTCTCAATTTCTTAGCCACATATTGAAAATAGGAAGAAAAAACAGGCCAGAAACTAAAGCCAACTCAGTTCGCAATTAAAGCAAAACCTGTTTTATTCCTAGGCTTGTCTTAGATCCACTACCTGATTCTGAGTTGTTGTTTTCCTCTTCGCTCCTTTCATACTGCTAGAAGGACCTCACAGGGACGCTGACACTCAACTACACACAGTTGTTCCAGTCTGAGCTCTGCTGTCCTCTGGCTCCTTGTGCCAGGTCTCTGCACGTCTATGCTTTGTAGGCTCAGAAGGCTCTGATCACCAGGTATATATGTACCTGCTTTGAACTGCGGGTTGTGTAAAAACCTAGTGCCTTTTGATCCCAAATCAGACCTCCTCCTGTTCCTTCTGCATTAGCTGTGTCTCTGATGTGGTTTCTTATACCAGTAGCTTACATCGGTGGAAAGCATTTTTATCTAGGTTTCCTCCTCCATGTTATTTTAAGGCTCTTTTTAGTACATAAATATGTTTCTTCAATGGCAAAAGTCTTTATTACCTTTTGTTTGGATTCAAGATATAGAAGTTTGATTTTGCAAGAGACCGGATTTGATTGTCAAAGGGGAGAATGCATTTAAGTGAAAGTGTGTGATTACAACTGAAATCACAGCCAATAGTGGATGACCGTGATTCAGACAGCGGATCCATTCCTGATTATAATATCTCTCTTGGAACTATTCAAACAAATCTAAGATCATGCTTCTCTAGCTAGGACTACTGTTGCACTACTCTCAGCACTTATCTTCAGTAGTTTTCTTTTTGATGCTGATTTTAAGGTGACCGTAAGCCACAGCAGTCAAACCACACGTCCCAGGCAAGATGAAGATAAATCAATATTAATTCCTCTGTTTTACACTTTATAAAACATTGGGAACATCTGTGCTGCTTCCGCAGTGTATGTACACAGTGATGTGTAAAACCTCTTTTAAAAATCCAGATTTCCATTGGCTGAGTGTTAGTGGTATTGGAAAATAAACCAAAAAGCAGTAAGCATTAGTGGGTCCTTTACTATTTTGATGTTAATCCAAAATTCACAGCCAATGTCTCCGGTATCTCACACCACTATACACCCGCTGGTTTCAATAGAACTACAGTATGCTGTAGAAAAGAAGTGTGATTTAATGAAGAGTAAACCTGAGTGTGTTTCAAATACTGACCTATAATACTTATGCAACATGTTGTTTGGATGAGGTTTCTTGTGTTTGCTATTGCCATCCCTAAATGAGAGATAAGAAAATAAAATGAGGAGTAAACGAAAGATTAAGACACTCTTCTTCATCATGGTCCTAGTGAAAACTAAATGAATTAAAAAGGATACAAAAATTACCTACATATACTGTAAGTATGAAATGCTGCATCTCTGCACCTTCAGGAATCTTTGGAAGGGCAAGCCGCAGCCTTAACCTTAGCTTATCTGTTGGTGGTTTTAAAGAAACAAGGTCTTGAGAGGAAAATTACCAGAAAATAACATGTTTACAAAATGGGGAAGAAGCAGAGACATTTGTGTTCAGCAGAGTATAAAACAAGGAAGTAATAATGAGTTGCCCCCCTGCTGCTTGAGAACTGTGGTTTGACTGTTGCAAGTTAAAGCTGCCCAGATTTGCAGATGTTCTACAAATTAAATCAAAGAGATCAGTAAGTGGAAAATTACTGAAAGGAAATTCTGAGGGAGTGCCTATGAAAGACATTTGCATCTTGCTAAGCAATTTTCTGGGGTCAGAGGAGCTAAAAGAAAGGCAAGGCACATCTGATGGGCTGATGTTATCCTGGAAGGGCAGCCTGCAGCTCCCCGTCAGCTATGGAGTTACACCTGAAGACCTGAACAACACAGTCATTGGGTTGAGTAAAACCAGTTGCCTGGTTTTAGGCTCACTGCTCACATAAAATCTGTCTGGACAGATGAGTGACAGCCCTGCATCCTGGTGAGCAGGAGAGGCTGGAACTGGACTCTGAC
Source organism: Meleagris gallopavo (assembly GCF_905368555.1). Classification (NCBI taxonomy): domain Eukaryota; kingdom Metazoa; phylum Chordata; class Aves; order Galliformes; family Phasianidae; genus Meleagris; species Meleagris gallopavo. The sequence goes on along the minus strand of NC_139408.1, from coordinate 38,874,403 downwards.
AGGCTGAGGCAGCCGCAGCAGCGCAGCACATATGCACCTGCATGTGTCCGAAGTCTGTGATGCCCAGGGCCGGCAGGCTGGAGCAGTTCACCAGAATGAGGCGGCGGCCGGTGATGCCGTTGGCTCTGAAGCACTCCTGGGCAGAGAAGCAGAAGGGAAGGCAATGGGACATCCATAGCCCTCGGCCATCCCCTGCCACTGTTGTAGAATCATAAAATCACAGAAAGCTTGGGTGGGAGGACCTCAAAGCCCACCCAGCCCCAGCTCCAGCCCCTGCCATGTGCAGCGCTGCCTCCCACCAGCTCAGGCTGCCCAGGGCCCCATCCAGCCTGGCCTTCAGCGCCTCCAGGGATGGGGCACCACAGCTTCTCTGGGCAGCAGCATCAGCGCCTCACCTCCCTGTGAGTAAAGAATTTCCCCGACATCTAACCTAAGACACCCCTCTTTTCGGTTAAACCCATTCCCCCTCGTTCCATTACGGTGTCCAGGTCCTGTGACCCAGGAAGCGGCAGCCCCGCACCTGGTACTGAGGGAAGCCGAGCCCCGACACCCACTCCGCCACCTCGGCGGTTCCCCAGGCCAGGATTGGGAGGGCGGGCTCCTGCCCCGGGCTCGGCCCCATCGGCGGACTCGCGTCCCCCCGCTCCCCATTGCCCCGGTAACCGCCACTTCCTGCAGCGCACCCCGCTTTCCCTTCCTCCTCTCCCCGCTGGCAGCGCGCCGGCGGCTCTGCGGAACCCGTTCTCGATTGGCTCCGTTGTCGGGGAGGGACACAAAAGCCACGGTACCCCACACCGACTCCTTCCTGCACGCACGCCGCTCGGCTCTTTCCGCCTCTCTCTCCGCTCGGGTGTTTCCGCCGGCGGCGGGCGCAGAGCTTCGGCTCCGCTCGGGTGTTTCCGCCGAGGCAGGCTGCCGCCCCGGGCCCCGCGCCCGCCGGCCCTGCCCATGTCGGACGTGCTGGCCGTCGCCGCCGGCTCCCGGTTCGAGCCCCCGACCGCCGGGGCGCCGGGCGGCTTCGGCGGCGCCGAGATCTCTTCGGGTACGTGCCGGGCTGCGGGGCCGGGGGACGGCGGCGGGCGGGGCGGCGGCGTGGGGATGCGGCGTGGGCAGCCGCGCGGGCTCCGCGGGGCGGGCGGCAGGCGGGGAGCGCGGGGCTCCTCGTTTGAGCGCTGCCTGCGCGCCTCCTGTCTGCCCGCTCACAAGGACGGAAAGCGACTTCTCTCCCTGCGTTCTGATCGTTAGAAAATGAAGCCGCAGCCCAGAGGACGGAGCCCGCAGAGCAGCGGGGTGATGGCTCGGAGCGCAGCGCCTCGCCGTGCGGGTAGGAAAGCGGTCGTGTGTTCGGTGCCCCGCGGGCGTAAGCGGGTCTGCTTTGACCTGTGCGGGAGCGGCCCCTGTGCAGCTGGAGAGAAGGGACTGCAGACCAAGCTGTCTGCTTTCGGGCAGTGTGTGCTGGATTCAGTGTAGGAGGAGCTGTCCGTGCGGGCTTACGTTTTAAAGCCTGTGAAATAACAAAGTGTAGCTCGTGGCTCACCTGTTCACACTGCAGAATCGATCAGGTTGCAGTCAACTCCAGAAGGCTTTGTAGTTCGTAGTAAGAACTAATGAGCTTTCAGGAAATGTTCAGGGCGGTTCGGTACTTAAGCACTTGCACTGTGTGGAGGCTGAGCAAACATATTCCTTACGCTGTTTTCTTGACGTTTTTTGTTCTTCAGCTTTTGTCTTCTGTATCAGCCTTCCCCTCATGCTGCTGCCCGGCCATCTTATCAGATGCTTGGCTTGTCGTTACAGCTGGGTGTATGGAGTTTTACTTTGTTAGAGTACATGTGTTGCTTGTGACACAGTTTCAGAAATCTGCAAGCTCAGTTTGTCAGAAAGTAGATCACACTATTTGTTAAACATCAGCCTCATTTAAAAGAGAAAAGACAACAGCAAGCGATTCATTAAAACAGCTGTTTGATGTCATCTTAGTTTGATGTGGATGACACTGACATCAGCCTTCTTGAGTCCAGGCATTTTTTTATATCACTCTTTATTATGCTATCCAGTCTTCTTCAAGGAATGAATATAGGCTGTGAGCATAATGGCCAAAGTAGTTGCTGGGTACTCATGGGTGTTACCTGATGAATTTGTGTACATTGAATCTCCTTTGAAAGGAAGGGGTCCAAAAAGAATGATCCGAGAAGGCTGCTTGAGGAGGAATTGGCTGAATGCTGTAGATCTGCTTGAAAACCTTGCTCATGGTAACATGAGCCATGTTTGCCCTGTTCTAGTTCTAGTCTTCTTTACACGCTTAGCGTGGAATATGTCTGAGAGGAGCTGCAATCTTTTTTAAACTATTCCACACTAGATTAATAGTCTGATCCGTTGCTAATGAGACTATTTCTCCCATGTGAAAGGATTTTTTTATTATTGTTGATGGTAATTTAGAAAAAAAAATCTTCAGCAGAGATAGAATGCCAGGAATATTTCCTTTCTTGCTCATTCTTTTCCTTGTTTGAACCTTTCTTCTTTGTTCTGGAATGTCCCGCTCGTCACAGTGCAGATCTTGGACTTCCTTACTGTTGCTGTCCTGCCACTGTGTGGTGTACAGCTTTCTTGTCTGTGCAGCATGTCTGAATATGGCAGAGAGACCTGTGTGTTCTCTGTATTTCTTGGGACTGCTGGTGGGAAAGGTTGTGGTAGGGCACTTTCAGTCTGACTCTCAAAACTGTTCTGAATCCTTTCACTGCTCTAGTTGGCATCTGATGTCATGTAGTAACTGGTATAACAGAAGGAATCTTTTCTTGAGCAAAAAGTTGCTGCCGATTTCTATGCTCACAAACACTGCACTGAGCATATGCAGTGAATTAGCTGCTGGAAAAGAACATTAAAAATGGAATATGTTTCTGAAGTTACTCCTTCTGTCTGGTATGGAAGATTTTTGTGAGAAGACAAGGGCAGAACTCGGGTGCGAAGGGCTCTCTGCAAAGGTGTTGGGCAGGATGCTCAGTGCCTCTGTCCTGAATTCTGGCTGCCTTGGAGTGATCCTTCTCACAGCTGAGCTCTGCTGCTTGTGACCTGAGTGTAAGTGTTGAATTGTGGTGCTTTCTTCCTCTGAGAGGTCGCAGATAGGGTCACCTGTGAGTGCGGACGTGATAGAAGATTCAAAGGAAGACAGTTGCACTTTGGAGGACCAGAAAGTGGCTGAAGCAGAAGAGAAGCTGCCTGACCAAATCCAGTCCACTAAAGAGGTAGGTGGCTGTTTCTGACATCTAAAAGAAAGGAAGGAGGTGCAGCAGCATTTCTTCCACCCTACTTCTGTGCTTAATGACTGTGGGACAGGCTTTAAGTGAATCAACTTTCATCTTAACAGAACCCTTATGTCCTCCATATCTTAGTGAGAGGTAGAAGTTACTGACTGACTTTGCAAAATCTCTCTTGTGTACTATGCTAGTCCTTACTTCCTTGTTTCTGGTTTCTGGTGCGCTAAAGTTTCAGGGGTATTCTCACCTTCTGCCTCTTGTCTGGGTCTTCTGGGGATTCCCTTCATGCATGTTTATAGAAGAGGAGTGGAAGGTAGTCTGCCATCTTCTGTTACTTTTGTTGAGCAGCCAATTTGCTTGTATTACAAATACAGCTGGGAAAACTTGTGCAAGTGTCACACAGCTCAGGAGCTGTGTATTTTCATATATGGAAAGAGGGCTGGCCCCAGTAAACCAGATGGACCTTTACCCAGGATGCAGTTGATGTCAGTGTGATTGTGCTGCAGTATTGGTGCAGACAGAGCAGAAAGGCTCTCCCTAGAGAAGCAGCACTTTGGGAGTGCTTTCCGGGAGCAGTCAGCTGCATCTGCAAGGCTATTGCTTTGCTGAAAGATGACAATTAAATCTCAGAAAGATGCAAACGTGCCTGCCTAGAGACTCCTGGGGAGGCTAATGGATGTGTGGTTTGTGACATGAATGCAGTGTGTGACTGCAGAGTGTGTGGTGCTGTGGGGAAAGTAATGCTACGAGGTGCCTCAGACCAAGATGCTTTTTTCTATTTCTAACAGAAGCTTCTGCAGGATCTATCTTGACTTCAGCGTGAATTACTACTGAGTTGTTGTAAATCCATCTGAGGACTTTATTAACATTATAATCTTTGTAACTGGGTGTATGTGCTTTGTGCAGGAAGCTCTTGATCGAATGACCAAGTACCACATACATCAGGGAGCAGGGGATATAGTCATGATTCAATCAGATCACACTGGTGCTGTGGATATTCTTTCAGCTGAGCTGGAAACTGCAGACCTCCTTGGAGAGCAGAGAAAAGGTGAGGCCTGAAAGGACCTAATTTGTTAATTACTCTGTGGCCACTTTTTTTTTTTTTTTTTTAAAGTGCCAGTGCCTGTCTTGGCCAGAGAACAGTAGAGGCTGTCTGAGAGGCATTGCTGGTTCCTGTTCACTGCTGGTTCCCACTAGCCTGTGGGCTCCTTGCTAGTGTTGTAAGAAAATTTCATATCTGACTCTAGAATACAAGAGCCTTACTGAAATCAGTGAAGCTATTTATGGTAATTTGGCCAGTAGTAATATGAGCTGATGATCTTTTCTCCTTGTTTCAGCTCAGCCTCCCCCTCTGGCTCCACCTACTACATGGACCACAGGGAAGATGAAGGAATTCAAAGCCAAAATGGGAAAGGAGAAGAGTGCTAGGATGGTGGTGAAACGAGGCGAAGTGGTGACAGTCCGTGTGCCAACCCATCCTGATGGGAAACGTGTTTGCTGGGAGTTTGCTACAGATGATTATGACATTGGATTTGGAGTCTATTTTGACTGGACCACTGTTACGAGCACTGCCATTACTGTTCAGGTCAGCGAATCCAGTGATGAGGAGGATGAAGAGGAGGAAGAGGAAATTGAAGGTTGGTGCACACTTTAAGAGTTATTTTGTGGTGCTTGTTGCTATCCTGCTGAGAATGTTTGTCAGATGCTGTAATTTCCATCTACTTTGTTTACCCAGTCCACTTGTTATCTCTGCAGCCTGTTGGGGTTTGGTTAGGCTAAAATGACAGAGTGGTTAGCCCTTCCTGCTTCAGCACTTGTCAATGTCTGTCCTCTTCCAAGAGCATTTTTGAAACCTAATACACTGAAAAATAAAGGAGAAATCACTCTTCCAGCTCATAAGCTGAGAAATTTTTTGGTAGTAGATAATAAACAAAAGGTTCTTTTTCGTTTTTTACATTGTCCCAGTGTATCACTAACTCGTGCAGTCTCTGTAGCTGTGAAACACATATTACCTATTCTGTGGTTTCAGTATGTTTGTGACCAGTGCATCTGGGGGTTTTGGCGTCTGAAATCAATCTTGCAAGTTCTCCAAAATGTATAGGTTCATATTTCAGAACTTTATTCTTGGAGTGAATTGAGGATGTACAAACACAGTGAAGCTATAGTGAAGACCTTTTCCACCTTTCCTTTGCTCCATGTCAGTAGCACTGGGCCTCCTTAAGGAGACCTGGTTGTGGCATATATAAGAGGAGTGAACTGTCTTAACTGAAGTTAAGTCCAGGGAGAGTAGGCCAGACTGGCAGACAAGTATGCACTGTTTCATTACTATTATGAAGAGAACTGATCCTCAGTGTGTCCTTTTTGTCACAGTAAGAAAAGCTGGGCTTTGTGGGTAGTACTAGCAGAGGTCAGGGCAGACACTACATGTAATGCTATCGAAGGTCGCCCTCCTTATGTTTACATTCCTCTATATTCTGGTCTTGTTTAGCTTTTTATGGGCCATCTAGTAGCTTTACTGATGCTTTCATACTTTCCTTCTCTTTCCCATTCAGGACTTGCCCCTGTTGGTGACGTGGAAAGGGGCTCCAAAAGCTACCTGCGGAACCGCTATGGAGAAATCATGCCTGTGTATCGAAGGGACAGCCATCGGGAGGTGCAGGCAGGCAGCCATGACTACCCAGGCGAGGGCATCTACCTGCTGAAATTTGATAACTCGTACTCTCTCCTCCGCAATAAGACTCTGTTCTTTCATGTCTTTTACACTAGCTGAAGGGATGGGAAGGGGCAGGGATGGCAGACAGGAGGTGGTGAGCATAGCAGGCTGCCACCCGACCCTGATACTCCCTGATGGGCACTTCTATGTGACAGAACAAAGGCACAACTCTGCTAGCAACTCTTCAGACACAACTTGGTTTCTCCCCACACCCTCCTTCCCAGCTGTCCCGGTGGAGAAGAGTGGTTGTGACTGGTTGTCCACAGGCAGTTGTTATTTGTATAAAACTTTGGGAGTCCTGCTCTCTGTAGGTATAGTGTTGGGCCTTCATAGCCAGTAAATGCCCAGAGGCCAGGTGCAGCTGGTCTTGGTTTCTTTCTGTTGCAGTGGTACAAAATGAAGTCAAAATATTCTTCATCTGTTGCTATTCTGTAAGTCTTCAGGCTCTTCTGCTGTATCTGGATCACTAGAGGGCAGCTGTCAGCTGCAGTGAGACAGAAACATGTCTGGCTTGTCACCAAACCACTGATAATCTTATCACTTACCACCAGTACATGTCACCAGCTGCCAGCACTTCCTTTGTTCCTATATATGGGGATGCAGCATGGTGGCATCTGGTGTAGATGGCATGGCGATGCTACAATAGCCAGCTCCAATCTATGGTACCCATGTGTTAAACAGAGTGTGTGGGGCTGGGGAGGGGAGTGCACAAATAGAAGCTCATAGGAAGATTTTCCTGTGGATCAAGAATTAGATGTTGCATCTGTAGATTATGGAGATATAAAAATTATGATTAAATCTCCAGTGACCACAAAGCTTTTTTTTCTGTAATCCAGATGTAAAAACAGAAGAAATGGTTTTCTGCTGTATTGAATAAATATGAAAAGGTCGGGATACAACCAAGAAGTATACAAGAAATGTTTCTTTGTAGCAGCATGTTGATTCACTGGTATTGCTGCCAGCTGAATAATAGCATATATAGGAAGGAAGATGCTCCCCATAGAAGCATAGTTTTTCAGGTGCTATTGCTGTTACAAAGGTATTGTTGCAAAAGAGCAGAAACTCAAAAGGAGTGGAATTTACCCAGTCCTTTTTGTACACCAGAATGAGCAAGGCCATTGCTAGCCCTGATCATGTGGTGAAGGATAGAGTTCCTTGATATGTTTTAGTGGCTAGTGATAGCACTTCCTGCTTGAGTATTGGCAGAGTTGAACAAGGATTATGTTAATCCTTCAGAGGTGAGTTTTAAATTGCATTTATCAGCAACTGTTGTTTATTTTAATACTAAAAATCATGCTCTTTTTAAGAATAGTGTTGTGTTTACACTTTGATACCTCTTTGCAGAGACACAGAATGGCTTTTTGCATGCTGATGCTAGTAGAATTCTGAGTTTTAATTTTTAAATCCTCCAGGTAAGGCACCTCTATTTGGTCCATTCCCTTTACTGAGAGGGGTTGATGAAGAAAATTGTTTTGGGGTAGTTAAAGCCAAAGATTTCACTGTCCTAGGAAGGCTGTGTATTTCCTTTTAAGGCTATATTGTAATGCTGTGGAATTTTCTTTATGTTCAAGCTCTTCTTCTAGCTATCTGTGATTACTTATTCACTGCCCCAGAGCACTTAGTAAGTCAAAAAGGTGTGTGTGAGAGAGAGATGTTTATAGTGGAGCACAAGCACAAGCTTGGAGCAGGAAGAAGGAAAACCAGAAAACTGGAGCAGACAGGAAGCAGAGCTGGCCAGGGTAAGGAGCGAGCTGGTGCTATTCTGGGCCCTGAGTTGGAAGCCTTTTTCAAAGGAGAGAGAGGACCTGGCCACAGGGGAACTGCAAAGCTGTTCCTCAAGCAGAGGGAAACAGGGCAGCCTTATGGGAAGATAGAACAGTAAGACTTGGTATCTGTCAGAGTAAAGTGATCTTTAGTTTAGCAGCCTGGGGAATATTATTTCTTCCTTTTTCCCCTCCTGGGGAGATGAAGGACCATCTTGTGGTCTTTGTACAGCATTTGAATCAGGCCTGAGCAACTTGCATAGGGCTTCTTCCCACTCCCGCTTCCCCCTCCCCCCCCCTTTTTTTTTCTTTTCTTTTTTACTCTTTGCCCATGAAGTTCTTTGATAAGAAGGCAAGAAGATGATTTTTCATTAACCAAAAATTTTCAGCGCTGCCCAATGCAATTACTGCCTTTGGTCCTTTCTGATATAATCTGCAGGGCCCTGTGTCCACATGCTGGTTAATGTATGAGACACTGTGTGGCACCTGATCCAATTTCTAACTAGGATTTATTTATGATAAAGGGAATTTTGACCTATGCATGGCAATTGTAGAAAATTTATCCTGATCCTGTTTCACTACATACTGTGGGATACTGTTATTGCCACAATATAAATGTTTCTCCTATAATGTGGCCTCCCTATTGCTAATTCACAGCCACTTCCCTTCTCATTGTCTGTATTTTAATCATATCCTCAGTCAAAACACATATTTTAATCTTGTAAGATGTGAATAAGGCCTGCCTGACTACCAGTTCTGGTCACTTACTGAAACAAATAGTATGTGCAAGTTATCAGGGTAACTTGTTAGTGGTTTTAGTGTCTTGTAGATGATGATCCTATTGTTCAGTTCTAGCTTTCTGAAATGTGGACCAATCTTTTAATGAGGCTCAGGACACTTGTTTGGAACTGTCCCCATCTCCTAGTCTCATTGACTTAAGCTTAACAGAAGCATTGAATCTGGTATGTTATCCCAATCTGTATGTGCTGTCCTGCAAAAACACGATGCCCTTAAACAGACTTGCTGTGGTGGCACTGAAAGTATCTAGTGTGTATTATTTCACTACTTATGCTTCCTGGAAGCATGTGGTATCTCTTATGAACACAAAACAATTTTTGGCATAGAATATTTCATCTACAGGAAACAGAAGCTTTACAGTTGTACAGGATAATTACCCTTTGTTTATTCTTTCATATCACATAAGTGTTTCTCAGGTGTTAAAGTATCATTCATTATCTAACTGACGACGTCTTTTAGGAAGGATCTGTAGTCTTTATTCATACTCTGATAAATCCCCTAGCTTGGATGCATGGCTAGTGATTAACAGTGGCCACTTGCATTCAAAATTGAACTCATAGTTGGTTCAAAGAAGTAATCTCCTTATTTCTTGTGTTCTTTTTTCTGTTATCTGTGTATCCTGGAACTTGTATCTGATCCCGCTGTCTCTGAGGCAGCAAAGAAAGCCCTTCTTGCTCTGATTGTAAACTTGGGGAACTAGATATTGGGTTTAGAAAGAAAAATAAATTTAAAAGACATTTTCACTTCAGAGAGGGAAAGGGAAAATTCCCAATTTTTTTCCAGAAGGAAGATTTCAAATCAGTTTTAAAAATGTGTTTCTTCCTCCAGTAGGTTGTATCTAAAAATTCAAAAAGCTTGATTAAGGAGTAAGCTGCTTCTACATTTTGTGAAGTCGTCTTTTTTTTTTTTTTTTTTTTTTTTTTTTTTGCTTTTATAAAAGCACAGAATTGTTTTCCTGTTTGTTTTGAGTATGACTTGGAGACATAGAACAATCCTGTCGCATAGGATTTGCATAAAAATTAGGTTGTATAATTGTCTGTTCCATAATAATGGTAACAATCTGTTGGGTATTTTTAATGTCAAATCAAGTAAGAAGCTATCCATTGTTTTATTTTACTCTTCTCCTTTAGCAGCAGTGTACCAGCAGGAGTTGAAAGTGCATGTGTTTCACTGAGGACTGAGTTAAAATTGCTTAAGTCAGGCACTGCTTGTACTGATTTAATTTGCTAACCAACTCTGGGGCCCATGTTAAAGGTTATTGTTGTCAGATATAGGCTATTCTCAAAATAATATCTGGGACTCATTTAGTAGTTATGTACATTAATACTACCACTGACCCACTTACATGAACAGTAAGAGGAGAATGTGTGCTTAAGGAGAGAAAGAGCTTAACTGACTGACTTGAGGTACTAAGACAAAAGTTGAATTACTATGCAACAGTCTGAAAGGTTGCCAGATTCCTTTCTTTTTGGTCCTATCTTGTGGACTGTCTCCTTGTAACTGGGTGCATATAGCCATGTATGGCCTGCAGTGGGGCCAGTTGTGCTGCTGGACTTGGTGGGGTAGACTGGAGATGATCCTTGTCAGTGTCTTGTTGCTGAAAGAGGTACTTGTTCTTGTGAGCTGGAAACTGGGGGTAGAGAATTAATCTCTAAATGAGTTCGCTTTGTCCCCACTGCTTATACTCTTCCTTCTTGTCTCACTACACCCTAGTGTGCTTTGCAGAGGATTTATCACAAGGTGCCTTAGGAGCAAGGAGCATGTCTGAAGTACGAGCCACAGATGTCATTAATCCAGGAGTTTTCTTCTTGTTTCTCTGCCTGTTTGAGTAGGGTGGAGGCACTAAGATCAAGCAAGGAGAGAAGAGTCCTGGTTGGCTGTCCTAGGGATTTAAGCTGTTCATTAGTCTGCCTTGTTGCTGTAAGATGAGTAGTAGAATTGTTAGAGTTTCCTGGCACCACAGGATCTTTGCCTTTGGGAAGAAAGCATAAGCTGCTGCAAAATATTCTGGAACACCAAAGGATGACTACTTCTGATATTCTGCTGGTAAGCCTGAGGACCAGAGAAACAGCAGACAGACGTAAATAGCATTCCTCATGGCCATTCATCATTTTACCAAAGTGAGTCCAGTGTTGAGTTGTGTGCTTATGTGTATTGAGATTGGATGAGAGACCAAAGCAACGAAGGTGTTTTTGATCTGCAAGTGTGAGAGAAATGGCTTTCTCCATTTGTTGTACCTGGAGATAATAATGGAATATCTGAATTGGAAGAAGGGAAAACTGTGAACTGATCTTGTTAAATACATAAGCAAATTAGGCTTAATTTAATTCTGATTAATCTAATTTTAATTAGAAGCCACAAGTTTATCAGGAGTCCAAGTGTGAAGTCACTTATCTAAACAAGTTAGTAAACACTAACTAAAGTTTTAGAGTGAACATCAAATGGCGGAGTCCAAACACATCTTGCTAGGTGGAGAATTTCCTGTGCAATTATTCCGCATTTACCTCCAAAGTCTCTGGCATTTTATTCTGAAACACTTGTGCTATTGCAGCTGAAGACAGAACATCGGCCTGAATGAATGGATCTGTGATTTGACAGTAAGGATTATCTGGTTTAAGCCCATCTGAACTGGTGAGTGAAGTCTCTTAGGCTGGATGCCAACCATTAAGTTCAGAGCTAAAGAGGCTTTGCCTGACTTTTAAGTTTAGAAGCCGTTCTTGGAAGCTAAATAGTTGGAGATGATCTCCCTGTAACTTCCTGAATGCCTGAGTGACTAACTGCTCTCCTCAGAGTGAAGCAATCTGCTCTCAAGTCCCTGCTCCACTCTGCTAGCATAGTCTTTCAGTGGAGAGCATCTTGTAGGTGATCATACCCTTTTTGTCCAGACATATATTCTTGTGAACTGTGACAGCTGTCTCTAAGTCTTTATTTATGTGATGTGAATATATTTGTTGTCCCAGAACATTGAAATTCATTTGTCTGTACCAACCCATTGCTTTTCATCTCCTCTGAAGAAATTAGTTTTAAAGGGAGGTTACTTCAACAAGATGTGGCACCAAATCTCTTGCTGAAGGGCACATGTGAATATTTATAGTGTTTGCTTTCCTTCTAGGCTTGGTTTGTATTGCTTATATTCGATGTTGTGGCTGATTTGTAATATTATATTGAAAGTTATTCCCTTTAAATAAACTTTTCACTTTGCAATCACAGCATTTGTCTTCTGTTTAAAGAGGGTGTATTAACAAAAGAAAGTGAAAAACAGACTTACCAAAAGGAACATGAATACAATGAAACTTATTTTTAGAAGCAACAAATTAGCAACTATTCCAAATGTACTTTGCAGTATAGTGGACGCTTCAGTTGCAAACGCATAGGAAAATGCACTGTCAGCTAGTGATCATTGCTCCAGCTAGGACGTTCTCTGTTAAAATGACTTGTGGCAATTTTTTATTTTTATTTTTATTTTTTAACTCTTCAAATCATCTGCAATGTTTGCACTCGTACTGAATATTTGAAGACCTGGAGAGGAACAAGCAAGAAGCCAGGCTCATAGAACTGGCCCAGAAACAATTTGAATGGTCTATCATTCATTGCTTCATACTGGCACCTTCAGCTCAGTTTGCAGAGATCACTTTTAGCTAAGTATTCTGTTACAAAAGCTTTCAATTTGAAAGATTAAGAACATATTTTCAGTTACCAGATACTGATGAAATTATCTACAACAAAGTGTTTGTCTTTTGCAATTTCCTCATAGCTGCTTGACCATCAACTTCATCTTGCTGTGAAGTCTGGATTTATGTAGCCTAGAGGGAGCATCTTTAGAGAGTGCTTATTGCTCAAAATGAGACCTAGGGTGGCTGAAGCTGTGGATACTTTCTCATTTGTTTCAAAACCCAGTGGGTCAGGTGCTGCATGAGTTCAAATGTCTCTCTTCTCGTCTTGTGTTTGCCTGGAGCATTTCTACAAAATAATTGATGGGCAGCAGTGATCATACAGAGAGTTGATCAAAGGGATACATAACTGCTAAGTTAAAGATACTGTCCCTTTTTCCCTTTTTGGGAGCATGGAAAAGAAACAGCTCTTCAGTATTTGACTGCCATTAGCTCGCTATGGCTCTCTGCCATCTGTCCTGGCTCAGGAGTGTGGCCAAGAGCACAATTAAACTTTGGGGATGCAGGGAAGAGATGTGACATTTCACAACGTTTTTTCACAGTCTTTCTGTAACTTTAGTGGTTGAGCTGCAGCAGGACAGACCCGTTCTTTGGCAGCGGGCTGTGCTGGCCCTACGCAGGAGGACGCTTTCCAGCTGCACGTATGGAGCACGGTTCCCTTGGCCGCTCGAGTGCTGTCACTGGTGTCAGTGTTGCTTGCAGGGACGGCGGGGTCGCCTCGGACGCTCCCTCTGCGCCCGGGCCACGCGATCCTCTCGGCTCCTCGCAGCGCGGAGGTGGTTGGGGGCGGTTGATGCCCGGCGGCCGCCCACAGCTGCGCCGCCCTCCGGCACCTCACTAGTGGCCAGCCACGGCAGCTTTTTTTTCTCTCTCTCCAGCCATGCTGCCCGCCTGCCGCGGCCCCGCTGCCCGGGGTGAGCTGGGAGCGGACTGTGCCGCCTGGGACAACGACCTCGCCTTCTACGTGCTATGGATGCTGCGGGAGCCGCCGCGGCGGCTGAGCAGGTGCGGCCCGGCCCGGGCAGAGAAAGGGCGGCGGCGCCGGGCCGGCCGGACGTGGTGCGGCCTTAGGCGTGTGGCAGCTCTCCCTTCTGAGGACAACAGCGCTTTCCTTCATCACATCCCCGTGCGAAACGCTCTTGAGCAAAACAAGCCCTCTCTTTCTATGCTTCCTTGGTATATTTTTGAGCATTCCTGGTACTTCTCTGATCGTATGTTTTCTTGTTTGCTCTCCCTCCTAGCCAGTCCAGCAAGATGGGCTACCAGGCCTGGCTGCCCCTGCCGCTGCCCAGGCAGCTGGTGGTGTTCAGCCTGGGGGACTGGAGCTGCTACTCCCCAGACACCAGCATCACAGTGGACGTGTTGGTGGCACCGGGCGTCGGGGTGCAGCGGCTCGGCACGCTGGGGCCTGCCTGCAGGTAGCGGTGTGACAGGGCGCTGCTGGGTGTTGCTGGGCTGCCCTGTGCTTGGCCCTCCTTTTTTCCTCCTTTCTCTTTTAGTATGGAGTAGACCAGAGCCTCCTGGGATGGCTCTGGGAAGGGTGAATATAACAAGGGCATAACCAAAAACCTCAGGCTCGTTGTTTACACTAAAACCATCATAGATACTGTGGAAGAATCTGTTTAGAATAGGAAGTCTTAACTGTCTAGTATGATGGTTATTTGGATAAGAATACCCCTTTACCTCTTAGAGATTGTGTTAGTTCTCCAGAGCTGTCTCTTGTGTCGTTGGCCATAGTGTGAAAGAGAATCAGAGATAGCCCCTGTCCTGCTGTTTCATGAGGTTACATTTGTACACCCAAACAAAAGCTACTTCCTAGAGCTTCCTGTGATGTTTCCAAATTTCAGCTGCTTTCAGAGTTCTTATTTTTTGGCTTTGAGGTGCTACCAGCAAGTTTAGGAGCAAGAATTCCTCAAAGGTTGGTGCTAACTGCAGGCTGAAAACCCACGATGCTCTGTGCAGGTCTCTGGTGTGGGAAGGTGACTGGAGGACAGATGTTTTCATGGCCTCGTTGAAAGAAACGCATGAAGGCAACCCTGTGAAGCTTGTCCTGACTGTCCATGGACAGGTGAAAGAAGCAATAATCCCTCTTCCTATCCTGGATTCCAAACCACTTAATCTCTGCCAGCTCTGAACTTTAAACTTCCTTTCTCATTCTGTTGTGTTTCTTCTCTTTGCTACTTCAAGGCAGGGCCACATTGCATAGATCTGTTAACACGTCTGATCTGAACCTCAGCCTTCCTCAGTAATCCAGTCCTACTCACTAAACACAACTTTGCTAAAACATCTCACGTATTGCAGCAGATATGCAGCAGCAAATGGCTCACTTATAATTCTACTCTCCTGGGTTTGTGGTAGACGAATGATTGCTTTACAGTGTGCTAATGTAATACTTGGATTTAGTATTTTTCACTGTCTGGCTCTGTTTTCCTTTTTTTAATTTTTTTATTTTTATTTTTTTATTTTTATTTTTTATTTTTTTTTATTTTGTTAGATTACCCCAGAAAGATTTGGGCTATTTCCTTGCAGGGAACCTGTCCCTTGTAATACATATTTATGCTCATCTTCAGTGGCTGACAGCTTGCATGGACTTTTGTTCTAACACCACACATTGTTGCTCCTGTCCCAGCTGCTCCACGGAGTCTCCAGCAGCACGCCTGCCCACTCATTTCTGGTCCCAGAGACCACCCAGTCCCCAGTGCTTCCTGCTGACAATGGGCCCCTTGATCGGGACCTGGAGGATCCTTCTGCTGTAAGTGTGCACTGGGTCCTTCCTCTCATCAGTTCACTTCTCCTTGGCATGTGCTCTGTCACCTGAAACTGCTCAGCTTGTATGTAGCAGCAGCACATGCTGCCTTTCTCACAGAAAGTACGTGACTAAGCAGGTTTTGGAGTCAAAGGTTCATTTATGCTACAGAAGTTTGATAATATCTTTAAAGGGGTTGAATTTAACAGCCCTGATGGGATCACTAGTCCACTTGGTTACTGGCACTGATGCCCCTCTGCCTCTCTGGTAGCCTCTGTATGAGCTTGCCTGTGGCAGCCAGTAGCTGAAAGCAGGCCGCTGGCTGGGCACATGGCTGTGGATGTCTGCATGGCTTGGTATGTGTTTGGCAGCTGATGTTGTTGGCATGCTGACCCTGAAGACTAAATAGGAAAGCCTGAAAACAGCCACTGCATCAAACTTGTTTCTGTACCTGTTATAGATAAATCTGCAGTAGCCTCAAGTCTTTCTCTTCATAACTGCTTTGACTAGAGCTCTTGTCACAGGTTAAGGGTCAAAGCTCCGAGGTGACTGCAAGAGCTTCCTGGCCTGCTGGGAAAGACTATCACACATCACTAAGGAGCCTAGTGGTACCCTGTGCCCTGAAGCGACCACCTCATGGGATAGAACCCGGTGACGCTTGGAGGGAGAGTCCTGTCTGCCCCAAGAAGCCCAGGAAAATTTTATTTGAACCCAGAGCATCTGAGAGAGAGCTCGATGTAGAAGGTAACTCTGCCAGCTTCTGGGTATTTATGGGTCTTATCTGCACTGTATCTCTCTGCTGATGGCCGCAGATTCCAGTTCATTTTTTGGTATGCCTCCAAGATAGGGTTGGGCTTGTCTGTGCCTGGCAAAGTACTGAGAACTGCTCCTTAGATAAACTGCCTCAGCAGTTTTTGTCCATTGAGAAAAGGATCTAGAACATGATGTATTCTTTAGTGCCAATACTTTGTACTGTAACATTATATGCTTTATCGCTTCATATGAATAAAAGTGTTGTAAACAGGGGCAAGTACCATTAGCCTTGTCTTACAAAAGAGTAAATAGAGGCAGAAAAAAGTAACCTACCACTATGTTCTGTAATCTCTCCATTAAACTGTCTGTTCCCCTACCATCAGCATACCACTTGGTCCATAGAAAGACATTGTTTATTATTAAAGTATGGAGGATAAAAGAAGAAATGTATATAAATATAAGTAGTATAATCGTACTGAATTTTCAGTAGTGAGGAGGTAGCTGCCAAGGGTTTTAGGAATTAAACCTTTAGCTTCTGGAGTGTGAATTTCAACTCAGCTCCAAGGTGTGACCAAATGCATGTGTAAATATTTGACAATAGCTCAGTGGTCACCATGTGAAATCATTTACTGGGACTTGCTTCTCACAGAGACAAATGTAGTGGGGGAGAATGAGGTTTTCATCAGCAGTGTAAAATGCAACAGCATGATAGCCGTCAGAGTAGGTGTGCCTTGCTCTTAATCTGTCTTCTGCATTGCTTCTGATGAGATTTTCTTCATGATTCTTGGTCTTGCAACTGATTGGTTGCTATCAGGTAGCTCTGAGCTGGGGGACTGAGGAAAGAAGGCCAGGGGGTTCTTATACCACAGAGCTGAGCATTTCCCAGGGTATGTCTGCTGGCTGCTTCCTTTATGGAGCTATCTCTGTGTTTCTTCTGCAGATCTGGCAGTGGAGGAGTTGCAAGGTGAAGATCTGGCTTCTAGACCCTGGTTTGTCTTTTCACCCAGCCGGTGATGCCATTCCCTTTGACATCACAGGCTGCTCGTGTTTGATCCTTTATCTCCCCAGCAGTCAGGAATAGCAAGCAAGTATAGCAAGTTGTCTGTATATATATTGTGTGCAATTGTGTAGGTGCTTTAGAACTGTCAGGCTCTCTAATGTGCTTCTGTAACCCCTTTGAACCTCGGGGACACTTCTGGGTATGTAGCCATTTGAGACAAAGAATAAGATGTGGAATAAGCTTTGATAAAAAGGATTTTTTAGCTTGCTTAGCCAAATGCAAGGGTTAGGATGGGAAAGGAGGAGAAACAGAGCAGTAGGAGGAATATCTTTGGAAGCAGCTCCAGGTTTTGGGTTGGTATGTCTTAGGTATAGACAAGCTCTTATTGGTAGCCCTCCCCCATGTAAGTAATGCAAGCAGAGAACACAAGTGGAATTTCTTTCTGGGAATAGGTGCTCAGTGGGATCCAAGCTTGCCTCTGCCTGCCTGTGTGCAGCTGTATGTGTCCTACATCCAGCCAGAGCCTTCTCTGCTGACTCCTTCTCATGATGACATTTCTAGTACAGTACTTTTTCCCCGAAGCCAACAGAAAATCATGCACAGGGAGTTGTGTTCTTTGCCACTCCAATGATAAGGAGACTTGCAGTCTTTGCTTTCCCATTTCCCTCCTTCTGAGCCCTCAGCTGACTTATTCTCTCCAGTTAAGGGAACTGAGGAGTGTCTTCTGACTGCTCCCAGCACTGTGCTCTCTCCTCCCCAGGCAGCCCCAGCCCGCGGTGGTGCCATGCCATGTGCCTCAGTGATCTGAGAACGGCTGTTCTGGTTGGTGGAGAAGGGGCTGATCAGCAGGCCTGCAAGGATGCTCTTTGGAAATTGGAAATTGGTAAGGAGTTTAAGACTGTCAAAGGCAATGGGGTGAGTGGGAAAAAAATAAAGGATGAATTGGGTGGGAGAGTGTCCTTTGTCCAGCTGTGCTTGGGGAGGGAACAGCAGAGGGGTCAAAACTCCTAACACAGTCACTGTCAGTTCTAGGTAGTGGCTGGTGGTGATGCCACTCCAGGCAATTTCCCAGTGTGCTGGGAAGGTAACTGCAGGATGCACAGCAGAATTTTCATGCTGCCTGCTGCTGTGCTGTGCCTGTCAGGAAGCTTGCACTTTGGTAAAGAGATTATGTTGCTCTGGAAAAGCAGAGCAACAGCTCTCAGCAGGAGAAAGGGAACAAAGAACCTGTAATTAAGATCTGTGCTTATGGTGTAATGATGTCCCCATTTTAAACTCACTTACCTACCATCTGCTGTTGCTCCTACAGACAGTGATTTTTGGTTTCCAGTGAGTCTCCAGCAACAAAATGCTATGCCATCATGCTTACGTGGTCACACAGCTACCTATGACCCAGACACCAAGCGTATCTACATTTTTGGGGGCACTAGGGAGGACAAAGACTACAGTGGCATCTACATTCTGGACACAGTCACCTGGAAATGGCTTCTTGTGGCTGTAAGTACTGCAGATCTTCTAAAATTAAAGCACATAAAGTGTGGCAGGTCCTGCCTGAATGTAGCAATTGATGTACTGATGTCTGTACTCCAGAAGTCTTGGTCTGTTGTTGCTGCAGGTTGCCTGAGCTGCTTAACTTTCTTGTATCTGTCAAACCCAACTATGCTGAAGGGCCATAAGCTTGGCAGAAAACAGAGGGCATGCCTAAAGTGAATGAAACAATGTGGAAAAAACGGCTGCTGCAAGAGTGCTGTGTCTGATCAGGGTGGTGGTGGGTAGGAGGTACTGCACAAGTAGCAAAGGGAAATGGCATCTCATTCTGCATGGTGCTGTTGAGAGCTACACTGGATGCTGAGGAACTGGTCTTTTGAAGTCAGAGGGCTGCTCTGAGCATGGCAGGTCTCTAAGCTCTTTGGATTGTCTGTCCTGTTTCTTGAAGCAGGCCCTGTCAGCTAAGGACTGTTTCTTTCCTGGCTAAAGCAGAAGACTGCTGTTATAGAATAATACTGGGATTAGATCTTTTGGTTCGCTGTCTTGTTTTGAGACAGCTGGAGTGGGAGGTTAACTTCCTACTCTCATCAGAGCATTCTGGTGGTGCACAGTATGGAAAGGATTTACTGTCTGCCTGCATGGCAAAGATCTGATGAGGGAGCCAATAAAATGATAATTGAGACTTGATGAACTCATGGCATGATGTGGAACCCTTTCTTATGGGTCATGCAGCAAATAACAAACTTCTTATAACAGATATTGTGTTCCTAGGCTAAAGGAAGAATGCCATCGCTGACCTACCACAGTGCAACTATCTACCGCAAGGAGCTCTTTGTTTTTGGAGGGGCTTTCCCTAAAACAGCATCGCTGGCAGTTGGACCCTGCAGCAACATGCTCTATATCTTCAATCCAGAACATGAAATTTGGTACCAGCCCATCTCAGAAGGGGAAAAGCCTCTGCCTAGGCTTGGGTGAGAGTGCTCTTGCTCTGGAGCTCCAAAATAGAGCAGGAAACCTCACCTTCCCTCCCACCTCAGTGAGATTCCTAAATATTAGGTGACTTTCTCCACAGTTTCCTCCATTAAGATAAGGCTATGTTTTGAGTAATATTCTGTCAGGGCTCTGTCCTTGGGCTGCAATGGCTGAGGATAGAGAGGGGTGCAGACAGAAGCTATTGCAACCCATTAACAGAAGCCAAGGCAGGCTGAACAAAGGCTAACACACTGGGGAGAGTGCTGAAGATCCTTTGCTCATTTGCTGCTTCTCTTCTTAGGCATTCAGCTACTCTACTGAAGAACAAGCTGCTGATCTTTGGGGGTCAGAGGTCTTGTCTCTACCTCAGTGACATGCACATCTTGGATCTGGGTGAGAAAGTCTGTGCCATCTTTGGAGATCTGTTTTAAGGCAAGGACTGTGAAATAAGGCCTGCAGAATGGAAAGGCAGAATTAACACTAAAAATCCTGACTAGGCAATGGAAATGGAAAACTCTGGGTTAGTGGGGGTGTAAGGGGGCGGGTAATTTGGAAAAACAAGACATTCGTTTTCTGGAAGAAGCTGGGCAACAGAAAGTACAGGTAGCTGATGTGACAGTGTTTCGAAGTTTTTGTCTGATTATGAAGTTGAGAAATATTGCTAGCAGTGCTTTTTGGACATTTAATCAACCTTTCTCCTGGCTGTCAGGTTTCATGGAATATACACCAGTCACACTCTGTGCAGGACAGCCTTCTGCACGTTGGTAAGATCTTGTTGCAGATCTAGAAGCATTTTCTTCCTCTATTATTCTCTGTGAAGCCCGGTTTAAAAGGTGCTTGTGATCAGACCCAGCTGCATACCTTTGTCTCACTAGCCAAAACACAGTGGGTGGCCCCTCTGCTGTGGAACCAGAAATTCCCATGCCCAGGTCCTCATAAGTTGTGGGGAGTACAGATCACTTAGGTACCTAAGTGGAAATCTGAAAAGGATGCTATCTCCCATTAGACCAGTAACTTAAGTCCCTGCTATCTTATTCCATATAGCAAAACACAGAAGTTCTGCTAGCTCCTGAGGTAATGAGGTGCTTTTCAGGCCTGATTTATGTCATGACCTGCAGAGAGAAACTAACAGTTCTTCCAGAGTCATTCAGCAAGTCAGGGCAGAAGAGAAGTTAACTTCTATTCTCCAGCTTAAGCCCCCAGTCTGCTCCTGAAAATCTGCTCGCCTCTGCCCATTGTTGGCTGACACAACCCCACCTTTGCTCTGGTCCCAGTTTTCATGCAGCTCTGGCTGTGTCGGACTGGAAAGTTCTGATCAGTGGAGGCTGCAATGCCAAGGGAGCCCTGCAGGATGCCTTTGTTTTTCACCTAGGTGAGTGAATCTCCCTCCCTATTTCCATAGCTTTTGGTGACAGTGAACTGCAGTGGTGTTTCTGAATGTGTAGTCTGGTGTGTTTGTTTCATTCCTTGCATTAGGAATGCAGGTGGGTTTGTTTGTTTGTTTGTTTTTCCCTCCATTATTTATAACCCATTTCTACTTCAGATACTCTTTCATGGAGCACAGTGATCCACCATGACCTCTGCTCTGTGCCACGAGCTGGCCACACGTTGCTTGATCTGACTCCCATGATGGATGTGGAGAAGGAGAACAAGAATAAGCATAACCTGCACACAGTGCTGGTCTTTGGAGGCTCCAACTGTGCAGGGGCCTTTTACAGCAGCACAAAGAAGATCCAGCTGGACCTAGGATAATGCAGGATAACCAGAATGAATCTGTCCCCTCTTTGCCAGCATAAAGAGGGGTAATAATGAGTCCCAATAATAAAAGAGTCCCAGCAATGCGGGAAGTGAATGCTACCTTAGCACAAGACATCACTGACTTGCAATGTCTTTCTATATGCTGTGGGTATTGCCCTTTTAGGGCAGTTGATACACAGCATCAGATTGGTAGAAATCCCCTATCGTATCCCTGGCTTGGGTGCCAGAACTTTCAGTGGGATCTGAGATAAACCTGCACAGGAACACAGTTACAGGCTTCTTGTTTCCTTTCTTGACCTACAGATTTCCCTTTTTGACCTACAGGGCTGGAATTTCTGGGGTGCTTTGAACATGACTCAGGCGTTTGGTTTCTTTTCAGATGAGCAGAATGGGATTTGCTGCTGCAGCTTGAAAGTTCCTCAAAGTCAAAGAACCAACATGATTCAAACATAGAAGGAGGGCACGTAATGTGAGATTTATTCCTTTAGCAATTAGTTTGCAGCTGAGAACTAGGAAAATGCACAGAGCATTGTCTGTGAAAGGGAGAATGAAGAGAATGCCATAATTTTCAGCATATGGGAGTGAGCTGGTTATGAATTTCTGATTATAGCTTTGCTCTGAACAGATTTTTATTAATTCTGCAAGATTGCTGCTGGACATAGGGAAGAAATCAAATCAGCTGTCCCACATAGTGAGATGTTAGTACAGGGCTCCGTGCTGGCACTCAAGTCCTTGCCACTCCAGCAACTTGATTTAATGGGTAGAAGGACCTCAAGATCTCAGCTCTGCAGGAGTGTCTGGCTGCCGGGATGGGTGGCTTACTTTGAATGCCTCTAACTCCAGGAGAGCTTTGTTTATTCTAGTTATTGTAGGATATGGACCCAGGTTCACACCGTATCTGCAAAAAGAAAAGGGTTTGTGAGGTACAGTCAGACAGCCAGTGAGCAGAAAGACAGAGCAGTGTTCTGTGCCTGCCACGTGTCAGCACATCTCACATCTGTATTAAGAGAAGTTCATTCCTGCAGGTTTAAAAATAAACGCTAATGGAAAAGCTAGCTAGTTTTCTTCCATTTTCACTAGGTGTTTACGTAGTGTTTAGCTTATGGTAAGAAGGCAGTACAGGTTTCTTGGGAATCTTGCAGTCACTACTTGTGCAGGTTTAGGACTTTCAACAAATACAGTCAGATTACTCTTTTCTCTGCCTTGTGCAAAGTAGATATGGGGCAAAGAAGAAGAGAGGTTGTAGAGTGCAGGCAATCTTAGCTTTTCTATAAGGATACAGATCAAGCTTTCTCTGGGGCCTCTGGGAAGAAAGACTAGCTCCTCATTTCCAAAAGCCTCCAAGAGACAAAGAACTTATGACAAACTCATGCAGAGAAGCATGTATAATTGGATAGGGCAAGATATGGATCTTTCCTAACACAAGGAGAAACAGAAGTTAAGTTCTGCCAGTCTGGCATAAGGAGTAGATGCTCTTGAAGAACACCTCAAGCTTAGCCTTAATTACCTTTCAGCATTGCCAACTTGAGGCACCAAGCACAGATCAGCCATGGATACCTACAAATGGAGCACAGAAAAGAGACCAGAGTATTACTTTTTCAGCTGGTGGTATCTGATATCATTTCATAGATAGGTTTAGGATGAACAAAGGAGTTGTCACAACAATCCCATTATTTAAGTGAGCACTAATAATGCCACAACAGTGATAGGAAAGGATCCTTACAGAAGTCAATAGCACAAAAGTGATCAGCCCTGAGGGAGCTTTGTAATTATCATGGTGACCTCAAACACACAGTGCTTCTAAAGCAACTGCCAGTAAGTAAACAAGTGCTGGCAAGTTGCAGAGGGAGAAGTTGGGGGGATGGGTATAGGTGTTGCATGGCTGGGAAAGGATGTATAAATTTTGCTTGTTTGCATTGCTGAAGCATCAGAGCTCCACCAAGATCAGGAACTGCTGAATGATAGGACCTTTGTATGCAGGCTCAGGGACTTACAATCTGAAAAGAACACTCCTTATATATAATACAGTTAGCTGCTTAACTGCACAAAAGGCAACTGTTTCCACCCTATTACCCAGGTCACGAAACTGTAGGCACCTTTCAGGGCACACATTACTTTCCAGCGTGAGACCTCATTACTAATATTTTCCCACCTTTTATAGGAAGGATCTCATTGTTTGCCAAACAGGACTACTAAATGGAAGAGGGCTGAGTTGCCTCTAGCTTGGAAAGGGTCAGAACAACCTGAATGCAATCTCTTTGTGCAGTCCGCCCATATTAAAATTGGAGAAACAGAGCAGCAAAATGATACAACTTGGTTAAAGTTTACACAAGACAGAGCTAAGAACAGAACTTGCATTTCTTGAGCCATGCTTTGCCCCTCAGATGGGATACTCTAAATCTACTAAGAGTGAAAAGAATCATCATAGAATGGCCTGGATTGAGAAAGGACCTCAAAGATCATCTACTTTCACCCATCCCCACAGTGGGCAGGGTCACCAACCACTAGGCCAGGCTTTCTCTGAGTGAAAAACTTCCTCCTAATACCTAGTCTAAATCTCCCCTGTCTCAGTTTAAGACTGTTCCCCCTTGTCCTATCACTATCCACCCTCGTAAACAGCCGTTCCCCCTCCTGTTTATACGCTCCATTGAAGTACTGGAAGGCCCTAATATCCCCAGTGTTCCAGGAGAGCGGCTCAGCAACCACATCAGCCATCTCAGCACCCTGGGATGCATATCATCTGGCCCCATGGACTTATATACATTCAATTTCATGAGGAAGTCTCAGACTTGTTCCACTGTTACAGTGGGATGGAATCCACCCCCCTCACCCACACCTAGAGATTCAGGGTCCTAGCAAACGTGGGGAGCCTGACAACCAGTGAAGACTGAGGCAAAGCACTTATTGAGTACCTCAGCTTTTTCCACGTCTCAGGAAGCCAGTTCTCTGCTCTCATTTATTAGAGGGGGAACACTTTCCTTGGTCTGTCTCCTCCTGCCTATAGAACCCATTCTTGTTATTTTTCACATCCCTCGCCAAGTTCAGCTCCATCTATGCCTTGACTTTCCTCATCCTATCTCTACATGTGTGGACAACAAAAGTACTTAGCCTGTTCCCACATTGTTTAGTGGCAGCCAGTTCACAGACTTTAGACAGAAGTGCAGGATCTGGCTATCAGCAGTTCATAAGCAGGGACAAATAAACATCTGAATAGCTATTTGTAAGTCAGTAATGGCTTAAGTAGGGTTCATACAGCTATTTTTCTTATAGTATAGACACTGCACGTAGTACAAGGCACAGGATATGGTTGTGCTGTGTCTCTACAACTAATTCCCTTTCCCAGTTAATGGAACGTGCTGGGACACATTACACAACACATAACTCTCTAGTACTTACCTCATCTCCCACACAGTAGCGTCCAGCAGTGTGCTGCAGAATCTGTTCTAGTGCTGCCAAGAGAGGTGGTATACTGGAGTAAGGCATTGGAAACTCATTTGAAAGGAACCTCAGAGACCTTTTTAACTGCGAATTATGAACAAGCACATTTTAACTCTGAGAAGAGGATGAAAAAGGTGCAGTACAGGACAGAATCTAGAAAGAACAGAAATCCTACAATAACATAGTTACACGAGTCTTTAGTTTTCCCTCAGCCTTCTAGGATCCAGCTGTTTCAGGCAATGCAGATAAGGTCCTAGGAGCACAATGTGGAGATATGTGAGAGTAGGAAGAGAAAAAGTAAAAAAGTTCACTATTCAGAAGTGAAGATGCACCAGCCATTCTAGCATATGGAGGAAAGTTTGGAGGAAACAAAAAGTAAAGAAATACTCTGCTACATGCCAAATTCTGTGGGAGTTTGCCAGAGATTTCTTTGGACAAAAGAATACTAAAATAGGTTGATAGAATTTAAAAGCAAAAGGCTCTACTTTAGGAGCAGCTGAGTGGAAAGCAGAAGTGGTGTCAGCCCTCATACTTCAGGGTGAATCAACTGTGGCAGCATAGAGGATGGCCCTGGGATTTTCCTCTTCCATGCACAGCAGTGGAAGTATACTGTGGACAGCATTTTTCTTCCAACACCTTAGAGAGCTAGTAGTACTGGACAAGGGACTCTGAGCAAGAAGACCACTGTGTCTCCCAGCCTGGTTGAGGAGAAAGTAGAGCTCCAGTGGTGCAGCATGCTGCCTCACAGTTTTGAAGGGTAGTGAAAGTGCTGAGCATTTTGGATGCAGGATATACCTTGGAATCCAGATGTGATGCACTGCTGAGCCCATTCCATTTTTTTCTCCCCAATTTTGTTCAGGATGCTCAAATTCTGTGAAGGCAAGCAATCTCCAGATTAAAAGGACAGCTGTTGGCTGGACCGTGCCTAGTGAGGGCAGATTAAGAAGTGCCAAGCTTGAGTATCCTGCCTGAACTTGGCCTGCTGAGTCAGCCCTGACCTCCCTCTTGCTGAACCATGTGCTCTGCTTTCTCCTAGACCTGTTCTTCTGTAACAGAGGCTGCCAGGGTATTCTTCTGTCCAAGTTCTTGGCCTCACTCCCTCTTCCTGAAACATTGTATACTCTGCTCTGAAACCATATGGGTTCAGTTGTTTCTGGAAAGAACCATGGGGTGCTACGGGATTTTCTTTGTATGAAATTCTCTTGCCATTGGCAACAGATCAAGCAGAGGCTAAGCATAGATTTCATCTGCTAACAGAGTCTTAAAATCTGCCACTCTATTGGCCAACAACAGCATAAAGAGACTGAGCTTTAAAAAGTTACAAACTCCTGGAAATCCATCCTGTTTTTCTCATTTAGATGGATATGACCAGGCAATACCTGGAGCGGCTGAATGCCAGAAGCAATGTGATCCGAGATCATTCTGACTTGGGCTCTTTTCTTTGGATCTTGGGGCAAGAGTCTGGGGTTAGGACAAGTGTCTTCTAGGTACTGAATTATAGCCAGCTGTAATGAACAAAGAGATAAGGGAAGGTTATTGGAGAGAGGGGGAAAAGTAGAAAAGTATGCATCCAGAACACTTAGGAAAGGGAAATTTCAAGTTGGTCCAACAAAATACAATAGTTTTCAAATAGAATTTGTTCCTAGTCCGAGGAACAGCATATCCCCTTAGATACTTGGTTAAGACTTTCTGATTTAGACCTGCTGTAGTTTGAGACAAACTGGCACAGCACTCTAAGCCAGACTACTGACTGCTCAGTAAAAGGTGGAATTTTGAACCAAAGCTGAGTTGACAGGAGTTTCCCTATAGGGGTTACATGCTATTTTTTCTCCCCTCAAGTGGGATTCTTTATCACAAATGTTATTTGTTCTGTAATACACAGATGAGAGGTCTGAGGGAACACAAAGGGAAAGCTTCTCCCCTGCCTTCTGGTCAGCAGCTTGATTCAGTGTTTAGCAGGTATGTGGCTGTTAACTCACCGACTGAGTAATGGTGATACCATCAATTTTCAAGGCTGGGACTTGCTGCATTGGATTCACTGCCTTGAATTCAGCAGAAAACTGTGGAAATGAACCCAAGATTATTGCAACCAGTACTTTTTCTTGTTTTCTTCCTCAGGCTCCCACAGGGCTTTTTTTTTTTTTTTTTTTTAAACCTGGCTTTTCCCTCTGCCTCAGTGCTAACATTTGCAGTAAGTTGTGCTGTACTATTAGCCTACTACAGCAAGTTCCTGCTGAGGCTCGGAGATTACTTCACCCAAGGTGAGATTGCCTTACCTCTTTATAATCCATCAATGCCAAGCCCAGGATGGGTGGCAGTACAGCAGTATCTCTATCACCTTTCTAATTGGAGATCTCTTCTGGCAACACAGCCTTTGGCAGGCCATTTGAAGCCTTTTGCTATATCATTTGGCATCTTTTGGATGGCCCTCTCTGTTCTGCTCTCCCTTCCTGATGCTAGATATGTTTGGTTATATCCTGCTAAGCAGGAGCAAAAGATCTTCAGACTTATGAAATTCAATCACAGATCTTTGAGGCAGAGGTGAAAATCTTTAGTCTCCTGCAATCATCTCCTTTTACTCTGCATCCCAGGGAATACTGACTGAAAGCAACTACTACAGAGAAGCTGTGAGTAATTTAGTAACTTTCCTTAGTGCTCATCCCAATTCCCCTGGTGATCCCCAAGTTCAGTACCCTCGAAGGGACCAATGGTAGCTGTATCCTTACCTGCTGCCCCCCATCCTTCACAAGGTTCACTGGTACCTGGTCATAGGCAATCCCTTTAAGAGCCAGTGCTAGGGAGAAGAGAGTACACAGCTTCAGACAGGCACACTGAGACCAGTTTCATTGGTAGTGGTCTCATGGAAATGTTACTATCTCCATTTGGGGAGGAAAAAAAAAAAAAAGGTTTTAAAACTAAAAAAGACCCTATACTTCAAGAAAGGCAGCCTGAGTCCAGTGAGAAGACAGCACTCTATGAAGGACCAAGTGTAAATGAAAGACCTAAGAGCAGTCTTGGCAAAACACTGTATTATTCAAAACAAGCTTTGCTGCTCTTTGGAGCACAGCACTTGCTGACAGAGGCTTAGGTAGGGCAGGTGATCCTGCGCTCACCTTCCAAACTGTGTTCAAGACTGTCTCAGTTTAAGTAGGGCCCATTCCCAGCCCCGTTTGGCTCTTAGGGCGATTTGATCCATATTGGTATAAAAAAAGAGTCTAGCGTCCCTTGAAATATTATGGAACAAACAGTCATTTGCATTATGATAGCTTTACAAAAGCAGTTTCCTGTAACAAACTGCATACACAAATCTGCAAAAAATACTAAGAGAACAGAAAACTCTTCCAAAGCCTGTTGAGCAAGATTTGTCAACAGTTGAGCAATGAGCTGCTGCTTCTGCCCTCCAGTATGGAAAACTGGGGAGAAGCTTACACCAGCGATGTGCACCTTCCTGCTTGAATGTTGGATGATTATAGAAGATACCCTCAGATTCCCTGCTAACTGAGAAGATCTCCTGCCTGCTCCTCTCTCATCCTGCTGCTCCAGGTAGCCTGTGGTGTTCCCTCCCACTCCAGAGCAGGGTGAAGTAAACGCTGTGTCACTGTCCCAGGTTCATGTTTGCTGATCTCTATTCAGTGACTAATCTTGTCAGTGAAAGGCTGGGGATACCATAGCAACACCAAGACCATAAAATTAGTTCTTACCGATTCTCACTCTCCATGAACAGGAGCTTCGGAAATAGCTGTAAAGTATTGGCTGAGAAGAGAAAGACAGATGAAGTGGTTATGTGGCAGGAATACCAGAGTATTTTAAAGGAGGGCAGTGCATGATCAGAAGGCATTTCAGGAGGCATAAGATACGGCAGAGCAAAGTTTGCCAGGGGAGACAGCTTCTCTCTGGAAGTGTCTGTTCCTGTTCTGGCTGTGCAAGTAGTGCTCCTCTTTTTCATTCTGATCCTTTGAATGTTCAGTTGCATTTCTTTTCAGCAACGTACAAGCGATCTTAAAATTGTCCCCTACAAGGTTTCCCTCTTTGTCTCTATCAGACGCTGCTAACTTCTCTCCTGTCATATATTTTTGAAGCTAATTCCTCCGTGATTTTCCAAGCCGAGGAAGGCACAACCAGCATCTTTCCAACTGAAATGAGCTACTGCTGTTCAAGACGAACACCAAGAGAGCAGACACCTCATCTTCATCTCGTGTCCAGCACCAATGCAATTTTCCTGCATGCTTTCACCCCAAGCAAGCTCTCACCTTTTCTGAAGCCATGGTCAGTGTGTGCGGTTCAGCCCGGGAAAAAAAAGAACTGCGCTTCTCTTTCCCCTTTAACTCAGCTGGGACGGGACAAGGATTTAGGAGCCAATGAGTAAAGCACCACGCCCCCAAAGTCTATGTTCAGGACACAGGTAACCAGCCAGTTGGATTCAGTCCTGGGAACTGCAGCCAGCTGCACATGCATCCCCACGTGCTGTGCTGCAGCCCCAGCCTTGCTATCAGAACATATTAATCAGCTTTGAGCTTGGAGTTCACTTATCTTTAAGGTCCCTTCCAACCTAAGTCATTCTGTGTAAAACTTTAGGAGCCGTACTGCGTTCTCTAGCTTTTTGTCCTGGATAAATAAGACAGCTGGAGAGACTGTCAGGCGCTCTGCAGTTGCCAGTGCAGAAACACAGCTCAGGGACACAAATCGATGGGACTGAAGCTGTGCGCAGTACTTCTGTTTCACCGGGCAGCGGCTGCCAGCTCCTGGAGGAGGGTCCCCGGGGCTCCTGCTGCCCTCTTCCCATCAGTACCAGCCCAATCTCAGACTGGGCTGCAGGGAAAGAAACAGGAACTATGACTTCTAAATCTATCTATCTATCTATCTATCTAAATATATATAAAATATATACATACAATATATATATGTAAATATATATATATATATATTTAAGGAAGCATACGGTGTCTGTGAGATGCTATTTGACTCGTTCTTCCTGGGGACCTGGATGATAACGTTTTGGCTTGCAATCTCATTTCTTTCACCACAACTGTTGCAGATTCTGGTCCCTCAGCTGGCAGAGACGTTTCTCTTGACCTTCTCTACAGCTCCTTGTCCCTTTGCAGCCTGCACTTATTTGTAACTAAATCGCGTTAAGCAAATTGCTTCCCTCTATAATTTCAAGAGCTCTGCCACCGCAGAGCCGTAGATCTGCCTTTATTAACCACCGTTTCCGCCCTTCTGCAATCCTGCGGGCTCCAGAAGGCAACGAGACGGATAGAAAGGCAACAACCAGCCGGTGGCGGCCGGGGCGCGGCCCAGGCCATCTGAACAGAGGGACGGGGAAATCGCGGGCTTCTAGCGGCTCTGCCCGCCGGCTCTGCCCGCCGCCGCCGCCCGCCCCCCTCCCGAAGCCGCCGGTACCTTGGCCACGGCGGAGCTCATTCCGGCAGCAGATCCGGCGCTCCGGCAGGACTACGGCTCCCGGCGTGCCCCGCGCTCGCCTCCCGGCTCGCCCCGCACCCGGCCTGCTGCCGCGCGGCGGAGTCCCGTCCATGCCGGCGGCGGGGGGCGGCAGGGCCGGGTCGGGCCCGCTCCGGCAGCGGGGAACCCGCCGGCCGCAGGGAGCACCGCCCGTCTCCGCGCTCGCTCCTCGTCCTCGGGCGGGCTGGCGGGCCGGGCTGGGCTTCGTCACCCTCCTCAGCTTCGTCTCCCGCTTCTACCGCCTACCCGAGCCGCCGCACGTCTGGTACGGGCCGGGGATCAGAATTTTAGCAAAGACACTGCCTGATAAGGCTAAAGTACGCGCCGCGCTGTCGTCCCAGTGAATGTAATGCGTTGTCCTTTATAGAATGTGTGGCAGTAACCCTTTAGATGATGAAAAATGGAAGGAAAAAACAGTCCTGGATTTTTTTACAGTTGTTGACATTGCAGTAGGTTGTTCTGTGTTTATTTTTTCCAGTTGGGATGAAACCCACTTTGGGAAGATGGGAAGTTACTACATTAACCGGACCTTCTTCTTTGATGTCCATCCTCCTTTGGGGAAGGTAAATGGCACTGCTCCATGTGTTTCAGAAGCCCCAGATTTGTCCCCTTTTTTCTGGTTGATGGCTGTGATGAACGCCAACACCTCTCCCAGCTGTTGTTGGCTTCATGGTGTTTGCGTTCTGCATCCCGAGCCCTAGCTTGAGTCTTCTCCTCTTTGTGGAAATGCTTAGTATGAGGAAACAAATCAGTGTTGCTGCTGGTATTGGGAAGGTTTGAGCATGTGGAAGTTGAGAAATGAACTATGTGGTCCAGAGGGGATGTTTAATTGAAGCTTATGGATTAAAAGGAAGCAAATGGTTTTTGATGGCTTCTCTGCAGTTCAGATGCCTGCCACGAAGCCATGGCTTGCTGTAGGGAACTTGTCCTAGCAGTAACAGAAGGTTTGCGCAGGGTTGATAAGGCTCTCTTCTACCTCAGGTTGTCTTCCTTTCAGGCTCAGCCTCCTATGGGAGCACCTTTGGAGACAGAATTCAATCTGCTAAACCCCACACAGAGGGCTACAAGCCTGCAGTTGTCATTGCAATCAGAGTCGAAGTTTTGATCCCTTCTGGTGTTGCTTTTGGACAAGGACAATATGGATGCATGTGAATTCTGAAACCATTCTTTGGATGATGTGTCTGAATTAAGTTACTATGCTGTGAATTGGACTTGGCTTGTATGAAAATCTTAGCTGCTGCTGTTTTGGGTTCCCTCTTTGGGTTTTCCTGATCAGTTCTTTCACTTTTTTCAGATGCTGATTGGACTTGCTGGCTACCTGAGTGGATATGATGGAACGTTTCCTTTTCAAAAGCCAGGGGACAGATATGAACAGCACAACTACATGGGAATGAGAGGGGTAAGGCATGAAAGGCTAGTATCAAGCTTTTTAACTCTCCTGTGCTTTTCAGTACAGAGTATTATGTCTTAAGAGCAGCTCTATTAGATTAGATCAGAGATCTGTTTGGCCTTGTGTCTTGTCTCTAAGCTCCCTAAAAGAGTGCTGGTAGTTGTACTGGGAGTAAATCCTGATGTCTGTCTGTGAGAGGCTATGTGAAAAGTGAGGTGATTCTAGAGGTTGTCTCTTACTGTGAATTTAAAGGGACTATAGTCTTGAGTGGGACAGGTGTATTACCTGTCCTACAAAGGGAACGGTGCTGAGCTTGGGCTTCTGCTCACCCTGCTGTGCTTTGCTGAAGTTCCTGATGGCTGGGAGCCAGGGATCTCAAGAAAACTAGGATCATTCTGCCTCCAGTGAAACTAAGCTGAATGAGCCAAAATGGGGAGATTACTATTCAGACTGGTATTCTGCTTGAAACCCTGGCTATGCTGTTACCAAGGGAGACTTAGAGCCACAAGCATGGCAGCAGATAACTCCAGTCAAAAGAGCTGCCAGTTGCTGGTGCCTAGAAAGAAGGATGAAAACAGGAAGGTGTATTTCTTTGGTTTACTTACCCAGTCTTTAGCTACTCATGGTTCTACATTTCCCTGAGCCGAGTTCTGTGTTCTTTGTCCTTCAGCTACCCTCACTCTCATTTGTCTAGAGAACGTGATGTTAGTCTGCTAAAGATGTAAATAGAGATATATGTTGTTCTTAGATTTTATATTCTAATATCTTGTTGAAATAAGTTGAGTATGGTGGACATGTAATGTGTTTACTTGACATTTGTTTTTATGAATATATGATGTTGTCTAGAAGGAGAATGACTAACTGTTGTTCCTGACACCTCTAGAGACAGAACAGTGTAAGCAACTGTTGTTCTCTGAGCAGTATCTTTGCTCATTTGGCTTTTGTCTGGTGATATCAGTGAGTCGATTCAGTAACTTCAGCACCTTCTGTTGTTGATAGGTATACAGCATGAAGGAAGGAAAGAGATGTATGTGTTTTCACATTGGAGAAAGGTATAACTCCTCCCATTATTTTCTTTTCCTACAGTTCTGTGCATTCCTTGGCTCCTGCCTGGTACCCTTTGCCTACCTCACAGTGCTAGAGCTGTCCAAGTCTCTGCCAGCAGCCTTACTCACAGCTTTCATCCTTATTTTTGGTAGGTGTTCCTGCTACAGCAAAGTGGAATAGATGAATTCAGAGAATGTCATTTCTGGCTTACCATGTTTTACCTGGCAGGTTTTATGCCTACTGAGAGAGGCTCCCAAAATCCAAGTCATTCTATTTTATATGCAGCTTTTTAATTGGCAATCTTCTTGAGGATTTTACAGTCAAATGTTTATCGATATCTCTGTTATGTGCATGACCCCGGCGTTGGACTACATTTCACATCACTTTTAAGAATTTTTACAACACACACAGTCAGGAATAATTTTACCCACTGGTGAAATATTGATGTCTCCCATATGAACTGCAGAGATATTTAATAACCAGCTGCACTACTATGGAAGAGTTCACAGTAAGAAATAAGTAATGTTCTTTGTGGAACTGAGCCAACAGTGGAGCAATGAGCGTTTCAGATGAAGCTGCTCAAATCAGAGCATTACTGGGAGATGTGGATATTGAGGCACAGGGACTTAAAATTCCCAAGTCGTATTCATTTTTTAAAGATGATATCTGAAAGATGACTTCTCCTTCTGCATCATCCTCAGGCACCATCCTGGTGCTTTAGTAGATTAATCATTGCTGTCTGCAGCACTCTCCATCTGAATATGTTTGGCACACTGTGGGTGCTGTTTCACAGGTACTGCTCTGCTGCCTGGTTTCTGTGAGTGAAAGTTTATTTCTTACCCAATTAGACATTGAGTTGTTTCAGCCTGCTTCAGGTTCTAAAATTTCCCTTCTTCTTTTTGACTCAACTACACCAAATAAGCTGTCTTCCTGCCATGTTAGCTTCACTCTGTAACCACAAACATTTCTGCTATTGTTGTGTGTCTGCAGATACAGGCTGTATTACTTTGTCTCAGTATATTCTGCTTGACCCCATTCTGATGTTCTTCCTTATGGGAGCTGTTCTGAGTATGGTGAAGTGTAACTCCTGTGCAGATAGGTAAGATAAAGATTTTTGGTTTTTTAAACCGTAGGCATCCAACTTTTGCATGGATTAAGTACTTGAACACATCTCAAACTTGGTAGTCTGTGTGAATGGCTAAGACTAGATTGTTCCAGGAAACTTGGAGATGAAAATGGTGCATGGTAGATGAGATAAACCTTTAGTATAGGGGTTTGTGAAACAAGGGAGAAAGGATTAGGACAGAAGTAAACTGAGAGAGAGACTTAAATACATTATTTCTCAGGAAGAAGAATTTCAACAGAAATACTGCTTATGAAATGGTAAATCTAAAATGAAGTTCAAAATTTTTTTAAAACTCCTTGACTGGAAAGAATGTGGCATGGGACGTCGTCGGTTGGAGACAGAGGAATGAAAGATGTTTGTAGTTTGCCAAGGCTTTACTCCTTAATGGCAAAAATATTAATATGCTGTCTTGGCTCAGTCACTTTGTCTCCAGGCCAGAGTAACAGAGCTTAACCATGACTGTAATCCTACAAGTACTTATAAATCCTGCTGGACGAGGTAAAGATTGTAATTTGTTAGATTTAAAGAGGTTAAAAACTTGAGAAATACAGTTAGGATGATGGTTAGGATATTTGCTGTAAACTTATCCAAGGGGAGTGGTGATTTATAGCTGTTTGCATATGTCAGAGGGCTTCTTTGTGGCTGAGCTGTGTACAGAGCAGTTTCCATACAATGCATGCAGAATTTGAAGGCATAAAATCCTAGAATACCAAATGAGTATTTTTTGTTTCATGTGGTGTTCAAGAATGGATCCTTTAAGTCTTAGCACGATTGCAGCAAGCATAGCTGAAACACAGCTCACAAAGTCATATAGGGCCATGTGAAGCCATTCCAACTGACAGCACTTGCCCTGGGGAGTGCAAGCACCAAGATACAGGGCAGTGTTTGATCAGCTCATGATGCAGCTGTGTACCATGACCTGAACTTTTTTCTCGTGTCTTTGAAAACAGGATTAGCTTTACCTAGTCGATTTTATGTATATTAAAAGCCAGCTCTATCTCTTGTGTTGCGTAGCAGAGCAGAAGGGTTTCTAACCCAAACACAGGTATCAGGAGTCAGGAGGAAAAGGCTTTTAAATTTCCTGTCATCCTCATTCAACTTTTTGCTTCAATTTTAGTTTAGTTTGTAATTTCATTGCTTTTTGCTACAGCTTTTGTTTATTCTTCGGATAAATGTTGTTTGTGGTCTTTCTGCTTTTTTGAAAGCGGCTGCTCTTTTTCTGATGCCATCCTCCCTGTCCTTAGCTTTCTGAGCGATGTAAGCTTGCATTTTTATGGAAACTCATTAATGAAGTCTGAATTCTGATTTCAGACCTTTCACATGTGAAATTTTCTTTCAGATGATATTTCAGCTTATACATGATGTCTGTGCTCCCTTTTTTAAAGGGGAAACACAGGGCTGCCTACACTGATGCTGAACCTTGCATCAAGGGCATCCTTGCATCATGAGAATCATCTAGAGAGTGAAAGAAACACTTTCCTTTTTTTTTTTTTTTCTTTTTTTTTTTCCCCCTGTAATGCATGGGCACCTGAGAAAAAGATGGAATGCAATTTTGTGGGGTAGTGATTTGCTGTTTGTTTTTCTGATCGCAGCTGCCCGTTCATGTAGCCATAATTTATTTTCTGCTTTCATCTCTCTGTCCTGCAGGCCATTCTCTGCCTCCTGGTGGCTGTGGCTGAGTCTGACAGGGGTGAACCTTGCTGGAGCAATGGGGGTGAAGTTTGTTGGCCTTTTTGTGGTCCTGCTGGTTGGTCTAAATACAATCTATGACCTTTGGGACTTGCTGGGGAACCTCAGCTTGTCACTGGTGAGTGTAAAAAAAACTTTTTTATGTTAAGGATTTCCTTATTTTGCTTTCTTTTCTTTTATCTATGTAGTTTTAGTTTTTGATAACTAAATGGATATAGCCAAACAGTGATATTCTTATCTACAGCAAACAGGCATCTGAGGTACATTATGATGATTAGCAATGAGCATTGTGATGGAAAAAACTGTTGCCATTTGTTTTTAAAAACTTGTATATAATCTTATAAAAGTGCAAAAAAAAGGTTGTTGCTTTTTCCAGTTGGATGAATTTTATTTTGGTCTAGGTTGAAAATGCTCATTGGAAATGGCTGTACAATGCCAAATGGCCCAAAGCATGATGATATTCAGCTCTGTTATTGACCTGAGGAATCCATGCTACCTGGCAGACAGGTGTGTCTTGCAGTTCTGAGTTTGCATAAGCATAGAATATGATAAGCAGAGTAAGAATATGATGAGCAGAGCAAGCTCAGGCTGTACTTCCTGTGTACAGTGTCACAGGCTGCACAGCAGCAGTGTGCTGTAGTCCAGCAAGAGTCATAGGCAAACTCTGTAATGGCAGGCTCTGCAGTTTATCCTGAGGATGGTGAGAGCCAGAGACTGCCTGATTTCACTCACCTTTAGTTCTTATAAGCTCTAAGAAATTCACTAGTGTATTTGGGTGCCCTATTCTAATATATTGTATAATGGCAACTGTGAAATCTGCTACTGGGAGAAACATCTTGATAGACCATTTACTGTTTTGCAAGCAGCAGGATAAAAAATAATTCTTTGAGCACATCTTTTGAGAGTTGTTCAGTTCTCTCCTTGTCTCAGCCTCTCATGAAGCTTGGAAATTCTATTTCTTTCACTTACTGTTTTTGTCCTGTCTCATAAACAGTGGGGGACTTGGGGGGCTTTTTCTATTCCTGCTGTGTGATTTGTTTTCTCTGATTAATGTGAATCAATATGAGCTGCAAAGATGCAGTGTTCCAGCTCCAGAGAAGCACTTCTTGAGCAAAGTCAGTTAATTGCATTTGAAATGGAACAAATCCATCATGTCTAAGCTTTCTGCCAGCAGACGGCTGCACAGTGATTTCATTTGTGCTGCTGGCAGCAAAAGCAGCAAGCCCCTGAGTGTTAGAATATGTAAAGAAATTTACTCCAGAAGGTAGATGCTTCTTTCTGAATACCTAAATATTTGGCAACTGTGGTGCTTGAGGAGGGAAGAAAAAAAAAAAAAAAAGGATTAAACCCATGAAGTTTGAATAACTTATCTCTGCATTTGTTAGGAAACTACTTATTTACATGCAGTGTTTCAGGGACTAGTCTGATTCCTAGAATTTTCAGCTTATCTTGGTTCTCCATCCTAGCTTGCTTGATGTTTTCCTTCAAGAGTGTTTTCTCTTTTGATGTGGCATTGAAGTCTGTGGTTGTAGGCTTTGATCTTTGTGAAAGAGATTTCTCTTTCAGTCATTTTGCTTAGGGGACTGGAGATTAGCTCATGTCCCACTGATGCATAAATTTGGTTACGCACCATCAATCAGCATTTGTCCAGGTGTCCAGTAGTTGTTAAGTGTTCTGCTTAAGTACCTGTGCTGAGCTGCTGCTTCTCCTGTTGGCTTCAGTAGGTTCTTATTTCTGTAAAACGTTCAGCTCTTTATCATAGAATCGTTTGAGTTGGAAGGGTCCCTTAGAGGCCATCTGGTCCAACTCCCTGCATTGATCAGGGATACCTACAGCTATATCAAGTTGCTAAGAGCCCCATCCAGCCTCACCTTGACTGTCTCCAGGAATGAGACATCCACCCCCTCTCTGGGCAACCTGTTCCAGTGCCTCACCACCCTTATTGTAAAAAAAACCTTTCCCTTATATCTGTTACTTTTCCCATTATTTCTGAATTCTTTGTATCTGTTAGTAAGGGATATTAAGGAAAATGGTTTGCTTAATGAGTGTATGATAGACTCCATGTTAGGAAGAAAAAAAAAAAAGGAGAAAAAAAGGTAAGAACATTTGCCTCAATCAGTTTTGTAGTTATTTGTGAATGAACATTGATGGTATTTTCTTGTCCCACAGCTGTTTATTGCCAATCACGTGTTTAGATGATTTGTTCTATGGCCAGCAGGGTTAGCAGGATGTGATCACGCAGTCACAATCTAGCACAGCTGTGTACAAACTGCCACTCTCAGTGATTTAGGTGGAGTGCTCAACTTTTGTGTCAAGGCAGCTGAAACATTGAGGATATGTTGCTGACTCTTTGTAACTTCTGGATGAGGAGCAAGAAGTTGGTGTGTGAGAGTATCCTTGCTAAGTGAGCTGGTTGAGGAAACATACCTAGCCCTTGTTACATTCAATCTATACAGGGAGACAGTATCTAGTAGCTTGTGCACTCATCTTTCCCTTTCACTGTTTGATCTAGGTTGCTTTTGTTCCAGGTCATGTTTGGGAAACATTTCCTAGCTCGAGTGCTCTGCCTCATCTTGCTTCCACTCACCCTCTATGTGGCGATGTTTGCTGTTCATTTTGCAGTATTAAATAAAAGGTATTTCAGTTTTGTTTTTGTTTTTTGTTTTTTGTTTTTTTTCCTACAGAAGAAAAACCATCTGTCATCTTTGAATTAATGGAATCTTTGAATTGATTATGGATTTCTCCATTTACAGCATCAAAAGCACAAAATGAGCTGTGTCTTTGTTTAATTCCCTTCCCAGACTCCTGCATTGTTCTTAGAGAAGGGCTCTGGCCAAGCTGGCAGTGAAACAGAATTTGAGCTTGAGACATTCTGACATGTGAATTGAGTATCCTAACCAAGTCCTCAGTATCTATTTTTTTTTTTTTCCCCCACCTTTCTTCCTGGACTTGAATATGTCTCAAATCCATTCTCTTTTTTTTTGTTGTTGTTCTTTAAATTAAAAAGCATACCCCTCTCCTTCTCACTCCCTCAACCTACCCTTCCCCGCTCCCCAAAAAGGCAGTGCATTCCTGAAAAATGCTTTGACTGTGATGAAAAATGTCTGGTAGCTCTTCCTGTAGAGAGAACTGTAGACTGAATGCCTTCTGGTAAGGAGGGCATTTATTTGGAAAGCAGCAGTAAAATAGTCCAATAATGATTTCCCATATGCTGCCATAAGAGATGAGGTGAAAAAACCATTTAACCATTAACAAGAATGTAAAATTAAATCTATTATTTTTTCAGTTCAAGTCAGCTGGTTTTACCACTTATTAGTTAGCAGAAATGAGACTTGGGAAACCTCAAGGAGAGGCTTTGTTAGATGTCAGCTGGCAGTGGGTTTTGTTTGTTATAAGAGCACCCACAAATACAATTGATTATGCTTTGTTCAGTGCCAGAAGGAACACATTTTTATGTTCTCGTGTTCTTGTCCATTTCCTGCAAGAGTGTGTGTATCAGCTGTGATTCACAGCATTAGAGATGCAATTAAGGAAAACCCAATCATTCTTCTCCTGAGACCAAGTCTGTTATTTTGTTTTCGTCTGGTTTTCTTTTTCTTTCAGTAAAAACAATCTGATAGTGCACAATGGAACTTTGTATGCTATGTTTTGCCAGTCTTTGAATTATCACATTTTTTGCTCCGTGTTTTAGTGGTCCTGGGGATGGTTTCTTCAGTTCTGCCTTTCAGTCCCAGCTGATTGGGAACAATCTTCATAATGTCTCCATTCCAGAGCGTGAGTATCCAAAGGAGTAAACTGTTCTGAGCTGTCAAAATATGTGGGACTTCAGATAAAAGCCACATCTCCTGTGAAGTGCAGGATAGATACAGTTTTGTGTGTATGCACCTTCACTTTTTTTTGGCCTTTATTTTGTTTCAGACAACAAAAAGGGATTTCACCTGTTCAGCCTAGAACCTAGCACTTCTCTTTATGTTAAAATGATTTGGGAGAGATATATAATGTTTGATTGAAACTTTTAGAACAGTTTCACTGAATAGTAGTGGATGGTGATGGAAGGAAAGCTTGCAATGAACTATTTGGATTAACACTTCAGTCAGGAAATGTGCTTTCATCAAAACAAAGCAGGAACACGTATGCCTAATTGGAGCACTGTAGGCTGGCTGCAAGAGGTATTTATAGGAGAGATGCCTTCTGCTTTTTTTCCTTATTCCTTTCCATTTAGATTTGGCCTATGGGTCTGTGGTCACGATGAAGAACCTTCGGATGGCAGGGGGTTACCTACACTCCCACTGGCACCTCTACCCAGAGGGTGTTGGGGCTCGCCAGCAGCAGGTTGGTGTCCTGCAATACTGCCTCTAATCGTAGCCATATACTCACTCCCATTGCACTTTGTGTTAGATGTATTTGTGGCAGGAGCTGTGTTATCTTCTCAGCATCTGTAATCTTCTTGATGCCAATGCTGAGCACTTAACTTGGAATCCTGAATGTGAAGAGCCCACCAGTTTGCACCAGGGAGGTGACTGAGAGTAACAAAGCTTCACTGCGGTAGCAAGACCCATCTCCATAGATGGAGGCCACTAGGACTTAAATATAATGAAAAGTAATGATCTGTAATGAAAATGTTGTTGTTACCTCAGGCAAGAATGTAAAACTATTAAAAGCAAACCTATTACTTGTGTTAAAATCAACAGAATAGAAATGCTGAGTGTTGTTTCCATTTGTGCCACGGGCCTCTGTGATGTTTTGTGAATTACTTTCTCATTTGTGCCTTATTTTCCTCATCCGTCACCAGGGAAATTGTAAGGCTTTGTTCACTAAATTGGATATCTGTATGTTCATAAGCTGCCCGCAATGAAAGGTGCTTAGCTGAACTCTCAAAGGGCTTGTGTTTAAGTGATTAACCAGTAAATTAAAAAAAAAAAAAAAAAAAAAAAAAAAACCATGTAAGTGTTGCTAATTAATTATTACAGAAATTAAGTGCATTTCTTGTGTTTGTCTGACATGATCAAGTTTCATAAATCTTTGCTGCTTCTGTGGCTTTCCCAAGATAAACTTTAGTGTCTAAAAATTGTTTTGAACTGTTTGACAGAAAGTTTCTGGAGAAAAACAAGTGTTTATTTTTAACTCAGACTCTGTTATGAGGAAGAGGATTTCAAAAATAAATTTTAATTAATCTTTTCTTGCTGTTCTTCCCAGCCAGAAATACTTCCAATGCTGTCAGGTGACAGTGATGTTTATTATTGTAGATGGAGCTATAATGCCAAAACTGACTTAAGAGCAAGCCAAATCTAAGTGCAGAATATGCTTTATGGCAGTAAAAACAAGCAAGAGGGAATTGAAAGGTGTTGATGGGAATTTCCTTTGGGGTAGGTGGGAGAGGATGGATATCCCCTTTCCTGCCAGTGATCCCTACCCTGGAGGGGTACGCAGAGGGGAAGGAATTTACAGCTTCAAGGAGAACTGGGGAGTAAGAGATGGAGATGGTGATCTCTCTGTCTCCTCTCCTGATGGTATGACATCAAGGTGTATGAGGTTCCAGCTCACCCTTTTTCCCACCCTCAGACACTCTTGTATGTTCTGCCTCAGTCACCCACCCACTAGGTGGTCCACTTGCATCCAGGTGGGAGGCACAGGTGTGAGGCTGGGCTTGGGTCCTGGAGAGCAGGGTTGCTGCTTCTGCAGCTGGGAGAGAAGAGGAGGCCAGATGGCCTGCCCTGCTCTTGGTAGCAGTAAGAAAAGTTACTTTGTGTGAAGCTGAGCAAGTTAGTGAACACTAGCTAGTTAGCACATACTGCTTTATGAGTTGGGCCCTGAAACCTTAATTTGGAACTTTTGGCACTAGTGTAACAGTTATCTTAATCAGCCTGTTGTTACAAAACTCTACCAACGATGCCGGTTTATAAAGTCAGTGCTGTTTCCATCTACTCATGCTGATCAGTGATATTTCAAGAGGTTCAAGCTTAGATATCCTGTTGTTTTGGAAGGAACCTCTAAATTAGCGTAGAAGGAGGGCAAACTGGTTAGTTGGAAGATATTATTCGTAGGGCAAGTGAACTGCTGTTAAGTGTAGCCCTCCAGAGCAGATGTGCTGTACCCTGATGAAAGGGTGTGATCTGGGTTAAGCAGTGGCCAGCAATTGGCCTTCTATGGTGGAATATCATAAAGGTCATGCCAAGTTTTTTTGTATTAGTAATGCATTCATTTGGACCTTCAATTTGCTGATGAATGCATCTTTGCTATCACCAGCTTTTTTTTTTTTTGCTTAGTAAAATAATTTATCTTCTGCTTTCAGGTCACAGCCTACTTACATAAGGATTTGAATAACCTGTGGATTATAAAGAAGCATGATTCAGATACAGGTAACAAATACTGATAAAGAGTCTCTTATAACTGCTGCTTCATCTGTTAACATAAATATTTTGAGTTCCCTCCAGGGCAAAGTGTGCTTCATAGATATGAGATGAGGTGGAAGGGAGAACAAGGACAATCTGACCCTGCGTTTGTGTCTGCCCTGTTATTGTTTGGTTTTTTTTTCTCCATGTTGTACAGTTAAAGTAAATCAGCTTTTCTCAGCTGAAGGTCACCAGATGGGGTTGCAAATAGCAGAGAGGAAATTAATGTGAACTCAGTCCACATTTTGTGAAATCTATTATTGCGACTGTGGGTCCTGGAGAAGTGGGTTCCCAGTATGCTGTGGTGCATGGTGTGCAGGTGGCTTGCATGAATGCTTGCTTGGGAGTATTGAAGGTGTTATTCCTCAGGTAGTGCAGCTGACTCAGGTAGTGCATGATTGGGCTAGGCTAGTATTCTTTCTATTTTTGCATGTATACATAACAATTGACAGGGAAGAGTCTAAACAACAAAAAAAAAATCAAATAACCAAGATATAATGACATGAACAGTCTTGCAAGTGTCATTTTATAGTGCATGAAAGTAAAATGCAAGTATCTAGTTATGGTGTTCAGTTAGCCTGGCCGAGCATCCCCTTTATTTAAGGGCAGTATGTTCTACTTTGGGCCACATTTGTGCACAGTTGTACAGAGTAGTTTCAGGGCTGGTCTTTAAACTAGAGCAGTGATTCACACCAGACTTTCAGTTACGCAAATGGGTTTGCTTTGTGTTCTCTGCTTGAGACAGAGTTCCCTGAGAACTTTCTGAGGCAATGATTTGTTAGTCAGTGCACAGGCATGATTAGTTTTCTTCCTCCAGCAGATCTGTTGGATTCCTCCAGCCCTGTGGAGTTTGTGAGGCATGGAGACGTCATTCGCCTGGAACATAAAGAGTAAGGCTGATGGCTGTGATTTGGAGAGTCTGAGTGATTAGATAAAAGTGGTGGGGGATTTGTCCTGCTGAAGACTGCGTGGGTAGGCCTGCACAAGTGGATCACGTGACAGAGGTGTATTAATGTCTGAATTTGCAAATGGAGTGTGTGTGTTTTTCTTCTGTGGTTTGTATTTTGATGGCTGTCTGTAAAATGGGAAACCTTTGGCAAAACCTCTCAGCTTCATCAGTAAGCAGCACGGAGATCTGTTCAGCTATGTGAGATGCAGTATGAAGGTAACTGGTTCTGTATCTACAGGCAGTACACACCCTCTGAAATGGTGAACAAAAATGATGACTTGTGCCTTTCCTCACTGTGATGGAAACCAAAGGGACACAGGAGTACCCTAGTGACTCGATATTTAATCTTATGTAATCTAACATCACTGTGCCACAGTGCTTTGTGCTGTCACAGTTCTTATTTCTTAACAGAAGCTCTGTATTTGTGAGCCACGTCATACTGTGTTCAGT
Source organism: Meleagris gallopavo (assembly GCF_905368555.1). Lineage (NCBI taxonomy): Eukaryota > Metazoa > Chordata > Aves > Galliformes > Phasianidae > Meleagris > Meleagris gallopavo. The sequence goes on along the minus strand of NC_139408.1, from coordinate 38,831,552 downwards.
ATTACATATTCACAAATCATTGCTTAAACCTCCCAAAATGATTTTAACACAAAAAAACAACGAAAGTGCCTTGAATTTTGGATTTTACTGCTAAATTTCTGGTAATAAAGGTGATGAAATCTGGATTTGGTAATACTGTGCTCGCTTAACTAAGATGCTGGAGTAGGATAGGCTTCTGAAATGGGAGGTACAGCTGCAGCACTGGGGGAAAGATCCAGTAGGTGGCTCTCAGCTCTTTGTGTTGGAGCTTTGTGTGCAGGCAGGCAGGGCTGGGAGCAGCTCTGTTGTGGGAGGTGATGGCTCCTGGCGTGGGTGGATTTACTAAAGACTGGGATATGGCCAGGCTTCTCTGGTTGCGTCATGTAGCAGCCACCGCTGGGGTGGGGTGTTGTCAGCATTGTGTATAGCTGTGCTAATGGGGGTTGCTGGTCCCCCACCTCAGTGCATCTGACTGAATGATACAGTCTTCCTCTCAAAAACAAACTGATAATCAAGAGAGGTCAGACTCTTATTTTGCTTCTTGCAAAAGCAAGACTTTCATCCCCACCTTTGCTGTTTGTAAGAAGAGGATTAAAAAAAGGAAAATCTCTGCAGTTTCTGCAAATATGTGTGATTTACAAGCTATAGCGAGCAGTAATCAATGTCATTTCTACTTGTAGGTAGTGTTTATAGCCTAAAGGTTGGATTTACTCATGCTGTCCTCCTTTGCCATCACTGCCCAGTGTGGCATAAGCTTGGAGTTACACTGGGGGAAGCAGCTCCAACTGCTGACAGCTCTCTCTGAATGGCTCAAACCAAAGTTCTTATAACAGATTGTCTGATGCATAAAAACAAAACAAGGCTTGACTTCTGATTTCATTCCAGAACTTCTAGAAATCTTCACAGTCACCAGCATGAGGCTCCCCTGACAAGGAAGCACTTTCAGGTCACTGGCTATGGCATAGTAAGTGAATGGCAGGATTCAACAAAAGTTCCTTCTTTTTGGCAGAATTCAGACCATGCCAAGGGGATTTATTTCTGCTTTTAGTTTGTTAGTCATGGTGGATCTACTGGGCTGGAGGAAAAGATGATCTAGTATAAAACAGTGTATCTCATTTAAGGTCTATTTAATGTGAGCACAGACAAGGAAATAACTTAAGCTTTTACTGTCAGTCTAGCTTTGGCAGCTTTCAATTCCATGAATGCCGAACTGAGCAACCTTGAAGTTGCTCTGACAAGTATTATTTTATATATTTGGCCTCGTCGTGTAGACAACTGGCTTTTTTTGACAAGATGTTGACAGAATTTTGCATCATGAAAACGATATCTGCTTTGAGGGATGAATTTCCAAAAGCAAGGGGTGTTGCCTAAACCCTTTCTTTGAAGCAGCCAAGTTACCCCCTTTTAAAATGTAACTCTGAGGCACAGTCAAGTGTGAGTTTGAAGCAAAAAAATATTAAGTTTGGCAAGATAAAAATGTATTTGTGGGTAGTTGCTCATACGAAGAATCATCTCGTTCTTACGGAGAATCTCTTCTGTGAAGTCTGAGCAAGAGTAGTGTGGGTTCCTTTGCTTAGCTTCACCACCATTGGAGTTTCAGTATTTCCTATTTGCAGTGCTTCAATTTGTACGTCTTCGGATTGATTTTTGTTTCTTTGTTTTTCTCTGCTGTGGTGGATTTCCATGATAGAATGGAACAGGAGATTCCAATGACTTCTGGCGGATAGAGGTGGTGGGCAGAAGGGCTGGGAAGCTCATCAAAGTCCTACGGAGTAAGATCCGGCTAACACATGTGGCCACAGGGTGTATTCTGGGCTCTTCTGGAAAGACTCTGCCAAAGTGGTATGTAGCTTGTATGCTCTCCCTGCCCCACTCCACAAGGCTTTGAGCTACCGTAAGAATAAAAAAGGAATCAGCAGGTACTAAAAATATAACCAGAGAAGATCTGGATTAGCAGTTTGTTACAGTGAATGTACCTGGTGGGCAGCAGCTCTGAAAAATCCCATAACAATCCAATCCCACACCAATAGATCTAAGAGTGGCATGGGCATAGATTTTGTTATCCATTAAGTCCAGAAGTGGATAACAGCCATATTCTTCAAGGCCAATTTTAGCCTTAAGGTTCACAGTAAGTAAAGAACTGGGGCAGTTGATGCTGTTCCATGCCATACTCATCCAAACTTATTTTTGTTGGCATTAACTTCTTTTTGTGGTTGGCAGTGTTGCCATTTCTGGGTGCAGCATCTGATGTGAGGGCAGCGGTAACAAGCTGATATTACCAGGGAGTTTTCAAGTTATGTATCTTCATCACAAAATGAGGGATATGCAGAGATTAATGCCAACCAAGCTACTGTATCTGCAAAGCTGTACTGTGTGGAATGCTAACAGGGATCCTGATGCGGCAGGCTGTGTAGTCATCGTGCTTCTGTTTCCAGAGCTGCCTCTGTTACTGCTAGCTTAGGTTTTCCTTAGCTCTTCTGCAGTAAAGAGGATTTCTAATATATCTGGTGGATGCTGAATCATACGTAGTGAGTGCAGGCAGATACTTCTACTGGTGACTGCCATGTCAGGAATGAAAATGGCACTTATATTTTTTGGTAAGACTGGGTTTGTGGGTAAATAACATAACTGGTTTAAAATAATAGTAATGAAAAAAATCACTACCTCTGATAACAACATTCAAGAGAGAAGGTATATCTTTTTTCCACTAACACAAACTCACCCTGTGAATGGAAGTCAGGGCTGCAAAGTATTGATGACATTAAGAGCTGAGAAGAGGGAGGAAACCTGGTAACTACAAATAAAGAGATATATATTTTAGGATTTCAAAGGGGAGTAATCACTGTCCTTCCAAGACTAGTGATTAATTAATGGAATTAATTAATTAGTGAAAGTAAGCCTGTTAAGATGCGATTGGTGGAAAATAATTTATTACATTACTGCAGGCTCTGATACACTTTTTCCTGTAGTGTTTGGTGTGACCTACTAGAAATGGAGTGATAGAGCAAGTGAAGTGAACCATTGGTTTACCAGCATTCCTTCCACTAAAGTTGAAACTTTGTTTCTGTAATAGGGTTTCTGTAGTCATGGATTGACTTGATGATGATGATTTTTCTTTTTTCTGGAAAGACTGTAAGAGTAGACTTGAAATAGATTGTACTTTAGGCGGCCAAACTTAAGAAATACAGCCTGTGTATTTAGTGGAATTTTGATGTAGGCTGCCTTTCAAGCCTGTCTCAGTTTCTCTGTAGCATTGGAGTGACTGCTGGAGTTGAATGATGTGGTTGGTATTATGGGAAAATATGAAGCTAGATAGGAAAAAAAATAAAAATAAAAATAGACATGAACTAGAAATACTGAGTGATCTTTTTTGGAGTAGTGTTTGACTGTTCTGTTGTTCTTCAGGGGTTGGGAACAAGTGGAAGTCACCTGCACACCATATGTGAAAGAGACTCCAAATTCCCTCTGGAATTTTGAAGATCATATAAACCCTAAGTGTAAGTCATTTATTTTCCTTTCCTTTGAGGAGGGTACATCTTGGCTTGCTGTTAAGGAGATGGATGAACTATCAGATGTCAAGAACTGACAGTCAGCATTTGGGATTTGTCTGTTCTTTCTCAGCTCACATGTGAACTTATTGAACTTGGGCCAACTGTTGAGAGATGCATAGGCTTTTTCTGCTTCAGGGGAGATTCAGCTTGGATATTAGGAAAGGGTTCTTTATTGAGTGGGTGAACAGTCTCTTCCCCTGGGAAGTGTTCATACCACCAAGCTTACAGGAGTTTAAGAAGTGTTTGGACAACACTTTCAGGCAAATAATGTAATTTTTAGGTAGCAAGGGGTTGGACTTGATGATCATTGTTGTCCCTTCCAACTCAGAATATTTTATGACTATAATTTCACTGTTTGTACAGTAAACTGGAGATAATGCTTCAAGTATAATGGGAAATATAAAGACTTATTAAAGGATTTTGTAATCATCCTGGACAGCAGAATTGTGGAATTTTATAGGGAGTGCAGTACAAGCTATTATATTTAATGATTGGTTCAATTGGGAATTATTGTTCTATATAGAACATACTTCTATCTTTTAATGATTTATTATAAAAACAAAACAAACAAAAAAAATGGCTTTTTTTTTTTTTTTCTCTTATGTGGGGGATGCTAAATAGTGACAGTGTGGTACAATCAAGTAATAGATAGTAGAGGTATAACAAAGACTGAGAGAAGACCTGTGTGCCAGTAATGAGGTGAGCCTTGCAACCTCATCCATGAGTTAGGTATGTGTCATAGCCTCACTTGGCCTCAATTATTTGATATATTTTCTTCCCAAGAATTGCAGATGGCTTGGGCTGATTTCTGAATTACCAAAAACTGGTGTTCTTCACCCTTACAGAGCAGCTGTGCAAATCAGAGGAAAGGAATTCCGTGCAATTTACTTGACATTTTCCTCTTCTGTTGTAATGCCTTGTGTATTATCATGCTCATGGCTCACTTACAGATAGGCAACAGCTTATGAACAATATTTCTAATTTCAGCTAGAAATAGATATCTGTTTCAGGGACTTCTTTGTATTTTTTTTTTGCTCCTGGAAGTAAAGGAGGAAATCTAGGAATACATCAGTTGTGAAATTCACTGGGGGATACTTTGAACTGCAAGCCTCTGTGTTTAGAATTTGAATGAATTGCACAGGGAATGAACAGAAGTGCTAGAAGCAGATTTGTCACAAGTGGAGGGAATTTATTTTATTATGCAAAAGCAAATAAATGTAAAACATACAGAATTCTCATCTATTTTTTTCTCTTCCTATAGTGCCTAATATCAGCCTGGATGTTTTGAAGCCTTCTTTTTTGGAAATTCTGCTAGAATCCCACATGGTTATGATCCGGGTAGGGTATTATTAGTTCTAGATGGCATTTTCTTCCTCCTTTGTTTTTCATTTAAAAAAAAAATAGTTTTTTCTGAAATATGTGGGTGATAGCTGCAAACTAGGGCAGAATTTACACACTCCAACCACCTGCTTGTGTTCTTGCTTAGTAAAAGGGGTGGTCTTGAGGTTAATTTTTCCAAAAGTTTGGAAGCCATGGGCTTGATGCCTAGTTCTGCTGTTGATGTAATATAGTTACAGTCTAGTTCTGTAATTGCTTTGCTGCTGAAATTCTGTTCCATAAAGGAGAGTTTAGTATTTTTCCTATGCTGCTGAAAGTTTTAAAGTTAAATTAGTATTTGTAAGGCAGGAGGTGGTCAGACTCAGGAAAATTAGCTAAATACACTAAAAGAACGATAAGTGTTTGAACTGAAAATGAAAAATTCCTGATAATTTCTTAAGGCTTGTTGTGATGCTGTGTTTTCGGCCTTTCTCTTCTCTCTTTATCCCCAAGGATATTTGCAAAAGGACTAGATTTAATATTTTCAAGGTGGTCTTTCCCTGTGGTTGTTCTTTGATCTTGGCCACATCCCTTCTTCTTTCAGCTACTCACTCCTTCATCTGAATAGAGAAGTTCAGTAGGAAGGGGCCTTCTGAGATCATCAATTCCAACTGTCTGACCATTTCAGGGCTGATTGAAGGTGAAAGGATATTTAATAAGGGCATTATTCAAATGCCTTTTTTTGTATTGACAGATGTGGCATCAGCCACCTCTCTAGGAAGCTTGTTCTAGCATTTGACTGCCCTCACAGTAAAGAATTTTTTCCTGATGTCTAGTCTGAACAGCTCTGTGCTGTTCCCATGTGTCCTGTCATCAGTTCCTAGGGAAAAGAGCCTGGTACCTCCCTCTCCACTTCCCCTCCTCAGGAGGCTGCAGAGAGCACTGAGGTCACCTCTCAGCCTTCTTTTCTCCAGAGTAGACAACCCAAGCATCCTCTCCTCACAGGACATGCCTTTCAGTTCTTCTACCAGCTTTGATGCCCCTAAGAATGGGAATCTACCATTTTGGGAAGATAGTTTACTTTTTTGTTTGCAGATGTCTTCTCAAATTCTCAAAAGAAAGAGGGTCATCAAATTATTATTAACAATAAGCATTTCTATGACGACCCATGATAACATTGTCTCAGGTAAGAAAGCACCTGCATGGGTTTCCATGGAAATAATCTTTCTGAGGATTTTATTTCAGAGTGGAAGAAAGTCTGTTGAAGCAGTCTGTTAATGAACAAAGGTCTTGCTTACGCAACATGTGTACTCAGTGACAGAAAACCTGGTAAAGAGAAATGAGAGAATCTGGTAAAGAGAAATGAGAGAATACTGCCTTTAAAGATACTCAAAGAACATTTCCACTTGTGCAAGAATTTTAAAACATTTGTTGTTCTCGTGGCTATTTCCAGAAGATGATTTGTGCATGTAGTCAGAAAACAGCCTTTATTTGGAAGGAATATTCACATACATTTGTAAACCCTGACATTTTGGGGCATTGTTTGTAGCACAACTGCCCACTCGTTTCAATTTTATCTTGACTTATCTGTAGGGAAACAGTGGCCTGAAACCAAAGGACAATGAAGTTACATCCAAACCCTGGCACTGGCCCATCAACTACCAGGTATATTAATCAGTCCTCTTCCCTTTCTGTTTTCAAGTACTTTACTGTGCTTCTTGAAGTATGAGACCTCTTAATCACTTTGAGGATGACGTCAACTTTATTTTATAGCACCTGAGCTGCGTGGAAGGGAATGTGTCTCATCTTTGACACTAGAAAATAGATATAAACTGAGTTGATACAAATCCACTTTGCTTACTTCTGGTCTGTTTCCTCAGGGTCTGCGTTTTTCTGGTGTCAATGAGACAGATTATCGGGTTTATTTGCTAGGAAACCCGGTAAGTTGGAACAGGAGTTTGCAAGCCACTGTCTTTAGCAAATTTTACTCTTGCTTTTTCCACTGACAACGAATCCTTTCATCCTTCGTTTGGACTGTTTCTCTATACTTGCATATAGCTTTTCATTTCCTCTCATGTTCATTCCTATTTCCAGCCCTAAGTCCTAAATCTTTCTCTTTTCCTACATAGGTGGTATGGTGGCTAAATCTGTTCACTATTGGGCTATATCTTCTGATAGCAATTTCCACTGCAGTGGTGCTGAAGAGAGGTGTCCAACTGACTTCTGAATACAAAGGTGAGGTCAGTTTTCCTATGCCTCCTATACAAGAGAATCACTCTCATAACATCTTGGTTTGCCGATACACAAAAGCTCATATTGGGAATCTTGTATTAAAAATCTTCCCATAAGCCTCTGGGAAATTAATGCATTAAACTCCAGGAAGCTATATGTACTGAACACTAAGCTACATCGTGCTTTGGAAGTGTACTACTGAATGATGTGATTGCTAACAGAAGATGCGTACGAGAAATAATCACTCTGAATAAAATCTGGCTTTCTGCCTGGCAGACCATGCACAGTGAGTTGCCAAATTTTCTAAGCTTGTAAGCCTTGATCTGAAATCCTCAAATCACGAAGATCCTGAAAAATGTACATAGAAAGCTAATGAGGAAAAGAGCTCTGTAAGTAATTCACAGGAAGGAGTTATGATCAGCTCCTCAACAATCTTACCACTCCTTTGCTGGAGAGTACAGAGCCGAACTGGGTATAGGCTGGTATCTGAAGGTATGAAGCACAGTAGGTTTTTGCTAGGTTATTTTTTTCTAGGAGGCAAAGGTTTGGATTCGTTAGTAATTCATATGCCAGCTGTGCTCTGCCAGGTGATTGCCCAGCCTAGCATGACAGTTGCTTAGGAACTGTTAAGAGCTGAGATGCTGGCCACAATTGCTATCAGTTATATTGATTGCTTGTTGTAGTTTAACCCAAGCAGGGATCTAAGCATCACATTTGCTCACTCTCCCCAAGTCAAATAGGGGAGAGAATCAGAAAGGTAAAAGTGTGATAACTTGTGGATTGAGATAAAGATGATGTACTAAGTAAAGCAAAAGCTGCACATGCAAGTAAAGCAAAACAAAGAATTCATCAGTAGGCAGATGTACAGCCACTTCCAGGAAAAAGGGCTTATCACACATAATGGTTTCTTGGTATGACAGATCACTTGGAGGACCCTCCTCTGAGCTCTGCAGAGAGGGACCTGGATGTCCTAGTGGACGACAGGTTGGCCATGAGCCAGCAGTGTGCCCTTGTGGCCAAAAAGGCCAATGGCATTCTGGCAAAAGAGCGTGGCCAGCAGGTCGAGGGAGGTGATCCTCCCCCTCTACTCTGCCCTGCTAAGGCCTCATCTGGAGTACTGTGTCCAGTTCTGGGCTCCCCAGTACAAAAAAGACAGGGATCTCTTGGAAAGAGTCCAGTGGAGGGCTGCAAAGATGGTGAAGGGCCTGGAGCATCTCCCCTATGGAGAAAGGCTAAGTGAACTGGGTCTGTTTAGCCTTGAGAAAAGAAGACTGAGAGGGGACTTGATCTAGGTCTATAAATATCTAAGGCATGGAGGGCAGAGTGGTGAGGCCAGACTGTTTTCAGCAGCGTGTGGAGACAGGACAAGGGGAAACGGCCAGAAACTGCAGCATAGGAAGTTTCGCACAAATGTGCGTAAGAACTTCTTCATGGTGAGGGTGACGGAGCACTGGAACAGGCTGCCCAGGGAGGTTGTGGAGTCTCCTTCTCTGGAGATATTCAAGACCCGCCTGGACGCCTACCTGTGCGACCTGGTGTAGGGAACCTGCTTTAGCAGGGGGGTTGGAGTCGGTGATCTCTGGAGGTCCCTTCCAACCCCTACGATTCTGTGATTCCTCCTCCTCAGCTTTTGTTGCTCAGTGTGACACCATAGGGTATGGCATATCCCTTTGGCTAGTTTGAGTCAGCTGTACTAGCTGTGTTTCCTCCCAACTTCTTGTGCCTCCAGTCTCCTCACTGGCACAGCAGAACTGGGATTGTTTAGTCTGGAGAAGAGGAAGGTCAGGGGAGACCTCATAGCACTCAACAACTTCCTGAAGGGAGGTTGGGAAGAGGAGAGGTCAGCATCTTCCCTCAGGTCACAAATATGACCTGAGCAAATGACCACAAATTGCACCAGGGGAGATTTAGATTAGACATAAGGAAAATCTTTTTCTTTCCAAGAGTGGTCAGACACTGGAATGGCCTGCCCAGGGAAGTGGTGGAATCACCGTCCCTGGCAGTGTTCCAGAGGCGTCTGGATGAGGAGCTATCAGAGATGGTTTAGTAGCTTAGTGGATAGTAGTGGTGATAGGAGGATGGTTGGACTAGATGATCTTGTTAGTTCTTTCCAACTTTATGTTTCATGATTCTGTGAACAAGAAGCTGAAAAGTCCTTGACTTAGTGTAAGCACTGCTCTGCAACAATTAAAACATCAGTGTGTATTATCACCTCTATTTTCATCAAAAATCCAAAACAGCATCAGCGAGCCTCTATAGAGAGATTCAACTCTATCCCTGCCAAAAGCTCGAAGCATATTTGTTGGAAAGACTGTTTTTGATCTGGACATACCAGTAGGAAAGTGATAAAAGGTATGCCTGGGAAACCTCCCTGATGCAGATATCTATTGGTTGCATGGCCTTACCTTCTTTTGCTTTGCAGATGCCTACAATCTGTTTTCTAACACTGCTACTTATCCCACACAAGTTACTGATACCCAATTTCCTTTTAATAAATTCCATTTGCAGATGTCCTAGAAGTGTGTGAAAGGCAGGATTGTGTACGAGGGGGTAGAAGACCACTGAGGTTAGGTTATGGAGTGATGTCCATGAGAAAAAGTTTGTGAGATTCATGCCTCAAGTAGTTTAACCATGAACAAGACCGATCTTCAGTAGAGATGCTTCAAGGAGCTACCTGAGTTGGCTGTAATGGAGATTGTATATTGATCCAAATTGTCTACTCTCAAGCTTTGCAAGCATAGTGTACCATTGTAATATGCATGCTGTTTTGAAATGATAAATATTTCCTGACATTTTATGCAAAATAAATGGTTAAGGGTCTTTTACTGCATCTGATGCCAGGTTTGTAGAGCTTTTAAAAAATCTGAGTTCATCATACGTTAACTTTTGCAGTATACATCAGTGGCTACTTCATTTTGTAGATCTCTGTGTTGGAAGTGAAATCTCTGTTGGAATATGTGATGTGACACTATTCAGTCACACAGTGATTAGCTATTGGCTAAGTCGTCTGCACGAACCAGAGCTCTCAGTCCCTTCCCCAGGCTCTGAAAGGTAGGCAGCATTTCCTTCTGGGAAAGGCTGGCAAAGTGATCATCTAGCTGGCCTGTAGTCTTGTTGCGGAGAGAATCAAAGACATCTGAAATTGAAATGACCTGTGTATACATTGAGGAACTACAAATTTGGTCTTAACATAGAGCCTGGTCAATCTGCTGCTAGACCATTGAGACTTTTTTGATAACTCTTATGTAATACAGTAATATAATACAGCATGTAATGACATATTACAACATGCAAGGTACTATAGAGTAGGAAAATGTAATCCTATAAATGTATAGCATACTACTGACTGTGACAGAGCTTGTTAAGAGGAATTGTGTGTTGAATTCTTTTCTGCTGAAGCATGTTTGTGTTCCAGAGCTGTCTCGAGTTGTGCTCTGTGGCGGAGGACAGGTTGCTCTGGGCTGGCTCCTTCATTACCTACCCTTCTTCATGATGGGCCGAGTTCTCTACTTTCACCACTACTTTCCTGCCATGCTTTTTTCCAGCATGTTGACAGGTAAATATTGGATGCTAGGAGAAGGTGAGGCAGAGACATGGGTGAAATTCTCTTATTCTGTTAGTTGGAACATTTTCAGACTAAACAGTTTTACATTTTTTGCTTGTGCAGAGAGCTTGAAAACATTGACTTACTGAAAATGTTTTTCACAAAGCAGCTTGTGTTGCCAAACTGTCTCTTTGTGTTGCCACCCTCAGGGAGCAGCTATGTCTGATGGTTAGGGCATTTGAATTGAGATGTGATCCCTATTCTCTGCCGTATCATTGCTCTTTTATAGTCTTTTATACATGTTACTTCCCATTGTTTGTCACTGCTTTTCTGTCAGTTTCATTTGTAATTCATTCTTGCTAGCTTTTCCTGTGCCTTAGTTAGCAAGCTGGAGCCTGGATGTCTTGCCTGTTTATTCAGGTGGGAGGGAAGGAAAAGAGAACTTTCTGCTGATAGAAAACAATCTCTGTAGTTCTGATGGTTAGCAAGGGAAATGAATTTAAAAATTGATAAGGTCCTCTGGTGTGAACAGAGCTTTGTCAGCACAGTGTGACAATGTAACAACTGTTGTCTTTGGCATCTGCACCGATCCTGACTTCTGTCTTGTTATTCTCCTAGGAATCACCTGGGACACACTACTCAAGTTTTTTTCTCAGTTCTTGTCAGCCAGCACTACAGCTAGAAGAGTTTATGGAGGAGGGATCCTGGCGCTGATTCTGCTCATCATGTACAGGTGAGGGCTGAAAGCTCAGCTCTTTCTCAATGCCTAACAGGCACAGTCTCAGTGGAGACTCTGTGCCTATTAATTGTCCTCGATGTCTGTTTCTGCCTCTCATTTCTGTTAATCTTGACTTTAAGACATCAAGTCCAATCGTAAGCTCTCAGCAATGTGTTTTAAAATATCCTTCAATTGCAGGGAATCTTTCTTTCATTCTACTACTCGGTGCTAATGCTCCATTCCCTTCTGAACTCACAGTTCAGTGTTTCTGATTCTACTCCCCATACTAAGTGGTGCCAGATCTCTCAAATACAGGCAAATTCTTCATTGCTGTAGATCTTTTTAGCTGGCTTTTCTACGAAGCTGTTGCTTTCTAAAAGAGAATGGCGCTAGTGATAGAAGTGTGGATTATGTATGTATTGTGTTCGCAGAGGTTGGAATGTCCCCAGTGGAGCTTAGAGCCATAGTAAAAACAAAGGTCCCATAGGATACCCATATGGACTAATATGCTACGTTGTTCTCGAGACAGAAAACTGTGCAGTCTTTGGGCATTTTAATTCTTCCCACAGCTTCTACCTCTTCCATCCTCTGTCCTACGGGATGATAGGACCCATGGCATCTGACCCCAGCAGCCCCATGGCAGGACTCCAGTGGATGGACTCCTGGGAGTTCTAGAGCCACCGAAGAGCATCTGGGGACAAAGAATAAGAAGCATGAGGACTGCTGCACGTCAAGCTGGTTCTGCCGCTTTGGAGGACATGTAAAGTGTCCTCTCTGGTGAACTCTGGTTGTAGTAACCCTGTTGCTCTGGCATTTGTTTGCACTGTCTGCATTAGGAGATGCAGAAGCTAATCCTCTTAGAAAGACTCATGAATCTTTAGGTGATATTCCTGGACAACTGGCTGGTTAGATCTCAGTTCTGCTGAACAATGTACTGGGACTCTTCACAAGCAAACACAAGCAAAAGTGGCATTCTAGCAGTCAGACCTGTACAAGTTGGGGACTGTGTGTAGTTGAATGTTCAGCTGTGTTTGTCTGTCTTCCTTCTTGTGTCATTGCAGTTTGAGAGCCAGATAGTGTCCAGATATTGAAACATGAATCATGCTTCATGACCTTTCCTATAGTAAGGTTTTTCTTAAATCTTCAAATAAGCACGTGGGGATCTCCTTAGTGGCTGTCTGCATTTTTTTTTTTTTGCTCCAACCTTGAATTTTTAGAATTTGAGTGAAAGAGGTCTGCTTGAACCACTCCTGAACCACTGTGCCTCGTCCGTCTCCCAGGCCTTTTGCTGACAGAGGAGATGGAGATTGTTTACCCCCTTATACTGCCTTGCTTTCTAGTCACTCTTAATCATTTATAACAATAACCTGTGCAATGGCCTGTGCCAGACTGCTTCAGCACTGCACTTTGTATCTTCTTTCCAGTTCTGTCAGACACTGCTAAGGAAATTACAGTGGGAACAGCAGGTGATTTGTTTTCTGCCCCAGTGTGCTGTGAAGGCTGATCTTTGGGTGCTTGGGACTGAAATGATTGGGTGAAAAGTTTAGATAGCTGTCATTTGTCTTTTGATCCCAGCTATCTCAATGCCTCTATCTCTGGTTTTAGAAAAAAGGCTTTATCCTAAGGAAAATAGCAGCTGCAGAACTGGCCATTGGCACTTGCACACTGTATTCCAATATTGAGCGTGTTCCCTCCCGTAAATAGCTGTCCATTTAATTATGTCCATTTAATTACTATATAGAAGAAAATGTGAGGACAGGCTAAAATTCTTTAAGTGTCAGGAGCTCTTGGATGCTAAATCCACCCCTTCCATGAAGGTGGAATGTTATTTATCAGATGCCTTTCTCCTTAGGTCTATTTTTGTAAATGTTCTTTGTATTCCATCTCCAGTTCTTTACCCAGTTTGAATTTCTTGCCACAATCCTTGGTTGCTACTTAGACTTCAGCTGTGTTCCTGTTTCAAGAACTAATATTTGCAAAACTCTTTATGTATGTCTCAAGGAACTCAGGCTTCTCTTTTCAGATTTCTTGCTCTGCTTCTCAGCCTTCCATTAAAGCTTGGTTACAGGTCTGTGTGTCTGCTAAAACATCAGTTGTTCATTCATTTATCAAACTTTGAATTCTAATGCAACTCATAAAGCACAGAAGGGCTGTGCTAGCATCCCCAAGACAGTTTTCTATGTGAGGGACTGGGACTCTAGTCAGACTGCCTTTCATTCCTTTTCAGTAGAGGAGCCATAGGCAGCTGCTTGCTGTTGAAAGCTTCTGGCTCAGAGTGCCACAGCTCTCTCCAGAAGCTGACTCCTATAGAAACTAACACAGATGGCCTGTGATTTTGATTCTAAAGGTTTTGAGTTTATCACCTGCTGATAGTTCATCATGGGAAGCTGTTACACTAATTAGCTACTGGATTTGATGATTCTTTTCCACTTGCCTGTTGCAAGAAGTGCTCCCACCTGCAGGAGCCAGGGGTTCACAGAGATGATACATAGAGAAGGATGTGGAAGAGGCTGCAGAAGAGCTGTCCTGCTTTATCTCACAGCAGCTGAGAATTGTTAACTGTTGGCAACATGGCAGACAGGCAGTGCAGTGCTGCCTTTGTAGCAGTGTGATTCAGTATCTTTGCTCTGGGCGAGACTATCAGCCTAATGCCTTGCTGTCCTAGGTATGAGTTTTTCCTACAGTAGTCCTATTGTCATGGAGAGGAATTTCCATAAGTGCTGATAAAAGCTGTGATTTGAAGTGCAGGGATTTTTCCAGCCTTTAATTTCCATTTAATGTTAACAGCAAACAACAACAACAAACAAACCTGGAAAACTTACGGAATGATAATTTCTAACATTTTTTATCTGTCATCTTAAATCTGAAAGCACAAAGCAGCTCAGTGACCTCAGCTATTTTGGTAATGTTGAAGGCGTTGGCATTGTAAGAACTGCCTGAGGAAGACGAGCCAGTGTGTTCCTTGGGTCAGAGTACTTTGGTCCTCTGTTGCTAATAGCAGTGGGTGGGCATTGGTGGCTCAATAGAGACGAAGGGTGTGTTGTTTTCTTTTTTTCTTCTCTTTGTGGTAGCCAATTCAGAAATTCCCTCTTGAGAACAGTCAGTTGGCATTGAGACTGGCCTGCTTGTTAAGTGTTATGTGCTGGTAGTGGCGTGGAGACATACAGTGAAAAAAATACAAATATTCCACCAGGGGGAGCAACATCCAGCTGATTTTTTTTTTTTTTTTTTTCTTTAATCTGGACTTAAAAACATTAAAAGGTTGACGTTTGAAGACTAGAAGGCAGACATGAAAAAAGAACACATTGCATCTGCCACTTCTGGGCTCCATGGGTTGGGTTTTCAAGTAAATGGAGTGATGCTGCTGTATTCTTTCCGTAGAAGAACACTGGAAAAAATAGTATTTGATTTAATATTTGCTTCTCAAAAACAAACATGCAAACAAAAATCCACCTTCTCTGGTAATAGCTGGAACAGTATAGTAACCAAAAGTTTGTGAATAAAAATATATTTGGGTTCTCCTACTGTCTGACATAAAAAGATGTGGTGCAGCCATAAGGGAAAGGGTACAGGGCACTCTGCATTCTGGACAGAATTCGGGCTGTTTCAGTTCTGTTCTTCCCTTCGTATTTGTGGAACAAGTTCAGGCTCATTCTGCAGGCTGATTATCACAGTGCTCTTCCTCAGCTACATGGAAAATAGCTTGCGGTGCTTTCCAGGGCCAGAAGATGCTGTTCTCTGGAGCAGCTGTTTCTTTGAAGTTTCTTTGACAGGGCTGCTTTTATCCCTAGTGAAGTATTTCATCAAACAGTGTCTGTAGAGTCAGACTACAAAAAGCTGCAGATCTCCAGGTTCCCTGTTATGGTTTTTTTGTGTGTGTGTTTTTTTTTTTTTTTTTTTTAAATCTGATACCTATTTTCACCTCTTCAGTCCTCGGAGGGTAAATAAAAGGCCTCTTGACTCGTTTGGCTCATCCTAGACGTGCTGTTCATCTTAAAATGTGTTAGCAGCTCCCTCTACACACCTCTGCACACGCCTATTCCAGCAGGAGGGACTGCCCCATTTCCAGGAGGTCAGCTACACACACTGCAAGACAGAGCTGTGACTCTGGGAAGGATTTGAATGGAGATTCCTTTGCCAGTATTACTCTTGATTCGAGCAGAGGACTTCGTGTCATGTTCTGCTTACTGCTGTCGTTCACAGTTCTGTGAGAGTGGGACAGCCAGTACCACTCTCATTTGCAGTTTTATTTTTGCATCTCAATTGAATGTTCTTGGTGCACAGAGAGCATGGATAGGATCCTCCTTTTTATATCTCTCTCCTTCTGTTTCTTTAAGTGCTTCCCCGAACTGCAGGATGTTTCATTTTTCCTCCATGTTTTAGGCTGTGCATCCATTCATGTCTGAATGAGGAGTAAGACACTACACCTTGTAGTATCCTGAGTGAGTAGCTATCACAGTGAGAGCAAAATGAGTACCAATTAATGGTACCAATTAATGGAAAGCTAAGCAAATGTTCATAGGGTAGGATTTTTTTCTGCCAACTGCCCCTTTTGTATACTCTGAGAATCTTCATCAAGGGACTTGAGAGTGAACCAGCTGTCAACATATAAACGCAGACATTTATCTGAAGTCCTCTGCTGTTGTGCTTAGATGCTTCTGCTGGCTGTGCTTATGTGATGGATTCTGAGCTGATCCTCTGTTGACAAGTACTGTTGTAACACCATTCCATCCTCTGATGGCAGGTACTGATGGCAGTGCAAACACCTCCCTAGCTGTGGCCCTGCATCTCCATCAGCTGCAGAGTGTAGGTAAGGGTGTTCCCCTTTACAGCAGAGAGACTGCACTTGGGGTGGGGCCCTCCCACATTGGTCAAGTACCAGTTATGAAAGCAAAAACGTGTGGACTGTTAGGACATTAGGAGGGGTTCTTATGTGATTCTGTTCTGTATTCTGGGCCTTTCTTACTAATGCTGCTGTACGTGTGTTTGCATACGTGCACATGTGTGCACCCATCCGTGATCTGACTGTCTTCTGATTCTTCTGAGATGGGATTACTGCACTGTACAGTGTGCAGAGAGAATGTGGGAGAATGATCCCTTGAGCTATAAATATATTTTGTACAGAGAAACATGGAAAATGTGGTAGAATTTTGAATTCATTTTTGTAATAAATACCTCTTTCAAGCATTCTCTTGTGGTTGGGTTTTTTTTTCTTTTTTCTTTTTCCTCCCTTTCCTCCCTGTCCCTCCCACACACAACTGAAGTAGCAACGTGGTCTTGAAATTGAACCTTTGGAGAGTTTGACTTATGACAGCAGTGATACTGAAACCATTGCCAGCATCAGTTTTATCAGCTTTTAGCATACAAATGCTACTGGGCTGCAGTTCCAGGAGGTCAGGTCTTGCTGCAGTCCAAGCAATGCACTGATAAGCACAGCAGAAGTGGAGCTAGTTTGGCTGAGGATAAAGTACTATCTGTTGACATGGATTTATTTCTCTATGTTAAAATTGTGTTAAATTGTAAGTACACGTAATATGTGCTGTTTAATGGGTATATTCATCAGGCTTCTGGTAGGTTGCCTTCAGACATCTAACTTCACAGATTGGGCACTTTTTCCAAGAAATCAATATTTATCTATGAGTCATTCTTATTTTGAGCGTGTAGTATCCCTAACATCAGACCAATGCACAATCTTGTACAAATGAGGCCCTTGTTGTGAACTAAATGGAAGAATCTGTAATAAAACTGGAATGTTGTAAATCAGGACCTGTGCCAGGCTGTAGTGACAGAGCGGCGTGCATTTCTGAGTACAGCATTGCAAGGGGTGGAACTAGAAGGGGGGAAAAATGCAGCCTTCCTCTGTGCAGCTATGCAGTGATGCCCAAATCAGTGCTGGAGGGGAGCCAGCCAGTCTGCTTAGAGCTGGTCCAGCGGCTGTTCAAGTAAAGTCAAGACGGCTGGAAACTGGACTTTGACTTGACAAGGTGATAGAATAGGCAGACTGAGCTCCTGGAAGGCCCAGTGGTATTTTGTGCTGCTTCAGAAAGCTCAAGCTGGTTGTGGGCTCTCATCCTGGAAGGAAGGGCTGCTGATACAGGAGCTGTTCTGGGGTGCAGGGAGATGAATAAGGAAGAGAAATGCAGCAGCGTTCAGAAACTGCTGATTACATCTGAGGTACAACTTTACTTCCTATCCTCCAAAAGACCGGTTTCTGTCCTCAGGTGAGTGAGGTGAGTGCCACGGGGGTGGCACTGATGCTTGATGGCATAATGGTATAATGCTCTGTATGTAGTTTTTATTATACCATGTTTGGAATCTCTTGGGTTCCACAGCCATTTTCCCATTATGTGGTCCTTGACATGAACAAGGCTTTTTTTTTTTCCCATAAATTGGTGTTTTCTCTTCATTTAGATCTTCAAGCTTTCTTAATGTTTTTGCTAACCAAATATAGAAACTTCTACTGCAAACTTTAACTTGCTTTCTCTGTCCCTCTAATCTCCTGTATCTCTTTTCTCATTTTCTTCATTTTACCATATGGTTTCCCAAACTGTACAATGCCTTCCAACATCGCTCTCCCAAATTCCATATGCTGAAAGAAATCTTCATGACTCCTCCTTCCTGGTTTACATCCAAGTACTGGCATATATATACACTTATACTTCTGTTTTCTAATATGCCATCTCTGAATGTAGTTCTGGCCCATGTAATGCATCATCTGAAAGAAGAAAGTTTGTGCTTTATCTAAATAGGCATAGTCTACTATGTGCTATGATTGCTGGAAATTGCTTTGTCCATGTTTACCATTCCTGCAGCCATTGTATTAGCCCCAAATTTCACCCGAAGCTCATCTTGCAGCCCTGCAGCTGATAAAAGGGAGCTCTTGGGCTTTGCTTGTCTGGTTTTTTCACTGTGTAGTTTTGGATGAGGCAGTTCTGCAGTATCCGTGTTTCTCCATTGACCAGACAGGGAGTTTCTTTCTTGCTCAGATGAATGTGTCTGCAACTGACCCCTTGAAATGCTGTAGGGACAATAATTACATGTCTGTAAAGCAAAGAAGGAATCTAGCTGACAAAAAAGGGAGGGTCTGGTTGAGGTGGGAACGAGAACATACGTGAAATGATGTATCTCTTTGTAAAACGTATAACCTGTATGAGAACAACCCAAACAAGTCACTGCAGTTGAAAAAAAGTGAATTTCAATAATCTGGTAACTTCCAGGCAAAATCCCATGGGAAGCAATTCCAAGGAGAGAGATTTAAATAACGGGTAACGGGAGCACAAGCTCTGGCCATCCCAGAGCAAAGCATGGGCTGGGAGTGCCAAAGAAGCCAAAGAGAAGTTTTTCATTGACTTCAAATACAAGACAGAAGCATACAGAGGGTGACAACTGCTGTGCTACTAGGGGCTGCTGTGAAGGTGTCATGTGGAAGGGGAAGGACTGCTTCGCAGAAGGGGGGTGTAATGAGGAGTATCAAAGGTAGAAGGAACTATAAGTAGTACAAGATGGATTGAGAATTAGACCACTGCTTGACAGTGAGGGGAAGATACAGACAGGCAGATCCCTGAGAAGTTGTGCACCCATCCACAACTACTTTTATTATAAGCTTTCCACTGAGCTTTCTACTTTCTCTTTGCTGGTTTTTATCACGTCAGTTGGTTTCTTCCTTCTAATCATCCTGTTTGGCCTCTTGGAGTATTAATGCATTTTTCTTCACCATAAATGTGATGAAGTTTCTGTTTATTTCAAGGACTGTTATTGTTTTTTAAATAACAGCAATGCAAGTAGGTTGGAGATCTCCTCAGGCAGAGCTGTAGGACTCATGGGTGCAGGCTGTCTGTGCCTGCTGGGCTTGAGTCTGGATTGCTAATGATGGCTGTTCAAAATCCAACTTAGTTCCCACTGGGTTGGAAAGTGCTTCATGATGTGACACAAGTACATCATTCCCTTAATGACAGAACCAAAGTATTTCATCAGCACTCGCACATTTTGACTCTGAGTTTGCAGGTGCAAAGTTTCTCACTGAATGAGAGAGTATTTGTGACAGGGACCAAAACTGGAATGGCTGAGGTAGGCGGGGAGGGGAAGGCCCCAAGGCTCCTCAGGAGAGGGGTGGCGCACACAGAAGCCACAACACATGGGGTTTGTGTTGAAAGCAGATGGCTGAGCATAGAGCCGAGAGGTGGTGACGCTCACACAGCCCCGCGTGAGGGCAGGATGCAATTAATGCAGAACGTCTGCTTCAATAAATCACTGCAAAAAGTGCTGTGCTCAGGGAAGACTGTTGTGGGACAGATGGGGGCAGGAGATGCCCCGGTCAGTGGCGTCCATGTGAGTTGCAAAGAAAGAACAAAGACTGGAGACTATCAACAAATGTTTCAGGTATTGACACTGACAGCACTTCTGAGAGGAGGCGAGCCCAATGGGGGTATGGAGGAAGTTCCTCAGGGAGAACAGCTCATTGCACCAAGCTTGTGCAGTACTGTGTCAGCAACTGAAAGGTGATCTAGAGCAGGTGGGAGGGTGGCAGGTGGAGGCCCATGCCCATGTGGCTGTCCCTTGGTGGGATGGGAGCCAGGTGACTACTGGCACTGTTGTGCTTGCCAGGCCACCAAGCGTGTTTCTGGTGAGATTCCAGCCTGGTGGTGGGGCAGCACTTGAGGGTTATCAGTGGTGCTAATAAGGGGGGAGTGACTAACTGCTGAGGTAGGTACTTGCGCCTGCAGGAGCCAGACCTGCCCACACCCCTCAGAAGTCAGCAGTGCTCAGGCAGGTGGATCTGCGCAGTCCGTGTGTGCCCTGTCAGCCTTGGTTGGGTTTCATCTGTCTGCACGCTCTTCTCCCCAGCCATGCCCTGGGCAGTCTGGGGTGAACCTGAGGATGCCCAGTATCAAAGGGACATCAGGAAGCATGTTTTTGTTTTGTTCTGCTCTTGAATTCTCTCCCACACATTGTTCCTCCTCTCTGCCTCTCCCCTCCCTCCACCCAAATCTCCAAGGCCAGTGGTGTGGCCCTGTTCTCCCTGCAGGCATAGCACCTCCTGCAAGCTCTACAGCTGTTGCCTTAATCATTTTATGGGGAAGATTATTCTCTCCTGTGTCTTTTTTGCTTCTTGTTATGCAACTATTTTGTGGTTTGCTTTGCTACAGAGCTGTGTGGCCTGAGGGGCAGTGTAAGAAGGTGGCTGGAAATATAACATGCCTCCTGCTCCCACCTGAGGGTGGGATGAGGAGGAGACTATGGGCTCTGTGGTTCGAGATGGGAGAGAAAAGTAGCAAAGGGGATTAATCAGGCCCAAGAATCTGGCTGCAAGGTGAGTGAGGAGCCCAGGGTAGTGGGGGACTCAATGGATTAGGAATTGGAAATGAGCAGGAACCCAAAAGGAGGGGGAGGAGGGGTTGGGTTTGTTAGAAAGCAATAAGGGGCAAATCTCAGTCGTGTCACAGTAGACCTGTAGGTAAACTGAGGCAATGACACTTGTCAAGGTGAGTGATGGTACTGTACTTTGAAGGGAGCTGTAAATTAGATAGTGACCAACCACAAATTTTAAACAACATAAACATAGTCTTCTGAAGCACAATAGAGCTCTACTGAAGGTCGGAGCACTTCGTCAGCCATCTGCCTCACTGTTTTGCAGGCACCCTGATGGTGACTGAAGCAGCCTGTGTGCTAAACTAGTTCTTTTTCACTCATCACAGCTTCAGGGGAGGTCTTGCAGGAATCTAAGAACAATTCAGGAAAGAGCTGAGCTCTGCGCTAGCTGCATAGAGTTCAGGGAGCTGGGACCATGGCAGGAAACCCACAGACCATGGCAGTGTTTGTAGTGCTCAGCCTCTGGACACATCCTGGGGCTTTCTTATGCCTCAAGGCTAGCTAACCTTGATCAAGGAGGGAGCTTTCCTGCTCTTTTTTTATCCCTCCCTGGACTCAGCCTGTGCTGGCAGCACTGTGGTTCTGCAGCAGTTTCAGAAACACCTCTGACAGCCCCAGAGCTGTGAGGAAGCAGCTGCTCTGCATGCAAGGAGAAGCGCTGTGTCTCCTGGGCCCTCATTTTAAGTCATGCAAATGGTGTTTGGATCTTTCTGAGCCTTGAAGTCCCTCCTTTCTCCCACCTCACATCCCTCCTGACAGCTCTCTGCTCCTGTGTTGGAGGATGTATGCTGGTAGAGGAAAAGTACTGCTGTCTTCTCGAGACCCTTCGATAGGTAGAGCAGGGTGTTGGGGAACAGATTTGCCGGACAGAGGGCAGGGAACAGCTCCTGATTGTGTCCCCACACCATCCTAAGGGAACCAGTACTGAGGGATAGGGAACTGGTTGGTTCCTTTTCATTCTTAGCCCTCATTGAGCACTACCTGCACAGGATATTACAGCCCTACCAGCTCATTGCCTCCTGGAGCACCTCCATCTCCAAGGGTAGCGAGCTGGGCACGCTGGGCAGAGTCTACTGCTACAAAAGTCTGCTCTGTGCCAGCAGCAAGTGGTCACCGTCTGTGGCAAGGAGGGAGGTACAATGAGGGGAAGCGAGCTGTCATTTCCCATTGCCATCATGGTCAAGCATTTAGTGCTGCCATATGAGATGCTCCTTCCAGTAGGAACTGTTGCCCTGGGATGTGAGCTGTACAGTGCCTGTGTGGAGCCAGGGAAAGGTGTCCCATGTCCCAACCAAACATGGGGCAGCATCCCTAGGCTGTCTCCCTGTTTCACTATGTTCATCTCCTGCCTTGTACTCCCTGTGCCCATCTCACTCACTCACCAGCTGATCCCTCAGCTCCAGCAGCCTGCCTTTGGTGCTTCCCTTCTACATGGGAACTGCTGAACCACAGCCTGAACCACTGATTGAGCACCTGGGGAAAGGACCGGGTCAGCCCTGGGGGCACAGGTGAAGGCAATTCAGCTGTGTGACCAGAAGGGGTGGAGCCTGGCTGCACCTCTTTGAGACCTCATTTCAGGGCTGACTGCTGCTGGGGAAGGATCTCTTTCTGGAGATCCTTTCTTGGTGAAGCTTTCCCCTGCAAACCTGGAATCTTCTGATACGGGTGGGCAATTTTCTCTCTTTCCTTTATAGCACCTTTCTAGTGTGCTGGTCCTTCTGTCATCACACCTCTGTTGTAATGGTTTTCCCATTATATTGATCTGTCCAATTGCTACACCGGTGATATTCAAAGCAGAGTTAAGATCCTTTCTTCTGGCTCGTCAGGCAGAGAGTTGGAGTCTCCTTGAGGAATTCAGTTCCCTTGTGAGTTTGCTAGACTTGAGAGACTGGATCTAGGCTGGAGCTCTCCATACGCAGCACTGTGTCCCCTCTGTCCCAAGGCTACGGGGCTCCAGGAGCCCATGTGAGCAGGGCAGGGCTTTGGGTGCTGCCAGAGCTGTCTTCTGTGGCCCTGCCACTGGGCTGCCTCATGGATAGAAAGAGCCCTGGGAGTTGCAGCTGAGCTGAGGCATGGTGCTGTGCTTCCTGCCAAGGATGGATGGTGGTGCTCTGAAGTAGAGAGCCTCCAATCTGCTTGCACTGGGTCAGGATGCATCTGGGTTGGGATCCAGGCCACTGTCTGTAGCAGGGCATGAGATAAGATTGCCATAGTTGTTATTCCAGAGCAGAGCAAGGGTTTCAGTGACGCTGGTGCTTCTGTGGTCTTTGCATCCTTCGGCAACTCCTGTCCATGGGGCTGCTCTTCTTTCCTGGGTTCTGCTATGCTCCTTGAGTCCTTGCTTGCTTGTACTCCTTTGAGTTTCCCTCATGCTCCCTTGGGCTAAATTAAATGCGCCATTTACTTTTATCTGAGCAATAAAGAGAAGTTCATTGCATCATAGAAACATTTGAGTTGGAGGAGATTCTAAAAGGCTATCTAGCCCAACTCTCTCCATTGAACAGGGATATCTACAGCTGATCAGGTTGCTCAGAGCCCTATCCAGCTTCACCTTGACTGTCTCTAGGGATGGGGCACCAATCACACTTATGGACGACCTGTTCCGAAACCTTTACTAACCTTACTGTAAAAACCTTCTTCCTTTTACCCAGTCTAAACATCCCCTTTGAGTTTGAAACCATTTCCCTTTGTCCTATCATCACAGACCCTGCTAAAGAGTTTGTCCCCTTCTTTCTTACACCCCCTTTAGATACTGACAGGCAGCTCTCAGGTCTTCCCGGAGCCTTTTCCTCTCTAAGTTAGGAGTCCTGAACGCGTCTGACTAAGCTGGTTTCCACTCTGTGTACCACCACCTTCACAGAATTCAGCCGTTAATTACCCTGAAATGACAGAGGCTCTTTGCGACGCCGGACCGCCACCTGCCCGCAGCGGTGGCCGAGGGGCAGCTCGGCGCGGTACCGCCCGGCCGGGGGGGGCGCGGGGGCACGGCGGGGGGCGGAGGGCGGGCGGCTCCGCTCTGTTGCGGGCTCCGCTTCGCTGCCGGCCCCGCTGCGTGCGGAGCGGACCTCGGGCTGCAGGGACGGGGGCAGGCTCCCCGGGCGGGCTCTTCCCCGCCCCGCTATGGAGAGCGGGATGCTGTCTCGCACGCAGCAGGAGCTGATCCGGGAGAGCTGGCGGCGGGTGAGCGGCAGCCCGGTGCAGCACGGCGTCGTCCTCTTCTCCAGGTGAGCGGGGGCTCGGAAGCAGCGTGGCTCCGCGCCCGGGGTACTCGGCCCAGAGGAGCGGATCCCCGGGGCGGCGGGTGGTGCGGGGCTGCCCCGCGCGGTGCCCCGCGTTGCGGCCGGGCGGGAGCTCGCGGAGCCGCGCCGAACTCTGCCGAGCGCATCTCAGCGTCTTCCCTACGGGCTGCGACGGGACTCCGAATGGAGCCAACAAAGAGAGAAGATGGGGCCTCTCTCCCGCCGTTGCAGGTTGTTCGATCTGGACCCTGACCTGTTGCCCCTTTTCCAGTACAACTGCAAGCAGTTTGCCAGCCCCCAGGAGTGCCTGGCCTCTCCCGAGTTCCTGGATCACATCCGAAAGGTGAGAGGGGTCGGGGCAACCCGCCGGTGGGTTCGGGACTGCCAGGAATCGATGGGAGCGCACGGGAAGGCTGCTCTGTCCCCGAGACGGGGAGGGAGCGGTGCTGAGGCTGCCTCGCAGGAGCTCACGCACAGGAAGGATTGGGCATTACGCAGCACAGCCCTTGGGAGCAGCCCTGCTGGGACAGAGTGCAGCCTGTGCTGCCTTCGTAACCCTGTAACCTCCATCTTCAAACCAGCCTTTATAACCTCCATCTTTAAAGCAGCGGAGCGCCTGCTCGCCTGGCCTTGTTCCTTGTGAGAGGCTCTTTTCCTGATAGCTGCAGGCTTTCTGCTATTTCCCTGCCACTGCTTACTGAACAAGCGATGTCCATCTTTATTTCTGCTCTTATTGCTTTAAGCTGAAATAGCTCTTTGCTCTAGTTGGAGATAATTTCCCTCTTGAAATTATACAGTTCTACCACCTCTTGCCTTTGCTGGGCTAACCATGCCCAGGCTTTAATCTCTCCTAACTTGTTCTGTCTGCTCCCTTCATCCCTCATTAACTCTGTTCTGTTTCCACATGACTCTTCATCCCTCTGGGAGCCCACTGCCATTTGTGCACTGCCAGAGCAGATCTCCTGGCTGGGCTCTCCCCCCCCCCCCCCCGCCTCCAAATACTTTGGCCTACCTTAGAATTGTCTCCTATGCTGTTGCGCTATCCTGGCAGCTTCCAGAGGTTCCACTCTCTCCTCCAAGAAGGAAGGCCAACAGCTCCTCTGCTGTGCTGGGAGGTGATGGTAGCTGCTGGGCTGAGCAGGGTGAACTAGAGGGGCTGGCCTTGTACAAATGTGGTGCAGCTGCTGTGCTCCCCCAGGTGATGCTGGTGATTGATGCAGCTGTCAGCCACCTGGAGGACTTGCCCTGCCTGGAAGAATACCTCTGCAACCTCGGCAAGAAGCATCAGGCAGTTGGTGTGAAGGTTGAGTCCTTCTCGGTGAGGTGTACTCTCCCATCCCACTGTGGCTGTTTGTGCAACCCTTGACGGTTCCAATTCTGCACCCTGTGCTGGGTGCAGCTGGCTGGGGAGGAGGCTGGTAGCTCAGCACAGCCCTGAGCCACTGGAGATGTTGGCATGGCCTGGGAAGCCCTTGAGCTCCCCTTGTTTTGTGCCTGGAGAGTAAGGGCAGAGGGGAACAAAGCATTTCTGGGACTGTTTGGATTGTAGAAGAGGAAGCTCAGGGGAGGCCTTATCGCTCTCTGCAACTCCCTGAACAAGTGACAAGGTGGAGGTCAGCCTCATCTCCCAGGTTATGGCAATAGGATGAAAGGGAATGGCCTCAAGTTGTGCCGGGGAGACTGAAGCTGGATATTAGGAAATATTTCTCCTCCCAAAAGAGTGGTCAGGCACTGGAAATGGGCTGCCCATTCCAGGTGGGAAGTGGTGGAGTCACCGTCCCTGGAGGTGTTCAAGAAGCATGTAGATGTCACACTTAGGGATATGGTGGTATTGGGTTGATGGCCAGACTAGGTGATCTTAGTGGTCTTTTCTAACCTTAACAACTCTGTGATTCTATGATTTCCCATTTGGAGAGAGCGATGGCTTGGTGCACCATTGTCTCTCACCCAAAAGTGTGCAGGAATGAGGGAAAGGATCTGCCTGTTGTTCCCCAGCACTGAGTTGACACTTCCCTGTTTGCATTGCAGACAGTTGGCGAGTCCTTGCTGTACATGTTGGAGAAGTGCCTAGGTGCTGCCTTCAGCCCGGATGTGCGGGAGGCCTGGATCAAACTCTATAGTGCGGTGGTGAAAGCCATGCAGCGCGGCTGGGAAGTCCTCCCAGAGGGGGACTAGCCCTAGGCCTGGCCCTCTACAGGACAAGCACTCTCCCTCTCTGCCTCTCTCTACCTGTCTGTCTCTATGCACCAGCCCACCTTCTCCAGCCACATGTACTTTGTGATCTCACCTTGCTTTGATGCTGCCATGTCCCTGCAGTTCCTGGTGGCCACAGGGTATCTCTCTGTAGCCCAGAGTATCCATCAGGTTCCTGTGTGCCAGCGCCTGTAGCTGTGCTTTGGTCGTCTGCTGGCTCCCTACCCTCCTCTTGCTGCCCATCCTCATAAGATGGCTGCTGACGAGGGCCCCTCAAGCCCCACAGTGAGCTCTCATCCTGCACTCTTCACCCAGCATCACCCTGGGCAGTGATCTTGGTGCTCCTTTGCCCTTCTCCTGTGCGAGGCTGGTCGCAGTATAGCGTGTTCCCTGCAAATGTTTCCAGTGGTGGGAGATCACATTAATACCAAGGTAAGGCTGCTCTCAGTGATGTATGCTGCTGCCCAGAAGGGTTCCTTTTGACTTGCTCAGTTGATTTTGTGAGAGCTGGCTGAAGTGCACCAGCAGCAGTGACTATTTAATGTTTTGTATTGAGAAGAATAAAGCAAATACAAGAAATCATCTTAAAATAACAATGAAAGTTGCAATCATGTCATGGCAACGGCTTCTAGAAATGATTCTGGCTCTTGGCCAGGGGAAACATGCCTGTAATTTTTCTGCTTATGAGGGTAGGACCTGGAGTGCTTCCTATCTGCACACAGTGCCCATCAGCAGAGCTTCCTCCCCTTGCAGAAATAACTCTGCCATGCCTGAGACACAGCTACCATGGAGGGGAGAAGGCACACTGCTAGCACTGAGCAGCAGGGCTGTGTTAGGGTAGGAATACAGTACCTGCCAGGAAGCTTTCAGGGGAATGGCTGGGAGGTAGAACCCACATGCTCCAAGGGAGCTGAACATGATCTCTATGGAGAAGGTCATCTTTAAGGGAAGTCATCCCAGGGTAAGGACAAGGAACAAGCGCTCATCTGCAGCCAGTGCCCTTTTTCACTTCTCCTTCAGAGCAGAAGCCCGGTGTTCAGGGCTGTGATTGTCCCTCCTGTGCTCATCTATCCTCCCTCTGGGCAGGAGGGCAATCCATGAGATGTGTCGCTATTCCTGTCCCCTGCCCTGTGGTGCTGGTGGCTGTGCTGAGCACACAGCAAGGACTCTGTGAGGAGTGGTGTCAGGGCAGAGCCATATGGGCTGTGCACTCTATCCTCCCTGAGATACCAGGCTGTGCTCTTGCAGTCTGGTACAGGGCAGGAGGGGCAGGGAATGGGGCAGTTCCTGCTACAGCCCTGATCTGGGGCATCAGCACCAGGGGCAGGAATGTTCTGAACCTGCGTGGCACATAGGCAGGTGTGTGAGGGATGGAGTGTGTGGTACTGCAAGAAATGGTTCCCTTGTCCTTTAGCTTCCATTCCTTTTTTGTGACATGTTTTGTGTAATTCCAAGGGGAAACAAAATAGTCTGTGTGCCTCTTACACCCAGCTGTACTGTTTAATAAAGAACAATCGAGAGTCTCTGCCCTTTTGGGTGCCTGTTTATTTTGAGACGCCTAAGCAAGCTTGACAAAGGATGACAGAGGGGTTTGCTGGGCTAGATTTAAATGTTCCAGTTTTTCACCTAATCTGACACCCCTTGCCCTGTACCAGCCTTTCTGATGTAACACCACTGGATGCTCCTCTTCCCCCTGCACCTTTTCTGCTCCTGCATCTTCCCCTTTACCCCTGGGCTTCCAGCCCAGATAGCTCTTCCAGTTGCTGCCACAATGCCACAGGCTGGATACAAAAGGGACAGCCATGCTTGCCTTTGGAGATGGTCTGTAGCTGGACAGAGAGTGACAATGGCTGTCACTACCAGGCAGGAGTAACGCGCAGAGGTGATGACTGCAGGCAGCAGGTGGGTGAAGTCATTTTATTCAAGGCACGGTCATAGCGATAAATAACAAGAAGGTACAGACCTCTGGCACATTCCTACAGTGTGGCAAACAAGGGCAATCCAAGCCTGAGCTCCACAGGACTCAGTGCCACTCGCAGGCACTTGTGTCCCCCCAGAAAGGGAGCATCAAGTCATTGGATAGGGCCACCAGTATCTTACCCGCCCCAAGATGAGTGGCTGCAGGACACCAGTGTAGGGAGCTGGGAGCCCCCCCCAGCGTCTCTTCTGGTTGCCACAGCCACCACTTGGGCATGTAGAAGCCAGGGAGCAGCAGGGCTGCCAGCCTTGAGAGCTGAAACCTCCAACTCACTGCTGGGTGTACCCCCACTCCCAACAGCTTCAGTAATGCTGGGCAGGGGAAGTGGCACAGGGCACACCTGCAATGCTGTTCACTGGGGTCAGACTCCTCCATCACCCCTGGGATAGCAAGGACTGGGGCAGGGCACCCTCCCAGAAGTGCAATGCAAATGCGAGTCCCCCTAGCAGGGGAAAGACCCAGATGAGCTCTCTCACATCCCACGTAAGGTCTTGGGCACCATCCATGGGCAGGCACCAATTCAGCCCCTACTTCTACAGCACTGCACCAAAGTGGGGAGAAACTGCCTGAGCACTGCCCCATTCCTGGACAACTGGCACTACAGGAGGATGACTGACTCATGGGAAGAGGCAGGATTTCAAGAGCCCCACCTCTGCATTTTCAGAAGGTAGCAGATGCGTCCCCCACTGGCACCATAACCATTCTGCTATCAGCTGCCTGCTGTGGCTTTACCCCAGCAGAAAACCACCCAGGCACAGCAGAGCTGTGTGCGCTCACCCTGTGGGAGCGAGGCTGGGGGTGCAGTACCTGCTCCTGCATCCAGGGCCCAAAAAGCCCAGGGATGCTGCCTGGCAGGAGCAGGTGTGCACACACCCAGTGCAGCAGCATTCGTGCTCCAGAGGCTCCTGGACAAGCCAGGGTGTGCTGCCAGACCCCTGTTGCTATTACAATGGGATGGAGCTGGGGTCCCCACAGGCAGTCCCAAGGGGAGCGTGGGGAGCGTGGGCAGCAAGAGTAGGAGGATGGGAGCCACCAGTGAAAGGCAGCTGTTGTTATGGCCACAAAATACACTTGTCCCTGAAGTCCTGAGGGCACAAGCACACTGCAGCAGCAGAGGGAGGGCACAAAGAGGGCAGGCCCTGCCAGGACAGTGCTCTCAGCACGACATGGGTTGGGGACAGGACCCAGGGCCATGAGAGGCAGCAGGATGGCTGCAGCAATGGGTGGGCAAGCTAAGTTTTGTCATGGCTGAGGGGATGTGTGACCATAGAAACCTCCCTCCTCCCCTTGCAGTAGTCTTTCAGGGAGACCTTACCCCAAACCCCTGCAACCTCTCTTCCCCATCCTAGACTGGATGAGGCAGATGGGGCTGTGGGGGTGCAGGGTGGCCAAGCCTGTCTGCAGTGGCAAGGCCACACTGCCTTGCATGGGCTGAGGTCCCTCCCTCACATAAGTCCTGATGCCCCCCTGCTCCAAAATCAGCCATGTGTGGGTCCATCAGTGAGGTGGGTGCCCACTGGCATTGGCTCTCACCCTGGGAGCAAGATGCTCACTGGTAGCGGGGCTGGCTCTCCATCACAGGGCCGGTCCTGTACTCGCCTTCCACTGTCTCCAGCTCTGTCTCAAAGTTTTGCAGACCACAGTCCTCCCCATCCTCTGCCAGCTCCAGGTGGTTGCCCATGGTGCCATAAGACTGGTGTGCCGGGGAAGCTGCCGGTGTCAGGCTCAGCTCGGGCTCCTGCAGCACTGTGGCCACAAAGAGCTGCCCCAGGGGCAGTGAGGTCAGGGATCAGAGGCTGAATGCAAGGGATGTTGTCCCAGGCTGGGAGTGAGTTGGGGGCCCACAGCAGAGTCAGGGAGAGGTACTCACATTGGAGTTGGGAGTGGAGGAGACGCTGCTCCGCTCGGCATCAGTGAAGGTACCCTCGGACTGATCAGACATCTGCAGAGGGGAGACAGGAGGAAGCCGCACAGGGGCAAAGGGAAAATTCTTTGGGACACTCCAGCGAGAGCAATATCCTTCACCGAGGCTGGGTCCAAATCCCAGCAAAAATAGGATTCATCCAACTGGGCTAGAAATGCTGGCTATGACCCTCCTAACCACAGCACCACATAGTGCTGATGTCCGGAAATGGGGAGCTCCTCCATGGGTACCAAAGAGCTGACTGCCAGGACCAGGACCAATCCCTGCCCTTGTTCTGATCTGACTATACTGGAAATGCACCCAAGCAAAGCACAGAGTGGGAGATGGGAAACAGCTGCCCATGCTCACCTGGTAGCTGGATGGTTTCCGTGGCTGTAGCTTCTTCAAGCAGAGGCCAAAGAAGGAGAAGACAATGCAGGAGAGGAGGACCACAAAGGTAAAGAGGGTGACAGGGCGGGTGGGACCTAGGGCAGAGACATGAGGTCAACACGCAAGCCTCGAAGGACCTGCTGTACACCTAGCTGAGCCTCAGGCTGGTGTATGATGGGGGTGCTCTGAGCTCTCATCCCCCTCTTCCAAGCATTAACTGATACTCCTGGATCTTTCAGGTCTTCAGCATGTCTTCCCACCCCACTTCCCACCCCCTACATTGTGTCTAACTCAGAGGTGACACCACCATCCCTCAAGGGTGCAGCTCATCGCCCAGAACTTGCGACCCTGAGAAGTGGCAAGGGGCAGTTCCAAGCTGTCAATACCAAGGCGCAGGACGGAGAAGAAGAGCAGCCAGAACATGCAGAGGATGGGGGCCACCACAACTTGGCTGATGGCAGCGACATGGAGCCGCTGGTTCAGCTTGGTGGGGATGTACACATAGTAGATGTTGTATCGGTCCACCATGTGTTTGAGCAGCATGTAGAGCAAACCTGTTGGAAAGACAGGGGATCTCTGGTGGCCGTTCCTTCCTTTCATGGGAAGTCTCCACACTGCTACTGATAGCTGGGACAAGCTGGTCTCAGCATGGATGGGAAGACAGTGGGGCCATACTCACCAAAGGGGACAATGATGGGGCAGGTGATGCTGTAGGTCATGACAACAGAGAAGATGCAGCAGGTCCACGCATACTCCAACCCAAACTGGAACTGGTAAGCTTGGCTCTGAGACATAACCAACAACACTGTTACTGCCTTTGCCTCTCCAGGTGCACAGGATCACTTGTATATTCAGAATAAACCGGGGCCATGTACCCGCTTGATGTGGAGCCGCTCGGGCTCTGACTTGGCGAGGCAGAGCCGGGCGGTATAGACAAGGAGGCCAGGGATGCGCAGCAGCTCCATGGCTGTCCCAATCAGGCTGGAGGTGACAACGTAGTTGACGAAGAAAGCGCCATTGTCTGGGAGGAAAACACACCTGCCCCATGGACAGGGAGGTTGAGAAGGCGGCAGAGTTGGCGCTGGGCTCTGCTCTGCAGGCTCTCAAGTTTTGGGGAGAAGGCCTTTACTCACTGGAACTTGATGTCGGCCTGGTCCAGAAAGTGGGTGTCAAAAAGCCAACGGAAGAAGAGGTCCAAGCTGGGGGATACAAAGGGGCAGCTCAGAAGGGGGACACAGAGCCGTGTGGGGGACATATAGCCTGCACCTGCCTTGCCTTGCCCTGGGCTCAGATCACACTTACTGGAGCCAAGATTATGCAGATACCTGACCTGGTCTTCTGGGATCTGCTGAAGGACTTAACACAAGACAGGCACCAACAGCACCTCAAGCTAGTTGTAGCAGCCTGGAACAGATCTTCACCTACTCTATGGGGTATTTTCTGTCTGTGCCGATCTGGGTGTAGCTTGGCATCACTAAAGCACGAGCCTTTTCCTTCCCAGGGACAGCCATGTGTCATCTGTGATGGAAGCCCTCAGCCCTCTCAGGCTCGCAGGGAGAAGACAACCCCAGTGTGATGCCCAAGCTGCAGGCTGGTCTGTACCTGGTCAGTCCCAGTGAGGGCAAGATGATGACCATGAACACCAGGAAGAAGAAACACTTGTGCATGGTAAGCTGGTTCTCACTTGACCTGGGGAAAGGGGAGAAAAAGACAACTTTGCACTCCTTGTGAGTGATGATAGAATCACCAAGGTTGGAAAAGACCCACAGGATCACCCAGTCCAACCATCCACCTATCACAAATAGTTCTCACTAAACCATGTCCCTTATCACAACATCCAAATGTTCCTTGAACACCTCCAGGGTCGGTGACTCCATCACCTCCCTGGGCAGCCCATTCCAGTGCCTGACCACTCTTTCAGAGAAGTAGTATTTCCTAACGTCCAGCCTGAATCTCCCCTGATGCAGTTTGAAGCCATTCCCTCTAGTCCTATCACTGGTTACACAAGAGAAGAGGCCGACCTCCAGCTCACTACAACCTCCCTTCAGGAAGTTATAGAGAGCAATAACGTCTCCTCTGAGCCTTCTCTTTTCCAGACTGAACAATCCCAGCTCCTTCAGCCGCTCCTCATAAGGCCTGTGCTCCAGACCCCTCACCAGCTTTTTGTCCTTCTTTGAACCCGCTCCAGGGCCTCAATGTCTTTCTTGCAGTGAGGGGCCCAAAACTGGACACAGACACAGCCTCACCAGATCTGTGTGCAGGGAGACAATCATTTCCCTGTTCCCGCTAGCAACGCTGTTTCTGATGCAAGCCAGGATGCCATTGGCCTTCTCAGCCACCTGGGCACACTGCTGGCTCACGTTCAGCCCAGCATCAATCAATCAATATCCCCAGGTCCATTTCCTCTACACAGTCTTCCAGCCACTCTGCCCCCAGCCTGTAGCATTGGCAGGGGTTGTTGTGGTCAAAGTGCAGGACCTGGCATTTGGCCTTGTTGAACCTCATCCCATTGGCTTCAGCCCAACGATCCAGCCTGTTCAGATCCCTCTGCAGGGCCTTGCTACTCCCAGGCAGATCGACACTTCCAGCCAACTTGGTGTCATCTGCAAACTTACTGAGGGTGCACTCAATGCCCTCATCCAGGTCATTGATAAAGATATTGAAGAGGACAGGCCCCAGCAACGACCCCTGAGGAACACCACTCATGATGATGCTACTGGGGCTTCTCTCATTCAGCACAGCCCTGAGCGGTCCTAGAGGAGCATGGGGTCTCCTTACCTTGTCCAGTGTGACTCAAAGAAGGCCGAGTAGTAGACGAGGAATGGCAGGAAGACTGAGAAGGCCCAGAGTAGCAGCGTGGGGAAGAACTGGGTAACAACTGGGTTCTGCAGGAGGAGAGATGGTGGACACCCTCTTAGGACTCTGCCAGCTCAAGGGAGCAACAAGCTGTGCCTGCCTACACTGCCACTGCTCCAACATGTTGCAGGCAGCTCCCTGGACAGGTGTACATGGAGCAGCCCTTCTATGAGCAGGGACATGTTCCAGGACGCAAGAGATTGAGGACAGCCAAAGGCATCACAAAAATACACTAAGTTCCCATGCTCTTCCAACAGCTACCATGTCAATAAGCAGGAAAGCAATGTGCTGCCAGCAGCTTCTGACATCTCCTGGAGCTCTTCCCACCCCTTTTCTCCTGCATGGACACCAACTTGCCCTTCCCTGTGGACATAGGCACCAAAGCTCAGGCTTAGGGCTGTGTTCCAGGGACTACCTTGAGACTTTCCACAGGTCGTGTGACATTGAACATGTCCATGGTGTTGACGATGATGGCCGGTGTGGTGAGGAAGAAGAGGAGGATGAAGAGGCAGATATTAAGGAGAATGAATCGCACCCACCAGGATGTGCCACGGACTGACAAGTTCTCCCTATGAGAGGAAAATATAACTTGGATGCGGTGCAGAGGAAACACTGTGTGTCTTGGGTCTTCTGTCTCAGTCCTCCAGTGCTTTGTGCCCTGCTCCCCACACCAACCACCCCATAGCCCTTACTCTAAGCCTACCATCGCTCTCCTTCCTATGCTGCATCACAGATAAAGAGCTCCCAGGATCTGAGTATGACTACAGTGAGGCCTGTGCTACAAGGATGCCTTGGAATAAGGCTAGAGAAGCCACAGCCTAGCAATCATCCCAAATCTTATCTGATCCTGCAACCTATGGAGCGATTGTTCCAGTTACCATTGGTAACTTCAGCTATGACCACAGGAAGGTTCTTTAGCCCCTGTTACCCTGGGAAGGTGCTCTACAGCTATGGATATGGTTTCCCCTTCCCAACTGCTGGCCCTTCCTCTCTCCATTCCTCCCACCCTGGCAGCTCACCAGATGATATCACTGGGTGCTGGAGCGTAGCGCACACCCCACTGGTGTGACTTGACCACGGTGGTCACGGAGGACTGCTGGGGATGCTTCCGGCAGTGGATGTGGCTGTAATCCTTCAAAATCCTGCAGGAGGAAGCCCAGAGACAGGTCCAAACCATGGATTCAGAATCCTCCCTGCTTCTCATGAGTCTTTCCCCGCAGCTCCAGGCAGGCAGAGACAGACGGGTTGCCTGGATTTGGCTGGAGGAGCTGTCAAAGTGCCCCCCTGCTGTCCCCAGAGATGGTGGCCCCATCCCGCACCACCACCAGGCTGTGGGCCATGCTCACACCAGCAGGCCCCAGGGACACTCACACAGCTGTCATACGCTCATCCTGGAAGGTGACAAAGGCCATGTCAAGCCGCTTCAGCGTGATGCGGTTGCGTTCAGCATTGAACTCATCTGTGAGCTTCTCCTCCAGTTCTCCATAGTACTGCTCAGCATCCACCTGTGGGAGCAGCCAGGGCTGGGGCATGGGCAAGCTACCGTGCTGCCTGCAGTTCTACCCATACTGGGACCACGTTGACTGCAGCCCAATCCTTTGCTTCCTACCTGCTCAAAACCACAGAAGCGACAGCAGAAGATCCGGGCACAAGGGTGGGTTTTGATCATGATCTTTCCCTCTTTCTGTGCCTTGGTGGTGAAATAAAGCCGGCCCTTCATTGCCTTACGCCTGCCAGGAAACAGACAGGACAGTTGTTCTGCCTCCATCAGACAGACAGGTACAGGATCCCCATGTACTCACCTCTCTACATCCAGTTTCATCAGCTTGCGCACATCAAAACAGAACTGTACGTTGGTGACAGTGCAGCTGGGATAGGCCTCACTGTGGGTACATGGACATGGTGGCACCAGAGGACAGTGACAGGGATTGAGACAAACTTCCCTCTCCTCCCTAGGGAAGCCCAGGTAGGATGGGGACATCCTGCTGACATGAGGCTACTCACTGGAAGTGCTTAATGATAAGTGAAGGGTCTGTGATCTCCATGGGAATGCGAGTAACCATCAGTGTCCGGGCAACCTAGGGAAGGAGAAGAGACAGAGGATGGGGCTGGGATCCATGGACCATTCATTTGCTATCTTGTTCAGCCCAGATTGCAGTTTGTGGTCATATCTTCTGCAGTACAGAAAGGGAAGGGATTTACACTAAGGGAAAAGGCTCAGACACTATTGTGCACTTAGGTGGAGGCACAAGGAGTTGCAGAACCCACAGCCTTTGTCCCTTGCTGGCCTCCGGCATGCTGCAGGAACAGGAGAGCCTGTGGGCAACTGCCAGTCCCAGGGCCTTAGCTTCAGGGCTTGGCTGGACAGCCAGCTTCTGACAGCTAGAGCTAGAGCTCCAGTCTCTGCGACAAGACAGCAGAACATTTGCCTCCAGGCTGCCAGACTTTCTCCAGAAGCAGGAGAAAAATGACCTTGTCTTTCCATGTCTATCCAGGTCTGACCTGCTTCTAAAGCTTCCTTTACGTACAGCAGAGCACATCTAGAGTTGTCCATCTGAGCTGAAAAAGGCAGGGATGGTGGCTGTGGGGAGGACACTGCTCACCTTTTCATTCTCTCTGTATTCCAGGTGGATTGAGTGGTGAGCCATGCACAGGATGGTGAGGATGAAATAGATGAGTGCAAAGATGCTGTGCAGCCACAGGAGACGATCTCTGGAGAAGGAGAGAACTGCATCAGCTCACGCTGCAGCAAATGGATCAGCATGGTGTTTAGCACCCTGCCATAGCCACCCAGCCAACCAGCAGAACCCTCTGAGCCTGCTGCCAGTGCTGGAGACCTAAGCCAAGAACGCATACAGACACACAGCCTCCCACATGTGCTGTGCTGCTCACGTAGGCCAGGCCCCAGACCGATGCACTGCTGCAAGCACATCTGAGTCCTTGCAGCACTGCAGCTGCACATGCAGCTGCCCAATGCCAGAGCTACGTACTGTGTTGGGATGTTGGCGATGGTGGTCCGGCCAAAGTGAGTGGGGTTGTGTCCTGCAGGAGAAGAGGACAAGCAGGAGTTTATGAGAATCTGGTGCAGAGAGCATCTTCATGCTTGCAGGGCAAACGATGCCTGTGGGCCCTCTTTGCTCCTCCTGTTCTCCCATCTCCCAGGTCCCCAGTAAGCACCCACCATCCTGAAGAACCATAACTGATGGAAGGGTCTTATCGCCCTCTAACCCAAAAGTGCAGTGCTTGTGCCACCCTGAAGCTGGGATGCACCTACCTAGGAGGTCCCCCGAGAAGTTGACAGGCAGGATGACAGCCACGGAGAGCACACAAACCAGCATCAGCAGGACCAGGAGGTGCCGCTGGAAGGAGAGGTAGGTGGTGGCGTCGACCCCACACTTGCTCTGAATTTCCTCATCCCTGGGAGAGAGCAGTGGGGGTGAGTGCTGGGGATGTCACCACCACCACTGTCACCACCACTGTGGTCTGCTGTCACCATACCCACTCTGGGGACACTAGGGCTCACAATGGAGCTGCTCTAGCTCCACAGAGTCCTTGAAAACTCATGGCATTCTGTCTGCAGCATGTGGGATTTGAGCACAGAGGCAACGGGCCCTCAGGCTGCCATCCCATTGTAAAACTGGATCCTGCTGGGATTGCTGAAGCCCTGTCCTTTGGAGCAGGAACCTGGGGTCAGCAGAGCAGTGGAGGACGGAGAAAGAGGAGCCTCTGCTCTCTCCCCTGGGGGGCACTTCAGCAGAGCTCTCCTCCACTGCTCTAGCTCTTGGACCACCACCCAGAGGGACCAGCTCCCTACAGCATGACCACAACACTGACAGTACACACTTACTTCATCTGGTAGATAGAAAGGAGCCAGGAGCAGAATCCCTGGAAGGGGAGAGAGACAAGATGAGGTAAGGGCCACCACCCCCAGAGCCCTAATATGGAGCTGACCCTGCGGACTCTAGGGGCTCTATCTCCTTGTCTTTGTCCCCTTTCTATGGGGGTTTACAATGACCTTGAATGCAAGGAGCTGCAGGCAGAACCTTGTGGGATGCCCTCCTTTCCCCTCCTGTGAGAGCTGATCCTGCTCCTCCTCTCCTCTCCATAGCTTTACCCAAGGTAAAATTACTCCTCACTGAACACAGACACAAGTGACTCTACATAGATCTCCTGCCACACCCTGCTTTCAAGTATTTCATTTACTACTGCCAATATATGTTGGCCTCACAAGCTCTCTGGCAGATTTCCTGTTTCTAAGTGTCTGAAAAATAATTTAAGTACTTGTTTTTAAGATTTCTACAAATGTTCCTACAAACTCCTCTTACCCCTTCCCTGGAATGCATTTTACACCTAACCTGGCAGAGTTTACATTTTCCTCATTTGGGAACTGCTTAACTTTTAAAAGGTGCCTTTTTACATCTATAAATCTTTCTTAATCTGCTTTTTAGCCATGCTAGCTTTCCTTTTGTTTTTTTTTTCTCTCTTATTTTTGATGAGTAATATACATCTGCACACAATATCCAGTATGATGCCTTTAAATAGTTATCCTGCCACCTGCAATTATTTTGCTCTTTTACTTTCCCTGCCTAGTTATTTTTTTTTTATAAGTTCATTTTTTTAATAGCTAACAGTAATTGATTTTTGAACTTTTGTTATCAAAAGAGGGAAAGAGGCAGCAAAATGTGTTGGACTGTGCTTGTTCCTAGTGTAGCCCGTTTTGTGCCAAATGCCGAGAGGAGAAAAAGGCACATTTGCAGCAATGGCAGAGTAGAAGTGAGGGCATCTGGCAGTCAGTGCCCTGGGCATCTCAAAGTGGTTTTGCTGAGAATTCCAAGAGCAGCTGCAGACTGCCTCTGCCGTAGCTGCTGTGTACTTACCACATCCTTATTGTCGACATCTAGGGGGCTGCTCTCTGATGGGGACTTCTCCTTCTCACTCTGCTCCCCATAGAACAGTGATGTCAAACTTTGGATGGATGAAAAAAAAAAAAGAAGTGAGTGAGGCACAGGAGAGGCTGCAGAAAAGAGAGGGAGAGCACCCAGGGAAACGACACCGAGATTTTCCTCAGCAGCCCAGCTGCTGCACTGTTCAGGCAGCGCATCCTGCCCGAATGGCACTGAGAGCCATGTTACCACATGCCCCATGACATCACTTTTCCTGCAGCAGACAATGTCTGTTCTCCCCCCAGCCAGGAGCGCTGGCCTCGTAGCCAGGTCATCACCTCTGGCCTGGACAAAACAGCAGCACCCTAAGGACTCCTCTATGGGCTGCACCACAGCCCCATTAGAGAGGCTGGAGCCAATCACCAGCAGTAGCCTTGTGGTTTGCTCACCTATCATTGTCCATCAGTAGCGCCAGGCGCCCATAGTCCCAAGCTGCTTTCCGAAGGCAGGAGAAGATCAGGAGAAGAACCTGGAGGAGGAAGGAAGGAACAGCGAAGGGTTTTGCCACAGGATCTCACCATCTCCCTTCTTCCTGTTTTCCTGCTGATGGGCTCACATAAAACACTCCTCAAGCCAGATTGCTCTTGTTCCGCAACCTCACACTGCTGCTGCAGGTAACAGCACAGACACTGACACAGCACAAGTGGCCTCTGAAGCCTGAAGCCTTGAGTGTATGTGCACCATGAGAGACCCCTGAAGTTGGATTATTTCCCACTGGGGCAGCAATCCCCGAGGTGCTGGTGACCGCTGCTTCTGCTCAAGCATCATCTGCTACCCACCACAAAGTGTGCAAGGCTCTTGGCCACCAGAGCTGCATGACCAAAGCAGCAGGGTGCACCAGCACACACTCACATACACGTGCAGCTGTCACCACATCTGTAACACACACCCATGCTCACAACCACCACATCCACAGCCTTCCCTGTAGCCCCAGGTGAAGCTCACTGTGGGCCTTGGCTGAGCATCATTAGTCGGATGGGCAGAAAAAGTCCCCATGTGCACAGAGGTTCAGTCCCATTCCCACCACATCTGCAAAGCACCAACCTGCAGCACCACGGGAGGACATTTACCAGATGTATCTTTGGCTACCCAAATACCAACACAACAAGGACTGTCCCACAGAATCAGAGGAAAGGGCTGGAAGGACCTCACAGCTACTTAGCCCACACAGATCATAGTAACAGGACGTTACAGGGACCCAAACATCTTCTGGTTGACCTCCTTTCTCAAGGAGATTGTCTCCAGCATGGGTGAGATGTGGCAACAAGGTTTCTTTTAGGACACAGCTATTCCTGGTCTCCCAGGGGTGCATCCTTTTAGGGGTTGGGACACAGCAAACTGAGTTTCCAGCCCTGACCCCCATGCTCTCCCAGGAGTCTGTGGACACGGCATCCTCCTGGTCTGCTCACCAGCCAGAGGATGAAGTTGATGGCGAGCACAGTGGGCACGCCACCAAATGGCAGCCCTTGCAGGACGGTGCTGCGTGAGCGGGCACTGAAGCATTGCTCCTCAGTGGTGTTCACCAGGGTGTCCAGGAAGCTGAGTATGTCCAGTGAGGTGGGGCCAGCCCCGTCCAGCGCTGGTTCCACCGAGTACACGTTCTCCATTGGTGCTGTCACAGGGCCTCACCCTGCAACACAGGGCCAGGGTGAGGATAAAGCAGCTGCTGCTTGAAAAAGGGTCATGGCTCCCCTGGTCCTTCACAGAGGTTGGGAGCTTGCTAAGGGCAGGGAGGGGATGAAGCTAGGTGCTGATCTTGCAATTTCATAGAATTATAGAATCATTAAGGTTGGAAAAGATCTCTAAGATCATCTAGTCCAACCCTTACTACCATGACCACTAAACCATGTAACTCAATGCCATATCTCCACAGTTCTTGATCACCTCCAGGGAGAGCCATTTCCCCAGTCCTACTAGCTACCAGGAAAGGGCTGTGGCACACAGGGCAGAGGAGGGTTGACAAAGTCTCACAGCTACCTCATATTCTTTTCCTTACCCGCATTAAAGCCCATGCTATTTGGTTGTCTCTATCATACCTGAGACAGGTCTTCTCACCACCTCTCCACTCAGTCTCGGAAGCTGAGTTCAGCCATGGCCACTCTGTTGCAGTCAGCAGGTAAGAACGAGGACTCAAAGCATTTGCTTGAGTTTCTGAGAAAAAGAAATTATGATGTTAGCAAGGGGGCTGCTGGGGTTGCCCTTCATTAATTCCTGTCAGCCAAAGCTACTGCTTGTGGGACATAGTCCAGGCCTCCCTTCTCCGACATCATGGTCTGCATGATTTGAGTGTCATGGGACCACCCTTCCATTTTCCCACCAGAGCAGGATTACTCCTTCCAAGACCTCCTCCACTTCCTCTGGGAGCTGATGGTGCAGGCTACAGTCACTGCCAGTAGGAAATGCTTAAAGGCCATTAACAGTCAAAGCTGTGTCTTACTTCCAAACCTTTTCTACTACTGTGCTTTGGAGGAGAGGATCCTCTCCAAATCCATGGTGCTTGGGAACCCTGTGAACAAACATTCTCCAGAAGCCAGTGTAAAATAGCATGATCATTATTAACAGGGATACCGCAGACTTATGCACCAGGATGGTGCCAAATGGCTGCTGAAGCACAGGAGGAGAGGGTCAAAAACCTCTCTGTTTAGGGACAGACAGGTTACCAACATGAGGAGGAAACAGCCAGACAAAACATTGTATTTGGAGGCCTTGAGCAACCAAAAGTAATTTTGAAGTTGATCCTGCCCTGAGCAGAGGCTTTTATCAGATGATGTCCAACGGGTCCCTTCCAACCTTGGCTATTTTGCATCTCTACTCTTGGGCACTTGTGCTCCTGACAAGGTGACCTTCTCGCCTGCCTGGAATTTCTAAGGAGTTAAATGAGTTCCTTGTCCTGCAGACACGCTAAGCAGAGATACTGCAACCACAACCTGTGAGGCCATGTGAAACCTTACTGCACCCACTCACATGGACTCTGCGAGCTTTGTATTTTTGCCTACATTGCAGATAGAGACCATTTTGCAGCCCCTACAGCCACTCAGCCCCAGCTGATCACTGATGCAGGATGCTCCTCACCCACATGGACAGGACAGACGAAGAAGAGCAGGAGCCACAAACTGATTAAGCAGCAAAGGAGGATGCAAAGGCAGCCGCACCTCAAGAGACCTGGCTATACAAAGTGTTTACGGCATTTTTTCCCATCAAAACCAAACAGGACAAAGTCTGCTTCAACACCAAAGGAAATCTGATTGAGAGGTCCTTAGGGATCACAGGGAGAGCACACTCAAAATACCTCAGCTTAGAAAGGGGATCTTCCTGTGCTCTACAAGGATTTGCTTTTGTTGAGAAACATTTACTGCAGATGTGTCAGTGTGACAGATGGGAGACTACAGGAGCATGCGCATCTACGTGCACTGCTGTAGCCTCAGTCTTTCCCTCTTAGATCACTCAGCTTAAGTTCCTCTTGGACGTGCACAGCCATATATATGCACTGACATGGCCAGTTCATGGCATCTGGAGACACATCAGCCCCAGCTGGGGGTGCGACGGGACAAACAAGCAGCAGCCATTTGGTTCCAGCCTGGCTGCCTCTTGCTCACTGTGAGACCACCAGAGCCTGTGACTGGGGTCAGCCCTTTCCTACAGAGATGTTCTCAATCTGTTCTTTCCATGTGCACGTCTTCCTCCCTCCCCTCCCCATGTAAACAGCAGAGCCATCACCATCTGGCATTTCCAGCTGCTAAATAATTCATTGCCTTTTTGTTAACACAGAGAAAGTGTCTCTGGCCGAGGGAGCTGTTGGACCTTCAGCAAATAATCAAGGAGACTCTTCGCAACCTCTGAGTCCCTTCTGCCACCAGCACTCCAGCACCCAGCAGTAGGATCCTGCAGTTTGTTTCTAGGTTCTGTGCCCACATCCATAGGGGGAATGCATTGCTGCAAGATGACAGGGTGAGAGGATCGGTGTGAGTTGGCTTCTCCTATCAAGTCATTCTTGCTGCCATCTTCCACTAATAGCAGGCTGTATTTGCTGTCACTCCAATCCTTCCTGCCTGCAGGCTTCCCAAATGCAAGCCTTCACCTACACAGTGCTGCCAGTCCCTGTTTCTCCACCCAGCAGTACTTCTTAAATGTCAGTCTTCTTGCACAGAGACAATTAAGGAGCAAGAGAGGCCTAAAACCACCAGGGCGGCTCTGTCCCCCCTCTCTTGAGCACGTCCTGCTCCAAAGAAGCCATCCCATCATGCTCAGTCTTGTAACATAGTGCTTGTAGCAAATCACATCTCCTCTGAAGATGATCTCAAGCTCGCTTTCCTACCTTTTCATCAGTTCCCTCAGCCTCAGATTCCCAAACCAGTGCCATTTCGGACCATTTTTTCCATCTAATCCCAACTCTTATGGTTCTCTTAGGAGAACTTCTGCAAATCGCATAGCAGCAGCACTACCAGAAACTGCTGGAAACAACCAGATAGGTAACTTGCATAGCAACAGCGCATGCACAAAAATGGCAAGAGAAGATTTCTGCTCCTGTGCACAGCCTGAGCC
Source organism: Meleagris gallopavo (assembly GCF_905368555.1). Classification (NCBI taxonomy): domain Eukaryota; kingdom Metazoa; phylum Chordata; class Aves; order Galliformes; family Phasianidae; genus Meleagris; species Meleagris gallopavo. Next base: position 38,788,798 of record NC_139408.1, on the reverse strand, counting down.
CAGACCTGTAGGACATGAGCAACCTCCCTCCAGAGCAGAGATTCCCATAGCAAGAGGTTGCATGGGTACAGTAAGTCAGATAGACAGCTGCCGCCAAAAGACCTAAAGCCACATTTTCACATCAGTTTATGAGATAATGCAGTACTTTGCAATACTCTGTTACCAGCACAGAGAAGTCCAACCAAGTGCACATAATCAGCAGAGCAGTTCCTATTTGCTGCCACACAGCTGCAGGGAAGCTTCCTGCCATTGTGCTTTTCCTGACTTTATAGGGCAGCAGAGGAAATGATGTTGTGAACAACAGAGCCAGGTGAGTGTATTCATATCCAGGGGTGCTGTAAGAGCTCCCTGTTAGCGGTGCATGGCCAGTGTCAGTCACAGCCAGGCATCCCTCTGGGCAGGCACTGTCCCTAGCAGTGACAGTGACAGCCACGTGAGGAAATGCAGAACAGGCAGGGCTGCAGCTGGGAAAATGAAGCAGTAACAGACAGGCAGGAATCACAATACATGCCTAGCCCATCAAGATCTTACAAGATATATGCTAATACAGGGCTAGGAAATGTGCAAGTGACAGAAAAGCACTTGCTCCTCCCCTTGCAATGGCTGTTAATGGGCAGTGCATTTATCAGACTGACTGTTCAAAATGATTTGTTGGATGATTTCTATGAACCATTTGCAGTGTGTGAGGTTTGCCTTAAATAATCAGTGCCCTGATTGCTTTGTTTATAGATCAGTATCTGCTTCTCCTCTCTGGTTGGGCAGGCACTAATCCAGAAAATCAGATTTCCAATTAAAAATCAAACATTTATTTTTTGTAGACACAATTTTATAAAATTTGTCTTTCCCTTTAAACATTCTGACAGCAAACTCATTTGTTAGGGCATTAAGGGAAAGCCGGAGTAGCAAAACACCAAAACAAAGCTTTGGGAGAGCTCAGATAACTAAGCTAGGCTTCTCCAAGTGCCAGTGCTCACTCAGCCTCCACATGCTGCTTGGGCAGGATGGACTCACTAGTTTTTGTGGCAGGTCAGCAGCTGTGGCATGGGACTGGGACCTGCTTCTGGTCAGCAGGGAAGCCAAGCTATAAAGCCAGATATTTGCTTGCCCGATGTTTCCTGGAAGGCTATCATTCCACTACATGAGTGCTTCTCTTCCTTCCCAAGGAGCCATGCCCAGGCTGCAAGAGGGGAAAATGAGGACCGATGTAACAGGAAAATCAGGTCCATGCCCTTCTGTGTCCCCGGCCATGCACCTCCAGCACCTGGCCTTGGCTAGCAGTGAGTGGGGCAGGGTAGGAAACATAAGCCACTGCCACTGACTCAGCACAGCAAAAGGCTAGGGCTTGGAAGTCTGATCCAGGCCCTGCACTGAGCTCAGTGCAGCCTGACCAAGGCACAAGTAGCAGCACCAAAGGGCATGGTGACCTCTCTGTCCCTGCAGCTCGATGTACAGCAGAACAGGCATCTCGCATACCACATCCAGCCCTGAGTGGGCATGATATTGAGGACACCATCCCCAGGGCACTGCCTTCAGGACAGAGCTCTCAGTAGTGAAATTGAAGAAGGTGTTACTTATGCCAAAGCATTTTGCTCTGCTAAGGCCATGGTACAGGCAATTCCCCAGCAGAAGGCTTCTGTCCAGTCACCATCAGGACAGATACTGGGTCAGAGAACATGTACCAGCTCTGTCCTATTAGCCTGCTGGAAAACAGACAGCCAACAGGGAGAAACATGCCAGGAACAGCAACCTGCCCTGCTGATCAAACCCTGGAGTCAGTAAAGTGTGGAAACAAACGACCACCTGGCAGCAGCTGATGACTCCTATCAGGCATAACCACCTGCTCAGAGACTCATTTTGTTAACACTAAGCAAGACATGACTGCACAGAGAGGTGACAAGGACCCAGCAGCTGATGTCCTCATACATCCCTGCAGTGGCCCTCCTCAACCGCTGCTAACCAGCTGTCCCACCAACAGGTATCATCTCATCTCCAACACCCACCAACACCAGCAAGGCTGACAAGTGCTGCTCTTATTTGATATCAGAGGCTGAAGAAAGCGCCTGGAGGCAGACGGCTGCTTCCCCTATGAGGGTGACCATGCCGACATAGAGCAGGGTGCCATGCCAGCACAGAGAAAAGTGCTGCCTCCTCTGGGATAAACTCTACACCTTGGAAACATGGGCATGGCTGCTCGCAATTTCTGTACAAGCCCACTGCAGGTCACATCTGCTGTTCACACCAGCAGAAAGTGCCAGAAGCACTGTGGGCTCCGGAAATGAGGAAAAGGGAAGGTAAGAGAGCAACTCCTCCCTCCCCAGACCCCTCTCAGTACCCAGGAGCAGTGGGAGGCGGCGAGGAGAGTGGGAGTTTGGTATGCTACATTTCCTAAAGCCACCTGTTGCAGAGGCTCCTCTCTATCTGCAGCACAGCACAGTTCTGCCCAGCTCAGCCCTGGGCAGTGCCAGGGTGGGCAGGAGCTTCCCCAGGGCAGGGACCAGGCCAGGGTTGTGCTTGTGGTGCTCAGTCCCCCAAACCAGGATCTGGGGAGCCAGCCAAGCCCCCACCATGGGCTGGGGCTCCTCTCCAGTTCCCGGACCCTGCCACCGCCAAGTGCAGCTCCTTCTCCTCAGTCTCTCACCTTACTCCTGCCCTCTGAGTCTTTCCTTCAGGTTCTTCTGGACATCTCCCTTTGCTTTGCCCTTGAGGTTCCAGCATCCACAGTACCCCTGCATCTGGCTCAGCCCCTGGAGCAAAGGAATTCTCCTGCCCTGCCCAGCTCACCTCTTGGTGAGCACAAAAGATTCTTCCTGCAAGCGGTGGGTTATAACACTATATATATACACACCCAAGATGTAATTTTAGAGCGTTTGCAGAGCTAGAACACTTTCCATTGCCTGAGCTCAGTGCCAGGAACACAGAGTGAGGTTCAGGCTGCAGCAGGAGCCCACAGACACACATCGCTTACCAAATGTGGCCCCAGCACAGCTCTCCTCCCACCTCTGCCAGGCTTCCAGCAGCACTGGGTAACACCGGATGACCAGGATGAATCACACCGCCCGGTGTGTGGGAGCTGGCAGCGCTGCGGAGGCTTCACCCAGGGCGTTACATAACAGGGCTGCGGCCGGGCCTCAGCCTACAGCCTTGGGTCAGCATACAGCAAAGGGAAGGGGAAGCCTCTGGTTGTGGGCACAGCAGCCTAAGAAGGGAAGACAGGGATAGAAGGTGCTCCCCAAAGCTTCTCAACCCTGTGAGGACCCACCACATGGCCACCCTCCTCCCCAGCATGCAAGCAAATCTGGTTCTTGAATGGGAAGAGGGTGGATGCTGAGCCAGGCTCCCAGCCTCATCCCCCAGCCTTATCCCTCAGCCTTTTGCAGCCCACGCAGCCCGCAGAGGGAGAAGCGGGAAGCGGCTGCTGCGGAGAGAGGCAGCTCTCCAGGCAAGCTGCAGGCTCTGCAAGGTACACACTGTTCCAGCCTCCTCCTGCTGTAGTAATGGGTGCATTGGTGTGATGGCTTGTTCCTGCCACCTGTCCTCTCTCCTCAGCCACGTACCCCCTGCAGCATAGGGCAGGGCCTGGCAGGGCAGGCAGCCTCTCACCTCCTCAACCCACTTCCTTCTACCCCCAGAAGGGACATGAGGAGCTGAACAGCCCCAGAGTATCAGAAATAAACCCCAGGCAGTGGGAGGGGGATAAAATGTCTGCTCTGGCCATGTCCACCATCCAGCAGTGTCACACAGCCAGCGCAAAGGTTGGATGTGACAGAGGAAAACATGAGAAATGGCTCATTTCCCTTACGGGAAAGATGGAAGCGTCACATCTGGGCACATACAGAGGCTGGGGAAAGGACAAGGCATGGGGAGGAAGAGAAAGTGTGGGCCAAGAGGGGCAGCACAAAGCCAGGATTGGTGATGCTTTCAGCACAACTCACCCTTGGAAAAAGGCTACCTGGGACCAGGAAGATGAAGTTGATGGACATGTGGAAATGTCCCCTGCCACCTAGATGTCCTCTGGCCACGCCAAACAGAGACAAAAAACATCAAGCCCCATCACATGCAGGGCAAAGTCAACTCTCTGCAGAAGCCGGTAGCAACACTCCTTTCAACAAGGCCTTAAAATTACCTCATTGTTTTAGATGGAAAGAAATCTTGGAAATTCAGCTGCAGAAGTTGTCTGAATAAATTGGAAGTTAGAGAAATTCCTCCCACACACATAGCTGTTGGGATGAACTAACCCTGAAACCTAACTGTTACCCTGGAACACTTGGACAGTTGTAGGCAATAGCAGTACACACACACAAGAGAGGGCATGGTAATTATGGCATGACAACGTTCAGCAATATTCTTTGTAAGTCCCATTACTGTTTTTTTTTGTACAGTTTGGTGCAACTCTGTGTGCAGAAACACACATGCCCTGACCTCCCTGCCACAACTGAGCTAACCTGGAAGTCCTTAAAATGTAACATTCTCAGGAGGTGGCACAACCACCCAAGCTTCTCTTACTGTTATTCACTTCATTTTGCTTCTGAACAAGGAAGAATTTGATGAAATATCATGAAAGAAAACAGAAGAAATTAAAAACTTGGATGAAAGAATTAAAAACTTGATGAAAAGCTCCCAACAGAAAAATTCAATGAAAGTGCCTGATCAGAATAGTAGCAGAGCAATATGAAAAGAAAAAAGCAATAAAGAGGATGTGGAACCAGAGCAAATAAAAGAATTATGACTTTCTGAAGCACATATCTGACAAAAAAGTAATCAAATGTTGCCCGAACTGAAAACCAATTTAAAACTTGAAATTGTAAAAACCTACATGCTAAACTTGAGATCACTCTAATCTGGGAAAAAATAAGTAGAAACGCACACAGTATGTTCTTGTTATCAGAGATATGCTCACTGGCTGAGCTGCTGGAAATAAAACCTGATGAACTACATAAGCAGCAAACTTTTTCTTAAAAAAAAAAAGAAAAAAAAAAAGCAGAGAGGAAAAAAATAATTAATTATTTGAGTACAGAAATAAGTTTATTAAAAGTTCACAGAATTCCAGTGAGCTCAAGCAGGAGTATTCCCTTTCCAGTTCCAATAAAAATGAGTGTGAGAGGATAATCTCTGCTAGTTCTGAATTCTCATAAAGCAATCAAGTCATATCCTGGTTATATTCTGTTCCTCCTAAATTCTAATAAAATTCTGTTCCTACTGTGGAGTCATTATCATTAAATTCACTGTATTTACAAATAATGCTTTCATAATATATATTTTTTAATGGACACAGATTTTAAGCAGTTTTATTCAGCTAACTAGGAATCATTTTTCAAATGCTCGGTCTCAGCATTTGGAATCAAAATTCATTTTCCACTGAAATACAGTTGGAACAAATTTATAATAAATAATGAAGTGAAATCTAATGGGAAAATGTGTCACTCACCATCTTCTAATATAAGAAGTACAGGCATTAAGAATTGAAACAAATGCATGTCACACTATAACCTCACTCACTTAAGCACGGCACAGCACCCTGCTCAGCCAGAAGTACCACAATTTATACTCATCACCAAGAATCAGCTTGTCCTTAGGCAAACAGCAGCAATCCATAAACACAGAAAGATTACAACTAGGCAATTACATCAGCACTTTCTGATCATCCATTTAAATCGTGACTTTGGCCCCTCCATCCTATTCAGCAGCAGGCTGAGAACCAAGCAAGCAAGGCACAAATAAACTTAGTCTTGATTCTAAGAAGCACGGTGCATTCTTCTGCCTTTTTTGCCACTTCCATGTAGTTCTGCCAGTTGTGTCCTCTCCTCGACGAAAGCAGCCCAGAAACAAAAGGAACTGAGTATATTCCCAGCCCAGAACCTGTGAGCCCTGGAAATCTCTTACTGATGTAGAGACTGCTAATGCAGGCTCAGGGGAACTAGACAACCACCCCCATTTCTGGTTGTTTCTCTGACACTACTTTGGGGATCACACCAAATTTCTCGGAAGATGCGACTAACAATCACAGAAATGCTGAGGCTAGAAGGTATCTCTTGGAGACCATCCTGCTCAACCTCCCTGCTCAAGGCAGGTGACCTACAGGAGGTTGATCAGGGCCGTGTCCAAGAAAGTTCTGAATATCTTCAGTGAGAGAGACTCAGTTCCAAACCAGAGCTACATTGACCCCACACTGGCCTGCTGCAGACAGGTCCTCCAGCCCAGCGGTCCCAAGCCCAGGATCACTGGGAGCTGGGATCCCAGCTGCACTGGTGCCCTGTGATCTTTGGCCAGCCACTTCTAAGTCCAGTGTTTCACACCCTTAGCTTGCCAGCCATCATGCAACTTCTCAGCACCTCCAGTCTCCTACTACCACCTTCTAGGACAAAATGAAGCAGTCCCTGGTAGAGCCCTCTCTACTCTCTCTTAGGAGGAACTCAGAATTACCTGGAGATGTTTTTCCCACCTCTCACACCCTGCTTTTTAGCACTTGAGGGTCTAGAGAAGCCTGGCTCACTCCGACTCAGCCTTCTCCATGGCTCACCCAACCTATCTGCAGATAGCAAGACACAAGACATGAATGCTGAGGGTAAGGGAATCAGGTCACCTAAAGCTTTCACATGTTCCTACTGAGCAGGAGCACTATGTCTCCTCTTTAAATATATCGTCACTTGAGATCAAACTACAACAGCTCTAGAAGCCCTTCCTTGGCCAAAGCAGGATTCACAGGGACAGTGCTGGGAGCTGCACAAATGATCCTGGTGCTGAAATGCTTCCGTACAGTGGCATTTAAACTCCCTGGAGACTGAGCAACATTACAGTAATTTCAATTAGGAATGTGATTTCCCAGTCAAAGAGGCTTGCTCCGCAGCCCTCAGCATGGATGCAGCACTTAAGCCTTTACAGCCATCCACTGAGAGGGCCGTACGGGGCAGGCAGGGCGGGACCATGCTGAAGCTTCTGTAACCACCACAGAGAGCCACAAAAACTAGACCCAACAAGGAGGGAAGTGCTGGAGAGGGGAAGGTAAAGCAGGGACAGGAGGATGAGAGAGGAGAACCCACAAACAAGGCCTCTCTATCCCACCTCCTGCCACCTGTGTGAAGGAATCCTGTGGGATCTGCCTGGCCCTGTCTCACCCATTAAGCACCAACAAACATGCCCTGGCTGTGAGAAGGGCTGTGCACAGCTACCTGGCCCCAGCTGATCACATTGTTGTCATAATGGTGTGAGTAAACTCACACCATTGTTGTCACCTAATAACAGGGGTGATAGCAATCAAATTTACCAGGCTGAGCTGCATTTGAAGCAGTAACTTAGAGCAGTTTTTAAAAGACACTTAGGCACCTTAAAGTGTAGGTAGATGCCAGAGTGGTCGTGAAAAGCACCGAGGCATCTCATTGCTGGAGGTCTCACAGCTGGGTAGGGACAGAGCGCAACAAGGCCGCAGCTGAGGCAAACTGGGGCTGGAGCTGCTGCACAGAAACCAACCAAAGAGAACAAATATGCTCCACTGCTTTCCCTGAAATGATCTCATAGCAAACAGCTTTTGATCTGAGCTCAGTACATAAGCAATGCAATGTTTTCTTCAAACTTTTGGCTAAGTACGCTAAATATATTTACAGCAATTAAGCTATGTAGGTAAGAATAGCTATTTCACCAGGCGCAGGAGTGATGACTGCAGAAGGCTTTGGTGTTTGCAGGACTCATGGAGGAGTCAGCACTTGCACAGCAAGCACAGTGATGTCTTCATATGAGTTTAGGTGATTGATTAGTTTAATAACAACTGAATTCACTAGTGGGTGTCAGAAACATTTCTCCTTCTCCCTGCTGCTTTGGTGAAGTGATCACAGCCTGTGAAAACAGGTATTTCCTGCAAGGAATATTTAAAGCAGACACTCCTCCTTTTACAACTCTTCAAATTCTGGGTCTGGAGCTGTGCTGAACCCCAATTCCTGTGCCTGAGGCCACAAGCTTGGATAGCAGAGGAGCAGTGGCCCAGCAGCAGGCCTCGTGCTCCCTGCAGGCCACAGTGGCTGAGGTGTGGGCCTGCCAATTTATGGAGTGTTTTGGAGAGTAGGAACAGAGGGATTGGTGTGATATCATGGGGCAAAAAAAAAAGAAAAAAAAAAGAAAAGCACTGAAAGGGACTGAGACACTTATGGGAAGAGCAGAGAAAACATGCTGCCATGGCAAGCAGGCAGAGGTTTAAGCTTTCAGGGAAGCCAGAAAAGCCCATATGCGCTATGGAGTCGGAGGCTGCAGGGGTCAGGCAGCCTCCATGCTTTTATTTACTACTCATTTGTTTGCAGAGGGCTGTTTGCCAGGCTACTGAAGACAAATCCTTCCTGACAGAGCTGCCCCTGCTTCCCTCTCCATCTGCTCAGCACCGGCACCACTTTGCAGGCAGCAGGGCCAGCAGGACAGACTCAGCCCTGCCCCTGCAGCACCTGGTCATGCTCCCTCCTACTTCTCCCACACCTTCCCCAAATTCCCCTCTGAACAAAAAACACAGCATCCCCTTCCATCCCAAGCAGTACTTCCTGCCTCCTCCCCTGCTCAGACAGGCCTGCCCTGCACCATTGTAAGGCCTAGTGCACAGGGTTCCACGGAGAAAGGTGATCGCTCCCACCCACCTGCCCACCCAGTCTTCTCCTCCCCTCCTGTCTCCACATCCTCTCCCCACTGAATTCTCATAAAGAGGAGAAAGCAGAAGCACAGATCAGTTCTGGAGATGGCAGGAAAGCAGCTAAAGGAAAAAAAGACGTTCATACAATAAAAAAAAAAAACAAAAACAACCAACAACAAAAAAACAAACAAACAAAAAAAACAACCACAAACAAACCAACACCAAAAACCTCAGCCAAACAAAGGTGCCTGGATAACACTCTCTGTGTCAGGGAGATCTCTGCATTGCACATCTCTATGCAGCACCGCTGCCACGCGGGAGGACATGAAACGCGGAGGGGAGAAGGCACGGCCCCGGTCTGCAGACGAACTCGGGTGAAGTACAGTGGGGGAGAGCAGCTAAGACAGTGACACAACCCCAACCCTACTACCCCTTCTGCTGCAGTTATCACTGCCCAAAGCCGAGGGCGGAACGGGGAGAGACACCTCCGGCACCCCTTCAGATGTGGTCCCCGGCTGGGCTGTGCGGCCGGGATGACGTGGGGACCGAGCACAGCTACGGCATGACACAGCGGCGGGACGACATTTCGGCTGGCACAGAGGCAGCGGCACAGGGACCCAGAGAGCTGCCCGGCCCTAGGGCTCCCTCCCTCCTTGTGCCGCTGGGCGGCTCCAGGAGCCCGGGGCAGCCCCGCACCGCGCCGTGCCCCGCCGCCCATCCGTCAGGTGCAAACAAGAGCTACGTAGAGCCACGCCGGTACACGCCGCAGCACGCGGGCGGGAAGCGGCACCTCACCCGCGAGAAGTACACAGAAATCTCCTTCGGCAGCAAACCGGCCCCTTCCCCGCATCCCCGACCCGCGCGGCCCCCTCCGGCATCCCACCGCCGTCCGCCGCGAGCCAAACGTTCCCGGCGGATCCCACGGGCGCGTCCGCCGCGAGCCGAACCCCGGCACGGCTCCCTCCCTTCCCAACCGCCCAGCGCCGGCCCCTCCCGCGGTCGTACCGGCCTCCCCCGGCCACCGACCCGCGCCCGACACCGACCTGCCCGCAGCTCGCTCCGTTCGGGGCCCGCCGCCCGGCCGCCGGGTGCCCGGCCTCGGCACGGGAAGAGGAGGGGGTCGGGGCCGCCCCGCCCCGCCGCCCGCCCCGCTGCGGCGCCCCCCCCCACTCCGCCTCTGCGCTGCTCGGAGCCGGGGCCTGCGCTGCCGGGGCCGCCCGCGCTCCAACGGGTTCGCCTGGCCCCGCGGCTCCGGCTTGGGGGGAGCGCTGCGAGCCGGGCGGCGCGGAGCGGCCTCTGCGGCAGCCGGCCGGGGGAGCTGCAGGGCGGCACGGCACGGCGCGCGTTGCGGAGCGCAGCGGCGTTCGCTGAATCTCTGCTGCGGATGCGGCGTCGCCCGGTTGCGCGGCAGCTGAGAAACTTGGCGGGGATCCTACCGGTGCCGAGCGGCCTTAGGGTGGGACGGGGGCCTGAGCGGGGGTGCAAAGGGGCTTCGAGAGCCCGTCCTCCCCCAAGTACCCACCGCGCTCCTTCCGACCGAGCAATAAAAGGCGAAGGAGCAGCAGCACGGTGGGCTGCAGGTGCTCCCGGCCTCCCCGGTTCCCATCCCAGCCGGTAATCGGGAGCTGCCGCCAAAGGGTGACCCCGGAGAGGTCCCACTGACGTCCCGAGCGCTTCGCTGCTGCCACCCCATAGGGGTGCCCGGGTCCCACACACGTGGCTGCAGTGCTGAGTAAACAGCATCTAAGGCACTCTCTAAAAACTCGTTTAGACTCATTGGGTCTCTTTAGGGCTGAGGAAGTGCAGCCCAGCGCAGAGCCCCTGCACGGTAGGGGAGCTAAAGCCTGATGGGCACAGCCTGATGAAGGTGCGCTACCCTAGGGAACCAAAGAACACAATGAGCAGGCAAGCAGGAGCTGGGAATAGACGGCACCACTCCTGAGCCGTGGGGATCCAAGGAAAGAGAACCAACTGTCCCACACAGTGCCCTTCCTTCTCTTTAATCTCCTCATGGCTGTGGCCCTGACACAGCACTGCTGATGGTGCAGGGCAAAGTGGGATACAACTGGATGCCCACCAATAAAATGTTACTGTCAGTGAGACCTTTGTCCCCAGCCTGTGGCTTTGAGAAGCTCCCACAGCTAAAGAAATGTGACTAACATCAGGGAACACTGGAACAAACAAGGACTTCTATCTCTCTCCATCTCCCTCAGCCCCAGCTGTGATGCAGAGAAGTTGCTCAGCTGCCCACTCACTCCCGACGAGCCAGCACTGGTCTTACAGTGTCACTCAGGCTGAGAGGCTATGACAGCTCCTTGTGGCAGGTGACATGGGCAGTGTCAGGACTCTGCAGGTTGCACAACACGCGCTCTGCGTGTTGTGACTGAGCTGCAGAGGCTGTGGGAAAGACAAATTGATGGGATTTTCTAAAATCACTTGTGACAGCAGATTGCTTCTGGTTCCCCAGTGCAAGATTCCCATTTCTCAATGAGTACAGACTGTATTATTCATAAGCCATGGCTTCTCTGGTCCATTGAGCTGGAAAGCAAGATGCTCCATCATTTAAACTGGCAAATGCCATGGTGAAGCACTGACTCCTGAGTAGAGCTGGCCTCCTTGGCTGGGACCCTGGCCCATGAAGAGCGCTATGGGTATGGTCTTGCAAGGTTCATGTGCTGGCTGTTCCCTGCCAGGTTGGCCCAGCAGGGTGCACTGGGTCTTGCCTGGAGGCAGATGGTGGAAGAAGAAAGAGCAGAGTTTAGATTTGGAGCCCAGGGAAAGAGCAGCAGGCAGAGAGGTAGCCATCCCCTATGAGGCACCCTGTATGGGTGCACTGCAGTGCAGTCTCTCACCATGCTGCGAGTCAGGCAGAGAAGCCCTGGACACGGTGCTAGGTTAGAGCATCCTCTACACAGCCTTGGGTACAGCCCCCTGCTTCCTTGCCTGCTAACTGTTTCAAGGACAGTTATCTGTTACTGGAAGGATTTCTTCTCATAACACGATGTCTATCCTTTATAAGCAGGAGTTTATTCTCACCCTGGTGACCAAGAGGGTGTTATCCCCAGATAGAGAAGGAAGCTTGTACTTGAGGGAATTAACCCTGCAATCACGCAGTGCTGGGTGGGCCTCCTCTGAGGCTGACATCATACAGCCCTGCAGTACTCACTCTAATCGCAGCCATGAGTGCTCAGCATTTCTTTACACTGGGCTCCAGAGCATTGAGCAGACACCCAGCAAATGTTGCCCAGGCAGTTCAGTAACCACATTAGGCAAGTGCTGTTGAATCCCACCTAAGGCAGCCCCTTGGATGGAGGCAGGAGGCTGCTCCCTGATCCTCTCTAGCCTTTTCCCTTCCTAGTACTGCCTGTCACCTTCCAGAAACACCTCCCAGCTGCAGTAGCTAAGGAAACAGGGCTCCTGCAGACAGCAGCTTCTTTCATTGGGTACCAGCACTGCAGCCTCGAGGGCTCCCGGGGAACTGAGATGTGCACTCAGGGCTATGGCAGTGCCAGTCCCACACAAAGCCATGCAGAGCCTCTGTCCACCCCGTGTTGATCCCAGAGCCTGAACACAGCACATCACTCCCCACTCGTACCTCCCAGCGGTCACACCAGCCACCTCTGCTGCGTTAATTAAGAAAGTTAATTTCTTAATTTTCAAGTGCTCACCCCAGACCACTGCAGGGCTCTCTGAAGGCAGCTTTCCATGGGTAATAACAGAGAAATGGGGACCACAGCTGCTAAGACAGGAAATCATTTCTCCTACCACCAGCTCCCTCGCGGGTTGCTATGTGCATGCTTGTAATTTCAAATTTACTTCAAACATTACCCACTAACCAGGCTGTGTGACCAGGCACTAATCAGTTACATTAAAGTATGCTAATTGGCTCTTCTCACTTGCTGCTCTGGTGGGACAGCATGCCTCAATACTTACAGGTGTGGCATTTCTCCCCAGCTCTCAACCCCCTTTTTTCAGCTGCCCTCAGCAGCAAGGTGCTCCCGAGGTGCCACTCCACCCACCACAGCCCCACACCAACAGGCAGCACAGCAGCATGGGTGGCTCAAGCTGTCCAAACCACTGCTATAGTTCCACCACAACTGCTCATCTTGATGAATGATGAATGCCAACCACCCTGCTTGCAGCCATCCTTGCCTCCAGCAGTATCACTTGGGGGTCCCACCAGCATCCTGCCACTCACCAATCCATCTTTCTCCCTGCATACTGCCTTTTGCAGCACTGAACACTTAACTTACCTCCTTGAAGGAAGACAAATGGGAGATCATCACCTAGACCTGCAGGCTTGCACTTTTGTGTATCAGACACCCATGCATTCCCTGACAAAAGTCTGCCCTGGGGTCAGACCCACTGCCACTCACCTTTCAGTGACAGATGCACTGACTTGACCTTGTGCCTTGAAGCTCAGGGTATGCACATTGCTTACTTGTGGCTCTGGTAGTGTGCATCAATGCGAAGTTGGATCTGCTCTCTCTGGAAAAGGCTTCTTCCTCTCTTAGGCAGATATATCTGAGAGAGAAATAGAATAAACTTTTGGTTGCACACAGCTTGTAGAGAGGTAAGAGATTTCCTGAAATGGAGGTCATTCAAGAAAAGTGTAGATGTGGCTCTTACAGACAGGTGTTACAGCTGGAAAGATTATCATGGTGAAAACTGGAAAATAAACAGGGAAGGAATGTTCACCTGTATCCAAAGATCTAAGTTCACAGGACAGACTCCACAGAGAAGAGGTCCCCAGAAAGAGATCCTCTCCCCATGGCAGTCAGACCTTAAATGGGGTCTAGAGTCTATCAGCTTCACCTGTGCTCCCACGGCTGACTCAGTCCTTTACTCAGGTGATCAATCAGTGGTTCAGGCCATGACTCAACAGTTCCCATACAAGTGGTGATGGTGGGGGTGGGCTGGCAGTTATACTACAGCTTTAATGATTCTATGATTTGCCGATCTGAGCCAAATCTTTCCTACAAATTTAAGGGAAACATCCCCTCTGTACTGAGAGCAGCAAGCGGTAATTCCCAGCGGATAAGAAGAAGATCCAGTCTGAGTCCTTGGCCTTCTGAATCGGAAAATGGAATTCGTGATGATGCTTCAAGCAAAGAAAGATTGATTGCACAGATAGCAGGGAAAAGTTATGGTAGTTTTAATGAGAATGTCAGTGGATATTGGGGGCAGATGTGAGCTGACAGCCTGAGCCAGCAGAGCCAGCATGGGATGTAACGAACCATATTAGAGCTCAGGCCAAGCACAGAGCCTTGCATGCAGGATGTGACCCCACACACGTGCCCGGCCATCCCGCCAGCACGCAGCCAGCACTCCGTGCACTGATGTTCTCCCCGGCTAAAAAGAGCCTCCAGACGCTCAGCTAATGAAGATTCAGCAGCGTGGTCCTTTCTGAGTGCCACTAGAGTCATTAACCGTAACCACGATGCCTCACACGCAAAATACATCTTTGCTAACTCCTTTCCCGTACGTGCTCCTAAGCTCCCCTAAGACCCGGTGCCTCCCACAACGGCACAGCCCAGTACAGCCGCGAACGGCCAGCACCAGCTCCGCCCACGTGCCTCCGCACCCTCATGGGGCTCGGCCGAGGCCTCCGGGGGCCTGCGGGAGCTCGGCGGGCCCCCAGCGCCACCTATTGGCGATCCCGCGCCTGTGCGCCTCGGGGAGCGGGGCGGCCCGATGGGGGGCAGCTGGGATACTCCAACCCCACCGGGCAGGAGCCGAAGGGAGGCAGCTGGAAACATGTCTGGAGAAAGCCCAAGTCTCGTTGCCGCAGGGACTGCTTCCTGATATGGTAGGTTTCAGCTGGCAGGAGCCTATCTTGCTTCAGGCAGCCTGGTGTGCGGCTGCCCTTGGTGTGCTGCCATCAGCCTGACCTTGGGCCTTGTCGAAGCAGTACCAAGGGCTTCATTTGATACCAGATATATCAGGTTGCTCCTCCTATCAAGCCAGATCTACTCCAGGAAAATATGCTGTTCATCAGTAATAGCCACAGAGGTGCACAGAGACTGATGATGGGGACGAACAGTGGAACACCTCAACCCACTCAGGGATTGTTGTAGGAACCCCTTTCGAGTGGGCATCAGAATGACAGGGTAATGGCCCTTCCTCTTTGGGCACTGGGACAGGCTGCCCAGGGAGGTGGTGAAGTCATCATCCCTGGGAGTGTTCAAGAAATATCTAGATGTGGTACTGATGAATACGGTTTAGTGGGCAATGTTGGTGGTAGGTAGATGATTATAGAGGTCTTTTCCAATTTTAAGCATTCTATGATTCTTCTGCACCAAACCCAGTGCTCACAAGGCCAAATGCATGGGATCCAGCTTCTTCTGTATCTACCAGAGGCTTGTCTTTCGTACAAAAGCACAATGGCCTGGGGTGAGACAGGCCCTTTACTGGGCTCAGGCAGCTGTGCACTGTGATACATGGGGACAGAGCGCTGCAATAAGCAAGACAGCGTTTGACCTGGTAGATGGGTGGCTGGAGACCTGGTTTCTGCTTCCAGTGCTGTTAGAACATTCTGCATAATGAATCCTAAAAGGAAAAAGCACATGCTGGAGCAGGTAGAAATTAAGCAGAGAGAATCTGGCCTTCCATGTAGCAAGGAAGTGTTCATTTAAAATCATCACCACCTGTGCTGTAGCTGGGGTAGTGCTTAGAAATATGACTGCATGTATGAAATATGACTGCAGTTATGTACAGTGCATGTAGTGCCCCAGTCGATAGACAGCATTTTTGCAGAGCCTTAATTTAGGCACTGCTCTCACAGATGCACTGGAGGAGCATCTTCATGACAGGGCAGCAGCCACGTGACACAAGGAGCAAGATCTCTTCTCCCAGAACACTACTGCAGCAGGCAGCAGGATTAATCCAAGTCTATTTTCTGGAATTGATTTAACACTGTGTTCATTTATCTGCAGCTCTTGCTGAAGCATTTCATATTTCAGATCTGATTTCACTGTTTCCAAGGCTGAAAGGCTTGCTTCTCTGGGGAACAGCAGTTCTGCAAGAGAACAACAAGTAGGAGCCCTAGGGAAGCAGCAACAGGGAAGGAATATTTTATCTTTAGTAACTGGTCATTTCCATTTTGGAGGTAGTGAAAAAAGAGCCATCTGGTGGGTGCTGAATATTCACTATGTAAACAGTGACTTGGTTATGAATATGTACATGCAATATTGTTTATTATTTATAGGATTCCCTAGATGTGCAGATTTGACACAGTGCTCAACAGCAAGAGACCATAGGAGAGGAAGCCGAGGCAACTGGCCTGGGGTTGGGGAGAAGAATGCTTCCTGTATAAAAACGGGAATAGCACCTCTTCTGAAGCAGCATCTGCTTCTGCTGACAGCAGATTGACACTGAATTTGTGTCAGTGAATTTGGGTTTGGATTGCCTCCATTCACATTTATTATTTAATTCTCTGTTCCTTAAAAGATGTGCTCCTACAGTGCCCTGTCTGGGAATGACCTAGCACAGCACAGCTGGACCAGCTGCCTGTACTTGCTGTGGTATTCACCTGGGGGTGAGGGAATCTATGGCTTGAGCTTTATTGCACAGGAGCTTCAAATCAGTCAGCTTAAACAGGAGACAGATTATTGTTGCATTTTTCCTGTGAGCCTGCTAGAAAGAAAAGCAAGAAGAGGATTCCCATGGAGACCCAGGGTGACACTGCGTTATCAGAGTATAATGTCGGGTACTGAAGAGTGCTAAGGGGATTCAAGAGCACCTGGGCACATTCAGAAGATGCTCAGAACATCGCTGGCTGTGCATTATTTTTCCTCTACTTCCCCAAAAAGATGTTTAGATGTCTATGTGGCTTCAGGAGTGAGGGAGATTGTCTAGGAAAGGCAGGAAGAATTGTAAGGAGTTTCATACAGGAGAAGACAGTGTTGGTGACTGCTCTGATGTTTTGTGGAAAGAGCTCTGTATTCCTTGCTAAGTGACTGTAAAGAACCTGTATTCTGCACTCACAGGACTCTCCCTGTCATCACATCTGATATTGGAGGAATGTGGTCATTGTAGCAGTTTCTTAGCTGCAGGAGGACAAACAGTCTCAGGCAGCCAGCACCAACTCATGCAGAGCATTATAAAAGCAAATCAGCTAATGTTTTGAAGAATGACTTGTCCTTGTACCTAAAGCACTGCATCCTGCTTTAAATCCTGTGGGTTAGAAGACACCAGCTGACACGTCTTAGAAAGCAGCCTTTTTTTTTTTTTTTTTTTTTTTCTTGTCTAAATATATCCTTGGTGCTCACACTGCTTGGGCTGCCTGAGTCATGGACTCTGTGGCAGAAGTGACAGCAAATGTGCTGCAGGTTGCTGTTCAGATATTCTGATGGTGGGTTTTGCTCAAAAGACATAAAACATCTGTTAAAGTCTATTCAGTAGCTCATCCTTGGAGGCAATTGACTCTTTGTCAATAAACATTTCCTCTGTCTTCCTAAGTGCTGGAAACCCCTTTGCTATGGGATGCTGTTGCAAGGGAAGCTGGAGATCAGGCATGTTTGAAAGGGTCATGTTCTAGGTGCATTTTTTATTCATTTCCATTTCTCCTCCTCACTTGCGTGGATTATTGACCCCAAAACATCTCTTTCAAATACAAAGATACAGCAAGGCATGGATATGTCTTTAGGTGGCAGATAATTTATTTTAGAACTGTCTGGATTACTTTTCAGTGTATGACACTATCTGAATCATAACATGTCCCTGCCTAAATACCTTGCACAATTCAAATTATCTCCCAGCTTATTCCTACACTGAGTGATAAGCTGAGAGGTTTGTAGTAAGAAAACTGCAGCCAAATTAACCTTCAGAAAACCTGTCACACTGAGACAGAAAGGAAAAACCCTCTCTCAACATTGTCCTTGAAGGGAGCAGAAAGCGAGAGCAGGTGAAGATTGACCAGACGGGGACTGAAAAAGATGCAGAAATGCTTAAGTCATAATTTCAGATACAGCATGCACTTGGCAGTATGTTAAAGTCATGACTATCTTTCAGCTGTTTAGTTCCCACTTCTTACTTTGTTAATGAGTGTCCTCTTCACTGAAACCCCTGACACAACTGATGCAGCACAATGGGCAGTCTAAGTCAAAATCATTAAAATCTGGCTATAGAAATCTACACTGACAGCTGCCTGCACTCAGTGCTGGCTGCCCCTCCACTCAGGTTCCTGAGCAACAGACACAATACCCCAGGTCCTTCAGGCTTTTCATCAAAGGTTTCCAAAACACAGCACAAGACTGAGAGAATGAGGTGACTTCATCTGGAGAAGACACAGTAACCATTTTCAAGTACACAGACATCACAGAGAGAAAAGGATTCAAATTTTCTGTATCCACTGGGCGTGAAATAAGGACTATGGATTTTAATTGCTGCAAAGAAATTTCAAGTCAAATAGGAGGAAAATCTAAAAAGGGGGAAAAGAACTAGATGAATTACCTTGAAGTAGTGGAGAATCCCCATTGCCAGGGATAGTCAGGATCTAGTTGGACCCTCTTCTGCAAGGGATGGATATATCTGGGTCAAGGAGAAAGAGGCACTGGGAAAGGTGGTTGAGTTGGCCTCTGAAGATCATTTATCACTTTGAGTAGAAACTTCGTATTAGGACCCTATTTCAGGATGTTCAGATCTGTCCCTTGATAGCATAGGCAAGTGCAAGAAAGGAACTGAGCTCTCTTTTTCCTCTCAGTGTTCAAGTCTCCACCTATGTAGATCTGAAGCTGGGCAGCATAAAAACCTGCAGCGCTGCTGCCAACCATGCTATATAATTTCTGTTGCTAAATTGAAGACTTCAAGCCTCACCTGCTACATTTTATGGCTGTTCAACTTCACCTAACCAAACAGGAAATCTCTCCAGACATTGTGGGTGTTAAAATTTTGAAAGTTAACTAGCTGGAGAAAGGAAAAATCTCACAAGAACTTTATAAGCTTTGTACTTAAATGATAATTTAAGACAAGCAGCACTGAGTTTACCACAGAGAGCATTCATTTCTCCCAAGCTATCACAGTAAACAGCAGATATTAACTCACTCATTTCAGAAAAAAAATCACCATCAGGATGTATCTTGAATGCTAGACTAATGGATCTGAATGAAGTAATGCACATTTTGAGCTGGAAGAAATGATACATAATTTGTGATGCAATTTAAAACAAGATCTCAAAAGAGGTTGAGCAGGGTGTATCAGAGCATGGAATTGACTAGAACTGCATTTTATTTTGCTTAAAATGGCTGAGCACAGGGAACAAAGGGGTCCAGCGAACAAGCTACCAAGATGTTCATCTGCCAGTCATCGTGACCAAGCATAGCCTATGTTATTGAGCTAGAAAATGAAAACTCCAGCTGGCTGACAACTGTACAGATTATGCCACCTTCCTTGCTTGGGCAATACTGGGAAATGTGCCCCCTCAAACACGTGGGGAACAATAGCCACTTCACACACACACACAGGGAGCAGGGGAAGGTGACATGATGAGACTCGGTTATGCTAACACTGGAATGAGAGCAAGTATTATTTCAATGTACTATGCTAATTTTTGGAAAACATCTGCACAGTAGGTAATAACAACAATAAATTGCTCCTATTGGTGTTCCTCATGCTTACTTGTCATGGTTTCCCAGAGGCAGACATGTGGCTTGAAACCTGCCCTATACAAAAGACAGGAAAATTCTAATACATGGATTAAATAATTTATCTACAATTGAAAGCAGGATGGAGAACTACTCCAACTCCTGGGTCACAACCAGAGTCTGTCCAGGGAAACTATCTCCCCAGAGGAGGAGCAGGGTTGTGCCACACATTCAAGTTATCTCATGTAGATGATCTTACAATGGAAAAAATTCAAATTCCTGAAGAAAATCTTGCTACTTGCTCCAGATTAGCTGCTGCTCTCACTATTCACTTACTCATGTTAATTTCCTTATTTACTGACCTCTCTCTTATGCATACACATGCACATGAATAGGCAAATTCATCCATAGATAATTGCTTCCCCATCCTGTCAACATTTCATCATATCGACACAATGGCATTGAACGAGGAATTTTTTTTACTATATTCTAAAATATGCATTCAGTATTTTGACAGTGACAAATCATAAGCAGCAATTTGCAGGAGCATTTTAATGAAAATGTGTGGGATAAACTGCCCTACTGTTTTCCTCTCCTCTCCTCTCCTCTCCTCTCCTCTCCTCTCCTCTCCTCTCCTCTCCTCTCCTCTCCTCTCCTCTCCTCTCCTCTCCTCTCCTCTCCTCTCCTCTCCTCTCCTCTCTCTCCTTCCTTTCTCCTCCTTTCTTCTCCACTTCCCTTTCCTCCAATTTGGCTGTTGCTTATTATGTCCCCTGTACAGGCAGAGTTAATAACTTTCATCAGATATGGTCCCTTCAACCAAAAAGTCTCTTATTATATGAAAAGAATTCTGTGGTGTTTTTCGGTTTTTGTTTTTGTTTGTTTTTGTTCTTTTTGTTTGTTTTTTTTTGTTTTTTTGTTTTTTGTTTAGTTTTTATTATTTTGATATAAGCTGTTAAAATATGGAGGAAACAATGTCTGATTATTTAAAGATAAAATTCTCACTG
The DNA here is from genome assembly GCF_905368555.1 of Meleagris gallopavo. Lineage (NCBI taxonomy): Eukaryota > Metazoa > Chordata > Aves > Galliformes > Phasianidae > Meleagris > Meleagris gallopavo. Next base: position 38,768,609 of record NC_139408.1, on the reverse strand, counting down.
GGTCATGCATCTTTATTGCAAGGCTCAGTCTACTTTAAATTGATGATTTGAGGGAATATTGGAGGATTTTTATTCTCAGCAGTCATGACAGGAGAATGAGGGAGGTGGGAGTGAAAGCTAGATTGGTTCTGAGCAGCTCTCCTTTCAGTTCTGCTGAAGGTGTCTCTTAGTTGTTTGTCACAGCAGACCCAGCGCCTACAGGCTTAGTTTGCACTTTCTTTTACGAGTATCATTGCCTCCATTTTTCTCAGAAATGTTGAATCATGAAAGTTATCTGGTAGAAAAAAAACGTTTATGATAAAGAACCCTTGAACTTGTTTGCTGTCACCAACCTCCAAGCTAGTGCAAGTGTCAGAGATAAGCACAGCCACCCTCTGCTCCAGATCTCTCTCCCTATAAGAAGAGACATTAAACACATTTTAATTTTGCTCTGTGTGTTCAGACGAAGGGAGAGGCAATCTGTTGCTAGGTGTGCTGAGGTAGGCTAGTAAGCCTTGGGCCTATGATAAGGCTAAAGCCACCAGTCCTCTTTTCCCTTCCTCTGCCATGGGTGGTTTGTCTGTGGAGGGAGAAGGGATGCTTCTCATTGGAGCTGAGTGGGTGCAGCATGTAAGTGTGTGGGAGAATGAGAGGCTGTGCACAGCACCAGTGTAGACAGTGTGAGAGTGTGTAGGTGGGCAGTGGGGTTGAGGTCGTGCAGCTGTAAGAGGGGAATACATGTTGGCACCGTTTCTACCAGCCCACCATGCTGCCCAAGCACCTCTGTTCATACACCAAACCCTCTCCTATACATCTGCTGTTGTACAGGGCTGTACTAACCACCCAGGCAGAGGCTGTCTCCCGCTTTCCCCCTGCCTCAGATGCTGGTTCGAGCAGGAGACGCCTCGTGGGACGGCGACATCTGAAGGCTTGTCCCCCCTCGGAGCCTCTGGGGGGGCGCAGAAAGAGGTGGAGGACGTGCGGTGGTGCTGAACGGACAGCTCCGGGTCCGCGGGACCGAGGGGGATAGGAAGGGACGGGGACGGGGGTGTGGAGTCGGGGGAGGGAGAAGATCGTACTGGAGAGGGGGAGAGGGAGAAGCAAAATAGGACAAAAACAAAAAGAGAGGTAGGGGGGGGGGGGGGAGAGAGAGAAAGAGCGGCAAGGGCAGAGGCAAGGCAGGGGCAGCGACAGAGACAGAGGACAGGGACAAGGCCGAACAAGTGTGGGACAACAAAAGAACAGAATAGGAGAGAAAGAAGGAAAAGGAGACAGAGGGAGGAGAAGGAGTACGGCGTCGGACTGCCCTACGACACGGCAGCCGCGGGGGTCTCGGCTTGACTGGAGGCGGTAACGGCGGCTCCGAGGTGCCAGACGGACGGTACCGGGGCAGCAGGAACAAGGGGACTGCAGGGCGGCGGCGTGCATAGGGACCGACCGCCCACAGCCGCCGGGACACTGCAGGCACCGCGGCGCTGGGGAGCTCTCTGGAGCTGCCGGCGAGGAGTGCTCGGGGTGCCGGGGCAGCCACGCCGCGACCGGACTGGCTCCGAGCTGCCTTCGGTCCTCCGGGCTCTCCGCGTCCCCACGGTACGGGCTGAGCCTCGGGGCAGAGGGGAGCACCAAGAGAGCTGGGGGAGCCCGCCCGGCCGGTGCCGATGCGCTGTGGTCGGCCAGAGCCGCGGCTGCGGCTGCGAGGCCGCCCGGCTTGGTAAACCAGCGCCGCAGGTTGCATCCGGACAGCACTTGACCAGCTGTTTTGTGCATTTTCTAATTTCGTGCACAGCAGGGCAGCGGTCAGAGAGGTAATCTGTAGATCCGTGGCTTTAAAGGATAAATTAGAGCATTGGATTTGATCCGTATTGCAGTGGATTAGAGCAACCTCTCCCCCCTCCCCTTCTCCTCCCCCCTTCCTTTCCAATTCACTCCCCCCTCCTCCAGCACCACCTTTTTTCTTCTCATGCAATACCAAAACTGACCCTGCCTGGCAGAGGGACTCTGCTAGGCGAGCGGAGCGGTGCCTGTTCCGCCGGCGCACCGAGGGAGCCAGCTCTTCCCCTTCAGCCTCCGCAGCCCCTCCGGGGCACCGCCGCTGCGAATTCCCCGGAGGCAGACGCCGGGGCCGGGCTGCCTCCTCCGGGCGCCGGGGAGCGGGCGCTGCCCTGGGGCTCCCCTTTGCCGAGCCCCGCCGGGGCCGTGGGGCGGCGGCGAGAGAGAGCTTCCCCGCCTCAGGGCACTCCCGGAGCAGAGCGGGGCCGGGGACCCGGCAGGAAATGGAAGGATGAAGTGTGCAGCCGGAGCGGTGATGTTCGTCCTCTCCTTGCTCTCCCCTGCAGGAACGTAATCCGCAATGCTAGTTCTCAGGTTGCTCAATGTTGTTGCTCCAGCCTACTTCTTGTGCATCTCCCTAGTGACCTTCGTCCTCCAGATCTTTCTCTTCATCCCCAGCATGTTCAGAGACCCCTCCACCACCCCACTTTTCTCTCCTGCTCTGCTGCATGGGGCCCTCTTCCTCTTCCTCTCAGCTAATGCCCTGGGCAACTACATCCTCGTGATCCAGAGCTCCCCTGAGGAACTGGGCAAGGGCTTAAACTTGGGCGAAGGAGCTGAAATGATGGCGGACTGGCTGGACGGAAGCAGGTCCCCTGGCTCAGCCTTGCCCAGCACTCACTACTGTAGACTGTGTGCCAGAGTCACCCAGAGGCATGACCACCACTGTTTCTTCACAGGGAACTGCATTGGGAGCAGGAACATGCGGAACTTCATCATGTTCTGCCTCTACACCTCTCTGGCTTGCCTCGACTCCCTGGTGGCAGGCATGGCTTACATTTCTGCTTCACTCTCCATGTCCTTTGCAAACCCACTCGCCTTCCTCACACTTCTGCCTCACTCTATCAGCCAGTTCTTCTCAGGTAAGGATCCTTCCTTGGCCACGAGGAGCCCATTCTTCTCCCAGGGCTCCAGGATAGTGGCCATGCTCTTTGCTGTTTGGCTGTGTGTGAGGATGGGTGGAGGGGGGGTGTGGGCATGGGGAGAATTGTCTGTGTTTGATAGAGTCTCCTTTAAAGGCAATGGCTTCAGAGACTGGGACCCTCTCCGGGTTACATCTATAGCCCTATTCATAATGTGTTGTACTCTGGAAAACACTCTGTAACCAGATTGCCAGAGATGGTCTAGGGCTGCAGTCGTGATTGAGGCATTTAGACAGAGGTGGGAGATTTTATTCATTGTACTACAGGTGAGGGGAGTCTTACATGCAGATGTGGAGAGTGTCCCAGAGGAGATATGTCCATTCTCTTCATCCAAGTCATGCACCTACTCCACCTCCTGCCTCCTGTCAGAGCGAACTTACTGATTCTAGCACAGGAGAATTTGGGCTCACGTTTCAGAAATCAAGCAGGGCATTTGTTAATGTAATTGATCAAACACCTCTCTCTTGACTCTAGTCTGGGATGCAGCTCCACAGAAAGGCAAGACAAATTATCCATTCCTGCCCTCTGGAAAAGCTCTGCAACCAAAGCAACCTCTGTCTTCTTTTCACCATCCCTTATTCATCCCTCTGTTTTTCCTGATTTCTCTTCTCTTCCCGTCCTCCTGTAAATGTCCTCAGGATTTCTCCTTCCCTCCCATTCATTCTGTTCCTGTGCCTTTTCCTTCACTCTGCCAGCCCTGTCTCTTCACCTTTCACCATGCTCTCAAACTCTCCAACCTCTTCCCTTTCTCTGTCTAAACATAAGAGCTAGATAAAACCTGATCTGGGACAAGTTACTCTGCAAACAGCGGAGTCTGCTCTGAAATTGACAGCTGAAAAATGCCATTTTCCCCACATGCAGTTCATGCTGAGCACATTGAGATCAGTTTTCATCAGACTAAAATAGGTATTCCACATATTTTAGTTTTGAAGGTTCAACTGAGCACAGAGTAAGAAGGGCCTGGAGTCTGTTTTGGCTTGAGTACTGCCACCAGAATTGTTGATCATTATCTGATAAGGAGATGTTCATTGCTGGTGATACAAGAGCCAGAAAGGCCCCTGATTGCTTTCGGATTCCAGGCTGGGTTTGCAGGGTTGCCATCTGAAAACAAACAAATATCTCTACTTGGCAAATGAACAGATTCGTCATGGTAATCACTGAGAGACTATAAACATGAAATCCTGCCATGACATTTTTATGGAGTCATTTTTCCATGCAGAAGAATTTTTGTAAATAGTGTTGCACAAGCTTCACTAGCATTAAAAACACTTGGCATATTTTTCCTTGGTGCCTAAGCTCTGCTCAGCACATCAGCCTAGAAGGTAAAGCAGGGATTTGGGAGAATATTATCCAGGAATTAGTTCTCTCCCTGATTCTGTGGGCTCGTCTGCACCAAGATGAGTCCTGGCACATGTATGAAGACACACTGGAGTGCCCCACTTTTGGTGTCAGCACCCACAGTGCCAAAGTGGGCACACTGCAGTGTGTGAATGGGATGTGAAGGGGCTGGGAGCAAGGCTGGGGTTTGGGCACCCAGGAGCCAACAGAACCATAGAAACATGATCCCATGGAATTTCTGCCTCAGCTGGAATGACACAGTAACATGCAGGTGCCTCGGTTGCTCAGGAGGAAGGGCGTTCTGGGCTTCCATCAGTTCATTTATCTCCTGTGCAGGAAAGAGAAATATGACCTAGAATAGTTACTAGAAGGACTAGAAGGACTGCCCACCCAATGTTCTTATGCAGCTATTACTTAGGTGGAATCCAAACAGAGCTTTGCTACAACAGGAAAAAAAAAAACAAACAACAACTTTACCCTTCATCTCCAGCGTGCCCTTGGTGCTGGGGAGGTGGGAGAGGACAGAAGTTGAATCTGCTGATCTAAGGTCAACTCAGTGTCTCCTGCTTCCATGCTGGGAAAATTTTTGGTTGGCTCGTTTTCCCAGACCGTGCTCAGGCATGTATTTTGGAGTCTGACCCAGAGTCTATAATTTCAGGCTGTGATTCAGTTTTTCTGGCATAGATAACGTATGGTAATAAGCTTGAGACCACGTCAGGTCAGTCAGAGCAAAATGAACCCGAGACTAAAGTGGACTGTGGTGATGAGGGGCAAATGAAGCGCACTTCTATAAATATAGGTCAGGCCAGATCCAAGAAAGAATGGATAGAAAATGCTTTTTGTGGGCAGCCTGAAAATAAGGTTAAAAAATGCACACATCTGGAAAATATGGCTGAGAGATGCTGAATAAATGCAAAGGGAAACAAGTGTAATTGCTTATTTGATGCTGAATTTCAGCAGCTCATAGAAACAAAGCTTACAGCTGTCTTCCCAAGGCTCAGAAGAAAGCCCCTTTCTTCCGCTCCATCCCATCTGAAATCAGCTGTAGAAGGGAACACATGCCTGTCACACAGGTCCAGCAGAAGAGCAGAGAAATCTGTATTTGGCTCTGTACTTCCCCTTTGGTCCCCTAAGTTATTCTGATAGAATTGGTCTGGGGGTTTGTCACCATCTTGGACATTGTTCTCTCCTTGCTGTATGGCACATGAAGCCCACTGGGATCTAATGATATCTCATTAGATGATGCTGCAATTAAAGTGAACGCTGAACGACTCTGGTGCCTTTTCCTAGCAGGATGATCCAACAGTTCGGGGCTGCAAGCAGCACCCTCACCAATAGCCCTCAGAGTGGCCTGCAGGCAGAGCCCAGGTCTGAGTGCATTGTGCAGGCCTGTGCCAAGTTTGTGCTCCCACTCTGCACGCCAGGCAGGCTGGGCTCAGGGACCATGGGCTGGGTGGAGTATTCTGGCAGCAACTTTAAGAAAGAAATTTGGACTGAACTTGGGAAAGTTTTCTGTTTCATTTTCTTGCATTCATGTGAAAGCTGTATTTGTCAAGTGGCAGGAAAGACATTACTGATTTTTCATTAAAAAAAAAAAAAAAACATTGTTCAGCTATTATACATATCACAGAATGGTTTAGGTTGGAGGGGTCCTTAAAGTTCACCCAGTCCCAACTTGTGCCATGGGCAGGGCTGCTGCTCCCCATTAGCTCAGGCTGCCTAGGGCCCCATCCAGCCTGTCCTCGATCCCCTCCACGGATGGGGCATCTATATCTTCTCTGGGCACATGTATGTCTAGTGATGGAGCCCCAAATCTGTCTGCCTGGTATTAGTGCATACGGTAAGGTTTCTGGAAGCATCCAAATGCTGTAGAACTGCATCTCCTTCCAAAAGGAGCCTGGGAACCACTGAGTCCCTGTGCTTAACAGGCAGATGCTGAAATCATTTCATATTCTTCAAGATAGAGCTGCAGTCATACAAATGTCTTTCACTTCTGGCTGAGACTGCCTCTGAAATCCAGATCCTCACATTAACAACAAAAGGAGAACTCTGCAGAGATTGCCACCATTTTAGCACCTCCCCAGTGGGATGCATTGCCTGGGGCACTACAAGGAAAGGGATGCACTGCCTGGCCGCTCCAAGGAAAGCAATTTTGTGTTGTTAGTCACCACCCTACCTTTCTCCTCACTCACCTCTTGTATGGCTGCTCAATGTGGCCAGCCAGGCCCTCAGGGCTGCGTGTGATGCTGACACGTGAGAGGTTCCTAAACTCTTTCTTTTGCTGTTCCCCTCCCCTGACTGTCATTATGCAGGGGCTCTGCTCAGCTCTGAGATGTTTGTCATCCTCATGCTCTACCTCTGGCTTGGGATTGGGCTGGCCTGTGCTGGGTTCTGCTGCCACCAGCTGCTGCTGATCCTGCGTGGGCAGACACGGTACCAGGTGCGGAAGGGGATGGTGGTGAAAGCCCGGCCCTGGAGGGAGAATCTGCGGGAGGTCTTCGGCAAGAGATGGCTGCTGGGGCTTCTCATCCCCATGCTGAACGTGGGAAGTGACTGCCGCAGGCAGAAAGTGAAATAAAAACCCTGCATGCGCATCCCTTGCAGGCAGCACTCCCCAGCTCCCAGACCATGAGGAGCTGGGCCACTTCATCCCTTGAGACTGCAGCCTCTGCAGGAGGATGGGACCGGCTATCCAAAAGAATCAATTTAGCCTATTAATGCAGAGATCACAAACCATGTAGAGGAAGAGATACTGCAGCTTAGTAGTCGCATCACTGCACCTGCATACATGGCAACAGGCTTTGAACTAGCAGCAGGATTAGTCTGATCTCTGTTCCCTGCCCTTGGCCACCTGTATGTCCCCAAACAAGCTACAGCAGGAGCTCCCTGAGAGCCTGGGTTGTTGTGATAAGTTGCAAAACTGACATCTGCTCATTTGGAGCCTCCAAGGTGCCTTTGGCCCTTTTGTTCTGGAGGCAACAGCACTGAGAAGCCCTCCCTGGCAGACCTGCAATGCAATCAAGCCTCCAAAGGAGCAGGCTGTGAACATGGCTATGGCAGCGGATAAATCTGCTCTCAAAAGGCTAGGAAAACCAGGAAGGAAACAGAGAGAAATCCAGTATTTCTCCATTTCTGTCTCAAGAAAATGCTCTCCCCGCTCCCTGTGCAATGACATGCCAACACTGCAGCTTTGCCACATGCTTTCAGCAGCCCTTTGTCCAGGAATGCAGCACAGACAAAGCTGCAGCAAGCAGATAAATCAGCATCAGGCAGAGCACAGGGAGAGGCAATGCAGAGGTGAATGGAAAGCTGTGTCTGAGGAAATGTACTGTCAGGCTGGGTGAGAGACAGAGACAAGAGCACGTTCAAGGACGTGCCCACGTCCCCCTGCACCACACTCTGCAGAGGGCACCGACACTGTTGGTGCTGTGGGGGGCTCTGAATCCCAGAAACAGGAGCAGTTTCAGTGGATCAGGACATTTTGCACTAAAACCAAAATGTTTACCTCGGACATCCCCGCCACACCGTGTTTATAGGCTCTCCAGAGCAATTCCCTCTCACGTTGCTGCAGAGGGGTAAATTCATCCATGTTATAACTCCATTAAGGAGGTTAATGGAATTACTACAGGGATTAATCAGCCTAACGTGTCAGTTGTTTTCCAGCTGCAGCAACAGCCCTTGAGATCAGTGCAGATATGCTATGCTACTAGGTGCCTTAAGAAAGAATGAGCAACATTGACCAGGATCATAGTGCTGAGCTCCTCAGCACCTGCAACAAGAAGCTGTTGTTTTGGCAAACTGCATCAGCTTATGTGGGCTGGGCAGAAATCCATTGCTTCTCTTTAATAAGCTGGGGAGTATGCTGACAAGCCGTGAAAAATGTGTTTTCCCTTCCTCAAAAATGCTCTCTATGCATCCCAGGTAGAGAAGCACACGTGCTCGCATCCTTGCATTCCTCATGAGCCACAGCAGAGGCACGCAGTTCTATAGCTTCACACTTGTGTACATGTTTGGATCAATAATAAAGTCTATTGTGATGAGCAAAGCAACCATGAAAATATATTAAAAAAACCCTAACTGGATAATTAAAACTTGTAGACTTGTAGCATACAAGCCTTTCCACACTGTGTGTGTTCGCATGAATGCACCACTGTTGCAATGTGTAATAATCTGTATTTGCACTAATGGTGAACAATAAAAAGTGTTTTGACTTTTTATGGTGGCTGTATTGTGCTTTTTAACAGTTCGTTAGCTGTCTTTGTATGTGACAGAAGCTATGTTTGTTACCTCGTGTATACAGACATCCTGAAGGAAAAAGTCAGGATGTGTTTATTAATTTGTCAATAATTCGATGTAACATTTTGGATAAGTCCTTTCACCCTTTCTACTTTAATGTAATGATCAATCTAAAAATGCATCCAGCAGGCAACTTGGGGACACTTTCTACTCACTATTTATAAATTACATACAAACCTCAGTGGAAAGCTACAGGAAAATTGAGTGTTATCACTGCCCATGAACAGCATCTCAAAGTAAATTATTCCCCGCTGGTGAGGTGGCACCAAGGTGAGCAGACAGTCACCTTGTCGCTGGCAGCTGAGCCAGCACTCGGAGCCATGCACCTCGTCTTGGACAGACTCCAAAATTATTCTTGTCCCACCAATCAGTTGATGCAACAACTTCTTTTATCAGATATCTCTACAGGCAAAGGGCTCCCAAGGTTTTACATCAGTAAAAATTATGTTCTTACCCTCTGCAGCTGGCACTTGAATGCTGCAGTTTGGGCAGCTCGTGGCATTCAGGGCCTGCTGCCAAGCCATGAGCTTTTTGGGGGTGGCATTGTGGGAAGGGCACAGCCAGCTCACAGCTTGGGTGGACTGCCTGTGAGGACAGTTCTGTGCAGGCAGTGATGTTAATTGCCCCCAGAGCCTGCTATCTCTGCTCACTGATGCTGGGCCATGCCTGCCCTTTGCCAGTCAGAACTGTCTGCCCTCACTGCAAGGTCTCTCCATGTTGCAGCCCAGGAGGATCTCAATTTGAGCAACCACAGCATGGCTCCCCACAATTATCCTTCACCCAATTGTTCTTCCTCATGACTTATTCAGTCATCTGTGTTCTGACTGCAAACCATCATGTCGTCATTTTGTGCAGTTAAATGTTTCCCCTGCAGCAAACAGCTGGATGTCAGCAGAAGTTGTGGGACTCTCAGATGTATGCAGTCTTTACAGTTATGATCCTCTGGGATGAAAAGAGCTATAAAAATGTAACATTACAGTGGCTCCATGTATTGGCTTATTTCTCTCCTCATTCCCAGTTGCGTGGACTGCCCTATTTGGGGCAGAGCAGTAGTTCTGCAGGGACAGCTGAAAGCAGCTCTTTGATTATCCAGCTGTCCTGACATCCCTTCCCAGTCATACCTGTGCATTCACTTGTAGAAATCCTTGGAAGAAAATGTTAACAGGGCTCAACAGCTCTGAATAGAGCCTTTGCTCTTAGCTATGAATTAGTAAATGAGGGCTTAGCTCAACGGCAGTGTCACAAAATCTCAGCTAAATCCGTTTGATGGCTCTAAAGTTTTATAAGGGTAAATAAAAGCTTCCCAATTTCTGTGCTTAGAGAGCTAGTGCTTACCATTTGTATTTTATTAAGTAGCAGCCGCAATAGCACAAACATTTCAGAACATGATTTCTTGTGACAATGTCTAAGTATTTCTAACAATTTTAAATATAAAACATCTAGGGCTTCTCTGGGCTTTGGAAAATCAGATGACCATAATTTCTTCTCTAATAATGATAATGGCTGAGGGGAAATGCTCCCTGTTGCCCAACTCCTTGCCACAGAAACCACAGGCTTTTGCTGAGTGGATTGTCTGTTTTTGGTGTGGCTTCCTGAAAAAAAAAAATAGTGCCATCTCTAAGGCCTTTGCAATGATAATGGAAAACAATTTGAGGAATGCAAATGTGAAATAAACCAGTAGAGATCAGTCCTTATATATAGTGAAACTCTTATACAAATAAGAAGTAGGTGATGTTTGTTTTCATACTACATTATTGGGCAATCATTCAGGTCTGCATACGAAAGGTCTTCACTGGATATATTCAAAGGATACAGAGTTGAAACATGAAGAGTCTGAAGTAATAAGGCATGGGGAAGATATGAGAAAAGATGAGGTGAAATAGCATTTATCTTCTTTAAGAAAGAGCCAACTCAAGGGAGATGATCACAGTCTAAAAATACTTGCAAGGAGACAGAATAAATGAATGAGTGGACTCATTATTGTAAGAAGATAGCTGGAGGAGGACAGGCAGTCCTATAGAGAGGAAAAGAAAAGCCAAGGTCAGGGATGAGGGCAGCTATCTATCTTTATAACAGTCAGTGGAAAGCAATCGGAGATGTGTTCCCAGTAAGAGCAGAAGTGGTTTTATGTTGGTAGGGATGATGCACCAACATCCAGCAGGCAATAGGAGGTATGACAGCACAATTCAAGTTTGTCTTTATTGATTGTTGACTGAAAAGACATGGAGAAAGCCCAGCCTTGGAAAACACATTTTTAATAATTTTCTGCACAAAACCCCTCAAAACCCCCCAGCAGAACTGAAAGGGCTTTTCTCAGCTGAATAACAAATAATGCTATCAGCAGGTGCTCAAGGAGTAGAAGTCCTAAGTCATAAGAGCGGAATCTGTGTGACAGTTCTCTTCAAGTTACTTAGAAACCAATCAGAGCTATCATGGTTGGAATAAAGAGATGACCTACCTGTTCAAAATGAATAAGTAAATGGAGAAGAAAATTTAAAGCATCTAAGGAGACTCTGCTCTTCTAGATGTTCACATTGATAGAAATATAATGTCAAGCTACGTACATTAACAAACAGTAAGATGGTCTCTAATAACAATGTGTCCAAATGCGGGTTCTCTGCTTTTTCAGTTCTCTTCCAGAAAGCGCAGGGAATAAAGAGATCTTGGAGCTTACACCAAATGTCAGCAAATATGGACTAGTTAATGCTTCTGATCTCCTGTGGAAGCATTCTGCCAGCATCATCTTCACCACACCAAAGAGGTCTTAGCATTGGGTGTCCCTCAGGATCTAACTGGTAAGAGATGATGGTGCTCAGGCAGGACAGGCCCTTAAGGAGTTAAGAGTCAGCATTTTCCAAGTCTCCTCATGTGTTTACGAAGAAAAAATACAAGTTCTCAAGTGCTAGTGTCAAGTACCTTGCACAGTGCCTCATTTAACATTCTGGCAGACACCTTAATAGCAGTTTCAGAACTGATGTGAATTGAAAATGCATGGAACATATTGCAACAATTTGCTTTGAAAGTGGAAAGGGGTGAATGGCAGTAGCCCTCTCCGCATGTACAAGAGAATACTCACCTGTGATCAGTGGGGATGGGAAAGTTTCATTTGTCTGCTACTAATTTTCTCAGCACTGCTGTTAATCTATCTTGATCTTGAATAGTTAGCAACTTGAATTTCCTATTATTGCTGTTTATCCACAGGCTGAGGGGGATGCCTAGTCTCTAGTATGTTATTCAGTTGTTTTTCTCTCTCTGTTTTTGCCACCAATCATTCCCAGATTCAGGTTTTCATCATGCCTGACTGGAAGGTTCCCATTAGATGTCAGGTCAGTCTCTCAGCTGCTTATATTAGATAAGAAGAAGTGAAGACTTGTATCTCTGTGACATGAGATTGCTGAATATGCACTAAACAGGTTTTTCCTATCCTTAAAAATCTTAAACCTGCAATAGCAAAGGAGTGAACGCCGTGGACTCAAATGAGAATGTCCTGGGAGTTAATAAGCAACTGCTGGATGCAGCCTTGTCACAGAGGCTGCTTTCAGGGAAGGATGTTATCCTCTACGACTGCTGGGGACCACAGGTGAGCCTTAGGATGCAAAAACAAGGGACAGATCCAGCATCATCAGTCAGGACTCCCAGTGGCTTATGACTGCTGGGAGGAAACTGCTGATGAGTACAACATAATCAATCCCTGTGGGTCTAAATATGACCTGCCAAAATCAAGCAGGTCCTGAGTCCAGATGCAAGAAAAACACTGAGAGAAAACTCCAAATAGCACTACCTAAAGGAGAAAGTTTCAATAGATAAAGACTACCAAGTACTCAATGCAATGATCAATGTTTTGAGCAATGGAAGTTCCTTTAAATCTTGGGAAAACTGTCCCTCCTGCCAACAACTTTCAAGTGTCAACTTGTTACTTTTCATGTAGAGTTTGATATTTAAGACTCCTGTTAGATGTTCTCTGTGGATATGGAAAAAAAGTTACCTCTTGACTGCAGGAGGTAAAAGGTGGTAATGAAGCTCTACTAAGCTATCAGACATGTTGTTTAAGGAGATCTAAAATCTCTCTTAGAGCTTGTGGAAACAGATCTCCATTAACTTCTGAACAAAAACAAACAAAAAAGCTCATGTGTTCCTAATGCCAGGAGGAGAATGGAATTTCAAAGCAAATAATAAGGCTCAGTTTCTGGTTCTCAGAATTGGAGCATATTCATTGTGTATGAATTCAACCAAACACCACCTCATATCACCCCATTGCTTCAGGGAAGCCATACAGTCTGAAGGGGTTTCAGAAATTTGCCCATATAATCATTGCAGCTGGCAGGCACAGTCAGCCTGGGCAGAGCTGATGGCCTGCAGCAGGAAATACCATCAGCTCAGAAATTCTACTGCCTGAGCTGCACATCAAAAACCCTTTAGCTCAGGTAAAAATCTTTCATGTATCACAGAAGCTTTCTGCCAGGTATGGGTTTGAGATACAAGAACTTCTGTAATCAGGCTGGAGGCAAACACATATTTCCCCCTGACGATCTGCCTTTGGCTCTGTGTAATGACTGCTCCTGTTGAACTAATTTGATGAAAACTGGTTCAGCATCATCCAGTCAGCTATTAGCATCCTCTGGGAAAGGATAAATTTGGGGGAGGGGAGGGTGCTCATTAAGGTATCTATTATGTTGACAGAAAGAGTAGGAAAGTGTGAAACACATGAAGGAGTATGCCAATCCAGACTACAAATTATAGTACAATGGACAAACTCTGTATGAGCCTGCAGAATAAGATGACAGCATTTCAGAATGCAAACGAACTTGAAACAAACAAACAAAAAAGATACAAGGAACTTTTTCCAATGTGCTCTGATGCAATAAAGATGTGGAATATTGTATTCAGCTCTGCCCTCGTTATTCAAACAATATGGAGTTCATACAAATGATTACAAAACTGAGAAATGGATTTGCATGGGAAAAAAATGGTCATATTTACCTGCTTTGGGTAACTATGGCCAAAGTGGAGGTGAAGAAAATGCGGCAGCCATCCATACACACTGAAGGGTTGGAGAAATAATTATTGTGGGATGAACAAGCAATATCTAGAAACAGAGTCCAACTTAATAAGAGGAAGTGACCAAAATTTCAGGAAGTAATTCCAAATGACAGTTTTTCCACTCTTAACCATTAGAAGAAGTTTGCATTGGAGAAGCTAGAGTCTTCACATCCAGGAGGCTACAAAACTGAATGGGCTTTTAAGGCACAGTGAAAAGGGAACAACCCGTTGTTGATGGAAAACAGCGGAGAAAAGTGAATTAGAGAAGCTTCCACTTTTTACTTAAAGTGCAGTACTGTAGTTCAAGCTGAAGTCCATAGAGATTAGATACTGATCATAGGCACTTCAGATTTGTTGATGTTATTATGATCCTTTTCTACTCTGGGTGGCATTTCCTGACATCTCAACAGAATTAAAAATATTAGTACCATAATGTTCTATTCAACAAAAGTTACAGGAAGTGCAAACAGTTGTGCAAATAAAATAATCATATATATAAGTGGTATGTGTTGAAAGAGGCACAAAACAGGATTTTGGTTGTCTTCTCATAAGCATGAGATGAGAGCACATGTGGCTTCTACTTGTAAAAGTTACCACAATATTGAGAGACAGCAGAGAATTTCACAATTTTATTCCTATAGTAGCTATATGTGCAGTGACAAGTAATGACGATCTTCCTCAGCATTTCAGCAGACTAAGAAAAAGCCAAATTGCTTATTTTTAATCTCTCATACTTTCAAGCCCCAACAGAACAACAACTCTCTATCTACATGAAACAAACATTACCACATTTCTATTTCATTTTTTTGAATTTTGAAATGAAGTCTTAGATATGCTAATTTCCTATAATATAGCTTTCAGATAAGAAACTTTGGCAATTAAGAACCTCTGGCAATAACATGATCTTTAAACAGAGCAGCTACATAAAGACACGAAAGGTGTGATGTCATAACAGATTTAAGATCGTTGTTAAATTTTGACATCATTTTAGGATGTTCTTTCTTTTCTTTCTTCAATTTACTTCTCTAATACAGGAAAATATTTTTGATAAAACACAGCAGCTCGTTGGAAAAGACTTGAGCAGAAGAATGGGAGATCAGCACAGTGTTTGGGAAATATCAGAGAGGAGAAATTAGACATTTCATTATCTCAGCTATTACTATTTGTGAAGCCACCAGAATGACCTTTTATCCTCATCTGATAAAATTTACTCAGTAAAACCTTAGTGGAAATGTAGCCAATACATAATTCATATTTTGTCTCCAAAAAAGTTTTACACTGAAATCAAAGTGTTAAGAAGCTCTATAGATTTTCACTCCCCCCAGACGAAGTCCCTGAGGCATTAGATGTGTTACTCTGGTAGTCAGAAGTCTTCAGTACCGCTTCAGAGAAAAAAAAAACCAAAAAGCACAACTATTGTGCAGTTAACTATCCAAATGTCAAATTTTTTAATAAATGTGAATTTTGGGGAGAAATGCTCTATAACTTGGGCAATGCAGTTGTACAAATAGCAAGACTGTGTCTCTAAAGTTCCTTCAAGGAATACAAAACTTCCCTTCGTTAATGCATTATTACATATTACAGCATAATCTGAATTATAAATATTTAAATTGTCTCAAAATTCAAATCCTTATAAAAAATAAATCCTATGTCCTGATTTTTTTTACCTTGGGTTTTGACAAATCTCAGTGCCTCTCCAACAAAACTGTGCTAACAATATCAATAGGCATAAACAATCAGGACAGAAGGTCATTGGATGAAAAGACAATAATGAAAATACTCTCAGTCCTGCCAGTTGCAGAGCAACACTGTATAGGAGAAAAGATTTAAACAAACACTTAGTTTCAAACATAGTCGTAGTCCCATAACTACAGCTGAACTACTCACATCTTTCATTTCAGTCATTGCCGCAGATAGCGTCCTAATTAGATTGTTCTCAAGCGGGGAAGCACGACAGTACTCAATATGAGTGATCAAGCTTCACTTTATTGTTGCAAACACAGGGTTTATATATGGTTCCAATACACATGTGTTTGCTTACTATTGGTGCACAACATGGGCTGCTAGGTGGGCTGCCTAGCCTGAACCAATGCTCAGCCAGCATTCATCCCTGTGCTGCTGAGTCTGTCCACTTGTCAGCCCCCCACATCCACAGAGCACAGCTGCAGATGTGGGCCTGCTGTTTACATGCTGCCCCAAGGATGCTGTGACTCCCATCTAACTCCTAGTATTTTCTCATGGGTATGCACTCTGTGCTGCCGCACCAGTTATGCTCGTACATATTCTCATGGCCGCCCTGCTCTTGCAGCCATTCCCCAACAAGTCATTTGTTTCTATGTTCTCTTGGTTTGACTGCAGAACTCAGTGCCTTCCAGGACTGAGATCAACATGTTTTTCTGATTTAAAACACTGTAACTTTTTTAGATAAGAAAATGTAACATCTGATAAGCCTGCAGGCTTTTGACCTCTATTTCACATGTTGCATTACTACAGTTTATTGAACAAGGTTACGCACCGGGGAGGAAAAAGACATGTGTAGGCATAAATTAATATATGTGTGTGGGCAAGATAGATGTCTGCTTACACCACGAATGCTGGAGAGGATTTGTATGCAACACGGCCAGCTATAACTCTGTTTAAACCCATAGCCTTGTCAACGTGGAAATATCTTAAATTTTTCCCTTCTAAGGCATACAAAAAGAGATGTTAGTCTCCATACACCTTCCATTCAGTTTTCCATAAGGAGTAAGTTTCTATACTCACTGGTGGAATTGCATTAGGGGAAATTAACCCAGCAGCCACATAGTTTAGTTCACTAAAATGAAACAACTTATAGGTTAGTATAACTACACAGATGTTCAGCCTTCAGAAGATTCAGTACCAGAACCATGGCAGCCCACAGCCATGACTTGGAGAAAATACCAATATTGCAATTCTTACAAGAGAAATTTAAAGATTTTATAATAAGAAACAAACGTTGTTGTTGTTTTTTAGTTATATACTTACGGTATAGTTAAGAAGATCTAAGTGCCTTGTCCAAGGATAGAAGGAAATAGCCTTAGACCATCTCAATTCCAATCATATATTATTGTTTAAATTATTCCATGCAACAGTGGTGATGGCAGTGCCAGGTGCTTTAGAGCTGGGTGTGATTCACAGTGTTAAGCCATGAACCTAAGCCTATAGCATTCTCTTTGGCCAGAGAAAAGAGGAGGGGAGAACAAGTAACCAGTGATAGCAGTGAGTGAGTTCATTTCCACCATCAAAATATATTCAGATCAAATGGGAAAAAATACAGAGACTCGATTTTTTAATAAGGAATCTGATAAAAAGATTAGGATATTGCATGTGGATGGTTACCTTAAGATCTATTTTCATGCATCCTCATAGCATCGCTTATCAGTATTCTTTTCCTTTCTGCTTTTGTTTTTCTTTACTAGCAGCTGCCACCTACTTATGGTACAAATTTGTGGAATTTACTTCATCTTTTTCTGCTTCCATTCCCTCAAATTGCTGAGATTTTGGGCGTCAGCCATATGGTGACCAGTTCCTCACTCAAAGTTCTCTTATTTTATCTTTTACCTGATGTGATTTTTTAGACTAAAAAAAGGAAAAAGGAATGGAAAATTACAGTGCACTGGGAGCACTGTTATCCCAATCACTAAGACAAGATTGAGAGCTGATATTACACATCATAAATACCACCTCTACATCAAGACCTTCTTTGAGATAGAGACCAGGGAAATCTCAAAAAAGTAGAAAGACCAAAAGTATACGTCAGATATGTCAGTGCTAATGGTACAACCTGTTGGACAGTAAGTATGCACGTAATTGCTGATATCAATTTCATGTTGTTATGAATGCTATGAATGCTTGGGTTAAAGCAGTTCTGACCTGCAGCTTGAGTGCCATGGAAATGCATGAAAGAGTTCAAGAATTGAGTGCTGCTATATCTGGTTCCATTCCAAGCAGAAACAATTCCAGGCAAACAGAGACCTCTTTTGAGTCACATTTATATTTGAAATGCTTTATCCCATTTACTGAAAAATGATGTGCTAAGAACTGATCTCACATCAGAACCGGGAGCAATAATGGAATTATGGAAATGCTCCCAAAGTTAAGTTAGACTTCGGGGAACAACAAACTGTTTTCCTCCCTTCTCCATACTAATACAAGATGCAGGCAGTGGCCTATTGCTGCTATTGTCATTATTTTTTAAGAGGTAATAGTGATTGTTTGCAGGACTGCTGAGTGCTTGAACTAACTGCCACTACATCTAGATGAACTAATCACACAGGTACTCCCCATATGTGCTCATCTATGCACAGTTGTTATAATGACACAGAACAGGAAAGGTATATCAGGGAGTAATCTCACCCGTGGGAATTCAAAGTCTTTATTTTATTGGCATTCATCTGCTTCCAGTCACCCAGCCAAGCACACCGATAAACTCAGAGCTTTTACATCAGATGGCAGTATCTCTGGTTGGAAGGTGTTATTGTGCTGGAGAAGCAATGGAATTTGAAAGAAGGAAGCCTTACAAACTGCAGTGATGCTTCCTGTAACTTTGCTGGCTCCAGGATCAGACAGAGGCAGTGCATCATTCTGCTTTTCCTAATATTACTGCTTCAAGTTTGGCAGCAGAAAAAAATGAGCAGGGTAGCATTTTTCATGTGCAGGCAAGCCTTATGTTCGCATCTCATAGATTTTCATAGAAGTAAACTGCATGGCTGTGGCCAGAAGGTGCACCTCCTGAATGCTCAGCTTCATTTTTAACCGCTACAAGCTTGTCAGAGCCATTGGTGCACCTACATCCCCCCTCATGCTGAACAGCATTGCTTCTCTAACTGTGGCAGTCTCTACTGATGCGCTGCCATTGCAGATCACAAATGCTGCAGCAACAAAGCCTCAAGCACAGTCACCACTCTTTTTCTTCCAGTTTGGACTGGCTGCAGCTCCCATTATCCATTTGGAGGCTTTTTAGTATTCAAATGATTATCTTCAAGTTCAGACTTGCCTTACTTGTGCAATTAGTGTGGAAACAAATGTCTGGGAATTCATCCTGGCCCTTTCTCATGTAACTGATGTCAGCCACCCACTTCAGAGTGAACTCAGAAAGCTTTGTTGTGCAAGAATTGTTGCAAGCATGGTCAGGGGTAGAATAATGAATAATGAGATGGGAAAGCCAAGCTCAGTGTGATGCAAGCTATCCTCTCCTGAACTCGGAGCATGTTTGGCCATGCTGCATAGCACTAGCATTTGCATGGGAGACAACTTTTAGCGAAAGCACGTTTCAAAGGATCAAATACTTCTAAGAACTGGGATGCTAGTGGGTACCTTGAATAAAACTGAGATTTTATAATTTCATAGTATTTCATGTGTTGTTATATGCATGTCCAGCAGGTAACGCTGATAGCCTACCTGGTATCAGTCGGATTGCTGCCTTGGTACCTGCAGCCTTACAACAGTCACGATCACCTTCTCAGTGATAAGAAATACCATGATTCTTGTGGGCTCTTTTGGTGTGTCAAGACAAAAACAGCTCCCCTTCCAGTTGAAACGCTGCTGTCTTAACGACACATCACCATCCTTGAGAATACCCTGACCACATCAAAACTGCTTTGACACTATATTCTGTAGCACACAAAACTCACTTTTTGAAAAACTGCTGATGATATTGTTGTTGACTTCTGGGTGGGAAGCAACTGTAGCACAACATAATAAGCATTATTAACATTTAATCTGGGTAAAAAGAATTTTCCAAGTATCTACTCATATTTCACTCTACACACTAAGCACAAAACTCACAACATTCTCACTGCATTAAACTCTGCCTCTGTGAAGCATAGCACAAGGTCTATCTGGTATGGCAGTGTTTTGTACTAAATAAAACCCTTTACTTTATTTTCATTTTTCAAAATTAGACATTTTAGGGGCATTGTGGAAAAACTGCATTTGCTGAGCTAAGAATTTCTTCAGGAGGTGCAGTTTTATCCTCAACTCAGGAGATTTGCTACAGGAGATCCTGCTTCTTCAGCATGAGGTGATGGAACCACTCTTCAAAGCTAGGGTTCCATTTCCTGTACAAGAAACCCAAAACAATTCAAAAGGTGATGAAGGTAAAGGGAAATATCTTCGCCCACTCACACTGCCCAGAGCATTTCCACACTGCTTAAGATTCGCTGAAAAATGAACACTATGAACCAATGCTGCAAAACACTCAGCTTCCAGACAAAATGCATTTTCATTTCCAATAAAAACATGTGAGTTTTCCATTCAAAGCATATCAATTTTTCAAGCAGTACTATCTATTAAAAAACAGTAAGCATTGGTTTTCTGCCTGTTATTGGATTTCTTAGCCCTGGTAAATTTAAGTGGCCTAAAAAAAACCCCTGCTACTGTTATGGAAAAAAGTGAAATTGCCTAAGTGGTCATAGTAGGAGGCATTCCAGTTCCATTAAACTAATCCAATTAATTTAATCACAATAAGAAGAAAACAATGAAGAAGTTGATGAAACTCCTCTTTCAGCCCTGAAAAGCCCTACTTCCTCCATTTCTTGAAACGTATGAGATGAGAGGAGGAATCTTTAAGCTGGCACTGCTCCATTTCAAGATGGAAATCATATTGCTGCAGTGCAGAATAGCAAAAGCGTTCCAGAAAAAAATCAGAGAATAAGTGATTAGAGAAAGGCCAGATGTATTCTTCTCATATCATGACAACAGCTTGACTTCCACTTCAAAAAGTAAAATAATAAGATATTTTAAACAAGAATTGCTAAATATTTTTAAGTCAGCAAGTCTGAATAAGTCATGATTGAAAATTTAACAGAAACTAACAAAAAGCTCTATGAACCAGCAATACGATTGCAATGAATTTCAGACTGCTAGGCAAGATTTCAGCTGACTTAGGGGAGGAAAAATCTAATACAGCTTCAGCTTTTCAGAAGATAGGAAGATGGATCTGAATGAACATAGAGAAAACATTAGAATAACCTGTAATTTTTGATTAAACAGGTAGAAAGCAAAAATAACTGAAATTAATGAAGCTTAACAGAAATAGAACTGGTCAAATAAAATTGAGACCTTACTTTGATTATATGGAATTGGAAATTGATAGGAGGACAAAAGCAAGGACATATTTATACCTCTGATGGGTATTTGAAATGTGCAATGTGACACACTTTGATGCCAGAATTATATGAAATTAACTGGATGGTGTGAAATGTATTACAACTACGGTCCCTTAATTATATACAGTAATCTGTCAAACACTGCCTTCTTCCAATGAAACAAAAACAGCCTAAAATTTGTTCCTGACTACATTATTTAATATTATTTTAAATTGGAATACAACATAGAATTATTTATAACTAAAGATGAAACAGTTTAGAAGGAAGGAAGCAGAAGATAGTAATGTATGAGTCTGGTGACTTAAAATCAGTTTGACCTGCTTTCTGGATGCAAACTGAATTCAAAGGACTATGGAAATACACTTAAGGGACAGGAGGTCATAACCTTAGCAGGTCCACAGAAGATTTAGACTTCAGACCATAAGTGCTACTAAAATGAGAGATAGTAGCAGTAGAGAAAGTTGATATGGCAGAACTCTTTGCAATCCTGTTATGCTTTAAGTGCTCCACTTAAAAACGCATTTAAATAATTTTAAGGGATATGAAGAAGAGCACTGGAGATGAACAAAGGATGGAAGAAAGTTGAGAGCTTAAACAGTTACTTTAACAACGCAAGCTGAGGAATGACTTGTTCAGTTTATAAATACCTATAGTGAAAAGAGCAATATCACAGCATGCATTTCAGTTTAGCAGACAAAAGGTAAAGGTTCTGACAGCTGGATACTGAAAGATGACATTCAAGATAAAAGGCACATTTTAAACAGTAAGTAATTACCTCGTGAACAACTTGGGTGGATTCTTCATTGTGAGGAGCTTTCAAATGAGGGCTGGATGCTTCTTTTAAAGATGCACTTTAGTTCAAACAAGAATTTGAAGAAGTCTTGGAAACTGCACTCCACAATAGAGGAGGCCAAAACACTTCTGTCTTCTGAGTCAGACTAAAGGAATTTACACTCGAGCAGTTAAATTTGTCTCACAGACAGAAGTCTTATGCATTTTGGACACTTTGGAACACACGACACAGTTGAGAACTGTATGGCTACACTATACAGCTGCCTGCAAGGAATTAACACACAGATAAGGAAGAGTGTAAAACTGTGTAGGCAGAAGCCCCTATTTCTGTCCCAGGAATAGAGAGGAAAAAAAAAGCAGTAACAGCAAGCTACAGCCTAGTGCATGCCAGAAACTTTGCATTTTGAGACTCCTCAGCTCAAGTCTGCTGGGGACTCTGCTCCTTTCAGACTACTGTGTTATCAGAAAGATAAAGAAGCAAATCTTGTCCTCAGTGAAATAAAGATGAGCAGGCCTAATACCCTGTAGATGGACTTCACAGTGTAAAAAAATCGAGCCAGAAGAGATGGAAACACAGTGTTGGTGAAAAAATCTACTGCGTTACTTGTACCTATACCTGTTAGGAGAACAAGGGCTGCAAACAGTGAGTTTGCTCTGAGTGAATAAAAAGACCTCCATTATGGCACTCCCCTTTGGATGTAAAGCAATATGGTTCAAGTCATTGTTCTGCCTAGCTCAAAGAGAAAACTTGAAGCAGAATCTCCTGTACCTTACTTTATGACAGTATCTCAAGCCATGACATTGCTGGGTGTTTTGGGAATGACTGCCTAGTTCTTGCTATAAGTTTGATCTTTGAAGAAAAGACAACCACATTTTGAAAAACGCATTTTATTGAAAATCTGGGATACAGACTTAGTTGACAAGCATTCTCCTCCAAGAGAGGGACTAAATTTTTCCACCCAAGTAATCCTTTCGGTAACAAACTATCCATACACTTCACAATTCAGACCTTACGCATATCTGGCTGGCAGATTAAGCTAGTGTAGGAGTTTGTCCTGCACAGACGGTGAGTATAATGTACAGTCATCACATGGAAGTAACAGTTAAGAAACTCAAAAATTCTTCCAAGTTTTCATGACAAATCTATGGCAATGATCGTGCACTGCAATATATTTTTAGAGTTCTGTACAGGCCACTCTGAGACAGGCTCCTCCCAGAAATCCTTTAATTCATATACACTGTTAAAAGTTCACATGTCACTCTTCTGTAAGAAATCATAGTATCACTTTTGGATCTGCACTTTCCCACACGGGGAAAGTGGCCTTGTGGAAATAAGTAAAGCATGATTTGGAATCCAGGACTTGGCAGCTCAACAGCACTAGACCAAGCAATATATTTTTCAACTATATACTTTATTTGATTCATATTTCACAGTCTATTTCTGTAAAGATTTAACAAAAAGGTCATGTTTTATAACAGGGCTCTTAGGCTACTGTATTCAAAGCTGACAATGAACTTGAAAGGTACAGAAAAGGTTTACATTCCAACTAGAGGAGTAGAACTTCAAAAATAGCAAAAGTAATCAAAAAATACCAATGTTTATTTAACCTCAATAGAAAAACAGCAGTTTGTCTGAGCCATGAAGATACGCTGCTTGCTAATTGTAGCAGGGACTGAAGTCCCAGCAGACCATCTCACTGACTTTTTAGACTGGGACATGTGTTTTAGACTGACTTGTTGTGCCACTTTTAAAGTAAAAAAAAACAAAACCAAAACCCTCTAATTTTACTGCTTGCATGTTTCCAATTAAAGAGGCTAATGTTTCTGCTCATCTCCACTGGACCACTTCCAGACCCCTGCCGAGAATCAGCATCTATACTTGTCCTAATACAGTCAACTAATTTTCCTCAAAAGAACACCAGAGCTATACTGTTTTATTAAATTGCAGCCAAGAAAGGAAAGTCCTTATTGTTGAAAGCTTTACTAGGGCTTCTCGGAGTAAAGGCAGCTAAGAGAAACCAAACAGAAAGATATCTGCCAATGTATCTGTTACTAGGGCATTCAAAATCCTTTATGGTAACCACAAATCTTGAAGCAAAATTTGTCCAGGGATAAAGTTCCTATGGGGCCCTGGCCTTACTTATCTAGAGTTCTAGAGTAATTTTTCTAGTTCAGTAGAAACTGTTTAAATCTGGACTGATGCCCAGTAGATTTCTAACCAGCTGCTGGACATTATTCCAAATTTATCAAATACATACTTATCCAAATTAACCATTTGAAATGCCCATCAGCTGTAAGCTTACACGCTTCAGCTCACTCTTGGTGTCGTCAGGAAAAAACGTACGTGGTGCTGAGAGGACTATGAGAGAGTTTTAGCAGCTAGAGGCTCCCTAAGCCAAAGTGCCCTGCAAAGCCAGGTTTTCCATTCCCTTTATTCCAACAGTAATAGAAATAGGAAGGAGATCAAATAGTAAAAAAAAATTTATTTACTGTAAGGGTGGTCAAACATTGGAACAGGTTTCCTAGAGGAAATCTCTACGAGGGAGATGATACCCCAGGTTGAAATATTAGAAAAGACATTTGGATAACACCCTCATTAACAAGCTTTAGCTTTCAGTTAGCCCTGAAGCAATCAGCCAGTTTGATTCGATGATCTTTGAAGGTCCCTTCAAAGTAGTAACAAAGAATCATTTAAAAGGTCACCCGTGTACTCACTCATCATAAACAGCTAGAATTCAACTTCTTTTTTCTTACTTCCTTTCATCTCTAGAGAAAGCCTGAATCCATTGTGTTTCCTAGGAAGACAATCATTTCGTATAAACACTTTCTGAACTTCCTATTATTCTCTATAATTGATAGACAGAATAAGAATGCTAAGAAAAATAGAAAAGATATCCTATGCACTTTCCCACACTACACCTCTAAGCCTATTAAAGGCATCAGATCAATGGAACTGCCTCCTACTCCTTCCTCTAAGAAGCCCTTATCCTCTAGGATTCTTACACAAATGGCACAAGGCCCCACCATATCTACCCACCCAACAACTGTCATTTAATGCACATATCATATGTAGTTCTAGAAGAGCTAGTTATGTCCTACATTGTTACACTGTATTATGCTGCTTTCCTGTCTTCTGATTTCTCTGGTTGAATTTTGATATTGCGCGCTGCAAGTTGGGAGATATCCTATTATACACAATAGGAAACACAACACAGTCTTCAAAAATTTGTCTCTTAATATATTCCCATGTACCGTGCTACAGGAGTAGTAGCACAGCAGTTCAGCAGGAGAACAGGATGAACAATGAAACACATTGCTATTAGTTTGTTACAGCTCATAAAGGGCTTTATGGGGAATCCTGCCACAAAATTTATCTCTAGGCCTTCGGCTAGGGAAAACGTGACTCCCATTTCTCCCCCACGAGACATCTACAGCATTTCTTTACATCGGTTTTTCCCTAAAAAGGGGAAAACCCCTTATTAGAGGGAAATCCTTTGCACCTTTTCTACTGAGTGTATTTTAGGAAGTCTACAACAGCATTCTCCAGAGCCTTCTCTAATCTTAATTCCCAAAGGCATCAGAAAATGAAGGGGTCAAACCACAAACTAGCAAGAGTTCTACTATAATTTCAAGTACCTCTTTTAAGAATCTGAAATGAAGTGATCAGAGCATCAAAATACACAGTCATCTATATGGCACAATTTTTGGAAAGCATTTTCAAGTGGAAATGAACACGCTGTAAGCAATCCAGATTTCTTATCCTTCATAGGAAGAGACGTTCTTAGTTCTTTTACACAGCCTGCTTCTGGTAAAAAGCAAACGAACAGACTCATTTTATTGGAGGGACTGACAAAAGTGTCTACATAAACTGACATCTGTAGAATAGCTTTTGCAACTGACAACTGCAGATGTCTGCTAATAACATTGCGTAAGACGTTAGGCCTTAATTACATTTCATGTCAAGCAGGCTAGGGATGAGATACATTTACATGGACGAAAATGGTTTTGTTTAATTTCAAACTCAAGCAGATAAAACTTTCAGCAAGATTTTCCAAGTTGACATCTTTTTATTTAGTTATTTTTAAATAAACATATTCAGTCAATTTCTCTCAGTAACAAAAAAAAAAGGAGGGAAGGGAGATGGGAGGACTTGTTTTACCATGGGCCATTATGCCCCTTCTACTCTTACTTCTCTCCTTTTTTTCATTCTTAGCAATCGATTTCGTAGATTCACAGAATTGTAGGGGCTGGAAGGGACCTCTAGAGATCATCTAGACCAACCTTCTTGGCGAAGTAGGCTCTCTAGACCAGGTTCCACAAGTAGGCATTCAGGCAGGTCTTAAACATTTCCAAAGAAAGAGGCTTCAGTCTCTCTGAGCAGTCCGTTCCAGTGCTCCATCACTTCACCCTTACCGTGAAGAAGTTTTTATGCACATTTGTGTGTAACTTCCTAAGCTTCAGTTTGTGGCCATTCCCCCTTGTCCTATTGCCACTGCTGCAAAGAGTCTGGCCTTGTCCCTTTGCCTCCCACACCTTAGCTATTTATGGACATTGATCAAATCCCCCCTCAGTCTTCTTTTTTTTCAGGGCAGAACAGACATAGGTCGCTCAGCCTCTTCTCATAAGAGAGGTGCTCCAGGCACTCTGTCATCTTAGTGGCCCTCTGCTGGACTCTTTCCAACAGATCCTTGTCTTTTCTGTACTGGGGAGCCCAGAACTGGATACAGGACTCCAGACGAGGTCTCACTAGGGCAGAGTAGAGGGAGAAGATCACCTCCCTTGACCTGCTGGCCACACTCCTTTTAAGGCATCCAAGGATACCATTGGCATTCTTGGCCACAGGGCACACTGCAGAGTCCCAGGTCCCTCTCTGCAGAGCTCCTCTCCAGCAGTCATCCCCCAACCTGTACTGGTGCATGTGGTTATTCCTCCCTAGGTGCAAGACTCTACACTTGCTCTTGTTAAACCTAATCTGGTTCCTCTCTGCCCAACTCTTCAGCCTGCCCAGGTCTCGCTGAATGGCAGCACAGCTTTCTGGTGTGCTTCCTTCCAGCTTCATATCATCAGCAAACTTGCTGAGCGTGGACACTATCCCCTCATCAAGGTCACTGATGAAGATGCTGAACAAGACTGGAACAATTTCACAGCAAAAATAAAGAAGGAGTCTAGCCTTATAAATGAAAGATACATGAATAAAATAACATTTACCTAGTCTTGCCAAATTAACCCTGGTGAACAAGTATCTTCCTTGCACCATGTTTAAAAACGCCTCTGCATTCTACCAAGAAAATCCAAAGCCACTTGCCCTGAACACTTTTTAGTCATTAATGGGTAGTGCAAATAAAAACAGCTTTGAAACAAACACTTCCAGTGCAAGCCTTACAATTCTCATTCATTCATCTTTACAGATCAAAATCCAACGTATACTCAACAAAATCAAGTCACCAGGCTCCTAAGACTCCTGTCACTTTGGTCAAAGATTGCAATAAATACAGAATGTTGCTTCACCACAAGCAGATCTTCACTAATTCAAAACAACTGTAACCCCAAAAGCAAGATTCTCCATCAATAGTCAGCAACAGTCTGATACCACCCCACCAAACTAAACTTCTTCTCACACCAACTTCCTTCATCTACTTGCAACTGGTGATAGCCCAATACTGGGGACTGTTTTTCCGTGCCACTCTCAGAACTGGCAATCTGAAGATGGGAATGGGAAGAGACTTGCTTGCAGAATTCTGCAAATGATTGTCGTCTTCTCACAAGACAAGCAAGAATGGGAGAATGCCAGCAGAGCACATCCAAGCTTCCGAAGTCCAAGAAAGTATAGAGTTAGCATGGAATTTAAGGTCATACTGGAGTAGCGAGTACTCATCTTGTCAAGATCTCACTGTGCTGTCCCAGTCCCACGGCCGGCTGTAAAGATAAGTTGTAAATGGCATGCCACCTTGCACATCTTGGACTCAGAACGTTCAAGTAAAGCTTGAGACAGGAAATAGGAGGCACAGGAATAACTTAACATCTATGTACCATTTTACTACATGTTTGGATAAGTGGAGTCTTCAAGGTTGCTATTAGCTTTCTCTGAACCTGTTAGAGATGCTTCTAGCTCTGCCCATGACTGTGGAGCATTGTTCTTTATTGCCTCTATGAAAAGTTGTGTTTGGTGCTTCAGTCTGTCCAGCTCAGCTTGAGTCACCTGGTTCTGATGAATGAGCTCCTTGGTTTTTAAAGTGATCTCTAGCAATCCTGACCTGCGTAGCACAACGAGTGTATTCTGAAAGCGTCTGCACTTACTTTGCTGCTGCAAAAGCAGCTCGGGGCTAGTGCAAGTCTCTTCTGGTATCAGTGGTAGGCTCCACACTGCAGACTGCACTGTAGTTTGTGATGCACACTCATTCTCATGAGGAGTGCACTTTGCTGTCTGTAGAGTTCCAAAAGGCAAGAGAGAAGCCAAACCTGGAACTTTCGGAGTGTCAGCAGAAACACAGTGGAAACCAGGAAGAGTTGACGCTTTACCAGTTGTCATCAAACTTGAAGAATTTTGCTGGTTAGAATCCTCAGGAGCCTTAAAGCTAACTGGTAGATGGGCAAAAGGACTAGTAGACAAATCTGTGCTCCTTGATATAGGAGAAGTCTCCATTTTAGATGCTTCTGTGCAGAGTCGTTTATGGCAAGTGGTTTCCTGCCGTTCCTCTAGATCGAAGGAGTGATCCCTTTTGCAGGGCTGTGGTGCTATTTTGGGATAAGAGTTCAGGATGGGCAGGTAGTTAGTAGGATCATTTCTCTTTTTCCCGACAGGGTGAGGGTTAATGGGAGGTGGGATAGATGGGTGAAGAAATACCAGCTGTGGTTGAGCTGGAATCACTTCAAAGGATGGCTGGACAGTCCAAGACTGGAGCTGGGATGAACTCCCCTGAGAAGCATAAATGGGGAAAAACAATTCTTACAGCAGTGCTATTGATAAGAGTTAAAAAGCCTTAAGCAAAACAGCCATTTCTTCATAATTGATACATGCTACACAATATAACATATTGTGAGCAGCTTATTATCAAACTTGCTCTTCTCTGACAACAGAACATAACACTACAATCAAAGCTGAAAACTATACATAGATAATATATTTAAAAACAATTCAATTTATACACACTTTCCCTAATAAGAATTACAGTGCATGCTTGTATCATACAGTGCTAGTGTAAAATTATTACTGCAGTAGAGGCTAAACAAGAAGCACACAGAAAATTTGAAAAATAAACTTGAAAAATTCTGGTTATGAAATATTCCAGAAGAGTCGAAGACAGCACAGATATTTCAGGAGCAATTCAGACTCCCTCTTTGTTGAAATGCAGCAACTCCAATTCTGTCATTTCTATTCTTACAGCAAGCTTTTGAAATGGTTATTTAACACAGGCATTACTTAACGTAGCTTCTCAGTAAGTCTTGGAATCATAAGTACAATAAACGTTTGCAATAAATTTAAAAAACCATGAAGTTGAAAAAGAAGAAAAAGTACCGACTATCAATCAATTCAAGGAAAACTGCCTGTTTTAAGCCACAAACAGTTTAATTCCATCCCTTTGGTGAAATCCTGTGCAATGCCTTAAAAGCGTTATATGTCAAGAAAAGTGTTCAAGTTTTTATGTCCTTCCACAAATCACATTCTGCAATATAGGTAGGGTAATACATCAATTTTTACAAGACATCACCTTTTCTTTCACAAATACACTACTAGGGAGCTTCACAAGATCTCTTGTCCAGAAAGCAACCTGCTTTCTCTTGACATATCAAATGGTCTGGTAAAAAACTGTATTTCTTTCAGGAAAAACAAAAACAAAAAAACCTTCACTTTTTCTCATACAATATACTCTCTGCTGTTTCTCCAATTTCTATGGTCCATTATTTGGAATGTTACTGCAGGCCTGCTGAGGGCACTAGTTTTAGAAGCACTACAATATTTCATTCTTTTTTGTATTATTTTGACTCGCCTGAAATCCAACCTCTTTTCTTCAGCCTCAGAACATTTAAACTGGCAAATGCTAATATGCTTTGCTGAAGTCCACTCCTGTCAGCAGAGGACCTAACTTGACAAAGGTGGGCATATCCACACTGATTCAGATATTGAGA
Source organism: Meleagris gallopavo (assembly GCF_905368555.1). Taxonomy (NCBI): domain Eukaryota; kingdom Metazoa; phylum Chordata; class Aves; order Galliformes; family Phasianidae; genus Meleagris; species Meleagris gallopavo. Next base: position 38,738,935 of record NC_139408.1, on the reverse strand, counting down.
CTCGGCAATGAGACTCAATTACCAACTCCGACACTGAGTTCAGTGGGCAAGAAGCCCTGTAGTAGTTAACATTAGTTCCTTATTTCACAGACAAAAGAACACATCCAAAAGAAAGGTACTCAGACAAATTAAGAGTGGGGAAGTATGTACATACCATGGCTATATAAACATTAGACAGAACGTGAAATCTTAAGAGCAAGGCTTTGGAGTCAGAAATTTACGCAGTACCCAGCATACTGGAGCCCCAAATTCATTGAGGCCCATAGAACTGTGATAATAGTCTACCATGCTCTTGTTTTTATCCCCTACTGCCATCTCCACTATTCACTTTCTTGTCCTTTCCACTCTCATTGTGTTCTGCTCTTATTTTCACACTCAAAAATCTCATTTTTATTAGAGAAGGAGACATTTAATTTTACAAATTCTGCAGTCAATTTTTTAACAAAAGATAACATTCTGCAGATACCAATGTTACTCACCTAAAAAGCCTTCTCACCTATTATGAACTTCTACAAACTTTACCTCAGCACTACTGTATTCCAGAGAATTAATTTCTGCTTTATTTTTTTTAGTAACATAGTTAGCTGTTTGCACTCTGAAATCAGGACAGCAGATAAACATCACTAAGCAGAAACACAGTGGTTCTAAGACAGAAGGTAATGCTGCCTGGGATTGAAACAGATAAACTGTGGTAACTGGGGACACTGCATTATTATTATTATTATTATTATTTTTGGTCCAGGGAGCTGAACTGAGAATTGTGTTGAAAAGAGCACATTGATAAGATGACCAGCATGACCACCTGAGGTAACGAGACTCAGTGGAAAGAGCTAGAAAGACACTCCGTTCTGACCTTGTCTTGCTGCTTTTACTTATTGAAATGAACATTTTCAATTTAAAATGATTGTCCTTATCCATAAATAATTAGATTGAAATGTTATGAACTGCTCAAATTAACTGAGTCTGGTAATTTTATCTACATCTTTCTCCCCGTATTTTTTTCCTTTTGCTACACTATCAACATTCAAGTTATGTGTATCATATGGCTACTTCTCCTACGTATTTGTAACAAAATCAAGAGTTCAACATGCTCAATTTTTGAACCCCAGACCAACAGCTATCCATCTGTGGTGCAACTTGTCTCTTTCCTATTACAAGAGAACCTGGGCATTTGTGTTTTAAGTCACGTGTGTTCTGTCCACACACCTAAGAACATGGCTATAAAAAAAAAATAAATGCTTCTTGTCAAGATAAGGCACAATGCTCAGATCAGAACCATGTGCCCCTACAAACGAATGACCTGTCGAATTATTGGAACAGGTTACTGTCATGGTTTTATATTTTTTTTTTGTTTTGGTTTGGCTCTCAGTATTCCGCATCAATACATCATGTAGTATACTGGGAGTTAAAGTGTTAATGCTCCAATTCCAGGCACCTATCCCTATACGTTACAGAAGTCATGGGATCTGACCCTTCCGGGTGGGGCGGTCTCTTACTGCCTGGCAGTGGGTGCTGGAGGGTGCTTTCCTGGCCGTTCCAAGCTTTTCAGGTTTGAATCGGTATCGGGAACTCTCTCTCTCTCCTGTTTTATTTGATTTATTAGTCTCAATTTCAATCAGATTGTATTATATTGTGTTATCTTGCATTCCGATATCATAATTAGTAAAATAAGTTTTCCTCCATAGATTGTTGCCGCTGTTTTTTTTGTTTTCCTCCCTTCCTTCCCATTTTGTGGGCTGGGAAGGGGAGGGCAGGGGTCTACCGCCCCCCTGTCACGGGTGTAGATTGATCTCGTTAACTCCGTGACAGATTTTGGTGGAGAATGCGGGCATAGTTCTATTTCTTAGCTTTTGGAACGAATCTCTCTCTCTGCTCTTAGAGAGCTTCGTTAGGGAGCATTATCAGTAGTTTAGGTTTCTGTGCTGGAAAACTTGACCTTGAAAGACTAGGCGTGCTGCCAGTGTTCTGGGATATTTGTAAACTTTGAGCACTGCTCAGTCTGGGTAGTGCCTTTTTCTTTTTTTTTTTTCCCTTTTTCCTCCTTCTTCTTGTCAGTTTCAATTCATTAACCCCTGTTTTAATAGACACCAGCAATGAACCCACTTTTCATTGTGGGGGTGTTGAGTAAAGGCTTACAAACCGTCATGTTACTCTCAACCTATTGGCAAATTGTCAAGGCCATAATTACTTGTTGTGGAATTATGTTCATATATAACTACTTAAGGGCATTGACGGAGACACCTGCATGGTACCTGTATGCAATGTGGTATGGTCTGAATTTTGACATTCACATCCCAGATGGAATGGCTAATTTTACAAACAGCACAACGTTCAGACCAGTCTCCAGGCTTCCTTATCGGTTTGTCAGACGGTTTTCGAATTCTGAATTAATACTCATGGGCGCGCTATTGTTTTCCTGGATTGTGATTATATTCCTTTACAAAGGGAAGGAGTCTCCTCCAGAACCAGAGAGTGCTGACTGGCAGGGAATATGGAGAGGTTTAGGAAAGATCTTAAAAGCAAGGGGACCCGCAGTGTCATGGGATTTCACACTTGAACATCTGTGGGATCCTGAGAAACTAAGTCAGTATTTGAGTCAGGGACAGCGCGGCTTACATAACTCTAAGGAGGTACAACTTATTTGGGGTTTGGCTTGTGCTTACCGCGCCCTATATAATACTATTCTGGAGAGAGAGAGTTTCCGAGCTGAGGTTCAGGCCAAAGTGGAGAATCTCCAAGTCAAATCTGATCAGTTACAAGAGACACCAGTAACAATATCAGTTGCTCCTGTGGAAGGCAAGAAATGGAAACGAGTGTCCACGCGTCTAGAACGGAAAAAAGAAGAAGCGGAGGCGGAGGAGGAGGAAGATCCAGGCGAGGGGCCCTCCTCAGAACCACCACCATCGCGAAAAGCAAAAGGAAAAACTAAGAGACATGCAGAAGAGACTGATGATGAGGACATCCTTATTACTACTCGTCGGCCCCTGAAGATGACTGAAATCCAAGGTTCAAGAAAGGAGTTCACACGGGGCCCGAATGAAACTATTGTTTCCTGGTTGGTTCGTTGTTGGGACCGCGGGGCCAATAGCTTGTTTCTAGATGGTAATGAAGCTCGCCAACTAGGAGCCATTGCCAGAGACCCAGCTATTGATCGAGGAATTGGTCGATGTTTGGATGAGTCTGCCTCCCTTTGGGAACGAGTGCTAATAGCCGTGAAAGAAAGGTATCGCTTCAAAGACGGCTTGAAGCCTGTGATGAAAAGATGGGATACAGTTGAAAAGGGTATCCAGTACTTGAGGGAAATGGCTGTGGTGGAAATGCTGTTCGACCCTAACTTTGTTCCTAACCACCCACGACAAGAACGCGATCCTGAGAGAGTGAGGACGACGCCTGAGATATGGCAGAGACTCATAACAACAGCACCAGACAGATATGCCGGTACACTACTGTCAGCTAATGACAGATACCGGGAACAAGAGAGAATACCCTTAGTTTTTGAATTGATTCTTACGCTCCAAAACTACGAACAACAGCTACCCCCAACTCACGCTTCCATTGCTGCCATCTCACAAGTAACGAACCAACTGAATGAAATGCAGGAGCAAATATCTCAACTGATTAATCGTGACAAACCTGTGCCAGTATCAGAAGTGCCCAGTGAAGATCAGGATAATCAAAAGAGTCTACTGAAGGAGCTGATCAAACTAATGCGAATCCTAACTAACGACGATGAACCTCCCTACTCATGGGCACCATCAAAAATCTCAGCTATTAAAAGCAAACGCTTTCCGGCTCCAGTGAGGAACAATACATCGCGAATTGCCTTGTGGCGTTACCTACGTGACCATGGAGAAGACATGAGAAAATGGCACGACCAAGCTACTCCTGTACTACGAGCACGGGTGAAAGAATTACAAAGCAGATCAATCACCAGTGCAGTTGCTCCACTTATCACAGGTAATGAATAGAGAGGCCCTGCCTTCAGCCAGGGGGGGGAAAGGGATAATCGAGTATATTGGACTGTGTGGATTCGATGGCCTGGCACGTCAGAACCACTGAAATATAAGGCACTGGTGGATACTGGTGCACAGTGCACTCTGATGCCCTCGAGTCATGAAGGGACAGAATCAATCCATATTTCCGGGGTGACTGGAGGCTCTCAAGAATTGACTGTGTTGGAGGCTGAGATAAGCCTCACTGGTAAGGACTGGCAAAAACATCCTATTGTAACTGGCCCAGGGGCTCCATGTATACTAGGTATCGATTACCTCAGAAGGGGGCATTTCAAGGATCCTAAGGGGTATCGGTGGGCCTTTGGGATAGCTGCTGTGGACACAGACAACATTAAGCAGCTGTCTGTTTTGCCTGGCCTATCAGAAGATCCGTCTGTTGTGGGGTTGCTGCAAGTAAAAGAGCAACAGGTACCGATTGCCACAAAAACGGTGCACAGACGGCAGTACCGCACCAATAGGGATTCCTTGCTCCCCATTCATAAGTTGATTCGTCAACTAGAGGATCAGGGAGTGATCAGCAAAACTCACTCACCCTTTAACAGCCCCATATGGCCAGTACGTAAAGCCAGTGGAGAATGGAGACTGACGGTGGACTACCGTGGCCTGAATGAAGTCACACCCCCACTGAGTGCTGCTGTGCCGGACATGTTAGAGCTCCAATATGAACTAGAGTCAAAGGCAGCCAAATGGTATGCCACCATTGACATTGCTAATGCCTTCTTTTCCATTCCTTTGGCCAAAGAATGTAGGCCACAGTTTGCTTTCACATGGAGGGGCGTTCAGTATACTTGGAACCGTTTGCCCCAGGGGTGGAAACACAGCCCAACCATTTGCCATGGGTTGATCCAAACTGTATTGGAACAAGGCAGTGCTCCTGAGCACCTGCAGTACATTGATGATATCGTTGTGTGGGGCGACACAGCAGAAGAAGTCTTCACGAAAGGAGAGCGAATAATCCAAATTCTTCTGTGTGCTGGTTTTGCTATTAAGCGGAGCAAAGTGAAAGGACCTGCTCAGGAGATTCAGTTCCTAGGTATAAAGTGGCAAGATGGCCGTCGTCACATCCCAACAGATGTGATTGACAAAATCAGTGCCATGTCTCCACCCACTAATAAGAAAGAGACACAATCGTTCCTGGGCGTAGTGGGTTTTTGGAGAATGCATGTTCCAAACTACAGCCTCATTGTAAGTCCCCTTTATCATGTGACGCGAATGAAGAATGAGTTTACATGGGGCCCGGAGCAGCAGCAGGCTTTTGAACAGATTAAACAGGAAATAGCCCGTGCCGTGGCCCTAGGGCCAGTACGAATGGGACAGGGTATAAAGAACATCCTCTACACTGCTGCTGGAGAGAAAGGTCCCACTTGGAGTTTGTGGCAGAGAGCCTCAGGAGAGACCCGAGGCCGACCCCTGGGATTCTGGAGTCGAGCTTACAGGGGGTCAGAAGAGGGCTACACTCCAACTGAAAAGGAGATCTTAGCCGCGTATGAGGGGGTTCGGGCTGCTTCTGAAGTAATCGGTACTGAAACGCAGCTTCTTCTGGCACCTCGGCTGCCAGTGCTGAACTGGATGTTTAAGGGAAAGGGTTCCTCCACCCATCATGCTACCGATGCCACTTGGAGTAAGTGGATTGCGCTGATTACGCAGCGAGCGCGGATGGGGAATCTCAACCGTCCAGGAATCCTAGAGGTGATCATGGACTGGCCTGAAGGCAAAAAGTTTGGAACATCACCAGGAGAAGAAGTAGCACGTGCAAAAGAGGCCCCACCATACAATGAACTACCAGAAAATGAAAAGAAATATGCTCTGTTCACAGATGGATCATGTCGTATTGTGGGAAAGCATCGCAGATGGAAAGCCGCTGTGTGGAGCCCCACACGACAAGTTGCAGAGGCCACTGAAGGAAAAGGAGAATCGAGCCAATTTGCAGAGGTAAAGGCTGTCCAGCTGGCCTTGGATGTTGCTGAACGGGAGAGGTGGCCAATGCTTTATCTTTACACTGACTCATGGATGGTGGCAAATGCTCTATGGGGATGGTTACAGCAGTGGGAGCAAAATAACTGGCAAAGAAAGAGTAAACCTATTTGGGCTGCTGAATTGTGGAAAGATATTGCCGCCCGAACAAAGAATATGGTTGTAAAGGTGCGCCATGTAGATGCTCATGTGCCCAAGAGTCGGGCTACAGAAGAACAGCAAAATAACCATCAGGTAGACCAAGCTGCCAAAATTGAGGTGGCCCAAATAGACCTGGACTGGCAGAACAAGGGTGAATTATTTTTAGCTCGATGGGCCCATGAGACCTCGGGTCACCAAGGGAGAGATGCGACACATAAATGGGCTAGAGACCGAGGGGTGGACTTAACTATGGACGCTATTGCACAGGTTATTCATGATTGTGAAACATGTGCCATAATCAAACAAGCCAAAAGGATGAAACCACACTGGGGGGAAGGGCGATGGCTAAAGTATAAATACGGAGAGGCATGGCAGGTTGATTATATCACCTTGCCACGATCTCGCAGTGGTAAATGTTATGTGCTTACTATGGTGGAGGCAACAACTGGGTGGCTTGAAACCTATGCAGTACCCCATGCTACCGCCCGAAATACCATATTAGGTCTTGAGAAACAAGTCCTGTGGCGACATGGTACCCCAGAAAGAATTGAGTCAGATAATGGGACTCATTTTAAAAATTCTCTTGTAAATACTTGGGCCAAAGATCATGGCATTGAGTGGATTTACCATATTCCCTACCATGCACCAGCCTCTGGTAAAATTGAACGATACAATGGGTTGTTAAAAACTATGCTGAAAGCAATGGGAGGCGGTACATTTAAACACTGGGAGAAGCATTTGGCAGAAGCCACCTGGTTAGTCAATACCAGAGGATCTATCAATCGTGATGGTCCTACCCAATCCAGCTCCCTACTTACTGTAGACGGAGATAAAGTCCCTGTTGTACATGTAAAGAACATGTTGGGAAAAGCAGTTTGGGTTCTTCCAGCTTCTGGAAAGGGCAACCCACTCCGTGGTACTGTTTTTGCCCAGGGACCTGGGACCACTTGGTGGGTAATGCAAAAAAACGGGGATGTTCAATGTGTACCACAAGGAAACTTGATGCTGGGGGAGTGCAGTCGATAATTCTATGTATATGTATATAGACGTGTGTGTAATGCATTTTAATCATCTTTTTCGCTTATATATGTATATAAATTAAGCATGATGTAGTGATGTAGAATAAGGGGTGGAATGTCATGGTTTTATATTTTTTTTTTGTTTTGGTTTGGCTCTCAGTATTCCGCATCAATACATCATGTAGTATACTGGGAGTTAAAGTGTTAATGCTCCAATTCCAGGCACCTATCCCTATACGTTACAGAAGTCATGGGATCTGACCCTTCCGGGTGGGGCGGTCTCTTACTGCCTGGCAGTGGGTGCTGGAGGGTGCTTTCCTGGCCGTTCCAAGCTTTTCAGGTTTGAATCGGTATCGGGAACTCTCTCTCTCTCCTGTTTTATTTGATTTATTAGTCTCAATTTCAATCAGATTGTATTATATTGTGTTATCTTGCATTCCGATATCATAATTAGTAAAATAAGTTTTCCTCCATAGATTGTTGCCGCTGTTTTTTTTGTTTTCCTCCCTTCCTTCCCATTTTGTGGGCTGGGAAGGGGAGGGCAGGGGTCTACCGCCCCCCTGTCACGGGTGTAGATTGATCTCGTTAACTCCGTGACAGTTACCCAGGGAATTGTTGGAGTCTCTGTCCCTGGAGGTGTTTCAGAAACACACAGATGTGGCACTCAGAGACACATTTTAGTGGGCATGGTGATGATGGATGGACAGTTGGACTAGATGATTTTGGAGGTCTTTTCTAACCTTAATGATTCTATGAAATATTAGCAAGAACCCACCTCTATGCTGGCTGTGACACACAGTATTTAACAGATTTTGCTCCTTTTCAAAACAGATTCAGTATAAAAGAATCAAGATCTATATTCTTTTTTCTTCACTCTCACTGTTTTCTCATACATATTCTAATAATAAAAAAGGCTGAAGTACTTTTGCCTTGTTTAAAAACACGAGTAGAAGCAAGAGGCCTAACAGTATACCAATACTTCAAACTTCCAGCTCTTGCTCTTTCTGTCAAAATACAGACCTTTTCAGCATCACACAGAAGTGTAGAGGAATAACACATAATATGATATTGGAAGATACAAACATGGAATGTAATTGTTGCAACATGAGATATGATATGTAATTAAGAAAAAAGTTGCTCAAATAAATATACCGAAACTAATTTTAGATACAGATTTAATTTGTTCATTTATAACTTTCTAAATGAAAGCTTCACATTGCATATAAAGCACTTCTTAGATTCTAGAAGTGGAAAGCCTACTCCTTTGTCTAAACTGAACAAAAAAGAAATCATCAGCTTCTGAATGGAAAAATACTTATTTTAGTTTGCTCTTTGGTGCCATTTCAATAACATTATGAAGACCTATTTTTTGCAAATCCCTTTCAGACAAAGAGCAGATGCAATGCAGCTTCCGTATTTCATCTTTTTCCCCCCTTAGCAGTTTTAGACGCCCCTCCAAAAGAGGGGTTGTTACTAACGAAACTTTACAAATTACTGCTTACTTTCTGGACTGCAATAACTTCATGCAATCCTTTTTGAAAGGAAAATATTTTAAAAAAATTTTGCAGTATTTTCTGAATATATTATTTTTTCCTTACCTGCTTTACTAGAACATTTTTCATTACAACCATAGGAGAAAGTGCAGGAAAGGAGCTGCTCGTGGTCACAGGGCAAGGCCAAGGCCCATCCTCTGCATTCCAACACAATGCATTCAGGACATCCTCAGAGTCAGTATGCTCCATAGCACTTAGACACTCTGAACTGCCATCTGCCAAATGTAGAATTCAGCTGTTAGTAGTTCCACATGTAGCATGCTTACTGTTTCCTTTCTGTTCTACTATTCTGTTCCCTTTCAATCAAGCCATTGTGAGTAATAAAGTTCAATTCTGCAATACCAATAAAATTAGATCTTTTGTGACAGCTATTAAATGACTTTATTTATTAAAAGACTTTGTATTTCACAATAGTTCTGATGCAAATACTGTCTCCACAAAAATCTATTTATTTTCGTTCATCTGTATTTAGTCTCCTATGGATGACATGCTACCACAAAGTCAGCTCTGAAGACTGTTATACAAAAGAACTAGCAGATTCTGGTCTGTGCTGCAGTCTTTTGCATTTTTTAATCTGCTATCTACAAACCTAGTGTGCACAGTACCTCCCAAAAAAACACTTTTAACTTATAAAGGGAATCTTTGTATGATTATTTGTTGATTATTAAAACAGAACATGTCTACATTTTGTTGATGTTACAAAAATTACTGTTTTATCAGGCTCTAATCTGACAATCCAGTCAAACCGCAAGACATTACATGACATAATCCAATAGTTCATTGATCACTGCAAAGAACAAAAGTTAATCTTTCCATTCCCACTTCTAGACTCTGAAGAATAAAGAATTTCTCCATTCAGTTCTTTGTTAGGCACATTTTTATATTTCCATGCCACTGAAATTCACAGGATGAACTACACAATGCTCCACTCCAAAAATTTTGATAGTAGGATTATTTTTTAACCTGCCTTAGATATCAAGACCCTACCATGTAATCAGACACAAACTGCAAAGGGTTGGAATCAGCTTTGTCCAACATCACTAGCAGTCTGGAAAGAAAACAGGAAGAAGAAAAAGAAAAGTAGCACAGTCTTTCTAAACCTGAGTATCCGGAGTCCTTGTCAGATTCAGTTGCTGCCATGCTGAAGTGATGATTCAAGCTCTTCATTTCCATCAGTTTGCCCAATATTTTCTTGAGGGTGTCAATACATGACTATTTTGTCTCCGTGCTTCCACAGTGCTGGTGGCTGTCTTCAACACCTCTTCCATTGAGGAACTATAAAAACCATTAAAAAACAAAACAGAGGCTTCCTCTGAATCTAACAAAAAATCCAACAGTATAAGTCAAAAGCGACTATGCATGTCCTTGCAGAAATCTTATCAAAGTTTTGAGGCCTCTGTTAAGCAATCTGTAGAATTCTATTAAATTTCCAGCTTCACATTTGCTGTTTATCACAGATTTAGGATAGCAAAGACTTGTCAGTAAAACCACAGCTTATTCCCTGCAAAACACTCTGAACTATTCATATTTAATAACACATTAGAGAACAGAAAAGACAGGCCACAATTCTTTGCATCACATTACTTTGTAGAATTTTTGGGATTCAAGCCTTCTACCTGCCTCAGGCTAATTTCTTAAGTTTCAAGGAAGTTCCCACAATCCAATCTTTCAGTTCCCTGCACCAACTACAAGGGAATGATACCACAGTAGACGTGGCTGTTGTGCCCTTTAGAGTAGGTTAAAACATGTTGAAAAATCTAACGCATAGAAATAAATTAACTGAAGCAGAAATACAGTACAGTTTTTTGTTGTTCTTGTCGAATGTGATTGCTCTTTTAAAACATACTATTGCTGTGAACACTGCCAGTGAATAAACCTAAGACAATTCAGAAGTACTACAGACATGGATTTGGCGGAAGGGGCAGATGACCATATCTTGTTCAGCTCTTTCCTTCAGCAGCTTGGCAAGTCAAGTACAGAGCACAGGTCTGCCAATCTTAGTGTATTACCTGAAGTAGAATTGTTCCATATGTAAAATCACTGGTGCATGGTACATTCATTTTGCGAGCACAGTACATATTTCTAACTTTGCTAAGAATTCTGACAATGAGGCAGTAACTCACAATTTCTGAACCCACAAATGTTAGTAAATAGAATCATAGAATCATTAAGGTTGGAAAAGACCACTAAGACCATCTAGTTCCCATCAAGTCCAACCATCCTCCCATCAGCACCATGCCTACCAAACCACTAAACCATTCTTCCCTATAGATGAATGTAATTTCTTGAACTGACAAAAATGCAATGCCCAGCTCTACCGGATGGCTCTGAAGTTCAGCACCATGGTTAACCAAGATCAAATAACATATATAGTGTACATTCGTTATCTGCAATTAAATCAAGGTTCTTCTGAGTGAAGTGGAATAGTCACTTATCTCTTTCTACACTGCCAGTAAATTAATCGGAGACTTTCAGGGATAGCTCAAATGACTCAAAGAATGAAATGTAAATAGACAACTAACATATTAGAGCCATTTCTCTACCTACAAAGGCAAAACAAGCTAAAAGCTATTCATAAACAATTTTTTCCCAAGAATTAAAGTTGCCCAAGTTACATCTGTCTTCCAAACAGCTATTCTAGGAGCACAGCAGAACCTGCAAAGCTGTGGTTTTGTTAGAACAGTCTGTTTCCCTGAGTGAAGCAAATCTTGTGATTAGAAAGAAGACAGGGATGAAGAAATCCATACTGCTAAAAGCACAATGCACACTATGTCTGCAAGTCACTCCTAGTGGAAATGTGGCCTTAGAAATGCCTCCCCATATCCTTTCTGAATGAAAATTCTGAAAGGCTGAAACTAGAAGTGACAAAACAGAGAAATGTAGTTACATGATGGCCTCCCCTGACGCGTACTCGTAATAACCTTCCCATGCTTCCTAACGGTAGGCAGGCTTTCGTAAAACTAAGAACAGTTTCTCCTCTTATAAAAGGGAGCAGAGACTTTGGCTAACAGAAAGCTGACAGGATGAAACACAGAAATTGACCAATACTATTCATAAAAATTTCCTATAAAGCGACTTTTTCAAGTTACATCTCATGTTAGAACTGTGTATTTAAATTAAAATTACAGAAACTTTGAACTTCACATAACAGACAGAGCAGGAGCCCATTAACTGCACTGACTAGTGACATCTACCTCAAGTAACACGCAACATACATATTCTGGAATAACCTACCCCCAAAAGTAAGTTTCTTCTTAAACTCCTTACACTCGATGGCTAGAATTGTGCTTCAAATTCTTAAGCCTTAGCACCTCCACTAATGAATTCTGTACATTAAATAACAGTGCTGAGATGCTAAGTGGCTGCCTGTAAAGGTAGAAGAATATTCAACAGAAGAAAACTTAATCACTAGCCTTTTGCCTCATTTCTACTTCTGTCTTCAGTCACACCTGCTGACCTGCTAACAGATATGGAGCTGTCAGAACTATGGAAAAGCAATGTAGGTGCTATCCCTGCCCTGTGTCTAATTCATAGAATCATCTGATAGGTCTTATCAAGGTATCACGATCAGGAAATCCAGTAATTACTGGCATTTTAAACTAGTTATCAGTTTACACTGTAATCTGTATGAATTTTAACTGGATTAAAAGCTATGAAGACAACCCTGCTTCGCAGTCACTACCAGAACAGCACGGCTGAATGTTTGCGGCATGGACAAGCCTTAAATGAAGTAACCGGATCCCAGCTTCCGTTACTTCTCCTTCTCCAAAGCAGACAGTAGTTAAGAAAGCACTGCGTATGGATGCTAGTGCGAAGAAGAGCTAGAAATACGTGAAATACAAGCACCCCTTCTGTCAGCCAGGCACTCCGTCGGAAGGGACCCACGAGGCTCGCAGAGCCCAGCTCCCGGCTCCACACAGCACCATTCAAAATGCAAACCCCGCGGCTGAGATGCTATTCCAGCACTCCAGCTGCGGGCCCTGGAGCTGCGACCGCCGCACGCAGCCCGCCCCACGCCCGGCCACTGCGGGACGGAACCTCATCCCGGCATCCGACCGGCGTCCTCCCCAAGACGCAGCTCCAGGCCGTTCCTCGGCTCCCCTCAAGGGAAGCTTTGCGAGCTGCTGGCCCATCTTCCCTTAACGAGGTAACTGAGAGGCACCCACCCGCAAGCAGCGCTCGGGACGGTGGGCGCCGAGCCCCCCCAGCCCGCACGCGGGGCTGCTCCCCACACCGCCACGCTCTCCCTGCCGCCCGCCTCCCCGGCGCCTCGCCCGCGGGCAGGGCCGTCCCGGAGCTCGGCGGGACGAGAGGTGCGGCGCAGCCCCTCCCCACGGCGAGGCGGAGCCGGTCCTAGCCGAGATCGGGCCGCCCCGAGCACTACGGTCACACCGCGCCCTCGGCGATAACGCGCGCCGAGCCGCGAACCCCTCACCTGCCCGCCGGCCGCCTCGGCGCCACCCGCTCCGCGCGTGCGCGGCGCCACCACCGCGGAACGCGAAGCTCCCTGCCGGCCTAGACGGGCCCGCCCCGGAAAGGGAAAGTGACCCGACCGCTTCCTTCAGCGCTCATGCGCGCGGCCGCCTGCTTGCGCCCTCTGTCGGTGGGGCGGGTGCAGTGCGCATGCGTGGCCGTTAGGGCGGGAAGAGCGGTGGGGTGCCTTGTGGCGCCGTGTGCGGCGCGCAGCCTCCTCGGGCGTTGAGGCGGGAATAAACTCGGTCTGAAGCCGTGTTCGCGGGCCCTCAAGCACAGGGGTGGGGTCGGGGAGTAAGCAGCTGTAGATGCACAGCGGTTGTGAGCACATGTGGAGCTTGCCAGGGAAAAAGGCACACTCAGGTGTTGCCTGAAAAACACTGGAGAGGTCCATCCATTCCACTGCTGTCAGAGAAGTGTCGGAAAAGAGAATCTTCACAAAAAACGTATGAGTGCTTTCTGCTACACGCAGAAAATATGAAAGTGGGTGAAGCTGCCCGGCCTGGACACCTGAGAGGATCGGGCAGGTGATCAGAGCCAGGAATTTGGGGTGCTGCTGAAGTTCCCAAATGCTGTGCTGAACAGTATAATTCATCTAACAAATGCCAGTTTAGGCTTTTCTAGTGCCTGTTGTGCTGTGAGGAAGAGATGTAGTGTATGCACAGCCACGTAGCAAACAGGGAAGGCAGCATCAGAGGTCCAGAACTGGAGTCTCAGAGAGGGAAAACACAGCAGATGAAAGAGCTTCATAAGCAAATGAGGAGTAAAGGATACTCTTCTCCTTGGCTGGTAAATATGGAATAGTGGAAGGAATGTGTGTGTGGATTTGCTTTCCATGAACTGCAGAAAGCCAAGGGCAAACAAGGAGGAGGAGGTGGATCTTCTACATCAGTTACTACAGCAAGAATAGATGTTCTTTTTCAAAGAACTCTAAATGCTGCCAGCACCCAGAAGCCTATCAGGATATTTTGCATTTGGAGATGAAAAGCAGTTTCATGAGAGAAAACAAAAGGGATGTGTGGAAGGGCTGAGCAACGACAGTGATTTCCCTAAATAGTAGTACGTAAAAGAAATGCTTCCATTGTAATGGTGGTCTTGGTTAAAGAACCTGAAACACACTTATTAGATCACGTTGGTCTTTTTAATAAGTTCCCGAATGGAAAAGAAAGGAATCTTTAGCCTCAGCCCTCTTTTGCAAATAATCTGTCATGTACAAAGCAAATCAAAATTTCTGAGGCTGTGTGAAATGACATTGTCATTTTGAAAATCTTATACAGAATGGGATTTCATTCCTACCAATTCAAAGTGTTGAGAAAGAACTGTAGTTACACGGACTGCTAGAATGCATTTTTGAGTATTTAAATACCAGATCTGTCTCTGAGTGCATCTAAACAGTACTGTGAGATGTGTGATATCTAGGCTGTGGATTTGGATCCGTTACCATTTTGGAGTTTTGGATTCTGAGGGAAAGCATGCTAAGAATGCTGTTACATCATGATATTTGCTTAGGCATGGTGTTGATTGCCATATTCCCAGAAACAACCCTCACCGATCTCCACAGAGACCAGATTTTTCAGAGCACAGAGTGTCCATGGGTTCTCCCTGAAAACAACTCATCAGAGAGCAACAGGCCTGTATTTGGGAAAGAAACCAGCCCTTCAGTTCAGCTGATTCAGAACGTTCGTACTATCTGACACCAGACTTTCATCTGAGAAACAACAGGTAGGAGTATGGAACTACTTTCCTGTTCACAGAGAAGTTTTATTGGATAGTCAAGGTAAATGTCTGTCTTAAGTTAATTATATCTTATCACTTGAATTCTCCCAGCATTCAGTTGAATTATACCCTAGATGTAAATTGAGCATTATCACCTGAATTCTTTGTATTCTATAACCTCGTGCTTTAATTTGTGTGTTTTTAATAGTTTATATCATTTTCCCTTTCTTCCCTCTTGATCTTTCGTTGATCCAAAGTCTCATTTGCTGTGTGCTTTCTGTGATTACTATCAGTGACAACAGGATGTTTCCCTTTTTCATTATGCTGCACTGTGGTTTGTTTACTCTAAAGGTGAACATTTTGGCAAATGTGTTAGCTTTTCATTCACTTCCTTGTTTAGTTTGGTCATGCGACAGGAAAAGAGTGGAAAGAGTATGGGTGAAGTATGACTGCATGTTTGCTCAGTTTAGGTGTTTCAGCATTTTAATTTTAATCTTTTTTTCCAGGAAAAGATGTAGAATTAGTCTTTGATGACTCAAGCAAATATTTATCCAGTGAAGCAATTAATAGGTCTTGTGGGGTTGCTGAACAGTTATAGGTGATGATATGTGGATTCATATATGCTTATATGCTTATGGAAGAAATAATCTTTTGTTCTAACACAGTAGAAATAAATGGTTGGCAAACTCTGAAAGTAAAACGTAGCCAGAGGAAGAGCACAGTTTTGTAATACATTGTCTGAACTGGAGAGGTAGGAGGTGTTTGCTTGAAAGCAACAAATACTCAATCTTTTTTCTTTATGCACTCGCCGATTTATTTTTCTGTCACTGGCAAAATACACTTTAATAGGCATTGCATTGAATTAGGTTGCAAATAATAGCTTTATACATGCCACTTTATTGAACCAAAGCTAACTTCAATATTTGATACAGATATCTTGGTTGTTTTTGTTATTAGTTTCTGTAATTTTAATAGATTAATTGAAGAATATTGTTGAAATGCCGCATCTAAGTTTTTGTCAGTCTTAACCAAAGAATAGATACAGATATAAAGTTGCTTCACATTTCAGAATATTGACCCCAAATCTCGAATGTATTTCCTCTTGTATTTTTGTTATGTGTGTTGTTAGACATTAGAGCATTATTAAACCTTCTGATCTGTTTAAAAAGGCATTCCACATATGGGCTTTGTTAACAATTAATATCTTATTTAATACTTATTAAAGCATGAAAGAGATATATTGTGGTCCATTACTATGACCTAAAGTTTTTATATGTCATAAAATTTCATCCAGCAGTTCGTTTAACAAGATTTTTCTCTAGAGAAGGTATTTAGCACTTGTTTTCTTTCTACATTTCAATTTTATGCAGCAATGCTTTCATGTCAAAATACTTCAGCTTCAGTTGTCCATCTGCAACTATATCATTAACATAAATGTCTCCAAATTAAGAGAAAGCACCATAAAGGTGCATCACAACAGATGCATAGCAGAGAGAGCACACCGTGCATAAAACACGCACCTTTGATGCTCTTTACTCTCCACTGTACTGTATTTATATTGGAGGATAGCAAAGCTAGCTGTAGTATTACCTTTCACCTTTGGGAAGCTATGTAAAAGAATGGCCCCAGGGACTGGTTTTAGTTGGGATGGCATTTCAGCAGTTCGAAGTAGTTTGGAAAGCAGCATGCTCCCTTATAGCCTTCCGCAGATTCTTTCTCTTTCTGTGTTTCCAGTGCACGGATGGAAGGCTGCAAAGCTGTTGTGGGGTATACATTGCAGGCTGTGAGATTTCCTCATTATACTGTTCTTTTTTGAGGAAGGAATATACAGGATTTACATAGTTGCCATAAAAGAGGTGCTTCTTACTCCATGGGAGGGTGGCTGTCATATTTGCCTGGAGATCAAAATTATTGGAGTTTGTGTTTTGAGTGGTGATGGTTGCTTTGGGTTGGCTTGTCTTGGTGTGAGTGTCACAAATGTTGATCCTGTTAAGGTCATCTTTATGGTCTCTTTAACTTGGATTGTAAATAGTTCAACGTCTTCATTTTTCTAGCCACATCTTAATTTTGTGAACCAGAGAGTGGTGCTAAGCATCTTCACATTCTTAATGGCTTTCTGCATTCCTGCATTATTTCTAACAACCACTGGGTGTCGTGGGTCTCTTTGGATTACAGTAGGCAGGAAAGGTCAAACTTGGTCCAATCAAGGAGTGTGGACTTTTTTTTTTTCCTTTCTTTCTTTTTTTTTTTTCCTCCAGAATGAAAAGAGCTTTATTTAATTTACATAGAATAACAGTAAATATTTGTAAATCTTGCTTTAAAGTGTTATTTATACAGCAAGGACAACAATTACAGCAGTCTAATTCTCTATTTGGCTTTGATTTATTCCCAATATTTTTTACCCTGTCCACTGAATGGCACATTGTTTGGTGGAAAAAAGATATCACCGGGAACTTAGAGATAATCTGGTAATGTTAATGCATAATGCAGCAGAATTAATGCTACATCAAATCTGTAATTTCCACGTAACTATATTTGAGAATATTATTTTGATAAGG
The DNA here is from genome assembly GCF_905368555.1 of Meleagris gallopavo. Lineage (NCBI taxonomy): Eukaryota > Metazoa > Chordata > Aves > Galliformes > Phasianidae > Meleagris > Meleagris gallopavo. The sequence continues at coordinate 38,721,488 of NC_139408.1, read as the reverse complement.
ATTTTGGCCTGTTACTTCCAGTCCTTTTTAAAAGCAAATGAAAAGGCAAGAACTCATTACTTTAAGTGCAAGGATAACAAATGTTCCTCATTCTCCCAGATGAGAATTTTGAATGTGACCAGTCAGTATATAATGGTATTTGCCACTGCAGATTAAGGGAATATTTTTTGCACATAGAAGGATTAGATGCTCTACAGCTTTGTCTAGTCAGCAGTGTGATCGTGTGATGCAGTAACACTGATGCAGTCATTGTTGTGCCTCATAGTGCAGGTAGATGAAGCAAGGATATAGACTGGACACATGCTTCCCAAGAAGCTCAGCTTTTGTGCCTTTTGTGACTCAGCTCCCTGTACGGCTGTTATGTTGGCTGGCTGAATGCAGTTGTTATGCATGGGTTTGTTTAGTGGTGCAGTGATTGGGATTTTACTTGTGCAGTGTGTGAATTTACTATAACCATTTTAAAAGACAAATGTAGAACTGGCTCCTGATTCCCAGGGTAAAATATATTCCCTTGTGGTAGGGGATGCATTTTACCTTTAGCTTAAAAATCTGTTCTACACAGACTGCCAAAGCGAAACACTGAACTGTTTGTGTCCAAGACTACGGAAAGCAAATCTGTAGGAGCAGATCAAGTACTGGTTTTTCCTGTGCCATATCAATAGTATATCCAAATCTGAATGAATTTTTATGAGACTAAAAGAGGATAGTGCCTTGATTGCAGTACTTCACAGATCTTCAGGTCAACTTTCAATAGTTATCAAGTTTAGCAGCTCTTCTGAAGAGGTCTTGTACCTCACAGAGGTCTGTATCAACTGGAACGTGCTTTTAGTTTGCAATCATTTATGAACCTAACTGATCCTAATGAGTATCTTTGCCAGCCTCCGTTTAGGGAGAAAGAAGCTAAGAAACAGTTCTGATTTCAAGTGGGGGCAGAATGGGCAGGAGATAGCAATTAAATTTCTAAACCATGTGCAGGGCTGATTTCTGTTGTTGTGCTGAATTCAGGCAGTGCTGTAGGGGCTGTCCACTTTAAAAAATGAGGCCATTTATTTGCGTGTCTTTGGGAAAAGAAACAGCTCCTAGATGCTTTTCTGACAGTATTTGCCTTACAGACTGTATTGATTTAACAAAAGTAAAGCCTTTATGGCAAATGTGTCACCATTGCTGTGACATCACTGAAAAACTACCTAAATATTTTATTTTGATTTTTACAGCAATAAGTGCAATGTTAATCACTACAGTACAAAACTAAAAAAATAAAATCCAAACCAAACCTGGTGATGTTCTGTTTTGAATTGAAATATAGTTACTGGTTTTGGTCAAAACTTTTGAAATCTTGGAGTTTCCTGAAAGTTGGAAACACTCTTCTTCTTAAATTAGAATGAATATGGCCCTGTAAAATGACCGCCTTCTGGAACTGTTGTAGAATTGTTATCAAATTCCTCACGTGTTGCAGTGATCTGATATAATGGAGGCTTGCAGGGTGGGAGTAGTAATGCCTGAAATACAAAATTTCTGATTCTAAGATATTTTATGTGATTTTATTCGAGATACCCTTCTGTAATAATGTTTCCATTCGTTTCATTGCTTTTTGGAATGAAATAACACTGATACTAATTGTTTGTATGTTCCTGCAGACCACACAGAGAAACCTGCAACGGAATACATGAAATGGCAAGCATAGCCAGGCTGTCACACTCTTGACCAGCTCTGCTGTGCTAACAGATATTTTGCTTAAGTAGGGCAAAAGCAAAGTATAGTAAGGACAGTAGAATATTTTGCAGGTGTTTTGGCAGGTATTTGGGCATTTGTGGCTCCAGGGCTCGCCCTTTATAGATGTAAGATTGAATAAGATTTTTCAGTTTGCCAAGGGCAGAGAAAATGATATCCAATCAGGGAAGATGACTTTTCATTTTTGTTGAAAATTCTCCACATGATGGCAGTAAAATACAGTAAAATTCAGAAGTGCCTTATGTTTCACTTTCAAAACCGAAAGGGGAAAACAGCCCCAGATGAAGAACTGAGTATGTGACTGGGCTTTTAGATTTCTTATTTTCTGTTGGTAGTCCTTAAATTCCCCAGATGGTTTTCCAGACAGCAAGGCTATAGGCATTCTGGCACAAGGAGAAACAGGCCACCCATCACATCGTACTGGGGCACGGTGTCACTCTCAGGCACGACTTCAAAAGATATTTTTGGATGCTTACTCTCTGTATTAATATGCAGGGGGAGAGGATAAGGAGAAAAGAGGTTGTTTTTAAACTCTGACTGAAAATCTGTCCTTCCCAAAGAATATGGAGACTGTAGTTTGTCACTTGAAGCCACGTAACAGAAGCTGGTAGAGGGCACTTGGATGAGGACCCAGTTTGCCCCAGTTGGGTGTTTGACCAGCTTGGGCTGATTGCTGTAACAATGCCAGCCAGAGATTAGTTGTGGAATGAGCTTGCAGTTGAGACTCAGCCTGTCTAGAGCACTTGGATAGCTTGGTGTATGGGAGCACTTAGAGGGGAGTGTATTTAAAGAACCCAGAGGCAGCTGTGTGGCTAAAATTAAAATGTGTTTTTCTTGTATTGTTTTTGCTTGGTTTCCTGTTGCACACTCTGGACCTGTCTTGTGAGAGCAGAAAGGAAGGGGATGAGTCAAAGGGGTGAAACTGATCCTAGAAATTCCTGCTTTGCTTTTTATGGCTTGGATATACCAGATTCTTGACATGAAAAGGCCTGTGGCTAAACCTGTCTTTGAAAGTCGCCTCTTCGTATTCATATGCCTTTCATTCCATCCTTCATTCATTCAGCCCAGAGATATTCTTTCTGTGTGTGTGCAAGGATTGTTGCTCCATACCTTTCTTCCCATTTTCCTCCCCAGAACATAGAAGGCCTGATTTTTCAATGCTTATCACCAAAAATAATGATCTATGGCTAATCAAAACATGTGTGAAAGTATCAAATATAAATCGCATAAAATTCCTGCTGTATAAACAGACACGAAAGATACATAATGTGGACATATCAGACCAAGAACTCTGATAAACCAGAAAGTTGAAAATGTAAACAAGGTTCTTTTATAATCAATAGAGCAATTGCTGCTTTAGCAGAAAGATAATTTTCTTTGGGAGAACTTATTACTTAGAAGTCTTAGCATAAAAACCTCTAGCAATTAATTTATACTCAATTCTGACATAAGGAATTATTAAACCCAAAATAGCACATGGGGAATTAGAAAATAGATTGAAAAACTTGGTCAAGGTCAGATAGGAAGTCTGTGACAGAGTTAAAAGAAACACGCAAAGAAGAAAAGGGCGGCCCCTGTTCACCATTTGGCACTCTGATCACGTGCCATGTAGAGGTTGTAGAGCCTTGCTGTAAGGCTCACAACTTGCTTAATATTATGCCCTAAAAGCTGCTTTGGAGATGTATACAAAGGTCTCAAGTTGTGGGAAGCTTGGGTTATGATTCTATATGATCAAAGGAAAAAACAGATTTTTTTTCTGACACACAGAAGTAGAGGGGTACTTCAAAAAACAGCTTCCCCCCCCAGCAGTATACTCATTCCATCTACTTAAAACGCTCTGTAAATATTTTCTAATCTATTTAAAACAAGCAAACAAACTCACATACATGTTGAGCTATGCAGTTTTTCTAAAGAGTAATTGTACTATTAAGGGGTGAGGTGAAGGGACCTACCTAAGTACTGATGAATTGGAAAGTAGAATTCAGTGTCACTAACCTCCCAGTTTGTGAAACCTGAGACTGATCAGAAGTAATAAACAGAATTTTATGTAGCTCATTATTCATTGGTGTAGCAAAGCTTTATTTTCAAGAGGGATTAGGTTCTTTGTGTGCATGCAGCATTCCTGTTGGTGACAAGGAGAGTTACACACTACAGCCTGAACCCCCAAGTGAGCAGCAGTGAAAGGGTCACATTAACAGTTTGAACTCTGGCAATGTCAAGGGTACTCTAGAAACAATGAAACCAAAAACCAGGGTAATCAACAGGGTCTGAATAAAACAACAAAACTGAAACAGCTACATTTCTAAATTAGCCTTCTGCATCAGTATTCATTGTGGCCAGAATTTTGGGTATTTGGTTGAAATCTCTCAGGGGTAAAAGATTCAGGAACAGTAGTCCCATTAAACACTGCTAAAGACTGAGGTTTTCCCAAGTACCAACTTCTTCTTTTTCCTTATTTGTCCGACAAATAATGCAGTTCTGGTATCCCTGCACATTTTCTACAAGAAGAAAGGATTGCGATTAGGTTTTCTGGTTTGTTTTTCTTCTTCAGAAATAGCTCAGTTGTGAATGACCTTGTGTGATATGTAAGAGAAGTTCAGCACGCAGTTTTGGTGTTACAAAAGGGCCTGTTGGTAATTTCAATGCATATTTCCCAAGTCCTCAGAGGGGTCACCGAAGGTCTCCATTACGTGCAGTCTAGAGCCTGCTACAATTTTCTCATACAATTTAATCTGCTGCCTGGACGGCCTCCAGTGTACAAGCAACTGACAATCTACAGCCTTTGGAATTGATTTCCTGGAATTGTGGAAGGCCTGCTTGGCCTCCAGATGACAGATGTGTGCTGGAGCTCTCAGTGCAGCACGATGCTTTACAGAGATGAGTGAAAATTTGCCTCATTTCAGCATTTTCTGTAAGCTGTTAAGTCTCCTTCTAGTGATTTTAGGGATAAAGTTATCACCAAGATACCAGCACCATTCTGAGTGAACATTGTTACTAATACTCCTTTGCTTTCTGTAATGCTTATCATACGAGGATCTTAATGGCTTTATAAATATTCTTTAAGACAAGTAGGTATCTATTATCATAGTCATTTTGCAGCTGATGAACTAAAAACTAAAGGATAGAGTAACAAATAGCCGAAGTTCACATTACCAGAGTATTATCATCACTAGAAGAAGGTTTTAATCTCAGATTATACTTCCACCTGTTAATTTGGACTCATGTTTAAGTCTCTAGGATTATAGCCATACTTATATAATGCACATGAAAAGTACATGCTCTTCTTTGTAAATATCCACATAGGTAGTAGAGCAGAGACAATAACTCCAGTTTTAAGTTTGTATGTTCCTCCCATTTATCTTCTCTGTATAGTACATGCTACTAACTTTGAACTGTAGGTGCTATTCTTTCATCTCGTGGTATATAGCAGCAAAAAACACTGCTCAGACTGAGTCACCAGAGGAAACTATAGTGGTGAAAGCACATCAGAAAAAGTTCTGGTTTTTTGAATTGAGAAATATGAAAAATACATTTCCATGAGAACGCGTGGTAATTTTTCAATTGATGGTGAGTTAAGCAGGCATTCAAAAGCCCAAGTGTCTTTCCACATGTAGAAAGTCTCTTCAAATATAGAAATCAAATATACGAAAAGAATCAGAAATTCTTAATACGAAAGTCCCACTCAAGTAGTTCAGTAATAGCTTGTTAGAATGGCTCATATGAATAAAATCTGAGTATACGGGTACACGTGGTAGCTTGTTCAGAAAGAGGATACTGTATCTACTGTGAGATCAGGAAGAGTTTTCTCCCAAAATCACAACTTAAAAAAAAAAAAACCAACAAAAAAACATGCAAAAAAATATACAAATACTTCATCTGGAAAAGTGTATACCAGGTCATAGAGAGTCTAGAGTGTCTTGATGTGTGATGCAATGAAGATGGAGCCATGCTATTTTCAGTGGTGTCAGTGCTAGGACAAGTGGCTCTGGGTGCAAACTGGAAATTCAGGTTCCACTTGAACATTTTTCCTGTGCGTGTGGCTGAGCACTGGCACAGGCTGCCCAGAAAACTTGTAGAGTCTCCTCCTTGGAGATCTTCAAAAGCCACCTGGATGGGGTGCTGGGCTGCCTGCCCTGGGTATCTCTGCTCGAACAGGACTTGGAGCAGTTGGACCCAGAGGTCCCTGACAGCTTCAGAGCCACTCTGGGATTCTGTTATTCTGTTTTGATAGCACTTTGGTACAGAAAGTAGAGAAAAAATGGAGGTTAGAATACAGTCTGTGGCAACCTTGTGTTAAAAAGAATGTGGATGAGAATGTGAAAGTGGAAGAGAACCTGTGTGGACATGAAACAGAACTACCAATGATCCTTTTGAGGGAAAGGAGGGAAAATAGCAAAATTGAAAAAGTGGATTTCAAGAAAGCAGACTTCAACAAGCTCAGGATATTAGAAGATCTCATTTCATGGAAGCAAACTCTGAAGGAAGAAAGCATTTTCTGATGAAAAACAAGTTACTTAAGATGCAATGATCTAAAAGCAGGGAAAGAACAGCACGTACAGCAAGAAGTCATCTGGCTAAATCATATACACTGACATCAAGCACGTGAAAGAGTCACGCAGGAAATGAAAATTATAAGAGATTACTAGGATTAGTATAAGGGAATGCATGTGGGAACAGAAATAAAAAACAAGAAGTCATAGAAGAAGTTATAATTAAGAAAACAAGAAATCTTTTATAAGTAACCAGCTTAAAAGATATATTAAAAAAAAAAAAGAATATTTCATTTTATGACTGTTAGGTTTCTACTTAAATTCTATAATGAATTAGAGAAAGATCGAGCGACTGTTCAGTACTTTGAATACTTTGAGAGAGAAAACTAGTAATGTAAGATGTCTTAGACCAAAACAAATAATGCTTTTTTTTTGTTGTTTCAGTATTCACTAGAAAGGTTTACTGGAGTTGTGTGGCTAATGCAATTATTATCAAAAGCAAAGAGATATGATCTTACAGCCTACATAAGATGGGCTCCAGCTTATTTAGAGAACTGGTTGAACCTTTCAGCAGCATCTCTGGTCTCTGATAGCCCGGAGATGTTCACTCAGAGCGTAAGAGATTGAAAAAGGACAAATTTAGCACACAAAAGATAAAAAGAAAGAGCTGGGGAACTCAATGTTAGTAAATTTAACTTCAATTCCTAAAAAAAAAAAAAAAAATAAAAATACTGGAACAAATAATAAATAATCACACAAGTTATATGTAAACATCTGGAAGACAGAATAGAAATGGCTAAGAGACAAAATGGATATATTGAGAGCAGCCCACATCAAACTAATTTGTTTTCCTTCTGGTTTGAGCTAGTAAGGCTGGAGAGAAATAATAGATGTTAAATATCTTGATTTTAACATGGTCTTCAATAATCTTTACCTGTCTAAATACTGCATTATAAGCAAAGCAGTAAGACTATATGAACACCATGTTTGTAAGATGAGTGCAGCATTATTTGGAAAGCATACTTGAACAATAGTTAGCAATAGTAGTAGCAAAATAGCAAAAGTAATTAACACTGTCAAACAGGAAGGATACATCAACTGCTTTGTACAAGTGTCTCTCCTGTGCAAGTTCTACTTGGTATTTTCAGTCGTGAGTTGAGGATGGAATGCAGAATATGTTTGTTCTATCTACAGATGGCTGTAGGCTGGTAACAATGAGTTGGAGTACAGAATTCAAATTCAAACTGGTCTTGGCCAGTTGGAGAAGCAATCTGGACAACTGGATGAGATTCGAAATGGAGAAAGGTGAAATTTTATATTTAGGTGGGAATAGGCAGCTTTAACAGCTTGAAATAGGAAATAAATGGCTAGTCCCTTGGAAGAGGATTAGGGGGGTAGTGTAGGACACCTTCTGATGCTAAATCAGAAATGTACCTTGTAAAACTTGGGAAATAACAGGACTCAGTATCATTAAGGTCTCACCTAGGTTACTGTAGTTAGCATTTAGCATTATAATTCACAAAGGAAGTGAGTCCAAAGGAGAACAGAGAGAGTAATCAGGGCCTAAAACACGATTTCTGAGGAAAATTTGAAGATCTGGTGTTGTTTAGTCTATAGGAAAAAAAGTCTGGTAGGAAACATGCCTTCAGGTGTATCATCTGGGCTGCCTCAGAAAGAAAAAGATTATTTTTTCTCCAGGTTCGCATGAATAGAACAAGAAACGAGTTTTAAAATGCAGAAAGATAAATTCAGGTTTGGAGTTTTCTAAAAGAAGGGATAATGAGGCACAGAAAGGTGTTGCCAGGAGGTGATATCAGATCTCTATTACTGGAATTCTTTATGTTCAGACTACCTGTGCCCAGATTCTTGATATTTCTGAACTACAATAGGACAGTAGGTAAATGAGTTGAGCTCTTGACATCCTTTTCAGTGCCATCTTATGTCAGTCTGTGCCTGAATTGTGCCCTTCTCCAGCACTGGCTGCCCCATTGTTGTGGATGTATCAAATGCTTCAGGCAACAATGAAAGCAGCCATTTCTCGCCAATACACACTTAAATAAAATTGAGGAAGGGAACAGGAATTTTGATTTGTATAATGCAAATGCTAAGAGGACTTTCTGTATGTCTGTGAAGTACCATGCAGAACTGGGGGCAGAAAATGTCAGACTTATAAGTAGGGGATATTTAGACCAAAAACAGTCTCCGTGTCTTCACTGTAAAACTCACCATCATCTATAATCCATCTTCATTTATCCTTTCCCTCATGTCTTTCCTTCACAAACTTTTAAAAATATCGCACTGAGAGCTTTAAATTGACTTCTAATTCAGTAAGAAATTCTTGGCTTCACTCTAACAAACTTCAGAAAATCATATCAGTAGTCTATGGAGAAATTGCAAGTTCATTGTAAAGCATCTTCTCACCATAAGGGATCACAAGGCCTTAGCACTGCTCTACTTAAAAATTGAAAACTCAGCGCATTGAGGGTCGGATTCGATGATCTCTTGAGGTCTCTCCCAACCTCTGTAATTCTGTGATTCTGTGATTCATTATTCCCATGGCCCTGTAGCACGATGCTAAATCACAACACAACTAATATTGGTCTGTTTAACTAGTTCCAGAGCTGCAGTGACTTGAAAAAATACAAGTTTCTTTTGTAGCAAATAAATTTGCAAATAAGATACTCCTCTAGAAGCTAAATCTCCTTTCACTTTTATTCCCATCTCCTTTTTTGTGTGTATGCATAGAGACTTTGTTTTATACATATTTGTATTTGAAAAGAACCAAATGCTTTTTCTTTGTACTAAACATTTTCATAGTTACAGGACTGGAAGCACTAGAGGGAATATTCTCAGTCATGGCAGAACAGAACTGGAACTAAATGTTAGGTATTGTGAAGGAGACAATACATAAGAGAATCACATAATGAGGGATGGATTTGATCTGCTATAAATTAATGGGAGATAAAGCATTGGAGACCACGGTCAGCACATCCTATTTTCATTCTTTGCAGTGTTATATTCAAGGAATTTGTGTTTTTTTTTTTTTTTTTTTTTTTTTTTAAATGCTAATTGTAGTACATGTGAAAGGTTTTTTTTCAATTTTTTTTTTTTATTAATACAACCAATAGGTTGTTTTGAAGAAGCTATTACCTAATTTCCTTCTATATTAGCCTGAATTGAGAAAGGGAATACGAAAAGACTTAGTGAAAGGTTGAAGTTAGGAAAAAGCTAATTTTTTTGAAATGAAATGTAAGCAGTCAGGAGTTGTTAAATCACTAGATAAAAAGAATTCACACTTATTTCAAGAAGAAAATTAGCTTCTTCATCTTCTCCACATCAAATGAATGACGCTTTGTCTGCTGAAGAGGAAAACATGAGTTTGATGATCTTCTGAGTGAGACATGTTCAATGTCACTGAAAGTTAGCCACAGTGAAAATGTAATTCCCTCCTCCAGGTCTTCCAGCAGCTCCTCAACAGCATGCTCCTTTCAGAGCATTCTCAGTTCATCTTTGAAAACCACAATATGACAGATCAATTGGCAACTGCACCTTGAGAAAAAAGGAAGAAAATAAAGAAATGAAGGAAAGGCTTGAACTTGATAGAAAGTTGCAACCTTCTTTTCTTCTTAAAACATCACACCCTCCGTGTAGCACAAAATGAGCAATTTAAAAGTGATTGAAGACCTTTGCCCTGAATTCAGACAGATTTGAATTTGTGGTTTCAAATTAGATACTGCAAGTGAAGAGGCAGAAGAAAAAGAATTAAAAGAACAACTAAAAGAATCAACTTTGACATTAAAGCATATGGTTTGTTGCACATGAGAAATGATCCAATAATGGGTACAAGTATCCATAGAGAAAAATGAGTTCCTACGGAATACTATTGATTTTACGTCTGAAAAGAAAAGCAAAGAATATTGTGTCCAGGTTGGATTAGATATTGTCCTCTAGTTTGAAAGAAAAGCATGAAACGATTCTTTACCTCTGTTATAATTACGGATATACAGAGATTGGATCTGTTTGCATTAAAGGTCACTGAAGACTTCTGTGTGGACAATGTTCGATATACTTCAAAAATGTAATTGAGAAATTTCGTAGCACTGAACACTGTTGTATGGCACATTTCAGCAGTTCAAATATTCTTCTGCAACCATCAATCTCATACTGAAAGTAGAGGACTGATGTTCCATCTTCCCAACAGCATTCAGAGAAACTTCATGGGAAAATTTTTTCCTGATTTTAATTGAGGATGGCTCGCATGAAGTGATCTAAACACACCTGAAAATCCACTCCATTTTACAGCATCCAAGCAGAATTATGTCACCTTTTTGTAAAAGGAAATCAATTCCAAAAGATCACTGTACTTTCATCAGAAGTGGCACAGGCATTCAGATTTATGTTGAGCCCAAGTGGAACTGTGATCAGAACACAACTTTACTGGTTTGCTATACAAAGATTGTATTTACAAAAGCTGTTATTTGGCATTTCTGATAGGCAGAAAGTTTATAAACATACAAGTTTACGGTTACAGGCACAGAGTCAAAATGACTTTTGTAATTATAAACTAAAATCACACAGCGGAAAAGTGTTCTTTTTTCATATACTTTTTTTTGTAATTAGAAATGCTATTTAGCCTACATTACTAATAGTTAATACAGATGACAGATTTTAGTCTAAATTAAGGAAAAGTATCCAATATTTGGCAGGTAGGCTCTAAGCTTACTTTTCTTCCCTCTTTCAACACTTACAGGATTTCTGTGTGATGAATTTGAGAGGAAGTTACATCACAGTTTATCAGAGTAGTAAAATTTGGGAGCAGAATCATAGCAGCTAGATATTTAAAATTGGTAAGATGCCAGTTTTACAAAGTGTATGCAGTTCAGTTCAGCACACCTAATGTACCTCTGTGGTAATTGAGGTGAATTTGTTTGAACTGTTAATCTCTGAAAATCCTTTTTTTAAATATGCTGGAATGGCTTGTCAGAGTTGGGCAGCATTCTCAGAAGAGATCGGTATCTTTGCTGATCTTCCTTCCCCTGTATGGATCTCCTCCCTAAGTGGAGTAAGAGCAACGTATTTCCAAAAATTCCCTGAGCAGATTCCAGCATGAATCAAGATTTTCCTAGGCATTGTTCTTCTGGAGTGCTATGGCAGCAGAGACTATACTGGTACGACCTTTTTCCTTATGCCTTGAAATGACTTTCTATTGCTAAGAGGGGGAATAGAGGAGGAGGAATTACATCTGAGTCTCAGTGTACTTTTGCTCTCATAAAATATACTTGAAATCCAGTAGCAGAGTGCATATTCTTCACCTGTACCCTCTAATCTTTGTTACAATTCACCGTTATGAACACGGATTTTGTTAGTGCAATCTCAATCTGCTAATGTCATGTACTGTGAATTTTGAGATCAGCGACCAGGTGAGCTCCAGACCAAAATTCCAAATTCCAAACCATTTTGTGATTCTGGAGATCAATATACGTCCATGTGATGTAATTTGAATTCATTCTTATTTTATTATTTATTCCGTGAAACTGGAAGAGTAATAAGGCAGTTCTAGAAGATAAGCAGACTGACTTAAGTCATGATAGATCTGTTAGACTGGCATCTATTCATGCCAAAATAATGGGAATTTACTAAGAATGGAAACAAAACTGATGCAAGTCAAAGTACATTTACAGAAAGTATTGTCAAAGAAATCTGATTTACATTTATACGTTTACTAATTTATAGACGTGATATATACAGGTTCTGATAAGACATTTGGATTGGTACGATAAAACATTCTGATTAAAGAATGCATCCTGTGCAATGTCAGCAATGCACACAGTGCTCTGGTTTGGCAGCTCAGAACTCAAGAATACTTGTCAACAGAGTCATCATAATTGGAGTTCACTTTACATGGGATTGATACTAATGCTATCAATAGGCTAGTGGAATTCTAAAGCTATTCAACATTTTCCTCACTGTTTTAATAAATCAATGGTAATAAATACGGATAACATAAGGATGGCAGAAACAGTAATTACTGACCGAAGCCAGCATGTTCTTATAGGATCTTGTGGACTGTTTGATTAAATAGAGCCTATTCAAAGAAAGTTTTAACACTACAACAGTAAGTTCATATACTTATGGACAAAGAACATATTGTCAGTTGCTCGGTTGGAAAAGGATTTGTTTCCTGAAAACCATGATTCTGAAAAGATTTCAAGGTCACAGTGGCCAAACATTTCACCATGACTCCCAGGATAATGATTTGGCAAAAATGTGTCACTTGAATGGGAAATGGACTACTTGAATGGTAATTCACGTTTTGGGTATGGAATTGGCACTGGCGTCTTGAAAAATGTTCCTAGGGCTTGTATCTTAAAAAGATCAATGAGCACTTTGGGTGGATACAGAGTCACGGACATAATCACAGAGTTGTTTTTCATGGTTTGAAAACTGAAGGGCCAAGTCTGCTTAGTTCATCAAAAATAAAAGATATAATTCCAAGGTAATGTGATTACAATATATAAATACTTTCCAGGGGAGGAAACAGCACGTGGCAAAAGGCTGTTCATTTTAGGGAAGATCGGCACAGCTCTTTTTTATGCTGGAACTTAAGTCCAGATAAATACACTTCAGAAACAAAGCTCATTTTTTTTAACAGAGAGGGAATAAACTACAGAGAAAGATGGAGATTCTTCATTGCCCAAGATGAAGGTTTGAAAATTTCTCTGAAGAAATATGAATAACCTTCAAATCAAAACAGGACGGCTTTTTTGGACACACTGTAGTGAAAAATAAGTTAGCAGCCTTAGAGTAGAATTTAATAGGCTGCTATATGCCAGATATCCAACTAAAGATTTAAAAGCCTTTTCTGACCTACTGAATTTATGGAAAAATGCATTTACATATAAAAATATCTTGAAAGAATTTTAACATTCTAAGTCATGCATTCAAGAAGGGGAAAAATAGAATGTAGGTTTCCTGGCCAAACTTGGCTCAAATTATTTTATCCGTGCATTATAAAATGGTTCAATTACATGTTCTTAGATTTTGGAGGTTATATAGAAAATGGATAAGGTGCCAAGGAGGGTAGAAATCATCATCTTGCTAAATAAGTGGATTAGTACCACAGAAATATTATGTGATCATGCCATTTCAAACTTATTCTAATGAATATGCTGGAAAAAAGCTATTGCTGGCATTTACCAGCTTGTGAACGCTTGTCTCTGCAACATCTGTGATCCTTTAATGAGAGCAGTGGGATTGAACAGGAGTGAGAAAGACTCAAATAGGAAAAGGAAATCCTAAAGTCACATCTCTCCGAGAAAGCTACTTAGTGCTTTAAATACATTGTGAAAGAAAAATACCTCTGTTATGGATAATTTCTATTTCCAAAGTAGCTGTTTGGACCCAGCTCTTCTCTTACTTGTCCTGTTGTAGATAAACTGGACAAATCTGAAAGACTGCTGTGTTTAACTAATTACCAAACCGATTAGTTACCATGTTTGTCCAAGCATGGTGTGTTGGCTGAGCAGAGCTTGATGGAAGTCTGGAGATGGTAGAATGAAAGTGAAGATACATCATTTCTGTAAACTTGTGTATGGTTCACTGTAAACTATCACAGAAGAACTGTAAGAACTGATTTCTTTCACATATCTGTATGCTGAGAAGGCAGATAGAGCAAATGTTATAACTGAATAAAAAAGAAAACAAGAATTTAGTTTTAGTGATTGTTTCTTGTTCTCAACTGCATGTAATGGTATAGGGATGGCTTTTTCTTCCATATGCCGCCTGAAGAATAACTTGAATGTTCTTCTCATGGACTACAAATAGTAAAAAGCAAGATATAGAATAATAAGAAGCAAATGTACCGGAACAGTGAATCTGTACATTTTTCTGTTTATATATTGTTTTTATGTATGAAAGGAGATTTTTAAGGAAGAAGTGTGGACTTTATGATATGCAAAATTAGATGGAAATAAGAATGATGACACACAAAGGGCAACGGCAGTGTACCCAATGAGAATGATAGATTAATAGAAATTTCCACCAATGTGGAAGAATAAAAAAAAACAACCAACAACCTAAAACCATGGACTTCTTAATTTGAGGAAACAGGAAACCAGTATTATGTGCCAGCAAGAACTGGTATGGATTTTCAATTAATCTTTGAATTCCAGAATGGTACTGTGTGATTGGCAGGTATCAAAAATTATTTCTGTTTCTAAATAGACAGAGAAGAACTACAGGATTGCTCTTTGGCTTTGGTACTGTTCAAAGCTTCAGGGCTTTGAAAAGATGGAGTAATCAAAGTCATGTAAATGCGGATATGTGGAAAATGGGATAAAATGTGAGATCGTGTCAGACAAACCTCATCTCTTTCTTTGATAATATGATGCAATTCTTAAAAAAGAAGTAGCTTGATATACCTAGATGTAAGTAACACTTGATCATGGAAGTAATTATTTAAGAGGGAGAGGCCAGGAACTGATTTTTTTAAAAAAATTCCAAACACAACAGGGTACTTTGAAAGAGTGGTTATACAAATACAGGGAGTTTGGTTATGATATTTTTGAAAAATTCATCTTGGGACTGCATCTGTGTATTATTTCCCATTAGTGATCTTACTGCAAAAACTTGTTTGTCCTTATGAAAGTTACTGATAACACTGAGCTGGGAGGTGTAGCTAATATCTGCCCATTGGATGGCTTGAACAAGATGACTGTGTTTGCAGGAGGCATTAAATGAGAAAGCAAACTTTTCTGCAGTGCCATTCAGTTAGGGACTCATGGCAGGAACTGTGAGCTGGATGCACGGTGATGCAGGAATTTAGAGCTCAGTGTTTGTTAACTAAATGCACTGATAACATTTTTCAGCTATGTAGAAGACCACTTTATGTTCAAAAATGCATTTTCTGTAGAAACTGGAAAATGATTAGGACAAAGCACTTTCAAAGATTTCATTTGGCTTACTGATATCAGTCTGACCACTCACACAGGAATAATTATGTATTCAAAGTGGAACAAATGCAGAAGATGGCTGGAAAAATCATTACAGGATTGGTAAAAAATTCTTTCAAATGGAGACTAAAAGAATGTGGATTCGTATGGCCAACCAAGATGAAGATTCGGGGAGGATGTGAATGCTTTCTAGAAATACGTTTGGGCATAAATTGCAAGGAGAGAGAAGAACAATTAAAAGATAAGGTCAAATGGATATGAATTAATCAAAATCATTAGAAAGTTAAATTCTCTAACCATCAAGAAAAAAGAACTTCTAGAGCTGTCTTCTAGACAGAGCAATGGGTGCAAGGAATCTGAATGACTTGCAGGGTGAAGGTTGATACACTGATGACAGGCTGAGGCTAATTGTAAAGCTGGAGGTGGAGGCTGTGAGTGAGGCTGTGGGCACGTGGCATACTGCCATTCTTAGAAGAGCACTAAAAGGAGATTTGCTCTCCGTGTGTCACTGCATCAGCGGGTGCCATGTGTTTTGCTTGCTGTAATACTAGAAAGTGGAAAGCGCGAAGCCAGCAAAGTTGTTAACAAGATATAATGACACACAGGGAAAGATTGCGTAATGTACTGTTTGGTTTCTGTCCTGTTGTTACTAGGTATGGCCCTGAAAGAGCACATCTTGAAGGACACGTTTTGGTGTGGTGTGTAAGGGATTCTGTAGCTGATAAGTGCAAAGAGAGAATATGGGCCAGCCCATCCTGGCTTGGTTTAGGTTCTTCATCCTTTACTGGGTCATGAGTTTTGAGTAGTAATTGTGGCATTTAACTTCAGCATTCACTTAATGTATCACATCTCTCCGAGCTGCTATTAATTGGAAAGGTGGGAAGAAGAAAAGAAGATTTTACTTGTTCTCTTCTTTTTGGCAGCATAGTTTCTCTTCTGTGCTGTTTTTCACTCTGCCATCTTTCTTTGATGAGATTGGTCACGACTCTGTTGGGATTTCAGGTTTATTACTCTGACTTCAGGTCAGAAAGGAAATTTTTACTGGTCACATCTGCAAGGATTATCTTTTCAGGAGGATGGGGGTCGAGGAAGGATGCCTTTCCCCATAGTTTGTACGGTCGTCCATTTTTGGATTAAGTTCATATCACCTAACAAATCCCCTGGCATTATGGAGGCTCAAAGCATTATAGACTTCCTTGAAATCTTTCTGTAAAACCCAAGGGTTTGAGTAATGAAATCCCTTTGTGTTGCTGAAGGGTGGTGGGGAGGACTTCCAAAAGTAGGAAAGTATGAATGTTCTTGTGGACCTGTTGCTTATACTGTCCTTCTTAGACCCAGGATTGAACTGACGCATGATTCTGATGCTAGAATTTTGATTTAGCACAGTGCTTTATTGATGAAGTATAAACCTGAGTATAAATCTTTGCTGTTTGATTTTATTCGAGTCCGTACCATCTTTCCTAAAAATTGAGGTGCTAACTATAGCTTTGTGATTGGTTTCCAGCTGGCTGACTGTATTCCCTCTGAAGTTTGAACTAGGCTGGATATCCTTCATCACTTTCTGACTTGTTCTATAGTACTGCTGTGTTCTTTCGTGCATTTGAGAGTTTAGATGCATTTAAATTATGGGGCAGTTGAAATTTATAATCATCATCATGCTGTCTCACAGAGAGCCATTTCTAAGACACATTGTGCTGCAACATTAATATTTATCATCTTATGTGGTTATTAAATTATTATGACAGGAATTTATACTTCTTTACTATTAAATATGAGATAAAGTTTAAAAGCATTCCCTACTTGGAAAGGGATTGTAATAATAAAACCATGAACCAGACAAATAATAAAGGAATGCGTTAAGTAGTACACGTGTTAATTTAAGACAAATTAGTATTTTAACCTCCAGAAAAGGAAAATACTGCCCAGCTGTAGTGAAGTGTAAGGAACAATTGGAGATGAGAAATTCCAAAGGAAAAGAGGAAGTATTATCTTCTATCCATTTTTAAGCTTTTACGGAATTCTTGAAGGAGCTGAGATGCAAATGAAATACTCAGATTACTTTTAAAATCTGAAATAAGTTACTGTGATGTTTTAAATACTTGTAGATGTACCTATCTATAAACAATGCTGGCAAGAATTCTGAGTTTACAAACTTCCTTCAATGGGAAGAGTGCATTTATTAGGGCTTCAGTTTTTAAAAGCTACACTAGAAATCAGTATTCAGAACCAAGCTCTTCCTCTCTCATGGAGAGAAAATTTCAGGAAATTCCTGAAATGTAAGTTATTATGAAAAAAAAATTAAAGGTAACAGATTAAATGTATTTTAAAGAGATTATATTTAGCAGGTTATCAAATTTGGAAAATTTGCAGGCCCCTTGTACCTTAGCCAAGACGGCAGTTTTGTTCCCAGTGTTTTCCCAGGGCACAAAGATGGCTCTGAGAAGCATGCTGCTTATGCAATATGGTGCTGGAAGCTTTTCCCTACGGGGTCCAAAAAGGACCCAGTTCTCAGCCTGAGAACTTAAGACTTTCAGAACTTTCCACTGAAACCTAAAAAGCTAGACCATATCCTTAAAGATCGACTTATGTATGGCTAAATACAACTCCTTTTCCTTTGGTCTTTTAAAGGAGAAACTCCCACATAAAGCTAGGATAGAGGAAGCTGCAGGGAAGCTGGTAGCTGCCTCAGTTTATAGATTGTTGGTTTTTTAAATTTTTTTTCTCCCTTCCATGGAAGAAGTATTCCCCCTCTTCTATACCTCTGCTTTCTTATTTTATAGCCTTCCCTACTAAGAAGAGAGTTTTCCTCTCTTGTTTCTACCAGTGTACCAAGTCACAGCTGTTAGTTCAAGCAGCTTGTGGGAGCTACTTTCCTGTTTTCACGCAGAGGGAGAATTTAAATGCAGAGTGAACCAGGAAGGAGTTTGTGTGTGTTATCCCTGACACAGAACTGCTGAATCATTTTCACTGGGGAAAAGTTTTGAGTTTGTCAGATGAATGAAGGAAAGCAACTCCTGTAATATAAGCAAAGAAAGGAAGAAAAGGTGATCCAACAGCAAATGGTTGTATAACATTCTTGGATTCTCTCTCAGGGATGAAAGCTTCTTGCATCTAGACCATTGGGATCATTCACCTACTGCAGTGTGCTGGTTAAGTTTGCATGGCCACGATACCATCAGTCAGCATTTCTGGAGATGCTTATGAAGGGAATGTCAAATATTCAAACAGTTATTAATGCCAACAACATCTTTAGGAGACTACTTTCTGGACTAAACAACAATTCAGGAAAATATCTTAAGTGAATGGAAGAAGAACCAAAGTCTGGAAACAATTTTATACCACTAGATTTATGAAATCCAAGGATCCCATCTTGCTGTCATGGACCTCTGTGTCTAGAATTTGGTTTCACATTATTCTTTTGAAATGCCAGTTTATAAAACTTCTGTTTAAGCAAGGGAATACCTTGGAATCCCTTGATGATAGTTTAGGTAGCTCTAGAGTTTTCTCTTTGACTTGGATTTTCTTCCAGGCATTCTGTAGCACAGGGTAGTGGTACTGAGGTTCTCAGCACTGAGGCTGTTCATTTGTCACCAGCTCTCTGGTGAGAAGCATTATTTTTATACCTGTCAGCATAATATCCAGGCATCACCCTATTTCAGGGGAATACTTCTTCAGATGGCTGCAGAGCAGCTTGTTGCCTGCTTTGCAGCAAACATGCATTAAGTGCTCTTAGGAGCAAGTATGCTTACTTTGCAAGTTATCACTTAAAACTTTTTCATTTTTCCTTACATATAGAAAAAAAGGCAAGGAGAGTTTTAACATAAGGAAAAAAAAGAAGCTAAGCAAAAACTTTATTTTACTTGAATTTGATGGTGCTGTAGGAGGCCTTGTAAGGTGGTAAGGTGCTGCAAACAAAACAAAAGAGCAACAAAAATGGAGTAGAAAGAATCAGTTAGGTGGCATAAGCTGTTGGTGGGATGCCAGTACTGGATTGGTTTGGTCACTGATTCCTTTTATACATCTCTGAAAGTAATGCTTCCTATTTATTTTCATGGAAACTACAGCAGATACAAAGAGCATAATAACAAGGACTGTTTGGTAGAGCAAATTCTCAGCTACAAAACACTGCTATGCATCACAGTCACCATCAATAGCTATGTGTTTTTGTCAGCCATGAATAAGAGCCTGCATGCCATGCCCATAAAAATCTTCACCAGTGCAGGTGGCACACTGTTGCTGTCACCACTGCTGAAAGGCACCACTCACTGCCTCACAGTGCTCATGTCCCCTGGTTGGTCTCAATAAAAGTTCAGCAAGAGTCAGTGAATGTAAATGGGCACAATTTTTTTTTCTGCTCGGAGGAATTCAATGATACACCTTTGCTTCATATTCATTTCCATGTCAGACACCATTTTGTCAGACTGCCCCTTGGCTGCCATCTGTCACACGGCAAGAATACGTAACAGAATACTGGTGGGAAGGGTCAACCTCTGGGTCTGTCATGGGTCAATATAGTAAAACAGAACGCATTACTTTTGGAGCAGCCCTTGCAAATGGAAAAAGGAAAACACATAGAAAAAAGAAAATAGCATACAGAATGAGTGTAACTTTCATGCGTATCATAGCACATGACTAACTGCTCTTAAGTGTCAGACCTAGCATTCTTTTTAGAATGAAAAGACTTCCTAGTTTTGATTTGTTTAAAGTGCTACTTTTGGTCACTGGCTGGTCACTGTTGTGCAAGCTGGGGGTTGTTGTGGCTGCCTGCATCAAACCAAAAGACAGCAAACAAAGAGAAGAAAGATAGAGAAGACCAGAAAGTAATTTGTTGGAAAGCTAGAAACGCTGCTACTTTGGGGAAGAAAATAATAGGAGTCTTAAGTTCATATTCCAGATGTTAAATATTCAACTAAATGTGGCAGTGCTGTCTCCTCACCCAACCACTTGTAGGTTTTTCAGAGACAATAAAATAAGCCTAGAGGAGAGACAATAGATGGTAAACTGGGTGGGAGAAGAGGGGCAGGAAGGCATAGCAACTCTTATGATGAAACTTGTTCCTTTCTCTGTTTCTTGAGTTATTCAGTCAGACAGTCTTCCGGTCCACAAACCTAAAAATGTTGCCAAATAGCTGCAGAAAAATAATTTCCAGAAAAGGGTGGCATCTGATTTATTTCCTACATCCTACCCTGACTTGTTGTGGTTTTGGCTGCAAGATTACAAGTCTAAAACTGAGAGAAGTGTCATTGGCCCCTAGAGACAGTGTCCAAACAATTGAACATGTTTGGAGGAAAGGTTTATTCTTTGGCTCTCTCAATACTCGTGGCTGCCAATTATTGAGCAGTTATGGCCAGACACAGATGCTGTGTTGTTCATGGCTGGCTTTTGGGTTCAGAAGTATCTGGAATTGTTCAAGGAAGGCTAAGGAGGTGTCCAAACATTTCCTCAAGGTTCCTTTGATATTTTGTTCTGCTGACGATCTTTAGGCACGATGGTTTCCCTGCGGAGAAATTCTTGACTCATATCTTAGAGGCTGGGCTCGTATAGGAACTCAAGTAGGGAGGTTAGAATTCCTTTTCTGGTCATCTGAGAAACTGGACTCATGAGATCTCATCAGCTCAGGGCAGACAAGGTTTTGGAAGAGCTGAAAGCCACAGAGTTCACAGGCAGTTTTCAGGGTTGGAATAAAACTCTGTTCTCGCAAGAACTCTTTGCAGTGCTGTGAATGACACCAGTAGCAATCCTTTTTTAAGAACTGGCTACTTGCAATGACTAGAAAAATCTGACAATCTTAATAAAAGGAGAATGCAAAAAACATGTCTTTCTCCTTCAAAAATAAATCCAAATTATTGAGCCATTATGGCCTCAATAATTTCTTCAAAAAGAAATCAAAATTGCACCTGAAATCCAAAGTTAAAACTGAAGTTGAATCTAGATATCAGTCGTGAATTTGGCTGAGAGATCTAAAGCCAGAGGGGAGATGTTTTTCTTTCTCTCCTTATGATAATTCTTTATCTTGCCTTTTCTTTGGATCATTGGGTTCAGAAGGGTGGTGATTTTGACTAGTACATAACCAAAATCTCTAAGTCATGTCCCCTTCTATTCTAGGTATCTTGCTCATGAAAAAACTGTTGAAGGGTATTACTTGGCTATGGGACAGTGTAAATGATAGTAGATATTATCAGGAGGAAGAGGTTCAGTTTCACTACTTAGTGGTTTTTGTTCTTGGCAATTTGGACAAGTACCTCGGGAAGAAGAAATTCTGCATGCTTTGCTTGGAGACAATAATCAATCTCTTCAACATTTGGGATGGATTTAGGTCTCTAGGCCTTTGAATTATTTCCATCTAGATCTCAGTAAGACAAGAAAGTGCATCACGTTCTTGGTGGGTAGTGACCATTGCTTTTCAAGTTGTTATCCTTCAGATCTTCAGTAGTCCTTGGGCTATCATTAAATGCTTGGCAATGGTTGTATATTTTCTTTGTTGTTCATGTCTGCAGGTGTATTAGTTATCTGAAGAACTTACTATTAGAAATTATTTTTACAGTTCAATAGTCCGTGCCTTCTGGGAAATAAACTACTCTAAGAATCTCTGTCAAAATAAGACTTTCTTTTGCACAGTTTCAGGTTCTTCCCATGATAGAGGCCACCTGCTGTCTCAAATGGGCTCTAGTTCACCTGTTCTTGGACAGTTTCTAGGATTTAATGTAGGCAGATGATCAAGTTACATCCATGGCAGAATACTCAGGTTATATTTTGCTGTTGATTTTATATCAAAGAGTTTTGATATGATCTTTAAAGTATGAAATAAGCACTTGGAGGTGGTCTGGGTGCGTTTTCCATCACCGAATGAAAGACTTGATCCAAAATCAACCAAATATACTTTAGCAGAGGTGCCCTCTTAGCCTGCTTCAAAAATCACGATTGGTGAGGAGCCTCCATTTCAAATATCAGAGCAATTCTTAAACGATTCTTTGGAGACAAATGTGATCACAGAGGTCGTTTTGCAGTCAGTACAACCATAGCCACCATTTACTTGTACTGGTTCTCTTTTCTTGCAGCCACGCTATAATGCTCTTTTGTGCACCCATCAAGACTTCTTTACTGCATCAGTTTCAAAGTAAAATGTGCTCATTCTCAAAAGGAGTTTTTAACTTTAAAGAAGACAATTTGCGATGCAGCCAGTCCTGTTCATTAGGAATCATCAGAATAAGCTTATCCAGAAGGAATCCATGGTTCCAAAGCAGATTGGAACCAGATTCGCCCTACGAAGAGTCCCTAGAAGTTGTGAGGTCCACTGCATCTTTTCCAGCAAAGGTAGGAGGAGGGTTCTACTCTAGCTCCTTTTTTCAACAGAAGCGATATACATCTTCTGAATCTGAGGTGAATATTCCCATTAACAGAGCTTTTACATTCCTTGGCAAAAGCAAAAAAATCTTTTTCTTCAAGAGAATCTCTGAATCCCATACTGCTTCTGCTTGCAAATCAGAGCAGGTTGAGCTTTTTCTTCAAGACCAAACAACCAAGACCTATCACTACTTTCTGAGGTTCTAAACAATGAAACTCGCTTGTAGATGACAGGATTTGAGGGTAGTGCCTTACCTCTGCGTGGCTGCATTCTTACTCCGCTCATCTGAACCTTCATCCTCGTCTTTCAGCAGCTGTGTCTGAGCTGCTTTCTACAGAAATCTCTCAGGAAACCCCTAGTTACCTGACGTTGTCCATCTTCCCATCAGCCTTCTGTTTGCACAAAGTATTGAGGAGTACTACAGGGAAAAGGAGATGCACCTTCACTAAATCATTAGTCTCACAAGCAAAGCTTCAGAAAAAGCTATTAAATTTGCTGAAGTCACAGTTATGTGGTAATACTCCTATGAATTAGACATTGATTAAAAGGCAGAGCTGTCAGATTTTCCACATGACAAAAGGTTAATGTGGGGTGCCACAAGGTCCAGTACTGTCTTCTGCTATTGAGTGTAATATATTGAGCAGTTATCTAAAAAAATTGGGTCGACAATGAAATGACAAATTTTGCAGATGACATGAAAGCAAATAAGTGTCTGGAATTCAGATTCATACCCTACGAAATCCCCCTGATGTGTTGCATTTCCTATCACAGCGAATTCTGTTAGTCCTTTTCACTGTATTCATGAATGTAACTTGCACGATACAATATCCCAGCAACCTTATGTTTTGCATTCTGCTGAGTGAGGTTTATAGCTTTTCATTTTCAGCTTTGGGCTGACTTGAAAGACTGAATCCATGTCCCAGCCTGCAGACTGGGAGTAATTCATTACCATGCAGAGCAGGTACAGAGGGAGACTGTCTCTATGCGACAGCTCTCAATCCACTCTGATTATTACAGCTCAAGGAAGGGGGTGTGCAGGGGAAACTGAAGAAGTGAAAGGAAAAAAAAAAGATTTTACAGACTTCAAATTTAAAAAAAAGGATTGGTATACAGTATCCAGAAACATAATGTATCTGTGTCTGTATTAGCAGCCAGTCATTCTATCAGTAAATTTAAAAGCAAATATCCCTAAAAGATGATCACAAGGAAAGAAGCCAAGCCTCAAATAGTAATTACCTGTTGAATTTATTATTTCTGGACTCTTTTAAGGAAGAACTTATGACTTTTACATGAAAAGCACCACAGCATCAAATAAAAATCCACTCTGCTACTAATTTTCTTTCTTTCTGCTTGGGCACACAGCTCCCTATCAAGATTGTAAAGCTGTGTCCATTGTAAATGTGTGCACTGGCTTTCAGGGGAAAGGACAGGGAAGACATTGAAGTGTAGGATATCATGATTTATCTGTTTTGTTTTAGCAAGTCATAAAACTATGAGAAAAAAAATGCTATATTTGTCTGTTGACGTTCATCCTGAAGGGTTGAAAAATGTTACATAGATAATTAGATCTTCTCCCTTTTTCCAATTACATATATCCCAAGTGGCTGCCCAGCCATGGGTAAATGGCTAAAATACTGCCACTTCGGTGTAGAAATATAGCAACTTGTTAGCACTGGTTGTTATACTACACAGTAGTTCAAGGGGAAAAAAAAAGTATTTGGAAGCGTAACTATTTTTTTCTTAAAATGCAAATATGGGGATCATTTTTTGTGTGGTAGTTGCCTTAACTTCCTCTAGAGCTCTTACCTTACTCTCTAAACCAGTGGCGAGAGCACTTACCATGGGAGATTCTGTGTCCTGAGTTTAGTTTGATTGAGGAGGCTCATTTTGCCATCTTCTTCCTTCCTAGGAGGCTGGCTTAACAGTTAGCAAACCGGTTGAGGTAGGGGCAGCATTTTTCTTCCTGTTGGCTCTGTGCCTCTGTGCTGAAAGGAGCACCAGATTTATGGTTCCGGAAGAACAGCAGACAAGAAGGGGCACGACTTGCCAGCCTGGTACTCCAGAGTTCTCACCATGAAGATGGGATTCATGGGTTCAACAGTATTTCATATTTCTCTCCCTTTGTGCATCTTTGCACAGCTCACCACTCATCTGCTTCAACTGTCTGATTGGAGTATCTCATTTTCTTCTGACATGGCATAGAAGTGCCTAATATTCTGTGGGGTCAGGCGGTCAGGCGGCTAAAGTGAGCCGTTACAGCACCTACTTTTTTTATCAGCAGCTTGTAGTTTATTTCAAAGATTGTCTATATAATCAGAACCCAGGATTTTTGTTTTTGAAAATTAACTGGGATATTCAGTGAACCACTAGTTCTTTTCAGTAGAGTTACATGAAAAGAACATTGAAGAAATGATGGAGTACAATTTCAAACGACCAATTAAGGATCAATGGTAATGTCACTAACAGAAAATATCCAAAGTTCCGGAGGTGCTGGGTTTTCCTATTCATTAGTCGCAACAATCCAACATTATCAATTGAATTATTTGCATACGGACTTATGTAAAATCATACTCACTTCTGTAACTGAAAACTTTAATTCCGTCAAGGAGATCTGACACCAAGAATGGTTGAAATGCAACCCAGGTTGCTACACATTGGAGCTGGGATTTCCTGGGATTAAGTTGCTCGTATTTATAACCCAGAATCTGCATTCTTTTCCATTGCAAATTTATAGTTTATTTCACAGTCATTCTGGTCGGGGAGGGAACTGATTATTTACATAATGCAATAATTATGTATAACTTATTACTAAGTTTGATGAGATGAACCACACCTAGACAAATAAACTTGTTTTCTTTCTCTTTGAGATAGACACAGATAAGAAAGAGGCCTAAACTCTCCCATCATGAAGCATCTTTGGTGATGAGAAGATTTGCATCACTCTTGAAACTATTTTCCCATATATTTACACAATATGTGTGTAGCAGATAGATAAAAAATAATTAATAAATCATTAATGTAATTGTCCTCATTTTAGTCTGTAGGGTCTTCTTCAGTGCAGCAGGTTTGTGCTGTCTGCTAAGTACAGGTAAATGCAACTGATCTCCTGAGATCTGTTCACACCCACAGTTTTAACCATCTTGCTCATCTTGTGTGCTACATGTACAAGAAAAGAAGGAATTCAGATTTCAGGGTAATGTAAATGCTGGTATTTAATGTTTGGAATGTTTGACTTTGCAACCATAGTATTCTTTTAACGTAATCTCTTTATGTGTAATTTTCTGTGTTAATTCCATCATGTGGAACCACATTAACTCTCACGTGGATCATTAGTAGAGCTGGAACTTTGATATGCTTGTACAAACCTGTACCATTTGAGCTAAGAGACCTGAACAACAGGCTGCTATCCTTTACGTGACCCAGCCTCTGAAGGCAAAATGAGACAAACACTTTGTGAGGGGATTTCACGGCTATATGCTGACAACAGAGTAATGAGGGGGCTGAGGAAGCCTTGTCCTGGTACTGTACATGCAGTACTGACTGAAGATCTTTTGCTCTTACGCATTTAAATCTATCTCCTTCTGTATTTATGAACAGAAACTCCCTGTGAGCTCAGCTCAGCCTGTTGTAGGATGTGCTCAGTATGGATAAAATAATAAACAAATTTATCTACTAGCCTCTTATATGACTGGAGTGTACAAGCTAGCCATTGTAGACTTTGAAATTTCAGGTTGTTTTCCTCCTTACCAGCATGAATTATGTATGGAGCAAAAAAACAAGTTTCTCTCTGCACCCAGGGCTGCCCTGGCATTCTGTCTGCTGTGGTTCTGAAGTGTTGGAGTACTGAGCCTTCTGAAAATAAATGCAAGGATTTTCTATCATTCACAAAATAGTATAGTTTTCTGTAGGTTAATAATCAGAAAAAACTTTTATGATGACATTGTGCAAAGTATCAGCCTCATGCAGACAGCACAGAAAACTTCAAGTCAAATGACTAAATTTTGGCAGTTACAGTTAACTAAAGCAAGGCGTTCTAATGGAGAGTGCTATTTAACTTCCTTGTACAGCTCTTGAGGAATGTAAAACTTTGCCCGCAGGATCCAAAACTGTAGTAGGGGAAGTACATGTAGATACAAGGGACTCAGAATGAGCAGCTGATTAGAAACAACCCCAAAACAGGTCAGATTCGTTTAACTGCCAACATTTAGGGAAATCAGTAAACAAACAGAACAGTCCAGTTGTTGAAAAATAGCATTTCAATGGGCTTTTGCATTCAATATCATAGATTTTGTTAGGAAGGAAGATTCAAAACACACAAAAAAATTATATTGATCATCTCCATTCAGCATTTTCAGTCAGTACGAACTGTGAGAGTTATGAAGCCTTTGGTATGAAGTATAGTGCCATAACTAAACAATTTGCTTATTTGGGTTGTTGGAAGTAAAACCACACAGGCCAAATATAAAATTGAGCAGTTTTATCTCACAGTTTCCATCAGTTTCTGTCTTCTGTCATTTAATAGCATTTGTGTAGTGCCGTCAATCTTAAAATCATTTACTATCGGTGTATTTGGGGACATTTTAACATCTGAATTTTAAAAATAGATATATTCCAGTCCTTTTTTCTGCAAATAGCTGATTGTAGTGCACAGTATTATTACCTATATTAGGCGGGATTTTTAAATGTTCTAATTTTTTACCAGAAGAACTAACTTGTTTCGTTTTACCTTAGAACAGAAGTTCTAACTGTGTGTGCTTAGCCCATGTTCCCACTAATATTAGGATTATGATACTCGATTTTCTGGTAGTATCATCTCTAGACTACTTCAATCTGAAATTGATGATCTGTTAATTAATGTGATAGCAGTCTAAAAAGGCAAATTTGGACATTTCTCAATATTTTTGAGGAGTACTGGGCTTAAACCGCAACCTTTCCTTACAATTTATGTGATTCAAGTAACACCGTGTTTACCTGACCTGTGCTAAAGCTGCACAGAGCTGCCCTGCTCTGCTTTGTGTGTATCTGTCCCATGCACCTGTTTCATGCTGGTGTCCCCATTCCTCTGCAGAATTTGATCTTGATTTGTGCCTAGGTTTTATTAAAAGGGCAAACTGAAGAGGACTTAGGGCAGGAAAGCCTTGCTTCAGTTTATAGGTGTACAGTACAAATTAAGTCTGTGCCATAGCTAGCTTTCTAATCACTCTGCCTGTCCCTAAGGATATCCCAACACACTTTCTGGCTGTGCCAGTCCAGCTATTTCCCAGCAAACTTGGTGTCTTGCTGGTTGACAGAAAGAAGCAGAACTTCATGGGAGAAGAGATGGCTTTCCTGGCAGAGTAGAGAGGAGCTCCTATTAAGTTCACGTGAGCCTGTGGCTGGAAAATCATGCTTGCTAGATTTTGGCTTCCTTTTAGAAACTGAAGCCCATGGAAATGTTGGGGAATGAGGGTGGTTGGGCACTGGAAGTGGCTTCCTAGGGAAGTGGTCACAGCACTGAACTTCCTGGAGTTAAGAAGGATCTGAACAATACTCTCAACCACATGGTCTGATTTTGGGGGGTTGTGGAGGCAGGAGTTGAACTCAATTATCCTTATGGGTCCTTTCCAACTCAGGGTGTTCTATGGTTCTATGATATGTGATTCATCCTCTATCCATCAAGGATTTAATTCTTGATGAAATAACTCTTTGCCTCCCCTTCTGGTAGGACACTGTGACAAAGGAAGCACCCTATTCCAGAAAATACAGGAATTGTCATGCTGTTTGGCAGGCTCCAACTTTTTGCACGGAGGAACTCCTTATACTGAAGAGATAGAACCACTGTCCATCCTCCCTGTGCAGAATGGGAAACAGTCCTTCTGATTCATGCTCATCTCCCTCCCTCTTCCTACATTTGCTGAGGAGGATCTCTATTTCATAGACTCTGCAGTAGGAGTAAGCATAGGTAATGAATGGCAAAATTGTAACAATCACAGTTCTAAACAAAATAGTCCCACTTTATCTAGCATAAAGGAGAAGTTGGCTATCTGAAACTCCGTCCTGGTCATTAAGAACTATTGTGTTCCCATCCCATTGTGTTCAGATTAGTTCTTCAAAGTCTGATCATGTTCCAATCACAGCAAGAGTAACCACATCTCTGTGACAAAGCTGCAAAGCAGAGGCTGATGGACAGCGTCTCTCCAAAGCCCTGCTCATATAGTCACAGGCTCTCTGAGGCCAAGGAGTCGAAGTGGAATACATGCTGCAGGGATTTGTGTTTCTGGGAGACGGAGACACAAGCAAGCTCTTGGTCTGCTGTTCTCACCTGCTCAGGCAGTACGTGCTCAGGGAGGATGGGCACAGCCTGACTCCTCAGTGACCCTCAGGTTTCATTAGTGTACATAGCCCAGGTCGCATGAACTAGTTAAAATATACTGTGACAGACCTACTAAAGATATAATTAGAATAGTTTTTCCCAGCGTAGTCATTGGCAGTGGAAGCAGAGAACGACGAATTCTAAGTCAGAGTAGCCTCTGTGTGCTGAACATTTCTACTTCCTTTTTCAAGGTGGAAAATGTTAAGATAAAGACACTTAATTGCGAGTGATGGGAATGTGTTACTGCAGATGTGCAACTCTGTGTGTTTGCTTGAGAGACAAACTGGGGCGTGTTCGTCATCTAATTACTCAATTAATTTCATAATAAGATATAGCAGTAATAATTTGTGTGAATTGAGCAAAAGGAAGAACATGTTCTAGGGTTGTAGAATGTAATCTTGGCTGAGATGGAATAGGTGGCATTTCTTCTTCTCCCCTGGACTGTGCAAGAGACTTTGTGCTGATCAGGGGAGTTCTTTCAGGGAGGTCTTCCTTTATCCTAGCTGGTCACTCCCAATGTGTAAAATTGAAAACCATGTGGCGAAAAATACAAAAGCTAAAACTATAGCCAAACAAAACCCCAGTAATAAAAGCATGTTTTACACATCTCAAATGCTCTACGTTTAAATAGGAAAAGGAAGGAAGGAATGTAGAATATTAACGAAGCTAATATAAAATATCATTGATTTTTGATTTTATATGGTATGCACAAAAATTCGGAATCCATAATTTTAGGAAACTCCTTTTATCTCCAAACACAGGTTTACTTTGGCCCAGATTCAGCAGAACATTTAAATACAGACTTGAAATTATTTATAAGCTAACTGCCCAGGATTTGATTGGGTCATAAAAGAACAAAATGCTCACCAAAGACACTCTTTATGGCAAGGACTTGGGAAACCATGACTTCCTGTGTTGCATAAAATTCCCAATTTAAAAAAAAGAAAACAACCCTAGAAACTATGACGGGTTTGGCTCACGTTCCTTCAGTACACAAGGGCTGTTAATGCAGAGAGCAATTGGCAGTCAAATGGAGGCACACTGTGGGGCCATTGTGACTGCTTCTGATATGAGTGCAGCAGGTAGGCGGATGATGAAGCAACCTTGGAAGCAGGATCTGCCCTGCTGGGACTCCTGGCTGGCTGCAGCACAGGGGCAGCCTGAGGGTGGCTGGCCACGATAGTCTGAGCAGAAAGTGTTGGTTTGGCTGAAAAAACAGACATCCATATTCTGGAAAGTTCCCTCCCTACTGTTCTGTGAGCTCTGTGTAGCTTTGCCAGCAGGAGCTGTGCAGACTTAGAAATTCCTCCCCTTTTTCTTTTGTTTAAATACAGGAAGAACTAAAGTAGAATCAAAAGGGTCCAACCTGCAGAACTGTGAAATTGAAGTGAAACCCACATCCTGGCAAACAACTGGCCATAGCTGTAGTTTCAGCAGATCCCAGGTTATACTGTTCGAAGGCAAGTTATTAAATCTTACCGTCTTGGCCAAAATTCAATGTACTTCATTATTTTCTACCTCCTTGAAGCTCTTCTCTGCACTTTCAATAACACGAAGTTTCATTCATCTCCTAACATAACATAAGCTTGTGCAGTGTTGCTTGTGAGATGCCCCAGGAGATGATAAACAGATAGCAAGCAGCGTGAGTCAAATGTGCATACCTGTGGGTAAGGCTCCAGGTACACTCCTGCTCAGGGCGTAAATGCAACTGCTGTGTTCCTACTCTGGGAAGGCAGAAGGAGGTGAATGAGGTTGAAGCTGAAACAGTGTTACTCTCTGTACAAAAAATGGATAAAAAAGGATACTGTGCAAGCAGAAATTTCTTCTAATTCAGCCTATGGGTCTGGCACGCAAACAAGCACATATTGCAACAATTTATGAAGTATGGCAAGACCGATTTGTGCATGCTTGGGCGCTTCTGCTAGGTCCAAAGGGCAAACTTGCTTCAGCATATCCTGTTGTTTGCTTTGGAATCTCAAAGATTAAAGGTGTCTATAAGTGTCAGTAATTCTCTTGGTTATTGTTAAATATTTCCTTTTATTATCTATATAACAGAAGCTAGAAATTAGAAAAAACAAGGTGAGTTCTCAAGTGCGCCCTCACTGTTTCCTGTCTGTGAGCACAAGAATGTTTTGTGCGTGAGGAGACTCCAACTCTCACGTCCCAGGAGGAAGGCTTGACCACCAGACTACAGGCTGTTTTGAAGGCAGGCATCCCCCACCCTTCCTATTGAAACCGTGCCATGTTGCAGAAAATAATTTAAGTTCATTGGGCCAGAGAAAGAGAGAATGGGAGACACAGAGAGCAGAGACAACGTAAGAGAAAGCATGACTGTACTAGTTAAGGCATCCATCTGGCAGAGAGATTCTTAGATTCCCTTCCCAGCTTTCACAACTGTTTCTTAAATATTTCATATAAATAGTCACTTGATAAAATACAGAAACAGATGTTTTGGATACCATATTGAGAGACGCTTAATTTCCCCCATGTTGTTTATAAGAAATCTAGACACAGAATGAGAGGTTCTGAATTTCCTTCTAGGAACCCAATACTTTTCGCTTTGACTCTGTGAGGTCTAAGTTCTGGACAACTTAGCCCCTCTTTGGACCTGACTCTCATGATGTCACCTAAAAAACCTATTTTAGAGATGTACATTTCCCTCCCCAGTGTATTTGACATAGACTTTTTTTTTGTATTCCTTCTTATAAATGTTCCATTATTCATTCGGCTCTTCCAGGAACCTTTAAAATTAAAAGCTGCAAAAATCAGCTCTGACTTTATCTTTAACTAGAGTAATTATTATTTTTTTTAATTTAATATTTTACTTGCTAGAGAATATAGCCATTTTCCCAGTACAGAAACTTGACTGAACTTATTTTCAGATACCTTGAACAAGCTAGATTGAAGTTGTTTTTCTGTCATCAAATAGGGATGTTCAATGGGGAATTCCAGTACAAAATCCAAACTTAATCCAGTGTTCCTGATTTTCTCGAGAGCTTTAGGGTGAGCATTTGTTATTTTTCAGAAATACCATGCCTGAAATGGCTGCCTGAACTTGTTCTGCCAGCCTGGAGCAGAGACGCTCTTTGCTCACACATTGCTGTGGGGTTCCTGATGCCACTGTTGGACTGAATGGTTCTGATAGTGATGACCATAGCTGGGGCTGGTGTCTCAGGTAGCATTTTTGGAGTTTTCTGTAGGGCACAAAGTGGGATCACTTTTGGCCAGCCTACAGCTTCTCATCTGGTCTCCAGCCTTTCCAGGACAGAAAGGAAAGAATTTGATGCAGCAGCTCAGGTGCCAGTATGTTCTTTCCAGTTGCTGTTCTGGAAGCAGCCCCTCCATCTCCAGTTACATAGGAGCACTGTAACATGCTTTATTACTTTCTCAAGCTGCAGCTTATTTCCCAGGTTCATTTGTATCATTTTCCTGGATGAGATATGATTCCAAACATAACAGTATGCTGGCTGTAACCCTGGTCAGCATTCAGCTTGAGAAGAAATTATAGGCATGGGCAATCTCTCTGGTGCATTGACTGAACCCCACAGTGTGGTGTCATCAGCAAACTTGCTGAGGATGCACTCAACCCCATTGTTGTTGTCATTAATGAAGATATTAAAGTGTATTGGTCCCAGTGCTGACACATGTGGGGCACCACTTGTCACTGATCTCCATCCAGCCATGGAACCATTGACCACCATTCTACTCAGGACTCTGTCCTGCAGCGTTCTTTGTCCATTGAACAGTCCACCCATCAAATCCACATCTTTCCAATTTGGAGAGAAAGATGTTGTGGGGTACTGTGTCAAAGGCTTCATGAAGTTCAGATAGATGACATCATTGGCTCTTGCCTTGTGCATTGATGTGGTGACAGCATCATAGAAGGCCACTAGGTTGGTCAAGCAGGATTTGCCCTTGGTGAAGCCATGCTGGTTCTCCCATATCACCTTCCTGTCTTCCATTTGCATTAGCCCAGCAGAGAAGTGAGACTGACAGATCAGTAGTTCCCAGGCTCATTCTTTTTACCCTTCTTAAAAATGGGTCTGATTTTGCCTTTTTGCCAGTCACCTGGGACTTCACCTAACTGCCGTGATCTTTCACATGTCATTGAGAGTGGCATGGTGACTACATCAGCAAATTGCCTCAGGGCTCTGGGATGCATCTCATTGAGACCCATAGACTCAGATGGTCATGAACCTGATCTTTGCTAACAGTAGAAGGGACACTGATTCTCCGATCTCCTCTGTTCAAACCAATTGTTTGGGACGTGACAAGCAGTTATCAAAGATGAACGAGGCAAAAAAATTGTTGAGTACCCCAGACTTCTCCTTGTCTGTTGTTACCAGCCTGCCTGTGTCACTCAGTGGTGCGGGGGCTGTGCCCTCTTGGACTTTCCTTTTCTGGTTAAGATACCTTGGAACCCTTTGCCAAGTTTAGTTCAGGTTGGGCCTTGGCTTTCCTGACCCCATCCCTACATAGCCTAGCAGCTTCCTGATACTTTTCCCATGGTACCTGTCCATTGCCTGTGCATTTTCTTCGTGCTCTTCAGTTTGACCAGCAGGTCCCAGTTCAGCCATGCCAAGCTCTTACCTTCCTTTCCTGACTTGCTACACCTGGGGATGGAGAGCTTTTGTGCCCTGAGGAAACCTTCCTTAAGGATCTGCCAGCTCTGCTCTGCACCCTTGCCTATAAAGACAGTTTCCCAGGGCGTTTTGTTGACTGACTCCCTGAAGAGCTGGAAGTTAGCTTTCCTAAAATTTAACACCAAAATTTAACACTTTGACTGTCTCAATATAATATACAATTAACTAGCTTTGAATTTTAGAAGGACATTGAATTATGATACTTCTGTATTTGTGGGAAATGCTGTGGGAACTCTAAGAAGGTCAGATATCCAAATGGTTATGGTTATTTCTCATTCATAGGGGTCCACATGCAACAGCACAGGCCCAACTTTAAGATTTTCATTCGAAGTGATGCATTTTAACAAGCCTATCTGTACCCCAAGTTTCCTTGGTTTTTTATCAAGGAGCTGAGCAGAGTTTACGCTACTTAGCCTGTGAACCATAATAATAAAAAATGGGGAAGATAGTCAGGATCTACATAGCTTTACATTTAATATGGGGAGTTTCTGGAAAGAGTCTGTAAGTAGGGACTGCTGCCCAGACCCCAAGCTTTGGCCAAGCAGTTATTGGCAGACCTCAAAGAGGGTGGTGAAAGTGCAGCTTTAAGCCATCCTTGCATCATCCCGGGGCTGTCTCCCTGCCAGCACGGACCCCAGTGTGAGCTCTAACACTGTCAGTGCTACTGTATGTTGTGCAGGCTACCAGTGGGCCCAAGAGACTAGGCTGGTGGCTGGGGATCCGTGAGAAATAGGGTCCTTTTAACCATTTCCAAGCCATATGTCTTTCACTGGTCCTGGGAAATCAAGAGCCGTTGCACGTGACTGCAGTGACTGCCACTAGCTGAGGCTTTTTTGTATCTGCGCTGGTTGATCTGCAAGTACCTGGCTGAATTGCCTTGCCGACCCCATTACACTGATCATGTGGCAAAAATAAACAATCCAGAACACAGCATCTGGAGAATCTAGCCCAAATGACTGCATGTATATATGAAGATGTTTGTGATATCAATGAATTCTGCAGTTGCTGCAAAGATCACTTTGTCTGAGACTTTTCACTTGCTTCAGAATAAAGAAATCTGAAGAATATAATGAGGAAAATGAAGTCTGAAATCTGATTCCTAACATCCATGAACTGCAGCTCCAAGCTGGAGGGAAAGCATTCAAATCCCACTGTGCCCTCCTGGATGCAATTCCATTTGTAGCTCTGCAGTAATCAGCAGACATCAGTGTCTGCTGCAATTGAATATTTTTGGTATGTAATTGGCACGGTACCGGCTTTAGAAATAGCTAAGGCAGATGAATATTGCTTCTTCTTTTCATGTGTGTGTGTCTGTATCATCTGTGTGAAGCTGTGTATTAATGTGGAAAATTCCCTGTTGATTTTGCTGGGATGCATGTCTGTGCAGAGAATCTGTTTCATTCCAAGCTGCAGTAACGTATAGAAGGATTTTTTTTTTCTTTGTGCTGTGAATATCTAGATTAAATTCCAAGTATTATTTGTGCAAAAACTGTGAATGCTTCCAGCTTGCAAATGAAGTCAGCCCCTTGTTCGTGTTTACAGTAAAACAGCTGTTCTCAGCATTTCTCCCTGAGCTTCAGCTACTTCAGCTCTACCGTACTCACTCAGCCTTACATCATAGCAGCTGCAATAATAAGAGGCTGAAAGAGGTCAGAAGCAGCCAGTCCTGCTAAACCACACCTTTGTTTAAAAGAGATCTGGGATTGTAAAGTGTCTTAACTGCTACATTTTTCAGCCTGACTGGACTCCATACATGGGCTGGGTCTTCAAAGAGCCAGCTCACCAAATGCACGCAGGCACTGCCAGCACAGAGTAAAGCAGAACACAGGCTCTTTATACATTTTCCCAGGAAACATTCTATAGATCCAGACTGGGAAATGTTCCAAAGCTTCACAGAATGTTCACAGAACTAAAGATAACAGTAATAAAAAAATGGACTAGAGCACACTGACTTTTAAAAGAAATTGCTGAGCCTGTTCTATTTGTGTTGCAAAGTCTTGGTAATTTGCGTGGCAAGACTTTGCTGATGTACACTGATGTACTAATGTACACTGTTAGCAGTGCTGAACTGTGCCAATCAGCAGGTATGTAAACAACATTCTAAGAAAAGAAAAAGGCATCAGTTGTGTAGGTTGCTTTCTAGACTGTAATTCCTTTGTAAATATTTATGATCACTCAAGTAATAAATGCTACTGGATGTATTTTGTAAAAATAATTAGGGGCTAGCAAAAGGTAAAATCGAGTGTTCCACTGCTCAGCTTTCTTTTGAGAGGAGAGAGGCCATCATTTTTCTTCTAGTTATGAAACGTACAGTCTGCTGAGGTTCTGCAGTGTCTGCATTGTAAAAATACATAAAAAATAGTTTAGAATCAATTTAAGACCATTTTAACATGAGATGTCCTATATGTGATTTACTGACGCCTTTTCTTCTGTTGAGTAGTGGTGGGAGATAGGAGGGTTTTAGCACACAAGAGACAATGTGTTCATTGCTGATTCATTACACTACCAAGGAACCGGATAAAACATGTCATTTTTATTTTACTGAAAATGAAATTTTGAAAACTGAAATAGGAAGAAAGTGAGATTTGCAATGTTGAAAAGTTTCCAAACCGATTTATGGGTCCTTTATTCCATGAACAAAGGGTTATTTTAACAGAAATTTCACAGTTAGAATCAAGTATGAGCATCGCAGCCACATGCCACATAATGCCAGTGACACCTTCTAAATCTCCAGTGAGGAGGAGCAGCAGCCTTCCTGGCCGGGCAGCACCCAGGGTGTTGTTTCAGATGATGTCACAGATCTCCTGGGTTGTGGAGGGTGCTGGGGCGCTGGAGGCTGTCTCAGCTGGAGGGCTCGCTGTGCTTAGCAGATTCCACAGCATGGCCGATTGCATCAAAATGTGACTTAGAAAAGCCCTCAATGTGCTTTCCATTAACAGAATGAGAAAGAAGAAAACAATGGAGACCAAAGGAGAGATGGTAGAGTTTGGAGATTCCATGAATACTTTTAATTCTGTAGTGACAGTATACAGTGTAAATTACTAGGTCTAAATTGTACTAAACTGGGAAGAAAAAAATATATCAGTTACATTACAAGCTTGCTTTGAAAGAATCCTTTGAGATCCTAATGATGTCAGGGCGGAGCTGTACGAGGCACTGACCAGCACAGAAAAGTATATAACCCTTTGTTGAAGGGCGCAGAGGCCACAAGTACGAGGACTGCACAAAGGCAATGATGTGAAACTATATACTCCAGCAAATTGTTTAAGGTAACCGTCCACAGGATAGCTCTGTTCTGCTATCACAAAAACCACATCTGGGTGAGGAACAACAAAAAAGCAAGTTGATGTTCTCTGATCTAGGTATCTATATATATATAATGTCTATTTATATAATATGTGTGTGGATATCAACTGTATAGAATCTGAGTACTGCTAGAGATGCACGTGTCAATGACATAAACCCTTTGTAACCACCCACCCAAGATAAATACTACTTAGCAGCATGCATTTTTCTTTAGGTTTCACTGGTGCATTCCAAGCACGATCAGTTTGCTGCTTCTGGTATAAACTGTCACTTGAACCCCCGGATAAAAATATTGCTTCTTCTCTGTCATGCTGAGAGAATATATTCTAACTCTCTCACTCTGGGTACAAACGTGTCTGTCATGTTTGAAATGGTAACATTAAATACGTGTTTCTGCTGTCGGAAATGCAGCAGTTAAAGCCTAAGTAATATCTATAGGATTAAGATCCAAGAAACCTTACAAGAAATCTATATGTAGTTATCTTTCCACATTTCCTCTCTCTCCCCTGTCACAGACCATGAAAGAAAATACCAGCAGCGCTCTGCTCTGTGCGCTTATCTCATCAGGCTCCATTTTCGGGTGTGTGGAGTGAACGGTTTCACCTCAGTAGATTTGTAGCAAAATAATGCACATTCTTCCGTGCGGGAGGAATGAAAAAAAAAAGCAGGATTGAGCCCAGAATGGGGGCAGGGGGGAGAGACGGGAAGGTTTTTTAAACGAGTTTCCTGAATAATCAGGAAATCCAGTGAGACAAACAGAATGTGTGGTGAGCAAGCCAGAATTATCAAATTACCATGACAACCGTAGGCAAGAACCCAGAGAGAATCAGGTAAAGAAATTACAGTAGAATTACACTTAGCTTTGTGTGTATTTATTTATTTATTTACTTGAAAAGGCCCAGGCAGCCAGGAAGAAATATTTCCTTTGCCCTGGCTGGTGCAGAGGCTTTCTGAAACGCAGCCTTGCGTGCGGCCCTGACATTGCCGTGTACATGTGTGCAGGTCGCTTTTATCTACATTTGCATATGCAGATTGTTTTAGCCGGCAGGATTTGATGTCAGACAGAAAACTCAGAATCACAGATGCCTTAATTTGTTGGAGAACGGGAACTAACAGAAAATTCAGAGAAGGTGAAGAGTGCGTGCGTGCATGCGCATACACGTCTGCCTGCGTGTTTGTGCTGCTTTGGACACGATCTCCCGGGCATGTTCTGCAAGTGACTGCTTTCTTTCACCTCGGCTTAACGCATTCGCAGCCAAAATCCTTCCAAACAATGTACCCACTGAAAAGTAAGTGGAAATGGAGTGAAACTTAAAGAATTTTGGCGCTCGTTGGAAAAAGCCCCGGGTTTTTACCATCGGCTGGTGAAGCAGATTATCTGTGCAATGTGAGCTGAAAGCGTGTGGGGTGGGGACTCACTTCCTTCGGTTTGTTCAGTTGCAGTGTGCCATTTCACATACTGCCATTCACATATAGAGATAAAAGCGTGCAATTTTGAAAGGCGGAATCCACGTTTAGAGAAGGAAGGGGGCAATGCGTTCATCAGCAGGGTCGTTGATTTTTTCCCAGTTTTAAACAAAGTCCTTAGAACCGGTCACATTCCGGTACATACACAGAATCCCCCAAATCTCCCTTCTTCCTGCTTTGTGCCACTCGCCGTCTGACCGCTCCTTGGCGTTCTCTGCCTTCTCAGGGAACACAGATCCGTGCCCATCTTGATCTCGTTACAGGCTGCCCCGGAGCGCGCTGCGTGGCCGCGGCGCAGCAATGCAGTGCTGTGTCCATTGTTCCCGCTGTGATGTCACGCACAGACTTCGCCCTGCTTAAACAGAACGTGGCTTACTCAAGTGCAGCGGGGGGCTTCGGGGAGCCCGCATTTATCACTGGGCAGAGACGGAAAGAAAGAATGTGTAAAGAAGGAGATGGAGGAAAACGGGTATAAATTCTGGCTGAAATATTTGCCACCTCTGTTTTTATCTGTACTCGTTTAGAAGGAGATATGCACACTCATTTCTATGCACAATCAGGCTGTGCATAGCTCAAGGGTGTGTTTATTTTAATCTTGGGAACTAGAACAAGCCAAGATTCACTCCCAGGACGTGCATTGTCACTAAGATCTTTTAAACATGCAGTTTTATATCACACTGCTCATTCTTTTTACTCACATTAACCACACATGGAGTCCGCATAATGGATCTAATCCCACTAGCTGTCCTGTGATGGTAATGAGCACTAAAGGCACCAGGCATGTTACAAGTTCAGTGGTGAATTAATTCATTTCCATGAACATCTGAGAACTGTATGTGGTGATGCTGAGGGGAAGAAAGGGGACAGCCCTTTAATTATGCTGAGAGATCCTGAACTGGAGGGAATTCTGAAGAGACTGAGTGGGGAGAAGGTCTCTACTCTTCCTCCTCCTCCTCCCTTCCAGCCTTGAACATCCCCAAGGGCAGCGCTTCCCACGCAGGGACAGTTGGCAGGTATGTGTTCGTCTTGTTCCCAGCACCTTGGAGGAGGCTCGCCCTGTCCTTTCAAAGCAGCACTTCCTGTCCTTCAAGAGTTAACCTTTTCTAGAACATTTATTGCACATCTCAGAGAAGAAAAAAAAAAAAAAAGGAAAGAAAGAAAGAAAAAAAAGAAAGAAAAAAAAAGAAAAAAAAGAAAAAGGGGGAAAAAAAAAAAAGCCCTGCAGAGGCAGAGCTGAGAGGCTGCAGATCACAAGGCCATTCTGATAGCCTCCTGTCCCCATGGCAACAGCAACGGCATTTATCAGTTCCTTATGAGAGCAGGCACAGCAAATCTGCAATGCACAAATGCACATGGCAGCCTTCCAGCCTTTCAAATGAAAGAGCACTTTGAACTGCTGCCAAGTGTGGAAGGAGCAGAGCTGTCAGGACTGCTTAATGCTGGCAGTTTGTACTTGGGAGCCTTTCTGTTCCCAGAATCCTTCAGCTGTGGCAGCCTGCCAGGTACTTAGCGGAAGCTAAAACTAACCCCCAGACCATTCACTGCAGTGCACTCAAAATTTTCCACATGTACTGTGTCACAAGTGCAGACTGTACAATGAAAGCAAACGCCTTCTGCTTGAGGTTCTGATTTTATTAATAATCTAGGAAAAAGTGATTGGCGATTAGCTGGCTGACAGCAGTACAGTATAGCCACTGTGCATAACTCTGCGCGTGTGTCAAACGTGTATTTCATCCTTCAAAAACAGAATTAGCTCTGACAACAGATTTGCGTGCAGTATCTGAGTGCTGGGCACAAGCAGCGGGAGCAGGAGGAGGAGCATGCTTATTTACAGTGGGGTATTTTGTAGAGATCGTCATCAGATGCATAGCAATGAGGCACGGAATAGAAAAAGAAGGCGCTGTTGCTGGCTGGTAAATATTTTCTGCCCTTAGCCTCTGCATTTTGCTGACATTGTGAGAATCTCGGAAACTGGCTGATGAATGTAGCAGAAGTAGATGGCTCTTGGTGGGTTTCCTTTCAATGGAGAGTTTGCATGTGAACTTTTTATTGTTTTGCATTACCCAAAGCACAAGGGCTTCTGTTGGCAGAGGAAACAAATTGGCACAGTTCTGCTTTTTTTTTTTTTTTTTTTAATCTGCACTGAGATCAAGGGCAAGGGCTTCATTTTCCAGCACTAGTCATAAGCCTTTAGCACAAATAGAATGAAAATTGTCTGTCGCTCAGGCAGTTGGACAGGGTTCAGGAAAACTATGTCTGGCACTAATTCCAAAGGGAAGGTTTAGTTCAATCCAGCATCATTAATTTCAGTAAACTGTTTTCACTAGTCTATATCCCACTGTTCGAGTGCTGTTTATTATCTTTTACTAAGTAATGCCTTTTGGAGTACGAGGTAATGAAAAATAACTCACAGAACATGAATGCCTGGGTGCTCTGACATGTATGTATATGTATGTATACATATAGATGCAGTACACGTGGAAGCACGTACATTTCTTTAACTTCTCTTATTTTTCTTAACAATCGCTTGTTTTTTACTTTACCTTCCCATTGCAAAGCACATTTAAAATACCAAATATGAAATAGTAAAAATAGCCCAAAAGGGGAGAGAGACAGAGAAGAAAAACCCCTGGAGCAAAACAATCTCCACAAATTTGTGAGTTTCACCACAAAACAAGGAAATGCATCGCTCTTTTCAGCTTGCAGCTATCTTTGGCTGCTGCTTGAAGTCTTGACTTAATTCACCCGGGCAGCAGTGTCTAAAAGTAATACACCAAGACAGTTAATTCTGGCACTTGGTCTCCCTTAGGAATTTTACCAACAGTCTTTGAAAAGAAAGTAAATGATCTTTTTTTCCTCCGTTTCTCCCCAAAGCTTATCTTGATATGTCCTAATAAAGGAACATGCCTTCCCTCTCTATTCTCACCCTCATCCTATGTCCATAAAATCCTTCTTTCAAAAACAATGTTAATCAGCATTTACAATGTGGTCTTAGAGAAAAAGTGGTTCAGGTCTCTTTATACGGCCTGGTTACAGAGAAAAAGCAGCTTGTGCCATGTGAAATACCTGAAGAGTGTGTGGTGTCTTTTCCTTCCTACCTCCCTTCCTTCCTTTTCCTTTTCCTTTTCCTTTTCCTTTTCCTTTTCCTTTTCCTTTTCCTTTTCCTTTTCCTTTTCCTCTTCCTCTTCCTTTTCCTTTTCCTCTTCCTTTTTTTCTTTTCCCTCTTGCTTTGTTGCTTGCTTTCTTCTTCCTTTCTTCTTTCTCCCCCCCTTCTTTTCTCTTTTAATTTGCCTCTCCTCTTCCCACCTCCCCCATTTTTGGAAAACACAGTAAAGTTTTGTTCAGTTCTCAAGTGTTATTAATCACTGGCGGAGGCCAAAAGCAGGGATATTTTTCTTGGCAGAACGTTTTGATAAACAATCTGTGTATGGGGTGAAGGGAGGGGGGCTGTCTTACTGGTAACTAAGCTAATGTTTGGCAGATTCTTAGCTGTCATGAAAGTGCAAGTGGCTCTCGGTGGGAATAGCTTGAAAAAAATGTACCGATTCAGTTGATTCATTATTGTTGATTGTTTACTACGTCCACAGGATGTAAGATGAAAACAGGCCAGGGATAAAGCAAAAATAAAAGCAGCGGAGAGGACCCAGTCTCTATGTATCCAAGCATAAAATATGCTACACAGTGCCGAGTCTCTTGCAGAGTTAGCAGAATTCATTATAGGTGTCTTATTTTGCACCGTAAGATTTGGCAAAGGTTAGTTAA
Source organism: Meleagris gallopavo (assembly GCF_905368555.1). Taxonomy (NCBI): domain Eukaryota; kingdom Metazoa; phylum Chordata; class Aves; order Galliformes; family Phasianidae; genus Meleagris; species Meleagris gallopavo. Next base: position 38,679,441 of record NC_139408.1, on the reverse strand, counting down.
CGTATGGAAATCTGGGCTCGCAGATGGGTTTAAAAACCATAAAGTCAGCTGAATGAAAATCCATTTGGGCTGGGTCTCACACTGTAACTACTTCCCGGGGCAAAAATGGGACATTTGTGTGGCGTGGGGCCACAAAGCTGCCTGGCATCAGGGGCTGGCACAGAGCAGGACAGCTGTGGGTGGTGTGAGCGGCACGGGGAGCAGAAATGTGGAAACGCACCACCAAAGTGGGCAGCGCTTTGGGCAGCGGCTGTTTGGACACGTCTGAGTGCTGCAGGCTGGAGAGTAAGAAAAACACAGGAAGGATGGAATGAAGGAGGGAGGGAGGAAGGGAGGGAGGAGGGAAGCAGTAGGCTCTGTGTATGTCAACAAGGCTTGCTACCTGAAGGATGGTAGGAAAATACAGAATTATAATGAGATGAGAACTGAAATGATAAACAGAAACATGTAATTACACTCCTGTTCTTTGTAACCAGGTGTTTTGACACTTTGTGGCAGCTTCTAATAGAAGACAGTGTTGCTCAACTTTGAATTTGACAAAATTCTGCAGCTTCTACCTGAAGTGTTTGTGTTTTGACTTGCTGAATGCGTTCCCTATACCTACAAGCTCTGTTCATTGCTAATCTCTACATTGTTTTGGAGCCAGTCATTTGATTGTGAGGATTTGATTTTATTTGCTATACTGAGGTAAATCCATGTCAATCACACTCTCAGGAGCGCCCTTTCCTTCTGGCCCGTTTTTTTCCCAGCTGCAGCCGCTGCTCTGACCATGGAGGGAAGAGCCCTTTCTGCGGCTGAGCGCCTCCATCCCGAGCAGCTGCTGCAACTGCCTCACCATTCAGTGCCAGAGCTTTGCACCACGAGCAGGGAAGAGTTAAGTGCGTTCCCAGGCTGGGAGCATTTGGAGCATTCTTTCCCAGACTGCTGAGATCATGGGCTCCTAATTATTGCTGCTTGCAAACGCTGGGGCTGTCCTATATTCCGCATAATTAACATTGGACTGCTGATCAATAATCAGCAATATTCCAGTGCCAAAATCAATAGCGATCCCAGTGCTTTGGTGGCACAAGAGTAGAACCTGGCAGACCTGGGGCTCAGGCAGGCACATGGAATGTGTCCCTTCTTCCTTCATGTTGCAGTGCACCCTCTACTTCCTAGCAGCTGCATTAAGAAAGGTGTTGTCCAGTCTGCACACCCCATGTTTCTTACGATCACTTTGATTCCTCCATTCAAATCCAAGGCTCACTTGGTGTTTTGGCATTACGCAGATGTGCGTGTGTGTGCAGTATGGAATACAGCAGGTAAGGGGCATAAAGGGAAAAGGATTCTTGGATGGCAGCGTTTATCCTAGCATGAAAGGAAGGAGTTAGACATTACTTCTGACAGTGAGAACTGCGTTCCTGTCCATGGGGACTGTTGACGGGCTGGGAGCAATGGGCGACGTGCAGAGTCCCAGTACTGCACGCAAAGTGCTGACTCGCTTAAAAAAGCAATTGCAGAGCGGTTGTTCGCAACTGCCGCCCGGTCTCTCCTGGTGCTCCCCTCCCTTTTATTAAACACATCACTGTCCCCTTATGCTATTTTTTGTTTGCTTGCTTTCATCTAGCCACATCGGGCACCTGAATGGCTTCATTGTTGGGGCTTCCTCTTTTCCTCCTCCAAACGCAATATTAATTCCTGGATTATTTCAGAGCTAAACAAACACTTCACCACGTTCAGCACAAAGCCCGCCAGGCCCATGCGGCTGCCCCGGCCCCACCGCCAGCGCTGAAGGGTGCGGAGGGCACCAGGTGAGCAGCGCAGCGCAGCCCTCGCAGGAACGGAGCCGCCACGCACCGCAGCTCTGTGACATTGCCACCGTTCAATCTATTCTCTTCTAACAAAGAAGATCGATCCTGGCAACTCGTTCCCCGTGAAGGTGCCACGGTGTGCCATTTATTTGCATTTGCATTGCGGCTCTCTCTTCATCAATCGGCTTTCAGAGATCGCCACCGCTGCAGGCCACATTGTTGCTGCGCCGACACTTCATCTTTAAGTGCCACTTGCGTAATGGCACGGTGCGTGCCCATGACCAAAGTTTAAATCAGGTTTAATCATTACGGAAAAACAAACATATTTTCAGGACTGTGTATCCCGCAAGTAAAAGTAAAGGCAGTTTGCTCGGGTCACAGATGCTAATCTCAGCTCTTTTTCTGTTCACGAACTATAGAGGGAGTTGACAGCACCTGCAAATGGTTTTCCGAGGCCAGATTATATCTAAGGCGATTATTATTTACACCCCCATAAAGGCAGCGGGGAGGGCGGACCGCTCCTCGGAGGTGGGCGCCGCCAAATAAGGACCCTTTTGCAGGGTTCGGGGGAGCGGGGGCGTGGGGCGGCTCCGCATGGCGGGGCGCCGGTGCCGGTGAGGCGCCCCGAGCCCCCGGCCGGGAGCCCGTCCTGCGCCTGGGAGCGCGTCCTGTCCTTGTGTGCGGGAGGCTGCGGGCGCACAGCTCCCCGCTGCGCTGCGTTAGAGCCGAGCTCCCCACGGAACGGTATCTGCGCCGCCAGCTCCGTGTGCGCGTCGTATTGAGCTTCTCCTTTAAAACGGCTCCTCTCGCACACGTTTCAAATTCGTTTGCCGGCTTCATAGATTATAACTGGACGCATATAAAACGCTTCAGATAACTAAAAATGGAAATGAGACGCAGTGGCGATACGAAAGGAATTATTTAAAGGAACAACTTTTCGTCACGTGAGTCGTGGAACGTTATTAGCCGGGCACGAGGCAGCTTTGCGCTCGGTTCTCAGGGGCCAGTAAGCGGCCGCGCGTACGCGAGCGTGCGCCCGCACGCGTTTGTGTCCGGCTGTCCGCGCCCTCCCCGCCCGCGGCGATGCGCAGCCCCACAAAGACGGTGGCGCGGCCCGGCTGCAGCAGCACAGCAGTACAGCAGCGCAGCAGCACAGCAGCACGGCCGCCCGGCGCGGCGCGGCGGAGGCTCCCGGGGCGCGCTGACGCGGCGGGCGGCGCCGTGCCCCGCGCGAGCCGCAGGGCGCGCCCGTGACGCAACGGTGCTCTCGGCACGAGCGGCGCCGCTCCGCGCTACGCCGGCGTCCGCCGCGCCGCTCCGCCCACGGAGCCGCAAGGAAGGGCCGGCCCCGTTTGTGTTTCGCTTTCACCCCACCGAAGCGAGCGTTCCGCTTGTTTGCGTGGAGCGAAGTCGATGCGAGCGCTCTGCCCTGTGGCGGCGTTACGCAAGCATCGGCAGCCGGTTAAAGGGGTAAACGGGAAAACAGCCGCGCGTTCCGGCGGCGCGGGGGAATCCCCCTCCTCCTCCTCCTCTTCTTCCTCCTCTCCGCGTGAGCGCGGGAGGATCTCGGCGCTCCCTCGCCCGCCGCCCCGCCCCGCCCTGCGCGGCACCGCGGGGCCGCCCGTTGCGGCCGCGGGGTCGGACACCCGGCGCCGCCTGGGCACGCGGGACCCCTCCGGCAGTGCGCGGGACGCTCGCGGCCTCACTCCCGGCAAACGGGAGAGAACTGAGAAGGCGCGGCCCGGGAGCGGCGCACACGCACGCGTCCGCGGCGCGGAGAGGCGCTACCCGCCGCCGTACCCCGCGGCCGGGCAGGGCGCCGGGCATGCGTGCTACGCGCAACAAGTGGATGCGCGGCGCGGGCGGAGGAAGGCGGCGGGGGAGCGAGGCGCGGAGCCGGGTCGTGACGCGGGGCCCCGCCCGGGCGCGCCGCCCCGCCCCGCGCCGAGCCGGGCAGGGCTGAGCCATGCTGAGCCAAGCCGGGCGCGCGGAGGAGGAGGGGCGGCGCGGGGGGAGCGCGGCGCGGCGCGGAGGAGGGGGCGCGCGGGCACGGCGGCGGCGCGCGGCAGCGCGCTCGGACTGCGAGACAGCGGCGAGGATGTGAGTGAGGAGCAGGCGGCGCCGCTCGCCACGCTGCTGCCGCTTCGCCGCCGCTCGGGGAAGTCGCGGCGCTCCGTCCGGGTGCTCCTCGTCGGCGGGACGGATCGGCTCGTATCGGCTTGGATCGGCGCGTAGGGAACGGAGCGCGAGCTCGGCGGACAGCCGCGGCGGGTGGAAGGTGACCCCCCCCTCCTCGTCTTCCTCCGAGCACCTCCGCCTCCTCCCGGAGGAGGAGCAGCGGCGGAGAGGCAGAGAGCGCCGGGAAACAGACGCGGCGAGAAGGCGACCCCCGCCCAGCCCCCCGCGGCAGCGGCAGACGCCGAACCCCTCCCCGCCGGGGCAGCAGCGCCGGGAGCGGGCGGCGGCGGCCGTCCCCGGCTAACAGCGGGCGAGCCCCGGCCGTGAGCGGCGCCCGGAGCGGCTACGGACGCTCCTTCCAGCTCCGGCCCGCGGGGGAAGAGCGAGGCGGCCCCGACAGCGGCGGCGTCGGCTCCCCGGCCAGCGGCACCATGTCCGCCGCGCAGGTGTCGTCGTCCCGGCGGCAGTCGTGCTACTTGTGCGACCTTCCCCGCATGCCCTGGGCCATGATCTGGGACTTCACGGAGCCCGTCTGCCGCGGCTGCGTCAACTACGAGGGCGCCGACCGTATCGAGTTCGTTATAGAGACGGCGCGGCAGCTGAAGCGGGCGCACGGTTGCTTCCAGGACGGCCGCTCCCCGGGTCCCCCGCCGCCCGTCGGCGTCAAGGCGGTGCCGCTATCGGCCAAGGAGGCGGCGGCGGCGGCGGCGGCGGCCCAGCAGCAGCTCAACCATGTGGACGCGTCCTCCAAGGCGGCCTCGGGGCTCTCCCAGTCCGGCCTGGAACGCTACGGGCTGAGCGCGGCGGCGGCCGAGCAGCGCGGCCGCTTCGAGTACCCGCCTCCTCCGGGCAGCCTGGGCGGCGGCCACGCCGCCCGCCTGCCCAACGGGCTCGGGGGGCCCAACGGCTTCCCCAAGGCTCCGGAGGACGGCCCGCCGGAGCTCAACCGCCAGAGCCCCAACTCCTCGTCGTCCTCCTCCTCCTCCCGCCGCGGCGCGCACGGCGGGCTGGTGTCCGGCCTGCCCCCGGGGGCGGCGGGCGCGCAGCTCAACGTTCCCCCCAACCTGCTGCCGCAGACCCTGCTCAACGGGCCCGCCGCCTCCGGCGTGGCGCTGCCTCCGCCGCACGGGGGCCTGAGCGGCCGCGGCGGCGGCGGCCCCTCGGCGCCCTCCGCCTCCTCCCAGGGGGGCGCGTGCGGTGGCGGCGGCGGCGCCGGGGGAGGCGGCGGCCCGGCCGCGGAGGGCTGCGGCAAGCGGCCGGGCTCGGTGTCCAGCAGCGACCAGGAGCGCGAGCTGAAGGAGAAGCAGCGCAACGCTGAGGCGCTGGCTGAGCTGAGCGAGAGCCTGCGGAACCGGGCCGAGGAGTGGGCCAGCAAACCCAAGATCGTGCGGGACACGCTGCTGACGCTGGCCGGCTGCACGCCCTACGAGGTGCGCTTCAAGAAGGATCACGCCCTGCTCGGCCGCGTCTTCGCCTTCGACGCCGTCTCCAAGCCGGGCATGGACTATGAGCTGAAGCTCTTCATCGAGTATCCCAGCGGCTCTGGCACGGTCTTCTCCAGCGCCTCCGGCGTGGCCAAGCAGATGTACCAGGACTGCATGAAGGACTTCGGCCGCGGCCTCTCCTCGGGCTTCAAGTACCTGGAGTACGAGAAGAAGCACGGCTCCGGCGACTGGCGGTTGCTAGGGGACCTGCTGCCTGAGTCCGTGCGCTTTTTCAAGGAGCTGGTGGGCGCCGACATGCTGCCGCAGCCCTACCTGGACGCCAGCTGCCCCATGCTGCCCACGGCGCTGGTGAGCCTCCCGCGGCCGGGGGCCGGCGCCGGCGGGACGCAGGGCGCGGCCGCAGCCTCCCGGGGCCCGGGCGGCGGCGGCGGCAGCGGGAGCGGGGCCATGCGCAAGAGGAAGGCGTCCCCCGAGCCATCGGACTCGGCCGAGGGGGCCCTGAAGCTGAGCGACGAGCAGCAGCGGCAGCAGTGGATGGCCAGTCAGAGCGAAGCGCTCAAGCTCACCATGTCGGCCGGGGGCTTCGGGGCGGTGCACGGTGGGGGCCCCCCGCCGCCGCCACCGCCGCCCCTCGGGCCCCACTCCAACAGGACCACGCCGCCCGAGTCCGCCCCCCAGAACGGACAGTCCCCCATGGCCGCGCTCATGTCGGTGGCCGACACGCTGGGCAATGCCCACTCGCCCAAGGACGGCAGCTCGGTGCACTCCACCACCTCTACCCGCAGGAACAGCAGCAGCCCCGTGTCACCGGCCTCCGTGCCGGGCCAGCGCCGCCTGGCCTCCCGCAACGGGGACATGAACCTGCAAGTGGCCCCTCCTCCCCCCAGCGCCCACCCCGCCATGGACCAGGTGCACCCCCAAAACATTCCGGACTCCCCCATGGCCAACAGCGGGCCCCTGTGCTGCACCATTTGCCACGAACGCTTGGAGGACACCCACTTTGTTCAGTGCCCCTCGGTGCCCAGCCACAAGTTCTGCTTCCCCTGTTCCAGAGAGAGCATCAAGGCCCAGGGGGCGACCGGCGAGGTCTACTGCCCCAGCGGAGAGAAATGCCCCCTCGTAGGTTCCAATGTGCCTTGGGCGTTTATGCAGGGCGAGATCGCTACCATCCTAGCCGGGGACGTTAAAGTGAAAAAGGAGAGAGACCCTTGAGTAGGAAATCCCATCCCTTCAGGCTCCTGAAGATGTAGAATTGTGAATATAACGAACTGCAAAAGTTAGTCTTATGTATAGACATTATTTTCGTCGTATGTTTCTATATTTTGAAACAAAGGTATGTACTCTTCTTCATTTGAAGGATAGAGCTGGTTTTTGTTAAACAGAATATAATATTGTTTGGTTACTACATAATACCTGTTCTCATTTCTTTGGCAGTGTGTTGGCTAGGTACCAAGTTAATAGCCCTTAGCGATTACCTGCTGCTGGTGTGTATTTTTGTAAATGTATGCACTTCTCTGACAGAAAGAAGAAAAACAACAAAAAAAAATTTTTTTTTTTTTTTTTTTGCCAAGGCCAGTGTTGATGCCTAAAAAATTGCTACAAAAAATGGTGACAGCTTCTGTTTTACGAGCCCTGAGTGTTAGTCCTTCACTTTCTTTTTTCTGTTTTTGTTTTTTTGTTTGCAAACGGTGGGGTGGCTCTGGGGGGAGGGCGTTTTTTTTGTTGCAAGTTTGTAAGGAAAATGTTTCAGTTTGTTTCTATTGATCTGAACGTTTTTAATCTTCATGTGTTTTTTGTTTTTGCTTTTATTGATGCACGGATGCTTTTGAACAGTAGAGCAAAATGCTGTACATGAAAACATGCTCTGTTTGTCCTTTATACATTTCTGTAGTTAACAGAACACTGTAATGTGCCTTGGAGCTTAGTAAATTGTAATAAATTCAATTGATATTAATACTCCTCGAGTAGCGAGTGGTGTTCTTCGCAGAGCTCAGGCAGTGCGCGTGCCGTGCCGTGTGTGCCCAGTTAAAAGTCTCCATGATGGGAGAGCTGCAGATGGCCGCGCTGGTGGTGCTGCTGTCCGCACACTTCCACGCACACGCCGGGAGATGATGATGGTGATGGTGGTGATGTTGACGGTGTTATCGAATTCATCTGAATCTTGGCACCGTGCCTATTTACATTTCACCTTTAACGTTGCAGGAACATGTTGCTGACTAAGCATTTTCTATTTACTGTTTCTGCATCTCATTTCCTCCTCCCTTCTCCCCCCACCCCCAGCTCTCCAGCTGCAAGCCTTGTTTGCAATACAGGATGCATCCATTGCCGTGCAATTTAGGAAGGCGTCAGACTTGAAAGGAAGCTTTCTTTCACAAAAGCAGCAGCATCACGTGCTCCATACTTTGGGCTGTTTTTAAAAGTCGTGGCAGTTTGGCGGTCACCGTGGGCCCTCGGTAGAGCAGAGCTGTGGCACGGCACCAGAGGGGCGGTGGGAACGTGCAGCTCCTGTGGCCGGTGCTGCGGCCGGGGGGCTGCCACCCCCTTGGGCAGTGGCTTTTGCTCGTGGAGTTGGTGACGTGAGCCGTGCTTGGTGTGCTTTCAGGTGAGGAAGCTTCCCTTGAAGTGCTGGATTGAACTGCTTTCCTTCTGGCAAGGATCGCATGCAATTCTTTGTATCATTAACTATTTTATGTGACGTTGGCATTTTATGGAAACTGCAATACCTGGTAGGTGATCAATAGGCAAAGCAAATACACGGGCCTTCACACTAGCTAGAAAATGCAAACAAACCTAATGTGAACTTTGTCCTTTCCAGCGAGGCAAATGGAGGAGAGAGAAAAACCCAAACCAAAACCCGAGCGGCCCTGCAGAAACCCTTTGCAGTTTGACCAACAGAACACAGAGATCTTCCAACTGCAATAGTGTCAGAGGTGATGAGCTCTGAGTTTTATTGAATGTTAAGGATTCCTCTTCCTACAAAACAAAAATAAAACCCCACCACAATTACATGCAGAGATTCTTTTCAAACGTCTGAATGGCATTCGGTATCCAATTGCTCTTTGTAAGATGTTTTTCACATGTGTTCCTGGTGGAAAGTGTAACTGTGATGGCAGAAGCCTTGAGAGAGACTGTGCTTAGTGTGCGTGCACGCACATCTTTGCTCTCTCCTGTGGATACCTGCTCCTTGTATACTGGTGGTGATATCTTGAGATTCGTTCTTTGGCATCGCAGCATTTGTGACTTCTGTATACATGTATATTATTATTTTTTGGCAATTTTATACACTGATGCTTTCAAATCTCAAAACCTGCAGTTCTTTTGTAGCACATTCAGTGAATAATACAGAGAAAGAATATTTTGAGTTAATTATTGGATGCAACAGGCATGTTTTTTAGAGTATGGATTTGTACTGATTTTATTTTAAATTCTTTTAAAACTCGCAGTTACCACACGGCAGTACATATCCAAAGCAAGAGACGGGGGGATTAGAGCTGTGGGTTAATGACTGACAGAGAAAAGAAGCATACACAGGGAACAAGTTGTTTAAACTTAACCAGGAGAGAAGTTATATTCATGCATGAATTGCAGTGGGCAGTAAAAGAAGTACAACTATTTGACACTTAGCTGTGTCCTAGAAGGGTGAATTCCCAGATTTATGGAGATATGCTCTCGTGATCTTGAAATCAGTCACTGGTGGTTGGGGTTGTGAAGAGCTTCGTGTAGTGAATTTCTTGAAATGAGGAGCATTCTTGGAAAGCTTTTTTCAGCCCCAGTTTTCGAAATGTAGGTCCATTTACAAGGCCCATCCGTTTGATTTATAACAGGCAAAGGAAGGGGAAGGGGCAGTGGACAGAGTTGGAAAATAAGCTTGAAGTGAATTGTAATACTGCAGTTAATTAAAGTTAACGATCGCTCCAGGACATTTGTTGTATGGAGGTTTTTTGGAACCACGTGACCTTTTCCTTCACTCTGGCTCATTAAGCAGCCAGTCGTGGCACATTAGCCAGCGAACGCACTCCATAGGTTTTTCACATTCTGGAGATGCCCACAGCTGACAAACAGGCTGTAGCCATGTTTTGAGGAGGAGAAAGGGGAGCTGCCGCATGGGGCTCACGGCCAGAGCTTCAGCAGATGTCTGAGTTTTGCAGCAGTGCTTCCATGCTCCCCTCCCCCCCTTATTTTGCAGTATTTAAGGTAAAGCTAAATGTTTGCTCAAATACATCGTGTACAAAATTTATTTGTCCAGGTGGTCATTTGTTGTGCTCTCATTCCTTCTCGCAATGGGGAAGTATTTAAATGGTTTATTTTCCCAAGGTGGTTTTTTTGTTTTTTGGTTTTTGGTTTTTTTTTTTTCCAGTGAGTTTATTCTTGACATTACTTTTAATAGCCTCGTAGCCTTAATTTCTAAGAAATGGGCTAGAACACGTGTGGCACTGGGTGTTTGTTTTGTAAGTGTTGGCAGCTCTGTGCGAGTTGGAGATAGAAGTGTTTGTGCAGCAAGGAGATGTTATGTCCTTTTGGGGGAAATACTACACAGCTCCATCAGGAGCGTCCTTCAGTACAAACCTTGTTATCGTTTCTGTTTGCTTAGCAGTGCTGTGCATCTAAGCGTGCTCTTCCTCTCCCCTCCTTCAGCGTTTGAGCTCCAAACTGGTCAGGACTGACATTGTTTTGAAGCTGTGATCTTTTCAAACAGGCTGGCTGCCAGCACAGCTCTGCAGCAGTCACTGGAAAAAGGGCTGTCTTTGCTTCTTTACGTTTCTTGAGAACTGAGTTTTTCTTCCCCTCGAGGGAATGGGCTTTGTCTCCTCCTAGCTCTCAGGTTCCCAGCTTACTATGCAGTAGTTGCCTCGCAGCTTCCCTCTCCTCTAGTTCTTGCCATTTTCTTTCTTTTTTTTTTTTTTTTTCGTGGTATGCAGCCATTCTCCATTCATAGCAGGATGGCTTGTGTTGTGCATTAGCAGCCTCTTTCTCTGCCAAAGTGACACATCCTGTAGATTTGTAGCAGAGTACTGAACTGTCACTGTAATGCTGACTCTTGTAGGGCTATTCTTGAAGCAGAACAGCTTCCCCCTTGGCATTCAGCCATCAGAATCCATTACAGCATGCATTTTCTACCCAAAACGCTGTTCTCACACCCGTACCCGAGAAGATGCAGAGGACATGGTTATACCCTCTCGTGTAGAAGGAGACACAGCATGAAACTGCTGTGTTTATTTTCATAGTATCTGGAAAGTGTGTACTGAGCTTTTGTTGTTTCAGTTTCTGCCTTAAAACCCGCAACGCAGACCGGGAACAGCAAAGCTCTGCTGAGAGCTAGCACAGGAGGAGCAGCAGACGATGTCTTTTCCCAGCTGCGTGCCTTTAAAGAAGGATTAGGTGCTGCAGGAGGCTGCTGCGTGGCTGCTCGGGGGCCGGCCTGCCTGGGGTCCGTGCGGGGCTCGCTCTGCTCCCGCAAACCGCCCCCTGACCCTGCACCGCTTCCAGTTGCTGACGGCGAACGCGCTGTCTGTCAGCCATTCGGGGGACTGCAGAGAGGAGAAGCACAAGGGAGCCGGCAGCCATGTGGATGCAGGGAGGATGCTTGTCACCGGCCTGTCCGGCCGGCACGGTCCCCAGCTGGTCAGACAGGCTGGGCCACTCGGGGCTGGGGGGTTCAGCCCCACTGCCGTGCTGGGCTACGTCTTGCCGGTGGTGGTGGGCCTGCTGGCAAGGCTGCCCCCAACACAGGACCCCCTTGCACGCCTGCAGACGGCTGGGATCGCATTCCCCTCCTGCTGGGCACCCAGCCTTCCCATGCGCCCTTGTGGGGTTATTTGGAGGAGGTGGGAGCAGGGGTGGAGGTGAGGAAGGTCAAGCTTCTTAGGTTTCAGCTGATTTGGCATCTGCTCACGGCTCTTCCCCCTGGAGCCCGGCACAGCCGTATGTGCTCACTGCTGCTTTTGTGACCCTTTGCAGAAAAATCTCAAAGACGCAAACTGCTGCCGGCCATGAAAAACAACGTACTGTCAGGAAAGCGACCCCTTCCCACACCCATTGACAAAGGGAAGGCTGTGGGCTTTCCCCACGGAGAACCATAATGGGGCCGGCAGCTCTCGCTCAGGCTGGCACCGTTCCCTCGGCACGCACCGGCTGAGCGCTGCCCAGTGCCTGCTCTGTTCGGGACGCCTCCGTTTTTTGCCAGAGCGGAGGCCCCCCACTTCGTTCCACAGCCTGTGAGCAAGGGCCGGGGCTGGCAACGTGACCGCAGCGCCGGCTGGGGCCGAAGCCGGCTGTGCGGGGCCGGGAAGCGTGTGAGCGGCGATCCCCGCCCGGCCGGCTGCCTCCTCGCTGAGGCTGGGAACGGGGACACGAAACGTGTCTGTGCAGCTTCAAGGAGCCGAGCAGAATTCCCCGCTGTCATCATCCTCCTCCCCTCCCTCCCTGCGGGCTGCCAGCAGGGAGGGCCGATCACAGCCCCGCTATTGTTCAAGTAACCTACAAATGGATTTGCATGGAGGCAGGTTGGGAGGGGCGGAGGGGTGGGATTTATTAGCAGCGGCTAAATTCGTCGGGATTACTATTAGGCCGAGAGCTTCTCAATGGGCACGGTCCCTGGGCGAGCGGTGCGGTGGCGGGGAGGCGCTGGAAAGCTCCTTTTCTGTAGATGGTCAAAGGGGCATCCGGTGGGAGCCAGGGGAGGCAGGCAGGGCGCAGCTGGCTGCGGGCGCTTCACCTCGGCGCAGGCTGTAACCTCCATTCCGAGCACGCAGCTCCTGGCAGCGCCGCTCATACCAAAGCCTTGACTCAGGGTTATCTGCATGCTGGGTAATGAGCAGCGTCACCAGAGGAATGTGCAGAGAAAGCAGCCATGCTGCTGCAAGCCTCCGCTCGCTCCTCCGGCGAACTGCCGATTTAGCAGCCTGCCTCTGCGTGACCGGCTGGAGGGGGGGGCTTCAGTCCGGGGGGAGGCCCTGAGTGTGCTTTGAAGCCAAAACAGGGTTTTGCCCTTCCGTGAGTAAGCGCTTTGTATGCAAGGCCGGACAGGACTTTGCTAACCTTAATTGAGGACTGCGCCAAGTAAAGGGCGAAGTCACTCCTGCAGTCGCTGGGTGAGTTTATCCATGTTCCACATGGGCAGGCTGCAGCGCTCAGCCAGCTCACACAGCAGATGCCTATCTGAAGAAGGGGGGAGTGCCTGACTGCCGCTCTCCCTTCCACGGATTAAAAGCGAGTTGTAATAATGACTGCATAAGGCTGAAGTCAAAAGCACTTGCACCGTGCAGGCGTTTGGGAACAACAGCTTCCAGAGCCAGGCTGCTCTCTGTAGCCTGTGTCCTTCGCTCTGGTAGCTCTGAGGCTCTGGGCTGTTGCTGTTCTTGCTGATGCAACACAGCGAGGGCTGGGGTGAAGGAGAGTGCATACCTATGTGTCAGAGGTAGGAGCTCCCCTTTGGCGATGATGGAAAGCACAGCAAATTCAAATCAAAGATGAGAGGGAGTTGCTTTGAATTGCTGTACTCCAGATGTATCTGAGGCAATCTCCCTCTTCACTGCAGGTATCGCTGTAGCAAGAGCAAAGATCACAGCGTAGCCCAGGTTTTCATTTGAACATGTCCAGGCTGGCACACAGTTGAGGTAAGGACAGTGTGCTTTTGGAGATTCGATTTGTGTCAGGGCTAGGGGCAGAACCAGGGAGGGAGTGAGAAGCCTGAATATCTGGTCTGCTTCTGAAAAGTACAGGCCTCTGAGTAAGATGGTGCAGCTCATTTGAGTTAGCTGGATGTGCTAGAACTCTCTTCCCCAGTATCTTACTCCTGTAAAATGAAAAAAAGAAGTTTAAAGCGTTTGAAGGAGCTCTCACCTTCCTGCAGGAGTAAAGTTTTGAATATTTTCTATAACTTGCTCAGTGTTGTTGATGTGTTTTACCCTCTGTTACATGCAAAAATAATTCCTCCACGAAGAATTCAGACTGCACTGGTAAGAAAGGCCAGTTGGTGCATCTATTTTATCCCACCACCTTCAGTGAAAGATTATTTCTAGTATCTTATCAGAAAGAAGCAGCCTTTCAAAAGCTGTACCTTGGTAAGTATGCACGCTCCATTTTGGCAAACATTTGTTGTGGTTTTGAGAGGTTGTTCTCCCCTCCTCCTCCTGCTTGCTTTCAGCTCTTCTCCAGCTCATCCAGCTACGCTCACTCAGCTGTGCTCATTGCGTCACTTGTGCTGGAAGGGAGGCAGTAAGAGGTGGAACTGTCAGGATGGCATCAATTGGGGATCCACGAACATAGGGCTGTGTTGTGCTAACATGGCCCTGCAACCTATGATAGATTCATGAGTCAGCATCCTTGATAGGTGCCTAGTGGCTTGTGGGACAGCTGGTTAGCTGGATCAGGAAACGATGCAGAAATTCTCCTGTTTGTGCTCCTGTTTTTCCTCATGCTAGAAGAGACAACACCATTTCTTGAGAACTGCACTGCACATGCTTAGGACAAAGAGCAGCTCCTTTCGGCTTTTTTGCATGATTAGTTGCAGCTCTCTGCCTAGATCTTCCTTGTTCTGTTGATATGATTTTCACAGCAGTGTGTTGTGCATATTTTGCAAGTTCCAGCTTGAAACTTCCTCCTAGCAGAAGGCTGTGTCATTTAAAGGAACCCCACCCTGCTCTCCCTTGAAGATGTGCAATCCCAGGCTGTGTCTGAGCATGCCTGGGGAGGCAGGTGCAGCCCGGCTGGATCCTCAAGATGACCTACAAATAAATGCTGCTTAAACAAATTGGACTAATAAGAACATTCAAAATTCAAGTAATAATCAAGACAGTTTCTGCTCTGTAGTCTTTACTTCGTGCTTCTCCCATTCCCTCTACCTCTGTTTGTAACCCAGGATATATGCCATAGCCACTTTGCTATGGAGATTAATTACAACATAACTTCAAAGAACTGGTTAGCAATAACATTAGATAATATGTAGCACCTTTATTGATAGCAAACATCAGATTAATGTTGCTTTTTAAAAAGCTCTTCTTTTTCCCCCACTGTTACAAATAAGGAGTTACAAACAAACATTTATTTTATAAACTTTGGGGGGGGAGGGAATCGTTCAGCTCACAGCGTACAAACACATCTGTACAGCCATTAAATCTTTCCCCCAGTCCAGAACAGAAGACAAGTGCTTAAAGCCAGTAAGAGTCCTTCAAACCGTAGAACCAAATCACAAGACCAGAGCTGGGTTGTTGCTCTGATCAAAGCAAGCTCTTTGTGCTCATCTTGGTCCCACTCAGTGGGAGCCAGAGCGTGTCACCTGCTCCACACAGTTTCCTCCTCAGATGAGCTCTTTGTAGAGTCACCGGATTCCTTCTCAGCGTGGAGAGTCACCCTATTATTTGCTGCAAGCATTGAAAGTATCGGTCCCCAGCAGCGCACACACAGGTACCCTTAGGGCCTTGTCTGGATGAGCTCTGCCATTTGATGGCACCTATCTTGTGACCACGCAAACCTCTCAGGGATGTTCTGTTTCAGGATCATCACATCTGCAGACTGATCCACAGCTTTCCTTTATGTCTAAGAATGGCTGGGCCTGCAGTAGCTAATTCTCCTAAGCTTCTTAAGCCTTTTTGGCTGTTGTTCCTTAAGGAAACCTGGCACCAGACTTCTCTCGATTTTTCACTGAAGTAAAGGTAGAGTTCCCGTACAGTTGGAAATGGTCTCAGTTCCAGCTTTTATCCCTCAGTCTCCACTCAGAACTTTCTGTGGCTGCCTGATCCAGAAAGCTGCTGTGTTGAACAGAGACCTCCTCCATGGCTCAAATGGCACATGACAGGGATATGCTCCAGTAAGCAATCCCTTCATGTGCACAAGTTTGCGTGCCAGCTACATATTGCTAAAATTTCCCTGCTCTCAGGAGGACCTTCTGCAAGCTGATGCAGGACTAGACTGTTCTTCTAATGTTTTTTTGTCAAGCTTCAAATCTTGCTTTTTGGAGCAGAATGCTCCTATCAGTCACACAAATTAATTCCCTCCACCTCTGTTTCTTCCACCATTTCCTGCAGAGGAGTGCCCAGAACGGCAATCGGTTCCAGCTCCAGCAGCAGACCCTGTGGATATCCCTCCATCTCATCTCTGAGAACAGAGTTAGTGATTTTCCCTGGCTGTTTGGTTGCTACAAATGAGCACATTCCCCCTGAATGCAAGTGAGCCCAGATGCAATGCCTGCGCGCCTGGAGTCAGTCTCAGCATGGCCAGAACAAGAGCCAAAGAGCTCCACAATTTGTGCTGCACACGTAGGCCCCTCTCAGTGTGGAGCTGCTCTGCACTGCGATTCTCACCCTCTGCACCGGCAGCAGTAGTGTCCAGACACGCAGACAAACATTTGAGGGTGACTGTTTTTAGCTCCATCAGCGCAGGGCTAAGCCTGCCCAAACTGCCTTCTACCAGCCCAGCAACAGTCCCAGCCCACATGTCAGCAAATGCTATGGGAATCTCTTCTGCTGAGGTGAAGGCTGCAGTTCCTGGTGCTTTTGTTGACTCTGCAGGAGGAGTGTCCGGTCTGCCGGTGTGAGTTTTTTCTGGTTTTTTTTTTCTTCCCTGTGTTTTTTTTTTTTTTTTTTTTTTTTTTCCCCAGCAGCAGACAAACAGCATCTCCATCTTTCCTCCTCACAGCAGAAGATTCCATTGAGATATATCTAACTATTGGTTTTGTCATTATATTTTATGTATCTGCCCCAGTTTTCTCTTACAAATTCAGTCTATTTGCCTGTCAGCTGCTTTGTGGTGCACAAGCTTCTGGTTTACTTTCCCCAAGAATTATTCTGTTTCAGCATTCTGAATTATTTGAGACGGCAGTTCATCCTCCTTTGAGCACCTGGCTAGAGGGAGATGAGCTGAAGGGTCCTGACTGCTACAGCAAGACAAACCACACAAGCTTATCTATTCCATTTGCTGCCACTACTAAGTCCTTTCTGTAATTCCTCTGACTCTTTCCTTGCTGGGCTTGATAATCTCACAGAGCTGGTTTACTCCATGTCTACAGGTCCTTAAAGGGACAGGTTAGATTTAGCACTGTTTGCAAATAATCAAGGAAGATTTGTATATGGTATAGAAGCGTACAATCTTCTACAAAAACACTTTTTTCCTGTTTGGGAATTTGCAAGGTTAAAGTAGGTACGTGTGAAGAACAAACTCTAAAGGCTCTGAGTGCTGTCTGCATGTAATTGTTTAAGTGGAAGCATGGTAGATGGTAGGATTAGCATGAAGTACACCGTACCTGGGACAGAGGAACCACTGTGATGTTTTACTTCCGCAGCTTGAAATACATATTACTTACAGATGTTCTTACATTCTTAGCCCTTATGGCTTTCCAGCGCCTCTTGACAAACTCCTGAGCTTACAGAGGTGGTGCTGACTAGCTGCAGTATTTCTTTTCCTACCATAAATGAAGCTGTTGAGTGTGGCAAGGGATAGTTTCTGTCGGGAGAGATCAAGAAATGGAAATGTTCCTCTTCTGGGATGTGTGTCAAGGTGTTCCAGAGACCCTTAGCCTAAAATAGAGGATGAAGTAAGAACAAATGCCAGAGGCAAAGGCAAGAAAGGAAAAGTAGGCAAGCTCAATCCTTCAGCAGGTGGGCAGGAAAATGAGAGTGAGACATGCAGACTTTTCTGGTTTTAAATGCTTGAGAGCTGCTCAGAAACTGTTGTGATGGGGCCATTTATAAATCCTGGCAGGCTAACAAGAGTCAAATGGTTGCGTAGTTATGAGCAGGAAAACTTTCCAGAGCAGCAAAGGCTGGAAATAACATAAATAAGGTAGTTGGGCAATAGGTCACGGGGTGAAGAGTCCCTCGTAACCAGTTCATCCATGAGTAAGAAATAATGAGAAGTTCGTAAGTGAGAGACAGCAGATAATCAAAGGCAAGGCTGTCACAAGACTATGGCTCTTGAATGTTGACTTTGCAAATACCTCAGTGGTCATTATTGCTATTTTTCTTATCAGCCAAAGATGTGCAGTGTGGTAGGTAGTCTTTTTCAAAATGCTTACCATTTAAAATAGCAAAGGAGAAAGAACAAAAGGAGATGTGGAAAAGTTGGAAAGTACTGTTTGAGCATGAGAACACAAAACTGTAGGTTTTGACACACGGCTGGTGAGAAACGAAAGGAGCCAGGGAGTAGCAGGTCAAATTTATGGCATACACATTTCTCACACTGAGAAATTCCTCAGTATTTTGTCTAGTTTGAAAGAAACGTGTCCCATTTGGGGGAAGACCTGGTTGTCACCGGCAGGCCTACTGGAAGCTACGTCCGTAAAAATCAGCGCTTTGGGTCAGAAAGCCCACCCCTGAGTGAGTAACGAGTGGAAGCACCTTGAGCGCAACGCAGAGCTTTCTAACGCCCTTACAGGAAAGGAAGGAACGCCCTTGTCCTGGGGAGCCCCCCTCAGGAATGGTAATGATCCGAATAAAGAGGTTTGGAGGTAAGCCCATGAGAACAGTTAGAGACGTGCAAAAACGTCTCTGCAGCACAGCAGAAGTAGCTATTGTTTATTTATTCCGCGGCTAAAGCACCTTAGTATGCACAGGGCTTTGTAGGCAAATGGGACAGGTCTGTGCCTGAGGAGTTTGCCTTCTGAGCAAGACAGAGCACAACAAAGGGCGGCACGGCGAGGAAGTGCGTCGGTACGTGTGCGAGCGGCGCGTCCGCGAGAGGCGGCAGCACCGCCAGCAGAGGTCAGAGGCAGGGGTGGCACCAGGGCCCCCCATGGCCGTCACCTCGCCGCGAGCTTCCGCCGCCCTGCCGTGCGGAGGGAAGCCCTCGTTCCATTACCCGCAGGGTGTGACGCGTCTGCTCACAGCTACAGTCCTGGAGGAGTAGCTCCAGCCTCTGCGGACCGCGTTCCCACCGCCTTCTTTTACTGTAGTAGCAGCCGCTTTTAGGAGCAAACTGCGTGCCTGTAAGCACAGAACAGCAGCCGCATTGCACAGGCAGCAGCGGCAAAAGATTAAACGAATGTTTGAATTCAAAAGTGAATTTGGAGGGCTTCTGTGCTGCAGTGCTTTAACACTCATGCACTCAGAGTGTATAAATTCATTTGTGCGAATGAATTTGAAGTTGGATTCTAAACGTAAAAAGAAAAGGTGGAGCTGCACGTTTTGTTTGTTGCAAAACTCACGGTTAGCTCCCAACCGTGGCACCAAGCCAGTATCAGTGGTGTGTGCGATCAGCCGGCGCCTCAGTGCCACTGCAAACGTCCCTCAGACAGACCTGTCGTTCTGAGTGATCAAAACCTTCATAGTTCCTAACCCAGTTGCAGATAATTTCAGAAGAAAATAATATTAATAGAATATGTTTTTGTTGCATATTACTTGCTCGATTCAAGTATTATGTATGCAAATCAGGTAATTTTGTACCTAATTGCCTGATTTGCATGCATAAATGTAGGTTGCACATGTGCAAATGATTTTATTCAAATGCAGTTTATGCCTAATATGTAGAGTGGTTGGAAATGCGAATCTGTGGCTGTTGGTTTGAAGCACTTGTAATTGTCACTTAATGAAAAATCAGGATTGGTCACTGCTTTTGGAGGTCAGCTGAAATGCAGTGAGCTCCAGGGGATGGCTTTGCAGGGGCAGTAACCCTGGAGCCGTGCACCTTCCTCGAGAAATTAGCAGTCATGTGAATGCCCAGATAGATAAGTAAATAAGAAAGGTCGTCTTGCTTTAAATGGCAGCAGAAAATCACAGGAAAACGTGGCACTTGTCAAGTGGAAAAAGACAGAATCACTTAGAAAGAAATGTGGGTTTTGAAGCCTGAGGTGGTTTAGCAGACAATGAAACCTAAGATGAAAAGTGTAAAAATATGGGACTGAAATCTGAGTGCATTCAAAATTCAGATAATTTCATGGCTAGGAAAAGAACGGGGCTGACGGTTCTTGTGAATGAAGTTATTTAACCTAGGCAAAGGACATAAAAGCTTGTTCCACCGTGTCACGTGCCTCACCTCTGATCAGGAAGGGATAGAAGAGATGGATCTGGAGAGTTATTAGGAAAACTCAGGCTGCAGGGCCCACTTTGGTACGGGCCTCCTGTGCTGTACCCAGTGTGAGGTCAGCGCTGCTGTTCTCATAGCGATGAGGAAGGGCAGGGCGCGTCCTTGAGGAGGGAACCCAAATCTCCCTACAGCACTTTTCACCAAGGTGTCAGCTGTAGGCTAATAACAGCAGCAGGCTGTTTTCTCCCCATTACTCAGAACTCCCCTGCAAATGTTATTTGCATACAGATGGGTGACAAATGCTCCTAAAATAAGCGTGTAGAAAAACTGGAAGCAATTTGGATGCAGCTATGGACATACAGTTCCAAATCCCCTTTACGCTGATGAGAAGCACACGCAAGGTCAAACTCCTTCCACACCCCATTCACACTGGCAAGGCCCGTAGGAAGGTGTGGGCATAAGTCAGAATTTGGCACAGAATGCTCTCTGTCCGCCTGAGAGCAGGTTGGTCACAGCTCTGCTGACATGGCTCTGGTATCAGATGGTCTCTAATCAACGTAGTTTCACTAGTAAGAATTTCTAGTGTGGTTGTGTTTACGACGGCAAGCCAGCTCTTGTCTTGGAGTAGGTTAGTTCACTTGAGAAAGGGAGACAAGCCGGAGTAAATGTTGCTCTCCATGGGAAGATGCAGCTTCCAGCTGCAGGAGGGGAAGGTGAGGAGGGCCGCACGCCAGCCCAGCATGGAGCTGGTGGCACAGGGGCCACGGCTCTGTCAATCTGCACCTGGGTGCCCGCCCTGTTGCTGTGCTCTGCGAGCTCTGCTGCGTCTGCAGTGCTCTGCTGCTTACCTGCCCTGCGGCGCTGCTCCCCAGCGTGGGTTTGACTCTCAGCTCTCGTTTTGCTCCCAGGAGTACACAGCGGTTTTGATGTAAATGAGAATTAAACTCACCTTGTTTTTTTTTTTTTTTTTTGTCTACTGTTCTATTACTGGGAGAGAACACAACTTGACTAACACCAAGTCTTGCCTCTTTGTTTGCATGCTAACCTCATCAGAGCACTACATGCAGAGCTCTGAGCAAAACAAATAAACCCAAACCCTGGGCTCACTCCCAACTCGCTACCTGAGTGTTTAGCTAAAGCACAACTTCTGTTACATTGGAGAGATGCTGTGTTATTTGACTAAGTACTGTTATTTCTACTTATTTTTATTCCATCATAGAGTAAAGACACTTCCTATTTTCCAATTTTCCAGTAGGAGTGAAAAATGCTGCCTGATAGCTGTGGAGATTGAAGGTTTCTAGTTTTACACAGAATGTGTGTAGCTTGGGTAGTATTCATTTCTTGTTCTACAGCTCCCCATTCCTCCCTGGCTTAGTGTGCCAGATCAATTCCATCCCTGATCTCCTCTCAGAGCCCTTTATTCAGGTGTTCTCTGCAACTGGGGCGATTACTGCCCAGTGCAGAGGGAGCAGCTCTGAGCAGTGGGAGTCACAAACCCATCTCGGCGGCACAGAGCTCCCATCAGCACAGGCACTATCAGGGTCTGGGGGACAGGGGGCATCTGTGTGTCACGTGTGGGGTGACGGGTACTTGCTGTCCTCACAGCCACAGCTCTGGGAAGGGAGGGCACCGTGGCTGCACCAGGGCCTGACACTCCTGCCACAATCCCAGAAGGGGAGAAGCATTCGCACTGTTCATCTTCTTATTGTCACTTTGGAGGTTACCTTCATTTCTTGACACAGATCCATACTGTATTTTTGCAGAGATACATTTTTCTCCCAGTTGCCCTTTTTCCTCTTTTCGTACTCCCTGGTTGGCAGTGAGAGTGGTCTGACAGATCTCTGTGACTGATAAGAGAAATGATTGCCTAAGTGAGAATTGTTTCTGGAGTACATCCCTCCCCTTGGGTTAAATATAGGTTGCGGCATCCCAGCATAATGAAAAGATGGGGAAGCATTTACACGCTGCCATAGTTTATGCCTTGTAATAATTGAGTAAAACGTTCACAATTGTGAAAATCATACCTGTAAAGATGAGCTTAGTCACTTTCCTGTTAATGAGTCTGTATTTTCAGTCAGCCTCTCCCTTACTGCATTCAGCACATGCACTAAAACATATCCCAGCTAAACCCAATCCTTCAGCCTTTGTGTTTTATCGCCTTGCGATTTGCTGTTGGCTGCAGCAGCCTGGTTTATTACCATACGGTGTGCACTGCAGTACTCGCATAGCGCTGTGCTGCAGGATTGCTCAGCGCGCTGGACCAGGGATGTCCAATCCTTTTGACTATAAAAAACGAAAGCAAATCTGGAGAGGTTCTGCCACTGTGAAAAACTAGAGCTGTGTTGGAGCATTGTCACAGAGTCACAACTCAGAACACATCGATAGTTGTCATAAACTCTTCACTTTGTAACCTGTAATCATCTGCGATGCTGGGATGAAAGTCTTGAGGTTCAGAAAGCGGCTGAAATTTGAGCTGTAAAAATACAGCTTGAGAAACACTTCTAATTCCGACACAATCTCCATGTCTTTTCTCCATACACACATGTATGCACATGCATTCCCAACCTGGCATAGAAGCCCACGAGCTCACACAGCCACGAGCTCACACGTACCTTCGCAGGCACCTCACGCAGAACGTGTTCTGCAGCATGGGTGGCACACGGGGTATTTCTGAAGGCAGAACGAGAAGACTGCAAATCGACACTTCCACCCACTAATGAAAAAAAAGCCAAGAAAACCTCAGTAGAGATTGAGTTTTATAATTAATGCTGAACAATTTTCATTGACAAAGCAAAACGAAGCAAGTGGAAGGCTGATTTAAATGCTGAATGATTAACGCGTGGCGAGGCGGCTGAGGAAAGAGACAAATTCAGGAGCAGCTATGGAAATTTATGTATGAGAGAGTCAGCACCATATTCTGATCTCAGTTACACAGTTGTAAATCTGTTATCTTAATGGAAGTATTCGGCTTTTATATTTGCATACCGTAAGTGAAAATAGAATTTAACCCAGAGTGTGTTGGAAACTGTGTATTTGTGGGACCGAAAGGGGAGAGATGCAGATGTTTGCCTGCAATAAGCTG
Source organism: Meleagris gallopavo (assembly GCF_905368555.1). Classification (NCBI taxonomy): domain Eukaryota; kingdom Metazoa; phylum Chordata; class Aves; order Galliformes; family Phasianidae; genus Meleagris; species Meleagris gallopavo. The sequence goes on along the minus strand of NC_139408.1, from coordinate 38,656,990 downwards.
CAAACGCATGAGAGTTTTTGTATCTCAGTGAGGGACGGGGGGACTGGAGTGTGTGTGTGTGTGTGTATGTGTGTGCGCAAGTGTGTGCATGTGTGTGTGTGTGTCCGTCTGTCCGTGTGTGTGTGTGCGTGGCTTTGTGTCTGTGTGTCCGTGCGTGCCAGCTGCGGGGCTGCCTGCCAGTCAGTGGGAGGGTGCGATCGTGTTTGTTCCTCGACTCCCCGGCCGAGTGAAAATGGCTCCTGGAAATGCCGCTTTAGATTAGAGAGCGACGGCTGGAGAGGTGGAGATTTCATTACCTTCCTCTTTGTGTGATGTTTTGGACTCGGTAACGTAAAAGCAGAGCTATAAATAATCCCGTCGCAGCTGCGGCGTCCTAGAGATTTATATTGCCCGCTAATGCCGGAATCTTTGGGGTGTTTCGCTGCGTACGGCTAAATGAGGAATAATCACCCTCAGACTGCCGGGCGCTGCGGCCCCCACCTGTCCTTCCTCACTGCCGGGCACAAATCCTCCCCCCCTCCACCCCTCCTCCCTCCCCGCCGCCCGCTCTGCCCCCAGGTTTGTGCGATGCCCGCGGCCGGGTGCCGGTTCTCCTCTTTGCCCCCAGGGCTGCGGTCGACGTCCCCGCCCTCGCCTCCTGCGCCGGAGAGGATGCTGTGGAGGTCACAGCGTGCCGCGTGCGAGCTTTTGAGAAGCAGGCGCTGTATTTTTAGCTGCTCCACATTCTCTCACGGCTGGGTTATGAAGCTGAGCGGCGTTCTGCCGTAAGGATGTGCCCAGAATACCAGGCAGCCTCCAAAATGTATTGTGCCGCAGAGCCCCGACTCGGTGCCGCTCCGTGACTTTCCCGTGTAGCTTCCATGCTAGGAAGAGACAAAAAATGGTTCCTCGTGCTCCCGGTGCTGCCGTCACGTATGAGGAGCCCCGCTGCGGGGAAGAGAAGGCAGCGGCACCGGGGCTGGCCGGGCTGAAGCCTGAGCGGTGAAGCCGCCCTCGGATCCCTTCTCGGATGCTGCTCTCCGGTTTTGCCTAACCGGCAGGGATCGACACATGCTGCATCTCATGAGCGTGCTTCCCAAGCGCGTTTGCAGCCCCGCTCCAAGCAGCGCTTTGCGGTGGCAATCGCGCTTCCCTGCTGCCGGGCCGTGGCACAGGGCGGCATTTGGGGCAGGGCGTGGGGCGAGCGCCGGCGCTGGGTCACCGTGCCGGGGGCAGGTGGGCAGCCGCGCCCTGTGGCGAGGGGTGGGAGTTTGCTAAGGATGCCGACTCCTGTCAATGCACCGAGTCGAAGTGACGCTCGTGGGTCCTCGCCCGGCTGTGCAGGTGCGCCTGCAGGCTTGAAGCGGTGCTTTCTGCATCGACGCTCACTCGAATTCTGAGAGTCAGCATATTTGCAAAATAAATTCTTACACGTGAAAGCCGCGATTAACCTGACAATCGAAATCCCGTGGAGAGCCACTGGACCGAAAGGGGATAGAGCAGAAGTTCTAGCCTGGGAGAGACGGCACACGCCGCACGATTTGGTAGAAAGGGGCACGGGACGGACTGGGGGGATGGAGGGCGCCGCCCGGCTGCTCGAAGGGCGCTGCCGCGTCGGACTCCCCGAGGAAAGGGCTTTCTCCGCCGGCGCCCCGGAGGAGAATGTACGGGAGCTGCAGAAGCCCGAGAGCAGCCCCTGCCCGCCCGAGCGCCGAGCGAGGCTCCGCGCTGCCCCCTTGCTGCTGGAAGAGGCGGTGGAAATAGAGCGTGCTGCCGGGTGCTCCTCGGGGTGGGAGCTTGACTAATGTCCTCTCGTTTGGGGGAAAGTCGGAGACCTCGCGCAAGAATGTCTGTCTCATTGCTGTGGTATCCGGAATAATAAATACAGCCATTACAGCTGTAATGCCGAGCATTTGTCTGAGCTGTGGCGTTCTCGGAAGCGCACACAAACGAGAGGCGAGCTCTGGAGGCGAGGTTTGCAGACAGATGCAATCTCTGCCTTCGGCTTTTAATTCTTGCACAACACAAGCTTTGCAAGCTTACTCTCCTTGCATGCTTAGGTCACTGTAGGTGCAAAACTGTGCTGCTTTAGCAGTGCTAGCAAGTGAGGCTATAACGGCAACGATATTTCTGTTCCAAAGCATCTGTGCAGAATGCAGCACACACACAGCTTGGAGAAGCTCTGCAGTACAGGATGTGCCACATTTCAGTTTTGTGTTATTCACTGTAAGCTTTCCTTGGATCAGCAGCTCTCACAAGCTGCTGCTACCATAGAGGAAACCTACTTGAAATTATGTCAGTGGATCACAGCTCAGATCCTGCTCGGTTTGTTGGTTGCATTCTCTTCTGAAAGAAATAATCAAATCAGATTTTGAATCCTTCCTTGTTTGCAAAGGCAAGGGATTATGAATGGGATACAGAGAACCAGCTCTCCTCTGTCCAGTCATGAATGGTCGCCAGGTCAGGCCTGAGCCATGCTGGCAGGAGGCGGCGGTGTGGGAAGCCTGCCCTGCCATTATCTGTTCAGTAGTCAAGCAGCAGATTTAATTCTCTGAGGATCTCAAGCCTATAATAACATCTCAATGGGAATGAAAGCTCTGACCCGGAAGGCACTGCACGTTCTGCCTGTGCTCCGTTGCCGTGACTGAGCGTGGGTGTACGCTGCAGAGGCCCTGGCACTGTTGGAACCCCGCTGGCACACTGACCCCCCTGGTCCTGCTGCAGCCCCAGGCAGTGCAGGACACATAGGTCCTACTAGGAAGGAGCAGAAGAACCAGCTGGGTGCCTCTGGCACATATAATCTGCAGGAAAAATTAAATGTTTTCAGAGGATCATAGAATTATGGAGTCAAGTCTGTTCAATCATGTCTGAAGGGAGCTTTCCTCAATGCAGTGAGGTGGTGGGCCACCCTGACCCTGTGGCACTGCCATCTCATGCCAGATCCGGCCCCATGCGTGGAGCCCTCAGTGTGCAGTTCCCCCAGTGGTGGCCATCCCGGGGTCCGTGGGCTGCATGTCCCGTTCCTATCCCTCTGTCTGGTGGAGATGAGCGGCAGAGATCCCTTTGCCCTCACACTCAGGGCCAGTGAGTGGGCATCTCACGTTCTACACATACCTCTCAGTTCTGCCCAAGAGCCAGGAGAGGGATTTAAAGGACAGCAGGGGCCTGGGGCCGGCAAGCTATGGCTGCAGCTTCATGCTGTGTGAGGAACCTACATCTGGGAAGTGGGGCATCTCCTATGCCTGTCGCCAGGCCTGGGCGGTCAATACCGTCTCCCCATGGCTGTGCACAGTGAAGCATCCCAGCAACACATGCCTTCGGTTCTCCTGCTCCAGCTCCCCTTCAAGGGAGAGGGGCTGCAAGCGGCGTCAGGGCCGGTGGGGGCCCGGGGCTCAGCCCTGTAGAAATGGGGCTGGAGGTGGAGGAGGGGCTGCAGAGTGTGCTGCTGACCTGCTGAATTATGACTTTAATGCAGTCACTTTAATAACTCGCTGTAGCTCCAACCACCAGATGCAATTTATGGCAAAGCAGGCGCCCAAGCATTTTTCTTTCTATGAAGACTAAGCAGATCTCTGATTACCATCCCCTCCCCCAACCCATTACCTTCCCCCGCTTGCTCTGCTAATGGAAAAATGTTATGTGTCTGTGTGCTTTTTCCCCAAGCCCTGTTTTCAGGAAATGGTGGAGAATGAGAAACTAACACGCGCGCACACACGCTTGTACGAAAGATGGCTTTTATTCTCCCTTCTGCAACCACACAAAATTCTTCCTGCTAGCAAAGCCTCTTCTCTTCCTAAAACCTTACAATCTCAGCCAGGAGGAAGGCAATTTCCTTGACTTATTTGTAGGGAAAAAGAAAGCTCCCTCCCCCCTCCCATCTGACCCAAACCATCTGAAGTCTGACTGTTCTCCCTGCAGAATGCAGACCCACTGCCTCACAGAAATCTCCTCGCTGTCACGAAGGCTTACATACAAACCCTGCTCAAATGAACAGAAAGCAGAACCTGGGAACGATGGAAAGGCAAACTGAATTCAAATTTGAATTTTGTATTTAATGCTTAGATACAATGGGGATGAATGCACTGAGAAGCAATACACAGACAGGCAGACAGATCTCCTGCCCGTGCTCTGATTTTAAAGACCCATTCATTTTGCACCTGAAGGCTGAATTCTTCCTCCCGCTCTCCTCCTTTCTGTCATTTTCTATGATTTGCGTGATCATTTGCTGCATTCCTTACAAACTACTGTTTATCTTAGTCCAGGGCTTCAAAGCAATTTCCCAAATAAATCTCACCGGATCGATAAACTCAGATTCTGTTTTCTTTCCTAAACTGAGGGAAAGGAAAAAACAATGAGGAAAAGTAAATGTTTTCTTTTTAGCCAAATGGAACAGAAATCCGAGTTTAACAGATGTACACGTTTCAGAATTCTGAGGGTTCACATAGAAGCCCTGTAATTCAGCTGGTTTGTATTTTCATTTTGCTTTCCCTTTCTGAAAAAGTGGCATGTACTGTTTTGAACCCCTTGAAAGGTGCCCATACAAGGCATCACAGAGCTGTCCTTCATGACTGTTAAATATTTATCAGCAAGGCAAATTCCTCCAAGGTTACAGCAAGTACAGTCTGCAGTGACCTGCCTCTGTGCTTTCACAATTAAGCAGCAGACTCCTTCAACATGTTCAGCATCTCATTCAGCTGCAAGAGCTTCGTCCTCTGGAGCCCTGAGATAGCTCCATTAGTATGTAGCAACACTGCGGGTTTCTTTGCAAAGAAGCAGCAACATATGGGAGTTTGAAGTTCTACAGAGAAGAGTGTAAATTGGCTGCTTCCACGTGAACTCAGCTTGATGTGCCTGTCTGCTCTGCTTACCATGAGCTGTCCTCAGCCTGTACCTGGATCACGTTACTGGCTTCAGCGCTGCACCTGCATGCGGCCAGGCCTTTCTGTTACGTGCGATGGATTGTCTTCAAGCAATTGAATTTATCTCTGCTGACTACAGAGGGAGCTGAGACCAGATTCCCGGCTTTCCAAGGGTTAGAGTTAGGTGGAATGAATCTTTGCTCAAGCATTCAACCACAGCTCCTTGGCTTGTGCTGTTAGCTTCCTGAATTCCCAGATGAGCTCCCCACACCGTTTAGCCAGGCCTGGAACCGCTTATTTTCTCTGAACTGATGGGATGAGATGCTGCGAGTTCAGCAAAGCCATCGGCATTTCAAAATTATATGTGAACACACGAATTTGCTGTCTTGTTTTTCAAACAGTGCCTGTGAATATGCCTCATACTTAAAGCACCCTCTGTAATGGTGATCACTTAAAAAATCCAATTCAGTTTTGTCTAGTGCATAACCAAAAGCATCCAGCCCACAACCTGTATGGCAGGAGCGCGTCCGGCCCAGCTAGAAGGCTGGTGAGGTGGCGGGGTGGTGGCTGGCGGGTTGTTAGGATGTTGGGGTGGCTGCCTTTTTCCCCAGCATGGCCATCGAGGAGCTAAGGTCTGATACGAAGAACTCAAGGAGCTGCTGGGAAGCTGAGGAGCCGGGGGAGGCCGTTCATGGCGGCAGCAGGGAACACGGGTATGCTTCGTGATGATATAGCTCATTCTGAAGGCTCCTCTGATCTTGCTATGTTTTTCTTTTTTGAACCGGCCCTTTGATTAAAAACGTCTTGCTTCCAGCTCACATTGCCTTTTAAATGGCTCTGCAAAGCCCTCTCGCGGCTCCCAGCTCACATCAGAAGCGAGAGCTGGAAGTGTTTCACTGCAGAATAAACATATGGGCTGTAAATCCTGTGATTCAGTAGATTCGCCTGCAATATTCCACTCTGCTGTTGCCATAGGTAACAGGCTCTGCAAAACACCATTTACCCTGGAATGCGGGGAGAAGGGGAGCTCAGCAAGGGCACTCCGCTTAACCCCTTCCTGGCAACAATCCCCCCTGGTGACTCCAGCAGGAGCAAAACATGCTGCTCCTCACTCTCAGCCACATATATCCACACACAGTTAAACCCACGGCCATACGAATTAATGCAGGCTACCCAAAGCCCCTCATAAGCCTCAGGCGTGTGCAGAGCCAGTCTGTAGAGCGGTGGGTTTCTTTTTGGACCCCCAGAGTCAGTAGGACAGGAAAGGCGGCAGAGGGGTGAGCCGTGGAGCTGCTGACTCTGTGGGGCTGAGTGGCTCTGGCCCTGCACCAGGGAAGGGGTTAAACTCCTCTGCTGTAAGCAGATAAAGGAAGGAACAGAATCCGGCTGGCCTGGTCTGCACTCCATACCGAGGTTTGTGGAACAGTATTTGTCAAATTACTTTTTGTTCATAAGACAGGAGCTTTCAGAGGAAGGTTTCTGATTTCTTAGCTACCACAGAGGTTTTGTTGTAGCTGACAGGGGATGCCTAAGGTTTACGCAGATTTGCCAGTGCCACATAATGGAAACAGATCGAGTTGTACAGTGCACGTAATGCTCGCACTGTTGTTTCCGTCTTGTGCCGTTTTGCAGCAAAGGCACTCCTGACATCTCCTCACAGCCCTGCTGCCACTCCAGACCCTCTGCAGTTCCCTTTGAGGGCTGCAGCCGGTGCAGTGGCTGTATGGTGCTGTGCCTCGGGCAGGGCCTTGTGGCTGGGGAGCTCCTGCTGGGGGGTGTCTGCGGGGCACAGCCTGGTCCTGGGCGCTGCTGAGCCTCTCCTTTGTCATGGACAAACAGAGCTGTTCGGACCTCTGTTAGTTGAATAACCACAACCATGCTCCATGCACGTATATGTCCTATGTGGAAATACCCATGCATGTACAACTGTGACACCAAACTGCGTGTTAGAAAACATTCTGGATTCATTCAATAGATATAGAATAAAAGTCACAGTACATACATATAATTGCCACTCTACAACAAATTAAACAGATGGGAACAGAGTTCAAGATGAGCTATATTTGCATTTGCTGCAGCTTAGGAAAATGGCGGGAATTGGCTTCCCATTTCCTTTCTTATTCCTCTGATTCTGCCCTGCCTGTGACTGCGCAGACCCCAGAAGAATGCAGGGAGCCAGAGCGAGGCACCCGTAGTCAGCACGTGTTGCTGGAGGGTGAGCGGCAGCACAGGGTCTGTCTGTGCCCTTCTCCCCACATGGAGCTGTGGATGATGAACACAAGGAATCAGTGACCTGAGTTCAGGCAGTGGCTCACTTATGCTGCAGAAGAGCTGCAGGTGAGACTGAGGATCTGTCTTATTTCCCATTTCCATGAATCTTGTTACAAAAATCCTAAAGATGTATTTCAAACCACTGCTGTCTTCCTCTTCATACCCGCTTCAGCAGATCAGTGTGCAGATACATACAAACCATCAAATTATTAATTCATTTATAATGTGGTATTGCTCTGGGGTCATCTACAGACAGGGAAAAATTCCAGGCAAAGTTTCTGCCCCAAAGAGTTAACCGTGTCAGCTGCTTTTACATCAAAGGTCTGACAGGAATGCAGAAAAGTCAGGAAATGGGGATAAGGCTGAAATTACATTCATAAAAGATCTTGCAGTGGTTGGGAATCACAGCCCATGCATGGACAAGCCTGCTTTGAGACTGCTGTAATCCCTGGGTGAAATGGGGGGAGTGAAGGAGAGGTCAGTGCTCTTTGTGGGATTCTGTGGCATTATAGGGGCATGGGGAGTCAGTCCCTCTGTTATTTGAACAGTGAACGAGTATTTTTTTCTTTTTTCTCTTTTTTAAATGTTGCCAGAATAAAAAGGAATAGGTGAGAGAAAATTACCCCAAATCATTTTGGGATTGCTGACTCTGGAAAAGTGCAAATACAGAATCAGATTGCTTTCCTGCAAAATCCCTCTTTTTTCACGGTTTGTTTCCATGCCAGCACGGAGAATGGTGAAGGAAAGGGCTGATGAACATGCAGAAGAGGCTTTCAGAGATTCCCAATAACTGCTGAATTAGTGCTGCCCGTTCAAATGCTCCAAATCGCTGTTACATCAGCCTGGGTTGTGCACATGCACTGTCACGGAGCCCCAAAGCTCCGTGGAAGCTGTGTGGAAGTGCAGCAACATTTGTGCATCCCTGTTGTTTGGGGATGTATTAAGGATGTTGGCTGAACCCCGCGCCTTGCGCTCTGTTCCCTGCTCCTGGGGCACCTCCTGAGCTGCTCCTCCACCCGCCACAGCCCCGGAGCCAGTGCTGTGACATGGGACTGTGGCTGATGGGTTGGGGGAGATGCTGAGGCCGCAGCTGAGGGTCTGAAAACCGCTGGGAGCCCTGCAGGTGCAGGAGCTGGAGCCTTCCCTTCCCCGAGGCGATGGAAAGAGAAGTATTTAAATGTCACATTTTATATAGTTCCTACATTTACTTATGTTTGAGTGTTTATAGCAGGTTTGTGTCCTTGTGCGCTCTTATCTGTGTATTTGCATGAGAAATGCCAAGGCTTTCGTTTGGGGCTTGTGTTTTTCCACAGCTGAGGTGACACGGCTCCCACGTCTTTTAGCCTTCTCTTGCCAGAGCCGATACATTTTATTCCTTTTGGAAGAAAACAGAGCGGTCGGCCAGAAGCCGTTCTCTTTGAGGGCTGCATGCACTGGGCCACAGAACAGTGCCAGAGGCACGGCTGTGGCTGAGTTGCCCGGTGAGGGGGAGGCAGGAAGGGGTTATGGCCACGAAGCACCCGGCAGCCGGGACAGGAGGGAGCCGTGATGTCAGCCGCCCGCAGCTCTCGGCCTGCCTGGCAGCTCGGGCAGCCCCACAAATTCCCATCTGCCACAAGAAGGGCTTTCGTGCTTCTCTTTCCTGACCTCTTTGGATTAAAATGTGGAGTTATATATACATCCAGCCTGATGCTCAGGCACTTGCGTTGCACCAGAAATAGACTTATGGGAAACTGTCTGCAGCTTTCACCATTGATACTCAGGATCTGTGTCAGCATTGTCACTGAGCAAAACACGTGTTGGGAGAATGTGGAGTCATGTACGCAGATCTGCAGCGCAGCTCATCGTGTCCCGCCGTCCTGCATGTAACCAGCGCACATCAGGAGCGCTGTGGGGAGGGGAGATCAGACATAATGCGCAGATTAGCCAGATCCCAGCCCTGCAACTGCAGGGAGCTCACGAAGCTCTGGGGCAGCAGAGTAGTTCCCAGAGCGGGGGCCATGCTGGGGCCGGGGGTGGCCTTCAGGCCTCAGCTGGGGAGAGGCTGCTCGCTGTGGGATGAGAGGAGAGCTGGCAGGAGGCACTGGGAGCTGCGTTGACTCATGGTGCCAGGCTGCTGCTGCACACGTGTGCATCATGGTATTCCTCTGCCCGTCCCTGCGAGTTGTGTGGCTGTTCACTCATGTGTCTGTATCTCTCCAAGTGTATCTGTCAGCGTGCATCTGCATTGCTCAGTCTTTTTCCTTATAAATGTATGGGTTGCATTTCCTTCTGTGCACAGATTAATCTTCTTTTATGATAGGCTAAGTGGAAAGAAAATGTAAGGAGAGCAGACATCTTGCTCGTCAAGAGGCTTCACAATTTAGAAATATGAATGATGAAGAAAATGAGGATACAGCTCTTTCTCTCTTTTGCCCTCAGTGTTATCCTGTCTTCTCTGCCAGTCTTCTCCCTACCTTTTCTCCCATCAGACTGAAATCTCTTGCTCAAATAATAGATGTTTCAAGTGGAACCTACCCTGCCTGTCCATATATTCAGCCCTCTGTTCATAGCTGTTTCTTGTACAGCCTCCTCATTCTTTTCTGCCTTCCCTTCAGCTCAGCACTGCAAATTCCCATGGGCAGTTTGCTTTAGCCTCTCCCCCTTCATTTGACCCCTGTCTTCAGCACTCAGAATCTCAGAGAGCCAAACGCAGGGCAGCAGAACAAAAATAAGCCCCCCGAAATCAGTAGCTCCCCCATGGCTCACAGGGGTCTCGGAGAAGGGTTAGCCAGGAAAATCCTAATCGGGTGCTTGAAGGGGTGAGGCCAAATGGTCAATGTAGGATAAAAACTGCAAACCTCTTAATTCTCTTAGTGTTTGGCTTAACCTTGCCTTGACTCTGAAGAGATGGCAGTAAGTAAGGATGAGCTTGTATTAGAAATAGGATTCTCTCTCTGTGCCCAGTTCTGGCTGTGCCAGTTCCAATATTACAGAGCAGCAACAGTACAAACTTCTATCAATTTCTGTTGGTTTGGAACTGCCTTACTACTCAATTAGTATAATCAAGGCCAAGACCCTGGCATCTTTCCTGAAAGTTCTTTTTCCTTTCTTTATTTCTGTGTGTGTGTGTGCTAAGTTGACTTTGTGCCAGCTCTGATATGCAGCCATTCAGCCCCTGAGAGACAGAGAACACCGAAAGCAGTCAGGAGATGTGAGCCAGCCTCAGCATGGACTGCATTTCAGTGGTGGCACATAAGGAGGCTGCTCTGGTGTCAGCTACTTCGCGTGAGGCATAGAGACCAGCTGAAGTGGTAATATACATAATGTCAGTCACACAGATATTTCAGAGCATATGATAAGCTGTAATTAAATCATTAAGCAAAAGAACTTCGAAGGGTCTGTCCGTGCAGACAGAGGATCTACATGCAAGAATTCTCCAGTCCTTTTCCACCTTGATACTTGATTTGCCACTGGTATATCTGCCTTAAACCGGTTGCATCACACTTTTCCTTAATTTCCCCCTCAGAAATGCTAGAGGTTGATAATACTTAAGCGCCTCTTACTGAGTTGTTTTGAAGGAAATGGAGACTTTACTGAAGGAATCTCTGTGTGAAGACTCATTTGGTAGGAACTTGCCTCCCATTTGAGGTTCTTCAGGAGCAAAGTGGAGGAAACGTGTTCAGTGTGAGATCAACTCTAAGCTCCTCACATGCATAATGCCTGAGGGTCTGCAATCTCCTGGGGAATGCAACATTAAAAACAAGAGCCCTGCGTAGTGTCTGGGGACACTGAGTTAGGCTGCTGAACATCAGCTCTGGGGCAGAGACAGGTGCATCACGCTGATGGTCCGATCTTAAAATCAGAGAATCTCAAAATGGCTTGGGTTGGGTGGCACTGAGGGTGCATGGTGCTTGTTGAGTCTGTTCTTGTTACTTGTTCCAGCTTCACATAAAAACTCAATCAAACAGATGAGAGCAGAATCTCTGTGCCCTGTCTATTTCAGGGACCATCAGAGCAGGCACCAAAAATGTGAGAATGTGTCCCAGGTTCTGCTGCTTTGCTTAGGAACAATATTTGGATGAGAAGCTGTATTTTTACAAAAGAAATCAAGGAGTTTCTCTGTGTTTATAGCTATCCACGTATCGAATGTGGCTTTCTTACCCCAGACATGAGCAGCCCTGTGAGAAGTGCTCAGCAACTGCTTTGGGAGCTGAGGAAGCGAGGAAGCCTGCGAGTCACATCCTGCTGAAGTCCTTCCCCTTTGCTAGTGCCCACTCACTGCCCAGAACAGCTGTTCCGGGAGCTCTGTGAACATGCTGAGCATTTTCATTTATCATGGAGATAAGCAGGAGCATCAGTTGAAGCAGAGCTGCTGAGGTGTTCTGTGTGTTTCAGCGCTAGGCAGCAATGCTGCTGCTTAGGGGGTGGATTTATTAAGATTATTCATAAGTATTATTTGGAGGTGACTGAAATCGCTGGGTGAACTCCAGAGGATTAGTTTTCCAAAGATAGCAAATGCAAAAAAAAAAAAAAAAAGGAAAGGAACCTCAGACAAACAAGCCACTGGTACCGGTTGTGTCTATTTAATGAAGTTTCTGCACGGGATTAGCTCCTGAGCATTTACCTGTTTTTATGCCTGGAGGTAGGGGGAGGGGGATGGAGGACCATCTTAGCGTGTAATTCCCCAAGCAAACAAAGCTGCAGCTCAGTGACAGGCCCGGGTCGCAGAGGAGGTGAGAGGGCAGGCAGAGGAGGAATCTCCTCTTTCTGGATTGCAGCGGATTTAGGGAGCCTAGCTGCAACAACTGTGATGCAAAAATAACATGCGTGAGAAGGCTCTGCTCAGTTCCCTGCATAAAGGGCACTGGATTCTGAGGGCACTGCTGTCCTGAGCCAGAGCTGTGTGCTGGGGAAGGAAAGCAGCAATCCAGACAGGCATCTCCTCTTTTTTTCTAGCGAACCCCTAACGTTAACTCAAAGCATTCATAACCATCAGCTTCTCAAACATCACCACACAGGCCCACCCTGTGGCACTGAAGTTGGTGTCAGTGACTCCAGTTGTCAGAGCCGAGGCCATGAGAGGCTGACCAAATAGGCATGCAGGAGGGCTGGGGACAGGGGTAGGTAGGACGAGAGGAGGGCAACATCCAGAGGAAAAAGCCACCCTCAGAGAAAGCTGGGCTAAGGAAAAAAGAAGCTTTAAGGAGCTGTGTACCCCGTGTTTTAATGTTGCTTCGGTGCCTAGATACTGTTGGCAAATGAGTTCCTCCAAACTGTTGCCCACTCCATGGCACAGAGGAGATGAGGTCTGCAGTGCGGCTTCAGCACTGCCTCCTGCCATGGGGCCACATGGAAGCTGCATGCTGACCCCAGCTCCCCCCAGAGCTGCACTGCCAGAGGCAGTAACCCTAAGGAGAAGTGGCCTGTAGTGATTCATTTGGGCCCCTTTGGGAAGTGGCAGGAGAGGCTGAGGGACTCTCTGTTCAAGCCAAGATAAAGAGAGAGCAGGTAAGACGAGAAAGAAGGGAGCACAAAAGCCTGTGTCCTTGTGGCTTCCAGTGACATCACTTGTTTTATTTGATGGGAATCTGCTTTCTTATCTCCTAAATCCACAGGAGTTGCACTGGTTCTTTTTTCTACCTTCAGAAAAGTGCTTTATGCAGAGGTAATGCACGGCTTAACTCTTTTGGGATAAACTCAAGTGGAAGAAAAGAGGTGGGAAGGCAATGGTGCAGTTTTATACTGACTGGACAGGGCTGTCTGGGAAGCTGTGTGCTTAATCTTGTGTAGAGATTGAGGGATATGTAAGTGATAACTAAAATAGAAGCCAAGTGGGAGGCATAGAGCCCTGGATCCAGACTAGCCAGCTTTTACTAAAATGGGTACTACTGAAATTCTTGATTCTTGCTAAAGAGCCTAATGAGGATATTGGACTAAGAGCAAAAAAGAATTAAAAATAAAAAAAGAAGACAAAAGAGAGGGAGAAAGAAGGAGAGACTGCAGAACTTCAGGGTTGCATCCTCATCTATTTCTGTTGGGCTCCAACTTTTAGATAGCAGTCATAATTTCCATATGAGAAGATGATGGTCAATGAAGCTATTTAGTTTAATAGACAAAATGAAAGTATCCATGTTAAAATAAATGAATAGGGGTTTTCCTTTTCCATGACTTCTCCATGCATTAAAGAAACATCCTCAGTTCTCAGGAAAGGAAACAAAAGCTGACATTTCTTTAGAGAACTGGAAGGCATTTTCAGTAGGAACAAAACAACTTCCTGAGGAGGTGAAATGGAGAGGGAGGTGCTGGTCTCTTCACCCTTGTAACTGATGACAGGATTCATCAGGATGACAAAGCTGTGCCAACAGAGGTTCAGACTGGATATTAGGTAAAATTTCTTTACAGAGAGGGTGGTGAAACCGGAACAAGATTTCTAGCGAGATGGCTGATGCCTCATGCCTCCCCTCTCCTCTCCTCCCCTGCCCTTTCCCCTCTTCTTCCCCCCCTCTGTTCTTCTGATCTACTCTCTCTCGGTGTCCAGTACACTCTGAGGAGTTCACTGCTCTCACTCTCTGAAGCTGGTTGAGCAGGTGAAAGTCACAGCGCTGTGGTGGTGGGTTCCTAGCCTAGGCACTAGAGTAACTGCTGGAGGATCCCAGTGGGACAGAGAGAAGTGTATGGTTCAGTCAGGCTATGCATGCCCATTTATCTATCAGAATGGGGGAAACAGGTAAAGGGCTTTGATTTTGCGTCTACATATTTGACTGATTCACATCTCCAGCAAGAATTTACCCCATTGGTGAGACACTGGGCAGCTTTAATTTATAGCAGAGAACCCAGCACACCATGCCCAGTTACACCAAAGGAAGTTTAAGGCCACCTCTGTCCCCTGCCCTTGAACTCAATGCATACATAGAATATAGCCAAGATTTAGGGTCTGTCGTGCTGTGATAAATATCCACTTCTAGGAGACCACAGCCACGAGTCCAATTTAACATTATAAAGTAATTTTCTGTGACAATTTGTACTCCAGCATCATCACTGTCATCTTCCTCTCTATCTGATATTTTTTAGTGTTTGGTATCATGCCTAATAGAGAGAGATTGCAGTGAACTGAATGAGACATTTAATAGAGGAGAGGTCTGGAAAATGAGAAGGTTTTTATCTTTGAAAAAGTCTTCCAGTGATTTGTTGGAACATCCTATTTCAAAATGAGTTTGACTTAGGAGGGCCACAGTTGTATGATTTGTCCTCAGTAGAAATTAGAACCTCTCAGTATTTTTATGAGGCCATATGATTAGTTTTTGAGTTATTCATTATGGACTCCCGAACCTCTCAGGAATCCATGAGCTCTTTATGAGCCATATAAAAGGATGCAGACTCACTAGCAGAGCCGAGAAATTCCCAGGAGAAGAGAGATTCAGAACAAAAGTGAGATGGACAGAAAGATGGAGAAGGTAGACTTCAGAAAGTCTGGAATAAAAGTAGATTCTCTAGCAGCCTAACAGCTGTCCAATCTCCTGCAAATCAGGAGCAGAGCAGGCTATGCTGATGATGTTTTGAAGAAAGCACAGGACTGTCCTGCAAAGTTTTATTTCATAGCTGAATGGAAAGACTTTAAGTCACCAGGAGAGGACGAGAAGGTTAGTTTTCTAGGGATTTCTCCAAGCAGTGATCTTGAAGGAAACACGCCTGCTGTCTTTGGAGGACCTACTCAAGTTATTAACATGCAGCGTACTCTCCAAAAGAAGAGTCGTTTGTACAGAACAGCAGGGCATACACATCAAACTTAGTAATAATGAAAAAAGAACAAAAGCACTCTTTCTGTGAACAGGCTGTAAAGCTACAAATTTAAACAAAATGCACAGACAGGAACTGTACATATTGTAAATGCCTGAACCTGTCAGTAAGCACCTTTACCATCCCCAGGCTGGTTAGAAAAACCACTGAAAAGCAAAGATCTTTCTCACAAAAAGACAATTTCATAAATGCCACCTGCTGATGGGGGAACTGGCTACTGCTTGCTGGCACCCACGTGTCTCACCGATCCAGCCTGTTTTCCTACCTGGTAGCAAAGTCTGATCGAGCTGCATATTAAATTAAATGGGACAGAGCCAAAGCTGGCTAAATAATGGATTTGCGAATGTTTATTCAGTGCAAATATTGCCAATATTCACAATATTATTGATAATGAATTATTTAATCAGCTCCAGATGAAACTCCAACAGAATCCCTGGCTGTGCTATTCTGCCATTATGTGCAAAGCAGGACTCCCTTCACAGCGAGGGCAGGAACGCTCTCTGCTCTCTGGCATCTTAGCAGGGACCCGGCTCTGCTGCTCTCAGCTGAGTCAGTGTGGAGGGCTGCTAACAGCTCACTGAGGGACAGACTAAGTCAGGCATGCTGCAGAGCTGGACACGCCGATGGGGATGTTGACAACACAGGCATGTAGTGCTGGCACGCTCAGAAGCCCCACATATGGATACATGAGTGCGTGGGGGTACCTGTCTGCCCTCGGTGTAGGTGTGTGCTCTGTAGACATTTTCTTGGGCTCACACAGCTGTCATGTAGTTTTGGCAGCTGTGTGTTGAAGCAGAGATATGTGTGCTCTGCTGTCCCACCTGCACCAGGAACGCAGAGCTCCTCCATCTACGACACTGCGAGCTCCAGGGGGCTCTAGCTGGGATCCCTTCTCTCTCTGCCTCTTGTTTTAAGGCAGCCTTTCTGCAAACATAGGTTCATCCCCCTCGAAGCTGACATCCATAATTTCTCTCTCTGCTCCAGCTGCTGGCATCACCAGGTGGGTACCTGCAGCAGCACACACAGCAGGACGTGCGTGTGGCTGTGTGGATGGGCTGCAGGTGTCTGTACTCCCGTGCCCAGTGCCAGCCTGTGCTGTGTGCGCCTCTTCCCTGTGCAGATCACAGCACTGCTTTCTCCCTTTGGCTGGAGGACTTCTGCCTGGGCTCACGCTCAGATCTGCTCTTCAAGCAAAGGGCAAAAGCAGCGCTAAGTGAGGAAGTGCTGCATATTTCAGGCAGGCAGGGTTCGGGATGTTTGTTCCAGACGGAGCCTGTTTGTTGATCTCACACGTCTCTCTTCCACACAACACACATAACTCAGTCAGCCCTCTCCTCTGTGCCCTGATGGTGCACAGGCTGCTTCCAGCCTTGCTCTCATGTTCCCCCCCCTCCTACCACTGCCCAGCCTGTTCCTTCCATTAGAGTTTAATGAGGCCCACTGGAGCTGGCGATTGAACCCCTTCAGTCACTGCTGAAGCCAAGGTCAAGCCTAGGGCAGGAATTGTCCACAAATACAGACACCAGAGTGAAGGGAAGGAAAGAACAATAAGAGCCATTTACTTCCAATGCACTTGAGCGCTTGAGAGAAGCTGTCCCCCAGATTGCTGAGTCAGCAGCTGCTGACAAATTAGTCAACAGGATGACTGGGCCTCAGCTCCTGGCAATTAGTATTGACAAAGCTTTGTGTGTGCCTGTGTGTTTTCCCATTAGCTGTGGCTTGCACGCCTGTGGAGGGAGGAGGGACTGGGGAAGGAAATGTCTTGCTTTGACTTCGCAAACACATGGAATTTGCATTCCCAAGGTCGTGCAGCAGTCATTTGGCTTCCTGTTTCAGCATCTTTGCAGGCTGTGGCTGTTATGAATAGAGTATGCTGAGAGCCTCTTAGGAGGGAGGTGCGTCAACACAGCTGGAGGAAGGGTGAGCCCTGAGCGGTGGGAGCGGAGGCACTTTAGATTAGGAAGGGTGTAGTTTAACTGAACTGTGGGGCCAGCAAAATCAGGCAGTGACAGCAATCGGTAGACAGGATTTTTCTGCTGAGAACGGTATATCTACTACTAATATTCAGCATTAGAACGAGAAGGGTATCACAGATCCAGAGTGAGTGGACTCGGCAGATCTCAGTGATGAAACGGTGGAAGAAGACAGAGGGGGATCAGAACTGGAATAAAAGGGGATTCTACAGGTCAGGAGTTCAGTGTCTTGTCAAAGCAATTTGGGAAGATGGAGGCTAAAAGGTGGAGCTGCAGGTCAGGATTAAACTGAATCTAAGAGCTGAATTCAGTCACTGCTTGGCGGAGGTCACTGCCTCCAATGCTGGCTGCAGGGATCACAGCTCCCACTGAGAACAGTGACATTTCCTGGATTCAGCTCCACTGGAATTACAAACACATTCCGTTGTTAAAATCCTACAAATCTCCTTTTGCCTTTCCAATCTTCCGTGCCAGGTTACCAGTGCAGTGTGGTTTAGACAAAGCCCAGCTGTGCCTTGGATCTGAAAGGCCCAGCTCTGACCTAGCAGGGGTTGGGCTTCGTTCTGGGTGCAGGGGGACCTGCCAGCCTGCATGTAGGTGCTCACAGAAGCTGAGTTCAGCAGAGAGCAGCAGCAGCAGCAGCCTTCCAGTTCTTGGGGCTCCTGTCTGAGGGGGTGGGGGAGAGGCTGTCTTTGTATCCACAGCATGCTGCTGTGCTGCACGCAATTGGAATCCAGGACTGCAAAGCTGCTGCATAGAGCCTAGCAACATGCGAATGTCTCTGCTCAAGCTTTTAAGGAAGGAGTAGGTTAATGGAGATGGAAGTAGGTCAGAATGCTTTATTTTCCCAGTTTGTTGGGTTTCTTTCTAGGAACTGTAATGCTCACTTTGTAAGTCTTTGTGCCAGAGCCCAGCGGAGCCATAACCATTCACACTCCCGTATGCCTTGCGGAACCTGAGATAGTTCACTCCTGCTTCATTAGCAGACATTCTTCCTCCATTAGCCTCAGAGTGCCTCATGTTTGCCGACAGTGAAGAGCAGGCAGCGAGATGCTCCCATGAAGCAGCTGACACAGGGCCCTTGCTGCTCCTCAGGTGGCCTGTCTGCTTCCATCCCGCTGGTTTGCTGCTTGGTCGTAGGCAGATGTAGAACGGACTTGTGCTGGTCTCCTAGCTGCCTAAACAATGCTTTCTGGAAATACCAGCTGGCATCTCACTGCATCATTAGGTGTCTAAGTAGCTTTTGAATCTGGGTTTCTCTTCCTCCATGCTTCAATTCTTCCTCAGTCGGAGGGTCTGGCTGCTGTTTGTACCAGTGTGGGTTCTGCTGAAGGCCTGCACACGTGCCAGTCATGGACATGGCTGCTAAGGAGCTTGTGTGCTCCTGCTGAGAAATGGGACAGGGGCCTTCCTTCCATCTCCTCTGGTATGGTGGTGGTGGACACCACTGGGCTATGCCTGCTATTGCTGCTGTGTCCAAGCTTCAAAACTTTGATCTGTGCTTTTCGTCACGCCACAGGAAGTAAATCCAGGACCCATAGCACTGCAGAGGCAAGGAGGAGACAATTAGACCTGAAGCTTGGCTTTGGAGTGCTGCAGTACCAAGGAACAGCTGTTTCTGTGGCCTTGCACCTTGCAGAAAAAAAAGCAGGGCTGTCTAACCCTTTTACCATGACATTTGTTAGATACAAGTGCCATAAGGAATTGTACACAAAGACCATCTGAGTTCATTCCTCTCTTTTCACTTACATAACCTTCCTAGTGAATGTCAGAAAGTGGATAATCACTTCATTACAAGTGATAAGAGTTCAGGGCAGCTTCAACGCAAATTCAGGCCCTTGGTTTTTGTCATACTTCATGCAGCACTTACTTGTGGTCTATCAGTAACAGATCTCAGTAGTGGCTTTTTCTGATGTCAGGATATGACAGGAGGAGAAAGGCTGAGTGCTTCCAGCATATGTCACTATTTGCTTTGTTGGAGCTGGTTAATGGGAAGTCTGCTCACCTTTTCTCAGCATTATGATTTGGATCTAGCTGGCAGAGCCAATTCCACCTGAGTGAGAGGTATCCAGAAATACTGCTTCTCACTGTTCTGAGCAGGTCCTGCATTCTCATCAGAAACAAAAGAAGAAATGATGTACCCAATGATAACTTTGTTCTTCGAAATATTATAATTCATATAGGCCTTGTAACTGTTGCTAGAACCCCCAGCTACACAGCCTCCAAACTATAAGGGAACTGAAAGTTTTGACTGCTTTGCTTTCTCTCCCCGATTCAGAGTGCCAGAATTGCATGGTTCTTGCACAGTGCTCCCAGAAACAGTTGTTTCAAACACACAGACTTGTACACAGGAGGTACATATGTAACAGCAGCAAGATCTGGAGAGACTGCAGCATTTGAGAGAACGGAAGGGTTTCCTCTTCATGACATCACAAGGAAAAATATATCAAGGACCAGGTAATGCTCAGGTGTCATAGTGAGGACACTAAGAAGTTCTGTTTCCTCTGTCTAGCTACATTTTATTTCAAACAAGGTATGCCTCATGTAGAGAACAAAATAAGGATGGATACAGTGGCAAGATACAGAAGAATTTTAGTAATGCTGAGTTATTGCAGATATTTACTAACAGTAATTCACATTTCTGTCCTGAGGCACGCTCCTAAGGGCAGCTGCTTTCAGGAAACAGCCTGCAAATAATGCTCTCCCTGTCTGGCTGATACCTGCTGTCTCTCCTCTGTTCTTTAAAGTGGATAGTTTTCTGATGGAAGGCACTAAGTTAACTTTGGAATCTAAAAGGTAAATGCAGGACAGGGTAAGTTTCTTCAGTGTAGGCCTAACGTTATGCCTCCTGCCCTCCTGGAAGTCATGTGTCTGAGGAATGCAATGGCCTCTTTTTCTGAGCTGGCAAGCTGTGTCATTTGTAGCGTTGATACTTGTCCCAGTGGGACTCAGGCTGAGATTTTTCCACCCTTCCCTTGCCCAGTTCATTTCGTCTAGAGTGCCAGAAAGCTGTCAAATGGCATTTTTGCAACTATCAATCTAGACTGGGCTGGACCTGGTGACATGGAGGTGAAAGGATCTGGAGTCGGTTTTCCTGTACTGCTAAGCTAGCCAGTCTCTCCTTGTGCTTATTCATGGGGTCAGCTCCGATAATGTCACTATGAATATTTTGCTGCCATTTAGCTAATAAGCTACATTTCCTGTTGCAAAATAATGTCAGGAGAAATAAGGGAAAAATAACTGCCATGGAAGGAAACAAAGACAAATTCTGTGCCCATTTCTAAAGTGTGCTTGTGCCATAGCCTGGCTTCTACTTAACAACAGGTCTGACATAAGGCTTTCTGACTGCATTGAGCAAATATGTCCTAGAAAAGATGTTTTTATGTTTTTACAAACCACATTTTTGAGATTATCATTTCACCATTTTTCTCCAGCTGTACTTTGGTCTCAGTTGCCATATGCAGAGCAGATTGAACTCAGAACAAAAGGACTATGGTACCTCAGTAAGAATCAGTTACTCCGCCTCTAATATCAATGATAAAAATAATTAAGACTTTCTACTTCTCTAGTGTGTTCCATCCGAGGGTCTCAAAGCATTTTAACAAGCATTAATTAATTACACTTTTCATCTCCTCCCTGAGGCTTTTCCTGTGCTGGAGGTGGTTCAGTCCAGTTTGGTCGATGTGGCTATTGAAATCACAGCTGATTCTCTATCCAGCAGTTAAAAAAAGCCTCTAGAAATCCTCATTTCTTACTACTGCTGTCCTTTCATCCCACTGCCGTGCTTCCCAGTCTTCGTTTGGTGGATGGTTTCTCTTCACATGGTTTATGCAGGCACAGATCTGCAGGTGCTGGGTGGCTTTTGGCACTAGCACAGTGATCAGCAGCTGAACTGACCCTAGCCCCACAATTACTGAACTGTTAAAGGTTCTTAAAGCCACTTTTGGTTTCCATAGTCTTCCCCAGCCTGGTTAGAGTGGGGAATCTGGGCTAGAAAGAAATGGAAAGAGAAGGAATAACGATCTCTAAGTGCAAGTGCTTGAAAAGTAAGTATTTCTGTAAACATTTTATTTTGAAATATACCAAGTGTTTGTGAACAAAATACAGAAACTGCTTATCCCATTGCTGAAATTAAGTCATTCTTAGTTTGAATGTGGCAAATGTTTAATGGTGCTATCTTTTAACAAAGGGAGGAATGAGATTATATCTGGCTGAAATGAGAGGAAATTGAAGAAATCAGAAATGAGCTGCCCAAACTGGGATGTGGTCATTGGAATCCATTTCACTTTTTAAAGGAAATATATTAGAGTCTTTAATCATAATTAATATGTTGCTTTATTTGGCTTCACAAACAGTCACAATAAAAATAGTAAAAGTAATAAATAAACAACTATGCTAAGTATGCAGCAAGCCTTGGGGCTCTTGTTGGCAAGAGAAACTGTTGAAATACTTTTGAATTGATATTTATGTAACATCTTTTGTCTTGGGGATCCCAAACTATATCGCCAACTGCAGCTTTGAAAAGCTTGTGAACAAGGCAAGCCATATGTTGTTTTGTTAACAATATCATTTTCAAACTCATCTGTAGCATTTCTAATTACAAGAATGTAGTGTAAAGGATTTGATTTCATTAATTAGTGTTCAATACTGTGCATTCCTCATGTGGAAACCCAAGCGACCAGCACATTATAAGTACACTGGCATATAGAATAATAGAATGAATTACTAATTTAATAATGTGCACTGCTAACTGCAGATCACATGTTTCGTCCAGAGCAGTCAAGGCACTTTACAAAGGCTGGAGGTAATAAAGAATGATCCTTCCAGTTAATTAGAAATGTATATTCTGTTCCTGAGATAGCAATTATCATTCAGTGAATCCTATGGCTTCCTTGTGTTTAAGGCATCTTACTGTCTGTGTGCTACAGGTAAAGTAATAGAAGAGATAAATTCAGCTGTACGCAGTCTGTGGCAATTTAGGGACAAATTCAAGTCTCTTGAGCCTTTATCTCAGTGCTGAAAACACTGTTCCTCTCTGTTTTGCTGGGCAAAGGACGCAGGACTGAAGAAAGGCTTATATAGGATGACCTTCAGGGTCACCCTCTCCTGTCCCCTTCCATCAGAGGCACCCTGTCTTGTCGTGGCTTTTGTGACTGTGACAAAGAAAGAATGAGTCACACTTCTCTGCTGGACACCAGATTGCTCATTGATACAGTTCAGGTTGCTTTTTTGAAAAAAGGGTGGTATCTTAATGGCGTTTGCAGTGGAAAAAGGCTGGTCTGGTTTGTTCTCTGGGACTACAGCAGAATGGCAGCCTTCCAGCTTCAGGTGCTGGGAGTTTAAAATCATATTGCTACTGAGTAGAGTTTTGCTCACAGACTTGGCTTCAGCTCTGCAATTCCCTGGCTAGAAGATCCCTTTATATACAAGAAAGAAAAAAAAATCAGGAAGCATCTTGTAAGAGCATCTGCAGATCACATTTTAAACTGATGCCTGAGTTTAGTTTGCATGATGACAGGATGGGAAGGTAGGATTGGAAGATCATCCAGTCATTCCTTTGTTCCCAGAGAGGAGAGCACTCCTGGCAGATGTTAACTGAAATGTTCCTGAGGCTTTCTGCTGAGAAATTCTATCCTTCATCAGAATAGCTAATCGTCCTCCTAGCTATGATTTTGGCCCACCGTGTCCCGTTGCTGTGCTTTTTATGAGCTAGCCCTGCCAAAAGAGATTGGTTATGTATCTCCTGGTCCCTGCGTGGATTTGGTCCAGGGTGCCACACTTCTATAGCATAGCAGTGGATGGGCATAGGCATCAGCAAGGCTGTTAGGTCAGGCAATGCCCTCACTTGGAGCACTGGGCAGACTCATCAGCTCGTATGAACTCCCCACATGGGCTGCTTTCCTCTGTGGCTGCACAGTGCTCAACAGACAGGCAGGCAGCACACTGGGAGTAACCAATTCTGCAGACACTTTTAGTCCTTAGTATTTTATTGTCAGGGGGATGGGAATGCACAGAAATTGTGAGGATCTCACCCCCTTCTCACTGCCCACTGCAGAGCTGCTATCCTCTGATCTATTTTCTCTTCGCAGTATAAATAGTTACAGAAATAAAGCTTCCTAAACCTTGAAATGAATCACAGCATGTCGCAGCAGCCGTGATCGTGCTTTTCATCCCTGTTACTTCCATCCTCCCCACTTGGTTACTGTCCTTTGGTCCCTGTCTGTAAGCTTTTGGAGCATGAGAGATGCTGAAGCTGGATAGCAGGGACAAGCAAGAAGAAGGTGCAGAAGGTAGCAGCAGGGATGGGGAAGCAGCTGAATGACAGCAAGAGGACCATAGGAACACTGGTGAAGCTGGGAGAAGCACATGCAATCACAGAAGGACTCTCCTCTGGAACCTGGATCAGAATCATTATTTCGGCATGCAGACATTTCTCAGCTGTCAGATTACAGCTGTGAAACCCACTGGAAAGCTGTACATCACTGTTTGTCTTTAGTAGTACATGCATCTGGAAAAACATCAAGTTTTCAGATGGCACTTAATCCTCGGTCTGTATTCTGCCTGTGGCTGTAGGAAGGGTGGAGAGGTGCTGATAGATAGATTGGTGATAGATAGATAGATAGATAGATAGATAGATAGATAGATAAATAGATAGATAGATAGATAGATAAATAGATAGATAGGTAGGTGCTGAAATCTAAGCTGGCCCCACACAGGCTGAAAGAAAGGCTGGTGCTGTCCTCATTCACCCAGCAGTGCCAGAGCAGCTGGAGCCTGGGGCGAGAAATGGGAGTGAAAGTCTGTAGTGCTGCACATGCATTTCTCACATCTTTATTTTGGAGTGCTGGCCTCTGCAATCTTTACACTTAAATGTAGGTTTTTAAAATGCTATTTATAATGAGTGTTGGAATTAGTAATACTGCTGTCATTTTCCCAGCCATGTTAGAAACACCTACCTCTGCTCTGTGTTGTTTAATACGAGCTGGTGAAAGCTCCCAAGTCAGGGATTAGGACAATGAAAGCATATCGAGCCTTTCTTGCTTTCTTAGTTAGATCTTATCCAACATCAGACATGACATCGTGGTGCTTTGCGATCGCCATATCCGTGTGTTGCTCCCTGCCCCTGCTCCTCTGCTCAGAGCTGTGCTGCTGAGAGCTGCGTCTGCCTGCTGGGGCTAAGGAGGATCTCCTCTCTGAAGACGCTTGACTGAAGGAGGCCGGAGGGGATAATCTGGCACTAACCTAACTCTCTCCCATCCCCCTGCACGGACAGCCATGGGAACTAATAGGCCTTTTCCTGCCCGACATCTCCGATTCACAAAATTTTCTGTGGCGGATGTGGTGCCAGGAGGCGGAGGGGTTATTTTGGGGCAGATTCCTTTTCATTTGTTTTGTTTGCCTCTTTCTATAGCAGTGTGGCAATCCCGGTCCTGGCAGCAGTGGAGCTGAGGGGCGGGAGTGGAGTTGCTGAGGCCAGAGGCCCCGCGGCCCGTTGTCCTCTGGCCGCCCGCACCAGCTGGGGCTGTGGCCGGGGGGAGCAGGGCCTCTGGCTCATTCAGAGTTCACCCACGGTTATTTTTAGCTCCTTAATGCTCTTCCCAAGCCCCCTGGAGCTTATTTCTCTCCTCCTAGCAATGACACTTTGTGAGCCACTCAGCAATGGGTTAGAAGGCGCTGAAAAAAGCCAAAGGGCGGTCAAAGGGGGTAGTGCTCAAAGAGGGGCACTGGGGGGATGAGGAAATGCCTGAGCCCCTCCTGCATAGCTCTGCTGAGTGCAGTAGGGGAACATATGAAGGAGGCAGAGGAGGAAGGAGGACAGGGCAAAGGAAGAGCAGATAAAAGAATGAGGAGAAAGGATAAGAAGAGTTGTAGTATACAGAAGGAGCTAAGTGAGGTGAAGGGGGGTGTCCACTGCTGGAGCGTGGCTGAGAGAACAAGAAAACAAGAAGAGCACTTATTACCTCCCCGAGAAGTCTGAGGCTCTCTTACCAAGTGGCCATGGGCCCACAAATCCACATGGAGGCTGTACCTCTTCTCTTCTAGTCAGGTGGGAGCTTCCAGTGACAGGAAGATGCTGTTAGTTGGAGGAAGGCAGTTCTAAGTTGTAAGAAGAGAACCAAGACAGACACTACAAGGGAGACTTCTCCCATGCTTGGGAGAGCTGCCTGCAGCCTGTGCTGCCTCTTGTCTGGGAGGGCTCTGGGCAGGTCTTAAGATGGGACCATATTCTAGATGTGGTCAAAACAGGAGCAAGTATCTAAAACCCACCTTCACCTGTTATTGGTACAAAGCACTGCAACCGCCACTCAGGCAATAAATAAAGTAATAACAGCTGATGTGTTCAGCTGATGAGGACCTGAGTGTGAGGACTGAGGGCTCCTGCCATGTCTGCCTTCATGTTCCACTGTGTGCCTGTCTCTTTGTGGTTTTGGTACTCACAAATGCAGGATTTCAGCTTTCCAAGCAATAGGGAATGTATCCGCATCATGCTCCAGGAAAGGTTACTCTGCACTGTCCTCCTCCTTCCTCAGCTGGAAAACTGCTGCCTGAGAGGCACAGCAAGCCTTTCCCTTGTAAGCCTTCTCTTGTCTTACTGCATGAGGATGAGGAAGCTGCTTTTGTTTCCGTTCTCTTTGTAGGAGCTAGATAGGAGTAATTGGGTTGCTCCATTGGTTACCGTAGCTTGCCTGCATGCTACACTGATACCAAGCAGAAATAATCTGCTCAAAATAACATGGCTCCCTCCTTACACCGTCCCCACCTCCTCCCCATAGCTGCACTTTACAATGGTTTCTTCTCAGTTTTCCAAAGTCCCAGCTGTGTGCGCTTGTCTTAGGCAGGGGAAGTGGGTTGCCTGGATACAGTCCCTCTGAAAAACAGTGCATTCCTGCTGGAAATCAGGCTGCAGCCCTTCCCTCTCCACCCTCCCTTCCCCAGAACCGCTGTTGGGTGTGGAAGGTGGGTTTGAGTCCCCTGAGGGTTTTCAGCTGCAAAAAAGGGAAAGAGGGACAGAAGATGGAGCATTATAGATGTCAGTGCTTCCCCCTCACCAAAAAGAAAGAGCAGGATGCTGGGATGGCAGACAGGTAGGGCCAGGATATTGCTCTGTCCTTGCTGGAGGCCAGTATGAAGCTGCTCTGACTCCATGCAAGTGGGTCTGACATCTTGGCTGAGCCAACAAGCCACTCAGAAATGTGTGTCATGTAGTGAGATTGATAAAGTCTAGCAAGGGCAAGCCCAAGTGAGCTACCCGGATATCAGGATAATCATGTCTCTGAAAATGGGGTTGCATGGAAAGGGGCATAGTTGGTAAGGGATTAAATGATTCCCAATCCTCTTGGTGGGTCTTGCTTCACAGTTTCACAATTACACAGCTTCCTCTGCCCCAGACAGCTTCCTTTGGCTGGTGATGCTAGAAAAGTTGGCCAATGGGAAAGAGCATCATGATGTGCCTACAGGTGTCTAAGCTGTAAAGACCACAGGGAAGTGTTCAGACTGTTTCAAAAGTGTCTAATCAGGACAAATATGAGAAAGATGGAAGAACATGTACTATCAATATCAGAAAAAAAAATAATTTCCTGCTTCCTTTATTCCCTGATTTTTTCAGTGCAAAAGGACACATTTCAGTACAAATACTGAAAACCTTTACAAAGGATAATTTCTCAGCAACATTACAAAGTCTCTACAAAACAAAATTTGGTAACTGAAAATTGTATGACCAAAACATTAGCATACTCAACCCATCTGTCTTCAGCAGCATGGTCCTCTTCCCCATAAGTATCTGATAAGAGCCAGTTTCAGAAACAAGACAACAGAATAATTGGACTAGACTGATGGGTCCCTCAGGAGCGCTCTCATTCCAGAAGTCAGTAAAGGCGGTGGCTTTTGTAGCACAGCCTAAAACACAACAGATGAAATGTGAAATACAAATGTTATTTCAGAACCAGAAGGAGAAAGCCAAATCCCTAAGCTAGGATGCTTTTTATGGGGTTACCCAGGCATTATGGGGTTACCAGGAGCATTCTGTCCCCAGAGTGGCAGTGCTCTGCCGAGGGCTGGCATGGCAGGTCTCAGTGGGAGGTGGGTGTCTTTCAGTTACACAAGTCTCACTCAGGGCTCTTCCAAACCAAAGGAGCATTTCACATTCCCCAGGAAAAGTGATGGCCACCCACTGCAGCTTGGCAAGCACTGGTGGTTCCCAGTGAGAAAGTCTATTCAACTGGCAGTCATCTGCATTCTGCACTGGTTTCAGTTTCTTAGTGCACTCAAGGAACAGTTCCTGATGCAGTGGGTAGAGTATGACATAGTGTAGGGGTGGCAGTAGAGCTTTCTGCTCTGTGAGGAATGGTTGCAAACTTTTAGTCACATTAAGATAGAGAAGTGCATTCTTAGACACTGGCATTGTAATCTAAAATCATCTTGGGCTTTGACAGCTTTTCTGTTTTGCCAGCCAAAGTACCAGTGAAGACAGGTCTCAGCAATCAGAGAGACTTGTGTCAGGCCTGCCTTTCTCCCTGATCTCTTCCTTCAGCCTGTCAGCAGCACCGTAGTCTTCTAATGCAGTGTTGGAGAGTCACAGTCAAGCAACTATGTGTTAATCTGCATCATGTATGTCAAAAAAAGATAAACCACAAAGCTGGGATTCATCCCTGTATAACAAATGCTGCAAGCCATGCCTTCTTGCTAGCCCTTCTGTTAATCCTGTATGAATGTCAAGTAATGAAAGTGGCAAAACAGAACAGCACAGCACCCAGGAAATGCAAAGCCCTGGAGCAATTGCCACTAATACTCCAAGGATGCTCCTAGGATATGTGGGAAATCTTCTCAGGGAAGAAGTCCCATGGGAAGGGGAGAGAAAGGAAGGGGAAAAGAAAATAGTAGTGATCTCTGCTAGGGGCAAAAAGGATGTACAGACAGGGGTTTCTTTTTATAATCTCAAGAAATTATGATAGATCAGTACATAATGGGACAATACTGATGGGACTTGTTAACAGTGATGGCTCTTCTTCATTTTCTTCTTTATTAGACATGCTGAAATCAAGAGACAAGGTACAGGTCTTGTTGAGAATCAGGGTCTGACAGAGGAGGGAAAAAGGAAAAAGAGAGAGAGGAGTCTAATCACGGGTTCTTT
This sequence comes from Meleagris gallopavo, assembly GCF_905368555.1. NCBI lineage: Eukaryota > Metazoa > Chordata > Aves > Galliformes > Phasianidae > Meleagris > Meleagris gallopavo. The sequence continues at coordinate 38,628,998 of NC_139408.1, read as the reverse complement.
CTTTGCATTTTTTTTTCTCTCATTCCCATTTCAAAGACAGGGAAAAAGAGAAAGACACGTAGAGAAAGAGAGCGTGAATCATTTAACATGAATTTTGCCTGAATGAGGACTGACATGAGTGTGTGAAACAGGAAGGAAATGTATGAATAATGCAGAGCAAGGCTCTGTGCAGACGGAAGACTGTTATTGTGTCCTTGTTTACAGCTTCTGAAAGCACAATCAAATAGATATGGAAAGAGCGCAAAAAGCCTGCATGGTCATCTCATGCTGAAAAGGTGTTAAAATACATTGCAGATCACAAAATAACACCTTTCAATCACTGCACCATATTTGCTCATCTGCTCACAAAGAAGAGAAGGAGTTGGTGCATCTCTAAGTCAGAGGCAGGCAGCAGCTGGCTTTGTTCCCTGCGCAGGTTAGACTTCTCTGGTTGTGCAGTGGCTGCCGGTGCAGGCTGCTGCAGGATCACAGATCACAGAACTCACCCTGAGCACCTCTGGCACACAGCCTTTACCATACATGCCTGGGAGAAGAGTTGCCAAAACTACAAAATAAAGAATTTTTTTTAACAAGGGGGACCTCTGCAAGAATGCGTATCTGCTCTTGTGCTCATTTACACCACAGAGTTGGTGCAAGGAGCAGAACTCATTTCTTACTCCTTTTATGGGAGGAAGTACGGCTAGAAACTTGCATGCTCTCCTGGGACACTGGGACAGCTGGTTTGCATTTGTAGCTCTGCCACTGGCTGGCTTTGGCTAAGCATCATCATTTTTGTGCCACTGGTGAGGCACTTCGAAATCTAACAAAAAGCAGCATGTGAGAGCTGGATATTAATGCTGGTTATTCTAAGAAGTCCATCAACATACCGTGTGGTCTCTTGCATTCTGTAATTAAGGCACACTTCTGCCCTAAGGAGGATATTCTTATTCCTTCCCATGCTTTATATCCACTTCTGGATGGAATTTACAATAATTTCCGAGGTAGCTTGTTGGATCCCCTCTGTGTGTTTGGTCCTTCTCCAAATCACAGTCCGTGAGTTCATCTGTGTATGATGGGCAATACTAGTTGCATTGTGTGCCTCAACAATTCAGTAGCAGCAGAACTCACACAATCATCCATAGCTGCTGAAGATTTCTCAAAAAGGTTTAAGGCAAAAAGCTACTTGAATGACTCTTTCTCTAATTTATTGCTTGGTTAGACCAGCAAGAGATGTAATACAAGTGTTTATGGAGGTCATTGAGCCTGGATGCTCAGAATTTTGGACAATAGACAGGAGCCTACCTGGAGGTCTAAGGAAGGGCATCTTAACGGAGGACTCTGGGAAGAAACAGAAGGGGGGTAGGGGGCAAAGCCAGGAATCTGAGGCATAAAGAAAGGCAGAATCAAAAACACTGATGTTTAACTTTGAATTAACAAAAGCAGAGAGAGGGAAGAGGCAGGGTATTTGAGGGCAAGAATGTAAGAGACATGGAGAACTTGAAACAGAATGAAACTCTATGTGGAATTATCCTATTTGTCATAGAAGTCTCTTTGCGTGCAAATAGGCACTCTCATATTCAGCCTATCTATCTAGCTGACCCAGTGTGATACATAAGGACAGACTATGAAAAGCCCTACTTGACACAGAGAAAGGCACAGTTTTAAGTACAGTACGTGAGCAGCCAGCTTGTGTAGAAGCAGTGGTGCAGATATGATGCAGTGATGAAAATAAATGTGCCTGAAACTTCAGGGATAGAAAATGCACATTCTATCTTCTGCCTCCTAAAAATCTGCTGCAGTTTTTCATCAGCCAAAAGAATCGGCAGACCTAAATCAAAACCTGTCTGCTTTTGGTTCCTCACCTCACCCTTACCACTTTCCCTGGCCACCCAGCAAAAGAAGGCAGCAGGGATTGTCATGTTTTCAATATATTGCATTTCTATGGTGTTATTAAAGTGCGCTCCATTTGATTTTTATCTTTGCACCTTGAAATGGAAGCTGCAGGTGCTTGTGTGCTGTACAGCTACTGGACGTAATGAGAAGTGACAGGGCAGTTCAATCTCCGGGGTCCTTTCAGTCCATGGGCTCCCTGCTGAGAAACCCAACAAGGTGGGCAGTTAGGCTGATCTTTCTTCCTAAGTTGTTCTGACATATCTCCTCTGGGAAATGTACCGATGCCCCATAACTTGTATCATGCAGCTCCCCTGGCTGCATCAACTGGCATTTACTTCTGGTCACTGATAATCTGAGCTCCAGTCAATTCAGCAGCCTAAATACGAAAGGCTTCTTGCTGTGGTCTCCAGAGCACTCCAACAACCTCCAGTTGTGGGGAGGAGGTGGATGTTCAGTCGGTGATGAGAGAACAGGTCTTACTCTTTTCAGCTGAGCTTTGAGATCTTTTGAGGGAAGATGGTTGGAAAGATGGTGATTACTGGCTTTTGGAGAGAAAGACAGCAAACTTCTGGTCTGAATTAGCAGCTCTAAAATGCAGTGAGATCAGCTATTTCTGTAGAGACTGATGCTGCAAAGAAAAATCATGCCAGCAGCAGTCTTTGTGTAGAAGTTGCTCTTGCCATTTCCTTTCTTCCTACCCGTATACTCAATACCCTTTCTTCACTGTGCTCTGAGGAGTTGTGGAGAAGCCCTTCCTTCCCAGACATTGATTTAGACTGCCATAATGTGGACCTGGAATACATCACACCCATTTCTCTACACCTACAATTAATTTACAGTTCATATTATCTCCCTATAAAAGAAGACGAGGAACAGAGAATCCAGCTTTTAAAATGAAGGAGAGCATCACTGATGCTACCACCATAAATGAAGAACTATCTTGAGACCATCTCCTGTAAAGGAAGATGTATTACACTGAACCCGTGCTCCCACATGCTTTAATAAAATCAGATTGTATTGAAGCTGCTACTCTCATAAATGGGAAAGCACAGATAGAGTTTTGAGTCAGGAAGGTTTGCCAGGCAGTGTCCCCACTCTGTACATGTGGAACTTGCCCCTGTCTTTCCAGGCCTAGTGCTGACCTAACTGCATGCAGCCTGCAGTAGCTGGTGAACTGTACAGCATCCACCCTTGCGTACACGAAAGCCATGCTGAATGATCTCCACATATATGGACAGGCATCCTCACACAATTTGCTCTCGCAGCAGGTGAGCCTTATCCAGTCCAACACAGCACCCACTTTAATGAAGGTTGAGATATCGATCTCCCCAGTAAATCAAGGTGAGATCTGTAGATTCCTCCCAATAAAGGATGGCAGCTGTATTGATTCTCTCCTTCCCACCCCCTGTAAGTGAAAGCAAGACATATTAGTTCCTCCCCATTAAATGAAAGCAAGCTGCATTGAGGCTACCCCCATAAATAAAAGGTGGGCCACGCTGACTTAGACCTTAACCACATAAATGGAGGTGAAATGTATTGATTCCATCTTCTGTAATTGAAGCAGAGCTGTATTACGGTCCTCCTTCCAACATAAATGACGGCAAAGCATATTGATTCTATCATTGTGAAGTGAATCGTTAGTTTTGTTGAATACCCCCAAAATATCTGGAGGAAAACCAGACAGAACTTAGCACCTTATCCAGAAATCTCTCTTGATCTGTGAGTTACGTATTGAGGCTTTTACTGCACTGGCAGAGGGGTCTTACTGCTTGAAAGCTCCGGGCAAAAAATGAAGTGCCCAGACCCGGGGCTGTGATGTGATGGCCAAGCAGAAGGCTTCCTAATCCCAAGCCATGCATTCAGGCAAGTTCCATCTCGTTCTGTGCCTCTTCTCTGTAGCAAGGATAGTGATTTTCCCCTGATATTAGGTGGGAGAACAGATTTATTCACGATTTTCTACAGTGTTCTGTGTGCTAAATAAGACCTGGAGACAGCAACAGAATTGGATGGAGTGCTGTAGGGCAAAACGGTTCAAAAATAAGGTGCCCTGAATGTGCCCTGTGACTTAGGAGCAGCTAGGCCCATGCACTGCAGATAAATAATTAGCAGCAGCTGCCTGGAGCCTGCTGTGATCTTTGCTCTTAATTATTCCTGCTCCTTCCCACTCGTCTCTACTAACAGAGCTGCATTTAATTGGTCTTTGCAGATGCAGAAGATAGCAGAGCTAGCTGGGCTCAGCACATGCTTGGGTTCAGCGATTCAGCGTTCTGGGCGGCGACTTCTCGTGGGCAGCAGCAGGAGTGGTGCAGGGCTGTGGGGCAGAATTCTCAGACTCACTGCTCTCCTTCACAGATCATGCTCAGCCCAACAAAATGATAAAAACCAGGGCAGTGCAGGGACAGCTGGTGACGGAACATACAGGAGGTGACTCCTTGTTTCCCCAGGGACACGTCCGTGCTTTCCCCGTGGCACTGCATTGCACCGTCGTTGTCTTTTGTTGCACGTAAGGACCACTGTAGTCCTTGGGGGAACTGCTGAAGACAGCTGAAGAGGATGGAATAGCTGAGCCTCGCACACGGCCCTGCCTGTGCCTTTCCTTCTGATTTGTCCCAGCAGTAGCAATGAGACAGCAAAAAGAGGAACAAACGAGAAGACAAAGAACAAAGCACAGCCTGGCACGAGGAAGTTAAATTCAAGAATAAAGGCACTGAGCATCCCGCAGGATAAATCATGCAATTGTCCCTTTTTTGCCCAGTGCCGCTGAAAAGAAATCCACCTCTGGCAGATGTGGTGTGGCACACAGCAGTGCCCTGGCTCCCGGCAGCTTGGTGCCGTGCCGCTTTGTGTGCCAGGGCCTGGGGGTGGGACTGGCACAGGACCCCTGCAGCAGCCAGCGCTCACATGCGGACATGGCAGTGTGGGATGGATGGCATGGGAGGTGGAGCAGAGAAGGAAAGGACGGGTGTTCTGTGGGTCTGTAGCAGTGCACATCCGAGAGGGGTGCTGGCAATTTATGTTGGCCACGTCCCAGGGTACTACTGTGAGTAATGCAAGCTTTGATCTGTTCTCTAGGACAAAATTCCAAGGTGTATTTTACCACACGTTTCTTAACAAGCAATCATTTTTCTTAAAGTCTCAGAGAAAATAAGGTGTGTTCTTTTTTTATGTGAATTAGCTATTCCTGGCAAATTTTGTGTTCTTCCCACATGGATGATTTCAAAGAAGTATTTCCAAGTACACTGCTTTGCCCAGAGCAGACTGTGAAAATGCCATTGAAGAGCCAGCTCACCCCTAGGCCCAGTTTCTTTGCAATTCTCTCACATCTCCAACTGTCTGAAACCCTCTCCGAAAGGATTTAGATCGAATTTTGTGCTGATTTTCTACAAGTGTCTTATGTCTTCCCAACGAGTGGTGAAAGAGATTTGTTCCATGCAGCATTGGGGATGCAAATATCATTCCTGTTTCATTGCAGTGCTTGAAAGGAGGACCAGACAGTTGCCATGGCAACAGCACATCTGAGCCAGCTGTAGTTGCCTTGGCAACGGAAATGATGGGAGCCAGCAAAAATACTCCCAAAGGAAAAACCATTTTAAAACACACACAAAAATTCCCTTAAACTAAAATAAAATATTGCTTTGAAATTTCAGGAGCTTAGAAACAAGGCGCAAACCAGGGGAGAATGCCAATACCCTCTCATGGTCCTGAGGCTTTCCTTCCTTACATTTTTGAGAGTCAAAGAGTTGGACATAATCCAGTGATGGCCAGAAAGGGAGTGAGAGTAAACTCCACCATACCTTTGGCCTGGTCTGCTGGCCCTGAGGGAATGCTCTGCATTGACAAATCTGTACCAGGAAGGCACAAATCAGTACTCAAGTCAGGTCTCTCTCATTTGTAGCAGCTCTCCTTCTATAAAACTAATCGTTCCTCATGCAAGTGCTTCCAAATAATGAGATTATATCTTCAGAGGCTCCTTGGTCCCTGAAACAGGCATTATTTTTTTTTTTCAGGAAATAGGGGGAAAGGTGCACTGCTGTAGATGTCCAGCACTCGTGCCCTTCTTACTGGTCTTCAGCATGGCCCAGTGTGTTTGATGTTGCACTAAGAAGAGGAACCCACTACAAGCCACATCTCATCTGGATGCTTTGGTAGTGCTTACTTGTAACTCTTAGCTTTAATGCTATGGATAATCAGAGAGAATGACTGAAGCAGAGAAAGAAATGATGCTGCAGAAGGAAGGAAGGCAAATAACTTCAGCATCCACGGAGATGAAAAGATCTGGGGGTCTCATGAGAATACAATAAGTCAAACACAAGGGTTGAGATTGTGAGTGGGGGAAGAGAAGAGAACAGATGGAGGCAGAAACCAACAGGAATAGACGGGGTAATAGGGGAGGGTGAGGCAGGAGAGCCTCAAATTGGGAAATGCTAGGTTAGAGGGCGGATGCTGGTGCTAGCGTGTGTGGTGAAATGAAAAGCAATGAGGAGGTGAACAGGAAAGCAGGCAGAGCCTGCAGCAGATCGAGGCAGGCAGGATGGAAGCAGGCAGAGATGAGAGGACCGATGGGAGCAGGGAGGCAGACATGGGAGATGAGGGTGAGCAAGCTGGGGGCAAAGCAGGGCTTGGGATGGGGGGAGATGAAGCCTGGCTCAGTACGTACAGGGGAAAGGATTGTCGAAGAGAAGCAGGAGGTATGAAGGCCAGATAATGTGCAAGGTGATTTGCAGAATAACATACTTTTTTGTTCTTGTTTGTAATATTGCTATATTTCAGCACATTACCTTGTCTTTTCTAGGATCAATGCATATGTGAATAGTTTTGTTAGCTGGTTCACTCATCACACTGTTGTGAGGGCTGTTTCATCCAGTATATTGATGTAGTTAAATTTTCCCAGTATTTCTTTCCCTGCTCTGTATCAACAGCTAATGTTGCCATTTTTAAATACGTTTTCAAGGCACAGACTTCTATTATTTTCTTACTGAAAGCCGATTTAGAAAATCAGTTCAGCATCTCAGGTGCCTTTGAATTGTCGCTGTATTTTCTACCTTCTCATTTGGGATCACAGTTCCTGCCCTTTCTCTTAGTCCCACTCCTCTCTTTCTGTCTATAAACAGGGAGACTGCTGTTGCAGCCTGCACACACCTGTAGTTTGAGTTGAACCCCAGGGAATCTGCAGTAACTAATGGTACTGGAGGACTTGTCTGAGGGTTCCTGCTTAAAGGAATAATAAACTGCTCACGTTTACCGAGAAGGAGAAAGAAAAAAGTCTTTATTCAAAATGTAAATCTCTTCCTGCTGAGGAGCGAACCCAAAAGTCAGCCTTCAGGATATAAATATTTATGCCTTTTGCATAAACAGCAGATGTAACATTTCCAATTAACTGTCGATCTTTCCATTTCTCTGGCTGCTGCTGCTTTCTCTCACAATATCGGAATGAAATATGGATAGTGGTCCGCTTGATTTGCCTCGGTTCAGATCTGTCACACATTTCCACAGTCAGTAAGATGAAATTGTTCCTGAAAATGTTTATTTATCAGAGCCTAACAATTTTCCTGTATTTTTTTTCCTTGAATTCAATGTCAAATGAATTCTGCTGAAAGATATGAGATTCTCAGTCACGATAAAAAGACAATGGAGAAGCAGAAACAGGCTCAGATGAGTGCTCAGGCACTGCAGCACACTTCAGCCAGCTGTAGAAGATCCCCTGAGGACAATGGAGACTTCAGTCATTGTGACCTATTTGGCCTCTGGCCTTTCTACCAAGGCAGCCAGCCTGGGGCCAGTGAGCATCCAGCAAAGAGGTTTTAGGATGTAGCCACCTGTTCACTAGGAACTGCCGCCATCAGTTCTTCAGTATCAGTTTTCTCAGGTGTCTGACATTCAATCCTGCTAATAGCAGCCTCTCACTTCCACGACTTCTTTCTCTCTGGGAGAAGGTGTGAACTGTGCAAGTGAGAAAGTGAACCCTACTAGAGCTTGTAAACATCAGTCTGAACTGGCATCATGCCTGCAAAGCAGAAGATTTCACTGGAGCATGGAAAGGGGAATGAGAAGAAAAAGCGGCAGCAGGGAAGCTGTAGTAGGTTGAAAAAAAAAAAAAAAAAAAAAAAAAAAAGAGCCAGAAAGCAGGAGTAAGGGGAAGGAAAAGCACTTCTTTTGTGATTTGTCAGAAAGTGAGGGTCCCTCTGTGCTCCTCTGCTGAGGATGCTTCTGCCTGTTTGCTGGTCCTTTTATCTGTCCTAAAACACAGTGAGGTTTAGCTCAGCCTGCCCTCATCTCCTGGGAATCCAAAAATTGGATGGCTGGGGCATCGCTCCAAAGCAGGAGCTGCTTTTCAGCTGATCTGCCTTTCACCAGGGGCTCAGGCAAAGGGATCTCTGTCTCCCTGCCAGAGGCTGCTGTTGGTGAGGTTGGGGCATAAGCCAACCTGGCATCCCACAGCTCTGCAGATGTTGCTGTGGGGACTGGCTCTGCCTTAGCCATCCCTGTGGCACTGCGGGACTGAGGCAGCTGCAGTCCTCACTGCTCAAGGGCGCAACCTCCTCACAGGCTTCTCCTGTCTGGTTCCCATTTTTCTCCAGGCTCCCTGTGCTTTGAGCTGCTTTGCTCCCCAGGCTCTTCTGTCTTCTGTACTCTCCCTGACTCCGGATTTTTGCAGTTGGCCTTTTGCATAGTGTGAGGACTCACTCTTGTCACTGGAAAAAAGCATCTAAATTCACAAGGGACTGGAAGCCTAATTGCTCAGTCAGCACATTTTTTCACTTTCTGCTCTGCCCAAAGGCATATGTGCTTGTCTATATTCAAGCATAGTCTCAACTCAACCATCTTTGACCACCACTCAAGTTATATGCATCAAATAATCACCACCATTTACAGCAAGTGAGCCAACCAAGTGCACTTTGATTACAAGTAGGAGCTAATTCTGCTTAGTTCAGGGCAGATCCTTGGATGCATAGGATTACATCGGCAGTGAGGCAGGTATATTAATGTGTGGCTAAGCTGTAGTTACTGGTGGCTGCACGCTACCTTCCTCTTCATATTGATGTCTGTGTGACCAGTTGTATCTGCACAAACCTGAGGCAGCAGCAGCAAAATGTCTGGGCTTTACTTTTAGCTAGTGTGATCAGGAGGCAGATCACACTGCTGTTGCCATTGCCACCCCTGTCGTGCCCTGTTCCTGACAGAGCAATCTCTGCTCCTCCTGCCTGGGGAGCTGCATAGGCATGAGGCAGCTCTGGGAACTGCTGAAAGTGGATCAATGGGGATTCACAATTCAGAATGGAGCAATCTCAAAATGAGGCTTAAAGTCAGCTTTTTTAAATCACAAGCATTTATTTCTCTTCTTGGTTCAGCCCCTTCAGTGTCGCTGACTCTGGTATTTCTCCTGAGTTTTCACTTCTGGATGAAGAGGCTTTCTGGTTTAATGGCTTTCATTAATCATACAACAATGCATCCCTGCAGCACCGGATTCAAATTATTTTACTGGTAGGCATTGGCCTGGGTCCTCAGGTTGAGGGTGCTCTGAGGTCAAGTCAGTGGCTTGCAGCTCTGCGCACATTTTGGGTGTAGTGAAGGGCTCCTGGGACGACGTGGCTGCTAGTTCTGGCACTGGAACAAACTGTCAGCTGGGCGCACTGAGTGTTCCAGCTCACGGCTCTCCCCTGAGGCTGATGCAAAGGGAATGAAGGCACTGTCACGATTCCCAGATTTGAAGGCGATCTGTCACGCTCCCAAGAGTTGTCCTCATTTATATGAATCCTAGCAGGTCCTTATGAAGCCCAGGATCTCAGTCTCGCATGCCCACTGCCTGCTCTTCCAGAAGCAAAAGATCTTACTCTTTACCTTTTGTTCTCTATGTTCTTCCTGGAACAGATTCTCAGGATTTTAAGGTATCCAGTTTTTCCAGTGCTAAAGGCCCCAGTGATGGTACTGCCTTCCCTCACATGCCCCGTGGGTGCTGAGGTGACCTGCAGGCACAATCAAAAGCAAGCTTCCAGCCTGTCCTCCCACCACCTTGCTAGGCACAAAAGCAATTGCAGAGCCTGTGGCTAGAGAAACCCACCAACAAATGGTCTTCAAGGGCTTCCTTAATCATCTTTTCCCAGCACCTCCATTGCAAAGATGGAATTCAAAGAAAATTGCCAAGACCTGATCCCAGCCCACAGACTGCCTGCCAGACAGCTCTGTGTTAAACACTCCCGGATTTGCTTTATGACCTCTGTTTCGAGGCCTCAGGTAAACATTATGGTATGAACCACAGAACTGGAGCACTGATACCTTTCTGCTAGTGTGGGACTGCAGTTGTTTTTCTTGCTTTTTAGGATACAGGAGTCTCGTGTTACCAAAATCCCATGTTTAACCATTGATAGAGCTTGACTTAACCCTATTGCTCGAGCTTTGGGAAGGAGTTGGTTCCCTGCCAGGAACATTTTTGGGCAAATTCCTGGAAAGTGGCATTTTAGTAGGTGACCAGAAATGTAAAGGGACCCTGCTTTTGAGGCTGGTGTGTACAGCTGTGAATGCGCACCAGCGCAGAAGTAGGCGAGATGCTCTTCCACAGCTCCATGTAGCCTGAGAGACCCTTAAGGTCCCTTTTGAGAAGGATGTAGGCAGTTTGTGCGTTACATCATTTCCCTTGCAAATGTGCTCACGCTGCATTTGGATTACCTCATTCTTGCCAGAATTTAGACTGTGCTTCTGTGGCCAGGCCCTTGAATTTGCTCACTGATCAGCCAGACTCACAGAGCTGACTGCAGAATCCTTCCGATGCAGATGAGACCCAACCTACCCTTCCCCCATCTTCCCTGCACCCTCTTACTTTGCCCATTTGTGTCAGACAGAGGGACTCTGCAAATAAATATTCAGCTTGTTGGCAGGTAGTCCGGGCATTTAGCTTGATAACAACATAGAATAATATATGCCCTTTCAGTTATTTTGCCCACGCGCGAATTTGGCTGCAGGCTGTTTTATCGCCTGTTTAATATTTTGTCCAACCTTCCGGCTTCCTTCTCGAGAGGAAGCAGTCTGCAGGTGCAGCAAACACTTTTTGTTCCTTTATGACTAGAAGAATCTACAATTCCTCTAATGCTTTTAGTCTGACTCGATTCTGGCTCACCCACCTGCCTGCTTTCTCTGGAGGTGAACATTTTCAATAATTTACTTTAGAGCTGTTCTATCGTCTTGCTATTTATTTCTGCCATAAATTATGCCCAGAGGTTAGGAAGCTCTTATTTTCCCACTCACAAAGGAACTAAAGAAAAATACTCTATAGGGCAGAGAGGCATCTCTGGGTGGTTTGTAAATATTTCCAGAGGCAAGAGAGTGGAAAGAGCTGCAGCTCTTACCCTGCTAGTATCGCCCGACATAGCCTGCATTTTGTGGGTTGTGCAATAGGGAGCAGTTGTGCACATACAGCCCCCCTCTCCCCACCGTGATTTACATCCAGCTTCTGTGAGATACACCTGCTAGTGCTTCAGAGCATGGAAAGGAAATAGTAATAATAATAAAAAAAGCCTTGAGAGATGATAGTTTACTCCTCACACACTCGTTTGACTCATTAAAATCAGTGGAGAGATTTTCAGCGACTTCTCTGGGATTTGGATCAGACCCTAAAAGCATGAGCTCTGAGAGCTGGACTGCTGCCAGCTAGCTCAAGAGACATTGAATTCCAAGCAAATGAGTTTTCATTTTTAATTCAGAAGCTAAATAAAATTGCATTTGCAGAGCATTTGGATGGGATAGCTCCAAGAAAAATCTAGATAACTGAAGGAAGTGATACTTCTGGTGTGCTTGCCGCTTCTTAGCACTACCCTAAGGGGCTCATTGCTCTGCAAAGCAGTATCAATTATCCAGCAATGGATGCTGCTACTCTTCTTATTACCACAGAGCCTAAATGCTCACTGTAGAGCTGGACTCCAGTAAACTGGACAACAGAGAAGTATAAAGCAAACAGATGGCCCTTGCCATGCAGAGCAACTTCAAGCCAAGACGGACCATTTTATGCTGTTTGCTGATAAATGCTGCACCACGCAGAGGGGCACTGCTTTACTCCTGCTTACGTTTTCAGTGCCTTGGGAGGTGATAGGGAATTCTGTGCTGCTCGTTTTGGTAGAAAAAATAAAGCATAACTCCTGTTTTACCACCCAAATTCCATTATGTTTTGTTAGGAAATGCCTGCAGAAGTTTGATCAACGTGCAGGTCAACTCAGTTTACTGTAGAGGCTCATTTACAAGCACAGTGCAGCCTGCGCTGGTCAGGTGGGTGGCTGTATGCTCAGGTCTGGAGAGAAGGGGAGAGTCAGTCCACGCTCTCTCAGAGCTACATAAGCACATGCTTTTCTCTGGTTATCTTTTCTGCATCTTCCTGTTTTTTAATCAGCATATCCTGACTTGCCTCCATTTCCTCTCTCTCTTTTTATTCTTTGGTCTGTTCTGATAGCATCACCTGGTCACCCTCAGCAGATAACTCCTCTGGAGAATGGCAGAATTACGAAAATAACAATTGTAAAGATCTGCCTATGCTTCACTTGGTTTGTGAAGTGCAAAAATAGACGTAACTTTTTCATTTGTTTGGAGGCTACTGTGCTTCCCGAGTTCAGGCAGGCCATCCCTAGGCGAGCTGTATTTGGGTGCTCCCAGACCCATGCAGCAAAGGAAGCTCTAGAAATCCTATAAGAAAAGATTGCCCTTGTTTCCATCTTCCCCCTGCCAGTGAGAGATAAAGCAGCTGACATGACCAAAGAAAGGACAGGAGAGGGAAAGTGACCGTGGAACTTGAGGGCTAGCTGTGGTCCCACAGCCGTGCTCATCTCTGTCAGGTACAGCGAGAAATCAGGCTGAAAAGGAGATCTCAACAAACAAATCAACTAAATGAACAAACTGGGCAATAAAGTACAGCTGCGGATCAGTAGCTAACAAACACACCTCTGTCTCTGCACTGCTTTCTCCTGGGCAGAACAAGAGTCAATTACCCGCCTTCCAACAAGCTATCGATCGAGCCGCTGCCGGGTATCGAATCTGCGGCCCTGTCCGCCCTGCGTGTGGCTCTTTGATTTTTCTCTCCCTCTGTAGCAGCACGTGGATGGAAGCCAGATGAGCTAGCACAGGACTATCGATCAGCCCGCATCCCTCCTCCTCCTCCTTCTCTTCTTCACCCAGTTGCCATGGCAACCCCGCAGCAGCAGCAGCAGCAGCAACAGCACTGTTTACCTGGCCCATTTATTTTCCTTTTCAATATCTTTCCCTTCCCCCCGCTGCTCTCACCTTGGCATGATATTGGCAAAGCGCTCAGCAGCTGTAAAAGAGATGAGTTTTTATGACTCTGAGGAGGACAATGCAGTTCTCAGCTCTACTTTATCACCCACTTGCTTCATTTAGTTGACTTGTTTGTGAGGAGTCAGTGCCCGTAAACAACAAATATCTCAGGTACCAACTAGATCATGCTCCAGTCGTGCAGGAGGACCTGTCATTCTGAAATGCCGGACTCTTTCCTATGGCTGAATTATGCCTATGATAAGACCCACATTTTCCTTTTATATCTTGCCCTAGAGTGGTAATACAGAGCTGACAGCAGGTTCGACATCGTTTCCCAGCTGTTAATTTCACATGGCCCCTGGGGCAGCATTATAGAACCACAAAGTGGACCACACTTACTCTGGAGCCTTCAGTCATACCCATAACCTTGATTGAGTCACCGTGCCCAGCAGGGCCAGCTGCTGTGCCAAGAGCTGGCCCCAACAAAAGGCCTCAGCAAGGCGCTCACCACAGCTTCCAGATGCATATCCTGAGTGGCTCCTGGCTTCATCCTGTTCTAGTGGGCTTTCAGTTTTCCCAGCAATCTTCCTAAGTGCCAATGCAGTTGTGTCCTATCACTTTCCTTGTACTGCTTCCATTGCTTGAAATTGCCTTCCTGTTCCTCAGCAGCATGACAAGCGTGCTTCCAACAGCAAACGGTAAACGTATGAACAGTGTTTAAGGAGTATTTCATCTCTCCCTGCCTGAATATTTTATTTCTTGTACCAAATCATCCATCTGCAGCTTCTCAGTGCAGGATTCTCTGCTGAAATATAAGACAGAAAGGCTTTGTGCGGGGATATGGGTCTATGAGACATAAATAAAAGATATCTCTTAAAATGTAATACAGGTGTCCATTTCATTTCAAAGGTCTTCCTGGCTTCCTTTTAATTGAAATTCTTCACCCAAGTCTCACATTCCTGATTCTTTCCACTGCAAAGCCATCAAAACCTTCCAGGAGGCTCCTAGTTTTCCTTGCAATTCAATATGATTGATACAGGATGTGAGAGATCACTTGATGTTATCAACTACAGATTCTCTCTCCTTGAAGCAGCAAGCTACAGGATAAATTGTGGAATTTGCTACTTCACTGTATCATTGAAGAAAGTACTGTATTTTGAAGAAAGTGCTCTCAATTGTAATCACCAAAGGAAAGCTTTCTGTGTGATGTGCTGTGAGGCACGACAGGACTGGGGTCAGTGAGGAGCCTTGCTTGGTCCTTCTGTTTTCCTGTCCTAGAGCAGTGTGATGCTGGGAGTATTGCAGAGCCTTCATCTCTTGACAAGTCTCACCCCATCAGATCAGTTACCAAGCTGCCAGTCATCTATCTTTATGCAGCAGGAGCTCAGACACTACAGAAGATGGTCCATGGATGCATTTACAATTATAAAGTCTTAGATGGACTGTGCAAAATGAGATGGGACAGGGAGTGACTACTACTAGACACCAGGCCCTGGCCTTACTGGAGTGACAATTAATTCCAAGCACCAAGAGAGAGGGAAATATCTGACTGGCTGGAGCAGTGGTCTGATGTGACATGGAAAGAAGCATGATACTAATGCAAATCATTAGTACTTATTAACTAATTAAATTATTGTAATGCCCATAAGGCACTTAACACTTTCCAGGTGCAGAAGAGAGCCCAGTCTCTGCCCTTAGGAGTAGAAGGTCCAAAAAGGTAAACACAGAGGAATAGTGGAAGAAAAACAATTAACACAGAGCACAAAGGGTGTAATGAGAAGAAGCACTGGGCTTTGCAGTTACAATCTATGTCTGGTTTTGTGAAGAAAGAAAGCCTATGTGATTACAAGATCTTTGTGTATGGGGGAGCATGCGTGTATGATAATATGTCTGTCTGGTGCATGGATAATTTTCAACTTCAAGCAAATTTGATGGAGGAGAAGCTGTCTCAAAAATACTTAGTTGTTAAAATAAGAAGCTGAGGGAAGGAAGGGAAGGGAAGGGAAGGGAAGGGAAGGGAAGGGAAGGGAAGGGAAGGGAAGGGAAGGGAAGGGAAGGGAAGGGAAGGGAAGGGAAGGAAGGGAAGGGAAGGAAGGGAAGGGAAGGGAAGGGAAGGGAAGGGAAGGGAAGGGAAGGGAAAAAGAAGGGAAGGGAAGGGAAGGGAAGGGAAGGGAAGGGAAGGGAAGGGAAGGGAAGGGAAGGGAAGGGAAGGGAAGGGAAGGGAAGGGAAGGGAAGGGAAGGGAAGGGAAGGGAAGGGAAGACCATTTTCTTCAGCTCAGAAGAATGTTGCAGTAAAAGCAGCTCACATATACTCTCAGACTTGAGAGAATTTGCATGGACTACAGTACTGTAAAACACTCTGCTGGTAGAAAAGTTTTTAATCATGCTTAGACTCAATGACACCCAACCCTACAGGAAATCAGACTACTTCAGCTGCAGACAGACCCAGGTAGAGATGCTGCAGCAAAAAGTGGAGCAAAAAGAGGCATAGAGTGGAGAAGTGGCATGGAAAGGTGTGTGGAGACTGGCAGGGCAGGCAAGGACTCATCCTGTCAGTGGAGGAGACGGGCAGGAACATAGTGTAAAAGATGGATGAGCAGTCTTGCACAGGTGACCTTTGATATAACAAGTTCTTCAAACTCAACAGTAAGTAGAAAGTGTTGGATAAACTCAAGAGAGGAATGAGGTGATACAGTATGCTGCAGAGATGACCTTTGCAGCTCCATGGGCCGTGTCCTGCAGAGAGCAGAGGTGTGCAGCAGACCTGGGAAGAGTATGTTATAAAGGTGAGAGATGCAGAGGCTACGGATAGGAAGGCAGTAGGAGAAAGACCTTGTGAATGCTGAGTGTGAAGAAAAATGAAAGGACAGAGGGATGGATGATATAAGAAAGATGGAAAAACTAGGGCACACAATGGCTGGCCATGGAGTCTGTTATAAGAAAAAGAGGGCAATGAGGAATGAACATAAAGGAAAATCAGGATTTCATTTTTATCCAGAATTTCTAATTAATGGCAAGTTGTGCAAGAGGGAGCATGCATTCAAGACACCAAATGGCAGTCTGACCCAGCCAAGCCTGTCTGTTCTGCGAAGCATCAGTTTCAGTAAAAACACATTGCTCTGTTGTTTCATCAGTCTCACCGCTGTTGTGCATCATACGATATGGCAACTGTTCAGCCAGGCCTGGAGCCGTGCAGGCTATAATTTCCTGGTCATATGTAACTGGGTGGGGAAGAGCCCAAGCCCTGGGGGTGAGTAATGCTGGAACCACACCATGCGGCGCTCCTTGCTATTCCAAGCGGTGTAGGTGTTGTTCAAGTTCCCCAGGGCATCTGAACGTTCCTGCACTCTCTGACACGTAAAATACCCTCCTGCAGCCTGTTTTGCTGGGCACCCGTATCACTTTTCCACATTCCCAATGTTTCGCTGGGGCCCTCTGCCAAGCGCTGTGGGTTTGAAGGTAGCACGTTGTTTCCCCCAGCAGGAGGCCCAGCCATGCCACTGCGCCAAGTCTGCTGTCACCACTGTCACGCTGCCGTGACAGCACTGAGCCGCCACAGGACCCTTCCTCACCTCACCCCCACTTGGTGTACTCAATGGACTGCGTGGCATTTATTTGGAGAACCCTGGGCTGTATACTGCAAGCAGAGGGAGGAAGGCCGTGCCTGGAGAGAAGCAGTGGCCTGTGTGGGGACTGCGCTCTGCCCGCTCCTTATCAGTCCCCTCCCCCCCCCGCCTGCTGGCCACCTTCCCCTTCCCGAGGTGTTTGCCTGTGCCCACACCCCTTCTCTGGAGCGGGTTTGTTTGCTGGGCTCTGTCAGACCGGGGGCTGCAAGCCCCAGCCCAGGAGTGGGGTGCGCAGGGGGGCCAGGCTCCCGCTGGGCTCCCCAGATGGGGAATCACACATCTCCTCGCGCACAACATGAGCTGTAATTTCCGGCAGACATTTGAGGTCCCCGACATCTGCATAATGTGTGCCAGTCTCCTAGCAACCCCAACAGCTGTCTGGCATTTCCAAGATTAAACTGTAACGATACACGGCCATTGCCAGGGAACGGGGGAGAGAAGCGCCCTCCTGGCTCCTTTCAAGCCATTTATGTTTTACTCATTTCCTGCTCCGAGTAATGAGGCCAACGATGCTGGGGTGGTGGCGGTGCTGCTGAGAAGGCAGATTGTTACACACACATGTATGTTTTTGTTTCAGGGCGAATTTTTAGTGCTCGTGAAAGGGAGGGACCAGCAGCGCTCTCCGGAGCCTGGCAGGGAACCAGCAAGCTTCCCGGCAGCCCTTTGCCAAAAAAGCCCAGACGTGAACCCCTGCTCCGCTGCCGCTCTTCACCCGCCCCGTCCCCCCACAGCTCGTCAGGGGCCTCACGCCCGCAGCAGCGCAGCCCGCAGCCCCTCGCCGTCCCCCCACAAGGTTCCTCCCACCGCTCGCAGCCATGCTGCGCTCCCGACCTGTGACTCTTTAATCCCCATCTCCCTCCTCGTCCGCCCCGGGGAATTACGGCGGGAGGGTGGGGAGGCTCCGCCGTGCAAACATACTTTCCTTGGAGGCAACAACAACTTGGGGCCAAACGGATTCGTCGCAGTAGTGGCTTGAAAGTAGGTGAAATGTCGGCAGCGTGCTGAGCCCTGGTTACACAACACAAACAAACCTCCCGGTGATGCCCGCTGCAGTCCCCGGCCCGGCCCCGATCCCACCCCTGCGTCCCTCTGCGAAGGGCGGCAGGACGCGGCTCTGCTGGCGTGCAGCCATCTTCCCCCATGCACCCGCTGCTGCTGAGCGCTGCCATTTGCCTCCTCCGTTACAAGTGACTAGCAGGGGTTGGTTCTTTTTTTTCTTTCTTATTTTCTTTAAATTGACGTTAAAGAAGAAAAGAGAACAAAAACTTTTTTGGCTGCAGCTTTTGGCTCATCTTTGGTTGCTTTCTAATGCCAAGGCCAGCAGGATCCAGGAATTCATCTGCTGGTGCCAGCGAGAAAGCAGTGACCCAAACAAGGGAGCCAGGGCTCGGGCTGCCGTCCTTGCCAGGGATCAGCAAGAGGCCAGAGAGCCCATGCTGCTGAGTCATCAGCGCTCCAGCTGCTGCAGGCCTTTTCTGGGGACGCGGCTGTTGCTAAGATTCCTGGGAGCTGACTGATTGCTCCTTCTATAGACATGTAGCGCACACGTCAAAGGAGCGGGGAACGGCGCTGGGTGCAGCTCAGCCCAAGAACACAGCCTGCTGGCCACGAGCAGCCAGGCTGTTCGGCAGGTCTCCGAGGCGGCAGGAGCAGCTCTCTGCATCACTGCACCCTGTGTGCGTGGCTGAGGCTGCCTTGTGGCAGGGAGCTCTGCCCACCTCCTGCTCACGGAGGGGTTTCTGAAGGTGAGCCACCCAGCTCGTGGTTCTGTGCAATGTCTTCCGGTTGTACATTTCATCCCATTTGTTTCAGATCAGATAGATATTAGGAGATCAAGGTATGCTTAAAATCTGTCTGTTGCATTCCTTGCGGGGCCGGTGTAAATGAATACATTCGAAAGCATGCTTGAGCATTTTCTATTTCTGGGGCCAGAACTACCTGAAAATAAGGACATTTCTCATTAGGCCCTGTCACGTCAGATTGTGCTGTGCAGCTGCCAGACTGCACAGGGAGGGACTGCTGCTTCCTGTGCATCCTGTGTTTTACTTTGCCCAATTTTATCTATTAAATCTTTTTATTCTCCTGCCTTTTATGTGCCTTAGGTACTCACCTCCCACAGATGCATTTACCCTTGTTTCTTGCTTCACGTCTGACACTTTACTAACTAGATGTACTCAGGCTTTCAGATCTCTCCATTCAGATCTGAGTTGTTAGAGCCTTAGGGTGAGGGACCTGTCTTTTCCTGTCTCCTACATTAGACACATCTCTGATTCCAAAGGAATAACTAATCACACTAACATTTAATAATGAAATCAGTAACCTCAAAACCCAGTGTCTCTACTCCTTTTTCTTTGGTGTCTGTTGGGATATAAAACTCGGTTACAGATTGCCAAAGTTTTTACTCTTTTCCCAATAGCACCTCAGAATCCCAGCCATGGACAAAGGCCACAGAATATTGTTGTACCGGAACAAGGTCTCTGCCACAAAGTGTGCGAGGTCTAAGTGTATGAGACAAGCAACAGACAGACATAAATAGGGAAGGGTTTGGTCAGCGTGTCAGGAGGTGGTCTCAACAAACAAGCAGCCTAGCAGATTTTTAAGGAGGATTCATGTCAGAGAGGAGGGATCTCATGTCCTCAGAATGACAATTTTCAACTCAATAGGTCTTTTTCTCAGGAAAGAATGGGCAACTGTGACTGTTTCCCCAAAGCAGCTTTTAAGTCACAAGTTGTGTAAGATCAGTAGTACATTTAAATCTAATTCTGTCCAAGTGAGCACAGAAATAGTTTCTCAGCATATTAAGTCTGTTCGTGTAGACGCTTGTAAGTATAGTCAAAGGCAGATATGGGTAAACTTACATGTTGTGTTTTGAGAAATCTGGTAAATTCCATACATACCAATGGAGAAACAAGTAAATTTTAAGTTGCCCAGAGTGGATATGGGTAGTCTTCATTAAACCACATGTAAGAGAAGCCTAAAGGACGCATCAGACATGCTACTGAAAAGGTACTTGGAAGCTTCACTGGAAGAAGCCACTCTGTAATGGCTGTAAAGGGACACAATAAGTGAGATTGAATAAGATTTCTGTGACTTTAATTTATACGGTGTTTTAGGTACTGTAGAAAACAGAGGGAAAACAGAACTGCACACATTAAGTTTCCTAATTACTTGCATATGCAGACTTGGAAGCTGTGTTTGGCTTGCATTAAGGCATTATAGTGCTCTGAAAGTGCCTGCATGGATGGTGAAAGCCATGTATGGTGATGGATGCTTTCATCCACTACAGGCAGCTACAGGCATGCTGACCTTAAAAATGCTGCAGTTACAACATCTGAAACGTGTTTTTTTGTTAATCAAAAGTATATTTATGCTGCTAGAGTTGACTGTTCTTCATTCGATGGGGAACTTCATTGGGCATTTCTTGCAGAAGTTCACCATTGACGAAACAATGAAGAAAGTAATCTTGAACAGCATCCCCCCATTCTTCAGTTTAGAGCATTTTGGTATCACAAGAGCCCTTAGATATGTTGTAAAGCAGCAGGCACCCCTTATAATTCAGTCTGGGATGGCTGGTAAGGGGAGCCCAGAGCAGCGTAGCTGCAGCTGACAAGCAGTGTTAATGGTGCCTTTGAAGAGGTCAGGCTCAGCTCCACTCAGCTCCAGTGCTGCTGTTCCATCAGTCCAGTACTGGTAGATAGAACCTCTGGAGCAACTAGACCTCCCGAGCTTCTACTTGCTGTCTAACCTCCTGCACACAACCAAGAAAGCAGAGTGGCCCATGAGGCATTGCTTCCCCCGCATCTGTCTGGTGCTGAATACTCAGTTCTTAGCAGAGCTTTAGGTGTGGTCATGGAATAGTGATACTGGCAGCATGGATGTGTGTTCTCCCCCAGACGTACAGACAGGAAGAGTGTTTGCTATAGCTAGCTTCAGCATAGCTTTATTATCTCAGACACTAATGATATCTGGAGAACCTTTAAAATGTGTCCTTTCTGTTTGCGGAAATGCTTGCTGACATGAGATGGTCATGGACAACTGCTTTCTTAGCCTTCAGAGAAATCATCCAAAGAGCCCTGGAAAGCTTCAGCCTTCCCCCCAATACTTTCTACATCAATTCCAGGTCCTGACATTTATTTTCAAGGCCTTCTGTGAAACTGTCCAAGAACATCTTAGAAAAGCCTCTTTCTTTGCATGTTGATGGCACTGTTCCTCTGAACCCTTGGATAATGAAAGACAAGATGTTCTCTACAGCAGGGTCATGGCTTCACAGATCACTCTGCTTGAAGACACAAATCTCTTTCCCTTGCTTTACTGAAGGCAGATCTGAAAACAGCAAAGAAAAACCAAGAAGGTGAAAGAAAAAAAAAAAGAGATGAAAAGAAGCACTAGTGAAAAGAGCTAAAGCAGTGAGAGAGAGGGAGTGAGGAAAGAAACAGCTTGAAAATGACAATTCAGTCAGTTGTTTTGAAGAAAAAGATTTTACCTTTCCTGAGACATGGGAAACAAAGTCAGAACACTGGGCTCCATTCACGGCTCTGCTCTCGGATACTCTGCAGGGAGAGCTTGTGAGCACAGAGAGAAAGGAATACAAATGCAGCACAAACAGAAATGCTTATACAGGCAATGTCCCTGCTTACACAGCTTCAGCCTGTCTAGCTCTGTGCAGACACCCATCCGAATTATAAGGAAAATAAAGCCTTGTGCCACAGGGTTCACAGCTGTTTCCTAATAGCATTCACAAAGGCATTTGACTTGACGGCAGCAGCGATCCATGTGGCATCACACCCCAAATCACAAGGCTTCTGTGTCATGTAATCTTTAGCCTTTCTTGTGTTTTTAGATGGCAACTTTAAAATTATGTTTTCTCCAGTGCACTGCAGTGGTATTCTCATTCCAAGGGTGTGCCACAGCTCACAGAGAACTGATGGGAAACAATACCAATATCTGCAGGCAGTAGACAGGTCTGCTCTGAGCCTGTTAATGGCAGAGAGCAGGAACTGGCAAGGAAAGCAGTATCTTTGCCCCCCTGCACCTTTTGAAGCCCCACAGACCTTTTGTCCGAGACGCTTAGTAGGACTGTAATCTTCTTGGAAGTGTCATGGCACTGCTTCAAGTGTCAGTGTCATAAAGGTTTTAGAAAAGGTAATTCATCATTGATCACTTTGTGATACTAGCAAATAAACATTATAGATGAAGGCTGAAACACAAAAATTAAATAAAACACACATGTCAATCAGCATTTTACAGTGCCAGTCATTAAACAAATGCTAGCTCAGCGACTGCTGAGCCTTCGTGCTCTGTCTTCTTCCAACACGTTGCAGTCTTACCAATAGGCAAAACAATTTTCTTAATGTTCTTTGCTAAAATACTAGCAGTTTTTATTTCACCTGTGGAAGGATCTTTTTTTTTTCTGCTATATGATAACATAACCCACCTAAAACTTCTTTCCCTGCTGTGTATATAAAGTAGCCCATCTGCAAAATCTTGGTGCACCCTTGTTCCTCAGCAAGGATTCAGTGGAAAAATGCTTTAGTGAATTGTCCTGTTAGAAGATCTAGTTTCACAAACTATAATGCACTATACTGAGAGAGCACTTTGAAGCAGTGAAATGCAGTCTGTAAGCTGTATTCTCTGATGGAGTGAAACAAGAAACTGAATTTTAACTATTGTTCTGAAATAAATGAGCAAAAGATGTTTTGGAAGGCGCGGCAATTCACAGTGTTCCACAGCAGGCATTACGTCAGGAGTATATTGACAAGTGATGCCCCACAGTGGAGCATGAGATACTGGTTGATCACAGCATCACTGCTGAGCAAAGTGCTTAATCACTTGCTCAGTATATAAATGCATGAAGAGGTTAATAGAGGGCAAGGAAGCACCCAACTTAAAAGGGGGCAAAAGCCTTTGACATTATAAGCAAGTCAGACTGCTTCAGTATCTGAAAGAATACCAGAATAAATTATCAAATAATCGATTCATAAGCACCTAGAGGATATCAAGGTAATCTAGGACAGCCTGGTTCATTTGTTAAGAACAAATAATGTCAAAGTAATCTAAATCCCTTTATGACAATGTAACTGCCTAACGGTGAATGGCAAAATAATAGATGTTTATGTCTGGATTTCAGTGAGGATTTCAACAATGTCTCATTTGACCTCCATCTAAGCATATGGCAGGAAAGCAATGTAAATTAAATCATTATGAAGTAGGAGCACAATCTGCAGAAAATACATTTGTAAGGGGGAGCTGTCAGTAAATAGTTTGCTGTCAGAAGGGTGGCTAGCATTTAAAAAGGAGGCTCTGTGTAGGACTCTGCTGGTCCTAGTCAAAGACGAGAATTTGGAAGGTTCTCATTCACAAAGAAGTGGCTAAAACCCGAGTCAGTAAAGGCAAGCAGCACCCTTTTCTTTTGTGGTCAGTTTTGTTTTTTTTTTTCAGAATAGATTAGACAGAGCTCTGTGAGCACTTAGGATATACTACATTAGAAAAAGAGCAATTTCTTAGTGTCCTTCCAGCCCTTCAGTCTTTGCATTTACTTAACTATTTGACTGAGATGAATTTTTTTCTGCTTGATGTTTTTATTAAACGTACATTTTTTAAGGCTGTTTTCTTTCCAGCAGCCATATGTAGCATCTCTTATAACCTCAGTGTTGGGGCTCATTAAAAAGGTTAATCTTCGGCTGTTGATTTCTCTCTCAAAATGATGTAGCTTTTCTCCTAAACTGACCAGAGGGGATTTTCTCATGCATGTCCAGAGGGGACATAGCTTGCTTGGGCTTCTGAGCTCCTGCACCGCCTGCTCGCATGCAGCTGATACACTGAGATTTATGCCTTTAAGCTTTGCCTTTCCAATGCTGTGGAAAGAAAGATGGCCAAGAAAATGTTTAATACATTGTATATAGGAGTTGATATACAAGTACAGTATCTCTGGAGGAGGAAATATACTGTTGTTCAGAGTTCTAATCAGACCTTTCTGCAAAGCACAAGACAGAAGGATAAGACAAGAGTCTGAACAGTCAAAGCAATGGGTCAAAAAGTTTCCAGGGGCAAAGGGATTAAGCACACTTGAAGCAGCAGCTATCAGGTTTTCTGCTGCAGTCAGTATTAGGGATGAAAAACTGATTCTTGCCTTGGTGTGTGTTCCAATTCTTGTTGGCAAAACCTGTAGCCACAAACCTATCATTTTGAATGGCATGTGTCACACTGACAGTGAAGACTAAAATGAAGTGTGTGCACTGGAGCTTGAGACAGCAACAGCAATAACAACTTAAAAAAAAAACAACAACCCATATCAAATCCCAGAATCAGAATAATGCAAAGATGAATTCATTTCAGAGGGCTGCTCAGTGTCTGACTTGGGGTCATTTCAAATCAGCAGTCACAGCTGTCACAGTCAGCTTCTATAAAACATGAAAGGAGCAGAAGAAATCCTGCATGCACACACACACATACTTTATGTCACACGCTCATCAGGTATGCAGAGAGAAAAGAGAGATACATGAGTATATGCAAATATTTTCCCCTGGACACAAGTAAAGAAATGCTGACACCCTTAAAAACAAACACACACACATACAGAGTTACTTTCAAATGTTTGACGCATTTCTATATAGCAGTTTTATTATTTTCTCCCCTAAATAGCCTCTCTGTGACTGCAACGGCTGCAGCTGTCACTGTGTCATCATCCCAGTGTGTATGAGAAGGGCACAAGTCCTGGCTGTCAGAAAACCCCAAGTCAGCAGCTTTGCAGTTCTGACACTTTCTCCCCAGCCAAATGGGGCCAGTGGGGGCATGCAGGGCCTGGTTCCAGCACAGGGATTTTAGGTGGATGAGAGCTGTGCCTCCTGCTACTGAAGTTCCTGTTGATTTTTAAAAGGATGAAAAATACATATCTCAGATATCTATGGGCAATATTTTTGATCTAACATGAGGTTCCAAAAGCCATCTCTGCAGCTCTCGACAAAGATGGTAAGCTGCTTTTGGCATGGAGCAAGGCTTCAAAAAGTTGATGTTCTACCCTAAGATAGGGATCATTATTCACTTACTGCAGAAGCTGTTGTTAAAAGATTCAGAAAGTTTACTTCAAAAAAACTCTCTCACTACTGAATACAGAGTTGCTCTAATGACTTCACTGATGCACCTAACTGCCAAGTCTGATGAGTTAACGTAGGTAAAGGAATGAAGTGGATGTTGCTCAGCTTTGTAGTCCTCTCATGTCCGTGGTAACTGGGTTGGGATGTTGGTTCAAGATAGGCAACACTTAATCAGGCTTAAGCAGAGGTTTGTGGGGAAGCCCAAGAAGGCAGAGGGGAATCAGTCTGTTTTCTGACAATGCTGTTTTTTCCGAAGTCCAGCACTCCTCTCTTCTGCCATGATGGACATTTTGTGCTGGGTATAACACAGATCAGAGATTTTTGCCAGGTGTACCTCGATCAGTCACACAACAGATGATCCAAAGTTGAGTGAAAGCATATTTTTAAGTTCTCTTGAGTTAAAGAATGCAACTGCATTCTAGACAAGATAATTGATGCCACTGTTAATTTCTTTTTATGTGTTTATCTAAACATGCCTATTGCCTGATTCAAACCACAAAATATTGTTATGCCTTTTTCTTATAAATGATACAGTCACGTATGGTCAAAACTCTCACACGTCCACCTAGAGACTGTAACCAAGCTACCCTAGATAAATACGTTAACCATCCCAGTTTGTCACAGAGGGATGTTTTTCATCTCTCAAGTTTTGCTTCAGACCTCCTTCCAGATAATCAATATCTTTTCTGAAGTATATGTACTTGGTTATCTCTCATAACTGAAATCTATTTTCCAGGTCTCTGCATTCCTAGAGATTGTTCCATTTTGGAAGCTCTTGTGCTAGAGATGTGACTTCACACTTGCCTATAGTCAGACACACATTGTTCAGAGAAGCCCACTTTTACCAAACTCTCCAGGTGGGTCTTTACAACTACTGTGTCCCATCATTATTTATTTTCTCTGCTGATTCTTCTGTTATGCACATTGATTCTCTGTTTTTCGTTTAGTTGGTTGTTAGAATTATTGAGTAGTTTTGTGCCCAAAGCAGATTTATTGTGTGCTCAGTAAAATAACTCTCCTAAGATGATGATGGTTCTCTATTTGCAATTACTTTTTTAATGATATGCCAGTTGAGTGGGGATTTAATTTGTTTAATAAGGACAACATTGATTTGTGTAGTTATCATTACCAGTTATTCTATCAGCCAAATTTGTGAACTCACAAAAACCAATGTTAAGATTTTTGGTGGGACAAGATTTTCCATATTGTCATGTTGTATTTGATATCAATCGCTTCACCATCTTCTTATACTTCATTGATTGCAAAACTAATGCGAAGCTAAGCAGCCCAGCAGCCACATAGCATGCTATCTAGCCTTGTAAATATTTGCCCACATAGATTTGTTTTCTCCTGTATGCTAGAATGTTTGTGGTATCCTGAAGCTTATTACACAGAAATCAAAATTAAACATTCAGTGTGGCATGCACCTTGCCTGACGTCAGCTTTATGGGAGTTTGTGAAAATTTGTCACCAAGGCATCTTCCGTGGTCTGTGCTGACGGGGCACTTTGCTTGTTTCTGAGCTCTGTTTCTGAGATAGGTGTGGTGTAATGCCTTAGAATGAAATGTCCTTTGGGTGCCATTCTGTTTATTATGAAATGCTTTAGGTAAGCACTTTAGACCATCTTTTGATCTTACACACTTGAGGTAGTTGAGATGCTTGCTAGCTTCAGAAAGTTCCTCATTTCTTCTTTTGATAGTTTGTTCACAGAGATGCATAGTCACTTGTACTCATATGATCCAACCATGTGGGCTCTGAATACTTCCTTATCTAGACATCCAGCTTTTTATCCCATATACTAACACAGATACACTTACATGTCTTTGTGTATACCCTTGCTGAGGTAGTTTGCTTTCCAGACATGGCAATTAATTACATAGGGACAGAACCTGCAGCCTTTGACAGAGTGAAGGAGATTGTATGGCCCTTCATTTGGGACCATTCATGTAGCAACTGGATGCAGCTCTGTGGTCTGTATTTCTTGTACACCACAGGCTGCACTGCAGTTCCTGTGTCATGACCAACAAAGACATATTCCTTTACTTTGATTTAAATATCCCTGTGTTAACCAAATACTGTAGCAATTGATTTAATAAAGGATTTTACTGTTTTCCCAAATCTGTCCGGTTGGGTCAGACCAATTGCTTCCAGCAGTGCCAAGAGGGTAAAGAGCAAAAAAATAGTGGTATTATACAAATCATATTACCCTTATTAAACAGTCTGGATCCTTGTGGGCCACTGTGTGGAGGAAGCTACTGAGACAGTTGCCCTCCTTCCTACTGTTGGGATATCTCTTTGTGGTCATTTTGGAAAGCCCAGTGTAGCCTCTGCAGTTCTTCAGGCTTGTCCTGGAGTCATGAGACTTTCAGGATTCATTAAATGAACACATTTTATCCTCATAGAAGCCATAAAAGGAGATAAAAGCCAGAAAATTTGACCCCAGAACAATTTCAGAAATTCAACAGAGAAAAACGATGGTCACATTAGTATTTCAGAATGCTTCATTATTTTAGTTCCTGACTTTCGGTGCATGAATGCTTAGCAGAGGCAATGTTATGGTTAGTCCCCAAGTGTCTCTGCTTCCCAACTATAAAACAGAGTGTGTAAAATTTGCCTACTTCATAGGGGATTGTCATCATAATTACTTTAAAGAATATGAGGTGTTCAGAGAGTGAGGAATCCAACGACTTGCTCTAGACGTATATGAAATAAAGCGATCTACACGAAGTAACTGGAACCTCTTCTTAACGGGGAAAACAATCACAGTCTGAGGAAGTTGTTAGAGCACTGGGAAAATGAGAACATCTGAATGTGCCATTACAAGACTGAATATTGAGAGATCAGAAGGACTAAAAGGAAGCTGTTTGCAGGACTTTTTCACAGTTGTGGTAATAAGGGAATCACATGAGAGCAGGAGATCTCTGCCCAGTGCTGAAAGACCCAAACATGATGACTGCTGGTCATGTCTTCTTTGCTTTCAAGTTCCAGTGCCACCACTGGCTGGCTGCATGGCTTGGAGCAAGTCACACTGTGCCGGGGCATCCTCTTCACTGGTGGCACAGGGTAACAGTGGCCCAAACAGCGAGATGTGAGGTTAGAGGCAGGGACGTTAGATTAAACAATGCCTGAAACTTTGTAAGCTCTTCATGGGGTTATAGTAGAAGATAAAAAATGATCATTTTAAGCCATAACATTGGCTAGAACAATTTAGAAGAACATGTTATTTTAAAAATAGAGTAGATATTGTTGCTTATGGAAGACAGAGAATGGACACAGGAGTAAATTGTTCTGATGCAGAGGAATATCACCCTTCAGATCCCTGCAGCTAAGTGTCAGTGAGAGATGTCTGGTGGCCACAGAGCAGGGACAGAAACAGCCTTTTTCACCTCCAGCTCTGCAGGGGAGCATCAGACCAGTCCTAGAGCCACCAGAGGATGTGTAGAGTTCTCCCTGGGAACTGATGGCAGGATGTGTGGGAGTGGCACAAATCTGCATCAGACTCGATATTAGGAAACATTTCTTTATCGTGAAGGTGGTCAAGCACTGGAACAGGCTTCCTAGAGAGGTGGTTGATGTCCCATGCCTGTCAGTGTTCAAGAAGCATTTGGATAACGTCCTCAATAATATGTTTAAACTTTTGGTTGATCTTGAATTGATCAAGCAGTTGGACTTGATTTTTGTAGATCTCTTCTAACTGAACTATTCCAATTTCTAATTTTCTAGTTTATTTAGCCTTTGATCGTTCGTTGGAAAGCAAGTAGTGCCTGGTATGATGTGACTTTTGGAACATGAGAACAATGGGAACTGCAGTGGAAACTACACTGAGAACAAATAATGTGTTTTACCTCAGCCAATGGGGAGAAATTGTGTGGTCTCTGCTGGCCTGGGCAGCATCATGGCAGACAACACATGCTGGAAAGCATAGCAAGGACACTGCAGAGTGCCTGCAGTACTCTGTAAAGATATTTAAGCAAATCTGGTTGATGCCAGATAATTCAGTAGCTACTTCGGTGATACACAGCCATTACAGGTCTGGATTCCTGAGCAGCTTTCCTCTGCCTGTGACACACTTGCTTCTTTGTTCCCTCCATTCCCATTGTTGCCATCTGATGTTTAATATTTAAACTCCGCATTCCCTGGGCAGGGCCCATTCTTTTCATCTGTGTTTGCACATTGGCTAAGACGGTGAGGTACTGGTCCATGACCAGGACTACTGGGTACTATGCTAATGATTATAATGGCAGTAATTAATAATGCTTTATTCTTTGATCTCTGGGCTTGCAGAGGCAGTCAGCTGCTGCAATTGTTCTTTGCCCTAGGGCTAAGCATGTAGTCAGGTTGTTTCTTTGGCTATCTGATAGTTTGATCTCTGTGCCCCCTCCTATGTACTGATCCTACCTTCAGACTGGCAGACTAAAGGCCCTAAGATGATTTTGAGGGCAACTGGCCAGGCTGCACTTGGATCCGCTCCTTCATTGGGAATAGTTTGTGTTCTCGTATGGGCTTTGCTGTTCTCAGTACTTGCACCAGCTCCACAAAGGAGTGTCCACGCTGCGCTGCTCTGCTACTGCCTTGTCATGACATAGCAGTGTTTTCTACACAGATAAATATATTAATTATTTATGGATGCTTTTATTTCCAAGTGATTATATCTGTACGCAGCTTTTGTTGGTTGACTGGAGATTTCAGGGAGAGAAATCAGAAGCAAGAGATATCTTAAAATATGAATGACTAACCTGAACATCTCAGGAGAACCAGGGAAGAAATCTGAGAGTATGGAACAGCATGGATTCATTTATCATTACTTAAATCATACATGTATGTGTACAGCTTCTGGGTGCACAATCAGGGAAAGTTGCATGTCAGTCCTGGAAAAGTTGATGAAAATGGCGTGAGTGCCCTGTGCAGACATAACAGACAGACAGAACCTGAGCAAGTTGCTCACATCTTGTTTCCCTAACAACAGAAATCATGAAAATGTTAACTGCACTGAGAATGGGTGGATTATTTGCCTTTTCCCTCTCCATTTTTTCCTTTAAAAAATAATTCTAAGATCATTACTTGTCCCTCACAAACTGGAAAGGCTCTGACCTGGCCTGCTATGTAGCTGAATGGTATCCTTAACCAGCTGTGCCTCTGAGAGCTGAGTGACTGGGACAAGCCAGCTAAAGACAGCGTGGATAGCTGAGGTCCTAAAGAGAGGCTACGGATAGCTGTGGCCTCTTCTCTCCAGCAAGATCTCGAAGACTTTCACTAGGAGTGGTGTACCATCATCCTGGAAGGCTTCTGCAGCTACAGTACTATTCAGATCCCCTTACACCAGAATGCCACTGGGAAGCAGACAGTGAGGAGGTAGGAGTCTGGAAAAATGGCAGCTGAGCCCTCCTAGCCTTTATTCCAGGCTCTGTAAGAATCCAGGCCACCCTGAAAACCCTAAATACTGCTCAGGTCTAAAGGGGAAACTAAAACAGTCTGTTTGGAAGGGTTGCACTAAAGCAGCAAAGATGGAAACTTCATTCCTTCAATGAGGCCCCAGGAGGCCAGGGGATGGCCTGGAGAGGCAGGAGTAAACATGCAGGGGTGTTAAAGAATAGAGCAAGTGAGCTAAGCCAGCTTTTGGTGACCTGCCTAAGCAAACAGCTTCAACAGAGATCTCAGAAATGGGATATTTGTGCTTGTGTAAGAAACAGCTCAGAGCTATGGTTATTATCATCTGCTGAATTGGACAGAGCATGGTGGAAAGTAAAGACCGATCTCTTCTAGCTTAAGTATGTGACCTATCTAAAAATGATTGATTTTTCCTGAGGACTTGCTGAGTTTTCCAGGTTATTCAACAAGACTTCAGCTGCAGTAGCGGAAAGGACAGAAGTGCTATTGCAGCAAACCCATCTGTTCATCTTGGAATTTCAGAGCAGGTCATATTTGACACTACGCTTTGATTTTCTTGTGAGGTCTTTTGAGGCATTTGCAGGTACTTTGTTACATCCAGGTCCCATTTTGCTTGGGGAAAAGGTTTCAAGCAGTGAAGACAATCAAAGGTTTCCTTTCTGAATTTTCATACTCCCATCCCCTCCTCTTGGCAAAGCAATCAGTACCTCTAGCAATGGATTCAGCATTTGCTTTGCAGATGAACTGTGGGAAGAGAGCTGAGGCCCAAACATCTCACCCTGCCAGATCCTTGCTGGCTGGACTCCTTATGTCTGCAAAAGAAGATCAACATAAAACATCTGAAAAGCAGGACTTGGAACAGTCAGTTTTTTCTGAATACTAAACTCCAGGGAGTTTCTTTTCCAAGCAAGATGGGGCAGCACAGGGATGAGCTAGAAATCTTTAGTTCCATTTTATTAGTGCATTAGCAAGAATCATCCATTAGCTCATTCTCATCTTGCTGCTTCACTAATGGGTTTCAGATACATTCTGATGTCTACCCTGAGACTAATTCTGACCCCTCCTGATCTCTAGCCTGTCCTCCAGATCTGCTGCTTGCGGCTAGGAACAGAGTGAGGTCTTCCTGCAATCCTGGAAGAACTGAACTATCCAGATGCATTCAAATGCTAGTAGGCAAATGTCTTAAAAGGGCAGAATAATCCTGATGCGGGGTTACACCATCTCATGCAGAGCTGTTCATTCTTGCGCTAGATTGATGTTTCACTCCCATTTTCTTTTGTCTAACGCAGCATTCAAAGTCCTTCCCTTTTCATCAAGGGGCTGTGGTATTTATTATGAACACTCAGACTAACTGCTTAGGAGGCAGTTAATGAGCATGTAGTAAACAAGCAAGAGCCTGTGTAAGCAAGAAATGAAGATAATTCTTTGTTCACCTCGACCACAGAATCCCGAGTCTCTGAAATCTTGGCAATCCCCAGACTCGGGGTTCCTCCTTCCACCAGGATGAGACATTAGCTAGTGTATCGAGCAATTACATAGGGTATTTTTTCTGCAGAGCCGTGACATCATGCCTGGCAGCTCCCCAAGGCACCAGATCTAATTACCTGAGTCACCAGCAAAGGGAAATTGCCAAGGGGCTGTCACTGAATTCAGCTCTGGTGAATGCAAGAGCTGAAAAAGCCGAGTGAAATGGCTGACAGCAGACAGGGGGAGGGAGGGGGGAGGAAAGGAGCAGCAGCAGTTCCTTGTCAGAGGGATGGAAGGAGAACTGGATGCAGAAAGGAAGAAAGAAGTCCAAGGAGAAGCAGATAGGAAAGAACCGTTGGGGAAACTCTGAGGGGAATTTCCAAGTATTCCCTGTGTCCCAGATAGTAAATAATCGGAGCCACTAGACTGATATAGGCCAAATGCTTTCTGGTATACCATTTAAAAATTAATCACTGTAGATGGAACCAATGCCCTTTTCTTTCGTGATCCCATCTGGAACCTCAGGTTCTAATTTGCTTTGTTTTTCAGCTTTCTGCTAAAGCTGTTTTCAAGGACTGAGAAACTGACCTTGGTGCTTGCCATTCCCTGCCCTGGGTTGTTCCTCTTTGCAGCTGCAATATCTTCCTTGCCTGGAGGAGTTTGCGAGGAGTACAAGGTTCCTCTGGAACAGGCACGTGGAGCCTTGTTTTCATAACCTGGCCTCTGGAGGTTCCCGTTAATTACTTCACCAGAATTCTTATATATGGCAGCAAAATGAAATTCCCCCAGCATGGGGATGAAATATAGGCCTCTGTTGCCTAAGGAGCCAACTTCCAAGTGATGACTTTAACTCACAGACAAGCATGCCATTCGATCCTGATATCAAAACTCTGGCATAAATAGATGCTGTGCACAGATCACATCTACAAAACTGCAGATATTCACAAGAAGGATTTTGCTTGCTTGTGGCATAAACAGTTACAGTCACAGAAGGAGACTTCATGTGCTGTGCATAGGCAACACATACAGCATTAGAGAGGAACAGGAGCACACACACAGATGGAGCAGGTAAGAGAAGAAGAGTCCATGAGCCACAGAAACACACTGAGCACAAACATGAGTGGAAGTACCATGCACACACAAAAGCTATTAAGATGTAGATGCAGGCTCATTTATCTGGATGTTTTACAAACCTTATTCCCTAGCTTTCATAGGGGATTTAGGTGATAAATGAGGCCATTTTGAGATCTGGCAAAATGCCGCCTTCCTCAAAGCATACGATAGAATAAAATTCTTATATAATGTGAAAAGCACCAGGGGGAGGGGGCCTCACCAGGAGGAAACACGTGTCGCATGTAAACTATGGGCTTTATCTCTGCTGCTGTGTGGTTGTGCGAGTCTGTGGTGTGCTTGTGCTGTGGGGTTACAGCTGCGGCCGTCTGAGCTGATCTGTGTGTCGGACAGGGAGAGAAGGGACCTGTGAATGTGCATCTCTTACCTGCCCCCATCCCCAGGTTGGAAAACTTGAAGTGGGTGACCTCCAGGGTCTACTACAAAGGTTATGGGTTAAGCAGGAATAAGGGCCTTAATTTATCATGGGTGGGTTGGGGAGTTGTCTAGCAATAAAGATACCCTGTCAGCATCGTGACCTTTGGTTTGTTTTTGTGAACTTCTACTACCAGCACCCCAGAGGTTTAGCAGAAATGTGAGGTACGAGCAGATACGTGGGTACCTGTATTATGTTACTGTCATGTTCACCAATTGTAGAACCATGTGCTAAAAACATTTACGTTATCTCTTTTCCTCTTCCCTCCATTCCTCTGCTAGTTTCCAGAGCTCTAGGCACTCAGGGGCATAGCATTTAGTCTTACTGAGGATTCCCTCTGCCTTCTTACGCACTCACGCAGCTTTGAATGGGTACTACTGACAAAGAGGATGTTCCACTAGCCAGTGCTGCTTGATCTCCTACAGACTCACATCCTTCTCCTGAAACCGTGCAGTATCCTTGTGTCCTGTACATCTCTACTACACCCCATTTGGGCATGAAACTGCAGGCCTGTGTGCTGTCTGGGCACCACTATGGTGTCTGCCCTCCTGCCTCTCTGTGCACGCACTAATGTGAGCTGCACTGGTTTATCCAGCCATTCCTTTTTGTAAAATGTACTGCCTGAGATTTTGTCTGAGATTTTACTGCCTGCAAATGCTGCAAATTGGGCTGCAGCTATCAAAGGGTTAAAAAGGTATCAAAGGAGAGAGACGTGCAGGTAGCACAATCACATCAGCTTTCTTTCCTTGGGAGAGCAATCTAAAGAGGAATATTTTCTTCTCTCACCGAGTGGAATTTATCTGACTAAGACTTCAGATAGGCAAGATTCAGACCTGAATCACTACAGTCTTCCTGTTGGATATCTCCCTGAAGAGTGAAAAAATGACAACTTTATCCTTCTGGAAAGCTATTGCCAAGGAATTATGATGGGTGAGAGAGTTGATTTATTTCTGTAAGATTACCTGCCCCCACCTCACTTTCTGATAATCATTTCCATGTCTGAAGTAACTGACCTGTGTGATACAGCAGTCTGACTTCCCTCCTTTTCCCTGGGCATACTATCCGAGCTGGATTTGTGGAGTGCATTTGCAGAACAAGGTACACACAAGCTCCCTTTCCCTGAGTGAATCCAGGTTAACCACTGCTCCTAGAGAAATGCAGCCCATGGGCATCAGCACGAATGGTCATCCAGCTACCGGGAACCCAGACACAAAGCTGACATCAGGGCTCCCACGTTACACTCAGACAGAAGCATGCTTGCCTGCAGCCTCAGGCTACCTAAGAAAGGAAGCACAACACTGGTGCAGTGTGAGTGTACCAGGACACCACACTGTTTGGTGAGCTGAGTATACACTGAGAAGTTACCTGGGTGTGCGGGGTGACAGCTCAGGGCAAGCCAACTCGTCAGCTATAAAAGGATCACGAAACAGCACAGAGCTCCTAAACCGTGGCTCATGGGCTGTGGGAGCTGCACGGCTGCTGCAGCACAAAGCTCACCTCGCAGGGCTGTACTGTGCTTCCTTTGTCACACTGAGGCTGGGTTTGTTTTGCATTAGAGAATGCTCATCACATGTCATCTCATTTGAATTCAGTGCCCCAGCACAGCGGCGTCTGGGTCCTGAGCAGGTCCTTGAGGCGTCGCTGCCGCAACAACAATGCCAATAATGATAATAACACAAGGGGAAGATCATAAGTGCAGCTCAGAGTACTTGCTTCTAGCCTTCAATGGATCAATACTCTGACCTTCAAAGTCAGGGTATATTTATCTACTGAAGATCTTTTTAATACTTATTTGGAATTTTAATGTATTTTCACACTGGTCCTCTGCAGCTTTAGCAATTAGGTTGTGGCAGGGTACCTGCAGGGTATCCGCTTAGTTTAGCTGCCGGAGAGATTCAAAACAGCTTCTGTAAAGGCTTCAGGAAGCTTTGCACTGCTTCTAAAATGGCCGCTCTGTAACATACATATCATGGAAGGTCCAAATAACGGTAGTGGTTAGGAATGTGTCCACAGTGGTTTGCTGACAGCAGGGGTATGTGTGGCTGCACAGATCCACACAGCACAAGGGCAGCCCCCACTTGCACGGGACCCTGCTAGTCTCAGGGCAGCACGCCAACCCTGCAAATCCCTGTATCTGTTGCACAGGCCCAGCAGGCTGGCCCAGCTTAGCCAGGGTGCCATGATCCCCAATAGCAGGGCTGGGGTGTAGGGCACTGTGTGTGGGGCTCAGCCTGGCTGCCTCTGACAGCGTGGCACAGGCTGCATCTCCAGGGCACCTGCTCAGCACACGGAGCGGCTCTGGAGGCTCACGTCTTACATTTTGGAGATAGATAACGTGGTCTCGAGGGGAAGACAAAATGGCTGTTGATATATTGTTGATATATTTGCATATATCACTATTTATACATAGCATTTTAGCACTGGTGCTGTGCAGCACAACCTGTGCGTGCATAACTGGAGCCTGCTTGAAGCTTCAGTGCACACAGCAGCACGCACTTGGCCTTTTCTCCTTTACAGCCATGCTCATCCCTGACTCGGCGCTGCCAGCAGTGTGTTCCCACAGGCCGTGGGGTTTCCCAACCGAGTGAACGTGGATTGTTATATTCCAACTGGCTCCACATTTCCCAGGAGCCGAACCCTGACTTGAGCCTCCTGCTGCCGGCGGGCAGCGGGGCAGCCACAGCACAGCTTCTCATGAGAAGTCCCCCTGAGCTGTTGCAGCCCAAGCAGGAGGTGTTCCCAGCCCCCCTTCTCTTCTCCTGGGCTCCCACGGGGCTTTCTGGGCAGGCACAGGGCACCACAGGGGGCAGATGTTCAGCACTGCATACACAGCCTCCTTCTTCCTTTTGGAAGATGCAGAACACACGCCCGTGGCTGGGTCTGCGGTGTTCTCAGGAAGGCGGCATGCACGGGTGAGGAGATGGGGAGGGAGCAGAACACAGGGAAAAACTGCCTATCTGCCACGTAAAATCTGTCCTCCCTCTTCCTCCCTTCCCACCCTCCCCCCTTCCTTCATATTTTGATTTCTCCACATCTGTGCAGAATTTCAGGCACTTGGGGCTCCCAGGAGATAGTGTCATTTTTTGTGTTAGAGATGCTTATTGAATTTGACAAACGATGATTTATGACAGGGCAACCCGCACAGGGCGCGGGGGGGAATCTCAGCTCCTCGTCACAGCCCAGGGATCCGCTTCGCTCCTGTCCCAGCTCCCCGCCCACCTCTCATTGGACTTCCACGCAGATGAGACTTGACAGATGCTGGGAGCGTGTAGCGTGGCTGAGCGGGGCTGTGGGAGAGACAGCAATGGAAACAAAAGGAGCAGGATGCAGGGCTGACCTCTCACTGCCTCTGCCTTTAACCTGTGACCATACCTCTAGCTCCTAGCTGGACACTCAGAGGAATAAATTAGCTTCAGCTGCCTCAGTAGCCTGGGTTTGAATCCAGCTTTGCTGAATTTTCTGTGCAGTCATGATAATCTACGTTCAGGTTTTAGGCCTCATTTGCTGTCTTCTGAGCTAATGGAGGGCTGGATCTACTGGGTAGAATGTATCCAGCTCTGCAGCTGTCCTTCTTTGCTACTATCTCCTCTGGCTACCCTGCTCACCTGGCACACCTTTGCCTTCCAGCACTCTTGCTGCTCTGGTTTTGCATCCCCCAAGCTCTGTCTTGCTGCAGATGCAGAGAGCCAAGCAAGGCAGGACGTGGCTTTGTGCTGCATAGTTGGAATGGCTTCTGATCTTAGAATCCTGGCAAACCAGCCCTGGGCAGAGCCAGAGTGTCTGTTTGAGGACCACACTCCTGCAGCCATGAAGGCAAGGAGCTACAGTGCAAAGATACCTCAGATCCTGCTGGATGCAGCAGGGCATGAAGTCCATGCTTAGAATCAACTCAGCCTGACCTGGTGGGTACTTTCAAGCCAAGCAGGTGCCTTCCCTGTGCTGTGAGCACTGCAGAGCTCCTCAGGCCCAGGCACTACAGAGATGCAGGAAAGGCAGCTCACACCTGGCACTGTGCCCCGGCCAGCAAACCCTCCCAAACCAGAGTGCTGGGAAGCGTGATGTGCAGGCGCTCAGGTGCTGCTCTGGCTGGGTTTGTGCATGGCAGCTGGGTATCCCTGCCCCACATTCCCCACACATCTGTGGGCCCCGCACTCACGGGGCTTTCCATGTCTGATGGATATCCAAGCCCCCTCACCCTGGCTCATACAAACCTGGCATAGAGCTCTCCTCCCCACACCCCCGCCCCCATGACAGCAGTGTGGGGTGGGGAAGGAAGGACTACGGGGAGGCCCTGCTCTGCTGGCAGGGAATCAGCCTGCGAGGGGAGGCTGGGCAGCACATGGCCACTCCAGATGGAAGCCATTAGCTGGGAATGCCTGTGATGTGGTCTGCAGCAGTGTAAACAAGAGCTATGAATTATCCAGCACCTTGTAAGCAGGGCTGGAAAGGATCCCCTGCTATCTTCACCTTCCCTCCCTCTTTTCCTATCTCCCTCCTTCTTTTCACCTCTTCTCTTGACTCCCCATATTACTGTAGATGTTTCTTAATTTCCACGTATGATGAAGCATGGACACTTTCTCCAGTGCTCCTGCTTTAAACCTGTGACACTCTTCAGGAAACTGAGAGCTGGAGAGGGGCTCAGCCTTCCCAAAGCACCCCTGAGCTCAGCCAACCCCAAGCCGAGCCAACATGATGCTTGACTTGCTGGGAGCCACCTCTCAAGTGCTGCTGCCTGCAGCAGCTCCCTCCCAGTGCCCTGCCTGCAGCTCTGACTCTCTTGTCTAGTCTCTGTCCCTCTGCTACTGTCCCTGATGAAGGGGTACTTCATCAGCCTGCTGAATGTCCAGAATATTTGGTCACGGGGGCTGAAACACGGCTTACAACAATGCTCATGAAGTATCCCATCTCCTTCAGGCTCCAAGATTCTGCCTGAATGAGGAGCAGAGGAAAGGGCTGAGGAGCTGGTGGCTGGGCAGAGGTCTCCTTTTCTTGGCAGGTGCTGATGGAGTGGCTGAACTGGCCATGTTGGGTGCTCCTCTCTGTTAACTGCTGCTTCTTGAGACAGCAAAATTGAACCACAGACTTATGTTTCTGTGTCTCAGTGATCCCATCTTGAAGCTCAAAAAACTATAAATACTAGGATCTTTTTGCTTGTTATTGAAATGTAGCTATTTCTGTCAAGGAAGGAGGAAGTTATTTAACAGAGCACTGCAATGCTGTATAATGTCTGAAGTAGCAGCATGATGCATCCAGCCACGTGTGATGAGGAAAATTTAGGAAGCAAAATGCAATTGCTCAAATTGAAGTACAAATTAATAGCACAGTTCTCAAATAGGGCCATGCATTCTTTCAGAACCAGAAAAGAAATTTTATTTTTTAAAACAAGGTGTCTTCCAGCTATGCCATGTGCCTCCTGCAGCCCTGTCTTTGGGATCTTGCCCCACTGCCTGTTGCCCTCACAGCACCCCATCCTGCAGCATCTGCTGCCTCACTGTCCTCCAAGTAGGTGTCACCCATCAGACACCTGAGTCTAAGCCCCAGTGGGAACGCTGTCAGAGATTAGACAGCTTCAGAGCAAATGTCACCGGTACTGCATGTCTGTTCCAGCAATAGCAAATTATGAGTTTGTTCTGTTTTAACCAGCCCACTGCAGAATATCTCTATGGCAGAGTCGCTGTAGCTCCCCAGCCCCTGTGTTGGGGTAGATGTCATCTCCCCAGGATGTTGTATGGGGTATGGTGGGCCCCCCGCAGCAATGCACGTCCCAGGAAGCAATGCAGCTGGGTGGCAAAATGGCTTTTGATGTAATCTGATATGGATGGCAGTACCTCAGAAAGCAGATGTCAGGAGAAATAAGCCCTGGCCAGCTGGACTGGTGCACGAGTTAGACAGCCGCCTAATGTCTGTTCCCTACCACCTCCAGGAGGGTGTCTCTGCTAATAGGGCTTCTTCCTGTCAACA
Source organism: Meleagris gallopavo (assembly GCF_905368555.1). Taxonomy (NCBI): domain Eukaryota; kingdom Metazoa; phylum Chordata; class Aves; order Galliformes; family Phasianidae; genus Meleagris; species Meleagris gallopavo. Next base: position 38,589,794 of record NC_139408.1, on the reverse strand, counting down.
GCCGTTCTCAGTTTCTTGAGCAGCAATGAAGCTGAACAGCTTTGGGGAAAAAACGTAGAGGAGAGTGGGCAGCAGTCCAGACCTTTCCCAGGGCACATCTAGAAGTTTCATGTTCTGGAGTTGCTCCCTGGGTCCAAGAAAATTTCAGTCATTGCATCCTGCAGCATATCCCTGGCCAGGTGGCTTGCCGGCATTCTGTACTCTAAGGCTTCACCAGGTGAGCGCTGCTAGGACCAGACTTCACAAACAGACATTCCCACTCGATCTGGTAACCTCGTGCTCATGTTTTCAGAGATTCTAGGGACAAAGAAGATCATCTTCTCCGGCTTTTTACATAATGTGAGCCCTGATTTTAATTCAGCTGGGACATACCCTATTCGTTTTCACTTTCAAAGATAATAAGGATGAAGTCTGTCTTTGCACAGTGCTAGTATTTAAAGCTGGAGGAGCCCTAATTGGTCTCATTTCACGTGTCTCCGGGGGACCAGCAGAGCATCGTTTCCTTTATGAAGTGCAGCTGTAACTTCTAAATGATTCAAAAGATGGCATTTCCACTGCTTTCCTGGAAATAACTTCTGCAAAAAGATCTTTCTTAGCTTCTCCACTATTCCTAGTATTAGCTATGCAAGTACAATAATTAAAACATCAGAAAATGTTTTCACCCTACAAGATACTACCAGCTTTGCTTGCATAGACTCTCAGGGTTTCGCACAGCTTTTACTTGCGTCCAAACCCACCTCAGTCTTACTTAACAGTGTCTTTTCAGGAATAAAATCCCCACATCTGTGAGTCCAATACTTTCCTCCCTCGGCCCTCTGGCAAGGCGTGCCAGCAGTCAGCCCTGCTCCCAGCCCCACGCCTGCCTGCACCCAGCCCCGCTGCCCTGGCAGCCAGCAGCTGCTGCCGCCCGCTGGGTGCATCAGTGCCAGAGGTACAAGTCTCCATAGCAACGCAGCTTTTTGTTTTTCTGAGGAACACTTTCAAAGAAGAGACAAAGCACATCTGGAGCTGCAGCAGTTGTCCTCCCCACCCAAACTGCAGAGCCAGCAAGAGCCAGTACCTTGGATTTTGTAGGCTCAGGGCTGGATGCACAAGGAGAGAGGAGGGGAGTGTGTGGGATGCAGGACAGAGATGCAGTGCAGGAGGGATCGTTATTTGCTTATGGGGTGTTTGGGTTCGTTTGCTTGACTACTGTCATACAAAGGGCTTCACATTGGAATACCTCAACCTCATCAGCCTGCTGTGTGTTCTCTGCCTGCTGTATGCTTTACTGAATGTTTTAGCAGGACTAGTTTTTATCTCTCTCATTTGTAAAGCCAGAGTATTTACGTGTCCCTACCTCAACTGCACGGCTTAGAGGGTAGAGACCAAAAGCCTGATACTTCATGGTCAGTGCTTGGAAAAAGTTCTTTAGGTATGGTATTATTTTCATTTTCAATGTCTAGTGCAAGCAGCAAGCATGTTGCTGCTGTTATCTGCTGTGTGATAAAGCCTCTCACTGTAGCACTGTGAACACATAAATTATCACTCAGGAGAGCTGCTTCTGCCGTGGGACCATACGTAGCCCATGCTGGACTGTACTTGTCTCCTTCAGTTTCCTTAACTCCTTATGGCATTGCCCATCAGGTAATTTTTTGCTCTGTTCTCAGAAGGCAGAGCAGATTATTCTTTTCCTTCTTTTTCTCTTTCCAGCTTCTGTTGCCTGCAGCCATTTTAGCAGACAATTTAAAAAGGAGGTGATAGTGGCTGGATGCATCCGTCACAGGAAAAGGCAGAGGAATCAGGCTGTGTGCCATCAACCTCTAACTTCAGCAGGCGGGATGTGGGAAAAAGCAAAGCCCAAGCCCAGCCAAATAAAGCTGGCCTGTAAAAGACCTTCATTCCTGAGGAATTTTTGAATTAAATACTGGCTAGAGCTGGCCAGATTCCACTGAAAATGACTGTCAACTGGATTTAAAAAGCAGGCTTTCATGTATATGTTTTTTATGTTGTTTCCCATTGTCTGTTGATTTCCCCATAGACACTGGGAAATTAGATCTTTTGCTCAACACTTTTGTTCCTTCTTACTTGGCAGATGGGGATTTCTGAATGTGACTTGGAGCAAGATGGCTGGCAATCCAGCAGCTGAGTGGTTGGGAGGATAGTCCCCAGCCTCCTTGGGCAGTTGAAAGCACCGGTGCCTCTCTTCTTTATCTGGACACTTGTGACTGGAAGGGAGTGCCTATGGCACTCGTCCTGTTGTAGTGATACTACTGGAGTCCTACTGCCCTTCACATGGACAAGCTGGTCCTGATTTCACTGAACTTCCACTGTAAAAGGGGTTCATATCTTAACTTCATCCTAAGAATGCCATTTTCAGTGTACAACGGTAGCCACAGATTACAGAATTGTTTTGGTAACTTACCTACTTCAAACGTTGGACTAGGAAATGAGAATTAGTCCCTCCTGGGGGCACAACGCCCTTATTACACTGTATTGAAAGAACTCGGATTTCTTTGGGAAAAAAAAAAAAAAAGGGAACAGCTAAAGCCACCTGAATCCCTCTGTCTGGAAGAAAGCCTGACAGAGACTTGGAAAGGGCAACTACAGTATTTCTTGAAATTACTGAAAGCAAATGGTAATTAGGAACAGCTGGAAATAATGAAATTGTCCACATGTTCGTATGTGGCATCTACACTGACCCAGATTGTATGCCTATGGCCAGAAAGTAAAAACACATCCCTTACAAGCATCCTTGCACTCCATACCACTGTTACATTATGGATTCATTTTTAATGGTACCCAGAAGTGCCATGAGAAGCATAAAAGGATGCATCTGTACAGGACATGTCTGCCACTGTTGGTGTTACTGCATCACTTAAGAGATCCTGGAGTAAACTTCTGCCCTTGGACTTGACTTCTTGTCATGGTCAGCAGCACACAATACTTTTACTCAACCATTTCTGTGATGCTGTAGGTCTTGAGTGCTGTTGGTTGTCTTCCATCTGTGTTACTGCTTGATATAATATTAGGTGAGAAGCATGCCTCCCTAGATTTGGCTGGCAAAGATAAATAATCTTCCACAGCCCAGCATGGTATGGTAGGGTAGGATCTACAGGGCAATTCTGAATCCCTCCTCATATCTCACTAGCGCAGCTGTTGCTGAGAGGTCCTGGCCATAGACCTCCTTTCCTTGGTGAGGGCACTTCTGTGGTCACCTGCTGTCTAATCTGCTGATTCATTTCAGCAACTTGGATTTAAGTGAGCAAACAAGGAGGAAAAGTGAGGAAGGGCTGACAACATTCCCCATAGTGCTGTAATGTTCTGCCTGTGGGAAAACCAGGCATCTGATGATGCCTAAGTGTTCTTGCTGTTGTTTCTCTCTTTCCAAAATCTCTTGGTATGTAAACTGTTCCCTGGGATGTGGAATAAAGTGTAAAGTCATTAGTAGCTAAAGTATCTCACCTGGAGAAAGTGAGACAAACATAGAAATATCATTTCTTTGAGCTTGTCTCACTTGCTACATCAGGTATTTTTCAAAATATGGGAAGTCAGAAAACCATGGTGACTTTACTGTCTATAAATCACAACTCAGTACTTAATTAATAGAGACCTCATGGCAAAAGGTGATCTGAGAAACAGTTTGAAGGGAGTCTGGTTCATGGTATCCTCCTTACAGCACGCAAGACATGTATTGATTCTTCCAGAAGGAGAGGAAGTGGGAAATGAAGCCATTCGGAGGACTGTGGGCAGTACAGTAAGGCCTAACATTTCTGGCAGGGGGTGAAAGAAAAGCTCATCTTTCACATACTGAAACAGTTTTTTCTTATCCAAGACTTAAGTATGTGTCTGATATTTTATTATGTCTTTGAGTACCTAATCTGAGCTCTGAGGAGCAGGAAGACCACAGTTATGATTAGATTATTTTTGATTTCCAGTGTAGGGAGTGGCATTAAATGGCTGTTTTGGAGCTTATCCTTCATTCTCAACATCCTGACTTGTAGGAAAGTACTGGGAAACAGCTACTGAGTGTAGAGAAGTCAGTGTCAGGGCACGGTGTGGCTGATGTCTCCCAGAAGACTGGGGTGTAGGGACCAGGGGTAGTATGGGGAAGGCAGAGCCCTTCCCACCACCCAGCCAGCAGCAGGGCGGCTGAGGGGCAGCGCTGGGCATTGGGCACCTCCATATGGATGGTGATAGATTGAGGGTGGGCAGGCAGGGCAAGGCTATGGCAGCTGGAAACTGGTGTCCTGTGGGATCTCTGGTGAAGGGACTGATGGCCCTGAGGACTGAAACGGGGTCCTAGCCATGAGCAGGGTAGGTGGAGCACCAGGTGAGGGGACCAGGGCCCTGTGTGAGGTTGTCAAGTGCCTGGGACTGGACATGGGTTCACGGAGAATGCTCCCACTCTCCTTTATGCTGAGTGAATTTGGTATGAGCTAGTTAATTACATTTAAATCTTTCATGCACTGTAAAATGTACTCTTGGCACCTTTACAGCGAAGAGAGCTATTGGTGATGCTTGTACAGCACCAAGCAGAATCACAAAGTTGCTCAAATTAAATGAGAGAGCTGATTTGGGTCAGGAAAGAAATGTAGCAATGTTAGGTATGTGCAGTTAAAAGAGAGAGTAAGTAGTCCAGTGAGAGAGCTACATGAATGTGACTATATTGCTTTTGGAACTAGGGCAGATTTAGATCTCTCTTAACTGCTTAATATGGTGGACATCCCTCAGAGGCTTCAGTTTGCACTTTCAGCTGCACGCTCCCCTAGGCTGCTTTAAAGTGCTTCTGACACAGAAGAAATATTCCCTCCTGAGTCACCCCCTTCACTGCAGAGTGCCACAACCTCGAGACCTATGTGGAGACACTGAAGACCAGCACAGACTCTTCAGCAACATCCCCCCACTGAATCAGAAATTGTGCATGACAGTTCCAGAGCTCCAAAATATGTAGCCCTAACTATATTCAGCCCAGTCATGCACATTATCTGTGTTTTCCACTGTCTTCTGCCCAGGGTACTGTGTGTGTGAAATTCTTCAGCCTCTTGTTTTGACTGGAGGAGGCCTAGCCATTTGCAAGCTAAGAATAGCCTAAATATAACTGTCAACAGAAAAAAAATATATATATACATACATAAAAAAATTAAATGCTAGTAAAAGAATGTAAAAAATGGAGCATGTCAGGAAAATATTTTGGCATTTCATTGGTACAAATACCCAGGCTCCCTAACCACTTTCAATACATAATCTAGATTTACTGCCTTTTTGAGATGGCTGAAGTGGGAGATTCTTTAAATCTCGACAAGACTGACCATAAGCATGAATCGTACAAATCCAGAGTTACAATTTTATGGCCTGTGTGAACACTTTTAACTGTGTGCTTTTGAGATTTATTGAGGTTCTCTATGTTTGAAGTGTTTTTGTGAAGAAAATTAGAATGTCAGTTAAAAACATGAAAATTACCCATAAATTCTCTTCGTTTTTGAGAGGTCAAAGGGAAGAAAATGTTGGCTTTCATCTCCCCCTCTCCCTCCCTCCAAAAAACAGAAAAAATTCCCCCTCAAAGAAAAATCAATATTTTTTTCCTCATCTTCTCTCCTGTTTTTTAAAGTTGATTCAACTTGATGAAGGTTACCAGGCCAAAACTGTAGACCTGGAGGATGAAAAATGCCTGAGCTTCACACGCCAGGAAAATGCAAGTAGTGACAAAACAAACTTCCCATGTGTGCCGCTCCCCATTGGCATTGCTTTCATTCATGCAGTTCTCAGCTTCCTAGGCTACAGCATGGAATTAGTTAGGAGTTGGATGGAAACCCTGCAGGTGATTTAAGGGAGCCCTGTAATAGCGATCACCTTTCAGCCACATCATGAAGACCTGAACTTATCACTTAAATAGAAGCCACATCTACATCCCTCCAGTGCAAGGAACCATATTTCAGACCCGCCTCAGCCTATCACCTCCCACCCTCTCTGTCTCAGATTCCTGCTGAGAATGACTGCAGAATTATGGAAACAGCAAGACAAGGCATTTCGTGTTGTACTTCTGATATGTGAGAAAATGCAGAGAATGAGAAATGTCAGGAGTAAAGCCAGCCTTAGGAGATATCCTCTTCTCAGACAAAAGAGATTTGGAAGTACAACCACCTTTATTTTAATGCTTTTCTGAACACCCCTGAATCTCTTGATGCATGGGCCATCACTAATGTGATCAAATCACATTCAGTCTGTCTGTGGATTTCTAAAGCACCTATCAGTGTCGTAGCTGGGTGACAGATTACAAGAATTAGAAGAGACATCACTGCAGTTCCATTTATACCCTATTCTCTGTCCCCCCTAAGGCATTGTAAGATGGATTCTCTGGTCTCTGCTAAATTTGCTTTGCAGTGCTTATGGAGCATAGAGAGAACTCAAACAGGCAGGAGATTCCCATAGGAAAACTCCCCAGCGCAAGGGAGATCTGTGCCACTTGCATAGCTGTTTTGTCTCTGCAATCTGTCCCTCATTCCTCGTCTCCCAGCAGGAGTAGGATGAAATGAACATCTATATTACAACAAATCTTTCTCTCATATAAGGTCCATTATCTTGTTTATGGTGGTGTAAACCGGAACATGTGATGTACTGTTATGGCTTCCAGTTGGATAAGGCAGCTAAGATTTGGATATTTGCCTCTCTGGCACGCCTTAGTCAAGGATCAAGGTCTCTCTTAATCCAGCTCTTTTGCAGGACAGCCATGGGGAAAGACACCCACTGTCTGTTTGCTGCTGACTTTATAGAGAAGGACTGCTGTGTGCAGTGCACCACGTATTGGGCTCAGCCTGAGGTCAGAGAACATGATGAGACATTCTCACAGATGAAGGTTTCCTGGCTCATGAGATCTTTTTGCCGCAGAGGATGGCAGAACAGAACTGTGGGCTTCCCAGGCTCAACCCACTCACAGGAAAACCAATCATCAATTCTTTGCTTCTTTTTTCTTCACGCAAAATAGTCACAAACTCTTTTCCTGACTGTTGTTGATAATCTCCTCCAGCCCCATAAACCTCCCTAAACAAAGCCAGCCAGCACGGTCACTGGAGAGGGGTTAATTTCTAAGCTCCAGTTTTATGTGAATTCATAATCTGCCCACTGTGCAGTGAAGACACAGTTTAAGTTTCTCAGGTTTTATTAGTGTTCCAGTTCTCCCCTACTTTGCTCCAGGTGGGCCCTGCAGCTGGTTACCAAAACTCATCCTGAACTGACTGCAGCCCAGAGAACGTCAGGACATTCCTTCTGGGCTTCCTGTCCAGCTCCTTGCTCACACAGGCAGCCATATCTTACAATCATTGGAGTAAATGTGTCTGATTCTTAAAGCCAGCGTTGTTTTTGGCCTTACTAAACCCATTGGGAGACCTTCACAGAGCTCCAGTGCTCTGAGCATTAGAAACCTGACAAACCTCAGTCCAAATGTATGCATGGCTAGTTTATACCCATTTGTTCTTATGCCAGCATTGTCCTTTATCTTTGAATAGCTCTTTCCTCCTTCCCATGTGTTCACCTCCTGAAGTATGTATTTATAGATAGCAATTATATCCCCCTTTGCTAGGCTAAACAAGCTAGGCTCCTTAGTTAATTAAGCTCTAGTGAATGATGCAAGGCCAAGCACCATGGATGCCCAAAATTTGCCGCGATCAGGGCTATGTTAACAGATAGTCGGGAGCCAAAAAGGACATGCTGAGTTTTACAGCACCTGCTTCAACTGTCCTCCCACTTCATGGGAAGCATCTTAGTTCAATGAGTGATCGAGTCTTCACTAGCCAGTCCTCCATTTTATCTTTAAGGTAAAGCAGATGTGGACTGCCTTTAAGGCACCCTGTTCTGTCCTGCTTGACATATCCAAGCAGCTGAGTAGCCCATACTACATTAATCACGTTGAGCTTTATTTTAAACGCAGAATTAAAAAGTGAAAAATGTGGGAACCTCTGTTGCTTGCTTGTTCAAAACATGTCCAGACAGAAACTGAGGAAATATGTGAGAGGCAACAGTCCTGCATCAGCTCTGGAGATGGACTGGAGGAGTTAACACATTTTTTCCAGCTTGTAGCACTGTTGTAATTCATCATTTCTATAGCACCATAAATTAGATGGCGCTTTGCAAACACAGAGGCAGTTTTTGCTTCCCTGAAGTCTCCAGCAGGACTCTCAGGATAGGGTGCCTGTCTGAGGTACACTTTTCCCCAGAAAGGCTTGTACTGTGAACTCTGTGCCTACAGGACTGCACCATTGTCCCACTGCAGTGGGAGTAAAAAGTCTGGGGAATGCAGAAGGCGGAGAGCTTTTTTCCCAACTCCTCCATACCACAGCTGGACTTCTCATCTCTCCATGGCCTGTTTTAATGTTGCCCGGATGGAGAATAGGCTTCTTGGGGCTTTGATTCAGCCTGGCTCTCCTCCAGCACTATCCACAGTACTCCCTCCCCTTCCATATGCTCTCCATTAACATCCTCCTGTCTGCTGAATAAGGAAAGAAGAACGCTCCCAGCCCCAGCCAGAGCCCCTGAGCCAGAGGAGTTCATCAGTCAGACTGGTTTCTCCTGAACCCAGAATAGGCCTCGTTAATGGGCCAGGAGGGGATTTTATTTTGCCTTTCAGCTAGTGGCTGTGCTGAGCCAGGAGCAGAGTCAAGTTACTGTGTCCGGGAATCTCAGCTATTCCAAGAGTAGGAGCAAGTGAGCTGCTGACTCAGGAGGTTTCCTCATATTTTCAAGCAGGGCTCAGTCCTGTCAGAGCAAACTGAACTGTTTGTCTTGCTTTCTTCTAGCCCCAAGACTGGGATTAGCAGAAGTCAAAGCCAATGGGAACAGTCTGGGGAATGGAAATCGAGCAGGACTCTACATCACACCTTTTTCTGGCATGGCCACAAGTCCTTGCAGACACTGAGATTAGTCCTTTTACTCTTTTTTACTCTTCTCCCAGGAGTAAATAAGTGCTGTACAGTCTATAGTACAGACATCCACAAGCTATGAGGCAGCTCATCTTTATTTGCACCATTTTGTAAAGGCGGAAAAAAAATCGGAGGGTGAAAACAGACTAGAGAGAGAAAATGTTTCCTTGTGATTTAGTGTCACAAGGGAGGCTGGTATTCAGGCATCCCTGTCTCCCTGCACTCTGCCATCATCCAGAGACCACCCTGCTTCCATTTTGTGCAGGGATACAGGAGGCTGTCTTCCTTTGGGCTTCTCAAACCTGGAACAGTTGCAGGCTGTGGCTGCTACAAGCAGTCACACTGAGTGCAGGAATCTCCTCCTTAATTCAAGTCTACCTATGTATTTTATTTCATTAATAGCATCCAATTGCTAAAGGTTTGTAGAGAAGATGAGGCTACTAAAAACTAAGAGCCTCCAAACTCACCCCATATGAAGCAATGCATGCTGCTTTTCTCAGAGTTTGCACCCCTCCATCTCCTTGCACTTCTGCAAGTCCATCCAGTCTGTTATATTTCTCTCTCACCCCCTGAAAACTTCTCTCAACAGTAGCAGTCACAACTCTCTTCTTCCAAGTACTGTTAGTCCTTTCCTCTTTGCTGCCTGCATCTGTGGGCTGTTATCTCCAACTGTCCTCAACATATCCTCAAACTCACCTCAGCAATGAATAACCAGCCCAAGAGGGAAAAAAAGGGCAATTGGGTACAAGCTGGTACTTATAAAACAGAACATTTCTTTCTGCCTGCAGGTATTGGCATGCGCCTGTCCCAGCCACTGCATTAGGATCTGATGTAGCAACAAAGATGGGTAAAAGCTTCTCCTACTTTCCTTCGCTCTACAAGACATGAAAGTCCCCAGCTAAGAGGCGCTTGGCCTGTGGCCCCAATACCACTTATCCCTGCAGTATGATGAGATGGATAGGATGTCTTTCTTAGCTTAGTATCTCACAGAGATTTCCCTTCCTATGGAGAATTTTCAGCTAACTTTGTGAGCACTTAATATCCCTCTAGAGATGCTCATCATTGCAAAGGCAACAAGCTGAAGACTGTTGCTGGCCCACGTGCCTTTGCACACTTGCTTTAGATCATGAGCTCTGCAAAAGATGCACAAATGGTGGTCAGGACTTGTGATGAGTAAAGGAAAGCAGCAGATGAAGGGCATGGGCTGGGACATTTTCTTTTCTGGTGAACTGACAATCTTGATTTTCTCTATTACTTCTTAACATGCCATTTGCATCAGGATAGGAATCTAATCTACAGTTAGCCCATTGAACAATGACCTCAGGAAGTCCAGATGTCCTCATCCAAAAACCTTTGACTTGGACGGGACTCAGTAATTTTGTTTCAGCTATTTGGACATGAATTAAGTATGTGGGACTGCAATAGAATAAAAGCTAGCAGGAACAGATTTCATTTGGACACCTGTAAGACAGGGTTTACTGAAAAAAAAAAAAAGAAAAAAAAAAAAAAGCAGGAGAAACTTGCTCTTATAAATTTAACCAGGAAAATGAACTTGTTAGTCTGTCATCTAGCCTAGTGAGTCACATGTTGTATCTCTTGGAAGCTGGTAACACCCCAGAAGTCATTAACTTAGCATAATACGTGCTTAACCAACATTTTGTCTCATATTAATAATAGCTCCAACTGGGCTTGCATGACAGTCTAGAGAAGGGGACAATTGCCAACAGGTGCCTAAGAATAGAGCACTCTTTAGTATTCAAGATGTCTGGAAAAAGAATTTTAGAGCATTTGGTTTTGAATCGAAGGCTTCTATTACAAAAAGTGATAGAGATGTTATAAATAGGACACCATGTTACAGTTGTATTGTCTAAAAAGCAGAACATAGGCTGAGTGAAAAAGGTGGGCACGGAGAGAAGATGGGGATGCCCTGAGCAGGATGGCTCCCATGTGAGGGCAACATTCAAAAGATGGGATGATGCTGGGAGCTCCAAATCTCTGGCTTCAGAGACAAAGACCATCTTGAGGGTGTCTGGATAAACACAGCTAAGCTATCAGGATGGTTCATCTCCTCAGAGGGAGGGAGTCCAAATGGTGCAGTGTTGCAGGCAGCCAGAATAACATGCGCTGCGTGACGTGAAATATTTAAGCACACATGGGCTTTTCTGTGTCTCCTGCCAATCTGCAGAGAGACTTGTTCTGTAAGGAGCTGTGCTAAGGAGAGAGAATTTCTCTGATTGGCATAACCTAGCAGCCTTCCTATGAGGGCCATGTGGCTGAAAGGCCTGACTTGGTTATGGGTAAACCCTACAATGTCACACTTACCCTTCCAAAAAGATGAAGGTATCTACTCCATGTCTGTCTTCCAGATAGTCCTGCTCTTCCTCAAGATGTAAACCTGAAGAAACAGAAATGCTCCAGCTGCACAGGGCAGCATCTGTGACAGGGAGGAGCACAGCAGGTGAAGATGTGTTCTGTGCTCAGTCCCTGCCCTTCCCTCCAGGTGGCTTCTCCTCCATGCACAGGGGTGCCACCTGACCCAGCAGGCATCGAGCTGCCTTAGGGGATGCACATGTGCCTACTTGACTCTCTCCTAGAAAACCTCATGCCTTCCCTAAGCATTACTCACACGCATACATATGCATACAGATGTAAACAGCATGATGCTGTATTAACACAGACCTATGATAATGGCAGTGAAACATGAAAGCTTCTCTCCTCACACTTGCTTTTCCAGTTTGAAAGAGCAGGAGTGAGCCCCTGCACAGATGGCAGTGGAGTACAGGCTCCAATTGCTTGCCCAGCAGCCTGGCTGCATTTCTGCCCGCCTTGCACCAGCATAGCAATAGCACTGCCACAGGCACTGCAGGGCAGGAGCCTTGGGATGCTTCTGACGCGGGTGTCATTTGGTGTCATGGGTAATTGTTGCTTCTTTACACAAAACAAACAAAGCCCTGCTGTACCGTCAGAGTCACCTGCTGTGGTTTGCCCAGGGGGAGAGAAGCAGGCAGTCATGGTCTGGCTGATGCAAGAAAGCATGGCGTGCTGCTGGGGGGATTAGTGGCATGCAAAGCCTTTCTGAGCACACGTCAGTTCAGCTTTCCTCTCCATACGTGCACACTCCATCCTAAACATGGGAACTGTCTGCCGGCTGCACTTGTGGAAGCAGTCAGATTGAGTGTTTGTAGCTGGGGGACTTAAAGCAGAGTGACACGCTCCCTCTTCTCCCCAACAAACCAGGGCAGCTGGAAGGGCTGAGGCTGGCTGGGAAGGCCACGAAATGGGAATCGCCTCCTGAGGGTGACCAGGCAGAAATCAGTGCTCTTTGCTAAAGGCTCTTTCCGCTCTGTACAGCAGGGCCTGGTGAAGCAGGAGGAGGTAAATGCTGTTTGTGGAGGAGGCAGGGTTGGTTTGCCTGGTTGCAGGCAGGGCCAGCTGCTGCAGCCGTGACCCAGCCGCAGAAATCTGAGCCTGCCAGCAGTTGTGCTGGGGAGGGCTGTGCTCTCACGTTTCCGTTTTGTTGTGGAGCCTCTGATAAGTAGCGGCCTTGCTTTTTTTCTTCTTTCCTTTCTTCCTATCTTTCTTTCTGTCTCTCTCTCTCTTTTTTTTTTCTTCCTGAATGTACTTCCACAGTCTCAAGGAAGGAATTTAATTAAAAAAATAAATAAATAAATAAAAAGAGCTCTGGAATGGGAACAAGTATGTTTCAAATTACAGAAAGGATGTTAAAGGTTCAAGAATTTGCGATCTGACTCCGCCTGTGTCTGTCTCCACCTCCCAGAGAGCAGCTCGCCTTGTGGCTTTTCCACCACGGCGGTGGGGCCGCGCTGCCAGGGGCCGGGGCCGTGTGTGGTGGGTGCCACGGCAGAGCAGCGGCCCGGCAGAGGCACCGGGCCTGTCAGACAGCTTGTTGGGACATTGGGCCTGCCGAGACGTGGCCAAGCTGGGACGTGGCCGTGCTGGGACATGGCCTTCCAGCTTGCACCATGCCCGGCTGTTGCTGGTAGGGCCTCCCGCACCCTCACAAGCTGCATTTCCAAGGGGTTCAGAAAACCTTTTTAGCAGTGCACAGCTTGGCTTGAGCGCAATCCTTTTTTTGTCTCTCAGGGTGTGTATGTGCAGGACTTTTTCTTGCAGTGGTTCGGCTGCATCCCAGGAATGTGCTGGGACCACTTCTGAGAGCACAGCGCCCTCTGCTCGGTGGAAATGGACAAAGGTGCAGCCTTCGCGGGGGCCAAACCCAAGGTGCACGGTCCTCCTGTGCTGGCACCCGAGAAAAGCAGTGCTGCCGTGAACACCATCTTGCCTCACAGTGGGACCAGGCCCCAGCGGCTGAAGCTGTGCTATGGGCTGTAAAGCTGTTCTATGCTCTGGTCCCAGCTCCCCAGCTCAGACTTCTCAGCACGTGTACTCAGAGTCACTGGTGCTCCCACTTTGTCTACGCAAAGATGGGGTGAGAAGGAACCACTGGCAAAGAGGACAGTCACAATGGCTTGATCTTCCCTGAAGTTATGGCTGGATCTAGTCTCAGGCCTTCATGAGGGCCACACCCTGTAGACCTCCATTATATGACTGCTTAGTTTATCTTGTGACAACAAATGCAGGCATAGACATTAGCGAATTGACATACTCGATGTGTATTTGGCAGGACATTATTTCCATGTCCTTCCGTGACACGATCAGATCCTCCCTTCTCCCTGAGGCTGGGAATACACTGGTCCCCAGAAAGCTGTGCAGCAAGTGAGAAGTGAGGGCACAGAGAAGGCCACCAGAACAATCTGCCCAGCCTGCAGACTGTGTCCTGCTGGCATCTCATCAGCCTGCAGGAAAGTAGTGGCAAGGAATGAACTATGAGTTGACTGAATGCTTCTGTGGGCCAAATTCAGAATGCAGTCTGTTTGCTGGGTTCTCTGGGGTAAGGAACTATGAATTAGCTTCAGTATTACAGATAGATAAGGAATCACCTACTGAATAAGAAAAGAACAACTATAACTTACATTTTCAAGAACTGAGATTCATTCTGACCTATGTTTTTTCCAGTGTCTTGCTAAAACATTTAGCATCAGTCAAATGACCCAAATCCTCTATCTCACACTGAAAAAAATAAATTCTGTTGTTGCAAACTTTCACTTCATCATGTCTTCAGATTTGGTAAAGTTGTTGTGATTTATGCAGGTAAGGATTTACTCAATGAATAGACAGGGAATGTAAGCATCTCAGTACACCGTCAAGTGTGTTGCGCATAGCATGCTCCCAATCTCATGATGCTGGACTTTGTGCACAGCTGCAGGACACTCCTTTGAATAAGGCACGTGTCCACTGATATATGCAGAACATCTTTTGGTGTACCATTATATGAATGGGAGGCCACTGGAACAAAGAACTATTGATGCAAGCTTAAAAGATGACGACCAATATCAATGTATCCACTTCCACAGCGTATGAGATTTCTCCTTTGAAAGCGAATCCTAAAAATCCTTTTGGCCAGTTCAGCGAGACAAGCTGAATAAGCTGAAATTGCTCTGCATATAACATTAGTTGTGTTGTATATGTGCATACATATATATATATATATGGGATTTTCAAAGATTATGACTAGCAATGTCTTTTTTTTTAATGCAGAGCTGTATTTCATAGGTGTTGCCGTGGCACCTAGGCAATCAGTCTGAATGGGACCTCCTTCTGCTGGGTAAGGTCTGTTACAGATAGAAGATATTCCCTGTGAGAGATCTAAGTGTTCATTTAAAGTAGCTAACACATTAGATACAGTAGTGTGCATGCTGAGTTTTCAAAACACGTTACTTAATAGTAGTTATTTGCTTTCTACCGTTGAAGAGAGCTGGCTATGTCACTTGGCTGTATCACTCTCCCAGCACACAGAAGATGCAGCGATTCTGTTTCGCTGGCTTTCTGCACTGTCCAATTTTGTGCTGGCAGGCTGAATTCCTGAGGTATGTCAGATGAGTCTCAGAGCAGCCTTAATTTATGGCAGCTAAAACATTTCCTTCTGCACCATTTCACAGGTGTGGGATCAGGCGAGCAATTCATGTTCCATTCCCTGCCTGTCCCTGCTCAGCACCCAACTCAATTCATCCCCAAAGTGCCAGTACAGGGACAAATGCTGCCACCAAGCTTAAAAAAGCTTTATTGATATGAAAGTGTTCAGAGAGACTCTGCAACAATACAGACTGCAGCCACATCCCTCCACCGCACTGCCTGCATATGAATTCATAGAATTAACATTTTCACTGGCACTTACTGATTTTAGTTGGTTTTAGTTGCATCAAGCCACGCGGTAGGACAGAATGTTGCACCTGGAGATCCTCCCCAGAGATTCACTCTCTTTTGATTTAACGTGTTTGGTGAAGTAGGTAATTTTTACTTATCAAACCCTTCTAGAAGCTAGAAATTTGGGTTTGAATTTGGTACAATTTTTTCAGGTTTTTTGTGATTTTTTTTATTTTTATTTATTTATTTATTTTTTTAAAGAAAGAAACCATCCAATCACCCTGTAGGCTTTCTGTGGTGTAAATGTACAACGTAGCTGCCATCACTGTTGAATCTGAAGCTTAAGAGAACCAAATAAAAGCCACACCTGCTGCAGGCCAGTACCCATCTATATTTGATTATGTTGCTTTCTTACAGAAGAGAGAATTTTTCATGGCTGTAGCTAGTCTAGAATCTTAAGGGCGATAATTGGGCAAATCAGTTTAGTTGGGCAGCCAGTTCTATGCAGACCTAAGCAGAATAGCAACGTGTGACTAATACACAACAGCACTGCGCATGAGATAAAGATACACGCATAGCGTAAGCAGCACAAACCCAGGATGCTATGGGAATAAACGATGAAGATATTTCCTAGTACATGCACGGAGTCTGGCAGGACGGCAGGAAAATCACCAGATGACGTCCTGCCGGTGGCATTTTTTCTCGTAGAAGACACAAAGTCTCTTTCAGAAGAGAACATGGACTCCGCTCGGGGCCGCCGGGTGCCGTGCTTTGCTCCCACCGCGGGGCTGCGGCGACACCCAGCGGTCAGGGCGGGCATCGACACCGCGCTGCCGCAGGGCCGGCCTCGGCTCCTCGCAGCCCTGGCCCAGGAGCGTCCTTCCGTCACGGGAGCGGTGCGTCAGCTGCTCTGTCTTAGGAAGAAGAAATCTCGAAGTGCAAAATGATGAGCGCGCCGCCCCCTTCACGTTTTTCCTGTGTAAAAGGATGGGCTTTATGGTTCGGCTTGGCATTTAGGAGTAAGATCTTGCAGGTCTGGTGTCTGGTTCTGTGAAACATACCTCGGTGCTCATTAACAGCCAAGGAAAGCTAATAAAACGTTGGGAGTTTTTAGGAAAGGAGAAGAGAATGAAAGGAAACAGTGTTACACTCATGCATGTGCAAACTCATCAGTGTCTTGAATGCTTGTTGCAGTTGTGATTCTTACTCCCATATATTCCACCTGGGAATGGTTCTGAGAAGGGAAACGAGGATCTACAGAGTCTGTCCTATGAGAAATGATTGAATAGTTGGCATGTTTCAGCTTGGAAGAAAGAAAAGTGGTGGGGAAGTGTGGGAGGGTAGAGAATACGATACAGGTCTGTAGGCCAGTGAGTAGCTGTGAGATAGATTTGGTAACTGGCTCCAACTCTTGACCAAAACCACCATACTTGCCTTGCAGAGGAACACTGACTTTATTTCTACATTCGATCACTTGGACTCTCTCAAATCCCCCCAAGCCCAGGGCCACTGTGAATTTTCTTCCAGTGTTTCTCCTACTATATTACACTGGCTGACCTGCCTTCTCACTTCATTTTTACATCTCCTTTATTTCCTCTTTCACAGGTTTCTGTTCTGGCTTCTGCTCTTTCAAGTGACTGGTTGAAAAGAAAGAGATGAAGCAATATTAATACCTGAGCATCAGCTCATCACTGACTGAGGAAATGGTCTGAGGTGGAAACAGTAAGGACAGCAAAGGTGACAGCTCTTCTGACTCTTGTCTGCAAAGTGAATATTGCCACTAACACACCTAATTCAGTGTTAAAATGTACTAAGCAGCTTGATAAGGAGTATCTATATTTATTTTTTCTTTCCACATCAATTCAGCAGCAGCCTTTGTTGTCCACTGGGTTTCAGTGGTTCCTCATTTGCTTACTGCTCAACCACACTTTTGTAATTTGTGCTTAAAGTACTTGGTTACCTATGTAACCTGATTCAAGATTAACCAGGCTAAAGCCTATACAGTGCCTGAACATAGATGCCTTTAGCATGGCAGTGATAGATGAAAAGGAATAAAGACTGGATCTAATAAAGTCATTCATAACTCAGCTGCTCTTTGAAAACATTATGAGGCTGGGAAATAAAAAGATTTGCAAAGCTGACCCATTGTTTCTAGCCTTAAAACTAGACTACGGCTTATATTTAAACCCTACAACATGTACACTAAGGGGTGGGAGTATTTGGCCATCATTAATAGGGCTTTCAGGTTATGAGTCACATGTCAGAACTGACTGCAAATCTAGGGGGAAGTCTGTTGCCCAATGACAAGGGGTTTAGCCTGCAGCAGCTGGCAACCTCCAAGGAGTTTGTTGCTGACTGCTCAGACTCTCAGAACTTGGACATGATTGCTACAGGCACTAAGAAAGAGGCACTTTAGGCACTTTCAAGAGAATGAAAAGTTCTGTAGTTTGAAGGCGGGTTTCTAGGGAAAACTAGGTCTCCTAAGAAGAATGATCAGAGAGAAAGAAAAAAATAAAAGTCCCCGAGGATGGAGGAAAAGGTCTGAAGGCATAGATATGCTGCCTTTGCAAATTGTACTTTAGCTTCGGGGGAAGACAGTATTGAGCTGATGCTTCTCATGCGGGTTTATGAGTATGAATGAAAATGCCATTCAGCTTTGAGATCCATGCACTCTCACAGGAAGTTCATAAAACAGAAAAATAATCCTGACTTGTAGTTTGGTTCTTTAAAGCTTCTGAGTGTATGAGGTGTGGTGTGATCTACCTTTCACTTAAGTAAGTAGTGTGTAATAAATCTTGCTGGATTGATAAGAAACGTGTCCTTTTAACAACTAAATTGAATGAGGGGGTGTTTACTTTATATTATAAAAATTTGGAGAAAAAAAAAAAAAGACAGTAAATAAGTGGAGTCACTTACCTATAGTCTACAATCCCTGTCTGATTCTGGTCTAGTTTTCGCACAAGTTCCACAATTTGGACCCGATCCAGTTGGATGTTTGATTGCTAACAGGAGAGAGAAATATTTACAAATCTGTTCATTTTACAGCAGAAAAATCCTCTGTATCAGATTGGAGTGTGGCCATCTCCTAATAGGTGAGGAGAGAGCCTGGTTCGTGGAAAAATACAGGATGTAAAAATTCAGAGTGATGGTGGGGAGGATAAAAATAATGTGGGTTTTGTGTTTTTTTTTGCAAAGGTATAAAGTAGCATGATACAGAGGTGACCAGTGCTACTGGTATCATCACTGTGGTAATTCTAGCAAGAAGAGAATTGTCTACTCAGTGTGAAGGAGCAAGGGTTTAAATAACTCACTTTCTCATAGCAGTAAGAAATGATTATCTGTTAAGACCAAGTAGTTATATCCTGTACAAAAGGCTGACCTCTGTGATTTTTTCAAGGTTCTTGTGATACTCTAAATTTGATCAGATAATCACTGATGCCCTCTGCAGTATTTACTGAATATCACAGCATTTCTGTTGGAATCTGTTGGAGGCTCAGCTTTTGCAGTGGGTGCCTTTAGCCTACTTGTTGGAACATCACCAGCAAGGCTGACTGTTGCTGTGGTGTAGCAGAGGGGTTTCCTCAGAGCAGTATGCTGTTGGAGGAGCACGATTTCTTGAACACACCTGCATCATGGCTCTCCTGAAGTCTGACACAGGGATCTTCATGTTTCCATCCTTGTCAATTTTCCTAAAAAAGTCCCAGAGTCGTAGGTTGTGTTCATTCAAATATTTCTAAGAGAAGCAGAGATAAAACACAGGCACAACCATGAGATGAAACAGCCACTGATGCCTGCTGCAAGCTCTCCTCTTATTCCTCCATCCTGCCTTTACTCAGCCTATCTCTGAGATGTATTTCTCCTTAACTATTTATGCAGCCACTGTCTGAACAAAATCCCACCAGCACTACTTGGCTGGGCTGTCTAATCCAAATACAATCCTTTTCTCCCAATCTAGGATCACTTTAGTTTCTTTTCTCTGGACTCCTATCTGTTTGAAGGAAGGTTACCGTAACTGCTGATAGAAACTGCAAAGCATGCCAGTATGAGTGTCAGTCACTAGCTGTGAATCACAGCAGCACTGTTTGATGTGAACTAGGAGCTTAAACTTTTACTTAATTTCATCTGAAGTCATACATACAGCAAGATTTCATCCAATTACCTAAAAATCTCCACAACAGCTAGAAAGCACAGAAAAGCTGGTAGTGCGAGGGTTATTAACTTAGTAGTGCTCCAGTGCCGCGTTGCCTTCCAGCCAGGAGGATAGCACCATCTGCTGCTATCTATAGAAATTACAGATCTTAAAAAGCTAAGCATTTTCTAGTTAGAACAGTATTTGCTTATATTACCATACCCTATTTTTATGAAACGCATTCATTTTGATGCTAAATCACAACTGTCTGTGAAGAGTTCTGTGAATTTCAGCTATGGTAGTGGCTTGGTGAGCAGAGTGCATGTTCATTTTGATCAAACCTGAAACCAATCAGTTTGTCCTCCTCAGCAAGGAAACATCTATTCAGATGGAAACGTCAGACAACACAGTGCAGTAATTACAGCACTTTGGGCTTGCTTATGTTGTCATCTCTGACACTGCTTTTTGAAGACTGTCAAACTGCACAGCTTCTGTTAGTCAGTATTCCCAGCCGTGGGAGAAATAATTTGGATGCACTTTTGAAAGAGAAATACATAGATGAATGATCTCATACAAATACATGGGATTATTATTACTAAATCACAACTATGCAAATCAAAAGCCACCCCCGTGCGCATTTTATTTTAGCCCAATATGCTCAGATCCCAAAGCATTCAGCTTCTCCTGAAAACTAAAGGATTTAGTTGGTCAATCTGCATGGAATAAGAGATGTGAATGTGCAGTTGTGATTCTGAATATACTTTTCTAAAGGAATTTGCCTGAATTTCCTACTTGGAAGAACGCTTATCCATTCCAAACTCTTTCTCTTCAAGTGCTTGAGGCATGGGTGCTGTGTACAGGAGATCTATGGAACAAAATTCAGTAGCTCACCTGAATCACTTTCATAGGATTTGGATGACGATTGGAGATTTTGGAGATGCAGCCTTCAACTTCCCCATAGATAACATCTAGTTCAGGCCGTGTTTGGTACACTAACTCCAGCAACTTGATAAAAGTTTCATTCACCAGGACATTCTGAAACACAGAAGGAGGGATAGTGAGTGTGGATGACCAGAGAACAACAACTTGTTTGTATTAACTGATCTATCTAAAGCCAACATTAACTACCTTTTCCTAAGGTGATGCCATTTTCCTGTACCTGATCTTCACTTTCAGGAATCCTATGGAAGCCTGACCCTAAATAAGTGTTCTTAGTTCTCTTTTCCCATATCTGAGTCAGAAAAGGACCTATAATTTACGCAGAAATTAATTTAATTAAGGTAAATGTCCATCAGGTAAATGCCTATACTGAAAACTATACTGAACATTAGGCGATCCGTGTTCATCTCACAGACAGTTCTGCCCAGATCTCCTCTCCATTCTAACAATACGTAGACAGTCAGGCAAACACTTAAGTAACCAAAATTTGTCTTAGAGTTCAGAAAAAATGAAAACAGTATCAGCCAAGGAGTAGAAAGATGAGTATCCCTGGCAACGTGGCTTTGTAGCCCAGACAAGAGAGATGAAGCTATCTGGGAAGAGTCTCTGTGTTTTCAGATGAAAAGTAGTTATGGTAAAACACTGTTTCCTTGTCTAACCCTAAAGAGGAAATTCCAGTTAGCAGTGCAAGGCCTGGCGTTGCTTTTTTCCTAAGGATTTCAGACAGAATAGTGGCAGTTCAGCATGTCAGATCTCACACTCTGAGTTTTCTGTTTATAGAATGGACAGCAGCACAGTGTCCTGTTTCAGGGTTTTGTGATGTTAGTTTACTGTCTGGGGAAAAAAAAAAAAAAAAAAAAAAAAAGATGTCACTGTAATTTATTCTACCAATATAATGAATTTACCTTTACCTTGACTGACATTTTGAAAACATAATTACAATTTTCCAGAAGAGTAAGGAAATACAGTTGTTCATGTGTTATGTTAGCTACATATTAAATTGATGGAAATTTCAAGGCAATTTAGGAACAGCAAATTCACAAATGCTTCTGTTTTCTGTCACTGCAGAAAGTTTCCAAGGCATCAAGCATCATATTTTTCCCTGAAGTGTATTTACAAGGTATCCCAATAAATTACTTTTAGCTAAAGAATTTACATTACAGTGAGGTCTTGCTTGCTATTACTTGTGAATAGTCTTGAACTAGTCTGAGTCTGGCTGGGGTTACTAGCCTTCATCCAGTACCCAGTGTTTTTATGGACGCAGAGTGGCTCACTGCCAAAGCCATTCAGACCTTGATGAAATACACAGGCTTGCAGCGCATTTCAGTCTTGGGAACTCAGCACAGAGACCCAACCTGTCTCTGCCTGCAGCTAGCTCTTTCCAAGGCTTGCCAGGCTGGGCTTGACCCCAGGAGAAAGGCAGCAGGCTGCCAGTGCGGCCTCAGCACAACAGAGCACTGCACCTGGCCGAGCAGGCCGTGCTGGAGTCAGCTTGTACCTGAAGGAAGCCAGGTGGTTCTTTCTGCGTCTTTGGCACAGTCATCCCACAGCCCAGAAAAACAATGCACAGGCAGCTGATAAGTAATGGACATTCTTTCATGCTGTGATGGTGAAGATAGGCATGTTGGCTGTTTTGATTTGTGCCTTCCATAAAATATCTGATTGCCAGTAAATGCAAGTTGAAAGTCTATGAAGGTAGATTATGGAAAGAGTGTGAGGAACAGCTGTGCTTAGAAACGGGAGAAACGGTAGAAATGTGCTTAGAAGCAATTAACTACGGCATTAAAAATGTGTCTTTCTATCACGTTGCCTTTACTAGTGCTGTCAAACCTATGCAGAGGTTTCTAGAAATGATCCTTATTTGAAATCTCACTTACAGACACGCTAATTATTCCTTCTTTGAAAGTCAAAATAAACATTTATCACCGAGTACAGGGGCAGAAAAGGCTGCTGTTTGCATCCTCCCTTAGGTTTCTTATTAAAGATTTTCTAATTTCTTAAAGATTTAGGACAGCAGAAGAACTTTGGAGGTGTATATTTGCAAATATTCTGAATTGAAATACAGGAGTACCTATATCACAGGTTGAATGAAATATATAGGAGAGGATAGATGTTTGTCTACAAACATATGATTGAGATACTGTAAAGACATCGTAAATTTGTGCCACTGACCATTTACTTTAGGAAATGCCAGATAATTTAGGCTTTTGGAGGGGTGGAGAAAAGAGAGCATTTGTTAACACTGAAAAGCAGAAATATTTAGTGAAATTTAAAATTCTAAATATTAATTAACTCCTTGCCTCAAAATTTCTCAAGTGGCTCCTTTTAAATAACTTCAAATTTAAATAATTTCAATAATTTCTTTAACTTCTCAAAATTTAGCCATAACATATTACTTTTCACAAGGTTATGAATTGTGTAGGTTACTAATAGTAAAACTAACAGAACCGTGCATACTGTATCGAAGCCTTTTATTCACACACAGACTCTTTTGGCTTTGTTTTGCAAAATGAAGCAGTCTTGGCAAATAATTTTCTTTGATGTTAATTTATGCAGGAAAAGATGTCTGCCCTGGAGGAATACCCGTTCTTTCTATCTCTGCTGAAAGCCCTTGGTACTCCCAGCAAAGACCATAGATAAATATTATTTATTCTGCTTTGTTTTCATTTCTTTGATACAGGAACCATAGGACAAAGATCCCACCTGTTATCCAAGACTCCAGAACTCCCCCTGAACTATTCAGCTTTTTGCAAATGTGAACATAATATTTATCTTTCAAGACTCAAATCTGATTTTTTGAAAATGGTCTTTCCTTTAATCATGGCTCTCCCAAAGATAAACAGAGGACCCTGAAGCCACTGACCCATTCTGTAAGTATGTCCATCCAGGCCTGCAAGCCACTCTTTCTCCCACTCACATGGATGGGAGAGATAGGAGCGGACTGTTGCATGCTCAGGTCTCTGCTCAGCATGGGTTTGGGATGTAGCTCCTGCTCTCACTTAGGAAATCAGAAGCATTTGTAGGACTTTCCGAGCCATTTTAGAAGTAGCACATGAGGTTACAATAATATGTCATGTTACCATCTTGCTATGGAGAGAAATGCATATTAATATTTGGCCTCTCTGATTCTTATCCTCTCACTTTAATTTTTTCCTTTGCTTTAATTTTTTTTTTTTTTTTTTTTAATAAGAAACACTGTGCTTTCAATGCCTTGAAGCATCCATCTCTTTCTGTTCCTCTTTCATCCTGACAGATCGAAGCACTTTACAGTATCTAGCATCTTAGGCTACCCTGGAGGGAGGCAGCTCAGGGGATAAAGAGAATTCATCCTCTACTGTGAATTCACTCCTCCTTCTGCTTCTGCTGCTGCAAAATTGAAGGGAGTGAAATGTGATGATTTTACAGGCAAATCTCTCCAGAGATAGACCAAAAATCCATAATTTCCTTGTGGCTCCTACAAGGGCTGCAAAATGGTAGCTTTTTTTTTTTTTTCTTAAATAATGGCTATGCATAAATAAAACAGACAGCAAGTCTCAAAACAGTTTTGAGGGGGACAGCTCTGAGGTTTAACTAGTTCCTAAAAATGTGTGCTGTATGGGCTTTGAAGTTTTCTGGTACATAAGCTCTTACTGAGATGTTGATCTCTTCCATCATGGAATTGGGGTTCTTTCTGACAGATCCCACTAGCTCAGTGGCGCCTTCCACGGTCAAGAGATTATTGGCCATCTGTGGAAGAAGAGATGTAGACAGACGTAGTGAGAATGAAGTTCTTGTGTCCTTGCAGGAGGCATGCTGTAACCTCAGGAATGACCCTTTCTTCCCATTCTTCAGCAGGCTGTAGAATAACTGTGATCCCTTTTGATGCATTTATTCTTTGTCTCACCATCTCTTGTCTCTATCCTCAAAACTCTGCAGTGCAGCTCTCCAGTGGAGTTGCCTTCTCAGTCTCTATCTGTCTCCATCTACAAAATTTGACATGTCCCTGATGTGTGTCACATGGGAGTATGTGATGTGGGGTGTGCTTAGTCATATGATGGCAAAAGGCTGGGACAATGGACTGTATTTGAGGATGTGTTTGCTAGTAAAGTTCATCTGAACAGAGAACCCTGTGAGATGGCAAGTGCTCCTCAGGACTTTTCCCATGCCCTTTGGATCCTCTTGGCAGCACAGCTGATCAAGGCTCAGGCTGATCAGCTGTCTCAGGCCTACAAGTTCAAGATATTTAGAGTTATGGGGCTGGCACTGCCATGTACATTCCTTAGTGTATGAACATCACCTCTTCTCCAACTTGAACTTTATATGTACTCTCCACTCCAATTATGTGAAAAAAACCATGGTGGTTAACATAGGCTAATGGAATTCTAAATTATTAACTCTGTATTATTTACGTTATCAGCTCCCAAGACAATCTGTACAGCTACATAAAAGAGCACTTGCTCCCCTTTGCACCACTGCAAAGATATTGTTAGGACAATAAGTGCTGTGTTGCACATGCTGCTTGTAGGGTTGCCAGCTCTCAGAGAGGAATGCTTAAGCTTTAGCTAGTGATCTTACCTTTGACCATGTTAAGAATGAGGCAAGCAGCCACATTTATTTATGTAATCTAAACCAGCAATCCAAAAAAGGCAGTGTGGTTGCAGTGATTTACAAAGATGGGGTGTCCAAAGACAGACCTGTACAAACAGTTTTAAAGATGTCCCTCAACCACCATACTGCCATTTGCAAGCTCTGAGGGTGACGACATTAGCTTTGGCTGAAATGAGAATCCACCTCATAAGCAGGCTAACTTTTCTGAGCAGAATTCCTACAGAATGACTTCAGATTGAGAAGATAAATTAGCTTTCAAGCCTAACCTCTAAAGCTAGTATGGTTGGTCATTCAGGTTTGCGCCATTCCAAGATTATTGATTCTTAGCTTATCAGGATCCAGTTTTGGCTTTCTTTTTCCAAGACTTGATAAAACACCTCAGGGTAGTGCTATGGCATTGCCTTGATGTAGGAATAGCAGTTTGTCCTGTGTTTGAACAAATTTTTAGCAAATCATTAACAGACTGAGAAAGGCATGTTCTGTTCTACTTTCAAATCCTTCCAGTACTTGAAAGGAGCACATAAACAGGAAGGGAAATGACTATTTACATGGGTTGATAGTGATAGGACAAGGGGGAATGGTTTTAAACTAAGACAGGGGAGGTGTAGGTTAGATATTAGGAGGAAGTTTTTCACACAGAGGGTGGTGACACACTGGAACAGGCTCCCAAGGAGGTTGTGGATGCCCCATCCCTGGAGGCATTCAAGGCCAGGCTGGATGTGGCTCTGGGCAGCCTGGTCTAGTGGCTGGTGACCTTGCACATAGCAGGGGGGTTGAAACCAGGTGATCATTGTGGTCCTTTTCAACTCAGGCCATTCTATGATTCTATGGTTCTATGATTCACTTCTCTGTTTGAACTTTTGCCTTATCTTGAAGCTTAGAATATGTATAAATCTGTATATTCACAACTCTGTGTTATGGATATATGCAGACCTGATGAATGCCTGGGCTCCCTCTTGATTGAGACTAGATATGATAGGAATCAACCACTTTGGGTGTGGTGTTATGCCAGGGCCAGCATTTGGGTGATATTTTGAGGGAACAGCGCAATTAATTTTCCCTGGTAGAAACTCAGAGCATAGAATTTCCTTCTGCTTTGTTCACCTTCAAACCAAAGCAGTACTCATCTATCCTATTCTAGTTCAAACTGCTCACTCTGTCTTTTGTGCCTCAGAACTTTCTACTCCCACCATTTTTTCCTCCAGCCCTGTCTGGGCTTTATTTTACCTTCAGGACTTTGAGTGTTCCATTGACTCTAAGGCCTTTGCAGATCTTCTTGGCTCCCTCATTGTTGATCTGGTTGTTGCTGATGTCCAGATGAATCAGCACATTGTTAACTTTGAGAGCTTCTGCTAGGGCCTGTGCTCCCTCATTCCCAATGCTGTTCCAAGACAGGTTGAGTATTTTCAGTGCAGCATTGCCCTCCAGTGAGAGAAGAGAGATCTCAGCTACTGCATGTACACCATGTGTATCGCTCTACCCTTTCTTGCTTGGCTGAGACAGGACTACCTCTCAAGTCACATCCAGCCCAGCCCCAATGAATCCAACATCTCTTCAATGTCCCAGCACCTCTCCATCCACATGAGTCACCAGACCTACTCACTACTTTAATTGTTCACCTGGCACTGCCTCCTAATGTCAGTAGAATAAGCCTGGCTAGAGCTACTGAATCCTGCTCAGATCTCAGGTATGTGAGTTCCCAATCAGCGTTTCAATCAGCTTCTGATAGTGATCACTGTGAAGGGTATCACAAGAAAGGAGAATTCCTACCTTAAGACCTGTGCCAAATGCTACTGTTCCCTTCCTCCTCAGGTGGTTCCAGCTCAGGTCCAGAATCTCCAGTGTTGTATTGACAGCTGAGAGAGAGAAATTGAGATGTTATCTTACGAAGAGCAGTCTGAGCACAAATGCTGACTCACAGGCAGAGGCTCAGAGCAAGTTTGCTGGGGATTCAGCAATAGCTGTACCTACAGTCTTCTCTGTTTGCTGCATCCACAGAACACAGAACAGGCTACTGGTCACAAGCAGAAAGGGAAGACAGCTTTTTTTGGCTTAGTCAAAGAATGCATTGCAAAGGAGGGAGGTAAAGAGAGGAAGGATTTCTTACTCTAGTAGGCACTGTTTCTCACTGGAAAAATGTTTGGATGCTCCTTGCCACATCCAAATCATCAAGACTCATTCTGCCTATCTTTGATTAGCAGAGGAGAGGAAATCGGCATCATAATAGTAGCTGTGCCCAGCTGTATACTTGTCAGTGCCAATTTCCATGCAGAACACACATCACAGTTTAAGTTCTACTTAGAGCAGGATATGTGTGAATTCATTTGTGTCACTGTGACACTGAGAGGAGTAGAAGTTACTGCCAAAGCTTCTCATCTTCAGAAAGAATTTCTCATCCAGATTTTCCATGGATGGGAGGATGGACGGAGGCAGATGGTGAATTTAGCTAACTTTAAAATATTCCTTTAAAAAAACAGATAAGAAGAAAAACAGATTCTGCAATAAGCTCTGCAGCTCCTGCCTGTATTGAGCTGGCAGGAAAGAAGAGCTGTAAGAAGTTTTAGTTTGGAGATGCATTTTTTCTGGGCTGGGAAGGTCACAAGGTTCAGTATTGGTCCCTGGGTTCCTTTCAGACTTGTGCAATGCAGGGACATACTGCCTAGTCCCCCACTGCAGTTTTAATTGTCCATCTTTTAAAGATATGGGCTGTAATTAGAAGCAGGTTCCTATCAGTGTGAATACTGAACCAGGGGAATGAAATTGCTAATTAAACCAAAGACGTGTTACTGGTATTCTCAAGGAACACAGGATGCTCAGGTCACAGGCTTGTGCCTGTCATGGTAGTATTTTCTTGGGGGTGCTGAGGGAAGAAATGCTGCCAGATATCCATGCAAGTAATTTCCAGTGCACAAATAGTACCACAAATTAATGACTGATTTTTACTGTTTTGTTTGTTTTCCCTCTCCAGGGCTACTACGCATCATGGATCTCACTTTGTCTGAAGGCAGCTTTATTTTATTTCTTTCTAATCTGCTTCCCTTGCTGCTTGATACACAATGATTCAAACCACTAGGGTTTGTGATACTTAAGAAAAGTTTCAATTAGTGATCAAAAGCTTTAAACAAACAGTTTTTACGCTCTTGAATTCCATTAAAATGTAATTTTTTGCTTTAAACACTGTAAAGGACTTCTCTTTTAGCTCCCTCTCTCTGACACAGACTCTTCTGTTATTGTGGTTTTTCATCCTTCATTTCTATTGTGAGAGAGCTGTGAAACAGTGGCTATAGTCAACTGTGATGAGGGTGAGCTGCTGGACCAGCCAGAATCTCTAAATCTGGTCTTCTGTATTCCCACCAGGTCAATGGACAAGAAGGAAGTACATGTTCACCATGCTGGACCCATTGTGTCTCCCAATGACTGTCTGCACTCCTGGCTCTTGAAAAGTAATAAAGTAAGTTACCGAGCATCTGTCCTAGGAGCTGTCCTCCCTTCTCAGAGAACTCATTGTGGCTGAGGTCCAGCTTCTTCACTTGGTAATTGCTCTGCAGAGAGACAAATGTGCAGGAAGAATGAGATCTTCCAACCAGCTGCAGCCGGCTGCCGTGCTAAGGCCTCAACATGAGGATGAAACAGAGGGATATTGAACACGTTGAAATCTACAGCATGTGGGAGTTCATCAACATGGAGATGGTGGCACTGTGTACCCCAAGACAAAGCTTTGTCAGTCATACGTCATAGCAATTATCTTCCCAAAACAGCAAAAGCAATGGGACTTTGTGTTGTGCAAACTTCTCTCACACAGCTTATGTCTGATCTGTAATACATCCGATTCCTGCCCCCTATTTCACTGCCAGCACTGAATCCTAACCAAGAGCACTTTCTATCATCAGCCTAAGGCCTTCCCTTGTGGCATCTTCTGGTGGTGCCACATAGTGCAGAAACTTGGAAACAAGAAATAAGAAGAGAAACTAAGATTTTTGCAAAGTGCTCTTATGTTAGCCTACTTATGTCTCTTGAAAATTTGGGATCACCTGTATTTCCTTCTACTGTTACACAGTCTTGAGGTTTTATTTCTCAGCCAGACTCACAAAGCTGTTCAGAGAAAACATTAATCCAGTCCATCCTTCTTTGTATCCTCCAGGCTCCCTTGTTTCTGAAGTAAGCAAGAGGCACTTAGCAGAATTATGCCAGGAACTCATATAGTTATTGCCATCTGAAATTATGCCAAGTGAATAGCAGCTTCAAAATGAGGAGTCTTATGCAATCTGGGCCGCAAGTGACCTTGGATTTCAGGTAACTCACCATTAATGCGTCAGCAAGGCATGATGCAGCCTCCTCTCCAAAACTGTTTCCTGTGGAGGAAAAAGTATGTGAACAGTGCGCTGATCTCTCCCTTGGCATTGTGTTGGGGTCCGCAGGAAACTTTGCTTTTATGTGAAGCGTTCAGTTAATCATGGTCCATATCAGACTTTGATATGTTAGCCTTTCCTCCGCTTCAATCTATAGAAGAGAATTACCCCAAGATGTGGGAGACACCCAGCAATGACCTAAGTTTTTCCTATGGGACTGGTTTGCAGAGGGGCTGGAGGCTAAGCAGGCTGAACACTTATTTTGATCATATCACTATAAATCTAAATCTCCACATTGCCACTTTGGGTTCTTGATGGGACATAACTGAGAAATTGTTTTTGCTCATGGTCTGACTAATGTTCTTGGGATGGGAGACTGAAATGAAACGTGGCATTTCACTTCCACTGCTGTCACTGCTTGAGTGCATGCAGCCCACCTGAGAGCTGAAGAGTATGGAGATAGGATGCATTTTCCAAAAGCAAACTGGCAATGGCTTCAGCCCCTTCTGTGTCCAGGTGGTTATTGGAAATGTTCTGGAAGGAGACAAGGTAGGACAAAAAAGATGAGCTCAAACAGTGAGTTGGCTTCATTGTGTCTTTAATACACAAGATCTTAAGAGAAAAATGCAAGACCAATAATATAAGAAATGTTATCTAAGCAATAACTACCTTTTAAAGCTATAGGTATGCTTAATCCCATATTCTTCCTAGCAGAAACAAAGTCCTAGAGCCATCGGTTTCACATGGATCTTTGTCTTCAGTAAACCAAGAGGCATTTGGCTAAGAACATTTCTTCCTAGTGCAGGCACTAGGAAGAAGTGCACAGATCCCACGGCCTATCAAAATGCATTTTTCATACCTCACTTTCAGATTGAAGGAACAGTGCTAAGGATTTTAATCTGAAAGTTATGCATTACTCCCTTAATCTATTTAGAAAAGTTTCCTCATATCATATTGGAGAATAAAAGTTCCTGACCAAAACATTTTTCTGTTGGCTAAGCATGACCTAGAAAGACCTAGTTCTGGTAATTATTGTTACATCTGCTAATGAAAAGAACAGTTCCAGGCTCCCAGATCTTGGGAGCCTCGTGAGACTCATCACATGCACATTTCTGTTTTTCAGAAGCTTGTACATTTTAAAACTAGATGAGCATAAAATATCATGTCTTTCAGATATGAATATTTTTGCATGGGAGCAACTGTTGTTTGGTTAAAACTTGGAACTGAATGAATTAGTTTTCTTTACTGAAATTCTTCAGATGATTGAACTTGGTAAGCAATACTTTTGGCTAAAAACTGCATCAGATTGGGTACCAGTTCTCGAAGAGAGCAATTCTCTCGTAACATCTCTGCTATGCATATGGCTCCTTCTGCCAGAATGTGGTTATCTTCCAGCTCTAAGTGGGTGACAGTTGCATTGGACTGCAAAGACACAAAGGCAAAAAGAGACACAGAAAAGATAGATGGAAAGTTAGTGAAGTGGGTTGTTTCCTCAGTCAACAGATACTGGACATTTCCTCCAAACCTCAGTAGGCATTGCAGGTCCTAAACAGGACTCTAGGCAAGGACATGGCACAGTAATTGCAGCAAAGGCCAGTAGTTGCCACACAAGGCTTTCCTGTTCAAGGGATTAGAAATATAAGAAAGACTTGGAATTCCTATCTGTAATGTAGGACATTTTCTCTCACTCTACGTATTCAGTGATGGCTTTCAATAAGAGGCCTAAAATGCCATTGACAAAAATGGCCCCACTCTTACTAGGTACTCACCACTAGAGTAATAGCAATGGCTTTGACACCTTTGGGTCCTAGACCGTGGTGGTTCAGGTTTATATAAGGCTTGGCCAAGTTCTGAGCAAAGTGTGAGACAGGCACCACCTCCATCAGTCTGCATGCTTCCAGATACAGATCTACACCCATAACACCTGCAAAGGCTTTCCCAGGATCTGCAGAGAAAAAGTATATGAATGGGTAGTGCATTCTGTGTATGCCATCCATCTTCTGAGGCTGTTTTTCCCAAGCACTCCACTCTCTCTGGGTCCAGAGGGTCCCTTGAATAAAGCACAGCTGGCAAGCATGAGCTAATAATTCCCTAATACCCCCAAGGAATCACTCTGAATATAGATTTCTTGACCTTTCTGTGTTAAGCACAGGACTTGCCCCAGTATCTGTAACATTTCTTCATGCTAGAATGTTGAGATGAGGAGCAGAATTCTTGCCTCAGCATTTGTGGCAACATGGGAGATGGGGACAGCCTGCCAGTTGTCTGCAGAGGACTAAGCAGCCACCTCAACCAAGATCTTGCTCTTTGCCTAAATGAGCACCTCATTTTGTTTTGTCTTGATTCATGACTCAAACCAAACCATCAGCAAACTATGCCAGTTTCTTTGGCTCAGCCTCTGTGTTAAATCTTATGCTACTAATTACAGAGCTAAATTAAGTAACACTATGCAACAACTGCAGAATTTTACTTTTAAAAAGTTATCTTCCATCCAGAATTTTCCCCATACCTTTATAACACACTTCTAAGAGTTAACGTAGCTTGCTTTCTTTTCCACTTGGCATTTGGTGATAAGCTGTAGCTTCTCATCAGTCTGCAATGCGACTAAATCTTTCTTGGTGTAATTGAGAATTTCTGACATCAGGCAAAAACATTTTCACCATTTTTTTTTTCCTTTAAGTCTTAATTGAAGCACGCAGCTGATATTGCCAGCAGAGTGAGGGCAGCTCAGAACATTCTGGCTTACAATCAGCAGAAAGAATCCCAGTGTTCCCATCTTGGCCATCGGGTGTTGTTGACACAGCTGCAGTGAGAAATATCAGTGCAGCTGGCAGCTGTATTTCCACAGAAACCTGTCATTTGGAATTCCTTCATCAAAACCTCATACATAGAGCTCATATTTCTCCATGTTGTTATACACATTCAGTGGTCTGACCTCAAGACAAATTCCCTTCCCATTTTTCCAGTTCAGTCTGAGGCTCTCACAAAAGTCTTTTTTTTCTTGCATTCTTTCTTTCTTTCTTTTTTTTTTTTTAATTTTCCTTCAATTTACAACATGTTAAAAAATGTTCATCGAAAATTATGGACAAGTCCTACTGTAACACAAATGAGCATAAAACTTGTTTAGCCAGAGGACTGACTTCACTATGCAGGAGTTTAGAGCAAGCAGAAAAGGACAATCATGGCAAACCTATGACATACAGACAACAGCCGGTACACAGTATTTCACCAGTGTTTCACGTGCGCTGGGCCTGATCCCCACCCTCCACCCCTGGCTTCTTCTAAGTGGTGTACTGCCCAGGCAGGCTGCTCTACTAGTGTTGTTTATTAAGGACTAGACGAGAAAGAAAAGAATGGAGGAAAGCCATTGTTTATTCTGTACAGAGAGGAGCTGAAGGAAGACACTTGATGTCAAAGTGGGAGCTCCTAAAAGGCAATGAATCCCCCCTGCCTTTCTCAACTGCCAAATATCAGTTCAGATGTCAGATGTGGATGTCAGGACCCTGATGTTGTTGTGTTCTGTGGCCTTCATTTCTGACATATACGTGTTGATAGGTACAACACTGACTGTAAGGGGAAAGGATAGTGAGGGGCAGATGGCAAGAAAGCATTCACCTTCAACATCAAGGTCAGTGTCAGAGCCTTGTGTGGCCTTCTCTGCTGAGGCATCAGACAGTGGAGACTCTGGAGGCTTACTGATATCTGACTTCTCTTCATTTTGATCTGCTGTGAAACCAAGCATTCATATGTCAGTGCCAACCCAGCACTTTGAGACTCCTGGTATGTGACAGAACAACTTCCTACTGCTCTCATTGAAGTCTGCATCTCTCTACAACATTCTGCAGATGTGCTCCTTCCCCAGCCCCGCTTCATGCCAACCACTCCCTGAGTAGGGTCCCCATGTGGTGCTAGCTCTGGCATGGTGATAAGCTCACATCAGGTCTTCATTCCCAAGTGAGCAGCCTTTCTCTCCTTCCCCTGTTTCTGAAATGACCAGACAACAGAAGATTTCCCTTCTCCCTCCCACTTTCCCACAAACCTATAAACCAAAGCTGAGCCAGCTCCTTGCTCTCTGAGCTGACGCAGACTTTCCCAGGCACTGGCACGATACTGCTGGCTGACTGCTATCAGACAGGGATTGCTTTATAGTACTCTTCAAGCAAAGCAGAAGAGGAATTTTTGAATGTTATTATATGTTGGGATTGAGTATAACCAGACTCGATAGAAGTAGCACAGCTTTTCTTGCTTACCATTCATAATTTATTTTACTGTGAGAAAAAAGGAGAATTTGGAAAATTCTTCTTTAAGACAAAAAAATGCACACCGGAATCATCAAGAGTGATTTTTCCAAAATATTTTTTGGTGAATAACTACACTTTTTTTCCTACTGTTTCTTTTCATCCCTTGACACTGCTTTTACTACCTTCTTCCCTTAATCCTTATTTCTCTTCAGAGTTCCAGGCTACTCTGGGTGCCACTTAGCTGTCACTGATGTTTCATGAAGCTTGCAGTTTGGCTGTTCACTCAGATCTGTGTGAGGGAAAGACTGGACAGCTAGCACCTACATCACAGCATTTCAACCATCCCTTCAGCTCCCTCATTAAGATATTTTGATATTTTCCTTCTGCCAGACTTTGTTCAAGTGATGGCTTTATTTGTATTTTACCACAAGAAAGACAAAAGAAAGGATAAAAACAGGTTAAAATCCTGTGTAAAGAACTCACAAGACAAAAAGACCCAGATTTGGAATACTCTAATAATATCCCCAGATCCTCTTTGCTTAATGACCCTACAGTGCTAGTCATCCTGATAAAAAACTTCCCACCCTAGGGATCAGACAGACCTTTGTGTGCTATACAGAATCCCTCCAGGCTTTATCACCTTCTGATAATGTAACTGTTGTGTGCCCACTATCAGCCAACCTGCACTACATGATCTGAGCCTTCTAAGGTAGATCCAGATGTGGTCCTTAGCATCCCTGTGGAACTGTATAAGTTAGCGCTGATTCAGATGTTTATCTTGTTAAGATATTACAAGCAGAAGTGTAAAAGGTATTGAATCATGATCATCATAAATTGTTTGAGTTGGAAGAAACCTTATATATCATATGGTTCCAACTCCTATGCCACAGGCAGGGACATATTCCAGTAGACCAGCTTGTACAAAACCCCATCCAACCTGGTCTTGAACACTTCCAAGAATCATAGAATCATAGCATCATAGAATTGCTCAGGTTGGAAAAGATCTTAAAGATCATCAAATCCAACCACAACCTAACCATACTACCCTAAGTCTAACAACCCTCCGCCAAATCATGTCCCTGAGCACCACATCCAAACAGTTGGATTCAGGGTGACATTCAGGGACGGTGACTCAACCGCTCCCCTGGGGAGCCTATTTCAGTGCTTAACCACCCTTTCTGTAAAGAAGTGTTTCCTGATATCCAACCTAAACCTCCCCTGGTGCAACTTGAGGCCATTTCCCCTCATCCTGTCACCTGTCACCAGTGAGAAGAGACCAGCCCCGCTCTCACTGTAAGCACCTTTCAGGTATTTGAAGATGGGGGCATCCTGGGATACAATCTCTTTTCTGGACAACCTGTTCCAGGTTTCACCCTCCTTATAGCAAATAATTTCTTCCTAATATTTAACCTAAATTTACCCTCTTTTACTTCTAAGCAGTTATCCCTTCTCCTATCACTATAGTCCCTGATAAAGAGTCCTTCTCCATCTTTCCTGTAGGCTCCTTATGTTGGGGAGCCCAGATCTGAATGCAGTAATCCAGGGGGGTCTCACAAGAGAGAGATTATTGTCAAAACCAATGCAGTGAAGAGAGGAGTCTGGAGATTCTTTTCTCTCTCACTTTTTGTGAGGCACTGGGACTGCAGGCACAGCTTTCTGGTCAGCACAGATTCTACCCACCATGAACCCGGAGGGGAGTTCATACCATGGTTTGTTGGGAGACTTACAATGGATGTACTGAGACAATGGCAAAACCCTTCTCATGCTAGGTTGACAGTGCCTGTTGTCTGGACTCTATATTGTTCTCTCTGTTGTGTTTTATAAGTCTTTGGTATACCACACTAGCAATTTATACTGGGATGGTAAAGAAGAAATTTTCTTCTCTTTTGCCTAGCATTACAAAATGCTAGGCATACCACTACTAAACTAATGAAGTCATCTTTCTTAGAATCACTGCTTATAATGGTTCAACTTCAGGTAAGATGAAAATTTTAATAAATCATCCTCCTTCTCTTCTGTGATGTAATCTAATTGATATATGCTAAGGAATTTCAAGTGTGAAAGGAAACTGTCAAGGTCATCCTCACTTCTACATTCCTTGTACCATACCTTAAAAATAATTCAGGCGAACAGCCAGGTCCCATCCTACTATGACTAAGATCAAACTAGAGTAGAATTTAATGAGAGAAAAGTTACATTAGGCTAGGAAATAAGCCCAAAATACTACAAACAGGCAGAGTGCAGACCCAGGACCAGCCTGTCTCTCAAAGCCAACCCATCTTTCCTAGCAAGGGAGGGCTAAACTAGGACCTCATTTTGCACAGTGCTAAGCTACTATCCATGGGGAATGAAAATGCAGCTGGGTATAATTGCCAGGAGGTACAATTGCTGGTACTGGTCAGCTGGCATTTTATTTTCTAAGCAAGGTGCTGGTCTGATTTGTCATCAGCCTTCTGGCAGCAGCCATCTCAGGCCACCAGCAGCCTGGGTCTCCTGGTACCCCATTTCTTGGCAGTAGCATATCTATGCAGCCCAGGTCACAGAAGGGAAGACTTTCACTTGTCTACAACCACTATACTCCCCATATTCCCTGTTGGACCCTGCTGATTTGCCTATTTCTGACTATTTGTAGATAACTAAGCACAGCACCTGTGTCCTTCTCAGAGTCCTTGTCCATGGCTGTTTTCTTGTCACTACCAATGAACTGCAGGTTTATTTGCTTTTTCTCTTCCCTCAATGAGAAGTTTACAGCCACCTTTTAGGCCCCACCATTTCCTCTAATTCATTTGTACAAAGCACAGCTGTTCAGCTGCAATTTAAAAGCCTCTGAGAGGAATGGTGCTATTTGTAAGGTTGACGTTCTTGATTTGTACTGCTTATAAACAGGAGAACCCTGTTTTGTTTTCATAGGAGCTGGCTGGATGTTAGGAGAGCCCTATATTCTCCTCAGCACCCTTACTCCTCCGTTCTGTCTACTTGGCCATTCTGTGACCTCACTTCCACACCCAAACTCTGTGTTCCAGGTTTCTCAGGAAACCAGGGCTGTTTGGTCTCTGATGGTGTCAGCACCCAAGGACAGGATCAGATGATGTTTTGGCTGTGAAAACCCCCAGGTTTGTCTTAAAGAAGATGCCAGATCTCTGGTGAGTCTTCTCCTTCCTTTTGGCTTGGTCCTACAGGTTGTACAGCTTTGTATGAGAAAGGCAAACTGCTGCATTTGCAGTCAGAAAGGAGCTTAGAAAGAAATGGGTGCATTAGCCTTATTAGTCTTCAACAGATTCAAACTTCTCTACTGCCTATTTGCCCATGTGTTCCTCAATAACATGTGGTTTGTAAGCATACCAGCATTTAATGGGGCCTCAAATCAAGTATTCATTTGTCTGGGCAAGTAATGGTGGTGCCAAATTTGGCTCAACACTTATTATTTTATGCAATTTATGCTGAGGACTCCAAAACCTTTCCTAAGAGGATAAAACTAAAGGTGTAACACAAGAGGATTTCTGATGGAGGCTGAGCAGAACTGATGCATACACTTGGAAATCTTTGAAGTTTATTTAAACTACACTGTGTAATGAAGACTGCTCTGAAAATAATGCCTCCTATTTTATTATGTTGGCCCACAGAGGCAGCTGTTGGTGGTATGGCAGTAGAGGCTGAACCTTCCCACCAATATTCTCTTATATATATATATATATATGTATATATATATATACATCTTTTTTGTTTTTTTTTTTTCCCCGTAGGTTCTACATAAATCTCCCAGGTAGTCCACTCATTAGAGGCCACAGCAGGGTTACATTTGGCTACAAAACAAAATATGATGCATAAACCAGTGAAAGGTTTGACCCCAAAGCAGACCTCCATCAGCTTTGATTCTCTTGCCAAAGTTTGTAAATATTTTTCTCTAGCATAGGCCAAACAACAGTGGCAGTCCAGATCCTTGCTTGTCTGTGGTTCTGGCCAATGTTCTTCTCTATTCCAGTCTGCTTATCCTGGCGTGGGCTGGGCCTGAAGATACTTTTTGAACCCTCAAAGAACAGCTTTGTTTTAAATTCTCTGGCAACTTGCCCTTGCTGTCACAAACCCTTCCTCTGGAGAACATCCTCTGTTTTAGGCAGACACCAATGATGGTTTGCCTACTGCAGCGGGATATGGGAGACTGCAGACAACTGCTGTACTTTGCCAGAGACATATGCAGTTTTGGCACAGAGGTTATTCCATGGCATATACGTAGTAACATCAGCTCAGGTCCTAGCCATGGACACCTGTTGTGCTTATCTCAATAAACTAGACATGCACATCTCTTGAAAAGAGTCTAAGGACTCAAGAGTACAGGTCTTAGGAGGAGCAGCTGAGGGAACTGGGATTGTTCAGTCTGGAGGAGGCTCAGAGAAGATCTTATCACTCTCTACAACTACCTGAAAGAAGCCCAGGTTACAGTGATAGAACAAGTGACAATGGCCACAAGTTGTGCCAGGGGAGATTCAGGTTGGATATTAGGAAAAAATTTCTTTTCCAAAAGAGTGGTGATGCATTGGAACAGACTGCCCTGGAGGTGTTGGAGTCACTGTCCCTGGAGGTGTTCAAGAACAGTGTAGATGTGCTGAGTGACATGGTTTAGTGGGCATGGTGGTGGTGTGCTGATGGCTGGACTAAATGATCTTAGTGGTCTTTTTCAACCTTAATGATTCTATAATAACCTAAAACAACACCTAGGGTCCATCCGAGGCACAGCCTGGTAGCACTGGTTGGTGCAGAGTCAGGGACAGCATGAGTCTCATTGACCTAATTGCAAGAGCCCATCTTTAGGGGAGTTTGGAAGAGGGTTACTGAGATCACCCTCCAGAAGTGTGCTGGGTGTCTTTCCCAAGTGGGAGGGGAAACACCCGAGGTGGCACAAAGCATTATCCTGAAAATAGGAGAAGCTTTTAACTTGAAGCAGAGACCAACCTGTAATAAGCGAGAGGTAATAACCAGTATGGATATAGGATCAAAATGCTCCCTACCAGATGACAAGGGTGACTTTAATGGACGTTGCAGTTCAGTTTAGTTAGATTTGCCAATTTTGTATGTTACTATGATACATTAAAAATATTTAATTGGCATAAAGAGTTGCAGTGGCGCTCAGTTCGATTTTTACCTTGTGCACCGCCAAACGCAGAATAAAACAAAATATTAAAAACGTAGCTTAAGCAGGACTTTTTCCCTGAAACTGTCTAGTTTCAGCATGACAGGCCTCAGCTTCGCACGGGCACAAGGTGCTCACAGTGTGCTCACAGCTGATCAGATGGAGCTGTTTTGCAGAGCTGTGACATGCTGTGAGCAAACCACAGAAGGAGAACGCGTTC
The DNA here is from genome assembly GCF_905368555.1 of Meleagris gallopavo. NCBI lineage: Eukaryota > Metazoa > Chordata > Aves > Galliformes > Phasianidae > Meleagris > Meleagris gallopavo. The sequence continues at coordinate 38,551,082 of NC_139408.1, read as the reverse complement.
ATGTGCTGGTGCTTCGACCTGCTGCCAACGGGGTTTGTCCACGCAGCCTGTTCTCTGCGAGATACTGACTAATGTGGGTACAGGTTCGCGAGACACGTAGTGAACTGTAATTACGAACCGCCTGGGACCAAAAGGGACTTTATGTGGTGTTTTTTCAGGGGGTTGCAACTTTTGTAGGTTCCGGAGAACAGAGCGCAAACTTTCATTTGAAAGCACCCCTCCCACGTTGCGGACCGAGCCGGCCGCCCGGCGTCAGCGCCGTCACCCGGCCCCGCGGGCGCCCGGCCCCGGTCGCAGCCCCACCCCGGCCGGGGCCATCCCACACGCCTGCCCCGAGCTGCCGGGGCCGGCCCGGCGCGCGGCGAGGCCCGTACCCGAGACGGCCGGGCAAGGGGACGGCCGCGGCGCGGTGAGTGCCTGCGCGGAGCCGGGGCTCGGGCCGTCAGCCCGTTTCTGAGGCGGGGCCGGGCCGGCGCGTCGCCTAGCTGGGGCCGGGCCGGCGGAGGAGGTCGGGCCGCGCCGCGCGCTATGATCGGCACCGTGCTCTGCTACGTGCTGCTGCCGGCGGTGCGGCTCCTCCGGGCCCTGCGAGGTAACCCGGCCCCGGGCGGGCGGCGGCGGCGGGGCCGGGAAGTGGCCGGGGGGGCTCGCGGGGCCCGGCCTTCCCTCCGCCGCGCTCCGGACGCGGCGGCGTTGCCTCCCACAGGGCGCCGCTCTGGGGCCGGGCCGGGTCGGGCCGTGGGGGCCTCGGCGGCCTCCGCTCCTCAGGGGGAGGCCCTGCCGGGTCCTTACCCAGCTCTGCCACCTGGGTGTGGGGAAGGGGCCCCGCGCTGCCCGGAGTCGCTCTCTGGGGTGGCGCGGCCTTTTCTGCTCGCTCGGCGCAGCTCGCCGCGTGTGCGGCTCCGTGCGGTTGGGTTTGGAGGCAGGTATTTTGGAGGCAGGTCCCGACCCTCGCTCCGAAATTGCGGATTTTGTTCTTGGAGGCTCCGAGCGTGCTGGCTCGGAGCCGCTCTGCGGGTCTCGGGGAGACCTTCGGAGACGGCCAGCTGTGAGGCCTGGTAGCCCTTAAGCGCCTTCAGTTGGGTCTGTGCAGGTTTCACCTGGTTTCCCCGATCCAGCTGTGGCTTCGCAGGCTCTGGTGCTGTGCTCGTGTAGAGCCGTCCTGCCCGAACCGGGTCTCACGTCTGTGGCAGCCATTGCTGCAGGCTGATCACAGCGACCGGCTGGCTGCCCCGACGTTCAGCTCTTGCCTTACAAGCTCCTGTGATAGCCGTGTCTGTAACGGTGTGTGGAAGTACAGTGCTGGTATTTGAGACAAACGTGAGCTTCATTGCAAATGTACAGAGGGAGCTTGTGGGTCTCAGTGCTACATTTCTGACGCACGCAAAAAGCTTTGACACAGAAGATACCAGCAGAACAAGCCTACAGTTATTGCTGACCCTTGTGTGTTACAGCTATGGGTGACTGACTGTTGCAGAAAATGTCTGACTGACAGCAGAAAAAAGGGGATTTGTAGACAACAGAAATCCCTACTTAACAGCAGGGACTGGTATTTGTGTACGGTTTGTAGCAAAAGATCAATATTGTCATCTCTGATGTCAATAGAAGTAGGAAGAGTCCCTGTCATTTTCTGCTTTACACCGCCAGTATTCAGAACTGTTATGTGAACAGCAGATTATGTACAGATATATCACAGATAGTGGTCGCCAGGTGGCCATTAATTCTTATCAAGAATTCTTCTGTGCATATATTCTCTTTAATAAGGCTTTTAATTGCTCATATCTGTCCCCCTGCTTCTTTATTTTTTATCTGTAATTACAGAACAGTTTTTCTAGCACATTGTTGTGACGTAACCATTTTTAATCATCTTATCTGAATAGTACATTTTACCAAATCTCTATAAAGAAACTTGGTCCAAGTCATCACCTTCAAAGCTTGGCTTCTTAACCCATGCACCCCACCAGCTAACTTGTACAGATGTGTATTTGAGAACAGGTGCAACTGCCACAGCACCTTTCAGCTTGACTGACTGGCTGTGGTGCTGCCTGAGCAAGAATTGCACTTACTTGAGTTGGTAAAGCCATTGTTGTGCTGTACAGTTTCAGTGACTTTGACTAAAAGCTAGCTATGGACTGTGATCTAACGTTAAGAGGCAGGGTAAGTTACTCAGTTTGTAACTGTTTTTCTTCAGAGAAGTCATTTGTTTGGTTTGCTACACTGAATGGTTATATACAACAGTGAATTCACTGGAGAAAAAAAAAGTGAATGGGAAAGCATATTCATCTGTTTTATGTTTTGTTTTTGTTTTTCTTTTTTTAATGGCAGATGCTTTCTTTACCTGTCGAAAGAATGTGCTTCTGGCGAAGAGCACGTCCACCCAGATAGAAGGCATCTTTGCTGCAACCAGAGGAAAGTTGGTCCAAGAAGAGCAAGAAGCCCTGCTCCAGCAGTGGCTGGAGGAAGGAGCAGGGAGTTCATCAGCTGGTGAGAGTGCTCCAGTAGTGGGAAACGTATCGGCTGCATCCACCAGCACCTGGTTAGAAGGTTCAGAGCTATTGATGAGTAGCCTTAGTGACCTGAATTCAGCTCCAGAAGTCGTGTGGTGTGCCAGTCAGCAGCTCACGGAGCTATGTGCCTTGACTTCTTCAGAACCGCAAGATCATGCAGAGACTAAACTGGAAAAATTACCAGCAGAGGAAACAGTGGCTGTGGTAGGCAGTGCACCTTGGGCAGCTCTGGTGCCACAAGCAGATCACCAGATAGCTGACTGTGCCACTATCAGTGTAGAAGGGCTGAATGAAGACCCAGCAGTGTTGGCATGGAGTTTACCAGGTGGCACAGAGATGGTGCCAACAGAGCTCCCTGCCTGGCCCGCTCAGGATGCTGTGCAATTTTGTCCTCTCCCGGCGGAAGTACCCTACCATGGTCAGTGTCAACAGCTCTGGATCTAATGTTAGGAATTTGTATTGTAGAGAACCTGGTTAGGTTTTTGTTTCTGGTTGAGGGAAGTAGGTCTGGGCTTGCTGTCAGGGAAACATTGATTGTATCAGACCATACAGAACTGACAAGATCTGCTAGTGAAAGCTATGAAGTCAGGTTTTGCCTAGGACAAGCTGATCACAGCTAGAAGTGTCTGTGCTAGTGGGCTGTCTGAATATTGATACATTACTTCCCAGGAGCTGTGCCTGAGAAGTATAGAAAGCATCCAAAAGCTTGTTGGGTTTTTCTGTATGCTCATCTCTGGTCTTCTGTTATCTCGTTCTCAGTGGCAACTAACCAAAGGAATCCAAATAAAGCATCCAAAACCCAGAGTGGATGAGAGTTAGATTAGAGGCTTAGTTACCCAAACTTAGGGAATGACATTGATATTCTGTGTCCCAGAGGAACAAAAAAATCTGGAGGGTACCCAGAATGGCTGTAATTTGGCCTTGTCTTTTTTTTTTTTTTTCCCTTTTATTTATAGAGATTTTATGGAGAGACTGGGAGGATCTTTCAGTCCAGCCTTGTGAGCTAGAACTGGGCTCAAAAAATAATCCACTCTTTGAATTTCGTGTCATGTCTTACAACATCCTTGCCCAGGACCTGGTGGAACAGGGCCATGCTCTTTACCTACACTGTCATCCAGATATCCTGAACTGGGACTACCGCCTTCCAAATATTTTGCAGGAGATCCAACACTGGGATCCTGATGTGAGTATGACTTAACCCCCTTACACGTTAGTATCACCAGAATTTGAATTTTTTTGTTTGATCTAATTGCATTGTGGCAATTTTTTTCCCCTTCTTTTCTTTAAGGGTGAGGAAAGTAGTAGGAAGATGGTATCTACTTGGTAGCTGAATGCTGATTCCTCTGAGACTGTATGAGGCCTTGTGTTTACATTTTTTTTGCTGCCTAGCTTGTGTTGACTGTGTTTTTGTAGCATTTATTAATACTTAGGTAACAAAGGTTAACTTCATAAACAGCAGAAGTGGAGGAAGAAGAGTAATGTATTTTTGGGGGGAAGGGCTAGGTTTATAAGGCAGCACAGAGAGGAGGCTCACATAAAAGAGGACTTCACGACTTTCTCTGTGAGCCCTCTTTGTGTGATGAAGGAACTTTTGCCTCATCACTGATAAACTAATGTGACCCAGAAAGTTATCACTCTCTAGATGGGAATTACAGGACAGAGTTGCAATCGTGGCCTTTCTATTGCAGGCTTAGTATGTGAGTATACTTTTGCACTTTCTTCCTTCCCTGAAACAAGGTAACTGGCAAATACTGTTGGAGCGAGTGAGGTCTCTGACTTCCTTCCAGGTTCTGTGTCTACAGGAGGTGCAAGAGAACCATTACAGGGAGCAGCTAGAACCGACGTTCATGAAGATGGGTATGTCCTGCTTTTATGTGTCTGTATACCCAGCTCATGGCCTGGCTGAGCAGTGCTTCCCACTTAATGTCTTCAAAGCATTCAGTCTCAAAAGAACTCTTCTTCCTTTTTATTTGAGCTGCTGGCCTTACTTCTGACTTATCTGCCTGGACCTTTACCCTTTCATTTGTAACTGACTTCTCAATTTGAGAGACCAGAATAACAAATCTGTCCTAGAAGGACAAGAAGAGAGAAAAGACATGATTATAAATTATAGATGGTGATTACTGGGACAGAATTGGGTATAGTGCTGCACCCAGAGCATTGTAACTGTATTTTAGAGTAACTAAGAGTAACTGTATATAACTAGGAGTAACTGTATGGTAGAAAGCATTGCAGCTGAAGGAAGAAAGGTTAGAGTTCATGCTTCCCAAACAGTAGTCTTCTCTTATGTGCCCCGACATTGCTTATTGCTAGAGGGAGCTGAGGCTTTGAGGAATGCTGGGGATGTAAAATGCTATGTTACTAAGCAACCAGTGCTTTACAAGTAGAGTTGCTTACTGACAGATGGTGGCTGATTTTTTTTTTTGGTAGTTAGAGCCTAGATCTTTTGTAGAAACCAGGCTGAAAATTAACACAATTGGAATGCATAGGGGCTGGAGAAATAATCCTTCTGGACAGGCTACTGGATTGAATTGTGTTCTTCCAAATCATAGCGAGTACCTCTTCTACAAGTCTGCTATACTAACTTGTACTAACTTACTGGACTTGAATGGAATGAGAGCTTGAGGTAGCAACCAGATTAACTTTTCAATGGGTGATGGTTTCTCTTCAGGCTTTGCTTGCTTCTATAAACGGAGGACCGGGAGAAAGACTGATGGCTGCGCAGTGTGCTATAAGCAAAGCAGATTCCAGCTAATCACCGTCAGCCCCATCGAGTATTTCCGGCCTGGCCTAGATGTCCTCAATCGGGATAATGTGGGTTTGGTGCTTCTGCTGCAGCCCCTGCTCCCAGAGGGTCTTGATCTGAAGGCAGTCAGTCCTTTGTGCGTCGCCAACACACACGTGTTGTTCAATCCCCGGCGGGGAGATATCAAACTTGCCCAGATGGCCTTGCTCCTGGCAGAGATTGACAAGATTGCAAAAACTGCTGAAGGTCAGTACTATCCTGTCATCCTGTGTGGCGACCTGAACTCTGTACCTGACTCTCCGCTTTACAAATTCATCCGGAACGGTCAACTTTCCTACCAGGGAATGCCAGCCTGGAAGGTAGGTGCCAGGCAAAACTGGGATTGGGTGGCTCTTTACTGCACGCTGCTGGAGAAAAGCATGGCTGTATTCTTCCTCTTACAAGAAAGAGTCCCAGTATTGAACTTAATTATTCAGGACCCATTTACCCAGTGCCTCCAGCAGCGCTGAGGAAAGAAGCAGATGAGTGTGTGCATGTTGCTTCCAACACTGCCTTTTTGTTTCTTTTGAGCCAGACCAGTTATAACAGTTACTTCATCTCACATCCTGGTTTTCCCTTGCTGGGTTCCCTTGTGGGATTGTTGTTGCTGGGTGACTGGAAGTGTAGGGGAGCACAAATCCACCAAGGCAACCTGAAATTTTTGTAGGTGTTTGATGTGAAACTGATTTTGTTCATGAAATGGTTACCTATGCTGGACTCTTCAAGTGGCTACCTGTTAATTTATATCCATGCTTAGATACGTCTTTGGCTTTCATGCAAAATTATCAATTCAATAACACATGTCCACAAAGTATGTTCTGTATGGTGACTTCTAGTTAATTGCCATGCCCCACTGCGCTGCCACTGTGAGAGCACTTTCCTGTTTTGCTCTTGGTGAGTGCGTATACATACATTGTCTATAGCTTGCAGAAGTTCTGCTGTGTGTTGCTGATGTTTTCCTCTCCTGGTTCTTGCCTCCTTGCAGGTGTCTGGTCAGGAAGACCTTTCCCAACAGCTGCATTCTCGGAAATTGCTGTCCCCGCTGTGGCCGAGCTCACTGGGCGTAACAGACAGCTGCCAATATGTTACTGTGTGCCGGCCAAAGAAACAGGGTGAGCTCCAGTGTGTGCTGAGTATATGAGCTTGCTATGGATTGAGAGTCTGTGGGCCTTGTTATCTCCCAGAGTAGCCAATGCATGTGTTATATGAGGCAGTCAGCAACAAATTCTATTCTTCTGTGCTTTTCCTTGGTATTTGAATTAAATTTAGTTTTTCTGGACTCCGTCACTGTAGCCCAGTATCTGCAATCATATTTCTCTAGCCTACAGCTGAGAATTCCAAGTAACCATTGCTCCACATATCTTTTATATTCTCAGGCTTGCGCTTTTGTGCAGTTGTAACTGATGTTCGGCATCCATAGCTTTCAACTGCAGGTGTTTGTAAGAGCAATTTTGGGTAGTGATTGCATGCCAGTATTAGAAAATGCCAACAGTTACTTGTTCTCTACTGTTTCTAAAGTGGATTCTAAAAAAGGATGCCACACTAAATAGTTTTTGTTGGAAGTCTGAATATAAAATTTGTATTCAGCCTGATTTGCAGAACTTCTTTCTTTTTAGGCAGACTTGAGTTTCCTTGAGTTGCGAGCTCGCTGATCTGCTTGAAAATTCCTTGAACTTACAGTGCTTCAGAGGGAGCATTCTTAATTTGTCTTATCAAGGTGCTGACCATGATGGATGCATTGGCTAAAGGAATAGAACAGAATACAATTACTGCTGTGTTTAGGTTATTAAGTGATTCCTGTTCACATGGTGTAAGGGTGCTTGGTATGAAACTTGCTGTAAATGTGACTTTGCTGCAGATATTTTATTTTCTTAAATTGTATTTCTGTCTGCAGGCAGACGTAAGTACAGCCGAGACTTCCTGCTCCAGTTCCATTTTTGTGATGTTGCCTGTGAACGACCACCAGAACTGGTCTTCTTGGAAGGTGTGACAGATGCTAAACCAGGTATTAATGGGGTAGTTTTTCAGCTCACAACTCTCCTAGCTATATAGCGATGAAAAACTGTTGGAAGTAACACCTGGTACAAAAAGGGAAAGACAGAAAAATAGCATTCTGTGGCTGTATGATTATTAATCGATTCCATAAGAGATCAGAGTATACTCTTACTGCAGCACTGACAGTGTTTCTTGAGGTACCCTGGGTTTCAGACTCTTCTGGAGGCTACATCTATGTACATCTGTCTGGAATCTCTCTACTCCTTTGCAGACCCCCCTCCATACTGGCCCAAGAACACTGCTCCAGTGAATGACCCTGATCTCCAGATGCTCATCCCAAGGTAATTTGATGCACCTTCTGTGGTCCCAGTGTTTCACTTTCTGCAGCACTGAAAATCTGTTTGAAGTAAAGACTGAAATAATTGTGAGGGTCCACTCAGATCCCAGCAAGTAAGTGATATTCTGGCACCATTGGGTTGATGAGCTCAAGAATGAAAGGAGTAGACAGGACTGGGTATAGGACATGAGGTGAGCTCGTGGTCTGCTTTGTGCAAGAGGAGTAAATAATTCTGACTGTCTTTCTGTGTGCATGTTTGCAAACTCAGAAATAGTTTGGAGAGTTGTATCGGTAAGGGAACTTCCAACTTCATCTCTACTGCAACACTGAACACTGCATCATCTGTTTCCTTTCTTGGTAAATTCTGGCTGTTCACTTGCAGGTCTGCAGGCGTTATCCAGCACGGCCTCAACCTGACCTCTGTCTACAGCCATTTCCTGCCGCAGAGGGGACGCCCGGAGGTCACAACCATGCCCATGGGGCTCGGTGCCACTGTTGATTATATCTTCTACTCAGCAGAGCCTGTGATGAATGGAGACAGAGGAGGTGAGTGTGCCAGTGCAGGGGTTGTCCCTGTGGTGTTGGAAGAGGGCTGTGAGGTGTAACATAGTTTAGCTCTGTGCTGGACAGAGCATTTTGTTAATCTGGGGTAGATATACAGGGTGTAACTTTGACTGAGGTGATGCACAAAGTAGAAGCAACATATGCTCAGATATCTTGAGAAGATAGTGTTTGTCTTCCTTGTGGAAAAAATGAAGCTGCTAAGGGAAGATTCATGTAGGCTTCCAAGGAAGCCAGAGCAGAATACATTCTTCTTCCTTTGTTTAACTATTTGTGCTCCTGGTAATAAGCAGTGCTGAGTCCTTAGTTCAAGGCTTGGACTTCAGATCTGACTGAGACCACACATCCTCCTTTGAAGGAGGTGACTTGTTAAAATGACATCATATCTCTGCTACCTGGAATGGGAGTTAGGCTGATGGAAGACTGCATGTAATGCATCCAGGAACTGCCTTGGAACTGGTTTTGGATCATGTCAGGATCAGCTCTGGGGAGGAGGTTAGAAACAAAGAGAATTAATTCCTCCATGGGGAATTTGAAACTATCTTTAGGACTTATGGGAAGTTCCTTTCATTTCACTGTAAACAACTACCTTGTGAATTTAGAATGTACTGGATTTTTTGTGCCTGCAAGCATATGAAACCATTGAACTGCAGCATTACAGGATGCTCACTGCTTTCATATCCAGGCTCAAAAGTGCATTCAGTGTTTGTGCAGGTTGTCTTTCTTCATCAGGGAAAGGACTGGAAACCACTGACAAGCATCCTTCTGCAAGTCTGTAGAGATATCTGCAGCTTCAGTCTACAGTTGCTGTTTCCTTCCACTTTATCAGGTCGCAGGCTGTACCGAGATGGAGTCCTAAAGCTGCTTGGCCGCCTTTCCCTTCTCTCTGAAGACATCCTGTTGCTGGCAAATGGCTTACCAAATCCGTTTTGTTCATCTGATCATCTCTGCCTGCTGGCTAGCTTTGGCTTGGAGATCTCCAGCCTCGGAGAGGGTTAGTGTTGGTTCCCTTTTGCCTAAAGAAAATATATTCTGAATATAGCTGTTTGAGACTCTGGATTTACAACCAGCTTGCAAGAAAACTCTTTTATTTGACGTGCCTGAAGAGTCCTTTTCTGCCCTCACGCCCTCACAAAAATAGGGATGAGTCAGTTGGAGCCCTTTCTGTTGGTATTTTGTGGGTCTCTGCAATTCTGTGTTTCTGCACAGTTGTTTTCAGGCATTATCATCTCCTAAAGGGATCCTTGTTTCACAGCTTAATTTAGCAGATGTTTTAGTGCTGCAGGAACCAACTTTGCTCCCATGTTTGTCCCCTGGTAAGGTCTTCAAGGATCTGGGAAATACAGATGGATTGCTGTCTGCTTCTGGCTACCAAGCAGCAGGGCATATGTACACCAATATTCTTTCACACCAAAACAATGTTTCTTTTAATTTCTGAATGATAATTTATGAAGCATGGTCTTTAGGAATGTGGTGCTGCTTTTGAGAGTGGATCTGCTAACTGCTTAGAAATAGGTTTTTCTTAATAATGGCAAGGGCTGTATTGCTGGCAGAAGAGCTTGTGCAGTTGAGTAGTTTCAACAAGATCATCCCAGTGAATGTCAGGTGAAGAAAATTGTTGGGTAAGGCATGACAACTCTAGAGGCTGTATCTCTGGAGGCTCTCAGAAGAGTGATAAAAATTGAAAATGTGTTAGAGGAAGCAGAAACATCGAACGAAACAGTTGAAGGTATTGTGAATGCCTCTACCCTTCCTCTGTGTCTTCTCAATTCCATTTTACCTCTCTGGGGACAGAGAGCCAACTGGTAGCAGCCTGCTGGGCCAGGCTATGGGCTTTCTGGAGCTAGCCATGCTTAGGTAGGTAGGACCCATTGGACTAGCTCTTGTCTCTGAAAAGATGCTGGGAGGGAGGGGAAGACTGTTTCCTTGGAGGGAGGATTGTCAGTCTCTTGGTGTCTCAGCTTGTACAGTACAAAAAAACCCAAAACTGTACCTGGTTCTGAGGCAGATTGCTTTGTTTAGCCTGATTTTTTGGTGCTCGGTTTTGCTATAAGAGGAAAACAATATGGGACAAATATTTCTAACCTGTTTGCAAATGAGGCACAGAATCTTGTCCTGCCTCGGGATTTTTGAGAGGGTATGAAAAGACTTGAAATATCATTTGCTCTTTCTGTGTTATACTGGGGGATTTTCATATTTTAAATGTTACTTTCTGTATTGAAAAATAAATTTTTTCTAATTTAATGAAAAATGCAAAGTAACCACAGCACCTTGTGCTTCTGGCAGCTGAACCCTTAGAGGAGTTCCTCTGCAAGGCTTTGCTGGCTGGGATGTGAAAGAGGAGAATGTGGATTAGCTACACAAAATAGTAGTAATGAAAAATAAAGGCAGGGGTAAGAGTGTCTAGCTGTTGTCTCCCATCATATCCTCACATCCCAGATGTCTATGTGGCATCAGAGTTTATCTTGCGGAATGGTTTTAGGAACCATCCCCTTCTTTCCAAGAAAGCAAATACTGTTGATCCCTTAGAGCTTATTTCTGTGAACTGAACGAAAGACATGGGCCGTGCGCTCTGTTCTGTTCCCATACAACTCTTAAGAACTGTGCATCCCCTTCTTGTCCCCGCTGCGTGGTTTGTGTTTGCCTGCTGATGAGTGGATGGGTTTTGCTACCCCAGCTTGGATACTACGTGTAAGAGTCTGCACAGTGAACAGAATCTGGAGGTAAACAAGTCTGCAGCTTTCTTCATCATAAATTTCAAAGTTAATGGTTGTGGTGTGGTGCTGGTGTTTGTAATTGGGGAGGGATGCTGAGCTGTGTATTTCTGTGGATGTTTTTTCTGAGAGTTGCTTTAATTTCTTCAAGTACTCTAATTCAGATTTTATAATTGCTTTTATTTGTGCAAGGGGAAGAGAAAACAGAAATCTGTGCAACTGAGAGCTTTATTTTTCTGCCAGGCTGTTTGTAGGTTGCCAGATCGCAGTCTGGTTGCAGATAACTCCCACCAGCTGGTAACCTTGTAAAGGAAAATTTGAGACATTGCATGTTTAAAAACAACTGACCAAAAGCAAAACAAAAATCACTGTGACAGGTCACTTAACACTGTGACTGTTTGCTTAGGTTGTAACTGCTGGCCCAGTCTGATAGCTTGTTAATGGTGTGTGTGTGTGTGTGTGTGTGTGTGTGTGTGTGTGTGTGTGTGTGTGTGTGTGTGTGTCAAAGTCCTCCTGATCCTCTGCTGCTTTCCACTCAGGCGCAAGAAATGTGCACAGTTCCCTGTCAGGTGAGCTGGTTGCCCAAGCACCTTCGCACTCCTGTGATGTAGTTGAGTTTCAACATCACAAATACTTCTTCTATTTCGTTCAAACCAAAGACTTGACGTTTCTTTTGGCTAACTTGCATGAACACATCTCTCAGGGAGGTTTTAAGTTCCAGCTGTTTTGCTGGAGAATCGGTTTCACAGGTCAGTCTAACACTTTGTTTTTCAGTATATGTGAAATTGTATGGTATGGACTCGGATTAATTAATTTGCTAAACACTGTGGATATGGAGTCAAGTGCTTAGAAACCCTGGGATGATGCCCACAAGTCTTCTGCTTCTCTCTGAAGGTTGGAAGACTACCAGTGTCCTGCATCTCACAAAACCTTGGCTCACGCATTTTCTTGGGCATTCATAGATTAAACTGTTTCAGAAATGCAGCTCTAACAGTTGATTGTTGTGGTTGTTTTGATCACTATGCCTAAAGCTCTGGTATAGACTCCTACAGACTTGATCTGTTTCAGGAAAGAAAAACTCCTGTTCTAGAGCAATTCAGAGTTAACATCAAATGGATCTGGAGACCTTTGAATGCCTCTTGATGTTGGAGGCTGTAGGCAAAGTTTGTAGATAGGAAAGATGGAAATAGTCCCTGCCACTAACACAGCAACTATTATATAGTTGTAGGGGAAAACAATATATTCTCTGATGCTTTGAGAATCTCACATAGTGATATAATAAAGGACTGTGGTAATCAGCAACTTGTGATGGGAAGCAGAATTAGGATTCCAGATGTAGCTCTTAACACTGTTTCTTGACTGAAGCGTGTAACTAGTTGTCATTTACATAGTTTTCTGATGCGGAGAAGCCTGTAAATGGTTCTGAAAGTGGAACACGAATATCTGCTATAGCCAGAAGAAGGAAGTGAACTACCTATGCCATCTTTGTGATAGTGATGTAGAGCTCAGGGAGGTTGGTACTTATGGAAAGGGGTGCCAGAGATCACTGGCAGCGTGTATAAATATCCTGTTATGTCCTAAGCTGCAGGAACATGCAGCTGTAGAGGCAAACACAGATTTAACAACAGCTTAGATTGCACCACAGCTGCACGGCCGTATTTAATTTTGCCATTTAGATAGAAATTGGACTTACTTCTCTTTCTTGGTCTTAAGTTTATCACTTTAGGAAGATGCTCTTTGTGATCAGTTCTTCCAAAATATATGGGATAGGAGGAGTAATAAACAGTATAATTTCTCTAATTTCTGTCTTTTTGTCAGAAAATGAACCTTGGCTCCCACTTGAGGTCTTCTTTTTCTGTGTCTTTTTCTTATGAGGTATCTTTCCAACAGCTGTTTTCCCATGACATTGGATGTAAGATCCAGTTAGCTTTTAAAGTTACTGATGTTTATTTTTCTTCAGCTGTATTTTTGCACTTAGAAGCTATGGGAGAATTATTTAGGGCTAAGCCATATTAAATAATCAGTATTTTAATAGTGTCAAGCTGTAAGTGGCTTCCTCACCCCTTATCTGAAGAGTTTAGTGGGAGGAGTGGGAGCTCTGAAGCCAACACTCAGATAGGAATAACTCTTGTTGTAAAAACAAAAAAATTCAAGATTTACTGTTAGTGCCCTGTATGCAAGCTTCTTTGTAAGGCATGGGAAAACAGGGCCTTCATTCCTTTCCTTTAAAGAGTCTTCCAGAGGATCTGAGAAAAGTTGAGCATCTCAGAGATGCTCTTTAAAGGACAGATCAAGGCATGCTTTGTGCTCCTACTGATTCTGAGTGATGTTCTCAGTTAGCATCTTGCAGATCAGGGCTCTGCTAGAGTGCAATTTCTCCTCCCAGTTTTTACCACCTTACTAATGAATGTTTGCTGTATGTACTGTTAGGACTTTGCAGACAGGCAGTGTTCACCCAAATATGGACACTTTCCTTAGGTTTCCTATCGTGCAAGTTAATTGAATTGCTGTCCGTACCTGGCGGTCGCTGCCTGGGTCGTAGTGTTTCTCATAGCTCTCATCTGAGACACTAAAGGTGGATGCTCACTGCCACTGCCAGTATGCATGATGTATCAAAGTCTGGTACTGAGTTTCTGTAGAGAACTCACCTGCCATAACAATAACAGACACCTGACTGACCAGCCGGCATTTTTCAAGGTCCTTGCTTTTGTCAGTTGTACGAGCTTGGCTTCTGCTAACGTGAGCTTTCTGCCACTTTCCAATGAAAATATCTTTCTGGTCTTGAAGGTCTTTTCTCTTTTATTTGTTTGCTTCATATCTAGCCTGCACATTCCTGTGCTCTAAGGGAATAGGAATGCTGTATAGTGGAGCTGGAAATTTTTTCCAAACCGTGGTTAGACAAACGCAGCAACTTTCAAGGTGCTGAGGTGGCAATGAGCAACAAACCAAACTAGAAGTTGGCATGCACTAGAACAAAAGATGCATTTGTTCCATCCAGTCTTTCCTTTTACATACAAAAAAGACTTAGCATGAAGCCTTGGGTTTTTGTTTTTTTTTAAGTCTGCATTGATAGTCTGTTGCTTTCTCCAGCAGCCTTAATTTTATTCATTTACTGACCACTTTCAGCAGCTGCTCCTGAACTGGGAATTGAATGCAGCCCACCACCACCACCACAAACAAACAAACAAACAAACAAAAAAAAAAAAAAAAAAAAAATCAAAACACCAATGTAGGTGTCAACAGTTTATTGGAATTAAGATGAAAGTCACTGCCAAAATGAAAATACAAATCAGGAAATCCAACTTAACTAAATTAATTGAAGTTTCTAATGGCTTGCTAGCCAAAGTATGTCATACATCTTTCCATAATCCTGTAGTCCCTGTTCATAAGGTCCTTCTGGGCTTATTTCTGCTTTCTCATGGGTTTCTACATGCTTCTGTGCATGTGAGATCCTTAAATTTTGCAGTCATGAGCTTCTCAGCATATTAGGTGGCAGTGCTTTTTGGTGGTGGTGTTTTATTATTTTTAATTAGTGCTTTTAGCTGCTTTTCCCAAGCAGGGAAGGTTTCTCACTGATGTCCAAGTAGTATAATCTCTAATTTAAAAACCTAGAATTACAGGAACTATTAGGGGATAGCATGATAAGAGAGTTAGCAGCAAGTCTCACAAGCATCTGAAGTACAGGTTTATAGAAGTTGCAGTGCTTAATTATTTTTTGCTATTATTAAATGCCTAAAGATGAATAACAGAGCATGGAGCAAGAACCTTTCTGCTGCTGCTGAAGTCTGTCATCTTCCGGGCTCAGACACAGACCAGAAAGTCTTATGATGTGATTACTTTCTCTTGTCTGTTCACACCACCTATGAGGTACTATGCAATTACTTCCCTTTGAGACAGAAATTGTTTGTATAATTAACTTAGCTGAGAGAGACTACTGCATGTGCCATGCTTTGGAGTGACAGGGTAGGTGATGTTTATTGCTTTCTTCTGCAGTTGCATATACTGTAAGCTTGCTTGCCTACATCTTTATTACTTATTTCCCTAGAGAAGGGGTATGCTATGCCTGAAAGATGATAGCCTGAATAAAGTTGGATCCCACTTGCTGGGGAAATGTACTGAATGTTGCAGCTGACTGTCCTTTATTAACCCAGAATTTGTCTGAGAAGCCCTGGTGAGGTCATTAGTCTGGAAGGCCACTAAACTACAGTGCTTAAACAGAATGGGCTTTTCTGCCCAGGAATGGAAGCTTGATCATATGTTGAAGAGTAAAATAGAGCAAGCAGAGGCTTGCGTTAACTCTTACAACATTGACTCAAGTCTAAAATTTCTCCTGCCTCATCCACTCACTTTATCTGTGCAGCCTTGCAGATGGCAGCTTAGAAGAAAAATATGAGTTTAAGCCTTTGCCACACAGCCACAGAAAAACTTCTTACTGTCTGGCAGGTGCCTTTGTGTACAAACATACTTACCCTTCAGATGCTTGATGAAGAATGAAGGTCCTTCTATGTCTTTGTTCCATGATATTGCAAAAGTGTAGGACATCTATACATAATTTGTCTGATACCATCACTCAGTGTTGTGGTTTTGACTTCTCAACTAACTGACAAAGGGGAAGTTTAAATCAGAAAAAAAGACAGCACAGACATCGTGTTATCTCTGCACAAGCTGAGAGCAGTACAGAGGCAGTTTTATTGTCTAAGTGTCAAAGGAAGCAGGAAGAATTCTCAACATGAGGGCTATGGGAAGTGCAGTAAGAACTAACTCTAAATAAGAGTTCTGTGCTGGCTACATAAAGACACAGAACTACACCAATTAATTACAAAAAGACACACATGATATGATTCTTAAAGAAAGAAACCTTCCATTTTTTAATTAGTTCTGAGCAGTACCAGTGATAGAGATGTAAATGGTTTTGGAACACCCTATCCTATGCTAGAGTGGAACAGTGATGTGCATGGAAGGGGACCACTGTGGCCCCACTAGCACCATCTCAACCCTGACCTGGAGAGAGACTCTGCTCTGCAGAGATCATGGGGGATTCAGTCGCCTTCTTGGCCAAATTGAATTGCTTTTGAGCAGAAGGGGCCAGGGCACCACTGAAGGAGAATGCTTGTGATACAGTAAACACTTGCTAGGAAAACAGACAAAAAGTATTAAATTCCCTTAGGAGTTCAGCTTAGCTGTAGAGGAACCATCTCCACCTTGCTCTGGCAAAGCAAAAACCAAGCAGGATACAACTTGCTTCCATTGGTTCAGTTATTAACTCCATAATACAGGTCTTAATGTTAATAGGACAACAGTGCAACGACTAGAATACATGGTATTATTTCAGCCACACTTGCACAGTACACATGGGACACAGGCCCATCCTGCTTATATTTAGCACCTGATTATCAGGACCCCACTTGAAATACTTAACTTAGAAAAAGCAAGTGGTTAAAGCAACCAGCTTCCTGAAGTAATTCTTCAGAACCACTTGAGCAGGGTGAAGCGCATCTGATCCAGACCTGCCTTTTGGCAACAGTAGGATTCTTCTGTTAGTTATAGTTTCTTAAACTGCAGTTTTAAGGACAGTTATGTTTCAGTCTATACAACATCATGTGAGTCCACCTTAAGGGATAGGCACCTGATTAAGGCTTCCACCTGAAATACTTAAAAAAATAATTAAAAAACCCCCCACATTAAACATCTGATAACAGCAACACACTGTATGATCACAAACTATGTTCCAACCACAGTTCTGGAGTCATTTATTCTGGTAGACATCCAAGCAAACTTTGTACTGACCCATACAGGGCACACAGGTAAAATAGTCATAGTCAACTGAATAAAAGCACTCCACTCCCAGCTAAAACACTTGCTAACATATCTTAAGTTTCTAAAGACTTGTTTAGCTTTTCACATTTTAAAAGTTAAAAAAAAAACAACAAACAACAACAACAAAAAAAAAACAAAGGCCAGTGTGTCACAGACTGATGAAGACTTGATCCCACTTCTCAGTATATGATACTATCAGAGTGACACCACGGCAGAAAGTTCTTGGTTTTGCTCACTGATGCTTTTATCCATGAAAAAAAATTGCAGTTGGCCAGCTGTCAAAGGGACTTCTCTACATAAAAATATGAATATCTCCTTATTTCAAGGTTTGCATTATATTTAAGATAGTTTGCTAGTAGTAGGTCAGCATTTGTTCCAGTCACATCATTCAAAGCTGACCTGGACTTCACGTACAACGTAGGCAGTATCCATCCAATCTCTGTATTGGAGGCAGTTCCACAGGATTCACGAGGGCTCGTATGCAGAACAGACATCAGAGGGGACCTACTGAATAGTGAAAATGTATACCCCAGAGCTAAATGAACAATCATGTTAATATGTAACATTAAATAATTAATAGGACTCCTCAAGAGCCATGTTTTTTATTCAGCAGGCACTAAGGAGTACAAGTTACACCCTACATCCCTGTTTTCATTTCTTTCCTGCAGTTGTAAAGGCTGCAGAAGTGTGACAAAGACTCACCTCCAGCCTTTTTTTTAACAGATGAAGGCAGAGCAGAAGTCAGAGTAACTGGATGAGGGAGCTGAAGTGCAGAACAGGGTTCATTTTAAACTCTGCCCTCAAGTTTCTTAGGGCATAAATCTGGGTTGCACTAATCCTCTGTGCCACAGGGGACAGCTGTCTTGTTTGTTAGCAATGGAGCTAAACTTTGTATTGATGTGATTCATCTTGTAATAGAGACTAGAGGGAACAAGAGCAAGAAGGGGAAAATCGGTCATTTTCCCTTTCATTGCGCTCTCTGTTGAACTGGAGATACAGAGCAAAAGACAGGGCTTCTTCCACACAGAGAAACAGAAGGTGGCTTGCAATAGTAACCCCTAGTGTCTGTTCCTGTGTCCATCTTAAGGAGTCATGGATACTAGATACATAAGAATTAAATGACTCTTAATGAACATAATTGTGCAACTAAATCTTAAAAGAGGATATTGTTTCTGGCTACAGCTGGTGAGTGCTCTCAAGGATGAGGATTAAGAGACCTTGAACTCCACCTGTCATTCATTCTTTAAACATCCACTTCCTTGGTTTTCTAAACTATTGGCCTCAGTTACATCCTGCAGGAAAGTGCTTAATTAATTGGTCAAACAAAGCATTTTGTTTTTAGCCATTCTGCCCTGGTGATCTAATGCTGCTTAGCATCCCTTTTGCTCACCTCTTAAGAAAACATCATTAGCATGCAGCTGACCCCTTCACTTACCACATCTTTTCTGAAGTTTCTCCCACCCGATGCACTTCCCCTTCTCTCCAGCTAAAAAAAACTCAGGTCTGTCCAGCTATTAAATGTGCTCCTTATGAAGCTCCTCATTATTCTTGAGCTTTCCAGTTACTCTGAGTAAACTAACTTGCCAACTAGAATCATGGTGTGGATGCATCCTAGTTTCCTGTGACTTACATGTTTTTTCCTGGATTTCTTCTGCTTTAATAAAACCTGACATTTAGTCTCTTTTGCTGACTGCTGCTTGTGTTTATCATATAATTCACAGTGGCACCTGAACTTTCAATCTGTTGCATAGCAAACAGTAGACAAAGGCAGTTTTTGGCTTCCACATGATCCATGTTATTTACAGTTAGCTGTGGTACCTTTACAGCTAATATGATTGTTAGTACTCAGATGCTAAACACGTTAATTTACAGCCACAGAAATGAACAGAGGATGGATTCAACTGGCTGCTTGGCTTGCTACTGCCATCTATTTTTAAGTTGTTGCATACAGCCGGAATGCAAGGGAGGGGACAGGTGTTGCACTGCAGTATGGAAACAAATATCTTCTTCTGCAATAACCTTATCTTGAATCAGCAGCAGGTTATGCCACCGCCCTGTGTACTGTCCTCCTGGTGATGCAGCAGAGCAGAAAAGTACAGACAACTAAGAGAGCTCAGAAAGAAAGACAAACTGCATGGTATGGATATAGTGCCTGACAAGTTACATCACAGTTAAAGATGTACAATTAGGAACCTGTAAGGCCTGAGTTAAATCGCTTGTGGGTGGTGCTTTGAGGATTAACACTGCTTTAACTTGGCAGACGATCTGATTTGTTTGGGGATAAGAACCCATTCTCTGCCACCAGAATAGCACTGCTTATGAGTGTGGCACAACTATCCTGCAACAAAAAAAGCCCTGATGGAGCTGAGCTCCATCATGTTTCTAATGAGTCCACAGGAAAGCATAAGCCCAGTTCTAAGAAAATTATATACTTAGTACTTCAGAAAGCTTAGCTCCTTGTCAGTTTTGTTGTAAGATGGGTATCAGTTTCTTTCCAGGACACTGCAACTCTCAGGCACAAATTTTGCATCCCCAGATCAGTGTACCAGATCACTGCAATGCCACACTG
The DNA here is from genome assembly GCF_905368555.1 of Meleagris gallopavo. Classification (NCBI taxonomy): domain Eukaryota; kingdom Metazoa; phylum Chordata; class Aves; order Galliformes; family Phasianidae; genus Meleagris; species Meleagris gallopavo. Next base: position 38,531,797 of record NC_139408.1, on the reverse strand, counting down.
TTCTAATTTATGCCAACTCCAATTTCCATGTCTTAGACCTCTAAGAGAGACCTGACAACACTCCAGATTTCTGACAAGCGTTACACAGCATAATCAGCAGTAAAACACTCCAGTCAAAGCTATAACCAGGCAGAGGTTCAGCCTGATCCTTGGGGAAGGTTTGCTTAAGTGGTGCTGTTAAATACTGCAGCTCTCCAATGAGCCAGAACACAAGCACAGCTCCAGGACTGGGATGGGAAACAACTTTCAGGAAGCTTGATGCTGAACTGGTAGGAAAGCAGCTACAACCTCATTGAGCAGGGCTTCCTCCCAACACGTGCCTGTAACTAACACTAGTATCAGTGAGGGAGAAGCATGATCTATGTGGAAAGGAAAAACGCTTGTAAAACCTGTTCAGTAAATTCTTCTTTAGGTGTTCTCTCTTAAAACTTACACTTCAGTGACTGAAATGCCTTCCATAAGCTTTCCACTTAGCAGTCGCTACAAGTTAATAGAAGACTGATGAAGAGATGACTTAAAGTTCAGGCTGCCAGCCAGTCCCAGCCTCCCTTGATGGATGTTTCTGTGCCTGCTTCCACATGGCAATGGCTTGGGCATATCTCGACCCACTTCACCACAAAAAGGACATGCTGCAGCAGCTCCTCAGAATCACAATGACTTAAGATTATTATCTGTCTACTCCCTCAGAGCCAATGAAATGTATTGAAATAGGATTAAACATATAAGATACAATTTCCCCAGATGAAGATGAGGCCCTTACATGATCAGTAATAAATTGGGCTGAGAAAATTATGCCCTCTTACAAGAGCATTGCTTTCAGAATGACAAAACCAGGAGTTTTTGCACAAGATGTGGGGTCATCCCATTCCAGCATGACTCCTTCCTCTGCTCTGCATAGGCTCAAGACTTCTGTGCAGATAGGGAAGAAGTACTGTTGAAGAGATGCTTAATCTTATGTGCTGTCAACTCAAAAAATTGATAAGTCCACTGATCCCACTCACTTCTTATTGTCCCTGCAGCACACTCCCATAGATGTACTGATCTTTTTATTTCTTTTTAAAAAAATACTTATTTCAGTGAGTTAAGATGGACACCTCTTCCAGAAACAGGCAGGTGAACCCTTTGGGACCCATGGGATCCAGTTCTGGGACTGTCCCACTAGAAAGTACCTGGTAAGACCAGCACTCTGTTCCATTCCCACTCCCCTGTCCCCTTTGTCAGAATTGCAGCAAGTGGATCCAGGTCCCAGCTGTGTTCAGCAAGAAGTCTGTAGAGCCTTCTCACACCCGGATTTGGTACCCATTGAGATCTGGCATGGCTTTGGAGTCAGCAGGCTTCTTCTCACCAGATGGCCTGTGTGCAGAAAGGGTAAGAACTATTCAGGAATTGTTTTTCTGGAGAGGAGAGCCTGCACGTATAGATGCTAGCACAGAAGAAGCATATAGGAAAGCTTCACAGTTAACCTATGTGGCTGAAGGCAGGATTTTTTGGTAACCACCAACTCTCTTGGCAGTCTCCACAGGAAGAGAACACAAGTTAGGAAGAATAGGAAGTCTACAGTGGTATGCCAGATCACTTTGATGAAAACAGTCCCACTGACCAGTGAGCAGAATCTCTTTGGGCATAGGTTTGTGAGATAACAAAACTGAGACTCCTAGGCAAATACCAGGCACCAGGATCACTGACTATTTAAGCAGCCTCCCTCCTCCCCACCTAAACATCAAAAACAAAACAAAAGCAACCAAACAAAAACCAAAGCCCCAGTAACAAATCAGAAGGGTAAAAAAATAACAGTAAGAAAAAAATAAAAGCAAGGAAGAGTCTGTCAAACAAACAAACCAAAGATGCACTAGATAGGCATTCTGGCCAGCAGCCCCACTCACCGTCGGTCCCCACGGCTGTTGCGGCGATGAGGACTGGCCTGACCTCTTTGTGGGGAGGAAACATCTTTCTTTCTGTCCTTGGTGGGAGACGGTGGCCCTGTTCCTTTGCCAATCTGCCAAAACAAACAAAAAAAAGAGAGTAACATGAGCAGAAAACAATACTAGTAGTAACCAGAAAACACGAAGCTGAAGAACTATTAATTAAATGGGAATAAGAGACAAAAAAGCAAGATAAGTGAACCAAAAATATAAAAGCCAGAAAACAAACTACAATCACTGCTGTGGCTCCAAGGAATGTATACAGTCCAAGGTAATCACAACTTCAGTACTGCCCGCGCGTCCCTTATGGGACCAGCCTAATCACAAAGCAGAGGGGCCAATTCACACTCCACTCCATCACCATTCTAATTCCCCCAACATGCCATAGGCCGGGCAAGACAGTGGATGCTGCAAACTATTACTACTTCATGCTGTCTGCTCACCTTGAGCCTCATGTCACGGGCATGTCTCTCAAGCTCTTTGCGAAAGTCTTCCCGGCTTAGCTTGTCTAGATCCAGGATGGAATGCTTCCACTCAATCTGCTCCACACTGTGTGGGTCGTGGGACACACAGTGCCCCAGCTTCACCTTTTTGAGCGTGTGCCAGCAGCGGCGATACGCCTCCTCGAAGTCAAAAATGAGTTCACTCAGTGTGCGGAAGACGGGTGCTTTGTACATGAGCTCTTCACGTCGGCTGATGCCCAGTGCCCCATAGCGGCCTCCAAAGTTCACCCCCAGCACGATGTGTCGGAAGTAGTTCCCTGAGAAGTGGGTTTTGAAGCTGATGGGGAAACGGTCCAGCGTAGTCATGTTGTTGGTGAGGTAACTAACAGCAGCCACTATTCAGGAAACAACCAGTGATGCCAGTTGCTTGGCAAGCTAGTTCCTTCTTGCTTCAAACCCCCCCAACCTGCTTAGCACCCTTGGTCATTCAAGTTGCCCTATTGATGAGGAAACCAGACTTGGCCTTTTCACCAAGGCAGTCAACAAAAAGGAGCTCATTTCCAGACAATTTTGTGATGCAGAAGTTGCAACACCAACACATTTAGTGTACTGTATTGCATAGTTTCAAGCTGCAGTGCTGTAGCATTATTCATTAGCTTGATTTAATCTGTTTCACTATTATTTCACATAGAAACTGAGGATCCTTCAGTACTCGGACCACCTTTCTGAACCACTTGCCGTCTCTGCCCCTCCAAGTGGTTTTGTCAATTTGCATCAATAATCTGTAGTCCAGTCTATAGATGTTGACTGTGCATAGACTGCCTGGGAGATAGTTGGGAAAAGCAAGTTCTTGAAGAAGGCACAAGCCTAGAATTAAAGGCATTGCCTAACTTGACAAGCAATGCTAGCTATCATACATAATTAGGTGTTGGGGAGGATCCCTAATTTATCTTAGTGTAGAACACATGCAGGCAACATTGCAGTAAGGGAACAATGTTATCCACAAAGGACCTCCTCACCTAACCCTAGCTAATATTTTTGCCACTTTTATATGTTCTTTTCTCTTTTACTTGCTTCCAAAGTAGTCCTTAGCAGCACCCCATCTCTGAAGAACTAGTTCTACTATTTCAGAAGATTGCTTGGATTTGGATTTTATTGGTAGGGATTTTGGAGAGAACTGGAGAAGAAAAACAGGGGTGTAGGGCTTGGTGACAACATTTATCAGCAATCTCAAAACATCAGAGGGGAAAACTCAAGGATGGTCAGGCATGCACATTTGTGGGAGGAAAGGATACATTCCCAGGATCACAGCTTCCAGGCATTTGATTGGCAGGGCCTCTTTGGTCATTTCTTTGGCCAGATCCATCAGCCTGTGGAGCAGGACAAGGGAAAGATGAGGAGAATTAGAGGGCTTGCACTATGCAAGTATGGCTAGTCCAGCCCTTCTGCAGCATATATGCAACATGGATTTCCAGGAGAGGCAAAGGCGCATCAAGGCTAGGGAAAAGAAGAGTGTTTTAGGAAGATATAAATCCAAACCTGCGCTCTTCCACACATTGTCACTGCTTACAAGGAGCTCCTACAGAGAGCTGTAATTATGCTGCAAGCCAATGTCTTGTTCCCAGGGAGACCACAGCACTTGGCTCAGTGAGTTCTGGGTGGACACTGACATGACCAGAAGCAGAAATCTCAATGCACCAAGGGCCAGCAGCGTTTGCCTCATAAGGCTCAAGAACAACAAAGGCCTCTTCTATGGCATGAAACAGTATTGTTCTACATTCAGTAAATACCATGGAGACATTGCACTGACTACAACACAAGACACCCAACTTCCCATAAGCCTGTGGATCAGACAAATAATAAGAAGCCAGTCTTGAGAGAGTATGCTGACCAAGAGAGCCAGTGAACATCAGGTGCTTATCGACAGAAGCTTATCAGGCACAGTTCTTCTCCAAGGTTTGCAGTTGAGAGAATTCTCCTCCTCCTTCAGAGTATGACACACCTAAAGTTTAGCAAGCATACACACTGCAAAGGCACTCACAGGTACGATAAAGTTAGCCCTATAAAGATGCTTGACTTTTAGAAGGATTGTTTAGGGCAGGACCTAGCTTCAGAATCCATCATAAGTTCATGTACTTATATTGCAATTAGAAACAGGAAGAATCTGCACATATCTGAAACAATTCTGTCATTTTACTTGATCTACTGATTCATGACAACAAAACTTACCCTTGTCCTTGAGAAAGGCTACACAAGCTCTACTCAGCCATACCCCAGGCAATACAGAATAAAGTCAACTAAAGAAGGATGGCGCTTCAGTACTGAAAATGGTGATTGCCTTCTAGACCTTGGTCAGGGGCTCAGTGAACAAACAGTGGGTATAGCAAGGCCCCAACACTTTAAAGCAAGGATTAAGTGTGGTAGAGGCTGCCAGCACTTACCCAGTCAGAGGTCTGCTCTTCTTAATCTCAAAGAATTGTGTCCCAGTGTGATTGTACCTAGAAGTAAGAGGTTAAGGGCTTGGCAGTTTGGAAAGTAGAGTTTTGAAGAAAACCTGCCCATAGAATTTTCATGATACTATTTCTCAGAGCAAATTCAGGATCTCACAAATACAGTCACAAAGCAAGAAAATTCCCATCTCCCTATTCCACATTTTTCCCCACTTATAGTTCCTCCTTAATCCCACTCTCCTTTTTTCTTGTCAATTCTTCTTTTCCTTCTCACCACATACAGGTTTTTCCACTTCATTTCCCAAAGGTCTGTGCTGACAGACCAAGCTCTCCTCATTTTTTCGGTTATAAGGGCAGAGAAAGTTTGATAGATATGTCTGCTCCAGTCTGCACAGAGCCTTAAAATGTTATTGGTACTTTACTCTTAGTCTGACAGGGACTCAGTCTGAGACACAGAGTCCTTGATGGGTGAGAGGTGCCAAAAGGACTGCCACTGTACCTTTTGCAAAGGCGGAGGTCAGGACTGGATCTGTGTCTCACCACTGAGATTACACTATGCTTGCAAGGCACATACCTGCTATCCAGCATAGCAAAGATGGAGCAGCTCTGAACAGAAAGGGGCAGGATACCACAGATGCACGCGAGCAGGGTGGCTGACTAACCTTTAAGACAGCTACAGAAAGGCAACACACTGTGCCTATCTAGACCCTGCTCTCAAGGTCTTAGATATATACATTTTAAAAGAAATGTGACTATAAAGCCAGTGTGGACTGATTAGAGTGGGTGGTGGGGAAGGGCCTCTGAAAACATGCCATGGAGCAAACAAGATCAGGTGGTAACTTGGACAGAAAAGAAACAAAGCAGCAAAACAAACCATCATCCAAAGCCCAGTCTCCTGTTTTCAGGAAACAAGCTTCAGTTCTTCTGCAGCTAAATCAGAATGAGCTCTTCTCTTTTGTAGGGAAAGAAAATCTGCTTCCTTCTTCTTCCTGGGTAATCATATCAGTGACTAAGGTAACAGTAAAGGATACTGAAGCTCCCTGATGTAGCGCTGTACGGCTTCCAGGCGCTCAGGGATGGGGGTGGATGGCTGGAACGCAGGCACACTCGGTATGGGAATCTGAAACAGAGAACAGACCATAAATCGCCACTTCGAAACCTCTCCAGCTTCTTTTGAACTCAGTGATACACAAGTACATAAAGCATATTCCTCTAAAACCAGCCCCTTTTGCTGCCTGAAGTGACCGTGCCAGGTACATTCCTCTGTCCCCATACTAGTAACTGATTCACTGGTAACAACACCACAGAGAAGCAACACCACAGAGCTGCAAGAGAAAATGCCCCAAAGGGTGCTACTCTTAGGGAGTGTAACAGGCAAAGAATTAGAATGAAATTAACTGACAAGGCAAGATGTGAAACGAGAGCGCTATCACACTGGGGAGCCTGGGCCCATTTGAGTAGGCAAACTGGAAAGCACAAAACAAAAAAGAGAGAGAGGTAAAAATTGAAAATAATTTCCCCCAAAGCCACTGGAGCAAAGGCTTACAAGAATTCTTACTGCCTCCTGGAATCTCGGAGGAGTTGGCACTGACTAGGACACAGGCTGGACAGCATGACTCCCCACCTTCTGTGTTGTTTTGAATTACATAGGGAATGACTTCCGAAAGTTCACCATTCAGACTGCTGTCCCATTTTAAGGCCTCAGCCTTATGGGTCCAGTCCAACTTTCCCCTCCATTTGCTCCACAGGGGATAACTGCAGCTTTGTCAGCGGCTGAGAAAATGTGTCTAAGGAAGGGAAGAGGTCCTGTCTGCTCAGCTACAGTGGACAGGCAAGCCAGGATGCAGACAGCCCTGACGACACATTCATTCAACAAATATAATGGAGAAGACACAAATTTGGTGTGACTGACAGGCTCACAGAAACAATTCAGCATCTTCCCTCTGAAGGATAGCTCATGCCTTTCACACACCCATCTGATACCAGACTGTAGCTTTTCACAGCAGTTTGATTTTTAACATTTCAGTTCCTGCTCAGAATTCCCCCAGACATGGGCTATCCCCCACCTAAGAAAGCATGAGTCAGAAACAGATCTTCCCTTGGGACCTTCCACTCTGCTGCACACCAACTGCCTCTCTTGGCAGCAGATTTGTAGCCAGCAGCACTGCTGAGCCATTCATCTCCCTCTGCTTGTGTATCTGCAATCACTCATTTCCATGCCTCCTCCTTCTGCCTTGGGCTGCCAGAAGTGACCAGTGAAACAGGCCAGGCACCTGCACCAGCTGAAAGCAGAGCCAGTGAGCATGGCTAGTTCTCAGTCAGATTAGTTCCCTGCCCTGGTTTGCCACATGGCCACATCCTGCTTGTGCCAATATGATAGAGTGGCCAGGGACTGTCCTTGCCTCTTGAAACTATATGGTTTTTCAATCTATCTACAACTACCATCAGCAAGCACATATTGAGGTAAACTCAGTCTCTACCCATCTCGATCTTTCTTTTCTTCTTGAGGTAAGAAAATAGTACCATTTGGACACTGGTACACATTTTCCTAGCATCTCTTGGATGTTCCACTTCACCATTTCCAACGCCTTGTTTCTGTACCTTCTTTGGAGCAAGCTAAGGCACTTGCAGGAAACACAAAGCAGGAGCAGATGTGAAACTGTGTTCGTTCAGCCACAGCAGGAGCAGGGAAGGCTCCAGAGAGTAGCACAGAGATGGAGCCATCTCTGGAACCACGTGAGCTGAGTCAGTTTGGATGCTGGGAGCTGACAACTGAGTCATAGGATATCATTTCCAGGCAGAAACAGCCAGAGAGGTAACAAGCAGGACAGTATGACTATTTCACTTTGTTTCATTTCTTCAGCTTGGGGACTTTCATGCTTTTGGAATGGATTACCATTCCAAACACCGATTAAGTCCATGTTGATAGCACAGATTAAGGATGCTCCTTTCCTCAAAGGACTGACACTCTGTAATGACAACCAGTTCAGCCGGGGACTAGTTAATACAGAGAGCTGCGTGCACCTCAAGTAATTAAACTGATGAAAGTACAGTGTGCTCACTTTCTCTCAGATCTGGGCCTCCAGCCCAGACTGGGCTATAGTTTCTTGTACATCTACAGCATTTTACTGGGGCAAGAGAGGAGGAGAGGAGAAAGGTCCCCATTCCTCAATCCCACTCTGACCCCAACAATTTGTTCTTACCTGGCACTATCCATTGCATATCTCAGAAGGCTTATAAATAGTAGGCAGTCTTAACAGTCCTCCAGGATGCAAAGAGGAATTAATTTGCAAGAGAAACAAGAGAAAATCAGATCTATTTTGCTCTCCCTTTAGTTGCACTGAAAGCTGGAGAGAGAGCTAGGAAGAGAGCCCAGATTTCCAAGAGCACATACCTCTGCCAGGCTTAGCAGACTGAACACATCCTTGGTCCCTCATCACTTTGTTGAGGGGCTGCATCACCCCACCCTTGGATTCCTGCATGCTGACAGGCTGGCTTTATGCACAGAACTGGGCCTGACTTCAGAAAGAGGATCCAGAGAACAACAGATTTTTATATACTAAGTGGGCTATCATGTGCATGAGACAAAAAGGATGGGAGAGAGGCAAAAAGCTCCAGCCTTATCTATGTCGCAGGGATACATTTTTGGCCAGCCTAGTTTAGCAACAGCTTCTTTTACAGTGCTTTTATTTATCTGAGCTCCTCCCTGATTTCCCTTTTGTAAGCCGCATGGGAGCAGTATCAATCCCAGTCATTAGCCTGACTAAAGAAATTGGATTTTCTTCCTCTCTATCCATACAAACTCATCAGATGCAGTACTCCCCATCTTTGCCCTCATAACTACTGCATTTAAAATCTAGCCTTTCTTAAAAAGGCAAGGGCACATCGTTTTGTATTTCCATTGTGAAGCTCCAAGCAAAGCAGTATCACACCTACAGCTAGAAAGGGAACAACCTACGAGATGGTGGCACACTCAACCTTTGCATGCACAGCCAGCCAATCAACTGTATCCTGCCAGCTTGGCCTGGCTTGCTTGATAAATACTTCAAACCTACCAGAAGGAAACCTTTGGCCCCAGGGGAGATGTCTGAACACAACACCACAGCAAACACACAGCTTCAGCAGCTGATCTGTGAACATTCCCACAGTGTCTGGACACAGCCTTATGCAGTCATCATTTTATGGCATTATGTTTAGCTTATGGAAAACTCTGTCAAGAGTTACTTCCCCCAGCATGGGCCATACTTCAAGGCAAAAATTTCGGAGTGAACAAACCACTGTCTGACTCCCAACACTTAAAAAGGTGTAATTGCCTTTCAACCTATGGAGAGTATCTGGCCTTACAGAGGAGCTTGCTCTGCTCAGTGCCCTAATTCTCATCTGTTGCATCAGTCATGCAAAGAAACTTAATGACACAGAGATGCATCTCAAGCAAACCTCAAAGATAAAAACACACTCCCAGAGGGGAGGAAGAGCTGGGAAGCAGAGCCCTTTCATCCTAGCTGCTTCCCGCATCCTGCATCTTCTCTGTAGGCCCTGGTGAGCTTTGGATAGCATTTCAAATTGTACAGCGCTGAACAGAGTTTATAGCTCTGGTTCCCAGGAGTGCTAGCAGACAACAAACAACAACAAATAATGGATTGACCACTTTCATCAGTTATTCTAGAGGAGCACATCCTGCTTGTGTCCCCTGTCTGTGACCCTATGGCACTAAAACTGTAAAAGACTGCTAAGTGAGAACAAAAGCAGAAGTACTTCACATCATGACACAAAACAGAGACTGAGCACAGTATTCCCCTCCCTTCCTGCTTCACACTCCTGTTTGTGAGCTTCTTTCTTCCATTTCCCTAACCAAATCATCCCTTCTGATCAGGAAATTAAGCACTGCGTGCCCTGACCGATCAGAAACACATTTTCAGCTTTCACTCAGGCTCAGAACAAAGTCCAGGGAAATGTGAAAGGGAAAGGAAAAGTCTAGTGGGGTTAGAATATGGCCTACAGTCAGAATTTAGAATTTGGTCTGGTTGCTGCCGTGTAACTCCTCACTGCAAAAAGGAACTTCGGCCACACACATCTCCAGAGCTCCCTGAGGACAGCGGTACAGGTTGCCTGTATGCACACCATGTAACAGTGCAGTTTTGCCTACTTCAAGTTTCCTTCTCAAGGAATGAAGTATTTGCTAAGACAGCACAGGCAGAAAATGCCTAATCTTTTTGTATTTCAGTTTCCTGTTAGCATGATGGGAACACTCCCCTGACTGGCCAATGGAGCGACACACCAAGTATTCGCAGTGCCTTTTGTTCACAAGATACCAATGGAAAGAGGGAATTTTTCTCCAGTTAAGGTGCAAGCAAATAGCAACAACCACCCGGATTCATGGGCAAATGATTCGGTAGGGCCCAAAGCTACACAAAATGCCCATCTCTTCCTCTGCAGTTAGGCCAGGAATATGCTTGGAAATGACATCTAACCCTACACCAGCAAAAAGCTCTGTGCCCGTTTGCTAGCTCCTCTTCAGATTCTCGGGCATCAAGGGTCCCTTTTCCATCAGATACGGTTCTGTGCAAGAGTTCCTTATACAAACTGTGCCCGAATCTAACTTCTGATGCAAAGCCTCACCTCCCTCGGACCCCCTCCTCCCGTGCGGGGACTCCCCAGCCCAACTCCTCACCTTTCCATCGTCCATCCCTTTTCTCACTTTATTAAGCCGGCCCATCTCCCTCCCACACAACGCGCACACGAAGGCCGTTTACTTTCCAGCACGGCCCCTCGTAAGGAGGGCGATTCGTCAGAGCCGGGCACCGCGATCGGACACAGCCCCTCGGGCCCCGCCAAGAGGACCGCTCCGAGCCGCAGGGCCGGGCCAGCGCCGCCGCTCTCGCATTTCGCCTCTCCCCTTTGCGCGCCCCTAAGGCCGGCTCCCCCGCGGCCCCTCACCTTGGGCAGATCGGCGGCGCCGCGGATGCGCTCCGCCACCCGCTCCCCGTCGGGGTGGATCCTGGCCACATGCCGCCACATCCGCTCCCAGGTGGGCTCGTCCACCGGCAGCCCGCCGCGGTTGACGAAGAACGGCACGCCGCCGTCGCGCAGGTCCTCCTCGCCCTCCTCCTCCTGCTCCTCCTCCCGCGCCGCCGCCGCTTCGCCGGACGCGGGGAGCCTGGCGGCGGCCGCGGCCCCGCCGCCCCCCGGCAGCGGCATCGCCGCCGCCCGCGCTCAACGTCCGCCGCCCCTCGCCGGGCCGCCGGGAGCCGTGTTCCGCATGGCCCGGGCGGGAGCACGGGGCGTCACCTCCCGCGGCGCGGCCTCGCCGCCCGGAGGATCAGAACAGGGGGCCGCGGGGGGAAAGAACGGGGGAAGAGAGAGCCCGGCGGGGCGGCGCCGGACGCCTCCCGCCCGCTCGCATCAGGCCGGGGAGGCGCCGGCGGCCCGACGGCCCGCGGCGGAGAAGGGGGGGCGCGGAGCGGGGCGGGGCACCCCCGCCGCCGGGGCACCCCCGCCGCGCCGCCTCCCGAGCGCTCCGCGGGGCGGGCGGAGACGGCCGCCTCCCGGCCGCTGCCGCATGCGGTTAACAAAGCCGCCGCGACGCGCTGGGCTGGGCCGAGCCCGGCCCCGCTCCGCCCAGCTCCGCCCCGGGCCCGGCGTCTGAAGCCGGCGCGGGGGTCGCGGGGATCTCGCGGCCCACCGGATCGGCGGGGCTAGCGTAGACGTCGTCCACCGCAGCCGTCGGCGCGCGGCGGGCGTGTCGCTACTGTCCGCGGGCGATAAGGGCCCAGGCGGCTGCGGCCGACGATAAGCGGCGGTGCGACGGAGGGAGCGGGCGCGAGCCTTGGGGGCGGGGCCAGAAAAAAACGGGCGTGGTCAAGAAAGGCGGTGGAGCCACAAAGGGGCGGGGCGGGATAAAAGGGGCGGGGCGCGGCCGCGTAACGGTCGTTGCTCCGGGTGCTCTCAGGTGGGGAGTTTCTGTGGGGCTGTGCAGAAACGCGGCCAGCAGGATGGAGCCAGCAGGTAGAAAGCACGGGGTGGTGAGGTGATGGGTCTGTTTTTGTTTGCACCCAGGGTTGAGTGTCGTGCTGTGGAGGTGAGGGAACCACGCTTTCTGTAATACTTAAACACTTTCTTCAGTGAGTAAGGATTTTTCCTTGAATGCGGCCCTTGAGCAATGCTGACTGATCCCTTCAGTAAGATTTGTAGTGTTACAATTGTCTTTGCTTCTTATGTGTGCAAGTGGAGTAGATTCCTCACACCAAAAAGGATGGCCAAGTCTTAGCAGGAATTACTGCACAGCCCCTGAGCAAATGCCTTTTATCCAAAGAGATTATACCTGCTGTGTCCATTCATCAGCCCTGCCTTCCCCTTGCTCCTCTCCTGGCACAGGCCCAGAAGTGGGTCACATAGGCCTGTATGTTGGGATGACAGGCATGTTACCAGTAGCAGTGCTGGGAAAGCATAGTGCAAAGCTTTTAAATGCTTCTGTAGGAGCTGCTTTGCTTTCCCTGGCTGATGTTTAAGCATGGCTCTCCATAGAAGTAGGGATTTTAGTTTTGAACTTCATCAGTGGTTGATGGTTAGCAATGTGTGGTGCTTTCTGTGCTCCAGCTTTTCCCTCTGTCAGAAATAAGTGCTAATAAGCCTGATCTGCAGCCAGAGATTTTTTTTTTAAATAATCAGTTAGTATCTGTGACACTTCAAGAATTGTTTTCTCCTGTGTGGCCATAGAAGTGCAACACAATTCTTGTGTCCTTAATGGCTTGAAATGTATCTTTAATTGGAGAATAGTAGCAGATAATTCTCAGCAGGCTTTAAAATAAGTTTTGTTGGAGGATTGTTTGCTGTTCTGTGGTAGTTAATAAACAGTGTTTGTCTCCTCTGGTTGTCTGGTAAATAATGTTGCAGCAACAGGTCAGTATTTTAAAGGTAGTATCAGTGCTACACTTTGTTTAGTTGGGAAAATCAGAGCACAGCTGTGCTGAATGAACTGATCTGTGCCAGGTGGATATGAGTGAGGTGATACAAAGGGCAGAGAAATGGCTGCCATGTCTCCACAGCTGGTGTTTTCTTGTCTATAGATACTGTTACTTGTGATACGGGCTGTGTAATGGGTGTTTCCCATTTCTGGGAGCAGATTACTATAGCTATGTCAATGTGGGACCAGAAGAACACTCAATTTTTTTTTTTAATAATGGTAATAGAAAGCTTTGTTTCTCTTGTCACTGTAGAGAAGAGTGCAGGTGCTTCCTGTGAATCACACTTGAGAACAGTTTAGAAGGGTCAAGCCTAGTTACAACAGGGAGCTTAACACTTGTTCATAGTGAAGGGACAAATAGCACTGATAGAGAAAGGACTAAAGTCAAGCCAGAACTTCTCTGAATATGTTTACTCAGAATATACAAAATATTTGATGAAAGTAGTGTAGAGAGCAGTTTAAAGAAATTCTTGCCTCCCTCTTGATGAAGTGGGAGTTCCACCTGTTGCAGGGGATCCAAGATTTGTTTCTGAAAATGGTAGTAAGGCCATCCAGAGACCATGAACAGGGTTGAGCTGTGGGACCAGGTGAACATTATGAGGATCAATAAATCTAAGTGCAAAGTCTTGCACCTGTGTTGTGGCAACTCCCACTATCAGTACAAGCTGGGGGATGTAAGAATGGAGCACAGCCCTGCTGAGGACTTGGGACTACTGGTGGATGGGAACCTGGGCATGAGCCAGCAGTGTGCCCTTGCAGCCCAGAAGGCCAACTGTATCCTGGGGTGCATCAAAAGAAGTGCAGGATGAGGGAGGTGATCCTGCCCCTCTACTCTGTCACTGAGACCTCATCTGAGTAACATGTCCACATGTGAAGTCCTCAGTACAGGAGAAACATGGACCTGTTGGAGTGTGTCCAGAAGAGGGCTACAAAAATGATCCAAAGGATGGAATGTCTCCCCTATGAGGACAGGCTGACAGAGCTGGGGCTGTTCAACTTGGGGAAGAGAAGGATCTGGTGAGGCCTGGGAGTGGCCCGTCAGTATCTAAAGGTGTGCTATAAGGAGTAAGGGGGCAAACTTTTGAGCAGGGTCTGTTTGAAAGAAGGGGAAATGGTTTCAGATTAGATCAGGAGATTTATATTTGATATAAAGAAGAAAGTTTTTACAGTAAGAGTAGTGAAGTTGCAGACCAGGTTGCCCAGAGATGTGGTGGATGCCTCATCCCAGGGCTGTCAGGCTGGACCAGGCTCTGAGCAACCTGACTGAGCTGTAGGTGTTCCTGTTCGTTGCAGGGCTAGAAGGTCTTTAAGGGTCCGTTCCATCTTAAACAATTCTATGGTATAACACTGTATTGCTCAGAGCATGGACTCTGTGCTGCTTGGTTCCTTTTTTGTATCTGTTTTGTTCCCTTTTCTGTATGTCTGAAAGACTCCAGAGACAGTGACTTCAGACTCTTGTGACAAACCAGCATCTTTCTTAATTTATTTCCTCAGGCTGATTTAGCTCCAAAGCTATTACCAATAAGCATTCAATTTCCATTTTCACATATTTATTCAGTATGCGTTAGGATTGCTTATTTCAAAGGCACCTATATGTTGTCTGAATTAATTTTCAGAACTTGGCCATTGCTTTCCACTTCCTGGAGTCACTTCAGGCTCCCAGATGGCACCTGAAAGCCTGCAGTGTACTTGATGAGAGCTTTTATCCTGTGATGTGTGCTCCTATAACCACAGGTTTCCTTGCACCTGTAGGCTGCTCCTGCAGATCCACGTTTTCTTCCAGGCTTTACTCTCCTGGTGGCAGCTGTGAGAGGAAGTGAGGAGTGGGGGACTGGATGTGAGCTTTGCTGATGGCCTTGGCCCAGTGGTGTCTGGGTTTGTCTGCAGAGTGAGGTGGGCAGGATGTCACATGGAGTCTGGGGTGGCCTCAACCTGCTGGGTTAGTAGAGCACTGTGCTCAGAAGAGGGATGGGGAGGAAACCCGCTTTTCTTTTTAGCTGCAGGCTTTCTATGTGGAACAATATGTATGGTATTAAGTTGGATTCATTGTACTTATGTTGTATGAATGTATTTCCCATAATATCAGTGAAAGACTGGAGGAAAAAATAGCCTCAGCAAAATGGCATCTGTGTCGTTGCAAGGTTTCAAGCATTGTTTGTTGGCTTTCAGTCAGAAGTAATATAGTTAGAGCTGATCTTGCGCTGGGGGGAAGGAGAAGGACTCATATAGCCTGTTAAAATCCCTTTGTGACTCTTTCTTCAGTGACTGAAAATCAGTGGTCTAATGTATTCTCTGCTGAAGGTGGGAACAGGTTTTGCTGATTTGAAGGGCTCTCTTGATGGAATAGTAAACTAAACTCTCTTCTATGAACGGGCCTTGCTTGTACAAATAGCCTCTTAGGTTCCATCTATGGCACTTACATGAGAGAAATGGCAATGGGACATCAGAATAGAGTGACTTAATTGAAGGTGTTGAGTTTTATTTGTAATATATTTTTTCTGCGTTATGTGAACCAGCTTTTTAAAGCATTTGTTTTTTTAGCTACTTTCAGAAAAAGGTGGAGACTTGAAAAATCACATTTTAAGCTGTGTTTTTTGTTTTATGATGTCTTCTTTCTCTGCTCACAACTGTACTGTTTTTTAGCATGATCATACGAATGTCTTTGTCTATTGCAATCAACTTGTCTGCTGTACAGTAAACCCTTAGAAGCATACTGCCAAGCAGTATGACAGTGATGCAGTAGATCTTTGCCCAGAGCAGAAATTCCACCTTTGCCCTTAATTCTGCTCTTTCCAAAGGTCTAATCAGGAGTATCTCTAAAGATAACAGCAAAGCTGCTACTATTTGCCTGTGAAGTTGAAGTAACGTTTAGTTAGTCTGGGCAATTGTTGTAACAGAGCCATGACAGACCTACTTTGTGGCAGTTAAGAATGACTTAATCAGTGGCTGACCCAGTGACTCCACATACTGTCCTGTTCACGTGAAGTCATACTGCTGCTTTCCCTGTGTAGATCAGATCTAAGAGAAGGGAGACTTGGACCCAATCAACTATTCAAATGTCTGCAAATATTTGTGAAACTTGTGCATTAATGTTCCTTTATCATTGGCCTGTGAAGTTATCTCACAACTGACTGACTTTGCTGTGTCACATAACCAGCACGTTGTCATGTGGCAGTTCCCATCCCATCTGTCACACTGTGAATACATCAGCCATGTATGGTTCTGCTCTGGGACTCAAGAAGGCAGGAAGGTTAGAACTCACTGGAATGAGGCAAGGATTGTACATGATAATGATAACTTTACAACTTGTTTCATTTGGAGTTTCTCTTTTGTTCTTAATAATAACCTTGCTTGATGAGAAGGACTTAGGGCTTAGCTATGGCATTTCAGGGCTGGAACACAGAAGCAAACAGGCTATCATCTAGTTTGCTTTGTGCCACCCCAGCTTAGAGGCAGGGCGTGAGACCAGAAGCTAGAGTTTTGAGTCGTGTGCAGGACTGACATCTGAAGGTTAATTCATCCAGATGGGAAACAGAAAAAGCACCACAATACTTGGGTGCCTAGTGAAAGAATGTTAAGAGTTAAGTTCATCTATTTCCATCAGAGAAAGACCATGGATTGAAATGGTTTGGCATCAAATTTCAGTGAAAGGAATTTGAATTGAAATTGAAAGGAAAACTAACAGGTTTAAAGTATTTTGTTTAGCAGTGAAGGGAAAGAGTTTTGTTCTCTGAATCATAGCAGAGTCCTAGAATGGCTTGGGTTAGAAGAGAGCCCAAGGATCATTGAGTTCTGACCCCCTGCCACAGATAGGGCCACCAACCTCCAGATCTGGTACTAGACTAGGCTGCCTGGGGCCCCATCCAACCCGGTCTTGAATACCTCCAGGGACAGAGCATCCACAGCCTCTCTGGGCAGCCTGTGTCAGCACCTCACCACTCTCTCTGTAAAGAACTTCCCCCTGACATCCAACCTAAATCTTCCCTCTTTGAGCTTAAAGCCATTTCCCTTTGTCCTATCACTGTCTACACTTGTAAAAAGTTGACTCCCTTGTTTATAATCTTCTTTTAAATTCTGGAAGGCTGCAGTGAGGTCTCCTTGCAGCCTTCTCGTCTTCAGGCTGAGAGAGGCAAACTCCAGTTTTAGGAGTCACGAGAGAGTTGATAGAGCTTTCTTCTATATAAGTGCTCAGTTAGAGCCTGAAGTTAAATGAGTTACCTGCTATTAAAGTTGATTATCTTTTTTAATTCAACTTTTGTAAACAGCTAGAAGGCTCTTTTGATAAAATTCTTAATTTCCTTTCTATCTGATATTTTCTCTAGAGGTGGAGAGGAAACTGGCTACTCCCGTAAAACCCCTTTTCCTGTTCTGCACTGGTATAAAGCAGACACCTCTGAAAGATTTAATGAACCAAAACAACATGTGCTCTGATACCCAGGGTATTTCTTTTGCTTGTTTGGGGAACAGCATTCAAATCTCAGCAGTGTTTCACATGAAATAGAACCGAGTATACATTTCTCAATTTGAAATAGTTATGGTGACCTTGGACTGCAATGCGACTCTTTCTTATATGGGTCAGAGTGAGCACTCACTTATATGCACAGAAGACACTTCTTCCAAACTAGCCAGCAGTGCTGGGAGCTCAGGAGCTTACTTGGAGCTTTAGGGCTCAATATTTCTGAGCCGAGTCTCATTATATAGGCAGTTTGAATTTGTCTGTCTTACCTTTGTCTCTGCAGATTGCCAAGGCATTCTAGAATTTGTGCTTTCCCTTTTGATTTGATCAGAAAATCTTCCCTGAACTACAGTAACCTTCCTAACAGAAATTTGGTTTTCTTCAGCAGATTTTCAATTAACTTCCATTTCCCGAGTACAAAAATGTTTCCTCAGTATTTTTTAAATTAATTCTAATTACTTAGTCAAATTGATCCTCAGCAACTTTCTGTTTCCATCTTGATCCTTAGTGTTTTCAATTTTAACTGTGTGATTCAGTGGCAATAGGTAACTTCTTTTCTTGAAGCCAGGGATGGAGTTAATGCAGCAAAGAAGCTTTCAAGTGCTCCAGGGGCTTCAGAGATCTGTGCTGTTCCTGCTCTGTTACTGTGCTGTCTCCATGTTTCTCCTGTTTTCTTGCATCCTTTCAAAATGGAAAAATGCTATTCTTCCAATTCTGCTATTGGAAAAATGAAATAGAGAAGCTAAGCATGTGACTTTCACGCTAGGTGAAAAGACACCTGCGCTGGTTTATCACTGACCTCAAACAATTCATGCAGTGCAGTGAGCCATCTAGTTCAAAACCACCTCCCTGCAATGGTGTCTGAACTTACTGGTGCTGCCTCTGGCCCGTGCTGGTACAGCAGTGCCATGCCATCTGCATTCCCTGCTTGGGAATGAGTTCTGCGTTGTTTCCTGCTGTGAGGTGTAGACCTGTCCTGAGTGACTTGTTCAAGATCATGTGGGAAGACTCTGCCAGAGCAGAGGCTTAATCTGAGTTTTCTCCTAAGCTACAAGACAGCTTTCTCTTGTTTCTAGGCTGCGTAATTTGTAAGTGAATGAAAATTGTGTGCATCTGGAAAGACATCTTTGTGATGTGTTTTGGAAAATGCGTTAATGCCTATAAACAAGATGAATCTTGAGGACTGGAAAGAATTACTTGGAATGGGACTACTTTTGCCAAGGACATGCTTAGATTGTTTTTTACTGTTGGAAGTCTTGCCAGCTCAGACTTCCATCTTGCTTTTACTGAACTTTCAACAGGGATGCGTTGATTGGCTCTGCTATGTCATAAGCCAAAATTAATTGTTATACAGTTGTGGAGTTTATTAAAGCCACACTAGTAATATATTTCTTCTGAAAACTGAGGTGGTTCAGAAATTGTGCAATCTTGTTAGTGTTAATCTCCTGGCTATTGATGTGTTTTTTTCCCATAGATACTAATTTATTCATAGTCCTATTATACCAAACTTATAAACTGACAGGAATGTGAAGATGGCATTACTCCTTGGTGCTTTCTGCAGTGTGGAAGCACTTGCACAATGTGTTTGACATTCACTGCAATGTTCTCTCCCATCTTGACAGGCATGGGGAAATGTGAGGAAATAGGAATGTGAGTGGATGCAGCTACAGCGTGTTCCTGATCATCTGATTCAAAGTGTTCAAAACTCTTCGAAAAGTGTTGTAGGAGTCAGAGCATTTATTTTCAAACTGAACTTCTGCAAACTCTTCAGGCATGGCATAAGAAAAGATCCAAAGGAGTTGCACTGGTGATTTGATTTGTACTTACTTGAGCTTAGAGTGTGTGTACTTCCTGCTTGTTTAAAAAAAAATAAGTTTTGAAAACCTAAAATTAACCAGATTCATGAAGAACAGCAGAATTAAGAAGTGGTCATTTGTAAGTGGAACTTGGCTTCTTTCACCAGTTTACTTCCCAGAAACACATATGCACTTTCTAATATGAAAGCTGCCTAGAATACAGCTCTACTTTTATTTTACAAATGCCTTGGTTTTTCTTCTTTCTATTGTAGGTCTCCTTGCTTAGAGGAGAAAGCTGGAACATTAGGACATCAAGGTAGGATCAGAAAGCAACCATACACAAAGTCTCTTGAAGACAATTCCAACCAAAATATGAGAAGTCCAGCTCTATCCTTAAATAATTGAAATGCAGTTCTTCATTATTACCCTGATTTATGAGAACTGCTGCCTTCCTCGTGATGATACTTAGACATTTACTAATGCACTGTGTCTTCTGTAGTTATTGTGTTGAATGCAGCTGATGCTACATCGTGAGTGTCCATAATTTTGTCTTGTTTGGGCTATGCTGAGTGAAGAGGAATTGTCTTGGTCCACATATATTTAGATTGCTCCGAAAGTAATGCTTCCTCTTTGCTTCCATGGAAACTGCAACAGATACAAAGAGTAACACAGTAACATTACTTGATGGAGCACAATTGAGCAAATTCTCAGCTACAAAAAAACCGTTTTTCAACAGAGCCACCACCTTTAGTTATAGTTTTTCACCAGCCATAAACAAGAGCCTGCATGCCATGCTCATCTATATCTGCACCAGCAGGGCTGATCTGCTGTTGTTACTTCTGAAACACATCATCTGGTGCCTCACTGTGTTCACATCCACTGTTTGGTCTTCATAAATGTTCAATGAGTGGCACATAGGCTGGATGTGCCTGGGCTACACAGTGCCATCTGTATTCATGCAGAGGAGAGAATTTGCTACCATAAGTCTTGGAGGTAGGATTGGGTTTACATGGGAACTGAGGTGTAGTGGGAAGAGCACTGGTTCCTCATTAATGTTGTCAGCTTGGGCTGTATCTTTCTAAAGATACTAAAACTAAAAAAAGACAAGTTTACCGAGCGAACAATTGTAGAGCCAATATATTGCAGGGCCTGATTGTCTATATGCTGAGGGTTTAATAGACCCTACAGATGCTCAAGGAGTGTTTTTTCCACCCAAATTGTTAATTTTGTAGAGTTGAAACTGGAAATTGAAGAGTTAATAAGATTGTACCTAGCAAGTGTTTGAACACTAAATGTTTTCCTCATTTATAAAGAGGTGCATTTGGGTAGGCTTTGTCATATTTGATCATTTGTTCTCCAGTAACAAGCTGAATGTTCATGTGGACCAGGATTTGGAAAAGATCTGCTTCCTCTGCATCCATAAGTTTAGATCCATGTTGTTGGCTGCCCTTTGCTGGAGCTGTTGAGTGGGTGTTTGCTGTTGCCTGGGCCCTAGCCCTTGGTGTGGTTTCAATGGGTGAAGCATAAGCAGGAAGAGCAAGGTTAAAAATGAGAAGATGGGGCTGAATTTGGCCATCCCTTCTATCACTGTAATGCCACCTGCACAGATGCTGGAGGGAGAAATGGGCAGCCGTGTGGCTGCTTGCTTCTGTCATTTAGGGATGTGGGTTGGTGATATGGTGGTGATGGCTTGACAACTGGGGACCAGATGACTCTAGTGATCTTTTCCAACTTTAATGATTCTATTTGCCTACTTCTCTGTATGATTACTTAGCAGTTTTGGGGTAAAAACGTCATGTCGGAGGCATGGGGAAAAATGGAAAGAGTGACATCTAGTGGCTCCTAAGGAAATGTACACATCTTTTTCCTCTGTACAATGAAAACTAAAGCAATTCCTAGTAATCTGTGATTCACTTGAATCTTGTAATACTTCAAATTTAGACATCAGTTTGATGCCAACAATTGAGTTTGATGTCTAATGCCAAGGCTTGCTAGCTTAGTTATCTTGTCAAATAGACTCTGCCTAATGGTATGGAATGGATTATACCTATATAATGCCACGTGGAAGAAGAGGGTGTCTTTAGCAAGTTTTTCCTGTTAGTTTCCAAGGACTACCTTTCTAGGCTATTGAACCAGTGGAACTAATCCTGATACCACATTTATGGACAAATTCCAGTCATCCGGTTTCCACTGAAGCATGAGCTAGATAAAGCCTCTATTGCTCAGAGGCACTGCTTGGCTTCTTCTGGTGCATAACAATATAATTGCAAGTTATATTTGAGATGCCATGAAATGAGGTTGTGTATGAACAGAGATTTAGAAAAATATGTCACAAGGAGCGTTGTGTGTGCTCACTGGCTTGGCTTCCTTCAGGAAGAATGGAAACAGATGTTTCCTAAGACTTGAGAAAGGAATGAGTTTAGATGGAGTCACTCTCTCCTCTCTCTTCCCAGGGAGTCACAACCATGTTCTGAAGTCAACCTGTCCATCCATTACAGAATGGAGCTGTGTAAGTTTGATACAAATAGAAAACACTTCTTTTGTTTAGACCAGTTACCTTTGCAGTTGTTCCAGTAATTAAAGTAGTATAGTAAATCCTGTGCTCCAGAAGGTTTTGGGTATACATAGCGCATAAATTCACAAGCTGTGGAGAATTTTGGGAAGAGAGGTGGCATTTAATACATAGCAGCAGAAGTAACTGTGTCAACTCTGTCAGGTCTCGTGAGTCTTTGGTAGAGCCTTGAATGTATCCAGATGGCTGCTACCTACCTTTGTTTCCTTTCACTTCAGAGGTGAAGAAAATAAGAGAGGAGGATGAAATCCTGTGTGGCACATGTGCTGTGTGCTTTAGTAACATATCCATCACAGCTGTGGGGTCTGAAGGAGAAGGAAAGAAACAGGTGAAAGTCTGCTGTGCTCAGAGGAGGTCAGCATGTGTTTGAATGCCAGCAAACTTTTTGTATTAAAACTGTGTGCTCATATCACGAAGACAGGAACAGACTTGTCATTGGTAGGTCATTGCTGGAATACCTTCATTGTGATGCTATAAGGCGACCAAGGATACTTGGTTAGAAGTTTTGTGGAGAAGTCGCTATTACAACAGGGACTGTTTCTGTACAGCAGGGAGTAGTATGGATATGGACTGCACAGGGGGCAAGAGGAAAGGAGTTTTTTTCCAAAATAGAAACCATTCTGAATTTAGCTTCTGTGCTGTAGCAGGCAGCAGAACTTCAGAATTTGGGCCAATTCTTTTTAATTTCTACATGTGTTTTGAAGTATGACAGCAATTACAGGTAAAACTATGCCAGCTGCTTTTCCTATAAGGGAAGAGGGCCTTTCCTCAGCCATGTCTTGAAGCATAAAAGCATTATTAGTGCCTTACTGTTCCGGACATGCGGCCCATCTAGACTAGTGTATCTACCCTTGGTGGTAACAGCAAGCAGTACTGTATAAGGCTAGGACATGATCCTGACCATTTCCTGTTGTGCATTCCTCTCCCTCTTTCCCAGCATCTGTGGTCACTGGATTTAGGATCATAAGGAGGTACACATGTGCCTCCTTATATTATCATAACTGTTCTGGAGCAGTTGTCAATAAATTTTTATACAGCCTGCTCTTGTCTACCTGGTGGTATTATTGGTCTCCTCGATCTCATGATTGCAAATCCCAAAGATTCACTACTTGCTCTATTTGTAAAGGAAAGTTATTTCTTCTGTGTATTTTAAACCCTTTTTTTCCCCCCATACTCTGTATGAGTGCTCCTACTTTCAGTATTGCAATGTTTAATGAATAACAGTTCTGATCTTACTTTCTCCACCACTCTCGTGATTTTGTAATTGTTGTTTATATTCCCCTCTGCCTACATGCCTTTGAATTAAGGAGAAGAGTATCTCTTGTAATGCAGCTGCTGCATCTCCCAAATTCCTGTTGTGCTTTGTGCAAGCATATAAACTGAACAAGTACTTAAATGTGGATACAGATCAGACTCTCACTGTCTGAATGTCTCAGCTGTCTGTCACAACACACACAGTGAGCTGCCCAATTAAAACAGCCAGAGTGATCACAGTATGACTGTTTGTTGTATACCTTCTATTTGACGTTTTCTGAAGCTGTAGCAACCAGATTCTGAGAACATCTGTGGGTTGAACTGCAGTGGCTTTCTGTGTTTGTGGCTGGAAACCGGCCAATTTATGGCCATCCCTGTGGATATCTAACTTTTTCTTGAACTGAAACCAGCTGTTACAGAGGGCCTAGCCTCACTACTTGCATCCGAAGTTCCTGGTCATTTGGGTTATGATATTGTCCAATTCTACTTTGGTTTAGATGGGTGATTCTTGCCTGTCTCAGTGCTGAAGGCGCTGAGTCCTGTTTTACGTTTTGATAGTTGGTAACTTCATATGTGCTGAGATACCCACCAAGAGTATGTGGATAGCTGCAGGGCAGGTACAGGTAGCAGCTGCTCTTGGAGGCATTCTCATTCATTTTTGCCTAGGACATTGATGCCCTCTTGTAAAAATGGATCATTAGAAGAACTTGATGCTGCAGGCAGCATCTGTCAACTCCTTGGTCTCTAAAAAGAGTGGAGGGTTATCTTCAGGTGGTGTGATTATGATAAAACTTGTTCATAGATGTTGCTGTTCTTGACTTCTGGTGATTTATTATAGATGATGCAGTCTTGTTTATTGGGAATAATCCAGACATTGATTTTAATCATAGATTGAGGAGTTACTGCTTTTATAGATGACGGAGTAGCTCTTACTGAGACCATGCTGAGCAAGGATTCTGTGCTCAGTTAAGTACTATAACCAACCTGAATTTCAGAATAGTGGAAGGAAGGCTGAAATATTTGATTATATTGGCAAAAATTCAAGGGAGTAAAAGAGCACTTCACTTCATTATTTCCTACGTCTAACTGTGTGATCATATAGTCTGGTAAGCAGAGGACTGCAAATAGAACTTTTGCATGTATTTTTTCACTTGTAGGAAAGCCAAGATTTAAAAAAAAAAATGTAATGAGAGTAAGTGTAACTTTAAGATATTAATAAAAAAATTCTGAATGTGTCCACCTAATCTCATTGCAGATTTCTCCCTATTGCTGTGGGAATGTAATGAGCTACTGTTGCAGTTCATTGTAGTCATGCTAATTGTTAGGGCATGAGGTATATTTTTCTCTTGGAAGTTATGTGTATACAGTGCTATGAAACCTGCAACGCCTTTCTGGATATATTCACTAACAAAGTGTCTTCCTTTCAGTTAGATGGAATAATACTCTCCAAAGTAGGATATTCCATATCTCTTGCTGCTATATGTTCTCTGTGAAGAATGTGACCTTGTTCCTCCCTTGCACTGAGTGGCACCTTGTAAATTTCATAGATCAGTTAAGCAATGACTATGTACCAGAATAAACTCTCACAAAAAATCTTGATTGGGATGAAAAAGGGAACTTCCGTTGCTTTTGGCAGTTTTTCATATGCAGCAAATACACTGATACTTCAGCATCTTCCACACAGCTTAATGTCAGAGTTCCTCACTAGTAGCCATGTAGCATAGTGTGAATAATACTTTTTTTTTCTTTTTGTATTCTTTTTTTGTGGGGAAATCTTTATTCTTTTTTAAAGAGTAGCAAGTATGTCAGTATTGTTAACACAGGTCCTGTGGTAGACAAAGTGCTTCAAAGAGGGAAGTAGCGTTGCCTGGAAGGTCATACAGCAATTGCCCAATCCCTCAAAACTTATTTTCCAGATTCCCTAGGAGAACTCTGTTCCCATCTCACAAATTCTTGTGTTTGTGAACTGGATTGTTCTAGGGGAGTATAGTTTCAGAATGCTTCTGAGGTGGATATTTGATCTATAGTGTAGTTGAGACTTGGCCTGTGACCACTAAAGTAAAGATGGAACATTAGCTGCAACTGCTTTACAGCTCTGTTTCTTAGCAATTGTGTGCTTTTTCAAGCAGGTTGGGGTACCTTGCTTATTGCATGCTAATTCAACACTAATGATTCTGGTATCTATAAACCATGTGTGGAATCCTTTGGGGGAAAAAATGGAGCCAAAAGCCGTGGTTCCAGTCGTGCTTGAGATACAACCAACCCGCAAGGATCCACAGAAGTACAAAACAAAGATATTGTCTCTCTGCTGCAGAGCATTTCAGTGTGCATGTTCTGAGTGACCTTCAAGAGTGCAGTGAGTTCAGAAATTGCATGAGCTATGTTAGCTATCACCATTATTGGGTATTTCATGTCCTGCTAGCTAGGGAGTATGACATGGTTTCTCAGAAGGCTGAATCCAGAATACAGCTGGATACTTACATGCATATACAAATACACAGGGAGGCTTCAGCTAGAATACACAAATATCTGGAACAATACATCACTGCTGAGTAAAGCTATGATGAAACATTGTGTTCTAGGAAGTACATCATGTGTCTCTTCTAATGGAGATCACTACCTGCTAGAGGTAACACATCTTGAGCTAAAAGTACGAAGCTTAAAGCAGGCTCACAGCACCACGGAAATGTTGAGGTTGAAAGGAACCTTTGGAGGTCATCTAGTCCAAACTCCTTGTTCAAAACTGGAGCAGATTATTCTGTCATGCCCAGCCACATTTTCAACTATTCTCCAAGGATGGGGGCTCCTTAACTTCTCTGAGCAGTCTGTTTGAACATTTCCACATTTAAAAAGTTTCTTCTCGTATTTAGATATAATTTCCTGGGTTTCATACTCACTGTCTCTTTTTAAGTTGTTGGATAAAATGGAGAAGAACATGGCTCTGTCTTTACTTTCTCCTATCAATTATCTTTCTTCATTAAGAAGATCCCCCTGAAGTAACTTGATTTTCAGTTCATGGAGAAATCCATGTATCTTGCTTTGCTATTTCTGCAAAAATGGATGAGAGCAACATCAGTGTTGCTCCCTCATGACGAGAGATGCGAACAGTATTTACTTCATGAATTCAGTGCTGGTGCAATGAATGTGAAAGTTCTACTGTCATACATTATGTGATTGTACTTCATGTAGCAGTCCATCTCTAGAAAACTCTAAACAACAGAAATAAAAACTAAAGAGTTGGGGAAAAAAAAACTGCTTTTGAACAATTTAAGTCTTTTTGCTGCTTACATCATGAATGGGTTAACTCATAGCATCACCCTGAGGGTGGAGTTTTGCATGAGATCTCTGTGCAGAATAAAGATCCAAAAGTGCCATGTTCTGAACCTTTCTTGAAAGCTCTTGCTTAGAATTCTGATTTGCTCTCTGGGGGGTTTCACAGCTGTTTCTATGATCCATCTGATGGAGCAATAACTGGATCTCAAACAACTGTCTCCTAAAATTTTTGCAGACTATACGTTCTGATGCAAAGGAAATTTTTTGTTCCCTCTCCTGATCTACTTGATAGGATAGTGCAGGCCGACTTCTGAAGTGTATAACTGCTCTTTGTCAAAATATTCTTAGGGTTAAGTATGCTGACCTGGAGCTGTTCCTTGCTTTTCTTGGCCTGAGCATGTAAGTGTTTGGGCTTCAGGAATGAGCACCTCAGACCCACTAAATCCTTCTACATACTCAACAAGTATTTCCCTTTCTTTGATAATTGGTGCCTGAGAAAATAAGCGTCAGAACAGGGAAGAGCATCTTTCTTCTTGCTTTAATACACATTTGTGTGTGAGCCCTTCTGACTACTTTCTACATGCTGATACTATCTTGAGTCTGATGCATCTCCAAAAGCTCTTGAGATGCGAATCTCCTTTCAGCTCTAGAAAATGTCAGCACATTGACCTCTGTTTAAGTAACACTTACTCTTCTAAAGGATGTTCTCAAAAAGGCTGTCTGTCATTTATTTTTATTTTTGTTTATTTATAGCAGAGAGGCTCATCAAAAGAAAGTTATAACTCTTCTTATCCATCCAGAATTTGTTTTTGTTGGAATGTAAAATACTCAAGTGATGTTGTCCCAGCATCAAAACCAGGGGTAGAAATGTCATTTCTCAGAGGAAATCTCTTACATAATCTTCTGTTGCATTTGGGGTAGCAAGAAGTCAATTCTCTGCTTATTAGGGAGATGCTGAGGGGGGAGGAGAGGGTAATATTAGCAAGGAGCTGGGGGGAGCTTTGCAGGGGTGGGTAGGGTAGAAAAGCATGGATGAAAATTTCTCCTGGCAGAAGGCTTTTACAATTGAATGGATTAAGCTGCTTGTCCAGATCAGAATGGAGCAGGACAAACATTTTGAATATAAGCATATGGTAAACTTCCTGGCTACAAGCTCAGCTCAGTTGTGACAGCAGAACATGTTGTGCAAAGCTTGGAAAAGCAATGATATACAGGATACTAGATTCTGTTAGGTGCAGTTGCTAATCGTGGCTTACTTGAAGGTTGTAAAGTTTTTTTCATGTCTTTCTGATTCTATTATAACAAACTAAGTTATGTCTAGCTGGCAGAATATAATAAAATTCCCTCATATAAACTCAAATTGTTTGAATATGTGTGGTGAAGCCTGGGGTGCTGGATTTATGCAGGAATTATCTCAATCTCTGGCTACTTGTGCAGACATTGTGTCTGTACCTTGAATGTTTCCTGGAAATAACTGTTTTAAACTCAACATTTCTTCCTCAGCCTGCCTCACTTGTTAGCTTATATCTAAGCAGCTGAAGTGTTGGGGAAAGCAGGGAGTTTCAGCACAAGTGGGTCGTGGCTCTGGCAAAAAACCTGGTGTGGTGGTGTGCCATCAGAGCTCTAACAAGCCTGAAAGGTAGCAGAAAGCAGTTTTTCTCCTCTATGGGAAGCTGAACTGATGAAAAAGAAAGCAGGAGGCATCTTCTGCTCAGATCAGCCTCACTGTGAATAGTGAAGCAGATTTTTGCACTCTGCTATGCTGTTGATTTTGGCATCATCATTTATTTTTCACAGATTGGACTGAGAGTCTCTTCCCTCACCTCTCCCCACTGTGGTTCAATCTATGTCCCCACCATTCAATCTGTTAAATTGTGCCTATAAAACCTGGCTACAGGCACTTCACCTAGCCCTGGGCCTAATTTCCATCTGCTTGTTGTGAGAGGCCCATCCGTCATGTTGTGGGAGAAGGGAGGGATAGACCTTTTCAGTGCTTTCAAGGGGCCTCTCTGCTTTTTTTTTTTTCCTTTGCTAAGGTAGGTTTAAAGGTGGGAACCGTCTCTGCCATCTAGTGGAAATTCACTACCCTCTTCTTGATAATTCACTTTCCCCTCAGAATTACATTCATTTTGACTAGAGAATGGAAGTAATGTTATTTCTAATACAAAATACGTATAAGAAACTAGTTGTACATAGGGTCTACATCAAGAATATTTACACAGATTATTCAGGAGATAGTTCTACTTGAATAAAAGTTGATAACAAGGGAAGGGAGTGAACTATCAGGTACCAGGAGACAGTTCACTACAGTGATGTTGATCTTCATATTTGCTTGATGTTGCTTGGTTGCTCTTTTATGAGAAAGCTGTAGTGTAGCTGTTTGAATAGGGACCAGGAGAATACTATCAATTGAATTCCCTATGTTTTCATTCATTTCTGAACTTTAAAAACATTTTACCTTTGAAATTATTTTCATTATAGTTTTGGCTGCTTTTGTTGCAGGAAACAAAAAACTGAGAAAACTGAAACCATGACAGGGGTGGTGCTAGAGAGGGATTTTCTCATTGGAAAAATCAGTACTAAAGGTTTCTAGCCTTGCCACCAGGAGTTTGCTAGGGAAAAAGATAAGAGATGGGGATACTGAAGAAACTAAGGGAGTGGTGGAAGAATGAGTAATTCTCTTGTCAGGTCAGAGCTGTGAAATATGCCACTTCCACTTCCTAAACCCATAAAAAAAAAAGTTCTATATTTTTCTGGAAAAAATAAAAATAGGCATATCCTGATTCTGCCACCAAGATCAAACAATTTATCTTTGTGTTTTTCAGTTTCTTCTCTGCAAAATGAGGATAAGGACAGTGGGCATTTTCTTTGTGAGCTATTAGTGTAAGCCAGTTCAGCATAGTCCCCTTTGATGCTAAATGCTGAGTGCGCTGCAGCACTAACAAGTTGCTGGCTAAATGATGGTGAGATTTAGGACCTTGTGAAAGTCACAAGTAGTGACACTTGTGCTTTTACATAAATTAATGTGATTTATTCTGTTTCCTTCTGTGATCTTTCCCATGGGGGAAAAAATCAGGCAGTTACTTCTTCCACTGCTGAGATGCAAACTACAAAGCTGATTCTAGTGAAAAACTAGCTTGTGATCTCCTGATGAAAGATTAAACAAAACAAAAAAAAAAAAAAACAATTCAGGTTATTTTTGAAGATGATTTTTGGGATGATTTTAAAATGCCTGATTTTGAACTTGTTTTTATTTAAACAATATGTTGAATTTAAGAAGTACTTGATTGACTTTAGCTTTGTTTTGTCTTTATAGTTATTAGCTGTTTACCAAAAAAACCAACAAATCAAAACATTCATGTACACTGTAAACAATTCAATTTGAAGCTTTACTCTGATTTTGGTAGGTCTCTCTGGTTGGCTCTCCTTTGAACTACTGACTGTAGTAATTGATGCAGCTCATATAATCATGCCTAATAGCTCTGTTTTTCCCAGAAGTGTCAGATCTCCTGTGTGAATGTTATAAAAACTCCTGGGAGTGTATTCTAGAGGTACTTGGATGGGAGAGGGTTGGGAGGAGGTAGAGGCATCAGAATACAAGGTAAAGAGGGGAAAGTTTGTGCTGAGAGAGCACATCTGAAAGTCTCTCAAAAATGAATAACCTTGAGAGGCTAGCAGTGCTGTTGAATCCACAAACATTGACAAATTTAACATCAGAGTCAGCCAAGTCTGTAAAGACCAGCAGCAAATACCATTATCAACAGTGTGTTACGTGACTCATACTGCACCTACAGTTGTGGTGGCTGTTATCTGCAGACAGGGACTACTGGCATGTATATACGCAGCAGTGGAAACAAGGGCCCCTTGAAGCTCTCTCTCAGCACCTGCCTAGAAGCCAGCAGTGTATCAGTATGAGCCTTTGCTTGCAAGTCAGCCTCCCAGCTGTCACTGCAGTCTGGCAAGTTACAAGTCAGTGCGTTTGCAGGCACCTGAGTGAACCCTGTGAATTATTGTGTAGTTATCTGCTATCAAAAATTACAGCTTAATTCTATTAATAACAATTTCATTAAGAAAATAAGCTGTTCTTGTAAATATGGATGACTTCTCCCTTCCCCCTGGTTTGATTCCCTGTCAGGGAAAGAAAAAATATCAACATGTACAGCAAATAATCCAGACACAGTTAAAGCCATTTGAGGTCCTGAATGATTCATGGCAACTCAAAAAGCCAGAACCAGCCCAGAGGTCAGGAAACTTGTGCTGGTACATAGACAGTCTGCCTGTTGTGGTTTGTCCCTGTCTGCCTGTAGTTCTGGTCATACACATTTATAAAATTAATTATATTGTGTTTGGACTATCAGGTTACTGTAATGGGTGCTACGTTTCTCAGATAGTAAGCTGGGGGATTGGGATTGAATTTAAAAAACCACATTTTGATAAAAACATACTGTATATTGTTAATAAATTGTATTTATTTAAAGTATTAAGCACTTATTAAAGTACCTGAAATATGCTAATAGGTAAAGAGCTCTGCATTTTCAGACTTAATTTTTGTGACAATTCAGGAAATTAGTACTTGGAAATTGGATAATTGGATAATGAAATTTTGAAGATGAGAAGCAAGTATGAGGTACATAAGGACAAAGTTTCATATGAAAGAAGGAAAGGTATCAACTGATGAAAATAATGTTGGAACATGTAGGGGAATAGACCATAAGACCTAGGCCCAAGTTTGCTACGCTTTGGTAGCGTTAGACACCCTTCTGTGGAAACACTATTTCCTGGCAATTGCGTGTAACCAAGGATAGGAATATGTCTTTAATTAATGTGTATGAAGGAAATCTCTTTACTCTCTAGCTAACAAGAATGACACTTACAAAGGTAGAATTTTTTTGTACAACAAAAGCTGAAAATACTGGGAAAGTAGAAACACAAGTTTTCGTTCATTTTGAAAACTGAAACTTGTCAAAGGATACTGTTTTATAGAAATGAAAGACTGTTATGTAAATTTGTATTTCTCAGAGCTGCAAAATGGAGAGTAAGTACCAGCTATTCTGGCAGTGCTGTACAAAGCTTTGATTCTAAAAGGCTGGCTTCTGTAGAGCACATCAGTGCACAAGAGACACACTGGTTGGAAGAAAAACTTAAGACTTCTATTAGCTGAAAAGGCAGTTCATTCAAAGAGGTGTTCATCCTGCTGGGAATATCTATTTTACCCTAGGCATGCTTTTACTGTGTGCTTCACATAGGGCATAGTTTTAGCAGTCCCCTGAAAAAAATTAAATTTGCATGAAATGTGAAATAAGGCAGTGTCTTACAATGACAGTAAAATGGCTTTTGGGAGATCACAGAGCAGCTTTTAATATTCAAGTGCTGTGAATGTGTATTACAAAAAAAAAGTGGTGAAATCATTAGTTCTAAATTTTAATGGAAAAAGTAAAACTGATAGTCCTCTAAACCTTTACAGCAAGATTTTCATTGACTTTGAGGCAAGAATTTTGCACAGTGAAAAAGGGGAATAACTGATTCAAACTTTACAGTTGTTTGTGTTTTGCTGAAAGATGATCTAGAAAAGAGGAACACAGCTGTACAATTATCATGATGATGCTTATGAAGAGCCATTTTATGGGTTACCCTGAAATTTCAGAGAAAAAATGCTATCTTGTTAGCTAAAGGTTTAGTATTCATTTTAATTCTAGTAGTGTAAATGCAAACAATTTACAATTATTGAAATTATTACTGTTTTACAAAACAGTGTGAGACAGAGGAAAACTTAGTTTTCTTAAGGACTTTGTCTTGTTCTCTTCACCCTCATGTGAATACGTCCCTAATACCAGACATCAAAGCATTAATGTTACTTTCCTCCCATTGCTCACCAGCTGAAATCTTCATTAAAAATGGAATCCAGCCTTCAAGTCAAAGCCCTCCACTGATGAAATGTGAACATAATTTCAGGATTCCCCCACTCTGATCATCTACTGGAGACTGAGTAGAGCTAGAACTTGCAGTGCTATGGGCATTCTACAATGACGAAATGCTTTCCTGGCTGAATAATTCCAGTGTTTGTCATCTCTGGGGGCATTCACGTGGGGTAGGAGAGAGAGACGGTGGCTTCTTTAAAAATAAATAAATAAATAAATAAATTAAAGGCAGGCCTACAACTTAAAGGAAGCTCAAGGCCAGTAACAAGTTGCATTACCTTTTCTGATGGCTACTGTTGATCCTTCTCTTGATCCTTTATGTACTTTCTCTCTGAATAAAACTTAAGTGAACACATTCAGGAGAAAAGCTTACATATGTAAGTCTTCACAGAAGACAAACAAGGGGAGGAAGGAGAGAACTACTGAAACCAAAATCATAGATTTGCTCACTTCCCTTTATTCTGGCCCAAGAGTCATACATAAAGAAATATTTTTTAATTTTCTTTTGCAAATCTGATTCATATATAAAATATTCTTTGAAATTGGTCTTATCAACTTCTCACCTTGAAGACAGTGTTTTCCAAGATAGACTGGGTTATTGGTGCTATGGACGTACTGATGAATCAAAAAAACCTTCAGTTAGTGAGGTTTGGCCTGCTTGCACTTAAGGGAGACATTGTTCCAATTGTATCTCAGGTTTCCCCCATGTTTTTTCCCTGCATGCTTTGAGACTGGAGACAAGTCCATGATGAACAACGGAGAGTGGGTATTTGGTGAATGATGACTTTAAAATTCTCTGCTGTTAAGCATGTCTCTAAAGAGAGAACCTCAGCAGAGGATGCTGGCAAGCAGTAAGGTGAAGTTTGGATAGGTTGATAGGGCCCTTCCAAGTCTTGTACCTGTCTGAGTTAAATGACACCTAACCTTGGTCAGGCCTGGAAGGACACTTTTTGTTTGAAAAAAGAAAAAAACGTACATGGTGATAAGACCATTTCCTTTCTCACAGCGTCTCCTTTAATGTCAGGCCTGAAATATGAAGTCATTAGGGGATATTAAAACAGTGCTGACAAACTAATTAACAAAAGACATTACGCCGGATGGGCTCAATTTATCCTTTTTAATGGTTCTTATAAATGGGTGCCGCCAATTAAAATTAATAAAGATTTACCAGCGATTGCCCAGCATACACTGTTAAGGAGCTCCACTGAAGGTCGCCTTAAAGTCAGCCTTGTCAAAGCTGCAAGTTCAGCTCCCAGTACCAAGCCTTGCTGAGCTACTCTCGGTTACGTTTTCCCAGGCGCTTTCTCCTTCTTTGTATTTGGCTGAAGTTTATACACTTCTGTCTCTATCTCTCTAAAAACCCATCCATCTATTGATTCTATTAAAAAATATTCCTCCCTCTCCCCCTACGCTGTAAGTTTTGTCATAGTTTCACAAAGGAGAATCTCAGCAGTAAGTATTATGAGAATTCCATTATTTACAAATCTGTCTGTTATGATGGAAAATTGTGACGTGAACCTTTCTTTTTAAACTGATCTCTATTTTCTTGCTGTCAAATTAATGTACAACAGTGTCCCTGCTTTAGAAGGACAGTACCAACAATTAAGAATGCCCTGTGTGATGGTACTTTTGTTCAGCCTAGGCCAGACTAAATGCCACCAGGCTGTGCTCTTCTAGCTGCCAGTGCTCCACTTGGTTTGTTTGAAGATTCACCCTTATATTTGGATGACAATGAAAGTGTTTGTGTTGAAAGAGTTTCAGCCAGCTATGCTGAAACTTAAAAGCCGGTGTAGGTGATTAGGCAGGCGTTAAAATATGAATTAGGGTTTTGTGGGAAACCAGATCAGAAAGTCACAACCAGGGTGATGTGACCGTGCTGGGTTATCTGATGGAAATCTGGGGAAATTTGAGAGATTATAGCTGGGAGACCACCAGCTGGGAGTTGAGGTTTCATGTAGCTTCTTCCCCCCTTTTTTTTTTTTTCTCTTAATACCCTATGACCCCACTTTTGGGTATGCTAAGTATGTTTAGGAGATCTATATGGTACACTCCAGGACTGCATGTGTCCTTCTGGTGGTGCAGGTGAATTGCTTGCACCTGTGCTCCCTGGGCTAGCCATGACTCTTCACCAGGTGCTCAGTTACTGGTTCAGACCATGATCCTTATGGTACCTGTACACCTGTAAATAAGTCTTTGGATAAGTACAACTCCTAGTTTGTGTCCTGTTACGTTTAGTGTCCCATAGCAACATCTTGGCACAGATGTTTTTGGTAGAGGTCTTCATTTTTGTAAATTTCCTTAAATAGCTTCTTCTGTGCCAGCTTGTAGCTTAATATGAATGGTTTTGTACTGCTTGAAGGTATTGCTTTTTTGTTGCCTTGTAATGGTATTTTTCACAAAGATTGTCTCTCAAAATCATTGGGTTTTTTTTTGTTTTTTTTTCTTTTTTGCCTCTTCATTTCCCTCTTATTTATGATGCAAGCGTGAGAGTAAAAGCTTTGTGGTTTTCCTGTAAGCTGTTCTGTGTTTGGTATTCAGGTTTTATGTGATTCTGGAGAAAACAAACTGAAGAAAGGGAAATGCATCTTCTAATCAACAATTCTAATTAACAAAATATCCAACTAATGCAAACTATATGTTTTGCAAGTTGAGGCTTTTCTTACCTCATCTTCTAACTGCTCTCCTTGAGGGAAGATCTGCTTATGTGAGACTTTGTGTATTTTCTCATATTGAACTACTCTGTTCTCTCTAATTCTCGGTTGCTTTGCAGGCTTGTTTGATAGATCCCAACTAAAGTAACCAAGTAGATGAGCAGGAAGAACAACAGATGAGAACCAAAACTGAAAAACAGTGGAGCATTGCAATCTCAGAAGATTTAAGTAGTCAGGAAAAAAAATATTCAGAATGTGAGAGTTCTCACTTTCTCATCAAGCTTAATTCATAAAACAAAATAATTTAGAGATGCTGCTCTGACTTACTGTGCTGACTTGCACGACTGTAAATTATTTATTTTTTCAAATCTTTCTTCCAAATGCCTCTCTTAACAGAAGATATTGTTAAGCTGTTAAGTGTACCACTGAGATTTAAAAAAATGAGTATAAGTGATCCTACTACGTGCAGTGACTGCCAGTTGGACTTACTCAGGATGTGTTAAAGTGGAATATCAGGGTGTATGTGCTACAATCTGGTTCCAGCCTACTAAACTTTGCAGCTTCCTCAAACAAGCCAGCATGGAGGGATCACCAGCTTTTGCCTGCTCTCTTGATGTACAGTACATTAATCGTACCCTCCCTAATTCCTGCTTCAAGATAAATCTCTTGCGCTCCCATTATTTGGCTAATTGCTGTGGATTATATAGCAGTCGGGTGCTCTTTGGCAGGGAAAGATTAATGGAGGACATTTCCTTTGTTTTGATTTCATTTGCTAATTGCTGTGTGGAGAGATGGTTATGTTAATACATCCTCTTTCCCTGCTAGATTGAAGAGTTTTGTTTAGCATGTGCTGGGAGAGGAATAGTTTGTCAGGAATCCTAAATGCTTCTTCACATTTGTTTTGCTCAGAGGTTTTGTGAGAGGGGAGGTCTTCAGACAATGGATAGGTTTTATCGTGGGATAGATGGGTTGCCCCTATGCTTATGTGCTTTCTTATGTTTCCATGTGCAGGAAATATTAATTATAGGTGCACAAAACAATGAATAAAAAATTATTTGCATCTTTTCATCTGCTTACTGGGATATTTGATCTCTTTTTACCTCTGTCAGGCTCTTGGTAGAAGGCCAGAGCTCTACTGAAAATTCCAGGTCTTGTAACTGATCAGGTATGTCACTGTTCTGGCCTCTGGACAAGATGCAGTGTCAGAGCCAGGGAGGAGCTAAGAATCCTTGCTCTCCCATTCAACTTGATAGGAGCTGTTCTTAGCCCTATTGTTTTTATTATGTAATTTTAAAAGTAATTGTCACCAAATGTGCATTTCTGTCAAGTTTGGGTAGGCACAGAAGTCTGAGGGAAGTGGCCAGATAATTGAGCCATTGACATTTGTTAGCCAGAAGAGAGTCCAAGCCAGTCACTGGAGACTAAAAATTGCTGCCATCTGTTGCCTGTTCTCTTGCCTTTGCAAAACATCTTGGATGTCAGTCTTCCCTGCTGAGACAGATGTTCCCATTGCATGTCTGCAGTCAGGGATTTGTACTAATTGCCCCTTTCCACTGACAGGTCCACTCATAGCCATAAAAAAAGTCCACCTTCATGCCAGCAGAAATGCCTTAGAACAAAGATTTTATTGGTGTAACTTTTGAAGGGCACATTTGGGAAGAGCATGTCCAGTACCTTCTATAGTTTAATTGTTCTGTGAAGAAATGAAACTCCTCAGCTTCCAGTTATTAGTTTGACAGATTTTTATTAGAACTAAATTTTGTTGGTTCAGTCACTGCAGCTATTAATCTGGGGACCCAGACATAACGTTTCTATCATGGAAGACTTGCCAGTCTCTCTATTGATAAGTCTGTTGGTCCATCGTCCCAGAAAGTCTGGTGAAGATGAACAATGTGTCTGTTTTTAGGCCTGTTTTTACACTAAGAACAATAAAGTCAACCCTGGGTAATAATAGGAATAGCTGTGCTGTTTATGATTTTGGTATCTTACAGCAAAGTGGGGGGCAGGGGTTAGTAGTCTTTGGATTGATGAACTGTATTATTTATTTTTAAAATTCCTGTGGAAGCCTTGTGGTTTCCACTGTGTGAGTGTATAGACGCAAGCATGCTTATCTGATTAAGACTATTCATTATTTTTCTACTGCTATGAAAACACTTTTTGAAGTAGGAATCTGACCCTACTGTGAGGGAGAAGACCTAGTATCAACCAAGTCATGTGAAATGATTCCAAAACACTTAAGTACTATGAATTGCAAAATACGTTCTACGTTATGACTGTCAAAGCACTTTCAAGAAAGGTTAATGTTGTGAGAAGTCATGGAGGCTTGAGGTGTTTGCATGGAATAAGCTCACAGAATCACAGAGTGAGGTGTTGTACTGGGCAAGGTGACTGGGAAATCCAGAGAAGAAAGTCTGTCAGGAAAAAGAGGAGGCTTAGATCCTCACAACAGCCTATAAACGGAAGTGGGACTCATTGCTTCCAGCAAGATGTTGGAGCTTTGCCTCAGGAATCATAGCTCCTAATTTGTCTTAAACCCTGGATACTGCTTCCTGACATGGTAACATCAATTAAACTGTTGCAAGGCTAGATGGGGAGAATTGTTCCATTTGAGGAAGCAATAACATTATTAAAAAAAAAAAAAAAAAATCCAAAACCATCACAAGTGCTATCTGAGTGTTTAAATAATTGGAAGCTTGCAAGGTCTCATTTTTGGCACTGTAAACAGACAACGCTGCTGTCACGATACTGAAGCCATGCAGTCTAGAAGTGTCTGTTTCTGCTTTGGGAAAAAAAAAAAAACTAAGAAAAAATATGTCATGGATTAACATGTTATTATTATAGTGATGCACCACTTTATCTAAGATGACCTTCATCATGTATGTGTACGTGCCTCTGAAGACTGCAGTGAGACTGTAAATCTTTAGTGAGGATAAAGGTTGCTACTGGCAACATGGGCTTGCATACACTCGTCATTTAGAAAGCAGTTCTTGATGAAACATCATTAGCAGCAAATTCGCCAGGAGAGTAGAAACAAATATTGTGGTCTAGAGAACCAAAAAGGATCACGGGTGCAGTCCCTGGAAGTTTCTGATGAACTTGAAGTTTATGTTGCTGGAGAGAGGGTAGGACACTTATTCATGTTTCTGCCACTTTGCCAGCTGTTGTTACTGCTAGTAATAACTGATTCCTCAGGGTGACCTTCCTGATCTCCTAATCTTTTAATTAGTGGGAACTGATAACAACGAGGTGACCTCCACAGACAGGGCAATGGTAATGATATTGAATTCAAAACAGGGAGAATACTCTTACTCTATTTTAGAATTGAATACTGTTGTTCAGCAAATTCTCCGCACTGCAATGTTGTTCAGGGTGTGGCATCTCTCCTCTCAAAATAAATTAAACAAGTGGAGAAAACTGGACAATCTAGCTTTGAAACACTATTATTATAGATTATTATTGAGATGTTGCTGGCAGCTAAGCTTATGCCTTTAGTCAGGCTGTTGTTGGCCCTTCCAATTTCCAGATAGTCAGAAGATGTTTACAGAACTTGCATTGTGGTGTTTTACTTGTGTTCTCTCTTGAATGTCTTCTTTCCAAGAGTGTATTCATTGTGATATGCTTATATTCAGAGATGCCAGTCTACCTGAGGCTGGGAATTTCCTTCATTTCACATCTGGCTTGTCTGTGTGTGTGATTCCTCCAGTGTTGCTCCCTAGCCTACTTCCAGCACAGAAGTGCTGAACACTTCTCCATAGGAATTAAACTTCACTGTATTTTTTGAGGCCAGAAGTGGAGAACATATGGAAAGCTCCTTTGTGTATTATAGCGCTATGTCTTCCAAGGAGGTTTGTCAAGCAGGAAGAAGGTAGAGCACAGTGCTGAGTTTTTCATGACAGGATATGAAGGATGCTGGGACGTTTCAGCATCCTGAAAAGGCTCCATGCTATACCTATTAACAATCTCTGTGTCTTTCAAGCTGTGCTTCCTGTTTTTGTTTTGTTTTGTTTTTTACAGAAGAGCAAGCTAATGCCTCGTTCTTCCTTCAAGTGGGTTATATGTGTTATTCTCTTGATTTACATTCTCCTGTAGGAGAGGTGTAACTACAAAGGATGCCATGTTTCCAGTAACAGCAAAACCACTGAAAGACTCCATCCTGAAAGCTGTTACACTTATTGTGTAACTGAGTTGGTTTCTGTATGAAAACGATGACACAATTTTAAAAGCACTTGAAGATCCTTCCAGGCCTGTAAAAATATGTGGAATTATCAATAGAGAATGTGATGCCCAGCTGTGCAAAGCCCAGGTTATTAATAGAGCCTGACTGTGAGAAATGATTTAAAATACGGCAGCTCAACTTGAGATTCCCAAGGGAGAATAAGCAAAACAGTCTCATAATTCCCCAGAGTCTTGGAAGGAATGCCATTAAAAAATTATCTTCATTAGAAAATGAAATTTAAAATGCAGAATACAGTCAGTCTGTGTCCTAAACAGAGGCCAGAAAGGTCACAGTCATTGATTTTTATTTTTCTTCATGGAATGTTGCCATCTGAGAATACTATCATGTCCCAGGCTGAATTCTGAAACAGAGAGTTTGCAAGAGCATTTAATCAATCTATAATTATTGATATGGTTTCAGAGGGGGAAGTATGGACAGTGAAATTACAGAAGAACTGTGCTATTTGTTCTCCTCCCAGGACCTCAGAAAAGACGGTGCTATTCCAAGATTATTGCCTGACTGTTCCAGGCAATCTTTTAGCAATGGTTCCTCTGTGTTGATTCCTGCACTGCAGTAAGGGACAAAAGTGGTTTCTTATTTCTTGTTGTCATACGTGTTCTGTCCAATTATTTCAACCTTCAGGGAGAAAATTCTTCCAGTACAGCAGCTGGCAGGTGTCTGAAATGGAGTATAGCCAGAACTACTGCACCAAGAGAGCATCTGTTCTTATTTGGAAACATTAAATTCCTATCAATCAGAAGAACATATGCCAAAGATAGCCTATAAAATGTTGGAAGACCTGATCACAGCTGAAGGTTTCTAGCCTTGCAAAAAGTCTAACTGTATCATGCAAAGTCAGTTCTTGAACTTCCAACTTGCCATAATTGACAAACTTCTCTTGGGTAGATGCACCTCTTCCATCTTGTATGGCAGGACAAATCCTGCTGTTCTTAAACTGCCTACTGTTAACTGTTCTTAAATTATCTCTGGGTACCTTCCATGACAGATCCATGTTTCTATCATCAATCAAATTAATCTGGTTTGCAAAAATCAAAGTATGTGGAAAATACTAGTGATGCCACTGTGAGTGGGAGTACTAATTGATTTGTAAATGAGTGAGAAGAATACTACAGACCTGTAGAAGTAAAACTAGATGGGTCATTCAGCCCACGATAAGAGTATGCGAAGGAGCACAAAATGTCCAACAAAAATTTGCTCATGGACTTTAAGCTTAAAACTAAGCAAAAACTGCTGAAACATCTGAGAAGATAAGGCTTATAAACACAGAATTGTGGGAAAGAGCTGAAGGAAAATAAATACTCTTATAGTATAAGAGGGTGAAAGGGAAAGAAACAAAAGTGTATTCCATTCTTGGAATCAAGGAAAGAATGGACAAAGCATAAAGGAGAGAAAAACTTAAGACCTAATGACCAATGTGAGAGTAAACTTCTGATGAGTCAGAGGAGAGCTTCCAGCAATCACATTCCTAATACAATTAATACTGAAGTAGCACAAACAAATGTACAGGGAATGCTCTGACAGTAATGCCTTTTATTTTGGTATGTTGGCCCGCAATGTCGGAGGCAGCTGTTAGTGGTATGGCAATAGAAGTTGAACCTTCCCACCAATATCCTGTTATGTGCTGTTGCTGTGTGACAGATGGCAGCAGAGGGGCAGTCTGACAGAATGCATCTGACACAGGAGTGTGGATGAAGGAAAGATGTGTTATTGAATTTCTCCACCCCCCAAAAATGGCACCCATTGACATTCATCAATGTTTGCTGAATGTTTATGGAGACCCAACAGAGGATGTGAGCACAGTGAGGTGATGGGGGAGGTTTTTCATGGCACTGTCACTGCTGCTGAAACACAAGTCTCATTCCAGATGACCATGTACAGCTGTCACACCACGAAATGAAGGATCTCAAACAGCTCATCTGTGTGAATTGGCTGATAGTGGTGACTACGTTAAAGAGTAGTGTTTTGTAGTTGAGAATTTACCCTGTCAAATAGTGTTATTGTGCTCTTTGTCTGTTGTAGTTTCCATGGATATAAATAGGAGGCATTGCTTTCAGAGCAACCTATTTAGGCTTTTGTTAAGTGTCTAGTGTTTATATATAGATAGTATAGACAAAAAGGTCCCTAGGTGGAAAATCTGTTGGCAGTAAAGGTAAATAGCTCACTGTGGTATACAGAACGTTCATTGTTTATATGGCAGTCATGTCCAAACTGTTTTGATTGTACATCCCTATCAGTAAAGACATTTTGAGCATGCTCTCACTGATGCCTTGGGTCTGACTTGCTGGATTCTGAAAATATTGCCTGATTTTCTGAGCTGATGTGCATCTGTTGTTCCCATCAATTTCAGCTGGAGTGAATTCCAGGATGGAATCACTGATAGAAATATTGTAAAGCCTATCACAAACCAGTGCAACTAAACATTTTATTGTCATGAACTCAGACAAAGAATGGCATAAAATCCAGTATGTCTGAGGAAGACTTACTGTATGCTATTGTTTCTCTACCACACTGATGCACTTGTGTTAGAACTGTCTTGAGGAGAGATTTCTATTGCTTCCAGTACTGACAAGGTGCGTGGCATTACATAGGGCAGTCTTGTGTGCTTCATCTTAAAGTGTACAGGCAGCAGGCCCTAAAGAAGGTCGTGGGACCCTTTCTGCTCATTTCAATAGATTCCAAGTACAGTTTTTTGTGTGAAGACATATCAGTTAAAACACATTAGGGAACGAGATGAGAGATGAGTAAAACAGTAAGATTGATGTCTTCAGACAAAATCATGCATTTTGGTGCTGCAACTTGAATTGACTCTCAACATCCCTTGCATTCCTTTGAGCAGATGTTTGTTAGGAACAGTTTTCACAGTTGAAGTCTATGGAGAAAAAAAAAATGATTTCTAATAACAGCTTGGATGAAAAATAGAAATAATTATTTGAAGGTAGTATTTC
This sequence comes from Meleagris gallopavo, assembly GCF_905368555.1. Taxonomy (NCBI): domain Eukaryota; kingdom Metazoa; phylum Chordata; class Aves; order Galliformes; family Phasianidae; genus Meleagris; species Meleagris gallopavo. The sequence goes on along the minus strand of NC_139408.1, from coordinate 38,489,917 downwards.
CACCTGATTGTAGATGATATTGAACCTTTCATTAGAGCATTATCTTCGATCTAAAATATTAAATGTTGAACAGGACTAAAATAGCTGCACTCAGCCTATTGACTGGTAAAAATTTAGATTCAGAAATTTTTGGAAGCTGGAAGTTCTTTTTTGTTGTTGTTGTTGTACTCTTACAAGTATGTAATTTATAATTGTTGAGTGTGATTTGAAAAATGCTGTACCTCTTTTTTTCTTTGATTAATCTCATTGTTTTAAGTTGTATGAGTGTATTTTTCATGTTTAGCGCTGACATGATTTCCTACTAAATGCCAGCTGTTTGAAAACTGCCTTTGAGGGATTTCAAGGAATCCTTTCTAGTTGCAGCAGATCAGGCTGCCAGGTAAGACAGGCTGCTTCTCCTACATATTCAGGTGCATAGACGTAAGCCAAGGAGTATTTACTCATCTCTGGTAAGTGCCAGAGATCAGGAAGAATGGTGGTACTTAATAGGGTTTCTCAATTGTCTGGAATAGGGAAAGAAGAAGGCTTTGGTATTTTGCTTTACTAATTAAGCTTCAATTTTTCTAAGGAGGAGTTTAAGTCAAAGGAAAATCCATTACAAATCAAGAATTTTCTCACTGTTGAGCACCATGTAAATCCAGGAAGATTAGTGTAATCCATCAGATTTGTTAGCTTGTCCTTTGGATTAACAAACTCAGCTAAAATCCAATTTATTTGTCCTGTTACAGGAGTTTGCAGATCAAAGACTAAAATGATAAGCAGGAAACGTTATTTTTAATCTGTTTTAATCTTGTCATACAATATTACATTCTAAATTGCTAAGGAAATACTAATTTTATTTTGGTGAACATGTGTCCATTTACTCTTACAAATACACAGAGGCTGCTGTGTTAAATGTGATACTGCTCCAGACCAGTGAGATATACTGTATGTGTACCAGTTTGAGTCAAGTGATGACACTTTCATCTGTATGCATTTATGTTCATACCTTTTTGTTGTACTAAAAAAGCACGGGTTCATTTTCATCAGAAGATTGATTTGTCTAGGTCTAATTGGACTGAAATTGGAATTCAATTACAATGCACAAAAAGCTTAAAAATTTTGTTACTAGTTATCTATCCAAACTGTCGAGGGCAGTTTTACTTAAAGCTGAAGACAATGTGTTTTTTCTTAAATCTGATTCTAACAAACCCATCCATCTATACTTAAAAGAGTTGAACAGATTGCTTCTGTTTGTTCATGTCTTTCAGTATTTCAAACTAACTTGATGTACAGACTCATAATTTATTTTTATTCATGTTTTGTGAAAGTTGAGCTGTTCTGATTTTTCAACTCCCAGATATTTTATCAGCTTTCATTGAACACACCTTTGAACTGAACTAATTGAATAAACCAAAACATCTCCCTGTACTAAGGAAAAAAGGCTCTCACTATCAAAATAAGTTGTTGTTTTAACAAGCCGTGAATGTAGCTGTTTGGACAGTCAGTTATATGAGCTCAGTGGTTTAATGTAAAATCTGACAGAAGACACCTGTAATTCTTGCCCTATTCCAGTTGAATTTTAAAAGATTTTTTAGAAAATAAATAGCAAATATGATTCTGCACTCCAGCTGCTCTAGTTTTTACAATCACAGTTTAAACTACTGATACTGCTGGCTTGCATTCAATACATCCTATTCTGCATGTTCTGTGACGGGACTGTGGCTGTTGGCAGATGAAAGGAGAAGGTACCCCAATGTTTTCAACAACTGAAGCCAAGTTATCATAGCTGCTTGTTCCTCCGAGGGGCTGTGTATGCGGTCGCTCTATGAGATGAGTTGGTTCCATGCTGTTTACTGAAACGGTTATTGAAGATCCAGAACTGAGTAGTTCTGTGCTCTGAGTAGTCTGAATGCTCATATACATATTGCTCTGAAAACAGTACAAAATGTAATCCTCATCTCACTGTTGCTGGAAGCAACTTCTTTCTGCCCGGAGGGGAGTGTGGTTTTGCAAGTTAATCCTGCTTTTATTTTATTTTTTTCCTGCAGAGCATAAGGATAAGACTTAGAAAGTCCATTTCACATTCTTTTGGCCCCAAGTTAGATTAGAATACAAGAATTCAGGTGATAAATGTTAAAAATGCTGCAAAAGCCCAGCTTGTAACAACAGTCCAGGACCGTTTTCCACAGTATCTCTTACATCTTCCACCATTCATAAAGTGATTAAATGAATTCATGCCAAGGGAAATGGCCTGCTCAGGTTTTCTTAACGTGCAGTCTGCATTCTCCTCTGCTTTGTGCCACCATCCCTTATTCTTGCCAAGTCATCTCCTTGTGCTCTCGTAATCAGCTAGCTGATTTTAGCTGATTTTTCTCTATCTTCATCAATATGTACTGCAATGCTGTTGCCAGTCTCCAGCTGGTACCTGGTCCTGACAGTGACTATACACGGAGCAGTGCCAGGAGATGGTTGTCTCAGCTTCACGCTCAGATGTCGGTGCCTCCAAATACCGGGTGCCTGCACTGTACCATGAGCTCCCTCTCACTTCTGCTCCCAGTTTTTGTCCAAGCAGTGCCTTGTTCCTTCCCGGCTGGGTGCCCTCATGAGTAAATACTGTCAATGTCTTTTCTCCCGGCGCTCTTTGAGTTGAGTCGGTTAATGCCTGGGGCAGTTTCCAGTCAGCTGTTCTCAGTCAGCAACTGACTTTATAAGCCCACGCTGCTTTCCCGTAAGTTTTTTTCCCAACGTCGTTTTAAAGAAGGGTTTGTAGGCAGTCAGCCCTGTGGCTGTGGCCGGTGAATAAGTGCCCCTCCTACACAGAAACCCGCTCCCTGCCTGCTGCATGTCCTCCTTGCTGTCCAGCTGGGGGAGGACTCTTCGGGCCAGCCAAATGGGCTCTGGACGTCTCCTTCACCCATACTGAAAAGGCCAAGCTGCTGAAATATTTTCTCCTAAAGGACGAGTCGCCTTTATTGCCGTGTTTCCTTTCAACTGTGTTTTGAAGCAGAGCAAATTTTCAAGCCTCTACTTGTGCTCCTGGCGAGAAACGCGAGGTCACAGTTTCTCCGAAGTAACTCGGAGAGGGTCCGCAGCAACGGGCTGCTTGCATCTCCGAGGCGTGGGGCCGGAGGCGTTCGCCTCGGCTGCTGAGGGAGGCCGGGTCCTGCTGTTCGGAGCCGTGGCCACTGAGGGGCGCCAAAGCCTCGCGTTCGGGTCGGCCTGCAGCTAATCCGGGGGGAGTGGAAGGAACTGCGGTTGGCCTGGTGGGAGGGCTTGGAGGTGGTGGAAGTGAACAGCAGGAGCTGGGGCCTGGTCACTTCCTCAGAGATTGGTTTCATGCCTGCTCATTACAGCCCTTTGCTCTCAGAAGCTTCGGGTCCCAACCGTTGAACCCAGGCTGCTGGGAACTTGCTGCAGTCTTTCGCTTATCTTTGAGTAACTCCATGGGTGCATGGAGGGGATAAGCAGAAAAAGTCTGCCATGCAGGGTTCCTCATGTCACCGTGCCACGTGGTACTTGGCTATGCTGCCCTCTGTCACCATCATCCTTAAGGGATGCCACAACTCTTCTCTTTTGCACGTGCTTATTTTCAATACCGCATTTAAATGTTCCATAGAGACCTAGAGGGGGCCTTTCAAAGTCATATCCTTAAACATCTTCATTCTCTGAGAATAATGGTCTAGGTTTTCAAGGGGTGAAGAAGCTACAGAGCTATTCCATATAGATTATTGGACAGGTGCATAGAAGGAGATGTGCCAGCATGGCCCTGCTATCACATGACTCTAGTAGCTCTAGAGGAACACAGTAGGGAGAGCTTGATACTGCGCTGCATATAGCAAAGCCCTACTGTGCCTGCTGCCGCAAGTACAGCCTCTACAGTAGGCAGCCTAATGGCCAGGCTGTGGATGGTGGATGGTCACGTTAGGAGAATGGCAAAGGAGAGCCTTGAAAACAGCTTATCATAGAGCCTCTTTGACCCTGTGTACTCTCTGGCTTCTCAGGTCTGAGCTGTTCTGCTGTTCGTGAGGGAGTTGGGAGGGATCTGGGGAAAAAAACACTTTCCTGGGTGCCAGTGGTGAGTTTAAAACATGGTTGACATGCTAATGAGATAGAAGCTTGGCAGCTGTGATTGTTTTGTGCAGTGAAGAGCTTGTATGCGTAGGTGCTTACAGGGAGTTGCTAACTCAAGCAAGATTGTGAATGACTCTAATTGTGAATGTGGCTTTACCTCCTCCTCTTATTTTTTTTGTTTTTATCTCAGTGGAAGGTTATACAGCGACAGCTGGCCACGAGAATTCTGAGTATCTGACTGCAGCAGAGTATTACTTTTTAAATAGAGATCCTGAATTCCTCTACCTCTTGAGGAAACTCCCAAAAGCTGTAGAGATTATAGAACTGGGAAGGGCAATCCGTGATTTCAGGCTTCCTACAGGTGCCACCTGATGTCACCAGTTTTTTTATAGTTTTGAAACTCCTAATACTATAAAGGAGGTCCAGGAATATGGTGAGAGGGAAGAGTACTGATTTGTGTTCAGAGGATGAATATGGCAGCAAACTCTTTGGCTGCCTCATGAGCAGAGCGCTAATATTCTGTAGTCCTGTAGTAATGTTTTCAGAGCTCCACTAAGCACTTAGGTGTATTTTTAAATGTCCCACTGTCCTATAAACCTTAAGTCCTGAACTGACTGGTGAGAGCCCCATTGCATAGAATTGAGCTGCATGATGTTGCAAGGTCATCAGCTTGCAGGCGTAAAACTAATGATTTTACAAAGCTTCAAAGCAGAAATTCCTTTATGATTCTCTGGCACTGTTAATTTTTCCTTTTTTTTTTTTTTTTTTTTAATGTAAACTGATTAAATCTCTTACAAGCAGTATTCTCTGCAGATCACCTATTTAGCTCACAGTGGAAGGAGATTTCCAAAGTTGTAAATGCTGGGCAAAAACCTTGCAGTTCTGTGCAGTTCAACCTTTGCGGAATCTGACATGCACAAAATGCTTTTTACCCTATATCTGAAAAGGACAGCATGCTTGTGTATCACATGAGGACTCAGAAGCCCTTCTGGTCCATTAGTTACCACAAGGAGTGTTAAACAACTTTCAAAATGAGATAATACTTTAAAACGAGCAAATCAGAGGCTTTAGTAAATCTCCAAATTACTGACTCTAGCTTTTTTTTTTTTTCATTTGGAGATTTTTTTCATTATTAGAAGGACTGTGAGATCACATAGAGAATATTCACTTTGAAAATAGAAGTCATATAAGAGTTGTTATTTCCTATTGGTACTGTTTGGTGGTGCCTTTGTGAGTGGCTACATCTCTGCACATCTTCTCTCCTACACTTCTCCCCTTCCAATCCCAACCGTGCCATGGCTGCATCCTGCTTTCCTATGCTGGAAGGAAAAAGTAATGAGAACAATGGAAAACTTGTAAGAAAGTCAGTTGCTGAAGAAAAGGAATATAATTAACATCAATCAGCATAACTTTATGAAAGCTAGGTCTTGTCAAACAAAGTTGATCTTAAGAATGTAATCTCAAACAAATGGATTGTTAAAGACTATTGTCTAAATGTAATGTACTTTCATTAAGCATTTGACTTAGTGCAGAATGATAGTCTACTAAAAAATTAGTATTACACGATGTCACTTCAGTGTCTGTTAAATGGATTAAGAACTAGTTAGCTAAGAGAGCTCAAAGGGAGCTCTCACTCCCAGGGTATTCTCACCCACAGGGGTGGGTTGAGGGATCAGTTCTTGCTGGGGATTCAGCAAGAACTGATAACAAGTTCAATGTTACTCAACAGGTTTATCTGCGAATAGGAAGTAACCAAACCACATCTGAGTTTTACATTTTGCAATGTTACAAGGCTGATAGGGTGATAAGTAATTAGAAAAACTTTATGTGAAGTGATTAGTATCACAAGGAATGTCTAATTCTAGCAGTCATAAACAAAGTATTACTGTTTGGTGCAAATATTGCATCTTGCAGCTTTCCATTTTGTGGCAGTGCACTAAAAGAAGGCTATTGCATTCCTTAGAGTTGACTGCAAGGACAGGAAATGGAGCGACTTTTAACCTTCATAAATGGCATTGACATACTTCTAGTAGCATACAGCATAAAAGGAGGTAGCAAAACTGAGGAGAACGGAGCAGAAGCACCAAGATGGCTTGGAATGATAACTTGGAATGAGCAAGTAGAACTCAGTATTTTCAGTTTCTCAAGAACATTGAGAGGTGACTTTCTTAGCGTAGATATTTCTTCATGAAGAAAAAATACCACGTATACTTCTTAACACCACGTATACTTCTTAACACTATGATCAGAGAACCTTTCAAAGTAATAGCAACCAACATCTAGATGCTAGAGCAGTTTACATTAAAACTTCTAAGAGCTATTTATATTAAAAATAAGACATATTTTCTTCAGTAGTAAGAATGATTAATTATTGGAAAGACTAGCAAGGATGTTGTGTCCATCCAGTGACTTAATGAAAGATTCATTTTAACTCATTACTGTTGTGCTCGAAGTGTAATTCTGTGGAAGGAACAAGGTCTTGTTGCCCTTGAATGTAACTCTGTGAAGTGAATAACGTGCTGAAGAGATTCCTATTGACTTTGTCCTTGAGTCATATTAAGCTCGTACACACCCCAGCAGTGTCCCTCTGTGCCGATATTCAAAAAGAACAAGTTGGGTGGCTAAGTGATGCCTTGTGTTGCATATAACTTGTGTCTTCTAACCATGCAAAGAAGGCTTCTGTTAACAGCTAAGGCTTTATTTCCAGCCTGCCTTCTTCAGTCAGCTTGCCAACTCTATCCAACCTATTGTATTTCAAACTCATTTTCTGGCCCTGTAGCTTACATCGAGAGTTCTTAAGAATGCAATTCCGATCTACAAGAAGGGTTGCAAGGAGGATACAGGGGAAACACAGGCCTGTCAGCCTGATCTCAGTGCCAGGAAAGGTTATGGAGCAGATAATCTTGAGTGTGATTACACGGCATGTGTGGGACAACTCAGGGATCAGACCCAGCCAGCATGGGTTCATGAACGGCAGATCCTGCGATACCAATCCAATCTTCTGTGATTGAGTTACCTGCCTAGTGGAAGAGGGAAAGGCTATTGACATAGTCTACCTAGACATCAGCAAAGCCTTTGACACTGTCATCCACAGTATTCTCTGAGAGAAGCTGGCAGTCCATGGCTTAGACAGGTGTGCTCTTTGCTGGGTAAAGAACTTTGCTGGCTGGAGGGCCATGACCAGAGAGTGGTGGTGAATGAAGTTAAATTCAGCTGGTCACAGGTGGTGTTCCCCAGGGGTCAGTACAGGGGCCTGTCCTGTTTAATGTCTTTATTGATGACTCAGACAAGGGGATTGAGTGCACCCTCAGTAAGTCTGCAGATGACACCAAGCTGGGTGGAAGTGTTGATCTGCATGGGAGTAGGAAGACCCTACAGAGGGATCTGGACAGTCTGGATCAAAGGCTGAGGCCAGTGGAATGAAGTTCAGCAAGGCCAAGTGCCAGGTCCTGCACTTTGGTCACAATAACCTCATGCAGCACTACAGGATTGGGGCAGAATAGCTGGAAGAATGTGTGGAAGAAATGGACTTGGCGGTGTTAGCTGATGCTCAACTAAACACGAGTCAGCAGTGTATCCAAGTAGTAGCCAAGAAGGACAATGGTATCCTGGCTTGTATCAGAAATAATGTAGCCAGCAGGGGCAAGGAAGTGATCATCCGTCTGTGCTCAGCAGTGGTCAGGCTGCACCTTGAGTACTGTTTGGTTTTGGGCTCCTCACTAAAGGAAAGATATTGAGGCCCTGGCGTGCGTCCAGAGAAAGGTAACTAAGCTGGTGAGGAGTCTGCGGCACGAATCTTATGAAGAGTGGCTGAGGGAACTGGGGCTGTTTAGTCTGGAGAAGAGGAGGCTCAGAAGAGACCTTACTGCTCTCTACAACTACCTGGAAGGAGATTGTGGTGAGGGTCAGCCCCTTCTCCTTCATAACTAGTGTTAGGACTAGGGGGAATGGCCTCAAGTTGCACAGGGGAGATACAGGATTGGACATTAGGAGACATTTCTTCCCTAGAAGAGTAGTCAGGCACTGAAACAGGCTGCCCAGGGGGATGCTTGAATCACCATACATGGAGTGTTCAAGAAATATTTTGATGTTGTACTGAGGGACGTGGTTTAGTGGGGAAATGTTGGTGGTAGGTGGACAGTTGGACTGTGGATCATCTTGGAGGTCTTTTCCAGCCTTGGTGATTCTACAATTCTGTAATTCTAATTTGCTTGGTCTACATTGCTCTAGATCCCTCATTATCCACACAGGTTGCAAATAAGCTATCTCTCTTCTTCCCTGCAGGCTACTTGGTAGAAATCAATATGAGGTGATGAGGGAAATGAAAACAGTGCCAAGGAAATCTCAGTAGATCCAAGTAGTAAAGATGTCTGCTATTTTTACCTCTCTTTACTTCCATGGATTTGCAAATTCAATGGGGAGAAAAGATTAAAAATAATCAGGGGCTTTGGATGAAACTCAGGAAAGATGGGGAACAGACAAACAACCACATGAAGATGTAAAATGTACGAAGGAGAAAGAACTAACTGTATGTCAAGGCTATGAGGAGGTCTTTATAGTAAGATATCACATTGGGAGATTTCAGGTGACTGAGCAAAACCCTTTTGCAACCAAAGCGACTGTTTCAACAACCAGAATAGTAAGCTTGTGTGTGGCCCTCATCAAAGAACTGCAGCACCATCCTGTCTTTCATATCACAGACGTGTTTATGTCCCTTACTCTGTTTATGTTCTTCCAGTGAATTTGAATTCACAGAGCTGAGGCCACAGTTGATCCTGTTGTATCTACTAGTGCTAGTTTCCTGGCAGTAACCCTGTATTCCCACAGTGGTTATCACTGGGGTCAGTGACCCTTGCAACTACTTTGTGCCCTTTACCCTTGCCTTCATTTCACTGTAATGGCCCACCACTGACTTAATAGCATTAATGCTTTAAGCCTTTACCAAATCATTCTACTCCCCTTGGCTCTCCTTTTTCATCTTAATTTGGCTGGAAGAAATGGCAGCTCTTTCTTGCTGTTTGCTAATGAACCTAGAGCATGCAGGAAGAATGGCCTCATAAAGACTTCTACAAGCTCAGTTCAGACCAGAACCTGACTAGAGCAACTAATGTGTCTGTGACAGAAAACAAAATCTACTAGGGTCTCTCTGAATGAATACTTTTTCTTAAATATGTTCATTTTCTGAAATCTGCTGAATTATTTTGTGGTTCATATCTTTTTTTGTTTCACATATGATTAAACCAGGAGTCTGAGAAACCTTGTCAGAGGGAAAGAAGTATCTTTGGATTGTAGGATAGTCAGTATCCAAGAAGTCAGGATTCTTCTATGGGATTCTGCAAATATTTACAGGGACAATATTTATCTGGGATCTTCCACAGACTAGTGCTGTAGCAGACATAGGACTGAATCTTTGCCAGAAGTGCTCTTATTAATTCACAGAGTGAAAGAGTTCCAACAGGAGAGACTGTTCCCAGAAGAAATTACACCAATCAAGACATTTAGCATTGCTGGGGGAGAGCCAAGTTTAAGTCTTTGATCTAGAAAGATAGACCAGAAACTTTAACCCAGATCTCTAACATCCATGTAGGCCTCCTTGTACATGCAGGCTTCTGTATTGCCTGCTGCGAATTAGGGATCCTTTCCTAGCAAGTGTTTTGCAAATACAGTGTGGTCCTTCAGAACATTTCCATTTCAACAAAAGGAGTATTTCCCAACAAAGATGGTTATCCCAAGAAGAGAGGGGGGAAAAAAGCCATGAGCGATTATATGGATAAGGTGCTGACAAGAAGGCAAAGAAGGAGACGTTAGGGAGATAATTAGCTAGCTGCCAAGCATGGGCAGGCTTGTGACAGCTGCTTAAGATGTGCTTCTGTTCTGAGTTCTTGCAGGTGTCTTCCATACTTAAGCTGCAGCGTGGCAAATGCAGGAAGTTTACTTAGGGTCATGGAGGGAATTGGAAGGTTTGCATTCTCTTTTGAATGCTAATATGTTCCTACAAAAGGCCACACACCCTTCATTTGGCTGTTTCCTTTCTGTGTGGAGGGAGAATGTTGATTGATGTGTTGTGCTTTTATGTATAGACACGAGCTTTCAGTTTTGGACTGTGTAGAAGCAAGTACTGCCATTATGTTTGCTCTGCTTTTCCTGTTTTCAGTGCTGTTGTTTTGGAGCAGCTCCTAAAGACATTTGTTTCAGATATATGGTCACTTCCCATCTCTGCTAATTTGAACCAGGGCTGCTAATTAGTGCTATCAAGAGATATCTGACTAGATTACTAATTCAGTACCTTCTACTTCTCGGAATTATTGTGGTGCTTGATGGTAACTGGAACATTGGTTCCAGCTTGATGGTAACATTCTTTCCAGACGCTTGGTATTGCTTGATCTAAATCCAATACCATTTCTATATCACCAGTTTTCATCCAGCTCCAAAAAAGTTTCTCAAAAAGCTGTCTGGCCTTTGGAGTGAGTTTGACCTGCTCTATTGCCAATGGACATCAGGATCAGAATTACAGCTGGCATTGACTGGTCTGCTTGACAGCTGTGTTGGTTAAAAAAAAAAAAACAGCAAAAAAACAACAAGGCTTAATCAGACTATTAGGTAATTAGAAACATCTGCTGTCATGTATACTCCTCAAGAGTCTAAAGAAATGGATGCAAAGAATCCTCTTGACTCCAAGAAATAATAACTCCAAAGGAGCAAGTGTGACTTAGAAAATATTCCCTTTTCACTGAGAAACACCCCAGGGGATATTGTAGGATTTTGCTGAGGTTTCTGAGCACCTGCTTTGTATTCCTGGTGGGTCTTATAAAGCCAGGATGCCTACAGGAGACGTAGACCTTTCTGTGGCTTTTTCACCATCTGTATAATGTTTCCACTGTACACTCTTCTATTTCTGATTGAAGGCAGAAGGAACATGGCTATTGCGCAGCTTGATAGTGTACCTTAGGACAAGTTTCCTGTCCCGACTTCTTCATTTGGGTGAGAAGGGAGGATAGGCAGTATTCTAATTTGAACAAGGGCTATGATATTCAGACCTCTGTTGGCAGGTGTATGCACAGATGGAATTAATCCCTAACTATACTTTAAGAAATTGACTCCTGCATCCACAAATAAGGAGCAATAACATGCTAGTGCATTTTATTCTTGGAGACACTAAAATCCATGTCATGCTTTGGTTTCAAAAACCAAATTGTATTCTCATGCTGCTTCCACCACCCTGAATGAGGCATCAACTTTGACCCATGGTCAAATTATGATACTTAAATCCTTCTGTCTAGAAGATTGTCCTCATTAGAGGACTATATTGTAACCTCCTTGTGTTTAATTGAAGAGAAATTTACTTAAAAATGTGAGAAATAGTGCTGACCCAAGAATGGCCCTAGAATGCCTTGTTCAGAAAAGGCATTGGCTACTGAAATGGAATGGCACCTTCTTGGTATATTTGTGCTGCCTTTCAAGGATGTAGAGAAGGTGGTAATTATCCGCTGAGGCATGAGCAATCAGATCAATTCTCTACAGGTGTGTGTTTCAAAACATTGCTTATTTGTTCACTTCAACAACTGAAAAGTATGTTCTGCCTGATGACACCAGTTGTACTAAATTCTCTGGTAGTTCCTGATCATTCCTCCAAACATAGATTCTCTCTTATTGTCTTTCTGGTTTTATGTTCTTAGGACTCTGTTTTCTGCGGGCAACTTCATTGTCTGTTTTCTTTCAGCCCCTCCTCAACTTCCACGTACTTGTACTTTTCCACATAGCATGCCTGAAATACTTTCTGATCTTCTTTATGAAGTTTCTTTGAATATTTGTGATCACCCTCGACACTCCTGTCTTCTAATGAAGCCAATAATGCAGGATGTTGAGGTCCTAAAAGGAGATGGCAATAATGACTTAACTGTAGATAGTCATTCTCTGTGTCTTTTCCCTGTTTCCTTTTTCCTTCCCATCATTTTATGTGCTCATGACCTCATTAACTGGGTATTTCTAACTTGAGAAATTGTTTCTTCCTGAGGGATTGTACTTTTGCTTGTTTTAGTGATAGATCTAGCAAGCTGGGTATGGTAAATAAAGCATAATGCCCAAAAAAGCATTGTTTTCCTTGGATTCCTGAGATGCCAAAGGTCAGGCACTAGTGCTCACAAAATAATGCTGTCAGCCATGACCTCACCATCCCCTTTTAAAAGTCAGTCTAAAGCCAGATGAGAATGGGTGTTTGGGTCTATGAATACAAGCTTCCTGCATCTCCTTCTCCTGTTGCACTCAACTCCTTCAGCTAACCAGTTTTAAAATGCCATCACTGAGCTTTTTCCCCTCCTGAGTTCCTGCTAGATCTTTTTTTTTTTTTCTATCCCAGAGTCCTTGTGCTACCACATCAGTGCAGTGCCCTGAGGAGAGAAGTTTATTTTCCCATCTGAGGCACTTCCAGCCCAGTTGCTGCTTTTTAAAGGCAGTTAAAATAGTCTAAAAATCATATATTGCATGGAGTCTTCATCAGTTATGTGTTTTATTAACAGTCATAGTCCCTAGTGTGTTCTCAGCTTTATAAAGAGACTATAGATGTTATACTATTGATATAGGTTGGCTTGCTTAGCAACAGGGATTAATACGTTAATTTAAGAACCAATTTATTAGTTTAGCAAAAGAAATCCATAAGTGATAGTTGTAAAACTTTCCATTTCAGCTTTAGTGGGTGAACAGTCTTATTTTTCCTCAATTTTGCACTGGGGGCTTAATACAATACTTCTATCTTCTGCCTTGAAGATTTTGCCTTATGGGAAGTACTGGAGTCACAATAGAACACTTTCATCTTTTGCCTCAAAACATGCAAAGATATTTTCCTTGGGTTCCACATACGTTGTTTTTAAAAAGCGCCTCACTGTGGCTTAATAAGCAGTGGAAATCTTCCAAACTGGGGAAAAGTGAATGAAAGTGAGTCAAAGGTTTCAATGATGAAGCTGATGGTGAAAAAAGGGGAAGAAGTAGGTTTGCACTCGACCACCCTAGATACCACTGAGCATGCCCAAAGGCACATTTTCACATATCTATGAGACCTTGAAAAAGAGTGACATATGGATGTCTGAACTGTGTAAATGTAGAACCTGGACTCTGAGAGGACTCACTTGCTTGTCAGGTTGCCCGGTGTGCATCATGAGGAATAAAGGAACACCGCTTTCTAAAACCACACCGGAGTTAGAAAGTTTGCTTCCCGGATTTCGGATGACACTATAGGTACGAAGGATGGAGTTGGTCTTAATCTGTTCAATGTGGTTGTTTCCTCCCCACTTCCTGTTAGTTTCAATGACTCCTTGTTCCTGAAAAACACGTTAATGCCATCGCCTCCTCTTTGATGTCTAACTATTTTGACAGTAGTTTTCTACCTCTGTCGGTCCTGTGCTACTTTTATTTCCTATGCTGATGATTTTGACTGAAATATAAGCTGTTAATGGATTTCTCCAAAGGGAAGACTTCACATTTTATATCACCTCTCAGTATGATTATCACTTTTATTGTTACAGTGACCTATGAAACATTATTTGTACTTTAATTGGTGGTCTATAACAGGGGAGTTAAACAGATTTTGGGACTGTAGTTCAAGTAGGTAATTGAACAATGAAAATCCAGTGGGAAACTCTGATCTTTGATGTCTTTGATGAGCTCCTTATAAAAGGTTGTTGGTGGTATAATTTGCCTTCAGCACTTACAGGAACACAGTGCCAGAGCTTACCAGATCTCAGGTTTCCAGTTTAGAGAAAAGATGAAACTCTATTTATGAGTGGTGTATCTAAATCAACAAGCAAGACAGAGGAGTTCATGGAGCTAACCTGAGGAGTCAATGTCAGAGATAGAGCACTGCTGATTTTGCTCAGCTGTGTGCCTCCAGTATAGAAACTGTGTAATCTTCTGTGTTGTCTCTGTGGGGTGGTGTTGATAGCACTAGCAAATGGCTGAGTTCCCAGCAGACTGCTAGTGGGGGCCTTTAGGTGGGTAAAATCTGATTCATCAACCCTATGGAAGCTAACCGCAAGCTGAAAGATTTGCTGATTGCATTGTTAGCTATGTTATATCCCACTATGATAGGGCTTAACATATAATCTTAATACACCTGATCCTCAGAAGTACTACCAAGCAACACTGAGCAACATCACTGCTTGTACACATAGATTCTTTTTCTCACATGGATCTTGATGATTTCCTCTTATTCTCAATTTTCACTGTTGACTGTCACATATCATTTCAAGAGCTAACCCCATCTCTGACTGCAGCTATTCGTTATCAGCCCCTTTGCCTTTACCACTTCCATTTGTAATTTAAACACCCTAATTTAATAGGTTTGTCTCATTATTTTGATTAATCATATTAACTCATATTAATTAAGAGATGGATTTAGGTAATGACAGAGGTTAATGGAGTCAGTTTTCACTTTCCCCTGGTTTTTCAGGGGAGGAGGCACACAGGGGTAGGAACAGAAAATAAAAAGAGAGTAAGAGGAGGGAAAAAAAAGAGAAACTATTGGGGGGGAAATCTCAGTTAGCAATCAGAAATTCCCTGCTAATTGAATGTCTGATTTTATTAATGATGAAATTTATAAAGGTCCTTAAGAAAAGAAAAGAATTTAGCCAGTTCAGCAGTTAAGTGTGAATATTAACTAACTCTGAGATAAAAGGTAAAATATCCATTTTCTTTTCTTTTCTCTACTTCTTTAAATAAAAAGCTCTCTTTGACACTTCATCCCATTAGAGCTTTAGCTTCCTTTGCCATCCATTTCTAAATGGCTGGAGACTGTGCAGAGAATCTAATGTCCTGGATGGTTTAAGAAATGCTGACCTTGGAGGGCAGGAAGTTAATACATGGATCATCATAGTGCTTATTTTCCTTGATGTTTGCTTTCTGATGATGCTTTGATAAGTAAAAGAAGGATTCCAGCTCTGCCCTATGCTCTGTCTCTGCTCTATCGTACTTGTTTCCCTGAGGCTCAAACCAAACTGCAAACAGTATTAGATTTAGGCTGAATCTTGTGTTGGTGCTGTGGGCTGCATTTCCATCACAACAAAGCATGGTGAATCCTTTGCTCATTGAGGTTCCTCCATGACAGAGTCTCATGATAATCACTCCTGGGCATGCCTATCAGCAACTGCTCCTTATTTGTCTCCTTTTACTTACTTGGACCAGCACTATATAAGCATAAGAATGCCATTTGAGGAAGGGAACTCTTTATAACTCCGCTGCCCCCATGCAAATGAACACATAAGGGCCAGTCAATGGAAAGCTCTTTTATCCTCTGCTCCATGGCAGTTCAATTGTCCTGCTTGAATGAATTTTTGTAGCTGAAGCTGGTTGATAGTTAGTTTTCAGGTAGGTATGCAAGACCTCAGAATAAGCATTTTTCTTCTTACCAGAAAAAAAGGTTTTTGTGATAATAGCAACATTCCTGTATACAAAATGAAGTGACATAACCATACAGGAAGGAAAACAGGTGTTCAAACCTGATATTAACAAATATAAGAGAGTTTATTTAAACTATTTTGAATCTAAATCAAAAAGAAATTCAAACAAAGTTGTTTTGTGAACAAACTGTTGAAAAATAACGTAATTGTGAGGCAACTTGTTGTATTTGTATATACCACTGCAGTAAATGCTGCTGATTTGTGAAAGGTAGCCAGTAAGTTTGTAAGATGGTCTAGCTTGAAGTGTAGTGTATTATCAGCCCTAAGATCATTTGGCTATAAATTACAGTTTTTTATATGCAGTCTACATCTTCCCCTCATTTTAATTTGGAACTGTTTTCCCTTGTTCTGTCACAATAGACCCTCCTAAAAACTCCGTCGTCTTATTTCTTATAGCCTGACTTTAGACACTGAAAGGCTGCTCTCAGGTCTCCCCTCCTCTCTTCTCCAGACTGGGCAGCCTCAGCTCTGTCAGCCTGTCCTCATAGGGGAGATGTTCCATCCTTTGGATTATTTTTGTGGCCCTTCTCTGAATGCACTTCAATAGGTCTGCGTCTCTCCAGTACTGACAACTCTACATCTGCTGTACTCCAGGAGAGGTCTCACCAGCACAGAGTAGAGGGAGTAGCAGGGAGATTACCTCCCTTGTCCTGCTGATTGCACTTCTTTTGATGCAGCCCAGGATACAGTTGGCTTTCTGGGCTGTAGGAGCATATTGCTGGTTCATGTCCAGCTTCCTATCCACCAGTACCCCCAAGTTTTTTTCAGAAGGGTTGTGCTCCATCCTTTTGTCCCATGGTTTGTATTGATAGTGAGGGTTTCCATGACCCAGGTATGAGACTTTGCACTTGATTTGCTGAACCTCGTGAGTTTCACCTGGGCCCACTGTTTGAGCCTGTCTAGATCTCTCTGGATGGCATTCCATCCCTCGGGTATGTTAACCTCACCATACAGTTTGGGGTCCTCTGCAAACTTGAGGGTGCACTTGATCACACTGACAAGATGGTTGGTGAAGATCTTAAAAAATGTTTGTCCCAGTACTGACCCCTGAGGGATACTTGTCACTGATCTATATATGGACATGGAGCCATTGACCACCACTCTCTGGGTACAATCTCATAAACCTGTTCCTTATCTATCAAACAGTCCACACACACACAGGAAAAAAATCCATATCTTTCTAATTTGGTGAGGTGAATGTTGGACAGGACCATGTCAAAGGCCTCACTGAAGTCCAAACAGATGTTAACAGTGGCTCTTACCTTGTCCATTATGCACCATTATAGGAGGTCACTTTGTTGGTCAGGCAAGGCCTGCCCTTGATGAAGCCACGCTTGTCTTGTGTGTATCTCTGAACTATCCAGATTTCTTGACTTCAGTACAATTCCTTGCTTTCAGCTACCTTAAGCTAAAGTTTGCTATGCTTTTATGTGAGTTTTTAATTTCATCCAACTAGCGTCTTACCTAACTTGTCTGCCACTCAGATGAAATTTTAATATGAATTTCAGAGGATGATTACTTTTTGGTAATCTGTGATTAAAATAGCAGAAGTCTACAGTGGAATTTTTCCATAATCAGTGTATCAGAATGAATGAATGAAACAAATTTCAGTTCAAGAGGTGCTAGAACAGCTGAAATCTGATAAGTCTGACTGACCTCTTTATGACTTTGATGAGAACGTCAGAAACCAATTGTACTTTTGAAGTGATGTTTTGTAACAGGAAAAAAATCAACCATGCTCTATGATTGTTAGCAACTTCAGAATGTTCGTGGTCTGCTTCTAAGATGTTAAATGACTATAAAATTAACAACTGTTTGTTTGCTTTGCCTTTGCTTAATATAAGCGTAAGTCAATTAGGCAGTGGTTTCTCTGCAAAATCACAGTTGACCTGAGCAATAGAGAACCATGAGTTTGAAAGATCTGTTTCATGTTCTTCGTATGGTATCTTTTCACTTGCAAGTACGAGATTCAAAGAAAGAATTCTGGGAACTTATCATTAAGAGACTTCAGAAATAAATGACTAGAAGCTGCAAAATAAAGCCTGAGATTCTAAGATCATCAGTGAAATCTCAGTACGTTATGAATTAGAACAGTATGACAGTGTGTTTTATTTTCAGCAATTTATGGTCTCGATTGAGCAGGTAAGGCTTCTCAGACCTTTTGGGGTCTCCTTGTGCAACTGTGCCTCTACACATCTGCCTCTCTACCTGGGAATATTCCTAGAACTCCAGGCTCTGAAATCCCACTTTCCCATGAGGTATCATTGAGTTACTTTATTAAAAGCATGCAAAACTTCTACCTGTAAAGAAAAACTTGAGCTGGTAGAATGTAAAAGCTCAGAAAATGTAAAAGCCAGCTAAGAAAACACGTATACATGCATTCACATACGTATATATTTAGGAGACAATAATACTACATGATATTTTAAGATAGTTTGGTGATTATGTTGCAATCTGACTTAATTTTGTAACCTTACATTTTACAAATCTGTTGATTTCAGTGAAGGTTCAAATGGAAGACACCAAAGACACTATTTTATTGCAGAAACAGAGGCAAGCTGGACTGTTCCTTTTTTGAAATTTTTATTGAATAGTCTTTGAATTCATTTTTGTCTAAAAGGAAGAATTTAGTATAAGAGTTTGATTTTACTGTTTATGGCTTTTTTTTTCTTCCCCATATTCCTCCACTTAAGTTTGTGGTACAGATTTTTTAAATTAGTAGCAGGCAAATAGCTAGAGATTTATATATTGCCTGGAGGTACTAAATAGGCAAAATCATATGGTAATTTTACTCTCTAACTATTAAACAGGGGGAGGAATAAGAGATAAATCACATAGAATTGATATTTCTCTCCTTTCCGGGGGGGAGGTAGGGAAGGAAGAAAGAAAATGTGCCACTGTGGTTTAATTCTAATATTACCTGTGTTGAATTTATACCAGGTAAAAGTCAGTGAAGTTGCTTCACCATGTACAATAGCATAAGGTTAGGAAGGAGTCCTGTATGTTAAAACACTGTGTGTAAGTAAATACACATTTCTGGTACACTGTATCTCTTTGTCTGTGCATATTCAAGTGCATATATTTCACAGCTCCTGTCTGCATCATTCACTTCCAAAACCAGCATGCATTCATTTTCATAACTTTTTCTTCTATTACAATATTAATGGGACTATCAATGGGAAAGGACAAGAGAAGCATTTTTAATGTTTATCTGACAGTTGCAAATTTCACTTGAGGTTGTTTACTGGGATCTGATTGTTGGCAAAGAGGAGTAGGGAAGGCAGCAAGATGAATGGGATCACAGGAAGAAGAGATGTATTTATAGGCCCTCTTAGCACCATCTAAGAGTAATAAAAGGTCCTGTCTTACTCCTCCTTTACCAAGTCTTAAGTTTTAAATGGTAAAAAATGAGACATTGTTTTAATTAACTTCTATCTAATCCAGGCAGCCTGTTTAAACTGAAACGTTTTGCATTGAGGTATATGAAAATTAGGTGAAGGTCTCTGTGTGTATATGTTCTTTAGTTCCTTTAGGGGAAAAGATGGTTGGAAGTGAGGGAGAGTTTGCAGACTTGCAGGTGAACCTGTAATGTGATGTCAACTGCTTTTGACCTTCAGTTCTAGGACTATATAGGGAGGAACTTATTTGTTATGGGAAGAGTTGAAGCTTTTCCCAATTGTGCTTTGCAGTTTTACAGCCCCTGAGTTTATAGATCTAGATGTTGTGCTTCCAATTTTTTCATCACTGCAAACATTTTTCTTCCAACAAAGGAAAAAAAAAAAAAAAAAAAGAAAACAACAACCAATAGTCTTGAAGTTCTGCTGCTTTATCTTTTTAGTTTGTGCTTTAAAATGTTTATCTTTAGGTCTCATTTTTTCAACCAGAAATGCAGAAAGATTAACTGTTCTTTTTGATGTTTCAGTGAGAGTTTTTACATAACTGCACAGTGTTACCAGCCAGTCTTTAAGAACAGAATCAAATATTGATAAACTGTAGACTATGCAGTATACTACATTGTGTTCAATCTCGTCTATCACAGGTGGCTGCAGAAATAGAAACGTTTCAAAACTAGGTAGCTAGCTGAGATATTTGGGAAACTGGCTGTTTCAACTGAGGAAACAGTTGTAGAAGAGTATGTAACTGTGAGGAGTAGGTTTAATTTGCAATGCAAAATGAAATCCAGAATAATTGCTATGTAGATTTGAATTGCTAGATACTTAGTTTTTGAATTCTTCTCTCCTTGTTTTTCTCAATAGGCCTGAGTCTTTTGATGAATTAAATCTTCTCTGATGAATCTTGCTGGGCACAGCTGAGGAGCCTTGATGATAACTTAAGCAACTCCTATGAGGCACCGTGGCAGCTCTTTTCTTTTCAAGTGAAAAATAGTAATTTTCCACAGGAAGCAGGTATGTTCCATAGTATTTTAATTATGTAAATGTAACTGTTAGGGGGAAGAATGGGAAGAACTTCCAGTTTTCAGTATGTAAAAAAATAATTGTCACTAGATGTGAATTCTTACTGTGTTTTGAAATACCAGAGTAAGGGAATACTAAATCTGGGAAGTGTTAGTCATAAAACCCTTGGAAAGGAAATCAAGCAGCAAAATGGTGTTCTTAGTTGTAATGGTGGTTTCTAACATTTGCTACCTAGAGAGAGGCAAAGATATCGGTAGAGACTGCAACCTGGTAATTCCACTCACTGTTTATCAATTACCAGCACTCGTTTCTATTCAGTGTCAAGTTTGGGTTAATTACAATAAGGTTGCTTTCAACTGTTAGGTTACTTACTTTGCTAATTACTGTTGGGTATTCCCTGTTGTCACTGCCCTCAGCCCTGTTTATTTCCTGCAAAATCCAAATTCACACTGAGACTAAGGAAGTGTGGATCTATACTTTATTAAAAAGTCAGTATAGCAGCCTTGTTGCACATAATTCTATTGTCTAAGGCTTTCTCTGCATTTTTAATCAGAAGAATATAGGTTGGGAGCATCCGTGCTATGCTACTTTACACAACAGGCAGTGCAGTCTTAGCATACCTCTGGCCTCCACATGCAACTTCTCTCCTACAGAACCTCTGCTGGCTGGAATCTCTGCAGAACAAGTCCTATGCTTTCATTTAATACTGTTTGGGTAGTATCATCTCACTTACTGACCAACTGACTGATGGAGCCAAAACCTACAGATTGGCCCTTGGACTCAGTTCTTCAAAGTGTGACAGCCTCAGCAAGCTACCATCATAAAAGTAGCATCAACAGGGCCTTTATCACTTGTAAGCAACTGTCTACCTCCTCAATCCCAGATCATTGCATCTTTCTAAACTGAATCCTCTTGGATGGATTTAGTGTGTCCTTTTGTCATTAATATGGCCATGCTGCACATAAGACAGCCTCGTATATTGGGCTAACCATTAAGTTTAAAGCCCAGAACTTATGTGTTTAGAAAGTGAATTTGACTGCTAGTGAAGTCAAATGGCCAGTATTTAGAAAAAGCAAGTATCCTGTATTACAGTTGTGAGACAAGAAAGGAAGCAATTATGAGGGAAGATTCGCTACGCTTCTATTTTCAAAAATTCTAAATAAATGTAAATTGTGTTCACCAGTGAGTTAGGTTGGCAGTATTCAGATGTATTCCTGTGATTTGCATGGTTGGGAAAGGAGGAAATTTTGGAGCATAGTAAAGTTTTTCCAGAAACCACAAGCTTCTTTTCCCTGTCTGCTTGGAGCAAATGTAAATGTGAATGTGTTTCCTGGTGATTGTCCAGATGATAGCCTCTTCGGCATTCCACCAAACGGCCACCTGTCTGCCTGTAATAAATGATGGCTATAAAGTGAAGTGATTGCAGCTGTGATACTGCCAGAGGCATTTGTTTATATTCTTATAATATGTATCAGATTGAATAGAAATTATCACTTACCATTGACAAATGGAGAGTGGAGATAGTTGGTGGGTATGAGGAAGCTTAGCCAGAGCTGGGCTGGCTGCAAACTTTCTTTGGTGAGGGCTGTCTGCAGAATGCAGGTGTTGAGCCAGCCAGTGATTAATGCTGTGACTGGATGCTCACTTGTGTTAATGATCCACGTGTCTTTGGATCACTGCATGTGGTCCAGAAAGTTGCTTCTCCGAAAGAATCCCAGTGAGTAAAATCTGCAATTTTGAGGGTGGCATGTGTAAGTAAGTAAATGGAGGCCAAATTAGAGGAGTGTTCCTGGGTATTTCATCAGGAGAAAAGTATTGTTCTGTAGTGTTATCCCTCAATGTCTAAGAAGTGTACAAAACCAGGATTGCTGAATCTAATCAGAGCATCCCTGACTGGATGCATTATATATTACTGTAACAATATACTGTTAATTAAGCAGGGAAAATGTCTGTTCCTTAGACCTCTTTCTGACCAAAAGAGTGGCTTGTATTACTAGTTTCCTGAACTACTGTGAATGGTTTTTCTTTGTCTCTGTGTAGACACAGGACTTTCTTTTCTACACTGAGAATCTGACTATGTCCAAATGAAAAGCTTCAGAACTGATCACTGGCTGGAAAGATGATCAAGTACATTGCAGATTTGTAAACAAGCTAAATGTTTTAGGTTACAAACAGCATTTATCCCTTTGCTAAGTCTTGAGGGAGAAACTGGAGCTGAAGAAAACTCTTGGACCAAAGATGGAAAAGTAAGACAAGCAATACTATCACTACTGCTTGACATAAATTTAAAAGTAGACTGAACAAATCTCTAGAAGCTATGCAGTTGGTAGATGTGGTAACCTAAGTGCCCTCTACATACTCTTTGTCTTTTTAAAAAGTCTACATGTGAAAAGCTGTATCTGTGGGTATCTGTAGTGAAATGCCATTTCTTATTTGTTATATGAAGTTAGTTGAAAGTGGAGACACTGAAAGAAATCTAGTAGGAGTGACTAAGGAAGCAAAGTGCAAGCAGCAGGAGTGTTGTAGTTCAGATCAGTTCCATCTGTTGAGCGTGTCCCACTTTGGTATGAAACAATAAAGGTAGTATCAAAGTCCATAGATGTTTTGTAGAAGAAAAAATATAGGATATGCAGCAAGCTGTAGCACAGAGGTAAACATCCTCTTACCCAATTTTTCCTTTCTGAAAATGTTCCACCAAGAGTGTTTTGTGTGTCTATAGAATACAGAGCTGATTTGAATGAAACTCAAAATGAGCAAGGCCTAATACTTCTGCCAGAAGTGAGAATAGACTCTGTTGTTAGCTGCCTTTTTGCTCATCTCTCTGTTTTCTGAAGTGCTGCCTAGTACCTGGAAAGGCAAACTATCCTCTAATTCTTGCAGTCTTGCCCTAAGTATGTCTTTTCAGCTTGGTAGAAAACATGTCCCAAATCTTTAAGAATCTGAACTCCTTCTGATTGATAAGTTCAGGGAGTGCTGCCACTCAACCCTGTGCAAGGACTTTCAACTTGGAAAGAAATGCTCTCTTAATTACCTGCTCAGAGACTGAGTTACTATTAGGAAGAGAGTTAAACATGAGTTGGATAATTGAAAACACTAAAAAAAATAAAACATCAATTTTATCAATTTCTTCTAATTCATTAGCCCCAGTGATGGCTGTTACGTTTGGTTTCCTCATCAGCAGAAGAAGCTATTGGATACAAATGAACTCATTTTTCTTGTGCTGCTAACATCTATAAGGCAAATGATGCTTTGTCTGGCTTCCATGGGATGACAAACTGTTCGTCTGCAGATCCACTGGCTTTGGCTTGCTTTCCTGTCTGTCTTACATTTCATTCTACATCATGCATTTGTGCAGTGAGAAGGCTTCTTGCCAGAGATCTGGCTTAGAACGCACTACTCTACTCACTGATTCCTGGTCTTGCTAGGACAGACAGTTCCTTATGAAAGTTCATAAATCATAAATGCATGATGTGATCAGTACAACCCTCCTGTATTGAAATTTCAACAAACAGCTTGCCCAAGCAAGTAGGAGGTTGAGCTGGGTACATATATGCACTGCAAGTTCTGCTATTTCTATCAGTACATTACTTTCAGATGTTTTGTCACAGATGCTGGCGCTCTAAATCTCTAGAACAGTAGTTTAGATGTGTTTCTGTTTGTGAAGCATCGTTCAACAGTAGGAAATAATTTTTGTCTCTTTGTTCAGAATGATGTGTTTGCTTTAGCTTTAATGTCATAGCAATGGATTTGTATTCCTGGTTCTGCTACCGAGAACTCAATACTGGTCTCTGTGTTACAGTTTTCAATGGGGCAGTAATGCATTCTTCTGAAACTATTCCAAAATCTTCAGACGTGTAAATTTGTGAGGAAAGAAACCTACTAGTCTTAATGAGAAAAGAGTAACTCAAAAATCCCTTTCCTGATTTCTTATTAGCTTTGCATTTAAAAAAATTAGATTGTCCATGTAAAGCTTACAAAAAGCAGAACTTTGACACTTATTTTAAATCTGCAAGTGCTCTCAGTAAGAAAAAGCTGTTTATTACTATAGCTTTACCATAACTTCTTTATCTATTACATTCACCAGTTCTTGTCCTCATTTAATCTAAAGGAGCGCAGGACCAGGTTTTGAGGGGGAATGTATGGCAGGCTGCATTTATCTGTTAATGTCTGGTACTGGGAAGAGAGGAGGTACTTATAACTTTGCTTAGTGCCTAAATGTCAGTTTATCATGGTATCATAAATAAAGTCCATGCAATTGTAACACTTAAAGTAGGTATGGTATTGCAGCAATTAGGCGTTATCTCCTAAATACATTTGTTGGCAGGTCCTGATGCCTATAAAAACAAACGAACAAAAAAACACCACCAAAAACACATAACAAAATGGGAAACCTTTCCTGTTCTTCAGTGAGTCCCCTCCTGATGGAACATAAGTGATCTGAAGCTCACTGCTGTTGCATTCTTCTGACTGGTAATTAATTAAATGCATAGTTTCTGCAGTTTCAGTATAGCCATGCTTACTTGCTTTCAAGTTAACTCAGTAGCACCTTGTGTATTCTTACTTTGTTCTCTTGTAACTGAAATTGAAAGTATCTAATGTCATGTTCATTTAGGAACACTTACTCTCATTAATTTGAGCTAGAGGAGCATTTAATATGAAGTAGAAATAGATAACAGGCAGTGACAGTATATCTCAACAGTATAGGGTGCTAAATTCATTAAGTTTCAGGAGATACTGAAGACCGTGAGCTATATTGATTATGTGGCTGAACCATGGATATTTTCATAGCTGCAAAGGATTTCCTTTCTACAGAATCACAGCAGCTGGAAGGGACCTCAAGAGATCATCAAATCCAACCCCCCTGCCAAAGCAGGTTCCCTACAATAGGTCACATGGGTAGGCAATCCAGATGTGTAATTTCCTATGTTCATAGAAGACGTCTCCACAACCACTCTGGGCAGCCTATTACAGTGCTCCTTCACCCAACATGTGAAGATTCTTCCACATGTTTGTACAGAAGTTCCTACGTTTAAATTTTAGCACATTACTCCTTGTACTATCACTGTGCACCACCGAGAAGAGCCTGGCCTCATCCATTTGCCTCCCTCCTCCCTTTAGATATTTATAAACATTGATCAGATCCCCTCTCAGTCTTTTCCCCAGGCTGAACAGACCCAGGTTACTCAGCCTTTTCTAGTATTGGAAGTGCTCCAGGCCCTTTATTAATAATCTTAGTGGCCTCTGCTGAACTCCTGTGTTTTTTGAATTGGGGAGCCCAGAACTGGATGCTGTAGTCTAAATGTGGCTATGTAGTTATTCCTGCCCGAAGTATAAGGACTGATTGCACCCCTAAACCTCTGCACAGAGAGTGGATGGGTTTGGGGTAAGGTGTTTTTAGTTTGCTTTTAGTTCTCACTGCTTTGGTCTGTTAGTAGTAGGGAATAAATTATAGTAGCCTCTCTACACTGAGTCTGTTGTGTCCATGATGGTGACTGGTAAGTGATCTCCATGTTGTTACTGTATTTTCTCTTCTTTTGAGGAGAAGGAGGAAAAGAATGCAGTGATAGAGTTTAGCTGTCCATCATGGTGAAACTGCCGGAGGAGCTGAGCATGGTTCCTCGGCATGCTTCCTAGAGGAAAGTGTCTCACCTCTGCTTTTGACTGGTGAAACTTGCAGTTCTTGTCCTCTATTTTGTCACTGACAGAATCCGTGGGATCTATAGTCTGAAGCAACTGTAAAAATTTGAACAAAAATTTGTGTAGTGTAGTGTCCTGTTAGATAATGGCTCTATTGCACGCTTCTGGGAAGAACATCAGTGTTTGGTCCCTGAAGTGTGTGCAGAAGTGTAACCAAAATACCTATAGACAGCACTTCTCCTTTCCCCAGAGATCCTGCATAGATGTGATGGCAGTTCCCTCCAGAGTATATCAGTGCTGCCACTGCTCTGGATTGCTGGATAGGTGTGAGAGATGTAACTTCTCTGGACGTGTCCTATGACAGTACAACTCAACATACCCGTGCTAATCATGGTCTGGAGCTGACTTGTGACAGTGATAATTACTTTCCCTTTAGGTTTCTGCTAAGGAACCACTACGTGCTTTATATGGGTCAATAAATTAAGTGCCCAGTGTGACGTCAGTTTCTCTCATTATACTTGTTCTAAGAGGATAAGAGAAGGAAACTAAGCATTGTGATGGGAAGTGAAAACAACTAGTTGGAGCTACATACAGACTAGTCAGCTTTGTCCACTAAGCAAAAGTGAAATTTGCTAAGAGATTGATAGCTTTTGGATCCTGACCTGCAATTGCCAGCTCAAACCACTAGGCAGTGCTTGCTGTTTTCTTTGCCTTTTTCCTCTTCACTTTAGTTCTTTCTTATGCCATCTGAACCATTTCCAAGAAGAGAGAGCTAAGAACACAGTAACTTGGGGCAGGAATCTTTCCCCTGCACTCTCACTCCCCACTCCCATTCCTGTCCATACAAGATTGATAATGAAACCAATACCTTTCACCGGCGTAATTTTCATATTTAATGAGCGTGACTCAAAAACTATTACATTAATTAGTCAAATCCCACAAATCGTTAATGGTGCACGCAGTAATTAATATTGTATTCAATTAAAAGCTGACCTGTTTCAGGTGCTTTCCCCTGGTTTGGGGGGCTCTTTGAAGACAGCGTATGTTTCAGTGCCTGAGGCCAAGACTTTTATTTTGTTTCAGTGGTGGGCAAGGAGATATTCTTTTCTGTTTTGCTTTTGGTTATTTTTTTTTTTTCCCACTATGAACATATGCTGGTTTCTCCCCCCGCCTCCATCTCCAAACGTGCTGCTATCACTGTACAGACAACCTGCTTGCTGTGATTTATGGGCTAGCACTGTGCGGGGCTCACAGACTGGAAAATTTCCAGTTTACACAAGAATTCCCTGAAAAATGAGCTTGGTTAATTTATTTCTTTCATTAACAAGTTCGAACTGTGAGATAATCTGAAACCCACCACCCTCCCCTTCACAAACCCTGAGAAGCTCAGAAGGCCCTTTTCAGCTTCCAGAGGGCCCCAGTTCACTCCTTTACTAGTTATGGGCAAAAAGTGTATGATTGAAACTTTTTTCTGAAGTTTCTTTATACAATTTGTTTCTTTGTTTGTTTGTTACTTATGTGAAGGGGAAGGGTGGAGGCCCTAGATCCTAATGTTAATATTTTAGGCCGTTTTAGTGGTCTTGCTGCTTTATCCTGCTGAAGCCTGTGGTTTTGCTGCTCACCGGGTCTGCAAGAGCAGGATGCGGTCCTTGAACTAAGCCTTGTTTTAGATGCTCCCTCCTGTTCAGCTGTGGTTCACTGGCTGCTTAAGATCCACAGAGCGTATCCAGTACTTTCCTGTTCTGTTTCCTCCTGTTTAGTAGAAGGTGATGAGTTGTATGTAGGTCTAGTCCTGACGCTCCTCTGCGCTGCTGATTTGGACACCACTGGGTACAGTGACCTTGCTACTGGGAGTTGTTACTTCTCATCCAAAGCTATTAACAACTCATTTTTGCATTTCCTTTCCTTCCAACAGTTGTGTGTGTTTTCAAGTACTCCACCGTGTGTCTGTTCCATGCTGCATGGGTTAGAAATGCTTGCTTGTCCCTTCTGCAGATTCACAGACCTTGTTGTAACTCCCTCCTGTTTTTCTATGTTCTGCCATGCAAAGAACCAATACTGAATATAGCCCTATAATCTTCTCACTAATGGGAAAATCTCACTAATGTTGAAAAAAGAGAAGTTATTATCACTCCTTTGTCTCACAGCAATTGTCTTTAGATGCTTGTTAAAACAGTAATCATGGTGAAATCATCCTGTGTGCTTCTGAACAATATTGTATCTGCTCTGACCAAAGAATTTTCCACCAGATCCCTGCTCTCTAAACTACTCTCTTTGATTCTGTATCCATAATGTACTATTTTTCCCTACTGATAGATATGTATCCGTACTAAGTTTCTGCAAAACAGGAGGAAAAAGATGCTCTTTTTCTGAAAATATGCTAATGCTATACAGAGTTTTTGAATAAGAAACACAAGAATTTTCACTGAGATTTTTTTCCTGAGTTAGGTCATTTTTTAAGGAAATAAGAAAGGCTTTGAAGCCAAATAGCATAGATAGCATAGATTATTCACCTGTAAATCAAAAGAACGTTCTGAGGAGTTTTATTTGGTGACATTAAAGACTTTTATGGCAAATCCAGAAACAGTATCCACATACTGATGCCTATTCATTAGTCCAGCCAAAATGTTTTTCTGTTTATGTAGTATTTAACACATTTATGATGTGTTTAAGCGGACCTCAAATAAATAAATAAATAAATAAATCTTTCTAATGAATGTTTGGGCTCCGTATAGTGACAGTGAGCCTCCTGATGGTGGGATTGCTTCTTGCAGTTGCCATATGTGGTGCTCTTGCAAGTATTTTGAGGAATCCCAAAGATCTCCATACAATAAGCTAAAAACTAGTTAGTGTGAGTGATGCAGGTGTGCAGTGCTTGTCAGTTGTTTTTTGTTCTATGTCAGGAATTGTTACGTACTGTATTAAATATCTAGAAATTGCCAACTGAATAAAGTTATCCCTCTGCATATTTTTCTATTGGGAGGGTAGATATCAAGTTGCTAGAATGGAGATCACTGTGCAAATGAAGGGGTGACTAGAAGCGCTGATATCAAATGTTGTTTTAAGCTTCTGAGCCCCTACTCCTCTGTTTTCACTGAGGGTCTGAAAATTTTAATGAGACCCACTCGGCAGGAGTCAGTGGGCTGGCCACTGGCTGCACACTGCGGGTCACTGCTGTGGCTGGCATTGCATGGCAGTGAGCACCCTGCGGCTGGGCGAGTGCTGACAAACGTGATCTCCCACAGGAGCATGGTAAGCATCCTGTGACTGTGAGGTAGCAAGGGTCAGGCAAAATTTACTTGCATGTTATTCTTTCTTTTTCTTGTCATTGCTCTTAACTATGCAAACTGAGAGTAGACTGTTCAAAAAGACTAAGGAGAAACTGACTTTAGGTCTTTTGTAGAAAGCTGCTTGAACTCACTGATCTGTTTAAAACAGAATAGCCCACATTCTTGTGCAATTTTTTTTTAATTTTTTTTTTTTTTACAAGTACCTTACAAGCATATTGCTAGGTACAAGCACAACCCTCTGAGAAGCTGTAGAAATAAGTGTCACACATATTCATGCAAGAGGGAAAGAGAGAGCATACCTGCTAATTCCTGACTATCTCTTTAATGTAACATGGGAAGTTCTTAGACAGCTAGTTGGGTTGCTAGTTGTGCCCTCTGTTCTTTTAAGAGCAGTTTGGAGTTTGCTGGCAAAACAAGTGAGCACTTCCCACATGTTTACGTTACGTAACACTATGATAATCTTAGTCACATAGACTACAATGATTTGTGTTGACGAGGTGTATGGGGCTGCTGAATCACGGCCTGAACCTCTGATTGATCACCTGAGGCGAGCAATGACTCAGCCACCGGAGCACAGGTGAAAGCAATTCACCTGTGTTGTCAGAAGGGGTGGAGCCTGGCTCCATCTCTCCTAGACCCATTTAAGAGCTGACTGCCAGCAGGGAAGTATCTCTTCTGGAGATTCGCTCCACCTGAGTTTCCCCATGCAAGCCCAAGTTACGGGTGAGTGTACATATCATTTCTGTTTCCTTCTTTGGTGTAATAACATCATAGCCAAGCTCTCTGTTATACCTTAACATCTGTATATTCATTAGTTGTACACTGCTATAACCATAAATTGGTATATTCATTAATTGTGCACAAGGTAAGCAGATTTTTTTACTTGAACTGATGACTTGCCTTGCTTCTTTCCATTACTATCCTGAGCCATGTGGTTAGGGAAAACCAAGTGGATTTCCTGTTATTTTCAGGAGCTGGAGTTTTTCCCAGAGAAACTGGTGATGTTCACTAAGGAAAGTCAGGGCAGAGTGAAGTAGAGTGCATACTGAAACTGAGTTCCTTTCTTTTCTTCAGAGACTGAAGTTAATGGGGTCGCATGTGGAATCCTCTTGGTGCACAGCTATGCAGTCACTGAGTATCTGGCAGTTGTTTTTCTTCTATCATTAGGAAATTTATTGTGCTTAAATGAAGGAAAGTCTGATTTGTGGGGGGATATACATGGAAATGCCCAAACTTCTTAATAGGGAAACCGGAAAAACTCTCTAACTCTTGGTTACTGTAGTTAACTAGTCTCAATCTAAATTATTTAGATAGGTGAACACAAATCCTTTTGATTGTGTTATGTTGAGTATGCAAGACAAGGCAGCTAAACCATGAGAAGAAACCTTGGCATGATTATTGCTTGATAATGCTTTGGATGAAAGAAGAGAAAGGGTCCTTTACATTTGAACTTCTTATCCTTCTAAGGTAGAAGGAAATAAAAGTATAAGTTGGAAAATGTATCTTCTGCCTCTGATTCATAGGACTGTTCCACTCCTTTAACATAATGTGGAAATGACAACAGATTCAAGTAAAAGTAAATGATTATCTCCTGAGAGCATAAGAAAAATGTGGTTCAGCTCTTTGGCCTGGGAAAATCATAATTCTAGGTCAGAAGTCATTAGAGTAGTACATCTCTGTATATATATATATATATATTTTTTTTCTTTCTCTTTAGTTTGTCAAAATCCTGCCTGTTGAGAATGTGATTTTGCTGAGGAACTCATTTGGAGGCTAGATGAAAACAATCTGGATACATATACACTTTATTATTTAGAATCTTTATTGATTAGTAAAATACAAGGGAATTAAGTTTTTTTTTGTGCCTATAAAAAGGAGAAGGAATGAAGAACATCACCCTGGGATATGGTACGTTCTGCAGCAACTATCCATTTCACCTGTTGGCAAATACAATGCTATTCTTAGCAGATCTATCACAGGTTCTTTCCAAAGGCTCCAACCAGGTACAGCTAATATACAGTTCTTAGTCTTCAGACCTCATCCTCTGGAAAGGCAATTGCGTTTTAAAAATGGTTCAGATTTGAATTTTTCAATGCTAAATCAATTCTTAAATCAATTTGCTTTGACGTTCCTTTTCATATGAATTTTCTCTTTTAAGTAGATTCTATATCTTGTTCTTACATCTGTTGAGTTCTAACCTGCATGCTACTGCTAATTTGTGCACTTTTCAGACACAAGTGTTTCAGAACCTGTGTTTCCTCAGTGCTTGTAGGGAAGATGGTATTCTTCCTTGCCACAATAATATCATGCTGAGTCCATTGTAGTTGATCTTCTGGGGGAATTTATTTGGCATAATCAGTGCTGTAAACCTGTCTCTAATGAGTCTATGCTGACAGACACGAACACAGGTATGGCTGCTGAAATCTAGTCCTTCACAACTCCAAGGAGACTGACTGAGATCATAATGTTCTTGTTCCTAGTTAACTATTTCCAGCAGAGCAACACTACACTTAAAGAACTTAAGGCAACAGGTTGCTAGTACTATCTTTTCTGTGCTGGCTCCAGCCATTTGTTCCCTGGCTGCTTATAAAGCATAGTTCATTTTATCTGTGTCTTCTTCATTGTTTTGTGTCTTATAGCCCTTTGCCTGTTGTCTACTAAATCTTCTAGCCTTGAGCCCAGAGATCTTTCATTCACATTTATTTTTCTTTCCAAAGGCTGAATGAGTATCTCCTTGGCTAATGTCCAATTTGTAGCTACCCAGAGGCCTCTTGATTTGAGAGGCAATAGAGTACTTGCTTTATTTCATATCTAGTGTATCTTACTTCTAATCTTGTGTACAGGGACATTGTCTGGACTTTAAATCAAGTTGTCTGCAGTCCAAGTTCTGGCCTGATAGAAGATGCCTGAATTCACTCTACCTCTGAACATTCATGTACACCATCATAACATTTACATCTAAAGTCACCTTTCAATTTTTCTTCCAGTTGAAGCTCCTTTCCTCTCATTCTGTTGCACTTCTTTCATACCCTGGAGCAGCTGCTGTTATTTCGTTATGTACTTCTCTGGGACAGAAGCAGAATTCCTTTTCTGGTATGGAAGTCACCTGTTTGGGACTGAGTCACAGTTGTCAAGAAGAGAATAGTAGCCGGGGTCCAAAGCACGTGTGGTTCTGTCTGTTCAAATAAACATTTTTCTTGTTTACAAAGAAGGTCCATAAAGCTTTTTCTTAAATACAGCAAGGACAAATAAAAAATAGGATTTTCTGTCCTGATGAGAGCTAATGTCAAACCCAGATCTTGTCTTCCTCCTGAAGCTCTCTCACTTTACTTCATGATTTACATTCAGCTTCTGCTGCATACATCTCCACCAATTCATGCTGTTACTGTTGCGTTTCATTTCTCTAGGAGACCAAAGCAAGAAACTCAGATTTGAAAGATTTTTGTTATACATTGTCTTGGATGGAACATCTAGAGGTGGCAAATGCAGCAGCGTCTAGGACTAGACTTGTAAACAGATGTTTCAGCAGCCTCAAGCACAATGTAATGTGGTATGATCTTTAACTATCTAAAAACTGCTTTGATACCATAAAGATGACAGTTTTCGTGTTACCCCCATTTAATCAATAACAGTTGCATTAAAGAGTCAAACACTTGGCTTTCTGAATGTGAATATGTTTCAGAAAGCAGAAAACACCTGTTCTTTTCCATTCACATGGAGTTACTACTCATGCATAAGGCAGGCAGTTGTGAGCTCTGAGTATGTATCTCTGTTTGTGTGTGTCTCCTTTCCTAGTACAGGAAGAAAATCCAACGATATTTCACCCAAATGAGAAATGTTATTCTGCAGATTAAAGCCATGCAGGGCCTGGTTTTGTCTTTATTTATGCCTTTCTATTTCCTTCTCTGCTGACATGGGTGCACATGCCGGGAAGCACTGAAGGACATAATTGGCGTTGTGAAAAATTATTGGGAAGCCAGAACGTTCCCTTGCAGTGATCCCCCCCTTCTCTTTCCCATCTGTCACCATCTAATGTGACAAAGTTTTTATCGGGCATTGAAGCAGAGGAGATTAAAAGTAAATACTGCAATCAGGAAGCAGCTGGGGGGAAAATGTAACACATTTCACACTAAGCTGAACAGCTCATCAACTTAGCCTTGTATATCTACGGTGGATGAGAGGGAGGGAGAGCTGCAGGGGGATGGTGTAGCGCAACATGCTCCTCCGCACTGGGAGGCTGAAGAGGATCATGTGTTTTCTTATACAAATAGGATTTGTGCTTTCTGACACTTGCTTTGGGGAAAAAAAAAAATCAGAAGCACAGTAGTTTTCCATTTACTTTTGTAACGAACTCATGTAAAACGCTGTTTCCTCATGCCCTGATTTACGTTTTTCTAGTACTCCCTTTACGCTTTAGTGTTTGTCCTAGGTAGTTCCATACTTGCATATAGTTCTGGCTGCTGTGGGCTCCTGTTGCACAATCTCTGGGAAAGGTTTGTTGGCCAAATGGAAGCCACTGTGTACAGACAGATGCAGTGATGTTGTAGGCTTGTGAAGCTGAACACTGCGATCTTTGGATCACACTGTGCTAAGAACTGTTATATTTTGTCTAAACTGATCTGTTTGGAAAGGCCAGAAAACTTGAAAATTTTATTTTATTCAAGCCACGTTGCTTTATTTTATTTTTATGTATAAAAGTTAAGGTATTTGAGTACTACCTGGTCGCATTCTTTTCTAAAGCTTTTAAAAGTCAGTGCTTTCATTTGCAATATTGGCTGTATCTTCTTCCTTTTTGACAGCAGTCATATGATGTGAGCTCAGTGCTGGTGACCAAAGTGTAGGCTGGTGCTTGTGGATGGCTGTCAGAATACTCTCTTTATCCTTGGGATAGATAAAGCTATGCAAGTTGATATAAGCTTCCTTGATATCCCTGCCTTTCTGAATGTGACTTCTATAGAAGGAATGGATTCTCCTAGGCTGGGAAGGATCTCAGTCTCCAGCATTTGTTTGATCCTTGACTCTTCTGCTGAGTGCCAGTAAAAGTTCAATATATGTTAGTTATGCTGGCATTTCAGTGCGAAGTAAAACGTTATTTTGCCAGGAAATGGACTCTGACCCTGTTGCCTTAACTATGTAATTCGATAGGATTTCCTTAATTTAAAATTACTTCATGGCTTTCTTATCACTTGTTCCTCAATGTTTATGAGGTGTCCTGTGGTTGTTAGCAAGTTGTCAAAGAATAAAAAATTAAAAAATCTTTTCAACTACTTGCTGAATAATAAGATCAGACAATGTCTCTTTGTATGAAATTAACTTATTTTTCTGCTCCTGTTTTCAAGGGTTCCCTCAATCAGCCTGTGTAGTTTGCATCATGTTGCTCATTGGTACCTACTCTGGTTGTGTCACTTTGGGGTCATCCAGTTAGAAAAGCTTAGTCAGGTTGTGTAATCCATGGCTAAGACTGTGTTCTGTCTTAAGGCAGTAACTATAGAATGATTTTTTAGAGTAGCCAAAGCTTCCAAATAGCAGATTGTAAGAATTTCTTGCTATTCTACCAGAGCACATGTTTTTCCTTATAAAAAGTTGGCTTTGATCTCATCATTTTTTGTTGATTTACAAAATCCACCAAACAGGACAATTATGGAAGTCTATGCTTTCTAAAGATTTGATTGGTAGAGAGAGTAGAACCTTTAACTGCTGGTGTTAACTCAAATAAATAAATCCTGCTATTAGACTGCCAGCAATGCATGTTTTGACTGTACTGAAGTATTGATGTTATTGGCTAAGGAACTATTTCCACTGTACGGAAGGAGTGAGATAAGGATTTAAAATATGGTGAGGAGTCATTACTATACTTTTCCTGATATCCCTGCATTATCAAAAATAGGCAAGTTATTGAGATTTGTTTTTCAGTAGCTCATATGAGCTACTTTTTAGTGTTTGACAGCTAAATTCTGATAATGCTCTCTGCAAAAAGCGAGTACCTGCCTTCATTATGATGCTACTTATTTGCTATCCTGCTGATAAGGTTCCATGCTTTACCTCAGGTTTGTGGGCCTTGATCTGGTGTCACTGTTTCTCTGAACGTGTGAAGGTCGTTGTTATCTTACAGGCTAGATTTAGGAGCGTCACCCTTATTCTCACTGTACTCCTAGTTGCATCAAAACCAGAAGGAGGACCATGAACCATGATGGCATGCCGAACATAAGACACGAGAGGAATTAAGTGAGGAAGGAGGTTGGGAAAAAGGCTAGATGGGCAGAGTAGTGTGCAGGAGAGGATTGATTGGGCTGGGACTTGAAAACCTTTGGAGGTTAAGATTCCACAGTTTCTCTGGATAACACGTTCCACTGTTGAGTTATGGTGAAAATGTTTTTTCATGTATTCAGTTAGAACTTTCCTTCTTGCAGGAGATGGCCACGGTGTGTCATCCTTCTCACCCCAAACTGAACAGAGAAGTCAAGTGGGTAACGTTTTTCAAAACATTAGTATAGAGCATCATGCTATTGCTAAATATCTGGTCATTACTATTACCGTTCTTTTAAGTCTAGTTGAAGCCCATGCAGCCTATCTTGGTGGCTTCTAGTAGTTACCCGATTGCAACTTTCTCCTTAATAGTATGTGGGGTTGTTTGTTTGTTTGTTAAACAAGAAGGAACTGTCTTTTAAACAGCTACTGCCTCAGGGTGCAGTCACATGCAGGTAGGCACAGACCTTGGAGATGACCTCTGCAAGGAATGTTTTACTGCAGGAAGCCCTGCTAGTAGCACAGAAAGTTGCACTTTCAAAGGCAGATGGTTTGCTGCTAAATATTCTGCTTTTGGGGTAAGACAACTGAGGTTCTGAACACTTGCATATTTTTGTAAGTGCTTCTGACTCTCTCCTAGGTGTATTATAAAGAGTGCTTGTGCTTTGTTTGGGCAATACCAAGTACCATGATGAAGTGCAAGTAACTCAGTGGGATTTATACGAGCTTATGAAGCGGAGAATAAACCCCATAGTTTGCACAGTAAATCAATTTGTAAAGCGCTTTGGGATCTTTCTGGATGAAAGGCGCTATATAAATGTAAGCCATGACCATTCATCATTATTGAATATGAAATAGAGATATACACTCTATCAAGCTAGCAGCAATAGGCTTGGGCTCATGATTGCTCACAGGGCCCAATCAATCATCAGATCACGACATAATGCAGCTAGAATAAAAAAAAAAAAGGAAAACTTACAGCAAATCATTCCAAGCAATGCAATTAATGGGCATCCAGTATAAATAGTGATCTCAGTCAGGGAGCCTGGGCTTTTCCTGAGCAGTAGAGTTGATTCCAGAGCCATATAGTGTGAAAAAGAGAATTACTAATCCAGTATTAGCAGGGGAAAGTTCCTCACCAGCAGTATACTGTACAGGCATTTGCTGCAGTTAGACTAAAAAGACTTTGTGACTCTGGTTTTCAGAATTGCTTTCCCTCCTGCCCTCTCCCCCCCACTTTCCATTTGGGAAGTGACATAGAAAAAATGTTGTTTTTTTTTCGTAAAAAGTGTTAAACTCTGTTCTACATCACATCTAGGTCACAGATGCTGTACGTTTTTTTTACTAAGCTGTAGCCCAGGCATTTAGCCTTGGTTGTTATCTGTAGCATCTATGGTTTCTGCAATACAGCATGCACTAAAAACAGTGTTCATAGGAAGTGAGGATTGGGACCAGGCTGCCTTGCATGCCAGTGTGTATAATCTAATTTATGTTGCTTATCCTTGGAGAGACTGACTGCCATAATGTGCTCTATTTTATGCCAATTAGGATGAATGAAATGTAGACTGCTCTAGTACTTGGCTTCAAGAGCCATGCAAATTGAGAGCTTTCTGCACTCAGACAAGAGCTCTTTCTGTCCATATGATTGCCTAATGAGAGAGGGCAAATACCTGGTCTGAACTTCCTCTCCTTCCTAATTCAACTGTGCTGATATGACCGTCTCTCAAGTGCTGTAATGCTACAGGATATAATATTCTACTCTCATTTTCTGTTTTTACCAAAGCAAGATTGAAAATTAATAAAATTTAAGGGAGGGGAGTGAACACTGGAATAAGAAAGCAGGGGAAGTGGGTCAAGAATCTCATTACGTAAGACCTGTTTTATCACAGGTCAGCTTAGGAAAATTAGGTAATCCCCTTCTACTTTTCTGTGTGATGACCATGTGACAGTCTGCACATTACACACAGTCTATAGTGCCTGTGTTGCTGCCTGCAGTTATCTTAATCTTCAGCACAGAGGCATAGCTTGACATGTTACGATGATATAACACAGTAGGATGAGAGATAACTGCCTCAAATTGTGCCATGGGTGGTTTAGGTTGAGTAATAGGAAAAATTTCTTCTCCAAGAGTGGTCAGGTATTGAACCAGGCTGCCTAGGGAAGTGGTGGAGTCACTGTTCCTGGAGGTTCAAGAAACGTGTAGATGTGCCACTGAAGGACATGCTTTAGTGGCCATAGTGATGGTGGGTTGACGGTCTAACTAGATGATCTTAGAGGTCTTTTCCAGCCTTAATAATTTTCTTATTTCATGTTCTGGAATCACTAGGTAAAGCAGGTCCAGTCTCGGCATCCTTTCTGTACCAGAAGTGCTGCTATAGCAATTCAGTTGAGAGATGGAGGATTCTGAATGAT
Organism: Meleagris gallopavo; assembly: GCF_905368555.1. Lineage (NCBI taxonomy): Eukaryota > Metazoa > Chordata > Aves > Galliformes > Phasianidae > Meleagris > Meleagris gallopavo. The sequence goes on along the minus strand of NC_139408.1, from coordinate 38,452,417 downwards.
GAACCCCAAGGTTCTTACAGGACCTTTGCAGAAGACCTGTTGGCAGTTATCAGTGCAGCTGTTTTAACTTGTACTTTGCTGTTGCTTTATAATGATTTGTGTACGAATAGCAGCTGGAACTCTGCTACTGCTTGGAGTTGTTGTCAAAGTGGGGTGAAGAAATCCATGATATGAAAGATCAGAGAAGTTACTGAAATTAGCTGCAGTTTTGCTCTGTAGAGTGTATAGCTTGGAAAGCAGCTTGGGTTGTAAAGAAATTGCCATGCTAGCAAGAAGTAACGAGAAAGTGGATCTCCAGCTCACTTGCTCTCAGGGGATTCATATCCCAAGCACTTGGAAATGGGAAAATTGTTTCTGTTTCTTCCATTTTATTCCATTTGGGTGCAGATCTTGGTCTCCCCGCTTCTGAAGGTTAACAGAGTACAGGCTAACAGAAAACTCTTGCAAACGCTGAATTGTGTCGTGATCATAGAGTGAGCAGCATATACTGAGCAAGTCATTCACATTTTCCCATCAAAGTTAATTAATTGGAAATTACTCAGTGTAGTTCATATCTCAGTACATCTCTGAGAACCCATAATGCATGCAACTTCTGGTGCTAGAGACTATAAATATGGAAAGAGTATGTTTTCTCTTAATTTTCCCTAGCTTTTCTTCAGAGTGAGTATTTCTTGCAAGGCATGATTTCAGCCACAGCTTGATCTTTTGTATTTGAAAGAGGTTCACTTTTTAATAACCCTTTGTCATAGAATCATTTAAGTTGGAAGGGATATTTAAATGTCATGTAGACCAACTGCCCTGCAAAGAGCAGGGACGTTTATAGCTAGAGCCTCGTCCAACCTGACCTGGCACTTATATAGGACAGTGTATTTTCAAGCTCTTTTCTAGTTTCCCATACCACAAACCTTTAGCATGTACCTCAAATCCATGCACTTGCACATCTACATAGATCTGTGAACTATTATTTCTGACTTTGCAACATAACATTGCGACTGTATTGTTTCTTCTAGCAGCAATTGATATCCTTTCAGTCAGGCTTTTAATAGCTACTTGACTAATTAATTAGTTAATATAGCTAATTTTGGTGCTTCTTGATTAATTGGTTAATCAAGTAATGTTTTTTTGCAGTACTAATACATGTAAAGTGTGGTCTAAGTACTAAGCAATAGTATATTATTATTTTTGTTTTAATGCTGTCTCAATTCACCAGATCCCACCAAACAGTTTATTCAGGCTGAATATATTAATATTAGACCTGCTATGGAGTTCTTCTGGCTTGCATGAATGGATGTTATTTGTATACAAGGTCAGAACAAACAAAATAGATACCTAGACTAGATTGCCAAGTGAATTTCTGTAGTTGGTAGGTGTTTCTTCAGCTAAGAAAGCTGTATGCTGGTGGCAGTCTGACTGGCTACTAAATGTAGCAGCAGTAATATAGCTTAGTGGACAGAGTTTCTACCAGCGTCATATTTTCCCACTCAGTACAGTTCTGATGATATTACCAAGTTTGCATTATAAAATTTTGTGAATGTGTTCACATTCTTCACAAAATTACAGCTCGCTAAAATCACAGGGAAGGAAGGTGGCAAAGATACTTGCTAACTCCAAAATCAAGGAAAGGAAGATTCTTAGGTCAGGCAGATTACTAGAAGCTGGAATAGACAGTCTAGTCTATTTATAGGTTAATAATTAAAAAGGGAAGAATTATTGTAGCAGTGGATTCCATAGCATTAAAAAAATGTGAACTAACACCCAGGGCAAAGGCAGGGAGTAAGAGATGACCCAAACTGTGCTGTGTTTTATAGTACAAACTGGAAAGATGTTTTGGGTCGCTATGATTAGATCTCTGGATGCATTAGGCCAGTGCCCCAAGGACACCCTCTTTCTCTTAATGCTCTCTTTCTAATCCTCTTTCAGTATGTGCTCTAGGCCATTGCCAGAGATAATATTCTAATGTTGATTGTAGCCTCGTCCGACATAGCTATAGCACTGGTCAAAATGGATGTTGTTTTAGGAGGCTGTAGTGCTTGCAGTAGAGGAGAGAATGTGGCATACTTCCAGAATGAGAACAGTTCTGCGTTTCTCTGGGATAAACTTTTCTTCACAGTAGCTGATATGGTTTTAGGGTGAAAATAGTGTTGATAACATACCTGTGTTTTAGTTGTTTCAGAGTAGTGCTTACATTAAGGTCTTTTCTGTTTCTTGCACTGCCCTACCAGGAAGGAGATTAGGGTCGCATAAGCTGGGAGGGAACACAGTCAGGACAGCTTACCCAAACTGGGCAAAGAGTAGCATTCCATACCATATGGCATCACACTGAACAACAAAACCAAGGTCGACAGGCTGGGCATTGGTTGGCTGGTTGGTGAGCAATTGCATTGTGGACCTCTTTATTATTATTATCCTTATAATCATCTTTTCTTTCTTATTAAACTGTCCTTTCCTCAATGGACAAGTTCTTGCTCTTTTACTATTTTCAGTTCTTTCCCCCACCCCACCTTAGGGGTAGTAAGCAAAAAGCCTTGTGGTGTGGAGCTGCCTGCTGAGTAGTTTAAAATAAAACTAAGTGGAACAGGTATTTTATTTAAAGCCAAACAGCTGTAAAATCTGATCAAAACCACTGACAGGAAACATACTGTGTGTTAAAAAGTAAATAGTGCCAGAAATCAAATGAGTCAGTATGAAATCTGATGACACTGGGGAGGAGCGTATAAACCAGGAGCATGGCTAGATTCAGGACAAAGCTTTTACATTTGTTCCTGGGGCAGTGCTAGCAGATGTTCAGGGCATGCTGGTGGAAGAGCTTAGTTTGGTGAAACCATAATGGGCTCCTCAATTGCCTTTCTCCTCAGTGCTCCCTTTTGTAATCTGCTCTCCTGAGACCTGTACTATTTTCTGCTGTGGCACGTTGAATTTCTGTAACAATAAAGTTATTGGTCATAACTCAAGACCTTTTCCATTTATGGCATAACTTTCCCAACATCAATAACAGAGATGGCTTTTTGCCCACTTAGGCATATTCCTTGCACACGCCCTGAATGATGCCTGAAACAAAGTTGCATGCAATTGCATTAACAGACTGTGTGGATTTCTCAAGGATCCTGTCCACCTCTGGACTTCAGGAACTTAACTCCATGACACCCTCTTGTCCTTTTCCAGAAAACTGTAAGGAGTGTTGGTGGGGACTATTCTTGGTGTACTAGGAACTTTCAGTTTGGTTGCGTGCAGGAGAGGCGGATACCTCTCATCCCTTGCCTTCTGCTGTGTCCGTCTGAGATTTTTTTTTTCTTTTGCCAGTATGTCCAATGGAAAATCATAATTATAGACAGGAAAATTACAATTATAGACATGAACACCAGGACTACATGAATATCTCAGAAAATTCTACTTTAACCCATCTTCCCTGGTCTCTTCGTGGTTGTGAATGATTTTGAATTTGTTTTTGTTTCCCTTATCAAATTCATCTGACTTCTTTTAAAAGATTTTTTTCCTGTCATGTCACATTTGGGCAGAATTAGGGTTTGTACATACAGTAACATTTAGCACAGCTGAACAAATTGCTCTGTGTCTACTGACCTGTGCTAACAGAATCGTGTGCACAACTAGCCTGCAGGAGGCATGAGGTAATTCCACTTAATGCTGTCTTCTCCTAGGTTAAGTCAAATGACCTTGCATTTATCGCATGCCAGGAGCATGCATGTGTTCAATTACCAAGCTAAGATTATATGCCATGACTTCTTAAGCCTCAGTAACTTAATCCTCTATCTGAGCCCTTAAGGCTGTTTGTAGACCTTGAATAGGTATCTTCCCTAGGTATATTTATTAAGCCAGACTGCAATGATAGTCAGACCAGCATATCATGCTTTCTGAAAAGCTGTGAAGAACTTGTAGCTCTCATTCCCTTGCTAGAAAACTGCTGTTGGAAACCTGGAACTATGTTTTTCCACTTATTGGGAAAGGGGAAACATAACCCCCATTTTCAAGAAGGGAAAAAAAGAAGTTCCAGGGAACTACAGGCCAGTCAGTCTCACCTCTGTGCTTGGCACAATCATGGAGCAGATCCTCCTGAAGGCCCTACTAAAGCACACAGAAAATAAAGATGAGGTGATTGGTGGTAAGCAATGTGGCTTCACCAAGGGTGAGCCATGCCTGACAAAATTGGGGCCTTTTATGATGGAGTTACTTTGTCAGTGGATAAAGCAAGAGCAACTGATGTCATCTACCTGGACTTGTGCAAAGTGTTTGACACTGTTTTGTATGACATCCTGGTCACTAAATTGGAGAAAAATGGATTTGATGGATGGACCACTCACTGAATAAGAAATTGGCTGAATGGTAACTCAGAGTTATGATCAATGGTTATGTCCTAGTGGACATCAATGACAAGTGGCACTCCTAAGGGATCAGTGCTGGGACTGGTATTATTTAACATCTTTTTAGGCTATGTAAACAGTGGGATTGAGTTGCATCCTCAGCAAGTTTGCAGATGATATCAAGCAAGTGGTGCAGTTGCCACGCTGGAGGGAAGGGATGACATCCAGAGGGACCTGGACAGGCTTGAGAGGTGGGCCCATGCCAACCTCATAAAGTTCAAGAAGGCCAAGTGCAAGGCCCTGTTCCTGGGTCACGGCAATCCCAAGCATGGATACAGGTTGGGCAGGGAATGGCTTGAGAGCAGCATTGAGGAGATGGATATGAGGGTGTTGATGGATGGAAGACTCAATATGAGCCAGCAATGTGTGCTTGCAGCCCAGAAGGCCAACCGTATCCTGGGTTGCATCAAGAGAAGTGTGACCAGCAAATCAAGGGAGGTGATTCTGCCTCTCTACTCTTGTGAGACTCCACCTGGAGGGGGTTTCCACACATGGGGTCCCCAGAACTGGACTAACACAAGAAGGACATAGAGCTCCATAGGACTGGAGCAGCTTTCAGGTGCTCACTGAGACCAGAGAACTGCGAGGATGTAGTTCATCCAGGTAGGACATGAAACAAGTCCTTTCAGATGACTGTTTACCAGCAGGTGGCACAGTTAAAGGAGGTGCTGTGTTTAATATCTTTCTTGCTAATCCTATGGAAGCTAGGAATGAAAGGAAGAACAAATGAAAAAGAGACTAGGACTGTAAATAGGCTTCATGCCTCAGCTATGCAGGTTCCTGGCTGAACCAGACTGTAAATGATCAAATAACTTATTCCCATGTTAACACCTCTACAGCTTGCTAAGCGGAACCAGTAAGAATCTCTGATATTGCTAGCTGCTTCTTTTTAGTGCTTCTGTAGTGCTAGACACAACTACAACTTCATTAAGGAAATATCTGTATGGAGACTGCAGGTCCCACCGTGCAATGGGGAGGTCCTGTCAAATAGAGATGACTTGCTGGGATTTGTTGTCTCTGGGAATAGGACCACTGTATGGAAGAGGGAGATGTCAGAGGTTTTACTCCACTTGTGTGAATTAAGAGCATATTTTGAGCTCCCAGCAAATCACTCTCATTCAAGCATAGTTTGGGTGACCTCAGTCTGAATCACGGAAATCTCTTCCATCTCCTGCTTAATACTTGAGATGGCTCTGGCTTATCTGCTTCCCTTTGTGGGGACAGAAGAACCTGTGCAGTGTGTGTGTGTGTGTGTCTGGCTGCCTGTCATTACAGCACTAATGGAAATACTGCACGGATCACAACTCTCAATTAGCTCCTTGGGAGATTGCTGTGACAGCCCGTTACTGAACAGCAAGGCCTGAAGGAATGAATTAATTTGTAGTACACTGCAGTTAGAGTCACAGTGTTAGCAATGGAATGAGACAGCAATAGACCTTTATTAGGCTCAGGCTGTGTGATGCAAGAGATTGTTACCTGGGGGACATTTTTCTTTTTTCTCTACCAGAACCCCCCAGGGTTAAGAAGAATCTTGGACCATGAGTGAATGAGTTTAGAGCTCTTAGTTTGGTTGGTGGAGTCTCTGTCTGCCTGAGGCTATTTGGCAGACAGTGGTGGGATTTCATTCAACACAGACAAGGGCATGCTACTCTTCTGGCTTGGAGCTAGGCCAGAGCCACTAAGTAAGTGGTATTCAGGAAAGGTAAGGCTATCTTTCTGCCTGTCTCTAAACGACACCTCTCTTCCTTATTTGTTGAGATAAGTGTGTATCACAGAGAGTATCCAAGTGGCACAAGAGCAGCTATACCAGAGGATGCCAGTATCTTGTCTTTGCAGAACTACAGTTACACACATGCAGAGAGGAGCTGCTTAGTGAGGCCCAAGCATGCGGAAGATTATAAGAAATAAATAAGCAAAGTGTTATAGGAAAATCAGAGATCTTCACAGACAGCCTGAAGTTTCCAGAGCTTCTGCCTGCAAATAGCACTGTACCCTGAAGTACCATAGCAGGCCCTACCAACACAATTTCAGGTTCTCACTCTTTTTCCACTCTGATGTTCAAAGATTTGTCGTCTCTTAATCTAATAATCTAACATCCATAAAACTGAATACAAAGGAAAGCCTTTTATTTTCTCAAATGTACAATCACATTTTATTAAAATTTGTTTTTAACATATTTTTTGAGACAGATTCTTAGTGTGCAGAGTGGATTTATCTGAGTGGGATGCCAGCCCTTCCCTTCCTTTGAGGGAGATCAGCCACCTAGTGAGATGCAAAATAAAGCCATTGAGTTTTTGGGCATGCTGCTTACTTTAGCTGATACAGATTTGCCGTCCAGAACTGTGTGACATGCAGTGTTGAGAAGGAATAAGACGAAAGCAGATAAATGTTCTCAGAGCAATCTTTGCAGGAGATAGGAAACAAGAAAGGAAAGTTTCCTATAGTCTTTTAGTGAATTCTTTTTCTGATAGGCTGAGGAAGATGTTAAGATGTTAAGGACCACTTAGGAATAAATGCAAACCCTGAGAGGCAGGTACACTCTGTTTATTTACTAAAATGGTCACTGGGAGCAGCATCAGCAGAGCCTTTTTCTGCTATTCTTTTTAGGCATGAGAGAGATCTTTTATTTTAAAGAAAATCTTAAGAGTTGTTGATTCCACATTCCCTGCATTGTCAATCAACAAATAGGGCAGAGTATGTTACTTACCTCAAAAGAAAGCAGGAAATCAAGCCCCTCAGCACTGGTGTCTTCCTAACTTGGAAGTGATTGTAAAAAGGTTTGCAGCTGCAGTAGTGCTCCTGCTTTAGGCAGTGTTGCTTTGGTGTGCTCCTGCATTGTATCGTACTTCACACTGGAGTGCAAACAAAACCCATTGTCCTAACAGTTATTTTTTTGCACTCTCTGCCTCTTGATCTTCATGTCTGCTCCTTGTATGAATTGCCTTTTTATCTCCCATAATTGCACACTCTGACCAGCAAGTGGTGCTCCCCCCTTCCTTCCTACCACTCCATTCTTTGTGCAGAACTAAATGCTGTCATTCATTGCTGTTGCTTTCAGGTATGTCTCACCCAGACAGTGCGTCATACTTTTGAATTAGTGTATTGATACAATAATGGCATATCTAATGATGTATTCTTAATGATAAAACTTCCTGACGTAGTCCAGTTGTCTGTACTGAAGATTTTATGTACTGCTACGAAAGTCCGTTAATAGATCTCTCTCATGCAGACCCAGAAGAGATGAGCACCAACTGTTTTTTCATGCATTATGTTGAATGTGAAGAGGTGGATGTTGATATTGCTGACATGGCTATAAAGAGACTAGAGATCTTTGGAAAAGGAGGCTTTGGGATATGGCATTTACTGGATCCACACATCCCAGTACTGTCTTTTTGCAAATGAAAGAAATATGTTTCTTGGCAGGAGTATTGGATTTGCCTGGGATATGGGATGAGGCTTCTCCACTGGTGCCTAACAGCCAGGTTCTTTTCAGTAACGTAATTCCAACATGAAGTCACCATTTGGATTTTTATACTCTTGATTGTTAATGTGGTGATGTTTGTTTGTTTTTGCCTGGATATGAAATGCTGGTATTCTAGCTCAGTATGAGCATTGAATTTGTTCTTCTAGGTGAAAATGATGACACCAGGACCAAGGCAGATGTAGATCATTTCTTCTGTCTTGTTCTTAAGTTATGGGACAGCTTTTGGACACAAAGTGGCAAAGAACTACCCAAATACAGAGAAAGATTAAAATATAGAAGAAAAACAAGGGAAGAAATGAACCAAAAGAGAGAGGTAAAGAAAATGGGAATATAGAGAGGAAAATTGATAAATAAAAAAAAGAGAAGTGACTAAAGCAAGAGAAGAGAGGGAGATTCTCCTGATTAGAATTCATGAACTCCATTCTTACATTAAGTCTATATATGACACCTGGCCTTTAATGTGAAGCTGCCTACGAGCATTAAAAATTAAAAGCAGAAGGTAGGATCCATCCATCTCAGGCAGCGCTGCTCCCCTCCTATCTGAGCTCTGCACAAAGCTATTACACATTGATAAATTATTTTGGGTAATAGCTGAGATATTACATTGTTTCTGAGTGAAGGTAAAATCTCTCCATGACATGAGCATTTATCAGGAGCGCATTTCATCCTATTTATTATGGCCGAGACGAGATCGCAGGCTGCGGGCAGAGCTGGCACATCGTGCTGATCACCTCCCCCATCGCCTCCCTTCCCTCTGTCACTTAGATGATGGGATATTGATGGAACTCATGACAAGTTAATTATTAACTAAAGATATGCAGTTCACCTTTGCCAGGGGAGGGGGCATAGAATAGAGCAACGATAGTTCTTAAAAAAATAAATGTATCCATTGTATCTTAGGATTCTTCTTTCCATCTTCCTCTCCCTTCTACCTGTGGTTTTCTACAGATTAATCAGATAGGTTATTTGAATTCCGGTATGGTTTAGAAGGCTCACTGAAATGGAAGAACCTCTAAAAACTTTAGATCTTGTTCAAAAAAGTTTCCACTGAAGTTCTTCTCCATTGGCTTGGCACTGAAGACAAATGGGGAGAAATTTTCACTGTCTGCAGAGCATTAAAGACTTCTCTAACTATTGAGAGAACTAGAAAGCAGAGATAAGGAATTTTGATTCTGTCCAAAAAAGAAATGTTTTTTTTCTTTGTAAAGTAAGGATATTTTGACAAACTCTGAATATATCAGCTGTTTCTTTCTATGGAGTACAGTATGTGCTACTGGAATCTAGCTGGCTTGCAGGACAGAAACTAAAAGGGGATAGCAACAAAGGTAGCACTTGCTTGCTCATCTGAGCTCCTAGGGTAAAGAGGAAGTGTTTGCCACCACATGAGGGACTGTTATATTTACATCCTGATAGTCTTGGTCACTGACGGAGATAGGTACTGAATGTGGACCTTTGGGTTAGATTATCAGATGCACTGAGATATTTTAAATAATAGTTGTTCAGTTGATTTGCCGTGGATCAAGTAGTCCTTTAGTTTGCACTATATGCCTTACAGTAATGCACCCAGCCACTACTACCTCTTGACCAGGTACTGCAAGTTATTGTCCCAGCTGAACTGGTGTTACATTCATGATGCAGAGAAAATAGCTGATAGTCGCACTGGGAAGTTTCCCTGCTGACAGTCTCATCAGGAAGGCTGAAGTGCGAAAGACCCTCAGACCTTAATCCTGCAGTCTTTTGACTTGGATGGAGCTAAGGCAATAATAAGGCAGTTAGATGCCAGAGGTAACTAGCGCACCATTTTATGCTAGGCTACTGCTGATTTGTCCATAACTACTTTTAGCATTGTGATAAGTCAGGTGGTTCTGGAAGAAAGGAACAGATGCTGTAAGACACAATGACAATGGGCATTTAGAAAATAATTACAAGCGAGAATATTATAGTCTAACAAAGAAATCATTCCCTCCATATGGCCTATAGCAAGCTCTGCGTGTAAAAATGTGTGTTTGTTTTACAAAACCCAAGCTGCTCTGGATGCAAGTGTAAAACTCCACGTGTGCCCAATTTCATGCAGATTGGATTTGAGCTATATGGCTAATTTAGGTCCTACCTACCTTACTTCTTTGAAAAAATGTGCAAGTTTATTGCACTAGGGTTGTAGCCCATTACTTTTGAAATTTTCCATACAGTGAAGCTTCTGTGTTTATCCTTCCTGTGTTTTCAAGTGCCGTATCTTAAATGCCAAGTCTGTCAAATGGGATCCAAGAGTAAATACAATGGGTCGTCTCTGGCGTTTGAAAAAAAATAAACTTTATTTTCCTACTTGTCCTCATATGGGTTGTTGTAAAGGATCTAAAGTTAATGTCTGGTGTTTCTGCAACAAACTGGCCTCCCCAGAGAAACTTTTAATATACCATCTTTATGCTTTTCTACTTGAAGTATTCCAAAGCTTGTGAAAGCTGCTGGATAGATAGCTCTCATTCTTTGATATAAAACAGAAGCTCCTGTGCATCAGTACTTAGCAAAGCAGGGGAAAATAAGAATACTGTTCTTTGAAATCCACCAACTCAGTTCTCTTGGACTAATGCTCTGTGCTGGACTTTCAGGAGCAAACATTTTGTTTCACTTTTTTTTTTGTCTTTTATTATGTGATACAATTCCAAGGTAATTCTTCTCAGGTAACTCTGAGAAATCCCCTTCTTAATTATTATTATTATTTATTTAAATCAGTTTCATTTTGTGTTCCACAGCTTAGAGAAATCTTTCATTGAAAATACAGATTTCTACTTCTTTGCCTCAAAGTTGAAGTGCAATTGGAAAAAAAAAAAAAAAAATCATAAAGGGTTTGGATTCTCAGGTGTAACTCTTGCTGTCTGAGATTATACCAGGTGCTCCTGCATCAGAATTGCTGGGTATAAAAGCAAAACTTTCGTTGTCTTTATTTGCTTCATGCATTTTGGTTTTCTAAATCTCTGAAAATCTAGCTGCTTGCTATCAAAGGCATGAGGAGAAATGGGACCGGGGTTCCATGTACAGACAAGTGAGCGTTGTCTGAAACATGATGGGTAGATTAGCTGTCTGAACTCCAAGTAAGAAACTGCCCATCATTATAGTAAGGCTAATCTCCCTGTCCTTGTCTGTTCATAGTGATCAGTTTGCCCTTTACTTAATATAATAAAATATATAATAAAAATGTATTAACAACTATGAACCACCCTTATCCCCTTTCCAAAACCCCTTGGGATCTCTTCAAGGTTAGAGGATGTGCAGTATATGCACCACAAAGAAATTGTACGTTCATTATCTTTACCCTTTTATGGTACAACTTGTCCTTGCCTGTTGCATCTCTTGCAGCTTCTTTTTACTCCAGGTCTTGGTCTGTAGTCTCTGCCTGTGCAATGTAGCTGTGTAGACAGCACTGATGAAATACTAATGGTAGTAATACCTGGCAGTCCTGCTTGTGTTCCAGAGATACCTTTCTGGTGAGTTTTGTGAGAATCAGATCAGACTATGTATTTGTAAATATGTGTTCAGGAGGCCTGGATTCTTAGACTGACTTCAAGGCATTGTTTCCAAGCAACCTGCCCACCTGCTGGTTTGGGTAGTGACAACATTCATAGTTTTTTTTTTTTCTGATTTTTGATTTACCTTGACTTTTCTCCTAAACACCTTATAACTCAATCTGTAATTACTTATTCAAAGAATATATCTCACAGTAACATAGATAATAGCGTGATTTTAGCACTATCAAATTGTTCATGTAAACTCTGTTCTATAGCAGTTTAAATAAGAGCTGTGGAGATATGATCTCCACATTCAAGGAGTTCTTATGTTTAAAGAATTGGCATTGAAAGGCATAAGAAAGAAGGTTTGTATTGAGAGACAGTCGTATGAATATGTTTTGCTGAGATGCATTTTCTTATTTGGAAATGTACTTATCTATAATATTTATCTTTTCTGGCACAAAGATGATGATATGTCGTTATGCTACCTGCTGGCTGTCTAAATATAAGACAACCCCTAGCTAAGTTAACACTAGCTCTACTAGAATTAGCTCACTTATGAATGTGCTCGGTGTGTTTTATCTGAAGTGCACCTGGGAGAATGTATTCAAGTTGGCAGAGCAGGATGTGTCCCAGGGCAGACAGTGGAAACAGTCCAGATAGACAACACTTGTCAGAAAACGGCTCCTTCAGAAGAGCTAGAATTGAATGTGCTGTTTAACCAGTGTTATGGACTGTCATGCATGATAGCGTGTGCACTGAGCATAAACACATGGGGCAAGCAGTGTTGCCCCATATGGCAAGTCATATGCTGTAGTGCTATGTCAGAGCTGATGTCCTTTGCAAGTCTGATACTTTGTCTTTTGCTATGACTGACACAAAACGCATTGGGAAGGTGCAAGGACCTCAGGCAAGGGACAGTTAAGGAATGGTTGGCTGGATTGTGGTGCCTCATTTGCTGAGCCTGCACATGTAGAAATGGGTGTCTTGTGTAGGGGCTGAGTTGATGACAAGCACATCAAGCATCGTAGGTTTAGATACCTCTGTCTGTGCATCAGCTTGATCTTTTTCAATTGAGTCGAGTTCCTGGCATTAATAACAGTAGAGGTGAAAATTGCACCTGATAATTATTTGTGTGTGGTAAAATTACTTTGTAATTTATAAATTTCAGTGAATAACCTCTTGTTCTTTTTATGACCTAGTTCTAGAGTAAAGCCAATTATAAGCTAGTTCCTGACTTGTCTGTTCTTGTATGCTATATTTGAGTATTCTCAGCATTATGCTCTTCATGTCTCTTACAGGAAAAGGTAGCAGAACCCTTGTAGATCTTTCTTCTCTGGTACCCTTTTTACTTTGTCTTTTGTCTTCCATGAACTGACTGGCAGAAGCACTTCCTCCTTCAAAATCTCTTCTTGTAATCCACTTCAGTGTGTTAATGCTTTTAGGAAAATAACTGATTCTGGTGTCAACTTCATATTTATTATTATTTATTTACCTTACCATTAATTCTTGAAAGTGTTTTAGATGAGTCTGTCTGTCTGTCATCCAGTCTTCCTTACAGTCTCTGTATGTCAACTTTTTTTCTGCCACTTGTTTCAGTCTTACCTGTTGTGTCTCACCTAAGAGAGTAGGAGTGGTTTGAAAAGCACTATGAAATAAATTATTCCTAGTAATTGCCTGTGTGCCAGATCCACTACTGCTTTCCAAAGGTGTGCCAAGTACACACACAAATGCTGAAAGCCATGGCATACCACTGTGGATGATTCGTATTCATGCAAGCATCCGACACACACACACACAGGCACACATGCATCTGCATCATAGCGTAATTTGAGGACCATGTTCCATATGCTCCCAGGTCAACCTTGAGAAAGAGTTTAAGCTGCTGAGAGAAACACACAGCAACTTAAAGAGTTAACCCTACAGTAATTGGAAGGCAGGGGGGAACAGTGTAATGGAAGGGTGAAGAGTTTCCATAAACCCATTGCTTCAGCTCAGAAAACCTGCTAAGGGGCAGTGGTCAGAGAGAAACAGAAGGAGAGAGAGAGATATCAAGTGTAGTAATCAGAATGAAAAATGGAGCTCCAGTTACTTTAAACAAGAGCTAATTTATCACGAGAACGAGTGGATAAGTAGCTGAGTTTCAGGCGTTCAGTAAGTTCCCCGTTCTGCTCCAAAAATTATTCCACCCCTGTCTCCATGCTCCCATAAATCATCCCCTTCTTCACTTCTGCTCCGATTACCAATTACTCCTGCCTACGACACGCTTTTCCCTGCCCGACACAATCTGATGCGGCCCTGCCTTTTAATTTTACAAATGCTTTTTCCTTCTTGCTTCTCAGCTCCCTGTTCCTACTCCTCCCCTTGCCAGTTTCTTTCTGTATCTTTGTTTTCCCTTTCCTTCCTCATCTATTTTTTTTTCTTTTTAATTTGAAGAAAGAGAGGGCAGTAATGTTTTCTGGCACCTCCCTCTGTGAGGTTGACAAAATTGAAGGAGAGGAATAGAAATTAATTATTTTCCCCAATCTGAACCCTCTTTGAATCTGTGGGTCTTCTCCCTAAGCACATGACAAATTCTAGATTCAGTACAGCTGTATCAAAGGTGAAAGACTTGTTCTTAAAAGGATGAGTTGCTCTTTGTTGAGTTTGAAGGAAAATATATTTTTCTTTTTTTCTCTTTTTCTTTACTGTACATAGAGCTTTTTATGGACTAGAGATATTCTGTGAGCTGCACAGCTGTAGGCAGGAGAATATTAATTTCTATTGCAGTGTGTTATTTTTCTGCATATACTTCACCAATGTTAATATTTACATTACAGCAGTTCCCAGCTAGGTGTCTACAAATACAACAGGCACTGACCTGGGCCCCAAACGTGATAATTTAAACCAGGTCCACACAAGAAATTTTTGTTGACTTCAGTGATTCCATACATGAAATCATCTTAAACCAAACTTGTACTAATAAGCAAATGTTATCTTCAGGAGAATTAGTTGAATTTATTGTTATATTTTTTTAACACACAAAATAACACACTGATATTTCTTATGTACGGCACTGCAAGTCTGGTGTGCTATTTTAGATGCTGGATGGGTCTGTACATGCACTGCATACCTAAAAGTCCTAGAAACAAATTTCAAACATCAAAGAACTGGTATGCAATAAAGCATTATTTTGCTCAAATATGTTGTTTCACAACATAAATTATTGCTTATTGCTTGTTTCTACCAGCTACATTTGGAGTATTTGAAGCCAACATATGTCATATTTATCAGTTTGGCATGGAGGCAACAGATTTGTTTGATTCAGGAAGGTCATTTTTGGAGGGTTCATTAACTGATGTTCAGGTAGCTTATGATTCATGAGAACTAACTTACATAAAACTTATAAAAACTTATAAAACCCTACGCTGGAAGCCACCACAAGCAAAGAGAAGCGCTTAAACATTTAACCTGATGTGCACAGACCTGTTATTTTCACCATTGAGGTATTCTACCAAATTGCCAAGAAGCTTATTGAATCCACAAAGACAAAATTCCCTTGCTCTGCTGAGAACAGGACAGGCGAAGTGACAGCTCTGCGTGGTATGCTGCAGAGAAAACGTCTGTCCAGGACTGATTTTTGTGCAGGATAATAGATGGAGCAGATGGATTATCAAGTGATAAATCACACAGAGAAATCGGCTGGTGCCAGAACCCATGAGTGAAGAGATAGCTGGCACACTCTGCAATAGGTATAGCCATCTCCATCTAAGAGGCAGTAGCCATTATGTATTCACAGAAAAACAAAACTAGTTAATTTTACAGTGCAGCTTCTTGAAATAAGGTGTTTGCAGCAAAACATGATTGGGAAAGGTAACATGTAAATTCATGTGTATCTTTCTGGGGGAAAGAGCAGGGGAAATCTTTGTTCTTATTTTCCCTCTTTGGTCTTATTTTCTCTCTTTATTCTCATTCTTTAAAACCCTTAGTGGTATTTTCTGACCAGGAAGAATCACAAGCGTCTTTCAATAAAGCATGCCATTCCTCAGCCATTCCATGTGGTTCATATGCACTCCCTCTGCCCTATCATGCAAAGAATGGTTGCTGGCATTAACTGTGTAACTCTGTAATCACTAATGCTGCTCCACATCACCCTGATGACCAGTGATACTGTGAGCTCATTTTTGCAGGAGTATAGTACATGAACACGTAAGCATTGTCCCAATCAAAATTTTGTGTATAATCTCTAAAAGTAACTCGAGAGTTCTTTAGTAGTTGTAACTGGACGCTGCTTTTTAATAATGCAAAGCATTTGACTGAACCTTATCAAAGTCTTCTGTTACCCATGGGATTAGCCCCTAAATTGTTTCATGACTTACAGGGTAACTGACATTCACCCTGTACCGAGTCATTTGAGCACTGGGTTAGCATCTAATACACCACTGGGGTGGTGGTCACCTTTAGGTAAAGATTCTTGACTCTTGAGCTGTATTTTTTGAACATAATTTTAAAACTGTGGTTGGATAGTAGATTAATCTTCCAGCTGCCTCCTCCCAAGGACCTGGCATATATTGAACACTGAAATGACAGATCCAAAACTTTGCTCTGCTGTCTCATTTCTTGAAAATCCCTGTGTGAGTGATGTAATGTTCAGAGTTTTCCCTAGAAATCCCTACTATTTTCACTGCAGTTTTAATATAGAGAAAGAAGCAGTGACCTCAGATTGCCTTGAATCTTTTTTGAACTTACATTTTAGATGCTCTGACAGTTCCACTGTTTCATGACAATATA
This sequence comes from Meleagris gallopavo, assembly GCF_905368555.1. Taxonomy (NCBI): domain Eukaryota; kingdom Metazoa; phylum Chordata; class Aves; order Galliformes; family Phasianidae; genus Meleagris; species Meleagris gallopavo. The sequence continues at coordinate 38,436,284 of NC_139408.1, read as the reverse complement.
TATTTTGATAAAGAAAGGACTTTAAAGGAATTTTTTCATCATTTTCAGGACTTGACTGCCAAAAATTACCTTTTCCATAGGGCAGCTTATGTTTTTCTGGGCAAACACCAATATGGTATCACAGAAAAAAGTAAACATGCAGGCTCTAAGAAGAAGCAGGCAATTATGTTGAGTAGCCTGAAACCTTCCATAGTCAGGTAAGGGTGCACAGTAGAGAGACTTATGGGCTTGTCAGCCTTGCCTCCCATCCCATCTCACCCTCTTTTAAATCTGTTAGCTAGTTGCCCATAGTGTACATGCCCAGGGCTCAACGCATACAAGATGAGAAGCAAGATCTCTCTGTGTTCTCTGTATTACCTCCTAGACTTCCGTGTGATGCTAGCCATCTATCTCTCCACTTTAAAACAATACTGACTCTGACAGCAGGGAGCAAGAGCAAATTGAAGAGCTTCAGTGGTAGAAAACCATTGGATTTGGAGCAGAATGATTTTTTTGACACCCAAACTGAATGTGGTAAAGGGATATACTTGAGGCTTTTGCTGCAGAGGAAGTGTGACGGGAGTAATGGCTGTCAACGCTTTTCTTTGCTGCCTGTTCTCAGAACTGTCACTTTGCTTGAGAAGGTATTTTTTCAGGAGTCAGGAGAGAAGACTTGCCCCTCCTGACCCAGCTGAGTGATACCAGAACAGGGCAAAGAACTGCCTGTTCATTCCATAGATGGACCTTGGACAACTGGATGTTTGCAGTACAATCACTGTGAGAAAGGACCCTTATTCTATCAAGAGATCTCCGGGCTGCGCTAATGTTTCCTGCTACATCCAGTGTGTCTTGAAAATAAATATCTGTGAGGAAAGTTATCACAGAGCTATTTAACCCATCCCCTTATGCGTCCATTGCATCAAGGTACCAATTAGGCCTTGCTGCTTGCTTGCATAAACCTCGCTTAAAAGAGAAAGGAGCTGACAGGATTTAGGTGCTCTGGGAAAGAGGGAAATGGCTGTATTTCAGAATGGCTGCCTACAAGAAGTCTCTGGTGCCTATTTTAGATGTGTTGTTTTTTCCTGACACTAACATTAGTGAGGAAATGGACTTAATATTTGAAGAGCCTAAAGCATTGAGCGCTCATCTATTGTATTTAGTCTCTATTTGCCAATTACTAATTCGTCGACATTTAGTTTGCCAAATAGTACTGTATGTTTTATTTGTGGTAAATTTATTTAAAGGAACACATTTGACTCCCCACTAAAGAGAAAGTTTACATATGTTACAAGGAAGGACGTGGTCCCCTCACGCATGCAGCAAAACATTTGATTACAAACAGCTTAGACAGAAGGACAGCAAGGTACAGGGAGACACATGAATTTTGGAGGTAGTAGTTTCTGTTTTATTAATTTTTTTCACTTAGCATTCACTGGAAGTTCACTCTGTCATTTCTTCAGTGACATGACACAGGCTTAACACTGACCTTTCTAGAGCCTTAGAGTGACAGCGTTCAGCTCTGCTCTGAAAAGTGGTCAGTCAACTCTTTATTAATAGGAAGGAGTAGGATGTCCCAGATCATGGGCGGGGGGGAAGGAAAATACGTTTTTAAAGTCTATCTTTGAAAATGTTAGAACCTTCTTGTTACCAGTTATGTTAAGTTAACCTTACTGACTCTGAAATTTTTTAAAAAAAGAAGAATGGGATCTTCTACTTTAGTTCTATTGAGGCAGCAGAACCACAAAGAAGGATACAGGATGCTGTTCCTCCATTGACAACGAAATAGGTCTAAGTTGATTTCTTGGAGCACACAGGCAGGGAGGCAAGAGAACAGTTGTGTTGTGCCTGTAGCATTACCTGGGGCTAGACAGGATTTAAACAGCAGAGCCTTTCTTAGTAACAGGGCACAAGAAATTAGAACGCTGCATGATTTTCTGGAGCCTGGGTGAGTTTGTATTCACAACAGGTGATGGCAGCCTTATAAAATCTGAGTGTGCTAGAGCTGGAGTCATTAGGCTTTGAGTACTCACAGTTTCTCAGAAAGTTTTAGCAATCATTTCATGTATGGAAGCGCAATAAAAACAGATAAGCATTTATATTGCAGTATGTATGTATATACATACAGGCATTGATGGCCAAATGTTTTCAACAGAAACAATTCATATTGTTTATCAGAGTCCAGCTGCACTGACCTTAAAGGGCCCATCTCTTTCTTCTGCAGGAAGAGACTCCAGGGTTCATCAGAATAGGCTTTCAGCTTCAGCTGGGAAATTATCTTGAGCCTGTGTAGCTTCCAGGGGAAGTTACTGGTGTTTCCAGGTGCTCAGTACCACTCTGAACTGGAGCTTAGATTTTGGACTAGCCTGGCTCTATTTATGTGCTTATTAATGAGGATGTCCTGAGAGGGGTTTCTTCATTTTTCATATGGATGTGTCTGGGTTTTTATAATAAGATGCATCATATAACTCAAATCTTTATTGTGGTCACTTCAAATGCACTCTGTGATTCACAATACAAAAATGTGGTGTTTTGGTTTACCAAGGAGCTGCCTAATTCAGCTTGTTTTCTTGAGTATTTCCTGCTGTGCTAGGGCATTTCTCAGGCCACCTACCAAGGTACATTTATGTTGTTATTAAATACCTCCATCCCTAAGTGATGGAAATCTATCTTCTTTAATTCCAGGCACTGGTATCACTGGAGAAATGCTTTTTCGTAGTAGCTCAGAAATAGGACAGGTGAAATTGAAAAAGATGGAGGAGTACAAAGAGTCTGGTAATGCTGCTAAGACTCCATATAATGAGTAAGAAATTATAAAACTGTAATAAGGAGACTACTACATATCACCATTTCTCCCCCAGACAAGGGGACAGAATTACCTGTGTGCCATAAACCATTAGCAGGCAGTGGAGATTTTTCTCTAGCTTGTACATTAGTTTTTATTCCTAAAGTAAAAGGATCTGTACAGGAAATGGGATAAAAAGCAATGAGGTAGTTAGCTTTGATAACTGAATAGAGTTTGTTTATGTTGAATTCAGAAAATCATTTAATAAGGTGTGTTATGGTGATTAGTGGAGGAATCACAAGGGTGACTGAAGTGGGGACAGCAGCAGGTAGTGCTGAAAGAAGGCTTTTCCAGGACTGATTTGTCCTAACCATTAATGACATTGGCCAAATGATCAGTATGGTGCTGATGGAAAAACTGAAGCTGGGACAAATTTTAACTGTTGAGATGCTCCCACTGGACAGAGGAACTACTGTGCAATTGCCCAAGAGCCTGTTACAACTACTCCTGAAATGGCACACACAATTCCAGCCACCAGTATCCCAAAAGGACACGCAGGATCTGGAACAGAGCGCTGAAAGGTACTAAGGTGACCAGTGATACGGGAAGCCTGTTTTACAAGATTTAAGAGCTGTGGTAGTTCAGTCAGGCAAAATGAGGGAAGAGGGGCTGTGATTTCTGTCTATAAATACATCAAACCACAAAAACCCTCAAGAGAGAGAACAGCTATTTAAGCTTAAGGACAATGTTGGCACAAGAACAAATGGGTATAAACTGTCTGAGAATAAATTAGTCTGGAAATTAAATGAAGGTTTCTAAGCATCAGAGAAGTGAGATTCTGGAACATCCTTCCAAGTGAAAATAAATAGGATGAGTTTTAAGATGGAACATGATCTTTCGTGAAAGAGCTCCTGTGCTAGTAGCAGGAAGAAATGGGACTGTTTGACCAGGAAGTCTCCTTCAATCTGTGCGTCCGCCCTGCCCTCACCCTCGGCCAAGTCCCTTCTCTTTTTCAGTACACTGAGCTCCACCTGCTCCTGCTCTGAAAGCATCATGGACCCCTTATCAGAATTCTGCATTGCAATAGATTGTTTTTAATCCTTCCCATATCTCCCTTATTTTTTTTCCTTGCCGAGCTTGCTGGGCTGTAATGTTTCTCTTCATGTAATCCATCACAGACACAATGTCGCTTGTGCAAATTAAAATGCACCTCGGAATAATAAAAAAGGGCCTTTTTTTTTTTTTCTTCCTTCCCAGCAGCAGTTCCTCAACACAAACCATTTGTCTCTGGGCAGGAATTCAAGAATGTTAACCCTGTATGTGCCCCTGTAGGGTACACAGCACCTCCTGTAGGAACAACACTTGTTAGAGACGTGCAGTGCTGCAGGCTACCTTGCATTGAGGACCTTGCATACAGCTGGAATTGTAACCCAGTTCTTTGCTCATTGGCATATTGATGATAAGGTTCTGTGCAACAAGATAAAGGTCTTCAGTGTCTGAACAAAGAGACACAACCCATGAAAGCTACATAAACTGTGGTGCTCCACAGAACTCAGACAAATGGTCTAAGCTGAGCATTATATGTTGGGATTTCTAGGAGTCCTGGGAATCAACTGAGTGATAAAAGGGTCACTAGGCTATGCTGCACTGCTGCACACTTCTGGAGGCTGTAATTGGTCTGCATGGGCACTGCTAACTTGTGATTTAGAAACAAAGTTACAATAAATCCTTTCCCAATGAATTCTATCCCAGCTGAGGTAGTGCATGTAAAAGGTTAAATGAAGGACAGGATTTTATTTCTTGCTTCTTTCATTTGGAGGGAGGGTGTGAATTTCTCCTCAGTGGCATATAAATTCTATGAAATTAAATATGCATTTTAAAAACTCATTTCGTATGACAAGAATGGTCCAGGACTGGATTAAGAGGTAGGCAGGTGCTAGAGGATCTCAGTGTTTGGCCGTAGAGAGGTCCCAGTGGGTTACCTCTTCCTCCAGCATGAACAGTATCTAATTCTCCAAGTCCTCTCTTGCATCCCCTTCTCCAGTTCAGGTGTTTGCTAAGCTTATCAGTGTGTGAACTAATGTCAGTATTAGGGCAGTGACACTTTGATGGCTTTCCAAATCAGGCATGGGGCTTGAATCACTCACTTTGACTTGAGGAGGAAGCATGTCCATGGGTGGAGGCAAGAACAGGCTATGCAAGATGTAGAAAATCAACTAGTGTGTGAAGAAAGAGAGGGCCAAACCAATCAAGAAGAAAAAGCATTTCAAAACTTCAGATTTCTGCAGAGGAGGTTTCTTCAATCTTCTTAATGCCTATTTGGAATAACTAGTCAGGTGTGGCTAGAAAAATAATTATGTAACCAACAGTATGGAAATGCAAAGGTGTGCTGAAGAGGTTCTTCTGTTTGGATGTCCCTGGTTTTGCCCTCACTAATTCAAGGGACTTCAGCCATTGTACCATGCTGTAAAAGTTGGGTAGGTGACTGGAAGTCACTCTTAAGAGCAGTGAATTCTATTGCTGTAATTTGCTTTGTGTTAGCAGCAAGGCTGCTCTATTCTTGATTTCCTTCAGAACCCCCAGACAAATGGCATAGAACTCTGGGAAACTGTTCCTTTTCAATTTACTGTTTTTCCAGTTCATCCTGCTGTGAGTCTTGCTGTTTCCAAGCTCCACCCTTATCATCTGAAAAGAATAATTCTGAGTTGGATCATTCTTGGTGCCAAAGAAGTAGTGCTGCCTTTTTTTTCAGTGTCATTGTCTTCCTTTATCTCCTTCTCATAACACAAATCTTCCCATAATTCAAAGACCCACCAATTTGCTGGTAAACTTTCTGTTTCCAGCAGATCTAAGAAGATTCCTTGAAGTTTCATTTCCAAACAAAACAAGGCTTAAGTGATCACACTACGTTTCTGTGACTGTCTATCTGTCTATTGTTTTTCACTCATTTCCCATATATGTGGGAGAATCTCTTTTTGCATCTGTTATTTCAAATGACTAAACTGAAAGAGATTCAGAATTCTTAAATATGCAAGGTCCCAGTAAGTTCCTTGCACAGACTTTTCAGTATGTGTGCTAGGTTCCATTTCTTCATCCCTTTTTAAAGGAACAGTAGGTAGTCCTTTAGAAGGGGTGCATGAGTATCCTATTTGCAGGAAAAACTCTCACTGAAGTTCAGAGCACAGTAAATTCAGCACACAGCAGTCAGTTGGAAGGTAGGATTCGTTCACTGTACTGCTCACGAAGCTACTTGTAACAAGTCCAGTGAATGATTTCAGGATTCTGTGGCCATGCTTACTTCTACCAGGTCTGTTAATTTGTATGTTCCTTTCTATTGCATTCTTCCAGACTGAAGTTGCATTTTTTGTTGCGTTTTGTCACATGATATATCTGGTTCCTGTCTATCTCCGAAGGATTTCTCCTCAGAATACTCACACTTCTTCCATTTGCTGAGGTTCTTGAGCATAGGGTGTCATCAGCAAAGCAATTCGTATTGCTTAAGTTTTTGTGTCTCTAGACACTTGTGAAGGGAAAGCAGCCAGCAGTCCTCAGAGCCACAAACTGAAGATAAGGCCAAGCTGGTATTGCAGGGCCTTCTTGCTTTTCCTGAGGCCTAACAGAATTGTCTTCAGTTAGATAGAGCAGATGTCTAGTTCATGGACAGTCTAGGGGCATGTAGGTGGGTTGATGAAAGTCTTAGCTTGTCTTGATTAAGAGCATCTGCAAAACAAGAAGGTTGTAAACAGTGCAGAGATTGGAGACTCATGAAAGCCTCTGTTTGAATCCTTGCTGTATTTGACTCTGGAAGGTCACTTTCCTTACATTGTCTCAGTTTTCCCACTTGCAGTCTAAGAACAGTGACAGCTATCTGCATCACTTGCCATGAGTGGAGGAAGATGAGATGTGGATGTCAGGGGAAGAACTGCTAAGTATTTTACTGTTCTATTAAAGGAAACTGAGTTTAGCAGCACTGACTCTCCAGCACCACCTAACACTGGGAGAAATGATCCATCAGACTGCTAGTGCTTGAAAGTCCAACTTGCCTACATGTGTGTAGTCCCTAAGTATGATTTTTTTTCTGTTTGACTCAATGTGAGAATAGGACCAGCTATGAACATAGAAGGAGGTGAGAGGGAGCTGGTAAAAGCAAACCCAGGCATAAGCAGCTCCTCCCTGTCCCATTCTTGATTCTGTCCTGTTAGTTAATCTTTTTGTCACTGTCAAGTTTTGGTTGACAACAAAGGCAGGAAGGCAGCTGCACTGAGCAGAATGATGATTCATTGAGCCTACTCCTCACCAAGCCTGATGGAGGTGATTGCTTTTGTGTCCCTGCCTCCAGCAGCTATTGCTATTGTCCTGGTGACCTCCTCCTTTGAAGATGAGGTGAGGCCATGAACTGTATTGGATGCTGTGGCTATCATCTTCAGGACTCCTTTCTGTGTTAAGGCCCCAGTGCCCTTTTCTGTGTCCCTACAGAGCTCCATGGCAACTACTAGGGTAGTGAGAAGCCCATGATCATCTAATGCTCTTCAGTCTGCATCCTCTTACAGTTATTCTGCACTGGTGTGGCCCTGCCTATTGAATTCAGTATGCTGTGGAGTAGCTGAAGTTCTGAACTAAGTGGAAAGAAACAGCTTCCCCTTTATTCACTGTCCTCTTCTGCAGGAACTGAGGGAAGATGAGTTGGTCTGTTGACTCAGAGATAGTTGTGTGCTTCCCTGGAAAACAGCCATAATCCCTGTGCCCACTTCTTGTTATGTCCTGGCTTCATTGCTCTGACAGCATGAAGGATGTTTGGTTTTGTTCCTAACGCTGCTGTCATTTATCATCCTCTTGTAAAGCCAGAACCCACTGCTCACCTGCCCTCCATCTGTCCCAGGCTTTCTGCTCCCCTCGTATTCCAGAATTTTTGTATTCCAGACATAAACCACTGGGTACTAGAGAAGCAGTAGCATCCTTTCTGCTCAATGAAAATACTGCTGTGATCAATGGTGATGGTCTGACCAGTTTTTAACCCTTGGAGGCTTTGGAGGAGCAGCTCCAGTCACAGAATGGAGCTCTGATAGTAAGCTAACCTGAAATAGTTGATAATTCCACAGAGATGGTATCTGGTCATGAAACTTTTGCAGTTGGTGCTGGCAGAAGATTTTCAGCATTCAAATGCTAGAGAAGAAGATTCTATTGTTCTGTGAGAGGGATGCAGTGTGCAAACTCCCCATTCTTCAGACAGTGTAAGTCTCTTAAAACTGCCTGGGCAGTAGTGTGCCTGGATGTATGCAAGAACTGTGGAATATGTGGGAATAGAACATGATTGAAAGATCCAGCCTTATTCTGTCTTGTATCTATGACCCAGAATGATCCACAAGCAGCTCTCTAAGTTTAGATCAGTGGTATATCAGTTTTTGTGGACAACTTGAAATAACTCAGAGACAAGCAGAAACTTCTGTTGGGACTGGAGATGATGGGATAAGGAAAATAAACTTAGCATCCATTCACCTTGTCTGCTCTGGCAATGATTTCAGATAGTAACAACCTGAAGCTGCAAAATTGTAATTTGGAGCTGGATGTATGCAGCCTACTACTGCCGTTTGTGGCATAAACATGAACTGTGCCTAAGGAATTTTTCTTCTGCCTTGCTTCAGCAGTAATGATGAGTCTCATCTCTTGAAGCCTAGAAACATGGCACTGTGTTTCTAGAAATATTGTGTAGGCCTTGTAGGGGATTCCTTGGAGAGACAGCTTGTAATGTTAAGACTGCTTACAAAAGGGCTGTCTTTGGTCTTGCCAGGCTCAGAAGGGTTTTGATAGGTACTGGATTCCATGCAGAAGCCTGTTTTGGCATATCTTACAGTGAGCAAAACGATCTCACTCCACAGGCAGGAATTTTCCTATGCATCTGTTGGAGCTGTCAGCATTTGACTCTTACTGTCCTTATTTATAGAGCAGTATCGGTGTTCTAAGCACTTCACAGATACATAAAAGAGAAGATTTCCTCTCTCCAAGGAGCTGATAGTAACTCAGATGTACACGAGTCATGGGACAATAATTCAGGTTCTGAGGAGGGCAGAAGTCTTTGCAATGTGTTTTGCTCTGTTAGCAAGTATTTGGTGCAGGAAGCAGGTGTGGGTGATGGGGCCAAGGCAACGATGAGAGGAGCTAAGAGAAGGTGACGAGGTAACAGCTTAAGGGTCGAGGAAGAGAAGGGGGATGTGTAGGCAGTAAGGCTGCTCTCAGTGGGTGGCTCAAAAGCAGTTTAGCATGCAGTGCCCAATTCTTTTTCTGCTCCTTGTACTGAGAAAATAGAGAACATCTGCACCCTCCCTACTCCCCTTCACCTACTTCTCTGTCTGCTTAGAAAGGGAGGGAATGATGCTAATGACTATCATTAGCAGTACTTACAGTTCATCTGTCAGGAAGCACCAACAGCTGCATTTGCCAGAGAAATTCCCTGTAGCTGGATCTATTTGCTCAGGTCAGGGCCTTGCTTTCAGTATTCGGAAATCCTCAGTTCCAGAAGATCGGGCAGCTTAGCACTGGGCCTTGCTGTCATGTGCCTTGCAGAGCTGGCACAGGAGCTGTGGGGTGTTTTTACCTCGATGGCTCTCAGGGCCTGTTTGTAATGTGCCTGTCTTCTCCGATCAAATCCAAAACTCTAGTTTCCATAGTCTGGGCACAGAATTCAGTTTATAAGTGGATCTAAGATTAGCAGCAGGGCTGCTTTTCTTATATACCTTTTAGGTGTCCATGTGCCCTCTGTGAAGGGAGCTAGAGACTGCAAGTCAGCAGTGTCTGCTGTCTAAGTCAGTGTATGTTGTCTGTGCTGACTGTTGACCTCCCTCTTTTTTTTTCTTTTTTTTTTTTCTTTTTTTTTTCTGGTCTGCGGCCATAGGCAGTGATTGCAAGAGAGAAAGACATCGCTGTCCCCCCCTTTCTCACCTTTCACTTTGTGCCCTGGTCAGACTAAGCACTCCTGCTGCTTTTTATTAATCTTCTCCTGGGACAGTGTTATCAGCAGCCCATCAGCGTTCAACATGCCCTCAGTCACTGGCGTTAACTCGATTAGGGTAGCGACAAGAGACTTACAGGGAAGCTCTTCTTCACAGGCAGTATTTGCATACAGTGATTGATGCTGATACGTCCTCTAAACACATCCACATTTTGCATTTTAAACAAAGCAATTGCTGTGGAACTGTTCCCTGTCACTCAGTGGGATTTCCAGTGCCAACATAGGGCATATCTTCTCTTTCATGAAATGGCTTTACTCTTGCCTCAAGGGGAGTCTCAGATAGGATGAACGGAAGGTCACTGACTCCACCTTATGTTGAGAGGGGAAGAAATTAAAGCCTCTTGTGTGTCTTGGCTTGTGAAGTTGCTTGTGGACAGTTCGGCGCTGTGTGGCAGTGTCACAGTCAATGGGCTTTCCATCAGGAAGGTCAAGTTTATACCCAGGCTAGCACCTGGGCAGTACTGCATAGATGTAGGTGTATATATACACGTAAATACACCTTCCTTGACCAACTTCAAAAGAAGCAAAGATACCACTCCTTCTTCCAATTTCTACTGAGGATTTTACTGATAGACACATCCAAATGAAGTTCTGCATTGGCATGGTGTCCTGAGCCATGTCTTATGAGGACTGGGTGAGCTGAACATATGTTTGAAGGAAAAGCAAAGGGAACAAAGTGACTGTATCTGTGGTGAATAGGGCTTGTATGTAACAAGGGAATGCAGCCTGCTTTGCAAAGAACACTGTTGCTTTTTTTATTTTTATTTTAAATGCAGTTTCCTCCCTTTCAAAGCAAAAGGGAATTTGCCAAGAAAGTAACCCACTTCAAACAGCTGCAGAGACTTATCTGGGATTTAAGCTGCAGAGTTCCTTGAGGCCTGCACTCACTCTTCCCATTTGTCTGTGGAGTGCAGGGATGACTGTGGAGGAAGGATAATAAAAGTCACTTATATGGCTCATACAGAGGTCTCAAAAAGAGCATTTTCTAGAGGCTGCCAGTGCTCTTTGCTCTGAGGTGCTCCTGGTTTGCCCCTGGTTAGGGCTCAGCACTTTCAACAAAACTCATAGAGATCTGCTGGTGCTCCAGTGAGATCTAAAATTGCTTAGAGGAAATACCTATTTTCACTCATTCTGCCATTAATTTCTCATCTTGTGCTTATCTCAGAGGACTTGCAATGTGCTGCTTGTTGCTCATTTTGAGTCTGAAAACTTTGTAGTTTTACAAAGCTAGGCACTTCATTTGTGGGCACAAACTGTCTGGCTCCATAGAATGTGGGAGCTCTATGGAGAAGATGGCCTTTCATCTCATGCCACACCATATTCGTTTTACAAACGTGACAAGTTCAGCTTTGCACAAATAACATATTGCCCACGTCTTGCTCTATTTGGTATTGTATTCAGATGGTCTGAGTGCTCAGTGATGTGGCCTGGGAGAAATGATTGCGAACTTCTTTGTCGTTTGAGTGACAGCTTGCTTCCAGAGGTAATTAGAGCTGTTTGGTGCTTTGGTGCTCCCATCCCCTTGCGGATTTGTAAGGCATGAGGTGTGCGGCAACTCAGAGGGAAGCACAGAGATGCTCCAGTTCCCAGGTCATAAAGGCCGCAAGATTTATAAGTCCTAATATCCACTTGGACTTGGGACTAAAGTGAAAAAGAAGCACTGTAATGACCTTTGAAGGGGTGTTTTAATTTTTCAGAAATCCAAACAGGAAAATTTAGACCTAAGTAGTCTTAGTAAAAGTGAGTTGTATTGCTGTTATGTGGATGCACGGGAGTTAATATCAACTCAGAAAAATTCTAGAGCTCTGATTTCTTAGCTAGAAAAGAAAACAAAGTCATGATAGTTATGAAAGTTGTTAAGTTAGAATGTTAAAAAAAATTCATTCTAGGAACGGAAAGAGCAGTTCAGTCAGTCATCTTGAGGGAGAAGGTGAGGAACAAAGTGATTTGAGTGTTTTCCATTGTTAGTTGTTGCTTCTCTCCTTATTGGCCAGGAGCTTGTTGGCCTCGTGTTCATGTACTGTGCTCTCGCTGATGCAAAGCATGTCTGTGTCATGGTTTCCTGCCAGCCAGATGAAGAAGTGATAAAGCCAGCTATGCCAACTAGTTAGGTAGCAAACTGTGTCATGTTTTCTCTACTCTCTCCTATTTCTCTCACTTTTTTCTCCTTGGAAGCTCAAAATATGTGTGAGCACGAAGGCAGCAGCCTTCCTAATCATGAGAAGTATCCCAGCAGAAATAAGCACGTACCTATGGTGTGGACTGGCAAGGAAATAATGTTATTTCTCACTGAGAGGCACTACAAACTACAAAGGGACTATATAGGGAGAAGACTAACAAGGAAGAAATGTTTTTTCTAACTTGCTTAGCTGCAGTAACTATAAAGCATAAAGCTAACTGCAAAGAGTTTTTGAATCCTCAGCCAAATCCGAAGCACAGAGTTCCTGGGACACTGCTGAACGCTCTTTTTGTGTTATAATTCAGACCTTTCCTCTCCTTGTCATTTCAAAGGTATGGTATGTTTCTGACTTGCTGGGTAGCTACCTACCTGATGGATGCTCATGAAAGAGCTTATCTCACTTCTCAGTTGTGGTGGAGATGTCAGCAGGACATTTTCCTGAATTGCGGCCTTCCTGTACTTGACGGGAGCATATAAACAGGAGGGGGAATGGCTGTTTATGAGGGTGGATAGTGATAGGACAAGGGGGAATGGTTTTAAACTGAGACAGGGGAGGTTTAGGGTTATATATTAGGAAGAAGCTTTTCACATGGAGGGTGGTGACACACTGGAGCAGGTTGCCCAAGGAGGTTGCCCCATCCCTGCAGGCATTCAAGGCCAGTCTGGATGTGGCTCTGGGCAGCCTGGTCTGGTGGTTGGCGACCCTGCACATAGCAGGGGGGTTGAAACCAGGTGATCATTGTGGTCCTTTTCAACCCAGGCCATTCTATGATTCTATGACACCAGCTCTGCTCACCTTGTGCATTACTGTCCCAGCTGTGCTAGCCCTTCTCTCTTCATATATCACAGCTAAAGTGCAACTACCTGTAGACACAGCAGCCCAGACAGTTTCTGTTGCAGTTTGTTTTTGACTCACTTCATCTTTGAGAGGAGCAGTGTTTATCTGTCAGGTGAACAATTTCTGCTGTGGAGAATGGAGGGCCAGGCTCGGTGAAAAGGGCATTTAGTGTGGTGGCATGTGAGGATAAAAGCCACCAGCAGAGCAGAAGACCTTGCACCAAAGAAGTGACAGCATTTGTTCTCAGCATGGTATTTCACTGGCAGCTTGTGGTAATTTATTTATTTAAGTAACACATGCAGCAGTCAGGCTGCACAGGTATCCTTGCTATCTTAATGTATGAGAATATCAGGAAAACTGATAAAATAAACTCAGGAGCACACTCCAGGACACATAGGAATGACAAACTTCAGAATGCATCATTAACACCACCTTTTGTGGGCATGTTCTGTGAGAAAAGCAAGACAAGAAATAAAAGGACTCTTGAATCCTAGTCCAAGCTGATTCAAGTTGAGTGTCTTAGCATTTTGAGAAGTCCCAGGCAACACTTCCCTGAGGTTTCAGCCACTTTTCAGGATATACCTTTTTGTAAGCAGCGTGCCTTAGGAAAGAAGAGGTTCACTACTTGCCTGCTTTACGTGCAGAGCAGCCGTGGATGGGAAGAAAGGCCCCAACCCGAAGAGCTGGCACAGCCATGGGTGCAGGAAGGAGTGCTGTGCTGGGCAGTGGGGTGATCCAGCCTCAGCCACTCTGACAGAGCTCAGTGTGCACTCAGGTAGGAAGCTTCCACTCCTCTCCAGCAGCTTTACCTTGCTTGCAGCACAGGCTTTGCAGCTTAGCAGAGAGCTGCAGAAAAGAGGTCACATCTGCCTTTCCATTACTTAAATATTACATGAGATTTTCTTTGTTAAAATAATTACCTGATAATTTCTGTAAAACTGAAACATCTTATTTGCCTATCTGCTGAGAATTTCTTTATCCCCTGCTCTTCATTATAGCTTACAAGTACATGGGACACCAAGTAGTCCAAGCACTTTATTTGTTGTTTGAAAAGGGTGAATGGTCTCTTTATTAAAAAAAAAAAAAAAAAAAAAAAAGTTGAGAAACACAGTTGGGAAGTGTATGTCCTGGTTCCGTCCTTTCCTTTTGACTGCTCATTTCTAAACATATTCAGAAGGTGTTTGTGATTTATTTGTAAAATGCTTTAGCTTTCTGTGATCATTGAATGTGAGCACAGTGGTGTTTCTGTAATTGCTGTAACTCAATTCAGGTTAATAACTACTTTGCCAAATGAACACAGCATCATAGGCGCACTGCTTTTTTAATCTAGCACTGACAACACACATTAGCAGTTCTGCCCCGCTGCATGGCTCTGCTACCTTATGCAGGCAGGATTTGGAGGCCCTCTTGGATTGCAGTGCAGCCCTAGGGAAGCAGGATATTTCACTGACCAGGAAGATTTGACACAGTTTCTCTGATTAACTGCACCTGTTACAGAAGTTGCTGTGATCCTGTCTGACTGTGGGCTGTGTCTGAGGCCTGTACTTTGTTCCTACCTGCACAGGAAGCTTGAGAAGGAAAGGATGCCCCGTCCCAAGTGTCAGTATCACTGCTGTTTTGCAGATGCCCTTCTCTAACCATCCTCTAGACACAGGGAGTGTCACTTCTGATGAATTGTATTCTTCTCAAGGCTGGAATGCCAGCACGTTTTAACAGAGCCTTACCAATGGGTCCTGTTAAGCTGGGTGACCCTCCTTCCAGATGGAAGTGGTCCAGAACAGCTTGGTGTGGTCAGCTGGCACAGGAAGCTGAATAGACACTGACATCCTTCCCACTGACTTGAGCAGTGTGTCAGGAACAGGGCAGGAGGAGAGAGGCTGTCTGAGGAGTGAACAAACCAAAACATACCAAACATTAGCAGTAAGTGCTCAATCATGAGGAGCCAGAAAGTTGTGCTGGAAAGAAGAAATACACAGAAGCAGCAGTAGCAGTGCAGGATTTTCTGCAGCTACAAGTGCTCAAAGCTGAGAATAGCACCCAGAAAAGGGGATGCCTATGCTAATACAGTCCCCATGAACATCACTCCCTTAGGATGCTGCTGAATGTTTATAGTTGGATGAAAAAAGCAGTGGGGGAAATAAGTAATAATCCCAGGCTTGGTTACAGGGGTTCATTAGATACAGTAATATCTGATGAAATTGTACTTCTTTCTTAAGACTGACCCAAAATATTTGTTGATTTATAGTAACATTAACCACTGGCAAAAAGGTATAAACAAGGGTTTGGTTCAAATGTGTGCGAATTTAATAGTGTAAATGGTCATGGAAAATTACTTGCACAAATGACTGCTTTCAATGTTGCAATAGAAAAGAATTTACAATACTAGAAATGTAATTATTGAAGGTGATTAAAATTTTGGCTTCAGTTAGATTATATTCCTTCCAAATCCAACACTCTTCACTCCAGAGAGATTATTCATAACTTACATATTGCACTTAATTGGCATATGGAGTAAAAACATGATTTATCTGCTATGTTCTAACCCATCTATTAAATGTGTTTGATTCTTGCCAGTTTAGGTAAAGTGCTTTTAGTTTGCTTTGTCATGGCTTTTCCTTATCTGATCACTGTTCTGCTTTTTATTATTCAATGACTGCAGTTATGTGGGGGATGTGTGATAAAGCATATTGAAAGTGTAATGCCACTTGAAATCCGAGAACAAAATGTATAGTTATTTCATTCACCAAAGTAATTCACTCGATGCTGAGCCTCTTGGTGGCACACTCAGTGTGTTCGTTTCAGAAAAGCAGTAGTCAGGTATTCATGAACTTACTTAGAAAGCTGGGATTTCTAAACAGAAATCAAGTTTTATAGTGCAGTAGGAAGGAATACATTTAAAAAAAAAATCTATTATTTGATGCATCAAGGAATGCACTAAAGATCTTCTCTTTTAAAAATCCATTTCTCCTATAACAAAAGGATTAGATCAGATAAAGGCTGAAGTGTCTTTTTAGTTCCTTTATTTGAGATGGAGGAAAAATGGAGGAAAAAAGCTCTGCTGGGGAAAAGGCCACACCCACCTTGTTGTGGTTAGGAAAATAGGGTTTGCATAGGCTGATCTTGTCTGCGAGCTGTTTTGAAAGTAAACCTGAACTTCAGCAGGGCTGTGAATGAAAATATAGCTAAGAGACGTGGTGAGTGCATGTTTGTGTGTGGATAGATACCAGAAGAGAGCTTTGTATGTCTCTCGGATGGGGACAGTGTACTTGCCTTTAAAGCATCTCCCCCAAGGCAGCCACTTGCCTTTCTCAATATCCCATTTTTCTAATTTAATTTGTGCAGTGTGTACTCAGTGAAGGGATAAGGCTGGCAGCTGTCCTTCATCCCTGAAAAGAAATGACAGAGGGTGAAACTGGGAGAGATTTAAAAGAGTGTGAATGGTAGGGAAAAGTGAGTATGGGACTGTTCCTTGTGCCTTCTAATGCAAGCTGTAAGGGCATGAAATAAGAATAGCTGATGGCATGCCCACAGCAGGCAAAGGAGCTATTTCTTTGAGCAGTGATCCACAGAACTCATTGCTGCTGCAGAGGCTGAATGCTTGTATCATCTCGAAAAGTGGCTGGACAAATCCATGTAAGAAAAACCAGCAGGGGTGGTTAAATGCAGAGACTTCATCTCTATCTTCAGGAGACTCTGTAAATGGCCAGGAGCTGTAGTTTTGTACCTGAGTGCTCTATTTTTTTTTGTTCTCTGGTCATCTGCTGCTGGCTGTTTTTAGTAAGAGGGACCTGGCCCTGTAATTTGAGCTAGAACAGCTGCTTCTGCAGTGTGTCCTGCCCAGAGACAGTTTGCTGAAGACTTCTGGCCAGCGTCAGCATGCCGCCGGTTAGATTTTGGAAGGGCTCAGTGAAGCACTGACCTCTTCAGCAGTCATTGATGTGTCAGTGGTGGCTGTTGTCTGTCTCAGTTTCTCTTGCAAATGATGCTTTGAGCATTTGGCCAGTTCTGGTCTTTCTTGTGACCTCGCTCCTGCTTGTCATTATTTGGATACTGCTACTCCCAGAGCTGAAGCTCTTTCTAGCCTTATCTAAGCCCTATGGAACAAAGCCCACAGAAGGCTGTAACCATGCTGGTCCTCTCAAAGCTGATTAGCACTTATGTAAAGAGGCTTTCTGGCTGCACTTCTTTTGGCTCTGAGTCATTGTTTTTGGCTTGCCTAGCCAGCAATGTTTTGAACCAGAGCTGCTGTGTTTTGCTGGGCTATCTAAACTCAGTGCTCGTTTGTGACTTACCATCCTGTGCTTTGTCCAGCCCCCAGCACACTGCTCAGTTTCTCCTCCTGTTCCCCGGACAGAGATGGTCAGGCTTTTCCACGCTGCCATTCAAATTGATAGTAATGGCTTTGTAAAGAAACAGGCTCAAAGCACAAACTGCCACTTTTTTTACTGGAAAGTTGAATGCTGAAGTTTTCTGTACCTAATATTTGCTCTCATTAATTGTTTGATACATTAGTTGGAAGGAGGAAAACACTGGTTGTTTTCATTTTATTCTGGGTGCAGGTAGCCACAAGCAACCACCTCAAACTGTTTGGAGCTGAAGAACATATTCCAGCAGTTAAACGTGCCTCTAACTTGAGAGACAGAGAAATGTGTTTAAATAAACCTTCTTCCCTCCCTACTTTTTGAAATAGAAGTGAGATTGCCCTCTGCGACACCTCACCACCAGATCAATGACTTCAGCACTTGAACCCACTTCATCAGCACTGGGCAGCTGCTGCAGTGCTTGCAACACTCTTGATGTCACTGTTGGGTTTAAGCCAATGATGTATTTTATGATTAGAGATTTTGTTTTTCACTGGAACAACTTCAAGGCTTTTTCATCACTAGCTCATGTTTATTCCTTGCACCAGTGGAGAGAAAATGAGTGAGTGGCAGAGACCAATCTGTGCCAGATACTGACGACAGTGTCTGTTTCACTAGCCCTCAGCCATGCTGATCTTAAAAAAACTCAGAAGCTTGCTGAGGATTTTATGTCTGAATATAGGAAAACACCAAAATGAGGGCATTTAAGTGAGAGGTTGGACTCTTCTCCCTTCCTTTCTGTAGCATGCATAAATGAGGCCTTCCCCCACCCTAGCCCTTTCAGTGGGTCTCTGTGCATCCTGAGAGACAGAACAGAGCATTTTCTAAATACAATAAACATTACTCTGTCATGATTAGTTTTTACACTTCTGTGTTTTATTTCTTGTTTTGTTTGAAATGACCTGTACCACAAGAATACAATTTATTTATTTCACAGGTTTTTCTTTCTTTCTTTTTTTTAAGGAGCAGATAATAGTTAAGTAGATACTGTTTATTTCACTGTCTATAACTCCCTGCATCAATCTCACAGCCTCTGTCTCTTTAGCTTCCCTCTATAAGCCAGCCACAAGAACATACAATTGGCCATACAATTGATTATAGCTTGTGGATACAAAGTGGAAGCACTTTTTCTCAGCTCCAATTGGTAATAAAAGCTCAACAAGTTACATTCTAGGGTCTTCCTCATTGATTTTTCCCTCTAATAGCTGCTTAGATGTTTCTGGTGAATTTGTTAATTGTTTAAAAAAAAAAATGACAGCTTACAAAGACAAAAATAATGCCCCCTTAGTGCAAACAGTACTGCGAGGTTCTGATTGTTGCAGGGGACTTTCCAGTAACTTCACAGTTTTGCTGCGAGGTGTAATGCCCAAGTTTTCCCAGAAACCTCAGTTTTGTGTAGTGTTTTACCCTTTCCTTTAATTGATCCCCATGAAATTAATTTTGCAATACAGGCCTGAGACTGCTGTTCCCAGAGAAGAATGTGCCCAAAACAGAAGAACTGGTCACTTGGGAAGATCTGCCTTTTTGCAGTGGCTCACAGGTACATGGTTTCTGTTACCTGCACATGCATATTGGGGCTAGAGCTGCTTTTACCGTACTCACTGCATGTCAGCTGCATGCTTATTCACCGTCACCGACACACTTACCTCTACAGTTTAGCTTTTCTTTTCTTTAAGTCACAGAAACCGAGGTCCAAACTCTGACATCTTTTGCCCCATGCAAAAGGACAGCTGTATGGAGCTGACTCTGTTAGCCCCATATTACAAATGTATGGCATGAGAAACACTGACCAGAACCCACCTCCCGGTTTATGTCTGAATTCCACATCTCCAGACCTCTTTGTAAGAGCCTATGAGAATCCAAAGACCTAAGCAGTTGCTGAAGCCTCATTTCCTATTTCAAACTTCGCTGAGGGGACTACACTAAGATGTCACCCTTTTCTGCAAGCCTGACCTGCTGCGTAGCTGGACATGCTCCTCTTTTGTGGCAGCATGCTGGTACTATTGATTCACAGCAGATCAGAGAAACTGGAAAGGGATGAGATGCATGTGAAGCCTGCACTTGTCTGAAAGGCCAAAGAGACCTGCACTGCTTCCCAACTAAAGATGGTACAAGTCTTTTAAGAGTTAAATCTAGGCAGGTGTTTCTGTCCCCATTCTTGAGAAACAGTTTGCATCCCTGGTATAGAGAGACAAATAAATGCCAATTACTGCCTGGTTTAGTTCCCATCCTGTTTCAGAAGCAAACCAGCAAAATTTCCAGGCCTACTACCTTTAAGCAATGAGGGGATATCCAGTTGGGCTCCAAGATTATGCAGCTCTAATGGAGAAAGAAAGTTCAGAAAAAAAATGAATTTAGTATCTTTATATTGTTCTGCCAACGCAACCATTGCCTCTAAATAGACAGCAGTTGCTGTGAGCTAGAAGGTAACTCAGCAGCCCTCCTTTACAATCATGTTTTCTAGGTTATTTTCCCCTCTGTTCTGGAAAGCAAGCCCAAGTTCAAATTCAGCAAAGCTGGAGGAGTCTTTTCACAGACTCACAGAATGGTTGAGGTCATCTGGTCCAACCCCCCTGCTCAAGCAGAGTTACTTCGAGAAAATTTCCCTGGAACTTTTTTTAAAAGACCTTCCCAGCTAGGGCCCAGCAGAGTAAGACTTGCTTCTTAGGAACTTTTCAGCTCACTTTGGGACAGCTGTGAGGCAGGCTGGAACACAGTGTGCTGCAGCTGGGCTCAGTGGGACTCAGCAGAGAAGCAACAGTGGTCAAGTGAGTCCTGCTTAGAGATAACAGCACAGCACAGCGAGTGTGTGAGAATATACATGCCACAGCCAGAAAGAGTTGCCAGATTGCAACACACTGCAAAGTGGCTCTAGTGAAGGCTTGCATTTCTGTTTGGTCCCTCTCATTCACAGATCGATACAGAGACTGTAAGCGCAACCAAAAGCTGTCATTTTTCTCCCCAGCTCTCTCTGGAAGGGTGAAGGTGAAAAGAAGCACAGGTATCTGTTCAAAGCACAAGGCCCCTGTGTAATTGCTACTGCTTTGAGCATGGAAACAATCCCAGTTCCCATGTGCCTTCTGACTCCTGGTCTTTGCTGGCTTACTAATGTGCCTGAAGCAAGACTGAATTCCTTTATGTAGTGAGTACAGAATGGGTGAGTAGCTATGACTGTATAGTGTAGGGAGAACTCAGACGGGATGGAACTGAACTAACTAAAGGACCAGCAGAGGGCTAGCAACATGAGCTGAGAGCTCAGTAGCAGCAAATTTCCTCAGTTTCTGAACTAGCCTGAGCTTTACACTGAGATACATGTTCAGTTCCAGTAGAAAACAAGCACGCAGTATCTTCCTGATCACACTCCACAGTTTGGGAGGCTTCCTGTGCAGGTCACACCACCTGGGTTATCCAGGAATGTAAGCCTAAGTTGAGCAGAGGCAGTAGAGGCGGTGGTGTCTTAAATACAGATCAGAGGCTTCTCCTCACCTCTGCTGTCATGCCACTCACCACCAAACAGACAATACATTCTCTCATCAGCTCAGGCTGGCTCAGATCAAAGTGTCCAAGAGAATAAAATCTCACAGAATACCAAGATAGTTTTTTCAAGCCATCCAAATTCCCCTCTGAATACTGAGAATGCAGCAGTTGTGATTTAGCCAGCTGAGCTAAACTAAGGCTCAGACACAGTAGAAACCTAGTGACATGAGTAAATAAATGTTCCACCACTTCTTCTCTGACCACTTTGAGGTCAGGTATATCCCTTCTTCCATCAGTGAGAGAACCTCTTACCAGGTCCAGGGATAATCCATGCTAGCTTTTTTGCTCTGTTGAGGATAATGGGATGAGGCAGGGGAAGACAGTAGTTGGGATATTGGATCTGGGGGTTCCACGCCAACCTCTAAGCTTATTTGCCTAGGCTGCCACAAAAAAAAAAAGAAAAAAAAGAAAAAAGAAAGGGAAAAAAAAAAAAAGAAAAAAAAAAGCAGTCTTGGGCTCAGGAGCTGTCTCCCCCAAAAAGCGGTTCCTTTGATTTCTAACTAGTATTTGGCAATAAGCCTAAGTCTCTGTGGAGGCAAAGATCTATTACTTGTATGAAGTCTAGGCAAGCCCTGGTTTGGGGTGTATTTATACTCGGGTGGTAACCATGCAGACAAAGCCTTGTGCTCTCTGCCACAAGGAATGAGTGGGGAATGGCACTCAGCTGCACTGAAGAGGCAGGTTTTATATACTACAGGGTGAAAAGTGCAGAAGAACTGTAGTTAGCACCACACAGGAGAGGATGCAGAGATTATCAAGTCAACCCAGCACAAAAGCTTACACCAGGATCTGTTTTTCTCACTACCTGGGAAAGGAGATTTGCATTCTCTCAGGGACATACATCCTGCCTCTTCAGGGTCCTGCGGGGATTGCACATGGGAGGGACTAGCCAGGCGTAATGACACACTGTACAAGGTCGCAGGGTATCTTACACAGTTAGGAGCATCTTTCCCGGTAAGAAGTGGGGCCTGTATGTACAAGTGTTAGCTGGCGCTAGAGGAGCCTGGGAGGCAGCCATTTTGATCAGGAGAGGTCCAGTACTGCTCCTCTCCAAAGGAGCATCTGCCCTATCGTTAGAGCCAGAAGGGTGACAAAAGGAAGGACCCTGGCTGCTTCCCTTTCTATCTGACCCCTCACAACACAAGCAGACAAAGTTTACATTGACTCTATTCTTCATCTCTTCCTGCTTCAGTCCCCACTCCCTCTCCAGCACTGGTGGAGGGGGCTGGGGACCAGGCGGCTGGCACAGTGCTGAGAGCAACATCGCTCAGAGGGGCTGAGCCCCAGCGACCGCCTCAACAAGTGCAAGAGCATATTCTGGTATTTCCCACAGAGAAAACAAATGAAAAAAAGAGAAACAGGTGACTGATTAAAAGAGTTTTCCCCCTCCTGTACATGAGATTCTGCAGTCACGCCGACAGATAGACATTAAATAATTCTTCCATAATAAATGATTGGAGATAAAAGCCGGCGGTGGCTGCTGCTGCTGTTTGGATTGCTCCGTTGTCTGCATCTTTGTTTCTAGTTTGTTCCCCGGCCATTGTCGGCTGGCACTGGGGCTGTCAGACCTTTGCCTCTAGCATTTCTAGGAAGAGTTTATGCATGGGAACCTTGCCCTGCAGTTTGATGCTGTAGAAATGCTGCACAGCTTTGGCGGCTGTCTGCCGCAGGAGGGGCAAGGTCAGGAGCAGCTTCCCTGCTCGCCGGGGCTCCTCGTTGCGCTGACTCAGCTCGTAGTCCTGCAGGGCTTCGTGGAGAAGGTCCTGGAGCTTCTGCACTGCATCCATGTCCTCTATGTGCATAGAGTCTGGGGGGAGGGAGAAGAGAAAGCAAACAGGAAAATCAGACATGAGGAAGGAAACACTTTCCAGTATTTCAGCTAAAGATGCTTTTTTTTTTTTTTTTTTTTTTTTTAATTGCTTTTCTCTTTTGTTTTGTAAGGGGAAAAAAATCCAACTTGTTTGCAGGCGCAAGTGCTGCCATTCTGAAATTTGGTGTCAGGCCCGGGAGCTGGCCTTAGCAGTGCAGGAACAGTAGAAATGTTACTGGGGTTTGTGACACGTTGTGCCCTGTGTGCCCACTTTGCTGGTTAGTCAAGGCTGCAAGGGGTCGGCCAGGGGCCTTTGTGACTTGCACATTCACTTGCCCTCCATGCTCCTGCCGGGGAGTCACCCTGCAAGGGGCGGCATCTGCTGTGCTGCCGCTTGGGAGCAGTCTCATTAAGAATAATTAACACTGCTGTAGCGCTTCATCTGTCTAAACTACCTAATTGCCATGCAGCTGCTCAGGGTGTCAGCAAGACAGAAAAGCCCCAGCAGGTCACAGTCAGTGTGCCCAGGGGTGTTGCCAGCCCCACCTTTGTGCATATGCCCCTATTTTCAGAGACTGCCAACAGCTGCTTGAGAGTTTCCCGATTCAGTTCTAGAAATCTGCACCTCCTGCAAGGCCTCTTCCCTTAGGCTGCCAGGCTGCCGGAGAGGCTAGCAGAGTGTGCAAGGCTAGCATGGCTCCCTCGTGCATCTCTGAGGCAAAGGTAGCTGATAGTGACCCAGTCCTGGGTCAAGCTAAGGCACCCATGATGAACACAGACTGCTAAATTTGTGGGGAAGTCTTGATGGCAGAGAGCACCACAACAGAGGAGAGAAGTTAGATTATAGAAGCTAGCTAAGCACCGTGTCATTGAAGGTTTTCTCCCTTTCATCTTGCTGATAGTTGCTTCTGCCTCACAACTCTGACAGAGCTATACACTGTTGCCTTGTATTCATTGTTCAGAGACTTTTAATCAATATTGATTGCACTGATAAAGATTCTTATTTTGGCCACAGGGCAATGAATCTAGAAGCAGAAGCAAAGGGATGCTAGAGTAAACATACAGTTGCACCTGTCTGCCACTCTAGCTGGGCTTTGCAGTGTAACAGTGTCTTGCTCAGCCTACATGCATCCAATGCAAATGTGAGGACTTGTTTCCCAAGTCTGACAGCAATAGAGGAGGAGGAAAGCCGGATGAAATGCCAGAATCTCTCCAGAAGTACACATAATCTCTATGGAGAGCTCAACACAAATTAGAGACTGTGAATTTCTTAAAATACACGTACAGTAGATGCTATTTATGATGTATGATTTATAAAGTATTACAACAGCCAAGAAAACAATATGTCTAACAAGAAAGCTGTTTAAAAAGTTGTTTAGAAGGAATGTACTAATTAGCGGATATCAAAGGGTTGTACTTCCAAGATGCATACTGGGAAAAAATCATTATTGCTGTATTTGCTTTTTGTATCCAAGAGACCAGGCAATGAAGCCCAGAAAAGGGCTGGTGGGTCATCATAGTGACTTGAGTTTGCCACAGAGGTTGATTCTGAAGGAAGGGAGAGGGAGGGAGGGAGAAACAGCTTGGCAACTTCTCCCAGAGGCAGGTGGTGCCTCTGGAGAATTTCCATACACCATTAAGAGAAGCATTTTCTTACAAACTGTAGCCGTGATTTTGGAGAATAGAAGCATCAAGAAGTGGAACTCAGAGAGAAGTATGCTCCATACTTCCTATTTTATGTGTGTCCTTCTGGCTGGGGGCACAAGGGAAGAAGCAAGAGCTCCTGTCAGAGCTTACAGAGCCCAGTAGATGCTGGAGGCACCACACAGTAAAGTCATGCTTCAGGTCAGGGTGGGTCCTGCTGCTTCTGCTGTGCAGTAGACAATGCTGTAGCTGTGCCCTTGTGCTACCAGGCCTCTGTAAGGTGTGGAGACCCTAACAGCACTAAATAGCCAGGCATATAGATGGAGATGAATTGGGGAAATAAAGATCCAAAGCCTCTCTTTCTTCTTCTACCGCTCTTTGCTGAAAGAAGCTCAAAATCGGCAGCTGACTGCAAAATATAAAATAACACTGCAGGATTAATTTCCTTTCAATCCATCAATGAGCTGGTGTCAATGGCATTGATAAACTGTTAATTACAAAATCAATAGCTATGAATTTTTACAGCTGTCAGAGCACTGAGGTGCTCTAGAGGCAGCCCGGCCATGTCCCTGCGGGTCAGCAGGCCTAGATGTGAGCCTTCGTATTAGAAGCCTTTTTCTGCAGCACTGCTGACATGGAATATAGAGCAGGTCTGAGAATGGACACACACACACACAAAAAAAAAGAGAAATAAGAGTTGGTCAGTCTGGGATGTCTTTAACTGAACATGTGCTGTATGCTGACCTGGAGAACTCTTTGATGCACAGCTTGATCATTTTGTATTCTTGAAGCAAAAGGAGCTAGAAATGCTTAACATGGGACTGCTGTCTCTGAACTGTAACAGGTGACATTTACAGCACACCTACTCTGTCAAAAAATGGTTGACGTTGCATTATTTGACCTTGCTTGCTGCTTTGGGGCATTAAGAATTAATTTCTCTGCTCTCTGAAAAGTACTCAGTAAAGACAGACTTTGGTTGGTGCCAGTCCTACCAGAGGAGTCCTTGGTGCATTTCAGTGATGATTAGATATCAGAGTTCGGCAAGGCGGTTCCTTCAAAGCAACACTGCACCTACTGTCATCTTCCCTTCTAGTGAACAGCAAGTGAGCTGCCACTTCTGTTTCCATTCACTTTAATGACCAGAAACAAAGGCTCAGCATGTACAGAGCTGCATGGAAGAGTGGAAAGTCCCTAGAAACCAGACTGCATGAGAAATTACACCCAACAGAAATAGGGGAAAATCAGAAATTTATCTTTATGAAAGGCAAGGAGCAAAAGACAGGTTCCAGCAACACAGGTGTTAATCTAAACACTCAGCTTTAAACCTTGCCTCTGACCCACAGAGCTAATGACTGGCCCAGAGGTAGTCTGCATTCCTGCTGTTCTTGGAGTCAGCTATGCATGCATGTAAGTACGTACATGAAGGTTCTGCACGTTTATTCCATGTCAAAAATATACTAAGAATAATAACATGTATTAAAACAATGCAAAGGTTGAATGTGAAGGTTATGTTAGAAAAACACAGCTTGCCATACCTAGTTTCCTTGTGTGTGTGTGCATACATGTACTTTCATATATTTCAGTAAGACTAACAAAGCAAGATTTTTGTGGCTTATGCTCCTACCTGACTGTATTTCTAGTTGCTCTAGAACAAACCAGTGCAGTTAGAGTAGCTTTTCCCATTCAGGTGAGGCCTGTGTTTCCTGACCGCTACCTTGGTTTCTTTGCTCCACAGTGCTAAAAGCAGAACCCTGAAGCAGCTGCTAAGCATTGGTTGTTCTGCTCAGTGTTTCTCTACTACTACAGACTATTCCATAAGGCTTACATGGGGCTTAGTCCTGACAGCACAGTGAGCAGTATCAGTAGAGTGCTTCTGTTGCACCATGAAGAACTTGAGAGCATCACGGCTCAGGTGCTTCAACAAGTCCACTCAAACACAGGTCAGATAAATGTCTCTGTATGGCTCTTCTGTCACCCTGTCACTACACTGCCTTAGCACTTCAGCCTCTCTGAGACGCCCTTCTCCTTGTTTAATCCCATGACCTTCCTGGTAGACAGGAGGCAGGTTTTTTAACAAGAGTTGATTACGTAGCCAAAAACCACCATCCCACAATATAGAGAAAGGGCAGCCTTGGCCATCTGCCCATCCTGGTTCAGTGGCAAAGTAAAGGCAGCAATTAGAGGTAAAAAAGCAGTATATGAGAAATTGAAAAAGGGAAGTAGATAGCAATTTATATGAATCAAAAGTTACGAAGTGTAGAAAATCGATAAGCGAAGTGAAGGACATTGGAAGAAAATCCATGGCTGGAAGGCTAAGGGCCATAAAGAAGAGTTTTATAAATATTTAAGAAATAGAAGAAAAATGACCGTTTGTAGGGGGACTCTTTTATGTTGTAGATGATTAAACTATTAATAGAATGAGGAAGCAAAAGTCCACAGTGAGTATTTCTGTCCTGCATTTAGAATAAGAAGTGTTATGTACCTGTCTTATGTGAAGATGATGAGACTCCTTATTCTCTTGTTTCCACAAGAAGGTATCAGACATCTGTTAGGGACAGACTTCACAGGAATTAGACCTTGATAACTTGGCTTTTAGAGTTTTAAAATTGCTGGCAAAGGCCCACCTAGGGCAGATAAATAATTGCTAAGTGTAGGTATTTTTGAGAAATTTGAGATGGCTGGAAAAGTTCTAATGAAGCATATACTTTCCCTGTTTGATAACTGCCATTGATGTGAACTGGAGTAAAATAAAGGAAGAGGAAATGTGATGTTCAATTAAAACTTAAGAGGTGGTATTACAACTACTGCCAGTCTGCACAATACTTTGGAATGGAGCTCTTGTCAAACAAACCTGATTTCATTCTCTGATGAGATTACAAGTTTGGTTGATAAAGTTAACTGCATAGATATAATAGACTTAGTCTTTTATATGGCACTTGGCTTAGCACCACAGGACATTCTCATTAAAAAATTAGCACCATGCAATATCAATAAAGCACACTTTCAATTGATTAGTTACTGGACAGATGACAGATTTCAAAGTAGCTATCAGTGGTGAATCATCCCTGGAGGAATAGATTTCTGGTGGAAACCCACAGGGATCAGTAAAACAACAGATGCTACCCAACATTTTTATCAATTATCTGGAAGTGATTTCATTCTTTCTTTCTTTCTTTAACTTCTTTCTTTCCAATTGCTGCTGCTAAGATGACAAAGCAGAACAGAAAGGTATAAAACAGTGAGGATAGAGTAGCCTTACAGAGCGTTCTGGACCACTTGCTTATATTTGAAATAACACCTATAGTCCAGGAATGCAACTATGAAATAGGAACTGTATCATGTCAAGCTGTCATGTGCAAAAGGACCTGGGATCATAGGACACAGCTCAGAAAAGCACTATCTGCAGGCTGATTGAACTCAGGCAAACTGTTGCTTGGGATATGATACCTTTCTTTTCTTTTTAAATTGAGAGAATGATCAATTTTTAGAGTCAACTATCGTGAAAGATGTGGATTCCCCCATATTTAAGGCCTTCAGCTTCATACTGAGTGTCTTTTTGGAAAGTGTCTTTAGCTGAACACAGATACCGGACTCACTGCTGGCCTGCAAGGGTGAACTGTGTAACCTACATGTTGCAGTTTGGCAAGATCAGATGTGAGACAGTGAGACTCAAGGGATGTAGAGGGAGCCCTCGTCACACAATAGCTTCAGCAGTTTCCCTTCAGAAGGAACTCCTGAGCAAATATATATCCGGTACAACACCAGTACAGCACACACAGCCTTGTGTCTCTCATGGGCACAGGCTTCCAGCCTACTGGTCTGAAGGCTGCGAACCTCCCCACACTGAGATGGAGGCTGAGGGCCCTCATCTCTCTCATCCTCTTCCCAAAAAGAAACAAAACAGGCAACATCAGGCTTCTGCCAGCACATCTATCCTCTACCATTCAGACAGGGATGGGGAGGGGGAAATTCAGTGTCAGTGGTCACTAAACACCTACAGCAGCAGACCAAGCAGCCTTAACCCCAGAGGATGGTTGGTTTTGTCTGTTTGTTTGTTTGTTTTTGTGGGATCTAAAACTAAGATTAGAGTTTCCCTATTTGCTATAACTGCCCAACACTACCCTTACCTAAATTTAAGGCACAAGGCCTTTCTTTCAGTGCTAGAATCCAGCCCACTTCTGACAGGTCCCACTCCCCATTTCAGGGCCAGTTTGCAGTTAAGGCCATAGTGGCAGCAGACCATGCTTCTCTCTCCTCTCCAGCTTGGACCCTCCACCTTCCTTGTCTCTTGTGGGTGACAGGGAAATGTGAGGATGCTATACGACATGGGCAAAGCACAGTCTCAAGCACTGGGCCCTAAGTTCCTTCCAACCCAGATAACAGCATGTGCAATGACTCTCTGGTCACCAGGCTGCCTGGGCCAGGGCCGTACCTGAATTGGCGAGGGCCAGAGCTTTAAGCGTGACAAACTCTTCCTTTTCCACCTTGAGCTTCTTGTAGCGGCGCACCAGTTGTAGGATGGCCAGGTAGAGCTCGAGCAGCCCCGTCAGACGAGAATGTTCTTCATCCATGATGTAGTCCTCAGCATAGACGAGCTTGTCCTCGTATGGCAGGGAGCGGTACACAATGCCCAGGATGAGGATTTCCATCCAGGCGCTCTGCAGGAGGCTCATCTGGTCCCCAAGGGAGAGATTGGAGAACCCTGATAGGGCAAAAGACAGCCAGGGTCAAACGGGTGTGCAGCAAAGAATCCCAGAGCCTGGGCTTCCTAATTTCCCCGCAGTCCACACAAAGCACCCTCCCCCTGCAACTCTCAAAAAATGCTTACTGAAGTGATGCCCCCTGTCTTTGTGGCAAACAGAACGCACAGAATATGGCAACCTTAATGATAATCTCTTTTCAGTGTGCTCTGCTTCTTCTACAGCAACTGTTTTGCACCACAACTTCCTGTTCACTGCACCTTTGTAATTTTGTGTAGCAGCTCATTTAGTCTCCCTAGCTGAACCAAAGAGCAGAGAACTCCAGAAAGCAGAAAAGATTTTTTCTGATGGAATAGGAAGAAATAACACATGCATACTGCAATCTCTCATTTCAGACAACCTAAGAGAAGGTCCTGCCACAACAGAGCGCTGAAATGTCAAAAGCTGAATGTGTCTGTGAAAAAATCCTCTTCTGTTCATCAGTATTCCCTGAGCTCCACTCCATCAGCATCTGCCCCTCACAGCCAACCTTACCCAGTACACAAACACCTCTGTGGTGCTATACAAACACCTAATTTCTTGCCAGGCCCTTGTGGGCCTGAACAGTGAAGCAGATCGTCCTCCCCAGACAGAAAAAGAGCAGTCAGAGTCACATTCACAGACAGCCTCAGAGCCCTGTTGGTGCTGGTGGGGAAGTGGAGAGGCTGAAACACAGAAGTACTGTCTGTGGGAAGTACAGTGGAAGGGAAAAGCAAGTGCATAGGAAAGAAAGCTATATCCGTTATGTCCTCAGTATCAAGCCCATGATCCCAGAAAGCCAGATCATGAAAGAAAAATTCTAGGAGACAGGCAATGTATGACAGCCATTGCACAGGGATGTCAAGTACAGTGAGCTGGTCCCATCTTGGCAGCTCCTGTCTACCACTGACAGGCAGGAATTGTGATTCTTGTCAGTTCCTTGTGTCTAAAGGTTCCCTAGGCAGTGGGAGAATGGGGCAGTCTGACACTCTCAGCTGAGAGGGCTGTGCTGCACCAGCCTCCCCTACCAGTCTTCACTCCACATGCTTGTTCAGCCTTGGGGTTCACTCTTCTCAAGAGGCATGGGAGCTCATTAGCCTCTGTCCCCAAGAGCCTGCCAGTCCCACTAACTGAGTGTTAGGCCCAGCGGGACGCTTCCATCCCACAGCTCCCCCTGCTCACTTTCCTTGGATCCATGTCAAGGCCTAGGTGGCCAGGCGCCATGATGATCATTTGATTTCTCTTGTTATCAAGTTGGCAATTAACAAAAGAGCTGATGATTGCTATATTGACTGACTGTGGGTCCTCTTTTTCTATCTGCGCTATCTCAGCTGGGGAAGGGATGGCAGAAGGGTGGGTTAGTGGTATTTATTTATCACTACGCCATGTTTTGTGTTTGTGTTGCCAGGGGAAGCAAAGGGTGATAATGGCCTGGCAGCCCTTGGACATCCAATTTCCCTTATCAGGCCACTGAATAGAAAAGAGGCCCCAGGCCACATTAATTAACAGATACCAATCAGCTGTCACATGTTGTGTGTGCAAGGTCTGAGGGGAGCAGTGGGTGGGAGGAAAGAATCAATAAACCACTGGGGAGGAGTGCCAGAGGGAACAGCTAAAGAGTCCAGGCTGCTGGGGAGAAAAGCTGCAAAAATCCAGCTCCATGACTGTGAGATTGATTCCTGTACAGCACAGCCCACGTAGCCCCATGCCTGGTGAAACCCATCCCTTGCTGAAGATGGAGGGATGCCTTTCTCCTTTTTCTCTTCAGTCTCCTGCTCCTTAACTCCTATTAAGGAGCAGTCAGTACACTGCTTTTTTGCTGCTCCTGAATGCAGCCATCCTGTGTCCAAGAGCAGGCTGAGGCAGCTCTCAGGATTGGGTCCTGTCTCCCCAGGTCTCCTTGCTACTCAGGAACCTCATAGGATTAGCCATGGCACAGTCTCTGGTGCCTGGAATTTCTCCTCTGCAGCCAGCTTTCAGCCTTTCATTCACCTTTCTCCTAGCTTTGCCCATGGAGAACAGCCCCACATTTGGGCTGCTGCCTTAAGTCCAGTTTCTGGGTAAATCATGTGGCCTTTCTGCACTGTTATTATTCGTCTGGGTTGCAAAGGAGGTTATGTTGTTGTCTCAATGCAGTCTGCCAACAAAATTTGTTAAAGATTGAGAAACAGTTATGTAGTACAGTGAGAGGATCCAAGACAGACATAGCTCACACATTTCTGTTACAGAATGAAGTGGGAAATGCTGTACACTCAGCATGTACACTCAGCATGTCTATGAATCACTCTTTCCCACAGGTGGTTACGGCAAGTAAAGAATTGCAAAGCAGAGGCCATTCTTTACCTATGCCAAGGGGGACACGAGAGCCAGCTGCAATTGCCCTACCCACCCAGCAGAGTCCTCTGCCAGTCTCCTGCAGTGAGCATAAGGTAGGAGCTGCAGTGCCAGTTCTGGATTTGAAATATGTGACAGAAATGGGACCCTCTTCCTCCACTGTTTCCGCAAGTAGAATGCAAGGGCTGGGGGACTGTGATGTATGATATTGCAGTCTGCACAGACAAGGGAAGATCAGACAACATAGAGTTTCCCATATATGAATGTTGGGATCTGGAGTGATAAAAGCTAATTTCATTTGGCCAAAATCAGAGGCTTGCTGTTATAGGTTTGTAACACTGGAGAACATCCAGTTGTGAAATTCAAGTGCATCACCAGATCATAGCTCTCAGGAATTGCTAGCAATCCAGTCCTGTGCATTCCTGAGTTGTTTGATAGCACAGCCTCCAGAAAGTGCCCTTACTAATCTGTTTCTTGCTGCAGGCCTTATTCTGAAAGGTGCTGACTACTCCACTGGCAGCGGGAGGCTCCAAAGAAGTATCTCAGGACTGCATAGGCTCTGTGATCAGCACAGAGCTGCATGAGCATTTCCCTTCTTCCCAGGTGCAGGTAGAGAAAAGCTGCTTTATTTGCAATAGCTGATGTGACATTCTTTTTTTTTTTTTTAATCATTATTTTTGTGGCTTTTTTTTTCCCCTCAGTGATATGGCAGTGGGAGCTCCCAGAATTTAAAAAAAAAAAAAAAAGTCACATAATTTGTGGCAAGTGGAGTTCATAATCTGTTAATTTATTATCATTTCTGTCATTCTGGAGGGCCATTAGCAGAGGTAATAAAGGGAGATGTAATTATAGGATCTGAGGCCACTCCAGACACAGCTGCTGTCACTCCACTTGCCATATTTCATTCCATGCTAGTACTATCGTCTTCCTAGCGAGAAAAGCACAACAGCTACCCTGGGAGAGCCTTTGCCGTCACCTCTTGAGAGAAGTCCTGTCTCCCTGCATCAAGGCATGCAGAAATGGTAGATGTTCAAAGACAATTAGCACAAGGGGGGGGGCCTCACTCAGAAGGGTACAACTCCACACTAAGTCTGGCTTTTGAGCTAATAGCTAATAAGACTGCTGAGCTAAAGATATTTGCTGAACACCATTAAATCATGCTTTCCTGTTATCATAGGACTTTAGCTTTGATTTTATTTGCTAGCAGCATGAGGCAGAAGTTTGTACCAACATCTGGGATCCTGAAGGGTTGGTAAGACTAACACCACACAATTCTTTACTAATTCCACTGTGAAAACAAGTGGAAAACAAGGCAGACATGATGTGACTTCTGTTCCTTTCTCCATGCTGACTATGTCAAAGAGTTTATGCACACAGGAAGCAAAGTTCTGGTATTCTAAAAATCTCTGGAAGGCAGAAATACAGGGCATGTATAATCCAGACTCCTGGCAGCCTCCTGGCCCTGCCCTGTTCTGCCCCCTTGCTGCCTAATGCAGTATGTTTTGTACATGTTTTTTTATTCCCTTTTGTAAATGTTTCTATGAACATTTACAGCTCCCTTGTGTAACAGTCCCTGAACTCTCTCTTGTATACACAGTCCTGTTATGGTACTGCTGCTTTGAACTGTATGAGGCTGATGGCTGTTATCACGCTGCAAAATCTTTGATAGGAAAGGAAAGGTGAGGTGATGACAGGTTTGTCCTGCCTTTTACAATGGAGTGGAAGATCCCTTTTCGTAGTGCAGGAGCCATCTCATTACTACACACCTGTTCTGGGATAATCGCCATAGCAAACTGAAAAACCTTGTAAGAACTCAGCGCTGAGCATCCCACACTGCAAGCAAGGGAACTAAAGCAGGACACCCTGGGCAAATAGGAGTGGACAAGGTTAGCAGAACAGACAGCAGCACCTTACTGGACAGCCAAGCAGATAATTGCATTGCATGAAAACCACTCCTGTTAACACCCTAAGTTCTGGGTTAGTAGAACAATCCAGGCTGAGTTCCCTAATCACCACTGTAACCCCATTTGTGATGAATCAGCCCCAGAAGGATTCCAGTGCTAGTGATGGATGTAATCCTTGCAGATCCTACAGATCTCATGTAAGAAGGGCACCACTGGGATTAACCTCTACTCAGAAACACTGTCCTCATAAAGTTTATCCAGACTTTATAGTCCCACCACATAACATTCTGTATTTCATACAGCCTACGAAGTCACTAACCCTTGAGTCACAAGAGAAATGCTCCCACTGAGAAAAGAAGAACGGCCACCAAAAAGTCACAAGAGGAGTGACAAAGAAAAGCAGTATGCATAAGAGAAATAAACTCTTTGCTCACTCATGCTAAGATGCCTCACAAAACAAGGAAGAACTTAAAGCTTTGAAGCTAAGCAACATAACACAAGTCTATGCAGTGGAAGATGCAGGCAACGAGCAAGTACTGGTTAAATCCTGTGATTCTGTGGTTGACCTCAGATATTCTCCCAACTACGCAGGGTGGAAGGCAGGAGAAAGTAGTACTGAGCTGTTCATAGTGAGCATCTGTTTGAAGCAGTCCTCTGGAAAGCAGCCATGTAAACCTCAAGGACATTCTCCAAATTCCCTGTCCAATCTTCCCCACATCCAAATCCAATCTATTTTTTTTGAGAGGATGTTTGTGAAGGAGTAACAACAGAGAAGGAAGGGGCATTAGTCTGAATCTATGTCCCAGAGCCTTCTTGAGGATCATGTCTGCTCCTTCAGCCTGGGTCCATCCTACCTGCACGTGAGATGCTGTAGCTCTCTCACTTAGTTGCACAGGCACACTCAGTTGGATACAGGCAGTAAGCCTTCAGAGGCCAGTCACATTGCCAATACATTGTCCTCATTATTTTTCAGCACAGAAGACCAGAGATTGACAATACTGAGTATGTCCTCCATTCCAATGGGACTTGCTCTGTGATTAATCCAGTAAGATAAAAGCTTTCCTAAGTCTGCACAAGAGTGCCCACTACAGACAGAGTGGGCACCTGCCTTGTCGTTAGCAGTGAAGTCCAGTCACTATCATAACATCTATTTCATCTATAAACACAGCAGACCTAGGCCATAGTAATATAGTCCAAGATCACTACAAGTCCACCATCCTAAGGGCTGTTCCCCAAGTGGCTGTTCTTTGTGACACTCAATGCTGGTGTCACCGGGGACTTTGTTGTAGCACCTCAAAGCCTACTGCATAATGCCAGGACGCACACACATACAATGAACTCATGCACCTGCAGGGGTTATTTGGAGTTCATTTCCAATGAAGGCCTGCCATAAGCAGTTTTCTGTATCAGTGACTTCCATCCATCACTATATGTAAAAATCCTGCTTAAAGACAAACTGATAAGCACAGTTATAAATAATAGCTCCCTTTGCTGTCCAAGCTTAAGCCCTGTAATTTCCCATTTACCTGGGATGTGTTTCGCCCAGCCAATGATCACCACCAATTCCCTGTCTGCCAGGTCACAGAGGGTTGTCAGGGCTTTGATGTCACTCTCCGGCATGGTTGGATCAGGCATGGCATAAATCTTCTCTGGCTCTGCCACCAGCAAGTGGGAGACGATCTTAGTCACTGCACATTTCAAAGGAGAAGTTGTTGTTTTATCTCTCATGACATAAGGTGTCATAACAGCCCTCTCTAGAAGGGCCTTGCTACTGGTTATAGAGGCTATGGGACCTCAGAAATTGTATAGGTCACAAGAGGACAGTACACCACAACCTTATATGCTATAGTGATCTGTCTGTGCCAAACCAGCTCCATACAGGGATGACAAAAGCAGCAAGCTACTGTAAGGCTGTCAATCACTATTTCAGGTAGATCCAACAGGGATAAGAGGAAGCATGAATAATCAATTGATAGGACCTGGAAAAGTTTAGGGAATTATTGGCCATATGGAAGAGAGAAATCAGCACAGGACCAATTTTGTTAGGGTAGTTTGGATGGTGGAAAAGTTCAGCAAAATCACTAAATGAATTTTTATAATCTCCTAGGAAATTTCTGGTCTATATTCTAGATACAATATATATTGCACTCAGGCTATACCTTAGATGTAGCAAGTATACTTATGCACTGTGATCACAAGAAAAAGTGCTGGTGACTCATGGAAACCAGAATTGATAACTGCTCCACTGAACATTTTGAGCCAACTAAAGTGGTTGCTCAGAGGACCACAATTCAAAGACTGATACATACGTGGCTTTTTAGCTGGGGGAGGGATCTGTAAGCTCAAATAAGTGCTACTCTCAGAATCCAGTCTTCTCTTGTATTTCTGGCGGCCTCCACGGACTCGATCCAGACGAACACCTGCAGTTAAAACAGGATATATTCACATGATTCCTTATAGCCACCATCTTGATGTTCAGATGTAAAAATTCTGCTGTTCTCCACACTCTCCTAATCATATGAGATCTCAGCTGAACTCAGATCCCAATAATAATAGGTAAGCTGCCTCTAGCTGTCATACTACTGCTGGGAGCTTTATTTTCTTTCAAGACGTTAATGAAGACAAAAATTAACCCATTCAAACTCTTGAATCGCCACTAATGTGATGGACAAATGAAAAGTTTCAGAGCTCAATGTCCTCTGGATGATCTTGCTTTTAAAAATAAAGCGTTAAATGTCATTCAAACCTGTAGTTATAAAAATAAGGTTTTAGATTGTTCTTAAAATTGAGGAGTTAAATATTCTGTGACCTCTCTCTACTTATGTTTGAAAAAAGTGATCTATAGCAAATAAATTATGAACCATGAATTCAACAGAAATGTTTCAGATTTGATCAAGTAAGGAGCCATAATAAAAGTAGAACTGAAATAAATAGAAACAACCTCTCCTACAATATAGCAATGATAAATCTGAAATAGGGACACACTGAAGAATTTGCTGTCGCTCTTTGAAAATACAGAGAACCAAACTGCAAATAGTACAGTGAAAACGGTTCCCAGAGACTGATCCCACACAAAAAACTACAGCAGCATCGATAACCGACTAAACAGGAACTACCATTGAACTTCTGTTATCTTGAACGGCATCGGGACGAGACACGGCATTAAAAACTAATCATGAAAGAAGCCGCAGATATCTGACCAATTGTCAGCTACTTCTGGCAGCCATACTGCCACTGGCAGTCAGTTCCTGAGAAACTGGGGCAGCTCAGTTCTGCTGGAGGAAACAGCTACTGCAAAAAAGTCCTCTCGTGATAAAAGTAGGGGCAATCAAGTAGAATACATCTTTGAATCTACACAGTACAAGCGTATAAATGCTGATGAGTTTATCTAGTCTGATCACAGGAACCAATTATGTGATACACTTACTAATCACACTGAACCATTAATATTTTGCAATCAATTTACTGCATAAACACAAACATCTAAAAGCAAACACTCCAAACCGGTGCTTTTTGAACAACTTGTACATCTGAAAAACCTGCAGCCTGCTGACGTATATTCAACCCCAGAAGGAGACACATCTGTCACACTGTATGTCTCAAACCAGTGCCCCATTTGCTTACTGGGTCATGGAAAAAGGAAAGCTTGCAATGTGCTCACACTGATCCCACTGACACCATGTGAAATTATTATGTGAAATTATTACTTGCCACAACACCTCAATCCTGATGCCACAACCGGAGCACCCAAACCAGATCGACTGGCAAACTAGCACCAACAGCCTTGCAACAGCAAGAAGAACCATTGCCAGCAAGGCCAATGGCACTTAGCTACACAGCAGTACTGCTGAGATTTCCAGCAGGAGCAACACCACGTGCAGGTGTATTGCCTTTAAGCCTCGGTGTGCTGGGGCATGCTGTTGGTAAGGCTACATAGCTGCTTCCTTTTAAGAGACGAGCTGCTGCCATTAAGCAGAGGAAGCAGGAAGACAGGAGGCCTGGAGTTCTTGAGACCAAAGGAACTGCTGCTGCAGGACTGTGCTCTGGGAGGAGGACAGGCATTGGAAGATGGGCAGAATGACATGAAATAGAATGCATGAATTCAGATCAAGCCTTTCCTTCTCCTGCATTTTCTATTTCTGACTGTATAGAGAGCTTACTGATGGCCCTAAGAGTAACTACTACTTTTCTCCTCCATTACACAGCAGATTTTCTGAAAATCTGCCCACCGCTTCTTTTATCTCTGTTCCTTGCAGCAGGTAGCCTGTGGGCAAAATGTCATCCTGGGAGCTTATTAAGGTTCCAATGAGTGATTTTTAGAAAGGGCAGATGGGGAATCCCAAACTTAAGTTTATCCTGGGAGATCCTGGAGGAACAGCACTAATAAAGTCCTGGATGAAGTAGGATGCTGTCACTTCTGCTGTGATTCTTTCCTTCTGTACATGTTCCCTGGTTTCATAAGAAAAAAAGACTCCTATGCTACTATGCTTTGCTGAATGACTGACACCTACCTACAGCCAGGAGGAAAAGGGAGAAATAGATTTCAGGAAGTACCAGGAAACCGAGTAAACAGCTATGAAAATTTAAAGGGTCAGGAATAATTCTGTTTGAAGGTTATGGAGGAATCTGGAAAAGGTTACAGGACTTCACTCCTGAATCACAGCTTCCTAGGATGCTCATAGAAGAAAGGTCACAGGAAGGCCCATTCCCTCATGCCAAGAGGTAGGCAGGATGTCACTGGAATGGGGGACACCATTCTCAGTCCAGCAAACAGCTCTCCACAAGCTTTTGTTGTACACTTTGCTAAGCAGTACGGAGGGAGGACAGAGTTGGGAGAAAATGAGGGAAGGAGCTTTCTGTTCCTTCTCCCAAGGAGAAGCACGCATCTCCAGTGCCCAGCAGAGGGATGGCTGCACAGGTTGCAGCAGTATTAGGGACCCTCAATCAGATTATAAGGACACAAACGACTTAAGTGCATTAAAAAAAAAAAAGATAAGAGAGACGCAGGGAGATTTACCTTCCATCCCTCCTTCCCTCACTAGGCAGATAGAGGTCTGTTCGCCCAAGGTCTTTAGATTGTTTATTTTGAACAAGCTTTTGTCCTCTTGTTGTTCCCTATCCTACATGAAACTCCTTGAGGCAAATGTTTTCAATCAGCATTTGCAGAGCCACTACCCTACCCTGTCATCAGCAGCTCCAGCTGCTGAGGACAACAGCAAACAAAGGCATCTCAAGCTGAGTCCCTGACTGTGACAGTCCAGAAGTGAGCACTCTGACAAAAGCCCTTTCCTAAAGAGCTGACAGCATAAGGGGTCATAGTTAGATGGCAGGAAAGGGCATGGCCAAAATTCAAGATCTCATACTAAGCAGCGTGACTTGTTAATGTCTGCTGTTCTGCTCTGGTTTGTTCACTGATTGATTTTAAGATAGGGAGGGTGGTTACAATGCAGCTCCGCTAGGGGAAACCTATGGGTTGTTAAAACGGGGTGGGGAGTTGCAGTGCATGAGCTCAGAGCAAGAAAGAAGGCATCAAGTGGAGAAGAAACAGAGCAGGATGTAAACTGAATGAATGAAAGCGAGAGGGCAGAAGAGAGATGAGAGGGGCAGGGCTGGAGCAAGGCTGAGTGCTTTGTACACTGTAATCCCAAGTGCAGAGTTCACACCAAGCCTGCAGCCACCTGCGCTTTAACTGCGAAGTGCAGCAGTCACTTCTGACATACAGCTGGTCAGAAGGCTCTCACATAGGGTTTGATACCACAGCCTGACAGGACAACACCAAGAGAAAGCAGCTGACTTCCAGCTCCTGCACAGACTGATTTTTCTCATGGATCACATCTGTCCAGCTCCCAGGAAAGAAAGCACTCATCTTACAAAGCCATCACCATGACAGGCACTCCTGGATCACAAGCGTCAGCAAAGAGGGTCAGCTAGAGCAGACAGGATGGGAGGATTCACATTTAGGATGTGAGGTGCTACAGTACAGAGCAAAGTTTGGGAAGTATCACTCTGTGCTGACCTACCTTCCTGGAAACTGCTTCTTCAGAAATGAAGGCTATATGTGCTGGAAGCATCCCCTCTCCTCCCGTTCCCTATGCTGCCAGGAA
The DNA here is from genome assembly GCF_905368555.1 of Meleagris gallopavo. Classification (NCBI taxonomy): domain Eukaryota; kingdom Metazoa; phylum Chordata; class Aves; order Galliformes; family Phasianidae; genus Meleagris; species Meleagris gallopavo. Next base: position 38,397,088 of record NC_139408.1, on the reverse strand, counting down.
GTGCCATATGTTGAATTTTGTTACCTTTTGAGGCACTCTGCACAGCAGCCCAGGTGCAAAGCTGGGCCCCTCGTCCGCCACTGGCATTGAGCCCCCACTCACTAGAAGCATGCTCTCAGCTCCCCAGCACCAAGCAAGGAGAGGGGCAAGTCCCGGGCTCGTGCAGAACTTGTCGGCTCAGCATCCTGCCCGGGGCAGGACTGTCAGTTTTCGAAGTGTCCTGTGGGTGCCACTCGTGTTCCAAGTGCTGATGCGGAGAGGTCTGTGCCAGCACCAAGCCTCTGCAGTGGGAGAGCTGATCCGCTGATCTGTTCAAGCTCCCTGCATTTCTGTGACATGCCCCTCAGAGAGATGTCTGCCCGACAACTTTGGGATCAGATGTCTTCATGCTGACTTGATAACATCAGACTTCGGATTTTTTTTCTTAATGGAAGTAAAATAATTCCATCTTTTTTTAAAAGCTGGACCTAGGCCCAGTCTGTCGGAAGCAAAAATAGCAGAGTATGCAGAGGCAACAGCATACAGAGTCAGGTTTAGTTTCTCTTTTATTTTCTGGGAACTAAAAATAATCTTAAAAGCACTGTGAAGCTAAGCTCAGGCCATTGGGAAATGCAGTCTAGGCCCAATATCAGCTGTCGTGTCAAATTACTAGCCTCACCTCACTTTCCATCGAGTCCTATCACATGCTCATGAATTGATAGGAACAGAAAGATCCATCTTGCCAAAAGAGCTAACGCAGAAGCCAAGCTACAGGGTTTATGCACGGGACAATTTGTGTCTAGCCTGAGAAGGACACAACTGAAGGGAAGAGAGGGCAAGTGCTTGCTGGGGAGCGGCGTCTCCAGGACTACTTTTGCCCAGCTTACTCTATAAACCAGCCAGATCCTGTGCTTAGTGCCCACCTATACTTTGAGGTACAGTCTGCATCAGTGCAACCTAGCTGCTCTCCCAGGGTCTGAGCTGAGGTGGTGCTCTGCAGGTGACACAGATACCCCTGTCCCCAAGAGCTGCAGTCTAAAGCACGGGGACTGGCAGTGCCCAAGAAAGCTGGCAGCCATGGGCTGAGACCAAAGAAAAAAAGGAAAAGTGCTGTACACAAGGTGTTCTTTCTCCTTTTTTGCTCAGAATTCCAGGAGAGACAAGGGGATGTGGCAGTGGGAGCAGACAGCTGGGAGGATGCCTATCAAGGAAACAGTGTAGCTATGACCTAGCTATGAAAAGTTAGGGGTGCCGAGATGGGGAAAGAAACAAACTATGGAGAAAAGTGTTTAGTGAGAAGGTGGAAAGGCTGGAGCCTGACTGCGTTTTCTTTTGTCACTTGTAGATTCTATCACAGGAAGAGAAAAAGTCCTGTTTATATCATAATCCCTCTCCTGTGTTACAAGAACCCACAGAGAGATGGATCTGATCCCCCCTCTGATATTTTCAGGAATGTATTAGTTGAGTAGAAAAGTTGTTTTCCTGCTTGTCTAGCTAAACAGTCCCTGAACTGCAAGGGACAGGTTAGCCCTGTAACAACTGGTGATATGCTTGGTTCCAGAGCCTGTCACGTGCCCTGGAGCACTGACACAAGCTGTCACATGCATATAAGCTGCATGTCCCAGGTGGTTGGTCCAAAGCATATAGGATCTGATGTAATTCAAAAGCTTGTGAACCCTTTTCCTCCTCAGCTGCCAGCTCTGCTGAGGTGTCTCTGCATCCCTGGCCTATCTCTCAAAGGTACAGCTTCCTTCCCATGCTGAATCCCCAGTCACACTGGAAAACCAGGAATCAAGAAGGGCTTCAAGGGCAAAGGGAATAAAGAATACCTCGGTACATTCTTTACCATTCTGGAGTGTTCCCCACACCCTCACCTTCTGTTTGTGGTCCATGCAAACGCTTGGACTGTTTCCCCTCATGGGCCTCTAACCAGTCTGAAGAAGGACAAAAGACTTATTGACTTTTATCACTTACAAAAGCAATACTCACACAGCAGTGGGCTGAGGGGCACTGTGAAAGAAGACACAGGCATGTGTCTGCCAGGAAAGGACCATGGATGACTTTCACAGAAGGACCTACGAGGTAACAAAGCCACAGTGCCACCAACTTTCCAAGAGATAATACTCAGAACCAAATCCCCAAAAGGGATTGCTGCCTAGGGGAACTTACAGCCCAGAGTGTGATTCCACTTACCTTACTTTAGACTTTGATAGTTTTCTTTTGTGCATCTGGGCTCCTCTGAGAAGCAAGAGAAAGAAGCAGGAAGATCTGCATTCACATCACCCTCCAGACACTTACATGAGGAGATGTGATGAACATCAGAAATGCCCTGAAGGGTCAAACCAATGCTTTTTCTAGCTCAATTTTCTATTTCACGCTGAGAACATCTGTGAGAAGACTGTTTAAATGTTTAGATAGAGGACACAAGCCTTTTGGATCAGGCAAGGGAGCATGAGCATGGACTGAGAAACAAATTCTAGATTTATGACACAGCAGAGAGGCCCCACCAGCACATGGAGAGAGGCCCACTTGTGACAAAACTCTGCAGAGGTGAGGAAGCTCCTTGGGCCTAAGAACACAGCATGCTGCCACTTCAGCCAGCTCTCCCAGCACAGCTCTACTTGTGCCTTGGAGACTTAAAATGTCTCCTGAAATTCCCACCTCAGCAGTGGTGTTTGCAACACTAAGAACTAGTGTCTACTGACACTTGTTGAATGTACGTGCCTTAAGTTACAATAGAGGAGTGGGACAAGCATCCAGGCCCAACCTACTCCTGCTCAGCTCAGAGGATCTCACCCACTGCACAGATTTGTTGCATGATGATTGGCATCTAAAAATCCTTGCACAGTTGCAGTTTTTATCAGCTTCCTCTTTTTATATGTGTTACAAGAGCACTAAGCACAACTTCTAGTGATGGAATACACAGAGTATATCACAAACCTTTGTAGAAGCAATCCCTCGCTGAATTTGCACTGATGTACATCAACAGAATCTGGACTTCATGTTTGATAGAACAGAGGTTCAGTTACATACAACAAAAACGTGCGAACTCATCTGGGCAAACTAATGGTTCAAAATGAATGGAGAAAACCAACCTTGACAGATTGATAATTCACTGGATGTGGCAGAAGGTGTTGTGAGGGTCCAGTGTGGTGTTCAGAAAACAGATACCAAGTGCTGTCATTCCAATGTACACTTTCTGATGGCCCATCCATTAGAAGCCTCAATTTTGGAGCTTTACCATCATCCACCAAAGGCTGCACTCTATGTTGTGCTACCACCTAGCCTAATTCTAGCCATTCTACAAATGCTCAATTCATTTCTTGGAAAATGGCTGGATGTAGAAGATACAGACATCAAGATGCCACTCTGAAATTCTGTTTCAAAGGACAGAGAAATTGGTTGCCCATCTATTTTTAAACACAAAGGTATTTTAGAGTAAGAAAAATAAAATTTCTCTTTCTTTTCTTTCATCTGGATGCCTCCAGTAGTGATATTTCTGGCACCGGCCGGAGGCAAAATACTTTATAAATACAAAGCCATTAAATCCCATGCAGCAGCAACCTGATCGGGGCTGCCTTTTAATTTCCTGACATGAGCTGGCCACTAACCCAATTACCCAGAATCCCCGGAGGAGCCCTCATCCTGCCCAGGAAGCACAAAGCAAAAACCCAAGCATATTGCGGGGATGTCAGCTGAGCTCTCACTAGAATCAAATATCTTTTCGAGAACACATGGTTTGGAAGCAGGGATGGGGGCAGGAGGGAGCAGTTGCTGGAAACACTTTGCTCCATTGAGAGATTCTGACACTTAAAAAGAGAAATGAAACACCCTCCATTGCTGAAAGAAGGTCCACTGTTGATTCAGTTATCTGGATTTTAGTGAACAATGAAGGCAAAGTTATGAAGTAGAAGTAGTTTGAGATTGCCAGTGCCAGGAGTCCCTTGTTTAGGTACTGGACAATGGCACCCAATTTATAAAATCGCAGAGCCAGGCCTACCCAGGACTGATAGGTTTACTTCCTTGGAAAGCATTTGTAACAGCCCTGGCCATCTGATAAGGGAAAGAGCAGAGTTAGAATAGTTCTACTAGCTGCAGTAGGCAGGGTATTGCCAAAGGCTCTGCAGACAAGTGAGAAAGGGGAACAGCTAATGGGAAGATGAGCAGGATGAATTCTGTGGCTCTTCTCTCTTCACTTCTCATTCATATTTCAGTCCTTGGCCCTGCAGTGTCAGTATCCACACATTCTAGTGATGAGTACATCACAAATCAGATTAGACAGATAACAGTTCGGGAGCTTGGGGGATTTGTAACAAGGAATTTGGACGTCCTGTTGAATTTTAACATGTTCTCTAGTCTTACTTATTGAAGTGCATTAGTATGACAAGGAGCAAAGCTTGGGAAATGAATGGTTGTACCTGGGATTACTACATCACAGCAGATACACTTCTGGGAAGAAACAGAGTCATGTAGCCAAAGTAAATCATCCACCTTTCTTCGCTAATTGCCTAAACTCCCTCTTGCTGTTAAAGAGCCTCCCTTTTCTGCATCCAGATCCAGACTTCTTTCCCTTACCTTCCTTATGCATGTAAACTTCACCCTCACCACATAAGTAAAAGCTGCTGGGTGACCCTCAGAGCAAGGAGGCCAGGCCAGAGGAGAATTTGCCTTCAAAGACATTCCGAGGGGGGCACAGTATCTTAAACAAAGCAGTTTTCCTATCTTGGGAATTCTTATAAGAAATGCATTTGGGAAACCCTGGATGTAAATATTTTCTGAAATAAGGTGCACCTCATCTGCCACAGGATACATCTCCAGGGCCCCTTCAGTCTTTGCCCGCTTTCTTGGAAGCCCCACAGGCCATCCTCAATGGCTAGGCATCCTTACAGGTAACATTTCTGTTTGCAGACAGATTTTGCAGAACAGGAAGGTGTGCGCTTCGGCTGGACAAAGCTGTAGAGAAGCCCCATTCATCTGTGCCTGCAGATACCTCAGCCAGGCCACATTCAACAGAGCACAGGTTTTCTAGGGATATAACCTCTCTACAGGGACTCTTGGATTGGAGTATGCTGGAATCGCAGACTCCAAATCCAGCAGCCTCCTGTCCAGGTCTGGGAATGAGAGGGCAATTAGAGCTCTCTGAGGGCGCACTCCAGATGGAAGGGAAAGTGAGAGACGGACAGCTAGACAGACCGACACATCTGAGTCTGTTGGGCTCCGCAGGCATTGCTTTCTGCCAGTCACTCTCCCCAATGAGTCTCGCCTGCCCTGCAGCGTCACTCCTGGAGAACCTGAGACAGCAGAGCTCTGGTGTCTGTGCAGTTCCCTCGCTGCAATGCATTGATCGGAGATCTCTTAAAGAAAGTGGCCTGGATATCTGAGACAACTATTGATTGTCCCATCGGCTCTCTTCCTGCCCTGATCCTCATTCACTTGGCATTGCCCGAACAACCTGCACCTCTGTGTTAGGGACAGCCTCCCAGGTCTTAAAGGGACACAGTTGGCTGTACAGCTCCCTGTGGTCCATTGGAAAGGAAAGAAGGTGCCTGGTGACCCTCACGTGTGCATTTCCAAGGAGATTCTGCAGTATCAAGTTGAGCATTCAGGAGTAAGGTAGAGGCTTGAAGTCATTGCTACCTGTTTTTTGACATCTTTGAATACTGGTTCCACCTGCTTGAAAAATAGGCCTGCACCACATGCTCAGTGAGCACAGAGGTGTGTAGATCACATGTAAGGACAATAACCAGAAGAATCTTTCCTGTCTTACCAAGAAGAAATCACAAAGCACCGAACTAGGCATGAATGGAATATCGTATTTTTCTTCTTCAGAGGAAGGACAGTTTCATTTCCCAGAAATGTCTTGCAGTAAGTTATCAGATCAGTACCAAAGATCTCAAAGGGAAACGCAGCAAGAGACAAACTGGCTTCAAGATCTCTCATTTCGCTATAAGATCATTTTTCTCCAAACTCTGGGCAATCAAACAGGAGAAGGAACCTGGCTTAGCAGCCTTCTGCCATGGATGGACCCAAGGAAAAAGAGAGATGTAAACCAAGGCAAGGAAAAACAGGAAATACTGAAAGGAAAAATAGCATGTAGCTTGAAGATCAAGACACATCCTAATGAGCACATGGGGACTGCAGGATAGGTTCTCTGGGAAAGCCAAAATACGAGGGATTTCAAAAACCAGTCAGACTACTAGAAATGTGTAATAGGGAACACTGTTGCCCTGGTGGATACAGGGATGGATGAGCTAACGGAATGACAGATCAGAGATGTAAAAAACCAACGAACCTTTTCTAATCCAAAATCTCTTGTCAATTCTGCATTTCTGAGCAAGTCAAACAATTATGGATTTGTTCTTTCCTGAAACTCCTGGCCCTGTGGAGACCAAAGACTGTGACGCCATTTTTTATCCCTTTTTGGATTTTGCTTTCAAAGATGTCTATTGATTAAATTCCGTATACTAATAACTTTGCTTCAACCAGGCTTCACAGAAAGTTAACTAATCAGTGCTTATAACCCTTTTGTAAAGTAGTCTGACCCTTATTTCTCAGCTGCTAAAGCTGAGCAAAAGAGAGAGAGAAAAGAAGCAGCATTTCCTACATCAGCTGACCACTCAGTGTTAGGATAAAAAATTCCCGTTCACAGATTGCTAAAATAGGCTCTTCTGCTTCCCTTGATATTGTCGAGAGTTCTTACATCCCACTGCTATCAATAAATTTAAATGCTGTATATTCCACAGTTGTAAATATTATGAGAAGGATCACAGATACACTAACATCAATAGCAAACCACCCTTCCCCAGTGGTTTAATGATGCCAGATAAATCCCTATATGAATAACCAAAGACACTTCAGCACAAAAGCAGCCTTAAGAGTCAAATTTCAGTTTACAATGGGTTGTATCCCACAGGGTTCAGGAGTTCAGACACAGCATGGTGTGAATATATACATATATATATATATATATATATATATATATATATATACATATATTGTTTGTCAGCCTATCGCTGGTCTGGCAGGAGTTAACTGTTTTCACACAACTTGGTGGCTAAGCCACAGTTCAGACCCTGCTCTGGACTGTATTACACTCCTAGAACTGGGAGCAGAGGTTGCCCTGGCTGCAGTCAGGCCAGCACAGGCTCCTGCTACTCAGAGCTGCCAAGCTCTGAGAGGCTCAACTGCTTGGATGAAGGGCAGTACAGACACAGGCAGCTGGCAAGCCGGGATCCATTCTGCTGCTCTGCAGAGTGACTGGAGCCACATCATCATATTTTTATGGTTGTTTTACAAGCTTATTGTGAGCAGGCGCTCTCATACCCAGTGTGCTCTTCCACTAAAGCCAACATCACTATCATGGACTGGTGTGTGAGTGAGGGGATATAATGCTCCCCAGAATGACCACACACAGAAAAGCTGCTTTAAAGGGGTTTCTCTCTAAATCCCAAAGCAGGTGCCTCCCTCCCAGCAGAAGATCAAGATCTTCCCAACTCGATAACCTGCCAGGGAGGGATAGACTACACAAGACTGCATCTCCTTCCCTTGGTACCTGGTGTGCTCCAGCAGGAAGATATTTAACCACAGAAGCTGCACATCCATCAAAGAACAGGACAGGGTTTAACATCTAATCTACATTCTTAACAATACAGGCTGCCATCAACTTGCCTCTCAAGAAATGAGAGAGCACCAGTGCAAAGCAATACACGTTCAAGTGACATCGTGCAATTCATCACTGGCTGCTAAAATGGTATGATCTGGAAGCACACTGCATGCTGGCATCTTGGTTCCAGCACACTGGCCTTGTGCAGACCACAGCTAGCTGTTATTCCTTTTAGACAAACGGAGGGCACTGTTCTCTGCCAGGTACAGCAATGCAGAGGGTTACAAGTAGCTCTTCTCCTTCCTGCCCCTCCTCCTCTCGGTGCCTCTCCCTGAGGGACCCAAAGGAAACAAAGCTTTAAAGCCAATCCATAAGAATGTGTTTAATTGCCACTGAATTCCCTGTGGTTCACCTTGAATGGACAAGGATTGGGAAGGCAGGGGGGAAGGGAGGAAAAGCAGCACAAGAAAAGCTGAACACTGCTTAGAGAACACTGAACAGATCAATAAGCTGAACAGGTTGAGCATGCAGGGCAGGCGACCCACAGCTCCCAGACAAACCTGTGCTCCTCAACATCTTCAGAAAGTCTCCTGAGTGGAAATGTGGGCAGACCTTCAAGCACACTGTGCTATAGCTTTGCATTAACTCCATCCTTCCCTTACTAAGCCCAGCCAACCCAGTCATAATCAAGCAAGAACCTTTCCTTCTTAATACTGCAAAATGACCTGGAGGACAAGGAGAACAACATCCTCCAGCCTGGGGTTCTTTCAGGAAGGGAAACAGTTTGGCACAGCCTGTTTCCAGTTATCTGTTGAATTTGCTATCACGCTGAAAGTAATATCCTAGCATTAGTGTGCTGACTAGAACCACCCTCCTCTCTGGATTGCCTTCTTGGTCGTGGCCCATCCTGACTCTTCTAAAAATCCTGTATAGAGATACCTTGGAAAAGCCAGAGAGCACAAGTGTGTAGTTGCCCTAGGGGATTCTACAAGGCCTAGAGTTCCAGGTCAGGACAAACAGCAACTGCATCTTACCTTCCTTCAGCATCCCCACTTTGAGGCATTTCATGAAGCGACAGGCTTGACAGGACTTGCGCCTCCGTTTTGTGATCTCACATTCATTGGTGGCTGGGCAGCTGTATTCAATATTCCCTGCAATCAAACACAGATATGGTCACTCAGGAGCCATGTTCTCCTCACTGACCCAGAGGTAGGCTGTAGTGCCCCAATATTTCTATAACCATTGGTCTCTATGTTTGCTCACTCATTTGCGCACACACACACACAGACCACAGCTGGCTTGTGATGGATGGCTCTTTGAGAGCCCAGCACTACTTATTAGAGCTCATTTTAGAAAAAAAGCAACACTGCTGTTTGTACTGGGAGAAACCTGCCCATCCAAGGGGCTGACTCAAAGCTGGGCTTTCAGGCACACAATATTTTCAAAGCATATCATCACATCTTATGCTGCATCACTTACAATCTGTTCCCTGAAGCCCTGAGAGCTAGAGCAAGTCTCACTCCACCTCTACCAGGTGGATGTCACCTGCCTTCTTTGCCTTGCTCTGGGTACCACAGAGCTGGGAGGTGGCATTTCCTCCTTTGCTTCCTCCTGTCAGTGACATCCTGCAGGTAGCAGGAAAGCAGTTGTTGAGAAAAATAGGTAAGATGTAAAATGCAAGCTATCTATGCAAATCTTTTCAGTTTCACTTTAGTAGTCCTTATCATTTCTTTGTAGAGAAAATAATTTCTTTCCTCATTTCCTTTCATTTATGATCACAACATCACCTCCAAGACAAAACAGGAAAAGAGGCATCCCGAATTTGTTTCTGCTCACGTTGTATTTTATAATAAGCCAAGCATATAACTGAAACATGGAAGCAGGGGTCTGATATGAGGATGGAATGGATAGTACACTGAATGACATGTAAAGCAGCAGTTATTTAGCCCTGGAAGATAACAAACAGAAACAGTTGTCTTCAAGCTGCCATTCATTGTGAAGATGCTTCTGAAGAAGACTATTCAGTTTTTGCTGTGGAGCAGGACCAGAAACCTGGCATCGACAATGATGCATTGATAGCGATAATGTATGCAAGGCAGTCTGGCTACTAGGTAAAACAGGCAGCTCCAAAAGGGATTTCTAAAATCTACAATCAGTTCAGAAGGATGGAAAGGTTGCTTTGGTGGTTCAGACAGGAAACGGAGAGTCAAGAGTTCACTCACAGCTGTAGGAAAGAGCACAGGTGAGAGCAGAGAGGGGACATAGCCTGGACTTTCTATACCACCAGATTAGAAGGGAAGCTCCCAGTTCAGTAACACCAGGACGGGACACTTTGATTTTTGTTCCTAAATATGCAGTGGATTTCTGTGTTCTTGTTCCAAGACCCTTCTTTTCTCTGCACGTATGCATACAGTTTCTAGGGGTGGTGACTAGATCTTGGGACTAACTAAGCAGTCAGAAAGCCCACTGACAATCAGAGCTAAAAGAGAGCACAGATTCAAAAGGAGGAAAGCACCATTTTATTTATTTCATTGTGCTTGGCCCTTGCTGGGTGAAACCTCAGAAGCACTCAGCCCCTAAAAGCATAAACATTATCTGCCTGCTAGTTACAGACCTGCCCTCTGGTCTTGTCACAAGACCTGCAACTTGACTTTAAGCTCCAGGCCATCCACCTCATTCCTCACCAGTGTTCTTCCTTTGTGCCCAAAATGCAGCTTGTCCGCAAAACAAAACAAACAAAAACAACAACAACAACAACAAAAAAGAATGTTGCACAAGTTGCTTCCATTCAGACTGTATTTGGTCATTGTGCAGCACCTGAATTTCAATAGCTAGCAACGTACCAAGATTCTCAGAGAGCTGGAAATTGAGATTCAGGCATGATCTCAAGGTAATAAACTCCTGCTCTAGACACAGAGCTCCACTGCCTTACAGATTTCTGAATACAGAGGCCCTGATCTCTACTTGCTGTGCCCCACATAGGAAGGAATAGAGCAGGAACAAACCAGGAACAAAACTCCACCGTAATCTCACTTTTGAAGGTCTTGCCTTAGTTTCAATGCTCACCTTGCACACCAAAACCAGCACCAGGGTTTTGGAGAGCAAAATATTTCATATTTTATGGTTTCAAGGCCAAAAATTCACCTCCTAAGACAGAGACACCCAAGGGCACAGAGCCCTAACAGCAGCAGAAAGCAATGACAGCCCTCTCCAGCAGTTCAAGGTCCCTCTACAATGAGTCAGGCAGATCCTTCAACTTCTTCATGCCTCCCCCTGACAAAGTACTGGAAATGGTCTATGTAGCTTAGATCACAACTCAACTGAAAGAGTCAGAGTAAGTACTGGGTATCATATGTACCATGTAGGCATAATTTGAATATGCAGCTTTCAAAGGCATTTTGTACTGGGATCACAACTGTTAAAACATCAGAGCCAGAAGGGGGTGGCCACTGGGCCAGCTCCCCTTCCCATATGGCAACACAGCAGCCACCATGCAGTGCTGCAGCCACAGGGTTTGTGGGTATGTAAAAGTGAGAAAAATACACCTAGCACCAGTGGGGCATCCCTTTCAGCATGTCTTATTGCCTTCACATCGAACACAGGCTTGCATGTCCTTACACATACCCCGTTCCCAGTCTGAAGGAAGAAAGCACCAGCAACCATGTCCTGCAGCCTGCCCTGCTGGGTCAATGCTACAGGTGAAGCCCAGTGTGCTCTCTTCATACAAGATCTGACAATAAGAGACACAAGATAGTGCTGCCAAGCTAAACAGACTTTTTTTTTTATCAAGCCCTAAATGTACCCTGTACTGGATAGACTGAAAGCTACAGCTGGGGGCAATACCCAACTGTTTGCAGGACGTCACCAGGGAAGGCACTATCAGCATTATCCAGGCAGAATTCATCCAAGAAAAACTCATCTCCAAAACTTTGTAAGAAAGTTCTCTGACTTTTTTTATTGTTTGTTCTCTCAATTTCTTTTATGGGTCCTGGGGCCGGCTGCCAGCACAGCGAGCTGCTCGCAGCTCCTGTAATTTCTGTAAGTGCCCTATGATAAAGTGATGAGATTAACTCATCGGAATTCCAGCAGCCTCGCAGTGGCTGGCGGTCACACCATCAGCCTGGCTGCTGGCACTTGGAGAGTGCTCTCTGTTTGCTACAGCAGCTGGGGTGCAGAAGGGCCTCCGTGCACACGGGAGTTCAGACAGACAAGTCCTTATACGAGTATAAATTTGTGGCACATATTGTATTGTGAATTGTAGATTATGTGACCTAGAAAGAAAAGGCAAGAAAACAGGATAATCTAGTAGATAAGGCCTTGCTTTGAACTGTCATTTATTAGAAAAGCTTTCCTTAGTTAAGGTAACATTTACATTTGATCCAAAATACCTGCTAGGACCTCACCGATGCCACCACACAAGGCTGACCTAAAAAACAGCTTCAAAAAAACCAAGTGGCTGGTGACCAGATCAGAGTCTGGATTTGTTCTGAGCTTTCCTCTTAGAGGTCAAATCACTTCCTCTCTGTGTCCTGATCTTCCCATCATCAAAATTGGGTGAGCTACCAAACCTGTCTTCTGGGGGAATCGTGAGTCTTGATTCATTAGGGTCTAACTGCACTTTAAAGTCTTTAGATGAGAGATGCTAAGGAACAGCCAAGGACTACTGAAGTGACAGGTCATGTTTTTTTATGCTGGAGAACTCTAAAATTACCCTATTTTCTCTAAAATAGGGACCTTTGACTGATAAACAGTTTGGAACAAAATATTCAGTGCACACATAATTGGAATACCTGAAAATTGCACACCAGAGCTTGGAGTCTCCTAGACGACCACGTCCTCTCTGGAAGGGGAGGATCTGGGAAGGGGGAGAATGACTCCCTGAGCTTGGGGAAGGTGGTAACTTGTCACACAGCTCCTGCTCATGTTATGGACTTGGCTCGTCAACTGAGATGAGCTCAGAATTAGTATAGCACTGAAAGCACAAGCTGCTCCCCCCCACTTAGTCAGATCCTGCCTACTCCCCCACATAGAAGGAACGAAACCTCAGGGACAATCAAACAGAAATAACCAGGAAAGTCTTCAGAGATGAAATCTTTTCAACTTCTGCTTTCTGAAACAAACAAGCAAACAACTGAACCTCTTCTTTCTTTCTGGTTTCTTCTGCATTCCTCTTCACCATTCTTTCCCTATCCTCTCCCTTGCATGCTCCATCCTGCTATTGCTGCATATCCATCTCTCTTGCCCTCTGTTTCCTTAGTCAAGCTTTTCCTGAATTTCAGTGAAAAGCCTACATTTCAACATATTTGCTATTACGTGCCAAGTTTTATTTGTTCAGGATAAAAAGTTTTCTTTCACCCCTACGATTTGATGCAACAAACTGCAGTTATGACCAGCAGCATGGTGCCACACTACTGAGTCCTGTGGTGCCAGAGGGCTGAGAGGAATTTGCAGGGAAATCCGTCTTGCAGCCTTCTCAGCTCATGCATTTGTTGCCTTTTATCCTTCTTTCTTTCTTTGTTTTTTTTCTTTTTTTTCCCTTCAAGTACTGCTTTCAGAATATTGTAGGTTTAGGAGAGTTCCATCAAGCACAGAGCATAGTGCCTCCATGGTACGGCTACAAGAGAAAGCAACCAAACTTTTCAACTAGCCACTAGCTCTGATGATCCCTTCATTTCAGGACTTGCAAACTTTTGTCCTGAATCTGTTTGGTTTTGTTTTTGCTTTTTTTTTCTCCAGTTCCAAAGGCAAGCTGGTCATTTGGGTGTCCCACTGAAAAAAGACCTAAAAACTGTAAAATGGCCCATGGTGAGTGACCAACATTGTCTCTGCTCTCAGTGGGCACCAGTCCAACCTCTTCTACAGCAGGACAAGGGAACATTGATAGGAAACATGCAGGGGATTCTCTGTTACCTTCCGCTTAAATTAGCTGAGATATCATCATCTGAGTCCTGGTGTGAGGATGGGTACTTTGTGAAAATCAGAGGAAAAGCTCTAGGAGAGCAAATAGAGGTCTCTCCAGGTGTAATACCAGCACTGTTTGCCTTCTCTGCTCCATGCAAAAGGACTTGGACATTTTGCACAGCCTTGGTCAAGTCACCTTCTTGCCTGCATGTGGCTGCAGGACATGAGCCCTGGGGCTCTCTAGCGGCAGCACACAGCTTTCTCTCAGCCTGCCATACTTTCTTGCAGACACAGATTTCTGACACAGAAGTATTTACCTATTGAAGTTTCAGATAACAGATCCTTCTGTACAAAGCAATCTCTATAGATGCACTGAGGCAAAAATAAAATGCAAAACTAACAACTGCAGATCAACTGCAGATAATTTTCTGACTTCAAGTACTAGAGCTATGACAATAAATAGCAGTCAGGCACTAGATCCTGGAAATACTGCGCTTTTTCTGGCCATGCTACAAAAGTTTTTGGAAGTCTAAGACACTGTGTTTTTGCTGTGAATTCCCATCTGAGAAATATAAGAAGGACAGAGGGACAGGACAGAGCCTGACTGCCACAGCCACTACTGCAGGGTCACAAACCTCCCTCCTGCATCTCACAGGTTCTTTGCTGTACTTGTGGAAGACTTTTGCGCTCAGGAAGATGTGCAGACTCTCTCAGCTGCTCTTACCTTCCCAGCAGCCATGCTGATCACTATAAATACAACCAGGAGGACCTAAAAGACCGTGGATTTTCAAGCCTGTTACAAATCCACATAAATCTTCTGAGCTGCATTATCCACATTTTAAGCCCCTTTGTGGTGTGAGGGCATCCAGGCATAGCAGCTGTGTAGCAATGTTCACAGAGTTTGAAGTTTGCAAGACTCAAGCAGAGAATCTATGGATGCAGACGCTTTGCCTGATAAACAACCTGGCCATTCAGAAGATGATGTTAAAGATGTATTTTCTCTCTGACTCTCCAATGCCCCATTCTCCTCAATATGAATTCTTGTAAGTCCTGTTGTTTCACCTTATGGGTACGAGTTCCAAGTACACAACAGACTGACTCACAAAGATCAGAGAGGGAAATCTTAATTCAGGTTTATTTTGCTGAGCTTCAAGGTTTTATATTAATGGGTCATTTTAGGAATAGCCTTAATTTTCACTATTTGAAAATGAAAAATAGATGAAGGGCAGTCATAGTCATGAATATATTGAATAATAAGGGCAGTCATATGGTTATGTAGCACTGTTCTTAGTTTAATGCTCAGAGAGGTAAAACTGTTTACCAGTTAGAACTGAAAAACAAAAGCTAATGGCAATGTATTTGATTGATCTATAATGTTCTATCTGCTGAGCAAACTATTACAAGAATGAATATAGTTAGATTATGAATACACATCCATAGCATTTGTCCTAAACTTAGATGAGAGAATTATGTAGGATTTCTATGGAATATGAATTTTTAAAGTTTTTAATTCAGAAATATGCAATACGTTACCTTTCTTGTAACAGACCTATTTCACTTCATTTAACTAGTATGAAATTTCGCTTTCAAATCAGACTTGTCTTAACAACAACAGTAGCACATTTCAAGATGCCCAGAGAAGCTGCGGGTGCCCCATCCTCAGAGGTCCTCGGGGTGAGGCTGGATGGGGCCCTGGGCAACCTTGATCTGGTGGGTGGCAGCCCTGCCCATGATCTTTAAGGCCCCTTTAACCTTAGACATTCTATGATTCTA
The DNA here is from genome assembly GCF_905368555.1 of Meleagris gallopavo. NCBI lineage: Eukaryota > Metazoa > Chordata > Aves > Galliformes > Phasianidae > Meleagris > Meleagris gallopavo. The sequence goes on along the minus strand of NC_139408.1, from coordinate 38,381,832 downwards.
TGATTTTATGACATCAGAGATACCCAACCATGTCCCTGCTGGCTTTCAGCCTATCTCCTTCCCATCAGTCAAAAAGCAGTGGACTTCATGATGTTGAGGACCTGTTCTATCTGCTTTTTCAGATAGAACCTGAACCTGGCCTCACCTGGCTGAAAGGAAGAGTAAGTGGCAGAGCTGCCAGGTTCTGCCATACTTTAATTAAAAATAAAAATAAAAATAAAACTTTACCTCAAAAAAAACCCTTTTAACTCAAAAAAAAGTCTGCAAATTGGGTGTAATACAGATGAAGAATGAATACCTTTTGGAAATGTTTTTCCTGTCTCTTGTATGTTATACTTGAGCTCTTTCCCCTGTATACCCAGCATTGAGTGGATACAGCATACACTATAGCACAGCCCTAGGAATTTCACATTTTCCTGAGTCAACCAAAATGTGCAATCCTATTGCCTACCCAGTCTCCCTAGGCTCAGCCTTCAGCTCCATAGCTGGAACCGCTCACACTTGGCACAGCACACTGGACTCTCCCACTACTGGGAACTGAAGCCTTTTGGTGCCTCAGTCACTAACACAAGCTGATGACAGGGTGAGAGAAATCTCCACTTACTCCTTCCCCCCATCTGTTACATGTTAACAGGCAATCAATTAGGGAACCGCAGGGAGAATATGGCTGTGCTGGGGAGCAGGGCTTGGAGAGAAAGAGTCTCCCTTCCTAGGATGAAATCAGCTGATATAACACCAAGGCTGATTACAGGCTCTAGTTACGGTTGCTCTGGATCATTTTCAACTTCTCAAAACTTCCTAGATTTCTTTTTCCTCTCTCCAGGTTAAACCTATATTCCGCTCTGCCACAAAGAAGTTCTTGTATTGCTCCCATGAGGGGTTAGTTTTTCAGTTTCTTCCTGTATAAAGAGCCCATAAGGGCTTTGCTTCAGAGTAATACCCTTTCCCTCCTGTAGTACCCAAATGTGCCAAAAAGAAACACAGGGAATAGATCCAAGTGCTGGAGAAGGAACAGAGTCTGTGTTGACAGTCAGAAGTACGACTAAAAGTCCAATCACAGGAGATTCAGCAATGACATATCACAGAAAGTCTGCCAGAGTATAGGCCAGTGCTCTAGGGATGGACATCCTTTCCACATAGCATAATGAAAAAGGAAGACTCAGTGGGGCAATACAGAATGATCATCTCGATAGCAGTATCTCCTTGCCACTATACATCTGGAATCTTAAAAAAATTAAACTAGAAACAGTCAATTCTGTAGAGATCCATGCTAATCTGCACCCTGTATTGCTCTGTTACTCCAGAATTGAACATTCCCAGTGATGGAGTATTAGTTATGACTGGCCCAGTCAATGAAAAAAAAAAAAAAAAAAAAAGGAGTGCTTTCCGCACAAGTGGACTTCATTTCACAGAAATCAAGAGAATATTGGAGTGGTGGGCTGACATCAGCCAGCTACCCACACATTGGCTTGCTCTCTAGTCAACCCACTAGTATGCTTTCCATTACAACGTGAATTATTGCGTCCTTTTTTCAGTTAGAGAGTATCTGTGTGTTCAGGCATGTTTGCTCATACATAGTCTGCTTGTGTAAGTACACCCAAGCATCTGAGGATATCAGAGCCCGCCTGTATGCACTTCTACTTTCAGCTATATTGTTGGAACTGTACATGTACACACCTGCAGCATGCCTTTGGCACTCAGGGCACAGATATGTACCACATACGTGAATTGTATTCGCAAGATAAGTGAGCTGCAATTTGTCTACATACACATGCACTGAGGTTATCAAAGTCATCTAAGGAATTTCTGATCACTGGTTAAGACTGACAAAAATTGGTACACTGTACCTTGAATAGTCCTCTTGAAGAAGGCTTTGCATGCCTCACAGGAAGCCACACCGTAATGGTACCCAGAAGCAATGTCCCCGCACACCAGGCACAGCCGCTTGGGGATGGCATTAAGCATGTACTCGCACTTGGTGGGTGAATCCTCCATGATGGCACTGGCGCAGTCATCGTAACGCTTACGGCAGGACCCACCACCAATCCCTGTGCCATTGAACATGGGCGGTGAGTCCAGGCCATTGGGGTGGCCACCCATGGCAATGCCGTAGCCACCGCTAGCATCGGAGGAGCCACTTGGGCTGTGGTGGCTGATGGCATCGATGCCAGATGATGGGCTGGAGGGCTCGGTCTTGATGAAGGACCCACAGCTGGAGGAGAGATGCCGCTCCTCCGTGGCCATTCTGCCGAGCAGCCTGCAAAGAGAGAGCGAAGATGTTCAGCGGCCTCCTGGCTAAATGCAGCTCCAGGGTAGTCAAAGGAGAGCTCTCCTTTCCCACCTCAGTCCAATTCCAGTTGGCTCAGGCAGTCCAACACCACACAGGTGCTTCTCCTCAGGGATACAAAACAAATCACTAAGAACCATTGCCTACTTCCCACCAAATCACACAGAGAAAGTCTAGGCCATCATGTAAATCACAATTCCAGGCTGTTTACAGGCTAATGCTTGGAAGGGGCATCAGTGCTGATGAGGCAGAAGCTACCCAGAGCAGACAAACCCTGGGAAAGCAGAAAGAAATGAGCCTATGTGTGGCTGGCCAAATGAGAAAGATTCTCAATTAGTTCAGGATTCCCTGCCCTGGCTCTAAGCAGAGTACACAAGCACACTCTGCAAGAAAGATCTATTCAGAATGGATTTTCTTTTGTAATACAGAAGTCTCTGTTATTTTCATGTTGGATTCCCTCCTCCTCTTCATTAACATCACTAAAATGGGAGCTCAGAAACTGAAAGAAACTGATCTGATCAAAAGCTTCATCCAGCTTAATCTTAAATATTAATCTCCCTTTTGTTTACTAGCGTAAGACATATGCATACAAAGGCTTCTCTCAAATTTCCACTTCTTATAGAGTCATATGCTCTAAAGTATATGCAGGGATGGCATCTTTACCAAATTTGAAAGCTTTTATTATTATTAACTGCAGTCAAAGGTAATCTTATTGTTCATGTGAAAGTTCAGTCTTTTTTTAGAACACTGCTAATTCTGATGATATCATATGGAAATGAGATGCAGGGATTACTCGTTTAGTCTATGAACAAATAAAAAAAATAATCACTTCTATTGTGCATGCTGTATTTGCAGCCTCCCAGATTCCCTGGACATCTCCTAATTCTCCTTCTCCTGTCATGTACTTTTCCTATGTTCTCCTAATTCAGACTTTCATTAACCATATAATTGTTCTTCATGCATTCACACATGAGGTTTTTGCAAACCTCAGATCTGTCTCATCATCCATCTCTGAATTTCATCTACTTTGGCTATTTCTGTTCAGTCCAGAAGAATTCAACAAGGCAACTCCTCAGTAGTATGAAACTGGCACTACTCCACCACTTCTCCAGCTGAAGATCTGGATAGCAGTCAAGACAAAGGTATGCCATCAATTACCTAGTGACATTTCCACATTTGCAATGTTATTTTCAGCCCATCACTTATATAACTCCTTATATTATTTGCTTGTTTTCTCCTCCCATAAAATTAAATTATTATCATTTCTTTAACAGACAATATCAGCAAGTTACTTACTAAGACTCTCAGACCTTTTCAAGAGTTGCTACAGTTAATTTAGAATCCATTAAGATCTATGAAAAATCAAACTAATGTCTTCTGGAACACAACACTGCAATGGTCAGCAATGCACTTCATCTACCACTGTGCTGTCCACGCACCTAGCGTTGTTACAATCCTCTGGGGCTCTTCAATCTTTCTTGATAATGTACTGTCATCTGCAGTGTCTCATTGCTTGCCCACTTTGAAGATCATTAATGCATGAATCAAACACCACAACACAGAACTTTTTGGGCTGTCCATGTTAACCTTTACCATGCTGAGAATTGACCTCCACTTCTTCTCTGGGTAGGGTATGCCTACTCTTTGTTTTCTGTCTCAAACACTTTTAAATTGATAATAGTATTAACCTGAGAGGTCAGATTTTCTCTCCAGCAAGATAATTTGTCAACAGCTTTTAAAAAAACCTAAAAATATGCAATCAAGTGATTTTCCTGATGACATGTCCAAAGAATTTTGACTGCCTGGAGATGCTTAAATTTCTTTTTGGAAGGTCCACTGGTTTAAAGTTACCACACCATGGTCATGTGGGTAATTTCCATTTCTATTTCAGTTTCAGCCTATTTACCTGGTATTTATGGCAACTCCTCCTGCCAAGAGGTCTGATCCATCAGGTGACAAGACAAAACATTTTGTGACACGGCAACACTGGCGTGTATACATTACATACATCATTTCTGTCTACTGATATGAATGTACATGTCTGATACACAACAGCTTTACAGTTCTACATCCTTATGATCTCATTTGACCCAAGTATCTCTTGATTTTCCTTTCTCTGTTTCATCGTCAGCATTTGACCTCATCTCCCATCTCCAGGAATCGATCATACAAGTCCATTATTTGGCAAGATGATTGACCTTGAGACTATGGGCAGGCATCTCACGTTCCTGGGCTGCTTTGCCTGGTGTTACTTGAGAGGGATCAAGAGTTTAGTCCCACTCAGGGACAGAGTGATGAGTTGATGAATCCCCATGCTTTTCCCAGAAAAGCAGAAAGCAAAGCAAAAAGCTGCTGTGCTGGCCAGTTCAGGAACCTTTCTCTACCTGAGGGGTGCATAGTAATAAAAACCTGAAGATCACCAGGCGTAGAAACATGAGATTGGGATCAAAGTGGAAGGCAAAACCACCATAAAAAAAAAACTTTTCTGCACTGAGGAACTCCACAGAAAAAGAAGCTGAAGTTGCATGTTAAGGGCAGACAGAGGACAACACTATGAAAAAGGCATGACAAGGAGGTAAGCTGAACTGTCAGATTCAGTCAGGTAAGTTCAAATCCCAGCTTCTGTCTCTTAAAAAGCCCAGAATCCACTGACTGGGAAGAAATGAAGGAGCAACAAACAAGATTCTGAACTGTATTAGAAAAGATACTGAAAACTGGGAGTAGAAGGACTTCAGAGAATTAAGGTTAAACAGAGGTGACAGAAGTCCTCTGCACCTGTGCTTATATCTGCTCCAACTAGGACAACATTGCACATTCTTCATGTTAGCCACGTGTAAAACAGACTCAGCCTGGTACACCTCCATCTTAATGGCACCCTTTACAAATCCGAAGTCAAACCTGAATATGGAAAACAGAGCTACTCCTGCTATGGCTGGTTGTTGGAGCATAAGGCTGTTCACTTTTTCAGATTTGGAAGTATTTTTGGAAGTCCTGTCTACCGTATTAGTGTAGTATAGTGTAATCACTATTTGCAAGACAAGATGCCACAGTGGAGTTTACCTAGGAACACTGCTCTCCCAGGCCATCATAAACCAGGGAATCACAAAAAAGACAGGACGGTTGTTTGCAAACACTTCTCAGAACTGCTGTCATAGGTCCAGACCTCACTGTTTAAAAAAAATCTTAGTTCTGAACTGATAAACTTGAAGACTAGCACTGTTTTGTCACCAGCAAGTTGTGGGAAGCTGGATTTGCCTCAAACAGACTCAGTGAGGTGTTTCTGTCGACTAGGAAAAAATAACAGAAAAAAAGGTTAGATCAGTCTCCTAGGACCAACTCACTTCTGAACTCACAACCTCAGTTATGCAGGCTGCCATACAGTGACTGTCTGGTGGTCAATCAAATACAGCAACAAAACCCTACATGCTTACAGTTGAGGATACTCTTTTCCTTTCAGTGAGACATAGCAAGTTCTGGTTAGGTTTGAACAAGTGCTTTACAGACAAAAGCCCTTAGCACCAAGACAGACCAAAAACCACAGCTAGGGTGTATCCACTCATTCCAGAGTTGTGTTTTTCTTTTGTGTCCTCGGGTACAACTTGCATAGCTGACTAATGGGCAGTAGACACTGAGTTAAGCCTTTCCAGCTCTGACTTTCTACAAGTCCCACAGAGATCCCATTGTGATTTTTAAGCAGACTCAGTGTGTCCCCTGGCAAGAAAAAAAAAAATATATTGAACTTCAAGAATGGTTAAACATTTTTTTGCAAAGAGTTCAAAGTGATGAACAGCCATTTTGCTCAGCTCTAGTTACCTTAATAGGAAAGTAAAAGGAGAGAGACTTGATCCAACTCTCCTTTGCGCTGGCACAGGAAACTCCGTTACTATTTCTGTGCCCATGTAACAGGCTTAGAGGTTCTAAACATTTCATTCTTTTCACCTTTCCTCATCATAGGTCATTCCTTCTAATCCCTTTAGCATCTTTGTGGCCTTTCTTTGGACTCATTCCAGCTTACTTAGGTCTTGCAGCAAGGTGCCCCGAGTCGCACACTGCAATGATGCCACAGCAGTACAGGGCAGAGACTCTCCAGAGAGTGAGTGCACAGTCAGGCAGACTTACAGGCCAGCCATGTGTAGCTTCACTAGCCATTAGCCTGCACACCAGCTCACATCACTGCATACCCACTGTCTCACAAGTTCTCAGAACTTAAGCTGCTTTGCCACCTTGCTGTGCACAATATGAAATTTGGATTCTTCCTGTTCTAAAGTAGATCTGATATCACCTTTAAAGCACACACCACTAATTTTTACTTGTTTTATCAAAGCCAAGTCCTTTTAATAACGCTCATTTTTTCAGCCTAGATTTTTTTTTTTAAACGCTGATTTGTTTTTAATATCTTTCAGTTGTGTCAACTGTAAATTTAAGAATTATATCTCTTACATTTTCCTTCAGGTCGGTAATGAATATTTAAAGCCAAAATAGCACCCTTTTGGACACCACCTTTGCAGAAGGATAAAGAATGTCTATAACCCTTCTGTTTATACTCTGTCAGCTAATCCATGATTCATTTCACAGGATTTGTATCAAAACCAATTTGATCTAATTTCCCTAATAAGATCTTACACAGCTTTGTGTCAAAAGCTCATGCATGGTCCAGAGACAGTCTATCCACTGCTTTCTTTTTGCCCACTAATTATCTAATTGTATCAAGAAAGGTTATTGTCTGACTACTCTCGTTTCATAAACCCACTGCTGTTTATCACTGATGATGTTGTTAGCCTTTGTGTGCACACTGCTGTCAGACAAGTATGCTCTGATCTCAGTGATCCTGGATGTAAATATGCAGGTTTAGACCAGGATTGTGCTTTAGGTGCTCCCATGCCTTTAGTGTTACCTCTTTTGAGCAGTGATGTTGATTTCATATTAGAAATTTCTCCAATTTTTTTCTATCCTTTCACCCTTTGCTACTTCTCTACAAAGTTCATTACACATTTTCTGATTTTTTTTTGTTTTTTTTCTTTTGCCAGAAATAGTCATTTGTAGCTATGTTCATCTTATTATCCCAGTTCTAGATAAGGAAATGACATCAGTATTTTCTAACTACAAGCCTTTACTTGCCTCAAGAGACAAAACCAGAGGTGGGTCACAGCTGCTTTCACGATAGCTAGAACAGTATCTGTTGCTGTTACAGAAAGTAGCTTTCCCCTATCAATAGGATTCTCTATCAGCTACCATATCCCAAATTCGGTAACTTAATTCCATCTGAGCAGCTCCAAGTGCCAATGCAAAACCAAGTATCTGACCCTGCATGTTCTCCATGCAGCACTCCCTATTCCAAATAGGAGCTAGGGAAGTTTAGAAGCATTACTGCTGATGTTCTCTAGTGGATGATCTCAATACATTATCTTCAACAAGAAAAAGAAGGTTATCTCAGTGCTATACTCTTTTCTTGAAGGAACTTAGGAATGAGCATCAGAAGTTCTGCCATGTAGGCCAGTCCTTCTGCCAGTATTTTCTGATTAAATCACATAGCCACCAACACAGCCTGCTGGAGATTTTCAACATTAAGACTGAAGTTGTCATTAAAACGTATCTGAAATATATCTATCTAATGTAGTATGAACATGAGTAATGAGCGAGCAAGTGAACATCCTCTCATAAATTCCTCAGAACAAAACCTTTTTTTTCCCCATGTACAAGGAGCAATTGTAAAGGTCAGAAATGGGCTTTTTTGGTGGTTTTCACAGATGGACATAGACTCCAGACAGAATTCTATTCTGAAAAGTCCTGTGATCTACCATAAATTGAGGAGCCCCGCAGGCAACATGCTGGTACAGCTTGCAACTTCCAGATTCTCTATGGCTTTGCTTGTGGTTCTCTACATTAGTCCTGAAGGTCACAACTGGGGAGTCGTCGCAGTTAAATAAGGCTTTATTGAAAAAAACTGAGAAAGCTGCCACTATAAATCTGCTCACTTTATGTTCCAACCTGTGACAAAATCATGCTTTGGATTGCACTGACATTTTTAGACCAGCCATGGAAGTTTAAAGATTCTTTAATAAGCAGAAACACCAACAATTAAACAGTTTAAAAAATCCAACCTTTCCATGTTACAGGCCTATTTTTACTACCAGTATTTTAACAATACCCAGGTGACAAACTTACACTGCATGTGAAAATGAGATGTGCATATCATGCCATGATGCCACTGGGGCAAGACAGACTTTGTGTCCTCTGTGGGCCATATGAGAGAGCTTCACAACTCATAGCTGGCTGACAAGCACTAGATCAGCTTCTCGAACACTCACCACAGCCCCAAGAACAAGCCAAATTTTGTCAGGTGGCTTTTTTTAGATACAGAAGCAAATAATATTTTCTAAATGGCAGGCTAGACATGACAGCTGCAATAATAACCTGAGTAATTATAGGGTGCAGGCACAAGGCATTCATACCACAGGGCCAAGTGGCTCCCACCTGTGGGCTCTACTTGCACCACAGACAGCTCATGCATGGCCCTGGCTCTCAGCCTCCCATGTACTGTTGGGAGCAAGGCCTGTCCTGCCCCGCTGCTTCATTTGAACCTCAAATAAGAGGGACATCATCTAGAGACACTGGTGCATCCTGCCTGACAGATCTTTTCCGTACAACGGTCTGAGAAATAATGGGATCTGCTAATGTGTCACTTCTGTGCAGTAAGTAATTGTGGAAAAGTCAGTCCTAACCACCACGGTCCAGGAAGCTCTTCTGAGAATATTCTATCACACAGGAACATATCCTGCACCCAGGGCAAACTTTATTTCCCCAAAAGCCTGGGTACTGCGTGGGTGACAGGCTTAATTACCAAGTTGGGTGCCAGATCATAAACAGAAATTGCCAAGATATCAGTACCTAGGATTTAGAAGGTTTTACTTAAAACATAGCTTTTTGCTTTGCTATAAAGGATAAGACAGTCATAACCTCAAATCAACCTAAATATTTTTCTCTGGAGTGCAAATATGATTCCTAAGGGTTCTGTCGTGCTTGGTAGCAGCAGCTTCCTTTGGCTTGCATAGGCTATGTTGCTATTCTGCAAAGTACAGCAAGACCCAGAGACACTCTGCAAAGCATTCATCCCTAGTATAGCCACATAATAAATACTACCTGCTTGCCTTCAGAACAAACACAAATCATAGCTTAGCAAAACATTGATGAGTTTGCTGGAGTGGATAACACTTCTCCACAGCATGAACACCAATCTGGACAGTCAGGTTGTAACAAGGTGCAATTGTCAGCATTTTTTTTATAAATGCAATACACCGTCCTAACTCTAATTGCAATCTTTTCTGTTGCTTCTGGCTCTGCTGGGCATCTGGACCTGGCTTATTCTGGACAAATGCATCACACTTGGCTTGCCATTTAAACTTGCTTTGAAGAGAGAGATGGACTTTTAAATTTGCTTCGTAATTTGAGGAGGTCAGGCAAAGAATTTTTGAGTCAAAAGGCTGAAGCATCTAAAAGGTAAATGTGACAGGTAGCCAACAAAGTGCTAGAGCTCCTCAGCTGCAAGAGTCAGCCGAAAGACCTGTCTCCAGTGTCAGCCCTGAGATGGACTGCATTATATGAGGTCTCCTGAAGTGGGTTGTGGTATGAGACAGTTCTGTCACGTAGTCTGGAAGAAAAGATTCCTTGCACAGGAGTGGGCAAAGGAAGTCCAAGCTGGGTTCTTTTGCTAGATAAGGAGATGCAGGAAAGCAAGTACACATACTCTGGTTTTTATACAAATAGTATTTGCTTGTCTAATGCCCAGAAGACATTTTTATCCCTTTGACCCGTAGTGTAACCAGAGAACAGTTACGTATCAGTAGATTTGTTCCAGTCCAAGTTAGCTGGCACTAATGAAAGCCACAACAGCAAACTTGTCTGGAGGCTGCTTAAGAAATAAAAAGCTTGCTCATGGGCAGAAGACATTATGGATTTCCTGCTAGCCTTCATCCCTCTTCTCCTTCTTGTAATTTCTCTTCACACTTAAGACAAGGCTCTTGTTAGTTAATGGTAAGAAGTATTACACAGATGAAGTGACAATTAATCTGGAGGTGTGGCATACATTATCAGCTCACTCTCTTATTAACACATTGCCTTTTGAAGGTACCTTGCCCTATGGTGTACTAATGGCTGTTCCTTTAGAGTGAATCGTTTTAGCACTTGAGCTAATGCTTCTACTTAGACTTACCATTGATACCACTATGAAAGAAGGATCAGGATCCACTTGCTATTCACTGTTTATCTAAATTCTACCATCACCCTTTTTTCCTCCTGTTGTCATTCTATATTTCACATCTCCAGGCTGTCTGTACCTTCTTCCTCTAATATTTCCACATTTGGAAGATTGCTCACGCCAGTTCAACATTTTTGCTTGCATATGGCAAAGCTAGACACAGTAATCCCTGTTGAAATGCTCGACTAGACCTTCATTTATTCTTGAATGTTTCTTTATACCTCGTCTATCTAGGGCACTTCTAATCTATATCTCTCAGTACCTTCAGTGTCCTTCAGACACTAGTGAATGATACTCATACAACAACATATTCAGTAGAGCACTTCAAATACTCATACGTCAGAATTTTGCATTCACCTTTTCAGCTGAGCAAGGAAAGGAAAACCTCCAGAAGAGTCATTCATGTCACATTCATTTTTGCACCCTGGCCTGATCCATCGTCTCATCTCACACAGACCTCTTTTTTCACTCAGTACCATCTTAGCATTTCTGACAGAAAACTGCCACCAGTGCAAATTCCTCAGCCTGCACTTCCTTGTATTTGAAGATATCCACTGAAGGCACTCCTCTCTTCAGCTTTGCCTACAATTCGTGATGAAAAATAGCAAAAAAAAAAATATAAAGAAAGACACTGAAGTACTATTTAATTCCAGCAAGTGTTTCGGAAAGGATTTAAGATGGGAGCTACCTATCTATCAAGGACGTCATCCTAGAAGGAAATATGAAGAAAGACTACAGAATTAACATTTCTTCTGAATACTAATTTACTGAAAGCGTATCCAAAGTTTATTCAGACAAAATCTGAACTTGAACGTTCTACAGTCTGGAGGCATTCAGGAGTTCTCTGACTTTGAGTGATTGCCAATCTTTTGGAATTTTTCTTACATCTCAACACTTAAAGCTGCAGCAGGACTCTGCTTTTTTCTCCCATCCCTGCCAAGACAATCCAGACAGGACAGATGGGCTTTGCCTAGATTCCACCTATAGCTCTTGAAGAAATCTATAATTAAGTAGCTCATCATCAGAAACATTACTCAAAACTAGATGGATCCTGAAAAAACTTATTAAAATTAGTTTCACATACATGAGAGCATGTAAAATAACAATGGACAATTACTGCTTTTCAATTTGAACTTTTTTTTTTTTAATCCCTGCCTTTCCTGGGAGGATTTTTAAGACAATATAGAAACAAAGCAAGGTAACTGTGTGAGAGCAAACACTGAATCTGGCACAGGGAAGCCATCCCAGAACCATTAAAAGAGTGGAAGTGGGAGTGGGCAGAGTGGTGGGGAGGGAGAAGAGAACTGTCTGGGGGTAAGGGCAGGCAAGAGACTCGTGCTACAAACTGGAGTCATGATGTGGCACAGAACAGAGAAAGGGATTACAGTGGAGAGCCCACTGTGGCTAACAGAAACCGTAGGTCTGGGGAGATGCTTCTGCACACCTTAGACTACTGTAACATACAGGATTATCATTACCTACCTACTTAAGATATCCCAAAAGTTCACTTTTGCTGAGTCTTTAAAACCTCACCACTGGTAGTTTTCAGCATATTTTCTATAATCATAGAATCACAAGGTTGGAAAGCAAGATCATCTAGTCCAACCGTCCTCCTACTACCATTGCTACCACAAGCACTTAAACCATCTCTCGTAGCTCCACATCCAGATGCCTCTTGAACACTGCCAGGGACGGCAACTCCACCACCTCCCTGGGCAGCCATTCCAGTGCCTGACCACTCTCTGAGAGAAAAAGTTCTTCCTTATGTCTAACCTAAACCTCCTCTGGTACAGCTTGTGGTCATTTCCTCAGGTCCTGTTTGTTGCCTGGGAGAAGAGGCCAAATTCCTCATCATCACAACCTCCCTTCAGGAAGTTGTAGAGTGCAATAAAGTCTCCTCTGAACCTCCTTTTCTCCAGACTAACACTCTAAGTAGCTAGTTGTAGCTGACCCAAATTCCAACCTTGAGCCCTAATGACTTGTTTTAAATCCACTTCATTCATCCATTGTTCAGACTGTCCCCATTTCCTTCCAGTCCACTTGACCCTCAGACCCCATGATGTTCTGCTTACCTGCCAGAACAAGAGATGAGAAGACCACCACAGGCAATAAACTCCTTTGCAGATAAAAAATTGTGTAATGGAACAAGTACATGCTTCATTTCCCCATCATTCTGGCTTATATTGTACATTCTTTTATCTTGAAACCAACAAAAACTTCCACCCAAAACAAATTCTGCACTTAAATTCCCTACATTTTCCTCACAAATTAACAACACTGAGTGTACAACTAAATGTTGTTAAAAAAAAATAATCAAGCGTTCCTTTCTATTATGACTAATAAATCTCCTCATCCTAGGAAATTTTCACTTTTCCTTGTTCGTAAAGAATTGAAAGAGAAAAAATAAGCAAGCTATGAGATCTTCGACCTCAGTTTTACCTCCCGGTCTCATTCTTTACAGTGTTCCTACTAATGGGCAAACAGAGGCCAAGACACACACGATAACACAGGCAGATGGACAGCTAGGCATCTACAAAGATTTACAGCTGCTTCTGCACTTTCACACACTACTTTTCTAAGATAGGCTTTATTCAATAGGGAACCTGTACATGCAAGTTATACATACACACAAATTTATCACACAAATATACACAACCCCATTCCTCACTTTCAGACATCCCTTCTTTCCTCATTACCTAGGTGGATGCATCTAGGTACCATTCCAGTAGATTCACTACAGAAGCCAAACTATGATCTCATATTTTCAGATCATCATAGTGAGTGTTCAGATCTTTATAGGAAATAGAGTGCAATAAAGCAAAAGATTTAAAAAAATTAAAAATACAAAAGAAATCAAATTAAAATACATAAATTAATAAGAATAAAAAGAAAAGAAAAAAAAGAAAAAGATCACTGCCTAACAGGGCTACACCACCTGCAGCTTGCACTGTGACCATGGCTCTATGTCTACCAGAGCACAAGAGGGAAAAGCCTGCGTATGATTTTACATGTCTGCACTCTGTCTCATTTAGTATTTGAGCACTCTTTGTTCTCTGTCCAAAGGTCTGGAGCCCTTTGCAGACACATCTCAGAGGGGGCTGCCCTCTTCAAGGAAGGGATGGAAAAAGAAGCAAGTTTCAGCAACCCCCAGCCCGGGGTGACCCAGCCCACCCTGCCCACACGTCCTCCCTGCTGTGCTTGTTCCGTTTGCCCTTGGAATGCTATCACTTATTATCACGCTGACTTCTCCAGATGGGGCATTTTGGCTATTGATCTGATAAATAAACAGCCTGCTCGCTCGATCAAAATGTTATTTTGCATTTCAATTACTGTTCACTAATGCAACCTTCATCCCGCCAAGAGCGCTGCTGGCAATGACACTCGACCTGGCACAGGCGTTTGCAAGCAAATTCGGCAGCGCCTGCTGCAAGCACCTAACGGGATTACCAACCTCCATTAGACTCATAGATGGAGAAGGAGATGGACGGGCAGTACTGGGCCGAGAGGGGAACAGATGCATGCAGAATAGAAGGTGTGAGAAACCTGGACGAGAGGTGAGCATAAGTAGAGGCAGAAATCCATTGACAACAGAGCTATGCCAAATATTTTGATGTTGGGAGGTCTCAAAAGCTAACTACATCCCCTCCAGCCACCTCCCCTGACATAGCAGATAGACTGAGCTCACTGTGTGTGAGCCATGCAAGAGTTCAGAGCAATGGGAAATGGAAATCAATGTCTGGTGATGAGCCAGCAGTAAGCACTGCAAACCCATCAGAGCAAACAGGGCCATTTCTGAAGCAGGTTCTGCAGCCTAGGCCCACTCACATTCAGCTGCACGAGGGATGCAGTGTGAAAACCCGAAGGGAAGAAATCCTGTAACTCCTTGATGTTTCCTCCAGTAGAGCAGGAAGTACCAAAAAGAGTAAGAAAGGGGTACTCAGTTCTGTTGGTAAGATATGGCAGGTGTTGGTCTCTACTGATTCAGCGTTCTGTTTACACCAGGGAATACTTTGCCAAATCCCCAAACTGATTTCACTCAAAGCCAACCAGCAATGAGAAACACAGCACAGCAAGTCAGCAAGTGGCCACCAGCAGTGAGGTCAGGCATAGCTGTTTGGTTAAGAGGCCGCTTTTAGTCCTGAGCTCTTCTATTCACATCATGTGCTTCACCAGGTAGCCTTGCTTTAGCTCTTTCAGAAGCAGACTCCTACTGTATGATGCAGAACACACCTTGCCCATCACTTTTTTCCCCCCTAAATTTCTAAATGCAATTTAACATGTTACCATAAGCTGACCCAGCCATTCAGCATGCAAGCGGTGTTAAGTCCTGTCGCCAACCACTGTATAGCATATAGGAAGGTGTTGGATTTAGTTCCCAAGTGACAAAGTAATATACATAGTCAAGAAAGTGCATTTATTGTTATTTCAAAAAATCCTTTGACAAAGATCTTTCACCAGAACTTGACTATCTTCCATTTCATTACCAGACAGCATCCAGACTGAAACTGCCAGTCATCTATGAGTTAAAAATAAACAAACTCACATAACGTCCTGACATTATATAAACGTAATGCTAAGTATAACACAATGAATGAAATCAATGTGATGCATAAGGACAGGATCTATAACTCCACACACTCACACTTCATCTGCTTTGTGTGCCCGGCTCCCTCTGCCCTTGGCAAACCAGGCCTGTCCCCAGCCACCTCTCTCTGGTCAGGTCTGAGTGGATCTCCTTGTTTACCTGCTGCTTTGTAGCTCAATCTATTGGAAGAGTCTTATCTAGAAGTAGAGTTGCTGATCCGTTTTGCACCTAGATTACATTTCTCCTCAGCATTAGGCACTGATGTCCCAAACGCAGCCCAAGGACCCATATGTATGTTATTGCTGCTAGTCACTGGTTCTGTACTTACAACACAGAATAGGCAGGTATAAGGTACTGAGTACTCATAATGCAGCCAAAAAGTCTCATACTCTAATTCCAATCTCAACACTAATTTGGTAGACTTCAACAAGTCACTGCAGAACTCCAAGACACTGCTTCACCAACTGAAAAGCACAGATACGGTCCTGAACAACCTCTCAGGAACACCAAGAGCGTTAATCAGCAACTATGCTTGAAAGAATGGAGCATATAGGTGGAAGTGTTAAATAAGATAATGGACAGATGAGATGCTATGCTCAAGTGATGACCCGAGGATGAGGCTGTTGATGTTGTCTACCCAGATTTCAGCAAGGTCTTTGACTGTATTTTCCCCAGTATTCTCCTGGAGAAGTTGACAGCCCATGGCTCAGATGGTTACAGTCTTTGCTGGGTAAAGAACTGGCTGGATGGTTGGACTCAGAAACTGGTGGTAAATTAAGTTAAATCCAGCTAGTGGTAATGACTAGTGTACCCCAGGGGGCAGTACAGGGTCTTGTCCTGCTTGATATCTTCATTGTTAACCTGGACAAGGGGATTGGGTGCATCCTCAGCAAGTTTGCACTCCGCACCGCAAGGAAGTGTCGATCTGCCTGAAGGTAGGAAGGTGCTGAGGAATCTGAACAGACTGGATCACTAGGCTGACGCCAATGGGAAAAGTTCAACAAGACCAAATGCCTGGTCCTGCACTGCGGTCACAACAACCCCATGCTCCAGGTTTGGGGCAGAGTGGCTGGAAATCTGTGCAGAGGAAACGGACCTGGGGATATTGGTTGTTGCTTGGTTAAACAGGAGCCAGCAGTGTGCCCCAGTGGCCAAGATGATCAATGGCATCCTGGCTTGTATCAGAAATAGTGCAGTCAGCAGAAGCAGGGAGGTGATTGTCCCCTGTACTCAACTCTGTTGAGTCCCTCTCTACAAAACGTCGAGGCCCTGGAGTCCGTCCAGGAAGACAAGGAAGCTGGTGAGGAGACTGGAGCACAAGTCTTATGAGGAGCAGCTTGGGGATCTGGGACTGTTTAGTTTGGAAAAGAGGAGGCTCAGAGGAGACACTATAGCTTTCTACAATTCCCTGAAAGAAGGTTGTAGTGAGGTGGGGGTCAGCCTCTTCTCCCAGGTAACAGCAATAAGACAAGAGGGAATGATCTCAAATAGTGCCAGCAGATGTTCAGGTTGTATATGAGGAAAAACTTTTCAGAAAGAGTGGCTAGGCAGTGCCCAGGAAGGTGGTTGAGTTACTGTTCTTAGAGGTGTACATGAAACGTGTAGATGTGGTACTAAGGAACACAGTTTAGTGGGCAATATCAGTGGTAGGTGGACAGTTGGACTAGATTATCTTAGAGATCTTTTCCAACCTCAATGATTCTATGATTAGCAGCAGAATTTGAACATCCTTCTTCAGCACTGTAGCCCAGAGCTTAGCTTGTGTAAGAAGTAGTTACAGTTTTCTTGCATGCAAGCTAGCCAGAGAGGAATTGGATTCACAAATCTGTATTATACAGATCAATTCTGACCTCCTCTTGCGTCTGACTGCCCTTTATACCGAATCCCCTGTGACCCAGTCTACACAATAAACTTATCTCTAATACTGCCTAATCCTATCTCCAGCTCTCTGGGTGCTATTTCACACACCAACTGTCTCCTGACCACACCACCATACAACCCATTTTTATGTTTTCCTTCACAGCTAAACTTTGCTAGAAGTTTTTCATCAAGAACTAATTGTGTTAAAGAAAGATTTTCTATTTTCTTACAGGAAAATGTCCAATTTCGTTTTGTACTGTAAGATTTCCAAAATAAGCATAAACAAAGTGAGATGCTTAGTTTTGCTTTGTTCCTAATACTTTGTTTACTCTTTCGTGTGCTGCCTTGTGTTCTTTGACTGGCCAAGCACTCACTGTTTGAAGAACATACTGTAAAAAAAAAAAAAAAAAAAAAAAAAAAAAAAAAAATTGTGAGTTTTCTCAAAATAAGCTTCAACAGATTTTCTACTCAGCTTAAAATTTCATGTTGCAGCCAGATTTAGGATGAAACAACATTGGCACTTCTTGCATCTTGCACACAGCCCTCTGCTTGCTCTTCACTGAGCAGGTCTATTTTCTCTGTACTTAATCAAAAGCACATATTTCTAATGTACATAGAGATGCTTTGATACACTTCTTACGTTAAGCTGCCTCTTCAGTGAGGCAGCTTAATGAAATGAATACTGGCAAATAAACTACATCTAAATCACCCAAAAAGTTGGAACTCTACATAAAAGTTCCAGAATTCAAGACTTTGGTGGAAGCTGTGACATCAACTCATGTAAAACAGTCATTCTGTCTTACTCAGCCTTTTTACATGGTAGGGATTAACTACGTGTCAAGGAGCATCACACAGCCAAAAATCGACCCCTCCATTTTGAAAGCTGAGTGCAACTGGAAAAATCTCACTCTGCTTTTCTGTTTGGTGCCTTTTAAGCTTTACCCCATTCTTTCTGCATCACAATGAAATGACTGCTGGCATGTGATCAGAAACTCAGAAATCCTGGCTCCGTATCAACTTACAAAAATTGACCTGGACATTTTATCCACTTTGATGAGAACATGAATGAAACTTCTTTCTCATTCACTCATGAGGAAAATGCTGCTGCTTAGCACCAGCACAAGTACTCCACTTTGCAACCCACTGAGGAAGCATTGTTGAAATTAATATAAATGTCCTACCTGCTATCTGAATCCTATCCAGCATTTTGTAGTGACAGTCAAAATAAATGACAAGTGGTTGGAATAAGATCCTATCTCTCCGTTTAAGTCTTGATCCAACTGCCACTGAAATTAAATAGGTTTTTTTTGTTGAACAGGAACAGAAAAGTTATCTGAATGTTGGACACTGCAGCTATCCCAAGCCCTCCATTGTACTTCTGGACATTTACCTTCTAATGTAAAACCACAACTTCTACAAGAACACTTTTATTTCAAATATTCCTCCTTTCCATCTGTTGGGAAAGATAAGTTTTTTTCTTATTTGAAATAAAAGTGTGTTTGATAACCAAGATCCTATTCCTAAACCCTGGTGCATAGTGAATCTCTCCACGCACCTCCATCATCTGGAGCTGTGCTGAGCAGGTGACTGGCCTAAGCATTCCTTAGAAACCACACTGCAGTCAGCTGTAACAGGCTTGTCCACCCTGTGCAATTCACTCCTGAGAGCAACAACAGGCTCCCTACAAAGGTCTATCAGATATCTATCTAACAGAAACTCATAGTTAGCAGATAAACAGCCCAAGCTCTAGGAACCTCTGGCAATTATTCTGCTTGCAAAGAAGAGGTCTGTGTTGAAGCAATTTTCTTACTTTCTACTTTTCCATCCAACAAAGAACATCATTCTCAAAACAGGATGAATTGAAGGAATCCAAGCTACAAATCAAACAGCTACAACTAGCAAAACCATCTCCAGAGAGAATTTCAGTCCACGGGGTTAACAGCAGCTATTTAGTAGGAAAAGCACTGCTTATCTCAGATACGCCTGAACCGCCTGTTCTGGACACTGAGGTACCAGTTGCAGTGCTAGTGGCATCAACAGCAAACCTGGTACAGAATAGGCTACATCAGCAAGGGAGCCACATAAACTGGACTGCAGTGCTAAGAGAGGCTATTCCTGACCATGTACAAAGCCAGTGCAAACATCACAGAATCACAGAATGGCCAGGGTTGGAAGGGACCTCAAGGATCGTGAATCTCCAACACCCTGCCACATGCAAGGCCACCAACCTCCCCATTTAATACTAGACCAGGCTGCCCAGAGCCCCATCCAATCTGACCTTGAACACCTCCAGGGACGGGGCATCCACAACCTCCCTGGGCAGCCTGTTCCAGCACCTCACCACTCACTCTGTAAAGAACTCAACCTGAATATCAGTGTTTGTTTTTCTATGTTTTCTGTGGATAATTTAGCTGTTTAAGTTCCTGACAAATCTGTAAACTCTTTAAAGTTTCTCTGTCCCAGCAGAACTGCTGGATGGATTTTCAGACCATGAGTGGTTGAGAGCGAGTCTTTTGATATGGACATTCCAAGTAATAAAAGGAAACTGTCAGATTTGGTACAGCAAAAATCTCACACAACAACATGAGATCCCTCCAACGTGACTCATGGCCTATAACCCTGCTGGAAAAATACACAACCAGTCAGACTTGGGACAAGTTTATAAATATGAAGCATGCTTCTGCAAACCGATACGCATTTTGGAAGACTAAAACACAGAATCAAGTTGTACTGCCCAGCTTCAACCTTAACAATGGAAAACTTAGCTGTTTTGCAAAAGCACTGACTTGTAAACCAGACACGTCACCCAAACCTTGTGAACTTCTTTCAGTCCAGATAGATTAATATTGGTCAAAACTAATTAAAAAAACATTGTCTTGCCCTCTAGCAACAAAGTACATACAAAAAGCACTCTGCATTGCAACCCTCCACTTCACATAGCACTTGGAAAAGTCAAGTCTGGAGCAGCAGCAGACGGAGAAGGGGGTTATGGATTCTGGTGTATACTGTCAGAGCACTGTTTATTCTAATCAATCAACTGAAAAAGTAGCAGCTGAGAGTAATTATTAATAATCAAGTAAAATTGGATTATTTCTCTGCACTGCAGTGTTGTCTGGATTGAGAGGCTGGTGTAGAAAAAGTTCATCAGAGCAAGCTACTGCAGTAAAATTGCTGACCTCAGCAGTTCATCAGAGAAGGTGGAAAAGGGAACCTCAACTAAGCATATGGGCAATACAATCTGCTCTGCATGAGGTATAACAAAAATAATTACTGGAAGGCAGCTGAGTCTAGACAGTCAAATCATCATATAGCCAGCTGTATATCTAAGTGACAGTATTAAGACCTACTGCCAAAGCTTTTCAGTTCTGAGGGATTTGTTTTTTGTGACTCTTCATTTCTGAAAGCAGTCAGCTCCCAGTTCCAGACATACTGACTGTAAGGAAGGGGTCTGGATCTTGTGTGAATATGTTTTGCCCTCTGTGCAGCTGTGGTCTTGGTTGATCTTATTCTCAAGCAATGGAATGGAAACACTGCATTATACAATGCATGCAATGTATACATGCAATATGATTAAATATACATCAGAAAGGAATGCTATACCAAACACTCTGCAATATACTCAAGTCCAGATATTTGATGTTTGCCTAAAACAACCACGATGTGGCACTGCACAGAGATATTCTTACCCACAAACACAAATACTGAACTATGACTAAATAACTTGCACTGTTACTGCAAAAACAATGGCTCAGCAACTCCATTAACTAACTTGTAGACAAAATTATATTAGCCATTTGTGTCCATGAGTGCCTTATCCATACAATTACACACGTATCTTTTAAGTGCTTTGCAAACAAAATTTAAGAGCCTTCATTTGAAAATTTAACTCAGACTCAGTATTAACAGTCACTCTGGGTATTAGCCAGAGTGAACTGTCCCTTGCAGTAAACGGAATTGTATCAATGCACAAAATCTAAGCTGCAAGCCCTAAACTCCAAGTAAGAAGAATACTGCCCAGTTACACAGGGAATACACTGTTGCTACTGAAGAAAGCAGAACTTGGAGTTCTTTGACATCTCTGTGCACAAGACCTCAGCCAAACAATTGAATTACCACAGCAAACATTTTCTAACAACTTACTAATTACATTTTCAAATTAAATATTTACTTCTATCATGAGTATTTCTATATCATCAACAGAGTCTGTCATTTCCCCATTAACTTTAGCAATTTCTTAAATGAAAATAATCCTTTACTTAAAGGGTGCAGAACAGAATCTTGAGAATTTCAGTTCCCTCAGAACTTCTGGATGATACAGTATGCTACACAACCTCCCAACACAGGAACAAAGGATGTGACAAGCAAAAGCTTTTTCTCATTACCTGCAGCAAAACACTGTTTTTGGTGTCCCACTGCAAGCACCAGGTATGACAGTCTACTTATTTCTAACGTTTATATTTTTTTCTCCATTTCAGGAAGTGAGGAGAGAAGAGAGATGTAGTTTAATGTGGTGGGGGTTTTTTTTGTTTTTTTTTTGTTTTTTTTTTGTTTTGTTTTTGTTTTGTTTTTGTTTTTGTTTTTGTTTTGAGTCAGATCAGTCTGGAAAAGTTTTGATAGTGTCATCTACCAGAATAGAAGCACTAACTGCAATGTTAGTGTCTGCTTTAGACATCAGCGCACACAGCAGCAGGTAGGAACAGAATGAGAAGAAACAGTGCTGGCTAGTCAGCACTCCAGGTTCTCTGCTTGTGTGGGAAGAAAGGGTTTAGTCCGCCTTGAGGTTCACTTTGCTCTCCCCAGTTTGTGCAAGACCAGAAATCAATCAATTGCACTCTCTCTTCTCCTTCTCTTCCTGGGAAACACTGCAGGAATATCGTGCCCAGGATCTTGTTTAAATCCACGACTCTTCTCTGTCAAGTCAATTCCTCCTATCCTCCCTCAACCTCCTCCTCCCCCCCAAAAAAAACATCCCCTCCCCCTCTCCCTGAAAATGGGTCTTCTGAGCTCGTTTTGCTAATGTATTCTCAAACCAAATTAGGGGCCCTGACTCTCGGTGAAGTTCGTGAGTTAGTCGCCACGATGCACTGAATTAAAGATACCATCTCGGACTCAAATCAGATTAGAGCCCACACACACACATGCAAAAGCCCACTTTCTAATCAATTTTATAAAGGGCCTTCAGCAGAGATACACTAATGGTATTGAGCTAAGATCTTTAAACTAAGTCTGCAAGAAGTCTGCAGAGATAAAATGCACACTGTATTAAAGAGAAAGCTCTTCACTGCGCCCTTCCCACTGGGAACCCAGTGCACACTGGAAGAGCACCTCACAACACTAAGCAGTGTTGTGTGGTGCTCTCCTGAACCCAAGACGTTCCCTCCCACCCTCCTCCTGCAGACCTTTAAGTCCTTTCTTTCAGTTATTGTCAAGCTGCAGCAGAAGGTTCCTGCACAATGGGCAGAAGACATGGGAACTATGATGCCCTGGTATGTGCTAGGAATTAGACATAATGAAAACATGCAGAGCTTTTTAGACCTTTTCCATAAATCTATAATCAGTGGGTGAGTGACCACCTGCTCAGGTTCAATCAGACTTCTCCTTCAATGCAGCTGCCTGCAATCATGTACAAGATGTGAGGCACTGCCATGCTGGTTGGTGCATATAACTGGGATGCCACAGCAGCCGCCTGCTGAGTCACTGTATGGCAAGGGGCTTCCCTTACAGCAGTAGCTGCGCACACGTTTCTTCACATCCTCCTGTCCTCATGTATCTCTGGTTAGCAGTAGAAAGTCTCATGTGTGGCACCACGTTTAGCTCTCTGAAACCAACTCTGGAAATTGAAATGTGGAGCCCAGAAAAGGAAGAGCAAGATAACATAAAATAAAAAATTGTTGGGCAAGACTGCCCACAGATGGTGGCTTTGAAGGGAAGGCAGAAGAAAGGGTTTATAAAAGAAGCTGAAATTGGTGATTTAACAGCGCAGCAGTTGCTTGGCCACCAACAGACAGAGAAGAAAAGCAAACTGAAGACTGTTTTTGCAAGGTGTTCTGTGTCAGACTAGGAAGCAATTTTTTGCTCTTCTTCAATATTTTCAGTAAAAGCACCTCAAAATATTTCACACACTACAAAGTCATATCTCAGAATCCAGCATTAGTCTTTGTAGCTACTCACTTCCTAAGGTGCTGCTTCTAAGAAAAGGATGAGCAAACGTGCTAAGGTAGCAGAAAACCTGTGTCTTAACAAAAATCCCATCAAAAATAGAAATTCCTCTTCAGCTATGAGAAAAAAATGCTTCTAAGATTCTTAAAAGTTCTCATATGCTCAAGATTTTCTTCATTTCTGAAACTCTACCTAGCTAATTGAATTGTGATTTTCTGCATACACAGCAGAAATTGCTCTCAAAATATTGACAGAAATACATCAAACACAAAATACATTTCTCTGACTAGCTAACATACACACTAGCCTAACAACACACTGGAATGGACGACCTGAACTTTCAGAGGACCAGCCTTGAAAAAAGTGAGCCTTCCTTGCAGTTTTTGGACAGGTGACAGCTCGTAGAGCTGGGCAGGACACCAGTGTCCTCCTGCAGCAGAAAAAATCCCAACAGCAACAATTTTCCAAGGTCTTGAGCTCTGCCACAGTATTAGCACAGAACAGTTTCTCAGAGTTTGGATAGACTCTGCTCTCCCTGAGACAGCTTCAGGCCTCACACTGCTGTGGAGTTTTATAATGTTCATGTGCTGAGGACGATGCCAGTTTTCAATGCAATTAACCTTTACAGCCTAATGAAATGGCTCTATTGGCTATGGTGGCAGCAAGGAGCCCCTTGACACTGGCAGGCTCCTGAGGATGGGTTATCAAGGTTGCAGAGCATCTCTGCTCCACATCTATCCTCAGGCTGCAGCTAATCAATGCCAGACCTGAAAGGAGCAGGCAATGCCAGCCTCAGCACCACATTCCAACACCACATCGATCTCTGGGAGGAAAGGGGACTTGTGTCTGTGCCCACTGATCTGCTGTGTCACAGGCAGAATTCTTCCAGGAATGTACTTGGCAGCATAAGCACCCAGCTGGGAGAAAGGGGAAAATTCCTCAGGTGGGAAAGTTACCTCATACATGATACCATAGCAGCAAACTGTCCCATGGCTTAGCTGATCTAGGATGAAGCTTAGGGCTTTTGTGCATGCTGATTTACCTTCCTTAGCTGAAGTACCAGAGGCACATCAATACTCTCAGGGCTGGGTGACAACTGCTGTACCCCAAGGGCTGAATTTTCTTTCCTCCCAAGAAACAAAACCACAGTCTGTGCATAAAGAGGCCTCTCATCATGCAAGACTAACAGCTTCTTTCCTTGTCCATCTCTGTTGCTCTTCTTTCAATAAAGCTTGCTTTTGCTTTCTGGCATTTTCCAAATATTAGATACATCTTTTAAACATAGATCTGGCTGAAACTTCAAAAAAACACATAATCCCAGAATCAACTGTTCTCTTCCACTGTGAGAAAGATATCCAAGACTTTGCTTCACATCCTACCTGAAACTTTTGTTCATTTGTATAAACTTGCTCAGTGAAAAATAAAGAAAGGGAAGAAGAGCTACCAACAGGTTGGTCTTAGGAGCTTTGAGGTATTTTCTACGTAGAAAATATGCACCTCCCTCTAAGAGATTTTCTTGCTGTCAGTGATGTATGGTCCCATCTTTCTAGGACTGAGTAAAGGCTGTTGAATGACATCCTGTCACAACCAACTTAGGTGCTGCTGGTGGTAGCAAGAGATAAACTTGAGTCATAGCTTTGCCCCAGTTACTGATGTGGGAAGTAATTAACTCGTCACTACTGCCTTTCTTCAAGTTACAAGCTCCCAAGAATAGCAGAGACACAGAGCATTCACATTGGTGGAATTCAAAAGCCTCAACTTGTCCAGTCTGTGGCAGACCAAGGGAGTGCCCTGGCTGAGTGGAGGGGAGAAATGAACCTTCAAGCAGAGAAAAAAGGCACATAACAAAGTCCTGGGAAGCCCCAGGTTTCAGTAAAGAGTCAGAGCCAAGACAGAAAGGAAAAATTGGGAGATGGGGTAAGAAAAAAAAACAAATACCAAAACTCTTTAGACTCCAAAAGACGATAGAAAAGCAAAACAAAAACCATGTTCTGGTAACCGTAAATCAAAGGCAATCTGCATCAGTTCGCAGCAGATCTGCGTCAAAGGGAGATTTTCAGCAGGTAAGCAGGAGAAGCAAGAAAACCACTGTATCCTTTGTCTTTGGAACGGAGTATGCATAGATGCAGGGCATGGACAACACAATATAGATGCTGCCAGGGCAAAAAGGTCTCTGAAATTAATGCTTACGCATGCAATGCAATACACAGGGACCTGCTCTCAAAGGAGGATATTTTCCAGAACTGCAGAATGTGCTTATCTCCATATCTGAGTGTGAAAATCAGGACCGCACATACAGTATAAGTTTATATACACACAAATATAGAAGCCTACTTGTAAAGAGGAAAAGGCATCTTTGCCATTCAGCTCCGAACGAGCAAGAATGCTCTCATCTTTCTCTGACCTGTGTCAAGGTAGAACAGGTACACTTGTGCTGCACTTAAGATTTCATCTAGACTATAGAGATTGAAACTAAAGGACTTGGTATGCGGCACCAGTCCCCAAGAATTTCTTTTCACTAAAGCAAAAGTAGAGAACAATCTGATTTGTGTGACTGTGATAGGGCTGGCTTTATTATTAAATGCATTACTGTCAGACCCAAAGCGTTCGTCTCATTAAAGTATCTTCTCATAAGAACTTCCATTCCAGAGACAGATTAAAGAAAGGAGATATTTCAATCCACAATTTACCAGCAGGGGAGAGAATCAGAGACTTAAGTCTCTGCTCAGATCACCTAAGGAACTTATAGAAGACCTGGGAACCGAGCTTTGATCCTGATCCCAGATTTATAGCATTCAACTTCCTTATGAAACAGAAGTTAGGAGAACAGCAGAATCAGAAGAGATACTTTGCATGCTTCCAAGAGCACGAAGTATATTTAATTTATTGGTAGGGACAGAATACCACAGAAAATGAAATAGCTTTTTATTAAAAACCAACAACAATAACCACCACTCATCACAAAACCTTTAAAATTTGCTCCAAAACTCACGCTAAAAGTACATCTAAGGAGTTTTCAGGATTTTTTTTGTTGTTGTTGTTCCTTTGTGAAATGTTTGCTTACATTTATTTTCATTTATCTTAAGAAAAAAATTATTTTCACTGAGAAATGAAAACTATACAAGGACAACTCATTTCAGCATAGCTAGAAAAAAATCAATTTCCTCAAGTTAAAGTTTTACTCTTTCCTTGAGAAGGAAAAAAAAAATAATCCTAGAGAGAATTCCCACCTGCTGGGAACATGAACCAAATAGCAAAATGTAGCTCTCAAGAGCAGAAACATCTGCCGAGTGCCTGTAAAAGGAAGTAAACAAGGAAGGGACCCTATCTTTCAGGACAGAAAGCATCAACGCTGCACTCTGTGAGCACCGCAGCCAGGTTTGGGGAGTCTGTGCTGCCATCTTCAGGGATGCTCGCTTTTTTTCCATGACCCAAAATCACAGACGAAGGCAAACAAAAAGGAAAGAATTTCAACATAAAGACAGATAACAAGGAGATGACAGCTCCACTCTTTTCCCTCCAAAATTGCTGGGTGCCTTGTGGAGAATCATGGAAATTAAAACTGGGAGTGCCAAATAAATCCTGCCTTGTCCATACGCTCCCAGGCTGCAGTAAAGCTAATAATTGGTGCCTAGACCTGTCCGATTTCTCTCTATTCTTCTAATCCAGAATAGAATCAGGTGATTATTCAGTGTACCTCAATAGCAGATGCTCAGTTGAGGCTAATAACCATCTTCTTTACAAAGCAATTTCAAAAAGAAAGAGAGACCCTGACCCCTTCCCACTGGGCTGAATTAAAATGAAACAGTTAATTGTGTGCCCACAGGGTACTCAAAGTCCTGTTTTGTGAGAATATATCACAGGTATTCAAAAATTTCATGTACGTGTTATTCTTCCTCAGACTAAACAGCTAGATTTGAGAGGCTGTGGGGATAAATGCTGCATAATAGCAAAGGTAAATTGAAGAAGACAAATCAGAATCTCCTTGTTTCTGACCCAGCAGTCATATATGTATCTCAAATCATTCCAAAGTGCCTTTTGATGTGTGCAACTGTTTTGGTTTTGTTTTTTATTTTTATTTTTTTTAAAGAACAATCCATCCTACAGGGCTGTGAACTCTGTCATTTCCCCGACTTTTTACCTTGTCACAAGTATTTCACATTTTTTTTCCGAAATTGCTTCACAGCCGCAGTGTCTTTGCAGACACATGATTTTCAACCTGAAAACACAGCATTGATAAGTTGAATTTTGTTGTGTTTTCAGGTTGAAAATCATGTGTCTGTTCCCCAGTTGCTATGCTGGGGACTTTCTTTACTGGTCATAACTCTGAACAAGTTCAAGCCATGCTCTTCAGATCTCCATTGCCCTCTGGCCTCACTGCCCCCCAGTAAATCTGAGTGCTTCATCTTCTCAACACATCTACATGACAGAATAAGAAATAATGTTTTTATTCAAATTAAGCACCAACTATAAGCTCCTACATAGGTCAGTATAATGGCTGAAGGTTAGAGATATAAAACTGCACTATCTGTTTTATTAACAACCTATTCTTCCTTAAAGCTTTTGGCTTTGTATTTTATTTCACCTAGGATACTGTTATTACCTCACAAAATTGAAGACTTCCTAAAAATGACTTAGGTCATTTTTTAAAAATGGCGATTTACAGTGAGTTAGAAGCTTAGAAGTTAGACTGTAACAGAAGATAAGTAATAATGTAAATTTCTGAGTTGAAAGTTAATCAGAACTCAAGCATCCACCCAATAACCAATACTGCAGTGCCACTACAGGTGCCAGGCTGAGATGTTGGCAACAACTCTAGCTCTCATAAAGAAGAGACTCCTATACTGGAAAAGTAGATTGAACAGAGCAGAAAGCAGTTGCTTAGCTGATAGATTATTTTTAAACCATTCCAGAAGATTTAATAGACAGCCTCTCCTCAGATCATGCTGCCCTTTCAGTGATCCATCACATGCAGCCTAGTCCATTTGTTTTGAGCACCTTACCAACATGCACCTGCCTTCCTCCATGCCATCCTTCACTTCACAATGGACTGGTTGATGCTGCCTCACAGCAAGCACCCACAACACTTCCTTCTACAAGACCTGCACTACTAGAAGCACTGACAGAGAGCAGCTCACTAATGATGAGTGAGATGCACAATGAAGGACTCACGCTGTTGTTTCAAAATCTTTCAAAAAACATAAGTGCACTCGCAGTCAATAAGATTGGGCAGATTGCTTTTCTTTTCCCAGTCCTGGCTTGCTGCTGGGCTGGGGGAAAAACAGAACTAGCAAGCCTTTATTCACTTGGCTTTCTGATCTCTCTGCCTTGGTGCCTCCTCACTGCTTTCCAGACTCGCGCCAGGCCTCAGGGCAGTACCACCTCTCAGCACACCTCTCGCAGCAGGCAGCATGCCGCGGCCCAGTCCTGGGAAGAGGCATTCCTGGTATTGTCCTTGGGAAAACTGCAAAGCTGCTGCTCTGCAACTCCAAGTCTGAACACAGTTGGGGAGGAGTGAAGCACACTGGGTTTGTGGGGCTGCACAGAGAGACGGACACAGGGCCAGATATAGATGGGACAGCAGCAGCTCGTGCTGGCCACTGCAGAGTAGCATGAGCGGAGCCAGCATGAGGCAGCTTACCCGAGCAGTGCTTCAGTTGGTGCAGTAATATCAGCCTCACACTTTCATGAG
Source organism: Meleagris gallopavo (assembly GCF_905368555.1). Classification (NCBI taxonomy): domain Eukaryota; kingdom Metazoa; phylum Chordata; class Aves; order Galliformes; family Phasianidae; genus Meleagris; species Meleagris gallopavo. The sequence continues at coordinate 38,352,995 of NC_139408.1, read as the reverse complement.
CGCTAAGTTCACACAAAAATGTTTTTTTTTTAAACCCACCACAGGCGATTAAGCTGTGATCTAGATTAATTAGCTGCCATATTTCATGTTTAAAACCAGAACTGGCCTGTGCTGACACTGAGGAAACTTATAATTTTTTCACTCATACCTAACGGCCTCTGGTTTTTCACGCTGCCTGGAGGCAAAGGGCTGCTCTCGGCCGCACACTGCTGGGCCAGGCTGTACTGCACCCACTGCCAGCAGCCATTCTGCCACACTCCCGGGATGGGTGAGGGTGGGGAACCAGAGATCTCCTGATGGAAGTGCTGACCCTGCCGTAACCCATGTGTCCCAACCAGCATTGCTTCAGTGTTAAAAACAAAAGATTGATGAATTGCATAATTTACTTTTATCGCTGTTAATTTTTCTGAGTGCTGCTGGTTGGTAACTCCTGGAAGCTAACAGGCTCCTTTGGCCACACAACATTTACTCCATCACCGCATCTGGAGGCTAAAGCTGTGTCCTTGCCCTTCTGAGGGATAAGGGATTGTGACAACGCACATCAAGAAAAGGACGTCTCACAGAAGTATAGCATTTCTTCATGGAAACAGGGTTCACCTTCTGCCTCCTGTTTCCTGTGAAGGTCTTTCACTTTGCACTTTTAAATCCTTAAATAAAGAGGAGACAAGCAACAATTCTGTTTACACAACATCAGAGGTTAGCTTTACCAAAACTAAGTTGAGATGCTAGACACTCCTCTTCAGCCCCTATTTTGCTCCCTGTCCATTAAAATTATAACAAATACTGTTCAGTCTGCCTCTCCAAAGCACCATTCAACAAGGAGGCAACAGGTAGTGCCTGGTAATCCTGCAACACAGCACTGAGACTTGAAACTAGCAACAGTCTGTGGAGTGGGCCAGAAAAATCTTTACAAATTGGCTGTAGTCCTCAGTTTCCTCCTATTCCAGCTCATTGAATGCGAGTTGCTTTTTCTCCCAGGGTTATTCTATAATTTCTATCACACCAAAACGTACAGCTGAGCTATTCCTTCTTTCACACTGAGTCAGTGTTGCTCTAATTCACACCCAAGGCTGCACAGGTCTCCACTCTACCCTGCCATGCTGCACTTTTCCTGCCTTCTCCGCTCCCTTGGAGCAGAAGAGCCACACAGGCCTCCTACCAGCTGCTGATGTGCATCTTCCTTCTATAGTTGCAGGGATGCTAAACACACTGTAATAAATCTCCTCATCCCATGGGAACAGTTCACTTTCCTCAGGCCCCATGACATTACACACAGCAGCTCTTTCCAATGTCAAAAGCACCATTTCAAAGCTGCTCTGCCTTCTGAAAGATCCTGCTGCCCTATTTCTCTTCTCCAGCCTGTGCAATTTACCCCTCGCACCACCCAGCTTTCAGGTTCCCCGCAGTAGGTGCAGGCAGCAGGCTCTGCTCTCAGCCAGCAATAGAGGACACTGAAGGGCTGTTAGGTGGGAGGAACCCTGCGTGCTGGCATGAGCAGTCTTTACATGCGTGCTTCTTCCTTGCCTCACAAGGACATCGCCGACACTTTCTCTTTGTGGCAGAGAGACAAAGCAAGAGAGTCTGCAAATTTGAAGGAAAGTCCAGTCAAATGGTCACACAGTGCCTGTAGAACTAAAAAGGTGAGAGAAAAACACAGCAGTAGTTTCACAAGGCTTGACCCCAATTTTTAGGCAAATCCTCATTCAATTTTAGTAGACCAAACCTATGCATATGCTAGAAAATTTTTTCTCTCTTCCTGTCATCTCCCCTTCCCTTAAAGCTGTTGTATCCAAATTCCAGCTTTCTGCAGGAAGAAATGGTTCTGTATTTTCAGTGCACATTCAGTAATTTAAATGAGAAAAGTGGTCAGAAATAGATTTTTCCTACTATGCATCAGAAAGAAGCCTTAGTCAAGGCAAGACAAGACACAGACACAGTCACTACTGTCCTGGGCTTTTTGTTCACCATCGCTCTGTCACAGTGAGAGCTCAAGCTTCATGACCCAGATATTATCCTTGCTTTTCTCTCCTCCAGCTCACCATCTCCAGTCAAACACAGCTCAGTGGAAGGACGCTGTTTACAACCTGAAACGCTCAAGATCATTCTGCACTATCAACTCTCCTTCAGATCTCCTGTCTAGAGCAGCAGGACACCTCCTGGCATTGCTTTACGCATTTCCTAGCAGCATCAGGGGTTAAACAATACTACAGAATCAGATGGTGTTAAATTTGTATTTCCAGCCCACAGGTGAATAACAGGGAGATTTTGCTTAAGGCACAGTTTGTTACATTCGCTTTCTATTTTTTTTTTCTCAATTTTCTCCACTGTTATAAAGATGTAATTGCTGTTGAGTTTGATGGCATTTACATATATATTTTTAAAAAGATCTTGAAACAAGATTCAGGTCTGCACATTTGTCTTGTTCTAGTCTCCTTTTTCCTTCACCCAGGCCTTCTTCTTCCGTAGGTTTCATCTTCACAAATTTGGCAAAGGACATTCTCATCTAGAGCTCTCCGGAATTCTCCACATGCTGGAATGCTTCTTTGGAGACCTCCTTTACTCTTCTCTGCTGTGTTTTCATCCCAATAATATTCTTTGCAACTTCAGCAAGTTCACACTTCACCACCTCTCACACCTCATTTGGCATTTTGTCCTCTGTGCATTTTAGCAATGCATCAAACTGCTCCCCAATTACCACTATGTAGCCTTCCCCAACATATTCCAAATTATTCCCAAAAGGCTGAAAGAATAATTTCATGCATCAGAAGCATGAAACTTGAACTCTGAAGGAAGTACCCAGTGATTTGAGGCACTAGCAGCACCTAGCAGAGTTTTAGATGAGGAAAATGACTCCCCATACAAAGATTTAGGGTTTTATTGTTTATTTTCCCCTTCATACAATCTCTTATATCAGTTCCAGGTATATCTTCCCCTACTGTGATGTTGAGTTGAACGGCCTAATATTAGTGTTGTGCCAGTTTTACACTTCCATATGCCACCTGATTTTGACAGTTACTTGTCATTTGCTCAGGTATAAATGACAGCCAATTCAGATCCAAAGCAGCTTAGAAGACAGTTTTAAAAGTAAGTTCCCAAACATGCTTGAAGCTTGTAGATGGCTTCTTCATCTTGTGGCTTCTGCTTGTCTTGTTTCCCATATAAATTCTTAACACCAGCCTCTTCCTTCAACAACACTGACAACATTTCATGGTTGTTAGTTGCTTTCAGATGATGAAATAACCTGATATAAATTACCTATTGCTGTGAGTCAAAGAGAATGTGTGAGCACAATTGTTGCTCCAGGAAGGCAGGCAGCAAGTACTGACTGTATCATTATAGGCAGAAGGTTTTTTTTTTTTTATCATCATAGAAGTTATTTTAACCTGATTTCCTCCTCCAAGATTTTTCTCTATGATATCAAAAAATTTTTTTTGATGGCTCAGTAGTCCACATCATGAGAAGTAGCAAACCTTTATCCTAACTCTCACACTGGTGATGTATCAAAGATGCAGTGAGACTACCCCAATGTCACTGTACCAGAAGAAACAAGAGACATTGAGGACTGGGGCCAGAAGTCACAACAGGCAATCAAAAAATGAATGGATTGCTCTCTGTTAAATCTGCACTTAATTGTTGCTCACTGATACTCATCCACTCTGTTAAGAAAAGAATCATATTAGACCACCTACTAGTAATGAAAAGATAAAGAGACTATTTCAAACAAGTATGCTGATATTAATAATATATAATGCAGACATGGTATATTCTAGTCTCGATGAGAAATTAGCTACATAAATTCCTGCATCTCCTGATGAGACAGAATTGATGCTCTCAGTGAAGTAGTTATGAAGTTCAAGCCAATGTATCACCTGTGGATTCTTAACACAGGCTGCAGTAGCCCCACGATTCAGATCCTGGTGACCCAATTACTCTCCCAGCTGCCCATCACCTACACAAGATACATCACAATACTCTGTCCATGAACTAGGTAAGGAATACTCTTTCACACAGGTTTTACCTCAACTAATCTAAAATGTCTAGGTTTCACATTATTAGGGACAGACTGGCAAACTAGATACTTTAATACACCAGAAAATGGTTTGATAGGCTCAAGTACGAAGAAAATCATAAGATTGCTTCATTTAGGAAACAAACATATCAAAAGAAACAAACACATCAAAAGAAGTAAACACAGAGATGCACTCAAAGATGAGAACGTATTTCTCAAAGGTTACAAGGGACTAAGATGGGAAGCTACTCTTTTTCTTTCCTAATCAAGCTTCTTCACAATGAGATCACTCCTTGGCAGACATGGTGACAGCTTCCAAACACTGTATTAGCAGGATGAGGAACAGAGTTTGCAGGACACGACTTGTGATGGATGTCACAAAATCTCCTCAGAGGCTTCAAAAAAATCCATGAAGATGGCAACGCTCTCCTAATGTGGCAATAAGAGCCAGTGCCAAGGTGCCCAGGAGAAATCCACGTATACTTTTTAGAGGACAAAATAATCTGAATGTTTCTAAAGAGCCAGGCTGTGAAAGGTGTGACGGCTGGTCCCAGGCAGCTCCACAGCCCCCGAGCAGGAACGTGCAGTAGTGTTGGGTAGGGCTGTGCACATGGCTTCTGAGCTCTGTCAGTTCCCACCTGCACTACAGCCACAGGCAGGTGCAGGTAAAGCCTCTAGCCATCCTCCAATGAGGATTCTCCTTTCAAAAGACAGTTCTATCTATGCTGCCTTTGTTTATGCCCAAATTGAACAGGCAAATCACCTGCAGTCTGCATATCAGTATTGTTAACCTCCCAAGAATCCCACGTTTGCACGTTTTCCCAGAACAGTTCAAAGACAGAGATGTTGAGAATCTTTAGTGTGACATCAAACTTCTCTTACAGGAGGTGAAATAGCCTCTTCAAGATGCTTTTCCCACCAAGGCTCTGTGTTCCTGGGAAGTTCTTCTGGAGCAGGTATTTGAAAGAATTAATCCGGGTCTCCTCTCACCCATCGGCCTCTTCCTTCTCTACCCAGATATCCCATCTTCTCGATGAAACTCATATCAGGCTCGAGCAACTGCTGCTGAAACAAGCCACCTGTGTCCACTGGCTTCCCTTAACCTCTAACTTCAGATTCAGAAACTGAAATAATTTTATTTATTTATTTTTTTTTTAAATGAAATCTTCATCCCCCTGCTTCCTCACATAGGTGTTGCACAGCGGATTTCTCCAAGAACAGAGTGACATTTAGCATCAGAAAATTTTGGCTGCAAATTTTTTCCTCTGTCTCAAGGGAATAATGGGTTTTCCTGTGCCCACTTTGTGCCAGTTACCTGCTTTCAGCACAGAACAGCCTGATGTCTGTACTGAATGCCGTGCCGTGGTCAGCTAACCAGCAGAGGCAAGCTGAAGATCAGTGGAATTTGGTGCCTTCCTTGAAAGTGCCAGCTATAGGAACACATCACAAAGCATTCACGTACAGTATTTACCTGGTCCCTTTTCTATCTACAGATTTCTGAATCAAATAAATTATAAATTATCTCCTGAGAGGTAGTCAAGAACTTATAATAGACACCAACCGCCCAGCCTCTTTTAATCCATCCAATATTAGACCCGTTATTCATCGGGATAACAATCCTATTTGCAAATCAGCTACCTTTATCAGATAACCAACAGGAGCTAGTACAATATCTATTAGTCCAACAATATCAGCACCAAGATATATAACTGCTTCTGTACAAAAGCCCTTCTTCTAATCCTTCTTAAACTCAACAAGACTGATTGGTTTTTATTATTCATGAATTAATTTTTAACTCTTGCTCCAACAGGAGAATTGAATGTATAATATTTTGCAGACATTGAGGCAAAGGAACAGTAAGCTAAAAAAGCAGACCATCCAAAAGCAGGTATTTTTTCTTCTTTCAACAAACAGTAAGGGGGAGAAACCACATCTTTTTTTCCTCTAAACACCTGGGCAAAAATTCTAAGGAATATGAGTGTATTAAAAGTGCACAAATACTGCATCCGTGTATTGCACGCGGTTTTGTTTTTTTTTTCATAAATAAAAATGGCTACGGAATTGAATTGCTTGATAGTTTTAAAAATAAGTCCATATTAGAACATGAACTCAAGTGGAGAGATTCCTACAGAGATGGTCCGTAGTATTAACTGATTAGTTAGGGCTTACAGCTTCTTCTGCAATGACAGCTCCCTAGCTATAACTGCTAGAAAAAAAGCAACTGCTCTGTTCTAATCTAAAGAATATATCCAAAGGAATAAAAAGAGAGTAATGAGAAACACTATAGTTATTGAAAAAACACAAAGCACATCCCGTCATCAAACAATTTCCGAAGCAAGGGATTCCATAAGGGAAACAACCTACATTCTGTGTCCTGCAAAAACAAAAACACATTGAAAAAGAGAAAAGTTTCCAAAATAACCAAAAATTGAACAAACAAACAAACCTCCAAACACATGACTTTTCTGGTTATGCCACAGGAGCCTAGCTTGCAGTTTGCAAAACATTTTTCAAATTCATCTGTGGCATTTTATTTGAAGAAAATCTTTGCTGATCTTTAAAAATCACAGATTCCAAGATATATCGGTTTATAAACAGAACATCCATTGCCAGTTGTTTGATAGCACCTAACCCTAAATACTTGCTAATTATTATATCTGTTAAGTTGTAACAAAAGCACCAAATATTTTTTTGAGGTACGTATGGCATATTTGGATGGCATTCTGCTTTTATAGAACAGCTTCCATGCACGGCTCTAAAAAGATTTACAAACTTTAATTAACCAACACTCAGGATGATCTTGTGATGAAGACAGACAACTATCCTTAATTTTTATGCATTTACACACGCACACAAATACACAACCACATGCAGAAAGATGTGCGTATGTGAGACTTAACACGGATAACGATTCAAGTGAAACAACACGTAGAATGAACTTGCTCTAAGTTATATATTTCATCTTTTTTTTCCCCTGCTAACTTACAGTGTGCACTTTTATTTAAAAAATAAACATGGACACATATAGCCTGATATACATATGTCCACGCACTTACAGATCTCTGTATACAAGACAACTGTTTCTGTCACAGCTGGGCTCATTCTAGACCTCCACAGTGTGCTTGGTGCCACAACTACGCAACTCGCATCAACTATTCTGCGGGAGATGCTCCTGGCATCATCTATGTCAAGTAATACATACATACATACAGACAGACACATCAATATACTTAACCATCATTTTCAAAAGGTCGCATTTGCTACAATCTATTACGGCCAAAAAAAGCCTCAAGAAGCAGAGTTAACATCCTTCACAAAGCTCAGGCACTGCGACACAAGTGCCCACGTCGGGATTTCCCTGGCTGTGTGTCGACCGTGCCAGCTGCTGTGCCTGCCCCAGTCCCTGGGCACACTGCACTGCTTCTGCACAGCACATCTTGGAAGTCACTGCTCAACAGTCGGGTGCACGGAGAGTCCTGCTCCATCCAGACACCTCTGCACCGCCATCAATCTGATGTCAAAAACTGTGTCAGGCAATAGGCACCAAGGCTTTTACTTTTGCAGGAGAATGTTTTCAGCCTCTCCTTGCACCATTACCCCTCCAGTTGACAAAAATGACCTGAAAACCTCTATCAACAGAAACATAACAACTAAAAGAAATGGAATCAAACTCAGAGGCAAAATGTAGAAGCAGAACCCTACATGCCTGAAAAAAGGCTGTGGAAGAACAGAATTTGTATTCCAAACAATTAAATATCTCTTACTCCTTCCTCTGCAGCACTTTCTGAACTGTTTAAAACCAGGTGGCATTTGCATGCCATCCGTGGTCCAGAAACAAATTAAACTAAAAACACTGCAACTCCTCAAAACTACTGTATAAGTCAATGATTGATTTAAAAAATAAAAAGCAAAGGATGAGGAAATGTATACGTTAAAATGTACATAGGTTAATTCTGGCTCTGGGCACCAAAAAGAATTTGAAATCAAGTCTTTGAGATCAGTAACACTCTATGTTCTCCATTGCTATGCTGTCAAATCTGTGAAAATCTCATTGAAGTAGGGTTTGTTTTGTTTGTTTTGTTTTGTTTTAATAGCCAGGAAACAAACAGCATTGCTGAGAATGAGAAAGTTGTCAGACTAACCGAATAAAAATAAAAATTACACACAAGGCTTCAGAAAAATAAAATCTGTCAAACAATAATTATGTAGTAATTTTCTTTTTTTTTTTTTAATATGGAAAATTACATAAACCTCAGTGAGAAATCTGGTTTGCGATTGCTCATGTCAGCATGTTTTTTAAAAATGTACCAGCGGCAACATGGAAAATCACATTTCTGCCTTATTTCACCCAAATGCTTGCACGTTCCAAAAACGACCGTCTCCTTATGCAAAACCATAACAGGAGAATTGAACATTTTTTTTTTTTTAAAGCTGTTCTTTTGACCTTTCTCTTGAGTGAAAGGACAGCGAGACAATACACTCACCAGCATTGTTCACAATGACGGCTCCATCACCGGAGATTGAGGGCAGTTATTACTAAAAGGAACTTTAAAGTGGCAGGAGAAAAAGAGGAAAAATTATAAAATAACACTTCTAAATATGCCATACCTACAATGAGACTTTCAGGAGAGCAGACACAGAACAACAAGAAATCGTCAGGTAAAAACAGCTGCGGTAAAACACAGGCAATTAATTCAAAACAAAAGGTGCTATGATGAGAAATTCTCTCTTGTTATGCAGCATGTTCTAAGCTGGACGTCCCGGACACACTTCAGTCTTCTACAATACGAGGTTTTCTAATTCAAGAAAAATATAAGATCTCTAAATACATGGTAAATCCAACATCGTCTCCAGGAACGGAAAAGGAAAATCTAGACTGAAGCAAAGGGTTCTCATCAGTTTCTCGTACTCTACCAAGAACAAATTAGAACATACTTCATTTTCCTTCTAAGCTTTCAACAGGATGCAGTATTTGGGAGGTGTCCTTACAGCCATTACAAAAATTGTATGAAAATGGCTACCTGTGTCTACACTACATCTCTTTCCTTTCACATGCACAACAACGCGGGAATAAATAAAACCGTGTCCAAAACCAGGACAGTCCTATTATCACCATTTTATTGCAATTTAAGTTCCATCTTGAAAAAGAAATGAGGTGACATTTGCCTGAGAAGGCAAAGGAGTCCTCTTTTCTTCACATACATACAAGTTTGTGATTTTATGAATAGATTCTGCATTGTTCACTAAATCCTTACAGGGCAGGAATATTCTCTGTAGGATGACTAAAGTCAGCCGAAGGGTGACTAGGTGCAGATTTGCTGGGATCCCACAAAATGAACAGGACTTCTCATCCATTTTTTCCTCTCCCATTCAGAAAGGGAGTGCAAGAAAATTCCAGCTCAGCAGGGACACAGAGCCATCGCAGGTTGTGCGATAACAGCTTGCCACCTGCTTTTCGCAAGTTGTCTTTGCGAAGTGCAAGGGGCACTGAATAGTAACGTTGCCTGTGGTGATAGGAATGCACTGAACAGCTCAGTATGCAAAAGCACTTACTAGTACATAGTGCTCTTCACAAAGGGCATTGCAGAATGCTTTCCAGACTGTCAGAAGTGCTAGGACAGGAAATATTAGCGCGTGTGCCGCAGGAGGAATGTAAGCACTTGCCATCACAATAAAATAAGGTATTAGCAAACGTAGGTACAAAGCTGCTCACAGCAAAAAAAAAAAAAAAAAAAGAAAAAAAAAAGATAATTTTATAAGGAACAAAAAGACTCCTACCAAACAGCAAACTTAGCTGCAGTCAGACAAAAAGGAGCATTTCTTTGCAAGATCAGCAAGGGTTAACAGCGGCACACAAGCTCCCGTCCAGTCAAGATAGGGTCAAACGATGTGCAGTGAAAGTTTCAAGTCCTCAATCCCCCAGAGCTTGTTTGCTAATTACATTTGCAATTACAAACATGACAAATATATTATTATACAGTGCGTTCCACCTTGAGCAGGCACGTTCTCCTCCTGGGCAGCCACAGCCAGCAGCCACGCTCATGAGCACAGACAGAATCAGAGCACGCCGTGCTCCAGCTGCAAGGCATGTTCTGTGGGCATCGCTACTGCTTCGAGGGGACAGGACAAGGCTGGGGAGAAGCAGGGCAGCAAGGATGAAACAGATGCAGAGTACGTTACAACAGCTTAATTCCTCAGTAGTAAAACTTATCAGATCGATAACTATTAGTAATAAATAATACTAAATTCTGTTCCTGATGACAGGCACCACACACTCTGCACATGTAAGCTGCGTAGGGATGACTACATTCAGAACTCAAACGCGGTCAATACAGGGATGGCAGAAAGAAATTAAGGTTTTCCTCTCTCCAGCAGGGTCACCAAAAACGAGTACTGCTAGCATTGCCTTTGTAAAGTCCATTCACTAAACAACCAACCATCTGATTTGTAGGTTTCTGCTGAAGCTCTGATTCTGCTATTTGCCCCCCCAGTTTCTATAGCAGCATTACCTAGAAAGCTCAATGCTGGGGTCTGGGCACACGCTACATTTCCTTCCTCTCAGTGCATAAACTAAAAATTCTGTACTGTTCTGGCTGTAAAGTTAACAGCAGGAGATCCATGGATTAAAAAAATAGGTGTTACTGGGAAGAATTTCCCAGTATCCACAGTCTGCAGCAGAGCTACTGCCTTGAAACACTGGCTGCTACGAACCTTGATTCCCAATCCAAGAAGTAGGAATTAGGAGGAAAGGCTGGAGAAAGGATTTTGGCTTTCATATCCAAGCTGTGCCAGCATCTGTTTTTACTTTTACTATTTCTTCCTCTATTTAAAATTCTCTTTGATATTTCAAATTCCGAAGCAATTCTACCACATTCCTAACAAAAACTGTGAAGTCCACTGGTCTCAGGCTGAAGTCCTTTCCATTCTCCCTTCTTCAAGCCGTAAAAGCACTCGTATTCTTTGAGCCCGTGCAAATTTGGGAAACAGACGCACTGACACAATGCACAGAACTTCTTATTGAGCTAAAATTATTGGGAAAACACAAGATATTTCAAATGACAAGGAATTCTGAGCAGCGGTAACAGAGCTGAAGCGGGGCTGGGGAACAGCAGCAAAAAGGGCACTGAGGATACAGCAGTGATTCCCTGGAAAGGGAGAAAACGGGATGTGAAATCTCTGTCACAGCAACTTTCTCTGATGCAATCTCTCCAAAGTCTTTCCCCTCTCAGGCTAAATGCAATATTTATTGATTACTTCAAATCAATACAATGAAAAAAATCCTACTTTTTGAAATATATTGATCTTTCCATATTTCTCAATAATTGATAATGATTAGACCATCTTTACTTTCACAAGTGGAATTGGAAAAGGAGGAAAAAGTTAATACAAATGTTGTAAAGGCACCAATTTCCTCATCAGCCTCGTGCTCAATACGCACAGTACACCAAGACCCTATTCTGCAGTGGGAGTTTAGTCAGGAACCCAGCAACCAGGCTGCTTCCCTTACAGAGGGTTTTCAGTTTATTCTGTCAATAAAGCACACAACTCCCTCCCTGCGCTCCCCAGTTAACAACTCCTCCCTGCCCCAGACTTTCAGAGACAGTCAGACCAGACCACTGCATTCAGCTTCTCTGACTCAGATTTCCTCCCATTCACGGAATACAGACATTTCCAGTAACCTCTCAAATTAAGTCACATTTCCTCAGTCTGTGCATTAGAGTCAGTGACAACAACTTCGTCAATTCTCTGCTACAGGATCCAGAATTTGCCGTTTCACTGACTTAAAATTCCAATGTTATACCTTTCCGTTCCTCTATCAAACGTACCAGATATTCCTTTCAACTTTTCCTTTCTGCCCATAAAATAATTTTCATTTTTATCAGATCAGTGACTCATGTGTCTTTCTTGTACATCAGAGGAAACAGTGTAAGAGACATAGCATCTGGCAGCATGCCCTTACTTGCCAGTGATTTTTATTTTCCCTTCATTATGGTTACATTGGTCAGTTTCTGTCTGTCATGGAGAATATTAATTAGAAACGGAGATGGCAATTTTGCAGTCCTGTCAGTATTTCTCGTGGCAGCTATAGCTGGGCAGAAAAAAATTCTCTGGGACATAGAAGTTGATACATAAAAGTAAAGCTGCCCCCTTTGAAACAGCCTTAGGTTTGCATGTGAGAGATGCACAATACCGATATTCAGTGTGACTGTATCTATGTACGTGCGCACAACTCCATATAAATATTTATATATGCACACACGTTTGTGTGAATATAATCACCTATTTTGTCTGTCTGGATGCTGTTCCCAGTGCCTGTAAGCGCACTCTCTTCCCGCTGTACTGCAGACTGACATTGTCAGTACAGTGTAACTAATGTATTCTCACCATACACCTCACCTGAGAGACGAACTGCAGGTACAAATCACTGCCTTTGTTAGCTTCCCAACTGGAAGTCACGCAAAAGGTTGTCCCTTGGAGCTGCATCACCGACCCCAGGAATAATTCTCCCAAAGGTCGGTACCAAAAGGTAGAAAGTGGTCACCAAAGAGCAGATTCCTGTACAGGAAACCAAGCACATACACTGCCGTAGGGTGCACAGGGTCAAAAATAGAGGGTCAGTATCAGGAATCAGTATTTCCTTACTCTCACTGCAAGACCCCATGCTGAGGGAAAGCACTCAGCCCACCAAACGGAACGTCCCCGGTTCCCGATGCGATCGCTCAGACCTGCACACACAGAGAAAAGGGAACTTCCACTGCTTCAGCAAGACGGATCCAAAACCTCAAGAGTGTGATGAGGGATAATGAATTCCTTTCCCTTGTTCATTTTTGTTTGCTTTTGAGTGCATTACAAATATTAAGCTCCCCTTAAACTCCAAGGTGAACAGAGTCACCTTTCCTCTCCTTTGCCTTGGTTATAGTCTCTCTCCATAGTTGCAAGGTGAAATACAGTTTCCAGGTAACTGTATGGATCCCCTATTGAGTGACTACAGCTCCTTCTCCAGCCACATTCAATCCTTCCTCCCATTTTCTCCTATAGCTTAACAGGCAACTAAACAAGAGGCAGCCTGTGATATTTAGAAATTCACACTTAAATTAAGGTTTAATTTGACGACAAATGCTGCCCACATAATTTAAAGCTTTTTTTTTTTTTTTAAAGGAAAATAACTATGAAAATATTTTTCAGTGATTAACAGTCAGAAAGAAGACTCACTCAGAACAAAAAGGACGATATGCTCACACAACCAGCAAGTAACACAAGCACAACTGCAATACCTGTATTTACCCAATACGTTCATAAATAACTGTGTTACAGTGGGGGAAGAAGCAGCTCAAAAAGCATATATTGGGTCAACTTTTATCCTCGGCTACAAGAACGCAAGCCAAAATCTAAACCTAACAACACGAGAACGTAAACCCAAGCAATAGCAGACACACTGCATACACTTCAATTTTTCCATGCTTAGGGCTTCTCACACCTTTTCCTTCTCTCACCAACTTTTCCCAGACTTAGCCATAATTCCCCACTTCATCACTGCACTCTTCTAATTAAACAAAATAAAATGGATTGAGATATTTAAAATGGTATTTCTTGGTCTCCCTCTCCCGACCTCATCAGTGTTAGGATGGCAGCTGGCTGGCACACGCAGCAACGTCAAGCACTCCTCTCAACTGAGAGCACTACGACAGATTCTCATGGCAAAGAGCAGATCTGCCAACCGCAAAGCTGTGGGGGCTCAGCAGCACTTCCCCAGGGCCACCTCCACCTGCCTGCTACGTGGCCAAAGGGTTGGGAACGCAGTAGGGCACTGTTCCTGAGCTGGGAGCTGCCCGAGAGCCCCTGGTGATACAGCACAGGGACAGCAATCCAACGTGCAGATCCCTTCTCACTGCTTTCATGCTGTTGGAGTTTCTTTTCTCAATTCCAAAACTAGAACAAATAAAAAGTTAAGAGACACTATAGCAAGTGATAACGATATACCCTTTTGACTGTGGCATTTTCTTCTGTTGTTTTGTTGTTTGTCTGGTTGGTTTTTAATGAAGGTAAATGCACTTTGTATTTTTTTTGACTTAATGTTAAAAGACTCCCAGAAGCACACAGAATACATTTCCCTCAAGAAACTGTTTATTTTTAATTCAGGATGGAGCAGCCATAAGTGAAGCAGTGGAGAAAAGAAAATCACACGGGTTAGACTATTAATTTCTATCAACAATTCTAAGTCACATTTTAATGAAACGCTGGAAGCGGGGGATTAAAGTAGGGAGAAACGAGCATAAGGACAGACAATATCAGCAAGCAAGACAGACGGATAAAGGACAGCTGTAATAAGGAAAGAGAGATCAGTATCATTGCGGGTTCGGTTGGTTTTAAGTGTTTTAATTTTACTAAATAGAATGTGTTCTTAAAACAAACACAATGAAACCGGCAAATGACCTCGCTCCTAGCCCCTACCCCTTCCCGATGACACCACAGAACCTGTGTAGGTGACACACAGATTAACATGAAAACACAAAAGGGGACTCCGCTCGTGGAGATTTATCTGAGGGGAGAAACACACGTAGAACTGAATGACTCCAGTGAGCTGGATGCAGACGCTGAGAAGATTCTGCCTTGTTTCCTAACTTCCCCAAAAGGATCAAACCAAACTTAACACGTTAACGTGTCTCTGAACGCAGCGTTATCGGGTACCGCTCCGCGCAGGATACAAAGAGCAGCGGCAGGTGCTGAGGTAGCTGCCAGCGGTCCCGGCTCGGGATGCTGCGGCCAGCCCTGCCGCTCCGCTCCTCTCCTGGCAGGCACCCCGCAGAGCGAGCTGTGGGAAACTCCTTTACCGAAGGAGATTTCGGGTCAAAATACGAGGTTTGTTACAACAATAACAACAAAAAAAAATCGCAACTATTTTAGCGGACCCACTTTCCGTAATTTTATGCGTATCTCCTTATAGACGCCTAAGAATCCACGTAATAAAAATCCTAGCACCGACGGGAAGTACAACTGTGCAGACTGGACTGCCAGCGCTCAGCGTCAGCCCGTTCCTAGGAGATGAAGCGTTAGAGGGAGAAGTTACGAGGAAATAAAGCGTCGGCCCCGCGCACCGACTCCCGGCGCTCCCCCGCGGCACCCGCCCGCTCCTATCCCCGCGGCGAGGCAGAGGCGCGCCGGGTCACGGCCCCGTCCCGTCCCACCGGCAGCGCTGCCGGTCCCCGCCCGCCCGCGGCTCGCCCGGTCCCGGCGCGGCACAACGCGGCACACTCACTGGTTGTGGTAGCCGAGCGGGTCAGAGATGCACAGCTCGGAAATGTCCATCAGTCCACTTTGAGCATTCCCGGTTGGAGAAAAAAAAAAAAGAAAAAAAAAAGAAAAGGAGAGAAATAAAAGAAAGAAAGAAGGGAAACAACAAGAGGACAACTCGGGCGCCGGGCGTGGAGCCGCGGCAAGGAGCCGGCCGAGCCCGGCGGCAGGGCACAGGCGGACGGGCCGGGCCGGCAGCTCCGCTGCGCTCCGCTCCGCGCCCGGACACTGGCAGCGGCGGGAGGCGGGCGGCGCGCAGGACCCAGCCACGGGGGATTTCGCCGCCCCGAGCCCCGCTGTAGCTTTAACACCGGGAGATGGATGGAGACGGACGAGCGGCGATTGGCTCCCGCGCGGGGGCCGGGCTTGGAGCGCGGCTGGGGGAGGCACGGCCGGGGGGGGCCCGCTCCGGCCTCGCGGGCGCAGCGCTCCCGGGGGCGGCCCCGGGCCGGGCGGCGGCAGCGGCGGGACGCGCGATGACAGCCCGCCGCCCGGCCCCGGCACGGGAAGCAGCGCAGCGGGGGGCACGCGCGGCCCGCGTCTCTCGCCCCCTTTGGGAGAGGCGGCCGCAGAGTTTAGGGTTAGGAGAAACCCCGCGGAGCGGAGCCCCGGGAGCACTTCCTCCCGCGGGCGCGCAGCAGGCGGGCAGCAGCGCACACGGCTCGCACACGCTTGGCACGGCACGCCGCACCGGCCCGGCTCCGCACGCACAGGCCGAGGCTCGCTGCCGCAGCCCCGCGCTACGCTGACAGCTCCTGCGCGGCCCCGCATCCTCAGCACACGCAGGCAGACGAGAGCCCGATCCCGGTTTCAAAGCAGCACCGTTCAGATGTCGCTTCAGCGCAGCCTAAGAGCGTGCTGGAATAAACCCTGGCACTGAGACCAGAATCGGACGTTCGGGATAAAAGCACGTATTGACAGGCACACGCCTGTAGGTACGGACCCTCAGAAACGTTAACAATCAAAACCAACACAAAACAATCCTCATGAAAGACTTTCCTAAGCTCTGCGTATACACCAGCTGCCCTGTCGTAAGGCTTTCACAATCCTCACACGTTTTCACACCCGTGCAACCTCACTGCCTTCTTACAGCAGCAGAGCAGTTCCCAGCTGAAGAATCCTCTCTGTAGGAGCACACAAGCCTCAGCTGCACACCCAGAGCCTCGCCCTGGAAGCCTGTCTCACGTGAAGGTAACCCTGCAGGGTCTCTTTGGTCACTGCCACCAGCCCTTTGACTCCCAAAGGGCACAGATGCAAACCTCCCGTGCCCCTCTCCTACACCTCTACTTCATGCTTAGGTGTCTGATGCTTGAATATACTAAAATAACCTTCACCAACAAACAAGAAAGGACCTTTTAAAAGGGAAATAAACACAACTGAATAAAACTTCACTCTCCTATGTCAAGCAAATGAAAAGTTGGAGCATTAAGGATAGTCCTTAATACAAGGCACAGAATCTATTTTGAGGCAAGAGTGTAGCAGGAGAAGTGATGATCCTTAAGAGCTTACCAGATGGGAGGGGCTATACAGCAAAAGAGGGAAACAGTGTTTATTGCCATGTTTACATCTGAACCACTATGTTGTAAGAAAGTTTTAGGCTAAGCCATCTTGGCAGAAACTTGAAGCAGACTATATTCAGAAAAAGAGGAGTAGTCAAATTCACACCAAACACCTTCTTTGCTAAAGGCAGCACAACTTTCTCAACAAATTTTCTAACAGAGATCTTAAGCACTATGGAATATGCAACAAAAACACCATATAGACTCGTGGCGGGTCCTGCTGCATCCCCTGACTGTGCAGGGACAAGCTGCGGGATTCTGATCAACTTCCCTTAATACAAGACACGTGAAGAAGCCACTGAAAACACTTAGTTTAGAAAACAGGAGACAGCAGAGACTTGTCCACAGTTTTAAAAGTAGAGCTGAATCTGCTTACCTGAATCTTGCAGGTGACACAAAGTTCGGAATATACACCTTTCCTAGAAGCAGAGTTAAAGGAAATGGAACTGTACACACATACACCTCTGTACGCCTAAGTGACACATCAGCACAGTGAGAACTCTAAGATGCTTTGGTTGCCAATAAGTCTGAAGACAGGGGCTTGGGGGCAACTGTAGGAGTGCCCAGGATTGCAAGGAAGGGATCTCAGCAACCACAATGTAGAACCTGAACGCAACCAGAGATGAGGAGAAGGAAACAAGCACCAGTGCATTTCCTGCAGGGGTCTGAGCTCAGAGGGACCTACTGATGACCTGATTGTCCTTTGAAGAGGATTCCAGATGTAGCAAGAGATGCTGGAGGAGGCATACGGGGTCAGGGTAGGGTTCAAAAGCAGCCAGGGTGTTTGCAGTGAGCTGACTTGGACTGAAAGCTATTTTATCTGGAAAGATGCTCACTGTCTGCACACTGACTGTGCAGAATTAGTTCAGCTGCAGGCTCTCAACAAACAGGAGAGCAGAGTGGGGATGGCCTGACAGGCAGGTATTCCTCTCCCAATAGCTGATGTTTTATTCTTTCACTTTAAGATTTAACCAGACTGAGGCAAGGCAAGCAGGAAGCCATGTGATCACCTGGCACAAGGTCCATGGGGCCAAATTAGCTGATATCAGCAGTACAATGGTGGGTTTGTACTCTGGAAATGGGCTGCTGCTGACAGAACAGCCTGGGTAAGGTGGGTATTTACAAAGTGGTGCAGAAATGTAACATTAATTTCTCCTCATCCAGTGCAAGTGAACAAATGGAGCTTCCCCCATCTCTAGAGGGGCTGAGCAGAACCCTGGCTTCTTTCCTCTGAAGGCTATAAAGGAACAAATTCCACTGTCTGGGCCTGATCTGTAAGCTTGAATTCCCCAAGGAATGGGACAAGAATTCTGAGGGCTGATCTGAGAATTTCAGGAGGCCTCATCTTCCTCTGCTTCATCCCCTCTGCACACCATTCTCACTGAGCTCATAGCTTTAGCCAAACTGTCTTCCCTCCAAAGATTAAAGGAAACACTGATCTTAAGATGGCCTTCCTTCCAACATGGGTTGTAAATATGTGCCAGAACAAGTTTAGAAAGACTAAGATTTGGCTGTCAGATCCAAAAGCCTCAGTCTGAGTAAATACAAAGTAGAATTGCACACACAACAAAGCAAAGCTAGCTTGTCCTGTGAGCACAGCCCTTGTTGGCCTGTCTGAATCCTGCCTTGCAAGTGCTGCTCTCCCTCCAGGAGGGCAGGAACACTCTAGCCCGCTTGATTTGCAGCCTCTGAACAGAGCACACCTCAGGTAAATGCTACCTGTTGAGTTGATCATCATAAGACAGCCATTGGATTTTGAGGTCCCCAGTTCTTCTCTCTGCATGACCCCAACACGGAGTAATGACTTTCCATGAGTTAACATAGAAGAGAGCACAGTTAGAGTGCAGATGGAGTCCCATCAGTCCCGCTTCTCTGAGATATGCAATCCCCCCTTCCACAAAAAGATGTCTTTTGTACTTTTTGCTGGCTCTTCCAAGAGATGATGGGTTAAGAATTTCTTGAGGAACTTTCTCCCATCCTTTAATGACTAAGGAATTTTCAATGTGTTAACTTCTTTTTTAAAACTTTTATCATGAAATAACAATCAGCTTTCCAGGAAGATGACTGATTGACTGACAGAAATTTCATTTGGACTAATATAGGACCAACCTGCAAATCTTGCCAAACAAACCTGATTTTGCTTGGTGATAAGGTTAGTTTTCTGTGAATAAGGAAAATACAGCAGAAGATAATATCTAGTTACTTGGGGGGGTTGGGTTTTCTTTTTTTTTTTTTTTTTCCTTTTATGAAGGCCCTACTATTGTATTCTCATAAGGAAGTGAATGAGGTGCTGCACAGGGCAAAAACCATACCTACTTAGGAGAACTAAGCTGAGCACAACAGACTTGTGTACATGCAGTTCTGCCTTGTTGACTTTCTCTTTACCCAGCAGACCAGTGGCTTTTCTCATTTAAAAGAGCAACAGTTATACAGGATTCATTGGGATGAATTTAGAAGACAACCCTTTCACACTATAGAGGCGAACAGCACAGCCTAAGTCCCTGCATTGCATGCCCTCAACCCTCTACTTTGTAAAGCTTGTAACCATGAAGAGAACCTTAGGTTCTCTGAGCATAGGTCCCTAATCACCAGTGGGCACTCGCTATTCTCACATATACCCCTTTGCTTCCCCCATCCCAGATCAGGACTCTATCCGTGAGGACAAGACAGACTTCTCTACTGAGGGGCTCTGTTCTACCTTCCCTTACTACATTTAAACAAAACAGTTCACTGTCACCAAAGATAATTTGTCATTCTTTACTGAATTCCATATTGATTTTTGTTTTCCCCAAAACATTCCTCATGGCTTGAGCAACATGCTCTACCTAAAAGACATCACCACCATCACTGCTAAAGCTCAACATCTATTTAAACAGGAAATAGTTTTCATTTAAAAACTGCTCATCTGAACATCCCTAGACATGCTTCAAGCATTATCTAGTCTCTGAAACATGTTATAATTCTCAACCTATAGACTGTCCAATCATATCATGAAGAGGCTAACATGCCCAAGATGAAACTGAGCAAGTCTGTAGCACAGTGTAAGTTTGCATATGTGTCTTAACTCTTGCTGTCCTGCTTTGCCTCAGAATTATCTGTCCCAGAAATGTGACCTTTCATTAGGTTCCAATTTTTTCCATTCTGAATTTGGATATAGCAGTATTAGAAACCTTCAGATGAGACACAGTCCCTCCATTGCTAATGAGAAGTTAACCACACCTATTTTCTAATAATCCCCACTTTTGTAGGGTCAATGTTGATTTTTGTCCTTCCCTACTTGTAGCGTTTCCTACATTGCAGCATTTATAGCACAATAAGCTCTGTTTCCAGAGCAGAACACTGCTGGCATCTTAGATGAAAGTGCATAGACATGCAAACAAAGAAAAGCTAGGCAAAGCTGCATTAACTTTCACAGAATTTAAAACAGGGCATCAGAATAAGAGGTACACACTGTGTATTTTACCAAATGGGAAAGAATAAAGATAGTGTGAAAAATATACAGTTTTCTAGATTAAGAGCTTGTAGAAAGAAATTTACATCTTTTTACATGAGGGAGGCAAGAGAGGAAATCTTTTTACTGGGTTTATGCTTTCTTGCATCATTAGTTTGCTTATGTATTTGATATGGACTTCTAACCTTCCTTCTCAGAAATAATGCAATTTATCTAATTTCACATTTCGTCAACCTACTTCTTCGGCCAGAGTTTGGCTAGCTCTTGTTTAACTAAGCAATCAGCAACCTTCCTCAAAAAAGGCAGATAATTACAGAGGTAGATTGATCTTGCAGACTTGGATGACCTGCATCCAAGCTACAAATTTTGACCTGTTGCTTATCTGTATTCCTTGATGTATTACAGTAACCCTCAGCAGGGCCACCTTGGCCAAGCAGAATATGACCAAGATATTGACAGGAAAGTGGTTTTATTCATATTGACAGCTATACATCATCTACTAGCTATTCCAGGACTCTGTCCAAATTGCAGCAAAGCAAAAATGAACCCTTCTCCATCCATAATTCCAAGTGCCCATAGAACAGCAGTTAGGCTATTTGCTTGCATACTACCAGGGACAGGGAGGGAACCCACACGACATCCAGAATTTTTGAAACTGCCTCCGCTTAGCCATCACTGACACGACAAGGGTGGCTTTTCCAGTGTGGTAGTTCATCCTGGCAGGTGGGACAAAGCCAAATGGCTTCAACCTTTCAATCTGAGTACACTACCTTAAAGTCTTTTATTACAAAAGAACAAGGTGGGAGGTCAGGAGGTGCCTGAGAATGCTTTCTCATTCCTCTAACCACTTCAGGACCCCGGCATTCACTCTACCAGCTTACTTGCTGAACTACTCACAAGAAATAGCTGTCTTGTCAAGACAAAGAGCAGTTACTTACTGGTATGCAGCAAGGAAAAAATTAAAACATGTTCACCTCTGCACTGATAATGCTGAATGTCTCAGCCCAGAAAGGGAGGAGCTTAAAAAGAATGCAAATGTTTCCAAGTCACAGCTATAAGAAAGCATATCCAACACAGGTTAAACAGTGAAGATGGAAGATAATTTTCCAAATCTGTGATGGAAACAGGAACTTCAGCATGTGCAAGATAACCTTTCCTCAGCAACAGAAATGAAGCAGCTGCCATGGCCCAGACTTTCCAGTTTGAATTCTAGAATGTGACAAAAAACAGTGGGTATGTGTGCAATTTCCTCTTAGCTGGGTTCTCTGTGAAGGTAACACAGTTCTTTTGGAAAGTGATGCAGGCAGTTATAAAGCAAACCAATGAAAAGTTTCCATCCAGACTATACAGGATGAAAAAAACAAGGATTAAAGGCTTTCTTTTCCCTGCCAGAATTTCCATCTAGCCTTGGTCATTGGAAGACATTGGCTTCACATGATCAGCAAGGACAAATACAGAAGAGCTCAGTGACAAGAGACCTGTGAGAAATGCTTAACAGCAAGACAAACCTGCAGGTTCCAAGTGACCTTAGGAAACCTGATGGAAAACAATCTGAAAAAAAAGTAGAGATTATCACATGATCAACAGCCCTTCTGGTCATCTTCTCTAACCCCAGAACACTCCAGTTTCTAACAGTAAGGAGTTGCAGGTTTTGGCTAAAGCCAGACATGCCAAAGGCCAGTTTCCAGTTTAGAGACAGATGTATGAGAAGCACAATAACGACAAGAACCCTCTGCCTTGGATTGGATCAGTTAAGTACACCTCCACTTTGAAGATCTGTTCTGTACTAACTTGTGTTTATATATAGAAAATATAGATTTTTCACAACTTCCTCGAGTGTATTTATTAGTTATACAACATTTATTTCACTCTCTCAACAATCACAAATTGATAATAATCCATCACACCCTCAGCTCTTATTTCATTAGACTGCTTTGCCAACAAACTGTATCCCAAGCTTAACATACTTTTAACTTCTGAGTCCCAACACCTCACTCAGATACTTGCAGTGAAGTGCATGCTAGGAAATTGCTGCTTTTATCAATAAACTATAAATATTCAAAAATTATGCCTTCAGACCTGGAATGATCACAGTAACATGTGCTTTTTCAAACAAGAAATTGAAAAAGAAACAGAAAACCAATTCTTACCTATACTACATATACTCAAACATCATTTAAGAGTGACAAGGCTACTCAGGAACCATATGAACTCATCTTCTTTAGCTATGTGATGTATGCACATGTAAGATCAAGAGAGTAGTCAGTCAAAAAGAGGTGCATGCTGATTAACAGAAAGAAAGGTTCTCCATGCAAAGGTAAGGAGAAGCCCTACTTTGCTAAGCAGCCCTGCGAGCTTCAAAAGATAGCACTTGCTCTTGTGTGGAAATACAAGTCCCCAGATGTCTTTGTAAAGGTCCTGTTGAGGTGACTTCCAAGTTTCTCAGAGATCCAGGCTCAGAGGAAGTTGTAGGCTGCAATAAAGCCATCTCCTGATGGACTTGAGCACACATCAGTGTATTTCAGCAAATATGCCTTCATCCTTTCTGCACTGCCAGCTTTGCCATTCTTGTGGCAGCATTATAGAAAATTACTTCTCAGTATCATTGTTAAGGCAAACTCAAATCTCAGTCCCATGTGGTCTGAGGGTGACTTTGGTACTACAGCTTCCTAGCAACAGATCCCTTTGGTCTCCACTGTGCTTATAAAGGAAAACCAGTTTTGGTCTTTCACTCATCTCTCGAGCACTTTTATTGTATTGATCAGGGACTACCAATGCCCACCTCTTTTTCTCCTCTGTTGAACATACCAAGCTTCCATTAAATATTTACAGTCAGCTGAAATCAGTAGAACTTAATTCATCTCTTAGGCCTTGCTTATCAACATGTTGCAATATTTCATAACTCACATGGTTAGCAACTCAGCAAAGGGTAGGCTTTATGCCAAGGTATAAGTACCAGAGGTGGTTGTTACCAGATTACTCCTGGGAACCATACAGACTGGGGCCAGCACCCCTCTTTGTTAAACCTGGGGCTGCTTCAGAACAGAGAGAAGGAAAATAGAAGGAATATGGTAGGAGACAAAGAACATCGCTTCCCCAAAAACAGAGATCTGCAAAGTAGCCAATGATGGAGCACCCAGGATAACCTTGTCCCAGGAGAAGACACTAGGCAAGGGCACTCAGAGAGATTACTTAGTTTCTAGGGGCTCATTCATTGCATGAGGAAAGACATTAAACTGGTTTATCAAGCATCCTGGGAAAGTATCAGTGACACGCAACAGCACAAGACCTTGCTAGTATATGTCCCAGGCAGCTGGCCACCAGCAGAAGGACAGGCATTGCACGTCCTACTGCACAGCATGTATGTTCTGCTTGCAGAGACAGTACTAATACTTCCAGAAATACAAAATGCTTCTGCACAGACACACCTAGGTGACACCTATCAGAGGAGCAATAAATATCTTCAGGTTTGTCCAAGGCTATATTCCAAGCACCTTTAGGTTTGATTATATACTTGCCACACAAAGACAACTTAAAAAAAAAAAAAAAAAGTTTGTATATATGGGCTGTAGTAAAAGTACAAGAACACCAGTGTAAGCCCTGCATATTTGGCCAGCTGTCAAAATGCCCATTATTGATACGCTGTAGATCAGCTGAACAGGTAACAGTGACTGCATTCCGAATTTTTGCTCCCAAGCTTTTTCCTACTCTCTGGGAAGAAATGGACAGACATTCAGTAGAATAGAATAGGAAAGTTCACTAGGAAGGGACACACAAAGATCAAGTGCAACTGCTTTAGCACTTCAGAGCTGACCAAAAACTAAGGCAGATTATTAAGGACATCATCCACATTTCTCTTGAACACAGGCATAGGGCATTAACCACCTCTTTAGGAAACCTGTTCCAGTGTTTGACCACATGAACATTTTTCCTAATGTCCAGTCTGAACCTCCTCTGGGGCACCTTTATGCCATTCTGCATGTCTTGTCATCGGTGATCAGGGAGCAGAGCCCAGCACCTCCCTCTCTACTTCCTCTCCTTAGGAAGTTGCTGAGAGCAATGAGGTCACCTCTTGGTCTCATTTTCTTCAGATTCAACAAGCCTAACAAACTGATAGGACATGCCTTTCAGCCCTTTTACTAGCTTTGTTGCTGTCCTCCAGACACTTGAAGCATCTCAACATCGATTTTATATCATGGAGCCTAGAAGCACACACAATACTTGCTACATAAAGACAACCTTTTTGCACAGTACTTGTGTGCAGTAGTTAGCTCTTTCAACAGTAAAGCATATCCAAAATTACAGTATACTTAGAGTGCTGCTAGAGTTATTAAACTCCTATTTATTTGTGAAGCACCCATGAGTATCACACACACCCACTGCTCTCAAACAGGAGTCAATGCCAGTTGCAATACTTGGGGAGCTGCCCCGTAGAGGTCTGTCAGAATAAGCCATGGGGCAGCACACTGGAAACAGCATACTGCAGCTTTACATGCAGTGTTACCATTTCACCTCACCCACAACTCTTGGCACAGCCTAAACACTCCCCCCAACCCTCTCCCTAAAAGAAGAAAGTGTTCTTTCAAAAATCAGAGGAGAAGCTGGGTCATCAGATGAGGGTGAAATTGGTTTAAAAGCCATTAAGAAGAAAGCAACCCAGGCTTTCACGAGCAATCACAGCTGCTTGGACTGATCAGGAGAGACAGAGGGAATTATTTATTTATGGAGTTCCTGTTCTCCCTGGGCAGGTGTATCCACTGGGGAAGTGTTAAGAGAAGTAGGGAGCAGGATGCCGCTTGGAATCCTACTGAGGTTTTCCTGGCCTGGGTCTCAGGAGAATTAAACACAATTCACGTCTGGAGCATCCAGGAGACATCAACCATCTCCCAGAGCAGGAAAGGCCAGAAAGAGCACCATCACACAGGTCCCTGCTGAGATGAAGTACACAGAGAGTCCCTGGCACCCAGTGCCATGCAAGCTCTGTAGAGCTTTCAGTAAGATCTCTTCAGAGCAACAGTGCTTGAGTACATAGACACTTCTGTTTCTCTTTTCTTGTGGTTCAGCTGCTTCCCTTTAAACACAGATCAAGTGTCTCAAGGGACTCCGCAAGTGCTTAACAGACATGTCTGATGGAAGGACCTCCAATGAGAAAACCAAGACCTGAAAATCCCAATAGACACCCTCAATTTAATCCACAGCTGATAGACTAACCCTGAAGTTATATGCAACTAGATCCTAACTGCACAAAAAGCACAGTCTAGTCTGCATCCACAGCTCAATGAAAGATGGGGGAGGGAGGGACCAGCAGATTAAACAGGAGGAAATAACTAAGTTGAAACAGTCAGCATGGGAAACTAAATTGAAAATTCTTTTTCAGGATACTGTACAGTATATTCTTAGTACAGTATGTAGTTCCTTATTGTTTCCCAAAACTGGAGGATGAAGAGGTCTTACTCTCTAAAGTAATAAAATTCCCTCCATTATTCAGAACGAATCTTCCAGTACTAACTAAAAAAGAGCTGCAGAAACAATCACAGATCTACCCTGTCAGACACATCTGGCAACTATCCTCTTCTGATCTTGGTCAGAGAGCCACAGAGGGAAATCAGGGCTTGAAACTATCAGACACCACCTGAATTTCCCACTGAAAAATGCTGCAAAAAAATGTTTCAGAAAGAATCATTGATGGCAGCTGAACTCATGAGTGGCACAGCCTAACGCAATATCAATTCATGTCTTCCTGAGATCGAGATGCCAGAGATTAAGATTAAAAGGCAGGAGCTGTCAGTGAACTACTGCTTTAGACATTTTTTTTAGCATTCCCAGTTTTTTCCTGCTCCTTCTTCTCCTGGCATGTCTTGCATTACTCCCTAGTGCTGGTTTTCTCTCTCACTTCCTGTCTCAAACCAGGACTTTGTATTGTGCTGCTAAAGCCACTGCAAAGCCAGCTGTGGCAGTGAAGTACCAATCCATGAACTGGTTTGGAAAATCTTTGAAAAGGTAAGATCAGTGATCCAAGTCTCAACATCATTTAGGCACAAAGTACAGCAGTGAGGGAGCTTCAGCAAGTTCCTCATTCTCAGACTTCTCCTCAGCGTTCTTCTCGCCACATAAAACAACGTGATTTCTGATAAATACACAAAATAGAAGAAAAGAAGCTTGTTCTCTCAGTCTGTGTTCCTCCAAAGGGCAATATTAAAACAATCCTATTTCAACAAAACAGGTACTATTTGGTCTTTCAAATAGAACTTCCTTTGCAGCACATTCAGAGACAGGTTACATTTCCAGGGTTTGTGTGATTTTTCTTCCTCACTTTGGGAAGAATATCTAACAGTGTTCTGATAGCTACTTAATCCTAATGGGAAATTGCTCTAGAGAGCCTTGCATCCCCGAGGGAGATGGAACACAGTAGACCCAGAGCTCTCACACCAAATTCCCCTGCTGCAACTGTCAGGTTATAGATACAAAGGAGAACATCTGCTTCCTTGTGAAGCACTTCCCATTGAGATCTTTCAGTCACAGTAATTTCTGTAGGATGCTTAACCTGCACCCATTGATATGCATTTGACACAAGGAGGAGGCCTCTCCTTCCTTCTGAAGGGCACACTCAGGCTTCCTTGCATACAGGTGGCTTCACCTCTTACTACCAAGCACAGAATTCCCCCAGTGACACTGATATTCATGGCACCCAGTGTTTACCTACCCTCTTGGCAAGCGTTCTTTGCATAAGGATGCTACTGCAGTATAACACAAGGTACAGTTTTAAATAGATTAACTTAAACCAGTGCAAAAGACTCTCACTACTATTGAAACTAAACTTGTTTAGGTATCTAATGAGGCAAAATTAAATAACATCAAGCTGGCAGGAGAGCATACATGGTTTGGATGTTCAGTAGTTTAAATGGTTTGTTTTAAAATGATACAATTTAGAGTACAGTTTCCTCATGTAGAAAAGATCTCTGAACAGTGGAAAAAGTAGCACTTGTAAAATGACTATCACAATGCAGCACAAAAGAAAAGGGGCAAAGGAGATGTGATCAGTTGCTTGCACACAATTTGTTAGCTTGTTAACCAAGAAGGGGTAGACAGCTAAGAAAAGTTTCAAGGACAATCCAGTATTTGCAAGATCCTGTTGGTAGGAAAACATAGGGGAGAAAAAAAAAACACATTGGTGTATCTCCAGAATGTTTTCAGGCATTCGTACAGTACCTGTGTTACACAGGGGCTCAGAACTCTCTGTCAGCAGAGAATGCAAATTAGTTGCTGTAAAGCAAGCACTGCACACAGCAAGGATGCATACCTTCCAGCTACTGCCCCATGTTCCTACTTCCCAGGGTAGCTCACAGAGACACACTGTCAAGAAAACCCTCTCTGAAGACATAACAGCACTTGCATGAGGCTGGGGCCAGAATCTGCTGCTCTCAAACAGCTCTTCAACCCAGGATGTGACTGCAGCTGGCAAAACATGTTAGCTAATGAAGATTGAGTCAGGCAGGCAGAGACGATCCCCTCAGCCTGTTAATCCACTTAGGGAAGGGAAACCTGAGCTGAATTGCTGTGCCCCTTGCAATGGGCTATACTGTGCTGGCTTTAGCACCTAGGCAGAGCAAAAACAGCCGAGTTAGACTGAGGAGAGCTTCGGATGTAAGATCTGAGCTTTTGGGAAGCAGGTCAAGAGGAGAGACTGGGGGAACAGCATGCCCTGGGCTGGCTTTTGTGCTGCTTTGCCTGCTCGGGAATAAGCAGGATGAGGCTGGACTGGAGCTTCTACCTGACAGTGGGACAGGGACGGCACGCACTCCTCGCACTGTTTGCATTGAGCAAAAAGGCTTCCCGAGGGCTCAGCTTGCTTTCCTGGGACAGAAAGTCGGAGGAAGTATTGGTACCACAAACACTCATCCCAGCAGTGACAGAAAGCCAGTCCCTGCTACTTACTGAGTTTAATTGGAGGAACTTGCTGGGCTGATGGGTGTCAATCCCAGGAAATGTCAGATTATCCTCAACCGCCAGAGGGTGCTCCCCATCTCAAAGACAGAGTTAATGTCAGATTCACCCAGACTGCTAGAGAAGCCTTTTCTTTTAACAATCGTGGAATCCGAGCAAGGGAAGAATTAGAAGATTAATAATAAATAATAATTAAGGAATGTGCCTCTCCTCTCTTTCTTCATCCATCCTGTCCAGGCAAGGTAAGGCCCTTTGTCACATCTGTCCTCTGTGTCCTGCTCAGTTGTGATTTTTTCACACTGAAGGTTAAATCACTTTTAGTCTTTCCTCCAAGACTGCAGATCCAGAGCCACAAATAAACATTTTCTGCTTGACAAGTCTGCAAAGAATGAGACTGCAGCTCACCTGCCCCTGCACAGTTAGGATCACACCCTCTGGGCACATGCAGTTTTTTTGCTGAGCCCAGGCCTGACCTTACACCTGCACAGCCACAGTGGGGTAAGGAGCACCCCACTTTATTTCACTTTATATATTTATATAAAGCACACCAGCTTTATTTCTCAGTCTCATTTCCCCTGCTCTGTCCTAAGCTGTTTTCAGAAGGCAGCATACCTGTTGTGCACAGATGCCTCAAGATGATGTTTACAAAACAGGTATGCCTTAGTTTTTAGGTACTAGTGTTGCTTAGCTTTGTCAATGAGACAATTGTTTTGGAACACAGGGCCCCCACAGCCTCCCTTCCTCCACTTACTGGCATTCAACAGAAGCTTGTGACTCACATGACACACTCAGAAGTGACACTCCTGGAACGCACTGCCTTATGCTTCAGCTTATCTTCTGCATAGGACCCCAGAGCTGCATCATATACAGCAGTTAGGATTAAATTGTAAGGGTCATATTGCACCCTGATATTCAGAAAAAAGGGTTTAAATCCTGCCTAGTAAGATCAGGTGCCTATGCAAAACAGAATAGCTTTGCTGACATGCCTGCATAACTTCCATTAGTCCCAGCTCCAACTTACTTTGATAGTTCAGGTCTGTATATCCCATGGAGAAACCAGCTTTCATTGATGGCTCCCACCCAGCATACGTGGTGCATTTTGCAGTCTGAACACCACCAGAACTGATTGTTGGATTTTTCCTTGTTGTTTTCCTAAATTTCTCTTTCCTCTCTCTCCTTACCAGTAGTGTCAGGTCCTGCCTGCAGGGATTTTCTATGAGTTCCTGCTCTCAGGTACCCTGGCATCACTTTTTTGTTCTGTTCTCCTTAAACCATACATTTGTCTGATGGAACAGTTAAAGCTGAACAGTTAAACCACTGCACAAGGGACTTTCATTCAGTCTCTCAAACATAATAAGATACATCTGTTTGGCTTTCGTCTAACCACTAACTGGCTGTCAGGTTTGGCTTACTTCACTTCCAGAATGATTCACTATCTGCAGTACACGTGGGAACAAGCGCTTTTCAAGTCATCAACTGGTCAAGTGACACTAGCCATCCTTGAGAGAGCCATTTCACAGACAAAAATCAGCCAAAGAATCCTTGTCTGGTTTGAAATTCTGAGAAGTGAGGAAGAGAAGGTGGAAATATAAGAGAAAGAGTTTATGGTTGGGTTCTTAGACACCTGCAGTGAACAATTCCACTTGCCACAAACAAAATGCCAGTAGTACGTGTCACAACTCCATTTCTTGTCCCACACATGCCATTTTCTCTTGGAAATACAGCAAATATTAGACACACCACAGAAAGGGTAATTAGTGTTAGGTTTGGACACTGATCATTCTAACACTATAAACATTCATTTTCTCAATTTAGTAGATTTTAACACCACTCCATCACCATTACAGTCATTATAAACTTGTTCTGAAGTGTACATAGTCAGCTATAAAGAAAACAAATGTAGTTAACTAAAATATTTTGAGCATTACATTCCTCATTAGGAGCTCAGGTTTTGTCATTCTTTTTCCTCCCATTACAGCAAAGACCTTTAAGGTCATTTCAGAGCCCTAGTGATGCTCTCTTCTCTTGTATATTGCTACATACGAAGATTATGTGGGCTTTTACTTTTTTAATTACTTCTAGTGGGTTTTATGATCTCAAATATCCCCAGACTCTTTACTACTCAGAACAGTAGTATCCGGGTGCCATTTTTGCTTACAAAGAAAATTACAGGGTCAGATCTGACTTTCTCACTCATGCAGTGTTACCTAAGTGGATATTACAACTAGTGGATTACGTACTATTTAGGATCAGCAGGTTTCGACTACTTGCAATTATGTGATCTGCAACTACACAAAACAGCAACTCTTCCTCCAGACAGTGAGAATGAGACAATACCATATTACAATACATCATTCTACAAAGCACGAAAGGATTCATGAAACAAAGGTAAACAAAAAAAACCCCTATTTTTAAAAAGGCAGACTACAAATGCAGGGAAGGTTTAGAAAATGGAAAACTGTGCTTACTTGCGATAAACACTTTTAGCTTTCTCATACACACAATTTCACAAATATTCATTACTTTATATTATTTCCACAAGATCCCACCTCAGATTCCATTCTCAAAGGATTGTGCCCGTGCCACAAGCAGCTACCTGAAATACTTGTTTTTTGCTCAGAATGGCTAATGTGGCCACAGGCCTTATTTACTGCACATTCTTCAAACATATCTCTGGAGATTCATTCATTTTCTCATGCATTTTTTTATGGGCTTATCATTACACTGTCCAAGAGTTTCACCATCCAAGATCATTTATTTTCACACACACACACAAAAGTAGGGAGTATTTTCATTCCTATTTTATGGGTGAATGACTGAGAACAACAGTGAAAGACATTTGGTAATTCTGGGTGCCCATTCTCAGACTCACAGCTTGACTGATATGTTTGCATAGTGCAGTATTAGTGGATTCCCATTTACTTCATTTGCAGCTATAAGCACTCAGTGCTTCTGTAAAGTGGATCCTTTAGGTTCAAAAAGGTCCACTGTAAAATAAGGAATGCACAATTAAACACCCACTGACACAACAGTTGCTTCAGAAGCTTGAAAACTATCATACAGAAATGGTGAAAGGAGAAGTTAACCACCAGATCAGAATTTAACTGCCTCACCAATAAAAGCTTCCCTTTTCCTCCCATCATCCCTCATCTCACTTGCTACACAGCTGTGAAACTAGACGAGGTCCTACAGAAGTCTCTTTCACTTTGCAATTCTGATTTATCTTGGAGCTGGTGATCTACCATATGCAGTGAATGAGGCAGGGTCCTGAGGAAGAAATAGCAGAGTTATGTAGCTAACACCTGAGTTGTGCAAGACACATCATAAGGTCAACAGAAGTGCACACAGATTATAACTGGCCTTTCTACATCTTCCAGTTCCTGTGTCAGCATTCTTTAGAATGCCCTTTGCACGGTTTGCTGTTTCTTCCACCACAAACAAATTCCTTCATGAAGTGTCACAGTGACATCTTTGTGGGTTATCAGAAAAGACTGGCCCATCGTGCAGACCACCGTAATCGAGGTAATAGAGTAAACGGGCTGTGAGAGTAGATGACCCTCCTCTGTTAAGACCAATGTGGGCAATGATAATACTACATGAATTTCAGACATTGATCACCTCTGAGGAATAAGTAGTCAGAGGCTCTTCTGAGACCTTTCAATCTGTCTTTTACACTCTACAACATCACAGTCCACTCCCATTGCTGTCTTTGCCTCTTCACCCCATCTCTTTCCTTTGCTCTCATCTCAACTCTCCAAACACCATTCCCCTCCAGCCTGTTATCTCCTCATCCCAATGCAGCCCTGTCTGTCCCCATAGGTTGGCTCTGGAACACAAGCAGTTTTAGAGCTTTACAAGGAGAAATGTTCTTGATCTGTATTTTAACAGAAAGAAGGCATTAGCCAAAATCACAGTATAGTCCCTACTTTTTTCTTTTTTTTTTTTAATTTGCTGTTTTTGACAAAAAGTTCTCCAAAACCAATCACAGACACAGAAAAGTGTGAAGTAATGACTAAAGCTAAGCAGTGGTATTAAGAACTGAAACTAAATTTTACAGGGAGTACTAGTAGAAAAAGGACAGTGCTAGCAGTCTCTGTTGCACATAGCAGTATATCTGAAGATAAAAATTAAGGAAGTCACTTAAGCAAAGCGCTTGCATTTCTAGGTACACTATTCCGGGTAGCTTACAGGTCAAATGCTTATTTGATGATATATGCACCTTGTAGTAATTGCACAAATCAATACAGTGAGAAAGGCTTTACAACAAAAGTGTGATGACAGAAGGACCAGCACACTAGAAAGGTGCTATAAAGGAAGGAAAGAAAATTGCTCACCCATACCAGAAGATTCCACATTCATAGGGGAAAGCTTCACCAAGGAGGAATCTCCAGAAAGAGATCCTTCCCCAGCAACAGTCAGCCCTGAAATGAGGTCTCAGAGAGGTGCAGCCAGGCTCCACCCCTTCTGGTCACACAGCTGAATTGCCTTCACCTGTGCCACCAGGGCTGACTGGGTCCTTTCCCCAGGTGCTCAATCAGTGGTTCAGGCCCATACACACCTGCACCCATTTCAGACCCACATCAGCTGGTCACAAGACCATGCACAATTTAAATTAACAGAAGATAAAGCAAGGACCACATCTGCTGGTTGCAGCATCTTTCTATCCCTATAGAGGATCAGCCATAGCAACATTATGTTGACAGATGTTTTTCCAACCTGCTCTGAAAAACTCAGCCCTTCTCACAGTCAGTCTGTTCTATTGCTTCTGTATTGTTGCTAATGTGATGTTTGTAATATAGAAATGAAAGCTCCTGCATTGTATCCAAAGCCCATTTACTTCCAGCTCTATCAACAACAGACATTGCAAACAGTTTAATCACTTTCTCTTGGATAAAGCCTCTTAGAATTTGAATACACGTTCTCCAGACCTTATTTAATAGCTAGATTTCCACAACAGAAATATTAACCTGCCTAACAGAAACAAAATAGCACCACAGTTCCTCAGACAGTCTCCAACCTTATCACTTGGAAGGCCAAGCATTTTGCAAATACCTACAGCCAGGAACAGCTAGCAGGCTGGCTTTATGACACACAGAGCAACCTTGCTTTCACTTCCAGGGGACCACAGCTGGACTGGGACCATGTAGTAGTCATGTCTCACTGTAGTTACAAAAAAAAAAATGTTAGTCCTTCACTGAGGCAAATCTCCAAATTGGATTCAATTGCTCACACACTTCCAAAACCTTATGCTGAAATTGAGGGAAACTGGAGAAAGTATCTTCTGATAAATTGAAGCTATCACCTGTTACATTCGCTACACTACTAGATAGAGAAACAAAATTTCTGAGCACACCTCTTCAGTGGGGCTGACCGCTGTGCTCTTGATCCTGCCTTTCAGTGCTGTGCCCAGGACAGAAACCAAGCCTTTTACACTGACAAGCCATGCAGAGCTGCCAGATTTCACATCAAACAGCTCCCAGGAAACTAGAATTCTATATCCTTAGTATCTGCAGGAGTGCAAGTATATGGAACGTCTGGAATAATAAGGAGGAATATCATCAAGTTATACATTTTCAAACTTCACGTTATTGAGATTACGAAGGTTTGCCTTCAGCGTTACTGACTGAGCTCCCAGCGAGATCAGGAGCCATCATGCACAGAGAGGAAGGCCCTTCCCTACCACACAGCCTTGCTAAGGTGTGGTATTGAGGGAGGTGAACTGACAGCCCAAAGGCACATGCAACTGCTCTGTACCGTGTTTGCACAACTGCGTGAGAGTGTATCCCTTGGTGATGTTATTCACAGGCTTTGGCCGACGGTAAATAAGACAGCAGAGCTTGATTCATGAGGGATGACAGGAAATCTATAACATGTGGGTTCTATAATCTGCTCGCTACTGCGTAGCAAAATGAAAGAACAACAGTCCAATTAGAGTCCTTGCTGATCCCAAGCACATCTTCCAGATCTTGTTCTGCTCAGAGCACTGGAAGTCTGTGGGCACCAAGAGAAAGCCAGCTGTGCTCCTACGCGACCAGTGCCGAGGACACAAAGAAAGACAGAAGGAGATGACTTCTGCACAAAACAACAATGGCAGGGGGGTTGCTAATTCCAAATAGAAAAAAGGAAATGATTTTGTTGCCTACTGTGCAGTGTCAGAAAACTCACAGGGCTGCCAATGCCTGGAAAGGCACAGGACAGCTCTGCTGAGGATCCTGGCAGCCCAAAGGAGACAGTTACCTCATTTTTCTCTAACCAAACATCTACTTCTCATTCCTTGCATCTCTGACCCTAAACACGTCGCACCTTTTAGATCTACCCTCTGCCTCCTAGGAAAGGCGCAAAGGGAATCTCTCTCATTGTGGCAGGTTGGAGAAAGGGAACGCTTTCTGCTCAATCCCTAGTAAAGGCCTTCTTTGCAGAGTGCACGCTCTGGGGACTGCTGTCCTTCCCTGCTTCCCCCGACAACCATCTCTGCTGCCACCCCCACCCCCCTTGTTATCTGTCAGTAAACAGTAATTAAAGATGTGGCCTGTTTGATAAAGCTCCTGCCCGCCCTCACACAGTGCTGCCCTCTCGGACGTGTCTAATTAAAATCCTGATGAGAAGATGAAGAAATCCCAGCAGCTGGGAATCTGCTGACTCTCCCCACACTTGGCCTCTTCATTACTGACGACGAGGCAGAGAGATATAAAGGACCCCAGGAAATGCTCCGATAGACCAATCGATACAGCCTTTTGTGGGACGTGAAGGACCACTCAGGACTGCCTTTTGAACTGTGTGGATAATGAAGATGCTGGAGCGTGGCTCACTGCACAGGGCAGCAATTCCCCACACATCCTGCTATGCTGCCATTCCCAGAACTGGATCCCAGCACCCCAGCAGCTTGGCAGCCACTCACACCACGCAGTGAGTTCACACAGTTGTAAAAGCTGGAGCATCTGGATCTCTCCTACGGCCCAAGCTCCAGAAATCATTGCTTGTAGTAGCAGACTACTGTGAAAGCTCTATGTGCTCCATCATTTCTAAGCAAAGAAAGGGTGCACATGTGTACGTACATACACTGCAAAGTGCTGAAAAGCAACACGGGTCTGCCCCAAATGAAGTCAAGGTCATATGCACGCTGTTGTGTTCACATACACTTATTCATAAGAACAGTGTGCTTTCACTGCTTGCTCAGGATTTTGTGCTAAGGTGAAGATCTTGGCATACACAAAACAAAAGAGCAAAGTTTTACACAAAGTGCTCGGCATCATCATCATCATGAATCACCATAACTCTATTTAGATAAACTTCACTTCATGCAAATACATCAGTTGAGTGGTTTTATTCTTGCTTTTTTTCCTAATGAGTCTAGCTTTACACAGAAACAGGCACATTTTCATTGGCAAACTCACACTTATCCCAAACATGAATGAAATCACTCTCAGTTTCAAGATGAAAGAAATAGTAAATGAAAAGAAATAGTAAATGAAAAGAAATAGTCTTATATTTTCTAACGTTTAAAAGTGGACTCAGGCACCTGCCTGCATATCCCATTTGAGCATGCCCATGAGAGGTATGCTCATCGTGGGAATTGGGAACCCACGCAAAGAACAATAGTGCATGTGGTTATCACCACAAGTGCACTTTGAGCAAAAAAATGTGTTCCATCTGTGGAATCAATCAAAGTGTGAGCTTTTATTTGAGTTCACACTTCCACAAACCACTACTGCTCATGTGATCAGTGCCAATCCAGCAACAGCTGGTGCTCTTCTCAGAGCCCCAACTAGGTCCTTGGAACCTACTTTATTAAACAAACAAACAAACAAACAAACAACAAACCACCAAGAAACCAACAGTAAGCAAAGCATATACAATTTTCCAAATTGTTGCAATCCTCCCCCCACTGCTCCTCTGTAATCTATATCCAAAGAAAAATCACATAAGAAATAATTCCCAGACCGATTTAATACTGAGTTAAGCTCGGGAAAGAAAAACCCAAAGCAGCTCAAAATAAATAGTCCATAGCAAAATATAATCACTAATAGTAAGAAGAGGTCAAAGAAATGCAGAAGCAATGGACTCAAACGTAATCCTGGAAAAGATGAGTGAAGAAAGGGCAGAAGAAGGGAAATCCCAGTGGGAATGGCGGCAGAAGCACTGTCGCAGGGAGCACACAGCCTCTTTTGGCCCTGCACCCCTCTTGGCAAGAGATGACATTATGCAGAACAAGATAGAGGCATTGGATGTACAGAGCCCTCCATGCAATTCCTGCCTGTCCCAGTACCTGTACTTGATGGAATGACACATTGCTGCAGCAGCTAATAAATAGAAGTAATTTGATTAGCCTTCCTTAACTAGCGATAAGATCCTGACAAACCCTTTTTAATGCGTTTCTGGAGCAGGATGAAATTGTTTCATTTGGCGAGCAGGGCCCCACGGGAGTTGCCTCCAAGCTCCTTTAGTGAGAGGTAAAAATATGCCAATCATTAATGAGGGGAGAATTACGGAGACTTTAATGCAATCAGAAAAGAGGAGCCCTGAGGCAGCTAGGGAATAAAACCTGCCCTTAAATCAGAGGCAGGCAGCTGGAGCATGGAAATAAAGGCATACACAGGCATGTACACGTGCACACATATACCTACCGCACACACAGAGACTGCTGCTGTAAATACACTGGGAGTTTTGCCTGGGCAACAAACACTTGTCTCAGCAAATGGTAGCCATCCTCCCCAAAAAGCAATTATAAGAATTACAACCAGCTAAGTGTTCACTTGTTATCCCCCTAATAGTAGGGCATCACGGTCCATGTAATCCTCTTGTCCTTCCTACACATGTACATACTAAGAATTGCAGCTTTCAACATTTCAGACCAAAGTCTTTCGTGCAGGAGGTGCATTGGCCGGTCGGGCATCCAGCAGCAGCAGGGAGGAAGCTTTGCCAAGTGGAAGCATGCCTCTCTCAGGGCCAGACTTGTTGCATGAACACACATCCAAACCCCTTGCTCTGTCCTCCAACCGGGGCACTTATGCCAGAGGCTGCATCTACTGCAGCTGCTGAAAGGCAACTTCTCCCATCCCCTCCCCTTCTCAGCCACTTCAGTGAATTCCCTTCCTGAGGTGAAACAACTCTGATATTAATGCTGTAACTTTTATTCTGAAGCAAAACAAAAGCCTGCAAGCTGTTGGCCTTTCCCCTGGCACTGCAGCTTTCAGGAGCGAGGCAGACACAAGTGGCCCGGCTGACTCTGATTTTGCAGGTGCCTACGTTCTTCCAGAACCTCCTTTTCTGACAGAAAGCATCCCATCTTTCTGCAGCAATGCTCTAACCCCAACCAACAGGTTACTGATGGCTGTATCAGCACAGGTCGTCCCAGAGAACACTAGCTCCTACTTTAATAGGAGAAAAAGCCTGTCTTGCTTTTTATCCCATCTCTTCCAGATCCCCCACCTTACTTGAAAATAGCGAGTAAGAGCACTGGGATATTAAAAACTAGCCACCTTTCATCTGCTAGATACACAGAACACGATACCAGGAGGACCAGGCATGCAGTATTTCAGCCCCCTTCCCTGCTTTAGGTAAACATTAACACAAAGGGGAGCAATTGAGGGTTGCTAGGACCAACAGGAAAGTGGATACGTACTTCTAGCCTCACTACACATGAGAGGATTCTTATACCATGAGAGAGTACCTGTAGCACCCCTTGCACTCTGCTAGATGGAACAACTGTCCTGCTCAGCATGAACTGTAAGTCTTGTATTGAGAAAGCCAATTCTTCTGCCCTAAAGACATTATCAGAAACCTCTGCCACAAAGATCCTGTGCTATCACACCATATTCTCACACACACTTGACAACTGTGGGGCTAAAACGCTGGTGTGACTATTAGCCATTCAAGACAACAGACAAAGGAGTTACAGTCAGCAGGACAGAGCAGAAGATGGATGAAAAGCAAGGGTATGTCCTGAGACATAGAGCTTGAAGCTCAGCAGTTAAGTTAGGGTAGATGGCTGGCACACTCCCAAATCCATGTATCAAGGACAGAGCTGCATGTCTCACAGCTAAATGAGCACAGAATACTCAGCCCTAAGTGAGTGGGGCTTTGTGTCACTCAAAAACAACTCCTGACTGTTTCAATCATTCAGTGATGGGTTCCCAAAGCAGTAGAGAACTCTCCTTGGCTTAAAGCTCAGAATGAAAAACAACTCAGAGGTTAAGGAAACCTCAACTGTTCTCCAAAAGCCCCTCACATTCCTGTGAAAGACTAAAAGGATTGAAGGGATCGTGCTGTTGGGCACATCACTCAGCCAGACTGCACTCCCCTGAAAGTCAGAGAAATCACTTTCCAGAAACACAAACAAGTGAAGAGACCCCTGCATGAAATAATCAAGACTGCAAAAATAGGTTAGTGGAATTAACATTGTGTTAGCAAAAGGCTTTCTAACACTCAGAAATTGTACTGTTGCCCTTTTGGGGTTAGGGTCAGTTTTGATTTGAAGCTTCAATCGAATTCAATTCTTTTGGCCAAGAGGTTTAGGCTATTCAAGATAAATACCAGACCCCTCCCTCACAGATGCATTCCTAGGTAACCCAGGCTTTACTATGGTCATAATCCAGACGAGTTTGTTGTGGCACTCAAGCACAGCAGCTGTACGTAACACCCTTCTTGGAGCAGCAGGCAGAGATCTAAAGTAGTGTCACACACCATGGTTCCATACGCAAACCCGCCTCACTGCAAACAACTCCTTTTCCTTTTTGTTTGTTATGATTAAAAATGCACATCACCCAGAGAGGCCTTGGAGTGGAACCCAGCTGGAAATTGGATCATTAATATTCCTTTTCATGCCCGTTGCTACAATTTCTTACCTCTTCAGAAGCAATTACTAACAATGCAACAATTTAGGGTCTCATACTAACAGTGAACTCAAGACTAAGCTGCCTACTGTTGCTCCAGTTCATTCATCTTTGCCCATATTCTAGCATTCCACCAGTCATATAGCCAGCATGCTGCGTATCAGATACTTTCACCCCTTTCTGCTGCCTGTTCCTAATTTATTTACCAGAAGGTCTTCAGCCTCCTAAAACATCAGGAAGCAAATTCAAGATTATCCTTATTCCTGAGCAACTGGAAACATAAAGAAAGAAGATGATTTGTTCAAAGTCTCTTTTACTGAGTGCTTGGCTCTAATTCCTGGTCACTATGCTTTCCACAACACGAAGGTGCTCTCCAAGAGTTGAAGGAAAAAATAAAAAGGAAGTGCAGGACGCGCCGCACAACTGACAACTAACTCAACAAATGCTGGACAATATTCCATTTTTAGCAAGCAGGGTCATGCATATGACTTCACCTCAACTCTCGTGTGCTGTTTCTGCTGTACCTCATTAACTGGGCAAGCTGTGAGAGATGTGCAATTTTCCCATCACTCCTTCAATGATCCTTAGATGGAAAGGATGCTGTAGGAGGACAGAGAACAAGTGATTGAAATAACAATTGTGCTCACTCACAGTCCCACTTGAACCCTCCTCCCTATGAGGTGTTTACATTACACAGCAAGATGCATAACACAACCAAGATCACAGCACCGAGTATAAGGAATAAAAATAAATCAAGACACACTCTCCTAGGACTCTAGCATCACTGCTGTGGACTGCTCATGCACAGTAGTACAGGGCAGAGGAAGTTTGTTCTTGCTTGACAGCTAAGCTGACATTCCCTTGGCTGCGGGCAGAACAGCCTGCACAAGGATGATCTTGGTCGAGAGGTGGAGAAACCTGCCTGACAGCAACTAGCACAAGGCAGCCAGGAAAACCGCACTGGTCACAAGAATCAGGATGTCACCTGTAAGCTCTGCTCCAAATACCTATTAATCCTCTGGTGTCTCATCCAAATACCTTAGAAACACTTGTCTTCTTGTGAGCACTTTACATCTTAGGTGGCTAAACTTGTCAGGAAATTATTGAAACGCACATCAGGCTGAAGACTTGCACCACGTGCCTTTCCATAATAAAAAAATCCTGCAAATAGCTCCTGAATGGAGTGCTTACCAATACAATGTAGTAGTTTAATGTGAAAGTGCTCCTGTGCACATAAATTTGCATGTTTGATACTTTCACTTTGACATCACTGTTTCTTTTGTTTTATTCATGCCAGAAATAATAATTTTCAGTGAAAAAAAAACCACTGACAATAAAATGCATAGCTACATAACCAGCCACCTTTCTGCAAGAATGTGAATAGTGACAGGTTCAGAGTGATAGGTTCAGTGAATGTACACAGCAGTAACAGCTCCAAGGAATCTGGAAAAGGAGCTGTACTATCAATCAATCAGAGTAGCCAAGACCCTGCCACACCAATAAGGACAAAGAAATAAAAAAGAACAACCAGTGGGTCTGCAAATATGACCGATCTTATCTACTTAAAATAAGTATACATTTCAAAAATAAAAACCTAAACAGTTTACCGTACCACAGCACAGACATTTCCCTTCAAGTTAAGGGGAAGTAACCATCAGCTCTGCCAACTCCCTTCAGCAGCTCCAGCAGCTGCTCACATCAGCCTGGCAGTCTGCTCACGAGGGCAGTGTCTTGTTTGCTGCTGGCAGCCAACAGAGCTCCAGCAAAGTCAAAGC
The DNA here is from genome assembly GCF_905368555.1 of Meleagris gallopavo. NCBI lineage: Eukaryota > Metazoa > Chordata > Aves > Galliformes > Phasianidae > Meleagris > Meleagris gallopavo. The sequence goes on along the minus strand of NC_139408.1, from coordinate 38,312,133 downwards.
TACAACCTACACGCAGTTGTGTAAATAACTGAAGGTATTTTGAAGAGACAATAGGTAAGAACAAAGCTCTGCCGTAGATTTGCCAGCTCCTGGCTGGGTAGAATAAACACAACATGCAGTCTCTACACAAGGGCTGGTGACGACTTCTGCATCACTGAATGCCACAGACTGCTAGGTGTGGACAGTTGAGTCATTAAGCCTTAACTCAATGCTTCAGAAGCAACTTTTCCTACCCTGACTGAGAGGCAGCCCCAAGTCCTCCTCACCCACAGCCTCAGCCTCCCCAGCAGTCTTGGGACCGAGCGATGCGTCTTTCCAGGTTGCCCTCTCTGTGAGCGCAAGGACAGAGCAAAGGGGTGCACTTAGCAATCTCGCTAGGGAACACTGTCTACCACGCCACGAATTAACATCCTCCTCAAATTATTTAGGGGGGACAGAGGGAAAAATCTCAAATAGTTTCTCCTTTCCTGCCAATTGTTCCCATCCCCACCTCAGTTCTGGCTGGATTCCCCCTTCCCCCTGTCCTCAGCTAGCACCGCCAGGCTCAGTCCTCCTCATCCTAGCCCCCCCTCCCCAAGGACAAGCAAAGTTATTACAATAATGAATTAGCCAGGCTGCTTACTGCTGCCAGTGGCGAAGGCAATTATCCCACTCCACGTCCCCAGCCACCGCTCAGCTCCCTCATAAAGAGAGGCTTTTGGGGCCGCTTTGTGCTTTGATTGGAAATGAAGAGATTGCTAATTAGGGAACCCCTGCTGGGATCGGGCTGGCAGGAACAATGGTGAAATGGACGGAGCACACGTCCATTTAGAGAAGGGGGGGAGAAGAGAGAAATGTGAGCTCCCCTGTAATGTAGTGCATCCTCTGCTCATGTCATAAACAACAGGGCAGACAATTTTATAGAGCTTTTCACCTTTTAAAGCATGCTAATTTGTTTATAGGAAGCAATAACTTGGTGTGTGTTTGCATAGGTCAACGCCTGTAGTTTCTGTGTACAGTATGGATTGATGTATGCATGCACATACACAGCCGTTTCCAGAGAAGCATTTTCTTAAGGAGTGTCTAGACAGCTGTGCATTTCTTGTCGTTTGCTGAGCAGCAAGCATCAATCCTACATTAACAGAGAAAGATGCAGAGACAAGTCCATTGATGAGTATTAGCATAGAATTTAATGCCTGAATTCACAAATAACCAAAGTTGAAAACGACTTGCCAAATTAGTCAGCTCACCTGAGGCTTGCCCAGCACCCGCTTCCATTGCTTTGCCCAAGTACTTTAAATGATAAGTGAACCTCCAGGAGAGAATTTCAACACTAACACGTTTTCTTAAAACTCAGCTTCCACTTAATTCAACTGTGCTAACTGTCCTTGGATTCACAGAAGGCACATTCACCTTTCTTAGCTTACGAATAGCCCACACACAAACTACAAAAGATCTCCCTTGGAGCGCACAGGCATATTTGGACAGCTTCATAAAACAGACTGACAACCCTCATATGAGTAACATACTTGCGTTTTGTGCTCTAGTCACTTTTACCTATTGTCAAACACGAAATCTCTCCCAACAGATCAACATGCAAATCATTCCATTTATAAAATACAGCCTGTCTACAAAAGTAAGCGCCTTATCTTTTTGTGCAAAGTTGATAGAAGGCAGCTGCAACCTATCCTACAATGCTCAGTTAGTTAACTAATTCCATCGGGAAGGACAGGTCCCACGTAAACAGAAAGTATAGTTTTCAACCACACATCTACCTTACCATACACAAAATTTACATACTGTCAATTAGTATTAGGTGACTTATGCTGGGTAAAGCAAATTCCAAATTTTAAACTTGAACTTACATTTCAGAGTTTCCTTGCAGATACTGAAGCATTTGAACTACTGAGGTGTGTTTTTTCCTGAAAATGTTTTCAGCAAAGCACAAGTCCTAACAGAAAGCGAGCACTAAAGAGTGGAAACAAGACTGAGCTGAGAATGACTTTCAAATACATAGAGCATTTCTCCCTGCTGTTTGCTCACCTCTCGTGTTTATATCCTTCAAACAGTTGTAGGTAGTTTTCATGTTTCCTTCTTCGTCATCACTTAGCCAAGCTTCACATATTTAGATCTTTTGATCTTCCCTCATAAAAACAATCCCTCCAGCTCTGTCATCATTTTTGTTGTTCTTCTCTTACTACCTTCCAAGTTTCCTCTGCATTTTTTCTTCTAGTGCCCAGAGCTGAAACTCTCACCAGAATGGTACAGAGCAAGAACACTACCTCACTGCTTTGTGATGTCCTGCTTCCAAACAACACAATCAAGTCTCATACAAATGCCGAAGTATGCAACCGGCCTGCTTTTCCCTCGTGGTCTGTGGTGCTACAGTGCTAGCCCAAATCGGACTTGCCTGTCACCACCATTCCTCCCATTCAGCCCTTTACCACATTCCACTTACCTGAGGAATATTTTCCCTTGAGCAGGTACAGCCTGAAAGGAAAACCTTGCGTCAGAACCACGCTTAAGGTCGCTTCGGTTTGCTGACAGCCCTGTAGTTACCTGCATCACGTACAAAACCTGACCACTTAAAAGCAAGGAAACAACCACCTATGGACATCAAGGGCCAAACTGTAATGTGGCATACAATAGCAGGGCCGGTTAGGTTTCACCACAGCTGTGCTGGTTTACACCAGCTAACAAGCTATTTTCATAAGTATATTTCCAAGTGGCTGTATCACAAACAATTATTCAGATAAAGTACAAAGAAAGGCCTGTTGCAGCTCATTGGCTGCAGTTCTGACACACGAAGCCTCATTACCTTGATTTCATAATCCAAGTATTTTCTTTTTTTAGGATATGGCTATAGTGAATATATTAACAATTCAGTGTATCTACCAACTGGTACTGGAATTCTTTGGTAAAGCATTTGCAGTTCTACTCTTGATCAAAAGACTCTTTTAGAAAAAGAGAAATAAAACTCACAGTAGAATTATGAATATAGAGGCTGCCTATATTTGAGGCTGATGGCTTCATTACTACATCCATTCAGAGGATCTGATTCCAAATAGCTTTAATATCCTAGCAAAGGGGAATGAAAGAAGGTGGTCCTCTCACTGCATTATAGCAAACAGGTAAGGCTCAGTCAAAGGCTGAAAACCTAAAACCCCGCAAGACACAAGCAAATCCATTGCCTGTCAGATTGATCCTCTCATGTTCCTAACAACAGACTACTATTTCTGGTCTTGTGAACTCACTCTCTTTCACAGAGCAACTTGCTTGAAATAAGTCAGTTCTTAATAACCATTCCTGTACAAAGGAAGACAGTATGAACAGAGCAGTACCCAATCCAGGATTTCTTCCTCAAATTCTTCCCAGAGCAACAAAACTACATTCTGCCACAGACAGTAAAAGTAAAGGCCAAAGTCTCTTAGAGCATACTGAGTTTCTTTATCTGAAAGATTTTAGTATAACATTTTCATTATCACAGCAATCAGGTCACCCCCGGTCTTCTCCAAGCTGAAGAAACAAAGCTTTCTCAATCTCTCTGCATAAGCCATGCCCTCGAGTCCTCTCACCATCTCAATTGCCCTTCTTTGGACACATCCTAATATTTTTATATTCTTATGCTATGGAACCCAAAACTGCACCTCAGTACTCAAGGTAAGGCAGCACCAGTGCTGACTATGGTCAGATTATTTCTTTCCACTGGTTATCTACGTGTTGACGCATGTGAATGCACAGCCCTAAATGGGGCGATGATCTGGGTTAAAAATGCCAAAAGGTTAGTTTAATCCAAATTGACCACAAGGAGGACTACTATAGGCTCAGATGCACACGACATATGCTCCCCACATTGCCAATGTACTTTTTTCGCAACTGCTGTATTTACATTTAGGGTCGTTTTCTTTTTTTCAGATGTTTCATTTATGTTTAGGGTATTTTTCTTTGAAAACATCTCCTTCTGTGTAAGTAAATGCTGACATAGTTGAGACAAAATGAGATTGAGAGACATAATTTCTGAATTGAGAAGCATGGTTCTATCAGACCAGGACTTGCTGGAAACAAAAACTATCCAGAGAGAAATCTGAAAAGCATAATACATTTAATTCCAAGAACAGACTGAGGAGTGACAGGATACAACTGTAAGTCTAGGAAAATTTAATAGTGGAGAGTTCTTTAATCTTTCCTTTAAAGGATGTAAGATAAGACTATTCCAGTAATCAAAACTAGACAAATTCTACTTCACAATAAAGAGAACATTTTCATTTTAAAACAAAAGGAACTGGCCAGTTGGACAACCTGCCATGAGGTACTCCAGATAATCACAATGTCTTTCCATAACAGCTGCACATCCCTTTAGAAGATACTGACATTGAGAAGCTACCAAGTCAGTCCAGGAGTTATTAGGTAGGTTTTAATGGCCTGCATTAAGCCTAGTGCATCAAAGTGAGGTGGGTTTGCCTTAAAATATTTTTAGATTTCAGTTATTTACAAGTTTCAATATTTGGGCGCGTTTATCTTGCTTTCTGCATCTGTTTCTATCTGGTGAAATCATTCACTAAGAAGGGTTTTGTGTTGTATCAACTAACCAGAACTTTTTTGTTCTCTGTAAGTTTTAATTAAGAGGAATCATAAATGGTTTTCATAACGCAATTTCTTATATATTAGAGTAATTCTTCTATGAAAAACTACCTATTTTTACCAGAGAGCATGCATCTCATCTACAAGCATGCATAAAGAAATCTGAGAGCCCGATAGCAAGGGCTGCACAGTGCATCAATCCTATACAAGACAATAAATGGTCAGTTGAAAGTGTCTGTGTCTTGATTTTTTTTTTTTTAAGATCTGCTTTAATTTAAAATTTTATTCAAGCTTCACAAAGCAGGATGCCTATAAGAAAAATATATATATATAAGACCAGAACATCAGGGTTATAAAATAATATGAGAGCTGTTTGTCTACCATCCAAGCCCGCTAACATTTGTCTTGCTGTCCAGCTTTGCTTCTACTACTACAATATGTAGTTTTAATACTGGAGCACTGACAGCCTGAAGTCAAGCAATGGATTCTGCTGTAGCAGAAAAATCTGTTTTTCCAGCTTCTCATGTACTCTGAGTAACCAGACACGGTTTTAGTTTTAACAGATAAAACAAATCAGTTATTTAGCTTCAAGTGACTTTAACCATGTGCCATCAGAAGAGACTACATAGTATTGGGGACCATATTTTTTTTATTCTTCTCCATTAAGTTGTGATGTACCATTTTACTGCCTACTGAAGGCCTCTTAAACTCACACACTGCTGTTCTGCAACTGCTCCTTCCAGTTTGTGTCATACCAGGCTGTTCTTAAAAACCACTCACCTTTCCTTTCTACCACATTTCTCAAATCTCAGCATCCAAAACAACACTTGCAAGACTCATTTTTTCCTATTAAAATGTACTGCCCTTGGCTCCTTATAAGTAAAATCTATATTGCTTTTTTTCTTTTCTTTTCTTTTTTTTTCCCCCTCCAAATGGATCACAAAAACCTTTTCAGATTCCACTTTGCCATAAGGGCAACCCAGGACTAACCACGTTCCATCACACACACATGGAAAGTGAGGGAAATTACAAAAGTAAACTGTATTCACTGATCACGTTCTAGAGTTTTCCTATTCCAAAATTAAATTCTTAAATATTCTAGATAAATTCTGTGAAGCATCTTTAAAAAAAAATATATTGCTTTCTGAAACAACTGATGGTAGGAGCAAAAATCCTTGATGAAGTGCTTAATTTTTAAGAAGCCCTGGTTACACTTATTCATCTGAAAAGCTACACTAGCACAGCCTGGGAGAAGAGCCAGCAGCAGCTGCAGGGGCAGTTTGTGGTCTGTTTCAAATACCTGATGGAAGAAGCACTCCCCACACCCCAGCTGATGCAGGCTTCCATTGCAGAGCTTGTCCCAGTGATGCAACCATCAGAGAGGCTGGCCTAGCTCATAGGTGCAGGACTTGTCATGTGGTACTCTCTGGAAAAAAGGCCTTCATCTAGCTGGAATCTCCTCCTTCCCATAAAGAACTGCTACCTGTGAGTAGCCTTGAACCCTGGCCAAAAGACAGGTTTGAAACTCAAAGTGTAAAACCTTTTCAATAGAAACACAATAAAACTTACAGAGTAGTTCAAGAGACTGATGAAAGGTGCCAGCAGGGGAGGGCAAAAGAAACAGAGTTCGGTCAAGGAAACAAGGATTAAGAGACAAGACTTCTGTCTAAAAAGAATTTAAGAGTAGAAACAATAAAAAGAAGAAACTGTGTATCAGGAGAGAAAACTAGAGAGAGAGAGAAAAAAAAAAAAAGAAATTAAGAAATAATTTTAACTGAACAACCAGGAAAATTTCTCTGATAGCAGAAGGGCTTATATGAGCAGTATATGAGTTATATGAGCATATATAACCCATATATGGGTTGTATGAGCAGTAGAAAGGTCACCCAGTGAATGGGCATGGAAGAAAGTTGGGCAAGCAAAGCTAGTCAAACAGAAGAACTGAATAACCTAAGAAACTTTTCCCACCTCTAACTGCTGTGATTAATCATCTTACAATAGCTGAGAAGCTTAGAAGGGGTATACCTACTATCACAAGTTACCTATTGGAAGTGTGCGACCCACATATTTCCCCCAAACAGTAGCACATTACTGACAAAAACAGCTTTGTAAACTCAGAAAAGATTATGGGCTTCTCTCCAAGGAACATTTAAGCATGGGAGTACTTTTTTCTTCCCTAATGATAGGAGAAGGAAGTGAAGGAGGTCAGAGTTCCGTAGACCTCTCTGCACTCCCTGCGGTCTAGTTAAGGAGACTTAAAAGGTTTCACATTAACTGGGGTGATTTTGTCAATTATACACAGTGAGGAAAAAGAGCTCCCATAGTAAGTGTTTCCAGGACAGCTGCACCGTTGGTGAAATACTGCTGCATTCCAGAAATAAACTCCTACAGTCAAATTAGCATCTCAAGTCCTCTCTCTGCAGAAACGTGACTTTACCAAAGTTGCAGCGGTTCCCAGATGAATGGGAAACCAGCAGCATAAATTCCTGCTTGGCTCAGCTTTTAAATAGTAAATGATACAAACATCTTTTTGTACAATAGCAGCTTTCATAGTCACATAATTGCCCCATATTATTGATGGGCTCAAAAAGTAAAATTGGGAATATTGCTGGCTTGGATGGAGAATTAAAACTAGCATCACTCCTCACGACTTCAGGCCTGCTGAGAGTTTTTTTTTTTTAGGTCTGAGCAGTTATCGGGACAGTGCAAGAAGGTTTTGTTTCCAACATGGGTCAGTACCTACCAATGCAAATTACAATACAAACACGTACAAGACAACAATCTACATTTGAAGCAAGACAGAAAGCACTGTTGCCCCTAGCCTGGCCTTTTCTATCTCCCAAAAAGTAATGCAAACCTGCCCTCTCACTACAGAGGTGAATTCTGGGCCATGAAAGTAAATTCGCTCAGACGCCCCAAGGCACTCGCTCATGTTTTGTTGAAGACACACATTAAGCAGCAAAACTACAACACAAAACAGCTTCCAAGCTTACACAGCTTTACAACTACAAGTTTACAGATAGCTGCGCTGGAGAAGACCCATGAAATCTTGGGGAAAAAAAAAAAGCCACAACAACAAACTACAATTTCCAACAGATAATGGCACATTTGTTCAGTGCTTTGGGCTCATAGGGTAGGCTCTGGACAAGAAACAGGCTGATTCATGTGACCACTGAGTGCATTTCATGGTCCTCTTTCTTTTTTTTCCTCACACTGAACCCTCATCTTACAAGGAGAATATCTTGCTCCTTTGACCCAACACATCACCGAACTAAAGCTCAATGGGTGGCTAAATCTTCTGCAGAACTACACATTGCAGAGCAGAGGATGTTATACATGGAAACACCACATGTTATACGTGGAAAAGATCACAGCTGCCGTACAGTCTGCCCTTCTGCAACCATAGAGGCACATGCCTCTTTTCCTTTGGGTCTTTCTCTGCCCAGCAAATTCCAGTGCAAGAACCACCCCATCCAAGGGAAGGAATGCACACCAGTCAAAACCAACACATTCAGGGAGCACTGTCTATGTGGAGCTCAGCCTTCCTCCCTGACTGTATTCTTGTCTTCAATACTGCTTTCTCCACGGCATAGCTTATCTGCCCGAGGAACTTTCACAGCTTTGAGAACATAGCTTATAACAGCAGAAAAACATTTACTGTAAACAAAATATAAATGCTGTGTGTCTGTAATGGGGTGTCACATAAACAAATAATTCAGCCATCTCCACTGAGTGACAACACTGGTTTCACCTGTAAGAGATGTCGTGAAGACAGTCACATGAGGTCAAGTTAAGAAGTCAGCTAGTCCCATATTTCATCTCTGATAGCAACCACTAACATGCTCAAGGAAATACCGTAAGAAATGAGAATACGTTTCCTGCTCTCCACCTTGCTGCATTTCTGTGGCTTAAGCTGTTGCCTCTAGACCATAACATTACTTGTCTCTGATGACAACCACAAATTCCATAAATTCCTTTTCCCAAGTCTATCCATAACTTTGCTACTGAATAACGCAGAGGCGAACAAATCCCACAGTTTAATTCTGGTTATATGAAAAAAATACTTCCCTTGGTTTATCTAAAGTCGGCTCCCTCTGAACTATTTTTTAAGAGAAAATGATGACTATGGTACTGAAAAAAAAAAAGGGAAAGCACACGAGTATAAAGATGCTGTGAACAGGTAGCAAAGCTCTCCTAGCTAAGAAAGAGAGGTGTTAATTTTGCAAAGCAAAGAATTAGATAGGTCTTGCACAGTGACATAAAGGAGTATATTTTATCTTCTACTCAAGTGCACAGTAAGTAAAGTCATCTGCATATAAAATAAGCCATGCTTGTGTTAACACATTACCATTAATTCCTATTTTAGTTACTCTCGTCTTTCTTATAGTCACAGACATAATAACCAGCTATACTTCCAGCCATCTCGTCTTGAAGAGAACTGCAAGGTCTCTAGGACAAAAGCTGTCTCACATCTCAATGCAGCAGGCCCAAGAGTAGGGACTGTGTCATCATACAAGCAACAAGGGCAAAATGGAAGGAACAGCCAAAGCTGCCAGCACTTGTAGCCACAGTCTGAGAGCTAGTTAAAAAGAAGTGGAGCAGTCACAGCATGAGATTTATTAAGTAGTAGATAATAATTTTACATTACATAATACACAGTACTGTAAGTCTCAAACGTTCAACTACTGATCAAGTCCCAAAATAAACATAATTATATTCTGTATTATACGTACATTGGTGTTATTCTTATCTCCCACTGTTTTTTTTCTTTTTAAGCAGTTGGCTTTGCTTTTTAGTTGTTCACTGAAACCTTGTGGTCCAGACACTTTTTTTCCTTTTAAAATAAAATTGCAATTTTTCTCATCATTTACTTTCACTTGGTGGAGTTGTCAAGTAAAATTTCAAGTGCAGCAATGAAGTTGTTGGCAGGATCAAAGATGAACTATAGAAATGATATATAGGGTAATTAAATGGCTCTAAGTTATTTGCGTATCTCTATATATAAACTGTCCTGACTTAATAAAGAAGCATTTCACAGTAGTTTTTTTGGCTCTCTTGGCTTTCTGCAAGACTCTGCAATGGGCTCCAAATGGTCCCAAGCTTTCCTGGCCCTCTGTCCCGGCTATAGAGGCTATCACCCTCCACCTGAAACTCCTCATAACACAACAGCACACGCAGAAAAATGAAAGGGTGCAAAGCACGTGAATGCAAAGCAAAAAGAAAAGGAGATACAGTACACGATGAGCAAACTACTCCTTTACTTCTGCAGATCTGAGTCCAAGTCAGTAGTCATCAGCAATGGCCTAGTTAAAGCCATAAGCCAAGCCCGTCTTGCAAGCTGCCTGCAACTGGTGCCTCAGGGCAACAGCATGAAGGCTTCCCCAACCCACTATGCTGCAAAGACAGCTGTGAGTTCCAGAAATAGGCAGGAGAGTGTTCCCCCAAGCCACATCATGCCCATGGTCACATAAGCACCCAAGAGATGTTCAAGGCTACCACTCTGCATGCTCTGCTCTTCAAACACCTCATTCATGCATCTGCAGACTCCAATGTGCCCAGGAAGGGAATGGAAAAGAATGGGAGAGATGTGATACAGGCTGTTACTTCACAAAATGCCACTACAGACAAAGATTAGGAAAAAAACTCTCAAAAAACACCATTCACAGCCAACTGCCATTACCAACTATAAGCCAGTGACACTTGTGCATGTGCAGGGAGGCTGCTCACCCACCTCCTTGTGAGCAGATATACAAGTGGTAAACTCAACACATGTCTAGCACAGGGTTTTTCTGGAATGAGTTGGCAACAGAACAGCTCCACCCTCACACTATTCTAGGTAAACAGAGGATGTTGCTGGTACAAAGTGCCTCAAAGTGGCAGAAACAGCATTATCGCTTCAGGGCTGTTTCCTGAAGAATCAATAAGCCAAGACAGTCAATTCTTCTGGCTAGTCCTTATTTCCCAGAAGCCTTGGCTCTCAGCCCCTATAATTTCACCTTTCATAAACAAGCCAGCAGCACCAGTAATTCCATCCTCCTTAAACACACATTACACTAGCTCACATGCCAGAAGAGACTACTGAGCTGGAAATAACGTAGCCAGGTTAGCACAGTATTGCAGCGAGGCACGACCCATTACTACAGCAAAGCAACCACATCTCTATATATTGCCCTTCGAGCACCTATATGTATTCTTGCATCCAATTTCTTTTTATGGGACAGATTATCCCAAAAAAATCATAGCTCTAGCTCTCTGCCCCTCACAACTTCTCTGTGCAGGGAGTACAAGGCATCTGCAGAGCAGAGCACCCCCTCACAGCTGGGAGCAGTAGATAGCACTGACAGTCATTGCAGTCCCCGGAGCCCACAGAGAAAAGTGAAGTTTAATCCTATATAGCACAAAGAGAGCAAAAGGGGTGGGGAGAAGGGTCAGGAAGAATAGAAAAATCTTGTTGTTATATGCACTGCAAAAAAGAGAATGAAGGTTACTGGAGGCAAAACACTGGACTGTACTAGGAGTCTGCGGTAACACAAAGCATTTTGCTGTGGTCATGCAACTCTCCATGAGCCACAGAGAACAGGCAAGCAGGAACTCCATCTAAGACGTGCAAAACACATCATCACATCAGTGAAGTGACTCACCTTAGGCTAAACAGGGTGTCTGTATCAGAGCCAGAATTAAAAAACAACAGTGAAACAAATCACTCTGTACAAAGATTGCCTATGAATACATTTAAGCTGTGCATCTAAAAAGCAGGGGAGCTTTGGATAGGCTCCTAGAAAGACTTTAGGGATAAGTGTTAGAGAGGATGCTCATGCAAGGAACCCTTTCCTAGATTTTGTTTTGTACACAAAAGGCACCTCTACCCAAAGACAGTATCAGCCAATGGCTATAACTTGAGTGCTGGACTGCTCTCAGTGCTAGTCTGTGGGTTCAAGAAGCACAACTCAGAAATCGCATTCATTCGAGCTCTCTGCCAATCTACTTGAGTCCACATTGCCCACAGAGAAAGGTTGAAAACCCCTTGCTAGGCCATGGAGACATAATGCATCAGGGAAGAGCTTCCTTCCTAAAGAGAAGCAGAAGAAAGAGCTGCTGATGAGCACAACTGCAATTCCTGCACGCCCAGGAGACCCATGGGGAAAGAAAGGCCTGAGGATGGAGAGTAAAGCAAACAAAAAGAAAGCAGTCTGGAAGGCCTGGCAGCAGGCATGCCCTCTCTTCTACCCAAAGTCACACTCCAGGCCTTGTGAACTTTGGGAGGACGTCACTGAAATGCCTGCACTTTTGTACATGGCTACTGGCCATTTGCTGAGACTTACTACAAAGAGGTGATCACGGGAGCCTAGAGAAACAAGAACTTCTGGAGTGCATTTCCTGCTGATCCAGCAAATACAATTATAAAGAGATAGAGAATCCATTCTAGGAGAAGCATGAAACTCTTGTGAGCAGGATCATTCACATCTCACATGGTAGAGGGAAAGGAAAGGGCAGCAACCCCTTAATGAATAAAAATAGCTACTTATGCTTCCCTCTCATACATGTGAGATTCAGGCTTTGTAGCTGGGCATATGCTTTCCAGTATTCAAATAACATTTAGTTATATCCCATTAAAAAGGGTAATTCCCCCCAAGGAAGCAACCCTTTTTTTCCCCTCAGAGTCTTTCAAGTATCCTGAGACTTTTAAAATGCCATTACTTTCAAGTAATTGTGGAAACTAAACTGTATTCTAAGAGTTAAAGAATCACATTTCCTTCCCTGAAATTCCTACACTACTATAAAATCTTTTTTTTTTTTTTTTTTTTTTTTGAGTAATTGTGGCAAACAAGGACAAGAACACAGTTCTGTGTAGCTTGTGGAAGATTGAAAATCAGATTTCAGCTTCCCACTTTTTCATAAACTATATATATGGCAGGCAAAGTTGCACTGAAATGTATCTACCTTCAGGGTAAACAGCAGCAGGTCATTCATAGGATTCAGCATAACACTGGAAAGAACAAAAAAGAGAAGGAAGATTATTTTGCCTAAAAGTTCAACAGGGGAAATGTAAGTATACACTGCCGACCATATGGCCACAGCAGAACAGAGCAGGAGAGGTAAAGGCTCAGTAAAACAGAAAAGAAGGAGAGCAAGGTAGGAAAAAATGTTACTCAGTGTTCAGCTTGGCCACAGAAAGTCACGTCTCAAAGCAATCTGCTGTGGGTGCCAGTTATTAGATGGAAAGAACACAGTTATTATGTATTTTAAATGCATTTAATAAAGTAGACTCCGGCTGATGGTGCTCTCCTCAGCAGGTCCAGGCACAGAACACAGAGAGAAGCAGGCCTCAGGCATTTACATCAGGTCACAGTTTTAAATAATTTTTAAACTAGGGCAAGGTGCCAATTCTTACCTCAAGGTGCTGCACCCAAATAGACATGTCAGCAAAAACAGGAAGTTCAGTATATTGAGAATAACCATCAATACAAGTGGCTCCAGACCCAGAGTAACATTTTTTCAGTCAGTGCTTACCACCTCTGAGAAATAGACCTGGAGCTTCATCTCAGCAGGAGTCACCAGGATCAAATTAAGATTAATGTGAAGGACAACTCCACTGAATTTTAGTTTTACTAGGAGTACGTTAGCCTTTTACCTGCTTGTCTTACCCAAACTGGAAGACATTATTGATGACTTATACCAACTGCTTTTAAAAACAAAACAACAACAACAAAAAAAAAACCCAAACCTAGCAAAGTGGGGTAACTCCTTGTTACCAGCACAGTAACCCCCTGTTCTCAATCTACACACCTGTGTCAGTGATTTGCAGTCAGTCTGCCATGAGCAAACCTGCCACTGGGGATTTATACAAGTTGTTCTCTGTAGACCTTAGAGTACTTTTGATGCCAGCCATATATCATTTTACAGGCAGGAAAACTGAGGCACATGGAGGCACGACATGACCATGTCAGTCAGAAGATTGTTGGTCTCTATCTCTTAACACACTACTTAGCAACACTGTACCTCTACTCACTGCAGGCAGGCAGGACCACTCTTTTTCAGCAACAGCAGGATCTACCCAAGCATTTAAGATGTACTCATCACAAAAATAATCAGACATTAATTTGATTAATCATTCCTGTGACAGAGAACCCAGTTCTCCACCTAAACTGCTTGACCCAAGACTCCAGCTAATCTGAAGCGCAGCAAAAAAAAAGCCTCGATAGGTATCAGCCTACTAAACAGAAGTGGAACAATTAGGTATTGACCCACACACACCTCTTTTTTTTCTTCAAGCAAAAATTACCCAAGGGTTAAAGAGAACCAAAAATGTAACTCATTAAAATTTTAAATCAGGTCTTCAAGTAATAATAAAAACTAAGCCCACCCTCCAGTTCTTCCCATTTAGAAGAGTATTTATTTGGAGTTCCTACTAGACTACAGCATGCACTGCATGTATCCTGCTTTGCTAAAGGAGAGTCTTTCTGAAGCATCACTTGACTTTGTTTTAAATATCTCACTACAGTTTCCATTTTAGCTCTCTGAGATGATTATTTTTTCTAACCAAACTGAAGTTATACAGCAGTTGAAAATGCTGATGGCTTAACTGGTTTCCTTCCCCCCCGCCCCTCCACAGCAGCCCTGAGGGGTTTTAACTCTTTCTGTAGCACTGAAATCCTGCTTTTGGAGTTCAATGTTTAACTCGCGCTGGGAGACTCATAAATATTCGGAGTCACTCTCTCCCTCTCTGTTTGATTAGGAAATGAGCCTTTAACTCAATGTAATCCCCAAGCCATTAACAAAAAAGCCCTCAACAGCTCCACTATTAGAATTTCACTCCTAACCCACAGAGGATTGAATTAGATTAACATAACTACCCGCAATCTGAGTTTATTTTCTGTGCCAGATAGAAATGTGTCTTCAGGAAAGGAAAAGAAGAGAGGCAGCGAGCAGGTATAGCATAATGAAATGTAAAAATATATGAGAAATAGATGGACAGATGTACAGGTGAAATGATAAAAGAGGTAAGAGATAGCACGAGCGAGAGATAGCTACACAATCTTTAGTAACCAGCTGCTGGCTTTGGGGGGTTTATTCAAAAGGCCCCTCCAAAAAACCCCACAGAATTGTTTCAAGAAGAGTATTTTTTCCTGTTGGTGTTTACTCCATATTCTCAGGGACTTACAGTGAGACACTGCGGCGCACTGCACTCCAGACACCTGAGCAGAAGATTTGGCACAGGTTATATTTATAATTCTCAGGAGGTGTCATACTCAGCAATGGGAGGAGGGGCACAAAAAAGAGAATCTGCATGTCAATCATTACTTTGCTGTCAAGGAAACAAACAAACTAGGATGAGCTAAAAAAGATGATTTTTCATTCCTCAAAAAATAAATAAATCAAGCAACAGCTCTGTGACAAACTACTCGAAGTCAGTCACTTCGGAGGTTCACAGGTGCTCAGTCCACGTTAAATGAATTGCTAGTGAGACAGAAACTAAGTAACAAAGACTTCTCCACACATCATACATCAAAGTCTCTCTAACTCTCTCCCCACCCCCAAATAACAGCAAGCCCATAAGCTATTAACTGGTACACCATAAAGCAGGAGATGCTTGGTGATTTTTTCCTATATGCAATAACAAAATGCAGCAGGTTGAGCGGGGGAAGAGACACACGTGATTAAAAGCAAAAGATAAAGTCCAGCAGTTAAGTGGACGCAACTATGGAATAGTTCAAAAAATTAAGATTAAACATTTTCTAAATTTATGCTCAGAAGACTTCTAGAGGAATGCTTGCATTTCCACAAATCTGTGTATTAAGATATAATAACTGCAGTAATTCCTGAGCACAGTCATGCTGATGTTTCTGTATGTACAAGAAGGAAACAGATTTGATTTTTATTTTTCAAGTGATGTTGCTTGATTTTCAATTTTTAGGAGGGCTTCAGACCAGTTATACCATGGATTCCTTATTACTTACAGAGTCGGTGATTTAATTTCTTTAACACCTTTCAGGAAAATCTGCTCTCCTTCTATAAAACAGTGATGTCGCATTGTCACAGGCTGAGAATAAATGTAATCTTGTGCCAAAACAAACAGAACTTAAATAATTTAAATATACTCATTTTTAAGTAAAGCAAAAAGCCTTAATATGCAAAAGGAAGCTTTCTGTGATGAGAACAGTCAGGCTGACGATTCTGTTTTACTTTGGGGGAAGGGAGCTTCAGAGCAAGCAGAGTATTGTAATAGTCATTTTGAACACTACTGGAGTATAAAAATTCGCAGTGTTTATTGATACTGTCCTAAAAGCCTTCCTCATATCTAGAATTGTAACTGAAAGAGGAAATATTTATATCCGTGACTGAAAACTTAGTAAGAATTACGGGGTTCTGTTTGTCCCTTGCACTGAAGCCATAAACTTAGAGAATTCTGACACATCCATCTAAGAAAGACAAAATGAAGAGCCAACCAACAGCCTATTTGCCACATTTCTATGGTTAGTCCAAGCAATTCAGCTATCACCTATTCCCTCGGACTGTGAGACAGCTCTGGATTTATTATTCTGTGCTTATTAGACACTTGTTCTATCCAAATTAAATACAGCTTCATTTTTCTTCTTATTGCTTTCAAAAATGATAAATTGGGGGGGGGGGGAGGTGGGGAGAGAAGGGGGCAAAAAGTTTTTATAGTATATATCTCATACATAATTTAAACTGAAAAACTTAACATACCAAAATTAAAAACTGTAATACTTGTGTTTTGGGAGTCAGACATTACAAATATGAGAAATAGAGGAATTTTTTTCTGTGCTTAAAAATAAATATAAAAACTAAATCCTGTAAAAGATGCAATCCAAATCTCTGAGGTCAAAATACAAAGTAAGAAAAACCTCCTTGACTTCCAGCATTTTGACAAAAAATTATGCTAAAAGCAATTAAAAAAACAGTTTAAATAATTATTTTCCTTCCAGTTTTCATTCTCTTTATAACAGAAGTTAAAAAAAAAAAATCTACCATTGTTAAAACCATTTTGCATTTGGGCAGCTTTAAAGCACACAATTAACTGGCAATCAGAGGCTAAGTTATTTCTCTGACTGCCCCTGTGCTGAGTTTACAAAGACTTGCATCCCTTTTGTCATTGAAGAGGCTTCTGTTTCTTTGGGACACTGAAAATTAGAGAAACATCAACTGCTCAATGACAAAGACATTCAGTAAAGGCAAACTTCATTTCTCTCTTAAGAGAAGGTTTGATATGAAGTTGTTTTTTGTTTTTGTTTTGTTATTTTTTTTTTTTTTTAATAAAGTTGAGGAAAGGGTGTCACTTGGTTCTTTTAAGACAAGACTGTTGAAGTTTCCAGGTTTGCCTTTACCAGCACGGGATAAACAGCACCTGTCCTTGGTAAGCCCTTAAACAGAGCTACATTATACATTGACCTTTTTGGAACGCCAGCAAACCTGACCATTTCTATTCCCAAAACATAACTGTTCCTCTCAAACTTTCACTTGCTTATTTCCAGAGGAAAAAGCAACTCCTGAATAGTGAGACTGCCTGATTTCTATGAAGTTCTCAAACCAACTCCTATCCTTGTGGGTCATGCTGACCTTCCTTTGACAGTGTGAAAGTAGATATATAGATATATAGATATATATAACCTTTAACTATATTGGGATGCTGCTGTAATTTTTAGCCCAGATAAAAAGATTGGTGCACAGCAACATTCGGATAAATTAAAAAACAAACAAACAAACAAATAAACCCCCTAAAAACAGCAAACAGCTCCATAAATGCAATAAAAGGTAGAAGTTCGGTACTTACATGCTGCAGGCTGAGAGATGAAGCTCGAAGCTGGAGTAGAATTTCCCTTGCCCTCAGGTGTTTCTAATTGCTGATTAAATATCTTTTGGTTCCGCCTGCACCAGCCGACAGTCCCCTCTGCGTCTCTGCCTCTCTTTGTGACTAGGACACAGTACTCCGAGTCCCAACCTATAAATAGATCCCAGCTCTGTGATTGATATAACAGGCAGCTGACAAAAAAAAAAAAAAAAAAAAAAAAAAAAGGAAAGAAATAACCAGGTCTTAAGCAAAGCAGAAGCTGGGCTTTTAACTCTGCGCTGTGCCCAGGGAGGAGTCCCCCACAGTCACCCGTGGGCATCAGAAAGAAAAAGTGCAAGGCAATTACTTTCCCAGCAGCATTACAGCAACTTGAGGCATGTAAAGCGAGCGAACAAAATTCAGTGCACAAAGAAGAAGAGGAAAAGCACAACTGGCAGACTGCATCCAACTCTTCCGCAATTTAACAGAAATAAATATCATTTTGAAAACATGTTAGGGATTCTGACAAAATGAAAGAGAAGTTCAGAGTTGAGCTCTGGGGTTTGGTCCAGGCATGTCTGTATTTCTGCTGCAGAATAAACAGAGTAGCGGGCAGAGCAGCAGTTTAACAGTTTGACTGTCCATTTTAGGTCTCAGCCCACAGAAACTGGTTCTTGAGGCTGTTCCTGAAAACAAAACAGAGGGCACTGATGATGCATTGCCCATTGGCTCAGTAGAAGCTGCTGAACTCTCAGGGGCCAAACCATCGCTTGCAATCACATCCTTGACTGCCAGGAAAAAACTCCTAACAAGTTACAGGTATCATCACAGCTCTTTTGCAGAGGCTAAGCTGGGAACCCACAATCCGGGCAATAACTTGACAGAAAGCACCAGGAGTGCTTCTGCCTTGGGCCCATTAATGGGTAGCATTAACAGTCCTGGATTTTTCCATATCTACATTCTACAGGTTCTTCTGATTGTTCAGTCCACCAGACAGGCCAAAAGCTGATCCAAGAGGTAGCTGGTCCTCCAAGCTCCCAGGTACTCACAGACCCAGCAGAACCTTACCAGCTAAGCAGTTTCACATTAAACAGGCTCAAAGGCTGGGCAGCTCCAGACAAACACTAGCGGAAGAGTGGGAAAGAAGAGGAGAACAGCAGGCAGAGAACAAAAGCTGGTTTGCCTCCACACTGCTACCTATGGCAGTATCTCCTACTAAAACCCCAGCACCATGCTCAGCTCTGCAGGGAAATGCACTACAGCAGAGTACCAGATACACCAACCTTTATTTTCAACACATTGTTAGTGCTGAGATGGTAAATCAATGCTGAACTCATAAAAAGCAGGATAAAATCCCCAGGAATTAAGCCCACACTGAACTCTATGGTTCTCTGGCTCAGTGGCTAACAGTACCTGAACTATTCAAGCTAGTTTAGGCATGTCTACATCGTGCTGCTGCTGCTGCTCTCACTGGAGTAAAGCAGTCAACAGGGGCAGCTATCCGAAAGTCACCCAAGGACTCACCACTCATAGCCAAGGTCTCAGATCAATGCAGCTATTGATTATTTGGGAATATAAAAGTAATTTTTTCATTTTGGGACAAATCCTGCTGCATGCATAATTCAGCCCGTGTCAATACGCTTAGTGTCTGAGCTGATAGGATTAGCCAATGTGCTTTTCCAAAAAACCCAAACCCATCTTCCAACAAGACAGGGATCTGGTGAAGCACTGGAAAAAAAGACGTTTTCCTCAGCTGAGCATCCGCACTATGCAAAGTTTCATTTATCGCTTTACTACTGCTTCACATGCTCCGGCTTTAATAAAATAGCGGTAACAATATTTAATAGCGCACTTTAGGGCATGAATCTATAGATGAGGACGTACAAATGAATGCAGGGAAAAAAGAAGTATCTGATAGGCTGAGCTCTGGTGTGGAAACACAACCCCTTTCCTGCCAGACTGTGGTCCTTCACTACCAGAACAATCCATCGCAGGTAAAAATTAATGTGACCAAAGATTTTTCATTTCAGCCCTCTCATTTAGTCTGTGTAGCAGGTGATGTTTTGGTCTTTAATATTCAGAGCCATACAGCATGTTACACTTCCCACTGCCATCAGAAGGAATTTTAGGATAATCAGACTGAGGTACAACAGACGAAGGTCCCAAAACAGGGCACCTAAATCCAGCAGTCACTTCTGGATAATTCAGCTTTAGTAACGTCAGTTGTATAGGCCCTAAAAACGTTACCTGCCAAACTGTTTTTTGGCATTCTATATTGCTGGCATCTAAAGATCCCCACATATTACTCTTCCAAGCCCTATTTCATGAGAACAGTTTCATCTGTGCTCCATTTCCCTGCCATGGGTCAAACTGAATCCCAAGGAAACCCCATGCCTGTGTGCTGGACACATCTCACACAGGTTGCCAGGAAGCTCTATTCAGTTCTCAGGCCCAGGTTAGCACTTATCATTGGCACCCCATACTCACAGCAGAGCAAAAGTGAACACAAATTAATTCCCATCCTTTTGCTTTCCATGTGGAAAATGAAGGGATGAGAATTTGCCAGCATGAAAAACTTAGCTAATATGGATGATCCTTGAATGGAGGCAGCATTCCTCCATCCTCCCTGCCTTTAGGCACCAGGATATTTGACCTCAATGGGGTACCTGGAAGTTCAGAGATGGTCTCTCTCTAAATAAAACCTCTTACACAGTCTTCTGCCCCCCACTGCCATCACCTCCTGTGCACAAATTTCTCCTCAGCCCAGCCACAATCAAGACAAGGTGAGGCATGGAAAGAAACCAATGGTAGAGACCATGAAACAGGATACCCACTTCAAAATACAGCAAAAAGGGAGCCAGAAGATTTCAAGAGCACCCTCAGATACACTAAAACAACAACAACGAAAAAGATTAACATCAGGGACTTGCAGACTATATTAAAGGATCAACTCTTCCCTTGAGGCACCCAGGTAGAAGACATCGTAAAATGCAAACACAGCTTTACAGTCTTTTCTACGGTTGTTTGGAGAGGTTTTTAAAATGCTTCTTGCCAGGGCTACTTTCCTCATAAGCCTGAATTTCAGCCTCAGGTTCCAAAGTGTGTGTAACTAGCAGAACTAAAATTTCAGTACTCCATTTTCTTCGAACATAAGCAGTTTAAGGCTTGCTTGTGTCAATCTGAGCAGAATTTGCTCAGCTACTTTTATGCCATTGCAGAATGCAAAATACACTTTCTTCCAGATGGTAGAAACAAGCAAAAATTCACAGCTACCCTTTTTGGACACAGACACAGCAAAAACAGTTCAAGTTTGAAAATACTGGCCCTATCAGTGAAATCTTCCAATTCCTCCCACTCGCACATGAAACCATGCTGACAATTTTTGTCCCATGTGCCGTGAGCCTCAGGATGCTTCAGTGCACATCGGATTTCTGTGACATAATTTTAGAGCTTAGAACCACCGCTGCTTTTGTACCAGGAAAAACTAGTATGAATAAAAGTTTTACAAGAAACAAACAGCTCTGCAATTCCAAAGTTTAACCACAACAAAAAACAACTGTAAAGTCCAATAAGAAGTTTCACTGTCAGAGTTTCCCTACCCTGTGTGTCTCACAACCCCAGTATTCCAGGATAGCCATGATACAACTCTCCTTAGTGAGATGGGAATTTTACTGATTTGAAACAGTAAAGACCAAAACAGATTCAATAAAATAACTCTTAAAACACAGAGGAAATTAAAGTCAAAAAGCCTTCTTTCAAGACTGAACGTAGAAAAAAAGAATAAATCAGGCATAAGTTGCATATAAAAGGAAAAGTGTGAGTAGCAACATTCTCCAAATGCTTGGCACACATAGTATTACTCTTAGATCTGACTTAACAGATAGATAAATATACTCTACATTTTGATACAAGTACTTTGAAAAACAGCAAATGCTCAAGAGGAAACAGCTGATATTATCACTAAGAATTTTAATTCCTTATTCAATTTCAGTACTGCAAACTTCATATACATCAGCATACTTTGTGCAACCAATATCCTTAGCAGGATATTTTTTGGCACATGCTGAACCCAAGGTCCATACTTCTGTGTCCAGATCTTTCATGTGTGATCCAGTACAGTGCTTTCCATGCTTTGTCAAGTCTGTGTTATCACCTGGATAGGTCATACTGATTTGTTAATGTAACTACTACAAACACTCTTAGGTTTTTTGTTTGTTTGTTTGTTTTTTAACTCTTATACATGTTATTAAGTTGTAGGAATGTGAAAGTGACTAAAATTTTCATGGAAGCTCCCTACCAGATTTAGTCATTTCTGCTAATTCCACCTTACAGGTACCTGCCAGCAAGAAATTAGAACTCCAAAAAGCTCTGTGGCAGAAGGGAACCTATCACAACTTATTACATTGCTTCAAGCAAAGCACATCAGGTTAGGACTCCACAACTTTTCTGGATTGAGAAGCACAAATCTATTCTTCCACCTCCAGAGCTGAGAGCAGATAAAATCTTCACCTGGCATAGCTATTTGCAGAGTGAGGCTGCTGAGAGGCACCGTTTGTGGCTACTCAGAAGAAGTTATAACCATTGTCTTTAACAAGAACAAGTCCAGAAAAATGCTACTCCGCCTTGTTTTTTCTGAGTCCACCAGTAATAACAACAAACTAATAAAGAATGGCTTGGCCTGAACAAGAAGACACAACATATATCAGAGTACATTCAGAGAATATCTGGAGCAAGCATTCAGTTCTACACACAGAGAAATAAAACCTGCCTGGATTTAACTAAATTCTGCCAGCACTGGAATAATTGTATACCAGAGTACATTTAAACACACAGCCTTTGCCAATCTATTGCACACAGTATGACTCCCCCTTCTACCCTTACCTCAATTAGATCCCTCCTAAACTTCCACCTAAAAAGGCTTCTGTGTTTACACTCTGCAAAATACACTGAAAAAAGACAACTCTTATAGAGGTACTCTGCTTAAATTGGTGCAACCATGATACTCTCTCTCTGGAAACCACCACCAACTTCTTCCAATTGCACGCTGCAACACGTTTCACTAACGTGGGGCTGTCAATTCCATCACTTGAGGCAGGTGCCTTTCACGCTTTTGACTTGCACGGATGCTTTGCAGAAACTCATTGCTGTTGTTGTACCACTTGTTTAGGACCTTGTTTAGCAGCAGCAAGCCCACACCTGTGCTGGCAGGGCATTAGCTGCGCACTCGAACTCAAAGCAGCCCGCAGCCTAGTAAGGTCGACTTCGGGCAAGAGATACTGTTTCATGTTCTCAGTGACCTTGACCACAGTGGAGAGGCAGAAGAAGCACAGTAGTAGTATAGCAAGTAACTATCGGAATAAAGCTAATAGCAATTCTGATACATCTGGAGGACAGCATGAGATTAAAATCACTAGGGTGCCTGATCGGAAAGATGAGGACTGCCAGAAACAGGTTCCCCTTGGGTTTTTGTTTTCTTCTTGCTTTGTTTTTAATTTAGATTTCTCCAGAGAATTTCTACAAAACCAAAACAACTGCATTATAACCACAGACAGGCCTAACTATAATGTCTGGCTCCAGATCTAAACTCCTTACAGCCAGACTGTTAGCTCAGCTCCCTGAAAAAAAAAAAAATCACTGCCATTTTCCAAAGGTATGGGTGAGGGTGGGGGTGTTTATTGCTGCTCCCTCTTTCCCTTCCCAAGGAGAAGCCTTGCACACTTTGATTGTACGCTTTGCTCAATAAAAAGATAGTTATAAACATATAAATAAATAAATAAACAAGAAATCAAGGCAAATAACTAATTAAGTTCTTAAAGCAAAGAGAAGGTTCCTTGGCTATAGAAATTCAAATGAAGAAAAGGTCTTCCTAGGAGAAGCGCTTCAGTTGCAAGCTGAAGTCCTTCAAGGCTGCTCACCCACCTCCAACCACACAGAGGACAACACCAGATGGTGGGCACAACCCAGGTGGGACTGCCAAGTAAAGCCAAGCTCGTTAGTCAGCAAAGAAATAAAGGGAAATTCTGAATCAGATCCCTCCTGAGCCTTCTCTGAATCACCAACCTGCCTGATTTCTGAGTTGGGTCATGTCTGAAAAGTCCCTACCCAAAGCTGGTCTGAGAGAGAAGGCACAGCTCTCACCCACCTCAAAATACCATCAAACTAGAGTTAATCAGCACACCTGCTCTGGGCGTCCATGTCCAGGTGCTGGCTGCAGGGACCCACTGAGGCAGCCTCTGTGAGGAGAGGCTAGATGCAGACCCCCTCAGATAAAATGGTGGCACCTCATGGTGCACCTGTGTTAAGAAAAGGCAGAAAACACTGTCCTGGGAGTGAGGAAAAAACTTCTGTGACACTGAGAGCATCAGAAGAGGTAAAGAGTCCTTCTTCTTCCCAGAAGACAGACCAAAATGGCTCCTCAGCACAGAGCTGATCCCAGACAAAGAAGGAAGGCTACAGGATGCAGAGAGGTGACAAGCTGCAGTTATCATCTGCCATTGCCAAGCTTTACTGCTCGCTTCAGTCACCGAGGATTTGGTCCGGTGATACTTTACACCAAGAGAACGTGACAGCAGTGACACACATGGTTCCAGGGGAGAGGCAGCAGTGCCAGAGAGTGCCAGGATAACTTGGCAGCTGCTCAAGCAAGTGCACCAACTGCCCCTTTTCAGCCAGCCACGTGCTGCCAGCCAGTGACCTGCTAGCCTGAGAAGGACCCCAAAACCCAACAGTTTCCACACCAACAGCGTACGTGAAGCAGACAGCAATCCCCTTGCAATGCCTCTGAGGCTGTAGTGGGAGCATCCAGTGTCTGCCCACTCCAACCCCGGCCTGCTAGTACCATGCTAGGCCTTCCACCCCACCTCCATCCCAGAGCAGCCAGCCCCAGCCCCACAGACAACAGCCCCAGCAGCCTGAGGACAGGCCCCTTTTGGGTAGAGATGCCATGTCCACCCCAAACAGTTCTCAATTCTTTTCTTTGAGTAGATTTACCCAGAGCCCTCTGGAAACAGCTGCTTGAGGAAGGTTCCTGTTGAATCCAGGTTTCAGCTGCAAACATTTGGTCGCTCAGCCTCTTACTGCTGCTTTAGTCCATGCTCCTGCCACACCCGGACCCGGGCTCACCTGGAAGAACTAGTCCCTTCCATAGATTCTGCCTAGGGCCCTGCTACTGCTGGGTGGTGAGGCCCAGCTCCTTGCTTGTCCCCTCCCTCGAGGAATGTGTCATGGGCATGGCCTCAGCACACGCCCCCACCAGGCCTGGCCATGACTCTCCACAGAGAGGAAGATTTGGAGTGAACACAGTAATTTCTTTCCTGACAGAGCACATCTGTGTAACATTAAGTTACATGCAAAAAAGGGGTACATTCTGCCCTCTGCATCTTTGCAAGATGGTCAGTGGCATCAAAGCACTTTGCAAACAGGTGATAGAAATTCCAGTAAAAGCAGTTCACCCCCCACCCCTTTTATTACTATTTTTTTTAATGTCATGTAGCAAGAAACGTTATCTTAACTAAACAGAGTTATGCAGAGCTACTCCAGCACACTCTGAATGAGCAAGTTTGGAATTTGGCAGGAAGCCCCATTCATAGGGACTTTACAACCAGATGAGAAACAGGCTGTATTAATTCAAACAGAGATTAGCATGAAATAGTAGCTAACATAAGTTGTGTCTGAATGGTGCTCTCCTGTGCGCAGTAAGTGTACCTTAAGCAGGATAGACAAGAACAGAGTCTCTCACTCTAGAATAAATAAAGTGCCTTGCTGTGAGCTCCTGGGATCCTTTTCCTCCTGAAGCCTCATGGAAACCTGCAGGACAGACCCACTCCTTGGGAAGCCTGTTCTCCAGAGTTGTATTATGTATGCATTATTGTTCTGAAGAAGTTTCTCTCTTTTTTTTTTTTTTTTTTTTTTTCCACATTATTAGATGACTCTGTTCACAATGTTAGATTTGTAAAAATTGAATGTTAGAAAATAGTCTGCAGAATTTTTTTCCACATTTTCTTCTTAGGTTTCCAAAGAAAACAGCTTACTTTAAGGAAAAAAAAAAAAAAAGTTACTCAATTTTTCACTTTCTCACCTGTCACTAGCTCTCATCCAGGCAGGACACAGGTGCAGCTCTGGTCTTAATAGGGATTTCATATTCCTCAGCTATATCAGCAAAGCTCCCAAGAAAAGTCTCCTAAAGCTTTGTCACTCTTTTCTGAGCAGGAAATTTAATAAATAGTTGAGTTTAGGAGGAAATGTTTAGAACTATTGCTCTGAGAGGTGGCTGTAATTTGGAGAAATTGTTGCTAACACCAGAAAATTTTAATCAAAGAGTAAACAAGACTTGATAATAAAAGCTACGGAATCAGGAAGCAGGCCTCTGCCCTAAACTTTTCATTGAATTTCTCCTCTTAAGGCAACTTCTTCAACCAGGTTGTCCATCCCTAAACACTCTTGTTTCAACTCCTTCAGAACGTGCAAAGAAGCTGCTTCTGGATTACTAACTTGTATTTGCAAAATGTTACCTGCTCCCTTTGCAAATATTGAATCATTAGTATGGACATTCTCAGTGATCCACATTATAGCAAGATGGCAAATAAAACCCATTCAACTTTTAATTTTATTTAGAGGTACAGAGCAAGCAGAAAGCAAGGAAGTTCCCTGACAGAAATGTCATTAAGGCTGCAGCATGACAGAGATGACTACATAGTTACTGTAGATCTGTGAGAGTTACTTTGTTTCCAGATGCCTTAGAAATGATAATTTTTACCACAACTAATTACAGACACTGTGGTGACTCCTCAGCTTGTATTCCTTTAATGTTGTTGTTATTATTACAGCAGCATTCAGAACTTCAGTGAAGTCTTGGGCCTTTTGACACTAAACATCACGCATATATGCAAATATGGTCTCTACTGCAAATACTTTATAATTTGAAGCCTGATCTGCATCATTTTTTCTATAACTATCCCACTTCACAGGAGTGATTTTATAAGAATACTGCACTGAACGAAGTTACGCAGCTACAAACAGATATATTTTAGTCCACACTGTATTTCCAAAGAAACTATACTGGAAGATCATCAATCCAATGAAAGCTGAGGTAAACACAGGGACAGAAGACAAAGTCAGTACAAACATCAGTAGTTTCCAACTGTGTTTTTACAACCACACCTCAACCCAACTCCTGAAAAAATCTTTCTACTGGAAATTTTGGGTGTGCGCTGCCTTCTCAGGGATATGAAAGAAATACATCTTGCTTCCAATAGCTTTCTCTTATCTTTGTTTTTTTTTTGGTTGTTGTTGTTTTTTTTAACTCTGGTATACTGAGACTGCAATATTACTCACTCTTCACTAAATTCCAGGGAATCCACACACATTAGCAGCATTACGAATGTCCAGAAGTAAGGCAGCTCATGCCTTTCTAACTACAGAATCTGTGTGTGTGTGTTTGTGTGAGCGAGTGAGAAAGAGATGGAAAGACAGAGAGACACTGACCAACCAGTAGATCCTCTGATGCACACCCAGTATGATATGAGCCTCAATTGAACTCTTCTGTAACTGGGGCATTCGGACAGTCTCTGTCCCATGTGGATTTCCAGGACTCTAATAAGAATGATCTCATTCTACAGTCTTTCCCTAAGGTATGATAATAAGATCTTCCTCCTCTACCTGTCACCTACTTCATGAAACTGACATAAGCGTAGTACCTTTCATAATTGTGACTGGGTGCAAAATGTGTTTGATACTAGATAACAGGTTTAAAAGTTAGAGAAACTTACCCAGTGCAATCACACACATAGTACTGCCTTAGAAAAAATCAGGCCGAACAAGAAATTTGAGTTAAACTGACAATGCTTTTTTTTTCTAAGGAGCACACTGTTGCAATACAATCAGTATTCCGTTTAAAAAGAAAAAAAACCAACTCATTTTTAACTCAAAAAGTGCTGTATCTGAAATCAGATGCCAGATCTGAAATCAGCTTCAGCCAGCTTCATTGCACTTGTCCTGCCACATCCCTCCTCATAGAACACATCCCACCTTGTTCCTGCTCTTCTTTACATGTAGCACAGAAGGAGTACAGTCAAGGGTTGGCATGGCTCCACAGGGCTCTCCTGGATTCTCTGATCAGGGGCAGATTAAGGGACATCTTCTTGGCCTCCAGCATGCATTCACATGCTAACAGTCATCTTTCATATCTTAATAAATGGTCACTGTCATGCACAAACCCCTGAAATTGAAAACCACAGTGTTGTGCTAGGTTTAATCCCTCTTTTTATCATTTTCTCTGTTTCATACCACTCTGGATCTCTTAATAACTGAATTTGAAGCAATGGTAGGCTTCAGCCTGAACATCTTTTCTTCTCTTCAGTGCTGTATTACTCCAAGGAGGCTGGGTGGGACTTCTGCATGCTCAGAAGCCAACTTCCTATAAGACAAATTTATTGAAGAAAATACTGCAGATAGCTATGCTCTCTATAAGTCAAATCTCTAGATAAATAGGTCTGGATTGCGTTGGTCCCGTATGAGATATTAATGCTATGTCTTTGTTTTATCACACTACTCACACCCTTTGCAAACCCAAAACACTTTCTCTAAATAATCAAAACTGCACTGATTTCTTCCCTCTGCAAGGGATATTTTTAGGTAACCCACTTGCTCAATTTTTTTCCCCTCTGTGAATACATCCTTCACTTATTCTAACATCACCACCACACACATCCCTTTGTCTCCTTGTTCTGGCACTATCTCAGAACAGTAAATGCAGCATCTACTGCTTAGATACATGGCTACACTATCACTTTCTGCCAGTTTTGTGCTGGGACTCTCCCATGGCTTTACACACTATTACCAGAAGTACAGAGGCAGAAAACACAATGAGATCTTGATAATGTTTCAACCACTGTATACTTTTATGTAGGAAGACAAGAAAAATTCCAAATATTTTGATGATTATTCATCAAACCTCACAAAGATTCCTTTCCAAAGGAAAGGAGGTAAGAGACCTACATCAGCAAAGGCAGGTAATCTACAACTAGAGAAGTTTCTCATTCAAGTTTTATTCTACTTCCTAACAACAGCTGGCATAAAATATCATGACTCTGTCAGGAAGAAGCTTTGGTGCCAAGTTTGTTGAACTATGAACAAGAAAACTGGTGACAAGGCAGGAGACTATCAGTCCTACTGAGTGGCTGTGTCCAACCCACATCACAGCTGCCTCAAGAGTTTCCCTTTTGGTATTAACTGCAGCCTGGGTTCTCACTCTTTCCCAAAACAGAAGATGAGACCTTAGGAATCCCTTTTTACACACTTCTTCTTTCAGTCTACGATTTTTTTCCTACCTACCTGCTTTTTTCTCTCCTGTTTTCCACTCTTGTTTCCAGTTCTTTCATTTTCCTTTCCTTTTTATTTTGGCCCACAAATAAACCCCTTCCCCAGCATGTCAACAGCAGTGGGAAGTAACCTAATTAATAGTTCCTTGATAGCCTACCCCACACATACACACACCCATCCCCCCAGTATCCCACTGGCAATTCAACAACCCTCTCTGAAGAAAGGAAAATATTTCCATACTAATTAATAACAACATTGGGTATTTCTGGGCGGAAGGATCTCGGATTCCCATCTGGGCCTATATCTCTCGAGCTGACTGAGCAATTGTACCTCAAAACACATTTCCCTTTCCAAAGTCTTGTGTCATTAACTGTTTATGCTGCTCTGTATCAAACATCTTTGTCAGTCTGGTTTGTATGTTAAATGACATTTTTGCAATCAAGTTCAGGATGAATCCCTTCAGCACTCACACAGCCTGTGTCTCTCTTTCGGAACATGGCACTTGCTCATAAACTTACATTACTTCCCTTATGTCTTCTTCATCAGGATTTATATTAGACCGAGATCTTTTCACATTGTAGTTCTCAAAGGACCTCAATGCTACTAGATCTATTTAGAACATCTCTCTACTGCTTGACATCACCTGACATCCACTTTACTGTCTCTGTTTCTGCTGCAATCACTTTAAAAAAACCAAAACAACTGCTGTTTGCAGAGGAGGAGTAGTTCTTGGCTCTGGCTAAGCTATGGCATGGATTTTTTTCTACATGGTTTGTGTCCTCATGCAGTACAATAGACCCACTTCTGTCTTCTGCAAGAAGGAAAAGGCAAGAAACATTTTCCCTGAGGACTGTGTTCAGGAAGGGGCTTCTAGCGAAGAGAGAACATGTGGGAATTTTGCCATCCTGACCTGGAATCAACCACAAAGGAAGTCGTATGTCTCTTACCTCTAAAGACGGCCTGAGACAACCAGACTAGGTAGTTCATCTGTATCTCAGGCCAACAAAAGCATGAAAAGCAAATAAAGACAAGTATGGAAACACTGGTGCTTCTGAAAAGAAACTGCAAAGAGACAAAAGCTCTTCCCACTGAGAAAAACCAACAGAGGTCCTTTACCACCTATTAGCTCCTTAAGGCAGTGACAAACGAGCAATAGTATTTCTTACAAGCCCTGTACAGACAGTATTGTGGTAGAGGATGCCAGCATTGAAACAAGACTGCCAGATCCTATCTCACACACATAGGAGACTAAGCTGCCTCCAGGAATTGCTGCTGTTTTTCCTGCTACTCCAATACCTGCAGAAAGGTTGGAAGCGTGGGTCCCTCTTCTACGCAAGGAGCTGGAATAAGAGATAAGCATTTAGATAAAATAAATACACACGGAGCACATTTACTAAGCAGTTAGCTGGTAAAAATCATCCTCAAAACAAAGCTGTAAAGAAGGAAATGCAAGACCAAACAAACAAGGAAGATAAGTGAGGTGCCGCCACTTATTCCGTCACAGGTACTGCCTGCACAGCCTTCACCAAGTCACATGCCCTACACACTCACTTCTCATGCCAGCTTTTTTCTGAAGAGCCTTTTAAACCCCAGGCTTCACTCTGTCCTCACAGCCCCTAGCGCCTGCCTGGCCACAGTATTGCTCAGTCTCTCCACATTTCCACAGCCAACCATTCTTGTACAGTGATGCGTTGCACAGCAAAGCATGCAGTTCCATCTACAAGGCTGGAAGGATGGAAGGAACGACGAAAGAAAGGATCCCTCTTAAAGAAGGATTGCGACAGAGGCAAATAGGAGGGAGAGTGAAAGGGGCCATAAATTCCCTTCTAATTCCAAATAATTCCGATTACACGGATGAGTAGTTTTCAATCAGAAAGATAATCTCAAAGATAGATGGCAGGATAATTGCTCGTCGGCGCGACGTAAATATTGTGTCGTTTCTATTAATCTCAGCGAATCGGGTGTCAGGGCTGTCACTCATTCATCAAAACAAATTAAAAAAACATATTAAAAAAAGAGAGAGATGCTAGAGGGAGGGGGATGTGTATCCAATAAGCAGCTGAAGGCGTGCAAGGTAATGAATGCTGCTTACATGCTGTTTGAATTTTTGGTTTATAAAAGCTAAAGGTAATTCAGGCAGTAGGTCTTTATTAACCTCACAGTAGGGACTGCAAGGGCCAGTGCTGCATGCTGAACAGGGCTATAGGGCTGCAAAATGGGTCTGGGATAGCACAACAGGGGGAAGAAGGTGAAAACAGGCCTCAGGTATCAAGTCTGGATAGCCTGAGCAGAGGATACTGCAGAATCACAATACCCAAGAGAAAAGACACAGATCAAAAGATTAAATAAAGGTAGTGCCACCAGCTGCTATGTGCAAGAGTGGTCAGGGAACTGAGTGGTGCGGGGAGGCTGGAAAGCAAGGCACACAGTAGACCTTGGTGCAATTTGCTCACTAGCTGCGGGATGATAGGACATCTCTGCCTCACCGTTATACCCTCATCTCCCCAGCACTGCATCCTTAGGCACCGTGCCCCTTCTCCACAGCTCTGCAACCCTGCATGACCTCAGGCACCCTCCTTATATGGCAAATACAGCCCCTTAAGCCCCCTGGCCCATCGCTAGCTAGCCTATTGATTTGGTTCATTTCTACTGACCTGAGACGAAAAGGCACACCCACTTCCCAGCACTCTCCCATTCTACAGAGACCCCTTACTTGCTTGGGAGAATGCCCTGGGCTAGGAGCTACTTGTGACAGCCTGGGTCACACACTCATCAATCACCATTGCTTGTTCCCCTACTGCACATATAATTTTCCTTGGGAAGACCCTCATCACACTCTGATACCTCTTTTCTTAGGGTTGATAGCACTTTCCCTTGGCTGGGAGCTCTCATCTTAGATTCTACGTATTTTCTCTACTGGATGCTATAGACTGAAGCTACCACTCACAGCACGCAGCTGGCACAGGTTTCCTGATCTAGACATCTTGGAGCAAGTGACCTCAGAGAAAAGGCTTGCCTGCCTGTGCACCTTCCTCCTTCTCCAAGGATATAGTGGCATCATTCCAAGAACAGAAAACTTGCACTATAGACCATAACCTCCAGCCTTGTTATCTTGTGCTGCACCTCACAAGAACTGGTGAACCAGTAGTTTAGCTAGACAAATATTCGAACAGATGAATGCCTCAGGAAATGTAGTCACAGGCAGGAAGCATCTCATAACAGAGCAGGGAGGTTCTTCAAGCCAGTCCATTTGAGTCTGCTTCTTGCTACTGCGATGTGAGAGGGAAGCCTTTCAGTGCACCACGATCATCTGAATAAACTGAAAATCCTGTGGTCCTGTTATACCAACTCACTCCAGTTTGGTCTTCACTATGCAGTTTTCAAGCCCCACAAAAGCCCAAGTGCTTCTTTCCATGCCTGCAGTCTGAAGTGGCCAAAACACTGACTGAAGCTCATGCTCTGACTGATGTGTCTTTGGGACACATGTCATCATCAGTACTGATATGTACTTTCGGATGAAAGAAATGCAAAGGTATTACATTTTTAGAACAGATTTAGTTTGTCAACTAAGACAAGTTTGGCCCTCCTGAGCTTCAGGAAGGTTTTGTCTGGAAGTTAGTTTAGTGCTTTGCAAACAGCCTGCTAATACAAAGACCTGAACCAATGCCCAGCAGCTGTCTTCACTAAACGGATTTGAAAAATTCTAATATTTCATCCCTGGCCACATCAGTGTTTCTGTTTATTTATTGCTGTTGTTTGTTAAGTGAACTTATTTATTTAAAATGCCATTCTATGGGTAGATCTCATTGAAAGCTGGAAACAAATCCCCCGTGGATGTTCTCATGCCAGGCTACGGCAGAACTGGTCCCAGTGTAGGCCAAGATTCATTAGGATTGAGTGCTGTTCTCACTACATAGTCCTCTGGGACCGAGGGAGCAGAGAGACTTGTCCCAGCAATACTTTTAACCTGTCAATCCAGCCAGAAACGCAATATCCGCTGGGGATTTCAGCTGCTTCTGTGATCCTGCCTTATCTCCCTACATCCCCTGGCGTGCCCACCGCTCGGTGAAATGTCACTTCTCTCACTCCTTCTTCCAAGATGGAAGTGAACTTGTGTGCCTGGTAGGGGGGCTGACAGACATGAGCTGAAAGGCTGTCAAGGACCCACTGAAAAGCAGGCAAGCCACACTGTGTCAGATTTCGGGGTCTAACACTGCAGCTTTCTGTCTGCACTAAGGCCAGCTCTAAATGGAGCCTTTGATAGGCAGCCAGGCAGCTGTCATCACAGGGTCAGCCTCAGAAGCAGGAGAGTATGAGCACCTGGAAAGCACATGCCAATGAGCAGAGAATAGCAGCAGTATTGTGAGGCTGGGTACTGCAGAGAACCAGGAGCGTTGAACAAGGGGAGAATCATGCAATTAGACAATGGGATGCACTGAGTGCACTTGTCCACAAATCCCAGAGAAACCTCAGCTCCACAATGAATTCTCATGGATGAAGTGTCACCAGCCTAAACTCCTAACTTCTCAGTGCTCATTTTCCTTGCTAAGTAATTAAGTAATTAGCCTAAAGGAGACTCATCAAAGGGAAAGAATGTAAAGGCTCTGTGATAGCCACCATCATATCCTGCTTGCCATGGGGGCCAGGACAGCAATGGCCTTTGAGTTGCCCATGAGTGAAGTCAGGGCACCCAAACATCAGTTGATGCTCAAGAGTTTTCCTCCTTCCACTACATCACTGTTTTCCTCGTGAATGCCTGGGTATGCCCCTAACTGAAGAGACTCACCTCACCTTAGATGGATGTCAGGGAAGAGTGAAATGCAACACGAAAGGGATCTCCATGGCCGCAACACTCAAGGGCCTAATACAAGGGCCTAATACCCATGCAAGCTAGACTTAACAATTATTAGCCTAACTTACAACTACCAAATAAGCCAGTTCTCTCACTTCAGAAGAAGAGCTGGCCCTTTGCTTAGACAGAAGGGACTTTTTCAAGTTACACCTGAAACACCTTGATGTGAGAGCCAGCTGACAATCTGGACCCTTAGATAATGATGGTTGTTTTTTTTTCTCCTGAGAGACTCTTGAAAAACCAGCATCTATAGAGTGGGACTTCTGTCACAAATGAGAAATTAGATGAAACTGAAAATGCTAGTAAAGAATGAATAGCTAGTCTGTAGCACAAGAACAGGTCAAAAGCTCATCTCTACCAGGGTCTGTGCTAGGACTATTGAGGTATATTATGACTGACCTGAATATTCTTGCAAGAAAACTGCAAATGACGGCCTTATTTAAATTAATCAAGGTAAAAATGGGCTCAGCAGAACCTCGAAGTGACAAAGCTTTATAGAAGGGAAGACAACTGTAAGTGAAATCTAGCACTGGCCACAGCCAGGCAGTGCAGACCGTGCTCAGTGCTTCTAGAGGACTGGAATTTCCCAATACATATAGGAAACAAAAAATTTAAATGGAAACGATCTTTCACTCTGCAGTAATGACAAGGAAACAAACAAACAATCATCTCATTCAGATAGATCAGTAAGGAAATACCAAGTGATAATGGATAGGAATTTTTGTCCCTATGTTCTGTGCTCTACAGAAGCACTATCTCCATATATTGGAGCAATCTTTTAGTGGAAGGAAAAATTCTGAGGCCAGGGCATTGCATAACTTGTGGAAGACAACAGTAGAAGAGAGTGCAAAGCTGGGAGATGAAAATGCTGAAGAAAGTGCTGCAACATGTTGCTTTGCAGTAGGAACACAGCACGGCATTCAGTGACAGTAAAAAGCAAGTCCTCATTTAAAATGTATGAAGCCACATCAAATTCATGGGACTTACCCCCCACGAGGTAGCACTAAAGATACCAACCAAGCAGGATTTAAAATAGGATCAGATAAATATATAAATTATGAGGTGATTGATACATCCTCTATTCTATCATTGACAGGTGCCAAAATTTCCTGCAAAAAAAAAAAAAAAAAAAAAAAACAGTAATTTGGGATAATCTGCCTCTTAACATAAAATTTTTGTCTCAGGAGAGATTCAATTAAAACCTGCGGAGTGTGGTGCCCTCCCAAAGCTCTTAAACTGGCAGGATTTTGCACACTGGAGAGTAACTGTGCACCAGCTCCACATCAGCGACTAGATGTCAGTTATAGGAGTCCTTCACGGGTGGCAATTCCTTGGCCAGATTTGTCCTTATGTCTTGTGTACTGACAACATCTGTTTCTATCTCCTTTAATATTCCAACAGAAAGATTAAAACTGTACACAGCTGTCCTCTGAGCTGTCTAGGCACCACCAGCTGGATCCACTTTCTAGGAGAAAAGGCAAATACCCAACTTAGAGGCTGAAGTCAACCTCAAACCACAGGAATAGAGAAAACTTACGTCCAGATTTCACATTCCATATCCAGTTCTCCTGGAGTGCCCCATACCAACCACTGTGGGAAAGAGCTCAAAGGAAACAGACAGATAATTAGCACAAACTGGTGTAATAACTTCTACACTTCTGCACCTCACTCCACCTTGAAGTATTTCAAGTGCTGGGTGGCTCCTTCTCCTTTCTATATAAATCCTCTGCACCTTCCAGACCTCCCTTCCCTGTCCCTCTAGATGAGGATATAAGTGCAGACACCAGAAACTACAGCCAGATAGGTCTGATTCGTTATCCAGGGGCAGAACAACTGCACTGGCCATGTGAACCCAGATGGTGGACGTCAGACTGGAGAGGACTGCAGGGTACAAAATGCTGTCAAAGGGAAAAACAATAATCTTCCTTCCCTGGTTACATTTCCCTGCCTCACCCTTTCCTGACCTTTACAGACCAACAACCCACTACAGCTGAAATCTCTTACAGTATTTCTCATGTGGTGTAACAGTCCAGCACCAGCCAGCATCAATATTTGGTGGTATTGGGATCAATGCTAACCTCATAAAATAGTTTTAATACACTTTTTTTTTTTTTTTTTTTTTTTTTTAATTCTCACATCTCCCTGCTCCTCTTAGGATGATGTAGGCACTGCAGAACCACTCCAGATTGGCGAGACCCACATTACAAGCTCACCTTAAGAAAAATTTACTCACTTTCCCTCAGCCTCCATCAGCCTCAGTGGAACACTATGAAGACTGCACAGAGACTTTATCACTTTTGTGAGTGCCTCTAGAGATACCCAAGACCCTATTCACTCAGAAGTCCCCATATAGAACTCAGCACTCACCGCACTCAGCTCTTCAAGAGGTGGATGTTCAGAATCTTCTCACATTACCTCATTGTCCAGAGATACCATCTCCAACCAGTGAGAAATGCATGTTCATGTTTTCCATATGCTCCAGCTGAAGTGGAAAGCCACTGTCACAAGGCAGTATAAACTGCAGTAATGTCCAAGCACAACCTAGGCCTGACAGTGAAGCAAATTCCCCAACAAAGGGTGAATGTTAACCTCCAAGAGCTCTAATGCTCCCTTCTGTCTCCCAAATGCTAAATAGACAAAACATTGAAAGCGAGAGTCCAAGGTCACAACGAAAACCTGTAACTCCTGTCCCAAGCCTCTCTTGCTTACATTTACACCTCCCTGGTACTGGCTTAATTCCTTCCCTGTTCCTCTCTTTCTCCACAAGTTTCCCTGGGGATGGTGTTGATCAGGATGGTCATGCTGGAGCAGCTCTCTGGATATGCTGGGAAGAGAATACCGGAGAAGACCAGGGTAGGTAGGCCGTAGTACATTTGATTACAGATTTCACTAATTTCTCACTCCATCATTCTTCTGCTCCTGTGCTGCAGAAAAATCCTTCTTATCCTACTCCAGGCTCTGACTCTAACTCCTTCTGACACTAATTAGCTACGTTGCCCTGATACACTCTAAAGGCGGAGCTTCTTGCAGAGGGCATGAGTTTCCTGCTCCAAAGCATGTCCACTGATTCAGCTATATGCACACAGTGCTTCTGATTGGCTTCCCATTGACTCATCCATCAGCATTTAGCCTATACTCCAAACTTCATAAGCCTCTGGGAGGACTTCCATTGACTTCAACAAACAATGAATCAAACTCGTTTCTTTCTCCAAAGAAGACAATCTAAAGATTCCCTTGACAGGCAGTAACTCAGTAGTAAAATACCCAGTGAATACCCTCACGCAACTGTACCACCTTCTGGCACCACAGTCTTTTAGGCTTGTCCTCTCCAAATATCAGTCTCAATCTGGTTTGCTTTCACTTGAACATCATCTGGCACCAGCAATCTTTATTTCCTACCACCACTTCTAATTTCCAAATCTCTTGGCGTTCCACTTCAGTCACTGTTTACAGTGCTCCCAATCTAGCATCTTCTGTAGATTTAATTAACGGTCTATTTACCTCCTCTTCCTTATATCTAATGAAAAGGATTAGTCACACCAGGTTCTCAATGGTGCAGACCAGACCTTTCTGTCTCAAGCTTCTAAGATTCTTTTACAATGATGACCATCATCCTTTAACCACTTTATAGCTTCCATTCCCTCCTCCTGTGTGGGGAATGAGTGAGCAAGCAACTGAAAGCTAGGAGCATTGCCTGGCCTACTCTCCACACTGCTTTTACAGATGTCGTTACCTGCTCTTCAGAACTCCGTGTCCTCCTTTTCTCTCTTTCATCTCAATTTCTACAGAGATACCCTCATCACAAGAACATCAGTAGCTGCGCCCTCCCATCTACCCATCCCTGTCCCTTATTTCTAACCTCCCTTCAGAGCATTTACTCTCACTTCTGCTAACACAAGTTAGGGTAAATAACTGTATGCATTTTACTACATTGTCTAAACAGTCCTTTTGAACAGGAAAAGATGTGCAGCAATGCTTTCCATTTTTATACAGGAATTTGAGAATTTTTGTATATATGCAACTCCATTTTCAGTTGACATAAATACATTAATTGCAAATTTTCAAATGGAATGTATAGAATCGCAATTAGATATTCAACTAAAAAAATCAGGCTATATCTCTTTACCAGACTTCTCTAAGACCTAAACTACCAGAAAGAAATATCCCTGTCTTCATAACAATGCCTTATTCATGTCATTGCTTTATGACAGTTCGTACACTTGTGAACAGCTGTCAAGGATGAAGCCCCTCTACTCTGTGCTGGTGAGACCCCACCTGGAGTACTGCCTCCATAAGCAAAGTCCTCCAGGAGAGACATGGACATGTTGGAGTGCATTCAGAAGAGGACCACAAAAATGATCCAAGAGATGGAACCCCTCTCCTACAAGGACAGGCTTACTGGGGCTGGAAGCAGCACTTCACTACCTATAGGGAGGCTATAAGAAAGACAGGGACAGAGTGCTTAGCAGGGTCTGTAGTGATAGGACAAGGGAAATTATTTTGAACTAGAACAAGAGACATCTAGACTGGGTATAAGGAAGGATACATAACAGGTTGCCCAGAGACGTAGTGGATGCCCCATCCCTGGAGACATTCAAGGTTTGGCTGAATGGGGCTCAGAGCAAACTGACTGAGCTGTAGGAGACCTCGTTCATTGCAGGGAGTTGGACTAGATGATCTTTAAAGGGTCCCTTCCAATTTAAACGATACTATGAAGAGTAAAATTTAATCAAAAGTTTTCAATGAATATCTTGAGAATTCACTAAAAATTGCAACTGCTTCCACTGAACTACACTGATACATTAGTTTTAG
The DNA here is from genome assembly GCF_905368555.1 of Meleagris gallopavo. Taxonomy (NCBI): domain Eukaryota; kingdom Metazoa; phylum Chordata; class Aves; order Galliformes; family Phasianidae; genus Meleagris; species Meleagris gallopavo. The sequence continues at coordinate 38,273,800 of NC_139408.1, read as the reverse complement.
AAACATAAGGTCAAATAACCCAAAAGTTTCATGGCATTGCTGCTCTTTATGATTTAATTAAAATATATATAAATTTTGTTACTTATGTACACAGCCCAAGATTATTCCTCTTCACTCAGCACAGCCCAGGCAATCAAAAAAGTTGGACATCCATGGGCTGGTGGAAGGGCAGCTTCTGAGCTGTTTCATTCACCTGAGGCCACTGCACTGACAGGCGAGCAACAAAGCAACAACTAACACTGTGCTGGAACTTGCCCTCCTGCTCTGGGGCCAGCAGCAGAACAAAAGAGGATGGTCGCCTCTCTCAGCCTTATCTCCCTTGTTCCTGGCTCAACAATGAAGAAATTCTCTCTCTGAACTTCTTGCAAGAAGGAAGCAAGCGTAGAAAGCTCTCAACATCCAGAGGAACTTTGCAGCTTCAATTTCAACTGCTGCAGTTAAGCTGCCTGTGGATCACTAATCACAATGTCGACAGATATATCTTAGAAGAATGAGAGCAATGCTCCAGCTATCTCATTCTGAGACCTGCAATAGAAATCAATTTATTTTTTATCTGAATGTCTCTCAGGGAGGAGGACAGGACAAACGTATTCTTCCACTATGCACAGCAGTTGCTGGGTTGGAGCACAGGTCCATTTTCCTCCTCAGGAAAGAGATACAGAGCAGGCAAGATACAGACCTGGTAGAGAGAGGCAACTGACACTGCATGGAATTGCAGAGAAAGGGCTTCAAAGACAATGATCTGAATCCCTTGGAGATCTTTGTTTCAGAGTGCTATTCAATGGCTCAATATCTAAGTGGATATCAGCAACAAGTGGCATTCCTCAAGGACCAGTGCTGGGACTGGTATTATTTAACATCTTTGTAGGCCACATGGACAGTGGGATCAAGTGCACTCTCATAAAGCTTGTGGACGACACCAAGCTAAGTGGTGCAGTTGACACGCTGGAGGGTAGGGATGCCATCCAGAGGGACTTGGACAGGCTTGAGAGGTGGGCCCATGCCAACCTCATAGTTCAAGGCCACGTACAAAAGAACGGGGAGATAATGGAACAGGTAGAAAGGCTGCTCAGTGAGGTTGTGAATGCTTCCTCACTGGAAGCATTCAAGGCCATGCTGGATGGGGCTTTGAGCAACCTGGTCTAGAGAGAAGTGTCCCTGCCTACTGCAGGATGGTTGGAACTAGGCAATCTTAAAGGTCTCTTCCAACTAAAACTGTTCTATGATCTCTGGAATAATGTATGCACCCAAAGCTTTTGATTAGGGAGCAAGCAGCAAATCTTCAACATCATCAGCCACTGCTTAAAGGCTACATCCCAGCTACACTGCAACCTGTATCTAAGATCACTTCATGGCTTCTCCTGTCTCTTGCTGGCAAATCTAAGGAAGACAGAAAGCTTTCTCATATGTTATCCATGAACACTACCAGCTATGCTATGCTGGCTGTGAGCTAAGAAAAAAGCAACTGAAAGTAATGGACTTTAAAAGCTATGGGTTTCTTTCTGACCATCATCAAAAGAGGTCAAAAATAAAAAAAAAAAAGAGTCAGTCATCTTGTTGTCCTTGGGAAAAGGATGTAGTAAATCCCTTTAGAACATATTTTTGGGCACGTGAAGGAGAAGGTGATTGGAAACAGTGTGGATGGACAAATCATGCCTGACTAAACTGATTACCTTTTACAATAAATGGCAGGATTAGTGGAGAAGGAGAAAGGCATGGCAGCCACTTACTTTGACTTTACAGAAGCATTCAGTACTATTTCCCAGAATGTCTCAAGACTGATAAAAGATTATGAGTAGGCTATCAGATGGGTTAAAACTTGACAATGCTTATATAGTACCTGGAGGTCAACAAGAGGTATGCAAGGGTATCTTCTGGGATCTGACCTGCTTCGCATCTGCACGAACAACATGGAAGATGAAAATGTGCTCTGTCACATCAAATTTGCACTTGACACCAAGTGGTGGAGGGAGAGCAGTTGATGTGCTTAAGGCATGGCTGTCATCCAGAAGGACCTATACAAGTTGCAGGAATTGGGCTAACATAAACCTTACGATTTTCAGCAAGGACAAATGCAAAGTCCTACACCTTGCAAGAAATAAACCACTGCAGCAGTGCATTCCATAGGCCTGGCTGGTTGAGTAGCAGCTTTGATGAAGTGGAGTTGGGGGCCCAGCAGTGTGCTTTGGCAGCAAAAATGACCAACAGTACCCTGAGCTGTAGTCACACAACCACTGCCAGTAGGTCAATAGATGTAACAATTTCTTTTACTTGGCAGACAACATCTCAAATAAGGGAGACCCAGTACAAGACACTGATAAACTAGTGCAAATTAAATAGAAAGCTAACAAGGTTGGTTAGGATGTTGGAGCACTTCTTTGTAAGGGGAGACTGGAGGGGAATCAGGCTTGTTTAGCCAGGAGAGAAGGTGACTTTGGAGGGACCTAGCAACAGACTTTCAATACCTACCAGGACCTTATCAAGAAGATGGAACCAGGCTCTTTACAGAGGTGCATGGTGGGACAGCAATATACAACAGATGTAAATGGAAACAAGAGGTTCAGCTTTTCCATCATGAAGACAGTCAAGTATTGGTACTAACTGCACATCAAGGCTGCACAATCTCCATCTTTGGAGGTCTTCAGGATGTAACAGAATAATTTACAACAATAGCATCCAAGGATTTCATCAGTGGTCTCAATAAGTTTTCTTTAAAAACAAACAAACAACAAACTCATAGAACTCAGGGAAAGACTGAAGCAGTGACAGTAAAATTCCCATATTCTGAAAAGGACGAAATGGATGTTGGCAGGGAACTCCAGATCAGTTAAACTTGATCTCAGCCTGGACAAAACAACGAAACAGTTAATTCCGAATTATAATGGAAAAAATAAAATCAGAGGCTAAAAATATAATGGAAACTAGGTCTTGTTAGGCTGCTACATTGCTACCTTCTCTCTTTAGCTTCTTTTTTTTTTTTCCTTTTTTTTTTTCTTCTTCTTTCTTCCTTTTTTTCCTAAGACAAAATGACAGGTCTGGTAGGTAAAGATAGCAGTGCTAGTGCAGAACACCTGAACATCTGTTGAAAGGCTACTGCCATTTGCCAATTTTGGTGCTACTTCACATGCAGGTCCTAACATTCCTGGCCCACCAACCACACTGCTGTCCCTTTTCAAATAAGCCCAAAATGTACTCTACATAGAGCAGAGAGATAGGAGCTTGGAGGAGGCTGTGGTGGCAGCTGAAGGACAGTGGCATGCTGGCATGGGCATAGTGAGCTGGACATCCTACTTTCAGTCTGCTCAGTGCCTCTCTTCTCTGCACAACATGGAGCCAGGGCAAACTCTAAGATGGGCTGTATGGAAGAGGGACAGAGACTTCTGTCCAGAGACAGGAAGACCTTTGTTCCCATGGCAGTGAGGGACAGAGCTAGTGCCTAAGAGGTGGCTGCAGCCCCTGCTTTTGGAGAAATAAACATCATGAACAGCTTCAGACAGTATGAACCAGAACAAGCAGCTGAGCAGGATACAAAGGGGTGCCTTGGTCTAAAACAAGAAGTTATCAGGAACCTGCATCTCCCATCACCATCTGCTTCTGCAGATGAAAACAAGGAGGACAAGATTATTTGGCTCAGGCTTTCTTATACAAAATCTCAAGCAGCAAATGAGTGCTCTGAGCAACCTACAGCATATGCAATCTATGGATTGAAAAATTGCTTCCCATCTGAGATCCACAAGCAACTGTCAATTGTAAGACAGCACTAGACAGAGACACTAGCAAAAGCTTGCCTTGGCCCTTGCAGTTCCAACTCATTGGCTTACATACAACGTACAGATTGGTGAGATGAAGAAAAATGAGAGAGGCTACTCTCAACCACATAATTCACATCATTCTTTATAACACAGCAATGCATAGCCCAGTGTGAAGTACAAATTGGGACCGATAGCGTAAGGGATTGTCACAGAGGCAGACTTGGGAATTCCAGGCACAACATAAGCCCTCATGTAATCCTTGGATCTACCACATAGAAAGATAATGACTAATAGGTCTTGCATGCATCAATAAGGCAGTTATTAGATCCCCTGCTCCACAGCAGATGCAAGTGCTTTGCTCTCTTATTCAAGGCTGAGAGGACACAACATGGCAAAACACCCGTCTTGGTGCCAGTCTTGCAGGCAGAACCATGAGAAGTTCCAGAGCCAAGCTGAAGGGTTCAGCTTAGAATGAGATACTGCCATACTGCCTCCTCATGGCAGGAGGAACTGAACACCAGCTGAGGCAGACAAGAATTCGCTGTTGGCTTAGGTCCATTTACACAAAATCAGTTACAACACATACAAATACATATGAATCCTTGCCGACACTCTGGATGAATTGCTGTTGCAGGAATTTGTTTGCACCCTGAGCAGAATCCACCATCACAGACTGCTGCGAGATGGACTATGAACTAAAAGCTACCTGCAGGGCTCTGAGGAGGTTTGGACAGATTGCACAAAGTCAGAGAAGACATGACTGGCTGTATTTGCTGCTTCCCATAGCTCTGCTCATAAAAAAACCTCATTGCTGTCCTTCAGCAATCAGTCAAAGGTCAAAAGAAACACAGAAAACGTCCCAGAAAGTGAAAGGGAAGCTGATTTTAGGCAGTCAATTTCCCTCTTACTGAGAGCTACAGCAAATTGTCCCTGGTTCAAGTCCTCTCTGATAGGTAAGCTAAGAGACAAAGCAGTTCTGAAGGCTCTGGTGTCACTCCATAAAGCAATGTAAGACTCAGCACACAGTAACTGACCACCAGCTCCTTACTGCTGCAATTCCTTTTGCCAGGAGGTACTGCCTATTCAGTTGTTACTCAATTGTTTTGTGGAGCTCGGTTAGCACCGAGCCAAAACCAGCCAACCCTTGTGGACCTTTTATCCCTTCCTACTATCAGAATGAGATTTCATCTTGATGTTTGCAGCCTGGAGACCAGAGGCCAGAGGTTACCACACGATCCACTGAGCCACCCAGTCCCTAGATCACAATGTTAACAAATCACCATTTATCTTTGTTACTGCAGCAAGTGTCCAAGGCAAAATGGTGCCAAAGATCACATCTGTTGGGATAACCTATTGATTTGTGTCATATTCTGTCCGATCCCCATTTTATTCTTGCTCAAGCAGAGGTCAATGCAGGTTAAAAATAACTCCTTCAGTCTGAGGTGCTGGACTGAGGAATTTAAAGCCAGCTTGCTCTTCCCAGGGATGGGGCTCAAAAATCTCGCACAGAAGCAGGAGGAGCAGTAAAGCTACAGCTATTACCAGCAAGAATTTGCATTTGGGAAACTCCAGCCACAAGACAAGGTCTTGCTGCTTTAGCTAAAACTTTTTTTTTTTTTTTTTTGAGAAAGGAGAACAAATCCGTCATCTTAGTTCATTCAAGCAACTAAGCATTACGAAAGTTTACGTGATGTACATACGTAATATAAGCTTTGAAGTACCAGTGCAGAGTGATGCAGATTCCATTACAGCATTCACACTTCCTAGCCAAAGTACACAGACCACATCAGCATAATTCATTGTCCTCATTCCACAGTATGTTACATTTTTTTAACTTTATTACAGGGACAAAAAAAAAAAAAAAGGCAACCAAACAAAAAGATCAGAGTTGAAGTTGTTACTGCTGTTCCTAGCACTTATGTTCATATGTCATTTTTGTCAGAGAACTCTCTGGGGAGATGCAAATTTTTATTTATATTATTTTATCCTATTTCTATACACTTTATATGGGAGTTAAATTGCCACCACTTCAGAGATATTTTACCTTCCATTAACATTGTGGCCTATAGGAAATTATATTTTAAACTAATACACATTTCCACACCTTTTTCATTAAGAAAAACAAAATATTCATCCTATGCAGAAAAAAGATCTTTATAGCATCTAAATGAAAACTTTGTTTAGTGATTCAAAGAAGGATCTTATCTTTACTCTGGCTTCATAATTCCACTCTTGCACGCAGAATAGATGATTAAGAAAGGAACACAGCTCGTTGTTTCATCTTCTAACATCAGAATGTCTGACATTCTTATTAAAAGACAAAGGTTCTAAAGGAGCCAAGTGGGCAAGTCCCTTTTGCTTTCTCCACACACTGGTTTGCATCAAAACAACATTCACCCAACAACCACACTATAGCAGCCCTCTGAAGTCTTCCATATAAGAAAGGAAGGCGACTAAACCAACCTATGCTACCAGATGGTAAAAATAAACACTGTAGATAATGGAGAGAGAGGAGAGAATGAATGCTCTGTTTTATTACCAGTATCTTTCCTGTAAAAGAGAGAGTATCAAGAACTGTGCAATGTGTCTATGAGAATTCACTCACACATCCAACCAAATGCTTTCAAAACTGCTTCCATGTCCATTTCCCCCTTGGAACAAGGGACCAGTGTATTTCAGGGTGCTTTAGCAAGGGACACTTGCCAAAACCTCTCCAAGATGCTACCAAGAAACACAAACATGTTTGTCTCTGTCCCACCACAGAACTGCCCTGCCCATAGCTAAGCAGGTCATGCTGACCTTGCTGCCCAGCATGGGATCCTGTATGCAATAACCCACAGGTGGAAAAGCCAAGGAGCAGCCAAGGCAGCACCATGCTCACTTGATCACTGTTTACTCCGAAGTCACTTCCTCCCTTACCAGGTGCCTCCCAAATAGGAGGGCAGAGCCCAGCACCAGCTGCAGCTGCCCACTTACAGGCTGAAGCCCACCAGCACAGGCGAAAGAGCAGCAGGGCAGGAGGCAGCAGGGGCCTGGCCAAACACTCTCCTCTCTGCTCTCTCTACAGTGGTTCTGCGGGCGATTACTCTGGAGCACCGAGCCATACCAAAATCAATAAACAATTTCTACGCAGCCCAGGGAACTTTGCCACACTTAATAAAAGTCTCCAGTCACAGTTATGGCTTCATTTCACCTTAACGTCTTCTTTAACTGTCCCTTCTATTCAAGATCAATTAGAGGCACGTGTAGAGAGAATAAAAACAAAAAAAAAAAACCAACGGGGAAACAAAAAACACAGAACACAAGGTCAAGCTAGGCAGCCCAGCTCTCTCCCTCTCCTCATCTGTCTCCTAAGTGAAAATATAGGGACTTAGAAGTAACACACGCCCATCATAGCCTCTGGTTCCAGTAACAGATCAGCAAAGCATCAGCCTTGTTTATGAGAGCTGGACTTTCTGCTAAGACTCAACTGAGCGTGTAGAAGAAACCTCTGTTCTCTGCAATTTCAAAGCAAATTCAAGACCCCATAAGAACTTCAAATACAAAACATGAAACTACCTATCCTCAAAAGGGAAACAGTACAGACACCTTTGAATAGGTCATCTTCTCATCCCAGGGTTACTTCAGTCCTACTGTTTTACTCATACCCTGACTTCTGATGAGCCATCCAGAACCCTACCAACAAAACATTATCAATACCCCAGAGGAAAGGTGCATATATGTGTATATCTCCAGGAGCAGCTTGGCTAATACAATTTATATTGGAGTAATGAGAGAAAGTCACTCACCCTATCCTGGGCTCGTGAGATAAACTCCAATGGAGCAGATCTCCAGAGAGATCCTTCCTCACTGGCAGTCAGCTCTTAAATGGGTCTAGGAGAGGTGGAGCCAGGCTCCACCCCTTCCTGCAGCACAGGTGAATTGCCTTCACCTGTGCTCCCATAGCTGACTCATTGCTCACCTCAGGTGATTAATCAGAGGTTCAGGCCATGATTCAGCAGCCCCATACAGAAGGTAACTTCCATTAATAGGATTAGGGGCAAATAGCTGCATTTTAGTCTCTTCTCTCCTTGGAAGTTGGGGTATTAATATTGCGTTGATGTTATGTGATCAAGTTGAATAAATTAGAAAAAATGTTTGTGGTTTGTTGTTGGTTTGGTTTTGTTGGTTTCTTTGCTTGTTTGTTTTCGTAACAAGTGAAATAGCTGGCTGGGACATATGCTCTTGAACAAAACATCAGGCATAGTCTGTTGGTCACAGCGGTGATGAGTTGATGGTTGGACTAGATGATCTTAATGGTCTTTTCCAACCTTAATGATTCTGTGATAGAACAGTCGCTTTGTAGAGTGCCTGGCCCACCTGTCAAACCAACAGCCATTTAGAGGACACCTGAATTCAGATTCACCCTCAGACAGAACCAAGAGTCTCTGCCCTGGCTCAGTGCAGTCTGCTGGCCACCATGACTATTTCAGTCAATAACAGCTAAATCAACTGTTTAATTGTTTTGCAACATTTTAGACACTTCCACAATATGATTAAACAGCTCAATACCCCAATGCCATCACCACCTTCAGGCCCTCAACCAGAACAATGCAGTAGAAACAGACTGAAATCAGTACAGCTCCTCAATTTTTCTCAGTGTTGCAGGAATCCATGAAGGGCAGGTTTGTTCTCATCCCATCAGACTCAGGAAGGAGTCAGCAGAGAGAAACCCTGGGGAAGTAGCAAATGGAAAGCAGACTCATCCAGGGAAGACACTGCTGAACTGCCTCCGTTTAGCATTAGCATAGGAAGTACTATTCCCAGAGGCAATAGCTTGGTCTCTTATACTGCTCTTAGAGAAATTGATCCTGCTACTGAAAGCAAAGCTTGGGAACACGGAGCACAGGGACTGCAGAAAGCAGGGCAACCCTTACCACTGTGCTGCTGTCACCAGCAAAACACATCCCCACATCCAGTATCAATTCTGAAGTGAAGTGCATCCACACTGAGTGGGAACCTCCTTCACAGGAGCAAAGAGCACAAGGGAAGAAGTTTGGGGACAGGCAGCACTATTCTCAATGTGGCTTCCACTGCTTTCTCACAGAGAACTATATGCACACACACCATCAGCAAAGTGAGAGAAAATCCACACAGTGAATAACAGGATAAGGTAATATAAAAAGCAAAAACTTGCTCAGCTTTCAAGTGTGGGCTCAGCTCCCCAAGCAAATCTCTGTCCCAAACACAACTGCCTATGGATCCTCTTCTTGCCTGTACCTGGGTTACAGCAGTTGCACAGGATATCACATTTGTCCACAGATTGCTTTGTTGAAAGAACACCCTTGTATCTCCCGAATAAGGACTTCAAAGTTCTTCAGCAACCACTCACTGAATGCTACGCAGATTTCCCAGCATGCTTACCGTGAAAACTGTAAAACAACCCAACTACGCATTAGATGGAGTGAAGTATTTCAAAGCAGGCTCTGCAAACATGCACTTGGTTATATCCTCATAATTTGAAGTCCCTCAGGGAAAATTGAGATCACCAATATATTAGAGAACACACCAGAAAATAATAGGGTGTTAAATATTTCCAATTGAGAAGAGCTTACTCGGTAGTAGACAGACCCAGCAAAAGCCTGTATGCTGCATCACAAACCTTTACCAAGAGCTATGATTTTCTTGCTTGCAATGTTTCACAGAGTGGTTGTGGCTAAAAAAAGCTTATTATTATATTATTTATATTATTATTTATATTTGTATTATTTAAACATGAAATATCTCAGTGATACTCTGTGATAGCAAATTACTTTTCCTCTTGAATATTTCATCTTGTGCAGTGGTTCTACAGCCTGAACTACTGTGTGAGTACATGGCAAGGTCCAGAAACTGTGACCTAGAGCGGAGTAATACAACAAAAGCCACATCTGTAAAATCCAGAAAATATTCTTTGAGTGGCTCATGGTTTGGTTGGTAGCATTTGACAAGAAGAGAACAAAGCTAGACAGAAAGGATATAATGGCCAAATAATGAAGACCCAAAACTTGTCACTTGCATGGACCCCAAGTGCACGGAGTCACTAAAATACAAAACTTGAAATAAAATAATTCAGTAAAAACGTCACCAAGGCAAAGGCAACTGTGGGAATGAGATCTCTTAAACCAACTGCTGAGGTGTTTGAAGGGAACTGTCTCCTCCATAAACATGATATTATACATTTATTACACATCCAAAATTTGTATCTACCTGGAAAGCACCAATAAGAAGCAAAGTAACCTCCCAGTTGTGATAAAGCTAGCCTTCTATTAATAATCCATAAATCTCACAAATAAAAGAGAAACTGCCCAAGACTTCTCACCGTTGCATTCAACCCAGTTTTGTAAGTCTACACTATAAGTGCAAGCAACATGATTTTCTTTATTCCTTTTTTTCCTAACGTCAAAACACTTGGATACATGCAATTGAGGCCAGCAGTAACCATTAGTATTAACAGTCTCTTGCCTCCACAGAAGCAGAGCCATCTTTAGTGACCATACTGTATGAGAATATAAAAGTAAGATCCTCCAGGAGATGTGTAAGAAGCCATCAACTACAAGGGCTGTATACAAACCAGCTTCTGCAGCTGCTCAAGGATGAGACCTCTCATGGCTGAAGCCACCTTTCTTTTCTGGAATAAGCAAGCACCCTACATAAAAGACTCTTCCTATAGTACTGCCCAAACACATGATGGTTTCCACATTCAACAGAAAACTTGTCTCAGTGCTGCATTCTTTTAGGATGGGAACTTAAATTTAATAGGTGCCTGAATGGAGCTGGACCACGTAGTCAAACTGAGTAATATCCAGTTCATAACGATCTGTCACAACTCAGTGCCAGGATATGGGGAAGTGAACAAAGTTGCGTCCAAGCTTCTGAACGTTGTGTTGCATCCCTTGGGCACAAGAGGGAAATGGAGGGACAGCTTGAGGAACAGGTCCCTCTCCCCGATCTCTTTATTGTTGGCAAGACTGGGATTTCATATAGAGATGAAGAACACTAAAATATGGGTCTGGAACAGAAAAGATCAGAAAAAGCTCTCTTTCCCCTTGCCAAGGGACCCAACAAAGCAATATAATTGCGTGTCTTCCTCCATTAAGGATTGCTTCAGCTGTGGCATTTTACTGTACCCTCCCATCCAACTGTAATTGCCTCCAGTGGCACTTGTGCTTCAATTAACAGGAAGGATTTAATACAGAAATGCCCTGGTGCTACTGCCTTGCCAGAGGTACCTGAATCACTCTAGGATTCCAAGAAGCCTGACAAAAACACAGTCCTTTGAGACAAGGTCTCTTGGGGGCCGATGTGCTCTCACAATTGGAAATGGAAATAATAAACAGAAAAACACGTGGTTGCAGCACGTGAAAATGAGATCATTCTGTACAGTAAACCATCCTGCTGGAGGTCATCACTAGATAAAAAAATATATGCTCTGATTTCAGGCTCCTTCCAAAAATCCAGGAGCAGACATGGCAACTGCAGTCACGCCTCTCAGAATCACTCAGCACAGCTCACTCCCCAGCCTGGCTCCCCTTAATGTGGCAAACAGGTGAATACAAAGATCTTGATAGGTTTGAGTGCACATCTTAATCAATTGGGCCTATCTGGAGTTTTGGCTGTGGGTTTTTTGTTTGTTTTAAATGATTATTATTTCTCTTCTGGACTCTTTGGGACTCCAGAGTATTTCAGCATCCTCCATCTCATCATTTTTCTTCCACTTTACTAATAACGGACAAGAAGAAAAAATGTCACTGCTCACCAGGGAAGATGGATTTGTAAAGCTGAAGGGATTAGGGCAAGCCAAAAGCTGACTCTTGATATGACCACAAACATGATTGTGGGCTCAAAGACAAAACAGTGAGAAAGAATGATCAGTGTGTCCCTCATTTCCTCTGAGACAAGTTCCTCACCCGTGTCATTTCTTCACCAGATATCTTGTCCTTCTTTAGCGATCTGAGCACTCAGCAAGTTTCCCCGTTAGCAAACACTCAGCCTCCCTTCCTTTCTCAGCAGGCTGCTGTAGAAGGCAACAGTACATGGTAGAGAGAAAATTCCTGTAAGCAGATTCCTTGTGACTGAAGCATCAACCTTGACCAGTCACTTCAGAGCCCCGTTACATCCATAATGATACTGTCTCCACCTTTCCCTTCCCCCAGCATGAAAGATGAGTGGTTGTGTGGAACGAGTCCCCGAGCTGTGATGGGAATCCGTCTCGCTTGGCTGCAAAAAATATATATATCCTGCTATGGCTGTGATGAATCCTTTCATTATTCATCTGCAATTGCCCTGCTACTGCTGCTGTTCCGTTCTCTCTCTCTTTCTTTTATAAATAAAAATGGAAACAGATTAATGACAAATGTTGACAGTGATTGCTTTTAAATAGCCATACCTGAACATGGACTATGGGAGAGAAGCAGTGGCACGGCAACATTAGAGGGTTGGAAAGATCAGGAAAGACTAAGTAAGAGACGGGGAAAATAGAGGTACTTGTTCCAAGTGGGCAAGTTGAGCAGCAGCCAGAGGAAAGTAGCTTTCTAGTGGTGACAGCCTCAATTTACTTCAACAAGTGAGCTCTGGATTACCAGAGCTATGTATCCAAAATACATAAAATAACTAACAGCAGTCATTTTTGCAGTTAAAGATAGCCTGGAGAGATGCTTGCAGTGACTCCATCAGATTATTCCCAGGATGAAATGGTAATATGCAGAGGGACAGTTATACACAGCAAACCTCAGCAACACATAAATAGTACCTGATAACCCAGCTCATCCTACTCCACTCCTGGAGACCAGGGAATATCAAGGTCTCTGCAGCCCCTGAAGCCACCTGTATTTTAGGAATGAGGCTCAGACAGGCAAACACAACCTGTGACCAGTTAGGCCACGTTAGCAGTTAGCGAGCACATTCCAGAGAGACAAGCCATCCTCATGACATCCTTCCTTGTCCGTTCCCATTGTATGAAGAAACATGCCAAATCTTTTGCTCTAGTAGAACTCTAGGAAGCTATGTTGATTATTACCAGCTAATGTTCCACTTCCTTACTGAAGAGAGGAGAGGAGGAGAAGTGGCAGAGGTGGCCTTAGAAAAAGAAGAAAAAAAAAGCCTCCCTTTTTCAAAATTTATTATCTTAACATACTCCCTTGCAACCATTCTGAGCAGATGGGCTGTGGTGACATAGAGCTCTCAAGATGCTGGCTCCTCATAATCAAACTATACAAATCCAGGCACATTTTCTCTTGATTGAGTTCTCTTTGAATTCTCTTTTACAGGTGCACAGGAGACCTCCAATCTCCAAAAGGGCCAACTAAGGATGCGTGGCATTCCACACGCAGCTCAGCATTGCAAAGCAGGGCAGGAAGCCACAGCACACACCTTAGTATTTAACCCAGATGTTGCACCTTAGACCTTCTAGGTCCTCTGTGAACCCTGCACAATGGAATCAGTCTCCTCTCCCCCATGGTAGGAACAGAGGCCATTTTCTTGTCTGTTACACCTAAAATGCTCTTCAAGCTGGCTATGGATTCAGGTTATATTCACTATTTCCCTTCTCTCTGCTTTTAATTTCTTCCTCCTCCTATGCATACAGCCCACGTTCTCTTATCATTTCTGCATGCCCCTCTACCCTTCTGGTCATCTCCAGCAATTGCAGTCTCCCGGCCTAGGTGCCACACTTACTACCTCAAACACCACCTGTTCACCCAAATATACCACGTCTGCTAAAAGCACCCTCTGCCAAAGCCATTTCCATGGCTAGCTCATCCCCCTGCATTCAATTACACCTTCTATCTAACTCCTCATCCCCCTCAAAAAATCTGGCATCATTACACTTGAGCACAGAGATGCACACAGAGGCATTGCCATTTACTCCTTGCCAGGCTCCCACTTAACTAAACCCATTTTCATCCTTCCCTCAGAACTGCTCCTGCTGTCTGTGCCAAGGCACCCCTATCCTTCTCAAAGCACACCGTTACTTGGATTTCTTTCAACAGCAGCTAAAGTAAGACATTACAGTACAGAAGCTTATGGCAACAACCAATGCATAAACAAAATCCAGATACATGAGAGAATACACTGTCAGCATTTAATAATGAACACTAATTGCAAATAGGGGGATGGAGTTCTCCATTCCTGTTTTTTTAGCAGCCAAAAGCCATCCAAGCCGAGATGCGGCCATTCACAAACCAGAATCTGCTAATAACTGAATGGTCCTCACTCAAGGGCAGACTGCCTGCCCCAGGCCTGCTTGGTATCCATCTTACCCACCAAGCAGACAGCCTCTTGGAGCATTGTGTCATACAAATACAAGGGCTCTAGAGAAGCTGGCTCAAAAGCCTTTTGGGCTTGCTGTGGATTTGCTCTGCAACCCTTGCAAAGTTCTAACTGCTTGAAATATCTTGTTTCTTGCCTTAAATCCCATTCCAAAATACTGTGGAGCATGCTGGTGAGGGGCTTCAACATCCCAGTACCTCTAGAGAAAGCTATTGCAAAAGACAAAAGGCTTCATAGAATCACTTGAGTTGGAAGGGGCTTTTAAAGGCCACCTGGTCCAACTTCCCTGCAATGAACAGGGATGTCTACAGCTCCCTCAGGTTGCTCAAAGCCTAGTCCAGTATGGCCTCGACCGTCTTCAGGGATGGGGCATCCACAACATCTTTGGGCAACCTGTTCCAGGCCTTCAGTACTTGAAAAAAATTCTTCCCAACCTAAATCTCCCCTGTTCTAATTTAAAGCCACTTCCCCTTGTCCTATCACCACAGATCCTGGTAAACAGTCTGTCCCCTTCTTTCTTATAGCCCACCTTTAGATATTGACAGCCTGGTCCCAGGGTCTCCCCAGAGCCTTCCCCTCCCCATGCTGAACAGCCCCAGCTCTCTCAGCCTGTCCTCATAGGAGAGGTGTTCCATCCTTCAGATCATTTTTGTGGCCCTCCTCTGGACATGTTCCAACAGGTCCATGTTTCTCCTGTACTGAGGACTCCACTGACTTATTCAGGTAACATTCTCACTCACCAGAAAGGCTGGTTCTCATCATATATATTTTCTTTCACTTTGCCTGTCACCCATTACTCTGAACAGACAAATCATCCCCAAAGAGATCCACCAGAAAGACACTTGGGGTTCTCTAAAGCAGACCAGCTCTATCCAGCCACAGTCCCTTTTTAAGAAACACATGCAGTTATCGCATAGGAAATGTCCCTTCTTACCTGAGCTAGAGATGGTGTAAAACCCCATCAGGAACACCTGGGAGATGAGGAGCACACAGCTGCTGGTGAGGCAGCTCTGTGTGACTTACAGGCCCTGCGAAGCACCCCTCGCAGCCTTGGACTCTACACTTGCTGCAAGTTGCTGAATTCCTTGAGAATGTGGGGTAGCAGCCACAAGCCTGCAAGCAACTTAGCCAAAACAAAGTGGAGCTGCCTGCTGAGCGAGCCTTCCTCCTGCCCAGGCAGCCCCCCCTCCCCTCAGGCCTGCTGCTGCCTCTGGCACTCCTCACACACACCAGCTGAGCCAATCAACTGATTACATCAGCAGAAAGCAAGGTTTTTGTGCTTCAGGGTCTTTTGTTGTTGTGGTCATTGCTTGTTGTTTTCCTCCTGTTAGGAGGCTGCTGCTACTCAGAGGGGTGACTCCAAGGAGTGCCACAGAAACAGCAGGATGTTACAGCCAGGCCTGGGAAAATGGGGCAGGAATGGTGGAGGAAGGTTTCCTCTTTCAGCTGCGATGACCTTTCATTTCATGGCACTACACTTCACATTTCCCAAACATATAATGTCCCTAATATTACAGTCAGCTGTGAAGACTTTGCAAGATGTATTTGGATAAGAAAGAAGCAACAAAATGGAAGGTCAACACCCTTCCAAGTTTTTATCTTCTGCAGAGTTTCAGCTCCCACAGACATTCCAGGTGTCGGAAGCCCTTTGAGTGCACTGCAGCCGAGCTTCCTGACCCAATCTGTCTAGCTGCATATACAGTCCACACTGCATGCTGCTGTAGTCTCCACTGTACTCCTTAAGTAGGATTTTAACCTACACCACCCTATTCCATTTCTCAGTTCCCCTCAGTATCCATCCTTCCCCTTAGGATTTGAGCCAGGTGTTGCAGTTACTGAGGACAGCCTCAAGAGAGTTCTAGCTTTTGCCTGGCTTTGGGAACTCTTTTGTAGTTCTGATGTTTGCTGTTTTTCAAACAAGAACACTGCTTTAACCATGAGATTTTAGCCTCACCAACATCGACCACATTTGCACTCTTGGGATAAAGACCAAAGAACTGTGGTCTACTGACCTTCATACTACATTGCAAAGTCCACCTTTCACTCAAGCTTATGTTTAATGAGATGACACAAAGAGCTAAGTAATGAGATGTAGTATTCATGTGGATATAAACTGCACAAGCAAAGGCCTTATCCAGCCTGCCTTTTTCCTCCCTACCCTGCCCTTTGTGCCTCAACAGCCTCACCCTTTTGCCCTTGTTCTGACTCCTTCCTGATCCTCCCATCAGGTGACAATTTGAATTTTAAAGCCATTTACACTCCAAAAGGGGCATAATCAGATTTTTATCCCATACTTTTCTGATGTGACTTTTTTATTATGACATCAAGTACTGGCCCATAATAAGGATGTAAATGCCCAGTTTAATATCTATTACCAGTATCTGCAGATGCATATAAAATTATAGTATCACCACATAACTACACATTAACCTCTTGAGCTCCATGACAGACAAACTCTCCAGGGAACACTGTATTCCAATTTTCATTTACCAGCAGTTGCTCAGTGAAGTTATACTCATCTGTACCCCAAAACTCAAAGTACTTGCAGAATGGCAGAGAATACTCACGTTCTGAATATACTAGATCTGCTGCTTCCAGTTCCCAGCTTTTTGTGATAAGCATTTGATACCTTCCCGTGAGCAAATACCACAGTTGCATTTAAGTATGTATACACAGGTAGGATGTAGCTTACCCAAAAACAGTTTGCAGGTGTCAGCAGAGCTGTGTCTGAGCCACATGGTAGCCACAATTACTGCTTTAGAAGAGAAGGAATAAGGTGTACAGCATTATATCATGTGCAATCTTAAATGCTTCTGTAGCACAAAATATGCACTTTTGTTCAGGAAGAGCCCATTTAGCACAGGCGTATAGGTGCAGCGTGTAAGCAAGGGATAACGTGGTCCACAATGCTTTATAGCAATGATACGGATACAAGTGCAGCTACCTGCCCCATCTCAAGATAGCTTTTGTGGAAATTCAAACATTCTGATTTCTGTGTTTCAGGTCAATTGCATCTGTTTACATCAGAAATTGGGAATTCAGCTGCAAATAGAGCCTGTTAACCAGATCTGACACAAGAATTCTAATAAACACTGGAGAAAGGTGGAGGTTTTTTTTGGTTTGTTTAAGTTTTAAGAAAAAAAAGAAGGAAAAGTGCTGATTTCTCTACAAGATTTAAACCTGAGATTCAAAGGAGAAAACAGAACAAAATACAGGACAGGTAAAAGTCAATACTGTTCTTAATGCCTTTCTCCTTCCGATACAGTTCAGATTATTGACTCTGGTTCCAAAGATGACATTAGGGCAAAAACACACAACAAAACTTCTGAGATGTCACTTTCTACCGACCTGGGCACTGACAGGCAGCTCCTTAAATAACAGTTGGTTTAATGCACTGTATAATCATTTCTTTGGAGTTTAGGGAAGAGAGTCAGAGTGTAACACTTGAAATGTCCATGCAAGACATTAGCCAACAGTCATATTGGCCTGTGGTGTTCAGGTAAAAGTATATGAAGTGTAACTGCTCAAGACTAAGTTTTCACTTACCTATTGCTCTTTCTCAAGTTGTAGTTGATTAGCTACATCACAGCAGATCTGCCAAACCACACAGTTGGTCTGCTCTTCCTTTTTCAACTCCTTTGAAGTCCAGGACCCAGAGAGAAAGCGTATTTTTGGAAGCTAAAATATCCTGTGAAGAAATCCCAACACAAAGGGAATACATACCAACAACCCCTAGTGTAAAAATAAGTTTTATAGTTGTATATATACATACATACACATATGTATCTGAATACATATAGAAATATTCAAAATTGAAGAAATGAACTGCTATCCTAATTCATCCCTTTGTGTATAACATTACAATGTTAAATCAAATGATCACACAGTTTATTTTCAATCAGAATCCAGCTTCACAGAGCATCAAACACACACCTCTGGGGTCTTACTCATTTACTGGTAAAGGCAGAAAAACCAAAGCAGGAGACTGTCAAAACAAAGCTATTGTGATGAATGCAAGTGACCAATAGCCTTGAAGATATGCTTGCCTGTTGTCATCTCTGTGATGCCTGAGAAGCAACAGAGAGACTCCAGCAATGAGCACAGTGTTCCTCACCTCACCGGTATGTTGTGGCTGAATTTCCAGAATCTCTGGCACTCACAGCTGTTCATAGAAGTTAGAAAAAATTATTTGAATCTACAAAAGTTACCAGTTCATTGGTAGCACATCCTGGGCCTCCCAAATTCAGAGACAATTCCTAATTATTGTTTAGGCCTCAACAACTGAAACTCTTCTGTAAAATAAGGGTGACAATAATATCCAAATTTCTAGTGCATAAATAAATCCATTAACATTTTATATTACCATAGCAGGAGGCACCCTGAAGACACTAACAAGGAAATTACTTCTTCCCTCTTCAGAGTACAGTCTGGATGCTGTGCAATGAATACAGCTTGAAGTGTCTAAATGAAGGAGAAAAAACAAACCCACATAGCTGTACACTGAGTGAACTTAAGCTCTCTCACACTGATCGAGGCAGGAACCCAATGTGAAAGGGGAGAACCCCCAACTTTTGCAACTGCCTGACTACACTGTACTGTGCATGCAAAAGGGCTGGCTGTACTAATTAGAGCAACACAGTCCAACTCAACTTGAATTATAGCCTGGTTTGTCTACATGTGTAATCATGAATCATTTTTTTTTCTTCTTTCTTCTGTTAAAGAATATACTTGCTTAAATATATAAACAAATGGAAACCCAGGAAGTTGGTGTCTGGAGTCATGCAGCACTCTTACTGATGTGGTAAGCAGAATGGGAAATGCCACTGGTTCCAGGGTTGCTCCATAGCAGCCTCTGTGCTGGCTAAGTGCAGAACAGGGGCAGTCCCATGGATCCTGGAAATCT
This sequence comes from Meleagris gallopavo, assembly GCF_905368555.1. Lineage (NCBI taxonomy): Eukaryota > Metazoa > Chordata > Aves > Galliformes > Phasianidae > Meleagris > Meleagris gallopavo. The sequence goes on along the minus strand of NC_139408.1, from coordinate 38,254,858 downwards.
GCTCCTCTACTCCACATTCCTACTCCCTGCTGTGTCCACGATATCCAAAAGAACCATCAAGGTAGAAAAGGTGCATGAAAGCCCCTCTGGAAGCTCTCTTTCTTAGGCTCCTTTTGTGGAGACACCAGATAGCCAAGAAAAAAACACAGAATTTCTTTCACTCTCCACACAGCATTCAGTATTAAGAGAATCTTCATCTCTGGCTTTCTGAAAACAGGAATGCAGACGTCCCCAGGGACAGGGGGAGACTGAGTGAAGTCCATATGTTTGCAAGGCATAGAGTGAAGCATGATGAAGAAAACAATGAAGAAAAAAGAAAGGCAATGTTGGTGAACCTTTTATGAAGTTCTTCAGCTCTTCAAATATGATGCTATTTTAAAGGTGTTTTATACATTCCATGTGTTTTTGTCTTCCTAAGGGCAGACCTCCTGACTAAAACGTGCATAACCTCTCCTCTTGTTTTCATCCTCAGATATCTCCCTGTTGTTCCCTCACCTGGACTGAATGAAATCAATGTCACTTAGCAGTCTGAAATTCTATTTCTTTTCATTAAAAAGCAACTATCAAGTTTCCCTTACTGGAAAATTGCTTGACTTTAGTAGAGAACAAGTCTTACGCTCCCAAATTTGAAATATCATTTATATAGGTGAGAAATCCTCCATAAATACATTAGTTAGTCTACTTGTATTCATGTGTATTTTCATGCGGTGTAAATTCTCTGAGGTGCAAAAGTGCGAAACAAGCATGATCTGAAAAATACCAGTAGTAGAATAAAGCCACCACTTCAATAGGACCCTGCAGCCAGCCCTGCTACTGAAGTTACCAGCAGCCCTTCAAGAAGTTATTGCCCCGTGCCTGTAAAATTAAGGGCATGTGGCAAAAGAAAAAACAAACAAAAAATCAACTTAAAAAAAAAAAAAATAAGAGTTAAGAAATGCCCCAATTATCAAATGAAATATTTATTACTAAGAAACAAATGCAGGTAGATGGAAGACCAAAGCAGCTCTTAACTAACTGTGAATATCTGACTATATTTTGATTATTATCCATAGCTGATCATGTTTGCTGAACTGGGGTACTTCTCCAAAGGGATTCTATTCTTAAGAGCTCTTTTCTCCTTCCTCCCAACAAAAATCAGCACATTTCACCAGAAACACTTCTCAGTTCTCACAGGTGCAGCTTGAAGGCGAGAGGGGAAAATCACCAGCTTTACAAACTGGAAAACAAAACAACCAACCCACATATAAGATTAAGAATTTGAAGCAGCTTCCAAAGGATCTTGACCATTGTTTTAAAAACGTACCATCAGCTTGTGTTCCTGGGAACAGATAATGTAGAAGGAGTTCTCTTTCATTCCTCACACAAGCATGCAGAGCTATCAATTTAGGGACACAAATGCATGCAAGAGAAAATTCAACAGCCACTGCTAATTTGATCTTTGATGCTGCTGCTATCACTGGAAAACATAATGATGTAAATCAGTCTTAAAGGTAAAATGAATATATATCCATTAAAATATCAGTTGAGACTGACCACTCATTTATATGAAATCTTTTTTGGGACTTGGCAAATCTAAAGTGATGACTTGAAAGCGAAAGGATACTTAAGAAACTCTGGAATCATTTCAAGCTCCAAACAGGGAACATCACAATTGCCTAGACATGACATCATGGCAAATTAGGAAACAAACAAAAATTATTGAGCAAAGAATGGACATGATGAGTTACCTCAAATCTTTACCAAGCTTGCAATTCAAAGGAAAAAAAGCATATTAATTCCTACAGACTCTCAGGTTGCCATATTCAAGGTATTTAAGGAAACAGATGAGGAAGCATAAAGATTATGAACCATTCCAATTCTGTAAATCTACTTGGATATCACTGAACCTTTTCCCACGCTCAGCTCACTTTGTATCAGATACAACAAATCTTTCATATATTGATTTATTTCCAGTTTCTATAATCAGAATACAGATTCTGAAAGGCCCTTTTTCAGATAATACATGTTAAAGACAAAAGAATACAAACAAGAATCTTATTTACATTACCCCAAAACAGACTCCTAAGAATGCAGAATCCAATACTTATTAAACAGTTAAATGTTGTGACCACATAAAACAGTTTTGACATATACTATGTGGCTCTTTAGAGTACAGCTGTTTCTGAGCTACCTCTGAGTAGGCCTGGGACAGAAGGAAGCTACAATGAAACTGATGGTGATTTGGCTAACTGTCTGGTGTTGCCAGACTTGAAAGAAAATTCAAAGGCTTCACCAGTGAGTGGGGGCTCTCAGATCAGGCCAAAGCAGTCCTGATTTACTGCACTCTCACATATAATTCTGGACAACAACAAAAAAAATGCCAGCATGAGACATTAACATTACGTCCAAGACTTGGGATGTGAATCATATAATCATAGAACAGTATGGGTTGGAAGGGACCTTAAACATGTAAGCAACAATTCAAATGCGGCACTATGCTATCATTGGAATATTACATTTATCTTGGAAAAATGATAGTGTGAAGTATTTTAAAGTTGCACTCTCTCTACAAGGTCACTGCTCCCTAACATTATATATTCCCAGAAAATTGTTTCCTGCAGACACGCCATCTTCTCTCAGATGAGTGAGGCAGGGCTCCTCCATGAGAAGAAACCTTCCATTTTGGTCTTTTAGTATGATAAAGTTACCAGCCATCACAGTGGCAAACCAAACAGACTAAGCTCTTAAGTATTCTGAATTATAAGAACATTCATCCAACACTGCACTGTAATACAGCTAAAGGAAACACAATGCATTTTGGAATTTAAAAAAACGACTATTAGTCTTACTTTATAGGAGCCCATGTGTTGAAAAGCAGAACTTCAGATTCAGGGTCAGCTGCCTGAATGTGATTTTTATCGTAGTTATGGCACTGTTTGGGCAGCAAGGACTACGATATTTGACTATACAAATATATGAAGCATGAACAGCAACAGGGAAGCAAGATTTCCTGCTTCTGTAAAGAATACGCTAGAACACAATGCAGATTAATGTGGAATATTGGAGATGTTCATGGAGGAAAGGAACTAAAAGGCTGAATGACAAGTTTTATACTGTGAGACTTACATGGATTAACGGATTACAAGCACTTGCTGACTGTCAATAGATAGTTGTACACAACGAAGAAGCTAGTTGTAAAGGAAGAATAGGACTCTTCAACCTTGCTGAAAAAAGCATAGCAAGACAAAGTGTCAGGATGCTGATACTTAGGGAAAAGCACTATTCCAAGGAAAGATGCAGTATCCTAACTGAGGGGGCAATTAATAAGAAAAATGACTACCAAGGAAAATGATCTAATCCTTGAAGTTTCTGAAGTCAGATTACATGTCCTTCTAAAATTATAATTAAACTCAGTTGCAGGAAAAGTACTATTGCTAAAAGGTTCGCAAAGGTTTTCTTCAGTCTTGAAGAAAGTTTATATCTTTTTGAGACCAGACACTGGGGCTAACGATGTAAAAGGGACATATCACCATACAACTCATTTGTTCTTAAGTAATCTCTACGCATACAAACTTGGCACTGTGAGAAACAGAATACCAAGCTAGGCAGACCTTTGACCTGACCTAGTGCTACTTCTCTTACACTCTTCATCCTATTTTCTTCAGAGATTACAATTAAATTAGAACAGCTCTGCAAAACCTCATGATCATAATACGATCATATTCATAACACTGGCAGCTCTGCTTTAAAGACAATGAATGTACCGGGTCACAAGCATGCAGTGGTCAGCAATACTTTTTTGTGATTATTGTTTGCAGGTATATATATTTTGCATCTTTCTTTGATATAACAGAATGTATCAGTCCATCTTCCAATTTTACCAGTTCTCTGAGTTGGTACAAGAAGTCTCCTTTCCAGGTATGCCAGCTGATACATTATTCTCAACACACTGAAATCACACTAACAGCCACGTTTGCACTTGAGATGGAATTCTACCCCCATCAAAGCTGGGAAGCACGTTTTGTCTCCACAAGTTGGTATGTCACCTGGCTGCGGGCTAGACATGCATGGGTGTCCAGTGACAGTTCAGCCTCATATGCCCGTGACACAGTTCACTTCCTTAAAGAAGACGCTTTGGTGTAGTTAAGATACTCAGTTCTCTTTCTGTGCTGAATTCTATTCTTGTACTGGGTAAAAATTAATGGCCTCTGATAATTTTGCTTTCTTTATAGCAAGTAGTCCCTTATGTTTTTTGCCCTAAGCAGCAACATCATATTTTTCCTGTATTTTGTAGTACAAAACCAGAATGCCTCAGTGCAAACACAAACAGGACTAGAATGCAGGAGACAAAGACACAACAATACAGTATCAAAGTGAGAATAGAAATTCGTTCTCCCTTGATGGTCTCCTATAAAGGGCTATTAAATCACATTTTTTGAACAAACGACATGTAGCGGGCTTTACTTTTGCTTCACTGAGGCGTTCTCTGGCTAAGAAACTGTTCCTGAAGACATCAAAGCAAAGTCTTTATCTGCTTGACATAATTCCTTCTCAATTTCCAGTCACATACATCATGGCATGTTCTTTCTTCAGTACAGAAGGCAATTACAATAAAGAAGATTCTCAACGACTGTTCTTCACCAATTTCCTTCTCATTCTCTGCCCACTGAGCAGTTGTCTGCAACATCCACCAAGTAACAGAGCGAGCTTCTACAGTTTGAAGGGCAGCACTAAGCATCTCAATATCATTATTCAGGAACGCTAGCAAGACACACCTCTACACAGTACAATCATGAAGCTAATTTATCACTCAGTAGCACTAGTCCCAGCCTCTTAGAAGTTTCTCTCCAACTACTTTTTTCCTGCCTCCCTCACTCTTTACTGTACCTTACCTTAAAATCATAAATTCATTCTTTAATTTGCACTCCCCTGGTATCTACCAAACTGGAACATAAGCCTCACAAAAGCTCACTGGGCTACAAGAAATGTGCAAAGAATAACTACTAAAAGTTCTCCTCCCAGCTCTGACTTTCTCTTTCACTACATATAAATGTTCTTGTACATAAATAAAGCCCTCTTTGCATAAGAATGTCATTATGAGCTGGTCTTTATCACTTTGCAAACCTGTAACAATTGCATGATGTTCCCAATAACAGATGCAGGAAGGAGAATACATTATGCCACTTCATAAAAATGCAACGAGGAGGAAATGGGAACGATAGGCTAGTCAGCCTTACCTCCGCCCCTCCTAAGTTTATAGAGCAAGTTCTGCAAGCCATTTCCAAGCTTCAGAGGAGAAGAAGGTGGCTAGGAGAGGCAGTCAGATTTATGAGGTATGAATTTGACTGCCTTCTAGAATGAAATGCCAGTGGAGGGCAGTGGATGAGGCTTACTTTGATTTCAGCAAACCTCCTGATGCAGTTTCTCACAGCATCCTTATAAGCTGTATTGGGGAGCTCTGCGTGCAGCCCAGTATGGTCGGTGAGAAACTGGTTGACCTGTCAAGCTCAAGGAATGACTAGTGGTTTGAAGTCTACATGGTGGCAGGTATGAAAAGTGTGTCTCAGAAGAGAATACTTGATGCTATTCTGAGTTTTCATGAGTGATGCAGAGAAAGAGACAGATCATACTCTCAACAATAACAGAAAAACAAGCATACTGGAGAGAGTTGCTGACATGCAAGAGGTACCACCCAGAGGGATTGAATGAGTAAGCAGACAACAAGACCTCCTGAATCTCACCCAAAGGCAGGTAGAGATTCTTGCATCTGGGACAGACTAGCCCTGTGTAAGGCACTGGCTGAACATCATCTAGAGAGGAAGACAGATCTGGAAATAAGTAGGGAGTCCTGGTGGACAAGAAGTGGAATACAAGTGAGTATTGCAAAACAACACACCTACTTCATTCATCAAAGAATGCTGCAAATATTGAAATCTGAATCAAGCTACTGAAGTATGACGATGAATTTAGATAAACCCTGGAGTAATAAGATGGAACATGACATGTGATTCATTTAGGTTGTCTGCCAGTCAGGAGAATCAAATTTGATCAAGAGCCTGATTGACCTACAAATGGAGTCTAACACAGAAATACTGAAGAGAGGGCAGCTGCAGGAATTTGAGTCTCCCCTCACTTTCAGGAAGTCGCAGTGGCAGGAAACACTATTTATCAAGACAAGGCCTGCTATAGTTGCTCTTCAGTAGTGCCACAGGTACATTAACCTTTAAAGGCAAGTAAGACCTCCTAGGGAGCTTACAGTCTAAGGGCTTAACAAGATGAACAGCACTACTGACCTCAATAGGAAAATCTGATGATAATTTATCTTGCAGTGCCCCCAGAGAAAAATCACGTCAAGCCTGGTGTCTCTCCCAAGAGTGAGAAAAAGGCCATTAATTCCCTAAAACCTCACAACAATTCTCATAAAAATTTTAAAATTGTCCTTAGATTATAGAAAAAACAGAACTACTCCAAACAATCCTCAGAATATATCATACAATATCAGAATTGTTTTAAAAAGGGGGAGCACAAAAGACCGATTAAAATTTCAACTAAATTGAAACAAGAGTGCATCTGTTGAATAGACTCAAATCAAGTGAAGTTTTAGAAGATCCTTCTTGAGATAAAAGCCTCTGAATTGCACAAATGCTCTTTTAGGGAGACTACTCCTTGTCATTGAAACTGGCTGCAGGTTAGGTTACAAGGTTCCAAAACTAAAATTTATCTGCATGCTGTCATAAGAAGATGATCACCTTTGCCTTGAACATGCTTACAAGACCTACGTAGAAAAGACACTACTTTTCAGTTCCAGACGATAGGCCCTCCCAGTGCTGAGACCTCTTCCACTAACCTCCAAGCGCCACTGAATCAAGTGCTTAAAGTACAAAATAAGACAATCCAGTAACTTTAAAAACAGGAATACTTCTCTCTCCACAAAACCCCCACAGCCCGTCTCATAATCTGAACTGACCCCTGTACTCCTTTAGCAAGATAAAAGGGCTTTTCTTGATCTATATAGTTCTAAAAAGTACCACTAACAACAACAAAAAAAACGTTTTGAGAGGGATTTGCATGGACAGATCTGACAGTTTGCTTGGGCTGCGAAACGTAAATCCAATTTGGATCTCTCCCCAAGAATAAGCAGGTATTAGGGGATCAGAGATAGGCAGTATGTCTGTAATATAACTGTATTTGTTAATCTGCATTTAGACTGAGCCATTCCATTTTTGTTTTGTATACGTTATGACCATTTAACATTTTAATACAGAATTAAATATAAAATACCACCATATAGCCTTGCTATCAAATCTGTCCCTCAGCTACTGATTTATAAAAGAGGTAAACACTGCAGAACAGTTAAAACCACTGCAAAAACAGTAAAAACAGTTCTAGGTGAACCTCCATATTCAAAATGAATTTTAGAAGCTTTAACAGTCCTGTCTGAAAGCTCCACCCAGTGAGGAAAGTAAAAACAACGGTATGCATACAAATATATCCTACTGCTAAAGGACTTGAGAACCTGTGAGGTCACCGGTCCCTTGACACATGCTACGCAGGTATATATTTTAAAAATGAACTCCAAAATATGCTGCAAATAGAATAATTAAAGTGTAATATGATAAGGAATATAAGAAAAGTAGGGAGAAATCACTACCCATATATACTGCAACATAGAAGGTAACTGAGGATGAAGTGGAAGCATTAGGTAGAGAACAGAATCTCTTCTGTGTATGCTGCAGAGTAAAGTACAATCATCAGCAGGTGGAGACACTTCCAACAGATAAAGCAGACAATACTTTCTGAAGGGAGCAAGAACATGAGACAGCTGTGGTCTGAACAACGCCAAAAGTGCTCTGAATAGAAGTGATACTTCAAGTGTTTTTTCATTCAGCTATCTGTTAACTTCAGCTGAAAATGTGCTGGGAAATGCTGACAGTCACTTTTGAAGTTAAACACTAAGAAACAGAAGTTTGGTTTATCCTCTAACATACTTCAAATGTTAGTGAAGTGTTGGAGGTCCAAGTTCCTTTCCATGACATCAGTTTGCACATTTATGTCCAACTGGTTCTCCCAAATTCTTGTCCAGGAAATTTAGGAAACAATATGCAATACACAAGCAAGACGGAAGACATTCAGAAAAAGAGAGAAGGAAAAGGTCAAAGGAACGACGCTGCTAGTGGGCCAATGGCAATTTCTGAATTGACATGCACTGTACTTGTTTCGTTAGAAGGAACACGATTCAAGTTCATACACACAGCCTGAAAACATTCTGCAAACACAGAATTCAGCTTATGTATTTCAACTTGTTATCATTCTAATTACCCAGCCAAGAAATCCTCCTGGCCTAGAAGTAAGCACGGGGTGACTTTTGCCTCCTTGAGTAGCAGTGGGAACTTTCACCCAGAAAATGCCAAATGCAGCAAACAAGTACAGAGTGAACAAAGATCCAAGATCTGAAACCCAAAAGATTCTGTATACAATCCAGCATGTATGAGTTGGCATCAGGTAAGGAGATGAACGCATAATAAATACAGCAATAGCAAGAACATTTTAAACAGTCACTGCAGTCCCAACACTCGTTACCTGTTTTTAAACACAGATTCTGTCTGCATAACGGCGCACATCACGCACCAATACTGAGGATATCTCTATTGCCAAACAAGGTGTTTGGTGGAGACATACATCAGAGTCAAACACGTCCAAAATCCAGCACGCTTTCACAGTTGCAATGCTTCCTTCTGGCTGTATCCAGGGCTCTTCTCTGGTGGCATTTTAAAAAAGTTAGTGGAGGCAGCAATTGTGGCTTTCTCAGCTGCTGGTATTTTCCCTGTCCACTCAGGGTTCTGGGACTTCGGGGATGGTGGCGTTGCTGGTAGGTCTGACTCTGCAGCATCCATGTGCACGGATAAAGTTGCTGGAATATAAAATTGCAGAAAAGGGGGAACAGAGGAGGGGAGTAGGAAAGGGAAATTAAAAAAAAATGTTAGAGCAAGTGACTTCGTGGCAAACTCCTCATATACTTCAATACTTATATATATGAGGGTTTTATTTACTGAGCTCCTGCAAGTTCTGCTCCCTCCAAGTTCTCTGACATATAAATGCTTGATGGCATTAGCGCCGTTGCCCTGATGATTTCCACATTCTGAACTTTCAGTTCCATGAGTCAAAGTTCCTATTGAAAATTGAGAATTTCAAAGTCTCTGAAATACCGACCATTTCCAGATTGCAAAGCTCAGTTAGAGAAGAAAACAGAGCCCACTGGTACTGACAATACCATGAACCTCCACATATATTCAACACGGAAAATCAGTCTATTAGAGCAAGAAGCTGTCTGCTATGCTAGGCTGGAATCCATTCTCATTTTCTTAACATGATCACTGGTTCAAAATGGAACAAGATATAAGTAGCAGAAAATATTTGCAGATCCACAGCTCAACTGAACAGTAACCCAAATTGCTAGAATGATTATAAGAAACCTGGAATATGACAGTTTACTTCCATTCTCAGTATTCTGAATCAAGCAGAACAGCAAAAGATAAAAACAAGAAATTGTCAGAAGAGTCTTTTGGGCAACCACAGGTTTTTCTAAGCAAGTAACTGCTTCAGTACCCAACACATCACTTGTATTCTCCCAACAGATAATAACTGCTTGTGTATTTTCATTACAAGCTGATTCTGCTGCTCTGTAGTGGATGAATGATAAAAAAAACTACAGCAAGCCTCAACCAGAAGACTGACTGCTTTGAAGTTCACATAAAAAGCCAGTATCAGTGGCTGAGGTTAGCGGTTAATGCACTTGGTAGACCTGGAACCCAACAGTCTCGGTCATCTAAAACAGTAAGTCATTCACATACATCTACAACAACACAGCTGATAACACTACATGGCATGTTTTACTTTGAGCCTACTGATCTTCATCTGGAGGCAAGAGGAAATATGCAGAAAAAAACAATAACAAAACAAGTGGAAAATCCTTAAACTATCTATTACTACCAAAACTACACAAAGGACACTCACTAGCAGTCTTCCCACCTTTGGCTTCTCCTTATGAGGTACCATCACACAATGAGTAAATGTATTAGCATTAGCAAGAAACTGAGCAGCAAGAGTCACTAAACTGCTGCTACTCAGACTGTTCTCTAATAAGCAGTTTCAGAAGCTGCTAACTGACACCTTTAAAAATTTTTAAATTTATTTATTTTACAATTATTTTACAATGAATGCATACAAAGAGAAACAAAATCTATTTATGAAGAATTTTCATCCAGATTCATCAGTGGGATGCCTGAATAAAATGTTGGTTATCATGTGCACTGCTACATATACAGGTGCCTGAAGTACAACCACAAACACTAAACACATCAATATAAAGTTGGACAGTTGTTCGCTGTGTGTTTCATGGCCATATACACTTGTGGTCTACTCTAACAAATGGAAGACAGACACAACAATCTTCTTGAGATCCCTTTCAAGACAGAGGATATTTACAATGAAAATAAGGAAATACACACTACTTCTCAGACCACAGTGCCACTGAGGAATTCACACAAAAAATATATCACAATGGAGTCCAACAGAACACAAGGACACTATCAATGAATTATGATGCCCCTAATCTTAGATCACTGAATGTTTGAAGGACCTTCATCACCAGCGGCTTTCCTTCTCTCCAGGCACTGGCTTTTGGTCCCTGAATTGGACAAACTTTTGATCTAATCTAGTACAGCCAATGTTTCTCCAGATTTCCTTATTCCTTGGCCAAATTACATCAGTTAGACTTTTGATCTTACCTTGTTAAAGCCTTATATATTAGGAGTCACATACAGAGGCATCATGTAGTGTAGAAAGCAATAACTTTCATTTTCAGTTTCTCTCACTACTCACATAAGTGTATCAACTTATTTTTGATAATAATTGTCATTTCCTGAAAAGCAAGTGAATTTTCTGCCCATTTTTTCCATTGTCTCAACATGCAGGTCTTTTCCTAAAATGCTACTTTTCAACAACTCAGTTGTGATATTCAGGCTAGTTAGCCTCAAACTGTGGCAAATAATGGTAGTTTAATGCTATAATGACAAAGGTTGTGGCATTTCTGCTACAGTACTTTATGTTCTTTGACATTCATACAGAGATCTCTAACAAAATGTAGCTACAAACCCTTAAGTACTGACAGAAAAACATGTGAGAAGACAACAGAATAAACTTAGTTTGCTTGGGTCTCAAATAAACACATCTCCAGCTCCTTTCTCTCATTCCTGCAACTAGAAAGAAGCCGACATCCGCATCCCACATTCCTTTTATTAGCATCTTCTGATTTCAGCCAAATTCAACTCAAAACTTTCCGTGGATGACGGCGGCGGGGGAGGTGACAGGGGAAGATTTGTAGCTGCATGTTTAAGAAAGAAGCTAAATTCATCACAATGACAGGGGAGAGTGTTGGCAGAGATTTGAGCTATTTATTCTTTTAGGAAAATCCTATAAAGAATGACACGAGGAAGCCTCTATCTGCAGTCTTGTTCATCACACTGGTGAGGAGTCCGATAACAGATGTATGCAGTAGTGTGATTTAGTGCCGGGAGCTGGCCCCTGATGTGTATTAATACAGCGGCAAAGCAGAACGAGCCCCTCTTCATCACTCATCTCTATAAAAGAGGTGGAATCTGAGATGGCCCGATGTTCGGCAGAGCAAGCCCATTTGTTCTGCTGACTGATGGAGCCAGCTCAGGCTGCGTCCTTCACCTCCATGGGGCACTCAGGTTGCAAAAAAGGAGATCACTGAAGCAGGACCTGGTCAACAAGTGAGACGAGAGCAGTTGGACTCTGCTAAGAAGCTATTTAAAAGTGAAGAAAAATCCAGCACTGTGTATTTCTGCAGTGACAGGCATGGGCCTGCATTTTGATCCACTTGTGTTCCATCTTTTGCAAAAGGAATAAGGCACCACAAACAGCTAGAGCCTCTGCAGTGAGAAAATGAGGCTGCCATGATTCCTCAGGGACAGGGAAATTCAGCAGATGGCATCTATGCAGTGATGCGTAGGTATAAGCAAGGCAGAAAAATCTGCATCTGTCCCACCAACGTCCAGCAAGCATAAGATGCTTCAGTTAATTCTGCATTACTGCAGAGTAATTCTGTGTTATTTCTTTGGGCATCAGTAATTCTGCAGTCAGAGCACCTTTAACAGAAATACCACCGAGCTTCAGAAATTTCCAAGTTATGTGCCCAGGTTGTGCTCCAGCTGCAACTGAGAGACTGCTGTAGAAAGTCAACAAGGATGCAGCTTCAGTTACCCAATCACAGGAGCTTCTTTCTGCAAGTACTGTAGAAAACCCTGTCCATCTGTTAACGTTGCTGGAGATGTTTCTAAGCAGGTTCAAAGGCAGAGATCTTTGCCATTTCTGACTATTAATGATTTTGCAACAGTTTTCTCTCCATGATCAACACAAGTATCTTGTCCAGATTCCAGAGCTACGCTATCCTTCCTTAATTTGTAACACTTTATTTTTTCCCCACTCCTCCCTGAAAGACTATCAGATCTCTGTGCTATTTTCCACTGCTGAGTTCCAGTCCAGATGTAGATTCAGTTCCGTGAAAAATGTTCATTATGCACTTCATCTAAAATATTCTGAAAGATATAGGCATAGAAGTTCTCCCTATAGAACGTAAGCAGCAATGCAGCACAGAAATTACACTCTGAACTAAAAAATAAACAGACAGGTAACAGTGTCTCATAATAATGAGACATGAGCATTCATACCAAAAAAACCTAGTATACCAGAACTAAAATTATGTGGCTACAAATACGCAATTTTATTAATCCTTTCACTACAGAAGTCTGAATACCCCAGCACAGGATACTCAAAAGCTAGAAAAGGACATCCTAAATCAACAGTCAATAACAAGTAACGTTTTCATTGAGCAACAGATAATTAATTTTCATGTTCTTCTATCTTTTTTTTTTTTTTAACATAGAACCTTTTAAACACTCTCCAGTCCAGATCTCTGGCCTGGAAAGATGGTACAGCTTTCTTCCCTATTTCATTATTCTACTGTCTATCCACCTGCCCTACAGTGAAACCTATCAAATCTCATTCCTCCTATTAATCACCAGTTCCTTTGGCCTTTATGGTTTTCACATCACCATTTTTCCCATCAACTCAACCAACTCTTTGTTACTGGATTGTACAGTGTCTTAATGAGCTAGCTGGGAGGACACTGGTCATTTAGTAGCAGGAAAAATGTTTCAAGTGGTGGGAGGATATAAAGAAGTCTCCTAAAGTCCTCTGTGCTCTGCATAAACACTTTCTCAGATTCTGAAAGATGAATAAAACAGCTTTTTAATCACTACAACCTCCGAGTAAGAAAAAAAGTGATTGTTTTAAGGTACAACAGTAAGACAACTCCAAAAGAAACAGTTCTTTTCACTGAGTGATCACACAAAAATTGCCTGATTTCTCCTCCTGTAAAGTGCCTTGAGGCACCCCGAAAAAGCCACCAGCTGATGTCAACCCAAAATGGAGGAACAGTCTCACATGCTGATCATCATGTGCTGCACAACTTAGGAACTGTGGAAGGAACTCCTTTCTGACAAAACAGATTATTAGCCATCACACAGTGAAGCACTAAGTTATGCTAGCTTAACAAAGCTGCGTGATCAGATCTGTTTATTAGGCACCTTTTCACGCTACACAAAAAACACACGACATTTTCCCCACAAGTTGCCTTTCTCTCACTTTTTTTTTTTAGTTTCAAATTGAGGTAATGCTATTTTTCATTACTCCGACTTTGGCACTCTGCCCAAGAAGGACACGACTTTAGAAATGCTGACACACACACAAATCCAGGCTACCTGACGTTGGGCTGGACATGGAGGCTGCAGCTGGCTTTCGTTTCCTTTTGATGTCCCTTGAGCACGGTGGTCCCAGGTGTACATTTGCTTGCCTACAGAGAAATTAAAACAGCAAATTAAACTCTGTTCCAGTGTCACCTTCCCACAAGATTCTGGGCGATCATCTCCAGCCCTCCTCTGCATCAGTTTCTCAACCAGTAACCAAAGTGAATCAAAAGGTTCTCAGGGAAGCTTCCCTCGCACTTTTTGTTATCATACAATTAGGCTTCCATTTCTTTAAGAGCGCACACCCATAAACTGAACACAATAATAATTATTTCCTAGCATTTAAAGGATATGGTATAGTAATAACTTTTAAATAATTCTTTTGCATAAGTAAAGACGTGATCAAGCAGTGATGTGACACACCCTATCATTATTTCTGCACAAGTTTAAAAAAAGGCTGCAAAATTGCCTGGAAGAAATTACATTTGCTCACTTATTCAGAAATTATTTTACTACATACACATATTTAGAGCTGTAGAGTACATCTTGGGATGTATCTATAGTCCAAATGACTACAAAAGTAAGTTCATAAATTTAGTTAGAAACTCAAAACTTTTGTGCAAATTAAAATTTCCTTATAGATACTACAATGAAAACAGCTGAATCTGGCTTGCAATATTATAGACTTTCTGACATCCGAAAGAGAGTGGAGAGGCATAAACTGTCCCAGCCATACCAGCTGTTAAGCCCGAAGCCTACCAATGACCATTCCAGTTAAACCCTTTGTCAGTTAAGAAGAAACCTGCCTTATTAGGAGCAGCTCAGACAGAGCACTCCTCCAAGTTCTACACACAGGAAGAAATGAAGATTCATTCAGAAAAGACAGTCTGGAGCAGGGGAAAAAAAAAAAAAAAAAAAAAAAAAAAATCACTCCAGAGCATCTTCTCATCTACCATCCATAATGAATACAAATGCTTAATTTAGCAGTAACGTTGGGTTCAAACCCTTTATTTGTCTGTGATAACAATTTTTTTTGGCAAGTTGGTTTCTCTCTGCATCAGAAAAATGCAGAACGACAGTGTAAATAAAAACCACTGAGGAGCATGAGGTGTGCTTACAATGTGTTAAGATTGAAACCATGTATCTTTAAAACTTGCTATTTTTATTTCTTTTTTTCAGAATGTTTATCCAAGTGCTGAAAACTTTCACAAGTTTTTCTACAAGATAACAAGAGGAAAAGATCATTGCTTCGTATTTCCATGCCAAATTCTTCTTTTAAAAAAAGGTATATTTGTAATATAATACAATACAATTTAGGAAGCTGAATTTATGCAACTATGAAATTTGCTGCTGTAGAGCACTGTACAGAACAGTGCAGGGAGCACACAAAAAAATCCACATACAAGTCAAAATTACAAATTGTTTGAATGCTGCTGGGTCTACACACTTACCTTCAGCAAGTATGCAGTCACACAATAAGAAAAAAAACAACAAAATAGCTAGCATTCTGTATTCTCAACTAAAATTCCCAAGTTCTACACGATTTGTCATCTTAGTTTGACATTAAGGCACAGCTTAAATTTTTTTAAATTTTTTATTTTTTTACTTGTATTAAGTTTCACTGAGGGCCAACTTTTCAAATCCATAATTTCTAGGAGCTCTTATCAATATAATGAGGCAGAAGACTCCTTGCAACATGAACTAAAGGCTTTTAAAAATACCAGCACACCTGGAGACTGCACATGCAAATCCCACCCTTCTACACATAAATGACTAACTTGTAAGTTAACCCATGAAGGCTAAAAATTGCTTTTGTATATAATTGCAACGGTGGCCATACAGTATTTTAGCACTCTTTTACAATGTATTCTCAAATATTTAAGCACACATAAATAAGGAAAAGATAGATTAACTCAAGTGGAACTTCAGGTCTTTCGTTCAGCATCAATATTACAAAATAATACTACTGACTAGATGACTATGTAGTTATATATGATAATCCAAATCATTATTACATAATAATAGAAACGTTAACTTTTAATTTTATGAGCTTACCCCAATTATTAGCCAGCTGATCTCTTCTGAAGACCCACTACATACTACAGAGGAAGTATGCACAATCGTCTCCAGGGGACTTCATGCAATTTTTCCCACTTCATAAACGTTAAAGCTAGATTTAGAATAAGAGCTCCTGATTCTCAGATCCATGCTCAAACCACACCTACCCTTACCTCACAATTACAAAAAAGAATAAGAAAAAAGAAAAAGGGAGAGAATCTCATAATTCTTTCTCATACTGAAAATAAAGGCACATTGTACTCCAGCTGGAGACTAGTAGCAAGGACACTGAAACCGGCAGCCCTGCCTCTAACATACAAAGGCTTGGAGGTTATAAATAGTCACCATCACACGTATTTCATTCAGGTTTATCCCTTATTGATCACCCACAGTCTAGTTAGTAAATCAGGAACCTATTGATTACTCACTGGCTCTGACTGCCCTGGTGGTAAAAGTGTCAGTTTCAAGTGGTTGGTGCACTTTACAGGCACCGTAAATCTGCATACAGAGAATCTCCAGGTGGTAGACACCTTGGGAGAGGGAGAAATGTAAGAATGCACACAGGAATGATGTACCTCATTAAAACACAGGCAGGAAGGGTATCCATGTTACAGTTCATGAATTGAACATTTTCTGGTAGATACCACCCTACTGGTGTTATATTGGTAAGAGAAGAAATTGGCAAATCCCAGTTGTCCTAGTTTCAGCTGGGATAGATATTACCTTCTCGCTAGTAGCTGGTATGGTTCTGTGTTCTGAATTTAGGATGAGAATGATGTTGTTAACACACGAATGTTTTGGTTTAGTCCTAGAAGTTTTCAGCTTCTCGTGTTGCCCTGACAGTGATGGGCCAGGGGCACACAAGGAGCTGGGAGGGGACACAGCCAGGACAGCTGACCCACACTGGCCAAAGGGATGTGCCATACCATATGGTGTCATGCTGAACAATAAAACTGGCTGGAGGAATTTACTCTGCTTGGAGTCTGGCTGGGCATTGGCCAGAAGTGGGCAACTTCACTAGCAATTTATATATTCTTCTATCGTCATCATTATTACTTTCCCTTCATTTTCTGTCCTATTAAACTGTCTTTATCTCAACCCACAAGTTCCACCTTTTTTCCAATACTCTCCCCCATCTCACTGTCAGGGGGAAGTGAAAGAATAGCTGTGTGGTGCTGAGCTGCCTGTCAGGTTAAACCACACCAGTTTATCAGCAAACTCATAGGAACAGCACTGCCGGCAAAGTAAGGTAATGGATATGCACAGCACACCATGTCACAGCAGACAGATGTTAACTATAAACTGTGAAAAATCTGTGTCATCATGCAACCATGAATTAGTTTTTCAGAAAATGTCGATTTTAACAACTCCTCTGAATAGGTTAAAAATAACTCAGAGGTAGAACTGAACAGGGCCAAGAGGAAAGGATAACAGAAAATGCACATTGTAGCATTGTCACAAGCCTCCTTGTGAAGAAGTCAGAGGTACCGAGCATTGTGTGACAGATTTGAGCCTAAACTGAGAAAACACAATGGTACTTAATCTAATCTTACTGACTTTCTATTTCTTCTGCTAGGCTTCTATATTTTGTTGAACACTGCACGAACAGTAACAAGAAAACTACTGGACAGTGGCTGGTGGATCATAAGAAAAAAAATTGCAGTGCTAAATCACCATTAAATCTGCTAGTCAACCAGACACTAACATGGAAATCAACCTCAGTCTAGAGAGAACTGAAATTCTGCCCCAGGAAGAGAAAAAACAGAACACACCTGGAGAGACAAAGCAGGCTCCAAAATGCAGCTTCCCTGGTAGCTGCAATATATCCAAGATATACAATAACACCACAGCTTCTTATTGACAGGAGTTAGCAAATGAGGAGTTACAAATGTGTAGAAACAAACGGTTTTATATGAAAAAAATCTATAGTTTCTTTCTGAACATATCTATATGTATATTTTAATCACAAGCTAAGAAATTATCCAGGAAATACGGATTTATCTTTTGTTCTTAACGTAGTACTCAAAGTACACGGTGATTCTACATGCAGCTCACACTGGAGAAAAATCAGGCTTTGCTATGCACAAAGCTGGGATTCATTGTTGTCTTTAATGTGTCAGAAGGATTTTGAATGTTTCCTTGCTTCCAGATAGTTATTATATAACTGTTTGTTTGTTTAAATGAAGTGTAACTGTATATACTGGACTCCTACCTCACTCCTACAGATCAAAGTAACCGCACGCTGGACTGTCAGGATCATACAAGCTTGCCACTGCCATAGATACAAAACCCAGAAAATTCTAGGGTTTAGGATTGCCAAGCAATACAATCCACGGAAAACAGTACAGAGCACAAGCAGTCGCCAGTTCACAATGAATCTAACTGAACAGAATTAGGTCCTTCAAACCTTCTCAGTCTGTAAAATGATGTCCTCTTAAAACTCAGAGTAAAATACACCTCAATCTCAAAACAGAAGTCTCTGAAAACAGCCTGCAAAACTAAGTGCAACAGTTTGTGTCCTTCTTGGAAACAGGTGGTGTATCACACACTTGGGGGTGTACATCTCTTACTGTAATCTCGTATTATTCAGTTTCTCTGCTGACAACTTCTGGAAGAAGCAGAACAAGTGGATTATATAGAGAAAATTAGATAGCCATTAATCTACTGTCATACAAACAAGGGGTGCTATTATCCTCATACTAAAATAAACATTCAGCAGAGACAGCATCTAACAAGGATACTACTGCTAAAACAGTGCCACACAATCCAAGTGCTGCTGCTGAGATGCTATATTCCCAGCAAACATAGGCCAAATGAAACATTCTTCCTCTGAATCTGGAAGCATTACCTGAGGTTTATGGTGGCACAGAAGAATTGCCAGGCCATGGCATGAATCAATGGTTGAGTATCAGGTGAGAAGGTGTGGCTAACCCAGGGAGCTCAGGTACAAGCAATGCACCTGAAAGACCAGAAGGGTTGGAGCCTGGATCCATCCCTCTTCACCCTCACTTAAGGGTTAGCAGATAGAGGTTGCACTCCTCTTGAGCCACTGCTGGTCACCAGAAGAAGTGAGCTAGTTTTCCTTCTTCATTATCTTCTATTGCTCTATAGTACATGTATCTCAGTAGAAGGTACTGTCATTGCCTTCTTTTGCCACCCAGGTGGCTTCACAAAATTAAGAGTAGGAGCAGAATTTCCTTCCTCTTTGAAACTAGAGACTCAGATGGGCACCGAAGTTTGATCTGCGCTTAACTTTTGTAAATCAATACAGCTCTTGTGCATAAGAGTCTCCTCTGCTCTGCAGAACCTCATGGCACAACTTCGAGAGCAGATTTCCAGATTCCAAAGTCACTACAAGTTAGTTCACTTCTTCAATCATTTGAATCTAATAGGTCTTCATGCAGCAATGCTCTGTTCCCCAAGTATGCATTCTAATCATGTAGCAGTTTCGTTCACTAAAGTTTGCATACAGTGAACAGAAAGGAATACATTTTTTCAATCATTACTCAAGTAAGCATTCTAAGTAGAGATTATGTGATCCCACGTATTGTATTCTCTCTTTTCATACAGACCTATACAATACGTGTGTGCCAGTAAGAGAGGTACTTAATATTTGCCTGACCTGAGTACACAGATCTGGTAAAAGCAATATACTTCATAGCAGAAGAAAGCATTAATAACTAAACAAGATTCTGAGGCGAAGGGGAACTTATTTTTCACTCTGGAGAATTAGGATTCACCAAAATGGAAGCATTAGGCCTTAGACAACTGATGCTAGATAATAGCTTCTGTTTGTTGCACACTTGTCAGAAGAATTCACTTACATCCCCAACTGGAATATTAGCTAGGCTTTAGTAGCAAAGGAAGACATGAAAGTGTTCTGGCTAAATGAAGGAAAAAAAGAAAGGGAAGAATGATACCTAAAAGCAGCTGATGCATAATGGACATCTCAGGAAGATGAAGATGTGTGGATAGGTTGCATGGAATAATCTGGATACTGTCCTGGTCAAGTGGGACAGCATGAAATTGTGAAAATTCATTCAATCCTTCAGCTACCTCAGGAAAGGCCTGACAATGCAGGCAATCTCTATACTTCCATATGCTTGGATAAGAGGCAGAAATGCCAGGATCTCTGTACAGATACAACAGAATGAGATTTGCATAAACACGCATATTTCTAGAGCTGGAACTACAGATGTTCTTCAAATTTCCGCCTGCATCATCTACTTGCCATCTCACCGGGCACCGACTTCCACTTTTCTTAAGACATCTGGTCAGAACATAAAATTAAATTTTCACCCATAACCCTATTTTCAAGGCTAAGCAAACAATAAATGATATTAGGGACAATTTATTGCCTACCTTCCCCTCTTCTACCTGTTTTACAACTCAAATTAAAGGGAACATTGGTTCTAGACTCTTCTGAAACTCACTCTGCCTCAACAGAATTACACCCCACAAAACAATAACCTATCATATTTTTCCACTGACAGATCCATTGCATAGCCAAAGTCTACTAAAATATTCTGCTTAAGCCTGTACAAAATTGTATCAGAAACAGTGATGCCAGCAGGAGCAGAGAAGTGATAATCCCTCTGTACTCAGCCCTGGTGAGGCCACACCTTGTATACTGCGTTCAGTTTTGGGCCCCTTGCTACAAGAAAGACAGTGAGGTACTGGGCATGTCCAGAAAAGGGCAATGAAGCTGGTGAGGGGCCTGGAGCACAGGCCTTATGAGGAGCTGGGATTATTTAGTCTGGAGAAGGGGAGGCTCAGAGGTAACCTTGTCGCTCTCTACAACTACCTGAAAGGAGGTTGTGGTGAGGTGGCAGTTGGCCTCTTCTCCCACGTGACTAGTGATAGGACTAGAGGGAATGGCCTCAAGTTGCGATAGGGGAGATTCAGGTTGGACTTTAGGAAATACTACTTCTTTGAGAGAGTGGTCAGGTGCTGGACTGGGCTGCCCAGGGATGTGGTGCAGTCACCAAGCTTAGAGGGGTTCAATAAATGTTTAGATGTTGTACTGAGGGACACGGTTTAGTGGGAAATATTGGTAATTGGTGGACAGTTGGACTGGATGATCTCAGAGGTCTTTTTCAACCTTGGTAATTCTATGATTCTATGAAAATCCTCTTCAAGTGGAGTTCGAGATAACAATTCTTTTCAGACCACTCTTTCTCCCAGAGATGTAAATGGGTAGAAAGGAACGAAGGGAAGGATCACTTGGGCTGTCCATGCAAGTCTCGTCTTGCTTGCTTTTAACAGCCAGCATCGTCAAGCAGAAACCTTAACAGACAAGACATGATTAGCAAACGCTTTGTGCTCTTAAAGGAGAGTAATTATAGGCATGTGAAAAAAGGAAGAGATCCCTGAGGTACTCTTACTTGCATGCCTCCCGAGAGGCAGCAGAGCCATTAAAAATTCCATGATGAAGAGGAAAAACAGCCTGGGAACAGCCAGGAGGCAATACAGCAAATTAATACACCACTTGTCCCTTGGGAGGGCTGCAAGAAAGCAGGAAACTCTCCTTGCTTCACAAAATAAAATTATACCACTAATGATAACAGTCACCACACACACAAAACTGCTTCTAATGATGGGTGTGAAATTCCCAGTGCTATGCACACACTTTGAATGAATCTCTTCTCATCACTGATATAAAGCAAGAAAGGTAATCTTGGAAGTGTACAATTCACTCAGCCATTCAAACAAGACTTCCTATAGAACATTCCACATAGAACCTCCTTGACAATGGAAAAGTCTTGAATATCTCTATCTGTGTTCAGGACTTTGGCTAACGGCTCTGCCTAAATGAAGCACTGCATGACTAATCATGTGCTGCACTTAGAGATGAAGTGCACCAAAATCTACCACAGAGGCAAAGAAAACATTGCCATGGCATAGAACAGACTCCAGCTGGTACACTTCCACTGGTTAGTGGGCATGGTGGAGAGTGGCTGGCAGTCGGACAAGGTCATCTTCAAGGTCTTTTCCAACCAGAACAATTTTGTGATTTGTGATAGAAGGAACTCAACGGAAAGGTAATTTTCCACTGCACAGAGGGCATGAGATTAAACAAACTGGATATCCATAACATCAAAACTGGTTCTTCTCTAACACATTTCACATTGCTCTCAGGACATTGGCCTTCCCCACCCTATTTTGACACATTTCTGAGTAGAGTTTCTCCAGGATCAGATGCAAGCTGATAGAACTTGCTAAAGAACAAGCCATAGGAACTGACTCCATCAATGAAAAGAGAGGAAAAAGTAATTGGGAAACACCTGAAGAACAGCTCCTGTTAAGAGAATGTTCCTGTGAAGGAATCAGTTTTCCTCTGTGCCCCTGGCAGCATCTCTATGTAAACACCTTGCACTGTAAAGTTCACTCATACATGAGACCATAGCACTTTTTAATTCTTACCATAGTTTTGCACTCCCTCATCCCCAAATTCTTTCACACATTAATAATATCTCACACTATAATAAGAAGCTACTTTTTCAAACAACAGACACTTAAAAATACACTCACCACTGGAATGGGGACAAACTACTTCCCTATCAACATTCAGAAACAAATCATTAGGATTATGTGTGTCAGGACACCAGCCACTTATTCTCTATAGGAAGGAGCCAAGCTTATAGCAACAGGATAGCTAGACTATACACACAGTAAATACAAACAAATATGATCACACCACTTCAGAAACATCCTGTCACAAACAATGGCTTTGGAAAAGGCTTTCACTGATCACTATAAAGGTAGACAGCTTGCCCTGTTCAAATTTGAGTGGGAGCTGTTGAGATCCCCTTTCTGAAGAACAAACAGGAAACAGCTGGTATCCCCTGTAACTTCTGTAGAGCAAAGTGAAACACTCGAGGCACAAGAAAGGTTATCTTTACTGCAAATGAAGAGACTAACCAATCTTCTTGATTCACTGGTATAAAATATCCCCAGACTGGTGCAAAAGCACCGATTTGCTTATGCACAACCTTCCAAATTATTTTTGTTCCCATCCATATGAATGTTTAAGAGCTGATTTCTCTCCCCCCCAAACCTTTTTAGCTTTACCATGCTGCCTACAGCAGCATGAGGTCATGGTGCGGTATCACAAAATTCCCTGCAGAAGCCAGAGGGAGGAGAGGTTTTGCTGGATAGGTGCCAAGCTTTTGCTCAGACACACACAACCTCAGTACATTTTTCATGCTCTATTTGCTAATTAACAAGGGGAAAAAAAACCATGAAGCTGAAAGTCCAGACGGTTCTTTCAGATTTGGTACTTCGTGCAAGCACGTAAGCAGAACTGTGTCCCAAGCAGGACCTTGCTTCCTTGTACAGTGAAAGAGCTCAAGGGCACCTTACCTTTAGATCATCACCTGCAGCACAAGAACAGAAGTCACCGCCAAGGACAACTCTTGGATTTAATTTAGGATTATTCAGCAGAAGGTGCTTGAACAGCAAGTTAACCCCAACCACGCAAACTGAAATATACCTCAACATTTGGGCAAATGCTACAGGATCACAGAAAAATACCAAGCCATTAGGAGTCACCTAATCTTGTTCTGATTTTAATACTGGACAACAATACTATACCCATTCATACCAAAGCAACGGAGTTGCAGCAACTGAATGCACAAGGAAGAACAGATTACATTTGTTTCTAAAAACACAGCATGTTCTGTCTAGACGCTTTCAATACACTCTAAGTGCCTACAGTACTGAGTCTGCCAGATCATCTGCACTGGTATGTTCTATGCTGAGTTTCAACACAGGTCCCTTAGGGAAAAGTGCATTAACTTCCATGCCTGTGACAACTGTTCAGACTACTGAAGTACTAATGAAGATACACATGGAAGGGAACCAAGACAACCCAACAGAGCAGAGAAAGGGAGTTACCTGGCAGTGCAGTGTGCTGGTGAGCATCTTCGGTGGGAAGCATCAGCAAGCACATCCAGAGAGTACAGAGGAGATAATGGATTGAACTGGAAATTCAAGACATTTTATTTAAGCAAACCATTAAAAGAAACAGTCTCCAGATACAGCTGCTCAGACCTATTCCCTACAGCTGTTCATACAGTATAAGAACAGCTCTCTGACACACCAAGGAATGAGGCTAGATGAGAACTGACTCTCAGATCAGACAACAGGCCTTGCACAGGGTGTAAATCTCATAACCATCTTCTCTCAGCAGACAGCCCTACGAGCACACTTCTTTTTCAACTTGCATTACTGAAAATGCTGGTTGACTGAGAGCATGCTCAAAGAGCTCTACTGCTGCACATGAGTAGAAAAACCTATCTTCCTCTAGTGAAGCCCCTTGTCCACATTCATAACATAGAATGAAAACTTTTAATGCTATAACTAAGGAAAGCACAGAACTTCCCAACAGTCTCAATATTTCTCAATATTCCCCCATATTCACACATGTCACTGAAACAGATCTCTAAAAGGCTCAGGTCCACCAGAGTCTGCTCATAGTGAGCTCAAAATTCATTCCACAACAAGTGAGCTGCTCCTCTCAGTTAGAAGCTGTACTTGCAAATTGCTTGAAACAATTTTCTGAAATCATGTGTGGTCAGGCTAATCTTACATCCTTTGTATGGCATACACTGACAAATCCTGAAGGCATCAAGCATGTGAAAGACAGTTTATTGTACAAGATGCAGCCCTACATTTTTTTTAAGGGATGGGAAAGACATGGAACAATCTACTCAATCAGTGTAGAGAGCAAACCTAGCTCAATATGCAAATAGATGGCTTAGGCTAGTAGTTGCCCTAGGGTGTCCACACTGCAGTTCCATTCAACATCCCTTTATTTATAATTCACACCACAAGCAGGAAATTCATTTCCATCTGTTTTGCAAAGTGCTTGACCGATTTTCAGAATGTTTATTCTTATATTACTAGGATTACTGATGCATTTTTAAATAGGGAAAATCCACAGCTGTAGCAACTCTTATCATAAATGTTATATGGAAGCCTATAATTCAGTATTAGGCTTTTGTCTTCAAACTTTCTGACAGAAAAGAGGCACTATTGCACTACAAAGCTTCTGTTTTCAGTGAGCTCCTCCTTAAATTGGGCTATTAGTTTACCATCAGTGAAATAATGCTGCAGCTGCACCATAGGGGAGAATCATCAGTATCTCCCTGTAGCTGAAGCAAGTTCAGTTATGAAAAATAAAACTAATTTATATTGGTCATTTATAAGATGAGTTATCTCTCTTATCTTCAACAATATCAAAGTGGTATGTGAAATGCTGTCATTAACAAGAAATGCACAGTTGCACAAAGGCCATAAAATTACCTCTTTGCACAAAGATTTAAAAATAATTTCTTGCCATATATGTATCTATAGTCACCTATAGTGTAAAACAATGTTCAGTCCTAGTGTTCACTAACCAAAAGTCAACTAGCAGTAGAACAGAAGGCTAGGAACACCACTACAGCACAACCCTGTAAGTAGAAGATCTATTTTGCTGGCCACTGTCAGGAACATGAGGTCTTACATCATGAATAAAACAGCCTTCTTCCACTGAAGGTATATAAAATTTACAAAGAAAGAATTCAAAAGAAGTGCCTACACCACAGATTCAGTCAGTTAAAAGAGAGCCTATTCATTTCTTTCTATTTCCTGTTACATCTGCTATTTAATTACAGCCAGATAACAATTTGTGTTTTTAATTTTTTCCCCTTCTCTGTTGATGAGACTATCAGGAAGGAGCCTGAGCCAAATAAGGCAAAACAAAGCATGTGAAAAGAGAAAAATGTTCCAATTATCATGGAATTCTGTGAGGCCAAAGTTTCTCCTGACAAGAGTCATTCGCCCTCCCACTAATTATTAGAGAGGAAGGCAAACACTAACCTGAAACTCAAGACAAACAAAAGGAGTCTCTGAGCTATTCAGACAACATAATGCCAGAGACATGGGTTGCACTCAAATCCAGAAGACAACATTTACCAAAACGAGAAGGGACAGAGCTACTGGAACAGGTTGCCCAGAGATGCAATTGATGCCCCATCCCTGGAGATTTACAAGGCGAGGCTGGACCAGGCCCTGGGTAACCAAATCTAATTGTGCACATCCCTCTTCATTGCAGGGGAGTTAGACTTGATGATCTTTAAAGATCACTTCCAGCTCTAAAGATTCTATGATTCCACATTACCCCATGTGCAAAGGCCACGGTGTGAGGGAAATCAGAAGCCAGCATTTTGTTCTTTCTAGAGAGAAGGAAACCAAGAAAATAAAAAAAGTAGAGCATAGACAGCTTACCTGGTTGCGATCTCTCTTCCCCATTGATGGCAACCAAAAACTGGAAGGAGGCAGAGTAGGACGGGCAGGTGGGAGCCACGCCATGGAAGGAATGAATGTTGAGGGGAAAAAAGAGGATTGAGGATGAAGAAAAAAAGGCAGAGGAAGAACAAATATGGAGGGAAAAAGAGAGAGATTAAACATCACTAGGACACATATTAAAAACAACAAATGCCAAATCCAAGTTAAGAAAACTGGAGACTGACAGCTGGTGAAGGCTGGACCTCCTGCATTACAGGTGGAGAGGAGCTACCTCTACCTAATTATAGCCCAACAAGAACAGCATCAGAGGGATGCCAAGGGATAAGCACCATATCTATTTCTATTGCTGACTCTAATTTTAAAACACAGTTTGGGGACAGAGACATAACACACCCAAGAAAGAGAAAGCAAATTCACTACTGCCTTATCAGCATCGTTTCTGCAGTCAGAAAAAACTGACTGCAACCAAAAGGGCATTTGAGCAATTTCCGCATATTGGGGCAGAAAACAGAGAAACTGTCAGTAGAGGACTGTCTCCCACTCAGCAGTTGTCTGTATTCTTTATTTACCACAAAACTCTTCACTCCCTTCAGTCACAGAAGGGAAGAGGATCCCGAAGTTCTTCCTCCCCTCCCAAAACCTTACACAACAGCTGTTAAGGGTCTTACTCTTTCTGACGCGGATCACTAATATGACCCAGCCTCTCAGTGCCCACAGTGCTGATGGAGGTCTCCTGAAACACAAAGACAGGTAAAAGGTTGCAGACTCATGCAGTGAGCAGTCATACTTTACTGCTGCTAATAAAAACAGATACTGCTGTACCAGCTCAGTCTCAGCTAAACATCCTCTCCTTTTAGAACCTCAACTGAAGGCAAAAGACCATTTGGTTTTATTATTTTTGTGTTGTTACTGTTTTTTAATTGTTTTAGTGTCTACAATTGCTTGCACAGGGGTGCACCAAGGACTGGACCAGCACGAAGCATACAGCACAAGGACACAGTTAAGAATGGGGCAAACAGAACCAGTTTACACTAGAGTCAGCTGGGCCACATGCAGGCTGAGAGACAGAATACTACAATACCTTACTAAAAAGAACGTTCCTCACAAAACTGAATCCAGTCTCTCCAGCCAAAGGGGAAAGGGATCCATCAAGTACAGGTGAAAGAAACAAAGAGGAAATATGAAGTTCTCCCTCTCTGAAAACAGCAATTTAGCATGAGGACATCTAACAGCTGAAGGAAAGGGTGTATCCCAGGAGAAAGGGCTTACTCTGCAAGCACTTTTTTTTTTTTTTTTCCTGAGTGATGCTGCCTTGTGTTACACGCTTGATAATGGCATACACACATAGCCTGACACAGCAACTGTTCACATCTGCATAGCAACTGCATCCAGAAAAGAAACATGCTTTGCAGAATGTCTGAAAATGAGGATAAAAGAATGCACAGGTAAGATTCTCCAGAGCTTCTGCCAGGTTACATAGGCAAAACACATTCAAAGTTCAGGGGGGAGTAGTAACAGCGGGGGTGAAAGATGGGCTATTTGTTACAGCAGGAAAATTATTAACTTAAAGTGTCGTAATGTTTAAATTTACGGTTTATTACTGTGTAAATTACAAGCCGTACTTTTGATAATTAGCAGCTCGCTGGCGGGGAGCTCTGAACGAAACTCATTATTTATGATTACAATTTAGAGAGAGATGGGGGAAGGGGGAGCAGTGACCTCCGCTGCAAATGACAAAGATCCCTTTAAGGTGATGAAGATGAATTAAACAAGTAAATATTATCTTTCTCATTTGGATCATTAGAGGTGCTGCCAATAGACCCAGGTGGCCTGAGGAATCTACCCAAAGCCAGTCTCTTGCCAGCTGATGATTCATATTTTAAACCCCTCTTATAACTAAGCAAGGTGAGTGGAAGGAAGAACGGGCAAACAAGGACCTTTCAAGTGTGACAGCAGTTTCTGAGGAAGAAATCATACTCACCTAGAAAGCAGACCCATGTGACACTCCTTAGAGATAAACAAACTCTCTAAAGCCAGCCAACTACGAATATAAGCCAGTATATTCAAGAGCACATCTCAGTAAAACCTAGCACAGCCAACAACCTCCATCCTCACTAACATCTTTTATAGAAGACAAGTGCACTCCACACTTCAAGATTCAGACCAGACTCCTGCCTCTTTTAGACAGGTATCTGCCAAGTATCATTTATTCTTTTAAGAACAGGATGAGCATTTTTTTTGTTGTTTGCCCTACAAATAAAAGACCTGGTCAGTGGCTTTGGATAACACTGCATATACCAACAATTTCACCTTCTTTCACTTCACTCAGCTTTCTGCCCTTGTAGGTGTTACTGGCATAAAAAAAGTCGCATGCCTCATCATTTTCCCCTACATTGTCTAACTCTTCTTCTATCATTCATCACCAGACTTCCTTTTGTATCAAATTTAGCATTAACAAACTCTCTTTGACCCACTACATCTGTCTTAAAATCTACATTCTCTCAATCAGCTTCCAGCAATCAAAGCAGTTTCACCAAATGAAAGAATTTATGAAATAAAAATGTACAGTGTCCCCTTTCTGCAGGAAAGGGCCCATGTGCTAACTTCGAATAGTACTCCAGTTCTAATCAGCACTGGAAATACAGTGGTACTATGTTGCAGAGGGGAATTACCTTGCCAACAAGCCTCCTTCGACCCTTCCGAAGACAGCGGGCAGCAGCTCCTGGAAGGCGGTTCAGGCGAGCATGAAATCCTGGGAAAAAAAAAAAAAAAAATCATGAAAATTGAGCATTCTTCCCAGTAGAACAGCCAGGAAAAATAATTGGTTTAGTGGTCAAATCAGTATTTCTGCCTCTGTTTCTCAATCTGCAAGAAGTAGATATGCCTTTTTATTCACAAACCAAAATCTTTATTTAACAAAAACGGAATCATAAACAGAACAGAGGGACTCTGAAGGATAAGTTCTCTGGTATCTTCTCCACTAGTGCAGCTGGTTTTAAATGGATCATTACAAAAAACAGATCATCAATACCATTTTACGTTGCAGCACCTATGAGTGAAATTTACTCTTACCATCACATCAGAAGATCAAAAACACCTTATTCCTTATGGAACTCACCTCTTCGAGCTGGTCGTGAGGGCAAGAGAAATGTGGAATCTGAGAGCTTGTCCAGGCCTGAGTCAATCCGTTCCACTTCAGAACAGTGGTCAGCTCCCCACTTGGGAAGAAGGTTGGGGACAGTAAATCCTGGGACACACTCTCCCTCATAAAACCAATCACTCTGCTCGTCATCTCCTAAATAAATAGATTGAAATTATCCACAAGAAAAAACAACGTGTCCTGTGACTGCCCCACAGACTACTACAGGTAGGCATTTTGGATGTGGAACAATAGCTGAAGTCCCATTAGGAATTCATTCCTGGAGAACCTTGTATTTGTATTCTGTTTCAATCATTTGCAGTAACTATGGGATATCACTAAATGCTTTAAATTATCCAACTCAGTCTACACAATTTCCCTATAGAACAAAGCCTTCTTTATAGACCTGCCTAGGGCGACTTTAGCACTCTGTTGTGGACGCATCTCATCAACCTTAGTTCAATGCTGTGTGATGTCTAACGCACATCTCTTTCTCTGAAGTAATTACTGTGACAGAAATAGAAGTCAGTCATTTGGCACACTTTATATGCAATCACAGGAAAGATTTCACAACAGGACAGCAGGCTCGCTGTTTTGGATAAACACGAGGAACATAGTCACTGATGAAACAGATCTCCTAGTACAGTAGCTAACAGGAATAAACAACTTTGTCAGAACCACAATCTTCCCTGCAAAGGTAGAACAGCAACAACAGAAGTCATTACCAAGGTCTCCACAAAGCATGGCCACTGTAATTAATACAGCTGCAGTCTTAATAGTGAACTGCCTTAGACACCACTCATGGTAAACCTGCCCCTGGGAGTAGCAGCACATGAGCAACATCAAAAAAAAAAAAAAAATAACAAAAGTTCTTCAGGATCCCAACTGAGAAACAGTACTGTTTAATTGCAAAGTACTTCATCTTACCTTAAAATACTACTAACACACCTGACTTAGGGAAAACACTTGCCTACCATTAAGACTCAGGTATTTCTCGTCACTCTCCCTTCTCTCTTAACCAAGTCACATTATCTGTGACTGAACTCCGTTTTATCTACAAAAAGAAAAACCCTTCACCCTAGTAAAACTCTTGCAATCTTACACGTAACAGAAAAAACAGCACCCATAACCAACTCCAATCATTAACAGCTACGACAGCCAGAACATTTCATCCCAAAGCTCTGAAATGTCTTTTTATTTCTGTGATAAGCATGTTTCATCAACTGACGTATGATAATTATATTTATACATGTAAAGATAAACATACATACACACACACACCTCCACCTACCTTTAAGCAAAAACCAAGTAAAGTTGTCTGGTTCTTTTTAAGTGATCATAATACATATGAAAATAACCCCAAAGTTTTGGCTCTATGAGCATAGTGCAGTATCATACCTCAATTCACTACTTCCACGAGACAAACATTAACAATGAAGATCATATGCTGATACCACTTCAAATTTCACAATTAGAGATTCATTTAACAAAAACTTGCAATAAAATTATAACCTAGGATCGTTTTCCACTCACTGAAACATACTGGAAGCTGGAAAACATCTTGGCCAGAAAACCACTATAGCATAAACTACAGGTATATATAGGTGCAAACATGCACAGAGCCTACACCAACACTGCCTTGAGTGATGAGCTAAAATTTCAACATTTCAGTCAACACACAATGCCATCATCTGATATGTAAGTGCTCACTAACTTCAGCTCTCCCAGCAGAGTTACATGCAAAAACAGGGGATGAGAGATTTTTTTTTTTTCTGTTGCTCTGGAAGAACAGAATGCTGGAAATAATTATTTCTCAGCAAAGGGCAAAGCTGATCTCTGAAATTCCTGCCCTAGGCAAAGTGTCAGAGCCACCTCAGGTCACAACAGATCATCCCTACAGCCTAATATAATCAGAAAAAATGTGCATATATTTGCTAGCATCATGCTGCCTCTCACCCGGACACTTGGGTCAGTAACAAGTGGAAGCAGTACTTCTTACTGAGTTTAGCACTCACATATTCTCCGGAGAGATCTCATCCAAATTATAACTTTTGACATATGACACAATACACATCAGCACAAGCTGCACAGACTTACAAGTCTCCAGGGTCACACCCCACCTGCTCCAAATACAACAGTCCTGATTGCTCCCATGCCTACTGCAAGTGCTTTCACACTTACTTCTACCTTATCTCCCATAAACTGAACACTTCTCACTGATAAATAAAATCAGCATTTGTTCCACACTCAAAAGCCCTAAGAAACCATTTCTACAATAGACCTTGAAGATACTAGGCTCAACTAATACACACAACAGCAATGCTCTTCTTAGCATAGTTCATTAGATGACTTGATAGTACTGATTATTTTGGAGTTGTTTCTTCCTTCCCATTGGGAAAAAACTAACAGATAAGGCTCTAGTGGTAAGTAGACAACAATTAAAACATCTATAGAAAGAGATTGTGAATTTTACTCTTTCTATGGATGACTATGGAGAACAGAATTTCTCTTGTCTTTCTAGGCCTTCCTATAACAGTAATTTGTTGGGGTTGGTTTTTTTTCGTATACTAAATGTTATAGATCTGATATGAACATGAGAAAGAACACTTCTTTAAAGTAAGAGTAATGGAGCACTGAACAGGCTGTCCAGAGAGGTTGTGGAGTCTCTTTCTCCAGAGATATTCAAGACCCACATGGATGCTTTTCCATGCAAATTACTATAGGGGACCCGCTTCAGCAGGGGATTGGTCTAAATGATCTCCAGAGGTCCCTTTTCAACACCTATGATTCTGTGATATACAGGAGTGTACTGCTTCCAAAGCCATACCTTTATGGCCCTCAGATCATTTTGATAACTTCTAGCACCTCACAGCCACTAGACTTTTCCCTGCATTCTCTTCCCTGTCTGTCTTCAAATTCAGATCTTTCTTCAGATCTGTTTTTTAAAAAAAGGCAAGGGAAATTCCCTGTAACATGAGGAAAATTTCAGGACAGTTGTTACCTTGGCGGCCCTCATCATTGGTAAATAGTCCGGTATCACTGCTGCTGCATACACTGCTGGTTTCACTGGAACAAAAACAAACAAATAAAAACATTGTTACAACCCCAGCAAATACAAAACAAACATTCTACTAGTTTATCTGAGCTCACAATACTTTACATCACAGAAATTGGGTATCACTGCATTTCATATACATGGCTCGGTCTAGCACGGGTCATGATGGCTTCCTGTTAAATCCCAGCAATGCTGTACCACTTGACAAGAAGCAGAATCTTGTATCTAGTCTATTTCTAAGGTATCAAAAAGTAATTAATACACTGGCATTGGCCTTGAGTATTAGAGTTCATAACCTAACTACGACATTGTCTGGAATGCTCACTAGGAAATTAAAAGGAGTTAACTGCCCTTGGGTCACTTAACAGATACTGAAAAGCCTCTGAAGTTTTGTACTTTTCCTCAAACGTGTTACCCACCTACATAAGGCCTCTCTTCAATCTACTGCAACTTTTTCTTCCTTTGCAGGAAGAGCAGCAGGTACATTTGTAACTCTCCAGCTAAAAAGCATAGCATGATAGCATGACTTGCTGCAGCTGAATGCCGCTCAGCACTGCGCATTTTACATTTGCTGAAGCAGTTACAAGGGACTTAATTCTTGAATCAAGGAATTAAACTAGAAATTAATGTGTTGACTGTAAAATTGGATAAATATTTGCAGCAGAAATACACACACAAGTCAGCCCCAAGCATCTGACAACTCTACTGCTGATACTAAATCAGTCTTCGGGCACTTGATAGAAAGGCTTAGGTTGGAGAGGACCACAGAGCCCACCCAGTCCCAACTCTGTGCCATGGGCAGGGCTGCCCCCACAAGATCAGGCTTCTTGGGGTCCCATCAATCTGGCCTTGAATGTTCCCAGGGATGAGAGGCATCCACAGCTTCCCTGAGCAGCCTATTCTAGCACTTCACCATTCTTTAAATAATTTCCTTCTATACCAAACCTAAACCTCCCCTCTTTTTGTTTAAAGCCATTCCCCCTTGTCCTGTCACTACTAGACTGTGAAAAAGTTGGTCTCTCTCGTGCTTGTAAGCTCCCTTAAGTACTGGAAGTCTACAATGAGGTCTCTCTGGAGCCTTCTTTTCCCTGGGCTGAACAAGCTCAGCTCCTTCAACCTTCCTTCATAGGAGAGGTGCTCCAGCTCTCTGACCATCTTTGTGGCTCTCCTCTGGACCCTC
Organism: Meleagris gallopavo; assembly: GCF_905368555.1. NCBI lineage: Eukaryota > Metazoa > Chordata > Aves > Galliformes > Phasianidae > Meleagris > Meleagris gallopavo. The sequence goes on along the minus strand of NC_139408.1, from coordinate 38,221,325 downwards.
TCCAACAGCTCCTCGTTTATCTCATGCAGAAGCCCCAGACCTGGACACAGTACTCCAGAAGAAGCCTCATGAGGGCAGAGCAGCCTCACACTGCTGCCACCTCTCTTTTGATGCTGTCCAGGATTGGCCTTCTGGACTGAATTGCACTTCAGGTAATACTTCCTCCAATTTAGCTGAGAAATATCATAACAAGTAGTAACTACTTACTGCCCCTTACACCCCCTTAGTACTAAGGTCTCATGGGAGATATGAACATCACATAAGTCAGAACTAGAATCAAGCTCTGATTGAGGAGCACTGTTACAAAGCTCTCTGGCCTCCTACAGGGAAACATACTGACACCAGTATCAACAGAAAACCTCCTAATTCACAAAACATAAGGATGAGCGATCATAAGAAGCATCACCCCAAATAAATGCAGGAACATAATTAAACCTTTTCAGTTTCATTATGTTATTACATTTTATTTTTTATTATGCTACTTCATTATTTAAACATTATTAAAAATTTTGGAGCACATTATTGCTCTTGGAAAATACACTCTTGAGTACAGCCAAATCAATTCACCATGCTGGATATCTATAAACTCTGCATCTTCATCATTATACAAAGGTCATATAAATTTTTAAGGATGAATGATATGTATATCATTCCCACATTTCAGTATGTAAGTTAATATCAAATTCCAACTCAATCCATTACAGAGTTTGGCTATCCATTTGCCCTCCCCCATGTACAACAAAGCAATTAGGCCAAGGACTGATAACCACGAGTCATTTGTTTCATTCCTAGCTCTCCTACCAACTCACTATATGACCCAGGGCAAATCTTAGTGCGTCTGCTTTCTCCTTTGAAAGCCTGGATTAAGAGACCTTACAAGCAAGGATTGAGTGACTGCTTCATATGGGTTTTAGCATCACCAGAGAAAAGGTGCCAGAGAAAGGAAGAAGCGTTATGTAAGATTCCAGATCATATTAACTGCACTTTAAGCATTCTGTCATACTGACAGCTCCTTTGCTCCTTACAGATACACATTATTGCCAGTGCCTTACTTGAATCAACTTTCATGGATCCCACTTCACTCTCTTTACCATTTCACACTTCAGGGCTGAACACAAACTAGACTCCTCCACAGGCCTTTCTACAGGTCCAGTAAGCACTGATTAATGACCTCCACTTGCAAAGGAGGCTACTTACCTTAACCATGAAATAATGAATCCTATTGATCCGACAACCTACTGCTATAGAGTGTTATTGATCACCCAATCTTTGGTTAAAATGGTCCTCATTTAGCAATTTCACTGTTGCAAACACCTGGAGCAAAGCATGCTTATAATTAAATAGTTTGGGGGAGTTAAAGTGAGAGGTGATGGACAGAGATCTCAGGTTTACCCCATTTATTCTTTCTCCTGAGCTATTGTTTGTGTCAGGAGGGATATTGATTTTCTATAAAAATAAGAAAACAAGAGGCACCGAGGGGCTGCAGAAGGTCAGGCTGGGCTGGAGGAGGAGGGGAAGCTGAACACTCTGTCTCTGTCATTTGCCTTCCAAGAGAGGAATTTTTTCTTTACCGAGAGACTGGGTTCCAATTCATCAGCTTAGCCAGGCTCTCGACTGCCACTGCAGGCTGCTAGGAAAATAGTTCTCTTCCAAAGAGTAAAGGCAACTGCACTACACACTTGAGAAGCAGTGGCTACAGTCCCAGGCCAAAACACATCAGCAGCAAACCAGCGAAGTCACACAGAGCCAGTGGGGGAGTGCGATGGCCAGTTCAAAAAAGTGAAGTTATGTCTCTTGAGAGTAGATCAGACAAACCACAGAGCTCTCACTACTAAGCACATCATTCAAAGTGATTTGTCAAACAACTCTTGACCATGATTTGCTCTGCTTCAAGCTAAACCCAGATCATTCTGAAAGTGCTCAGCTTAGACCAACAACAGGAGCTTCAGCACTCAACATATGATTTCCCTATGCTTTATTATGGCTGCAGGGAATCTCAGAGCATTAGAGGAGAAAGAAGGGCACGCTACCTTAGTAGTTAACTGTCACTCTTGTACAAGCATGCAGATGACTACTTAAACTAAGACCACTTGCTTCTTTTACCACAATTCTCAGTGTCAGGCCTTGAGTCACGTCATTACCCAGTTTAGAAACATCATGTTCCTGCACACCTTTCCTCCTCACAGTGTACACTGAAATTTGGCAATTTCAAATATTTCATTTCACGTACACTATGTACATGCCTACAAGCAAACTCCTCATTAAATACACATTTCCAAAGCTTTCTCAGTGAATCAGTTTATTTCCTGAATACAGTAGGCTTTTGATCTGACTTAGAACAAGTAGCTCTCTTGAAAGCAGAGAAAACACTGAGTATTTCATCATTTAAGGAGATCTACTGCTACGTAACACAAAAATGGAACAACCTCAAATTGCACCAGGGGATGTTCAGAGCAGCTATCAGAGGAATTTCTTTATGGAAGGTGTAGCTAGACATTGGAAATGGGCTGTCCAAGGAGGTGATTAAGTTGCCATCCCTGGAGGTACTAAAGAGATGTGGATGTGGAAGCGACAAGGTTTAGCAGTGGAATTATAATGTTAGGTGGATGGTTGGAGATGATGAGGTCTGTTCTAACCAGAATGATTGTGGTTCTATGAACAGAAATGGAACCAACACAGTATCAAGTTGCTCCATATATCACTAGATCACAGTGGACTGGCTCCTGGTACTGCAAGCTTTATTAGTCGCTTTCCCACCTTGTGATGCCAACATACCATTCTTTCTCATAGGTATCCAATTTTCTTCTCCTTTCTTCATGCTATGCTTGTTATACAGTTGTTTGAAGTACCTTCTCTCATGGTAGCAGAAAAAGGAGCAAAGCAGCAATGGCAGAGCAAGAGTGAGGTAAGCAAAGCCAGTTTCACTTTGCTAGCAGCGAACTGCTATATTTAAAGCAGCAGAGACCAACGTGATCCTTCACTGCTGCAAGGGACAGTCCACAGCAAAGAGGGTTATGTGTGTTTCTCTCTCCAATTTTGACCCTCTTGAGTGAATCACAGCACTGATCACACTTGTGTTGGAGAGGTCAAATATTCTGACCTCTAAAGAGAATCTCAAAGACTTGGCAGCAGAAGGCAAACAGCATACAAACACTTGCACAGTAATTTGCTTGAGAGCAAGGTACAACTGAGACAGAACAAAGTGATATCCTCAGCATGGTCCTCAAGTAACACCCAACAAAGCTGTTTATTTGCTCTTCCAAATAAAGCCTAGATGAAAGCCTGCTGGTTTAAGTTCAAGTTTGACATGATGGAACAGACTCTGACTGGTAGAAAAAAACCCTCAAGGAGCACTGTCCATCACTGCCACATCAAGTAAGGGCATCTCTCAGTCCATCACTAGTGACATGCAACATTCAGGGGCTAGGCAGCACATTTCCTTTTCTGGACTGCCAGCACACAGCACGAAAAGATAAAAGTGTTCTTAGCAACTAATACCAAAAAAGGCATTCACTAGCATCTTGAAAAGGCACATCTTCCCTCATTTCTTAACCTAAAAAGAACCACTTTTCAATGAAAAAAAAAAAATCACTTTTTTTGCTTCTTCTATCTTCTTAAGTTAGCTACAGTTAGCTACAATGCTGGTTCGATGAAAATGCACTAGTGATCTCTAGAATCAGGACAGAGAGGATGTACTACAACCTATGCTTTTCACAGCCTCTCAGAAAGTACCTTTGAGGAGTGTGCACTTCCAGTTATTTTCCACAAAGCCCTCAATAACTGCATGCCACCTGTCCACTGACAAATTGCAGTAACTAGACAGCCAGAACACTTAAATGAACCCAAACACATGAACAATTACACCAAAGCAAACAATTATACTTCTCAAATTCACTGTCTCTGATAGTGTCTATTGTAGTGAATACTTGTGAAAAGAATATGAGACTGTAACAAATGTGGATTGACCGTTTCCTCAGTACATTCGTACAGCTTCCAGCAATCAGCAGTTTCAGGACTTCCTGAGACAAATCTTCCACTTGGGCTGTAATGCTTATCAGTCCCTAGAAAATCTACCCTCCACATCCCCCTTTCAGATACATACAAATCTTGATCTCCAAAATGTCCCACAGCAGTTTTACGAAAACAAAAAAAAAAGAAAAAGTTTTGTATTGAATGTCTCCTGCTTCTTAAACAATGGTAGTCCCTATCTCCTTTCTGTATGCCATTTGTTAAAACTCTTCCATTTGACTCGCAGCGGTTGTTTCTCTTCTAATCTGCAAAAATCTTTTTGTAAAGAAGGAGTTTTATAACACTGAACCTTCTATTGAGAGAATAAAAATCAAACTCAAAGGGAAAACTTCTCAAGAGTGATGCACAAATTCAGACCATGACATTTATGCTTCTCATTTTCAACTCTCGTACAAAACTGCATCACCAGTTCATCAGTTCTTCAAAACTGGACACAAATACAAGCCAGATTTCACTGTTCATAGACTTACCCTGCAAATATTCCATTTTACCCAACTTCTTTATCTTCTCACTACTCTCCTGCCACAGCTAGCCTGTCAGAACCTTATTCTAAACCCATAGCAGAAATGTAGAACTGCAATGAAGATGTTTTGACTGAGGTTCATACAGTACCTGCACAGAGGTCTAGCATTCATTGTCTGATCAGTTTTCTGTTACTGCTTATGGTAAATTCTGAAAACAAGAAACTACAAACAGATCACATCAATCAGACAACATAAGTACCAACAATGGATTTATCAGCCAAACGTCAGGCCACAAGCATGCCACTTCATAGCAGAAGGACCACAAAATTTTCAAAGAGCTGCTTGTGCATTACAAGCCAGAAACATAACAACTTGCTAGCTTTTCAAAGAGTGTTTGGGTCATCATCATGGCATTGACATGAAAAGACTGTTGGGGAAAAAAAATCTAAACTTTTAAAGTAGCTGAGGGATTTTCCCTCCTCAAAAAAAGAGAATAGCGCTGAATAAGTTTGGAAAGAACTTCTAAAAGCAAGATTGTACAAGCTGCAAGCAAGGAAGCCATCTAGCTCTAGCAGGGAAAGAAACAAAGACCTCACCATTCAGACATATTTTCATCTGAGCCCTGCTTCTGTTCATCAGCTTCACACTCCATCCGCTCCTTCCTTCCCGCCTTGCTGAGGAAGGGCCTGTTCTCTCCCGGTTCACAAAGGCCACGACTGGATGATGTCCACGGGGCATTTTCCTTCCAGCGCGAAAGACGCTGTTTCTTTGCTGACTTGAACCTGCAGCCCCTCTCATAGTTCCACTCTGACACCCTGAGCTTTTGCTGGAGGCTGGCAGCCACTTCTGATGTCACGCGTTTCACTTTCCGGCGGCGCCTAAGAGGCCGGCAGGGTGCATTCTCTGTAAAGGAGTCTGACTCATGCCATGAGTGTTGCTTGCTCTTCAGGCTGGCACTGAGAGCTGGATGTCGTTTGACCGCTGCCATGTCATCAGAGTCACTGAAATTGGCTGTCAGCACCTCACGGCAATCCTTCACAGCTTCATCCAAGCTGGACTCCGAGGCCTCACTGTAGCAGCAGGCGTGCTCTGCCTGATGCGTGAAGTCTGAGCGTCGTTTGCGACCCCGCCTCTTGCGAAGCTGGCGCCGCTGCTGCCGCGGGCTTAGGGCCATCTCTTCCCATAGCTCATCCAGCTTGTTTTGTTCTGAAGTTTGTTCTAAGGCTGAGGCCAAGTCATGCACAAGTTCATCCATTGGCAATGCCTACTAAAAATGACAGCAAACAATTAGCACCAGACATAAATGCTGTCACAAACACATTGCTAGACTACAGCATACTATAGCAGAGTTACACACTTGAGTTGCCTGGGAGAAACAATGCAATATAAGTGCTGTTTCTTGGGCTAACGTTCACTCCTTCCTTTTGCAGGAGTTAAATCCCACTTCTAACCACAGTGGCGGAGATGTCACCACTGCAGCAGTTGGGTCAAGAGCTCTGTATCTGAAAGGGCCTTACATTTGTATCTTTTGCTTGGAAGCAATGTGTTCCATTACACATCTTAAGGGTAAAGGAGCCCCTAACTAGTTTGCTACCTGGTATGCCTATGTCAATTACTGTAAGCTACAAAGAAGGTTAGCAGCTGCAGCAAGCAGACTGAAGTCTTCCAAAAAGTAGACAGGCAGTAAAGCTGTGCGCAAAACGGAAAGCAAAAAGGCAGTCTGCAAATCAGCTTCAACGCAGCAGCAAAATAAGACGCCGGGCCATCCTACACTCATTACAACAGTGTACGTGACACCAGGACCCAGCTGCTAGGGGCAAAATCCCCAGCCCTTCCATCTTCGGACTGCCAGCGAGCCCATCCTAAGGACTCGCCCAACCTCCGACACTGCCCGTGACCGCCGGGCCGTCCCACCTCCGGCACTTCAGGCTCTCGTGCTGGGCCACCTCGCCCAGAACACCCGCGGCCCCGTTCCGGAGCAGCACTGGCTGCCGCAGGCCTCCTCCTCGGTCCAGGCGCCCGGAAGGCCGCACCGTAACGCCTCTCCAGCTCCGAGGAGAAGCCGGCGCTCTCCCACTCGCCGCCGGGCAACCCCCGGCCCCGCAGAGCAGCCCGGCACAGCCCGCCGCGCCCCGAGGCCGGACCGGGAGGGGCGTCTCGAGCGCCGACGCCCCACCCCGACCCCACCGCCGGGCCGCGGCCCCCGACCCCACTCACCGGGCAGCGCCCGCTCCGCCAGCCCCTCGCAGCGGCGCTTCCGGCCTTCCCGGGCCACTTCCTCCCCGCCCTCCCCGCCGAGGGGCGGGCCTGGCGCCGGGGGCTGGCCCGGCGTGGGGCGCTGCGCCGCCCGGTAGCGCGGCGGGTTAGGGGGCGGCGTGCGGCCGTGCCCGGAGTGCTGCGGGCCGTTAGAAGCCGTTACAGACCGTTACTTAGTGAGGAGAGGTGCTCGGATAGGCGTCGCTGCGCAGGATAGCCGCGTTAGTTCATCTTTCACGAGTCTTTCCCTTTAGCCTTTTCATAGAATCATAGTCCCAGAGTTGTTGGAGTTGGAAGCGACCTTTAAAGGCCATCCAGTCCAACTCCCTGAAACGACGCCTGCAGCTCGGTCACGGCGCTGAGAGCCCGACCTTGTCTGTGTCCAGGAACAGGACATACACTGCATCTCTGGGCAACCTGTTCCAGGCCTTCACTACCTTTATTGTAAAAAACTTCTTTACACCCAATCTTAATCTCCCCTGTTCTGATTTGAAACCGTTTCCCCTTGTCCTATTATCACAGACCCTGGTAAACAGTCTGTCCCCTTCTTTCTTATAGCCCACCTTTAAATACTGACAGGCCACTCCCAGGTCTCCCTGCAGCCTTCTCTTCCCTGTGCTGAACAGCCCCAGCTCTGTCAGCTTTTCCTTGTATGGGAAGTGTTCCATTCCTTGGATCAGGCCCTTCTTGGCTGGGAATGACCATGAGGTGCCTCGGGGCAGTGCCACATCAGGCAGAAGAGTTGTCCACGAGGCCCTGTCCCTGCAGGACTCACTGCTGAGGTTTAATATCACCAAAACCACAACCATGCTTTCCCCAGATGAATATCCCGCCTGTGTTTGAGTATTTCACCCTACAGATCACTTCACAGCTCTAGAGTCAGCAGAAACCAGGCCCGGTGCATAAGGCCTCTCCTGATGCTGGGCGTGCATTCCTTGATTTAGTGGGTGTATGTTATCACTTGCCATTGGTTTATGAAGTTCTTATTTATGGAAATATCAGTCCTTGGCTTATCTGACCCCTGGCTTGCTTGTGAATGGAAGTAACACATGCCCTGCTGAGAGCTGGTGTTTCTTATTGATTTTTTTGAAGATTTGTGCGTTGGTAGGTGCCATTGTTGGAGTCCCAGCCCATGTCTCCACAGACCATTAGCTGCTAATAGAAGCTGAATGTTCCCAGCTCTTGCCATGTGCTTCTCCTTTTTGCTGCTTGATTTTTTTTCTTTTTAATTGTAAGATGCTGGCGATCAGTATACTCAGTACCAAAAATGCATTTCATACTGAATTTGTGTATCTGGATTTGTGTATTTGGATATACACTGGATTTGTACATCCGGATGGAACTCAGTTTTGTTATTTTCTAAGATAAACCTCTCCGTGCAATTTCCTTGTCCTTAAATCTGCACCTCCTTCCGTCACAGCATGTGCCTGTTATCTCCCCAGTTTATGGATCATCAGCAGCCATCAGAGTCAAGCCAACTGTGACCCCAGTTCCATTTTCTTCAGCATTCCCTTTTGTTTCTCATCTTTCCGTTTATTTAATCCATGTGGCAGCATTCATATTCAAGGCAATATTAGTTCATTTTTCAAGTCATATTTTACAAGGCAGTATATGAAAGGATTTGTTGAAGCCTAGATATATTATGTACATGGCATTCTCTTCATTCGCTAATTTTGTAAATTAAATCAGAGGAAGTAATCAGGTTTGTCTGACATGATTTGTTCTCTATAAATCTACGCTGCTGCTCGTTGTTCATAGATCTGTTATCCCTCACATTTTTACATTTTTTTCCAGCTTCTATTTATTCCTTTATGAGGCCAGAAGCAGAAGTTTTACTGAAAGGGTGATAATTGCCAAGATCATGACTTCCTCCCTGCTTCCCCCTGATAACATGCTTGCTTTTCCCCAGTTCCCTGGCACCCCCCCAGATTGTCAAGAAATAACCATAAGAAAATCCTTCCGTTTGTGGCTGGTTCCTACACCTTCTGAAATGATCATCATTCAGCTTCACTGAGATCTCTCCACGCTGTTTCTCCAACTCAACCTTTATTCTGAGCTGTAATTTTAACATTTTCATTACCTTTTTGTTTTCTGAGAAATTTATGTGGAAAAGAAATATTAAAAGAACAAAAACGGTCATTTGATAAATCATTTTTATCTCATTCCTAATGTCTGTCTTCAGTTTAGTTAGTTGCTGTGCACCAATTCATCTGTACTTGTCTGTCCTTTTGTCTTTTTAACCCTCTCCATTGCAGTACCTCACTCTATTGACTGCACCATTTAGTTTCCTATTTTCAGTACAGAGGTTTTCTTTTTACTCTCAGATCCTAAAATCTAATCCTGTTTTACCGCTGCAATCCTTTTCCATGCTTCAGGACATAAAACATCTACAAAATGTCTGGGTTACAGAGAAACTCCCCTGGTGGGAAGGTTATTCTGTAAACATCTACTTCAGAGCTTCTTACCTCTTCATTTCAGCTCTGTGCTGGCTGTAGTACTGGGCAGGATAACAAATTACACAAACAGTTGTGTAAAAGAATTCCTGTGCTCACACGTCCTGAAGAGACAGCAGCAGATGCCCACTTTAATTTCTCTTTTTTTCCATTCGTTTCCGAATAGTTCTGTGCTTTTCTATTGGTCAACAAGAGTTCTACAAATTGTATAATTTTTAAAGCACCTGTCAATATTTTCACAAATTTCAGCATTTCAAACTAAATTCTGAGAGACGTCAGCAGCCTTTTTCCTGACCTGGGAGAGATGGGGAATGTTTTTCTGGGAAAGTTTTGGTGGTAACAGAATTGCTTTTGCCTTTTGCAAGAGTCACAAGAACTAAAATGGTGCCAAAACAGGGCACTGGTGTGAATAGGGAAAAAATGGAAATTTGTCAGTAGGAGTTGGTGAAATATACTGGGGAAGAAGTGGTAATCTGGTTTTGAGCTGTTTATGATATTTCTGTTCTGTCTCACAAAGTCCACTCTGAAGTGGAACAGTCACTCTAAATTCTGAATCCTTGCCTGAGTTCAACTTCACCCCACATCCCCAGTGAATTATTCGATCTCTCTTGCAGTTTGCAGTTTTCCTGCACGAACAACAGGGACTGGCCTATTTTTCTCAGCACTAATTTTGCTTGTGAAAAGCTGTAGGGATGCAAAATGTTCAGGACTTGTATCCTGAGTGGATTATTAGCCTTTCCTGGGCTTTGCACATGCAGGCCTCTTTCTCCTGCCCAGAATCTATGGTCACGAGCACTAAACTGTTGCTGGGACTTGATATGAGAGAGGAGATGCTGCTGGCGAGGGACGTTCCTGAGGTGAGCAGCGAGGGAAAGTCTGCGGGATGCTCACAGCACGTTGTTGCTGCTGCTTTGCCCAGCTCATGCCCCAGCCTGCACAGGGAGAGGGATGGCCTGGTAGGACAGGAAGAGTAAAGGGGTCGTTACTGTACCCCAGCAAACATTCTGCATGGTCCCATGGTGCTTCTCAGCAAAACCTTCCAGGGGTTAAAAGGAAAAAGAGAGAGACAGAAAGGGGACAAGAGACAAAGGGAGGAATAAAGTCAAAAAATGTGCCGTGAAGCTTCTTGCAGCAAAATGCGGAGAAAGTCATTTCCAACTTCTTTCATCTTGGAGATGAAGCCACTAAATAAAAGGGCAGCGCAGAACACAAGGGCTTTTAATCTGTCTCATCTCCTTCATAATAACTGCAAATTTTCCCTGGGCTCCTGGGAGTGAGCCTCTTTCCTCTGTCTTTGCCTTATCTCCCCCCTCCATATTTCACAGCCGGCGCAGCTCCCCTCACTCGGCTGCCCCCGGCCCAGTCTCCGCGAGGCCTGTGGGAGCCGCCAGCTCCCAGGGCCTCATTGTTCCCGGCTTGGGAGGAAGCTCAGAGAGGGAATTGAAGGCAAGTCAAAGGGAAACAGCATCATCGCTGCTTCATTAATGGGAACCTTTCAGCAGAAAACATATCAGAGCGAGGTCTTTTCAGAGGCAGTAATTAGCAATTTGGAGCCTTCCCCCCTCAGGAGATGCAGCTGCGATCTAACAAGTGGGAGCAGTGCTCGCCTCCTTTTACGCTTCATATTTATTGTTTTTCATTTTCTCCATCTTCCTTCCATTGTCCAGCCTCCTCCCCGCTGCCAGATAAGGGCCCTTTATTAATCGCTCCCTTTTAATTCTTCATTAATGATAATAACTTTCTCTGGCGCATGGAGAGGAGTTAATCTTTCCTGGGTATTGAGAAAGGACAGGGCTGAAAGGGAGGGAGTGAAGAAGTGCACGATGGACAAGGCTGCGCCGCCACGTTTCCCTCCCACCCCAGCACCCGGAAGGAGTTTCTGAAGACTTTGGCTGTTGAGCTGTGAGTTGTCCAATGGAAAGTCTTGGGTAGTCAGTTTGGATTTGGTGGGCTGTACCCTGGCTCAGAGAGCAGGCCATTACCAGGAACAGGTACACCTGGGCCAGATGGAGGGGCCTTCTTGGTGTCTTTGTGAAAAAGCCAATGTCTCCTTGTAACTGACGGACTGTGTCTACTTGTCTTGTAGGAGTGTCCTCCCAGGCACCTTAAAAGTCCAGTTTCCCAACAGCCAACACTGTCTGCATTTAAACAGTACTTGAAAGTAGAAAGGAATTGTATGTGGGAGGCTCCGCACAAAACAAGACCTCTCTGGTGCCTCTCCCAGCAGTTGGCAGAGCCCGTATATGTGCCTTGGGTCACTCCCATCTGGAGGTCCAGGCCATCACTAGGGACATCTGCGTGAGGTGACTGCTGGGCTAGCTCAGCACTGGCAGTCTGGTGACAAAAGCAAGATGAAGATAGCAGGGAAGGGAGGAGGCTGCCATCCAGGCTGTGGACACGTGCACAGATCTGTAACCGTTGAATATCAGCCACAAGAACATGGCTAGGGAGCTGCTACATCCAACGTGCTTATACTGCCTCGCTTCTCTTCTAGAGTTTTATACCACCGGCTCCACAGGGCCCCTGCTGTTAAAGGTCATACAAGTATCTTGCCTTCTAGTGGTAGACCTCATCCCTTCCTGGGTAGCTGGATACGCCACCACCCCATTACGAATATTTCAGTATTCCCAAATACAAAGAAAAGGGGATGAATGTTACTGTTGCTAGGATAGGTGGCTCCACTACCTCACTGAGGAGCAGCAGGTTGGCAATGCTGGGAAATGCTGAGAGAAAGGAACAAATGTCCTGAGAAGAACCCAGGAACTTCAGTGTAGAAGCTCAAACTCATTATCTGCTTACTGTTCTACACACATCAGCTGCTATTTCCATAACATGCTCTGTTTCTTAAGTGTCTTTGAGAATGAACTGAGGCCTACATTTATGTTCCTCTGAGTAATTTTTTTGGTGTTCATTTTGTTCCAGTAATCAGGAACAATCTGTCCTGCAACAGACCTCTGCTTAATTTGTAGTGAACCTAATAAGACTACAGGCATAGGTCTAAAAGAACTTTCTATCTCTGAACCTAAAGCAATATAGAAATGAGGGCTGACCAGTCTGCAAATATTGCATTTTGACCTCCAGCTGGGTCAAGCAGTCCCTGGAATGTTGTTAAACATGGTTGGCTTTTACGGTTTGTTGTTTGTTCACAGCACCTCTGCATGAAAAGACTTTGCTTCTACACAATGAATGGAAAGAGGTACTTCAGAACATGCATTTATTCCTCAGATTCAGGGAATTGGATCTTCTCTGGTCTATCAGTGCTCCGTTGCACGGTGGAGATAGAAGGAGCAGAGGTGAAAAGAGCCAAGAGGTGTGTGGAACCTGGTGCATAGGAGGGCCAGCCTTTTTACAGTATTGTAAAGAATATTTAATACATTTTATTTTACAATTGCCTTTATTTCCCCATAGATCACTGGCTGCTGTAGGACTGTTATAGTCTTGGTTCTTACAGATGGCTGCCTGTCCTCAGTTCTATTGCTGGTTTAACAACAGTGGCCTCTGAGCCACCCACAGGGGCACTCATCAGTGCCAGCAGGACTTGGGCCCAGCTAAAAAGAAACATATTCATCATGGCAGCAAAGGCTGGCAGTAGCACTGGTGATGCTGGTGGGCACTGGACCATCATGGATGTTAACACTGTGTGGCAGAAACTCAGTGCTAACTTGCTTCCAGCAAGAACAAGAGGTGTTTCACAAGTAACGGGCCTCAAACAGAGCCAACTGCAGAGATCACCTACAAGGACTGGTGAAGCCTCGAGGAGAGTGGAATAATGCCTATTTCAGTTATAACAACTGCAGGTTTTGCTTCCTGAAAGTCTTCTTGCTCCTCTCCTGTTGTCCTTGCAACATGTCATTATCTGCCTGTTGCAGTGAGAACAACTGGAACACAGGAGCACTGCAGGTCCTCTTAGATAGTGCTGCAGGGCATGTCACAAGTCTGCATAAAGCAGCCAAGAAGGGTTGCCAGAAGGCCTCACTGTTTGTATTGTCATCCCTAATTTGAGGGGAAGATGAAGATGTTCTGCTCGCTGTATGTGAGAACAGGGCTGGCTGTCTCAGCCAGGGGCAGTCGTTGGAATAGCCCTGCATGTTGGTTGGTCTGGGCCTGATGTTTTATCTTTACACAATGAGCTATTATGCACATGGGATCCATAAACAAGCAGCTTTAGAAAGCAACCAAGATGACAACGTTTCCCAAGTCACAAATGCTACTAAAACATTTGCATGCAACAGCAGCTGGATCCCTGTTTCAGGCTGGACCTAAGGTTCCCCTGCCCTCCAGATCAGCCTACAGCCAGGGCTCTCCTCCCTTGTCTCCGTGTATTTGCTCATCCCTCCCACCACTTTTCTCCTGCACTATGTATTTTCCTGTTGCTTACCTCTTATTGCTTGACTCCTGAGTAGATCTGCTACAAGCCCCGGCCCCTTGAGCAGATCCTGCTTGCTGCCTTGCCTGGTTTGCATGCTGGATGCTGTGGCTTTCTCCGGCTGTTCCCAGCACTGTGCCCAGGCAGCCTCCCTACCACTTCATGCAGTGGCCAGGGGAACATGCAGGGCTGACATTGCCAAGCCTTTTGGAGGTTTAAGTGCGCTTCATGGCAGGGAAGAAGGCTGTAGCATGGATCTGCAGGGAGGGGGAGGGGAGCAGCCTGACAATCCCCTTCGAATTATAAACATATCCTCTTTAAATACATTTCTAAGGATAACATTTGTATTACTGCGTCCTGTGGCTGCTGATAGGGCCCTGCTTATCGCCTTGGTCTCTCCTCCTTTCTCTGGGCCCTGCTGGGAAAGGTCCCTATCTGGAGCCGAGCTGGCAATCCTCTGCCAAGCAATTGTTTCAGTCCAGGGGAAAAATTAATTTCTGCCTATCGTTAATTGAGAGAATTGTGTGGAGAGCTGGGAGGGGGGCTGGCGGGGGAAGTGGGGGATGGAGTGGGGAAGAGAGAGATCGTGTTATTAACAGTGTCCCTTTCATAACCAAATACCCTGATTTCCATCAGTGAGATGAGACGCTCATTACAGCAAGAAGGTGATTAGAGAACTTGGAAGAGCTATCAGGCTGAGCAGGAGAGTGCCAAAGAATTCGGGAGGGACTCCCAGCAGAAGGGCAGCTGCTCCAACCAACCATCCCCTCTCACCCTCACTGCCTTCCCCTCCACCCCTCCTCTCCCTGTTGTCCCAATGACCCCCTTCACACATCTCTGGAAAAAAACTGCAAAGTTCCAAAGATCAACAGTTTTAGTGGCTGAAGAGATGCTTTGTGTGGTGACAGAGCCTACACACCCCAGACTGAAAACCCACTGGAGTTGCTGAGGTCCTAAAGGCCCAGCTGACAGCCCATTTTAAATGCCATGCACTAACACTCAAAGAGGTTCCAAAAATGTTGGCCTCCCTCCAAGCTACTTGGGGAGGTCACGTATGGCTTTTCAGAGTATCTCTCATTAGCAGATTCCTCAACAGGTGGCTAAAAACTAGAGCTCTTGACTGTTTCATTCGCTCACATTCGAAGGAAACGACCCCTGATGTTACTCTGAACCAGCTTTTGCACCGCTCTTTCCATGCACAACTCCTATATTTCCCCCACTTAAGAGATATCACTGTTGTGATACAGCCCACCAGCCCCCAAGCCATCTCATGCACCATGTGTATGTCTTCATGAATTTGCTGTCCTTCAGCTCACAGTCGCTCCCTTGACAAATAGCTACAGAATCCCCTTGATTCCTGACATTGCTAGAAATAACTTTCTCCCCCTCCGGGAAGGTAAGCAGCCTTGAAAATTCATCCAGCCCACATAACACAAGAGGATGGGGCTCAGATAAAAAGTTGAATTTCTCCTACCCTACATATGAATGATACAATGAAAAACATCCATCACTTTAATTTTCCTTCTTTTTTAATATAAACCTTTGGCATCCCAGACAAATTTGCAGTGGACAGGAAGACAATAAAGTACTTAATTAATCTATCTAACCCATTACTCCCATTGTTAACATTAGTTAGTGCTTTAGTTACAGGGGTTTTTCTGTTATTAGTCTATTTTCAATGCTGTACTTAAGACTGACAAAAATCCTGCTCTGAAATGACAAAGGGATCTTTGGTAAGTTCCAAACTGAAGAGAAAAAGTGTAAGAGAGAAGCTGAAGTTTCAGCTATGCATCTATAGATTGAAAAAATTACAGGGACTGAACTCTCCCCATCCTTTGATGAAAACCACCCCTCTAAGGTGGTGAGGGTACAATGTCTCACTCCTTAGACTCCAGGAAACTCACTCTAGCAGAGCATTCACAATAAATAAGTGTGAAAAGAGCAATGCTTTTAAATTGGCTACTTTTCACCTGAATTACACAGGAAGATGTGAAGGCAGACAGAAGTGTTCAGTTTCACAGTATATATAACTCTCCATAAAATAGCACAAACAGCGTCTCCTAAGTCCTACCCCATGCAGATCTCCTACCTCTTCTTAGCCTAATCCCATCTACCCATGACCATGTGTTGAGCTCCAGTAATCTCCAGCTCCTCTGGGATATCCAGACAGTATCCAAAGCAGACCCTCCACACAAGGCAAAGCCTCACATTTTAGCACTAGGTTTCATTCCTGTAGAGTACCTGAAATGCCCAGAAAGGGACTCTTGGAAAAATAGCTGTAGTGCAGAGTGGTCACCATGATCCATTCAATCCTCAGCAATTCCCCTTCAATCACTTATCCCCATGGGACAATTGCTAGCAAATGACAAATTTTTAACACATAGTTAAGAGCACACACAGAGCCAGACCTAGAAATATTTGAAATTGGGATGATTTGAAAGAATCTGTACATTCAGACTTTCCTCTTCAGCAGTTTCTATTTCTTGCTGATTTCTTGAGGAAATCACCGGTAAAATGGAAATGGAGAACAAAGCCTGTCATAGCTCGTGTTGAAATTCTAAGTTAGCCATGTTGTTTTCTCCTAAAGATGCTGAGGGCTCAGCCTTGAAATTCTATTACAGTCAACTAATAAATTGATTGGTAAATTAACCCTAAATCCATATGTAGCTCCAGTCTAATATAATTGATAATTAGGCTTTGTGCCAGGTCCTCAACTAATCTGACTTCTGGCCAGAGAGGCTCTGAAAAGGGGAAAAAGAAAGAAAACTGAAACATTACAGTGATATAAGATCTACATGATAATTTCATTAAATGGGTCAGTGAGAAAATAAGATGGAAGTTGACAAACAGCATACAAAGAGAAAAAAATAAAAGCAAGTTAAGTGAGAGAAAGTGGGAAACCAAGAAAGTACCCACAGCTTCAATGCTTATGAACCAATGACCAATGTTCATGTATATTTTACTACTTTCTTGCCTATCACCCTGTATCTAACTTCTCATTGCCTCTTTCTGTGAGTCTGTCCACACGGGATTTAAAAGGGACAGCCATTATTTTCATTATATCTTTCTGTATTATCATGAGTTACATTGGATCTCATAATAAAAAAAAAAAGAGAGAGCACATAACTGAATTCCACCAAAGCACATGTAAGTATCTCAGCAAGTAAGAAGAAAGCCCCCTCCCAAGTACAGTCAGTCATGTTGAAGCCCTGCCTGCTGCTCACGCTGCTTGAGCACCGCTGGTGACACTGAGGACCAAACTGTGGTTAAGTGGAGCGCTCGGAGAGAATGAGACAAAGGTGATAGTACTGAAAACCAGATTATCAGATGATCTGATGATCTCTGGTGTTCCAGGTAGTCCTAGGGCAGTACTAAGTGGTACAGGCCCTACGCTGGCACAGGGCGCATATACCTCCCAGCATCTTTCCTTCAGAATATCAGCTCAGCACAGAGAAAAATTGGCAATCAGACAAATTAATTGAGTGAAAGAGAATGTGACACACCTGTACAGAGGGGGGCAGTCAAACGAGCAGAGCTACAAACAGAACATGAGAGAATTTCAGGAAGAAGAATTTGAAAAACAGGGATGCAACTACAAAAAGAGGAGAATAAGGTGAATTAGACAGAGAGAGATGGAGACATGGGCCATGTTTGGAGGAAAAAGCATGGGGGGAGAAAGGCGGGGGCAAAGTCCGAGGCACTCAGCGAGTTCAGAACAATCTCTATTCTCTACAGCGCTTTCTGTTTAAAAAAAATAAAAAAGGAATGATGGAGAAGGGGAGAGAGTCAGACAAGTTTAATGATGTGTGTTCAAAGCTCAGATTGGAAAAATGACAGAGAAAAGCAGCCTGTTTCGGCTCTAATAAATTGTTCTTTGCTGTAAGAGACGCCTGTCGCAGCATTAATACAGGGCCCTAATACACGGGTCAGGGTTAAGTAATTTTCTCCGGCAACTTAAGCGAATAATGAAGCTGGCAGCGGCTAGTGGCGCAGTGGGAGAGATGGCCCGGGCCGCCGGCACTTTGTCTTCATTTATTATGCCAGCTCTCATGATTTGGGTACTGGCTGCAGCGACGGGAAGCCTCCGCCGAGGAGATATCGCTTCATTTCGGCAAGGTAATGAAAGCTGGGATGGGGGGAGGATAAACCAATTTGCTGGCTGACATGGGAAGGAGTGATTTGCAGACCTGGGTGAGGGAGGGGGGCGGCCAAGCGAGAGGAAGCACAAGGCTAAACCAAAGGGGTGTTCAAGGCCCTTCTCTGAGATAACAGCACCACGTACTCATGGGGAGGGCAATGGAGGACTGAGGGAGGGGATGGTGGGGCTGGAGTGCAGCAGATAGCAGAGGCCAAAAGTGCAGGGAGCAGGGAAGAGCCACCAGAAAGGACGGTGAGAGTAGGAGAGAGGCAGAGATTGGTGGAAGAAGCAGCAGCAGGTTCAAGGGCTGTGGGAAGCCGTCAGGGGAGTAAAGTTGAAGAACATGAAACGGTAGGATAAGGAAAGAAAAGCAGAAAGCAGCCATTTCAGGAAGGCAAGCACAAGAAACAAGTGAAAGGAAAAGAGGTTGTCCTGGCGCTGTGAGGAAGAGAGCCTCCTGAGCTCCTTGTCTCAGCCATCGGCACTTGCAAACTCGCTAAAGTTCATCCGCCCCAACCTCGTTACCCTTCTCATGTTGGAGATACTCCAGATGAAGCACAAGGCTACCCTGAAGCCGCATCACACCTACTTTAGGGAGAAGAGGGAACCTCTGTCTCCTGGACTCTGTCCTCACCACGTGGACTTAGGCAATGCTGCTCCAAGCCTACTTTTCAAAGCAGATTAGCAATGATCAATTTGATGGCTTAACTCTCCAAATACGGGTGTCACTCAGCCCAGGCTGGGCATACTGCCTGCATGCTCATAGTTCCCTCTCAGTACCCCTGCACTGCTGTTCTCTCTTCTTAATCTGAAAAGACACACTCCCAGCAGCTTGGATGCTACCTTTGTTCCTGCTCCAAAATACCTGCATCTCTAAGAGCATATCCCTACCACCTTCAACCCCTATGATCCCCACTCCCAAAACAGCAAGGCGAGCAGAGCACTGCCATAGTCAGGTCTGGGACTTGTACATTTTCCTCCCTTCCCCCTCCTTTCGATGTGGGTTAAGGATTTCCAATAAGGACCAAGTGTTGGAGGCTTAACACTGCAGTCTCTAGAGAAGCAGGCCAATTTCACACTAATCTTCCCCATGAAGGGAGAGAGCATCGGAAGCAAGAATTACATCAAAGAGAAGTTAATGCTGAGAAGCAGACGACAAAAAGGAGCTGCTTTCAGTTTCAAATGAATACACACAGCTGGATTAAGAGATCAGGCAGCTCAAAGCCTGTATCACAAGCTTTGGTACCCAGGATTTAGCCAGCAGGGAAGAGTTCTGATCTGGGGGCCCTTTTGAAAGGAGAGGAGGGTCTTTATAGAGCACTGCAGGTATTTGAAAAGAGCAGAGTAGAAGACAAGGCAGGCTGATCTCCTGGTCTGGCCTCCACTGACCCCTTGTAATAAATGTCATGACAAACTCAGATAATGAGATGGGCTCATGCAGCTTATATAGCTCCTGAAGCCTTCTTTTGGTAAGTGAGTGGCTACCCTGTTATTTCCCCCTACTCCACGTGTTGGGAAACATGAAGCCAGTTAGGGCCACCCTGCCTACTTGGTCTGGGGCATTTCAGCTTTGTGGGAAATAGTCCTTCTGATCTTGAAATGTAGGCAATTCAAGTGCAAGTAGCAAAGGCTCCCTGCAATATACTCTCCATAGGAAAGGCAAGCAGGAGCTGATTGCAGTAAAGTGCCTGTTGCCCCATTTTAAGCAGCACTGAAGTGAGTCCCAGTGTGCTCCCCCCTCCAGGAGGCTGACAGGTGTAAATCCCACGATGAATGAAAGCACCGATCCCTATAAAGCTGGTGTCTTTCCATGCATCTCTGCTCTGATTGACTTGTCGGCTCTCTAAGGCTGACTATCAGCTCTGTGCTGCCTCCAATTCCAGGTGTGATTTAGTTTGGAGATGAGAGGTGACAGTTAACATTGGTACTCGTCAGTGTAGATCAGACACAGTCACGCTGTCTTCTCCTGGCTTGCTCACCTCCTCCCCTATGCTCCCACCTCTCTAGTGTCTCCCACTCCTACCTGTTGCTCTCATTCTCCCTGCTTACCCTCATCCAATCCCTGTTATATCCTTTGCACCCCCCTCCATCACCATTGCTAGAACTCATCTTCAGTAAGTTGTTCTCTTTCGCTCCTCCTTTCTGATCCAGCATAACATATTTGTAATGCCTTCAAGAAAGCTTCCCTTGTGCAAAGACTAGGAATTGCTGTTTTGGTGTGTCTTTTCCAGTCCCCTCTAAACCCCAATAAGTAGTATTTTGAAAATATTCTATTTGCCAAACATTACCCATTTCTCCATTTATGAGTTGTTCATCAAGTTGAATTTCCTTGAGAGTATTTGCTGTTTTGTATTCACCAATTCCACAAAATGAGTTTGGGCTTGAAAACAGAAGAGGGGTTTTATATTTGGTATATGAGATTATACCTTACTTGTTTGGTTTGGAAGAACTCCTTATAGTGTATATGCCGTGACATCCTAGAACAAGCCTAAAAACAAGGTTTCTGACAAATATTCAGATTTCATATCTGGAATTCCTCTTTGATGTAAAACTTCCAGTTCACAAAATACTTCCTGACAATGCCTACTGCCTATAACTCTAAAAAGGAACACAGTGGAAAAGAATCCCACTTATTAGAGTTAATAACTGCAGAAATTCTTCTATGTAATCACATAGCTCTTTTTAGGCAAGGTAACTTACTGTACATCACTATTTACCTATTATTTCCCCACTTGTGTTCAGTTTTAGTACCTTGTAGTTTCTGTGATAGTTTTTCTTTAAGCCACACTAAATAAATAATTGTACCAGCATGATCAAATGGGAGATGACTCAGTGAGCAATGCATTGATTAGGGTCAGCCTCCTCAATTCCCATAATTATAATTTTCAGTAACTTGTGTAACCGATTCTCAACGAGGTATAATCTTCTCTTTTTCAAACGGTGGTCACCCATCATCACATGTTTCAATGCACCAGAATGTGATCATGAATTTACAGATGGCAAACTGAAGAAGACTGGATGGACAATGGAGAACAGGCTAAGAATCAAAAATGACCCCGACAAATTGAAGAAAAGGTCTAGAAAATAAAGAAAGCAGGTCAGCCAGAGCACCACACTCAGGCAGGAATAACACAAGTGGATGCAACTATACAAGTAAAGGGAAGGACCCGCAGAGCCACACAGCCTCAGCACAGGACTTAGTAATATTCTTGCTGCTATTGAAAGTGATAAAGGAGATGGCATAAAAACTCCCTCTCCAATCTGAATAATCAACTATACGAAATCATGGGTTCGGAAAAGTATCAGGTAGGTAGCAGCACTACAGAAAAGTGAAGAAATAGACTCAATTTGAAGACAAATCTCCATGCAAAGCTGTTGTAAAAAAGCAAATAACATACAAGTCTCTGTAAACAAGCTGAGAGGTACTGAGGTGGACTTCTCTGCCTTTCCTTGCCCCTCTCTGAAGGCTTAAGTTCCAGAAACAAACAAGCAAAAAACACAAACCAAATCCAATTTAAAAACAAAACAAAACAACCACACACAACCATCCAGGAAGACCCAGGGAAGCAGAGCAAGAGTGACTGGAGACTTAGAAAACCTGTCCAGCAAGACAAGGTTGTAATGAGGTTTATTTGGTCTAGAGGGGGAAAAAATAGTCTGCAGATGATGACAACCATCAAATACACAGCAGACTGCTTTAAAGAAACAAAGTCCTTGGAGAGTAGACGGAATAGCCTGAAAATGCATGAAGAAAGATTTAGAAAACTGGGAGAACTTTCTAGCTATGTATGTGGTAAAGTCCTGAAAGAATGTGATCTGAGATGAGGTAGCATTGTAAACTTTCTTAAAGGCCAAGTCTTAGGTAAGCATTTGGGAGGAATCACATAGGCATTTAGGAGCTGGATGAGATGAATTTTTCTACTATATCTTCTCTGAATCTGGAAATACACTGAGAACACTCTACTAATGCTACACAGACTACCAATAACTCACATAGCCCCAGAAATAAGCACAGTGCTGAAAATCTGCAGTGGAGCCACATTAACATGAGAATGACAATAACATGAGGCATTAATGAAGTAATGAAGTTACTGTCTATGCTTCCCAGCATAGCTATGACAAAAATGAAGGAGAGAGGAAAAGCAGAAGAGACATTATATATGTACTGTGGTACTGCTGAGAATCTGAAGGAGTGTCCCCTCTTCTTTGCATGAAAAGCCAAGATGCAGGGTTTGGTGACTGCAGGTCATCTGCTCCAGGTATTGTGGAGTTTTGAGATTCTTTCTAAGTTTGATTATTTTAATGATAAAGAAAGTTCTGAGCCCTTGAGCTTCAATGAGGTGTGACAGTAGTTCTGTCCAGACCTCGTGAGATAGACAGTGTTGAAGAATACAATTATCCATTAATTCAAACTAGATGAATATTCATTCTTAGCTTTTTCAGTGATATCTTTCCTTTAACCATAAATTATTCCTCTGGGAGAAGATCTGCCTTTAGAGCCATACCAGTGTGTAAATAGTGCTTATACAAGAAACTATTAAGGTTGGTTCCTTCATGTTTGGTCTACATTGGATTGATTTCATTTGTTTACTTCACAGGTTTTGTTGACATCTATATGTAACCACTAATCCTTGTAACCTGAAGTTACCATGGATGAGATATATCCCCAGCCTTCAGATCACCAAAAAGTTGCAGCTCTTCCTCTTGACATCACCTTGAATCTGAAGGGATGTCTTTCTCTATACCTTCTCTATATCAAACAAGGCTAGTCAAAAGCACCAAGTGGCACAATATACAGCTGTCCACATCACCATCCTCAAACTACAGAAGTTAGTGGTAGGGCATATCTGCCTGTTTCACGAGCTCCTTGCGACACACCAGTGACAGCCACACTTAGTAGCTGGATACTAAACAAGATAGACCACTTGGGTATTCTTCAGAAGTATTCCAGCATCCCTCAGTTCTGAGAGCACAACAGCAGAGTACTGCATGTTCTTCACCACATTCCGATACGTAGTCCAAAGTTTTAATGTTAAGTTTCATGTTGCTATGTGGTGATAGATGCCCATGTTATCTGTGGATCACCAAAACAAGTATGAGGCACTGAAAAAATGGAAATTGGAACTCCTCCCAGGTATACTCCTGGAAACTGAAAGTTGGGAGCTTTCAAGTTCTAGCCTACAGAACACCTTGGTGAGGTGAGACCAGAAAACCAGAAATTCAAGTTTAAGTGGTGGAACCTCAGGAAAGCACAAACAGAATCCACTGAAAAAAAAACAAAAAAAAACCCTGATACCCTGGAATTAACTTAAATCAGACCAGAGACAGAAACTGTCCCTTTAGTGCACTCTCCCATAGATCTGCTCAGTTCTTGCCCAACAGCTCTGCAACACTGAAAATTGACCACACTCAAGCCTGCTCTCACTGCTCAGACATTTCTCAACATCATCTTAGTTTCTCCAGTCCCCAGCTGCCATCTAGCATTCTTCATCCTCTCATTGTCGGAATCTAAGTTGCTTCTCTCTTTCATACAGGTATGTGACAGCTGTCCTCCTGCTCCATCTAAAATCCTCTTCTCCAGGCTTGAAATATGTGCTTTCCAATCTGTCATCTACTTTCTTTCTTGATTTTTCCTCTACAGAAGTTCCCATCTCTACCTATGCCCAGAAGGGAAACAATCAAAAGTACAGCCTACCTCGTGCATCTGGAAGACTATCCACTCACCCTCATATTGCCCAAAGAAGATTCCAAACTGGGAACTGCAGATGGAAATGGGCAGAGTCAGTACTGAGTGACTGAACCTTCCAGCTTCTGTTAACTCACACCCCCAGCAGTTCTTGCAGGTCTCTCATTTCTCATGTATGAATACTCTTTTGCTTGCATTGTGCTGTCAGTGTTGGGATAGAGCAGCAGAAGGAACGAGCTGCATTTTAAATGTGGCGAGAAGTCTCCCCAAACAGAGGGCTACCTTCTGACCCCAAGAGAGATCCCCACAGCTTTCCAAATGCCCTTTTTTCTCCATTCAGCCCCATGGAGCCCAGAAGTTCAGTTCTGAGGAGCAGATCAGCTTTTAAACTTCCTACTTTCTCCTGAAAATAAACTCCCTGCCTCCTATACCTACACTCCATGCTTTTGCCATGCATCCATCCATTCCCCTTCCTGCTCCAGCACCTCCTTCCCCACCTCCAGCCCGAGTGACGATCCATGAAAGCCCTCAGCAGTATGTCACGGGAGTGATAATTACATCCCCCGCTTGCATCATGCCGCCTGCTGCTGACCTCTCACCCCTCCTCTCTTTTAATCACCCCTTGGCATCAGTCACTCTGACAGGGCAGCAGCACAGGCCACGTGACCTGTCAGCCTAGGGACGTGACTTATAGGGCCCGACCAGTGGACAAAGGGAAGGGAGATAGGCAGCATAAATCTCCAGGGTGAATAAAAGAGAGTGATGGGGCACTCTGCTGAGGCCTGCGTTAGCAGATTCTTGGCCTCTTGTTATTCAGACCAGAGTTATGGTGATGAGGAAGTGGCCGAGAGTGACACGCACTGGTCCCAATCAACCTTGCGAAACCTGCAGAGACTTAGAGAAGCCTTAATGTCATGCTTGGCTGGAGAACCCCAGTGAGGCTGGCGAGGGCCTGAGGAGCAGCCAGGGCAGTCACCAGCCACCAGAGGCATCTGACCAGCAAAAGCTTAATCTGTCACGACAAGGCACTTAGCCACACAGAACAAGGACAAGAGACCTAATCTCAACTTAGTGGAGCTGGGGCAGGATTTGCACATCCGGGAACTCATTACTGGCTAAAGACAGTTTTTCCCCCCCATTGCTCCAGGCTCCCCCAGTCTTCTGCCCACTCACAGGCTCCCCTGCCATACAGCTCCTTTCCACCTACTCCCCTGCACTATTCATCTATTGCTTGGTAGGATTAAATCATCAGTGCATCAGTCTGCTATTGCCATTATGAACATACAGGACATTCAGGGTTTCCACAAAATAGCAGACTTGCATCACTCCTCTGTTGGGAGAGTTGCTCCTCTCGGTACTGCAGAGACCTTTTACTTCTGTATGGAGTGCAGCAGGGTATGCACTAACACCTATTACAATGGATACTGCAGTTGGACAAAGGGCACCCGAGAGGACATATATGGAGTGCCACTGCTGTGCTGTGATAGTCACCAGCTATGACAGTCCCTACAGATCATCTCATCCCCTTCATACATATTCCTCAGGAGGGAAAGTGACAAAGGAGGATCTGACATTCCCAGTAGTAACTTCCCCAATACCACACCTTCATGAAAGAGAACGAAGCCCAAGAGTTTGAACCCAAAAGGTATAGAGAAGAAAAAGAGCCCAAGGATGGAAACTGGAGTCAGTTTTGAATATACTAGAGAAATTATAAAGAGAGAAACACCTGGGAGGAAAACAAGGAAATTTTAAATACACTGCCTTTCATATGTTTGAAAACCACTAGTGGTGTCTGAAACTAGAGCTCTTCAGTGGAAAGTCAGACATTAACAATGACTTTCCTGAGGACTCTGAGAAGCAAAGTAATGAGGCCCATCTCCAGCTTTAGATACAGTTGTTTCTGAGTCCAGAGCTAGGAGAGATTTGACTCCATAAGTATCTTTTATCTGGGAACTACCATGTCTCAGGTGCTCAGAAGCAAGAAGTGTGAAAGCACCACAGGCAGAGGGGGAAAGCAGTATGCTTACCCTGCTCCCCTGGTACATCTTGTCCTGTCCTGAAACTGACCCCTCCACACCTTACCTTACAAGGCTTGACGAGCACACCAGCAAGGCCAGCTACTGATGTTGGGTACTCATACTGTGCAAAGCATCACCTGTTACCACTTGCTCTTGCCCCACACTTCCCACCCTCTCCTGCCCAGGGCCCCATCTCTACATGATGGCTTCTCCCTGGGCTGAGGGGAAGCCTCGCAGCCCACTGCCACCTCACCAGCTGGGTCCTAGCCTCCAAGATGGGAACATACAGCTCCCTACCCTCCTCCCCCCATCTGCCTTTTAACGATGATGGAAACTGCTGTCAGCACGCAGCGACAGTAATAAACACTCCTCTTAATAACACAGGGTGTCCCTCTTATTAAAATGAATAGACTTCAGTGGTTAAGCCAGGCTGTTTGCCTCGCAGACTGATGGGGACTGCAGCCCTAAAGCAGTGCAGTTTATCTGCCGTAATTATTGCAGCAGCTTTGACTGCAGGACATCCCTCGTTACAGCACTGTACTGTCCCACAGGCAGAAATACAGGTACATGGTCAGACCAAGGTACCAACACACGAGACATGGAGAAACACAGATAATTCCCTGCGTGCCTGCAGACACCTACAGTAAGTGCTGAGATGTGCAGCCATGGAAGAGAAGAGTTAAATGTATGTACAGCCAGGCTTCAAGGCATCCTGAACCCCACTGAAACCAGCGGCAGCAGCTGGTGGTACCCTTTCTGTTTCTTTCAGAAGCTAGTAACACACATACACAAACCACTCCACACTGAATGAGATAGAGGGGGGCAAATGCTTGGTCCATGAATAAGAATCTTCACCAGCTTGTGATATCACTGCTCAATCTTTCCGGTTCTGCAGTCAATGAGAGGTACAGGATAAATGCATCTCAGACTTTACATACAGTGGAACATGGGGAAAAGAGTTAGTGGCACTTCTTGTGTCTAAACTCTCTGGGTTTCAGATCTCAGCTGATTTGTTTCTCATCCTTGAGGAAGCTGTCCATTTTTACCTACCAAACTCACAGTATCTCTGTATCCCAAAGACCATCCATCTTTCACCAAAGACCATCAAGTTTGGATTTGGGGGACAGGCAAGGAAACCACTTAATAAGATGCTTGCTGGTTCTTCTACAGGTATATTTGGACTTGCTATTGGACAGCAGTCTCCATGCACACTTTCTGGGCTGGGAAATCTCTGCCTATTTCCACAGCATTTGGAATCACTGAATCATTAAGGTTAGAAAAGACCACTAAGATCACCTAGTCCAACCACCAACCCACAACCACCACAACCACTAAATCATAGCCCTAAAAAACTATGTCCCATTTACTAAGCTGACTAGTTCTACACATGGGCCCAGAACTGACCAGGGACTAATGCATGGGGAAGAGCTTCACTTTCCTCTTTCCAAGGATTTTCCAAATGGGAAAAACCTATCAGAAAGAAAAATGGCATTAGCACATCCCAACATCAACTGCACTGCCATCTCAGAGCATTGCTCTCTGAGACTTTTGTCCTTACAGAGCACAGAGCTTTTGCATCACTCTTCTCCTTCAATGCACTAGGGCAGCTTTCTGCACCACCACCATCATCATCTGGGCCTCAAGCACCCAGAAACACCCAAGCTGACCAACCTCACAGTTCTCCTCACAGCTGGCCATAGGCAGCAAATCTAGAAGTTGTCAATTTAGCAAATTTATCAGTTGGGCTGAATCAAAGTATTCACGTTCAGCTAGCTGGCAGGACCATACCATGAAGAACCAGGTTGAGGTACATCTGCCTTATTATCAAAGAGAGACACTGGCGCCTGCAAGCTCTTCCTAGAAAACATTCCTGGCACAGCATATTACAACCTCTCAGGTTCTGTTGGTGTTCGGTACAGCAAGAGAGCACTGCAGCAGATAGAAAAAAAAGAAACAACAAATGAAAGAACCAGTCTCTTTCAAGCAGCGGCTTGCTGGATTCAGGAGTGAATGCATTACAAGAAAGCTGCAGACCTGGTGTTTGTTCTCATATCCCAAAACACTCATGTCATGGTCACATCCTGAACTGTCTGTATTTCTGCCTAGATGAAGGTTAGCAAGGATGTCTTTTGGGGAGCAGCTGACAAATGCAAAACAAGACAAGCATGTAATTAATCTGAAAAGCTTCTAAAGAATCATTAGTCACCCAAAAATGAATCCATATCTGTACCTACTTGCAAACAGACTACAACAACATTATCAACATTACTTCCAAGTGGGAAAGCTTGAAAAGCAAATGGTATCCTGGGCTCCATCAGAAGAGGAGTGGCTAGCAAGGACAGGGAGGTGATTGTCCCCCTCTACTCTGCTCTTGTGAAGCTCCATTTGTGTCCAGGTCTGGAGTCCCCAGTACAAGAAAGACAGAGAGTTGGTGGAGAGGGTCCAGAGGAGAGCCACAAAGATGATCAGGGGACTGGAGCATCTCCGCTACAAAGACAGGTGGAGGGAGTTGGGTTTGTTCAGCTTGGAGAAAAGAAGGCTGCAGGGTGACCTAATTGCAGCCTTTCAGTACCTAAAGGGAGCCTGCAAACTGGAGGGGGATCATCTCTTTGAAAGGGTTAATAACTGCAGGACAAGGGGAAATGGTTTTAAGTTGAGGGAAGGAAGATTTAGGTTGTATGTCAGGGGGAAGCTCTTTACAGAGAGAATGGCGAGTTGCTGGAACAGGCTGCCAAGAGAGGCTGTGGATGCCCTGTCTCTGGAGGTGTTCAAGGCCAGATTGGATGGGGCCCTGGGCAGCCTGGTCTAGTATTAAATGGGGAGATTGATGGCCCTACATGTGGCTGGGGCATTGGAGATTCATGATCCTTGAGGTCTCTTCCAACCCAAGCCATTCTGTGATTCTGTGAAAGAGGTAGCAGTATACTGAGTGAAGTCTGAGAAACTCCTAACAGGCCTCCTGTTCCACATAGCCAGCAGAGGAACTTTTTCTTGAGGACATGGCTCATCACTGCTACAGTGAAGTGACTCACACTGGAGAAGGGATAAGCAGCCCTCCATAAACCTCAGCACCAGTACATCATTTCTCTCCTTCCACAGGTGTCAGCTCCAAAGCAGCATTAAGGTTTGCTGCTGAAGGACTTCATCACACCCATCAGCATGCAGAAGTTGCAGGGGCATAGACAGAGGAAGGCTGAGACCTGTGGCCAACAACTTGGCAAGAGAACAAGGAGCCAGGAGAGGACCAGTTCTTAGCCAGCACCTCAGAGAATTCAGACCACTTTTGGAGCAGGTTCCTAAGTGGGCTGACAGAAGGCAATAGATGCCAGCGAGCTGCAGCACTCTGCAGCTCTGAGCAGGGCACTGGGAAGAAGTGGGAGCTGTGAAGAAGCAGGCAACAGAAGGCACATTGCAGACAGAGACTTTGAAGCAGTGGACATCCAGAGAAACTGAGCCTCATGGATTCAGCCCTATGAATTCACAAGGCTTGCGTGCTCCAGGAGTCTGTGACATGTCAAGAAGCAGATGAAGAAATTATTCTGAGCAAGTGTATTTTTCTCCCATTGCCCTGCAGACAAGCACATACAGATAAAGAGAGACCTCTAGTGATGCTGGAGGGACTCTGCCTGTCCTCCCCTCTGAGCGTCCCTCACAGCCAAAAACAAATGTCTTGATTGCTCTGACTGCTGCAGCAATCTCCTTTCTCCTGAGCCAGAGGAAAACAAGTGCTGATCACAGGGAATATCCACTGACCCATAGAGGCAGAGAGGTGGTACTCAAAACAAGAGAGTGATTATGCCAGACTAGGAGTGTCCAGAACTAATGCAGAGAAATGACATGGATTTGGGTCTTGCCCACACCACCTCTTGAGATGCAACTCAAGTTCCAACACAGTCCTGAATTGGACATACAATTCACTATGAAGAGGACAGGTGGTTATCAATGCTGGAAGATGATGTGCAATGGGTTGCAATTCTGAATATGTGACTGAAGTTTGCATCTGGGAGGGAAGAAAGCTCAGCTGCTGGCAGCTCAGCACGGTTGGAAGGAGGAGAAAGGAACAGCAACTTCTGGCTGAGGCCCAGTCACATCAGGAGATGCTATATTCCCATTGCACAGCCCTGACAACCACAGCATCACACATATAGCTCCAGGACAAAAGAGCATTTTAGTTCTTGCTGAATTCAACTTCAGAGCCCCAGTATCCAGGTTCAGCCCTAGACAGGATGGACTGGGCACACACAGAATCACACAGACATGTTCTTGCCAAGCTCCCCTAGCTCAGCACAGGGAGATGGCAAGCAAACACCATTCACCTTGACTCTGGCAAAAGAAGGCTCTGTGTCATGCCCAGGGAAAGAGTTTCTACATCTATTCAGACACAGAAATACTACATTAAGTTTTCCAAGTATGAAGTGTTAGAGAAGAAACACCAAAAGAAGAGGCAAAGCTGAAGACACCCTTGGCTATGGCAGAGACGTAGCAACTGTGTTGTGCAAAGTCAAAAAGCAGACAAATACACTCATCCTGTAGACCCAGGGCAAGAAAAGGGCTACTGCTGCCTTTTCTGCAGCTCAGAGCCTTGATTATTAAGTTAGCAGCTTCATAGTCCCTTCCCTCCACCCTGCAGTTCCTCCTGTTGGCCAGCCAGCATGTAAATCAAAGGAAAGCAGCTCTTTTCCTGGGCTTTCTTTTCCTTGCACTAGTCCAAGCCTTGGTGACCTCCTGTTGGGAGGGAGTAGTTCACCGGGGCTGTCATATTTTGTTGGAATGTTTTATTTTCTGTGCTGAATGAAGAGTAATTGTGGAAAGGAGGGAGAGCATGAGCAAAAGAAAGTGCATGCGCTGCCAGCCAGGCTGATGTCCTTGTCCCACAAGGTTATGGATCCATTTTAGCTCAAATAATAATAAAAAAAGCCTCACAGAAGCAAGGGATTCATAAAACAAAATATGAGCTGGGCACTTGGCAGCAGCCGCCCACAGAATGGGAAGAACAGGTTGAAGCTTGGAGGCAGAAAAGCTCTGTATCCCATTGGCAGCTCAGCAATCCCAAGGAACTGACAAGGTTTGTTATGGTGTGCACGTGCATGTGTGCACATATGCATGAAGAGAGAGGTGACAAACCTGCTTTCTCTTTCCCTGCCTACTTCACTAATGTTATTTCAGATATTCGATCCCACAGAGCTGAGGACACTCGGACTGAGGAGCGTGCAGAACCCACATGCGAGCAGATACAGGTGAGAGCAGCTTGCCCAGAAAGGTCTCCTGTTGCCCTACTGGGTTCAAGCACACTGCACGGGCACTGCAGAAATGCAGCTTTAACTACTACTGCACAGGACGCTTGCAGTGAGCATTTCTGTCCAATTTAGATGACAAACATCATGAAGTACAGAATAGCAAAACAGCCCACACCTGAAAGAGAGAAGTCTCCCTGCTAGAATATAGAAAACTCTGTAAAGTATAAACTTGCAAGTTTGGGATGAAATCTCAAGAGGTATGTGAATACTTCCAAGTGACAAATGACAAATAAGGCCCTGAGGGTTTTGGAAAAAAAAAAACAACACAGCAATCTTACATTTATTTTTGTTCATACTAGGTGAGCTCTCATAATAATTACTATTTCTTTGTTGTAAGAGGAATGAATGATGGTTTCCTACATTCAGAGGCTATGTTGCTTGTTGATTTCTGGTCTGTCAGGACAGACACTTAGATCAGGTTCAAAGGGACAGGGATGAATTAGGACTACGTGGTACTTTGGAGGAATCCACTGTCAATAAATGATGAGTTAGCTAAAAAGAAGTGCACTGAATATTACAGAAACTGAGCAAGCGTTGTTGAAAGATCTATTTTTCTCCTGATAGGTGTTCTTAAATTAAAAAACAGAGTTAATTATGAAGGCTCAAGGCAGGACCTGAGCAGTCATGTGAGGCTCCTGAGTTTAATGCTCAGAGAGCAGAAAACAACACCACTGATCAGCACCCACATCAGCGCAGACCATAATTGACTTTCGCCCATCAACTCGCCAAGATCAGCAACTCAAAGCTAGAGGTAACAAAGTGGAGCAAAAGGGAATAGAAACTAAGGACATACTGGAGATGCTTTCTGAAAGAAAACTAGCCATCCTTAGTCTATCAGTAATTTCTGAGCAAAATCATGAGAAAAGAAGAAATCATTACCTGGACTTGCAAAAAAAAAAGGACATCAGCTTGAAGATGCTGCTGATGAAGCTAAACCACGACGAGGTGAAGGTGACAATTCTGGCACAAATTTGAAAAGAAATGAGTAAATTGCTAATTTCAGCACAGCTGAAGGTCAGCCTCGAGATGGCAGGATGTGACCTTTAGAAGTGCTGTTTGATGTTGCTTTTTCAGCGATTAGGGGCAAGTAGCAAAATCTGACTGTATTAGCAAATCTAGGCCAGAGAAGCAGTGAACTTCAGAAATGGATAACAGCAGGAACACATGATGCTGATGGATTCAAGGCAGCAGTTGTTTCTTGTCTCCAGGCCAACTGCAGCTGGCAATCCACGTCAGGCCATAGCGAGGACAGTCTGCTTCTAAGAGAGGTGACTCACAGCAGGAGGGGATCCAGCCCAGGCAGGGCTGAACAGCTGAACCAGGGCTCAGTGCTATAATACCTGAATACAGAAGGCAGGTGCCAGTAACAGGGCCCATCAACAGTCCCAGTCAAGGTGTAATATGAACCGTGTCCAGGGGCCATCCAGGGAGTCTGGTGGGCTGAAGTCAGTGCTACAGTATAGATAAAAGGTCTATCAAGGAGATGAGGCCAGAGACAGAACTAGAAATGTGTGAAGCTACAGTTCAGGAAAGGAACAAGGACTAGGCTGAGCTTAAATGATGCCATGGGCAGCAGTTATTGGTAGGTGTCCAGGTGAAACCACTCAGGGCAATTAAGTCCAATTAGTAGCCCCAGGGGAGTTTTGTTTGATCTACAGATTCTTTTCATCTGGAGAAGAATCTTCCATACAGGGAGTTGGTGACATCAAAAACCAAAAAACTAAAAAAAGAAAAATACCAATCACCCAAAACTAAATTAATAATAATACAAACGTCTTTCAAAGAATGGTTGAGGTTGGAAGAAATGTCTGGATGTCATCTGGTTGAGCCCCCACATTCAAACAGGGATGTAGAGCAGGATACCCGGCAGAGCTTGGCTGTCACTTGAAGGAGGAAATTATCATCACTGAACTCCAGGAAACTCCTGGATTGCTTACATCCTGCTGTGTTGATCCTCCAACAGGTATCAGAGCGGCTGAAGCCACCCATGACAGTGAGTGTCTGCAAACCTGAGACTGCTCCTATCTGATAAGAAGGTTCCTTCACTTCTTCCTGGACAGGTGGCTTGTAGTAGACGCTTTCAATGATATTGTTTTCATCTGTCCTTCCCCTTTTCAAGAGATTACCTCAACAGTGGGAGTGGATGCTGTCATTCTTTCCTGCATTTGAGCTATAAGGCTCTTTAAGTTGTGTCTCAGAGAAGAGCCTACAACTTTCATCTTTTCTGATGCTGCACAGCCTGCTCACATCCTATGCCTACACCTCTTGTTTGAATTCAAACATCACTGCACTAATCCCCAGAAGCTGGCACTCTGGGCTTAGGGACTGTGAATGCCTCCCTAGGCACAGGGAGGAACCCTTCCAACTACTGATGTTATTGATACCAGGATTCTCACTCGCTCCAACAGCTGACACCTCCATCCACAGGCCTAAACCGCTGGTCATACTCCAGTAGTTGAGACCCAATCCCCCCCTACACTGGTCCCCCAGTAGCTGGAACTTTGAGCTCAGAGTCTACAGATGCCTCCCTAGGTCCAGAAGGATGCCTTTCATCTACTGATCTCTTCTCTCTGATGACCAGCAACAGGACCTGAGATAGCATAAAGCTGCAGCAATGGACATTCAGGTTGGATATTAGAAAAAGGTTCTTCAGTGAGAAGATAGTTGGGCATTGACACAGGCTCCCCAAGGAACTGGTCATGGCACCGAGCCAGTGGAATTCGAGAAATGTTTGGACAACACTCTCAGAAACATGTTTTGAATATTCAGTGGTTCTGTGTGAAGCCAAGGAGCTGGAGTTGATGATCCTTGTAGGTCCCTTCCAATTCAAGATCTCTGGACAGCTCACATGCTAAAAGAGGGCATTTGTTTCCTCCAATACTGCAGAACATGCTACAGGACCAAACACCAAAGTGCGCTTTCTGTCCTGAGGAGTAAGTTGTGCTAATGGGAGCATGTATGGACCCAGACAGGTACAGTGCTGAACAGAGTGCAAAGGCAACACAGAAACTCCTATCAACATTAGAGGTTCCTAACTATTGTGTCTTGCTGTTACTCTGGTATGTGATAGACATGTCTTTGTAAGAGTAAAAACATACAGATTGCTTAATTGTTTTCAGTCCAATGAAATTAACTGGAGTGGAGGGAGAGATAAGAGAAGCAGTAGGGAAGAACTGGGTTGGTGCTGTGATGGTGCCTCGTGCTTGGACTACACATACCCCAGTCCCAGACCCAATCAGGTAGGGAAGGCCAAGGAAATGTGGTGTGGCCATGCAAGCTCAGGGTCTTCCCAATGCCTAATCCTCTGCCTTTTCTTGCACCTCTCCATCATATTGCTTCCCTTTCCAGTACCATCCTCTCCCCTATCCACCCCATGGGCTCTGAAGGAAGCGGCATGGTGATTGCCATGCCCATAGACACATTGGTTGCTTACTCCAAGCTGCATCCAGCTATTTATTTGATGTAGAAGCCTTCACGCACTCCCCCTCACCCCTCGCCTCCTTTCACCATCTGTCCATTTGCTTGGAAATCTGTTCCAGCTGACCCCAAGCTGACCAGCACATCCCTCGTCCCTCCATCCTGCCACAGGCTCCTCTAGACGTGCCCAGCTCAGCTCAGGGGCTTTTCGCTGACTATGCAAATGCTGCCCAGCCAGCTGGTGTCTGCCTCCCAGAAACACATGTTCCAAAGCCCCCTGGACAGACATGGAGGGGGGGACATGTCTCTGCATCCCGGCCCGGGGGCTGCATGGGGAAAGTTCCTTAGCCAGGAATTATTTGGCAAACAGATGGAAGGAGGGAAAGGAGAAAGGCAAAATGGAGAAAGTAAGAGCATGTTGTGAGTGTGTGGAAGTGTGGGTGCATAAGGTTGTCTGGTGAGCATGTTGGAGTGAGGATGGAGGTGGTGGGAGGGGTGTGAGGAAAGCATACAGATTGCAGGAGGCCATTGCTGATGGTTTTATGGCTCTTTCCTCCTAATGACAGCTTATGCAGCATGCAAAGTGGGTTCTGATAGCGCAGCATAAAGGAGATGCAGCTGTCACAGCCAAGCATCAGGCCCGTGGAAATAGCCCCCCCAGAGAGGCACTAACACACAGCAAGGCCAGAAGGGCTCATTTAAATTCATCTGCAAGGTCTTTCCCTTGCCCACCACCAAGCAGGTCACCAGCTACTTGCATTCTCTGGGTCCCCATTCACACACAGGGAGAGAGTGAAGATGCTGAAGAGAAGCTGAGGATTTGGGGAGGGATTTGGGGCTGTGCTAAGGATGGAAGAGTGCAGAAGATCATTGCCACCACATCTCACTGGGGCTGGCAAGCACTACAGGGGACACAGCCAGCCAGAAACCACCTGCAGGCAGCAGTCCGGCCCACCTGGCTGTCTTTGTGAGACGGAGCCTGTGGCACAGCCACTTCCTGAGGTGCTGGCAAGGAGCAGGATTAATGTGATAATGGCTGCTAGATCTGTTACATGCATAAAATGAGAGAAAGGACTGGAAAGAGAAGGACAAAGCATTTAGTGTGCCTCTCATGAACTTCCTTGGCCCATATGGCAGTGATGCTGCTCCATCCAAAGGCCAACACAGCCCTAATGTCCCAGACAGAAGGAAAAGGCTGGGCCAGTGCATTATCACATGGGGCTTGGTCTCTTTTTCTCCACAGAATACAGAAATGTCTTGCATATATCTCTTTCAGGTTCTTTCCCTCACGATTTCCAGCTTCTAAGTATTTACAGATAACATGAACAGGGAGACACTGAGCGGCACTTCACCATTCATGTATCACTGCCTTCTCTAGGCTTAAGAAAGATCAGGATATCTGCTCTCAACATTTTACACAACTCTCTCTTACAGTGGCAGTTAAGACTAGAAAGAGCCAAGGTACCTCCTTTCCCCAACTTAAATTTCTGCTGTCACAACAGCAGCTCAGTCCCTCTGATAAGGACCCGCTGGGCTCCCTGGGAGAAGGCAGGATGGCAGTTCCAGATGTAGCTGACAGATGATGCTCTTCCTGGCCACAGGCAAGAGCTGTGGATGGTGAGCTGCCAACAGTAGCTTAAGGAAGAAATGCAAAGTGCATATGCAAAGGAAACCATGAGGTGACAGCATCAATAGAGCGCACAGGAGAACTGCTGGACACTGGAAACTTCTCCTTTATATCCTAAGAACAAGTGGCAACACCTTGTCTCTGAGTCAACTCTGATGGTAGAGAAAATGTCTGTGGTATGAAACAAGCCCAGAAAGCACCACTTGCTTCTTCCCAGGGAATTTAGCAGAACAGCATCCAAGGTAACCAGAACTGAGTCTGTTCCCCAAAATGTATTCAGTGTGGGTAAAGGAGAGCCAGCACCCAAAGGTGGAATGGACTGGTCCTGCTCACATTTGTGCCCACCTGGTCTGAATTTAAGAATAGCTCCCAGCCAGTCTCTGGGTTTTACCAAGAGCAAAGTGGGCAACATGAATGGATAACACCATTCCTTAGGTGTATGCGTGATGTCATTGGTTTAGTGTAAAAAACACAAAGTTTTTTTTAATAACTGAAGAACTGGATTATTTTCACACCATGGCAAGGCCCAAGAAAGGCAAAACAAGGGGAAGAGCAGCTCAGCAGAAGATGGGAGCACACAGCCATGAGCTCACACTGCAGCTCTAGCGCTCAGTGCGTGCAGGCTCCTGGCAGGAGGTGGGTCCTGAAGCAGAACTGAGTATTCACTTGGCCATGACCGAGGCACCTCCTCTCCTCCTGTCCCCCAGTGAGCTGGACACATCCTGGCCGGGCCCTCTGGGCTGCAGAAGGCTGTGAGGCAGCATAGGCTGAGGGGAGTGCTGCACCTCGTGTCTCTTCTCCCTCTGTATGTACCTCCCGGTACGATTATTAAACGCGAATTACAAGTGATGTGACCCAAGCGATCTTTATTTCTTCTTTCACCAAGCGGTGCCTGCGGGGTCCTGATTCTGAATTCTGTTTCAATTACCGATGCCATTTTAACACAAAGCAGTTTCTGTCTGCAATTACCGGCACTGACGGCAGCACAGAGACAGCTCGGGTGGCAGAACACAAAAGCTTGGCATCTTCTGCCTGTTTGGGAACTTTCATTTGCTGTGATTAAAGGCGGGAGGCGCGGGAGGTGCCTGCACACAGCAGTGTGCTGCTGGCTGTGGCACACCTCCGTGGCGAGGTCCCTGAGAAAGTAGCCCTCAGCACTCACCTCCACCGTCACTCGAAGGACTCCAACTGATGTTGCAGCCACTGTCTGCAGCCTGGCTGGCAGTTAACCCCATCGTGCCTTACACAGTAAGGAAAGTCTGCCGGTACTTCACATTTTTCAGAATACACTCCCTTCACTCACAGTTGAAGTGCAGCCTCCTTTAGGCAGGAGGCTAGGAAATGCCACGTACATCACTGGCACAAACTGACACAGGGATTGGTGAAGAGGAACCCCACATCCATTGGTGCTGGTACCAGGAGCCTCACACGGCTTCTGAAGTTGGCAATTACTCAAGACAATGGGGACTGCTCCCAATAGGGCAGGCAGCCGGACTTGCGTGTTGTTCCAAAGCCAACAGCTCCAACAGCAAGGCATCCTCTGGCTCCCAGCAAAATTCGCAGCGGCTGTGGTTCTGACAGCTAAAGTCAAACACAACGGAATTCAAAGCATGCACCTCTGTGCATCGCTCCACGTGGCTGCAGCTGTGGGCCCAGCTCTGCCCCAGGGAGCAGCCAGATGCACCCTTGTTTGTGCCCCAATCACCTCATTTTTCTTCTGCTTCTTCTCTGGCTGCGCATCTTTGTCCTTCAGCCTCCTCTGAAAGCTCATCCGGCCTGTGCAAGAGCCTCAGGCTTATTCTTATCATCCATTCCTTTTGTTTTAGAATCACAGAATCACTGAGGTTGGAAAAGACCTCTAAGATCACCTAGTCCAACCAGCAGCCCATCCCCACCACGCCCACTAACCGTGTACCTTAGTGTCACATCTACATGTTTCTTGAACACCTCCAAGGATGGTAACTTCACCACTCCCCCTGGCAGACCATTTCAGTGCCTCACCACTTTTTCTGAGAAGAAATTTTTCTCAGTATTCAACTGGAATCTCTCCCAACTTAAGGCCACTATCTCTCATCCTATATCCAATCTCCAATGCTGACATCTGCACTGTTCCCTCACTCCCTTTTCCCATGCCATTCATCAAGTACAAGCTCCTTTCCCTGTGCCCTTTATACTGTTCCTGAAGTTTCAGCAGACCCAGGAGCTGACTGTTGGTCCCGCTGGCTGCTGAGAGGTACTGTCCATATTTATTTGTTAATTTGCTTGTGCCTTCTCCCCTTGCCTATTCTCAGGCTGTGGGCTGAGAGGGGCCATGGTGCCCAGCAGTGGGATCTTGGGGGGTAGGAGTTGATGATTTCCAGAGGTCCCTTCCAACTTCTATGATTCTGTGATTCCCCATGCCCACCCCACCACGGGACAGCCCACACTACCAGCCCCATCCCTGGGAGCTGTCGGGATGAGGAGGGGCGATTTACAGCCTGGCTGCGGGGCGGCGCGCATGCCGTTTGTCACTCTGAGCCCTGGCACCTTGTTCTACCTGTGTTGCGCATGTTT
Organism: Meleagris gallopavo; assembly: GCF_905368555.1. Lineage (NCBI taxonomy): Eukaryota > Metazoa > Chordata > Aves > Galliformes > Phasianidae > Meleagris > Meleagris gallopavo. The sequence continues at coordinate 38,183,021 of NC_139408.1, read as the reverse complement.
TATTGGTGTTGAGCAGAGGGGGGCCAGAGCAGAGGGGAGTCTGGGAGGAAAAGCACTCAAGTGAAAAATGAACCAAGGCAAACGGGATTGAGAAAGAGAGAGAGAGAGAGAAGTGCAGGGGAAGGGGGCGAAGGGGCCAGAGTATAAAACACAAGACAAATGTCCTCGCTGGCAGCAGGGTTAGGGGAAAGAGGAGAGGGAAGAAGTGAGGGGGGCAGGGAGGGAAAAGAAAGAGAGAATAAAGACGGTGCCTCGTGGCCAGCACTATCCTAGTGGGATCAGGTATGCTCATGTAGTCAGAAAAATAATTCTCAGCCTAACAAAGCAGGAAGAGGGGGGGCGGGAGAGGAGGAAAGCTACAGATCCAAATGGAAAGTGCCCCAGGGTGTCCAATCTGCTGGGTTTTGAAATAAAATCATTTTGCCTCATCCCCCTCCATCCCCCACCGGGGAGCCAGCTCCTTCCTGTACCCCCACCACCACAAGGAGTGGGACCAGGCGGGGAGCAGGAGGTCTGCTTAGCATTGCACGTCCCTTCCATCCTTCTCCCTCAGTGCTAAACTTTCAAGACAAAAATCATAAAACGAGGTGCTTTGTTGGTGAGGCGGATTCAGAGATCTTCCTGTTAGGAACAAGAAAGGGAAGAGACAGACAGAGAGCGAGACAGAGAGATAGCTGGATGGAGGGCTGGCTTTGTGCTTGCAACAAGCCACTAAAGGTGCATTTTTAATTAAATTTATACAAAATGTGTCAGTTTTATCTCTATGTTTCAAACCTGACTCTTTTCTATCAAAGTAAAGTATTGATCTTCACTGCCCCGAAGCTACCTGACTGAATTAAACAGAATAAATAGAAGAAGGACTGAAAGGGCTTAGAAACAACTGCAGAGAGGCGAATGTTTAATGGCTCCACAGTCATTTGCTGCAATTAAAAAACAAAACCGTTTAGAGGGGCTGTTAACACCTTGAAGTCTGAAAATCCTCACTTCAAAAAAAGCCCCAAAACAGCTCCCAGGCAAAACATTTTAATTGCCATAAATACTTCCAACCTCAGCCATCACTGGCGTATGCGCGCATTGCACAGACAGACAAACAGACCCCTGAATCCAATGGGACAGACACCATGCAGCTGGCAATACACAGCTGTGCTCTGTATGGACACTCCAGCCAAGGAGAGGTGCACACCCAGTATGACCCAGACACAAATCCACATTATGTAAGCAAAAATACCACAGATAGGACATGATAAAGATGGATGTTTTAGACCCATGCATATATTCCAGGGCCATTTCCTAGTGTAACAGAGCCCACGTAGAACACTATTCTCAAAGCTGGGCATAATCAATTGCACGTCATACAAGCCATAGGCATCCCACAGGGCTCTCTCTCTGCCTGTCATATCACAGGAAGATGTCGCAGACCCTGTGCAACAGTGGGTCCCACTTGATCACACCCTAACTTGGGGCTTGTGGTGAGATTTTCTGAGACAGGCAGGCCCAGCAATTGCATTAACGTCCCTTGAACATTATGCAACTTAAAAAAGGAGCACATTTTTTGTTATCTTAAAGCATGTACTACTGCATGACTCACCAAAGCCTTCCTGAATGTTGCGTGCATCCCTCAGCATGGAGATTTTCCATCGCTGCTCTGTGGTCCTACCAGGGTTGAGCTCAGCAGAAGAGCTTGATTTGGGGACAGCAAAAGGCTGAAGAGCTCTGTCAGCTTTGAGCTTCCACACTGACAATTCATCCCTCTTCCTGGGCATTCCTGGGACAAAAGCAGCAGGTTTATGGCAGGAAACTGGTTTTGCAGAGGATGTGTAGATTTCTATCTCAGCTGGGGTACCATGAGCTGGGTGGTGTGCTGTGTTCCTCCTGGGGATGGTCTTACATACAGGTATTAGGAAATTTTACTTTGTGTATTTGAAAATCTGGAAGGACCTTCATAGCCTTTTCACTGAAAATCAAAATTAACAAATTCACTGGCCTTGTACAACATCCTGGTCAGTGAAGTAATGGGTCTGAGGCTCTGGAAGGCTATGTCATGGTCTTACTGTGGGACCCTGAAACAGTATTATCAGACCCTGGCTCTAATCTGTGTGAAATGAGGACCATTCAATCCTCTGTATACTGACAGACAAGGTCTTAAGACTCAGACACTACAGGTGTGAAAGCCATGGAAATGAATAAGACCATCTCTGTGGGGCACAGAGTATTGGAAGGAGCAGCACCAGCCATGGTTTAAATGAGCCAGCTCAGACCCTTGAGGAAGAGCCACAGTACCTGGCTGGACAAGCCCAGGCTGCTCTGCATCCCTCAGAGGTAGATGGAGTTTGCTGTCCGGACTGCCTTTGTGTTAGCTCAGGGATAGTTGCTACTATGCATTTATTTAGTTGGTTGACTTACCAAGCCACCTGCGCAAAGAACCCCACAGGCCCTGGGGAGATACATACTGCATTCTGCCTTTGGCTTTGGAGCTTAAAGCACTGAGAAAGTTACTTAACTCGAACTAGTTCTTTGGCAGCCTCCCAAGGCGCTTTTCTGGCTTTGCGGGCAGTTCTGCTGATCGGGCACTGATCAAAGCAAGCCCTCAGCCTCTCATGCGGGCTCTTCTTTTTTGGCTGATTTAAAATGTCCCACAACTCCAAAAAGGTGCCCCTTGTGACTTCCATGCCAAAGACCATCCTGAGAATTTGCCTTACTTGGATCTGCAGGACGATTTCTGCTGCAGGAGCAGGGTTAGATAATAAAAGCTCAGAGCAGCTATTAGTGCACCACATATATAGGCAAGTGGACTCTGTTTTCTTATCTTTCAAATATTTTGTTCAACACTGAGTAATTATCACTCATTGTCTGCTCTCAATAACTGACTGTAAACCAGCCATACACTGTAGTTTATTTTCCAGCATTTTCTTGAGTGGAAGAAAAGTGAGGAAAAATATTTTCTGGGGGGTAGCAGGAAAGCATGCAACAGCATGACTGTCATGATGCACAGCTCCTGCCTGCCACTGTTAAAGAACCCTGTACTTTTACAGGATCTTCTATATCAAACGTGTGGGCTGCATTGCTGCAGCTGCCTAACCAACACCTGATCTGCAGATGAGCATTCATGGCAGCCAGCTGAAGCACTGAAAAGCACCAGTGGCACAGGCACAGAAAACAACATGCTCTGCCCAACACAATTTCAGAGCCATGCTTTCAAGTGAACATTGGGAAATTCTGCCCTGTACTCTTCATGGGCTCCCAGCCTCTCAGGGGTGGAGCAGTCCTACAAATCTGAGCCAGTTGCCACATTCTGTCATAGAGGGTACACACATATCCAGTCACCACTGCAGCATGTGCACCTGAAATGAACTGTTCGGGAACAAAGGAATGTGCATTTTGAGCACTAAGGTTGAGTACTCCTGCTGCTCATGGTCAGGCTCCTTCAGAGCATTCTGCTTTGTTACGGACCCCTGATTAACACTTTCTAAGCATTTCAGCCCACACTCCGGTTATTTTACAGACTGCAACGAATGCAGATTTGAGTTTATGGGTTCATAAAAGTGTAAATTAAGTCAACAGTTTTTCTCCAGCCTATTTGCACAGCCCTTCCTCCAGTGACCTGCCCCATCAGACAACACAAATATTTCACACAAATACTGCCTGAGCATTTTTAACAGGCCAGAAGCAGAACTGTGCCCCAGCACGCAGTGCTGTGGCAGTGTGGAATGATCTGTGCAGCTTATGATTCTTCCACCCTGGACTCCCACATCTCCCATCTTTGGGCTGTGGAAAACACTGTCACCCAGCAATCTGCCCCTTTTCCTGCTTGCTGCGTATCACTGGTGTGATCAGTCCTATCTCCGCATGGAGGAGGGGCTGGCTGACCAAATTTCTTTAATTAAAAGAAAAAGGATCAAGTTTATCCCAGATAAGCAGGCAGGATTAAAACAGACAGAAAGAATAGACAAGAGGCAGCTGTCAGCACTCCAGCCGATCCAACATGATTATTAATAACGATAAGCGGGAGAAGAGGGCTAATAAAGGGATAATGAAGTAGTCCTGAAAGTGACTGGAGATGGAGCCCGATAAGGGCACACAGCCCAGGGCTGCTCAGGCCCAGTGAAGTTGACTGCAGAACATCCCACTGGGAGAGGGCACCTAGAGGAGAGGCTTCACTCCTCCAAGGGCATAATGGCAGCAGAGTGACAGCTTTCCTTGGGAGTAGTTGTATCCCAAGAGCGAGAGTTGCCTGTAGGTTACACAGGGCACAAAACACAGACAAAGGCCAGTGTGGCCTGTAAGCAACATGGTTCACCCACCTGTAAAGGCAGACGCAGGCCCTGGACACAGCTGACAGTGAAAACAAGGCTGGAAAAGTTACTTGCTGAGAGCCATCAGACACGTGAACATGATATCTACCAACAGCAAAGTCTTTCTCTGTGCTCTCACTGAGGAGAGGATCAACCCCCCTACTGAGATGCTCTGCAAATGTGGGAAACAAGGATGGAGAATGAGGAGTGGGTGCCACACAGCAAGCACAAAATAGGCAGCTGAGGAGGGAGGGCCTGGTCAGTGAGCACTGTACAAGGAATCAGGGCTGTTTTGGACAAACTGTTCTTTTTCTACTCAGATTGCTCTCTTTTCTATCCAAGCATCTCCTTTCCTCCAGGCCTACAGCATTTCTCCCTCCCAGAGAAAGGAAGGCTCTAGCCCTGGGCTGTGCAGCAGTGGCTGTGCCCAGCAGGGCTGGTAGGGAGCAAGGCCCAAGCGAGGAGCGGGAGCTGGGCCCCAGGCTGCTGCTACTCCGGGTCAGCGCAGCAGCTGCTGGGAGCATATGCCATGAATTAATTCCACTGTCCCTGAGATGCTCTGGTGAGAGGAGCAGCAGCACCTTTCCAGCTGATTAACATAAAGCTCCCCCTCCCACCATTTTGCCGCACTTAACAAAACAGTTAAGAGTCCAGAATCACAGAATCATGGAATGGCCTGGGTTGAAAAGGACCACAGTGATCATCTAGTTTCAACCCCTCTGCTGTGTGCAAGGTCACCAGCCACTAGACCAGGCTGCCCAGCGCCACATCCAGCCTGGCCTTGAATGCCTCCAGGGATGGGGCATCCACAACCTCCTTGGGAGCCTATTCCAGTGTGTCACCACCCTGAGTGAAAAAGCCCCTCTAAGTGCTTCCTGGCCAGCAGGCAGGCTCCTCAGTGGAGAGTTGATGGGCCTGGCTTTTTACTCAGCTTTTATTTTCTACATGCTCTTCCAGAGTCTCTGCCTTGAAAACCCTCTCACCTCCCAAACAAGCTGTACTCTAAGAAGGCATCTCCTTTAAATCTGTAAGTATTGTATCTATTATTATAAGCAAAACCAAAGACTCCTAAATACGTTAGGAGCTAGAATTCATTTTTATTTGTGCATTTCTTTTATTCTGATGAGGCTCACAGTTTGCCCTGAATAGACCACTGAGCCCTAAGCCTGCAAGTGGCTCTTTGGGGCAGAGCTGCTCACCTAGCCAGAGCCCCAGCAGAGCCCTCTGCAGACACCCAGAGCAACTCACTGTGCTAACCCTGCTGCTGACAGCACACTGACGAATCTGCAGCTCTCCCTCAGCCATGTAGGGCCAGAGCAGAACAAGGAGCAAGCAGGACACAAGATCTCCACTATCTTCAGACAGAAGGCTGGGAACAAAAACAATCACTAGGTCTACAAGCACTGTATCTGGATTAGGAACTTGAGGGCACACTATTACCATCGCTTTACCCCTCTGTGACATGAGTCTGTGGACACTGAGATGCCTCAAAGGATGGCTACACAGACTTCCTCACCAAGAGTTAGCAAAGGCACTTACATCTATTTTTTTTTGTTTTGGAAGGAACAGTTACAGGAGCAGATTTCAGTGTGACATCACCAGGGCCTGACAGCGAGAGGGCACAGCTCAGACACTTTCCAGCACCTCAGACAGGTGGGCGGTGGGAAGGGCTCACTGAGGAAGGCCAAGAGCCAGACAGCTCACCTTCCTTTCTCCAGCTGCGGAAGGAATGAGAAAGACGTGGAAACAAGTCTCACTCTATTGAGTTTATTTAAGAAAATTAAAGATACAACTTGTTCATGGTGCACATAAATACCTGAGCAAGTAGAAGTATCTGACAGGATGATTTAACAGGGAAAGTGAAAGCATAATCAGATGCAAGGAACAGAAGATGAAACAAAAACAGAGCCTAGAAATAAAGCAGATTTTGAACCACAAGGGCAGTTATCTGCTGGGATAACTAACCAGGGAAAAGACAGGTGAAGCTCAGCCACATCTCAATGAGCTCTGCCATGGCCTGTATCATAGCAGGTCAGACTACACATCAAAGCACCTCATCTTCTCTCCAGCCTCTTCATCAGCACCTGTTCTCTCCTCAGTTCCTCCAAACATTATACATACTGTTCCTAAATCATTCACCTTCTTCATTCCTCTTGCCCTTCCCACAAACCCCACTGTGACATCAAGTGCCCTCCTTCCCACACCTGCCTAAAATGGCGTCCCCAGGCCCTCCACGGTCCTACCTGTCACCATCTCCAGGAAGATCTCTGAGCATCCAGTGTCCCTCCCACTTCTGTTTCAAGGGTCTCCAGGGAGATCCTTGAAAGTCCTCAGAGGCAGGCAGGATAGAGGCAGGATTGTTGGCATGGCATACAGCTACAGGACAAGTAATGGGCTGAGCACAGCCTCTACCACCCACATCCTGCAGGCCGCAATCCTAAGTACCGCCTGGCTTTCCTCCCTTAATGCTCCAATTGTCAGTAATGCCACCTAAGTTTCTAAATAAACTTCAACATACGATATGTCACAAGTCACAGATCAAACTCAGGCTGGACAGCCAGAGGAGTTGGATTCACTCCTGTGCCTCAAGGCTGGGCATCCTCAGCTTTTGTGGTCACTGATAACTGACTGACATGCACTGAATACCATGATACCAGGCAAGCAGCTTAGAGGACCCTCAGCTCAAGCAAAACAGAGAAAACACACACTAACTACAGACTGTATTTGAGAGAAGATAGCCTCTGCTTCCTCTGTGATCTTTGGAATGTGCAAATATCACTGCACAGATCTAACCCGAAGCCTAACCAATTTCTCCTACTCTTTACCATTCTTTTCCCCACATAGTCTTGTTGGGATTGTCTGATATACCAAGCTACTTTAGTTTGCTGAATTTGTTTTCTCTTTCAATGGAAGAATCCTAAATCCTCTTTGGCCAAGGGCCACAGATGTCAGAGAAAAACAGACACCGGTCTAGCTGGGAAGTTTCTGTTCACACCAAAACAGGTTTCTCTGCTCAGAAAAAGACCTCAGGGGTATCCTCCACACGCTAGCCCCAAGGCTTCCATCTCCTTTTCTATTTACAGGGGAGATTCCTTGATTTTACAAACACAGCATCTCGTTGAGACAGCTTCTCTCTTGCTGATAGGTTTTTTTTGGCTATCAACTCTGATCAGAAATTTTGCAGAGTACTGAGCTCACAATGAGTTGTTTCTCCTGGACTTCTGTCAGTACAAAAGAAAGAATGCAGTGCTCCATGAGACCTATAGAACAAGCTAAGAAAAGCAGCACAACAAGCCTTCTGCACAGCACCTGCACTGCACCCCAGAAGTATATAGCAAGGTTCTCCAGTGGGACAAGGCTTTGAAGGACACTGGCTTAGAAGTAATACTATTGTTTCCTGCAAATAATGACCATAGCTCTATAGGGATGGGGCATTAACAGCTAAACGGATTTTTTTTAGGTGACAATGAGAACAGGTTACTTGCTTCCAAGGAAACACACCAGGGAGTTAGCTTGTTTCAGAGCAGCAGGCTTCGTTTTTTCACGTGTGGAATGAGCAGTATTTTCTTTGCAAACTACTTCCTGCCTGGAGCTAACTCCATTCAATATGTGATCTCATCTGACTACAGAAGCTAAGCAGTTAGGCTTGGTCAGCCCTTGACTGGGATACCTCCAGGGAAAACAAAGAAAAGGTGCTGTAAGAAGTAGTACTGGCAGTTTAGTAGGTGATATTCTTCTTCTGAGTCAATACAGAGGTAAAGACCCAGGGCAAATGTTAAACCAGGAAGGGATGACAGAAGCTGGTGGACGAGATGTAAAACAGACATCCTGACAACTTGTGACATCTGTTGTGGGAAGATGATAACCTAGATGTCCTAGACAAACAAACGGTACCAAACTAACCTTCTCTCATAGCCATCACTGAAAACCACACTCCATTGTTTGACTGTGTAAGACAGTCTCTCAGAGAGGCTACATTTTGGCTGAAGAAAGACTACCCATTGCAGTTATCTGTAAAGGTGGTACAGTAAGGTAACAGTGACTTTTCACAAGTAAATAATTTATTGTGTTTGTAATTCTTAATATCTTTTGAGAATTAAGAGTATTACTATAAAATATCCAAAACTTCTCCTGAGCCAGTTTTCCTACAGAGCAAGCTCTATTTATTTCCATGTCTGAAATATATTCTCAAATACAAACAAGTGAATAGAAAACTAAAGTGCTAAATTATTTACAGGGAATGTGTATATGAGAAGATATCTGGTGTATCAGTGCTCTAGGGTACACTGAGGTGGTCTTCTCTCTCAGACTGTCCCACGTCCCACTCAGTTACTAGTTCTGAGGATACCTCTGTGAAGAGATGGTCCCAATCCCAGCAGACATCATCCTATCGAGAGGAAAAAGACAAACATGCTGAAAATTGAACTGATAACACTCAAAGGTCTCTGAATGATGACCCTGCCAGAGAGGAAGGCATATATTTCGTAGACTAGGATAGGAAACCTAGAGAGATGGAATGTGAATCCGTGTTACAATTTACAGATTTTGGCAGAATTAATCATGTTCCTAAATTCAGTAAAGCCCACACTGTCAATCTTAGGTATCCTCAAGAAGAGCCTAAGGAGACATAAAAATCTTCCACCCTTCTAATGAAACACCTGAAATTCTGGGCTGTAGAAATCCTTTGTTTCAAGTCCTGAGCTACTGCTTATACATTTGCACTGAGATTCTTCTGCCTTGCTTTAAAACAGCCCTCTGCCCTAACCCTAAATGCTTTCCTCTGTAGCACTCTGCAGAACCATCTGGAGCCCACGGTGGCTAGCAAAAGACTACAATGCAGCAGTTTCTGCAGGGATCTGTGACAGTACTAGGCCCTTCACTAGCTCTTTCAAACGGAAGGAAGCCAGTCACAGCAATGCCATAATCTCACACACACAAATACCTACAAACTTTTAAAATAATCTGCTGGGGAATTCAGACCTCCATCAGCTTGAAAACAAGCTTCTATTCACAGGCTCCTCCTCAAGTCTCTTTCTTCCACCTCAACAAAAGCTCACTTTCTAAGTATAGTCTGAGACATAAGAAGCTTTTAATTCACTGGCGTTTCCAGAAAAACTCACCTCCCGTAGTTCATGTTCTGGAGCCAGGACTTTGGTGAGAAGCTTCAGGTCAACCTCTCCATCCTAAGAACACACACAATCACAGTCTTACAGACACAGAGAAAGCAGACACCATCATTTCACCAGAGAGGATGTTGCTAGAGATACAGACATTTTGCCCCATACATGACAAACACCTTCTTTAGGACAGCAGCGGGTACCTCCTCATATGAACAACAGGCACTATACATACAATATTTGCAGACACTCACAAGCCTAAAAAGCGTGCTGCAGAGAGGAAAACACTTGCAGGCAGACTGGAAGATGCTTAGATGACAGGGCAATGTATTTTATGCAGCTTAGTATCACAGAGGAAAGTGGAAAATTGGAAGGAGAGGGACTTAGACCGGTCACTCCACACCAACATCCACCTACCAGAGTCTGAAAGGCAGCATACTTCATAAGATCTTTGTCCAAGTCATGGTAGGTCAACACTCGGTTCACCTGCACACTGCAAACAGAAAGGGGCAAAATACACCCCTGATAAGCGTGGAAGCACATCAGATGAGATGAACAGTGGCTTGAACAGTAATGTGAGGACACCCACCTCAAGTATCTACATTGGGTGATGAGGATATTGAGATGGTTGTCCAAGAACAGAAGAACATCTCATTCAGCAAATTAAAAGGCATTGACAAATCTGAGAGCCAGACTGATCACGTGTTAAAATAAGATACAGAGCAACAAGGGACTCCTTCAGAGAAGCTGGCATGTCAGAGAGAAGATTCATAAGCCACATGCAAGGGCCAGAAAGAAAACAGGAAGGCAATGAACATTCAAACAGCCCAAATACAGATACATCCAGCATGTAACAGCCAAAATGCCACTTCTATCTGGGAAGTAAAGCACACTCTAAGAGTCCCACAGTGCAAACTATAGAACAGTGAAGACTGTGATTTTCATCTCTCAGCTAAATTTCAGCTATCAAATGCAATTTCTTAAAATGAAGACTCCAAAGATGAGCAGGGGTAGGGAGCAATATACTGTCCTGCCATACTTTCTTTTGCATGTTACGCAGTACTATCGGGAAGATTTGTATTAATTTATCTTCTATGCATGTCCATGAAAATTATTTGTCTTCTATTGCAGAGTGACTATTGATACAGGAAGAACAGATGGGATTATATGAAAGAGAGAAAACAAAAAAACAAACTCTGGTGAGAGACAAAATCTTTTTTAATTTACTGCTATGACATGTCATTTATTTTTATTACCAGCTATTTAGTTATGACACCTACTCCATACTTGCAAGAGAGGCATCTGTGGTCATCCAAAGGTGAACAGAAATCTTACTCTGTGATCTTCACAATAGATCCAACAGGAGAGAAGACTTAAAAGTAACAAGAAAATTAACTCCAAAACTTAACTTTCAATTTTTAAAACGTACTAGTCTCCCATGAGCTAATCCCAAGACTACTGTGATACACCTACAGACTGTATTGTGCTTTGCAAATTAACTATGTGCTTGAGTGAAAAGGATATTCTGTGGAGGGCAAAGCAGAGTGCAGTCAAAGCGTGTGTGATAATACATGTGCATTGGAGGCATTTGTCACACAGGCAACCTTAAATCAAGCAACACCTTACTTTTCAGAGTTTGATTTTGCAACATCAAGAGTGTTGCTCTAGTGTAGTTTTTGTGTATACAGAGAGATAATGCATTAACTGCTATCTCTATGCAATGGGAAACAAGTTTGCACTGTTCAGCCTGGAGCCCCACTGTCACAATGCAGAGCATCACATCCTGCTGAATGGCACTGCCACTGACATCCATGGGACATGAGATAAGATGGAGTTTAATTTCACAGCACATTTCAGGCAGCCGATGTGAACCTCAAGAGCCTCTTACCTGGGTGGGGCTGCCACCTGCATGGCCAGATCTTCCTCCTGGACTTCCTCCAAGTCAGGAATCACAGGAATATCTGCAATAAAAGAAAACAGTGTTTGAAGACAATCTTTTAGCTGAAAGAATCTGGCCATCATCTGAAGACTGGTAAGAATTTGCTTCCTATGAGATACGTTGTCAATTGCTCAGCTCAGCTACATAGAATCTGCTAGAAATTAGGTGTGGAGCATAAAGTGGCAGAAGCCATGTGAATGAATCTGCATGCTGAAGGAGCTGCTGGCTGGGTTGCAGACAGAGCAGAGGCTGTGACCTTCCAGGTGGCTGAAGGAGGAAGTGCTGGTGGTCCATCTGACACTAAGACTAGGGAGGATGCACAAGCTGTAATGTCATAAATCTTTTTGTGTCTTCCAGAGTGAACCTGGAATGGCTGATAGGTGTCACTAGATATTCCCAGCATGTTGATTATGGTTACTCCACCTAAAAAGGGTACTTGGAGGGAAAAAAAAAAGAAAACAGAGGTGAGCCGGAAAAACTGGCTGCGCACTGCATCTTGCTAGAAACCTGAGCGATGCTGTGCCCTCAGATGGCGGAGATGCCAGTGGTTGGCTCTGGGAAGAAGTTTCACAAGCACAAGGTGGGATCAGAGCTGGCCCTCCAGCGCTGGAGCAGGCAGGCTGCTCCTGCCTCTGCCAACAGCACAGCAGGCAGCTGGGCCTGACTTTGCCCAGCTTTGCAGCCCAGGCTGAGATGAATATTCAGGAGCTGAAGAGACGTCCCCACCTGTGGCGGCCAAGGCTCCGGGCAGGGTCTTGCTGAAGAGCCCCTTGTCCGGCCGCCTGTCAGAGCTCCGCAGGCTCTCAGCTGCCCTCTCTGCCCAGCATCCCCTCAGCATCCCTGGGGCTCACCGGCTGCTGGGGCGAGAGCAGCCCTGGCCCAGCTGCGGGAGGGCACAGGTCAGCACGGGCCTCAGTGTGGCGGTCGTTCGGCGCTGGCCACACAGTGGGATTTCTCACTAATTGGCTGCCTGGCGGAGGGCTGAGCAGGACAGCGGCTGCAGCGAGAGCCAGGCCAAGGCAAGTGGAGGTGACAGCTTGGATGATCTCAGCAGAGCTGTGCCTTCGAGCTCCCCAGCTGCCTGAGGAACAGGTGCCTGCAAAGCAGCTCTCTGACTGTGGCAAACTTCTCAAAGACATTTAAAGGAAAACTGCAGCAACAGGCCCCAGGATGTCCCTTAGAGGGCAAGAAATGCCTCACCAGTGTGTTACCATGCCTTTGGGATATATCTGTCCCCCCTCTGCGTGTAGGCACAAGAGCCAGGAGAACCTGCTGTCCCGCTGGCTCTTCTATGCAGGGGCTCCCGGCTCAGGGTAAAGCTTGTAATAAAATGCAATCAAGGGTAACAGCATCTCTGTGGACAGAGACTGACCTGTGGAGAGAATTACTCAGTGACAGTGTGGGAGAAAGTCCCTGTACATAACAAAGACCAAGGAGGAAACAGACTGCAGAGGCTGTACAACAGAAGGAACAAAGCACTGCACCGAGGTACCCTGCCAGGCTTTTGCTTCTGTTTATTTCGTTTTGCACTAGAGAAAACCATAAACTTAGTGTTCTGAGTTGCACCTTCCATTTGTGCAGGTTTCCAAAGACTCCTGGATTTGCCAGTGCTGGTTTTATCTCATTGCCACTGAATTCCATGGAGAGATTCCCAAACTCCTTGTTGAGCGCTGCCTCTACTCTGTACTACCATGATGAAGGCAATCACATAGAAATTCCTTCGAAAAGAAATTAAAGGCTCCAATATTTTTACAGGCACTTTGAAAATATTTCAGACAGAACTCGTGGAAATGCTCTGGGGGCTCCTGCCAGCCCCTCCAGCAAAAGGAACTGCATGAATGTTCTCATTGAAAAGCGCCAATGATTTTGTCCATTTCTAGGCACAGGCAATGCTCCTTAGGACTGTTAGAGACTCTCATGAAACAGAACAAAATTGCAAGCTATTTAAAAAAAAAAAAAAAAAAAAAAAGCTCTCCAGGCCAGTTGCTATCAATGGCAAATCAGGCCTGAAATATTTGGGTCCTTGTTTTACTCATAACTTCTCCTACCCTCTGCCAATATCCACAGCGCCACCTCTCCACAATCCCTCTCCTTCCTCTCTTCTTACAGTTCACGAAGTGTCTCCTTTTTCACCTTCATCACCGAGTAGCCAACCTTCCACTTGCCCAGGCTCCTGCCCACTATTTGCTTTTCTTAGCGTGTACATCTTTCTTTTTCCAGCAGGCTCTAACAACACAGCTAAGTCATGGCACTATGCCTACTGTAGGGAACAGAACCACACGGGCTGCAGTGCTGCAAGAATACAGGCATATGCTTTACTTTTAATATTGCCATTAGCTGCAGTGAGATGACTGATACAACATTAATACATACAGAAATGTTCACAGGACCATGTTCTCCCAGTCTCATAGTGCAGCACTCATCCAGAAATGGTTTTAGCCATTTCCAACAAGAACACCTTACAAACTCCTACTGCTATCTATGCAGTCTCCTGCAAGTGATCTTCCCCAGACAGAACTCCTCCAAATTTTCATTTCATATGACAGATAAAACTGCCAGAATGAACGCTCCTAAAAGCAGCACTCAAGTCCCCCTGAGAGAGTATCTCAATTTCATTTTAGCTGATGAGAGAGCAGAAAAGGTGGACACACGTGCCAGGTACTGCATCACCAGCAGAAGACATGGTATGCCCATGACGGAGGAGATAACATAAAGCTCAGTGCCTACAGTGACAGTAAAGAGGATTGGGTGAGACTTCCCTTTATTGCTCAAAATGACTGGGAATGAAATAAAAACAAAGCCTTTCTCATGGATTTTTCAGCCTATAAACAAGATACTAGTTTCAAAAACTGCTCATTATAGAGATATAAAATACTGAGCGAGCATCACATGCTGGATTACACCACTGCAGATTCCCCTCCATCCCCCATATAATAGCAAGCAGGTGCAAACTATCAAAGAATGAAATCAAAATGAGTGCATCCACACAGAGGTTAGGGTAGGAGACACCAGTACAAGTGTTGGCTAACAGGGGAGTTGTAATATACCCCATCAAAATGAATGCCTCAGAACATCCAAGTCCAGAGGATAACTAAGAGCAGTACTTTTATTACAATAGCTAGATTGAATGAGGTCTTACACTATAAAAGTTCCATAGCTAAGTTATGACAAGACACTGCCAGCATGAGGCAGAAGCGTGCAAGCAGTAGAACGAAGAAACAGAGGGGAAAGGCTACATCTGGGTAGCCAAACAATAAACAAGAAATAGCAGTTTTTAAAGTGACACACAAAGTGGGGTTTTGTGCTCATGACAAAGAATGTGCAGTGACAATCACCTCTTCTGCCCATTAGCAAAGAAGTTACTGATGACAACCACAGACAGCCACAAGCAGGAGATGGAGGCACGCCTACTATCTACTGCCCAGCTACACCTGCAAGTTGTCAAGTTGCACTTCCTCTCCTAGGAGCTTATTTTTGGTTTAGTAGCAACACCTGCAGGCTCTCATCACAGTGAGATCTGGTCCTAGTCCCACAAAATTCAATGCTTTGTTAAAGACAGACAGAATTTGTTCAAGGTCATAAATCAGAGCTGTACCTAGAAATCACGTCCCAAGTCCAGCCTACAGTTGTTCAGTAGAGTGGCTGCCACATCTCACCGGGCTGCTTTAAGTCATCTAAGCTCATATCCAAGATCCCAACACCCAAAAAAAGTCTCCATCTTGCTTCATCTGATTAACTTCCACCAGCTGGGTGCGTATTTCCAGTGCCAGTTCAGAATGGGCACTTTTGCAGTGAGGATGGAGCTGTCCTCTCTTCCCATCCACTGTCATATCCAGAGAACAAAAAGGGCAGTGGCTGCTGGAACTGGCAGTCCCCTGCCACTAAGCAGGCATAAGAATGAAACTAACTTTATTTTAAGTTGCTTGCTCATAAAATGTAAAAATGAGATAATTACAATATCTCTGCTGCTGCAAAACTTTGTTTTACTGAATGCTGTTACCTTCTGCATCACGTTTGGGGAATTTTAAACAGGCAAATGGAAGAAGGTCTGATTGAAGATGAAGTTAAGTGAAAGAAATTGGTCTCATTTAGCACATGACAGGATTCATCTGTGTTCTCAAGTCCACTGAGGTAGCATCATGGGCGTTTCATATTCATGAGCTGCTGCGACACTGTGTCCCCTCATTTACAAAGCACCGTGTTCAGCAAATTCTGTCCCTGTAGACACACTGTGCATTTCATGGTCTTGTCAGAGAGACATCAAACACTTCAGTAACCAAATACCAGAAAATGGCTTTAATTAGCGCATCTCAATGCAATAAATAATTTTTCTCTCTAAGTGGAAAAATGGAGAATTAAAAAAAGAAAAGAAAAAAGTGGAAAGCAACAGGCAAAAAAAAAAATCTTCAAAAAACCATAAGGAATAAGGGACACATTCAGCCTCTGCTGAACACACAAACAAGCTTGAAGGCTTTTGGAAGCTTTCTCAAGAGAGCAGCAGGCAAATGGAGAGGATAAAGAATACTTCTTTGGATGTTGAGACATTAATTTCATAGGGATACCTTTCCCTTACTGAAATTGCCCTAGGAAGAGGCTGATACTGAGCAGTGTACCTTTCAGCCAGCAGGAAGATGAAAACAGTAGGGTGAAAAGCAAGTGGTACTACAGCTGCTGGGGCAGTCTTAAAAGCTGAGACAAGCAGAAGATAACCTGAGGTTCTCATGTCCCAAAACACACCTCTGAGAAGTATAATGGCATGACCTAGGCAGCTGAGAGGAAAAGTCACTCTTTGGCCTGAGGATTTATAGGACATAGACGGGATGGTTCATGCAGCAGATTCAGCAATGACCCTACAGCCTTGCTTTACAGATGCATCAAACAAAATCATTTTTTCTTCAGCCACCAAGCTCTGATCATACTGCTAACTAGATGGAGGACTAGCTGGGAGGTTGGGTGGTTCACTGAGACACCTACTTCCTTGGATAGCATCTCACACGACAGTTTGCTGGACACGCATCAGCCATATTTGCTATCTTTCAAGGCTGCTGTTGTCACAAAGCCTCAGTTTTGATCCCTGGGAAACATGAGAATAGATAAGCTGCTGCAGTGCAACCAGGGCACCAAACAGCCACGTCAAATGAGTCGCTGAGCTCTGTGCAGGTGGCAATCTATGGCTTATACTGTGCAAGACCAGATACTAAAGGCTTTAAAGACAAGGAAGACCTTAACGTATAGGTTCTTCACCAGCAGAGGACAGGAGAGACAGGAGGCCAAGATCAGGACCTGGAGTCCAACACATTCCTGAGGTTATCAGCATCTACAGTGGCCAGACACCTCCTAGCCCTGACAAAGCACCTGACCTGCCCTCCTTTCTGCTAACACCTGTTTTTTTCCTTACACAGGTTGCTCTTTGCTCCTTTGCAGTATTCCCCTGCTGAAACATACTCAGGAGGTGGCAGGGCAGAAGATGAGAAAGCATGAGGTTCCCTGGGAGGGTTTGGTGAACTGAGAAATACAAAACTGTCCTCAATAACACTGGAGATGAGTGATTTTGTGCTAGAGTGTTAGTGTAGAAGAGAAAGAAGCTTCTCAAATGCTCCTGTGGATCTATGTTTGGGAGCAGGCGTATCTGATTCTATTTCATCCTCTTCATGTTACGCTGGAAAAACAAGACAAACTACATTTCTTTCATGCTAAATCCTTAGGTTTTTTATTTTTTTATATATATTTATTAAAAAATGCCTCTTTGATCGGCAGCACCCATGACATTTCCACATCCAGCAACTCCTCAGAAGCCTCCCTCCCTCCACACAAGGCCACCGCTGCTGACAGCTAGCCGGGTTTGATCAGAGCCACTCAGAATCGGATTTTCATAAGACAGATGAGGAATCTTACTGCTGCTCTCTCTCATATCAGATGAGAAACTGAGGGGGAGGGGGGACAGGTCCTGAGGGAACGACACTACAATCAAGGGCTACGTGGTTCTCTCTCTGTCCCTCCACTGCTGCAATTTTCAAAGGAGCTTGCCTCAGGCAGTTTTAAATGATGGTGTCTCAATTCTGTAATCATCTTTCAAGAGCTTTTTCTTAAAGGGTATTTTAGGTAAACCTAGTCCGTCAACTACACTTATGGACTCAGCAATCACAGGACCAACATGACTATGTATCCACCATACTGCAGAATACAGTGATAGAAGATGCTTACCCGGTCCTTTATTTTCAGCCCCAAACAAGCTGTGCTCACTCCCTTACAATTAAACTGTCCACTGCCCGGTGACAAGTGGTTAGCCACTCCAAACAGGATTTCAGCCATATCCCCTGGGACATACTCTCTGTTTCCCCCATCCACCATGGCTGCCAAAAAGGCTTCCTCAAACAGCGGAACCTCCAGATCACAACGTCAGCAGTCATTGTAGGAGTTCAAGTTGGCCTGGACCAGCAGCAGAGGAGAAACCATGATGTTGGTCTGAATTTGCCCTGACCTTGTGCAAAGACTTAGGGCAGTGCAGTAGGAAACAGCAAGTGAAGGAGAGAGATGCACTGACAGAACCACACACAAAGTCATAGCACAGAATCCAAGAAACACAGCAGTCACTGTCACTCTGCCTTAGGCCCCTTTCTTCAGTCCCTCACACAAGCTCTCAAACACCATGTTTGTCACTCTGTATCCATTGCAACTCATGCTCAATGCTTTTAGCCCAGATAGCTCCGCCCAAACCTGCTGGCTCTCAAGCCTCTGAAGGACTCACTCCATGGCAGTTCCTGCAGATTCATAGAATCAGAGAACCCTTGGAGCTGGAAGGGACCTTTAAAGGTCATCTAGATTAACTGTCCTGCAAGGAACAGGGACATCCACAGCTAAATCAGGTTGTCCAGGGCCTGATACAGCCTCACCTTGAAAGTCTCCAGGAACCTCCTCTCATCTTACCTCCACTCTAGGCAACCTGTTCCAGTGCCTCACCACCCTCACTGTATAAGATTTTTTCCTTACATCTAACCTAAATCTACCCTCTTTAAGCTTGAAACCATTTCCCCTTATTCTACCACCATAGACTCTGCCAAAGAGCCTGTCCCCATCCTTCCTGTAGCTTCCCTTTAGATACTGAAAGGCTGCTCTCAGGTCTCTCTGGAGCCTTCTCTTCTCCATGCTGAACAGTCCCAGCTCTTTCAGCCCATCCTCACAGGAAAGGTGTTCTATCCCTTGTGCCGTTTTTGCAGCCCTTATCTGGACGTGCTCCAACAGGTCCATGTCTGTCCTGTACTGAGAATTCCTCATCTGGATGCAGTACCCCAGGTGAGGCCTCACCACTGCAGAGTAGATGGGCAGGATCACCTCCCTCGACCTCCTGGCCAAGTTTCTTTTGATACAGCCCAGGAGACTGTTCTTTCTGGGCTGCAAGGGCACACCGCTCTGGCTCATGTCCAGCTTCCCATCTACCAGCTCTCACCCTTCTGGCTCGTGCTTGGCTGATAAGGCTTTCTTTGTCATACACTCCTTGTAGTCACAGCCCCCGGAAACCACCAGCACTTGGTGTGTTCTGTCAGAACAGCAGCTCACCAGGAAGCAACTGGCAAACTTCATCGGGAATAATGCAGGCAGCAACAACCCTGTGCTCTTACTCTCAGTTCTATTCAGAGCAATTTCAACACTGGTCTATATTTGCATGAAGCTTGTAAGGTGTTTGGTATTTTATATATCCTCTGATATCCTGTGATGGCCACCTTCTACCTGACAGACGACATCACTCCCAGGACAACACAGGGACCATGGCACATGCCCACTTTCTCCATTTCTTGTTTTTTTTTTCGTGTTTTTTTTTTTGTTTGTTTGTTTACCAAGCAAGATTAATATTTGATGGAGCATTAACACATTTTCTACTGCCCCTGTTATACTCAGAGCCTGGACTCCTGTCCTGTTCAAATGCAAAGGAGCTGCTGCCACATGCCAGAAGGGTAAGAAGTCCTTCTAAAGATTTGACATTGTATAGAGAGGTCTCATCATCAGCTCTGCTTCCTCGAGGAGGCTTCCCAGCAGGCAGGAAGGGATTTTGCCTTGAGGGCACAGATCCAGTGACTGTCTCTTGGCAGCTTTCCTCACCTGCAGGTCACGTCGGGGTTGTCTGTGTAGCATAGGCAGGCTTTCATTTCAATCAGCTCTCTCATTCACCCACACTATCTGCTTTAAAATAAGCTGTTGTTCCCATAGACAGAGTATCACATGTGTCACAGACCAATCCTCCATGAAAAGCCCTGTTCTAGAAGCTATGCAACAGTAAGAGAGAAAGGGGCAAAAGATTTCTGAAGATGGGAAAACAGTCTTTAGAGGAAGGAGAGCAGGGAGACAGAGGATAATATCAGCTAACAGACCCCTGCTCCAGTGCTAAGAGGAAAAGCCCAAGGACCATGCAGTGAGGAGACGGGCATCCAGGGTGTGCAGCCTAGTAGAGCAGAACAAATTCTTGGAATTCTATTTTCCAAGAATGGAACATAGAGGAAACTTTTACACAATGAAGTTGTCTGCTGACAGAAAAGTGTAGCTGCATGTCAGAATGAGACACACAAGCTGAGTAAAGTCACACACAAGCTAAGTAAACCAAACCCAAACAAAGCAGAAGCAGAGACTCTATAATCCTGCTGGAGAAAGGAGCAAAGGGAGGAGAAAGCCCTTTCACCTACACTCAGTTGTCCTGTCCTCCTCCCACTTTATGACAAAGAATAGTCTGTACTGGGGAGAAACTGCTCGTGGCTGCTACAGAAAGCACTTGTTAAATTCTCCTGATCGTCTCCCATCTGCACTCTCCTGGCTGTACAGCACTCAGTCTCAGCTGCCCGTTTTCCCTGTTGACATGGACAGAAAATTGAACAATTACCCTTAAACTCCTCTCTCTTAGATTGCCCAGATTGCTACATACATGGCATTAAGCCCCCAATTGCCCCTGGCTGAAAGTGACTCAACTAGGCCTGTCCTCTAGGAATTAAACATTTTTTTGAGGTTTGTGAAAGTTTATTATTCCTCAAGATGTGACGCATTAAATCCTGTTAAAGCAAGTTTTCCATGGTACAGAGGAGCTGGGCTGCATCACAGTTCGGTTGAACACACAACAACCTAACAAAGGAACGTTAGTTATCCACTTGCTGTGACTATGTTCTAACGTGTACCAGTGACTGCTCAGGAGGGTGGGCACTGAGCTCAGAGAAGGAAGGCACTGTAGGAAACCCCAGAATCCATCAGACAATGCACCAGAACTGTTGCTGGAGAGATGCTGTACTTTTTCATATCACTCTTTCCAGCTTGGAGTTTTAAAGGAGCAGATGGTGCTTTTAGTGAAACACATTTCTTTGATCCCTATAACTCAAAACTGGCTCCTTTTTAAAATGGCTCTCTTGTCCTGGACTAGCCTCAGTGAAGAAGAAATATAGGTTAAAGAAAATGAATTCTGAGCAAAGCTTGAGCCAAGACACTTCACTATTAATATTTCAGTGGTTTATTTCGCAAAGTGTGGATGACTTGCACCTGGGTTTCCCTGTGCAACTGTAAGGAGTGGCTGAAAATGCAGATAGGTCCATGTATGATGCTCCCATCTGGTCCATCTCCCTACAGCATCCCAGGTTACTTCAGTCTTCACACAACCTTTCCACACTCTGAGAACCAGCTGTCCTTCTCTCCCAGACTCCCACATTCTCCACATGCCAAACCATGGATTCTCTCCAGGGCTTGTCATTTTTCAGTGCTTCCTCCAATGGACTCCAAATTCTAGTCTCTGAGCTTCAGTGCCATACAAAAGATTACAGCTGAGCACACTTCAGACACATAAGCTACCTTTTTAAGGGCAGAGTGTTTTGTCTTTCATTCTTTTAATAAAAAGGTTGGACAGCGGACAAGCAATGTTAATGGAATGGTACAGCTAAGCTTTCTAATAGGGCAAAGGAAGGTAATACAAGCGTATTGGTTGACAGCAGCAATCAGTAGGCAGCCGCGCCTGTTCATATTAAGTTGTACAAGCTAACACATTATGCAGCAAAAAATAACCATGACCCATCCTTGGGGATCCATACACCAATGTCTTGATTTAAGTGTGGTTAGAATCTGGGCTTTTCTGCTACAGTTAAGGACACAAGCCCTTCACTGTGTGCAGGGGAGGCCAATATGACTCTCCTTAAGGCACAACCACAGCATGCCTTTTGCACCGGCCAGCTCTTACGTATCTCTCTTCTTAATTGCAAAAGCATTTTTAATCAGGTTTTGGAGTTAGATGTCACCTGTCCTCATTGCAATTGCTGAGTCCACACAGAGAACTGTTCCCCCAGAATCAGTCTGTTTAATCTCCCTGTATCACTAGGACCACTAGCATGCAATGTATTGATCATTCAGAGATTTTCCATATCAGAGCTAGATCTACAAACCAGTGTATCTGATTATACTAGAAACCGGGTGGGATCTCCCAGTAATGTTTGCGGGATCCTTCTTCTAACACATGCATATAGTCCAAAGTTGAATTCTGATTAGCAAACAAGCCGAAACTAACTACAAGCCACAAATTAGGTACAAATAAATAAGTGAAGCGTATTACAACTTATCATGTCTTCATATCATGTTCTGTATCAATTCTATTCTGTATTTATAGCCCAACATATTCTGAATTTATAACCCAAGCACTAAAAGTCATATGCTGCAAACATGTGGCAAGTTTTTACACCCGGTTAGCAAAGAAAGTTATTATACTCTGAAAACAAGATCAAGGCTCAACAAGAAGGACAGCCCATATGCAAACAGACAAATAGCTATACAGAACAGACTATCAGCCTCAGTGATATATCATGAAATTTAAGAAGCCCAAGAAACATCCCAGGGGGGAAATTAAATCTATTCTGAAGATGCCAGTGCTATAAAGGTGCCACTTCAGGCAGTCATATGCTGCTGTGCTTAATCTGTCTGGAAGACCCGAATAAGTCTTCTAATTAGTCACATTAAACATATTGATGTCTCATCCTTTGTGACTTCCAGTAATTTTCTTAATGCTTGGCAATATTTTACAGATGCAACTTTATTTTATACGCTGTATAAAATTCTTAGCCCTTGAAAATTGAGGTAGCTCCTAGAGACTTCAATGAATTTCTACATCTATGGCCTTCCAGTGTTTGCCTAGGACTTCCTACTATGGATTTTTCCTGGGCTTTCTCTTGCCTCAATCAGTCTTATAAACGTAGGTCATATAAACAGTATGGAAAACTAGCAGCGGTATGTTAGGAGTCCAGTACAATAACCCACCAGAGTAAGTTCAGCTTATGATCTAAGATCTTGCATTAGTGCAAGTGTTTTTCTTAAATAACGAGTTCTCTAATGACAGATGCCTTAAGAAAACTGTGCAAGCACTTGTCCTGATAGGCACAAGATAAAGCTTTTATCACAAAACACAAGAGGAGCTTTAAGCAGAGCCTCCTATCACCTAAACTAGGGGACAGCAGTGATTTCTATCCCCGCTTTTACCTTTTTATCAGTCTTAGAGCTTTCTTCTTTCCCAGTACGCTATTATTCTTATGGAGGTAATCACAGAGAAGTGTCCCCATGACACTTTCTTTCTTCCTTAAGGCATTTATTATTCTGTGTCAATGAAGAGACAGACTTAGACTATAGGTTCATTTCATCATCCTTCTCTCAATCTTCTTTGCTCTCTCTCCTCCATTCAGCAGCTGTGAGACTTAAGCATTAGCCACATTTGTTTCTCTCCTCAAGCTCATTCTCTAGCCATTTCTTACCAGAAGTGAGCCTCTGCTCACTTTACTGGATAACCCCCAGACAGGTATGAAGGCAATTCTGGCATCAAGTAGGTGAAAACATACCTCCTCCCTCACTTGATACCTCCTGGCTCTGCTGCCTGAGACGATGACTGCAACAAAACACAAGGTGAAAAGAATTTCAAATGAAAGCCCAAAGAAGCATCTTCTTGCATCTTCTTCTTCCCCACAAGTCTACAATGCCTCATATCTGCGACAAATACTTAGGTTATTACACTTAGGCTTAGACAGCAGAGCCTGGCATGAGTCTGCTGGGAAAGCAGACATGTTCCACTCTTCTTTCTGTCACACGGGAATGACACAGCCAACATAAACTCCATATCCAGGGAACTACAGAGCAACCAGTCCTGACCCATGACCAATGCATGAATTTATGCCAGGCTCTGCATCCACCCCAGATTCCAGATCTTGATGTACAGGAGCTTAGACAGTTGCATCCCCTTTCTCTATTAAATCAGATGTAGAAGTTGTGAAAGAAGTCTCAGCAACAACGGGAACTTACTCTTCTACTTCTTCTGCATGCTTTTTTCCTGACCTGCAAGACAAGGAAAAGTTTGTGCTTAGAAAAGTCTAGAAAGATATAATATATTAAAAAACATATATTTCTCTGTATCACTCTTAATGTATAAAACAGTTCCTGCAACCAGGTCTAATATCACACATCACACCTGTAAAGAGTTCTTAATGACCACTAAACAAAGGCATCAAAAAGTCCTTGAATGCATCAAGTCAAAGCAGAATCATCTCAGTCCCAAAAGATAATCAGGTCCAGATACAGCAAGGAACAGAGTCCCTATTTTTTTGAGTTTCTCAGATACTTTTTTCATACTCTCTGACATCAGCTGTGGGCAGAGCTTGCCTTACCTGGGTGCAGAGGTTGGCACATTAAGGAGCAATAAAGAAAGTATAATTTGTCTATCTTCCCCTGAGAGATCAACAGGTTCTTCTAGCCCTTGGTTGTGCTTAAAGATTATGTGGTTGCCTCTGAGGGTTAGGAGCCCCATCTGAGCAGGCCAAGTTCAGGTCAGACATGCTGTCGCTGCAGTAAATCAGGGTTGATCCGGCTGAGTTAACAGAAGTTCATAATAATAATGTGGGGGGGAGGCACTGGCAAATGGCAGCTCCCTTGCTCACCACCCCAGCAAGCCCAGAAGTAATTCAGTTCCGATTAGGGATGCTTGTTCAATATGCAAAATGTAAAACATGGAGGTTGCTGAACCAGCACTTTGAAAAGTTAATTAAATGCCAGGTTTCTTTTTAGCAGATACTTCATCACTCACTGATTGCTTTGGCCATTTTGCAGAGTGAAGTTTCATCTCTATGCATTAGGAATAAATATTCTCCCCTCTCTCAAGTCAGAGCACTATGACAAGAGTACATGGGGCTTGACCCTACCACGTGCACTGTCCCAGGACACACCAAGACGTGAGAGAAGCTGCTGCACTGCCTTGCACTTCACTTTTCAAAGCACTTCCTAGAAACAGGCAGGCTTCTCATCAGTTCTCTCTGATGAGGCCACAGGCCTCATTGAGTCCTCCTATGAACAGTCCACTCTTCTAAGTGCAAGACAGTGTCTAGATATGAGAAGAAGAAAGATCCTTGTCTCCACTGCTCTCCTTGGAGCTTGCAATCTGTGAGAAGGTTAGACCCAATAAGTAATAATAGTCCAATAATACCACTGCTATGGTCAGAACTTCAGCCACATAAGTGACACCTGCACCTGAGCTTCCAGCAGAAGTACAACAGAATTGTGAATTTAGGAGACTTCTTTCAGTGAGGAGTAATTGTCCAGTTAAGTCCTTTTCCTCAGTGATAGTGCAAAACACGCTTTGTGACCCCCTGATGCTACAGAAAGAGAAAGTAGTGGATCAGAGCCCACTGCCAGCTCACAACAGAGTTTGGAATCTGACCAGGATGAAAAGACGATACAAGATTTATCCCATTTTCTCTCTCTTCTCTCTCTCCCTTCTGCCTTCACAGAACTGCTTCCCACAGCCTGTCTTCAGACCCCTGGCACTCACATTGGGATCATTTCCTGCAGGTTCTGTCTAACCTCTCCTTAGCATGATCCCATTGTTCTTGGTAATTGTCCAGCCCCCAAAATCCCTCTTTGTCCCTCAGCACTCACGCTTCTTACATTCTTGCTCACTGCCTGTCCTCAGGCAGGAGTGAAACATGTTTATACTTCCCAGGAGAGGGTCACACCTTGCTATCCCTACAAGCAATTGCTGTTTCTTTTTGCTGAGCTCCCTCTCCTGATAGATACGCAGGTGGCCCACTGGGAACACAGTCATATTTAGTCCTAGTGGCAGAGACTATTCTGCTCTTTCTCAGACTTAAGCTTTTACAGACTTTTCCTGATTATGTTGTAAATGGACTCATTGAAGACAGTAAGAAAATATACATTATGAGAGTTCACTTCACTGATCTAGATGACTCCAAATCCGGACAGCTTTGTTGGGGGTATCAATACTCTTGCTTAGGTTTAATTTCCTGTCTGCACTTAATACTTTCATAATTTGTACAGAATACTCAGATTCCTACACACTTCCAGAAGGCAGCTTCTGCACTCCCAAAACTATCTGGAAGCTTGCCAAATAGCTTTACTTTGTTATGAAATAACTGCACTGCATTGAAAAAAAAAAAACAGTAATGTGGAGAATTAATAAACCAGGTAGGGACAGCAGTACTGCTCACTATAACGCCAGAGCCTGGGCGTTAGAGCCTGTCAGACAGGACAGTTCTCTCTAGGGCTAGCTAAAGCCCCACTGTCAGTCCCAGTCCCCATGCTCCAGGGCACAGAGGTGGCAGTGGAGGAAAGAATCTTATGTCGACAGTACTCTCATTTATACAGAGCATTTAAATACCAATGGAAGCAGAGCAGGAGATAGAAATGCCTGCTGTTCTGTTTAGGTGAGACATCTGCTTTCAGTCACCTGCACGACAGAGGTTTGTTAATATATGACTTGGAATAGCATCATTTGATGAAACTGACATTTCAAACCAGCTCATGGGTAGAGAACTATCTGGGTTATATGGTGTGAAACTTCTGTAAGGACTTTCACATTTTACACTCTCTGTGACCTTGATAACCAAGTTAAGGTAAAGAAGACAACAATCAGCTTTCTTTTTTTAAAAGTCCCAAACCCAAAGCCTTCCTTTTATTTTCTTTGATGACATGTTACTTTTTAATTCCTTGTTTCAAGCTGGGGAAAAAAAAAAATCACAAAATATTTTTGGTTTGTTCTCCTGGCTAACTCTTTGGTTTTTTGGCTGAAATGCATCATCTAAATCTACCTAACAAAGTGATCCAGAGAAAGGACAAGCTTTGGCCCATGTCCTGAGGTTAAAAACCATCCAGGCAATAAGTGAAGAAAATTGTTAATAAATTCCTGAAATGTGTCCTGCCTCCAACCCTGCACATTTCATAAGGATGGGTAAGGGCTGAGCTACACGAGACAGCGTGCCTGCAGGACCAGCTACCTGCTCATCCCTTTGGTCTCCAGGTGCTATCAGCAGCTTCTGGAAGCCCTGCAGGCATTCTTTGTAAAGTTACCACGCTGCTTACAGTGTAGTGGAGTGCCCATTCCTGAGAACTGGCTCAGATTTATCAATGCCAATTGCAACATGCTGAGACCAACATTTCATCCTTTAAGAATATCATGCCCAGGTGCACAGCATCTCCCTCATCCCTAAGGGCATAACTTTCTAGTAATGAGTGAAAACTGACATGGAAGAAGATAGACTGTAAAGTCAGGTCAGTATAGATAGATTTCCTACTCTTTTCTTGTGTTCTCAGCAACAAGTGCATTACCCTCGTTTCCTGTTTGCTCTAACAAGAGGCAAAGCCTAGGGAGGATCGCAACAAGCATCCATAAAATGAGCAATTGTGCATGAACTATAGAATGGAATGGTTCGGATGGAAGGGACCTTCAAAAATCATCATGTCTAACTGCCTGACCAATTCAAGGCTAACCAAAAGTTAAAGCAGATTATTAAGGGCATTACCCAAATGGCTCTTTAACACTGACAGGCATCAACCACTTCCAGCCTTTGACCACCTTCACGTTAAATCATTTTTTCCTAACATTTATGCTGAATATCCTCTGGTGCATCTTTGTGCTGCATGGATATATACACTTAAGTAAGGGCAAGCAAAACAACACAGTCCCGGGAGCAATGCTCAGAAATGCACTGTCTGCTGTATTACACATCAGCCATCATCAGCTCTTGTGAGAAGAATACTTCTGTTTCTCTCATTCTTTTTGGTGGGGCAGAAGACCCCCGGCAGACCCCAGTGCATCCTACCACACAACTTCTGCTATGCACTACCTATTTCTCTCCAAGCTGTGTGCCGGAGCAGAAGATACAAACGTGATCTCGCTCTGGAGCGTTGCTGGCCGGAATCCTGCCTCGTGCTGATGAGAGGGGGCTGAATTTCAGAACCCCCCGCACCGCACGGCACAGCCCGGCTGAAAAGGAGCTGCCTACAGCCGTGCCCAGAGGTGAAAGGCAGCTCTAATGTAGACATCATCTCCGTTAAACTGTTTCTTTCTCATTTAATGGACTACCACGGAGATCTAAATGGAGATAAAGTAGCAGGGCTCAGAGAACAGCCAGGCTGCTATCTTTATGCAGCATGACAATGTGCAGTGGTTAATTAGACACCGTTAACCTATTTTAGCGACGCACATAACTGGGATGAATGGAGGGAAACGTCCTTGAAATCCCTCCGTGCTCGCAGCTCACGCAGCTCCGCTCACGCCCGCAGCCCGCTCCGGGGGAGGGAGGACCCCCCGCACCCGCCATGGAGCTGTGGAGCTCCGACGGGACGGCGGGGGACGACCGAAGGTCTCCGCCGGGCCACGGCCGCCCTCTGCCGGGCCTCGGCGGCGCGGCGGCCCCGCGGGACGGGCTGCTGGAGGCGGGTGTGAGGGGACCGGCTGCCAGGGGGGCCTGCAGGGCCGCACGTTGCGAGGTGCTTCGCAGGGCCCGGCAGCCCGGGGAGAGTCTCATCTGCCTGCCTGTTCTTGGCATGTCTAAACCACTTCCCTTTATTTTAATCATAAAACCAAACAAACACCGTACGCTCCCGCTCAAGCATTTTGTCCGTGCCCATCACCGCGGTGAGTGGGTGGTGAGCCACGAGCAGCAGCTTGTTCAGCAGCCTGAGGCACAACTCAGCACACATCCACACTGACGCACCAGTGAGCGCTCCCAGCTCCCCACATTTGGGGCTCGGTCACTGCTTGCTCGCTGGGGCACAGCGGGTGGAGAACACCCACCAAAGCTCCACAGTGCAGAACCGCAGTGGTGCTGGAAGGCATTACACAACACGTCCTGACAGCTATCTCGTTTCACCTTCCTTGGCTTCTGAGCAGTTGTTCAGGTTTCTGAACACACCTCTCCCAGGACTGTGGCAGCCTGGAAAAAACTCCTAAAATCAAGCCGAACTTTGCCATCAAAACAGCACCCTCACCGGAGCCAGGACTGCAGTGAGCCTTTATTTCTGTCATAGGACACCATCTCATGGCCCTCCACTCCCAAGCCCAGGGGCACATGGGTGTGTGTTGGTCACATTTCCTCAATGGGGTTTGGGCAGACACACAATTGTGGAACCTGTAATGGTCCTACAGATGACACTCTGGTGCCTCACATCTCCTTGGGGTGCCTGGATCGCATGCTAAGTGCTGCATGGGTGGAAGAGGGGCACGGCAATGAGCAAGCACTCTCTGCAGGACAAAACCTGGGCTGGAGTGCCTCTCCTATGAAGAAACATTGAGGGAGCTGCATTTTTTCAGTCTGGAGAAAAGGCCCTGGACAGACTTCATTGCAGCCTTACAGTACTTGAAGGGAGCTTACAAGCACGACGGCAACTGATTTTTCACACTGTCTGACAGTGATAGGACAAGGGTGAATGGCATTAAGCTAAAAGAGGAGACATTTAGGTTAGATAAGAGGAAGAATTTTTTCCACTCAGAGTGTGGTAAGGCCCTGGCACAGCTGCCCAGAAGCTGTGGGTGCCCCATCCTTGAAGGTGCTGAAGGCCAGGCTGTATGGGACCCTGGGCAGCCCGAGCTGGTGGGGGCAGCCCTGGTGGGGGTGTATGCAGACGTTTGGGACTGGGTGGGCTTTAATGTCCCTCTAGCCTAAGCATTTCTGTGATCCTATGATTTGACAGACACTGTGGCTGAACAGCTCTTGCTGACATGAGTGTATGAGGCACTAGCCAATCTGTAGCAGAAACGCTGTTTTTCTCCTCATGTCCTAGTATACAGGCTTACTTAACAGAAATAAGAAAGGAAGAAAGCTCTGGCAAGCAGGCTTTAGGAACTGGCACAAGAGAACAAGTGGGCAGATGCAGTTCACAGGGTTGCTGAACCTCAGCCTACACACTTGCATCGTCCCTGTAACAGATGTTCCCAGGGTGCCCCAATCCACTTGCTGGTAAAGAGCCGACCAGCAGAGCTGCTCTGAGCTCCCACTGAGCAACAGAAAAAACAACAACACTCAACACAAATTCCTGCTGTGTGGGAAAACAGCACTGCAGCTTCTAGAGGTATCCACCACACATCTTTGTTCCCTGAGAACGGGGACTCCTGTCCAAGAGATCACATCCTCAGTCTCCAGTGAGCACCGGGGCCAACTCTCACATCAAATGGGGTTACAGGAGCATTTCAGTTTCCATTTAAAGGGAAACTTACATTTCTCATTGTTATGATTACAGAGAAACCAACTGCTAAAGGAAACAGAACTAGAATGCAAAGACAAAGAAGATGGGGTTCTGTGTTTTTTTCCCCCCAAATCCCACAACAGAAAGCAAACTCCAAATTCTGAAGGACTCAGCCAAAGTCTATTTATTCGTGTCATTGAAAACGTTATACTAAAAACAAAAAAAAAAAACAAAAAAAAAACAAAAAAAAATAAAACCACAAAAACTCAGACAAACTAAGTGTAAGTGCCACCTTGTGCTGCCATCTGAGAGCCATGTCTTCTAAAAAAATGGTATCTAAAAAACTTGGGAACAATAGAGTGGCTATACAGAAAAGGGGAGGACAAAGGGAAATGGGGGCAAACAAGTAGATCAGGGTCACCTTAGTTCTCTTTCTACAGGTAAACTGCATCAAGCCAGACTTTACAGTCAGTTTAGAGGTGACCTAAATAGGCCAGACAAGTTTTTAGCCTTGGCTTTGACTGATTCAAAAGAGTTCCAAGTTGGATGTGGTCTTCAAGAGTGCTTTGCTTTTTTAAGCCCAAACTATTTGGGACAGCAAGTATGGTCTTCCCTGGATGTGCCGGTAAATTCCTTGGAGACGCTGAGAATTAAGGAAGGAAAATGCTTTGCTTTCAATCAAAAAAATGAGAGACTTCACACTTTGCCATCTCAGCAGCTTACATGGACTGCTACCAAAATGTCAAATATCATGCTTTTGTTGTGCAGGCTCCATTTTCCATTTCCTAAGGGAGCAAAATTCTACAGCCCTTCTACTTCTTCAATTGTCCAGTGTCTTTCAGGAAAAAGACAAAGAAAACTTCACTAATAAAGAAAAAAATAAGCAGAAAAATAGCTTAAAAAAAAAAAAAAAAGACAAAAGCCCAACTCTTTTTCCAGGCTCCTCTGGGCACTGCAAAGACACAGGTATGGGCATAAGTCTAGCATTTTCCCTTTGCTGGAAACCCTTGCTAGTCACACTGTACAGGATTAAAAGGAAAAAAATCCCCCATCACAGCAATGGTACTGAGGGATTCTCAGATGACTCTTTTGTCTTTAAGGGAGTTTCAATTTTCTGCCAGTTATCTTTACTGAGTCTAAACAGAAACACCAAGGAGAGCTCACCCCAGCAATGACATGGAGGAACAAGAGGACAAGAGCCTGTTAGCATTCCTGGAACATCCAGCTTATTAAAAAAAAAAAAAAAAAGAGTGAGAGAGAAAGGGAAGAAAAAGCCCACCCCAGGCCTGCACACTGCAGCTTACCGCCATCTTGATGTCCTTGATGCGTGCCGATGGCGTGGAGGCGGCTGGCACCAGAACAGCCCAAGAGAAGGAATGAGAGGCCAATGGAGATTTATGTGAGGAGAGTGAGATGGACAAGGTAAAATTGTCAGGAGGAGTTGTTAGAAAGTAAAATATATTGTGACAATTCCACTCCTGCCGTTCATCAATAAACTGACAGATCATTTAGTGTCAATTAGGAGTGATAGATGGACAAGTCCCCATGATCCTGGGCCAAAATTAATGGCTGGGAGGGAGAGGGTGATTGAAAATGACGGCTGACATTGAGAGGAAAGTCCTGAAGGTCCCCAAGGGGCTATTACTTGCCTCATTCCCTTGCAGATCAATGCAGGGACAAACCCAAAAACAGACACTTCAAGACAAAACTTAATCAGACTTCCTTTTCTATCTTCTCCTTCTCAGTTGTGCCCCCTCACTTGGTAGCCTCGATCCTTTGTACCTTTGTACTCTTCACATCACTGAATACATCCACAGAGGGTGGCAAGATGCAGAGGGAGCCTGCTGTTGTCCCCACCACCAGGAGCTTGGCTCTGCTCCTAACATGGCAGTGTCATACAGAAGCCTAGTCCAAGATTTATCTCAGCATTGCAGGACTGGGAGTGGAGGGCAGACACAATGACACAAGCTTTTCCCTGCCATGTCAGATAGAGAACTTGTGAGCGCTTTACTGCTCCCACTTGCAAGACAGGGATGGCCAGAGGTTCTATAAACCAGGCACTCTTGAGGGTCATCTCATATAGATACAACACAGGATAGTTTAAGCCCATCTTCTTCAAACAGGAGGTTTTTAACTTTACTTAGCTCTAGAGACCTTAAATCATAAAAAGCCTTAATCTCTTAAATAACTTTCCTCCAGCTCCAGGGTGCAATCTCACCATTGCCCAACCTCCAGAGCCCTAAGTGATGTCTACACAAAGGTTGAGTTATCAATACCGTTCCGCTCTAAAGGTCATCCCAACTGCATCCACTTCCTTCTTATAGAACCTTAATATTTATCTTCCTGTGAAAGCCATTGCTAGACACTGTACCCACATGTCTGTTCCAAAACATTCTGGTCATTCACCTAAATAAGCCCTAATTATTCCAATTCCATATGACGGAGCAGTCAGAAAAAAAGAAGTTTCAGTTGTGGCTGGAGCACCTGTTGCTAAAATGCCAGGATCCATGTATAAGAAAGGAGACACATGGGATAAAAAAAAATAAAAAATGAACAACATACTTACAGGAAGAAAAATAAAGGAAATTCTATAAGGAAAGTAGGATATAAGGAAAGTCAAATAGATGAGATCAGCAGAACCTGGAATTAAATGGATCTTCGAAACATCTCTTCTTTGTCAAATCCCCACCAGTATGCAAAAATGACTTTCTTCTTCCTTCTCCTATTGGCAGGCACTTTGTGTTTCTTCCTTCCAAAGCATGAGATAACCTGACAATAAAATCTTTGCTTTGCTTGACACAAATGTCAACACTGATGTTATTAAGGACATCAGTACAGCTTTCAGAATGGCACTTGAGCTCCATCCAGTGGTCGGAGCGATGCTTCTCTAGCATAAAACCATCTGTAATTACTACTATTTATGTAATGTCAGCAGGGTGCTAGGCTCCAAGCAGCTGCCTTGGTTCTTGGCTGGTCCCCTTTCCTGCAACACTGGGCTAGAATATTGCTGGGGCAGCAATGGGACTGCCTCTTCTCATGGAGAACTACTCTTTTCTCTCTGTACAATGCACAGTACATTCAGCTGCAGAGAACCCCATCAGCAAGCAAAAAAAGATTTCTGTGTCATTGCTTTGCACCATTTATTTGCTGATGGCAGAGGGCAAGTCTGAGGGTTTGCTCAGAAACTTACCTATAGTCCTCACTATTACCCATATCAACAAATTGGGACTCTTAGTAATGACAACTGTTTTACAGAGGTGCTGGGAGTCCAAAGTAATCACTCCGTGCTTGACTTTTAGATTATTTTTTTTTTAAAGAACAAGAAAAAAGTACAGCATTATGATCATTCTTGGGACTTTAATATCTGACACTTGTAAAAGCCATGGGAACTCGTGACAAAATTACTTTCTCTTCCTTGCACACAATCTGTGCAAATTAATTTTAAAACTAATTATGGACTGGAAAACTTTATGGGCTTTCCTTCTCTTCCTAACTTGCAAGAGTCTGAGACGGAACAAATGTAATGGAATGAATCAGCAAGATGGTGAAAATATTTGGAAGTTCACTTTACTATGAGAAGAGTTGGATGGGTAAAGGCTGAGGAGGGAGCAGCAAAGGTAGAAAAACAGAAAAACACGCCACAAATTTAAATTCTAACCTAACAGGTATCCAGTGGAAACACAGAGAACAATTTCAAGCAATCATTTCAAACTGATAAAACTTGGAATTAGAAATACAGCAAAAAAGAGTTAAAATAGCCCTGCAGGAAAAGCAGTAAGTATGCAATTTTAACTGGCTGAAACTGTCAGAAACAGAACAAAAAGTTTATACCTCAAATAAGGAAGAGAACGATGCACAGTCAGAGACAAGACTTTCCCAAGTGGCTGCAGTATCCCATCTGACCCAAAATATATTCGCACAACAAAGAAAATCTAAGTCGCTCTCCTCACTCTCACTTCATAAGCAAAATACCACAGAACGTATTGCTGTCAGTTCAAAATTACTTACACAAAATTACTTAAAGCAATATACTTCCAAGTGTAGTCTGAGTTACACTGGCATAAGAGCTCTTTATGGCTGATTCAGATATGTTAATGGAAGCATGTTATTCTAGTGTATCGATATCTATCCCAGTGAAATTGGAGCAATGACTTGATGGTCTTCCAA
This sequence comes from Meleagris gallopavo, assembly GCF_905368555.1. Taxonomy (NCBI): domain Eukaryota; kingdom Metazoa; phylum Chordata; class Aves; order Galliformes; family Phasianidae; genus Meleagris; species Meleagris gallopavo. Next base: position 38,149,038 of record NC_139408.1, on the reverse strand, counting down.
ACTGAGACAGACTGGTAGAAAAGCTATGGGGAGATAAAGCCTGAGAAAACAGAAACAAGAAAGCTACAGCAACATTGGTATGACATCAGCCCATCGATGACTCAGACTTTTCACATGAAGGTTCAACTCTGGGATATGTCACAAGGACAGCCTTACAGGCCAGCATCTCAGGCTTCTCTGAGGGAAAGGAAAAGAGATCAGCCTGTCAAGAATCTGCAGCTGAAGGGAAGAAATGACAAGGGAAGAGATGTACAAAAGCCTCATCCTTCCTACAACTAAAGAATGTCAGAGCAAACCTTCTCTTCATAAAATTTATTCCATAAAAGCTCTTAATACAAAGGAAGAGAATACTGTCAAGTATGACACAATACTGTATGCATGAATGAGCAAGAGGCACGTCTTCATCTTATGTCCCACTGGGCAGGGTCCTATGGGTAGAAGAGTCTGCAGCCCTCTAGCTCCTGCTCTGCTTCCAACCTTGTAGGAGTGTTTACTCCAAGCACCTGGTATATCCATTATCCATGCAACTGGGATGCTGGAGGAGCACTGCTGATAACTACTGCTCCAAATCTATCTGATAAGGCTCAAGTTAAACCACAGAAAACATCCTACAGCAGCACATAGCACCGTGCCATTATATTAGGAACCTGAGCACTGTCCTTCAGGGCACATTAGGCTCAACTCTGAATAACTGAATTAGCTCCTATCCAGTCCCTCACATAGCCACCAATTACATGATTTATTTTTCCTAAGCAATGCAATTCACCCTTGTTCTTTGCTATCACATTTCCATAAGATTCAGCTTGGTTCTACAAAGGGCTGATATATTCTTCGGAGACAAAGAGCGAGCCATAATTTCCCAAAAAAGTACTGTTGTACATCTTTCCCAGTTCCCAGAAAATACTGACTGTGTTACAGGTCTCTAGATGTGCTGTCCCATTCTCAAGGTTCCAAGAAAGAAAATATATAACTTTCTCCAGAAATCAGTGTCTCCAAAGCACATGTCCAGACAATGCACTTTTACTAAAGGCCTTAATATATACAAGCAATTTCACACTACTCAGTGGGCAGAGCCCTTCAGTCCTGTGAATAACAAGTGTAACAGCAAGGTAACTTTACAGCTTGATAAATAACAAATAGATTGAGACATCCTTCTGGTCTGAACTGTCTCTTAGTTCTGATACCTATCCTATTACAGTATCTGGGTATTTCTCTTAATGTGTCCTTCATAAGAATCAGACTTTTAAATATACATTCTACAATTTGAATAATTTTTTCTTCCATCTCTTCTCTCAGACCATCTCCATCCATCTCCATTATACCACAAGCCCATACACACATAAACATTAACTAATTTCATCTTTACCATCAAGGATAATCACTAAATCCTGAACAGTTCATTGCATGCTTGTCAGTGGGTCACTGACATGTGTCACTCTCCTGGAAAGTATGTGGGCAATCAAATCCCACCCCCAGCTTCTGTATTTAACATCCTTATTGGCTCCTTCCAGGAATCCCACGTGGTCTATACCAGATGAGGAACACACTGCCTCCTGAAGACAGCGATGTAAATGCACTTTATAGCCCAGACAGGTCAATCTGGAACCAAGCAAGAGCAATACCTCAAATGGTTTCAAGGAGTTACAAGGATATTGGAGACACCAACTGCAAGATCCAGAAAAAACTCTTCCAGTGCCTGCAATTCCAAAGCCCAACCAGTGATATTAAGTTAATCCATGCTGAAGCCCCTATTAATAAAGAAAGAGTGAGTACTCACTTGGTAGATGCCAGCACAGGATCGACTGCCCAGCCTCCTTGCCGGCGTGGGGGTTTAGGTGGTGGTTCCTTCAATAAAAAAAAAAAGAGAAGCTTTACAGCCAGCTCCTGTCAAGCCAATTCTTACACCAGCTCCACACACACACAGGCAACAATTTACCAAACAGATGGAGAGATAATGCTTAAAGTGCTGCTTATTCATAAAATAAAAGATATATAAGATAGTTTTATACATGTCTATGTAAACTGGACATACACTGCTTTAGTCAGTATCTTGACAAGCTTCAGGTCTGTGTGCCTTTGACTTGTTCAAGAGACAAAGCACAGCTGATCTGCAGAGGATATGCTGCACTCTAGAGCACGCTTCACTGGGATCAACTTCACTACTGCTGCTCACAGTTCAGTTGGGAGCATCATGTTCTACATGTTTGCTAGGACACAAGTCAGTCAGCACACATTTTGGACACAGTATTTTAGATGAGGAATCGCTCCCTAGAAAGATCTGCTTTTCCCCACTGACTAGAATAGGAAGTCAGATGACAACTACACCAAAGACCTGTAAAGTTAGGCAAGATGAACCCTGCCATCACCACCTCTGGGATGGTAAAGGGGTAAAGGGTTCACTCGGAGCTAGCAAACTCCCTGCTATTTTGTCTTGTGTGGCACTCGGCCGCATGGCAAGAGAAAACAAGAATTCGACTTGAGGCTCACAACAGGAATTTCCAAATACCAGGCCCACTATGTGAGAGCTGCCCAATGTCTTCTGCAGTTTGGGGCCCAGCCCCCTGCCTGAAGCACCTCATGCAGCAGCAGCTTAGTGTTCTACACAACATGCAATGCTGAAAGGAGAAGTAAGGTGAACCCAGTGGATGAATACTTATATATAGCTCCTGATTGTCACAGAATCATATTATCATTAAGGTTGGAAAAGACTGCTAAGATCATCCAGCCCAACCATCACCACCGTGCCCACTAACCATGTCTCTCAGTGCCACATCTACATGGTTCTTGAACACTTCCAGAGATGGTGACTCTACCACAGTCTGTTTCAGTTGATGGTGCCCAGCTGCAACAGACTCATGAAGGAATGATCCAAAAAAAAAAAAAAAAGGATAATTGGCTAAAATAATGTCCAAAAATGGGGAAAACATGGTAAATGCAAAGGAGTCTAATCTGGGGTGAGGGAAAGAAGACATACAGCTCCCAAAGCTTTTATTAAGAAAGCGAATGGGCTGAGTGACTCCTGAGGATCTCTGACCTGACAAGGGGAAGCTTGCTTGTGAGGTGGGGTCAAACCTGAGCCAAAGCCAGATTGTCTCTTGTCACAGATGAGGAAGGGGATGAACTAACCCCTGATGGTAGGGGTCTCCCGTGTTTATTTCTTGATACAGAAGCATTGTTTGTGAGTGTGGGAAATGAAGAGAGCCTGCCAGGGGCAGCCACTGCCTGCTGCAGGGAGGGGGCACGACCCTGCATAGCTCCCTGATAGGAGCAAAAATAGTCATTCTCCAAAAATAAACAGGGAGCAGGAATGAGGCAGGAGCTGCAGTCCCAAAATACCAGCTTTCTTCGGCAAAGGGAGCACAGGAGGGCAGAGGGACAGGCAGGGAGCGTGAAACGCAGGAAACAGCCTCCTTATATGGGCTCATCCGCAGGGGACAGAGCTCAGTCGACTGGAATGACCATGTCACAGAATGTGAAGCCTTCAGGGGCCCAAGTGAATGGAGTTTTCTGATCTTGAAATGATTTCCCCAGATTCTTAAGATGCCAAACCAGAGAAGAGGCTACAGTGCCAAAAAAGGAGCATTTTGAATTCAGTTGATCTGGACACACCCAAAGCCCAGGAAAATGGGGAAAAACACACCACATATGGGCGTGCGTGCCCACAAAAACATCCCTATTCCCATTACACACACCCCTACCTCAGAAACACACTCCCTCCCACACTGATCCTTCCCACGCAAACAGCCCTTCTCCCTCCTTCCCCTGCACCATCCCCCTGGTAGCCAGCAGGCCTTGCTCCTGAGCACAAATGTAACCGAAGAACCTGGGCGTAAACCTGAGGGAAAACACAGCATTTCCAAGGCACGTCAGTGCACTGGCAATTTAATTCCTGCATCACCAAAACCCTTCTTCAGCTCCAAGAGAAGCAAAGTTGGGCACTTCAGATAGAAGTGTGGTGAGAATGGCTGCCCCAGCCCATGCGACTCCACTGTGTTTAGGGGGTTGGTTCCCATGTCTTCCCAGTTTAATAATGTATTCCCATTGATCATACGCATCAGGCAGCCCTGAATGTCTGGCAGATGCTGACAAACACTTCACATACACCTACAGCCCTTTTATTCCTCTTGCAATAAATCAGGTAATTCTTTTTGAGCTGCCCACAGGAGCACTAGCAACAGGAAAGGCAATGTTACCTGTCAGCTGAGAATAAATAGTTTTTCTTTGTTAGTTGTCTGGAAAGTGCCATAATAAGGTCACATGCCACAAGCACTCCTGTCAAGTAAATAAACTTACCTTTCCCACTTTAAAATGCAATTTACAATTGAGAATGCAATGTTGTGCATTGCCGTAATATGGTCACAGTTAGAGAAGTTGCAACTGCAAGCAAGCTTGACACAGAAAGTGAGAAGAATGTCAATGTCAGAGGAAGCAGAGCAGAAATGAAAGATGCTGTTCTTCTGTCATGGAGTAAATGTGCTCCTGAACACGTCTACCTGATGAAAATTACTGTGGGCTTTAAAATGATCAGAACCTGTCGGTACTACCTGCCATATCAAAGGCAAGAGTTTCATTACACATACAAAACTATGCACCCAAAGTGGTTTAGTGTTCAAAACACAGAGAATCCACCAGCTCCTGACAAAAAGAGTTCTCTCTCAACTGCTGCTGCTCAGTCGGTTTCACACCATTAACTAATCACTTGTTCACCAAGGCTTGCTTTTCTGCTTCAGTTGTCGATTCCTTATCTCCAGATTTCCCCTATCTTAGTTTCTGCAGACTCTCTCTTTTTTTCAGGCATGTTGCCATGTTCTGTATCTCCTTCTGATTTTTTCTCAGAAATTCAGTTTGGTGCCATTTTCCCAAAGGCAGGGTTTCCCAGGTACTCCTACCAATGCTTTCATACTACCACCACAATCAGGATTTTATCTCCCATTTGGAAAACTACTGGTCTTCCTCAGCTTACCTGAATCCCATCTCTCTTTTATTAAAGAAGAAATTCTACCTTCTTCTCCAGGATCTTTCTTATCAGATGGATGTAAGATTCTAATCCGGCTTCCTCATTAAGGCAGAAATTTCCAGGCTACTTGTCTGCTCATGTCTGCAGCTTGGAAGGTGCTAGCTGGGTGTTGCTTCCCTCATGGAAGCAACTAACTGGAGGATCCAGTGATGTTTCTGTTGGGACCCACCACGACACAGGCAGATTATGGGCATTTTGAGTCCCTCAGATTCTCAGAAGGAGCTGGAAATATGGATTAATTTATCAACATGACAACTCCTTTGAAACAGCAAACACTCCATGCAGGGAGGTAGGGACTCAAGTGACATTGACAGTACGCAGCAGAGGACACACAATCTTTCTCTTGTGTAGTACATCTCCTTAAAATGTGTGAGATCTGTGTTCTCCTCCATATACAAACATGGTGATATTTTTGTTTGGCATGTAAGCACCTTCTTTTCATCCAGTGATGGCCATGAAGCAGAAAGGAGTATGGCCAGACCCGAGTTTCCGTTCCTCCAGCAAGTTGCCAGAGGCTCCCTGACTGCGGGAAAGCCGATTTCTGCAAACAGCCCTCAGTAATTAGTTTTGACTGTTGCTCGTTAAGGAGCTGTAAGTCAAACAGCCCTGCTACTTCTAAGCAGCCACATAACATTCACAACCTATTCACATCTCAAAGCACATATGATATCAAAAAGGGATCTGTTCCCAGTTGTATGCAAGCCTTGTATTTTTGCAAAAAGTGGCCCATCTCTGCTAGCCTTCTCTATTACATCCACAGACTGCAGAAGTAATGCATCTCCTCCAAGGACTTCTGCACAGCTACAGTGCCTAACAGAAAAAACTGGATTCTCATTTCTTCCACAGTCTGTTGTTCTTCATAGTCACTGACATCCCTTTATTAAGGAAAAGGCTATTGAGATGGAAACATTTCTTGGGGGGCTTCAAATATTTTGACATCTATCACAGCAAGTAAAGGAACAGCTCATCTTGTTAAATAGCTGACAAGAACCTCTTCCCTAAAACAACAGACAGCTCTGGCTAAGTAGCACGTGCACCTGCTAGGGAAGCTGTCATACTGCAGTGTGTGATACCTTAACTTGTCTCAAGAGTTACTGCTCTCCTCTGCATGAAAACAGTGCACAATAATCTGATTCTATGAGCAAAGGATTACCAAGCAGAAACCTCTCAGAACTACAGTTACAAGGCCATGCCCCTTCCAGCCTCCCAAGATGTAAATGTCTATCAACCCACTTGCTTTTACCTTGTGCTATATACTGACAGACATTCACATCCACCTATACCCCTCCTACAGTTCTTCTTCTGCCTTCAGATTGGCCTGGGAGCACTTGAAGCATGAAATATATGCGTGGAAGGAAAAAGAAAAGCTGATAATAAAATTATTTTCCATGGTTTTGCCCATAACCCAAATCAAAGTGGCCAAACAGGAAGGATACCACTAAAAAAGCTGGGCAACACAGCTGACTAGAAATGCTATTTGAGTAGATGTCATCAAAAGGCTCAAGATAATCTCAGGAAATTGAAAATAGCTGCCTTGCCAGCCAGGCACTTGGGGTACACAGGAGAGAGGCAGCGGAAGGCCTTGGTGAGCTTGGGCCACACAGTGCTGGGGCTCACACTGGGGAAGTTGGCCTAATTAGGGAACAGAAGTTCAGCTGCATTTTTGAGATTCCTCCTGGAGAACCTGGCCAACTTCCAGCTGAGCGGTCCCCGGGAACAGGCTGGGAGCCCTGCAACTCTACAAGTAACTAGAAGGCCACTGGAGAAAAATATGCAATCCTTGAGAAAAGGAAGCAGGTAAAAAAAAGCCAGTGCTGCTTCAGATAGTAGTGGAGTGTGTTTATAAGCATAATGCAAGAACCCAAACAGATGACAGAGACTAGGACACACAGGGACATACTTAGCCCAGTCCAGAACAAACACACATATAAGTAGGGTATTAAAAATGTGCACCAGCTTTGAGAACCCTCCCAGATTCTCAGAAATGCCAGTCACTTCAAGAGCTATTGCCAGTCCATCCCACTCCCAGCTAAATGCCTAAGAAGGCAAAACCCTGGCAACAAACCATACATGAAAAGTAGCCTTACTCTAGTGAGAGTTCTTCTACAAGTTGAAGGTCACAGGGAAGAGCAGAATGCTGGAGAGAAAAACAATGCAGTAAGACTGCAGGGTCTTTGGGATGTGAACTTTTTGTCCCAGTCACTCACCAACATTCTCTAGATCTTACTGTCATGCAAGTCATAGATCCAAAAAAGGGTTTTAAGAGGCTGCATTACAACTATACGCGTCTTCTTAAGCCATTAACACTCTGGACTAAAGAGGCTGGACATTGCCTAAAACAGTATCATTGTTTTTGCATAAATAAAGTCCCCCAGTAAGCACATGGATGACTGCATCCAGTGTTTGGATCCTCAGTTCCACATTTCTAAACAATGGGCAAGAAATGTGGGGAAGACCACTAGGAGAGTGCCTGCAAGGCAGATTGAAACCAGATCAGACAACAGAATGAGTTTGGAGTTGGGTGCCAACCACTGTGCTCAAGTAAGCAATGGGTTAGGAAAATACCGTTCTGATTAAAGGCCCTGATCATACAGAGCCCAAGGCCATGTCTACACCACAGGTGCAGACACACCTGCAAGTAGGATTCATGTGAGTCAGCTCCACTCTGTAAACAGTCTAGCTTTAGTTAGTTCAGGTAACCAAGCTGTGCCACAGCTCAGCACTGCACAGCCAGCGCAGGCTGCTTCTCATCAGGACGTCCCTGAGTCATCTGCACTGTATTTTAGGTTGCAAAGATATAACCTCACCAAACTGGGTCACTCAGCAACACAGGTCTGCAATTGGCTTCACATTTCAGCTACTTAAAACTTCGATAGCTGCTCCTCCAAAAAGCATTTATTGAAAACATTTGTTCTTGACATGTCTTCTTAACCTAAAAAGCAACAGCCCATTTTTTCCCATTCAAACCGTTTTAAAAGCACTGGGATCTGGAACTACAGAAGAACTTGGCTGCCCCTCTGGAGAGGTCAGATCTTCATTTCTTTGCAGTTGTTGCCTTAAAGCATGTCATCAAATTTTGAATGACTAGGAAGCATAGAAGTCACCAACCACCTAGTGAGGGGTCAAAAATCAGGTGTTCTCCCCCAGCAAAGGACTTCAAGACTACCTATGGCAGGTCTACCAAAACAGAGCTATAAGACAAGGTCCCAGCTGGATTCATTAGTCCTAGAACAGATGTCTCTCTGCACAAACGTTAGAGAGTCCTTTCCTGCAGCCCAAGATTGCTTCCAGTTCCCTTCTGCAAAGCAGAGCAGCTTCAAGGGAAGGGACTGAGAGCCTTCTCAGACCCAGAACAGCTCATAGCGAGAAACATGACTTCATCTTTAAGGAGGAAGAAGAGGGCAATAGAATCAGTGTCTTCCAGCTTGGAAAGGAGATGGCAGGTTTGAACTCTGAATTTGTGTGTAAAACATATGGCTTCAGCATCAAAATTAACATTTCCATCCCTGGTGGTCCCTGAAGAAAAAAGTCCCACACTGTGACTGACAACTCCAAAGCACTAGGATGGTGGAAGGGCTTGCTCTCCCACAACTCTGAGAGGTGCCAGAACTCCACAGGACAGCAGGGTTTCAGACATATCGCAGTTCCCAGCCTCTTTCTGTCACCTTAATTCCCAGCCCCATCTGACATCCTCTGCATACTACACAGGGTAGGGGCCTACAATGAGCTAAAATATTGATTTTGCTATGAGGACAAGGTATCTCTGCGGATTTGTGTTTAGGGAATCCCCACAATTTTCCTACGTGAACTTCTATCCCTCCTTTAAACAGGGGCTGAAGCAAATTCAAGAAGGGACTTCTCCAAGGCCCTAAAGCAAATCTGTGGCAAAGTCAGGAAGAGAACCCAGCAAAAACCTTGGCTCCCAGCCACTTTCATACTCCTGCTTATTCTGCCTCTGCAAACTAACTAAGATATTAGGATAAACCCTTTTCTTATACCATTGATCAGCCTTGCAGCCTTTGGCTTCATGTCCCAGGCAGCCTTGGAAGGCACAGACAAATGAATGACTCAACTGGCAAAAATTCAGATGTGAGATGAGTGGTTTGCCAGGGGATGCAAAACAAGTGTCTGAGCAGGCAGCCAGCCGGAGGGCAGGACTTCAGCAGGTACGCTCACATCAATGGCACCGGTTGGGTGTTTGCTGATATTCTGGCAGCCACAAACTTCAGAGCAGCATGAGGAAAGGGACCAAATCCAGGAAGAGTTCAGATTGTAACACTCAGCACAGCCCAAAGGGAGTTCAGAGGAGGGTTACATGAGCCATCAGAGGGACAAAGGGGCCAATTTCGGACATGATTCAAGAATCCAAGTATTTCAGTTTGTCCAGGCAGTGACTAAGGGAGGGATATACTGCAACTAGACAGTTTTGGATCACACAATATAAAGTTCTGCTAATAATTGGTTTGGAAGGGGGCTATGATACAATTAATAGAAGTCAGTAGGCATTTTAAACATACAAGTATTAAAAAGCTACAAGCAGACTACTGATCAGTCAGAGTCAGATTTCTGAATGCTCCGTTAACTGTTTTGTTACCCTTCAGAGGCATTTACAAACGGAAAAATACTTTCAAGCGTGACCGTGCTGCTTAATAAGGTGTGCAGGAGTTATCTAGATAGGAGTGGTTTCTGAGAGGGGATCACTTCACATTAAGGAAAACCTCCTCGCCGAGCACCACTGCATAACACCCCCAAAGCAATAACAATTGTTCACGTGGAAGCCAAATCAGTTTATTTGCTTTAATGAAATTGTGCAGCCAAGAGCCAGAAGGTGCCTGCAGCATGTGACCTGCCACCACTCAGTACAGCAGCTCTTCAGAAGCAATGAATTAGGGCAGTGCATGAAAGGTAGAATTAGTTCCAGTGAAACAACTGTAAGGACTGAGTTCACTGAGGTAACACATAAATAAATAAGAAAGTTTAAGACAATTACTATGAAAAAATTCTATTGGGTAAGTTCTTCCCAAAATAATACCCATCTGCAGGTAGTCTTTTTGCCTGATTTTTGGAAAAATGCTCTGGGTCCTGAAGCATCTGTCACTGACTAATAGAATCAAAGAATGGCTTGGGTTGGAAGGGACTTCAAGGATCATGAATCTCCAATGCCCCAGCCATATGCAGGGCCACCAACCTTCATATCTAATACTAGACCAGGCTGCCCAGGGCCCCATCCAACCTGGCCTTGAACACCTCCAGGGACGAAGCATCCATAGTCTCTCTGGGCAGCCTGTTCCAGCACCTCACCACTCTCTCTGTAAAGAACTTCCCTCTGACATCCAACCTAACTCTTCCCTCCCTCAACTTCAAACCTTTTCCCCTTGTCCTGCTGTTATCTACCCTTTCAAACAGTTGACTCCCCTCCTGTTTGTAGGCTCTCTTTAGGTACCGAAAGGCTGCAATTATGTCACCCTGTAGCCTTCTTTTCTCCAGGTTGAACAAGCCCAGCTCCCTCCACCTGTCTTCGTAGGGGAGCCCTCTGACCATCATTGTGGCCCTCCTCTGGACCCTCTCCAGCAGCTCACAGTGGATATAATAAACTCAGTGGATCTTTCCTACAATATCATCTCTAGCACCATCAAGAGAAAACTGAACAGTACTCAATTCTTACAGTAACCAAACGCTGCTGAGGCCAGAATTAATGAGATGGGTGATACAGGTTTCTTTTCTGGACTCCAAACTTCTTGAATGGAGCTACTACACTATGACAGAGTTGGTGCTTCAGCAGAAAGAATATGGGAAAGGATGCTTTAAATATCTAACATATACAAAGAGCTACTCGAGCAAGGAAAGACTCACAGGAAATACACAAGCACACAATTCTATTACTGCTGGCTGGCCTTCTCCTCTGGGGCACAGTGAGACTTTATAATCTCTTAAAACAAGTTTTCATGTTGTGGGAGTAAGCTAAACAAAGTGGACAGCACATGTAGGCTCTGTAATCCATCTGCTACTCTCTGTCCTGATTTTTAAATGAAAACAGAATGCCTTTTCAATGGCCACACATAGGTCTGTGATCTGAGTATGTGAAGCAGCAGCTGATAAGAGTAGCTTCCAGATAATAAGACAAAAAATTGTCAGCAACAGGAACAGAAAATGCAGGAGAGGCACTGCATCTCAGGAATGATTTTGCCTTACTCTCTAGCAATAGGGTCCCCTCCTATGGTAGGCCCCAGACACATCAATAGGTTAGCCTTACTAGTCCCCTTCAGAGACGCCAGCGTCTACCTAGAAAGCTTCTGGCCTTACATGGTCAACCTTTTCCTCAGGGTCTTCATCCTAGAAGGATAAGGAGGGGAAAGGAGAGAAATTAAAAGGAAAAGCTATGGAATTCTGCACAAAATAGCTTGAAGATTGATATGAACTGTCCTGCAGCATATACTATGCAACCTTAATCACTTGAACAAAGTGCAAAGTTGATCCCACTACTGTAAGGTTTTACATCCACAGTCATTTACACATACTGTGATACCACAAAGGATGCCTGTTTGACTGCAGTGGCATGAAAAGTGGACAGCAATCATATCAATAAAAGGAATACTAAAAAAAAATTAAATTAAATTAAATTAAAATAAAAAAAAAACACTACCATAAGAGCAAGAATAGAACTAACCTAGTGCGAGAAAGCCCATGGTACTCAGGCATGTAGGACTCTAGAAAGATCTGAATGGCCAGACTCTGTAACTGTGCCAGTCCAGAAAAGATGCTGGAGCTGTCATAGTGGGAGTTATTCACCATAGCTGACTGTACCCCTTTTTTGGGAGACAAAAGTCAAATTCTCCAGTTGCATTGGTAGCTGTAGCAGTTAGCTTGAGATAGCCCTAGCTGACAACAGCGTTGTATAAGTATATGAACTTTAGTTAATCCTACTGTAGAAGGCAACAGCTTAGTTATAAGGCAGATGAATAACTACATAAAGCAGCCTGTTAATCACCATGAAACTTGTGAACTCTCTGAGAATCTTTCTGACTAATGCTGCCAGAAGAAGCACAGCAACAACCGGTTGTTAGGCATCAAATGCACGGAGAAGGCAATTGAAGAACCCAGTAATTTCTACACAATACAAGAAATAACAGAATAATTCAGGGAGAAACTATAGGTATCCTAAGATCCTGTACAAGGACTAGGGCTGAAACCACTATTCTAACCCACTTGACCTTTATCTGGACTGCATTATCTCTCTGGTGGAGAAGGGAAGTCATGTAATTTATAAATACATCTCCAATTAAAATATTTTGGTATCTGAGTCCACTTAGTCTCTGTGTTGCCATTTGGTCTTCTGGCCTTATTAAGACAGGAACAGAGGGAGCCTACATGCAGTTAATAGGGCAGTAGGGTACAGAAGTCCATATCAGAAAGCAAAGTAAATAAAACCAGGTTGACCTAACCAATAAAATCTGTTGGAACTGTGTATCTGTTAACCAGGGAATCCTTATTCTTGTATCTGACAGCAAAAAGACTTCTGCAGGGTCCAGCACGATCTAAGCTCCTCTGGATGTACAGATGCCAGGTGATACAGGACTCAGTCACACAGAAGGAAATCCTGCTGGACAAGACATATGGAAAAAAGCATTTATATAACTACTTTTTTGAGCACTCTTCCATCCGGGTTTCATCCTCAGCAACTGACATGCAGTCGTCTATTCGCTTGGTTTAGATAACCAGAGTTCTATTTAAATGAAGCTGGCATGTTAGCCTAAAGAATGTGGCCTGAAGCCACTACCAGGGCATCTGTACGCTGACTGGTAGAAGTCCAAGGAGCTGCTCTGTAAAATGCACCAGTGGGAACATCTGCCCAGCACACAGCAGAGGCAGTTCAATATTTTGTCTGTACACTTGCCTATGTAAGATTTTTGAAGATAGAAACATTCTTTTTTAACTATCACTCAAGGACTACAACCTCATAGGCATGCTTACAAATAACGGGTACCTGTCATAACCTAGCAATGGTTGTGCGTGTGAGGGAAGAGCACTCTTTCAGAAGTGAAAGAACAGAGCCTTTCCCCAGGCCTGGGTAAAACATGCAGAAGAAAATGACAGTTCTGGACAAATTCTGCCATTATGTGAAAGTAACCCTTGTCCTACCTGTAAGGAGAGACCCCCAGCACAGCCTGGTAAACCTCATCCTTCAGGCTGGTGCACTGCCTACAAAAAAGCAGTCTCTTCAGAGGATCTACAAAGCGCTGCAAGAAAGACACTGACAACATCACGTAGGGTTTGTAAGAGCAGAAACTCAAGAAAGTCTTGAACAAAGTCCCAAAGGAGCCTCTCCACTGTAAGATAAAGAGAAAACAGACTGCATAAGCAAAATAACACAAAAATATTTTTGCATATTGATTTCTTATGGAACAACAGATAGCTCACTCCTGCTGAGGAGACACAGAAAAGGAAAAAAATGCTGATATACTTAAACAGAAGGCTTTTCCACTCAGCTTTCCAAATCAATCTCCTTAAGAGCTCTGAATCTAGCTGAATATTTTATTTTGGTGAATGTCATCGAGCTAGCATTCAGGCAGTTGGACACAGCAATGCTAGAGCCAGGACTTTTATTCTAGACGAGCATCCAGAAGTCCTGGTAGAATGCGAGAACAAAGATCTTCAACAGATCTCATTGTATCACCCACCCCACCCTTTGCACAAATAACACGACCAGCTCAAGTCTGTCCCATTTTGCCAGAAACCCGACAGCATCAAGATGAGTAAAAAGTAACACAGCAAGCCAGAGGATGGGAAAGGCCTCCCAATGGAAAATGGATATATTACCCTTCTGAAAATGAATGTTTGAAATGCAGAGTTCTGGCATGCAGCAAGTAGATTTATCTCTAGGAATTCCCATTTACAACATATTCCCCTGGGTGCTCAAGAAGTGCCTGCTAATTTGCCAAGGAGCTCTAAAGACCAGGAACACGCACAACCACTGCTGCAGGAGGATGCTGACTGCACCAGTTACAGCAAATACTCATGTTCCTTCTTGCCCCCTGAAAGAGTATACAGCTGCACTGTTGTGTGTTGGTACTTGTACTTCTGAAAAGGCAGGAATGCTCTGCATGTTAGATGGCAGACTGTCAGCTTTATGACCCTTAATGAGCTCCTCGAGGAGTCTGAATTTGAAGGTAATGCAGATAATTTCACACAGGAATGGGAGCTATCAAACAGATTTGGCCGGAGGAATCAGAGAGACTACTACAGTTCAGGAATTTATTGCATAAGAGCAAACGATGCATATACTCAACAGGCAGACAAAAAATACTAAGGTATCGTGTTGCTTTATAAAGCTTGGAGGATGTATAGCAGGCTCCAAAGCACAAGAGACTGCAGTTATGTCCGAGGGAACTGGTTTCCACAACACATTTGTGAAGAAGACAGCTGATGAGACGTACCACTGTCTGAAGTCTCTTTTTAAAGACAGAGTCCAGGTCAACAAAAGATCTGTGGTAATCTGATACACTCCAAGTCAGAAGGTTTGCCTATTGACTTCAAAACAAAGATCTTTTTAATTATGCTAAATGAGTTCACTCCACAAAGTGATTTCCTTGCAGTAAGTGCAAAAGCTGAAACATGGACAGACAGGTACTTTCTGCTTCCTTCAAGCAAGCTGTTCTGATTGTAAAACACATCCAGAGTGGTTATCAGCATCAAGAAAAGAACAGAACAGGAGGACAAATGAGGTGTTCTCATCACAAATTTTAGTTGAGTGTAGGTTGCATGGACTGATACAAACATTAAAATAAATAAATGAAAATCAAGATGACTCCTATAACAGTCCTAAAACCCTGAGGTACAACCAAGAACAGAATCACTATCCCAAATGGAAAACTCCCCACAGAACTGTCAATACAGCAAAGGCTTAGGACAAACCTCTGTCTTCAAAATCACTAACAGGAATAAAATCTGCTGGGCTGAAATAATTACATGGAATCTCCTCCACTATGGTCAGTCCCAGTAAAAAAAAAAATATGGCAGGTTGTTTTTTTGCTGTTATTGTTTTTGTTTTGTAGTTTCTTTTAGTAATGCTTCTTGAAAAGATTTCAAGATGACCAGTGGGCTGAATGAGACACCTATTGTAACAGCTGACCCCACACTTTTGAGATGAGCCAAGCTTCCAGAAAAGTAGAACACGGTTGCCAGCCCAGGGTGAAGGAAAACATGAGATTAATTCTATTAAATGCTCTTTTTCTTATCAACCATGGCCATGTATGAATGGCTTCCAATTCCAGAACAAAGGAAAAGGCTGAGGATACAATGCATTTTCTCTCTTCTCCTATAGCTCCAAGGTTTTCAGTTAACAAACTGAAAACTTAGGTTTCTTTCAGCAAAGAACTGTCTGAAGGGAGACGACTGACAGTTTTCTTCCTGGTGGTTAAGATCCAGTAATAACATATTTGAACTGTTTAAGGCGTGGAAGGCCTCACCCTTCTGCTGCTGAAAAGCTCACTGCCTTCAGTCAGAAGATTCTACTTCTTATTCCTCTCCAGGGATGTCCAAGGATTGAAACCTTTTTGATCTCTCCACAGCTGTTATAATGCCTGTGACATTAGCCATACTAAGCACAACCACAGTGTAAGTTACAATCAGTTGCAGCCCTACCACATCCTTTTCCAGGCAGGGAATCAGTCCATAAAGGAGGACAGCCAATTGTGGTGAGAGAACAATTAGAGTGAGCCACTCTCACCTGGAAGCAAATCAGTGTTAACACCTGCTTGCCCCACCAGCTGGCTTCTAGGACTTTCTTTATCTATGAGTCCCATTGTTACTTTGGTTTTTTAAATTACCAAAATAAATGCATAAAAAGCTACATTTGCTTTGCAAACATCTAGTATGTCCTGTCAGGCCTTTCTAGTGCTTCAATGACAAATGGAAGAAAGCACAAAAGAAACCACCTGCTGCTGAGGTCTCTTGCCAATTGGGGAGAGTGATAGGACTCACTGGTAAAGCAGGGGATTGCCTCTTATCTCCTGAGCTTCTTCACAGGGACATTCGGCTCTTTATTATGCAAGAGCTGAGATTTTTTGGGGGGAGGCTCTGGAGAGAACTCATTACAGCCCTCCCGTACTAAAAGGGAATTTAATAAGCAGGAGGGAGACTGACTTTGTATACAGTCTTATAGTGCTAGGACAAGGGCAAATGGTTTTAACCTAAGTGTCCCCTCTTTTAGTTTAGATAAGAGGAAGAATTTCTTCCACTCAGAGGGTAGTGAGGCACTGGCACAGCTGCCCAGAAGCTGTAGGTGCCCCATCCCTGGAGGTGCTGAAGGCCAGGCTGGACAGGGCCCTGGGCAGCCTGAGCTGGTGGGGGGCAGCTCTGCACATGGGAGGGGCTGAGACCAGGTGGGCTTTAAGGTCCCTTCCCACCCAAGGCACGTGGTGATTTTAGAATAATATCAGCTAGTCATGTGAAATAGACACAGATGACTGCCCAGCCTCAACTGGATGAACGACATCTTGGCGAGTATCAGTTATTCCTCTTACTGTAGATACTCTTCTTCATTCTCCAGTATCCGCAGCAGCACCAAAAATAGTTGGTTTGATTTGCCAGTGGAAAGTGATTTAACTATAGAAACCAGAGCACTCAATTTTTTCCTAAGGTGGCAGGGAAGCAGTGCTACAAAGAGGATGAACCCTATAGAGTTTAAGTCTGTTCTTTCAGTTGGTACCAGAGTGCTCAGCAAAGCAAATTGGTCTTGCAGTTCAAAGAAACCAAGGATATGTTATGCTGGAAATTGATACACAAGCACTTCAAAAACCAAAGTATTATTCTCATTTACACAAATATCACAGTCAGTAAGCTGGAAGTCTTAGGAGCCTTTTGTCCATTTGAAGGTGACAGGGAGAACACTTTATGTCTTTTCTTGACTGGTACTCATTTCAGCAGGAAATGCCTATGGAGAAGCCATGCAAACATCAGAGAGTGAACTCCCAGGTAGAATTTGAGGATTCTGCAGCACTAAGCAAGATATCAAATCAAAAGGTTCACCTCTTATCTTCCTGGTTATTATAGGATGGTGCCTCACCCTCCTGTGAGAGAAGGGATCCAGGCAGCCTTCTACTTTTTGAAGAGGTACTGACAAGAACAGACTCTGAACAAAAGTCTATCTCCAAAGTCAAATGGGAAACCAATTTGCACATTATCACAAAGCCTCACATGCTGCAAAACTGGCTTCTAGCATGACCTCTGTAGCCTGTGAGCAGAAAGATGGAAGCTTGCTACACAAGCTTGATATTGACCACCAGAAACTGTACTCTGGCTCCTGCCAGATGCAAATGAAAAGTATCTGCTTACCTGTACTCTGCCTTGCTATCACGGGTGGTGAAACACTGGTAACAAAACAATAAGCCTCTATGTATGTATGGGAAGATATGCACGGATGGGAGGAAGAGGTCCCAGTCTGCTTGTTACTACTCCACACCTCACCATGAGGAACCAGAACCCCATTTAACAGCTCTGTGAACCCCGCACGTGGTGCTGAAGGCAGCATGAGGGAAGGGGCAGGGAGCCACGCGGATTCAGCTCTAAGGATAAACTTCGAAGGGTAACGCACGTAATGAGGGAACGAATCTCAGAAGACAATAACAAGCTTCCGTGCGGGACACAGCGAGGATCTCCTGGAGGGACACCCACCTCTCCCGTGGACGCAGAAGAGGAGTTCTTCCTGCTGAGGCCCTCACCAGAGAAGAGGTCCGGGCGAGCCCGCCGGCCCATCCTGGGCACCTGTGCCAGAGAGGGAAACGCAAAGGGACGAAGGGCACGCAGTTACCGACACGAACGGCTTCAGGTGGCCCGCAGAACAGCGGCCATAGCCGCGGGACAGTCGGAGGGGAACGCGAACACCGTCCCCCAGCCCGCACGGCACGCTGGGGGCGGCGCCCCCCGCCGGCAGCACCCCGGCCCGCTCACCCCCGCCCGGCGGGGCACCTCTGCCCGTTCCCGCTCAGCCTCCATCCGCCGCCGCCGCCGCCGCTTCCGGTACACGGCCCGCCCTGCGTCCTTAGCAACCGGCACCGCGGCCCGCCCCAGCCCGGCCCTCCGCCTGCCCGGCCCTGCAGATAGCGTGGCTGCGGTTGGGCCCCTGCGAGCTGTACCCATTCAACAAGGTCCCGGCCGCCGGTGCTCTGCCTATTTGCTGCATTTTTCTGCTTTCTCTGACACTCCTCACAGCCTCCAGCCATCCTCATTAGCTTAAGCAGCCACCACCCCCTAATTCCGCTGCGGCAGCCGAAGGCTGCTCCCCGCCCGTTGCTCCACGGGTTCTGCCTGCCCGGCTTCGCTGGGAGCTGTGGTCCGGCTGGAGGCCTTTTGGAGGTCTAAAGACGTGTCAGAGAGCCCTCTTTCTGCCCCTTGCCTGCGTTTTCAAGCAGTTGTGCTGTAGCTGTGATGATTCAAGAATTAAGTGAAATGAGGTTTGTAGGCAGAGGCGATAACTTTTTATAAGACCCACTGATGCAGCTGGAGAAAGCCATACACGCAGCACGTCTGTGCCCGAAAGCTTGTCTGTTTTTTCCATCTTTATCAATTGCTCTAATAGAAGCTACTATCTGTCCTTTCACGTTCAAGGAGCTCAGTAAATGAGACGTGGTTTTCCTCCCTTGAAGCCAGGCTGGTTGGGCGCTGTGACACCGTGATCCCCCAGACTGTGGTGATTCTGTGTCAGTGATGGCTCAGTACCCACACCAGGCAGAAGGGCACCACTCACTGTCCCTACACTTCACCACAGGAGCCACAGGCACTCTGCCCTGCATTTCCCATCCCCTTTCCAACAGGCAGCTGCGAAGTCCTGTAGCCCGCAGGAGGGGTAGGAACAGGTCCCCGTGGGTTCACTCACCTGGCCATGCGGAGCAGGATTTGCAGAGCCCTCCAGCACCGTGCTGCTGACTGCTTCTTAACCGAGCCTATGAACAGATCTGTGTCTTGTCCTCCACCTGCACAGAGGAAGCCTGGGGACCCTGAGAAAGCCATCATACCTGAGCCTTGTTCCCAGCCATCTTCAGCATCACACGTAGTTGCGGCGGGAAGCCCACACATTGCTCAGTGGGAGAGAACAACGGCCATCTTAGTTGGGTTGCTGAAGGGCGACTAGCTGGGCTCTTGGCTTGACACGGGACTGCAGGCATCGTGCTGCTGCAGGGAGACACAGCAACCCATAGCTGCCATAGCAAAAGACAGCTGCCCTACCCCCTCCTACAGGACATCTCAGTCGCCCTCGTGTTGACAAAGCTCCCAGCCTTGGATGAGCAGCAATATCATTCACACATCCATCGCAGTATGCCAAGATTCGTACTGACACCTACACCCGGGCCCAGGCATGGAGGAGCTACCCTCATCAGCTCACAATTCCCATTCCTATCTCTGCACTGGTCAATAACTCACCACGTGGCACTGCTGCAAGTGAGCTGCAGCAGCCCAGAGCCACCAGCGGTACGGGTCAGCGTGGCCTCCAATACGTGACCCCTCGAGTGCAATGCTTCCAGCCACCCTATGGGCTCCCACAGAGCCTCTTCCACACCTGGCAGCTGCAGCTGGAGCAGGGGAGCCCAGCAGCAGCAGATCCCCACCAGCCACACTCTCAGCTAGGACCCGTATTGCTGGAAAAGCGTCTCCCCAGGCACCACGCTGGCCACAAGGGCGTTGGGCAGCCCTTCAGCATCCCTAGGGCTCCCGGAGGGCCCGGCAGTGGGCAGCGCGGGGAAGTGCGGAAGGAGGGCAGCGGGCACAGGGCTCACAGGCTGCGGGCAGGCGGGGAGCCAGGCGGGGCGGGTGGGCAGCGGGCCGTGCCCCGGGAGAGGAGAGCCCACGGGGGCCTGAGGGTGTGAACCCAACCAGTGACCGGGGCCGGGTGGGCGCCCGGGGCCGACATCCTGCCCCCCGGACCTCTTCTGCGGGATGCGGGCTCGCGAGGAGGCTGCCCCGGCCCATCCGCGGGCCGCCAGCGCGGGGCCCCGCGGCGCCCACCACCGCCTCTGGGGCCGCGTGCCCCACCGGTCCCCGGCCCCTCCCTCCCCCTCTCGGAAAGAAACCGCATCGGGAAACTATTCGGAGTATTTTTGCCGCTTTTAACGCGATCTCGCCGCTCTGGAAAGGGGCGGAGCGGCGGACCACCGCGAAGGGCCAGACCCCACGCCCGCCCGCCGCCAGAAGGGGGCGCCCGCACGCCGCCGCCGCGGAGGCCGCCTCGGCCACGTCGGAGGGGCCCAGCCCGAGGCGCGGGGCCCGGCGCCGCCGTCCGCGCGGGGGGCGGCGGCGGAGGAGGAGGAGGAGGAGGAGGAGGCGGCGGAGGGCGGCGATCGCCGCGCGCCTGCTGAAGCCATCAGCGCAGCGCCGCGGGCGAAGGCCGGGCTTGGAGCTCCCTCCCCCGCGCGAGCCCCGTCCCGGGGACGTCATGGGAGGGAGGTATAAAATTTCAGCGGCGAGCGCGGCGGCGGGGCAGTGTGCAGGCGGGGCCGGGGCGCGGCGCTGCGCTCGGCCGGCGGAGCCCGCGGGCGGCGCGGCGATGTAGGGCGCGGGGCGCGGCGGGGGCATGCATGGTGCAGCGAGAGGGGCGGGCGCCGCGCTCCCCTCGCGGCGGCGGAGCGGCCCGGCCCGCTGCTGACACGCGCGGCGGCGCGGCGCGGCGGGGCGCTCCCGGCTCCGCGGGGCGCGGGGCGGCGCATGGGGAAGGAGCGCGGCGCGGCGAGGCACGGCGCCGGCCGCTTCCCCCGGCGGAGCGCTGCCAGCTCTTCCTGGAAGTCGTGAGTCGCGCGCGGCGCGGTGAGTTCATGCGCCTCCGCGCCAAGCCCCAGCCCGCGGGATCTGGGGAGGCCGCCGCCGGAGCACCGCCCGGGGCCCCGCGCCCGCCGCTCGCCGCCGCCCGGGGGGCTCTCCCCGGGGGCACCGTCGCCGCCGCCGCCCCCTCGCACATGAAGATGTACGCGCAAAGGGCTCTGGTGCTGCTCTCGCTGCTGAGCTTCGCCACCGTGAGCCTCGCGCTGTCCTCCTGCACCACCTTGGACCTCGAGCACATCAAGAAGAAGCGGGTGGAGGCCATCCGGGGGCAGATCCTGAGCAAGTTGCGGCTCACCAGCCCCCCGGAGAGCGTGGGGCCGGCCCACGTGCCCTACCAGATCCTGGCGCTCTACAACAGCACCCGCGAGCTGCTGGAGGAGATGGAGGAGGAGAAGGAGGAGAGCTGCTCTCAGGAGAACACCGAGTCCGAGTACTATGCCAAAGAGATCCATAAATTTGACATGATCCAGGGCCTCCCCGAGCACAGTAAGCGCCAGGCGCGCAGCGCCCGGAGGGGAGGCCGGGGGAAGCGCGGAGCTGCGGCGAGCGCCCGCGTCCGGAGCGCCGGCGTCGCGTTGCGGGAGGGGGGCGGCGCGGCTCTGGGGCTGAGCGCGGCGTGCGGGGTTCGGAGGGAGCGGGGCTCCGCTGAGTGAGGAACGGGCGGCCCGAGCCCCACCTTTCGGAGCTCTCCGTGCCCAGCGGCGGTGCGCGGTGTGCCCGGCTCCGCGCCGGCTCCGGGAAGGCGGAGGCGCTCGGCGAAAGGCGCCTGCGTGGAGGATGCCGCTCCGGTAGCGGTGGGGGAATCGCGGGCGGCGGGGGTGCCGAGCAGGTGCAGAGCTGGGATTTGCTGGGACGCCCTGAGGAGCGGGGGCGCTGAGGAAACGGACAGATGTGGAGCAGGTGCAGTGCACATGAGCGGGGCCAGATGCAGGCACTAAGCAGATTCAGGTGCGGGAGCTGAGCGGATGCAGATGCGAAGTCAGAGGGCGAGCAGACACGAACCCCAAGTAGATCGCAGATGCGGAGCAGATGTAGGCACTGGCAATCCCTTTCCGTCTGTGCTTAGAATCTCTTCGGATGGGAAGATGTTGGTGGGCGCACAGTCCACCGCCCTCCAGGTGTCCCCTCATGGTGGAGTGCGGTGCTGGGGGCGCAATCGGTGCCGGCAGCCCTGGGGTGGAGCTGGGACTTGGTGCAGGCAGCTCCAGAATGCGGCTCCTCTGCCAGGTTTATGTTAATCTTGACATATGATGAGCTGGAATCAGAGCTGCGATATGGTAATGCAACAAATTTCACTTAATCTCTAGCAGACTACACTCCATATGGTTATATGATTAGCTCTCAGTTCAGGAGGCGCTCAGACTCAAGGCACAGAAAATGCACAGAGTATTCACGGCTTTCCCATATTTCAACGTTTTTGACTCACCAAAATGTTGTGAAATTCTATAAATATATGTCTGCAAAATGACACTGATGCGGTGTGAGCTGGTGTGCTCTGAAGGAGGAAACTGGAAAGCAAGGCGGTTGGTCATGAATACAGAATGGGTTTGGGTGAAGGAGGGGAAGAAGAAGGAAGATGTGTGTGAGGAGCACTGAGGCAGTGGAGAGGGACAGTGAGATGGGTGTGAGAAAAGCTTGGGGCAGCAGTGGGTGCTGCGGGTGAGATCACTGCGAGGAAACTGTCGCGGGCTCAGCCACTGACCACCACATGCAGGATAACCTCACAGTGCCTTTGGAAATGAATGAGCCTGCCCCGGTCTCTCTTGGTGCCACAGCAAGGTGCAGAGCACTGAGCCCGTGTTGTGCTGACACTGCATTCTACGCAACCCCTCTGCCCAGAGAAGAGAGGGTGTGTGGGTTGGTCACAGAGGCCAGCCCCAGGCAGGCTGTGGTGTTGAGAGACACTCCTCTTCAAACCTAGGGAGTTTCACTGCATGCACCGTGGCTGTGTTTGGCCCCGTGTCTTCAGAAGTGGCTGATGTTCAACTTTCCCATGGCTCTGTCACTCTGCCAGGTGGTGATCTCAGAGCAGCTGGAGCCAAAGCCAGGCTCCTCTGGGGGGAAGGGGAGGATGGCTCCATTGAGGGAACTGAGAATGATAGAGATGAGTTCAAAATGTGCACACATGCACGAACTGTTCTAGCTCCAGAGTATTAGTCAAGCAGTTTGTTGGCTCAGAGAACTTGTATTTCTCCAAAACCCAAGGCCCAACAGTGAGGAAAGCTGAGGAGCAAAAATAGCAGCAGGGATAGCCCAGGCCTTCTAGGAAGGAAGGACTTCCAGGAGCCGGTCTCTGTCCCCAGTCTGGGCTGCTGGGTGGTTCAGGGAATCGTCTTCCTGCCATGCTTGTGGGACACACTAATTTACAAGGAACGTTTTCTAAGAGTAGCTCGCACTCATTTCAGGGCGCTCCTAAATCTCATGGGGGTTAGATTCAAGCACGGGAAGCTCCTGCAGAGGCTCTGCAAGTGGCTTTACTCACCTTCCGGAAGAACACGGTACTGTCTCCCAAGCTAGCATAAGAGAGGAGACGATTAAAGCTCTGCCTCTTTGGTCCAAGCGTGTTTTCTGTCCAAACCTGCTGCCTGCAAAGTTCCAGAAGGATCTGTTTTTCCTCCTGAGTTACACAGCTTTGACATTAAGCACTTTTTGGTAGCAGTGGTGTGGCACAGAGAGAGGTGATACCGGCCTGCGGCCAGCCAGCCCTTCTCTGACATCAAAGTCCAAGCAGACTGCAGTCAGCTGTCACAAGGCATGCCAGGATCAGCAGCCATGTGGGATTGGTGGAGAACCTGCACCTCCCTGAAAGCAGTGATTGGAAGAGGGGAGTTCCCAGAGAATGTGGTCCTTGTGTCCCATCCTCCACTCCAAGGTCCTGCTAGTCCCATTCTCTTCTATCAGCAGCTCAGCAGTTGGCTAGACTCCACAGTCATAGCAGGGTCTGATCATGAAGATACAGCCTGTCATGTCAGGCAGACTGCTGTGGCATAGATTTCCTTCTCTTGGCCTTATTACAGACACTGAGTGTTGTGGATTGGAGGAGCTTGCAGGAATATTGCTTCTAGGCTCTGTTCTTTGCTGGTATCTGGGCAATTCCAGATCCTGGTGTATTAATGTGCCCTGAGCTGGGACTGGACTGAGTTCCCTGAAAACATCACTTAGCTGTGCACACCTCTTAAGGATTTTGCTCGAAAAGCAGAGATCTTTCTGGGGGTGAGACCTGCATTCTGGACATCTGGCTGTAAGAAGCAGGCTCCAACCTTGCAGTGGTCAGAATGAAACAACAGCTCCATCTCCTCCATCACAGGGGGCTTGTTCCCAGGGCACAAAGGCAACACGAACCTGCTACGTTAGGGAAGGAAAAACAGCTCTTACTGTTCCCACCAGGAAGGTCTCCAAAACACCATTAGAAGTAGGTAGGAGGCATTGCAGTGATAGCAAGAGAATACTTGGCCATTCATCTCTTATTAGCATGGCTGCCTCACTGAGCCAAAAAACTTAAGAAGCTGACAAACAATAAATGATTTTGTCTCTCATCTGCACTGTGCTGTAAGACCAGATTTACAGTCTCTAAATAGATTATCAGATAAAGTACCAATGTTGTATATGGACTGTGGGCTAGGCTGGCCACTGGTCTGATCTGGAGGCACTTGTAGTGATTGGTGGAATACCCCCTCACAGACAAGCAGTTGGCTCAGAAATGGAAGGCCAGGCTGTTAACAGCGCTATTAATAGGGCAAGCATTACAAAACAGCTTAAGGGGGTATAAAAACACAGTATCCACCTAGGTCTAACAGAACATTAGCAGTGTTAGACTTCAGCTAGAAAGATGCCCTTGAGCACATAATGAAATCAGAGCTTGCTGGTCTGTGCTTATCTGTGGCACAAACCGGTCACAGTGGTGGAGTCCCCATGGCGGGTGTCCTCTCCCGGCTCAGTGCCCTCTGTGCTGTAGGGCTCTTGGGCTGAATGTGCCAGCTTTTTGCTGCAATGGGTCTGGTCTCCTGGGGCTGCAAAAATCTCAGTCTTTAACAGCAGGCAGAGATGTTCACAGGTGGAAAAGCTGTTCCATTCAATAGTAAGCCTCAAAACAAATTTCAATGTGAGCATCTGGTCATTAGCTTATTGAGTAAAACTTTAGGTCCCTAAGAATGCACATTTGTGAACTGCCAGGCTCCTGCTTGCTAAATCTGGGTGTAGCACAAGAGGAAGACCTTCAGCTTCATCAAGATGACTCCAGAAGTGAATCACTGTTGCTCAAAACAGAATTTGGCATGGGAGATGACCCTATGTTCTCAGACACTGTTCCACCAACAGCCCATCTTCAGAACTTGTCTCTGTGGGACACGGGTGCTTTGAAGACAGGGGCCAACTCCAGGAATACAATTTCAAGGTTGCCAGGTCTTCTAGCCTAGTTGTCACAGGCTGGAACTATGGCTTAGAAAAAGTGATTTTTATGTGTGTGGTTTTGCTTTTAATTAAAAAATAAAAATAAAAACAAAACAAAACAAAAAAACCCACAAATATCAGCTGATACAAGAGCCTGGTGTTGCCTTGGAGAACAGCCAGAGGTCATATGAGAGGCTCTGCAGGACTCCAAATAGATCTGCACGTGGGTGTAGAGCAGGAGTTGCTGTGCTTTGCCTGCAGGAAGCTTTAAAGCCTGAATGATGCTACAGTCTTGAAGGCTAAGAGAGGTCAATAGGAAAGGAGCAACAGGGATCATTGCTTTTTTCATGGTCCCAATGAAGAGATGCTCATTTTCTCTTGAGGAAACGTGGTTTTTACCTGCACTCTTTTGGGGCATCTGTGAAGTGGATTTTTCTGCTCAGCAGGCGCACATCCAGGCAGAGCCTTGCTGTGCTATTTCCTCCTCGTGTGTCTGATCTCTGCAGGCCTCACAGCAACCTCTGTCCCCAAAGAACTCTGTATCAAGTACTATCCATGAATTCCTCCTCCAGGTCATGAGTGAGAACTGACCTTAAAACCCAGTTCCTTTAGTACGCACTGGAGAGTCACTGCTCCAAAGATGTCTTCTGCACCTCAAACTTATCACAGAATCATTGCACATGGAAGGGACCCTTACACTCCATCTAGTCCAACTCCCTGCAATGAGCAGAGGCACCTGCAGCTCCATCAGGTTGCTGAGGGCCCCATCCAGGCTGATCTTGACTGTCTCAGGGATGGGGCAGCCACCACATGTCTGGGCAGCCTGTTCTAGCGCCTCACCAAACTTCGTGGACACTTCTCTGGCTTTCATTACAGACCTTGACATTGTCTCCTGTAATAAGATCACTTTCTGTGTCGCTTCACGTCTCCAGCATGAGCACAGACTTACACCATCGTGGTTACTGGGAATGGGCCCCACAAGGAGCAAAGGAGGTTGTCCCCTTGTGTTAGTTGGGGTTGCATTGACAAATGCAGGAAATGCATTACAAGCATTATCAACATGCTCTACTCATCAACATGAGTAGAGTTGGAAGAAACAGAGTTAAGAATACTGTGATTGGTCACCACCGATTCTCTGGCTTGTAGCATTGAAATAATGATGGCAGTAGCGAGAAGATTTTCAGAACATTCCAACATAGAGCAAATTAGAGCTAATTCCTCCTGCCATCTCTTTAACCAGACAACCGAACTTGAAGGTGATGAGATGTTTAGCCGGAAGCTCTTTCTCAGTCACTTCTAGCCTGAAATTCTTACCCTCTCCCTCTTTTTTTTCTCCTAGATGAGTTGGGCATTTGTCCAAAAGGTGTCACCTCCAATGTGTTCCGCTTTAACGTGTCCTCAGCAGAGAAGAACAGCACCAACCTGTTTCGAGCAGAGTTCCGGGTGCTACGTGTGCCTAACCCGAGCTCCAAGCGCAGCGAGCAGCGCATTGAGCTCTTCCAGGTGAGTATCTTTCTCACCTTCCTCACTGCCTCAGGCCAGAACAGCTTGGCTCCATAGTGACTGTCCCAGCTTGTGGGTGCAAGGCCACAGGTAAGAGGGAGAAGAGATCCCATACTTTGCTCCAGGCTTCTTCTGGCATGTAAGCAGTGATACAGACACATTTTTTTTCCTGTCTCAGTGTGGTACTGTCCTTTTCCCCACTCACATTGTCCAGTGGTTGTGGGTACTGTGAATTATGCAGCTCTTTTCTATACTGAGAAGGGGTTGGAAGAGGATCTCCTCACCAGCAGAGAAGCCCTGACCCTTCTGCCTAAGTCCTTTGGCAGAGTTGTTCCTCTGAGTGTTGCAGTACAGTACAATTGGTGCTAATCCAATGGGTGGAGCTCTCTGACTTTCACAGACTTACTGGAAAATAAATCCTTGCTTTCAGTGTTCCTTTCATCAGCAGTTCTTTGGGGACAGTTCCTGGCACCTTTAGTGCAGGTGCTCATCTGGAGTTTGGTTTGAACTCTTGGTGTCTGCTGGCAAGATAAGGTCTGGTTCAGGTTTGGAAGTGGTCTCTGGCCATGCTGGATCGCACAGCTAATGGTGTAGTTCAGCATCCAGGCAGCATATTCCCACAGGCTGCTGTCTGTTTGCTATGCAGTAACAATGCAGCTAAAATTGCCCTTTAGCTGTTAGCTCTTAAGGACCACTTGGAATTCATCTTTAAAAGGCAGAGCAGTTCTCCAGCTAACAGATGATAACAATTGCTAACAGACAACCCCAAAGCTTCTCCACAGGCTCAGTGTTGTGTGGAATGAACGTGGGGTCCTGCAGCAAGGAGCACTTTGCACAGGCTGTTGGTGTCTGTCTGGAAATAGGATGTCAGAGCAGGGGGTGTGTTCTCCAAACTTGATCCACCCTGGTGTGCTTTGATTGATGTTGAAGTGTAGAGGACACATGAAAATACCACTTTGTAGGACTCGAGAGACTTGTCGGACAAGGGATCCATGGCTAGATGCTCATTTACCCACTGCTGTTTTACTCTGAAATGCAGACCCACATTGCACACGTGAATACAGAAACAAAACCACCCACTAGATCTACCACCGTATACTTGTGCTTCTGAATGTGCACCCTGAAGCAAGGATGAACTGGGAGAGGTGAGCTGCTTGGGATCCAGAAGTACAGACTGGAGAAATAGATTGGTTGTGAAGCATGTCCCTCTAATGTGCCAGGGTATTCCTGGTGTTGCACGTGCTGGGACTCACCTTTCAAATTTGTTTCTAGCAAGCTGTGGAAAAAGAAGGACACAGAGCTGTTCCTTCCTTGTGCACAGCACTGGCTCACTCTCTACCGCTCCTTCTATCACAGATCCTGCGGCCGGATGAGCACATAGCAAAGCAGCGCTACCTCAGTGGCAGGAATGTGCAGACGCGGGGCTCCCCTGAATGGCTGTCCTTTGATGTCACCGAGACCGTGCGTGAGTGGCTTCTGCACAGAGGTAGGGGTCACAGTTGGACTGGGTGTGACAGCATCCATAGAAGCGTTGATCGGTGTCAGGAGTATCTTCTCAGGAGCACCACTTAAATAGGGGGCAGCTTCATTTAGGTTGACAAAAAGCCTTCCGCCAGAGAACTGCCTCTGTGTAATATTTGCTCCCTTCCTAGCTCTGTCCTGGAGTATCCACTGTGTAACTCTGGGGGCTGAGTCAGAATACGATCTCATTCTCTGGAGGAGGAAATTGTTCTCAGTGAGAGACGCCTGGGACTTCTTTTGGTTCTTTGATTCTAAGTCCAGGGGAATCTGTCTGCTGGTCTAATCTATCGCTTGTAACACATAGAAAATGAGGATTGCTCTGGTTGAATTTTCTTACGGGATAGAGAAAATTTATTAGGAAAAAACAGCAAGGATCTTGGTTTCTTTAGCTGTTTACAGCTTGGCAGGTATAAAGGTGAGGAAATACCAGAGTCTGACACACCTAGACAGAACATACCTCTGCCACCGCTGGGCAGCCCAACAGATAGTTACAGGGCAGCTCCCTGCAAGAACACTGATCCCATTCACAGCTGGAGCATAGGCACCATGACTCACCGCTGCATTGGCCTCACAGATAGAAGCTAGGTGCCACTGAAAACTGGAATGCAGGCACTGGCAAGCAGCCGCTCCCTGGAAGGGTAAGCTGTGAGCTCGTAGGCTCCTCCTTTTTGAAGCAATCCCAGTTGTGTCCTGATGGTTGGAGTTCAGTGCTGGAACTGCGGTGAGCTCTGGGCAGGCACAAGCTAGTTGACAGACATCAGATATGGTGCTTAGGAAAAAAGGTGCTAGGCACCTTGTCAGTGCCCCAGGGAGCCAGATGTTTTAATTCATGACACAATATAGAAAAGAAGCTTTCATAAGAGCTGTATGTTCCGTGGGTCAGGCCCACACAGCGTGATGGGTCCAGGAAGTTATTATGAAAATAGACTTGCCTCTGGAAAGTCTGCGAGTGAGACCACTAGCAGTTCAACAAAACAGGAGGCTGCAGCTGCTGAGAAAAATGCTTCAAGTGAAATTACTTGTCCATATCGAACTCACTCACTTTCAGATCTCTCCTCCAGACGCTAACCAGAAGCCAGATAGTAGACAGGTACTGAGGGTGGCAAATTTGATTCAGTACAGATACACAACACAGGCCAACTTTGCATAATAGTTACTTTCTAGTGGAACTCTTCAAAGCTCTCAAGTGCCTTTGGATGCTGAACAGCCTAAAAAATGTAACCAGAAACAACTTTCTCACCTGCTCTGGAAGGTCCCTTTAGCAAGAGTATACATGGCTTTTGGCACAAGTGAAGCCACAAGATTCTGCTTCCCATTCTCCTTTCTAAGTCAGCTCCTGTTTCCCAAAGTGAGGAACCTTCACTGTGAGACTGATCCCTGGTCTGGGGGCCACAGCACAGCACACGCCCTCTGTGGAGATTCACTGTAGCTGTTCCACCTGAGGAATACTGTTTTTCAGAGTCCTCTCCTTTTTTGCAGAGTCCAACCTTGGCCTGGAAATCAGCATACACTGCCCTTGTCATACTTTTCAGCCCAATGGCGACATCTTGGAGAATTTACATGAGGTCTTGGAGATCAAATTCAAAGGTGATAAAGAGCTGGGCTTGGGGAGGCTATTGGAGGGAAAGCCATGAGTGTCTGGAAAAATGAATAGGTCTTCCTTTGCATATTTGAGGATTTCAGCCCTCATAACATTTGGCTTAAAGCATACACACCACTGGGGTTTGCATGTTGATCTTACGAGTACACCCACTTCAAACCTAGGTTAGAATTGAGAGAAAAGTGCAGTCTGGGTGGGGTTTGTGTGCGTTTCTGCAAAAGGAATAATTTTGTATTTCAGTGTCTCTCCGGGAAGTTCAGCTTGATGGATTCTCAGATTTCCACAGAGGCTCTGCTTTCCAGTTAGGGTGACTGAAACACAAGGAAGTCAGGCATCCTGTGTGAGGTGGCCTAGAGAGTCAGTGGCTTGGCTGGCCTAAGATGTAGGAACCTCCTGGCTTGCAGCCCTGGGCTGCAGCCACTGGCCCCCACAGGCTCAATTTCTGAGGCTGTTCTGCAGAGTGCCAATGATCTGACATCTTCTTTAAGCCATTCATCTTCTTGCCTGTCCTGGGACCGAAGCCAGGAGCAAGTGGGATGGATTAATGGCCCCACCAGCAGTTTGCAAATGGTAAAACAGGTGGCCCACAGACCTCTATTTCAGCCCTGCAGCAGTCAGATTCACCAGAAGTAAAGAGTACCCTAGAAGGGAAGAAGTCCCAGAGTGAGTACATGTGGTGCCTGAGTCTCTTTTGCCCTGGTTCAGGGCAGGCAGAGGGTGTTAAGCGTACTGAAAAGTCTTGTTGCGTCCCTCACTTCCATACTGATGTCCTCTTTGTGGATTCTGTTTCTGTCTGAAGGCATTGACAGTGAAGATGACTATGGCCGTGGGGACTTGGGGCGCCTGAAGAAGCAGAAAGACTTGCATAATCCCCACCTTATCTTGATGATGTTACCCCCACATCGCCTGGAGAGCCCAACACTGGGAGGCCAGAGAAAGAAGCGGGCCCTGGATACCAACTACTGCTTCCGGTAAGTGAGAATCCTGCCAGTGGCTGGGACCCATGCCTGAGGTGGGAAAGTGTGGTGAGACTTCACATCACCGGCAAGGCAGTGCCTGCCGAAGGGGCTGCAGGTCACCATAGTACTGCAGGGGCCATGTGAGCAGCACAGCTCAGCTCAGCTCGTGCTCCTCGCAGCCTCCAAGAAGGGGATGCTGGCTGGCCCAGCAGTCACTTTTGGCCAAGTTTCTGGGTAGAGGGAGGCTTGTGATCAGCCTCATGCAGCACAGCCTGGGCAGAGACCAGACCAGTGGCTGAACTGCCTGGCAACATGTGCAGGCAGTGCCAGGCTGCTGGCCTGACAGCTTCTGCCAAGCTCTGCCACTCCTCTGCACCCAGTGCAGGTGAACACTATATCCCACTGGGCAACACTCGTCCTGGTCCTTTTGCTTCGGAAGCTGCTTCATACAAGTACAAAGAAGATCACTTTTAGATTCATTTTGTGTCCATTATGTGTTTCAGGAACCTGGAGGAGAACTGCTGTGTGCGTCCTCTTTACATCGACTTCCGACAGGATCTGGGCTGGAAATGGGTCCACGAGCCTAAAGGCTACTTTGCAAACTTCTGTTCGGGCCCATGTCCGTACCTCCGCAGTGCAGACACCACTCACAGCACGGTACATCCAGCATATTATCCTTGTGGCCCTGTCACCCCTTTCCTCCCTCAGTCTGATGGCATTTGGTCTCTTCAAAGTAGCAGAAGCAGTTTAGATCAATACCTGCAAAAAACTACAAGGAAACTGCAGGAAAGAGTGTAGTAGTTCAGCGGGGAGAAACAGTCTTCCTATGGAGTCAATACTGAGTCCATGCTTCCAGCTGAGGAGGAGGATGCTGTCTCTTGTATGAGATGGGGAAGCAGCAGGACTTAGGATACTTATTTGGTAGTGGCCAGTTTGAGTTGTTCAGATCAAACATCAACTCTGTTGGTTGTATTCTGCATAATTTTTTCCTCTAGTTTTCACTTGGCAGAGGAATTTTTCTACACACATGTTGTGCAAAACTGCTGAGCTATGGCACACACCTGCTGCCTACTACCACGCGGGCAGCTGTAGCCCAAAAGGGTAGGGGAGCCATGTCCAAGTGAACATGGCTATGCAGCAAGCTTCCCTTTTCTGCACCAGCATTATTTCCAGCTGTATAAATCCCACCTGACAGGGAGGAACCCACAGGGCTGTGAAATTAATGAGTAAAACTAGCAGAAAGGAAATATTTTCAGGTAACTTATACATAACTTCTGTTTAACATGAGTACATTGGGCAGTCTTAAGGAAGAATACCACCTGAGCTTCGCTACTGTCTAGAGCAAAAAAAAAAAAAAAACCCTAAAAAACAACAAAAAACCCGAAAGCAATAGAAAAGTATGGCCATGGAAGAAGAACCAAGAGGAGAACACAGACTAATGAGCAGACAGTTCATTCCTAAGCAAGAAAAACCGGAGAAGAATCCTGAGCTACTGTCTGCAGAAGGGAAAAGGCAGCAAACCAGATATGGCAACAGCTCGCTGCAAATTAGCTTCAGGTTTCATTAAAAAAAAATCTGGAAGAAGCAGATTCAACTGAAGAATAGTTGATTGGGTAGAGATGATACCACAGGAAAGATGCTAACATTTTCTTGGCAGCTTAAAGAATCTGCTTAAAGAAGCTGCAAAGTTTGCTGAAGCTAAAAGACTGCTATTGGTGGGAGTAGATCTCAGGGAACGAAGGAATGGACAGGTGCTGGGTGTGAAGCACAAGACAGGACAGCTTGAATGAATAGCTTAGGAGAGGTAACATGCATCAGTTGGAGCTGAGGAACTCTAACAGATACTCAACTGAATCAGCGTGAGATTTTAATACAGTTCCTGATACTCTCTTACTGAGCAAGAAGGAAAATCAAGTGGTAAAGTCAGCTGAGTGATCCCAGCAAGCTTCAGAACAATACAGCTGCTGACAGCTTGCCAGCACCACCTAGGAAGAACATGTTGAAAAGCAGATTTCTCACCAGTCTCTTTAACCCACTGTCTCTGTTGAAAACAGCGGCTCCAGTGCACATAGCACCTATGTGATACAGCCTGTACCTCTGCTCAGTACCCCTGTGATAGCACCTATGTGATACAGCCTGTACCCTCAGTACAGGGTTTCTACCAGAAGTACTGGAATTAGACGGATCTGCATGATAGAACAGAATGTCTCCTTAGCACCTCTCACCCTCCAAGTCTGTAAAACAGTTAGCAGACAATGTGCAGGACCCTGTAATTTAACCCAGACAGGTGCTATGAGCCAACAGTAGTGCAGGTAGGATTGTGTCTTAGCCCCACAATTCAAGATGTTGCTTACCACTGAAGAGCAGCCAGCTCTGGGAAGACACATGGCAGCTCTTTCATGGTGGTTACATGGCTGGAGTGTACAGTTGTCTGTGGGCTTGGGCCAGCTGGGAGAATGAAGCCAGTGGGGTCCCACAGGACACTGTCCTGGCTCCAGCATTACAGTGTAATGACTTGGAGGATGAAGTGGAGAAAGAAAGCATCAGACAGTTCAAAGCTGGGAGGGAACTGCGGCTACTCAAGAGGACGGGCATCCATCCAGCGCTATCTAGAGATGTTGGTTGAAATAAGCAGCGTTGATTTTCTTTGTTCTGGTTTCTGTAATAGAACCAAAGACAACGCAGCCTCAGGCTGGTTACACCCTGACTTATAAGCAGAAGTGGCACTATCCACTGTACCAAATTAGAGATTAAGCAAGTGAACTACTTGTACTTCTTCCACCCTTAGGCATCAGCAAGTCTACATTGCTACGATTAAAAAGAAAAAGGCTCTGGATCAGGCCTGGGCAGGAGCAGGCCATGATCAGGACGTGATAAGAATATTAGTCACATCAGGGAAATGCCCCTGATTAGCGCAATCCAAATACCTAGAGACCTGTTTGCTTGCAGTACCTTCTTGTTCTCTTAAATGGATTCCTGACTTTGTCATCACATTTAAATTTGTTTCCACAGGTACTGGGCTTGTACAACACGCTGAACCCTGAGGCATCTGCTTCACCCTGCTGCGTCCCACAGGACCTGGAGCCACTGACGATCTTGTACTATGTCGGGAGGACACCCAAAGTGGAGCAGCTCTCCAATATGGTGGTGAAATCCTGCAAGTGCAGCTGAAAGGCACCCTGGGCTGCCCAAAGCCTAGAGAAACTGTCAGTATCCATTCTGTTCCAAGGCTAGCACTAAAGGAGCTGGGGGTCAGAGACTATGCATGCAGAGGGCCGAGTGCTAAACCCTGTGGCTTTGGGTCTGGCAGTCCTTGGGAATCTCTTCTGGAACATTTCTCGGTCTTGTTGCCAGTGTCGCCTTCCCTCTGGGAGTTACTTTGACGACACAAAGGCCACACTCCAAAATGACTGGACAGTTGATGCGGAAGAGAAAGACAAAGTGAAGGAACTGCTGTGTATTTGAATGCTGGGATAGTTGAATTGGGAAGGCAAGGAATGAGAAAGAGCAGTTAAAAGGAGGAATTGGAAATGGAGCAGTTTCCCCTTCTTGTTGTAGCTCCCTTGGGACCTCTGCCCTCCCCAGTGGCCTGAAGAATTACGAAGGTTTTCCCTCCTGCAGGAGAAAATCCTGGAATTTTCTTTAGAGAAAGAAAATGCACCAAGAAGAGAAGCTGCTCAGAGAAGAGATGCTCAGAGATACACACAGACTTACGTTCCTCAGAACTGTGATCCAGGAGGCCTGTAACTATAGTTGTGTTTCTGCCAGACCTGTAACTTCAGTTGGCAGACCCTGGCTATTGGTTTCCAAATGCAAACTGCAAGGCCCCCATTCAGCCTGCTGAGGGTGGGCAAAGGCAAGCAAAGAGGGTGCTGAGCCCATTTTTAGGAGGACTGATGTCTCTATTCAGCTCTTTTCCCTTTCTGGAGTTTCTGAAAGATGGCTTCTGGGTCAGGGCAAGAGCATTATCTGGGGAGTACCTGGATTTTGGAGCCATTCACTCATGATCTGATAAGACCCTGAGGACCTTTTGTCTGTTGTGGTTTGTGATCTCAACGTGGCCCAGGCCTCACCTGCCAAGACTTAAAAAAGAAAAAATATTAATCTCAAAAACATTGTAAAAAATAAATATTTTGGGGGGGGAGATGGTCGTTTTTTTCTTCCCTCACCTTCCCTCCTCCCCCTACAGGGATACTGTTGAAGGGTTGGATGTTTTTTTTGTTTCTAAACTGCTACTACTGTGGCATACTTGGTCACTTTAAAATCTTTCCCTTTTCCTGAGTATCTCTTCAAGGAAATGGGCAGAATTTAGGTCAGCCAGAGAGCTCAGAATGGAAATTCCTTTGTACCTTCAAACAGTGTCTGCTGTGTATGTGCCCTGTCCTTCTCATGTCCCTCTGACAGACATGTCACCTCTGACATCTGATTTTGATAGATTTATATAAAGCACCCCTCAAATATAAAACATTTCCCTGAGTACTGTTTAAATAATCAGGGCATTGCAGTTGTCACAGCTGACAAAAATCATACATCCATTGGAATATATAAGTTCTGCCAGTACAGACTTGTACACAAAGGCCAGCCTCCTCACATTTACCATGAACATTTCATACACTTACAAAATGTTCACAGATGTGGCCCTGGCAAGTAATCAACATACTGTTTTTTAAAAAGTGTGCTTTTTTCAGCCACAGATACTCCAAAAATTACAAACCTCTAGTACTTGCTTGCATGTCAGATGAGACACAGGCTGCCTCTCCTTCAACCACAACTACTTAATGTTCTAAAGACCACAGAAATTCCTCCCTGTCCCTTCCCACTTCCTGGTCCCCAGCAGTTGAATGTCACGACATGGAACAACTTAATTGCTTGTGGCCAGGGCTCTGCATGGTCAGCTTGGAATGCAGCTCCTGGTCCTGCACTTCAGTAGCTGCTTCCATACACCTTGCCACAATGCTGCCGTAACATGTAATCACAAACATCTCAGCACATCCGTTAAAAAACTCCTCCTCCATCACCAGCTGGTAAGATCAGCAAGGGTGGGTCAGCAGAGGGAGCGTGCCAGGCTGCATGACATTTTGGCTGGGGCACACGTGCTCTGAGAAAGGCACTCCCCAGTGCTCAGCTTTATCCCTTTCATCTCCCTGGGGCTCCTTGACCTGTCTTCTTGGTGTAATGATGAAAATTACCACTCTGATCAGGCCTGCAGCACTAATTTATTGCTGTGCAGCTCTCCATGCCCATGCCTGCCAAGGGAGGGAGCAGGTAAATGCATTGCAACTTCACTACCATCCTGATAGACAGTCCAGAAATTTAGTGGCTGCCCTGGGGAAGGGAGGGAAATCCAGATGCCAGTTGGCACAGAAATTCTCTCTAATCTCCTTCTAGCAGCAGCAGCCCCTGGGGAGGTTTTGGTTTACAAGCTACAGTCTGTTCCTTGGTCATTGTTCCTCGTGAGCCCTGTGCTGGCTCTGCTGCCTATCCAACTGAAGAGCTTTCTCGCTAGTGAGGGGAAAAAAGCACAAGAAGGGGGAGCTGCAAAGAGCTGAGCAAGAACACGAGCTTCACAGTCATACGTGGCACTTGGAGCGTGCCAGAACCTCCCACAGATTAACCCTGGCAGGCCCCTTGAGGTGAGCCTGCGTTGCTAGCCTTGTTCACTGCTGCTCAGTGGCAGGGAGGGGCGGCAGAGGAAGCAGGCCACTGCTGAACTGCTTGGAAAGAAGGCAAAATGGAAGGGAAGGCAGGAGAGAGGATTCCCAGGGCGTTCAACCAGTTAGGATTCAGGTAACCTCCTGGGCACAGTAGTCTTCCCGAGTCAAACACTCCCTTCAGTTACTCATCTCTCCAGACTGGAGAGTTTCCTATCAAATGCAGTTTCCTATCTGCGTTTGAGAATTAGATTTGTAAGATAGGCTCCAAATTCATTTTCTTACAGTTAAAATAGCTTCCTTAGGGTTGTTTGAGCTATAACTTAGCATCAAACTATACTACCCACATGGGGTTAATAAGAGATTGAATCCACTCCTGGGCCCGGGCTTACTAAAACATTTCAGGACACTAGTGTGAGAAGGACCAGCAGATAGAGAGTTCTCTATCTGCTCTGTTACTAGGTGGCAAATTGACAAAGACAATGGGAATGAAAAAGTGGGTTCTTCACTGCCAACAATGAATACAGCTCCCAACAGTTCCCTTTTGTTATTCCCAGGAACAAACAGAAGCTGATGAAAACAATCCCACCACACTTTCCCTCTTTTTAACAAAGATCAATGGTTTGAAAAAGTGAAAAAACCACTATTCTG
Source organism: Meleagris gallopavo (assembly GCF_905368555.1). Lineage (NCBI taxonomy): Eukaryota > Metazoa > Chordata > Aves > Galliformes > Phasianidae > Meleagris > Meleagris gallopavo. The sequence continues at coordinate 38,111,937 of NC_139408.1, read as the reverse complement.
CACTGCCATGGGGAAGATCCTACCCAGACAATCAAATCGCCATCTGTGTAGTCCTGTTTGTCTGTGGCATACTCCATTACAGCATGCAAGAAGTCTAGAACCCAAACTTGAACACTTTGTTTTTCAGGCTGTTGTGCAATACAGAGCTCTGTAAGGGACACTGCTTCTGTAAGTGCAGGAACATACACTGATATTTCAGCAAATCATGCACTTTTTGCAGGCTAAATGAGTCTTTGTTCTCTGGTCTGTGGTGCTGGATGGTCTCTAGCTATCTCAGAACACTTACAAAGAAGCAGTAAAACATCTCAGTTACTGCTGTACAAACAGGAGTATGCCCCTTGGTGCTTCACCTTTCCAGAACCAATAGGCATCAGTACTTATAGTAAACAAGACAGACGATGTCCAAAAGCAATCAAAGACAAAAAGGCAAACATACGTGTTCACTTCTCCAGCAACATCATGGCTCTGTTTTGCTCTGTCCTGTGATGTCTCACATCTCTTTCTGCTGTAGTTATACAATTTCCATTCTCCCTGTTAACAGATCCTTTGCTTACTTTTCAGTCTGCTATGAAGCTTTCCTTACCAATGACGAGGGTGTCCTTACCAGCGCAGAAATAAAGGAGGTCTCCCTGCTCAGATCACTTCATCAGTGAAACCACTACAGTCACCTCATGGCACAATAGAATCCATTGCCTACGATGTCTTATGAGGCAGATGTCTTCAATACGATCCAAGGTCCAGTGCAGGACAGGTTGAGCATCACAGTGTGAGCAGGATACAGCTCAAAGAGCCAGGTCCATTGAAGAGGAAGGGGTCCTTTTGCACTGCTTGTGTTTCTAGTAGCATACAAAGCATCAAGTATATACTAATGAGTTTTCTTCTCTTAATATGTGATTGGAAAGCAATAAAATCTATCAAGAAAATGCAGTTTTCAGTTTTCAAAGGTATTGTACCTACACACTTGCAAAACTATACTGATTTGCAATAGCGCAGAAAAATAGATAGCTGTCAGGGCTGTCTAAAAGCTACATTAATTGTGTTTTTGAATGTGATATAGATAGAATGATAGAGTGCCTTATAATTATTTAAAATGTCTATTAACATTTTTTAAAATTCAGAATCATTAGAATATATTGGTCAAGAGCTATATAAAAATAATAACATGTGTACTATGATATTTAGCAAATGAACATTTGAACATTCAGGTCTCTGCTTTACAAATGTTTTCTTTCATTTCTAGGGAAGTCATTTAAGCCCTTTTTCATTCTTTATGCAGCTCCACAAGTGACAGAGAGATGCAACTAAGCTCAGTGTCTTTAGTCCTCTCTTGAATAGAGGCTTCTGATACCCTGTACGAATGCAAGATCCTTTATCATGCAGCAAGTCAAAACAGAAGAGACAGTTTTACTTATTGGGAATCAAAGTGTCTTAGAAATGAATGCAGATACACCACTGAGAAACACAGCAAATGAAAATTGCCAATTAATGTTTGTCAATCTCACTCTTCTCTGAAAAACAGTATTGCACTTGAAATTCTGTAGTTGTGCTTATGCCTGTAGTTTCAGAAATAGCATTACGCAGTACCTTGGATGTCACAGTGTGTTTCCAAGAAAGACCAATTTCAAAGATTATAGACATCAGTTACTCAGCTGCTTTTAGAACATCCATCCCTAGGACTGAGATGCATACAGAAGATGGCAGAATGGTCTGCAGGCATTCAACCAATCAGCTGCTCCCCTTCTGGTACTGGGCTATGATTTCATGGAAAATACACTTAGGGATAAGGACCTTTATATCTAGTACAAAATAGAAGTACTTTAAAGCTGTGGTTTGTAGCAAAAAAATCCCACATGTTATTGGCCTTCCACTTCCTGCGGGCTTGCTGAATAGCTTTCAGGCAGAAGCTCTGTCCCCTGTGGTATATGCTGGCACTGTTGAGTTACACCAAGGAATACCACTCTTTCAAGCAAGCAGGAGCTTCTGAAGACAGACATTTATTTCTCCTTTCAGGGGGATAGTGGTCTTTGTGCAGAGTGATGTTCTTTACATCTCATTCCACTTAACTGGCTAGGCAAGATGATACCTCATGCTGTCTACAAAGACTGAGGCAAGAAATAATTACACGTAGGGGTTATGCGTGTTGCAGAAAGAGAAGGTGACTTTCTTTCCAGGTTTGCTACCACTCAAACATTTTTCACCAGCTGCATGCAAACATTCATCCTTCACATGCAGAAATTAGCATGAGGCATTGTAATAATATATCATGACCAGTGCACGCTCATTATTTGATGCAAGAAGCAAGCTGAGTCATATCAGACCAGAGATTTCCTGACATTCTTTGGGAAGGATTTATTTTTCCTTTTGAGGTTATTATACCCACTAGAAAGCAGACAAAGCAAAGATTTGCTGTACAGCCATGGGAGAAACTTAGAAGATCTCTGCAATGCATGCAGTGTAATGACTGAGGAATGTCTTGGTGACCGTGTTCTGGGCTTTTCTTTAACCAAAAATGTCTGATCTTTTGAAGTACTGAAACTCTGCGGCCCACATGCTTAGGAGATCTCCACTGCTTTGAAGTATTTGTAAGAAACTTCACTTTTTGGAGAAAACAGTAGCAGATAGTCTGATTTGCAACAAGAGTGTTTGGAAGATGTCCATCTTTCAACAAGCTGCTTTGAGTGACACAATTTGAATTTTTCCCCATCAAAAGACGCTTGCTACAGATATCTCTAACTATACTTCAGGATCTGAAGATCCCATTTGGATACCACTATGCCAAGCATTCTATTGTGCTAATCTGAAGAACAGTAAACAAACAGAACAGAGAGAAACAAAATAAAGGAGATGTCAATATAACCTCTGGAAAGCATAGCTTTGCAACAGCTACAATGTGCTGCCTATATTCCTTAAATTGTCCTTTTTTTTTTTTTTTTTTTTTAATCAACATCACTTGCATTTGCCCAAGTCATTCAGAAGACCTAAGAACACTTGCAGAGCCATAGTTTGGCAAGAAGAGTCACCGATCTTTATTTTTAGCTATTTTTCAGGAGGAACTTTCAGCAGACACATGGAGACATGAGTGAACAAGAAAAAAACATCTGTGAACAAGAAAAAAAAATTCCCAGCTGATATCATAGACAAAATGTATTCCACATTGAATTTCTAGAACTAGAAATGGTGGAAAAAATATGATTTCCAGAGGGAAAACATCCCTGATTTAAACAGGGAAAGAATCATGCAACTGCAAGTGTAAGAACTGTAATTAGTGTCACTCATGAGATGGCCACAGTCTCATTTGCCCTCCCAGTAGATATACAGTTGTCCAACTGCATACCATGAAGAATGGCACAGACATCACAGATATACCAGGCATATCTGATGCATGCAATTTTCAGAAGTTTACATAAGTAAGATAAAAACTCTTAAAAAATACAAAGAGAACCTTTAGTAGTAATGAATAGAAATAGCAAGGAAAAATCCCTTCTCATTTTTCTTCTTCAATATGAACAAAAAGGTAGTTTTTCCCTATGTGGAATGATAGAGCAATGACAGCCAAACATTTGGACTTGGTAGTAAATGAACTTTTCAAAGATTGTCTCATGAATTTTAACATGATAGTACTCACAACACATAGGCAAAAAGCCACATACAATGCTGAAATTCCTTTTAGAGATTATACCACTGCAGCTGTCCCAAATAAATGATGAAAATAGATTGTGAACTTCCCCAACATTCTTAATAATTGCATCAGATTTGTTCTTTAAGACTTCTTGTTTGTTTGTTTGTTTGTTTTACTAAGAGGTCAGATAAGAAGCAATCCCTTTATAAAGAATGTAAAATTTCTCAAGTGCACTGTGTCCACTGTAGGCACAGACTTTTAGAGAAGAGGCCCTGTTAAGTATACTATTTTCCCTAGGGAATGATTATGATTCACTGAATACCACTGGTAAAGACTTCACACCAGGGTGTCCACAGTCATCAGTGATTCTTTCCTTTAAATTGGAAACAGCAGTGAAAACTCATTTTCAATGAATGCCAATAAAATCCTTTTTTGGTAAGGTAACAGACAGAGAAGACTCCTCATGGTGCCTCATTTGTCACCTTTTGTTCAGGGGAGTTTGTCCTTCGTGGTGAAGGAGATGACCTGCTTCTGTTTCTTAACTACTCATCTCTAAAGCAGCATAGAAACTTGATCTCATTTTCTGGAAAGGGCAGTTGGGTTCTAAAATCAGAAGAAAAGCTACCAAGTACTGTAATTGTTTACAAGGTGTGCTGTGGTTGTGCACATTCACCCTGAAGGTGCTCTGCACTCAGGCATTTTAGAAGACAAAGGTGGCAAGAAGCAAATGTGTGCACGTACAAGATAATATAAGAGCTTCTGTTATTGATAAGTAACTTTCTTTTCCATATTTAAGTGAATAACCATTCACACATATCATATTATAGATGACTTCCAAACTACAACCCACTTTCCTCTAAAATCACAAGTGACTGGTTGGTCTAGAGGTGGATCTTATGCACTTGTAAAAGCTTCAACATGTTGAAAGCCTCTGCAGCACATACAGAGCTTGTCTAGGTGGAGATGTGGACAATCTTGGTAAATGTCAGCAATTAAGACTTTCTTTAGAGAACCCAACACCACCAACAGTGAATTCGGGTGGAACATGCCACTGTCATGAAAGGCAGCTTTACTTTGGCTGCTCTAGCAGGCTGTTCTGCGACTGACCAAATTAGACACTCATACAAAGTCAGACTACATGACTGCCTATGGCCCACCTCTTCTTTGTGACAAGTAGTCAGCAGCTTATACCTGACAGACAAGCTAAGAATTGGAAAAACCCATCATAAGACTTCCCTAAACAATCACCTGAAAAGGCTTAGAAACTTTCCGCTTGTTTTTCGGTTATAATATTTAATATACCTTAATAGATTTATTTTCCATGAATTTGTCTACTTGCCTTTTCAAACCACAAACATGCTTTTGTCTTCACACTATCTTGTTACAAGAAGTTCCACAGGTAAATTAAACACTGCGAAAGAAAGCAGTTCTCTCCCCCTTTGCTTTGAATCTGTTATCTGCTAGTTTCATTTGATTCAGAACTGGAACAATGATTTCCTTTTCACCTTCTCCCTTGCATTTCTCCTTACTCATCTGTTTTCCAGTTTAAGAGTTTCTGCATTAGTAAAACTATGAACACTAAGTTTTGTGTTCTTGTTATAACCAATCTCAAGGGCTGTCTGGAAGACCCAATTCTGTAGAAATTAGATCCTTTTGATATTTAGCATAAGCAAGAATGTCTTAGCTCTAGAAACATGAGGTTCTAGAAAGAAGAAAAACAGGTCAAGTCCCACGTTTAAAGAAAGCTCAGAAATTTCTTTTTGGAAGAACACATGACAGATTCACAGGAATGGCGTCTGCCATTCTGTATGAACAGGATCAATCAGCCAGTTACTGGGAAAAAATAAAAAATAAAAAATAAATCCAACTAAATAGCACCAAATAACCCATACAGGTTCAAACAGTAAGCCCAGGATTACAATGAGAAGGAAATGTAGGAATGAAAGGGAAAAAGTCCTTGGAAGTTTAATTAAGCAAACCTTAGGTCAGATGTTTCTTGGAAGGAATCTCACATCTCTCTCTTAATGTTGTAGTGTGCTCATCACCTGAACACAGCACAAAATGTCTGTATAAACTCTGTATTACCTCACCCTTCAGGACTCTGGCGTGCACCTGTTCAAAACAAACAAGAAAGACTGTTTGTCACCAAACAGACTCCTTAACTTAGAATTGATGCAAACAACACCTAGTAGGAGAGAAGAGGATCCCGTGGTAACATCATCCGGTCTCACCACTGAACGAGTTGCTGAATGATTACTGTGGGCTTTCTAATGGCAATTTTCTAACAGTAAACAAGAGCACTTTCAATGAAACTCATTGGTGAGCACAGGAAAGTTAATGTCATAAAAGCAAAGAAAGACAAAGTAAGCTCCATGTGAGGAGTATACATACAATTGTACTCCCCTCATGTTCAACTACTATAAATCCAAAATGCTTTGCCATTTTCCTTTCCTTTCTTGTACAAGAAAACACTTTCTGGAAAACGCACTCACTCCAAGATGCTAAAAAAACAGTTTCATGCTGCTCTACTGAATTTCTTAACTGAAGCACTTTAAGAGAGGTTTTTGACAGACACAAAAATAGCAGACCTGCAAAGAGACAAATTAAAGATGTTACGTTTGGCCCACAGCATCCAGCGTGCACCAACACACAGAAGGACTCAAAGCTGAAGGTCACATGGAAGTAGAGAAAGTAAGAAGCTAGAACTGTAGGATCTGTTCCTGATTCTCTGCTGTATTATCGCACATGCTCCTCAGGTAACAGCAGTAGCACTTAGAGCTGGGATCAGCAGATGCACAAAGCAAAGTAACAATGACATTTCCTTTGGTGCTCTGGCTGCCCTAACATATCCAGAGGCTGAAGAGGAGTTCAAAATCTAAGTGTTTGTCTCAAAATAAAGGACAAGTCTTGATATCTCAGGATTTGTTATTTGTTAGAAGCAGAAGAAAAAAAATTCAAGAACAAAGGATGTAAGACTTCACAGCTTCTAAAACTGACAAAACCAGTCCCTTCCAAAGGAAGATCTCCTTCTGCAACATGCATTTCTCAGGACATTTTAAAAATCTTAGAGACAAGATGTCAAACAGAGCTGGAGGCTACAGCCAACATCAAATGTGGCAGAGTAGACTATCAGAAGACAGACCCAAGATTTTGAAGCAGCTTGGATGCAGTAGTTTGAAGTAAGAAATTCTGCAACTGAATTTTCACTGATGATGAATCAATAATGTAACACACATTAGAACATTAGAAACATCTATCTCAGAGATCCCTGAGTGTAATTGGAAGAGTACAGAACAGACTTCATCTGAAAGTAACATCACAAGATTTTTCAAAACTCCTGGTCACTGAGGATAGTGGAAAAAGCAGTGGACAAATAATGCAGTGATACTTGAAGAACACAGATGAAAGATGCAAGGAAAGCAAACAGAATCATGATTGCCTAGGAACTGAAACATAAGCCATGAAGTAAGATTTTGGATAAATTAAGTATTTGATCTCTGTCACATGCATGAGTGGAACAGAAATAGAAAAATGCATGTTCTTTCCTATGAGTTCGTGCCTGGAGCATGATAGTTAAGCTAGTGGGCAATGAAAATAATTATTTAATCTTTTTACAATTTATCTGGTCTTGAATGACAAGAAGTATGCGCAACACAAGAGTGAACATGAACACAATCTTCCAAGAGAAAACACTTCTCCTCTCTGACACTGTTTCTGTCAGTCTTTTGGATTGATCATTATCTAATTTGTCAACATACAAGAATGATCTCTTAACACTGATTATACAGCGTAGAAATGACAAGGGAGCTGTGTAATAAGAAAACAGATCAAACGGGCTCATAAAATGCAACCTCTGAGGGCTCTGATGCAAACAACAGGAAATGCTGTACTCTTTGGGAACCACAATCATACTGCTTGCAAGGGAAAAGCTGGAAAATACCATGAAAACAGGCAAGTTTTCCTTTAGCCTGGCATCAGCGAAGAGCCAGAGCTGAAGCTGCTTCATGTTCGTTTTAAGCAAGGGTGGATCTTCTCTCCAGTATGTTTTCCAGCTGCTGATGTTGTTTTCCAACACAAGCAAATTAATTTTCGTAACATTAGGAAAATTCTAACTGAAGTGCTTCACCAAGCCACTATTGCAACTGATAGGAGCCACCTGGGCCTCAGAGTTCAACCTTGGGTCTGAAACAATCAGCCAATTAAAGAAGTTTATATAGCCTAAACAAAAAGAAATCAAAATACAAAAATAAACCATAGAAATATAAGCATCCAACAGTGAAACAAAGACAGATTTAAAATCCCATCTAAGAGCAAATATTTTGGGGGTGTGAATTAATAACTGAAATTATAATCAAAACAAACAAATGAAATTACTTTATTCAAACTGAGCAATTCCATAGCTCTATGCCAAAATTCAAGATGGGAACTATAAGAATGTTTCTACTCATATGGTCTAATACTTTTCTCTGCTGCCGACTGCTGTGATGACAGCAAAGAATACTGGCTGTTACCAGACCAAGACAGACTGAAATGGCTGCGCAAATGAGGAATCTTTACATTCAAACTTGGACCTTGGGGAGAAACCATACAGACAGGTGGAGAACCTCTGTGTTATAAAAATATCTCACAGTTAGTGATCAGGAAGAGTTGGAAGAGACCCCTGGACTCAGCAGCAGAAGTTCTCAGAGGCAGTCATCAGCTTACAGCTGCATCTCCAGCTTCCACAGATGTTCAGATACTCTCCTCCGTAGCTTGCCCTCTCAGCAGGGACTCCTGTTCACCCTGCCCTGGATGTTATAGGAGTGTGGTGGTCTGAAGTCATTGCTGATTCTTTCTTTTGCCCCATACTTGGAAGCAAGACTCTGGAGTCCTCACCTGGTGTTCAATGCTAGTCCTTTTCTGCAAGCAGAAGCTGGAGGAAAAAACAAAACAAAACAAGCAAAAAAACCATCAGAAGGTAAAGCTTTTGAGTACTCAGAGTGGTCTGTTTTATTGAAATGCTGCTGCACTACCCTGCAAATCCCAGCTACCACCAGAAATCTGAATTCCTCCTAATCTGAATCTCCCTATCATACACCCTTTCTCTACAGAAAGAGATCACATAACAGTATGACAAGCCTAAATTAATAACCCTCTGTCTGAAAAAGTGCTCTTAGTGTTCCTTTCAAGCCTCAAAATACCCTCTTTGCACTTCCTTATGTAACTCACCTCTTCACATGCTCCTCCAGTATTTCTAAATCCTTCTTCCATATCAGAACACTTTTTTTCTGCACCTTTTACTTATTTGCTTGCATGGGAATCTACTCCCGCACTCCAAAAGATGCTGAGGACCTCCATGCAGAACAGTGGGGATGTGAAAAAGTTTATCTTTAAAAGAAACATGATGGGGATTGGAAAGATTTCCTTCTTCCCACTACTAAAGAGAGGGATTTTAATTCTGTGTACTGCTACATTTTCCTATTTAAGCATGTTATGGGAAAAAGTCAATGTCATTGTCGCTTCTTCTACATAAAAATCCTTGGACATTCCTTTAAAAAAGAAAATTCCAAAACACTTAGAAATGTACCACATTTATTTTGGACAGTTTGCATTTTACAGCTAATCTAGTTGGTAAAGCTTGTCTGCTGTATTTAGCACGTCAGCTTGCTCCTAAATGTGAGCGACACTTGTTGAGAGCTGAGTTTATTAAAAACATTTCTTTATTTTAAAAAATACACTCTCCTTGAAAGCCTAGCATAGAGCCAAGCATCACACAGCACAGAGGATCTGGAAAGATGTTTAGAAAGCAGCATTGCCAGCTCTGTCACTGCACAGAAAGTTTGGAACCTGAATTAGGAACAAAACTGTCAACCATGTGTATTAAGATAGGATACCAGTCCAGAAAACTGACCCTTGACAATATCCTGATTTTAGAAAACAAAGGCATATGGAAGAGACAGCCAACTTCAGCCTCATCTTCCCATCTTCAAGAGGCATTTGAGCCTTCTTTGTCTTATAGAAACGGACTATACAGCTTATCTTTTCTCACAAATGGAATTAGAAACACCTAATGAAAGTTCCCCTTGCGTGGCTACCTTGAGGACTCAATACGGGGAGAGATGTTTACATACTTAAATACAAATATGTGCATTCTTACCAAAAGCGTAGCTTAGCTCATGACCATTGCCACAATTCAGTTATTTCATAAATATTAACGTATATAACTTGATAAAGTTTTAATATTTCCAAGCTACTTGCGAGCACTCTGCATCCTTTTAAGCTCTGGTTGAGTAGGGGCAACAGAAAAACCTCAGATAATTACTGACAGCAGCCAACATGAAGCGTTGATTCTCTGTGGTGAGCACCAACTTCAAAGTGTTGAAACATGAAGTATCTGCCTATGTGTCTGTCCACATGTTTACATGTCATCCACAACTACACCTCAAAAAAACTTTCATATTTAGAACAGTTAAACAGAGGCAAAAAGGTTTATCTCAATTTTATGAATATGCCTGAGTCATAGGAAATCACAGTTTTGTAAAAGTGATATTTGCATGCTGCAATGCAGTGCTGTATAGATTTTCCCAGCACAGATGTACACAGTTTTAGTTAGACACCAGCACATAATCTACTCTGCTTCCAAGTTGCAGGAATGAGATAGAGCAGAGTACCAAGCTGGTTGACAGTACTAGGTCAGGGACCCGTGCTAACATTTTTTTTAGCACTGGTTTGTTCTATTTCATCATACCCATAACTTCTCACTTCTGCCACAGACTTACATGTCCAAATTTCCTGAATCTTCCTGAGCTGAAAACAGGAGCTTACATTCTCCCTGAAAAACCCTAATAACTCTAGAAATTCAGATCTTTTATCCCAAAGCAGTGGGAATTTATAATCCAAGTGTGATGCCCAGCATTCTCTTGATACTATACAGTACAACTAAGAAAGGCAATAAATAGATAGGTTTTATTTATATCCTTGGGTGATTGACACTAGCAAGCTAGGACAGCTGGCAACTGAAGGCCAACCTTCCCTCCCCCATCTTTTGGGCACAATTTCAAGTTGGCTTGCTGGAATGGGCAGATGAAGGAAAGCAGCCGTTCCCAGGCATAAAGTACTTGGGGGGGATGACTCAAACAGGATGCGCACACTGTATACAACTGAGCAAAGTCTCTCTACAGTAAAAGAGCAGCGAGCAGTCAATAACAAATGGAGACATGGTGGAAGCCAATCTGAGGGTCTCTCCTCCTCATATTACTTAGAAGACACTGGGTGGACTCCTCCCCCTGACTGCTGATGCCCTTCTGTACTTGACAGCTTTCATTCTGCTTTCTCTTATTCAGTTTCCTACTCTCTGGTTTGTTGTGGCTTTCTCTTCTCTGGCTCTTCCACACATTTTATTTCATAACTTCAGACGCTCCTTTTATCCTACTCACACACATTTTGGCTTCTATTTTTAGCCTCAATGAAGTAACGCCAGATTAAAACAAAATCCAATTTGGATGGGCAAAGTCGTCTTCTCTATAGGTAGCTTAACGCCAAAGGGCCAGATGTGAGACACTGGTAGCCAAGACATTATATAACCTCCCCATAGTCTTTGCACACCTGATCTTGAATGACATTTCCAACACAGCAAGGAAATGCAGGCAGTTTGCCACCACCTAACTACTGAGAACAAGCAAAGCTCAGCCTCCAGTCAGGCAAAAATGCCAGCTGCCTGAAGTTATTACTTATCCTGCTTAGGAGCTTTCTTTGAGTCTGTCAGAAGTGAAGGCTCCTGAAATTCCAGATGAGTTCTAGTTCTCAAACAGGGAAGCCAATTTCTAGAGGCTGTTCTTCACTGAACTTCTGTTTTCCCAATGTACCTGAAACTTGGAACATCCTTTCCATGAGGATGTGGCATGAGACCAGTAGCAACAGGAAAAAGGCTTTCTTAAAAGGCTTTCTTTCATAAAAGAAAGGCAAAAAGTTGACTGAAGGTGTAACAGGCAGGCTGCTGTCACAAATTAAACAATAAATGTAATTTCTGATCATTAAAAGTGAACATGGATTCTCAGCTCTAATTGAGAAGCAATAGCTGAGCTGGCCATTACCCCATTAACATCATCAGAGAAGGACTGAGAACACTGCTTCTGGCAGAGCTTTATGCTCTGCTGAGATTAATGAGACTTCCACAGTTTTCTGATATCCGGATAAGCTCAAACACAGGCACACCCTGTTCATAATTTGTGGTGCATCTATATGTGTTTATTGCTGGTCATAAGGTAATGGCTCCTTGTTTCTACGAAGAGTACCAAAAACAGCTTAAGAAGGCCTTTCTCTATTTCTCTCCTCTTCCTTCTGCTCCATCTGGTAATACAGGCTTATCTGTTATTATCTGTCATGGGATAGCTTCAATAAGTATGCTAGAAAAGAAAAAAGATTTTTTTTCTCCTTTTATCCCATCTACCTTCGTTATAGAATCATGGATGTCAGCAAGGGAGAGAAAGGTGATTCAGGATGTTGCTGTGGTGCATGGAGTAACAATGGCTTTAGAAAGATAATGCTAAGATCAAATGTGAAACCAAATATCGTCCATCGTAACTGATTCTTTGCCCTCCCAAAAAGGGAAACACAATAGTAGGATTCACCTCATCTTCCATCTTAAGCTCAATTGGTTCCCAAAATACGATACAACAAAATGGCTGTTTCTCCATAACCCTTTCTCTGCATAGAGATGGTACTACAGATTGGATAGAGAGATGCTACTGCTGTTGCCAAAGGCTGTTCACAAGGCGAAAAGTTTGATGCAAGGTACAGAGTATCAGACCGCTCATCCCTTTCAGTAATCCACCGAGAGCTTCTCAGCCAGGCAGGTAGTTCTGGAAGGATTTTCATGGAAGAGATTGTTGTTACTTTCTCCTTGGATTAAGATAAGTTATGAGGTGACACCATAAGTTGCTCTTTTGTGTCATAAGACATAGTCTGCCTGAGAGCCAAAGATGTCCAAGGTAGAGGTTACTCAAGGTGCCCATTTTAAGGTCATCTTTCCAACTCAAAACCACTTGGTGCAGTCAGTCACAGCAACAAGAGAGAACCAGGAAGCTGGCAAATGAAGGCTGGAATTAACAGGATTAGTGAAAGGGAGGAGGCGTACCAGCAATGCACTGTGCAGAAATCTGAGTGACTTCTTCTCCCAGCTGTTCTTGACAAAGGATTTGGATAGTGTGGTGAGACCAGCTGAAATTGTAGCCAAGGTTCCTTTTGGGAATGTGGTATCAACATAAAAATAAATACATTGGTGCTCAATAAGCTACTGCCTCCCTATGCTGCAGAAGAGCCTGGCAGAAGCTGAGGAAGCCTGGACAAGGCTGGGCAGCTGAGAATTCCATCCTACTGAAGCAAATAGCTGGGTGTCTGACACCAGCCATGCACAGTGGCAATAGTACTTGTTGCATCCCATCCCATCACTACATACTACATGACATACTACATGTCATGAGTAAGTGCCTGTTGTGTTTTACTGACTTTCTTCTTCTTTTGCTGGTGCAAAGCAATTTTTGAATCTTGTACATCTTGCATGGCTGCTAAAATAATCTCTTCTTTCTACAAGCTTATATAAAAGTCTGCATTTCAAGAATTATGATAATTCAGGCAGCGGGTAGCCAGCAGTCATCACAGCTCAGACATCAACTCCAACATCAACTCCAATTTCTTGTCTCCAATGAAAAGATGTACATGAATTTCTCATGAAGGCCCACACATTAATATAAGGTATTAAAAAAGCTTCAGAAATACACATTATACTTGTATGTTTCCTATAAAATATAAAATCTTGGAACTGTGGTAGATATAAAGAAGAGTAAGTGAAAAAGTATTTCTTACTATCACTGTTGCAAGCTATTGCATTCATTACTCTACAGCTAACCACACTGCTTACACACTCATCTTAGTTGGATGGTGTTCAAATACTGGTCTCCTCTTTAGCATGGAGAAGGAGATAACTAGAAAACTTAAGAACAGTGTGCCTTCCACCTAGATGAGGTCCAAAACAGCTTGTCAATCCCCATATTCTTCATCAGGATCCAATTCTAAGTTCTTACAGATGATGATGTAACTCTATTTCAAACAGCTGCATACCTTCAGAAGCTGGCATTTTTGTGGATATGGGAGCCAGGTTACAAAGTTAACAAACAAGTGTGAAGCATCCTGTAACTAAGCTCAAATACAGACCTAGAAATCACACTGAGTAAAATCAACTGCATACCACCTAGCTCAAGAAGTTTCCTTACTAGATTCAGATTAAGCAATTTTTCAGCAAAAAAAATCAAGTCAGAAGAATTCTGAATATTACTCATATGTAGTAATTCTTAACATTTCTTCTATTCCTTTAATAGAATAAACTCTCTCAAAACTTTCAGTAACTTAGGTAATAAACTGTTCAGACATTACAAATAACGCCAAATGATACATTGAAGGTTTCAATTTTTAGATTTTTCTGTCTGTATACTCATAAGAACCTCTGCCTTCTCTCTTGTTACTCCAGTGGAATACAGTTCAAAGGGAACTTCAGTCTCTTCGTAACATTAGAGTGAGGCCATGAGGATATAATAGTGGCTTGTTTCAGAGTCCTAAGCTGCTTTGCAGAACTGCTGACTTTTACTCTTGTATCATCTCAAGAAATCTGAACTCAAGAGCTTGAGCCCACTGCACACTACCTACTATTCTCCTACAGTTGCAATACCAACCACCAGTGAACTGTTCTCTGTACAGTCCAATTAAAACATTCCACGTTGCCTGACTCACTGTTATTTTGAGCATCCTCTTCACTTTTGGTTAGATCATTTGTGACACCTTTATGCTTCCCTGCAAAGCCCCAGTATCTACTACTCCTTGGATAGGCTATCTGAGTAGACAAAGAGAATGGGCTAAGAGCCAGAGGGACAATAGCCAAAGTCAGATGAAGGTCCCAATAACCAGCAGGCAATGGTAGACCATGGTACTCAACTGACTTCCTCATTCTTCCAGGACATTTTCTTCGCAGAAGCAGTCTCATACAATGGTATGAAATGGTTGTGCCAACTCTGCAATTAATCGTCACACAGACTGTTATCCAGTTAAGGTCCATTTGAGCTTCTCAAACATTTTTAAACATATTTGCATGTGTATACACAGAGGTTCTACTTGATTCCTCTTATCTCCAGAACTGTTCACGGTCTCCTATCTTTAAAATCTTGCAGCTTATTTTGTAATCTGCTTTATGAGTCGTGTCTTCAACTCTTCTAGTTGGTATCCATGATATTAAATACATGTGAAACAGGAACCCAAAAATAAGCTGTTGATGAGGGAAATCAGGGCCTTAGTGTAAGCAATCAATGAAGAGTGAAGAAGAAAAACAGCTGTTCCTGCAGGAAGGACCAGAGTAGTCTCTGAGACACACAGACTGGGCACAGCAGCTTCTGACGCATACCAGTAGCTTGGTGCAAAGCTGAAGAAAATATCATTCCTCTTGTTTCCAAGAACAAACATATTGCTCCACTTTGTTCAATCACTGCAAAATTTAGCACTATTCTGTGAGCTATATACCTCTTCTAGGGACAAGGAAGCTTTGAGTGACTTGCTCATCAGATCCTAGCTCTGATAGCTTACCACTAAAATTACAGGGTGGCAACCACAAGGGTTCTCTTAAAGTTTTTAAAAAGGGCAGAATTCAGCATATAAACACCTTCATATAAGTCCACTCAGTCATACCTTGAAAACTACATTTTTACATTTGCTTGTAAATATATGTATAGCATGCAAAAAACTCAAACTATACAGTAAATGAGAACTTTTGTCTCAATTATGTATATGCTACAGTGTTGACAAAATTTTATTCATTTTGATAATCTCATTATATTCCATTTCTAAGCTGTCACGTTCCAGTGTGGTGTAGGCTCTTTGTTATTGACAACAGCTGTTCACACTATAAAATCTCTGGTAGGGTAGCTGAAGTTTCAGGCAGGTGGTAAAGTGTAGGAGGCAGTTTGGAATCGTACAAATAAGTGCATTAGCTGAATGTTTGTGCTGGAGGATTAGCCATAAAATCAATGACATTAATATTGGACACGTCACCTTTAAGTTTCAGAGCCAGATATCCAAGAGATGGATTGGGCAGTTCACCTCTCTGCTAACTTCTATTTCAGCCCATGAAAACATAGACAAGACTGCTTCAGTGATACTCAAGTCACATTTTCAAGGTTTTCAAAGTGAAAGCTGAGGTCAGAAACATAATTCTTTCAAAGCACTCTAGATCATAATTTATCTATATATGCCATTACAGCATCATCACAAATTACTGCAGGCCACGGGTAATATGGGTTCATCAAGACTACGCTCTACTGCAAACATGACTGCATCAATAAAAAATTCATTGGGTCCTCATTTTCTGAGATCCTCAATTTGTATTAGCAGAGAAACTTCTTTAAATGAATTAATCCCTAGGGAAGGATGAAGATTTGATTTTATAGGTCTCAGTGATCTTTCTTTGGGAGGTTTCACCTCTACTGACTGACTTCACTATGCAGCTGATTCACAAATCTCAGTGACATCTTTCTGAACTAAGGCAATCTTCTGCAAGACAGAAGAAAAATGTAAAGAATGTCCTGGCCTTTTATTACAGTCCAAGCTTGAACAACAGAGCATCTTTGAGCCAAAGCCTAAAGCAGAGAGGCCATTTTAGCCAAGTTTTTTTCCCAGCCACATTTTTAAGCATCTTCCTCTTCCAATTCTATGAAACCGAGTCTTTGCTCCCTTTTGTTTAGTCTTTTCAGTCCCAGGAGGAATAAATTCTCTATGCAGCTGAAGCCAAGCTGTTACCTAGGAACCACTATGTGCAGAGTAGACAGCTGTGTTTCTTCCTTTTGCTAAGGTTTTTTAGTTTTGCTTGTTTTTTTAACTGGCAGTTCTTGAGAAAGATGAAAGCATCCCAGCATGGCTACACCCCTTTCCTGGTCTTCAGCACTCACCTGTGGAATTTGACCCCGGTTCACAGGATGCAGCACTGCGAAGGCTGTTCTGGAATCCGTTAAGCTGCCTTTCAACGGAGGTCACCCTAACAAGTAAAAACATCAATTAGAAAAAGATGAGAAGGGATATACCAAGAAAGCATAAAGGTTTTGAACAACAATAATAAAGTTTTTATGAGACTGTGGCTATGAAGCTGTGCCTGAACATGGTATGAAACAGGCAGTGATGGCAACAGCTCCAAAAAGGCAGGGGATGACAGATGAGTGCTCAAGCCACCAACAAGACTTCAATGCACCTAAAACATTTAATTGTCCCACACGCCTTGGACGCTGATTTCGAAGGATAAAGAAGATGGATAGTAAATGATACAGAAAGCACAACTCAACCATTAACTGTGGTATCCTTACTCCAGTGATTTGAAGCAAAATGATCAGGCAACGTTAAAACAGAAATGCACATGAGTAGGGGGCTTGGCAAAAACAAGCTTCATTCAAAATCTGAGTCCTTGCATCTAGTCTTAGTAGAAACAACTCATTTGGGCAAGATTTCTCACTTCTGTTGGAAACTGAGACCTGAAGGATGCATTTAGTCTCCAGTAGTAAACAGCCAGTCCTCAAGCAGATATTCATGCAAATCCTCCTGCATTCAGCTCAGCACCTGAGTTACAGTAAAACAATACTCTATGGAGAACAACTGCACTTCCTTTAATTATTATAAATACTCATTACCAAAATGAGATCAAGCTCTCCTACATAAAAAAGAAATCTACTCATAAAAGTAGTACAAATTGTACAGCTGCAATGGTCTACTCTATTTTTAAAAATTAATCTATCTATTCTTGGTTTGTCCTCTCTTCTCTTACACCTCTTTCTTTTCTTCCTCCCTGCCCAACTCTGTTCTGATCGCTACAGACTTCTGTATGTACACTCCTGTTTCTCTGCCACAGAGCTTCTCCTTCACTCATTCATACCTGCCATGAAATAGGGTTACTCTGAACTCTTCCCCTGAAGAACGCTGTGAGCTCCAATCCTCACGTGATGCCCTGATTACTAACAGATTCAGGCACACATGTGCATTTACTGCAGTTTTTTTCTGAAATGTTTTGCCTTCAAATTTCAAAGGCAGCAAGTTGCCAGTAATCTGGGTGCTTCTGGCAACTAAATGGCCAGAGAAGGCCTCCTATATTTTATCTCAGCTGCATTTTAGTAAAGTAAATTGGAATCTATATGGGAAAGGAAGAGGAAGCAGATACAATGTGCAAAGCACAGCCCCTTACTTCAATCAGCTGTAATTTGAAATGCTGTTGTCAAATGAGGTGCCTGTTTCTATGCTTATTGTCTCTTTGAGAGAATTTTGGATCTGTACTTCTCTTTTGTGGTGTTTATTTTTTTCAGCTGACAGTGCACAGTCCATCCAGGGGCAGAGAACCCAGGTAGATCTTTGTGCTTTTTATATAAACATTGCATACTCACAATTAGCTTGTCCACTTCATTAATGCAGCACAATTGACAGCCAAATCTTGCTAATCTGTCTTTAGGTAGAATACAAGACTAGCAGTTGAAAATGTCATCAAGGATGTCAGCAAGTACAACAACAAAAAATGACAAGGAAGTTGCACTTCTACCTTTAAGTCTGCTTTACTTTTACTGTTTCCCACTACAGACTTGCCTGTCTGCAAAAAACATCTTGTTTTTTGCAGTTTCAGCTGCCATCTCCGTGCAGCCCATTCTCAGATCTTCCTGTGGTAGATCTCTCATTGTGCTAAGCTCACCTCTCAAGGTCTCTCTACTGTCCTGATAGAAATTCTAGTCCTGGAACATATTCACGACTTAAACTGAGTAAATCCTCTTCCATTTTCTTCCCCCTTCAGTTGGTTGAAATCCCATTACTTTTCTCATTTTCCTGCTTCTAGCATCTGTATCATTTTTGCTTCCATTTCTCCAGTGCAATCTTTTGTAAAGTCCTCCATTTATTCTTCTTTAAAACTAACTAACAAACCCAGCCTTTTCCCCGCTGTCCCATTCACTTAAATATCAAACATCGGCCTTTTTTTCTTGCTGATACAACTAAGCCCTCCTTCAAATTGCTACTGACTTTCTTCATTCAGGTTCTAAGCCACCTCTAAGCTACCCAGCCTTGGATTGCAAATTTGGAGAATGCTCTTGTACCACAGATGCAAAGAAATATTTTCTTGACTGAATTTTGAACACCTTTGTTGTAACAACCTATTCCTGGAATATCATGAACGTATCTAATGGTCCAGTGGGGACACTAACAAATTTGCATCACATAAAGCCTAGGTTTGACAAGAGGACAGCAACAGATGTGAAGAGCCAGAGCCAGGGAGCTTGTTCCTCTGTTGCTTTTGGCCAAGGTATCTCCACATGTGTATGTGTGTGTATGATCTGAGGCTAGCCAAGGGCTAAGAGCTGCAGGTCCAGTGAGCCCAGCTGTATCAGGGTGTTAAATCAAGGCATGTCTCTCAGATGCACTGCTTTTGCTGCCAGAAATGTCTAAGGGTCAGGCAGACTGATTAACCCACATGCTCAGGAGCTAAAACAACAAGCATGCCTCAGTACACCGATAGCAAAAAAAAGTGGTCTCAGCAACAGATGCATGTTTGGTCTCCTGTTGCCTCTCCTCTTTTTTTGGTGAGCATTCAGCTTGCATGTGTGACATAACCAGCTCACTTGAGACACTTCATCCCTGTATGTGAATAAGCACACATGGGACAGGATACAAACCAGAAATACAGCATTTTACAGTGCTTGCTCTATGGCCATTCTTTTGGCACATTTGCCCAGCTTGGCCAGCCTGGCCTAGAACAGCTGGCTGCTGCTGTGTTCAACATTAGTCAGGACTCCACCCAGTTGCAGAGTGGATTTCCTGAACCCTGGAGAAATTCATCACCTCTACCCTATTTCTGTGTTAGTTACAATTTTGCAGAACTTTGCATCTTCTACTGCTGGCATTGTTCAAAGCAAATAAATAGCCAAGAGAAGAACAAGGCAAGATCATGTGCTGTGGTGTAGGAAATATTTGTTCTTCCTGAGTAGAGTTGTTGGGAATGATATTTACAGAGAAGTTCAGTACAAGAGATTAGGCCATGTTGATCAACCCCCCCACTAGTTGTTGTGTTTCAGTCTATCACTGGTAAAGTCAGTGATCTTGAGCTTGCTCTCTCCCTGATAAAATCTTGAACTGCATGCTCCTTTTATCTATCTGGTATTTCCTCTCTTTATGTACAGCAGTCTAACATTGGCAGCTGTATTTTTCTGAAGATCTTTCATTTAACTAATAGTTGTGTTCACAGGCTGTCCAAGCCTTGCCCTACTTTAACATCAAAGAATCATTAAAGCTGGAGAAGACTTCTAAGATCATCAAGTCCAACTGTCAATCTTGATGTTGTCACTGAGAGCAGCTCTCTGAAAAATTATCACAGGAATGATAGTTTAGTAATCTATATTTATTTTAACTTAGTTGTTCCTAAAAGCAGAAAGATTTTCTGTCTACTATCTGTACCAATTCACTCTGGGTCCTCACAGTTGTGCTAATATATTTTCTTGCTTTGAATGCCGTCATCTGTAATGTAAAAGTTCTATTCAGCAAATGCTGCTTCCAGGGACATCTGCTTCATCCCATGGCTTACAAATACTATTTATGTGCCTTCTGTTTCAAATTTTTACACTCAGTTAGCAGCAGGTTTCTTCATGGTTCAAAGGCAGCCAACAGTGGCAATACAAGCAGTGGAAAGGACCCAATCTGACTTTTGGAAAGAAAGAAGGGTTTGTTGTATCAGCTATTCAAAAGCTATCTTTCTACTTGTAATCTGAGTACAATTAATCAAAACTATGGAGCCTCAGGAGATCATTTCATGAGCCTGTGTTTCTAAGTGGAGCTACATGTTAAACCATTTCTCCCAGTCACCATAGTCTTTTTCCACATCTTTAATGTGGGCCCCAGTTTTCCAGTCCATTAGCTTAAACAAGGAGTCTGCTTTGGACACAGACCATCTTAAAGTCAACCCACCATCTTTTACAAGTTGAGAGACTGAAAAAACAAGAGAGACCAGAACTTGAAAACACAAGACTGAATTTTGTCTGGCTGTTTCATTACTCTTTTCCTTTATGTTTTAAGCACAGAAGCATCCAACTTACTAGACTGTATCTGAATTAACCGGTAATGTTCACCTTCAGCACCTCACTCTATTTGTAGAAGTATTTTCAACTACTTATTCTTTTCCTCTTCTTCTGGAAGCCATGTGTGCTGGCTAGGATAGAAATGATAACGCGTGCAAAAGGATAGAGAGGTCAAAGAGACAAAGTTGATTCTAGTTTGTCTTCACAGTTCAGGCTCTGGAGGAATTCTACAAAGACCTTGAAAAAGGTCTTTATTAAGATGTTAAACAAAAGCCAGGTGGTGCAAGAACAGACAGAGAAATAAAGGCCTGACCTATTGAAAACTATGAAAAAAAGAAATGAGACACAAGTGCTTAAACAATAGTATGGGACTAGTTTCGGTGAATCTTGTGGAAATAATACATAGCAACGAGGAGAGGTCTGTAAGGAAGGTCAGGAAAGCAGCCAACAAGAATTAGGGGTGAAAGTGAGCAGTAAATCAAAGATGACCTGACAGAGAAACGAAGCCAAGAAGCCAAAATTAGATTAGCTGTTACAGAGAGGGACATCTGCCACCTCATAACCTAAGGATACAGTAGCCTCACACTGGAAAAGTACAATCCTGTATGCCACAATGCAAGAACTCTGACGAACTGAAGAAAATATAGTAAATTCAAGACAATTAAGGATTTGGCAGGTGGAACTACTATCTGAGGTTAACAAAACCTCAGTAAGTCTAAACAATATTAGGAAACTCTAAGAAGTAGAAGGATTTTCAAAAGATGGAAAGTATTTGCAAGGGAAAGTGTTGAGGGTGGTTCAGGATAGAGGAATGAGGTACAAGAAGATGAAATAAAGTAAGAATTCAGATTGCACATCAGGATAAACTTTCTAATAATACAGTTATTTAGATTAATACAAAGTCTTCTATAACACCGTGTGGGATTTCTTCCACTAGATTTACTTGAAAGCAGTCTACACAGTGTCTGAGAATACTCTGCATATAATAACCAGGGACCGTAAAGGACAGGCTAGAGAATGCAAGACATACCTCTTATCTCTAATCTAAATTCGTTTGAGGCTGAGGCTTGTCTCCATCCACTCTTCAATGCACCTCTGGTCTACTCTTGACAACACGTTGAGTTAGACTGAGACATAGCAGCTTTTAAATTATTAGTTCTCAGCACACTGGAAATATAGCTAGGCATTGGTGTTTTCCATGTAAGTGAAAAAATGTTACTTCAAGGTCCCATGAATGACAAGAATGGGTTCTGAGCTTCGTACTGGAGTCTCAAAGGCAACTTGGAAAGTATTTCCGGAGTGGCTCCTTGCAGCCTTCAATACTTGGATTAGTTTGCTAAAATTCTGAAGGAATCTTTTGCTTTTTTTCCCCCTTCTGTGAATTTTTGGTGCTGAACTTTTTCCGGTTTTCCCACACTCCTGCCTGTCACAGAGCAGAAACCACAAAAATGCAGCAAAGTAAAGTCTGTCCAAGGAGCTGCAATTCCATCTCATAAGGATAAACATTTCTTCTGCCAAGAAGTGAGCACAGCACACCGGCATCTTCAAATACACATCTCTGCTGCCCGACAGAGAAACCCACTGACACAGCCTGTCACCTGTACTAACATGAGCTATCCAACATTAAAAAATTCAGATATCAAACTCAACAGCATATACCTGCCAGACCTGATGCCTGCATCTGCATTTGCTGAGTTGACAAAGTCTATTGATATCTTGTTTTCTTTTTAGATAGTTTTGGGGATTCACTTAATATGCTAGCTCTTAAGGTAGCACAAGTACAGGCAGGAAATACACAAGCTTCCCACACGCTGACAGTGCTCCAGCATCTTTATGAAGTGTCTTCTATCAGTAATCTTTTATTAAGCCTCTTCTCTTTAAACCAGGAAGCAAACAAAGAACCAGGAAACCTCACAGGAACCTGCTCTGAAAGCTTTACGACTCTTTTGGGTATAGAGTATAAGAGAGGAAGTTATGAATGCAATTTCTGCCCTTCAGGAATGAAACATGTCGGAGGAAAAATCTGCCAAAGGATGTAATTGACAGAACTGCATTAGACTAAGAGAAGATAAACAGAGAGAGCTAAAGGAGCTAATGAGAAATGTAAAGGATAAGAAGAATGGAAAACAGAAGCCTTGCTCACATTCTTTCCTGATACACAGAATACAACAAGAAATGGAAAGGAAGGAAACTTAAAATCAGTAAACAACACTTCATGGTAAGTGTGTTATTTTGTTTTTAAAGATAATACACAGCAAATTACTGTATCTTAGAATGGCAAGCACTGTAACTAGAAGCTTAGTAAAAGTTAAGGAAGGATGAGCATTTCTACAGATAACAAGGAAAACAATCATTACATTAGACATCAACATGTTAAATGAAATAAACAGTTCTGCCTAAAGGCATAAGTCAATCATCATACATTAAGCTTATGGGAAAACTTGGCTCAAGGCTCAATTAGCTTGTTAAGGATACTGGTGGTTGTTTTTTTTTTGGTAGCCTCTTCTGACCCGCCAGACTCTAACCCTCATCAAAGATTAAACAAGGTGCCTAAACACAGCTGACAAGTTATTTGCAACACCTGCATGGGACTGATGCATAAAACACAAAATCTACAGAAAACTTGTGCTTATCTGGGGCAGCAGTTGGAGGTTATGTAGACTAGCCCTACACAATTAAAATGGCACTAACAACTTGCATTTAGGTAACTGACTCCCAGCCTGGACAGGACTCTTCACTGATTCACTCTGGTAGTTCCTATGTCCTTATTTGTATGATGTTACAGTCCAGCTTACCTTGCCACTGTGAAACATGAGAATGCACAATAGTGCACATTTATACTTCAGTTCACACAGGTCAAGCTATTCTGAGATTTGTCTTGAACAGCCTGAAAGACCTATGTCTGAGTCACATGTAGACAGGTTCTTCTCCTATTCTCTTTCTTAGTGGAACCAGTGCCAACTTCCTGTTGTAGATGGAAAGAGATAAAACTTACTTGGAAATCCTCTGGGCTGCAGTTTTTCTGACCACTGCCTGTCTGTGGTTTGCTGGAGGCTTTGGAACCAGCTGAGAAGGCGTACACTGGGATGGCATCACTTTGTGCAAACTGGCTGCCTTCTGGATACTAGAAGTGGCACTTGATGTCTTGTGGGCACCAGAGCCAGGTGACATAGGTACATGGCTGGTGCTGGATTGTGAGTAGCTGGCAAAGAGAGCCTGGTAAAAGCAAAACAAAACAAAATCATAGCAATTGGTGATCCTCTCCCTGAATATAGCTGATAGCTGACAGATGAGAGGGACATTTTTGTAAGGGAGAATCTCTTCTCAGTGAAGGCAACCTCAAGGTTTCAGGAGCAGTTCCAAGCACAAAAAGAACAGTTGTCAATGAAGTAGTTTTAAGAGCTGAACTGTAGCATCTAGGAAGGCAGAGAAGTTTATTACTACCACACAACAATTCTGTTCTGGAGGAAAAAAAAAATCCAAGAGGTCTTCCCCAATCTTATCGTGCAATAGGCTCCTATAAACAAAGTTTTGATTGCTTTAACTGACTTTCTGCCTTTACCCCGGTAGGCTGTTCTTTGTCTGCGAGCTGAGATTAAGACAAAGTTCTAGGAAAAAAAAAAAAAAAAGGCTAGGAGGAAGATGTTAAAATACCAGTTCTTCAGTCCGACCCTGTAGGTGCTTCAAGTAACTGGAAAGCTCTAAGGTATAGTCTCTGAAAAAGGAGACTTGAGGTCAGCAAAAAAACGGAAATCCCCAGGAATACCAGGGAACTAAGAATATTTCTATTCCTAAAGCAAGTGGGAGAGTAAGTATGTTGAAGATTTGACACAGAGAACAAAAGAATCTGCATGCTGTGAGCAATACACTGGCATGGCAGGGAATGGGAAATGGCTCCCTGTGAGAGCTTGCAAACTACTCAGCTCTTTTTAGAAAGGAGTAACTTGCTGGGATTTCTGCCTTTACTTTCCTTGAAGTTTCTTAGTTTCCCAGGGCAAAGAGGCAATAGCATAGCCACACAGTTCAGCAGCTAGAGGTCAGTGATAGGAGATGAAGGGGATGGCTGAGCAATTGCCTGTCACCTCAGCATGACCTTGGCAGCAGTGCACTTCACTGCATTTGTCCATAGCTCCTTCTCTGGTGAAAAACACACAAAGCCACAGAGAGTGGGCTCCAGAGAAAACCACAGTCTGAGGGCTGGCTGAATCTCAGCACACAGACAGGAAAAGCCCCTCTCCCCCGCAGTTCTCTGGTAAATGGCAAGGCAGTGGTGTGTGGGAAGGCGTTTCTGACAGGCTGAGCTCTAGGGAGAAAAGGAAGTGCAGGAGCCAAAACAGGCCTGTTTCCTAACGAAAGTTCACTGACAAGATCCTCTTGAGCTCCCAATTCTTAACCTCTCCCTCCCCTGAAGCTCTACCTTGATCACAGCTTTCAGCTTTAGAAATAAGTAGCTGGTTAAGTGCAGAAGTCTGGAAAATAGCAGTCACACCCCACCTCCTCTCAATAAAACAAACCAAAATGAACCATGGTTCAGTATGCTGCATCTTAGAGTCTCCTGCATTACAGGGCTGGAATAGAGATCCTCAAATCACTGCACCCCCTTCTTACTCAGGGATGCCACTTCACTGTTCCCTGCTTCCCCTAGCATGTTTCCTGTGGGTGTTTTTTTTCCTCTTCTTGTTTTTAAAATCATTATGATCCTGGTGTCTGCAAAGCACACAGTCTGAACCCCTTCCCTATATTAACAGGAATGTGTAGGGAGGACTGTGACTCTCAAGAAAACAGCAAGAATGGATGCTCTAATGAAATCCGATCAGCAAAAGCTAGGCTGAGACCTGTCTATGGAAAGATTATGGATGTTTTCTTGAGGATAATGGAATTCCAAAATAGCCTTTGTCTCCATGCTGTGCTGAGATTCTGGCTGCCTTCCAGGCAAAGATAGAAGCTGACACAGACCATGGCTTCTGGATTCAGCTACAAAGCATACTGCCCTGCTGTGAACTCAGTGGGGTCAGAACAGGAAACCAGGAGAAGCTACTGTGCAAATAAAAATGGGCAGCTGAGGAGAACAGAGCCTGACTGCAAAGGTTAGGAAGATGCTCCAGAGATACCCAAAAAGTGGGAGATACGCCTCAGCACTCAGGATCCTGAATGCTCTGAACCTAGTGAGAGCCTGCCAGAAGCAGTCCTGAAGCAGGTAGCACCCTCCAAAATGATGCAGAAAAGGACAGCATTTACCCTATCTAGTACACAGAGAAAGTGATTTTCTCCAAGCCACAGTCAGAAGTAACATGAAAAACGAGGCTGTGATCTCAGAGAAGATCCTGACTCTCAATCCCCCATTTGCCTCATTCGATCACACCTTCCCTTGCATCCACACCTACACATGTACTCCGTACATGAAGTGTCTCTTTTTGTATTGGATAACATTTTTAATCAGAAAATCTCAACATGTACAGCTTGTCAGTAATAACAATGCACACCTAAGAGTATTAGCCAGTAGCAACTGAACTAGGGCTGCTCATGACTGAAAGCAGGGAGGTACTGCAATACTTTGAAAAAAAGCAGATATATTAATGAACTTCAAAAACAGAAAGAATGTTCCTGGCACTTACCATCCCTGTATCTAACATCCATTCCTAACACAGTAATGGAACAAATGTTGCAAGCAAAAACATGCTCATTCTGTGACCAGAGGAGCTAATGAAACTCATTTCCTGTGAATCTGTCTTGGTTTTGAATCTTACAGTTTCTAATATAAAGCATGTGCCAAATTATGCTTCCATTCATAGGTTTGAGATATTCTTGTGTGGATTTTCTGCTGTATAATTAGGAGTGGCCCAATGCTGCAGTACAGCATATGAGAACAGTAGCTGAGTACTCATCTCAGGTTCATAGCACTTTAGTTTCATTTTCATACTTTCATTTGTATAAAATATAGCTTTGAGATTTCTATACCATGGTAATTTGGTTTAAATTGAATCAGCAAGCCTGAAAGCAATGAGAGACCCAGCAGTATATGAGAACTGACAAACATACACACACATGTACTGCACAAAGATCCGTGCAGTTACGCAGACAGTTCCTAATTGTTAATGCTGGAAACTGAGATGTTCATAAGGAATAAATTATAACAAGGATTTTGTTAAAAAACAACAACAAACAAATTCAACAACAACAAACAAACAAAAAGCTCAAAACCCCAACCTTTTAGAAAAACAACTGCATTTCTGATAACATTGCAAAAATACAAAGAATCAAAAGGCTTGGATGACTTTTGGATTTATACAAATTGTTTAGCACAGATTCTTCGGAACACAGACTTACATGTTCAGCTAAATCAATTTGGATGCAACAATCAGTTGAGTTAACAATTCACAAAATGGCGATAATAGCATATTTGACCTTATTACTTAACTGTCACAGAGTTAAATTGCAGAAAGAGAAGAATCTTGGGGTCATAAATATATCAAAACGAAGAAGAGAAAATTCAAGGTATTCCCTGGATGTCAATATACTAAAATATACAATATACTAAAATAAACTGATTTGCTGCTTTCTTTCTTTGTCTGTCTTTGATATCAAACTGGAAGCCACATCATTGTATAGGAAAGATACTGAGTGCTACCATAATCCTAATAACAGTGATGAGATTGGAAACAAAGGCACAAAGTTTCAGGTGGTGTAAATCATAGACTACTGCTTTCAGAACAGTTGTTCTGCTTTACTTAGACTGAGATTTTGACTCGTCAACATCACAAGATTCAAATAGGAAAGACGGCAGTTAGCACATCTACAGGGAAAACAGTCGGAGGGAAAAAGCTACAAAGCAGGAATAGCGAGAGCCTGTAGCAGTCCAATATATAACAGTTCAGAAAACAGTTAATGATGTTTAAGCTGCATTCAGAGACCTTATGTCCTCAGGCAGGAATAACATAGTTCTACGAATATTAGGAATGTTATCTTGAACACTCAAAATTCTCATTAAGATCAAGTAAACTGTAGGGAATTCAGAAAAGAGTAAGATATGTTGAAAGGAAAGATGCTTGCTGAACTTGACGCAATAACACTTCTGAGAACTACCATCTTCAAATGACTGAAAGACGAGAATTATTTAAAGGATGAAATTAGTCCAACGTTTTATTGCATAAAATCATAACTGACCACACAACTCGTTAACATGATTTATGTCTTGTTTAAGATGACTTCTTCTTTTTTACATAATCAGGATGATTCCTAAATACAACTGAACTTTCCTTATTTTAATTTAGCTTTTTATTCCCATGTGAAATGTTTGGCATAAAGATCTGAACTCAGTAGATGCTAGGCTAAGCAGACTGAACATAGCCACACAGAGAAGGAGGAACCTCCCTAAAGCTACTGGCATCTTTCCAGTACAGGAAACAATTAGAGAATAAACAAGGATGGTATATTCACTGCCTTGCCAACTGCAACAGAGATACTAACATTTAGGTCATAATGTGTCACATGAGGTCTCCTTTAAACATTAAAAATACTGCTGTAAGCCTGGTTTTCTTGTCTTTTGGTTTAATTTTGTAATTCTTGTTCCTTTTTTTTATTGATATCAGATTTAAGCTTCTTGTCTCCACTTTCCAGCTCTGTCTCTTTTATTTTTTTCTTCCTCAGGCTTTGTATTGTCTCTATTCCTGGTCCCTACCACTGCAGGGCTTTATCCGTTTATTTGTCAGATTGGCATTCAGTCAGCTTGGTGCTTTTTTTTTTATCCTAAGAATAAAATACCTACTCTGCCACTGAAGACTTATTTCCACCACACTGCAGAGTGAGAACTAACTTCCACATATGACTGGAAATTGTTATTATTTTTTTCTCCTTCTACACAGTATTTGCTGCCCTGCAAACTGCAAAATGCTTGGAGGAGAAATCATCATTCTGAAGTGTCTGGAAAGCACTCAACCAAGAGTGGGTGCTACCACAAAGAAATACGCAATAAGCTCTCATGATCAGATACATCCACAGCATGGCAGTGGGGAGTATTCCTATTACACAAACAATTGGCTAGGAACTTCTATGCTTTCCAACACAACTAGCTCATCTCCAACATATCGAATTCATTAACGCACAAGCAGAAGCATCTGCCCACATTATTAATCATGGTGCTTCTGTCATTTCTTCACATGCTATCCATTTACATACAACTAAACTAGCTTATTTGTCACAGGCAGAAGGAAAAATGGGCAACTAATCATGTTGTATGGTCATGCCATACCCAAGGCGCCTTGATAAATACACTTCAGCTACTGACAAATGGCTGGTCTGCCTCCAGTAGGAACTTGAACAATGACGTGAAATGTTTGGCTTGAACATGTCCTGCACACATTTTCTATGACAGTCTTTCAAGTAAAAGACCTTCCCCTGTGGGGGACATGTTTATTTTGTTAATAGAGATAAACTTTCACAACCGCAAAGCGTTACATAGAGGTGGTCAGCGTAAATCAGAGAAACTGACCACAAATGGTGGAGATCATTTCCTAGAGATCATCCAATAAATGCCTAACAGCAGACAAGGCTAAAACAGTGGTTCCAGAGCAGCCCTTTAATTCTAATTAAAATACTTCCGGAAGATTCAGGTCCCACTAAAAAGGGTGAATCCAAAATTGTAGAGCCCACAGACCCATATCTATGCTCTTCCATTCTCAGTGAGGTTAAGTACTTGTTTTCCTCTTTATCATTCCCTCCCCTCACAGCCAACCTCTGATGGTGGCACTGAGTCTCCAAATAGTTCTGCTAGACCTTTCTCCCCCTTTTTATCACTTGTAGCACTTTGAATGTTAGGAGAAGTAGTGGATCTTCTAAATACACATAGAGTTTTGGGGGACCTTGTCCAACATATTTTCTCAGATCAGAGTACCAACTGTTGATTGTGTCCAGAACAACCAGTTGGTGCTGTGACTGAAAAATATAATCCTTCCGACCCTGTTGGGGACTTCCTGTAAAAAGTCCAATTGATAAACTCTGAACACTCCCAATTACGGTATCTTGTCGAATACTGTAAGCTTTCTCCATTCCAGCATCCATGCCAAGCTGCATGGGGGGAGAAGTGACAGAGAACATGATACTGTATCAGAAAAAGGCATTAAGGGAAGGCATGAGAAAAGAAGAAAACAAACAAGAAGATGCAAAGAGCAGCGCTGAATTTGAGGGTCTTAAGCTACGCAGAGCTGAGAATAAAAGGCTTACCTTATAGCTTTTCCTGTATCTGTAGTTGTCACTCTGATTAAGGAAACTAGAAATGTCTTCCCTATTTTCTTGACATGACTTTACTACAAGACTGGTCAACACCACTGATACAAGGATGCTTTATCATGAAAGTGAAGATAAGGCTATGTGAACAGAGGGAGGGGGGAGCTGACAAACTTGAATGTAGCAAACAAAACAACAAAGCACAGGGCAGACTTCACTACATGAGAAGGTACACTGCTGAGAGAGTTGGTAGTGAGAGTTAGGTGGCTTGGGTAACACTAACCAGAAAATATGTTGAAATCATGCTTCTGATGGGCAGCAGAAAAAAGTGGATTGGACACCAAGGAAGGAGATATAAAGTAGGGAGTGTGCAAGAAAAGAAAGGGCAGCTCCTGGATGGTCGGGTCAAAGAACTGAAGTCTAAGAAGGAAGGGATCGATAATAGCAAACTAGAGAGGGAAGTCAGGTAAAACGAAGATGAGAGTAGAGCAATGACTGGGAGGGGCATCAGATGTCCCAGACAACTGGAAGGGGACTGGAAGGGGAGGTCTGACTGACTCCATACAAAGTTTATTGTGAGGGGATGTGTCCAAAAGACAATCATGCTATTAAAATATGGTTTTCGCTACAGAAAATCTGACAGCCCCCATGTTCAGCAAATCCCTTTCTTCATTAATGGCAACTTCAGAGCAGCCTGAGCCCTGCGGCATAGCAATGGCCTCAATACTGCAACTCTGAACTGCTTGGCTCAGAGAGAGAAGGGAGGGAGAGCAGCAAGGGGGAATCTTGTGGGGGTGAGTGGAGGTTTAACAAAGAATCACTTTAACAGAAACTCCTGAGTAATGGCACTGCCCAAGGCCAAGAATAACATCAGCTCAATGTCAGCAATTAGAAGAGGGCTCAGCCAGGCCCCATGGCCAGCTCTGGCCTCCTCACAAGCACAAGCCTGTTTACAGTCCTTTCCCAAGCTCATGAGCAGCCACTGCTACCCACCAAGAGCTCCTTGGATGTGGATGAAAGGAAGACCTCCTGCTCCTGCTCAGAGGGGCAGCAAGAAGTCTGTAGGTGGGGGAATTTAGGGACAGAAACCATGAGGCTATGTAAGAGCTTTGAGAGAAGGAGTTTAAGGAGAAAAGGGTGAAGGACCTCTCCTTCAAGATGCTCTGAGAAAAGGATGGAGGCACTTTGCCTAGAAGATATTCTCAAAGACTCTGACCAGTGACTCATGTGCTTCATAAGAGGGAGAGTGGGTGTTCAGACCTCCACATTAGCTCCGTTCGTGGTTTTGTTGGAGCCAAGTCCTACCAGACTGTCCAGCAAATATCTCCTTTCTAATTGAGCAGTCTCCTCTAGTGGAGATTTGTTCACCCAAACACTTCTTTTAGCAAGGAATATTTTCAGACATCATCTGGAGGAAAAAAAACACACCTCCCTCTCCATAATAACGAAAAAGGGTAATGAGTGCAGCAGTAAGCTAATTGTAATCTTGGAAGATTCACCAGACAGGCCAGAAAAGCTGTTCCAGCCACGGTGGTCCACCTTTGGCAACTAGGAATCACCCAGGCCATCAATAATATAAACCCATTTTTGTATTTCCTCTAGCACTTGGACACTCAGCCCATTTTTTTTTTTCTTGCAATAGTAACAAAAGAGCCATATGTCTGTCAGGTGTCTCAGTGCAAAGCAGTGAAAGGAAATCTTAAATACCACAATATCAAAATGAATAAGAGACTCTGAAAAGATTTTCAGGGCTGCAAAAAAAGGTTGCACTTGGCATGAGGGGGAGTGGCCATGCCCCCTGCACACTGTAAGATCTTAAAAGAAATTAATGTGGTTTAGAAGAAAGATGCATATTCTCCTAAATAATTTTTAAGTTTGCTAGCATGCTGGTTTTTTGGTAGCTACATCTTATTAGAAGATATCCAGGAGGAGAAGAATTCAGTCAAGATAAAGCCCTGATCTGCTTGCCACAGAACATACAGTTGCCAAATACAATTGACCCCAGATTTGGAAACAGCAAAATAGGAGTGACCAAGCTTGAAATACTACCCACGAGCAACACAAGTAAAAGCAGAACTGTGCAATTCAGTAACAAGATTAAGAGACGAAGAGCCATGGAGACTACAGACAATTTTAAGGCTGCCTGAGGCAACGTAAGGTAATGCTCTGAACTTACGCAGAAAAGAAAGCAAGAACTTGCCAACAGCCAGGATGCCAATGTGGTGAAAAAGGCCAGCAGGAACTGCAGCATCAAAATTTTATTAAAAGTCATTGCAGGTAATATTAGTCTATTGTTGTAACACACTGGAAGAGCTATTTCTTCAACAAAAGATGTGCCACATGTATTGGTTTGAGGTTGTTCCTACTTAGCTAAAACTTGATCAGCACTATGAGGTCCAAGACAGGAGCTTTCTTAGTTACCTGGTGTCGGGTTTGGCTTTGCTCCAATAGCTGTCGTGACTGAAGCTTTTGCTGCTGAAGTTGCTGCACAGCTAAATTCAGCTGATAGTTGGGATGTGCCAGTGGACTCCGTGTCACTCTGCTGTAGACACTGTTCTCCACCTCCCCCTCCCAGGCAAAACGATCACTCTCTGGAGCCCTGAGAAAAGAAAAGTCATCACATTTCTGCTTGTTTGCCAGTATGGACTCTTGCTTACAAAGCACCACTGCTTCCTAAAACCTTCTTAATACTTAGCTGCAAATTTTGTTTTAAATGGCTCCAACAAGCACAATACCTGCTACAGGTGCCATGTGCCAATTGCTGCCTTGTTAAGGAGCTTCTTGAATTCTAAGGCAGGACTACATTAATAGCTGTAACACCATGTTTGAGAGGAACAAGGGAAGACAAAAGAGAAGATAAAATTGGAGCTGTGGCTGATCAGCAGTAAGGAGATGCAGTGTTGCAACAGGGAAAGAACAAAAGACTTACATTTAGAAATTGTCAATACACTAACACAAGGCTCACACCAAGTACATGCATGCTGCAGTGAGGGTAGAATAAAGGCATGCAAAATAATTCCCTCAGAGAGGACAAACGAATAGTAGGATGAGATTGCAACTGTGGCATACACTGACTCACACAATTACAATCCAAAAGATGTAAGGGGACTGAAGATGGGTTCACTTCTTTCATCATGTATGTAATGCAATCCCTACTCAGAGAAAAGGCCTCCAGCAAAGAGGCAGTTCTTATAACCCAGGCTTACATGGTGGAAGTTCAGCTGTGGTCTGCAACTTGATAAGTACTGAAAGAAGCTCACCAGCTTGCTTTGAAGTTTGTAAGCTGTGGTGAGAAGGCAGTACCAGCACACTTACGCAGAAGGCTGAGGGGCTTTGCAGAGAACAGGTGGCAGACTGACAGGGCCACAAGTTGTCCTGAAGAGGCTATGATGGCCCAGCAACTCACACACTGCGATCATAAGAGAGGATGCCATACAGCCCACTGTATCCTGACACTGCCTAATAAAACCTTCAAGCCCCAATGCCTGAGCTTCCCAGGCTTCAGTTGATCTCTGTCATGTTTCTCTCAGCCACTCTTTTCGAATGTTTCCTTCTGGTTCCCAGGGCATACTTTCCTTGTGTTTCCTGTGTATGTCATAACTAACTGGATTGTAGAAGATACTTGTTGTCTCTCACATTTCATGCCATAATTCAGAGTGTAGGTTACAGTTTTGGCAAGAGTGTTAACTGTAGTCTCCTTGTTTCATGATATCATCAAAACTTACAACCTAGCTTTTCCGAATGTGTCACAGCTTCTCCTATAATCTTCATTATCACATCAGCTCCTTAAAATGTTCTGAATGATGCTTCAAAAAAGCACCAGAAGAAACTACCACCCCTATGTACTCTCTCTCAAAAACAGCCTAGTGCGTATCTTTCAAAGCAAATTGATAACAAGGACTCTAATGGGTACCTGCCCATACTCAGTTCCTCAGCAACACAGGAGTGAGACAGTCTAGTGGAAAAGAAGTTCAGCTGCCAGTATTTCCACCCCTGCTTGCTCCACCGCTACAGCTTTTGCTCTTCTGGGTATTAGCATTCTCTGTTCAAGAGATCCCACTTCCTCACTTTGTTGCTTCCATTGTACCTCGGCAGTGCAATACTGGATGAGTTACTCTTGTTCCCTGCTACCTGCTGCTACACCTCAGCAAGATTCGGCTCTTTTTCTTTCACCAGTGCTTGGAAAACTGTAATGTTGCTGAGAATACTTAGGCCTTGAAAGACAAGCTGTAGAGGTTTGAATCTGACTCTGAGGTTAGATCTCTTGGAAGATTAGCTCTCCTCTTCTGAACCTGCCATTCTTCTTCTGTCCTCTTTTTATGGAGCAGGAGTCATCTCCTCTTATTGGTTTATAAAATAACAGTTCTCTAACATCATCCAACATCTGAAAATGATATTATAAAATTAAAATAAATATCTTCTTAGGCTTTCAGCTTTCCTCACCTTCCTCTCCTACACCACCTAATTTTTTATTTATTTTTTTTCTTTTCCTTGCTTTCTAAGTCTCTTAGATACTCTTTTTACTCGTGGTCCTGTAAAAAAATCTCAGATACTTTCCCTTCTTTTTCTGTCTTCAAACGAGATGAGTACAGGGTAAACTCCACAGGGATTATGTTCAGGATCCGTGTATTCTTTTTACTTTTCCTCAGTCAGTAATGTGGCCACTGTTCTCTGTTAACTGTGGTTCTGTCTGCAATTGTTCAGCTATGGCACCCCATAGGTGCTGCTGGTCTCCCAGCTCTGTCCCCTACTGGGCACAGGATGCCACAAAAACCAGTGCAAAGAATCTTTGAAACAATTCCCAGCTGCCTTCTCTCCAATCTTACAGGCTTACCAAGTGGGTTAACAACAGGTTGTCGCCATCTGGACTCAACTCTCACCCCAAGGATTAAAAACTGCTCTTTCCACTGTGTAGATACCGACTCCCTCACCAATCCAGATGTTAAAGCTCCCTGGACTTCTCCCTTGTGTGAAGAAGCAGCTGCAGTCTCTGTTATTCTTCCAGTAAAATCAGGGACAAGCACTTAGCTGAAAAGCACAAAGAAGTGTGCTGAGCTGGGGATGTACCCTTTGGGAGATAGCTGGGGGTTACTGCAGATCAGCCCCTGAAACAAACATCAAGTGCAGAAGACACAAAGGTGAGCTCAATCAGAAGATCCACGGAAGACACATTAGGGCTAGATAAGCAGTTTCATTACTTACTCACCAGTACTACTAATAGATCATGATCTTCAGTGTCTCATTTGAAATAATGTTTTATTTGTCAATTTGCTTTGAGCAACATTTTCACACCAGTTATTCCTCATTTGAGAAAAAATCCTCATTTGAAAAAAATGTTTCTGAAGAAAGTAAGGCAGCATGATCCCATGGGGATATCTCTGATGGATCTAATAACTAGTTAAAAGCACATGAAACGAGACAGAATAAAAGGACAGTTTCCACATGAATCTGTACTATGGTCTCTGCTGTTCAAAACACTTAGAAGTGATCTAGGAAAGAGTGAAGTTTTTTTAAAAAGAAAAGTTTGCAGCTGAAAAACTGAAAGTCATTGAGAATTGCGAAACAAACATCACATTACCAAAGAAAATTACCAAAGGTATGAAACAACATATATTGAGGAATGACTAAATAAATAAGGACTCTTCATTGTGGAAAAAAGGACAAGTGAAAGGAAGTAGGAAAAATATATTTAAATTAATGAGGTTCAGGGAGAAGAAAAATAGAGAACAATTACTTCTCATACTGTAAGATGTTGGAAAAAAATATGAAGCCATCAGATGAGCAGGTTAAAATAAATAAAACAAGGTACTTTTTCTCTTAACACATAATTAAACTGTGGATGCCTTCATATTACAGGAAGCTAGGGATACCAAAAATGTACAGGGTTCAAAAGTAATTATACAAACTAATGTAAGTAAGAGCCACTAGTATGCAAAGATAACACCTCCTGCCCAGAAAATCACTGAGTCCCAGAGAATACAGGGGAATTACCATCATTGCATAACATCACCTAATGCTCTCCCCCCACTGTTTTCCATAGGCTGCTGCCTGAGCAGGACACTGAGCCATTTAGTCCTCTTGGTCTGAGATAATGCAATCGATTTTGTTTATGTATCAAGAGTCTTGAAACAAAATCCGCTGCAGGTAGCAGTCAGAAGTTAAGAGGATTCAGTCAAGTTCCACCATTCATTCTAGAAACTAGCATTTGTTCTAATTCCTCTTGTATCATCTCAGAATCTGCAATCCATAAATTCAATCCTTTGATCATAAATAATGTCTAGGAAACAAAAGACTGAGCGATTTGTTCTAAAACATGAAAGTCAAGACGAAATGAAGGAGATAAAATTGATATAAACGAAAACTCCACTGAAGTTG
Source organism: Meleagris gallopavo (assembly GCF_905368555.1). NCBI lineage: Eukaryota > Metazoa > Chordata > Aves > Galliformes > Phasianidae > Meleagris > Meleagris gallopavo. The sequence continues at coordinate 38,075,616 of NC_139408.1, read as the reverse complement.
GACCTGCTGATAGCCAAACTGGCTCTGTGCCACAGACATGATATATAGTGACTACAGTTTGTATACTGTGAGGGCCACTAACAGAATGGCAGAACTTCAGTATCATTTCCTTGATCCCCATTTCTTTTGTTTTGAGATAACTAGCAAAGGATTAACTGTTATGGGAAGACAAATTCTGAAGTCTGATAGTCCTGTTTTTAAAAATGCACTGAGAATGCTGCCTTGATCCAACGTTTGTTCACTCTTAAAAACTTTCATTTGTTTTCTAACTTGTTTTAATCTATTTTTTTTCGTATTTTAACCAATACATGATCTATAGCCTAAAATAACTTTGTAATGATATAATATTACCCAGGTGAGTTTAAATTAAACTACACAGGAGGACACTCTTGAAACCATAGTACCAAATCTTTAGGAAGAACTAAATTAGAAAAGCCAAACCAATCCCACAAAACTGGCTAACATTTTCTTGCACTGCAGATGGTCGTATGCAAATCCCTACAGTTCCAATACATGTACCCTTCACATCACATGACGCAGCACAAGAGTGCTCACTTTTTTTCTAAGTACTCTGCTGAAAGTACTGCTGCTTGTCAGAACAGATTTCACTCTCATGGCCTGCAAAATCCTTCTGGATTGAATATGTTCATCAGCTGCCATGGATTTTTCTTCTTTATAGATGGAAATCCATATAAATTCATAACTTAAAGCATAAAATATTTGATAAGAGAACATGCACGCATTTGCAAATCTTTAGATCACTTTAATAGAGGAATAGTTTATCACCACTTTCAGAAAGTCCCCATATAACATATTATCACGTTGCTGATATTACATCTAAAGCCAAACTTCCTTTAGTACAGAAAAATTGAGCTTAGGAGAGACTCAATGTTCTGCTGCCAGTGACATGCTCCAGCTCTCAGCCTGTTTGCCATGCTCAGAGGAGTGCATCATGGTACAGTTCCTATTCTCAGCCTCGTCTTGTCAGATGACCTAACAAAGCAAGATAGCACCTTTATGCCCTTCCTGAAATTAGCTTTTCTGCTTAAGGAATTCAGCAACAGATTCAGCACAGTAATGAAGTCTGTAAAAAGGCTGTAAAGGAACACACAGCTTAATAAATACTACAGGGTTCACATGGTAGAAAAATTCTATAAAAACAACCGGGCTGAAAGAAAAGCTTCTTCCACAACTCACATCTTTTTAGACAAAGTCAAAAATAATCAGACAAAAACTTGTACCCCCAATGGAAATGATGGTTCATTAAGAGTCGGTACCCACAGGTTTGCTTGTTTTCAGTTCAGAATTATTGCTTGTACATTAATGACTCTTCGAATGCATATTTGCTTCTGTCTTCACTACAAAGACTGTCTGTTGGGAATCTCAGACCTTAGAGGTGAGAGAGAGAGAGAGAGTCTGGAGAACGGAAGATTTCCCTTTGGTTGAGCAACCATCCAGCCAAAATCAAAGTGCACAAATCCATGGGCCCCAATGGGATATACCCATTCAGATCAATGGGTTTGTTCAGCCTGGGGAAAAGACGACTGAGAGGGGATTTGATCAATGTTTATGAATATCTAAAATGCAGGAGGCAACTGGGCAAGGCCAGACTTTTCAGCAGTGCGTAATGGTAGGACAAGGAGCAATGGCCTAAAAACAGAAAGTAGAAAGCGCCATACAAGTATGCAGAAGAACTTCTTTGCAGTGGGTGTGACAGAACACTGGAACAGTTTGCCAGAAAGGTTGTGGAGTCTCCTTCTACGGAGATATTCAGTACCTGTCTGGATGGCTACCCATGCGACCTGCTGTAGGGAATGTGCTTCAGCACAGAGGTCAGAATTTATGATCTCCAGAGGTCCCTTCCAAACCCTGCAATTCTGGGATTACAGAGGACAGATATATACATGGATGTACGTACATGCGAATGGGAAACAGAAATTCCCGCCTGTGCCACCAGAGGAGATTGAGTTTCATTCTGTCAGCCAGGCTGGTTGTGAGCTATCTTCTCAGTGCTTGCTCAGGATTATTTATGGGTTGCTTAGTCTAGAGACCTGGCCAGGATTCAGACCTTTACTATGTACAGGAAATCTCAGCCTTGGCATTATGGACCATCTTTTGTAAGCAAGATTTTGTCCTTCCAGCAGCTCTTAGGGCTACTCAGTATTTTTGGCAAGAAACCCACCGTGTTCCTTTCTTTGAACTGCAGTTTTTATAACGCCTGAGCCAGAATTCCTTCTTCCTCTGCACTGACAAAATAAGACTCACCACTGCAAACTTTTTGCCTCACAAAAGATACAAGTTTGCTTTCCAGAGAAATTTCAATATGATCATAATCTAGTCTAAAAGTGTTAGAACACAACGCACTAACCTTCAGATTTGCTGGTCCTAAATTCTCTTTCCTGCTTTGGTTCTCCATGAAGATGTTATTCAAAAATCATTAGCTCTCTTCTGGTGTAAGCAACACTTTCATAATCAATTACCTTCACCTGTGCTAGAAGCTAATGCAGATATACTGCAGTTCTACATGCTAATAAAATACTAAATGCTAATACATTTGGTCACTGACAACAGGGGAAAAAAGAAAAGGGGGGGAAAAGCTCTAAATAATGTAGCTGCTGTAAGAAAGGAATGGGGTGATAAGCTTCTACAAAAAAGGAGGATGCTGACTTCTGTCCCCACTTCAAACGGATTTATAGGGAATGCCAAGGAATGAAGCTATAATTGAGCCAGCCAGAAAATCTTGTAGTTATTTTGTTACTATCTAACATATAGCAAGTCCTTACTGAAAGAACAACTTCATTTATGCTTCCATACACATTTCACTCTTTCATGTGAATTTCAGATGAAGCCTTCTTCCAGTGGCACAGCTGGGCACTTGCTTGATACTGACCCCTGTGTAGCAGGCAACAATACCAATTCATGCAGTATGCTGGTGTTTCCCATATATCACTTAGTAAGCAGGAATTTTGAAACATTTGAAAAGTGCCTACATCTCACTGAAAGGTAATGCAAACTGTGCTCAGATTACTTGTGCAAATGGAGCTTCAGCAATCCTGAAAAATAACGCTTTATGTGTAACTCTACTTAGTTTGTAAGAAGCAATAGGATGACAGCAGGAGTTGGTATAGCTGGAGGTCTACAAAACTGAGTAAAGAATTATCCTCCTTTCAGACTAGGTAACAAGCTAACAATTATGTTTTATACCCCCTTTCTGTAAAGGCTGGAGCTAAGGAGGAGCAATGGCCCTCTCTGGCAAGAAGGGAACTTAGAGCGTTTATAAATGAGAGCTCCCACCTTGCCAAGGAATGTAAGACAATCTCAGGCAGTAGTTTCTTGCCTACAGGGCATTCAGGTGGTATGACAGGTCCAGGAAGCGTTCAGTACAAAGCCCTGGTGGGCACCAGCTGCTAAAAAAGTAGTTGGCCTAGTAACTAATGACTCCATCTAGCGTGGCAGCTCCCAGCATCCTGCTGACTTCTCAGGCACTCAGAAAAACATCAAACATTTTCTTTGGCACCCTATGTGTTTCTTCCATCCCTAACAATAGGCCCTAGATTGGGGCTGGCTATGGAGCAATGATAAACACAGTGGGACAAAGCCCAGGACGCTGGGGGCCTGGCTGAGGCGCAAAGCAGTCGGGCCTCTCACAGTGCTGCTTGCCTCAAGGCCTTTCTTTGTCTCTTCTCCCTCTTTCCCTCCTGTCAGATTCAAAAGCAGTAAATTAAAAATTAAGAAACAGAACATCAAGCTTTTCAGAATGGTTTGCTCCTGTCCTCTGCTGTTATCAAGAGTCTCTAGGAAAGAGCCATTTTGATACAGCTTAGTCAGCAAGAGCTTCTATTTTAGCATGGCCTACAAATCTGACTGCTGGAACATGCAGACCCCCTACAACACAAAGCAACTATACTACAGAAGTAAAGAAAGGCATCTTTCCAAAAAACATCAACAGGGAGAACAAAGCAGTTTTGATATTCCTAAATGAGCTCTGCCTGGGACTTCAGAGACCTCCTGAAGCCCAGAGAGCTGTCCAGAACTCCCCCGGCAAAGGTACAGCCAGACAGAGAAGGAGCAGGAAGCAGAAGGCCTGTGTAAAAGGAAGAAGCCATCACCTAGTCTGCTATCTGCTTTCAGGCTCTGCAAAGGAAGCCATGGAAAAGCTTTCAAAGTTAATAAGCAGCCTATCAAGGCTGCATTGGCACAGTAAATGTGGAATGGCATTTTGGGTTCAAATCCAGTTCAAAGTGACACATACAATCTCCCACAGTGAAGGTGTTACAGAGATGTAGGAAAGTTTCTGTCCCAGAGCACCAATCAAACCTTCTCTTAGTGATGAGGCACAGATGCTGGGAACTTGTAATAGGTTCAGCCTCAGCAGTTCTGCTCCCCACTTTCTTAGCAGCCTCAGCTGCCTCCACCTACAGAGCAGGTAAGAAAATCATCAGCATCTTCATGCCATAGGACAGCAGATGTACCAGGTGCATGTCAAAAGTTGGTTTAGGGAAAGAACAGGAGAAGTTCTGTGGAATTAGCAACAATTTCCAGATTCTTTCACAGGTTAACTACTAGAGCTAACAGAGGCACAATTTAAAGAACCCAGAACATTTTTATGTGCACAGTTTTAAGCAAGTGTCAGGAGCCCCCCTCTGCTATTCCCACAATTCCTCCTTTACACTGAGAGAGTTGTTGTTGTTACAAGAATTTTATTCAAAAACAAAGATGTGTGCAAAAGCATCCAATTTGTCTACTTGTAATGCTCATGTCCTAGGGGCTTGGTGGAGTCCAGGTGCCATATCATCAGCTACACAACAGCAGCAGGCAGGTATACACACTCAGTGCCTTGAACTTTCCCTAACATCCCCACTTTTTGCATGCTCTTCTCCTTACCTCAAGTCTAAACCTTCATTACTAGACCTATGCCTTCTTTGAGCTTAGTCAGCCTCACCAGACTTTGTTTGGCCTTTCAGACCTTTGTGTGCTTTTCTATAAACTTTCTGTAATTTTATCACTATTTGGGGCTAGAAGGGCGCTCAAATTTGAAGGTTTTCTGGATGCACATGCACAACAGCTATAGTGGAAAAGTCCCTTGTCTGCCTGCTCCTTTGTTATATTCTAACAAGTTCTATCCAAATTCCTGGGCTTTCTCCTTTTCTGATATATGCTGCTGCATAATATAATATACTCTATTTCCTGCTCCCTGGCATCTGTAAATTATTCCTGCTTTTTCCCTGACATTGAGTTTCAGAGTAAAGATAGATTTTCTTGTAAGAAAGACAATGTAGTAGCTGCTAAATTCTGCTGCAGATTAGAAATTAAGTGCATTTTAGGCCTTAACTCTCTATATACAGGCAGGTTGGATTTAGCAGGTTGGAAATGAGGTGCGTCAAACAGATTTGTGGCAGTCTAGCAGAGGAAGAACAAATTGAGGTTATGGAGTACTAATAAATCTCTGGTGGTAGGCCTAATCTACCTCAGCTATTCCGAGATTTAGGTGGCATTATAAACCTCTTACTTACAGGAGCACTAAACTTTCCAGTCTTCAAAAATGAAATATTTACTCTTCAATTGAGCCATTTTTCTGTTGGGGCCTTAGTAGCATCCTTGGCTGCAGTCTCAGATCTGGGGAATAATGGGCTGGTAAAAAACAGTTTTTTCTTCCCTTATCTTTACACATGGCAGCTTTTAAATTCACTATTAGAAAGACTAAATCAGGAAGAAAATTAACAGCCAGATGGCTGCAAAGTTCAGTGCCACCATGCTGCTGTGGTTTATCAGGTTACTGGAGAACCAGTAAAGGTAACTGAGCATATCTCCACCATGTGATCCAGATTAATAAATTCACCTAGCCTCAGTGAGTGCAAACAAAGGGGTGAACCATACAGAGTGAGAGGTGGTGGTGGCCTCATGTTTCCCGCACATAATTCCATACTTGCAAATGCAAGCAAGCTAGCAAAAACATTTTAACAAGATATACAGGAAGATTAACACAGAAGCCAGCTACTTCTTTCAGGAGGAAGCCTTGAGAAAGATATCCTGCCTACATTTATGACTTGTAATTGCCTGAACTGCCTTCCCCCACACCACATCCCCCAAATTTTGAAGCACTAATTAAATATGAAATTCGAACAGAAGAGAGATTCTGAGTAACTTCCCCTCACCACTACTGTGTCTGCTTTGCCTGGGATAAATCATTCAGACTTTGGTAACAGGCTACCTAACTGCCACCTTACATTTGCCCTTTTGTCCTATCCAGTGAATTCAAAGCACCAGGAATTAAGATGCATTGCTGTGCCACTTTCAGATGGGAAAGGTATTCCTCGCTACAGAGGCTCCACTATTAAATACTAGCATGGATCGAGTGAAATGTGACTTGTACAGACAGCACAAAAGCTTACTGAAAATGAAAACAGAAAAGACTGTTGGGCTCTACTTATTCCTATGTGTTTTTTTAGTGGATGGCAACAGTATTGCAAGAGGATGAAAACACAATAGGCACCACTATCTGTCTAGAATATGTTTAGGCTGGGTCTGTAACTGAAGACATTATTCTGCCACTCTCCTGGAAACGCAGACTCCCTACCACTCTTTAGAGGCGCAAGGGTTAAGTCGGGACCAGTAGCTTAGCCCTGCACCCTGTAATGCCTTCTTTGAAAAGCCGCTCACAGTTTACAGGGAAAGAGTGAGAGTGCAGCTGCTCTCCCAGCCAACATTTGGTTCCTATTATAGTGAATAAATCTCCCCCCCCTCCTTTTCTATTTTTTTCCCCCTTTTATATTAAAAGTCCATCAAACGCATTTTTTTCTCCTTAATATTTTTCCATTAAGTTTCCTCCTGCATAGGCTTTCCCAGAGTGCTGTGCTTCTCACTAGATGTGCCCAAGCAGCAGCTGCAAGATCCCACTGGAATAACAGAATGGGGAATGAAGGGAGCAGCTCACGCCTCTCATTTAAGTCTCAAGAGGCAAATGAAAACTTAGAATTGGGCTACACTGGTGAAATCTAGAGAATAAACAAACAGAAAAACAGACTATTGAGTTTGGTAGGATTAGGATTCAGGAGATGGGAGAGAGTACTCCCAGTGCTCTGCCTCTGCTCAAGACTATAAATACCTTGTAGAGCTAAATGACCCTGTCTCTATCAGCCTCCCAAAAGATGCAGGAGAGGATGGCATTACACCACAAGTCTTCCAGGGTTCATCCAAGATTGTGCTGTCTAAGTTTCATACCTCTTGAGGCCGAAATAATTTTTGAGTTGTGTCATACAACTATGGAGTAGAGATGTCACGTTCTCCCAACTTCAGACAGTTTGTCATCTAACTACTAAACAGACAAAACTAAACAACAGCATATGCCTCCAAATTCTACAAAATTTGCTCTAAAGTTCATGAAAGCAGTCAAATTTGCTTGACATCCAGTGTACTTATCATCGTATTGCAGTAAATGAAGACCCACTGATCAGTGTCTTTTAGAGAAGCCTTTACAAATCTTGATAGCTTACAAAGTCTGTTTATGGTGACAAAGCAGGCTGAAGTATAGAGTTCTCTGACATCACGTTTATAAATCTCAAGGCCAAAAGCAATGGCCAGGTAACAGAACTTCACAAGAGAAGTAGCACTTCTACATTCAGAATCTATATACCTAGAGGAAAGGCCAGAATCTGTTCTTCAAGATCAAAGATGTGCAAATTCAAATAACCAGGAGCTGTCATCATCTGAAGGCTACCTGGGCAACAGTAACATTAGGAGGAATAGTCCAATGAAAAGAGAGTACTGCAATGGCAACAGGAAGGCACACATCTGATGCTACCAGTCAGCAACATAGCTGGAGTTGTATAACATCTATCTGCTGAAACACAAACAAGTAAGAAAAATTACAAAACATGAACTAAAGGTCATTCCTGTGGGTCCTTGCTGTGACACTGAATGCTTGTAGTTAACAGTCTCCTGGTTTTGGATAATTGCCCAAGCACCGATACATGAGCAAAGGTAAGGTCTGAAAAAGATCTTTCTTTCCTTAAAAAACCTAAAAATTTATCAACCTAGCTCCAACATAATGAAGCTCAAGGGGCTGCCCATTAAAAAGATAGACATACACAGTCCCCTAAGCCTGATGGACCTTAGATGCTCACCCAAGAATCACCAATACCATTTTTCTCCATGTTACAATTTTGATTCCTTATGAAGTTTCTGCTCTTCTCATCCCTCAGATGAACTTATGTAAGATAACAAGGTATGGCAACAAATAGACTGGATTTGAGTGATCTCCCAGTTGCTGAACAGACTGCTTTTCCTCCTCAGGTTCCTCTTGCCGTTCCATTATGCTGGAGTTAAGAGAGCATTTATTTATTTGCCTCCACCTCCTGTACAAAGACAAATTCACCTGCTGGGGCTCCTTGAACAGTAGGGTGGATAAAAAGTAGGATGTGGCAACTGTGTTAGCACACACTTTCTATGTCTATAAACAACATGATTACAAAAAATGTAGCTGGGGAGTGGTGGTGTAATATGTTCAAAACCATAATCAAAGGCATAATAATAGCATGGGTTATTACTAGTGCAGAAATTGACCTACTAACTGTATACGTTGCATAGACATGGCTAGCATATCACACATTGCATATTTCTGGAAAAAAGATCAGTGATGCAGAGGCCACAGATATATACTACACACAAACATCAAAATACAAACTTTCAGCCATCTGAAGAGTAGCACAACACACTGGTACCAAAGCAATCCCAGGGTTGAGGTGCTAGCTATTTTACAGCTAGAAGCTTTTCTGGAATCCCTGCAAGCCTAATTCACATATAATACTGTACTTGTAATGTAAGAGGTAAATCCTATTTTTCATCCAATATCCTTAGAGATAATGGAAGTTTGCTGGAAGTGCTTATTTCAGCCAAGACAAAACAAATGTTCTTCTCAAGCTAAAACTGACAGAAGTTCTCCAAGTCTGTAGTGCTCTTTCTAAGAATCCTCCAGACAAACCCTACTTGCACAAAAAAAAAAAAAAAAAAAAAAAAAAAACACAACAAAACACAACACACTTTTCAGTAGAGAAAAATACCTTAAAAATTTACACGGTATTTTTCAAAAAACGTGACACATTTTGGTGGTAGCTAAAATGCAACCTTAAAAAAAAATTAACAGAACATCACTTTCACTTGAGTTACGTGCTATCCACTTCTAATGTTGAAAGACAAAGTATTTTTATAAAATCTATAGCCAACGTTGGAACAACAACAAAAATCACCGCATCTCTCCTCCCAAAGCTCCCATGCATCTGTCCACCACTATTACCACCAGAAACTAGTATCAACATACCAGAACTGGACTATAAAGATCTGCAATAAAAGAGTTGAAAAACTTCTATTTTTATAAAGCCTCACCTGAAAAAGCAAGCTGTTCAAGTACTGCAGAGCAAGAATCTCTCCATTTTTGGCACTTTGTCCTCCAGTGATTAATACCACAGAAGCACATTCCCTTGCCAGAGAAGACTATTCCAGTTTATGACAATTCTGGCCTCGCTGTTGTTCCTTTTTTGTTTTAAGCTGAACAGAATAAAACCCCGACTCCATTCCCAGTGCTGTTCCATAAATTCCCATTCCTACTGGGATCTACCTACCTTTTCATCTCCAGAAAAGAACAGAGCTTAAGTACAGCCTATAGCATCTCCAGTAACCCAGTGTTTCCACAGGAAAATTCACTGAGGAGTTCACATTATCATAAAAGAATTCAATATTCAGTGTAAATAAACTGAAATAAAACACCTCCTTTCTGGCAGAGAAGAACTGGGTGAGCAAAGGGGAAGCTCCTAGCTAACTACCTCCAGCAGCTACTGCAGTGAATGGTACCCACTCCTGCTTTGACAGGTATATTTAGTCCCCCACATTTCTCTGGGTCTTACTTTCCTTACTGGAAAGATGATCTGGTCTCATCATTTTGAGAAAGGAGTTCTGGGGCATTATGGAGATAAATTTCTGCCTACTTCATGTAGCCATTACAGAACAAAACAGTAAAACTGCTACAATTACTCTGGGAGGAATCAGTGTCCTGATTTTGGCTGAAACAATGAAAGTAGAAAAGCAGTAATTTGATAAGCAAAAAAACCTGAAGTGAACAAATTTGTTACTCTAACGGGCCAAAGCAAGTGCAAAGTGTTTCACTGATATGTGGCGCGAAGCACTCTAAACCAAATGGTACAATAAAGCAACTCTATTGCTAATATCCACACTCTTGGTTTAATTAATTTATTCCCCATTTTCTCCATTCTGGCGTGTGTAAAGAAGAATGTAATGCATGAAGGCTGGGGGCAGAAGTGCAGCACGGGCTGAGGCTGCATACCTGGCAGCTGCTAAAACAAAACTTCAAAGTCTCAGCTCCCTTTGAAAACCCATCAGGCAAGAACCACTCCTCCCCTTTAGCTTCTTTAGAAGCTGGTACACTTAACCACTTCAGCATGTTTGGCAGTTCTTTGGCCATTTCCAAAGCAGGTGCTGGAGCGGAAAATTGTGGGAGAGCCCCGAAACATCCAGTTGCCTCCCTCTTTCCTTAGCTGGCAGCAATGCACATGCTGACCAAGCAGGCCAGCTGATGGACCACAGTTATGCACAGTGAATAGGGAATTTATGATTATACCACTGGAAGTACAAGAAAAAACTCAGGCTTACCTGGTTCAATCCTATCTTTTCCCAGGAAACTACCAAATCTGATGGTAGACAAAATCTGTCATTAAAATAAAGTGAATAAAAGGATGCTCAGATAGTTAATGTATAGTACAAAGAACTGGTGTGATCTAAAAGGCAGTTCCCAGACTTAGGGTTGTTGAACGATACCTCTCTGTCAGACCCAGGCTGCTTAAGATGCTCAAGTTGCACAAAAACTTATTTAGATGACCTTGAGCTTGAATTCTTACACATGAAAATTCTGCTTTTCGCATCCAATGGCAGTCTAGGAGGTGGAGGATAAGCTCTTGTTTAATTTGCAGCATCTAGAAGTAGAATGTTTTAAATTCAGTCCCTTCGAACAGGCACACCTATTTGTGACGTGTCCTCCTTCAGTACAACCAGAAGAGTGTACAATACATTTGTGCTAGCTCTGCTGGTCATCCCAGCTGAACACTCTGTCTATGTTTTCTCCTCAGGAGTCTGAGAAAGGTAGAATGGGATGGTGCTGTTCTCTTGCAAATCTAACTTTGCTCAGCTTCCTTAATGACTGATTGCTTCTGGACTGTATATAAGCATTGAATACTTCTAATGACAGTGGAAACCAAAAGCTAAAAGCAGGTATCTACAGAGAAATGCAATAGCTTTCATAGGAATTTGTGGTTAAAGTTGAAAAAAATTATGCAATCCCATATTCCAGTCCAACCCAATCCCTTCTTCTGGAGCCAAAGTGGAATTGTTTCCTACAGTATACAGAGAAAACTTTATAATTAGTCAGAAGCTCCCAGACTTGGGAAAACAGATGGGAACCATGGAATCAGTACTTCAGGAATTTCACCAAGTGATTGCATGCAATGCTAAGCACGAACACGTCAAAGATGCAGCTGCAGATGCTAAATCCTTATAAGGACAGACTAAAATATCCCAGCCACTCAGTGGAATAATGCCCTTTCAAGAGTCCCTTCCTAGCATAGATAAGGCACACCAGGAAAGGACCACGACAACTGTATCCAGTGTCCAAACAAGAAATCTTTATATGCCACTTCTTTATACTTGATGCCTTTTGTGATGTTTCAGCCAATGTTCTAAACAGGACAGACTTTTCTGAGAAACACCAGAACTGCTACACTACTACAGTCCTGTTCTTTGAAGAGATAAATGTGGCTTTTGGATGTCTTGAGCTGAAAAGAGTAGTATTTGCAAAAAGGATAATCTTTTGTTGTGTATTGTGCTATTGGCTCTCTAGGGACTAGGCAGAGATTAAGATGGTAAGCAATCTCTCAATTGCATAAAGGTGAATAGTGGATGTCAGACAAAAGTTGGAACTAAATTACAAGAGTAGGTGTTACATGGTTTTGCTCCCTAGAAACATACCACAACTTCATAGATTGAGCTACTTGTATAGCAGGAATTTACATCATTCCAGAACAAGACTTGCAGATTACAAAAAAAATGCAGCAATACAGTTTTCTTTCCTTCCACAGAAATGCTCTTCAGTAACACAGGCCTAATGATATTTATAGTCAAATCTTCAGGTTCTGCAATGCCCTAAGAGATCATAATACACTTATAAGGAATTTATCCTGTTTAGAAAACATCTATAAAGAAAATTGCTGCATGACATGAATCATTTTGTCCCATATGACTCATAACAATGTAGAAATCTGTGCATAACATTAGTTCACTTTCATATTTCATACTTTCGTATTTCATAGAATGGCTTGGGTTGGAAGTGACCTTAAAACAAATAGTTCCAACTCCATAATTAAATGCTTTAAATCACTTAAGCTAGCATAATCAGCAGAAAATTGGAATTTCACATGGAAATGAGATGACTCTGATCTGCGGAAAAAAAAGTCAGTTATGCAAAACCAAAATCCCGAACAGAATGACAAGATATTTTTTAAAAATCTAAAAATGGATTGAATTCAAATTTCTTGAAAATTAGCCCAAGCTAGCCCAACTACTAAAAATAGGCTTCCAAAATTATTTTGCTAATAGGATATTTTATTTAATATTTTTAAATGTGGTATATGCAGAATGTGGTATATGAGAAAATTAAACAAATTAAAATTAAGAACAGAAATACCTGTGAACATGAAGGAACAAAGCTATTGTTCTTATGGCTTTCTGATTAAATTAATTCCATGTTAAATCAAAGATCCTCCATGAAGAAATTAAAAAAAAAAAGATCAGCATGTTCTTAACACTCAAAACGAAACTCCACAACAGCTGTTCCAAACAATCCTAACAGGCAGCCTTCTGTTTCATAGGGAATAAACTCTAAGTTCCATGATATTTTGGTATGAAATTCTGAAAACAGAATAAGGGTATTACTGTTAGTAGGACAAAAATCTCATATCTTGGAGAACATTTTGGAGCTACCAAACGCAGTTTTTTTTCTAATAAAGAGATGCATTTACCAGTGCACCTATCTCAAGAACAAAGCCTCTGAAGTATTGCTCCTGGGGTTCTTAGAGAGTTTCAAGAGCCTATGCTTGTATCTTCCACATACACTATTTTCTCCATTTGACTTCTTCCCAATGACTGAGATGGCGTTTCTCTTTGTCATGCTCACTGCTTAAGTTGGACAGCCTTTAAGTGCCATTTAAAGTATCAGCCAGGTGAAGGTATTTATGGAAAAAACAAAACCTTAAGCATCATGAGTCCGTTAAAGAATCTTGCATCCAAGTATCTGCTAGTGGAGCTGAGATCAGAAATACGTTTAATAAGAACACACTTTCTAGCAAAGAAGTTATTTCAAGCTTTTTGTAACACCACAATTTCAGTTTTCAATAGACTTGGATCAGTCAGGCTGCCCTGGCCTCTCCCCACCTGGTTTGTTTGTGGACAGTAAGGACAGTAACTGGATGAGAAATGTTAATAAATTCAAGGGGAGAGTTTCTGGAAATTGGTAACTTTAAACATTACCTGGTGGCTGTTTTAACTATTTATTTTTAAGGAGGATATTAATCTTTCAACTATTGTTACAAAATGAACCTCTAGGAACAGCTGCTCATGATAAAGGATCCTGGATACATCAGTATTTCCACATAAGACTTAATTTATCCTACTGCTGTAGAGCCTACTTTTACCAGTACGCTTAAAAATCTTTGTAATAAGCACTGGTTCTGGACAGCCCAATGTCCATCCTTTCTGAGCCACCGAAATGCATTCTGTCTTATTATCAGTCAAGTCCTCTCATCCAGAGCATTTTGGTCAAACTGCTTCCTGGCTGGCAGTATACAGCATTAGGTAAAGACTAAAAAAACACCACCAACACTACTCATTCACACTATTCCCTAAACAAAAAACTGGCATTCCACAGGGGAGTTCTGGTTGCCCTATCCTCTTCAGATCACACAATGTATGTATACTTCAAAAAGCTATGAGCTAGTAAGGAGGATCTCCAAACAAAGCTGTCACCACATACACATGGAAGTTGAAATACTTTCCGACTTTTTAATGCTTTTTTTTTCCCCCCTCCTCCTTCTTCAAAAGAGTTTTTTGTTGTTGTTGTTGTTAAATGTTGGAGCCCTGCATAGCTCACAAATAGCTGCTGATCGATACCTGCAGCCAGAGAAGCCCCAGAGAATAACAGGCTGTTATGGAGCCAACAACATAGAATTCACCAGCTCCTGTGTCAGTTACAAAACCTCCCCAGTTTGAAAAGTAGGGAAAATTAGATGACAAAGTAGGACCTTCATAGGAAAAGCTGATTAACACTTTCTGGGACAGGAAAGGGGTTTCTCTCCACTTTTGGAAGAGTATTCCTGTTAAATCACAGGACAACACATCAAAAAGCATGGTGTTCATCCTGAACAAATGAAGCCAAAGCATGACTTCGGCTTGGATGGAAAATTTGAATACATACTGGTGGTGGAAACTTCACTGTACAAGGGAAGGTATCCCCAAAACAAAGCTTAACAGGAAGAAGAAGAAGCCTTTGGCCCCTTTTGCTACCTTCTGCTCTGGCACTCTTTCTTGATCACTGAAACCCCTGATTTATCTGAGCTTGACTTCAGGCTCTTTAGCTGCTGAATTCAGGGAGTTATCCAGGGACTGACCCACAAGAGGGCTGCCTTCTGGAAAGGCTTTCCACATGGATCTCAGATCACACATGGCTCCTAGCATCTGAGAGACTTACTGAGAAAGAAAAAATTGAGTTAGGATTATCTTGCTTTCTCAGCTGCAGAGCATGGTATCTCCAACATAGAGACACCTTTAAATGCCTTTGCTCTGAGCAGTAACCAAACTTTCTGGCATTAAGACATCTGTTCCTTCACTCTATGCAAATCCATTTCTTTGTCACCAAAAGGTACAGTGCAAACTCAAACCTCCAAAATATTCACCATGAGTTCAGCTTCAGGACAGCCCTGGAGAGTGTAAGGCAAATGAAGGAAAGGTTGCTACACTGTCTTGTCCATTACAAGACTAGCTTAAAAGGGACTATCCATTGTTACAAAGCAGAAGTTTGCTGTGTGTCTACTAGAGCAGATTCAGAACAATGCACTCTGAGGCTTCAAGGGCCTTACGGTGACCCACAGGAACAGCACAGTTCAGAGATGGGCCCATTCAATCCCTGTGTTCTTAGGTCACATGGACCTGCCTTAAGATTCAGTGCCAGAAAGAACACTCTTCTGGGAAGCTTCCCAGTGCCCTTCTCGGCCACACAACTGTGAACTAAATTCAACAGCTGTGGCATGGTAGCATTTCCATCTCACTACCTGCAGAGCCAAGCAATGGACAAAACTTGAGGTCCCTGTGTGGGAAAGAGCCAGGAACGGATAAAAATATTGTTAAAAAATTAGGAAAGAGGAGAAACCAGACATTCGTGGGATTCCCTGACAGCTCTGTGCAGGAGGAAGGGCTGGGCTGGAAAAAACAGGGCCCCAGGTTCCTGCCAAACTGTCTGAGGCCTGTCCTTTCCAAATAGCTCAAGGAAACAGCCAAGGCTCCTTTGTAACCCTTTCAGAACTCTTCTACAGAGAAAGGTTGCTTTAGGCAGAGCAGCTCCTGCAGAGCACTGGGCTGCTGGGGTATCCTCTTTCCTAGAAAGCCCAGAGCAGCAGAACAGTTGATCTCCCCACCAAAAACTACTGAAGTGAGAGCTGTGGCCACATTAACCCTCTGCTCACCACTCTGTAAAGCAAGTTTTTAAATGGTGATTGAGAGATTTAACTAAATACAGAGACAAAGGAGATCTGTAGATGACTTTACAATATAAAACACATAGAAACTCTACAGAATACTTCAAAGATTTAAGATTAGGGATGGCTTGGGAGAGAGGGTATGAGAAAAGATCCTAAAAGATTTAAACTAGGTCTATACTAAAATTAAATGCTTACTAGAATCAAGAACAGCATGTAGCTTTTGTCACAGCCAACAAAATCTATTAATATGATCTAAAAGTCAGAAGAGAGTTCATTGGTGAGGAACTAAAAAAAGAATCGTACCAGCTTGAACAGCCTATACCTGTTTCTCAGTGTTACATTAACTGCAATAGTCAAAGAAAAACAACCATATATTAACGAAAACTCAATGTTTAGCATGGTCAGAAGCCAGCAAGGTATAAGTATATGCAAGTTATGAGTTAGATAATAAGTTAAAAATGACAACATCACATAAAATCACTGTTTCACTCCTACTTGATGTACTGCTTTCAAGTCCTGTCATCTGAATAAAGACAGCCAGCAAATTATTTGAGGGCTGGAAGATATCCATTCAGAACTTGAAAAAGAATGGGTCTGTTTAGTTCAGGAGAGACAAGTAAGGAAGGAGGCGATAGAAACATACAGAATAAATAGCGTAGAAAATAAAGAAAGCACTTCTGTCTGCCTTGACATATTAAAGGAGCAAAGACTATTGGCAAATTTGAAAAAAAATTATAAAGGGAGACTTTTGCATAATACAAAATTCACCTGTGCTACAGCTCATGAATGAGGCTACAACCTTTCCAGACAGTAAAATATGATTAATGACAACACCCACAGCAAGACTACCTATGTAGAACAGAAAATATGGTGAGAAATTAAGTCAGCCATTAGCAGTTGGAGGGCAAAAGCAAGCTTTTCCCAGAGACAGGAAATTTATTTGCTGCCAGCCAAAAGTTCTGCACTTTTACTGAAGATATTAGCGCTAGTTACTCTAAAGGACAAAACAGGTGAAGTATAAAGATTAGCAGCCTGATCCAGGATGGCAAATCCTATGTTTACATTGGAGAAAGGTCAGTCAGGGGAGGCAGCTGAAAAGAAAGAATCAAAAACTGTGGTGCTGTATTATCATTAGGGAAGGCATAAAAACCCTGTTACTGCCCTCCACCTACCAACACAGGCTGCTTGATGGGAATAATGGAAAAGATCTTCATACCTTCTCTGAAAGGAAGTCATAGCAAGTCAGAGCCAGGTGCTGAAAGAGAAACCTGTCCTCTCACATTACTAGGACTATTTGCAAAAAGCACAGTTGCCCAAGCTCAGCGGACCCTCAGAGATATAACGCAGATGCTGTGCCCCTGCACTCAGATGGAACCAGCCTAAGGAATCCCCCAGGCTGCAGCTGCAGGCCATGCACCAGTCTGCTTTTGCCCAGCTCTGCCCTGATGCAAGGACTCAGCAAACACCTCCAGCTCCCAGACTCAGCACTGGCTCCTGCACTCTCCCTGCACTCAACCCAAACCCCCTTCGCCTCTGGAAAGGGTCCTGCGATTAATCTCACTTATTACCTCGGAAAAGTAACAGCTCAGCGGCTGCCAGCCAAGTCCGACTCAACAGCGTCTGGGGAGCTGAGGCTGCAGGGCCAGGCCTCAAACTGTCTGGGCAAGTCACGAGCTTTCCGCCTTTCCTCTCCCAGAGGCTCCAAGCAGCCAGAGCCAAGGCCTGGCTGTGGGAAGCAGGGATCCTTCGAGGCAGTGCCAACCTGCGGTGCTGAGGCTCAGGGCAATTTCCAAGCAGGATGAAAGTAATTGAACCTGCCATCACACATTTCTTCAGCGTGACCAAAATATATAAGAAGTATTACAAGACAAGCCATGTATTTATGAAGGTGTAGTCAGCCAGTTTGCCTTGAAAGTTAACAAGTTGTCACCAGAGACCCTGGGAGATGCTTAAAGAGAAAGGTTAGAGATTATCAGGGAGGGGGAAGGCTGCTCCATGCACTAATATGTGGGAATGAAAAAAGAACTCGTACAAGCCAGAGACAAGGAGTGCTGCAAGAACGTAAAGCTACCCATGCAGAATTTGTTTTTCACCCTCCCTCCTCAAATTTCCTCTCAATATAGTAATCCTACATCAACTCCCAGACTCAGGGCTCCCAGAACTATTGTTTCTCAAGGGCCAAAAGTGAATACAGTTGTGACAGAGCTGCCTAGGAGAACCAGATGGGATCACAGAAAAAAAAAAAAAAAAAAAAGAAAAGAAAAAAAAAAATCATTACACCCATTCTCATTTACTCTCCCACAGAAATAATGAAATTTAATTAATTTAGGCATATAAGATAAGAGAGGCCTGCCACAGGAAGAAAATCCAGGCAACAGTAATCAGCCTTGTGCGTGTTCTAATGCAAATAGCCCTTCTTACTAAAAAGGGACTTTTCTATACAAGCTTTCCTAGACACAGCATTCATCCCTGCAAGCAGCCTGATAAAAGGAGCTATAAGCTGGAGGCTCTTACAGTGGTTTAACAACTGAAGGAAATCAGCATCAGAATGACCTGTGTGAGATTTGCCTCATAATGAGGACTCCTGCTCCTGATCAAGGATAGCACTCTGCTGTTACTAGGTATTAGAAGGGACATCTTTACACCAGAAGGAAAGAAAAAGACTGTGCAAGCATGAATCCTGCAGAAAAGAGGTACAGTGCAGACAGACTGAGTTCATAATCAGACATTTCCTCAGAGAAAAGAGAAGGGACAAACGGTATTAGGAGAAAGGAACAGGGAACTCAGTGCTGGCACAGGACTGGTATTGGTCATGTTCTGTTGCTGCTGCTTTGGCACTTCTGTGCTGCCTAGCTAGGGAAGTGTTAAGGTCACTGCAGAGTTTCTTGAAACTGAAGGTCTGTTGTGGCCATCAGTGCCTGCTGCCTTCTCTCTTCATTTCCTCCAGAGGCATCAGTGCAGTGCAGTCTCTTCAAAGTCAGCGTGCACCCAGCTGCTATGCAAACAAACAGGCTCCAGCCACTTGGCAAGTGGAGCACACGACAGAGGATGAACAGTCTCTACCTGTCCAGAGACTGCAGGGAGCTTGAAACATGCAACTTGGAAGAGAGGAAAGTTACCACTAACCCTTGAGATGCAGAATTACAAGGCAATACACATGCAACAAAGAGAAACAAATATATTCTTATAAAAATTAGCTGCCAAGATTAATAGAATTATCACATCTTTCAATCTCACAGGAAGATGTGATTTTAAGAAGTACTGGGTTTACGTTGCCCATAATGTTGATTTGCACATGAGCAGTAAAATACATGCAGTGTAGTCCATAAGCACTTATATGAATGCTTTAACTATACTGTGGATGGGTAGCACATCTAATTCATAGAATCACAGAATCATAGACTGGCCTGGGTTGAAAAGGACCACAATGATTATCTTGTTTCATTCCATGAAATAATCATCCTAGTTTCCTCTGGACCTCCTCTAAGAGCTCCATGTCCTCCCTGCACTGGGGGCCCCAGGCCTGGACACAGTACTCCAGATGGGGGCAATTCTTCCCCAGTACTTCAGGTTCACTGCAGATCAGATACTTAAAGGAATTTTAGACCTGAGCTAGACAGTTAGGGGTTCCTGAAAGCCTAGGATGCTTCTGCTTTCCCAACCCACTCAAGACTTCCAGGCAAGAAATAAAATAGAACTACAAAAAAGGAGAACCTGTTTTGGAACCTGGGCACATGGCAGCTATATGCACACAACCCACAATGCCCTAAGCTGTTCCTACCACTAAGAATGACAGAACAACTTAAACATAGAAAACCCTAGATAAGAAAATTGAAAAACATTGTTTTCAGCATTTAACCCAGTTCAGGGAGCCTGTCAACAAAACATTATTTCTTAATGAGCCTGAGCACCTTGGCTAAGAAGTGAGCTAAGAAGTATTTGGGACATCCTAAACAAAAAGAGCAGAATCCTTTGTTTCTGACTTTAATAGCAGTTAGAATCTAAGCTGTTTGGTATAAGTTGGAGTGCCATTCTAGCTTCTGACTGATGACAGAGAAGCTTGCTTGGCTGCGTCCCTCAAATAAGTTAGATAAATCTGTCAAAAGATACAAGGAAAAAATATGCAGAACTAGATGGGTTGTGTCTTTAGTTTTGAGAAAGCTGTCCTGAAAGACCAAGGAGCTAATGAAACAAAGGTTCTGGAAAAATACTGGCCATGTATCACTGCTGAATGTTTGCCAACACACTGCCTGTTACGAGTTCTAAAAGATGAACCTGTGCAAGGATGGCAGAATCCAAGCTGCCCACTGAAAACACAGAAATCTGTACTAATTAGAAAGATTTCTCTCTCATTAGCTTTGGCCCAGGTCATGGAGATTAAGTGATTTGCAAAGCCAAAAAAACTCTTTGAGAACAGTTTTAAAAACAAGTGAGATACCAGTGCAAATTCCAGTGCCAGAAGCTCCTAGGAAAGCCTACCATCCTATTATTGATGATTATGCAATTATTTGCCACCAGTACTCAGCCATTAGTTTAGGTTCTGAACAATCAATTTTGTTCTCTTAAACACTATTTTCTACGTTTATTGTGCAACTGAGAATGTCTTCAGGAGATGACCATTGTCACATTTCTAGTACGGTCTTAAATTCAATGTCAGGAAATCAGTTCCAATGGATAATAAGAAATCACTTTCATTTTTGTTATTCTTAGGTTACTTTAATAATGTTATGATAATATCATACGCAGCAATCTTAAACGCTTTCCTTATAAAGTGCATAACTAACCTGTTCATGTGGTTAAGGCAGAATGTGAATAAGTAACGTTCCTTACTGACAGAGCAAGAAGCTGAGACAGATTGGAATAAGACCTTCAGGACTATGGTTAAAGGACGGAGCAGATTTGGCAGAACTGCAAAGAGCTATAGAGGGTAATATAAGCCAGGCTACAGCAAACATGGCAAAGGGCCTCTAACAGCCATGTTACGGAAGTCAAAAGTGAACCCCTATGCAACTTGGAACATCACACCTCTTGTACTTTCTTCATCTTGGACATAGTGAAAGCCTAAAACTCAGTCTGATTGGGAACAGAGACAAAGCTTATAGGAAGTAACTAAAAAAAAAGTTTTAAAAGGGACAGTGCTATAGATTTATAAATAACATTTTAACATATCCAGTGTTGTTCTCTGTCTCATTATTACAAACTCAAGATTGCCTTTGTCTTTTGGCAGAGCTGACTATTAGTTTGGCAACTCTTCTGTAGAGCAGCATTCAATCAAAAAAATGGAGAACTAACTTCTGCTCAGAGAAACTTAGATAAATTGTACTGGGGGAGTGGAAATTAAGAAGGAGAAAAAATTATTAATAATAGCCTGAATCTCATAGCTCACGAGTATCACAATAAAATTTTCAAGCAAAACTCGGAAGCAGCAAGATGGCTTAGTTTTACCATACAGCTCTGCAAAAACTGTAGTGACTGAGTTTCAGAGGCAGATGTTTGAACTGGAGCCAAATGCAAGCCAGATAAGAGACCCATTGACAAAACATTTCCATCCTTGCTAAATTCTACAACTGCTAGACAAGAACCTCAATGAAGAAAACAGGAAGCTTTTCTTCACATAGTCATCCAGTACTGAGCACAGGCTGACACTCATTAGGTGACCCTCTGTGAACTGCTGAGCTCCAGTGTAACAGACTAAGCAGCAAATTAGTCATTTGAAATACTAGCTATTTCAGTATATCATGATCTTGATGCTTCTTTTGGAATTCTTTCATTAAAAGAAAGTTCATAGCCAAGTAATCCAGCATTGTCTCAGGATATTTTTTCTCCATATTCATGAAAAACTTTTGATTTCCAATATTCTGGCCATTTTAGGCAAGCAGCCATGAAAATAAAGTAATTCAGCAAAGAGTCTTATGGTATCTTTCTGTCTCTTGGTTTGAGAATAGTAAGGATGATTCAAGTACTGAAAGACCAAATGTTTCATAAAAAGTTTGACAACAGAATCTTATACCAGCTGCGGCCAGACACTTCTGAAGAACTTTTGGATCCTTGTATGAAATAGAACAATTTCTACAGGCATTAAGCTACACATAGAATGCTAGATGAGGCACAGTTCAGAGTAGAGCTCTGGCCATTAAAAGCTAGGTTGTCAGATTGGCAGGTAACAATATGTAACAAAATTGGCTTCAGAGAAAGGTGGTAACTACTCTGCCTTCTGTGGAGATTCATAGAAGATTATGACTGTAAATCCTTTCCAACTATGTCTGAATCCATGCAAAGGTGCAAGTAGAATTGAGAAACAAACAGCCTATGACAGCCTGCACTCTGCTGCTCCCTCAAACTGTGTAGGAGAGGAAGGCAGCTTACACCTGTTGGATAGGTTCTTTATTTGGATTAGGTAATAGCTACCCTGGCTGGTCTCCAAGAGCAGAATCACCACCTCTCTTAATAACTGCAAACCCCAGAGGCAAATGTTGTGCTGGAACAGAAACAGGCCAGGAATTCATTTCTCACATTCCTCTTCTTTAGGTAGGATGAAAAGCAGTGACTGATGAAATAAGAAAAATTTTTCTTGAGCTTTCCAAATCCCATTCCAGTCCTTCTATTGAAGAACCCATTTGGGAAAAGATGACCACCCAGGTCACATGCTTTCTATACTGCATATCTGCCTTTCTTACCTTCCTCCATTTTCCAGTAATCAATTAGATGAATTAACATTTTCACCTGTACGTTGTTTTCTAGTCCTAAATGCTGGAAGTCCTGCCTCGTTATTGAATTTAAAAGGACAAAAAAGCACTAGCAAATGAAGAAATCAGATGTCGTAAGCAGTTCTGAGCCTGTGTTCAGCCTAGACTTCTGCAGTAGGCTCACCTTGCACTTAACTTCCAAGATCTAGAATCCTTGGGGTAAATAGGTTTTTTTTTCTACAGAAACACAGCTTTTTTTTCTGCAGAATCATAATTCTCTGAGTTCCATGAGTATATCAGCCACAAATACAAATTCCAATGTCCAGAACTAATAAATAGCAGAAGGAAGCCATCTGAAAAGGAAACTTAATGAAACACTACCGGGTGCTGTTCTATCTTTAAACAACAGAAACTTGATATTCAAAGAAAAAGCATGAAGATGAGTCCTTGGTGGAGATTTCTACAGCATCAGGTAAAAGTTTGCATTCTGCTTATGTCTTGACACCAAGGCACCGAAACTTATAGAGATAAGAAATAATCAGAGAAGAGAAAATGACGTTTTCCTTTTCCCTCCTTTTCCACGTGTTCATCTATTTACTCATTCCCCACGAAACTGCTGGTACTAGGAACACAGGTTAGTTTTCATGAGCCTAATTCCTAACGTAGTCCTGAGAAGAACTAGTATTCGGCCCTTAGGCCAAATCTTCTGAGCAAGAGATCAAAGAAATTATGGATGAGCTTCTAAGTACTCTCCTTCAAAAACATGGAACATCAGTTTTAACTTACCTGACTGCTGAAGAGATGCATCTTCTGTCATCTGTAAGAGTGTCTGACTGAACAGCCCACAATGGCCCTTTTCTGTTGAGCGCTGATCGGTAGCCTGGGGGCACAGTTGCGTTCCCCTTGCCTACAGCTCCACTTGCTAAGTTCAAGCTTGTTAACTGCGGAGGCAATGACAAAGACATCAGAAACCATTAAAAAACAAGAAATGAGCAAAAAATGGCACTAAGCATACTGGATAGAGTATGCACTAAGGTAACTAAAAGCACAAAGGAGGAAAAAGACAAGAATCAGGCAAAAATCCTAAAGCAGGAAAACATATCCTGCTATGGAACTGATAACAAGGATACAGTTAAAAAAAAAATTCTACGTTAAAAAGTTAACTCTACAAAAGATAGGTGCTTATATTGCACTTTCTGAAAAGAACTCAGTGTGTCTGTCCAGTCGTCACAAGTTGTGTCACTGAATAAGCCATATGCACTCTGTCTTCTCTCTACCCTACTCCACAGTAGATGCACAATCCATCAACTCAGTATCTAACTCTACCACACGAGAATGAACATTTCCACCCACACCACCTTCAAATTGTTCACACAAGTAGCTATATAAAATACTTAACGATAGCCTAAAATCATATTTGGTATAAGTTTGTTTTATTATCGAGTTCTAAAGAAATCATGAATTTGTTTTAAGCATCTAAAACATATTTCATTGTTTCTTTCTCTAAACATTCTTCCCATGTCTTCTGAAAGGATCAAACTGTGAGCGCACACAGCCTGCTGGTCTGCTGAAAAGAGCCTAAGTTCATACAATAATGGCATCTCTTGCAGAAGCTTAATAATTCATCTTAAAACATTTTATGAATGTTGCAAAACACTATAAAGGCTGACGTTCTTTAACAATGTGATCACATATTGCTTTTTTAGAAGTACAGAACAACTGTGCACTAAGATTAAGGTCATATGGTAAAGGCAACTTGTTTGTATTACCCCGCTCATTTCTGGGGCAACTGAAAGGTGTGTAACGAATGACACACAGGACAGGAAAGAAGAACTGAAAATCTAGCCCTGCATCTGCTCCAGATCTCCAAGGTAAGTTATCTAAGTGTAACTTCTTATAAATGCGTAAACATCGCTTGCAAATTCCCAGTTCTCTAAAAGGATCCTCCTTATGCCATATTCTTTCCCAGTTCTATCCTATCCCATTCTTCCTTTGGTCTGTGCATAATTCTTCTCATCCATTAAGTCACAGTTTCCAGGTCTTACAGTAGAACACGCTGGGCAAGCTTAGAAATGAGCAGTGCTATCCACTTCATGTGGAAAAGAGCATTAGAAGTCACTTTGGCCCCTCTGCTTCGCCTTTAAATTTAAGCCTCTGTAGACTTTATTATTTAAAGCCTTTTCATTGCAACAATAGAAGATATCAAATCAGTACTAGGTCTTATAGTACCAGACACCATACAAATACGTAACAATGACAGTTTGTGGCCACCAAGCTTTTATGATCTAAAAAAAAAAAAAAAAAAAACCAACCAAGAATAGTAAATGAGGCAGACAGAGGCCAACATTGTACGTGAAACAAGTAGTATATATACAATTCTTAGCTCGTCAGCAACAGCAGTCACAACTTTGCTCGTAAAGACACGTGTGAAAGTACAGTGACTTTATCTAGCCTTTTCTCCCCAGCACCCTGATACAAAGACACATCGAATCTGATGAGTTATCAGCTCATCCCTGCTCTATTAATGTGATATGCTTTCCTCTCTAATATTATAACCACTATTTTTTTTGAAAGCTGTCTTTCTAAGCAAAGCAGGTGTGCAAATAGTTTCATGTAGGTAAAAGGGATGTTTCACACATTCCAGAGAGACAGGTGTTTAAATTACAGCAGGATTAAAGACAGGCAAGGGATTCAGAATGAGGGAGAGAACACCAGCAAGATAGTAAGGTCTGGCTGCTGCCAGCCCACCCAGATGGGTGTTACTTCTTATTACTGTGCCATGTGCTGAGACATTTCAGCTGCTGTAATTAGCTTGCCAGGACATTGCTTCAGTGGGTTGCTGAGGGAACCCCAACACATCTGTGCACAGCAGTGGTTTCATTTTCCAGTTACTAACCCTCCAGTACACCTGACGCAACAGTTTCCTTCATACAGAGGCAAATATTTAGCAACAAATAAATTCTTTGGCTTAAAAAAAGATATTGTGTGGTACCTCAACAAAAGCAGATACTGAAAGCTCCATAAAGAATAGCTTATAGCTTCAAAAACAGGAGTAGCAGGAAAAAAAAAATCTAATAAAAATAAGTACTAATGTGGCTCAAAAGGAAAGATGTTAATTTATATGGATCTACAAGAAGAAAGTATTTTTTGTTGTTTTTAATAACAAGTTTGAAAGTAAGCAATACACTTGCCTTCTTGACAGTAAAGATACATAAGCTTAAAAGAACCAGATGTCTATGGTCTTGCTTAATTCACAGAAATATTTTTCTGAATAAATTTAACAAAAGCGAAAGTCTCAACCCTCTACTCTGCCCTGGTAAGGCCTCATCTGGAGTACTGTGTCCAGTTCTGGGCTCCCAGTACAAAAAAGACAGGGATCTCTTGGAAAGAGTCCAGCAGAGGGCCACAAAGATGGTGAAGGGCCTGGAGCATCTCTCCTATGGAGAAAGGCTAAGTGAACTGGGTCTGTTTAGCCTTGAGAAAAGACGACTGAGAGGGGACATGATCCAGGTTTATAAATATCTGAGGTGTGGCGGCCATAGTGGTGAGGCCAGTCTCTTTTCAGTGGTACGTGGAGACAGGACGAGGGGAAACGGACATAAGCTGCAGCATAGGAAGTTTCGCACGAATGTGTGTAAGAACTTCTTCACGGTGAGGGTGACGGAGCACTGGAACAGGCTGCCCAGGGAGGTTGTGGAGTCTCCTTCTCTGGAGATATTCAAGTCTCGCCTGGATGCCTACCTGTGCTACCTGGTGTAGGGAACCTGCTTTAGCAGGGGGGTTGGTCTCGATGATCTCTAGAGGTCCCTTCCAACCCCTATAATTCTGTGATTCTGTGATTCTGTGAACTCTTGTCTCCAGTACTTTTGGGTATCATTCTGTAGCCTTGCTTAATTTAATTCTTGATCTTCTTTATAATTGAAATGGGAAATTATATAGAGAGTTATAAAGGTTGGAAAAGACCTCTCAGATCATCTAGTCTAACAGTCATCTACCACCTACATTACCCACTAAACCATGTCCCTCAGTACAACATCTAAACATTTCTTGAATACCTCCAGGGACATTGACTCTGTCAGCTCCTTGGGCAGCCCATTCTAGCACCTGACTACTCTTTCAGAGAGGAAGCTTTTCCTAACATCCAACCAGAGCCTCCCCTGGCACAACTTGTCCAACTGCTGTTACCTGGGAGAAAAGGCTGACCTTCAACTCACCACATCCTCCCTTCAGGGAGTTGTAGAGGGCAACCAGCTCTCCCCTGAGCCTCCCCTTCTCCAGACTAAACAATTCCAGTTTCTTCAACCACTCCTTGTAAGACTTGTGCTTCCATCCCCTCACCAACTTTGCTGCCCTTCTCTGGACACACTTCAGGGCCTTGATGTCCTTCTTGTAGTAAGGGGCCCAAAACTGAACACAGTACTCAAGGTGTGGCCTCACCAGCACTGAGTGCAGGGAGATGATCACCTCCCTGCTCCTGCTGACTGCACTATTTCTGATACAAGCCAGGATGCCATTGGCCTTCTTGGCCACCTGGGCACACCGCTGACTCATGTTCAACCAAGCACTGAGCAATTCCCAGGTCCCTTTCCTCTGCACAACCTTCCAGCCACTCTGCCCCAAGCCTGTAGCACTGCATGCGGTTGTTGTAACCAAGTGCAGGACCTGCCACTTAGTCTTGTTGAATCTTATCCCATTGGTCCAGCCTGTCCAGACTCCTCTGTAAAACCTTCCTACCCTCAGGCAGATTAACACTTCCTCCCACCTTGGTGTCATCTGCAGACTTACTGAGGGTGTACTCAATCCCCTCATCCAGATCATCAATAAAGACATTAAACAGGATGGGTCCCAATACCGACCCCTGGAGTATACTAGTCATGACTGGTCACTAGGTGGATTTAATTCCACTCTGGTCCTGGCTCCCCAGCCAGTTCTTTACAGCAAAGAATGTACCTTTCCAGGCCATGGGCTGCCAGCATCCCCAGGAGAATACTGTGGGTGACAGCATCAAAGGCTTTGCTAAAGTCTAGGTAGAGGCAGCTGGGCCCGATCTCCTGGTTGTCCCACATGTGCCATAAAATGATATCTCCAAATAAAAAAAAAAAGGAAGAATGAAAACCAGCATTCTGTGGACAAATAACCTTTTAGAAATCAGAAGCAAGAGTCTAAAGAGGAACTTTCATATTCTTGATCTACATTACACTATTTTTTCAATAGCTTCTCACTATCACATTAGAGTACTTAATCTTTCCTTAAATAAAATGCTTTATTTTCACCTTGATCTTGTTTCAAATAGGCCAAAGAAGCAGATATTCTGCTTTTTTCAAAGTAGCAAATGTTAACAATAGTAATAATAAATGAGTGAATAACTCAGTGCTACAGATCAGCCTTCAAGGATTCAGGTAAAGATTCCCAAAAGGTCAAGTGTTTTTCTTATCAGTTTGCAAGAGTCAACCAAGGGACACATCATTGCTTGAAGTTGTTACTATGCCTCTTCTGGCAGTGTGGTAAAGTGACTTAAATATTCATTACGAACAGCCTGAACAGCAGATCCTGTGTTTCACTATCACTCAGTGTTACAGCACTGAGCAAACACCACAGTAAAAAGATGCCTACTTCACTCTCCCCAGTTGACAGTTTCAGTATTTTTCTGCCAGAGGCCAGTCATATCCTGTTGCCTATAAACAATGTGCTGAGGACAAAAGATCTACAGACTGTGAGGCCATTTCTTCTACTTGGAGCCACACTCATATCTTCTCTATTTCACACATCTCAGGCTTCTATTTGGGTCATTCTGATTGGTGAGGAAGAAAAGGAATCCTGGAGGTCAAGACAGTTTGAAGATCAAGACTAAGAGAAAGGCCAAAAGGATGCAGTCATCATAGACTTTATAGTTTCTTCCAGAAAAGCCTTAAATATGATGAAAAGTTTATAATCTGAAACTGGAAGAAACCTAACACCACAGAATTTGGAGCAAAATAAACACTACCAGTAAGTTTCAAGTTTGATTGTTTTAAATATTCATTGAAAAAAAATCCTTTCTTTTAAAGAAAGATGGGACATGAAGTAAGGTTAAGACATATGTAAGTTAAAAGGACATTGGAGTTACGAACAGACCAGAATCTTTAAGTTTTGGTGCCTCAGACAGGATAAGACAACACTACATAATAAGCTCAAAGAAGAAAGCATGCCATTAGAAATCTAAAGAATGTGTAAAATGTCTAGTAATTTGTGAGATCTCCTTGGTCTCTTGATCTTTACCCTGTATGCTTAGTTTGACTTCAAGACCCACCTTCCACCTGAGTCAATCCCTAATTTCCTGTTTTATTACTTATTACTGTTCATCCATCAATGCAATCTTTATATCCAAATAGTTTGTAAAACAAATATTTCTTCTTTCACTATCTGGCTTGTCTAGTCACTGCATTCTCACCTGCCAACCATTCCTTAGGCACACATTCCCCAAAGCTTTTGGGATCAGTGAAATATTCACATCCCAGGAACAGAGGTAAGAGTTAACAACATACCATATTAAAAAACGTAGATTTTTGTTGCACTATTTCAATATTTGTTTGTTCAGCCTTCAGAGATGGCTGACATACACTATAATAATATAAATATTCTTTATTAATCTGTCCCCTACCCACTTTTCATGTTACATTTTCTTGGCTTCACCACAGAGATCCCATGTACATCTGTGATCTAGCCCAGGCCCATATGACTTAATCTAGCAGAGCACCCAGGTCTTCCAGTACTACTGGAAATTGTCCATCTGCCTTGCAGTCCATCTTCCTTAATGTACTGAGAGGCTGAAATCCAACAGAAAATTTCAATATGGGAAGTTGACTCTTTTCTGAAATGTCAACAGAAACTCCAAACCAATCTCAAACACTGATACTTTCACTGTCTGAGCAGTTGACATAAAATACACCTACTACAAATTCTTTGGAGAAATCACACAGTACTAATGTTTTTGTAGGGCTGCTTTCTTGTGACCCAGGTCAGCTTGCTGACCACACCCCATTCACTAAAATAGCTTCATTTTGTGCTCAGATTTGAATTTGTAGGGGCAACCAGTCAGAGGGAAAGAACTGGGGCTAAAAGGCTGCAAAGTGTGAAATCTGTGCGTGTACCAAGGCTGATCTGGCCAAAGGCCTGTGACATTCCTTCTCTGCTTGCTGAGCTTACCAGCTTACAGGATATACATATGCATACAGAGCAGAAGCCTTCCAGTCTCCAGAAAACGTTCCAGACAAAGACCTGCCAGAGACATTCCTGGGAAACCTGACAAACTTGCAAATTCCTTTGTAGAGTCTCCAGCGTATGCATCCATTTAACAATGAAAAAAACCCCTATGTTCATACTGCTGCTGTGGATTGCTGAACTCCCCGCTTGTTTCTCCCGAGAAAGTCAGACTTTCATTTAGACACCGGCTCCAACCTTCCCAGCAGTAGTGATTTTGGTAATGCACATTTGCTTATCAAGGTGTAATCCTTCCCATAACACAAGTACTAGCTGCTCAGCCTGGCCCATTTAGTGACTCTGTAGCCTCTGCTCCTATTCCCTTTGGCAACTCAGAGCAGAAGGGTTCAATTCTGGCACTGCAGAAGCCACACTGACATTTTTGCTTCCTACAGCCTCTGCTGATATCACTTTTATTACTCCTGAATCTAGAAGCTAGTAGTATTAGAAATCATGTCAATTCTTGTGTCAACATCCTGAGAATGAGGAAAAGATGGGGCCCTGCAGCAGTACAAACAGCTTTGTGAAGGGAAAAAAAAAAAAAAAAAAAAGACCTCAGGCTTCATCTCTTGGCCTCTTGCTCCTCTTCCTGGTTATAGACCGAGATGTCTTCTTCCTCTTTCTTCCTCTATGTCTCCCCTTCACTCTCTCAGCAGAAGGGTAAAAGACAACTAAATGGTTACATAAGGAAAATAAGTCAGATTAAGACTCAGATAAAGTAAGTTGAGTCAAATCAAGGGACTAACACTGAGACTGGAGAAAAAAAAAACATCCACAACCACACCAAAAGCATTCAGTGAGGAAAATATCCCTACAGTTTTGAAAATATTTGCTGGCCTTTTTGTAGCCACTACATTGCACTGCTCAGGTCGTCCAGGACCAAAGGAGCTGATGACCACTGGGACCTGTACAGCATTTTGCCTCACTGGCAGTTTGTTCTGTGAGACCAGGGTCTCAAGCTGTGTAGATGAGATGGGTAACAAGGTTTTGCAGTAACTGTTTAGCTGAAGCTCTTTATATTGAGATTCTTTGGCATAAGAATTCCACAAAGTCACTCTGAGGTACTGTAAGCTGCCTATTCCATTTATTCCTCACTTCCTCTCCACTGTCCTAACATTTAGTAAACTCCTCTTTTTCTTCCCAGTTTCAGTTTTCTGTCCAAATGAAAAATATAGAATGAGGACAGCACTCCATCCTCCAATAGACCTGTCAGCTGTTTGCAGGAATGCTGGCTGCTGGATCTTGGGCACTGACTGCTTGCATAACTGAGATGGAGACAGCTCGGTCTGGCCCTTGCCTGGGTGGTCTGATGTTATCCCTATGATTGAACTCTCTGGCTAGAAGAATTGGAGCTATTCCTAATGATAGCTGAGTCCTGAAATCTCACACCCTCCCTCTCAGAGAAGGGCAGAGCTCCCACAAGGCTTCCCCTCCTTCTCTCCCTCCTTCTGGTAAAGTTGGCCAATTCAATGCATTTTTTTGTACATGAGCATTAATAACTACAAAGTACTACAGCCTGGTAGATATCAACCACAGCCCTTGCCACCAGTCTGTGATAGGGACCTCACACAGATCCAGCACTACAGGATAAAACCTTCTTTTTACCTTGCAGCGTATTTCAGAGAGAAGTAGCTTGTTATTCACAAAGGAAAACTTATAAATACCCAGGATCCAGTCACCTGGCTCTGGATCTATATACATGCTGTACATTTTAACTTTCTCCCCCAGAAGGTCCTGCAGCGCAAGCACATGGAAATATTTTATACTAAACACACCTTAAGAACAGGCTTTAGAATTCATGCCCAGTAGGGAACATAGCAGAGGAAAAACAAGTCTAGATTATTTTGGCCACAGCCTTCATTCATCTATCCATCAGGGAAGGCCAATCACTAGTATCACTATTGGTGATAGGTGGGTGGATGGTTGGACTGGATGATCTTGTAGGTCTTTTCCAACCTTGGTGTTTCTGTGATTCTGTAATACGTACAGACAAAAAAAATCTTAGTTCATCTCTCCTGAAGTAGTGTAGAAGCCAATAAAAATCTTAAATTAGAAAAGAAGATAACAAAAGCAATTTACCCCTAATACAATAGAATGGGTTTAATTTCTCAAATTCACCATCAATGCACCTGCTGTTATTCTCCAACAGTACACCAATAGGAGTAAACCTAGCTCATGTTTGGCACTAGGCAAACCAAACAAGAAAATTTTCAGGACAATCTGAAAAATAGAATTGACACACTGACAACATTGCAGTAGAAACACTACACAGCACATACTGACAAAGATATCAGCATCTTGTAAAAATAATTATCCATCATCTGCAATGCATAATCAGGGAAATCCCTGATTTCAGATAATGATTTCCTTACAAGTGTCTCGGATATCCTGCTATCATAAAGGAAATACTTAGTGTGACTACAGTAAAACAACGTGGTAAGGGAAAGGTCATAAAAATGGTTACAGAAGCACAGCACACATTCCTCATCACATTAAAGACAGAAAGCTCGTTCAGAGCAATGCGCCAGCAAAATTGCTATCCTGCCTGACACATTTCAGAGGATAGAAGACACTTTAATTTCCATTTCAGTTAGCTGAAACATTTCCTTGATAAGGAAAACTCATTACTTCTGTATGTTACAACCTAGCAATTTGTCATCTGAAAAGCATCCATTATTCTAAGGTAAATATTCCAGATCATATTGTCTACTTAAATCTACAATATAGCTTGGAATCCTATTTAGCATTTGACCTTAATGGCATCTTGTTTAAGGAAGTCTCAGAAGATAAGCATATTGTGTATGATAGTAACTATTCCCTTTTATCAGTCTTTACTCTGGTGTTTTCCTACTAAACTGAATATCCCTCTTATCTTACGATGAGAAACACAAAATCATCATTATTTACCACGTTATCCACTGCCTTCTGTAACTCCCACATTTCTATTTCCTCCCTAAACAAACTATCTTCATTTTTATTTATTTGAATGCATGGTTATCTGGTCCTGGAGCTGGATGTGCTGCTTTAATTTACATGGAAACATGTACAGCCTTTATTACCAGTAAGCACATTTGTTAAGTTTCTGTCCTCTATACCCACTTCACCACCAACTCAATCTTTCCATAGAAACTTTGTCACTATACATGTTGCATTTCTTTTAATTTCTTAAAGGTATACCAGCCATAGAAGTCTCACTAAATATTCTTTGTCTGTTCTATCTTTTTTTCTGATAGTAATTTCACTTCATTATCTGGAGAGAAAATGCAGCTCCTCTGTACCTACGACAGTGGAAAAGACAGTGTACAAAATAAATTATTTAATCTCTCTAATACTCCTATTATCCAAGACTTATTTCCACAGACCTAGACTATACCTCCATTATGCTAATAATGTACAATGGCAGAATTAAGAAAATCTGATTTCTGAGGCATACCAGCACATCTCCTGCTGGCCATCATCACCTTGAGTACTGTGTTCAGTTTTGGGCCCCTCACTGCAAAAAAAAGACATCAGGGTCCTGGAGTGTATCCTGGAGAAGGGCAACAAAGCTGGTGAGGGGTCTTGAGCAGCTGAGGGAGCTGGGATTGTTTAGAGTCTTAGGGGAGACCTTATCCTCTCTAAAACTCCCTGAAGGGAGGTTGTGGTGAGGTGAGGCTCAGCCTCTTCTCCCATTTAACTAGTAATAGAACTAGAAGGAGTGGCCTGAAGTTGTGCCTGGGGAGATTCAGATTGAATGTTAGGAAATGCTTCTTCTCCGAGTGACAGAAGATCCTGGAGGCGTTCAAGAAGCATTTAAATGTTGTACTGACATGGAAATATTGGTGATCAGTGGATGATCTTAGAGGTCCTTTCCAGCCTTGGTGATTCTATGATTCTGTAACTTGAGCTCGTCATACTTGAGTGTGTCCTAAAAGCATTTTTCACTAAATACAATTACAAAAGTTACCCCAGGAACTCCTTATTTTCTAGTCCAAGATGGAATACTCTTCCTTTATCTCCCCAACATTCTGGAAACCATGCAGTAAGTCACCGTGTAAAGATGAAGTGGATTAACTACAGATTCTTAATGGTTCTAGATCAATATTTTTACTGTATACCACTGTGGAGGCACCCCTTAGCTTCTCCTCGTTGTAAGCATGATTATGCACTGATAATTTTTGATGATAAAAATATAAAATATTTTTCAGAAACACAAACCAATAAAATGGAAAACTGCATATTGTGAGGACTGAAGATGAAGTTCATACCAGGTAACTATGAAACCACATCAGTAGGACATTACCTTCCACCTCCCATCTTATAAAACCTTGTTTACTTTATGAGGATCAGTATGAAGTTCCCACTTCGTGTTTCAGAAGTGACTGGAGAGGACTGACAAGCCAACTGATATAACCACAGACAGTCTTGTTTTCTAAAGATGTATGTTAAATTTCCTTGTTCAAAGCTCTCCAGCTAGTTACACTTAAAAACTTCCCTTGAACATAGTTATTTCAGCAGCCAATTGACTTAAGAAATAAAATTAATTTACTACAGACAGCAGGATATAGAAGTACACGAGAAAAACTTGGATAGTAGAAGCAATTCTCACAAGAAGTGGAATGGAAAACAAA
This sequence comes from Meleagris gallopavo, assembly GCF_905368555.1. Classification (NCBI taxonomy): domain Eukaryota; kingdom Metazoa; phylum Chordata; class Aves; order Galliformes; family Phasianidae; genus Meleagris; species Meleagris gallopavo. The sequence goes on along the minus strand of NC_139408.1, from coordinate 38,041,272 downwards.
CTTCCCAGCTGCTCCTGGAAGAAGGTATTGTATTAGAGTACACCCACCCCAAGACACAGCTGGGTACAACACAAAGACATTCAACAAGCATGTAGAAATTCTTGCCTTTGGAAAATAAGCAGCCGCAGCAGTAGTAATATTTTCAATAGTCACTCTCTTTCACTACCCTCCACCACATCCCTCAACCAATAGTCCTAATCTTGCCATTAACCACTACCAATACAATCTGGGGGATGAAAAGATTGAGTACAGCCCTTTCAAAAAAGACCTGGGGGGTACTGGTACATAAGAAGCTGGACATGAGCCAGCAATGTGCCCTCACAGCCCAGAAAGCCAACCGTATCAAAAGAAGCGTGGCGAGCAGGGTGAGGGAGGAGATCCTGGCACTCTGCTCTGCGCTGGTGAGGCCTCACGTAGAGTACTGCATCAAGATGTAGGGTCCTCAGTGCCCAAGGGACATAAACATGTTGGAGCACATCCAGAGGAGCATTACAAAAATGATCTAAGGGATGGAACACACCTCCTATGAAGACACGCTAAGAGAACTAGGACTTAAGCAAGGAGAAGTCTCCAAGGTGACCTGAGAGCAGTCTTTCAATGTCTAAAGGGGACCTACAGGAATGAAAGGGGCAGACTTTTTAGCAGGGTCTGTGGTGACAGAACAAAGGGAAATGGTTTCAAAGAGGGTAGATTCAGGTTGGATATAAAGAAAATGTCTTATACAATGAGGGTGGTGAGACACTGGAACAAGTTGTCCAGAAATGTGGTTGATACCTCATGCCTGGAGATTTTCAAAGCAAGGCTGGATCAGGCCCTGGACAGCCTGATTTATCTGTGCACGTCCCTGTTCATTGCAGGAGAGTTGGACTAGATGATCTTAAAATGTCCCAACTCTAAGGATTCTATGATTTCACGATTTTCTAATCCTCTGCTCAATTTCTCTTTCTTCTATAAAAGGACTTCAGCAATGTTCTTGCAATTTCACAGAAAATCAAAATTCTGGTCACCATAAGCACTTCAAAATAACTTTGTGACATAAATCAATTTTTAAAATTTACTTTTTCCAACACAACTTGGCCCAGCTCAGTGCTGACACAGAAGCCTGTCACAGAGATTCTACTGCTTACATACCTGCTGTGTAAGGAGGCTGATGTGGCTTGGTGGGGAATACTGACAAGCTGCGTGTTTTTCTGCCAGCTGCTGCAGTTCTGCTGCTACCATACTGGGGCTGTAACGTTTGCCCAGGGAAGGAGCATCTTCTGTACCTTTGTTCATCATGACAGAGCTCACACGCTGCCCACTTGGACTGCGGTGGCGCAAACCTACAAAAAACAATCAACAAAATATTCAGTCATACTTGGTGAGCAGTATTACAGAATCACAGAATGGTTTGAGTTGGAAGGGACCTTAAAGATCACCTAGTTCCAAACTTCCATCATGGCAGACGCCTTCCGCAGATCAGGTTGTTCAAGGTCTCATTCTTGAACACTTCCAGGGAGAGGACATCCGTAGTCTCTCTGAACAACCTGTTCCAGTGCCTAACCACCTTCACAGTAAAGAATTTCTTCCTTATATTTAATCTAAATCTATTCTATTTACTTTAAAACCATTCCCCTTTATCTTATCTTATACATCCTGGTAAAGAATTTATCCCCATCTTTCTTGCAGGTTCCCATTAGGTACTGGAAGGCTGCTATGAGGTCTCATTGGAGACCTTTAAGCTGAACAACCCCAACTCTCAGAGTCCCCCTTCAGAGGAAAGCTGTTTGGCTCCAATAATTTTTGTGGTCTTCCTCTGGATCCACTCTAATAGTTTGTCTGACTTTCTCAATCTGCTGTTCACACAGATTCAAAAGCAGGTATGACACCTCCTGCGGGTTCTAGGGAGAATACAGCCTTCTATTCTGTGTAGATTTTCCCTATATGATCTTTAATCAATGTCGAACTCACATTTTCTTCAACATAATGTATTTAATAAGCACATAGTGCCAGAGAATTTTGGCTAGCTGTTGCACATGTTAAATCTATAATGATTTTCCTTCAAAACAAATGGATTCCTTTAAATAAGCTATGAAATTGGGAAGTGAGATTTATCTTAATGCTAGAAAGTTTGTCACTATAAATACAGCAACCCTAGTGAAAATGTGCTGATGCAGAACTCAAAGGAAATATATAGCACCATTTCAAAGAAAAACACGTTACCAGGACAATGGCTGTTAGCTTGCATACGGCTCCCAAAACTTTCTGAACAGATTATCATCTGTGTCCATAAATTTCTAGTTTCTTCTACCTTTCAAAATCCTAACAATCTAAAGTTAAATTGCTTAACTATGTATTATACCAGTACAGTAAATGAGAAGTGTCTGAATCCACTTAGATCTTACATTTTTAGTGATCTTGACACACCTTTAAGCATTCAACAATTATGAAGTTTGACTAAGAGATGCCTTTTTTAGAGAAAAATGAGGAACTAAGAACTGCACATAGACTGAGGAAGGACTTCTGCTAACTGAAACTACACTGAAATCACTAAAGATAAACAAAAAATAGTATATAAACAGGAAAAAATATGTAATACTTTATTTCCCAGCCTTTCCAAAACAAGTTCAGTTCCCTATTCATCTTCTCAGTAAAAGTGCATTTTTTTACAAACAAGTGTGTGCTTCACACACTCCTATTCTCCATGAGAAATTTAGAACCATTTGAACAATTCCAGAAATGTAAAATTCCCACCTATTCCAGAACACAGATTACAAAATCTTTATACCGCACTAGCAGTCTTTATGCAACACAGAACACTCACCTGCTCTTGCAGAGGTTGATCGGGACAATCTTTGGCTATAGATCTGAGCAGCTCTCTGAAAAGACGAGAGTGGGCCAATGGTGTAGCTACCAGAACAACGATGTAACCCTGAAAGGCTAGAAGCCTCACTGGACATTGGGTTTGCGAAGACAGAAGAGCAGTCAGTGGCTGTGCTCTGGCTCTGGGAAGAAGGTAGGGAAGATGAGGAATGAATTAGCTTTAGACCACTTGGAGGAGTCGGCAATGAACAGCGACCAGGCACCTGTGGATTTCCAGAGGCTGCAGGTTGAGATGATAACTGGGAACTGGTACTTCTCCGGAACGTGGCACCAGAAGCAGAGGAAGCAGCACTAGGAGGGCAGCACCGAGGTAATTTCACTTCAGCATTTAATGAGAAGGTGGATCTTTCTGGATCTACAAAAAGACAGTGAGTACAGTACATGAGAGAAGCTGCTTTTGAGGTCCTTCAGATAATAACAAACTCGAGATACCTCTGTTCATAGACTTGCTGAAGACAAAGTGACTTCATCTATAAGTAAAAATAGAGGCAGCTCTATGTGATAAGCATCTTCTTTTAAAGCTTATCATATCTAGATTTTTCCCCACAGAAGAGCAGCTAACTCACTTATACTGCTCACTCTATAGTACCTCTTGGATTTAAAAGAAAAAGATGCAGAATCTTTCCCAAAACTGAGCATTCAAATACTTCAGTTTGTACCCACAGATTCTAACATTTGTTTAAATCTGTATTAAAAACAGCATACGCATTTATTTTTCATTTTGATGATGAATGAAGTCATTTCACTCACAGGTTGATTTCACTTCTTTGGGTTTACAGTCTCTTACTCTTCCTTCTACAGGCAGATCTGCAACTGAACCTTTGGGTTGATCACCTTTTATTTTTTTCATCACCTCAGGGTGGTCTGTAACAATTAGGAATTAGGAGTTAGAAGATGGAACAGGACTGCAGAATTAAAACCCTGTTATACTGGCCTTTCCTGCAAGTATTGTAGACCACGAAACAATATTGATCATAATTATACTATCACATACAGCAACAAGGACGACTAGAAGTGCACAGCTGATACTGCACTTTCTTCCATGGAATGCTTAATTAGACTCAAATGTGAAGACTCAACCCTCCCTCCAGAATGGTCACTGTAGGCAGCACAATTGAATTGGTCTTGGTTACTCTCATCTCTTCTTTTGATTACAGGATTTCACATTTCTAATTTCAGTATCTTCAAATTTTCACATTCTGATATTAATCACAAGTCATCATATCTAAAGTTCCTTATAAAGGCTAGTCCTATGTCATACCACTTCACTGAAAGAAGTTAGGGGTGCACTAACTCTAGTCTTCAAATTATGGAATCACTGACAAAGACAAAAAGAAAAGAAACACAACCTCCAGAAATTTGAATAACATTCTGCATGGTCTTTTCTCTTTCTACAGACTCAAGTGAAATTGGATTAGTCTGGGCAACATAATCTCAAAATTGCCTGCAACACTTACCTCCCTGAGGCTGATTCTCTGACTGGTTACTGGTGTTCTTCGGTTTTGTGGTGCCGGAGTTTGTTCCTAGGAAGACACTGGCTGACTTATTTTTCTGTGTGTAAAATGTCAGCACTTCCTCCAAGTCTCTCTCACTACAATAAGGAGAGAAGAAAGGATCTAAATGAAGACTCTAAACTTTTCTCTCTTTATGTAACAATCAAGGAATAAGGAGGGTGAAGAGGAAAGTGGGGAAAGAGTGATGCCACACAAGTTGTTTGCATAGTTCTGCAAGGTAAGAGTGGAAGGAGAGGAACATGCCTCGGTTAAATCAGAGTTTCTCACTAAAATGCCATTCTTTTATGCAGCATAAAATTCTAGGGACCCAGGAACATTCATAGAATAAATAAATAGCAAACAAAAATTCCAAACATGCTGAAAAAGATTAGCTCAACAGGAATGATTCAATTTTCAGCTAAACCGGTGAATCTTTCTCAGGTGCTCTTTAGGATAAGCAGCTATCGTGTTCATGAGAGAATTCATCTCAGCCTGTTTTAAGGTCATCATTAACTTCAGTGCAAAGTGGGGAGAGGGGAGAAGGAAAGAGGGAAAAGCTTGTTAATTAGCCAAAACCGCAAGACAAACAAACAGTCACAATATTTTTGTGAATCTCACAAACTTGCATGGATTTCTCTTCGTTATTTTCTAGGTAAAAATAGAGTCTAACTACTCATGTCATAAGCCTCTGTTGGTCCCAAGCCAGTATTAGTTACTGAGCCATTCAACTACTTAGTTGTGCAAGCTGCAACTTTGAAAAATACTTATATACACACACACTTTTCCTTTTGCTGTTGCCTCAGCATTGGTGAGTATACAGAACACGAAATTAAATAGTGCCAGTAACACTACAAAAAATATAACAGGAATATCAGTTCACATAGCAGCAGTTATAATTCTTCAAAGTGTTCTCTACACATCAAACTTGTACTAATCTTAGCTAGCCTGAGCTTTGGTAAAAGCATGTCTAAAAACTGGCCCCACTGGGAAGACAATTCACTGCTGTCTTCAGAGCATGCTGCAAAGGTTACCTTCTCTCCAGAAGCAGTAAGAATAAAGTAAAGAGAAAAAGTAAGAGTGAAGAATTTCTGGGGGAGAGATGCCTTCAGATTTAAGTGAATTTACCAGCACATGTATTTAATTTTATGCTGCAATGAGGATGTTTACAAGCAATGGTTGCAGCATGTGTATAATAAACACAATACACCCATGTAAATATCAAAGTTAGAGTGAATGGGACAATTTCAATTGCATAGAAACATTTATTATCTATCATCTCCAGAGTTGCACTCACTGTGCTGCAGAACAAACACTCAAAGTGAAGAACTGTTCCCTTTTCTTGGCTGCAGTTTGCTGACATAAGCTTCAAGCATAGATCAACGCAGTGCCAGCTATCAGAGTTCTCAAACATACCTAATGCTTCCTAGGAAGATGAAAAATTATCGCTACAAACTGTTCTTTATCACTTAGGAAGATGGTCAGCGAAAATCTCCAGCCCCAGTCTAGACTGTGCATCAGGCCACAATGGCATGATAGCCAGTAACATGAAAACCAGAAGAGTATGTAGTCCTGCCCGAGACAGTCATTTCTTCTAGCACTTTTGGCAAAAAGGAAAATGTCCTTGGAGGCAATAGCCACTTTTGAAACCTGAGATGTCAGAATTAAGAACATATCACAGGCCTACGTAACCTTTCTGCATTTCTGGTGACAGGAGTAGATTGCTATGATAGATGGCAGCCACATCTCAACTCTCATCTCTTCTAGAACAATATTCATCTGAAAGGGAGCGAGTTGGTTGGGATTTTCTTTTTTTTCTTTTTTGAGCCTGTAAATTTGTTGTGATAATGACTCCAGTTTTTTTCCGCAGAATAAATATCACGGAGTCATAGAATGGCATGGGTTGAAAGAGACTTCAAAGACTATCTAGAATTCTAGCACCCTGCTGTGGGCACAGCTGCCCCCAACCAGACCAGGTTGCCCAAGGCCCCATCCAACCTGGCCTTGAACGCCTCACAGGGATGGGACACCCACACCTTCTCTGGGCAACCTGTTCCAGGGCCTTGCCTCCTAACATCTAACCTAAATCTCCCCTCTTTTAGTTGAACACCATTCTTTCTTGTTCTGTCACTATTAGACTGTGTAAAAAGTCCATCTCCCTCCTGTTTTTAAGTTCATTTTAAGTACTGGAAGGCTGCAATGGGGTCTCTCAGGAGTCTTCTCCAAACTGAACAAGCCTTGCTCCCTCAGCTTGTCTTTGTAGGAGAGGTGCTCCAGCCCTCCAAGATTGTGACTCCTGAATTTATCTGAGAAGACTTACGTATCACTTACTTCAGATCAGCTACTAAAAAATGCTCTCCAAAGAGAGGAAAAGAAAAAGCAATGTAATAACTGAAATACTAAAAATGATGGAAATAGTAATTGTCAAACTTTATTAGAGAAAACTGAAGTGCATTATAAAGGCAGATGAACTCTACCTGTCCAGATAGTAACAGAAGTCCCTGCCAATATAAGCATATAACATACAGGCTAATATAAATAAGCCAAAAGGAATCAAATTTTGTGCTCAAGAATCAGAGGCTTAAGGAAGTAATTCTGGGTCACTGAACAATTTCAGACCACTCAACAGTCAGAGGGGCTATAATACCATTGTTTTTCCACACAGTACAACAGGCCATGAAGAATATATATCGATTTTCAAAATACATTTTCCAGCAGACTCGTCTAAATCAGTCAGATCAAGTTCTGAATGTACACAGGAAAAGTTGTATTTTCTCTCATTAAAGCAACTGCTTGCACTGAACTGCCTTAGCAAGCCAAAATGCTAGGGTGAAGACAGTAACTCCCTTCCTTTTCTCAGACAGTATCATCCTGGAAGGATCACGACGAGAAGTAGAAAGCATGTAAGTTGGCTTCTAAGAGCAGAAACTTGAGAGACAGACAATTGTTCAACCACAGCAATTCAAGGCCATCTGAGAAGTAGCTCTAGTTTCATTCTCCTTCCAAAGGACTCTTAGTGCTACAGGAAAGTAGACCACAAGGATCATCAGCATTAGGTTGGAATTTATTGAGATCAGAGCGACCACTGTTGTCCTGAGGATCTACTCAATAGTCAAAACATTTATTGTATGTCCTTCTCTACACACCAGATGCTGACTCTACAAGTATTTGCATGTTGGGAGTGAGAAAAGAGAAATCAAAGTTCTCTGTCCATAAGGAGGAGCAGGCACTAAAGTAAGTAAAGGTATCTTAGAGCCACGGTCCCATCATCTTCAGGGCTGGCAGATCATCTACCAAATGGAATAAAATCTATTCCTACCTTGCTCTGGTAATAAAGTTCTGAAAACCTTCAGGATTCACTCCCTCCTCTTCTTCTTCCTGTTTCTTTTTTGATCGCTTCTGAACCATCTGTTCTGTTTCCTGTGAATAAGCAGTATTAGTCTCTTTATGAAGTTATTCTGTTCTGTGGCATAGCTGCTATGCAGAAAAGACAAAATGTATTTCCTTGAGATCTAAGAAAAAAATAGCAACTCCAAAGTTAAATACATTTATAATTTGGTTCTGTGTGCAGCACAGAGAGCCCCAGAGACAGCATGCTTAAATGTACACTAATCTCATTCATCTACGTGACATAGCTTTTTAGAATTGACTTGCTGAAACGATGTGAAAGCTTAAAAAACACATGCTCCTGCTTCAAATATATTCTTTGCTAGGACATGAGACAGTATGGAGGGGAAATACATCATTCTTTGCAGATATTAGGTCTCCCTTCCACTTTTTCTGTCACAGTTTTTCATAATAATTTTTATTTGAGCATCTGTTCCGTAAGGAGATACTCAGAAAGGCAGAATGACAGAAATATAAAATTATATTGCAGAAACTCAATGAAGAATGTTGCAGAGAACATCCATATTCTGTATTGTAAACTAAGAGTTCTCCTAGAGTTAAATTATTCCATCCTGCAGTAAATTGCTGAGGTCTTAGCTACATACAAATAATAATCTCCCATAGCAAAAGTAAAGAAAGTAGAACAGTATACAGCCTGTGGCAAATACATACTTATACACTAGAATATACTGTAATAAAAGATGATAAACCTTTGTTTGTGAGAACGTGAGAAAGCTATCAGTTATAAATCATATTTTACACTGGAAGTTATTGACATTAGAACTTGTATTGGTACAAACACTTTTGTTAATTCAAAACAAACTGAAATTCCAATGTCAACACAAAAACTTCATTTGACCAGACTTTACCTCCATTTCCTACTGCTACTCCAAGTTCTCCTAGGACAAAAGGATCAGACACATCTTGTGAAAGATAATTCAAGAGAGATGGAGAAAAAGCTTTTCTGGGCTATGCCTCCCCTCTTCAGTGTGTAAGTAGAAGTCTTGACAATATGTGATCTGTTATTTAGTTTGCTGGAGGCAGTGTTTTTTTCTTCTGTGCGATTACAGAAGATGTATAATAACTGGTAAGAGTCCTCTGCTAAATCTGAAGCTACAAGAGAGTGAAAGAAGTCTGTACGTTGAAATTAGACATCAAAAGCCTTGTAGCCTGGCAGTCTCACAAAAGCTTAAGTGTCTATGCTCTAAAACCTCTAGTGATCTGTTTACACTTTGTTTTAACTAGGAAAATATGTTTACATATTGATTTATTTTCAGTTACGTAGCTTTTTTTTGTGAATTTACTTGAGAGGAAAATCCTAATGTTTGAATACAATTGGAGTGGAAATTATATCCAAAGCAGTTGTGTTTTTCAGCCACCACAGAACCACCCGAGTAGTTCTCTTAGCACAGTAATTCACTGAGCATTAGGCATGCATGACTCTCCCTGGAACAGATTTGTTTAACACCAACCTTGCTTTGACAGATCAAGTTACCAGATGTCAGTTCTGACAAGGTACTGTAAGTGAACATCCTCTACTAACAAGGAGGAGCATGGAAGCCTGTGTGCACAGTAACCTCTGAAAGCAAAATTCAAACTACCCCTGTTACAACACTGAAGAAATGCTAGGAAGAAATACAAGAGAAAGGGAAAGGAAGCTCTATTCACAAAACAAAATTATCATGAAATCACTATGCTAAGAAGAGCACATTCTAAATCTAAAGAGGAGAAAATTATTTACATTTGGACTTCTTCTGTCACTGGGCATGTAGAGTTCCATACTATAGATAGTTAGCATTCCCTCAGTATACCAAATGAATGCTAAAATACCTTTCACATACTGTACTGTATAAAAATTATTTATCTCTATAGAAACATAATAAAAACAGGGAGAAATGGGAAGAGGCCTTACAAAGCACTAAAATCAAAAACAAACCAAAGAAAAAGTGAACTACCAGTTAAATTCTGGTTTTTTTCTTCTATGCACATGACTACGGGACTGCACATATTACATAGTAATGCTTTGTCTATCTGACAATTTGGATAGACAAACTACCATTACTTGATGTGCAACTGCAAACAGGACTGAGTAAGTTACAGAACAGAGCCCTTCAAATAACCTTCTGCTTGACTATGACAGTAACTAACAAAAGATATATTACAGGAAAACAACAGAAATCAAATCAACTATGCTAGTGATAATTTCTTATATAAGTTAAATGTAAAACATATATACATTCAAACAAAAGGTATTTCCGAGGGTTCCTCAATTTTAGAAGTCATTAATAAATTGGTAGGGTGTCTAATACCTATTTCCTGACCTATAATAACCACAGCAGATGGTGCTGTTAGAACTGTAGAAGTTTAGATGCACTGGATATCCCGCTCTGGTTTTTGCTAGAATATATTAACAAGATCCACTGTGGTGGCAAAAAAGCAACAAAGCCTGAAGGCTCTTAAGTAAACTAAAAACCTTAGCCCTCTGCTGAGTAGAATAAGCTACCAGAAGAAGAATTAATTCATCACCTTGTTATAACAGATTATGAACTCGCCCAACTGGTGAGCCAGGATACGACGACGATCATTTAGTCCTAAATGACGGCTGGGAAGCAGCATCCTCAAGGACTTCTGAAGATTGCTGGCAGCTCGCTTCAGAAAGTGTACCACGAGCTCCTACAAGCAAGAAAGATGGAGTTAACAATGGATCAGCTGAAAGATGTGGGGAAAAGGGAACAGAGGAGCTACAGTAGTTTCTGACTGACAAAATCTAAAGGTACTGTCAGTTGTCAGTGCATTTTCTCATGACAAGATCATTTTGTAATATGCATTTTTAATACAGCCCTACAAATCCTAGACTGTGAAAAAGAAGGATGTCACACCTTGTCTGAGGAGAGACAGAACTGAGAACACTTGATGAGTGTTCGACAATGAAAAAAAAAAAAAAAAAAGCACAAAGCAGCAACCAACAACATCAAACAACTTATAAAGTCCAATACCGTTGGAGAACATCTCCAAAACACAAACAGTAGCATGTTAAAGATGGTTGGTGACGAAAGGCATATGTTAGCATAAAACCCTCTCAGCATTATCACAATGAAGGGAATCTTGGTCAGGTATCTCCGCTACAGTGATGTAACCCTATTTCTTCACTTCTCATATGTGTACATTACCATCACAGCTTCTCCATAGCATGGCTACATCTACAGCCATGTAATTCCGGTCCCAAAACCAAGCAGGATCAATGTCTGCATCCGCCCCTCCAGTGGAAGAAACATATGAAAAGACAGATCCTAAGACATGGTGCATCCTGTGAGTGTTTTGAACCATTTCTGTGTTGCTCTGGGTTAGGAGCACTGCTAATGCATAAATGAGCAGCCTCACCTACAAGCTATTGGATTCCACAGTTTGTCTCTCACTGCCACTACACCAGACTGGTTTGATCTGTTATTTTAAATATTGATTCTTACAGTATAGCAGACAAAGTGACTCTTAAAAACCCAGTTTTAATTTCTCTTTGGAAAGAGCAAGAGTAACATTTTCCACTGAGTTTAACCCATTACTCCCGACACACAGTTCAGTTTTATCTCTGAATTGTACTGGCTCTTCCCCTGAGACACGCATTCAGCAAGGACATATTTGTTTGCAGAAAGCTAAAGAATCTACTGAACAGTGCTCTTTTAGGAAGGTATTATGCGGAAATCTGAGCTCGTTGCAATATTTAAAACACATATACATTAAACACAGGACTTTAACATAATGTCTAAAGAAACATATCACATGATTTTAAAAGAAAGAAAAAACAAACTAAAAACATCCCCCCAAAACACCTATGCTAAATAGTATCTTTCTTTTCTCTGTCTCTTACTTTTTTTTCACTAACCTGAATACATGAAATACACTCCCAAGTACAGATGGCTGCAAAGGGTAAAACATTACAGAAGTGAAAAAGCTTAGCAGGGTACCTGCTCTGTTTGAGTGGATATATATATATTTTTTATATATATATATATATATATATATATATATATATATATTATATATTTTTTTTTTGTAATGCAATAGTAGCATGAATTAGATATTGCTAAATAATCCTAAGGAATCTTAGAGGAGTTCTAAAGCAGTTAGGGTCAGAGCTGAGAGATCCAGTGAAGAATGAGGGAAAGATCTGGGCAGCTCAAATGTCAACCACACTTTAGTCATCTAGCATCTACCCTGACATTGCTCAGGTGTCAGCCAACATTCCTATCTTGTCTGTATGTTAAAATATAGAACTGACAACTAGACAAGGATAAGTATAATCTTAGAATCATAAAATCCTAAGAGTTGGAAGGGACCTCTGAAGGCTATCTAGTCCAACTCTCCAGGGATGTGCACAGATAGATCAGGTTGTCCATGGCCTCTTCCAGCCTTGCCTTGAAAATATCCAAAGATGAAGCATCCATCACAACACTAGGAAAACATGTTCCAGTGCCTCACCACCCTTGCTGTAAAATATTTTTTCCTCCTACCTAACCTAAATCTACTCTCCCTGTTCTATCACCACAGACACTGCTTAAGAGTCTGTCCCCTTCTTTCCTGTTGCTCCCCTTTAGACACTGACAGGCTGCTTCTCCAGGCTGAACAGCCCCAGCTGTCTCAGTCTGTCATAAGAGAGGTGTTCCATCCCTTGGATTGTTTTTGTGGCCCTTCTCTGGATGTGCTCCAACACATTTATGTCTCTCATGCACTGAGGATTCCACATCTGGATGCAGTACTCCAAGTGAGGCCTCACCAGCCCAGAGCAGAGGGGCAGGCTCGCCTCCCTCACCCTGCTGATCACAAGGTAGTTTTTAACCTCAGTTCTTTCAAGGATTGGAACTGGTCTCAAAATTCAGGACAGATTTTAGCTGGGCTTCTCTAAGCTAACACAAAGCTTCTTACCATTTGCTCATCCTCTTTTGCAGCCCAGGCAGCATTCTGGAACTGGTCACCAGCATCCTTCATCAATCGCAGCTGAACATGCTGTAGATAGGCAGAGAAAGCCCTACGAGCCTGCACTTTGCTGTGGACCAAGAGAATCACAGTCAGCTACTCAGAGTAGTAGTGGAAAGAATTACAGGGGAGTATATTCAGCAAGAACCTTGCAGGTGCAAAAACGTTGACTCTAAAGGGAAAGAGAATCACTTCACCTTACCAGTATTTCCAAGGAGACCTTCAGTTCACAAAGATAGAGCACACAGTTCCACAGATTCAAGAGACAGAAGATGCCCTCTGATTTCTAAGACCACTTCAAAAAATTGAATCCTCTCCTTGCCTTTTCATAGCCATTGCAACTCTCTTCCAAAAGTCAGTATCACAAACACCAGTAAAACTGTATTTTTAAGCCCAGTTCAAGGCTCTCCTGGACCTTCATCTTCACAAGCATTTTGAACACAACAACAGACCATAAATTAAAGAGCTTAGCATCACTGCCAGAATTCTAACAAAGGCCATGCAATTCCCATTGGAAGTGACAGAATTAAATCTATGAAAGTAAGCTTTTCCCCTGCTGATGCAAGGACAAAGGCCAGATTTCATTGAGCAAGGCACCACTGACTAAATAAGAAACATCAGCAAAATCTGCTGTGCAGCTGGCTGAGCATGTTGGGAAGCTGTGAGCCACAAATTGAGGAGAATACCAGGGCGAGACAAGGAGGGACATTGATTTTTATTCCTTCACAATAGCAGTCACTTTAGCATATGCATCTAATGTTGCAAGAAAAATTGCTGAAAACTTTACTTTTTCTGCTCAGTGTCATCTTGGCCTAAACTCTCTCCTCCAACAGCCTGTTCCCTCAGTCTATTCTTCCTCGTAGTTTCCTCCAGCGCCACCATAAACTGTCACTTGCACTGCCAAGCACAGTTTCTCCTTTCATTTTGTAAAAACGGCTTTAGTGTCAGTGCTGATTCCCCTTCTATTACAGGCAATGTCAATCTTTTCTAAAAAATTATCACATTTCATCTTAAAAAAGAAAAAATAATAATCTCACAATCATGAGGTTTTTCAAATCACTACTTTTCTGAAATGGTATTCCAGATCTCATGGTTTCAATAATTAGGAACCTTCTATTACTGTGCAGCCTAGCTTCATTCATGGACAGCTTTGATTTGCTTTTTCTTTCTCCAGCATTATCCTATGGGCTGGTTTCTTTTGGATGAACAGGCCTAGTTTCTTTTGGATGAAAACATCATTACTTCAGCTCTCTGGCCTGTTCACCCCACAGCAAAGCTTTTATCAATGACAGATCAGATGGGGCCAAGCCCAGCACAATCCTGGAACATGAGGTCACTACAAGCCTTACAACTTCTGTGGGGGGAAATCCCAACATCATTGGGTGCTGAGCAAGATTCTGCCAGGAACAGCAGACAGAGCTGACATTCTTGGCAGAAGTCAGTTCTATATATAGGTAGATGACATTATTGCTATACCCATCCTCAAAAACATTTTAGAATCTTCTGTCATAATAGCAAATGTTCTTGCCAGAAGAAAACCTCAAAACAATTCCCAAATTCATTTGATAATTCATAAATCCTCCCAGAAATTAATCTAAGAAGGGAGATACAAGCAATATTTTTTTTCCTCTACCTTTGGACACTTTTCGCACAACACAATATTTCTTATATCTGTGTAGGAGGGTTTTTCATTTTCTAGATGTATGAGCACTCCTTGTTTTTCTTAACCATCTGCAAATAGTCACTTTTATCAAGTGAATTTAAGGGGAAGATCACTCTTCTAAACATCTTGTAGGACCCAGACTTATTTTTCTATACAATTTCCTCCAGTACCACCATTCTTTTTCAAGCAGCTGAGTCATCCATCTGAACAGTCTGCTCCACAGTCATGCTCAGCAGCAGGCAATAAGACGTATCAGTAACTTATTGCTCTCAAATGACCTTTTGTCTTGCTCTCAGGAGGTGCAGACTCTGAACATCATAGACTGCTGTTAGAGATAAAAATTTCATCATCCAAAATATAAGCACAAAGAGAAAACTATATTTTTATGGTGAGGTAGCACTGAGGTGTACTTTCCCAATCTTTCTTGAATGGCTTAACATATAAAAACTGCAATTTCTTTGGAAATGCAGAGAATGAAAACACACATTTTACAATTCAATAGCAAGCATCTTGTATTAAGACAAAAGCATTTTAGAAGCCCAAGTTGACTGAAAGTACAACTTATGTCATCATATTAAAGAACAGCAATGAATGCTACGGTTCATGCTTTACACTAATCAAACAGGTCAGACACTTAGGTAAACTGTCAATCTTTGCAACCATCTCCTTTCTGTGTCAACTATTTACTAAGACAGTTACACGGACAAAAATGCAGGCCTTTTAACCACAGTCTCCTCTAATCTCCTCACTCTCGTTCATAGTGAGGCAAGTAAATCTATATTCTCAAAATTTTGATAGTAGCTGACAGTCAAACGCAAAGCAATATGCAGAAATCTCTCACCTTAGATTTCCATTTTTCTTAAGAATCTGCAGCAAGTTAAACTGAGACTTTGAGTCTGTCTTTTCAAGAAATGGCCCTCCTTCATTTCTTGTTTTCTTGTCAAGTTTTTCTGTCAACCTCTCCTTACTAGAGGTTTTCTCTGGGTCTGAGAGCTTTGGCTTGCTTTTCAACTGGCTGTTCGAAAGGGAGCCAAGAGTTCCACCTTGTTCTTCATCTTCACCTGCCGCCCCCTCTTCCTCTTCACCTTCTGTGTCCGTGAGGGACAGCTTTGTTGGTTGTGATGTCCCTGTAGAGAAGAAATAATCTATTCTGTGATCAAGCCATGGGCACTACCCTACTATAAATATGCTTAGGTTTATTTCTGAACACTTCTGCCAGAAGGAGAAAACATCATTTTAGAACAGCATGATAACTATTTCTGCCCTTTATTATTCCTTCTGGCTTTCCATTTACGTATCAAACAGCTAAAGATCTTAACTTCACAAAATGAGAAATAAAAGAAAGGCAGTTTCCTATGCTTCATCCTGACTTTTTGGCAGGTTTTGAGTTCGCATATATGATCAATTTCTGGATTTTTGTGTATCATAAAAAACAAAGCTAAAAACTCTTAACTTTAATGTGTGCCAGTAAAGATCACATATTTTAATATAGCTCCATTAGTCATCACGTAACACACAGCCTCTCCCATGGCAATCAGTATCAGGTAGCTACTAGAAAGAGTTAGATAAAGGCTTAAGGAACAGTCACTTATAAAGATCATTCCCCTCTGTATCCTTTTAAGTTTTTCTCACATTGGCTTAAATAAAAAGCATTTCTCTCTTTCCAAATGCTTAGAGGTGGTTCAAGTGTAGCAAATCTAGTCTGGAAGGTCCCAAGTTTTCATCTGTCTCTGAACAGCTGGAGGATTATGGAGACCCATACATAGTGTAAAGTGCAACTACAAGCTAATGTTCAAGAAAATACTGATTACGTTTAATCAGATATGTAGAGATATTAATAGTGGGAATGGAATTCTTAGAATTATAAAATGGTTGGAGTTGAAAGGAACCTTTAAAGATCATCTAGTTCCAAAATTCCAACATGGCAGGGACACCTGCAACTAAATCAGGTTGCTCAAATTCCCATCCAGCCTGACCTCCAACACGTCTAGGGAAGGGGCATCCACAACCTCTGAGCAACCCGTTCCAGTTTCTAACCACCCTCATGGTAAGGAATTTCATCATTATATTTAACCTAAACCTACCTGCTCTTAGTTTAAAACCATTATCCCTTGTTCTAGCACAACACAGTGTGGGTAAAGGTCTCTCCTCATCTTTTTTATACGTCTCCTTAGTAATTGAAAGGCCCTATAAGGTCTCCTTGGAGCCTTCTCTCCTGTAGGCTGAACAACTGCAACTCTCTCAGCCTCTCTTCACAGGAGATCTGTTGCATCCCCCTGATCAATTTCACAACCCTAACCATTTTCTTGACACTAAGAAGGCAGGAAGCCTAGAAGAATAATGAAGTGAAAATTAACTCATGAAATAAAAACATCAACCCCTGAATTACCTTAGGGACTACAACAGCTAGAACAACCAACCCCATTCACACAGATTTCAAATAAGAAAAACTCGTGTTTTTTGGGACTTGATATTCATCTAACAGTCTCACGGTGCATACCTGATAACCTTGTTTGTGCTGCTCTAGCTTTGGTACGACATCGCCGGTGCTTCCTTAACTCCAGTGAAACAAGCTTTCTCTCATAAAAGAGAGAATGAGAGTCTACAGCTTCCAGATTCATATCCAGCCTCCCATTAAGATCTTCTCTGGAAAGTATAAAGAGAGACCTACTTAAATACTCTTTATATTTCTCTCTCTAATAGTACAAAGAAACTTGGCAGATTAAATTTCTTCAAGAAATGGTTTTCTTGACAGAGGGCAAAAACAATTACTACCAGTCCAGATCTGCTCCATTTAAAGCTTACAAAAGTTCAGAGCAAATCTTTCAAGTATTTCACAGAACATCAGCTCTCAAAAGCCCCAGACTCATCTATCTACTGTCATGCTTTCACAGCTCAGCAGCATCTCTCCAATATACAGCAGCTCAAAGCACAATTAGTAAGGAAAACTGAATTGAACAGTATGAGTACAAAACAAAGAAGGGGGGAATTCAAAGAGAGCACATGGACCTGAACCCTGTCTTCAGAACCTTTTATGTAGACAGCTTCTTCTTCATTATTATGTCAGAGACAAGAATTTTAACTAACATAGTTTGGGTGAAAATGGACAGTCTTTCTACAAATTCAGCAAAGGAGAAGGATTTCAGATTCTTTAAGAGAAACAAACATGCTAACTTTCTACCAGTGCAGAAAGATCCAGCAAAATGTTCTTTATAATGTAAGTGTGAATATCCGCAGAAAATTTCCATTGTTCCATTTACCTTTTGGAATTAACAAAGTAAATATATATATAAAGTTCTGAAACTTCATATATTATGGAATCTTTTAAGAGAGCTCACATACTGTGCTCAACTTTACGGCAGAAATGCCAGAATAGCAAGCCTAAGAGGATTGATCTTAAGGTCCAGTGCAACAAAAACGTAAATTCTTCTGATGTTGGGACGCGGTTTCCTTATTGGATTTACTTAATGAAGTTATCTAAGGTGTGAGCAACACAATTCTTTCTTATTCTGATTGGTTTGGAGTCAAATAGGTGTTGATCCAGGACTTAGAAAGCAAAGCTATGGAAATCTAAATTTAGAATAAACTCTAAAAACTCAAATTATTTAAGAAGCATTTACCGAGATCGTCCAGTGAAAAAGTCTCCTTTCATCTTGTCCCTAAAAAGGGAACAAGGGCAAAAATCACCCTTCATTCTTGATCAGCATCTCTATTTAAAAGCCTCAAAAATCTTTCATATATAAAACAAAAAGACCAAATTCATAGAATTTCTTCTTAATCCTATCTTAAAGGAGGATAAAAGGCTCTAAAAGAGGAATTGTGAGCAGATATTCTAAAAATAATGCTTAAATTGTTCTAACTCAAATGGGAGATGTCATTGCTTACCAGTAATATCTAGAAACATCCCTGAAATTACACAGCAAAGTATCTTACAGTGCAGTCTTACCTTTCTTCTGTAGTAACTTTACTGCAGAACTCAGATAAGAAAAACTGTGGAAGAGGATGGATGCTAAACACACAATGAAAGTGCGTAGAGCTCTCAACTGAAGTTCAACTAGCAGCATGAATCAAAGCATAGCCCAAGGAAAGAGGCATCAAATCATGTTTGCATATGTCAAGAGAGAGGGATACTAAACCTCTGGAGTAAATTTTCAGTGTTCACATGAGGGAAGTTCTGATAGGAGTTTAAATTCAAAACAAAAGGTAAACAAGGACCACCTATAATCTCTTCATGAAGAAACATACATGCTTGAAGGTTTTACGCGTCTAGAGTCATCTCTTTCCTACTCCCATGCCTTTTATGAATTAGCCTTTTTACCCTTGGATTTAGAACTCAGACATGTAAGAATAAGAAAAATCTCCACAATAACCAGCACACTAGAAAAGTGATGTACAACTATTACTACCCTTTATAAATCACAGATAGATGTTTATAACATTGGATAAGTGAACAGTCAATGTTTTTCATGTTGTGTCCTCTGTCTCCCTCCCAAACTCAAAACCATTCTACCTGTCTTGAAACAGACGTGTAGCCAGCATGTAGTTCATTGATGTCTTGTACTCTAAAAAGGATCTAGAAAACAAAATACAGGATGTATCAAGGCAGAGCTCATCATACTGAAAGACATTATATAGAAAAAAAGTAATCTATAAAAAAATCCCAGAACAAGTTGATTGAGACAACATGCTATACCACAACAGAAAAGAGGACATGAGGAGAGCTATCAACCCTTAGATGAAGTTCCTGATGAGGCAAGAGGCATGAAGAAGCACTGTACACTGGAAAGAAGAAAAAAAAAAAAAAAAAAAGCATAATATAGTATCACTCATTCCTATGTAGAGTTTATGGCCCAATGAGAAAGCACACAGGTACACAGTATATGCAGCTGCAGGATATAAAAGCAGATAGCAGCAATAAGTTATTTAAAGAGAAGACATTTTTATTCTGATAGAAAAGCAGTATCAGTATCTATGAAACAACGTTTAATAGCCTTCTATAAGGTGCAATTAGAGAAAGTAGCAATAATAAACAGTAATTCTACCAAAACCCTCAGTACACTCCTGACAGCTGACCACATTAAACTACATGCACATAACACAGAATATTCCTCATCACAAAGCATCAGTGTAACACTGAGACGTCCTAATGGATTTTGATACTTACCCATAAAGGTCCCATGTTAACGGGGTAGGGAATATGCGGATGAAACCTCCTCTCCGTTCATTCTCATCTCTCACTCTACGAAGAACTTTTATCTTGGGATAAAAATTAAAAAAAGAAAAAATATATAGCCAGCAAAATAGATGCAGTGGAAAAAGAACCCTGGAAAAATCCCTCAACTTCAGAGCATAAAAATGATATCACTGCAGTCCTTGGGGTGAGCTGGGAATGTATGACATACATCCTTAGGCATTTTTATCTTGTGTTTAAATTCCAAAGGAATCTACCGTGGCTGGGTTCATATCATGTATGCTTGGCACAACTGAGGGCAAGGGGCAACTCCAAGAGCAGTTCTGTTTCCAAAAAAATTGTACTTCTATCATACTTTTCATACACGTCCACTTGCTCTTTGCTGAGCAAGTTATCCCACACATGGTGGGAAAGCCAGGGTAAACAAAAGATATTTAATAGCCTACTTACCTCTTCCATGGAGAGACCTAGCACAGAGCTTCCTTGCCTTCCTGTTGCTTTTTCCCTCCCTGAGGACATGAAGTTTTTCATTTCAGCATCACTGGCAGAAAGAGGACGGGTACGCTGCAGAGACACGGTGCAAATACAAATCTTTCCCTTCCTCTCACAAATTTCTTAATTTTTTTAAGTTACATTAAAACCTCCAGGACTCAATTTCCAGCAGAATCTACAGTCTAAAAGACTACAGCCAAAATTCAAGCTCCTGTAGTCCACTCTTTAAAGAATCTACACCCTAGTGGGTACCAAGTGTGAGTATTCATATTCCTAGTTTTCAGCAAAGCAGGACAATTCAGACATTACTGCCAGTATTCGCATCCCTAGCCCATTCAGGGAAAGCATGAGACATACCCAAAAGTACCAAAGTCAGGATTCACACCCTCAGCCCCGAGCCCAGAAAGATCCATGCGCAAAGGATAATAAAGTTGGCGTCACATTCATAGTCCCCCCAAAAACACTGGGGTTCACACGTCAGTGGTATTAGGAACATGATTCTCTGTCCCTGTTCTGTATTCCTAGCATGGCAACACAATTACAATTCGCTGATGAGATAAAATTGAAGGAAAGCCTAGCTTATTCTTATGCATATGTAAATACAAAATGTAAATTCACATATGTATGTAAATTGAAAGAAAAGCGATGAGAAGAGTTGCAGAAAATAAATAATTTCCAAGATAAATCAATCTGATGAATTGTAACAAAGAACAGGAATTCAAAATATCTCCAGATTAGTAGGATTATATGCAGGGTGCTCTGAAAGTAAGGCTTCTTACTTCCATGGAAACCACAACAGATTCAAAGCATACAAGAACTCCATTTGGTAGAGCAGATTCTTAGCTGCAAAACACTATTTTTCAACATAGTCACAGCCATTAGATACACTTTTTTTTTTTAAAACCAGCAATGAACAAGAGGCTGCTTGCCGCTTTTGTAAACATCTGCACCAGCAGAGGTTACCCACTTTCACTGCTGCCACTGCTGAAATGCACCACCAATAGCCCCATTGTGCTCACATCCACTGTTTGGTCTCTATAAACCTTCAACAAGCATTGATAAATGTCAGTGGGAGCCATTTTTCCCTTGTGGAAGAACTCAGTTCCACATCTTTGCTTCATCCACATTTCTACGTCAGACACCATTTTGTCAGACTGCTCCTCTGCTGCCACCAGTCATGCAGCAAGGTTCAACCTCTACTGCCATACCACCAACATCTGCTTCTGATGTTCTGGGCCAATGTCATAAAACAGGAGGCATTACTTTCAGAGCAGCCCTTGTACAATCTTAAAATTCCAGCAAGACTGAAATCTTTGAACAGATTCTGAAGTACATTTTAAGCTTGTCTTAGGCCAATTTCAGATGTAATGCTTCTGGAGATTAAAAAAAAAGCATTAAAAGTTCAGCTCAGAAAGTCTCATGCCTTTATATAAAATTCAAACTATCCCTTAGCAGTACACCAAACAAAGAATGTAATAGAGAGGTTCTTATTTTAGAAAGAAGTTAAAAACATGACTGAAAGCTTAACTGGGAAAAGTCCAATGGAATAACCCATACTGCTAAGCTAGAAATCAGACTCATGGCAACACCGGATTTCATTTTTATTTGTAAGAACCACTTGAACCAGAATTGAATTCCAGTCTCACTTCATTATAAATTGCAAGTGGCTGTTCAGAATTCACAGATGAAACAACCACAACAGCAACAAACATTGTGCTAGAACAGGTTATGCTCTGCAGTGACAGGCAGAGAAAATTTCAAAGAAAATTGACATTGCCATTTTTTCTGAAATATGTTGTTAATCCTAATGGAAACTGGCTAAATAGAACAAGAGAGAATGAGACAATCTGGATGAGAGGGGGAGGTAACAAAAGTATTTGTAAAAGAAATAAAAATGTCAGTACTCAAACCTCAAACATGTTTGACTGATGCTCTTAGACTAATACCCTCCCACTTAAGGCCATCTCTCTTCATAGAACTTTCCTCTAAGCCAAAAGCACAGCTCTACAACTTTGCTTCAGTAACTTCCTCCTTTAATGCAGGACTCTCCTATAGCACAGAAATGCCTCCAACTACACAAAATTCTTGCTTTTGACCCAGCTTATCTTTAGCAGTGTAGATAAATCCAACCACTTTGATTTAATCTCCAAATTCTGCAAGCATCTCTAGTTCCCACATCATGATTTTCATTATACTAATCACTGACAGCATTTGGCACAAAGATCTTTCCTATTCTCTGTGAAACCTCATTATTCAGTCAGACGTTTTTCTCCCAGTCTTATCTTTTCTCATAGCCTCAGCTAAACTTACACTGAATGACCTAAAATGGCAGCCCATGGAACAAATTTGGATCTCAAGACAATTCCATCTGTGCTACCTTCCTTCCTGCTGGGAAATCACAGAAAATTAGAATGAATCATCACTATTCTGCTAGCTCATGAAGCCCAGCAGTAAAATAATGCCTACCAAGTCCCCACACAGCCTATTGTAGACTATTGTACAAGGTAATGCCCAAAATGGCATTCTTTACATTGGTGAAGGAAGCTGAATCAAGTCAAGTACTTACCAGTCTGGTGTTTGTTGGCTGGGACTGTGCAGACACAGGACGCTGCAAGAAACACACAAAGAGGAAAAATAAAGCCTTGTATTCTTCAAAACACTACCATCCTTGCCTGCACTGCAGAGGAGCAGTGAGTGCCCTAAAGCAAACAAGTATAAATGAAGTCCAGAAAAACAGCTAACAGCTTTTATCACTTTGTTTCAGATCACGCTCACGTCCACCACAAAAACATCCCACCCCGTTCCAGAATACAGCACTAATCCTAATTCAGACATTCTCAACAATCATTAACAATGCATCTGGACATATGCATAATTTCCAACAGCACACACATACATAAAAATGAACTCTTTAAATGGATGAATTCAACTCTCAAGATCAAAATTCATGTTTTTGTAAGATAAGAGCTACCTAGAGGAAAATATCTATTAGCTATTTATTGAGAAGAAACAGATGCTGCCAAGCAGAGCTGTTAACAGAATGGATAGAGAAAAAAAATAGTAAAAATCCTGACATTCCAGAAGCTATCTCACTTAAGTATCCACACATTATTCCAATTTTTGTGGAGAAACAAGATGTTACTTAACATTCCAGTACATATGCAGAAACATGATCAGAATGTCAAAAAGTACCTAATATTACTTAAGGATTCATTTGGCATCAGGTCTACAAGCAAGACCAGTTTGAGGGCAGAAATATGACTGAAAAAGAGCTATTATCATAGGAGCTTAGATTCTTCTTGCCTTTGGTGGTATTCAGGTTGCTTTTTTCCTCTCTCGTGCTCAAAGGTGTAAGAAAGGATTCTCAAGAGATGTATGTATCATTCGTAGTTGTGCTACTGCTGAGTTTGTTTCTATAGTTGGTCTATACAAAACATGCCAGTGTTCATTTATTGCATACAATTAATTGAAATGGTTTCAGTCCAAATCAACAAGTTACAATGGAAACCATTCAACTGTTGGTCTCTCTTGAGGAAGAAAAGCTCAGACAAATCAAAAGAATTGCACAAGAAATCTGCAGTCTGGTAAAACTCATGAAACATTAGTCACTGTAACCATCTTATGATCCAGAACACTAGTATCAGGCTTTCTTACCCAGGAAGTGATTTTTCTGACTATTAAAGATGGCCTATGCAAACAATTACAACTCAGAAATCCTGAAGGAATTTTAAAAAATAATATAAAGTAGTCTTTGCAAGCAAGAGTAGGTACAGAAGTATAAAAGATTCAACAATCTGAGATAAAACATATGTCAAGAGCAGTCCACAATATTCTTGAAGCACAGAAAGATCTACAGATCTAATTACTCACAGGATTTCCACCTCAGTTCTTAAAGCAGAAAGCTATTCCCAGTAAGCACAGGTGAAGCAGACAAATGTCCCAAAAGAAAATTTAGACTTATCTTGTGATCGCTGCTCTACCATATGAATCTTTGCATATTTCAACTGTCCAGGCCTGAAGAGCCATTTGTAGCCCTCAAGCAAAATTAATCTATAAAACTTAAAACCTCCTGAAAATTCAATGCTTTCTAACAGCTCGATTTTCTAAGACTATAGCACTTTGTTTCAGATAAAAGATTTCAAGTAATCATGATCTGTTACAGTTACTGTAAGAGGGACAGTCACTTCCTTCTTTCAGAATGGTTCTTTCTTTATCTGACATACCTGCCTGCATAGAGAGCACTTTTATGGTGAGAGGTATCCATAAAACTGACCTTAGAAGATTCGGACTCAGACAGGTTGAGCCAGGTGCTCAAATGTCACCTCACCAACTATTCAAACGTCTCCTTAGTGACTCAAAATTTCAAGTTCTTCAAGAAGTAAAGTGCTACAATTTTTGTAAGTTTTCCCATTACTGAAATGGGCAGTGTACTGGTAATCTGTCAATGACTGAAAATGACTTTTTATTTCCTAACCTGAGCTCAAATTAAACAGCCATTCTGCATGTATCTCATAGGACAACATACATCAGCTGCAGAGAACATCAGGATAGACTTTTTGCCTACTTTCCTTATAAGAAATTCACATGAAAATTCGAAGGAGATGGGAAAATCTCCCTGCTTCTTGTGGTTGCTACATATCTCACAGATATATTCTGGCACCCACATGGGTGCTCTTCACCATTATAGTGCTCAGAAAGTGCTATCTCACTAGAAAAGGTAATAGACAATCACAGAAAGGCACATGAGGTGGCTTTCCAAGGATCCAAAGGAAAGGAAAGGAGAAATTCCACAATTATATGGGTAAGAAGTTTTAAATTTCAAATGCAAAACCTCTTTCTGTCAAGAAGGAGGTCTTAGAAGACATTCCTAAAGCTCTAGGATTCTGGAAGCTTGTTGCTCACAATAAAATGAAAATGGCTACGCAGCCGTAGCTCACCTGCATTTTGAGGCTTTTCTGTAGTTCTACTGGAAATCCAGATAACCCCAACTACTGAAATGGTGTGAGTTGAAAGGCACCTAAAATATTATCTAGTTTCAACACCCTTTCTAGGAGCAGGGACACCTTCCACTAGATCACATTGCCCGGAGCCTCATCCAGCCTGGCCTTGAAGACGTCCAGGGATGGGACATCCACAGATTCTCCAGGCAGCCTGTGCCAGTGCCTCATCACTCTCATCGTGAAGAATTTCTTCCTAATGACTTATCTGAATCTACCCTCTTTTACGGTTATCCGTACCATTATCCTTTGTCGTTTGTTACACTCCCTAATAGTCTCTACCCTCAATTTTTCACCTTTTAGCCAAATTCAATGAGAATTACTTTACTGCTACCTTCCTCAGCTCTGGCATGTTGAAGTCATTTACCTGCAGCTTCTGGTATGGATTTCTCCTGACAGACTCAGATGAATGATAAACAGTCCGGCTTGACCGCTGGCCTGGATCTTGACATACAAAGCCTGTGGGGATCAGGATATCAGTGAGAGCTTATAGACAGGTAAGCTCTGAAACACAAACCTAGCTTTCCTGCTAATAGTCACACTCTGTACATACATAAACTTCTTGTCACTGCTTAAGTATCAAAAAGGATGCCTCTTTTTATGCCTAGCATTGTATAATTCCAATCTTTGCACATCACATTGCGCATTGCACTTCTGGAAAAAAAAAAAAGCTCACTCCAGAAACAACTACTTAAATCAGTAAGTTGGGCTGCTGATCACACACAGGCTCCCTCCCTCAAACAGCTGAACAATCTACTTGATGACAATTCTATCGCTTCTAGCAATAGAGGTAGGTTGCTTAAGTAACTGAACCAAGATGTACTATGAATGCCTAAAGGTGCTGTGCACTAAAAAGTCACGCAGTGTTCACAGTCTTGGCTCCATTTCTACAGAGCATAAACAGAACTCACACGTTCAACCTCAAAGTACACATATACTGATTCTGAGTACTAAACAAAAGCCAATTGCTTAAGACAAAAAGAGTATGTCTTAAAATATCCAAGTTTCGACTCTTAATGTTGCCTGAACACAAACAACTAGATTATTTACATGCTAAAGCTGAAATATTATCCACGTATAACTTCCCAGTGCTAAACACAGTGGTTCTCCCTAACTAGGATGTTCCTCTATTATGGTCATCTAATACCTAACATGCTTTCTAGCATGCAGCTCATTAACACAATTTTTATCATTTTGAGATGAGGTAAAGATTCAAGAAGCTCTTTGTTACACTCACCTACAAGGGTGAACATATCTGAGAGCATGCTTGCTTTGATCTTGAGGTCCAAAGGTGCATCACTACCCCACATACAACAGAGAACAAGCAGAATTATTTGTCTGGTATTCAATCAGAGAAATACATCAGTAGAAAAGATCCACTGTGGTAAAATTTCTTTGCATTAGATTCTTAACATAGATGTAATCAATATGCAAGGAGGCTCACACACATTAGATAACCACCAAACGGCAATAGAGTCACCTATTTCTGTTTATAAATACATCTATCGATTTTTTAAAGTTTACACAGCTTTTGTCTTCCAATGCAGAAATGTCCAATCTTATTTTAGTTCTGCTTATGCTACATTTCATAGAATAAATGTTTCTGTCAGAATTCTCAAAAAAAAAAAAAAAGACAGCAATCTATGCCTTTTCCATGTAAAATCATTATCAGATGGGTTAGCTCTGATGCATGGAAAAATCAATTAGTGAAGGTGAAAGATATGAACAGATCAGATAGGAGACAAGTGATACATATCCATAGATATGTAAAATTCAGATTAGACAAATGATGTTAGATTTCTTGGGAAGCAGAAAAATCAACCACTTTTTACAGTACAGTGAGAGACAGTGACAACTTGGAGAAAAAGACTGGCAATCATAAAGCAAGGCAAATGATGCATACATGAGTTAGAGTTTTAAAATGTAAAAATAATCCACTGTGTACATATGAGCACAGACCAACAGGCCTGGAAATTAAATACAGTGGCACCTTAAACTAAATGGGTACTGTGGAAGCTTCATTTGAATATAAAAGTCAGAGTAAGGGCCAAGACAGCACTCATATTTTGGTTTTCATATTTGGATTTCAGTGGAAGAATACTAGCCCAAAAATGCAACCCCAAGAATACATCTACATACACAAGTCTCATAATGTATACACTCTGCATATGCATATGGGAATTCGTCTGCATACACAAGTCTCACAATGGCTGAACTCTGCTTTGACTCCAAAATCTTAAAGTACATGCTTGGCCAAACAGATTGAAGTCCCACACAATAGTCTGGAGAGCTTCAAGTTTTTTTCTATGATGGGAGATTATGAAGTGTTAACAACAATGATGGACTGTAGAGGAGAAAGAATTAAAAAGAAAATGGAATCCCAACTGGGTTCTTTCAAAACCTTTTGCTGCAGTGAGTTTATTTCTGCAAAGGGAAAAGCAAATAACTGTTCCGTCAGCTGTTAGCAGTGGAACAAATACATCACAGACCTCAGGAAATCATGTTGTCCTAGGAGCACAAGTTGCAAGGCTGGCCATCTTCAGCAACAGACAACAGCCTCAGCCTGGAAATCACTTACCAGGCCAGTGATGGGGATAGGTTCACTTCCAACAGCCAGGGCTTGAGAGTATCATCAATAAGGACATCAAAGCCATACAGCTCTGAAAACATAGCAAGCATTGTAAATTTACATTACAGCACCTTTAAACATCTAGAAAAATTCAACATTAGTTTATATCGGGTCACTTCTATCTACATCATTTATGTGAAATCCAGCTAACTCTCTGGGCTGAATAAGTAACATTTCAAAAGTAGGAAGTTTCACTGCCTCAGAATTCAAATTAAATGTACTCTGTAAAGAAAAGAGAAAAGCAGAAAATGAGTCTAGGAAAATGTTATATAGAAAAATGAACTCTCTGCCATCCACAAAATTCAGGTCATGCAGAATTTGTTTTTACACAGAGTTTACACAGGGCTTTTTTCACTGGGCCCCAGAAACAACAGAACTTATCATCCCCACATTCATTGTTCCAGTCAGCTACAGAAAATTGTATCTTTCGAGCATCAGCATCTTTCCAGTTCTTCCTGTATGTTTCTCTGCAGTATCCTCACAAGTATAAAAGGGTGTTCTCCTCTGCAGCTCCACCAACATGGATTACCTCCCACAACTCTTTATCTATTTGACAGTTCCCCACTTTATAGTAAATCACTGTAGGAATATTAGCTTCTAAAATGTCTTTCTCCTTCATAACATATTACATCTGCTAGATGTGTTCTGTGCAGGTCATAACGAAGCCAGCTTCCCTTTCCAAGATGGATTTTACTGCTTTGTTCTATACACAAAATCTCTCTAGTTTGGACTGAGTTGCAAGAAGACAAAGACAACTGTAAATCAGAAATTGGCACTAATGCAATTTTCTCTTCCAGCATTAAAAAACATATTTAATGACTGCGTGCAACTTATGCACATTTCTTCAAAACACCATGGAACAGGGTATTGGCAGAGAAGAAGGATTTCCATGGAATCAACTGGTTCCCTAGTGCCTGAAGTGGAAGCTGAAGAATTTATTTGCCATGCTGCTTCCCTTAAATTCTGCTCCTGGCCTTTTGTCGCCTGCCTGATGCTCATGTTGGTTCCAGGGAGCTGGACTGCCTGACAAGATCTTCCTCAGCGGAGATCTGGATGAGAGCTCAAGTAGCTTATGATAGGAAGATAAAGAGCTACAGGGAGGGACTTGGAAGAGGAAGAAACGGCAGTAGGATTTGAGAGTGTTGCCTGCTCACTCTTCTAGACACCGTAGCCAGAGAGTGAGTAGAAAGCAAAACAGCAGAGTTAAGGAGTTGGTTCATTCCAAAGAAATGAGGCTGAATCTACATTTGGCTCTTTTGCTCCCTAGACTGGAAAGGCTGCATTGTAGGAAAAAGGAGGAGGTTGGGATTATGGGAGTAAACATTAACAAAGCATTCTGCCCAAAAGAAACCTCTGATGTTTTTAATACATTATTTCAAAAGACAATTCCAGGTTTAGTGAAGACCTGTGACTATTACTGCACGGTAAATTCCAGTGGACAGGCAGCTAGCTCATGCCCAAGACAGAGAAGCAATGAGTGGGCCTATGACAGCTGCTGGCCTGCAACCTCTCAGCCCCAGTCAGGAAGCAAAGCATTTTGTTTTGATTAGCTTACACTTCTTTCACTGCTGGCCATTCCCTCCCTCAAAGGACCTTTGCTACCAATCTAGCTTCCTCTGTCTTTGTCATTCTATTTCACACCTTTCTCCCTTCCAAATCACTTTCTTTTTAATCCTCCTTGTTTCCCACCCCAGTAAGTCCTAATTACTCACTCACTCAATCCACTGTTACAAATACATACAAGGATACCTTTTTTGACCTTGGCCAATCCTGACTAAACCGCTGCTGGTATTCCATTCCCTTGTGAGTACTGGTTTACCAGGACAGTAGGATCCTCAGGGCAACGCCACTGGCTTCATTTCATTGATAAACACAAGTATCTAATGTCACATGCAATGCCTTAGAGTCTCCTAGTTAGACTGCACAGCCACTCCACAATGGCTAAAGTCTCCTAAGCCATATCTGCAATGCCTAGACAGATGTGTTTGCTATTTTAGGGCATCAGTAGCAAATTATCATCCACATTCTGACAAATGTATCAGGTCCCCATACTGGGCATAGCACAAAGGGTTCTCAACTCTGGCTGAGATTAGTTAAGAAGATTAATTACCTATATTCCCAATTATAGTAATGTCTCCTTGGCATTGTTTCACATGTGGAAAATGCACAACCTAGATCAAAAACAAAAGTAGTACCCTCTCACTATGAAATTCAAAATTATCTGTAGGCAAGCAAAAAAATGTAGAATCACATAAACATAGCAAAGGCCAGAAGTATACCCTCTGAAATTACCAGTTTCAGCAAGACTGACACTTTCTTCTGAGTGAAGAAAAAGGCCAAAAGAGCCATTGCTGCACCAAGCTGCAGTAACAGTAGGTTTACAACAACTCATGTTGCACCACTGTTCTTATTAAGAGGAAAGAAGGGAAGAAACTATGATATCAAGTTTCCACAGTGCCTTCTCTTGCTCCACTTACCTCGCTACTATGATCCACAAAAATGTTTCATCCTTTCAGTTTGCTAAATTAAAATTATATCAAGAAGTACTGGCTATTGCCAAAATTCAGCAGGAACAGCCTCTATCCTCTCATTCCCATTAAGAGAAATCACTGCTACCAGAGCATCCCAATCCTCCCA
Organism: Meleagris gallopavo; assembly: GCF_905368555.1. Classification (NCBI taxonomy): domain Eukaryota; kingdom Metazoa; phylum Chordata; class Aves; order Galliformes; family Phasianidae; genus Meleagris; species Meleagris gallopavo. Next base: position 38,010,953 of record NC_139408.1, on the reverse strand, counting down.
AGAGAAGTGCTAGCTTTAGACTGGAGTCTAAGAGCAAACAGTTCAGTCAGAGATGTTTATTTTTTAGTCTTTAATGAATATCATTATTTAAAGAATAAGAGGAAGGCTTGATACATTTTCTCAAGCTTTTGGTTCTAGTAAACTACCATATAGTCAAAGTTTGGCTTATATTCCTGCCAAAGACTGCACTGGTTCTCCCTTTTAGAAAATATTCCCAAAGAGTTCACTATTCTCTGTTAAGTCTAGCAACCAAGTCACAAGTAATAGCTTGCAGAGCAAACAATGTTTTCATGATTTTGCATAGAATAAACTCAACTGCTAGAAGGTCACTGTAATTCTGGTCCTTGTTCTCAACTCACTCACTAGGGAAAAAGCAGCAGCTTTATTGCAGGGGAGGTTTTCAGCAATTGAATGGAGGCAACCTGAAGTTTGGAAGTGACACATACACACCGAAAAAAGTTGCAGAGTATGCAACTCTTCTGCTTTTGCAACAAAGACACACTGTCTCATTTTAAACGAGCACATCTGCAAAGACACTCCTACTGATTTTCAGATGAGCTCTGGATTCTAAATCATCAATCCATTAAAGACCACTTACAGCTACAAAGTGACAAGTAAGGAGAACAGGGCTGGGACAGACTAGCTCCTACTGAGCTATCACTAGAAGACCTACTGCTCAAATGTTTCTTACCATTTAGTTGCAAGTTGATAGTTTCAGTCAAATTTGAAGATACACATATACTACAAAAACAACCTTAGTACATTATAATTAGCATTAGGAGACCCATCCAGGATGGTACAATACTCCTGAGACTGATGGGAGGCAGAAGATGCTGAGGACAATCTTCTTCAGATTCAAAATGGCATCTTTACATACTGGCTTTACAGCAAAGACTGGTAGCAAGGAAATAAAAGTAGAATGGATTAAGCTTCTCAGAAAAAGAATACATGTGAGGAATAGTTGTTCTGCTTTGGCTTTGTCATATATCTTAATCCAGTTTCAAAGATGAAAACATATGCATGTGGTATATGTAAGGCTGACCTAAGCTTCCAGGCAGGGACTTTCCTAGAGTAATGTCAAGCAAGCATGCACAGAAATTCCTTAATAATCTCAAATTTTCATATCCTTCAAAATTCTTCAAAGATCAGGCCAGCACCATTCAATACTAAAAGTTGTTAGCACTCTCCCAAACAGATTAATTGCTACTGTTAGGAAAACTAAGAGTTCACAAACAACGGTAATGTAGATGGTTGAAGACTGATGATTAAAAATGAATAAAGACTTTTTAAGTAGTTAGCTCACCACAGAAGTAGCACAATGATTTGCCTGCTCTATCTTATCTTGATATAAATGAGATCAGAAGCATAAGTCTGATCAATTTAGCCTTAGGACAAAGTAGAGGCTAAACAGGACATCCAGTGCCTTGCTGGGATCGAGAAACATGTACATTACCCTACCCTGCCTTGCCTTCTTGATTGCACAAGCGCTCAACAGTGTCACTGCTGAGTTGACCACAGCTGGGAATGAAACAGGGGACTTAATGTTTTGGTGCTCCAGGCTCATATGGCACTACACAGGATGCTGATACAAGTAAATCAATCCTGCACTCAGCTGCCTCCATTTCATCCACCACTAAACAATCTTACATAGTTTTCAAATTGCCTGAAAGCAGTTTGCACTGTCTTTTCTAGTCCACCCAGAAGTGCCTACACCGGAAGAGAACAAAGCAGTCTTTAATCTGCTTGAGCACATGTATCCCCATTGCACCTCCTGTTCACACTGATATATCATGTCTTTCAAAGTCAGTGCAAAATCCCGTTTTTACTTGAAGAAGGTTCCACCAGTAACCAATAACTCAACTGGTTAAGATTTTTTACCTGCAGCTTAATTTTAAATAAGAGGAAAAAAAAAAAAAAAGAGTGCTGAGTTCACATTGTTATTACCAATGCACGAAGAAGGCTGCAAGGAAGCCATGTGGTACTTCACAACTTTATGATGCAATTCAGAGGAACAAAACTACTGAGCACCCAAAGTCCTTAGAGAACCAATTATTAGTAGAGTGCAGCTAACAGCTCACACTACATGGCTAAAAGAGAACTCACTACAATCTTTCTGCAAATATTCAGCAGCACACCACTTTGACGTTAGAAAGAGAATCATTCTGACCTACCACTCTCACTTTCTAGACAAGCAAGGGTAGCTGGAACCATACAGACTGTCTCACCAGTCTTGTTTTAGAGCATGAAGAAGCCACGAATGGAATCTCTTCCCTTAAATCTAAAAGATAAGTATATCACATTACAAGTTTATTGCAGGAGTGAAGCACCACAGCAGAAGATCTAAATTATTACAGAAATAAAGTGAAAAGCCTAATCTAAGCAAATTAAGTACTTATGATACAATTTTTTTATCAGGAAGGTGGTAACTGTGCTGGAGTCCTATCTCCCACAACAGCATTACAAGTACTGGAATAAAATACACATCAAGTTACTCATGTTTATCGATAATATTTTGAAATAAGGCCTACCTCTGTATCTGTACTTCAGATACATGTTTTATAAGTGTGAGGTATTCTTTAAATTACCAGTCTCTCTCAGGACACACATGCAGTTTCATTGTTTGCAGCCCAGAGGAAAATAAAAGGCTCCTGGGAGCCTCTGCATGCTAACTTGAAATCTTCATTCCCAGTTTTCTTCCTCATGTTAACAGCTACTAATTCAGCCTTTCTGAACATTTCCAGCTAGAACAACTGCCTTTTTGTTTGTTTTTTTCAACGCAGTCAAAAATGGCACAAACAAAGTGACAGAGGGATGAAGAAAAAGCCATACAGCATGACAAGGGAAGCTCAAATCCTTGGGACAAGGACCACCACTTAATTGCGAGGGAAGGTGGCAGAAAGTGTAGAGCTCTGGAAATGCTTCAGGCTCCCTAGGGAAGCAGCGTGGCTCCTACTTAAGCTCTCTTTCCTGGGAAGCTCTAAATTTATGTTTACATTGAAACAAATGGAACAAAACAGTTTATTTGTGGGGGAGCATCTGAGAGGGTGGTTAGTGCAGCCCTGGGGAGGCAGCAGGAAGTGGGATAACCTCAGAGCCAGGCCCAGCAGAAAGTACATGAGGAACATGAATTTCCACATACACAGCTCACTGGAGTCTAGAGACAAAACAGAGAGGAATATAAGAGGGGAAAGAAAAAAAAAAAGAGGTAGTTAAGACAGTTCTTTGTTGTTTGTATCTTGTTTTTTAATCTAGCTGTTGATGTTTCTGGAATAGATTCTAGAGAATCTATTACTTCACTAAAAAGACTACCTAACTCAAGTCCCCATGTATGCTAAAGCTCTTCAACTTTGAACAAAAGCATCAGAGCTACTTTGGGGAAGCTAAGGAGAGAGAGGTAACTTAGCCGGTCACTAACATATCAGCCACGTGTCCTCCTTGGATTTTCACCACCCCTAAGAATCCAAAGATGACAAGATTTATATTAGAGTGTAGAAAGCTATACAACAGTAAATACCCAAGTGCAATGCAAAGACCACACAAATGGAATTACCTGTCACAGCTAGTTTAAACATAAGGTGCAACAGCTAAACATAGAAACTGAAACATTCTAGAGTCTTCTCCTCTGCCCCAAGACTGCTCCCTTGTGTGTGCATCTGCGTGAGCCGAGGGCAGCTAAGAGCAGGAGGAGGCCTCTTCAGGGAAGGTTGGGAAGCAGCCACTGGAAAGCAGGAGAAGGCACACTGTGGTACCAGCCGCTGCTTTCTGGACCTTTTCCCAGCATCTGCTGCCAGCGAGTTCTCAAAGCCCTTTGCCAGCACATAGTTCTGCATCCAGCTACTGCCAGAAATAGGCTTTGACGCCGCCCTGCGGAACTCTCACACAAGTACAAGCCCAGAAGCATTACCACCACTGTCATTCCAGGAACTGCATTACACATCTCTTCCTTAGCCATCAGACCCCTGTAGGACTATAAATCAGAACTATATCGAGCCATCTAGCCCAACAGAAAGTATTAAGTGCTCTGAAGGGATATTTAATTATCCGTAGCCATCCCTTGCAAGGAAGGGCTAGTGAGTCAGTTATTTCAACTTTCCACCACTTCTCCAGTTGCCTTTCAAATCACTTTTCATCATCCTCTTTTTTAGTATGAGACTCTCATGAATGACGCTGGCACAGTGGCAATTGCGATTCAACAACCTCTGGCCCCAGAGGCCCATAGTGAGCTGAAAAACAGAATCAGGCTCCCTTGCAATAGGAAATGCAAGCACTGGAAAGATGCAAGTTTCAAACAACAGTCAAAAACCAATCAACACAGATGTCCCCAGTTCCTTACCAAAGCAGCTGCCACGATGTGAAAGAAAAGTTTTACAAGCTGTAGCAATGGCCAGCTCGGCAGAAACTACAGTCTTGATAATCAGGTCTTCCACACTGGCCATCAGTGCTGAACAGAGGGAAGAAGGGGAAAAAAACAAAAGTACACTGTGAAGCAACACACCATATCTAGAAAAACATGAGTATTTAGACATACAGACAGATACCTTTGTGAACCAAAGTTCATGAGAGCATATGAATGACAAAGCAATCTTTGGAAATCCATGCAAGCAGTAACATACATGCATACATAAGCTACTGCAAAAATGGTCACAAGTGAGTATGATACAAGAGTGTAAGTACAATGCAAGTAAACAGAAACATGTGGCAAGCACATCAGCACAAGTCAGCTGGAGTCTGATCATTGCTCTCTCAGGATATTAGGAAAGATTAAGCAAGAGTGTATTAGCAAGGTAAGCCTTTAAACCACAGCCACTAAAGTACAAAATATTTTTTTGTTGTGGACTTCCATGTAATACATGTTCCATGATATTGCACCTTCCTCTAAAGCAGCTGTTCCAGACTATGACTTACAAATTTCTTCAAAATGATACAACTATTGGCAGCTCCCAGTCCTACCTATAACCTGCAGCTTCAGTTACAAAGCTCTCTCCAGCTCTTGTATAAGCCCACAAACAGAGCTCAGAAATAGGAAGCAGAGTTGAAACAGGGAGCAAAAGGCAGGCAAAGATGCACATTAGATACAGACCTGGATCCTACACTCAATTTGGGATCAATCATGCAACAGAAAGAACATAGTTTCTGTTTTCAAGGACAAACAACAGAGGAGTGAGGGGGGGGGAAGGAGCAAACATTAGAGTCCTAGTCTGACAATCCATAAGGATGATAGCATAACCTCTCTCACCACTCAAAGGAAACACAAGCAAACACATCAAAACCTCCAGCAAACTCACGCAAACATTTGGAAATCCCTGTCCCAAAAAACATCCAGTACCAATCACTTGACTAAAGAGTTTGATTTAGACATACAATTACTATTTTTTGTGTTTAGCTGATGACATACAGGGACCTGAATGAGCATGCAAGCAAATTCAGATGTCAGCTTCTATGTCACAGGAAGCCTAAGTGGAAGCAACAAAGCATGGGAATGTAAGTGCACATAAACATCTCAGAGCACAAAAAACTTGCCAGCCCAGGCAGAATCAGCACTCTCCAGCCAGAGTTCTGCCTTCCTATGACCAGAACCAGATACATCAGAGAAAGGTGCAAGTAGTTTTGTAACAAGAGTTACAGAGCAGCCTGCTCATATTGCTGAGCATTTTACTTAAGAGCACATCTTTTACATGAAGAGGGCAGTGGAACAGGACTTATCAATATTAAGAACTACATCTACAGAGCTGACTGAAAATGTATGGTATATGGTATAAGTAATTGGACAGCCACGCAGACACGTGATGGGGAAAAAGTCTACTTCCATCTGAACGCCAGATTCAAGCCCCTTCCTACACCATCTAAGTCTTCCCTGGCAGCAGTCGCAGGATGGGCACAGCTGCTATCAGTAGTGTAACTGATGGCTCAGTATCACAGGTAATTTATCACTTAAAGGATATACCTGGATTCTGCTCTGCATATGCATTTACTCCCAGCAGACCTGGCAAAGGTGGGGAAGAGGGAGCAACTTTATATGAAACACAGACTGAAATGAAAACACTCAGCAAAAACCTGAGCCATGGAAAGATGACACCACATCCAAGAGTCATTCAAACTGGCACAGCTCTCCAGAGGTTGGTCACTCATCAGACTGAACAGGCCATGGGAGCAGGAGAGGGAGGGAGGCTTTTAGAAGGGATGGAATGACCTTAAGAAACGGGAAATGTAGGTAAAAATATTAAGAAACATACCCTGTGAAAAGCTCAGAATACTATTTGCAAAAGGGAAGGAGACAGGCCTTACCTCTGGGGATAGGACTCATCTCTAGAGATAGAGAATAAGTGCACAACTGTAGTGAGAAGGCTGTAAGGAACAACGCTTCCCTCCACCCTGCTCTGATGCTAAATGGGATTCATTATGGCTCTTCCCTGACTTCTTACGATTCGCACTTGTGGGATGATTAAGATCTAATGAAGGAATAAAACAATACAATCTCTACTGACCTGCAGTGTCTCTCCCCTCTTGTTTTAAGTACCTCAGCATTGCGCTCATGCTCCACTTATTTCCATAATCTTCCACTTCAGGATCATCACAGCTAAAATAAACAAGTTAAGTTTACACCAATGGCATAACTGAGGACTGGTACCAACCTTAGACCGAGGTAAGCTGACCCAGCTTCTAGAAATTAAGTTCCATTTTTCAAGTACCTGACATAATCTCCACTCTTCTTGTTGACACTGTAGTTGGTCAGATGCATAAATTGGTTTTTAATGTTCTTAGATGTCTGGTCATACCTCACAGTTGCAAACCTGAAAAGAGGGAAAGGATTTATAGTGTTTCTAGAATGAGCAATACGCTTGCTAAATACAATCTATTACACAGACCATTTGACTCCAGCATCTAGGGAGAGGATGTAAGCAACCTGACTTCATCAAATCCAACCTCTCCTGACCAAAATAAAATAAAATACACTTTAGGGTCACATTCAGACACATTTCATTTATTTTTCAGTGTCTTACAGCAGGGAGTTCAATTTATTCTCTTGGGAGTTTTCCAGACCTATATGTGCTAGACACATTTTTTTCTTGGCTGCTTCAATTCAGGCCACTTAGCTTTAGCACCACAGCCCCTACAATTTCACATTGGGAGATACCATGAATGTGTAATATCCACCAGTCCTGGGAAATGCATACACACATACAACAGGTATGCTATACGTGCATATTACAGCTAATATTCCCTGAAGTCTCTTACAAACACAGTTGAGTTCTTCTGTACTCCACAGATGCCTTAGGAAAGGTTGATCACGGGAATAGATTTCTATCACTGCTGACTGTAAATCCTACAACTGTCAATTCTCTTTCTCAAGAATAAGTAAGGAAACGAGAGACAGAACCTGCAGGCCAGATCAATTTGCCCAACAAGGCAGCACCTACTCCAGGGTGTTGGGGACTATGCAATCCTTTCATATCCCAAAGATGTCATCTGACTTGAGCAGAAGGAAAGGACAAATGGACTGCAATCAGGAGCAAGTCAGAATCAGAGAAGTCACTGCTATCTCATTCAGCTCGTTAGTCTGAACCCTGTTACAGTCAGCAGTACTACAGTTTAAGCAGCCTGTTTTTCTATTGATATCAGTGGTGACTTTCTAATTAAAAGGCATTAATTACCTGTACTGCAACCAAGTAATCCATTAACACCCTCTTAGCCATATCTTGTCATCAGAGATGTTTGCACTGAAATGAACCAAAGAACTGATCCAACTGAAAAAGACAGGTTTTAGCTGGAGAGATTGCTTTTTATTTATTTTTTATTTTGCTTTTGTTCTGGGAGTGAAGAAGTAGAGAGAACAGTAGACATATAACTACAAATGGAGTCAGTCAGAATTTTTTTTTCAGTACCCGTATTCTCTTTGCTCAGCTACTCAGATTCACTTTATCTGCACTTGCAAAAGAGTGAAGAGTGTCTGTCACTGCACAGCATGTCACCTAAAAACAGCCTTTTTGCGCCGAGCTGTTAACAAATCAGATCAGTTCACCACGCAGAAAGGCTTGGGGTAAAAGAACACAGGGGACAGCAGTAGCCCCGAATGTGTACAGGAGTAAGGCACAAAATTGCACTCAACCTTATGAAAAGCATGCTTGTTTAGGAAGAAGTTGACGGAACGTTGAAACAATAGATGTGTCTTGGGGAGGGAAAGAAGCTTCCCACAACCAAGCTCTAGTACAGCTGCCCAGGCTACTCCTCCATCATAGCTCATATTGTGCAGCCAAAGGGGAACTGATCACATACCTCTATCAGGAAAAGGTCAACAGGAAAATCCAAATAGCACCAGGAAGAGTGCAGAACTGTTTCTTCTGACGGCTACGCCAGTTTAAAGCATTTAAAATTGCATCTTGGACAGAAGAAACAGTTCTAAACACGTAGTTGCACAATCAGCCTTTGTCAGTCTAAGGATATACTGCACCTAAAAGCTCAGTGCCTGCTCACATGCATGTTCCAGCCATTCTCCTTGATTCATTTCACAAATTGTGCAGCCACAGGCAAGTCAGATAAGTTCACAGATCTAACTGACAGAACACTTGAGCAAATATAGAAGGATACCAATTAACTTTCAATCAGATACAGACGCACTTTCTTCTGGGTATGATAAAGGAGGCTGTTAGGCTCTACAGTCAGAACACAGAGCAGCGTCTTCACTTTAAGATCAGCCACTGATTAACTTGAAATAAAACAAATATTAAGCAGAGGATAATACCATTTGTGGCCACATTGGTAACATTCTAGAACCACATGGACCTGCCATCAAGTGCAACAAAATAATTTTCTTATCCTTTATGCCACTATTTCCTTTTTCACAATATACTTTCAGCCTCAGATTTTTGATAAAATACTTTAAACAAAAGCTCAAGAACAGAATCAGGCCATTTGACTGGCAGAACTATCAAAAAGAAAAAAAACAATCAACAATCCCACATACCCCAAATTCTCAGCTGACCAAAAATAAATCAATAAATAAAAGCCCATCCAAAACAACAACAAAAATCCCATGCCTCCATCTTCTTCATTCCAGCTGTTCTCCTATACTACTATAGTTTAAGAAGTTAATATCTCAGAAGAGATAAAGGGAAGAAGATAAGATAAAGTGGAAGTAAAACATATGCTACACTAAGAGTAGCAAGAGTGAAAGAAAGCACCAAGCCAGAAGACCAAGTCATTTCCAAGAGAGGAACAGTGTATTTGATGAACCCTTGAAGCAGGAAAAGGATCAAAAAAATGGAGGAAGGAGAAAGGGAAAGGAATCTGGAGAATCTGGATGCACAATGAACTTGAAAGAAGAAAAAAAAGCAACTCCCTTCACTTTATTAATGCCATCTCTCTTTATCTTTCCCCTATTGTTCTCCACAGTTCAGAAGAAATCGAAGTATACAAGAATATCCAACAAGTTGTACAATAATCTTTTCTTCAGAAAGAACTGCCAAAAACCTCACTTCTCAGTGAAACTGAAGCCACTAATGCCCTCATTTGATAGCCATTTTGAGAAATCTCTCCCCACTCCAGGAACAATACAAGTAAATTCATAAAGATGCATGTCAAATTAAACTTATTTTTAAATACACAAGTGGGAGCAGAAAAAAAACCCTTCACTTGGCAACGGAGTGGCAAGTTTAAAAAAAAAAAAAAACAGCATAATCTTTCACCATATTTTTCTCAGCTTTAACTATACATGAAGTTAGAGCAGTTGGCAACAGAACGTAGCTTGAAAGCTTGGATTCCCTTTCCACAAATTTCCACAGCTTAAAATATTAGTATTTCTTTTCAGTTTAACTGTAAGTTTCCTGGATTTAGCTCTTCTGCTTTGAAAATACTAACAATCCTATTATGTATTTGATTCTTAATCAAGACTTCATCATCTCCACCTTAACAATCACCTTTCAGCAGCATACTGAAAGCACCTGTTGGTAACACACTTTCAGCCAGGTCCTGGAAGACAAAGCATAGGCAGCAAGCTATTTCAGAAAGTCAGAGCTCCTTCAGTACTTTCAAGCAGTGCACAATTAGTCTCACTGCACTTCTGTTGTTGTCGGTGCTGTCAATTATGTACGTAATCAGAAACATGAGAATATCAACCCCTAGCAGATAACTTCTAAACAGCAGTTTGTTAACTTTCAAAGGCTTGCATTAACTTCCTTCTACAGAGACCATCCTGATTCATTAGTTGGTCTGAGTAGCATTCCCTAAGAAAGATGTTATCATAGGATTTACATTTCCATAGGAATTGATGATTCAGAAGAGATTCCAGTGTACTCGTATTGTACTGTACATAAATACAGGACTGGCAATAGCCCAAACCTCTTACAAGAAATCAGCACTTGCTTGGAATGGCAGAGCATTGCTATCGCTAGTTACAATTACCTTCAGCACTTCACAGTTCCTCAGCTTTTTATATAACACGTCACTGCACTTCTCTTCCAAAGCAGTAACAAGGCTAAAGTAACAGTGAAGTTAAGTAAACAGTAAAGTAACAAGGTAAAGTACCTGCTGCGCTTGGTCCCTCCAGGAAAGAGACTTGTATGCTACAGAATGTCTTGCTCCAACAAAAAATTAGAAATTTTTAGATACAGTAAGGTCGGAGGAACAGGCCAGTAAGATTGGAAAGCAGGAAAAATTCAGTGTTTGTAAAATCTTCTTGCAGAACTTCCTGAGACTAGAATAAGCTTTTATTAAGTCTTTCAGTCTTTCAGAGGATGATCAAGCTTCTGTCCATGTCATTAAAAAGCACCAGTAACCCTTTATAGACCCAAACCTTGAACATTTATCAACTAAAAGATAAGGGCCAAGATCCTATAAACAGTTTAAAAACTATATGGGAAGGTGTCACAGAAAGTAAAGGCCAAGTCTGATATTTTCCCTGTAACACAATTTACCATAAGCACATGTTGCAACATTCTGTACAAGCTGTTTTCCTAAGCACTAAAGGCTCCATGCCCAGGTATCTCATATTGCTATAATCCAGCCAAACAGTGATGAAGGCACAAATAACTGAAGCCAGGTCATCATCCGCCAGGATAGGACTGTTTCCTAGCCAAAGTATTACTGGTAGATGCTGCTATGTGGGAGCCTGCAGTCAGCCAGGAGTCCAAGAATACTCTGAAATTACAGGCCAATGTATCCACACAGAGAGGCGCATCTTCAGCCAAAGGAGGCTATTTTATCAAACAAAAATCTTCAAAGATGCCATCTTGTGCTCACTACCACCCCCCACCCCCTTCTTGCTCTGCTTCAGGTCACTCTCATTTTCCCCCTGTACCAATCCTGTCCAAGCCAGGAACTACACAAAATGCTTTGTGTTAAAGAAAGCCAACACTCGCTGTTCTGTATTGCTGGTAGGTAAACTTGTGTGTCCTGCGTGGTTCAACTGCTAAATTCGCACTGCTTTGAATTCTTAAAAAGAATTTTCCTGTAGGACTTGAAAAAGAAGAAAAAGAAAAAAAAGAAGAAAAAGAAAAAAAAAAAAGAAAAAGAAAAAAAAAAGAAAAAGAAAAAAAAAGAAAAAGAAAAAAAGACGAAAAAGAAAAAAAAGAAGAAAAAAAAGGTCTAGGAACAGTTGAATTTTCCACTACTAATTAGACAAAACTGTCACTTCAGCGCAGTGCAAGCAGATGTGCTATTTCTTCTATCTCATGTAAAATGTAAGTTCTTTCTGCTAAGAATATGAAATCTTACAGAGATGGTCAAAAACGGAATTTCTGCTGCTCTACATCCACCATCAAAAGGATATCTGCTTTGTTTTGGTTTGAACTCAAATTTGTTTTTTCCATAACACAATTTCTCAAGCACAAGTTTTCATTTGACAGTGGCTGTTGATGGGGGATGGGAACAGACAGAGGAAGAAGGAATAGTTCCCTACCACAGCACTAGCCTGGGTCACCTCTGTGCTATGTATTGTGGTGCTTTCACACTGACAGGTAGCTCAGCTCTACCATACCACTTTCTCCCAGCTGCTCTTACATTTTTTTCCTTTCTTAAATCTGCTCTCCCAGGGGTCCCTTCTGGAGCTGGCTCTGATCTGACATGGAGGAGCTAGCTGCTGTATTCTGCTCACAGAGGCCACCCCTGCAGCACACTGCTACCAAAACCTCGCCACATAAGCCCAATATGACATCACACACATGCTATTGCTCACAGATGTAACTGTATTCACTGCTCACACCAAACAAGTGAGAGAATCACTTTCAACAGCTTGTTTCCCTGGCCTTGCTACACTACCATTCTCTCAGACTCTTCCCTTCTGATGAATCTTGCTTTTTAAAAACCTGAGGAAAGAGATAAGTTAACAAAATTAAGGACACCTCCTAGCATGATATACAAGAGATTAGATTCCAACAGCTTCTAGACAGAACCATTCTGAGGGAGCTTCTTCCCCAAGACTGCAGCTGGAAACAAAAAAGGTTAAACTGAGGTTGACTGTGCGCTCTTCAGTTTCCACTCAAATTGCTGCCAGCAATCCAGCCTCCTGGGCAGAAGCAGCAGCAATCACATTACAAACAGCCCTTGCAGCCTTCACTCCTTCCACTGCACTTTCTCTTTCCTCAGGACAGAGTAGATCCCCTTCAATACTGAATTTAAAACCAGAATAGAAAAGCGGCGCTCATATACTCAACAGTTCTAACAGAACACACCTTCTTGCAACTCACCTGCCAGTCACAAAGGTACATGCCAGCTCAAGCCAAAGGCAAAAACTAGTCCCCTTTACCCGCAACTGCACAATGCTCACCTTCAACAAGAATGCATTTGCCTTCCCGTTGGCTGCATTTTCCACTGGACCACAGAAAGGGAAAGAGCAATCAAAAGCAAGCAGTGGCAGGATGGTAGTAGTGGCAGCAGCTAGTCTAACCAGCAGGAACAAACACACAAAGGGAGAAACCCTTACTAATACCTTCAGAGGAATCCAGGAAAATCTGCAGTCACCAGGTTAACACTAAATTACCCAGAGGTATCCCAGCCCTTTGCCTCCCTCTCACGCAACACACTTCCCTTGTCAAAAATCACCTTTGGTATTGAGATATTGAACCACTACTGCCCTCTCTTCCCACCATGTAGCCCACCTACTCCACAAGTGACGTGCACAATTTCTGCCCCTTGACCCAACAATCTAACACACACACCACAGAGCCTGCACTTACCTCCAAAAATTCCCAAATTCACCATACTACCCCAAAGTTTTACTTGCCCCAACTCTCATCCTTACACTGCCCTAGTATAAACAGCCTACCATTTAACTACCACTCATTCAGGCAGGAAACTACCTGAGGGGTTGCACATTGCTCTTATTCTCAGTACTCCTCCGGGAAGTGAACTGACCACAAGGTGAAGTTTGTCAGATGCAAGTCAATTTGCAAATACATAAACTGGATCATTAAATATTTACAGAAGCGGTTGCACGGGTTTGCATAAAACTTGGCAGCTCTGGAACGCTTGAGACATCTAGCCAGAGCCTGGGAAAGGAGGAGGAGAAGAGAAAAGACCCTGGAGTGGGAGAAAGGAAAGAATACTTAATCCCTTTTCTCTCAAACAAGTGCTATAGAAAAAGCACACATTACGACAGTCTTTTCCATGACTACACACAGAGCTCCTGCCTAAATGTCCTGGAAAAACACCAGTACAGTGTTTCTATAAGCACGCGCCTCACATTTTATACTTGGAGTCACTTCCTCAATCTATTTTTCCTCCCCTTCCCCCCTCGTCCTCCAGTAAATAGATTCTAGCTTCCCTGTTAGTATACTGGCTGCCATTTTGCTTAGGGAATAGGCCACACAGAAGTTTGTTTGCACCACTGGTTGCCTCATTCTCTCTACAGTTCTCATGAACTGCTGCTGAGGTCAGGACCAAAAGAACCAAGCATCCCTGAGGTAACTGTTCAACGGACAAGAACCCATAGAGAACATCACAATCTCTCATCAACAACATTATTTATTTAACAGCATCTATCTGATACATCAGTTAGGAAGAGAGCAAGAATAGACAGCACACCTTGCAAAAGATATATATTTAAAAAAAAAAAAAAAAAAGGGAGTTTCTCTCCTATGGCAGTTTCCCCAACCAAGATAGATAAAACGGTGCAAGGAGTTCTGTGTTAAAGAACAAGATCCAGGAGCAATCTTCCCAGAACAGGCAGGGAAAAGAAAAGACTTGGGGGTTTTGTGTTTTTTTTTTTTTTTGTTTGTTTTGTTTTGATGATTTTAAAAAATATGTTCAGAACAAATTTGTGAGTTTCAATGCACACACTGTCCTTAGCAGGTTTGTTGAACCAAAGAAACGTAACGTATCATTTCAAGGGTGACCGTGCACTAATGAGGTTGCCCAGAGAGGTTGTAGAGTCCCTATGCATAGAGATGCTTAATGCTCAGATGGTTCTGAGCAACGAGATCTGAGTGGCCCCACTTGCACAAGGGATTTAGACTAGATGATAACCAGTCTTCCAATCTTGACCACACTGACAAAATGGCACCTGAGATGGAAGTACGGAACTGAATTACTCCATGAGGAAAAAAATTGAACCCACTGACATTCATTGATGCTTGCTGAACATCTGTTGAGACCAAAGAGTGGATGTGAACATAGTAGACAGTGGGTGGTGTGTTTCAGCTGTGGCAACAGCAAGTCACCTCCTCTGGTGCAGATTTTTACAAGCGCAGCATACAGGCTCTTCTTCATCACTGGGAAAAATGCAGGACTAATGGCAGCAACTATGTTGAAAAATAGAGCAAATTCTCAGCTACAAAATACTATGAAGTAGTGCTCTTTGTATCTGTTGTAGTTTCCACATGAATAAATAGAAGACATTACTTTTGGAGCAAGCTATGTATATACATGCATATGCAGTATATATACACATAAACGTACAAACACAATATGTATTTTTATGTTAAAGTAATGTTACATATATATTGATTACACACCCCCACTGCGTTACAAACAGTGGCAGCTTTATGCTCAAATACTTAATTTTACACAAGCAAATTTAAGGTAAACAACAATCTAAAATGAGCTAACGGGTGTGTGTATACATACGATTTTCTCAATAAAAATGTACTATCAACTATGTGCAGATGGATCTATCCTTCCCTTCGGTCATTCAAACCCTGCTTCTCTTAACAGAAGGAAGGAAGCAGTAGAAGCCCTCCAGTCTGTATGCACTAACTCACTGGCCCAAAGCTCAGAGGAGGTGCCTAATGAAACACTGCTCCACAGCTTCCATGCAAGGTGATGTCTATCTAAGTGGTTGCAGTTTACTCCCAAGTGCCCATGTAGAAACAAAATGCATTCTTCCAGCTGCAGAGGTCTGACAGGAGTTACTGCAAGGAGGGGATCAGGCTGTGCAGCACACTCTGATCTAAGCACAGCCTGTGAGGTAATGTGAATTTCTTGGCTCATAGCAAACACCTGAATTCCTTGGAAACCACAGGAATCCAGCACAGAAAAGGTAAATATCCCAGTGGAGCCAGTGCTAATTAGGAAGCCAGGCTACCGAAGGAGGGGTTCTGTCATGGGGTGGTGGGAGCTCAGGCAGCAGGAAGGCTGCTCATGACAGCACTGGGAAGCCCAGCTGCGATGAGTGTCTCAAGTCACCCTGGAAGGTTTCCTCCCCAGCTGCTGCTCCTTGGAGGCCTTTGCAAGAAGGCTTGGTTTTCAGCTCAGTGTTGCTTTTTTTTTTATTATTATTATTATTTCCTGATCTATTTTTTCAGTTTCAGTGTAAACATGACTAACAAATTCCCACTGGATTAATGCCCTTCAAGCCACTTAGGCTCTGAAGTGCATCAAATCTTGCAGCTTAGGCAAGAAAGAGGCTACGGAGAAGTATCCTGAAAACAGAGACATTTCACTATGAACTACTACCATGTGTCAAGGCCCACTCTTTCAGCAGGCACTAAGCAAGACAGGATCAGACTCCTTTCCATCTCACATGGAGATATCTAGGAAAAGGGGAAAAAATCACATGGGAGACTGAGAAGCACCTCACCCCTAGTTGGTAACATGGGCAAGGAGCAGCCCGTACTGTTGGAGGGAGCACTCCCCACATCCTCTTCACTTCAAGCACAATAGGCTTGCTATTCTTTGAAGTATGCCCCTCCAAAAAACCACACAATCCACCAATTCAACAGCTGCCATAAGAACAGCCTTGGGGCTTCCACCTGCTAATGACCATGTAACTATTCCTTGGGTATGGTGAGTCAACTTTAAAAGCATTTTCTGAGGTCAGCCTCTAATTAAGACTCTAGTTTATTAACACTTCACTTCCTATTCATACTAGAATTTAAAAGGTACAGCAATAAATATATTTTATCACATATTTTAAGAAGTCAGACAAAACAACAGATTTTTAACATAAGATCAGATGATTGAGTTATACACTTGGGCAAACCTGGACTAAGCTTATCAAGAGTATCATTCATTCTAGAATATATGCTTCAGCTGGTCAATTCAAATCTATAGCTTCAATGCAATGCAGAGTTCTCCAGGCTGCCAAACACAGATGATCAATTTAGATGATGGCAAGACCAGAAAGGTTATATTGTAATGAAAAACTGAAACACAGAACCCATTCATGCTACCCTTCCTAATAAGTCTCCAGAAGTCTGATATCTGATGATTATCTAAGATTACGTAGTAAGTACTGCTTATTCTGTGAGGGAGAAAGTAGGTAGGTTGCTACAAAAGGAAGCTGACATGGGCACTGGCAATATGCTTCCAGAAGATAAAGGACAAGAAGTTCTACAGTCAACATCTGCCAAAAAAACTGCCTTGAAAAAGAGAACTTAAACCACAACAAATCAAGCTGTTATTCAGTATTTCAAGTACAAATCAACCAGCAAGAGCTGAAAGCTTTGCTATGTATCTCTGAATATATAGCCTTCATATCTCCTTCAAAGGAAATTTTCACTCTTTCACAGTCATCCAGGCTGTATCCATAGCCCCTTTCTTCTTCTTGGCATTGAGGCCTCATGTTCCTGTCTAGATCACAACTTGCAAGTCTAGCTATGCCAAGAGAAGCCAAGCCTAGGGAAGTATCTAGCTAAATATCAAATCACAAACATACAATATCAAATCTGTCCCTTTGCAAAAAGATCATGCATCTTATGATTCCGATAGCACTTCTTTTCTAGTAGAGGTTCCAATAGTAGTCAGTACTTCAGTTCCTGAAGTAGTCAGGTTCCTCTCATGTTAGAAATATGCAAAGCCTAAGACTGGAGGGAAATATTACCTCTCAGACAAGCTAGAAGAAGGAAATAGGGGGAAAAAAAGAGAGCATTTCAGAAGAGTAACCCAGAAAATGCCACTCCAACTACACTTCAATGACTACCTATGCTTTCAGAAAGCAAAGACCATATTCACTATTGCAGGTCCCTAAAACAGATTGCTTTGTTCTGTTGGTGGGTTGCCCCTCAGATTCCTTTAATGCTGCCTTTTATATGAGGCCCATTACCTCCCTGTTCTCTGCTACATATTACTCTTTCAAGCACTGCTTTTTTCTGAGTAGAAAGTAGCAACTAGGTTCTTCTCCCAAAGGTTAAGGCATTTCCGCCCCCTCCTCACAGAAATTTTGTCCCAGCCTTAAACCAAAGCATTACACCACATGAGGCAATAAAGGGGTCTCCCCCAGCACTTAACACCACAGTGTTAAATGGTAGGCCAAGTGCTAAACAGGAAGCCAAAATCCAGTAGCACAGAGATCTTCACCTCCCACCAAGAATCTGAATTTGGAAATCCAAAGGATGGGAAAAATCCAAATCACTAAAATTGAAGACCACTAGTGCCACCTGCAGGACACACAGAACAGCCCACATCAAGTTTCCTGTTGGGAAAAAGGCATTTTTGGCAGATAAGCCTTCCTCCTCGGAATCTTCATTACCTTTCTTAAATTCAAAAGAAAGTTGACCTCTACCAGGGAAAGGATGATAAATTAGCTAAGTTAAAACATTTGATAGTGTAGAAAATACAAATGCTGACATAAAATTTAAAATACAATTTGAAAGTATTTAAGATTGCAAAGATCAACAGGTTTCTAAATGTTTTTTAATTTATCATTATATAGAAACTGAAAAGGTTTCTCTTCACCTTATATGCTCCTATACCGAGAGAATGAAGAAGGGGCATGAAGAGTACAAAATGGATTCAAGAAGAATCTCATCTTTAGAATCAATACTTCAATAATGGTGTGTGGCCATTCCACTATCTAAAGTTGAAAATCTGCTTTATTACTTCCTTATGTAATAAAATCCCTCACTAAAGACCCCCTAATCTATATAAAGAAAGCTCACTAGACAAAGTGCAATGAAATATAACATACTTAAAAATTTTTTTGCAGAATGCCAGAAGTAGCACTTCCCTCTCTTATTTGCCACTAGTTCAGAATTAGAGAAGGAAGCCAACATGTGTGTTGATCAGAGTGCATGTACACTGAGGAAATAACAAACCTCCCCTACCTGGCCAATCCTTCCTCATAGAGATAGATGACAAGTGGATCATAGGATGTAACCAGAACATACAGGCGCACATCAAATTTGAAATCTGAAATGAAGTTGTCAGAAGTCAGTGACTGCAAATACCTTTCATATATCATAACCAGTTGAGAAAATACAACAGACTTTAAAAGCAATGGGAGGAATAAACCATTACCTGCTGCTGACATATGATGCTTGAAGCCTTTCTAACTGAAAAGCTTCCCAATTTCAAGGAATTTTCCATTTACTTTTTTTTTTTTTCTCCTCCTGGTACTAGCGTAAGATAGACGACTCAATCAACTAAATTCCTGCAAAGGTTGCAGAGCTCTTCAGTTCCTAGAAAGAAGAGTGCATGAAAGCAAGAGCAATTCTGAAGCATACTCACCATCTATGAGCAGGGGGTTGCTGATGTAACGAGAAACCAGGATGTTGTCTTCCAATACAATCTGATTTGGCTACAAAAGAATAGAGAATCCAAGAGTGAGAAAATCAGGAGGCTCAACGAGTAACAAGATCACAAGATCAAACCTACCAATTTTCCTTCCAGCTTCCACCTCCTAAAACCACTTTGTATCAAGTGTTATGTCAGAGGGTGGGATAATACGACCATAAACACCTCCCCTCACAAAACAACAATGAAAAACCAACAGTCAGTCACAAAACACTTTCAGTAATGAGATCCTAACAAGAAGCCTGAGAATGATTACATTAAAAAGACCACCGAATCTCCCAGTGAAGTACTCCTTAGAGTGAACTGCAGGTTTAACAGCCCCATGGCAAAATAACATAAAAGAGGCAAGAGAAAGAAAATGAGAAATGCCTGCTGTTGTCTGTTTCCTAAGCACTTAAGCAGACACATAGAGGAGGGATTTACTTACAAGGCTCAGGAAAGAATGTTACTATCACTAGTGAAAGTGTCACAGGTGAAGAAAATGACTCCTCAGCTTGTGATCTTTATGACTAGTATCCAAGCCTTTTGACTGCATGAGTAGATAGCTTCTACTGAGGGTCAGTTCATAACAGGGACTCAGTACGAAAAAGAAGCTACCCTTGTAGGTAAGAACAGAAAGCTCTATATACAATAAAAATACATCACAAAGTCATGGGACCTGTTGAAAGACTTGTACAAAGCAAGGAGTAAAAGCTTTATCTCCTTGTAACCAGTTATACCTACTCATGGTAACAATTTCTTATAAAACAGTTTCCAAGAGAGAACCCCATCACCCTGGCTTTATTCAGTTTTGCAGGTACTCAGCTTTATCAGTGTAAGGAGTAGGCAACTTAGGTATATATATATATATGCATCCCAATAATACAAAGGAACAAACTCAAATTCCCTCAGCACATCCCAAAAATGACAGTATGTTTACTACGGACCAGAGAAACTGAGAGTTTTGTTTGTTTTAAAAAAAAAAGCCACTGTGATAAGATTCTAGAAGACACTCCCTTAATGGAATCACAGTGAAGGAAAATGAAACCTTTGGGCTAAGCTAGCTGAAATGTTTCTGGAACAGATTTACACAAAGGGAGACTGATCCCAGAAGGGTCTTTTTCCCAATTCATGGCTAACTGCCATAAAAGCCTGAGCTCATTCTTCTCTTTCAAGCAAAGAAAAAGCTGAGTGCAGCTCTGGAAATACTTACTTCATACACTTGGCAAATTATTCTTTTATTTTATGGGAAGGGATCCAGGTAGAGAACAGATGAAGCAGCATGACCCCTTCTGTGCAGGGGAGGCTAAGTGAGTGAAGTGAAAACAAAATAACTCACCAGTCAGTTTTGCTGCTGTGAATATTTATTGGAATATCCTCGTGTATTCTGGCTCCTACCCAGATATATTTGTTACCTATGACAGCCTAACCCCTGCAAAGTCCCAAAAAGGCAACGTAACACTATGACCAACATACCGAATTCAAAGAATAATCCTCTTTACATCTCAATTAAGGTACACTGGCATTCAGGTAACAAAACTCTTAAGACTGATACACATCTTACTGAGTCACATATGGCTTCATCTTAGCTGGTCTTTTCCAGGGTTAAGAAGAGGACACTTTTTGAGGACTGTTTAGGTTGCAAAGGGCAAATAACCAAAGAGATTTCTGGGAATCTTCCTAAAGTCAGCCCACTGTCAGACACAAAAGAAAGTATGAAGACACAAAAGAAAGTATGAAGACACAAAAGAAGTATGAAGACACAAAAGAAAGTATGAAGACACAAAAGAAAGTATGAAGACACAAAAGAAAGTATGAAGACACAAAAGAAAGTATGAAGACACAAAAGAAAGTATGAAGACACAAAAGAAAGTATGAAGACACAAAAGAAAGTATGAAGACACAAAAGAAAGTATGAAGACACAAAAGAAAGTATGAAGACACAAAAGAAAGTATGAAGACACAAAAGAAAGTATGAAGACACAAAAGAAAGTATGAAGACACAAAAGAAAGTATGAAGACACAAAAGAAAGTATGAAGACACAAAAGAAAGTATGAAGACACAAAAGAAAGTATGAAGACACAAAAGAAAGTATGAAGACACAAAAGAAAGTATGAAGACACAAAAGAAAGTATGAAGACACAAAAGAAAGTATGAAGACACAAAAGAAAGTATGAAGACACAAAAGAAAGTATGAAGACACAAAAGAAAGTATGAAGCAGCACAGTTTCCATACTGTCTCAGAAAATATGAACTCGCTGCTAGTAAGCCAAGACTCAAAAGCACCATACAAGCTGCAAGGTAAGTGCAGAGTACAAAGAAATAGTTTGCTTTTGGTTACACAAAGGCCAGGACAAGCTATGCCAGCTGCTCTGGACTGTTAAACTGCGCATTAACGCACTGTTGAAATCCAGAGCATGGCCATTGTCTGCTTAGCTGTTTCCATGCCCCTCATATGGAAGCTGACACAGTTTTGTAGACAACGTTACTGAAAAGTGGTGGTGATGCACTGGAATGTGTTGCCCAGAGAGGTTGTGGATGCCCCATTCCTGGAGGCATTCAAGGCCAGGCTGGATGTGGCTCTGGGCAGCCTGGTTTAGCGACTGGTGACCCTGCCCACAGCAGGGGGGTTGAAACTAGATGATCTTTGAGATTCTTTCCAACCCAAGTCATTCCATGAATGACTCTATGAAAAACAATCCTTTTGGTAAGTACTTACATTGTTTATCAGGTAGACACCTCGACCCCTGGAAGAGGCTACAGGCTTCACTATCCATGGGCCTCTGTCTTTAGAATAGGTACCTGGTTAGAAGAAAACAGCATAAGTCTGAAACACCTTCCATTTGGCTTATTTACAGAGGAGTAAGAATGTTGCCTTCAACATGAGACTTTGAGAACTCCAGGAGGAGATCAATCTACTTTATTTTTACGCCTTAGGAATCACTGCAATTATTACTGACACTCTTCCTGCTCTGACAATACTCTTCTCTCTGCCCTGTAACTCATTTGTCATTTCTCTTCTGTACTCCCAGACACTAGTCAGGGATGCTATGAAGCCGATCATCAACACTGTGAACAAAGAAAACCAATTCTGGAGCCCTAACCCTCAATCAGCTTCTTGAGAACTTACACTGGCATGGAATAGGCAGCAGAGTAAAAACAATACAAAGAAATCACGTGAGATTTTCAACTGCCTTTCCACTCTCATCAACCACTGAAATGATCAACAAACTAGAATACTCAAGAGTAATACCCCTCCCCCTAGCTAGTTACTTTGCTTTAGGTCTGGGTATCACTAGCAATTCTTAACTTACTGCAGAACTCCTGGTACTCTGCTGGGAGAATAAAGGTCTGAGGTAAGATATGGAACGTCTTGAATCCATGGGACAGCTGCATACGACTGACATTCTTGTAAAGTCTGTCCTTTCGTGTCAGTTCATATGACCTGAAGATCCAGAACAAGAAACTTGTTATTTTTTCCCCAGAATAAAAGATAACAAAACAAGAAACAAATCAAAAAAAAACCAGACACACTGCAACAGCCTGTTACTAACACATCTGCATTCCTGTCATAGGCCTCCACCTTAAATTACAGCTACTCTTCTGTTTTACTTTCTCTATTCTATGGATGTATTAATAACCATTCTCATCTGTAGTGCCTCTAGCTATGCTCAAAAGGGAATGAAGCAAATAGTTACAATGGTGTTTGTAAACTTGTTTGTAAATCAGTGGCGTATAACTACAACTAAGAACTCCATGCTCCCAAACACTTTACTTTTCTCATCAAGTAGAGAGGATTGGAGAATAAATCAATATTTAGGCTATAGACATGCACTTAAAACTCACATATCTCACTCAAATTCCCAGAATGAAAACAGCATGTGGCACAAGTTCAGACTGCTGGGACTTTAAAGTATGATAAATACCTTTATCTTAAAAAAAAAAAAAAAAAAAAAAAGCTATGCTCACATTACTACAAACCGTGACAAAGACATTCAACAAAATCTGTTATCAAGACCTTACCTGGGAAAATGATTCACTTTCTGAATATCTGTAAGGGAACGCAGCAGGTAGGGCTTCAAGTGTGATCCTGTCCACATGAGATTATAATCGCTGCTATTAGGGTGTACCTAAGAAAGGGCAACACAAGAAACCCACACATAAAAACCATGGAAATAGTGAGAAGAACCACTGTTTGTCCTATAGACTGTGTCCTTGCATCTGTGGGACCAGAGCCATTCCAGTTTAAGACAGTTTCCTCTACCCACCTATAGAATTGGGTATTAGCCAGATTCTTGTCCTAAGCTACTATACAGTGATGTGAGAAAATAAACATACTGGTTTTTTTTAAACAGGCTTGTAATTCTGTTCTTTTTATAGACTGTCTAAATCCAATTTATAAAGCACTTCGGATTTCTCCAGGAAACCTGAAAGATCAAATTTCCCAACTTTGCTTTATTCAGTAGAAAAACTACCATCCAAAGGTTCTCTCAAATTGTCATAAGCTGCAGACAGGACATTCTGAGCAAGGCAGGTGCTAGGAGACAAATATAAAACACTACAAGAACACTTGTTAGCTTGTAAAGGTTGAGAGGCAAAAGTTATCAGATCTTCCTAAAGGTATGAGGCAGTGCTCTAAAGCAAGAAGAGAAACACACAATCTTGATATCCCTTTTCTCACTGATTTTGCAGACTTCACAACATATTTCCTATCTGACTGACAAAACACAAAGGGCAGTGGTAGAAAGGGGGGGGGAAACAAACCATCACTGAGAGGCTTCACAAGAATCTTCCTTGTTATAACTTGACGTAGAAACAAATATATATTCACACACGTTCCAGCCCAGCACTCACCTCATGGAATCCATGTGCAGTCAGTATGCTTCGGACCAGGCGGCTGTCCGTTCGTACAATCTTATAGGACAAGTGATAACGTTCTTAACAGGGAAAAAGACACAATATTAGAGTCTGCACCTAGAAAAAATTAACTGAAGTTACCTACACTACCAAGAAATAAAGAAGAGCACGATAGGGCTTAGTACAGCTGCACTTAATCTACAGTGAAGCATCCACACAGTAGCTGCATGTAGCAGGCAAAGAGTGGGGGGAAATGCCTGTATATCTCTTGAGACATTAACTCTGTGGCACTGAAGTAATTTACACCTGTCCACAGGTATAACACTACTGTGTCACTGAACCCCATTGTACCAAAATGAAAACCATGCTAACAAGTGCACAGATCTATGTATTGGGGTGAGGGTTTTTTTTGCTGCTGTGTTGGTTTGTTTTTTTTTCCTCCTTTTCTTTTTTAAACAGCTCTTCTGCTTTATAACACTCCAAAGAATGATTTCTTCTCAGCTGAAGACTGGTATCCCCAGCTGAAAGCACTCAAGCTATCTACCCCTCATTGATGTGGCTAGCTTTTAAGACCTAAGAAGTGGCCATATAAGACCAAAACAAAACACTACGAGATTTTGTTCATGTATCGTTAAACTGTGTTCATCTTCCAATACATAACTGGGGAAAAATAGTAAGAAATAAATAAGGCAAGTGTTAGGTGAAAAAAATAACTTAAATAGAAAAATCATAAAAACAAACTCAGTAAGCAGCACTGGAGCATAAGATACACCAAAAGCTGTAGTACAAAAGGATTTGTTAATCCATAAATGAGTGCGAAGAAAGTAGAGGCAGAAATCACAGAACTAGAACAGAATCACTTGAAAAAGGTACTTTACAAATGACTTCAAACCAGGAACAGAAAGATGAATGTTAGATAAAGCCTCGGGAAACAAGTTCTACCAATAAAGATAAGTCTAAAGAAAAGAGTAGAAGTATCATCCAGGACTGGATAAAGCTCTAAAGGAAACGTAAGAAGTTGTGCTATCCCATAGTAAACTTGTTCAATTGGAAAAAAAAAAAAAAAAAAAAAAAAAAAAAAAAAAGACCCACGGCCTGAGGAAAAGCAGAAAGATACTAGACTTCAATTAGAATACAAAGTACAATCACCTTCAGTTTCTGCCACCACCAAGCATGTTTGTAACTCACATCAAAAAGATCAGGAGTTTCTACACACAAGTCACCTCCACCCCTTACCCAAAGGAGCCAGGAGCACTTCTAATCAGCTAGGACATTAGAAATGAGTGCACCAATTATCAAAGAAAGGGAGAAGCAAGAGAAGAAAGAGGTGTCAGCATCAAAAAACCTGGGAGAATTTTCAGTTTTCCCTAACTCAGCACATCTAGAATGAGTTCCCAGCTGCACACACCCACCAGTACTAACTCTCACAATCTGGAGCAACTCTTTATAATAACTTTGCCTTATATAGAAGCTCTTCCTTATTTGACACTAGACAGGTTTGGTCTCCTGATGGCAGAGCTGCTACAACAGCAATCATAGACTTACAGCCTTACTCAAACTTGCCAGCCTCTGAGGCACAGACTTGCTATTAAAGCTTACTACTGTTATTATCACGGGAGGTGGTAATTTGGAGGGGAGGTGGGGGGGTGGAGACTCTCATTTCCTGATGAAGCCCTCATAAAACTCACATAATCACATAAATCAATCAGGATTGATTTTAAGTTCTCAGCAATCAATCAGTCAGTTTATCTTATGGCCATAAGTGGCACAACCTTCAAATATGATTTGCAACCAAGCGGTTCCAACTCAAACTCATCAGAAAGGCAAAAATAGGCACATAGCACAATCTAAATATACAGTAAACATTTGCTGACCAACCAAGCATTTCTGAATGTCTCAGTGCTCAGAGACAATAAGATTAGAAGTCCGTGCCTAGCATGCCCGCTTCCCTACAAAGAGAGGGAACATCCAGGTAAGAGATTTTCTGCTTCACACCTTCAGGCCAAAAGCCATTAAATTGCTGCACCCACCTCCAATCAGGCGGAGGTAGCTGTCGTTTGTCAGAATGGCATCAGCATGAAACACGAAGATGGGGATCCGCCTGCAGCCGCCACCAGTCCACCTGATGCACGGATGATCCCTAAAACAGCAAGATAGTTAGCACTAGCAGATGCTGAACCTCACACGCACACAGTGGTTACCGCGATGATGCAGCAGTTCTCCATACTTGCCCACGCTTGCCCGGCTAGCCCACAGGCAGGACACGCAGACAGGCACACGCTAAGCACTCCGGTGTACTCAGCTATAAAATGAATCTTCTAAATCACCCTCTCCATAGGTAGCTCGTGCCATTTTAAATGGGAATTTTGCTTAATTTATATTGATTTTATTGAGTACGATGTGGAAGAAGCTTCACAGATTTCCACAGCAACATGTTCTCTTGAATTAAAGTCTGAGAACGAGATCTATAGTTCAGGACAGACTATAATTACTGATATCCACACAGTCAAACATTACAATGCCAATTCCAGTCTCCGATTTAAAAAAATTATGCAAATCTGAGCATACTTCCTGCTTGTAATCAGAGACTCTGAGAGGAGCAAAAGGGCACTCGTGTAGAATTTGACAGACTGGAAGAGATTTGGCTCCACACGATCCATGAATTTGTTGGTCCCTCCTTTTTAAATTTCTGCCAAATGCAGTGACATGCAAGCCCAGAATTTAACAACGATGCTCCCGGCCAGCCATTCAAGTCAGCTACAGCTTGCTACACAGGGATCTGTTCTGCCCAAAAGATTGAGTCTGTGTTGGAAACTATCATGTCCTCATTAAGGACATGCATACTGAAAGTTAAAATTAATTATATAAAAGCCTAAGATGACAGAAAGCAAACTCATCAACCTGCTGAAGCAGATAAAGCTTCATGTTACTTCCTGCTCATAGAAACAGAGCCATAAAAAAGTTAACAGGAAACCGAAACAGAGGGGCTGGGGAGATACCTATGTCTATCTACACAGATAAAAAGAAACTGAAAGACCGGCACGATGCTAGACAGACGTATTTGGCATTTGAACACGCAAGATTATTGTCATCAAAGGTTTGGAGACACTACAGAAGACAAAACACATCCTTCACTTACAATGCAGGAACAGAGATAAAGGACAACTTCCTGATGCTGTGACAAAATAAATCTTCTTCAGCGTAACCTTGATCCTCTTTACCAAGTTACCCCCTGACAAACCAAGTTTACAACCCCACCAGCTGCTTCTGCTACTTTCAGAAATAACTGAAGGTATGCAGTTAGCTATTCTGACTGGAAGACAGGAGGAATCCAGAATTCACACTGCAGAACAGAGCCTTATGTAAGTGGGAAATGAGCTGAGGCAACAGAAGGGGACTTTACGTTAAGCCTGCCCTGAGGATTTGCAGTAAGGCTACCAAGGCTCAAGCAGTCTTCCAGGTGACAGTCATTCATTCCTAGCGTGACACTTAGTCACTTCATGCAGACACATTCTAGTCAAAGGCAGTTGTTGAGCTATTCATCCATAAGAGTCTGGCAATCCCAAGCCAACTACTTAGAATAAAGTGATATCTCTCTACAAGGGCAGTAAGGCACTGCTGTTTGCAGCTGGACACTAGGTCACAATATGTAATAAAAAGAAAACAAACAAGACATACTAAAGTAGGTGAGCTGAAGCAGAAATGGGATTTCACTTTGAGAAAGAAGAAGAGAGCAATTCCTTCCCAAGTAAAAATAAAAACAGACATACACTAGACATTAATAGGGGCCCCAGAAGCTAAGCAGAAATATTAAAGCTCTCACAAGACAGTTTTTAAAAAATGGCACATAACATCGTGTTTCAGTCCACTGCGAAATACGTTTCCCTTCTCTAAATGGAATTAAAAACTAAACAAACAAAGAAGGGCACAACATCCATCATTTTCTTATGTATCATCAAGGAATTTCCCAGCTCAGGAGCATGACAGAAGGATATCAAAGAAATCAGAACGTTTAGAGCAGCCCAGCTGCACGCCAGCTCTGAAGAACGTGGTGCTTTCAGGCTCTAAACGTATGCTGCCTGCCCACAGCCCATAGACACGACCAGAACCAACAAGCTCCTCCACAGGTAGGACCAAGGGGAAGGAACACAGCAAGAGCTAAGAATGAGTTTGTTCCCCACTTACTGCAGCTCGTCTCCAGCATCTTCCTCCTCTTCCTCCTCCTCCGAGGACGAGCCGCTTTCCTCCAGTCCCCGAGCCATGCCCGCCGGCATCTCCTCCGGGCGCTCTCATGCAGCCGGCTCGGCGGCCTCAGAGATCCCTCCTACAGATCCCAGGGATGTGACAGGCTGTTACCTGCAACACGAATTAACGCCCTGAGCGCGCAGCCGGGCCGGGCAGCGAGAGCCGAGTGCCGCACAGCTCCAGCCGGGCCGCACGGCCCGGGCGCTCCCGGCCCGCGCCCACCAGCCCCCCCCAGCCCCGCAGCCTCGCCCCAGAGACGCGCCCCGCCCGTTCCGCGCATTCCCCACGCTCCAACGGCCCTCCGGGCTGGAAGCAGCCCCCGGGGCTGCCACACCCGATGGGGCGGTCGAGCCCCGGCCTGCCCAGCAGCCTCAGAAGAGGCGCCCCGAGAGCCGCCTCTCCGGCCCCGGCGCCGCGGGGCCGGCTTCCCGCGCGCCGTACCCGCTTCTTCATAGCCCCATCGGCACGGCCCGATCCGGTGGCCACTCCCGCCGCTTCCCCGTTACTACAACAACCGGCGGCGGCCGGCCCCGCCCCGCCCTCACTGCGCGTGCGCCTCCGGCGTCGTCCCTCCCGCTCCAGCGCGCACGCGCGGCGCTTCCGCCACCCCGACCGACCGGCAGCGAGGGGGCGGGACCGGGCCCCGCGCGGCGCGGCCTTCGATTGGCGGAGGGGCCCTCGCGCCCGCGTGGCGCGCGCGTGGAGCGGTACGCCCGCAGCCAATGGGAGAGCAGGAGGGCGGCGCGGGTCGGAGCCCCGGTGCGGGAGCGCCGCGCGGGGCCGCGGCGGCGGCGGAAGCGGCAGCAGGATGAGCCGCTTCCTGAACGTGTTGCGCAGCTGGCTCGTCATGGTGTCCGTCATCGCCGCCGGGAACACGCTGCAGAGCTTCCGCGACCACAGCTTCCTCTCGGAGAAGCTCTATACCGGCAGCCCCGGTCTCGGTAAGGGCTCGGCCTCCAGCCGGCGGGAAGCCCTCCCCGTTGGCTGGAGCGCTCCTCACCGCGGTTTTCCCCTCCTTGTGCGTAGTGAACGGCCTGCAGGCGCGGACGTTCGGCATCTGGACGCTGCTGTCCTCGGTGATCCGCTGCCTGTGCGCCATCGACATCCGCAACCAAACGTACGTGGGCGGTGCCGGGCGCGGGCGGGGCAAGGCTGGGTGCCGCGCTCCGAGGGCCGCGTGTCGCCGGGCAGAGCCGTGCGGGGCCGGAGGAGCCCGCCGCTGTCCCACAGGGGGTAGTGGAGAGACAGTGGGAAGATGTCCCGAGTGACGCGCCCTTAGTCAGCCCTGTCTTGTCGCCCCGTTCCTCGGCTCAGCCGGTTCTCACCCTATTTCGTGTGCCCTCCTGCTTCCTATACCACCGGCGCCTCGCCCTCGCTCTGCCCCTTTGCTTGCCTCCAGGCAGATAACGCCAGTGACAGCACACCACTGAACACGCCATCCTGTTTTCCCAGCCATTGCCCAGTGACCTTTAGTACCTCCCTGCACCGGGGACCGATTGCCCTCTGTGCTCCACAGCGAGGACGAGAGCAGGCGGCGTGTGGCTTTCCTGCCTGTCGTCCTGGTGCTGCGAGTTTGCTAACCTGCTTCTTTCTGCTCCAACAGCCTCTACTACATCACGCTCTTCACCTTCTTCATGGCCCTTGTTCACTTCCTCTCTGAAGTCTTCATTTACCATACTGCAGCCTTGACGATTGGAGTCATGGCACCCCTCATGGTAGCAAGTAAGCAGAGCCCCACATCCTGCCTCGCATCCCCAACATCTCGTGGAGTTCTCAGCTCCCTAAGAACTATCTGTGGGGCAAGGAGGAGGTTCAGCGTGTCCCATCTGTGCAGCCTTTTTTTTTTTATACAACTCATGCTTTATCTCCATCACAGGTTTCTCTATCTTGGGGATGCTGATCGGGCTACAGTACCTAGAGGTAGAAGCACAGTCAGAAAATAAGAAGAAAAACTGAGGCTGAGAGCACTGTAAAGGTCAGCGTCATCTCCTGTTCTCACTGCCAAACTTCCACTAAAGCTCTGAACTTCTCCAGAATGGCAGTCCTAGTGGCAGATTGATGTTGGACTCTGTCAATCATCCTTCACTACTGAGTGTTTTATCTTGTCCAGGCAACATTTCAGCTGACTGGTGTCAAAGACAAGCCCCCACAGGAACCTGTCCAAGCTTGCAGGGAGCACTTGGTGGCTGCCTCCCTGCAGGGCAGGGAGTGCCTTGGGCATGCCTATGAAAATGCTAAGGCCTGCCCCTGCTGCACCCATGAGGAGGAGGTACAGAGCCACCCAGGGTCCACTGAACGCTTTGGATAGGAAAAAGAAATGTGTGCTGCTGTGGTCCAACTGTGTAACTTGCATGTGTGTGTTCTGCAGGGGCCATTTCTAATAAATGACAGAAAACAGATGCAATGTCTGTATTTGTGCTACTCAGCAGCAGGTAAATGCTCTTCAACTTTGGAACAAGTGGTTTTAGTGTGCTCTTGTCCTCACTGTGGAGCACAGAGGGCAGATAGTCCCTGGCGCAGGGAGGTATTCAAGGTCACTGGGCAATGGCTGAGAAAACAAGGTGGCAAGTTCAGCAGTGTGCTGTCGCATGTTGTAGGACATTATCCTGCTTTACAGCACCTGTATCATTCACTGAGTCCCTTCCACCAAAGCTCCAGGTCTGACTGAACATATCACACACGCCCAAAGAGAGTTGTTGCAGCTCTCACTGCTGCAGCATTCTAGTGGCAACAAACTGCATGCATCAGGAGCAAGGATTGAGCTTCCTTTGCAGTGACCAGCAACTGTAACAACGAACAAACTGGAACAGGTTGCTTAGAGCTAGATGACAGAATGTCCAGAGCAGATGGGCAGCGTACAAAAGGTAGGAAGGAACCTGCAGAAGCTGCTAGGGGAGAAGCCTATCCCTGGGAGGGAGAAGGGGAAAAATAAAAGGAAGATAAGTGTGTAACAGTAGCAGTGGGCAAATAAATGATTTTTTCTATTCTGCATTTCAGGCTACTAAAAAAAAAACAACAACAACAAAAAACACAAATTGAGAGTTTCAACTCTATGATACAAAAGTATCATACTTGAAATGTTTTTATTTCATATAAAAATTATATTTTAAAAGCCATTTTAGACCACATCCTCAATCCCAAACTATCAAAAAAAGGAATCTTTTTAATATATTTTCATCCAGTCTGCATTTGTGGTTTTTTTTCCAGTAGGAAACACGTGTGTAACTGTACGATATTGTATAAGGACACTTCACGTCTCCACCAAGGGATGGATGCTGGAAAGGAAGGAAAAGGGTTTTGAGGGTCTATGTTTGTGACTGGGAGATACCCGCAGTTCTGTCTCATATGCTGGTGTTTAAGAAGGCTTCTAGTAAAGTGGAAGCCTTCATACTCATTCCCACTATGCTGAAAACACCTCACCATAGCAGTGCAGGGTAACGTTGCCCTGACAAGTCATCTGATATTCCACAAAGGCTTTTGTGTAGTGTTAAAAGTTGCAAAAGGCACTTCATCATTAAGGAGGAAGATATGATCCTCAGCCTTGCTTTGAGTCACTCCTGCTGTTAGCCCAGGGCTGATCTGGGCTCAGGTTGTAGCCACAACACTAACCTTTGCCTCTAGTAGTAGATCTATTGGTCTCTCTCATTATTCCTACTATACAGGACAATTAGAGCAACCCAAGTGAATTCTAGGTGGATCTTTATCTACAGCCACATATAAAAAGCTGGCACTGGCAGTTGCACTGCTTTGCACAGATTGGCTGGTGTTACCCCCTACCATCACCTGTGCAACATGGAGGGTATCACAGGCACTCAGTGCAATCTCCCTTCCTGAGAACCAGGTCACAGCTCTCCCAGGGCTGCTCACAGTCCAGCTCTGGCATTCTATGTCATTGCTTCCCTGGGAGAGGAGGCACAGACCACATGCAAGGTGCCACCCTCACCTGCTCAGGACTCGCCTGCAACTGGGGCTTTTCTGAGAACGTGTGCTTTTCTTCCAAGCATACATGGGGTGAAGGGGAGCAGTGACTTTTCCCAACTTTTCTTCTCACTCAACACAGTCTCCAGAACAGCAAGGTGTAGAGGTATAACTGAAGGGAGCAACTCCTTGTTTCACTCTGTCATGCTCTACAAGCAGTTCCCAGATGCCCCTCTGCCAGAATTCACATGTAACAGGATGGTGGAGCTAGCAAGGGTGAGAATGAGGGCAGGGTGGTGTCCCGTATCTCCCAGCTCTGCCACCCCTCTTTTTCACAGCTTTGACTCCTCAAGGGCTATGGGAACAGCACAGGCTTCTGGCATCACTTTCTGCAAGTCAGAGAGAGAAAAAGAATAGGTTAGGATCCTGGGTGGCCACACTTTGGCTTCAGAGACCAGCAGGCCAGAGGCTGGCTCATTCACAGCTCCCCACTTGTGTGCACAAATCACACAGCCACATAACAGGTCGGCTTGGATGTGACCCTTAAAGATCATCTTGCCATGGGCAGGGACACCTTTCACTAAATCAAATTGCTCAAAGTCCCACCTGACCTGACTTAAATCCTCCAAAGAATCACCACTACCACACTCTGAGGGCTCAACCCAGGAGTGCACCTGGCTCACTCTTCCAGAACATTCCAATGCCCAGACAAGGGACACTGCGGGCAGCAGAGCAGAGCAATGATCCCCCTTCTCTGAAGCTGCTTGCAGGAGTCCTCAGATGATGTCACAGCAATACAAGATTGACCTCAAAGTGGTGAAGCAGGTCAGTTCTGTAGGCAAGGGAAGAATGAGAACTCTTCCTTCACGCCATGGAGAAGGGCAGTATCTGTGGGAGCCCCAGAGAAGTTGCACCCTGTGCATTTTCTGTATCTTACAGCAGGAGGCTCAGCACAGCAACTAGCTCCAATTCTGACTTTTCTCTGGCATGTCTGAGGGCTTCATCTCCCAGACAGGCTGCTGGTGCTGCTCACCTTCAGGAACTTTCATTCCCTCTTCACCCCACTCAAGGCTGGCATTCTGCCGCCTTTCTTGCCCATCCCCAGCTTGGACTTATGGCTGGAATAATTCCACAGCACGGTACAGATAGGGTCTTCTTCAACATTCATTACTTGTAACCTAAAATGCCATAAGAAATTAAAGGTAAAGATACACAGCTTTTTTTTTGCTTTTTTTTTTTTTTTTTCTTCCCCTAAATCCTCTGAAAGAAATAGCCTGATTACCTGAACTTTCCTACAATTTCTTCCCTCAAAACAGAGGCAGTGGTACAGTCGTTTCACAGAGGAAAAGCAAGGGCAACACAGCTTGCTTCCAAATTAACACAACCTGGGGCTGCATAAAACAGCTGAACTTCTGCAATTCCAATTCAGCCTGCCTGGGTAGGGCTGGATCAGCTCCTTTTGCTGCATCTTTGAAGGCTGAGTTATGATTAGACCTTACACTCCCAGGTCCCCCAGCAGGCTTCAGAAATCTCTCCAAGTTCTGGCTAAATACACTGAGAAACCTCAACTATCACTGATTTAGAAGACAGCATGCAGACCTGTAAGGGCAAACATGGGTCTTGTACACCCTGGAGTCACTTAACTCAGCTAACTCACTGCAGGGCAAGACTGAGACCTGAGGCAGGAGTCAGAGGACACAAATAGGTTTGCATCCACAGTGCTGTTTGAGATAAGCCCAGGCAGCATGAAAGCAAGAGTTACAAAACAGTTTCATTCCAAGTAGCTTCTTACACAAACAGCAGCTGAAAAGGTTTTGGAGAGGTCAGCAGCAATATCCGAATGCAGGTGAGACCAGAAGAGCTTCAAAAACATGCTTGGAGGCAAGAGCCAGGAAGCACAAAGAAGAAAAAACTTTCCATCAGCAGAAGGGGTTGCATGAAGCAGTGCTAAAGGTAGGAGCAATGGGAAAGTTGCATTTTGGCTTGAGAAAAGCCGTGAGTCATAGAAGCATGCTGGCAGCTCTGAACAGGCTCTCCAAGCACCTTTGGGAACTCAACACTTTTGTAGTGTGGAGATACAGGGATGATGGCTTAGGCCAGGACGCTGGGCTCCATGCCTTGGGACAGGAAGGCAGCTCCCACAGGTGGGAGACACATTACTAGAAAAGGACATGCAGCCAGCTCCCCTTGGCTTTGGGAGAAGGCTGCTTGCCATACAGTAAACACAGAGAAGGTGCAGGGAAGTCTAAGAAACAGGAGAGGGCGCACATACTGTACCTATTATGCAAAATTCCACCTTGTATTTTTTTTTTTTACTGGCAGTATTTCACTAGAGCTCCAGCTTCCAAGGGACTCCAGTATGCTACAGGAATAGAATGCTTTCCACGGTGTCATGGCCAGCCTCTAAACTGCACTATCATAGGGATGAAAAGGCAACATAGTTTTGGGTGTTCCACTGAGATTCAGCAGACCCATCTTCATACTGGGCAAATACACAACCATCAGTACATGGTACCGAGCCCTGACCTATCCAGGACACGGTTTGAGAACACAGCAGAACTTGAACCTAGTTTTAAGCAAATCCCTTATTATGGCTGCATGTCTAGGATGGCCACTGACCTGCTCAAAATCACCTACATTCATCAATGCTTAGCCCTGCTGGTAGAGTAACACTTCAGACAAAAGTTTTGAATTTTATTGCAATTCAAAAACCAGGACAAAGCCAGAAATCACTTTTCCGCCTACAGTCTGCTATCAAAAATAGGCTCCTGATGTACACAGACACACAAACACACAAAAAAACCCCCCTCGTACTATATGAAATTGAAAAATATCCTGAATACACTTCAATCCAGTTTGTTATATTCAAAGACAGCTAGCAAAGCCCAGTCTGAAGAAAAAGACAGTCCAGACATCTTGAGATCCTGCACAAGCAAACAAGCACAATAACTTGTTTCTTAAAAAAAAACAAAAACAAACAAAAAAAAAAACCACACACATAAGCTTAGAAGTATTTCCAAAGAATTGTTGCTTAAGAGCTTTCTTGTAGAAAGGCACTTCTGACTTAAAACAGTTACAAAAATCAGCAAAGATGTTTATTGCATAATGTAAAGAAACACTAATGGACAGTCTGCATAGATGCTGGAAACCAGGAACAGATGAGCACAGGCTGTACGCAGCATAAACATGACAATAATATGGATCCAATTCACAACTGAGAAACCTCAAGGCAGAATGTTGGAATGGCTTCAGATACACTTACAGTAAATATAGCCCATCTTACATAATGAGTCTCTTTGTGGGCATTTGATTCAAGTGTCCTGAGATACAGAAAGGTAACCCTGCTGATGCTCTAGGAACTGACACAGATGAGAGGACTTTTGGAACCACATTACAGACTTCTCAAAAGAGGACAGCGTTCACAGTGCCATTTAGATCCACTACAAGTTCAATTGCAGCATCTGT
Organism: Meleagris gallopavo; assembly: GCF_905368555.1. Classification (NCBI taxonomy): domain Eukaryota; kingdom Metazoa; phylum Chordata; class Aves; order Galliformes; family Phasianidae; genus Meleagris; species Meleagris gallopavo. Next base: position 37,975,546 of record NC_139408.1, on the reverse strand, counting down.
TTAAGTATAACCTTAAGCAGCAAAAAGGCACTGACAGAAGACAAAGTGCTTGTGAGCACAAGGCAGGTCCTGCAGGAAGAGGAGGAAACCATCCTGCAGTGGTGACAGTCACCAAGAGCTCTGACAGGCAGCTGCCTGGAAGCTGTGGTTCCTGGGTAGACAGTGAAGGCAGATAACAATACCGACTCTTTTCACTGATGCTGTGGCATTATACATTCCTCTTCTTTCTGACAAAGTCAGCTGCTCAGCCAGATTCTAGACTTTCTATTTCATCACTAGAAGATACGACTTAGTGAAGATCTTTCTGTATGAGAATTAGCATGTATATTTTTCTTTTCTGTATACTCTGGGAGATCAGGCTGTTTCACAGTCCTACTCTGCACCAAAGCTGAACATCCAGTTAGAAGCTGTGACAATTCTCCACCCAATCATTTCTATTTTCACACCAGAAAGATTCAAACCTTGCTAGGCCCAATACCAGATGACAGGTCCCACACAGAACAGTAAGTCAACCATCCACCTCCACCATGGGACTGCACCTCTGTTGGGTCAATATCAGAAAAAACACACAGTCATCAACAGGACCACACAACCAAAAGTACAGCATTTCAGTGGATAGGGTGCACAGCCCCACAACTTTGCAATCTCTGGAAGCTCACATCTGACTCTGAATGTGTCTTCTCCTTGCAATAGCTATAACACAGCATGCCCGAGCCTCACAATGCCTGTTTTGCAGCTGGGATGTGAGCAGTAACACTGGCAGTTGTATCAAGACAGGACCATTACCAGTGAAGACAATCTCATAAGCTTCAGACATAAAAAAAAACTACCAGTATACTAGAACAGGCTTGCCCAACTCATGCAGCTACAGCTTCTCAGCTACTCCGTCCCAAGTGAACATGATACATATATGCCAGCTAAAAAAGCCACAGACATGGGGACAGCTTTAGAACTGCTCAGCCCAGAGGCCAATCTTGCCCAGTGAGAGCGTGTAACTGCTCCTCATGCTTGTATCAAAGTGCGGCAGCTTCACACTCCCTGTAGTTCATGCCCGATCTTAGCGGGTTTGAGGTGGTTTTCTCCAAGAGACCCTTGTGGCTTCTGTCTGTTAGTCCCATTACCTTGGTCACAAGACAATACACACATCAGATGAAAAGCACAGGGTAGCCCAGTTAACCTGGCAGAGCAGCCATCCAGCACGCAAAGCAGAGAGCAGTGAGTAATAAAGCACTATATCCAAAGCAACAGCCATGAAAATGCCAAGTGCCACTAGGATTCACAGAAAGACAAGCACAGAGCTTTACAATTTTCAGGTGCTTGTATACCAAAAGGCACCAACCCAATGACTTTGTTGTTGGTTGTGATGAAAGTCAACTCTTCTACAGAGCTCCTGGTACCACTTCCAGACAAGAATCTGGATGATAAAAGTAACATCCGAGAAGGGCCTCCAAACACACTTCCTCTCCCCTGTAACTTACTGTCAATTCAGTTCTCCATCTGCTCCAATACCAGGCTTTGCGATGCTGCACCTCTTTGAACGCCTCATCCAACACAAGCTTGGTGGGTGTTCACTACTCTGGAAAGCTGTAGTATCTTTCCTCTCAAACCCGTACCCAGGAAAGGTAGCTCTCAGCCTGCTCTATGCCTGCTGTTGCTATCCCAGAAATGTCATTGGCTTGGTGCCTGTGCCACCCGTGAGTGTTCAGACAAGCAAATTAGTGTGATTCTCCTACCTTCGTATGTGAGCTAGTGAACAGGAATGGGAATTGATGGGATTGGGGTTACAAGCTACAGTCCATAAGCCGTGATCTGATTGCTGCCTTGAAGTCTCTGTAACAACAGCCACAAGTCAGATCCCAGAAAACATGGAGGCAAGTAGGGAAGGGGAGAAAAAGAAAAAAAAAAGGAGCAGGTAAGAAAGAAACCAGTACAAACACTCAAGCACAGGTAAATCAGCCATGCCACATGGCAAAGCTCCAGTGTACTGACACCATCAGAATTCCCCACAAAGGCAGCACACAGTGCTTCTGCCCACCTGGTTGAGGGATCCATAATAATGCAGAGTACCAGGTTCAGCCTCACTTCAGTAGGTCAGGCACTTGGGGCTGGTTGTTAAGCCTGAGAAATAACCTGGTATGCCCAGCCGTTTGTAGTGGAGGTGGAAGAGGTGTCTGCCATGACTTCCACAGAGCATGAGTCCTCAAGGGAAGGTGCTGTCATTGAAGTTTTTGACTGATGAGACCTACTACCTCACATGCATCCCTCTGGTTCTTACTGCAGTCAGTTTTGGAAGCTTTCAGGATTACAGAAGTGACCTGTACTACTTCTGTTCTGGTCTCAACACCTCCTCTCCAGCAGCAAACTCTTACAACTCTATTTTCGATTTATACAAAAAATGTCAAAAAAGTACAATTCATCTGGCAAGAGAAATGCCTGACAAGAAGGGAAACGGCCTTAATGCCACTAGGCGACACAACCTTGATATTTTCTGGATCTTCTACAAACATGTTCTGAATTAACTGTGTCACCAGCAACTCTCATGACAACCTTACTGCCTAGGGCTTGAAGAGAAAGGATGGCTTGCCTTAAATTTTATCTTGTTTCATCACTGCTAATCATGGGATACAAGCAGTTTGGTGTGTGTAAAACAGACTGTTTATTACCCTAGCTCAGCTAAACTAAGTCTCTTCCCATTAACTCTACTCATACCAGGATTCCAGGAGAGCAGCAGTCTTCTATCTTAGTTGCGTAAACCTTGATGCTTACCACTCCTACAATCAGCTGAAGTTGTCAGCCCAGAGCAGAAAAAAGCAAGAACTGTTCTTAGGTTAAGACAACAGGAGAGGCTACTTTACCCAAACTAAGTAAATTTACACCCTTTATTTTTCCCAGTCTACTCTAGAACTTTATGTGCAACAACTACCCACAGCAGCATCAATTCCCCCTGCTTATCCTACTTTCTGCATTTATGCTCAGATAGTTCTATAAAAACAACAAGCAAAAGGCATATATTTTATAATTGAAAATCCATCTTCCTGAGGAGCTGGTTGGAGTAGGGCTGCTGCTTGGACCTTTTGGTCTCTCTCCAGATTAGACTGGCGAGATTAACTGGAAAAAGGCAGCATCATCTTCTGAAAAAACCTGACTTGAGCCAGCAGAGAACTGAGCTTATTCACTTTGCTAGTCATGGTCGCTGATGGCTTCATGAATGCTGAATGGACATCTCTAACATCCTAGAAGAGTCCAGAGAATAAGGAGAAGAGCCCCAAGAAACCACCAATCCTCTCCCACTCCTGCAGGAAGAACTTCTGAGAGTATCCACTGTAGTTCATTCACTGGAGGCCCTCTCCCACATGCAAACACTGCAGTGATTGCAACATTACATCACAGGGACCTCCTACCCTGCCTTCTGACACAAGCTAGAAGCTTTACCTACAGCACTGCATGAAGTGTAAGGAGCTACACTGCTGAAGCCCTGATTTGGGTTTTGCCACTCACTTTCCTCCTGTCTGGAGCAAAGAACTCCACTTTGCAGCTAAAGACAGGGATGAAGAGGAACAACCTGCATCTCTAGGAAGCTGGAAGAATAGTTACCCAGCTCTAAACAAGGCAAAAGTATGGTTAGAGGAAAGAAGCCAGCACAACTCTGTCCCACAGCTGTCTTTAACTGAGAACAACACATGTAAAGCTCTACACACTGCGGAGATCAGAGCCCACAGAGTCTGCAGAACATTAAAAGTAAGCCAGCAGAGGCTCCCAGCAGCTGGCAAAGCTGAGATTACAGCCACCTGTCTGAACATGCCAACAAGGAGCTTCCCCACAGGCTGGGCAAATGGTGGGACAATAAAATAGAATCACGGCTACAATCGTAATCAGAAAGGGGCCAGCTCCATTCCCAGAAGGGAGAGAGGCTGAGGCTTGTCCTGAGCCAACAGCAGGTGCGCAACAGAGACTGAAGGGGGATTTACTCACTGTGTGTTCATTTTCCACATTCGCCTGCTGTCTTCGGAGATCAGCCCTAATGAATGCTTCAACAAAGAGGAAGAAAAATGTGAAGGTAGTTTAATTACCATGCAGATCCCAAATCAGTTTATCTCATACTCAAAGAGGTAAAGAGGCCCAAGGAGAATGCATAACGGTAAGCAAGGGAAACAACTGTCCCAAACAAGGAAGTCAGCACTTCTACATGGTGCAAATAAGGAGTCTGTGTCCTTCCTTTTTCGGAATGTACATCTTGGAAACCCCAAAAAGCAACCAGGGCAAGAAGCCTTGGATCATTTTGTAACACAAACCAGATGCTTCAAGAAGTACTGTGACACTGGCATCGGGCTGCTCTCTCCTGAAAGCAATGCCACCCCCCAAAGTCTTCCAATTCACATACCAAGCCCGAGAAGAAGAGTTGCAGCAGAACACTCAGAAATTTAATTACCTGTCATAATGGACCCCAGATACAGGAAGGAACAAAGAAAGAGGTTTCCTGCTTTTGTCCCAAAGTGATCTATGATCTGCCCTTGACTGATGGTGAAGGCAATACCGAAGATCTACAAACAAACACAAGGTCAAGCTGTACTGTTATGAAGTAGCCTGAACAGCTTCCCCTCTTTATCAAACTATCAGAGCATACAGGCCAGACAAGCTGTTGCCCTCGCTAGGCTAAAGTTTGGTTCTAAACATGTCCAGGGATACCACCTTTCAGTTGATGGGAAGACAGAAGACCCTTAAGGCTGAAAGCCCGTCTCTGGGCAGAGAGCAAGACCTCTCTCACTGGACTGCTAGGAACAATGATGGAAAAAGCAAGGATGACTGACATTCTGATGGACATTTTCCTTAACAAAAACAGAACGGGTGCCAGTAGACAAATGCCACAAGGACCATCGCTTGAAAAGCCAGGTTCTGAGGTGCTTAGATCTGCAGTACACAGCATTAATCATGGACAAGAAATGGGATTCAGGGCTGGGAACTATAGTTTGATATCTCTGCCTATTAAAAAAAAAAAAACAAGAAAAAGAAAAACAACACCAACCTGTGCTGAGACATTAAGAAGCCCTGATGATGTTCCTTCTGATTCTGGGTATGTCAACTCTGCAGCAAACTCAAAGCCCAAGGGAAGGTACCCTGTCATGAAAAATCTGTAAAGAAACACACAGAAAAGAAAACTCAGTGACTGTTAGGAATAAGACAGAAGAGGCACAACGTAGCACAAATGCCTGCTGGGATGCTGGACTTACTGCTCAGGACATTTCCCGTATCATTGCCACAGCCCACACAGCTGCCTGACTCCCTCTTTGTGGCATAGGTCTCCCTCCTACCCACAAACTTTTGCTCACAGCATCAGGCATGGAGCCAAGCCAGCAGGAAGCTGCAAAGAAGGAGGTAGTAAAAGCAGCATCTCCCAAAAGCAACACAGAAGGGCATCACCCCCAGCACAGTCCATCAGCCAGACAGGCCTACATGTATTTTCCTTTTGTCCTTATCCCATGTGGGAGCCACAAGCAGGATGTGGCTCTCCCCAGTCCCTTCTGGGCCATGACTTTTGCCTCCCTCCTCATATCCTAGCAGCTCAAGCATGGAGGAAAGCAGCCTTTACATGAACTTACCCCAGAACGCCTGCAGTCACAAAGACCACCCAGAGGTGGCCTAGCTTCAGAGTGAAAGTGTAAACTATCATCCCCACCAGAGACATGATATAGACCACTAGTGTTGTCTGTCTGCAAGGAAAAGCACAGGGTTTTATATAATCAAATTCTCCTCTTCACCCACAACTCTTGGTATATTTTGTGGCACACAGTAAAGAAAAAAGCTGTGCAGCTCTCACGTACTCCACACTCTGAAATGATCAGGTCTGGAGGACAGACCCTCATCTAGAACAGAGGGAAAACAAAGGATGTTGTTTCATGTATATTTGTTTTTCAGTGCGCTGCAGTGATGCCACTTTTTGTGTTTGAACAAGCTTCTACATTTGGAGAGGTGAAATGTAAGCTGAATAAGAAATAGGCTAGAAGACAGAATTACAGCTTCCTGGCTGTGCTGACTAGGTCTGAATTAGATGGAATTTCTATAAACAGGAGTCTCCAAACTCCACATAAGTCAATGCCAAAATACATGCTCATCATCATAAGCCTCCATGAGGCATCTGTGATCCTCAGAAGCTTCATCTCTGCTAGAAGGGACAGTTGGCACATTGGGAAAATTGTTTTCTGCACCCCCAGCCAGTTTTGGTCTCAGTGCAGAAGTCTGATGTTCGTTTCCCAGGCTTATGGTTCAAGTTTTTGAAGCAGTTTATAACTGCTTCACTATTTCTTGACAGTTGCCCATATTTGCACTTCACTCCTCAACTCCAGGCAAAGAAGGTGAATGAGTTAGTGACCAGATGTGGTCAGGACCTTGTTTCATATTGATGCTATGTCAAGCTGCAAGAAGGAAGTTCCCAGAACACACAGTCCTCCAATGAGAACTAGGCTGGCTCAGAGAAGCAGGCAGCTCTTGCAGTTTAAAGCAACTTATATTTTCCACTGGAGCTGCAGAATTTGGAGGGGGGGAAAAATGAAGAAAACTTTTCAATCTTGCCATGAATACCACACATTAGCAAGCTCAAAAAAACAACAAGTTTTCCTCATTGATCTGCATCCCTCAGTCACTAGGCTCCAGCAGTACAAAATGAACTGACAGTCACCTGCAAAAGAACAAGACTGCAGGCTTCAGAACAGTGGAAATACATACCAAGAAATGCCCTACACGTGCATACTGAGTTTGTCCCTACTTGCCACAGTCCCCAATAGACAGCTCTACTGCAACTCCTGCTGCAGGAAACAGCCTCAAGCATACAGGCAGGCTTCTGTTAAACAAGACTTTAGCAAGACTCTGCTCCCCTGAGTATATCATGGATGACAAAAAAAGAGACTTAGTGACAAGCAAGGCCCAAAATTTTGCATACAAGCAAAGGGCTTAGCCAAGATGCAGGCAGATACTGGGGCATAGGGAAACAAAGGAACCCCTGGGGAAAGACACCAAGGCAGGGTGTTTCTCATGAAGTAGCCTTTTGTCAGCACATTTGCTAGTCAGAGGACAAGGAGAGTGCACTATGAAACTAGGGGCACCCGGGGCATGGAAGAATGCCTTGTTTTGCTTGATAAGGTTCTTATCACTGCCATAAATATCTTATGGGAGGGATAAAAACATAAAGAAACAGATTCACAGAGGACATTTGTGAAAAATACCAGGACACTGCGAGCTATTCCCACAATGCCCCTACAGGGACTGAAAGTTATCCTCAATTGGGACAGGTACAGCCAGTCTCCTGGAAAGGATGTCCAATGCAGTAAGCGTGTGCTCCAACTTACGTGTCCTGGTACATCACCTTAGGACAACTGGGCAGGATATGGTGAAGGCATGCCCACTGCACCAGGACTGGCCTGGAAAAGGGTTACAACAGCAGGCCCAAAAGGCAGACCAGGATAGGCTGGCCACTTTTTTTCAGCAAAAACTCAAATGTCCCATTCTCTACTATCTGAGTCTTCCCTCCTTCCCACAGATATTAACATACTTTAGGACTGCACAGACCCAGGTTTAAAATATCACTTAGGTCCTCTACCTGGTCAGTGGAGGGAGATGGTTATTTCTGAAACAAATATGACAGTAGAGAGCACTGTCTAGAACTGTTAGTTAGACTGAAGGCCATGTGAACATTGCTATTAAAAGCTAAGTTGAGCTGAAGAGAAGCACTGACCCAAGGCCTTCGACTCTAAGCTAGGCTCCCCTAATAAATGCCAAGGCACCCAAAGTGAACAGGCAGTCACCAGGTGTCACAACCCCATCTCTCTTTCCAGCCAGAAACCTGAAGGATGCATAGGAAGTTCCATTTAACTCAGAGTCAGAACTTTTCAGAATTTTTCAGGAGGTGCTCAGCTCTCAATCAGCCATCCCAAAGGGCCTGAGCTCTGGGACAGCTCACTTGCACATTTGTTTGGGTCAAATCTATGCCTGTTAATTCCAAAACTAAGAACAGTGATGAGGCTGCTTTAGGGACTTGCCTGCCAAATAAAAGCAAGAATGCAAGGCCATTTGGTGCCTGAGTACAACAGATGGAGAAAGCCTGACTTTGCACAGCCTCACCCCTGGAAGGAACTGCTAATGGGACAGTGATGATCAAACATTTACAAAGTGTTCTACAATCTTCCTCCAGTTACTAATCTCCTCCTGCTCCTCTCAATCACAGCTTGATTCACTTGCTTCTCTCTCCCTCTCTTTCTCTGAGCTGACTAAAAAAAGGACTTGACATCTTTCCTTCCTGATTTTCATGTGCTTACCATTTCATTCCTGACACTATCAGAGCAGTGCAGAGAAGGGGGAGGGTACCTGCCTAGAACATCTGGCATCTTGACAGTTTTTTAAATAGACTTTTAAATGAGGCTAAATAAAGATTCTGTAGCATTCCGAAAAAAAAAAAAAAGAAAAAAAAGAAAAAAAAAAAAAGCTAGTTCCACAGAAATCCTAGTTACTAGGCTGCAATGGAGAGCAAATTCTTCGCAGTTTTTCTTCACTTAAGGCTAAATCTATGCCCAGATATTCTTAGGAGCCCATTGGATAAGTTTTACGGGTGGCAGAGCACTATTTTTCTGCACTCTCAGGCTTCTCTGCCCACCTATGTGGCCCCTTCAGCATATCCAGGATTTTATTTTCCTTCTATGCTTGCCAAACTGCAAGTTCCAGCTCCGCCTGGTTAACCACAAAGTTCTTCAGCCCTCATGCTACTACTGAGTTCCATTCAGGGAGAGTCAGGAAGACCATCCACCCAAGCAGTGCCAACTGAGGCTTCCTTACCACTAACCCCAATCTGGAAAAAGACAAGTTAGTTTGCACAATTAGCTACTGCAATTCACCAAAGCTGTGTTTCCATTTCCTAGGACTGCCAAATGAGAAATAAACTCAATGATACGTGATCTAGAAATGACAAGAGACCTACTGGTCTCTATATTAGTCATTTGCTCCTGTCCCCTAGGACGCCCCCAGGAGTCCTCATGTTCCATTCTTTCTTGTCAAAGAAGCCCAGTTCCTCTCCATTTCTGAACCCGTACTTGATTGCTAGGCTAGAGGCCACTTCAGAAGCTGCAAGCCCTCAGCTTGCCAGATTGTCCTAAGCAGCCCACGAGATACCAGGCAGTTTAAAGGCAGCGGTACCTTGCTGCAAGGAAAATGCCTCTAAAGTTGCCTTCAACTCATCATCTGCGTATCACCAGAAAAGCCCCATCGATCTTGAGCTGCTCAGACAAGTTACAGTCTCAAAGCGAGCAGACAAACTGGAAACTGATTACATGGATCCCCACAAAAACAAAAACAAAAAAAGAAACAAAAAAAAAGGTGTTCTCCATTCCTTGAAACACGCTATATAGAAAAGTCTGTCAGCAAGATCTGAGCTCCTGAGGACTGGGAGCTGCAGGACACCCAGAGACCCTTCACTGTCTCCTTGAAAACAGGCATGGTATACTGGCCAGATCTGCTGTCTCAGCCCATCAAGCAGTAAATCCAGAACCACCCATCCACAACCTCGTCATCCCTTCCCTTGCTTCTGCCCTGAATACAGTAACATGCACTCATACAATGCCTCTGGGCACTGGATTAAATGTGTCTTTCATTAAACAGGACAAAGATGCACAGAAGCTGATTTGTAAGGGCAGAGAAATGGTCTGGTACAGTCACGATTCTGCTTGTGCCAAGAGCTCTCTCATCCCTGACAAAGCAGCAGTCAAGCTATCTTATCTCTCTCCTCCCCCATGCTTCCCTAGGGAGCACTAGCACTAGCCCTCATATGGGTTCATCAAAGACTAACATGCTGTCCTAAACTTCACTTCAGACTAACTGGATTCTCAATAACTATGTTTTTTTCCCTTTGAATCGCTGGGAAAGGTTTGCTGGAAGTCTCTGGACTACCAAGCTGCAACTGCAGAGATGCTCCCTGCACAGAGAGGGAGAAGAGCACAGTCACTAGCAGCAGAGGCAAAAGACTTACTTGTAGGTTTTGGTTCTGTCCAACCAGAGGCCAGAGATCAGAGCACCAGCCATGCCCGATAGTACAATGGTGAGTCCAATCCTGCCAGCATTCACCTCCTCGTTCTGTGGTAAGACACACACAAAAACACAGGACCCAAAAAGTGAGGTGTGGAAAACCAGACATAAAGAGACACCAAAGTTAGTGTCCCATACACAACTTCTTCTGTTAACAAGCTAATGAAAAGCAGTGTTTGCAAGAACTCTTTTGGGTACAAGCATTTCTCTCTGGGCCAGCCCAGAGAAAACATGAATGCGCTGGCCAACATGAACAGGTACCCTCAGAGAAGTCAGCCTAAACTCAGTGATGCTTGATATCTGGCATCAGGATTTGGGCCACATCAACCAGGAAATCCTGGGACCCACTACAAGGCAGCATGGACAAGCTCACTTTGGCGCTCTGTCCCATTAGTAAACATCACAGCAGCTCAGCACCTGGAGCACACACAGCTTTCCGGTGCAGATACACCAGCAGAAATCACTGTCAGGAACAGGGCAGAGACAACTGCTAGGATAATCTCAGAAGAGCGAGCTTATACTTGGGTCATTTAGGGTATGAAGCAGTTGTCTTTTTTTAGAGCTCCTATTCTTCACAGAGCACTGTAAAGAACAAAAAGAAATGATGGTCTCTAGCCAGCCAGCCAACCCAGGCTAGGGCCAGCCAGAAGTGCTGCAGAAGCACTTTAACCCGGGCCAGAAGCACTACACTTCTCACACACTCTCCTTTGGCAGCTACTAACTGGATGCACTTACTGGGTAGTGATGGACCACCATGCGGTTCAGCAGAGTGGACAGGGAGTAGAAGCAACCTGTATTCAGACCTGAGAGGAGGATAAAAATGAGGCATATTCAGTCTGCTGCTCTTCTGCTATAGAAATGCATCAAGATCATTAGGACAGCAGTCTACAGCCAGCCTGCAGAATATCAGGAGATACTACAGCTGGACAGGCTAGGTATTGGCAGAAATGCAGACCAAGGACAACTGGATCTCAGCATGCAGTAGGAAGCACCCTGCAATGTCAGGACGGTTCTTACCTGAAGAGCCAGAAGAAAAGCTGTGCATATTTCTAGTACTGAAAGGTTATGCAAGCTCTTCATAGGATATCAACCCCTCCCTCACAGACAGAAGCATCTTCAGCAGTAGAGCTGAGTTTTCTCAAAGCAATGGCAAAGTATCAGGGCCCGAGATTCAGTTAACACCAGTGCCATTGATCAGCAAGGTTTCCTTCCCAAAGAACCACCTGGCAGCTCTCTCCCGGCTGACAGTAAAGGACAGTCTCTCCAAGCCAAGAAATACCAGAAGGCAAGAAGGAGCAGATCTAATGGCAAGCACAGACAGCACTTCCCCAAGGCACCTGGTGCATGCATCTGCATGAGGAAAGTCTTGCATTTTTACAAGATACCACTGAAGCCTGAAAAATAAAAAACAACTGTGAAAGTAATCGTCTTTCAGAAAGGGAAGTTAGATTAACTGTTAGAGGCGTCAGCCACCTGGTGAAGGTTTCTCAGTATCACCCAAGGTGAGAATGGAAACTGTTGAGGGTGATACTGGTCAAGCCATATTCAGACACCCGGCTGCAGTACACATGCAATTGATTGAGTTGAATGCCTTCCTGAAGGGCATGGAAAACAAGAGTGCTTTTAAAAATACATACATATACATATATATATATATTTTTTTTTAATTATTATTATTTTTTTTTAACAGTAGACAAGCATATCCACATGGGTGCTGGAGTAGCAGTACCACAACGGCTACACTCTCACCTTGGGTGATACTGAGAAACCTTCCCCAGGTGGATGATGTCTGTAACAGCCAGCTCAACTTTCTTCTCAGAAAGTCATTTACATCTGCAGTTAGTTTCTCTTCAAGGCTCCAGTGAACTTGGCAGGGGGAGGGACAGGGACAGATTTCACCACTGCAGCTCACACATTTACAGGCTCCATAAAGTGGCATGGGATTTCAAAATTCTGGTTCAGATGCCAGAAATTCTGACAGCCCAGATACATGTCAAGTTCCCACTTCCTGTTTCTCCTCTTTCAGCCTCAGCTAAAAGCAGAAAGATGGCAATACATGGTAGAGAACTGCAGTCTAGCAGGCAGAGCTTTGACAGCACCCTGAAGTCAAACTCCTGCTTCCCTGTTCCTGATGTCTTGGGCAATACCAAACCCAGCTCAGCGTCCTACACAGCTCAGGAAGCAACCAAAGAAGCCACAAGATTAACAGCTGGACGGAAGATCTCACTTTGTTCACACACCATCCTTGACAACTTTAAGCAGAGCTAACTTCACAGCTTCATGGGGCAGAACAGATGAATAATCTTATGCGAGTGATCCCATAAGCTGACTGCCTGTGGCAGTGGTTCCTGTTCCAAATGCATGTCCCAGGAAGTGACTGGAGAAGCAAATAAGCTGAGTGACTTGCTCTTTATGCACAAATAAATCAACCCTTTTCAAGTGTTACCTAAAAAGGCTGGAAACTCCTGCAGCCTTGAAAGCTGGCTGTTTGCAACACCTGACTACGGCAAAGCAAAGCACCTCACAAGAATCTAATGTGAGTTCATCCCATCTCCACCTCTGGAGCACCCAGCTCACTAGGAGACACAAGAAACTGCAGTGTCAGGTCATGGGAGTGTGGCAGATCAGAAGTCCTTTAAGTCCTTTACCCACTGCTGCTTCACCTCAAAGTTGGGCATAAACATAGGCCAGTCATTTACGTATCTAACACTTCTCACTTAACCAAGAGGACAGCAGCCTGCTGTGGACAGCCAGACTCTGGTAGCTGATGCCATCAGCATGCCAGCTCCACAGAGGCTCTGTGATGCATGGGATTTCCAAGAAAGAGAAGGGCGCCTAATCCTAAACTGCGTAGAAAGAGATTCTGAGTTGGCAACAGCACCTGGCACCAGAGTCAGACAAAATAAGAATCAAGACAATGCGTCCAATTTGCATTTGTGAAGGCTGACAAAAATGTAGGCATTTTACATGTCACAGTTGCCTGGTGAAGTTTCTCCAAAAATTATAGCCAGCTGTTTGAATGCCTGTAAAATAAACAAGAGATGTTTCCAATGGTGCCCAATCGCCTTTGCACATGAGGAAACCAGAACCAATAGCTGGGATAAACATCTGAAGGTCCAGCCTCACCCAATTAATTAGTTAGTTACCATGGTTTACTTGTAGTGCGCTGTATAAGAATATTTTTGAGACCTCACAGTGTCTCCTATATTTTACAAAGGCCAGAAAGGGGAAGTTCACTGCCTAAGGTTCCAAAAGGAGCTCTTACGAAGCCTCTGACTACATCTCAATTCTCCTGTAACTAAGCAGTGTATTGCCTACAAGCCAGACTAGCAAGTCTTCCTCTTCACCTTCATCATCCAGAAAAATGATTCCTTATGCAGACCTCATTATCCTGCCTTTTCATCAGTGCCCCTTTCCAAATGCTGATTTTTTGGAGCTGTCTTATCATTCCCACCTAACACCCCCTTCCCAAGCTTTCCCACCCTTTTCCTGCCCACTGCCTCTCTGTAGCAATGTGCAGTTCCAGCACAGAGTCCAATCCAAGAAACTCAAGAGCGTCTTCGTGCCCACTGCATGTCATGACTCAGCTTTACTGAGGCAATGCCAGCAGTCTTTGGGAAAAGGCAACCTGAAGGTTTCCCAGCCAAACACTTCACTGCACTAGCACTGCTGCAGTGCCACCAATGTTTCCACCACTGCAAGAATATCCTGCACGAGATCAAACCAGAGAATAAGTCATGGCATGCCCGAGGAAGGCCTGGTATCATCATAATCTTCCCCCCCCCCCCCCCCCCCCCCCCCCCCCGTGCTCCTTGTTTAATGAAGACTTCTAAGCAAATCACCATATCAATACGACGAGAATAGCGCTGAGACATCTTGGAAACAACATGATGGCTACTGACTGACACCAGATAACAAACAAATTAACAAGTAAATAACAAATGTAAATCTTCTGATAAGATTGTGAACCTGGATTACCCAGCCAGTGGGGAAACAGGGGAGGAGGGGGGGAGGCAAGGAGGAGAAACCAGGGTGTAAAGACTGCCATGTTGTGTCCATAGGCGCGCTCCTGCTTGCGGGACGCCCGCCACTGCAATCACAAATAAAATCTGTTTTTTTCAGAGATACCGTCCTGACAAAATTATTTGGACATTTCCAACACCTCTGCAAGTCTTACCACAGGAAAGGAGCTGGCAGCTGCTGGTAATATCATTTTACCTTAGAGATCCACAGGCCTGTTTTGACTTGGCATCCCATGAAGGCCCACATTCTTTCTAAAGCCATGGGAGATGAAGCAAGCAAGCCACTTCCCGCTCTCTCCCCTGTTGCACACTATGCTAATACAAAAGCTAAGACAGGCTGCAGATATCTCTGTTAGTGAGGGAGGATGACTCAGTTGTGCTCATGCGGCTGCAGATGTCTTAAATCTTGGCCAACATAACTTCTGACTTGATTAGGAAAAACTGTCCCCATTTTTAAAGCCAGACAAGTTAAAAAAAAAAAAAAAGTTTCACTGCTTAGTTCCTTCTCTGAGTAACAGTCACATTATCTTCACTGCCAGCAGCCTTAAAGTCAAGTTGGATTGATGTGAGGCTGACACAGGGAGGAGCAGAATAAATGCACAGATCGGCAGGAAGAAAGGTGGGATTACTTTCCACATCATTTGTGACTGCCAGGAAGGAATTGTCCCAGGGAGATCAGATACTAAATATGCCCTTCGTACTGACAGCCTGCCTCTCTCATCTAGGGCTTGTTCACACCTCTTAAAACTAATGCTTTCCCCTTTCTTTTTCCTGAAACATACATGCAAACTGAGCAGATGACACAATCCAGCTTTTAGCCAGCCTGCCTCAGTCTGTTTCTTGACAGTTTTTTCAATCTCCGCTTTCACAGAGGACAGCAAGTACTAGAGGAAAACAAATAACACAACAGCCAGTAGAGCCTAACAGTGGTCTGAGAGTTGTTTCTAGAGAACTGTCACACTGGGAAGGGAGAGGAGATTTCAACAGCTCCAAAGACCATTAGCACCCTCAGAAAGTACAAAGCCACCATGTTACTCTTTCCAATTGGACATGCCACCCACAAAGTTCACAGCTGAACACAGAACCACAGAAGTT
The DNA here is from genome assembly GCF_905368555.1 of Meleagris gallopavo. Taxonomy (NCBI): domain Eukaryota; kingdom Metazoa; phylum Chordata; class Aves; order Galliformes; family Phasianidae; genus Meleagris; species Meleagris gallopavo. Next base: position 37,960,367 of record NC_139408.1, on the reverse strand, counting down.
CAAGCACTAGTTATCTTTCCCTCTGAAAAGCTTCCACAGCAAGCAGGTAGGAAAAGGAGACAGACCACTCTGCAGACAAGCCCACAACTCTATCATACAGCCAGACGCAGGCTGCAGTGCCCTTCCCTGTTACCACTAAAGAGAAAAATACTTCTGGATAGGACATTTCAGCATCAGGAACAGATTCAACACATCACACTGCCCTCAGAGAAATACAGCAAGACTGCTGAAGAGAGATAGCAAATCCACTGTGTAAGAACAGATGGCAACAGAACATAGTCTCCTATCCTTCCTTCTATTTGCTTTATAGGGATTGCCAAAAAAGCTGGAGCAATCTGAACACCTACATGCTCCACATCATCTCCACTGGGAAGGCTGGCAATCATACACTTTCCTTGAAAAATAACTTGCACTCAGTTTGCAGTGACTTGCACTCAAACACTGCTCCATGTTTCTTAAGTAAACACTTAGATTAGTTCAAGTTACTAATGAACTAGAAAAGAAAAAAAAAAAAAACCAACAAAAAACAGAACTTGATAAGAAAATCCCCTGAACAGAAAGCGTTCCGTTCTCTCAAGAGCTGAAAGAAAAGTGGTGAGGTCGTACTGTCCTGTGCATACTTGCTCTGCTTTTATTCTTCCCTAGCCATTTGCTTGTAACCGCTGCTGGACAGACTGCGGTGCTAGAGGGACCCCTGATATGCGGCAGCACACCTATCCTTCCCCTAACCCTGTTCAGCCCAGTTGTAGCCCTGGCACAGCACAGAGAGAGAGGGAGAAGCTAAACATGTCTACCAGCACAGAAGAATAGCCAGAACTTACCATAAGTGACCATAAGCAGCACAAAGTTGGCATTGCGAAGCAGGCGGAGGATCGATTGCACATAGGAATATTCCTCTGTTGGTTGTGACTGGATCAGAGCCTGAGCTCGGCTCGGAGGGTATGGAGGCTTCTCTTTGAAGACTGAAACCAGACACAAAATAGACCTGTTTGCAACAGTGCAAGTAGGGAGCCTGGGCACACATGAGAACTGCTCAAGGGACAGCACAGGGGCAGTAAAATTAAGTGTATAAAACACATCAGCATTCTTCAGATTTGATTCTCTGTGCACAAATTTATCCAGGAACAGGAGACGAGAGTGTCTCTGCAACAACTCCTATCGCTGGGGAAACACCTTGCCTTTAATAAGCAAGTTGTATAGGCATTTGGCAGAAGAGTTGGCAGGACTAATAATGTAGTCTGCAGGAAGTGGAGAGACAGTTGCTGTTGTGTGGACATACAGATGCAAAAGAGAAATGAGAAAAGCCATCTGGCAAAGGTGGCCTGGTGCCCCCACAGTGTCCAGTGCTTAGGAAGCCCACGCTAGCTTTTACATCAAGCCTGGCACCTCTCAGTCTGGACAAACTGACTCTAATTAGCATTGAAGTGGTGCTCAGGAATGCCGGTTGTCAGTTATACACTGCTGTATCAGGAGACACGGCTGTTTTGGTACCTTGTCTATTCCCTACCCCAGAATCATTAAAAATCTACACCTGACTCACCTACCAGGCAACATAAACAAGCTGGCAAGAGGAATCTCTTAAAAAATAATAACTTAAATATTTAGCAGGTAAGCTCTGCTCTCCAATGAGCACATCAATCTGTCATGCTAATGTGTGAACTGGAAGACAGATCTTTAACAGGGGGGATTGCATCAACCCTTTTTTTTCTTCCTGAGAACAGTATGTTCTTGCCACATAGCCTACCTACTTCTCCCTGTCCTTAAGATGTAATCAGCACCAAGACATGACCCAAAGCCCAGCATCCTGTTTGTGGGCAACACTGCGAACACTGAAATATTTATATGATTGGCATTTAAAGGGCTTATTCATGCCAGGGTTTTATAACAAAGACAGTCAAAAGATGAAATGAACAGTTTTGGGAGGCTCGCTCACAACCCCCCCCGCACCCTTCTACAAGTGCCATTCATTTAGGGTTTGAAGCAGCAAGATCTAGTATTACATGACACAGGCAGCTGTGTGCAGGGACATCCCCAGATGATCTCCCCTCACACAGACAGGCTGACCTCAGCTCCACTTGGAGTCATGCATACGCTTCCCACGTCCTTACCTATGACGACCAGGATGAAGAGGGCTGTTGCTACGCCTGCTGTCATGAAGAACATGATGCTTATGTGGTAAGCCAGTTTCTCCACATCTTCCACATTGGGAACGAGCACAGGAGGGATCAGAAAGCCAAGAGCAATCCCGAGCTGAGCAGGAGAGAGAAGGGACACAGAGGTGACATGGAACCACAACACTGCCACTAGCTCAGAGCTCATGAGAAATGCAATCCTCCCTCACCTGGTAAGAGCTCCACTGGGCCTATTCTAGTTTCACCTCCAAAGTGAAAATCTCCTTTACCACCTAATAACTGAAAGCTAAACCAGCTGCCCACAGCAACTAGGACATGAGAGGTCTCCCCCCAAATTCACAACTATGACAATGTTCAAGGAAAGGTTTTATAATATAATTGAACAAAATTAATACTAGCCTCCAACAAAGTGGAGTTGTTGCTCTCCTTGTGCTCCTCCACACATGCTCCTGTCCACACGCACATTCCACTCCTTATCTTGCATCTATTCTGGTGCCAGCCCCGTCACTCAGTAATCTAACTTGGCTCATTAAAAATGGTGGAAAATGACACTTCCAAAAACACCCCCGTTCTTTGTTGGGTCAATGAGCTGAACTTATTTTTCCTCATGCCTGACACAGAGTAAGGACTGATGTAATGTCAAATCCTGCCCACTCCTGATGAGTGAGATATCAATCTGTCTTAGCCATTTCATTATGTTATTTCTGAGTGAGCATCCTCTTAAGACAAGGCTCACCCTAATACCTCTCACACCCTTCCCACTGCACCAAGGGAACCTAGAAAAAAAATCAAAGCCGAAATCAAAGGAGACATGCTACCAACACTCTTTAAGTGCTTAAGTTGTGCGATGGGGCTTGGCAACTGCCTCAGCTAAAATGCTTAGCCCTGAAGGGGAGCAAGAAGAAATCCCTGCAGCTCTGTCCTCCACTCTGCCAAGAGCCCCACATGTCCAGCTGAGGAGCTCCTACAGTGACAGCACAAGCTTCTGTGAGGACATCTGGGCTCTTTGCTGGTTAGCTGTTTCTCCAGGAAAGCAACAAGGAGCTGTAGCAGCACAGGCTTTGCCAGGTTGACAAGTAGGACTAAATATCACAGGCCTGCAGTGCCACCCCTCAAAGGATAGAGGGGACAAACAGCTGCTTTTATGCTTGGGAGCATGCATTTCATAAAGGCTGAAGTAGAAGTGCACTTATCACATTTCTGAGTACTCTAAAGAGGTCTAACAAAGCCACTTTTTGTTCCTTCTCTATCTCACTTTGCAGTTGCACTTGGTTCCCAAGGAGTGTATTTACCCGCTCCTCTGCCCCTTTCAGCACTTTAAGCCCTCTCAGACATCAGAAAAAAAGAGCCACAAATCAGCTCAGCTCTTGCTTGCTTTCAGAGACGTTCTGCACATTCAGCCCTGTACAAGGCAAAAGCAATCTTCTTTTTAGCAACACCCTCATTTATTTTTTCCTGGTTTGAGCCTACATTTGTGAGCAGTAACAGGGCACATACAAGAGCTTCAAATAGATGGAAGGACCGAGAAGGCACCCAAGAAAAAGAGACGGCAGGTGGCCATGCATCACCTCTGCTTCAAACATAAAATTCCAATCTCTTTTTTACAGGCTGGACCCTTTGCTGGGCATTGGAAAAGCATTCACAGTGCTGATACAGTGCTAACTGAAGTGAGACAGACTAGAAATGTTAAAAAAAATCCCCCCTGAACTGGTTACTCATGCTATATCAATAGCCTTTCAAAGAGCCACTGCCCTCATTCTCATGCTGAAAGCTGATAGGAGCATGCAAAACATGAAGATAAAGGATGTATTCAAATTAAGCCCACTGCATGTACCATTTCGTTATGGAAACATCAGATAGATATGAACCCATTAGAAAAATCATGACCAGCTGCCCCACAATTATGCAGCAGAACAGCAGCACTGCCCAACAGAAGGATTCAGTGCTCAGTATTTTCACAGTCCCTGGAAAGGGTGTATTAGTGTCAGTCTTATTCTACAAGCAAAGAAAGCAAGGACCAAGAAACACAAGCACTCTGCTGCCCACTAACCACATATAACTGTGGCAGAATACAAAGCAGATCAACCCAGGAGCTATGTGTCCCTAACAAGCTCAAACACCTTCTGGCTTGCCTTCTTTCAAGAACTCCTCACACCTTCTACATGCTTTAGCAGACATACCTCCACATTGAAGCACGAGGGACTTCTTTTAGAAGAGCCACTCACTGGCCAAGATAAATATCACAGAACAAATACACTCCAGGTGCTACATCTGCTGGTTCTAACAAAAGTCAGTTTGTGCTGTGTAGCAAGCTCTTCACAAACCCTTCTACTCCACCCAGCTGGTGGCTCTTTGAGGCAAGGAAACCGCTCATGGCTCAGAGCTGTCTGCTAGACTTAGAAACCGTATTTAACTTACAGACAAGCAAATTTCAACTGCATCTGGCCAAACTCCTCCTGTGTGAAATAGTGCCCTCTCTGGGACACCATCATAGCATAGGTCTGGATCAGCAACAGATACCTTTGCTGAGTTCGTTCCCAGGACATCTCAGGACCTTGTGGGAAGAGTCATCAGGAGGCTATGGATGTGCCATGCCACACCAGGCCACTTTTGGAACGAGAGCGCACAGAAGTCCAGTAAGCACAATGAAGCAGAGTGAAGATGGACACCAAAACAAATAGGCATTTACAGGGCAGAAGCTTGTTAATCTCTGCAGTACATTTATTTTGGCCAGAGTATGGGTCCTGCCGTTCCAGCATGCCTGCTTAGCCAGGACACAACCACACCAGGCTCCACTGCTGCTTCTCAACACTCTTAGAAGTTCAGGCTTCAAGGACAAGACTCAACATTGTTCCTTTCCATCTAAGGCTGGGATCTCCTAGCCTTTACACACCAGGTTCCACGTTGGCCCCTCCACCCCTTGAATGAGATCTATAAACCGCTTCCCAGAATCTGTTCCTTTGCCCCACCACCCTTTCATTCGTGGAATAATAGGGCCAGATTCCTGTGCTAGCTGCTCCTGGGCTTGCTCTCTGCAATCACATGCTGTCACATGAGCTGCTGAACCGCAGCAGAACACACACAGAAAATAGGAAGGGCTTCTCTGGGACCACAGTCCAGATTCCCTCTTTTGTTCAGATTCCTATCTGAAAAGGGTACTGAGAATCTGTTTCGCAAATTGTCCAGAAATCTTTTTCTGAGAGTCCTATGGCCATTGACAGTCCAACAGGTCTGAAAGAGAGCTGCCAGTCACTGCTGCTGTCTTCTCAGAAGATCTGAACACAAAAGGATGTTCATCCTCCCTCCCTCCCTCAAAAAAAAAAAAAAAAAAAATCCCAGCATAGCAACAGGAAAGACATTTTATATTTCAGGACTGACATTACTAATCCTATGATGATGAGGCCCCTTTGACATACTTAAGGATACTCACAGACCCTGCACATGAATATCACCTTTTGCAACAGAAGCAAGCTCCCCAGAACATGGTAAGTATTACACGCACGCACTTCAGCTTTCAGAAGCAGACAGCAAGTAGCTGGTAAGATGGTATAAATACCTCACAGTGGACAACAGGATGTCTAATTTAAGTTTAGCTGTCTGTATACTAACAGTCTGCTGAAGGATGAACATCAGTGCAGTATCAGCATAAAAAGTGTAAATGAACGACTGATGGAGGAGTGGTTATCCACCTTTAAGAAACGTAAGACTTAGCAGCAAGAATATAAGAGCCCTATGAAATTGCAGAGCAACCAGAAATATAGGCATAGGAGACCACCACACCAAGAAGGCCAATTCAAGTGTTAAGACAGAAGAAGAAAGCAAAGCAAAGCAAAGCAAACAAAACAAAAAAACACAACTGTGAGAAATTTTGGCAGTGGTCCTTACAGGCTAAGGGTTACAACAGGGTTGATGCGAAGGACTGTATTTTCAGAGCCCATAAATACTTTTTCTAGGGAGAACCCATAAGACACAACACAACTCCTGATTTAGGTCTAGGGCAGTACACTCCATGACCAATATTAGTGAATAGTTCTGCAGTGCACTCAAATTCAGCTTCCTTGCAGCAGTAGGAATAAAACAAACAAACACAACAGCAAAAAATCCCCTCAAACTACTATGGCAATATTTAACTCACATGAAGGATCTGCCTAAGAAGAAAGAAGAGTGTTAAAAGGAAACAGAAGGGAAAACCCAAAGAAACTTATTGCTTGCATTAAGACTGCACAAACACACTGCATTTGGGTGTTCAGAATAGCTGTATGAAATATCATCCAAAATTTTAGAACAGGGGATAAAAGCAATCACAGTTAAAAAGCAAAGAAGGAAAAAAAAAATACAATAAATCAACACACCCCTCAAAAGCTGGATTTCATTTCTCCGAGCATGAAAAAGAAGAGACAGCAAGCTGGACCAAACTAAAGCAAAACTATAATTAGGCCAAAAAAGGCTGAGGAGCAACTAAGTCAAAACTCTTCAAACACAGCACAATCAGGAAGCCTGCCAGAAAGGCTGCAGGGCCAAAAGATGATCACCATGGAAGGAGAATATTTGAGACAGAGAACTAAATGAACTCTTGCATCAGCATTCACTATGTGGTTTTTATGGGGAGTTCCCATCTCAAAGGAATCTCTTCATATTGCAAATGAAGTTTTATCAGGGAAGATTTTAATCAATTTATTGCAATTAATTTGTTCTACAATGTGTCTGGACCAGAAGGGATTCATTCAAGAGTTTGAAAGAACAGAACAACAGAAAACCCACACCATTTGCACACAGTGTACCAAACTGTTAACTAGTCTGTTACTAAATACTCCGATCAGGAATGTGGGAAGGCAAACATGATGTGAATTTTTAAAAGGCCCTGTGTGGGCAGAAGTCCCAGGGAACCCCGGGACAGCAGGCTGTCAGTTTGGTCAAAGTGCCAGAATTGTAACAACGAAAAAAATGAAGTCTGCACGCATATAAAACCCAATACAACAGATACTATGACAGATACTATGACTTCAACTCAATCAGCAAGTTTCTAAATGGAGACTTTGGAGTTGGCAGGGCTGTCTGCCCTGGCGAGGTGATCCCGTGTTCTCATGCACCTTTCTCAGAGAATGAGGAAACAGGAGTCTAAATGCTGGCTGTAGGTCTCTCTTGGAAATATACTTATTAAATCCTATCAAATTCAATGTCCTAAAGCATGAATTACCCACGCAAAGGACTTACCTCCTAACAGCCCCACATCAAAGAGTCCTCTGGGAGTCACATAATCCCATTCAAACCCCAGGCCACCCCAGCCATTCCACTGCACAATTGCTAATGGAGCCTCCACTAAGCAGTAGAGCGGGAAACAACTGCATAACTGCTGGGAGAGGCAGCACTGGTCTGGAACCATTCACCTACAAAGAGCACTACCTCTCATCTTCAACATCCATAACAACCAAAGAACCAGGCAATGAGGAATTCTCTAGAAAACCAGAAGACCCATTACGCTTTGAAAGAAACAAGTGGCCTTTTAATTATTTTAATGAGTTGGTCCTGCAGCTCCCAGCAATTTATTTGTTTTCTAACAACGGAGAGCCTCACGTTTTCAAGATGTTCCACTCCAGACACAACAGCATAAGTGCTTTTTAGATTTACTGATTCTACTACAAGTGGCTTCAGACAACAAGACCTTAAAACAAATGCAATGAGATTCTCCACCTGAATGATTAGAATTGATCTAACAGCATCACTATGACGGAAGCATCCTTTGTGAAAAGTCTCCAGAAAAGCCTGCGCACTGCAGCTGCTGTTCTGGAAACCTCCATATCTCAGTCACCACAACTTACCATGTAAACACTGTTCTCCAAAAAGCTTGCAGAGAAAACACACAAGCCAAGTGTGGCAACATCTGTCCCCTTCAGAAGGGCTCTCCTTTTCATCAACACATATGAGAGTCAGGGACTTTGCACCTATGCTCAGTACACACCGTGTACACACCATTCCACTGCCTCTCAGACAGTTCTGTCAGGGCAATGAAATGCATCAGACCTGAACCACTCACCCTAGGAATGCCGTGGAAGAGGCACACACGTATTCCAAAGCCCTGGGCACCGCAGCCCCTTTCAGCACTCATCTGTGTCTCACAACTCCACACTGAAGCATTTTCTCCTTTTTCAACTGCAGGTGCCTCCAACTGAAGAAACACAGCCAAAGAACTGTGGAAAGCAGAAGCTGCTAGTTCCTATGCAGTATATTTTTATTTGCATTACTAACCAGATATGCTTCTTCCATAGCACTGACAGCAATACTAAAATCCCTAAGGGCTCATTAAAATCCAAAGAGCCAGGAAGTCAACGTACTTAAATGCAGCACAGCTTAGTTACCTTTTTTACAGTGTTTTAAGAAGCAGAAAGGACGCACAGTGAGAGGAAAGACTGTAATCCATGCCTCATGAAGAGATAAGATAAGGCTGAACTTTTTTTTTTTTTTTGAATATACACTTCCACTGATATGAGATAATGCATTTCTTCAGTCTGCACTTGCACAATCAAAGCTCTTCTGAAAGCAAACTCCTTTCCTCATCAGACTTCTGTGGCATCTTCTCAGACTGCTTAATATGATGCAATGCCAGATCATGAGAACTGCTTCTCCTGGGCAAGTCACTCATGCTTCTCAGCCCCGAATGCACCTTCGCCCAGTTTACTGCGGAAAAAAATGCAATGCAGCAAAACAGCAGCAGATAAGAAACAGTAAAGCAGAAGAGGGGTTTCAGCTCCAACAGCCACCTCAGCAGCTGCTGGAATTTTCCATCAGAATATAATACATGGGTCAAGGACATATTACAGTCACATAACAGAGACAGTCTCTGAGGATCCTGCAAGGCAAGCGCTAAGGGTGCCATAGGGCAGCCCCTCCCAGGAGAAACACTGCTGTCATTCATTTCACCCCCATGCAACCTCCTCAGAGCAAAACCCAAAAGCCAGCTGCTTCTGTGAGGAAAAAGAGAGAGCTGCTTTTGGTGCCTGGCTGGGAAGGGAGCACCAGGTTAAATGAGTAGGAAAAGTTCATTTCAGATTCCAGTGCTCATTTATAAAAGCTTAGGCGTTCCTAGGAAAGCCACATCGCTACTTGGTCAGCACACCCTCCCACACAGAGCCACAGCCAGGATCTCAGAGAGCTGGTCACACAGCACTCCTTGTCATCTGAGTACCCTGATGCACCCTGTCATCTTTGCTGGAAGAAAAAGGAGCCAGGGCCAAAAAATGCCACCTCTAACTGCTGCTGCTACCAGCTCTTCTTAGCTCCTTGGTAAAATCTTCTCTACGCTAATAGCTAAAACCTCAGAAAATGCAGGACCAGACTATAGAGATATGAGCCAGATCACCACTTGTTTCTATTTCTATCAGGAATCAGATCTCATCTGAAGAGATGGGAAGCCCCTCAGCAGGCATGGAAGAACCAAAGAGATCTAGAAGTCTGCTTGAAGAAAGGAATCCCACCAGACATGCTCCCTTCTCACAATACTTCCTGGAATTTCAGATGCTGCTTTACCTGAAGGGCAAAGAGTACAGAAGAGGATTAGCAGTGAGGCAAACAGCAGCGCACACTCAGCACACAGGGCAATGCAGACCCCAAAAAAGCAATGGCTATTCAGATGTTGCAGACCTGATTATTCACAGAAGCCCACTGCAGCCCAACCCCTGACGATTCTTCCTCTCATTTCAAAACAAGAGGAAAGGACCTTCCAAGAAAGAGCACCTCCTTGAATTCCTTATCATGCATTTTGCATAAATTAAAAGGCCTCACCTCATCACTGCTAGACAAGAGATAAGAGAACGCTAGTCTCTTATCTGCTGTTGTTTGGCTACAGTGCATTTCTTCCCCAGTAAACATGGCAAAGGTGCATTCAGAGCTGAGAAGCTGTGAATGACTCGCCCAGAGATGCAGTACACATGTTGCATCTACAAACTCTGCCTCAGGATGTTTTCTTTACGGAAGTCCAAAATCACTTAAGTCACAGAGGCATCTGTACAAAGTCAGACCCCACCAGAAGATGCTGCTGCATCATTTTTCCCATGGACAGAGATGAATATGAAACAGAAGGTTTCTTTATTCCCAGCTCATCACCAGCTTTTATCAACTCCTGCTAGAAAAATGAAGAGTCAAAATTACAGCAGAAAAATCATCCAACCCATACCCCAAGTCCAACAGCTGCTTGCTTCCCTTAGACAGAATGACAAGAGCTAGGAAGATGATTTATTTCAATTAAAAAAAAAAAAAAGTATCAGCAGCGGTAGCACAGCGATAAAAAATTTCCCATGTGCTGCTGATGCCCATTGCTCATCAGGGAGACTCAGCAATGAGTTTGAAATGCTCCTACCGCCAACTGGCCCAAGCAAGCACAGCACAAGCACAGTAGTTCAGCACGTGCCATGTGAATTGACATAAAGAGCTGAGGAATTCCAATACCTGCCCAGCTGGCTCCAGCTGATACACCTTAAAAAGCCGCAGGAATATACAACTCATTGCTTAAACATCCTGACCGTGGTGGGGATTAGTGCCATCGTGCCACAGCACCATGCCTCATCCCCAAAAGACAGCAAAGCAAGTATTTTAAGAGAAGGGTCAAGGCTTGCTGCCTGCGCTAGCAAGCACGTCCTGCAAACACTAGCATCTCAGAAGAGCATAGGGAATCATCTGCCATACTGCAGTTACAAACCCAAATTATGCCCTTCACTGGCACTCCCTAAAACACGCTCTAACAGCAGATTAAGGAAAAAGAAAGCCTCTATTTCTTCCCCCATCCAACAGCACCACCTAACAAAATACCCGCTTTTCATTCACTGGATCTTTGATTTGAGGGACTGAAATGAATAGGTGCTCCCTCTGAAGCATGCCTTGCCTTTAGTCATTGCCCTTTCTTCTTCCTCTGATTCTCTAAAAGGAAAGTCTGGGTTTACAAGCAAGAGCTAATTACTGGCCTGTGGTATCACTGATGTCAGGTCAACCCGCAGAGAAGGACCAAAGCATCCAGCCAAAGTTTGCCTTTCACAACCACCAGATTAATGTGTTGCTTTTAGAACAATGTGGACTCCATATACACATATAGCACATGCTGAATGCCACATTGTTTGGATTTCTTGTGCACACTGTTGAGTAATTCTACCTGAATAAAAGTCTGACAGCAAAATGTTCAGTTACTTATTTACTCCTAAATCAGCAGCATTTATGCCAAATTAGGTGCCTTTAACTCTGAAGATTCATTTAAAACACAAAAAAGGAGCCCATGAGACTGTGATAAGAGAGAACAGAAAAGCTCAGATCAACTCAGAGAAAGTATGCTTTCTCTTTCCTAAAGCTGCAAGTCAGTCTGCCTAATGCTGCTGCACAAAGTCCAGTTTGTCACCCCCCAGCACTTGCTCTTCGCCAGTGTTTGTGTAGAAACCCAGGAGTGTGTGGAAAGGAGACCTCAGATCTCATTGATAATTTTGCACGCAGTAGGAAGAACCATGCTTTAAAAACCGCCTGAACAGAGAAAGTGATTCCAGTCAGAGTGGTGCCCACCCATAGCTTGAGCCAGTCAGCTGAAGGCAGTCACGCAGAGAGGAGTACTGCATTTTGAAGTTAGAGGAACAGGTCCGGCCACGCAGCAAATGTCAGACTGTTCTTCCTCTTCCTTGTGTCAACATGACAGAGCTGGAGCCACTTCTCTCGTGCCACACTACATCATTATCAGCCCACCTGCTTCACGCAGCAGGAATCAGTGGGCGTTCCAGTGCAAGGGTCAGCATGTCATTTCACTAATCCTTTCAAAACTGTGAAAAAATTACTGCGTCTGAGCATCAGCTGACATTGAGAAAAACATGGAACAGCCTGAGCCAGTACGGGTCACCTGCCTCCCTGATCCATTCTCAGAGAGGGGAGCTGGGGGACCTTACCTCCTCCTGACCTGAGGAAAGTCCACTTCTCCTCAAAGCAACCGCTTGTGGAAATCCTGTGCCTTACTTTTAAGAATCAGAAAGTTTGTTACAGACCTTTTCCTCAGGGCCCAGCCATAAGTACAGCTCACCTCCTTCATCCCATCTAGTAGCCAGGAGGAGAGGGACACTGCTGCACAAAATCCCAAAACAGCCACAGTTTATGGAATCACAGAAAGGCTTGGGTTGGAGGGACCTCAAAGCCCACGCAGTCCCAAGCTGCGCTGTGTGCAGGGCTGCACCCCACCAGCTCAGGCTGCCCAGGGCCCCATCCAACCTGGCCTTCAGTACCTCCAGGGATGGAGCACCACAGCTTCTCTGGGCAGCCCATGCCAGGGCCTATTGCCTTCCAAGTAAAAAATTTCATCCCAGCATCTAACCTCATCTCCCATTTTAAAGCCATTACTCCTTGTCAAATCACCATCCGTCTGTGTAAAAAGTCGGACCCCCCCTTCGTTTGGAGGGGTCTTACCTGGCTCCTCTCTCCTTAAGGAAGGACACACGGGCCCTACATATCCCCTCCCCTTAGCACCCCAGGCCCCCACGGCCAGGCATGTGACCCCCTGCCCCCTCCAGGTGGCAGCCACTAGTTACCTGGTTCCCGAAGACGGCAACGGAGCAGGCTGTGGACACCTCGCGGGGGCTAAACCAGACAGAGGCGATGCGCGAGGGCATGCCCAGGATAAAGACCTGCGCCAGGGAGCAGACCACCTGCCCCAGCACGGTGACAGAGAAGAGCTGCGGCCGCAGGCTGCCCAGCTTCACCCAGGCGCCCACTGCATTGAGGGCCGAGCCCAGCAGGGCAATGACGCGCAGCCCCTTCTTGTCCAGCAGCCAGGCCACGGGGAAGAGCAGCGGGATGTAGGCGAGCATGTAGCTCATGGACAGCCAGTCGATGGCAAAGGTGCTCACGCCATAGAAGCGCACGAAGACGTTGTTGATGCTGCCGTACTGGATCCACTGGAAGGCGTTGCACAGGGAGTAGCTGCTGAAGAGCAGCACCACGACCCAGCGCCGCCGGGACAACCGCACCTCGGGGGCAACCTCTGCCCCGCGCCCGGCCCCGCGAGGCTCCGGCGCCCCGCGCCCGGCCCCGCGAGGCTCCGGCGCCCCGCGCCCGGCCCCGCGAGGCTCCGGCGCCCCGCGCCCGGCCCCGCGAGGCTCCGGCGCCCCGCGCCCGGCCCCGCGAGGCTCCGGCGCCCCGCGCCCGGCCCCGCGAGGCTCCGGCGCCCCGCGCTCGGCCCCGCGAGGCTCCGGTGCCCCGCCGCCGTCCCGCCGCACCATGCCAGCCCCACTCCGGTCCCAGCCGCGCCCCCGGCTCCCCCTGCCCAGCGGCCGAGCACCTGGCCGGGAAACCCCGCCCTGCCGCCCCCGCCGCGCTGACTGGCTGCCGCCGCCCCTCGGCCCGGCCCGGCGCGGCCCTCCCCTCCACCGCTCCGCGCACCGCCCCTCGGCAGGGCGGCCCTGGGCGAAGGGAAGCGGCGCGGAGGCCGAGGGCGCCGGTTGCGTCGGTGGCGGTCGTGCGGGACGCCTTCCCCGGCCGTGCCCCAACGGGACGAGCGAGCGTGAGCGCTCAGCGTTGCCGTCTGTGCTGGCAGACCCCGTCCGAAAGTTGAGGTGCCCGTGCGAGGCGAAGACCTCGAGGGGCCGGACGGCCCTGCGCGACAGCACAGACGCTCGTTTGGGGGCAAATCCTGCATAAAGCAGGCTGACCCCGGCACAGGGGCTGCAGCCGAGCGTTGTGATGGAGAAAACTTTCGTAGAAGAAAGTCGTGGGATGTGCCTTAGGGCCTGGTGCCAGAGAGACCTCGATGGGCACAGATAACCAGGAATTGTGAAGGGAAGAACCACAGAATCATAGAATTGCTCAGGTTGGAAAAGACCTTAAAGATCACAGTGTCCAATCACAACCTAACCATACTACCCTAACTTTAACACAACCCTCCACCAAATCATGTCCCTGAGCACCACATCCAAACGGTTTTTAAACACATCCACGGATGGTGACTCAACCACTCCACTGGGGAGCCTATTCCAGTGCTTAACCACCCTTTCTGTAAAGAAGTGTTTCCTGATATCCAACCTAAACTTCCCTGGCGCAGCTTGAGGCCATTTCCCCTTGTCCTGCTGTCACCAGTGAGAAGAGACCAGCCCTGCTCTCGCTGCAATCATCTTTCAGATATTTGAAGAGAGCAGTAATGTCTCCCCTCTTCCCCAGACTAGCCAGCCCCACTTCCTTTGGTTGCTCCTTGTAGGGAGGATGAAGCATTTTCATTTTTCTCTTGGGGTGGCTTTTTGTATATTTTCATGATGTGGCACGCTATGAAATGAAAACATGCAGTGAGGTCAGAATTGAAACGTGCCAATTGGACTGAAGCAAAACAGTCCAAAGTGGTGTTTGTTTTCATCCTCACCAGGCACTCAGTGAGTCAGCCCGTGTTTTCCAGTTACTTCAGCAGCTTGTCACTCTGGCAGATTGCTGTCCACAGATCACTTACGATCTATAGTTCATTGAGTTAATATTGTGTTATCTGAATCATACGAACATTATTCAGCATAAGCTTTACAAGTGTGGACTTGATCTCATGCTAGTGTTCAACTCCCCAGCGTTAAACAAGCAGCTCCAGCTTCGCTTGGAAAAAGGTGAGTGATATCTTTAGGACACTGTATTCCTGAAACAAAGGTCACAGGTGAGAAGGTGATGTTTCTTTGGCTTGTATTTACTTTGTAGATCACTAAGGCTTTTAGACCCATTTACTGTTAGGTTAAACTTCCAAAGTCACACCAGGATCTGAACTAAGGCAGAAGAAATGACAGATAAATTTGTTCTAATAAATGTGTATAACTTAAATTTGTCAGGAGTGCAATGAGTGATGGTGATGCAGAGAGCACAGAAGTTAAATGGAAGAGGAAGAGGATTGCTGTGACCCAATAGCTCCTTAGTCTGAGAACTCTTAGGATACAACAGTAAAATAGTATAGAAAATTAACCTCTATGTTCATCCAATCTCTACAGGATTCCCAATAATACTGAAAAGGAATCAAAGTTACCCAGATGTTGTGTCTCACATCAGTTAAGAGTGATGAAAAAAAAAAAAAAAAAAGATCAAGAACAGAAATAAGTAGGCAATTTTTAGCACAACATACTAGGTTTGCTCAGAGGAGTGTCATTTGTTAATAATCCTGAAAGCAGAGGGAGGAGCAAAATTTGCAGATGGTGAGACATTATTTTTGTGTTGCTCAAGACTAATTTAAATGTCACCTACATTTTTTATTTAGGTCATACAACTTTAGGACTGTAGCTTTAGCCGCCTATAGCTGTGTTGCATGATTCATGTGTAAACCAGGATAAATCCAGAATATTGGAGTGATGTCCTATATGGAAATCTGCTGCAGACAAAGAGCTCTTGGCAGCAGAAAGGAGGAAATCAGTGACCATCTGGGCTTGAATATTGTTTTCAGGCTTGGGTCACAGAAATGAGAGGGAAAAAGTGGAAAGAGTATAATGAGAAAAATGAGCAGAGACACTGTCATACGTTAGGAATACACTGAGGACAGGCATATTCCTTCACATAGCTAAAGAAGAAAAAGGGCACAAGCAGAAAAATCTGTAGATATATGAAGGGAATAAGAAATAACTTTGGTCCTCTTCCTCCTGCCAACCCTATTCCAAAGCACAGTCAGAAACATTCTGTCATCTCCAGTTCCCTTCTAGTCCCACTTCCAGCTCCAGATTTTCTCCCTGAACTCCTCAGTTTCACCAATCCATCACCAACAGAACATTCGGAGCAGAGCTTGCCAACCAGGGAGCCTCTTACTCACAGCAAAGCACTGTCTTTGTCCCATCAGAAGAGCCAAACAGTAAATTAAGAATGACTGAAACACAGACCGTAATGAAAATAACAGCTGAAAGCAAAAGAACGAAGGCAGCACTCGGACCCTGGTTACTGGGGTTACTGGGGTCTATCAAGTCAGGCAGCCCTGAATCCCCCACAGATGATTTAGTCCATATTTCTCATCAGTACAGGCTCACATTTCCCAGAACCCCTCTCCTCTGTTGCCAGGGCTGCTCGGTTTTGTTTCTGGTTCTGTGAACTCTTCAATCACCCCTTTATATCATTAGCCAATTTCTGGACAAAAATAAAACTCCTGTGCTTTGCATTTCTTCCCCTCTTCACTTCTGCATCTGTTTCTACTCAGATAAACCTCCTTTTCTTCTTGAAGCAGCACAGCAGCTGCCTTTGGATTTCCCTAATCACAGCATCTTTATGTAAAAACTTCTTAGCCATGAAAAATTATTTATATTTCAGGACAACCCCTTGAAGAGGGTTTGAAAGGGAAATGGATTTAGAGGGAAATCTCCTAAGCAGGGAAGTTGACACAAGTATTAAGAGAGGTTGCAATATTCTGTAGCCAAAAATATCTGCGAAGGTTGGAAGACACTAAGCCAAAGGCAGTTAGGTCCCAAATTAAAGGTAATGATGCAGGCCATTGGATAGAGCCTGGCATCTCTAGGTTCCCTTCTGACCTCAAAGAAAGAACTTCTGACACGCTTAGAATGTACTCTGTGTTGCTGACCAGTGAGTATGTGAAGGCCATTCTGTAAGGACCAAAGAAAATGCTTTGGAACAAGCTTAGTTTCCTCAATAAATGTAACTCTAGGGATGATGGTGGCAGTGACAATCCATCTGAAGAGTAATTCCTTGATGCTTTTTCCCTTCCGCATTGAATCAGAGGACCAGAGAGGAGGTGCCCAAAAGGTGAAGGCTGGTGAGGGGAAAAGTGAGTGCTTGGGGACGGAATCGTAGAATGGCTTAGATTGGAAGGGACCTTAAATATTACTTGTTCCAGCCCCCAAGATCCACTGGACCTCCCAACCAGGAAGTTCCTGCAGAGACTTCAGAAGAAGCTCAGGCTCATTTTAAATAGGAAGCGTGCACATTCATGTAGGACGTCTGTTGCTCTCAAACTCCCAGCAACGATTTTTGCCTCTTAAATCTTATCATTGCACTTAAAAGATTTTACTAGCGCAGTTCTTAGGAGGCTTTATTGCACTCTGACTGGTGGGATTACAGTCCAGAAATGATATCAGAAGATTTCCCAGCCTATCTCACACTGTCTTTCACAGAAGGGAAGATTACAAGATCGCTGTTGCTGCAGGTAAGTTGAGCATCAAACTTCTCAGAAGAGAAGAAAGAGAGAGAAAGCTGGGTGGCACATCAGTTTGGGCTGATGACAGTGGCTAAGGAATACCTTTGAAGGCATTTCAGCCTGGAAATTGCAGACAGAGAAGTATGGATTCACCAATATGTTGCAGCAATCCCTTCCAGAGTAGCACACGATAGCGTTTTGTGCTGGATTCCACGCCCGGTGCTTTAGTGGTAGTCTTCAGCAAACAGCCACTTGTATCAGCAGAGCAAGCGGCAACTCTCACACGCGCCATGGCGTCCCAGCGCCGCCGCATAGGACAGCTGGCAGGGAGGGGTGCTCAGCGGGATGCCGAGGTGGCCGTGCGGGACAAAGGCAGCCTTGTTCCCCGACGGAGCAGGGCAGGCTGCGAGCCCTCTGCTGGCACCTGCAGCTGCCTGCATGCCGGCTGCCTCCTGAAAGCAGGGCCCGGGGCGCAGTTTACAAATGCCGTTAATTATTTTGGTTCCCTTGACCTTTATGAATCTTTCCTGTTATATTCCACATGTATAGATCTGGGGACACGGCGATGGATAGCTACATTTATAAAATTGCAGCGTGCAGGCCCTGCAGCATTCAAAACTGCAAAATTTTCCTCTACACAAAGCGCAATGGCTTGGCTGAGCAATCTAGTATCTCATTCAGAGAAGAGTGCAGACCTCAGAATGACCAAAGCTGTTCAGGAAATAACTTCAAGCCTCAGAAAGCCCTGGTTCCTCAGATATGCTGATTGCTGCTTAGCTCACACCTTGGGACACAGTGTGTCACGGTACCTCTGCACAGCCTTCTGCAACAGCTCTCAGCTTTCTCTGCCCGCTCTCTGATCTGGAAGGATGAGAACCGGCTCTAATCCAAGAGCTGTGGTTTGCAAGCTGCACTGCTTCAGCTTCTAAGCTCATCTCTCAACCTTTGTTTGCGAAAGGCTGCAGGGATAGACGTAGCTGTGAGGACAGCTGGGCAGAACCTCTGTGGCTCCGTCACTGGAGTCACTGCCTGTCTCCTCTGCTGTGCATCAGGCATGCACATGCAGCCTGAGCTTCACTTCACCCTGTGCAGAACAGAAGAAAAAAGAGACAGCAAGACTCAAAACTCAGCCACAGTCTAGATTTACATCCCCAGTCCAGATCAGGGTCACAGATTAACCCCAAATACCAAATGCTCAAAGTATAGGAGCCCTTCTTACTCAGCATCCTCCAGGCTCATCACAGTGAGTCATACCAACGACAGAAAAAAAGATTTTCATTTCCTAATGCTTACAACTGGCATTAGTTGATAATTGAAGAGTGCTTGGAAACAGGTATGGCTCGGTGCCAAACTCAGGCATCTTCTTCTTCCTCCACTTCAGTAAAAAAGAGAAAGGACAAGGACATGAGCTGGGGTGCCACACCATCATTGTTGTGGGGAGAGAAAACTTGGCTAGGTCTTAGGAGTCCTAAGTTGGGTCTCTGAATTCCCTACAGTTTGGTAGGTGTCTGGTTAACCTGAACAACCTTACATGTACAAATGTTGCTGCATCAGTGCTCAGATCCCCTCTAAAGCATTAATAAATAAAATGGCAACACATGGCAGAGCAGGGACATGGGGCAGCCAGCACTGTGCTGTTTTCTAGGAAAAAGTCTCACCATTTCACTCTACACTTTGCCTTTTCTCTTCTCCACAGTTCTTGATTCATAAAAATACTTTGTCTCTCAGCAGTGATTCCTGATCTTCTTTGATCTTTGTGTACTGAAACACTAGCATCCATTCTGCACCCTGTGTGACAAGTGTTGCTTTGGAAAACATACTCATTGCTTCCATGGGCTGTTGCAGGTTCAGTATGCAGGAAATGCTCCTCCTGCTGATGCAGGCTGGCAGCACCAGTACTTTGGAGAGAGGCTTTTCAAAAGGAGCTTGTAAATACTCTGAAGTCACTGCAAAGTGGGCAACACAGCTGCTGAGCCTGTCCTTGGCCAAACTGAAAGCATGTGACCCTCCTTCTCTTCTGATTCTTCGCAAAGGAGACTTTGGGTATCATGCCTTCTGCTCCCTGAGAGAATCAGTTCAAATGGAGGACATCACAGTGACTACAGCTGGGAACAGAGCAGTCTGGTGCAACAGGATGGATGCACCTGCCTTGGGCTGGCTCTGTTCCTCCTCACCTCGACACCTACATGTTGGGAACCTGCAGCCCAGCTGAGGAAGATGGAGCAGGAAGGGAATGCCAGGCATAAAAGATTGCCTTGGGCTTCCCATCTGTGAGATACATGCAGCTTACGTCAGCACCGGGTGTCGTGTTTTTATTTATCTAACCACAGAAGCAGCCCTGAAATGCTGAGACTGAGTGCTTGTACAGTGCTGAGTCTGTGCTTTTTGAGGGGATATAAATGAAGGAAATTGCTGCACTCTCCATAGTCTGTGACTTGCTGTCCTGCAGAGTTGCATGAGTGCCTTGATCCATAAGAGGTGCTAAGATTAGTGAAGGACATAAAGGACAGCATGAACCTCTTGTTCCCTCACTCCTCTCTCCACCTCTGATCACATCAGTGTTTACCACATACCTCCATGCTGTCTTGTTGCAAAGACATCTATTTGGAGACTGCTGTCACTAGGGCTAGAAGAGCAACAACAGCAGCTGTCACCCAGTGCCACCTTCCCCCTGCTCTCATCGCCCTCACCCCTCACACATCAAGCTTTCTGCTGGCCGTGCCCAGGAGCTGCCCACAGCAGAGCCCCAGCATCTCTAGAGATGCTCTCCTGGGAAGCATCCTTTCTGAACCTGGAGCCAGCTGTGCAATATCAGAGCTAATCAGAAAGGTTTCAGAGCCAACAGAACTCAGCCTTTGCCCAGCAGAGGCCAGCACAAACACAGCATTTCCTCATTCTTTGCTTGCGATGAAGAGTAACCTTCCCGTCTGGAATTCCTCCACTCAAGGAGTTTCACTGCTGCTGGAAGCTCTCATTGCTATTTGGAGGAGCTCTTCAGCAAAGGCCTGCATCGTGCAGCAGAAGGGCACTGTGATATGGCCACAGCTTGGCCAGGTAGCACCAGACCCCATGTCTGCCTGTACACCAGGAGCAGCAGCACCCTGCTCACACACTGTGTGCTCAGATGCTGGCTGAAGGGCCGGTGGACCTGAGCAAAGATGATGTCCCAGGCTTTGGGTGTGGATATCTGTCTCTCAGGGAGCCATTTTTCATAACAAAAGAAGACAGCATCTTAGACACCCAAAAATAACCAGAAACAATGGGGAGGTCAAAACCCACTCAAACCATGAAAAGCATCTTCTGTGATCAAGTTTTTGAGGGCGGGACTGGGGCAAAGACAAGTCAGATTGGGAGATGTTTCCCTTAGCATCCATATCTGGTGTTGGGCCAATGCTGGGTGAGCTCAGCACTGCCTGAAGGGCGTCCAGTGTGAAGCCCTGTGGAGGCAGGGCACCCTGGCTGGTGCTGCCAGGACTACTGTTTATGTTCCTGAGAGGATGTTGTTGCATACCCGTCTCCCAGTCTCAGCACTTACCACTTATTTTCATTCTGAGTCGCAGTAATAAATCGAAGACGTTACCAGTAGTCTAGCAATACTGTGGGCATCTCGCAGAACCCCACCCAGGCTGCAAGATTTCAGGCCTTGAAAGCTCTGCAACAAAAATATTGCCCTTATAGCTGTACGGCACACATGCATCAGGCTGGGACAGATGGTGCTTTCTCATTATTGGTGGCGATACTGCTGTAAGTCAGTGCAAACTTTGCCGAGGCTGTTGCATTCTCCATCCTCCGATCCAGCATAACCCACTGAGCACAAGGGCATCAGAGCCCTAAGAAACAGTAAGTGAAAAACCCAGGGCCAAACCCACAGATGCTGGAGGAGCAGAAACTGAGCTTTGCAAACCTGAGCTCTTGAAGAGCTCAAGTTGTTTCTGCACGGTCGGTCTAAAGGGTCAAATCCCTGTGAAATGCAGCCTGGGTAGCTCCAGGCAAGGCCTGTGCAGGGAGCAGCAGCAGCTCTGGCCATGGTATAAAGGGATGACGTGAAGCTTACATCAGCAACACTGCTTGTGATACCCTATGCTGAAAAAATAGCAGCTAGTGTTTCTCAGGGAGGGCAACAGTTGTGAGCCAGCATTAGCATCAGGACCTCCACTGGCAGGTGGACTTTGGCCTTGTGATTGTGCTGATAGCCAGGCTGGGGATCCTGGGGTGCAGAGTCTGCCTGTACCACCACTGACACCTCCACTCAGCATCCCTAACAGGACCATGCTGCTCTGCAGAGCATACCCAATGCCAGGTCCAGCCCTACAGCAGGGAACAGCCCATCTCCCCCTAGACCCTGCCTCCACAGACCATTGTTCTAGCAATGAGATGAATGAGATGAGTTTTCCCCCACTGCCACTCCAGCTTCCCTGTGTCATGCAGGACCTTCAGAGTGGCTGACCCTATCTCAAAAAACAAAGCACGAAGCATTTTCATTCTTTATTTTACAAAAATAAACCAGTTTCACCCTGGTACTCTGTGTCCCCCAACCTTCCCCTCCACCCCTGCTCTCATTCCTATGCCTGGAGCTCCTGATGCTGCACGCTGCAGCCAGCCACTAGCACAAGGGCAGCCTGTGATGTCCCCAGGCAAGAACCAGGGAACAGCTGATGCTGAATTCTCCTCTTTCCAGGATCCAAGCTGGAATCCGCCTGAAGATGCCTGCTGGTGGCTCTGCCATTTCTGCACAGGGAACAAGTCTTGGACAAAGTCACTCAGAGTACACACTTTGAGAAGGGGTGTCTGTCCGTTCGCCCCTCTCCAGATGGAAAAGCAAGCCCCACAAATTGGTTCCTGGCCGCCCCAAGTGGGCTCAGTGCTGGAAGCGTGGGGAACTGATGTGGGGCTGGTGGAAGGAGTGTGCAGCGTAAAGCACCTCCGGGGGTGGGGGTGGGGGCGATGCCAGGATGGAGCAGAGCGGTTCGTGGGAGCTCAGCACCGAGGTGAAGTGCTTCATCTCCTCTGTCAACTGCTTGATCTCCCGGCGCAGGGCTGCGTTCTGCCTCTCCAGGTCTTCACTCTCCTGGGGAGACAAAACCACGGGGGCTTCCTTAGCTGCAGGTGTGAATGGGGACGTTGGGGGGGATGGAGGGGGGAAGAGCAGTGCGAGTACAAGTGGGGCTGTAGGAGCTGCCCTGCATTTGAGCATGTTGCAGCATCATGGCCTGGGACCCCTTCTGATCATGGAATCATAAAGGTTGGAAAAGACCAGTAAGATCAGCTAGTCCAACCCTCAAACCACTCCCACTGTGCCCGCTAAACTACGTCCCCCAGTGTCACCTCCCAGCCCCTCCCAGCCGGTGCTCTCCAGGAGCAGAGCTAGGGTCTCGTGCTCGCACCTCTCAGCCCAGCACTTTCCAGAACAACACGTTTCCGGCAAATTCAGCACCGAGCGGCAGCAGGGCAACACCCCCTGCAGCAGGCTGGGTGCGATGCTGGCGGCCCGGGCTTACGAGAAGTGCGCCCGCCCAGGCTTTCTCGCTCCCTCTCACGCACATGCACGCTGCTGGCCGCTTCCCGGGCCGTGCGGCCGGGGGGAGGGTGCGCCGAATAACCGCCGTCTTTAACCAGAAAACCACCTGCCACAGGAAACCTGTCATTGCCCTGGAAAGAAAAGACTCACTGCTTCCTGCTAGCAGCCGGGGAAACCAGCGGCACGGCGGGGAGGAGGGGGGAGACGCTTGAGTCAGAAGAAAAGAGAAACCCGGGCCTCAGAGATGAATTATTACTGATATTAATGAGAATAACAACAAAGGGGCTATGCTCAGCCTTGCCTCAGCAACCCAGAGCAAAGCACGCCCTTTGCTAGTGAGAGGTGGGCGGCTCCAAGTGGGGCATCCCAGGTACTGGTGGCCATGCAGCAAGACAGAAGGAAGCAGGGAGCACTCTGGGAATTCAGCCAAAGCGGGACCTAGGAGAGCTGCACCAGACCCCCGGAGAAATGAACTTGTCAGACCTCCACCACTGCACTGACTGCTGGAGGTGCCTGCTCTCCACACACAGTGTAAATGCACCCAGCGCTTACGGCACTAAATGGGCATCATCGCATCATCTCTGGGATGTGACAAAATGTTTTGTCACTGACGTCAGGCTGTGAGCTGACAGAAATCACCTTGTGGCCAGGAGCTCCAACCTCACTGTGACCCATTCACCTCAACACAAGCTGCAATGCCTGGGGACAGATGGAGCTGCTGGCTCCTTGAAAGCACTTCAACCCCAAGTTTTCCGAGCAGAACTGTGTAGAGGCACCATTCCTCATGCAGAGCCCACCAGAGACGGAGGGGACTAGGGATGAACTGGAAAAGCCTTAGCAAAAATTCACCATCCACTCTCTACTTGCCTCCACGTGCTTCTGCATCAGTCCCAGATCCCAGCTCACGGGAAAGGAATGAGTCTCTGTTACTGATGTCATTTGAATATTTATCTGCTAAGAAAGTTGTCTGGTGTCTGCCCTAAGAGCAGCCCAATTCTTGGTGCAAGTCAGGATTTTCCTGAGGGAAGATGAAAGCCCCTATCCGTCTCTAGGATTGCCTAGGACAGAGCATCAAGCCCAAGGAAGAGTCTGTCTCCACCCCTTGAATGCGCAGCTCCCAGAGCCATTGCTGCTGGCAGAACTAATGAATGCAGACAGCCTGGAGCCATGTCACTTCTACTAGAATCATCCACTACATAGGAAAAAGTGAGGTCTCTGTTGTAAAATCAGCTGCAAGCACGGACTGAGGTCACAATGTGAGAGGTAAGGCTCAGGAACTATACCTCAATTCTTTCAAAAAATGAAGACTTGGGGAAATATGAAGACTTCTAAGTCAAAGGATATTTTTTTTGAATGTGAACTTGACTATCGCACTTCAGAGGGACAACATACTTCAGGGACAAAGATGGCTCTGCATCCTGCTCACCAGCAGCCCAAAACACACAGGACTGCATTTATCAGTGCAAAATGCAAAAGGTGCTTGCCCCTGTGTTCCAACACTGATCAGATGTTCCTGGCCAAGTGCACACAGCAAGAAATGGCCATCCCTCCTGAAATGTACGTTCCTGATTCACCACACTGGGAGGAGCTGCAGAGTGCCTGTGGTGCCACAGGGTAGAATGGAACAACAGGGGTGAAACCAAAGCAGGGAAAATCCATGCTGCGCAAGAAGAAATGCCTCCAGGTACTGTATGGTGTTCAGATATAAGAAGGGATGCATGCTCTGCCATAGGGATGTTTTAAAATATTGGAAAATGATTAATAGTTTTTCATCTGCATTGCGCAGCATTTCAAAAAGGCTTGCTTATATGCTTGTTGCATCACCAAACAAATAAGTAACAACATGAAGCACGAACCTGGGAGCCTAATGAACCTGTGCTTTCCCGTGCAACCCTAATGAAGCTGTGCTTTCAAAGAGCTTCTGGCTGAAGCATTCAGAAGAAATTAAGGGAGGAAATTGGTCATGCCAAACTGAGAGATAAAGTCTTGATATTGAACTGCATGCTAAACTAAAGGCTTCAGTGGCCATCACCCTTTCTGATGGGAGGTGACAATAGGACCTGCCAGGCATGAATCCTGGCAGCAATGACCCCATGGGAAAGGCAGACATGGTACCAGTGACACAGAATGAGTCATCTTGATTGAGCCTAGAGAGGAAACCTGTAACATTTGGTAGATGAACCAGAGGATTTCACTCTGGACCTGCTGAAGAAGGAGTGTCCCTGAGCATCTCAGTAAAGGAAAGCTGCCCATGCTATTAGCACTGCCTCCAACACCCTGCCTTGGCTCCACTGCTCCTGTCCTGGCTCAGCCAAGTACCTCCAATCCTATTCCCCCAGGGGAGAGCATGCTGTCCCCACTGTGAGCCCTCCATGCAGGGAATGGAAAAGGCTGGATGTGCTCACCAAGTGCAGTGTATCTGCTTTCTGGGTCTGCCGCAGGCGGCTCTTCTGGGCAGCAATGCGGTTCTTCTCCCTCCTCTGAACTTTCCTCATGTCATCAGAAGAGTCCTAGGGAAACATGAGGCATGGAAATGACTGCAGCAACCCTCCTTCACCCTGCTTCTCCTGGGCTGGAGATGGGAAAGCAGCAGATAACAGCCTTGAAGCACAGGCTATGAAACGCATCCTCCTCAGCACAAAGGTAAAGTTCTGCCTCAGGGACATGTGATGCTTTTTACATCTCAGATGCCAGGAGAGGCAGATCTGATCCCCTAACCATCCTGGCACAACTGGGAGATGACTGCTTTGCCAAGACACCAGCCAAGGCTATGACTTGAGGAACATGGGCAAGGACTTCTCCAGAACAGAGAGAATTTGAGTTTCTTGCTCAGGAAACCTTTCCCTTCACTTCTCTGGAAAGATATGGCACTGCAGTTATTCCAGCTCCTTGTCTTTCCAGAGATGCATCCCGTGCTTTCCTTCTTCCATCCCTGTAGGTCCCAAACCCTCTTCCCACCACCCTTCTCTGTCAGTTTTGGATTGTTGCAGACCCTTATAGCATGGTGCAGCTCACTATGACGCTGCATGCTTAACTAGGCAGACTCTGACTTTTAGCCTTATCCCCAGATCTCCTTCACTCCAGCTCTCCCATCCCCGTGTTTGCTCCTTTCTGCAGTCCCTTGGCAGCAACAATCCACAGTGCTGCCCGTGGTGCTCCTGAGCAGAAGCTCAGTCTTGTGGTGCCAGGTCAAGAGCTTCGTGCAGCAGCCCTTCTCTGTTCAGATCTGGTCTTGCTGCTGCCTTCTGACAGTTAAAACCGTCATACAGATTCTTTCATCTTCTGTTTTCATATGGCGCTGCCTCTTTTGTGGACTCTCTAACATTCGCACCACTGCTCCCCCACAGGACTATGAAACTCAGCCACAAAAGTTATCTTCCCAGCCCATCAGTCTGTCCACATCCTCTCCCCCCCTCCACCCCGCCCAAGATCTTTTCTCTTCTTTGAACTTAACCGTTTTATCCTTGCCTTCGTTACCCTACCAACTTCATACGTGGTAGATCCCAATACTGCACCAAGCCCAGTCCCTTGGCAGTCTCTGTGCTTCATCCTCTTCTCGCCCAGGATGCCTCCCCATCCCTGGCTGCAAGCCTGAAATCACCAGCTCTAATCATCCCGGAGATTTCTGAACAAAGTCTCGGGTATATGCTGGTGCTGTCAGCACTTGGCAGGTGCCAAATGATAGCTATAATGAAGGTGATAGAAATATCTTTGGCTGGCAGAAACTAACACAAGCCCAAGACCTACCATTAAGGCACTCTGTACAATACTCTGTACAAAAATTCCTTCAGCCTAGCATCACTGAGATGAAAACCTTCTGAAGATGAATAAGAAGAGCAGACCCAAAGCAGCAGGGTTTCCCCTGGACCCTGAATGCTCTGCAAGGCAGTGGGAAGCAGGCAGGTTCCCCTAAGCATCCTCTTAGTGACACTGGACTCTGCACGCAGCCTCCTACATAGCAGTTAGCATGGGGCCCACAGTGCTATGGGGTCCGCCCTTGTCCTCAGTACAGCCCCAGCTCTCTGGGCTTCCTCTCCCCTACACCTCTTTCAGTGGGCACTGCTCCCAGCTCAGCCCCACATCCCACTCTCTCCACAGCAGTTCCTAGAAAACCCACCACATCATGTCATGCAGGCAGCAGCAAGGGATGCCAGGCTTCCTCATGGCCGCTTAGAGCCTCCTGCCAACCTGAAGGAGAGCTGGGGAGAGACAGGGAAGGGTCTCCATTTACCTGCTTGCTAGGAGGGGGGGACTGGCTGGAGATGCTGGAGTCACTGCTGTCGGAGCTGTGGGGCATGGCTCCTGTCTCTGGCTCCCAGGACCTCCTCGGCTTCCTTTGCACCTGTGGTGTGCCTGGCTTCCCTCTTTCTCCCCTGATTCCTCCTCCGCCTTGGGGTGCTCACTGGGCTCTAGCACTCCCGAGCCCAGAGGCACACTGTCCTTCTGTCCTGTGCTCTGCTGCTTCCTCTGCCTCTCCGCTCTGAGCTCTGCACCTTCCTTTAGGTCTCAGCCTCCTGTGGTTTCTCAGAACCTAGGGGATGTAAGCTGAAAGTCACGTGGCCGGAAACTTTAAGACGAAGAAGAAAAGTTACAGAAGAAGAAGAAGAAAAAAAAAAAAAAACACATCTGGGAAAAATGAGCTTCAAAATAGCCTGAAAAAACCCCGAAAAACACCTTCAAGCAGTAGAAAAACAGTAAGATGGGTTTTCTCCGAGACAAACAGCACAGATGTAAAGGGAAGAAAAGCCCCAGCCCTGGCTGCGAAACCAGGACCCTCAAAGGAGGGCAGCGCGGAGGAGTTGGTGTTGGGAGCCCCAGAAACTCCAGAGCAGGAGGAGCTGCGCACCCATGGTCTTATGAGGGCAGGAGGCAGTCCAAAGCTGGTGACCTCCATCACCCCAACCCTGCTGGGAAGTTCCAAAGCAGCCTCCCTCAACCCCACAGCCCACTCGCCTGTCCTGCCACCCCCAGCACTGCCTGCGCAAGTGTCAGGGGAGACCTGCATCCTCAGCCAGCGTCACCTAGATGCTGCTGGTACCATGACTTGTGTACGTGGGATGAGCCAGGCCCAGATGAAAACAAAAAGCTGAGATGGAAAAACATTTGGAGTTGTTGGAGGGAGCAGGAAGGTCCTATAGACCTTCAGCTAGAGCTGAGACCTGATTGTCACTCCGTGCCACAGTACAAGCTTGTCCATCTTGGGTACATGCAGCTGTTGTGCATGGGTCCTGGCTCCCTGCTTCCTGCCTGCTTCATTCTTGCCCTCTCTCACCATAGCCAGCATCAGAAGATGTGAAGACAGGAATATATATCACAGCATACTGGGTTTGTTTCCTTGCTATTTGCTCTCTGAGAGCACTCTGCTTTGGGCATGGCCCTATAGCTGCTGTGCTTCAATTTGCCTCACCCGCAACTCTGCAGATGATGGTGTGGGAGCAGGGAGAGAAACAAGACCATTCCTTTCCCAGTCATTTCGCAGCATTGGAGCCAGATGGGTGAGCGGGGCCGGGTGCCAGCAGGTTGTCCATCACAGATAGAAGTACACATCCTCAGAGCGACTGGATGCACACGCGTGCTGTGAAGGGCAGATATTGAGCAAAGCACAAGCCCACCCACAGTAACGCACTACTGTAGAAAGCAGCAGTTCGCAGTTCCCGCTCACCAGTGTTTCAATTCCTTCCGCTTTCTGCACAGGAATATCAAAGCACAGTGCAGCGCTGTACCCTAGCCCCAGCAGCCTGTGCTTTCACAGCCCCAAACCCACACGAGTGCCCTGTGCCAGGCATGGTGAGTGGGTGCTTGCAGCGGGGCAAATGACCCTTCAGCTCTAGCAGCTCGGGGTCATGCCCACTGCCCTGGGCAACCTGTTCCATGCCCAGCTCCCTCTGGTGAAGGACCTTTTCTTAACCCCCCACCTGACCGTCCCCTGACGCTGCTCCATGCCGTTCCCTCAGGCCCTGTTGCTATCACCACAGAGCAGTGCTCAGCTCTGGCCCTCCGCTCCCTGCAAGGAGCCGCAGGCTGCCATGAGGCCTTCCCTCATCCTTCTCTCCAAGTGGAGGTGCACAGTCCCTACCTGTGAGCAGAAAGTTTGCTTGCTCAGCACACAGAGCTTCTCAGAGTCCCCAGGAACATTGCACTCGCAGGTCGCTCGCTGATGAGAAGAAGGGCAGATTCAGGGCTGCCAAGCTGCTGCTGGCAGACAAACCATTGAACCATCACTTCACTCACTGCCTCACTACGTTTCCTCTGAATGCTACAACCCCGCACAGTGCTTCTTTTGCAGGAAGCACACTGTTGAATTCCCACTGTCCAGAGGAAACCCACACTCCTCTGGCATCAATCACATCTCATGGATTACCTGGGCTCCCATCCACCACATCAGTAGTTCCTTCACGCCTTACCTCAAAGGCTCTACAAACTGCTGTTGCCCAAGGCAGGATGCAGAGAACTCCTTCCTCACTTGCCTCATCCTTGGGCAAACAAGCCAAATGCCCTCCTTTGGCAGCCAGCAAGCCCAGCAGCTGAGAAGCAATTCAGCCAGGGACAAGTAGTTGGCAGGATGTAGTTCTGGAAGCTGGGAAAGCAGGCACAAGTTGGGCAATCATTACTATGAAAACTCATTTGATCCTCAAAAGGAAAGTCTGGAGCTACGTCTTAGCTGGGCTCTTTTTAGCAGCCCAGGGCTGATAGAGGAATCCCAGCTGGCAGCCTACCTAGGAGCCAGCCTTTTGACCCCCATGCTTCATGTTGGTGACTTAAACGCACACTGTGAATAGCATCCCCTGACTTTCTCTCTGGGATCATTTAAGTTTCTTGACCTTAATCACAGCAGCTGCAAAATCATTATCAGCAGCGCTGAATGAGCTTGCAACACGTGTTAGGTCACTGCCATGCCAGCAGACCTACGGAGCAGGGATAGTTCTCAGAGGAGCGTAGGGGAAGGATGGAATCATCTGGTTCTGCATCGGTCCCTGCTGAAGGCAGTCCCATTACCTGAAGCGTGCAGATGATGCGAGGGCAGAGAGGTGACAGGGACTGGAAGCTGGGGGTTTGCATGACCTCAGCTACAGAGAAATGGTCTGACAGCAACAATGTGCAACTCAGCAAGAACAAATGCAAATGTAAAGCAACGCAAAGTGTATAGAGAAGAAGTGGGGAATAACCAGCTAGGCAGCAGAACAGCAGGGAAAAGTCTGGGGGTTACAGAGCCATCTCAAAGCAAAGCGTTGGCAGCAGCGCGGAGCTGTGCAAGCAGGCAGGCAGCAAGTGGGTGAGGGAGGTGAGGGGATGGCTGCCCCTCCCAAGGGGTGAAAAAGCCTAGAAGAAAATAACTGATGGGGTGAACACACCAAACACCTGCATGAAGAAGAAGGAGCGAAGATGATGGGTCCACTCAGTCTAGAAAAGAGAACACCTGGGGGCGAGCGGAGGGTGGGGGAGGAAGGAGCTCTCTTTAATATGCTGTAATGGAAAGAGTGGTCAGCTAGCTGTTTTCTGTGCAGCCGGCGCCAGGCTTCAATGGCAGTGAGAGAGATTCAGGTCAGAGTTTAAAAAGAGGTCAAAGTTAGAAAGGCAACGCTGTCCCTTTCACACAAAGCGGTGAGGAACAAACCTTTGTCAGAAATGGTCCAGGTTTCATCCTGCTTCTGTAGGACAGGCTGGAGAGAGATGCTCCCAGGGTTTAAATAGTAGTTATTTACAGGATAACTACTAAGAGAGCACATTGTGCATCTGCCAGGCTTTAACTGCAGCCTGCCCCCACACCTCCCCATGCACACTGCTTTCTCAGGAGAGAAGACTGCTGCAGCTTCCCCATAAACCTACCGCATCCATCTCACTCATCTTCTTTGCATGAGCACTCAGTGAATAGTGCTATTTAAAAAGCCAGCATAGGGAAGTTAATCAGCTTCAGCCTCCTGTAAACCGTGGGGGTTGCTTCTGCTCCACATGTAACATTTTATGCAAACACCTTCTCACAATACAATCACAACAATTTGCATATATTCCCCATCCGAGTTCAAAGACTCTTGTGTGGGATTCAGTGCTGATGAGTGAGTGGTGGTGAACGAAGGCCTCACACTACCTGGCAAGTTTCTGCAGCACAGCATCCCGTCCCAGCAGCACAGGCTACTCCTATCTGCACCAGGGCAGCTTCCCCAGCTGGCAGGACAGCCTGTCTCTATCCTAGGATTATATCACCTGTGCTAAGGTAAGGGGGAGCAGGAGAGCCAGGGCTCCATCCCACTGAGTTTATCCCACCTGAGTCACACCAATCACCCATCCCACAAGCACAGTCCACAATGAGCACAACCTCATCATCTACAGGAAACACATACATCCCAAATGAGTTATAAATGACAAGAGTAAAATCAAGCACTCAAAAGTACAGAAAACTCAGAATTAGCTCCCTTAAGCACACTGCGTTTGCATCCATGTGCAATGTACTGTTCTGGGCTGGGCTTTATACCTGCAGTACTCATGGAGGTTCCTTCCTTGGCATTGCTGCGTTACCTTTATCCCAATGGTCTGATCCCACTTTGATGTCCTGTTTTCTCATTTCTTCACAGCCTCTTCCTAGTGCTAATCTCTTCAGCATCCCCAGGTGAGTGCTCGAGGACTGTTAATGAAGTTGTTTCCTCATCCATCTTTCCAGGTAAAGGGGTAGAAATACTCCTGTTTTACAATTGCAAAATGACAGATAAAGAGGAATTTAGCTCATAAGTATTCATTAATTTTGGACATTTTAGCCAATTAAAAACTAATTTTTCTGGCTCGATGTAGCAATTCATTTAACCAGACCCCAGCTCCTGATGTCCGTGGCTGCAGCTGCAACCTTTTAGATCTTCCACAAAGCAGACCTGACAAATGAGGAACATATGGCTGCTCCTGTGAAAGACTTGCTTATGCAGCTCACCAGGTCACTTTGGGGCAGATTCAGCTCTCTCAGAAGGCACCAATGATCTGCCCAGGAGACCTTCTTTCTTTCTGTAGTCTCTCATTTCCTTGTCTGGTAGGAGTATCAGCCCTGGTAAGAAAGCAGGCAGTAGGCCAGCTCTCGGTCCATTCCAGCAGTGGTCCAGCCTGGCTGATGAAGATGTGATCATCTAGGGCAAAAAGCAGAGGTAATCACGTGTATGAGACTGCTGAAGTTAGGTTGCCCAGGTAAAGCCATTTCTGGCAGTGTATAGCTCTTCTGTACCTGTCTTTGCCACTTTTTTGAATGACTTTGGTGTACTTTCTGTGCGTCCCTGTCTATGCATCGCAAGAAGCAAACTATAGAAACTAATCTCCACATGTTTGCTCTCCAAGACAGGGTGCCCAGCAGAGCTCAGCAGGGTCTGGCCTCCAGCACACCCCAGAGCTTCAGTCTTGGGGCACAAATAATGTGTTCACACCAGGTTGCTGAAGGGATCAGCCACAGGACTTAGCAGCTCATGAGCAAGCACACCACTTGGGTGTGTGCTTACATGCCTCTCCAGGTCAGCAGATTACAAAACCTGGTGTGGTACTGAGAATCTCAGAATTGCAGGAGCTGGAAGGGACCTCTAGAGATTGTTGAGGCCAATCCCTTGCCAAAACAGGTTCCTTACGACAGGTCACACAGATAGGCATCTAGATGAGTCTTGAATATCTCCATAGGACACTCCACAGCCTCTCTGGGCAACCTGTTCCAGTCCTCCGTCACCCCTACTGTAAAGAAATTCTTTGTATGGAACTTCTTACATTCTGGTTTTATGCTATTGCTCCTTGTCCAATCAACACAGCACTGAAATGAATCTGGCCTCACCCCATTGCCTCCCATGCTTTAGATCCGATCCCCTCTCAGTTTCCTTTTCTCTAGGACAAACAGACTCTCAGCCTTTCCTCATCTGGGAGATGTTCCAGGCCCTTTATCATCTCTCTGGTCCTCTGTGGGATTCTTTCTAGACGATCCCTGTCTTTTTTGTACCAGGGAGCCCAGAACTCCACACAGTAGTCTAAATGTGGCCTCACTAAGGCAGAGTAGAGGGGGAGGATCACCTCCCTTGACCCGCTGGCCACGCTCTTTTTAATGCACCCCAAGATACCATTGGCTTTCTTGGCTACAAGGGCACACTGCTGGTTCACGGCCAACCTGTTGTCCACTGTGACACCCAGGTCCTTTTCTGCAGAGCTCCTCTCCAGCAGCTCCGCTCCTCTCCAGCAGCTCCTCTCCTCTCCTGACCTGTGCTGATGTATGTTGTTATTTCTCCCCAGACACGGCCAAATTTTCTCCAGTTGCTTTCTTCAAAGCACCCAGTCCCTTTCTCACCAGGAGCAAACCTGACCACTCAGCCCACTGGATGAGCATGCACCTGGGGCTCCAGAAGGCCTATCCTCTACCTGTCGCTGGTAAATCAGGGCTTTTTTTCTTCCCCTGACAAGACACAGCCCACCATCTGACTTATCCAAGTGCATGGACACAGTGTGTGCAAGGGCACAGCTGCTGTCTGACGGTTTGACTCACCTCGATGGCAGTATCGTTCAGCAATGGTGGGGAAGGCCCGAAGAGGAAGGGCAGCGACCCGTTTAACCAGAGCGGCTGATCCACCCAGGGCAGGTTATCGGTGCTTGCAAGGGGCTGCAGCCCCAGTTTCCTTTATGTATTTCCAGACCATGAGGCAGGAACAGTGCATGGCTGTGCAGCCCCACACACCTCAGGCCCGTGCTAATGGTGCAGTGGGTCCAAATGAGCATCAACCATTTTACTCCTAGGGATGGCTGCAGCTTGACAGGGTCTGATCCTCGCTGGGCACTTCTGCCATGCCCTGGGGCATGGGGCGCAGGGGCAAACAAACACATTACTTGTCTCCTAAATTAATGCATGATTCCTTTCAAGCTCACCCTCACCATCTGTCCAATCCTCCCAAGAACAGGACACAATATGTTTGGGGCATGTTCTTGCAGCAAGTAGACTCCAAGATGCCCTTCTCAGCAGGGAATGGCTGAACAGCAGGACTGCTCCAAGCACGCTCCCATCCCAACAGCAGCTTCTTCACTTTCTCCCTTTTTTCTTCACTATTTCACCCTTTCCCCCCCTCATTTCTCAGGATCTCATGCCCAGCAGTGCCTGGGAGGTGGGACAGGGGAGAAGGGCTGCAGCCTCAGCCCCAGCATGAGGAGCTGCTGCTGCTGCTGACAGCTCCCACTGTAGCTTCAAAGAGGGGACAGAGAAAGGCAGAATCTCCTTTCCTCACCACTTCATCTGAATCCCAAAGCATGTGTTCAAGAGCCTTGCCATTTCCTAACTTTTTTTAATCCAAACCCTCGGACCTGAGTTTGGGCATCTTCATTTTTCATGAGTACCTTCGGGCACCTTGTCCACCTGCACAAAGCAATTAGCTGCTCTGAAAAGTGTGTCAGTTTACCAGTTTGAAATGAGTTGTCTTTCCATTTCTTTGAACATCTTGTGAGGGGGTGAGCAGGGGAACAGACTTATCTCTAAGCCAGGCATTGCTCTACACATCTCTATCATGCGGCATTTCATTAGTTTCCGCTCTAAACTACTGGGACTTTTAGTCTCCACATAGGGAAATTTTCCTATGCCACAGATTGAGGTCAGTGCCCATCTTTGGACGTCCCTCATTTTCACAGTGGGGCAAGTAGAAGTGACACAACACATAAGGCAAGATATCCCACAGCCATCTCTACTGTTATAATAAGATGGACATGCTCTCCCATTCCCAT
The DNA here is from genome assembly GCF_905368555.1 of Meleagris gallopavo. NCBI lineage: Eukaryota > Metazoa > Chordata > Aves > Galliformes > Phasianidae > Meleagris > Meleagris gallopavo. Next base: position 37,925,908 of record NC_139408.1, on the reverse strand, counting down.
TCCCTAGGCTCCATCCCTCTTTCCCCACTGCTGCACAGAGGCTGGGTACACCAGATGGGCACTCCCAGTTTGAGCATGGCTTTGAACCCATTTGCACCCTCACCGTGCTGCGTGGCTGACAGCCAGCGCTTGGCCATGTTCTGAAATGTGGTGAGAAGCAACACCGAGGTGCAGCAGCCCTGGCATGTGGTGGCCATCAGGTAGGGAGATGCCCGTGCACTTGGCTCTGTGCAGGCAGCGAGACCCAGCAGGCACTCTGGCACTCCATACTGCTCCTAAAACCTTGTTCACATCAGCCAGAGACCTGATGGCATCAACTGGCAGCAGTGGCTGCAGAAAGCCATATTTCAGCTGCCCCTGTTGTGAGAGGCCCAGCCAATGCTTCACTGGTACCTCAGCTTGCTACACAACCAACATCTGCAGCCTGGAAGTGATGAGTGCGTCAGGTCACATTGCTAAGGAGGAAGATCTCCACCAAAAAGGAGAGATGTCTCCTCTAGCAGATACCTACAGAAGTGCAGCAGTGACTCTTCCTGGCACCCACAGGGTGCGCCTGTGTGGCAGATCCCAGCAGCTACCTGCTGAGAGGCACCTGCTGATGCCCACATACCCCCTCCAGCACACTGCCTTGGCCAGCTCACAGGGTTACGGCACTCAGCAGCACTGCACAGTGCGCTGCCAGCAGCGACCAAAAGGCACACGCTGGCCTGCCTGGAGGCCCCACCAGCACCAGGGCAGACACAAAGCCTCACCGCCCACCTCCTCCTGGCAGCCCCAGCCTTGCTGCCGGAGGTTTCCAGCAGATCCTCCTCAGCCAGCGGTGTTGCTGGAATCAGAGCACTGGCGAAGCCGCCACAGGAACTGCAGCGTCAGGAGTCAGGACTTCCCCCGACAGCGATACAGATGACAGCTCAGCAAGTTCATTCTGCAGAAACTAGATAACATCAGCTCAAGGTGGTGGTTACTGGCAAAGGATCCTGTTCCTGAAGCTTCATCTGAGACGTGACAGGCGGCAGCGAAACCTCACTGTCACACATACCCAAACTCTGCTCTTGCTTCGAGCCACATGGGGCTTTGGAAGTAGCACTAAGTGCACACTGGGTGCTTCTTCTTGCAATGCTGAGCCTGCACCCTCACTTCCAGGCTCTGTCTCCGGGCTGGAGGAAGCAGCGGGTGGATTCTCTCGCTCCCTGCAGCCATGCCATGCTGGTGGCCCTGCTTCAGCTGTGGGCTGTGCTGGCATCACTCAGAGCAAACCAGTACCACGTGAACCAGTTTCCGTGTCTTTTGGTAAATATCAAGGCTGGGGATTTCTAGGGGTTGTTTTCCAGCCAGATAAGTAGAAGAACCAATAAAGACAAAGATAAGTGAATACCTGCTGGCCTCGGCTCAAAAGGAAACAAGAGCGGGTCATTGTCAAAGGTTAGCTGACACCACTCATCGCAGCGTCATGGAATCACCCCGAGAAAAGTAGCGGCCGATGAGGCTCTCCCCAAAGACGGAAATGGACAGAAGCCCGTAGGTCCCCTATGGGCCTCAGCTCTCCCACGGCCGCGCAGCCCCTCCTGCTGGCGGCCCCTGGCAGCACCGGGCTTGGGGTACCACTGGCGTGCCGGCGTGCCGGGTGGGCAGCGAGCTGACTTTTGGGAAGCAGCCTTCGTCTTTTTGAAGTGAAATCCCCCATCATCAACCTTCCCGTGGGACTCTGGTGGAAAGATGACACCGCCACCGTGCTTTGGGTTTAGGAGCTCCACGCTGGCTCAGAGCAAGGAGCAGGCTGGCCCAGCGCTTGAAGCTGGATAAGGGCTGGACTCAGATGCAACACTACAGGCCTGGCGGGCTCACATCTGGAACGTGCTCCTGCTTCTGCACATCCCCAGGAGATAGCACTGTAACGCATCACTGGGCTGCAGTCCAACCAAGTGCTCTGGAAAAATAATGCCTTAAACTGAGGGGCAATCTCTTCGGCACTGACCAAAGTGCAGCAAAAGGCTGCTCTGAAGACATACAGGAAACAGGCACATCCTGTCTTGGCACTGCTGGGGCTCAGAATGCTTCTGCCTGAGCCTTAGGAGGAGGTGCTGCACATTAAACCAGCACCATTCCACTGCTGCTGCCTTTGCTGTCTGCTGCCAGTCTGCTTGGTTTCAAAGGACATCTAATATTTCTCTTTCAAGCCAGCTGTTTTCATAGCAGGAAGTTTCAGTGCAGCATGGCTGTTGGCCAGAGAAGGGCCATCCATTGCCTGCACTCACAGCAGTGCACAGGGTGACAGTGCGTGGGAGTCACATAGGCCCTCCATGTAAGGATAAGCATGAGGGCTGTCCAGGTGAGCAAGAAGCATGCGATGACTGTAGTTGGGCCATCTGATGTCCCATAAGAAGCTTGCTCTCACCAGGAAAGAGGAAACTGATACGTGGAGGAGCCTGGAAATTCATTACCTTCAATACTCTGCAGGGGAAAATAAACTCCTGAAGAGAGAAGCAGGACTAGAAAATGTTTTGCAGCCTCTTTCAGCACAGCTCAGTGAGAGCCATTGCATTCCTTAGAAGTGCCAACATTGGCTCACTGTGAGAATAGGGTCAGGCCTCTGCCACTGCTGCAGGGCAAAATGAAATGTGGAGCAGAGCCATCCACTGCAGTGGGAGCCAGGCCACACACTGCCTTTCTTCACCAGCTTTGTTCCAGATCCCTTCCTTGCACGTCCCTCTAGCACACCTCAGCCAGTAAATCCTCCTGTGGCAAAAACTGCCTGTACCAGATCCAACATACCTTATGCTAAATAAGGCAGCTGACAGAATTCTGGGAGGTCCCAGTGACAGAAGTTATAGAAAGGGAGGGGAAATCCAGAAATAAACAGGGAAGGGGCTAATATTAGACACTGCTGGAGATGGAAAAGGAGACTGCAAGGAAATAAATGTGCACCAGAGAAGTTATGCTCAGAAAAGGCCACCTCCTGGGCTCTTACCAAATTTAGGGTGAACTTATCCTCTCCCCAACAATACTTCAGCATTACTGGGTACCAGAGCTCACAGTCTGCATGAAAGTCTCCTCATCCACCCTGGTAAAGGAACTGGGAGAAGACAGGGTTCATCATGGCTCCTCTGAGACAACATGCACCCCACCATTCAGTGGTGTTCCATGAGTGAGATGAAGCCTGCCTTGCCCACAAGGTGCCTTCCCATCGCCTTTTGACTCAGAAACACACCTGTATAGTGACAGGCATTGGTTATACACCTGAGGATACCAACTCCTTCAGTCCCAGTGAGCCCTTTTGTCCTAGAACCTGAGTGCCACTTGGCTGATTACCTTCTATCCTGCACATCTCTGTGCTCAGCACTGGCAGGGCTCAGGTTTCTCAGAAAGCTGGGACCCAGCGGAGGCCCACAGGACCTGTATTCTGCCTTCTTTCCAAAGGGATCACCACCACTCTGAGGCTGCGACAGCTACCCTTCCTCTCTGTCTTCCCTAAAGGGGCTCAAGCTTGGTACTTATGGCTGAACCCAGGAAGAGGCAAGGACGAGATCGTCTCCCACATCTTCCACCTTTGCATTTCCTGCCTGCAAATCATGTCCTGCCTGCCCATTAAGGTACAGCACCAGGCTACTGCTTGACTAACAGCCATCAGAGCCACCTCTGACGTTCTCAGCTTCCCTAGATGAATGCCCTCAATACAGCTAACGCCAAAACAGCTCTGGGATCAGCCTCCCATATGGCCAGCACAGTCAGAAACCCCATGATTGCCATCATGGGGCTGAGCTCCAGCCAAAGCCCACCACAGCCCGATCCAGACAGAGCACAGGAGGGCGAAGTACATAAAGGTAACATTTACTGGGAGATACAGAACTGAATATTATGAAGGACATACATGGATGGAGGCGGCAGCGGCAGCACTGCAGAGGGCTGCTGGGCCCCCATCCCAGCGTGCTGGGGGAAGGAGCCCACTGCCAGACAGGTAACACAATGGAGATAACTGCGGCATATGCGTTTGTAACAAACAGACCATCGTAACATACATTTCTATGGGATCACATCTAGTGATTATATAAATCCATATAGAGATCGCCGTATAAAAACTTTGTAAAAAATATCTTTAAAAAAAGTGTAAAAATGTGCATTCAAAAGCACGGCCGACACGGACAGCTGGGCTGTAAACATTATACTGAGAGTGTGCTTGTGGGGGGCGCCTGCGCCACCGGGCCCCAACGGGCCTGCCACCGGACGGGGCGCGTCAAGTGTCTGCGGTTCTGCAGCTGGGTTCCGTGCCGAGTGTGCGCCGGGAGCGGCAGCAGCCTCTGGGGATGGCTCCGGCAGGCCACGTCCCTGCGCCCCACGGGCGCTCTGAGGGCTGTGGGGAAGAGGGCCAAGTGGGAGGTCTTCTCCCGCCTCCTCCTTCGCTGTGCGCCGTGGGTCCCCAGGGCCACAAACAGGCTGAAGGGCTGTGATGAGGTATCACGCAGAGGTTGCCCTCACCCATGCCACCAGCCCTGCTCCTGGGTTCAGCCACGGAGTAGACATTTGACAGATTCCCAATCTTCTCTGTCCCCAAATTTTTTTTGGTCCATAGTTCCCAAGGAAGCCCATCGGGTCCTGGATGCACCAAGCCTCGGTGCACAGTTCTTCATACGATACATACATTAGAGACCCCGGAAGACCCCGCGCTGGTCTCCTCCTCCAGTGCCACCTTCACTTCTTCTCCAGCTGCTCCAGCAGCGGGTTGGCTTCACTCTCGGGCGTCTTGATGCTGTCTGTCCGAACGATGCAGGTGGGACGGTGCCGGTTCAGCATCAGGATCAGCTGCTGCCTCTCTTGTTTCAGCTCTTCTATCTGGGCCTTCAGTTCAGCATTCATGAGCTCCAGGCGCTCAGACTCCTAACATGGCAGAAACACAACCACATGTGACTGCTCCACGAGGACAAGGTGCAAAGAGAAATACTTGCCAGCAAGCCACCACTACTCGGCCCTTGCTGTAAAGGAGCAGCCTGAAGACATGCCAAGACTTCGGGCTTCTCCGAGCAGCTCCTACCCAGTCTATTATCTTATGTCAGGTTAAGGAAATAGAGCTATCTCCTCGGACAGGGCTCTGCTGCACTACAGCAGCCCCATGCCTGGCTGCTTTCCACAAGCTGGGAAGATGTTGGGAAATGAACCTGCATTTTCAAATTTTAAAAGGTTTGTCTCTCTGTCTGCAAAGACCTACCCTTGTGAAATGATACAGCCATGTCGTTTGGCCGTATCCCACCCGCCTTACCAAAAAGCAAGGTGCTAGAAGTGGTTTTTGTCTAGAGGCTACAGAATCACAGAATGGCCAGGGTTGGAAAGGACCTCAAGGATCATGAATCTCCAACCCCCCTACCACATGCAAGGCCACCAACCTCCCCATTTAATACTAGACCAGGCTGCCCAGAGCCTCATCCAATCTGGCCTTGAATACCTCTAGGGACGGGACATCCACAACCTCTCTGGGCAGCCTGTTCCAGCACCACACCACTCCTTCTGTAAAGAACTTCCCCCTGACATTCAACCTTAATGCCACCACCAGAGGGCATCTGGCCTCTGAATGAGGAAACCTCCTGGAATTTGGGCACGGGGCCAGCGGGCATCCAGCCATCCTGTGCCACACTCACACAGTGCTCCTGCTCCAGCACAGATACAAAGAGATATCAGAGCCCTCTGCCCCAAGTCCACCTCCAAGTCAGGGCACCCACCCGCTGCAGAAACTCCGTCCTCTCCTTCTTCTTGTTACGACATCGCGCTGCTGCTACTTTGTTTTTCTCCCGGCGCCTTTTCCTCCTCTCCTCTTCCTCATCAAGCTGCAATGAGACGCACAAGTCCAGGTAAGAGAATCAAGAGGGGCATGGCAGGAGGCTGGGAGCCCCTAGCAGCCCTGACACTACTCTCACCAGCAACACGGTCCCATCCTCACCAGTAACCAAGTACGTTGCTGCCAGAACAACATAGCTTGTCACATATAGACATCTAGAGGCACCATTCTGAGTATTCAAAGCATCAAACACATACCTACGGGCAGGATGCAAAGACACCTGGAAGAGCTTCCCAGCTGAGCCTATTTGTTGCCCACTTCCAGTGCGCTTCCAGTGCTCCATCCATCCTCAGTGCTGGTCAAGTCACTGGGCCACTTCAGCAAGCTAGGGACAGATGCTGCATCCCTGCTAAGGAAGCAGGGCATGGCAGCGCTGCCTGCCATTACTCAGTTGCTCAGTGTAATCTGATTCAAACCACACAGACAAGGCTAATAAGCCCTATGAGTTGAAAACCCATAATCAAAATACTTATGAATTTTTACTACAAAGTCTGTGTAAGTGGCCTAGGGCATGCTTACACCCAAGGACTCAAACCAGCTCCTTCTCAAGAAAACTCTGAGTGCCAAAAAATCCTTCAAATTTAGCATCCCGTGGCACTTTGGGACACAGATATAGAAGAAAGAGAGCCCGTTGTCATTAAAGACCCACAAACAATCATCCACATTTGGCCTGGGACTCTGAAATTTGAGATTTCAGAGTGCGCTGCCTCCTTCCTACCAAGTGACATCCCACAGCATAATCTTTTCAAATATAGCAGCAGAAACATTTACTATCACTTCCACAGCCTACCTGCATGTTCTTTTAGGCAACTCCAGTTTGTCAAGGCAGCATCCTCCTTTCTCTAGCACTCCCCAGGCGAGTGTGATTAGAAGGTATCTCCTAGTGGAGCCTTTCACAGCACACACCATTTGAGCAGCCTAATTGCTCACTCTTGGGCTTAGGGACCTCAAATGGAGCTGTAGATCTCCAGGACAGAAGCCACAAAGTGGTGGTGAAAGTGAGGGCTGCCTAAGTGTCCCAGAAAAGTTACGCTGGTGGTATCTGCAGGAAATGAAGGCTGCAAGGGCCATTGTCTAATCCAGGCAAGCTGCTAACATTCTTGTAGTCTGAGTCTCACTAATCAGAATATCTCAACGTGACATGCAAGGATGGGATGAAACACTGTCTGGGCAGAATTAAGTAAGCTGCATGTCTAATCTTTAGAAGACAGTGCCCAAGTTTCACAGCACTAATAGCTTTTGCATCTGCTGTACCTTATTTCTCAAATTATACCAAATTTGCAGTGGTAGATAGAGAAAAATAACATGCAAAGTCCGTGCAAACTGCACAGATTTCCCACAGCGTCGGGCTGCAATCACTCCTCTGCCACAGAAGTGTGTGGGGTCTTGTGCACTACACTTGGGAGAACCAAGGAGGGATCTGCATACCAAAGGCCAGTGGTGGCACCGGAAGAAAAGACCACGAAAGCCCTAACTCCATGCCCTATAACAGTGCAATCCTCGCTGTCTCTCTGGAAATGCCTACATCTCCATACCAGTTGGTCTATTCAGTAGCAGTCAACCAACTCTCCTCTGTCCCCTTCAGCTTCCCCAGTACCTCACAAAGCACCAGCAAAGGGCCGTGTCCTTAGATAGGGTCCACAGGGATAACAGAACTTGAACTCCTGACTCCGCTTTTTGTTGCCCACAAGTCCTGTGACTTCAAGAAAGCAGCCTTCTTTCCTTTTGAAACCTCTGTTTCATCTCAAAATGGTGACATGGCCCTGGTGCTAGAACTCAGCTCAGTTAGAGGCACAAGGGAAGATGATGGAGCATCACTCCCCCATAACGTGTTGCAGCAATCAATCTGCAGGTGAGCCCTGTTGGTAGGAGGTTTTGTGCTGCCTCCTGAATTGCTCCTACCATCAGCATCCAGGACAGAAGCTGGCATCAGTGTGAGAGGCAAGACTGCTGCCTCCGGCCCAGGGAACACATCCTGTGTGGGTACTGGAGGCAGAGGAGCCTGGCAGCACCTTTTTCCAGCTGCCCCAGGAGGAGCACAGGCTGCCCAGCAAGGGTTCCCACCTCCCCCACATCAGTGCCCAGCACTCACTGGGAGAGCTCTGCATGCTCTGCCACTGACAGACACCCCATGCCAGGGGATGCTGCTGACCACAACACAGAAAAGAAAGCTGCCTGTCCTCCCTGCATAGGGCAGGGCATGCTGGTGCCCAGGCTACTTGGGCTCCCCACTCCCTACAAGAAGAAAGCAGCTGCAGGCTGCATTGCAAAACTATGCGTGGGTTGCTTCTTGGCTACTCGTGGAATAAGCAGCCACTGCTTCAGCTCTTCTAGGCTTTTGCTGCAAAGCCTGTGCCAGGGACGCTCCATTTGCCGTCCTCGACTCCTTGGCTCCACAGGCCATGCAGGGGAGGAGGCTGCAAGGAAGGTGGAAGTCCAGGGGCTGTCAGTGGATTTCTCCTCGTCTTTCCTCCACACAATGTCTGAGCAAGCAGCTTAGAGCACATTCAGTACTGTTATGCAGAGCTGGTGGGACTGCATGCCCATCCCCACAGGCACTGAGGGCACACAGCTGCTGTAGGGCCAGCTCTGAGGTGCCTCAGAGGGAAGGAGCTGTGCCGTTGGAGGGCAGCACACAGCCTAAAGACTCTCTTTGCTCCACAGCACATACAGCCATGTGAGTATTGCACTGTTTGGTGCATGACATGCAGGCATAACTTTACTACAAGTGCTGCTTTACTATAGGTATCAGGCCTGCAGCTGCATCCTAATCACATCCTTTTCCAGTGCTAGCACATTCCCAGCCAGCTGCAGGGTTTCTCTGGCTATTGCAGATCAAAAGCTGCTACAGAAGTAGCAGACTGGGGCCTCAAACTGAGGGATTTCTGTTTGCAGGCAGTGGGAGATGCAAACACTCAGCAGCAGTGAGGATCAAGAAGCCAGCTAAAACATGAGCCGAGAACACAAGAAAGATGCTGTGCAGCACCAAGGGCTCATGTCCACCAGAGACAGGAGGAAAGCAATGCACAAACCCTCTGATAGCAGCCTTTGGACTCACCTCGCTTTTCACAGGCTGGGGTCTCTTCCCAAGCTTCACTTCCAGGAAGTGGAGTGGTGAGATCATGGCCCCAATGTTGCGGATGTCGGCGTATTTCAGCTCCTCGGCTGTCAGGGCGGTGCCAGGCAGTCCCGTCAAAGGGCCGAGCCCTGGCAGTGCACCGGCCGTCAGGGACGGGTCGGGGATCTGCCCGGGCATCATAGCAGGGGCAGCAGCTCTGCAGGCTGGAGAGAGAGCAGGACATGGCCCGTTACTGCTGGCTCACAGCATAGCACACAATTCCATCAACAAAGGGGTGGGAGCAGGGCAAAGGGGGTGATAGTTGTCCTCTGCTCTGCCCTCGTGAAGCCCCATTTGGAGTACTGCATCCAGGTCTGGGGCCCCCGCACAAGAAAGATGTGGAGCTGTTGGAGTGGTCCAGAGGAGGCCATGAGAATGCTCACAAGGCTGGAGCACCTCTATTGTGAGGAAAGATTCAGGGATCTGGGCTTCTTCAGCCTGGAGAAGAGCAAGGAGCTCAAAAGCAGAAGGAAGACCAACTTTTTACATGGTCTGATAGCAATAGGACAAGGAAGGCTTTAAAATAGAAGAGGAGAGATTTAGGTTAGATGTTGAGGAGAAATTTTTTCAGTCAGAGGGCAGTGAGGCTCTGGTACAGGGTGCCCAGAGAAGCTGTAGATGCCCCATTCCTGGAGGTGCTGAAGGCCAGGTTGGATGGGGCCCCGGGCAGCCTGACCTGGTGGGGGCAGCCCTGCACATAGCAGGGGCTGGGGCTCAGAGGGACTTCAAGGTTCCTTCCAACCAAGCCTTTTTGCGATTCTTATTCTTATCCACATGGGAAGTGGCCACTCCTCCACAGGGATGGCAAAGGCAAGGAGTGAGCAGAACCTGGCTGACAGAAATATATGAATCCTGAGAAGTAGGACGTGCTACTGACCTGCAGATTAAGAGAAAAGACCTGAGAGGAAAAGCACCAGAGAAACATGAACTGGCTGCAGTGACTTACAGGATAAACAGTGACGTGGTCCTGTGGACTATTGGCTTTGCCAGACCTTTCTCTGGAGAAAATCGTGGTTTGCCCTTTGCTGAGTGTTGGTGAATGAGTAGGTAGGTAGCGTACAAGAAGCAAATGGCATTATGAGAACCACAACATGCCTTAGGCTGAGTGCCTTGGACAGGCTGAGCCTGCTGACTTGGGGCATGGCACATTGGGATCAAGGACAGAACAATGAAAAGCCTGCTACTGAGCAAACATCTTCCAGCACAAACACGAGGAAACAAAGGCTGGAGGGGAAGGGAAACAGAGCAACGTGCAAAAAGCTTCTTCTATCAAAAAAGAAAAAAAGTACAGCTTGGGTGAAAATAGGACTGGGACAAGCTTTGGCAAGTCATTTATAGGCAGAAGAAAGCGGGTTACCAGGAAATGTGAAGAATGACTGGCTAAGAGATGAAGAAATAAAATTAGACCTAAACTGAGAAGCCTGCAGAGCTGGAGCTGCAGTACCAGCCAAAAAGCAAAGGGAGCAGGTGGCTGTCGGCTACAGCATAAGTACGTCTCTGCTTGCGTAACAGGCGTGGGACACTCTCAAGTGACCCACTTACAACATGCAGAGTCACTTCTGTCCACTCAGCAAGCATTCTTCTCCCACACCCTCAACACAACCACATGTCACTGTGTTTCTGTGCTGCTCTGTCCAGCCAAACTGATCCCAACACACGTGGGGCAGCAACACCATTCTGCCTGCACCAGGAAGCAGACAGACTGCAGCCTCAGCTCCTGGAGAGCCATGAAGATAGAGGAACTGGCTAGCAAGTGGAACTAAGACCCCACAGAGCCTCCATTTGAGGCCGGTCACAACACAGGATTCAACATGCATCTGTGGAAAGTGATGGAAGCTCTGACAGCAGACTGCCAGAGCCAGGAGATGTGTTAAGTCCAGAGCAGCATGCACTCACCCAGCTCTTTCTGAAGCATCTGCTTTAAGCTGCTAGGAGAGCAGGCAAGGGGCAATGCAGATATTTGGTCCAGGCACCACAGCTGTGCTAAGCAAGCGCACACACGCATTGCCAGGCCAGCTGCCACAGTTTCTCCACACTGGCCATTCTGGGTGACAGATCTGTATTGCCACCAGACAGCAAACCCTTGCAAAGCTGTGTGTGAGACATGAGTGATGGATCAGTGAGCACGGAATAGCTGAGGAGGAAGGGACCTCTGGTGTCACCTAGTCCAACCTCTGCTAAAGCAGGGTCAGCAGGAGCAAGCTGAAGTGTTAATCACCAGAAACAGAGACGCTACAGATTTCTTGGCACTGGCACATCTTCCTGCCCAGGAGTTGGTGTATTAATTAATGTCAGGAAACAGGAGATGAGGAATGAATGGGAAGGAAGGACAACCATACAGGTTAGTCAAGAGCACAGAGGCAAATGAAAGCTGCACAGCTCCTAGCATGGGTGCCATACAAGCCATCCTGGTGTGACAGAGCAAGGGATTTGCATCAGATAGTGCTTCTGCTATATGCTGTGAGCTGCCATATGCTCAAACCTGCCACCAAGGAGATTCAGGTGTCAGTGCAAGCTGTCCTGCAAAGTGTGCTCAGCAGGCAGCAGTGGGAATCAACAGGACTTGACAATCAGTGTAGTAGCAAGCAAATGCAGCAACATGGTTACTGTAAAGAAGCAGTGGCATGCTGTGAGTGGGAAGCAAGCCCTCTGCTTCTCTGGTCATCCTTCAGAAGCGATGGGAAAGGGCAGTGCTGGTATGCAAGGGGAACGCTGAGCTACAAGCTGTGGCCACCTCCCTGCCTGCCCTTTAGGCCCACATGTAGGCATTCAGAAAGAAAGCACCATCCTGCACTAGGCTATGCTCCAGGCAACCAAAGGCAAGGAGGTATGTGCCTAAATCCCTGTCATATGTCCCTCTCATTCAGCCCCAACTTGAACAGTTTGGACATAACAAAAACCAAAGAAATCAGTGGCAGAAGTACATGAATTTCAAAGCCTGCCTCCTGTAAATACTGCATGAGCCGCTTTAGCTCACATTAATCTGGGGCCTTCATTCACCTTTTCATACGTTTCAGGCTGCGACCTGACTTGAGTCCAGCGCTGGATGCTTAAATTCAATCTGGACTCAATGGACCACATTTAATTCACTGCTTTGCATCACAACAGCCAACTGCACCTACATGCTGGGCTGGACTGTGCAGGTCCTCTGCTACACAGAATTCATGGTGACATAACTTATGGGCTGGCTAATGATTGTGGAAAACATTGCATTTTATCTGATCCACCTTTTCCCTCTGCCTCTGATCTGGGGCCTTAATGTGCCTTGCAGCAGTCTAAGTGAAGGAGCTGGCCCAGTACCTACCTGACACTAAAAACTTATCCCAGACCCAGTTACCACACTGTCAAAGCACCATCACATGTACATGCACATCTGTGTAAAGTAAGCCTGAAGTTGTTCAAACGAAAGCATTAGTAACCACCTGGAAGAACGCGAACCTGCATATCAGAATGAGCTGAAAACTAAGTGAGAAAGAAGAGAATGACTCCCGTAAGTGAGATCCTGGTTAGGAGTCAGGAAGCTCAGGAGCACACTGAGAAGTGCCAAGAGTCAAGTTAGACCTTGGAGAGGAATGTAAATCATTCCCAGCAGGGCTGCAACCACAGAATACAGGAATGGAGAGACACCAACTCTCTGCAGAGCAGGGGCAGTGAGAACTAACCCAGCCCAGCCCTCAATGCCCCCCAACCCAGGCACTGCCACTCACTGCTCATCAAAGGGATTCTCTCCATCAACTACTTTGTTCCAACCCAAGTCTCAGATACTTCCACCTTTTCTGGATAACACTAGAGGTAAGGAGTTATACTTCAATCATGTTAAAAATGCCAAAGAATGTCATTTTATTTAACACTTGGTTTTATTTCTGAAGCATTGCTCTGGAAGATGCTGACAAGCCTGTCTAAAGCTCCAGCATATTTCTACAACATTCACATGTTAAAACAGAAAGAACAGTTCAGGATCTGAGTTTGACCTTCAAGCTGTAGTTTTTCAATAACCAGACTTTGCTGAATTTGAAGAATACAGCTGGTACACTGCCAGTCCATAATTCCTCTCTGGATATTTCCTTGCAGTGTTATTTCTAGGGAACAAGAACCAACTCACTCCTGTGTTCCTCCACTTTCTAACACCCAGCTTTAGCTGGGATTCTTACTAGATCTGTTCTTCTCATAAGTTATCATTAACACCAACTTTATTCTCCATACCAAGCAACCTTTCAGTGTCTCCTCACATGAGCAGAGAGAAATTGTGCCATCAGTGACATCTAGCTTGCTGGTGTCCCACTGCTGAACCACACAATTCCTGCATTGCATCAGCTATGCACTTGCACATGATAAAGCCAACAGCAGAGCAGCGAGGAGAAAGAGAATGTGTGTAGTCTTATATCTGACACTGCTATCCATATGATGCCAGCTGCTCAAGTTTACATTCACTGGAGCTGCACGTCCTGCATCAATGCTATTTATTATTGTGCCATAACATCTCAAGATGATCCACAGTCAGTGATGAGACAGAGGAGGCTTTCTTAGAACTCCAGCCCAATGATGAGCAGCTTGTGTCATTCAGTGCCCGCTTCAGCAACTAATCTTACAGCACAGATCTGGACAGCACATGATTCCATGGTTCAACATTCAGCTCGTACTGCTTCAGCTCTGCTCCTATAATCCTTGTCCCAGCAAGTGCTGTAACGGGGCCTGACCTTTGGCCAAATTGTCTGTAAACACTCCTAATTACCACAGTCACTTTTGCATCTTTGCTTTGGAATCACTCTCTCTCTGATCTCAGACCCGCACTCTATTGGCAAGTTCAGTTATTTTAGCTGCAATCGTATCTCTAAAAAGCTGACAGCAGTTCAGCTTCCTTTTCTCACCTTTCTTGCTGCATCTTTCAATGATGCATGACTCTGTCCTTTCTCCCCAGCCATGCCTTTCCGGTCAGCAGTTTGACACCAGCCAATTCAGCACTTTGCTCAAGGCAGCACACAGTGCTCCCCGTATTCCTCCCACAGCCTGGGTCTGGACTTTCCTGGGTCCAGCTGCCTCGTGGGAAGGCGCTTCACTGAGCTGCTGCTGTCCCACACCTTTGCTCAGCACTTCAATGACACTGCCCCTGCATCTACTCCTTTTCCTACAGTTCAAATCTTTTTTTGCTTGAGGGCTTTGTTTTGTGTTCTTTTTCTCCACGCTGATTTTGCTGCTGCTTTTTTTGGTGACTCTGAGGGTTAGTTGGTTTTGGTTTGGTTTTTTTTTTTAGTTTCTTTTTTTGAAGGAGCTGATATTAGCACAGCAGTTACAGCAAAAATCTGATGAGCGTAGGCACAATCCACGCAACCCAGGTCCCTGAGGGCTGTACTCCACGTGCTAGCCTACATTCGTGCTCCTCTGCCACCTCTTCAGTGCTATTATTACCCACTGACTAAACCCGGCACAGGAATGGCCACCCGTGCGAAAGCCATACATTCATTTCCCTGTACAGAAGCAGCCTTAATTTGTACCCATTGGTCCCCAAGTCCACACTATGCACCCTCGTTCACCCAGGTGTGCTGTTTGCTCCTTTACAAATCCGCTGCGACTGTTGTGTCATTGTGCAGAGAGGACCACAACATCACAAAGCAGGTTCTGACAGCCACACTTCAATTTAGATTGCTATTGCTGTCTTATCAGTGCTGACAGCTTTCTCAGTGACAGTGGGAGCTATTTACAATCTGATTTTCAGCCTCTTGTTAAGATGCTGGCTGTAAGTCACAGGTTTCTTCCAACACAAGCTGCACTGCACTCTGACATCTGCAGTGATTGAACCAGGAACCATTCCTATGCCCAGTCCAGCACATAACACTGCCAACCTGGGCTTCTGCCACTCGGTAAATACCAGCATGGTTCTTTTCTGCGCACAACAAAAAGCACAGCGATAAGGCCAAGCCTGCCCTGACAGCCCTCCCCACTGCCTGCCCACTGCTTCTAGCCAGGCTCCACTTGGGTGTCTGCCACTGCCCAGCAGCTGCCGCGCACAGGAGATCTGCCAAAGTCCACCAGCCTCCACACAAGCATCTTTGATCTCTTCATCAGTACATCAGCACTTCCATACTATTACCATTTGTACGTACAGCCTTGGAGCATCTACGTCACAGCAATCAGCCCTTCACCTGCTCATGGCCAACAGGCAAGAACTCTGCTCTGGAGATCAGAGGTAATGCTGCCATCCATGAGAAGCAGCATTTGGCCTGTAGAATGTCTTATGGCTTTTCTGTCATTTTTTACTATTTTTGCTCCTGGCTATAAAGTTTGCTCAGTCTGTATGTACATTGCATCCTTCCAGTTCCTTCTCATTGGCAGAAGGATGATTTATATGAAAGCCCTTTCCTGACATGCCCAACTTCTCATGCCTCAAGAATGCAACTTTCTAAACAAAGGCAGAGCAATTTGCTATCGCTTGCTCTGAAGCATGCTCACTTGCTTATTCTCATCTGGGCACATCTGGCAGGGGAGCCTGCACAGGGCTGAGGGTCACTGGAGCCCAGAAACACTTTCACTTTAAGGTTCATCACCTAGTGTGAAGCACCACAGAGCCGAAGGCAGAAAACCACTACCTCACATTCCCAGTGCCACGAGTATGCAGCCACTTCTTCCTTCTGTTGTGTAGAATGCAAAGTGCTCCCATTCCCAGGGGACTGGGACCTGCACAGCAAGCTGGTTTGATGTAGGCTGTGGGGTGATCTGTGGTACAGCACTGCCTGGCTTCTCCTCATCTGTATTTTGTAAGAGCAACAACCTCCAGTGTCAAAGGCCACAATGATCAGTATCAAGGTTATTTGCCAACCATCAAAACACAACAGCAGCCAAGCCCTTTGGTTGTAACCTGTCCTTTCAGCTGTCCATGTTCTACTGCTTGAAAACATGGCCGTAACCATTACTGTTCATTTATTCACCCATCTGCTGAACCCAGTGATGCAGAGGAATCCAACACCTGTCCCAAAAGCACTGCAGAGACACCTATTGGGTTGAACTGTGTCTGCACCCTCTCTAGCAAGGCTATAAGATTAATGAGTGTTACAAAGCATCCAAAGAATTTCCCCTTGCCTGAACACCAATTTGAGGCATGGCAACAGTATGGCTTACCAGCTCAGCATGCCACTTCTGCGAGCCAGACAATGCAGCGCCATGCTGCCACCATGCTTGACTTCCATCTCCAAGGGACAAACAGCTCCTGCAACCCAGCCCTGGGTTTGCACCAAAACAGCACCTATGCCCTTCTCAGATACCTCCAGCTGCCCATCCTGTTGTTCCCTCCCATAGGTAACCCTGCAGAGCAGGCAGAGTTCTGCAGGGTCTGTGAACACCCTACTGCGTGACATCTCACCCTAAACTACTGAGCTGCTGCAATCAGACTGCAGGGCCTCAATGCTAAGGAGAGGAAGGATCTTTGAAGGGCAGATCCTCAGGAGGTAGAATTCTAAACCCATTTCTTGAGTGGGAAAGGCCTGGCTCAGCTCTGAGCACAGAGCTGCACGCAGATGGCAGTGTGAACACCCAAGTCATTCCTAGTCAGAAGACTGTGAAAAGCTTTCTGACAGCAGCACAGACCTTGCTGCTTCCCTGCTCTCTTCCATAAGGGGGGCACCCATCTCCCTGCACCACGCCAGGGGCAGCCCAGCACACACAGCCTCCTGCCCTGCCGCAGCCTCCCCAGCTGCACTACACCACCGGGCCCCACACCTGTCTGATGCTGGGACTTATTCCCATTACGATTGGAGAAATCAGTCCTCCTTCTCCAGCATTTTACTCCATCCCTTCTCAGGGCATTAAAAAGCCATTGATTAGCATGATGCTATACCCCCACCACTGCAATGCAGTGATTGACTCTGAGCAACCTGTAGCAGTAGGAGGTTGCACAGCACCTAGCGCAGCAAGGCTCCTTGCAGCTACTGCAATTAATTATCTGTCTCTGGAGCAGGCATTTGTGGCCGACATTTACAGTGCCACACTGCACACTGGTGGGAAAGACAAAACAGGAGGGTAAAAGCTGTTCTATTCCTGCTTAGAGCAGTTGAAATGGAATCAGGGATGAGGGAATGCACTGACCTGAGCCGGGCTACAGCTCAGAGGTGAACAGCAGATGCGTTAACATCCCCCCAAGGCCTTCCACAGCCGCACATGGATAGGGTTGGACTCTTTCTCAAGAGACGACTCTCCTCGGGCGCAGAGCTCCAACCTCAGGGGACAAGGAGGGCTACAAACCCCAAAAAGCTATGTTCTGAATGCTGATATGGCCAGCTATGCTGCTCACTCAGCTACGGCTAGATGCAGTAGCTCTGTTCAATGGAGGATCACACAGATCTGCAGCTCCCTCTGCATAACAAACAGCCTGCAGCACTGGGTTGGTTTCTGGGCAGTCAGTGCAACACAACAATCCATGCAAGCAGTCCAGACAGACAGTACTAGGCCTGCTGTGCCTGCCCGATGCTGGGCTCACACTGTGGGACACTTTCAGGATGCTACACACCACAGCTCTCCCTGCCCTGGTCCTGGGGTAGCCAGGACTGACAGGGCACAGCCTCCTGCAGGGAGAAGACGCTTCACATGTTTGCAGCATTGTGTGCTGCCAAGTACCCGGCCCAGGCCATGCAGCTGAAGCAGCAAACATCAGCATAGTGAAAAAGTGTACAGCAGACGCTCAGCACCGCTCACGAGAGTGCAGCAGGGCACAATGCAGCAATGGGGGGCACAGGGAGCAGGAGGGAAGGTCTGCTCCTCTGCAGCCAGGAGCACAGCGCAGAGACTGCTGCATCCTGTAAGAAAGGTCATGCTCAGCTGTACGGAGGAGGGAGAAGCATCCACGGTGAGGAACAGAGCAGCAACCTGCAGTTAGCCAACCTCATTACATCTCAGGGACCCGAGGAACTGACAGCCAGCCACTGCCTGACACAGGGATGGTTTGGACAGCAGCTCCCACCCACGCACTCACCCCCACACAGAGAGCTTTTCTCATTTTTCAATCACCAAGAGTCATACGGAGGATGTGAACTCCAACAACCAGTATTCCCAGATGTCCCCCGAAAGCACTAACCAGCCAATTCCCACTGCAGCTCTGGCAATGGCTTCCACATAGAGTTCTTCATGCAAGTTGTCTGAAAACTAGCTAAAAAATCTCAGTCTGAGCTGCTGGAGCATTTGTTTCTGTTGAGCACTGAGTCCAAACACACACACACACACACACACACACGGTTTGGCAGTGGTTGTGTTCCAGGGCTGGTAACACAAGCCATGAAGCTGGCTGCCAAGACAAGCAACAGAACGAGCCAGGCCCAATTTCATTGGCCACCATACGCTGCATATGGCCCTGGAAGCAGCCAGCACTGTGTTCTCACCCTCCTTGAAGGCATAGGAGACCCTGTGTTTTCAAATACACCTCCACAGGGCCTTCATTAAAGGAAAATGGAAACATAATGGGGCTCTTGCTCTCTTGGTATTTCTCCCTTTCCCCCGATTTGCTCTCAAACCTATTTCCTCAGTATGGAAAAAGAAAAGTGCCTCCCGGAGCAAAAGAAAGCGACTTCCATTCAACTCCACGCCCGAGCGCCACAGCAGCCTCGGCACCGGGCGGAGGGGGTCGCAGGGCCCCGCTCCTTTCCCGGGCACGAGCCGGGCGCTGTCCGCACGGCACCGGGGGAGCGCAGACCCCCGCGTGCGGCAGGTGGAGCGCAGCGCGGCCGGCACCCACCGCCCCCAGGGCTGCTCCTCGCCACCCCCGCGGGACCTCGACCCCTTCCCCGAAGGCAGTCCCCACGCACGGCCCGGCCTGGCCGCCGGAGGCCCCGCTCCGACCCGCAGTCGGGGGGAGGGTGGATCCCCGCAGCGCTCCCGGCCCGGCCGCAGTCGTGCCCCCACCCCGCCCGCGGGCCGCCCCCGGGCTCCGCCGCCCTCCGCCGCCACCCCGGCCCGCCCGGCGTCCGTCCGCCCGCGCCGCGCCCGCACCCACCGTGCACGGGGAGCGGGCCGCCGGGGTGCCCGCGGGGCCCGGCCGCAGAGGCCGGGCGCGGGCTGCAGGCTCAGCCCCGCCGCCGCCCGGCGCTGCCCCGACTCCCGGGCCCCGCCCGCCGCCGGTGTCTGTCCCGGTGCCGGCCGCCGCCGGGGAGCCTCGGCCCGCCGCCCCCCGCCGCCCCGGTGCGCGCCTCCCGCAGGCTGTGGCGGGCGGCGGGGTGGGTTGCATCAGCCCCGGTTATATAGCGGCCCCGGGCTGCGGGGAGGGGTCGGGAATGCGGAACCGGCTGGGCTGCCAGCGCCACACGTCAGGAAGGGCGGGCGGGGGAGCGGGGCCGCGGGGCGGGGAGCGGCGCGCAGGGGTGGGACCAGCCGGCGGCCCCGGCACCCCCGGCACCCCCGGCACCCCCGGCCCCGCCGCACCGCTGCCCCGTCCTGCGCTGTGCCCCGGCCCGGCCCGTGCCGCTCTGCGCGGAGCCGGCCGCCCCGCGCCCCAGCCGGAATGCAGAGGAGCCGGGAAGAAGCGGAGGGGCTCACGGCTCCCCGGCCTCGCTGCTTCGGGCCCCTTTCATCGGCACATCCCGGGGGCCGCTGGCAATGCACGCGGATATCAGGTGGGGACGAGGGAGCAGCCGCGGGACCGGGGCCTTCCCGATAACTGATTTGCATGGATGCCAATCTCTTCCTTCCTCTTTCTCTCACCGCTGGTCCTCTCTCACCTGCACCTGCCAGGCTGCTGGGGAAGCACGGCTCACACGGCCGGGCGGACCCGCTGTAGGAACTGGATGCACCCGCATTGGTTCCCAGAGCAGCTCCATCTTCCTGCTCCAGGCTCATCGGTCATCGCTCCCGTTCAGATCCCACAGAGTTCCTTTCTTGGCACCATCACGCTGCCCTTCACTGACAGTTCCCCGCCATCAGCACATCCCAGTACCTCCATCTGTGTCCCAGGAACAGCTAACTGGGCAGTGCAGTTGGGACTGAGCTGGGGACAGAACTGCTCATGACAGGACATCCTCGGTCGTGCTATCCTACTGCAGGAGACAGCAACCGAGCTGTGCAGGACACAGCACCCATGTCTTCATTCCTGCTCTCCTCATGCCATCAGCTTTCTGATTTGGGAGAGGCAGAACGCTTTCTATATACACCTCTGCACACAACTCCAGTGTTTCACTGATGGCACCTCACATCAGCGAGCAGCGCAAGCTGCAGTGTGTTTTCCCATATACATTCCTTCCCCTCCCTGTATCAGATAGGACAGATTTGGTAGCACCTCAAGCTGGAAGGACCCTGGCATGGCTGACAGACAGAACTCCCCAGCAATTCATGCACAGCTGCCTTCAGGGCAATGCGGGGAGCAGCAGGTCCAGCCAAACCCCTCTGTTCAGCCCCTAATGACTTCCCTCTCTGTTCAACCCTGCAGGTGCCCTCTCTCAGGGGCACTAAGCCTCCATTATGATAATCTGGGTTATCCCTTACTGCAATTTCTTTAACTGTTTTGGGGCCAGCACCAGGGAGACATCCTTGCTCAGGGTAGCACTTACGCACGCTTGAAGGGACACACTTGCATCATTCTTTCTGGAGACGAGGGTTCTCATCTCACAGGGGAATTCTCCTTGCTCTCACTGCCGCTTATGCCAGAACTGTTCTTTTCCCAAAGTGGGTTTTGCTCATGTAAACACAAAACATGTTTGCTTTCCAGATATAATTTCATTAGGGCATAGGAATTCATTGAGAATTTGCGGTTTCAGTGGGTGAAAGTGAACAGAAGAGCCCCAGACAAGCAGAGTGCTTGCTGCGGGATATGGAGCGCTGGGCAAGCACAGCCACTCGACTGGGGCTGCTCAGCTCCACCACAGAGACAAATGAATCACATGGGAACAGCAGCACCTGCAAGGGAGCCGTGAGAGCTGGGGAAAGGTGATGTTCCACGGCACAAAATGCAGAAAGTTGTCAGTTCCTCTGTCTGCAGGATGGCTTCCTCCTCAGACCAAAGGGACGATCTGCATATTTTTGTCCCAAATAAAATGTGTGGAAGGTGAAGGCTCCTGGATGTGGGAACAGAGCCCAGCAGCACAACATGAGGATCAAGAAGTTATCAGGAACACAGCGAACTCTATAGCAAAACAGAGCTGCACCAGCCCAGGAGTTCCACTGTGAGAGTTGCTCTCAGCCCCTGGGAGAGCTGTGCAGGAGCTCTGCCTGATCCCACGCCTAAGGCTGGCTCCTTGCTCCCCCAGTTAGCATGTAACATTGGAGAAGAAACAGAGTTCCTCACATGTCACCCACCCGCCTAGATCCCCCACATGCTCGTAACTCTGCTCCCCTTGTTCCCAATCCTTTCCCTTGCGTTCAGCACGGGGATCATATGCAAATCCCATGGGCACTGGGGGAACAATCTGTGAAGGACACAACCAAGTTTCAGCATTTGCACTCCTTTCAGTCGGAGTACAGCACCCACCTACAACACAAACAAAGGACAAATGCCACAGAGGAGGGCAGCAGTGACCTGAGTTGGGCAGCAGCTGCCCTTCAGCCACCTCTGCCAGCACGTTGCACCATCCCCACTGGCCTCAGCTCTAGTTTAGCTGCTCCCATCATCTAACCCTATCTAATTTCCAGCTGATTTTATGTATATCTTTTTAAGTAACTTCCAGTCACTGTGCACGGGGAGCAAAAAGACAAACTTCACAGGCTGTAGGAGAGGATGGAGTGTTGCCCCCAAGTCACAGCAGGGAAGTGTGGGGGAAAGCAGCTGGGTCTGGGCTGCAGACTGGGCTGACTGATCTCTGGCAGTTTGCCTATACAGAACACTGAGCAGATACCAGGTCTGGCAACTGCTGCCCATGAGCTTGTCTCTGACAGTGCTGAAGCCATTTGGCTAAGTAGCCTTTATTCTGGACAGTTGTGGGATAAGTTATCAGAGAGGAATTTCCTTCTTATCTTTGTTGGTTAGGCATTGGCTTAGACTTTAAAGTATATAGGATGCATCTGCCTTTATCTCCCCTGCTTTTTCCAGCAGGGGTGAGGAGAAGCACACAGAGTATTCCCAATAAAGGTGCATCCCAGGCTTACTGAGTGCCAATACAATACCATCTGGATCAGCTCCCATCCTGTTATAAAACCACCCCTGCATGGTTCCCAGACACAAACCACTTAGAGCCTTTGGGGCCTTTGGTCTCCACGTTCTTGCCATGTTTCAGGAGTGCCAGCACAGCTTACTACATGGCCACATACCCTCAGCATGAAATGCCTCTGAGATACCCCACTCACAACTTGTTTCAATCCCATGCTTTGCCATACTCCCTACAGCAGGAAGCACTGCATAACTCCTAGCAGCTCCAGGAGCACAATTCTCTTTGCAGAGGAAAGTGAGCTGCAGACCTCTCTGCTATGCAGCTGAGCAGGTGGGTGTGCAGAGGGAACGTGCAGAATGGCCATTTCAGCAATGTACCTGGGACTGAAATAAGATGTGTATCTGCAGCTCTGCTCTCCTCTATTTTTGCACACAGCTGCTGGTCTCTATCAGTCACTGTTCCTGACAAACTGCTGCCTGATCAGGGGAATGCTGCTCTCAGACACATCCACATTTCCTTTAATAACTTCCATGGCCTAAGGGTGCCTCATGTGTACCCAGAGCTGCATTGGTAGGGAGTTATCTTGGTTTTTGGTTTAGGAATTATTTGACTTCTTTGCAGAGCCTCTACCTTCCTTAGCTGCCCTACTTTCCTCCATGTTCTCAGCCAATCTGTAAGCCCTCTCCTGGCTTCCTACTTGCATCACATTTAAAGAAGGTCCTATAAGTTTTTCTGTATTTTTTGTGCTTTACGTTCTCTCCTTACCCACCAAGTTCTCACCTCCCATGTTTTCTGCTGCCGTCTTTCCTGACTGACTGCTCTGGGGTTGGATACCTCTTTGCCTTGAATAACTTCTCCCACCTTGCACCCTAAGCAGACCGTGGAGTTCCCTGCCTTCCTCTGGAGACTGCTGTCTGCTGCAGTGGCATTAGTAGGGACAATGAAAAAGCTCTCCTTTATCCCCAAACCTTCCTTTCCACAATGTTCTCTCTCCTCCTTCCCCATTTCATTCCTTCATCATGGCTTTTTTACCCCATTCCCTGCATACTTCACTTTCTCACTTTCCTGACTTTCTCTGTCCCTCCCCCCCATGCTCCCTCCTTCCTCATCTGCCTCCCTTCTTCCCTCCTCTCCTTGGCTCGGTATCTGAAATCCCTGCCCATAGCGACGAAAGGAAAAACAACAACACAACACTGCAGCCCAAGGAGGCCGGAGCACGGGATTCCTTCCGAGAGAACTCAGAAACCAGGGAAAAGAGGGAAAGCAAACAGAGAGAGCAGGAAGAAGAATTGGGTATTTCGAGGGGGAGGGATGAGCTGGTATCTCAGGGAAACGCAGTTGGGTCTGAGAACAACACAGAGGGTGATCACAGCTCCAACCCAAACACTGCAGAGAAGTTCTGTGTTCTGGGGGAGGAAGCTGCTTTGGGAAGCCTGGCACCCACCGACAGAGCCCCACACACAGTTACCCAAAGGACAGAGAGAACCGTGCAGATGGGGAGGGAAGAAAAGCAGTGCCTCGCTGCAGGGAGCAGAGGGGCAGTGGATGTCTCTGCAGCAGAAGAGGGCTGCCTCCCACAGCAGGGAGATTTGCTTTGCCAGAGGAAGCGTTTGGAGGCTCTGGGTCTGGGGCTAAAGGGTTAATACCCCACAGGAGGGCCCTGGGGAATCCACTGTAAATAGGTGTGGTTTTCTGTGTAGTTCCAAGAGGCATTTTCTCTCTGTACCAGTCTGGACAGGTGAGAAATCGGAAGAAGTTGGAGCCTGTGCTTCCCACCAGCACAAAGCAGGGCTGTTAGCACAGGCCTGACTGTTTGTTTGCACACTCCAGCCTGGCTGCTTAACTCCGTAGTACCCAATGCCAGAAATTGCTGGCAGTCAGCACGGTGGTCCCCCGGGTACAAGCACCTGCCTGTTAATGGAAAGCCACAGATTAATGGTGCAGCACAAGGAGCCTCAGTCAGTTACTTGCTGTAGAAAGGATAAATTTGGTGATAAGCAAAAGAGCTCAATACGGTGAGGACGGGAAAGGCAGCCCCCTTCCTTTCTCCTCCTGATGACTCTACCTCACGGGCCTGTGCCCCTCTGCCCCTGACCCCAGTACTGCACTTGAGAACAATCTCCCCGTCTTCAATTGATTTTTAAACCTAGCTGGCCCCCAGGAAGTCAGGACTGAAAGATCGCTGAACTCAGCCACAAGCTCTAATGCCATCGCTTATATAATCCCTATCATAAACAAACCAAGCTCAGTCTTGAAACCAATTTGGATTTTGCTCTCACTGTTCCCACTAGAAAGCTGCTCAAAGATCATATGCTAAGAAAGGAAGAAACATTTTGTTAATCTCCAGCCTAAATTTACCCATTCCTGTTTGCTCTGGCAATGAAAAACAGCACCCAGGCAGCAAAGCACTGGATAAGACATAAACCTTAGAACAGAACTCAAACAAATCAAACTGAATCACAAAGAATAAAGCCAAAGAATGAAAAGTGGAGTGTTTGCTAAGCAATTGGCCTTAGATTTGGAGATGTTCACTCCTTGGACCATTTCAGATCCGGTGGGCTTCTCAGCCCTCTAGTGCACTCACGTCTCTCTGGTTCCCCAAGTTCTTGTTAGAGACATGATCCCACTGTAGCCCAGTACCAACTGTTCTTTTGAAAACTGCTTCCAGAAAAAGACATCTGCATGAAGATACATCCTCAACCCAATGCCCTCACACAGCCACAGCCAAACTGCAGCCAAACACCTGGAGAGCTTCAGGTAAGGAAGGAGAGTGCAGAGCTGCAGAGAGAGCACAAGAATGTCCAAAGTGCAACATACAGAATAGCAAAATGAGCCTGCAGAGGGCTGAGAGCATAAGAAAGGATACTACAAAGCCCCAGGAAACAGAAAATGCAGGTGTCAGACCTTCCTTCTGCCTTTCACTCGTGGTCACCACTGAAGTTAGCAAGAAAAGTTGTTTATATTAGGCTTTTAGTCAAGTTCCATTTACAAGAAGCCAAAATGATGATGTTAAACCCAAAGGCACGCCATATCCAGCAGAAATATGGTTTCCCAACTTACGTTGGTAGATAGAGCTGAGACATGAACACAACACTGAATCATAGGTTCCTGTCATCTAATGGTGGAGGATAATGGGAAAGAAGACAGAGATGGGGAAAACCAGCTGCTCCTCTCGCTGGATTGTGCTGTGAATTTGTAGGTTCTGTTTGAAATAAAACAGCACTTATTTCCAAGGCAACAAATGGCAGCGTCACAAACAACAGAGGTACAGGAGCTGCCTGCAGTTTGGAAGCTTAGAGAAAGAATGTCTTCCCCAGAAGCACAGGCAGAGTAAAGACCAGGCAGGCCCCCATGTTCCAGCTCAGAGTAACATTTTGCCACCGTCTCTCTCTACTCAAGACCTTTTCCCTGCTCCTCCCATTTACAAGGCATCTATATGGACAAAAAACATGTTCTGTTGTGCCTGCATGAGGTAAATGCTCACATTCAAGGGGAGAATCATAAAGCTAGCCCTGAGGGCCTTTCAGGGAGAAAACAGAGCTGAAAAGCTAAGACTAAGGCTCAGAGAGACACTAGGCAAGGTAGAAAATGTCACATCAGCATGACTTACTGTACAATCATCCAGTGTGGCCATGCTTCTGGAGCTGTTACAGAAGATGAAGCGCAGCTGGACCTGGAGGATACCAAGCTGGATCAAAGCTGGAGGCATAAAATTACAGCAGAAAGAGAATCCTTCTTCAGGGGAGGAATGAGGCTGAGCAGGAGAAACAGGAGTGATAGGCATGAGAGACACTAATTTACGTAAGCCGCTGAGTGCTACAGAGGGAATGCCCTGCAGAGCACAATCAGTTCAGGAGAAAGATAGATAAAGAACAGAGATGGGCTATTTGCTGGGGATGGAGGTTATTTGCTGGGAGCCAAGTGGGTGAGCATACATGAATTCATTGCATGGGTCTAAGATGTGGGGTACAGCAAAGAGCGGGGAAGTGAGTGGGTAAAGTCAGGGAAGACAAAGTAGGAAGAGAAAGTAGGAGTGGGACTCCAATAGTAGATAGTAGAAGCTGTAATCACAGGAAATAATAGCTGCATGGATTTTGAGAGCTTAGGTGTCTGTTTAAAAATGCAGACATGGTATCCAAAACAACTGAGTTAACTGGTCTGTGTAGCTCCATCTGCAGAACAGGGATGGCCTAAGTACTAGGGGAGCTGAGGATGGGTGTGCATCTCTCAGGCAGGGGCACAGCTGCAGTTCCTCAGAAGTTCACCCCATGTCCTTCCAGCATTCCTGGGATTCAGCTGGAGTGCTGTACTCCTGACGGGGCTGAATTCTGTTCCTCGGAACATAGAGCCAAGGAATGGCACTCTGTGCAGACAGCACTGAGAGAAGGAACAGTGGGGCAGAGAGGGCTGCCCTGGGAGAGTGTTTGAAACCTGTTAGTGGGAAGAAGGATATGCGTATGGATGGACATAGGAAATCCTAGAAGCATCACAATGTGAGGGAGGAGGGTGAGGTGCAAAGGCTCCAGAGTTGACTTGTCAAGAAAAACAAGAAACTGGGAGATAAGAGAGGGAAGTGCAGGGCTTGCTGTGGAGAAGCGAAGACACCTTCTCCAGGGAGAAGGTGGGACCATGCTGAAGGATTCTCTGAAAATCATTAGCGGCACAGCCTCAGAGTGAGAACAGTTAATAAGTTACAGGAGAGACCTCAAGGCAGAATCAGGACAGGGCAAACAAAGATCCCACTATGTGAGGTTTCGGTGGGGTAACCTACAACTCCCTGATTACTCTGACAGTGGAACAAGGGGCAGACAAGAGGAGCAGAGTGGCATCCCTAGAGACCCTTCAGCGATCGGCATGCTCTGCAGTTAGTGGGCTGCCAGGCAGGCCTGCGAACCAGAGTTGTTGTACAAGCTGGACTGGACATTCCAGGAACTGGAGAAAACCACAATATGCCTTTGTGACGTAGACAAAGTGTGCGTGGAGCGGATTAGTACATGCAGATGTCTCAGCTTGTTCCAGCTGATTGGCACCAATCAATTCCCCCAAAGTCTGGTGCAGATGTGCTCCATGTAAAACTAGACTCCTCACTGACATGAAAATGCGAGAAATCGTGAAACCAGTTTTGGATCGTGGCAGCAAAAGGACAAATGAGCTCCTTATGGATTTTTCCAAAGAGATGTGGTACCACCATTTTAGAGTGGGACAGGTTTCTGCCCTTCCTTCCACTGCTTAGTTCTGCACAAGCACCTTCCTCTGAACTCTGTAACTCCATTGGGGCTTCTCTTGACAGGCGCTGTGAAGAAGGAAGTCTTCCTTTTGAGCACTGTCAGCCCTGAGTCACTGCTGGCTGGATTTGTACTCCAGCAATCCCAAGGAAATCCAGCCTGAGAGGTGGTTAGATGCTGCACAGCCCGAGCCTTAGCACCACTGACAAGCCAACATAAAGCTTGCCCTCAGGTGTGTGAGGGGTTAAATCTACCAAGAAAATGCTTCTGCTGCATAAACCAAAATGACTCTTTTTCTTCTCTCTCTCTCTTTTTTTTTTTTTTTTTTTTTTTTGTTGAGAAGTTCATGAAAAGGGGAAAAAAAAGCTCCTATTTGTTTTGCCCTTGCAGGAGCCATGAAGGGAGCTCTGCAGAGTGGACAGTACAGGCACTGTGGCATCACAGCAGTGAGGGAGCTGAACCGGGAGCTGTGAGGTGAAGGTCCCTGTTTAACAGCTTTCCGTTTGTTTACCGAAAAAATATTGTTCCATCATAAAAATTCCCAAAATAGTTCGTGTCTTGACAGACTGACTGGCAGCTGCCCAGCTCTGCAGGATCCTGCTAAATGAAAGGAAATAAAAAGAGCTAATCTGGTACCCATGGCCCAATGCCTGCAGCTTGGGAATCTGCAAAGGCTCAGGGTTCAGTTGGCCCATTAGGTACAGGGTAGGGTAGAGAGCCCTTAGGTTGAGAGGCCAGCTTTACCTATGGCAAAAGCTTTCCCATGGGTGCTGGGCGGGCTGCTGGGGAAGCTGGGGATTGCCTCGCTATGAATGGCCAGTTTCTGCTTTATTTTTATACTGAGATTTTTTCCCTGTTTCCAGCTCTGCAGAGCTTTCCCTTGACCAGACAGGCTGTCCCACACCAGGGACTGACACTCCAAGGTTTTCAATTCCTGGGAGCTGCCAATTGCTCATTTGGGGAAACTCTTCATACAGGCATCATTTTGGACCAGTGCAGATCCTAGCCAGCTTAACATATTGCTTGCTGTTCCAGAAGTCTTAGGATGACAACCTACTGTTGCTGCAGATTGTGATGATCTTATTGTGCATAAAAGTATCAAAGAGCAAGTGGCACCCAAGTCAGAACTGTTCTTCCTAGGTAGAGCGAAAGGCCACTGTGAAGCCCTGCAGCAGTGACCAAGGGACCATGCACATTGTGACTCACAGCGCAGAGAATCAGCAAACCCAGATTAGGTCATGCAGAAATTGAGCCTCTGTGGAAAGAACCTATCTACACCAAATTGCAGATGTGTCCTCAGCTGCAGTTAGCTTCTCCATGGGCCATGATCATGGCACTCAGAGCAGGTCTGCTTTAGGCAGGGACAAGAGAAAATGTGTGCTTCGGATCATTCCCGGCAACAGCCCCATGGGAGTCTCTATTCCTTCTTTAGACATTTCAGCACCAGGCCTCCAAGCCAGGCCAGGACTGAGCAGTGGAGCTGGGTGGGCTAGAGGGTGACTGTTACCCACCATGATTAGGGGAGACAAGCACCTCTGAAATTGACACAGCCTCAGTCGGGCTCACTGTGAACAATCATAGAATCATAAAGGATGGAAAAGAGCTTTGAAATAATTTAGTCCAACCATCAACCTGTCACCATGCCCACTAACCATGTCCCTCAGTGCCACATCCATACATTTCCTGAACACTTCCAGGGGCTCCACTACCTCCCCGGGCAGTCCATTCCAACACATTACCACTCTTTCCAAGACGAAATTTTTCCTAATATCCAATCTGAATGATCTTGCCCATCTGGCTGTTGAAGTGCCTGGTTCCTACTGTCTATTTGCATTTTGCACTTACTTCCCTTAGCCTAAGAGAGATATCTTATGCAGTTGTGGCTGCACTCTGACAACCTCCTCCAGGATAAACAGCAATTTCAACCACCAGCCCCTTTCTTCATCTGTTTTCCCCATGTGTGTCAATTTCACTTTTACATGATCAAGTGCCCAACAACCTGACATTTCTGGAGGTGGGGCTCTTGCAAGGCAAGGCTGGGAATACTTCTCCCTCACAAAGCTTCTTGGGTGACAAGGCTGACTCCCATGGGCAGCATCCAACCATTCTCAGACAGAGTCTTGCTAGGTAGCTGTCACCTCCATCCTGTCCCTGCTGTGTCCCTAGGCCCTGAGTCACCCACTTCCTCTTTCACTGTTGGGGAAGGTGATGGACAGTACTGCCTCAGTTCTTCCAGCACCCTCTCAGTCACATTTTCCCTCTTATCTTATGATTGTCACCTAGGAGATAATCATCAACAGACCAGCTGCTCAAGGGCACAAGCAAAGGGTGTTTGCCTTTCACATTTTAACCCTCTGGAGCTGGCACTAATGCCCATGCTAAATAAAACCAAGGTTTCAGGATTGCAAAGAAGACAAAATGTTGCTACCTTGCTCCAGTGTTACCAAACTAAATAAAAGAATCATCACTAGCTGAGCCAAAGCCCCAAAATACTGAAGAGCCCTGGCCTTACCCCACTTTTTTTGAATGGCATATCAGTAGGACACTGTTAGTTGCCACAGAAAAACCTTATCTCTTCTCCAGTTTGGATGTTGGGGCTCACTTGGGCCCACAGATGCAGTTCCTCCTCTCATCCACAGCTCTGCTCGCCCTGTATTCAAGGCACCCTTTAGCACTCCAGGGTATCTAGGCGCTTGGACACATCTCGGAGGAATTGCTTCTCACGTACTCCTGGATTTGGTTGTCCACTCACGTCCCTACTCCAGCCCCTGGCTCGTATCACAGAAAAACTTCCCATAGTCATATATTTGCTTTTCTGCTATCTTTGCTGGGAGATCTTTCTCTTCAAACAGCATAGGAGTGACATAAAGCTCTGCTGTTGTCTCTGCAATCTCACTGCCAGCAAATAAAATGCAAATTGATCATTGCTGTACCACACTCCTCATTATTTAAAAAATCTCAGAGAAGGAGCCTAGGAATAGAATTTACTTCTGATTTGAAGTACTGAGTGAAGAAAAACTTAAATACAGAACTTCATGGCTCAAGTAAGTCATAAGAACTCCCGGACACACACTGCCAGCATCAGAAATACTAAGGTCCCACCCTGCTCATGCCCCTGGCTTCTTCATTTGTTTCTTATCAGGTTGCTATCTGGCTACTTATCAAGACTTATTTTGCATTACTTGTTATCAGTAGATGGCAAGCAATCAGGATTTGTTGTTACTAACTGCTATTCCAATCTTGCTAGATACAGGACCCCCACCCCCTCCCTGGGGAGGCACAGTTCACTTCTAGGAAGTTCTTTCCCATCTAAATTTTCTCCCTTGTTAATGCAATTCCCATCTCCTCACAGATGTTTGGAGTCAACAATCCTTTCCCCACCTTAGTCATCTTTTGGCTAAAATTGGTTAGCATTATGCTCAGTCTATCTCCCCACTCTGTCAACAGCTCCAACTACCCCCAGTTCAGGTTACAGTATTTGAACTGTTTGGAGAAAGACTCTCACTCTCCTCATAGGAGAGGAAAAACATTGACCTAGCCTGCAGCCATAACACAGCACAGGCTCCCTGTCTTGCTTGCTTTCCACCATCCTCTGGGGTTCACTCAAAAAAAAAAAAAAAAAAAAAAAAAGCATTGATAGATACTTGAAGTCAATTTCACCTCTTATCTCTCTGGTTCCCTAAGGGTAGCATCACATTTGCTACCAAGCTGATGCTCACAAGCATAAATCACGGCCCTTTTTCAGCCAGACTGCAGCCAAGCCTGAGCCCAGGACTTTAAGTTTTATGAAAGCCACAGACAGAGATTGTTATCTGCTTTATCCCTTCCTCAGGTTGCCCATGAAGTTGGCTCTAGTGTGAGCAGGAGGGTGGGAGCTGCATACTGATCTCATCCATCACAGATGGTAGAGAAAGACCAGCCCATACTACTGAGTGCTGGAGATGAGGGAAAGCAAAGCTGAGCATTGGCAATGAGCAGCTGGCTAAAAGAGAACACTCTCCCTGTCAAAGCAGCTCAACAGGCCCTGCATTCACTTGTTCTCAGTATGACACAACAGCCCTGTCAATCTGAAAGTCATGCTGCATGAAAGTCTAGAGGGAAATGTTTCACATTCGTTCTCCATGTCTTGGTTGAAGAAAAATCACAAAGATAATTGCCTGGTTCACTCAGTGACTGGTTGACATCATACTTCACACTCCTTGTGCCATGCAGGATATTGCTCACTCAATTCACATGAACTGGCTCCAGTTCCAAGCTCCTCCTTCCCGTCCTTCCAAGGATACTGTGACAGTGGGTGGATCACACTAAAAGCAGATTTGAAATCAGTCAAGCATTTTCTGCCTGGTCTCACTCCCCCTCCTCCAGAGATGCTTTCCTAAGCAGGAGGGCAGTGCTGTGCTGGCCACAGCTGAAGCATGCAGGGGAGATCTTTAGTTCAGGACTTGTACCTGGCTCAGACGGTGCTAGTGGTGGTGTAGGACAGCGAGGGGTCACAGCAAGCTGCAAAGAGAGCAGCTACAAGAAAGGAGCATGGGAGGGTTCCTGTGGAACATAATTGATTTGTGGATACTCTGAGGTAACAACGGAAGGACCATGGCTTGTTTACCTCTCCTGGAAGTGGATTAAGCAAAATGGCAGCATGGGCTGCAGAGGTCAGTGTCCCTGCAGGGCACTGGTACAGATGAGCTCTTGCACAGTGCCCTCAGCACTCCGCTACATGTGGCAGGGAGATTGCAGCAGTGAGGAAAAGAGGAATAACTGTCTTTCCCGATGCCATGAATGGTCATGAATGAAAGCCATTTCCAAGCAGACTGGTATGTATGGGAAGAAGGAGTATTAATTTCTCTCCTTTGCAGATTTGGAAAGGACTTGTGAATGTTTCCTTTCCTGCGCTCTGCTGTTAACAGTTCTGCAGGGTGATATCATCGGGGCTTTTTCCAAACTCAGCCCGTCTCAGACATTACAACACCAGGTTTTGGCTGCCTGTACATATCGCCAGCTACACCCACTCCAGCCCCCTCCCTGCAACACCCCCAGGGGAACAGCAAACCTCCCAGACTCACCCAAGCTCTGCTCAGATCTCAGCAGCCGTAAGCTCCAAACTCATCCTCCAACGCTGCACCTGCACCTACCCAACAGTTCTCCAAAGCAGCTCAGCTAAAAATAGACCCTAGCTTCTCCAAAGAGTCCAACACTCTGAGCCCCATTGCTTTTAAGGACAAGAGAGCAAGTGGCTTATGATGCTAGGCACTGGGATACCAAAGAGGGCATTTGGAAGTGGAGAGTGGAAAAAAGGAGAAGAGCAGCTGCCTCAGGTCAGTTTCCCTAGTGCTGTAGGTCCATGTACTGAGGAAATCAACAGCCCCCAGTTGGAAATGTGCCCTTAGAGAAGCCATTTACACGCTGGAAAAGGGACAGCCGCTCTCTCATCCCAGCAGTCACGTGCCTGTGTTACGCACTGCAACAAGTTCACCTCTGTTGTGCAGCTATTGCTGGGCAGAGCAGGGGAAAGAAGTTCTCTATGCGTGATGGGGGCTCTCAGCCAAGCCAGCTTTGTGCCAACATGAAAAGGAAGTATCACCATTGACGTTAATGAAATTACTTCTGTGTCAAGTTAGGCCAAATAAGAATAGATTTAGGGTACTTTGAAGTGTTGGAGATTTGCAGCCACAGAGCAGCCTATCAGCACAACAGGCAAAAACAACGCAGAGGGGAAGAAGTTTTAGTTTCAATTTGTCCAAGAATCACAATGAAGCAGCAGTTATTTAAAAAATGCCTGAGCTCAGTTCCTCAAAATAGTGGGAGTTTCGTTTAGCGCTTACCCTGAGTGGTGTGTTAGCAACGCACTCAGGCCTTTTTCTTTAAGGAGCAAAAGTGCCAAAGGCAAAAGAAAAATAAACAAACCGAATGCCTGGGTCGTTCCACTGACCAGCCCAGATGTCAGATTTGCTGCTAATAATGCCAAATGATATAACCTGCTTCCTTCCCTGCAGTCATGACCAGGAAGGTGCGAGGAACCCCTGGAGATGCAGACAGCTGCTCTGAACCTGAGACAGTCCCCCTGCATGTTTCTACCGCTGCTATTCTCCCCTACAGATGTGCTATGTCAGTATGAAACCTCCCAGGGCTCTCAGCCTGCTCTCAACAGCCTCCTCCACTTCCCCCTATGCTTAAGGATCACAGAACTGCAGAGCTTTCTTCTGTTTACTGTAAGGAGATGTTGCCTGGATCCTTTTTGGATGGAAACTCTCTGCTGCTTCAATCTCTAGCAAACTTGGTCAAGGCTCCCCAGAGCTTTTTCCTGCCCACCGGACAGTTTAGTTGCTCCAAAACAGAACTGGCTTGGTTCAAATCCAGAATTTGATCCAACGGCTCAGCTACATTCCCACTAGGATATCGCCATTTGGCCTGCTTGTTGAGGAGCCACTGATGAGAAAGACAACCACAAGCCAGTGGTTACGAGGTTCATCAGAGCTAACTAACCACCAAGGTCCAGAGCTGGCAGCCTTCAGTCAGGAGGAGATCTGCCTTTGCTCTGGAAGCTTTCTGCTGCTATTGTTTCCCCTCTCTTTCCTCAGAAATTTATATTGGTACCGACAGTGACATTGCAAAGACCTTTCCCGTCTGTCTTCTAGAGCACTTTCTCTTCTCTCTCAGTCTCTATGTAGGTGATAAAGCCTATTTCCCTACAGAGGTTAATTACTTTTGGCCCTTTAAAGCACTTGTACCCCAGAATAATATTTTCTCTTACAGCTGATTCTGTCCCTCTCTAACTCAACGTGAACCTTGCACCATACACAGCAGCTCCAAGCACTCCCCTTCAGAAACACGGGCCCAAGTCCATACAGCAGATACTCATAGAGGGATATGGTGGACAGGTCGATGGGAGCTACTTGATGTCAATGTACAGCTCCAGCAAAAGCACTGCTTCCTTGCTTTAAAAGGGATGCTGACTCCTGGGGAAAGGAGTGGCAAGAAACTCTAATGGCTGACATCTGCACCACCTGCCCCATAGTAAGCTCAACCTGTTCAGCCTCCCAGATGGAAAAAAATGCCTTTGTACTGCTGAAATCCCATGGTGTAAACACAGGGCACTCAGAAAGCTTTTCATCTCCTGTAGAAAGGAAGAATTGAGACCGCAGCCGGATGCCATAACCAGGCAATTTCTGATTAGAAATAAAACACTTTTTTTTTTTTTAAATACAGCGGTGCTGTTCAACAAGTGGAAGTGGCAGATTCCCCGTCTCAGCTCAGTCCTGCACTGAGGCTGGCCAACCTCCCAAAAGCACTGCTGGCAAGCACATATTATTGGGTGTGGGACAGGGGTAACTACATGAAATGAAGGGTCCAGTCTTATACAAGAGGTGAGGCTGGATGATTGCCTGTCAAACCCAGGGAGCCTGTGAATTACCAGAGCTCTCGTTTTGCCTGTGGCATTTCTGTAAACCTGCCGCAGTTTCTTGGTGCTGGTTCAATGCTGGCATATGTCCTGAAAGCACACCTTCTCCGAGCTGTTCGTTGTTCCAGGTCTGCCAGAGACTGAATCTGCTCCCCAGCCTCTGGCAAGAAAGTTTCAGATTTCCTCATATAACCCTGCAGAAGCAGGAACACGGCAATCAAAGGGAGCTGGCTGCACCCTTGGTCACAGACAAGAGGCTGTGCACTCCCAGTTCAAATCAAGTGGAAGAAGGCTGCTGGAGGTGACCTCAGAGCCACAGAGCACAAGGATGACCCAGAAGAAGGGGAGCGCTGCAGTGTGGCAGAGATTAAGTAGAACTGCCTGGGGCATGCAATTTATCATGAGGATCTCCTGGCATCAGTTGTACAGCGGGAGATCATCTTGCAAAACAAAGCTAAAACCTATCCAAAGTAATGTGGCAAGACATACCATAAGGCAAAAAAACATGGTTCCTGTTTCAGGATGAGAATGTTTTTGCCAAGAAAATACAAGGCTGTGGTCCCAAGAACTATGGGAGTACCCAAAAACGTACTATGTAGTACCCAAGAAAAGCTTTACTGCAACTTCTCCTGTCAGACAGCACCCCTTTAGCCTTTGTTATCTCATACATGTGGGAGGTGCAGCATATATGGGTCAGGCAGTGAGAATGTCCCCAGAAAAGAAGCTGCGCCTCCCTGGAAAACTGCCAGGCATTGGTGAGCTGCACCTAAATCCTCTGAAGCCCATCAGGATGGAGGCACTGTTTTCAAGCTTTACGTCCTACTAAAGAGCTTAGGTTGCAGCCAGTCAAGTAAGTCTCACACTTGAAACATGAAGGCCTCTGCTCATGACGAGACCACATAGAATTCTTTGAAGAATTAAAAGGCACAGTCTGGTATGGGTAAGGATCTCAGAACAGAAAAAACAGCTGATGAGCCATATTTCACATTTGTGTCTTTGCCCTCTGGCATTGCATTAATTCAGACTTTCCCTTCACACTTCTTTCCATTCCGTGCTCTAGCTAGACCTGATGTGTGCGAGCTGGCTGTTGTACCACCACACATACCCTGTACATAGCGGCTCCACACCAGCAGTGCCTCTGCTGTGGCAAGTGCTGATTTGGGTCTCATTCTTTTTCCACCTGCAGAGCACCATAAAACTTGTGGTCATACAGCAAGCAATCCTGGAAATTTCTAATCTTCTCGCAAATTTGATTGAAACCGTCCTCAGTCTTCAGAAGTAGCCAGAGGGGCCCCACGGTAAAGAGCATGATGACGTAGGCTTTGTCACCTTAGGAAACCAGCCAGGAGCAGCTAAGAGGCCCATACGCTACACATCCACAGTCCTACAGGTATCTTGCTGCAAAAAAGTGTGGTGAGGAAGCATGGAGCAAAGGCAGCTGCTTGCCAGCAGTGCTTTGCTGCCTTTCTAGCTCATCTGTGCGTTGTCACTTTGACGAGAAATAAACTGCTTAACTCAGCAGTGAGCCGCAGGTCTGTCTGGTTCTGTTGATGGTGGCTGTCAGTCCTCACTGAGATGATTCATGACTTGACACTATTTTCTGTGCTCCCTTCGTGTCTCCAGCTGGAGTGCCCTGTACTCTTGGGTCCCAGCCAGCAAGCAGGGTGAGTGTCTCTCACTTGCTTATAGCAGGGCTGGGGGATGCTTAAATGAAGTTGGTGATGGGAATCTTGGGAATTTCACAGCAGATGTAACTGCAGCTATGATCCTCCCTGCAGCCACCAAGCTCCTCACAGGGCAGAGTACAGAAAAGCATTTATCTAAAGAGAAATCCATTGAGTAGCTACTTCTGGAAATGAAGGTGCTCTTAGGGATACTAGCTGCAAAGCAAATTTAAAAGACATAATAATTCATGGCCTGATCTCTAAGAGGCAGGAGTCCAAAGCAACAGGAAAAACCGTGCGTGCAGCTGCATGCTTTGTTGACACATTCAGCTACCATGATTGCCTGCAGAAACAAACACTTTGATACTAGTGAGAGAGAAAGCCTGGCCCAGCACTGTGGCAAAAGCCCTTGGAAATGCAGGTCCCCACAGCCCCTTGCAGGCTTGGTGGTAATGGTGTCAGAGTACAATTGCAGCTCTAGCACAAAAAATTCCCCAGTCATTCATTTACCAAGGAAGTGCTACAGATTATTACTAAAGCTGAAAGAATTTGTTTAGATCCACGCTGCGTTTCATTGCAAATGTTTATTTTCTTTCAGCACTTCATTCAGCTTGGACAATGACACTCAGTTAATTAGTTTCACATTTTTGTCCATGCTTTTAAGCCCATCTCTTTTGCAGGATTTCATGACTGCAACACTACGGCTAAAAGCACAGTGGGCAAAGGCACATTTGCTTTTTTCTGTAGAAAGTCTTCACTTGATTTAACAACAACAACAACAACAACAAATCAAGTAATTCCAATGAGTTTTCTGTTACATAAAGCCTAAACTGAAGCACCAAAGCTGACACAGTCATGTTTCCTTTAAAAAAAAAATAAATGTATAATTATTATAACTGATGCCTAATTTAGAGACTGAAAAGCCTGCAAGTAGAGCAGCTTTTTTTTCCACAGGGAATCAATGCTGACATGTTACAGAATTACTTTTTAATACCCACTCCTCAAATGCCAGTCATATACTGGACTGGAGAAGCACCAAATACCAGGGCCCAGCAATATCACTCCAATCTGTGGCTCCAGCTCAAGGTAACAAACACATTCAGGATCTCTTAAGGACTAGCTGTTAATGATTCATTTCTAGTAGAAGTATTTGGACTCCTTACAGAATATCCCCAAGCACAGGAGATTTGGGAAAATCTGCACAATCTCAGCATTCACTGCAGTGCCTGAAGCTCCTTTCTGCAAGGCAGTTTTGCCTGAACGTGCAGCTGAGCACTGGTTTTGTGAACACATACAAAACTTGGTCCTGACAAGCAGGTGATGAGCAGCAAGGGCTCAGAGCAGACAGATGTCCTGCATTATTACACCTGAGCACCATTCCAGAGGGCAAGGGTGGCCAACATTTCCACATCAAAGGGAGGAAGGATAATAAAAGGGACAGTAACAAATAGTTACAGCACTGAGTTGAATTTCTGCTTTCATCCCACTTGTCCAACAGCCAGAATAGCCACAACTCTCTAAAACAACATGCAATTGTCTGTTAACTGTCAAGATTCATAGCTAATGCCCTTCTGAGAGCAAGAGCCAACCAGGCAGCAGCAAAATAAAATAAAGTCAGCCTTTCCTCCTGTGTTTGTCTACATGCAGATGTCTGGAGGAGGATGGGCTGCTTATTCTGGAGGATGCAGCACTGAGCACAGCAGGCTTAGCCTGAGTAGTCCCACCAAACAGTGATATTCTCAGCTACCTGCTCCTCCCCAGACCCACACCGCTCCCTGTAAAAGCCAGTGACACACTTCTCCTGCTCTCCTACACTTACAAAATTTCATTTTCTCTTCTCTCTGCTTCCTTCCCACTTTCTGCCCCAGCTTCCACGCTTAGTCTTCAGTACTTTCTGCTGACGGGCAGTCTCACTGTCCATCAAAACAAAGCTTTTGGAGAATGAAAGCCACAGAGAATTGTATCACAAGGAATGAGAGATCCTGCAACGCATACGTGCTCAATCCCGGGACAAACAGTTGCTGCTGTCACTGCACATCACAAGATCCAATCCACACACTGGCAACAGGCACCTGCCCACACTTCCCAGCTATCAGCTGGCCGAGGACTGCCACCGCCACGCTGTGTGAGGCTGTGCTGGGGACGTTTATAACAGCCCGGCCTCCAGTAAACTGGAAACAAAGTAACCTGAGAATCATAGCCCTGAGAATCTGCTGAAGCTCTAGAAAAACAGCTCGTGCTGACTTGCCTGAAAACCCCTTCCTTCTTTGCTGAAAGCTAAAATAAAGAACAAGAGTAGGTTCCCTATACCGGACAGCTAGAGATAAATTTCCCCCCAGAAAGAGCAGCATTTTCCATAGTGGTGGCTGTATCATCATGGAAAGGCATCTGAGACACTTCATTAGTCACTGCCTCCTCAGTTATCTCCCCAAAGCAGCAGAGACTGAAAATACAACAAGGAAAGAGGAATCTCTGCATCTCTTTGCAAATGTGGAAATAACTGTGTTGACAGTTTAGATGCCATCCAAATAAACCCCTTTGTACATTTTATGAGCCCGACCTCTTCTCCAGTGCTATTCTCATCTGTAGGTAACTCCTCCAGAACAGGGGTCAGGTGCAGATCTGCGCTACCGAAAGAGCCGAGTTTGTCTGTACAAGTATGTCCAAATCCTACCAATCACTTAAGGCCGCCAGTGCCCACTAGAGCCCTGCTAAAGCAGCCCACATGCTGAAAGCTCAGCTGGAGGTGAGCACTCAGAGCTCTGCCAGCTGTCCCCCTGCAAGGGGCTCCGGCAGCAGGGCCAGCAAAGGCCTCTGGGAGGAATCGGGAGAACGAAGCAGCAGGAGGGAGGAAGGTACTGAGATGCCTAGAATATTTACTTTTAAGTCTAAAAGGGTAAGAACCAGTAAGGTACAGAAGACACAGGGGAACCCTTACAAATCTGTCACCCCCAAGTCTGGGCATGTAGCATCAACCTGTACATAACTGACCAAAAAAAAAAAAAAAAGGTAAATTTCAGAAAATGGCTCAGTGTCCTTTCTGCACTTTGGTAACATCTCGATGGCAAGGTTTCCAAGTTCCCTGTCACTCCACTGATACTGGCTACCATCACTTCAAAGCTAAGCGATGAAAAAGGACCGTCCCTTCCAGCTCTGGCGAAACGTGTCCCCAAAGCCCTCACAGAGCCGAGCCAGGCCGTGGAGCGCAGCGCTGGGGCGGTCAGGCGGCAGCGGCCGCCTCGGGTGTCCCCGGGTGAGGCGGCGAGCCGCTCCCGTGCCCGGCACCGGCAGCAAGCCGAGACGCGGAGCTCGGCCGCACCACCTACCGGCCGCCGCCGGACTCGATGTTCTCCAGAAGTCCCTTCTAAGCCCTGCGATTCTGGGAAAAACAGTGGGACTTGCTGAATCACGAGGTCCAGAGCTCAGCTGAAGGACAGACCTCCTGCCATCAGCCCAGGAGCGCTCCCTTTACTACAACAGCCCTCACGAGCACCAAGACTAAGCCTCTGCTCAGGTGTCTACAATGCCCTCGGTGCTCTGCAGACTCCAAACACAATCCAAGGAGCTCACGGAGAAGAAACACAGCACCAAATGTCCCGAGAGTGCAAGAGAAATGGCCGTGAATCTTTTTCTGGGTGAGTGAGAAGCCATTACTTAATCAGCTTCAACCTTCTGGGGTGGTGGGGCGCAGTGCAGGTGCACAGCACACTGCACAGCTGCAAGCCATGGCCACCGCAGGACAAGATTTCCTTTTATCCTCACCCCTTCTCCCACAGAGCAGCTCTTACTTCCCAGATCCAGCTAACAATACAGAGTCAGTTATCTGGAAATGACTGGTTGTGGTTTCAGGCTATGACAGATGGCACTCACTTATAATCCCTCCCTTCCTCTCTCCATTAATACTCCTCCTCCCTTCACTTACCAGAAAATGCAGCAATGCTCCCTTTTGCCCGCCCCTCTCCTCCCTCCAGGCTATTCCTTTAGAGAATTGGCTCCACAGCTGGATTGTAAAATAATCCAGCTGTTCCTATGACAACATGCTGGCAGTGGGCAGAGATGACGCCAGCACACGATGTTGGCCCATTCGCTACCAACACCCAACTCTGTTTGTTTTGGTTTGGGATGCATTTGTTTTGCTGTGCGGGCAGCTCTGCCGAATGCATTTCTGAAGGCCGGAGGGGCAGGAGGAGCAGCAATCCCAGAGACGCCAAGAAAGTTGCTGGCTCTGTGATTTACCCTTTTTTTTTTTTTACCCCAACTTTATCTGATGTGAGAATAAAAATCCCTCCAGGAGTCTTGCAGCTGCACCCAATCTTTGCAAGACTTGATCCAGAGCCTGAGTTGAAAGGCACAGTGCAAGATTTTGCACATGAGGCTTCCAAAGAAAAGAAAAAAGTGCGAGGTAGAATCAGTGATGGCTACGAAGCTTGTACTTTAACACCTTGCCTGCCAGCAGAAAGACTGCCATGCAGAGGGAAGCAAATGATAAACTTGTTCCCTGTGTTCAGCCAAACTCCTGGGTCCAGCTTCTCAGTCTCTGACAGGAGCTAGCTGGGGTACCAGAGGATTCAGGCAGAGGCATTAGCAGGGGGATCTTACAGGGAAAGCTGTGCAAAAGGCGAGACTCCCCAAGTATTTCAGCTGTTAGACCTTCTAAACAAAGTCATATTATTAAGATCACTCTGCAGAAACCATCTACAGCTCTGCAGCTCCAAGGTCAGGGCTCCCACCAAATGAAAGGGCAGTGTTTGACAGTCCTCAGACAAGGACAGCTTCCCCAGGGCTAACACCCTTCACTCACAAGGAACTCAACACAGCGAAAGGCCGCTGCTGCCAGGATGAACAGAACAAGAGATGGTGATTGTTACTGCCTGTATATTTCATTATGTCTGCAGTACTGTTCTGAAGGTCTTCAGATCAGACAGAGCAAGGCACGTAGGACAAGGCAGGGCTCCACAGCTGCACAACTGCTAAGCTCTTTCTTTTTGAACCCAGGACATTAACCACCATCACAAGCTCAGCAGTTGCCATTGCACAGCTGATAGCAAGCACCAGGATTCCCAATGCTCTGCTTTCTACATACTGAATTTTAGCATTCTCCCCTTTGAGAAAAGAAAACCATGAAATGAATTACACTGTTTCTGAAGGGAGACCTCCATGGACCACTCAGAACACCACTGATCCATTAATCCAAGAAGCACAACAAAGTGAACACATCTCCACCTATAACTATTTTGGTCCTCCGACCTGCATAGTGAGAAAGCGGATGTAAGAGACTGGTACAAAGGTACAAAGGAAGCCAGGAGACCAGATCAACACCTGTAAATGTGTCTTTGGT
Source organism: Meleagris gallopavo (assembly GCF_905368555.1). NCBI lineage: Eukaryota > Metazoa > Chordata > Aves > Galliformes > Phasianidae > Meleagris > Meleagris gallopavo. The sequence goes on along the minus strand of NC_139408.1, from coordinate 37,884,288 downwards.
GAGAGCAAAGAGACCAGAATAACTAGAGCACATTGTAGCAATTACAGACCTGGCAAAGCACCAAGTGTATCACACTGCAGTCAGTAGGCATTGGATGGACCTTTGCATTTTCAGGAGGTTACCATTCAAAGCTTGGCACGGCTGTGCTTCTGGATGCCTCACTCTCCTTCGCTCTCCAAAGCTATTCCCAAGTTGCTCTCACTGTCTGTTCCCTGCCTGCTTTTCAACCACATAAAAGTCCCAGCCATCAGTGGCGGCAGCAGCAACAGGCCCGTGCTGGGCTCACAAGTGCTGCCAATGTGCCTTCCCTCTTGTGTGAAAGAAGTAAAGGCAAGTTACTTTTTCTGAGCTGGCTGCAGTGCTGCTGCTCACAGAGCAGAAGACTCTACTGTATAACGACCCAAACTCTTACTCATGCCGTACTCCTAACTCCCCTCTTGCCACACAAGGATTTTCATTCCAGGTTCAAAAGATTACATATCAGTATCATGAGCCATATGTGGACGTACATTTTCTCTCACTATTCATTTTGCAGAACTGGCACAAATAACTTCATGGCAGTGCAGAAAGTGTTGATGTTCCTTCCTGCATGGCTATGTTTTCCTGTTGTTTTTTTGTTTTGTTTTGTTTTACTTTAGAAGTCACCCCTAGCTTATACGCATAGCACAACAGCCTCCTCCATATCAAACAGCCCTTCAACCTGAGTGCCACCTGAACATCTCCCTGGCAGCATACTAATGCTTCCAGCCATTCAGCTATGGGCTCTGTCACTGGCCCAACGTCTCTTTAAGTCCTTCCTGCAGGTATGGTTCAGAGAATCAAAAAACAGACTTAGCAAAATAAGCAAAAGCAAATATCTTCCCCTGCTTAGCACAGCCAATGGGAGCCCAAGTCCCCTCAGCACTTCTCCCAGGTGCCAGATCCCAGCCCCATGATCTTTCTCACAGACTTTCTACCATTTCCTAGGGCAAAATCTGACGGGAGGCTGCTGGGCACCCAAATCTGCATGTCATTTACGGGATCATCTTGTCCAAAGTTTCATTAGACAAACTACACCCAAGATCAGCACTACACATATTTGAGAGGATTAAACACAAGAGATCTCATCAGAAATTATGTCAATTTTCAGACTGCACAGCTGATACACAGCCACACAAAAATCTCCAAGGACAAGTCTGGCCACGTATCAACAACATATCCTTTCTACGAAAAGCCTGCCTGTCTCTACCCGGTCCTACCCCAAGGAAGCACCTACGGGAATTTGAAAAAGTTTGGGAACACAGTGGAGAAATACAGGCACCTCCCCAGCATCCCATTTTTTATCATAAGCACCATAAGGACGGTCGGACACTGGACTAAGTTGCCCGGCCAGGCCGCGGAAACTTCCATTGCTAGAGATGCTCAAAATCCAGCCCAGCATCCCGCACAACCCGCTCCCGCTCCACCCGCTGGGGATCGGCGCCCGGGCTCGCAGCGCCGCGATTCAAATAGCGCTCACACACGGCGAGTTACCTCCGCCTTCCTCCGTCAGCGCTCAGCTTCCTCGGCAGCAGCAGGGAGCGGCGAAAGGCGAGGAACGAAGTTAAGCACCGGGCAGGCAGCATTCCCGCGGGGCCGCAGGGACGCGCGGCGGCCGTAAGGCCGGGCGTCCAGCCCCGGGTCCCCCGGCCGGGCCCCGGGCAGCCAACAGAGGGCACTGCGCGATGCCGCCGGCGGGCGGAGCGCGGCTCACGGCGGGGCTGCGGCGCGGAGAGAAAGGGCCGGCTGAGCCGCAGCTGTCAGCGCTGGCGCCCGCCCGCGTGCTCACGGCCGGAGCCGCGGGGAGCGAGAGACCGCCTCGCTGCTGCAAACGCTGAACGCTGCTCCTTCCTTCCAACGCCTGTGGCTGCTGGGTTCACATTGCGCAACTTTCCTCCTCAATCTCGAGATCTAATCATATGCTTAACAAAAAATTACGTTTACATTCTTACATAACCACATGACTCCAGGCGCTCCGGCTCTAAGAAATGCACAAAGGGTTACGGGTCTAACGATGAAACCCCAAGCACCTCCGAGAACTCTGCAGATACAGGACCTGGAAGGGGCTGATGAAACCCAGGAGACATAAACAGCATTTTGCTGTTTCACTGGAAGGCTTTGCCATAGTTTAGGATCATGATGCACATCCATCATGAGACAGAACACTAAGGCTACAAAGACACTTTCACATGTCAGTCAGCTCCAGTAAAAACTACAGCATGTTTTTTTTAGCTCCTTACATGCAGACAAGCGTGGAAATTCAGATTTGGGACTAAGAAGCTCTAGTGAATGGGTGATGTTTCTCAGGACCCCAGAGACCCAGATTTAGAGGCAGCTGAGCCTAAAAGCACTGTTATGGGTGTCTGACTTGTGTGCTGATGGCTGGTTCCAGGCATCCCCAGGCCAGTCTCTCCAGCCTGTTCTCCCAGCCGGGATTAACACGTTCCTGGGGGCGGTTAAAGGGAATGGGAACCTCAGCCTCTGTCACTTGGCATTTGGGAACTGTGCTCCTCTCCATAATCACTTGATCAGCCAACAGGATTGTGGATGGCACAGCACAGAGTCCTGTCACCAAAGAAAGTTATCAACTCACTTCAGAGAGCAAAGATTATATTTTAAACTGCTACAGGTAGCTCTATCAGAGTACATAACTCTGATTTTAGAGGTACTCACACACAGGTAAGTTCAACATCTCTCGATTAGTTCTTTACCCAATTTACCACTGGGTTCTTTCATACCACCACCACATTATTCCTGTGCTCCTCCTGACCCAGCTGATCCTACTGATCACAGACACAATGCATCACATCAGTTGATTGGGGTTTCTGGAGGCTGTGTAGCCCAGTTCCAGCTAAAAGCCGGAGGATTTACCTCTTGCATTGCTTTGGTATTAGCATTTGACTGATCCTGCAGTAACTTTGGTTAGGGACCAAATTCAGCTGGAATTTAACCCCTACATATGAAAACATTTCTTCTGTCAGTGTAAATTCCTAAACTACTTCACTGAGGGTCAGGCAAGTAACTATGAAGAAACTAGGAAGGAAAGAGAATCACACAGAGCAGAGGTGACAGCAGGAATGTACATGTAGACTGATTTTAACTTTCCCAAAATTGCTGTTCAGTGCTTCAACTTACCTGGCTGTTAACATGGGATCACACTCTTCACCTTCTTCATATAATTCTGAGAACAGCAGAATTAAACTTGGTTCTTACCTTAAGGCCTGGCACCAGCATATCAAATAGAAGGAAGCCATCTGAAACACCAAGATAGACTGTACTCAGCTAATGCAACCCTGCGGCACAAATGGACTTAGCAAAAAGGTAACGCTCGTCTGTGTGAGAGACCCCACTTTCCAAGGACCTGCCCAAATTTGGAGAATGAACTCCTTCAGTACATGCTTTCCCAGACTGCAAGGCATGATTCTTCCCACCTGTACTGCTAGCATATTGTAACCCAGTGTGGAGAGACAGGAACAAACCACACATTTGCGTATTAGTCTCATTTGAGGTTAATGGGAAAGTACTCGAACGCTATACTGAAAATCTCATGGCAAGACAGAACAGAACACTTCTATCATTAGGGCCCACAAGGAGGCTAAGAGATCCACAGGTGAAAATTGTTATATAATACTTTGTCCTCATAAATACAGATGATTATTTCAGTGCATGATGTATCTTAAAAGGAAATACAAACCTTTGGTTAAGAGTCAGACTGGTCTTCAGCACATTCTGTGTCTGATCATCTGCAGGACACAACCTGTCATTCTATATCCAATAATTAAGCTGTTCATATGACTGAAGCTGTGAGGTCATTACCTCATGCAACTACACGTGCCTTAAATTAGCTATGGTCATCATTCTCACACACGTGCAACAGTTCAATCCCTTAGCTGTGTCTGATACAACAGCAAGTAAAAATATGGCACACAGAGGAAAATGCAGATTTTGGTCCTAAGGTTAAAGTGGTTTGGTAGGAGATGTTGTTGGGTTTTGATCACATGGCCTTATACTCAATTCCACGTATCTAACAAATGAAATTGGTTTGCACTTTGATCACAAACACAGGGACACTGACAGTTCCAGAACTGTCTTATTCATAGCTGTTCTCTAGAATTAATCAGCAAACAAGCTGTATTTACTTTTGCCACGAAAGTATTTGTGAAGTGTTTTTCATATTAGAAGTAATAAAAATTAAGAGGAAAAATAAAATACTTCTACTCTGAAGTGCTAAAGCCCTTGTGGCAAAGACTATTTATTTATACATTATAGTGACAGGCTTATCAAGAAGCCACATTAATTCTGTCCAGGTATCAAGAACACTGCACTCCTGTCATGCCTTTGCACAACAAGGAGTCAAGCTACAACAAATGGTGTTTCATTAGCAAGGCTGTTACAAATCAGGTCTTGACCAAATGTACGGGTGTTAGGAGCCAGAAGTGACACAGTGAGGCATTTGCCCTCAGAAGGCCCGTAGGCATGTAAAGATGTATAAAATACACATAAAACTTCTCTCAAAGAAGCGTTCCTAACCAGGAACGTGCCTTCTGGGGAAGGGAGCTTGTTTGAGTGCCACTGTGCAGTTCTAATAGCTGTAGAACCCACCCCAGCAGCTTGCCATGCCCCTCAGCTCAGCCTTCAGGCTGAAACAAAGATCTTGAAGACAATCAGGTAGAATAGCATATTTTCTTGTTTGGTTAATTTGCCATATTTGTCTTCAAATACAGCTACCTACCTACCTTTTGGTGAAATAAATCACTTTGCGTTTCCCTTAAATTCTCCCCAGTGTGGAGTAGTTTAGTAAACTTAGAGCACTGAACGCTTTACACAGCCATTGCAATAAGGTAAGTAAAGGACTTGTCACCAAGTAGGAAACGCAGTATGAAACTGGCTCAGACGTTGCAGTATGACCACGGAGCGTGAGGATTGCCCACCCTCACCCACACTCCTCTTTGGAGGCATACTACGCCCTGAACCATGCCCACACATCACCTTGGAGATTGCTAGCTGACACAGGCCAAAACCCTTTCAGGTACCGGGATTATTACTGTGTAACAGTCAGCAAGCAATCCCATGCTCATGCTTTCTATCTACCCCCAGGCACAGCTAAAGAATGCAGGCCTGTGGCACCTGATTACCGGGAATTTGCTGGCAAACTGCAGCAGGAAGGAACTGCAACTCCTATGAATAAAGCTGTGAAGGTCTAAATTCTTTGAAAGTTTCAGAATGAAATCCTTATCTGTGCCGAAACCTCATTCTTGGCTTTGTACTCAACTCTTATGTAATGGCAGCAAATTAGTTTATCTTCCTTTGTGTCCTCAAGGTTAGTGACACAACACCATCAGGTCACATTACTGTTGAGTTTAATCGCCACACCACACACATGTTGTAACAGAGCTTGTCCTTCTCTCAGCTGTGAGCCACCAGCAACTGCCATTCCTCCTACAATTAAAGTTCAAATGCTCCACAGCAGGATCAACATCATTCTTACTCAGAAAAACCCACTACACTTCAGAGCTGTGCCAAAATGATGTGTTACTCAAAACCCTAGCAGCCTGGAAATACCTGAATCCTGTAGAATTTAGAGGATGTGCCTCAGGTCTGACATTGCTACTCTGTGGCCCTTGCAATGCCGCTGCTCATTCAAAACAAATACTTAGTTTTGCAAACAAAAACAGATAAATTCTGCATTATGAGGTTGTTTCACCTCCCTTTCCCTTAGCATGAGAAAATTCAAGCTGGGTATTAATAGAGAGCTATATTCTCATTAAACAGAAGCTGTGATGCAGTCAGAATTCAGACTGCTTTAAAGTTGCACCTGGTTGTTTTTTGCCAACAGGAAAAAGTTACAAAATGTTTGTATAAAAACAAAACCCAAGCAGTGAACAGGAACTGAAAATCTGTTCTGCAATCCGAAGATGCCAGAGAAAAAAGGGAACAAAAGCTCCATAATTGGAAGTAATAAAGGTGCTGTATTGCCCACATGTTAGTTATGACCGTCTTTTGTTTTCCTGCGGTATCCTGTTGATATAACATCGAGGTCCCTTGTGGATATCCGCTGTTTCCATATCAGAAGAATACGTGTTTGTCGGTTTCACTTCAGCATCTCACCGGGTCACCAGCTTACCCACTATGGCTGGAAAGCTCGCCAGAAGCCATAAGAACAACTTTATCAGCAAAAGATCTGAACGGATGAAAATTGTGGACATGTGAGATCACATCTGGTAATAACTTATACAAATTTCAAATACTGCCTCAGTAAGGAAGCGCAGAGTCAGAGCGAAAGTTTAGCTAACTGCTTACCAGAGATCAGTCAGGGTCACGCAGACCAAGTTTCCCTTTCTCTGGTTCTCCTCCTCTGCCATCACCCACAGACTTCTGCCACTGGCTGGCAGCAGGCACCCAAAAAAGGCTGTAAGGACAAGGTAAGGGTACGATGCTGCATCCCCGGAATATTCCCCCAAAGCCCCAGAAATTTACAAAAAGCAGAACTTCATCACTCAAAGAGAGCACACTGTTATTTAACAGCACTCATTAGCTTTTTCTTCTGCTCATTTTCTAGACTCCTCTCCAGTGTAAGAAAAGTGCTATCTACAATATCTACCATGCCAATACACAGCACAGAATGAACAACCCCTGTATGTTTAACTCTCATTTTTCCCATGTTTCATTTGATGCCTGTAATTCTTGCCAGATATCTCCCTCACTGGTGCCTCTTCAAGGCTGAAGAGCCCTCATTAATTTAGCCGTTCCTCACACAGGAGCAGCTCCACAGCCCCAGATCATTATTTATCTGCACCTCTCAGAGCTCCACATCCTTTTGAAGATGAGCACTGCACGGAGCATTCAAAGCGCAGGCACACCACGGGACCGTGCTGCATTTTGAATGCTGCTCTCAGCTTTGTTCTCTAGCCCACTGTTAACATTTGATTAGCTTATTTACCAAGCCTTGAGCCGAGATTCACACAGAACCATTATAATGCCAAGATCTCGTCCCCTAGCAGTAAATCAGTTTATAGGCTGATTCTTCACAGAACCATTGGAGTTGGACGGGACCCCTGAAGGCCACCCAGCCCTGGGCAGGGTCACCTGTGCTGCTTGTTCCAGCACCCCTCCTGCAGGCACAGCCACTTGAGGCGCACACACCCACTTCTGCAGCCAGTACAGAAGTGCTGCTTTTTTAAACCCTCATTTTCTCACGAGAACAACCCGCTTGTTGACCATCAGTCAGCACCGATGACTTTCTGGCAGGCTTCCTACCGCGACTGACAGGTTTACTGACAAAACGACAGCAGAACAAGTGACAGAACCTGCAGAACGCACAGCTAAGGACGCAGACGCCCGCTCACTGCCTGCACCGAGGCCTGTTACAGCCCTAAGGGCTCACGGGCAGCGGCAGATCGCCGTGCCAGCGGCTCCGGCTCGCGCCCTTCTGGAACCTTCCCGCCGCGGGGCCGCACGCGCAGCTCAACGTCCAGCGCCCGCGAGGGGAAGACGGCGCCGCCGCTTTGCCATATATGGGCACGGCCGGAAGCACTTGCGTCACGGCGCTGGCTCGTAGCGTCTCCGCGGGGAGCGGGACGTCACGTCCCTGACGCGCCCGCCGCGCGGCGCCCTGGCAACCAAACAGTAAACACGGCGGCTCCGCGCAGGCGCGGGGCGGCTCCGGGCTCGGGCGGCGGCGCTCCCCGCGGCGCGCTGCGTCGGGCCGGGATGGGGCGCCGCGCTGCGTCGGGCCGGGATGGGGTGCCGCGCTGCCTCCGGGGCGAGGGGCCCGCGGCTCCCGTCAGCCGCGTCTCCGGAGCGGGCTGCGGCCGGCGACCTCGAGGCGCTGCCGGGCGGGGTGCCGGGCCCGGCCTCGCGCGGGGGGAGGCGCGGCGGGGCTGCGGGGATCTTCGCCCTCCCCTGCCCGGGTCACCGCCGCCCGCCTGTGCCGCGTTCCCCTGCAGAGGCGTTGCGGACCGCTCGTGCTGTGGTACGGCTCTGCCTCTTGCCGTGTGTAACTGCGGTTCCACTTTTTCCTTGCGTTGCAGCTTCGCTTCTGAGAGCAAATCGCGCTGCTGCCCTCAGTGGCATTAAGAGCACGGCAGGAGTCAGAAGTAATGAGAGTGTTGCTCGCTTGTCTTAACATCGTGCCCACTGTTTTGTTTCACCAAGCTGTGTGCCGGTATCTGTGTGATCCATCAGATACAGCCCGTAATCGAGGCACGTGCATTTGCACTTAATCTATCCCGAGCGGAGGCTGCTGCACGGCTCCCTCTCACGGCTCTGCTGAAGTCAGTGGCAAGATCCGTGCCAATTCAAGTGAGGTTTTGCTCCGCAGTCCTCAAATACTGGGAAGTGGGTACATCAGCCGCACGTTGTACCCAGCACGGCCTGACTTCTGCACTGCCCCTGGGCTGCATCAAAAAGGGGTGGCAGCAGGGCAAGGCGAGTTGTCCTCCCCTCTGCTCTGCCCCTGTAAGGCCCCATCTGGAGTATTGCGTCCGAGCCTGCGGCCCCCAGGACAGGAGGGGTGTAGAGCTGATGGGTGCAGAGGAAGCCGCAAAAATGCTCAGACAGCAGAAGCACCTGTCTTATGAAGACAAGCTGAGGGAGATGGGCTTGTTCAGCCAGGACAGTAGAAGGCTCCAGGGAGATCACACTGTGGCCTTCCAGTACTTAAAGAGAGCTTAAAAATGGAAGAGAGACACTTTTTACACTTTTTACACTCTGACACTCTGCATCACACGAGACTCACTCCTTTAATCCCAGGCTCTTTGCCTTATCATAGTCACAGAAAGGCTTGGGTTGGAAAGGACCTTAAAGTCCACCCAGCCCCAGCCCCTGCCATGTGCAGGGCTGCCCCTCACCAGCTCAGGCTGCCCAGGGCCTCATCCAGCCTGGCCTTCAGTGCCTCCAGGGATGGGGCACCACAGCTTCTGGGCAGCCTGCACCACAGCCTCACCAATCTCTCAGTGTAAAATTTCCCCAACATTTAAATCTCCCCCCATTTATTTTAAAACCATCCCACCTATTACTATCTGCCTGTGTAAAAAGTGTCTCTCTTCCATTTTTAAGCTCTCTTTAAGTACTGGAAGGCCACAGTGTGATCTCCCTGGAGCCTTCTACTGTCCTGGCTGAACAAGCCCATCTCCCTCAGCTTGTCTTCATAAGACAGGTGCTTCTGCTGTCTGAGCATTTTTGCGGCTTCCTCTGCACCCATCAGCTCTACACCCCTCCTGTCCTGGGGGCCGCAGGCTTGGACGCAATACTCCAGATGGGGCCTTACAGGGGCAGAGCAGAGGGGAGGACGACTCGCCTTGCCCTGCTGCCACCCCTTTTTGATGCAGCCCAGGGGCAGTGCAGAAGTCAGGCCGTGCTGGGTACGTGAGTCTCGTGTGATGCAGACACTGACACTGGCGCATGGTGGTCACTGTCACTGCTGCTGGAAGGAGCAAACCTCAGAGAGGCTGCAAGAGGACCATGGATAGAAACTCAGCCCAAGGTTCTGCTTTACCCTGCCCAGTAATGGGGAGGGGCAGTGAGGCCAGGATCACCCCACTTGCCTCCAGGGGATTGCTTGGTATTTGAGACCGCTTCTTTCTCTGTTGAATGTGCAGCTCTCTGAATTCTCCAGCTAGGAGCCTGACAGTCTTTTCAGCAGCAATGTTGTGATTCCAGATTTTCTGACTTCACCGAGTCACTTGTCTCTTGTAGCTACACCTACGTGAGTTCTGGGGTCAGTGCCACTGTGTGTTTGCTGCACCTGGGTATTGCCCTTGTGAATTAGAGCGATGCTGCAAAAGTGGCTGCTACTGAGCAGGTGGCAACTCAGGGTCATTCCTTGTCAGCTGTCAGTGCTGCCTCCAGCCATGTGTTGAAAGCAGCACAAGTGATGCTTGCCTTTGCACAGTGCGGGTGGTGTTGAGCAAGCCCCAAGCAGTGCAATACGCACTGTTGAGATGAGGTATATCCTGTGCGTGTTCTGGTTGGGACGGGGTGAAGAAAGCAGAGCTTGCAGCCACGACCAGGAAGCCTCCAGTTGCACAAACCCAGTCTGAATGACCTCAAGAGCCCTGTGGAGATTTCCTGAGCATGCTGTCACAGAATCTCAGAATTGTAGGAGTTGGAAGGGCTTCTCGGGAATCACTGAGTTCAACTCCCCTACAGGTTACATGGGTAGGCATCCAGGCAGGTCTTGAATATCTCCAGAGAAAGATGTCAGGCACTTCTCTGGGCAGCCCGTTCCAGTACTCTGTCACCCTCAGTGTATCAAAAAGTTTTCCTCAGAGGAAAAAGCAATCCTCAGCCAGCTGCACGTGCCAGCACAGGAGGCATCTTTGCCATCATCTTGGAAATTACATTCTCGATCAAGAGATGAGAGCAGAAGAGCCCCCTGCATGCAAAGAGACTTGCCCACCAAAGGAGCATGCTTTGCTGTGCAGGCAGCAGGAGGAAAAGAGAGTAGCAGCCCTTTTAGATGAGCTAGAGAAGAGGCTGCACAGGCAAGACCCTAGTGGGGAAGAGTTCCTAGAGCTCTTAAGTTGCTTGCCATAGCTTGCATTCATTCAAGGACCAGGAGAACTGATAATGGGGAAGTGTATTTTGCCATACACTATTTTTGTTCAGAGAGAAGTGTGTGTGAGCATCTCTCCATGCCTTCATGGAGAGAAGACATTCAGTAGCTCTCCTGGCAAAGCAAGCCCAGGACACAGAGCAAGGCTACAGTCCCACCCCTCCCTATGCAAGAGGAAATTGGGCTATCAGCCACATGCAAGTGACAGGGTAGACCCCCATCTGGAAACAGCCTTGGTGGTTCAGAAGTGAGACCTCTCCTACTCTCCATTCTCTTGCACACCTCTGGTTTATGGCAGAAAGGCCACAGCAGGTGACAGGCAAAGGTGCACCAGCCCATGGCAGGCAGCCCCAGAAGGAAGGCCAGAGGAGGGGTGGCCCCAGCAGTGGGTGGGAAGGGCGTAGGCACAGCCAGGCCTGACTAACACATCAGGGCAATGACAGATCTGCACATAATGGTTTTCCCACCCCAATGCATACAGCAGTCAGATGTCAGTAAAGCCCAACCCCAGGTAGAGTTCAGGGAGCCCCTTTAGGGTCAGAGGGGCTAATGCAAAAGGCAAGGCTAGGACAGCTCCAGCACTCAACTTAAATGCTTTTATTGACAATGTCTCTGAACAATAATAAGCAAACAATGCTTAAGTTTCATCCAAATTCACTTTCCACATGTCAAAAAAGACCTCAAGGTAGAAAAAAATAAAATAAAAATATAAATATCTGAGAATCCATCTTAATAAATAAATTAAAAACACAATAAAAACGTTTTCATGGAAAACTTATGTCAGAACATTCAGACCACCTCAACAATGCATGATCAGTAAAGGTACAATGAACATCGATGTAGAACTACAGTACATGGATATAGCTATTCATCTACCTACTAGAAAATAAAATAGTCTCTTTCCCCCCCACGTAAGATGGGTCGTTGCTAAGTCATCAGAACACGATATTGCCAGGAACACAGTAGTTATTGTTAATCAGCTGCACTAGATACAAGTTGGAGATACCCAGCACCAGGTTAATTCCAATCATTTAAAACCAAGGGATTAATTAGTTAATGCTAGTGATACTAAGGAGGGGAGAGTCACCAACCCAGCCATGTGGGACATGCTACAGACTACCAGCTCTCACAGATGGGCCGTTGGGGACAAGACAAACTCCATGCGGTTTGCTACATCTCTGGAGGAAGTATGGGCCCAGGCACTCCACCAGGCCCCGGGCCCTGGCTGGACAGGGGGGTGGCGGCAGCAGTGCCCTCCCCAGGCCCGGAGGGGCATGGCGAGTCCGTGGGGGTGCATGGGCAGGGGCGGGGGGCCGGCAGGTCAGTCAGTGCGGGGCGAGTCCCTCACAAGGCCAGCAGGGTGGGGGAGCTGAGGGAGTCAGACGAGGGCTCGTTGCTGCTGCTGCCCTTCCGGTGCGCAGCAGCACAGCTGGGGAAGGCGTCCGCCTCGGGGTAGGTGAAGACGAAGGTGGAGGTGTAGGTGCTAGGGCACGGGGTGCAGGTCACCACGGGGGTGCAGAGGGGCTCCAGCTCCCCACCGCTCCCGGCGCCCAGCGGCTCCCAGTCCGACGCGTAGAAGGAGGAGGCCCCGGGCAGGTCCATGTCAGGCACCGAGCGGGAGGCCTCCCGCGGCCCCGTGGAGAAAAGCAGCTCGTCGAAGGGCTCGGCCTTCAGCTCCAGCCCGCTGCCGCTGGGCTCCTTGGGCGGCACGGCCGGCGGCGCCTCGGTCATCAGCGGCAGGGCGAAGGCCTCCTCGGCCGCGGCGGGGCTGGGTGCGCCCAGGTCCAGTGCGGTGGCGGCCGCCAGCTCCTCGGAGAAGCGCAGCTCCTCAGGCATCTTGCAGGCGGGCCGGTGCGCCGCCAGGATGAACTCCAGCTTCTCCTTCTCCTTCAGCAGGTTGGCTATCTCCGCCTGCAGAGCGGACTTCTCCTCCTCCAGCTGGTCCGTCTCCTGCGAAAGACGAGAGCGGGCCGTCAGCCGGGGCCAACCTCGCCCGACCGCCCCCACCCGGGGGGTCCCCGCCCCGCGGCCCCCGGGATCCCGGGGCAGCACTCACCGCCTGCAGCGTGTCGGTGAGCTCCCGCCGCCGGTTGCGGCACTTGGCCGCTGCCATCTTGTTCCTCTCCCGGCGGATCCTCCTCTTTTCCTCCTCCTCCGGGGACAGCTGCGGACACAGAGAGCGGTCAGCGCGTCCGCCAGACCCCCGCCCCGCGCCTCCGCGCCCAGCCTCGTTCCCCCCGCTCCCCCCCCCCCTTTAGCCCCGCGCCCCGCTCACCTGCTCGACTTTCCCCCTTCGTCCGATGCTCTGCCCGCGGCCGCCCGGCGCCTTCAGCACGGCGGGGCGGGAATAGGCGGCGGGGGGGGCGGGCGCCGGGACGCCGTAGGGGTGCCCGCGGTTCTGGGATGGGGCGACTGAGGAGATGAGGGTGGGCTGCACCAGCCACTGCAGGTCGGGACTGGTGGAGATGGCCGTCACGGTGGGCACGAAGTTGGCGCTGGACACGGCTAGGTCAGTGCAGAAATCCTGCGGGACACAACGTGGGGGGGAGGGAAAAAGAGGGTGAGGGGAGGCTGCGGTCAGCACTCCCCTCCGGGCCGCTCCCCGCCGCCCCCAGGGCCGCGCCGCCAGCGCCGCTCCGCACGAGAGCGGCCCGATATAAATATCTCTGACGTCCGCGCTGACGCAGGCGCCGCTCCGGAGTCTCCTCAATGAACTCGCGTTTTATCAATGAAGCCGCTTTACACACCCGCCGCAACGCGCAGCCCGGACCCCAGCTCCCCCCGCCCGCCCCGCGGCGGCGCTGCGGCCGCTCCCCACGCTGCCCCCGGCCCGGTTGAAGCCAACCGCGCCCCTCGGGTCCCGCACCGCCCCGACCCGAGGCGCGCCCCGCAGCCCCCCGCACCCATCTCCTCCCCAGCACCGAGTCCCGCGGCGGCCGCGCAACGGCCCTCACCTGCGAGTTGACGGGGGAACCCATGCTGGAAAAGGAGTCCGCCGGGGACGGGTAGTAGGTGAGGCTGTCCCCGGCCGGGGAAGCGCTGCTGCAGCGGGAGGAGGGCGCCTCGTACTCCCCAGCGAAGCCCTGGTACATCATGTCGGCTGTTTGCGTGGCCGTGCGGGGCCTTGCGGTGCTAGCGGAGCGCCCTGCGGGAGAAGGCGAAGAGGGGCCGGCTGCGTCCCTGCGTTCGGTCCGCGCCGCGCGTCTCTTTCTCCGCTGTCGGAGCTGCCTCTGCCGCTGGAGTATCGCTCGGCGCCGCCCCTTTATACCCTGCCGCCGCGTGAATCGCCTACGTCACGTGGGACGCACCACGCCCGCCCGCGGGGGGAGCCGCTCTGCCCGCGTCCGCTTCGCCCCGCGCGCCCGGCCCCGCCGCCGCCCCGCTCCGCCGCCGAGCGCGGGAAACAACGGGGCGGCGGGGCAGAGGAAACGCGGCGGGGCGGAGGAAGTGCGGCGGGGCGGGGCGGGAAGAGCGGCTCCGGGCTTTCCCCCCCCTCACGGAGTGGTACGGCCGGGCTCGGGAACCCACTGACGCAGATATCCTTATATGGGATACATCCTGTGCGAGGGGGCGTGACTGACGGGAAGCGCTCCAGGCTGCGGCCAAGTGCGGCGCGGGACGGGACGCGGTGGGACGGGGCCGCCCCAGCCCCCCCGCGTGCTCCTCCCCTCCCCCCGCCGCCGGCACCCTCCGCCCCGAGCGGCCCGGCGGGGGCTCCGTACTAACGGAGCCGGGCGCGGCCACGCGTGGGGTGCGGCGGGGCGCGGCGCCCTTCGTCCCCGCGCCCTGCGGCGGGCGGGTGCTGCGTGCGGGGCTGTCGCGGCGCGCGGCGGGAACGCGTCCCCACGGCGGGGTCACGCACACGGAGGGCCGGGAAGGAGGAGTGCGGGGCGGCCCCGGGGCCGCGTAGCCCTCGGGGAAGCCCCCGGGCGTCGGGACGGGGGCGCGGGCGGGGGGCGCCGGGGGAGCGGCGAGGGCGAGGCCAGTCCTTTCCTCCAGTTTGGGTTTTGTTTTGATCCCCGTCGCGGCGAAGCCCGGAGACACCCACCCACGGCGGGGATGTCGGCAGCCCTGGCTCGGGGCAGGCAGAGCCGGCGGCCAGACCGCAGCCTCGCCTCGCACGGGAGCCAAGAGATCGCGGCTATAGATAGTAACAGGGAAGCTGCAGCGGCAGCGTGTTTACAGCAACAAACAGAGCCCGCAGCGCAGTCTCCAAGCAGGAGCGTCACCCGGGCAGGCTGGGATCCTGCTGGCAGCCTCTCCCGCTCTTTGAGCTCACGGGCTAAATGCAGCGCCTGATGCCGCTGCCGCTGCCGCTGTTGCTGCGCGAGCAACCTCCGTTCTTAGAGATCTGGGCCACGGGGGCGGGAGAACTGGGCCAGCTGCTATTTCTGCGCTGCCCGTCAGCGCCGAGGGGACAGCCAAGGACTGCGGCAGCGCACGGCCCCGCCGTTCCCAGGCGAGGGGCCGCGGGGCCAGCGCTGCTCTCACCGGCTCTGAGCCTGCCAGGGCTGCTCCCTCCCTGGGACCGGCGCGGACCCCCGCCCCTCGCTCTGGCCACAGCTCGGGGTGCCGTTCTCGGCGCTGCTGCACGAGCGACGTTCGGCAAACAGGCGATGCCGTGACCCCAGCACCGCTGCCACGTCCCTGGCAGGCCCAAGGGCAACGCGCCACAAACCGGCCCGTGCCCCTTTGGCCAAACTGCACCCAGAAGGAAGTTTCTGTAAAGAGGGGGGGTACCCCTCCACTGATAGCCCCGAATGTTTTCGGGTGCCCATGCAAACAGTGCGTTGTTGCCATCTCTGCCGGTGACCCAAGCCACTCTGTTTGTATCAAACGGAAAGTGCCCAGGTGCTGCTGCGCATCTCCAGCACGTGCCATTGAGGCAAGGAAACAGAGAAACCGAAAACACATGACGTGGGTTTGTTGTTTGCTCCAGACACAGGGTGCGCACGATGTCTCCACAGCTGGTGTGAAAAAAAAGAAAAGAGGAAGCAAGTGGTACCACAAGGCTGCAGGCAGGCGAGGCACGAGCCCTTTGCCCAGGTCATGGCCGTGGCTCTGCATGGGCATCACATGCACCCAGTGGGGATCTGGCCGCCCTGGGTACCCAGGGGAACCCCTCTGCCTGCCCCCCAGCAAGCTGCTCCCTGTGCCCTGGCCCCTATCACCACACAGGAACTTGTGCCCGCTTCCACACCCCACCCTAAGCAGGGCTGAGACAGCCTTGGGCTTGGGAAGTCACAGCAGAGAAATGCCCAGGACATGTGGGACAGTGCAACCTGCACAGCCTGCACCACCTCCTGGGGCAGGTGGTGGCCGTGCCCACATCTGGCTGTTCACCAGGGGAAAGTTCATGCCACAGTGCAGCCCTTTGGCAGCCAGCCGACAGCTCTGATCCGCCTCTGCCCACAGCACAAAGCATGGAGCAGCTCCATGGCTTGCTCTGTGCTATGGGCAGTATGGAGGGAACCCAGCAATGGGGACACCACTGTGGGCAGCAAAGCACGCCTGCACCATCAGACAATCCATGCAACCACTGGAACGCCCACTGCAATATGGATCTGATGGGCTATAATGTTGTCATTGCCGGTGCCTTTGCTCACAGCGTGTGCCACTAGCACAGCACAAGGAATCCCTCTCTACCTGCCTGGCTTGGGCAGAGGCTGCAGGGTTCTGGAGCAGTCAGAATGGGAGAGCAGTAATGGAGAGGCTAATGGGGCAGTGATGGGGCCTCCCACTCATTGGGTGGCTGAGCCTCAGTCGTGCTACAGCTGTGGCCCTGCCACCCAACCTGGGAGCTACCAGAAGGCTCCCACCTTTACTGCCGCGCATACCCAAAGCAAATTATAAATAGCAATTAATAATCACAGCAGCTGGGTGTGTGACAGGGATGTCCTGAAGAATAAACACTGTGAGTGGAGACATCCCGGCATCTCGTGGTCGCACAGCCCCACGCCATCAGCTGCCAATTACCACAGACTGTGCCATTGATCTCTCCTACCCAGCCCCATCACTCTGCCAGCGCCTTTCCGTGCACTGTGCTGGCTGCAATGCTGGGCACTGAGCCCATTCTAAGTACTGACAAGGCTGCACCTTGCTCACAGATGGTGAAGCTGAGTGATACTTTGCCCATCACCATGCTGCCCTGTGCGTTGACAGCCCTTGGCTCGGCCCCTGGCAGCAGTGACCCCAGGAGTAGCATTTTATAACCTGAAACATCTTAAGCACAAAGGTCTCCAGGCTCCTCATGCTGCCTGCACAGAGCTGGCACAACGTGGCCCCTTATCTCTGCGCCGTCTGGAAGGCGACAGGCGCGTCCCGCAGTTATCACCCCAGGGCACTGTTCCACCTCAAGAGGAGGGAAAAACACCTGGAACAAACTGAGCAGACATTTGGAGAACTGCTTGGTATTTAGAAGTGAAGCCTCTGCAATGAAAGCTCCTCTTCCCTGCAGGACTAAGCAGTCATGGTGCTTAACGGGGGACAAGGGGGCTGGGTAAGGCAGGGTGCCCTTTCGTGTGCTGCTGACACTGTGGCTCTGGAGGGAACTAGGACAAAGGTGGTGAAGAAGGAAGTACTGAGATCAAGGAAAAAAGGGCGGTTTTGCTTTGGGTGGAGAACAAATGAACCCGACTCAGGGAAAGGGACAGGATGTTGGGGATTGTTTGGCTCAGGATAGAGAGAAACCCTCTCATTGTTTTGACTGGAGAGCGCTCTGGGGAATGGCTCAAAGGGACTTCCAGGACAAGGGATCACAAGGCTGAAGATAGCCTGGAGGGAGTAAAAAAGAGCCTGAGGCTTTACCACTGCCCCTTGAAAAAGCCCTGCTCTGGGGGAGGAGGGCCCCACTTCGCCTTTCCCAGTGCTACAGAGAACAGTACATGGGGGCTGCCCTGCAGGACAACTGTCACCTCAAACAGCCTTTTGGGCCCAGAAAGACCTCAGCTCCCGCAGCGTCTGGCTATTGCAGGAGAGACCCCAGGAATGAAACACAAGAACAAGCAACGAGAGATTTGTCCTCCTCTGCCCAAAGGAGAAAATATGGCAAAAACTCCAGGAGAGAGATTCCTTACGCGATATTTAAGAAATGTATTGAGTACAAAATTCAACATAATTACAAGGTGTGGAGTTAACAGCACCAATAAGAGATGTGTGCAAATAGCCTGGCCTGCGGTTTGATCCTCCCCAGGCCCCTGGCTTGCCAGTTTGGCCTGGCTGGGGGGGTTGCTGGTTTGCTGCTGGGAGTGGGAACCCTTTGTGCGGACTCGGGTCCATATCATCACGACCGCAACAACTGCCAAGCACAGGAGACATGCAGCTGGGCCGAGGCGCTCCGCTCCATCCCTGCACAGCCAGCAGAGGCCCAAGCGCCGCTCGCCACTCCCAGTGGAGGCCAGGGGCACTCGCCATTACCCAGGCACGTCCGTCTGCGAGCTCAGACAGAAATACACCCTACACAACAGGCGGCCAGCCCGGCCCCAGCCCCTCACCCGGAGCCTGGCCGCTGGGCACCGCCCGCCCGGCTTCCAAGGAACGGGGCTTCCCCGGCCTTCCTCCGGGAGCACCGAGAGACCCCGCGGGGAGAACCGCGGTTGCCCCGCCTCGAGCACGAGGCCTCGTATCTGGCGGCCCTCCCCGGGGCCCACCCAGGCCGCGGCAGAGCGGCGGGCCGACGGCGGCACGACCCGACGGGCCGCACGCCTCGGCCCCGCCCCGCCTGGCGCCGGGCGCCCGCCCGCAGGCCCGGAGCAGCCGCGGGAGGGGGCGGGACCGCCGCTCCGGCTCCGCCCGTCGCCCCTCCCGGCCAATCCCGGCGCTGTTGCTGGGGCCGGACCGACCGCCTGACGTTGCCCGGGAGACGGCGGAACGTTGAAAACACACAAACCTGTTGACGTCGGTGCGTGGTTTCTGTAGTAACGGACCGGGGACGTCATCGAGCCCTTCCCCCTCACCCCTCCGCCGGAGCTCGCGGGCGACGCAGGCGGCGGCGTCAGCCGCTGCGGGAGGGGCGGAGTCGCGTCGCCATGGCAGCGGGGGAGGGTGAGGTTCGGTCGCCACGGCAGCGGGAGCGGCTGTTGTTTGTTTGGGAGGCGGCGGCGGCGGCCTCGGCTCCCGCGGGCTCGCTGCCCGGGCGGTCCCCGGCTCCCGGCGGGGCTTTCCCCCCTCTTGGCTCGGCCCGGTACCGGAGAACCGAGGTGCCGCCTGGGGTCGGTGCACCCGTGGGCGGGGAGTTCACCCTTAGCCTGAACGGCCGAGTCGGGGGAAACGGGCCCGAGGTAAAAATAATCCTGCTGAAAAATTGTTTATTTTTAACCCGGGTCAGGTGTTCAGCCTGGCAGCGGGCTGCAGCAGTTCGGCGGTACCCATCACCCAGCCTCTGCAGCACGGGTGTGAGCTATGTAACAAAGAGAACCCCAGAAACGGAGCCGCAAAGTGAAAGGGAGAAAACAAACTGTGCCCTATGACTCACGGCAGCCTTGTCTGGTCCTCAGGAATGGCCGAGGCCATGCCCTCCTCTTCCCTGCCCTCCTTGTGTTGCCCCCCTGCAAAGCCTTGCAGAGCTGCCAGGCACGCTTTGCCCAGTGCCCAGGTGCGGTGTTGCCCTGGGTGTTGTGCAGGTACCCACTAGAGCCCAGGCTCCTTCCTGGGTGCTGAGCAGTCCCTCTGGCAGCCCCCTCTCTGCCACTGCGTGCCAGGTGCCCTTCCCTCTGACATCAGCTTCCTCCCCTTCACCGCACAGCAACCAAAGCCCTCAGAGGCAAAGCCCTGGGCTGGGGACGCCCGCCCACAGGCATTTCCCCAAGCACCTGGGCCAGGCGGGTGCTGACGCCAGTTAGGGTCTGCCCTGAGGCCCGAGCGCTGCGTCGGCGCCGCGTGTTGCACAAGGAAAGCAGTAGGAGGGAACCGCTGGGCTGCCCGACCATGGCAGCGGGCACCCCCAGGGCTGGGAACTCCCAGCACCCGCTCCTGCCTTCATCTGCTGAGGCCAGCAAACTGGAAGGCAGTTGCTGGCCCAGCCCTCATTAGCAGCCAGGCTGCTGTCACCACTATTGGCTTTGCATCAGCTCTGTTTGTTTTGGCAGGTGGAGGGCAGCGGGTTCAACCCCAGCTATTTTATGAGTGCTGGTTCCTGTCCCACGCCCGTGTCTGTGAACACGGTGTACACTGAGGATCCCCTCACCTTGCTGCCCGGAGCAGGAAAGGGTGGGGCTGCAATTAATGTTTGCTTCCCAGGGGCAGGCCCCCGGTGCTGCCTTCCGGCAGGCCATTACTGTGCGTGCGAAGAGCTCCGTGTACTCATGGCTGCCATGTGGAAATGCAGAGGGTGGGTGGCCAAAGGCAGGAACTGCACTGAGGTTGCTTGCAGTTAATTCAACAGGATTGGCGTGCAGGTAATGGGGCTGTCAGCATAGGTGCTTGCTGGAGAGGCCAATCAGCTTGATGCTCTCTACGCTTTGCCTCGTGCCCCATCTCTGTCAGCTGGGTAGCCGTGCTGTGCCCTCTGTCCACTGGTGACCCCAGGTAGCTGCCATGTCGCAGCCCTGCTAGCCGCAGGGCCTCACCTAGGGCAAAGGATGGGGCTCACGTGGCAGCACCACTTCAAGCCCAATCCTGCCCCAGCTGCTGGCTCCTGAGCCTACCCTGCCCTGCGGCATGTGGGCCAGCTGGGCTGTGACGTGGGAGAAAGGCTCAGGGGGGATGGGACACCCCACAGCTCTGATTCGGCTGTGTAGCCTAGCATCCCCCTGCAGCCCTCCTGCCCAAGCTGTGTATTTCCACCCATTCCTTGTGCTACCCGCAAGAGGACAGGCTGCTGCTTGTCTGAAAACTGAACACTATCTTTTGCCAAGTTACTTGCCAGCAAGGGCAGCTGCCAGAGTCCCATCTCTGGCCCAGCCTTCAGCCCTCCCCACACAGAGTTGCTCCATTGTGCTACTTCAGCAGAAAACCCCTTGCTGCTGTCAGTTAGCACCTTGCTATTTGAGAAAGGTGAAATGGCTCACAGCGACGTCAGGAGGCAGTTGGGTGCCTTGCCAAAGTGCTGGGATGAGTGAGCCCACAGCAGACAGACCTAGGCCACCAAGGTGCTGGTAGCCATCTGGGCCCACATCAGCTGCCACAGGTCAGGGAGGAGCTGGGGAGTGTGGCAGTGCCCTGCAGCCCAGTGCTGAGCTGATCCTGCAGGAGGGCAGCCCTAAAACAACAGAACCCTGTCCCTTTTCTGCTTGATCAGCTCCAGGAACTGGCTTGCCACACAGGTACATGTGCTGTTGTGCCAGCACCATGCAGAGGATGTGAATGAGTGCTAAGGAGTTAGCATCTCTCAGATCACTTCAAAGAGCACCAAAATGGTAACCATGGCCACACAGAAGCCCCAAGTTTATAGGGCTCCAATTATATGCAGAGCCTTTGTGAGTCCAAGTCTGATGCCATTCTGCGCTGAACTGCCTTGCTGTGACAGATGTTACTGACTGCTGAATTTGACCTAGTGGGGGGCACAGTGCTGCTTTCCCTTCCACTCCACATACCCGGGCACACTGACAGTGGCAGACAGAGCTGACAAGGACGGTGACCGGCTGCTTTCCCATTCCCATTTATCCAGATCCTGTAATATTTTCACTTCTGGGAGCATTTTAGTTTTTTTCTTTCTGTACACCTCCTGTTCACTCAGTGCTGCTTCTGGTGTTTTCAGTGACCCCTGCATAGTGCACAGCAGGTTCACCCGAGGTGACACCACCTGGCCATGAGCTCATACAGCCAAACTCTACGCTTGGGCTGAACCCACCCAACTTACAGGCTGGGCTACAGCCGTCCTCCTTGCATCAACTTTTCTCTCCCTCCCCCCTCACCGCCTCGTCAAGGGGACTCTGCACTGTTGTGACTGTTGTGAAACAGCTGAACTTCCTACTGGAGCGGCATCCCTGCCTGCCAGCCCATACCGGCCACTGACAGTGCCTGCAGCGCTCAGATCCTTCCCTCCTCCTTGCTGACGTGCACACATACACGCCGGCACATGCACGCCTGGTAGTGGCTCGGGCCCCTGGTGGTTTCCCGGAGACTCTCGAGATACTGCCCCAGGGAGCACGTGTCAGAGGGAAGAGAACTCGAAGCTGATAAGCTGCTGCTGCCGGCATGGATGAGGGACAAGCAAGGTGGATATGGGTCTCAGTGCCCGAGAGGGCAGCTTTGCTGTCATCTTTCCATGGGCAAATGGCGTGATGAGGGCGGCACAGCCCCGCGCCCTGCAGGCTGACTTGCCCCGGCAGTGACTGTGTCAGGCGCTGAGGCTCGGCTGCCTTCCAGGGAGGTGACTCTTTAGGAAGTGAGTGGGTCTGGCAGTGCGGGAACTGTGTGGGAGCAGGGGGTGCCACAGCCTGAGCTCAGGGATCATTAGGGAGAAGGTAGCTGGAGGCAAAATAGCTGCAGAGGTGAGCACAAAACTTGAGGGAGCTCACTGAGGAAAGCAGAGCTCAGCTGTTTTCAGGGGGGATTGGGATCGGGGGGGGGGGGGGGAGGGTGGGGGGAGGCACATTTGGAGCTAGGGAAGGGCACGAGTCACGGCTAATGGGCTGTTTGCAATTGTATCGTGACACATCATAATTACTTTAGCTTCCAAATCTGCATTGTGCTATTAAATTTGCTGATTGTGCAAGAAACAAAAACAAAGAGGCATTCCCCAACACTCCCTCCAGCGCATAACCCAGATGTTGGCAGACCTGCCTGCGCCAGAGGGGGGAGGAGAAGGGAGTCCCAGTCACGTTGCCTCCTTCCAAAAATTCCAAACCCAGCAAGCCTCTGCCCCGCTGTGCTTCCTCCCAGCCTCAGGCACTGAAGCATCACTGACAAAACCACCGGAGGAGCCAGGCTCGGCTCCCTGCAGTTGGGAAACAGCCTCTGTGTGGGGCCGCGTGCTGCTGTGATGGCGGGGATGCCCCCCCAGCGTACATGACGTGGGGGAGCCGAGCTACTGGAGAAACCCTAGGGATTGCACGTTGGAGGTGCCGCTGCTGCTGCCACCTAACGGAGCTGCTCCCACACCACGTGGGGGGATGGTGGCAGTACCCACGCAGAGTGCTGCTGTGTGGGTAGTGCCTGTACCACAGGCATCGGCACGGTGGGACCCGAGCGCACGTCACACTGGTGAAAACCACACAGAAGAGCAAACACCCCATCTACCCCTACAGATGGCCACTTGCGAATCTCACTGCCACAGGCTCCCTCTGCATGCGTGGGACACAGCTGGATGCCACACATCTGGGACACAGCTGGATGCCACGCATGTGACAGATGGATGCCATGTACGTGGCACATCTGGATGATGTACACGTGCACAGCTGCACACCCCATGCATGGGCGCCATAGGAACTGAGGAGAGCACCCGAGTTGATGTTTAGTGGCAGCTGCAGTGGGGAAAGAAAAGCAGCTCCTGAGCAATGCAGGTCATGGCAGGATGCTTTATATAACCCAGAGCCACAGAGAAAACCAAAATAGCTGCCTCCCCACTGCTCAGTTAGTCTCTTCCATCAAACGTGGATAAAATTAGAGCAGGCGGTGACGTATGCCTACGTCTGCACAGGGACTCCAGGGAGACAGAGGGAGACGGCTCAGGGCTCTGCCATCAGCGGCTCAGGCTGCCAGAGCTTTCAAGTAAAATCCACCCTCCAGGTTGGCTGCAGGGACAGATGTGTGGATGAGGAGGTGATGGCAAGGGCCTGGCTTCACACCTCAACCCTTTTGGGGCAACCCAAACATCTGGACACAAGCTGACCCTAAACAAGATGTGCTGGAGCAGGGGCATTTCTCTGAGAGCTTTTCATGTTCCTCTGTGAGCCAGCTGCCAGAGCTGTTGTCCCCTGGGGGTGACCTGCATGGGCCAGCCTCGCTGTGCAGCTACGGGGAGCCCCTGGCTCTGTAGTGCTGATTCAGAAAGTGTGCCTGGAGGCTCAGGTCCTCTGAGAAATGAACCAAAAAAAAAGAACCAAACCAAAAAGCTAGGTGAGAGCCTGCAAAATTATTGCTGACATCTGTGTTTATACACCCAGATAAGGCCTGAGCACTTCACTGATAACAAGAGAAACTGCAGTCGAGACTTTTATTGTTTGGTTTACTGATCTGAACGCAGAGAAGGGAGCCAGGAACGCAGCTGTCTGCCCTGCAGAGACATTGCCCCAGTCTGTGACCTTGGGCACATCTTTCCCTGATGTTCACGTGGATGTGTGGATGCTTCAGAATACCACTCCCTTCTCCGGGGCGTATTTCATCCTCTTTCAGCTGACAAGGGAAGGATTTGGGAAGGTGGGTTAGTTAAGATTTGCTGAACACTCTGAAGACAACAACAGCTCTGGAGAAAGTCTCTATGTTAATTATTATTTACAGGAAAACAAGAACAAAAAAGGACAAAGGATTAACATTTCTGGTCTGAGAAACATGCACCCACTCGTGAAGTTAATTTATACCCTGTCCTCTGGAGCCCTGCCACCTTCCCCCCAGCTCTGTAGCACAGCACACTGGGTGCCTCTGCTCAGAGCTTCTCAAGGCAGGTGTTGCAGATATATATAGCAGCACAGCAAGGAGCAAGCCAGGCAGCAACAGCAGCAGCTCCTCACTCTGGGATCAAAAATACCCCAAGGCACAGAGCAAATGAAATCTGTTCATCTTCCACATGAGCTCCTGGAGTTGAATAGCTCAGTGAGAATAAAGGGAGGAACAGTGGGATGAGGGGAGGTACACGGTGGTACATGGTGGATCCTTCTTCACGCCATCCGGTCTGGGATGCCAACAGGACTGCCAAGCCCACCTGGGAGCTGCTTGGTTTTCTCAGGGACATTCTTTGCTAGGTCTCTGTCTGTGCCTATGCCTGTTATCTTATCTCACTTATTGCTGGGCTCTCTGAGGAATTATGCTGGAATCCAGGGGTCAAACAAGGCCATGCAAAACAGCGCATTGCTCTGTGCTCTGTTATCTATTTCTCCTTTGGTGTGTGTAAGACCAAGGGAAGTATGTGTGTGCACAGGCACACTGGCGTTCAAGAAGTGGCATGTGATATTTTTGTGTACTCTGAAGCAGCTCAAAAGGGGTGTTTGGGAATCAAGAGTCTTCATTTGACTGTACCAAAGCCCACCTTCTGTGGGTTGGTGCTGAAATCCATGTTACTTCTGCAGCACCCACAGCCCCTTGATTCAAAAGAGTGAGCCCAGGAAATATGTGGTGTTTCCAGCTATAGTTCCCACTACACTCATTCATGCCTCATCCCGCACACCAGCTCTTGAGAGATGAGAGAAGTAACATGAGAACACTGAGTATCAGGGGCATTATTTAAAAAAGACAGGGAGAGTAGGTGATAGGAGCTGGGATTCCCCCAGAGCTGCTCAGGGCGCTGGTATTTACTGCTAGGCCCTCGGCTGGGATCAGATGACTGGGGAGCAGGATTAATTTGCAATCCTTTTTACGTCACTTGATGGAAGACTTAATGACTGGGATTTCCCTCCAGTTATCCTGGGGGAATTAGAGTTTATTTAACAAGCTCTTGCCTAGCGTCAGTCAAGGAGCCCTTCTCTGCCTGTTTGAGTCTCCTTAGAAAACTTTTAGGAATACAGATTTTTTCTTGTCAGCAGTGGCAAGGAACAGCCTAGCACAAAAGTGGTCTGAAAAGGATGCTTACAGCAAGAGCATCTTTTCCCGCAAACCTTCAGCACATTGCTCTTTCATAACTGTTCTGTAGCTCAAAATAACCTGTCCTGGTAGTTGGTGTTACTTGCATAAAGAGGAAGCTGAGGCCCCCAATGAGGTCAAAGGGAAGAGCACCCTGTCTAGACTAACATCCTTGGGGATTTCAGCCTTGGGCTCCTGGAAACTCCCCTGGTCCAGAATTGCCATGGTGACTCACAGCCACTTGCACAAAACTAGCATTAACACCAGAACTGTCCCGCAACCTGAAATCTCTCCTATACCCCACTCTTCATAGGAAGGCTGCTGGGGGGGTCTTCTCATGCGTGCTGCAGGGCAAAGAAAATTTCCACTGCTCCTTCACTTGACCCTTATCAGTCATCCCAAGCCATGCTGCAGCATGGATGAGAACTATCCTGCACTTCCTATCCATCTCAGTCACCTGGTGTTCCCTTCCCTCTAGCTGGAAAGCCTTGCACTGCTCACCAAAAGGCCTATACATGAACACTCTTTTTCCACCTCAGGTGCTGCATGCAATGGTCATCCATGTCTTTGGGGCTCACTAATTCCAGCCCAGTGAGAGGGCTAGCAAGGCTCATCAGTTTTTGGTGTAAACTTTAGGAGGGACTTTTTGCCTGTGTATATCTGTGAGAAAACCAGTACCCTTGAGGTATCTCCCATCTTGGTTTTGAGATGCCTCGTGCACCCACATCCAGCCTGGTGGCCCAACTTGGCCTCGCAAAAGGAACTCTGCAATGCAGAAGTTGCCCATCTGCACCAAGTGGCTACAGAGGTTGTGGTTTTGGTGAGCCATCCTGCTCCACAGAAGTCTTGCCTTAGAAGAGTTATTAATATTCCCATTGCCATTGCCCACGTGCCATGCTGACTAGCTTCCAAGGATAAGTGCTCTTCTCATGTGCCTGTGGAGAGAAGGGACTTCCCAGGCCTAATTCAATGCTTCCCATTCCTGCTTTCTTACAAACCAATCTCTGCCGAGGATAAGAATATGTCCTGCTGATTCAGTGTTCATCCAGCCAGCTTCTCCTTTTCACAAGGGGAAATATTTATAATCTAGCACTCAAGCCACCACATAGTGCAGCTGATGGAAGCCATCCAATAAACATCCCATCTAACTGCCTACTTTGCTGCCAAGCCTCCTTCCAAGCTCTGGTGATTTGAGTGGCATTCAGCTGTTCTAATGTTGATATATACGACTGTTTTTTAAACCCTTAGTTAGATGTTGATCACTCTTATGAGTTGTATTTTCTTCATGTAATCTTCAAATAACCAGCAAGGCTGTTCTGAGCTTGAAAAGGTCATGTCAACCTGGAAGAATTCATTACATTGTTTTCAATGCAGAGTCTGGATTAGTATTGTCCATTGCATCTCATTTCTCTCCAGTGTGAAGATATATTTAAAATACATAGTGTCCCTGTGTATAAATGTCATCTGTTTATTATTACCAGCTGATATAGGGATATTATCATTGAGAAATAGTGGCTCCATAGTTACAGCTGAGATTAGTTTTGTGTTTAAAATAAGGATTTATGCTCTCTCCTATCTTGGTGTCTCTTCCCCAGTGTTCTTGCACTCACTTACTATATATAAGGAGAAAAGTCCTGAGAACAATCAGATGCAAATGTTAAATAGCTGAGAAGCTAAGAATTATCAAAATCAGCCCTTGAAGAAGTACAGCCTCTGTTAATAAACTTTTTTTTGACATTTAGTCATCACCATAATAGAATAAAGACTTCAAGCTTCCTACACAGTAAAATGTTGACTGCTATCATGTGCAAAGCCTACACAAGAATATTTATTTTTTATGTTCTGGCTATTTTTTACAATACTTTTGACACGATTCTTTCTCTGGAGGGCTACATGAAGAATTCAATTCAGAATTGTTCTTTTAAAAATGCTACTCAAGTCACAACTTGCCTTAGTTGGGGGATCATTTGGGAAGAGGTGTTTTTAAACACACTCTTACATGAGCCTTTCCTCATACCTGCTCATATATTTCTATCGGTTGCTGTTTCTCCACACCTTGGAAGCCATCTTCCTTGAGTGCAGTTTTGGCAGCGTTCCCAGCAGAATCAACTGAAGGGCAAGTTTTGTGATAGCTAAGTGTTCAGTTATGAAAAGCTGAAATTGATTTACTGAAACACCTTCACACAGATTGGACAATCAGACAGGATGGCATCAAGGTGAAGAATTCAGCAATATTAAAAAGCACTGAAATTTATATGGCTGATAAGAACACTCCGATCTTTAAAAGTCAATAAGTGCTGTAAAAAGGAAAGTGAGTCTTCTCCTGAGGTCCTTTGGCTAGATCTAACTATTAAAAATTTGATGCTGGAGCAAATACGTTCTTTCTTTCTGTTGTGACCTTCTCATATCTATCAGTGGCCATTGTCAGAGAGGACAATGGAATAACTGATCAGAGGGATCTGTTCCTTGAGCCACAGCTAGTCCAAAAGTTGGCAGTGATATGTGAGAAAGGCGCGGGGATGTGCATCTAGCACAGCCAACCACCTCTTATTTAAAGTGCTACTGAGATGCTTTTTTTCATTCCACTCACTTGTTTCATGGGTGAGGGTACTGCTCCGATTCATGCAGAGCAGCAGTACACAATAAAACAGCTGACCAAACTTTGCTTTCAGCATAAATTTGGTTTGAAGAAACCTAAAGTGGTATTTACTCCAGTCAGTTTTAGATGTCTAGTGCAGTTTCGTCTCCAGAATAAAGTCTTTATTTCCATCTCTTAGAAGGGGGCTACAGCCCCAGGCTCCATCAGATA
Organism: Meleagris gallopavo; assembly: GCF_905368555.1. Lineage (NCBI taxonomy): Eukaryota > Metazoa > Chordata > Aves > Galliformes > Phasianidae > Meleagris > Meleagris gallopavo. Next base: position 37,856,251 of record NC_139408.1, on the reverse strand, counting down.
CAGAGACCAGAAGAAACTCAGCTCTAGATTTTAAAGAAAAAGTAGGGCTCTTGTCCTGAGACTGCACCAGACTCCACAAATGAAACAAAACTAATGGTATGACATAACACTAGAGGGTTTGCCTGTTAAAACATGACGGTACCCCAAGTCTCTAGTTTTTCAGAGTTGTGGCTTATGTAACAAAATTACATGCAACGTTTTGTACAGCTTCTTAAAAGTCTTTGTAAACAGTAATTTCATTCCTTCCATAAGCATCAGGAATGTTCTTTGCAGAGGTTAAAGGAGGACAGCACCAGGCCTAGAGAGCATGGAAGCCTCTAGGTTGGCTGCCCATTGGTGCCTGCAGAAGAAGTTTCTCTTCATGCAGGTGCTGGCTGTAAGCTCCTGTGCTGAGGCGGCTGGAGAAACAGGGCTTGGAAATGGAAAGAGGAACAGTCTCGAACTTCAGGAGGGCAGTGGGTAAAAGTTCCCAGGAAGTAAAGTGAGGATTTCCTCAAAAAGCCAAGTGAGGATTTCCTCAAAAAGCCAGGAAGGAGCCTTGCAGCCTGCACTGTGGCTATGGATGGAAACCTGCTTGGTGCCAGCTAGGAGTGGGGAGCAAATGAGAAGTGCTGTGGGTGTTTGGTTCCTCAAAGTGGTTGGTGCGTGATTGAATCTGCACTATCTTTAATGAAGGATGTTTCACTTCCCCAAATGAACTTGTGTTTTAGATTAAGTCCCAAATTTGACATAATTTTGTCAAGCAAAACTCAGTGAAATGGAAACAGATGTGTATACATATGTTGTAACAATAGCTTGTATCTTCATACAAAATGCAGCTAGAATTGCCACATGTGCTTCTCCTATTGACGTATAACGGTTATTTTGCCCCATGCCTCTCATCAGAAAATGATTAATTTAGCTGTAAGATCGGGATGCCATATCTGAAGTCTCTGGGACAGATTACAGGGAAGGCAGAGCAGTGCAGTGGTGATTTATGGCTGTTTAGCTACTGTTTATTTTTAGTTCATTGGATTATGTTGCTATCTGGACTGTGACCATAACGGTGCCTGTGATGGTTATATCTTGGCATTGAATTCAAATAAAGCCCTTTAAAGGAGGAAGTCTTGCACTTTCCAGAAGCGAGTGAACAATTTTGCATGTTTAACTAAAACACTGAATGTTTTACAGAAGTTTCTCAGTAGTTGGTAGTGGGTTGCTAGGTGCCAGGTAGAATGCAAAAGAGTGTACAAGTCTAGAGTAGTTTTTAAGAAGAAAACTGTTTAACTTTTCATTGTGAAAACCAAGAAAATGCCGAGATCCCAAAGCAGTTGATGCAGAGCAGGAAAAAAAGACTAATTGCCTCATTTGTAGACATTCCTACACATTGTTTCAAGGAGACAGACAATTGTTTTCTGCAATTCACTGTGGAAAAAAGACATATTTAAGTATGGCAAAAAAAAAAAAAAAAAAAAAGATTATTGCCAACAATCTGTTAACTTCTTCAGTTGAGAAAACAATTACAAATTTTGTGGGAAATGCCATATTTTCTCACTAGCCATTGTTCCAATGTTGCTTCAAACTATAGAAATACTGATTTTTTTCCCAGTACTTCTTTGTAAGTCCAGGGTTGAAAGCTAAATAATTCTTTGCTTTCTTAATTACTTTCAAGACAGCAATGAAACAGTATTAGGGATATTTAAAAATATAAAATGTATACAATAACAAAATGGTTTAAATTTTGTCAGTATGTCATGTTAGTAGACAATAAGGTAATATTTTCTTTGGGTATACATTTGTCTATAGATGAATGGTAGCGAGAAATGATACCTGCTTTTCCTAATTGCCAAGCTCATACAATGTGTAACACAGCAAATTACGCTAAAATAGGTCATCGTTTCATCCTGAAAGTTGTGTAATGAGTTATCAATCTCTTCTTTTCATCTGTTAAGTGTTTCGGAATTACAGGAAGTATTTCATTTTGCCAGCTTTGAATATGTGGAAATGTTAAGGCATGTCCCTGCAAGACTGTTATTTCTAAACCTGTAGCTGAAAGGATCTTAAAATGCTTTCCATCTGCTATAAGTTACTTTACACATAAAATGAAGATTGCCCCATTGCATTTTTAAGCAGTTAAAGAGCGAGGAGGTGGGGATTTTAAAGAGACTTTCAGCAGTTCATAGAATCATACAACTATTTGAATTGGAAGCACACTTAAAGGTCATAGTTTAGTCCAACTCCCCTGCAATGAAGAGGGACCACTTTCTTTCGCAACATGCTAACGCACTAAACCACATATGATACAATTTTATAATTAGAACTGAATGTGTGTTTGGCAGTTTAAAACATAATGCATTATAAGACGTGAGAAGCTAAAACAGAAACGATGATAAATTTGTCGGTCATAGATGTAACTCATCTAAAAATGTACCATGATGAAATGGACACAATAGGAAGGGATTGTTAAATATTTTCTCATCAATAGTTGACTAAACATTTTGGTTTTAGAAAATGAGGTTACTTCAACATGAATAAGACAATCTCTCCAATGTTTGCCCCAAAATAAGACATTATTGAGTGTTTTAATCTTGCTAGAAGACTGGTGCATATGATTGGTATAAGGAATGTTCAGCATGGAGAGATTTGTCGTGCTGTACATGTCTCATCGGAACTTGGTGGTAGGACATTACAACATTTCATATCTTCAGATTCTAGTAATCCATATTTCTTAAAGCTTGTGAAATAGTATCTATTTCTGCCTCAAGTGCTGCAATGGAAGAAATGTTTTCATTGTGCAAATATACTTTGACATACTGCAGAAACAGCTAAACATTTATTTATTTTTAAGATTGAACTTCAAACTAACACAATTGTCCAAGTAGGAAAAGGTTTGCAAACTGATTAAAAGAAACAAAGATGTATTGAGATGTGCAACAAATGACCAGAAAATCATGAAGTAATGGACTGAATATTTGAGCACAGCTGACCTTCACATATAAGATATATGCTATGCTAAGGAAAATTGTGTTCCCCTAAAATATTGTTTAAATGGAACTTAAGAGGGGCTTTTATTCATGAGGGTTCTGTTTGCTATTTCTATTACTGCACAGCAGAGCTTAAGTTCCATTTCCTCATATGGAGGGCTTTATCGCACTCTCTCAGTAGACAGGAGCCTATGGGTGCAAGAGAGTGGAGCTGTTCTTTAAAACGCAGTGGGCAAGGCTTGGCTTATCTTGACCTGCATGTGAACACTGAGACATGAAGTCCACCGGTTTAAGCCTCTTAAGATTGAAATTTGAAGTGATTCTTGATTACTGCATCTTGCTAAAGTCAAATTCTGCTCAAAGAGAGAGGAAGAGTGACGTTTAAGATACAGAAGTAAAAAACAAAACTGTATTTTTACTTCAGTCAAGCTAATAGAAATAAAAGAGTTTTGTTGTTTGTTTAATTTCTAGCAACATAACTATTCATTTGTTTCTTCCCACCCTTCCTTGCATCTCAACAAACCCAAGCATTTACAGTCAACTGCAGGAGCTGACCACAGGCGTGTTCATCATAACTACATATTTGGGAAATTTTCCTTCTTCCTGCAGCAAGCCAAGTTACCCTGCAGCGCACAGCAAAGGCCATAGAAACGAAGAGGATGGGATGGAAAGCTTATAGCCCAAACCCTGACATTCCTCAGGCTTGTGTTCAGCCTTTTATCTCTGCACTGCCCGGTGGGAGAGCAAGGTGCCAGTGTGCAGTGGGATGCTGAGGGAGGGGAGCAGCAGCCCAAAGCTGTGTGGCTCCGGTGTAGTGCAGCTGGAGGGTTACGTAGTGCTACCTCCCTAAAAAGTACAATGCCCGAAGGATATGCCACCAAAATATTAAGAGTAGAACTGACCATACGCTGGCGAAGGAGGACAAAAGCCTCCAAGTCATTTGAACACCATCATTATGATTTTATTCGCTGTCAGAAACACCAGTATGCCTCTGTCACCATCATATGGTATTTGCACGGTGCGGATCCAAAGGGAGAATCTGATACAACAATTTTTTCTTGGCTCAAGAAGACGGAGAAATTACTCAGGAATTTCTAATATATAGGTATGTAATTAAAAAGCAAGTGCATCTTCCAGCGAGAGACTTGGGAAGCATCCAACCGCAGGGAAAGCCCTGTGAGTTCGTGTCTGTGTATCCTTAGCGCGCACCGCCGTATCTGAACGGGTGCTTTGACGATTCCTTGAACGATATCACAGCCCGCTGGTAAGAGACGTGCTTTCACACGGAACCGCCCCGTACCGACGCTGACGGGACGCGGGCCGGAGCACCGGCCGCTCGCCCCACCCCCACAGCGCCTCAGCGACGCGCGCGGCGCACATTCGAACGCCAACGGCCGCCGGGCCCCGCCCCGCCCCGCGCGCCTCCGCCGTGACGCAGGCGGCAGCGCGGTCACGTGTGGCGGAGGCCGGCCCGTCGAACCCGGAGCCGCCGCCATGCCTCTGCCGCCGCCCGGCCGCCCCCGCCTCAGGCTGGCCCCGCTGCTGGCGCTGCTGCTTCTGGCGGGCCCGGCGCGGCCCATCTCCTTCCAGCTGCCCGGCAAGGCGCGGAAGTGCCTGCGGGAGGAGATCCACCGCGACACGCTGGTCACGGGCGAGTACGAGATCGGCGCCCCGCCGGGCTCCTCCAGCGGCCCCTCCGCCAACCTCAAGGTGCGGCCACGGCGGCGCCCGAAGGAGCGGGCCGGGGGCGGGCGGGCGGGCGGAGGGCGGCGTGGAGGCCCCGCCCCGCTGCGCCGGGCCGGGCCGCGCTGACGCACCGGAGCGGGGCGGCGGGGAGGCAGCGTCCGGACGGCGCTCCGTACGTGGGGCCGCTCCCGGAGCGGCGGCGTGGGGCGAGCGGGGCCCGGCACGGGCCGCGGTGCGGGGCCGTGCTGGGCCGGCACTGATTGGCACCGGGCGGAGGGAAGGAGCGCAGTGACGTGGCTCTCGCGGAGCTGCCTCGTGCTGTGCGGCGTGGGCAGGGAGCAGCGGGGAGGGGGTCTGGAACGCCTCGTGTGCGGCCGTGCTGAGCTTATCCGGATGGCTCGCGGGGCTTAGTGACGTACTCTGGCTTGCCGCCGCTGGCACGGCAGAAGGAGCTATCAGGGTACAGCCTAAAGCACCTTTCTGCGCGCAGGGGAAGGGTGAGCAGCGTTGAGAATGTTCCTGTCGATGTGACGAGCAGCTATTAAAACACACCTTGAGTATTTCTGCCTACAACCTGCATTTCTTCACATTTCCCAGCTAGCTGTGTAAGGTCTGCTGCTTCGTCATCGGTTGTTAGCAGCTCTCTGTGTGCCTTTGTCAAAGCTCCCACAGCCTTCAGAAGTTAGCACACAGCACTTAGTGACAGGGTGGGCTGCTCAGGGCCCAGAAATGGCAGTGTTACACGGTGAGAGTGGGAGAGCTGCTGAAACCAGGCTGCCTCTCCAGCACTGCGCTCAGATGCTCGGAGGCATTGTGAGATTGGCTGCTGTATTTGATTAAGGACAGAGCAGGCTGCTTTGGAAGCCTTTTTCTTTTTTAATATATTTTTTCTGCTATCTTACATCATTTGTAAGAGGAAATTTGTCTGTGTATAGACAGACATACAGCTGTAGTGCTTTACAATCTTGCTCTAATATTTGCCAGCTAAGATGTATGTATTTCAGCTTGAGTGCCATATTCCTACCACTCTTGTCAGGCACCTTCATTGCCTGTTGTCCTGCTACGGCTCCATCTCCTCCAAACCTTGCCTTTTTGTATAGTGGTCTTGGCAAGTGGCAAGGCAGTAAATCCCATGCTGGGGTCTGGCTTTGCTGCTGAAGCAAGTATCCAAATAGGAGTGCTCACAAAAGGAGCTCTAAAATCAATTTGATGTAAAATAAATAAATGTTCTGTTACTATTCCAAAAAGCTATAAAGGAGAAATAAGAGTCCCTGCTATTCCTGCTCCCCTTCTTACGGCTCAGGTATGTGATGGCTCCCAGCATGTTGGACCTGCTGGAAGTGCTGCAGCCCCTGCACTAGGTGCATCCTGCTTTTTCTTTGTATCTTTTTTTCTGGGGGAAGGTTAGCTGTGGGCATTGTACCTGCAGGTGGTCTCACTCCCCCCACATTGGACAGCTGGCTGCAGTCCCTGGATTGGCCACGGAGCGTAGGCGTAGGGTAGTTAATTTTGGCTGTGCTCGGTATGGTTCCTGTCCATGGGCTGAGCTTTGTGTTTGTGATGCTCCAACACTAACAGTGGCACCCTCTGTTTGGGAGGAATCTGCGCAATCTGCCAGCTGGCTCCAGGAGGGAGGCCCATGGGTGGCTGACGTCTCGCTTGGGCCCGGTCACGTGCGTCAGTCCCATTGTTGGGACTGGTGGCTTGGGGAATTGCTGGGCTGTTTGTCAAGGGCGAACAATGCCGTGTCTGTGGAGGGTTGTGTTACTGTAAATAACGTTTGAATATCATGAACAATCCTTTTCAGGACAGCCTCTCCCCCTCAAGTGTTCTGGCTGGGCTATTAGCAGCTTCTCCCACCCCCGCACGCCCAGCTGAATGGGCATTTGGCTGATTTGGGTAACAGCATTCAATATTGATAGAAGCAGATAGCAGAGATTTGGCTGTCTGAAATCCTGTTTATGAGCAGGCTGCTGCTAGACCTATAAAGGACAGAAACTGATCAAGCTGCACGATATCCTCTAGCTAAAGATTAGCTCTGGTCTATGGAAAGCCCCAAGGGAGCAACATAATGGGGTCATTTGAAAGCTTTCTTTACTGTGTCCTTGTCACCATTTCTTGGGACTGAGAACCCGCTGTGCAGATGGTACGATATCAGCCCAGATGCACCATCAGTATCTTGGTTAATCAGGACTACACTGCTGAATGGTGTGCCGTGACCAGAATCCAAGCTCTTTTGCCATGGCCAAATGCAGGCTGTCCTGCACTGCAGAAGAATCTGCTCGCTAGAACTGAATGCTTCCAGTAGTTTGGTGGCTTCCAAGCAGGATACGGTCTGTGTACAGCTGCACGGAGAACAGCAGCACAGCTGCCTGTGCCTGCCTGCTTTGGATGGGTGTGTATCTGCATGCTGCTGGAGTACGGGTAGAGCTCTGGAAAGGAACTGCAGTGCTACACCGCAGCAGTGCTCCGTGTTGTTCTCAGATGCTGACAAATACCACATGATGCAGGGGAAGCTACAACAAAACCTGTAACAGACAATTATGAAATACACTACATAAAGGAAGTTTTCTCCTACTGTCTTACACCTGAAGGCTTGAGGGTTTATTATTTCTTTTGTCTAGTGTAGCAGCTCTCATTTTCCATCAGAAGGTTCCAAATCTTAGTAGAAGGTAGGCCTCAGTGGTATCCTCTGGGGAGTTAATTAGGTGCTCAGATAGGAAAACAGGAGTGTTTCCCAAAAATCGTGTTGGGTATGTAGCATTTCTGTATGGTTTGTTTTATTTCTTATGGGGAAACAAGTTGTTAGATTGCACAGTTGTTTTTCTGTTTAAGGTGAAGGGAAGGAGAATGGCCAACCTATCTTCCTTGTACACAGAATACTCTGTGTACCTGTCTTCTGTGCTTCTGAAATTACTTCCAAGCTTTTCAAACGTATCTGTTGAGGGAAACTGGGATACATTCCAGTGGAAAGCACGCTGTTGATTTTCACACGGTTTTGTAATACCTTTTTTTTTTTTTTTCACCCAACTTCTTGGTCAATGTATTTCAACTGATTGGACCTCCTAAGTGAGCGCAATAATTCTCGAGCCTGTGCCACGTAATGTGTGTCTTTTTTTTAACTCTTGGTTGGAGCATTTTTGTAGACGTGCTGTTTTTATCTATTCTTAGTAGCTTCATAGACGTGGTGCAAAGTAGTCATTATTCTCTCTGTGCAGTCTGAATTGTCCTCTGAAGTGACTGTTGTGGATGTTGGCACCTAGACCTTGCGTAACTCAGGCCTGCACTGATCATTCATTTCTAGAGAAATAGATGTGCCTTTCTCCATCTCATCTTGTGGGGAATTAGTCTTTTTTGTCCCATAAGGCTTCTCTGTACTTGTTACTATGGGAATTTATAAATTTTACTTGCAAAAAGAAGGCAGCGGTTGACACTTCATGCATCTAGACTTCCTAAATGTAGTCTGTATTCAGATGTCATAAGAGGAAAAGAAATGAGTGTGGTTTTCAGTTTTGGGTTGGTTTTCTTTTTCTGTTCTGTTTCTTTTTCTTTTTGTATGTTTTGTATATTTGTTTTAATGTAAGAGTCAGTGATTGCCTGAGAAGCACTCTGACTTTGTCAGCTTAGTGAGGATGAGTAGGAGAGAGTTTGATGTAGTTGCCAGGAAGGAGGAAAACTGTAAAAAGCAAAGTATCTGATCCATTAGGGAGGCTAGGAGAACTCTTTTACTTATCATGCTGCCAAAACTCTAGTGTGAGCCTATGGCAGTGAAAAACTGCATTCCTTACTCTTGTTATCTCTTTTACAGATAACTGACTCAGCGGGGCACATCCTGTATGCTAAAGAGGATGCAACTAAGGGCAAGTTTGCCTTCACCACTGAAGACTATGACATGTTTGAGGCCTGCTTTGAGAGCAAGCTTCCTGTGGGTAAGTGAAAGAACTACTGGCTGCCTTCACTTTCTGATGAAGTTGGTGTAGATGTGGATGTTTGGATTAGTGGTATGTGTAAAGTCGTCTTGAACATAGTCTGCAGAACATTTTGACTTTTAAAGCTGTGTTTCAGGAGTTTGTGTGTATTCTCCATGGTGCAGAATATCTGCTGTCTGTGTTGCATTTGGAAGTTAAGTATTCCTCTGTGGCTGTTGTATAGAGTGCTCAGGTTTCTTCTGTAACAGGAAAAAGAAAGGGGAAGTGTGTTCCTCCTACACAGGTTACCACAGTTGCTATGAATGGTGGTAGCAAGGAGCAAAACACATCTCTCTTGTTCTTTTCATGGTTCTTGCCATCCTGCAGTCAAGCAAGGACAAAGCAGAATACCCTCATCTCCAGGACATAGTTTTTCTGTCCTGTTGACCCACTCCCCTCCTTTGGTGGAATGTAATCTCAATAGAATATGTACTTTGCAGCAATCCTGTTAGGCTAGCAACTGTTTTCTGGAGTTCCTGTGTGTGTATCAAAGAGCGTGGCCTTAGTTTGCACCCATAGCTGCTGAGTGGTCAGTAAAGGGAAGAGGAAATGAGCAGGGCGTCAGTATTGCCTTTGTGCTGCAGGGATGGTTGCCTAACAAGCCTCAGTGCTCGTTTCCTTTGAGCCTGACGCATGTGCTGCTTTGATGGCTGGGCTTAGCTTCAGAACAGATGTGCTGAAAGCAGCTGACATAGGCTTCAGTCTGGTTTGCTTTGAGTAAGTATGTGCAAGTTTGTAGGTGCTTGCATCTTTTCACACGCTGTCGGAGTTCTGCTCCCTGGAGCCACTTCTCCCGTGTCGTATCTTAGAAGATCTCAAAGTTCTTTACAGAGCAGTCACTAGCAGCATTCCTCGTATCTCTTGAAATGCAGCATCTGTTTTGCTGTTCTGCTCCATGAATAACATGCAAATAGTTTGCAAGCTGAAGAGAACTTTTCAGATACAGAAAAGGTATCTTTATTAAGAGGCATCTGGCTTGTAGCACCTCTTCTATCATGTTTTTCGGATGAAACAGTGACTCTAAATGGGTTCTGCTTTTATTGCACTGCAAAGGTGGTAGGGCTTCTCAGTGCTCCTTAACGCATCAAGACATGCAGGTGTTAGTGACTCATGTGGGAGAGTCACTCCTGCTATATACTGTCCAACACCTGGGTGTTTGGGAGGTCTCCAGACAGTGCAATAAATCCTTTCTAGCTTCCGTGTGGTCACACAATGAAGTGGAAAAGTCTTCTTTCTTTAGCTGAGTCTAGACTTTCAGTGCTTGTGACCAGAGGTTTCTTGCCTAGACTGAGCTTCTTAACAGCTCTTTTGATTCTATCAAAGGTTTGTTCCTTGGCTCCCTTGTCTTGTTGAAAGTTTATATTAAAGCTTTTGGCACCAATGAGGATAAAATATTTCTAAATCCAGCTTCTACTTGGTGACCAGTGGGGGGATCAAAGTGCCAAAATCTAGAGCTGTTCAATTCAGCAGCTGGATCCTCTTCTGAAGGCTTTCTCTTTAGGTCCCTTTGAGCTACCAGTTTCTTTTTTTGGGGGGGGACATAATCCTTGCTAATGATAGATACTGCATGATGGAGATCTCCAGATTTCCCATGCCTGTGTTGGATATCACAGAAATGTTGAAGTAAGAGTGGTGGCACCGTGAGGCCTGATCTTCTGCAGGACTTGATGAAGTCAATTAGAAAGAAGTAGCTATGTCGCAAGAAGTGCCTTGTTCCTCTATAACGCAAGCAAGGGAATGAGACAACTGACTGAGATCTTTTTTCTCCCCGTGTTTCTCTTCAAAAGGTTTTATTTTTTCATAGTTTCTTCAAGTAGGCAATCAGGACTTTTAATGCTCCAGCTAAGGAGGATGTTGGTGGAGTACTGGGAGAGGAGAACTGTTGGTAGAGGAAGCCTGGAGCCGTTGGGCCCTGAAGGATCTAAGCAACTGGGATTTCTCAATCCTTAACCACAGAAATAAGGAAGAAGAAGTGAGAAGGAGATGCTGTGTAGAAGGTACATATTACGAGAGTGCAGGCAGTCTTAGGGTGCTTCTTGAATACAAACTTACCCTCTTCTAGTTTAAAGCCGTTATTCTTTGTCCTATCACTACACCGCAGGATAAAGACGCCTGCTTCATCTTTAATTCTTTGCTCGTTCTTTAATCTTTAGTTTCTCAACCTCGTGTTTAATGACTTATTTATTCTGCCATTTCTCTGTGAAACATTTTTGACATCCAGTTCGATTATCTTGTTTATCATTTGACTTTGCAAATTAGGAACTTCCTTTGTCTCCCAGGAAACAGCTCTGTGCTTGTTTGAGCTGGCCTCTTGAACACTTTCAAGTGGGAGATGTGGTTATCAGTTGGATAGTTTAGTTCAAGACCTCTTGTAGTTACTATTTGTTTTTCCTTTGCTGCTGATCTGCTCTGCTCTGGTGAGCTCCAGCTGCAGGAGGAGCAGGGAGGATCTGACAGGCTTAAAGGAAGCTTCTTCTTGTGCATTGTACTCAGAACGCTTCTAGAAGTGCAGCTTCAGTTTTTCCAGGACAATCCCTGACAATGTTAGCCTCATGCAGAACGTCTGCTTTCCGTCCCTTTGCACCCAGCAGCTCTCATTTTTTATGCTTTCTTTCTGCCTCCTGGCATCTCTCCCTTCCAGCCTGACAACTGAATCCTTCCAGTTCTGTTTTCCTGTTTGCTGGCCTTTTCATCTTTCTCGTCCCTTCCTGGAAGCTCCAGCTGAACACCCGAGTTGCTGTAATTTAAACACACAAAAAACCTCTCTCTGAACTGTGTGCTTTGCATTTTTTTCTGCAGCTACTGTTGGCTACCCTGCCTACCAGTCTCCAGGCATGCTGATATAAGGCGTAGGTGGTCAAAGCTTGTTGGCTGGAGAAAGGAGCACTGAGTGGTTGTAGTCAACATGTCTGCTAAAGAACAGTGCTGGGTTTTAAGTTTATTCTTGTGGTATCTGACCTTGTATAAGAAAACCAAAAAGTTCCATCCTAATCCTAGTTTATTCAGTAGACTCATGTAGCTGAGTTTGACTTTTGGGCTGCAGTATCCCTTAGGAAATCTAAGTAATAGTTTGTAGTTGATATGGGCCATGTTGCTAGGAGATTATTCCATGCGCTGGTAGCAGTAGAACCTGGAGGTGATTCCACTCTGTTGTTGGAAGAGCCGCTTAGTGAGTAGAGAAAAAACTTAAGAGGCGCTGTATTGAAGGTCTGGAATACATTCCTAGCTCTGACTGGAGCGACCCTTTGTAACCTGTACTTTGAATTTGTTTGTGAACTGAGAGATTGTCCACCTGGCAGTCACCTCAGGCAGTGTGAGTATTGGACATGGTCCTGGATAAAGGCTCTGAAGTTTGTAGTGTGAGTGAATTCAAACGTTGTGCTGTTCTGGCAGCTAGCTGAGGACATCCATATACCTCAGAGTGCTGGGATTTAGGAATGTGTTATGTACAGACATTTCCTTGGTGGGTGGTATAGTGGAACGTACTCAGGTCAGCTGACGTGCTACATTCTTTAGAGTATCTTGAATGCGTAGCCTCTTTTTTTTCTTTCCTGTGCACATTCTCAGATAGGATAGTTAATAGCCATTTAAAACAAACAAAAAAGCTATTAGATATAGACTTCCATAGCCTTAAAAGTTAAGATTTTAACCTGTTGTGCTGTTGACTGCAGCCTTTATTAGTCTCCTGGTATCTCGAGATTTGCATTAGCATTGTGGATCTTAAGACATCTGGTCAGTTTGTTCCCTGAAAAGACATTTTGGAAAAGATGCTGCCCTAATTTCTGCAATGCTGTAGCATGAGGAGGTCAGTAGTCCTCATATGCCACGTTCCTTGATTATAGAAGCTTTCTTCCTTCTGGTCTAAATGTAAAATCATTTATAACTCCAGTAACCTTGATAAGTTATTGGTACACTTCCTGCAAGGAAGAACGTGGGCTTCCCAGTTGAATATCAGTCCCCCAGTGATTTGCCTTTAGCCAGCATGTCTCATAGCAGCTGGTATTGCTCTTCTAATCCTTTGCAGTTTTTACAGCAACTTGCATCCTACACATACTTAGCACTTTTGGTTACAGCTTGTTCCCATTATCTTTGGGAGGCTCTCCTTCAGCCAGGATTTATTCTGTAGTCTCTGTATTTTTAGGCTGGACTGTGCTGCCTCCGCAGTTAGCTGCAGACATGGAGGGGCGGGATGTTGTGAGTCCTTTCTCAGCACTGGGGAGAGCTGGTGATTTCCTGGCAGGCTCACTGTTTCACACAATGAATCCTTTCATTATGCTTCCAGGAACAGGGAGGATGCCGGACCAGCTCGTGATTCTGGATATGAAGCATGGAGTTGAAGCAAAGAACTACGAGGAGGTATGTCCCCTGGCTGCCTGCTCTTCAAACTCCCTTTCCCAGCACTCACGTGGTGCTATTTGTAGATCTGGGGCTTGTGATGGGAAGCTGTTTTCCCAGCGGTGATGAAAGCTTGTCTGCAACCTACTGTTCTAGTGAAGCTTTGTATGCAAGAGGGGAAAAAAAAAAAAAGACTAACATCAGCTAAAATTCATTTGGTGCTCTGTAAACCAGAGCCTAATGTGTGAATATTTTTGCCAGGACAGTGTGACCCAGCTTCTGGGCAGAGGTATTAGAAGCAATGAGATACTGAGATGTGCAGTGTCCCCTGCCCCAGCATTGGAGAGCATTTTAGGTTAATATCGGAGCCTCTTAAAGGTCATGTTGCTTTGTTACATTCATTACCTTCCTTGCTGTAGGATGTACTGGTGTGACAGCCCTGAAGTGGTACTCGTGCATTTGTAAGAACTGGCAATGCATCAGTGTGAAGGTATTCAGCAGAGTAGTAGTTGGTGTGAGATGGGTGTTTGGTTTGAAGGTGTGACATTGGGAACAGGCATAAAAACTTAAATGTTTCCATCTTAGCAGGACATAGCTTTCTTAGACTCAGGAGCAGCTGTGCAGAATAGCAATTGCTTTGTGGCTGGGACAGTCTCTGGCTGGTTTGGATGCTGAATTTTGATGACTGCTGCTATGTTTTTTGCTTGCTGGAATTTGGAGTCAATAAGCTTCCAGACAAACCTGTGCCTGAGAAAATCAGAGTTGTTAGTGGAGAAAAGTTCCTGCAAATGTTTGCTATGCTCACTGCTTAAAACAGACTAGGAGATGTCTGAGAATAGAAAGCTGATAGCAAAGGACACTGCATATAGGAACAATTAGAAAAGTAATGAATTTCTCAGATGATTGGGCAGGAATTTTTATATCCTTCTTCTGTGTTTTGGAGAAGCTGTTCATCCCTGGCTGGACCCCGTCTTACATGAAGAATAAAAACCGCTTGAGGTCAGGGAAGAGCAAAGCAATCATTGGGCCAGCTGCCTGGCTAACCCAGCTGTTGAAATATTACAAAGATGTTGAAATCCTACAGGGTGACCCCTGAGAGTTTAACTGGGAAGATTCTGGTGACTGCATGTGCAGAATCTCTTTAAATCAACCCTGCAGCATACTCTTGAGTTACATCGAGGTAGTCTAAGGTACTTCTTGAGGTACATTAGAGTAGCCCTCATTAAGGAGGAGGAGTGTTACCTAGAAGCATTGTACCAAAGAGAACCTCTGTTGGAACAACTTTGTACAACTTATTGGTTATACTGATAAAACTTTGCATAAAAGCAAGTATGAAGTATGCATTACACTTGTTTCCAGTGTAATTATACCAAAGGTAAAGGTCCAGGGACAAACATGGGAAAAGAAGAATTTAGGCTTGCAGTCCCATTTGATTGCAGGTCTAGGCATTGCTAGCAGGCATTCTTGATTTTTGAGGACCTCTGTGTGACAGACTGTCCCAAGCCTTGTTGAATCCCTTGCAGATACCCTGCTCAGACTCATCTCCTGTTTTTATAACTGCTATCGATATTCAGTCACACTGTTTTGCAGTGTGTTTTTCTCTGCCCCAGGCTGCTGTAGTATCCATGCTTTTTAACTTGAAGGGTTGTTGCAAGGTCTTGGGGAGGACTGTTGCCCAGAGTTCTCTCCTGGAATTGCTGTCTTTTTTGGGTCTCTTGCTTATGATGTTTGTGTCCTGTAGTGCATCAGTGATCTGCCCTCTCCTTCAGTTCCTTTTGCTGAACTGCTACAAGAAGAGTTGATGAAGAGTGTTGATTGAAGGTCAGTGATGCTGACCTGCTTGTGCATGGATATAGGCAGTGGGAGGAGGGATAGCATCCCAGTCTGGCTTCATAAGTTTTCATAGCTGCAGATACTCTTGGGGCAAAGCAACTTGGTGATGTTAAGGTTAGGAAATCTTAATGACCTGCTGCATGGCATTGCCAGACCTTAGTTCTCTGAGATAGGGCAGTTTTCTCCGTTCAGTATCTAGAAATGAGGGTAGGAAAAAGCTAAAGGTCTCTTCAGAGAACACCAGGAAGGCTTGGGGATTGAGGTTCCTTTGCAGGTATGCAACTTGTTGCTGATTCTTGCCTATGGTCCCTCTAGCTAGGGAGTTAGGCTTTGCATATTTAAGAGGCCCCACTGAGAAGCTCAGTGGCATTGTTGCCTCAGTTGTTATTCCGGCCCAGATGTACTTGTGTCTTCCAGGATGGTGTTTCACTGTCATGAGGCCTAGGGGGCTTCTTACAAACTCTTGGAGCAGCTGCACATTGGCTGCACTAGAAATGAGAAAGTTTGTATCTGAGAAATTAGCTATCCAGTGTTTCTACCTGTAGATATTAAGAGTAGCTGAAGGGAGTGCAGGATGGAGCAGGTGAGCCCAAGTTTCTCCCTTTCTAGCCTTCTGTGAATATGAGAGAGCACCATCCGGGAGGATAATGGAGCTGCTCTGCCTATGACTTTGTCAGCAGTGATGCCTGAGGCCTTGTGCGTGCTACAGACCTGCTGCTATAGCTGTGTCAGCAGAGTGCAGGCCATAGGCATATTTCCGCTAGTGCTGGTTCTTTAGCAAAGCTCTGCTAACAGGTATGAATCCAGGCCCCAGAGTTTTATCTGTACAGCCTCTTGACTTGAAGACAGGAGGATTAGAAGGATTTTAACCTACTGTTTCCTTCTACCTCCTCATACGTGCATTCCAAATTGATTCTGCTGTGTTGGCAGAACTGTAATACACAGCTCACCTCAGCATAAAAATACTCAGATGACTGCTTGAGGGCCTGCTGCTTCCCAAGTTCCGTGTGTCATGTGGAGACCCTTCAGTGAAGTGTTTGATTAGCTAGCAGTGTCCTGGACGTGAGTGTCTCTTCAGATCAGGTCTGAAACCTGAGACTGTTTCCAGTAGCAACATTTTGGGATGCCTGCTCCCTGAGCGCCATCTATTGTCTGCCTGAGAGTATCTGGACCACTGAGAGATGCCATCCTGGCCTCGTTTCTGAGTCACAGTGTTGAGACCACTGCTTCAGAGCCAGTCTGACCCAAACGTGCACCATAAATTTTCTATAGCGTGTCTTTCTTGCACTGTGTGATGTTTTGACACAGTGTCTGTCGTTCCTGGTGGGGGCATTCAAAAGTAGTGACAAATTCTACGCAAAAAACAATGTATGTTTTGGATAATACTGTAGTAGTGGCAGGATCTGCGGTTAGCTTCCCTTTGTGCTGTGCTTGTGTCACCAACTTTACCTAAGGTTTAGTCAGGACAAAAGCTGAGCTTATACATTCAACTTCAAATAGTTACTGTTGTGGACTGTGCTAACTGAATTTCCTGTTGATTTTTCTCTTAGATACAAGTCTGTAACTTGCAGGTTGCATGATCTGCACAAAAGTGATGTCCCATAAAACCAGATTTTATGAGGGGAAGCTTTTAAATTTTTTTAACTGGCTTAAATGGAACCCATCTCATAGATATTCCAACAGCGTCATCTGGTGGAGTACATTGTGGTGTGTGATCTCTGCTCAGAGTGGCTCTGTTCTGCTGGCCTTGAGGTTAACAGTATAAACTAAAAAGCCCTGAGTGCCTGTGGATGTAATCAAACCACTGCTGTCAGGAGTCAGGCTGCCCTGACTTTCTGGGACACATGGCAACATTTAGCCATGTGAGCATGTGAGTCTCAATGCTAATATGCAGTGTGCATGTATAACTATACTGCACATGTAAGTGACTGTCAGTTGTATCTTGGTCTGTGTCTTCTGTTCACTAGAGGTTTAGCCATCTGGCAGGCTCTTCTACCCACTCATCAAAAGCGAACTGTGAATAAACGAACTTTAGGCTGAATAAGGAAGAAATGTGCATGTGTGCGTACTGTGCTTCTCTGTTGAGTAGGAGGGGTAGACCTAAGTGTGCTTTAAGGAACAGGTGGGAGAAGTGGTAGTGTTTTATGCAGTGGTAGTTTCTGGCTCGCAAAGGTGTTACCCTAAGGGGAAAGATCCCCCAGATCTGGAGTATGTGAGAAGGAGTGGTTCAAACTGGCAGTAAAAGCTCATGTGGGAGTTCTCATTTTTGGCTTAGTGACTGTCTGACTATCTTGTTTTCTAGATTGCTAAAGTGGAGAAGTTGAAGCCTCTAGAAGTAGAACTGAGACGCCTGGAGGATCTTTCAGAGTCCAATGTTATGGACTTCGCTTATATGAGGCTACTGCTAGAGCAAATGGAGGACACTAATGGTAAGAGACAGCATGTTCCTTTGGAGGACTCGAGCTCTAAGTGACTCACTGCCACTGAATTTATGACTAGGATAGCATTTGGTGACCAAGCAATCACAGTGGCCTCTGCCTATTCTGTTTCTATGCTCTTCATATTTCTCTTCTTTTGAAGCAGTCACTTAGTCCTTCATGGCTCACTTCTTGTATCCTTTTTTTTTCTTCTTTTTTTTCTTTTTTGCTTTCCCTTTTCCTTTTTCTTCTCCTTTTTTTTTCTTTTTTTTTTTTCTTTTTTTTCCTTTTTTTCCTTTTTTCCTTTTTTTCTTTTTTTTCTTTTTTTCCTTTTTTTCCTTTTTTTCCTTTTCTTTTTTTTCTTTTTTCCTTTTTTTCCTTTTTTTCCTTTTTTTCCTTTTTTTCCTTTTTTTCCTTTTTTTCCTTTTTTTCCTTTTTTTCCTTTTTTTCCTTTTTTTCCTTTTTTTCCTTTTTTTCCTTTTTTTCCTTTTTTTCCTTTTTTTCCTTTTTTTTCTTTTTTTCCTTTTTTTCCTTTTTTTCCTTTTTTTCCTTTTTTTTCCTTTTTTTTCCTTTTTTTCCTTTTTTTTCCTTTTTTTTCCTTTTTTTTTTTTTTTCCTTTTTTTTCCTTTTTTTTTTTTTTTTTTCCTTTTTTTCCTTTTTTTTTTTCCTTTTTTTCCTTTTTTTCCTTTTTTTTTTTTTTCCTTTTTTTCCTTTTTTTCCTTTTTTCCTTTTTTTCCTTTTTTTCCTTTTTTTCCTTTTTTTTTTTTTTCCTTTTTTTTTTTTTCCTTTTTTTTCCTTTTTTTCCTTTTTTTCCTTTTTTTCCTTTTTTTTTTCTTTTTTTCCTTTTTTTCCTTTTTTTCCTTTTTTTCCTTTTTTTCCTTTTTTCCTTTTTTTCCTTTTTTTTTTTTTTTTTTTTTCTTTTTTTTTTTTTTTTTTTTCCTTTTTTTTTTTTTTCCTTTTTTTCCTTTTTTTCCTTTTTTTCCTTTTTTTTTTTTTTTTTTTCCTTTTTTTCCTTTTTTTCCTTTTTTTCCTTTTTTTCCTTTTTTTCCTTTTTTTCCTTTTTTTCCTTTTTTTCCTTTTTTTCCTTTTTTTCTTTTTTTTCTTTTTTTCCTTTTTTTTTCTTTTTTTTCTTTTTTTTTCTTTTTCTTCATTCATAATGTGAACTATTCTGTACTATTTAGTGTTGCCCTTTAACCATAATTTAACCTTGTTCCCTCTGCATTTATTTTCAAGTATTGCTGGTGCCTGTGTAACTGTGCCTTTACATCACTCGATGTCTTGTCTTTGAAGATTTTCCAGAAGTGGGAAAGGATAATCCTAGGAATGTTGCCCTCTTAAGGAGCATTTTATGATGTCAAACTCCCATGTGATGGTATTTTGTGTGTTTCAGAATCAACAAACACTCGGGTTCTGTACTTCAGCATTTTCTCCATGTGTTGTCTCATTGGACTGGCCACCTGGCAGGTATTCTACCTGCGTCGTTTCTTCAAGGCCAAGAAACTGATTGAGTAAAGGAACAAGTCCTCCTCCCCCTCTTCACAGCCCCAGCTGGACACTGCTGGAACCCAGCCATGTCCTCCCAGAGCCATCTCACAGATGACACTCGCTGACTGGAGCTATTCTGCAGGAACTTGAACCCTAAAAGGGGAGGGGAGCATAAACATTGGAAGCAACTGGGGACTTCAGAAATCCTGTTGGATATTAAGGGTTGGGGAGCTTGTGGTGGGTTTTGGGATTCCTGGGTCAGCGATTAAATAAAAATGATTTTTCTATGACAGCTGCAGCAAGCTTTTGCACTGTCTGTTCTCCTCTTATAATCTTGGCTTGATGATGTCTCCCATCTGTCTGTGACTGTAATGTTACTCTGAGCCACCTGATCCAGCATTAGGTGCTGTGCAGCTAGCACCAGGGCAGTGCTGGGGATTCCCCGTTCTGAGATCTAAGCCTCATGCGAATAAAGGTGAGTACAAGACAATAGGTTCATCATTCCAGCAGGGGCTGAGGTTGGAGGAAGGTCCAAGGTTTGGTCCCTGTCGCGGACCTCGGTGTTTCTCCCTGTGGGAGCTGGAGTTTTTATGCTGATGGGTCGAGGCACTTAAGCATATGATGATTCAGTGTGGAGGAAGGGAGAGCCTTGGAAGGAGGGTTTAGTAATATGTTTGAACTTGGAAAGGAGAAGCCTGCTTTGCTTAAATTGGCTGTCCAGCCTTGGTCCCCTTATTCCATGTGCTTGTGTTGGATTTGCCTCTCTTGTTCCAAAATGATGCGGCAGTTTTTCTGAAAGCCGTGGTCATTGGTGACCTTTTGTGCAGAGGAGAGGCCTCAGTTAGATACAGTCACAGAGCAAATTGAAGCAGGTTATGCTAAGAAACTTGATTTTAAATTGAGCAGGAGACTTTTCTCATCTAACAGTATAACATTTATTCAGCAGGCAGGTGGCTAGACCTCATTTTCTGAGACATCAAAGCAAGGTGGGTTGCTGTCACTTTTGTGCGGCACAAAGGCCTGTACCCTACTTTGAGGTCTGAGGATGCAAGGGTTGCTTTGCAAGTTAGCAGAGGAGTTGTTGGAAGGACATGAATGAACTTGAAAAGCACTGCAGAGTAGCTAATGCTACATCTGAGGGGTGTCTGAACTGTGCCCTCCACCAAACTGTTACTCTGTGCGGTGCCACAGTGAGAGCAAGCAGCCATTCATAGTTTCTCAGCTGTCCACATGCAATTGTGTTGCATAAGCAAGGCTAAGGAAAAACAGGTTAACTTTTTGGACTCGCATGCTGCAGTTTTTAGGCAGTGATTAAAATTCTTAAGCCTTCTCTGCATTTCTTCAGAGGAAATGGTTCGGCAGCACAGCTTTCTGGTCTCAGGTGCCTCGACCCTTCTGACATGGGAAAAGGTTATCATAGCCCTAGGCCCAGCCTACCATGTTTTAAAAAGGAAAAAAAAAAAAAAAAAAGCATTCATGATTTCTAACTTGAATCTGATCTATTACCAGGAGGGAAACAGTTGTCCAGGGTGAAGCTATGGGAAAGAGGGTGAAAAGATGACATACAGTCATCTAAATAAGTTCACTTCTTTGCCATTGCTGAGATCCTGGAGTAGTTTGTTCTACTGGCAAATGCTTATATTGCTTTTAATTTTAATTTTTATTTTTTGTAAAGCTATGCTAAGAATCCAAGTCCACTCCCCTCCCTTTGCATCCATGCTAACCTTGTACACTTTTGAAAGTTGTTACAGTGCAGAACAGCAGTGATGCCACAGGACTGAATTACAAGTCATTTGAAGGTAGCTTTAGGTCTTGCAGTTTGAAGCCTGTAGATCTGTTAAGGTATTTTGATTTTTGTTTTTATACAAGTTGAAGACAGTCCACGCAAGGGGCTTTCCCTGTCTTGTCTATTATGACATCCTCTCCCTGTCCTTATCAGAATACAAACATACCTTTTTCTCAAAAATGGTGGTGAAGCCTTAAGTTCCCCAGGTGACTGTTACGGTATCATCGCTGTAGTGCTGCACGTTGATCCTCACTGTGCTGGTGTGGTTATGGGGAACAGATGTGGGAGGCTTATACGGATTGACCTTGTAATGACTGGTTGGGGAATTTTTTTGATTTTTCTCAAATAAAATTTCTTTGGGGAAAAAAATCCACTTCAGTTGTCTTTGTGTCTTGTCCTTTGTGCACGTCCCTACTGACTGCTGCTGTTTCCTACAGGCTGAGCTGTCAGGAAGCAGAAGGAACACAGACCCCCTGGCATGCCTTCAGGTTTTTCCAGCAAGAGTTCATTTCTGAAAAATTTAAGAGCTAAAGGCTCTGGTGGGGTGCCAGGTGCATGGGTTTCTCCTAGCAGTGGGATTGGCACAACAAATGCTGGTCATTCCAAAAGGTGTTGCTAGTAGAAGTTACCTTTTGTTTCCTTTTTTTTCCCTCCATTCTTCCTAATCATCTTCCCTCTATGTGGAGAGGTCTAAAGACTGCCAATTTGTTTCACACGTGGCTGATAGTGAAATAGGGCTGGTGCCATAGGACACAAGGTTCAGTTTTCACAGTCTGTTCCCACGTTCATTAAGACAAATTACTGTCAGTTTTGTGCTTGAGAGGAAAATTTAAATTGTCAGGCAGGTGGGTTAGTCCTTGTGAGTGACAGATGCTTAGTGAAGGGAGTGATTAGGTATTTACTTGCTTCTGCTGTCAGATCACCTCTGCTGAGCCAGTGATCCTTTTGTTGTGCAGTGACCAAGTGAGATGTCACATGGCAGAACTGAGGCCTTCTAAGTTCTACATAACTAGGTTGTAATATCAGAATTTCTAGAGTGGAAATTCCCAGATCTTTGGATAAGAATTAATGTCTACAAGTTCTTGCTTGGGTGAATACTTGTATGTGAAATTGTACAGCTGTTCCCATGCGGTAGGTTGGAGGTGGGTCTGTGCTGTGCTGTGGATGCAGAGCAGTCTGTTCATTCCATTTTACTTCTGGGAAGTGGGTTAAAGTTGAGCTATTGCAGATACTTGGGTCCAAGCCCATCTTTGTGTGTGACAGATGCATCGCTATTAAATCTATAATTGCCTGTGGCAAACTGCATCAGAGGTTTTCAGCCTCTTCCACCCACTTGTCAATGTGACTAACAATTTAATTAGCACACCGCTTACACAGCGCGTGAGCATTCCTAAGTAAGGTATAACGCCGTGTTCCCTCCTTTCTGTCAGCGTAGCTGCTGTGTGCGTGCTGTGGGAGGAGGACGTTTTACACTCTGCTGCTCATTTCTCGCAAGTTGGTCAGAGATATGAGAAACAACCCAAGTGTGCAACACCTGTGCTGTCTCCTGACTGGCAAGATCAGTGTGTTTAGCTGTGGAGCAGCTGCTGAGGGGCTTCTGACTCAAACTGGTTTGCCAACTGGTTTGCCAACTGGTTGGCAAGGTCTATAGGGGATTCCTGCCCGCGTGTTTCATAAGGTCCTACTGCAGAGATCCGAGAAAACTCTCTTACCCGCTGCAGTTTTAGGACATGAATTTGTCTCAGCGCTTCAGCTGCGCCCTCTGCTGTGCTTATCTTGCTGCAATCTGTCAGAGCTCTGCCGGCATTGAACAAAGTCTCTTTGACTTGCTGAAGTCAAACAAAGTTTGGTGGGAAGGAGGGAGCACAGATCTGAACTGGGTACATTTCTTAGAGCTGAAAAAAGCTGGGCATGTGAAGTCCATTGCAGTTCAGTTCTGTCTGCTTCCTTTACCCCACCTGAAACATTTGTATCAGGCCTATCTGCCTACCCCCAAACAAGCACCAGTGCTGGTGCGGTGGCTCTGGGAGGCTTGCCTTCCTTGGAGATTTAGAAAAAAAATACATGTTGACATTTCTGGGATCTTTCTGTAAGCCTGGACACTACTGAGCCCAAGCTTTTGCCTCAAAACAGAAACTCTTTGCATTTGTTCAGTGTTTGCTTTGAGCTGGAAGTTGTTCGCAATAGAAGGAGCTAGAAGCTCTGTTTCAGCTGCAGCTGAAGTGACAAACTGTCTGCAAAATGTTGGCCGTTGATTACTCCTTATGTTGTAAGCAGTTTGACTTGTTTTATTTCAATTTTTACAGTGAAACATTGAATAACTTCCTCAAAAAAGGAAGGGATAGAACTACTCTTGCGTAGCTCGGTCTCACTTCTGTGGTTTTCTCTCACTTATTTCCTTTTGTAAGTGATATGCCTGAGGTAGTTTTCCCTGAGCTTAAAAACCAACTACATGATGTGATCTTTCCATAAGCTATACCAGGAGGTCCGGTTACCTTTAAGCACATGATCTGTTCTCCTGGTTCTCTGGGGCACACTATCCCCATACCTGCCACACAAACGAGGCATGCAGAGGAGTGGGCACCTTTGAGTTTTCCTGTGTTTTTGTGTGACAGATGCTATATTGCACTGCAACTTCAGTTTGGTTTGCTGCAGAGCTTTACCCCTACAGCACATACTACTGCTCATTCTGCTATATGTGTATTTAACTGGGGTCTCATTGTGTTGGTGTCTTAATTGTAATTAACCATGTGGATGACTTTTCATTTCTTCCTTCTCAGTGTGGACTGCACTTTCCCTATGTTAGTAATGTAAACAGAATACTGTCTTGACTGCTGAAACCCCTCAGTGACATCCTTGATCTAAGGCTCACATTCACTATGGTTTAGTTTAAATAGCAGTGTACCTACCTGAGTCCAAATTGATCTTTGTACAATGTTTAGCAAGAGACAGAATGGCATGCTACCTCTAGACCATGTGGTTTCTTTCAGTTAGTACTTTAGTTAAATAATAAATAAATTGCTAACTTGGGTGCTTACTCTTCATCCACATGCCAGTGAATCTCCATGGGCAGCATCTGTTTGTATTTTGAGTTGGAAGTGACCTGCAAGGCACCCATCATTGAGTCTGACTCTCAGCTCCACACAGCACCACCCAAAAATCAGACCCTATCTGTTGCATGCTTTACATGCATCTTGCTGTGTGTCTTACTGCACAGCTCTTTAAAGCATAGGAAAATCAGAGGTGTGTGTGCAGTGGCTGTACCTATGGTAGGTACTGTTGTGGTCATTTTATGGCAGCTGTGTCATGGTTGCAGGTAATGGACAAGATAACTGTACTTTTCAAATATGGAAAAGGAATGTTGATTTTTTTCAATCAGTATTCTGGTGTTAAACAGCTGTTCAAGGCTCTTTAATCTCAATTCCATGAGCCTCTGGAGCATTAGTTTTTATTTATTATTCTAATTATATTTTGGTTCACACTGCATTTAGAAAGGTACTCTCTTTGCAGTGGGAGGATGGAATCCTACTTAGTAGAACGTGTCTGAGCTTTTTCATGTGTAAGTTCTTTTTTTTTTTTCCCTCCAAAAATTGCAGTACCGTTTTTACTACTTCTAAGGACAAAGTATTTGTATGGCAAAGGTAAATTTTAGTGGACAAATTATTCATTTTTAAAATAAAAGTTTGTAATGGTGCACCCCCCCTTGGTTCACACTGAGCAATAACAACCTTCTGCAAGGTATGAGATGGAAGCCAACCTGCTCTCTTGTGCCTGGTTTTAGGGACTTACCCCTCAGCTCCTGAAATCCCCTGTGACTGCGGGGTCAGGTATCCAAAAGTGATTTTTTCTCATCATGAAACAGCCTCCTGATCTGTAGTGGTGGCTGTAGGTCTTTGAACACAAAACACCGGCATCACGGCAACGTGTGTTACCTATGAAGAAAATAGATAGTTTACTTAAGGTGAAGGTTGCCAATACCTTCTTAAAACAGAGCAATTACTGCAGTTCTGTCTTTATAATGTTATCTATGAAGTTTTCAGTTTTTCATCTCAGAGAAAAACGTCACAGATCAGGAGTGGCACAGTAAGGGATGGGTGTCATTTGTGATGTGAAGTGTGAGTCCATCACAGCCAACCGTCATCTTTGGGGCAGCTGTCTAAGCTCTTCATACAATTGCAGTTTATCATCAAGTTCTCCCAGGAACAATTATTTTTTCCAAAACCTGTGCTAGGTGTGTAGTATAGCAAGGAAAAAGCAAAGCTGTCTGATAATGACCTTCTCTTGGACACGAATCGGGTACTTCAGAGAACGTTTATCAAAACGTATCTCGACAGCTTTCCGAGAAAGCAGTCCTCGAGGCTCGGCTTCGAAGGACACAGACCGACCGCTCCATCCAGGAGCGGCTTGGCGGGCCCGCAGCCGCTCCCCGCGTGGAGCGGGCCCGACCCGGAGAGGAGCGTCGCCGGCCCGCGGGAAGGAGGCCCGGCCCGGCCCCGCAGGGCTCCGCCGGAAGGCCGGACCGCCCCGCGGCCACGCTCACCTAGCGGCTCCCGGCTCGGGCCGGCGGGGGCGGGAGCGCGGAGGTCGGCGGGCGGCGGGAAGCGGTTCCGGGTCGGCGGCGGGAGCCGACATGGAGCCCGTCGGGCGCGCGGGGCCTCGCTGAGGGAGCGGCCGGGCCGAGCCGCGCGGCGCCGCGCCGCCATGTCGCTGGGCGAGTACGAGCGGCACTGCGACTCCATCAGCTCCGACTTCGGCAGCGAGTCCTCGGGCCGGGGCGGCTCCCGCGGCGGCGGCGGCCTGCCCGGCGAGCAGGAGGAGCTGCACTACATCCCCATCCGCATCCTGGGCCGCGGCGCCTTCGGAGAGGCCACCCTGTACCGCCGCACCGAGGTAGGCCGGGCCGGGAGCCCTCCGCGCCGCGTCCTCCTCGCGCCGCCCGGCGTTGCGCAGCTCCGCGCCCGCGCCGCCGCCGGGCTGGCTCCGAGGGGCTGCCGCTCTCGTACGGCACCCTGCGGGTGCGGGGTCGGATGCGCGACGTTCCCTTTATTGGACCGGAGCGCGCGCGGTCCATTGAGACGAAACAAATTTTGCGTCCTCTCCCCGGAAGCCTCGTTCCTTTTCTTAGTGCCCCCGGCTAGGAGAACGGTTGCAGGGCGCCCTTCCCGGTGACACACGGCACAGCTCGGAGCTCGTTGTTGCAAAGAACCTTTGTCTGAAATCTGTAAAGGCAGGAAAGCCTGCCTGCCTTTCCCGAAACTTTTAATTTCCTGCCGCGAAGGCACGTCGCTCTCTTCAGAGTAACGTGTATTTAATTAAAAGGTGTTTTTGTGTTCCAGGATGACTCACTCGTGGTGTGGAAGGAGGTGGACCTGACCCGTCTCTCAGAGAAAGAGCGTCGTGATGCTTTGAATGAAATCGTTATCCTTGCTCTGTTGCAGCATGAGAACATCATTGCGTACTACAATCACTTCATGGATAACACCACGCTGCTGATTGAGCTGGAGTACTGTAATGGTGAGAGCCCTCCTCCCTCTTACCAAAGCAGGCTGCTGCATTGCTGAGTTACCGTCCTACACAGCCCGCAGGGAGCATTGCTGGGGTGTCCCCTGGGTAGAGGCAGAGTAACGGAGATGGATTGTGCTGCTTCCTGAAGAAGAGATTAAAAATTCTTCTGTGGTCTGTGCAGACAGTTCATGGGCAGTTTCTTGAGTGCTGAGAGCAATTGGTGCAACAGAAGAAGTGGCTTACTGATAGTATGCACTTCTAACCTGCCTTCTTTTGTTCTTGCAGGAGGACAATAAGAGAAGAGTATGAGGATATTCGGGCCCCTCTGCCAGTATAGAGTGGGGCTGTTTTCTGTCACGTAATCACCAAATGAAGGAGTCTGTTTATAAGTCAGAGCTTGAAAATCTGTTGGCATGCTGCAATCAGGACTTCTTCCTGCCTTGTGCTGCCAGCTTCTATGTTTACTGTTAAAAAAAACAATACAATCCCACTGTTGGTGGAGAAAACTTTAGCATTTCATCCAAGAGTAGATCAGATGGGAGCATTTGCAGCTTGCAGGGTAAACAGCCCTGGCTGGGATGGGGAGGAGGAAGGATTCGAGATGAGTGTCTGTGTTACAACTGCTCTTAGACAGCTGGAGATAGTATGTGGCTGGTATTGCTAGAACAGGAGACTGACTGGAACTGCAGGCTGCTTCCTATGTGGGACAGCTCACCTGGCTATCTGTCCTCTATGTATTTAGGGGTTATCAGCTTTGGGGTTTTTTTTGGTGGAAGAGACTTACTGTGGCACTGTCTTTGACAAAGAGCTTTTCCCAGGATTGGCTGAGGAAGACAGCAAACCTCAACAAAACGTTTCTGCCAAACATCCTTGCTGGCACATCGGCTAAAGCTGGTTTTGCCTCTCCAAGTTCACTGCTTTTCATTATGCTTGGTGGAGTTCAGTGCAAGAGTAGGGAAACGTGAGCTCCTTGAAGCACAGTTAGCTTTAGGAGTACTCTGAGAGTTCTTATGCCCAAAATGTCTGCAAGCTTGGAGCCGTTACAAATTAATGAGAGGATTATGGAGAGACAATGGGTTGTACTGATGTCTGTAGCGTATGTCAGTGATTCTAAACTCTTGCTTTGCTCTGAGACAGTAACAAGGAGATGAGTATGTGGCCTGCCTTACCTGAATATCTACGAGTGGCACAGAAGTAGGGGTGTGAAAAGGAGAGAACCTCATTTACACCTAAGAGTATGATGTTTGCTGATGGTTGTGTTAGTTGTTGTACCTGCTACAGTGTACATTTGTATTTGTTACAATGTCAAGCACAAGATAATTTGTAATTCTTAAAGTAAGGCTGGACTCTGTAGGACACTTCTCAGAACCCAAAAATACAGCTGAGACAAAAAGCATAGCTAAATATCCAAAGTCTCTGCCGTTTAACTGGCACCCCCTTTCTGGAGATCTGGTGAATATTAGTCCCATTGTACAAGAGAGGAAACTAACCTGTGCAAAGTTCTGTCTGTGTTCAGTGGTACCGTAAGATTTGGATTTATCATGAAAATAATCTCATTGCATACACCTGAAACAAATTTGGGGAAGAAATATTCTATAAAAAGAGAGAAAACAGAAGAGAGAATAAAGTCAAAACTCAAATGGGATCAGATGGAACAAAAAAAAAAGTAATTTGGTTCTGTTTTGGTATGTGTGCATACCAAAGTTATTGATCATCTGAATCAAGAATTACTTATCTCCCTGTGCAGGATTTTGGTGATGTGGTACTCGGTGGGCTGCACTTTGGCTCAGAAAAACTGTCAAAAAAAGATAAAAATATCAGAAATGAGGAACAGAAAATGCTAAAAACCTCTGTAGTCTGAATTGCAAGGAAGGAGGTTTGTGAGAAGAGGCATTTCAACTTTGGTTAAATTGTGAAGAGTCACTCATAGATCATTTACATACGTGAACATAAGGCTGGAAAAGGAAATGTGGTGAGAGAGATCATAGCATGACAGAATGAGAGGAAATTAAGCAAAGGGAACCTTGACTGGAATATCAGAATATCCCTACTGCAGAAGTCTTGTCTCTTCAAGGAGACAGAGCAGCCTTTTGTTTTTTGGACATCTACAACAGGACAGACTCAGAAAAGAAACAGCAGGAAGCTGTCTTGTACTACACCCATGAGTATAGAACAGGTATTCTGTTACTTTTAGGACTTAAGATACAATAATTGGGAAATGGAATAGCAACAGGATATGGTCAGAGATTTGGTATTTACTGGTAAGATGCTAATCTGGCAGAGTCTCACTGCCCTCAGCACTCCACGTGATTTCTTTTAGCGCTCCTTTCAGTCTGTGAGTTGCCTTGGAGAGGCTGCATTTGCTGCTTTCAGGCTCCTGTTGGTTGTGCTGCTGTTGTCAATAGTTTGTGAATCCTTCATCACTGTATTTGACATCTCAGATGGAGAGGCAGCTCAGATTAAGTGGGGAAAGGCAGTGATTGGTGTCTTCAGAGACTTCTGTGCCTCACAATGCTGGTGGGGTTTTTTTTGGTGTTTTGTTGTTTGTTTTAAAAAATATACATACTCTGCTGAAAACATAAGACTTAATCTCACATGATTTGGTGTACAGGTTAAATGTTTGCATATGCCAAGAAGCTAGGGAAGATCTTAGATGGAAAAAATTAATTCTGTGTGTGCCTGACCAGAGTAAGTGGAAAGCATGAAGAGGGCTGGTGTGATTCACTTGGTCTTTAGTGGGATTTGAGCACTCCCAGCAGTAAGATAGCAGAGTAACTGCTGTCATTAACTAAGATGATCCTCTCTCTTTCTCACTCATTATTACAGGAGGGAACCTCTACGATAAGATTCTGCGTCAGAAGGACAAGTTGTTTGAAGAAGAGGTAATCTGGACTCGTTTTGGGGAGCAGTGGGGCTAGATTTGTGTTCTGGAGCTTTGGCTGGTGATCTGAGTGTTCATGCTACTTTTTTTTTTTTTTTTTTTTTTCCTCCATATCACTGGGATGGGAATTTTTTTTTGTAAATCTGGGGGTTGACATCCTTCCTCTTTTATTGAATACTGCAGACATTTATGCACCATCAGAAGCTTTATTTTCCTTTTTGGCTATCTCTAGACAATATAAGCTTCCTAGTAAGGAATAAGAGTGCACTCAGTTGACTTTTGTCGTCCCATCATCTTGGCTAAAAATTCACTTCAAAATCTTTCTTCATAGTTGGTACTGAGTTTGCCTCTTAACCATTTTCTAAGTTCTTTTTGAGTAATTATTCTGAAGCTATCTCACCATGGACTTTTTCTTTAAAACATATATTCTGCTGTTTCTACCTCATGTTGAGATGATGCTTATACTTATTTCTCTTACATAATGCATTTTAAGGCCTCCTGACTCATGGTGAATATTGAATCACAGTTAAATTCTAGGGAGTTCAGTTGTAGATCTTTTCTATCTTGTCATTAACTGTCTTTGCTAATTCTTTTAACTCAATGAATTCTGTGTTGCCTATCAGGACTGGCACTGTGAATGACACTAGAAAATTCAGAGATTTCCAAAACAGGAAATCCTGAAAGTAATGATACATTTTCACATTCCTGAGAGAGGAATGAGTGTGGTTAAGCCTTCTTGCTATGCCTCTCTGTGTCAGGGACGCCAAGTTTTTTTTATTTTATGGGTCTTTTTTGGGTTTTTGTTTAAGCCTCACATAAGACTTTTATTTCTACCTTTACAGATGGTGCTCTGGTATCTCTTCCAAATTGTATCAGCTGTGAGCTGCATTCATCGAGCAGGAATTCTTCACAGGTATGTGCTGCATGGCATACAGCTGAGGTAACAAGTGCAATTTGTGGATGTGAGTGCAGAACTCCTTTGAGTACCCTTTGCTTTTGTGTTTAAAGGAAGCCACAAGATTCTCTGTTCAAAGCGTAGCTGGACTGCCTAGATGTTAAATATCACTTCTGTAAGGATTTTTTTGTTGGACTAGAAATGGTGTTCTAATAAACATGACAAATTTTGTATCAGAAAATGGAGTAGCTCTCTTTGCTGCACCTTTGAGAACAAAGAGTTAATCCATGTAGGAAAGGAGCAAATTGGTCCTTTACTGCCACAGCACATAAACAATGTTTGCTGAAGTGGATAGGAAGGAAGAACAGTTAGTTCTGGCCTAGGGCACTTCACACCTGCTGGACAAGTAATAGCTTCAGACCAATATGTGCATCCTTACCTATCTAATTCCTGGAAGCTGACAGCGATGGAGACTGTGTTGGGGCTATGCTATAAGGTCACTTAGATGAAGATTTCTCCCAGATTTGACTAAATACCATGTAATTAATCTGTTATTTAAGGAAGTTAGCAGGTAGTGGTAATATAGACATTGACTCTAAGATTTTAATGTGAAGCTAAGTTATCTTTTTCTGATGCTTTGGCTGTTTGGGAGGGGTAAATTTCATTGCTTACGTGTGCTTAAGAGTGCCCAGTGTGTGGGCAGAGTGAGGAGGTGGTGACGTTCTGGAGAGCATTGCACACACAGACTGTGGTTTTCAGCAAGGTTGGCTGGTGTGCTGCACAACGTCCTTCTGTAACAAGCAGAGCTGTGTGAGGATGCTCATATCTTTGAGACAGCATCCTGGCTGCTGACGGTCTGAATCTCTGGTTAATCAGTGAGTCTTAGTAATGAACAGTTAGTAGCTTACACTCCACAAAGCAGTGCCTAAGTTTTTGACCTAAAGCAATGTTGTGTCTGTGCTGCTTTGCAGTATTTTCCTACTTTCTGGTGCCCATCTTTGCAGCTGGGGAACGTGTGGCTCACATCCATCCATAGCAAAGAATTGAACAGTTATTTAAATGTTTGCAGTGATTTCCTTCTGCTGCAGAAGTGACGCAGAACTTAGCGATGTCCCAAGGGGGTGAAAGCAAAGTGCTGCTTTACTTGATATTGTCCTGATCTACACTGGGAAGCTCTTCATAGTATGTTAGGGAAAGGAAATGTTACAAAGTGTTGGCTGTGGGAAGCGCATCATACTGTGGGAGCTTCCTCTCTATATCAACAGCATCTTGTATTGATCTGTGATTCTACACATAACTCCTTCGATCTGGAACAAAGTACTTGCAGTGAGGCTTGGAGTTATGCATTTTGTTGGCCATCAGCCTTTTGCTCTTTGGGATATAGTATGTCATGCTATAATTTGGACTTGTTCCTGAGGTGTAAACTAGAGGGATGTTGTGCTTACGTTCTGGAGTAGCATCTGTTTTGCACCCTCTGCTTATATTTGCACATACACATTCATGCGTTTTCTTAGCAAGCTCAGAAACTTGGTTTGGATCCGCTCATAAAAACAGGGAAAATAAGACTTGTTCAGTGACCTTCAGCTGAGAAGGAATTGAGAGAAGTAAAAGAGAACCATCTTTGCTCTGTGGCTTTTACAGAGGTGTTTGGAGCCTGAACTTTTTAGACTGTGTTGTGGCTTTGAGGGCATATGATAAAATATGGCTAACTGCTGTTACAGCCCTGGTACCTGGGCTCAGACTGCCTTTGGAGAGCTGTGTGAGAGTTTGCTCTTAGGGCAGCAGTTACCTTATGGGAAGGGGGGGTGTGGTAGTGTGTGGGAGACTGTGAAATCTGGAAGTATATTTCAGCTGCATTTCTCTTTCTTCTTCTAGAGATATAAAGACATTAAATATCTTTCTAACCAAAGCAAACCTGATTAAACTGGGAGACTATGGGTTGGCAAAGAAGCTGAACTCTGAGTACTCTATGGCTGAGACTGTGAGTATATGCTTTCTTTTGTGCAGAACTGAGGGTTGGAGTCTGTTTTTTCTTGTTTATTTTTCCATTTCAGCTCTGCATGCCTTATAGAAGATCAGGAATGCTGAATTTATTTTCTGTGTTTTTCCTTCCTCTCTCCACCTAACTTATCTCACTGACATCGGTGTATTTGCTGATGTGTTGCAGCCTTCAGTTATCCTTGCTCCCAGGTTATCTTTCTGAGGTTTAAACTAAAGATAGGCGACACTGTGGGCATGGAATTGTACCAGAGCCAGCATAACTACATTGGAGAGCACTGTTCTTTCTCTAGTACCTTGGCACTGTGCTTCCAAAGGTGAATCTATGTAACATGAAGGTGTAGCAGTCTGAAGACATGGAGACAGCACAGTCACATCAATATTTCTAACTCTCTCCCTCTGGGCTAGTTAAACACAGTTCAGAAAGATAAGCTAACCTGGTCATGCTGCTGTGCTAGCAGGACTATTTTGGCTCAGCTGTGCCTGAGATAGCTTGGATCTGTTTCCCTGACATTGCACTGTGCCATAGATATGCCTCTTGTCTCTTTAATATCTCTGAACTGAATTACAAAGAAGCAAGAAAGGTGCTTCTTATGGTAGATGTATAGTTTATTGGTAATGCTGTTGGTGGGTGGGAAAGATTGCAGAAAAAAGTAGTTCTACCAGAAGGCTGTCAAATTTGGCTTTGTTCCAGACCCTTCCAGAAAGCAGTTTCTGGAACAGCCATGGTTATGAAACAGGACAAGCTGTATTGCAGGCACCTGAAAGGCTCGACTTAGATTTCCCAGCTCTGTTAATTTCTGTGGTTGTGCACTAGAGTTGGAAAGGGAGACAATGTCTGGATATCTCCTATCTGCTAAAGGCCTTTATTACAGTTTAGGACG
The DNA here is from genome assembly GCF_905368555.1 of Meleagris gallopavo. Lineage (NCBI taxonomy): Eukaryota > Metazoa > Chordata > Aves > Galliformes > Phasianidae > Meleagris > Meleagris gallopavo. The sequence goes on along the minus strand of NC_139408.1, from coordinate 37,823,615 downwards.
CAAGCCAACCTGCACATCCCCTTACCAGGTCTTATTATTAGATCTATGTAAGCTATTGGTGTTCTCTTAAGATGTGCAGTTAATTGCTTGCCAACTTCCTTCCAGAATAAGAGCACTATTGTGCAGTTGTACAGTAAGTGGGAACTCAAGGCTACTGCATAAAGCCCTTGCTAAGCTGGGCTGTAGCAAAACCATTTGTTTTGTCACATTTTTCATGGCTTACTGACTTTCAGAGAAACTGCAGTCTGTGCTATAATCTTCATCTTATTATTTTTTGCCTGTGTTGGGTATATTCATCTATACAACAGCTTTTTTTCCTCCATCCTTTTTTTGACTTATGAAAATCCTCTAGTTAAATATTTTCAACCATCTTTCTTTTATATTTGCTGGCTATGCTCCAGGCCAGCTGTTCAATCTGTGGTCTAATGACTAGTGGCAGTCTGGAAGTTGTCTGTTGTAAAATGAGTGCAAAGAATGTTATTGTTAATATTTTTCATCATAAAATTTATAATTGTAACAGTCAAATTATGAATTTGTAAAATAGGTACATCTTGCTTACTATATGCTTGTTTCTTCATTCATTACTCTTCCTCCCAGTTACCAAGGAACATACAGAAAAATATGCCTTACATTATCCTTTGCCTGAAAAAGATGTGTCCTAGATCTTCTTGTGATATTCCATCTAGCTGAGGCTCTAAGCCTTCCTGTGGTTAGGACTTGTGCAGCTCTGTAGCTGTCATGCTGTGTAAAAGGAAATGGAAGGTAGATGATGGTACACCAAATACCTAACAAGCACTTTCAGAATCTATCAGAGTCTAATGAAAGACAGCCCTTGTAGACCTTGGAGTTTTGTTGAGGGAGTTGAAAGGGCAGCTATAAATATTTCCCTTTCTCTTAAATCTTGTCTTTTTGTACTATTTCAGTATCTGGTCGCTTGCTAGGAAATGATCTGAGTTCATGAAAGCTCAATTCTTACACCTTTTAACCTGCTCTTCGTGTATCTCCTTTTTGCGACGTTGAGCTTTGCCACTATTTCTGTTACAGCTGGAAGGGCTTCTCTATTTAAGAGCTGAGTTCTTGGATTTGAGGCAGGGAACTTAAACACTGTTCAGGAAAGCCCCCTTCTGAAGTGTAAGCCTTTCAGGTAGGACCAGTGCCAGCTTTCTATATACTGACCCCAGAGTAAACCCTCTCTAATCAGAGACAAAGTGGCCTTTGTCCGGTAGGACCTGACAGCTATGTTAGAAGCTTCGCTAGATCCCTTTTCCATTAATCTCTTCTCAGGATTTCTGTATAGCTGGCCAGTATGCGAAGCCCTAATTACCCCCAAAGGCAGTATACTTAAGAGAGGGGCAAGTCCTTGTTGTGTTGTTACGACTGCTGTTCTGTTGAGAACCACGTACTACATCAGAATGTGAGCAGAGGTGTCTGGGATCTTGTTAGAAATGCAGGCACAGGCTTGTGGGTGAGGGAGGAAGAAGTGTGCTGCTTGTTCCTATCCCTCCAGCACATGTTGGGGTGATGTGTGATCTGTATCACTAATGCTGTGTCAGAGCTCTGTTGAATCCTGATGCTCATGAGCCTGTGTGAACAGGTGAGATGCAGAGCTTCAGAACTGAAAACTGCTAGAGTGGTTCTGATTTTTAAATATTCTTTTTTTTCCAGCTGGTCGGAACTCCTTACTACATGTCTCCAGAACTCTGCCAAGGTGTGAAATACAACTTCAAATCAGATATTTGGGCTGTGGGCTGTGTCATCTTTGAGCTTCTTACTTTGAAGAGGACCTTTGATGCTACTGTAAGTCTGCAAACCAGGATGGACTGAATAACCTTATTTTTATCACTCTGAGGTACACGCTTGGCTCATAGCTTTCTTAATTCATGTTTTTCTTTCACTGTTGTTTAAATCTGCTGATTAAGAAACCAGTGGCCGGGGAGTGCCGATAACAGTCAGAGAAATTGCTTGCAAGATTTTCCCATGGGTGCTTCCATGGCCTTTGCCAAACCCATTCCTCTATAGCCCCGGGTTTATCAGCTGCTGACTGCAGACTGTGTCCTGGTTGTGGGTGAAACATCCTTTCCTCCACAAGAAGGAAGTTGGTGATTGTGTACTTAGGTTTGTTTGTTGGTTTGGTTTTTGTTTTTGTTTTTAGCATTACTAGCTGTGTGCAACATTGCATAGGGAAAAACAGCCTTCCGATTTTACAGGATTTAGTCCTGTTGTCCTTTCCCAAAGTTTGGGTGCAAGAGAAGAGTGGCCAAGCTGGCATGGAAATGGTAAAAGGGAGCATTGCTGGCTGGAACATGCAGTTTGACTGCTTGTGAGATGAGATGGCAAAAGCTGCAAGCTGGAATGGCACAAGATTCTGTAACCCTTACAAGAATCATGTGAAAATACCATGATTTCCTGGCTATAGAGTTCACATTAGCTATGCTGTGTGGTGTTTTATGCTGTGTGGGAGCTTGCATACAGAGAGGAGCGTGTTCTCCTTTGACTTAAGAGAATTTGATGACAAGGCAGATGTCACCAAGTCCTAGCTATCAGAGGTACCAGTACTGCAGTACTTATTATTAGGTTTCTGGAGAATCCGGAGACCAGGATGTGTCCTGATCAGAGAATGATGAAGACAATAATGGAGGCCGGCACCACCTCTCCCTCTGGGCACAGTACACAGTTCAGTTCCCTTACAGCTGGTTTTGGTTTTGTGCCTAGAATCCCCTGAACCTTTGTGTGAAGATTGTACAGGGAAATCGCGCCATGGAAGTTGATTCCTCTGTCTACTCTTGGGAGCTAATCCAGATGGTGAATTCCTGCCTAGATCAGGTTGGTGAAATACTTAATTTTCAGACATTCTTGCCCAGCTATGTAGTTCAGATGCGAAGAGGAATGATGTGCCTGTTTCAGCATGAAGGCTGTAGATGCAGGGTAATCTCTGTGAGGCTTGGGGCATCACTAAGGCTGGGCTTCCTGCAGTTGTCTCAGGATGCCTTTCAGTCCTGCAGGCTCTGGAGGGATGCTGGGTTTGCTCTGATGACAACTATTTTACAGACTCACAGAAGAAATTATTTTCTCATGCAGTGTTATGGAGGTGGAAGCCTCATCTCTGTGCAGTCTGGCATTCTGACCATGACTGTAGATTTCTATAGGAAATAATTTTTTTGGAAGCAAGAATAGTGTGCATATATTCAGAGTGGGTAAGTTTGTACTGCATATCCCAAACATCCCAAATCATTCCAAATATTTAATTAATTCCTTTCTTTTTTGAGGGGAGGCAAGGAAGAAGGTCCGTGCAACCTTGTACCAGTGTATCACTGTAGATGATGAACATTTCCTAAAGAATGATTATTCTTCACTTCTTTCAGGATCCAGAGAAGAGACCCACTGCAGATGAGCTGCTTGAACAACCCCTTCTCAGCAAACGGAGGAGGTAATTGGATAGATGGTCTTGCCTGAAATCTGATCAAGCCAGGTGGTAGAAAGAGGAGGAGGGTTTGTACAGACTACTGGCATTTAGAATTCTGAAGCAAAGCCTTTAAGTTAATTTGTCCTGATGTGAGGCACTTTTTGAAGTATACTTCATCATCTTTGGAGAGGAGTGCATTTTTGCTTCCTTGTTTTCTGGTCAGTTGCTCTGCTTGTTGAGGCATGGCTACAGTGAGAAAGATCTCTGCATTTCTGGTCTCAGGAGCTGTTATATTGAGAACTTGGAGGCATCCCATTCTGTAATCCTTTGAGGAATGCTGGTTTCTGCTTTTCAGATCTCTAAAGGAAGTGTTACATTTAGACCCTCTCAGGGTCATTGAAAAATGCCTTTCGTAATACATATCTCACACAGCGTAGACACTTGTACTTTTTTTTCCTGTACCTCTTTCTTCCTGAGAGAGTTGTACTGAAAATGGTTAATTTTAGTTTGACCACCAGCCTGCACACACTGTCTTTCTTTTAAAGATAGAACAGTATTTTGGACTCTTTGGATCCCACTTTGGTTTCCTTGGGAGCAGTAAGCTTAGTCCTTTATACTGATATTGTTTTGCTTGGTGATCAGTGAAGTTTGAGTTTTGTCTTGCTATATGCACCACCATAAATCCCAAACCCTGATAAAATATAGCCCTTTAGGGTAATTCTAGTGCAATATGGGTATAGGTTGGCCAAGTTCTGGGATATATCTAGTTTGTTCTCTGCACTTCTGGAAGTTTGTTAGCTCTGTGGCACACTCCTTCTGCCCTACTTCATGTATTGCAGTGAGCTCGTAAACAGCTGCTCCAAGAGGGAGCAGCAGTTTATAGGAAAGGAAAGCAGTCTATGTGTGTGCTGATTATCAGTAAATTGCTTTGGGAGATGTGTTGTTGTTTCCTAAAATGCTTTTTGTCCTTTGGCAGAGAGATGGAGGAGAAAGTCACACTGCTCAATGGGCCAAATAAGCGACCAAGGTAATTATTTTGGCACATGTTTGGAAGGGAAGTCTGGGGAGAACAGCTCACCAGAGAGGAACTTTGCTGAGAGTGTTAGTCTGTGACAACCTTAATGGAATAAAGTTTTAAGGAGGTCCTTAAATGCTAGGAAGCATTCCAGAGGGAATTATTTGTTACATAGTTGTCATCCCGCGTTTTACTCTGCCTATTAGATGCATATGTATGGCTGGAACCTTACCTCAGTAGGTCTTATACAGCAGTATAATCTGTCCTGCTGAGGATGTAGTCTTCACAACCTGAATATTTGAGGCAGGAGCAGGAGAAATATGACTATCTGAATGTTGACTTTGAAATGGTTACCTTTCATAGAACTGGATATATGCAAAAGTTCTGCTTAGTGGAGGAGATAGCAATACATATCACATGTATACGGTTTCTGTGACTTGTATATCTGTTGAATTACCACAGAATTTAACCTTTCTTCCTGATAAACTCGATCACTTTATGTGAGGTTGTTCCAGTTCACGAGTTGTTCACAAACTGTTTGATGACAATTTCCATTTCGCAATCTGCTAGTGAATTGATTCTGCAGTGAAGAGTTGTATCTCCCTCAAATGGACTGCCTGTAATTTAAATCAGGTGGAGATAGGGGAAATTTAGAAGCTTTTGAGCAAGATTTCGTGACTTCTTTACAAATGAGAACAATTCCGTGGCAATTCATTGAAAGCCCAGGTGTTCTGTTGTTTTTAATGACATGAAATTGGATTGTAGGCTTTCTTTATCACTTGCTAGAGGCTGTTTTCACTTCTGCTTAGAGCTGCATTTGATCCTGAGCCAGTCTATAACAGTTGAGGCCTCACGATGACTGAATGAAGAGAGCAGTTTGTGAAAACAGGCTGAGAATGGTTGTGAAGGACTGCAGCTTGGGCCTGGGGAGACCAGTAGAGAGAGAGCAGTAGGAAAATGCATGGTGACGGTGATGTTGAAATTCCTAAAAGCATGTGTGTTCTTGGGGGGGTCCTTGTGCAGGTCGAGTACGGTGAATGAGGCTCCCATTGCAGTGGTGACTTCACGCACTAGCGAGGTGTATGTCTGGGGGGGCGGGAAGTCCACCCCCCAGAAGCTGGATGCCATCAAAAGTGGCTGCAGTGCACGCCAGGTGTGTGCTGGTAACACTCACTTTGCTGTGGTGACAGTGGAGAAGGAGCTCTACACTTGGGTGGTAAGTGAGAGAAACTGCAGGAAGGGGGGATGGTGGGAAGGGAAAGTCAGAATCCACCAACCGGTCATGAGTGTGTTAAATTTGGATGGGAAGCAGCCTGGAAATAGAGAAATTTGATTGCAGTGGATGCTGCAGAAAGCCATCTGCTTTGGCACCGACTCAGGTCTGCCAGGACAAATGTGCTTTTGGGTGAAGATTTCCTTAGTGCCGGGAGGTGCACTGGAGATTGGCTGTGTGCCTAAAGATTGAAGGTAGACGTGTAGGCCCAGACATCAAGTCAAACATCTCTTCTTCTCCTTTCTGGTGACCAGAAGTGCAGTGGAGGATTTGTGGAATACTGTTGTCTTTGATGTCACTTGTGGATGTTCCTGCAAAAATGCCCATTGAAATCTTTGAGCTAGCTATTAATATTTTAGTTTCAGCTTCAATGCTACTCAGAGTTGTTTTTTTGTTTTATTTTTCCCTTTTTTTTCCTACAGACTATGTAGATCTTTCTGCTTTGGTGACATTTATATAATGGTTTTTTTTGCAGCCATTAGGGTTTAGAAATGCTGATTAAAAAGCTGAAGGATGAATTGTACAGAAGTGGATTCTGTAGCTTGGCAGGTGAGAAAAGAGCAGGGATTCCTCACCAATGCTTAAACCCACCAGCTGGTGGCCTAAGACCACATCAGTTATTTGTGCAAAACTGTTGAACTGTGTTGATGTTTAAAGTGTTGCCACTTAGCTAGCAGTCTCTTCCCTAGAGTATTTAACGCTTTCTCTTGTCCTGTGCTGTCTTCTGTCGTTCCTTGGAGACACTGTAATTCTTGGCACCATGTCAGGAGTTGCAGATACAGAAGCTTACCAGATGTTTGTTTTTTTTTTTTTCTTGCAGAATATGCAGGGGGGCACCAAATTGCATGGGCAGCTGGGGCATGGGGATAGAGCATCCTACCGGCAGCCAAAGCATGTGGAGAAGCTTCAGGGAAAAGCCATTCGCCAGGTGTCCTGTGGAGATGATTTCACAGTATGCATCACAGGTGAGAGATGGAAGGGTACCACCGTCCCCTCACTTTGCTATGCTCTGAACTTGTTTGCCTTCACAGAAGGTCAGCAGAGCAGCATTATGCAAAAAGGAGAAAGCTCTGTGTGTTACCTAATCTTCAGTTTTGTGGACTGAACATTCAGTAGTGGAGATAGATGAAAGTCATTGTACATGGAAAGATGTTGACTCCCAAGAAATCTGGGTGCCTAAGGATGCATTTCTTTTTGATGATGAAAGTGATGGTTGAGCACAACTCCTTGTGCCTGTGCAGCATCCATACTCTTATCAGTGCATATGTTGTTTCTCACACATACCTTGTGTTAAAGGCAGAGGAGCCTGAATCCAAGGATCTAAATGTGTTTGAAACATTTTTTTGGATTGTGTGAGGAAGGAGTGCCTCAATTGTGACAGAAGCTTGGAAAAGCACAGGTTTGACAGGGATGAGCTCAGATGCTCAGCACGCTGGAGGACTTAATTAGGGAGTGACAGGATCAAAGTGTGGGTTTCTTTTACAAAATGTGATAGGTTCAACCTAAGATTTTTTTACACTGGTGGCCTGAAAAAGCTGCATGTTGTGGTGCGTGGTCATCCATTTTAGTGTGCTTAAGAAAGAACTCCATAGCCTCCTGATGAGATTATTCTGCACAAAAACAGGCAAGTGATTAGAGAAAATAGGTTGCTCTGGCCATGTCCTAAGAGATTAATGATCAGCTTAATCAAAGCTCTGTGCTAACCAAGCTTCCATTGCCTCCTTCAGATGAGGGCCAGTTGTATGCATTTGGCTCGGACTATTATGGATGCATTGGCATTGACAAGGCTTATGGCTCTGAAGTACTTGAGCCCCTGCAGCTGGATTTCTTTCTTACCAACCCTGTGGAGCAGGTCTCATGTGGAGATAACCACGTGGCAGTGCTGACCAGGAACAGAGAAGTTTACACGTGGGGCTGTGGAGAGTATGGTAGGTAGAGTCTCCCTGGAACCTAAAGGCACTGGGGCGTGCCTGCTCCAGAAGGCAGCATGGTGCACGTGTGTAGTGCTTGGCCTGGGTGAAGGCTGTCTGGCATGTGCTGTGGAATAAAGAACGTTGTGTCTTTGGGGTTTTCTTTCCTTGTGAGAATGGGAAATGGGACTGAGTCCTTGAGACCTCTCTCTGAGAAGCTCTAGGGCACCACCTGGCTTTCCTGTGAATAGGGCAGTCATTCTGTGAATGGGATTCGATTACTTTGAAGATTGGCAGGCAATCTGTGTAGGAAAGTGGGTTTCTAGTTCTGTGAGGAGGGGGAGACCACACAGTTTCTTAGGTGTGGGCACCTGTGAGGCCCTTTCTGACTGTACTGTTTTCCCTGATACAGGGCGCTTGGGTTTGGATTCAGAAGAAGATCACTGTACACCTCAGAAGGTAGGACCGTGACCACTTTTTCCCAAAATCTGCATGGGCTTAACTCCAAAATTGTTGCTATTTGGAAATGCTAGCTGCCTGAGGCTCAAGCAGGGTTTTTGTTTTGGTTTGCTTTGGTTTGTTTGTTAAGGTATCATAGAGTTTGCAAGGGTTTTGTTTTCATTTACTCACTTCATTTTGCTTCATTTATCCCTAGAGATCATGGCAAAGGGATGTGCTACTTCCAGACTAGCCAGCATCATGACTTAGAGCTGATCTCCAAGCTGAAACTGGAAATGCTGAACTTAGTATTATAGAAATCATAGGAAATACCAAATTGCATGCGGCAGGTCTGTACAGGAAACTTGCAACACTGCAAACAAATGGGAGTCTTTGAATTTCACTTAACATGTTAAAGATGAGTTCAAAGTAAAACACTCTTGTGTTTAATCAATGGATATACAGATGGTATATATATATATATATATATATATATATATATATATATATATCCAGGAGCTTGGCTAATATAATTTATATTGGAGGAAATGAGAGAAAGTCACTCACCCTGTCCTGGGCTCGCGAGATGAACTCCTGATGGAGCAGATCTCCAGAGAGATCCTTCCCTACTGGCAGTCAGCTCTTAAATGGGTCTAGGAGAGGTGGAGCCAGGCTCCACCCCTTCCTGCAGCACAGGTGAATTGCCTTCACCTGTGCTCCCATGGCTGACTCATTGCTCGCCTCAGGTGATCAATCAAAGGTTCAGGCCGTGATTCAGCAGCCCCATACACTCTTGAAACATGGTGCAAGGGATAATTAATGTAAAATAACCAATGAGAGTCAGAAACCAGCATGGCTGTGCCTGGTAGCCAAATATCTGCAACCACATGGTATCACACCCGCATAGCACAGACCCAGCCCTGCTTGGCTACCTGATGCTGCAGCTCATAGATGTCAGCTGACTGGGATGTGTGTTTACCACATTCTGGTTCCTCTGCTGGATCAGAGGTGTCTGTGCACAAGATCTAGAACGCCTTGAATTTCTGCACTGAAATTCTGCACAGAATTTCAGTGTTCTATAGACTTTATGGTATTCTTGCACTTGTATTCAAAGCAACTGTATTAGGTGCTGTTAGTGCCCAGGCTGGCTGAACCGCTGTTTTCTAACCCACTATGTTTTTCCTATTCTGGCTTCTATGTAGCAGTGGTTGGGATTTGGGTTTTCTCAGGGTGTGTTTCTTCCACATAGGTGGATGTTCCAAAGACTTTGAACATTGTATCCGTTCACTGTGGCTGTGATGGGACCTTCCTGCTCACCCAGACAGGCAAAGTGTTGGCGTGTGGACTCAATGAGTTTAACAAGCTGGGCCTGAATCAGTGCACATCAGGGATAATTAACCATGATGTAAGTGCATTTGGGTCCTGCCTCCAGCTTCCAACAGCCAGTAGCACGTGCGGGAAGAGAAGTCCTGCAACAAGTTTGTTAGAGTTGTGCCCGTTCGTTAGTTCCAGACCAAGACAACGGACACTGATGTTGTGGGGAGGGGCAAATTATTCCTCAGCTTCCTGTCTGCCCTGTGGTCTTGGCAGATCTGAGGTAGTGAAACACAGTGACTGCTCCAGTGTAACTGGAAGCTGGCAGGAGTTTTCCATACCTGTGCTGGAGGACTGTCTAGGTTAACGTGGTCTGCCAAGACCTGCTTGAGTAGGTCTTAGCTGATGAATGTGTTATCCTTCACTCTGTGCTTATCCATATGTCTTTTCTCAGACATACTGTGAGGTACCCTATGCTACTTCCCTTACTTTGGCCAAGCAGCTCTCTTTCTACAAGATCCGTACCATTTCTCCAGGGAAGACGCACACAGCTTCCATTGATGGTGAGCCACATGTATTAAGAAACAAATACTACTTGCTTCATTCCTTTACATCAGCTTTGCCCTTTCAGCCTGGCTTCTCTTGGTGAAGTGGTGCTATCAGTGCAATGATTGCCAGGCCCTTGACCTTGAAGGTTATGTTCTTGGTATCAGGGCTCATGCATGCTCCAGGAACCAAGATTTCCCGTTCCTCAATTAAAACAGCAGCATCAGCTGCCAGAGTAATCTTTTTTTTTTTTTTTTTTTTTTTTTGAAAAAGAGGTTTTTGAAAAAATTATGGAAAATCCACTGTCCTCTGGGATAGTGAAGGAATCATTTATGACTGATGTCACTTGAGCAAAGCCTAACTCAGCCCGAGGAACTGGGGAGGTGTTTCCAGGTTGAAGCTTTTCCTCTTGAGGCAAGCACTGTTCCCTCCCAGTCTGGCTGGCTTCTCAGCAGAGTCCTTTCTGCTTATGGGCTGGTGCTGCTAGTTCTCTGCATGCATGGCTGCTTCCAGAGTTGGGCCCTCGCTGTGACTGTCTCCTCGTTCCTCCTCTCAGAGCGAGGCCGCCTGCTGACCTTCGGCTCCAACAAGTGCGGACAGCTTGGTGTTGGGGACTATAAGAAGCACCTGGGAATTAACCTGCTGGCAGGCCCCCTGGGGGGTAAGCAGGTGATCAGGGTTTCATGTGGAGATGAATTCACCATAGCTGCTACTGACGGTGAGTGGGTCTCTACGAGGTTGTGGTGGGTTCTTTTGAACTAGATCTGCAGGGTAGTTAACTGGCTCCCACTGTGCGTGTCCTAGAGCCCTCCCACAGTACTGCTCTGAAACTTATAAATAAAATCATCCTAGACTGGGACTCTCTGCCCCAGCCACACCGTCACTGCAGCAGCAAGCATTTTCTGCCCCTTGCGCTGCAGTGCTGGCTTGCAGGATGCCTAATAGATTTATTGCTTTGTTCCTCCCATTGGCAAAATGAAGCTGGCTGATCAAATACTTCAGGACAGCAGTCACAGAAGAGAGGCTGTGAGCCCTGTGACAATTACAGGCTGACAGGGAGCAGGCAAACTGAGTCTGTTGAATTTCTCTTTTCCTCAGACAACCATATCTTTGCCTGGGGTAATGGTGGGAATGGGCGTCTGGCAATGACACCGACTGAGAGAGCACATGGTTCTGATATTTGTACCTCATGGCCTCGGCCAATATTTGGATCTTTGCATCATGTTCCAGACCTGTCATGCCGTGGCTGGCATACCATCATCATTGTTGGTAAGTGAAGTTTAGGATTAAATTTTGAGATCTTGATTCTGATGATTACTTGCCAGGGACAAGACTATAAATCCTGCCTGGGAGCAGGTCGGGTGGCTCTGGGGAATGTGGGAAGCAGCTCTGAGCTCTAGGCCTCACAGTGCTGCCTTTACGTACTGTTAGCAGGAGTTCCTTTGCTTTATATCTCTCTAACCAAAATGGTGTTTTTTCTCCCTTTAGAAAAGGTGTTGAATTCTAAAACCATCCGCTCCAACAGCAGTGGCCTCTCCATTGGTACTGGTGAGTAACTTGCCCTGGGGAGCTGTTCTCAGATCGGCTGTTCATTTGACTGTGCACAGTTTGGTTCTGCAGCATAGTTTCTTTGAGTTTGAAAGGCTTTGCAGAAATGCTCAAAGGGAGGAAATGCAGTTGCTGCAATACCTGGAAGGGAATGCACCAGGTTGGAGGGTGGAGATAAGTGAAATGGAGGGGAAGCCTTTGGAGCTGAGAATCTTCAATTTGACAAAGAAGAGCTGAGAACCCCTTGAAGGGGGTTTATGAGGCAGCTGCTGGAGAGGTGGAGTCCAGTTTCTTGGACCTGTGGGAGGGGCCATGATGCTGCAAAAGACTACTGTGCACAAGGCGTTGTGGGAAGGCCTGCAGGGAGAGAAGGTCTGTTAGGAGAGAAGCAGCTGTTGAGGGAGATGCCACCAGCATGTGCTTTCACCACCATGGGTACACAGCCCCAATTTTTCTGCTCCAGATGGGGTTTGGTGACAGAGGAATAACGGAGGTGGGAAAGTGCAAACTTGTCATTTTGTTTGCTAGTGACTCAGAGCTGCACCACCGGAGGAGGAGAGGAAGAGGAAAATGAGCGGGAAGCAGAAACTCCTGATCCCAGTGGAGGCTTTCGGGGAACCATGGAAGCAGATCGTGGGATGGGGGGCTGGATCAGTACCACAGAAGCCAAGGGAAGCGACAGTGCTGACATCAGCTCCTGCCCTGGCTGGCTGAGGAAGGTAATGTGGTATTTTAGAAATGCCCTAAAATGGGGCTGAAGAAAGGGAAGTGGTTCCACTTCTGCCTCTAAGGGTTGCTTAAGAAGGTTCTCAGATCTGTGGTGTGTGGGGAATCTTTTAGGTCTAGCTGCCTTTCTTACCACAAGAGGGTGCTGATGCACTGATTGAAGAGATTAGATCAGCTTTGGGATGGCAGACACCTAACAGTCCTGCTTTGGTGTATCCAGGAGCTGGAGAATGCTGAATTCATTCCCATGCCTGACAGCCCTTTTCCTATGAGCATGGCATCCTCAGAGCCTGAGAAGGAGACTCTCCCTTACCAGGAACTTCAAGGACTCAAAGTGGCCCCCGAGGAACCTACTGGATTCAACAAGCCTAAAACAGAGCCCTGGGTAATGTTATTCAGGTCTTTCATAGTGAATGCTTGGCCAGAATCTCCTGGGACCATAACTGGCGATATCTGAATTTTGGGGAGAGCTGGGAAGAGGGTGTTGGACTGCCCTAATTCATCTGGATGAGGAAAAGAGGGTTGTTGAGAAGAGACGATGCTGCAAAGAGAACAACTTACAGGAATCTAAAATGTGAAACTGGGACTTAGCCAAATGGAAAATAATGAGATCACTTATATGGAAAAATGTGGTTAATTTATAGAGAGAGGGAAAAAAAAAAAAAAAAAAAAACGAGATAGAGAAACCTGAGGCCCAGGAGCCTAACAGAAAATAGAACTTAGAAAGCAGAAATTGCTGTGTGGAAGTGGGACTGCCATAGGAAATTGCTGTTAGATTGTCTAATTCCAGGAGTTTCTGCCCAAAGAGGAGGTGCAGATTCCAGGCTAAGGGAAAGGGGTTAGACCAGGTTAATTTTGGTGAGGACAGGATCAGCTTTTCCAAAAGAGGATGTTAATGGTTTTTGTACAGAAGACATAATGAGCTTCTACAAGTTTGGGAGATCAACAACTCATATGAGGTGACATTTCCTATGCAGGGTTTCTTTTTATGGCAACAGAACTGGCCTAAAGGAAGGTTCCTTCCCTTCCATTCAAACACAGTCTGACTTCTCTTCTTGCCTCTGCAGCCTCCTTGCCCGAGTCCAGACTTGCCATGCAGTGAAGATAAGGCTGTGCCTCCTGTCGTGGGCTGCATGTGCAGTGCTCTTCAAGCAGAGGTGGAGCACCTCCGAAGCCTGGTCTTACAGTGTCTGGATGACCAGAAGAAGCTGCAGCAGGAAACACTTCGTCTGAGTGCCCAGCTCCAGAGGTTCTGCAGTGGAACAGGGGGAATGCAGCAGGTGAGGACCCATCACCTGAGTGCACATCCATGCTCAGGACTTACTCCCCTGATCCTAGTTCTGTGTAGACTGCAGAGAAGGAAGCAGCTTTTAACAGACCCGTCCATAAGAGTAGACATGTGTTGCCTGATTCTTGTTTGAGCTGCTGATTTAGGCTCTGCTAGTAGCAATGGGAATGAAGCCAAGAAGCCAGTTTCCACTGGGGACAACCCAGTTCTTGAGGGACCTGGGATTCCCCTTTATTTCTACTGGTTAGAAGAAATCAGCAGTCAGATATTGTGGAGAGTCCCAAATGGATGTGGAGAATAGGAATCATATCTTGTGCAGCTCCTAGCTTCTTTGCAGCTAGTCCCAGAGCTGTTAAGAGGGTTGCTGTGTGTTTTGGCAGGTGGAGGTTCATTCCAAAGGAACCCAGACAGCCAAAGAGGAGATGGAAGTGGATCCAAAACCTGACTTGGATTCAGATTCTTGGTGTCTCCTGGGAACGGACTCGTGCCGCTCCAGCCTCTAGTCTCCTGAGCCCACTGGGATCCATCTAACTTCACAGCACACTAACTGAATGCAGAGAGCGGCTTTCCTGGCTTCAGGTCACTCAGACAAGGAGCGAGGCCGGAGGCTCCAGAGCGGCATCCATGTACGTTTGATATGAACCAGGAGTGATTTTGAAGGGGAAGGGCCTCTGAGCTCTAGGCCAGCTCAGTGATTGAAGCAGCAGCAGCTCCTTTTTGTACCTTATCTGTCAGCTCTGCACATGAAGCAGTATGGCCCCATTATGGTGACAGCTCCGGTAGCAGCTTGTGGCCCTTTCACTGCTTCCTGGGAGCTGCCTTTGGGACCCCAGTATTCATCGCTGCATCTGAGAGAAAGAGACGTGTTTTGTACTGAAGCTGGCTGAACCCTAACACTCACCACCTTCACTTTAGAGGGGTGAAGGGCTAGGATCCTGTCCCTGCCACGCAATGAGGCCCAGCCAGTGATGCTTCTCCTCTCTGCTCGGGGGCTGAGGGAGCAGAGAACATCTCATTCTGGAGGCGGTAGAGATTTTCCTGTAAGGGAGATGGCAGACAGCATGTCCCTGGCCCCAAGGTGCAGCTTCTGGCCATATGGCTGTGTCCAGTGGCCTGTACAGAGAGTTTAAAGGCCTTATTCTGGGTGCCTAGTGCACTTCAACTTCCAGGCAATGCACAGAGATAAGTGAATCGGGTGCAGTTTCTGACAGCTGTAGCAGGGACTGATTGAGATGGGATTTCTGGTACTTGGTTTCAGACCACCTGTTTCCCAATCAGATGCTGAGCGTCTGGTCCTCAGACTAAGTCTTGCATTTCTTGCTCCAGCTGTCAATTTGGTTTGGGTGCCAGAGCTTCTGGTTTCTTGGCATAAGCCTGTAGCTGCTCCCTGCTTGGCTTCTGTTCTGCTTAGCCCCTGGTGTGGGTGTGGGAAGAATCGGTATTTTTCCACTCAATGTTGTGATGAAGCTGGAATGCGTTTTCCTACCCAGAATAGGTCATTAATGCTGTGGTCACAGGATGCAGCCTTCCCCTATGACCACGAATGATCAAGTCTCTGTCTGGAATTCACCTTCTTTCTAGAAGCAAGAGGTTTTCCCAAAGAAAATTGGAGATGGGAAGAGGCATGGTCTGCTCAGGGTTTCCTCATTTCCCATTAAAGAATTAAGTAAATTTTATTTCCCACAAATTTTTTAGCAAACTGATTTTGAACTAAGTGTTTGGGAGTGGTAGGATGACAGGGAGAATCTAGCCTCCCTCCACTTTATGTGAAGCCTCCAAGGAATCCTGAGTCCCTCTCACCTTTGCTGTGAGAGTGGAGTTATGATTTCATTAGACAGTCCCCATCAAAGACACGTCACTAGAATTGTCATAGGTCAAATGGAGCTGGTTATCCTATCACCTCTTCTAGATGTCTTTCTCTGAGAGACTGTCCTTTGGGAGCCAGCATATTCCCCCTTTGGGTCTAGAGGTGGATGCCAAACCGTTTTCCTTGTAATTTATGCTTCTTAAATACTTATTGGTGCCCCTTGCTTGCATCTTGGAGCTGAATTGAGTGCAGTCTCTACAGTGCAGTGTCTGGGGCAATGGTAGTACCCACGTGCCTTCCATCCCTAATGAAGGAAGGGCAGGAGGACAGCCCTCCTGGGAAGTAGCATCAGGTGCTCTGTGTTGCCACATTGCTTGGTTGCCCTGGTGACTCTGCCCTCTTTTCCCCTCGTGTGTTGGAGCCAGTTCTCAGGTTAGGGGCCCGGCTTGAGGGTTGTTGTTGCATTTGGAAACGATCAAGTTGTCATGTTGCAGCAGTGCCTTTGAGGAGCAAAGAGTTGAGCTTGAGCCATGTCCAACAAGCAAGCACCAAGCTGATGGGAGTCGCTCTCCTGCAGTGCACTGCTATCCTCATTTCTCAATGCTCTGCAGTTGGGAAGCTAGGTGCACAGACTGGATTCCCCTTGGATTTAGTGGAGAATTAGGGTCCTAACATAGGGTGCCCCGTGCTCCACAATCTCAAATGTGCCTTAGAGGATTCACGCTATCCAGGTTGTGCCTGTTACAGACCACAGATTTCACACCAGCCAGCTATGCAACCAAAAAAGCAGTTTAAAGACAGCACCTTAGTCATGGGCTGAAATTGGAAGGACAAGTAGGCAGAAGTGCCTCTGAGCAGTTTCAAATCCTTTTGACTTCTCCCCTTCTTGCAGTGCTAGCTCCATATGTGTCAGTCTCCTGCTAGTATTGCTACTGAGTTGTTATAGTGGAACACAACTTTTGCCTGCTCTGACACTCTGGCTGAAAACTAGTTTGTCGTCTTTTTTTTGAAAGGTTAAAGGGTGGAGTGGTTTGGAGTTTCTGTTTAAATAAATGTTTAAACTCATTTGCTTGTGTTCTGATCTCTTTTTGCAGAAGGGGAAACATGCATATATTATCAGAGGCATTCTGTTGTTTGATATATTTTTTTCTTGTATGTCCTGGAAAGATGACCAGAGGACTTACAGGTTCCTTTGCTACGGGAAAAAAATGTCATGTTCTCTGATTCTTAGTAAAAAAAGAAAAGAAAAAGGCCTTTTTATTGCTGTATCTCTTAGTGACGTCAGGAGCCCTTTGTGTGTGCGGTTTTTCAACAGTTTTAATGCCAAGTGGGAAATGAGTAACAGGAAGAGAGGTTCACAGGGAAGAAGCACCTGTTTCTCTTGAACAGCTCTTACTGAGCATTGAGGTCTATGGAGGTAAAAACCTGACCAATATCAGCTCAGCAAACTGCACAATGTCTGTCATCTCTAAGCTTTTATTGGGGATTTTTGTAAACTGTGAAATGCCTGGAGAGGCAGAGAGGGTCAGAAGCTTAACGTTCAGAGGAGAATCAGAAAGTGAAAATGCAGGACGTCTCTGAGAATGGGATTGTACCACGGTAGAGGAAGCTGAGCCAGATGGAGTAACATAGCTTGGGTAACCCTAACTGTGACAGCAAAAATGTAGGGTAAAACTCTGCTGTCTTACTTTACCTGAAAAATTACCTCAGCGAAACAGTGAAGCGCTCAAGGCTAGCTCTGAAACAAACATGAAGGAAGGGTGGTGATTTAATTTCAATAACTACTTTTGTTTAATCTACAGTTTCAGTCCCAGCATTAGCTCCTTGCCTGTTGCTTAAGGAAAGTCCCCAATTGATTTATTTTACAGTATCATAAGCCCTTCTATGTGGATCTGTCACTGTATCCCAGTAACCATTTGTTGACTTTTAGGATCCACTAAACACAATCAAAAAAAACATAGTGCAAGGAAAATTGAATCAATACTGCAAGACAGGAAGTGGTACTGAATTTCTTAACTACTCTTTAATTCAGTAACATCTTTCATTAATTCAAGACTGTGGGAATACAGCTTCCAGTTTATTCCTTTCCTACCCCTTTTCTTGTTGCCTCTTGCTATCCTCTAATCCCCTATGTTAGTAAGTTCTGAAGTTAAAGCATTGATCTTATTTTCCAGTCAGTTTGGATACAGCCAAGTCTTTTCCCTTGATTTGGGTCTGTTTTTCTCTCTTCTCTGGGCTTGCACATTCTTATACATACCTGGCTGACAGTGCAGTACTAACCCTTTCTGGGACCTTCATGTTTTTCTAGGGTGTGCCACAGGATTGGGATCTCTGCCCACATGTCTATAGGTCAGAAGCACTCCAATTTCTTTCAGGAGTCTGGTCCACCCATTGCAGGCTGGAGTGTTTCTTCAGATTCAGGTTTTTACTAATCCAGTTGAATCTGGTTGCTTTTTATCCGGGTTTTTTTTTTTTTTTTTGTCTTTTTTTTTTCTTCAGGCTCCTGTGAGGAGCTGGCGCTGCATTGCTGAAGGATTTGCAAAAGGAGCTGCTGGAACTTTTTTTGTTCCTTGTTTGCTTCCTGTTGCAACTTTCTCATACAAAGTAGTCGTTCTTACTTTGAGAACAAAAAACACTCTGACCATTTAAAACAACTTTTTACAAAACAGAAATAGTCTAATATTAGACTAGTCTGAAAATCCGAATCTGAAAAAATAGACAAATACGCAGCAACTGTTACAGTTTGGAGCAGATGCCTTTTTTTTTTTTTTTAAGTCTGTAGGATATCTGTTCCCCCTAAAGACCCTTTAATAGTGTGTGACAAACTAAGCCCTTCAGCATAAGGCCAAAATAACGAACAACTCCCTTCACCTCCCTCAGGAAGGGGCATATTTTCATCATAATGCCTTACACTTGCAGCATCCAAGATGCAAACAAATAGATGACTTAAAGAAGGGTTAAAGCCCTGTGTTTCTGAGGCCCCTATTATCTTGGCCTGCAGGAAATCTCCATCTCTTTAATATTAAATCTAGTTGTTGATTTACCTGTTGCACTGCCTGTTGTGAAGTTCCTTAGTATATTGCTTGGTTATTTTATTACTGTATTTGTTGTTAGCTGTAGCTGTTCTACGTTAGGAATCGGGGAGATGGAAATTCCTTCTCTGGTCCTGATGCACTGAAGTACAGAACTATAGCTAGTGTGTTATTTGCACTTTTTATCACAAGCCTGAAGATGGAAATGAACTATGATACAAAGCATTTGTTTCTAACTCCTGCAGTACAGTCCCTTCTGTGATTTTCTCAAAGTCCATCTTGAAACAATGTAGGTTCCTTGCCTCTGCTAACCTAGTTGGAAGATTTTTCCATGACCTCACTCTTCTCCTGATTAGAAAACTAATTTCCAGTCTAAGCTTATTCGTGGCCTATTTTTTCATCTTGTGTGGTATTATTCTTTAATTGAATGTTTATTCTTCTCCTCTTTCCCAAGACTTTTCCAGTTATTGTACATAGTAAGTAATCACTTTGACATGGCTGTTCTGCTGCCCGAAGGGCCTGGCCTGTGCAGAGCACCTCTGCTGTCCTATGTACGTGAATTGACATACAGACCTGCACGTAAGTGCGGCTGCTGCTAGCTCTTCTACCCTCATGAATTTCTGAGCCTGAGGTTCACATGTTGAGGAAGTATTTAATAATATAGCTTCCAATTCTCCTAATTAAATAACGTCATCAGTTTTTATGTCCACACGATGCCAGATTTCTAATTGGTAATATGTTATGCTCTTCTGCTGGTAAGAAATGGTCCCAGGATTGTCATTAATGTTCCAGAAAATCATCTGAATACAACTCTTGGGCTGATGCAGAACAAGTGCAAAATCACCCTGCCTTTGCAGTTTTTATTATTCAACTAATCAGCACTTCAACAAGTGAGAAAAAGCAAGAGAAATGATCAAGAAGTAGCTCTGGATCCTGTCATCTATCATAGACAGAGGAGGGTAAACACAGCAGCCTGTGTATGGTGCTTCCCAAAAGCCCTAAATGCTAGATTTTACTATAGAATGCAGAATCCATTCTATGGCAAAAAAAAAAAAAAAAAAAGGGAACTCCACACCTCCCAGTTCTTGTAGGTAATTAAAATAGAAAGACTATGGTAGCCAGAACCACTGTTGCTGTTAATCCGTTCAGAAGTGAACACCTGCATTTACAGAGCAACAAAGCATACAAAAGCCAGATGCTCTCTTTGGCCCAGCTGTTTCTCTCAGGCACAGCACTCCTCTTTGCTTTTATGGAAAAAAAATAAAAGTCTGCAGCCAGTGATGAGCTAAAGGAGAGCAGTTATCCCCACATCAGGGAAAATATTTTCAATGAAAAAAGGTTAAGTCTCCGCAGCCTACAAGAAAAGAATGATTCTTAAGGACTTTTCTGATGGCTGGTTTGCTCCTTTGCTTCATGCTGTCAGCCTGTAGCAACAACCTTTCTTTCCTGCTCAGCAGACTGAACAGTGACATCCTTACAGTGTAGACTGGGTCTTCCTGTTGAGCTCACCTGCTGGGAGAAGGTGGCCCTCAGAAGGGCATCCCACTCCAACTCACAGATTTAAGTATAAAACTTATATTCTGCCTATATGTCCTGAACTGTTTGCTTACTGTAAATCTTGCTCAACACTCACAGCCAGTGTGGAGAACAAAGAAAGCTGCCTTATCAGCGTTTCCTCTGCGGAGGAAATGGGGGTCTATTCTTGATGTTTTTGCATTTGGGAATGTGTGTCTCAGCTACTTGGGGTGCAAAGCGGCGTCTGCAGTAGGGGCAGGCAGTGTAGTCTGGATTTTCAATGGGAGGCAGCGGAGGCAGGTCAGATACCTTCCCTCCCTTGGACAGCACTTGCTGCACCTGCCGGGCGTGGCGCAAGGTCTGGATGAAAGCCTCATGGTTTTGCCTCCAGTTGTTTCTTCTGGGTGGCTTATTCTGCAGAAGGGAAATGCAGTCAGAGCAACTGGCACTGCTGTCAGCCTCCATCCTCAGCCTTGCTCTCAGGGTCCAATTCTAGACACCTCTCCCTGAGCATTCTCTGTTGATGCAAAACCCCCCAGGGAAGCTGAATCCCACCAAGCACGAAGGAGGGTTTGATAGTTACTGATGGAGACATCAGTGCCTAGAAAACAGCTTAAGAATGACCACAGAAGCAGGCAGTAGCACCAAGGAAATCATAGAATGGCTTAGGTTAGAAGGGATCTTAAAGATACTGGAGCTCCAACTCCCATGCCATGTGCAAGGTTGCCAACCACTAGTTTAAGCAAAATGCTACAGCTGCTCCGAAGGAACAGACCTGCATGTTTCCACTGCCCTCATTGCTAGTCCATTTTATTACCTGCTTTTTCAGTCAGTTCCCCACAGCCCTCCAGTGTCACAGATCTTTACCACAGCAGACCCAGTCTGCCCTGACGAGCATTCTGACTATGAGAAGGAGCAAGTTCTCTCCAGGAGTACCCCCATGATGCATTACAAAGACAAGTCAGTCACAAGTCAGAAACAGTCAGACAAGTCAGAAACAACACCCTCTCATCCCCCTGCCCAACCCAACCTATTAGATTTTATATGGAAGGCAAACGTCTTCCAGAGGCAGTGGCTGGGTTGTGTTCCTCAGCCCTGTGTTCTCATGAGGGTGCTCATGTCTCAAAACTAGATCTCAGGGAGGGAGGAAAGTGAGTAGTGTGTGTGAACTGAGGAAGGCTAAGGGACTGCAAATTACCTGAGGTCTCTCTGAACTCTTCCACTGCTGAAACTCTTCCAGGTCTGTGCCTCTGGCTCTGGCCTTGCTGGAGTCAAATGTTTTCCTTTTAGAGCCTTGGCTCTTGCTGCAGATATTCATGTGTTTTTTGAGCCTGGTGCAGAGAAACTTGCGGCCACAGAAGCTGCACTGTCCAAGCTCCCCCTTTTCCATGGGACTGGCAGCCTGCGTATACAGCATCTCTGCAGGCATGCTGTCACCACAGTCTGAGAGAGCAGAGGAAGAAGGGCCATGTTTTAAGGCCAGCTCTGAGCACGAGGCTAAACTCTGCACCGGTATGCGGTCTCGAATTTTGTTGTTGCTGGCCACCAACCGTTCCTTCTTCAGTTTCCCCATAGCCAGCTCTTGGGGATGGAGAGTAGTGCCAATCTTCGGGACAGTGACCTCTGCAGACTGCACCCCACTAAAATCCCCATCACCCGTCCTGATGGTAAATCTTATTTCCTCTCCAGGGTGCCACATGGCCTTTCGCCTGCGAGTCCTCTCCACTGCTCTGGCTCTTCTCTCCTCTGCCTCCATCAGTTCCTTCTCTCGTTGAATCCTCCTAAGCTCCTCCTTTGTTCTCCTCAGCTTCTCTCTGAGAAGAGCCTCTTTCTTTCGGATTTCCTCTTCCAGGGTCTGTCCATCTGCCTCCAGCCTTAGGATATAAGCCAGATCTCTCCTGTATAGAGAGGAATCTGACTGTTTAGGCTCTGCTGTCCAAGGAGGAAGCACTGCAGCTAGCTGAGGCTTCCCTGGCAGATGCTTTCCTTTGCTCTTTGAGCTAGTCCTACTATTTAGAGCCTCCTCCATGTATGGGGAACTTCCGAGCTGTCCTGTGTTGACTGCAGGAAGGCTCCCAGTGTTGTGCTGAAAAATTGGTTTCAGAGGACAGGAACGATCCACTCCTTCTTTCCGTTTGGCTACTGATTTAGAGGGCAGAGTCTTAACCTGGCTGGCAAGATGCTTGTTTTGCAGCCCAGCTGAGCTGAAGCCTCCATGCTGGGAACTGTGCTTATTGCTTTCTGCAGAAAGAGAATATGAATAGCTTCGGCTCTTTCGGGCACAGGGATTTTTCAGGTTTTCCTCTTTATCTGATAGGAATTCATGCTGACAATTGTTTTTTAGGTGTTCCAGAGAGGACTGATGTACTGAGACTTTAGAATCATAATTGTCAGTCACTGAGAGCTTAGCAGCTGCTACCACAGAATGCACATATGGAAACAAAGCCAGCTGCAGCTCAGCCATTCAGTACCTGGGAAAGAGCCTGAGGTTAGAAGCAAAATCATTACAGACTACTACATCCAAAACTGGACAGATTTCATAGAATCATAGAATTCTTAGGGTTGAAAGGGACCTTCAAAGGTCGTTTAGTCCAACTCCCCTGCAATGAACAGGGATATGCACAAATACATCAGGATGCTAGGGCCTGATCCAGCCCCATCTTGAAAGTCTCCAAGAATGGGGCATCAACCACATCTCTGCGCAACCTGTTCCAGTGCCTCACCACCTTCACTGTAAAATATATATATATTTTTTTTATATCCAGCCTAAATCCACCCTCTTTTAGCTTGAAGCCATTTCCCCCTGTTCTGTCACCAGACCCTGCTAAAAAGTCTGTCCCCTTCTTTCCTCCCATTTGAATACTGACAGGCAGCTCTCAGGTCACCTCAGAGCCTTCTCTTCTCCAGGCTGATCAGCCCAACTCTTTCAGCCTGTAAAATTTCCTCCCGGCAGCCTACACTTGTAAGTTAGATAGAATATTGCCAAAGGTTTTCTAACTTCTCTGGGTTCTTTCTGAGCCCTGTCCTGTCACTGTGGAAACCAGCCTCATTGCCAGGGAAGCAGCTATGCCCGCAGGGAGCGCTTACCGAGGCTCGTCCCGGCCCGGGCGCCGCCCGTCAGAAGGCGGCCCAATCAGCTCACCAAGGCTTTTCCGTGGCTCACTCGACCCCGTACCCCTGCATGGCGGTGCCGGCTGCCCACGCAGAGCCTCCCTAAGGAGGAACACAGTTTCAAGGTCTCCGAACCGCCGCCCCCGCGGGAGCGCACCGAACACGAGGCCCTGTGGGTCCGCCCCACCATTACCTGCAGAGTCGCCCGCGGCGCTCATCTGCGTTGCGGCTCCGGGAGCGGCCGGGCCGAGCTAAGGGCAGGGGCCCCGGGCCCGGCCCCGCCTGCAGGCCTAGCAGAACGGCGTCGAGATCCTGCCGCGCCGTGTTGACGGCTGTTGCCTGGAGACCGGCACGCGGGTGCCAGTTCCTGTGCCGCTCTAGCCGCTGAGCTCGTCTCTATGGGTCCTCAGCCGCGCATCGGTTGACGCTCCGCGGAAGAGGCTCTCAAGAGGAGTGGGGACGCTCTGCTGCTTGGAAGACTTTGTCTCTATGGCCGAGTGAGGAGAGCGGGAGGGAGCCTCATGTATTATTCACGAAGCGGTTAGGAAAGCCCCGCCTTCCCTGCGGAGCTTGCTCCTCATTGGTCGTTGGGCGGCAGCGAAGGCCCGCCCCCAACCGCGCTGCGCGTGCGCCGTGGGGCTGGGGGTTGACGGCTGCGGCTGATTGGGGTTGCGGTGGCCATGGCTGGAAGCGAGGGCTTGGTGTCCGTGGATTACGAGGTGTCGGGCAGAGTGCAGGGCGTCTTCTTTCGCAAGTACACCCAGGTGCGCTGCGGGGTGGTGGGACGGGGATCCAGGGATTCCTTGGCCGGGCCGGGCCGGGCTAGCTGATGCGGTGTGGGGTTTGTAAGCATCGCGCTGCCCGCTGTTGGTAGCTCCAGCAATCCGGAGCCATCTCACGTCTGCGTTATCTCCTCAGAGCGAGGCCAAGCGGCTGGGGCTGGTTGGCTGGGTGCAGAACACGAGCCATGGCACCGTGCAGGGACAGGCCCAGGGCCCGGCCGCCAGGGTGCGGGAGCTGCAGGAGTGGCTGCGGAAGATCGGGAGCCCCCAGTCCCGCATCAGCCGGGCCGAGTTCACCAACGAGAAGGAGATTGCGGCGCTGGAACACACGGACTTCCAGATCCGCAAGTAACCTTGTCCAGAAAGCAGCCAATCTGGGGCACGGGCTGCCCCCACCGAGCATCCATCCCCAGCTCCCAGCCGCTCAGACAGCTGACATCTGGCTCTAGAGAACTGTATTTCCTTACGTTTCTAACTTATTGGTTCGTTGTACTGTTGTGTAGTATTAAAACACCTGCGTCGCTTTGACGGGTGGAGTGTGGCTCGATGCTGTCTGTACTGATGAGGCTGCCCAGGAGCACAGCCTCCGGTCCCCGAAAGCCTGAGTTGTGAGCGGCAGTGCTGAGTACCGTATGGCATTGCTGTAACGCTGCGCTCGCGTGGAGGAAACTGCAGAATTGGCGCCAGCCGTAAATACTGCCGAAAATGAGATTGTTGTGACCTAAATGTCTCCGAAGCAATTTGTTGTGTTCTTTACTCGCACAGAAGTTTATTTTTATTAGAATAAAGGTACTTGGAGCTTGCTTGAGTTCAGTGTGGCTGTCTGGAGGCGGTGGCACCCTGTCGGGGCCGGTCTCCCCGCTCCTTCTCTGTCCGCACGGGAGCGGTAGGAAACTACAGCTCCCATGGTGCACCGCCCGCCCGGAGCCGCGGTTCCGTGTAGCGAGCCGCAGCCCAGCCTCCAGCGCGCCGCGCGCATGCGCACTGTGATTCCCACCCGGCTGCGTCTCTGCGCTGCTCCGAAGCGGGCGCCGCGTGCCGGGCGCAGCGACGGTTGGGCTCGAGCCGCTGCCGTTGAAGGGCCGCCGCGGCCGTTGAAGGGCCGCCCCGCCCCGCCCCGCCCCCAACCCCGCGAGCCGGGAGGGGCAGTGCCGGCGGCGGGGCGGGGAGCTCGCGCCCTCCGGGCCCGCTGGTTGCCGGGACCGCTGGGGCGAGCGGGCTTTCCTTCAGTGGCAGCCTCCCCCAGCTCGCTCTCTTGCTTCGCTACTGTAACGGGAGGAGAAAGAGGTAAAAGTGAGGGGACGGCAGCTCGCAGCCCAGCCCTTTGGTGATGCTTATTGCCTACTTGCGATACTAACGGGAGCAGAGGCCCTGTGCTTGCAGGCCGTGTGAGTTTGCCTCACTGCTGTCAGATCTTCCTTAACTCACGCTGCATTTGGGAAGCAGGTGTGCTGCTGGGTGCACGGATCCGGCTTCTGGCCGTGTGCTTTGGAGGCACCAGCTGATGTGCACTCAGAGGCTGGGCCTTTAAATACCAGAGAAAAAAAATCAAGCCTTCGATATCTTCTCCACTTTTCCTTTTTTTGTTGTTCCATTTTTTTCCCCTCCTCACCTGCACAGCTGTTATCAAGAACACGGAGCCGTGATCTCCCTGCACTCTGCCGAGTTGCTCTCCTACCTGCTTTTGCCATGATCAAGCACTTGGCAGAAGACGTGCAAGCCAGGCTGCGCTCTGGAGTGGCGGTCACCTCGCTGGGGCAGTGTGTTGAGGAGCTTGTCTTCAACAGCATCGATGCCAAAGCAACGTGTGTAGCTGTTAGGGTGGATTTGGAAGCTTTTAAGATCCAGGTGGTGGATAATGGCTCCGGCATGGGGAGAGAGGACTTAAGTAAAATGGGAAAGCGGTACTTCACTAGTAAGTGCAGCTCAGTGGCAGACTTAGAGAAGCTGACATTCTACGGCTTTAGAGGAGAGGCGCTGGCAAGCATAGCAAACATGGCCAGTGTTGTGGAAGTTTCATCTAAGAGCAGCAAGACAGCAAAAACTTTTGTGAAACTGTTTCACAATGGGCATGCACTAGAAGTCTGTGAAGCTGAATTGAGCAGGCCAAGTGGCGGAACGACAGTGACCGTGTGTAATCTGTTCCATCAGTTACCAGTGAGGAGGAGGTGCATGGATCCTGTGCTGGAATTTGAGAGGGTGAGGCAGAAAGTAGAGGCTATATCGTTGATGCATCCCTCTGTTTCACTTTCTTTAAGGAATGATATTTCTTGTTCTATGGTGCTTCAGCTCCCTAAGACAAGAGATGTTTACTCTCGTTTTTGTCAAATATATGGACTGGGCAGATCTCAGAAGTTAAGAGAAATAAAGCATAAGTCTGGGGGATTTGAGATAAGCGGTTACATCAGTACTGAAGGACATTACAATAAGAATATGCAATTCTTGTATGTCAATAGAAGGCTTGTTTTAAAGACAAGACTACATAAACTGATTGACTTTTTATTAAGAAAAGAAAGTGTCATTTGTAAGGCAAAAAGTGTCCCTGTGAGCAGACAGGGTTCCTCAAGTCCTGGTCGCCTTCGCTGTGGCCCAGAGCTGTATGGGATCTTTGTTCTCAATGTGACCTGTGCGTACAGTGAATACGATGTGTCTCTAGAACCTGCAAAAACTCTGATTGAGTTCCAGAACTGGGATGTTCTTCTAGCTTGTGTAGAGGAAGGAGTGAAAATGTTTTTGAAAAGAGAACATTTATTTGTCGAACCTTGTTGTGAGGACATCAGAGAGTTTAATGAGGATAATAATTTTTGTTTGCATAATGCTCCAGTTACAAAATCCACACTCCCTGAGGATAAGAGCATCCAAGAAAACTTTAAGAAAGCATGTGATGAAATTATAGATTCCTATGAAGTGTGTAAATTGCAATCAAAAGATGTCAAAAGAAAATCCATGGTGGGAAAAAAATCTTCAAATCCTACAGAGTCAAATAAAAATACACAGGAAACTGAAATTTCCTCAAATCAGAAGATTGCTGAACTCTCTGGTCAATGTAGA
The DNA here is from genome assembly GCF_905368555.1 of Meleagris gallopavo. NCBI lineage: Eukaryota > Metazoa > Chordata > Aves > Galliformes > Phasianidae > Meleagris > Meleagris gallopavo. The sequence goes on along the minus strand of NC_139408.1, from coordinate 37,796,856 downwards.
AACAAAAAAGCAGAGATTCCACTGTCCAAGAAAGATGACACCACATCTAATTTCATTATATCTGATATGTTGGAACAGGAGCCAAAAGACACAATCAGTTCCCAAAAACTGTGTGATACTCATCTGAAATCTTCAGAAAATCTCCATTCCTCTTTGACTGAAGGAGCCAGATCAGAAATAATGAAAAAAGATGATTGTGATGACTTGCGGCGTGGTGCTGAGAATTGTGCAAAAGATGTAGGAAACCAGCAAGACAAAGTTGTGCAGAAAAGCAACACGGTTTGTATCTCAAACAATGGTTTTATTCAGTGGCGATCTGAGAGAGAAGACCCTACTGAAACAGCAGGGGAATCTGAAACTATATATGGAAGTTCATTGATAAGACTACATCATGTAAGAGAAGGAGACAGGGAAGCAACTGAAGTAATAGATAATGCTGGAAGACGGACTGTTGGTTCAGTACCAGAAAAAGTGCATTCTCACTTAGGCCTCAAAAGATGTGTCGTGCAAAATGAGCCACCCCGTGAACATAAACAAACAGAAACAAATCTTGCATTAAACATGCACTATAGAGCTTGCCCTGTCAGTGCCAAGCACACTTCCATGCACAAAGTGAGTTTGCCAATTCAGTCTTTAAATGCTAAGTATATTTCCAGTAATGTGAATAAAGAATATATACCTCTCTGCAGCAGAGAAGTAGGCATGGCTGATGGAAATGAGCAGTCGGAGAATAGAAGTTTGCCAAGTCAAGCACGTGATGGGAGAGACATGTCCACTGCCACCAGTAAAAGACATTATGAAACATCAACTGTGTCAGACTTGCCGCTGGCAACATCTTCAGATATTCCTCACAGTAAAGCCGTAAAAAGTCCTAGAAGACAAATAGCTGAGCCAAGATCACAGCCTTGCAAGAAGCTGAGCCTATCTACGCAGCTGGGTTCATTAGAAAAGTTCAGGAGATATTATGGGCGTGTCAAGTGTACGCCACCAACACCATTACCAGAGCAGAGTGAATTTTGTCTCCCAGTTCTTAATGCACAAGCTAATTGTGACTTTTCAAGGAGTCAGAATAACAGTCATGGTCGCTTGAGCATTTGTGAGACTCCAACTTTGGATTCTAATAATAATAGCCATGTTTTGAAATCTTTGGATGAAGTTTTACTCTGCAGTGGAGAAACTTCACTGGACAGACAAGACCTTTGTCACAGCCCTTTGACGTTGTCTGATTACTCAGAGGTTAGTAAAAAAAACACGAGTAGTCAAAGATCTCCAGGATCCTTATCATCCAAGCTGTGCCAAATGAAAACTGATCACCAAGCAGTAAAACAGCTGGGTGAACAACTCCAAACAGATTCAAGTAGAAAAGATAACCACTCTTTTGATCTTGAATCTTCAAATAATGATTTTTTGTATAACCCTTGTCAAAGATATAAATCTTCAGTGGAAGAAATGAGGGATGGTTTCAGCATTTCTAAGGGGGATGCTTGTCCACAATCAGATGATTTGAGATCAGAATCCATGAAATGTACCGTTAGCCTATCACCACTCAGCAGCACTGAAGGAGAGTACACAATCTCTGCAAGCAGCGTTTTACCATTTCCAGCAAAAAAAGATGGCTTTGACATCATCTGTGAAGATGAAAGTATGTTAGATGAATCATCAAAACAAAATGTAAAAGATCCTGAGGTTCACTGCACGACCTTCCCAAGTAACTTGGCATTCTCTGGAGATAATGCAAGTACAGGTGATCCCAGAGATGATTTGCGTAATTCAGATTGGCTGCAAGATTTTGATGCTTTATTGGGTAAGACAGTCTACATCAATAAAACAACGGGACTGAGCACCTACAACACTCCTCCTGAAGAGTTTCCAGCTGCCTGCATTAAAGATTTAACAACAATGGCTGTGAATGTTGTCTCAGAGAATGGTAAGATGATTTGTTGTTGTCATAAAAGTGGGATGAGGAAAACAGTATTTGTTCTGCTAGGTGTATAGAATATTTTGCTAGCTGCACCTGACACTCATGCTGAAAAATCCTTGGCCTTATTCATAGCAGCTGTTTGGAAAACAGAATGCCTTGGTGACTGTGGAGATAAAACAAACAATGTTAAAATGTTAAGATGGTTTTTAATAAAATAGTGAAAAGAAATGTCAGCACTTAGTTTTCACTAAGCATCATTACATGTACTGTAATTACTGTCGTAAATAATTGTGTTCATATACAAAGGCTGCTCTGAAACTAATTCCTCCTATTTTATTATGCTGGCCCATAACTAACATCAGAGTCAAATGTTGATGGCATGGTAGAAAAGGTTGAACCTTTCACCAATATTCCATTACATGTTGTTGCTGTGCGATAGATGGCAGCAAAGGGGCAGTCTGATAAAATGGTTTCTGACGTGGGAGTGCGTATGAAGCAAAGGGGAGGAACTGACTTCCTCCATGTGGAAAAAGTTGCACCCACTGAAATTCACTGACTGTCGATGAACGTTTATAGAGACCAAACAGTGGTTGTGAGCACAGTGAAATGGTGGGTGGTGCCTTTCAGCAGTGGTAACAGCGATAGTGTGTCACCTCCACTGGTGCAGATTTTTTTATGAGTATGGCATGCAGGCTCTTGTTCATTGCTGGCAAAAATGCATGGCTAATGGAGGTGACTATATTGAAAAATAGTGTTTTGTAGCTGACTAAATTTCAAAGCCACTGATTTATTAAAAATAGTGTATTGAAGTTTAGGGAAATTACACTGGTTGGTAGCAAGCAGATGGAAAGACATAGGAATAATCCATATCCTCTTGCAGGGGATCCATATCCTTTGCAGAGGAAAAGGATCCGAGGGTGTTGGTTGACACTTGGCTGAACATGAGCCAGCAGTGTGCTCAGGTGGCCAAGAAGGCCAATGGCATCTTGGCTTGAATTAGAAATAGTGTAGGCAGCAAGAGGAGAGAGGTGATTGTCCTCCTGTACTCTGGTGAGGCTGCAACTTGAGTACTGTATTCAGTTTTGGGCCCCTTGCTACAAGACATTGAAGCACTGGAACACATTCAGAGAAGGGCAATAAAGCTAGTGAGGGGGCCAGAGCACGGGCCTTATGAGGAGCAGCTGAGGGAGCTGGGATTGTTTAGTCTGGAGAAGAGGAGGCTCAGAGGGGACCTTATCACTTTGTACAATTCTCTGAAAAGAGATTGTGTTGAGGTGGGGGTCGGCCTCTTCTCCCAAGTAATTAGCAATAGGGTGAGAGGGAATGGCCTCAAGATGCACCAGGGGAAGCTCAGGCTGGATATTAGGAAAAACTTCTCCAAAAGAGTGGTGAGGCTCTGGAATGGACTGGTCAGGGAAGTGGTGAGGTCACCATACCTGGAGGTGTTCGAAAGATGTGTAGATGTGGTACCGAGGAACATGGTTTAGAGGGCAACTCTGATGGTAGGTGGATGGTTGGATTAGGTTATTTTAGCGGTCTTTTCTGACCTTAATGATTATTATGGATATCCTCCCTCTCCATCTCAGCAGTACTGCCATCTTGTCTAGTCATGTATTCCATGTGCTCAAGAGAAATGTAAGATTGTGTAGGTTAGACTTAGGCATCTTTGAACTGATTAAGCTGACCATTACAAGAAAATTAATCAAGGTTTTTTTTTTTCATAATCAAATGACTTTCTGAACAATCCAATGTTCTGCATCAATATTCTGCATCAATATGATGATAATGTAATTGAGGCAAGTGAAAATCAATATTCAAGTATTCTAATTGTGTACGGTTTGCATGTATAAAGTAGAGAAGTTATTCTTGGCAGCTTTTCTGATGTTACCTGTCAGAATAATAGTTTTAATAAAATCTCTATGAGCTCTGAATTCTCACTGGCCTTCATACAAGAAAATCCTAACTTCATGAGCAACGTATGTCCCGTGCAAGGATTTTCCCTACAACAAGGAGGGAAATGCTTTTCTTTGTTTGTGACACATATAAAATATTGGACTCCTGTTTACACAAACGATAGATAGTTCCGTGAACTTGAGAGATAATATCTCTTTGAGGCAATAACTGTAAGAGTTCTATCAAAGTCTGAATGAAATGGAATTATTAATTTTGTCCTAGTTCACCAGGAATTGCATAAGGGCTTATATCTTGTCCTGTGTGAGGTAAGAGATCTGTGGCTGAGTTTTGTGACAGTTGGATGCTGAGTTACCTTCCTGTGCTGAACTGCCAGTTTGGATTTCTGAGAGGATTCTCAGTCCCCAGGGCAGAACCATCACCAGGCTTTTCTGGGATAAAGCCAACAGTCAGGAGTCTATGGACTGGCCACAGGACCTCATAGAACCTTTTCCTACTGAGCTTATCAGCACACAGTCAGTGGGTTGTTTTTTTTTTTTTTTGGCTTTATCACTCTGCCATGTTTCCTGAATGCACACCCTTAATTTCTTAGTAGAAAGGAACTTTATTAATTCATTATTATTTCACAAAGAATAGAAACCTGAATTGTACCGAAGGAAGGGTGAAATGTTTACCACTGTGCTGGAAATCTGAGCCACTTAATAATCTTGATAACAGCGCAGGTTTCTGGGTGGGTAGGAACATGTTGTTAGGCTAACTTTGATATCTCACGTGGTCTTACTGGCTTGTAGTTTTCAGTCTTACAAGGTGTTGATAACTGCTGATAACTATTGATTGTGGTGGTAATGGATTGACAGCTCTGCCACGCCTGAAAAGAGGGAAGTCCAGAGTGTTTTGATTGTCTGTATGCCCTCTCTTTCCTCTTAGGATAACACTTCTGATTGCATTAATTCTTGAAGTAATTTTTATGTGATTAAGGCTGTATCCAGTTTTTAAGAATGACAGTCTTGCAGAAGCCACATTTCCAGCTACAAGTGTATCTGATAATTCTCAGTTTTTATGTATGTGCTGCAATTTCTTAATTGCTTAATTTGGCAATCGCTCAAATTGCTTAATTTTGGCAATCGATTGCCAAATCAGCATAAGAGTCTAATTTGCCCAGAGCTAAGCATACATTCATTTATGAAAATGTAATTGTATAGTCTTTTATAATTTTGCACACTGATGAATCTGCAGAAGTAAATTTATGTTGTTCTTAGGGTTTCAGTGCAGGTGCCATCCCTTTAGAAGTGAGATTGTGCTACCCTTCCTTCCTAGACCTCGAAAAGAGAAGACTCTAGCAAGTCAGGATCAGAGAGGTAGGGCCAGCTTTCCAGGACACAGTGTACTGCTGTAAAAACAAGTGAAAGAATTCTCCCAGATGTCCCAACAGGAACCCAGAATTACTCAAGGTCTGCTAACAATGGGACTGTGTGAGTCATCTCAGATCTAGAACTGGAAAAAAAACTTCTTTGAGGGTTGAAGGCAGTTTAGGGGGTAGTACTTATTTACAGATTAAATAACCAGCTCTTTGTTGAATGATGCCAGTAGTTTAAAGAATAATTACCTAGTCCTTTCTTTGTACTCATTCCAACCTTGGAATGTGAAAAATAGCTTCAATCCACACATTTTTTTTGTGGTAGAATGGATGAAATCACCTTTTAAGTATTTGGCTTTGTCCAGAAGCAGTGGGTAGCTAAATAGGTCCTTCTTTTTTTTTTTTTTTTTTTTTTTTCCCCTCCTCATTTCCAGGGCCTGTGGAATTGTGCTGCAGCATGCTCAGGAAGCTGCACAGGGTCTCTTCTAGATAAAGCAAACAATAGAGAAGCCCACTCTCATGCTCCATTATTTATCTGTACACTCTCCCATTTTACTAAAGGAAAAAAATGTAATTACACTCGTGTGAGTTAGAGGTACCCAGTGTACCTTCTGCTGACAGCTCATGGTAGTCCCTGTATTATCTGTGTGTCCCTTCCCAGGCAGTGAAGGCGAGTCTCTGCAGTCCATGCTTTCAGAATGGGATAATCCTGTTTTTGTTCGCTGCCCAGAGGTAAGCATTATCTTGCATCTCATGCCAACGCAGGAGTTGTTTTATCTGATATGGGGACCAAAACTGCAAGTATTGTGACTGTTCTGTATAATTTATTCAGTGAAATTTTAGACTACAGACCTTGCAATTATGTTTTATAGGTGGTTTATATGCAAGTCATTTTTGTGCATGTATTCCATTTGGAGAAGCAGATATTGGGCTAATCTTTTACCTTCCATCATTTTAAAAGCAAAACATTCTTGTAAACTATCTTCTTCTTTACAGAAACATTCATCTTAAAATTAAAAAGTTGTCAGATGGCAAAGTGGTAGTATATTGTCTGTCCTCTTTGTGGACAGAGTAAAACAACTCATCTTTCTCCTCTGGGATGCAATGGGTCTTAGACGTTTAGTTTACTGTAGTTGTTTTTGTAGCCTAGCGGGACTCTAGCATGTGAGAGGGAAACAGTGTTGGAACTTTTAGAAAGACTTCCTTTGTTGTCATGAGGCAGTATTATCTTTAATCATCATGTTGTAAGTGTGTAAACTTACGTATGTAACCATTTCCACCTGCACACAATGGAGATGGAGTCACAAACCACCTGCTGGTGAATTTTTGAAAAGGAACAGTTCTATTCATTTGTTACAGTGACAGATTCTGAGTCATTATAGGGTGATACATTTTTTGTGACTCAGTCTGCTGGGAGCCTACCTAGCTGGTAGTCAACATCAGGTTTTCTGATAGGTATTCACAATTAGCTGAATGCACTGAAGTTAGCAGGTAATACCCAGATGGGAAAATAAGTGGGGATGGAAACAGAGGGATTGCTAGATTGTATCGTTAACTAGTGCTATGATTGAGTGGAAAGCTTGGTTTGTCAAAATATGAAGAGCTATTTCCAGAACGTTTTTTTCCCAAATCTGACTTTATTTTTTTTTCTTTCCCCACGTTCATCATAGGTGGCTTGAGCCTATAAACTATTCATGTAATTCACTTTTTTTTACAGATAGCTGTTGATGTGACCAACGGTCAGGCTGAGAATCTTGCTGTGAAAATTCATAATATTTTGTATCCTTATCGTTTTACCAAAGACATGATTCATTCAATGCAGGTACAATATGAACTATTGCTAGTTTTCATGCTATAATTCCCACTCTGCCGTTGGGATTTTCTGATGTCTCTGCCTTGTAGGAGTGAGGTATCTAGGGAAATAGATCATATCCTTAGTTTTCACAAACACAGTCAGAAATCTTGGTGTGTGATATCATCAGACACATATGTCAAGCCAGGTCTTAATATCAGGATAATCATCTATCTGCAAAATGACTAAAATTCCTTGGCTGCATGGTTAAATCAAGAAGCAGCCTTTTTGCTGCTGCTTTGAAACACTGTTAACTAAATGATATTTCAACAGGCGGCTTTTTATATTTCTTGTAAATATTTGCTAGTTGGTATGCTCCTGAAATCTGTGTCCTATGGTTCTACGTTTATTGACTTTAGAAATTTAATTCTTAAGCAGAGTGATTTCAGAAGCAAGTCCTAGATTTCCTGGAAAGACTTGAAATTTCCTTTTAAGATTTATATCTGCTCTGAAAAGTGATTCTTAAAAATAACATTGTAACATGAAGTCTAACTATTTTAATGCTTTTTCATTGTATATTTTGATAGTTAACTTAAAAGCTCATGTAAATGTATGGCTTCAGCTTACATTCTTGGCATTTATAGAAATCTTAAAGTGAATTCTCTCCCTCTCTTACATATTAATGACTAACAGGTTGCAAACTGGCGTTATTCTTGTGTGATCGGGTTGCTGACTTTGAAATTGCAGGTTCTGACTGGGTGGGACATGGTAATATTAAGGTCAGGGTGGAGAAGGATGGGAATGATTCTCCCTTCTTTACATCGCATGTGCAGAAATAACAAGAGAAATAAAGTTATTGCAGAAACAAATTGTGTTTCAAAATGGCAGGAGAAGAAAGCTGTGAAACAGAAGGAAAAGAATAGAAAAAATGATGAATGTCTAGTATCCCTTCTAAGAAATAGGATCATCTATTCATTTTTACCTCAGAGGTGGATAATGCATGTGTTGTGACATGCATTGACAGTGTTCACAGTGAGCTCTGTACCTCTGACTCAGGGAGACTCCTTCCTTATTTTGCATCTGTTAATTTAAATATAAAAATTAGATACTGAAAGCATGATGCTTTGCTGCTCAGTATTCCACCTGTAGATCTGGTTGCTGTACGCTGCTTGGGAGGAAGTTAGATTCAACTCTTAAAAGCAAGTTAGGCATAAGAAAAAGAGTGAAGAAGTTGCTTCCTGGTTACTACAAGTGATTAGCACAAACACTTAAACACAGCTCAAATTATAAAAGGTTGTTTATATCCTCCTAGCTGTGAGCAGCTTTGATTCCCAGCTCCAGGAGGCTTCTACACCACCATTCTGTAAATTTCCACCTTAACAGCTCTTGTGCTTGTAACTCTCTTTCAAAAGACAGATTCAGGATTATTTTTTTGGATGTGCAACTTTCTTATTTATTCCAGTCTAAACTGTTTCATGACAAATTATGGTTGTTTGACCTTCTTTCAGTGTTGTCTTCTAGCCTTGCTACAAGAATTGCTGCCTTTTCCATATTTAGCCCCTCACTGCATTATAAAGAATAATTATATAATTTCACAGTGTTGGTTTTTCTAGGCCAAATTCTTTCAGCCTTCGAGATTAGAAAAGACGTATTTCTAGTCCCCCTGCTAATACCTCTTTCTTTTACAACTGGGTAGTGATTGTTCTGAGTATCTTTCAGGTTCTTCAGCAAGTGGACAATAAATTCATTGCTTGTGTAATCAACACCAGGAATGAAATGGATAAAAAGGAAGGTAAGAGCTGCTATAGGTACTAAGGTAGCTCTCAAGTGCACTTAAACTGCAGAGAGAACACAGACCTGCTTGTATTGTTTCTTGCTTTGAGATGATACTGTGAGTAGAGGAAAATGTTAGTTCTTCGTATGAAATTTCCTGGATCTTCTTTCTCTTTATTTTGGACATCATTGAATGTTCCTATTACCTTGAGATTAGTATTATAAAAATAGATTATACTCAAATTACTAACATCTTTCAGACTGATTTCACAGTGTCTGGATATATTTGTTGCTGCAGCTTACTGAAGCTGTGTAGAAAAGGCTTTCAAAATCAGTAATTTTTGTAACATTTTAAAGACAGTATTAAACAGAGCCATTGTTGATGACCTCAGCTTTTGTTCTGAAATTAAATGAAGACTCCTATCGACAAGATTTTCTAATTGCCTTAATTTAAATTACTCATTCGGATCATTCCATTCAGTTCTGTAGTGATTTTGTTCTGCCACTGGTCTTCCCCTCACTTCACACCTGTACAACCTACTGGTCATTCTTCTTTCCAACCTGCATGGTTGGTGGCTACAAAGTTACCTATTTTTAATCTCTTGTGGTACATTTTTTTAGGTGGAAACCTCTTGGTTTTGGTGGACCAACATGCAGCTCATGAACGAATCCGCCTGGAGCAGCTTATTGCAGGTGAGAATGCAGATTGTTTCAGGAAAGGTAGTGCACAGGAATGTGCAAGCAAGAGCTGTCTTAAAGGGAAAGCTCACTTACTAAGTTGTCATAAGAATAAATCTTGGCTATATGGAACCAATAGAATACTGATTTGTCATTTTGACCTTGATCTTTAGCAGAGTGCAGCCGCTCAATATTTGTAGGAGTCATAGTATTGGCAGCTGAAAATTGTTACGGTATTTCCAGAAATAGAAAATATGCACCCTACCCACACAGACCTATCAAATTAAAATAGGCCTGATGTAATGAAAGAGTAGGAAGACAGATAGGAAAAACAATGAACAGGAAATAGAAAAACATCAGTAAGAGTATGTGATTATGCTGTGAAGAATAAGACATTGGGTGCAGACTAAAGAGCATAGTTTGTTTGGTTCCTTTCTAGCTGAATAGCACACTTGAAGCCTAAAATTTTTACATTCTGAAACTGTTTGCAAAGGGATAATGGTCTTTTCTGTAAGCCCATTAGCCATTGGTTTCAGTGTTTAAAAAGTACAACTATCCATCAAGTGCTTAAAAGTCACTGACTTTCTCTTTCATTGAGAAATACTGTGCAGTTCCTGCAGAGATGTTTCCAGGAAATCTGCTCCTTTTGGTGAGGGACTGAATAAAGTTGAAGACTGAAGGGAGAGATGCTTAATGAGTAGTATTTTAATGCCATTTATGAGAGATTTTTTCTGTGGAAAAAATTGCTGTGTGTGAGTTGGACTAAATATATCAGTAGGTTTTTCTTGCTATTTAGGGTGACTCTTTTTTGGAACCGGTGGGAAAAAAACAAAGTGGCATTAACCAACTTCTCCCCTGGGACTAGATGTCTAGTTTGTGACATTCCCAGTCCTCCACAAGTTTCAGGAGAAGGCATTTTGTGGTCACTTTTAATCCAAACAGAGGATTACATGCCAAACCATGGGGTCATAAAGGGCAATGCCTGCATAAGTATTCAAAGAGGCATATTTCTAAATGTTTCATTCACAGATTCCTATGAGAAGGAAGCTGCCGCATGTGGCAAGAAGAAATTTCTGTCTTCCTCTGTCTCTCCCCCTTTAGAAATTGAAGTTACAGAAGAGCAAAGAAGAATTCTATGGTTAGTAATGGCCAGTAGTGCTAAACTTTGGGGGAAGATTTCAATATCTCACTGGGTTACCACATCTGTTGTTTGTTTCCTGAGCAGAAACCAGTTGGCTGTATCTATAGTGTGGAAAATAGGTGTGCTTCTTGGGCTCATCATTACATCTCAAGACAAAGCCCCATGGTGTGCCATCCCTGTGCCACTGCAATATTCTGTGGTTTCTGTGGCAAACCAAACTGATGCATGAGCCAGAGGAGTGTCCCAGAAGTCTCCAGTAGATCCTGCTGACTGGAGACCAGGACTTGGAGTGCAGTGCCCATAGTATAGATATAGGAACTGATTTAATAGACTATTGGAGAGGAGAGGGATGGGCTATGGAAAGCTTGTATTGCGAATCCTTCAAAATTGCATTCCTTAATTCTAGATGTCTGCCAAGACTAACTAATGAGCACTGTTTCCCAAATGTTTCAGATTGGTGTACTAGTTACCGTTAGGAGATTTAACTTTTGTATTGCAAGAGTTTAGAACTAGATACAGAATCACAGAAACACCAAGGTTGGAAAAGACCTGCAAGATCACCCAGTCCAACCATCCACCTATCACAAATAGTTCTCACTAAATTGCATCCCTCAACACAAAATCCAAACATTCCTTGAGCATCTCCAGGATCCGTGACTCCACCACCTCCCTGGGCAGCCCATTCCAGTGCCTGACCACTCTTTCAGTGAAGTAGTATTTCCTAACATCCAGCCTGAATCTCCCCTGGCGCAGCTTGAAACCATTCCCTCTAGTCCTGTCACCAGTTACACGAAAGAAGAGGCCGATCCCCAGCTCATTACAACCTCCCTTCAGGTAGTTATAGAGAGCAACAAGGTCTCCCCTGAGCCTCCTCTTCTCCAGACTGAACAATCCCAGCTCCCAGCTCCAAATACAAATTTATTGCTGATCTGTTATACACATATTGAACACTAATCAATCATTTTTATCTCCTCAAAATATCCCTGATTGTCCCTTGCCACATGCATTTGTGTTTGTTTCTTTTTCCCATGTTGTTCTTCATGTTCAGTTGAAGTTCTCTGCTAACTTCCACAGGTCTCCTTCATTGTTATTCTCAAACTCTCCTTTTTTGTGATGCCTTTGGCAAACTCAATAGCTTTTAAATCACTCTTTATTAAAATTGCTGCCTATTTTAGGGATACACTTGTTTGGTGGAATGTCCTTTTTGGTGTATTCCAATCATAACAGTATCACTGGTATATGTTTGGTAACTCTTTTGTGTAACAATGGCAAATACCAGAAATTGTAGAGGAAAGTGTAAAGCACCATTATGTACCACCTGCTGTATGAAAAATGTGAGAATATAACCTGCTCATAATTCAACAATATTTGGATGCCTTTGTTTCTATCCTTTAATAATATTCTTGCCAATACCACAATATTTTCAGTGCCCCTAGGTCAACTCTGAATTATTTTTACACTAATCTTTGAATATCTTTATATCTACTTTTGATGGCCAAAACTGAATACAATATACCAAATGACAGTATCCCACTGATTTCTGCAGCAGCTTTGCAATTGTTCCCCTGTCTTCTGTCTGTTACATCCACACTTAGTATTTTGTCTGTTGGTTTTGGCTACAGCTGATAGCACACACTGCTTGCTCTGCTGGCTTATTGAACTGCCATGACAGTGAAATATAGAGGGGATTTTTGAAGTTTTGCTGTTTAATGTAGAAATCACCAAAGTGTACACATACATCAAACTATTTGATAATGATTGCTGACAGTTTCTTCTCTTTTTGATGACAAGTTCTCCTCTTTTTTGTGTATTTTTCAATCCATAGGGAGACACGTGTCAGATTAATTAAAGATTGTTCTTTCCTTGGCTCTCTTTGCCTTATTTAACAGGATATGAGTTCTTTAGACCAGCATAAATCTCTTAAAATATTTTTCTGTCATAAAATTTGCTGTTACGTGTCAACTGAAATCACCATTTTTCCGGCTAGACTTAAAGCAGTCTTTGTAGTGCATAACTTTAATGTTTGGAGGATGTGTAGTGTTGCTGTTTGTGTGATAACTTGGTAATTTTTCCTTGAATCAGACATCTTGTGCATCTTTAGAAAATAAAAATGTAAACATTTAAATAATGTAAAGCTCTCTGTGAAGTACAGAAATATTGTATCTGGATCTTGTGGCTGAGGAACATACAATACGTATAGTTGATTGGAGTGAAAAATTGGGGTAGAATGCAGAGTAAAGGGAAAAATTAACTGGAATCTCAATATGATTTTCAAGATCAGAAACTTTTCGGAAGAAATGCAGAGATTACACAAATATATACTTAAACTGTGAAGAAGTAGCTGCTTCTGTCTTATTTCTGTTTTGCTTGTTGTTTTGTTTTGTTTTGTTTTTTCTTCAGGTGCTGCTACAAAAATTTGAAGGATCTGGGCCTTGAATTATCATTTCCTGAGATCAACAACTTGATTCTAGTGAAGAAAGTGCCACTGTGTTTTACAGAAAGAGAGGCCAATGAACTACGACGGAAAAGACAACCTGTCAATAAAAGCATTGTGGAGGTCAGCTGTGGATATGGATCAAAGCAATTTGTGATACTGGCTTTTTTTCTGTGTTAAAGACCCAAAGTATAGCATATCTTTCTTATAAGAGAGACAAAGAAGTCACTTGGCCAGTGTAGGTGCCATCTCTTTTAGTAGCTAAACAATCCTATAGTTGAAATCCCTGAACTATAACAGAAATGACAGAAATCTGTTTCAGACTTGAAATAGTGGAAAAGCAAAGAAATGTAGTAGGTGCTTCAGATGTTTAATCAGTTTTCTGCTCATCCTTTTAAGGAAATTGATGCAGAGAAACCAAGTCACTAGATTCAAGTCTGAAAAGACTTGGGGAGATCAGGACTTGCACCTGGATCTTTTTCTGTGGCCAGTGTACAAGCAACTGCGTCATTTTTCCTGGGGTGTATCCAGAACTGAAATTATACACAGATGTGGAGAAGAGGGATTTGGGCAGTGAAAGTGAGAAATACCAACTTACTGTCTTATCTTTTTCTTTTCAGGAGTTTATTAAAGAACAAGTTGAGGTGAGTAGCTCTCTGCTTCTAAAATTGACTGGAATAATGCAAAGCTTATTGAAAGAACTGGAGGGAATAAGTGTGTTAAGCACCAAACAAGAGATGTAAATTTAGGTCATTTGAAGCTCATTCTTGTTGCAGTTCTCCCTGTTCTTCCTATTAAATGGAATGTAAGATGATGTTCTCTTACTAATTTTAGCTAGTGCAGACCACGGGAGGAGCACGAGGGACAATGCCTCTGACATTTCTGAAGGTGTTAGCTTCCCAAGCCTGTCACGGTAGGGAAACTACATTTCTTTCATTCTTCCATTTATTTTTCAGCCTTGCTATTTCCTTACGACATAATTCCTGGGGTAGTGGTTTCAGAGTGTGTTTGCAGGAATTGCAGGGTTACAGACTATTTCATAGGGATGAGGAGATAACAGCCCGTTTTCATGGTGTGTCACTGCATTCTAAAGAATGGCTTTCATGGCTAAAAGGCAAGACAGAGATTGCAGATAGCCTTGTGAATCTGTGGAAGCTAAAGATAACAGACACTTCTTGTAATGTTCTGCTTTAATTTTCTCTGGATGCCATTAAGTGCCCACTTTTGAGAAAGGACTTATTGGCAGGGCTGGCGTTTGCTTTTGGAGCTCATGCCTGTCAGTGGCAAGTGTATAGAACTCATATCAGTTCTATAGAATTGATAAAGGCTATCTTCTAGTTTTACTATCTTTTGACATGTGAGCTGATTGCATCTTCAGCCCTAAAAAAAAAGTCTATTACAACACTATCTATCTGAAAAGCTAGAATCTAATAATCCTGCAATCCGTTAGAATTGGATTAGATGAAACAGTTTGGGCTTTGGATAGCTGATCGTTATGCAACAGCGTGGATCATTGAGCTAAGCCTTAAGCCAGCTTTTGCCGTTAGTCTGTCTTCTCTGGGAGCTGCCTTATTTTCTTTGTAAGTAGCAGTAGTGGAGGGAGGTCTGTTGGGTGATTTGAGTTCTCTCTGGCAGCATGTGCAAGAATTTTATGTTGTTCCAGGAGCTATTAAGTTTAATGACAGTTTGACTTCAGAAGAGAGCTGTCGGCTCATGGAAGCTTTGTCATCTTGCCAGCTGCCCTTCCAATGTGCTCATGGAAGACCTTCCATGATGCCCCTTGCAGACATTGACCATCTACAGCAGGAAATGCAGGTACTACTGTGTGGGGTACCAGAAGAGAGCAGTATGCTCTGGATTATCAGAGGCATATCATGTACGTGTGTTAGAAATAGAACCACCACTGCTGCATCTTACTTGAACTTTTATGTAGCTGTTATTAGTAAAATAAAACTTGAGAGAATTAAGCCTCTGCTCTGCAAAAACTTTGGCAAAGATCTTACCATGTTCCATTTGAATGACTGCACTGACTTGAATGGAGTCAACTAATGTTTAAAGTTGAGCATGTATTTAAAGTAGTTACAGTTTATGAGTGTAAAACTTTGAAAACATGTAAATGCAGATATTCTGCCGGGAGCAAAGATGCTAAAGATTAAACACCTACTTCCCCAAAGCTGAAGATGCCATAAAATGGGGGGAAAGAAAGCAAAGACATAGCAACACGAAAACTTTAAATAAATAAATAAATAAATATCCTAACTCTTTCCCTTTTGCAAATATACTATAATAAGTTATTAAATTAGCTTCTGTTGGAAATCATGTGGGACTTTGAATTAGACATGAAAAAAATGGGAACGTTTCTAGTAGAGAAACGAATATGGAGGCACTGAAGTTGGTTTATTTATGACTTAGCACTTCTAAATTTTTCTCACTCCAGCCTAAACCTAATTTGGCTAGACTGCGGAAAATGGTGCGAGCATGGCAACTGTTTGGAAACAGAGACCCTAACCAAAAAAGGTAAGACTGCAAACTGCAGATTCCATAAGTGTTGGCACGATCCCAGGTTCTCTTGTTGTTAAACAACATCTTGTGTGGAGCAATGTTCTCAAGCCAGCGCAGTAACCAAAGTTTTGCCCTGAGCACTGACCTAACAAGAGACCAGCCAGAAGAACATGACAGCAGCCCACTCTTGGAGCTTGGAGAAGCATCTTCAGCACTAAGGAACTGTGTTGTAAACCTGAGTCACACGTCAGTGCTTGACTACTGATGTCAAGAAGTTGCATCCAGTCACAGTTACTGCAAGCATGGCAGAATTCAATGTAATACAGAGACTTTTAATTAATGTATTTTAGAGTGTTTGAAATGGAAGAGGTATTTATTAATAAAATTAATTAAACTTACCTTAGGTTTCTGACAGTGCTTGGAATGAGGACTGACCAGCTTCTTAGTAAACAACAGGTTTGACATAGGCTTAGGTAGGCCTATGTCTTTTTAACTAGGTAATCAATGACACACCCAGCTGTTTTCTCCCACCTCCCTGCAGTTTGCATTCTTGAGTGAGTGATTTCTAAACCCTAGCATAGCCCCACTTTATCAGTGTACAGAAACAACGAAACAGCTCATTGCATTTCTTACAATTGGCAGACAGTTTTCTTTCCACAGGTTCCAGTTCTATTTTGTATCACATTCTCAGCTAGATAGGAGATAATCATTTTAAAACAGTAAAAGATAATCACTGGTATGTTTGTTCTGTGTAAAAAAGCAACTTGAAAACAAATCAGATCTTGACATCTGCTGTTTCAAAAACAAAACAAGGAGTGGAAGCTTCTTTCCTTTGGTGCCTCAGCTGTGGTGTAGTATATTAGCATACATTGATAAAAGGGACTAAGAAATGATCTGATCGCCCTGCAAGAGCCTGAGATTTCTAAGACGTTCTATGCTGCCCCTCACAAAAAGCATGAAGTTTCAGAATAAGACAAGATGTCTAGCCAAGAAGAATAACTAGTCACTGCTAGTAAAAGAGAGGGAAGGGCCTCAGACTAAAATAAGAGAAGCAAGAACTTGAGTTCTGCCTTCTGATCCAGAGGCGAACAAACTTGCTGACAGGCCTTCTGCAGTTTGCCTTTCATCAAGAACGGAATTTCTGTTCCAGCATTTTCCACAAAGCTGGTTTGTATTTCAGTAGCTTAACAAAACTTGTCCAAAAGATCTACCAAAAGTTCAGTTTTGAAGCACATGGTCATTGGCAATTACATTTTAGGTGAAAGCACACCTTAACCTTACTACTGCAGCACAAGAACAGGCAGCTCACTGCACTCATAAAACCCTGATTATTTAAGGAAACAAATTCTGCATGGAAAATGATTAACACTGAGAGCACTGTAAACAGCATTTATTGCAGCATGCTTTGAAGTAACAGCGCAGCTGCCCCAGAAAATGATGTTTTGCTGTTTCAAAACTGGTGAGCATCTTCATGTGGCTTGTAACAAAGCAGAGGGTTCAGGACAAGTACAAGAACTGTCTTCTGCTGCTTTTTGGTAGGTAAGATTGCGCCGAATGTATTCCCTACCAGTTCCCAACAGCAACTCACCTTTGCAACATCTGCTTTAATTAGCTGCTGTATCTTTCTAAAGAGAAAGACAGGGCAAGTCTGGACAGTGATATGCTTCTTGGTGTTAGAGTTCATAATCATCTGGATGGTAGAGCTCGCTCATGAGGCGGTAGATGTAAGAAGGTGCATTACCCCCAATGTTAGAAATGAAGAGAGTAATGAGCTCTGGAGGGACATAGTCGAACACTGGGCAATGAACATTGGTCTTTGCCAGGATCTCCCCTGAAAAGAAAAGAGAGTATTAAGACATAAGCAAACCAAACAAAGTATATTTAGCCTTCTGCACGTCTTCCTGAGTTCCTAGAGAAACTGGTTGGGCCCATGACATCCTGAAGTCCTTACTGGGATATCCTGAATCCTTTTCAAGTTCCTCACCAATGCCTTTGAATTATAAGTATACAACAATCTTGGATTGGAGCAACATCCTCTGCTCTTTTGGTAGTTTTTACTGATAGTAGCCCCAAATCCTCTGTGATGCAGATTTACTAACTCATAGCAAGCCTGCTAATTTGGAAGTAGAATTTATATCCCAATGCCGCCAAAGTTACCACCTAAACAAAAGCTCATAAGGCCAAAAGCAAACCTGAGCTAAACTTAATATATTAGTTTCAGAAGTCTATCACACAAAAATTTGTCATTGAAAGTAACATTCCTACCTGAAAGGGGAGACTGTGAGCAGCCACCTTTCTAAAGAGGACACTGGTGTGGAAAACTCACTGCAGAGATATCTGATCTGACTGTTGAAACTCAGTAACAAAGTTTCAAGAAATTATGTGAGTTTTGGGAAGAAAAGCAAGCTGCGTTTTTTGTTGGGCATCTGTTGTGTCCCACAGGAAATTGCCACCTGTCTGGCACCATTATCACAATCCTACACTAAAATGCTGAACAATGCAGACCAGAAGCAAAACTAAAAAGATGGATAATGTTCCAAAAAAAACTTTTCTGTATTCTCTATAATAAAAAAGCTACATATAAAACAGAATGGTTCCCAGCACTTTTTTTTTTTTTTTTTCTTAAGATAATAGGAAAGGATTTGGGGTCTTGGACAGTCTTACATTAACATTTTGTACCGAACATTAAAAAACAAACAAACAAAAAAACCCAACAAATGTAAAATATTTTATAATATAAAATAGAATATAAAATGACCACTGCCTGGACTAGCTTGACCAGTACCTTCTGTGAATGGCAGCACTTCCTGTGGTGACACAAACTTGTGGAATGAATCTTCTTCGTTAGGGAACTGAATGAGACAGAGTACAAGAAGGTCAAGAAAATAAAAAGCATCTCATTATCCTAGTGAAAACATCCTGGGTGCTAGAAGGAACTGAAGCAGTGGAAGAAGATTTGCCAGGGAACAATAAAGTTCTTTACAACAATCACATAATACCCGTGCCCACTACTTCAGTAGCATCTATAGTGAAAGGAGCTTCTAGAACCTACTGTGGCCTGCCTGCCCTTTTGCAATGCCTAGGGAACCAGAGCAGAGATGTGACTTTTCAGTCTGCAATTTAATCTGACAACACTGAAAATACTGAGCATAGGAAATAGTAGAGAGCATCCCCATCTACCACTTCTGTAGGTACAAAGGATCTTTCACTACTAAAAATACATACAGAAGAAAAAGAATGGTGATGTCACTCTCTGGTAGCATTGGCTCACTCATCTAGTGGCAACCTTATACTCTGTGCACCTATTACTCAGCAGATTTTGCAAAGAATTTAGCATTGCAGGGAGAGCTTTGAGACCTTGACCTGTGCCAGATTTGGGTGAAGATCTCCTATCTGAAATAACAGCACTACATGGAGGAGATGACTCATCTACCAATCCTACCTTGGGCCATGTGGTGCTGAACACCCTAAGCTTTCACAAGCAAAGTATCACTCCCTTATCTCTCTTTAAAGAAGGTGCAGAACTGAAGAGGTGCTGTGCTTACCTGGGGTGAGAGCTTGAACATGGGGGCACATACAATGAGTGGCGTGGAGTGGTGTTTAGCTGCTAGTGCCAGAGTGTGAGTACCACTCACAGCAATCAGTGCACCATTGGCCAGGATTGTCTTTGTACCAATGATAACCTTAAAAGACAAATTAGCATTAGAGAGCATGTACCACAGCAAACTGAGGAAGCTGAGCTTCCTGGCTGACACCCTTCTGGATAAGATGGAGTTTGTCAGAGCAGCCAGCAAGCAGCTGGAGTTGCAGGGCACCTGCATGCCTGATCTGTTTCATGTGGCATTGGCTCTGCACCAATATGTTCCTCTCCCAACAAGAGCACAACTCCAACACAGTGATGCCAGCATAGAGAACTTAAAAGGACAAACATATGCTCTACTGCAGAGACTACCATGCAGAAGCTGGATTGTGTTCCCTGTTCTGCTACAAGCCTACAAAGTAAGCTTGTGCAGGTGATTTCATTGCTCTCCCGGCTTGGATTCTCACAACTTTTCTGATCATTAGTGACTAAGGCAGAAAATCCTATCACTATGCTGATAGAGTCATCACAATTATTAGGGATTGCATAACATCTCCTATCTGTAAACAGGGATTATTACAACTTTGAGTATCACTGAAGAAGGACATAAATCACAGATAGGATCTGTAGCGGATTTGGAAGGCCCAAGCATCAAACCTGCCACAAACTCCCACCAGTAGCAAAGCCCTCCTTACCTTGTTGACTCGAGACATGACAGCAAAAATAGCGGCATCACTCATGACCGTAGTTTCGATGTTCTCTTTAGATAGGCGGACAGCCATTTCATGACCCTGAAAAGAGGGAGAATATAGTCGTGTCCCTGAAACCCAGCTCCTGCACTGTAGTTGTAGAGATATTAGCACTCAATTCCTGCTGAACTACACAAAACATCAAGCAGCAGACCACAAACACAGCCCTCTGACTGAAGGACAGAGAGAAGAACGAGTTGTCTTTAGTCTTTCAACTGCAGAAGCATTCCTGTAACGTTCCCCTTCAGCAGATGTTCTGCTGACAGCTTGTCTCCAGATACAAGAATATGTATGACAACACAGCCTGGGCCTTACCTGACAGAAAGGTGCACACTCTGCCACAATGACCTGGAACTTCCGTTTGCGGGCAGCTTCCTTCAGGAAGGCCTCAACAGTGCGTGAGTAGCCGATGGTCATGATCACCTCATTGGAATGGATGTGCTCCAGTGCCTGCATGGCAATGTTGTCGGTGGTGCCCTCTGTAACAGAATGAAGTTATGAGTGGAAAAGAAGCCAGCAAAAGCAACATCTGTGCAGCTGTGCTCCAGTAACATACTTTACTAGAGTGACACTACAAACTCTGGTAGAGCAGAAGCAGCCTTTTTTTCCCCACTCTATTCTCCAGTGGAGAGGAAGCAAGAAGTGGGCCCTTGAACACCCTGTGCTCCTGAGAGAAATGGCCTTGCTGAGAACTCCACCACTAGAGAAGTGGGCTGTGCCAGCACCAGGCAAGCACCATGCCTACATGATGGAAGTTCCAGTTTTACAGTTCAGCAGCACTACAACCACACAGAAAGGAGACCTAGGCTTCAGGAGGAGCACTACATGTCTGTTCTGTTACAAGGTTGTAGGATAAGAAAAACACATCCCAGTACTTTGGGCAAAAGGGTGAAATAATGCTTATAGGGATGACATCCAACCTTGGCAGGTTGCTGATACTCTATTTCACAGGGCTCAGTTTAAGACTTCCCAAAAAACAAATAGCGTGGGCTATTTCTGATGCTTCTTTGCACCAAAAAAAGCACAGCCTACTCCCATTACTTCAGATTAAACCACCCAGTTCTTCAGTGTCATCTTTCCAGGTAAGTGCAAAAGGAAGCATCAGCCCCATCCCACAGAGATCACTGTTCATGAGCTATTTCAGCCTCACCCGTACCTAGCTCTATTAGCAGCTCATTGATAGCTTCAATAACGTTTGCTCTGAGAGAAGGGTAGGGAGTGCTGAAATCCTCACTCAGTCCTCCAGAAGTCAGAAGTTTGTGCAGGGAATCTTGCTGATCACTTTCCTCACTGCGCCCATGAAGTCTGCAGAGAAAAAGAGCCCTTCAGCCTCAGGAGAGCATGCAGGTGCAGAGCCTAACACAAAGCAGCTCCTAAGCTAGCATCCCCACAGCACAGCACAGCACGTGGGTGTGAAGGGAGAGGAAGGAAAACCGTATGCAAGGGTCATGTCACACCGAAGAGCTTCCCTAGCCATCTCTGGCAGAACCTGAAGCTCTGCCAGTGAGCACTTCCCAAAGTTGCATCCAAGCACAGCAAGTGGAGAGCAGTACTCACAGCTACTGCTGCAGTGGAACAGACCCTCCTGGGGATGCAATAGAAGTGGCCAGGTCAGAACCCAGACTGCTCTGGGGAGGGGAGCTTTTGCTTTCACTAGAGGAAACGTCATCAGCTACTTTGAAAACCACTGGTCCATTGATACTGGTGCCCTTCCCTCTATTATCAAACTTATCGAATCCCTCTGAAGATGCTGGAACAGTGGGTGATAGAAACCAAAGCGATCTCACAAAGGCAAAACACACTGCAGGAGCCTGCTCTGGGTTCTTGGAGGGGCAGAGAGAGCACAAGGAGCACCTCACCGGCCGTACTCCTCCCGAATGACCTTCAGCACACGCCGCACCATGTTGCCCACGGTGGTCTCGGATGGCTGTGCTGCTGTCATCCGCTGGCCCTCCGTCCGGATCAGATCCATCAGCTCCCCTGAAAGAGGGGACAGCCTCAGTTATAAACTGCCTGTGGCTGCCCCGTGCACGTGTCAGACCTGCTCATCCACCTCAGAACAGCCCCGCACCCAGACGCTGACACCGGTAACACAACGCCAAGGCAAAGCACAGACGCGTGCAAAAAGCAACGCCACAGTTTGCACCAGAGGATTTTTGGGTAACATGAATCACCTGCATACAGTGCAGACTCGGAACTTATGGAAGATCATAAGAGATGAGTAAGGAGAAAGAGGAAATTCATCTGCAGGTGAGATGATCAGCATTCTGACTGACATCACCGAGCTTTTAGAAAGACCTTTACGTATACCCATGCACAGGATGGCAAACTGAGGACGCTGAAATTAACTACCTAAAAGTGGGAGCCACATCCCAAGAAGCTTTTGCTAGGAATACAGAAACAGCTTCTGCCGACAAAAGAAGGAAGCCTAAGCCCAATCCCAGCCCACGGCACAGCTCTGACGGTCTCGGGGTGGGTGAAGGGTGCGGGCAGACACCAGCGAAAGGCACAGCGATTCAGAGGGAACCCAGCCCCGCCGGCCACGCTCGGAGCCCCGCCCTCAAAGCTCCCGGGGCTCCCCGCTGCCGCCCTCCCCCCGCCAGGCCGCAGCCCGGCCCTCACCGGCCCATCCCCACCGCCCGTGCGCGATGATCTTTCGCAGCAGCGACAGCGTTTGCCGCGCCGTGTCCTCGGAGCGCGGCCTCTGCCCGCCGCCCCGCAGCCGCGACACGAAGGCCTCGATCTGCTCCGACAGCTCCGAGCCGCGCTCGGCGGCACCCGGCATGGCGGCGGCCGCGACACCGCCGCACGGGCGGGGGAAGCGCTTCCGCTTCCGCCCCTCTCCCGCCCCATTGGCGGACACCGCGGCGCTACTCCCGCCCCTTAGCGGCGCGGCCAATGAGAGGCGCGGGGCCGGGGCCGGCGGCGCCCTCGTTACCCGGGAGACGGGAGGCGACCCGGACCCGGGCAGCAGGAAAAGCCCGCCCGCGGCATTGACTTTGGAGCGGGCCGCGCTCGTGGCGCAGGGAGCCAAAGCAAACCGGGCGGGAAGGGCGCAGCTCCCGGCGGCCCGGCCCTTCCCGCTGGCAGCGCCTGGATAAGGCAGGAATGCGGCTCCGTCTCGTCCGCTTCCCGGCGCGCAGCCGCCACGGCGCAACGTTGCAGCGCCGCTCAGGCCCGCCGCTCTGCTGGGCCGAGGAAGCAGAGCAGGCTGCCAGCCGGACACCAGCGGCGCCTCGGCGATGTACCGCGGCCGCTCGTGCCCAGCGCCCGGGCTGCTTCGGTGTCCCCTGCCGCTCCTGCGTGCCGGGAGGCCGGCCGGACCCCCTGAGCGCCGGGCGGTCACACGCCCGGTCTGTGCTGGAGAGGTCCGCCGCATTTACACGGGAGGACGCCGCTCCCCCATTGCCCCTCTGCGCAGCCGCACTGCAGCCAGGCCGCGAGCGGTGCCTGCCGCTGGGTGCCGGCGCGCAGACGGCGCTCCCACGCACGCACCCTGGGGGCGGGCACGCGGGGAACGGGCCGGAGAAAAATGCATTGCGTTGGAGCTTTCCTCTGTTTGTTTACTTATCTGGCTCATAAACAGAGCAGCTCTCCGAGATTAGGTAGGAGGGAGCGAGAGGAAGGGAAACCAGCCCGGGGGTTGTGACCTCCGTGTGGATGCCGGGCTGTTTACATTCCCTGCTCCAGTCCCAGGAGCTGTTGCGGGGCAGTTTCTTCTCAGCCCTTGCCAAGCTGCAGGGTTTGCGATCTCCACGCTTGCGCTGCCCGTTCCCTGCAGCACGTCCCGCCGGGCACTGCCACCGCAGCCAGCCGAGGACAGCTGCCAGCTCGGTGTCCCTCGGGGGGCAGAGTTCTGCTTTCGGCCCGCTGCCCCGTATTTCATGAATGAAAGCCTCTGAATGGGGATTTGGGAGCGGTTAGCCTGCGGCCGCGGTAGCTGAGCCGAGCCAGAAGCTGCCTTTCTCTGGAGAACTGAAAGGCGCACACCGGGCTCTGGCTGCTTGGCAGGACCACGGCTGAGGGACATCTGGTTGTCATGGGCCAGCAGCTGCCGTCGGTCTGAGCACCCAGGAGGAGTGAGAAGGAGGGAGGGGAAGCGAGGTGGCATGGTCCCGGCCGGGGCAAACTGGGACACGTGGAGAGGCGGCTGGAGAGCTCTTGGTGTCCTGGTATATCTAGTAACATCTTGCTCTCTAGCAGGCTGTGGAGGTGGGGAGCTCCTTGGTGGGTCCTGGGCAGCTGTCCAGAGCAGAAGCTAAACTCTGCAACCCTCTCTTGTCTGCCTCCTGAATGTCACGCCTCCTGCATGTCTTCTCTCCCCTGGCATACCCAGATGCCCCTGGGAAGACTTGGCTGCAGCGGCCTCACAGCTGCCATGTGAGCAATGCTGTGGGTGAAGGAGCTGAGGAGGGGATGAGCTGGCTGGCAGAGCCAGGCAGATGCACACACTTTCTCTGCCTGTGGAGGAGTTGGGGCATGGCTCATCTCACGCCCAGCACGGTGCGCTGCTCCTCAGGAGCTGAAGGTACACTGTGTAAGTCTGTGGATGACACAAAATTGGGAGGAGTTGTTGACTCCCTCGAGGGCAGAGAGGCCTTGCAGAGAGATCTTGAAAATTTGAAATGATCACCAACTGCATGAAGGTTAACAAGAGTGAGTGCCTGATTCTGTGCATGGGACAGAGCAGGAGGATAAGAAGCTGCAGAGCAGCCCCACAGAAGGAGCTCTGATGGCTCTGATGGACTGCAAACTGATGATGAGCCAGCAGAGTGCCCTGACAGCCCAAAGGGCCAACTGTACTGTGGGGTGTACCAGGCCCAGCACTGCCACTGGGTGAGGGAGAGGTTGTCCTGCTCTGCTCTGTGCTGTGTGGACTCAGGCTGCCCAGGGCTGTGGTCATGGCCCCATGCTGCCAGAGTTCAAGGGGCAATTGGACAATGCCCTGAGACAGAGTTTCAATTTTGGGTGGCCCTGTGGGAGAACCAGGAGTTGGGCTCAGTGATCCTTGTGGGTCCCTTTGAACTCGGGGTATTCAGGATTCCTACTTAGGGGTGGCAACTGGAGACACTGCTTTCGTTCTGCCTGATGAATTTTGCATTTATCTTTCCCTGGGGACTGAATGCAATCCCCTGAGTGCTGGTGCGAGGGAGGAGAAGGCAGCACAGAGGCTGGGTAGAGTCTGGGAGCACTGGAACATCGTGTGCTAGGAGGCTGTTTGGATTAGAAACTCTCTGCGGATCAAGTGGGCTGGATGAAATGCCAGGGAGGGGAATTGGAGTTTGCTGAACTCTAGTAATTGGACTCGTCTGTAACACCCGGATAAGAAAAGTGAGCTGCTCACGCTCAGCACAGATGAAGGGAAGGAGCCAGCACGCGGGAGCCAGCAGACACAGCCCAGTAGGAATAACAAGGCGGCCGTCTGCACAGCAGTGATTGCACAGGCTGGATAGGTGACATGGGGAAAAGGAGCATAGGGTGACTACTGGGTGCCAAAAGTTCTTTTGGGCATGAGTGGCAGAGGAGGAGTTCAGGACTGCACAACACGTGGTGGCAGGGGGAACACAAACCACAGCCTGAGGAGATGGGTTCCCCAGAGTGTCTCTGGTCCATGTTCAAAGGAACGGCCCCAGCCAGCAGCTGTGACAGTCGCAGTGGCAGACATGACTGCAGCCAGGGAGGCAGAACTATAATGAAACAGGAGTGATTCTGTTGAAGGGCTGGGGGAGCCCAAACCGGTGCTTTCTGCGTGTTACTGGGAAGAAATTGTGTCACATAGTAAACAGAGGAACTGGAAATGATAGGCTGAACCAAGTGCTGAGCACATGGTGAATACTTCAGCTTCCAGGAAAAGATGATAAAAACCCCAAACAAATAGCTGATGATCAAAAGCAGGTATGTGAATAGCTGAGAAACACAGCTCTGTGCGTCTGGAGGAGCACGGAGACATGGCCTGAGTCATCGGCAGTGTTAACATGCTTGAGATTCATGGCTGACTCCATAGGTACCAGGAGGTGTTCTGCTGCTCTTTGCAGATGAGTCTGGCAAAAACTGCTCCATGAAGGAGCATCTGTAGGGAAGTGTGATTGAAGTGGACAGCAAGAAACAGGCGGGGTTTGCTGGGGGTGCTCTAAGGGTGGGGTAATAGGACCAGCTCAGTGCCTTGAGTTAGCAAATGGCTCACTGCTCAGCAGCTCGCATGCATATGCCCCAGCCTCTGCCTGGTAAAGAGCTGATGGCCCACCCTCACATCAGCATGGTGCCCATAGGCAGGCCTGGCAATGCTGACACAGTCCTTGATCCCTCAGGGAAACAAGTAGGCGGTTCCGAATCCGGTCCCGGGATCATCTCTTCTGCCAGCACGTCTGCCACTTGCTCCCTCCTTTTCAGAGCCTTAAAATAGAGGCCGAGGCTGGGAAGTCACAGGCTTTTTCTAGGCTTTGTTGTGGAAGCAGCCCACACTTGTGCCCCCAGTGGGCTGTGCAGGCTGGGCCATGACCCTGGGGACAAGTGAGAGAGGCACAGGAAGCTGGCCCTGCAGTGCCTGTTCTGGGCAGGGAGCCCTGCTCACCAGCTTGTTACTCTGCCACCATTCCAGGCCCCTGCTTGGGACACCGGCAGCTGGAGGCTCCGGGTTCAAAGGCCAGGCTGGTCAGGAAGAGTGAGGGAAGTGTGGGAAGCCAGCTGTCAGGTAGGAAAACAAGCTCGAGAGAGGGCTGAGGGAGTATGCTGCAGGGATGGTCAGAGGATGCTGGCCCCAGCACCGCAACCAACACGTCGGGCCTTTGTAGCCAGAAAAGGCATCGGTGACACTCAGCGCTAAGGAGAGCAAGTCAGAAAACTGGCTGGCACCATGCAGGTGGCGGCTGGGTCCCATCCCTGCTCAGAGGGCACGCAGCAGGTTGGATGGGCCGGGGAGGAAGCGGTGCCGGGGTTTGCCGACATGCATCCCTCCAGGATGAGCTCAGGGGAGTCCCCAGGCAAACCTGGCACCATCATCACTGCTCCAGGAAGCCGGGCCCTTCGGGGGAGACAAAGTGCGTCCTAGCTGCTTTGTGGTCATCGAGGGTCCGTGACACCAGCAGTCTGGGCTGCTTCCTGGTCACCGGCCAGCTCTGCACAGTTCCTCTGCTCACGCACTCCTCGCGCTGCAGCTGGCTGCCGAGCTCGCTTTACTCATTGTCTGCCGCGGGTGATGCGAGCTATTCAGCGGCTGCCAGGTTTCAGGGAAAGAGAGAGATGAGCCACCCCTCCACCCACGCTCTGGGAAGGGCTTGGGGACGAAGCCCTGCCGATGCACACGTTCACTCCTGTTGGGGTGAGCCGAGTGCAGAGCCCGCGCACGCCATCTCCACATCCCGTTGCTGCACTGGTGCTGTGAACAGAGGTTGGGAGCCTGCTCTGCACAATAGCAAGCCTGCTGCTCCCCCTCTTCTTATGTGTTTGCCTTCCAGAACCAGACAGGGGCTTGCCGTCACTATTATTTTGCTTTGTGTCAATATTATGACAGCTAAAAGCAGGAGAACTGCATCCACATGATAAGCAGCCAGAAGCTCTGGGCTGGGCGTGGATCACATTCGTTTGGCAGGAGAGGATGCCTGGCAGCCCCTGCCCGCAACTGGCTGTGCTGGGAGGTAGTGGGCAGAGGCACGCAGCAAGGCCAGCACGTGCACCGCTCCTTCTCGTTAGACTCCCACTACCTTCATCCCAGGGCTGATGAAGCCTTCACGCTGTGTCGTGTGGGGAGATGACAAAAAGAGCTTTGTTCTTGAGTGGAAAGTCACCTCCAGCTCTCATTCAGCCCCGTTCTCTTGGGGGGCTGCTCCCAGACAGTGGTGGGCTGTGCAGGACGGGGGCTGCGTGGGGGCTCTCAGCAGCCTGGCACAGGGGGCTGCTGCCTTGGCACAGCAACCACACACTCCGTGGAGGCTCAGTCTGGGAAGCTGCTGAGGCAGCGCTTACCTGTAGGCACCCACGTATGCTTGATGCTGCGGTTCAGCTCCCTAACCTCACCCTGCTCCTGCAAATACCGTGTCCCAATGTGTCCCTGCCAGCCGACCAGCACGATGTGTTCTCCGTGACTTCTCCACTGGCTGCCACACGCTGCCCTGGTGCTGCCGTGTCACAGCGGAGCTGGGAGACAGCCAGCTGGCGTTAGCCCTCCTTGCTGCTGGCATTGCCTTGCCCACAGCTTCACCTCTGTGGGAATGGGACTTGGCCTCAGTGCTGAATGAGGCTCACACTTGGTGTGAGATGCTGAGCTGAGCAGTGCCTGCCACCGGCTAAGGGCCCTAGGACTCGGGTCTTGCTGTGTCAGATTGCTGCTCGCTGATGGCATCGCCCCTTAAATCTCCAGTGTGATATCAGTGGGGTGCGGCTGCGCTGCTGGGATTGCCCTTGTGGGTCTTATGCCTCCAGTGCTCTGGGGCAGCTCTGGTTTCCCTGTAGCCAGCCCGGGGCCCAGCGCCGCAGGCAACATGTGTGTGCTGAGCCCTGCTGTTGTACCAGCACAGGGCAGCAGTCAGGTGTCTGCAGCCTCATCAGCCCTACAGAGGCCACGGGTCCCCAGGGAGGCTAGGTCCATCCCGAGGAACCAAAATAAATAGCAGAGTTCCTGCCACGTGCAGCCGGGGCTGACTAAGGGCAGCCGCTTCCGCCTGCTTCGAGCAGCAACAACAGCCACAATGTTCAGGGTGCGCAGCACGGCTCATTTCCCCCTATTGTCAGCCTGCTGCTCGGCACACACATCCCCTGTGCACCTGGGCTGGGAAGAGAAACCACGGGGCTGCCTGCAGCCAGGCACAGGAGGCCAGACCTGGCCAAGCTCTAGGGAGTGCTGTGGGGCCCAGGTGTCCACAGGCTTGTTCTCTCGGGAAAAACGCTGGCAATGCAGGGGTGCTCCGGGATGAGGCCCAAGGAGTGCAGTGTGTCACATCCCTGTGACGTGTGGCCATGGGGGTCCCATTGCAGCGGGTTTCAGCACTGCTGGCTGAGGCTGCTCAGGCACAGCACCACACGGGGCTCCGGACTGACCCACGCTGGGGCCAGAAATAGCTGCAGCACAAAAATACGGAGCTGAGGTTTCCAGGGTGTTTTCTGAGGGCTCAGTAGGTGACGCAGGAGGACCAGGAGACAGTCGGCTTCACAGGGACATGGGGATGTTTGTTTGGGCTGCTCTTACCCGAGATGCCAAAAGTGAGATTTTACAGGGGCAAAGACTCCCACGAGGGATATTGATCCCAGCACAGGGCTGTGGCAAGGAAGACTCAGTGCAGTGGGGTGAAGTTCTGCTAACAGAGCAGTTAGGTAGCACGGGTTTGCTGCGACATATTGGAGACAAAGCTCTTAGCCTGTGGCTGCTGCATCTGTCCTGTCAGAAAATGTTTCCGTGAGCCCCCAGCCAGTCGCTGAGCCCAGTTCCTAAGGTCTGTGGATCTGGAGCCCCGGGGAGTTTGTGTGGCAGATATCAGGGTGCAGTTATAGCACTGTCCCCAAGCGCTGTCCTGTGGCCGGGCCCCTGCTGGATGCTCCCTGCTTGCAGGACGATGTTGCTGGTCACAGGTTACCAGTGTCCAAATATTATTTTCCCAATCCTGTCTCTGCTTCGTGCTGCCCAGAAAGGGGATGCTCATCCCAGGAATGTAAACTCTGCCCGAGGCCTCTGAGGAAATAGCTTCAGGACAGGAACAGGATTGCCCTCACAGTGAAGGGCCGATCCATCCCCCCCCCCTCCAGTCCCAGGGAGAGCCCTTTGCTCCAGAACTGGTGGGGCCTTGTGTCTGAGGGGTGGCCCCAGGAGACCTTCCCGCAAGGACGGGCTGACAGCCCTGGAGGCCCCGTGTGGTGACGACCTCTGCAATAACAGCGCTCGGCCCTCCGGATGGCGGCGGCTCCTGCACATGGCAGGGGGAAGCACTCCCTTGGCCCCCACCCCAAAGCCATCCACGGGGCAGAGGGGTGCACTGGGCCCAGAGGTGCCGTAGGGCAGCGAAGGGCAGCACAGACACCACACGGGGTGGCACCTGCTCCTGTAAGGGCACGGGAGCTCCAGCAGGCGCTAAGCACCTCTGCGGTGGCCCTGAGCAGCTGCTGTGCTGCTGAGTGATGGACTGCAGCGCACCCGGCCCCTTGGCCTCTCTGTGCGCTTATCTCCACAGCACCTCCCTGCTCGGTGCCAGCACCTTCCTCATGTGCTCAGTGGACCAGCACACAGGGGGTCCGGCTGGAGCCTGGTGCTCACTGGCACCTGAGCCACCGCCGCCTGTACGGGCCCCGTGTCTCGGTACAGAGCACATGGGACTGGGACGTGCCACAGTGGTGCAAGGATGGACCCCACACAGAGGAAGGCTGGGAGCCCCGGCAGCCCTGCTGCCCCCCAGGAAGCAAGGATACGAGGCCCGGCCTGGAAACAGAGCCATCCTTACTCAAGACCCGCAGCCCACAGGGATCGTGTTCCCCGCTGGCATCTGCTCCCTCCCACCTCCGGCTGCCACAGCTTTCCTGGCCACCGGGGCTTAAAAATAGCACAGAAAAGGCCACGGAGCTCCTCCGAGTTTAACCTCGGCGGCCCGGCCGCCCCCGGCCCCCTGAACGGAGCCGCTCCGCGGCCACCGGGCTGCTCTCCGCCGGCCCGGCACCCGCCGCCCCGCGCCTCCCCGTCCTCCGCGTGCCGGAGAACCTCGGTGCCAGGCAGAACCGGGGTTCGGGCCGGGATCACTCTCGGGCTCCAGCAGCGAGGAAGGGGGAGACCCCATCGCTCCTGGGACACGGTCGTTCCCGCTTCCTCCGGGGCCGGGCACCTGCTCCTCCCCGCGGCCGGAGCGGGCCGGGGCGGGGGCCGAGGCGGGCGGGGGCGGAGCGGGACAGCGGCGGTGAAATAGGGGCGGCTGAGCGGGACGCGCTCCCATGGCCCGGCGGCGACAGAGCGGGCTGGCATGTGGGGGGCGACGGGGCGGAGGCGGTGGCACTGAGTCGGGGTCGAGGCGGCGATGCGGCTGCTCGGAGCCTTCCTGCGGCTGCTGCTGGCCGGGGCGCTGGGAGCGCCGCCCGCCCCGGTGAGAACCGGGGGGGTCGAGCGGGGAGGTCGGAGCGGGGCCGCCGGCCGGGGCTGGAGGGCGGCGGTCCCGCCGTGCCGCCCCTACAACGCCCGTCTTTCCCTCCCTGCAGGCCCCGGAGGCGCGGGGGACAGCCAGCGCGGAGGCGCCCGGTGAGTCGGCAGCGGGCGTCGGTGCGCGGCTGCGGGCGGTTTCCCGGCTTCGGGCTCGTCGTCTCGCAGCCCCGCGGCCCGCGGCGGCGCCCCCGGGTCGGTGCTGCGCCTCCGAGCGATGCTACGGGACGGCGCAACGCGGCTCCGCACCGGGGGAGGGGCACCTCCGGGCCGAAACCGGGGGGAATCGGCGGGGAAGCGGGAGGCAGCTCGCTTGGACCCGGGGCTGTGCCCCTGCTCCCTGTCGGCCGGCAGCGCGGCCACCTGGGAGGCGGAGCCGGCAGGAGGGGACAGAGCCCCGCGGCGACGGGTGGCTGTGCGAGGTCCGCAGCAGCGCAGCGGCAGACTCTCTGGGGGCACCGGGGGATCCTCCGCATCCCGCCCTGCGATGGGGACAGCGCCGCAGGGCTCGGCCGGGGACCCTCTTCCCCGAGGCACCCCTTAGAGCCCCCCGGTCTCTTGCAGTCCTAACCTTTAAGGAGATCTGGAACCGTAGCTTCTGCCGGCCTCGGGAGCAGCTAGTGGATATCATTACCGAGTTCCCCAACGAGGTGGAGTACATCTTCAGGCCCTCCTGCGTCTCCCTGCAGCGCTGCGGGGGCTGCTGCGGTGATGAGGGGCTCCGCTGCGTCCCCGTGCAGACCGGCACGGTCACCGTGCAGGTGAGCACCGCCCCGTGGGGCCGGGGGTGGCGGTGGGCTCCTGGAAGGCTTTGCGCTCGCGGTCTCCCATCCCGCTGTAGGGGACCCGCACAAGTGCCCAGCAGAGGGGTACCTACGCCTGTTCTGTGCGCTCCTCCGGGAGGTCGGGTGAGACCTCTGGTGGCACAGACCTCTTTCTCTGCTTCCTTGCCCTCTCCTCAGTCCGCGGTCCATAAAGAGCTGCTGCCGCCAACTTTCTGCGTCCCTGTGGGGCTGGGGTTTCCCTGCGGCTTGCGATTCTGCCAAGGGGATGGCAGGGAAGTGCCAGCAGTGTGGCAGCTCCCGTGTGCTAGGAGACGCGCACAGCGGTGCTGGCAGCAGACATGGGATGGGATGGACACGAGGGGGCCTGGTTGTTATATGGTGAGCAGGGCGGCTCGTGTTCTCGCTCTGCACTGCCGGTAGTCGGTGTGCTGCTGCCGTGCTGTGGGTGAGGGACTGGAGAGCCTGCAGAGATTGAAAGCGTATCAGAAGTCAGGAGGGGAGCTACCAAAATAACACTAATAATAAAAAAAAAATTAAAAACTCTTAATTAGAGCAAAAGTTTGAAACAAGTAAGAGGTGGGGACCTGTGCCATTCCTGGGCTCCCCAACACAGGAGGCATCCAGCTGCAGTGCACAGCGTCAGTGTGGGTCACAGCACAGTTGAACATTCCCAGAGAAGCCCCTGGGGGTGCAGGATTTGCCCCCCCTGGCTGCTCTGCAGGCTGACGTGCGGCAGGGCAAATCCTGCACCCCCAGGACAGGAGGCACCATTGTCTGGGCTGTGGCCCAGTGTGGTGGGAGGAGTGGCAGCAGTGGGAACGGTCTGGAAAACTGGGCTGGGAGAAATGCCCTTCAGAGAAGGAAGATGTGCAAAGCAGTCAAATGTGTGAAAGGTCTTTGTAAAGGCAGAGATAGAATATTTGTTCTAAAGCTGAGAAATCCCAGCAGGAGACTTAATGCAGCCCCGAAGGCTCAAGTAGGTGTTAGAGAGCTTCCAGAGCCACAGCCCAGCTGTGGCTGCTGCCTATGTAGGCAGAGCCCTAGTGCTGAGGAGTGGGCCTGCCCTGTGCCTGGACGAGGTGCTGGGGTGGTCGTTGTCCTGCACTGAGTGGAGGTGGAGAAACGGTGCCTCAGCTGTGGGCTGGGAAGTAACCTTTGTTCCTTTCAGCTTGTGAAGATAAAGCCCAACGGGGAGGCACCCTATGTGGAGGCACCCTACGTGGAGATGTCGTTCACTGAGCACAAGCAGTGCGAGTGCAGGTAGGGCTCACTCTGTGCTGCTGAGGCCCTGCCAGCCCACCTGCCTCCCCTCCATGGGGCAAGGGGACATGCTGGGGCCTTTCCCATCTCAGCTGTGCTGGGTTTTGCTGGAGCTCATGGCCCCAAGCTGCACTGCATCTCTGCAGCACATTCCCTGCAGCCCAGGGGTGTGGTGAGCTCCAGTCAGGCACTGAGCACTTGGTGAGTTATTGGGGTGCCTGTGCCCCCATCCCCTCACCTGCCTTGGCAGTCCTGTGTGCTGCTCTGGGCACAGGGTAAGGCAGCCCTGGAACAGCACACCCAACCCTTGGAAGGATGCTCTGTGACTTGGCACAAATGAGTGTGACCATAGGCCAAAAGGCTGGGCCTTGCATCTCCCTTTTGGACAGGCTGCCTGATCCAAGGACAGGGATTTGGGCTTTACATCTGAGCTTAAATGCATGGCACCAATCTGGCAAGGTCATGCAGCATTGACCTGGGACAGATGCTCATCACCGCTTGTCAGCCTGGCACAAAGTTAACTGCAGGGGGTCACTGCCCTTTGGTCTCAGCAGTGGAGTGTTGCAAAAAATGGGAAGCGTGTCCTACTGGGCAGCATGAGCCTTGTCCAGAAGAGCATAAGGATCCCGTGCCAAGTATTCCCTCACAGCAGTGCAGGCGGTGATGTTGGAGCAGGCCCAGGGGCTGTCCTGCTTCATGCTGGCTCTGGAGCTGTCTGTCAGTGGATGCGTAAGGAGCGGGAAGAGGCACGTGTACAACTTCCCCCTTCTTCCAGCTGTGTTCCGTGAGGGAATTTCCTGAGCCCGTTGTGGTTTCCCTACATGGGGTGATTCCTAGGGCAGCATTCACAAGTGTGCATTCTGGCTTCAGGTCCATCTTGCACCTGCATGGCCTTTTGTCTTCTCATCAAGCACTCTTCAGCACTTTTGGTGTCAGCCAACCATTGCTGAAGCCCAGGGGTATCACCGAGTCTGCTGTCCCCCTGTCTACTGTGGTCAGTGAGGGGCTGAAAAGTGGGCAGGAGTTATTGAGTCTGTTTTAAGGATGCTAGGGTGCTTTGGCAGCCCCTTGGCAACTCCCAGCTGGCAATGCCCCATAACCACCCCGCTCTCCCCACAGGCCACGGCAGGACCTGGTGAGGCCGGGCAGGTAAGTGGCATTGGGGCGCGCTGCTGCTGGGGCTGCAAGCTCAGTGCCCACACGTCAGCCTTTCTTTGCTGCTTTGCTTTTGAAGGAGGAGACTCAAGGGCCGAGGTAAGAGAAGACAAGACAAGAAGAGACGTAAAGACTGCGAGCTGTAAGTGAGCAGGGCAGGCATGGGTGGTGCCTTCTGGGTTCGCTTCTTGGCAAGGATCAGCTGCGGTCAGGTGTTAGGTCTGGTGCTGTGAGTAGAGTGGAACAAATGCAGGAAGGAGCAGGACAGGGGGGACAGCGTGGGGCTGGGAGATTGGACACACACCGATCCATGTACAGTAGGCCTCTGGCAGGGATGCTTGAAGCTGGTTGGTCCCATTCAGGGTGGGGATGGGTGGATGGAGCGGTGAATTTGTTGCATATGGCTATATTGCCTGCACAGACCATACTGAGTTCTTGATCCATGAATTTCCAGTTCTAGCCTCTTCCTGCTGCCAGCCGTGTCCTTAACGCAGTCCTTGGCCAGCTGCTGTTTGGGTTACTCCTGTCCTTACCCTCGCTGTGTCCTGCTGACTCTCACAAACAGCCTGCTGGGGCTGCAGAGCAGGCACTGCCTGGGGACGAGCCCGGTGCTGGCACTTCGCTGCTGTTTATACCCCAATCTGTCTGAAGTGTGCTGCTCAGTGCTCTGCCAGCACTTACAGCTCCACACCCCTCTCCTTGCCGTGAAGCCCCAAATCTTATGGTCTCTCCCCTTAGTTTGGTGTTGGAGCTGGGCACGGGGAGGGCTGAGGGGCAGGAGGTGATTCTGGAACTGCAGAGCCCAGTAGTTCTCACACTGTGCTGTGCTCCCCTTGCAGATGTGGCACACCACGCAGGTAGCCTCCGCTCTGCCCCTGGCCTCGCTCCTGCCTCTGGAGCTTGAGTCTATGGCACTTCTGTCCAGTGTGGGGACATGTGGTGCTGAGCCCCTTGGAGTGACAGTGCTGGGGAGCAGGACTGAAGCAGGAAGGAGCCGACGAGATTCATGCTTGGCCTGGGTGGAAGCATATCCTGGAGCCAAGCATTCTCTTGCCCCATCTGCACTGGTTGCAGCAGGACTAAAGGACCCAGAAGGGAGGATGAGGAGCCGGAGCTGCAAACTGGTGCTGGAGGGCATCCTGGGGCTTAGAGGAACAGAGCTGTGGGCGTGCTGCTGGAGCTGGGTGCAATGTGGAGTGGGAGTGAGCAGGCCTGGAACCACAGAACTATTGTGCCCTACAGGCAGAGGGGAGGGAGCACAGCTGGAATGGGTCCCAATCTGGGCAAGGTGCAGCCCAGAAGGGTGTCTATGGGGGAGGGGAGCTTGGCAAGCCCTTCTGGTAGGCACGGGGAGGAACTGGGGTGCTGCAGACCCTTCCTGTACCCATAGCCACATCCCAGCTGTGCCCTTTTGAATAAAAGCTGGGGGTGGACCCAAGAGCTGGGTGGGTGAGTGCTCCTCTCTTTTACAGCAGCTGGAGGGCCCTTCCCAGCTGGTGCCCAGACTGAAGGCAGGCTGGTGGTCCCAGCTATTGCGGCACTCATCCCATTCCTGGTTGGTCCTGCACTGACTCCCTCTGTTTTGTTGAGGTCTGGTCCCATCTTGCTGTCCCACAGCTGCCCCTTGGCCCTGGTGGGGCTGATGCTGGGGGCAATCTGCCCAGGGGCTTTCCTACCCAGGAAATATCCTCCATTCAGCTGGCACAGTGGCACGATCTGTTACTGGGAACGCACTGGGATGGGCAGGGGACTGTTATTCCCAGTCTGGGGAAGTACAGGCACTCATTTTCTGTTTGTAGTGAAGAAAGGGCTGGGGGCTCCTCCCCTGGGGCCATGATGGCACTGCAGCTCAGACAGGCTCACAGACAGCCCACACCCTGGTTCCTGCTCACTTCAAGCACTGCCCCTGGGACTCCTCCATTCCACCCCCAGTGTTGGATCTGGCTACTACGTCCATTCTGTGCTCTTCTGTACCCTTCAGTGGCACACGGACCCTAAGGACAAAACGGGAAACTGATGTCACAGAGGTTCCTAGGCCCAGTCCTGCATTCAACCACCCTCTTCATGAGCGTGGGGCTGACTCTGGAGCTCGCTCAGCTTCTGGCAGCCCCTAAAAGCCACAGCTGGAGTGTATTTCTGCAGACATGAAGCAGCTGTGTGATGGCTCAGTTGAGGAAAGATTTGACTTATCCTATGCTGGGTAGTCAGAGAGGGCTGCAGCATGAATGGTGGGTTTGGGGCAGCCTTCCCAGGTCTGATAGTGTTAGGTGGGGGTCCTGGCGTGGGCAGCTTGCTGCGCTGTGTGCCCCTTCAGCAGGGCCAGAGGTGCTGCGAGCAGCAGGAGCCACAGGCAGTGCTGAGGGATGGCCCTGATGGCCTTGCATCATTTTTAACAGTAAAACTTTCACCGTGGTAGTATTATGACCTTTGAGAATGAAACTATGTAAAAACAAGAATGTTAATTAATTTAAAATCCTGTCAGGTATGGTTATTGGAGTTAAAAACCCAAAGCCCCACAACACGTGCAGCAGCCCAGTGTTTCCCTTGCCCTACCGCTGGCCGGGTGGACGCCGGGTGCCCAGCTCGCCTACCCCGGGACCGTGCTTTATCCCTGCGGGCGAGGCGGGGCCGGGCCGTGCGCGCTGTAACCGGTGGGGCCCTGGGGGAGCAGCGGGACCCCACGGCGCTATCGGTGCATCTGGCTCGTTGAGGCTCCCGGTGCTGCGGAGCAAAGGTTTGTTTAAGGAGGCCTGTAGGGCCGGGCTGCGGCGGGAGGGTCGGCGGGGACGGAGCGTCGGCTGGGAGCGGGCTGCAGCGGGGCTACACGACTGCGTGCTGTGGGGTGTAGCCGTTGTGGCGACAGCGGATCCCGTCCCGGCGTGCCGGGAAGCACCCCGCATCCCCCGGAGCCGCGCACGATCCTTCGGCGGGTCGACAGCGGCAGCCTCCGGAGGTCTGGGGCTTTCACCGGCTCCCAGGTTGCCGCCGAGGACCCTCGGACTCCGGCGCTGCGGAGCTCCGCGCGCACCCGCCCCACCGGTGTAACCGTGGGAGCTCCCCATGCGCCCAGGCGCGCGTTCCCGCGCCGCGATGATCTCACCCGCGGCCAATGGGCGGGCGGGGCCGCCGCCGGGCGCGCTCCTGCCGAACGCCGATCCCGAGGCGGCCGCGCGCAGCCCCGGCGGGGCGGGGCGGGGGGCAGGAGGATGCCCGAGCCCCGCGCCGCGGCCCAGCGCCCCCGGGCCCCATGAGCCGGCCGGGCCGGGACTACCTGGTGGAGGCGGCGCGGCAGCTGCGGCTGGCGCTGGAGCGGGACGTCAGCGAGGACTACGAGGAGGCCTTCAACCACTACCAGAACGGCGTGGACGTGCTGCTGCGCGGCGTGCAGGGTGCGGGGATGCGGGGCGCGATGGGGGAGGGGGCGCGGTGCTGGGTCCGGAGGGTCCGAGCGGTGCCGCCGCCCTCTCACGCCGCCCTCCGCCCTCAGTGGAACCCAGCCGGGAGCGGCGCGAGGCCGTGAAGCGGAAGATCACGCAGTACCTGCGGCGCGCAGAGGAGATCTTCACCTGCCACCTGCAGCGGGCGCTGGACGACGGCAGCCCCGGCGGCACGGTGAGCCCCGAGCGGGAGCCGCGCCCTCGCGCCCTCGTCCCCGTCCTGGTGACGCGTGGTGGTGGGTCCCTCACCACGGCTCTCCCCGCCCGCAGGGGTACAGCAGCCTCCGCCTGCGGCCCGTCAGGACGCTGCGCTCGGCGGTGGACAACCTGCGGCGGTGCCGGGTGCTGGCGCTCATCGACAAGGTGCGGCCGGAGCGCGAGCGGAGGTGCGGGGGTGCGGTTGGCTCTGGGTGCGAGCGGTCACCGCGTCTGATCGGTGCCGTGCGCTGCCCGCAGGTGCAGGTGGTGCAGGATCCGGCAACCGGCAGGACCTTCATCCTGAAGGTGGGTAACGGCTCCGGGCGTCCTCCGCCTCCGTCCCGTGGTGGCCCGGGATTCTGTAGCACGTAGGGCCGAGAGGTCGGTGCTCCTCAGTCCCTTTGTCGTGCGGCTCAGCGAAGAGCGGTTCGAGGAGCCTCCTCTGGAGCCTTCCCGATCTGCAGCTGTCCGCTCGCCCCTCTCAGCTGCCTCCTGTGAGCAGGAGAGAGGAGGTTCTCTTCATCTGTTTGCTTCTCTGCTGGGCCTCAGCCCTGCGATGGCAGCCCAGGCCTCGCCTCGCATTCTGCCCTGAAAGCAGTGCTGGGTCACATGCACCGTGTGCCCAGTGCAGGTGGCGGGCACTTCCAACACCCTTGGAACACAGTAGTCCTCTGTAAATAAAGGACTTAGGCACGCTGCCGCAGCCCTCTTGGCTGGGTCCTGTCCTGCTAGGGCCTGGGAAGCTCACACTTTCCACCCTGTAACCCCCAGTGACCTGTACTGTACCTCCTCAGAGTCTCCCCAAGTCCTTCGTGGAGACCCGCACACGCCAGACTATCATCCCACATGGTGTCCCCTTTATGGTGAAGCTGCTGTGCTACTATGCGAGTGAGGACTCCATCTTCCTGCACCTGGAGCACGTGCAGGGTGAGTGCAGTGCTGCCTCCTGCTCCTTGCCCGGCCTTAATGCATCAGCTGTGTCTCTGTGGGTTAGGTCTGCCTTATCTACTGGCACAGCCCTTCTCAGAAGGACATATGGTTAGAGATGAAGAGGCTACGCAGTGGGTTTGAGATCAGGCCAAAGAGAGGGGATGGCAGATGGGGAGATGATAGGCAGGGTGCGTGGTGTGGTACTTGTCTTGCTTTGTGCCCCATCGCTTCTTCTTCTCTGCTTTCCAGGGGAGACACTGTGGTCCCACCTGCGTGCCAAGTACCGCTCTCAGCAGGGCCCTTCCCCCGGCTCCGGTTCCCTGTGTACCACAGTCCCCCCAGCCCTGCAGGGCCATGGGGGAGAGAACAGCGAGGGCAGCGCCAAAGGGAGCAGCCAGGGCTCCTCCAACCAAGCTGCATTCACTCCCAGCCCCAGCCTCTGTGAGCAGGGTCTGGTCTTCCACACCCAGAACTCTGTGACCTCTGGCGAGACCAAGGGCTGCATGTTGGCAAGAACAGCTCAGCATGAGCCCAGGGCTCTCAGTGGCCAGACTGCCAGTCTGACCCTTGGTCGTGCTCCAGCCCCACTTCGCAGGGCTCCGACCTCCTGGGGGCACGGCCGCACGGCCTGGGCTGTGAAGGAGGAGCAAGTGCAGATGTGGGCAGCAGAAATCCTCTTGGCCTTAGAAGGGCTTCACCAACAGGGCGTGTTGTGCCGGGACCTCAATCCCAGGAACCTGCTGCTGGATACAGCTGGTAGGTAGAGGCTGGCCACTGGGCTGGAGGATGGCTGCTCACCCAATTGCCAGGAGTCTCGGGCTTCCTGAGCCTGTTGCGGTGGGAAGATGGGGAGGTTTGATTATGTCTGAGCCTGAAAGTGTGATCTGAGATTTCCAAGAGGTTATTACGAGAGGTGTCTCTGGAGGGAACGTGGCCGCAGGAATATGCTGCTTCTGCTCCTGTGTGGACCTGTCTGCCTGGGAAATCCTGGCACAGGGAAGTTGGGAGCAGCTGAGCAGTATTTGAGGTTGGTGGAACTGCCCTTTTACCCAGGTTGTACTTGTGCCCCCGGGTTCCTTGAGCCTGCCAATTGCTTCAAGCCATGGGTACCTCCCTGGGCAGCTGGAAAAGTTTGAGGCAAACTGAAGAGCCACAAAATGCTTAGGAACAAAAATCAGAATTTTGCAAAGGGAAAGTCAGCCTTCCTCTTCTGCTGTGCTCCTCACTGCTGCCTGCACCAAGGTCATGGACTGGCCCCCTTCTAAGCAGCCTGCTCTCAGCAGGGGATGCTCAGTGTCCCTGCACTCAGGGCACAGCAGAGGCCGTGTGTCCCAGTTGTCCCCAGTAAGGGCTTATTGCCAGCTGAGTGGCTGGGCTTTGGCTTTGTGCTCTGCCAGTTTTGTCTTAACCTCTTTGGTGCTGGCCTTCAGGTCACATCCGTCTTACCTTCTTTGGCCAGTGGACAGAGGTAGAGCCACAGTGTTGCAGCCAAGCACTGGAGCAGCTGTACAGTGCCCCAGGTAAGGCTCACATCCTCTGCCAGTGATCGGGAAGAAGGCCCGCTGCACACAGGTCTACCGTGTAACAGCCTCAGGGCTGCTGCCCAGGCCCAGCTCCTCACTGCCAGCCCAAATCCCTCACTGGCTCTTTCTGCAGAAGTGGGGGGCATCGCAGAGCCAACTGAAGCAGCGGACTGCTGGAGCTTTGGGTCACTGCTGTACGAGCTGTTGACTGGAGTGGTAAGAAGCAGTGGGGCTGTGCAGCACTGGGATGGGGGCACAGAGGGGACACAACAGTGCAAGGGGGCTGCATTCCAGCACTGGTCCCATGCTGCAGTATTCCAAGAGTGTGGTTCCTAGTGCCCTGTGAGCTGAGAGCCTTGGATTTTCACCTGCCACGCTGGGATAGGGGTGGGTGGCACTGAAGGCTCAGCAGAGTGTTACTGCTCTGGTCAGTGCAGCTGCTCACTGTCACCCTCTGCCTGCTACAGCCGCTGTTCCAAAGCCATCCAACAGGGATCTACCCTCACACACAGTTGCTTCTGCCTGAGGGTCTCAGCCTGGCAGCTACATCACTACTCACTCAGGTAAAGGCTGAAGAGCACAGGGAGGAGGGACTAGACCCGAGGCCGGCCCAAGTCTAGCCTAGGCAGCTTTCCTAGTGCATCCATCTTCCCCAACTAATCTCCTATGTTTCTCTGCAGCTCCTGCAGCACAACCCCAAACAGCGTTTGGGTGCAGGAGGAGGTGGAATCGCCAAGCTCAAGTCCCACTCTTTCTTCAGCACCATCCCTTGGAGCAAGCTGGTGGGCTAAGCAGGGGAACTTGAGGGGCTGCGTCCTACCCAAAGCCTGTGAACCCACTAGGCACCTCTGCTTGCAGTGGGGGGAGGTCTGCTTGTAAAGGGGGAGGGCACATATGAGGTTGTGCAGCCACAAATCTTCTTCCGTTGCTGCCTATGCTTGCTAGCCTCTTCAAGGGGAGGCTGAGGGTTCTTCCATTAGGACCCCCCTGCTTGGGCTGGAGTCTATGCCCTAAACCTCCTCTTGTACCACCCTTTTCGGCTGCTGAGGAGAGGCCATGGCCCACTGCTTAGCACAGTGCCGTGGGGTCTCTTCCCTCTGGTTTTATTTTTGCTGCTCCTGCAGTTGATGTCCCCGTTATTTTTTGTGGCTTCCAGTTGTGTTCACCCCGGGACTCTGCTGGCTGGTGCCCGAGCCTGCGCTCTGTGCCATTCACCAGCTGCATGTGTGTGGTAATGCCTGCTGCAGGTCAGGGGTGGGATGGAGCCCATGGCTCTTCTACTCCCAGCTCTGCGAAAAGAATAAACCACATGTGACTGCTTGCAAAAGTGTCCTGTTTCTGAGTAAGCACTCAACCCAAACTGTTCTATGATTTTATGATGACTGATGAGAATTAGCATAGCTTGATTTGTTGAGAATCACAGTACCTCTAGGCCGAAGGAGTATCTAGCATCGTCACTAGTATACTTCTGATCCTCCACTCCCAGTAACCTCCCACTGCCCAAGCTTCCCCAGTACTAATGAGCTCCTGACAGCAGTGAAGCACTGCTGGCTGCCGCCAGCTGCAACACCCCGCTCCTCCCCCAGCCCCTCTCATCTTGGTTCCTGGGCGGCAGCAGCAGGGCTCGGCCACCAGAGGGAAGCAGAGCCCAGGAGAAGCTGAGCTCCTGCTGCAGCGACGCGGCTAGTGCTGCGAAGCAGCAGGGTTCAGCAGGACCGACCCCACAGCCTGGCACCTATGCCCCAGCACCCTTGCCACGCAGCATCCTCGCTGTCACCCAGCAGGGTCACAGAAAACGAAGCTCCAAGCACAGCAGCTTGCTTGAGCCTCCTACAGCAAGCTGCAGCAAGGCAGACTCAATCAACCAGGTTGCCCTGCTGGATTGGTGTAAGAGCTTGCGTGGTTCAAAGGCCACGCTCTAAACGGAATACAGGCATTGCTCCCCAGTATCATGTACACAGGTACCGAGGCCCTGCTGTATTCTGAAGGTGCACGGGTGCTAGGTATCAGAAGCATTTTTAAAATCAGAACTTTCACTCCATTTATTTTTGCAACAGCAGCTGACCACGCTGCTCTTATCATAGTATAGGGTTTTTTTCCCCCCCCTTCTCTCCTCTCCTAACCTATCTCAGTCAGGCACAAAGAAAAGCTGATGCCACGTGTCTATTTCTCCTTAGCTGCCAGGAAGCAATAGAAACAAGTACTAGAAAATTCTCTCATCAGCATTGCAACTGTGTGTGCAATAGTTTTCTCTCAGAAGAGGCTGCCTTTACTCATAGCTAGTAAAGGCAAACCATTCTCTGAAGCTTATCTCAGAGATGGGAAAACCCAACCACAATCCAGGAATGGTTTCTTAATGTTCCAAGACAGACAGCTCCTTGGAGAAATGCCCCCAGTGCCCGTAACGAGAGACAGCTTTTGGTTTACATTTCTTGCCTCTGCAACCACTAATAGCCTTTTTCTCACTTTCACAATTTACAACCCCTGTTCTACCAGGGAAAGCCAACCTGGTTCCAGAACCGTACTGAGAGCTTGTCCCAGTTCTCGCTCTTGGCCATCACACCACTTAGAAAATGCTGGGATTTCTCTGCTTTTGATAGACAAAGAAATACGGAAAAAGATGCTTTCCAGCCCCAGAATCTCGTCTTTTCTGGTAAGAGACAGTTCTATGCCAGAGGATTTGAGAACAGGAGAGTTCAGAGCCAGAGAAACTTCCATTTACTATCACCAGGGAAAGACCCAGCGCCAGTTCCCTTTCTCACTCCCAGACAACAGGCTTCTCATGCTGTGCTACAGAGGCTGCCAATGTCCAAGGCCGCTCTCAGGAACTACCTCCCCAAACACAGCCCACCTTGCAGTTGTTGACCAGTTTTATTTCACTTAAAATCCGCTGTGTTAAATATTTTAGTTACAAGTTCTGTGTAGAGGGTAAGAGTAATAGACTCTGCAGGCACTAGCAACCCCCTCACTCCCCAGTACATGTGTGCGCTATCAGATTAAGGACTGTCCCCCCTCCCCCCAAAACCAGCAGCCTTGGGCTGGGATATACATTACACTTGCAGACCAGCCTCCCCCCCCCCTCCCCCCAGCTCTCTGCTGGTAGCAGGCCAAGCCCTCACACGCAGACCCATCCATCAGTACGCTGCGATTCAAGGACAGCTGCTGGGGGTTGTTTCTTAGCCTAGTGTAGGGCATGTCATGGTGAAAGGGTGGCCTCCCATCCCCAGGAACAGTGCTGCCTCCACAGAGATCATAGGCTCTGCCTACCTGGCCAGGAACATTCATGTCTCAGTGGCCAGGCTAGTGAGAGACAAATGATCTCCAAGGAAAGGCAGGGGAGATGCAACCACTGCATTCCAGTCTGTGGAGGGAGTGTAATTAGAGCACTGCCAGGGGCACAACACCTACCTCAGCACTGCTCTGATCAAAAACTCTGCTGCAATTGGCCTGGGGGAACCCAGGCTGCCCTTGCAAGGCTGATGAGTGTGACATATTTTCAAGCAAAACGGGGACAGAACAGTAGCCTTTCCTCTCCCTCCCCTCCCAGAACCTCAGTGCTAGGAAATAAAGCTGAACCCACCTTGGAGTGGCAGGAAAGGGTACCCTAGCACAGCAGCAGCAAGCGCTTTCCAGTGGTATTGGACAAGCTAGAGGTGAGAGTTTGGTGCCGTGAAGGAGAGGATGCCACACAGATGGCTCCAAAAAGGCAGTGCCGTTCAGTGGTTGGCCCACTGCGTGGCAATCCTAGTGAGAGACTGAACCATCCATTAAACAGAACAGGAAAGGAGGTAGGAGCTATCCTCCCAGTTCCCTCTGGGACATCTCTGATCTCAGGGGTGGGAGGGAGACTGGAATGACCCCAGCCAGTCCCTGAATGCCCTGCGTTGCGCCCCTGCTGGTGCTGCGTCTATGCCCTGGGTGGGTTGTGTGGGGGGTGTGGCTGCTCTACAGGTCGAGCAGCAGCACGCGGGGATCCTCCACCGCTGCCTTGATCTTGCGCAGGAAAGTCACTGCCTCTCTGCCATCAATCAGCCGGTGATCGTAGGTCAGTGCCACGTACATCATGGGCCGGATCTCGATCTGAAGGGAGAGAACAAGATGGGTATTAGTGAGCTCAGCCCTACCACCTGCAGGATACCCTCCTCTCAATCTAGGGAAGACCTGGCATTCTCCTGTCCTGAATCAGGGGCTCGGAACACCGCTTGGCAGAATTCACACCCACTCACACCCGCCCACCCAGGCACCAGCACTAGCTTGGTCTGCACTGCACAACACTTGGTCCCTTCTCTGGAGCTGGCCTCTATCACAGAGACTACAGCCCCTTCCTCCTTTCCACACCCTAGCAGGTTATTCAGCTGCGCCCTTTTCGAATCGGGCAAGGCTCTCTGCACATCTCAGGCAAGTACCAGTGCCAGCAAAGTTGCCCTTTCATCTTTTAGTCTCTGTTCCTCCTTCACAGTGAAGCCTTTCAGAAGGCAACATCACCCTCCCTAGAAACAGCATACTGGGCATGATCCTCATCCCACAGAGCACTCCTCTCTACTCATTGAAACCTCCTGTGCAGCTCCACCTACCTTGCCTCCCACAGCCACAGGCCTGTCAAAGATGGCATGCATGCCTAAGATAGCAGACTGCGGTGGGTTGATGATAGGTGTCCCAAAGAGTGACCCAAAAACCCCTCCATTGCTGATTGTGAAAGTGCCACCATCCATGTCTT
This sequence comes from Meleagris gallopavo, assembly GCF_905368555.1. Lineage (NCBI taxonomy): Eukaryota > Metazoa > Chordata > Aves > Galliformes > Phasianidae > Meleagris > Meleagris gallopavo. The sequence goes on along the minus strand of NC_139408.1, from coordinate 37,751,906 downwards.
CGATAGCCAGTTCGTTCTTCCGTGCCTAGAAGAAAGGTAAGGTCTCAGAAAGCCACTCAGACCACAAATGACAAAGGACAAGGGTTTGTATGTTCACCCTCTCAACAAATGCTCATGGCCAGAGCTTCACTTATTTATTTGTTCAACTGAAAACCAGCATCAATTACTTGAAAACACATTATGTTTTAAGACTCAAATATTTGCTGTCTTTGGGGAAGGATTTTTTTGCCTTTGATTCCAAATCCTGCTTGTGCAGGAAACAGATAAGAGGGACTTATCCCAGGGCAGTTCAGCTTTGGCCTCCAAAAGTAATGGTGAAGACACACCATATCACTAATACATAGTGGAAAGTCTTCTGGAAGGGCAACAAGTAGATAGATCTGTCCTGTAAGGCATGGGCACAGCTACAGCTGTAACTGGATAGTTCCCTACAACACAACTCAGTGTGTCAGAGGTCAGAGACGACACCACAAGGGGACCAAATCAATTCATGCCCATCCAGCACCCTCCCAATCTTTTTCAAAAACACCTCCAGCTTTTCTTACCTTTTCCCCCAACTCATAGATAGCTCGCTCTATGTCAGCAAAGTTCATATTTTCTACATTCCTAACAACAGGGACCACAAGACCCTAGGAAGAAGCAAAGTGCACAGTCAGCAAATTAATGGCAGTGACAAGCAGATAACTGCTATTGGGCAGGAGCCTGGCCCAATCCAGCACCACTCCTGCCTCCTGCTCAGCCCTCAGCAGGTGGTTGGCACAGTTGCCTCACATTCTGCCAGCCTGCCAGAAAACCTGGCATGGCACCCACAAAGGCCCTGTACAGTGAATGAAACATTGTCTTTGCCTATAAACCCGTCATATAAAATCAGCTACGACTGTCGGTATCCCCAGGCCACATCCACCATAGTGAGTGAGGCACTGGGCAGCTGTCATCTCTTTCTCTTTGTGAGAAGAACAGAGTCCCTACATGTGGGAGCTACCCTAGACTTTGAGAGCAATGATAGAATTTCAGTCCTGGCCAAACCTCTGTCTTACAATGGAAAGACCTAATTCAGCATGCGTTCCATCCCACACTATCCCTTCTGCAGGAACACCTGTTTTGAGTAGGAATATGATTTACCAAAATGGTGGGACAAAACAGCAAAATTAGTCAGAACATACAAAGCTTTTATTGTCCATACCATATTCTCACAAGTGCAAGAAAAACAGGTTTCCCTAACTTGGCCCTACTCAACCACTACCAAGATCTTTATTGACCCTGTTACTACACGTATAAGCACAGTGGTAAAGTGTTCTGTGTCCTCCACCTTCTCCCAAAACCCACCTCAGAAGTCCACAATACATCAGATGTTTCATCTAGATAAGCAGTCCCATCAGTAAGATTCTGCTGCAAGCTGTGTTGGCTAAAGCATATAACCATCCCAGACCCAAGGCTACAGAAACCAAGGCCAAAGCACCTAAGGTACCTACCCGGGGAGTTGCTACAGCTACACTGATGTCCACATAGTCCCTGTACACAATCTCTTTGGTCGTGTCATCAATTACTAAAAGAAAAAAAAAAAAAAAAAGAAAGAAAGAAAAAGCCACGTTACACATGCAGTACCCAAAAATCAAAAGCTCAACAGACCAGAAATACCCACAAACTATAACAACTTGCTCAACTATAGAAAGTGAGCCCTCACTGCTTCTGCGGGAGAAGTATCAGGTAATACAGGAAGGAACTATAGTACATAGAGGTCAGTGCCACTCAGACATTGCCTTGATTATTCTCCTCCTCTGGGTTTGAGCAAACACCTCTGACACTCACCAGGAACTGCACTGCACCTACAGCAAAAACTACACCAAGCAGCAGGCTCAGCTTTCTTTGGGCTGACATCTAGCACTCACAGCCCCAGCCCCAGCCACCCTTGCTAATAGGACACTTGGCAACATGTACTTTACCTACGTAAGTGGCATTAGCAACATCAGCAACAGCCTAAAGGACTTTGTCCTCTCTTCACCTTATATTTGACTTGCTTATCCATGCCAACAGCTCTGCCTTGGACTGGGCCACCTGCTTTTGCCCACTCTGGCACTTTCATTGGTAAGATGTGCGACTCACAGTGATGGTCACCACTCACCTGCATTCACAACAGGCTGGTCCTGCAGAGCAAAAGCTGAAGCTTTCACAAAAGCTGACATGAAACCTAATTTCAGGTTGTGCTTTTTCAGGAAAGGATCCTTGTGTACAGCTCTCATCTCCCGGATGTTGCTGCAAAACATGTTACAACAGTGGTCAGCAGGGAGTCCAAGAAAATGTCTGTCCATTTTCTCACTCTGTAACAGATCTCAGTGCCATCCCAAGGACTGCAAACTTGCACTACCGAATGGCAAACTTCCAGCGTCCTGAAAAATCATTTAAATGGTGTAGATGAAATGGGCTGATGGTTGCTCCAAAGCCCCTGCCAAAAGATCTAACGGGAACTGCTCCTGGACCCTAAACTCAACAGGATAGGTTTACAAGGCTTGTGCTGCCAGACACAAAAGCAAGATGTGGCATGGTATATTTCCTGCTTAGACTTGATAAAGCTGCAAATACTTCTGCTGAAACTCTGGAGCCACCACTGATACCAAGTGTGGCACTGCAGAAAGCAAATCCAGATGCATCTGGATTGAATGAAAAACACAGGAAAAAAAACGATGAGAAGATGCAGGTATTGACAGAGGTAAAAGACTTCAACCATTGCACAAGCCCAGTGCCAGAGAGTGCAATGACATCTCTGAAACCCCACTCTTTGACTTTGGGAATTGAATGAATATGAAAGAATTCTTCCCAGATGCTACGAAGCCAAGTGCCAGCTCTGCCACAGTCTTCAAGCAGGTAAACCCTGTTCTCTCCCTGCTTATGTTTATCAGAGCTGAGAACGTTTACAAAAACTAAATGAGCTCTGCCTATTCTAGGCTAATACAGATGCTGTGTTGGTTCATCTCTCCTGATTCCAGAGACCTCAAGTCTTTGAAGAGACGGTGTCAGCAAGGGGCAGGGGTCTCTGTGGTTTAGAGTGTTTGTTTTCCTGCACCTAACCTTGTTTAGGGCTAGGATTACTGCCCAAAGACATTAGTGCCTCCCAAGACACAAGGACTGCAGCAATGAGGACAAGGTTTGCTATAAAAGTGACTCATTATGGCTTACTCCTTTCAGATGCTGACCCCCAACGGGAAGCAGGAGGCCCAAGCTCAGACCCTCATGAGTCGTCAGCACAGCAATCAATCCAAACCAGATTACCAGATGCAATGAGAGCCCGAGGCCAGCGTAAAGCGACACCTCAATGAACCTCAGAGAGGAGATAACGCTGAAGCACTTCCCCTCCAATCAAGACTATTTTGCCAACCTTATTGTTCTGAGACCCAAATATTTACATGTTTTGTCTTAAGGAGTGGAATAGGATTTCAAAAGGCAATTTGATTTGGGCACAATTTCCCCCTAATGCACTGTAACATAAGCTGCCCACCCTCAAAGCCATTAGAGTGCTCAGTCCATGCAAGCACTTGAGTAAGAAGACCCCCACCTGCCAAGAGGGGAGGGAGGACCTTGGTCAGTGTCTGGAAAGCTGAACCATCTGACAACAAGGGCTGCAGACGTGTGCAACGCTCATTTGAGAAGCTGATGAGCTCTGGGGAACTATCCCATGGGTGGCCAAATATGCCCACCTGCAAAAGCAGTAACCTGGCAGGTGCTTCTGGTGTCTCCTAATAGCCACTGTCCAGTTGATAGTATTCACTCATGCTCATCTGCTCAACGTCTACTAGCCCTCCACTATGAACCACATAGATGAGGAACTGGGCTGCCCCTTTAACAAGCAATAGATGATTCCGGAGGAATGAAAGTCCATCAGGAAGCCATGCACCCCTCCTGCTGCAACACCAGCACAGCTCTGATGAAAATGCATAGGTCAGGGAAACATCTAAGGAAGAGGTGCCAGAAGACACTGTTAGTCTTTCCAAATGCAATCAGCACGGTCTCAGCTGCTATTTAAAGATGACTGCCTTCACGTATTTCTACTAGCAAAGGTTAAAAACAACAGGTCTGCTCTTCACCTCATATCGATCTCATTGAAAGTGGTCAGCATGGCACAAGTGTTCTGAGCCTCCTTCAGCCGCTGGGCGATACGCTGACGCATCCTATTCATTTTCACCTGAAAATGAAAAAGAAATAAGCAGAAGCTGCCTCAAGTTCATGCAAGAGGCAAAACACACAAGAAACAAAAAAGGCCCTTCTTGCTATCTGGTTGACCAGTAAAATGGCTAAAGTTTTCACCTCAGGTCTCCTTGAAGAAGGAGAGCAGCACGCTGAGAAGTCGGTTGCCCACCTTGTCTAAAAGTTCATTTGAAATGCAGAACTGAAATGCATCACAGTACAACTGCTCTGACCTGCACGTTTCTCAGAAATGCCAAGCACAGTCAAATTTCCAGCATAAGGCTAGTATCAGAGCAGCAAAACAGCTGAGAAAGCAGACTGCTCCATCAAGTATTCTTAAGAAGGTACAAGATAGCTGTAGCACCCTCGGCCCTTTGCTGAGGGCTTGTGTACAGAGCAGGCAGATCACGTGGAGCTGTCTGTGCTCAGTCAGCAGAGCTGAGAACGAGACTTTTGCCTAGAAAGACCAACATGACATCAGACCTGGCTCTCTTCATGCCACCTCCAAGTGGTCATCTTATGTAAAGCATTTCCCAATCTGTCACAACCCTGACAAGCTGGGTGTGAACAGATACATACAGATCCATTCAGCAAGTTCACAGGTTATGCCAAAACAAGTCATCACCCATAAACAGAAGAACCAGCAAGGCCCCTATTCCCACAGCTTACCCTATGCTCAGATCTGGCACCTTTGCTGGGCACTGCCTCCCCAGGAGGGGCTGCCACTGGAGCTGCAGCCGGCTTCACTGCAGACACTGAGGAGTAAAGAAGACATCAATCAAAAAGGAAAACCAGGGGCTGAGAGCAATGCCCTGAGGGACAGAAGGCCCGTTTGAGCCACTTGTTTAGGATGCCAAAGCAGCTTTGCATTGGCTGGGCAGACTCAGGCACAGCTGAGTTCTCCAGACAGGTGTATGTAGGGAGGCCTCCACTATACGTGCCAGTTTGTTGGCTTTAACCTTACCAACACTCCCCATGGAAAAGAGGCTTTAAAATAAGAGAAAGAGGCTCTTGCCTCACCTGGTTTGCTGTCAATGGGCTGAGCTGACACAGGTGGCACTGGTGGCATTGCAGTGGGAATTGGTGCTGCAGCAGGAGAAGGAGGAGCTGCAGCTACAGGTTCAGGTGCTGCAGGAGGAGGAGGAGGGGCTGCTGCTGGTTTGGCCTTGGCAGGAGCAGCTAAAAGAAAAGGAAGAACAATTATTATAAGAGAAACCACAGCTTCTACTGCCAGGGATCCCTGAGCCCAACTAATCTGACAGAAGTTAATCCTCTAGCAGATTGCCTTTATACATGGGGAGCCACCCCATGTAGATTTTATCTCATCAACACCCTCGATCTCCTCACTGCGCAGAAGACTGGATACTAAAGAGGGTGGAGAAAGAAGATATGTTAGGGGAATTCTCAGATAATTTTAGCTTAGTACTGCAGTCTCCTCCAGAATAACTAAAAGGCAAGTTTCCCTCTCAGAAAGACTGCAATTATGTTGTTGTTTTTTTTTTCCAGCACGTCACTGTCTTCAGAAAAAAAACAAAAAACTGGTTGAAGTGGGAAGGTAAGTGCAAGTTAAACCCTGAACTTACCTCCAGTTTTCCTGAGTTTGAACAGAGGTGTCCCTCCTTCCACTTTGCCACCATCAGGTACCAAAAGGGCTTCAATCACACCAGCTGCTGGGGCTGGAACTTGCACTGATGTCTGTAAAAAGGAAAAAAGTCTTTAAATTCTCCCAAATACTGAATGAGGAATGAGTGCCCAAGCAAAGATGCTAATAGGCACATGCATTGTAGTCTGGCACAGAGAGCAGCTCTGTCCTGCACCATTTCCACCAGTTTGCATGCCCTCCAGCAGGGTTTTGTGCCAACACTTACAAGTGTGGGAGATGCTGGCAGTAGATCATATAGTCTGATCTTCCTGCTTCAAGGTACAATGCAGAACTGACCTACTGCCAGCATCTTCCTGACAACTACACTGGAAAAAGAACTTGGCAGGGAGTTTCAGCACAAACTTCAAAGCCTAAGAGTATTTTAAGGGGTGAGTAAATTTAAAGGCTAAATTTTAAATAGCCTGAAGATACCAAATTGCTCTGCAGATTTCTCCTGTTTAAACACAAACAGGTTTCCAAGGTTAGAGCACCCTAACAGGAGGGAGTGAAATTGTAGTTCCTACAAACATCAGCTCCACTGGTGTTTAACCAAATGTATGAGGAAGGAAGGAATTATCAAGCAACTCTCACTTAAGGTACAGTCTGCTTTCACAGTAAATGAGAAAAGTCTGTCCCTGTGAAGTGAGCAAGAGAGACAGGCAGGATGTGCAGGCTCAGCTGGAGAGGAGCCATACAAGGTACTCACTAGAGAACCAGAAAAAGTTTTGGTCCAGAGAACTCCTACCTTGTCTGTTTCAATCTCACACACCACTTCATCTTCCGCCACTGTGTCTCCAACAGCTGAATGATAGATATGAAGACCACTGTGAGGAAGGAGGTGTGCTCCAGCCTCCCCTCTTAACCCACAGCAGTTTCCCACTAACCCAGAATTTTCTCACCCCAGTTTTCCACATGTTCTATAGAAAAGTGTAACTCAAACTATCTACCGCATAGAGTCCAATTCCAATTTAAACATCTCTCTTCATCCAACATTACTCAGGACAGAGGAACTGAAGCAGTAATTGCAATTCTTACTCCGCAGGAGAACTGTAATTAACCTTAACTGCCTTGTTTGTCACAGACTGAAGAATATAAAATGGTCAGCCAGTTTATTACAGTCCATCCCCGAGCTGTCCAGTGCAGAAGAAATGGTACTGAGAATTGCAGGGAAGAGGCAACTACTTACCTTTCTCCCACCTGACATCTCCTTCTGTGACTGACTCTGCAAAAGCTGGGGTGTTCACCGTAATCACGTCATCCCCTGTGAGAGAGACAGACAGATAGACTTGAACGCATTCAGAGCTCAAAACTTTTGGCACCCCTTCATTCTTGTCACCAGGACTCTAGGAAAGTGAGTGGACAAACACTCAAACGTTGACCTTCTCCTTGCCTCAGTATTGATTAAGATTTGAACATGAGAGAAAATCTCACCTGATTGTAAGTTGTAAGTCACAATGTGACAGAAAAAGCAGACAAAATCTGTAGGGCTCAGTGCCAACGAAGTGTGACAGCAATGAATTTAAACCCAGGGTGGAAAAGGCAGCTTCAGCTGTTGTTAGAACAGCAACAGGTAACGTGAGAGTCACCCCACTGACTCCTGCCTCTTTACTTACTATGTACTGCTGTGGTTCTGAAGTAACGGACAGTGAAGACACTGGAGCTATTTACTCTGCAGAGAGAAAGAAAATAAGATATGAACACAGAATAAGAAGCAAGTTCCTGTGGAAGCTGCCAGCACCAGTCTCAAGCTCAAAATTTACATTTGCTTGTTTAACAAATCTGAAAGCTGCTCAGCTGTTCAAATGTATTTGTTCAAAAGGACTCCCACTTACCTGATCGAGGGGCAAAAATCCAACTAAGAAGCATGGAAACAATTCAGTAGTGCTCTCAGAAATGCAGCGTGAAGTGACATCTACAGAATTTTAATTTACAGAGACATCCCAACATATCTGCTGTGTTTTAAATACTGGTAAAAGGTTGACCTAATCAGCCTACTGCATGCCTAGGATGTGATCACAGGAACCATTTTTTACCTCTAAAAAAAGTCTGAGGAAGAGAAAACACCATCAAATGGCAATGGCAACACATCTAAGAGACAACTGTTTCCCTCCACCATTCCTCTTCACAGGGAGCTGGCACAGATGTTTTTTATACCTGTGGATACTGTATTTGGAAACTTGAAGCAAACGTGCTTTAGCATTTCCTCTAATACAGGCTGCTTGGTGCAAGCAGACCAGTGTATCAAGCTCTTATGGATGCACTCTTAAGGTTAAAAAAAAAAAAAGTATTTGTGGAAATGACGAGACCATCTCAGTAATGCAGACCTTGTCCTATGAACAAGAGCTCCCTGAGCCATCCCACTTCTGCAGAAGACCACCTCTTCATGTGTCCAACAGAAACCCTACTGGGAGGCTACCACAGAGCATTCACAATCATAAAAACAAAGGGAAGAAATTGATTAACCACTGATTTCTTCATTCCTGCCCATCCTACCCTGACATCTGGTTCCAGACAGACCTTATTTTGTTGAAACATAGCACAGTTCCTGACCTGCAAAAGCCAGAGAACCCAAATTTTTTTCCTCCGTGCTCCTCAGAAATGCGCAAAGATTTTCTGACAGCTGACTTTATTCTGCCTTCCAGCTTCCAAACGTAATCACGGTTAGAGCCCCTGCATATCACAGCTCTCCTATGGACACTTACATGAGCTTCCTGCTGTCGATGTAGGCCAGTCCCTGGCTGCCAGCCACACCTGTGAATGAGAATGGTGTTACCCACAGGAACATCACCCAGTCCTCAGGACTGCTAAAACCTCAGTTGTGGTGAGCTATCCCCACCAACACAAAGGGATTCCTAGCAGGAGAAAGTGGCAATCCCCTAAGAGGTGCTCTCTAGAACTCTCACAATTGCATGGAACAGTAAGGATGAAAAATGCCTTGAAAATGGGGTATAGGACAGAGCAGTGAGTCACTGCCACCCCTCTTCTCTCTTCACCCACTGACCCAAGAACAAGTCTGCTTCATAATTCAAAATGGGGAAGACGCTTGCACAGCTTCTCAGGGTTTTCTAGGTATCAGTGACCCCTTGCCACACTGCTCACATGCCTTGACACAGCAATTTTTATTACTTACTGAACTCCTTCCTTTGCCTCTTTCAGGGCACTGGGCCTATTTTCAGACTGATCTTAAAGAGAATCAGTATAGCAATTGTAGAACGTAATTATCTCAATTACACAACATCAAAAAGAAGCAGCATTTCTCCACATGATCTTTAAGAAAGGTAATACAATATTGATACCATCCCCAACTGAAAAGCTAATAACACTGGAACTCTATAGCCAGGAAAGATAAGCAGATTTAACACATTTCTCAAAGCAGACTCAAAAGGAAGTGATATAATCCCATACAAAGGTAGCACAGCTTTGAGCAAATGCAGTTTAAACACCAGATGACTTCATGGTCATATTCACTCTGACATTTCAGTTAACATTCACCCAAATTTTCAAAGCAGTATATCAGAGAGCTGGTCTCTGCAACAGCAAATGTTTTAAGCATTACAATGCTTGAAATACAGCAGTGCTGTTGAGAAATCTTTATCTTGGGTGGATGGATTGGGTGGCATTTACACTAGGCAAGAGAGGCACTCATATGGGAACACGTTTCTTCATTGTATGATTGATAGAGATAACTCTTAATAAAACCAATTATCAACATCCAGAAGCAGCTCTGCCTAGGCAACTTGAAGTTAAATACAAAACATCAGACTTACCAGACAGGGAGCGCCTTGCCAGAGTACAGTTGCCCTGTCAGAGAGAAGAAGTGTCAGTACTACAAAAAGGCAGACCCAACCTAGAGGGACTTTGGTTTTCCTAAGAGACCTGGACCAGAGAAGGGCTCCACCACTCCCACAGTCAGAGAACCTAGCACTTAGCACCTATTTCTTGGTTGTTCAAGGCTAGAGCCTTTGAACTCCAGAAGGTCACAATTTCCCTCGACAGCCTAACTCCTTCTGCCTTCAGTGAGCTGGGGACTCCACCTCCTTGTGACCTTTTGCTTCATACCCAGTAATCATTGACCACCTTTCACTGGCACCAAACCTGCAGATCTGGAGAACCAAAACATTCTTCACAAGCCATAGGAAAATACCACTATACTCACGACTAAAATGTAATTGACGATGGTTTAAACAGCTCAAAGTGTCCTAATCCAGCAGCAAATACAGAAGGTAAAAATTAGATGTCATTCAGAACATCTGTTTCAGGATGGAGGTTTATGTAGAAACCCCAACTTCAGTATCACCAGAGCAAGAAAAATGGGATACAGTTGAATACCAAAATAATGTCTGGAGATGTGCGTCACAGACAGCAGAAACATCAAGGACCAAAGAGATATTTAATCTTGTGTCCTATCAGCTACAGGACTGAGTGGTATAACATACTAAAATACATTCAACAAACACATCATCAAAACTATTCATTGTTCTGAAATCGGCCCCTTGGCAGTTCAATTATCCAAACTCAAGGATGGGTTTGGCTTCCCAGATATTAATGTGCAGTCAATTCAGTTGTCTATGGGCAGCTCGACATGGCTGCAAATCAGCAGTGCAGAGGATGCACAGCCCAGCTGCTGTGCCAGCTGGGATCCAGCAGAGCCCATCATCTGCAGCATCACTCCATGCAGGAGCCCACCTTGAGCCCAACGTCCTAGACACGAGATTCTGCCAAACCAGCAGGGCATGTGGAGAAGGGAGAGAAAGGTGTAGCACCATCCTGAGTGCTACACAGCTTAGCCTCAGCTCAGCACTGCTAGCATGGATCCAGTTCATGTAGAGACAGTCCTAAGCCAGGATCACTAAGACAAACTTCCTGTTAACTCCATCTGGTTGTGTGCCTGAAGCACCTCAGCATGTGCCAGCACCTGCACTGATCAAATCCTCCTCAATTTCTGTAATGTCTCAGATAATACTGAAGTTAATCTCAAATAAAATATCAAGGAATACGAGCTCCCCTCTGTCCGTTAATGTTTTCCTGGGTACTCTATAAAGTTGTAAAGGTAATCCGAGCATCCCAGACAGTAACTCACTAAGAAGGAGTACAGAAAAAAAGTTTAAAAGGTCTGTGCTAAAGTAAATGGCTGTGAGAAAACACATCTGCAGCTCTCTTCCAGGAGCAGCACCAAGCCTGTGTGCTACAGTTGCTGCAAAATAAAGAAAAAATGGCATCGCTTTGCCCTACCAAGAAGGGAGAGAAGAGCTCTAACGGTCCGAGAAGCTGTAAAGACACTGAGACGTTCTCTGCCTTCTGTTCTGCAGAACTGCTGTGCACCCACCCCTAACCACAGTGTGCCAGCACATGCAGCTCTGAGAGATAACTGGGTTTATTTCCCGATCCCTTTTTTCCTGAAGGAATCGCTGTGATTGTACCTGTTCCTGAAATCACCTGGCTAAGTGTGCCACGTGTCAGACCTTTGGTGAAATAGGAAAACTGTAGGTATCACCTGCTGGTGTTAGCACTCCGGGTCAGTATAAAGAAGCAGTGTTCCCTTGGAGAAACAAGTCTTGTTCTAATTTGCTAGTGACTCACACAAGTGATTAAAACTTTCCTTACACATGACTTCTCAGAATTGTTTTTACGCTGCTGTTATGTGAAAGTGACCCCACCACGTGGCATCTCAGGCCACACCTTAAAGAAGCTGTCACCTTCTAGCAGGCCACCACACATACAAATCAACTACAGCGTATGTCTGCTAAGACAACAGCCTGCCTGCCTGCAAACCTCTTCTGCAGTAGTGGAAACAGGGAGCAGGTCAAGGCACGACCCTACTTCAACAGGAGCGTGCAGCCCATTGCACAGAACCACAGTGAGAGCCTAGTGTGGAGCAGCTCTGACAGCAGCAATGATTTTGCCAGCCCTGGCTTCTGCAAAGCAATGCGGCTGCTGCTTTACTAGCAAGGATGGATGCAAAGCAACGCTGTACACAGAAAACCCACCGTGTGTTTTTAACGCAATTATATATAGCACAGCAAGGCAGATGCAAAGATAGGAGAGAGATAACAATTCACAGTGGGTATGGGATACAGTTACTAAGACAACAGGCTGACAGCTCTTCTAGCATGTGGAGAGGATCAGTGAGGAAGGAAGTTCTTAATAAACTCTTCCCCAGAGAAAACTCGAGGACTTCACCGCCAAAGTACGAATGACAGCTCCCCATCATATCATCTCTCTTCAGAGCCTCTTGCTCCTCCTAGGACTGCCTTGGGTCACCCTTAGCCACTACATCCAACTTGTCTGGGCAGGAATCTCAGTGACACCTGCATGATTTCTACTTGATGTATGAACACAGACCCTTTCTTCTTCCCAAGCATTAAACCCAGCCGTCCCCTCCCTTCGCGTGCTGTTTCCTGCTGACTTCGCCGTTCTTCCATTCAGCTGGACACTTCTGAATTTTGTCCACGTCTGTTGTTTTCACTTCTCCCAGCAGAGGCCTGCCACGCTCCAGCATTCCTTTCTACAGTTTCCCCAAGCCCCATTTTATCTCCACATCAGCACTTACTCCCCACATCCCTACTCCAACAGATGTCAAGCTGCTACTACCTCCTTCACCTCTCAGCATACCGCTTTCCTACACCTCAAGCAGGCTAACCACAACTCACTGCCCACCTGCTGTTTAGCTGTGGCCTCTCTCCACGCAAACCAGTTTTGAAAAAGTCTGTATTCTCCATCTGCCTCTCCTCCCTGTTCTGCATAATTACACAGCACCATAACTGCTGATAAAAAAATAACTATTATTAAAACGCCACTTAAACAAGCACGGTAAGTCACGTGTCACCACAAATACACGAGCACGGTTATGAACATAACCATACACACGCAGTTACAAACCGCTTACAGCGCACCGTACACACGTGCACGTGTGTATCGTGTGCATAAGGCCGGGCACAGCCAACAGCCCATCTGCAACTCCCGCACCAAAGAGGAAGGGAATCGCAGAGGAAAGAAGGGAAGAGCCGAGGGGAGCGGCCGAGCCGAGGGCTCCCTCACAGTCACGGCTCCTCCACCACGGCGGACAGCTCTCCTCGCCGCCGGGACTCAACACCGTGGCCGCGCCACCGGCGGTGCTCCCGCCCCGGAGCGGCGGCGGCGGCAGGGCCGAGCCGGGCGCGTCCCGGTGTCCTTGGCGCCGCCGAGCCCGCTCGCCCAAGCGCCGCGGCCGCCCGCCCCTCGCCCTCCCCGCGGGCGGGCCGCGCCGGGCCGTACCTGCCGGAGGGTGCGCACCGAGCGGCCCAGCGCCCGGCCCAAGCAGCGCGACCGCCACAGCAACAGCATCGCGGCGGCGGTGGCGGCGGGAGGAGCTGGAGGGCGGACACCGGAAGCAGGCCCGGCGCGAGCCGGAAGTGCGCAAGGCCGCACCAAGCGCCCCGGCTGGGGGGGCTGCGGGGCGGGGAAAATTGTTGCTATCTCGCGGGCCGGCTGTCGAGCCCCGCCTAAGAGGTCTGCCGCTGACCGGGGTCGGCGGACGTGTGTCCGGCTCTGAAGTGCGGCTGGGCTGCCGGGGCTGGTGTTCAGCTGGGTCTGCACGGGCGCGGTTCCTGGCTGTTGGTGGAATCCGGGTGTGGCTTTCTGCAGGGTAGCTGTTCTGGTGGCCTTTCTGCTCACCTTGCTGCGTCCTCCCATCGGGCTCCCTTAGGACGGAGCTGCTGCAAACGTCAGTTTGATTAGAAATGGGCAAGGAGGTCACCTCACAGCTACGGGGAAATAAGCCTGGGAAAAAACAAAATGACAAACCACGCATAGAAACAAGCAAACAAAAACAGGCAAAAAGATGTAAGTAGGCTTCATTGGAAAGGAAGATAGCAGGTCACGGAGAATCTAGCGTGACCTGACGTGATGCAATGAAGACAGGGCCAGGCTATTTCAGTGGTGCCCAGTCCCACTCCTAAGACATGGTCCATGTTTTGAAAATGTCTGAGAGTGCCCCAGTTACCTTCTGCTTTCTGCCTACTTCCAGGCAAGAAATGGTTGTTGAAATAAAATGCAGAGAACTTACTGCAGTCTCTGAGAAGTAGCCCAGGAAAGCCAGAACTCTGTCTGGCAATCAGCATCTCTGAAGGTTATACACACATCCTTAATTTAGCAGTTGGTTAATAATACATCAGTGGTAAACTGCAACCTTCAAAATAGTCTCCTAAAATAAATTTGCAATGAATATCCTTGGTAAGATTTTCAAAAAAAGATTGAAGAAAAATCAATAGGGTGTTGTCTCTGAGGCTTCAAAGGCATGGTGACTGCTTTAAAACAAGGCAGCTGTGCCAGAAAGGCTCTCTGCCAGGGGTTTCTCTGCAGTTTGTCTATAGAGGGCTGAGACCCTTAAGCAGGATTGCCTGGTGTCAACTGCTTTTAACCACAGCCACCTGCCTACCAAATGAATAAAACAAGCATCACAGTATTTATGAAGTACATGGAGGCGAGATAGATGGCAACCTGGAAATGCAGAGGCAATTTGGTTTTGACTAGCTCCAGGAGTTCCATCTGCTTTCGGCCTCCCACACTAAATGTGAAGCAGCTCCATCCTGGAGCAGAGGTTGGGATGTGCTGGTGGTAGGAATATCTCTAGAGTTCCCTACAGTCAGCAAGGTACTGACTTTTGCTGAATGTCCCAAGTTGGAAGGGACCCATAAGGATCATTGAGTCCAACTTCTGGCTCCATATGGGACCACCCAAAATTCAAACCCTGTGCCTGAGAGCATTGTCTGAATGCTCTTTGAACTCCATCAGCTTGGAGCTACGACCACTGCCCTGGGGAGCCTGTTCCATGCCCAGCCACCACATGGTGAAAAGCCTTCCCAACTGTTTCCTGTATTGTGGACCCCTGGCATCACCACAGTAGGGAACATCAGAAGCACCTGGGCACCTTCAGCAGGAACTTTGTGCACCTGAAGCTGCAGGCCATGGGTACCGCTTGCCTCTGGCTGTTGTATTTATGTCATCTCATGAATGATTAATTGTGTTGGGTCCTAGATGGATGCTGTCAGATCAAATTGCAGTTTCCCAGCTCTCTCAAGGTTGTGCTAGTTGGTAGGATGATCGTACAGTGTTGCATGGAGGATGTTGGATGGAGCTCTCTGCTCCAGGGACTGCCTCCTCATGGGCCTCAGCCTCTCAGCTGCCACAGCACGGCTGAGCTGCTGAGCCTGACAGGCACTGCTTAGTGCTCTGCCATGATGGATATGGGGAACTGATGGTCTGCTCAGCCTAGTGCTGGTGATGTCTCAAAAGCTGATTATTTGACATTTTTGTCTGTCTGAGGTATTCTGCTCAAGGTTGAAGCTCTGCTTTAAGTTCCAGATGTCCTTTTTATCTCTGATAAACAACCTTCCCGAGATGGGATGTTTCTCTTCAAAGATTCAAGACTGTCATAAATTAGACCCATAGGGACAGCATCCTTGAGATGAGGGCACAAGTCCAAAAGAGGAACCAATCAGAAGAGACTAAATGTCCTTGTGCCCAAATACAGATAAAGTGAGGAGTGGGATGCCTCCCCAAACAATCACTGAAGACCCTTGCACAAGCACAGAAGATTCAAATATGTTATGTAACCTTATACTTACATAAACCTATGAATATGTAATGGATAGGTGTCACTTATGTATTAGGTAGGCATATAGTGAAAAATTTGACTATAAATGGAAGCCAGCATAAAGACTCAGAGCACTTGATTTGTGGGAATATTCCACCTTGTGCCCTGCCCAGAATAAAGCGATGTCTCCTCTCCAAACACTCGTCCTTTTGAATGTGTTTTGGGAGATACAGAATCAACAACATTGTTATCATTTCTGTAAGCCTGGGGGACGCTGAGGCAGGTGGCCAGACCCCTGGATATCCATCTGCATATTCAGGAGTTGTTCCCAGCTGGTTGGCTGCCTCTGGCCACCCCACTCCCTCTTTATAGGACATGAGCATAGCAGGAGGACTTGCTGGGTGGCTTCTCCAGCATCCTGCAGCACCCAGCACACATCCTGCACCTTGGCAGCCCAGGTGAGTGGGGCACAGAGAGGCACGCGGCTTGGGCTGGGGCTCCTCACTAGTGGCAGAAATGGGACGGCTTGGGAAAGCTGTGGGATGACAGGCTGCCCAGTGCATGGTGCTCCCAGAAAGAAGCGGATGGGAAGCTCTGCGGTGTGGCTGCTGTCTGGGGAGGACATACCTGCTAGCTTCTCTGGGCATCTTCATTTTCCTCCTTGTTTTTTTTCTTCAGTTAAAAGGAGCATCTGTTTCTTTTTACTATTTTGGAAGACTGCACTGGTAAAGGCTGTAGCAGGAGCAGGAATGGGAGCACCCAACTGTGAACTGCAGGGAGAGGACCCCGTTAGTGGGAGCAGTTTACTTGGGCCAGGACATTGGGCCAGTCTGGATACAGATTGATGCTGGAAAGCCCCTCACTTTTCTCCCATCCTCCAGCTGAGTGGACTTCCCTGTGTGGAAAGTCTGAAGAATGAATGAGATATATATGTACCTTGCATTTGCTGTGTGGCTTTACCATAGGCAGCTGCTACTCTGAGGAGCAGTGTGTGGGTGAGGGTGAAGCAAGCTGTGAAAGGGATGAGCAAGAACTGCCGGCAGCCGGGCCTCATGCAGACCTTGGGCAGAGCAAGTAGCCACACTGCTGGGGAAATGGAAACCTCGTGGCTGGGAGGGAGGGGAGGCTACACGGAGAACAACAAGTGCTGTCAGGCAGCTGGGAAAATGGTTTATTACAGATAGAGCAGCAGTAGAGGATCCAGAAAGGTGCGACAGAGGAGGGGAAAGAAAAAATGGTCTACCAAAATGATGGGACAGTGCAATTTACAGGGAAGACAAGCCCGAGGACCTGCACTGGATTGATGTGTAGTGGTCTGTGATTGCTCTCCCGAACATCAATCTGGAATAAAGAGCTAATTGATAACAAGCGACCTGCTGTAAGGAGTGAGTGGAGGCTTTTTTTTTTTTTTTTTTTAACACCACTCAGTAACACAGAGGAGGACTTACTGTAGAGAAAAGTCATGGGGACAGGAGATTAACAGCACTGAAAATGATCAGACGTATCTGCATATAGGTGAAAGAATCTCAGGTCCTTTAAAGATGGCTCAAAAAGGCATAAACCACTTCAGGCATGCAGAGCTGATGCTAATTAATGTGGTTGGTGAGGCAGCATCCCATAGGGATTGTTACTCTTTAACGGACCAGGACATGAGCTTTTGCTATTCCTGTTTAAATGGTCTCACAGCAAGCAAGAGGAGGGGTGGCTGGTTGCCTGCACTCAGTGTGACAATTTTAAGCCTGAGGCTGCTGGCTCAGGAATTCTTCTCTTCCTCAGTAATCCCCATCCCTTTTATTCTCTGTTTTGACAAGCCCTTAGCAGCACTATTCCAGCATGTCCTGCTAGTAGCGGTCATACTGTGCTTTTTCTGCTCCTAGCCCCTTGCTGTGCCCCTTCCCACCACCCCAGCATAGGGGGATGGCAGATGCTGTTCATCCTTATGCCCTCAGGGCTTCCACTGCTCCATGCTGTGAATGCCTTCTGTAGAGCTCTGGCTGCTGTCCTTATTCCTGGGCACCCTCACAGTGCCCAGTGGCAGCTGCAAACACCTTTGCCTAGGTGCACCTAGGGGGGGAAGGCTCTATCTGCTGCTCAGTGCCCTTGTACCACAGTCCACGAGCTCAAAGGCGACTCTTGCCAAAGGTGATCTCCCTTTCTGCTTATCACTCTGAGTCTATTCCCCACGCATCTGAGGCTCCTGTTACCTGGGAGCAGGGGAGAAATTGTGGTCAAGGCACAGTAAGATGGATCTTTAACCCTTCTGGGGCAAAGATGTGGTGCAGAGAGCCCTCACTGCTCGGCACATTCAAGGCCCAAACCATTGGAAGTGGACTCTAGGCACCACAAATGCCTGCTAGGAAAATCTGTCATGTGGGCATGCATGGAGGGTAACTGTATTTGGTTCTGCCAGGTGATACTTTACTCTTTCTTCAGCTCTGAATCTCTAGCTGACAGAAGCATCGCCGGGAACGCCTGCCAGTCTGTCCCTGGAAATGATCCCCTACCAGTTGCAGGGTAGCTCACTGGTGCCCAGGCAGAAAGAGGACACGAGGAATGGCAGGTCTGCCCCCGCCCAGGACAGAGGCTGTGTTGCCACAAAGCACCACCAAGGGATGAAAACAGAACCCTGTTTCCAGATGGACCCTCTGTTGCCTTCCCCTAGCTCATCCCTCATGTCACAACTGCTCAGCCACACAGCAGTTAGCAGGAGCCTGGACCCCTGCACCCATTTCCCTTCCTCTGCCGTGGAGCCGCCCCAGGGCTATGAACTTGGTGTGCCTCTCAGAGAAGCAGCACAAACCCTGGCTATCACCAGAACCTGTGGCCCCGCTCCTGTGCCCTGTGCAGCTGATGGGGAGCAGCTCTCCAATGAGTACCTACAAGCCAAGAGGGCTAGAGTGGAGAGCATCATCCAAGGCATGAGCATCCCTCCAGCCCACCAGGGCTTGGAGGGAGGATTGGGGCAGGGCAGGGAGAGAGGCAGGGAAGTGCCCCACCGGGGCAAGAGGAAGCCGAGGGTACCTCAGCAGCAGGGAGCGGGAGTGGCTGGGCAAGGGGCACCTGCCACGGGCAGCCCCCACACAGCAGAGTGCCAGCAGCTGAGGGAGCAGCTCTGCTTTCTAGAGCAGCAGCTGAGGTGGCTTCAGGAGAGGTTCTCCCAGGTCTGTGACTCTGGGGATGCTGCCCAAACCCAGGAAGGTGCCGAGGAAGTGCAACTGCTTCCTGGAAAAGCTGGAGACAGAGTGGGCAGGGATGGTGTTGCCACCACCCACCATCCACACACAGCCACTCTCTGGGAGAGCATCCTGGAGGTGGATGGGCCCACTACAGGGGAGAACGAGGAAGGCAGAGGCAGTGCAGGCATCCTGCCCTCAGTGGCCAGGGTGCTCTCTCAGGCCTTGAAACACGAGCTGGCTGGGATGACGTCCCGTGTGGTGGACTCCGTCTTGAAGACTGTGTGGCCAAAGACAGCCAGCCACCTCCTACAGCAACGGCTAGAACTAGGGCCAGATGCCAGGGGAGAGTGTTTTCCTGCTGGGAAAGGCAGAAAACCACTTGCTAAGGCACCCTCCCTGAGCACACTGGGCTCACGTCGGCCAGAGGCACCATCACTATCATTGGGGAAGAGCTCTCAGGCCAGATCCTTCAGCCCGGAAGGAGTCAGAAACTTCCGTCAGGCACCCAGTGTGGGTCACAGGCCAGGCTCAGCTGCCCCAGCAGTGCAGGACAGTCAGCTCCTGGGCCAGCTGCTGGTCTACACCCCACACAACCACTGGGGCAGCCCTGCTGCCTCAGAGAATTGGCGCATGGAGCCCGCAGATGCACGCTGGGCAGTCACCAAGCTGCGGCCATTGGCAGTGAGGCCCCTGGGCCCTGACATGGTGGAGGGGAACAGAACACCCCTTACACCTACTCACGTATCCTTTGGGGTAGATGGAGTGGCCTGGCTCCTCAGGGATGCTGATGGGAAAAGCCAACTCTCCACTACTTAAATACTGAGTGGTCAAACACCGGAACAACCTTCCTAGAAAGGTGACTGATGCCCCACACCTGTCAGCATCCAAGGGACATTTGGATAATGTCCTTGTTAATTTGTTTTAACTGTCCTGGCACAGGTTTCTCAGAGGCTGTGGAATCTCCTCCTTGGAGATCTCCAATAGCCACCTGGATGTGGGCCTGGGCACCCTGCTCTGGGTGTCCCTGCTCAAGCAGGACCCAGAGGACCCTCCTCAGCCATCCGGTGACACTAGGCTGTAGGGATGGACTATGACAGACTAGAGCTGCCGCATGCAGGTTTTCCTTGACTCCAAGCCCACATCTAGGAGGCGCTGACTCCTGGCCACCTGAAGAAGGCCAAGCTGATGTTCTTCTTCACCCGCTACCCCAGCTCAGCTCTGCTGAGGTCCTACTTCCTTGACGTGCAGGTAGACCTGCTGTGGGATGCAGGGTGAGATCCCGGGGTGTGGGATTTGGGTGCTGGTTTGTTGAGAGCCCACTTCCCCCACTGTGTCTGGACAGTTCAGCCGCTGCATCAACTCCCAGCTCATCAAGTGGTTCAGCAACTTCCGTGAGTTCTACTACATCCAGGTGGAGAAGTTTGCCCGGCAGGCCCTGCTGGAGGGCGTCGTGGAGGCCACAGCCCTGCGCGTCTCACGGGACTCAGAGCTCTTCCGTGCTCTCAACATGCACTATAACAAGGGGAATGACTTCCAGGTGAGGGGCCGGGGTGTGGGGCACGGGGCCAATTACTGGGGCCCATCTGCTCATCTGTCCGCAGGTCCCCAGCTGCTTCCTGGAGGTGGCAAGCCTGACGCTGCAGGAGTTCTTCAGCGCGGTGCGGGCGGGCAGGGATGCCGACCCCTCCTGGAAAAAGCCTATTTACAAAATCATCTCCAAACTGGACAGCCACATCCCCGAAGTGTTCAAAGCTGCGGGCTGCTCCGAGGAGCTGCCCCACAATTGATCTGCCAGGCAAGGGGCTCCAGAAGGTTTTGGGTAACTGCTGGTGGGGTGGGAGAAAGGCTGGCTGTGCTGGACAAATCCTGGACTTACGGCATCCATCATTCTGTTTTATTTCTGTCCTATAAGACAGCCTCCGTGGGTGAAGTCTACAGTTTGCTCCAGGCATCAGGATGTTGTGCTATACGTTTCATTTGGCTGCTCAGAGGCAGCAGTGGAGACCCATGGAAAGAACACGGAGAGGAAGCCAAATGCCTGGAGCCTGGAAATGGCTGCTCTCCTCCTGGCCCTACTCCAGCTTTCCCCAGGACCTGGGCCAAGCCACCTTTCTCCTCATTTCCACAGAAGCACAGATAAGGGCAAGTGGCCCTTTTTGTTTACAGAGCAGGCAGAGCTCCCAGCAGCGGGCATCGTTTCCTTGGCATGGCTGTCCAAGGCACTATGCCTGCTCCAGCAGCACTCCTCAGACCCTGCCCAAAAACAACACAACAGCATCCAAAGCAAACATCTGGTGAATTCCAGCATTTTGAGAAGCCCATGAGGATGGCTGGCCCTGTCTGGGAGACATCAACTGTTTGTGTCAGCCAGCACAAACAGCCCCTTCCCCGCCTCACCAGTGTCCTGCAGAGGAGCTGAAGCTGGACAGCATGACTTGTGTTGGAAGGTGTCAGGCAGTGCTGGAAGTGCTGCGGGGTGCCTGCTGGGTGCTGGAGCACAGCAAAATGCACGGAGAGGAAAATCGATGCAGCACAAGCAATCCTGCAGCAGGGTGCCTGTAGCTGGATGGCAACACCTCATGGCTGAGCAGTGCAGTGCGGGTGGGCTCCACAGGGGCTGTATTACAGTGGCCCTTGCCATTGTGAGCGGGGTTAGCCACATTCCCTGTCTGGATTTGTATGTTAATTGCTTGAGGTCTGTATGTTGTGCAAACCCAACTCCAAATTTACTCCATCTATTTTTAAAT
Source organism: Meleagris gallopavo (assembly GCF_905368555.1). NCBI lineage: Eukaryota > Metazoa > Chordata > Aves > Galliformes > Phasianidae > Meleagris > Meleagris gallopavo. Next base: position 37,730,588 of record NC_139408.1, on the reverse strand, counting down.
AAATACAGCCTATGTTACCACTTTACATCCCCAGAGATCTCTGTGATAACTTTTTCTCTAAAGCTTTACCCTGGGAATTTCTTGCATTTTGTTGGGAAAGAATAACCCCTTGAGAGAAGAGCTTAGTGGCTGTGCTGTTGATGGTGTGGTACATAGTTTCATGCAGCCTGGTTGTGCTTAGAACACAGCAGGCGGTTTTCTCTTGAAGACAAATGCCTGGCACATGGGGATTTCTATTGGCAAAGTGTGCGTGCTTGTAGGGCTGGGAGAGAGGGAAGAGACTGCACCCACCACCATGGCAACAGTGACCTCCCCATGTGTGAGTGTGCTGTAAGAGTTGCTTTTCCATTTTTCACTAATTATTCAATGAATCAACAGGGGTAGCACGCTCACATCTTGCTGACTCAGTTTTACCTTTAAAGCAAAATCAGCTAATTCTGTATCCAAACATCTGTGATACGTGCATAACATCCCCATTACCACCAGTAGCCATCTGCTCTGGGAACAGTCCTGCATTTCCAATTGCATTCCCAGTCTCTCCATAGCACTGCACACAGTCCACACAGCTAACAACAGCAGATATTGCTGAGCTCTAAATACTGCTGTTTCTCTGCTTCTAGGCTAAGTGGCAGGAGGCAGCCGAGAGAGGGAGATGTAACCACATCCGTGTCCTTAGAGCCCTTAACACTTACTCATGTCCATTATTATGAACTGTAAGAGCTCTCATTACTCACAGAGAGCTAACTGGGGCTTGAGGAAGTCCTTGCTGAATGCTGAGCCTGGGTGCCACAGCAGCCTGGGGGGAACTGACAAGCAATTAAAGATCTTGCCTTATCTTTACTGCTGCTAATGGCCTGGGTCTGTCTGCAGAGCCTGAACTGGACCCTGAGGTTCCCAGCCGAAGCAGAGTTTCTTGGAAAGGACCTTCCTATGGATAACACCCTGGATATACAGCAACTTTCTCCATGCTAAGCCGGTGGCTAATGGTCATGAAATCTCAGCATTTGCTGTCCCGTTATGTGTGCTCTTGCTTAAGAGGTCAGAGGGTAACTTTCACTTTATATATTAATGTCAAACACCATTCCTGGTTTTGCTGTTCCAACAAAACCTGCCCTACAAACACTCTCTGGGACCACTGCCCGTTGCCTACCAAGCAGCTGTAACCGCACAGCAGTAAGTCCAACTGGCACAAGCCAAACGTGGCAGCCCCCTGCTGGTGTTTATTGCTCAGGCTTTTGTGGCTTCCTTTCTTGTTCTATTGGATTAACAAGGATCAGGCTTCAAAGTGCCAGCCTGTAATGAACAGGGTCAATCTTTGTTAATCTTACCAAACAAGAAGCTAAAGGCAGTGGTGAAGTGGAAAGCTTGAAGAGTATGAAAAATACATGACTGAGGAAAAAAATGGAAACTTGAAGAAAAGTATTTTACTGAATTACTGAATGCATGTCATATGTCATTCATAGCTTTATGCAAAGTACAGATATCATTAAAAATACTTTGTATGACTTTACAAAATTGGCTCTGTTAGATATATGACAACATAAACGCACCTACGCATACCTATATCCCTCTCTTTCTATAAAACCAGCCCTCACCAGGCTCTCAGAGGGAAGGCAGCATACCCCACAGCCTAAGACATCTTTCTCCCTTTCTAGCCACCCAGTCTGTAAATAAGAAAAAGAGAAGAAATGAGGACCACCTCTGGAAAGGAAGGTTTGAAGTCAAGGTGAGCTCGTGGTCAGGGGAAACACGAGGCCAGCCCCATGTGTCCACAAATCCACTAGCATCCCCATGGCTGGCAGTGCAATCTGTATTCAAATAAAAATTCCAAAGGCTCTTTTAAATCAAAGAAATAAATAAAATCTTTAGGAACAGTAGCTACAGTCACAAAGAGATAGCGCTTTAGAAATTGTAATTTTAAAGCCACAGCACCCACTTCATGTGAGTAACCATTGCAAGCAGTTCTGAAACACTCATGTTGAGAAGTGTCAGGGGCTATGGCTGTGATCTCAGCAGCACAGCTGATCATCTCAGCTTTGGCAGCCCATGGCCTCAGTGAGACTCCTCAGTGTGTTGTGTTTCTTTTGTGGAAGGCTGGGCCCTAGCACAGCACTGTGAAGCTCGCTCTGAGCTCTGGGTGCTTTTCACTTCACACCTCAAACTTTGGGTAGAAGGCAGGTGCCCCAGAAGAACCACTAGAAAGTGCCCTTTGTACACCTGAGGCTGGCCAACAACAGAGCCACTTGAATGGCACAAACGGCTGCTGAAACTGAGAACAGACAGCTCTGATGTGAGTAGGACCTAGCAGAGCAGCATAGGGGAGCTGGAAACACCATCTTAGTGAGTAGCTGTCCAAGGCTCTTGCCTTTCCGAGCCAGAGTGGGGATGTTTGATTGGTGATAAATGTTCTGTTTCAGGAACATCACGGTGTTTTCATTATTAATTGAAAGTAAAGGAGTGACAACAGTGTACTCACCCACAGGGCAGCACTTAACTGGAGATCTGTGTTATATGTGTGAGCACCTTCTGTCCTGCAACATAATTAGGATTCTGGCAGCAGTGCTTTCTGTGCTTGAATTAGGATCCCAATTGGGAAATCAAATCCTTGAAGATGGTGGGTTTACTTAGGAAGATGCTGCATTTCAAGTTCTAGAAGGAATCACCTCACTTCAGAGGGAATTCTCTCTGAAGAAGTATTTCTGAGCAGCTACAAGGAAGACTGTCAAGAATCACAGGCCAACACAGATGTAGGACTATCCCAAACACAATTCTCAAGATCTGTTTCTCAACAAATGTTGAACATGAAGGCCTCAGTCAATAGCCTGCCTGTTACCATCGTGTTACCCAGGGAGGTTGTGGAGTCTCCTTCTCTGGAGATATTCAAGTTTCGCCTGGACGCCTACCTGTGCGACCTGGTATAGGGAACCTGCTTTGGCAGGGGGGGTGGTCTCAATGATCTCTAGAGGTCCCTTCCAACCCCTACAATTCTGTGAGGTCTTCCTTCTCCAGAACCATTACATGCCCTGCTGCATCAGTCACAGCCACCCACCAGGCTCAAGAGCTGTCCATCTGAGCCCTCTGCAGTTGTTTTTGCCTGGAAGCCAATGTCAGCAGCAGTCTTCGCAGAGCAGCTCCTCTCTTTGCAGGCAATGCTGGAGCCAGCGTGGAAAGCATTTTGTGTGAGCACGGCACCAACATCACCTGAGAACAGCATGTAATGTCCCAGAAGTGTGTTTTGAGTATTCACTGGCCCTTACAGTCCCCACGATACGCTGGGTTTTGATAGTTGAGCAGTTTGCAAAACTCAGTTCACCATCTCTCAGATCTTTTCTCAATGAGTCTTCTGGTGCCGGCTCAATTGCCTCTGCTCAGCACATTACTGAGTGGTCATGTCTTTGAAAGCATTAAGTGGCTTCTTCCACTGCAAAAAGACCACAGAGTTAAGAGCCCCACACACAAAACACAATGCACATTGAACGTTAAAGCTGAGAAAGGATTTTTGGACATTAAAAAAAATAGCATCAGTTAAGAGAGCTGGGGAGAGGAAGGTGGGGAAGATACATAAATGCAAGTGCTGTAGGTGTAACTCTGATATCATATAGGTGTAAAACAAATCCAAAGTAATGGAGTTGTGACAAGGCAAATACTGTATTACTAAAAATCAGGTCCCACATATAGAATACCTGCATACAAAAGTCCTAAATCCTGGTACAAATAAAGGAGCACTGAGAGTAACAGAGAGAAAGGTTTTGTGCAGATATCTCTTCAAAATCTGTTTCTGCTATGAAGGATTTAAATAGGACTGTAGCATTTAGAAAATTCCCTGCCACAACAATGCAATTCTGTCCCTCTAAGATGTAGCACACAAATAAACAGTACCAAACATTACGACCACAGCACAGCTTCAGATACGCAGTATGCCCAGCCAACTGCTACGCTTCTTTCCAGCATCACCAGAAGTAGCATTTTAATACTATTTTCAAAATCTTTGTCTTTTCTTCACACAGTCAGAAGAAAAAAAAGAAAAAAAAAAAAAGAATCTGACAGAATGCTGAATTCCAGCTCTTAATTTTTCATGTCTTACTGCACTTTTGTAATATCGAGAATTCCCTGCAACATTGGCTGCTCTTGGTTTTCCTGTTATTTCACACCAACTTTGCCAGGGAAGATGCTGACTATGTGCCTATTTGTACAATATTTTAATAACTTTGACTATTTCAAACTCAATGCAGTCTTAGCAAATAGAGGCTTTCCTTCTTCACAAGTAGCATATCAAAAGAAGGGAATGATGAAACAAGCACTATTTAAAAAGAAGAAAGCAACCTACATATTGCAAAAAGCTAACAAAGTTTCCACAAAACAAACTCCATTTGTACATTCAGTTGTCTCGAACTCTATTCTCTCCAGGTCTGTAGGAGTGCCACAAAGAGCATGGGATGGATCAAACACAGCAGACTGAAACTTGAAAAACAGCAGTGGTAAGGTGATGGAGGCCCAGCCCTGCTGCACTGGATTAATCCAGCTGGAAAACTGAACATAAAGACAACTGGTTTCAGCATCACGTTTTTATTTAAGTTTTATATGACATACAAATGAGCTGGATCATACACTTGGTCATGACTTGTAGAAAAATGCAGAATATATAGAAAATAATGATAACAAACCTAACTGGACATAAGGGGAGAGGCACATCGCTTGTCTCTCCTGAACATCTACATTCACTAGTATCTTTTTAGCTGTTGAGAAGAGACTTTCTTCATCTTAATGCACATAGACAAACTAAGATAGAAGAAATCCCAAAATAGTCCACAGAAGGAAAATAAATGCTGCAAGAGATAAATGACACATCATAGAAAAAAATAAAACTCTTAAACTGGAGGAATTCAACACTAAAGCCTCAATCCGAAGGATTCATCTGAATAAGAGACTGATTCAGAACTAACTACATAAAGAATATTTTCCAAGAGAACAGCCCTTATAACCAAGCTGTCCGTGGCTAAGAACACCTCGATGAAGCACTCCTGCACAAGTGCAGTCACTGCATCATCAGTCCTGGACTGAACATCAACTGCGCAGATTTACAGACAACATCTATTTCGGAAGTTCTGATTAGGCATGGTGCACAGCTGACCATGGAAACAACATAGCACATGTACTTGTTTACAGAATTTATCACCAAAAAAAATATAAAAAATTAGATACAGAGAAAAAAATGTCTGAATAAAGAGAACTACTGCAACACTCTGAGAGGAAGGACAGTCTCTTGGAAACCACGCAAGCATAGCAGACACTAACAGAGAACTTCTCTCCAGAACTCAGACTGCACCTGGATGCCACCGGATTGGAAATGCAGTGGGTGAAGCAATTGAACTCCACCTTAAAAGCCACAGGACTAGGATTTAGCTGCAGAACCATATAAACCATCAAAGAACACGAAGCGTCAGTGTGGCATGGGCAGTGTTTTCAGATTTAGCAAAACACAAATCTTGCCATTTAACTTCTGGATACTCCTTCAAAGCAGCACATTATAAAACCAGCTTAGACAGGAAAGAGTGCAAATCCACAGCATTGAGATGACCTTCTACAGCCCAGTACCAGACACAAGTGACAGAGGTGGGCTGGAGAAACAATCATCGTTGAGGGTCACAGGCTTCATCAATTCCCCAAAATGAACCAGAGCTAAACAATCACTTCTGGCTTTACTGAAGCAAGCCTAGCTTTTTAACCAGATCTTTGGTTTATTTTCAAATAGGAGATAGTTGCACAGTGCCAGCACACTGCCCCCAGCACAGCATACTCACCATGACTCGCCCCTACAGATTTGTCAACAAACTGATTAAAGGGGCCTCTGAACCATCTTCTCAAATGGCATGTGAAGCATATATGTGGCAACGAGGCAGTAGCAGACAGCCTTGTAAGACTGAGGAAGCTTATACCCAAGTTTCTTTAGGGCCATCCCTTCAGCTTTATAGCAGATCATTGCTGCCTGCTAGGAGAAGGGAAGGGAGATACAAACCTTTATATTCCTAGAAGAGGAATAAGGAGATTGTAAACCCCTTGGAAAAGGGTATTCACATTCCTCAGCAATGAAGTGCCTACTGCAAAATGCATACTACATATATCATATGTTGTGCATTCCAATTGAAGTTGTCCATGTCAGTGTTTCAAGTATTTCCCTGAGGCAGATCTGTGTCTCAATCTCTCATTGATATGAAGTTCTGTGCTTAGATAAACAGGAACAAGCACGGCTCTTCTTCACCACAGAAATAGCTTGTTCTTGTCCACACGCGAGTGTCCTATGGTGATGCTTTTAAAAAGTAATGTTTTTACGCATTGATATAATGCCCTTCTAGCCTCAACAGAAAACGCAGTTAACTCATGTGCTGCTTCTGTGTGGAGTAACTGCAGGTGAGTATTGGTCTTCCAGCCTTTGCAAAGGAAGTTGTCTCAAACATAAAATAAGAACACAACGTTTTGTTCATTATAGTTACTTAATATTTTATCTTGAAATTGGGTCAGAAGTAACACTTCTGTGCTGTAGTTTGGATATTCATCTTTTTTTTTTTTCTTCATTCCAAGATTTTTTTTTCTTTGTTCCAAGAGGAAAGAAGTGAAAGATTCAGTTAGAAATCTTGAAAGATTTCAGAACAAAATTATTTATTGCTACAATATACTTAGACTCCACAAACCAAATGCAGATACTAGCAAGTTAAATCCCTATATTCCTTAGGTGTCAGGAGTTGTCAAGTGTTTTGGCAGGATATAAAAAGATAATTTCAATGCCTCTCGTTTAGGTAGAATGAAGATCTCGTTCCATCTTTATGCAGCATGTAGCTTTAATGTGCAATGTTTAACCACTGAGGTTTTTTCCATGGCAAAGCGGTAGCTTTTTCATGAAGTAGAAGTTAATAGTTTGAGATTGTAGTGGGCAATATGAAACCACAAAAATGATGGTGGAAATAATTTCAGACTTATGTTTTCTCTTCAATTAAATGCTAACATGAAAACAAAGTTTTAGTGCCATCTGGCTGTTATTACCTGAAAATCTCAATTTCTGTGAGATTCAAACAGAAGAGTACAATGATATCTGTCAGATAAGTTAATTTCTCCACATCTTCTTTAAATAAAAGGATTTCGCCACTTCAGTTCAAAGGAAATGGAAAAGCAAACACCTCAAAGAACACCAGAAATCTGATCACTAGTACAGGAGTTCTCAATTATCAACACGATAAATTGAATCGGCATAGATGCCCATCATTAAGGCTATGTTTTCTGTGCTTTGAACAGCAATATAGTATATTCAGAAGAAAAAAGCTACAAGAAGAAAGGCTTCCACTTGGATCAGCAATAGTGGTCAAGAAAACTCTTGCTATTTATGTGACACGAAAGCTGGATAAAAAGATAATTTTAAAATGATGCTTCGGATACCTTGCCTTCCACACAGCATGTAGTCACTGCCTGTGTTACCTACCTGTTAAAACACTTCCCCCCAAGAAACACTGCACTTACAATTTCCCTCTAAACAAGGAAACAATTTCAAGAACTGGTAAACTGTTAACAACTGAAGAGGTCTCCATATATTCCCGAGACGATTAAGTGTTCAAACAGAGCAACTTCAGGCATGAATACGGGGCTAACAACAGATAGTTTGCATGCCATCCAAATAAAGCATGTCAGAAACTTCCTGCATAAAGCTGAACATCCATTGATATGTTCTTATCCCAACCAGCTGAGGAAACAAAAATAGTCCCTGTGCACAAATACAAGGGAAGCAATATGAAGAAAGACTTGAATGATTCAAATTCTAAAATACAAACCCCAGAGAAAGGTCTAGAGATTCAATGTGAGTGTTTCATGAGTTAGAAAAATACAAGGAAAAAAAAATATTCCATCCAGACAGCTTTAAGGATTTTCATTTTAAATTCTAAATCCTAAAATTCAAATTGATCAGACTCCTGACTAGAAATCTAACACAAAATGGAAAGCATCAACTACTTCAAAACACTTTTAGTTATCTCTCGATTTCCAGAAATTCTCTGTACTTTGTGTGTGTGTGGCAACAGTACTACTTATGCTTACCTCGTTTAAGCAAAACCAAGAACAGAAGAGTGTATTCTGTTCCCAGACAACATCAATCAGCTAAAAAGTGATAATCCACCTCAAATACTGTCATTAGCCATTCTCCAGCCTACATACATCATGAAGGCCTAAGGCTCCAGGCTGCAGATCCAATACCACAGAAATTTAGAAGCGGTAGAAAGATTTCACAAAAATCCAGCAGCAAGAGTGAAACAAAAAAATTTCACTGTGAAAAAGAAAGAGATTTATCTTGAGCATATATCAGAAAAGTTACATGGAAAAGTTGCATGAAGGACGATTTTGACTCTCATCTGTAGAAATGTATGAGCAAGAGAGAAATCTACTTTGAGTCAAATTTTATGAATAATGAAGATTGACCTATAGGCTCAAAATAAAGAGAATTGCGCCATTTATATCCTAAATTTTAAGAAATTTCTCTCTTCTCATTTCTACTATGAGACAACCAACTTAAATCAGCGTTTCACGGCACTTTAAGAACTTGAATTTCTTGTCATCCACTTATAATTCATGCTGCAGACACGCAGATCTCAATTTAAATGGCCATCTGTGTTCCTCAAACACTTTATCTCAGAGTATGAAGGTTGTATTGGTGCAGTTTGACCCCAAACTGTTCACATATCAAGTGAAGTACTGCAACTTTGTTTCCCAAAAGTAATCTGGGAAACAATAAATAATGAAGAGAGGCATAATGAGAAGAACACCACACCACCAGCATTTGACTTCTTGAGGATGCAGACCAGGATTTGCCACACACAAAGACTCTCACTACTGCTTCTCTTTTCCAGCGAACATGTACTGGGTTACAACACTCCAAGACAGATGCTGAGTTTCAGCCCAGTTGATTCAGTTAGGTAGCTGGCAGAATTATTAGGAATTTCAAAGCAAAAAGTTCCATTTGTGTTCATCCCAGACCAACCATTTTTTCATGCCCTGAAGTTTGTTCAATATTGTGTTTCCATAATTTCATGGCAGTAATATTAATAAAATTGCACAATCTGTTATGGGAAATTGAGTCCAAAGAGTATGTAACAATTCATGATAGCCACAATAAATAAATGGATTTATATTGGCAAATAATACTTTTCTTATGCTAACAATGAAGCTGTTCAGGGGGCAACATGCTGTCCTACAGGCTGAATTACTTCATTCTCTTGAAAAGGAATCCCAGAGTGTTCCAGAGATGTTCTCAAATTGGAAAAAAACAACAACCAGATTTCAGCTTGAGGTCTTGTTCTTCTAATTTCAAAGCACACTAACCAAGGAGACCATTCTTCTGCTGGAAGTATCCTTTCCAATGTAAATTACAAATCATTATTCTTCATAATCAAAATGAAGATAGTTAATCATCATAGTTAATCTTCATAACCAAAAGGAATATAGTTAAGGCAATACCTTAAAAAACAGACATTAACAACAAACAGACAGACAATGTTTGTAGACAAACATTGTTTACAGACAGGCAAGAAAAGCGGAGATCCAACTTGTACCAAATGCCAGCTCTTCCCTCGTAAAGATAGGAACTAGTAATGCAAGGTGGGTTGTCTGTGTTGATGCAAACATTTAAGAGACAACCATGAAATTTCCAAAAGTGATGTAGTAGTATACGGTGGATTTTTACTCTTGCATACCACAGTCAGGCCAGTATGCTTAATGAGCAATCCTGGAGTAAAACACACAAGACGGCTAAAGATAACAACTAAGCTCTATCAATATACTCACATCATGACTTAGGTTGCAAGTTCCCTTATAAAAAGCCCATGTCTTCCTTCCATGAGGTGGGTAGTTCCTATCTTCTTAACAAAGCAGTTAATCTTGAGAAAAAATGAAGTGCCATAAGAAATTGTAAATCCCAAAAAACACTTTTTAACAGTCAACTTTGCTTAAGAGGTAGAAGCTCAATTCTGCAGTTTCTACCAGTGACTTTGTGCAAGGGTGTATTTTTAGATGTGCTGTGCTAGACAGAAACAGTCCAATTTGAAGTTAACACAATTGCACGCATAGTCAAAGATGGATCATTATTTAGAAGCATGAGATGCAAATTTTCCTATTTAGCCAACAATGAAAGTAGACATTTTTTTCTGGTCAGTTCAGTGAGAGATTCTAATGCCAGTATCAGAGAGCAGATGAAAAACAACTAAATCACGATCGAGCCTTCCTGGATTCTATAGCAAAGGTTTTTCCAGACAAAAGAGGAAGCACTGGTCTAAGCTCTGACAACTATAAACTTAGTTGGACAGTCCCATGTTTTTCTCAGCTCTGCCAGCAGCAGAAAAATTTCTCATTTTTGTTTAATTTCTTCATTCAACAAAGAACCAGAGTACATGGAATCTGTTACAAGGTGTAATTCTGGCAAAACATTATTTTCTTTGAGAGCCACTTTGCGTAAAGCAGATAGAAAACTGACTTGCTAAACATTCAAACCAAATGAAACAGATGGCAAAGATCACTTAATGAGTTCTATGTGGCATGGCAATGGAAAATGCAGAACTTCAGGGAGTGAGGAAAAACAATGGCAACAGCTCCCAACCTGTTTTCATAGACGAAACTCTGACCTAAATTTGAGAATTTATACATTTTCTCTTTCTTATCAGAATAAAGCATAATTCTAATGTGCAACTTCTCTTTAATTACGATCACCACAGAAAAAAATCAGCATGATCCCTTTGAGTGTTATCAGCTGAAACATTTTTCAAAGTTGTTAAAAGTAGTAAATACTTTTAACTAAATAGGAAGGAAGGAAACTGTTAGAAAGGACCTGGTTTAGGTTTACCACCAGAAATACAGAGAGAACAGTAATCAAAGTCAAGAAAAAAACATCAAGTCATAACAATGGAGTGTCAGAAGAACTCTAGTTTTGTTACAGAGTACTTACAGTAGGTTGAAAACCATTTGACGCGTACTTGAGAGAGAAGCTTCCCTGAAGTGAAACGTGCTGGATTTTCACAGTAATACACAGTCTACTACCTTTTGTTAGCTATAGGTTTTTCCTTGTCAACAATTCTCAATCAGAATTCAAAGAACACTTGACAACATTTTAAAAGGTAATATATATGCTACATCATAGTGTACATACAGAAAAAGAGCACAGTCTTCACATTCCGTTTTTGTATTCAGGAAGCTTGTTTTTCTCATATTAAAAACATTCAGGGCATAACACAAGTTCATATACTCATGCACTCTTTTCCAAAGAGGTTTCAATCATACAACACAGACAAAGTTGATAAATGCCCAATAAACTAAATAATTAGAATGGCAAATGGAATCACCCTTAAGCATCACTTGCTCTTCTTAATGGCATAAACTACTGTCACAGCAGAAACAGCTGATTTCCCAACATAGAAAAAAACCCGCAATACGGTTGCTCAGCAGAGCAACAAAGAGGAGCAAAGAAGGAAATTCTGGACTCTGTTTGCGTCCTTCAAAAAGATTAGGAGAAAGATTTCAATTCACCACTAGAATAACAATTATTTTCAGATTTAAACACCTTGACTGGTTATGACATTGTTAACACAAGGTATTTCCTTCAAAACTTGAGTGGACAAAACAAAATTTTCACCAACAAACCTGTGATACTGTGCAGAAGTGGTACGCCGCCAGCTATGAAGAAATTTTATCAGTTTTAGTACTGTGGAGTATTGTTTTTTCTTTTTCAGCAAGTTAAACATTTATTAAAAGGATAGAGGACTATAATATTTGGTTTTTGTTGATTCTTTTAAAGAAATTCCTTTACAAGACAGTAGACTTACGAATGAAATGAAAAAACCCTGGTAAGGAACAGCATTCACTAAAAGGTACAGCAAGACCAGAATAAATTTTCTAGGCTGCTCTCCACAGAACTCTGTAGTACCTGTTCTCAAGTTCAGCATTAAATAAATGTTCTTCATACATTACTACTTTGAGTATTTCAGAGCCATCCGAAACAATTTATACTCATGCAGTAATGGAAATTTGACATAGCAGACAAACTAGGATCCAGAAAATGATCATCTCCACTCTCCATGGAGAAAGATTATGGTGTAATTTCTAAAGGCCAACAAAAGTTGAGGCCTTGCTAGAGCTGTCTACGAGAAGAGCAGCGGGTGATCAACCTAGAAGACAGGACACACTCCAGAATATGAGCACAGCACCTCTTCCAGGTATGGACAGTTCTGAGTACTGTCAACATGTGAAGACACAGACCACATTAAAAGGTGAAACAAAATCCATGCTATATGGTCCACCAAGAACACAGAGTTTATAGTGAAATTTATTGTTCTGCTTCCTAATACAATAAGCTACAAGGTACATACAGTATAAAACGAGAACAGCAACAAAGCAAAGGTGATAAAACATTCTGTGACAGTACAGTGGAGGTTACATCCATCTAATCCTTCCACTTTATCCCACTAACAGCAGCTAAAACTACTGGCCCTCCCCCACCCTCCCCTCCAAAAAAATATTAAAAAGTAAACTGTTTCTCTCATTTAGGAGCAGTGGGATTATTATTTTTTTTTTGAGGGCACTGGGTATTTGCCAACATCTCAAAAAATTCTGAAACTAAAATAACAAATGAAAACAGTGAAGGTGGGAGTGACATGACCCATGCAAGATGCTCATGACACCTTGGTTCACATCTCCTCAGAGCAAGTGGCCTGTAAAGAAAGGAAAAGTTTGTTACATCAAGTAAAACAGCAACTAAAATGGACAGTTAAGATATAGCAAGCAAAATCTGAACTAGATAGAACTGGACACACAGCTGAACTATTATTACAGTGTTGCAACTATTCCTGTTAGCAGGTTTTGGTGACTGAGAGCTGACAATCTTTCTCCTTTAAGTTTTAGATGCTGTCTAGGGGAATGTACACTGAAAGTGCACAGTTGACACCTACTATACTGAGTAATCTTATCCGGAAGAACTCTAACAGTGATATGACCTGCAACCTCAACACTTTAAAAACAAACCAACCAATACACATCAAGGCCATAAACATGCAAGATGACCAAATACATACCTTAAAGGCACAAAATTCCACTTAACTACTTTTTCATATATACTTGGTGCGGTTGAGGGCTCTTTCTGCAAGATGACCACTTTCGTCTGTTATCTTCTCCCAGTCTGTCTGTCCAACAACAAAACCAATGGCCCTTTTCCTGTCTGCATCTTTCTTTTCTTCTAGGTCTGCCCACCGCACCTACGGAGAACATACTGTCAGTAGGATACTCCCTTTAAGAATTTCTGAGACACATCTCAGCTTCCTTCCCATTGCAGATGAGTACAAGAATTTGAATGTTCACTTAGTTTTATACCAACAGGTACCTATTAATTTGTTTTCTGATGAGTAAAAACAGAAACTACACCAGTTGTGCTATTTTTAATTGAATATCCCGAATGCACCATGAAGTAGAAAAAAGGTATGGATGATTAGCATTTCCCACTCCAGTGCTGTAATTCTGAGAGCTGAAAAATCACTACTATTTTTCTATTCAACACAACACTTTCTTCAGGAAGAATCGAAGATCAATTTAGTGTCTCTGTTTCCATACAACCTGTCTTTTGACTGCACAATGGAAACACCAAAAAGGCTACAAACTACAGGAAGACAGCGTAAAGAGCAATTCAGTAACGAATGACTGAATACGAGACTGTTTTCTTCTTTATCTTCTGTGGTAGTTTGTTATGCATATCTTTCCACTAAAAAACTTCTTCATACATTTTGTTGGCTCTCATCTTTACAGCTGCATCTGTTGCCTCTGTGGCTCTTCACAGTCATGCAGATCACCTGCACTTGTCCTGTTCAAATACATACAGTCATTCCCTCACTCACAAAACCAGATAACTGAAAAGGGGAGCACAGCAGCAGGGATGGAGGAAGAAGATGATGAACAGTTGTAGTTCAGACACTCAACAGCAACACACAATTGCAGGATGAGAAAAACAGCAGCCGAGGGACGCCTCCCTGACACTCTCAACACTCTCATTTGGACTGGTCTGTTACTTCAGGACATACTCTTAACACCCTTCTGCTAGCTCCCCCCTATTCAACATCTATCTGAATTTCCTCAGATATTCATACTGACAAGCAATGTTTGCTTTATTCAACCACCACTTCTCCTCTGCAAATGTCTTAGTAACTCCATTCTCTCACACACACTGTGCACTATTACCTACGTTTTCTAGTTGACCTTATAAAACAAAACAGAAAACTCAAACATGAATATTTAGCACAAATTACTTTTGGTAGTAAAAGCAAATGAACTGCATTTCTGATCAGCTCATTCTCTAAATAAGAATGATGCCATAAAGACCAACATTATTTAAATCATTTAAATGAATTTGGATTCTTAGATCCAAATTCAACTGTCTCCTGTACAAGATGCACAATTCCTTGTCAGTTTAAATATAGAAATATCTGTTACAGCTAGTTCTAAGAGTTTTGAATACATACATCATTCTTTCTCTCTCCCTCCCTCCCTTCCTTTACATTTGTCTTAAAGTTAACATAATAAGCTTGACATGTTTTGTTTTATGCAGATTACTACTATGTATGTTTACAGTGGATAGAGATGGACATCCAAGCAGTTGAACGTATGTTTGAACATAATGTTTGCAGCAGAAATGGTGAGTTGGAAAGCATATGGGATTCTGTGATCTGTAACTGGTAGTAAACGTGCTTTTTCACATATAGTATTGTTTGTATGGGTACAAACGACATCATCCTTTTGCTTTTAAGCAAAAATTCATGGAACATAGAAAAGCAATCAAATTTCCAAAGATTAGTTTACAGTTATTGACATTGGCTATGCTTTGAATACAAGCTTGTATATTCTTTTTTCCACCCATGTAATGGTAGTAGTGACAATAAATCTAAGATTTAAAAATACAGGATAATACTAATGTGCTATCCAGACAAAATGGTAAGTTTTGGCACATTGTAACCAGTCAGACTTTAAGATGGAACTCTGAAAGTAAAAGTTTTTCTTTCTATTTTGGAAAACAAACAAACAAAAACCTCTTCCTATTACCTCCTTCATTTTCCACCATGTAAGGTGTGTGCAGGAGGTAATTTCTACAAGATCTAACCAATATGACACCTACAATAGTTGGCATTCTTTTTCTCAGCTGACCCTTTTTGAAAGTAAGAACTGTGAACTGTTTCTCTCTCTACTTATTATAAAAGGTATATCAGAAAGGTAGTTTAATAAAATAATCATAATCTTGTCTTAGAATGCATTGCATACCACAAGATCTCATCACAAAGCATACTGCATAAGAAAAGGTCTGTAAGGGCTCCTCTGAAACAAAGAGTATCTCCTTCCTCACTATGAACTGGGACATGACTACATCCCTCAATAGCCATGCCATGAATAGTTAACCTTCACTATCTACACCTCCTCACTTCGTTACACATAATCTAGAGAAAACACTACTCTCAAAAACATTCTCCTACAAAATTTAGTAGAACATTAGAATGAAAAGTGAGTCAATAAAATTCCTATATCCATAGACACAGATTGACTTCACATGAATTCTTTTTCACAGAGATTGTTCAGTGGTCATCTACAGAAAGTTATTTGAAAATGTATTACCCTCTTCTTCCCAGGTTCAGAAGCACGTGTATCATAGTCATCTGGAAGCTGCAGATAATCTTCCATTCTGCTGGCAATTGCTTCCCAGTCACGTTTCCTTTTAGTGCCAGTCCGCAAACCATCCAGCTTGTCTGAGAACAAACACAGAGCCTCAGAGTTAAAGGAGATTTTTTTTCTACTATTCACACAAACAAAGACGAAGATGGAAATAGCTTCAAAAGAATGAGCAGCAGAACTTGTACATCCAGTTGTCTTGACAGGTAGAATGATGAGAGTTGAAATAAACTAGAAGACTCAGCACAATTTTCAAGTTTTATTGAACTTTCACATTAACTGCGTGGCAACAGCACTCAGTCTTATTATTTGCAGGAGGGAGAAAACTTGCTTTTTTGGGCATGTTCAGAGCACATAGAGTATGTCCTTACAGATACAACAGAGCCACCCATAGCTCTTTAAGGAACTACAGGTCCACTTGCTAGAACACAATACTAAAGCTGTAGCATCTTCCCCAGACTTGTGTCAACCGTGGCATACATGCAATATCAGGGAATAGGTGATAATCATATAACTTAATGCATCGAATACAAATTTTTGAAATACTCTTTCTGCAGAACAAAAACTCCCCTTAAGCCGTGACCTCCCTCTTATTTCTCCCCAAAGGAAAAACCACCCCCAAAACCCACAAAAATGTCAGAATCTTTTGTTGCATGGTCAGTCACAAATATCTGAGAAATATGATTGTCCAACTGTCAACATTTTCTTCTTTTTCTTACTGAATCAATAAAGGTATTAGGAAAAATGATTCTAACAATTTGTTGCTCTTTGGATACTTATTTTCTGTGAAAAAACAACATCGTCCTGAAATTATACGGTAAACTGCTTTTAGAAAGGAGACAAAGAAATTACTCATTTCTAGATTATGAACAGTAAGACATGAAAACAAAATCTGGCTGCACAAGTCAAAGTAAATCCTAGCAGTACTTCTGTTGTTGTATGCTGCTGTTCTATAAACCAGCAACCAGGACATGAAGAAGGAATAATAAGCATGATAGATGTATTCTGTGAACCATTTTCAGTGATGTCAGTAACAATGCTCAAAAGTCAGCGATGTAATTAAAATTACCCACAAAAGGCCTCTGAAGTAAATCATATACACAGCAGTATGTTTTCTGGAGAGCAGAAGATGATGTTCAAAAGTATGTATTTAAAGAAGAACAGTTCAGATGAGGTTTTTTTTTTTTTTTTTTACTTAATATAGGAGAGAGAAGGTGAGGCAATGGTGATGTAAACATGCTAGTAAAGTTTCAGTGCCATAAACTGATGAAGTAATTTCTCCCTCATACAACTCCACCCCATTTCCCTGCAACAGATACAGAATTTCTTCTAAGAAAACATTTTAATCCCCCTCTGCAAAAAAGAAAACTCTGTGCAGAATATTTCTATTTGTTACATGATATCTTGTTACATGATTCACTTAAGATTCTTCTTTTGCTCTAAGTTAAATCTGCCAAATTTGAAGCTCAGTCTCCACAGAAAGACGGTACTCCCTCTAGAAGACAAAATCAATTTACACAACATTCCTGTTACTCAGCACATAACGTCTTGCACTACTCCTTAGTATTACTCTCAGACTGATCTGTGTAGATCATTCACAGAATAAGAGTTTCCAGAAAAAAAAAAAAAAAGACATTCAAAGGCATAGCAAGAAACAGAGTGAGGAGTGTTTAGGAATGCAAAGAACTGAGAGTTCAGGTGCTCTGTCCATGTTTATGCATAACTCAGACACGATGTTTCTGGAAGACAACACGCTCTAATGCAAGTGTATCTCATTATCACTGTGGAAGAGTTTGCTCTCCCAAGTCCCTGTTGCACATCGACAAATTGAAAATACTGCCAAGAAATGTGTAACTCATTACCAGAGTTCAAGAAACATTCTGAATATGACATCCCCCCCATTCCTTTTCGTTACTGCTACATGGAATTTATTTTGTTATCTCCTTCCATGTTTGAAGTTGCACTGCCTTTCCAGAGAAATCTGTTCCCATCCATCCCATTGTGGTTCATATGCAGCAGACACACTCCAAGGTGATATGAAATGCCTACCACAAAACATTGCAGAGCTTTTTTTTTAAAAAAAAAAAAAAATCCTGAAAATGAGACAAGGCGTCATTTTGTAACAATGGTGCTTGTGAATATTTATGGTAGATGATTACCTGGTGTTAAACTGTCAAACAAGTTCTTGTACCATTTCAATTTTAAAAACAATGAAGCAGTAGCATTTTAAAATACCTAGAGAACTTAAAAACTCACCTTGAGAATTTTAATAATAAGGTTTCCAAAAGTAAATTACTTACTCTGCTCCTTTGAAAAACCGGATTTATCAATTGAATAATTTTTTGCAATTCTTGAATTGCAAAACATGAAAGCCACAGTGTTTCAAGCAGAATGTTATTTGCATCCCAGAACAGATTTTACAATGGTATCAGTACTTCAGCAATAGTACAGTTCATTTCACCTTTCACAGAAGTTTGTCCAACTCACAGTAAAGCCACACGTCAAAACAGGATTGCACTGAACACTTACAGTCAGGTTTTAAAAATTCCATTTCTGTGAGGGTAAGACCCTGTGCAGAGTACATGCTAAAACTGAAGAAGTACCGACTAGATTTTAAAGTAAAAACGTGGTTGTGCAGTTATAATGCATAGGGAAACAATACACCAGCACACGGTTAGAGGAATGCATCGTTCCTGCCAAAGTAAATGTAAATGAAAGCAAGAGCTTGGGGCCAAACAATATGGAGACTGGCACAATCAGCACTGCAGCTAAAAGAACTCAATCTTTTCAGACCTTTTCTGAAGCTTATCATGACCGGTAAGATCTTGCCGTGTTCTCATGTAACAGTGTCCATTCAGAAAGAAACCGAAAAGGCAAAACAAGACTTACAGTGTTGGTTTTGGATTCTGCACTAAATGACTTATGCAGACACATGCCTGCTGGGACTAAGGCAATACATCTAGTGGGCAGGCCAGCTCACAGGAAATAACCCAACTTTGGATCAACAAATGCATACCACACTTGGTGTGCCTTTCAGGAAATAATTTTAATAGGTCATCCATTAGAATGGGCCTGCAAGTTAATGGAATCATACTTACTTGCAGACTGCAAGTGCTTACAGAGCACACCCAGAGCTAGAAGGTCTGATCTTGCAGAGAGATTTTTCAAAAAACCCCAGCATTCATTACACGGGAGTGTCAGGCTTTTAAAAAAAGTGCCTTACCTCTCATCTATAGTTCCACATATTTGTAAATAGGAATCTGGGAGTTACTTACAAAAGCAGAACTGCAAATACAGATTTAATAGAATTTGCAGCACCTGTATCTGTGACTTGTAGCCAGTTAAAGTTCAGTTTGTTAATTGAGCTCTGATTGTTCAAGGATTATTTTAACAATCTTGCAAGCAATTTATTTTAGAATATAACTAATGCTGCTGCTGCTCACTCCCAATTTTACATTTATGTTGAGACCATATAAAAATCCTCATGCATTTAACATTACGAAGTTTTCCCACGGAAAGAAAGTCAGTGCAGTTCTCTGTTGCCATCTATTAGCAGTATTTGACCATGAGCGAGGAAAGCTTTGATCTGTAAACTTCTGCTGCAGTCAC
Organism: Meleagris gallopavo; assembly: GCF_905368555.1. Lineage (NCBI taxonomy): Eukaryota > Metazoa > Chordata > Aves > Galliformes > Phasianidae > Meleagris > Meleagris gallopavo. The sequence continues at coordinate 37,711,259 of NC_139408.1, read as the reverse complement.
AGTCCCCATGTTAATAAAAATTAAACGTAAAACTGTTTGGACTTCCATCATACTAATTATGTGCATGGAATGAGTTAAAGTTCACTGTATGCAGTATAAATCATCTGCTCCTACTATTCAGTGTTTGGAGGACAGTCTATGCCATCTAGAGCAACGCAGCATATCAGAGCCTGGCATTCTTCAACAACAAGGAGTAGAAAAAAAAAAAAAAAACATTAGAAACTTAAGACATAATCTTAAGATATCAAAATAATTCGCTTTTAAACCTAGAATGCAGAAAAATCCTTAATTCTGTCTTCAAGTGCCTTTCTGTTCAACATGCTAGAACCACTGAGGCTCCTGTCTGTAGTTGTGCTGCAGGTGCCACAAAGCCCATACATACCACAAATACTTATATCACTTAAAAAAGAGCACAGCAGCAAAAGAGATGGTGTAGCTTAGCAGTTAACAGCAAGAGCTGAAAGGCTGCTTTACCTAGGCCAGAACTTCCAGTGCTACTTCTACTGTACAATGGCGATTTTGGTTACTGAGAAATAGTGATACACAGGGTTGTATACCCATATGTGCAGGGTTGTATACCCACATGTGCAGAAGTAGACATCAAAAATGTTAAGACATGCTGTATCCCATCCAGGTATTTGTTATTTCTTGTAGATGTGACAAAATTGTAGCTTTATGCAGATTTCACTGATAAAATCTTGACTTAGTAACATTACTGTTCATTCAAAAAATAAAAAATAAAAACATGGCTAAAACTCCTTCCCAAAATTTAGGTGTTCTATCACACCCTTGATGCCTGCCTTTCAGCCCAAAGGTTGCTTTTGTTTGTTTGGTTTTGACAGAATTGCAGTGTTAGCACTTATGCATAATGCAGCCAGCAGTACTAATCCAAAGTGCAGTAAACATAGTGCCCTTGTACTCCTGTAAAGTCCATTCTGCATCCCTACTAAGAACCCTATTACTCCACTGGAATTTGAAAAGCATAATGAACTTCTAAATTATTAGCACATACATTTTTGAAAACATAATAGTACATATGGCATTTTTGTCCACACACATCAGTTTTGGAAAGCAAGATGCAACTTCAATAGAGTTTTACTTACTATGCATGCATCCACGAAAGAAAGAAATTATCGATGACATTTAGGCTTGAGAAAAACATGTGCAGTATGAAAAAGAATGTAGTGTAATGTAAATTGAGTCTTTGCTTTTTGTAATATGGAGATGAATAAAGAATAGAAATACTGCTTGTTTTCAATTTTACAGCAAAATATTTTCCTTGAACAGATAAAGAACAATTAATGAGTATATAAAATACAGCTAGAAAGTCATAATTCCCTTGCCTCTGGCAGCAGAGAGAATTTCCTTTCTTCTGTATAAAGGCTTTTACAGTTTCAGACACGTGTAGGAGACCCAATACATTTATTTGTCTTTATTAGGGAGGCACAGTAAAAATGAAAATTAAAGTTTTGCAAATATCATCAGATACCAACTATAAGAAACAGGAAAAAATAAATACCCACCTAGCTTTGCCTCAGAAGTGTCCATCTCCCATTTGCTTTTCGGAATGTAACCCTAAATCATACACAGAGAGAAGCTCGGAGGATTAGAGAGAGATACACATGCATATCACTTTTGAACTGGAAACAGCATTACAATGGGAGCTTAGGGTATTTCTTTTTGTCAGACACAACTCTTGTTATCAGATGAAGGAAATAAGTTATTCAGTATTTCAGAACTTCTGCATCCACTTCCCTTTCAGCGATTTTAGCAGCCCTTGCACATCATTACAAGAATGCTGCTTCCAACATAGAACTCCAAACAAGTCTAACAGATAGCAAAGATGCTGTGTGCACTGTTACTAGATTATATAATCCCAAGTGGCAAAGTTCCAGCAAAACAATTTATGAGGCATTAAGAATATTCAAGGCTTTACAAATACAAATGCAAAAGTTACCTTAGTCACATACTTTTAAGAATGTATTTACTACACACAAGTTAACCCTTTCAAACAAACATACTCAATTCTTTTATAAAAGCTCAGTCCACAACAAAACTACTTTTCTGTTTTTAAAAAGTCAGCATCTGCTGAATCTCTGAGATTTAACTATTACTGTTCATTTAAAAATAACCCTTTCAATGATTCCTTCTAGACACTCCTTCCCTACAAATAACGGCACCAAGTGTTTTATATGTAACTACCCTTAGCCGGTTTATTTCTTGCAAATGAACATAATGAGATTAAATTTGGCAAAAGGTATTTATTTTAGGTATTCTCTTGTAATTTATTTTATACTCTTGGACAAATATGTTCTTATTAAGCAATACCTTATAACTCCTTTTAGCTGCTCATATTTGGTATGAAACTGCATATGTTTCTCTGCAATTGCATAAAAAGCCCACTGTAGCAAAACAGAACCCCTTTCATTGTTTTCAGGGTTTTTAAGAGGGAAAAGAACCACTCTAGAAGATTTCAGCAAGAAAATAAACAATCCACAGAGCAGTTTTAATTTACTAACTTGTTCCCTGCTCTATTTATATGTTATCTCCAGTGTGAACGCACGCATATTAGTGAACGCTAGGAGTTATTTAATCAGAGTGCACCATCCCAGAGAGCTACACTACTTTTGGTTACATTCAGCACTGATTTTCCAAAATCCTTGGCAGATTTCTCTTCCATCAAGTACATCTCAGTGATTTGAGATCATCAGATTTCTGTATTTTAACGTTTGTTAATTGAGTCAGTAATTAATACAAACTAAAGTAGTTTGTGTTGCAGTATTTCATTGTGACAGAAAACATCCAGGCATGTATGTATATTTCTACTTTTAAGTCAAGTTGTGCATTAAAAGTTTCTCAGAAAAGTTACACCATAACTAGAAGCCTGCAATGCAACATGTGATACACTGGTGAGAACACTAAGTTAAATGCATCAGTAAATCATACCATCAAGCACAGAAAAGCAAGAATTGTCTGAACGCTTCAAACAACCCTAGAAGAATTGATAATAGCAACAAAAGAGTGACTTGGATGGTGTGAAATGCACTAATGTGTGCTGAATCTGTGTAGTATCCAAGTCCTCAGATAGGATAGAAAAAGATTAAGACCAGATGGCAGATGGAGCTCCAGACCTCTCTTTTTCCACAGGATTAAGAGAAGTGCAGCAAAATGAGCTGAAGAACCCTTATTGACTGTTCTCAAGAAGGTGACAGATACCCAATGCAACATGCTGTTCCTCCTTTCTGTCTGACATGCCTCTCTGAGATTAGCCAGGTTATTCAACAGTAGAGATTACGCACAGCAGATGATTCTTTGATATTTATCACCTCTCATGAATCCGAACAGAAGGCATACTTATATGTAAATTACTTTTAGTTATTAATAATTTGCATAATTTTCACCACCATGGTTTCTCCTCGTCTCATAAAGAAAAGGCCTATTCTTATAATGTGCTGTGCAACAGGACACTCCCCAAAGCCCATAAACACACATACATATTTATGTATACATTTCTCTCAAAAACTAAAGACAACTTTCTTTTCTAGACATAACTTGTTTCTGGAAAATGAGAAACTAGCAGCTATATTCTTGTAAACATGGGTGCATCTTTAAAGACTTTTAACCATACCTTATGCAGTCTCATATCGAGAGAATTAATGAGTCATACTGCAAAAATACAAAACCAAAAACAGATGCTCATCCTAAATCCACTCTTCCTAAGTTTTGTTTTTCTTATTCTGGATTTCAAGTGTTTTCTAGACTGCCACTCCTGAGGAAACATGTATCTTGATCAAGAAAATGGACTGTTCATCTCAGCTTTTGCTTATTTCCTGTTTATTGCAATTTAACTGCTTGGTTGTGGGAACTAGGATTTGACACTTCCAACTTTTTGAGCCCTGATCAGTTGTAGCTCCAACACACACCAAGAAGTTACACTTGAAAGCCTTCTAAATACATACTCCAAAGAGTCAGACCACAGGGCAATTCTCTAACCTTCATTCTTCCAAAAGATCTCATCCCTCAGCTTGGAAATACCTACTGACAAAGTCAGAGTGCTTTGGCACAGAAAGTACTCTTCATAACTGTTATCACATACTATGATAATTGAGATGAGTTCTTTAAACACGTGAAAAGAAATAAGCTAATTGAGCCTTTGCCCATCCTTCCCATCTCTCCACTTGGTGTGATACTTAGATAATCTGGAAGAGAGAGCTACAGTGTACTGCAGTTTATAAACAAACGTCTGCAAGAGGCATGTTGCCATGTTACTCTGATAATGCTGTTTGTAGCATACACTTAATGATGATTTTAAAACTTCAGTTAGGAATAACAGGATTTAACACTGAAATTCTCTTAGAAATGTTTAAGGAAGAAATGACTAGAAATGTGTGTATTAAGATGGCACCACTAAGAATGGCAACGAGTTGGCATTTACAAAGCTCTCCCTCAGACATATTAACAAGCATTTTGTTAGAGATGGTTGATGTGTCTCCTACCAGTTCACTCTCTTCTTCCTCTGTTGTATCCTTTTTGGCTTCTTCTTTCTGGTCTTCAATATTTGCATCAAAATCCTCCATCTCCACCTGTTACAAAGCACAAACACAAACTTAAAAGGATCTGCTTGGCTTCTAAGTCTTATCTTTTAAGCAGGGTAAGCTGAAGTTCAGATAGAAGAATAAAGATGTGATTAACGTAGTAGTTTATCTCTAAAGCTCCTGATATGTCTCCCAAAGAAGGATACAACAATACAGAAAGATAGCATATTGAAGATGCAAATGGAAAGAAAAGGCAGCATATTTATAGATTAAGTAAATCTGCTAAATGATATTTATCTACCTCTCTGGATTTCTCATAGCAGGGACCCAGAAAAGTTTGCTTATTCTTCACTTATTCACAAAATAAATTTTGATCCAGTAACCTGGAAATGTGCCAAGCTCTGAGAGAGCAAAAATACTCTTTAGTTGGTCCTAACAGTTGCTGAAGAACGAAGTGGTTTTAACTTCCTCAAAGATTCATCAAGTCTGGGAGCTAAAAAACGCCTCACAAACTAGCATGTGCATTTGTGTTTACATATTTGTTAAGAATAACGGAATATGCTTGTCTGACAGCAATTTTGGCTTTCTACAGGGCCAAGTGCACAATCTGTTGTGATCCTATCTTTCCCTGCTTTATATTTTCAGAATAGTCACATCTCCATAACTTGTCATTTTAACAAGCATAGATATTCTTACCTCCTCAATAGCAGCATCTTGCAACAAAGAACGAATGTCCAGGCGCATCATGTGACGTGGTGCTGCCTCCCAGTGATCAGACATCTAAGAAAGAAAAACATGAAAATGAAGTACTTTCAAAAATGCAAGAAATTCAAAGGAAAAAGAGAAAAAAAAAACACAAAAAGATGAATCTGACTGAAATGACATAAAAACAATCTCGTGAAATAACTACCAGCTCCTCTTAGAAGAAAGCTGTAGGCATTACATAGACTAAAAGAAACCAAGTTTTCCAACATCAGCAGAAGCAAAAATGCAAGAAAACCTGTAATCAATCCTACAACTTCATATGTATACAGTTACCCTGCTGATGTCCTTTAGCTTCCGTCCATGAATATTCCTCTTGGAACAGGTCTGGTTATCTGCACTCATTTCAGCCAAGTATACCTGGAAAGAGGAAGACAATATTAGATGCTGTATATTGATGCCATTAATCAATTTTCAGAGCTCTTTTTCTAACTGGTGATAAAGGTTCTCTGTTGTACATTCTAAAAAAAAAAAAAAAAAAAAAGGAAATTTGTAATTGTAGATTACAGCAGCCTTCCTTAATGTGGGAACGTCTTCGCATACAAAAGTTCTGAAATACCAGCATACAAGTGATAGAAATTTCGAACAACTTTAAGACATTTACCTCAAAACCTTTGGTTTTTGCTGCACTCCAAAACTGCTCAAAATGTCTCACTCTATCATTGATAGCATCAAGGATAATGAAGGGGAAGAAGCCATCATCCAATGTCTTTTTGAAAGTTTTAAACATGCTGGTACGGTAAGTCTCTTCCATATCAGCTTCATATTCGTATTCCATCACCTGGTTTAATGACAAAGGCATTTAAGAATGAGGAAACTATTAAATCACCAATATTCAACTGCTGAATATCCTGACCACGAAGTAAGAGGAAGTATGAGAAAGTCTTCTTCTAAGTCAGCTTTCAATCACTCACCCATTCCGCCCTTAACTTATATTAGGTATAGTTATACTAGTCACAATAGGAGTTCACATTAGGACACGATGATCCCTTCCACACGATGATGTGTTCCTTCCAATGCAGGATATTTTATGATTCTATATTGACTTGTTTTTCAAAACAAGTCAGAGACTTCCACATTTTTCAAAGCAACAGACAGAAATTCTGATTGCTCCTGTGTTGTGCCACAATTGTCTCACTTCTCTGTCAAAATAAACAGATCGATTAAAAGTACCTTCTTTTTTACTTTTTTCCCTGTATCTGGGTCTCTCTCTTCCTTTTCTACTTCAGTGATGAAATAATCATCCAGGCTGAGCACCCTTGGTGCAGGTCCTCCACACTCCACTTCCTTATCCTAGGAAGGAAACAAATCAGAAAACATACACTCTAAGGTACCTACACAAATTTCATTGTTATGTAAGGTCTTCAAAATGGTATTGGCAAACTGCAATTCCCAGCTCTATATTCAAGATACAAAGAGAGCAGTATTCTCTCCAATTGCTAATAGTGGACAAGATTCACATTCTACATGAAGATATAGAACATGAAATAACAACAGACTGGAATTCTAGATTCTGATCTTGACTCTTCCACCAAGTTTGATTTCATTGTTTACCTTGGTATATTGTACAAACAGATAGAAAAGAGCAAATAAAGCACATGAAAGAGATAAGCAGCACTACGCAGTGAGCAGTTGTTTACATACCCTGATGAGTTTTGCTACATGTGTCTTTCCACTGCCAGGCAACCCTCTCATGATGATTACAATCTGAAACAAAGATCGTGTAAGACAAAGTAGGAGACTGCTATGTTCAACAATCTCATATTCAAAAAAATTCTTCTAGAAAATTATGTGCCCTGGACTCACCATTCTGCATATCACAAAGCAAAGCCAGTACCATGCTTCACTGCCAGGTTTTACAAACAAGGTTATGATGCATGGAAGAAGTTCCACAGGAGTAATAATAAGATTATGTGATGTTAGCTTTCTCAGCTCACACTGCATAGGCTGGTATAAAACTGGTTACAATAAAATTAATTGAACAAATCTTGAAAACGTGTTTTATAGGTTGGATCTTGTTCTGATTTTTTTATTTTTTATTTTTTTAAATTTGTGTACTGCCAACTCCGATTCTGGGTAAAGCCAACTCTTTCCTTTGATAAACCAAAAACCCAAGCGAAGATCTCAGAAGAATGCAAAACTCATTCATTACTGACTAATAGATATTACATATTAGTTCACTTAAGTGGTTTACATCTCCTCTAGAGTCCTTAGGGCTATGCTACAATACTCTGGGTTGCAAAGAAACCAACAAAATTTAGAGTGCTTCCTCAAAAAAAGCCTTCTTCCCACCATACCATACTCATGAGCTTTTTGTCTGAATACAGAGTTCACAGAAACAGTTGCAATGCATACGCACCCTCTCTGGCCTGCTGTCTCGTCCTGGTGGCTTCAAAATATCATCTACATTTTTAGATTCTGGCTTCCTTTCCACTCGTGGAGCAGGTGGTGGCTGACGGGGCATTGATGGAGCAGAAATAGGAATCCTTTCCTCGGGGTAATTTCTACGATCACCTTCAAATTCCAGTGATTGGACAGAAGAATTTTCTTAGTTAAGAAAAATTAAGAAGTTTTAATAGACACTCACTGCTTTAGGATAAATTCACGGATGTTTCCCCAAACCAATTCAAAGTTCTAATTTTGAAACTACTACTATCAAAGACATTTTTAACAGAGAATGTAACTGCTTTCCTGATCTCATCTCCACCAAGGAACAAAATTTTCTTATATTACCCAAACAAGTTTTCACAAATTCTGTACTCTAAATGAAGAAATACTGCAAACCAACTGATCTTTTCCTAACTCCACCTCTATTAATTTCTATTTCTCATAGTATTTTAGCATATCTTCAGGACTGAGAGACCATACCTCCAAACATGGACGGCCCATGATCATATGCTGGACGATCTGTCTTTCTTTCATATGGTGGTCTGTCAAATCCACCCCTCCTAGAGGGGGGATGGTCTTTCTTGTCACGGTAAGACGGAGTCCTTGAAGGCGCAGTAGGAAGAACCCTGCCAAAAGAGAATTCTGTATTTTCCTAGAATTTCTACCATGGACTCCAGAGAGAAATGCAGCAAAATGGACAGACTGATCCACAATATATCTTGAATCACACTGATTTCAGTAACGTTCCAAAACTACATACCTATCATCTCGGGGATGACGCTCTTTTTCAAATCTCTCTCGGTCATAGTCCACAGAACCACGCTCTCTGTGTAATTCCCGCTCTCTCTTGAAATCCCTGTGATCCACATTTGAGTTGCCTTGACGCTCAAAATAGGGCTCACGGTCTCTTTCTCTGTTGTAACGACCAGGGTGCTCTGAAAAGAGGAACCAGTGTAAATCCAAACTACTAAAACATACCCCAAATTAATTATTTTTGAAGGATAAACAAAAAATAAAAGTACAGGAGAAGCATGTAGAAATACATGATGCCACAGCTAAAATGAACTTTCTCAGCCACTGAACCTCTTTTCCAAACCCTGAAAGACAACCAAATCAAGTAATCCTACTTAAAGGTAGCAAAACACATCTTTAAAGTGGCTTGGTCATTGACTGTATTACTCCACTGGACAGTATAAGCCATTATTTTGAAGTGTCTTTGAAGCAAATAAAGTGGATCTAGCTTAAAGCAGACTTTGTTTAAAATACCCTTCTAGTGCCTTACAACCTTGCCGAAGAGCTAACCAATGGTCTCAGAGGTAACCAAGCACTCCCTACCTTTTTGAAATGTTTGCCTCTCTGGTAGAGGTTCTGGACGCAGAGTTACCCTCTCCCCATATGGAATCTGTTCCACTTTACTGGTGGTTATATCTAGTTAGAAATAATCAGAAAACATTTTAGGTCTTAAAATACCCTTCCATTTCTTTTCCTCTGTCATGAAAAGCAATAAGTCAATAGTATTAGAAATAACTGAAATGACTTACCAAATTTCCTTTAATAGATAATGTAAAAAGAACTATACAAAAATACAGAACAGCATGTTTTTTTTTTGTTTGTTTGTTTGTTTTGTTTTGTTTTTAAATCTGAAACGTGTGTGAATAAATATGCATACTTCTACATCTTAACAATGGAACTTAATTTCTTTGGATAAGTTCAGGTAGTATGTGCAGTTAGATCATAAACCCTAAGATCCTATGGAAGTGTCAGTGACTCATGGAACTTCTATACTATTGAGAATGTTAACTGACATGCTCACTTAAGATTCCTAATGGTCAGTTTTTTGTAAAACATCTACTTAATGGAATCAATATGGCTTTAATTCTTACTTATAAAGTAAGTATGGCATCTTAAAAAGAAAAAAATGCTCTTTAAATGACAATTTACAGTTTATGAACTTCTTTATAACACGATCTCACTTTTATTAAGAGCTTTAAGAATGAAATAAATTGATTCTATTAAAAACTAATATTGAATTTTAGTTTTGATAAGCTTAATACTAAAAATCAGAGCCTTTCACTGCTTAGGCACTATATGCCAAGCGTTCTTGCTCCTCAGAACAGGACACTGGTGCCAGGGGTCTCTAGGTACTGTAGAAGAGGGTACTTCATACCAATCAAGCAGTATCTAAAAAACACAAATGTTAGTAACTTAAAGCGGATTGTTTCAGTTCTGAGGAGCAACTTACATTCTGAAAGACTTTCTAACAGTTATTCCCATCAGGTATTAAATGGATTCAGGGAAAGTATCAGTATCAATGTAAATACAACATGTTAATGTGATCACATTAGTTGGTGTTTGTTAGAGATGGATTCCAGTTCACATGGAAAAGCTCATTATCACAGCAGTACAGAAAACATTAAACTCAAGACTGGAGGTCATGGTGTCATTAAAAATTGCATTGCTTGGCATTAGATGACAACATACACAGCTTAGATGTCAGCTGCAAAATATATAAAGCATACATTGTGCAGCACTCTCCTTTAGAAAGAAGCTAACGGAGAGCTACTTCTCAATTTCAGAATGAATATGCTCACTGTAATACTCACCTCGTCCATGGCCGTAATCCACAGTTTGCTGAATTACAGGTGCTTTAGGAACCGGTGGAATAACTGGAGGCAGTGTTCCTGGTACAGCTGACGGAACAGAGGTGTGAACAGCAGGTACTTTCACAGGCGAGGATACTGGTGGAGGCATCATTGACTCCTGATTACGTAATTCATATTCCATATTTGCTCCTTTATCTTCATTTGTGTCCCAGAGTCCGTGGAAAGAATCTTCATCCCAGCGTTCCTGTTCCACAGCAGAAGGTGATGGTTTTAAAGACTGACCATGACTTGGGGTTGTAGTTGGAGTAGAAACTGGAGTATGTGGCCTTGTCATAGCTGTAGCAGGCCTTGCCAGTGGGGCAGGTGGTCTTGTCACAGGGGTGGGCTGTCTGAACAACACGGGAGGCTTTATAATAACAGCAGGAGAAGGTTTAATAGCTTGGGCTTCTAATGTTGCCTCTGAAGATAGCTGAGAAGAGACCTAGATGCAGAAAGCACTTTAAATAGAGATCTGTCATCTAATCTTCTCTCATCCTAACTCAGTAAGCACAAAGGCAATCCATAGTCAAATTATATAGTACCTCCACCAAAATGCTATAGGTAGGAGGACAATATTTCATGAACTGGCAAGCCTCAATTAATTTAGTGTTTGTTCATTACATGAATGCTTAAAATACTATCTTCTTAAAAATAACCATAACAATTTAAGGTCCAGTAGGCCAATCTTAGTTCAAAAGTGTCTACAGTTTAATTCCCAAAGATTCCTGCTGTCAGTGAGGAGGCTGAAATAGTCTAAAAGTAGGGCAACTTGATGAAGCACAAAAGGATTGATAAGGCCAGCTTCTTTCTGGAAGCCACTGAAAAAATTCCCAGAGCGCAGTACCACCTGGAAAACTCTTAACACAATCTGGTCAGGGGGAAAGTGTTGCCCAGTGAAAAAATAAAATCCCTTCTTGAACCCAACATCCTCATGTAACACCACATACTCTGTCACAAGAGTCTTTTTAGCATCACAGTAGCTGCCAAGTTATAGGCAGTCTCCTAAGCAGTACGCAACAGAACTTGGAGAATGGTTGTAGTTACAAGCGAAACTTTAAATTCAAAGACACAGCAGAAATCTTAAGAAAGGTAACAGATGTTTGAAAACCCCTAGGCAGATGGGTGAAGTATTCTGAGATACAAAATATCAAAGTTAAGGAGTAAAGTCACTTCCTAAAGATGCCATCGTGTTTGTGGTTCTTGGTAGGAAATGTGTTCTATTACTTGACTTTATAGACACTGTAAACAAGAAAGAGGTCAGCAAGGCAAAAATAAAACTTGTAGTGCCTCATTCACAGTGTAATGCTTCTCTGGGAGGAGGAACAAAGAAAGTTTGGGCTGGTTAAAGGTCAGGATTACAGGTCAGTACAGTCAAGTTTTTGGTACCTAAGGCATAAAAAAAAAAAGTCTGTGCCTCAACTCAGCATCTCCTTTGACATACACATAACAAAGTTGTTTATTTGTTTTAGGAAGGCTTTATAACTGTGACTAAACATGACTGCAGAAGTTCAGTTGGTTTCTGACCTGGTATGAGACACCAAAATACAAATTAAAGCATCTGAGAAGAGTTCTCAGGACCAATCAGGAGATGACATAGCAGAACAATAACTTACATAACAACAGGAAATGAAGGCATGGAGGTGCACAAACGTGAGCTTTCAAGCACTTCACAATATTCTAGATGGTAATGAGAACTCCTAATAAAGACAGCCAACAGCAAACTAACGCCCACTTGATCTGAGTTTCTGATGGAACTATTCTCAATTTTCTTTCCTCTCAATCTCTTCAAAGTATAAAGAACCCTTAAAGCAGGAAGAGTAGAGCAATCTGGTATTCAAAGACAGCAACCCCATGTAACTAGGTGGGGAAAAGTAGGGTCTGTCTTCTCACAAATCTTGCAAACTTACTTTACAAGAATTCATCTCTTCTTGCACATCATCCCACAGCAACTTAGAACTGTTAAATCTCATGAGCTACTGTCTCCTGTGGGCCATGCTTGGAAGACACAGTGAACTGAATGACTAAAACAGGCTCTGGAAAATCTAAAGAAAACACAAAGTTGCTTTGCCTCAACAAAAGACAGATGAAGTTGTAAGGACTGCTAGGGAGGTAATTCCATAGAAAAGTTTGATCATCAGAGCACGGAAATGACCTAAAATACACACGGATAGCAATTACCATCAGCACATTACATTGTCTTGAAATTTTTACCTGAATATTTACCTGAAAGGCACCTGGTCTCGTGCCTGTGTTCTGTGATCTTGGAGAGTCCTGCGTGGAAATGTCAGGTTTAAACTCTTTCAACTTTTGCAGCTGTTCTTTTTGCTCTCTGCACATGAATCACAAAAAACTTGTATCAGTCTGTTGCTTAAGTGAGAACATGGCATTATATGGTCAATGCTGATTGTGAAATCCTTGTTTCACATCCACCTTACCAGCCATCGAGATATTTATATATTAGCTGCATCCTTTTTGACCAGACTTCCTCTAAACTTGGCTAGAACTACTCTGCTTCAACAGTAAAGAACAAAGCTGGATTTTTACTTCCACCACCATCTGCAAATGTGAAGCCCCATGGATATGCCTAAGTACACCGGGACTCACTCTAGGTTGCATGCTGATGAGACTGAGGCCAACACAAAGCATAACAGAGATGCCAACATTTAAAAACAAAGAGGTAATGTTAACTTTCATTTTCCTCTTTTATGGAGCAGAAAACAGGACAGCAGTGAATGCTGCAACCACTAGATTACAAACTTCCATTCAATATGCTTTCCTTTCAGTTTTTGTTCACATTGTTTTCTCTTTTTTTTTTTTTTTTTAATTGTAGTAACTCTTTGGTCATACTAATTGCATGTATTATGGTAGCACCCAAAAAACAACTCAGAGCAGGATCCCTCTGTACTTGGTGAAACAGAGGCCATCCTGGCCATCAATGCCTCTGTTCAGCATCCAATGCAAGGGCAATGTGGCTCACAGAAAGGGCTCCCATGTGCTGCATTAGTTCAAAGATTAGACCGAGCAATTGCCAGCACTTATGTCTTCTTTATGGCAGGCTTATGAAGAATAAACCTCATGATAAATACAGAACAGTATGCAGCACCAACTATGCTGTCATATTCACAATAAAAACAAAGCCCGATGAAAGCATTACTTTTGAAGGTGAAAAAAAAAAATGATGTACCATACTACTAATGTTGCTCTTGGATCAAAAAAGTAAGAAAAAAAAAAACAACAAACCCAGTCTCCTTAAAGTTGTTTCTATCATTCAGACTGGGGTCATTTGCTTGTAAGAACCTGATGCAAAGTACCTGTGTAATTAATTTTAAGAATATCCTCATATCAAATTTAAAAACAAGAGTATCAATATTATATTTGTATTTCTCCTTCTTAATGACTTAGACATGCATATCTACACCATTTTCATTTCTATGTGTAAGTATTTCAGCTTGAGTAAAATTATTCACTTATGCAGTGGTTCCCAAAGTACGGTTCTACCCTCTCTTTTTAAAAATCACTTTTCTTGCATTTCTGCATGCAATTAAGGCCTGCCATATGGGACAGATGCTTAGTAATCTTAAGAGTTTGAAAACAAAACGGCTTCAAGAAAAGTGCAAAATATCTCTCTATTGTTCAACACAGTTTAATGTAACAGAGATAACTAAACATTCACTTTAACTGCTCATTATTTTAGCTTATTCTCCCTGTGAAATTAAAACTCTTGTCTTTACTAGGTATCAATCCTAAGCTATCTCTCAATAACTCACAAATAGGATGGGTCACATGAATCTCTGTCTCATTCACCGAATATAAAGGAAGAAACTTATCTTTCTGGTTTTCTCATGAATACTTTTAATGCACCAAAACCCATGCGTCAAATCACAAACAAAACATTTGTGCAGAAGGTGGGTGTTCTCCTCCTTCTCCTCCTTCTAAATTTACTGAACCCTAGGATATTTCTGATGTGGAAGAGGATATCATTCGATTACTTATTTTGATATAAATCCCTATTACATCATTAGGGAATTTAACAGATGCTTTCTAATACGAGATCTTCGTTAACTTTTGCATTCTGAGTTTGCCTTGCATTCATATCTTCCTGATTATTTGCCATTGCTCTTATGTTGATCCTTAGAAGCAATGTCAACAAAGCTGGACAAAATTATTCACTGAGGATGCTACAAGTTCAAATGAGGGAACATTCTAAAAAGAAAACAAACACACAAACCATACTTCAATTAAAAATTAAGCAGTATTCAGAAATTAAATAGGTTCCACTATGTGAATTAGGAATCACTGCCACATAAATCTTGACGTGACTATTTGAAACAATTACCAAACTCATCTGAGGATAATAGAATATTACAAAGTAATTATCAACAAGCTCTTTTGAAAATAATGGAAAGATTGGTCAGGTGATCTGGATGCATTTTGAAAAGTAACTAATGGAAAATGCCCTATTCAAAAGAAGAATGCTCTATCATTTAAGAAAAAAATAAGTTCATCCATGAAAGCTGTGATAGCGATACTTTGAACAACTAGTTCCATGTGAGTTTCTACTGCCATTCTATGGTGGAAAGAAATGAAGCTATTAATGTGTAAATTGAAGAAACCGGGAAACAAGAACCATCTACACAGAAGCACCAAACTTTTCTGATAGCTTTGCTTTATGGGCCAGGTGAGGTGGGAATAACAACATACTAAAGAAGCAGAAGCACCACGCAACAGGTTTGTTCTCATGGTACCTATCTGGCAACTACATTAGTTAATGAACATAATGAAAAAGGAGGTTCCAAGAGCTTGCTTAGGTCATGAAATTACATCAGGACAAAGTTTTCTTCCACCAGACAATGAACATCGTTCTCAAGCTTGGAAAAGCACATAAGTGACATGACTCCTGGAACTGGAAACAGACTGATGTCAAACAAGGCTTCTTAGTAATTAGTTTTACAGATACATGAAGTGCATTCCCCCGCATAGGAACTCAGCTTTAAAATTAGTACTACCTATATGTAAAGCAAAATAAAAAGAGAGACTACTTCTAAATGTATATTTTGTGCTCTTGAAACAGCCATGAGAAAAGGAAGTAAACAGTTTAAAAAACAAAAGAAAAATGATAAAATAACCAAAAACTCCATCGCAGTGGCAACTCATTGCTGATCAAGATTTTGAAAATTTCATTCACATCCAATTAGTCCATTTGGCTAGTTAAACTACAATATGATTGACTTGCCTATTTAACAGCTGGATGTTAAACTGGATGTGGATTCACAATCCCTAAGAAATCTTTGGCCGTAAAAATGTAGCTGCTACTTGGCAAACACAGAATATTTAATTTGCATTGGAAATAAAAAAGAAAGATAGGTCAGAAGTGAGTCAACTGATCAGAACATACTAATGCATGACAAGAAACATTTATAATGAAGATGTCCAAAAGGAAATTAACATCCCCCACTCAATACTATACAATTGAAGTGTACCAGCTCAGAAGTTCAAAATTCTAGAGAACACGCAATAGTATGAAAATGGTTAAAAAAAAATTTAATATCTACTTATTTTTCCTCCCAAATGTGACAGAATCAGGCAACTCACCGAAGCATTTTGAGCTCCTGGGCAGCTTTCAGAATTATTTCATGCTGTCTTTGGCTCAGGACCATCACTCCCCCCAAGGACTGTTCTGAGTCCAGGTTGGAATCTGTTCCCAGCATATCAGAGGAATGTGAAGGTGGAAGAAGGGATGAATCCAGCTGACCATCCAAAGATCTTACTCTGTCTCCATCGTCTGGATACCACCTATCTGACAACCGTTCCCTCTCCCAATCATTCCTTTCAGGAACAAAGTCCTGTTTCTCCCGCCATGTGTCATATCTCTCCGGATACTCTCGAATTCTCAGCTCACCTCTGTCTCGGAGGTCTCTGTCATAATGGTCTCTATTCCTATCCTCTCTCCACCTGTCTTCACGGTATCTGTCCAGAGGTGGAAGGGGTGGTAGTGGTGGTAGGGGGGGAATATCCAGGTCACGATTCCCCATTTCTCTATCATCCATAGGTCTCATGTCCCAGTCTCTATTATCCCATTCTCTGTCCAAATCTTGATCGTAAATGTCTGAGGATCTCCCAGTTCTATCTAGATCTCTCTCTAGTTCCCTCTCTCTTGGCCTTTTCCAGTCATCCCACCATGAATCTCGTCTGTCATGATCAGATGATAAATGAGGTAGTGCTGATAGCGGAGATAATGGAGGCATTGAATGATGAGATGGCAGTCTGTCATCTCTATCATATGGATCTACAGAATCATCCTGATAATCAGAGTTGTGATCTCTCCAGTATCGTTCTCTTTCCCAGTCATCCAAATGCTCGTGCTCCATCGAAGGGTCATCTCTACTATCCAAAGGAAATTCCTCATGCATTCTCTCATCTTCATGACCCCAAGAACCCCTGAGTGTCTCATCTCGATGGTAAGGAGGCATGTTGTCAGGGTCATCTCCTAGGTGACTTGGTTTATCCATATTGCCTCCTGCTTCCCTCTCCCGGCTATCTGCCCTCCTGACAGGACCTCTCTCACGACTACCCGCCCTCCTGACAGGACCTCTCTCACGACTCCCTGCTCTCCTGACAAGGACCCTCTCCCTGCTGCCTGCCCGTCTGACTGGGACTCTTTCCCTGCTGCCTGCCCGCCGCATGGGCTCCCTCTCCCTGCTGCCTGCCCGCCTGACAGGGCCTCTTTCCCT
This sequence comes from Meleagris gallopavo, assembly GCF_905368555.1. Taxonomy (NCBI): domain Eukaryota; kingdom Metazoa; phylum Chordata; class Aves; order Galliformes; family Phasianidae; genus Meleagris; species Meleagris gallopavo. The sequence goes on along the minus strand of NC_139408.1, from coordinate 37,694,201 downwards.
GCTGCCTGCCCGCTGTCCCCTGTCCCGGCTGCCTGGCCGCCCAGCTAGCTCTCTGTCTCGGCTAGACATCACCCTCTCCCGGCTATCAGACTGGCCACCCATCGTCCTCTCTCGGCTGCCAGATCGTCCATCTGGCATCCTCTCCCTGCTCCCTGACCGCCCATCTGGCATCCTTTCCCTGCTGCCTGCTCTCCTGAACATGCCCCTGCCACGGATGGATGCCTGCCTAGCCTGCCCTCTCCCTCTGTACACATATCCTCTGCCACGGCCATCGTCCATCCTGCCCATTCCCCAGCCATGGCCATCATCCATCCTGCCCATTCCCCAGCCACCGTCCATTCTTCCCATTCCCCGGCCGCCATCCATCCTGCCCATTCCTCGGCCATCCATCCTGCCCATGCCTCTGCCACGGCCCATACCCCAGCCACGGCCATCTCCTTGCCCTCTGCCCTGTCCTCTTCCTCTGTTTATATGCCCCTTGCCTCTATCTTCATGCATAAAAGACCCTTTCCCTCTGCCTTCTGGCCCAGGTACTATCTGGGTGCTATCTGAATCAAGCAATTGACTGTCTGTGGAATCCAGATCCTCATTTCCTGTTACAGGGGTTACTGCACCTCCTGTCCTTGCAACACCTGACTGCAAAGCTACAGAATTACTAGAAAGGGATGCTGAATTCTGGTTTGGAATAGGTGAAGTACTTCCTTTGGACTCTTCTACTTGCTCGTTAGGATCATGTGAACTCCACGTCCACTTTTTAGGAGGGTCTGAAGTGGTTTCTTTGACTTCAGCTTTGGATGGTTCCTGTTGAGTGTTTGCCAGGTCTTCATTTGGCTCAGCTGAACTGGTACTCTTCACATCAGGAGGTGATTGCGTTCCACTTACAGTCTGCTGATTGCCAGCTATGTCTGTAAAAGGCTCTTTGTTTTCTGATCTTGAGTCTGTTTGTGACTGCTGCTGTCCTAAATGAGGCCTAGGCCCCCTCCACCGTGGACCACCAGGTCGAGAACCATGCGCATGTGATGTATTTTGGGAAGTATAAAATTGTCCTGCTGGTCCACGTGGGATATTGCCCCATCTACTCGTATGCTGTCCATCAGTATTCTGTCGGTCAAAACGTGACCTGTGTCCTTCTGAGCGCTGGGAGTCAAAACGGGGCCCTCTCGGCCTTGAGCCTTCAAATTTGTCGTATCCTCTTCCTCGAGGCCCATCAAATCTGTATGTGAAATAAAGGCAATTTTACTCAAATGAATATGTCAAACTCTAAAAAAAGATTTCACACCTCCTTGATTTAACTGATGTACTCTAGCGTGCCTTAGAACCAAACCCATTTGAACCACTGCAGAAGCATGGAGAAATCTCCATTGCAACACTGTACAACAAAGACATTTAAACCAGTTGCAGACCCTAAAAAGGAAACTTAAGTATCTCAAGATTTAAATGTGACTTTAAAAAGGAAAAAGGAAAAAAACCCCACAAACCTTCCAAAGTTGATCGAAAAAAGTTTCAGCTTTTCAGTTTTGTTGAAATGAATAGGACTTACTGAACTTTTGCTTTAATACTATGAACAAGCTTACTTCACTATGGTGATGAATGGCATACAGGAAAATCTATACATACTTATAGAAAGGATGTGTTTAACAGTTTGTTGCAAGACAACATGCCTAAAACAAGTGCATTTCTATGGCATCTTTTTTTTTTTTTTTTTAATTCCTTTTGAAATCACCTACAACTGCCCTTGCTTGAACACAAGAAGTCAAGCAAACTAACATAAAGAAAAATTCACAGTCATATAATAAAAAATCCAACCTTTAAGCACATGCACAAATACTGATTTACCTACTTGGCTACAACAAATGAAATTCATTTCACACAAAATATAGAACTTGTGCCTGAAGTCAAATTGCTTGTATGTTTGGGATTTACAGTTGTGCCTTACTGGATATTAATTCATTACTGCCTACCTACCAGCAGCAGTTGACTTGCTGCAGAAATTAATGTTTCAGTGAACAATTTACCAAATTAGATCATTTACACAACGTCAAAGAATTTTAATAATCCTCTTAAGATGAAAAACTAGAAAGCACATTTTCTTTTGGAACAAAACTGCCTTTTGTTTGGGGTGAAGGAGGTCAAGATAAACAGGATGAGCAAAAAAGAAAAAAAAAAAAGGAATTGTAAAGCATAGTGGCAGCATATCTTGAATTTTAAGGTTCAATGTTTACATGGAAAGCATAACTAGAAGAAAAGTTTGAGTACTGTAAGATGCTCTTCAACCCCTACATTCAGAAAATTAATTTAAGGAAATTCTTTACAGATTTTTAAGAAATTAAAATTGCTTAATTGCAATTAATTGCTAAAATGGAGTGGATGGGTGTCTCCTCATACATCCAATCATTACCTGTAACTTTGGGATAGTACCAGTTAACACACTACATTTTTAATTTATCACAAGTTCAATTAAAAAATGTATTTCTATGGCTGATGCTGAGAACAAATAGTAAACAGATTTTTGGGAAAGCCATAGCATAGTCATACAATCACAATATAGCAATGTTCAAAAGTTACCATGCTATTTTAATACTTCAAGTTTCCTCAGAAATAAAGCCACGGTATGCACTTTCTAGAAATTCTTGATTTCTAGAAAGACCATCTACTTGAAAAAATGCAGATTTAAATTTCAATAAAGCTCTATCTTAATAAAGACAGTTACCTTCAAAATCAAACCTATCAGATATTATAGAGAAAAAGAATCCCGGTGTTAGGCAAAGGCTCAAATCTTCACTTCTTTCTTTCTTTCTCATTTATAACTGTTTGAATGCTAAGTAATGCTACATATGTGGAAAAACACTGATTTGCATGCAAGACAAAGACCACCACTCTCTTATCTGGCAGCCATTTTGGAAAGTGCAGCAAATAGGAAAAAGATGTAGCTACAGAACTCTCTCACACCAAGAGAAGTTAAAGAAATGCACAGGTGAAGCACTCTTAGTTTTACCATTTCTTTGTGCAATCAATGGATTTCAACTACAGAGAATAATTGTTTCTCTTCTCAAAACTAAATTTCTAGTAATAAGCTATGATAGTATATTTAACTAAATAGGTATCTGGATACTTTCCTGAACCCCTTTCAGAATGTGCACACTGAAGTGTCATCTTTTATAACATTGACTTAAAAACAATCCCTCAACAATTTTGCTCTAGATATTCCTAAGTTGTGTTCCAAGCACTGCAAATGAAATGCTGGGAATTTATACGGCTTTTTGTGAAAGGTCAGTCTTCCAAATGTGAGTTATCTTTAATCTAAAGATGGCAAAGATGCATAACATATTTACAGCATCTTTCCTATTTTCACAAGAGAAATATGATATCTCTGAGGGTTAAAAGGGAGTGGCATGCTCTTTACTACAGAAAGAGGAGAAAAAGAAAAGTGTTCTGCTTTAGGAAATGATTAGGTGAACAGCATTTACTCATCTCTGCTGTAATCAGATAAATACAGACCATAACGTGCAGACATTAAGAACAAAACCTCTGCCAAACACAGCTCACGTGACCTGAGGAAATTCTGAGAATAAGACAATGTTTCATTTATTAATATATCACCAAAATGCATTTAGCCTCAAACATGTATAAATCAACAGAAGTATCCTTACCGAGGACCTCTGGGACCTTCAAAACGTGCTGATCTGGGAGGATCTGGAAGCAATCCACCTGATCTCACTGGTTTATCCTGCATGGTAGGTGTGTATGTTGAAGACAATGCAGAAGGGGTTTTCAGTTCCCCACATCCTTGCTCAGTTTGTTTATTATGGTGAACTTGAGACTTTCCGTGGTCTGAAGAGCTGAAGGATGAGCTTCCTTGAGAATGGTAAGCTGAATACACAGGTGAACTAGATATTTTTGATGCATAGGTACCAGGAGTGGGAAGCAGAGCTGGCCTTGGTGTTTCAGTAGATTGACTGCTTTGAGAACTGGATCCTGAAGGGACAGAGGAGGAGTTGGATAACTGAGACACAGATGATAGAGGTGGGGGAACCAGTGGAGGTGTAGTTGAAGGCAAAGTTGGAGGCATAACAGGAATGCCACCCTGAGCAGATTGAGAATACGGAACAAATGGAGGTGGAAGTGAAACATTTGCAGGATACTGATTCTTCAAATTTTGGAGTGAGCTCACTTTCTCCTGCAGATGGGACTGAGTGACCTTCATCTGCTCATCCCATGCTTTCCACTGTTTCTCATACTCCTGAAGTTGGTCTTTATGAGGATACGTTTGAAGCTGATGCTGCCACTGTTGGTTCATTGATCTCTCCCAGTCTTTATGAAGCTGCTGGAACTGTTTTTGCTGTGTTTCATAATGTCGCAGCTGCATCTCTACTGACATTGTCTACAATGAGAACATAGGAATAACTTCAAAATACCATTTGAGTTACCGTCAGAGCCACACATTTTAGCATCACTCCTCCTATCACAACTTCTGATTTTTGCAGATACGTGAGGAAGAACTACAACCAAACAAAAGCAAACTCTGATGCCTAACATCAATTTACCCACTGTATCACTGGAGGGCAAGTGTTTACGTATAGAAGACTATTTTGTTTTATACAGGAAAGCTGAAGAAAGCTATAGCCAAAGGCCTTCAAGCTGTGTTATTACTTAATGCTAACGACAGCTGCTAAAGCCCAAATCAATCTTCACACTTCCAGTATGTGACTACTTCCCAGGATTTCAATTTCTAAACTTACTAACCTGCAGAGAGTTGCTTCAGCTACTAGCAGTTACTTTTCTTTAAACCTTTTCTGGATGACATAATTTGCACAGTGAAGTCAGTTTATCCTCAGATGCTAAACTGATGGGCTTGACCTTTTCTAAGATTTTGGGGGTTATACTTCCAGATTTTTTAAACAGACAGCCTAAGCTATAAATAAATGCTTAATGTACAAACTCTTCCAATTCAGAAAAAGCTGATTCAACTAATACAGCAATCAATGTTTACTTAAAAACTTAAAAGTTTCAACAGTGATGTAATCATCCAAATTTGTAATTAAGACTATTTCATCACTGTACATTTTCCAAAATTATGAAATAGGGCAGCTATCAATTTACTTCACACAATCACCTGCTCACTTTCTCCTGAATGATTTCTAAATCAGGAACACATCAGAAGCTGAGTAAGGTCTGTATTGTATTCAACTCTGCTCCTGTATCATTCAGATATGCCTGAAAATCTTAAAAGTGTAAATTCTTATTTTCACTATCCTACTAAAGATTCGTCATCACCTCTCAAGCTATTTTCTTCATTCTAAAGTTGAGTGATAATAGGAAACAGGGATACTGACTTCTATCCATGCAGAAAAAGTAAATAGACAGATAAGCCAACCACGACAAATTACTCAACTACTCATTTTTCCAGCAGACCATTAGTGTTAGGTCACTCACAAAATACATCAAAAATACCATCTCCTGAATGTTTCACCTGTAGATGTGGAGGCTGTTGCATGATTTGTTGATACTGCTGTACTATCTGTTGCAGCTGGGCATGCTTCTGCATTATTCTCTGGTACTGAAATCCAACTCGGTGATGGGGATGCTGCTGCCACTGAGCTGCTGCTGCTTGCAACTGCTGCAGTCTCAAATCTTCCTCGGGGTCATCAGGAGGATCAATATTAAGCTAGAGAAATGGGCAAATACTATAAATAAAGGAAGGCTGCTTCTGTCAGAAGAGAAAAACACTTGTTTGCTACTCAGTTTACAAGAATCCTCTCAGCTTTCATTATCTCATCACTCTGTATTCCAGTGTTCTGATTTTTATCTCCTTTATTCTTGTGTAGTCTGATCTAAAGGTTAAGCAGATGGGGATTAGGTTTTTCATACATACAGAAGCTAACAACAGGTAAGAGATTAACACAGATCTGCTCTGTGCAGCTCAGAGCAAATGCAGTGAAACAACTGTGCATTTTCATGATGAAACAAAGTAATTCTAAGTGCATAATTTTGCTGCTTGACAAGAACCTGCATATCGTAAGTGAAAGCAGAACACGTGCTGTAGGGCAGCCTACCATGCTACAGTAATCTGCTGAAACACTGAAATAATGACCTCCATCCATTACGTAGAAACCATCATTAAGCACTCTGACAAAATACTAAATACTCTGTACAAAGTTCTTGGCTTCTAGACAAACTATAATACACAGAGAAAAAGAGAGCCAGACCAGACAACCAGCAAGAGAAGCAACTGAAAACAGCGTCTTAAGTACAGCGTTCCTCATTTACAGAGTACTTGATTTTGCACTTCGCTGTCACAACGTGTTTCTCATAGACAAAGATGACAGTGCTGGAGAAGGTGCAAGTGAGTCAAGCTTGGTGCACGTGTGGGTGTCTATGCAAGTCTAAATATGAGGAATGTATTTTTTAATTTATTGCTGTAGCCTTAAATGTTCTTTTAACATCGTTTTACCGTATTTCTTATTACGCAGTATACGAGAATTTGATGACAATATTTTCCTGTGTTTTGTCCCATCTAGCACAACACACAGAGTGGCACCTCTCTGCAAAACCTACCTGAGTTTCAGTGGATGTAAGAGAAGACTCATCTTCCTTAGATGCTGGAGGCAAGGATTCATTAAGCGGCGCAGGTTCAGACTGCGGAGTTGAAGCACTCATTTTCCCTTCTTCAGACTTTGCTCTCTGCTCAGATGAATCCTTCCCTACTCCTGGGCCTTTCATTTGCTGCTGTCCCTGAGCATGGGCTTTTGCTCTTTGCTGTAGACTAAGCAAGTGCTGCTGGTACCAGTATTGCTGCTGTTCCTACAATAAACAAATTTTCTAAGACAAATTGCTTTTAGCTTTCAGAGAAAAAAAAACAAAGAATTTTAATTTATGACAGTCATTAATAATCATGCAGAATAAAAATATTCTAGGAAAATGTTTAGATTTGTTTTGAGAAAAAACTCACTTCATTATCAGCAGTATTACAATGAAGGTAAAAAGATTTAATCAAAACTCAGATAGTGATTCGTGAGGCATGGAAGACACTGAAGAATTTATTCCCCACACCAAAGAGATTTCAATTAAGGAAAACAAAAATAAAAAGCAGAAGAATGACCAAGTAATAGAGACATGTGGTAAGTACCATGCTTGCTAATTTTAATGCTTTTTATTCCTAGCAAATAAGTGTACTTACTAAGAGACTAACTTAGGGAAAATGAAGGGGAAAAGGAGGACAACAAATACAAGCAAGGGAGCAGTAAAAAGAATAAAACGTTCAAAAAGATGATGAGCATGAACAGAGAACACAGATCAGTAGTGTGAAAATGATGGCAGAGTAATCACGGTGGAAATATTTGAATAAAAGTTGGGATAGGAAAAAAAAAAATACGACCCAAAAAACAGCAAAGAATACTTATAAACTGATTTCTGATTACTCTGAATTACTTCCAGTACCTAAAAGGGACCTACAAGAGAGCAGGAGAGGGACTCTTCATCAAGGTGTGCAGCGACAGGACATGGGGGAATGGCTTTAAACAAGAAAAGGGGGGATTTAGATTAGGTATTAGGGGGAATTGTCTACTCAGAGGGTAGTGAGGCCCTGGCAGAGGCTGCCCAGAGACCTGAAGGTTTTGTAGGCCAGGCTGGATAGGGCCCTGGGCAGCCTGATCTGGTGGAAGATGTCTCTGCTTATGGCAGGGAGATTTCAAGGTGATATTTAAAAGTCCCTTTCAATCCAGACCGCTTTGTGATTCTACAATTAATATTCAGCAGCTGAAAAAGTAGATATGGCTCCATCCAAAGAATTCTCCATCTAAGATATGGCTCAGCTTTCAGTTTTAAATAATTCAGTCTACAATCAGAGTACTATCCGTACATGACAGGAGCTTCAAAGCACTATGAGATGCCACTAAAGTAAAGAAAAACAGACTAAAGAGGAGTATCTCAACACTTACAGGACCATGCATATTAGAGAGACCCAAGCAGGAACCAGTAGCTCTCTTCATCTTGTAATAAGGTAATACCAGGCATCAATCAGACTAGCAGGACACAGACTCAAAGCTGGTGGGAAACAGCTCTTTACCTGACAGCCCCGAGCTATGCAAGTCCCTGCCAGAGAACTGCAAGCAATGAACTGCCATGGAGTCAAGGCACAACCACATAAGCTCCAAGAAGAAAAGTCTCAGGATTTTACAGATAAAGATACCAGTCATGGCAAGGGCAGCTCCTGTATTTTAGAGAAGTATCACTATTCACTTGATTTGTGAATTCTTCTCTTAGCATCTCCTTTTAGTCACCGTTAAAGTCAGAATAATAAGACACTGTACTTTATTAGTCTGACTCAGTGCAACCATTCTTATATTTTCATGTCAGTTGCACCACCTTTAAGAATCTGTGACTGCCCCACAGCTTTCATGTCCTCTGTCCTTCCTTTCCACCCAAGCACACACTGATGAGAAAAGCAATTTGTAAAAAGCCTCCTCACAAACCAAAAAGAATCCAAAAGACAGGGATGCAAGGACACTAAAAGAAAAAGCATGGTAACAACAGTGGTAGGCATTGTCTGATGGGATTTCTCAAAATTGAACTATGCAATTTGTCTTTAAACAGGTTTAAGAGAAGCACAAGCTTCCCCTGAGAGCCCACCTGACACTCAGAATGGGACTGCGGGTTTCCACTGCCAAAAGCCTAGCAGACACAAACATACCAATGTGTTTTTTTTTAAATACTTCTGTAAAGGCTGCAACTTGGAGATGAGGTCAGTAAATTTCAGCATGAGGGAGGAGCACACTATGCAGCTATACAAAAGATGTTTACATTTTTATCCCTCTCAAACAGCATCATAAGGTGACTTAGAACAAAGGTGCTGGATACTGTGCTTCTGGAGGAATGACCACTGAGCATCTGCCCCACCATCACAGAATTCTCTTCATCTAGAGACCCAAAAGATCCTCCTCAAACAATTGGATAAGGGTGAAAATCACAGTATGACCAGTGATTCACACAAGGACATTCACACACAGCAATGTATCCCGTCTCATAGTTTTCACAGCAGATGAAGTCAGTAGTACATGCCCTGCAGGCTCTAACAGAGAAGTGAGAAAAAAGTGAAAACACGGGTTTCCGCAGCTCCTGAACAAAACAGAAGCACTGATGTAATGCAGAAAGTCCTGACAGCACGTTCAGTTATTTGAGCACTTACTCCATCTTTGGCTGATCAAGAGACTACGCCTATTGCATTACACAGAGGCTGAAATCAGCACCACAACAGATGTGACCAGAACACACACCACCACAAGCATGGTTCTGAGGAACACAAGCCTGCACCATTGAGAGATTTCAATGCACCCAGTTCTCTGCATGTTACACATCTGTAAAGTCACGCTGACAAAGACCCCAAATTCTCAGTAATCTGGTTTTCTCTCCTCCTAACATTTATGACACTTCTAGCTACAGTAGGGGAACAAATTACTTCACCGCTCGATCTGAAGTTTAACAATTCAAGAATTCAGCAGCACCTTCAATGCTATTCACTTTCAACATCTGACTTGTCAAGGTTTTGGTACTAAATATGAGCCCATTGTACCCCTGTAAGAGATTAACTAGCATTGTCCGAAGTCTTCGTAACATTACATTTGTGAACTAAAAGCACTCCGCCACTACGCGGTGATTCATTATATGGTACAAATGTAAAAAGGATACATTTCCATTGCTATTTCTGTACAAGTATGAAAGTCAAATGGATACAAATTAAAGATGTCCCAAGAACTAACAAAGTTAATCTCAGTGACTTCAGTCTGATACAAAATTTCTACAAATTTCTTCAGATCTGAATCCAAAGAACAACTGAACCTGTGTATTTCAAGCTTAAATAAAATCTATTCACTCTTAAGAGTATTTATGCTTTGTTCTTGCAGCTGGAACTACACGAGCTGACCCCAAAGGGCTGCAAAAGCCCCAGCGAGGCCAAGGGTGGTGTACACACAGCTGTATGCACGCCTCTGTCCACACTTCACCAACGGCACTGTGCCCAAATTCATGCATACGGAGCTGCACTGATGTACTCACACTTGGTCTAACATTAGGCAGTCATTTCAGCCCTAGTGCACATGTAAAAGTGCACAGTTAACTGTAAGAACCATGTGTGAAAACTATTATTTCAGGGTATTCCCTAAGAAGCTCCGTATCATCTTATAGCTGAAGATCGAACCCATGTGGCAGAAAGCGTATTTCCAGAAAGTCAAAGGGAACGGGGTACCACAGCAGGCAGACTCGTGCAGCTTTACCCACAGCCGGTAGCATCAGTCACAGCTCCACGCTGACCAGACAGACCGGCTGACATACGGGCCCGAAGGAAAACCGACTGAAGAAACCGCACGATGCACGCCACGGGCGCACACGATACCGCCGCAACCTGCGGGAGCCGGACGGAGCCCTTACCTGGGGCGTCATCGTGGCCGGGTCGGGCTGCGGGGTGCCGCGCTGCTCCGTGCCTCCCTCCGAGCCTCCCTCGGGCAGGGCGGCGGGCGGGGGGGTGAAGCGGGGCTGGGCGGCCTTGGCGGCGGGCCCGGGCTGAGCGGGCTGCGAGGGAGAGGCCTGCGCGGGCAGCAGGTAGGGCTGCGGGGGGGGCAGGTAGGGCTGCGCGGGGGGCGGCAGGAAGGGCGGTGCGGCGCCGCCCGGGGGGAGCTCCAGGTAGGAGGGGGGCGGCTCGGAGAAGGCGGGCGGCGGCTGCGAGGCCTGCGGGCGGGGCAGGTAGGGCTGGGGCGGCGGGGAGGAGGCGGGCGGCGGCAGGTAGGGCTGCGCGGGCAGGTAGGGCTGCGCGGCGGGCTGCGGGGACTGCGGCGGCGACGACAGCTCCATGTCCATGGGCACGGGCTCGGAAGGCGCGGGCTCGCCCCACTCGCCGTGCCCGGAGGGCGGCTCCGCGCCGTCGCGCTCCCGGGAAGCGGCGGCGGGGGGCGGCTTGCGGGCGGCGGGGGGCGGCTCGCGGTGGGAGAACTGCTTCTGGTAGCTGCGCACCGGCGGCGGCGGCACGGCGGGCGGCGGCTGCTGCCAGTCCGGGAACGAGCCGGGCAGCGGCGGCGGCGGCAGCCCCGGGGGGGGCGGCCCCGGCGGCGGCGGTGGCCCCAGCAGCACGGACTGCAGCTGCTTCTGGTGCATCTGCTGGAGCTGCTGTAGCTGCGCCAGGTGCTGCTCCTGCAGGCTGAGGAAGCCCGAGGTGCCGCCGGGCGGCGGCGGCGCGGCGGCGGCGGCGGGGGGCGCGGGGCCCGGCGGCGGGTAGTTGGGCAGCGGCATCGGCGGCACGGCGGGCGGCGGCACGCTGGGCGGAGGGATGGGCAGCGGCGGCGGCGGGATGGAGGTGGGCGGCGGCGGGTAGTGCCCCGCCGCCCCGTAAAGGCCCCAGGCCGGGTACATGGCGGCGCCCCGAGCGGCCGGCGCGGAGCGGAGCGCGGCGCTTCCACAGGCCGCGGCGGCGGCGGCGCGGACGGCCCACGGCGCCTGCGCGCGGCGTCGCTCCGCCCTCTCGGGCAATAGAGCGGCGCGAGAGCGGAGCTAGAGCGTCGGGAGGCGCCTCCCGGCGAGCGGCCACGTGACCGCGGCCGCCGACGGGGCACGTAGAAAGAGAAGGAAGCGAGGGCAGAGCGCCGCGCCCGCGCTTCCGCCCGCCCCTAATTGGCGCGGCCGGGGGAGGAAGACGAGAGCGGCGGGGCCGGGCCGGGTTCCATTATGTGTGGCCGGGTCCCGCCGGCAGCCGAGTCCAAGTCCATGAAACTCGAACAACTGTTCTGATGTTCCACCTGTAGTTCATGGCTGGAGAACTGAGCACGTCTCCCCGATAGGAAAGAACAGGAGTTGAGAAATCCAAAGCCTTGCAGACAGGAGGAAGGTCAGGAAAAAGCTTTGTCCTCTTAAATGGAAAAGCTGAGCTTCGTGTTCAAATGACACATCGTGCAGATGTGAAGCTATGAGAAAAGCTTCCAGCGAAGTTTGAATTCAGTTATGAGACAGCTCTTTGGGAAGACCACCCTAACACGCACACACAACTCTGTTCTTTTTATCCTTTCACTTTGGCAATTTTAAGCATTCTGCCAGCAGTCAAGACATCCCCCAAGTTCATCATGCTGCTGTGCCTTTGACTTCTTCAGCACCTAAGAGATTTCTGTCACGTATTAACCATAAGCAACAGTCTATTTCTCCTCCTGACTCCTTCAGTCTACGTTATCTCAAGTTATCTGCATAGGGAAAATTCTGGGTAACTTTGTACCTGAACTAGGATTATTCTGAAAATAAGCAGATCTAATCCTACAGCTATTTCTCAGTCCTTGTTGGCCTTTAAGTGTTCATGGCAATAGTTTTAGCTTAAAAAAATGTGACTTCAACTGAGAGAAGAAAATGAAGGAAATTATTTTTAAATGTACAATTTAACAGTGTCAAAATTCAGGCTGGTTGGTTACCTTCTTTCTGTCTGGAGGTGAAGTGTCAGTATGGTATTATTTCAGGGATAAGACTAGTAGGTGAGCTCGGAGCAAGCAAATAGGGCAAGTCTGATGTGTTCCCAAAGTTTCCTGCAACATCTGTAAAGGCAGGTGCTAGCATTAAGGTTATTAGCTTGTTGGGGCATTCCCCAAGGACAAGAAATTTTTAGCAGAGGAGAGCTATTACCTTCACTGTGTGCTGCCTGCCTTTAGGGATATGAGTTCAGCCACACTCTGAAGGCTGCACTAGTGTAGGGTATTGCAAGATATAAACGCTACTGAAGTTTAGTCTTTTTCTTAGTTATACCAGGAGTATAAATTTTCCCCCTTTTCTCCATACCCCAATTCCAATATTTTGGCCAGGAGCCACGCTACAGCATGTGGGACTCAGCAACTCTCAGTTTCTCTCCTGTCTCTGTCCTGAAACAGTCCTCACCACCACAGAGGAACAGAGATCAGAAGAGCAAACTAAAAATAAAAGCCTAATGGAGAAGATATGAGAATGCAGAACACGCCTTCATGAAGACAGAAGCAATACATCTTAGAATTATTTTTTCCACTGCCTTTCTCCATGTGCTTAACCATTTCTTTCCCTCACTCTTCTGACTGCTTCCTCCCCATGTTACTGCCAACACTGCAGGTCTCTGTGAGATTTGCTCTGATTTCTCCCCACCTACTCTGGTCCCAGCCCAAATTAATACCTTTCATTTGACACTTTCCTGTAAACAGCAGTACACTCCTCTTAGGTACTTTAAAGCACCTAAGTGTCATATAAGAGAGAGAGGTCTATCCCAGACCCAATAATGCCAACATCTCTGCATTTAAAGAAAAGGGCTGGGCTGCTGGCTGACCCGGTGGACAGACTGTGAGATTATACCATCATATCTTAAATACAAGGTGCAATGGGAAGAAGAGAGATTAAATATGCACTGAGCACCTAAAAAACAAAGGAAAATCTGTTCAATGTACAAGGATGAACTGAGTTAGGGAACACGAGGAGGACACAACTTGATTTCGTTCACTGTATTGAGATACAGTTGAATAAAAGCCCATCAACTCTCAATTAAAATCTACCAGACCAGAAGGCAGTCTACTGATGCAGACTTGATGGCTTTCCCCCAGCATTCAGATTCCAATTTCCTTCCGGAGCAGATGCGAAGAAGTTCACCAAAGGAATACTCATCCTGCTGCAGATGCAGGGATAAGAACCTTCTGATACCTCTGTGGTCCCACTCTCAGTCAGAGTTGGAATATCACCAGTAGTTAATTCAGAATGGTGAAATCCATCACCATGTGAAAACCAAGAGGGAGTTTGACACATTCTTTGTTGTAGAGTTCTCTTCTTCTGATATCCTTCTCCAAGCTATGAATTATCAGGTGCAGTCAGAAAAAAGATGAATAAAAACAGACTCTTCCACGAAGTTTTTGTTTTCCTCTAGAAGATCAAGGCTATGAAGTCAGTCTGATGTCCTACAAACAGGGTTCCAGCAAGGAGGAAAGCAGGAGGGCTGGGAACAAGAAGGAGCCTTATGCTGGCTCAGGGCCTTGGCATTCATGGCTTGACTGGACAGGTTAGAACCGAGGAGCTCCATAATCATCTGGCATCCTCTCAATATTGTATCTGCAAAAGAGAGGGAGAACCTATTAAGACAACCTACTCATGTTGTTCCCCTCTTAGTGCAGCAACATGCTTATAGGAAGACTGAACATAAAACAGCTTTGCTGCATTTCTATCTGCAGCTCAGAACCTCAGGGAGAAAAATATTACCTCAGAGAAAACTAAAAAGACTTCATAAAGTTCCCTCTATCCTGCAGAGTTCAAGTGTCAAGAAATTATTAACCCCAAAGAAGAAAAAAAGGTTTTTCTAAGAACTAACCTAGGACTTAGGAGCAGAACCATTCTGGAGAATAAAATCCTGCCCATTTAACTTGTGACACATGGGCAAAATGAGCAAGGGTGAAGATGTTTTGGGGGAAAATATTCTATGCCATCTTCTACTTGCAGATCAATTAAAACCATGTATTTATAGCAATTAGCTTCCTCATTTCTGACATGCTTCTGACTGTATTTTAGTAAACTCGGTTTCCACTGGTAACATATCTGCCTCCCAGCATCCTTCCCATCCCATGTGAAGACTTTGACCCTTTTCACTCCACGTTCTTATTTCTCTACCATGCTACCAAAGTTATGTACCACACTTTGAAAGGATTTGACATAGGTTCTATGCAAGACAGAAGTTCTAAGTTGTACATGATGCAGAACAAATACTAAAACACTGGATGTGACAAATGAATGCTTTAGAAGGAATGGGAAACAAATTCAAACCAGTGTTGTTATAATATCTCACCACTCTTACTGTATAGATCCATTGCTTTGAAACTTCTGCATCCTTCTAATTTGCTTCAGCTTTTAGCTAAGAAGCAAATTCAGTTTCTTAGCTGAGGGTATAAAAAAATTTCAAATGGAACATGGAACAGGAAGTTTTCCTCAAGAATCTGTAGAATACATCTGCCCCATAGTCCTCCTACTGCTTATGCAAGATGTATCTATGGAAACACTGGTCTTGAGGAAAGAAGTTTTCCAGGTAGCAAATAAGTGGACTGCAATAAAAGCAGTTCTGCAACATGGCTCTATCCCAGTAGCAGCTATGCTTTCACTTTTGTGTGAACACAAGGCCCTTTACTACAACCTGCACTATAGACAATGCAGGAGAGAAGTACACTGGAATTGAGTCCATGCCAGACAATGATTCTGCCTGGCAGCATTCCTTTCTTTCAGAAGTCCCTTACCTGTGCCTGGAAATATACATTATGGGCACTCCTGGAATTTTTCGTATTCTCCGCTTGAGCTCTTTATCCACTGTGGCTACAATATAACATTTGTGCTGAAAAAAAGAGACAAGCCTGAGTCAACACTGGTGCAAAAGTCAAACAAAAGTCTCAATTCAATTAGCTCATTTAACAGGAGAGGGCTACCTGTCAATAGTAACGCATTTCTAGGACTTGTAGAGAATTCCATAACAGATAAATAATAAAATTCTGCTCATCAAAACGGACTCCAAGAAACATTCAAACACTTCAGTTTTTACAGATGACAGCTTTCCCATTCGAGATGCTTCTTGATGCTGTCTTCCACAAGAACGCTTGGGGAAGATTATATCCTCCCCTCCAAATAAACTTGTGCTAAGTATTGAAAATGTCTCCTTGTGAGATTTTACAGTTACTTTGCTGGAAACTTAAGTCATCAGTAACTAGCAGGGTTCAGGAATTTTTACTGTGTTAGCATAGTATGGGTAAATACCTGAGTGACTCTCTGTACCAAACAGTCATCTGCATAGGTTCCTTTGTGCATACATGGCAAACGTTCAAACCGAGGGTCCTTGGCAATTCTGCAGGGATAACATATGTGCAGCATCACAGCGATCAGACCAGAAACGTATGGTAATGTAGTATGGAGGAACAGAAACCCTCTTTTCTATGATTTGCAGCGTATTATCCTCTAAACAAGGGGTTAAGCCACGGAGCTAACGGTACGTTCCAGTAACTTGAATTGATGAGCAAACAAATAATGCAATCTGCCTGAATATTTCTTAGTTCTTTTAAACTGGTTTCCAAACTCTCTGTAATGTTAAGTTCTTGCCTAACAGAGAAAAATCATTTGAAACAACTCATCAGGCACTAGGAGAAATTCTAGATCTTATTGCTGATCTTTTGTACCTTGTATCTTTTTATACAGGAACACTTCCCATCTGAAGGGGAGCTTCGAAGATGTTTAGGGGCTGCACTCATATGTTTTACAACTCAACAGCTCAAATAAATGGTAAAGAACAATACAACTGAACAGTAATCCTTGAGAGCACAAACCACCCTGGACTTGTTTTGTAGATATCACACGACACAGCTCTACATTACCAGTACATGCTACCTACTGCAAGAGGAAAAATATGAGGCATAAGTGAAAGCTTCCAAAAGACCTGAGTAATTTCTTCCTTTATTTTTATAAATTTTTACAATTAAATATTTAAAGAAAAAGAAGAAAATGTTATTTAGAAGGTCTGAGGGAAAAAAAAAGATTTATAGCTGGATAATGTATCTAGTATATAGGTTTTCAAAGTGACCTAAAACTGAACTCAAAGAACTGAACTCAGAAAGCCAGAGAAATAAAATCAAGTTCAAGACCTAAAATCCATTTGTACAAGAGCACCATCATAGCAAATTTCTTTCATTTTTTCATAGTAAAATACAAAGTTCTAGAAGCAGAGAGGAATACTGGGCACATACCTTAATGCCACGCGATACCTCTGTCCTAACTTTTCAATTTCAGCCATTACACAATCTGTGATACATGGAATACCTACATGCAAAAATGACAGCATTAGAATTCTGCGTTAGAACAAAACTGTATTTCTCTACAGATCTCAACAGCACAGCTTAGAAAGTTATATGTCACGAGCTCTGTAACCCACTGTTTGCAATTCTAAACTTCTAAGATCTGCTAAAGATACAAAGTGATGAAATGTAAAGCCACTGAGCAGCAGTTGGACAAATTCATGGTAATTTTAGATTTTTAAAATACCACTGCTTTACCTTTCTTGAAATTAGTATTTAAAACCACTGTCAGAAAACAAAGATAGTCTCAGGGCTACCACAGGCCATCCCCATCAAGCGCAGTGATTATAGTACATATTTTATTAAATGTTTCTGTTACCCTCAGTTAGTGTGGTGAGGCCAAATAGGTGATTTATGGGCGCGTCATGGCACCATGTAATCTGGAATCTGCAAATGAGGCAGACACTCACATTTGGCATAGAGGCAGTCCATCATAGACTGCACAAGGTCCAGCTTAGCCTTGATGGAGAAGTTGATGAAGTTGGTATCCACTAAGATGTGGTAAGGAGGCCCCAGCTGCGTGTTATACTGGAAGAACAAACACGAGGGGTGCTGGGGGCTGTAAGGAAGAATACAAATCGATTAACTGCGATTGACATCACACCAAATCCTACAACGAAGGAGGGGTACGAGGCCGACACCCTCCAGGAGGCCGGCACTGAGGCACTTACACCTCCCGCTCCTTGATGGCGCTCGGATCCTCCTTCTTCTTTTTGGCGGGGGCCTTGGCCCGTTCTTTCTCATTTCTGCAAGGAAGAACACGCAGCGCTGGGGCGGGGCAGCAGCGAGCCCCGATGGGATCCCCGCGCCGCCGAAGGGGCCGCCAAGCTGCGGGGCGCCGCCTGAGACGGCCGAGCAGTGGGCTACACTCACATGCGCTGGTCACGCAGGCTGATCATGCGCTTCATCACCGCATACTTCCGCGCCTTCTTTTGCTTTCCCTACAAGAAGACACGGACGCGGTGAGCGAGACGCGAGACGCGAAACGCGAGACCCGAGACCCAAAGCCCCCAGCACAGCACGACCCGCCTCACCATGCTGCCCAGCCAGCGCTTCCGGCGCCGTCAATGTGCGTCACAAGCCCCGCCCCCTGAGAGGACCGGGAGTTACGTCACTTCCGGCCGCCGGCAAGGGGCAGCGGATTCGCCGCTCTGTCAGCGGGGTGTTCGGTAAGGGCGCTATCGGTCTGGGAGCGGGGTGAGGCGGCGGTTCCGCAGAGCGCAGGGGACGGCACATCGCGCTCGGGGCTACGAGCGCTGAACTCGGCGCGCTGCGGCCGCTCCGCTTCTCGCTCGCTGCTGCCACAGCCGGGCTCGGGGCTGCCTCTCTGAGCTCGGGGGCCTCCCGAGGCCCGGAGCCGCTTCTGTTAGCGGTGACGGGCACCGGGCTGAGTGGAGGAGCAGAGGGTGCAGCTCTTTAATAAGCTCGCTGGGCTGACGCGTGCTGAGAAACAGCGCCGTGCTGGAGGTGCAGTGCTGGTGGGCTTCGAGGAGAGCAGCGGAGATGTTGGTACTTGTGCTTCTTTGGAGGATCTGTGGCCCTCGGTCTTACTAAGCTGTGCTTTCTGCTGGCGGTGCGACTTGATCTGTAACAGCCCTTCTGCACAGGGAAGGAAATGCTTCTAACATCCTTGCATTTGGGTTCTGGTGCCTTGTGCACGAGGGGTGAGGCAGGACTCGTGGCTCTTGTCTTCACTGTGGGTTTTTCTGAGGTTACTGAAACCTGTAGGTATCTCCTAAATGTGGCCAGCTTTATTTGACTTGCTGCTCAATCAGCTCTGCAGCACCAATGTTCTGCATGAGGGATTCGTCCCGGCCCTGGGGAAGGGGCAGCCCATGGGAAGGCCCTGCAAAGCAGCACCTGCTTGGCCTGCGGAGCAGCTTGCTGACCTTGTGGTTGTTCACCTGCAGTGGAAAGTCCTTGGGTAGTTGACTGAGGTCTCCCTATACTATTTTATTTTATATTATTTTATGTTGCACCTATTTCTTCAGGATTGCATGTAAGTGCATGTGTGATAAATGCCGGCTCTGAACAGAGAGGGGCAGGTTTCTTTCACGGATACCTTTGTCAGTGCTGTGGGTTTTGTCCTTGAGGGTTGAGTCTGCTCTGTGCCTTTTTGAGTTGACTCTTCAGTCTTCCATGAGTGTATTTTACAGCCAAGTTTCTATTTGTCCTTCTGTACATACTTAAATTAATGTCAAAAAATACTGCATCTTCTTGCTTGAAGGAGAATTGTCTTGTGTGTGGTGTGTGTGGCGTGAGACGCAGTGGCTGCTGGTGGTGGATGTTTGCATGCATGGACAGGGACGTTCTGCTCAGAGGTGTGGAATTCTGTCATATTAGTGGTTCTGGAGCGATACCAAATTACAGAAAGGCTTTTAAACCGTTTTTAAACCCCACCTGGCCCTGTAGCTGTAGCCATGTGAATGTGGCATCGTTGTTATAGCTCCTATGTACAGATACATTGGTGCTGCTTCCTGGAGCAGTGTGTTCCTGTGTTCCCTTGACTTTACAGCAGCAGTGATGCAAACAAAATTTATTCTTGTTACTGGTCTTGTTTTCCTTTCTGCCATTCTAGAGGCAATGGCACTAATGTTGTTTATGTTATGATTCCTGGCTGTCTATCCTAATTGTGCAAGGACTTTTCTTTGAGACAAACTACAGTGAAGCTTTCTAATTCCCCACTTTCCGTGCAGGTGGCAGGAGACCATTGCCTGCTGTGTCCTTAAATTCAGATCACTGGGACTTGTGGGTCAATTCAGCATTTTTTTAGCCTAGCTATGATGGCACCTTATATTGCTGCTTTTATGAATTAGATTCCCAGGTTGTTAGCTGGCAGTTTTTAGCACCGATACTGTTTTAATTTAGCTGTGTATGTTGCAGCTTATCTTGAATACTAGCTACTCACAGCTAGGAACTTTATCCAGGGAGCATCCTTAAAGCTGCTGCTGGCGTGTTTGCTCAAGGGAAGCCAGCTGTGCCATGGCTGTTTCATCTCTGCTGGTCGCCCGGCTTGGCGCCTTGCCTGCCACTTCATGTGGAGATGATAGGATGAGAAGTGGCTGTGCAGACTGAGGGTGATGGCTTGTAGATGCAGGGAATCATCCTGAAGTTCTGCAATCCCAACCAAGAGGATTTTGTTGTCTTCAGATACACCTGTAGTTTGAATTACAGCTCTTTCTCTCCTTTCTGGAGAGAGGCTGTTGTTTGTGGTGTGTTCTACAGAAAGGAGATATGGGCCGAGAGCAGTATGGATAGATGAACCCGTGATGTCAGTTTGATGCTTTTTGGTGACCCAAAGAAGCAGGTTCTGTAAGATGCTGGGAGGGAATCTCACAGATTCCAAAGCATTGATAACTTTCTGTGAAATTCTGCAGCTGTGCAAGGAGGAATGCACTCCTTTCACTGTCAATCCATTAAGGGTAGTTTCAAGCAGGCTTTTGTAGCACGCAGACAAGCACTGAAGAATCCGTACTTCAATGTTATCTTGGAGATATACTGTGAAATAACTTAAACGTCAAGGAAATCACTAATCCGTGGTTCTTAAACTCTTATCTCTGTATATTATAAACCTGAAACATTACTTAAGGGGAGAATAAGAGCTTATGCCCCCGGGGACTGCAACACTGTTCACTCAACCAGAGAGAAGAAAATAGCAGTGTGAATTGGACTCTCCCTTGAGATGTGGGGGAAGAGAAGGCAGAGAGAGTCTGACTTCTGCAGCACAGTCAAAAACTTACCCATTGGTTTGCCAATGAGTTAAAAGCTTAGAGCCTGAGTGGAAGTGTGCAAAAGCAGTTGGCTTTTGATTATTGGGATGGAGAGAAATAAGAGACTTATGTTCATGCTGTTAGATTTTACTTTTCTATTACTTTATTATTTTAATTATTATTATTTTTAGTTTATATTATTTTCATTATTAAAATCTGAATTCTGACAGTAAGCTGTGATTTAGGGGGCAGTGCTGCTAAAACTGAAATGCCTTATGAACTTGTTTTCTGAACCCTTAAAACATCAGCAGCAAAAATTAGTTTGGGATAGTATAAGGCGTCCTGTGGCATGTGAAGGCTTGGAGCCATAACTGGTTCTCTGTGCTTTGAGCAGCTCAGAGCTTCTTGGCTGCTCTGGGAAACTCATGAGCCCGATGAAACCTAGGGAGACAGGTTATTTATTTGCTTTTATTTCCATCTTGAACTTTCCAGTTTCAGCAGATCATATGGAATGAGAGTGTTTTGTGGAGACTGAGAACATGTCGAAGCCAAGTGCTTCATTGACTGATATCCTAATAGGATTGCTTCTGTGGATTTGACATCTAGTGATACTCTTGCAGTGCACCTCTCACCTGTTTGTACTTGCTAGACTTGTTGTCAGCAACAGAAAGATCTAACTTTACTTTTTCTTCTTTTTCCAGGGAGGCTAGCAAACTACAGGCTACAGGGAGCTGTGCTTCAGGGCAATCTTTTTCCACAAAGAGGAAGAGATTGCTGTGCTCAGATCCTCACCTTTCAGCAGTTTTTCCTGTGATGCAAGTTCCAGGAGTTCCATTTTCTGTGACAGTCTTCTTTATGGCCTCTTTGTGCTGACATTTGCCCCACTGCTGGGCATATGGAGGAAGGATGCTGAAGAATGGGTACCACCCCTTTGGTTTTTAGAACATGGGCAGTTGCATAAAGGTAAGTGATTGCTCTTTAGCCAGGGGGATGGAGTGTATGGGGGGGGCCAGCAAAGGGCATTTGCTGGGCTGGAAAATGACGGCCGTTGTTGTGGCCTGGGGGGATATACGCCTCATTTAAGCCTTCTGCATGCTGGTGTCCATTGCTGCTGCTGTTGAGATGACTGCTGAATAACTCCCCCTTTGTGTGTATATTCTTTTTTCTTTAAAGACAGTTTGAATGCACAATGTAGCTTCTCACTAACTGAATGGTGACTTGGTGAGCTATATTGGATGCATTAGTGTATGCCAAGTTGTTTGTCTGATTGTCACACACATTTGCTGCTGCTTCTTGTTCCATCTGTCAGCTACGTCTTATCAACCATGAACATGTTCAGGGTATAGTCTTCTTACTACATGTTTGTTTAGCACCTCCCTCAGTGAGAATTTAATTTTAGATTGATGTCTCTAAAAATTGCTGTTATCTTAATAGTGTGCAAAAATCAAGGTTTTAGCTTGCGAGTTGATCAGCAAGAGTTTCTGCTTTTCAGAAGAGAACACGCAGAGGTGGACAGTTTTTTCTACTTTCGACAGTAGAGGCACAAGGCAGGAAAAAAAAAATAAAAAAATGGATTCATCCCTGCCCTAGGAGGATTTTGTTTGTTCTCAACCAATCAGAATGGTTTTGTCCACATCCTTTTTATTCCATAGACTTTCTTCTAAAGTTGCTGGTTAAGGGTCAGTTTCTATCCATTTTGGTGTTGGCTCTGTTATATACTTTCATGGTAGTCTGGAAGTTAACTTCATGACTCGATTCCTCTAGGTTTGAGACTTCCAGTGAGTGGCTTTCAGATATTTTTGTTGAAATCCTGCAAAATTAGCTCATCCTTCAGTAGCTAAAACCCTCTGTTTGTTTTTTGAGGATAATACATCGTCCTTTTAGGTACCTGAATCAGAACAGCTGTCTGTGATGGTGCAAGAACTATTCCTTTTAGCACTTTGTTTGTATATTTCGGTCTTATAGAATAGTGCCTTAAAGATGTCCTTGGAGAGGAAGATAGATTATAGGTATTTGTCTGAGGAATCATAGACTAAATTTAGGCCAGTGTATGTGAGGAGGAGGTCTGGACTTGGCCTATTTTGTGTTCTAGATGCAGCTGTGATCCTCGGCTTTGTGTCTCACCGAAGGGACCTGATGTTTTACATTATTGGTAAGTGAAGGAAAGGCTGCCACTGTGTTTGTTGACCTCTCCGTAGGCATTAGAGGAACTTACTGAAAGCCTTTGATTTCATGTTAGAGTCTACCTAACAAACATGAAGTTATTGTCACCTTGCACTGTGCCCTCCATTTGGCAGACTTGCCCCTTTACCATTCTTCTTGTTTCCAAAGTTCTTCCATTGACCTCACTCCTAAGCCATCCCCTTACTTTTTCTCTTCAGAACTAGTGTAGGGTTGTTGCCTCCATGACGCTTCTTAATCCAGGCTTAATGTGATGTGCAGGGTTTGTGTGGCTATCTGACTGTTTCCCTTAAAGAAATCTCTGTAGTTCTAATTTGCAACCCAGAGGGAGTTTCATGTTTTTGCTGGCCATGCCTGAGACTCTGTACCACCTTTGCCTATTTCTCCTCCACTTGCAATGTGTTTTAAGGGATGTGTTATTTTCTAACCTAACTTCTAGCATAACACAATCCATAAATGTTTGCACAAGAGCTTCCGCCTTAAACATCTAATTTGCAGTTAAGTAGAATGTCATTAATAAAAGGCATTTTGGGATAATGAGGATGGGACTTTGGTGCTCGATTCATCATGCTACTGCAACTACCACCTGTTTTCTCCTTGCTGCAGGTGGGATCACAGTATCTGTGGTAGCCTTCTTCTTCACCATTAAGTTCCTCTTTGAGCTTGCCGCACGTATAGTCAGCTTCCTTCAGCATGAGGACCGGGAACGCCGAGGGGAGCGAACTATTTATGACTACGTGCGAGGCAACTACCTGGATCCCCGGTCCTGCAAAGTCTCCTGGGATTGGAAGGAGCCCCATGAGGTGGGCCATAGCATGGCCTTCCGAGTGCACGTAAGGGAATATTTCTGTTTCCAAGCATCTCTGGGGCAGGGATGTAGGTCTGAGTTAGGGTTGAGCTCTTCAAATGTTTGGTTTTTTTTCTCCTTCCTAATTGAGACCAACTTAGGAGTAGGAAAGCTATCTGTTCTTGTATTCTACCCTATTAATGTGTTACAGAACTCTGTAAGTGCATATCCAAGTTTTGCTCTCCTATAAAATCTGATCACAATCTCTGTAGTCTCCTCAAAATAATTAGAGGAGACCAGACTTGTCCTACTACTGCTTCCTTTGCTGGGAAACAAGTAGGCTGAGACTTGCCTTCAGCAGACCTGGTCATTTGTATCTTTTGGTCATGCAGCTGGAAGCTGGGAGCGTGACACTGAGCATTTTAGCAACCCTAGGGCTGTAAGGCCTCATGGCTGCTCCCCATCCTACTAGAAGAGTTATTCCAAAAACTCTGGGTGTTATTCTTTTTGATCTGGAAAAGCTTTCCAAGGACTCTGTTTCCCCCCACTCCCGAAAGGTCAAGTTTAGGCGAATGGGACAAGGGTACAAATGAGATTCACGAGGGGCCTGAACACTGAGGGTCTGGAGCTCTGTGGGGATTGTTTGAGCAGGTTTTGTTGAGCTCCTCTGCGTTCCACCCCACCCAGCCAGAAAGGTACCAAAGTAAGAAGAAAGTTTCAATTATGTTAACATTTTGAGAAGGTGAGGAAAACTGTTTTACTTGATGGTAAGTGAGAAGGGGTTCTAACTCCAGAACAGGGAATTAAAAAAGATAGGAGGGACTTGTTCTGTTCTTGCTATTTAAATTTACTCCATTCACCTCACTGACTCATTCATGGCAGCTCCAGCTATCTGCTTTTGCATGCCATGCTTGTCTCACATTTGCTTAGTTCTTCATTCATCAGTAGTTGGTGCAAGCACTGGTTACTTTCCCTGTCAGCCCATACACATACTACTTCAGGCCCTGCACTGTTTAGAAGCAGGGAATAATAATAACTTTTTGCTGAACTGGAGACTGTTTGCTGACAGCAGGCAGGATCTAATCTGCAGGCTGCAAGCTCTTAGGATTTTGAGGTGTAATTGTTTCCATGCAAGGAAGTACTGGCTGAGGTGCATTACCTTCTAAAACTGGACAACTGCTGTGATGGAGCTGGCTGTGTCTGTGTTGTTTTCATGCTGATGCTTCTTATCAGCATGAATTCAGTCAACTCCTTTGATCAGCATCTTCTGCATGGTTTTCTATGCAAACTTGAGGAGAGTTTATCTAAGCACAGATGGACAAGATCTGCTTGTTTCTCTGAAAGGACATAGCTTTGCCTTTTTTCTTTGGGTAGTGGACTCTCTTGGTTTCTGTTCTTATACACACTAACATCGCAGAGAAGAAATGGCCAGAGGCATGTTCTTTTTGGGTCACTCATGTGAACCCCAGCTAAGAAGAGAATGAGGTTTTTCGATGCCTACTTGTGCCCTGTTTGTTTGGGAGAACACAGCCTGTGTGTTAGAGCTGTCTGTTCATTTTTTTTTCTCCTACGCTGAGCTGGGGTTCTTATGCTTGTTTCCCCCTGGTTGCAAAGCAACTTGCTTTCTGTCTCTCTGTGCACTGCATATTTTTGCTGACCTGAATTTCTCCATTTCCCATGCAGTTATTCTATAAGAATGGGCAGCCCTTCCCTGCTCACCGGCCTCTGGGGCTGCGAGTTCACATCTGCCACGTGGAGCTAGCAATTGATATTCCTGTAACCCAGGAAGTTCTTCAGGAGCCTAATTCCAATGTGGTGAAAGTGGCCTTCACTGTGCGCAGGGCTGGGAGATATGAGATCTCTATAAAACTCGGTGGCTTGAATGTGGCCTACAGCCCCTACTACAAGGTGTTTCAGCCAGGTAAGGTCTAGGTAGCCCTGTAATGATTCAAAAAGTAGATGTGGAATTATGGAAAGGAATTAGGTGTATATATTTCCAAATAAAATAGGTAGGTGGCTGGGAAAGGGTTACCTTTCACAATTTTCCTCTAGCCATGTATAAATCCCAGCAACAGACCTGTGATTAAAACATACTTTCTACTACTAGAACATGGCAAAACAGAAACTGCCTTGCAGAATAAGTCATTAGTTCTTAAGCTCTCTAGCTATTTTTGGCATATTCTCAGTTCTGTAATAAATTCTTTGTGATCCATCTAGCAGCCAGAGAATGTTTTTACGAAGCTATCCTGTACTGATAATGCTGCTGAAAATACTCCCTTGATTTGATTCCTTTTCTTTTTTGAATATTCCACTCTATTTCTCTGAGCTGCTTCTTTTTGATCCTTTTAATTTTTTTCTACTTTTGCTTTTTGAACTCCATCAGAATCTTTAATATTTCACGTGCGTTTTCACTGAAAGTATCTCCGTTAAGTTGCATTATAACTAGATAGAAAGCTTGCTAAGATAACCCCTTAGAAAGAAGGAGCTCAGATTTAATTCAGATACCCTTCAGGATTAATTTTGTTTGATAAACTGAGTTTGCAGGTTTCCTTGGATGGCAGCTGACTTGTGCTTTGTAACTGCAGTGTGGGCAAGCTTCTGAGCTGAAGGTCAGAATGAAGAAAAGGGCATTCTTTGGAGGGCTGGTGACTGATGGGGTTTCCTTTATCGGTACTGAGATTCTAATCCAAGGTGTCCCCATTGCCTTGTGCTATGCATTTCAGTGCTCAGATTTTTTGCTTTTTGAGTCTAAGGACATAAAATCTTTTGAGATTTTATCAGTTTTCAAGTGGATTGTGCCCCTACTTGCTTTTTCTTTGTAGCAGCACCTGGGATTCTGACTCTGTTTTTTCTACCCCAGGGATGGTGGTTCCCTCCAAAACCAAAATCGTTTGCCATTTCTCCACTCTGGTGCTGACCTGTGGGCAGCAGCACACCCTGCAGATAGTTCCCAGAGATGAGTATGACAATCCTACCAGCAATTCTGTGTCCCTTATTGATGAGCACAATTACAGTCTCTCTATCCATGAGGTGAGTGCAGCTTTATCCCTTGCCAATTGATTTCACATGAGCGAGAGAGAATTGTCCTCTATTTTGTGTTTTCTGTTTAGCTGGGTCCTCAAGAAGAAGAGAACTCTGACGTTGTGTTTGAGAAATCTGTGGTATCCAACCGGCAGACTTGCCAAGTGTTCTTCCGATTCACCTTGCACTGTAGGGGGTGTTTCCATGCCTGCATCTCCTATCAGAACCAGCCCATCAGTAATGGTGATTTTGACATCATTGTTCTAAGTGGTGAGTCAAGAGCTGCTCAGTGTTTATTCTGAGTGCCCCATTGCAGAATGCTACGTGCAGTCTTGTAGCAGAGTTAAGCATGGCTTGCCTTCAGAAACGCTACGTTTAGTTGCTGAAGGAATACCTATTCTTTTAAAAATGCTAAGCTAAATGAATTTGTTGCTGACAAAGGAGATCTTGGAAAACTGATGTTCTCTGTACCTTCAGCAGATAAAACCATGTATGTCCTCTTGCACGTCTCAGGGGATTTACCTTATTTAATTAGGCAACTTTTATTGCTTCCTAGTCTTTTGCATCTGAGCTGTACAGTAAGTGAGCGGGCTGTGTATTGTATACTGAGTTGTAGTGATGAAGATCACTGTATGAAACCTGTGTGCTTTGGTTGTTTGGCTTTGTATTTGGCTATTTTCTTAAAGAAACAACCAACCAAAATACTAAAAAAAATAAAAATAAAAAAAACCCCCTATAACTAGTAACAATCTGAAGCCAGGGCAGGCAAGATGCTACCATGAAATTTTTACATCCTGCTCCTGCTTTCACTTTAGCAACTTCGTGTCACCAGGTTTTTCCTTGGATGTTAGCTTTCTTTCTTTCTTTCTTTTTTTTTTTTGTTTCTTTTTATTTTGTTTTCATTTTAATCTGACTACTTTAAAGCTGACTAATTTGTCATGTCATGTTCTATGGATTCTCTACTTCTTGGTTCTGGGCTGCACTAAGATTTACACAACTCTTATTCACTTCCTTTAGAGAATGAGAAGAACATCGTAGAACGCAATGTCTCCACTTCGGGTGTCAGTATTTACTTTGAAGCTTACCTTTATGAAGCTTCTAATTACACCAACACCCAGTGGCACCTTCCACCAACACACCTAAGCTCCTCCCAGCGCCGTCCTTCTACTGCCACTGAGGATGAAGATGAAGATTCTCCTTCTGACAGCCAAACTCCTGAGAAAGTCAAGAAACCTAAGAAAGTGTATTGCTATGTATCTCCTAAGGTAAGGACCACAGATATACTGCTCTTAGGAGCATGTTTGTGGTACACAATAGCTAAAAAGATTCCCTGTGCTCTACCCTTCAATTTCAGATTTAGGTGCCTCAAATCTGGCTGAGAAAGTTTTGCCTGTGGATGGACAGCAAATGTAAAGCTCATGACTGAGAACTTTTTGAAGTTTTATGATTTTGTTTTTCTAAGTCTCGTCAAAGCTTTATAGGAATTTTGTCAGCAATTATTCTGTAGACTTTGGCCTTTCCTTTGCTCTGGTCAAGTCAGACTTGCAATTCCATTTCTCAGTTTCTAATACCTCTAGACCTGAACTAAGACACTTATTAGGTTTTATGGCTTTGTCTGTTCTTTTTCTTGACAGTTACTGAGAAAGCAAAAGAAAAAAAGTAGTCAGAGGATGAAGTGTGGATAAGTAGAATGAACAGAATTCAAACAAGTCAGAGAAAATGAGGATTCTCTTATTATAAGAATGTTAGCAGAAACCATTATCCCTTCTTATTGCCTTTCAAGGAAGCTAGAAAGAAAATACCACTAAATCTGCTAATAAGTTCACTTTGCAAATCTATTAATCTGAATGCATGCTGAAAAATGCAGCGATGAGTATCGATGTAAAAGGCTAATCAAGGAATTGTTTATCTAACAGAGAGAGAACTGTGAAACAGTTACATGATGGAGGATGTTGCTAGAGATTTCTAGATCTCTACAGCATGCACCATGAAAAGCTGACTTTGGGAATGAGTTGCATTGAGGCCCTTAGGAACTTTGAATCCTTTTATTCTTTGAGAGTAATTCTGGAGTTCTGTAGACTTCTCTGTTGTGTTACTTGCTAAAGAGATTCCCAGAAGTGCGTACCAATGCAGGTTCTCTTCAGATGCCAAAGTTAGTGATGCATTTTCTGATGGCTGTTTAAATGCCTGGATTTCCCTATATATGCCTGGAGCATCTGTCCCATATAGTAGGTAACTGTGCTGTTATTTAAAATGTTCCTGTTCATATTTGCTCAGTTTCTGTTGTATAATTGCTCAGTGAAGAAATGCCAGTCATCATTTTTTCTCTAGTTACTACAGCTAGAGCAGGCTTGTGCAAAGAATGATTTTGTTTTTCATCAAATGATGCTAAAATTTCGTCTTAGCTTGCTCTTTGGAAGGTGACAGTTCCACAGTTAGCAGTTATTTCTTCAGCCAGAAATGAACTGGAAAGAAGTTTTCCCAAATCTCCTGGGTTTAGCAATTACAAGTGCTTTTCCAAAATAGTTTGAAATAGTTGTCAAAATTAAGGAGATAGTAGCAAGAGTTCTGGGAGGCAGGATGTGATTTTTTTATTTTTTTTTCCCAGAATGTTTTTTGTCCATGCGTTACAATGTTGTCCTGAATTCAGCCTCTCAAGGGTACTTATATTATGTACCCTGGGAGTAGACTGGTGATATTGTACTGAACACAATGGCTTATTGCTGTATAATTTGTATCTTACATGCGTTGTAAGTGTTCGTGGTCAAGTCTTGCTAACAAGTTAAGTTTCTGTGTACTGTTGCTAGTTTTAAAGGCTTTTAAACATTGAACCAGAGAAAAGATGTCATCAGTGTTTGCAGAAGCTTGACCCTAGGTTTGCTCTGTCTCTCAAGTGGTTTGGGGAAGATCCCTTAATAGCTGAGTGATCTTTAACACTTTATTTTCCTTGTGATTACTCAGCAATTCTCAGTGAAAGAATTCTACCTGAAGATCATTCCATGGCGCCTTTTCACCTTTCGAGTATGTCCTGGTACAAAGGTGAGTCTCTCCTTGTGAGAAGTCCTTGTGAGTGAGAATCTGTTTTTCTCCCTTTTGGAGAGAAGGGTTTTCACCCACAGAGCGAAGCTTTGCTGTGTAAAATTCAGACTCTGGAGTGCTGTCTCACTGCCTTAATTCTGCTATTATTTGAGTAGGAACTAGTTGTGTTAGTCTTTCCTGCCTTTTGTCCCACTTTGAGGCAAAAATCATGACTTCTCTTGCATTTGTGTTGTTTTCCTCATAACTTTGCTAAAATGCTGTGACTGTGTCCACTGAAGCCTGTTGGCTAGGGAGCAAGCTTTGAAGCAGACTCCCAACTGGAGTCCAGATACTTGGAAGCAGTGTTCTTGTTGACTGTGTCTGCATGAGCGGGTAGAGAAGATCTGAGAGTGCGGGTGGTCTTGTTCTGTCTGCTGAGTATGCTGTTGGAACACTTCTCCTATGAGGACATGCTGAGAGAGCTGGGGCTGTTCAGCCTGGGGAAGGTGCTGTGGTGACCTGATAGTGGCCTTTCAGTATCTACAGGAAAAAATGGGTTAGACTCTTTAGCAAGGTCTGTAGTAATAGAACAAGGGGAAGTGATTTCAAGCTCAAAAAGGGTAGATTTAGGTTAGATATAAGGAAAAAATCTTTTGTGGTGAGGCACTGGAACAGGTGGCCTGGTGATGTGGTTGGTGCCCCATCCCTGGAGACTTTCAAGGTGAGGCTGGATGATAGGGCCATGGGCCTGATCTAGCTATTCATGTCCCTGTTGCAAAGGAGCTTGACTAGGTGGCCTTCAGAGGTCCCTTCCAAATCTAAGGGGTCTATGATTCTTTTATCTGCATGATGCTTATCATTTCTTGCATCTTTTTGCTTCTAGTTTTCATATCTCGGTCCCGACCCTGTGCACAAACTACTGACGCTGGTGGTGGATGATGGGATCCAACCCCCTGTGGAGCTCAGCTGCAAGGAGAGGAACATCTTGGCAGCCACTTTCATTCGCTCTCTGCATAAAAACATAGGTAAAAGGGTTGGGAGGTAGGTATAGTAGTTGGGAAGTTAGCACTTGAGTCTGCTAGTTTTGCTTGGCAATGAAGAGTATTAGCACTGAATGAACTTTGAGAATGCAGTGATTCCTGGACTCTCATCCTCTGTTGCTGTTGGTGCTTTCAGTGAATATATTTCATTGTGCCAGCTGTTCCTATTCAGTTTGGCTTTCCTGTAATGCTCTTTTAAAGCACATTTGTGAGTATTTGAATGTTAGCAAGAATAACTGCAAACTATCTTTAGAGTTCTGTCCCAAATGTTGCTGTAACAAACTCATCCTTGGACTGTAAAGCAGTTAGGCTTAGGAATGCCTTCTTACTGTTCCAAGCGTTGACAGCTCAGACCTGACCCTAACTTTCACTGTTCTCAGGAGGCTCAGAGACCTTCCAGGACAAAGTGAACTTTTTTCAACGAGAACTGCGTCAAGTGCATATGAAGAGACCTCATTCAAAGGTCACACTGAAGGTCAGCCGTCACTCTCTTCTGGAGTCGGTGAGTGAGTGTAGAGGTCACCTCAGTCAAGTCCAGCACTTCCTCCATCCTTTTTCTTCATCTCGATGCCTAAAGAAATCCAAACTGGCACTCACTAGGGCTGCTGCACTAACAGTGATTAGTCCTTTTGTCCGCTGCCAGATGCCAGCTGGATGCTGGAAAAAGAAGAAAATCTTAAGGTAGCTCCTTTGTGTTCAGATGTTGTAACGTGTTGTTGGATGCTGTGTTCTTCCTCTGCAGCCAGTAAAATGTTGTCCGTTTCCTTAGTAATGAGGATACTTCAGCTCTGATTAAGAAAAAAATAAAATAAAATAATAGAGTAAAGCAGGGCCTGAGAAATGTCTCAATAAATATTTGCGTGGCCTGTAAATACAGGAATGCTGGTACTGTTGTCCTGATTTTTGGGGCTTGATGCTCAGAGAGAAACTGGTCATCTGAACTGGATCTGGGGTCAGAACCTAAGAGTTCCCAAGTCCTTGCTTACTCTTTTTTTCTATAGAGCCGTTCAGTGACACGAGCTCTCACATCAAGTATTGCTGAGCTGCATACATGCATTGATGAGCTTGTAGCCATCAAATATTCTGTAGAGTCCTTGATTTAGTCTTCACTGAAGCTGATCTGATATATTCATATAATACATTTCTTAACTGCCATTCTAAATACCATGTAAAGAGAGCAGGCAGTTATCCTGACTTATTGTTTCCATATGTCTCATAACAGAAATGTTATGAAGATGGAAAAGAACATTTCTGGGGAAAGCAGGACTAATTGAGATTTCTTTTGATTTACATTCAGTAAATCCATGTTTTGGATTATTTTTTGCACGTACAAGCTTGCACTGTTTACAAGATTGTTTCAGTTAATAGCGTGATACAGAACGACGTTAGTCATAGAAATACTGCTAGAAGGATTTTTTTTTCCTGCTATTTTTGGAATTCCTGCACTATCATTTGCACTGGTGTTACTGCCTAGGAAGACAAAATAAATTCAGTGCCATAATAATAAATGTAAGTTCTAATGTACAAGGCTGACAGGCATGAAAAATGTGACCAGTGCTTTTCCCAAAGAATTGACTAGCATGGTGCCTAACCTGTTTGAAGATGGATTAAGCCAAGGCAAACCGTATGGTTGAGGACTGCTGTATAATGTTTTTCCTTTGATTGAAATCCATAATTGGGACAAAAGAAGTTCTAGGCACCTGGAAAGTTGTTACTTTTTTGCATTGTGACTTGCTTTAAGTATGAACTCAGTGAACCCTTCAAGCTATTTTGTAATGTTCTCTGAAAGATTCCTTTTTTGAATCTGACTCGTGGGCTGAAAGTGCTTTACAGAAATTGCTCCTACCCACAAGCATTTTAATACTTTAAACAATGCTGCAGCCATGGGAGGGATATATCTGGGTTGTGCTAAGACTATTGTTTTTAAACCTCATACTGGTTTTAAGGTGAGCTAGATTTGTGTGGATAGTGCTTCTCTCCTTCTCTTAATAGAAAATGAGTAATTGACTTCTATGGCTTTCAACAAGTAGGAATTAGACCTCAGGAGTTTCTAGTTCTCAGTTCTGTACTTTAAAGTACTGGACTGTGTTTCTTAGGTTCTGTGTAGTTTCACTTGTCCATCCACGTGTGCAGTATTGGTTAAGGATGCCAAGCAGTAACAGCTGCTGCTATTTTACTTTTCTTTTCTTTTTTCTTTTTCTTTTTTATTTTTTATTTATTTGCAGTCTTTTAAAGCAACACGAAATTTTTCTGTTTCTGACTGGAGCAAAAACTTTGAAGTAGTTTTTCAAGACGAAGAAGGTAAGTTATCCTGTGACTTTATTTGAGGAGGAAGTATAGTTCTTAGTCTGAAATTCTGGTTTCATGTGGTCTCTGTCCTTTGTGATTTTCTAACTCACTTTCTCATGGATGTTCGTGAATTCACCTTCTGGTACTATCTATCCCCTTGTTAGATAGATAACTGAGGTTTAAAGTAAAAATGTGTGTATCAGGACTCAGAGAACAGAACCTAATGTTCTGGAGTCCCTTTTTACTGCTTTTTTTGCTACAGAGAGCTGTTCATTGAGATTAGTTCTCTCATCAGGTAGTATTGAACTGCATGCATGAAACTC
This sequence comes from Meleagris gallopavo, assembly GCF_905368555.1. Classification (NCBI taxonomy): domain Eukaryota; kingdom Metazoa; phylum Chordata; class Aves; order Galliformes; family Phasianidae; genus Meleagris; species Meleagris gallopavo. Next base: position 37,660,985 of record NC_139408.1, on the reverse strand, counting down.
TTGAACTGGTAACCTGTGGGTGACGTCTGAACTTGTTTTGTCTTATAGCTCTGGACTGGGGAGGTCCACGCAGAGAGTGGTTTGAGCTCATCTGTAAGGCATTATTTGATACCACCAGTCAGCTCTTTACTCGCTTTAGTGATAACAACCAGGCCTTGGTGAGTCTGCAGTTTTCTGTACTGAATAGTCCAAGCTCTGCATTGGCACGCTGCTGGCTAAATGATGCTGCTGCTAAATTTAGTAAGAAGCATGCACCCTTACCTATCCTTTAGGAGGCCTACCCAGACACCTCCTCAAAGCTTTGCTTAATGATCTGAATCCACTGAAGCGTGGAAAGCTGGATGAAAAGCAGAGGGTAGCCACTGCCAGAGAATATAGAGACTCCAAGTGCATAATAACAAAGCTGTCTGGCCTATCTTAAAACTGTATGCATGTTAACTATGAGCATAGCAAGAGAGCATTTGGACAGTCAACAGGGCCAAGTACCTGCCTCTGGGAGGGATGGAAGAAGGAATCAAGGAGTGAATTCTGTGTTAATATGGAGGAAGAGATCTTAGTGGAGCCTGTAGGAATGGCACGTCTGGTATTATCTTAGCTCAGACTGCTACCTTTTGGTCAGAAAGAAAGAAAGTTATTTAATTAGGACAAACCTCGCCAAACCTCTCAAAAATCTTGAGTATCATTAATTTTACCACTATACCAGTCAGCAGGGAAGACTACATTTTTGGGAAAGAGTAGGTGTCATCGGAGTGTCTGGATGTTTTATTGGGTCTGACTGTTTCAGAATCCATTTGTACTCTCGCACAGCCTCCAACCTGTGAATGTGAAACAATTGATGTTCTTCATAGATAGACTCAGGCATTTCATTTCTGTTGCTTGGCTCTGCGGCTATTACCCTGAAGTTCCTTGGGCACCTAGTGAGATGCAACTTAAACTTCAAGTCTCATATCTACTAGCTGTGATAGCCTTGTCTGGTACTTAAGTATTTTATTTTTATTTTCTTTATAGGTGCATCCAAATCCTGGGCGTCCCACGTATGTACGACTCAAGCTGTATGAATTTGCAGGCCGTCTAGTAGGAAAGTGTCTTTATGAGTCATCACTGGGAGGTGCTTACAAACAACTGGTGCGAGCTCGTTTCACCCGATCCTTCCTGGCTCAGATCATAGGACTTCGTATGCATTACAAGGTAAAAAGCTTCCCAGCACTCTCTGAAGACGTGATCTGGGAAACAGATGAATGTTAGTGTGGTAGGAGCATATTCAGAATCCTAACTAGCAATATATGTAACTTTCAGAAAATCTCTCTTCTTTCTCATGTTCCTTCCTTCCTTTTTTTCTACTCAGTATTTTGAAACGGATGATCCAGAATTCTATAAATCAAAAGTTTGTTTCATACTGAATAATGACGTGAGTGAGATGGATTTGGTCTTTGCTGAAGAGAAGTACAGTAGAACAGGACAATTGGAGAAGGTGAGAAAGGCAGTTCCTGAAGGTGGAACAGTTGAACCCCTTCCACCCGTACCAAGGGAGACTGAAAACTTTGTGCGCCACAGAAAATGGACCTTGTGCTGGGCATTAGCCAGGGGTGTTTGTTCTGGTTGGGACTTTAGGCTTGGGGATTGCTGCTGGTCACGCTCATGTCAAGTGATCTTCTGTTTTCAGGTGGTTGAACTGGTGACAGGAGGGGCTCAAGTACCAGTAACAAATGAAAATAAAATATTTTATCTGAATCTACTTGCGCAGTACAGGCTGGCCAATCAGGTTAGAGAGGAGGTGGATCACTTCCTGAAAGGTAACATGCTGTCTACTCCCCTCCCTTTTCCGCCTTCATGTCCCAAGGGCTAACACCTTCTTGCTCTTCTCTCCTCTCTTCTTCCAGGTCTTAATGAGTTAGTTCCTGAGAATCTACTGGCTATTTTTGATGAAAATGAGCTTGAGGTAATCACTGCCTTCCTAAGCACGTCTACCCTTACAGTGCCTCCTCTCTGACAAATGAAGAGATTTCTGATGTGGAATAATGTCAAAGTGTTTATTTTCTAAGGACTTATAATTTGGACACTAGCTGTCTTTTTGTTTCCTGAGCTTCTGACTTTGACTGCCATCTCTTGCCTTTCAGTTGCTTATGTGTGGTACTGGAGATATCAGTGTCTGTGACTTCAAGGCACACGCAGTAGTGGTAGGAGGATCCTGGCATTTCCGAGAGAAGGTAAGTGATAGGGTTTCTATCTCCTGTTTGCTGTTACTGGTTAGCCCAGCTACAGCAGAAGACAAGTTAAACTGGAAACAGCTTTGCTTTCTTGGTTGGAAATCCGGCTTCCAGAAAGATGAACAGGAGGATCTGAGTCAAGAACAATACTGCAAGTATTATGAAATAATGTTTAATCAAGTACAAGCAGGAAAAAATTAGCAGCAGCAGTGCTTTTACAAAAAGCCAACGATGTGCTAATTAAGAGCAGTTCAGCAGGGATTTGAGAGGAAGTGGTGGGAATTGCTGCTAGTGGAGATGCTTTAAGATCGTGATTGCAGCCCACGTGGTGTGTTTGGAATTCAGTGCTACAGTAGACTACTGATGTAGTAGTCTGAATTTGTACCCTTTAAATCTTTCTAGTGGGAACGGTATGGGAATGTAAGCCGCTTCATTTAGAAAAATAATGGAAACTTCTAAAACACCCAAGCAGAAGAGAGACGGGAGTACAAGCTATTATCTGTAAGCACTGGAATGGTTTCACCTTCCTGCAAAAGTAGCGGAGGATGTGAAAAAAGCAAAAGATGAGCATAGCACAAGAAGCAAACAAGCTTCTGTGTTGTAAACTTAGTTGGTTGTCTGTACAGGTATTTCTAAAAATAAAGAAAATCTATGGGGAAAGCAGAAGTTTTTCTACCTTAAGGAAATGAAGTATGGGAAGAAGCGTTGAGACATCTTTTAACTTAAAGAAACTATGTAATCCTTGTCTCATCCTGGTGACAGCAAATTGTTACTGTAATTAGAACATTAAGTTGTGAGATAAATTGCCTGATCTGCTTGTGATCTGCTTAGAGGCTTATCTGATTTGTTTACCTGACCTGGCTTTACCTTTACTGTTTCCTAACAGGTCATGAGGTGGTTTTGGACCGTGGTCTCCAGTTTCACGCAGGAAGAGCTGGCTAGGCTGTTACAGTTCACAACTGGTTCATCCCAACTGCCTCCAGGAGGGTTTGCTGCACTTTGTCCATCTTTCCAGATCATTGCGGCTCCAACTCACGGTACTTTGCCGACAGCTCACACTTGGTAAATATCCTGGAGTGATAGGACTTCCTGCATTGTGCTTTGGGCGTGATGCTGGCTATTTGTGATGGGCAAGAAGGTATAACATATAATTTGTGGGACACTTATGTTAACCCATCTAAAATCAGCTGATGGAGATGGCTCCTTTTCAATCTAATCTGAATGGGATTTTTCTTTTGTCTTACAGTTTTAACCAGCTGTGCCTCCCTACCTATGACTCCTATGAAGAAATGCACAAAATGCTGCAGCTAGCTATCAGTGAGGGTTGTGAAGGCTTTGGCATGCTGTGATTTCCCCTTTCCAGGAGGCCATTTGAACATTGTTCTTCATGGCAAGAGCCAGGTTCAGTCCCTTAGCTATTCTCCTTCCCTTCACCTGGGCAATGGGGGCAGAGCAAAGACTCTGTGTAAAGGAATTTGTCATCCAGAAGTTGTCATGTGGCCTTTCTGTATCTCAAATATGTCATCAAGAGTTCATCGTTTTCCTTTCCTTCATTCTCCCTTTGGTTCAGTGTGAAACAGCAGAAGGAGTGTGGTGCATTTATCAAGGTTACACTGTGCAGGACTACCCTGTACACTCATCCGTCTGTGAGATGACATTCATGAGCAGAAGTTGCAGTGAGGTGCAAACAACATGCTGAGCTGCCTTTATTGTAGCTCTCAGGGAAGAAGAGGGAAGGCCAGTGTGGAGTTCTGCTGGAAACCTGGCTCATAGGAAGCCTTAGTACTTTCCATGTCTTGGCTCAGCTCCCTCACTGGTGCACCCCAACAGCTCATCTAACTCAGTCACTCAAGAAGGATGCAGAGTGATTCCTTCTTTCAGCACCTGGCCCAGAAGAGTTTCTTGTTCTCCTCCATCTTGCTCTGGATACTGTTGGCTGTCACCTGTGCCACAGAGAAAAATGGGCAGTCTCCCTCACTGGAGGGGGTAGCCCAAAGAGGAGAGCAGTCTCATCAGAGCACAAGTGCTGGCCCTGACAGTCATTCTGTACTACCTCCACCAGGGTCCAGCAGCAGAAGCGTCCTTCTCCAGCAGCAGCTGGTAATGAGCCTTTGCAAATGAACTAGAAGAGGAATTTCTCCTCCACTGAATGTCTATGATAGCGATTAATGATGTTGCACAGGAAGCTGTCCTATGCCCTTGCCTTCTTTCTCCTTCCTCAGGAGAGGGGGCACGGGCACGACTGTGATCCCTTATTGCTGAGCACCAATGCCTATCCCACGTTCACCTTCAGGGGTATATATGTTATATAAGAACAGTGACAGGTCAGTAAGCAGCTACACTATACATTGGTCTTGTGTTTGTTGTTGGGGTGATGGCTCTGGGCAGAATGCTGTACCTACACCACCCCAGCATCCCCCAGGGTCTTGGCTTCTACCTCTGTTGTGCAGCAGTCTGAAGCTTCTCTTTCTTTACTGCATTTCAGGCAGGGTTTCCAGAGGGTTGTTGGTGCCTGGAGAGCAGCTGGCTTTCTGTCCTCCCAATCTTCCTGCCTGCTCTTTCTTGAGCTCTCCTTTCCTACTGCTCTATTCAGGGCTGCTGGCTTTCCAGCAAAAAATGTTAATTAGAACTTGATTCAGATGATCACTTAACAGCCTGCATGATGGTATATTGCACTCGCCGTTGTATGACTTGTGGGGAGAGGAGTGAACAGACCAGCATGATTGGTTTGTGTTAGGTTGGCAGTTTCTTCAGCCCTTCTTAAGGAAATAGAGGGAAAATGAGACTGTTTGTAGGTTCTTCAGTGAAGCAAAATTTTTGAAGATCTTTTAAGTTCTCAACAGTCTCTTAGTTCAGGTCAGGAGACGCAGGCATGCTGCATTGTTACTGCCTGCAATTTAAGCTTTCACTGGATTATGGAATGGCCGGATTTCTTCCAGAGCAAAGTCTCAAACTGGCACCCCTGAGCTAACTTTAGAACACTGTATTAAATAAAAATTCACATCATCCTCCTTAGCCCTCTTTTATCCTCGAGCTGATCCAGGCGTATTTCTGCACAGTATGGATTATTTTTTTTCTTTAGATAAATGTATGCTTTTTCAGTGTACCTTAGTTGAATTGATTGGGAATTTGTGGAAATGCTCTACATCTAGAGGATGTTCTTAGTAAGTCAGCATCTTACCTATTCTTGGGCTGTGCAGAAAGAAACAAGCCATTTTGGTGCCAAAAACCAGCAAGCCGAGCATTGAGTCTACTCAGGGGGATTTCTTTGCCTTGTGAATTCATTCTGCCACAGGTGCTGAGGTGCTAGGAGATTGCCAGCTTGAGAGATTGCCACCATTGCGCTCTGACAGATCACTGCAGTAGGATCTGGACTCCCTTTTCAGTGCAGGCTTCTTTTTGCAAAGTCCTGACCTTTGGGTAGAGAATGCGGTACTGGTTTTGTTTGTGCTGTGGATCGTTTCCATGGCCACTGCAGCTGTGGCTGTGTTCTCTGTGCCACCACTTCACTGCTTTCTCTAGGGACCGAGAGAAGGTGGCTGCGCTTGTCTTAGCTCCTGTTTGTCGGGAGGTGAGCCTGGTGCTCTTCCCACATTGCAGCTTTGTCTTTGCAGTCTCACCCGGTGAGAATGTTTCCAGCCTTGTAGCTATGGACCAGGTCTGCCAATGACATCTTCCTCAGGAATTCTCCCTTCTTCTACTGAGCTGGACTGCTTTACTCCAAGGACAAAGTAGCTGGACATTGGGTACTCTTCCTCCGCTGGAAGGAGCTCCTAAAATTGTAGTGCATTCTAGCCAGCATCCCATGCTTCTCAGAAGCTGTACAGAGCCAAGGAATTTCTTCTCAACACAAGCGCAGGCAGAACTGTGATGGGTGCAGGTACTTTTAGTCAAAGAAACCCATTTCCATTGTTGGCACAGGCCCCTAGTTGGTTCTGTGTTCCTGGAATCCGTCACAGAGTTTCTAATCTTGTCTCTAGCTTTATACTCTTTTTCCAAAGTGTTCACTTTTTATGCTGCCCTTAACACTGGCAGCAGGGATGTGCTCTGGTTACCTGAACTATATGTTTCTTCTGACAGAGGCTTGTTACTTTCTTTTTATCCTTATTTATTCCCAATTTACTAGAGGCACTTACATAAAAAGTTTTAGGACCCTGGTGCAGTGTCAGACAGTTCCATGTTTCCTGAAGTTGCTTTGAAGTGCAGAGGGTCTGGCTTCAGCCTGCACCTGCAGACCATGTTGCATGTTTTTAGAAACCAGGAGCTGTGGGTGATACAGATCAAATCCTAGTTCTCTCTGTTGAAGTTCTGGCAGAGCTCAGCCAAAATTTGGAAGCCTGTGGTTGTAGTAGCTGATTTTGTAAATAGTTTGTACAATAAATAAAATATTTTAAAAATGCTGCCTTCTTACTCTGTGTTCTTTCAGGGCTTGCAGAGGTAACCAAGCTGGTTAGTGCTGTCTATGGATGAGGAGCCACTTGGGGTCTCCCAGTGTCTCGCTGAGACCTAGTGGGAGGAGAGGGAAAGGGCAGTCTCTACCTGTGGCTTGCAGGTGCCTGACTGAACCCAGGAGCTGTGAGGTCCTGGAAGACTGTTCTGCTTCAGGACTTGCAGCCTGCTGTGGGACTCCCAGAAAATGCACAGAAGTAGTTAGTAAACCCAGAATGTATTGTAAGGAATCTGTTATGTGAGTTAAGAATGCAGTTGGTGCAATTAGTGGTTAACTCACTCTATAGTACCTAACTTCTCCTGAGCTACAGGTCTTGGCACTGCTCGTGCTTCATTGTATTGTCCAAGAGGGTCTGCTGAAGTCAGGGAAAGATAAGCTTTTTGAGACTTGTGTGTTTTTATGTTGCACGGTATGTTTCTATCCTGCAAACATTCTGCTGGATGACTTCAGCACAAAGTAGATAATAAGGTTTCTGCCCCTTGCTTCAGGATGTGTACTTTCCTGGCCACCAGGAAATGTTGATGGTGTCTTGGAGAGGGAGCAGTGACAGTGATCTGCTGCTGAATCTGCAGCCATTTGGTTTGGCATGTACTTGGATCTGTGCCCTTCATGCTGGAATCTGCATGCCCCAGTTTTCAGTAACAACAACTGTCTGTCTGATGGCTTGGAATCCTTGGTTCTACATGTGGTATTTGACCTGAGGTATGTCCAGGTAGCTGTGCCGTTGTCAATGGCTTTTGTGCACTCAGTTCCACTGCTAAACTTTTCTTGGCTCAGTTGTTGAACAGCTAAGAATTTTAGATAAGAATAAGATAAGAATTTTCTTCAGATACCTGAACGAGTGAAGCATCTGGGGAAATGATGCTTTATTTGGATATGTTTTTTTCTCTCTTTCATAACGTTATGGCTGAATCTGCCAGTTGAACCAAGCAGTAACTCCTTGTTCCCAAAGTGAATGTGTATGTTTTTGGCTATTCTCTGGCTGATTTACCTTGCACGTGAGAGCAGAAAAAGTCTGAGTATGTGATTATGGGAACTGTAAAAGAAATAAACTTACGGGAGACTCTCAAGTCTACAAGAACCTCAGTCTGTCTTGGCAAGAGCCTTCTGGTGCCAAATCTGTGATTTTTAAAAAGCAAATTCTAAGCTTTCTCCTTGTTTGTGCTTTTTTTTATTTTTCTTCCATTGAATGCGTGAGAAACACTAATCCCTGCTCTCAAGAGCATGGAATTTGATTGTAGGAGGGAGGTGTTACTGCATGAATGTGTTCATTTTTAGACATAATTTGCTATAAATTTTTTTTCTTCTGCAGTAAAACAAAACAGCTGTAGCTGAAGTTCACCCAAAATTCCCAACCAGTCTTTCCCCCACTACCCTTCAGCAGGAATGGCGTGCTACAGCATATGCTGGGCTGGAGATGGGGAGTGAGGCTGAGAGCCAAGCTGCTCTCGGGGTAAAGCTGCAGTGAATGCAGGCAGAGGAAGCAGAACTCTCGCCCCAGATGAAAGATGGAGAAACGAGAATTGGCCTAAGGCTGCTCCAGGGCTTTCTACAAGGCACGTGAAGGCCAGAGTAAATTTGGGTAGTTTTTTGGGGAGTGACTCTATGGTGGCCAAAACTGCATTCTTCCCTCCCTCTTGAGACAGCCCTCTGATAAGCTGTGAGAAGTGTGCTGGCCCATACCCATCCCTTAATTTAGAGATTTATACTAACATAATTCTGAAGCCCTGTAAAAACTGATGCAATTTTCCAAATAATGTTAGAAATCTCATCTCTTACCAGAACGAGCAGCTGTTTGGGGCTCTCTTGCTGCAGTAGCTGAAGCGTGGGCCTGCCTCGAGTTTCAGCACGGCCACTTAGTGCAGCAGATAAAGAAGTACAAGGAAGCACAGCTCTCTCCAGTTCTCTTGGAGGATGAAACCAGCTTTGAAAGGTTCGGCTGTGTCTGGAGAGGCACTTTGCTGGTTAGGGGCTGGCTCAGGTTTGTGGAAACCCTCAGGGCAGGTGTGGAGCAGCTCCAGATCCTTGCTTATGAAGAACTGGCAGCCTCCTTCCCTTTTGCCTGTACTTAAAGCAGCGATATGCAAACTTCCCACTCCTGGACCTTGGGAATAACATGCCCTGTGCTATTATCAGTTGCTAAAACTAAAAATTACAGTACAGAAATGGCACCTTTATGTCTATACAGCAAGAGAGAGGTACAGCTGCATGGCCACCGGGGGGGGCCGACGGCTAGCTGGAGCCTGGCGGGACCAGGAGTTGGGGCCGGCTTCAGATCTTCTGCATGTTGGGGTACACTTTCCTTTCTCTCTCTCTCTCTCTCTCTCTCTCTCTTTTTTTTTTTTAATCTTTTTCCTCTTTTTTATTTTTATTTATTTATTTATTTATTTATTTGTGTTTTCTTTATAACTTTCTTTCTCTGCTTCTAACCCTCAAATTGGAGTGTGTGAGAAGTTAGCATCCGGGAAGCATCCCCTTGCTCAGCACAAGTCCCTTTTGCACTCCTCCCACTTCCCCTGTTGTTTTCCAGCAGGCAATGCATTAAAAATGCATGAGAGGAAGTTGGATTTACATGTGTACATTAACCTGCAACACGCTCTCAGGAGGCTCAGGACAAATAGCTCAGTAAGAATATTGTGCTCCGTAGGAACAAACAACAGCAGTAATGCTAACCAGATCAGATGTGTTCCACTGGGATGTGAGACGCAGGTTAGTCATCACTTTGAGAGTGGAGAGGGAATTTTAACGTGTGGAGCAGCAAAGTGTAGTTGAGCACAGAGAGCTGATGTTCTCTTTTTAGGGCCTGCTATAATTAAATGGACTCCTCTATCAACTGCAGGCATTGCCAGCTTCTCTAGAGAGTCAGTCTGTTTTTCTCAACTGCGCGGTCATTTTTGTTCTTCAAGTGCTGGCGGCTTGGGAGTGTGTGAGGGATTGGAAAGAAGTCTGCATTCTGCTACAGACCGAAGTTTTGAAGGAAACGTTTAGAAAAGAGGAGAGGTGCAGAAGAAATGTGCAGCTCCACTGGGTCCCTTGTCAAACAGGGACAGAGTGACAGCCAGCAGGGACTGCAAAGCAGCGAGCACATAGGGACGCAGAGCTGTCTGCTCCATGGATGGACCAAGGAAAGGGAAAATGTTTCTCCTTGTCCCCCCCAGGGGAGGATTAGAGTGTAATAGGGATATGGGTAACAAAACCAGCCATGGCTAAATGAGATTTAAAGCAAACATTCCTGTTATAGCCCACACCCTGCCTCTGACGGGTTAAAGAGGCTTTCTCCCTGTTTCCTCTCACCTTCCTCACAGCCTGGTGCAGGATGCAAACCTGGAGCAGTGTTTGGCAGCTGGTGGCTCTAGGCAGGAAGAGGAAGGCAGAATCCGCTTTAACCCTGTCATAGTTCTCAAGCTAATTAGGACTGAGCTAATTTAATACTTGATTAGGGAACAAATAGGCAGCTTCTTCACAGAACTCGCTGTTAACAGCTTTCCAGAACCCCACTCTCCTTGGGGAAAGGCCACCTGCAGCATCTTCCACACCTTTATCTCTCCCCCTGCATCTCATCCTATGTCCTATTCTCTTCCTCTGTTGCTTCTTCTCTGCCCTGCGTGCTGGTGTGGCCCTGGGGAAGACCAAGTGCACTGATTCTGTCTAGCTTGACTGTCTCCCTTCTCCAATCACTTGCACTGGGAGGGCTCCCTCCCCAGCTTTTCTGGCTGTCTTTTGCCTTTCCCATCAGTCATGGTCACTCGCCCTGGCAATGTTTGACAGGGGCTGTACCCTAGCATAGTGAGCAACCAGGGTCAGCTGTCAGCCTCTGAGCCACAAGCCTAATGCAATGGAACAGATGGAAGTATTTTTTCCAAGTTTTCCCTGGGCAGCAGGATTAAAGTCTCTGTTCTCAGCTGGGGTTCCCAGCACAGTCACTTCCCCCTACGTTATACAACACCCTATTAAGGCAAACCACACAAACATGTTCATTGGGATCCCTTCCCCCTGCCCTAGAAGGCCAAAGAACAGGGGTGAGGGAGGTTTCTGAAGGCTGATGAGCTGCCTCTGGTTCAGGACCCCTGAGGTAATCCTGCCCAGATATCTCCCATGGAAGTGCCCTGCCACCTTCTGCCCAGCCCCATCTCTGTGGTGCCAGGGCTGAGGGGGAAAAATGGGTAAGAGAGCAGTGGGACCTTGTCCCAGTTGATCCATCAGGCTCTGCATAGAGTTCCGTGGATATAAGGGGAGACAATTTTGGGTAGCAGCATCCCTGCCTGTGGGTGCGTGCATGCGTGTAGCCTGTCTGGAGGTGGCTGCAGGCAGTTTTGGTGAGGGAAAAGCTTCCCAGCAGGATGAGGGCACATGCGTGGAATGAGGAGCTGCTGCCTCTGTGCACCAATTACTTGCTTTATTGACAGAAGACCGTAAATGAACAAGGGAATTAATTAGGCCTGCAGCAGGCCGGGCTGGATGCCTGCAGTGCTGAGAAGGCTGGAGCTGGTTCAAAGGCAAAGGGGAGTTGACAGCCCAGAGCTCTGTGTAGCAAATAAAGGTGCTGCTGGTTCTGCTCCTGGGGAGTGCTGTGAAAAGTACCTCTGACCAGAAGGACAGTCTGCAGGAGAGAGAGGGATCACTTCCTGGCATCATCTGTTTGTTCAAAACTCGGCTGAAGGACATAAGCAGCTTGTTAATTCACTCTGTGTCCAGCTGCAGGCTCAGGTCCTGCAGGAGAGCCTCAGGGCTGTGTGTGCGGCTGTGAGCCAGCTCCCACAGCCTGGGTACTTTTCATGTGCTGGGCTGGGGCACACTGCAGCTGTCTGGCCCAGCTCTAGGAAAGTGCTTGCAGCAGGGCCCTTCCATCTGTCTTGGCCTAAGGGTGACCCTCGCAAACCTCCTCTCCCTGTGGTCGCCTCAGCAGATGGTGGGAAAGCAGAGGAAAGGAGGAGGAGTAGAAGCTGCAGTAGTAGGAGGACCTGGCCCAATGGTACCAATTGCCCTGATATCCACATGTATTTGTTTTCAACCACCCAATTTCATCTACCTCCTGAGCTATCACCTCTGCGTTCCTGCTCCCACCTGTCTAAGCACCTCATGCTCCAGCCTCTGGATCCCCATAAAGGAGTGTCCACAGCTCCACAGGTAGAGCAGGATGGGGAGCTCAGCAAGAACTGAGAAATGCTAATGCTCTTGATGATGTGTTGGTGCAGTCTTGGAGCCCATGAGTTTGCTTTGGGCAGTTGATCTCTTGATTCTCCCCTGTGAAAGAGTCTGCTCAGGGCAGAATGCAGGGAGTCATTTCCTCACCTATAATGGCAGGAGGTCAGGGAGGTGGAATAAGGCACTTGGTTCACTGTGAGGGAAACTTCAGTTCAGCAAGGGTGTTCAGGACGGCTGAGTTGTGTATCACCCACAAGACTGCACCAGCTGCTCTGCAGTCAGAACTCAAACCAGCACCAGACTTGGTCCTGGTTCCAGACTTTTCTTTCACCTCATTTGTTAGCAGCTTCAGATGCAGATCCTGTGGCCAGTACACAAAGGCCTAGCTAGCATGCAGGGCGCCTGTCCAGCTGCCCTCCTCCTCCTGGCAGGCCTGGCTGGATGCGAGCACTGCAGAGGGCTAGAAGGGAATTTAAGGAGTATCCAGGTCACAGCCCTTAATGCTGTTGTGCTGTCTCTCCAGGTGGCAGCAGTGGCTGACTAGGACAGAGAACAGTCCTTCCCAAAACATGACTCAGACAGATGTGTCCCAGCACAACACAGAGGTGTAAGATTTGCTTTGCAGAGACAATGCACCCTCCTTGTGTTATGTGCAATGCTGATTGCTCGTGAGAGATGACCTTGCCTCCTGCAAAACAGCTTGTCAGGCAGTGTAGACAAGGAGCAAGAAACAGCCCAAAAAAAAGAATAGCAGGATGGTGTAGAGAAACTTGGAAAGGTTGTCAGGCCCTCGCAAATGCAAAAATGTCTGGGGGCCATAAAGAGGGGCTCTACTGTAATGTTTGGTACCATGCCCAGCCTGAACCTCTCGCACCATTTTGCAGGCTGAACCAGTGTTGGACTCTGACTTCTTTGGCTGGATGGAAGTACTTGTCATTGTGTCCTGAGTACTGTATTGTGCCACTCTTTAATTCTTCCAAAGAGGTGTTGCAAGTCGATATGCATGTCTTGTAGCTATACTTTGGATTTGGATCCGCCTCTGGGGACAGGAGGTGATAAGTGTTAAGAGCTGTTTAGATCCCTAACTGTTGTTTCTGAACTGGTTTCCAGCAAGAGCAGAAGATGGGAGTGTGGGGAAGCAGCTGTTTCCCCTGCTGGAAGCATCCCGAGGGGTCTGGGAGGAGATCCAAGCTCACCATGCCCTCTCAGCAGCTGGGTTAACAGCCAGGCTGAGTCTACTGGTAGCATTTTCTGACAGCAGTTAACTGGGTTTGCCCTTGTTCAGTGCCTGTTCCTGGGATTTTGCTTGTCAGCTGCAGGGGCAGGTTGGGGTCTGTCCAGGCAGTTCCCCTGCGGAAAGAGGCTGCTGTGATTAATGATCAGTGATAAATGAGAGGGAAAGGGGTAGGAGGAGAGACCTGCCAAAGCTTTGACTTCACTGAGGGCAAAGGTTCAGTCTGCTTTGGATCTGCCGATGGGAGGGAAAGGTGTGTCCAGGTCCTCAGCCAGCTAGGGTGTTAACAAGCAAGAGGTGAGCCTGGGTGATTAGGATGTCCACGGCTGTGCTGCATAAATCAGGATTTGAGTGCCAGAAAAAGTCTTCAGGAAAATGAAATGTCTAAGTGTCATCAGCTCTGCAGAGAGATAATTAGAACCAGAAAAGCACCAGGAGTTAAAATGGTACAGATCGGTGAAAACAGGCTTGTGGGATTGGGATCCTCATGGGTTCGCACTGTCTGTAGGCTGAACAGAAGGGAGGAAGGGATGGCCGTGGGGGAGTCAAGGTGTTTACGGAGGACTCATTGGGGTTAGTCCTCCTCAATCTTGGAGACAATCAGCTCTGATAGAGAAAAGTTTTCCTGCTAAATGAGATCCCCTGCTCATTCAGATACCTTGAACAGAAAGCAAGAAACAGAGGAAAATGGAATGAGCCAGATTCACTATTATTCTGTTTGCTCAGTCAGTAGAAGAGGAGGACCTCATCCTTTCACTCTGGGCCTCTGTGAACTGATAAACCACAGCCATGTAACTTAGGAGTCAGCATCTTCCTGGTGCAGCTCTGGTGGGACTGGAGCCGGGAGTTGTGTGTGTCTTTAGATTGAATAGCATCATGGTGCAGGTACAGCATCCCCAAAAGAGGTACCAGTATCTCCTCCAGCTGTGAACAAACCCACTGTGGGCATAAAGCCAACAGCCTCCTGGCCTAGAGGTTAGATGAGAGTGAACCAGGCAGCAAAAGGTTGCCCCATCTATGGAGATGTCTAAAACTCAACCAGAGACAGCCCTGAGCACCCTGCTCTGGCTGACCCCACTCTGAGGACAGAGGTGACTGGATCATCTTCTGAGATCCCGTTTCACCTCCAACCAATCTGTGAATGTGGGAGAGAGCACCGGACTGTGCAGGGCCACAGCTGAGGCTGGCTAAGGCAGCAGGAGCACTCTCAGACATGCTGTGGTGCTGCTCCTGCGCTGTGCAGACAGGCTCAGAGCTGAGCTGCTGCAACACATCCACCTCCAGGCACTGTGGTGGTGAGGCTATTCTGTGTCCAGTTCTCCCTGGAGAAGACAAGGCTGTGAAGCAACCCGTGGAAGTTAAGCATCAAAAGCCACATGAGCATCAGTTGTCAAACCTGACCAGTTGGTGGTAGTGATAAAGTTATTTTGCAAAACAACAATGAACTGTCTGGGGATGTTTTGTTTTTCAAGCTGCCTTCTTGTTCCTGCCCCAAAGGTTTGTGGTGAGGGACACATGTTCACATCTCCCATTGTACCTGCTTGTGCCTCAAGTGCTTGGCAGCACTGTTCCCACCTCCAAAGGAGCTCCTTGTTGTCTGTGTAATCTCTGCCTGGATTAAGTGGCAAAAGGTGAATCCTCAGCTCATGGGAAGAGCACACTTGACCTCTGCCTCCTCAGAGCTGCACTCTCCCTGGGGAGGAAGTGTTGGCTCAGCCCTGAACAAAGCACTGGCTGTAATGAGTGACTTTCTTGCCCTAGCAATGTGGGGTTGCGCCTGGGGTCAGATCTATGCTGCAATGAGAAGGAAGACACAGAAGACCCAGTGACCTGGAAGTTTAGAAGTAACCAGCTCAACTTACTGAGAAATGTGAAGCTGCATGAACCTCTCCATCAGCAGAAATACACTGTCTGGGCAGGTGGTCCTACCAGTACATCTAGATATGAATTTTCTTAGCAAGATGCAAATGAATTTATTTTCCTGTTTTCCAACCTATTCTCCTCTGTTGTGTCTTGCAGTACTTCTTGCCCTGAATTGTGGTGCATTCTTTGCAGGTTCTCTAAGTCCCATGGAAGACATCATTGGCAGTAAACTGTGCTCTTGTATGGGTTTAAGACAATGCTACATGTGCTCAGTGGTAGGTGCAACTAAACACATCTGTTTTGCCTAAGCACTGGTGTGCATACCACTCTCACCTTCATTCAGAATTCTTCTCCTGCACTATGCCCTTTGTTCCAATATAACCTGGCTCACTCAAACACCACAGGTCCCAGCAAGGATGTGGGCAAACAAGGTAGGTGTGTGGGGTAGTCTCTTGTCCATTTTGTCACTGAGGGTCAAAGCTAGGTGCTTTATCTGAGACAGAAGAAGAAACATGTATCAGAGCCAGACTGAACTCTGGTCCCAGTCTCAGCACCCTGAGGCACTGTCCCCAGCCCGATTATCATGTGCTCTGTTTAAAAGTTGTCAGCTCTCTCTGTGCTGACGCTCTCATATTAGTTCCCCTGAGTCAGGATGCACTTCTTTCCAGGCCTTTTTGGGAGCTCTGCGGCCCCAGCTCCAAGCTCTTAAAGTGAATACATAGGATGAAGAATTTGATTGAATGCAAACTGCTATAGAAATGCATTTGCACCTCTGTCATGGAAGGTACAGTGCCTGCAGGCATGGTGTTGCCTCACTTGCGTTCCTCTCCAGCATCTCCCATTGAAGCGTTCTGAACTTGGAACTACTTTGAACTGGTGCCTCTAAAGAACAGATATGCTCATAGTCAACAGCAAAAGAAGTGAAGGTCTGGTCCAGCTTGAAAGTAATGTCTCCTTTTGTGCTATTTGTTCCTGTAGATATCTGTGCAGAGCTCAGCCATAGGGGAAATGAAGAGGTCTCCCTTCAAGGGCGGGCAGTGCAGGAGAAGGGAGCAGAGCAGTGAGCACTGCAGCACGAGAGCATTGCCTTACCTGCAGATGGACCAGCAGATGGAAGGTGAGTGCAGAATGCAGACTCTGCCATCTGTCAGCCAAGCTGCTGTTGGGTGTCAGTCAGGGAAAGAATGGTTTTCAGGAGTACATCTGTATCTAGTGTCACTTGCTTTACCACTGGGAGAAGGTTTGCTCATCAGCTGCTGTGAGCTCAGACCTGGGACATCCAATGGTCTTGTGGGAAGCAACAGCTACTGCGCAAGCCAAGGAGATCTCCTGCTCTGGCAGCTTACAGGTCTTCTGCACCTTCTGCCCCCTTGTCCCTCATGCTCCTAAGTATTAGATGTGCTTCTCTTGGCAAGGGATGGCTGGGAAGACAACCAAATCAGTGTTTTACTATGCATTTGTGTGGGAGGTCTGTTGTGAGCATGGGTGTGAGAGATGCACATCTGAGAAACTCATACAATAGCAGAGCTGTGCACATGAAGTGGCCCAGGGCAGTGGGCCGTGATCCCTGCTCACATCTGCGTGGTGCTGACAAACCCATTAGTGGCAGTGTGACGCTGCTGGGAGTCCTGGAGGACTGCTGACGGCCATGCCTGGTGCAGGACAGAGCCGCCGGAGCACATCCTTGCACGTGATGGAGAGCAGCCCCATGACCATCAGTATGAGCACAGAGCTTTGGGGAGCTGCTGGCCTGGGGCCAGGATGGGTGCACTGCATCAGCGGGCTCGGGGGTGGGAAGGGCTCTGGATTTCCCTTCCCTGCTCCCTTCTGAGAGCCTCACTGACATGGCTTCCTGGAGCAGTGCTGTCAGGAAGAGGCATTTTGGGTTTTCAGGGACACGTGCATTTGTGCTGCTCAGCCTGGCCTGTGCGGAGCGTGAGAAGGGTGCTGAACCATCCGCCCAGGCCAGCTGCTTCCTCCAGTAGAGCACTGAGACAGAGCCACTGCCATACCCAGACTGTTTGGAAACATGTTGATAAACTTCCAAGCGTCTATTTCACAATCCAGATGTGCTCGCCTTGGCTGTAAACCCTCATCTGAAGAACAGGTGTGCTATAATGTTTCTAGCAGTGGCCCCAAAGCCAGCTGGAGGCTCGAGCTGAGCAGGGGCCAAGGGGCTGGTGCCATATAGGATATGGATGCCGGGGCAGGGACAGGTGAGGCAGAGAGCTGTAGGTCAGCCGTAGTTCATAACAACTGGAGTCAGACTGAGGGAAGAGGGGGCTGTCCCACAATGTCCTGCAGCCCCCAGCTGCTCATGTGCAGCACTGGAGCCAGCTTGGGAGAGGCAGCCCTGGCTGTATGGGCAAGCATCTGCGGGGTGCACCAGCCCTACATTTATTTCCTTGCTAAAACAATGAGGAATGAGAGTTTATTTCTGGTTAGAGCCCGCACCCAGCTGCGGGTCCACAAGGGTGTGCCACACCTCTGTGAGGGTGGGTGACAGCGGGCAGCTGGTGGGGGCAGCTCTCACAGCTCTGATGTCAGCAGAGAGCTGGATTCCCAGCCTGTGAAGTCATAGCTGGGAAACTGGGTACGCAGCCTAATCCCAATAATTACCCAGTGGGACTGTAAAGTGTAAATGAACTAGTAATTGCCTGGTGACTGACTACTTGAGCTCCAACACACGCCACCTTATCACTGTCACCTTTTGCAGCTCTCTAAGATTCACTTATTATTAAGACATTTAAAATTGACTTGAACTCATCGCATTGTAACAAACTGAGATCACAGCTCTTCCGCCTCCCAAACTGGAAGGAAAGCACCTAAAATTTGGTGCCATTTTGGGATGACAGAGTAATCAAGCAAAAATACAAATGCAGCATTAGCCAAAAATACAAATGCAGCATTAGCCAGGTTCCTTCCATTTTGGGGTCTGCAGGGCTGCCACCAGTTTTCTCCCGACACACAAATCCGCTGGCTGAAGGACTTCTGTTTGAGTTCCCTATGCATTTAGCAGTGGAATGTTGTAAAGCAGGACCAAAACCTCGAAGGAAACAAAAGTCATAGCTTTTTAGGAAGACTGCTTTGAAACCAAAAGCATTAATCGGAAGATTAAATGACTTTAATCCCAAACACTCAGTAGAATTCAAAGCTTGATTACAGGCTTGTTTGTTTGTTTGTATCTGATCTTTTTGATGTGCTGAGAAAATGCAGTGCTGTTGAGAAAAGTTCTGTATGGCAGGATGTTCTCAGAACGAACTCTTTCAGCACTGTCTGGTATTATCTTGTTTCTTCTGTCCAACAACAGTGTTGTGTTACTTTGCTTGGATCTGTCTTTTCCTTCTTTCAGGTTGTGGGCTCTTTGGAAGCACTGTTCCTGGGGTGGTCCCAGCCGCCAAGAAGGGAAGCTTTCTGCTGAGGATAGCGGCCCGCGGTCCTGATCTCAGGCTGTCCAGTGTGTGACAACCTGCCTCTGGAAAAGCTTCCTCTCACTCTTTCTTTCCATTTCTCTCTTCCTGGGAGGCACTGACTCTGTGCTCTGCTTGAAGCTCTGTGGGATGGACACCCTGAGCAGCCTCGCTCCTTTGAGGAAGATATGATGGATTGAGCTTGTGGCCAGGGCTGTCCAGTCTGTAAGATCCTCTCCCTGCCACGTGCAGCTCCACCACAGGTATGAGGTGGCAGAGAAGCCAGCCCCAGCCTCCTGGGGTGAGGGAAGGCCGCAGTCAGATCAATGAAAACAGGACTTCATTAATTATAAATGGACAGGCTCCCCTGAGCTGCTGTAGCTCTGCATGAGTCACATTCTAGCTGAGTTTTCTCTCTTTATTTTTTTTTCTTCTCTCTCTTGAAGAGTTGTTGAAGGGTTGAAATACTGTGATGGATAAATAAGGAGCCAGCTGTGCTCTGCAACCAGCCCCACCAGAGCCTTTCTGTAGCAGTAGCCCACAGCAATCTCCTCTCTGCCTCACTCTTCACTCCTATCCCCTGGGTTCTGCCATCTGTTCCTGCTCTCCAAATTTCTTCTCCCTCACAGTGGCATGGTTTGCTCTCATGTTGTAAGCTCCTTTCCAGCATGTGGTCTCAGCCCTCAGTAATACATGGACATATGTTCATACAACAGTATGACCAAAGTGCCCAGTGGTGGGACACCCACTTGGTTCGGCTGTGCCTCTCTCCTTCATCTTGGAGATGGTTAGGCAAAAGGAGAAGGAGCAACAAACCCAGCAAACGTTGGCTTTCTGTTAGAGGCTGCCAGACAGTTTTTGTTCTGATTTCTGACAATATGCTGGCCTTCTCCTCTCAAGGGAAGGCTGAGATGTGTCCTGGGGCTCTGAGGGATGGAAACATCAAGAGCGGATGAAAGTGGCTGGAGGGGCCAGCATGAGTGTCTGGACAGAGCTGTTCCCAAAACCTGCCTTGCAGCTTGTCAGTCCTTCGGGAGCATCTCCTTCCCTGGGCATCCTGTCAGCATAAGCACTGAACTCTGTGTTCTCATGGCAAAGTCAAGGCTTGGAATGGTGTTTCTGGAGGCTTTGCTGGCCGTGCTTTCAAGACCATAAACTGTTTTTCTTGCTTCCTCAATGTCCTTGGTTTCAGAGGTGCCCTCAGAGATGAATTGCTGCCTGGAAGCTGTTTCTCCATCCAGCTCTCCAGGCTACTGTGCCCTTGCTCCTTGAGGTGGCTCTTTTCAGAGGCTTGTGCCTCCAAAAGACTGGCTGTGCACCCTGATTTGTGAACCTGGGGGACTGGCTGGCCTTCTCCTGCACCTCAGCCTTCAGTCAGGGAAATGCTTCTTCTTAACCCACGAGCTTCAGGCAGCTCCTGAATCCATGGAATGTGTCCCATCTGCAGCGCGTTAGGGGTCCACTCACAGCAGAGGAAGAAGCACATGTGGGTTGTGAACCTTTCAGAAGAGGAAGAAAACAAACTAATTTATCTAAGGGATGTGGTGCCAGGAGCTACATCTGCGGGCCAACTGGCCCTGGAAGCATGGTTCCCGGGTGCTACCCACACTCCCAGCAAGGGAGTGTTGCAGAGATGATGGGGACATGAAGGGTAGAAGAATGAGAGTGCAAGGGGTCCAGACACAGTGGGACCCCTGCTCCCTATTCTTTGAGAGGGCTGAAGGAGAACTGACTCTCAGCCATTCCTCCAGGGTACAGACATCTTTTCCCTCTCAGCCTCCTTTACCAGGCACTGTGACTTTGATTCTCAGCTGCCCAAGCACTCCTGTTTCCCCACCATAACGGTGGTGGGAAGGATGGGCCATTTTGTCAGCGTGGTGCATCCTCGCTCCTCTTCTCTCCAGGTTCCAGTGAGCCTCTTCCTTTCTGCTCTAGACCCAAGGGCTGCCTCATTCCCCTTGGTATGCTGCTAGTCATGGAAAGTGTGATCTTAGGGAGGTGCCACAACTCCATCTGACCTTGGCCTCTCCTTTGGTGCTGTCTCAGTGACCCCAGAGCTGGTGCAGGGAAGTACAAGTAGGTGGACGCGGTGCTTCTGCTTTTCCCACCTGCAGCTCGCCCTCCTGGACCATGCTCTCTGCTGTTGAACTCCACTCACCACCCTCCCCTGCTGCTAATCTCTCTTCCCAGGCGGGGGTTTGATCTCGGCGGCGAGCCGCTCGATCGGCCGCTCTCTGTCTGTGTGAGTTCCTGAGAAATGAGGTATTTCATGTTTGTCTGCTGAGCCTCCGCTGAACAGCGTGCTGCAGCCCAACTTGCAGCTCTCCATGCTCCTTGTGCTTCCCAATTTCCTACTCATTTTCAGGAAGAGCTAAATACAAGGCAATCCTGTACCTGTGCATTGCCTCTGGCTCACCTGCATCGGGGCTGCCCTTGCTCCCTGTCTGACGGGCACACGTGCTGCTGAGAACAAACAGTTCTGGAACATCCTTGGAGGAATGCCTGCTTGCATGGGGAGACTGGGTAGGGCTCAGCATCCAGCTCCTGGGGTGGCTGTGAGTGTGACACAAGGCTGATTCGAGATGGGATGCCAAGTCCCTGTGCTGGCTCCGTGTGGGGTACTGGAAGGCCAGCTGAGGCTGTGCTTGGTTTGTAAACCTCATTCCTCAGCTGTCAGACCCCGAGACTGCATCTTCCAGGGGTGACCCAGTACTTCTGGGGGGGAGGAACCCACTGGTGCTCCAACTGAGTCCTCTGCAGGGCTTCCCGCAGGGCTTCCAGCACTGCTAGCATGCTTTGAGAAGCTTTGTTTACGGCTTTGTTTATGGTATTGATAATTTTCTTGTGTCAGGTTAAGGCACAAACATTCTTTCCACTGCTGCATAAGAAAGTAATTAGGTGAGGATGGAAAGGACATTCCTCTTCCTCAGAACAAAGAGCTGAGCCTCGGCTCTTATCTGGCACTGCTTGCAGCATTCAGTGGCTACACCAGATTCTGCCCACGCAGATGGAGAGATTATATCATCCAGGAAATGCCAAGGCACCTACTGTCCCTTGCTCTGATGCCACTGCCCCACGCAGCCAGCTGCCAGTCCCTGAGGTCAAAGTCTGAACCTGCTCAGCCTTGCTGTGAGTACCTGCAGTGGGAAAGTGGGAAAGTGGGAAAGGATGCAGAGGGCAGTCAGCAGGCCCTGTGAAGGCCTGGAGGAGTGGTGAACATGGGAGGTGAGTCTGTGTTCTATTGCAGCTCTTCCATGCATCGGTGGGCAAGGGAGAATAGATAAATTCATGGGTTGACATGACAACTTTTCTACTAAACTCAGTGGTTGAGCTGCAACATCTGGCACCAACAGTCCCTATCCTGAAGGCAGACATGAGGGTACAGTGAAAGGACTGCTCCATGCACACTCTGATCCTTGTTCCTCTTGCAGACATTCAGGAGCTGCTCTCTGCATCGGGATGCTTCAGTGAGCCGTACCTTCCACCTGCCTGGGCTTGGCGTAATGAATCTAGGTTGGTGGCCCCTTGAGTGCACTCAGCGTGCTTCTTTGCCCTTCTTGCATGCAAGGGCTGCAGTAAACAGCCTGGAGAGCCCACCCCAAATACCTCATGGTGTTCAGCTGAGGCTGAGCCTGAGGTCCTCAAGGAGGACCTGCTCCTGCCCAAGATGGCCAAGGGCAGTGGAGAGCAGCAGAGATATGGCAGAGGATGAGGTCAAACCCTGACATCCTTCTACCTGCTCTCACTCTTCGCCCAGTCCTCTCAGTGCATTTAAAGCAGCCATTTGGAGCCACCCTTCCACCTCCACGTGCCCACACGGAGGAAAATGGGAGGGCTTGACATCTATTGATGGATGTGACTCCTGGAAGGCGTCTCTTAGCCGAAGGACCTGGAGCTTTCAGGTGAGTTCTTTTCTACAAGTAAATGTGTAAAGTTCCGAGCAGGGTTTGGGGCTGTATGAGAGCACTGAAACCAGACTGCGACGGCAGTAAGGCTCTTCGCACCGAGAGATGCCACCGGGGCAGCAGGCAGGCGGCTGAGGAGACGCTGCTGCTCCCGAGGGCCCCAGACGCCGGGGGGTGGTGGCGCGTCCCTCTGGCGCCCGCATCCCCGCTCGGCGCCCCCACGGCAGCAGCCGCGGCCGCGGCCGCTCCCCGAGCGCTGCCGGCAGCGCCGAGGGCCGGCGGCTCACCGTGGACCGGACAGCGGGGGCGGCGGGAGCGAGGGCGGCTCCCGAATCGGTGGAGCGTCAGCTTCCCCGGCCAGGCAGGGGTTAAGGCTTCTCCGTTGTAGTTTGTTTCCCTTTGCCAAAGTGGGTGTTGCTGGAATGTCTCCTCGGCTAAGGAGGGGGGCTGAGCCGTGTCCTCTGGAGAGGGGGGATGTCAGCATCAAAAAGACGCAAAAGGGGGAGGTTTCCAAAAATAAAACCCTCCATCCCCTCCAGGCTCTGGCAGTGCCAGAGGCGGGCGCAAAGGTGCTCGGAGCCGCCTGCGGAACGCCAGAGCTCGCCGGCGGGACGGCCGCGCTCCTCCTGCTCTTCCTCCTTCCGCGGGGCCGCTCGGCAGCCCACGTCCCGGTCCCCGGCCCCGGCGGGCTGCAGGTGCTGGCGGAGCCCCGCGGGGAGATGGGGCAGTGAGGAGCGGCTCCGTCGGGCGGACCGGAGCGCCAGCCCCCGGGGGGATGCCCGCCCCGCGCCGCCGGCCCTCGCCCGCCCCGCGGGCTGACAGCATGCGGGGCGCCGCGGCCAGCGTCTTGCCCCTCACCTTCGCGATCCTGCTGGGACTCGGCGACTGCCAGCGGGACCTGGCGGCGAGGCTGGAGCCCGGCGCCTCCCGCCGCGCCGAGCCCCGTCGGCTGCGGGGTCAGACGGCGCCCCTGGGGGCGACGGGCACCGCTCCCGGCCTGCCCCGGCCGCACAGAGCCCCCCCGGAGCCGGCCGCCCTGCCCGCCGCCCTCCGCCCCGAGGGCGGCCCCGCGGAGAGCCCCAACGACGGCCGCAGGCAGCGCCCCGAGCCCGGACTCGGCCCCGCGCAGGGGCTGCAGCCCTCCCGGCAGCGACCCAGGAGCGCGCTCAAGGCGCGGGTCGTGCCGCGGGCGAAGGAGCCGAACGGCAGAGGGAGGATGGCGGGGTAAGTGTACGCCGCGCGCTCGTGCCTCTCCGCTGCCCTCCTCGGGCGCGGCGGGACGGCCCTCCGGGAGGGGCGTGGAGCCGCGCTCCCATCGGAGCTCTCCGCCAGCGGTTTGCCGGTCCCTTGCGTCCCGCCGTCCCGCGCGTGCGGCGATCCGTTTGTGTGCGTCGAGGTGCGAGAGCGGGGCGGCGCACGCCGCCCGGCACACGGGGCCGTGCCGTGGGTGAGAGCGCTGGGGTCTGGTGTTCTGCTGGCTCCGGTGGGTTGGGCAGCTGTGTGCTGCTGTGGGCAGTGGATGCTGCTCTGCCGCTCTCCGGGTGCCGTGCCCCGTGCTTGGCAGGCGGCTCGTTTGGCCCGGCGGGATGGAGCCTGGCTGCCGCAGCTCTTGCTGCAGGTACCTGGCCTCTTGGCTCCGTCCTCCCGTAATGGGCCCCTTGTAAGCACTCCACACGGCAGCTTCCCATGGCTTCAGCTGGCTCAGCCGCGGGAGGCTTCTATGAGTTGCCTGGCAGAGCCGCTTCCAGCTCCAGGCTCTGGCTACAGCCCTGAGGAGGTGGAGAGGAGATCATATGGCAGGGCCACAGCTGCTCTGCAGTGAAGGGGAGCCTGCAGCGAGACACAGTGCGGTGCCGACATACCCCCAGGCTCCCTGCTCTGCAGCTCTCCCTCTGATCCCCTGGGGCTGATGCCCCTCACGATGAGTATCTCTGCTAGCCAGTAGAGTACAGGCCACTGGAGCCCTGCAATGGGCAGCTTGACTGACCCGCGTGGTGTGTGTTGGCTCTGTGCATGAACAGTGTGCAGGCTCTGGGCTTACTTTCTCTGACATGGGCAGACATTCTTCTCCAATATGGGCAGGTATCTTCACTAGAGTGCAAAAGGCAGCTTCATCCCTGATGTTCTTTTTCCCTTGCTTGCCTCACTGCAAACTTTTAAGACAGAGGTGTCTCCATGTACCTTCTGCATGTTCCTGTGCTCATGTAGTCCCTTACAACTACACAACTTTGCTTTTCTTCACTGTTATGTTTGACACACGAAGTCTTGATCACTAATGGCAGGTAAGTGGCAGTTTCTGACACACCTACATCTTGTTTTTCCAGCCTCTTGGAGGGAGAGCGTATTGGAGTGATTCCTTGGGAGACCCAGTCCTCAGCTCAGGAGGATGTTATCCTTCCTGCAGGCTGATTGTTGTCAGCCTTCCTGTGGTGGGGTGGCAGGGCAGTGATTTCCCTGGGCAGCATTTTCCAGGTCCCTGTGATGCCTTCAGTGCCAGCAGCTGGACCACGGTGGCACCTGGGGCCACCCTGAGCGTCATACTGTGCGGAAGGGTGCTGAACCTCTTTGAAAACAACGTCCATCCCATAGCAGAGGGTGTTGCTGTTGACCTGTTGTCAGTGGGATTCAGCTGCCTGGGGTACCCAGGGCTGCCACAGGCCTTCAAGCCCAGGGGGACGAGGAGCTGTGCCCCAGTGCTGCACTCCCTGTCCGTGTGCGCTCTGCTCTGGAAAGTGAGAGCTGAGAGGGAGAGCTGCAATCCCCATGAACGTGAACTCTGGAACATGCATCTAATGGCTTGTTGTCAATGGCTTTCCATCTCTTCTGGAGTCCAAATCAGCACTTTTTAAACTTCTCTGTGACCTGCTGCTTTTGGAGCTTTCTCACACAAAAGCTGCGCTGAAGTCACCGTCGGTGAGTAACCACATGGCGTTACTGCTCGCCGAGAGCTCGCTGCCGCCTCCAGCCGCTCTGTGAGACTCCCTTCTTCCACCTCATCCATCTTCCTACATCCCTTGCTGCACTGGACACGTTTCCATCCAGGAAACTCAGGGCCCCTAAAGAGCTTCATTTCACGATTTCATTTTTTTGCCAGGTGGGATATTTTCTGTTCTGCTGTTCGCACTGCACTCCCTCTCTCTCTGGTATGGTGACCTTCGGTTTCCCTTCCTCAGGTAGCATTGCAGGCTGTACTACACCCTGGTGCTGTTTATTTATATAGCTTCTTTGGCTTAAAATCCCAGCTGTGCGTGGGTTGCCTTTCCTCCTTCCCAAATCACAGCTTTCTGCTGGTACCTCTGGGGGCCTCACTCAGGTCATCGTGCACACTGTGAGCCTGGGTCCTGGGGCTGCAAAACCTGTTAATTAGCATGATATCCTTCTCTGCACAGCTGTCCTCTCGCTTTGTTTGACGGTAGCATACCCAGAACTGAGTTTCTTGCTCAGGGACTGTTTGGATGTGTCTGTGACGCTGCTCTCAGCTGATGGTGCTGCAGGTAGGAGCTGCTGACACTTTCCTCTGAGCACACCTTGCCAGAACTGCCTTTGGTTGCTTTCTCCCATTCACTGTGAGGTGACTTCTGACACAACAGCAAGTATCGCTGAAAACTGCTGTCCTTTATCACTGAGCAAGGGAAAAGATACAACATATCTCTGCCTGCTTTGCTGTGCCCTCCTTCCCTACCTGTTTCCCAGTCCCTCCAGACTGGCTTGCAGACATTTACCAAACCCCTCGCTGCTGTGGATGAGCTATTTCTACCCAGTGCCATGGAGCAGTTGGCTACCCAGTTCAGTGTGTTCAGATCTGTGTTTGAAGTGTTTGTAGGTTCATCCATGCAGTTTTTGGTCCATAGAATTCCTTTTCTCCTGAGTGTCAGGGTAGGCAGCTCCCAGGCCCTCAGAACGACCCTAGCACTTGCCAACTAGTGTGCTGGATGTATTCCTCACTCAAGCTGGTGGTCCTGCTGCACACCATTGTGTCCCCCATGATGTGGCCCTCTTTGTTCCCCTGCCCCATGCCTCCTGTTCTTTGAAAACAAGTCCTCAGTGATGCATACAAGAGTAGTGGGGAATACTCTGGGGAAGCCTTCACTTTGGTTGCCTACCTCACATCTGGGGACATATGGGGCTTTTTTGATAAGTAATCCGAGAGTGACAGGCTGGGAATTCCATCATCTCATCTCCCTCTTGCTTTCTTTTTGTGCCTTGTGCGCCCCAGTTGTTGGGTTGTGGATGCTGCCTGTGGTCGTGCAGTCCTCCTTCACCCCAGCTTTGTGGGATATCAGCTCACTCCACAGCGTGTATATAGAACTGCTCAGGCATTGAGGCAGTTAATGCTGATGTGGACTTGGCAGAGCATTTTCAGTGGCTCATCGATGCCAGCAGCTTTTTGCTAATGTTCTTCATTGGGTCTGACTGCAAATATTTCATACGCAGCTGGATGGAGTTCACTGTCATGCAGCATAAAGGCAGACCTGGTGATCTAATAGTCCCCTGGCCTTTGGTGAGGATGCTGTGAATGACCCGCATGGAGCCAGCGGCTCTGGCAGCAGAGCACTGCGCGGAGTTGAAAGATGAGGCATGGATTGCTTTTAAAGCAAATGCTAAAAAAAATGGTTCTGCTGAGTGCTTCAGAAACATTGTGTGATCACCACTAAGGCTGCGCACATGCTTAAACTATGTGAAGCCACGATCTTACTACTGTTTTCTAGTTTTCCTTCCCCCAGTGCTCATTGCAGTTGCATGGCTCAGGTTTCAAATAACACTGTGAAATCTTGCTGGCTTCTCTTGTGCTGGGTACTTGCTTACCACTTTGTGTGATGGAGACCTGACCCTGGCAGTGGCCTCTGGCTGAGGCAGCGAGTTATGAAGGACTGGCTTACTGCGGCTCTTTTGCTCATGTTATGGGTTATGATGGTGCAGCCATCATGGTACTTCTTAATGTGGAGGAAGCTTGTGTCACTGAGCTGGGCTAGGAGCAGCTCTGCAGGATGATCTGTGAATCCTGTAGCAATCCAGTGTTACAGATAGCCAAGTCTCAGCCAAGACAGCCAGGAATATCCTGAGCCATCCCCATGGGCTGCCCCAGGTGAGGGTGCATTGTTGTCCCATTGGCCAGCAGCCCCCCAGGGGTGGTGACACCAGGCTGGACTGCCTGTGGTTCTTCAGTCTGGGAGCAGCCCTGTGTGCCTGGGGTGGCTCATGCCTGAGCCATGTGCTTACCCTGGTGCTGGTGACAGCACGTGCAGCTAGCCAAGAACCACGGTAAACATGCTGTGCTCCTGAGACCCCCAGGGGCTTGCACTGCATTCTTTGCGAGGCAGGGAAACCACACGGCATTCAACCAGTGCAGATGTCAACTGAACGCTGTAACTAGAGCCAGATGTGCCTGGCACTGGGTCCCATGCAGCAAAGCCCCCAGAGCTGTTGCGCTACTGCACATGCCCCAGCTCACCTAACTGCTAACTTTGGGGTTCCTTAGTGGGAAACAGATCTGTTCCATCTTTGCCCCACATGCTGCTTCTTTCAGCACTATGCTCCCAGTCTAAGAAGTCCACCCTGCCTCCACCTTTGCCTGACCCATCATCAAAGAGGCCGTCCCCTCATCAAAGTGGAAAGAGGAGATGTTCCCCTTCATGTTCTCTCTTTGCCCCCTGCAGAATTGCTCCCCTCTTAATATGTCAAGCTGTCCTCTCTTGAGGAGCTTGTGTTTCCCTTCTGTAGTGGTTGGCAGTGGTTGCCTGTAGCCAGTAGGAGAGTGATGAAGGCAGGGGAGGCTCAGCTTGGGAGCAATCAGGAGTATATGTGTGAGACACTTAGACAAACCTTGAACTTTCATTCCATCAAGAACCTACAGCTGGACTCAAGACCAAAACAGCTTCTTTGGAGAAGGTACTTACCATGCCTACAAGAAGCAACTCTGATTATGTCAGCAAGTTGAAGTTAGAAAGAGAAAAGGCTCTGCTCTCTCAAGAGACTGGTGGAATGTGGCTGGCAAGGTGTATGCCATGCTGAGGGAAGAATGCAAGATGTGAGAGTTAAAGCAAAGATGTTTATGCTGATGCTTGTAGTCTCTCACCAGACCTGGATACCTGCTACAGCTCTAGAATGGTTTTCTCTATTGATTCACACAGCTTTAAAAAGTGTAAGGCCTTTTGTGGGCTCTTACACAGTTTGTAAATGAGAGTTTCCTTGGATACTTTCTGGGGAGGTCTTGAAGAAGAAATCCATAGATCTCTGGGTTCACAGACAAAAAGCTGAAAGTCGGTGCTGTTGCCCAACCAGAACAGATGTGAGTGAATGCAAGAATCAATTTGGCCCATTCTGTTTGCAAGAAGACACACAAAAGGCATTTAAGTACTTTCTCCAGGTAAAATCTACCTGGTTAACAAAGTACTGATCCTGAAATACCGGGTAGCACTTTATAAATTATGTGGCTTCTCAGACCACTTCCAATTCCCGTGTGAGGTGACCGAATCCCTACATATGCCTTTCTTTGCCAGCACCAGGGCATCCTTGCATGCCTGCTTGCCACTCTGTTTGGCTATTTTGAAGTGTGAGCCCCATACCTGGAGCTCTGGCACTTCTGAGGCTGTCATCTTATGTTGTGGGTATTCAGGAGTGCTAGTTCAGAGCGGGATCAGCTTCTGACCCTGCTGTGTTCCTGTGAAAGTCAGTCTAGAAGACAAATGTGCATGTTTCCATGGTTCCTGTAAATTCTGTCAGAAGCCCTAACTGCCTTGTCCAGCATTAGAAATAAACCACACTCTCGACTTGGTTTCCAGAGGCTTTCCAGAGCCCTCAGGCTGACTGTTTCTAACTTTGTATCTTTTGATGATCATACTTTCCCATCTACCTGGACATGCAGAAGTTATAAATTCCCTATACTTTCTCTCCATGGTGAGTAAATACTTTTGGAGAGCAACCTGCAGCTTGTTATCCTGTCTCCTTATGGACATGTCAATACGTGAAGTGGCAAAGAAATCAGGGTTAGCTGCCTGCTTCAGCTTTGCAAGGCGCAGTGGTGTCTCTGACAGCTGTACATGACCTGCAATTAGCACCTGAAAGCAGACAGTGAGGACTGGTGGGGAGGATGCTGTCTGTATAAGGGCAGTCAAAACATTCTTGCGTCAAAGTGCTGGAATTAACAACCATGGAAATGATCTGAGCCTGCTGGAATTAGGCAGAAATTGCTTTGCACTGGAGGACTGCTGGAGGCAAATGATCGCAGGGATATGGCTGCTGGCACAGTGGGCCTGCAGCATTCTGATGGGAGAGGATGTGTTATCTTCATCTGTGTCAGCCTAAGACTTGTATGGGGTATAACGGCCAGATTTGAATGAGGCCTGATTCACCCCCCAGTGCCACAGAAAAGAATATAG
This sequence comes from Meleagris gallopavo, assembly GCF_905368555.1. Taxonomy (NCBI): domain Eukaryota; kingdom Metazoa; phylum Chordata; class Aves; order Galliformes; family Phasianidae; genus Meleagris; species Meleagris gallopavo. The sequence goes on along the minus strand of NC_139408.1, from coordinate 37,631,392 downwards.
CGCTGCGAGGTTGTTAAAGATGGCAGCTGCTGGCCTCAGGAGGAGGATGTTTTCTCTCAGCGCTGGGAGCTGAGCGCTGCCCCAGCTCAGAAGGCACTGTGCACACTGCTGCATTCACACAGCCCTGGGGGGCTCTCTTCCAGGCACTCAAACAACTCAGCCCTTGTCCGATGGGTTTTGATCTCAGCTGCTGGTCCATCTGGAAGGAAATATCACATGCTGCAGGAAATAATTTGACGGGTGACTCAGAGGTGCTGGCTACGGAGACCTCAGCTCCCCCTTCTCATCACTCTCTTTTGTCTCTGCATTTAGGCCGAATGTCTGTGGGAGACAGTGCTGCTCGGGCTGGGCTGTGGCTCCTGGCACAAACCACTGCATCAAACGTGAGTACGAACATTGCAGTCCCAAAAAGAATCCCCAAAAGTGCCGTGGCTCCATACTGGGCAGGGGGAACAGCCTCCATACCCAGCACTTCCCTGAGCATCTGGCCTCGCTCGAGTGGCAGCAGCTGCCCAGATGTTTGGTGGGATGGAGCTCAGCGTTGTTTGCTGCGAGGTCTCACAGTGCTTCGGCTGCACTGGGATAATTGCATTAGCAATCGCTGTTTGGGAGCAAGGGGCCAAGGGCTGACTCACCTCCTTTCTCCCTCTCCCCCTCATCCACAGAAGCCAAACGGTAGAGAGCATGCTGTGCTGCCAGACAGTGTCTGTAAACAGAGTGGGAGGCCAGCAATGGCAGCATCTTTCTCTCATTAGGGGTTTTTGTAGGAGCCGTGGATCTGGGCTCGCAGCCATGCGGGCTGCTGAGCGCCTGCTCAGGTGCTGCTGTTCCTGAGGATTAATTAAAAGGACACCATCGACGTGATCGGGCCTGACAGTGTCACCCCAACAGGGGATGCGAAATTTCAGTCAGGACTTGGATGGAGACCGATGGTGTGTAAACATCGCCGAGTTCCCAGCTGCCTCCCTCCGTGGGCTTTTTTGCTGGGGATGCTTGGCTGTGTTTACAGCTGCCAGTGCAAGCTGAACTGCCCGTTCTGGTTAATTTCTGCACTGTAATGTTGTGTAATTTTTGATCCCATGCTCTTTGGTATGGGACATATCAGGGAAGTTAGCAGGGTGCAAGTGCGGTGGGGGGAGGCTCTGAGCGTGGTGAAGCAAGGAAGAAAGGCATCCAGGTTGTGGGAAGGACCTTAGCTCTGGTGGGTCTGACTGAGCCTGAGTGCAGGAGGAGGGTGGGCCAAATGCTTACTTTAATCCAGCTGCTGACACCTACTGAGCATAGTGAGTTCTTCCTTTTCCACCAATGCTTTTCTGGGGACTCTTGCAGCACCTTTGTACAATTCAAACCTTAGGCAGAATTCCCAGCCTTTGGTTTGCTCCAGCTACTAAGACTAAAAAGTGCAGTAAGGAGTGGGGAATTTTAAGAGAGCCAGTGACTGGGAGGATAAGAAAGAGAAATATCTCACCTGGGGATGATGGCATTTGCTGGTGAAATGAAAGTAAGCTAATGGAGTTAAGGAGGATAATCTCACAGATAGCTTAGCAGATGCCTATCAGCTCCTCTTTCCCCACTCAGACTGATTCTTTCCCCTGTGCTGAAGAGCAGGGGAATGCTCTTGCTCAGACTCACAACATTTATTCATCTATTTCAGAAGTGTGTGCTGCTTCCCCAGGTAGCTGTCCTGGCTGGGCTGGTGAAGCAGAATGAACTTTTTTTTTTGCCATGGATATTTTAAAGTTTAAAGGAAACATTTTTAATTGGCATGCTGGGAAGGACTTAATAAACTCATCTGTTTTCTAATCTTGTACACATGAGCTCATGGTTAAAATACCTGATGAATATACAGAGTTTTTTGCTGACTGCTGTGGTCTTGGATGGTTGCATGAGCACCTGGGGCTTCCCTGCAAAATGGAGATGACATTCGTGTGCTCTCTCCTTTCGTCTGTCTTCTGTACAATGACAGTAGGTTTTGTTGAGCACAGGCTGGTTTTCATTGCAGTTATGTTTTCAGTCTCTGATTCATACATTGCTGTTGATTTAACTAACTGTCGTCTTGCACAAATCTCTCAATTGTATTAATTGTCCTTTCCTTCTGGGTTTTCTAAGGCAGTCAGAACTTTAGGTTAGAACTGAGATTACACATTATTTTGCATCAATAAGCAAGCTATTCCACAAGTAAGTGGACTAAATCACCCCAGTGGTAAAAGTCCTTCAGCACCTTCCTGGTTTTGCTGTGGATGCCTCACTGAATGAACAGATTGACTCATATTTAAATGGGACTGAGCAGAAGAACAGGCCAGAGATCTTACAGTGAAGATCTTCACCACTGTCCTAGACCCAGAGCCTGTGCAGAGGAGCAGGAACCTTGAGTTTGAATACCTTCTTGCAATATCTTTGCTTGGTGCCAGGCCTGGCTTGTCTGCAAGGTGATGGAAGGTTGATTCTTGCGACTGTCCCTTTGTGCAATCCTGCCTGCCTTACCTGGCTGGTAAACCACACACACTTGTCCTCTGCAGCCTTACCTTGCTGCAAGGACCTTGCACACAGGCTTGATGTGCCAGGGAGCTGCTACATGCTTTTGGACAAACGAAGGTTGTTACTGAAAATACTTCAGAAGTGTTCTAAATTTCATCTTTTTATTAAGAGTTTTTGAGACACTTGCTTTTGCTTTCTCTAAGACCCCAGCCCCAGGAGCAGATGATTACATGAGACTATAGCAAGAAGAAAGGAGTAGCTTTCATCTCACCAGAAAGTATTTGTAACTCCATGGATGGGGAGAGAGCATCATCTCTGAGCATCCCCTGAGCTCAGAAGCCACAAAGCAAAGAGGAAGTCTCTAGATGATCTCTACATCTTCCTATTGTCCAGAAAAGCAGCATTTCCCACATATGTGTTTGTATCTCCTGATAATAAGTGCAGTGTGAGAAGAGAGCTGTGGAGGAAGAGAGGTGCTCGTGGATACCCAGCAGCTGTGCCTGGTGGTGGTGGGATGTCAGACTTTCTGCAGCCACCTGGGGCAGTCTTGGGAACAGGTCTGAGCAGAAGTTCTGGCTGCACACTGCAACCTGTCCACAAGGTTTCCGTGGAGCTGAAGGTTAATATTTGTCTTTTACTGCTTGGGGAGGTTTCATCACCTTCTGCCATCCAGCCCTTACCTTCTTTTCTTCTTTGAGGAAGACACTGATTTTCAGTGCCTCCTCAGATATGCTTGCTCAGAACGTCCAACCTGGTCCTACCTGAGCGACTTGTGGTTCCTTGGCTCTTGCTAACTGAGTCATAAACCCAATTTGGCATCTGTTAACTTGGGAAGTGTTAGGGTCCAGCTTTTAATTAATAGCACTTTCCTCCTGGGGTGCAAACTGAAGCTGATGTGCTGTAATTAGGAACACACGCAGGCTTGGAGAGTGGTTTGGGCATGAAGTTAATGAACTGTAAGTACCCATAGCTGTGAAGGAATTTGGGGATGGTGACTCCAAAATCAGCTGTGGAGGGAGAGCTGGCAAGTTCTGAAGGGGATAGGAAGGGGGACCATTCAAATCAGATCCCAGAATGTAATAAAACAAAAAGGTAGCATAAAAACCACTCCTAGGAGGCTGCATTGGAGCACTGTTATCTTTCTTCTCCGTGTCTGCTAGCTTCTTCTCTTGTGGTCGTTGCCTCCCCTTGAATTTGGATTGAGGTCCTGTTCCTGCCCAGAGCAATCAGCAACGCTGGAGGCTGTATGCTCTCTGTAGACTACAGTGCCCATTTTTTTGTCTTTCTTAAGTGAATGTTGCTTGAAAAGTGTTCTGGTGAGACCAGTCGGGAGAAGTGGAAACAGAGGAGCGTATGGCTGAACCTTTCTCCTATTAAGCAGAAGACCACTTGCCCACAGAACAGAGATAGAGTCACGTCACTTGTGCTGCCCCAGCCAGGCCCCAGCATCAAACGTGCTGCTGGGAGCCCCACGTCCCGCTAACTTTCCTTCTATGTCCCCCCCAGCTGTTTGTGACCCACCATGCCAGAACAAGGGTTCCTGCAGCCGGCCCCATGTCTGTACTTGTCGCTCGGGCTTTCAAGGCTCCAGGTGCGAAGAAGTCGTCCCTGAGCAAGAATACCACCCGCCCAGCATTGCCCTGCAGCCCCCTGCAGGCCCCCTGCGGAGGAGGACTGGCACAGCTGAACGGGATGCCTTCCCACGAGAGGCTCAGGCATCTGTCCCACAGCATGCACCCACAAGGTAAGTCTCCCCAGCTTGTGCACTGCTGTTGTCCCTGGGTGGTGTCGCAGTCCATAGGTGCAAACAGGGATGCAATCCTAGAGAGCATGAGCACCAAGAGGCTTGACAGCTTACATTGTCCATTGAGCAGCCTGAGTGGGGGCAGCAAGCTGGGGAGTGGGCTTAAGTCTCTTTCCAAAGTGGCAGCGTCCATTTAGCATCCACGGGAAGTTACATAGATCCGAGGTGTGCTGTCAAATGCCAGTATAAGCAAAATGAAGATACATGTAGCACCTCAAAGGTATATTCTCTCTAGGTTCTAGACATTATTGGGTCAGATGTTCCCTACTTTTTGTCACCCTGCTGTTGCTTGGGTCATTTTTGTACCCAAGCAGGTGTGGAAGCAAAACCAGAGCTATTGGTGTAGGAGAGGTTTGTACAGGAGATATATTGCAAGGAGCACATTGAGCTCAGGGTGATAACTGTGGCATCATCTATTCTTTTGTTTAAAGAAGAGCCTGTGGCTTCAGCCCAGGTGCCTCAAGCTGGTTTTGAGATGCTCTCACATTGTTAACCAAAGCCAGAAATCTTGGCACCCAAACGAAAAACTATCTGATGGGAACCAAATTCAGCAAGGCTAAGGTGATTCTGGCATGGAGAGGTGGCCAAGCCTGTTCCATCACTGCCTGAGAGAGGCTGGTGCACAAGTGAGCAGGCAGCCTTAGCACATGCCTGCGATCCCACTCATGGCTGATGAATGTCCCCTTGGCAGTGACCTCTTCCCACTCTTCTATGTGCAAGGACTGGAGAGGAGGGGAAGTGGTGCCCTTGCAGATACACCACCTGTTTGGGGCTTTCCCAGTAAGGAACATGACCTCAGACTCTGTGCAGAGGCACGAAACCGTGCAGGCATCTGCAGAGTATTACTGGCCAGACAGACTCAGTGCCTAGTGATTGCTGGGCTGGGAGAGCTGAATACCCAGCTGCCTGCTATACCTTAAATCCCTTGGCACCATCCCAAAGAAATAGGATGCTGTTAAGGATCTTGCCATGCCTTTTTCCCTCATTCCCCATGAAGGCCATAGGACGTCACCCCATTCCTCACTTCAGTGAGAGCTTTGGATATTCGTCCTTTGCAGCACTGTGCGGACTAGTGGAGGGCTGCCTGCACTCTGCCACTGGTTCACATCTGTGTGCCTATCTTCAGCCCCTGGGGATTTTCCTGTACTACTCAGTTGCTTGGGTTTTGTCCAGGGACAATGTAACATACAGTATACAACTGTCACACTGAAAAGTCTTGCTGCTGTTTGACAGATTGTTCCCAGTTATTTTTGAATGTTCCCTCCAGCCAATTTCTGGGCTAGCTGTGGAGCAGTGCAAGAGGGATATCCTAGGGAATGCTATGCTGCCTAAATGCCTGCAGCTGAGGGTACTCCTGCTGCTGTTGCACCCAACTGTGCCCTCCTACTGCTTGCTTTGCACTGCCACTGCTGTAATCTGGGCCCTGCATGAGCTGGCTTAGTTCGATAAACCAGCAAAACACTAACACAGCAAAATTAAGGATAATTTTCTGCCTGTTCAGTGGGCTAAACTGGATTATTGAGAAAGCACGAGGACCAGAAGGAGTGAACAGAATTTTAAAGCTAGCAGTGAGGGGAAGGAAGGAGATGGACTCCCCTTCTGGGAGAAGCCACTTACCAGAATGATCATTTGTCTCATAAAACTGTGCTCTCAGAGCATCCTGAACTTGGACCATGCTTATTGCAGTTGCAACATCATCTGTCTCTGTGCTACTGAAGTACTTTCTGTGCTTCTGCATCAGCTTTCCTCAATACAAATGCTCTGTAGAAGCAAATACAGAAGGTGTATTGGCCTTCTCAGAACTGAGTAGATCTTGCTCAGATTTGCAGGTACAAGGATCGGTTATTAGGTGCTGCCAGCGCTGGTTCACTTTCATTGGGGCTCAACTGAATAAGTCTGAGAACAACAGCTTAAGCAGACTTTCCAGACCTCCATCTCCTTCTGGGTAATGATGAGTCGTGCTAGGGGCACACTGAACTCTTCTAGCGAGCTCACTGTAATCCCACCACTGCTGGCTTACGTCTAGTTTGTCAATAAGGAAGTGTAGAAGAAGCTTTTGGGTGTCCCAGTGAACTGAGGACACTGGTGGTTACAGGTCCCAGCTATTGTGAGATGGCTTTTAGATCCAGGACAAACAACCAGTCCCCAACCCCCCTGCATGTTCTCATTGCTAACAAGGAGGAATTGCACAAGAGTAGGGGCTTATAGACCTCCAAGCCACTTCTTGCTGTGCCAAGACAGGAAATCAACACTCATGAGTGAATTTGCTTTCTGTTTTTGTTTATTTGTGTATATATTGGCTTTATATGTGTTTGTTTGCACGGACGTAGCAATCAGAAGCTCTGAAGTCATGCACTAGAACAACGCTGTATTAGATGTTGCATAAACACTCAGCAAAACACATGAATTCTCCCTAGAGACCTGCCCTCTGAGCAGAGATGGTGTTGATTCTGCTTTCACTACATTCTGAAGGGAGTCTTCAGGCAGAGGTAGAAAAGCAGCATCACGGGCTATTCAGAACATTTTTGGACCAAAATATTCCCTACTTCCCTGAGAGGTGGGGCCGGCTTAACATGGTTTCTTATCCTCTGCTAGTCAGACTTGCCAGTGATTTATATTTAAAATTGCTACTGAAATACTTAGAAAAATTGATGAAATTTTCCCAGTGTAAAAGAAACCAGCAATCTTGTTCTAGTTACTGTGGTGTGCCAGTGGCTGTGCTGGGCCCAGCTGGAGAACCTGGTGTCAGGCTATCCTGCTGAAGGAGGCTCTTTACTGGTGTTTTCTTCAGGAATAAGAGCTTCTGCTGGCACCACTGCTCTGGAGAGGCACAGGAGTGACAGGAAGAGGCATCAAATGGCTTTCCACCTGGAACTTTAGTCCTCCTGGGACTAAAGAAGAAAAACACCCAGCCTTCTCTAGGCTCAGCACTTGCAGAAGAGAAGATGTGGCTAGGTGATGGGCAGCTTTGGGATTGCTTTGCTGACTGGAGCTGGTGATGCTCAAACTTTCATTCCTCACAATACAGGCTGGGAGATGCATACCATTCCCCAGGTCCCTTCAGCAGGCTGTGGCTCAGTGAACATTTGGAGCTGGACAGCTGAGAGCACATGGGGACCTGCTAGCTGACACAGAAGCTGGGAGAACCTGGTGCTGAGCTGTTTGGAGCAGAAAGTACTCTGGAGAGCAAAATCCTGGGAGTGCAGGAGGCCCTGTCTGCATGGGCCAGCAGCAAATCCTCTCTCATCTTGATCTCAACCTGAATCTCTGCCCGGGGAAGCGAAGTCCCGCTGGACGATTGCGCGGGTGGAGCTGCACCTCAGCCCAGAAGCTGAGCTAAATGGAAACAGCTTTATTTTCCTAAGGCTGGAGCATCAGAATAATTCCTGTTTGTATAGCAAGGGGTGGAGAGGGCTCGTGCCCCTGGCTCTCTGGCCGGACTCTTAGGTGCTCCGTGGCTACCTACCCCAGGCATGGAGGAAGGGGAGGGACCTGCCACAGCCACCTGAGAAGATCACTTTTATGGAAGCAGGGTGCCAGGGTGCCTGTGTGCCAGGTCTGTGCTCATGAGACTTCCACTTGCCTAGGAAGGGTGCATGTGCTGAACTAGGCAAGCAAGACATCCTTTCTCTTCAGAGAAAAGGAGAGGTAACCAGGACCTGCAAAGCGTTTTCCCAGGAACCCGGGCAAGGGAAGAGGAAATAGCTGTGGTACAAGGTGCTGAGACACAGCGCAGACAGCTCAGTACAGCTAAGCCCTGGAGAGTGGGAAGCTTCCTCTGAGAGGGCTCTGTTTGGGCAAGGCAGTTGCTAGGAGGTGCCTCCTGTTTTTGGGATGGAAAAGGAAGAAAGCTGAGTTGCAACATGCCCACCGCCCTGCCTCCTGATCTCAGAGCCTCTCTCTAGCACCCAGGAGGAGCCATCTCCTCCCTTCCTGACTAGAGGACAGGCTGTATGCAGCCCTGGAGGAGCTGTGGCAAGTGCTGCTGGCCTGGAGACACTGGGAGCCTTGTGCCAGCAGGGAGGCTCTGCCAAAGCCGCTCTTCTCTCTCTGGGAAGCTACTGATGAGAAGAGCAGGGAGCAAGCAGGAGGCAGGATCTTGGGTGTGCGGCAGAGGTTGCTGGATGGAGAAAGTATATTTCCCCCCTTTTGAAAAATAGCTGAAACAATTCATCCTGGTTAGAAATCAGCTCCTGTTGTAGTGACAAGTGCCCCGTGTGCTCATTTACAGAGGAGAATGAAACCAATAATAGTCACTTTAGTGGCCAAGGATGGTAGTAAAGTTCTCTGTTCTCTCAAAACATGACACTGCGAGTTGTGACTCGGCAAAACTACCTTAATTAGGCGGTTGAGGTCTAGCAGATAGAATGAAAATCAGGGTAATATCTGTTATTTGAATACGCTGCTCCAAGCAGAGACAGATTTGTCTCCGTTGTTAAAGCAACACCTGGAGCCTCCTGACTTGCCAGCTTTGAACTTTCCAAGCTTATGAGAAAGAGAGGAGCTTTCTTACTGCTGTACTTGGGCTGCTGCTGAGTACCCAGGACAGTTTGTCAGTTTGTCCACTGTGACAATATGAATAGCTCTAGGAGGAGGTCAGTACCATCCGTGCACTTACGGAACACGCTTGTCCACTTCTGTTTACTTACATCCACATTTCATTGGGGAGAGTTGCAATGTATTAATATCCACACAGCTACAGAAGTAAAAGCCACCCCTGGCTGATAAGCCCCTGTGTGGAAACGCAGTCCCATTGCGTGGGCTGAGCGAGGTTTCCTCCTCTGCTCGGGTTGGTACCAGCTCAGGAGGTCCATAGTGCCTGGCTTTGAACTCATGGTGAAAGGCTGGTGCCAGCTTTGCCTTCCCTACTGCAGCATGTTTATGCCCGTTATTCAAATGGCATATTTTCCCAATGCAGATAAGTCCTAATTGCAGCTTTCTAAGGTGGTTCCCTTTGGCAATATAAGTTTCACAAGGTGGCCGAGCATTTATGTTCCTTGATCCAAAGCCAACTTTGAGTAGATATCTGAGACCTTGTTAAAAAATTGAAACTGAAAAGCCAGTGCCAGTCCGTGTGAGAATATGTGAAAAAGAGATTCCACTCAGGGCAATGAGATCTCCATAAGTTCCAGGGCTCGGCCCCTCTTCTGTTTTGACACAGCTGAAAGCTCTTGGCAGGCTGTCTGGGAAACCTAAAGGAAAAACTCAAGCTACCCAGGAGGAGTGTAAATGTCATTTTTCTTACATAAAAATACTTCTATTTTTAAATTATATGATACACCTTCTCTAGCCTGGCACTGGATACACTTGCTCTACTTTCTAGTGCTTTAAAGCTGTCAGCACCATTCTGTTTTATGTGTTTTATGTATTTACTTCCTAGGGGGTTACATACGCTTCAGAGCAGCAGGAGGATAGCTAGCTTTTCAGGCTCCTTTTAAACTCCAAATATGGTCTTTATATTGGGCCTGGTCCTTCTGCATCTCATTGGGAGTAACTTCTATAGCTTAATTCAGCCTCTTGGCCTTGGGAGAAAATGTTCAAATGCATTTTTCTTTTTACCTGAAGGAAAAATCCTGCTGCTGTCAAGAGTGGGGTGCATGGCAAATGCAATGTGCTTGTAGAATAGAAAATGCAGATTATAGCCTATTTTATATATCTATCATTTGGGACATTTATGCCAATACAATTTATATAGCAATTTTTTAAAAAAAGAAAGATGTTAAAGGCAGTAAGGTCACACAGTCAAACACTGGAGAATTTTTCCGTATTGCCCATGTTTGGTTTGTCTCCCAGCTTTTGTTCAGTTCCCCTATGCATATGTGTACAATCAATGACTATACAGATGATATAGCTGTACAATATGCAGATGATATAGTATATCCAGGAGTTTGGCTGATATAATTATTATACTAGAGTAGGAAAAAAAGACACTCACCCTATCCTGGGCTTGCATGATAGACTTTGGTGGAGTATATCTCCAGAAGAGATCCTTCCTCACTGGCAGTCAGCTCTTAAATGGGTCTAGGAGAGGTGGAGCCAGGCTCCACCCCTTCCTGCAGCACAGGTGAAGGCAATTCAATATGCATTGTGCTGTAATTTCTCATATCTGATCACTTGCTGCCTTTTTTGGTTTAAGCTGGTACTTATTCAAAATCAAAGTGGTTTTGAGTGTTTCCATAATTCACCCAGTGTTGGCAGGATACAAGAGGTGGATTGACGCTGATTTGGCACAATGAGTGGTTGAGATGAAATGTGAATTCCTCATAAAAAACATGTGCTCCAGCAATGCTCTGAGTTGTGCTGCCCTAAGTGATTGGTGCAGGTGGGACTGGTACCCAGCTCTCTGCAGCACTCCATTTTTGGCTCAAGGTGCAAACACTTGTGTGGAAACGTTCCTCAGGGACATGCAGAAACTAAGTGTATAGGCAGGGACTAAGAAGAGGTTCAGTCTGGAAAAATATTATCTGTTACAGCTGAAGGAAAAAATCCTCCATGGGAGGAAGAAATGTGGAAGAAGGAGAGGCTAAAGTTTTTCAGTGTAGAAGTGAACAGCAAATTAGGCAGCAGAGAGTAATGCGGTGTAGCTTCTCTTAAGAGACCAACTGTGCTTAGGACATTGAAGGCAGAAGACTGAATTGCATGGACTCTTTTTCTGTGCTCCCTGGAGTTCTACACTGGGTCAGTGTGGTTTTCATTGCCAGAAAAGATCTTGACAAATTGGGAGGAATTCTGAGAACTGCACGATGCTGGGGAGGGAGATGAGGGGAATGGTTAACAGATCCACGTCTGCAAAGCTGATCCAAAAGTTGGCTTGAGAGCATGGGGAGCATGCTCAGAGGCTGCAGCTATCTGGAGGGAGCAAATGGCATGTATTACAACTGCCTGTACCTTGGCAGGGTGACCTTGATAATTTTTCAGCTGCAAGGCTTTCTACAACACTACACTCTTCCAGGGATGTAATGACCTTGGAAATTTGCCTTTGCTGTCATTTAGGGGCTGCTCTGCTGAGGGCTGGAGTCCAGGTAATGCTTGCTCCTGGTCACTTCCCACTGTGCCAAAGTCTGCTCCTCCCTGCTGATCCTCAGTGTGGATGCTGAAGGTCATGTGGGAGAGATGTGAGAGCAGGTCCATATCCCTTGTAACATGGACCTTGCCACCAGGCAACACATATATGTGACCAGGAGTGCCCCTGGCCACCAGCCAGGCTGTAGTCTTCTGACTGTTGAGCAGCTGGAGGCATTGTGCTTTTTCTGTTAAAGAACTAATCTTTGAGATGCTCATTCCCCAATTCTTGGTGATATTGAGACATAGGATAGGATAGGATAGGATAGGATAGGATAGGATAGGATAGGATAGGATAGGATAGGATAGGATAGGATAGGATAGATCAATTGGAAGGGATCTTCAAAGATCATCGAGTCGCACTGCCTGACCAATTCAGGGCTGACCAAAAGTTAAATCATGTTATTGAGGATATTATCCAAATGCCTCTTGAACACTAACTTTGAGAATGGCAGGAAAGTGTAATGTTCCTACACAGCTGTCATGGTTCAATACTGTAAGTGAAGGAGTGCTGTGTGGGGCAGGAGATGGAGAAGCATGAGGAGACTTAACAAAGTGGAGCTAATAGGTCCAAAGGCCAGAGTGTTCAATCCACATACAAGCCACTACTTTACATTGAAATACATCTTAGTCTTGAAGAGTTCCCACGTTGAGTGGATGTCTTTCATCACTGTAGATAAAAAACATCTTAGGATTAAACACATTTCCTCTCCACCTTGTGCCCTCTGGGTATACTTTACCCCCACTGGCATGCCTGCAGTGGGAGAGGCTTTGCCTGTCCTCTTTATATACTATGTAGAACAGGGGAAGGCTGCTGTCTGCCACGGCTCCCCAGGGCATGTGTGGGTGTAAGGATGAATAGGGTGATGTGTTTCCTCAGGGCTTTGAAGCTGGCAGCCCAGTGGAAGGAGTTGGTGTTTCTCATCAACACGATGAACATGAGACTCAGCATTCTTTTTTTCCCTGCTGTAAAGGGGGAGAAGTTAGCCCAGCTTCAGTTTGGCCAGTGCCTCTGCCGGAGGTTTCATCAGATGGAGATGGAGTCAGCACCGTTTGATGGGTCAGATGGACCTGAGGTGACATGTGCTGCTGTGGCAGCCCAATGCCATGCCCTTGTGCAGGGAGCCTGCCTGCAGCCACTTTGGGTCTGGACTGCTTCCAGGGAAGCAGTTGCTTGCTCCCTAATGTAAGAGAGTGAAGATGAGCAGTGACAGAGTGGCAGATGGCATGTGTGGCACGTCACAAAAGAAGGACACTGCACGTCAGTAGAGAGCAGAGCAGAGATGTGTGAGCAGCCGCTTTGGCCAGGGAACAAATGAGACCTGCAGGGACTGCTTAGGAAGAACCTGGTAGCTGTCTGTGTGCTCACAGAGGTTCGTTTATGTGGTGCCTGGCAGCTTCTGAGCAGATAAAAATAGCATTCACAACCCATCTCCTCACTCTTCTTTCTCTGTGCAGCAGCAGTTGGATTAGATGCTGAAGGGTTTTTTTAGTTGCTTTATGTAAATGCATGCAAGCAAGGGTATTGTTTGTGGAGATACTTCTGGTGAAGATCTCAGTGAGGTGCCAGCCTGCCGCCCCAGTGTGTTGGCTGACAGTGCTTTAATCTGTTCTGCCCTCTGCACCTCTGCACGCTTGAAAAGTATTTATTCCACACTGGGGCAAGCGTAGACGGAGCAGGGCAGTAAATTCCAGCTGTAGAAGCAGTAGCACCAGGCAGGCTGGCTTGAGTGCTGCAGGCTGGGTGGCTGCAGAGGACAGCGTGGGAAGCACGGGGGTGGTGGTCCAGAGCTGTGTGTTTTGTTGTTGTCTGGGCTCAGTAATGAAGGAGGGCAGTGACTGGAAAGAGGAAAGGAGACCAGCATCAAAAAAAGGTGTTGCTGCACCACACGACAGGTTTTGGATGGCCCTAAAGCATCTGTACTGCTTTGGAGGCCACAGAAAAAAAGATGCCAGATTGGTGGTGGAGGGACTGAGTGTGGTGTTTGCCATACTGTGGGCTTGCACATCTCTCATTGTGGTTTGCACTTGGAGATCCAGAGAAATCTAGGCCAGCCACTGTCATACATCAAGGGGAACAGGAAGATGGAGGTACTGCAGGGTGATAAGGGAGACAGCCAGAAGTGGGGCCACACTGGGTCAATGCTGGCTCATTGCTAGCTGTGTTGAGGGGCAGATGAGGAGTCTGGGTGCTGCACTGCTCCTTGGCTTCTGAGCTTTCTCTGTTCCTCGTGGGGTTAATAAGCTGAGCCAAGATTTATAGGCATTGTGTGGGTGGGCTTGAAGTCAGGTGCCTTGTATGGTGTGGTTTCCCCCCTCCTCCGTGAGTCCTAACAGAGCTGTCTTCCTTGTCAGCATGTTTGTGAGCAAATTGATAATAGACTTCAGTGCTCTCTAAGCAACGCTCCCCCTCTGTGCTCCAGGTCCCGCAGCCTGAGCTGTGAATCCTGTCTGCCTGCTGAGGAACCTGCTTGGAGTCCAACAAAGGGGAAGTTTCTGGTCTGCGGTCAATTTGCTGCTTTCCAAGGCTGGCTGCTTCCCTCTTCCCCTGTAGACACAGACACTGGTGTGGAGGCTGCCCATTCTTCTGTGATGTTTTAGTGGAAAATCAGTAACCGCAGAGCATTACAAAGGGGGAAGTGAATCACTGAGTTTGGTCCCCATGGCCCCAAGCGGCGAGGGCCACAAGCCAAAGGGGCAGGCGAACCTACAAGACAGATAGTGAGCATGTTGTTTGGTGTTTCAAAAGCAAGGGAGAGCCCTCTTGTTGTCCTGGCAGGTTATCAGGGGCTGAGCATGACTCAGCCCCCGTCCTGGCTGTGAGTTCTCCTTTTGGAGCAGCCCGTGCAGGCCGAGGCTGGAGGAGCCGGGGTGGATCCCTGCTGTGGGGAGCCTTTCTCCGTGGCTCCGTGGACTGCTATGGGGTGCCCTGAAGACGATGGGCCCTATCACTTGGGTCCTGCCAGAAAGGCACTGCTGCCCTCCCTGCTCCCCAGGCAAGGAGCAGCAGTTGCCCTGGGAAGGGCTGGCCATCAGGAAGCAGGTGGCTGCAGCTGTTTCCCAGGAGATAGGCAGCGGGCTGGTGGTGAGCAGCCTGTGGAGCATGGGTCTGGAAATGGGGCTCTTGGGAGAGAGTTCCTTCTCTGAGGGTGTCCAGACTTCTCTTTTGGTTTGGCCAGCACCTACCCTGCTCCCCACTGTTTTCATCCCAGCACACACCCGTTTCTCCTTAGCAAAAAGAAACAAATCCAGCTGAGGAAGTTACTTTCCTACCCTTGTCCACTGACATCTGGGGTTGGCACCACTGCCTACACTGTCCAGGTTTCACTCTCCGCAGTGCCTCTGGCTGTTTACCTTCTTGTGGTCAGCCAGACTTTGAATAGGGAAAGGGTGAGATTGCCGGGATGAAACAACAGTAATACTTCTGTGGCACTTGGCTCTGCATTTCCTTTTATGCAAGACGCAAAAAACACCCATTTCCAGCTTGCTGGCAATCTAGCCAAAATCAACATTTGAACAAAGAGCAGCCGATAGAAGCAAAATCCAGGAAAGACTGAGGTGTTGCTGATGGGGAGAGGGAAGTGCTTTGAAGAGTTTGCCATCCTTGCCTCCAGCCCCAAGAGCCCCAAGGAGGATAGCTGAGGTCACTGAGAGAAGCCACAGCTGTACATCTGCTTGGATACCTCGTGGCTTTTGCTTACCCATATGGACCAAAGTCACTCAGAGTAACCAGCACATTCCTCAAATAATTTTCCATGTGCAGTGGGTTAAGAAAACAGTATTGTTTTTTGGACCCCAAGTTCTTGTTTTTTAGACTTGTTTATTGTAATTTGGCTTATTAGACTTGAAATTACAGGCTTTTAAGGAAAAATGTGGTTATTCAGAAAACAGCAGTCTTCATGTTCATCAGCATGGTTGCCAGGAGCCTGCCAGTTCCATCTTCTGCTTGCTGTTTTTGGTAGGGTGGGAGAGAGCAGGCACCTTGCAGTTTTGTTTGAGACTGGGTAGGATAACTTTTGTACCAGGGAATGCATTTTTTCTCTTACTCTGACCTGTTCTCTAAAAAAACATACTAAGCAGACTGTAACAAGCAGCAGAAACTTCATTAAATAGTTTTTTAATGTAGACATTATTCTCTCTTGTGCCAGTGACCATGTCTCTTGGCTGGTGATCCTTTAGTGTCATCCAGGTGGAGATCAGCAGTAGGACAGACATCTCCGCTCTCTGAGGGATAATACTGCTCTCTCCACCTTCCCTCCTGGAGCCACGCTTCCCCTTGGAATGCTGCTGATGTTAGCTGGGTGCCTCAGGGCAGCACAGAAGGAGAGGTGTCCTAGGAGCCTGCATGCTGTCTCTGCCCCACGGGCTGTGCCTGACACAGAGCTAGCTGTCAGCAGCTCTGACAGATGAAGAGCAGGGAAACCAGCTGCTTGGCAGGCGGTTGCCTATAAAGGAAGAGACCACTGCCTCTCTGCAGAGGCTCCATGCTGTAAAGATCTGTGCTGGCCTTGTGCCTGGCTAGAAGTGTGGAAGTGAGTAATACTGCTCTGAGGGAGGTTGTAAGACTGAATGAATGTGAAGCCCTAGGACTTTAAGTGTCCCAAAACATACTCCTTAAGGTCTCAATCTCCTCTTCAGCACCCCTTCCTGGAGCAGGAACAGTCATGAAGAATGATAGTGCAAGATCCCCCCTCTACTGGGAATCCCTTCAGTGATCTGGAGCCACCCTGTCTGTCTTCTGTCTTTGCTTTTTGTCCTGGGAAGGTCTCTGGGAAGTGGGCAGAAATTTCAAGCTCTGGCCATATGTTAAGGCCCACCGAATGGTTGGGGGTTGCTAATGACTGACCTGGTGGGCTGACCTGGTGAGCTTAGGCCCATATCCTGAGACTCTACAAGTGAGCCAGTCCTCATCTACCCAGCATGGCCTGATTTTGATATTTCGAGGGGAAAACTCTATTTTGTATTCCCTGACCCTGAGCCAGCCACTTGCCGTGACCTGGGGAGGGACTGGATCTGACAAACTGGGATAGAAAGACTCCCTCTGCCATTGATTTCTATGGCCTGGGGTAGGAGGGTGTTACTCAATGCAGTGTACAAATCCCAGAGCTCATGTGCCTAGAATAGAACCAAATAAACACATTAATTCAAAGCAAATCTGTCTCTCCACTGTAACACATACAGGAATGCTTTGCCAAGAGAATCCCAGTAGGATGATGGCTTTTCCTTTTTATATGGTGAGGCATGGGCTAATGTTCCTTCTCCATTTTTGCTTAATAAGGTTGGCACTGCCTCCCTGCAGTGAGCCCGTATAATCCAATTTTCTTCATAACCAAGATGCTAATTATTATTTTTTCTAAAGCTCTTAATATTGATGGGTATTTTTCTCCCTACCAAATCTGATGATCCTGAGAATCACAGGAGTTGTCCCCAGAGCCAAGGGCTGGAATTCCTTTATGCAGGCTATGGACTGTGCCCAGCCAAACCCTGCTGCTTGCACATAGCGTACTCCCTTCCTCAAGGATAGACATGGTGTGTATATTTCCAAGCACCAGAGCTTCTATCTCCCTGTCTCATTCCACCGGCCACTCTTTCCCAAGAGATCTTCAAAACTCGAAGTTGCCCTAGGGTGATCAGCCCTAGGACAGTGAGGGTTGCTGGGCTGGGGAACTCTCACCTCTTCTCTTTTGAGTGCTTCCACCTTACAACACAAGGTCCCAAAGACCCAGTCGTGTTTCCCCACAGGGCTATGCTTGGGATCTCTAACCAGAGGTTGGAGAACAAGTGTGCCTCGGCTTTTAGGGCTTTGTGGCTCTCATATGCCCTCCCTAGAGCTCTGTATGTATTTTCCTTCTTCACTTACAAAGGCAGCTGTAGCACACCAAATAGCAAAGAAGAGGGTAATAGAGACCAGAAGTTTCCTGGTTGGCAACAGAGCTGAACGAGTAGCTTAGAAATGTATGGGCAGGTGATGGCACTTGAGGATGCTGGGGTAGTTTGTACTCTGCAGAATCTCAGGGTAGCTTCAGGCTGAGGCTGCTGGGGAGTGATGTGGTGTTGAGATAATCTTCACTTCTCTGCAATTATTCTGGTTGTTCTTACCAACCACTGAGAAATAACTGCTTGCTAGTCTCATCTCAGTTTAGATCTTGATTTTAATGAGGCCACCTGCAATGCTCCCTTCTCAGGATTCACTCATACCTCCCTACAGAAGCTCAGCCACTTCACTCTCAAGGCTTTCCTGCATTAGAGACAATTAGGTTACAGGAAATCCAGAGACTTCTGTCACTGGAACAAAACTGTTCCTGCGTTCCTACAGCTCAAGGTCAGAAATGATTAATGGATCAATAGGCGATCTGAAAGAGCTTCTCTAATAGAATGAAGATTACTGATCTTCATTCAGCTACATCTGCAGCGTTTCAGTGATCTCTTCTGAAGCAGTGGTATCAGGAGTCGGGGAGTTCACAGCTTTGGTGTTTTTTTTGCAGAAAGCAAGCAGCTATGCTGATATGTGTGGGCATGATTTCTAGCAGGGAATCATTTAGCTTCAGCTTGCAGCTGTTGTTTCATGTTTTGCCTTTTTTGTTGTTGCTGTAGTTAAATTACAAGGCTCTTTACACCTGGCATTTTGTTCCTGTGGAGAAACCTGTGCTCTGTAATCAGAGCACCTCTTCATCTTCTTTTTGTTGAAGAGATTGGCTGCTTTAGTTTTCTTACAGAAAGGCATTTTCACCAGCCCTCAAATTGTTTTTGTCATGTTTTTTTTTTTTCCCTATCCTTTCAGTTTTTCAAGATCTTAGCAAATATGTCACATTTCACATCAGAATTAGAAGTGATATTTTAGCACATACAGTCCCTACCATGATGAGGCTGTGCAAAGAGGTAAAAATACCTCCCTGTTCCTGCAGTGTTTCAGTATCCTGATGTCAGGGTTTTGAGATGACAGCTCATATTTAATTGCTTGTCATTACCCCTGAAATCTTTTCAGAATTGCTGGTTTCCAGGATTGTCTCCTTCTATCTGCAGCTGCTGCCTGCATTCCTCCTTCCTAGAAGAGTAATTCTGCATTTGGCTGTATTAAAATCCCATATTGCTTGGATGTATTTGCCTTGCAAAGTAATCCAAACTGTTCTGTATGATTGCTCTGCTCTCATCACGATACACCACATTGCAAATTTTTGTGTCAGCAGCACAAATTATCAGTGTCAATTGTATGTTTATTTCGAAATAAAAATATTTATTTCCAGATGAAATTGTAAAGTCATGCCAGGCCTCTTACTGATCACTTTGGAACCCATCTAATTCGCTCCCCAGTGACAATTACTTTTTGTGTCCTGTTATATCGCCAGTTTGTTATTCGTTTCACATGTGCCTGATTGACACTGTACTGCTGTGTTTATTTTTTTATTGGAATAGCGTGAGCTCTAAGCCTGTTATGTGTGTGCATGTAATTCTATCAGATGATGAAAACGGACTCTTTTGAGATGAACGGTTCTCCATAGACCCTGTTGACTTGACATCTTTTATATATTCCTTTCCTTTGGTTCACAATTAATTGACCCATGCGTCATCTTTTCCATTTTGTTGCTCAGGGCTGATTTCTGGCTCGTTAGCCAGCAGTTACCTTGTGTATTGTGCTTGACCTGTTTGAATACCAGCACTGCATTAGTTGCCTTTCCATCTCTCCATTATGCCAAGACATCCAAGCCAGGAATGTCTGTGAGCCAGAGCTACTGTCAGCCAATTGTTGTTGGATTAGCCAATCCTGATGATTTTAGAAAACTCTGTTTCCAGCAAATGCTCCTTTTGCTGAGTTTGACAGGGAAAATGGCAAAACTCCTAGAATGAGACGCTCTTCTGTGGGATGCTCTTCAGTGGGAAAGGCTAGTCTGAGAGCTGGAGATGTTGGTGTGGACAAACAGAAGTCCTGTTGGTATTTAAGTATGATTTCAGTGGAATCCGAGACTGGGACATTTGAAGAAACTTGAGGCATATAGGCAGCCAACCCATTTTGGGCCCTGGTGTTCTGAAGACTTTTTGCTTGCAGATGGTGCAAGCAAGAGTGAGGCATACACTTGATGATAAGCACAGAGCACCCTCTTGGAGGCTCAGTGCTGTCAGTAAGTACAGAGGAATGGGAGTGAATGCAACAGATATGCTGTTGTGCTGGTTTTATGCAATAAACTCTGCCTAGCACTCCACATTTCCTATTCCATAAAGTGTAAGAAGTGTTACCTTGTTAGTCAAATGACTTGGTTGTGCTTAGCCTCCAGAAAACAACAAAAGCCATAAATGCAATTACTGCAGAGAGTAGTAACTACATTTATAGGAATGAGCTCTTGGTCATTTTCTCTTGTTTGTGACTCTCATGGGGCAAGTTTTGTTTATTTGCTTGACCTGGTTTCACTTCTGACTGCCTTTCTGTTTTTTCAGCATTCAGCTGGGGTTGGGAATACAGAGCCAGAGGGAGCTCCTCACCATAAGAACAAGCAGATTTGAAGCTTCTTGTGTTTGCTGGAGACTTTGTGGTGGGTCATGCAACAGCAACAGTATATAGAGGTTCTGAAAGGCAGCTGGGGCATTCCAGTGCAGTGAAAGGCTGATGAGACCCTGTGGATGTGGGGGCTGGGGTGAGCAATGTATGTCAGCAGGTACAGAACTGGTGACAGTCTCGGCTGCAGTGCTGAAGTCAGTTAATCACTGGGGATGGGGTCCCTGCAGAGAGCCGAGGTGGCTCTCTATACTGAAGAGGGCAAAGGGTCAGGCATAGGCAGGTCTTCCAGGGACATAGATGTCAAGGACATAGGGCATCATCCCTAAAATGAAGTGATGGCTGGAAACAAGTGAAGAGGGAACCTTGCAGAGCTCTATGTGAAGTCGATGGCTCAGCTTGGTGCTGAGGTGCCCACAAGGCATGCTGACAGATGGGCACCGAGATCAACACAATTACTCGTGAGGAGTATCAGTTCATTTCTTCTCTTCCACAGGACTCAGAGCAGAATTGGCTCTCCTGTTTCAGCCCAGCACACAGTGCCATCACGGACTGTCCGGCGTTACCCCGCCAGCAATAGCCAGCTCACGTCTAACACACTGCCCAACGGGCATGGGCACGAGCAGGGCAGCTCTGGGCCAAATGCAGCTTTCCAGGAGCACACACTGGCTGCAAGGGGTAAGACATCCAGGGATGTGACTGCTGGGGTTTCTTGTTGGGTCCTGAGGTGTCACTGGGAAGGGCAGTGGTGTGGGTGGGAATACCATAGTGAGGGGGTGACAAGTAAAGTCATAGGAGGTGCCAGCCATCTTTGCAGCACTTTGGAAGTGGGGAGTGGAGGAGAAGAGAGCCCATCTCCAAAGAAGAGAAGGGAGCAAAATGGAGAAAAACTGAGAACTGGAAAAGAGGAGTAAGAAAGGTGACTCTACAGGCCTTGGCAAAGAGAGACTCCACTGAAAGGAAGCTAAACGCTGGTGGCAGGGGAGATGTGACAGATGCCTCCCAGAACTTTTGAACATTACTCCAGCACACTGTCCTGAAGGGGAATTGCATCAGCCTGTAGGAATTGTGCCTCCCAGCTTCTTCTT
Source organism: Meleagris gallopavo (assembly GCF_905368555.1). Classification (NCBI taxonomy): domain Eukaryota; kingdom Metazoa; phylum Chordata; class Aves; order Galliformes; family Phasianidae; genus Meleagris; species Meleagris gallopavo. Next base: position 37,610,472 of record NC_139408.1, on the reverse strand, counting down.
CTGTTAGAACAGCCCTGGGGGTCAGATTGTGTAACCAGCACCTAGTTCTTCCCTTTGGCTTCCCCCTTTGTGCCTTCTGACACAAGCAGGGATCAGGCCAGGCTGCCTGCAGTTTCTGAGGCAGTGTCAGCAGCTCCCCAGCTAGGACAGATGCAAGTTGTCTTCTGCAGCTTGGCTTCCTCTGAAGCCATGGTTCTCCGAGGAGGTTCCAAGGCATCTTGGCCCTTATGAGTAGGCTGTGAGCCTGATTAAAGTTGTAATCTGAAGGTGGGGACTGAAGTGGGAAGAATGAGGGGGGAGTACAGCAAGGGAGGGGGAACCCAAAAAACAGCTGTCTTGCTGGGCAGGAATGGACAGCTCTGGTGTTGAGCCAGCTAGCTCACAGTTAGGCAACAGTTCTGCCTCTTGTTCCTTTCCTACAAGCTTCCAAGAGCTCTGAGTACAATTCACCCCTCTACCTAGTGGGAGGATGGTGAGGATCTGCAGAGGGGTGCAGGGTGCAGGAAAGCAGTGGACACTTGCAGGGAGACATGGGTATTCTCAAAACTTGATGCTCTCCTTGCTGGACCAGCGTGGTTGTGTGGGAAGCCTTTCTGTGGCTTAAGGGCAGCCAGCGTCCAGGTTAATGAAGTGGCTTGAGAAAAAAATCCTTTCATACTGGATCTAGTGGGTGTGTGGCCCCACACAGGTCACATGTACTGGAGTTATGGCAGAGCATGCTGCTGGAGATTTTTCCTATGTTGACAAAGCCTTAATGACACTGGAGCAGAGGACAGGCTGGAGTGAGTGGGGAGCAAGTTCTTGCTCTAGGAATGGGTTGGAGCTTGAGATGAGATTACCTGCCCCCTGGCCTAGAGATCCTGCTTCCACTTAGCACTGTCCTTCTCTTCTTTAGGGGCGAACCTGACAGAGAAGATTAGGAAAATAAAAATCATCTTCACACCCACCATCTGCAAACAGACGTGCCGGAATGGACGCTGCTACAACAGCTGTGAGAAGGGAGACACCACCACCCTCTACAGCCAAGGGGGGCATGACCACGACCCCAAGTCTGGCTTCCGCATCTGTGAGTAGCCAAAGGCTCCCAGCTCACCTTCTTGCCTGATATCCCTCTCTCCTCCTGCTTTTCATGTCCCTGCAGACTGAGGACTTGGGCTGGTTGGGGATGGAAGGAGATGGCCTCTCCCAGTGCCTAGAAAGATGTCTCCTGAAGTCCTTCAGTCTTACTCCATCTTTGTCTCTGGGGTAGCAAGACAGACCGTGCCTCATTGCTCTCTTTCTTGGACAAGCAACTTCTATTTCCCTAGGTAGGGGGGACGTGTGTATTTGAGCCAGGCCTGCAGCCAAGCCTCGCCGCCCCTTCCTTCTCCAAGCCAGCTCACTGCTTTCATTGGCATCCACTCCTGTGGCTGACTTTCATCACCTAATTTCCTCCCGTTCTCTCCTTTCACTCACGTGGCAGCCAGGAGAGCTGGCTGCAGGTTGCAAGCCATTCCTAAAGACAGGGCTGCAGAAATCTCTGTTTGCCTTTGAGAGCTGCTGCGATTGCTCATCTGGTCACTGGGATACCCAGGTGTGGGTTGGGCACATCTTCTTGGATCCAGCTGGTGGGAGCACCCACTGGCCCTATCATATGAGCCTCTGTGACTCAAGCTCTTGCAACACTGAGTACACTGTGGACACTGAGTGATATGAGTTCATGGGAATTTCTGCCTAGATCCCGGTCTAAAGATGTGTCAGCTCCCCCCAGAACTGTGCTCTTGACTTGAGTAAATGGAGCTCTGAGCAGGTAGGAGCTCGTCCTCTGGGGTGAACCTAACAAACCATCCTGGGATGCACAGAAGCAGTGTCTCATCTCATGCTGAAATGAGTCAGGATGATCTGTTAGGAAATTCCGTGCCTTGCCTGAGTGCCGCTTACACAGAATTGCTCCAGCCATCTGATGAGACCAGAAAAGACATGACTTCAGTTTCATCAGCAGCAGATGCTTTTTCCAAGCCTGTGCAGATGAATTGCTCCCAGTTCTTCTGTCCCGCTCCATGCTTCCCCCACTCCAGCTGCTGGCAGGCCTGGGGCTGGCCGAGAGAGAGGCTCTGCACATGTGGCTCCCTGCCCGTTCTCTCCTCTGCCTCTCCCATCCCCACTCACCTCCCTTCTGGTTGGGAGGAAAGTCCTTGCCAAGTTGGGAGGGGGTTCAAAATCCCTCAGTGCAAAAAAGCAAGCACTGTGCTAACTCAGCTGCCTGTGGCTGCCACAGCTCCTGCCCCATGCCAAGGGATGCTGCTGGGCCAGCAACATTACTCCTAAGTACAGATGCCCCATGCTGGCTGTGTCCCCTAGAGAGGGCTCATCATCAGCCCATGGCTCCAGCTCTGTGCAGAGTTCAGGGAGGACTGAGATTTCTATGCTTGCACAGTAGGGTTCCCGGGGCTCATGCCAGCCACGCTCCAGTTCCTCAGCTAAAAGCAAGGGTTTGGTGTCTCCACTGAGCAGGCCTCCCTTTTCCTTGCAGACTTCTGCCAGATCCCCTGCCTGAATGGAGGACGCTGTGTTGGCCGTGATGAGTGCTGGTGCCCTTCCAACTCCACAGGGAAGTTTTGCCACATGCCGGCCCCCTCTCCAGAAAAGAAGCAAGGAGGGAAGGCACCAAACACCATGGCCAGTGGCTCTATGAAGCACTCCACGTACACCCTGCCCTTGTCCAACCAGCTGGGTGAGTGCAGTTCCTCTGGCCACTGAGGCACCTGGCTGGAAAAAGGGCTGATACCTTGTGCTCACGAAGCCTTGTCCTGGGGATCTAGCTGTGTCCAGGGGACCAAAGGGTGACCAAGACAGTGGATGTGGGAATCACGAAGTTTAGGGCAACTTCTGTGAGGAGAAAAGAGAAGGAAGGCGTGAATGGTGGCACAGGTAGAATTAGGATTAGGGTTAAGCTCTTGGTAGGTTTGTCTTGTTTTCAGGACAAAGTGGAAACAGAGAAGCAGAGAACTCTGGTGGGTTCAGTCTGCCTTTCCTCCCTTGCACTTTTGTTGATGAACAGAATACTCTTGAGGTGCCAAATTGTTGCCAGATCATCACAGCTATGGTATGAACTCATCTTCCAGCTTCCCTGAACCCTTCCCTGGTGAACGTCCACATCAACCACCCTCCAGAAGCCACCGTGCAGATTCACCAGGTGGCCAGGGTGAGAGGTGACTCAGAGGTGTCAGAGGAGAACAGCGTGGAGGCAGTGCTGGTGCCTCAGATGGCCGCAGTGCCTTCGTACACCTACAGTAATGGGAACGGCAACAGCATTGCCACTGAGGGAGGCCAACAGCAGAGATCCCCAGGGTTACTGGGGAGGTGCTTTCGGGAAGCTCTCCATGGACAGGTAAGGGGTCATCATCAACTTTGGAAGTGTGTATGGACATGTTTCTGTTTTTCGTGTGTGGGTGTGTTTGCATATGGGGCAGGAATGGTAGGCTTCCATTGTATGAATCGATTCAGCATGATGTGTGGACAACATCCAAATACTACAAGCATGGGCAGCAATGTGTTATGTGGGAAGAATGTATTGTATGTGTTACTTGGGAAGAAAATCTCTTGTTTTGGCCCAAGAAGGAGCCCATGCTATCTTGCCCCGAGCAGGCTGTGCCCTAGGGCAGCATAGCCCAGACTTGATAGCTTTCACATACAGTCTCGTTTAAAATAGGGTGCCCTATTTATAGCAACATTTACAGCCACGCTCTGTGATTATTGTAGGAAATGTATAAAACATAGGAAAATTCCTTTCCCTCTCAGACGATAAATGAAAGTCTGATTTCCATGGAACGTCGCCTTCCTGGGCAGCTCGGTCAGGGCTTGGGAAGCAAACGCTCATGAGGGGCTTTCTCACCCCCAGCCTGCAGTCATCGTAATTTCTTATTTTGTCTCTCCCCATATGTTTCTTTTGCGTCACTGGAAAAGTATTGGAGGTTTTTGGCACCCATAGGAACACCTGTGAGTTCCCTGGAGCAGCTCGCTCTTAGCAAGACCCTGGTGGGGCAGTCCAGGACTCTGCCTCCTCTCCTTGCTCAGCCTGTTCCCAGGGCTGCTGTTGGTTCCCATCCCATCTTTTATTCCATCCCATCCAAGGCACTTCTAACCAGATTCCCTAGCACAAAAATAAATGAGATCAGACCGTGAGCATCTCACAAGAGGGCTGGAAAAGCCCTGTTCCTCTGTGGGCACGGCTGTCTGACCCCTGAGGCAAATTTGCCCTTCCTGTGACCAGCTCAGAGATGCTCTTGGGAGCACTGTGACTTACTCCAGCAGTTGCAGAGTGGGAGAAGCACTCAGAGGGGTTGGGGGAGGAGGCAGGCATACCCCAGTCATACTTGCACCCCACTAGGTGAGGCCAGTCTATGGAGCCCAGCGGGACATGCTTGCCTCTCCCTCCTCAGCCTGCAGCCTAGCTGATGGGAATGCAAGCGCTGGGCACACCGCCATCCTCACGTGGACGAGGGCCAGACTTGGCCTGCAGGCCGTGGCAGCTCGATTCTGATGGGGAAGCCTGTAATCCAGAGAGCCTTGGCGGGGGGGAAGGAGAGACTCATTAAGCAAAGGAAAGTGCCTGACTGCCAGCTCCCCACAAGGCTGGAGTGGTGCACCCATTCTGCCGGCTAATCATTCAGCACAGAGCTGAGCCAAGAGCTTGGCTGGGTGATACCATCCCTGGTGCACATTCTGCTCTGCTGGATGTCCTCTTCTCCTCTGAGGGGTGCAGCTGTGGGAGCTGTGTGTTTTTCTGTCTGCAGAAGTGTTGACTGTCTTAAACTGCATCCCCAGCCCTGTGGGAAGCTGTGCTGCAAGCACGGTGCTGCCATCTACCCGGAGCCCTCATCGCCCTTGTGAGCCAAGTGGGACAGATGCTCAGTCATGACTCCAGCCTGGTGATGCCTGACCCCCTCCTCTCTCTCTTAACAGTGCACCAACCCACTTCCAGGGCTGACCCTGCTGGAGGACTGCTGCGGCAGCGTGGGACTCTTCTGGGGGGTGGACAGGTGCCTGGCCTGCCCCCCTCGACCAGGTATGTGCTGCTGCCAGGGCTGATGCCCATTGCACTGCTGGGCACAGCAGCCTGCTTAGGTGTTGGCTCCACGTGTGGCACTTGCTTCTCACTGCTTGTACAGCCAGTGGTTCTCTCCATGCCAGACTCATTAGGGGGGAGAAACAGGAAAACAACATCCATGGTTTTAGGAGGTGCAGTCCTAGATTAGCAGAGGAGGCTGTAGACTTGGCCCTATAGAGTTACGGGCTTGCTCTCAACCCGACACAGGCTTGGCAGGGGCTCTGGAAATAACACTACATCAAACAATTGGCAGGAGTGCACCCGCTGTCTGTTCCAGGGGCACAGGCATCCAGCGTTGCTGCTCCATGCTGGGGAACTGGACGGGCCCACCTGGCCCCAGCAAGGATTCCTCATTGCCACAGCATACATTTGTGGGGGGGCCACACAGTGCTGGCTGGAGCAAGATGGAATTAGCTGGGGGCTCAGCCCATCGCATGTTACCCCCTCACACCTCACAGGAGAATGTGGAGGACCATTTCTGAGTGTCTCCTCTCTGGGGGCAGCCTCACATAGGAGCTGTGTGCCTTGCATATGGCCTGGCTGCCTCCATGAGGTGGGGTGGGGTGGGATGTTTTCAGAGCAGCCAGCTCCAACCAGGTCTGGTGCAGGACGAGGTGCTGGCCTGTGTCAGATGTGACACAGTATGGTACAGAGGGTGCAGTTCAGCTTGTGCAGGCAGGGAGCTGCTCTATTCTTTTCTGCCCAGCTTCATCACTCTGATTGCTTGTTCATGTGCTTCACTGCTCATAAGCGCTGAAGCAAACTTAGCAGTGCTTTGACTACCAAGGAGAACAGAGGTGTCCAAGACAGGAGATTTTATGTCAGCTTGATATTGGCTCCTCCTAGCTCTGCCTCTCTTTCACATGTATACTTCCCAGAGCTGCTTGCATCTCTTTCTCCTCCCTGTGCTCCCTTCATTCAGCTCCTCCTCAGCCAAGCTGGAGCCAAATTCTTTGCAGTCACAGACTGAGTTCTCAGCATCTTAGAACCCAGAGCAGCTCCAATGAGCTCTGATTGCTGTCATCTTCCGATTCTGCTATGGATCTGCCCATCTGTGCTTCTCTAGTGCCAGCCCCAAGGTGCAGGTGACTGCAGCTGTTAAGAGTCAAGGCAAGCAGGGAAATGTCTCCAGATGCCTCAGCCTCCTCCTCTTCTTCCCATGACATTCTAGTGTTTCCTCACTAGTGTGCCTCACTTGCACATCCCTCCTTGGTCACAGCCTTTTCCTGCCCGTCTCATAGCAGTCTCCTGCTCACTGTTTCCTCTGATCTCTCCATTAGGAAGCAGGACAGCTGCTCAACACTTCTGTTAGGCTGCATATGGCTGCAAAATCTCTGCACCTCTTTTCTTGTTCACCATGCCAGGATGTCAGGTTTCTCTTGGCAGTTATGCTCATAGCTGCAGCAGGGTTGGCTCTATTGGACTTAGACCTTCAGAATTCCGAAATGCTTCCTTAATCACAGGCTACCATGAAAGTGGTCATGAAATACCTGCATTTGTTCCTTGCAGTCATCCAGCAGAACAAATATGTTTAAGAAATGCCAGAAAGTCCCACTCCCACAGCTCAGTACGTGCCCGAGTTCCAGCTGCAGCTCCAGGAGGTTGTCACTGCTGGTCCTTGCTGAGTGGGCAGATGTTTGGCTTTTTTTTTTTTTCAGGTGAATTTCATGGTAATATGGAAAATGTATCCCCTGGGTCTTCTGTCTTCCAGTGCCACAAGAAAATCCCATCCTCAGTCCCTCTGGCTCTGGGGGATACAGTTCCCCCTTGCAAACCAAATGACTCTTGTTGATTTTGGCAGGAATTCAGGCTAGCTGAAAGGGCTTTTTTCATCCTTTTTAATTGTGTGCAAATATCTTCCACTGTTGGCTACCTCTGATTGACTGCCTTGTAACCATAACCATCCCCACATGCAAGAGACCACACAATGCAAGCGATGGATGATGTAGGGCATATGCTTGATGAAAGCATGCTTTTCTCTGGAGAGGTGTCTTCACACACAAGAAATCTCACTTGGAGGCAGAGCCAGGGAAAAACTCAATTCTCCATGATCTTTCTGCTTTAAAAGAGCCACTGAGTACTGTAACCTCTCAAGGACCTCCTACTGGGGTTCCTGGGTCCAGCACGAAGGCATCATTGCATCATTCCTGCTGCAGACCATGTCCCGGGCTCATGTCTAGTCTGTCTTCTTGTCTAGCTGGCTTGGTTTTTGCTCACTCAAAGTTGCTGGACTGTCGTTCCGTAACCTGCGGTCATGTGCGTGGAGATAACATGTCCAGTGGATGCTTCCAGCTTGCTTCTTGGCACAGTAGTCTTTGACGAGAGCTCTGCGTTGCGCTCGTGCATCCCAGAGAAGCATGCACCAAAGCAGACTTGACAGCTCTGGGAGTTTCATTCCAGCAACCAGAGACAGAAATGGCAGAAGCAAGCTCAGTGTAAACACTTACAAATGTACAGAAGTGCAGCCAGGCAAGAGCTAGACAAATGGAGAACTTGTTTGGATTGACTGTCTGCCCGAGACACTGATTGTTAGTAGAGTCTGGATATATCCGGATGTCTCTGTCGAGTGCAACTTTCATGTTTGGTATATGTTTGTGCACGGAAAGACATCAGAGAAGAGGAGGAAACCAAGGCAGGCATCTGTCTGAGTGAACCTGCCATGATCAGTCCTTAGTATCTTTTGTGTTTTGCCTTGTGTCAGAAAAGCAAAGGTACTCCAATGCTTTGACTGCATTCTGCTGAATTCAGAACAGAGGTAGAAATGTGGTGTGACCTGGCCAGAACTTTCCGTAGTGAGTTTTCCATTGCAGCAGACAGAAGATGAAGCTTGAAAAGGGAATCAGGCTGAGGAAAGGAGGCCAAACATAGGCAGGGCATTTGGGCAGTGTCAAGGAACACTGCTGGGCAGAGCTGCTCCTGCTTCTCTCCGACCACATACAATTTTGGGGTATGTAGTTGCCTGCAGAGAAGAACATGCTGGTGCAAAGACAAGAGATGGACCATGCCAAGTAAAGCCAACAAGGCCCAAGAGAGTGTTTCGTCCTTCCCTGGAAGCTACAGGTCAACACAGACCTCAGAGGGAGTGTGAACTTGGATGCTGCTTTTCCTTGAACGTTAGGTTGCCTCGGTCCTCCTCAGGCACACGGAAATAAAGTAAACTGGTATCACAGAGTTTTTTTCTGAAGGCAAGGTGCTTACTCTGATGTAAGGTTACATTTGTTCTGTCTCATGTTTGTTCTCTTTCCCTTTTTATCTCCAAGATTCAGAAGAGAGGCAGGTTGCTGATATGTGCAGCAAGAAAGGCTCTGACAGTCTGCAGGGTTTCACTGGTAGAGAACACAGTGGGAGAACATCTGGCCAGGTGGAGAGGATGATGCTTTTGCTGAGATGAAGCCTCGTGTGGTGGCTTCTTCTGTGCCTCAGCCCCTCCTCTGTTTCACCTCCTCCCTGGTTCTGCAAGCCTAACCTTTCTGTGTGGGCCTGGGGGATTTTCTGGCCACAGCAGTAAACCAGCATCTTTTAGGTTCTGTTTTTAACTGTCCGTGCTGCAGTACAGGCTTGCACCAGGCTGATCATGGCCTTGGCCGTTGCACTGGCTGGCTGTGCTCACTGCTGATCTTCCTGTGCTGCTTTCCATCCTCCTGCCCAGAGGTTTTAGCAGCATTAAGAAACAAGTCTTTGACGGCTATTGTTTTGTTTTCATTCCCATTCCCCATGTTTTTTCAAGTTTTTTGTCCTAGAGAAAAGTCTGAATTTCACTGGAAAGTTGGATCTTGTAATGTCTGGCTTGGCATCCACAGCACTCCCCAGACAGACCTCCCACTGAGAGGGGTGGCAGCTCACCCATGGAGCCGTCATCATTGGGAGCACGGAGCAGATCCGCCAGCCACACGCTCCTCTGTGCCTTGCCTGCAGGCATAGAGACAGCAACAGGAATCCCCTTGAAAATCATCCCCTGATCTGCTCTTGTTGCAATCACATTAGGGAGGATACAGAGAGGGGGAAAAAAGGACATATGGGAAAGAGGCTGCTGAGGGGGCTGTTTCTGCCACTGCTGCATCATGTGCCATACAGAGCGTGGAGCAGTAAGGAAGGGCTAGAGGTGGGGGAAGAAGCTGAAATCTCTACAAGATTACGACAGTACTGCAGAGAGCAGTGCCCAGCCTGGGCAAGTGCAATATTTTTAGGACTGCCCCATTCTGCAGAGCTCCTGTTTTTCCCATCAGTTGTGTGCAGTATTGTGGTCTCAGTGCATGGCAGTGCAGCATTGCAAAAGTGTTTTATTTTTAAGTATGGAAGTAACTTATACACTCTGGAAGCAGAATTATGTTCTCTCTGCTGAAATGACCCCAAAGGCCAAAAGCAATTACTTCTTTTTTTCCTTCAAGTATCTTTTCACCTTGAAGAACTTTGCTGAACATGCATGGACCAGGGGGCTTGGTTTCGTGTTTTACATCGGCACCGGTGCACTCCCTCCCCTCCCCAGCTAACATTCCCTTTGCTGTGGCACTGGAGAAAGCTGTAAGGGAGCATGGCTACAAAAGAGCATCCAGAGGAGAGGATAGAGGTTGTGACAGAGCTCAAGGATTTATATTGTCTCCTTATATTGTTCCCATTCTGCCTGGGAACTCAGCTTATCCCCACAACCACAGCCTTTGGCCACAGATCTCTTGGTCTGACATCTTCAGAGTGCTTTCCTCTGGAGACTGCTGGGAGGTCAGAGCTGCCCTGCTCTCTTGTCAGTGGGTTTAGTGGCTGTGACACCATGTTGGCTCCTTTCAGCACCCATGTGCTGAGAAACTCATGACTAGTGCCTGTGCAGGGAGATGCTGGGGTCCAGTAGAGCTAAGGCTGTTCTGTAGAGCCAGGCCAGGGTCTCCAGAAATGGCTTCTGGTCCTTAAGGTGGCAAAGGAGGTCAGCAAGACAAGGTTTTACAGAGAGAATGCTTTTGGTTTTTAAATGGAAAGAGTTGAAAGAAATGGACTAGCTTTCAGCGTCCAAGCATTTCCTCACTGCTCATCTAACCACAGGCCTGCCTCTTCCCCTTTTAATAGTGATATTGGCTGGCTTAATGTAGTGTATTATCTCACCCTAGAAACCTTGCTTACTCAAAGCCTTGCAGCTATCACCATTAGCAGCAGTTTCTTTCCATTTCACAATCAGACTGAGCTTCTTTGTCTTGTTTTCCTTGTCCCCATTCACCTGACTGTCTCAGCACCACATCTACCTACTGACCCAAGGGCTCAGGGGAAGCCGAGGTTCCCAAGCAAAGCCTCTGCTCCTGGGATGGCTGACTCCAAAGTATGCCTGGATGCTTAAAAATCATCCTACTAGACTGGAAAATGCCTATTTCCATGCATTTGTTTTTTTCTCATTCAGTGCTCAAATACTGTCTTAGCTGAAGACAGAAGAGTTGGAAGTGAGGAAGTGCTGAGGGGTGTGAGATGGTGCAGAGCCCATCATGTCCGTGCCAAAGCCACAGGGCAGAAGTGCCCAGGAGATGAGGCTCTGAAATCACACCCTTGAATCAGGAGCCAGGGCACCCTGCCCACAGCATGCCTGAAATCTCTCTGCCCAACAGGTGAAATTCAGCTGCTCTATCAGTGGGCTCCGTCTCCAAGAGAAACTCTTCCCAGAGAGTGTAGACAGACAGACAGACACAGGAGGACAGGATCTCTGCCCTCTCCAATGAACAGATCTGCTCTTTCCCAGGCATTGCCCTTTGCCAGCTTCCAGTGGAGCAGCCTCCAAAGCCATTCTCTCATTCCTCCCAGTGGCGTGGGAGAGAGATGGACACCGACCCGCCTTTGCAGGTTCTTTCCAGAGAATATATGTTTCTTTGCAAGATTAAGATATCCACCTGCAGCCTTGTGAGAGTGATTTGCTGTACTGATGAGCTGCAGGTTTCTTCAGACTTGCCTTTTAGCACTGAGGTGGCTCTAGACCTGCCTACTCACTCCCATCACCATTGCTTTCTGCCTTGCCTTCCCCCAGCAGCATCTGGCTGCGGGATGCTGCACAGGCTTAGTTTCTCTGCAGGGGCTTTTTGGAAAGGGAGCAGAGCTCTGACACGTGTCATCGCTGTTTGATCTCCGGCATGCTTGGCTCCCTGTTGGAGGACTCACGCATAACGATGCTGCTTCATTTGAGTGTCTGTTATCACATTGTGCTGAGGCTGACAGATGCTTCCAAGCACAGTTAATGCCTGTCGGCAGCCCCAAGCCTGCAGGCTGTAGTGTGGGAGGACCTGGAATCCTTCTGGGATGCCAGAGGTTGTTTTTCCCTTCCTGGAAGGTTGGAAATATACCCAGTGATTCTTAGTATCACCCCTCTCCCTTAACATCCAGATATTTATGTGCCCCTGCTGCCTACAATCCATGACTGAATTGCTGAAGGAGTTGAGCAGGCTTTTCTTCTCAGTCATTCATCCAACAACTGAAAATCTCTTTCTGCACTTGGAGAGCCTTGCAACTCCATTAAATGCACCTGGGGAAGTGAGGCTTTCTCCTCTCTTTTCTGCTGCAGACTGGGGGACCGCTTGTGTTCCTCATATCTGCTCTTTGCCAAGCCCACGTGTCTTTGAATTGCTTTAAGCTAAATCATAGGGTCAAAGTGTCCAGGACAAAGGATTATGGACAGCCCTATTCTGCCCCCAGAACATTGTCACTGAGCTGTTACATGCTCTTCTCATTTCCGCTCATTTGGTCCAAAACATTAAAAAGAAACCCCACCCTGGGAAAATCCAGTCCCTAGGCTAAGTACCCTTCTTTCTACCCCACCCCAGGCTTACTCACTCCCCAGTCCTTCACTTGCTCCAAAATACAATGCCTAACTACCTTTGAATTTATGAATTTATTTTACTAGGTTTTAAAAATTTGGAAGAGATTGAATTATGCAGGTTATAGGCCATTTTGAAACAATGACGTTTTAAGCAACAATTGGAAGTCTTTGGTGAGAGTGATTGGGGTAGGATAAAAAAGAAGGAAAATGTAATAAACAGGCCCCAGGCTGTTATTTCAGCATCTTACTGTGGACCTCTGTCATTTTCTCCACTCTGATCCTCCTTGTCACATGCCGTCTGGCTTTCCAGACTGGCCAGGATGGAGCTAAGGTGGCACAAGGGATGGATAATGAAGTACATGTGGCACCTCTGGGCCACCAGGCTAGCACCTGCCAAGTGGTAGAAGCTACCATTTGTGAAATGTGGCTGCTCCCACCTCTCCCTCTGCCCTGGGCATGATCTCAGGTTTGTCCAAGGCACATCCAGGGGCCTTCCTCCCTTCTGCAAGGAGAGCAGGGGGGAAGGTAGGACCCTGATGGATCTCTGCTGCCTATGTCTCTCACTGTTTGCTTTCTTCCTAGCGCACCCCGTCATTGAGAATGGACAGGTGGAGTGTCCCCAGGGATACAAGAGGCTGAATAGGAGCCACTGCCAAGGTGAGGATGCTGCTTTTCTTCTCTCTCTCTCTTTCCCACATCCACTGTCAGACAGAGATGTAGTTATCTACACAAGTAAAATAAAGCCATCTAACTTACCCGATACAGATGTACCAAAAATCTTTGTGTTTCCATCAAACATGGGAAAAAAACAGCTAACACTGATCTCCATGACTCAACCTATATATGCAGTCAGCTCAGAGCTGGGCCAGCATGAGAACACTCACTGTTTGGTCCTGCTGACGGGATGCTCACCCTACTGTGCTCACAGCGAGGATCTGTGCTTCTGCTCTGCCAAGAGTCAGTGCATAGCTCTTCTCCTGTAATCTGAAGCAACATCAGTTGTGCTGCCTGAAAACTATTTTGGAAGGCTGTTTGTTCTTTTGCTTATTTATTAAGAGGAAGAGTCCATGAAAGCAAATCCCTGTGTTTTAAGTGTGTCGCTGTCAGATTGCTTTGCCTGTCCTGTGCTGCTGGGGTCTATCTGTTTCTTACTCCCATGGTCCCCCAGCTCCACATGAGGATGGCACCATCTCTCTGTGTTTCTCTCTGGTTCATGTCTATTTGGCATTCTTCGGCCTGCAGTGTTTTCATTTTCCATGTTCTGACTGAAGTGGAATTTTTCAGTTCCCTTCTCATGATTCACGGTAAGATGTGAGGTGACATCTAGAAGATGCAGCAGGGAGCCTGGGCCCTGGCCACGCAGACCCAGGGCTGGCAATCTAATGACTCATCTCTTGTAGCTGGGACTTTCCACCATGCTTACTTAATTAATGATTCAACCTCCCCCATCATCCTAGGGGAGAACTTTCAACAAAACAACAGCTTCTATTCTCTGCGGTGCTCAGTTCTCACCCACTGTGTGGCCATGGGCAGTGCAGTGGGTATGAGGAGCCACCCAAGGATGTGCAGTCTGAGCCTGAGGAGCAGAGCAGCTGAAAGCATTGATGTAAGTAAGCAGAGGCCTGCTGCCTTGCTTGCTCACCCTCTGGAGAAGGGTGAGGCTCAGCACGTTGAGGAGCAGAGTGTGATGGCAGTGTGGTGTTGGCTAGGAAGATGTTTGTATGCAGGAAGAAACATGGAGCAAAGGCTTGCACCTACACGTATTGCTTTGTAAGTTGGGCTGGAGCACTGCTCTGCAGTGTGCTGCCTCGAGGTGCTTTTCTGATCCCTGCTGTTGCTATGGAACATGTATCTGGAAGCCCGAAAGCTCTGTTCAAGGTCTGGAACAAGCAATTTGGCTGGTAGTTTGTGGGAGAGGCTATGTGGGACCTTCTTTTGCCAGCCCAGGTAGGAGGGGAGCCAAGGGACCAGATGAGAGCTGCTGATTCACAGGGTCTTAGGAGAAGAGCTACCAGCTGCTCTGCTGAGCTCTGGCTTTGCAGGCTGAACAACTGGCACAGGGTCCTGGCAAGAGCTCATTTTGAGCTGGTCTATATGGACAGTGAAGATTGTCTGATGCCTTCCAGCAAGGAACAAGGAGCTCATCTCTGTGAGAACTCCTTTCCTTCTCTCACTGCTTCCCATTGAGCAGGAGCAGGATTTAATGAGAGAATGGCTAGAAGATCCAGCCTCGGCTGGCATTGGCCCCACAGTCCGTACGGTCTCGAGATGTTCTCCAGATGTTCTCCAAAAGAGCCTGACCCAGCTTGGCTGTTTCTAAGGAACTCCAATGGACTTGTGTGGGGTGGGAGGAAGCCATGAGACAGTTTATGGTTCATGGCCCTCGCTGTGGCTCTGGCATGCTGCAGGGGTAGGAGTGTTGGCACAGAGTGCCTGCCTGCTTCTGCTCCTCTTGGGATTTCCACTATGGGTGGGTCTTCTGCTGCCAGTGGAAAAGAGGGATTGGGCTGAGGCCAACATGTGGCCCTGGTTTAAATTAAGCTCACAAAGCCTAGTCCTTAGTGCTTGTTTGTTTTGTGCTCTCATTACTCTAATCCCTTCAATCCCCTTGCTTATTCGGAGGCCAAACACCTCATCCCTTTAGTGTGTCAGAGTGACATGGTTCTTAAGGGGTGCTGTGTAGGGACAGAGATCATCTGTCAGCTTTATAGAAAGACCAGTCCCTTTATCAGAGTGGACTTGTGGCACATTTGGGGTCTGGTCACTATTTTTTTCTCACTAACCCTGTCTTATACTTGGCACAGAACAGGAAAATGCCTGTCACATCACTGTCGCAGCCAGCCCTTCTTCCCAGAGCAGCAAGGGACAGGTAGGCAAGTGCCACTGCTGTACACAGGGTGTCTGCATCACCTGGGACACAAGGTCTCGGTGGATCCTTTTAGAGGATGCCATGCAGAGTGCTTTGTTGATCTTCCCTGTGCTAGTCATTTTTATCTCTCAACTGAAGTTTCTGCTCTGAGGCCACCATTTCTGCTCAGTGCACAGAGATATTCTTGGGACTCTTTTGCACATCTCTGTCTAGAGAGAGTACAAGAGATGTCCTTCCTCAGGACATGGGATGATCAGTGAATATGCAGGTATTGTCTGTGCCTTCCTGGTAGGAAGACTTTTTCAGTCCTGCTAAGTAGTGATGCTTCAGCTCTGAGGAATAAGCTAGTAAAAGCTTTTCCTGAGCCTAGCTGCTTTCAGGAAGGCTCTTTCATATCTCCATTCTTATAAGTGTCCCAGCAACCCCACTTTGCAGCCCTCCACCTTGAGACAGTCTCTAGAAGGCACCTGAGGATTCACCAGGGCATTGCATACTGGCAGTAGGACTGGGTCATTGGAAAGTGGTTGGCATGAAGCTGCCTAGCATCACATTGGCACTTCTTGCAGCAGCATGGTCTGAGCTCTGTCTTTTCCCCTCTCTTAGCTGGTAGCATATGTTTCGGAGAGTCATACTGGAGTACTGCTGAAGCTCACACAGTTCCTGCCACCCCACACTCCTATCCAGCTCTTCCTGCACTGCTTGTGCCTCCTGAGACAGCACATCCCTTCATCATGCTTACTTCTCTGGGCCAAAGTCTTTAGCAGAGATAAAAAACTGGATCAATCCATGTGGAGTGCTTCCTTCTTGCACCCCATCCTGAGATCTGCCCTCAGCTTCCCCCTTACACAGCTTTTGCCAATCCTCATCTTCTCCAGCTTAGCTCATACATTCCTGTGTGGTGCTGTAGGGAAGGCTTTGCTGCTGGCCAAATGGATGAGACTGATGGTTTTTCCCTGAGAGAAGCTCAGCTCCATTCCAAAGACTGTGCCTGATGTGTGCTGAGTCAGAGGCAGCACTCGAAGCAGTGCTTGAATGTTGTGGCCTCCCACATGTGTGACCATCTCCAGTGGTGAGCTGGAATCTAGCCCACCATCCCTCTGCCTGGCGCTGTGCTCTGTGTGGGGATCAGACCTTCCTGTGTGCCCACTGAGTTTCTTATGAAGGATCCTCTGCAGATGATGTGTCCTGATGACCCAGGTTGAGATGAGAGGACAGGATCTGCCAGCCAAGGCTTGCAGTCATGACCTGGGTGGCTGTAACAGTGATCCTGATGGGGCAGCTCTCTGATGGGTCTATATCTGTTTTCCATGAGGACCACAGAGCAGTTGTTCCAGATCCATCTGCAGCTGCAGCCAGTGAGCCCGTGCTGCAGATATAGGACTACTGTCACCATGGAGGTTCCTACTTCTAGTGTCTCATTTAAATTAGAGAGTTTTCTTCCCAGATTTTCCGATGACACCATCGTGCTGCTTCTCTCAGAGGTTTGCCGGACAAGTATCACCTCCATCCTCACTTTTCCCATATCTCATATCCCCATGGGCAACTAAGCTGGAGCCGCTGCAACTAAGCTGGAGTGCTGGATAGGGCACTGGTTTCTGCACCCCTCTGTTGTTCTTCTGACCTTGAGGCACCTTGGCTGAGCAGCAAGAAGGGAGAAGCAGCTCCACTTCACAGCCCTTGTTACATAGCCAGAAGCTGCCAGTTGAGCTGGTGCTCCCTTTTCCCCACAGATATCAACGAATGCTTGATGCAGGGCTTGTGCAAAGATGCCAGGTGTTTGAACACCCGTGGGAGCTTCCGCTGTACTTGCAGACCTGGCACCATGTTGGACCCCTCCCGCAGCCACTGCATCTGTAAGTGCTCCAGGGGCAGTCGCAGCCCAGTGAGGCTGCAGCATGCTTTGTGCCTTTTGCATATGTGGGAGGGTGCACACTGCCTACACTTGTGTGCAGGATGGGTGTCCAGGGAGCCCTCACATGTGGTGTTTGTCCATGGATGTTTCATTGCCTCCTGCTCTTGTTCATGGTGCAGCTTGGAGGAAACGTGCCTGCAAGGGTGCTCTGCAGGGGGTGGGGGATTCCTCGGGAGGGATGGGCAGATTCCCAAAGGGGAGGTTTTTATTGGACTTAGAGCCAGCCCTCAGACACTGACCTGCCATTGTGTTTCAGCTGACAAAGCAGTGTCGATGGAGCAGGGGCTGTGTTACCGCTCAGCAGCTGAAGGCGTGTGCTCCTTCCCCCTCTCCCACCGAATCACTCAGCAGATCTGCTGCTGCAGTCGCGTCGGCAAGGGCTGGGGCAAGAACTGTGAGGAATGCCCTGTGCCCGGTTCAGGTGAGACCAAGAAAGTGCTCAGCTCCAGAGGGAGAGCATAGCCATGTCTGTGCCTGGCTTTGCTTGGCAGCCCTTCTTTCTGACTTGGCTTCCCTCACATCTTCTGGAATGGGGATAAGTTCAGCATGTCTCACATGGGGTAGGATAGAGGAAAAATGCAGAAATCCTCAGGGCTGGAGAAAAATAGTGTGAGAGAGAATGGCCTCAAGTTGCACCAGGGAAGGCTCAGGTTGGATATTAGCAATAACTTCTCAGAAAGAATGGTAATGCATTGGAACAGGTGGCCCAGGAGGTGGTGGAGTCACCATCCCTGGAAGTTAAAGAAACTTGTAGATGTGGTACTTAGGGAGATGGTTAGTGGGTGTGGTGGGGATGGGATGATGATTGGACTATATGGTCTTAGTGGTCTTTTCCAGCTTTAATGAGTCAATGATTCAGCGATTCTAAAATCTTCAGATGTGTTCAGTGTTCAGTGCTGGGTGCCAGGGGTTTCTTTTATCTACCCCCTCGCTCAGCTCAGGTCTTCTTGTGGCAAGATTCCTAAAAGTACTGACTCGGGAAGGGATGTAAGTGTTAGTGTCCAGGAGTACCAGTCAACACCTGCAGAAAACTCACCCTGCCCTGTGAATAGATACCTTCTGCCTGATGCATCTGTCCACTGCAGCCTAGATGTGTTTCTAGCATTATGTAGCCCTTAGACACCTCCAGAAAATGTTAGGATGGGAGAAACTGGTACCTGCATTCACTCAGATGCCTCTCTGTTTTCACTTCTCTATATGCTCCATCATCATCTGAGTGCTATGAGCATGTGTGTTTGTGATCCCTGCATGTTTCTCTTTTCCCACCTCCAAAACTTTTATTTAATTTTCCCCTGCAGGAGCGTTCAAGGAAATTTGCCCAGCAGGACATGGCTATACCTACTCCAGCTCTGACATCCGCCTTTCCATGAGAAAGGCAGAGGCAGAAGAGCTGCCCCTAAGCCTGGAAGAGCACAGTGAGAGCAGCAACTGGACATTAGACTGGGCAACAAGGAGACAGCGGCTGCAGGACAGTTTGCATGGGAGTGTCCTGGAGGCATTGCCCCACCCTGACATCTCAGCAGGAGAGGGTAATTAGAACTGCTCCACCTGGGTCTCTAACAAGGGAGGGCAAACTCCCAGGTCCTGCTACATCCTTTTGGGTGAACTTGTAGCTGATGTGGGTTTTCTGCCCTTGTGTAAATATGCAAGATGTTGCTCTTCAGCCCTCAGTATTCATGGGGCATGAGACACAACTTCTTCAAAACTTGCAGAGGAGGTTGAATGCTTCAGGCTCTTGTGAAGGCCTTGCAGTTGGTGCTTACCAGCCAGAAGGCCTTCTCTGGGACCTTGGGTGTGCGTGGGAGCTTTGGCACTGCAGTCCTTTGGTGTTTGTCCAGTGCAGCTGGGGAGAAGCGTGACTAACTACTTGTGCCAGAATCTGCTGGGGTGGGAGCTCCCGGGGTCTGTGAAGTGCCAGGAGAGGAGTCCAGGGGTGTTGAATGTGGTAAAACTGCGCAGGGAGAGTGAGCAACTACTGCAAGGAAGTGGTTTAGTGGTGGAATGATCTTTGAGCAGCCAGGGTATAATGAAGGTGCCTGCCCACCTTGTCTCTACTCACCATGCACTGTTTCACTTTCCAGGTGAAGTTTTTCCTGCTGGGCAGGTGAGTAACGTTTGTCTTTCCAAATCCATGGTAGGTACATCCATGGTAGCACCTTGGCTGAGTTGCGGTGACTGAGGGTGCTGTCCCAGTTACCTGCTCAGAGGATATTAGCTCACAGCAGGAGCAGCTGGAGACTCTGACTGGTGTTGCCTCCAATTCGCTGGGGCTGGGGTTGCAGCTCAGGCTGAAGAGTGAAGCACAGATCCTCATTCCCCACTATCAGACCTTGGTGGGCATGGGACACTGCATCTCAGCTACATACAGGTGCTTAGAGGCAGTCTTGTGTTTCTATCTCAGGATGCTGCTGATACCACCCCAGAGCCTGAGGCACATAGAGGTAAATACCTGGCTGGTGGGAAGGCAGGGTGGGAGTGATGAAGAAGGGGCAGGAAGAAGAGCACAGAAGCTCTGAGATACCTCCTTTGCATGGCATGGGCAGGGGTGGATGATGGAGGGCTGCAGGGATGTGGGGATGGTGCCTCTCCAGCGGGCCACGCTGGTTCTGCAGGGAGCGAGTGGATGAGGTTGAACAACATAATGCTGAGGTTGCTGCAGCCACTGTTCTTCCTGCTCACTCCCCTCAGTGGAGGAAGAAGAGTCCTGGCGTGCTCCTCCCCAGCCTGGCCCTACTACCACCTGGGCTGATGCTGCTCCAACGCAGATACCTGCACAGGGCTCAGGTGTGTGTCCTTCACGTTACTGCCTGCCCCTAATGGGTTGTTATGAACTAAGCTCTATTTTGGAGCTCTTTCTCTTCCTCAGCCCTCTTGCCATCTAACACCTGGGAGTGTCATCCCAGCCCTGCTGTTGTGTCCCAGCCTGGGGAAACAAGCCAGGAATAGGGAGGCCTCAGGACAACCCTGTATGGG
The DNA here is from genome assembly GCF_905368555.1 of Meleagris gallopavo. NCBI lineage: Eukaryota > Metazoa > Chordata > Aves > Galliformes > Phasianidae > Meleagris > Meleagris gallopavo. The sequence goes on along the minus strand of NC_139408.1, from coordinate 37,590,848 downwards.
AGCACATAGCTCAGCTTTCAGGGCCCTTTCCTCCTGCAGCTCATCCGCTGGGCAGCGAGCGCCTGGTCAGGGTCACACGCCTGCTCTGGTGGCTGCAGTGTGAGCTGAGTCACCGGGAAGCTGGGTGGAAGGGGCGGCATGTAGCTGCCTGGGCGGCTTGTTTACTGCATGGAAAACAAGAGGGCTGTTGTTCCAGGGTTGTCTAAGTGTCTGGGAGTGCAGCCCCAGCCCTCCGCCTGGGGCTGGAGCACCTTTGGGAGCAGGGCTGGCGGAGGCACCTTGCTAAGGAATGTGCCTCCCTCAATAGCCTTTTGTTTGGGGTTGGGAGGCCGTGCTGTGACCCTCTCCTGCTCCCCACTGCCACCCACTACCATCTGCACCCTGCTTAGCAGGGGAGGGGCCTGCTCTCACCCTCCATCTTCCAAGGCCTCCCACCCTCTTCATCTCCACCCCTCTGTGGGGCTGGGGCTGCGGTGAGCACTGCAGGGGACTGCAGCCCCTAGCTGCATGTTCTCTCCACCCAGGGGCCAGCGGCTGTGCCTCTTCATCCCTCGCCTGTGGAGCTGGTGTGTGTGTGCTCACCCCGGATGGATACAGCTGCTCATGCCACCAAGGCTATATGCTGCACCCCAGTCGTCTGCACTGCATTGGTATGTTGGCACCTCCTCTGCTCACAAGAGTGAGGAGGGCAAGTGGGGCCAAAGCAGCTCTGAGGCTGGGGCCAGTTTCCCCATTCCTTATGCTCAGGGACTCCTGCAAGGTACGCTCTGTGGTCCTCCTGGAGGAAGGTTATTTGGCATTTCTGCTGCTGAGCTTCTGCCCAGCCATTGCACAGTGGGGCTGGTTGGGAACAGCAGGAGAACAGCTCATGGTGACAATTTGTCTTCCCTCCTTGCCTGAGCACAGATGAAGATGAGTGTCTGCAAGATCCTTGCGCTGGAAAAGGTCACTGTGTCAACAGCATGGGCTCCTATTCATGCCTCTGCTATTCTGGGTACACTCTGGTTTTCTTGGAGAGCAAGCAGAGCTGTCAGGGTAAGTGGTGCCTACCTGGCAGTGCACTGCCACCTCTTCAGGGCCTCCACATCCTCCCTCCGTTGTGCTTTCCAATGTGCATGCATGTACTGCTCACTGCTTCATGGCAAAGGTGGGGCAGTCAGGAATGAATGGGATCTGGAGCAGAGCCTTGGCATGTGTTTCCTGGGCAGACTTCAGCAGATGGAGCAACTCTTCTGCTGCACCCAGCTCTGAAGGGGGAAGGCTTCAGGACTTCACAGAATCACACAGAATTGTAGGGCTAGGACTTGTCTCCTTCTGTGTTGCCAGATCGGGACGAATGTGAGCAGCCCTCTACCTGCCCAGGACAGCGATGTGTCAACACCCCCGGCTCCTACCGTTGTGAGTGCAAGGAGGGCTTTGCCATGGGCCTCCGAGGACAATGTGAAGGTGAAGCTTCTGCTGCCTGTCCACCTTGTTGCAGGGTTGCTCTTTCTGGAGTGGATGATGGATCAATCCATGTTTGCCAGTCCTGTACTTCCCCAATGGCTGTCTGCCCTCTCCTCTATCTGTGAGAGGGACAAGCTTTCCTGGGCAGCCAAAGGGGACCTCATCCGATGTCCTCTCCAGGGACAGCCCCCACAGAGCATTTGGACTTCCCATCCTGTAAGGAGATGCCTATGCATTTTACTGCCAGCTTAACTCTGTGACCAGACACCTCTGCTGGCCAATGATCTGCAGGGAGAGCAGGCTACAGTGGCTCAGTTCACCTGTCCCCACAGCATCCCTCTCACTTGGCATGACCCAGGCCCATCAGAGAATTTGACCTCGTGAATACACATTGTGCCTTATCAAAGATCTCCCTTCCTCAGTAGCTTGTCTCCAACAGAATTATTGGGAGTATATTTTAGAAATACTGGGGAAACAAGATATGCACAGAATGCTCTACCCCCGCACGGCCTCCAGAAAGCACATGCCTTAAGGACTTCCTGAACTAGAGGCTCCCTCTTAATCATAGTTATGAAAGTCTGCTGGCAGAGCAGCCCTATACAGATGTTGGCCGAACCTTTTCCATGCCCATGCACGTTCCTGGCCCTGGCAACATCCTCTGGCAGCAAGTTTTGCTGCTGGATTATGTCAGCCCTCAGGTGTGGGTGTAGGATCCTGAGACATTATGAAAAGCATTGCCTGAGCCCCGGCAAATCCCTCTCACCACCCTTTGGGCACCCGTGTCTTGGAGGGGCACTTTGAGGACCCAGCTGCAGGGGGCATCCTAGAAGTGTCCACAAGGTGTGTGTTTCTTGGCAGATATCAATGAATGCATGGATCCCAGCCTTTGTCCCCATGGGAAGTGTGTTAATACTCCGGGCTCCTACAGGTGTGTCAGCTGTGCAGATGGCTATCAGCCCAGGAATGGAAGATGCATTGGTAAGGATTTCAAACTGCCTCTGAGAGGCACTCTTACCCTTACAAAGAGCCAGGAGCACATGCAACACGCTTGTTTGGCACAGTGCCCTCCTGAGTTGGGTGGTGGGGACAGACCTGAGCATCCTGCCGTGCCATGTTGCCCTTTGCTGTATAACACAGATGTGGATGAGTGCCTGGTGGAGAGAACCTGCGCCTATGGACAATGTATCAACCTGGATGGCTCTTTCCGATGTTCCTGCTATCGGGGCTATGAGGTGGCAGCCGATGGGAAGAGTTGTGCAGGTACAGGGGACCTTTTCTTCTGCCTGAGTGCTGACTCTCCGGACCCCGTGTCGGTCAGTTCCCTCAGCTCGGCTGCCCTTAGTCATGGTTTCTTCATGCCCTCACTCTTCCTCATGTGCTTATGCAGACATTGATGAGTGCGCAGCCCAGTCTGCCTGTCCCTCCAGACTCTGCCTCAACACCGAGGGCTCCTACTCCTGCATGGCTTGTGATGCTGGCTACACCGTTTCTAGAGATGGCAGCACATGTGAAGGTAACCCTCTCTCTGGGACAGATGAGTGGGTGTCAAAGGGAAGAAGTACCAAGGGGGGGAAGAGGCATAGCTGTACCTAGGTTGTTGGTAGGGCATGGGGACTCTTTTAACCTCAAGATCCTTCTACAGCTCTTCAGCTTTCCAGTCAGCAGGTAGCATGGGGGCTGCAAGTGGATGCCACCTAGGGCTGCAGGAAGGAGATTTTCCTCACTCAGGAAAGAGATGAAAGGAAGGACTCATAGATGAGACTCCTGAATTAATGGTGACCTGGGGAATGTTCACTAAGGCTAGAGGAATACATAGAAGTTTGAAAACATGGGCAGAGAGGAACTGCGTGTGGTTCAACTCAGAAGTGGGAGAGAAGAGGGAAGCTTCTCCTGCTTCTCCTCTGTGTAGGTGTCTGAGGAACCCAGAGTGAAATGAAAGTTACATTCCATCTGATTTTTGCATGCTATTCCTCTTTCCCAAGACTTCACGTGCGTCCTTCTCAGCCACCTTGCCCCAGCCATGTCACAAGGGCATCTTATCAGGGTTCAATACTGTTTAGATCACACTGACCCAATGGCAGTATGGCATGTTCTTCCTGACTTCGCTGGTGGCCTTGTCTGTGGATATGGGTTTCATATTTGAAAAGTGATAAGGGTTTCATGATAGTTTTGTGATAAATAAATTAGGTTATGGTTCATCTCCCAGGCGAGATGCTACTTGCACCCTTTTGAAACTGGACAACTGGGTACTCCTACCCTCAGATGCTAGAGGGTGATGCTCATTTATGCTTGTGGCATGCTCATCGCTCTGCAGAGACAAAGAGAAGGTCCCTTCCTTGCCTTTAGAAGCTTCCAGCCTCAGTGTTTTAGCTCCTGGCAGGGGAGAAGAACAGAGCAGAACCTCTTCCACTAGCATGCCTTCCAGTGCCTCTGCAGCAGCCTATACAGGGAAGTGCCACCTTCTTTCTGCCTTGCACATGGTTTCTGAGAAGGAGAGCAAAATCCCTTTAGGTAACAACCCAGCAGAATGACAGTGAGAACCATTGCTGCATTGGAGCTCAATGTGGGGACTTGCCTCCTGCCCTTGAACCTCACCTGCAGAGCCTGTAATGTGGGGACAGGTGAATGGAGCAGTCCTGAATGATGGGGCTACATGAGTCTGGACCAGCTTTTCCAGAAGGACATCAAGGCAAGGCAAGGCTGGCAAATAGGAAAGCAGAGCCACAGGATGCATGGCTGATGCTGGGGTACTTTCCTGAAGTCTGCTCAGATGCAGTTGGCCAAAGAAAGGCTCTGCACTGCCCTCTTGTTGGTGGTATGCAGTGCTCAGCTGGATATGGACAGTGGGACTGTAGCCCTGTGTCTGTAATGGAGGAGGGTGAAGGATGTGGACTGACTTTTCACTGTGTTTGATTACTCCAAGATGGTGGCCCAGTCCCACTTTGAGGGCTGACAGCTGTGCAACAGCTGCCCTAGGTGGGGATCTTCTCCAGTGCTGGCAATACTTGGGACCTCACTCTGTGCTGTACTCTTCTGCTTGGCAGACGTGGATGAGTGTGCAGACCTTGTTATTCAGTGCCTGGGGGGAGAGTGCCGGAACACGCTGGGCTCCTACGAGTGCCACTGCCAGACTGGCTTCGAGCTCATCAATGGCACCGTGTGCCAAGGTACAAACCCTATACCTGCAGTCCTCAGGGTCTAGGGTATGCATACTCCCTATGGATCCCCTTCTTTCTTGACAGAGAGGATGCCTGTGCCAAAGCAGGCGATGCCACCACACATGGCACACCCATAAGATGGTAGCCAAATGCAGGATCACTGTGGATAGGGGAGGTCTCTCTCTCCATGTCAAGAAATCCAGGGGCCAGGAGCCCTGTGAGGGCCTGTAAGAGACCATGGAGAGGAGATCCATGTGGCTCAGGAAAAGGGCTGGGTGAGTCTCTCTGATTGTACTCCCATTGCAGATGTGAATGAGTGCCTAAACAGTGAGATCTGCAGCCCCAATGGAGAGTGTCTCAACAGCCATGGATCCTACTTCTGCATCTGTGCACCTGGTTTCTCCAGTTCAGCTGGAGGAGTCACCTGCCAAGGTGAGCTGGTGGGTGGTAGGGACATAGCTCGGGTCCTGCCCCTTCCTCCCTCACTTGCTGCAAGGTCCAGCTTGATGATTTGGACCTGATTTTGCAGATGTGGATGAATGCACAGACAAATCCCGGTGCTCACAAGGCCAGTGCCTGAACACAGAAGGCTCCTACAGGTGTCTGTGTGAAAATGGGTTCAAACACTCCCAGGAGACTGATGACTGCATAGGTGAGAGCTCATCGCTGGGGAGATCATCTTGAGAGCTTCCCAGCACCCAAATTTGCTGGTGACTTGCAAGGAGGACCAGCAAGGCTGAGGATCTGGCAAACTGAGCCTGACCCAGGCTGTGCCCTGAGCAAGCAGGACCCCAGCTGACCATCCCTGTCCCTTTGCCCCTCTCCCTGCAGACGTGGATGAATGTAAGGAATATGGGGATGCCATCTGTGGCACATGGAGGTGCCAGAACAGCCTGGGCTCCTACCGTTGTATCATGGGTTGCCAGCCTGGCTTCCACTGGACACCTCTGGGTGACTGCATTGGTGAGTACAGCCTCAGTGTCCCCGTCCCCTTCCTGGCAGGAACAACATGGCTGTGGAACATCTTTGCCAGGGAGGTAGAGGAGAAGGAGGAGGAGGAGGAAGCGTGTGGCCAGTGGGGATGCAGATAATGCCGGGAGTTTGTTTTCTTGGCTGAGCTGCCTGCTTGTGTCTAGACATCTCTTCCTGGCATCTGGAACAGACACTGCATTGTGCTGTCTTCCGCCTAGGGAGAGTCCTGGGCAGGTTACAGCCATCCCAGGCTCAGGGCTGGACTGCAGCTCCCAGTGCGTGGCAGCACTGGGTGAAGGGAAAGCTGCTGCTATGCTGTACTAGGCATGGCTGGGTTTGGCATTTCAAGCTCCAGTATCAGGCAAAAGGAAGAGTGCAAGGGGAGTTCTGCAGTTTCCCTGTCTCCCCCAGCTCAGAGAAGGCTGCAGCAAGGAGGAGCTGCTTTTGGGCTCAGTGCTCTGCTCAGGACTCTGTGGAGACAGCACTGGGAGCAGTGGGCTGTGGGCTCTCTTCCTCGCATTGCAGGGAAATCTGCCCGGTTCAGCAGCAGGAGGGTTGTGAGATGCTCATCCTCAGCCCTTTACGCTTGTATCATTGCTCCTGTCCCTCTAACCCTCAGACTCATAGTCAGGGGATGAGCCATATCCAATCCTTCACATCAAGGTGATGCTTGCCCTGATCCCCAGGCTTTGCGGTCAGAGCAGAAGGGGCTGTGCTGAAGGCACTGCCTGGGCTTCAGGGTAATTGCTGCAATTCCTGCCGCTGCAGACATAGATGAGTGCGCCAATGAGACGCTGTGCGGGAGCCATGGCTTCTGTGAGAACTCAGATGGCTCCTTCCGCTGCCTCTGCGACCGTGGCTATGAGAGCTCGCCCTCTGGGCACTATTGTGTTGGTGAGTTACTTTCTGGGACCCCTGTTATCGCTCTATTAGTAGTGAAGAAGATCCATCAGCCAATGCTTGACTGGTGTGACAGTGACCCTGCTTTGTGATGACCCCCAGAGCATGAATGGGTTCTACATCCATGTATTGAGAACTTCAGACGCAGATAGGAGAGTCCTTCTGGAGAAAAAAAAAGCCCTGCTGTGCTGCTCCCTTAGCACAGCAGATCCTTGACGCATGGTTAGATCCATATGTGACCCTGTTTTGAGCAGGAGGTTGGCCTAGATAGAGACCTTAATCTGATGGAGGTTTGACCTCTCTCAAACTAAACTGCTCCTGTGGTGCTGTTGTTCACAGCAGCTGGAGCCCAGGCTGCTTGGATCCCCTGAGAGCAGGACAGGAAGCTCTTCCCAGCTTTGCCAAGAGAGCTCCCAGCTCTCCCCCAGCAGCTTCCAACCCCACCAAAGAGTGCTCGGCTGCTGTAGACCCTACAGAGCCAGCCCATTCTGAGGCAGGGCTCCCTGGCATGCTCTGACCTCCCACCTGTGGGCTGCTACCTATCACTGCTCTTGTTCTGCAGATGTGAACGAGTGTGAGCTGATGGTGGCCGTGTGTGGGACCGCACTCTGTGAAAACGTGGAGGGATCATTCCTGTGCCTGTGCCCCAGCGACCATGAGGAGTACGACACAGAGGCAGGACAGTGCCGGCCACGGGCAGCCGTGGGTGAGAAGCAACTAGGGCAGGGGTGTGGTGGTGCTGGCTGGGGTGGGGAGAGCTGAGGAGGTTGCAGGAGGTGCCTGGGCTGTAAGAGCCCGTGCAGGTATGGGAAAGCCGCCTTCTGGGGGGAGCCAAGGATTGTGAAAATGAAAAGGCCACTGATGGGCCTGCTCTGGGACCTTGTGGCTGGGGGGTACTGTGCTGCAGCGTCAAGGGCTCCATCCTGTTCCTGCTCCACTATTTTCTAGAGGGCCCTGAAAGACACACGGACCAACCCTCTGACAGCATGGAGCGCAAGCAGTGCTACTACCACATCAGCGATGTTCGCCTGTGTGACAGTGTCCTGGCCAAGAATGTGACGAAGCAGGAGTGCTGCTGCACCGTGGGGGCAGCCTGGGGTGACAACTGTGAGACCTATCCCTGCCCCATCTTGGGCACAGGTAGGACGGTGACCCCAGCACTCCCAGCAGGGCCCATTCTCTGCCCACTGGGTTGGTTGCGCTAAAGAGCTGTTTGCTTTCTTCCTACCTTGGCATCTGCCTCCTGGCCAGTGGAGTATCAAGAGATCTGCCCTCTTGGGAAGGGCTATGTTCCTCAAGAAGATCCACTCTCAGGAAAAGTCTCCTTCACAGGTACTAACAGGCACCATTTTCTCTCTTTTCTCCCAGTGGGGAGAGGGAAGGAACTGTACAAAGACCTGCATGGAGACTGAGCCCCAGAAATATCTCCCTGGGGTTGCGGTGGGGTATGCTGACATTCTGTCAGAGAAACCTCTGAGATGTGCTCTCTCCTCTCTTTGCTCCTCTCAGACATGGATGAGTGTGAGACCTTCGGCTCTGAGTTCTGCCGCAATGGACAGTGTCTGAACACGGTGCCAGGCTACAAGTGCTTCTGCCGTACAGGCTACTTCTATGATGCTGGCAGGCTTGAATGTATAGGTAAGATGACCTCAAAGAGCAGCAGGGCCACCACCCAGTGGAGAGACAGCAGAGCTGTCCTTGCAGGGCCAGATCTGGCCAAGAAGCTCACTGTGATCCTCCAGGGGATGGGAGAGGCGGCAGACTGCATTTGGGCAGGGAATGAGCCCTGCTGCCCCTGCCTGCCAGCCTGAGACACTGTTCCATCCTGCATGTGGGCAGATCAGGATGAGTGCCAGAACGAGGTGTACTGCATCAACGGCGAGTGCCTGAACACGGTCGGCTCCTACCACTGCTTTTGCAGCCTCCCACTTGTGTTAGATGCCACTGGCAACCGCTGTGTGAACCTCTCTGGCAGGGCAGGTAAGCTCTGGCATGCCTTGGGCCATCCCACCTGCAGCAGGGTCACCCCAGAGGGTGCAGGAGGGACTGGGACTGGAGTGCATGGTCATCTCTGCCAGGACAATGAGTGGCTCTATTCTGAATGATTTCCACAGCATTCTTGGCTCATGTCACCTGCAGATGCCCTGGAGGAGTATGAGATCCACCTGGACGTCTGCTGGCAAACTGTCTCTGACTACATCTGCCAAGACCTGCTGCACGGTGAGCAGACAACCTACACCGAATGCTGCTGCCGCCTTGGTGAAGCCTGGGGCCAGAACTGTGCGCTCTGTCCACACAGGTCTTCTGGTAAGCAGGGTGGTGAGGGAAGCACTTCTCAGGAGAGCTGTGCTGTGCCGTGCTATGCCATGCTATTCTGTGGCTGCAATCAGGCCTCCACTTGCCATCCTTGTTGCTGAAGCCAGCCCAAATGAGCTACCCTGCATGTCCAGGGCTGGGCAGCACCATGGGGCAGAATGTATCTTCCAGCTGGTTTGAAGTGGTCTGAGGTGATGGAGGGAAGAGTTGCTCCATCCTTCATACTGCTTCCCTCTAGTCTTGCAAGCACCAGGCCTGCTCAGTCTAGAAGAGGAGAGGCACTCAGCCTGAGATGGGAGCACGCTGGGGATTTGGGTTCTCATTGCTGAAGGACTTGTTTTCCCCAGAAAGAAGTTGATCTCCTCCATGATGGGTTTCCACACGCAAAATGTGGAGTTGCATCTTGAGCCTTCTGAATCTTTGCTGGCCCAGTGTGGATGCACCCTTTAGCTGCCATAGCAGCCCTGCTGAGCTTTGGCACTACTTTTCTCTCACCACAGCTGATTTTGCTTTCCTCTGTAATGGAGCCAGTGAAGACAGTGACAGAGGGGCTGAGGTCCGAGAAAGACCTAGGTATGAGTATGGACCAGGCTTGGAAGATCCCCACTATGGCCTTCCCAACCCAGACATGGGCCCCTACTATAACTATCTGGAGTCAGAGTATGGAAACCCTGATGCGGCTTTCCCTCGGAGAGAACTGAGCAGCGAGTTTCGTGGCAGCCCTTTCCACCATGGCCCAGGGCGGCCCCCACCCCGCCACCTGCCCAGCCAACCTGGTGAGTACTGGGTGACACGAATAAGTGCTTTCTCACCCAGCCCGTATCCACTCCAGATGGGATGTTCCAGGCTTCCAGCAAACTCTCTCCCTGGCTATCAACTGGATGCTCTCAGTTTTCCCAGCCCCATCAGTACCATTTCACCACATGCCAGATGTCCCCGCTGTGGTCAGAAAGTGGTCTTCCCACTCTCACATACCCTTGCTACTCTCCAGGTCTTTATGAAGGCTTTGAGGGGCTGCAGGCTGAGGAGTGTGGCATCCTCAATGGCTGTGAGAACGGACGTTGCGTGCGCGTCCCAGAGGGCTACACCTGTGACTGCTTCGATGGCTACCAGCTGGACATGACCCTCATGGCCTGTGTGGGTAAGTGGCTTTTAGTCCCGTTATAGACATGGTGGCCCAGGCTTCCCTTATCTGCTGCCGCTCTCTGGTGGTGCTGCCTGGGATGGTTGTCAGAGGCTTCCCTGCTCTTCTGGGTGCTTTGTGGCCTTGGAGCTGGGAATGTTGTGTCAGGGCACCTGGGGGCATCAGGGAACAGCTGGTCACTGCCTTCTTTGTGTAGCACTCCTGCGCACAGATGGTTTTGTGCTTCTGTTTTCTATCCTCTAAACTCACTGTGACTTTCCACCCTGTCCTATAAGTGAAGGTCTCTAAAGTTTCTCTCATCATCTGCTCTACATCCCCACTGTATGTGTCCGTTGTTTCAAAAGTGCAACTTTCCAGGCCAGCCCCATGCACCCAGTAGAACAGATGAAGATGCTCTTTCCTTAGACAGGGTACTTACTCCACTCCCCAGCATCCTTCCTGCGTGACAATATAGTGCAACTGCTTCGCACAATGCCTGTGGCCTTTCCTTCCCCAGAGCTGCCTAGCCTCTTGCTCCCCCTTCTGCATTTGTGCACAGTTTGCTTTTCCTCAGCTGCAATGCTTTGCACTTGTCATCAGTGAATTTGACTTCTCCAAAGGATCAGAGCGCTCACAGTTTGTTGTCACATAGGTCTTATGAGCACAAAGAGTCTTCCTTTGTCCACACAGATGACAGCATTGACTGGAGCAGGGGTCAGGATCGATCCCACAGGCAACATTTTGAATGGCTGTCATTTTAACAGCCAAGTATTCATAATTATCTCTTGGGTGCAGCTTAGTGACCCATTGTGCAATTGCTGCAGTTTCATCTAGCCCATATTTCCTCAGTCCACTTGAGCGTGTCATGTGAGAGCGTGTTGAAATCCTTATCCTGGCCAAGAATTATACCCACTGTTCCCCCCTTATCGTACAGATTGCTTATCAGGTCAGTAAGGGGAACCAGATTGACATAATCAGGCCTGAAAAGATCTGCTCCAGCTATTTAACAGCCCCTATATCCTTCGGGGGAAGGAGGGCAGTGACCTAATCATTCAGAAACCTGCTTTGTTTAAGTGGATGGGAGTGAGCAGTCTGTGATTCCAGATCCCCCTTATCTATTTGTGGAGGCACTGTATTCCTCAGGGACCTCCTCGATCCTCTGCCTCAGAGGGAACTCTGACTCCTCAGTGCTGGAGTACCAAGTATTTGCAGATGAGCTGCGGCAGCTTTACTTAGCTTACTGTCAAGCTAAGTGAGATGTGGAGATCCCAGAGCTCCTGCCCCTCCTTTAAACTTTGAAACATCCATACTGAATCTGGTCAGAAGGAGCATTTTTATGGTGGCTGGAACAAGGCCTGCATTGGCTACACCAGCCAGCCCGTCATTGTCTGGCTTTTGTTTCCTCCTCTGATAAGGCCCAGACGTACATTCCCCATTGTTTCCTGTTAATGTATTTATGGAGCCTTTTCTTGTTGCTCTTTCTGTCCCTGCCCAGCCAGCACTTGTTTCATACTGCCCAGGGAGCCCCAGGCCTCCATATGCACTGCTAACACTGCTCTGCTGCTGCTCACCTTGGGCGCCCCTGACGAAGCTGGAGTCTGTGGGCGAAGGGCTCGGGCTCTGGCTCAGCACAATGGGGACAAGGCCCTACTGCTGCCTCTCCACAATTTGGGGTGGTTCAGGGCCACTGCATTTAGCAGAGCTGCAGCAGGGCTCCCACATGAGCTCTTTGGCACAGTTTGCAGGTTAATAAAACAAGCCCTTGTTTGCATAGCATGAGGTTCCTTTGTGTTCTGGTCTTGGAGATGATAATCAGCCTCTCAGGGCCAGCATCATCTGCCTCCTGACCTTGTCAGACTGGAAAAGGACATATTCTAGGGCTGGAGATGGCCTTTCTCCCAGATATTAGGCTATCATGACTTGTCAGGGAGAAACTGCTGTGCTCCCCCAGGGTGTCACCAGCTGAAGAGCATGGGGAGGGCCTGTTCTGGGGCTCCAGCCTGTGGCCGGGGTGCCAAGCATTGGGGATGCCATATACCTGGGGCATTCTACAGATGTGCTGAATGCAGCAGGAAGGCAAAGGAGTCAAGGTGCAGCCCAGTGTGACAGAGGATGGGGGGTCACAGTGGGCAGCCTGGATGTGCTGGGGGACACAAGTGAGCTTGAGGAGCCTGGACAAGGGAGGGCTCCCCTGGGGCACAGGGACATGCTGGGACTGCTTGCTGTGCCACCATCTCACCCCCTCTTTTCCTTCTTGCAGACATCAATGAGTGTGAGGATGTGGATGTCCCAGTGCCCCTGTGCCAGGGCGGCACCTGCGAGAACACAGAAGGCTCCTACCGCTGCCGCTGCTTACCAGGCTATGTGGCACTGGCCCAGCCCCACCACTGTGTGCCTCAGACAGCCCAGAGCCCGGCAGCAGCATAGCTCTAGGGGAGAGGCAGTGGGGGTACCCCCTCTGGTGGCACGCTTCTCCGGGACCTGGTGGTGTGGAAAAGGGTCCCCGGGGCTGTGGCTGCTTCTAAGCCCTTTGTCCCTTCACCTCCAAAGCGCACAACTCCCCTGCCACCTTTTCCTGGCTGTGACTGCCAGGGCTGAGCTCCCAGGCTCTGTACCCCCATCCTCACCTCCAGCCCCTGCTTCTGCCACAGCAGAGCCTCCCCAGCCCAGCCCCCAGCACCTGCCAGAGTGCCACATACCAAGGGGGCTCGCAGGACACCTTCTGCCGTGCAGCTCCAGCTCCTCCCCACACCCTGCAGAGAGACTGGGTTCACCTCTCCACGGCGAGCACCACTGCTGCACTGACCTAGCGGCGAGCCTCACTGTACCATGCAGCCTGCCCCAGGACACAGCCCTGCGGGAGCAACCCTGGCTCCCTAAAGCTGCTGCCCAACCTCGAGGTGTGGTGGAGAGGATGGGTGTCCCACAGCCGGCTCATCCTGCAGCTGTCCCACGCACATCCCTACCCCTGCGCTGTGCCTTTGTGCCCCGCGCTGGCTGGGGGGAGTGGGCAGGGTTCCAGCTTAGTTTCTGTAAAGTTGGTGATTTTTTTTAACCGAGTCTGCTGGAAACTTCTCTCATGTTGTTAAATAAAACATTTATTTTGGGCCCTGTGGCTCACGACACTGGGGCTGGGTCAGAATTGTGCTTGTCTTCCCTCTGCCAAGGAATACCACCAGCCTTCCCACTCCTGGGACAGAGAAAAGCCGTGCCAGACCAAACACCCACTTACTTGCCCCAACTGGAGACAACTCCAGCCCCTGGGGGCTACACAGCACGTGGCTGATAACACCCTGCTTCCTTCACATACCTTTTGGTTGCAGTTCAAGAATCCTTGTGGCTGGCAGGAACCTTTGAACAGGTCCAGGAGTTGCTTTTCCTACCCCAGAACCCCTGCTAGGAATGCTTTTGCCTCACGCTGCAGCAAGCAAAGATGTGTTCTGCACAGCCATCTCCTTACAGAGCCTGTGCACTGCTCTGGAGTACACCAGAGGACCAGAGAGCTGACACAGACACCCCAGCACTCAGGAGCAAAGATGCATGGTTGCTTACAAGTCACCTACACCGAGGCCAGCAAGCCACCACCTGCAGCTTCAGCCAAAAAATACAGCTGGATGACCACAGCCAGCCAGAAAATGCCCAGACACTCTGCTTGTCCTCCAGCCACCTACTCCCAGAAGACAACGCAAGCTGGTTTTGTCTAGCCTTTATTAAAAGGAAAGTTATAAAAAGAGGTTCAGGAGCTCCCAGCAGCTCCAAGTTAGTTGATAGTGCAAACCATTGGTTAGAGAAAGAATCATCCCTGCAGAAACACTGAATGCCATTTGGTGTTGCATCCACAAAAAGGAGTTTTCCCAGCCGCAGTCCTGCAGGCTCCAGCAGGGGCCCAGGACAGACTCCGCTGCCAGCTCAGGAAAACTTCCTCCCCTCCTCTTCAGATGTAAGGATGGAAAATGCAGTTCCTAGGAGCATCCTGGTCACAGCAGAGCAGAAAAGCACAGGAGGGTGGATGGAGACAGCATTCTACAAGAGGCACTGAGGGGATATCAGGTAGCAGCTCAGACACTAGCCAGGTTCACTGCAGAGAAATCTCTTTGTGAGGACAGACAGCTCTGTTTCAAACAACTAAAGTGCCTCCACAGAGCATGTGGAAGACAATGTCCTAATGCTCAGTCTCTCTTGCTGACAGCAGCAGACACTTCTCCCCCATGAGCTGCTGTGGGAACATGCCAGATGGATTGTGGAGAGGGGCGAGAGCCCTCTGCCCACAGCTGGCCTTGCAGGAACGAAGTACTGGCTGCCCAGAGGCTGCAGAGTTCTGAAGGAAGCAGTAAGAAATACTTATATAAAAGATTTTGGCTTGTGTTATTTTCTCTGTTTCTCTCCTCCCTGAGCCCAATTCATGGCAGAGCTCCTCAGCTGGTGATCTGCACTGGTATCTTCCAGCAAAACAACATCTGATCCTGGTCATCCACCAGCTCCCATTTCACTATCAGCTTAATCTGAAAGAGAACAATGAAGTAAGAATAGTTAGGAGAGACCAAAGCAAAGACAATGGGCAGTTTCAGTCGTTTGTGACGCAGAGGGGTCCTGGTGGCCCTGTAGGAAGAAGGAGCTGGGCCGCCTGTGGTGACTCCTGCGGTATTGTGTGGCTGGACAGCACTGCTGTGTAACATGGAGATTTCCACATGCTATACTGAGAACCCCCATCAGAGAGTGCAGAGGAAACAACCAGCACGTCCCAGCTGAACGGCACCTGGAACCAACCGCCCCAAATTTGAGTGCTTGGCCAGGAGCAGAGACTTGGCAGGGAGGCTGCATGCATGCACAGCACACAAGGAACACACACGGGGATAGCTGAAGCAGTTTCTCAGCAGCTGGAGTCAGGCTGCTTCCTCTGATGGGTTTGTCCCAAAACAGGAACTGTGGACAGAATCCCTCTCACAACAGAAGTGAGAAGCAGCTGAAGATCCTTCTGACCTCTTCCCCATACTGCAAGATGAAGCATTCTTCTTTACAGATGGGCTGTGGGTTTGCCCCAGGAAGGAGGACAGCCACGAAGCGGTTGTTTACTTACACTGGGGTACTCGCTCTTCACAGGGAGCTTGTTCAGGTAGCTGTAGGAATGTCCCTTCTGGATGGGGCACTGGATCCCAGACTTGCATCCATCAGGCTCAGGGATGGGGAAGGGTATGTCCACATGCAGCATCTCACCATACACCTTTGCCTTACTGCCTTGGCTCTCGATCTCTACAGGACATGGGAAGAGTGAGTGCAGCACCAGAGCAGGGAAACACTTCCACTTTGTGGCCTCCCCTGGACATATTGAAACCAGATGATCATTGTGGTCCTTTTCAACCCAGGCCATTCTATGATTCTGTGATTCTATGATTCTGTACCTGGAGGACAGTCTGCCTGAAGGCTGCAGTGAGCACACTAAGCAGTTCTCCTCGGCTACCTCTTCTCACTCCATGGCACCCTCCAGCCATCCTGCCCAGTTATTCCCAGACACAAAGGCACAGACTTAACACTGTCACCCCCTCTGCCCACCTCATCCCTCCTCACAGGACCCCACCAGCGCCCCAGGCCCCGCGGAGCCGATGCTTACTGCTGGCGAAAGTGACGTTGATGCTGTACGAGGTCCCTTTGACGAGCTGGCAGGGCTGCCTGGGACAGGGGCTCACGTTCACCTCTTGAATGCTTCCGTCTTTGGAACCTAAAAGGACGAGCGAGGATTAGAGGCGCCAGGACCCAGGATGGCAACTCCCGCTCGGCCAAGGAACCGGGCCCCAGCACCTCGTGGGACACTCACCGCAGTCCACGAAGCGGAGTGGCTCAGCCAGGGCGGCGGCAGCGAGAGCCAGCAGCAGCACGAGAGGCGGCGGCACCATGGCGGCACTGCTCTGCGCTGCGCTGCGGAGGCGGTGGTGGCGGCGGCGGCGGCGTCACATGAGAGCGGCGGGGCCGCCCCGTCCCGCCCCGTGCCGGCGGTCAGCTGAGCGCCGCTCCGCCCGCGGGGCCGCAGGCTGGCTGGCAGCCGGTTTCGCGGCGACGGCGCTGATGCTCAGATTCCCCGCGGCAGCGTTCAGCAGAAGCAGACAGCCGCTAGCAGACCGTGCTGTCAGGGACGTGCCCCCTGTGACAGCTGGTACAATCCGTGGGCCTCTGGGTCACCCTGGAGCCACCATTTCACTGAGAAAGTGAACAGATACGTTCATCCCTGCGAGACTGGTGCTTGCGTTCTGCACTTACTTATCCCACCAATTCAATTACCCGAGGAAAAAATCTGAAGTTCCGCTTGATGAGCAGCTATGCCCAATGAATGTAAATTCCTGTAACAGCGTTGCGCTTGCAGCTTGGTAAACACACAGACCTTCAGGCACTGTAGTGGCACTGAATACAGAAATGGTATTCTAGAGAAAATCCACATGCAGGGACTAATCAATTTCTCCTGCTCTCTCAGCCAGTACATGCGCCTTTAGCTGTAGGTCACCAGGATTCACAATGAATGCACCACGGGACACTGACATTCAACAGCCATGGCAAGGGTTTCTTGTCATCAGTTTCTGAATCACTCAAATGAGCTCAGTTTTCCAGTGAGATAGGGATAAAATGCCTTAAACACACACGCTGTAGAGGCAAGCAGAATACTTAGAGAACCCAGCTTGCAGACAGACCTCATCGGGCTTAAAGAGAGCTTAAGGAACTCCCCAAACATAAAGGGTGCAGAATGAGGAGAGGGGAAACAAAGTACAATGAGATTATATCAAGTTATCAAGAACCACAAGACCAAGAAAGCCACAGCCTAAGAAGGGAGAAAACACAGACTATAATCCTGGATGAGACAAAAACACCCCCTGGCTACATAGCTGGCAGAAAGAAAAAATGATCACTGGTAATAGAGAGGTGCAAAGAAACAGCTGCTCTCCTTCCTTACATGACCTGGCTACTCCGAACATTTGTCCCCAGCACATGAATCACTCGTCAGAGAAATGGATTATTAATCAGATTAAATTAACTCTGATTGAGGCCAACTCTCTCTCATTTTCTCAATCTAAAGTAAAGCAACAACATCCAGAAATGCCTTGAAAATACTTGTTCCATTTCAGACATCTAACACTGGTAAAACTGAGGGCATATAGAAAGTACAAGTGTTTTTTTTAAGGGAGCAGGCTACATCAAATATCCAAAAGGAGTTTACAGTGAATATAGATGCAACACGAGACCATGAAATGCCAGGATTCAGCACAATAAATCCTGCAAGAGAGAGAAAAGCCAGTGCAGTGAGAGAAGTAGAACCATCCTTCTCCCTTTTTCTCCCAGGAGCTCTTGATTCATTCCTCCAAACGCAGAGGTGCACTGATAATAACTCAAAACACACCTCCCATATGTGTTTAAAAGCATCAAGTGTTCCAATACACCTAATCTGAGGATCCAGCTGTTTGCAGCTAACTGGATGAGCACCAGCTCCTCTGGGACCCCACCTGTGATACTTTCCTAGTTTTATGTGAACATTATTACAGTTAATCCAAGAGTGAGAAAAACTAAACAGCTCAAACCAGTCTTTATTTACATGTGCAAAGTGGTATACATAAGCAAAAGCATGTGGTTGCATTTCTTTAAAGTGCTGCCCCCTCAGCCTGGCAGCCACATTCATTGTGGGAGTGAGCCTTTTAGGATTTATACACATAATATTAACTACATGTTTACTACTGCAGGCACTCCACCACATGCTTGATTTCTGTGCCTATGCCAAAAAAAATACTTTTGCTTCCTGCAGTTGTTAAATCTCTGTTTGGAGCTGCCTACTCCCTGCTTAATGGACAATAACTTTGTCAAGCAGATCTGATCTTGGATTTAAGCACTTCCTCTGCCTCCACTGTGCTGCAAGGAGGTCAAGCTGTTCTAGGCACTGCCTTGTTCCGATTGAGATGTGTGAGAAAGCTAGTAGTCAGCAATCCCGAGCTGCGCTGACTTTAAATGATCCCCTCCTACTGGGATGACTGGTTTTCCTCTGTCATGCCACTGTATGACTCTCCACAAACCTGACCGGTGGTGAGGGAACAGGATTGCAGCCTGGAATTCCTCCAGCTGAAGCACATAAGGAAATGATAAGCAACCCTTTAACTGTAGACACATCTTTGAGCAACAGGCCGGACCACTGTTACATGTCAAATGATCAGGTTTAAGAGAGAGAAATGAGGCAGAGCTGCTCAGCTTCAGGCTGGCAGCCAAGCTCAGGACTCAGTCAGGTGAGTGAAGATTCATCCTCCACAAAGCCCTGATACAAGTTTTTGAAGAGGAAAAGCATCTTTAACAAAATGCACGTAACCTTTCATTAAGCATGAGTTCCCCGCTTTGACTGTGAAGAGTTAATTGAAGAGCCATTAAACACCTACACACGCTGAAATGCGAGGCAGGAGATATGAGCAGAGGGGGCCTGGGAGACTGCAAGCGCTGGTGCTAACGCAGGCTCTGTGGTGAAACCATGGAGACTGCGTCTGAGAACTGCGCCTTACACACCCATTGTGGGGATGAAGGCTGCACATCTGCCCAATTCTGCTGGATCCTGTTCTCACAGAGACGTGAGGAGCGGGAGGGGCTGCGTGGAAGTGCAGCACATGCAGAAAGCTGAGCATGTCTGTGTTTGCAGTACCAGGGTCATGAATCCCGATCCAAAGGAAAACTGGCCTCTGCAGGGAGCACTGAGCTTAGAGACTCAGAGATTCCTCCCTGATAAAGAAAGTAAAACAGAAAAGTCAGTATCGGGAAAAATCCTAAGAAATCCTTCAGAGCAGGCCCTGTGTTTGTTCTTCTGTTTGCGTAATTCCCCTGCAATGACATCTTGATCCCTGTCAGGGTCTCAGGGTACGACTCAGTGCAAATAACCCTCACAGCTAAGTCTACTGCAAACACACTCTGTTGAAAAGCACTGCATTATTTACAAAGTTATTTTTCTTTCACGAGCTTTGCTGCTGTCAAAAGCAAACACTTTCAAGGACAAATACAAGTTTCGTGCTTTCAGCCACAGCACGTTCCCAAACCTAGGACCGGGCTGACACAGCCGTGTCAACGTCTTCCCTACGCGTGGGCCACCGCTCCCCCCGCAGCCGGGGAGCACGGCAGCCCGCAGCCCACGTAGGGACACAGCCAGACCCCGCCGGGAGCCACCGCTCACCCGGCCCACCCGCACGTCGCCTAGCAACACTCCCCACCGAACGCTTCCGCCTCGGTACATGCCATGGCGGATCGCGCCGGAAATGGCGGCTCCGGACAGCCAATGGGCGGGCGGGGCGGGGCAGGGCGCTGAGGAAGGAGCGAGAGGCAAGATGGCGGCCCTGAGGCGCTGTTGGTGGCTAGCGCGGGGAGGTCGGGTCAGGTACCGACTCGGCAGCGCCTCTCTCTGTGACAGGGGGTGGCGGGTGCGGGGCCGGGGGCTCGGCGTGGCCCCGCTGAGGCTCGTCCTTTCTTCCCCTCCTTTTCCCTGAAGCAGTTGGTGCTCTGCTCCATCGCGCAGAGGACGAGAGCCGCTCGGCCCCCCGGCGGCCCCGGTCTGCGCGCTGGGCCACTCGCTGCGGTGGGCATCGTCCTCCTCCCAGCCGGGCCCGACGGAAAGCGACTCCAGCGAAGGACAGGTCTACCTCAGCGAGAGCTGCGTGAAGGTAGGCCCCCGAGAGGGCTTCCCGAAACGTCCGGCCTGCCCCGAGTGCACGGCAGAAGTGTTGCAGCGTTTGCCTTTTCGTTAACCATGGTTTGAGCTTTTGTTTGTTTGTTTTTTTAATCTTTTCTGTTTTGTAGAGGCTGCTGGAGATTGCAGAAGGATCAGAGTTTCTCCGGCTTCAGGTGGAAGGAGGTGGTTGCTCTGGGTTCCAGTACAAGTTTTCTTTGGACACGGTTATCAATCCTGATGACAGGCAAGGATGGAGGGGCTGTTCTGTGCAAAGGGGGCAAGATGGGTGTGTGTGCGGTACGATATCTTGGAAGGACAAAGACTGCGAGATGAGGAAAGTGCTCGGGCTGTACTTCTTGGTTGTATCTCTAGCACAACTAATTTAACTAGTTTAAATATGCTGCTTTTCTGCAGGGTGTTTGAACAAGGTGGTGCCCGTGTAGTTGTGGATGTGGACAGCCTGGCTTTTGTGAAAGGTTCCATGGTAGACTTCAGCCAGGAGCTGATTCGCAGCTCATTCCAGGTGGTGAGCAATCCTCAGGCAGAGAAAGGATGCTCCTGTGGGACTTCCTTTTCTGTCAAATTCTGATTGGACTTCTTATGGATGATTGCTGTCTGCAGATGTTTCCTGGCAGTCTCCAGAGGGTTTTGTTTGATCTTTTCCCAGTTGATCCTTCTCATCTTTCTAACCCTGTGACACAGCAGTTACAGATGACACCAGCTGTATGTGTCTGAACTGAGCCTGTTTCCAAGACTTTTTGGCCTTCCTCTCAGAAATATGAAGTAGCCATAATCACGCAAACAGAAGCATCTTCGGTGCTTTGTGAACCACCTGCTCAGTGGTGCAGACTCACCTGCCTTCTCCAGAATATGGAACCACTTGTCTCTACAAGAGATGGCTGTATATATGTGTGTGTTTATTGAGAGTTCTTACTAAAAAAATAATATATGTATTTGAGGTTGTTTGGTATTACTCATGCATTTCTGGTGGGTGGAATCTGGGTTCATTCCAGTTAGGGCTGTTTACCAATTTTTTTTCATCTGAATTGGATTTATACCTACCAGTGTTGCTGGCTGTTCAACATTCTGTGGGCTTTTCTAGACACTTAGCTTTTTCAGGCTAGGCTCAGTTCCAGGAGCCCATAGTAGTTTTGCTCTCAGTCCCTGGGATGAAAGATTTGACTTGTTCAAAGTAAGTGAAGCTCAAAGACTGAGTTAGCAAGAATTAATAGCTATTTGTTTTGCTTTGGGGGGGAAAAAAAAAAAGTGGTGTGTGTGTATGTATATAAATAAAATACACAGCCTTCCATCCCCAGTGCTGTTTTAGGTTGTTCCTAAACATGTCTTGGCTTTTTATGTCATACGATCTCTAAGGTTTCGTAGTGAATCCACTGTCTTTTCTTTCTAACAGGAAAGGAAGTTTAGGTAACAAAGGAGACAAGTTCTGGCGTATTGCATGAGTGACCTTAAGTCATTTTTACTTAACTGAGAATAATTTGCCTCACCATATATCCTGTCTGGTGTTATGAAAGAATTAAATAACTCCTCTCCTTTCTGCAATTTCCAAAAAAATGGGAAAAATAGAGGTTTCCAAAATAACATCATTTTGACTAGTTTTCTGTATCTTTTTATCTGCCACTAGATGTCTTTTAAATCACAGTGATTCATGTGCTTCTGGGTGAAAGGAGAGAGAGAAAACTATTTTTGTTCCCTCTCTTGTGTTTTATCTGATCAAAACCAAATTGTTGAAGACTTCAATCATTCACGTGAGTCTGGGAGGACTGCATGACTTTGGTTTCAGGGGAACTGCTTAAAGCCAACCATGAGGTTTTGAGGACTCAATGCCATAGGCATTCTTCTTGTTGTTAAGCTTACAGAATTCCTTTCTAAGCTAGTCAGCAGCACATACAATATACTATATATCCACCTGCTGATTTCTGGTGCTTAGTTTATAGCCAGACAATGTTAGCTTCATCCATAGACTATGCAGTTTTGTCACTTGAGGAATATGGGTGGGCTTGGAGCAGCAGTTCCTTTGGTCTGGTGCTTTTGATTTGTTCCCTGAAGTCAAAATGCTTATGTCCCTATCAAACCAAGCTGGATGTAGTACTGTAGTGAGCCAAAGGATATGATGAAAAGACCTGCCTAAATCCCTGCAGGATCCCTCAATCTCCTAGGTCTTGAATTGAATGTCTGCCAAAAATGCCTTCAAAAAGTGGAAGACCTAAAAGCATGTTTAGGTAGAATACATTAGATATATATTTTTTTTTCAGGTGGGATAGCAGAGCAATGAAAAATTGCTTTCTGAAGTAGAAAGCTTGTAATCTAGCTCTTGATCTGTTTCATACTATTGGACCTTGATCAAGTCTCTTTTGGCACTTTTCAATGGGAAATGTAAATGCAGGAGTAGTGAATGGAAAAGAGGAAACCAGCAACTAGCAAGGGTTGGTTTTTGTTTTTGTAAATGAAAACCTTTCTTTAGCCCCTATAAATATTCCACCTGGGTTACTGTACTTAGTAAATGTGTACAGGCTCTGTCTACAGAACCTAACCAGGTGCCACTTCCCCCACTCTCCACTGTTCAAGTAAATCAAGCGAGTGCTGTCTGCATGGAGTGCAACCACTTTCAGATAACTTTCCTCCTTCTTTGCAGGGACTATATGGAGGATGAATCACAGAATCACCAAGGTTGGAAAAGACCTCCAAGATTATCCAGTCCAACCAAAAATGAAATTTTGTGTTCGTACCAGTGCCACCAGCAGCCTGTTGCTGGGCTCAGGGGAAGCTTGCATGCATGCCTTGCTCTGTCTGCACTTTTGGTAGTACTACTGTAACTGCACTAGGTGGACCCCTTACTCCTTAGGATTGGCTGTTCTGGACAAGACTTGCAACTTGAGTAAGGTTGAATGTGCTCCCTGAAGGACCTATGCAAGAACAAAAGTTTCTTTGGAGGCAGGCTAGAGCTGATTTTGTCTTAACTCCAGACTTGTAGTCTTTATGTCAGAGACATTGCTTAAAGCTGGAGAGGTTTCATCTGTACAGTGCATTGCTCTTGACCTCCTAGTCCTGCTTCCTGTCAGCAGCTAAAATCTACTGGCCAAAACAACTAGTTTTACTGTACCCAGTATGAAAGGGATGCTAAAGGCTGTGTTATCTCTATAACCGTGCTGTCTTAAAAAAGTATATCTGAAAGAAGCCCATGTCAATATATTATAAATTGGAAACTTCTGTGTCTAGGAAGCTGGCAATGGGGTCATATTAACAGAATGGAATTAAGGTGACCTTGGTGAATTTTGCCAGTATAGGCAAAAAAGGCTGGATTCTGGCTCTGGCAGAAATAAATTTAAAAAAATGTTAAGGTTTATACATGGGCTAGTCTTAGGGGGGGAAAGATCTCACCACTGGTATGAAGTAAAGGATGCAGAGGATTAGAGTTCTGTCTGGAGAGTGAGGGACTGCTTTGGCACATCTGTGTGGTATCTGTAATGTGGGAATATGTTGCAGCTCTTGTACTGAAACTGTGAGATTAGGACAGGAGTGTGGAGCTGAAGATGCTGGCAAATTCAAATTCATTGCGAATGAGAAGCTGCAGTGGAAAATCTTTTCTCTGCTCCCACATGAAGGATTCTCTCGGTTCACCCACCTGACAAGGAATGATCAAGTAAGATATTTATGGAAACCTACGTTAAGATAAAACTTCAAAGGAAAGGGCACAATCATCAGTATCAGTGACAGGTGGATAGAGAAAGATGGCATAGAAATCCTTGCTTTGGTCTGGGCTTTTTGGCTCTCCAGGGACTTGGTAGATAACCAGCATGTTCTAATAACAGCATTCCAAGTCCATTCTTAAAACTTGGTAGCTTCTGCCACTTATTAACTGTGGCAACTTGCACGTCTTCCAGAAAGAGGTGGAGAAACAGTGCTGTTGGGATACGCGTGGTGATACGGTGCTTGCTTTGAGTGGGCTGCTTGCTGTTGGTATTGCTTGCTAAACAGAGCATTTGGGCTGGGTGGCTCCTAGACAATCAGCCAAGGGCCGGTATTAAGAGAATAAGTGCTTTTCACACCCCAAAATATTCTTCTGTAAAACTTAACTGAATTCAGGTCTTCTTTGTAATATTCTATATCTGTACTGACCTGTTGGGTAGGTCAGGAAGATGGCTAGGGCAGAAGAGCCAGTTCCCTCTCAGAGGCACCCCATTGGGCTTCTGCTTCCCCGACACGGTTGTATAATTTCCTGCTTTCTTAGGGCTTGCCTGAATCCAGTGCTTGGGGGAGGATTCACTCAACGGCAGTGACAGGAAAGCAGAAGTCTTCTCTTGTCTGTGTCCCACGCTATGAAGGCAACTACTTTTGTATCACAACTGTCTTCAGCCTTGCAAGCATTCTGAACATCCACTGGCAGTGTGGAATAGTATAAACCCCCTATTCACACCCTTAGTTGGGATTGGCCAGAGGAGTTCTCTAAATTCAGGGCAAGCTCTCTGTATTCCCAGGATGTGTTGTTATATCACGTGCTTGAGGACTATACTGCATGCTGCTTACATTTGGAAACGCAGCAGTTGGGTTCATTAGCTGTGTGTGATAGGATACACAGCATTCTGATGCCTCATTCTCTGCCTGTTCTTCCATGCACACCAGCAGGGGCTCTCAGGACATCCACTGTTCTCTGGAACAGGCCAGAGCTCCTTGATAGATTGGCAATAGAGAAAGGGATAACTTTGCATAATGTCTTGTTTGATCCGAATATCAGCCAGAGTGGAAGAAGAACCAGGATTCAAGGAGACACAGCTTCCATTTGAGTAATCTTTTTATTGCTGTTGTTTGTTTTGTTTTGTTTTAGAGAAGGATAAATCTTTCAATCAAGCACCATTAGGGGCTAGGCACATAGGATTAATGATGTGGTTTGGCTCTTGCTGGATTCTGAGAAGTATGCTTGCTCTGCTTGACTTCCAGGATTAAACTGTTACTGGCTTTGATTTGTGCAGATATCCAGACAGGAAACAGCCTGGCAGACCATGGATTTGGGGTGGTTTTAGCATCCCACTACAGACAGAAAGACCATAGTGAGGAGCTGAAGCAGGGTATGGCATTGAGCTGGGCCAATGCAGCAGGGCTGTGATTCCTGGCTCTGCAGGGAGCAGTTTGTGTGCAGGGCTCCCTGCCTCTGGCCTTCCCATCACTGCTGAAGCTCTTAATATTTCCTGCTAGAGCAATAAGAGTTTATGGCCCTAGTCTTTGTGGTTGATTAGAGCCCAAGTTTGTGCCCCTGTTTTAATCAGTGCTCATTTACCTTTGGCATCCTTCAGAGGAACAGAATGGTATGTCTTTCAGTTGCCATGGAAACAGTGAGACTAAATGCACATTTCCATGGCAACCTGCCATTATCTCCAGCTCTATCTGTGGGTCTCATTTTCTGACCATGGGGGTGGGGTGATGAAAATGAAGCTTCATCTCTTAAAAATAAATAAATAAAATTAAAAAGTGTGTTATCACCACCACTATAGCCCCTTCCCTCCTTGGTCAGGCATGGGGCTGCTAAGAGAGGCCCTGCTGCTGCCACCATCCCATGTGCTGGGGCTCCAGCCTACCCTCGTCATCTCCCTTCTCTCCTTCTCACCACGCTAAAAATAGGGTTGTTCAGAACGATTTGATGACAATGCTCCAGCACTTTTCAGAGCTCTTTGTTTCCTCAACCAACGCTCCCAGAAAAGGCCCTTGAAGTTAATTGAACTTTCCAAAGGTTCCAAAGGTCGGCGTGTTCCAGCTTCTCCCAGTCGGACAGGCCAGGTGTTAATTACAAGGTCAAAGACTCTGAGGAGAAGCCTTTGTCTGCTGGGCCCGGAGGCCTAGGGTGCATCACCTTGACCTGAGGAGCAAGGGACCTTCTTGCAATGACAACACAGACTGCTCTGGGAGGTTGTGACTGTCAACTGGGATCAAAGGCAATGCTTACAGCTTTGTGTGGGACTTGGTGTGCAGAGAAGGTGAGCTCTTGCTGGACGATGGGGCTTGCAGTCCCTCGGCCAGAACTGCTCTGCCTCCCCCTGCTACTGAGTCAAAGAAAGATAATTTGCTGTACTTTGAGAAATTGCACACAGCTGTTCCTTAAGCCTGTGTTCATTATTTTTGTTCTAGCTGGCTTGACCTTTAGCTAATTCCTCTTATTCACAGTCTAATCTTGGTTACTGAGAGAAAAAGCTTGTGTCTTGCCCTGTTCTAGCCTGGTGTGATTGAGTCATCCATGTGCAGGATGTAGCGGAGCTCTCCTGTATTTGCCCCACTGGTCTTTCACATATGCTAAAGCAGAGGATGATACGCTCTGTTCATTCGGGAGTTAGCATGTAGGCAGAGGTGGTCCTCAGAGCAGGCAAGGCAGAGCTCCTCCAGCACAACTGTTCCCCTTGCTGCAGTCTGCCACAGCGCTGATTACACGCGACAAAGCTGAGCAGGCTGTGACAGGGGGCCATGCAGCCTCTGTTTTGACACAAGGGCTTGGTTCTCCTTGCCAGCATCCTATGCTGTGTCTGGGTGAGGGTGTCCATGCCCTGGCCAGTGTGTCCCAGCAGCCCTTGGTGCAGGCTTCCCCTGCTCTCTGCTTACCCATACACACCTGTAGAAACTTCAGACTTGGTAGATGTGTTAAATATAGAAACTTTTCACTGAGGGGCAGGGAAGAGCTAATAGCATTTGGAAAAGAGAATGCAGTAGCTGGCTTTGGTAGAAATAATGGGAAGGTGCTATTGTTAGCAGAACTCTACCTGCAAACACCTGCATAAGCTTTGTGGGGAACGGTAGGGCTGTGTGGCAGATCCCTCAGCCCACTAATAAAACACTGTTCCTGCTGCTGCTGCCCTAGGTTCCCAGATAACAGGTATAAGACAGAAATAGGACTGCTGTGGTGAAAGAAGTTACTTAATCCTCTTTGAGCAAAGCAAAAATGTATCAGTGGAAAGCCAATTCACAGGGTAGAGCTGAATTACATGGGAGAAAATCGTGTCTGCAAATCAAAGAGAACGCCAACATGATGGGAGAGGAAAGAGAAAACAGACCTGATGTGGGAGAAGGGTGAACAACCCCAAGCAGCTCAGAGAGTATCCAGCCTGAGTGAGCAGCTATGGGAACAACAGGGGCAGGAGAACAAGCAGATGAGTGACCTGTGTGAAACCGTAGGCTTTCTGAACCAGCAGAAAGGGAGAATGGTCTAGGGAGAGAAAATGGGAAAGGATACAGCGTGGCTGACACGTGGAGCGTGATGCTCCACTTGACCCTTCTGCCCAGAGCAGACTGCTCTGGGGCAGATTTCCACTGAGCCTCCTCTGAGGAAGGAAATGAAGTATTCCAAATGAAATAGTTCAGCAGTGGTAACCGTTCACCTTAAGACAAGTTGAGGACGTGGCTTATGCTTCTTGCCTTGTGCTGAGGTCTGCCAGGTTTGCTGCATGTGACCCTGCAAGCTTCTCTGACACAGGGGAACCTGAGAATCAGCCCCACTCTGCTGATTAGTATTGCTTTCTTTGGAGTCTTTATCCCCTCTGCTCCTGCTCCTGTTTCCCCATATGCATTTGATTTATGCATCTTCTTTCTTTTCCTCACAGCAATGGGTTTTGGTGTGAGTCAGGTATGTGAGAGCAAAATTGATGGAGCAGGCTGCTGAGCAAAGCAGCTGGAATCTTTCTTAGGGGAGCCACAGTCGTTAATTATAGCAGCCTAACTAAGTCCCAGCTCAGGCAAGAAGTGTATCTGGGTCTCCCTCCATTAATAGAGTCAGCTCAGAGCCACCTATTTTGACCGCAAGCATCCTGGACAGAGCTGGCAGCACTGGAAAGGATTCTCTTTATGAATTCACTCCAGAGAAAAGAGAGTGGGAGGAAACAACATTTGGACGCATGTGCCTCTCTGGTATGTTTCTGGCTGACAATCCCAGCATATGCCTGGACTGTCGCTGCCCTGTTTCAGAGACTGCCTACACAGATAACCTTGTCTTAATATCTCTGGTTTGCACTCAACCTTTGCTCATGTCACTTCATGACCTGTAATACAGAGATAAGAGCGCATCCTGCAGCAGGAGCCTGCCTGCATTCACAGTCAAGAGATACCGAGAGGAAAGTGTGCTAAGAATGTAGCTCAGGGAGAGGCACTGGTTTGGGCTCTACAGTAGAAAGTTTTTCTCAAGTGTTTGTGAAACTGCCAGGAGGTGTGTGAGCCTGGCCCAAGGAAGTATGGGTGACAGCAGCTGATTTTGATGCCCAGAGGGATGCTCCTGGCCTGCTGGGGCTCAATGGGGAGAGAAGAGAAGGGGGCACTACGTCTCTAATTAAGGGACTTTCTCCCCCTGTTGCCTTTCAATCTGTGTTGCTCAGAGTAGGGGGAGGCAGAAACCACGTCTAGTGAAGGTGGTTCACCTGTGCAGGTACCCCTCTCAAAAGCAGCTAAATATTTCACACACACACACAAGCTTTGATAGTCCTCACAAGAAAGTGAAACAGAAGAGTCTTTGAGCTGCGTATAGAAGAAAAGGCTCTGTGCACTTCTGAAGTAAGAAAGGCTGGCAAAGCTGAATTCTGGTAACAGTCCCCAGCCGATGAGGGATCTGCTTCTCTGCCTGGAGTTTTGTCCCTTCTGATGTAGAGAGAGAGAGAGAGGGGGGGAACAGTGCAAGGGCAGTGGGAGGCAATAACCAGCACCTTCAAAACAATGAGGTGAGGAGAAAGAGGCAGTGCTCATCCTCTGCTCCTGCAATGCTGCTTGGTTCCAGCTCACCCCAGCATGGACACCCTCCCTCATCACATCATCCACATTCTGCATGGCTCCTTCTTGCAACAGGAGAGTGGAAGGCACCCTTTCTCCATATCCCCCAGGTTTCCATAGCAATTGGTGGTGGCATCCAGGTGGGGAAGCTAATGGAGGGAAACAAAGGATTCTTTGTGTTCTGGATGGTGTGGGCTGGGAGGAGAAGGGGAAGGAAGATGCTTCAGCTCAGCCAGGCCAGAGCACAAGGCGGGGCATTGTACATCACAGAGCAGTTACTTGGATACTCCCCAGCCAGCCCCGGGCAAGTCCTGCCCTGT
Source organism: Meleagris gallopavo (assembly GCF_905368555.1). Classification (NCBI taxonomy): domain Eukaryota; kingdom Metazoa; phylum Chordata; class Aves; order Galliformes; family Phasianidae; genus Meleagris; species Meleagris gallopavo. The sequence goes on along the minus strand of NC_139408.1, from coordinate 37,562,192 downwards.
TACAAAGGCACCTTCTGGGGTGGCAGAGCTGATGCCAAGCAGATACTAGCCCTGGTTGCCCTCTTGTGCTTCTTTTTCCCCCCGCAGCCTGCTCTATTTTTCCCCTTCTTGGTGCTTTTCCAACCAGTGAAGTTAGAAATTAATCTTTGCCTTTAACAGAAAGCAAGGTGTGGGGGCAGGAGAAGTACATGCATCCTTGATGACAGCATTTGTAATAGGGGAATGGGGCACGGGAGACAAATCTCAGGGAGAGAAAGAGCTCAGATGGCTGATGAAGGGTGAGCATCCAAGCAAAAAGTGAGGGGGAGTTCTGCAGTGCTCAGCACTGTGGGGACAGTGGGCTCCATCATGTGCTAACCACCCCTACCCTTCCCCACACACAGGAGTGTATAATCAATGAATATTAAGATGCTACAATTACAAAATAAACAAGAGAGTTAGGCAAAGCAGATTATAATAGCAAAAAGAGAATGAATTGAAAGCTTACCCATATCCTGGGCTTGCTTACTAAACTCCAATAGAGTTGATCTCCAGAAGAGATCCTTCCCCACTGGCAGCCAGCTCTTAAATGGGTCTAGGAGAGGTGGAGCCAGACTCCACCCCTTCCGGCAGCACAGGTGATTTGCCTTCACCTGTGCTCCCGTGGCTGACTCATTGCTTGCCTCAGGTGATCAATCAGAGGTTCAGGCCATGACTCAGCAGTTCCCATACACAGGAGGAAGGGGCAGACCCTCCCCTTTCAAACAAATGGAAAACTGAGGGAAGATTTTCACAAAATAAAAAATTTAAAACTCGATCCAAAACCCAAATGTTTTGTATTATTTTGCAGTTAAAAAAAAAAAAAAAAAAAAAGGAAGAAAGAAACTAAGAAGCAGGTCAGCTTTGATATGCAGCTGTCACCTTGAAACAAAGCCAGAATGCATTATTAGAAAATGTCTAAACAAAATGTTACAAAGTTTTTCACAAAAAAAGTATCCAGTACATTTTCAGGCAAAACCTGTTAACTGCAGACTTTGGAAACCTGGACATTTATACTCTTAAGACCAGCTTGCCATGCGCAAGGTAGATTCAGCCATAGCTCAGCTGCAGGGGAGAACTGAGGCCCTGATCATTTTCAGCTTATGATGATGGGGAAAGGAACTACAAATATGGCAGAGCAGTCCTTAAATAGCTCATGTAGTGCATGGAAGAGAAACGCAGATATTTCTGGTACGATCAAGTCTCCAAAAGAGACTCTTGGAGATACTAAGTGCTTTATTTCCTGATAGGAGAGGAACAAACAAGCACAGGCACAGGATGCTGCATCCGTGCCTACTTTAGTGACAAGTGAATGTGCATCTCAGCAGCAAGATTAGATGTTGTGAGGAAACTGCCATTTATGAGGGCAGTGCTCTGCAGCTCCTTGGAGACCTCTCCCACAGCAGCTCTGCCCTGGGCAACTGCTGTGGCATAGCATGGCCACCCCGACCCTGCTATGAGAAGGGTTTGTGCAGTTCTCAATACTACCCGTACGAAGCAGGGCCGGGATATTTGGGGTTATTTCAAGCTTGGTAACACAGACCTTTACAAGGTACGCCCTTGAATCAGGAGGGTCACTAAAGCCTGTCAACCAGGAGCCTCTCTGTCATTTCCTTGCTTAAGCAGCTGGGTGAGCTGCTCTGGCACACCTAGACACCTCAGGATTCCCCACCTCTTCCCCATGCCAGCCAGGGTTTCTCAGTGCTGACCTATTTCCATGAAATCAGCATTTTCCTGTCTCCACCACTTTTGCTCCCACAGCCTGGAGGAGGGGCCTGACAGAGGGAACAGGAAGAAAAATGCATCTGCAAAGGTAAGAGATGCAAAAGCAGCTGGCAGATGTGAGTTGAGCAGTCTGCTGATCCCTGCAGGGGCTGGTGGGCTGGTAGCAGCGGGGCCGGAGCTGGGCACAGTGCAGGTGCTGTGGAGATGCCTGACCCTGGGGAGAGGCCAAGCAGTGCCAGTGTGGTTCCCTGCAAAGCCTTTCAGAAGGAAATGCTGTTTGTTCTGACATTTAGAATAGATTAAAAATCGTTACAGGCTCTTCTGGAACATTTTAGAAGGTGAGGCTATTGATCTAAAACCATCAGTTTTGTAGCAGGGGGAAATCTGTCTGGCTTAACACAGAGGACACTGGTCACCACACCTCCCTCTGCCCATGGAGACCTGTCTGGGGATGCAGGGCCCCGAGAGGGCTGCCAAACATCATCAACTTAGGGATGAAGCTGTGAGGCCTGAGGGCACTGTCTTGTGCAGAGTGTTTGTGCCACCAGACAACCTGGGCTTTCCACCAACTGTGCCTTGGTATTTTGGGAGATGAGGAGCACACAGCCTGCCCCAAATCTCCCCTAGTGGAGACATGGACTTGCTGGTGCCTCTAACCACCACTGAAGACAGAGAAAATCCAGAGCATATGGCCTCATTGCCACGTGTGTTCATGCCCCAGCTCTGGGGTTTGCCTGGTGCTAGGTTCTGAGACAGCTAGAAACCAGAAGGCCAGTCTCAAGGAATTTAGGCAGAGCCTCTGGTAAAGATGTTACGTTGTGCTGAGATGAGGCACCAAAGACCTCACAACAGCGCTGCACTGGATGTGGAGGTGTCTCATTGACAGTCAAGTTGCTGCTGGCTTAAACACATCCATATGCCACCATAAACTTCTTCACCCATCTAAGTGTTTTGTACTCAGGACAGAGGAGCAGAGATGGAGGGGTGCATACAGAACCCTGGGGCAGGAGGCGGCCAGAGGCAGGTTATTAACACAGCCAACTCTGTTCTATATCAGCAGATAGATATAGTGAAATGAAATTGCCTTCATGGTCAGCTGCGGAGAGAGCTTGTATCTCTCAGCCACTAATCAGGGCAGATATGAAATTTCCTATCTGTGAAGTAAAAGGGGTGCTGCACTTCAATCCATCCAATTATTTTTTCAGTGATTGTAGATGAGGGCTGAGGTGCCAATTGTGGGGATGTCACCAACTCAGCAGCACGCAGGGGCACAGCCTTGGCTGTGAAAACACTCTTAAGCACTCATTTTACTGGCCAAAGCCACCTGGAGTCTGTTGGTGGGAAAAGGTTTGGGTGGGAGCTGATGAGGCCTTTGCAGATGTGCACAAAAGACCATGTAATGCCCCTCCCTAGCCACAGCTGCCTCATCCTCAGTTTGGGGGTAGGAGCACAACCCCACTGCTTGAGACCCACTCAGTTTCTTGAGGGAGGAATTTCAGGGAGCAATCTGTAAGCTCCAGTGCTAGCTGTGGCTTCAGCAAGACCCCAGCACTGATCCCAAGAGTTGGCCCCCTGTACAAAGACCCCAGTTTAACACCTGCCTGCCTTGGAAATGTAGCATAGTTCTGGGAAAAAGCACAGCTGGGCAAATACAGATTTTTCTGAGATGATGTTGATTCCCACCATTTTCTAAATTGTTTTCTCTGTGCAAACGTTAGATGTAAAGCAGATTTGCTTTAGCATCCTCTGGCTGAGCAGCAGGGAAATTAATACAAAAAAAAAATGCAGCTATGCAGAGCAATTCTCTAGTGACCTCTTGGCCTTCTTCTGATGGTGGTCTTTGAGTCTGAACAGGATTAATGGGATTTCCTTCCCAACTAGAGAGACAGACTTCTGCTCCCCCAGCCCCTCCACAGCACAGCACCACCTGAATGGAAACCACAGGCCGACAACAATCTAAGTTTTCAGATCAGAAAGGCTCCCGATTTCTGTTTGAAATTCCAGCCAGGGGACTCATTCAAAACAGGGATCTTGCATCATCTCTTGTCCTTTAGTACCTGTGGGCATTTCACCAAAGCTCCTCTAAGGGATGAATTATCTTCCGGGAGGAGAAAGCGAGGTACTAAAATCCTAAAACCCATCCTTAATTTCTGGCTGTGACTATTTGCGTCACAAGAAACACTTAGGCCTTTTTTTCCAGTCTTCATTACTTTTAGTGACACATTATTAAAGTAAAAATGCCTGTGAAGGAAATGGAGCATTTAACTCCCCTGGAAATTTAGGCCAGCTCTTCTGGTGAGAAAGGACTTGAAATGCCAAGGGATGGGCTAATACTAAGGGACTCTGGGTATGGGCTGTGTGTCAGATGTTATCCCCACAGATGTTATCAGAAGTGACCAAACAGCTGTGAACAGGTTTAGCCTGCAGAAAACAGACACCAACTGATGCAGACTGCCCATTATCCATGAGACAAGCCCCTAAGAAGAGATAAAACACGTTTCCCAAATGTGTGCTTTTATGCTCAGCACTTCCTTGCAGAGGTGCTCCTGACGTGACATTTTAAACAATTGCATTTTAGACCAGCAGACTTTAGGGCACAGAAGGGAGGTGTTTGCCCTGACTTTGCTCTAAATAATGCACACGGGCTGCTCCTCAGAATCACAGCTGGCGTCCCCCCACGTATTAACCCAGTGGCATTGGGTTTTGATGGCCTGTCAGCTGCTGCTAGCAGTGACATCCTCATCTGGAGTGATTGTGGCCACAGTTCAATAATCTCTGCATCACTGTGAAAAACAATGTGCCGAGAATGGTGGTACTAAATTTTAAAGAGGAATCTTCAAAAGGATGAAGAGGGAAGCAGCGAGATGCCAGTGCAAATATTAAGGACTCTGGACACTGCATAGGGTTTCTTAGTCGCTTAGCACCGAGGCAAGAGCCTGGGCTGCATACTTGAGAGAGGAGGCTTGAGGGGAGCTGTGTTATAGTTCTATGGAATAAAGGTAAATATTTTCATTGGCAGCCACAGTACACTGACCATCTCTACCATTAACCTCAGCAATCAAAAAAGTCATTGGATAGGTAGCCAGGGCCTCCTCCCCGATATGGCAGTGTGCAGACCCCATCTCAGGAGCTGCTCATCCTCCACAAGACACCGCACAGCTGGGCCTGCATCCTGTCCTAGGTCAGGGGACCATGGTGCCCCACAGCACCTGGAGATTCTCTTTCATGAGCAGGAGCTGCACTTCTGCTGTTTGCAGACAGGCAGGGGTTCAGGGAAATGCTGACTGCTGGTTCGTTGCTTTGACAGCAGTGTTTACATGATGGCCTGTCAACCACTGATAACAGGCACATCCCCACACTCAGGAACACAAGTCCCAGTGTAACAAATCCCACGCTGTTGTCTAAGGTTGAGTGGCAGAGAGATGAAACTCAATTGTGGCAATTGCAGATTTGTCAGTGAAGCTGGGGACACGTTCAGCAGAAAACTGGTAGCTTGCAAAGGCTTTAATCTTGAGGTGCCTCAGACTTGTATCATGGCACCAATGGGCTGCTGGGCCTGGGCAGCAAAGTGTGCAAAAGGCTCCAAGGAAAAAGAGTAAACAACAAACGTAAATGTCATCTAATGGGATAGCAGAGGATGAACTATTTCTTCAGCTGCCAGGATGGCTAGTTAAGAAGTATCATGATGGTGCAATGGTCTTTGTTACAAACTACACATGGAAAACAGGTCAGGACATGATTCTGAGTGCCTTGGGGACATGATCTCAGGAAAGCATGGCTTCTGCTCTGGGGACAGAGACAGAATCAGGAAAGCAGATTAAGTAAGTACCTGTGCTTCCTGCCAGAAAGAAAGTGGTGCAGTGAAGAACAACTTAGTCATGTATATTTTCACAGCATGGGAAGCTTCCCAATAACTCAAAGGAATCCTGCTGTTGGAAAAGCAATGGCTTTGATCAGAAATGGCTTTCAGATTGTATCATCACAGATGAAGTCCTTTGCTTATGAAGTCTGTCTCACCAGCATACGAGGGAAACCAGTGAGAAAGATGATGCCCGTGGACAGAGCTAAATGACTTCATTTTCTGAAGATGACTGGGGATGAGTTTTCAGGGCCAAGAAACAATTAGTGCAGCCAGCTCTGAAGCTTTCCCACTGATCCCCATCAAGACATCTGCTGCTGCTGCAGAATCTAGACCAAAAAAAAAAAAAAAAAAAAAAAAAAAAGTCTGAACCAATCTGACCACTTTAACATGGCCCCAGCTTCAGGCAGCCCACTTTCTACTACACAGTTCCCTCAGAACTGTCAAGGGTTAAATAAATCTGTTCCTATGACAGACAGGTCTTTTTCTACTTGCCAAGGCATGATTCAGAGGAAATCCAGAGGCAACACAGCCTCTGATGTTCTATACAGACTTTGAATCTTATGAACTCTGATCTATAATAAGGGCTCTGAATCCAAGAGCTCTTCCCGCTGTGTATGTAGGCTATTTCTGTTCCATATAATTGTCTTCTGTGCCCCATGAAGTCCATCACTAAGTTCACATCTGAATTTGTTTTGAAAGGCATTGAAATGAGGAGTGCGCAGTGGCCTCACGGACCAGGGACATGGGTTTCCTTCTCATCCCAGAATGCACTTTCTGGCTCAGCTGCCTCTTCTGCCAAAGAAGCGCACCAGCACAGCAAACCTCACCTCATCATGTCCAGTGTGGAAATTTGTCTGAAGACAAATGGCACATGTCACATCACATCAGCACCTTGGCAGCTAGCAGTGGCTTACTGGAAAGGTTTGTTCCAATGATGAAGCAAGCCCTGCGTTCTTCAGAAGGAAGAGCATCTGTTCATGAACGCTTGACTAATTTCTCATAATCTTATAGAAACAGCTTTCACCGCTGGAAGAGCATCCCCAGCACAGCTTATGCTCAGTCAACAGTTGGCTGCCTGTCTTGTTTTACTGAGATCACCAAGAATGACACAGACGATGTAGGAACAGTACAGGCATTTCAACAGGAGAGACAAGTAAAAGGCATTCACTTAAAGTGAGGGCAGACAGAGTAAGCTGAAGCAGTGCTGGTGGCTCTGGGGACACTGTAGCTCAGGCCAAGGTGTGATGCTGGGCTGAGCCAGCCCAGGGGCTGTAGGGACAAACTTTCAGTAGGACGACTGCTCCCAGCGACAGAATAATGTGAAGGTGGGAAAGTTTCCATCTGGGGCTCTGTGAGTTGTGCCAATCTCCCATGGACTTTGCCATGCCATGTTTGTACCCACCATCACTGTCCTGTGACTGTGTGCAGCTATGCTCCATTACCTCCCCTGTTATGGAACTGCTCCCCTTGTCTTCCTCAGTGTGCTGTGGCAGAGGTCCTGCTCCCTGCGTACAGTCACTGCTAGTCTGTCTCCTGCCATGCGAAGAACAAATTGGAAGCAGAGGAACATCAAACTTCTATCTGAATTTTACATTGCAGACTCCAGACTTGCAGCAAAAAGCTTTGTTACCTTTGTTCCCACCAGGAAATTCAAGCACAAGTATGGCTGGTCCCTGAGGCTAGTCCCCTTCAGAGATATTTCCCTTCAAAGCACAAAGAGTAGGGACACTCTACTTGTATCCCTCTCACTCATCGTGGAGCACAGCGATTTGTTTCAGCTCCTCCATCTGTGTCACAGAGATAAAGTGATTTGCCTATCGCAGTACAGCACTCAGAGATGGCTGGGTGGGAAGCACTCCAAGAGCCAGCCCTCACCTTTCTCCGTCTGCAGTGTGATGGGTCTCCGAAGGAGATCAGCCAGAGGAGCTGGTCCTTCCTGCCATCCTTCATCACTTCCACATCTGCTGGCACCACGCTGATGCTCCCCGGGCACGCCAGTTCTCCACTGCTGCAGATGCAGAATAGAAGAAATGAAATACGCCTCGTGTGTAATGGGAGGAGGGAAAGGGCAGAGAGGGAAATGATGCCTGCTATTTCCACGTCTCAGGTATTTCATCATCATTACAGTTGCAAATGACAGTATACCATTTGCCAGGAGATAGAAGTAATGAGGAAGCAGAGGGGAGAGGCTGGAAGAAGAAAGAGAGAAGAGGTGGAGAGAAAGAAGATAAATACGTGCACAGTTTAGGAAAATGAAACAAAAAACACATACAAAAAGAGGAGCAGTGACAGACTTTGAAAGCAACAGAGCGAAAATGGAGGAAGAGAGAACACGAAGGTCTGACTGGACAATGTGGGAGAAAGAAGAAAGGTTCTCAGAGAATTAGCTGGCAGAGGCAGGAGCTGGCTGCTTCCCATGAGTTCAGAGTACTGATAGATTATTGATCTCAGGAACCCAATGTATTTCATACAGCAGTATTTTATTGTTGAGAAAGGCAGCTGAAATTTGAGAGGACAGGGGACGGGGCTGCTGGCAGGCTGCCTTCTGGCTGCAGGCAGCAGCAGCCTCACAGCCTTAAACCTGGGCTGCAGAATGCCAAATGCACAGAACAGGGACAGGGATTTAGGAGTCATCCGGCCCTGTGGGATGGCGTTTGGAAATAAAATTAAAAATAAATAAATTAGCAGATGCAGAGAAACACAGGGACAGGCAGAAGTCATTTGCCTAGCAGATGCATCTTCTCACAGAGGTCAAGTCACCACCTAAAGCAGCAGCCTGGGAAAAATGCGCTAATGCTTATTTGATGAAGAAATATTTTGGTACAAAATAACAGCATTTGCAAACACAGACAGAGAAAAGAAGATGGCTACACTGAAACTAGAGAGAAGTAAAACACAGACCCAAGCTACCTCAGCTCACATTTGCTGAGGTAGCTGTGCACATTTGCACATTTGCATCACAAAGCAAAGCAAGAACCCAGAGCACCACTTCCTGCTTGAAACAAGCCTCTGGCTTTTTGTCCACGTCTGCAAACCCCTCTCAGTCCCAGCCCCTGCAGAGGTACCCAGCTCTCCTGAGTGCTGTTCTGCAGCCTCCACCTGGAGATCCTGCCATTTCCTTTCTCCTCCAGCCTGAGTCGTTTTCTGTTTTCGGTGATCTGCAGCGCTTATATCCCTACCGCTAACGTCAGAGCTGCAAGGCAGCTGGCCGCTTGTTGACAGCAGCATCTTGGGACAGGTAGCTGCAGACCTCTGGGCAATTTAGCGGGGTGCTCACTCAACAGCTCACAGAGCACGGCCTCCGGATTGATTTTGAAGCCCACAAGACCTCTGTCATATGCACCATCAGTGGTAAATCAACAGCAGCCAACAGGGTTTTGCACAAGTGTGCAATGAATGCAAAAAGTGGTGGGGATGGAGGGTCTGGTATGGGTGGAACACAAACCCTGTGTTTCTCATCAGAGTTATGTGGGTATCTGAGTAGCCTGGGGCATGATACCACTCCTGGGTGCTCTCTCACCGCAAGATCAGAAGCTAGAGCACCACAATAGGAAAGAAGCAGACCCCCTTCTGCTGCCTACCCACCCTTTTCAATGGGCTAAATAGAGGTGCTAAAAACCATCCCACACTCCATCAACGAGCTGCAGGTGCTGGTTTTTCCCCAGGTGAAGGCATGCTCTTGCCCTGCTCCTCTCCCCCTGGGAGCCACTTTTCCCAACTGTGGTCTTTTGCAGTGGCTTTTTACAAAACTCTTAATGAATTCCAGGGTTTGCCCCTTGCAGAGCCTGGATTAAACAGAATTTTAATGAATATTAGAAGTAATACCTTTAATTGAAAGATAGGCTCCATCTGAAGTAAAATCTTGGCTCCACAGGAGTCAGCGGGCAGCTTGCCGATAACTCACTTGAGCCAGGGCTGTACCCATTAGTGTCAGGGCAATTTCAGCCCTTCCAGCTTTTTCACGGGTTTCAACAGAAAATGCCACAATTTGTTTTAATAACCCAGCTCTCTTTAATGAGCAAATTAAAGGAAGTTGGTGCAGAGAAGGAGGGAAAAATGGGATGGTGAGCAGAATACTAAAAATCTTCTGGTGGGGCAGCAGTATTTTTGTGATGTCCCTCTCCCTACAAATCAAGCGTGATGGCAGTGAGGGCACCTTCACCCAGGCTCCATCTTTTGTGCTTGCCTCCAATGGGGCCTGGCTTCCCCCCTGGATGAAGACCCCTTGCTCTAGCCCAGGTGTTGGTCTGGCAGGCACTTCCATTGTAAATAAAGAAGGGAGAAAGGGACTTTAAGGCAGTCGGGAAAATACTAGCAATAACTTTAAGGACTGGTGAGGCCAAGTTAGTCAATCCACTGCTTTCATGGCAGAAGTGAAGATAATACGATCAATGCGGCTCAAGCCTGCTGCTGCTTTCAGAATAACCTGTAAACCATGGTGGAGGAGCCCTGTGGAGAGGGAATTACAATAATTGAACCTAACGGCCGTGTGGGTGTTTGCTGCTCTTGCAAGGTCATTGTGGGATGCAGTCAATAAGATTGTAAAGCCTGTACAAATTGCCCAGCTGGGGACGGAATTGGGATATACATTGGTAACCCTGTCGCGCACCCTGTGGCAGGACTGCCACAGGACCCCTCATGCTTGGTGTGTGCAGGGCTGGAGGTGATTCCTGGCTGTGAAAAGCCCAGTCAAGGCAACTTAGCAAACCTTACATGTGTGGAGCAGGAGCTTGTTCTTAAAATCATAGAAACTCTGGGGTGCTGAGAGAGCTGTGGGAGGTCAAGCTGGACCATCCCCATCTTGCTACAGTAAAACACACCAACCACCTGACCACCATCAACAGGGCACTGTTCCAGAAAGAAGAGAAATGAGAGGGTTGCCCAGGCAGAGTACCTCACAGATAACAGTATCTTGAGACAATGGATTATGGCTGGGCTCCTGCAAGCTGTTCCCATCTATATCACAACCCTGCTTTATGAAAACTTGAAATATTTTCCTGTTTATAAATGATCCCTAGTTGGAGGTTGAGCCCATTATTGCTACAGCTAAATCTATAACCCCGAGAACAGACCTAAGTGAAAAGCAAGTGGTTGCACAGACTTTATGCATAGTTGGCTGCTCTAGTTGAGTATCCACAAGAAAACAAACACATTGGCTATGTCTCCTTTGATTAAGTCTCCCTGCCCCTGCCTGCCTGCTTGTCAGAGCTTACAGAGCCCATCTGAACCAGAATGGATCCAGAATGGCTGCAGATGCTGAACTTGTCACAGGTTGAGCTCTGAGGGTATCCCAGGCTTAAGGAGAGGACGGCAATTAACATGACCACTGCATCCCACTGCTACTGTATTTTTGTTTCTAGCTCCAGGCAGTCTTGCCTCCGAAGGTCTGAAAGCCCTGTCCTCCCATTATCCTGTTCTCTGTAAGGTATTTCAGCATCTGATGTGAGCATTTGTTGACTGTTGGCCATTTTCTGATGGTGCATAAGTGCCCTCCGTGGTCACTCAGTCTTCAGTCAGAAGAGCACCATGCTGGTCCTGCTGCAAGGACTGGAGGGAGAGCTTCAATTATAAGCACTTATTTTTGGTAGTTCATCACTCGGTACAAATGCTACCCTTTGAGATGCATTTTCTCTTGCTTCCTCTAGCCCACAGGTGGCATATTTTGTAAAGTCTGACAAAAATCTCTTTGGCTGGTTTGTTCTATTCCAACTAAGAGGCGGGTAAAGCACCATGGGTATCTTCCAGATGTTACATTTTCTCATCCTCAAGACTGATGCTGGAGACTGATTAACTTCAGCACATCTCTTTGGCTACTCTGCTCTTGCCTAGGTCAAACATTGCCATTATGCTAGAGGATGATTTGGTTACAAAGAGCAGATTTAAGCTAATGTTATGAGCTTTAGCACATACCAGAGCCACCCATATGTGGGCATTCACTGCCCTCCCCAGGAGAGGCTCCAGCTCCCCTGCTTGCTCCGAACAGCCTAGATGGGCACATGCCAGTGAACTAAGAGGTTTGGTGGGACATGGGCTTTTTGAGGTGAGGTTCAGCAAGGGGCTGGGCTGCAAGAGCTGCAGCATTTTGGAGAGGGCTTACATCAGTCAGATTTGCTGGGAGGATGCTGAGGGGTCCTTGAGGTTACTGCAAAAAAATTGAAGGTCCTTCTGTGGAGAGACAAAAATGGAAATGTTGACCTTGTCTGAAGATCAGAGATGGGCTGCAGAGCCAGGGGTTGACTTTAATGAGCTGAGAGCAGAAGAAGGGTCTCTCTGTAAGTGCTTGCCCTCAATTTATCCATTTTCTCCCTATTAAAATCATGGCGCTCCCTGGGGAAGGCAGCTCCAAAGCCCACTTCATTTTGTCATTTGAATGAAGTGTTTGATCTGAGAATTACTATTATCTAATATCTGACAGCCGATAATGCTTTTGGCACTGAACCAAAACATCTGGGAGAGCCGGCTCCTGGCCCCAGGCTTTAGGACCACGGTTCCAGCTCCCAGTTAGTCACAGGACACCAGGATCCTGCTCCTAATGAAAAACGATGTGACGCATATGTGCTATGAGTCATTATAATGTTAACTACTGTTACTTCAAGCCCAGACATTGCCAGGATCGCTTTCCTCCCTGAAGATGATTCATGTGCCTCATGCGTGACAGTTCAGCCATTTTTTTGCTTATTCAAGTGAATTTCAATATTTTTAAAGTGTCTGGGGGACAAGACCCTTCTGTTGCTGCTTGCTGAGCTGAATTTTCTTAAAATTTCCACCGATGGTTTGCCTGGGGGCTTGACACCGGGAGAGAAGAGGAGAAGCCCCAGAGAAAGAGAAAAGCCCCAGAGCTGCAGGTCATTGAGCACAGGGGTATGTGGTGGGGACCTCGCCCTGCAAAAGGGTCGATCCCAACCCTTGAGTGTGAGCCCCGGAACAGGGCAGCAGGATGCTGGGGGTCTGCATGAGGCCCCAGACCACATGGGTGAGGATGAAGCCCTGCCACCATTCCGTGCCAGCACAAATGGGGTGTTCCCTGCGGTGCTCACACCGCTGCCGCTGGATGTCTTATTTCCAATCCTACTGCTTCCCTTTCGTCTCGGGCTTTGACAGTGCTGTAAAGCCTCATTTCCAGAGACTTTGCCTCCTGCCAATATCTGAGCTAGGCGCTCCCCGGGGCTCTGTCTGTCAGAGTGCAAAGACAGTTTGTTCAGCAATTAGTCGGTGGGGGAGCTGCTTTCCAGCAGGTGACCGCAACCACAGGTGGTCTCAGATTTGGCTGTGGCTGGATGCAGCCCTCCGCGCTCATGATGTGGCATAGGGGCTTCTGCAGATGGAGGAACCCCTGTCCACTGAGGGTCCTTCCCATGTGCCGTGGCTGGGATGCACCCACACCTGACACAGCCTCTTTATGGGCCAACTCAATCTGGCTAAAACCAGCAAGGTCAGAAGTGTTGGGTGAGCATTTAGCTAGTGAAAGCCCCCAGCGAGTCCCTTCCCACGTGACCTCCCTGCATGGTTAACAAGCAGACAGACACTCCCAGCTTACCTTTTTTTCAAGAGGATATTACCTTTTACGTCCTGATTCACCATAAGGCTCTGTCTGCCAGTGAAAGCACTGGAGCATATGGTCCATTCTTTATTCTGGGTTTAGAGCTGCTTTGCTTTGCCAAAGCAATGCAGAGCAGCAGGCCTGCATGCAGGATTCCCCTGTCTATTCTCTTCTCCTCCAGATGTCCTCCTGCACACATCCACTGCCCAGAATGCACGCACCCATATCCACAGCCCCCTGCCTCCTCCTCGTTGCTCCAAACCCAGCACTGAGGGTGCTGTTCTTCACTCTTCAGCATCCCTCTGGGTGGCTCCAGTTCAGGACAGCTCCTAAGAGGATGTTTGGGATTCACAGAAGTCTCTTGCCCTCATAAGAATCATCAAATACCCCGAGCTGGAAGGGATCCATAAGGATCATCCAATCCTTCAAAGGAACAGGTCCTCAATAAGGATTTACGTTTTTCTCTCAAGGACCTCCGTGTCCCATATGGGAAGAGATCCAAGCAACCATCCTTGAGAATGAGAATTGCCATCACTGTCACATGCTCCAGGCATCTAACAGGGCTTCCTAGCTGAGCTGAGGGAAAGGAAGGTACTGCTGAATGGCTATTCATGATATGCAAATCAAGAGCATAATTACTGCAGGATTCAGGTGCTCTGAATGGCTTTCTGAAGGCAGCCTCCCTGCTCCATCCATCTTCTGCCACAGGCCCTGCAGCAGCAGTGGAGGTGAGGCCTGTCCCAAAGATACCATGGGGGCTGGGGACAAAGGGACGTCCCCTCAGGCTCCGATTCATTCAAGTGCTTTTGGCAGCAGCTGTCATTTCTGCTTAGCAAGAAGGAGGAGAATGACACTAATCCCAGAAGGAAGGTGTTCAAACAGATCGCAGACACAAGCTTTTCCTGGGCTTTAACTGAGGTATCCGAGCAATCAGGTGCTAATAGCATTAAAGACATGACACACCTTCATGCTGGCTGTTACGTTTCTGGGGGGGACCTGTAGCTTATATCTGCCTTCCTGAGCCCTCTGAGATGCTCGGGAACACCACAGACTTCATTCTGCACTCCATGACCCAGAGTTTCACCACTACAGAAGGCTTTTTAAAAATGCTTTTCTGTATTTTTCATCATAAACGATCAGAATTTGTCTTCTAATTGAAAACCTGGACTCGTCCATAACAGCTGAGTCACTACCAACACATACAGTAATATTTTTATTATTTTCTGTATCCCTTTATGAAAGCAAACTGACAACATATGTGTTTTTTTCCCCTCACCACTGTACATTAACCAGATGGTTTTCACTCTATTGTCCACAGACCCACCCACATCTTTCTTCCCTTAATGCTTCCAGTTAATTTAGAAACCACGAGCAATTATGAAGAGATGAAGTCGTTCCTTCCAATATGCTTCTCCTTCTACTTGTCCACACTTAATTTCCTCTCCCACCACGCTGCCCAATTAATTAGGTTTGGCTGATCCCTCCAAAGCTCCTCTCTCGATTCCAGCTTTCACTAAGCCGATCATTTTTAACAGCCACAAATATCAGCTAATCTCTGCCACGTTCCCCCTTCTCTGCGGTGCGGCTGTAAGATCACAGCGCTCGGCTCTTACGGACACCTCCCATCCCCACTGCGGCCCCGCTGCCCCTCTTGAGCGCTGTGTTTGCCTTTCATCTCCTCTTGCTTGCTTTCGCTGCTTTCTGAGGATGCGCCGCAGCTGAGCCCTCACCTTCATGGAGACCTTCCAATTATTTCAGGTTTTAGTAGATTCGGTCCATTCCTGGCGGTAAATCTTTCATCTCGGTGCTCCTCTTGTGGCTGCTGGCAGGAATTCAGGCTTGCAGCATGCAGTGATCTGGTTTTTGGCCGTCAATAAAGTACTGTTACCAAATTTGTCATGGCATATTTATCTGTTGCTATGTCTGTAGCTAGATGAAGCCTGTGAAGCTCAGGACACGTTGGCAGTGAGTTTTTAATGTTTGATAGAACGTAATCAAAAACAAAGGCCCACCTTCCTATGCACGGCATCTCTGGAACGCTACCACAGCCTTTTACTCATGTATTCTATGTCTATGGCAACATTTTTTTCTAATCATTTTTTTAAAAGAAGCATCACTTAGCTGGTATAACAAGCCCAATGTGAGAGCACATCAGCTAATATTTAATGTAATGACATCTCATTTCCTTCTGCTGGATCCGTTCTCACCAGAGGACTCCCTTGCCACCTGCAGCTGAGAGGACGGGGCCACTCGTACATCCATTTTTCTTTCCTTCTCCCCAGTGGAAGCATAAATACAAGGCGATGCTCAGCAGGGAAAGGGATCCGGGTGCTGTTGCTGCATCTGCCTCGAACCCTGGCTCTGTTGGCTCTCTGGGTGGGGAGGTGCCTGGCAGGCGGCTTGCCCTCACTGCTCTGGGGTGGCTCATTGCTGATTGTTGGTCATGTAGCCTTTACAGGCAGGATGGCACTCCTGTTGCCTCACAGGGGCACCGCCCCGCTGTGACACAGGCTGGGTGGCTGACCCCCAAGCTGTTTTATACCACGCCTCCCTTAGCATAAGCATGTACATCCCATATCTGTGAATGCCTATGTTTCTCTTGGAGCTGCTCGAGGTCAGCGAGGCTTAGATTTGCGATGCTAATGTCGCCTTATCGCCACGCAGCCAGGAGAAGCAGCTCTACTGCTAAGTACCGCCCGCAAAGTTGGCAAGGGCTAATCCCCCACCCGGCCGAGGAACTGCAGCGCTGCATTTTAATCCAGTGATTGCGCACGGCCTGTGTGAAGGATGACACTGCCAAAGCCTCTCGTGGGGGGCAGAGATGCCGCACGCCAGCAGAGGCAGCACTGGCAGCCATCAGCTATGTCCCTGCCCTCCTGCTGGGCATCTAGGTTCCTGGGCAGTTCCCTGGGCCTTGGCAAGCCAAGGATCAAAGTGCTTCTTCCACTCTTGAGTTTGTCATTCCAGCTACCCTGCAGCATGCAGACTCTTTTCCTAGCAGCATCAGAGCCCCTCAGGCCTTGCCGAAGGGCTGGCCATGTGTGATGAGGTTCTTCCTTCCTGGCCCTCTCTAATTAGCAGATGCTGGCTGAATGTGGCTGTGCAGGGGCTGACAGTGGAGGCAGATAATGGGGCTGCCTGCAGCTGTGTGCATGCCCACTGGCACCAGCAGCTCCTGGAGAAAGCCACTGCCACCAAATCTTGCCCACAAGCAGTGAGTCCCACACCACCACCTGGCCTGGCAGACCTCTGCCTACAGCGATGCTGTAGGACTTCTTTCCCCTCAACCTCCTTTGTGGAATCTCAAGCCCCTTCTCGTTTGTCCCACTCTCTAGAAACATGAACACTGTTTCCTTCTCAGGGTCTAAAGGCTGTGTGGGACCCCCCACACCACTCCCCAAGCTATGCCAGCTGGGTCTGGCCAACAGGGACGCTTTTCTCTGGGACTAAATTAACAGCAGGCACTCTGTGCTCCAGCTGCCATCATTTTCCCCTGGCTGGGACCACATGCCTGTGTCTGGGTCTCTGGGCTCAAATCTTCCCCAATGCTGCCTGGGACATGTGCTCTGCCCCCAGGGAGCTTCCAGCCAGCTGCAACACTTGTCGCTAGTCTTCAATGTGAGGACACGAAGCCCAGAGCCTGGTCCAGCTCCCAACCTGCATGATACAGTGCCGTGTGGCTCCTAGACAGACGCATACCCCACTGGGAGCCTGAGTCGATGAGGTGCCCCAGTCCCTAGCCTTGGATGAGCCACTCTTCAGCCTCGTGCGCTCCTGCTGAGCCGGGGGAGGAGCTGAGCTCTGGGGAGTTCAGGAGCAGGTGGGGAGCGCAGAGCTTGAGGAGCTGCTGGAGCATCGCCTGGACAGAGTAGGGGAGAGGAAGACTTGCAGGATCGGTGCTATCTCGAATCGTACTGGTGTGAATCTGGATTCACTCCGCTCAACCGGAGCGCTGCCCAGCGAGTCTGAGGCCAATCCTGCCGCTGCCCGGGGTCCCTGCGGAGAAAGGCAGGATAGCACTTGGCTAAGGCAGAGCGACAAATCCCATTCCCTTCTCCCTTTAAGCTCTTGCAGGGAGCTCCCTCCGGCCGATCAGGGGAGCGGCAGGGGCTGTGCGGTGCCAAAGGCAGGGAGCAGAGAAGGCAGCGACTTTCCTCCTCTCTCTCTAACCCAGCGGGAGGAGAAGCCACGCCGAGGAGAGGCGCTCAGAAAAGGAGCCCTGGCGACGCGCAGATCTCGGTAGCGGCCGCCGGGAGCCAGGAACGGCACGGCCGAAAGCGGCGGAGCACGGTGCAGCCGCAGCCGGGGGCTCCGCTGCCGCACCGCGCCCGCCGCGCCGCCGCACCGCCCGCTGCCGCCCGGGGCTCCGCCGCGCCGCTTCCCGTAGCCTTCGCAGCCCCGCCGGGCCCCGGGCAGCCCCGCCGCAGTCATGCCCACCGCCGCTCCGCCGCCGCTTCAATTTGGCGGCTGAGCCGAGGTAAGGGATCCTGCTCGGAGTGGGGAGGATGCGGTTTGCTTTGGGGAGCTCCTCGGGCTGGGAAAATGTGTCGGGGGCTGTTAGGGCTCGACTCGGAGAAAGAGGGTGGCGGTGCCCGGGGGAATATTACCGTTCATAGGTGCCCGGTGTGGACGAAAGGGAAGGGTTTCGGTAAAAGTTTCTGAGGCTGACTACGGCCGAGGGGCTGCAGAAGCACCTGGGGCTGCCGTGTGAATGGGAGGCAGCCGGCGGGCCTCCGAAGTTTGGGGCTTCCCTTCTGCTGGGCTGTCCGAGCTGCCCGGGCCGCCCGGGAGTGTGCGGGGCGGCGGCAGCGAGGAGCTCGACGCGGAAGGGCCGAGGCAGTGCGGAACTGCGCGGAACGCGACCCGCACGGGCTGAGCCTCCGCGCGTGTCCCCCAGGGCAGCCCTCCCGGGCTCGCGTCTGCAGCTCGGAGTTTGGAAGAGAAGTGCTCTCTGGAGCTGACCATCGCTACGTTGGTGATGCATTCTCCAAAGCTGCTGCAGGTTGCACAGAACCCACGCCGCTCTCCACCGACACGCTGTACTGGGTTGCTTGTTTTGCCTCCGAGATGCAAATTTCCTTTGCACCACCTCGGGAGAACCCTTTTCCACGGGAAGACTCCGAGTGGAAGGCAGCACTGGGCAAACAGCGGGGGCGGTCGGGAGAGCGGGGTCTGAGGCTGCCTGCAGGCACAGGGCACGCAGCCCCAGCCTCCCAGGACGAGGCTGGTTACTCTGGGCTGTCAGGAGAAGGAATTACCCAGTCAAAAAGGCAGCAACTGCGTTTCTCCAGCAAAAGTTTCTGTTGTCATGAAAATGGCTGGCAGATGGAAAGCTTTGGGGAGCTGAATAGGCTTCGCTTCAGCTCTCTGAACCACCATCAGAGGCAGGTAATAAACACCGTTATTAAAGAGTGAGTAATTTGCTGCAGCTCCAGCACGGTGGATTTGCACAGCGTATCCCTGCCTTTGCCTGGTGCAGATCCCCTCCCTGCCCTGGGGCCCTGCAGCCAGGCCTGTGAGCACTGCTCGTGGCACTCCTCTGCCCGCTGCTCCGAGAGGATCTTTTTAGGCCAGACTTTGAGCCAGCTTCTCTCTGTCTGTAGAATTAGTGATGGGCAAAGGATTGGTGTTTTTGGCTGAAAAACCAAAACACGGTGCTGAGAGGGAGGAAAGCCCTTTATAGATTTCCTCTCAATAGTCCTTACTGCTGCTGTTTGTCAGTGAAGTGAAGAAGGTAGCAAAGCAGTCCGAATGCTCTGGTGAGCCTGGAGCAGAGTGCTTAACAGAGACGTTGAAAAACTGTGTAGCTGCCACCAGTAGGAGCCTCTTAAGCACGGAGGGCAAATCCCCACCCGATGCCTCCATTTCTTTGGCGGTAGCAGATATTAGCACCATTTGTCTTGCACAGCACCTATTGGCCAGGGTATCAGCTGAAGTCTGCGCAATGTGCTCTTGTGCTGGATATCAGTATTCTATTCACAGGCCATGGTGGGAAACTTTGGATTTGGAAAAGTGAAGGAGACATGTGCCATGTCCACAGTGTAAGTCATAACTAAGGGAGAGCAGATTATTGGCAAATAAGTGAAATGTCTGAGTTGCGAGGGGAAGAGTGATGCCCCAGGAGAAGGAAATCCTCCTGAGCTGAATGAAGGCAGATAGAGGATAAGATAGAGATAACATAAACAGGCAAAGTGAGGAAGGGATGTGATCTCAGCGCCAGCCTTCATGGAGCTCATGAATCATTTGTATGTATGTGTTTTAAACAGAGACAAATAAGCAGTTCCTAATAACTGATGTACGTTGCCAGCCTTGTCTGATAGCAGGGGGACATGGGAAGAGTACATGGCTTCATCCCATCTCAAACTCTCTGGAAGGGGTGGATGTTTCCCTGTCCTCACTGGTGACAACTGCTAGCTGCATGCTGTGTCCTCATTCTCACCTTGTGCTGCTCTTAGCTGGCCCAGGCCTCTTGCCTGGGTAAAAGTGGGGGTCTCCTTTGCCAGGTTAACCCCGAGCTGGGTGTCAGGATGTGGTCAGGGTGCCATGGCCCTGGGGAGCTCACAGACAGAGGGAGAGCACTGAGGTGGAGATGATGTGTCTGGAGCAGAGGATATGAGTGAAATGGGAAAGCTGGAAGAAGAGTTGGAGCCATGTGGGGTGGCAGTTGTGTTCTGTTCAGTGCTAGGAATAAACAGCAATGGAAAAAATCTATGTGAAACTGAAGACTGGAACCACTAGCACAGAGAAACCAGCCATGAGTAAAATTACAACCTACATGCGCAAGCTTCTGCTCGCCTTCCTGCAGCAGTGAGAACATCTTGGCAATAAGCACATCCTCAGGGAACTCTGTGAGATGCCCTATGGCAAGGGCTCACGGTGCATGCAGGTATCTGGGCAGGGAGCTTGTCTGGGCCAGAGCACCAGGCTCACAGTTCTAGTTCTGAGCAACTCTGCTCTCATGGACATTCCTAAGCAGGCATTAGCGCTGAGGGAAGGGTGCCAATATGTGTCCCTCCAGACGACAGCAGCCACAGTATGTCCTTAGGATGATCCTGAGCTGAGCAAGGGGAGTTTGAAGCCTGAACTTGGTCTGAGCTTATGTTCCTCTGGGGCAGAAAACGTGAGAAGGCACTTTCCCCTGATGCTGGGCAGACCTCTCTCCTGAGCTGCTTCTTCCAAGAGCTGTGATGCTGAGCAACAGCCTCCCCGCACTGGAGTCATTGTGCTGACTTGCACTAGCCCCTAGCAACTCCACTTGGTCCACAAACCAACATTTTGCAACGTGCAGAAGCCTGTGGTGAGAGCTGTCCATCACTTCCGATTGGCACAACTCGCTCCCACTGGCTAGCCAGGGCATGCTGCTGGGGGCAGAGATTGGCCCGGGGCAAGCGTTCCAGTCCTGGGAGCTGAGATGAAGGTCCCAACGCAGCTGTCGGCATCTCGAGAGCTCTCCTAGCCTCGTCCCGGCCCCATCCCCGGCACGAAGGAGGCGGCTGCCCCATGGCACCCCATTGCTTCCAGCAGCGGGGCATCCCTGCATCCCCCCATCTCCCGAGCCATCTTGCAGGATCTCCCGCTCGCAGCTTTGTTTATTCGTTCGCATCTCTCCAGCTAAAAAAGGGACACCGAGAGGGCTCAAACGTGCTAATTTTACACCTCGCCACCCACACAGCCAGGCGTATCATCGCCGCCGCCCTCCTCCATCCCGCTGCCCCTCCCCAGCTCGGTCCCTGCGCTCGGGGACACCTGGGGACCCCGCAGCCCCCGCGCTGCGTGGAGCGCCTGGGACACCTAGCGGCCACCTCTCCTCACGGCGGCCGGGGGGCGACCGCTGCCGCTGAGCCACCCCAGCGACTGATTTGCTATTTTTTCCCATTTCCTGAACGCTCTGACCTGCCCGGTGCCCCAGGCCAGGCTAGGCTGCCCTTGTCGCTCGGGAATGTGAGGACACATAGCGCAATCGCGGCCTTCTAATGAGCCCAAGGAGTAGGGCAGAGTGTTTGCTTGACAAGGCAATTAGTTGATGATTGATTCCTGGAACGACCACTTAATTCATCATTAACTGGACTAATCGCAGGCAGCATCTGTGCCAAGGGTCTCAGCGAGTGCTGCACCGCCAACCTAGGGCAACCATAGGGATGGGTTATGGAGGTGGTCTGCATCATGCACGGATCCAAATTGGGTATGTTTTCATTGTCGTGCCTTATTTCGGTTCTTTCTATACCTGGTTGGAAAAGACTGCAGTACTCAAAGCAATTTTCCTGCTCTGCAGGGAAACCAGGAGAGCCAGGGAGAGCCCAGCCTAATGGTTTATAGAATTACAGAATCACAGAAAGGCTTGGGTTGAAGGGACTTCAAAGTCCTCTCAGTCCCAAGGCATGGGCTGCCCCCCACCAGGTCAGGCTGCCCAGAGGCCCATACAGCGGGGCCTCAAGTGCCCCCAGGGATGGGGCCCCCACAGCTTCTGTGGGAAACATGTTTGTGGTGCTCAGGGCAAAGAGGCAGCTTGCAGGGCCAGCACTCATTGTCTTGGTCACAGTGCTCAGCCTGACTGCAGGGAGCATGCAGGGCTGAGGCACGGGGCTCTGTGTTCCCCGAGGTGTTATGCCCCTATGCCATGTGTACACCTATATTTGGGCACCTTGTGCCTGAGAGTATCTCACTGCTGCTGCCTGCTGCCAGCACCACAGGGCTAATTGCTTTCCGTGCTACACTGTCTTGCTTGTAATGAGGACGGAGAGTCTGCTCTTTCCAAGTTGGGCTTTTACATCTTCTTTGTTTTCATCAGCCTGCTTCATTCCTCTTTCCCCAAGCCTAGATAACTATTACCAGGCTTACTTTGTGAAGTCCCAGTGTGGCTAAATCTTATGTACGATCCCAATAAACCACATAGGGTTTGGGAAAGCTCTGTCCATTCCTGCACACATGTAGCTGGCACTGTGCCTCCCTCTTCCTGCAATTCCTACCTGAATATTACCTGTAGTGTTTTTATAGCCCTGCTCTCCACTAGGCTCTGAATCATCATATACTCCTCAGAGTGAAAGATAACAAGGAAAGGAGTTTAGTGAAGTTCACCCTCTACAATCCTGGGGTGCTCTTAGATGTGACTCAAGTCAGCCAGCCCATGTTTCATCATCTAACCCCACCCCCTGAGATGCCCTAGGTGAGCAGAGATCTGCCCAGCAGTAGCCCAGCTGTGTAGGGGTGCTATTCTCTTCCTGCTCTGCCCCATCATTTCTCATGGCTTTTTTTTTTTTTTTTTTTTTTCCTGAGATTTTGCTGTGAGTTACTGGTGGCTTCACTGTGTCCAATCTCTGCTTGTTTTTCAGAGCTCCCATCCTGAACACTCTCTGCTCCCTCCCAGACTGACTATTGGGTTCTTAATTCCTCACAGCCCCCTTCCCTTCTTTCTATCCCTCACTCACACCGTGCATGCTATCCAGTTCTGTAAGTCCCCCTCCTCAAAATCAGTGCTGATGGCCTCATCTGTGATAAGCAGCCACACTTGCAGCATCCCCTTGCTGGCTCCCTCCCAGCACATCTGGTAGTGCAGCCAGAAACATTCTTGGAGATGCTGATGCCTCACCACAACCAGCAGCTTTGCTGGAGTTGGGCTCCTAGTTGGGCTGCTACACTCACATGATACACAGAGACTGGTCAGTCCTAATGGTTTATTTTATAAAGAAAATTCCTCCATCCCTGGAGGAATTCAAGGCCATATTGGATGGGGTTCTGGGCAACCTGATCTAGTTTCTGATTTAGCAGATGCCAACCCTGCCCACATCAAGGTGTTGGGTCTTTAAGGTCCCTTCCAACCCAAGCCATTCTATGATTCTATGATGTTGTTGTAAATCTGATTTGCATATTGAGGTAAGCATAATTATTTTGGTCTGTGCAGGAAATGAAAATATCTGTGATACCAACGTGCATAACTCTTAAATATTGTGGAAATACTTCCTGGCCATCTGCTATGTGTGAGCCATTGAGTACCTTATTGGTAAGGTGGGAGGGTAAAGAAAGCAGACAATGATTTTGGGGAAGGAGGTATAGAGAGCACTCACGCAGTGTTTTAGCAATGTAGGAGTGCTTTTGAATGGCTTCATTTTCCTAAACAGCTTTCTAAAATGTGCCAACTGCTGCCAACACAAAGCCCATCAACAGGGACATTTACAACGAGCTGTGGCACTCAAAACTGTGCAGTATGGCAGAATTTGGCCGAGTGAACAGGGCCTTGTGGGAAGCAGTTGGGCTTCTTGCTCCCTGGAGTCCTCAACTCCAACTTCTTCATTTATATTTTCTTTCTGAGGATTGATTTGAAGCCAAAGCAATGTGCCTGCCATCGGTAGGGCACCACAGGGAGCCCTATGGCAGGTAGCAGTGTGCTCTGCTTTGCAGCATCCAGCAGAGAAAGCAGCTGCGGAGGTCTCTAGGGAGCAGAGTGACATTTGGGGCTGCAAGGCAGGAGGGTGGCACGCTCCAGCAGCTGGGAGCATGCAGAGAGGGCTGGAAAAGAGGACACACGGATACTGAACAGCACAAAGCGATCATTCCTCTCTCCTGGGGGATCCTGATATTTCACTACACATTTTCTATGTGCTGAGGTGGGTTGGAAAGCCAAAACAGTAAGCGCTCCTTTGAAGAAATAGGGTTGAAATGTTTCATCTCAGAAAATTTCATGTTAAAAAAAAAAAAAAAAAAGGCAGCAGAGTGTTTCAGCGCTCTGAAATGGAGGAAGGGAGTAAGGACTGGATTTTTCCTTAGGAAGAAATCAGTGTTGGCAGCGGTAGTTGAAGGTTCCTGGCTTTCCTCAGCTCTTGCCTCCCCATACCCCATCTTTAGCCCAGCCTTAAAAGAGTCCCTGGAGACTGTCCCATGTCCATGAAACCACTATCTGAACATGCTTTGTAGCAGTACAGATTATGAGCCAGCTCTGAAGATGCAGAGGGACTGCTCCTATCAGGCTGCACATGACCATATTGAGATGCGTTATGGACACAGCAATCTTAATCCAGCCTGAACCAGATTGCTTCGCTGCATGGCTGGATCCTTATCTTCCTACCAGCTGGGGAGGGATGAGGAGATGTTCATTTTGGTAGGAGAGCATTCAAGCTGTGGGAAGTGGGGGAGGGCTCTTCTTTTCCCTCACATTGCCAAATCCTGTTCCCTCTTGCCTTGCTCATCTTGACATTGGCTCCACAAGGGCAATGGCTTCCCCACTTCCTTGCCGTGTGGAGGTTACACCCCCTCTGCTCTCTGCTCCCGCAGGATTGCTCCTACCCTGCCAGCAGCATGGAGAGTGTGCGTGAGCTCCAGGACCCACTGTTGGCCAAGGCTAACGGGCACCTCCACAGCAGCTATTCTTACCACCAGCACCACAGCCAAGAGTACCCCGGCCACCACTGCCAAGGGAAACTGTACTCCTACATCTTCCAAAACACTGGCGGAGCCAGGACTCACCAGCTGCTGGATGCCAGCTCCCTGCAGCTGGCTGTGGAAGCCTTGTACGGCCCCAATTTCATCCTTGTGAAAGATGAGACTGCTCTCAAGGCAAAGGACAGCAAGACAGAGAGCTGTGAGACCACTTTTACAGAAGGTAAAGAGGTTCTGTCTGACAGTCCTGATGGGCATGATGCACAAGGGTCCTGCCTGGTAGAGAGTGACATCCGCATCCAAACAGTGTCCTATGAGGTGGAGGAGGAGGAGCTCCAGGAGTACGAGGTGAGCTTTGTGCAGAGGGTTGGCATAACATACCTCCTGTGGTGACTGGGCCAAGTGCTTGGCTGCCCTCCCGGGCCACACTCTCTCCTGTCTCCTCAGTCTCTGTGCACCCAGAATTTCTTCTTTCTGCTTAAAATTCCCACTCTTTCCCCTAAGCATGGACCTCAGAAGGTCACCAGCTTTTCTGCTGGCAGCCTGGAAGCCCGGGCCATCTCTGCAGCTTATGGTGACAGGAACCCTTTGACAAGGGCAATCTGTGGCCACCGTGTTGCTGGATGTAATAGGAAATAGCGCTCCTGATGCATAACAGTGACATTCACGTGCATGATGTCAGTGCAAGAAAGCTTAATATATCAAAGCAGGATGGATCTTGCAGGGAAAGAATAAAACTGGCAAAGCAGCCTCATTCTGCACGTTACCCAGGACCTGGCAGGTCCTCAGAGCATGCTGGAGCCAGTGCCCATCTGCTGGCACAGCTCTGCTGCTGCCCTGAGGGCCCGCGGCGTGACTTCCCTGGCTCTCTCCACCTCTCCGAAGCTTCCCACAGCACACATCGCTGCCAAACAGCTCAGCTGGGCAGGCCGTGGCCAAACACAGGCAAGCTGATGGCAGTGACGTGAGAAATGGGATTGCTAAGAGGACAGGACACACTGCAACCGTGATGGAGGCTCCAATTCAACCGCTTTTCTTCAATCTCTAAATTAGTTTAGCAAGATATCGATCTACCGGTCCCTAATGGGGTTAAGGCACTTTGTTTAAGTTTGTTTAAGCTGACAAACGGCCAGCTCTGCCAAAGCTCCAGATATCTCAGTGTAAGAATATCTCACAGGGAAATCCTAGACCCCAGCCGGTGAGCTAAGCAACGTTCTGGCAGGGAGCCGAAGCGCCTGAATGTGCTGAGCCACGACTTTCCTCACCAGCCCCGCTGAGCTGCCAGAAGATTTCTGAAACTCATGCCTTGAATGTGAAGCTGGGAGATGTGTGAGGACTTAGAGCAGGACTGAGCAGAAGCTGGGAGGAAGGGCAGGGCTGCGGGGGAGGAAGGACAGGCCTGCGGGGTATGTGGGGTCACTGGGAGCAGTGGCTGGGCCTGCTGGGCTGCAGGGCAGCTCGTGGAGGTGCGGGTGCAGTTCCCTGCAGGCCCCGACTTCGTTTATCTTTGCAGAGCGACTCCTCTAGTGACAGCGAAAGCGAGGACCAATTCCTGATGCTCCCCCCCCGAGACCACCTGGGCCTGGCCCTGTTCTCCATGCTGTGCTGCTTCTGGCCCTTGGGGATTGCTGCGTTCTACTTCTCCCAAGGGGTAAGAGATCCCCATCTGTGGGCTCCTTTGCTCTCCTGCATGTGCTTAGCCCTGCAGCAAAGGGTCCTGCAGGGCACAGGTCATCCTTTTGCCCATCTCTGTGCCCAGAGGTCCGAGGCAAGGGGTGCTTCTTGCTCCTGGATGTCTGCATAGCTGCTGTGGGAATGCAAGTCCTTCAGCTGCTGGCAGCTGAACTGCTCTCCTGGGCATTCAGGTGTTATTTAGGGAACTGGGGCTCCTGTTGCTCCTGGGTCTCACCCTCCAGCAAGACAAAGGAACGTGGCATTTTCCATCTGCCCTCCCATTCTCCAGTAATGAGACCCTGCTCTGTGATCTCATCTGCTGCTTATGCCCTGCAAACCAGACATGCTGGAGACTATGGTCCCCATATCACATACCACCATACCTTTGTTTCTGCTCCTCACTCATTAAATTCTGTGTGCTTGCACCAGGCTGTGTGAAGCTGGAAAGCTTCATAAGTGTGTAACAGTAGCATCTGGAAGAGAGCCAGTGAGAGGATTGGGACCTGCAAAGTGGCTGATTTCATGTTTCTGCACATGTACAGCACGGCATGCTGCATTCTCCATGTGATAATGTGCTTCATACATTTCAAACTTAGCTCTGGTATAATTACCACTCGGGCTCACTCTGTGGGGCAAAGAATATCTTCTTGGCCATATCTGTGCACAGTGGCTGCCCTGATTTTAACAGATCAACTATAGCACCAGCCATGAGCAATACTGACAGCAGCTCTGACTGCACCCCGACCACACAGGGCAGCTGGAAGTTGCCAGCCTGTGAGCTAACACCCATGTTGCCTTCATCACTGGCTTCACTGGCCCTTCTTTGTCAGTAAGTTTCAGCTGAAGATTCAAAATCTTCAGATTCAAAATCAGATAAAATCTTTTAAATGTCATTGAACATAAGGTGTTCAAGAAACATGTCGATGTGGCACTGAGGGACATGGTTAGTGGGCATGATGAGGATGAGCTTCTGGTTGGACTGGATGATCTTAGTGGTCTTTTCCAACCTTAATGATTCTATGATTCTAAGTGGCCTATTGTTCCCTCAGTTTGATGCTCTCCTAGCACTCCTGGGATAAGGTAGCCAGATGATTCAGCTGTACACTTAGAAAGCACATAAGCCACAGCTCCTACATAGTCACAGTACTCTTCCTGAGATCTTTTTAAATACAGAGTGATCAGCAAAAATGCAGAGCATCAGCAGACTTCCCACTTAGCCCACTCAAGACACCAAAATCTGTTCGCAAAGCACAGTGACATAACCACATTAGAATGCACTTCATGATAAATTTAGGTATCAAAAAACACCGCGCTAGCCTAGGGCTCTTCTCAGGTTCATACAGAGAGGGACATCTGCAGAGGGGACAACAGAGGCCACCTATCTGAGAACTCCTTGCTTTGAATAGCAGAATATGGACCTCTGATTTGCCATGTTTTCGGTGAGGGAGGCACTTGAGTGCCTGTACATCCCACTTTTAGCTTCAGTAGTTGAATGAGGCATGCTCCAGCTCATGCACATCCATCCCTCTGCATGTGGCTGCCTGTTGCACACAGGTGAGAAGGTACAGTGGTGTGTACTTCTTCTCCTTCCAGACCAGCAAGGCTGTCTCCAAAGGAGATTTCCACTTGGCCAGCTCAGCTTCCCGCCGAGCTCTCTTCCTTGCCGCGCTCTCTATAACCATCGGTACAGGCGTGTACGTTGGGGTGGTGGTGGCACTCATCGCATATCTCTCCAAGGGGGGCCACGTGTAACTGCTGCCTGCACACCAGCATGGTCCCCAGCCATCAGTCCTCCTGGGATCAAGCCTTCCTGTGGAGCACAGGGTGCCAGTGCTTGCAAGGGCTTCTGGCATAGCAGGACCCACCTTGGATACCCCGTGCCAGCTCTTTCCCTTTTCAGACACACAGTAGATCCTTGGAGATACTCAAAAGCCACTTGGACATGGGTGTGGGCAAGCAGCTCCTAGGAGGTCCTGCTTGAGCAGGGCTTGGACCAGATACCCCCTGGAAGTCCCTTTCCAGCTTCAACTATTCTGTGTCCTCCCTGGTACTGTGGGGTGACACCATCTGACAGCAGGGAACTGAGTAGTGACCTGACCGCTGGAACCAGGAGGACCACACTGGAACATGTGTAAAAGCTGCTGCTGGCTGCTGCCACCATTCTGCTCCAGGACCACCACTTCCTCTCCCAACCCTGCAGTGGGAACAGCCACCACCGATGTCTAGGGTTTGCCCATGAAGGGGACAGGCAAAGAGGAATGACTGCTCTTTCTTTTGGGCATCTGGGTCCTGGTGTGGATTCAGGACTCCTATGATGGGGACAACGATCTCCTGTCAGTGCCATGAGTGGCACCTGGCCCTTCAGCTGCAGCAAAGGAAGAGGGTGCAGCATGAACATGACCAAAAGGCATGCTCTGGGGTGCTCTCTGCATCCTTTCCAGATGGACATACAGTAACTAGCCTGCTCCAGATGAGAACCAAGAAGAAACGCAGGCTGGTCTGTCTTCCTGACAGTCGCCCTGATCACCAAAGATGGCAGCAAAACCCACAAGGTTTTCCAGTGTTCACAATGATTGTGCCAATAACTGTAGTTCAGAAGGGCTGGCATCCCATGGTGATCTGGAGATATTTGAAGTGGGAACTGCTGCCCACAACATGACTGTGTGGGGGGAAGATCTTGACTCTCAACACTGAGCTGGGGGTTTGCACACCAGGAGTGGGGAGCACAAGACTGGCACGGCATGCAGAGCTCAGGTGGGTGCTGGAAGCAAGGATCCAGAGAGGAGGAGGCCTGGGGGGAGCACAGGAAATGGGGAGACCCCAACATACTCTTTCCCACATTTTGGAGAGGGGCATCTCCATCTGTCCAAGGGCCTCTGCTGACTAGGAAGTACTGTACATCCATGCCTACAACTGACTTCTGGGAATTTGTATGTTGTCAGTGACATACCAAGTGCTTCAGGGATGGACACTAAGGCAGTGACTGCCCCAAAGCGCTCGGTTCAAAGGCCTTTCCTTACCCCTTCCCTGGTGCCCTCTCACTCCTCTGCTGCTGACTCTGCAAGTGGCACAGTGTGCTCCTCACATGTACATTTCATCCTAAAGAAGCATGTTAATATCTGCAATTCCTGTTGTACTCGAGCCATAAAGGAGAGAAGCACATCAGAGACTTGTTCAGAAGCAGTTCTGAAAGTTCCCATTATGTTTTATAATGTGGAAGAGCTAATAAAAGAGCAGGCAAAACAACACTTTGCGCTAACGCAGGGCTGCAGAGGGAAGAGGTGAGCTCTGCAGGCTGCTGTGGGAGTGCTGAGATGACCAAGAGCTGAAGGTGTTCTGTGGCTCCCCATGGAAATGAGCATCCAGCTAGTGGCTGGGCAGCATGGAGGGGGGCCGTGCTGCAGTGTGCATCACAGCCAGCAGCCTGTGCTGCAATGAGATGGGCTGTTAGCCACGAGGGGGACAAGAACTGGGTAGAGAGAGGTTGGGGTATTGCTGTTCAGGCTGCTCTGCCTGGAGGAAAAGCTTAAAATAAAATGTGTTCAAGGAAGATCCCCCTGCACATTTCTGGGTACAGCTCCTGGTCCCCGCAGGAGCATTTCCAACCTTTTCCATGTCTCATTCCTGCCCCTTCTTTAATTGGAGGCACAGGGGAAAGTACTGGGCTGGAGGGCCAACAGAATTAAAGTGTTTTCCACTAATAGCCTGAATCTCTGATGAACTTGTAAAGAGGGGAAAAGGGGCCGAGCAAGCACATCCCTAAGGGAGGTATTATGCAAATGGAGAAATTAGTTGGAAACAGCCTGAAGGGAAACGTGGAAATTGAAATCTGAGGATCAGCACAGAGACTGCTGCTGAATAACTTATCACAGATGCCCAGTGTCTGCTGCAGCTGCCGGAGCACAAGCAGAAAGGCAGTGAGCACAGCAGTCAGGGAACAGGAGAGGTTCAGAAATGTGACTGAGCTAAGAAAAATTAAAAAAAAATTAAACCCAATCAGTAGGCACACAAGAGATTATTCCCTCCTGTTCTCCCCCAGTACCCCTCAGTACCTCAGTATCCTCAGCTCCATGGCAGTTCCATAGGTGTCCTGACCCCATGGGGCATTAATCTAAATTATGACACCTATTTGCAACTGAGCCTCCCTCACAGAGGCTACAGGTTCTGCGTGGCAACCCTAGCCCCAACCTACTGCATGGGCAGGTTCCTGCAGACCCCCAGGCACACTGCTCAAAAATGCCCATCTCAGCACCGTGGTCCTACCAGCACCTCTAACCCTTGCCCTGGGCTGGTGACACCACAAGGCCAGAGAGGGCACAATGCAGGGTGTCCATCTGTCCATCTGTGTGTATGGGCAGACACAGCCCCTTCCTAGGAGCTGATCTTCTTGGCAAAACCACCACTGCCACCCCATGTGTGTCCTCTGGGGATGCCAAGGAAGGAGCTGGAGGAAAATGAGCACAATCCATTCTTCTCCTCTTTTAATGGCACAGCCAGTGTTTTTCCTTCACGTCAATTCAGTGTGGAAATAGCTAATTAAGTGAGATTGGATAAATATTCTATTCCTGCTTAAAATAATAATAATAATAATCAAGGAAAACAGTGCACCTCAGCACATCCCTGAGTCAGCCTCCCTTCTCCCCTTGTCTTCCCACAAACAGCCTGCAGCAGGGCACACACAACCCGCAGCCATGCCACCTCTCTGGGACCTAGGGGAAGATTTTCAGGAGAAAAGCCAATCAAGGACCACCACTGCAGCAACAGCTCTGAGAGCAGGGTGCTCATTACCTCTCCTCCACCATCCTCAACACAGGAACATGCCATGGGGCTGAGCTGTCCCACCCTGCTTCTGCCCCCATGTCCCCACCATGCCCAGGTGGGGGGATGCTTGGGAATGGTTGGGCACCACTCTGCAGCACTCTCATGGAGTTCTTTTCCAAAACTCATGTGCTATCCAGATGTTGATTGTGCTAAAACAATATGACACATCAGCATCCTTGTTGTGTAGAAAAGTAACAGCAGGGAACGCAGCACCTGGATTTTGGCTGAAAGGTACGGTACCGGGTGCCACTGTCAAGCATAACTGGTCCAAAACAGCTCTGATGGGTGTTAATGAGTTATTAATACTGCAGAAGATGATCTGTTTGTCTCGAGGACAAAGTCCTTAAGGAACAGCATGAGGATTGATCTTCTACCACATTTACATTAGCAAGTCAGCATAGGAAGGAGGGATGCACTGGTGACATTTGCTAATAAGACAAAATCAGGAGGATTTGGAAATACAGAACAGAAGTAAAACAACTGGGCAACTCAGCAGACCAGAGCAGCAGTGCTGGGATTGAGCAGTGGGAAATGCAAAGGGGTTGAATGGAAAGGCTTACACAGGGGACTGATCCAGATAATCTCCTTTTCTCCTCATCTTGTTCTCCCTTCCCCATATATATTTTCTCAATAATTAATTGTTTTCGTGTTTGCTGTCTCGGATCTGAATGGCAGCACTGACTTCTCTGTCCTGCGGCTGCACGTCTTCCCAGTGGTTACAGCGAGGCCCAGGAGCTGCTCATGCCCCCAGGAGCTGCAGGAGCCTGGGGCAAGCAAAGCCCCACTGCAGGACTGCCTAAGGCAGCTCTGCTAATGGGAAGGTAAGGAGGACCACCGGGGATCCAGAAGCTTTTGTAAAGATCACTTCTATAATGAAAAACACATCTGGAAAGCTAATTGCTAAGCTAGCTGCACACTAAATTTCAAGACTGCTAATTTTTGAGCCCAGGAGGATAGCTTCCAGGCAGAGACTACTGCCCATCACAGCCACAACAGCAGAGCTCCTGCACTGACAAGGCATGGCACCCAGACCAGCTCTTCCCAGCTGCAGGCCATTACTGCTCATTAAGTCATTTGGAGTCGCATGGTTTATTAGGCCGACTTATTGCCCTGCTAGCTGCCACACTTAACATCCCTGTTTAACAGGAGCACTCACCATGTAACCACTCAGTTTTACTGCAGGGACGACCCTCTGCCTCCATCAGCCAGCATCTGCCTTTTTTCCATCTGCGTGTTGTCACCAGGTGGGATGGTACTCCTACCCACTTGAGGACAGGAGGGAATAGCAAGATGGCATCACTGTCCCCATACTCCAAGCACCCCTGCCAAACTCCGGCCCTGGTGACACAGTTGTGACCCAGGCAGAGCCTCACCACCTCAGTCTGACACAGCATGACAGATGTGAACTGTGCGTGTCAGGTGAGCAGGGACTGCTCCTCATAGGCTTCACGGCCCCCAGCCTCTGCATTTCAATCGCCTTTTACTGTTTTCATTTCCACCTTGGCTGAGGTTGGTGCCTCAAGTGCCCACCTGCAAGGGATCTCAGTGACACTTGAACTGAACACCTGTCTGTTGGCAAAAGGAGAAATTTATTGGACAGCACATGGCAATACAGTGGAGAGCCACTAGGATTGCCTTGAATTCATGTCCTACTGTCATTTAGGCATGAGAATAGTGGGTATGAATAGAAGGCTGTGAGTTCCACCCTCCACCACCATCATGCCATGCAGGAGCTGCTGTCTCAGCACTAGAGGAAGGTATCTGTGAAGGCTGCTGGAAACAGAACAGGAAGATGCCTGCCTTGAGCAGCACAGCTTGCAGCCCCCTGCAGAGGGAAAGCTCAGGGTGCAGACTGCCGAGGAACCACTATGGCCGCTCTGTATGATACTAAAGCATGAGATGCCCCCTTCTGCCTACTGTGTAACATGTATAAGTGCACATGTAAAACCCTTGGAAGAATGTTATTTTTATGTGACACCCCATCCAGGCACCCAACTAAGAGCAAAGAAAGCATCGTACCTGGATCTCCTCAAGCATTTTGCAAGAAAATAGGAGATGACTGAGCAGCAGCCTGATGTAAGGTGTGCAAAAATCTCCATTTGAGATGAGTCAGACGATGGTAACAAAGATGAGCCATCTCTCCACCCCGCAGAGAGCTGGGAAGTCCCCACAGGCTCTCCTGCTCTCCCTAAGCAAATACACAGTATGCTGGATGTAAATCCCAGTCCCATCCCTGCTGCTGCCCACAGCACAGGGCCACCTGAGGGACTTGAGTTTGGTGGTCACGCAAGCCACCCTCTGTCCCCTATGTTCAGTAGAGTGAAGGCACAGCTTTGCTCTAGAGGCCTTGTGCACCTTCACAGCTTGCTGCTGCCATGGAGAGCAGCTACCTCTAGTCCCCAGCAGTTCAGAAACACAGATAATCATTCTAGAGTAATTACCAGCTTACTCCCTTGGAGGAGTTCACTGGTGAGAAATCACTGGCAACTAATTACTCCAATTACTTCCTGACACACAGAGCTCTCTGCAGTGGCACCAAGCACTGCTCAGCATCTCCCTGCTCCCCAGTGCAGGGGCCTTCCCACACTGCATGGCTCTTCCCACAGCACCCACCACCCCCAAGATCCCTCCTATGAGACCGCACACAATATTCATTCTCCCCACAGAGGTATTTTCTAGGGGTGTATCAATGGCGGTGAGATCCTGCTGGCGCTCAGTACTGCTTCATCACATCACTAGGGCCTAAGGGTGTCACAGGACCATTCTGATTCCTCATGCACAAGGAAAGAACCACACAGGACTGGAAGCGGAAGTTTTTATTGCTTTTAATTCTTACAATTTGGTGTGCACAGGCATGCTGTAAGGTGACGGTCACACCACACTGGACTTGTAGCATGATTCAGGGAAAGCAAAGGCTTTGGGCCTGCAGCACCTGGTCTCTGCCCCACAGCAGGCAGACACCTTCACACAGGCACTAGAGAAAAGACACAGAGGATAAGGCAGCTGCCAGCTCTGAGAGAGAGTTAAGGACCACGAAAGAGGTAATTGCTACATGACCATAAAAGTCTTGTAAAGCTGTTGAGGCGCCTACAAAAGATACCAGCTTCTGGCTTGATAAGGGACCCCAACACATTCCCAGCATAGATTGCACCAGGGACACAAAACAACCCCTCATCCCTTTACCTGCCTGTTTCCTCTAGTGGAAATCAGAGCAGCCAGGACAAGTATTAAAAGCCACAAAGTCCAAGCAGCACCATGTGAAGCCTTTAACAAGGAGGAGCACAGATCAGAGATGTTATACCTCAGTGCTGAGCACTCCTCCAGCCCCTCCTTCTGACCGAGGGGATGCTGGGCACCTCTATGCTGAGTTCTGCCTGTTCCCACTGCTCCTTCACACAAACGCCCAGGGCAGAGAGGCCTTCAAACTCTCTACCTCAAGCATACACTGGAAGCCTGATAGAATCCTATGACCCCTACTTGTTCCCTGAGTGCAAAGAAGGCAAAACCCCTCTGCCCCCTCTCCTTCGGGGCAGTCAGTACCTGCCTCCCACTCCTTCCATCTCCAGGAGCGGGCACTGTAGGCATTCTCATGCCTGATTCAACCACACAGGAAAAAAAAAAAAAAAAAAAATACTACAAACAAAACAAAACCAAAACAAAAGTTTGACCTGGGCCCTGGCCTGGACACCCGACCAGTGGGTCTCAGGGCACATCAATGGAGAACCGTGGCCAGGTGGACCTCATACATCCACAAGGGTCAGCCCATCGTGCAGGGCACGCTTCCACATGTAGTAGGTGGAGCGGGCTGTGAGGGGGAAGCGGGCACTAAACTCCTTGTAGGTGGGGAAGGTCTTCGACTCAAAGCGCTGCTGCAGGAACAGCTTGGCTTGTGCCTTGAACTGGGTGGTGGCAATCACATCCATCACAAACATCTGACTGTTGGCTCTCTCCGACACAGGGTAGCCTGAAATGGTGGCATTGTATGGAGTGGCTGGTGCTGACTTGTCCAGATGCTTGGCTGCCTCCATGTGGAGCGGGGGCTTGACACTCGGCTCAGATCTCTGCGGTGCCAGGGAAGTAATCCTGTTCAAAGGCCGATTGGAGCTGCGAAGGCGATGCTGCCTAGATGCTCGGCTGCTACCCTTCCAAAACCAGTAGGTTGTGGAGGAAAGTGTTGGATAGCGCAGGCAAAACTTGCTGAATGGCAGCCGCCACTGCTGGACCTGTCTCCGGGCCACATCTCGTAGCCGCTTCCTCCAGCACAGAGAGGGCTTGAGCTGCAGGAGACTCCTGGCTGCTGGCTGATCTCCATTCAGCTTCTTCCTAGCAGGCAAGCTGCTTGGCTTCAGCTGCAGAAGTGGCTTTTCTATGGCTAGAGGTTTCTGGTTATTCAAGGGAGGCTGGGGGGGTTTGAAGTTGGGGTTCTCTTTGATTGCTTTTCTTCGCCAGTTGTAGTAAGTGGACCTGGAGATGCCGGGGAAGCTGTGCTTGAAGCACCTGTAAGGCACCAGAGTGTTCATGGATATGCATTTCTCCAGGTAAGATTTGGCTCCTCGCATGAAGATCCCTGCTTGGACTGGGTCTACGGAAGGACTCGGGGGTCTTAAACTTGCCTCTGCCTTTGTTGGCTCATTAACATCAGCCTTCTTTGGAACCTCCCTGTGAAGCTCCTGCAACCCATGGGCCTCAGTCAGATCAGAGGCGTCACCATTGACCATGCTCTGCATCTCGTGCTTCCAGGCATAGTATGTGGATCTGGAGATTTCTGGAAACATTTGTCGAAAGTGCTGGAGCGAGACAATGTTGCCCTCTTGAAAGCAGGACTGGAGGAAGTGTTTAGCTGCAAACCTGGCAGCCGCTTTCTGTCGGTGTTCCCGAGACTGGCGCTTCCAGCGGTAGAAGGTGCTCTTGGTAATGCTGTACCTGTCACGCAGGTTGGAGTAGGTCAGCTGGGGGTCACTGTTCAGCAGCTCCAGGGTCCTCATGGGCTGTACAGGAGGCTCTGATGAAGGTATTGTAGGCTCCAGCTCCTCCAGACCAACTACAGCAACAAAGTACTGTGCTTTGAAGACCTGCCTGGAGAGCTGCTGCCCTGACCACATGATGTGGAGAGTGGAGGTCTGCGGGCCACACTTCCTGGGCCGGATGAGCCGGTTGAAATATGGCCGGATCTTCAGGTTGCTCATGGGATAGATTGAGTAGATGTTACACTGCAGCACTGAGGCAAGAGCATAGACATGCCACATATTGGCAAAGGTGCCAGGAAAACAGGTAGCTTTGATATCTGCATCAAAGATAGCCTCCAGGATAGCCATGGGGAGGCTGGTCATCTCTGGTGTCTCCTCCGTACACAGGGAGTAGCGGGCAGCCTGCAGCATCACCTTGGAGTCAATCATGCCATTCAGGTAGTACTGTTTGTGCAGCAGCATCTCCACCACCGTGCGCACCTGCAGCTCCAGGCTGAGACTGGGGTTGCCCCAGAGCAGCACACTGGCTGCCTCAAAGAGGCGGTTCCCTTCACCTTTACAAACCAGAGGCAGCATGTTACTTGGAGCATCCTCAGGGTACAGGCTCCTGGCTACTCGATCAACTTCCAGCTCCTCTTGAAATTGCCTCCTGCAATAGCCAGGCAGGGAGAAAGATGACAGGGTCCTCTCTGCCTCTAGTGCAGCACTGGCAAGGCCCTCCAGACCAAAGCATTCGGTGGCTTCCTGCAGCTCCTGCAGCACAGACTGCACCAGCTGGTGCCGCTGGATCATCCTGAAGGACAGCAGAAAGGTAGAAGTCACTTGAGATCTAGGCAGGGCACGCTCCAGACTGCCAGGGCCAGCTCTTCCCTGAAGGTCAGGAAAGGGGAAGAGTATAGAGGAAAGGTCCCTACTCTCCCCACACCCACAATCCCAAGGAGAAAGGGGAAAGCCTAGCTCCTCACAGGTAGACCTGGGACAGGGACATGGACTCTGCTTGCTCTCCAGTGACCTCCTGTGGGCAGCAGGAATGGCATACGGCCTCTAGAGATGCATGTCTGGGATGGACGGGTGAAACTGAGGACTGACTGCATCCACTGGGAAAGGACATGGAGCCACTCTCTGCCCTGCACAGCTGGCTTTGTACCCAGCCTCACATCTGCAGCTTGGGCCCTGCTGCCAGTGCCTACAGTCAGCAGTGAGAAAATCTTGGAGGTAAAGCATTTGTCATCTCATCAGGGACCGAGCAACAATGTACAGGGGCATAGAGGGACCAGACTACAAAATATTCAGCCCAGTAGAAGGTACAAAGAGTTTGCTCCCTCCCTCGAAGCAAGGCTCTGCTGCTGTAACCATCTCACGTAACTAAAAGTCACCACAAAACCTGAGATGGGAGAAGCAGCTGGAGCCAGTGCAGGCATGGTTACTACTGCCTGAGCTGACACTAGGTGTCACTTGCTGCTCAGCAGAGAAGCACTACCAGCCGAGGCAAAGGAGCAAAAGGAGCCCTACCAGATAGGAGACAGCACAGAAGAGTAGATGGGCAAGAGCTGAGTGGGCAGTTTAGAGGCTGTGTGGAGCCCTCTTCCTCCTCCCAGTTTCAGCAAGCCCCAGTCCTATGAGCCACTTTTCACTCAGGCAAATCCAAGGAGTCGAACTTGCATCCCCTGCTTTGTCAGTGCTCCTAACACCTGCATGGTTCTGCTTCTGCCACTCCCAGAGATCCCACTGGGCTACAGTCTTTACCCCACAATCCAGCCCTTTCACTACTTCCCTTTCCAGCACTGTTCAGCCAACAGCCAGCCTGAGCCCCTCACTCCGCCTACCCCCATTTGCCCACAGTTCACAACACTTCCTCAGAGCAGCCCATTCTGGTCCATTTTCTCCTCATGCATAGCCCTACTCATTCACGTGACACCCCCCACATATCAGGCATCACTTTGTAGTCTGCCTCATTCCTATCCCAGCTGGAGACTCACCTTCCCACAGCACTTCAGAGGTATCGTTATGCACTCACAACTCCACAGAGAGATGGCAAAACAGCAATGCCAGGCAGGAAAGGCAGCAGTCCCAGAGCAAAGCAGATGTCCTGCCTGACCTTTCCCTATTCTCAGTCCTGTTACTGTTACTATAGCATCTACAGTCCGGCCATGATCAAACGGCAAGTAGAACAAGGTGCCACATATCACACTGCTACACCCAAGCTACTTCACCCCAGGGAGCCTCTGTGCTGCTGTTGATCCTTCCCTTAACCAAGCCAACTCCCCTCTCTGCCTCCAGCTCCTCCATGTCTCCTGCATGATGGAGGTCAGCTGTGGGGAATCACTCAAAAGAGTCAACACAGGAGACAGTACACAGCTGAGAAACAAAGGCACAGACTTGCCCTCAAAATCATCAGTCCAAGTCAGTATGGGGTTGTGCGCTGGGTCTGGCTGGGACGGAGTTAATTTTGTTCACAGCAGCTCCTGTGGTGCTGTGTTTTACATTTGTAACCAACACAATACTGATGACACACTGAAGTTTTAACTATTGCTAAAGCGTGTTTGCAGAGCATCTAGTCCTTCTGTTTCTCACTCTGCCCCTCCAGGGAAGAGCAGAGGTGACCCTTGGTGCGGTCAGCCAAGGAGGGCTGTAGCACACTCAAGCCCTCATTCTCCATGGCCACATTGCCCTGCAGCCTCCAGGAGAGTTTAGCGAGGTGAAACAAGTTTTTCCCTGGGGGGAAGGTGGAGCCAGCACAGGCTAGAAAGCACCAGGCACACACCTGGTCCTTATGGCCTGGTGGCCATTTCCCATTCCCTTACAGCTTCAGGGGTGAAAATAGAAGCACAGAATTAAATCCTTTTCTTAAGTAATACTCCACAATCTCAAAGTCACTGCCAGCTCCTGCTGCCTGGAGCTGGAGCAGCAGGATCTCACAGGCACGCCTAAGGCAAGAGCCACAGCTCAAGCATCACAGATAAGCTCTGAGCTAGCATGCAAGGGGCCAGGCAAGGCAGCAGCAGAGGATGTACAGTAGCCAGGGTAAACTCCTTCACACTCAGCATAGAGGAGCTGCTGTTTAGTGAGGGTTTTCCCCTTTTTCTCCTGCTGAACACAACAGACAAAGCACTTCCCAAACCATTCTAGCTCCAAGAACCAAGCAAGGGAGTTTTTCCCTGCTGATAAAGGAGGTTTTAACTAACCTAGCCTCTTTTGCATTGTAACAGATAAGCAAGCACTTGTAGATCACATTCCCTCACCTAAACCGATGGGCTGGTGGCATCCAGTAGCGCAAGTTCCCCAAGCCAATCCCAATACGCTCCCACCAGCAGGAATCCAGGAGACTGAGACCAGCAGCACCCAGCAAGGCAGCAGGGCCGTGCTGGAGCCCCATCAGCTCAGAGTTCCTTCTGAGCCTCAGCTGCAGCCTCAGGCTACCACAGCAGCAAGGGCTTCCACCAGAGTCCAGTGAGAGAAGCCTGCTCCCAGCACTCACATTCCCACCCCAGGAAAGAGGTAACACTTGAAGAGCAAGAGGGGAAAAAAAAATACAGGAAAACAAAAAACAAAAGAGAAAAAACAACAACAACAAAAAAAAAACCACTGACTGGTACAACCCAGGCCACAGCATCACAACTACATCTGCCCAGGGACATTTCCTTAGGAAGGGAAACTTACGCCTGAGCAGCACCTGACAACAGGCACAGCCCCGCTCCGCGGACACACACGTGGGCAGCTCCGCGGCCACTCGGGACTCTCCCAGAGAGCAGCAGCACCCGGCGCGGCCCCACGGCGCGACCGGAGCTCCGTGCCCAGCGGGCCAAGTTACAGCCCGCCCTGTCGCCCGGGGGACAAAGGGACGCGCAGCCACGGGGAATGAGAGCCGCCGAGCCCCACCGGGAGCAGCCGAGCGGGACGGGACGGCTCTGCGTAGTCCCGCGCTGGAGAGGAAGGGAGGCCGGGAAAGCGGCGGTAGCCGCCGTCGGGGCAACCCCGATCGCACTCACCTGGCTCCGCGGGTCGCGCCCCACCCGCGCCCTCCGCCGCTCCGCACCTTTAAGGGCGGCGGCAGGAAGCGGCGCGGAGCCGCCGCCGCGGCCCCGGTGCCAGCCCCGCAGTGACCCTCGGGAGCGGGCGGCCGCGTGCGGCGCCGGGCCGGGTCGGGCCGGGCCGCCCCTCCCCGCCGGGCTCGGCTGGGCTCGGCTCCCCTCCCCCGCCAGGAAGC
This sequence comes from Meleagris gallopavo, assembly GCF_905368555.1. Lineage (NCBI taxonomy): Eukaryota > Metazoa > Chordata > Aves > Galliformes > Phasianidae > Meleagris > Meleagris gallopavo. The sequence goes on along the minus strand of NC_139408.1, from coordinate 37,522,008 downwards.
GGGCCATCCCCGCCGCCCCGGCCCAGATGAAAGCGGAGCGGGACGGGGGTCACTTCCAAAGCTAAAGTGATAATGGCCATTGTCCTGCCGCCGCCGCGCTTAAAGGGCCCGCGGCGCCCGCCTCTACAGCAGCCAGCTCGGAGCACCCCAGGATGCTGCAGCATCCACCGCCACCCGTGCCCCATGGTGTTCTGCTGTCCCGCAGCAACCTTGGACGGCCGTAGCGCAGCTGTCCACTTGGGCTGCTGATGTCTGCCCGGCCCTCGTGCTCGGCATGGTGAAGGCATACGCCACTGTGTGGGTGCCAGGTCTGGAGCAGACAACGCTGTGGCTGTTGGACACGTGTCCAAACCTGAGACCACTAGACCTATGAGGGCCTTCTAGTTTGTCTGCAGGAGGCACCCAGATGACGGCAGCCCTTTTCCTGACCTCACCTCCCGTCCACGTTTGTGCCACCCACCTGGGTCAGCCTTCCTTCTGCTATCTCTGTCCTGCTGCCTAATCTCTGGCCCTGGTCCCCCTCCTTAACTCCCATACACACAATGGGTCCATCTGGGGCATCATGTGAGGCTGTGCAAACAGCGTGTGCGCCAGGCACGTCTCTCCAGCATCTCTAAGCTTCCAAACTCAGTTCCACCCTGTGTCCTCTTCACAAGCTCAGAGCACCCAGAGCTTCCTCCAGGACCTTTCTCTTCCCAAGCTCTCCCTACCCAAACCCATGCCTATTCCAAAGTTCCATCTGAGCTCTGGGCCTCCCACCACCCACTGAACCTCTCATTCCTGAGATCTCCTGGCTTCTCCTAGCCACTACCCTGGGACTTGCTGTGAGGAATGAGCAGCATGGAGACTCAGGAGTATGGAAACTGCTGCTGGCTGCAGCCACCAAGGGTTTCCAGTCCCAGCCAGTAGGTTGGCCAATGGCTTGGCCACCATCCAAATCCCAGGGCTGGGGCAGCTCAGAAATTTTCTACTCATCCAACCTTAGGAATGCTTTTTCTTCAGAGCAAGACCTACCTCAAAACAGGGCCCCCAGAAGCTGGTCTGGGTGTGGGGGCTCAGTGCATTTTAACAGGAGGGGAGGCACAACTTTGCCCACAGGGACTGGTCATCAGGCTTCTCACCAATTGGTCTCAGTGCTTCATGATCCTGCACCTACCCTGTGAGCTCTAGCTGTAGGCAGCATCTGTCCTCTCCACCCCAGCCTTGAGGAAAAGCCTGGGCCACACCACAGCTCCCTCTTGCAGTGAGGGGCCTGAAATCATTCCTGATGTCAGACACACCATGGGATTACTGCCCTGTGCATAGTCAGCAGGGAACTTCACTTTAGACACTCATTCCTGCTGCAGTGTTTGACAATAAGAAGACTGGCAGGGACACAAGTGATGAGATTCTTGTGCACTTTGGGGAGAAAACCAAACAAGGACCTTTCACACAGGGGAAGTGTGTCCTGCTCCCTCTCCAGATGGGGCCTGCTGCCCTCTCTCCCATCTTAGTTGAGGACACAGCATTGCAGGATAAATCACAGTACCCCTCTGCTGAGTTGCTTTCCACCTCCCCAGCAGTGCATACCCCAGAGCACTTTTCCCACTTCTCTTGTCTCACCTCCCAGCCCAGCATTGCAGGGGGAGGCTGGGTAAGGAGTTGACAAGAAGATCGGGCTGGGCTCACTGCAAGCTGTGGACTGGCCCTGCTCTTTGCCGCTTGTGTTTTCAGCCCCAGCCATCTCTTGGCTGACAGTGAACCCTGGGGCTCAGTGCTCACTGACAGTCCTTGTCAGAACAGTTGCACTGCAAGAAAGAGAGACCTAAACTCTTTTCTGGTGAGCTTTCCCGCCACCCTCAGGAGGGAAAAGCCAGCTCCACTCTCGCTATCAACCTGGCAAGTCCTGGACGTGTTCCAGGGCAGGCCGATGTTCGTAGCCCCAGCTGCCCGGCTCCCCTTCTCATCCTTCATCCTTTTAACTTCTTCGGTTGCAAATGCAAAGCAGTGCTCACAGGGCAGTGAGACATTGGTAAATGCCAAAGTCAGCAGGGTCAGTGATTAACATAGGAGCTGGAAAACACACAAAGAAACAGCCTGGGCAGTTCTGTTATGCAGATCACTGCACACACCAGCTTCCAGCATATAAACAAGTAGTTAGCATTTTTCTGTTCCTTGGAGGAGTTCAGTGGGGGACCAGTGCACTCCTTGCTTTGGTGCAGGATGCTTCAATATGACAGTGGGTCGTGGAGACCTTCACAGTTCTAGTGTGGTTGTCAGATGCTTCTCTGCCTGTTGTGCTTTAACTTGTCCTCCGCTGCCCTTCCACTCGGAACAAAGGCACCTACATCCAGGTCTGCTTGGGACTTGGGCACAGATGTCCAGCAGCACTGGAAGGCAGGTTTTACTGCTCCAGGTTTGGGAGAGTCCTCTCCCCGGTCAAGAGCAACCTCCATGATCACTAAATACAATTTCCATTGACTTGAGCCCAGTTAGAAAAGATGTCCCATGGACATGGTGCTGGATTCCTGTGCAACGTGGGGCTTTCCCTGTCTCTAGAATGCAACCATCCAATGGGACAATGCATAGGGACAATATTCAAACAGTCAGCTATCCCCCCAGTAGCAAAACATCTCAGTAGCAAAACACCCCAAGACTACCTTCACTCTCACCTAGGGGAACTACAGGAGTGGAGGGAGTCAGAACTCCCTACTCACTCCCCGTGACTGAACCAGAGGAGGCAATTCTGATGGGATGGGAAGTGACTAAAACATCTGCCACAGCCAAATGGCATTCAGAGCAGATCAGATTGTGGACTGGTTGCCAAAACCAGCTCTGGAATTGAAACAGGTTGTCCTGAATGAGATAAACTGACATGCCCATCCTTTCAAAGTCATTGCTGATGCCCTGGCTTCTGTTTTATTTTTCCCCCTATCTTTTTCCCTCCAAAGCACTACAGAGACTGAATATGAGTACTGACATCCCTCTGAGAAGTAAGAGGAGCTGGGACTGCTGAGAGGCTGGCAGGACTGAAGAAGAGCATAGAGGGCTTTCAGGTGGATTCCAAGAAACCCTGGGCTGGGTTTCTCCATGAGGAAACAGCAATGAGCAGAGCTTGCAGCCTGAGTAGGCAACAGAAGTATGATTACTGTAGCTGCAGTCTCATTCCCAGCCCTGAAACCAACTCTGAGCCCACCACATCATGCCTCTGCTGCAGCCCTTAACAAGACTCTCAGGTAGACTGAACAGTGGGTTCTGTGGAGAGGCCATGTGGGGAGATCCTTGCTCATTTCTATGCCTTCTTCCTCATGACGTTGGGTGCCTGGCTGACAGCTGTGTTCAGTTCTGCACTGGGGAGGAAAGCAGCAAACTATAGGGAGTTTTCAACCAGAAGCAAAGGAGCTGGTGTGATTGAATTATAGGAGACAATGTGAGGAGTGAAACCTATTTAGTGGTGCTGAAGTGAGAACCGGCAGAAAGGGACAGCCCAGCATGTCAATCTCAGATGCTGGAAGGAATTAATGGAGATGACCTCAGCTGTGTGACTGAGGATAGAGGAATGGGACAAAGGACAGAAGAATTTGGCCCGAACATTAGGAAAGCTTGGTGGCAGCCAGGAGTTTAATCTCCCTCAGGGCAGCAGGGAGTTGATCTGGGCATTAGATCCTATCCTGAACAAGAGATCAGAAGCACCTAAGGCTCCTCCACATGGTGCTGCCCACCACTGCCTCCGCAGTGACTCAGAGCTCTGCAGTGACTCAGAGCTCAGTGTCATTTCCCATCACTCACGTGAAACCCAGCACACTCAGTGCCATTTCTATCCTGTTCCATGCAGAACAGTCAGCTCCCCACTGCTATTTCCCTCCTTCATTCTCTTGTGGTACCAGAAGCCTTAGTGCTGTCCTCAAGAGGGACACAGAGCATCCTGTCCCTCTGCTAGTGGTGGCTGCCTTCCAGTTCACCTTCTGAGCAATGTTCAGGGTGGATCAACACAATGCCCTGGCGCAGCCCCAAAACTAGGTCCCATCTCTGATCATCCTCTGCTCAGCTCTGGGCTCTTTTCCCTTTTCCAGATAGGTTTCATCTTCTCAGAAGGAAAGTTTGAACTTGGTACTGGTGCCATACCCTTGCTGCCTGAGGCACCGCACTCCTCCTAAGGTGGGAGGAACATCCCCGTGGAACAACAAGCAGTGCTCAGCACCGGTGAACAGCAGGAGCCGCAGCCACATCCTGGGGTCCTGGTAACGGGTGGGAGAGGGGGGAGAGCTGGGAACCTCTGAAGATTCAAAGTCAAGATCAAAGCATTTCCCTCTGAAGCCCTAACACTCTCCTTCCCTCCCACTTGCACATAAAAGCACTCTGCCCTCAGCAGGCTCCCTATGCAGGAGGGTGGCAGGAGGAGGGGGCTGGCTTCCCCCTTGTTTTTCCTGTGTTACTAATAGCTCTTCCCAGAGGTGAAATACTGAAAATCCTTCCACTCCTCCTCCCCCATTCCTGCTTCTCTCCCAGATCCAAAGAGCCTGAAGTCATTTCAGTGACTGATTTCATGGCAGACCAGGCCTTCGCTGGGGCCAATGCCTGCACAGGGCAGATGTGGTGAGGAAAGCCTTTGAAGTGTACAGTAGAAAGACACTGTTAGAGGTGAAGCACGAGGAAGGAGGATTTAAAAGAAAGCAGAGCTGCTGGGCCCACGGGAGGGGGAAAGGCTAATTAAGGCACCGAGCATGGAGGCAAAAGCAGAACCATTAAGATAGCACAGCAGGAGCTGACAGTAGGGCTCCAGGGTGGCTTCAGTCACACTGAGTCTGGCCCCCTCAGCTCTCCATCCCCACCCTCCTCTCTGTGGGGGCACAGCAGAGTGGGTGACTGCTGGTCAGATCAGGTGGCTGAAAAACAACTTTTTTAGTTCATGCCCTGAGCTGAAGCTCAGGATGAGAGACAGCATTATACCTATCCAAAAGCCCCTAACTTACTACCGGTTAGAGGCAGGGCTAAAGCTTGCAGGTGATAGCAAACTGAAGAAACTGCAAGCTCATATAGGCACATATGAAGAGGCTGAAGACTGGAAATGAGCAGGAAACAGGAGATACAATTCCCGAAAGACCAGGAAGATGACGTCCTTTTGGGAGTACCTCACTATGAACCATTAAAGAAAACCACACAAGAAAGGAAAGATCTGGGATGGGCAAGCTGAGGGAAAACAAGCATATGAGTCGAGACTGCTGTTCCGCGTTTGTTCCAGTGCTCAACAGCAACTCCCATTTGTCTTAGGAGGCCCCAGGGCACGGATGGATATGGAAAGCCAACACCATGGGGAAAGCAGGTGCTGGAAAACCACGCTGGTTCTGGGAGAAAGGTGGGAGGCAGAAGCAGTGCTGTAAAAGATGTAAATGCTGCTTGGAGTATGGGGGTGGAGTGCTGAAGGATGCGCTGCTCCTTTGTGCTTTATCTTGGCTGCCTCAGGGAGGTCCCAGAAAACCCCTTGGCAAAGTACAGAGAGCGGGAGGAAGAATTTGGGCACATCTCTGAGTCGGGTCCCCTGCATGCCTTGGTGCTGGGAAGTCACGTTGTGGGCAGGGAGGGATAGGGAGCAGAGAGCCCCGCCATGAAGTGGCAGAGGACTCAGCCTCCATACTGTGCTGTGAGAGGATTGCTGTGAGCAGCCATCACCCTGGAGCAATGACTGACGGAAAAGCAGCCTGAATGGCATAAAAGTCAGTCACTGTGAGACCAGCTCTGAGCCAGGGCCGATAGCACTGAGAGCTCCTGCAGCGGGGGAGCCCAGGGGAAGATAAGGGTGGGAGGGAGGTCCTTGTTTAAGGACTGCACCCTTGGTTACGGATTGAGGCGCCGCAAACTTCTGCATTGTACTGGAAGCACCTGGCGCAGGGACGAGGGAGCGGGGGCTGAGAGCGGCCCGAGGCGGGGAACCCGACGGGCAGCCCGAGGGTAGCGCGGCCATTCCGCCTCGCCAGGAGGCGCTCCCGGCCGCCATGGCGGTGGGGCGGCGCTGCGCTGCGTTGCTCTGTGGTGCGGGCGCGGCCGGCAGCGGGCTGCTGGGCTGCGTGGGGAGCTCGTGAATATTCACCAGGTCGTGAATATTCGTACACACGCGTGACGCCCCGCCCGGAGGCGGACCGAGCGAGCATGGAGGGAGACGGCGCCCGGATTCGGGGCGCCGGGGCCGGCGGCCGGTGAGAAGGAGTGGGGCGGGTGCCGAACGGGTGCCGAACGGTTGCCGAGCTCACGGCCCTGCCGCTTCTCTGCCCCCTGCCAGGCCCCGGCCCCGGCTCGACCTGCTGTTCGTGCGGCGCTTCCTGAGGATCCAGGCCGTGCTGTTTCCCAAATGGCCCTCCCCAAACGTGCTGATGTTCCTGACGCTGCTCGGCGTGGCTGTGCTGGGTAAGCCTGGAGTGGGGAGCCGGGGGTTTGTGCTCCTGGCTCTCCCTCTGCCTTGCATTGCAATGCAATGAGCCCTTCCCTTCCGTGCGTCCCTCTGTCCTGCAGAGCAGCTGGTTATCTATCAGGTCGGTGTGATCCCCAGCCAGTACTACGAGGTGCTGGGGAACAAGGACTTCTCTGGATTCCAAGCGCTGACTGCCATCGCGCTGACCATGATTGTAGTGAACTCCACGGTAAGACAGGGCAGGAGCTCACTTGCTCGCATTGCTCCTGCAGTGATATATGCCGGGGTATCCTTGATGAAGGGTCTAAGCCTGCCCTAGCTTGTTGGGTAGCTACACAGTCACTGCTACAGGCTGCTAATTCCTGTTTTGTTTTGGGAAATGTTCTGCTGGCTCATCCCATCTGTCTCCTTGCCCTTGTTCCAGCTAAAAAGCTTCGACCAGTTTATCTGCAACCTGCTGTATGTGAGCTGGAGGAAGTCTCTCACTGAATACCTGCACAACTGCTACTTCCAGGGCCAAGTTTACTACAGCCTGCACATTCTGCACGAGGACATCGATAACCCGTAGGCTGCCTGCAGCTTCTTTCAGCTTCTTGCTTGGCTTCTCCTGAACTGTTCTTCACCTTTTTCTGACCTCTCTGTATCTCTGGGTAGAGGTTTAAGCTGTAGGAACTTTGGTCTAGACACAGACACCCTCGTCTACATCAGGTGGGAGGTGATAGAGTCCCCCATCACTGCTCATCTTAGCGGTTTTGCATGTAGGTTTCTGTTGCAAGAAGAATGGAGGACCATCGGAACAGGATTCTAGTGCTGCTGTAAACCACACTGCAAAATCAGCCCTTAGCACTTGGTGTGAAGTAGTACAATGCCTGGCTGGAGGCAGAGAACACTGCCTCATGCAGCCAGTGCGCTCGGGGCAGTCAGTCATTCAGTTTGAACTTCAACCACCAGTGTCTCCAGCTGAGTACAGTTATTAGTACTTTTGAGTCACATCCCAGGGAGGCTTTGTTTTGATGCTGCATTTCCTCTTCCCTGTACCTAGGAAGGAAATGTCAGGGCTGAATTGGAATGTGAGAGAAGGAGAAATATTCAGTTCCTCATGGTTTATCCAGTCTGCACTTAGATCCTCTTTTAGTCCCTTTGTAGCAGCCTCTGGCACAGCTGCAGCAAGGTAGAAGTTTTGCTTTTTGCACCATCCTGGTTACTGCAGAGCTTATCTTTTACTCAGGCTGTGCAGGCAAGTCAGACATCTCCCTTCCATGCAACTGCACACTGACTGTGGCTGTTCAGCCTGTCCTTGTACACAGGGCACTGCTGTCACAGTTATACAGTTTGAAGAGTTAAAGAGCCTGCATTAGACATCACGTGAAAGAGAGGTGTTGTTTTTTCTTGTCACCGAGATGTATGATGCTTCCCAGGCAGGGTAGCACGTTGGCTATGGTTGAAAAGTCCTGCACACCCATCATTTCTTTTGGTTGGGGGAAGAAGAGGGCAGAGGCCCCTCATCACATGACTGTACTGCCCAGGTTTATTTTTAACTAAGGAGTGTGTTCACATTGTGCAGTGAAATGCATGAGATAACCGAGTCTATCTGCTCCAGAGCGATAAAAGCAGCTCTCCTGACCTTAGCAGATTAAAAGTGTGGGACTGCTGCAGAACATTTTTCTTTAACACCTTGCTTGTACTCAAACATCCAGTTTTACTGTTTAGCATCTTTTTGATGCCGCTACAAAAATATTCTCTTTGTTGCTGTTGTGATGAGAATTTTTTCTATGCACCAGGTAGTTAGGGAATGAACTAGACAATGAAGTGATGCTTTCCAATATGCAGCATAGACTAAATGTTAGATGCGTTCTGTCATTCTTCTTTCCCATCCAGAAGGAATGAAATGTGAGCTTTGAGTGGCATACAAACATTTGTGTTGCCTAGCAGGGCATTTAGGTTGATGTTTACATGTCTTCATTGCTTGTTGCTTAATAGCTTGTAAAAAGTAATATCCTGCCATGAGTCTATTGCATAAATTGTAACATAATGGTAACAATTACAGTCGTAAAAAGGGAAAAAATATGACTTTAATGTCAGTCAGAATGGGAGCTGTCCCAAAACTGAATTGATTGCTGTTGCAGATCAACAAAAGCTATTAGAGATGAATGTCATTGTGTCTGTATGTGCACTAATGGCTAAGCAGGATTCCAGCCCTGCTCTTTGTTCTGGGCTACAGCATTCACAGTCATCACCTTTCTGCTTGTGCTTAGGGGGTCAGAGACTGAAGCCCTTACCTGTGTTCTTTGGACACATCAGGTACTGAGGGAGTAAATATGCTAAAATCCTTTCAAGTTACCCCAAGCTCATCTTTTGCTCAGCCAGTGAGGCAGATGGGACGTGGGGGTCTGTTGCCAAACACGGGGGGAGGAGGTGTGGTGTGCTTCTGCCTGCCCTTGTGGGGTGGGAGTGGGTGAAAGCGCTTTCTTTGTAGCAAAGGGACCAGCTACTGACTTAGGGGTGGCTTTGGTGGTGGACTTTGCAAATCCCTAATAGCTTTTGAAGGCCTGTGCTGTGCTCTAACCAGTCCCAGTAGCTCTGGTGTTTGATATGGAGCATCAGGACAGAAGGTTTGAGGAATGGTTTGATGTTTTTGGTAGTACAGGTGAAGAACCAGGGAATAGTGAATGGGGATGGAGAGACCATAAGCACAGAGTGGACAGTGTTGCAGAAGGTGGAACAAGGGGTTAATAGAAGGATCAAGGTGAAGATAACAATAGTTGTTGTTCTTCCTGGGTGTCGGGAAAGCCCTTGGGCCATACTGAGCCATGGAGGTAGTCTCCTTGTGGGGCAATTGAAGTCAGGCTGCAGGTCCCTCCCATGCAGAGTTGTTTTCATTCCCCCTATCCTAAGTTCAGGTGGTGAAACAGCCTGGCATGTTTCCTGTTAGGGAGTTACTGTGTCTTGCACTGACTTGTTTTACCTCTTTGTGTTGAGCAGGGACCAGCGGATCAGCCAGGATGTGGAAAGGTTCTGCAGGCAACTCAGCTCCATGGCCAGCAAGCTCGTCATCTCTCCCTTCACACTGGCATACTACACATACCAATGCTTTCACAGGTAAGGACCCATCCTGGCCCTGCTTCCTCACCTCTTTCCTATGCTCTTTTTTGGAGCTTGGTACCAATGATTGGATGGTTTGACTGAATGATTTTGGAGGTCTTTTCCAACCTTGGTGATTATATGATTCTGTGTTTAACTGCTGCTGCAACTCTGGGGTGCTCTCACGTGTGGGTGAAGGGTCTCTGCACTCCGAAAGGACTTCTGGCTTGGGGATGCTGGAATGTGCATTAATAGCCCCTAAGCCACTGTGAAGGCAAAGAGAGGTGAGAGCTGAGGGCTCTGACTGCTTAAGCCCAGGGGTGCTGGAGTTTCCTTTTGCTTGGTGTGTTATCTGACCTCTCTTTCTCCTCCTTTGTAGCACAGGCTGGCTAGGCCCTGTGAGCATCTTTGGGTATTTTGTCATTGGGACAATCATTAACAAGGTATTGATGAGCCCAATTGTGTCTAAACTTGTGCAGCAGGAAAAGCTGGAGGGGGATTTCAGGTGAGTCACAGCAGAGTAGCATTTTCACTGCTTTTTGGCAGCTCCTATGAGAGCTGCATTGTAGTCTCCGTTCAGTGCTATGCTTGCAGCTACTTCTCTTGTCCATGACTTGTTGTCAGCTTCTCCCCAGCTCATAGAGACCTACCTGCTCAGGGCTGCCTGACACAGAGCACCAAAAAGGGTGGCTAAAGCTTAAAACACTTTAGCCACCCTTTTTGGTGCTCTGTGTCAGGCAGTGTCCTTGGTACAGTCTCCTGGTTGCTACCACCTGTCTCCTCTGCTAATGCTGTGGTTGTGCTGAATAAAATTGCCCAAGGGGGAAGGGTTGCCTCAGGGCTAAGACAGGCACAGTGAGCAGAATACCAAACAAATATGCTGCTGAGCTGTCCCAGAATGATGTCACCTTGTGCTAAGGCTTGTTTTTCAGTGCCTTTTTGAGCCTGTTGAGTATTTGTAGTGAGAGATGCCTAAGGTCATTGCTCTGACAGGTGCAAGATGAGTACATCTAGCAAGGCTGATGGCTATATAATTCACTGGACTCTTATGCATGATCCTGATAATGTTTTATGGATTGTTCAGGTTCAAGCACATGCAGATTCGTGTCAATGCAGAGCCAGCTGCTTTCTATAGGTAAGTAGAAGAGATCCTGCCAACCTGGGGCATCTTCAGTGTGTGCTTGAACGCCAGAACTGCTGCAGTCTGTGCTTTCTGTCCCCTCCATCCTGCTGCAAGTACAAGATTATAGATCATTTTCTCCCTAGTGCAGTGTTTTCCTTTGCATTCTGTGCAGTCTGCAGAAATGCTTCACAGCAGCTGCAGATGACTAGTTGCTCTCTGCCTCTGTCTAACAGTAGGCCCAACACAGATTTGGTGCTGTCTTGAAGACTGTTCCTGATGTTTTGCCATGATCCTTATAATTTGAAAGATTTTTTGAGGTTTCATTGCATCTTGTCAGGAGGTTCTCTTGGGGGACTTTTTGCAGATTGCTTCTGATCCCATCCTGTTGCTGCTAACCTGCATGTCTTCTGTGTGTGTGCTACGTTTTTGCCTTGCTTTGTTACCTCTTCTTGCTTTTGTAGGTCAGCCTTGTGCCCTGACCCTCCCAGTACAGTACTGCTGTTCTCTGAATTTGCTTGATGCCATTTACATCTGGCTGTAAACTAGAACGACAGTTTCCAGAGCTGTGCGTGCAGTTGGCATCCCAGCAGCAACTTCACACACTGGGATGCCCTGCACTGTATTGAGCTGCTGCCTGGAGCCTTTAGAGTATTTCACCCCACCCTAAAACCCAGCAAAAGGGCCACAGTTTTTCTGGAACATGTGTTGGGGTACCAGGTCAGTGGAAGGAGGTCATTGCTCAACTCTTGTCATGTGTCTGCCTTTGTCCTGCCTGTTGTGCAATCACACTTCTTCCAGGAATTTAGGAAAGCAGAGACTGCCCTATCTATGGACTTTCCTGACTGATATTCATTTGCTTGTTCATGCTGTTGTGACTGAGCATTTCAACTGTTACAGTGATCTCCAAGGTGCTTTGATTCAAAATCACTGATTTTGTAAAAATTAGCATGAAACCTTGATTTAAATAACATCAATCTTGTTTTGCACTGGCAATCTGAATTATTTTTTGTGGATAGTTCGTTCTTAATGGTTGATGCAAGTTTTTTTTAATCAAGAACAACCTCTAGTTACATCCCTTACTTAAGCTGCAGTACTTTTCCTCACAACTTTGTTTTTCATTCGATTTCTAAATGGAAAATGAAATATCAAACTAGAAAATTGTATGTCTTACTTCATAGATAGACAAAAATCCATTTATTATGAAACTGGAGTTTAATTGAATTGCACTAAACCAGACATTTTCATGGTATGAATCTTAACTAAAAACAAGGAAATTTTTAAGAGTTTGCATTCTCAGAATCCTGCAAAAGGAGGGTGTGTGGTGAGTGGCTTGTTTGATTGCCAGGCTTACTTAGTCTATAGAAGCTGTTAAATCTTGTCCTCATGTACCTTCTGAACCACTGATTGTTTTGATGAAGGAAAAACAAAGACTGATCATTGTTACCACTTTTTTTTTATTGTTGTCTTTTGTTGCTTGACCTTTGGCAAACTTACTTTGAAAGAGAATGGGAAGAGAAACTGTAACAAATACAACAACCTCTCCGTATCTGCAAAGAAATAATAGCTACCAAACACTGGTCGTGCACTTGAGACACAAGTTATGGTCCCTAATGCCCAGCCTTTAACTCCCTGTGTCCTTGCTGAGCATTCAATTCATCTGGAGTGAAACACAGAGCTCTGTCTGCATTTTGCCACCTGAGGGCAGCCCAAGCCTTGCAAATTAGAAGGAGCCTCCATACTTTGCTAAGACAGTGAGTTAGAGCCAGGCTGTGCCTCCTCGCTGCCTGCTCGGGGAGTGCAGGGCTGCTGGCAGTGCAGGCAGCAAGGGAATGGGAACTTCGCCACTAGCTCAGGTTGTTGGGGATGCTTTTAGGAAGCTCCTGGGAAAGGAAGGGCTTGGAGGCTGGGGTCATCCATACTGTTGGCTTGCTGTCAGCTCCTGGATTTGCCTCTGCCCTCTGCTTTCTGGCTCCAGATATGTGTAGCAGTACTGTCCTGCTCTTCCAGCCAGGCTTTGCTCCGAAAATGCATGTAACCTTGGATGTGCTTTGCTCAAGGCTCATACATCTCACTGATGGTGTAAAGGACTGTCTCACCTCCTTCAGTGTGGGACAGAAATATCCATGGTCTCTGAAAGAGACCTGCAGGGCTACTCGTTTCAGTCGGAGTTGGTGAAGACATCTTCAGGAAGGAGCTTAGGAGTGTTCAGTTCCATCTCAACAAAGACCTTGGAAACTGCAGTGACAGCCCCTCCTCAGGCCTCAGCTCTAACCCACTGGGCAGCTCCCAGAAGTGATGGTGCAATCTTATTTTACAGGGCCGGGCGAGTGGAGCACATGCGCACTGACCGCAGGCTGCAGAGCCTGTTGCAGACCCAGAGGGAGCTGATAGGCAAGGAACTGTGGCTCTACAGTGAGTGGGGGACCTTGGGTGGTGAACTGGAGCATATGGTAGCTCTTAGATTATGGGAAAGGAGAAGACTCTGTCTATGTGGTTGGAAGCTGTAGGATTTCTTTTCTATAAAGCTTGTCCCTTAATTATAATTGCCTCCTAAAAATTTTCCTCCTCTCATTTTCTCTGGGTCCAGGTTTGGGGGGCTAAGTAGTGTCAAGACAGCTCTTCTTCATTTCTCCTGCATGATGAGCTTCTGAGCAGCACGAGAGAGGGAGAACCCTGAGCACAGGTGTTTCTGTGGTACTTTTGGCAGCTTAAGTCTTTCTACTTGCGTGCTGCAAAGTAGACTTCATGGCCAAGCATCTCAGCCCAGAACTTCCTTTTTGCCCTTTTTCCTGTTTCTCTAGAGCCAGCCAGTCCTCTAAAGAGCAAAAACAAGCAGAAAAAATGGTTTTTGCACACTGGTGGTTCCCAAGCTGTGTCTGAGTGATGTTCCTCCACTCTGGGGCATATCCCAAGGTGCTCTTTTCTTGTATTTTCATCCCAGTGCTTGTGCTGTCCTGTAAGATGGGTTTTTATGCCCAGGTGCATTTTGAAAGGCTGAGACAGGATCTGGGTCTTCCTTTTGAGTGGGCTTATGGGTTGCACTGGGGGCTGGTAGGGAGAGAGGTTCCTACTCCAACTCACTGTCTCCTCTCCATGTGCTTCTGCCCAGTTGGAATCAACACCTTTGACTACCTGGGCAGCATCCTGAGTTACGTGATCATTGCCATTCCTATCTTTTCTGGGGTCTATGGTGACCTGAGTCCAACAGAACTCAGTGCCTTGGTCAGCAAGGTGAGCTACAGATCATATTCCACACTGGGCAGGGGTTGAATTGTGCTGTGTGGGTTGTGCTTACTAACTGTATGGGGATCCCCAGTGCCAGAGGTGAGCCAACACTAAGACTTATGTTTGATTTCATGTGGCCAAACCCTCTTGTGGAGGGTGAGCAGGCACTGAGGATGGAAGTTTTGCATTGGGTTGATGACACGGGGGCTGACTAACCTGCAGCAAGTGACCTTGAGGATAGACCAATCCTGCTCATGGTGACATGAGAATAGGAGCTGTGTGTGATTAAACCGGGGATGAAAGTGCTACCTAACTCATACTTCTGTATGTAAAAAGGGAGATCAGAATGTTTGGGTTTTTGGTGCTAGGCCCACAGAGTGCTGCAGATCTGGGTTATGCCCATGGCTGCTGTCCATGGCCAGTGTTGAGTCTGAGCTTTCTTTTGTTCACCCACTAAGCTGCTGGAGAGGAGCCTTCCCAGCCTGAGTTGTTTCTAGGTACTCAAAAGTGGCTTGTGATGGAGAATACAGAAATAAAAATAGCTAAGTGAGCACTGCAGGCTGAATCAGCCAGCTCTGAGCCATGTTGGGTGCTAGGGCATGGCTGGTGGCATGGATCTGTGTAACTCAGACAAGATGAGTTTACAGACACTTTGCAGACACCATTCCTGAGTGGCAGGAGATGAAGCCTCCAGCCAGAACTGCTGTATGGAGCAGGGAAGTCCTGTTCCATCTGAATATGGCCATTTTTTCCTTCACTCCCCTTCATCCTTCTGGGACTACTGACCCAGCTGGTCTTTTTGGCTGTCTTCTTGCAACAATAGAAGAGGGAGCAAGCTTCCCATGTCAGTGCTGATCCTTGCTTTGGTGTATGATTTTTCCCCAGAATGCCTTCGTTTCCATCTATCTCATCAGCTGCTTCAGCCAGCTTATAGATCTCTCCAGCACTGTGACCGATGTCGCTGGCTACACACACAGGTGAGCTTCTGTGTGGGCAGGTCTCTGCAGGAGAGGTGAGTGTGAGATAGAACTCTGCCCAGGTCTTTGCTAAATACGTAAGAAACACTTGTGAGTGACTATGGACGAGGTTGGCAGTGAGGAGTACTGGAGTTGCCCCTGGCATTCATGGAACCTCTTGTTTGTCTAGGATTGGTGAACTGCAGGAGACCTTGCTGAGCCTTGGCAGAAGAGAAAATGAAAGCTACTCAGAAGCCAAAGCCTGGGACTCAGACAGGTGAGTCTACCCTCAGCAGCATGTTGGCTTGCAGCTTACATGCCAGTGTGTGGGGCTGTCACTGGGTGGAGGTGATCCTCGGAGTTGCAGCCTGTTGTCTGCAGTTGATTGGAACTAGCAGCGCAGTGCTCACTGTAACCTGGGATGTGTGTGGCAAGGCTAATATTACAGAGATGCAGGATGTCTAAGGTGTACGGGAAGGCTCCTGGTCTTTACCAGCCTCAGTACTGTCACTTACCCCCAGATCTCTTTGTCTTTGTGGTGGTCCAGCAGTGAGTCTGGGGAGGACCCAGAGCCAAGGGACACAGCTTTCCTTCTGGAGCAAGTGACACTCTCAGTGCCATCCTCTGGCAAGCTGCTCATCAAGGACCTGAGCCTCAGGATCTCGCAAGGAGACAGCATGATGATCATGGGGAACACTGGCACAGGGAAGACATCTCTACTGAGGGTCCTTGGGGGACTTTGGGAGAGCACACAGGGTAAAGATTGCAAGTTGCCATAGCCTTCATCAATTCAGTCTGTCCTGAGTTTAGAAGTTGGCAGTGAGAAGTCGTGAGGCCAGTGCCATTTGCAGTAGTGAATGTGTCACTGATGCATTTGAGCTGCTCCTTCTCTGAATCACAGACTCTGCTCTGGCTCTCATTGCTTTGCTCTGTTTTAGAAATCCACCTTTTCTGAGATATGTTTGTTATTGCACGGGAGTAGCAGGTAGTTTCAAGCAGGTGCTGCGAGCTTCATATGAGTGTGTCTCTGTGCAGGGAATGTCCAGATGCTGACCTGCTTTGGCCCCCGTGGAGTGGTGTTCCTGCCACAGAGGCCATTCTTCACTGATGGCAGCTTGCGTGAGCAGGTGAGCCTCAGGCCTGTTCCATGGGACAGCTGGCCCCAGCACTGCTGCCTCTTAGCTTGTGCCACTATCATTTTGTCCCTGATGGACTGTGTCCAGCTCCCTCTAACACAACCTCTTTTTATTTGTTAAAACAGGTGATTTATCCTCTGAAGGAGATCTACCCAGTTTCAGGTACATGGAAGCTCATTAAAGCAATTATTAATCCTTGTGGTTTCAGCTCCGTGTTCTGTACCCAGTACAGCTTCTCCTCTACAGTACCCCAACAGGAATGCTCTGCTTTTCCCTGGAAGATTAACTTTCCTATAGGTTTCGATTGGGTTTGCATTCCTTCTGTTTTGAGGAGAACACAATCTCTTTATACAGAGAGGACAGGTTGGCAGTACTCTGCATGTTGTACTGTAACATATGTGATATGTGTTTAAGTACCCTGCTGATTTCTAAACATGCTGCTAGAATACATCTAATCTGTCTGGTACAGCCTGCTTTTTGGAAGCCAGATTTGCCTTTATCTCATTTTCCATACACCTCTGGCTTTCACTGTTCCTCGTTTTCAGCTGAGGTCTCATGACCTTACACGCTGTCAAGGTCAGATCGTGTGGATCCTTTCCCTTCCCTGCCCACTTCCCAAGCCAAATCACACCTCTGATTTTAAGCTGCTACATCTTACAGATGTCCAAGTTTAAGTTTCTGTCAGAGTGAAGCCTGGACCTTTGTATTCTGGGTCTGTCTATCTATGCCAAGCCTCAGGTGTATCTGTGGAGCCCAGCCATATTCTGGTGTGCTGCTCACAGACATGGCTTAAGGTGGATCAGTCTTTGGGAGCCCTCTGTGCGCCAAAGCTCAGGACTTGATACAGTTAAGTGATTGAGTCAGCTATGCTGGACCTCAAGAGCTTCTCTAAACCTTCCCTCTCGTCTGACCAATTCCTCCTTGTAGCAATGGTCTTGTTTCCTGTACTTACACACTTTCTCCCCTAGGATCTGCAGATGATGAGAGAATTGTGCAATTCCTAGAGCTGGCAGGGCTGGTGAGTCCCTAGTGGCATTGCTGCCTTCTTGACTGATGCTACCAGAGAGGGAAGAAAGAATGAGGTATTGTGACAGCACAGCATGACCACATGCTGGACGCAGGCAGGGAATGGTCTGTAGCTGTCCATGTCCCATGGACTGTCCGTGGGAACAGGCAGAGCAGCGCCTTCAGTTCAAGTGGGAGAAGAAAGGGTAGAAGGAAGAAGATGGTAATTCTTAGGGCTGTGTCCCCTCTGGGCTGGCAGGGTTGGGGCTGTGTTCACAAGTCTGCTGTGCTCTCTGCAGACTGATTTGCTGGCAAGGGCTGGCGGACTGGACAAGCAGGTGGACTGGAACTGGTAAGACTGCTCACTGTTTGTGTGAATTTATATGTTCCCTCTGGTTGGGGAGCTTCTAAGCAGTTGCTGCTGGTCTTAGGAACATCTCGTGTGTGAACTTGTGTCTTGTGGGTGGTATGCAGTACGCAGGGCTGAAGGAATTATGCCCCAAGCATCAATTTCCACATCAGCAACAATGCTGCTCTGCAGGAAAGTGACTGTGCACAGGGGTGCAGAGCCAGTGCCAACATGGAGGGGGAGCACAGGGGCAGTTGTTTGCTGGGGTCTCCAAAGTCAGCAGCCATAAATTTATTCACAAACAAGATGTTTTTTTAAGGGAGATTTTTTTAATTTTGGCCCTGCTGCAGGTATGATGTGCTGTCCCCAGGGGAGATGCAGAGGCTCTCGTTCGCACGGCTCTTCTATCTTCAGCCAAGATATGCGGGTGAGTGAGCGACTACAGAAGAGAGGCAGGAACTTTGGCACAAACAAAAGCTGGTACAGAGGCAGCTCATAGCGTGCTTGGCCATAGTGGTGATGTTAGATAGTATAGCACACAGGATTCAGAGGTAAAAACGTTTCTTTCTCTGCATGGCATGGAACAAAGCAGCTCATATTTGCAGATGGTTCCTAATTCCTTTACATGTTTAAATGGCTAATAGCTGCTGAGGGCTGTTGAAAGAGTTGTCGGGGCCAAGGTAGATGTGGGTGAACAGAGCCACATTAGCAGCAAAAGCCATCTTTAAGTCCTGCTCTTCTTCTGAAGTCTACAGCACTGCTCAGTGCGGGGACTCATGGATTAGAAACTAAAAGCTGTAGAAGATTATGTAAAATAAATAGAATTCATTTGTTCTGGTCTGTAGTATTTACCCTTAACTGACAAGGAGCTGCCTCAGTCCATCATGGCTGCTGCATGTGGGCCCTTGGCCAGGCACAGTGGTGTGCAGTCTGTTTTTGGAAGGCAACACTTTGGCTATCACAATAGTGAGGGCAGTGCAGCAGTGTGCAGCTTTTAAGGAAGATGAATGAGGCAAATGGTGTTGTTTGGGTGGACTTGAAGGCTTAGGGGAGCCTTTCCATATGGCTGGCACCAGTTGCGTCAAAGTTGAGGTCATTAAGCTTCCTCCTCACTTGCCTTCTGCAAATGCTCTTGGTGAGCTACACTTAATATGGGAAATGCTCTCAGCAGTTGCTGCTCTGTTGCCTAGAAGACGATGACAAGCTGGGAGGGGAGGGATGTGTGGAGCTTACAGCTTGTCTCTCAGTGCTAGATGAAGCCACTAGTGCTCTGACAGAAGAGGTGGAACATGACCTATACCGTGTGTGCCTTCAGCTGGGCATGACTTTGATCAGCGTGGGACACAGGGCCAGCCTGGAGAAGGTGAGATAGTGAGCAGCACTCCATGCCCTGATTTCCTCACCTTGCCCAAAGGCATCTCTGGTGAGAGAGAAGCAAAAGGCTGGAGAACTGCATTACAGGAGGACATGCCCTCACAGAGGTAACTCACACTTGTTATGGCATTGAATTGCAGTTCCACAGCTGGATTTTGAAACTTCACGGAGGGGGAAAATGGGAACTCACTCGATGTGAGAAGATGAAGAGGCCTCCATCCTGGGAAGAATGACAAAAAACATGTCCTAATCTGGCTAGCTGCAGAAACTACACACACGTGGAAGAGCTGCAGAATTCTCAGCAAGAGATTTGGTTGGTGCAAGCCCAATTATGGAATTTGCTGATGGACATAGGGCTAAGTCTAAACTTATACCAGGAGCAGACATGTCCATCCAATCCTTCTCTCAGCCTCCTTGTTCCTCTCTGCCACTGACAAGAGAAGGGGTTGGGCTGCTAGGTTGCCAAAAACAAACAAACAAAAAAAAAAACAGACTGCCTCATGGCATCAAAGATGCAGCAGTGTGATGCTAGGATAGAACGTGATGTTCTTATGTCTGTGCCTTGCTGGCAGCTCTGCCTCTGGTGCTACAGAATTGGCTTCTGAGCCTCTGGCTTCCCAGGCAGCAGGTAAGGGATGCATTGTAATAGGAGAAAAAGACTAGCACAAAAAAAGAATGTGGCTTTTATCTGCTTAAGACACACAATAACAGATCAAATAAACATTTTTGTATTAAAATCTGGGGTCAGCTATCCAAGGATGTTTCTGGAGAAGAACCAGTATGTGTGAACCAGTATGCGTTAACCAGATTTCTGCCTCTTTTTCCTTTTACTCTTTACTTTGGAGGAGTTATGTATTGACAGTGCTCTTGGACTAGACAAGTGATTAAGAGCAAAGCAGGGATAGGAATAATACACCTACCCATGGCTGGTCAGTTGCTTTCTCCAAAGCTACTGCAAGGCACAAGGAACTCCAAGGAAGGATTTTGGTCCTCTTCTTCAGGAGCAAACAGAGCTTCCTCCTTACTGTTCCGCCTGTTCTCTCCTGTCTCCTTTGTGTGTATGGAGGCAGAACTCTTGAGGGTCTCTCAGACTGCACTGGAAGTACAGTCTGAACACTTACTGGGCAGCAGCTGCTCAGTGACATTTCTGGACCTGACTCTAGTTCTGTAGTGAAGGAGCTGGAGGTGGCTGCTGGAAGAGCCATACTAGCAGTTCTTCTGCCCCTCCAGAAGGCGCTTGTGTCCCTCTATGATCTGCTGCACAGCTTCACGGTCATCTAGGGTGGTTAGGTCCCCAAGCTCACCAGCTTTGTTCTCAACAATCTTCCTTAGCACTCGTCGCATAATCTTCCCAGAGCGCGTCTTGGGCAGCCGGTGTGTGACCTGAGCAGGGAGGAGTAGAGTTGATAGCCAAGAGAAAGGGGGTAGCCAGGCTGCAGAGGTGGGTCCTGGTCAGCCTGAAGGAGTTACCTGAATGTACTCTGGAACCGCATACTTAGCAATCTTCTTGGAGATCAGCTCCTGTAGCTCAGCAGCAAGAGCTTCCTCTGTGTATTTGCTGTCCTTCTTCAGCACAATGAACACGTAGGCTCCTGGCAGAAGGACCACTGTTACAGACCACCATGTGCAGTGTGGTCCCACAAGGCTGCATGGGTAAGGTACCTCTGTGCTGCCTGCCCCAGGTGATCTGTAGCCTGAGCTGTGTAAATGCTTTTGGCTGTGATACTATTTCCTTACACAAAGCCAAACTGGCCTTGCATGAAGGCTCTGATAACTGCCGGGGATTCCCAGTAATATGCTGTGCCATAGGGGTTGGCGTGGCATTTCAGGAAAGCATGCATCTCACCTTCTCCCTTGATCTCATGTGGGTAGCCGATCACAGCAGACTCTGCCACTGCCACATGGTGGTTCTGAAACAGAACAGGGGTGGAGTTCATAGCTGCTGTCCAGGAATTCCCCTGATCCCTCCACTGCAGTCAGCAGTGACACGGAAACAGGGAAGAACCTCTGATGACCTTTGCTCCATCTTCTCCTTGCTTCAGTAGGTCTGCAAACTTATCTCCCCCTACTCCAGCTGCTTTAAGCCTGCAGGTCTTCAAGGTCCCACTTGTGTGCCTCCAAGGCTGCTCCACCAGTTCCCACAATTTTTATATAGTTGCTATAGTTGACTTATAGTTGCTTCAAGAAACGTGCTTGGCTGCTATTTTGGGATTCATCCCCTCAGAGCACGAGACTTACCAGCCTCTGCTACAGAGAGAAGGGAGATGGAGCATGGGACCAGCAGAGCTCAATGCCTCAAGCCAAACGAGACCAATTAAATGGATCTGGCAGAGGGGAAAGCTTAGTGCTGGGCTTCATGCAACTATGGCATACATACTCAGGAGCATCCTTAAGGGGAAGAAAAGGCCTAACTAACCCTTGCTAAGTGAGCATTGCCAGGCCTGCAGCCTTACATTTAGAAGAGTCTGAGTCAGGAGGAGAACAGGGAAGTGGAAGAGAGGCAGTGTTCCCACAGGCAGCAGTGGTCCAAAACTCCTCTCAGTGGCTCCAGCAGCACCATGGTTCAGGTTTGGTGTTTCAGAGGCTTTCCTCAGCACCACCACTGCAGCTCCACCACCCCTGGGACAGCTTTACTTCCTCTTACCACAATGTCCTCCACCTCTGCAGTGCCCAGCCGGTGCCCACTGATGTTAATGATGTCATCCAGCCGTCCCGTCAGCTGGTAATAGCCTTCACTAGTGCGATACACACCATCCCCAGTGAAGAAGAACCCTGCAGAAGCCAGAACCGTGCTGTAGTTTCTTGTTACAGCAAGAATGAGCTGTTAGCCAGTAGCATTCCTACTTTGACAACTTCTTTGTCAGTACCAGGTCTTATGGTCTCTACTCCTTTCTCTCAAGTGCTCAGGGAGAAGATAGGGACCTTCTCTGTCATCCTTCTGCCTGTCTCAGTACCTGCTCCATCATCAGGCTCTTGCCCTAATTCTGCAGTATGTTGGCTAAAGATCCACTTTTCTCATCCCTACAAGCCAGGAAGACCTTGATGGTGTGCAGGTGCTTGTGCAGCTGGTTCTCTCTTTTGCTTAGGCCTGCTCAATGCCTCTGGGTGAGGATCAGCAGCTGGCAGGATTTGCAGGAGGAAAGCATCAAGAGGTGATAGTGAGGATTTAGGAGGCAGAAGGAAAAATAAAGTCCTAAAAGAGCCTGGGATCAAATAGTGGAGTGAGGGAAAAGACCCATTCCCATGGTGATGCTGAGCTCTCTGTCATGGGGAAATGCCAAAAGTCTGTGGAACAGCAAAGCAGCAAAAACAGCTTTCCCTAGTCCCCATGTAGAAAACTAGTAATCAGACTGAAGTACACTCCACCAATCACCTCCTCAAGGACTTGTGTATTTCTCTTACCTGGATAAGGAGCCAGATAGGTTTCCACAAACCTCTTATGGTCTTTATAAATGGTTCGTGCCATACCCGGCCAGGCTTGTGAGATGCAAAGGGCTCCAGAGACATTATTTTCCAAAAGGACATTTCCCTGTAAAACAGTTACATCTTAGTAACCACAGAGAGAGAAATCAGGTTGTTCAACCATTGCTTGTTTTTAATACTGCCATAATAACCCCATAGGGGAAATACAGGGAAGACAGTGAGGAGAGTCCTGTGCCCCAGCTCCAAGGGACAAGCCAAGCCTCTTCCTGCACTCATCTCCAACCATCTGCCCACTGCACTGGGCTGCAGCCCCCACCAGGGAGGTTATCTGTCCCTGCACAGCTACTTCAGCAGGTTTTGAGCAAGGAAGTCTAAGCAGAGCCCGCCTTGTCAGAACACAGGGCTAGGAAACAGCTTCAATTCCATGCTGCTTGGAAGAGGTTGCCACCAGCTTCACCATTAACACCTTTTCAGTAAAGAACTGATTTAGCAGAGGTGAGAGGAATGATGTGCTTACACATCTCTTTTCAAGAAGTACAGGCTATAGGCAAGCACAAGAAAACGAGCTGAATTGGCAGCTGGGCTGAAGGCTATAAATGTACCTTATCATCCAGTACAGAGGGACTGATGCCAAAAAAAGGTCTCATGGCCATGCCTGGAAGGATTTCATCTCCAGGGTTAGAAGGACGGGGTGAGATACAGATGCCTCCTGTTTCTGAAGGAAAAAAAAAACACCAAAAAACACCAAAAAACCCTCTGTAATGCATATCAAAGCCAGAGAAAGAGGAAAGCCAGAGAATACTGTTTGAACATCAGCCTTTGCCCTGTATCTCAGTGTAGCCTGCCAGCTACAGGCTGGGTCAGGGTTTCCCAGTAGCTGAGGAAGGCTCTCTGCACATTTAGTTCATCTGAGGTCAGATCCCTTTGGTCATCTCCCCCATGTTTCTCTGGGTTTGCTTTAATCTCTATCATGTTTAAATCTTGATTATGTTTTGGTGTCCATGACCCCTTTTTTCAAGGGGTTGCTTGTACAACCATGTCAGTAATCACTGTTCCCATGTAGCCAACAAAACAGCAGGTCACTCTTAAAACCTAGCAGAAGTGAAGCTGGCCATGCCTGTAGCCAGGGCCAATATACATCTTACCTGTTTGCCACCATGTGTCCACAACAGGGCACCGTGTTTCACCCACCACACGGAAGTACCACTCCCATGCCTCCTTGTTTATGGGTTCACCCACTGCAAGGGGTCAGAAAACAGGACAGAGCCTGGTTAAGGTCAAAATCGCAGCTTCCTAGGTGCAGCTCACAGAGCCACCCCCAGACTATGTGGGTTCTCCACCTCCTGCCAGTCCAGCCCATGCCATCAGTGCTCACCTGAGCCAAGAACTTTGAGAGAGGAGCGGTCATATTTCTTCACCCATTCATCACCATATCTCAGGAGCAAGCGGATGGCAGTAGGTGCCCCATAAAACTGATTAATTTTTAACCTCTCCACTGTTTCCCAGTAGCGTCCTGGAACACAAACAGAGCCACTAACCACTTGCTCACGTCCCCCAGCTTCAGACTGAGGGAGAGAAGGTGAGAACAAGCGTTCTCCAACCCTCAGCCAAACTCCCATGAGCTGGCACCAAGGCCATCAGCCTGCTTGCCTGCTATGGATCTTGCAGGTGGCTGCGCTACATCCCAACAACACTTCTCACTCACCAGGGTTGGGATGAACAGGAGTGCTCTCAAAAAGGACTGTGGTGCCGCCATTGCAGAGGGGGCCATAGACAACGTAACTGTGCCCTGTGATCCAGCCAATGTCTGCCACGCAGCCAAAGACATCCCTGTCCTGGTAGTCAAACACATACTGCAACATGAAGGAGAGACAATGAGGGGTGTGACCTAGAGGCAGGATCTCCCTGGGAAAGGGGCACAAGCTCTAGTTTTAGTGTCCTTCTGCCTTCCCACCACCCCAACATGTTAGCCAAGGCTGAATAAAGCATTCTGCAGCAGCAAAACTTCCTGTGTGAGAATGGTCCCTCCACACCTCAGGGGGAGGGATCACAGGAAGAGGGGACAACTGGCTGCAAACTGGAGCAGTAGGAAATGAGACAAGCCCGGTGGAGGGCAGAACTGAAAACCAGACTGGCAGCAGCACATCATCCTTCATTTTGTTTGCTCAGCACCAGGAACACAGGCTGACAGCTCCTTGTATGGGACAGCTGGAAGCTGGGTTTGCCAGGGCCTCAGGCACTGCAGAGGGCTTGTAATGGAAACTTTCCTGCCTTCAAATGTTTTTTTTTTTTTTTTTAAATCAGTCAGTAACAACAGTCTGTCCCATTCAACTGAGCGGTAATTCACACCAATCCTGTGTCATGGTTTCCAGCATTCCTGAGTGCTAACATGGGCACATGCAGCTTGCTCCCTGCTTTTCCACCCTAGAACAGCAGCAAGGCCGAGCAACACACCCAGTGATTTGATCTAGGTTGAGGCAGTAAAAAGAAAGAGGAAAAATCAAGATGGCAGCTTGGAGGAGTATGTATTCAGGAGTCCCAGTGCAGGAGAACATGTTGCTGTTCTTCTCTACTTGTATGTGGTTGTGCCAGGCTGCTATCCTGCTTTGCTCTGGATAAAGATGAGCTCATCGAGCAAAAAGGTGATACATCTATTCCCTACACTGCCTATGAATAGCTGGCTCATGAGCACTGTGTGCATAGGATTCATTACCTTGTGTGTGAGAGCAGCAAACAGGAGGTAGCCAGCCTGGGAATGAACCAGGCCCTTGGGCTTGCCTGTACTGCCAGATGTGTAGAGAAGGAACAACATGTCTTCACTGTCCATGGCAACAGGCTCACAGTATGCATCCTCCTTCTTCATCTCCTGCAGGAGTCAGCACAGCAGTCCCCACTCAGGGTCTTACAGACTCCCCGAGCTCTTTCACAGGTCCCCAAGCCTTTCTCTGCCACCCACACCACCCATTCCCACCACTCCATCTTTCCTTCCCTCTGCATCTCCTCTCCCCTTCCTCCTGAGCCTGAACTCCCTTGCCTTGCGGAGCTGGCAGACGCTTTCCTCCATCAGAGCGGACTTGCTGAGTAAGAGGCAGCTATTTTTACACAGCCACTTTTCTGCCCAGCACAAGAGCCTTCCAGAAATCTTTTTGAGTACAAATTGCTTTCAGAACTAATGAGCAAAGGCTGTACAATGCCTGCCCAACAGTTCAGTTGCTGCAGGAAGCTACCAATTACTTCTGGGAAAGTCCTGAACTCACATGCAGCTGCATTGCTGTAGGTCAGTGATCCCTCTTTGCTTCAAGATCCACTCTTCCCACCCTTCTCTGATCCCAGCATCTGGGCAATACCCATAGGAGTGGCAGGAGCCCTGGGCAGATCCTCACCTCCTCCAGCAGAACATCCAAGGCTGTCATGGGAAGCTGGCTGTCCGTCCTCATGGACACAAGGACACGTTTCACTCCTGGGCACTGCTTCACAGCCTGGTCCACTGTTTTCTTCAGCTCCACAACCTTGCCACCTCTCAGCCCCTGGTTCACTGTGATCACCGTCTCCGACTGGGCTGCAGAAGAGCCACATAATTACCTGTGCCTCTTCCACACAGCGCACACCAGTCTATCTGCCAAGCACCTTTCCCATGGGCTGAAAGACACTCAATGAGCCCCCTGCCATTTTCCTGGAGTGCTGCTGCCTGCTCTGTTGCCATGCAGCACAACAGGACACCCCCCATCAGCACAGATCCATAGCAAGTCTGCACCTCGGCCAAGCTCATTCCCCTAAGCCCCCAGCTGCCAAACCAACAAGCTCGATGGCGTTCCCTGATGGCAATGCTGGATGTATCCCTGTTCCCCATTAGCTCTTACCATCCCGGATCCTGTCTGCCAGGGACTCTGCACTGAACCCAGCAAACACCACGGCATGCACAGCCCCTATTCGGGCACAGGCCAGCATGCTGGCTACTGCCAATGGGCACGGAGGCATGTAGATTGTCACCCTGTCACCTGGTTTCACCCCCTGCCGTTTCAAGGTGTTGCTCAGGCGGCACGTCAGCTCCAGCAGCTCCCTGCCCAAAAAAGCAATGCATAATTAGGGACTTTCTTGCAAATCCGCCTCATATGCACAGGGTTGGGGGTGCCCCAGCCTCCCAAGTCTCTAAAGCCACAGGTCTGCACTTCATCCCTCAGCACCCTGTGTGGGAAGTCCTTGTAAGTCCTTTTACAGCTGTAAAATGGCAGTGGGAAGGAAGTAGGAGACCCCAGAGACAGGCTGTTATTTATTGCAAAGAAATTAACCAGAAGGGTCTGTGTGCAGAGCCTGGCACTGCCACTAACGGCAGTAGAAGCCAGCCCTGGATCCAGTAATGGCCACTAGTAATCCCTATGGCTCAGCCAGTCCATTATGCCTCTACTGACTTTTCCAATGACAAGCTACATATTTCTCACCAGTCCCTACAACAATGGGAGTGACACACTCTGCCCTGCAAAGCCAGGGGCTTGCAAGAGGAGTCATATCTTCCCCCAGCAAATAAAAATGGGCCCTTTGCTCAGTTATAGATGGGAAAGTCAAATCCTCCAGAGCTCTGTCTACTAGTGAGAACAACAGCTGTAGGAAACTGTGAGCAAAACAATGCCTCTGCCTGAAACAAGAGCTTGGCTGTCAGTGACTCATTTCATAGAAGGTCTCTCCATGAAAGGAGGTTGGCAAACCCTGCCAGCCCAGCCTTCCCTGCAGAGTATTCATCTCAGTCACCAGAAACCTTGGCAGGGATCCCATAGGGATGACCAGGAGACAGGCTGATGCCTTAGAGTAGCACAGGCAGGTCAGCAGCCCCCATGCTGGTGATCCAATTATGGGAAGAGATGCTGTGTCCTCTTGCAGGACACACACATCTGTGAAGCAGACCTTTGCAGTGTGTGCATGTCTCACATATGCTCAAGAGGTATGCACTGACCTGTATGTGACCCGCACCTCCTCTCCTGGTTCATCTTTCTCCCAAATTAAGGCCACTTTGTCCGGGGCTACATGGACATGTCGGTCCAAGCAGTTCACTGGAAAAGATGACCCAGTATCACTTCCTGCTCCCAGTGGCACAGCCTCTGCAGGTACCAGCTGGCAGGTCACAGGCACCCTAGCCTGTTGCACTCCTCAGTGTCCCAGTGCACATTAATCTCCACTATCGACATTCCTCTTAACCACAACCTAACACAGCCTGGTGCAGGAATTGCCTTAAATCCCTTGAAGGTCACATCCATAGTGCCAGCTGTGGGCCTCTGAAGGCCTGGTAAACATTAACTTAGCCACATTTCACTGTGGAGGCAGTAGCAAGGACAGAATGGTGGTCATCTTTATAGCAGCCGTGCTCCTAAATAACAAACGTAGGATGAGGAGAAAATCTGTGCATGAAGATTGCAGAGTGCAAGACAAAGCAGAGCCATTCATGCATAGCACCAGCCTCTCTGGGGCACTGAGGCATTCAGCCTTTGGCTACAGTTCTTTTAGGAAGTTTCTTGCACCTCGGCTATAGCATACTCATCAGAAACCTTGTTACATTCCGTGTTTTCCTTTCTTAGATTACCTGCTACTGAGGCCATGGGATGATGCAACAGCCTATCTGCATTTAAAAATACCTTTTTCTCCTGAACACTTGTAGCTTTGCGGAAGGTAAAGAAGCAAACCAACCACTCCCCTAGGAGTGGGAACAGGAAAATCTCCTGCTCCTCTGCCCAAATAAGCCTCGTAAGACCTACTTTTGGAAAGTTTTGTTGTACTCTTTTTTTGAGCTCTGGGACCAACAGTAGTGCAAGCAGGAACACGGTGCCACCGGTCCCTTCTTTTCCTCTAGTAGCACCCTTTTGTAGGGAAAAGCATCCCATGATTATGAGGGCCAATGGGACTTTTGGTGGAATTCCATCACTCTAGCACATTTTGCTTCTGGGGCCACAGCGCTTCACAGGATGGTGTCTACAGACACTTACAATCACAGAATCACTTAAGCTGGAAAAGACCCTTGAGATTATCAGTTCCAGCCATCAACCTGATATTACCAAGTTCACCACTTAATCACATCCCTAAGTGCCACATCCACACATCTCTTAAATATCTCCAGGGACAGTAGTCCCCTGACTTCCCTGGGCAGCCCAGTCCAGTGTCTACAGAATTCTTCCTGCTATCCATCCCATACCTCCCCTGGCACAGCTTGGTGCCATCACTGGCCTCCTGTGAGCTAAAGATCAAAAGAACTCGCCCAGTACACAGAGCAGGCAGAGAGCTCCCTCCCATAAGACAATATGCAGGCAGGCTTTCCCCCCACCCCCTATCTCCTGGGTAGGGTAGGAAGCACCCTCCCTCCCCTCTACAACCTCAGCCCATCTGTGAGGCATTAGGTCCCCTCACCTGCCACGTTGAGCTGCCCCCCCAGGAACCAGGCAGCTCGGCCCTGGCGCAGATCACAGTCCTGGACAGAGTGGAAGGGGGTGATCCAGGAGAGCCGGCTCCTTGCCAGTGCTCCCCAGAAGGCATCCCCCTGCTCCACCGATGTCTTGTACAAGCCCTGGTGATCCTGAGCTTCAGGGAAGGAGGCAGCTTCTGGCATGTAGGCAGTGAGAGGGCCCTGGCTCCAGGACCGAGCACTCACCAACCCACAGAGACATCTGGAAGCCCAAGGAAAAGCTCTGGGGCAGCAAGCCCTAGTCAGCAGCCAGGCCATAGTCACAGTGCAGCAGATGAGTTTCAACTTCTTCCTAAGGAGATACGTAGTAGAGCCCTGGCAAGTTCCACCCTTATGGGAGCTAAGACCCAGGCAGAGCCCCCTGTCCTGGGAGCCCAGGGCACCCCTTGTCCCATACACCACCTCACTGTTGGAACAGCACAGGGAAAGAAACCCAATCCCTATAAACAGAGAGGAAGGGGTGGGTTTTATAACTATTTGACTGAAAATAACCTTCATGCTAATCTGACTCCTGCTGGCCTTCCCTGGATAGCAGCCAGCTGCAGCGCGTGCTCGGGCTGCCCCTGGAAACAGGTGACGGGCCAGGCTGCCCCAGATGCTTCTCAGGTTTATCTCCTGCAGCTGTCACCTGGATGAGATACCCCATCCATCTCCTGCTGGGCACACACCCTTTCTCCACGAAGCTGGGCTGGGCTCTCCATCTCTTCTAAATGCATTAGAACAGCTTGTAGCAAAACTAATCGAGGTCTTGGTGGAGCAGGAGGCAGGCTTGGGTGAAATACTGCAGCCCATCTCCTCACTCTGAGATCCCCAGCACCTGTGTAGTGGAGCGAAGCTGCTCCTGCCTCATTACAGCTTTCTTCTGCCCTTCTTTCCTTTGGGTCCAGAACCTCTCTGTGCTGCTTGGAGCTCACTGAAGTATTTCTGGGTAAGGTCTGAAACCTCACCCCTCTCAGCTCTGGCTGAATTCATTTTCCTTGAAAAAGAGACCAGACTCACACACCGTATTCCAGTTTAGTTTTATTCTTGTACATATCTTTACAGAAAATGGCACATAAATCACAGGTTCTGAATGACTAGAAGTTATTACAGCTCCATATCTCAAACACCTCAATACTGAATTCTTTTCTCACTGTATGTACATTATTTACACACCATGGGCTATAATCTAACACGTCAAACAAACGGGGGACAAAGACAGATGGGGCTGGATGGAAGGGGTTAATTCTGACAGAATTAAAACAGCAGCTCTGGGGAGAGGTGCCTGACTGGGACAGAAGGGTGATATCAGCACAGGATGCTGTGAAGAATAGTGGGTTTGGCTGCATGGGTCTGCGTGCACATGTGGGGTCAGTGAGGAGACTTATGTACACATTACAGTGTGTGCCAGGGCTGCGTCTGCATGGCTGTCATTCCCTTCAGGGCTCAGAAAGAGAGCGGGGCAAATTTACTTCAATAAATACCTTGGGAAAATGTCTTGTCTGAGAGGGCTTAGCTGTGCGTGGCACTGGCCTCCGAGTGCGTGTGGGGAAGATGACAGTGTAGGCTGGGGTCACTGGAGGCGTGAGCTGGGAATGAGGCATGGTGTCTGCAAGCTAAACCTGCATTTCCTCACATAATGGAGGCAGAAATCAGCCCCTCCAAACCTGCAGCCCTGTCCCAGCAGCTATCAGTGCTGAGCTGGGAGAGCCGTATAGCAGAGGCTCAGCATTTCACACACACAGGGCCATGGACTTATCATACCAGGGGCAGTGGGGTCCCCTGGGGTGTGGAACGCAGCGGAATGCAATGTGAGGTGAAGGGGAACTGGGCTTCACTGGCCTGGAGGGGGCTGGATGGGGCCTTACGCTAGACCCAGACCCACAACCAGAGGGACCTGGAGCTGCAACCTGCCCTGGGGTGGCGATGGAGATGGGAATGGGCCGGGGAAAGGAAACCCCTAGGAGTGGAGGAGTGAAGGATAGGGCTGTGCATCAGGGGAGCAGGCTGGGGGCACCCCTGGGTAGCCCCACATGAAGAAACCAGGGTCCCACACCCTGGGTGAGTGCAGCCAGGAGGCCTGGCCATCAGAGGGGGCTGTGACCCCCAGAGGGCACAGTATCTGTCAGGGCTGGCTTCCGCAGCCTGTTTCCCTAGATCAGCTTCTCCTCCTTCTGTGATGCACTGGACTTCTCGGTCTGCCTCTCATCCTCTGCCACCTCCTCCCCTTTCTCCAGCTTCCTCGGGGTGTCCCCCGCAATGGTCCCCAGGACTTTGGTGCTGTGCTCCTGAGCTTTGGCCCTGAGGGCAGCAATGCTGTTTTCTCTCAGTTCCTCCTGGGAAATGGCGGTTTTGGGATCCGAGCCCCTCTCTTCCTTGTCACCCTTGTCAAGCTTGGGCAGGGCCTGGCGCTCCACCTCCGTCTTCCTCCCCGCCTCAGCCGCTGCTTCCAGAGACTTTTTGTGCATCCCTAAAAAGAATTGTTGGTATTCGGGTTTAGAAAAGCGCCTGGGCATGGGAAAGCCATCTTGAACTGAAAACAGCAAAGATAAAGAGAGGCCAGAATTAAGGAAAAGCAGAAACCCTTGCTTCAAACAGCAGTCATGGCTCGCCAGGCACTCTGGCCGCGCGCAAGTGCAGCCCTGGCTCAGTCGGGATGAGGGTCTTAGACACGAGGCCTGGGTCCCTGGGGTCATTTGCTATTTGGATCAGGGGAGGTTTCCCTGCCTTTCCCTATCAGTTCCTCATACAACCCACCCTTGCCTCCTCAGATTCATGCAGACAGAAGGACAGCCCACTGATATGATGCCCACAATCAGTTTTGGGACAAAACCAGCTTGGAAGTTCAGAAAGCAGGAAACAAAGAGCAGGAGAACATTAGGGTAACCACTACATCCACTATCCCTCCTCCACAGCAAACAAAGCAAAACAGGGCAGCAGTCCAGCTTTGTTGGATGCCCAGAGGAAGGGAAGTGGGATGAGTGCAAGAGAGTCTTGGCACTCTGTACAACTTTGCAGGGATCCTGAGCAAGCTGGAGTTCCATCAAGTTTTCTCCTCACACCCCTCTTCATCCTGACCTCCTTGCCACCCCTGTGAGGCTAGTTGCTCTCTTACCCAGGAGCCATGGGGCACAGGATTCCATGATGCCGTCCTTGGCTGACTTGAGGATGGACTCAGGCAGTGGGATGGAATGACGCACCATGGCTCCATAGAGTCCGTACTCGGCCATCACGCTGCTCCGGCCCCAGCACTTCTCTCGCTTCCGCCACTTAGCCCGGCGATTCTGGAACCAGACCTGGAGTGGAGGATAGAGAGAGATGTGAGCATCAAGGGCAGGAGATGTGATGTCCCATCCCCGCACACGTGTGCTTGTGCAAGAGGATGAAGATAGGCACGTGTACACCTTCCCAAGAGCCTCATACAACAGCCGCTGGGTATTTCTCTCCCTCCTCCTTGCAGGAACAACAAGGGCCAAGCATGAGAGCAGGTCCCATCCCTCCCTGCAGGATGTAATTAATTTGCCATTGCACTGTCTTTTTTCCAGCAGAGTTTGGCTCTCGTGTCTGGGATTTGCTTTCATTATTTACTGGGTGCCTGAGCTGCAGCAAGGGGCTGTGTGCTGCGGTGCCACAGAGACAGCAGAGCTGGGGGAGATGCTCTGGATAGGCAGGAGAAGGGGGAGCTGATCTGTGTCGCTTGCCTTGAATTCCCTGTTTGAAAAGACCCACATCTTCTCAGAAAATTGGCAGAATAATCTCCGAGCTGTGACCTGGGGGGCAGCAAGCAGAGACGCGGGCGGAGGCAGGGGTGGCTCGCAGAAATCTATTAGTGCTCGCTCTCCGATTTCCATCCCTCTTGTCTTGCCTGCCCTCCTCCCTCCCCACAACCCCTCCCTTCCCGCAGAGCGGAGGCATCAGCTTTAGATGAAAAATTGCTCGAGGTCTATTCAGAAGGAGGCAAAGGAAGAGTCAGCCCCAGGGGCAGCCCAGGCCTGATTGAAAAATAAGTTAATTTCAGTTTGAATCGATGGGCCTCAGGCACTGAAATATCACGGGAAATTAAAGCAGCAGGTCCCTGGGGAACCACGCCATTGACCTGCACTAATTAATGCCATGGAGTTACCAGTCGCCTCTCCAAAAGGCAGCCCATCCCTCCCTGTGGACACCCCAAACACCTCCTCATTTAACTAATTAGACTCACAGAAAATTGGGTGTTAATTTGTTTAGGATTTTTTTTTCCTCCTATTTTTTCCCTCCCTTTCCCGGAAAGTACGTGGCAGAATGGAAATGAATGGCGGGGTCTCGCTGGCAGATGGATGCTCGGGGTCACTCCGCAATCTTCTCCGACTTGATTGCTTGATTAGGTCGTTAGCACATTAAAAAAAAAAATTGCTTGCCGTCTGGCGCTGGCCTGATGAGTGGGATGAGGCGGGAATCGCCTGGGTAATTTATCTTTTTATACTGCAAAGAATTTGATTTCAATCTGCAGATATATGGAGGTGCCTTTGACACCTGTTTAACATTACAGAGCTGACAGCTTAACCCTCTGTTGCCTCAGCTGTGGGGGAGCATGGGCTGCAGGGGAGAGTACAGAGGGCTCTGAGACCCCCGGCCCGTGGGGACAGTGAGACCTATGTCTGGATGCAGCCTTGCCAGGCCCCTTCAGAGCACAGTGAGCTCACCTCTTTCACCTGCCTGCCCAGAAGAGACGGCACAGCATCCTCTGCAGGGATGGAGGACATGGGCTTGGCAGCTGTGATCCCAGGATCCCAGTTTCTCCTGGCGAAGACCCCCTGTGCCCAGCAGAGGGGTTGTTACAACCACGATGCTTCCTGAAGCATGACAAGCCAGCATCTCCTCTGCAAAATCCAGAGGACAGCAACAGCACCTGCCAATCTGCCTTGGTCTGGAGCTGAAGTGACACCTCTCCATGTACCCAAAACGGCTTGCACAAATGTTCACTGGTATTTTCAGCCAAGCACAGTTTTCTTTTTTTTTTTCCAACAGGTACCAAGTGGGCAACTTTTAAAAATCTCTTCAATTCTTATCCTCAGGTGCTTCCCCACTGAGGCTTTCACCACCTGTCTCTTTTCCCTTCTTCCTGCCTTGTTTCCCCAAACTTCTCACCCCATGCTCCCCAGGCTCTCCATGCTCCATGGCCAGGTCTCAGTCCTGCCACAGCAGTTGTCTCTCTTAGTGCTGCCCCAAAACCCGCAGCAACAGAACATCTCTTTTCCTCCAGCATGAGCAAAGAAATGCAGGAGGCAGCCCAGGTTTTGCCACAGGCAGACCAATTTTGACTGGCGCTGGTGGAAAATTTTCTGACAAAATGCTGATTCAGTTGTACATAAATGCTGCGTCCAGTCAGTGGAAGCATAATCAAAATTATCTATGGGTTTTTTCTCAATTTTGTATTTTAATCTCGTCCATGTAACAAGCAAAATCTACGCTACAATGCCAAATGGGCAAATCAAAATGACATCAACAGCCTTGTCAGATCATTAGATTTCCCAAATGAATTTTTGAAATTTGATGGGAATTTCCTCATGGTTTTGAAGTGGGAAAAAAGAAACATTGAAATGGCAGAATTTCTAGCAGGAGGGGCTGTCCATCTTGTTTTGACACCAAGACTTTAACCTCAGATAGGATCTCAAGTGAAACTAATGGTGCTCAATGTCAAATATTCCAAGGCCAGGACCCAGCCCAGCTCCTCTACCACCACCCCATCCCACACATCATGGTGAGATAAGCTCCAGTACGGCACCTGCAGACTCAATGCAACACCAATGTGGATGGGCAATGTTATTCTCTAAGGCCCAATCTTGTGATTTTGCTCTCAGTCATACAGCTCCATAGTTAAGACTTCCTTCTCAGGATCTCTTGACACGTTACCAAAATTTTCCTATGCCTCCATTCTGAGCAGAACTGTGCAACAGGTTTACTAATGCTGAGGTACTTAAAGTGGTGTTGGTGCGTCAGCCACAACTTCTGAAAATGCATTTGTAGGTAGGTAGACTGTAGGTATCCCACTTTTCCTTCCTGTATAGTTTGTTTTCAATTTACTTGAAATTTTGGCATTTTGTCTTCTTTGGCTGAAGTTGTTTTTACTTTCAGATGTTTGTTCTACAACTTCCTCTGACTTCATAAAATTTGGTTCTGCTTCAAGTAATGTTAACTCTGTCTACATTTGGACTTGTCCCTTCCCACCCTGTGTGTTCAGCTTTGTGAAATGCTGTATTTACCCCTGCAGCTTGCCTCTCACTTGCTTTCCTCTGGTTCTCCATGACACAGCATTGGGTATGCTGAAAGGATTGGGTTTGTACTTCCACACTTCATGACCCAATACCCATTATTAATTTCAGACTCTGTTTACTGAAGCATATCTGATGTTTTTGCAAAGCTATCGCAATCTGGTGGGCAAAGGCATTTTTTGGACCAACAGTCTACCACTTAAGATAATTTGCATCCTATTAATTTCACCTCTGTGAAAGAGGGGATGCTTGTTCCAGAAGTCCTATCCTCAGAAACAGGATAACATTGAAGTAGGTAAATCTGTCTTGCTATTCTTTGGTTTCTTGGCAGTGACCAGAATACCTAAGAACCAACTTCTTTAAAGACACTTTTAAGCACAGATCTGAATAAGGAGAGATATTTCAGATACAAGGAGTAAAAATTTCTTGAATTAGAAAAGGATGTGAGAAGTACTTCATGACGTTGTAGGGTAGGGATGAACGCTAGAGGGAGTGACTGAGCAGAGACAGCATTGGGCGAGGCGCAGAAGGAAGGGAAAGCTGACCGGGCTCTGAGGGATGGATGCCTCTTTATCTCATCGTAGGCACACATGAAGACCCCCTGTCCCCGTCTCCTGGCACACCGGAGAAATTCATCTATCTGTATTGGCCAAAACCACCTTCTCCATACCCTTTCCCAAGAGCAGGAAAGAGGAAACAGTGCAGCAGGAGGTGAGATTTGGTATGTCAAAAGAAAACGTTCTGTGAAACATTTGTTAGGAAAGGCTCGGTCACTCCAGCCTGAAGGAGCTCATCTTCCAACTCTCTTTAGAAAAGGGTCTGGCGCTGCTTCCTGGCTGACCTTCATCAGGCAGGAAAGGGGAATGTTTCAGTGATGCACTGGGATATTTCCAAGGCGTAATGCTCATGAAACTTGTACCTCTGCTGATGACTATCAGCAGTATAGCTGTTCCTGTCCCATTACTCTGACAGCATCCCAGATTTCATGATTTCTTTACCACAGGACACATTAGCTTCAAATCCAGCCATGTGAGCACACTAGCTGCAGCAAATGCCAGCACCTCCAGCATCATCTCCTGGGTGCTTGTTCCACATGCCTGTCTTTCTCAGATCCCTACCAAAACCAGCAGTACTGGAAAGTGTTACAAATGTGAATATTTCTAATCCTACCATCATCTAATTTTCATCCTCAGTGCCCACTACCCCAGGCAGTCAAATCATAGGCACCGTGTACTGCATTGCAGGGTCACAGCACTTTAGAGCAAAAACTGGCAAGGTTATTCTTGCCAGGTTCCTCTGAAGCACAAATGATGGCTGATACTCCTTTGTATTATTGATAGTGCAGAAGAGCAAATTGAAGTAGGAGGAATCTCTCATTTCGCAAAGGGACATGAGACTCAATGTGTCCTTGTTAACCACATTCATCATATTAGTTTGTTTACCTAATCAGCTTCTGAAACACTGTCTGCTAAAGAGAGGAATCTGCTTGAGAGTAGACATGAGCCAGGAATCTTAATCAGCAAAGGGATTGTTCAAGGCATCTAGGGTGTTACTGTGTCCTGTTTCAGTGAGCACAATCTAAGACTTTTGTTGGTTACAGTAATTTTCTTGGCTTCTATTTTCGAAGCTGAGAGGGGCTGTGCTCTGTCTTTCTAACAAACAGTTATATTCCCTGCCCAAGCAGTCCTCGTGCCTTAAGGAAAAACACCAAAATAGCTAATGGTGAATTTTTCTTCACCATATCTTACATAGTGTCTTCGGCACAGTATTTCACCAGCGTTCTTTCGTGTTATGGGCATTGTTGATTGAGCACGAGATGGTCTCAGCCCGAAGCAGCACACACTGGAATGTCCACTAGATGGCCACAAGTAAATGTATGTACACGTGCACAGACAAACAGATGCAGACATACTGACACACCAGCATGTGCCTTTGCCAGGTCATGGGGAGCTGCTGCATACAGCTGTTGGACAATCAGAAACTAAGGAAAAGAACAAAATCCCAATACCGTTGAGGAGAGAATCTTCACTGCTCGTGGGCTGCCAGCCATCTTACACTGTCTATTCTCTGATAAAAAACCCATGGCTCTGATCTTCAGCTAAGGGAGACAAGCTATCGCTCTGCATGATTCCTGCAAAGAAGCCATCTTTGACACTGAGCTTTTGGAGTGAGGATACAGCTCAAGGTCCCTATCCTTCCACACCAAAAAACCCAGAAAGCTTTCTGGACTTCTGTGACATTGCCTTTGCTTATAATCCACTGTCATAGTGCCACCCACGGTCACGGTCCTATCTTCTCAGCACGCAGTTCTCCCTGACAACAATGCATCTCCCTGTTTTCTTCTTCTCCAGTACAAGCCTCTAACTGAGAGTAGACAATTAAACCTCCAGTGAAAAATACAATGACATCGTCACCCCTATGCTGGACAGGGCCAGTGCTCTGGCTGGGTACAGTTATGGGGCTGTTCTTCACGCTGCTCACTTCCTCAGTCTTTCCCAGAGCATCCCCCCGTTCACACTGATGGGACCTGGGGGTTTGTAGTGCATTGTCACAGCAGTGTAATGTCTGATCGGGTACTGAGACTTCCCCAGATCCCTGCCTGCAGCAACCACCCCAGGAAAGCTTCCAGTCAACTGACTGCTAGGGAAAACTGCAGTGCTTGCATAAGCCTGGCAACACTTTATTGGTATCTTTTCAAATGTAACGTCAAAATTATTGGCACTGTTTATGGTGACATCACTTTCTACGGCTGGCATAAAATGGGTATGAAGTTAAATGAGAGCAGTAAAGGTTGCACATGGCCTGCATGGCTGATCACGAGGTTATCATTCCTTTACTTACTAACACTAGGAAAGAGCTTTCTGAGCTCATATTAGAAGGAGCAATTCCCTTATATGGCATGGGAAGAATCCTTCTTGCTAGTAGCTGGAGTTGTGGCTGACCACTCGGCTAACAGATCCAACCAGATGTGCTATGATAAGCTGTAAATCAGTACTCACCTCTTGCAAGCAAAGATACAGTGGTTTATCCAAATTCAAGTATCCTCTAAGCCAAACTAGCACAAGACACACTTTGAATATGGGTCAACACAATACCTAGCAAAAGTATGTCTGACAATATCATGCTGCAGCTCTTGAAGGCCATGTGTGCCCTGAATCCCATGCAACAGCAGCAAATGTGCAAATACAACTATTTTTTGCATTCTATCTGACTTACGCAGACAAAATTGTAAATATCTCATCTCACCTAGGTCCCAGTGCATTTTCCAACTGCTAGGACCCTAATCCTTCTCTGCCTAGCATCCCTCTATCACTGGCAAAGAGTCAAAGATAAGAAGTCAGTGATAAATGAGGGAAAGTAAGGAGACAAAATTCCTCTTGGCCAGAGAACATTTTAAATTACACCCCCAGTTCAAACGTAGGGTTTTCACCTGGCCTTGCCATCCTCATCAACCTAGGGAGACATTTGTCATTAACACAAAGGATGACACTGCACAGAGCATGCATCCTACAGGTGCTCACAATGCTGACAGTAAAACTGGCCTCCATTAACCAAGCTGGTATCCTGCCTCATTTCCCTCATTTTCTCATACTAAAATTGCTCTGTACCTCTTCTGAAACAGAAAAAACGTTGGTCTTTGTAAACATCCATATGCAATGAACTCTGTGAACACAACCTCTGCTGTGTTACATGTACTTGTGCACGTAAGTGCAGTTCTATTAGAAATATTTATGTTGAAGTCTCCACCAGCTAAGAGGCAACCTGTGCGCCAAATCTCACTCAGGACTATCAGCCATCTCACTCAGGCAGATGCATGGTAAGGATGGTATTCACAACTCCTTGCCTTGCACAATAAGCAATCTTTCAGTAGGGTCTCTTGAATCCAGGGAATAAGGGGGATCACCGGAGTCAAAGATCAGGCCAGAACAGGAGTCTGTCTCTTGACCATCACCCAGGAGGTCAGATACTCATCATGTATGTTTACATGGTCAAGTTGGCTTGGTCCTTCCAAGGAGCTGTTTCCCTACCAGCAACATTGCACACACATTTACTCAGCTCAGCCTCCCTCTGGGTGAGCCAAGCTTAAGTTATTGAGATCTATCAGGGTAAACGATAAGCACTATACAATAAACAAACAAAAAAAACCCACATACACACACAAAAAACCATTAAGAAATAAGGAGAAAAGTAAGTTAACTCCCCCTCCAAAGCACCTAAGTTATTGAATCGTTTTAAAAAAAAAAAAAATCTGCATTCAAACTCAGGAAGGGAGGAAAAATTTGTAATAAAAGGTCATTAAGAGAAAACCTGAACACAACCACCAGGTGGTCTCTCTGCCAGGCACCCAAAGGTTAGAGGGGAATTCACTATTGAACAATTGAAGTGACTAATGAACAATAGTGCCTCAGCTAATTCAGAGATCTGTTAAGAAAACAGTGGGATAAACATGGGGAAGAGATCCTGAATAGTTATAGTGTGGCACTGACTCTGCAGAGCCATTGCTCCCTCATTCTCCTGTCTGTGATGGAGAAAGGCCCTGCCAAGGCCTTCGCAGCAATGGCCTATGGTATGTTCTGTTGGTAGCTGTCTTCCCTCTCACAGAGAAAAGAAGTGTCCCAATACTTAAAGGTGCCTGACCTTAGGTATGGGCTCTCCAAACCATAGAGAAAGCACTGCCCCATTTCCTTCTTTCTACTATGGAGGAGCACACAAAAATCATGCTATCCCCTATGCTGTGACAGTTGCAAACATCTTGCAGGGGGCAGAGCAGAAGGTAGAAGACTAAGACGTCCAAGGTTGGCTTGTTTAAATTTCTGTCCCATTTAGAAATCTGGTCTGTAACCAACGGAACTCGGGGATGGAATGCAGATGGATAAAGTGGCACCTGGAAATACAGAGATACATACCTCTATACCTCCATCACTGCTCAAAAACAACAAACAAAAAAAGTACATACAAAAAAAAAAATCAAACCAACAACAACAACAAAAAAAAAACAATTAAATAATGCCTACAGCCCCATCTCTACCCGGGTAAAATCCACAAAAAGGGCAGGTTACCTGCAAAGTCTAGCAGCAAGCACGAAATTTCCAGCTCACAGTAAACAGGTGTTCCTTGCCACCCATTTACCTTCTTGCCTCATTTTTTGCTCTGTCCAAATGCATGTAATGTGAGACTTTTCAGATGGCGAACCCAGGATTGCAAGGGCGCCTGTGTTTGCACACCACCCAGCCCCTCTGTTTACAGCTATGGTAATTAACTCATAAACAAAGTTTTAGCACATGAACTGAAAATGAGCCATAGATAAAGGGTAATGAAAACACTCAATTACAGAAAGGGCCAAATTAAACAACTCTTAATTGAAAAATGAAAATTAATATGAAGTTAGATGAACTAAGCAAGAACAATATTGAAGAGGAAGCAAAGTGGATGAACCTCTCACATACCAATTAAAGACACGGAGGCAGAGATGCACCATACGCTATGAGAACCACTCATAATAATATTCTCACCAAGCCAGTAAGCTTGATTAGTGTTATTACTCTCACTCATACACTTCCTACATCTCTAAAAGCATTAACAGGAAAGTTAATGATATTTATCTGGTATCATACTGCTGTGGCTTGCCCCAGTGCTCAGGAATTATTGGGAAAGGCTGCCAGCATAGCTCCTCAGCTCTATTTCATGATTAACTTCTTGCTGGACTCTTTAAAAAAAAAAAAAAAAAAAAAGACGTTGAAAAGGTTGGCTCACACGACAGCAACATTTTCAGCTTCTCCATCACCTTGATAATCTACCACCAAGCAGCCCATTCATCCTGGTCATTCACCTCCAGCTACACAGTCACCACCAACTGGCCGCATGGGTGGGAACCCACTGGCCCTGTGCCTGGCCTAAGTGTGAGAATCACCTGAAAATAGCCAGCTCCTCACCTACTGAGAGTAATTATGACAGGCTGGAAGCTCAAACCTTGGAAAGATCAACAACACTACTCTCATTTCAATAATCCAAATCAATCTGTTACTGACCTCTAGTATTATAGATAATAGCATTTAAAGTTTGAAAATGTCACATATTAATAAACTCAATGAGACAACTTATTTTAATCCACATGTTACGTTTAAGAGAATCTTTTGAGATAAAGGCTCTAGTTTAAGTCAAACATTAGAATACTTGTCAGCTTGAGGCTGTTTTTAGCACTTCAAGTTGCCTATTCAGGATATATGTCCCCACAGAAATCTATTTACCCCACCTACATTGTACAAGATGTTCTGGGTTTATTTTAATAGCGGCACTTCAACTCTTCTGAATATTTTTCTCAATGCATTGATTAATGTGGTCTATTTCAAGTACCATGCAAAATGGCCACAGTGATATCTGGTCTGACTTGTGTCTCATCAGGAAAATCAAATCTTTTTCCCTCCCATCCAGTGGGAGGATGCTCACATTCCTTCCAGCAGCAGCCAGTTCAGTGCAGGAGATGGTAAATGCAAGGCAAGGAATGCTGCCTTGGAAAAAAAAAAAAAAATACATGCTCATCTTTTCTGTAAATGGAAGATTTGAATATCTTTTCCTGAATTCAATATTCTCTCAAACCAATAACTTTTGTGGCCTCTGATGGCTATTCATAGTGTTCTGCTGGAGGTTTTACACGCAAGCAGTTCCTATATATCATTCTCTCAATTGCACTCTCTGAATTTCACTTTCATATTGAATTTCATAGGTGATTTACTTTCTCTTTGACTACTACCTCCTGAGAAATAATCCCATGAATGAAAATAAGGGGCAGATATCACTCTTAGGTGAGGATCCAGTGGGAACCCACACGAAACGCTGTAAGAGCCCATGGCATGCGATATCCACAACAATCTGAGAAACCACACACATTAATGACCTACAGGAGAGAGAGCAGTGCTGAGAGATGGGAGGAACTGCAGGCTTCAGTGAGAATGCAGAAATAGAGACCTCCCTCATGCAGTTGGAAAAACATGCAAGGGGAAAAAAAAATAAGATGATGCAAAATTGTAAATATTATGAAGAAGGGAATAAAGATTGTTTGCTGCCTCTTCCACGAGGAGAAGTGTGTGGCATTAAATGATGCTCATGGATTCAAAGCAAGATGTACTTCATGCAATTCTGCTGTGAAAGCCTTTGCCACCAGATACTAAAGTATTTACATGAATTTGAAACCCTGGTAAGCTCTCACGGCACTCAGTAAGTATCACAGAGTATTGCCCTG
The DNA here is from genome assembly GCF_905368555.1 of Meleagris gallopavo. Lineage (NCBI taxonomy): Eukaryota > Metazoa > Chordata > Aves > Galliformes > Phasianidae > Meleagris > Meleagris gallopavo. The sequence continues at coordinate 37,480,036 of NC_139408.1, read as the reverse complement.
CTCTCAGACCCATCCCAACATCAACCTCGCACCACGGTCTAAGCTGGTGGCCATGACTGTCCTTAGAAAATGCTATAATAAAGGGAGAAACAACTCATACTAAGAGAGCTAAGCTGAAACATGAGAGAAGCATCAAGCAACATGACCAAAGCTGGAAATTGATTTGTGACACAAAAAAAAAGAGGTATGAACAGGGAGGCTTCATGTAGCACGTGGTAAGGGATGCTCTGGTGCTGACCCTCTGGAAGGATCAGTGGGAATGGATGCTTCTCCCCATCAGTGGCACTCAGGGCTTTTATATGACCCTGATACTCACCCTCAGGCACTCATACAATAGATGCTACAGGAATTCTGTTGTTTCTCTTTCCCCTTTCATGATGAGCAAAATGTCACTTGAGAGATCTTTCTCCTGGAATACTTGTGCCTTTAGCAGCACCTATTGCTCAGAACATCCACATCACTGGGGACTTCTGCAGGCCACATCTGCCCTGAACTCTGGGGTAAGGGGTCATGGCAGAGAGCTCTCCTAGATTTAAAAGCTCAGCAGTACAGGAAGAGTTGTGGTTGCTCATTAGCCTGCTACAGAATGACAGGCAGCATGCCAGAGAGCTGGAAAGAGTTAGCCACTTCTTCCTTTCTCAGTCAGATAACATAATGGCTCCCAGTGCCAGGAGGATGTCCCAGATGTGAAGCAGTGCATGCAGTGCACAAGGCCTTCCTGCCAGCCCAGCGTCAGATGGTGGATGCAGGCAACACTGACCTTCCACAGATCCTTTTTCCCTGGGCTTTTTAACATATGCATGTGCAGAAGCAACTTCTCATCCAGCTCACTCTCTCTAGAGTGAAACTATTGGGTCCTGCGCTCAGACAAAAATCCTATCTAATAGCAGGTAGGATTTCTGACACGGGGACTTCTGAAGTCCAGCAGAAATCCCATCTGTGCACAGAGTGTCTACAAGCTGTTAGGTCAGCAGGAATCCTGTTGGCACAATGGGCAAGAAGCCCAGCTCACTTTGAAACCAGGACTCACCTTACAGATTCACCTAACAGCAAATGCAACACTGTCGTAAATACTGCATCAGCAAAAATAGGTTCAAGACTTGACCATTACATCCCTGTGCCTCGCAAGGAACCTGGAGAGAGCCAGGCACGAAGTAGTTGCTGGAATCCACCCTGGTGGGCTTCATGTTGGATCTGCCCAAGAACATTCTGCAATGTCACCAAAGGGCTGGCACACAAATAATGCCCAAACGTTACATGTAATCAGAAAAATAAAGATCCACAGAAACATTCAGGGAAGCTGTATTTGAAGGCAAATGCAATGAACTCGCAGGGATGTGCAGACATCCCACCTGAGGCTCATCTCTCAACTCTGCCCACAGAGGGACCAACTACCTGCTGTGGCCTCCAAGTCTGAGTCCAGAGGGGCACAGATGAGATCCACCTCACCCAGACTGCCCACCCAGATCCTGACTCCAGCCAACTCACCTATACTACCAATACCTCAAAACCCTACGGACATTCCTTGCACAGCAGTTCCCCTTCAGTGATTCAAGATTCCCTCTTTATCACACACACTCCAAATCACCACTGCAACATCCCACATGCAGCACATGTTGACAGACAAACCCCACATACAAATGGGCAAAAAACAGCTGATCTGGCTGCCCACATTTTTAAAGCAGGGAATGGACAGCCCATGGGGGTTCAATCTGAGAAGCAAACTCTGTCCCATCTGTCTCCTTTCTTCCAGGTTGGGATGAACATGAGCAGGAGAGTCAGGACAAGGGGACCTGAGAAATACTGTTACCTGTATCCTGTCTTCTGGCAGCTCTGTTTTCATGGCCAGCATCTCTCTAGCGTACACATCAGGGTAGTGAGCCTCATTGAAGGCCTTTTCCAGCTCCTCCAGTTGGTAGGATGTGAAGATTGTCCTGAGAGGAACAAAACTCTTTGACCAAAAAACATAACACGCAGCAAAGGAGATACAGAGTCAGAGAAATGAACACAGATGCTACAGAAACCTGAGTAATTGATAAAGCATAGTATTTCCCCCTTGCCTCCTGTGTTTTTGTGCACAAAAGGTCAGGTGTCAGGGTGAAAGGAGAACTGGAAAATGGCTGAAGACAGAGCTTGATATAGTTACAAATCACCTTCCCGGTCAGGGACACCCTGCTGGGGACATCCCCCCAATAGCCAGCAGAGGGGCAGAGAGCCTTCCTTGGAGCCTGGGCTCCCACTGAACCCTCCCAAGCCTTTACCCACTCTGTGCTCTTCCGCTGTACCCTGCCCTTCCCTGGATTGGTGCTCCAGATGTGCAGTGCCAGCTCCCTCTCTCTAACTTCACACTGGTTGCTCCCACACTGATACCCCAGTAGCTGCTCTCTGCCAGCTGGCATTGCCTTGTTGTCCTCCAGGAACCCTCCTGGGCAGGCAGCAGCCGCAGCATTGCTGGCTCTTGGGACAGGCAGACTGAAAAACCAGCAGCTGGGACACCAAGGAGGCTGAAAGCCCTTCTCAGGGGATGGCCGACAGGTCTCGGACCACTTCCACTCCCCAGGCACTGACATTCTCACCCTAAAGCCCCGCTGCATGCAAAATGCAATTTTCAGTGAGAACTCATAGCATTCTGATGGCAAAACCAAAAAAACAAACAGCAATCAAAAAAATCCTACCAGAAAAACAGCAACAACAGCAATTTACAACCTTTGTTCGAGGTAACTGTGTAAATTATTACCACATTAAGAAATATATAGCACCCATAAGGAGAAAGAGTTTTAAAAAAAAAAAAAATCGTTTTTAAAAAATACGCAGGAGTTTCAGGAAAGCCACAAAATTCCAGAGGGCACAAACAGAAAGTCTCAAAAATATCCTCCGCTATTTAGAACCTGAACGATGCTGCCAGATAGATGGCATTACCTACAAAAGCAACATGCAAATGCGAGGCACCTGCCCAACGTCAGCTCCCGGCTCCTGTTCACAACGAAATCCATTTTCTTTTTTAACACTTTTCGTTCCCACAAATGTGGGAAGTCTGGGGACAGCGCACGGCGGCTCCTGCGTTGCTTCTCCTCGGGAGCAGAGGAACGGCGCTCCCCGTTCGGAGCCGGTTCAGCCGCGAAGCCCCGCACCGGGGCAGTGCCCGGAGCCCACTCGGCTCTCCCCGCTGCCTCCCGGCCCTGGGCAGCACACACCGCGCTCTGCCGTTTGCTGCTCACATCCTGCAGCTATCTGCGAGCTATCGGCCTGTCAGCTGCTTCGGTACAACCACAGCCCTAAACCATTCCTTACGGAATATATAACCACCGACCAGTGCTACGGGTCTGTTGCTGTTTGGAGCTGGAAACGGAACAGTTTCGTACGTCGTTTTCTCTCGCAAGAAAGAAACGAATCCTCGTTGGCTCCGGAGCAGCACCTGCCCGGCAGCACCCCACTAGCTCAGGCCGAACCCCCGCACCTCCTCCTCGGATCTCTCTGGACCCACGCAACCGCTGAGCTTTCGCTGGGGCACCTTTAATTTACCTCCCGCACCGTGGCGGGATTGATTTAATTGCTCCATTGTCAGCCCCGAAGGACGATGCCCAGGTGCCTTCGTCCCGGCCCTGCGGCCGCAACGGTGCCACGACCCGAGGCGGGAGGTTCGTTTCCGATTTTAAAGCACGGCCATCCAACTCCATTTTCACTGCGGGAGGAGCGAGGGGAAGCGAGCCCCAGAGCGAGTCTCCAGGCATTCTGCGGGCTGGGACTACCTCCTGACTATTGCATCTATTGGCGAAACATTAATTTTTAAGTAGCAAATTTTGAGATCCTTGATAGAAATTCTCCCTTGCTGACAGCCCAATTTTAGGTTGCTAAGTGTGGAGCAAGGAGCGCTTTTGGTTTTTTCACCTCTTCGCATTGGGACGGGTTGGGGATTTTTTCAGCCCTAACCCGCAGCCAGAAAACCAAACCAAACCAAGCCGATTGCCGTTGCAATTCCCGCTCCTATGGGTACGTCCCGAATCCTACTTGCTGTGGACGCGAAGCGGCAGCGGGGCCCGGCGAGATGCGGGGCCGCCAGTCTTTGCTTACCTGTGCCGCCTCTTCTTCCGTTTCTTGCTCTGGTTGAGGGAAGATTTGGACATTTTGCGGTCGCTGGAGGAGACATCCTCGGAATCTGCGGAGAGAAGGGCAGCGGCCGTGGGCTGGGGCTCGCTCCCCGCCGGGGCCCCGCAGATCCGCTCCCTCCGGCTTCTCCGCCCGAACCTTTCGTTGCGATCGCGGCGCGGCCGGGGATTGCAGGCTGCAGCCCGGCCCCGGCCCGGATCCCTCTGGAGGCGGCTCGGGGACACCGTACCCCTCCGAGAAGGGCCGCGGGCCGGGAGGGGGCTCTCGCCGTCCCTTATGTCGCCCGGAGTCGTTTGCGGGGCTGCCGTTGTCGTGCCGCCGAAACGCGGAGACCGCGATCTCAACAAAATGTAGGAAATGGAGGGAGCCGCGGCCCCCTCCCAGAGCCCGGGCACCCGTTGCCTCCCGCCCCGGGGCGGAGGACCCGCGCTGCTCAGTTGAAACACCGGGAAAGCGGAAAAATAAAGGTTGCTGCAGCCACGGGGAAAAACATTGCCGGGAATGGCATCTGCCCGCGGCCGCCGCGCGTCCCAGGGGTGCCCGGGCCGGGGGTGTTGCGGGCAGGGCGGTGCCGCCTTCGCCCCTCGGGAGCCGCCGGAGCTCGGAGCCGGGAGGCGCGTTTCGGTGCGGGCCGCCTTACCCCAGCGCTGGCCCCGAGCTCCGGCCGCTTTCCGCCCGCCGCTACCGGGCAGCCGCCAGCCGAGGCTCCGCGCTCCCGGCGGCCACGCTGCGGGAGGGGGCGGCGGGCACGGCACGGGGGCTCCGGGAGGACGCTCGGTGACGAAGCGGGACACCGCTGCCCGCCGCTCCGGGGGGACGGAAGCGGCCTGGGAGCGGGGTCTGCGGGCGGTTGTCGCCGTCTAGGAACTGGATGGGAGCGGGCCTTAATTTCCCGGCAACGAGTTGGGGCCGCTGGGGCCGAGCGAGGGCCGCTCCGCCGGTGCTCGGTGCAGCCACGGGCCGTGCCGTCACGGCGCGGCCGCGGCCCCAACCGGGGAGGGCCGGTCCCGAGCTCCCTCGTTCTTTTCCTCCTTCTCCTCGGTTCCGAAACGAAATCACCTCTCCGCCGCCGGGCGCGGGGCTCCGGAGGTGCCTGCGGGCGGCGGTGCCCCCGGGGGCTGGGACCGTGCCTACCTGAGCTGGCCGTCTGGCTGCTGTCCAGCTGCCCGGGAGCTCGGGCCAAAGGCTGCAGGTGGACGCTCTGCGGGTCGGAGAGCACCTCCAGAAAGGTGGGCTGCGCATAGAAGCCGGGGATGCCTCCGGCCCCCAGCAGCCCCATGCCCACGCCGCCCACCCCTGCGGGGCTGAGGACGGAGCGGGCCGCCAGCAGGTGCCCGGCGGGCAGCGAGTCCAGGGCGGCCCGCGGGTGCGACGGCGGTTCCTTGTTCAAGCCCAGGATCTCCTGGATGCCGAAGCCGGTGCAGCGAGGAGGGGTGGGCCCGGAGCTGGGCTTGGCTCCCGCCGCGGGGGGCGGCGGCGGCGGGGCGGCGGCGGCCGCGCCGTCGGGCTTGGGCTTGCCGGGCAGGCTGGGGGCCAGCGCCGCGCCCGCTTTGCCCGTCATGCTGCGGCCGTCGGTCCCTGGTGCCCGCTCCGGGAATGCCTAGGAGCCCCCGGCTCAGGCCCCTTTTATCCGCCCAGCCGGGAGCCCGAGCGGGGTCAGAGCCGCGCAGCCAATCACAGGGGCCAGCCGCGATTAGGGATGCCAAAAAGCTGCCACCGGCACCGGCAGCGGTGGGGCCGGTGCCCGGCGGGGCAGGTCTGGGAGCTGGGCTCGGCGGGACAGGGCCCTGTCGCAAAACGGGGCTCCGGCCCGTGGAGCAGCGGCCCCGAGGAGGGATACGTGGAAGAGCCTCCGGGGAAAACGCCGGATCCCCGGGTTCTGCTGCTCGTGCCGTGATCAACGGTGCGTGGAGAGGACCTCGGGACTGAGGCTGAGCTGTGTTCCTCAAAGAAGGGTAGGGCTGAGCGTTATGTGCTGGAGAAACATCTGGATTGTGTAATCAGAGGACCAACACCGCCCGCCCACGGGCAGATCCTGAGCCACACGGTGCTGTGGTAGCTGAGAGCATCTCTCACCACCCATGGGCACAGTGGCATACACCTTGTCCCGCATGCCTGACCCCAACTTTTTCAGCATTCATTGAAGAGAGATCCTCAGGCATCGCCAGTGTCACTCACTCAAGCAGGTAGCCCCTTCACGGCATGTGCCTCTACAAATGGGAGCTGGGAATGGCTACAGAAACTGGGATCTGTTCAGGATAGTCACAGTCCTTTGGGATTGCCTAACAGCCCCTGGCAGCCCATACACTGTGCTCTGCGGATTTTGGGAATCCCAGTTTAGAGTCTCGGCCTGCAAAAGGTTTCTGGGCTACTTCAGATGCCAGATGTCACACCTTCTCTGGACAAACCAATGGCACTCTCACTGTGATAGAATAGTGCTAAGACTGTCCCCTACCAGATCACCATACCTGAAGCCTTTGAAGTCATGTGGCTCCCCTGATCAGCACAGGTGTTGGGGCGAGTACCTGCACACGGCACCTGCACCTACAGAACTGTCCTGGGCTCACACATGGTGCAATAATGCACAGAGGTAGCATTTTAACCTGAGCCCATGTTCTCAAACTTCTATGGCCATCCCCCTCCTTCTCTTGACTCTTCCAGGCCTGACTTTGCATCCCTACACAAGGAAAGGAATAATTATTTGAGGATGACCACATTTTCTAGCTTAACTCCATCAGAGCTTATCAGCCTGAGGACCACTGCAGCAGGTGGACCTCTGTCACTTTGTGCCTCCCTGAGTGGCAGCTGGTGATCTGAAGCAAGCACAATAGTTCATTCCACTGTTTATACAAAAGTAAAGCTAGTCAGTCTGTAGAATTACATAGGGTCTTTCTCCCACGTTTAACTCTCTTTTCATTGTTTTTCTCCCAACATTTCCCCACCTGCCCACCAGGATGTTTGCTGCCTTTGCCGCATGGTTCCACCCAATGTACCTGCACAGCCTCACCCCACTGCTACCCTGGGGGTGCTGGAGGCCCTACCTTTTTTTGCCATGCCCCAGGGCTGTGAAGGCAGCTCGCTCCCCATCTGTCAAATTCTTTGTGACTCTGGTCACTGTGCTACAGAGCTCCATGTTTGGCAGTCTGCTTTTTAATATGCCTGCTCTCATTGCTCTTTGCTTCCCTGCAAGCTAGCAGAGTTCCTGTGATTAGGAATCTGAACTCACATTTCAATAAGTCCAGTGGACTTAAGTCACTGAACACTTACTTACATTTCAATATCTCTATGATTAATCTCCGGCAACCTTTTCAGCCTGCCATGATCAGAGTAAATATTGGCTTTATTGGAGCTTTCCTCATCCTAACAACTCTGATGCTCCCCTGGGGAGAGCCCCTCAGAAGCCTCAGAACCTCATCACATTTTCATACTCCAACACATCCTTTATCTTCTCCCATTGTTCTGCTGCATTAACTTTGATGCTGAACTTTTCCTCTTTTCTCATCTGTCTGCAAACCCATATCTCATCCTGAGCACATGCATTGGGTGCCCCATCCCTGGAGGTGCTTGAGGCCAGGTGGATGGGGCTCTGGGCAGCCTGATTTGGTGGGGGCAGCCCTGCCTACACATAAGGTTGGGACTGGATAGGCTTTAAGGTCTTTTCCAACCCAAGCTTTTCTATTGTTGTGTTGTACAATTAACCAAGTCTTGACTTTCTCCCAGCCTCTTTCTGCATCCATGAACACTCTGAATTCCACCAGAAACAGTGTTGTCACCATCACCCCCCTCAGTCTGCAGAGAAGTGTCACTTCCCCTCCATCTCTACCTCGTGTTGTGTGTAACTTCATTCAGCACCTGGTTCAAAGCCACCTTGCCCTTTGTCTCTACGAACTGCAATGGGTTCACACTGACTGGGTCACAGACCTAATGTTCCCATGCTCTTCCCTTCCTCCACAGTGGCTTTTTGGTCCTTCCAGTGCAGCCGCACCTGTCCTGGCCTCCTCTGCATGTTTTACTGATGGAAGTGGCAATGCCAATTCTGCCTATCTCTTTTCAAACCCTATATGGGGAAAAATACTTTGTATAAAAGCCTCTTCTAGTCCATTTTTATTTTAGCAGTTCTTTAACTTATGATCTACTGTAGTCACAGACACTGGGCATTTTCATTATCCTGCTGCCATATGTTGCACTGTAGATGGATATAGGACATGAGAATGCTAATATGACAAGAACAAACACTCGCTGTATTAATAAAAACTGCTGAAGCACAAGGAGTGACTGAAGCTACCTACCTGCAGATGTCATAGATTCTCTCTGTCACATAAAGTCTTCAAACCAAGGCTGAAAGTCTTTTTAAGAGATGATCTATAACTCATCCAGAAGCCATTGCTCTAATGCAGGAATTATTTGGTGGAGTTTTGTAGCCTGTTTTATGCTGAAGTTCAGACTAGAAGATGGTAACAGTCCCTTCAGGCTTAAAATCTTTGACTCCACAGAGCTCAAGTTGTCAGATACATTCCTTTAAAAGCAAAAAAAAACCATAGATGCTTCTGATGTCTGCCATATCAGAGTCCTGTTGGAGACATGTTTTCTTTACATCAGGTGCATTGATTTCTAAATAATCACTGGAGATACAAAGCAAGAGATGACAAGGAGATTATGGCACTTGCCATGCCCATTGCTAAATGCTTACAGCTGGCAGCTGCTGGATGAGTTACGGCAGCTCCAAGTAGACCTTGCCATTTTGGTTTGCTCTGAATTACCCTGGTATTGTCAGGGTGCACATCTTAACCCCTGGTAGAATCCTCAGCGTGCTGAAATCGGCAGGACTCTGGCTGCTGATACAGAGCAGAGCTAGGATTTCACTAGGCATAACACTTTTTGTGACATCTTGCTTTTTGCATTACAGTTCATCTTTCATCCTGATGCAGACACATTGGTATTTCCCCTGTTATTTACTTCTGTGTCTGAGCACCTCCATTTGTGCTGTATAGCACCCAGCTGCCAGGACCCACCCTTGCACTGTACAGAAGCCATTCCATTCTCCTGTGACGAGGACAGTCAACAGCTCCGCCCTGCTCACCACAAGGGGTTAGGCAACAGCTTTTCTCCATGGAGCTGCTGAGGTGTAAGGACTGGACCCCCAAGGCTTTCTGGGAACTGCACATATTGGCTACTCTGTTATCTGTACACTGGTGTGGGAAGGGAATTAACCCTTTGAGCAAATCTGGAGTGGTTACTCAGAGTCTGATCCTACCTCTGACAGTGAGCAGTGCTGGATGGGGTGAAACCAGAGACTTCTTGTCACTGTTCCCCCCAAAATAGAAGAGAATAATATTAAACAAATAAATATTTCTATTTCTTTTTCAAATGAGCTTACTACCAATGTAGATGTCCTTTACTGTTCTGGAACAACCAAGCTTATTTTTACTCAACCAGTTTCAAGTGCTTGTGATATTGATCTACTGGAAAGCAAAAAGAAAAAAAAAAAAAGTGACCAGAGAGGGAAGTTCTAAGGACCAACTGGGGGAATGGCCTGAGGTTGTTCCAGGGGAGTTTCAGGTTGGTTAGTAGGAAAAAATTATTCTCCAAAAGAGATATGAGGTATTAGAATGGGCTGCCCAGGGAGGTGGTGGAGTCCCTGTCCCTGGAGTGTTCAAGAAATGTGTAGATGTAGACTGAGGGACATGGTTTAGCTGAGAAATATTGGTGGCAGGTGAACGGTTGGACTAGATGATTCTATGTTTCTATCTTTATGAGTTGTAATTGCTATGCTTCTATAAATAAGAAGGCAAGACGTCAGGAACATTGCATAACTCAGTGCTACTCAGAACACAGAAGCTTTCTACCATGGCTAAAAACTAAAGATGAAATTTGGGAAGTGGAGAGAGTTTTTTTCTGAGAGGAAGCAACGTTGTTTTCCGGACCCTAAGCATTAACTAATTTATCTTGCCTATAAAGTTGCATCAAGAATCTTAAAATTATAAAGTCAACAAAAATGATGCTGGGAAATCTGAAGCAGCCTGAACTTCCCGTCCTACAAAGACCTGCTCTTATTCATGTCATAAAATCACAGAATCATAGAGTCACTGAGGTTGGCAAAGACCACTTAGATCATCTAGTTCAACTGTCTCCACTATGCCCACTAAACTATGTCCCTCAGTGCCACTTCCACATGTTTCCTCATGTCACATATTGATAATAGTGACTATTCAATTTTCACTGCCTGTCATTTTCTTGCTATGGAAATAAGTCTGTGCTCCATACCTGCTTTAAGCAGGTAAAGATTCTTACAGATGTATCAAATGTCTTATATGAAGTTGATTGTGAAAGAACTGTCTCCCAAGCTTTGGAAAACATGCTTGGCTGTAAACCATTGCCAACAACAACTGTTCTGGGAGTGTGCCTTGGGTATGACTCATGGCTGTGGCAATGGAAAGCAATACTCCTGGTGGGATGTGCATTCAGGTGGACCGACCAAGGCCAAGCTGGTGATACACCAGCAATCTCAATACGATCTGACCATGTGACCACATGTTATGACGCCTGGGGCATGGGGAAAACAAGTGCCCAAACTGCAGAGCATGGGTGGAATAGACACATCCCAGGAACAAGGCACCTACTGGTGCTGGGAAAGAGGCAGCCATTGGGAAGAGATGGGGTGGAACAACCCCAAGTGTATGTGGGTCTGAAGCATGGGGCCTTGGTAGGACGTGGATGAAAACTGCCTGTGGGATGTGAGGGCAGAAGTAAAACGTCTTCCCTGCAGTTCAGCTGTACTGTGCCTTCCTCACGTCCGCCTGTGCCCTGCACACCAAGAAGAAGCAAGACTGTCCACTGGCCTCCTTACTCAGAACCCATTTAGGAGGGATTTTAATTCGTGTAAATGAGTGTTTTTAATTTGTTATACTGGCCTTTATCTCTATTAACATCTCATTTGCTTTTAAACCTAGTTTTGCCATCCTGACTGAATTCCATTTGATGCATTAGGAGTAATTCTCTTCCCAAAGGGTTAGACATTTTTTCTCCACATAAAAGTCGCTTATTTTGGATAAAGAGACGATTAGATTTATCTTTAATATTTTAATGGCAGCCAGGATTATTGGGTGGGCAGCCCCGGGTTCGGTTGTTGTTGGGGGATTAGACTCTAATAAACTCTTCAGATTGGGATTTTTTTTCTGTTTTGCACAAAGTACTTCTATTTATTTAAAAAAAAATTCACTTCTTTTTGAGTCATAAATTCCATTTGCTGTTTCCTATTAGTATTAAATCAAGTTGATTAAATTCGTAGTGACTATTTGCACATATATCTTTTTAATTTTAACATCCACAACATAAAATCTTTAATGGTGCAATTTGAAATACCTGCAACATACATCGCCGCTGCTGTTTAAACAGATGGAAATGAGGATCCTGATGAAAGGAGGAAGGAGAGAAGAAGGGATGGGGAGATGGATAGACAGACAGGTGTTGGAAGGGGTACACGGGCTCCGCACACTGTGTGCACGTGTTATCTGGGGGGTTGTAAGGAGTTAGAATGAGGAAGGCACTCCCTTCAAAGCAGCAGCCACAGCACCTCCAGTCCTCCCAGGGCTTGTTCAGGGCTCCGTCCCAGCTCACGCAGCCCAGGAGCCCCGACGGTGGCATTTCCTCAGAGCCAACTTGCAGGTGTCCCTCAGCCCTGGGTCTGCACCCTGCTTTGGCTGTCACCGATCCCAGCGTCAGGCTAATCGGAAACTTGGTAATAGAATAAAATGTCAGCAAAGTAGAAATCAATAAGTGTTAATGCCCCAGGACTTTCACTGCTGGGCTCCCTTCTCCCGCTCCCCCCTCCCGCACCATCCTGTCCCTTTGATTTCAGTCCCCTCTCTAATCCCCACCTCATCAGCTCCGGGAAGGGCTGATCTGCAGCAGAAAATCCCTCATTCGGGGCAAAATCAGCTTAATTTGCAGCAATTTGTAGCAGGTCTTTGCTGGGATTTGAGTCTCAAATTATCCCGCGGGCGGGGGCTGCAGCCCCTGCAATATGGGCAGAGATTTCCCTGCTCCTCTGTTGGCAGAGATTTGTCTGGGGAGTAATTACAGCCCGGCCTGGCCCCCGGCCCCCGGCCGCCGCTCGCCCCTCCGCCCACAGGGCCTGGCACCGGGCGAGCGGCCGAACACGCAGCCGCCCGGATTAGCAGCATTAGCGGTGAGCGTAGAGCCGCAATTAATCATTTGCTGGTAAATACAAGCGGGAGCCTCCCTGACTGCTGAGAGGGCGGGAGGGGGCCGCTCGGCGTGCAATGGAGCAGTGAGGAAAGGGAAGGAGAGCACCCGGAGACCTTGTGGCCTCGGGACAGGAGATCAGAGCAAGCAACTTTCCTTCCGCTAATGCTGCTAATTACCGGCGGCAGCTCTGGCGGCAGCCAAGGAGGGACCCCCATTTGCCTCAGGACTGGCAGGTTTGCCCAGGACCCGGCATGCATGTCCCAGTAGGGTTCCTGCAGTGGTGACAATCTGCAGCCAACAAGAGCGTGCTCAACCTAGTGGGACCCGTCATAGAGTCATAGAATCATTAAGGTTGGAAAAGATCCCTAAGATCAACCAGCCCAACCATTAACCTATCACCACCATGCCCACTAACCATGTCCCTCAATGCCACATCCATGCATTTCTTGAACATCTCCAGGGACAGTGACTCTACCACCTCCTGGGCAGCTCATTCCTGTGTCTCACCACTCTCTCTGAGAAGTTTCTCTGGTATCCAACTTGAACTTTCCCTGGTGCAACTTGAGGCCATTCCCTCTTGTCCTATCACTGTTGTCTGGGAGATGAGGTTGACCGCCACCTCATTACAACCTCTTTTCAAGGAGTTGTAGAGGGCAATAAGGTCTCTCTTGAGTGTCCTCTTCTCCAAACTGGACAATCTCAGTTCCATAAGCTGCTCCTCGTAAGAGTTCTGCTCCAGACTTTTCACCAGCTTCTTGCCTTCCTCTGAATGCACTTCAGGGCTTCAGTGTCTTTCTTGTAGTGAGGGGTCCCAAACTGAATACAGTACTCAAAATGTGGCTGAACACAGAGGGATGATCAACTCCTTGGTGTATTTCTGATACAAGCCGTTGTCCTTCTTGGCCTCCTGGGCACACTGCTGGCTCATGTTCATCCGAGCATTGACTAATATCTCCAGATCTTTTTCTCTGCACAGCCTTCCATCCACTCTGTCCCGAGCATGTAGTGTTGCATGGGGTTGTTGTCACCAAAGTGCAGGACTTGAACACTTGGTCTTATCCAACTTCTTCCTGTTGGCCTCAGCCTACGTGCTACCTGGTGAGAAGCATTCCCTCAGCACGTGTGCAACCTGGAGGTAGCCCTGTGCCAACAGGGAGCCGTCATGGCCAACACAGAAAGCAGCTCCTGCTATTACAGGCTCCATGCTATTTCCAATCAGGTGAGAAAGCTGGTGCATGGAGGTGGCTTGAGTTGTCACAACATGCCTTGCTGTCAGCTGTTCCCTTGTCAGTCCATGATCTTGTTTAAAACAAAACATTAAATTAGCTCAACATAAAACTGGAATAACACGCATTAAATGAATTACAAAGGGACTAATTAGTGGTTCTGAGAAATGCAAAGAGAAGCCCACTGGTGGAGAAGCTTTGGAGATGCATTGCCTGGAGATCATTTCTTGGTCCATGGTGCCCTGCAGTGTTTTTGTAGTGACTTGGAAGAAAATACAAAATCAATGCTGGTAATTATTTTTACTTGACATAAAAATTGGCGGCATGATTAATAATGATGGGAGCAGGTCAGTTATACCAAGCAATCTGGATCACTTGGCAGGCTCTGCTCATTTGAACAATATGTGATTTTAATATAGCCAAATGCAAGATCATATATCTCTGAATAGAAAATGAAGGTCACAGGATGGGGGATGCTGTCACGGTAAGTGGTAGCTGGGAGGCGGATGTAGGAGACGTGACAGATAATAAAATCTAAGCGTGGATTTTTGCTGTAATCTGCTCCATCGGAGCTATGCAGTTTCTGGAGATGTGGGGAAGAAAATATTAAATAGCAGATCCTGGCTTCCCAGGATCAGAATACAAGAGGGTCCGCACCTCGTGCCCTGGCTTCCAAAAAATAACACTGAAAAAGAGGAAAATATTCAGACAGGAACATCAGAAATCAAGCCGGAAAACCTGCCATACAGTAGAAACTAAGAAGTTCAATCTATTCAGCTTGTCAGGGGGAAAATTAGGAGGTGACTTGGTCACCCTCTGTAAGTCATGAGGAGAGACACTTTCTGAGGATGGAAGATTCTTCAATTTATTAGACAAAGGCATAACAGGATTCAGCACTGGAGGGTCAAGCTAATTAATTCGTAATTAATTTAATTAATTTAATTAAATATAAGTATTAATACAAGGCTTGGATTTTTAACTGTGATGACGATTAATAGAGTAGGCCAGACAGTTTTTAAAGAGTTTCTTATTGGAAAAAGCTGATGGAAATGTTTAGAGTTTTAACAGAAAATTTGTTTCTCATAGTAATTCCTTTAACAATATATTTTGAAAATTGTTCTGAAATGTATTTTCTCATGTTAAATTATGCATTTTCATTTTACATTATTGTACTATTACCGCGCTATGTCACGCCAAATCATTGGAATCTATTTTAATTTTCAAACTACTAAGTGCATTTGCTACATGGTATTGAGTGAACACTGAATTGATGTGAAATTCTTTCATTGTGACACTGCAGAGAAACTTTGTGCTGCCAAAACAGTGAATTATTTCATAGGGCACGAAGTTTCTGATGGCTTTAATGATTTTAAAATATAAGCTTGTCTTACTTGTCTCAGTTTTTTGTCATAGTTTGTGGCCAGTGATAGGTGTACGTGTACTGCAGGCAGTGCTTGTTTGCTGACCTGTCAGCACAAAATGCAAGGCTGGTATAAAATGTAACACAAACGAAGTTATAAAACAGAATTAAAATTGTAATATTAATTCTTAATGGAGTGAAAAATCCTTTACAGTTTTAACATTTCCCCAGTATCAGGAAATCTGATTTACAACATCGTCTAGTATCCAAGCGTTGAAGCTGCTTCCTGAGGAATGATCTTTCCTGCTTTAAACCTTCTCACATATGTGCTTGAGTATGAACGATACTTACCAGTTTGGCACAGGCTGAAATGGGTGACTAAAGAGTCCATCTCTACTGAACATTGCTTCTGGATTCATGGTGCATAATGAGACTGGCAAGGATCAAATGACCCAGCTGAGAAAAAGCTTTTGATCTGTGAGGCAGAGGTGAAGCCAAGGACATAGGCACGGTCGTTAGATAAGAATGGGTTAAGGAGAAATCAGGGTGTTTTTAGCTGAACTGGGATATTTTGGGGCCCTAGAGAGAAGGCTACACTTATTCCTCAGCACTGGGCAGAGCAAATGGCACAGGATGGGTTTGCTGCCTTTCCTGGGTAGTGTCCAGGTTGACTAGCCTGGGAGGACTCCGTGTACAGCGCAGCCTGGAGAAGCCATCATCTTTTTATGAAGTTGGGGTGGGACTGAACTGCAGTGCTCCTGATCCCTCTGCTCATGCTATGACATTTCCAACAAACCCTACATAGAAAAATAATGCTAAACATCACCCAAGGCACTAAAATACATTCTAGATTTGTTGTCAATGAACATTCTTTCTCTAAAGATCTCCTTAACAACCATCAACACAAACAAACGTTTCAAACTAAGGTTCCTCCAGAGGTTAATAATTATTAGAAAAGTGCATACCAGAACTGTGATGGAAACAGTGCAAAAAAGGGAGAATGAACAGGTAAAGTGTTTTAAGGGTTTGATTACGCTTCCAGTTCACGCATCATCTAATATAAATCTAAACCTAGGAAAATTAACGGTAGAGAAACAGTTCAGTAATTTCTTTAACTTTGAATCTCTGCCACAAAAATACCAACGTGCAGTGCCTGAAGAGATGGGTTTATAAAACAGAACAAAAACAGAACTCTTTTCCAAAGTAGAAAGCATTAACATACCTTCACTAACTGTGGCTTGTCTTGCATTAACCTAAGGGGCAGTTTAGCTACCTCTCCTCATATTATCATATTGAATAATATTCATAGAAGCCAGTGGAATGACTTGAGAGTAAAGTATTCAAAAAACTGAACATATCAAAGCCAAATCGTATGTAAGGAATATCCTTCAAAGCCTGCTGATCATGTATTACAACTACATTTTAATTATCAAAATACAAAAATCCTCACTGCAAACCCCAAAGTTTTTGAATTAAGCCCCCCCCAAAAAAATTGAAAATTTGAAAATTACAGAAGGCTTTTAAATAACTTTTTAAGCTTCTTTTTTTTGAGTATTAGAATGGCTCCAGTTGTGTTGTCTAGAAATAACTTTCTATGTTAAAGGAGTAAAGCAAAATCAAACTCTCATTACAGTGTCATCACTGATCTCAGCAAAATGGTCTGCAGCCCATTAAATCATTCAGTATGTTTTTTCTCTGAGCTTTGGACCTCTTGCTTTTTCTGTCTGCTCTTCTTCAGCAGAGGTAGCTGAGGTTAGAGTCTGTAGCTGCACAAAGCCTTGCTGGGTTCCTCCAAGCTTAGCAGCTCCTGTAAACCTGGTACTACGATCTTTTCCTCTGTAGAGGAAATCTGTAATAATTTAAAAGACAGGGAATTGTTCAACATACCACTAAAAGAAACTCCTTAGAATTTTGTTTGAGTATGTGGCGTAGAAGACAAGAAAAGCACCAGCACAGAAAGAGGGTAGCAGGGAAGATAGCATTTACATAGCTAGCCAAGATGGAAGATTTATGTATCTAGTACCTTGATGTGGGTGGGTGAATCCATGACAGTGAATACATTTGGACTTGCAGCTTCTTTTTTTCTTTCAAAGAGTGCTTCTCAGAGCCGTATCTGTAATCATCATTGCCCACCTTTAACAATGCCCATGCTGAACTAGGTGTAAATGTGCCTTAAACTGTTAACTGATGTTTTCAAAGTCATGTTACAAAATTATTTGAGATAAGCTCTTCACTCTAGCTCAGCAATGAAAAACAGCCAATAATTTTCTTCTTTGTTCTAAGTTACAAGAGGAGTTCAAATAAACTCATACAAGTTTTCCATCACTCAGCTTTATGCCGTTGTAAGTCACAAAGTGACAGATATTCATGCCAGAAGTCCCAGCTGATGTAGGTGGGTCGCAGCTGGGGGGGAAAAGTCAGGGGACCCACAGTGGAGGAGACCCACAGAGCATTTGGCTAGCAGGATATTCATAGGAACATAGAATCATGGGATCACAGAAAGACTTGTGTTGAAGGGACCTTAAGGTCCACCCAGTCCCAAACTCTGCCATGTTCAGGGCTGCCCCCCACCAGCTCAGGCTGCCCAGCGCTCCATCTAGCCTGCTCTTCATTGCCTCCAGGGATGGGGCTTCTGGGCAGCAGCGCAAGTACCTTATTACCCTCTGAGTGAAGAAATTTCCCCTAACATCCTCTAAATTTCCCTTTAGTTTAAAACCATTCCCCCTGTCCTATCACTATCTCCCTGTGTACTGTATTATTCTCAACATTTTTTCTGTTTCCAATACGTAGACATTTGCACTCTCAGAATAGCTCAAGGGCTGTATGCTTGTGAGAAGAGAGGATAGAACTGAAAAACAAACTGATAACAGATTTCCTGGAAAAATCGACTCCAGCAATGCTACACTGACACCACAGGGGCTTAGGGCTTGTTGCTGGGTCTTCCCAGTGCAAGAGGAAGAACCAGAGGCTCTGTACTACTTACTGTTTTATTAAACACAGCACAATATAGAAATCACTCCGCACAATTCCAGAAGACACAAGGGGGAAAACAGAAAAGAGACTGGATTAAGGATCAAGAGAAAAGACAGAATTTCCAAAATTATTTAAGAGAAAAGTGAGAGTATAAAAGCACATCATTAACATGGCTTGAAAGACAGGACATTAATGCAGCCAAAAGCTCTTGTTGGTCGGCCCCTGCCAGAACATCCACAGCTCCCTGGGTATATGAGCAGCCGGGGGGGCTTTAACTCGGTTGACGTAGGTTTGTGTAATCGGGAAGAGAAAGTGGGGAGTAGGCATGGGAGGGACAGAGAAAAAACACCAAACAAAACAAAACAAAACAAAAAAGCAACAAAGGAGAGAGAGGAAAGAAAGGACAGAGGAAAAAAGGGAAAAAGGAGAAAGAGAGAAAATGGGAGGAGAAGAAGAGAAATGGAGAAGGAGAGCAAGCGAGACTATTTTTATAATTATTGTGGATTGGCTCGGATTAAGGGCAACTAGCTATCTCTTGGTTTTTCCTTTTTATATAACAACTAATCTCCTTCTAATCAGTTATTATTAAATTATATTCCATTTTTAATTCATTCACAGATCATTGGTGGCACAATTCGGACATCTGGACAGATAATTGAATAGAGATAATTTATGTAAATGAGGAACAGTTGTGTACAGAGGTGGGGGAGGGGAGATTCTGGTTCCTGAGGCCGGTGACCTAATGAGGAGCGTCCAGGAGCTGCCCCTGCTCCCTGGGAGGACTCAGGTGTGAGGGGAGATGCTGTGGATATTGAGATATTGTGTGCTGGATATTAGCACAGCCCGAGGAGAGGCCCTGGGTTACTGTCTGTCTCTGGGGATCTGGGTGCCCTCTGCCAAGGCGAAGGGACAGAGCAGACTTGGCTTAGCCATGGGAACACCAGGCTTTCCAAATGAACAAGTGCCATCCCCTTTGCCTTGGGTCTGCTACCTTGCACAATGAAAAATCTCTCAGCCACCAGCAACTCAGCACCAGTGCTGCTGGGCAGATGAGCACCAACCAGCTGCCATGCCTACAGCATCATGTAGGCCTGATCCTAACCCTGGGACTGTTTCTTACTCACCAAAAATGCCTCCATGCTCTTTGACAGACATGCTTGAATTCCCCACTGCTTGCCCTGAAACTTGAATTCATACTACAGAGGGAAAACTTACATTATGTAGCCTTCAAAGAGAGCCATCATGATCCAAGGTTGAGCACTGCAGAGGATCCAGACTAAAACATCGTGCCAGCAGCAGTAGGAAAAAAACATCTCAAACACTTCTACTTATTGTCGTATATGTGGGAACTATAGGAACAAATGAATGGATATCTGGAAGTCAAATAACGTCCTAAAAGAGAACACAATGTGGCAATGGATTCATCAGCCCCAGCGTGAACATCTGCAGTGCTGGGAGTCTATGTTGAGCAAATTCTCATTCTAGCCAAAGGGCATCTAGTCAAGTCTAGTCTAGTCTAGGCTCAAGGGAGCCTAGGGCAAAACTGCTCTTGTCCTAAAGGAGTTGCCTACACTCAAGTAGAGAAATCACATCTCCATTGCTTTTACTAATTAAATTGCTTTTGACTATACAGATAGTCCACTAGTTTGGTATTGACTATGAAGGCACTTAATGACCAGCTCAATGTGGTCATCTACAGCTAGGTGAGATGATCCCACTCTATGGGAAACAAGGTATTATTCTGCTTCTGCAGTAATGGAACAGCGTAAAAAGATATTCCTCTGTCTCAGAATGAGGGTCAAGATTAAAAAGTAGTTCTTGTTTGGGGCTGCAGTTTATTATTTTTCTGCTACATTTGGATGCCACAAAGCTAGGTGCTGAA
This sequence comes from Meleagris gallopavo, assembly GCF_905368555.1. NCBI lineage: Eukaryota > Metazoa > Chordata > Aves > Galliformes > Phasianidae > Meleagris > Meleagris gallopavo. The sequence continues at coordinate 37,460,280 of NC_139408.1, read as the reverse complement.
GAAAGAAGCATGACAGATAAATTTATCTTCCAAAGGGAGAAAGAATGCTAGACTCAATTCCTTTGGCAAAAATCTAATTTCTGTCACTCTGTCACAACAGGAGGAACTTTTAGGTGCATACTGAATTGTCTCATCATTATAGAACTGTTAGAGGAAGCGAGTACCATAGATGCAAATTGTGGGAAAGCTACTCACAAGATTTCTGAGACAAAATAAATTCAGGTTTAATTGCCAAGGACACAATCAAAATAAAATGAAACAGGTACAAGTGACCTTCTTGCCCAGTGTCTGAAATACACTGGGCTTTGTTCAACTCACTTAGCTCATTTTCAGTTTATTTAGTTCTTTTACTATCATTGGTGCTTTTACTACCATTAGTAAATTCACTTTTCAGATCTGTTCTTGAACTTCTAATTAGCAAAACATGAAATTGTGACTGGGAAAAAATATTATGAATTTTCAGATAGAGGTTATCAATGAGAATGAGAATGCAGCCAGGGGACTCTAAACAACAGATCGAGTCTAACTGCCAGGCAGAGACTGAAGTTCTCCAGCAAGTGGAGTTTAAATCTGCTCTTCTTAAGATTTTAATAAATGATCAAGAAAGCAGACCAAGCTGCATACTAATACCATTTGCAGATAATACAGTCTTGAAAGAATTTGTGCCACTGGGGAGAGAACTAGAATGCAGTAAAGAGAACATAGATGACTGTCAGTTCAGCAAACTATTATAGCGGGAAAATTCCAAAGCCAAAGGTGAGAGACACAACTGGGCGGTGAGGACTGAAAATAACAGTTTGTTGTGATAACAATGTACATTTGCAGTACAACAAAGCTCTAAATAAGACTGAGTTGGCTACATGTTCAGAAACATGACATTGTAGAGCAGCCTATTAATGCTCCATTTCTGGAAGGATAAGATTCAAATTTTCTGTGCACGCTTACATGTTTAGAGAAGAGGAAAGAAAACTAATGGGAATGTGTGGTTTGAGTCTACAAGGTATATGTAACTGTGCCTGACTTTTTAAAGTGATAATCAAGAAGTGAGGAGTAATAATCCCTCAGCTACCAGAAAGGTACAAAAACTAAAGGAAGACTAAATATATGGGCTAGCAACAAGAGGAGGAGCAGTAGTCAACAAGTCAAATGGAGATCATCAGTGCACGGGCTGAAGGAGAGCAGTGAGAAGAGATTAAATTTGGATGTAGACACTCCCCAGAGGAATGTCTGTGGGAATTCTGTCATGTGGGACATTGCAGTGCTGCTGACCCTTGCATGCCACACACTTGGCTCTGATGGATCATGGAGAAGGCATCTGCATTGTGGCAACCTCCTACAGCACACACCACGTCCTGTCCCCGCACTCCTTGCCTACTCTTCAGCCTCTTTTATGTGTTTTCCTGCAATCTTCTGTTCACTTTGTGTCTTTCCTTATATTGCTCTTCCTTAAGCAAAATGCCAAGGAAAGAATGTGACAGAAGACAAGCATACAGACTGAAAGAAACCAGAAAGAAAGAAGTGGGCAAGAAAAAATCTTCAAACTTTACTTGAAAATCCATCGTATGAGGATACTCATTCCAACCTAATACATTCCTAGCCTCCCAAGATTTCCCCAAGGAAATGTTGCAGAAATAGATATCTCTATTAAAGTATATAGAGAGTTTATATTAAGTCTCCAAGCATTGCTTGATTTAGACTCCCTAAGAGGGAGGAGCAGTATCAGCATTCAAATTAGGTATCTGGTGATGACAGGGAGGCAGATGATTACCTCACTGTTTTAACTTAAGCAGCAAAGCTCTATTAGGCATGGACTGGTGCAGCAGCGATCTAGGTGGCCTTTCTCTTTCAGCAAGATTTCAGAATATTTGTTTATCTCAAGAGTTCAGTCGTCTCTCAAGTCTCCATCTTGTTATCATTCCTAGTTAGTAAATATATGTTGGTGTGTTAATGAGGAGTGTAGTGATGATGGGGTCAACAAACGAATGGCACTTCCTTATGTCTTGTCCCTCTTTGCTTACTTCCATTTCACATACTGCTGAAGGTTAGAGGGTGGCTGTCAGAAATGAGGAGATGGACTTATAGAAAAGTTGAACTGGGAGAGGCTCTCTCTTTCTTTGCAATATGACCGGCTACCCCCACCTCATTCTTGACAGACAAGCTTCTAAGCAATCTATTTCAGTGTGCCCCCTCTCATCTCCAAGCTAATTTTTGTAAATTTTGTTAAAATTTGTAAATTTTGTTAATTGTCCTAATATCTAACCCAGGTCCTTCCAGACGTAGTTTTTTTTAATGGACTGTGCACCTGCTGTGAGTATGGAGGACAGATTGTTTCCCTCTCACTTTACATTTTCTGTACCCGTGATTTGTTTCTTGTCCTCTCACAGTCTTCCCCATTCAAGTTGCACAGCACCAGTTGTTTCAGTTGTTTCTCACATGACATGTATCAGAACTGTGATCAACCTCACTGCCTTCCTTTAGAGACTCTCCAATAGGCCCACATCCCTCCTGAAAGGCAAAGCCAAAACTGTGGTCAAAAACACAGCTAAGGTCTCACTGGTTTTAGAAGGAGAGAGAATTTCCAGGTCTTGACAGCTGTGGCCTTATTTATTCCCCATAGTATGAGGTTTGCTTTTTGCATCAGCATAGTATTTTTGACAGGAATGGCAATCCTTTCTAACCTCTAGCTCTTTTTTGGAAGAATTGCAGCTTAACAAGTTTTTTCCCAACCCATGTTTATGCATTTAAGTGTTCTCAGCATCACCTATATTCTTTGCATAGTTTCTTATTGACTTTCATTTACGTTTTTTTCAACCACTTTTCCAACTTGCCAAGTTAACTTTGAATGCTAAGTCAGTCCTTCAGTGTACTTAAAGTGTCTTCCAGGTCTGTGTCTTCCTGATGTGCTCTCTCTCTCTTCTATCATCCATGTTGTTAATTAATTAACAAGAATACAGAACCAGACCCAGAATAGATCTTTGTGAAGCTCTTCTCAATGCATCCTTCATTTTAACTGTAAACCACTGAGCACAGATTTTCAAGCACCTTGGTAACTCTCTAACTAATTTATATTCTCCTAGTTTACTCATAAGGACATTTTTTGAAAAGGAGACTAAACAGCTTACTGAAGTCAAGATACACCTATTTGCTTCCATTCTTATCTGCAAAACCTGTTGCCTTTTCACAGTAGGAAATCAGAATGATGGAACTGATCCTTGAAAAATCCACACGGAATGCAGGTGACTGTTTACTTTTTCTTTAAAATAACTTAAGAAATAGCTTAGCTATTTATTTCAGAATTTTTATGGAATGATAATTAAGCTGATAGTTACCACCACCTTTCTCTTTACTTTTTAAAGAGCACTGCCTTTTTGTTCTATTGTCATTCTGAACAACAGTCACTAGAGACTCTGTGGCTGCTGTAGCCAAATCTCTAAGTACGTAAAATGAAACTCATTAAGCTCAATAAATCTGAATGCATCTAACTCAACAGTATGAACTCTACCATATTCTTTCTTCGCTACATGCCAGGATGCCAGGACCTTACCTCTATCACTTACTAGTTTCACTAATATTATGATCTGTCAATAATATTCACTGCCTATTGAGAAGTAATCCAATATTTTGCTTAGTCTCCCTCTTGCTATTAATGAATTTACAGAACGATTTCTTGTTTCCTTTGATGATCCTGCTTGTTTGCAAACTTATTTTGTGCTTGGCCTTTCTGATTAAGTTCCTGCATGCCTCTGCTCTTCTTTACTCATCTTTTTTGCACTTAACCTACTGTTTATTTTCTGCACCCTTCCTTGATTGATGTGAAGCAATGGGGAAATTGTGATTTAACCAGGCTGGTTTAAAACTATTTTTTTTCCTGTTTTACCAAGAGGCTACCCCTCCTGAAGAAAAGGAGGTAAGAGGTGGCTCAGATAAATAAGGCTGGTGCTGCACAACCTTGTTCTCCTATGTTCTCCTTGTTCCAGTGTATGGAGAAGGTAAAGGGCGGACTACAGGCTGATATTTGGATTAGGAGATGGCAGAGCTACAGAAATGAAGGAGAGCTCTTTTTTCCACTGTTGTGTTGGTTATCTAAGCAACTATTCAGATGCTAATAAAGACCATAACTGTAACTCTAATGATATTCACCTGAAAGCAGCATAGCTGCATCCTTGCACTTGACAGTCTGAGATGCTGGCTTACTTCTCTAGCCTGTGTGAAGATGATTGGTTTGAACTACAGTCCACTGACCAACAGTGCCTGAGTGGTGTGAGTCAAGGAGGGATGGGAGGCTGTGATGTTGTGCAAGCAGGACCTCCTCTGGAAGGCACCCAGAGAAGTCACTGGGGCCCCATCACCTCTCACTATGCCACCAGCAATCCTTCCTGCATTTCTGTTCCTACTGCATCCAACTTCAGTGGAGCTGGGAGCCGAGCACACAGGCTGAGGGCTATGGCCAAAGCTGCAATGTGCCTGTGTCTTCTCCAGCATCCCAGCCCTGCTGTACTTGCCCCGTTAGACCCCACCTTCTTTCTTGACAATTGGCTCTCCTCTCCTCATCCTGGGGGTCTACACAGACAGCTCCCCTCCCCACGCCACTCATTAACACCTCTCCAAACAGACAGACACAGACACTACCAGCAGCTCCTTTCCCCTCCAATCCCCTCCCCTTCCCTTCCATAATCTATCTACATATTAAAATGAGTTTGTCCCTGATTTACATGCGTAAGAAGGGATGTAATAATGAGGACGTAGATTAGAAGATTTAGCACAATCGTTTGTGTAGATTGTGTCCCATCAAAGGGCAGCTCTGACGAGCCGAGATTAAGGAGCAAACAGCTGCCGCTGGAATTCAGTCCATTTGTTTGTTTGCTGTTTTCTCTCTTGACTCCAGCAAACAGTCTCATTAACATGCAAGTGATTTGCCCCTTAAGCCTTTTCCTGTTTATTATTGGGGGAGTTGCTGACGAGGGCTTTGTAGAGTCCCTGGCCCAGTTCTGAGAGATAGACGTGCAAATCAAGATTAAAATGAGAAGTAATTAAAAACAAAGAAGGGGGCATGACACCTTAGTTCCCTATTCTCTGTGATAGGTCTCAAAGTTAGGGCATCAGAAGACACCTGGGGTGACAGCACAAGGTGTGCTGCCTGCCAGACGGCATGCCGTGGTGGGTCCCTCTCAGCTACAATGCCAGGTTCTCCCTTTCTCCTGCTCTCCTCTGCTCCCCCTCTGTCTCCCCCCTCCTCAAAATGTCTGGCTGTCTACTAAACTCATTTGCAGCATTTGCTTTAACAGCCTTGTTTGGCAGTGCCTTCCATATGGCCCCTGCTCACTCCCCACAATGGTCTCAAGATGCCAGGCTCATCTCCCAGACCATGGATGGATGGAGCTCCTGAGCTCCCACCCCAAAAAGACTGCACGTGCATGGCCCCCAGCCTTCCACATACTCTGCTCTGCTGGTGTCAGTGTCCCCATCCACACACTCTGCTCTGCTGGTGTCGGTGTCCCCATCCAACATTGTGTCCCCCTCACCACTCTGTGGTGGGTGAGGGACTCAGGCACACACGGACCATGCAACAATCTCACACATGGGCATGGCTGGTGAGGTGACGCCTTCCAAGAGTCACCCCTCACAACAGGAGTGGCTCTGTCACTGGGCTGACTGGGAACAAACTGCCACAGTGTCTGTATTTCAGTGGCACATAAACTCAGCTGAGCAGATCTGGCCCAGGCTTGGGTGGGCCCAGGCTGACACTGCCAGGGCCTTCAGCTGCTGCAGCTCTAATGTGCTGCAGCACTGGCTGCTGCTCCTTGTGTTGCTCTGCCCCTTTGGCTTTGGGGCTTTAGCTGCCAAGAGACTACTGCCAGGATACTATTTGAAGGTGGCTTTCTTTTGCAGGGAAAGCAGTGGTCTTGCTCCATACTGCCCATCAGCTTCCAATGCACTGTATGTGCAGCCAGCCGGGGATACTGACTATGAGGAATGGCACAAAGGATGTCCTGGGCTGAGAGACTGCCACATAAATCCCCTGAAAATCAAGTAGACCTTTTTCTTCATTTATCAGAGTGCCTGCTGTATCCCCTGTAAGACAAATAAAAATATAAAGAATCCTAGAAACTTACTCTGGGAAGCAGTAATGGTTATTAAGTGCCTACACAGACAAGTGTGGACAAAAGTGGTTCGCTCTGCCAGCTCCAGCAGGAAGCTGTGCCAGTGCATGTTACACCCAGCCCCAGGTCTATGAGGGGGCTGCTCGCCAGGTGCAGCCACCGTGCACCAAGTGCTTATGAGATTTGAAGCCTTCTAACATTATCTGTTGATCGATGTTGACAAGTTGCTGTGTGCCTTTGATGGTGCCTGTGACCAGCAGATGAGGACAGTTGGTCACCCTAAGCTGCCACAGAGCCCTGCTGCCCCTGGCAGAGGGGCTAGCCACTGTTTTCCATGAGGTTCCCCAGTTATCACTGCAGCTATTTTCACGTATGAATGGAGAAAGCACTGTGCAGCACTGCAGATATATGATTGCAGGCTTCATTGTTATGAAAAGGCTTCAGAGAATCAAGATGAAAACGAAAAATGCTTTCTTGCCAAAGTGCTTCATTTTTGTTGCATTTTGGTAGAGCTGCACAGTCAGTCAGGAGGAGCTTAGACTCCACTTTGCTACAGTTAACTAAGAAGTGCAGAGAAGAGCTCTACTTCCTAGGTTCAACCATTCAGCACAGCAGTGCCTTCCACCGAACCACTCATACTGCTGGTAAGGGCAAAGCAACGAGGACAGATCAAACCAAAACAGTGGGCCTCAGTGTCACAGGGTGGCCCAGAAGGAGACAGGGTGTCCGTGGTGCTGTAATCGAGGTGCAGCCCCAAGCCCTCAGTTCCCTGAGCGACTGTACGCAGCCGCACAGCACCCTGTACGCTCACCTGCCCTGGACCACCATCCTCAGTGAGGTCTCAAGGCAGCAGCAGCACACCACCATCAACAATACTGCCTCTGTAAGCACAGCTTTTTGACCCATAATAACTCAGCCCTGTCGCAGCTGATATTCAGTGGATCACTGAAAGGTGCTCTGTCAATCTCAATGTAATGGATCTGTAGTGCCTCCTTCTCTGTTTTTCTTTTTTTTTTTCTTTTTTTTTTTTTTATTTAACGCATTTGTTTGCTTGATTGATTTTATTTTTAGAAAGATAGAGTTTTGGTTGATGATGGGACATTGGTTCTGTGACTAGGACCCTTATCCTCATAAACATCAGAGCCACTTTTTCACCAAACACAGTAAAATCGAAGCAGCTACTCTCCCTTGGATGGGGATCAGATCCAGAGAACTTCACACTCCCAAACTGAAAGAGTTATATGTGATTAAGAAGGGAACTGATAACAGAAATGCTTAGTCAAGCTTGATGCAAGTGCTCCAGCTCTAAATGGAAATGAGCTGCGGAAATCAATGTGTGCCTGCATCTTGCCTGTAAATAAACACGGAGCTGTGGGAGAGCACTGCTTGCCTACGGCTCATGTGATGGCCATCACAGAGCACGTCTCTGCCCAGCTGTTCCTCAGAGGTGTTCTGATGGGCCTCAAAGAGCAGAGCCAGTGCTGGAAGAAACTAGTGATGGAGAGGGGGATCTGCAAGAAAACACTCATGGAAAGTGGAAAGGTTGAGGGAAGTTAGGGTTCTGTGGTAATTGCCAATTCCCAACGCAGAGCAGAAGCACCAAGAGGGCAGAGGAAGGATCTGTCCTGAGGGGCAGGTGCAGCACCCGCTCTGGGAAGTGGCTTAGCCCAGGGGACAGAAGGGACGAGAGGTCCCCCAGCATTTCATCAGCTTCAGCATCGCGTGTGCAGAGGGTGTCCCTGCCCAAGCCTCCTGCTGTGGTAATAAGCACTCAACTGAGAACAGGACAGGCGGAGAAAAAAACAAAACAAGAGGGGCCTCATGGCCCTGGCTGTTGCCTGTGCCACCATGTGAGCTGGGAGGTGGGGGCACCTCTAATCCCCCGAGCTGGGCCAGCTGCCAAGTTGCGGCTCCTTCCCCAGCAGGGCAGCGTGCAGGCCCTCACCCCGTCCCTCCCATCACCCCATGGCACCCTCTGCAGGGTGAGGATTCCTGCAGACCCCTCCACAGGGCATATGCTGCAGTCAGAAAAAAAATTCAGTGCACACCTTTTCCAGAGGGTTTTTGGGAACTGCACAGACACCCAGCAGAACCAAGGGGCAGCTTGCAACTCCTCACTTGACTCTTTAGTCACTAGCTGTTACTCACACCCATTTCTCCAGACCTATGCTGATCTGTTGCCTTTCCTTTCTATCAGAAATAAAGCATAAATTCATCCTTCTGGATACAAGACAGTGATTTTTAATCAAAGCCTCTCAAAGCAGGCAGCTCCTCTCTTCAGAGCCAGGAGATCTGACTCACCCTCCACCACATCCTCCTTCTGCCGAATATGATTATTGCTGCATTACCATTGCTATTATGTCACAAATTGACGTCTTGTGTTCCCTGTTTGTTATCTGGGGATTCTGCTCTAATCTTGGAGATCACTAATGCAGCACAAATCCAGCGCACTGGGTGATAATCTGGCCCCATAGGAAAAAAAAAAAAAAAAAAAAAAAAAAAAAAAAAAAAAAAAAGGACTTTCTAGGCATAATCAAAACCTTTCACTTTAATATCACACACAATATTTTTATTGTGAAATCGCACTTCCCCCAGCCCTTCTCTCCCATAGCTCAGGGACACCACAGTCTGCAGCTAAACAAGGCTATGCTCAGTGTGTGAGTGCCCAGGTCTAGCAGGCAGAACGCAGGACCTGCAGAGAACAGTTTGCGTTTGCATCCTACACACCGCTAACATCTGAAAATTGGCAGGAGCCCTGCTCCCCTCCAGCCCTGCTGGAAACTCCTCCTTCCACCAGACACAGCTCCACAGGTGTTTGTGTTGTGTTAATTCCACATGAAAATAAATGCAATATGACTCATTTTTATCAGCAGTAACCAATACCTGTTGAACTTCCATTTTCCATTTACAGAAATCTCCATACCACAAGTAGGTGTGCTCAGAAACAGAACAGGGCTGGCTCGAGGAGTGTGGAGTGCATTTTATTCCCCGTTCTCAGAGAGAAATGAACATCAGGAGTATGAAAAGCAAATAGAGCAGTAATCAGACAGAGAAAATAGAGAGGTAATTCGGGCTGACCCACCCATGGTTCCTCCTCACTGCCCCTGCATGCAAAGGACACAAATGTTAAACAAGAAAAAGAATGTACAAACAAATAAAACAACCCCACCAGGGCCTGTTTTTGCCGCAAGCTGCCCCACCGCTGGGCCCTCTCAGCCGCCCCCCCGGCCCCTCTCAGCCCCGCAGCGGCACGCAGGGCCGGGCGCCCGGGTGTCGGTGGCGCGGCGTCCAGGGATGCACTGCTGATCCTAACCAAGTTTGCCAGCCATGCTTTTCTCATGGCTCCCGCACAATGCCCCGTTTTCTGCCCACCTGCCGATGATGCTTAATTAGGCGAGGAGTTGATTAATTTGAGGTAATTGACAGCTAATTATGGGCCTGAGGGCTCATTAACTTGACGTCCTGTCTCCATGAATTGGCTGGAGGGGGTCAGGTGATGTGCAGCCCCCCCCTACCCCCCACAACTCAGCTTGCCCTCACGCCACGTGGCCTGGGGCTGCTGAACTCACCTGGGCGGCCATAGCTAAGCCAGGGCATGGCAGGGCAAGAGCAGGACTGCCCTCTGGCAGCTGTGTGCTGGCACTGGGTGTGAGCAGGATGGGAAGCTGCCCATGCCAGTAAAGCATGGTCTGGCCTTGTGGCCCCTCTCTCCTGGGGGCCAGGAGCTGCAGTGGAAGTCAGACAGGTCTGGGATGTTCCTGGCAATGCTGAGGAAGCTTTTTATAAACTACATATATGTATGTATGGCTGCTGTTTATTTTTGCTAGGCAAGATGGAGCTGAAGAACCACTCAAATGGCTGACAGTTTCTTGTTGCTGTGGTAGTAATCATCACCCTGAGAAGCCATCTTGTCTTTTCTAAGTCTTGCTCCAGACATGGAACATCCTGGGTATTACAGTCATTGAGCTTGGTTCAGGATTCAACAGTAAGCCAGCAGAGAAAGTAGGAGAGAGGCTGAATTAATAGTAAGCCATGGCAGTGAGCAGTGACTATAAGAAACAGTGACAGCTGGGCTGTCCTAGGAGCCACAAGGCTTCATAGTAAAGTACTATGCACTGCTAAAGGTGTGGAGAAAAGAGGTGGAAAGAATGGGATCTCTTGGTAAAATTGCATGTGGTTCTATGTGGGTGCCCAGAGGGAAATGTGGTGAACAATTAAAAAAAAAAAAAAAAAAAGCTTAAACTACAGTCTTACCTGACTTGCACAGGGGTCTTCATCCGAAGAAAGCTGCATCACGACCACAACTTTTCAGATGCTTCCCTTTGCCTGTTGGCATCATCGTTCTTTCTTACCTTGGCTTTACAGTTGTGTGTGTCTCCTATGAATGTGCTCATTCTTGGTGTGATCAGAAGGCATGAAAAATTGTTGGAGCTCTTATTTGCATATTGCTGACAATGGGTTTTAGAAGCCTGACTAAACAACTTGCTTCAATATCCTGCTATTGCATTCTGCAGCTAACTTATACGCTGCCCTTTATCTCTTTGAAATGTACTGGGTTTTAATTTTCTAAGCTTTCTTGTTTAAATTTCAGGGAGTTGAGTAAATCTGACTGGTCTCTACGGCAATCATTATTTAATATCGTCCTTTCATTTGTTGTTGCTTCTTTCTACCCTGCCTACACCCAGACTCAGTGATGATTCATTGTATAGTAGCCAAATATGGCCCTATGTGACGAATAAATTTTGCTCACCTGCTCAGAACCTTTCCTGTGTCTGTCTCTTTCAGGAGAAGGTGTCCATAATTTAAGTTGTATTTGAGAGTAGAACACACCAACAACATTTATTATACTGTTTATCACTTAGAACCTGTGAGAGGAGTTACGTGGAGTAGCCCAGACAGGTAGTACCATTCTTTTCTTTCTAGATCCATTGTTGAAATTGGCCATTCCTCATCGTGATTATTACAAGGTTGTTGCCTTCCAGTGGAAATACAAAGACTATGCGTGGGTGCAACAATATTAAGCATTTGGTATAGTGGAGAGCTACTTAGTAGTGGATTTCCTTCACATTTTCTGTATTGATACAAATTCCATCAATGGCATTTCTAAGTCTCCTAAGCAGTGATATAGCTCACCTTACCTTCAGACCTCCTTCTTTCTGTAGAAAATTTGATACACCAAGCACTGTACTAATGCTGAGTGCCTTTCTAAAGCAGGGATTTATCACAGAAACAGTGACTCCTCCAAGACTTTAGAACATCTTCCTTTTTGATACTGTTTGCCTGAATTCTTAATCCACTGGAATCCAGAAATGCCACACAGCTGAGTCAAGAGCTCGATCTATCCGTAAGGATATTGCTGAGTCCAGGCTTCGAGGGTTAGTTCTAGGACCAGAAAATTCTACACAGCTGTAAAGCTCTGGATGAGTAGCACTAAACAATCCTTGACAGAATGGTTAAGTAGCCTTGATAGGACTGTTATATCAGATCTATGGACCAGTATAATGTGCAGTTATTCATTTGTGAGGTGGTTCTTCAGAGCAATCCACATTGTTGCAGTATATTTTGACTTTAACTGATGTTAACTCAACTGGAGAGATTGGTTAGTGGTATGTGCTCCTGACAAGTTATTGGTATTTTGTATATAGGTTGCTTGGACATCTAAAATTTCACTAAATTTAAGCTGTCTCCTTTTTGTACTAAGCTTGTAGACACTGGAGAAGAAACACTTGGAAAAGCCATCTGCTTCTCTCTGATCTGGCAGGTTTGAACTCTGCTGTTGAGTTCAAGGCTCTCCGAGGCACGTGTGGACAAAGATGCCTACCTTATAACCGCATTTGCAGCTAAAGCTGAGTCTGAACCTATTCACAACACTATCTGTAATAAGTGTCAGCTTACGGCTGATTTTAAAACAGGCCAAGAGGAGGACTCCTCTGAGCAGGAGCAGTATGACTGGCCAGAGGGAGAGTTTCTTAGGTCTGATTTTCCTGAAGCACTTCCAGCTCTTTTCCTTACATAAGATAATTTCTTCTGTAACATACTGGGGGAGCGTGGAGGAGCGATCAGAAAAAACAAGCCCATTCTACACATTCTAGCTGCAGAAGTTGTTTTCTTTCCAATATACAGGGTCTGTGTGACGTAACACAAGGCTGTGATGCCAGCAAGTGTAGCTTGCTATAGTGTTGCTTTAAAGCCCAAGTCTTAACTATAGCATATGTGTATTATGTCCCATATTTGTACCTCTATGGCACTTACTTTGCAGAGGCTGGAATAACAGCCTACCCAGATCATGGGGAATCCTACTAAAGGCATTGCTGAATTTTAGGTCAAGACTCTGGTTAACAGCTTCAAAAACTGCCACAAATGATCTACATTACACAAAGTCAACTTACTAGTTATCAATTTCAAAGAAAGATGTCTCATCTTCTATGCTGCTTCCATGTAGAATCACCGAAGTTGGAAAAGACTTCAAAGATCACCTAGTCCAGCCATCCTTCTTCTACCACCATTTCCCTGCTAAGCCACATCCAGTAGTACAGCATCTAAATGTTTCTTGAACAGGTGACATAGCTCCCAGCCACCAGCAATCCAACCTTTATTTTAAGCACAAATGAGTTAGTGGGATCAAATCTCTACACTGCCAACCCAAATGCAGTACACAGTGCACAACCTGCTGATGTGTATGCTTAATGTGCTTGAGAAGCCTGTGAGTTAGCCGAAACATGTACACAGCTGCACAGATATATATATATATATATTTAACATAGAATTCCAAACATATTTAATCTTGAGGCGCTTTTAAGTAACTATTTTCTATCAATATCTGGGTTTCAGAAGAGGAGCTGCTAATCAATTGCCGTGCTCAGGAGTAAGAGGGTTACTGTAATTATCTTGTTTGCAAGAAAAGTAAGAACATTCATCTCATTTTAGGTTAGTGGAACAAATTACAATTCTAATATTTATCATTATCCCAAATCTATTTTTATTTTGCTGATGAATAAACGTTGAATGTCCAATGTTTGTGCTAGCATTTTTCCCTTTACTTCTGTAAGGATTTCATATAATTTTTTCCATAAAATGCTGGAATTTTTTCACAAAGAACAAAACATTTGTATGTGCTCTGCATTTTAACATGGCAAAGGCAGATCCAAAAGCCATCAGCTTCCATTCTGTGACAAAGAACACTTGAACACTCACACTAAGACTGCTTAAGTTCATGTGCAGCAGTCCTGACCCATTGCAGACTTGTTTGAATTAAACTGAAGGGCACCAATGGTGAATTCATATCTGATTTGTTTGACAGTGCTGCAAGACAGTTAAGTATGAACCACAAGGATCAAAGACAAAGAAACCTTTCTTTTTAGAATTGCAGTCCACCAGAGCTGATCTCCTGGAGTATCCAAGAGGTTTACCTTGGAAAGAGTAAGCCACAAAGCGAGTTTCTTCTTCCTAGGATCCATCTCTTTGGCTTTTTGCTAAGTGTGAGACTGGCATGGGGATGTCAAACAATCTGCTTCCTAACAGAGGTAAGGTGCAAGCAGTCAGAGGCTTGCCACTGCACAAACTTGTCTAATGAGTCTGTGCAGCACATGAGAGTCCCTCGTATCTCTGGAGAAGTGGACTTGCAAAAAAGATAGCTGACTTAGAGCATCTAACCACACTTTCTCACTAATGAAGACATTTTGAAGTTGTGTAGGTCCTTGACATTATTGAACATCAAATACCCACCCCTTCAAAGTATAGATTCTGTTTACTTTGGTAGAATTCCAAGCTGGGATTTATAACCAATTTAGACCTTAGAATTTATAGAAGTTGATTATTTTGGCATTAATTTCATGACTGATCTCCAGTCCAACACTGAGACTAAATACATTTACTGATCCAATAGATAGCAATTTTTTTGTTGACTTTCTTCAATAACACTTTTAGCTTATATACATATGAATATGTATGTAGCTTATTTGAATTATATTCTTATGTAATTTTGAAGACTTTTATGAACGTTATAAAAAAATCATGTAAAAATATCCTTTTGATATATCTTCAGCAGGCAATAACATTTGCCCAGACTAGATATTAGAAGTAAAAAGCCTGACTGGATTCACTTAAGAAGTTAATGGTTCCCATGAATTTGTTTCCCTGACAGCACATTTGGCTCAAATATATAGTACTCTGCCTATACAGTCTGGTGTTCAGAACTGGGGCTTCTGAAGAAGAGATACCTATTTACCTGCTTTTAAGGAAAATGACAAACATACTGTTTTTTCATCACAAATGATTTTATGACTTATCAAAACTATCTAGGACGCTGCCGGGAGATTAGAGAAAAGGGGCTGTGCCCTTGATTGTTAAAAAGGAAAAAGGCAAATTTAGAATTCTCAGGAATACTTACAGATAGTAAAATAATAGGAAAAAAGAAAAAGAATATTGGTAGCCACCTAAGGGTCAAAAGAAAACTATTTTTAGTACCAGGGATTTATAAAGAACAAATTGTGCTGAAGAAACCTAATTGCTTTTCTTAATAGAATTATAAAATTAGTGGATGAAGGGAACGTGACGGATTTGATACATTTGGATTTTAGTAAAGATTTGATACACAAATCCTACTCAAATTTAATTCAAATTGGCTTGGCTACATTACCACATGGAATGAAAATTTGGCTGTAGACCCACAAACAGAGGATAATGATGCATAAAAGGTATTGTGGTGGAGAGAGAGGTCTTAGTGACAGATACCAGCACTGGTTTCCGTCCTGCTTAGCGGCTTCTGACCTTCTGCCTAGAAATCAGGAAATTTGAGAGAATGAAATGTAGAGGAAGCAAGAGAAAATAAAATGAGATCCCTGTAAAAATTTAAGTATTTTGCAAACCAAACTATTGAGCCATGGAGCAGTCCCTAGAAAACACCAGATGAGAATCACACTGGCAGAAACCAAAGAGATGGGCACTTACAGTGAAGAGCAGTTAAAAAAAAATAAAATAGCCTGCATGTCTGAATAACAGGGCTGCAATTCATCCCCATACAGAGAGACCATAAAGGTCTCTGCAGTATCTGTGAAGCCCAGACATGGTCAGCGAGATCCTTGGCAGGTTTTGGAGGAGTATTCCACCCCAGTGCTGACAGAAACAACACAGATGTTAGGGAAAAAGCACCACATTTACAATTTACTGACAGGCTTGAGTGGCTCTAGCAGAGCCTGTGTTGCTAGAAGGGGAGCTTCTGTTCACATGCTGGAGGCAAAAAGGTAAAGCAGAGAATTCTCTCTCTAGAAACGACTGGTGCAGCCACAGTGAAGTTAGCCTGATTTGGGAGGATGGCTTTTGATAGATCTTAGTTAATTCTTAATAAATAAATAAATAAATAAATAATAATAATAATGTAGAACTATGAAAGAAAACAGCAGATTAAATGTATTAATAACAGATTTAAATCTCCATTTTCCTAATTATTTCCCTGTCCCCCTCACTCACTCAATCCATTTACAGTTTTGGCCATTCACCATTTTATCTTACCATCCACCCACGTGTGTCTCAATAATTTTGGAACCTGCCAGCCAATTGCAGACTACTTTGCAGGGAATGGATAATATATTTCTGTTTTTTTTTTCATGTTAAGCAGCTGACAAAGAAAATAAGCAGATAGTTTCAGTTGTTTAGATAACTAGTAATGGACCATTTCAATATTATCCTCTCTGTGGGATCAGGCCCACAGAGCAAGAGCAAGCTTTTCAACATGGCAGAATTAAGAAAATTATGTTTTCAGAAGACTTTCATTTCACCCTTCCTGGTCTGTCAGCAAACATTTGGACTGAGCAGTGCAGACTGTGGTACTTGCACCCCCTCTGCATGAGCGTAAAAGGCTCAGGAAAGTATGAAAGAGCGTTCCTACATAAATGAAGATGTTATAGTTGCTATTAGGATTTCTAATACTCATGCCTCTCCTAAATGCATGTACAATGTCGAGATAATAGCACTGTGAGAAAGCTTCATTTTTAGTGTTCTGTTTTAAAATTCTCAATCTTTAATATAACATTAAAGTGACTTTTAAGAAAATTTCATCATCTGAATAGTTCTTACACGTCTTTAAAAAAAGATTAACCTGACTAGTATCACACTGCGATTTATTATTATTTAAATTCCTAATGTCTGTCAGTTGCTTAAGTGCGTGCATTTTTATTTATTTATATTTTTTAAAACTTAAAAAAAATACCTATTTAATGAAACAAGGCAGACAGCAAGCAGCAGAAGGGCGATTGGACTGGGGCTAAGACTTCCCCAGTCTTGGGGTTTGAATTGTGAGTGCTGGATGACCTCTACAAGTCTCTTTACATCTTGATGTCACCTTTCCTCCTTCCAGTTTTCTATTGCCTCACCTGCTCGTAAGTTCTCGAGGATAGAGACTTTCATTTAATACGTTTATATAATTCACAGCAGAATTACTTGCTGATGTCACTCTATGTGAAAAGATTACGATATGGTGATTGATAACTCCAACAAGAAAAGAGACATCTTCCAAACACTACCGAAGCCCACAGGTCTGCTACTGTACCATGAGTAAATGGGACATTCATGACTGAAGGTTTTAGTGAAGAAAAACCCATTGCACCATTTTTCCTCCAACGGCACGCACTCTGTACATTTATCATCTGGTCTTTACAATATTCTTGAGTGCTTGCTGCTTCTCTGTAAGGATGCTCTTCACCAGAATGTCCTTCTTGGGAAAACACAAAATCAACAATTTTTATATTAGATTGATCTTTGTATGCATATGTTGTATGATATTATTTGTACAGCAGCATCACAACAGGCCATGAGAATGGTGCTGTAACAGGCCAGAATACTCATATTTACCTGAGCAAAGAAACAGAGGAAAAGTGGGAAAACCAGCAGCATGTTCCTGGAGTATTTTCTCCTGCTGTCTGCCAGTGAGGCCTGACATGGTAAATGTCATCAAACCTTATTCCAGAGGTCACTCTATTCCCAATTTACAGAGCACAGAAATGGAGGCTACTATGATGGTCTTTAGTTATCTGTCATTGATCTGGGACTCCTCCTTGGACCGTGACTGAAGCATCTGGAAAATGAGGAAGTGATCTGCACTTGGTGGCCATCTTCATGGTTCAAAGTAACCATAGCTGTTCCTCTTCAGAACTCTATTACAGACCCGTTGTGGTAGGACATATGAAGGCAGTGGGGATGCAGGTCTCACTCAGCATCCACTGGAGAACCTAAGGCCAGATGGAATATTTACATTCAAATTTTCTCTACCTTTTCTATTTGTGAAGCAGTATAAAAGCCGTCAGCTCCCTGGGAGTATGAGGCAGGAGCCATAAAGGTTTCCAATTTCCTTTCTGGGCTTTAGTAAGAGGATTACATATCTCCTTCTTTGAGAATAAACCCTTTTGCAGGAAAGATACTGTTCAAGCCCTCTTTGGAGATCAGCTGGGACATCACGACTCTTAAGATTGAAGCCATTACTGCAGCTACTTAAAAGGAAAGGGCTTCTGCAGCTATGCAGGACTAGACACAGTGACCATGCTGCCCCAGGTTGCTGGGATCACAGCCATTGGAGTCAGAAAAAAACAGAAGCACAAGCAAACAACAGAGCTTAGGCTTCATCCCAGATGACAGCAGACTGTTGGTGAAGCTTTGGAAAGACATCACTAATCTTTTCCCTGGAACATCTTCACCATGAAGGACAAATGACACAAGGAAAAAAAAAGCAGGAATCTCTTGTAGCTTCCTTAAATTTAACAAAATATGTCCAAAAGCAGTACTCAAGCATGCAGAAAAAGGCAGAATTGTGAGGATAGTGTCAAAGGCAGATGCATGTTTGTAGCACACTGCTCTTCTGAAGAATTGAAGGGCAAAAAAGAGGGAAGAACAATTATCCCCAATGACTGTTTTTTGGGAGCAATTGCCAAGCACACATTCCAAAGGATTTATTTTTATCTTTTTGGAATGTGAAGAACCATCCAGATTCCTCCTGCAGAAAAAGATGCTGATGTCCCATCTCTCCCTCAGTGCAAACATAGTTTGGTTTAAGAGAGCTATAGATTATTCAGAACACATCAAATGCTTCCACTTTTCCACAAACTCATCTTCAACAATCCCTTTTGCCACTCTTCCCGCACTTGATTCCTCTCCATGCTGCTCACTTTCCTTAGTGTAAGGCTGAACATGATTTTGGTAAGAGTTCAGGACAGCCATACAAATTCTGATTGGAGCCTCAACAATTGCCCTCAAAATAAAAGGATATAGAGCAAGTAAAGGAAAGCTGTAAAATGAGCTTATTTAACAGGGAGGACATTGTTTTCCAATGAGAGGAGTCAGGCTGTTGTTTCTCCAGCTGAAAACTCTGCTAGCCTGCATGAAACAGAAGGATTCAACATCTGCTTTGAGAATCACCTATTAAAGAAAAACAGAGAAGAAAATACTTCTTCCAGCTACATACCATCTACCCAGAGAATTAATGGTCGTCTTTGAATAAAAATGACAAGACAGGTCAAGAATTTTGTTAAAACAGAGAAAGCAAATTCAAAGTTCTAGGACAATATCACATCTTTTACTGTACCTAGCCCAAAGACACTGACTAATTAAAGATCTTTTAATTAACTTAAAGATCTTTTAAGTCTAACTTAATCATTCCTACAACTTTTGAAATATCAATCAGCAATTACTTTGCAAGTTACTATACTCCTTTCTTAATAAAAAGAAATTTGTATGACAAGTCAAAAACACTACTCAATTCCATAGACCCTCATGCTCACTGCTCTCTTCTGCTGAGAGACAGCACTTGTGATAATGCAACAAACCTGCCCACTTCCTACTTCTATGGGGTAAAGACAATACATTGCCCTATACATCAGTGAATGTTGGTGGGAAAGGGATGGCTGGACTTACTGCCGCAGCAGCTTTACTCTCTGCCATTCTTTGTTCACCACTGTAACGGTCCTTTTGGATGGCTGATGGATGTCATAAATAAAGCTCCTTCCCCTTATACATAGTCTTTGCTTTGCCTTGCCTGTCCAGAGATGCCTGGGTTTTAGAAGCACCAGGTGCAGCTACTGGGACTGCTGGTTGGAGAAACATTTGCCTCTTGAGCCCGTTAATTAGCACAGTAACGGTAGCCGTGCTCCATTAGCCAACCCATGTGGTCGAGTCCCCTCCCCGTCCACCAACCTTGCCCTTAATGAGAGCTGGAAGGGGGACACTCACAAAACACTGCTTCAGAATAATATTCGGCTTTGTCCACGCCGGTAACAAGAGCTGACAGGATCACTACGTCCATTTCTCTTCTAATTAGCACACTTCCAGTTCGGCCTGAGCCAGCAGCCAGAGAAAAGCGATCGGACAACCGTACCGAATCACAAACACAAAGAGGCCCATTCCCCATAATTAGGTGAGACAATCCCTCAGTCTTTTCTCGGCTGGAGCTTGCCGGTAAGACTCTCGCTGTTTTGGTAAGTCCCAGCAACACAAGTTACACGTCTCCCCAGGACACTAATAAGCCCCTAATTGTCTTCCGCTTCACACGGCTCGTACCATAGGTCCGACTTGGGGGAATTCTTCTAACGAGCGGCAGTTCAGCACTCCCTGTGCCACAGACTGCATTGGGAGCCGCCTCACAGGCACCGAGACTAGAAGGGGGATGTGGTGAAATGGGGAGGAAAGCATCCTGGGTGCTGGGGCCCAGCCACAGCACAGAGCTGGTGGCCACTCATTTCAGAATCACAGAATGGCCAGGGTTGGAAGGGACCTCAAGGATCATGGATCTCCAACCCCCCTGCCACATGCAGGGCCACCAACCTCCCCATTTAATACTAGACCAGGCTGCTCAGGGCCCCATCCAATCTGGCCTTGAACACCTCTAAGGACAGGGCATCCACAACCTCTCTGGGCAGCCTCTTCCATTACTGGGGACAAAGGTCTTCTCCAGCCTCACTCCAGCTCTCCATCGCCATTGCTCACCTGTTCGCCCCTCCTCCTCCTGACATACCTTCTTTCCAGTGTCTGACTAGGATCTACCTTGCCAGAAGCACAGCACCTGGTACATGCTTTCCTCTGATGAGGCTGTGCCATGTCTCTGCCCTAGAGTACAGATACAAAAGGAGTACATACATATCATCTTCCCTCGGAAAGGAACACATACAAGTTTTCACAGGACAGGTT
The DNA here is from genome assembly GCF_905368555.1 of Meleagris gallopavo. NCBI lineage: Eukaryota > Metazoa > Chordata > Aves > Galliformes > Phasianidae > Meleagris > Meleagris gallopavo. Next base: position 37,440,010 of record NC_139408.1, on the reverse strand, counting down.
TCTAAAGATGGCCCCCAAATGATCAAGAATATGAGAACTTCCAGAGGTTGTGAGGTGGGTAGGAGACCAGAGCTCAAACTCCATGATCAAAAGAAGGTAAAGGGAGGATACATACTCCCTCTGACTTTCAACCCAACTTCTTCTTGGTAAACCACTATCATCTTAAATATAATTCAGCAAAACATTTTGTCCAGAACCCAATGACAATTTTTGACAAGAAGCCCATATTGAGCAAAATACTTCAACTGATTCTAAGTAAAGTTGCTCAGATCGTGCGGATCCCTTTGCCTTCAGGGTTGCTGGTTACAGACTGATTGCTCCTGCCAATCAGCATCTTACCAGAAAGGATTTGTCCTTAAGATTTATAGTGCTATGACTTTGGTGAACTAAGCAGGGAAGAGAAACCCCAGTGGGCAGGAAGGTAAGCCAAAAAAACAAATTTATGTAGAGTCCAAGAGAATGTCAGGGGCAGGCGATTACCCTGCAAGGCAATTTAGGATAGTCAATATACATACATATAAATAAGTCAGTGAAAGTTAGCAGTAACTAATGAAAGTTACTTTAATACAGGGTGAGGAATACAAAATGAAGGTCACAGAACCAGGTAGCCTCAGCATCCATGACCACTTGGGTCACTGCTGGTTTCTTGTTCCTCATTCTGATTTAGCTTACGAGCTTCCCTCCTGAATTTTTGTACATAACCTGCTGCATTTTGGGGTACTGCGAGAAGTGAAAGATGTCAAATGGTGAGTCTCTAATGCTTAAGAACTCACTTTAAGATTCTGTGATTACAAGGGAAGTTGTTGGATGTGTCTGGTATTTTTGGGAAGGGAATCCTCCTTCGCACATCCACATGCCTAAAAACACAAAATTTAATTACCCTGTATTATTGCACCTACTTATCATTTGTTGGTCATAGAGACAGTCTTTCAAGCGATACGGAATCGAGTCAAGTATTTTGCACCCTTCCAAGATCTGATCAATAAATAAGGTGCAAGGTCACTCTTAGTGCCCATTTTTTTCTATTAGCAATTAAGTAACCACTTTCAAGCTCACCCCTCTTCCTCTTTTCTGTTCCATACTGAGGTGTCTGTAACAGAGACAGCCAAGGAGAGTTCTGACTTCACTGGTCACTGATCGGTATTATAGGAATCAGCAGGGAGGCCAGAGGTCAACCACATAAACCCAACAAGAAAACGCCTGTTCTGTGCATGCATCAGCTAGCTGAAAGGGACACAGCAGAAAAGGTCAAGTCCAGAAACCAGCAGTTACAGTGGATGACAGTCAAAATGTGAAGAGATCCCTCCATGCTGAAAATTTAGCACAACCTAAACATGGCAATATTACACATATTCTGTATAGAATACAGATTACACAATTTCAGAAACTATACATACTTCTGACTACTTATGCTTTTTAAAATCTTCACACAGACTAGAATTGATTGGCAACATTTCACTTCAAGTTTTGCATTTCATGTCCTCCTGATAGAAGTTGAAAGCTGATTTAGGGTAGATTTGCAGAGATAACAGTTCTAGAATAGCTTTGATTCCAAGAATCATAGCATAACACAAAAACCAAGAGGATCTTCTTTCACTTTTCACTGCTTTTTTCTTTTTCTTTCCTTTTAAAAATATCAAGGATCATCTTTCATCAAGGTATATTTTTCTCTCCCTGCCAGGAATTTTACGTTAACAACCAGACGTGAGCGTTTTGCTGCTTGTATCTATCCATTTCAGTGTGCAGCTACCCTTGAAAATGTAAAAGGTTTTGGGACAAGGGAGGCTAATATGCATCTCCTACAACACCAATTTAGAACTTTTTTTTTAAAAGTATGAGAATTCCTCATTTTCAACACCATGAGATGCTTAAAGAGTCAGTATGAAGCCAACAGGTGGTCACTGTAGAGTTCTGGATAAAAAACTGATGAAATAATACATGTGATGCATAACCTCTACCTTAAATGAACTATTAGAGGAACAGCAGGCAACAATTCTTACAAACTACAACAATTCTGCTCAAACTACAGACCACCAGCTTTTAGCATCAATTGTGTAACTCAGCGAAAACTGGGAGACGTCTAAAGAACAACAAAACAGATGCAAGAATACATCACATATAACAGGGAAATGTGAACAGTTTTAGTGGAAGATATTTTTTCCACACAACTATTGTGTATTGTACAAGATGTTAACAAGCACAGAAAGATGACCTTGTGATATAATTTTGAGTTTTACTACAGCCTTCTTCCGGCTCTTGAAAAAATGTCATAAAATAATAGCCTAAGTCTTCCTGTAAATCAACGAGGGATTATAAAATAGGAAATGAGCAGGAAGAATAAATGGTCAATTTTTGTAAAAGAGGGAGGTTGGCAACTTGTCCCACAGACACTTGCAGGGCCTGTGCTAGTCACTGTCTTTGTCAACAATCCAGTGAGTAATGAGATGACACTTGTTAAAAGGTGTCAGTACAGGGTTTGGTTTATGAAATGGGCATACAAAACTAAGGAGGGGGATTACTGTCACATGATACAATTTGCCTACCGTATGCAGACAGCTCACTCTGAGATACAATCATTTTTCCTTTTGGAGTGCCCTTGGTGCCTGGGATTCATCCTGAGAGGAACTCCAAGAAAAATGTCAAAACATGTTGATGCCTCAATTAAGATCACATATTTGATATTCTGAGTGACTGTTGACTTTACTAACAGAGTAAAATAGACACGGTCAATGGATTTTCTGTATTCATAATCTGCAAGTTGTCCTTTTCTTTTGACCATTGTCTACAAATTCATATTAGTTTCGAAGTATTACCAAAAACGTTGATGCAAGCTTGCTGCAAATTCAGTACCATAAGAGACCAAGCTTTCAGATCGTAGAAAAGATGCATTTCACTTTTTTATGTACCACAAAAGTTGATGAAATACCTAGAATCACTTCCTCATCATGAAGCATTTGGCACAACTGTTTTCACAGCTGGGAAAAAAAAGCACTGTTTACCTAATAAAAGTTGCCTTAGGTGAAAATGAAGTGGATAAGATCAGATTTGCAGTCTCTGTGCATGCAGTTAAGTGATGACTCTGTTTTTAGAGCTATTCAAAGCAGGGTTTAGCCAATATTGATGTGGGAGAAAACAGCAGAAAAACCAAATACAAGCCATCATTACTACTCACCTCCACAGCATGCCTGCAGTCTGAACACTCCACAGATTTTCTTAAGGCATCAATGAAAGGATTAATAGAAGACAGAAATGCCAAGGAACAAAAATGTAACAGACACAAAAAAAATCACAAATAGAAGAGAGACAGGTTAAAACAAAACCAAAAGCCACTGACAGTAAAAGAAATGAAAGGTTCAAAATCAAGTCATCACGTAAGCAGGTTTAAAACAAACAGTAATGTTAAAACAAAAACTTTTCCTTGTACAGCTGAAAGATGGAATTCACTCCCATAGAGCATTTTAGGAACCAGAAGTACAAATAAATTAGGAATAAAACAAATGAATGGCGGTAGGGCCTACTGCATACCAGGCTCAAACTAGCTCGAAACGTCACTACGAGACTGCTGGATAGGCTTACCTAAAGCAAAATCTATGCGCAAGCCTCTTGTGTATACTCCTTCCTATGCATCTACAACTGCTTAAAACAAGAAGATGATTACAGGTAAGACAAGTTTGTGATTTGCCTTGAAACACCACAATAAGATAAAAAAATATGGTTTAAATATCGCCTCTGAGTTGGATTAGTCAATTTTACATACCTGTTATTTCTAAGAGTTGTTGAGAAAAACTGAGAAATTGCAGGTTGTAGGATTGTTCCGAAACTGTCAATTTTGTAATGGCAAAGCACTAAGCTTAATGGAATATTAACCTCTTCCATTTAAAGTGCCACAAGACTTTTATGATTATATTAATTAATAGAACAAGAATTTATTCTGAGTTGGATTAAAGCATTAGATACTCAAAAAATGAACAGCCTTTACAACTACGCATTTAATACAACAACAGCATTTAAAAGGAACTAAAACCATAGGTTTCATTTCCAGGAACCTGACAGTAACATCTAACACACCAATGCATGAAAATACTTCATAAAGTTCTGCACAAGCTCAAATAGTATTACTGAATTATGACCTTATTATACTCTTCATTCACATCATTTATCAAAACTTGTTGTTGTTTTAAAATTAAGAATTTTAAGAAACTTTCTTATTTTAAGAAACTTTCTTATTAAAAGAATTTTTAAGAAATTTACCAGCAATATAAAGTCACCAGATGTTATTATATAGATAGATGTTGCAGTGATGTTGGGAAGGACATCACTGAAGAGGGAAGAAATGGTGGTTCAAGAGGGCATGAAAATCTCCAGTACCATTTGGATATTGCCAACTATTTACTTACCGACAGGAATGAAGTAGTCACAGGTTGAAAACTGAAGTGGTGACGAGCAAAGTGTCTTATCAACTTAACAGTAAAGAAGAACCTAAGAAAGAGCACTGCCCGGGTGACTAAGCCAACAGCTTTTGCATCCCAGAGAGCTCTTCTGGAAACTCAGGCTACTCTTTGAGCTCTGCATTTGTTTGTTATCAGATTACAGAGCAGCAACAGATTACAATTCTCCAGCTATCATACAAAATACGTATACGCATTACCAATAAAATATGCAGCACTGGCTGATCTCCACAGATGACAAAGTACAAAGCCAATAAATACAGTTCTAAGGCACATATTATTTGCTGCCCTATAGACAATAAGTACTGTGTGGTAAAGATTTTTTGTTTGTTCTTAAAAGACATGTATGTTACTAAGAACTGCTAAAAGCCTGAAATTTCTTACTAGACATACTGGAAAACAAACAGGCTTTGATATCTTCTCCTACATTCCTCCTCCTTTTAGATCTTAATTTCTTAATGTGTTGGATCAACAAACCTGTATGAAATGCACAAACTCATATTAGTCGTACAGACCAAATATCCCATTATGTGGTATGTATACATACTATATATAGTATACAAACTTACAATTGCATTTTAAATGTATAATTTTTGAAACTACATTAACATTAGCTTGCACCAGCAACTTTTGTCTCTGAACCATGATTCTTAGCTTCTCTTCTCACTCCAATGTCTTATCTCTCATGTTCTCAAGGGATGGAGTTCCTGTTAAGCATGGTCCTACGTAAACCAAAGTAGGGAAGTAAATCCATTAAGTTTAAAACCACGCTCCTGAAATTCCTAAATATTCAGTATTTGTGTGTTACCTTCCTGGGATTTGGGATTTAACTGCTTAAATTTAGTTAACTGGAGTTGTCCAAAACAAGCCTGGTTTTCACCGATAACAACCACGACCACAGACTGCAAGCTAAAATACCACAGTCACCTTAAAAAAAAAATTCAGGAGTCTATTTGATTAAAAATCTCCTTTATCACACACATAACTGAAAACAGTCTCTGCAAAGACAGACATTTGCAATGCTCTAAGGGTAACCTGTTAATGACGAGGCACAAGTACTATTTCCAAGACATTTCTCCTCTCATATGTGATTATCAGTCTGGGAAATGACAGACTTTGAGAAGTATGGATGCTAAAAGTAACATTTTTTAAGTGGAAAAAAAAAACCCTATTCTTTATCCAATGTTTTAATACTATGCTTTACCCTAGAAAGATCATAGTTACTAACACTTACACTATTATTTCCTAGAAAAATAGGATGAAAAAGAAGTTCTTGTAAACAAAATCCAAACATGCTCCTTAACTTCTTAGAGCTGAACATGCAGAAGTGCATTGACAGAAAGAAAATGCATTAAATGGTAAAATTAGTAAAGTCCAGAACTGTGTGCTAAGAGACTGGGTCACAGAAAATTCTCCCTTCAGAATTTTAATTTTGCAGGTGAACCTAATTTTGAGATCCCAGTTTTCCAAGTAATGAAAATAACAAGAAATGCTACTTTTAGAAATGTGAAGACTCTATTTAAGCAGAGTATCCTCACAATGGGGCTCACAAGCCTGCCCATTTCTGGAGTATTGAAAACATGACTGCCTTTCCTTTCAACCTTATAACTCTACTCTGTTTCTAGCTCTGTAAGAAGCAAATTGAGAATTGCAGAGCAGACAGACAAAGCTGTTTCTTTGTGTATATGCTGAACTTACTATGGCAACTATTTCCTTCATGGTATAGTAACGCTTCATAGCCCCTATCTCTATCAGTCTAGATTTCACTAGAAAACTGTAGCACTATAAGCTCTCAGTACGCACAATAGTTGATACAAGCCATAGGAAGTGAAAGGACCAGCAGACTGAATATCCACTGTGGTACTGGGCACATTTCTCTGAAGGCAGAGATTAGCTGGAACCTAATGCAGACTGCACTCAATTTCTACACTAAAAGCAAGTGTTCTGCAGAACCACTGCTATGTGTCTCAGACCGCATCCCAAACTGTTGTCCAGTCATTCAACACAGAATTTGTGTGTAGGAAACCAATGCATATACAGACACACAAGAGGGCCAATGCAACAGGATGCATGCTGGCCAGTCTCATGAAAAGCTGCTGTTTACTTTACACTGGTGCTGCCACTCGAGAACAATCCAGTAAGGTCACTATGGGGGCACACTTTAAATAGCTGACTAAAAAAACCCAACCCATCAGGTGACTTTGTTGTTGCATGTCAGGGTCAAATCCTTCCATTTGGATATCTTAAGGCAGGAAGAAGTCTGAATTCCAATGCACCTAATCACAGGCCTAGTAACCTGCGTATGCAGTATGTCTCTCCTGCAAAGAGAAGAGCTGTGGAAGTAAAAGAGGTGCTTGCTTCTGAGCGTCTACAGCAAGAGCTTTGTACTTCTTAGAAGTTTTGGGGTTCATCTGGATCCACAGTACGTAATATGATCCAGTCAGGATACTTTATTGTCCCAGCTTCAGATGCTGCAGTTACTTCTTGGGTTTCTCTAAGATGTTCAGGAACTTCCCTCGAGTCATTTCTCTAGCTGAAACCACAAGGGAGAGGAAAAAAAAAAAAAAAAAGATTAATATTAAAAGAAATCCAAGAAACCCAAACAGAGTTGTATATTTTACAGTATTTAACCAGAGGGTAAGAAAATCATTTAATTTATGCTTCTACTAAGAATAAGAACTTTCTTTATTTAAGTTAAAGGTAAATATATCTGCATTACAGCCCAACATCCTGACAATCAAGAAATGCAGGCAAGGCCTGAAACTTTCTAAACTCAGCAATGACTCCCAAAGGCTTCCTTGTTACATAGGATCTCAGTTTTCTATTCCTGCTGCATTATTTTCTTGCAGATTCCGCTTCTGTCTCTATTACCATCCATCTCTGAATAGTATAATCCACATCTCCATCACTGTCTCAAAGCAATTGTTCCTGGATGTTATAATCCCATCAGAGATTATGGAACTCTCTCCATTTCAGGATTACTGGTCCCCGGATGCTACGATCTCCAACAGAAATCAGACAGCATTCTCTCTCAGTAGTGTCAATCCCTGGATACAGTAATATAACAGGGTTTATATTCCCCCCAACAGAGTTCATCCATGGATGGTGCAATAAACTAAAGTTTATAGAGCTTTGGTCTTCTCGCTCTCTCTGCATTGTCATTCCTTCGATGTTTAATACAGCAAGGCAAGGTTTATACATCTCTCTCGGCACCATCAATCTCTGGTAGCTGTATTACACAGGGTTTACAAAGCCACAGGGTTTACAAAGCCACTTTCCTGCATGAGTCGCTTCTGACTTGTGAACACAAGCTCACAAACTGGCAAAGCAGCCCACGTACCATCTTTGTCTCACAACTCAATGCAATGCATCAAGGACAGCTCGATTAGTGACAAGAGTCCTGGAGAGAGACAATTTCCCCACTGGAGCTTCCCATCATTTCTTTTACATAAAAATGTGAGCTTCATGCTGGACTGACAGCCATCAAAACATGGATGTTTTTATTCACAGGATTGATGAGAGCATGCACATCTCCCCATGCCTAACCTAGAGAGACTCTGAAAGGCAGAGGGAATTAATTTCCTGTTTTCTCCATTCAATTCCTGACCTCTCTACTGAGAGGAACAACAGCAATGACAATTAGCATAAAAAAAACACGGGGTGAGCATGTTGCTGATGTTAACTTTTTACTCGATATTACTCGTTATCTGTTTGAATAGAACTGAAATGTAGTAAGTGTTTGTTTAGCTTAAAATACTCAAATACTCACCATCAGGTAAAGGTATTTTGATTTTAGCTATAAAGGTTATTCTTCAAATTATTACATTCTAATTTAGAAACTCAAGTTATAGCATGAGGTGCGGACATGTAAAACAGTACTGTTACAAAGTGCCTGGCACACTTAGATATTAGTAGGCTACAAAGCCCATTGCCACAAGTGGAACATGCCCCACACAGCTACTGCAGCTCGCTGTGTTATTCACATGGTTCATGCCATCAGCTGTGAGTTTTATCATCTGGGATCCACTCCCAACTCTGCTTCTGAATCAGCATAAGCTACCACAAATGTCATTTATTCCTTTGTATCTTTACCTCCACGTCTGCAAGATAGCCTATGTCTTTCAGTGTTACTGAAGAGACACACTGGTAGAAGGTGCGGAGAAGGGCAGGAAACAGACTGCTATTTTGTCAAGAACTAAGTTGTCTAGCAGAAAGAATGCGATTAAATAAAAATGCAAGTTTCTGAACGTGTCAGGTAAGAATAGGTTTTCACCAACAGTTCTAAGACATCTCCCTGCCTTGCACCAGCAACAGTGGATGTTTTGAAGCACTTCTTGTGGAGAAAGCACAAAGCTGAACTACTGCTGATTGAGCAGAAAGTTTTCCTGAGTGCAAGTCCCATATAGGAGATATACGAATACATGACAATTCTGTTCCCTAAAGAGGCTGCACCCTATAAATCAGGCAGAGAGCATAGACTCCTTCTGTGCGCTGAGCAAAATTACTGTGGGTTGGGGGTTGCTCCAGAACACGTGCCCTCCTGTTCACTTGTCATCTGAGATGTTAACATTTCTGATTAATTCACAGACCTCTCATTTTATTCTTCATTCCTTTATCCTTGCTATCCTGTTCTGCTGCAGCTTAAAGATTCTTACCGACCTGCTACAATAATCACCGCCCGCTTCCCCCCCCCCAACCTGGTGAAATTGTTTAGTGATGCCAACCGCGCTTTTAATTTGCAAGACATCAGACACAGAGGTAATTTATACCAACATCTGTTCATTTCTGACTTCTGAAACAAACTCGCACATGCTGCTACAAAATCCCATTAGGAACAGGAGACAGCCTTCTGCTATTCTGTATTCCTCTTCTCCTCACATACTCAGCCTTGCAACAGGGCTTTATTTTTAAAGATATGATGCCAAACAGAAAGAAAGGACCTTACATCTTTGTATATGTATGAAAACGGCCAGGAAATAACATCCACCACAAACAAATCCCAGCCAAACTAAGGGCAAGATTCCACGAACACTGACAATCTTGTTTTCCCTGCTTCAGCTGCTTCTCTTGTCTGTCCAGGGATCACAGTTCAATGTATTCCTCGTAAACACAGGCCAAGTACATATTACACGGTGCTGTGTTCAAACGTCTTGGCTATTCCTTCCCCTTTGTTCCTCTCAGATATGCACTGGAGTATGTCTTCAGCTTGGGTTTCGCACAGAAAAGCCTCAAATATTAAACTGACTCTGCTGCTCAGCATTGCTTCTGATGAATGAATTCTTAGAAACAGGAATCGTTTCCAACTGGGCCTTCTGGAGCTTGCTAGAAAAAGAAAGAGGCTGTGAAGTAAGAAACCATCACCCACATTCTAAATACAAACACAGCCTGGGACAGCAAAACCCATCTTAAGCCACTACCCAAGGGACCAGTAGAAGCACACTGTATGGCAGATAGAGGTGGACTTTTTAATTACAGGGTTGGACAGAACTGTAGTGAAAACCTTGGGGATTTTTCTTTAAAATGGTTGCTTAAACTACAGATTTGTAGTGGAAAAAGGGCTTGAGCACAGGTTTCATCGCACCAGCAGACAGCCACTACAGAGACTGTGCAGCATGAAGCGGAATCATGAATCTCCGTGTCAAGAGACAATTTACAGCCTTGCCTTAGCAGTGCATCTACTACAATAGAAAATCAACAATGGATATGATCGCAATAGCTTGGATACAAATTAATCTCACATAGTAGGGAGGAAGGAGAGGGCACTGAAGACCATAGAAAAAAACACGAAGATGTTATCAGCACTAGTTACAATGCAAGTTGAGTGCTTGAATTGACTCTCAAAAAGATAACTATTGTAAAATGGTTTCAGGCTGTTACAACTAATAGAGAATGCTGTGCCCTGTGAGTTAAGTTTGCTGCTGGGGAGAAGCAGATCTCAGGAACAGTATTGGACAGTGAAGCCTGAGGCTGAAAGGAGAAGGAGAGATTTCTACTTGATAGGGGAACAGAATAAGGTTTAATATAATCTCCTCTTTAGAACTTCAATCCTTCAATCCCGCATTTAGCCTTGTTGCCTGGGGTCCTCTTCTACTACAACTGCCCTCAAGCTGCTTCTTCGCAGTAAATTTTGTGGTTGCTAGTTGAAAAGATTCAGTAGTACAGATTGATTTCCTACAAGTGAGGAGATGAGGGATTACCAAAAGCAGTCTTGGTTAACAAGATTGGGTGCAGATCTCCTGCGAGAGCAGCCCACTCTGCCAGTGCTTTGCATCCTTTCACTATGACATATGGGTTTCATTACACAAAGATTTTCCTGATTTTAACTTGGAAGCGATTACACTGAAAACTCAGAGTTATCTTTACATCTGTAGCAATTTAAAGGTTAAGTAACTTTTAATCAAATGACAAGGACTCAACGTTTTTTTTTTCCTCCACTGCAAATGAAAACTGCTGTTCCATATATTCCTTCATGACAATTTAATAAGAAGAAAAAACAATGCACTGGAGATCTGGGCCCAGTCTGATTGCTGCCCATAAAAAGCCTTCTCATACATACAGCAGCACAGGACAAGCTGTGTCATAAGGTTTGGAGAGCCAGGAAATAATGGGAGGATTTACTGCTATAAAGTCAGCAACAAAAATAGTGACTTATATAAGAAACTTTCATCCAGGAGAATCCCTAAGCAACACGCATACATACACACGTTCTTAACATAGCATATACTTAAATACAAAAGTGCAGACTTGGTGACAAGATGTGAGACAAATTATATTTATGATCATAATCTTACTTTACACCGCATAATGCATCTGGGTGGATCTCAAAACAAAGCCTGTGAGCACCTCCAAATCAAAGATATTTTAAAATGAATTCAGCCCTCATCAAAGATGCACTTCTCTGTCTCTTGAGCAATTTTGACTGGGCTTCTCCTCCAACCTGAAAACATAACTATGTTGATATCTCAATGCCTTGCTACTAAAAAAACCTAGACATACAATTAATGTAATGTGAACATAATACGTTTTAAGCCCAGTAGTATCACACTTCGAATGCTACATTCTTGACTATCAAAATGTTATTCGGGGCACTGTCATAATTTGTTAGCTTTTCAATTAAAATATTCCCCCCATTCAGTTCCATACAGTTGTACTTGCAATAGTTAAGGGACTTGATGTTCAACATGGATTCTTCTAAAGTATCAATCATGCATTTTCAAACTGCTGTGTCTTAGCACTACAGAGACAACAAAACTAAGAGGGCTTATTTGGGAAGAGCTATCAGTGTAAATTACAGTTCAGGGAAAAGAACACGAACTGCAGAAAGACAGCAGAACACAAGTTTAGGTTAACACTACTGTCACAAGGGTATAAAGCTGCAGCAATTATTTCTTTTGTCCTTTAACACAATGTTAGGATAAGAGGACAATTATTTTTCCTAGTTGGCAGGATAGACAAAAAGGTACATAGAAGGATCCTGCCCAGGAGTTAACGTTGGGATTCTTACTTCTGAGACTTGTGAGAGCAAACAGCAAAGCCAAATCTCTTGGCTGCTTTCAACCTTTATTGCATTTGGAAGGGAAATAAAGTCACTCACCAAGGTGAAGGCAAAAAGACATTCTAAAAACAGTAAAGAACAAGTTAAGATTGACATCAGTATTAAATAGCTCTTTGAAGATAATGAGGTCTATATCGGCCAAGACTAAGTGAATATTATTAGCCAACCAACATAATCTGAACTTCTGTCATCAGAGAAAGTGATCCATACAGATCTCCATCTCCATGTCATTTCTGACTCCCAGGCTCAACACACACATATACAGGAAAACCAGACCCCGAGAAACCAACCACCACCACACCCACTTCGATTACTTTGCTAACTTCATACTTCTTTAACATGTCAAATGAAATACTGTAGGCTCTTAACAAATATGTATCAATGAATCCTGCACCAAACGTCATTTCACAAAGGTAAAACGGCCATCTCAGAGAGTTGCTGCTACACGAGCAATGCTTATCACCTCTAATGAAGGTAGAACTGGTACATGCAATTCTGCAAACCTGTGTTTCAGAAACCATTACATTTACACTGAATACCAGTGTAATCATCTAGGACAGATGAAATGTATTTTTCAGGAAAGATGACAGAGAAACATGAACTTCCAGGTGGAATAAGTTTCTGTTACCATGGCATCTCTTGGTAATCAGTATCAAAGCACTTGCAAAGTTTATCAAGCTTCATAATATTCCCGAGACATACGGTGATTTAATTCCCATCTTACAGATGGGGTCACAGTCTCAGCAAGAATTTAGGCACAGATGTACAAAAAAAGAAGTCAGCAACAGTGCAAGAATTTGGGCTCCGAAAGATGAATTCTGTCAAGACTTGCTACAGTATTTTAAAGTATGAACATCATCCTTGGTACAAAGCATTACTTCCTTCCCTGGGTGAACAAGATGGCAGAATCTACCCTCACTTCACCTCCAGTACAATCTAGCATAACTTGTTTGGAAATGCTAAGGAAGGAGGGCTTGCAGAAAGCCCACCATCAACCAAAGCAGGTGAAGCACATAGACTTCTCCTCCCAGCATGCAATGAAAACAGTTATCTCTAAAAGAGGTAAACAGCAGAGACTTACAAAGTTCCAATCTGCTGGAACAGTTCAGTGAATGTTGCCTACAGCACATGTGTTCAACCTTTTTGGCTTGTCTGGGCCACTCTGAACAAAGAGGAATCGTCTTGGGTTGCATAAACATAGGTGGTTCTGAAAGTAATGCCTGTTCTATTGCCATGGACTATAACAGATACGAAGAGCACAATAACTATTTAATTCTCAGCTACACAACCATTTTTTTAATCACCACCACCATTAACTGTGTATTCTTGCCAGCTATAAACATGAGCCTACATGCAGCACTCTTGAAAATCAGCACCAGCAGAACTGACCCATTGATGCTGTCACCACTGCTGAAATGCACCACCCACCATTTTGCTGTGCTCATGTCCCCTGTGTCATCTCTCACATTCAGCAAGCATCAACGAATGTCAGTGGGTGCCATTTTTTCCAGCATGGATATGACACACTTTTGCTTCATGCACACTCCCACATCAGATGCCATTCTGTCAGACTGCCACTATGCTGACATCTGTTGCACAGCAACAGAATATAGCAGGATATTGGTGGAAGGGCTCAACCTCTACTGACGTACCACCAACATCTACCTCTGACATCATGGGCCAACATAATAAAACAGGAGGCATTACTTTTGGAGCAGCCTTAATAAAATATACAATATAGTTACTATGTAAGAAAAAAAACATTCTAGTATTTTGTGTTTTTGTTTTGTTTTGTTTTTTTAATAGCAGACAAAAGGAGCAACAAAAACATAAAACTAGTGGGATACTTGCCTTCACTTTTGTGAAACCAATGCATCAGCCTGGCGTGATGGCAGCAGCTGCAATTTTTTAGTGAAGTTTCAAGGGGTTCATTGGAAAGTTTTGATGAAATTTTACTCCTCCTTACTTCATCCTTGACAATTGTTCACAAAATGCACATACTGCCAAAACTGGTGACATGAACAAGGCATGACTGTGAATTGAGGAATATTTCTCTCTACTAAGATAGGTCTTATCAAAGTCTGGTAAAGAGACATGGTCAAATTTTTGAGTTGAATACCTGATTGCAAATCTACAAATTCCATTTGAAAATTAGCAGGTGATATTTATATTAACTGAAAATGAAGTTGTAAACATAAATTGATTTTTTGTTGCAATCTTGAAGACTATTCTCAAATTCCTATATCAAAAAACAGAAAGCATTGCTTCTTTTATTTATTTTTATTTTTTGCTGTTAACAGGACTGTATTCGGGCAGTGTATTAAAATGCATACAATTATTTGCCCTGGCTTGAGTTAGCACTGCACTGAGTCCTCCCCACGCCCTGGTTTCAGCCCAGGCAGTGCCAGTCACGTGCTGATAGGTGGTTGTTGAGAGCAGTGCATGTGTATTCTGAGGCTGGGCCAGGCCACATGCAGTCTGTGGGTCGGACATGGCTGGACTAGAGCCTTAAGAACTGGAGTCAAACACCCAATCCTTTCTTGAACCACAAAGTCCTGATCAGACTTCTTTTCATCTCCTTTCTTTCCACTCAGTAATGGTCTTTTATCCTACGCTTGGTGAGAGATTGCTGAGCTCCTTCAGAATTCTCCTCCTGGGTGATAACAGATTTATTGCATGCAGATTGAGATTTCCTCGAATATGCCACTGTTGGTACCAATAAGCAATAAAATTATATCTGCTCCCCCCAAAAATCCTTCTTTACAACATAATTGCTTTGTTTCCTTAATCAGATTTCCCCACCTTGCAAGGCAGCACCATTCTGTTCATACTCAGTTGGAAACAATGATGTATAAAGGGCTATGAATGCCAAAAACCACAGCGCTCATTCACATACAGATGAGCAAAGCCAGCCAATGAAAATATTTAAAGCAAGGGGCAGTGACATCTCTGCTAATGTCTAAATTGCTTCTAAACTTACGTTCCAGGTCACAAACATTGGGATGTGCGGATACTTTGCCCCAGGCAACCCACATATTAAACAATACTCCTACAGCACCTCCCACTTGCAGGGACCGGACACAGCCAACATCCTGTGAGGCCAAAGACCTGATCCCTTTGACCCCCAAAGCAGGGAAAGAGTTACATCTTCCCACTGCGAAGCCAATAAAAACCTCTCTTGATTATAATTTAGATAAGAGCCACTGGATTGAATAATAATGTCTGAAACTCCCCTGGCTGTTTCACCTTGAGACGTCCATCACTGGGTTAAACATGATGCTAATTGCATTTGGATTGATTAATTTCTCTCACTCCTGTCTATTCGAATAATGCTTAACAAAATAATCACAGCACCCAGAGCCAAATCTTCTCAGTCAAAGGAATGAAGCCATCAGAACCAGCAGAGATGAAAGAAATGAAGATGACCCGTAATTACTGCTACGGTGATATCATTACCATATTATAGAAAATGAGAGTACGTGGGGGGAGAGGGGGCTGTGATTATTATTTATTTTTTAATGGAACCTCACATCCCAAGAATACAGATCTGACACAGTGGAGCACACAGAAATACAGAGCTAAAAAAGAAAAAAAAATGTTGTGCATTAAATTGCAAAAAACACAGCAAGCATCGTGGCTGCAGATGCATCAAGTGTCTTGTACTGTGAGCTGTTCTTTCACTGCAGTAATACTCTGCATATGACTAACAGACATTTAAGATGTCTCCCTTCCCAAAAGGAGGCACAAGCATGTGCAACAGAACTCACCCATAACACCCGTCCTTTAATAACATCGCAAGACATCTTACTTTGAAAGCTGGCATTCTATTTTCTAAACCAAAAGACCTAGCTCTTACTCCCAAATGCTGATTCCTATCTGAAAGCAGGTACAAATTCTGTCACCAGGCACTGTAGGTCACCTTCAAGTATTCATTATGCTGGTTCTGTACAGATATCAAGTGCATCAAGTCTGGAAGAATTTAAGCTAGAATTCAAAACCAAAACAAAATATGTAACATCCAAAAGGAAGGCCTTCTGTTCCCTTTATTCTCCAAGATACACTCCCAGAGCCTCTCTCATTTGAGAAACAAATAGCTTGGCAATTGTGTAAGATCTTCAGACACCTGTGCACGGCAATTCTAATTGTGGTTTATACAGTTCACTTCTCTCCATGCTGGTTATGTCTGCCCCCTAGTCTCGACTGAAGACAAAACCCCCACACAACTAGCAGCTTAAAATATTTACTCTGGAATAAAGCCGAAGTCAAATACACATGCACAAAAAATTCACATGCCAGAAGTGTCAAGACCTAAGACCAGGCACTGACTCATGAAGCTAATTACCAAAAAAATGATGTTTAAGTATTTTGTAAGGCTGAAAGGAATAAATTCATAGTGCCTTAAATACTAGAATGTAACCTGAAAGCTAATTGTACATAAAAGTTGATGATACTGTCAAGTGTACTTGAAGGAGACTTTACTAATTTAAGTTACTACTTCAATGGATACAACTTGGGAAAGTTTTGACCACCAAGTCCCACAGATGTTGGAAGCAAAGACTGGGATAGAAAAAAAGAGCATGTTCTAACAAAAAGCACACTAACCTAAAATTTTCTAACTGCTTGTATCAAAAAGGAAAACAATGTCTTCATGCCTTTCCCACACTTGCAGAGGACCAAGAAAGCCTAAATTATCAGACATTCTCACCACACTATCTGAAGCAGGAATCTTCATTATCTAATAACGTGCAGAATTTAGATCAAATTTGTTTGCTCAATAACTCTTGAGAATGAAACAAATGAAGAAATGAGGTGGAGAGGTCTGCATTGAATATATGCATGCAACTAGGTATGAGATGTTTTTAAAGGTGAACGAGTACTTGTCAGAAGGCATGCAGGCAGAAGCAATGACTAAATTCCCATAAAACAGAGCATCATGATGCAGCCTCCCTTGCCTACGGAGGCAGCTGGTATTTAATGGCTGAAAGCAAAGCAGGTGAATCTTGAAAGTCACTATTTTTTCAAGTCTTATCAGTGACCAGGGCATGCAGGCCATGGAAAAATCTGAGCCCAGAGCCAATAGAAACAAAGGGATTAAGAGTTATTAGGAGTAGAGAGAGAATTACATATTTACAGAACAGTTACTGAAAAATAATCGTGTAATGATTATGTAAGTCCCTATACTCATTTTGGCTAATAATGTTGAGATGCATGTAGCATGGTTACGCAAGTCAGGACAAATAAATCCACTCAGAATGCAACTTGGCATACCTTACAAAGAGGCCCAGAGGCCTGTTTCAAGACCAGTACAGCTTCTTTCACCTCCAAAGGAAGAAACAAGACTGACATCAAGTCATCCAGGCAACTGAGCACTGAAGCAAAACGGAACTTTTAAATTTAACTTCTGTCAACAATCTTCATAACATGTATCTGGAGAAAGGAAGCTCACAGCAGGATATTCTGTATTTATTTGTTCAGAGATATGTCTTTACTTTAGAAATCAAAATAAATTTAAGTGTTTTCTAATCTCAAGATTCCTTATTGAACCATTTTTCCATGTAGATGAGTGCTGCTCTTGATGTAACAATGAATTACCAACACTGAAGGCCTGCACAAGAAGATTCGTGCTTTTTTTATGACTGAGCATACTATTTGATTTACACAGTAAGTAAATTAAGATTAATTTTCTCATTGGTAAAACAACAGAAGACTTCTGCAATTTCTAGAAATCCAAGTAAGAAGTCGTAAGAACAAATACAAGTAAAATATTGGAAGCTCTGGTCCTAGGCAAAAATTTTAACCTCAGGAAAGCAGAATTATGAAAGAGCAGCAATACACTGTTTGTAGGCTCTAGCCACAGAAGGAAAGCTCTACAGTCACCTCTGTCTAATTCTTTCCTCCGCACGAATCAAAGACATTTACTTTAATTACTTCTCTTATCCTTACCTTCCTCTTTCACAGTATATTCACTGCTTGCTTCAGCCCAGTTGCTTTTCAGTTATTCTACAGACTCATTTCACGCTCTCTGCTGGCCATAAGCCTCTTCCCCTGGCAATAACACCCTGAGCTCAGAAATATTTGAAAGTCCAGAACAGGGTCCAGGAAATTCAAAACCTTTTTTATTTTTATTTTTAATTTTTATTTATTTATTTATTTATTTTTACCAACTCCAAGCTAGTCACAAGACATCTCAGGAAGTGAACTGATTTAGGAATGTTACGCATTTCACAGCATTCAAATGCTACTAGGCTCAAGTTCAAATTAATAGAGAAAAAAAGGCATGTGTTTGGAAGAGTTAAAAAAAAAAATCACATGAAAAGTGTTGTCATTCAGAGAAAATAACACTAGGCTCAAACTGACTGACTTAATAACTAAATTATAATACTGCTCAGGGCTGCTGGGAACAGAAACAGATAAACAAACAGGCTCTGCTGCAAGTGCTACATTTTAGCTGTTAATGAGCTATAAGGCAACAAGGCAATAGGCAGTTGTAAAAACTAAACCAAAAATCAAATCTTCTCAGACCCATGAACAACTATGGGAACATTCTGCATGAAAATCCTCACCTTCCTAGTTCCCACGTTATTTGTTTAAGAAAACCTTGAATTGGATTTGAAGAAAAGAAATACCGAGGTATCAATCTGCTGATTCTTTCCAAGTACAGTAGCCAGAGGAAACTTCAGTTGTCACTTCTCACTTGACAAGATCTACTGAAAGTAGCAGAGTTAGCTTTGGTACTCTTTAGCTTCCACAAATCCTTTCATGTTTATTCACAATTCATGCATGCCACCATTCTGAGGTCATGTCTACCATTATTCCCTTACAAAACCTCCATAACTGCCATAGCAAACTAGTGTTTCTTATCCATTTCTGGAAACCAAAACCAATTGTATTGCAGCAAAGTAACAGTGAAAACACCTAGAAGACAGCTCAGAAAAGTATAGCAGAAGAAAGGTGGCGATTGCCATGATAATACATAATTTTACTGACTGGTGTGATTAGTCTGATGACTGAGGGAAAACTGAAAGCTAGAAGAACCAGAGGGCTCCACGATCCAGTGATAGTGGGGTTAGAAGACATATTTGAAGGCAGAAAAAGGAGTAGATGACGTGTAAGTAAAAAGCTGAACTCACTTCAGTTCACCAGTGTTTCATGCCAGGGCATGGACGATACCACTGGATGTACTGCATATTCATCCAGTGATAGCCAAATACAGGCAATCACTGCCAGCTATGGTTGTACCAACAGATGCATATGCAATCTTACATTTATTTCCATAGTATTACCTACCTGTTTGACACTGTTTCTTAACACTGAGTCTTCCACACAGCCACTGCTTTCCTTCAAAGAAGACTGATCATCAGTCAGAAATCCCAGAGAGAGGGAAGGAATGGCTTCTTTTCACCAAGTTTGAAATACACACACATTAGCAGACAGAAATTGTAAATATTGTTTAATTTTAACACGTTCTCGTTTCAAGTCTGCCAGGTATTTGGCATGAAAAACGAGAATGTTGAGGTATTCCACAAAACTATTGGATGAAAAAAACAAATGGCACCTTGGCCTGCTATCCAGAAAAATCCATCACCCAGCCCTTTTCTGTTGAGATTTGTGCTGAATGACGTCTTCTGCAAGTTAACAATTAGTTTCTAGCATAAGAGTCCTGTGTCATCATCATCATCTCCCCAGGAGAAAAATACAGGCTGAATGATTTTTAAATTATATGCTCTGATAAGACACAGGCTCCTGACTCCCTGTGCACCGGTGCCATGCAGGCCACCTGCTCTATTGAGCTGCCACTGGGGATACCCTCAAAAGGGTTTAATAATAAAAGATCTCTCTAGAGATGTAACTCAAAGCATGCTCTGAATGTACATACTGTATCACTGACTGAAATCTTGTAAATAAAATCCTATCAACAGATAGGATCTAAGATCCGTCTCTACAAAAGTGTAATACAGTATATTGTGGAAGTTTCTTATTAAATACAAATCTGTCATGCTGCAGTCAAAAAAGATGTAAATGAACACTTCAGCTGATAGAGCAGGGCAGATCAGTGATTGACCCAGTCTGATATCCTGTCTGACCGCACCTACGATCAGAAGCACCACAGAAAAAAGGGACCATTACTATGAAAACAAATGGAATAATCAGCTCTGAAAGATTCCTCCTCTTCCCAAGTGCTTGTTTTGTATTCTGAAGCAGCAAATGTTTCACAGTTCATTTTATGATTTCTTGTTACATCAGAATAAACTATATCTTAGTTTATATTTAAATTATTTAAATTTAATTGCTGGATTGTTTTTCAATAGTTCAGTACTGGGTCTAAAAAGAATCTCTGCATGGCAAATAGTTCCACATCAAATCATTCATTGTGCAAGAAAAAATTCCTCTTCACTTCTTTTCATATGACTGGCTTCCATTATTTTTTCTGAATTCTACCCTTCCTATTCATTTCAGAGCTGGGAATCAATATGATTTTTCAATTTACCTCCTCAATTGAAGAGATGTAAAATAACCAGCAATTTAAAAAAAATAAAATAAAAAAAATCAGATGTCTGCTTTTTCCCCCCCTTATAGTCTCATCAGGAAATCTTTTGATTTCTAAGGAGCTCTCTAGAGAAGAATGGTGTATTTCACATTATCTTGAAACTGTTCCCGACAAAAGACTGCCTGAAATGACCCAGAGTACCTGAAATTCTAGGAGCTAGAATAAGAACTTCTTATTTCCTTAGAACAGATTACGAAGCCTTATTCAGAAAGGAGAGAAGAGACTGCAAACAACTACTAACATCATGCAGAAGAGGTGGGAAACAGCACAGCAATTTGAAGTGTCTCAAGCATGAATCCACCCACCCAGCTCTATCATCTGGGGACTGTGCTTACACTTGGCTGCTCTGGGCCATTCCAGGAGCTCAGGAGGCCTGAGGGGTACATGCAAAACACGAATTAAAGTTGCTACAACATTTACCAGCTGCATGCAAACTCTGATTCCATCTTGTAACTTGTTCCCTGCTAAGGTCAGATAGACTTGTCATGAGCATTATGTTGAATGGCAAGCTTCTAATTTAGAAACATCAAATCTCATTTTAAAAAATATACAGAATATCAGAAAAACTTAGTATAAGTATTTTTATCAGTCAAAGTATAAAGAGCCATCAAGTTGCACTGGTCCTAGTACAGACTGTTGTGGCACAACCTATTGAACTCAACTTATGCTAATTATTTCTAATCTACCAGTGTGACAAGCCTCTAAGAATAAAAGCAAAGTAAAAAACAAACTAAATATTATAAATGCATATGAAAATCAATCATTAACTTTCTCAAACTTGCCTCACCAAAAGTAACAGCAAATCACAATTCCAATTTCTTAGAAAAAAATAGATTTTGCTATTTACGTACAAGACAAAGAATTTGACACTATTATGGCCAAGCAGCTTATAACTTACAAAGAAAGTAGAGGTACAGAGAACAAGTCTTATGATGCTCTCTCCCTTCCTTCCTTTGTAATAGAAGCAAGGCTGTGACTAATTGTTGCCACATTTGGACTTCAAGTACCTCCTTTTCTGATCTAGTTCTGAACTATATTATTTAAATGTCAGAAAGTATTACTTCAAATATAACAGAATTGTGTTACTTACAGGTAAACTTACTTAATGGATGCAATTATTGGGCTAAAATGGAAGCAAGCACCAGGAGACACTACATTAGCCTGGAAACCTGGTTTCTGCTCTTAACACATTCACCCCTGCTACATGACTTCTCCATCCCTTACATTTCCCCATCTGTAACTGGTGTATGCCTTTCTCTGTCAGGTTCAAAGATGGAGGGAATAGGATTTCCTTGTTTCATAATAATCCTATTTCATTCTATTTTAGTTCAGGCGTAAGGCAACTAAAGTATGGTTCCTGACTAAGGTACCTATGCTGAAAATCTTAAACAGATTCACAGAAAGAAACAAAAGCCTCCGCAACAGAGTTCAGCTTAAGGTATGACTTCATGTAGTGTTTAGAGTGATCATATTTCTAATGTAAAGAGTCCAAATAGATGTTAAATGATAACAGTTGGTCCCAAAATTTGGTATAAAATTTCTCCCAAACATCAGGTTGCACCTTTTCACAACATTTCCTAGAACTGCTTTGTAAGCTATCAGCCAAGTGAGCCTTGACTACTTCCACAGAAGACCCTTTTTATGTTATCAAAACCCTTCAAGGTTTCTGCTCTAGAAAGTTTATTCCATACTCACCTGTTACTAGGACTTAAAAGGCCAAAGGAGAGGAACCCAAAATGTTCAAACAAGTGCCAACACAGAAAGAAGAAAACTCCTAGGCTGTTAACTTAAAACACAGCTAGCTAGCTGTATGTACAGCTTGAATTATTACTGTAATGCCTGGAAGCTCTTTTAATCAAGTTACCATTCTGTTACAGACCGCACAAACACTGGACAAGTAATTTCTGTCCTAAGGCACTTAGGAGATACATTGCATAAGCACAGACTGTATACATAAATGAGACTATACTGAACAGAACCTTATATCTAACACATCGTCTTACCATTCATCAAGACTTCTATAAATACTGTACAACCCACCAAACCATGCAAGAAAGAAATCAGATAGTTCCCTGAATGTTTACAAAGCATCCCCCTGAAGCACACAGGGAAAACAGTTTCTTAGAAAATAGCAATCGTTCATACTAATCTGAAAATCTGCCTTCTTGACTGTTTAGATTTGGCTATTGTCTTACTATTACTGAATAAAGTATGCCCAATAAGACATTAAAAAAGCCACAAAAAGGAAAAGTAGTTTGATAAAAATAAAGATGTTTGAAGAAAAATGTCTAGAGATTCTGATGATAGTCAGAACGATCTCATCTTTGCAAGTGGAACAAAACTGAAGACTGGAGTAAAGAATTCCAGAAGCAAGTATAAGATACAGACTTCGATAAGATTCGAGTGGATAGATAGGAAAGGTTTTATTTCATAAGCGTTGAACAGAAAAACAAAAGACAACTTAGATTATAACCTGGATGTTTGGGCTTACTGATGTGCCATTATACCTGAGACACAGGGCTAAAAAAGGGACAGAACATGAGTGGTGTTCACAGTCACTAAGAAACAGGTATCAGAATTTCTTGGAGAACCACAGGGATCACAGAACAGGAGACAGTAAGAATTCTTGTTTCCTCACCTACTTAAATCATCAGATACAAAGGAAACAAAGGTAAAAGGCATTTTTAATTCTTTAGGTTCAAGAAGGACAGCAATGTTCATTAGCTCCTAGTGTCCAGATACTTTTAAATGTGTTTATGTGCTGTTCCATATCGTAGCTGTAAACAATATCAACTGAACAAAGCTGTCTTATGTAGTTCTGACATAATTAATGCATGGTGTTACTGTGAATGACTATGTAGAATACATAAATTCTATCATTTCTTGCAAATTAATTGGTTGCTGAGGAATAGCCAAGCACTTTTGTAACAGTTGTACAAAAGTTTAAATAAATAAATATGCAGTGACCTATACGCAAGAGGCCAACAAATCCCTGTTAACACCAGCCTCAGTTTACTCCACACTGGGATATTTGTTGCCATTGCCTTCAGAAAAAAATAACTGTGTCCTCCCTGGAAATCCAGCAGCAGTTTTGAGCTAGTGTGTACTGCGAGACTATACAAAAGGATGAACGCTCACATTGACTTTGGTGCCAAGCTTATGGAAAGATCACTGCTTTTTCACCCAAAAGATAACCAACCAAGATAAATGCCAGACAAACAGATGGACGCACAATGTAAGCAAGGAAAGAGAAGACTACTAAAAAGGCTTGTTCAAGTGCTGAACATCTAAAGGAATACTTTGAAATCCTGAAAACAGATTTTGTTGCAGGATACAGCATGCCAGCATTAAATTCCTTTCTCGTTAATCCATGGATGCTTTGGCTTTTGTTTTACCCCCTAGGCAGGGGGCACTCAAAATCCTCATTAGGAAGTGATCTGCAGCTATGCACCAGGGAACAGGAAAGAGTACATTCTGCAGGCTTTAAAATTTTAGTCAAGACGCTGCTTAGAAAGAAGAGAGAGAGCAGCAGGTACATTTTCATTGCCATCTGCTGGATACAATGGACAACTCTAATGAAAGCTAGAAAGCACTGTTTTCCATTAACACCATCAACACATACTAACAGCTCCTTCCTCTCCATATACTACCTAAATACAGATCAAAATTGAAGCCGTATCAATAAACAGTTTTTATCCCCCAGACTCTGTCAATGCACCCAGAAAGCAAGTTTGAAAAATATTTGAGTGAGTATACATGTTACTACCTCTGAGAACTCAGGAGGTTCTCACAGTGGAAATTTTCTATTAGAGTTGAAGAGAAGAATTTGATGTCTAAAATCTTATTTCTACATCAAGCCCATGTTATCTCCCATTCCAGAATATTTAATATTACTTTTTGAAGAAAGCAGTGCAATGAAAAAATTATAAGACAAAAAGTTTTTTTTCTCCTCTTCCCTAAAGTATATTCATCCCATTCAAAATCAGAAGGATCTACACAGCTGTAGTGACAGAAACAAATCTGTTTGTCTCAATAAAATGAAACAGAACACTCAAGAGACGAGTAATTTCTGTTGCAAGTCCAGCACAGAAAATATCCTAGAATTTGAGGCTAGATACATAGATATTTAATAATACATAGAGAATTAAAGTTTGGCTTGATCTCTAAGATAAGCCAACTTACATAATGATTCAAAGAATTCAGAATGTCCTGGCTGTTCAAATTGCAAAGACTCATCAAATGTCTCAGAAGTTTGCAGAAACCACTGATGTTACAAATACGTATAACTTCTCATAATGGATAACCTGGCCTTTCCTCTTGTGATAAAATTTCTGGAGACTGATGAGATGATCCTCTTGGTCTACTGAATCTTTTAGACAATCTATTGAATTACCTGGATTCAGAAAAAAAAAAAAAAAGGAAAAAGAATAGACATGAAAGTGGGTCTGGCATGAAATTGATATAATTGGTATAATAGAAGCAAAAACAGACTGTAATCCCATGTCCTCAAATACAAAAATCATAATTGCTGATGTGAAAAAAAAACAATTGTTAATAAACAGATATTCTGCTCTTCAATGCTCCATATGGCAGCCTGATGGATTAAACACCAGCAGAGTGTTGATCACTCTAAAAGCTCATATTGAGATGATCTGGGAAATCTATCTACAATTTACAAATTCTGGTTAATTTAATTAAAATGCTGCATCACTAAGTGCCTTAATATGTAGAAAGCCATAAGCTTATGAGGTTTCTGGCACATACATGCCTGCTTACAGAAGAAGCTAGAGAACTAACTGGTAAAAATCTCCTTTTTATCTAGGAATGTACAAAGGACGACTCTTGAACTAGAAAAAAGAAATAAATTTGAGTTTACATGCAGGGAGAAGAGAGCAGAAAAAAAAAAATCCAAAATAGGCAAACAGAAGGACAGGGGATAGAAGACTAAAGATGTCTGTAGCACGAAAGAAAAGAAGTAGTCCAGGCACTGAGTGCTTCTTTGAAAGAGATCAGCCCTTGATGAGTTATAAATAGTTAGACTGTATATTTATAGGGAGAGATATTCAGGAGAGGAACTGCAAAAATCTTACAATAAGTTCTCATATTCTACCGAATACTGCAGACAGATGAAAAAGCAATGGCTAGGAGAAGAACATATGGATCAAGGCCTACATCTCTTTCTCATAAAATATGACTGGATCCAAAACCACCTATAAAGTTCTTGTGCATTTGAAAAGAGCTGTATTGCAGATTGCCCTTGAGTTTGCAGATTGGGAAAAAGATTGGGAAGAATGGGTTTTAGTGACTAAAATACAAAACAATGCTTGTATGTGAAGGGATGAAGGCCAGAAAGTCCCAAAAGAGAAAGAGTCCATGATAAGCATGCTTGGCCAAAGGTAAATCCATTGCTATAGTCTACCTTTTTAAGGAAGCCTTGAGATCTGGCTTCTTCAATTGATACACTGCATATACGATCAGTTAGTTTAATTTAGCTAAGGTAACCATCTGTTTTCACTTGTGGTGCCAACACCAACAAGTGTCAAAACTGGCTCAACCTCAAAGATTCTTTCTTTGCTAGAAGCATGGTTGGATGAAAGAACACATTCCTACCCTAAAATCCCATTACAAAACAAATTAACAACAACAACAACAACAACAACAACAACAACAACAACAACAACAACAACAACACACCACAAATGAGCAAATGGAATCTGGAAGCAGATGACTAATGGGGGAAAGAGATGGAAAACCTCTTCCATATCTGCAGGAAGTCAGAAGTCAAAGGCCAAGGCATTTCCAGCATACTCATTACTGCTTCTGGAACGAATCCAAGTACTTCAACTTTTTCCACTTAAAATCTAGTTTTGTTCTTCATAAGCTAAAGAGAAGTTAGCAGATGAAGATGAGAACATTCCAGGGTTTTCCAGGTATAACTGCTAACATTTCAAAGGGGTTTGGAAAGTCACATTAACAAGGAGCTGCTGTGGAAGAACAGACAGAAAAGCAGGTCACCTACTACCATTGTTTCAGTTTGCTGTAATTTAAAGCACGCTTTTTTCCCCCTCTTCTGTTTGCATTCTCAAAACACTCTAGAGCCAAAATAAAGTTATAAAAGGAAGCAATAGCAAGTTTCCTCAGAACCACAATAGTTTAGACTCATCTCTTGTTAAAAATATTAAACAATTTTGGATTTTCTTCTGTTAAATAATTATCTGTATTACTCTATATTACTGTATATATTGGAAAAAAACAGAAGCATTCGCTTCAGAATAACAATTTATCCTCCAGTTAGACAGGCAGTTGAGGTTCTGCCTGAAAGACATAGAGAACAGGGCACGTGAAGTTGGAAAGATGTTGTGTTGTAAGTCTAGCACAGTATCATAAAGGAAGACAATCACCTGTTAAAAAACACTCCAGCCATGCTTCTACAGTGTGCATGAAAAGAAAGAACGCTGATATTTACAAGGATCAACTTTATACTAATATTTCCAACATTAACAGAACTTGATCTGGAGTAAATAAAAACAAAGCCATATGCTTAGTGAACCAAATCTATATTTTAAAGAAGTCCAATCACATTTATATTTCAAACTCCAATGCCATCTCTATGCTCCCTCTATAGACTATCTCCATTTACTTTTTAGAACACGTATCCGAGCATGATGGAGCCAAAGGTAATCATTTGCCTCTTCAGACAGGAGACTACAGAACTTCTATGCTATCACAAGCATTAGGACCAAGAAAAAAAAATATATATTGCCTAAGACTGAATGCAAGGTTGGGAAAAAACCCACCTTCTTTCCCCAAGCCTTCTGTTTCAGAGAGACCAAGTAGGCTGCTTTCAAAACAAAAGCAAGTGATAACTAAACAAAAGCAGATCTGAAAGGTGAGCAAACCCCACAAGCCACGCAGTCATTATTACTGTGCCGATAGTGCACTTGTTAAAAATGTATATTTTAATTTTCTGTATTGCTAAAGGTCCCAATTTGCCCAGGGATCTAGCTAAGCTGCCATTTTCTACCACGACAGAGTCTAATCTTTATTTAATGGATTTAGCATCTATCTTCACTAGAGTGGTCTCTAAGGGAAAGGGGAGGGGAGTATGAAGGGGCACGAAGAGATGATCAGAGCCCCCCTCTCCTTCATCCATCCGGCGCTCATGTTTGTGTTCAAAATTCAATTACCTCCTTATTGATACTTCACAGAGATATTTAAGCTGCAAACATGAAGCCCTGATTTCCCAGGGGGCCATGCCCCTCTCTATTTCACTGCTCTGCTTCCCCCAGGGTGAATTCCTAAGGCGTCCATATTAATAGGTAATCAGTCACAATTCATTTATTAAACAGCTAGCAAGGTTTATCAGCCTGCTCTGATTAGCCAGAAGAAGCCACTGAATTCCTAATTTATTTATGGAAATGTAAGTGTCTTTTTGAATTCCATTCATGAAAGAGCGGGGTGCTGTGGATCTGGCATGCAAAATTCTAACAGGAAAGCAGCAGGAAACACAGGATCTGGGGGCCCTGCAGCTTCAGCCTGGGAAACACACAACAGTGACCCCACCTCAATAGATTTAGGGCCTTGTGCAAGCACTCACAAGACAGCTCTTCAGACAGCAGGCATTGCCACCCACTGCAACCACAGAAAGAGGTCCTTACATGGGGCAGGTTATGTGGTTAAGCAACACCATGAATCTGTGATGAAGTAATGAACAAACAGAATATTAAAGAAAAATTTCATAAATAAAACATTCAGAGTAGCGCTGAAGACAACTGCCATGTAACACATATACAAGTTTACATATAAAATTCAGCTCTTTGAAATTTTCAGAATACCAAAACTTTCAAAGTTACTTTTCTAATCATAATTCCAATTGAAACTTTTAAAAATGCAAACACTGCCACTGCATTTTCCATATAAGACACAGAAGCTTGAGGATGCTACTATATTACAAGAAAGTAAAAACAGCTAATAAGAAAAAAACAATCATTCTTCTCTATTGTTGAAATGAGAAATGGAGAAATCAATAGAAAGCAGACCTCGAAATAAGACAACTTACACATACACTTACTTAAGGTAATCAGGATGCAGTTTCTGATAACACAAAGCTTATACACAGCCCTCTGAATGTTCAGGGCCACCAAGGCTAAAATCCACTTTTTTTCCCCCCTCATAGAATCATTAAGGTTGGAAAAGTCCTTTAAGGTCATCTCATCCAGCCATCAACCCATCCCCACCACGCCCACTAACCATGTCCCTCAGTGACACAGCTACACTGTTCTTGAACAACTCCTGGGATGGTGACTCCACCACTTCCCCATTCCAATGCATCAGCACTCTGAGAAGAAATGTTTCCTAGTATCTAACCTGGACCCCCCCCCAGTGCAATCTAAAGCTGTTACCTCTCATTCTGTCACTAATTACCAGGGGAAAATAAAAGGCAATTATTCCTTTCAGCTCTGCAGTCATTTCTGAAATTTCTATCTATCTGAATTTTACTCACCACAGCTACTTAAACATAAAACAATTAGGAATGGAAGACTAAACTGGATGTTTTCTTCTTTGCTTAGGAGTTCATTATGCAAAAAAAAAAAATTCAACAGCATATTAAAACTTATTTAACATCCCTACTTCAGCTACACTGGCACAACCAGCACTCTGAAATAAAAATATATGATTTCCTCTCAAGTTAC
Organism: Meleagris gallopavo; assembly: GCF_905368555.1. NCBI lineage: Eukaryota > Metazoa > Chordata > Aves > Galliformes > Phasianidae > Meleagris > Meleagris gallopavo. The sequence continues at coordinate 37,410,766 of NC_139408.1, read as the reverse complement.
AGCGGTCAAACACGAAAAGATGTAGTACATGCAATAAAAACATTCAAAATACTGGCAGAAATGAGCATCTGAATTCTCCTATGACCAGAACTTGTATGTTTCGGGTATTTAAAGTCGGGTTGCATAGGGAAACAAATTCTGGAGGAAGCATCTTTCACTACTCAAGAAGCAATCAAGCGATTAACTGTTATCAGTCTATGTTTTACACAGATGAGGGTAATTCAGTGCATTTTTCAAGATTTCCAAATACCTTTCCTTGACTACATAAAGACGACTCAATTCTGGCACAACTGGCAGACATCACATCGTTTTACAGCAGGTCCCAACATCTAATCAGGACGTGGCTCCCAATAGTCAGGCTCTCCAAGTCTCAATGCTTGGGAACTGCGAATGATACCAGTGAAAATAAAACAACCTGTTCCCCTCCCGAATTTAGCCATACTTCACCTTTTCCCCCTTCAGCAATAAATTCACAATAGCAATTTCAGGCTATGACTGTAGAATAAATAAGACCAAACTCACCACTGAGCAGGTTGAGCAGGATGTTTGCGCATGTTCTTATTGTGAAGCTTACTGAACTTCAAACTCCACATTATTTTCACTCCCTTAATATACAAGCTCCTTATCATACAGAAAACAACAGCATCATTTGGAGTAGACATCCAGTGAATGCTGCCCAAGTGTGTTGGAGAATACAAGCTATAATTTGCAGTTACTTTTAGTCTTCACAGATTGGAAGAGAGCTTTCAAAACACACTAAGTGAAAGCAATGCAGCGCTCTTCCTAAAATTGAAGTCAATTGCTCCAGGAGATGCAAACTGCTGTCATCACATCAGTAAACATTTCTTCCCTGGTTACGTTTAGCATCTAAATTATTATACAGTGCTGCTTCCGTTAGTTCACATACCCAACCAATGGGCTTACCTGCACAGTTCCTGTAGCATTATGACAGAGAACACAGCATTACAATCTTAAACAGCTTGACGTATCTTCAAACTGATCATCAGGATGTCCATTTTAGTGCAACCAAATCTGATACAGAATGCCCAGTGGAACCCACCTTCATACTGCATATCCACTGAGCTCAAGACAGAACTGGGATTCACGGCCCAGCATAAAATCCAGAGAAAGGGTTTCAAAATTAAAAACAAAGCGTTGCATATGCATTCCTTCTTTCTAAATGCCATTTGATAACACGTGGTGGTGAACACCTATTACTCTGCAAGTTACTGTTCATTCTTTTGTGCTGTCTCATCTAGTTGTCTATCTCAAGCATTCATTTCTAGCGCTCCCATAATAAAGCCCATATGCTTCTAAGGTTACTGCAGTAACAAACCACCACACGGTTACAATAAAGGATGGGATAGTTATTTCCCGTCTTTCTTGCATATACAGTTGATGCTGGTAGTACTGTACTTGAAGTGGCTTATAGAAATTACTTCTCACGCTCTTTAAATACACAGTAAACACAACTATAGTTTGTGTGACAACAGTTTATATGCAGAGCAGAGAACAGTTTAGGATAAAAATGAGAATCTCTAATTGACACCATGGAGGAAATTAGTCTGTAGTTGCATATGCTGTATTTTGCTGATGAAAATCAGGTTACCATTTGGGAAAAAAAAAAAAGTGTTATGAGAACTTTAATGACAACAGGTTATTAAGGCCCTTATTATAGACCTCACTGGAAATTTAATATTTCCAACAGCAGAGAGCCCCTAGAGCTACTGCAGGAAAACAGTTCAGCAACCTAATGCTGCTTATTCCAACTTCAGGCTCCTCCAAACTCCCCTCCAACTACTGACCAGAACTGACTGTATCTGGACTAGAACAGAGATTAAAATCTCAAGTGAGAAAACAGAATCCACGTTTCAACTTGAAATAAAAAACAACCCAATAAAACATAGGAAAGCAACTGAACTACATCATTTGGCTTTACTGTCACAACTTACAGCTGTGAAGAGTACTAAACACATCTTAAACCTCTTTTCACTGTGAATAAAAATTACAGTAAAATTTCAGGAAGAGTAAAGTCACCCATTTTTTCAGAACCAACCACTACAACATAGCATTTGGAGACAGCAAACTGAAGCGTGGCACACCAACCACAGGTCTGCTTCCACGTGCTGAGAGCCCAAGTTAACACTAACAGTTATAAGCCTAACTTTCTGTGTGTTAATTCATCAGACTTACCATGATATAAGTTTGCAGTGTGCTCAGGGAACAACAAGCTCTTGGACACTTTAAAAAAAAATCCACAAACAGCCTTCAAACATGCTTTCATGGGGAAGTATAAAGTAATGTTTTATTACCAAAATAAATTTCTAAGATCAAGCACTTCACTGGAAGGGGGAGGTGAAGAACAAACTTGCAATGAATATGATGAGAAGTAGTACTATGTTTCCTCTGCTGGCACAGGCATTAAGCCTTTTTTGATCTCCAGCTAGAACTCAAAAAGCCACAACAAAACCTTCCTGTACAGACGGGGACCATCCAAAATGTCTTAGTACCCAGTAGAATTAAAAGTTGTACTTTTAATATGGAAGTAGACAATAAGTAGAAGCTTGTTAAAAAGGTATGTTGTAAAATCTCCACCACTATTAATTCATTTTAGCCAGATGTGACTTTTTTTTTCCCCCTAGAAGACAGTTTTTATGCAAGGGAATTGAGACAATAAATTAATTCAAAGCCTCCTACCTATGTGTTCAGGCTGTACTTCTGAGAATGCCTTTTCTAGGATGTTCTAAAAATAAAAAATAAAAATCAAAGAAATGCTGTCTTGAAATCCGAGCCTTTTTCAGAAAGCTGTCCACAGACCTGAAATCAGAGATACCTATACCTGAAGAATAACAGGCAAGCAAGAGAAACAGAAGACTATTGGCAATGCTTAAGCCATACAGTGGCTGGAATTAATTGGTACGACTTATTTTAACTTGTCCTGAATTTACCAAGGTTATTCACATTGACTTGGGCTAAAATGGTTCTTCTGAGAACGGATGGTATTAAAACTCTTTGTTTAACAAGATATTTGTTTCATTTCCTTCTCCTCTCAGAAGATCACTATCCTGTTGTCTGACCCTATATACCTGCTGTATAGCCTCATGATCTTCCTATCATAAAAAAAAAAAAAAACACCTACTTTAACCCATCTTTTTCCTTTAGAAGAACTGCTGTGAACATATTTGCTTTCTCTTATGTCTTGCAGACACAATTATAACCTGCCACTTCTTTTTCTAAAGTGTTTTCTTAAAAGCTTCATATTTAACCTAACATACATAAACTCAGAATAAAAAGACGGGAATTGTCTCACCTCCTGAATGACAGCACAAGCTCTGCAAGACTCAGACTGCCCAGAAGTAATATTCCAACTTCACATGCACAGTAAACCATGAAAATATGGTCTGCCGGATTCATATCTGAATAACTAACCCAGCAGCCACAAGAATGCACAACAGATAGTCTGTAAACAACAGCCCAGCTGTCAGATAGGATATCTCACTATTATGCAATTACTATGTATTAGGCAAATATATACTTCCAAGCATTCTTAACAACTATAGTGGAGAAAATGTTTTATATTTCCTATTTCATTCCTAGAGAAAATGAAAAAAAGAGGTAGGGTCTCCCTTTCCTCATGTCATTTCCAAGCTTCCCTCCTTGGTCATTCAGCTCTGAGTAATTCCATTCTCTCTTCACAGCTTCCCCAAGTTGTAGCACTGTGAATTGCATTCTTCCTTTGTCTCAGCCAGCATTGAAACAGAGGAGACCTGTTATGACCTACATTATTTCTGGCAGAAAACATCCTTCTGATCTAACAAGCTTTATCTGGCGACTCCAACACAGTACTTTAAAATAAATCTGACAAACTAAAAGCTATTGTCCTGCAGCTCTCCCTCTCACACACATAGGATGCTCCAAAAGTAACACTTCCTATTTATTTCCATGGAAATTGCAACAGATACAAAGAGCACAATAACACTGTTTGATAAAGCAATTTCTCAGCTACAAAACACTAACATTCAACATAGTCAGCACCGTTAGCTGTGCATTTCTGCCAGCAATGAACAAGACCCTGCACACAATGAAAATCTGCTTGGCCATCTAGAATATGGTTTCTCTCTCACACTGCTGCCACCACTGCTGAAACGCAGTACCCATTAAGCTCATGTTCACTGTTTGGTCTCCATAAACATTCAGTAAGTGTCAATAAATGTCAGTGGGTGCAACTTTTTCCAAATACAGGAATTTGATGACACATCTTTGTTCCATCCGCACTTCCATGTCAGACACCATATTGTCAGGCATAGACACAGTACTATAAGGGTAAAGTAGAGGGAGACAATCACATCCCTCTCCCTGCTGATCACCCCTCTTTTGATGCAGCTCAGAATATGACTGGCATTCTGGGCTGCAAGTGCACTGCTGGCTTATGTCTAGCTTTCTGTCCACCAGGAGCCCCAAGTCCTTTTTGGCAGGCCTGCTCTGGAGTTCTTTTCCTAGTCTGTACTCATACCTGGGATTGCCTCAACACAACTGCAACACCTTGCACTTGATCTTGCAAAACCTCATGACACCTCTCAAGACTGGCCTCCACCTGGACATAGATCCACTGACAACAGTCCTCTGGCTATAGCAACTGAACCAATTCTTTATCCACCTAGTAGTGCAGCCTTCAAACCCATCACTCTCCAATTTAGAGATAAGGACGTAGTGTAGGATCACGTTGGCAGGAAGATTCAACCTCTACTGCCATACCACCAACATCCACATCTGACCTCGTGGGCCAATATTCATAAAATAAGAAACATTGCTTTTGGAGCAGCCCTCGTAATTTTACCTCAAACCCACTGATACATTCAATAATTAATTCCTAGAGGAGAATACAATCAGAAAGTTTTCATGCTGTGCCATGTAGATTGGTCTGCTCTCTGTGCTAACCCCTCAAAAGCTCATAGCCATAAACACTAGCTCTGCTAGGACACAGATAAATATAGTATGTTATTACAAGATTGCCTTTCTATCTTACATCCAGATTTCAGTGTGTAACAAAATACAAATAGCTATCATTTTGACACTTTGATCTTTGAAATAAAACCACTACGTTTCATTATAGCTAAACTAAACTTCCATGCATGAAGGATCAATATTACAGAAGACAGGGCTTAGACATTAAAGAAAAGGTAAGTTCAGGTGCAATCAGCTGTATAGGGACACAGAGCAGACTCAGATTGAGAATGGAGATGAGTAAGAACACAGCCATTCTCAGTAGCAGCACATCACAGCAATAAACTCAATGTGCTACGTGAGAATCAGAGCAGAGTCCTCTATTTCTTTCCCTCCCCCATAAAACACACATTTCTGCAGGAGATATATAGGAACTAGTTATGAAAGTCAAGCAATTAAAAAGCATTTCAGGGGTATTCACAGGACTGAACCAGCCACAAGTGCCTGACAGTTCTACGTGTGTGCCAGTCCCTGGAGAGCCATCACACTTCAATTACTATCACTAACATTAGTCATTATCAGGCTGGCTGCAGTCCCTCGGGAAGGCAGCTTGTGATGACAATATCCAGCCCCTCCTTGTAAAACAATTCATTAGGCAAAGCGGAACAGCTGGGGCAGCCACGTGCAGGCCCGCAGGCCGACCGCCCGCCGGGGCCTGCAGCCCCCCTTCTCCTTCAGCTGTAATGGCCCCTGGGGATGCTCTGGGTTTAATCAGCGTTCCTTATACGCAGGGGAAGCATTTGATTGCAAACTTAAACTAATGGCACTTGGAAGGTTATGACAATCATCAGATAAGAGGCTTTAGAGCATTTTTATCTTGTTCTAATGCTCACGAGCTAATGAGGCAATAAGAGACAGATACTATCAGACTTGGTCTAGCAACACCACACACAGGATGCTGCATTCGCTGGTAATGCAAGAGGCGAGGTGGCAAGTTCATTATTGACCCCGTGGAAGATTTCATGCTCAGAAGTGTAGAAATCACACAGTGTAACAACAAAATACTACGAGGCCGTTCACATAGCCTTGTATATGTTGTCACCTGATCCAAACCAGAGGAAACTAAAAAGGAAATACAGCAACACCCCACCAGTGTCTGCTCAGTCTGATGGACAAGTACACAGTATTTCCTTTCTCAAAACACAGACCAGTCCTTACATACCGAGTCTTAACTCCACTGCCTTCAAGCTAGAAGGCCAGATGTGCCACTAAACAGGTAAGTAACCCCTGGTGTTAGCATGGATAAAAACTAGCAATTTTTAACCTTCATATACTTTGCAAATAGAAGTATTTTCACATATAGAAGGCAAAAGGATTTTAAGTAACAGATACAGATCAGTTACAAAGGTTTGGAATCCCCTGCCAAAGCATCTCCCATGATTTGTATGGTATTTTTGTGTTTCTTAAACCATAATGGAAAAATGCACATAACGTTATGCTTAATCAAACTTTCCCCTATCTTCAATTCCTCTACTGACAATAGTCCACAAGTTATCCTGTCAGAATAAGAGTAGCAAAAAATAGACTTCTGACAGTATAATGTAAGAACATTTTGTTTGTAGTCATGTTTCTTTCTGCATCAAGCATGTGGCAGGTAGAAATGCTTTAATGTGACAGTCCATTCCCTTACTTTTGTGGCTAAAAAGCTCTTCAGTCAAGCCCCATTCGACCCCCTGCTTGTCTACGCAAGTGATGGTGCTTTCACTGTTCATTTAAACTGAGACACACAAGATCCTCTGTGTATGCTGAGAATCTTTCTCTTCCTGTGCTTAAAGAACGATACTGAATGCACTGTATTTCCATACACAGAAAAATGGGTTCCCTAGCCTCAGTTGCACAGATGTAATCAGCTCTGTGGATAGAAGTTTTTAGAAGACTATTCCTCATCCTGTAGAAGTGTGAAAGCCATCACTTCCATATAAAAATCTCTAAGTCTTGTTCCAAACCAGGCTGCTCAGATGGAGGCACACAACAGTTTCATCTGAGATCTCCTGCTCAAAGTTGATGAGCTGAACCAAGTGCTTCATGCTATTACGTTCAAGCGAGACTATAGAATGCAGATACTGAATTACTTACTTCTAGAACAGATCTTACATAGCAGAATCATCAGGTACCTGGATGATCTGGACTACAAGGGCTCAGTAGTTCGCCTACTTAAAAGAGAGTCAATTACGGAATCAGACTGCATCACTCAAAGTTTTATTCAGTCTGGCCTGGAAAACCTCCAAGAATGGAGACTGCACAATCACCCTGGTAGCTGAACAACATGTTCAGCTGCTTGACTGACCAGTGCTAGTACTCCAGATGTCCTCACAAAGCATAGATTACTGCTTTGATAAGCATACTAAAAATCCTTCAGAAAACTAACATTGACTGATTTGATGAATGATTCCAGAGTTTTCAAAGCAGTGTTCAGCTGGTCTCCAGATTAATCAGATATTTTCCTCCCCTCTAACACTGAAAAGACTCCCCTCTCCTAACTATTAGAATTATTTAGAACAACATTCACTTATCAACAAACTCAACAACTCTTTTCTAGAACGGATCAAACTCATTGCAGAATTTCTTCATACTATTAAACAAACTAGAGGAGAGCTTTAGGAGAAGATGTTCAGTTATTTAGGAAGGAATGCCAAGGTACAACTCAAAGTATTATTTATTTATTTTTAAGGCAAGCAGTACAAAGTACCTTTCACATCTACAAACTAGAACTGGAAATGTAAATAAGAAGAGGAAAAGGATGAGGAAAAAAAAAAAGGCAAACATCTCAATAAGATCTGATAAAAAGTGTCTCACTACTCAGTTTTTACTGAGTCAATTGCTGTTACATTGGTCACCACTCACTAAGATCAACAGTAGTTTTAATATTATGGATATGTGCCAAGTACTTGGCCACTTAGCATGTGATCCTTACACAAAACTTTGGAAACCCAGTTACTAGACCCAGACAGACGTCTAACACTTGAAAATCACTTTCTAGTATTTCTAGCATTAGTCTTCAGAATTAACAAACAAGCAATGATAGATGTAAGAGCGTTAGGAATGCTAAGATGTCATCTATGTACATTTTAAAAATATCTACACAATCATAGGGTTTATGTTGTGTATTATTATGTCCCTTCTACAAAAGATGCCCAAACAACTTAGAAAAATTTCAATAAGCTGTATTCAGGGCTTTTGATGAAAGTCTGACTTTCACAGTTACTATAAATATTTGAAAATACCCTAGAAAGAAAACATTTACTAAACTGTTTTTCACAGTAAAAATTATGGACAAATAATCCGACCTGAAATATATAATTAACAAAAGATTCAGTATGTACTGATAAGAGTATCAACAACAGGCATCAAACAATAACTGCAGAGAAAAATTGCAGAAGTTTGAACCTCCGACACATTTAGGAGAGTTCCAGGATTTTCTCCTCTGCAAACTCCAATAGTATATACTTCCTTCTGCAGCAAGCAGAGACATCAATGCCTGAAGATTAGAATGCTATATTAGTACTCTCCACTGAAATCTACAACAGCACTTTCCCCTCAGAGTAAGGGGCAGAGAGGCTGAGATGCAAACATTTCTGAAGCCTTGAGAAACATTGTTTCTACTTTGCAAGCAGACAGACCTTGTGCTTCAATCCCTAAGGCTCCATACAGCATTTTTCCTTTTTTTTTTTTTTTTTTAAACAACGTAACAGATAACTGGATACAGCATTGTTTTATGCTAAAAATGCATAATTTATGCACATGGTTAATATATTTTATATCATCATTAGAGTGTGCCTCCCTAATTTTGTATTTAGGAACACTTTTGACCAACCATTTTTTCTGCACATAGAGCAACCACACACCCACTTATTTAAAGTAAACAACAGCAGCCGAGGTCCAGACCCAATTTCCATCCTCACCATTGCAACCTAATCTCCTAGCAAGTTAATGCAAATCAAAGCCAACGTTTCTCTGACACTGGTAGCAAAGCGCGCTCCTCTCCCAAGAGAGACCTGTAAAACAGGACAGTCACTGACAGCAGTACAATTACTGACACAGATACAGACTTTATGGACATGTTTATCTCTGCTGTAAATCCACACTCTCTCTCCACTCCGATTCATGAGTCATAAAGAAATTGCAGATAATGAAAAAGTTGGAGAAATTTACAACGTGTCGGAAACCTCAGACAGCCAGAAGAAATTAAAGAGCTGACTGAGGATAAATCACACAGGTACAATTAAAACTTCCTATTCCTTCCTCACTTCCAAACTGGGGTACAAGCCAATGGAGATGATGGAAAGTTGAGGTCACGACTCCTCCGACTGTAATCATTTCTTAACTACCTACATGTCAAAATTAGCCAATTCACAGATCATGTTTGAATGCCAATTTCAGGCTGGCATTCTGATGTCTCACTCTTCCACCCAGAAAGAATCCTGTCAGTAAATAAACAACCCAGTGAACAGTGTGAGAGAATGTGATTTCCTCATCCCTCTGCAGATGCAAAGTACACCTCTTACCATATCACCCTGCCTCAAAATGAAGCAGATCTACAGCATGGGAGGAGAGAATAAAGAGAACCAGGAGAAAGGCCAAGGTTTCATGTGGAAATCATGGGAGCTTGGACATCACAATGACAGGGGTTGTATAAATACCCTAACAGATCACAAGCATTCTTTTCACTTTTCTGAAACAACCAAATAATGGTTGAGAGTTAGTATGAATGTAAATCAGAAATAGTCTGTACTAACTTTGTATTTTTCCAGGAAGCCCATAACAGGTAAGGAAAACAAAAGCAAGCATTAGCATTTCAATTGATAGTGTAGTTCCTGAAAAAACCTCTCCGATCATTTCCTAACCCACAAATGAACTATCCATAATGTGAGACATTTTCTGGGAGAAGTCTACTAATTCAACGAAGTAAATCCTTATACTAACCGCATATTAAAGAAATCCAGTGTCCAAAGAGCATAATTTTGTTGTCCAGCTATAAAACTCTGCCTTCAAGCTTTGAAGCACGGTGCATACTATTTCAAAGTCTTTGCAAACGCAGTACTAAATAACAAAATAAGAGAGAAATATGCTTCCAGGCAAAGCTGAAATGTAATGAAAATTCATTCAGCAAGGCAGGAAAATGTAAAGGAACAGAAAGAAAAACAGTTGCTACAAAGAAAATTCTGAACAGGGCAGATATATGACATGGAGGCATACTGAAGCACATGCATCTCAAACTGTTTCCTTCCTAGGCAGGATAGCCCATCTGACTGTAGTGTATTTAATATAGCATATTTTCAAGTTTAAGACCATAATGAGCATTAGACTTGGCATAAAATATTCAAAGTCCAACATATTTAAAACAATATAAATGATTCCAGAACACATTTTCTTCCTTCATGTTTTAGGTAAATATAGACACACTAGTGCTAGAAGCTCCACATGTCTGGAGGTGCCGGCTTTTAACAAAGAAGCAGCAAGCACCCTCCTTACTCTTGTCAGTAGTCAAGATGCTAAGAACACTGCTGTATCTTTCTAATCACAAGCACCAAGGTCTCCAAGTCTTGTTGTAGAATCTAGACTTGGATCCACAGCATGCAAACCTCCTTCACTTTGCTTCTTCTTTCTGTAACGGTTTTTTTCTCAACCTCCACGAGTTCTTTAAGTGGTCTTACTTCTCCCAGGAAATAGTCATATTCTGCAAAGAGTCTGCTTTCTAAATAAGTTCCCAAAAACTCATTTTGGTTAACAAGAAACTGTGTGAAACCAGTTCCCTTTGCAAAGGTATAGTCAGACTTCTGAGCTCAGAAAGCCTCTGTGTTAATTAAATCAGGACTAAATAAAGAGCAGTTATGGTCATTACTTTTTTTTTTTTTTTTTTTTTTTAATCTGATCAATTACATCATTAACATTATAAGCCCACTTGGGTATGCAGGCCTCTAGTTCTGTTGGAGCCCGCAGGCAATGTATGTTGATACTACACAAAGGCACTCCTAAGAAAGATGACTCATTACAGAAAACGAAAGACAAGATTCAGTAAGACAATGAATGATCCTCATTTCTTTCCCCAATTCCATTCTAATTCAACAGCTTACACAAAGTTCAACTTCACTGCAAATAAAGTGTCATGTTTTGTTTTTTAAAGCTTAAAATATAACACAAGCTCAATCTACGAAAGATGGAGTCCCTGATTTAAACCTATGTTCCTACCTGTGATCAGTAGTAAGAAAAAAAAAAAAAAAAGCTTTGAAATTGTCCATGTCAAGAGAAGGCTGCAAGGATCACAAACAGAACCAAGTAAATGTTTTGAAAACACACCACAGTTAAACTCCACCCAAGGAAAGAAGAAAGGACAGAGCTGTTCTTTTTCTTCAACCTACAACAAAGTTGAACTTCCAGGGAGGAAATCACACACAGCATTTACCTGAGAAAAATGAAAAACTGAAGACAACCAGAAAAGAATGGCAATCTGTAACTAGCTGGGCATTCAGAATGAACCCCTTTATTCCCCATAAACTTCAGAGGCTTCTGAGGCTGCAGAGGACTATAATTCACAGCCAAGGACAGCTTAACTCCTCATCCCCATCTCTATCTGACTCTTTTTGCCTCAGAAAAGTCCTCTCCCTTACAAGAACACTTTAGTGATTTCTGGCAACGGTTGCTAAATTACTTACAGTGTCACAGTCCTGACTATTTAAAAAAAAAAAAAAAAAAAAAAAAACACAAAAACAACACCAATCCAGTACCTTCCTTCCACTCCCCCATTTCATCACCAACAGGCCAAAGGCAAATACCTATAGAGGAGCAGAAGACAAGGACACAGCCCAGTTTGCCTAGTAATCTTTCAGCTTTCTGCATCTCCAAGACTTCCAAGCTACCAGTGATCTCTTTGTTAGAAGGATTTGTCATCCAGTAATTTGTCTCATCAATTCAATGAGGTAACTTTGTGCTCACAACCTCTAGTGAGGATGAGCTGTGCCTTTAAGACACACTGCAAGGCTCACATCGCTATTGTCCTGACACACCACTGCTTCTCTCTGGCCCCCATACTTAGAGAAACAGTAAAGAGCTGCTCCCCATACATGCATCCTCTGCATTCATCAGTTCTACAGACATTTTTCCACATATGGCACAGTTGTCTATCCAGGCAAAAAAAAAAAAAAACCTCCTACTTATTTATTCATTTTTCACATTAATGAAAACTATCACTAAATCTGACTACATCCTAGCTGACTTCTCCTTTACCATTGGCGCTTCAAGACTGACACCCTCGCTGTTCACCTGACATCCCCACCTCACCCAAGGCTAATTCTTGGCCCCTTAGCATCAAGCACCTCCTCCGCTATAGGATAGCTATTTAATTTGCTTGATCATGTTGAACATATATGGAAAAGAAATTGGTGCTGCAGAAAAGGAAATGGGAGAAAACTTTCTGGATTCCAGTGAAAGCCAGGGCACACAAAACTAAGAGGGATACTTGGGATACTTGGTTGAGCATGTCCAGTAACAGTCGCACTGCTCTTGAAGTATGAGGATTTGAGATGGGACAATGCAGTCATTGTACATTCCTAATTTTACAGGAAGAAAAGCAGAAAACAGCTTCACCTCCAAATAGAAATATAATCTAACCCAAAAGAGAAGACTAGCACTGCTGACAGGGAAATTATAAACAGTATTCATGTTTGTAAGGTCTGTTATTCCAAGTATTCTGGTATTGAAGATAGATAATATAAACAAGTACCATTACCTTCCCAGATATATCAGACTTAAAAAGAATCCGGCTTTGAAGGAAGTCTTGCTCTGGTGATATCATCAAATCTACCCTACGACAGCATAGCAGGCTGATAGTTATTCCAGCATCAGCAATACTTTACAAACAGGCAGTATGTATGTACACTTGGGTCACACAAGATGCTCTCAAACAACGAAGACAGCTAGTACAGTGCTAGCATTTTAAAAGAACTGTTAGAATAACCCAAATGTTTAGGAGTATATCACCCTTCTATTGAACCCAGGCAAATTAGAAAGACAGCTCATATGAATTTAAGAAGGCATATAATTCAGTAATGATTAATTTAATCAAACTGAAATTTGAGCAACAGACTTGACAAAATGTAATTTTAAATGCAGGAATCTTGCCTTGATAAGCTTTTTAAAGAGGTAGTCAGTCCCACACTTCCTTTAACCCAATGAATCATAATACAAAATTAATGTAAGAGTGCTGTGAACTGGTTCAATAACAGATCTCACAACATAATTACAAAGTCACTAAACAGGCATTTTTGTCATGGAGTGCTGCAGGAATCATCACGGTCCAGAACAGCATTTTTATCAGTAACTCAGACAAAAACAGAAGCCGTTGAAAATACAAAGGAATTGGAATGTAGAAGGCAGCACTGGAAAGCAAAGTAAATAAAATACTGACACAATGAAGCAGAATTGTTTCTCACACAATAGGAAACAAGAAAACATTGTCAAAAAGACAGTGTAAACACAAAAAGTGTCAAAGTAACTTTTAAGAAGAAGAACTTCAAATCATGACAGCACAACGTTTTTAAAGTATCAGAAGCTTCACGCTGCCATCTAGAGGAGGGCAGTCAGCAGGGTTTCTTAACTCTGTTTTTGGTAAGCAGTTTTGATCACCAACTATGTAAAATGTGAAATACTAAGTTTCAATCCAAAAAGGCATAATCAAATTATATACCACTCAAACAAAACCGCAAGCTCTTTAACTTTAATGAGCAGATCTTTTGGATTTTTCTTCCTGTTCTCTTACTAACCTAGGTCTGCAAGAGAAAAAGATAGTATTGGAAGAAATAGTCCTGAGAGCCCATGTTCAAACTCAGCATTTCATTATATGTGAAAGATTTTCCAACATAAATGTACATGTCATGACATACAAAGCATTCAATGTGTTACAGGTTAAAGGAAGACAGACTTCAGTGAGAAGAAATTGCAAATATGCAAATATTAGAAACTTAAGATTTCAATTGCCACACACTAGTGGATATCACTCTCAAACCTCAGACCTTTTATTCTCTCACTTGGTCTTCTTTTCGTATTTCTTTCCAGTAAAAACAAACAGAAATAAATACAACAAAAATTGTTAAGCTTTTTTGTTCTCTTGAGTTCTGCTTAAACTCCATGTAGCACACCAAAGCTGTTTGACATGTAAACCAACAGCTTAATTGAGAAAGCCAATCATCAGCCAATCTTATTATTTGATTAAGATTTCCATTGTTAAAGTATAACTTCTACTCCACTAAAAGCCTTATTCAATCTTTGTAGATATTAGCACTGAAAGTAAATTTCTACCTATGGAGACAATGTGTTCAAACAGGCTTAATGATCTATTGATAAGAAAGCACTAAGGTATTCCAGGCTTACAGTCACGAGACTTCAAAGTTTGACTGCTTTTTTGTTACCCACTGAAATGAAGCTGAAAAATCTTTAAGTCTAAAAATTTTCAAAGCTACATGTAAAGCCCAAGAGTTAGCTGTAACTGAAGTCTATGACAAAGCAAAATAAAGCAGAAAAAATTAAACGCATCAATACGCGCAGGTACTTTTTAAAGGAAGCACAATCCCTTTGGAACCTTCAAAGCTGGATCACCACATTAACAGCAAAATCCTAAATGCAACGATGACAAAAAACACATTTTTTTTTCCCCCTCCTTAAAAAAGGCACCGACACAAACTGGTTGTTGGTAAGTGGGATAAAGGTCAGCTTCAGAATGCAGTGACATTACCTCCCGCTATAGCTGACTATGGAGAAAAATAACTGAGAGGCCAAAAGCTGCAAGAGCACTAATGGCTAACAGAATCCTGCACACCAGTTAAATTTTCACTCTGTAGGCAGTACAAAAAGCTTCACAGCGTTAGCACCTAAGCGGGAAATGAAGCAAAACCAGTGATTTACCTAAGCCAACGTTAAGTCAGAAATTTATGGGCCACTAGAAAAACCAGACCTCATTCACTCAAAACAGAAAACAAAATCTAAAATAAGAACTTCTTTTAAACGTGCACTATTAGGCTTCACTGCACCCATGACAGGCTTGCTTAGAGAAGCACTCTTTTTTCTTCAGAAAATTCTCTACTGCACTGTCATCATTGCGCACCACTTCCCACATCTGTAAACATACTTTTCTGACTGTAAGTGCAACACAAACGCACACTTCAGTGGCAAGATTTATAATGCAGTGGTCACATCTGTGCACAGAACTCACATTCATCCAGTCCCAGCTGATAAGCCAAGTTCTGCAGGCCACGAACCTTCTCCATCAGGTTAGCTATAGTGAGGCTTCCCAGCTCTAAGAAGGAAAAGTGTGATTTTTTAACACCGTCAGTAGCCCTCTAGTGGCAGTTTATATGTTTTACCACTTCAGAGAGCATTCGAGTCATACTTTCAACAGTATCAGTTTACAGTGGACAGCATATATTCTTTTAACTCTCACAGCTCATAACAACCAGCAAGGCGTTCTAAGCATTCCAAAGCAGGAATGGCAAGAGAAAACAAACAAACAAACAAACCAAGGAAAAAATAAACAGCAGGGATTTACTGGTTCAAAAAGCAGTAACAAAGAGAACAACCTCATTTGTAATCAAGATATATTCTTGCAGATGATAGGACTAACTAAAATATAGGTCATGAACAAGACAAAGACTCCTAAGCAGAATCATTCAGTTGGAGATTCTGATTCTGCAGATGTAAGGACAAGAGGCCTGAGGCTATGGGAGTTACTAAAAGGAGCCTCTTGCCTTCAGAACTGAAGGAAATCAATAGCATGATAAAAAAGTAAAAATAGCATAAATGGTGGGGCAATCAGGACAAAATCCTGGGAGCACTGAACAGAATAAGAAGAGCATCCTCTATCCCTTCGCTTCCAGAAGGCTTCAGAAGGCCTCTGAGCTCAGCTTTTTAGTAGGCACTGAATTTCCACCCGCAGACAACCTCGCTACCCGTGGTGCTCATACTCACCCTTTAACATATCGATATCATCATTTTCCAGTTCAGCCATCCATTTGGGAGGTGAGCTTGTAATAGGCTGGTTTAGGGGGAAGAAAAAGAAAAAGAAAAAAAAAAAGGCAAAGCATGCTCAGAGAAGTACATTTTTAGCAGCATACAAAGCCTGATCTAACATTTACAACCAGTTACACTGACAGGATAACTGGCTCCAGGTACCCTACAGGGATACTCTAACGCCTATTTCCATTTTCTAGCTCTCCCTGAGCAAGTCGGGAGTTAAAATAAGACACCGGCTGAAGCCAGCAGCAAGAGCAGCATTCCCCAAGGTTCAGAGCAGTGCCTTCCTCCCGAGCTGCGACAAGCCGCAGTCACAGTAAGAGCCACGCAGCACGAGGTAGGGGCAGCTTACGCTTTTGAAGGAGGCGGCGAACTCGGCGACGCCGGGCACTGGAAAAGAGAAGCGAACAGCGCCGGGTGAGCGCGGGGCCGGGCCGGCAGCCCCGCCATCACCCCACTCGCATGGGCCCGGCGCACTTACACTGCTCAGGCCACAGGTCCGGAGAAGCCCGGTCAAGCTTCTCGAAACTCAGCAGCGAGGCTTCCAGATCGGCACCTACAATACAGGAAGCGGAGCAGAGGTGAAGCGGCGTCCGGCCACACCTCATCGCAGGGTGACGGTAACCCCATCCGCGCGCCTTACCGTCCCCGGGAGCCGCCATCTTGCGCGCGTCACGTGACCTAAACCCGCCACCCGCGGGAATCCACCCATGTGACCGCAGAGCCTAGCCAGAGCGCCTTAGCCCTCGTGGCCAATCGCTGCCCTGGAGAGGGGGGCGGTGGCGAAAGGGAGGCGGGGAGAGGCTTTCCCTGGCGGCGATGGGCTGGCGGCCGGCAAGCCCCTCCGGAGGGGGCGAGTAGCGGGCGAGGAGGGCACTCGTCTGACCAATTAGCGGGCGGAGGCGGGCCTTCGGGCGGCCGGGAGGTGTGGCGAGGGGCGCCGTTCGGGGTCCGCGGCGCAGCTACCCTCGGCCGGGATGGCGGCGGCGGCGGCGCGTGGCGTTTGGGGCGGGCGACGGCGCGTAGCGCTCAGGGTGAGGCGGCGGCCACAGAGCACTGCGAGCGGCGCCAAGAATGGCACCCCGGGGGGGAAGTAGGGGATCTGGGGGCGGCGGGGAGCCCCATGTAACCGAGCTGCTTTGTGTCCCCTGTCCAGCTGCCGCCGAGAGCCGGTGTTCCCTGGATCGCTTCGGCCGCCGCCTCCTCCTCTGTGGTGAGTGGCGCCGGGCGGCTCCCCGGGGCAGCAGTGCTGCTGGGCGAAGCGCTCCGGCGGGCGGGAGGGGCGCCTGCGGCGGGGCGGTGGGGCTGAGGCGGCGGTGCGGCGGTGCGGCGGTGGGGCTGTGGTTGGGTCGTTCACCGAGGCTCTGCCGGGCCAGGAGGAGCTCGGATTTCCTGCACTTCCTTCAGTTCTGGAGATTAGTCTTCTCCCGAGTGCAGCCCGCGGCGCCGCTTGTCCCGCTGTAATGTCAGCCACATCAGCACTTGTAACGTTTTATTCTTATTTTAACCCACCGCGGTATTCCTTCGCAAGCCAAGGCCTCGCCCATCCATTACCGGCATTAGGTCAGACATCTCACTTCAGCCCTGCTCGCTGATAGTGCCCCTGCCCTTGCCTTTCTCTTCCTTTTTCACTCCTCCACTTTCCACTGTCATGACCTGTCCAAGTCAGCCCCGTTTATTTTCCTGATTTGTGCTCTGGTCCCCCTCCCACCATCACACCAGCGAGAGCATCCCTGTCCTCATTGCCCTCACCAGGTGACTTGCCTGGTGGATGAGGGAAAGGCTGTTGACACAGCAAAGCCTTTGGCACTGTCTCCTACAGTATCCTCCTGGAGAAGGTGGCAGCCATGGCTTCCACAGGTACACTTTTTGCTAAGTAAAGGACTGGCTGGGGGGGCGGACCCAGAGAGTGAATTATCCTGATTAATATCTTTATTGATGATCTGGACATGGGAATTTAGTGCACCCTCAGTAAATTTGCAGATGACACCAGGCTGGGAGGAAGTGTCAATCTGCCTGAGGATAAGAAGGCCTTACAGAGGGATCTGGACAGGTTGGATCAATGGGCTGAGGTCAATTGTGTGAGCTTTAATGAGACCGAGTGTCTGATCCTGAACTTTGGTTACAACAACCCCATGCGACACTACGAGCTTGGGATCAAGTAGCTAGAAGACTTTGCAGAGGAAAAGGATCTGGGGGTGTTAGTTACTGACAGCCAGCTGAACATGAGCCAGCAGTGTGCTCAGGTAGCCAAAAAGGCCAATGGCATTCTGGCTTATATCAGAAATAGTGCAGTCAGCAGGGAAAGGATCGTCCTCCTGTACTTGGTACCTCCAGTACTGTGTTCAGTTTTGGACTGAGAGGGAATGGCCTTAAGTTGTGCCAGGGGAGGCTTAGGTTGGGTATTAGGAAACATATTCTTGGAAAGAGTGGTGAGGCACTGGAACAGGCTGGGCTGCCCAGGGAAGATAGTGGAGTCACCATCCCTGGAGGTGTTCAGGAACTGTGTTGATATGGCACTGAGGGACATGGTTAGTGGACGTAGTGATGATGGGTTGATGGTTGGGCTAGATGATCTTAGCGGTGTTTTCTAACCTTAATGATTCTGTGATCACCCTCTCATGACTCCATGTCCCAATTCTCTTCACACAGCTTCCTGGTATATATGGTTTTATCCTCATTTCTATAACCTGTGTACCTGTTCTTCACTCTGCATCTCTGTTTCCTCTTCTTCCTATCCATTCTCCCCAAGTGAATGTTCTGTGGCAGTATGAAGCGTTTCTCACTTTCTCCAGGTTTCCTCATTACCTCTCAATATCAGTTACTAGTTTCCAGTCTCTTCACTTATGCGGCCCCAGCTTGTCCTGCATGCTACAGCACTAATTGCATCTTCTACCCCTGCTTTTTCTTCTCCATACTTACCTGAGCTCCATAACCAAAACTTTCATTTTCCTTTCTTCTGCACCGGAACTGGAAAGCTGTGCCCTCTGTGCTGCCTGCCATGACCATGGCTGTGAGCTCAGCAGCAACAGGTTCCCTGCTCTTGGCTGCAGAATCATTTGTGAAGCAGGAACAGGACAGCACTGTACCTACAACTATGAGCTGGGAGATGAACCAGCTTAGTGACTTGATGGAAAGGAAACATAGCACAGTTTGCACCAAGTGAGCAGAATTCTTACAAAGTGAATTATTAACTTTTTTTTTAACATGTTTAGGAACTGCAGGGTTTTTGTGACTTAGTAATTGTGGTGACTGAGTAGATTAAAATAGTTCTGAACATAATTCTAGCAATGTATATCTTCTGTAATAGTTTTTAGACAGGGTTTTAACAATTTTAGTCTAAATCGAGGGAAAGAATGGAGTACAGCAGTAAATGACAAAAGCCTGCACATAACAGGGCACACATTGTTATGTGTGCACCTTCAGGCAAAGATCACTCACTGTGCTGTCTTCCACAGCCAACAACCAAACTGTTCATCGATGGGAAGTTTGTCGAGTCCAAAACCACAGAATGGATTGATATCCACAACCCAGTAAGTGAAATGGCTTCTGCTCATATACCCACAGTTGGTGTGCAAGAGGGTGCTGTGATTTCCTTGAATCACTTGGTAAGAGGGGGAAGTATGTGTGCTTCTGGAGAAAGCTTAGAGTTGGAGCTTAAGATGGATTTAGTGTTGTGTAATTGCTTCGCAGTTTCCTCTTCATGTTCAGTGTCAGTCTTAGGGAAGTAATGTAGTAAACCCCTATGTAGTAAACCCCTGATCTCTGGAGAGAAAGCTGAAATCCTGCTTAACTATTTTTCACATAGAAAGGCTCTGTGTGATGTCAAAATTTCAGAAGGCTTCCTTTCATCCTGCATGTATGCAGCCTGATATGATTTGATGCCAGCTGAACGTGAAGTCCTGATAAATTGCAAAATGTATCAGACAAGTTGCTGAAATTCCCACTTGGAAACCAGTACAGTTTTCTGTGTGCCTGATTTGAGATGTGTAGACTGAAGATTTTCAGAACTACAAAATGCATAGAATTCCAGCTGTGGTCCAGGCCTCTCAGTGCACTAAGAGAGCAGTCTCTTTTCTGTTTCCCCCTGAGAAGTACAGCTCCTTTCAGAATAAAGGTATTAAGTGTGTGGTGTGCAAGGACTGTTGAATGGTTGGCAAGGATAGCTGAAAAAAAATCAGTTTTGATACAATTTGTTTCTTTCCATCAGGCCACAAATGAAGTGGTTGCTCGTGTACCAAAAGCTACCACTAGTGAAATGGAGGCAGCTGTAGCTTCTTGCAAAAAGGCTTTTTGGAACTGGTCAGAAACATCTGTTTTGAGTCGCCAGCAAATCTTCCTGCGTTACCAACAGCTCATCAAAGACAATCTGGTGAGACACTGTGGCTCTGTGTGATGGCTGTTACTGAATGCATTGTAGCTGACTATGAACTAAATTAAGAGACTTAATCATTAATTGAGTTGTTGGTAAGATGTTGTTGCCGTAAATGAGGAGCTGACAGTCACCATCACTGAGAGGTGTAGCAAAGCACTCTCCAGGCCAAAGCAGACACAGAGGCAGCACTTCTTAGGGATTATTATTCTGCATTTGTTTCTTTTACCAAAATACCACAGGAGGAGCTTGGTGGAGAATGTGCCAGTTGACAAAGACAAGTGAGAAAAGTATATTTTTTGATTCCCCAGGTTTTTCTCTGTGTCTGTGTTGTGACATGTGAAAGCAATAGAATATAAGCCAGCCCACAGATGCTTGTTGGTTTTGGTGTTTTTTTTTTTTCAATATCACTAGTGTAATTTATTGACTTCTTGTCCGCAATAGCAAATCAGCCCATGTCAGCTTCCCCAGGATCTACTCAGACTGTAGATGTTAAACTTATCCCTGAGCCCTTCTTCATGGGCAGGCATTTTTCTAACATTCATAAACTTTGTGTTTTCCATTTTCAGAAAGAAATTTCAAAACTCATCACCTTTGAGCAAGGGAAGACCCTGGCTGACGCTGAGGGAGATGTGTTCCGAGGCCTCCGTAAGCTGCTGGCTCCATCTGTTACAAAAGGGGCTTTCAGAACCCGCAGAAAGGGAGGAATTCTCCGGAGCAACTGTTTGCTCTAGGAGTTTGTACATCTAGCTCCCCTCATAGCTTCCTTCTGAAAGAAGAAGGGCAGTTGTAACTCCAACTTGAGAGTTCCCTTTGGTAGAGTTCCTAAGTCACTTCCAAGTTGTTAGATCCTTTATTTTCCTAGGAGTGACTACTGAGTGCTGTAAAGAGATAGGAACTTCTCACTTGTGCTGAAATGTCTGAGGTTGAATCCCAGCTGGCACATTAAAACTACATCTGTACTACTTTTACTGGGGCTGTTGAATCTGCGCTTCTATCACAGTAGTTTATAGCGTACTCAGGAGAGAATCCATTCACAGTGAGCTCACAGTGCTTGGGAGAGCAAAGGGATTTTCTGGAGCACAGTGAGTTTTAAACTGTGGCTGGAAGAAAGACTTGGGTCAAGGTGGTGCTGAGAAGGGAGTATGGGGAGTGACCGTTAACAGATCACCCAGTGGCATATTGCCCTTTCTGCTGCAGAGGTGGTTGAACATGCTTGCAGTGTGACGTCTCTCATACTGGGAGAGACCATGCCCTCCATCACTAAAGACATGGACACTTGCACCTACCGTCTGCCTTTGGGTGTGTGTGCTGGCATTGCACCGTTCAATTTCCCAGCGATGATTCCTCTTTGGATGTTTCCCATGGCTATGGTTTGTGGAAACACATTCTTGATGAAACCGTCTGAGCGTGTGCCAGGAGCGCTCATGTTCCTTGCCAAGCTGTTTCAGGATGCTGGTGCCCCAGATGGGACCCTGAATATCATCCATGGACAGCATGAAGGTAATAATAGCTCTTGTTGGACTGGAGTATGTATGTGTTGTGGTGTCTACTTAGTGGAGGTATTAGAGCTGTTTGAGCATCTGATCATGCTGCTGTTAGAGAGGTTTGGAAAGGCCTCTGTCTTAGCCCCTGTCAGATACGTACAGAGCTCCCGAGATTTGACTGGCGGGCCTGTGTTTTGAGTACTTGAGGCCCACAGCATGAAAAGCCAGCAGAAATACTGTTGTAAGAGCCCTGGGGCAGAGCTCACATGCTGAGAAGTTAGAGTGGAGAGATGCATGAACGGGCAGCAGGGGAACTCAAATGTAGGAAATAGATGCAAGAATTCTAATGAGAAGAAAGATGCATAGATTAGAAGTATGGGGATGAGGACAGAGGGAAGCATTTTACACTACAGTGTATAATGTATTATTTCCTATTTGAAGCTGTGAACTTCATTTGTGACCATCCGGATATCAGAGCTATCAGCTTTGTGGGATCTAATCAGGCTGGCGAGTACATCTACGAAAGAGGATCCCGGAATGGCAAGAGAGTCCAGGCTAACATGGTAATGCCACTCAATACAGCATGCAGCACCACACAGAGTTCCTCTATCTGCGTGTGCTTAAACAGACCACACTGTTCTGCAGCAGACACTGACTTTGCTACTGATAATTACTTGATGAGGCTGACCTTCTTGCCATCGTGTTGGCAGCAAATCATAATTACTACACCATGTTATTACCAGAGCACTAGAGAAGTGAGTGGGGGGGGTTAATGGAGTCTGTATGTGTTTTGTATTTTAGGGAGCAAAGAACCATGGTGTGGTGATGCCAGATGCCAATAAAGAGAACACCTTGAACCAGCTGGTTGGAGCTGCCTTTGGAGCAGCTGGCCAACGCTGCATGGCCCTGTCTACAGCAATTTTAGTGGGAGAAGCACAGAAATGGTTGCCAGAGTTGGTGGAAAGAGCCAAAAATCTACGTGTAAATGCAGGTACAGATTCTGATAATTTCTTACCAGCTACTTTGCTTCTGCACAACTGTGGCTTTTTAGGTTGGTGTGTCTGCCATATTGTAGTATGTCTCTTGGAGCTGCTGGCTCTGTAGGCTTGATCCATAAGGATGGGAGCTAGCAGATTGTCTGGGTTGGGACACAGAGCCCTAGACTTGGAGTTAAGAATATGTAGGAAGGATTGGCAGTACAACTGTGCTGCAAAGTTTACAGGTTTGATTTTAACTGGAACTTTGAGATTATGTCCCATATAGAACACAAACCTACCGTTTTACATAGCAATCTTACAGGTCCTTCCAATTTGTAGTAAGCATACAGTAAGAGGGAAAAATGGAAACAAGTACTTTTGAGATTGATATTAGAATTCTCCTGCTTTTCATTTGTTTTAAATAAAATCTTGCATGGAGGAAAAGTTTTCTTTCTGAGAAGGATCTGTTCCCAGTGATCTAAAACTATGCTTATGACTTCTCTTGTTTGTTGATTACGTTTCTTAATGGTACAAATCTTTGCTCCATGTCTCAGAAATATCAGAATTTTCCTATTTTTTCCTGCTGATGTAGTTACCTTCATTATGCTTAAGAAGAGGAACGGTTAAAAGCTTTGCATCTCTGCCTCTCTACAGGAGACCAGCCTGGAGCAGACCTAGGGCCTCTAATCAGTCCCCAAGCCAAGGAAAGGGTTTGCCACCTGATTCAGAAAGGAGTAGAAGAAGGTGCCAGTCTTCTCCTGGATGGACGTAATATCAAAGTGAAGGGCTATGAAAATGGCAATTTTGTTGGACCAACGATCCTTGCCAATGTCAAGGTGACGTAACAAAAACTAGTGCTTGATGCTGTATGTCGCAGGATCATTTGAAAAATGGGTCGGCCAAATTGGTCAGTAATCAAGATTCACCACATAGAAGTCTCATAAATAACTTCAGTTTTCCCTTGCACAATTCCAGTGAAGTGCTGATTGTGTAATGTTGCTGTGGAGGTGACGAAAGAATTCACAGGAACAGAACAATATTAATAAAATTATTGATATGAATAAAGTTAATAATCTTAACTTTTTTGGAATGTAGCCAATTGGAAGAACATATGGACAGTTTGTACTGTGTCAAATTAAGTGTCCACTGAACGTTGTGTACTCTTCTGTAGCAATGGCCAGCGGCAGATGCCTAAAGAAGAGTATGACTAACAGCCAAACATAAAATTTTCCTGTCTGCCCATTATACATTCCTACGGTTTGCAACTTTAGTATTTATAGATATCAATATAATGCATAGCATTCTCTATGGGAGAATATTTTTTACCAGGCACACATCTCAAGTCGGTTTTCATATCTAAGTTCTTTTTAACATTTATGCCATTAGCTGGTATTAGTTAATTGCTTTTTAAGTATTAGATTCATTTTGGCCCTCTGGTGTGATTCCAACATGGCATACCAGTCTTGATAGTTCTGCTGTTGTTGTATTCTTACAATTTTATGGACTAAATGCTTTTTATATATTTCCAGCTTTTAATCTGTTTCATAATTTTCCTGCACTGTTTTCATTAAAGATATTAAAACATTTCACTTTCCTTTAATTGTAAATAGTATTCAGAAGTAAAAGTTTCACTGAGTGTTTTTTATTCTTAGTTCTTTATATAGTCAATATTAATATGTTCAATATTAACCACGTACATCTTACCTGTCAAGTGCATATTTTGTAGTTTGTTGTGTTAGTTATTAGTGATTAAAATAATTCCTAACTGGTACTTCTGTGTTTGTCAGATACTGCTTATTATCAAGCATGTGTCCTGGGCACTGAGTTTCAGAGAACTGCAGGTTATCAGCAAGATCTGAAGTAAACTGTCCTGAATTAATCCTGGCTTTAATCAGCCTTGAGCAAAGAGTAGACCTGTGACTCATGTTAGGCAGGCAGTAAAAGCAGAAAGTACTTTAGCAATTACAAATTGTACCCTCTTTAGTAGATAGGTGGCAGGGCGTGGGAAATGGTGGAATGGCAACCAAGACTGAAGGCAATGGAGCATGATGGGTGATTGTAGGAATATCCTGAGCGTGAGCACTTTGTGTGTTTATATCCTCTTTCCTAGGATATTTGATATATTATATCCTATTTATTATATTCAATATCCAGTCTGCTTTTTCTGCTGTTTGTCTTGGCAGCCAAACATGACTTGTTATAAGGAGGAAATCTTTGGGCCTGTCTTAGTGGTTCTGGAAGCAGACACTTTGGATGATGCAATTGAGATGGTGAACAATAACCCCTATGGAAATGGAACCGCAATCTTCACCACCAATGGAGCCACAGCTCGGAAATATTCTCACTTAGTAGATGTGGGGCAGGTATGTTCAAGCTAGAATTATTGCTATTAATACTCACTCACCATTTGTGGTAAACAGCCATCCAGCTACAGCAACTAATCACTGACTACTCAGCCAACAGTACCCAGCTTCAGATTAAAAGATACAGAATACTGTCATTTTTGGAGAGCGCTCTGCAATCTGCTGTTTCTTTATTTTGTGATTAATACAGTAGCTTTTCTTTGCTTTAGGTGGGTGTCAATGTTCCAATTCCAGTACCTCTGCCCATGTTCTCTTTCACCGGTTCTCGTGCTTCTTTCAGAGGAGATGCAAATTTCTATGGCAAACAGGTAACTTGCCAAATTTCGGATGACTTTCTTAGATTGATCTGAGGTAAATCACGTTAGCAGTGGCAACAGGAAGATAGTCATCAAATCTCCCTTATTGGGGGAGATTTGAGAAGGGAGCAAGAACTAAAATAGCAAGCTTTCCCATAGGACCAGAATCTTTGGGGAACTGTTGAAAGGAATAAGTTGATAGGAATTGTTCCCATGTAGGAAAACTCAGTGCACTGTAGATGTGGGAAATAACTGCTTGCTACGCCCGTGGCACAGATATGAAGAATTCCTAAGGCCAAATATCTGATCCTTGCATCTCTTTCCCCCAGGGAGTGCAGTTCTACACACAGCTGAAAACTATCATTTCCCAATGGAAAGAGGAAGATGCCACTGTTACCAAGCCTGCTGTGGTTATGCCAACTATGGGGAACTAAATCAGCCTTTCAAGATGCTGTCTCTGGTGCCCCTCTCTTTCCATGTTGCAGTTTCCAGCTTTGTCCTGACTATCATGGTTTCCTTAGGAAGAAATAGAAAACTTTTTCTAAGGGCCTCTTTTTCTATGTAGATCAGGCAAGCTTATGATGCACAGTCTGGGTTTTCTGTTGCTGTGATTGATTGTTTTTGTATAACTATCAGGAAGAAACTATCCTATCTAATTGAAAAGGAGAACAGATGGGCTTTACTTTGTGTTTCTTTCTCAACCTTCTGAACTTGAACATTATTCTGCTTTCCACTTCAGTACTTCTAGCCTTAGCGATTCACTACTGGCTACATCTTGTAGCAGCTCTCTTTACTGCTTTCTTACATGTTTAGATTTTGAGCTCACCATACTCAGATGAGTATTCACTTCGAGTGACCTAACTGGGACACTTTGGATGTCTCACAGAAGTGACTTTTACATACAATGAAGACAGCAAGTTTTGGAGTTGAAACTGTCAGTCTTTCATCAATTGAGGAATTTCTGAAATACCTGGGAAATACCTTCCTAAGGATTTTTCAGGGAATCATATTTGATCGCTTGTCTAAGGATAAAATAAATACCTGCATCGCATCACTGTGCCTCTTACAGCTGGAAACTGTTCCTGTTGTGCACATTGCTTGCATTCTCCAACTTACTATCAGTTCCATTATACCTAGAAGTTGGTTGGTGCCTTTTTACTAACAGAAACGTGCCTGCAGATCCTTTAAGATAGTGGAACTACGAAAGCAGAAACACATGTTTATGTCTTGCATCATAAGATCATGTCAGTCTAGATGGTAGGAAATAAACAGGTCAGTAGGAAGAAACACATGATTTAATCACAAAGCAGCTGTCTGCCTCATCTGTGTGTTTTTCTGAATATATATATATGTTTTTTTTAATGTGACAGAGTTGATCAAACATTTGCTTAAACACAGTCATGTCCCCTAGGGACTGCAGGTCCCAGTGTTAGAGATGGGTAAGTCTTGCTATATCCTGTTCTTATACGTGCATTTGGAGCTGGATAGCCTATATTTTTATTCTTGCTTCCTGGAAGATGAAGCCATTAGGAGGGAAATCTGCAGGGACTTCATTCAAGTACCCATGGAAAATAATACTATTCTAATGATTGTAATCATTACTTGTTCTGATTAAAGAAGTCTGAATGTGAAGACTCTGTACCCTGCCTTCTGATAAAGATACAATGTAACACATGGTTATGTATCAGAGTAACTGCTGCTGATCCACTAATGTTTGTATCTTATTTTGTTGGGTTTTTTTTTCCTTCTGCTATACTCTAGAGGGAAAATTCTCACCTTGCAATTTGATTATGAATTAAAAGTTTGCTAATTGCTGCAGAAAGTGATTGCTCCTTGATAAGACATTCTATAGGTGTTCTGTTGATTATATTACCCTCTTCGCAAAGGCTGGTATGTCAATTTCTTTTGTAACCTCTGTATAAATCTTTTTTTTTTTTTTAAGAAAAAAATAACAAAAAAAGCATTTCAAGAACTTCTGTAGTAGTTTCCCCATACAGCATTCCAAGGAATGCTTTGGTTCTATTTCCACACATCTATTATGTGATTGCAAAAGCTCTTAAGTTCCATACACTTAACATTTATTGCAAACTAAAAATGCATTTTAATCCAGTTACCATCCTAGAGTTGCATACAGCAAATAAGAGATGTAGAATTGCAGCTTTGCTCACAAGCTAACTCCCAAAATTGCAGATGAGTCCGTAAGTGGTGTGGAGGTTGTTTTTGTTGATGCCATGTGTACCTCTGCCTTACTCTGTCTGTAGTGCTAACTTCTGAATGCACGGCAGGATTACTGCAGAAGATGACGACTCATAATTCAGCCTGCTGTGTAATGAATATCTGGTGGGAAGAGATATTTTCTGTGCTGAAAAGATAAAATATTCTAGGTAAATCACTAATAACAGATTAAATTTAACTCATGTATCTGGGAAAGGAATATAAAGTAATAGTCTGTACTATTGTCTACAGTCACTTGCTTTCGAGTCATTGATTTTCTTCCCAATCAGTATTGGGATTCTGACTTTTCTGTTCAAAGCACATGATCTCTTTTCTTTATAAGTTCTGAAATTCAGCTTTGATAGCAAAATTAGTCTTTATAATAAAGCTTGCCTGGTGGATGGAGATCTGCAGGAGTCACTGCACTTCCTCCACGCTTAGTCCTTAACACTTGTGTGTAAATTTATTTTCTGATCATCTGCGTTTCCCACAGCATTTTGAAGTCAGATTTTTTTTTAAGTGTACTAGGAATACAAATTTTTTATCTGCCTTTTTAGTTAATTAAACATCTTTTTAGATCAAGCTGCAGATTCTTCACTGATCATGATGTACATGCTTCATCTCATCTCACTGCTATTATGGCTTTTCACCCGCCTGTTTATTATCCTTTTTACTTAACACACACTGTACAAGCTAAAGAATATTGTCTGTACTATACAAAAATATGATCTCAGTATGAAGGATTTTAAATTTCTGTAGTCTTTATTAAAACACAATTTCATAGTCAACCCTTGGGTTTTGTTGTTGTTGTTGTTTGTTTTTTGTTTTTTGACCTGGAGGACATTGCAGTCTAGATTCTCAGAACTGTTTAACAGTGTAAGCCCTAAAAATGTATATTTCAATAGTTTAACCATATTTGGACTGGACTCTGCAACTTCTGCTTCTCTTTCCCCTGTCTGTGCAAAAAAAGCCACCAGACACTTCCACGCCTGTTTCTAGAAGTGGTAGTCAGCCTTTTAGAAGGAGCTCTCCCATCTTTCCATAAAAATCCCTCCATTCTTTATGAATGCTCATCTGGTTCCCAAGTGTTAGATTTTCAGTTGTGAATGTTTGACTGCTTCATATCTGACATCGTGCTCCATGATAACATGGTAGAACTCCCCTTCGTTCATTCCTTCATGGTAAATTGATTTTGCTTGCCTTAGAGTATTATAAACAGCTGCATGTCACATCCAAGTCTGTCTCTGAAAACCAGGCATATGAATGCTTGCAGGAATTAGATAGATCAATATGATGGAAAAACATGTTTCACCAGAGATGTAACAACAGAAGGATCTGTACAATTAAAAGGTGCTATAAAGAAAGGAAGAAGATCACTTACCTGTATCAGAAGACTCCAGGTTTGCAAGGGAAAGCTCCACTGAGGAGGAATCTCCAGAAAGAAGTCCTTCCCTAGCAGCAGTCAGCCCTTAAATGGAGTCTCAGAGAGGTGCAGCCAGACTCCACCCCTTCTGGTCACACGGCTGAATTGCCTTCACCTGTGTCCCCAGGGCTGACCGGGTCCTTTCCCCAGGTGCTCAATCAGTGGTTCAGGCCGTGACTCAGCAGTTCCCATACAGTACTTCACACACACCTATTACCTCTAAGTGATCCTATACTGAATACAAAATCAGCTTAATATATTTTGTCATTTAATCAAAAATCTGTGTTCTAGATGAAAATATGGCTCTCTGTACAACCACAGCCTTTCACTTTTTTTCTCTAAAAATACTAAAGCTGTTTTTTTTATAAGAAGAAGCTTTAAGATGGCATGAGAATTTAATTTTTGTGTGTGTGTCATGAAAAGCTGAGTCGACCCCCTACTAAAAGATCACCGTGACCAGAAATATAAAAGTAGGTAACAAATTCCTCACTTGTCACACATACATTTCTTTGTATACATCTATATACACCAATATAGATCTTCAGATAAACTAAATTATTTCGAAAGGAGGCGGGATGACAGAGAGAATTACATTATCAGGACAATGGAGATGTTAAATAGTGTAGTAATATTTAGTGTCTTACCTAGCTATATTTTCTTCTTTAGCATCAGCAGGAGCTGGAGTTGGAGTAGCCAAATCTCTCCTGTATTTCCTGTGAGGAAGAAACAACAGCAAAGTTATTGTCATCTGAGGATGATATAAACTCAACCTGATTTCTAATCCCATAGCAAACTGCTTGTTTTCTAAAAAGAGCAGCAAGCCAGAAATGTCAGGACGCTACCGGGTTATTGCAATGCACTATGTGAAATCAGCTATATGAATTGAACATATGTTCACTATTGAATTCTGTATTTTGTGACAAAATAATTACAATTAAAAGTGAGTGAGGAGAGCACAAAGCAGAGATTGTACAGACTGCGGACAGACTTTCTGTCCTTTAGTTATCTCTGGCTTTACAAATATAGGGTTGACTATTTCATGTTTGATGTTAGCAGAGGTCCAGATAATCCTCTTTACCACTGTGAAGACTATCCATGACTGACCACAGTAAGAGTTATTTGGTCCATTTCCTTCCTGATTCCCAATGGCCTGATCAGTTCCAGATATACATACTAGAACTGTGTTTAATTTTTTGTTTTTTTAAAGGAAGAAAAGTGCACATCCAAAATTGGTATATATCACCTCTTTCATGAGGTTAAAACATCTTACACCAAGCCACACAGCTAGATTCTTATGGTAGATGCAGACTTTCCTCTGCTCTGGAGTTTATCAGCCAAGCTTCCGTAACAGAGAAAGCTCTGTATTCACCTACTGAAGAAACAGAATATTACCGTAGATTTGTGTCATTCATTTTGGCAAAAAGTAATCTCAGGACACGCTCTTTTTGTTCCCATGTCAACTCACTGATATCTACTTTTTTAAACTGGGTATTTTCCCTGAAAAACACAGAAAAGATCAATGGATTAGGAGAGAATGACAAAGGCATTTCTCTCATCGATTCTGTATGTGTAGAAAGTGTTTTAAAATCTATCTGTACATTGCATTTGTTAAGCTATTCATAGTATGTAAGTTCAAAGGATAAATTTGTATACTGTCTTTCTAATTTCTAAATCTGTGGCTGTCTAAATAAGTAGAATAAAAAAAATATACCCATTATTTCTGTTATATGGTTATTGATTATAAATACCAGGAGGGAGGAGGCTAG
This sequence comes from Meleagris gallopavo, assembly GCF_905368555.1. Taxonomy (NCBI): domain Eukaryota; kingdom Metazoa; phylum Chordata; class Aves; order Galliformes; family Phasianidae; genus Meleagris; species Meleagris gallopavo. The sequence continues at coordinate 37,379,863 of NC_139408.1, read as the reverse complement.
TACTGATATGTATTAATTTCAAGTACGTTGTCTTCTCCTTACTTTTTCATTGTTCACACACAGGAGAGCTAACATGTAACCAACTTTTATCCTCAATTCCAGTCTTCCCCTTCTCTTCTTTCCAAGGGAAACTTCCTTAGATCTCCGTTAACTACTTTCCCTTCTGATTTCTGAATTGTCAGTACTTGTGTATCATTTCTGAGATAAGGTAAACTGAACGACGCTTTCTAATTGATTGAACATCAATGGGTTAGTTACTCAATGGTTGGTGCATACTAAGCGAACATTTTATTTGGGAGTAGTATAATCATGATCTCTCACCAAAGCCAGATGCAAACACAGCTATCCTGGACCCTAATTCTATGGCTTAAAGCGCATAGATATTGCTGTAGTTTGTAGCAGGTGGTTAGAGATCTATGAAACTGGCCACTGTGGCATGTGTAGCCTCAATTTAAACTAAGTTGCATCCTAATACAAATTCTTAGATACTTATAAATCAGATTTTGGTTGATTTATTTTCAAACATTATCCTGTCAATTAGTAATATAGTGCATATAGTCTTCATACTGATCTTATTGTATATTTCATGCAATGGATTGCTTTATAGATTACTGTGAAGCTTGAAGAAAAGAAGCTTTGACAATACAATGCAAAGTCAAGGGCCTCTGACAAATGAGCAAACAGTTGAACAGAGAGTACTTGCCATCTACTGGTTGCTTCAATTAAAACTGCCAGCAGCACACTAAGGAGCTATTAAGATTGTAACAATATAATTTTTAGGCTTCAGTGTTGATAGTTAACTGTAGTGAGTGAAAAGAGCATTGTGAGAATGATGCCTATATAACCTGTAAAGACCAGAGATGCAACAATAATTATTAAAAAGAAACTGCAGAAGTACATCTATACTGAAAATTCAGTATTAACTTCCACAGCACATTGTAGAAGATGAAAAGATCTCTTTTGAGCCTGTATTCAATTTAATCCATTGTAATAATGACAGAAAGTGTAATTAGGCACCCAGAAAGCCATTGTTAATTGACAGGATGTTACATCTCATACAGTTATTCTCACAACAGCAGCCTCCACAAGTAATCCAAATCTCGACAATATAATCACAAAGATTTTGGGATTTTGTTGTATTTTTTTAAGGTGCAGAAGGAAGATAGGCACTAGTTTTTGATGTTAAAATACCAGTAACATTTCTCTGCTTCTTCTAGGTCTCTGTACACACTATTTGTGCTGTTCACGTTGCTGTTAAATGTTTTGATTTTGGGAAATTCTTCCTTCCCTGCACATGCCTCCATCATTTTCCTGTAATAAACGGCTTGGGCCATTTCCTTATAGTGTTTTCTACTGGCTATGATCTCCCGCTTCACATGGTCCAGAGCATCCAGGAAGAACCTTTCCACTTCAGTCCTCTCATTTAAGATATTCCGAGCTAGTTTCTTCACTCGGTTCATCTCCTGATCCTTCATTTCTAGCAGGTGCTGCAGTTTCTTGATCTCGACCATGCTAGCCTGGTTTTCTATCAGTGCCTGATGCTGTGTTTTTTGAGTCTTTGTCTCAAATTCTTTAGTCTTGTAACATAAGGCCATCTCCAGTTTCTCCACTTTATGTTGCAGATCTCCTATCTGTGCTTTCTGCTTGTTGATCTGTTGGATCTTTTTTCTCATCAAACTCTCAGCGATTTCCTGAAAGATTAGAAGAAGAAATTACTTGGGCTTTTTTTTCACGCCAAATTTGGAGGTTTTTCTTTTCCCCCAGCAGTGACAGTGTAGTCAAGATGCTGGCACCTTCATACTGGAGAGTGAATATTTCTTTGGGGTCAGTTTCTTGTTTGCAACAGAAGCCAGATGAAGGCGTGATGAGTACTGTGCACTACAGAAAGACCTATTCTTGGACCATTATGGGAAAACCTCCCTCCAGTCTCCTCCATCGTTAAGACAAAACCAGTGCGCTTCCTTCTTCAGCCAACTCTGAGTTCATAGCTGCAGACAGGTCTGGCTGCGGAGAAGTTATTCTCAGTACACTTACACCTGTTTCCAGGACTTCAAGGACCCCTTCCTGGAGGGGAACGAAACAGAACTAAAACCAGAACAGAAACCTTTTCCTGTGACAGAAGAATTTTATCCTCCTCTAACTTCTGTTTCATTTTCTGCAACTCCGTTGCCTCCTTCAGGTGATAAGATGAAGCGCCATGAAGACGAATGTTCTCTTTAAAAACCTGTCTCTCAGTGCTGTTCAGCTGCCTGGACAGAGTGAAACAAAATCCACGAACCTTAATCACAAACTTTCATACTTTTTTTTAAATATTAAAATCATTACTTCATCATCCTAATTTCCAAATTAAGCCTTATAGTTTAAATGCTTTTTAACGCATTTAAACACTTTTAAAGTGTTGCCATCATCTTGACATTTAAAATTAGAAAAACAGCCTCAGTCATCACTGATTTTGCCCTTCAAGGTCCATGCAGTAACATGGAAAAAATAGTTCCTCAGAACACAGCACTAAAATGGTTTAGTAAAGTAGAAAGCAGAAAAGGCATGAGTTTCTTACAAAACAGCTTCATGTCGAGCAGCCTCTCTTGTCATCATTAGCTTCTTCTCAGCATCTTCTTCTAGTCTTTTCTGAAAGAGAGAAAAGCCTGTTTAAACTTTGCTTGAGGCCCTTGGAATTGAAGCTTAAAACCTGTTACAGCGTAAATTCTAAAATCCTACACAACTTTCAGTAGCACAACTTCTTACCAATAAAAAAAGAATGAACTTCCATGGGCACTTAAGTTCCTGATAGCAGTGGAGAATAATGCCTCTCTGGGACCATGACATCTTATGCCTTTCCTTTGAAAGCTGCACCTACCCTTCAGCTCAGTCATCATACTTACACTGACATGGGGAACTGTAAATTGCTGAGAAAAGAGTTGTCAGAAATAAAGAAGCCAGAATAACCAGTGGGAGAAATCTTCTTTCTAATAAAAGTTTGTTTAATTGCCTGTCAGCTTTTACCTTCTCTTCAAGAAACCTCCTCTCCAGTTGCAGGACCTCTTCCTGATGTCTCCTGTTTGAGATCTTGATGTTCTTCTTTAACTGTGATAAAAAAATAAACCTCTGTAATAGCGGTGTTTTAATTTCAGCCTCATAATTAAAAAATGCAGATGCAACTACTGAAGGAGGTACTTGGTACTCTTTCCTGGCACTACCCACAGTCCTCATCAAATCTTCCCACAATCTCCAAAATTCATTTAAATCTGACTTTTGGTGCTGTTCTGCCTATTCTTCATAGTTCACTTTTGCCTGTATTTTTATATCAGTCAGTCATTCACACACATGATCTATCATTCTGTTTCATGCTTAGTTTTAGGAATCTAGTTTGCAGATTCATTCAGTCATCAAGACTGTTTGAAATCCAACGCCTCGAGCATCCTTAGAAAAATGCATGACTAACTAACTGTATTTAATGTCTTTGTTTAAAAGCAGCTATATATTAACAAACCAAATGCCACTGAGCAATCATTTTTCTCCATAGAAAGCATGTTGTTTTGTTTCCAAGACCTGCATTGTAGCTGGAAAAAAAGTGAGGTGAGCTGAGTCAGGAAGACAGCTCAAGTTGTTTGAGGTGCCCATTGGATCTCCTGTCAGCTGAGATGCTTGCTATCTCAGCTGAAATGTTTTACAGTTAATACCACTACTTAATATGTGTAGTATAGATTCAAAACATGTACTAAATCCTGTACCATGTCTATATATGTGCTTGTATGATTCCACATTGATTTTGTTAAAAATAAATAAATAAAAATTAAAAACAAACAAACAAACAAACAAACACAACACGCTACAGCACTGGCCCATTGTGGATGCAATTTCTGGCTATGGAATTTGCCTTTTACAAACTTAATGTTTTTCCTCAGACTCTGTACACTGTGCTGAAAGAAAACAGTCTAGTAGATCAGTTCTGTCTGTTCCCCACTCCCAAACTCTGTTATCATAAAGCAAGAAAGGTTGCTTTTTTAGTAAGAGTTGCAAACCCATCTTTACAACAAACTTACATCTTCCAGCTCTTTCTCCATAGCTGCTTTCTCCTTGTGGAATTCCTTTATTAAATTCAATTCTACTTGAATTTGGCTGATTTCTCCAACTTTTTTCTGAAATTTCTCTTCCAGTTCTTTTATTTGTTGGGTATAATAGTCTTCCTGCAATTCAGAAATAATCAGTAAGAAGGAAACAAAATGAGAGAAGCCAGCCATCGAATCTTGTAACATAAAACACAGAGCACACGCTACTGAATATCTGAAGTCACAATGAACTGCAATGTTTGGAAAAATAAGGAATACAAGAAATTCATCATGAGTAGAAATGCTGCAAACTCACCAGAAGCTACCAACCCTCTAATGAAATAAAAACCCTAGAAATTACTAGTAAGTGTAAAACAGTATTTGGAACATCAGCTATATCCTTTTCTATTCTTTATATTTGAGGATGGGAGAAATGTTGTGGAGTCTTGTTCACAGCAGATGCTGTCTTAAAGTGGAGATGAGCTCAGTTCTGTGTTTCTTACAGGTTGTTAATGAACAATAATTTTCTTAGTTCTTTTCATGAATTTTTGCTTCAGTAGAAATGAATGAAGGAGAAATACAGAAGAATTCAAATTAATTATTTGTTAACTCAATAAAAATGAAACTTTTTTTTGCTGGTCTCTGGCTTCACCATTACCCAGCTGCTTCTTCATACTATTTCAGATACTATAAACTATTCACAGAGTCACAGGATGGCCAGGGTTGGAAGGGACCTCAAGGATCGTGAATCTCCAACACCCCTGCCACATGCAGGGCCACCAACCTCCCCATTTAATACCAGACCAGGCTGCCCAGGGCCCCATCCAATCTGGCCTTGAACACCTCCAGGGACGGGACATCCACAACCTCTCTGGGCAGCTGTTCCAGCACCTCACCACTGTCTGTAAAGAATTTCCCCCTGACATCCAACCTAAATCTTCCCCTCCTCAACTTAAAACCATTTCCCCTTGTCCTGCTGTTATCTACCCTTTCAAAGCGTTGACTCCCCTCCTGTTTGTAGGCTTCCTTTAGGTACTGAAAGGCTGCAATGAGGTCACCCCGCAGCCTTTTTTTCTCCAGGCTGAACAAGCCCAGCTCCCTCAGCCTGTCTTTGTAGGGGAGGTGCTCCAGTCCCCTGATCATCTTTGTGGCTCTCCTCTGGACCCTTTCCAACAGCTCTCTGTCTTTCTTGTATTGGGGGCTCCAGACCTGGACACAGTACTCCAGATGGGGCCTCATAAGAGCAGAGTAGAGAGGGGCAATCACCTCCTATCCCTACTGGCCACCCTTCTTCTAATGGAGCCCAGAATACCATTTGCTTCCTGAGCTGCAAGAGCACACTGCTGGCTCATGTTAAGTTTCTCATCCACCAGGACCCCAGGTCCTTCTCTGCAAGGCTGATCCTATTATCCAAATAATAGGGTATTCCTATTATCCAAAATAACACAAGAGAGTCAAAAGGTAATTCCCACATCACCATTCTTTTTTTTCAAGTTCTTTTCTACTCAAGAGTTGCAGAGTTTGCTGCCCTAACTTATTCCTCACACTAAAATCAGAACTACTGTTCAGCCTGCTCAGTGGATCCCATTGTTCTGAGGACAAAAAGTCATTCACCAGTTTCCTGTTCTCTTCTTGTGTTTGCTGTTTCAAATCAATCAGCTCCTTCTTCAGTTTCTCAGTCTGTGAAAATAGAAATCAAGAAATGTTAACTGAGGGGGGAAGGGGAAAGGAGTAGTGTCTGAGCTGCGTTCTTGTCTTTAAAATCAACTATGAGAAGACACCAAAAGAGATAGGTCCTCATCTGCAGTGTTCAGGCTGACTTAAGTGTATTTAAAACTGGAGAGTGAAAGACTCAGCCTTGGTTTGTGCTAAACATGGGAAAGAGTGCAAGCCTGAACAATAAAAACCCACCTGTCCTAGCTAGAGTTCTGTGAACCTCCTGAAGAATTAAAACTACATGGATGGAGGGTTTTCTTCCTTATTGTTTTGGGCGCTGGTGCAGCACTGAAAAGCAGCTCAGAAAAGGGGGTAAAGCAGCTGGAAAAGGGATGAGTAAGGGCTCATGACAGCTAAAGGAAAAAGGATTGGGTGTAATCAAGAGCATTGTCTCCCGCCTTTTAACCCCATCAGTGTTCTGGGGATTGATGATTTGTGCCTTCTCATTCAATAAACAGAACTTTAAAATCATTTATGAGTTCTGCTCCAAAAGTAATGCCTCCTATTTTACGTTGTTTGCCCACGAGGTCAGAAGCGGATGTTGGTGGTATGGCAGCAGAGGTTGAACCTTCCCAGCAATATTCTGCTCCACGTTGTTGACATGCAACAGATGGCAGCAGAGTGGCAGTCCGACAGATTGGGTCTGACATGGAAGGGCAGATGGAGCAAAAGTGTGAATTCCACCATGCGGAAAAAGTGGCACCCATAGATATTGGCATTCATCAACCTTGGCTGAACGGAGACCAACCAGCGGATGCAAGCATTGCAAGGTGTGGGTGGTGCCTTTCAGCAGTGGCAACAGTAATAGCGTGTCACCTCTGCTGGTACAGATGTTTAGGAGCGTGGCACGCAGGCCCTTGTTCATGGTTGGCGAAAATGCATAGCTAATGGTAATGGCTACGTTGAAAAATGGTGTTTTGTAGCTGAGAATTTGTCGTATCAAATAGCGTTATTGTGTTCTTCGTAGCTGTTGTAGTTTCCATGGAAATATACAGGAGGCATTACTTTCGGAGCGAGCTACGTAGTTTCAGCTCGTTTCGGGGGTGCCGCTTCCCTCGCTACCCGGACTCGGCGCGGTCGGAGCGGCACTAAGGCGCCCTTCCCGGCAGCCCGGCTCGCACCTCCGCCGCCCTCTCCCGGCCCTGCTCCGTGAGGAGCGCCAGCACGGCCGCCGCCTCTCTCTCCGAGTGCCGCTGCCGCCACAGCAGCTCCGCGTTGCGCCGGGCCAGCAGCCGGGCAGCCTCGCGGTACTCGGCCCGGCCCGCTTCGGCTTCCGCCAGCCGCGCCTCCCACGGCGGAGCCCGCCTGTCCTCCATTCCGCGGCTTCCGTTACCGCCCGGCTGCCGTGGAAACCGGGCGGCGACGTCCAACCCCCGCGCCGGGCGGCGCGCTGCGTGACGCGCGGTACCGGCGGGATGTGGCGCCGGCGGCGCTCCGAGCTGCCGGTGAGCGCGGGGCGGCGGGCGGGCGGGCCGGGGGGGGGAACGGCGCCGCGTCACCATGGAAACCGCATCCGGCCCGCCGTGTCGGCTCCGCGCTGCCCGCTGACGGGGCCGGGCCGCGCGGGACGGGCGCTCGCGTGGCGCTGCCTTCGCGTCCGCGCCGTTACCCGCGGGGGCCTGCGCTCCTGAGGGAGCGGTAGGTGCGGGAGCTGCCGGCGGCGAGGCGTCTCGGCAGCGCCCCGGGGGCGCGAAGCGGCCCGGCGGGCTGCGGGGTCGGCGTCGAGGCGTGCGTGCCGCGAGCCCGCCGTGCCCGGTGCGACGCCGCTACAGCGGGTCAATGTTTGACTAACGTCCAACTCGGTTAACTTTCAACTTCTCGAATCGGTCCCCTGCGCCTATCCGAGCGTGTTTCGCCGCTCCTGTCGAGTAATGATAAACTCGAGCCCGCGCCCCACTGACCCGCCTGACGCAGCGCCCGCGGCCCGCAGCGGAACGGCGCGCTGAAGGACGGCGGTGCGGCGGGAGCCGGGAGGGGAGCGGCGTCCCGCTGCAGGTGCGTGCGGGCGGGCTGCGCAGCTCGGTACCGCGCGCCGTGCCGGCCGGCTGCTCGCGTTCGTGAACCTGCACTCGTACTCCTTTGCTCCCGCTTGCTTTCTCCCGGCTGTTTGTTCGTCGTGTCATCCGTCCTGCTGTGTTCTGACGGCAACGAGGATTTTACCTTGGTGGAGAGAAACTCTTTTGGAAATAGTGTTTTTCTTTCTCCCCTCCCTCCCGCCTAGCTGTACCCTAAGACGTTCCCTCCATCCTTTCTTCTGACCCGCTGTTCAAATTCCTCTTTCACTGGCATTTCTGTTATTTTCTGCCATCTCCCTCTGCTGGCACTGCCCTCGTGCTCTCCTTGCCCATCTCTGCTTCTTGTGGGTGCCGGCGTGCACCTGGTTAGGTCAGAACTGCTCATCGGAGAGACTCCGTGTGCTTTTCTCCTTTATGGTGAGGGAGGAGGTCCTGAGGTGCTGTCGTGAGATTTTTTGTGTGGGGAGAGAGGGGACCTTAGATGGACGAAGGTGGAAAGAAAGAGAGAAGCCATGGGAGAGGTAGAGAATGGGAAGCGTGAGATGGTGCTGGATGGCTGAGAAGGGCCGCAGAAGAGGCATTTCATACAGGAGCAGTTTAGAGGAGGCCGGGGTTCATCAGTCAGGAGAGCTGGCAAGAAGAGCATGTGGTAATGGTGGCAGTTGGTCAGATATTTTCGGATCAACCGAGATCATGCGGCTTATGTAAGTGTCACGTGTGCTGCGTGTAACAAGAGTCTGGGGTTTGTTCTCAAGGCAGGTGCTCAGTTTTAGCTGTGGTTGTTTAGTAAACAACATACTTGCATTATACAACAACATCTCTCCTGAACAGCTTCACCTTCTGGTCTGTCAGAGAGGGATGGCCAGGCTGCTCATTGTGTAATCATAAAATCTCTTCTCAGAACGTGTTTGTAACGCAGAGGGGATCCTGTGCAATCAAATAAAGGTCACAGAAGATAAGCAAGGCTCCCCTTGTGTAACAGGTTGAGCTCTGTGTTTGCTCTGGAGATAGCTGAGTGCTTGAATGAGTTGGAAAAGCACTCAAAGAATGACTCAGCATGATGTGGTTAGTGAGAATGGGTAAAAGTTAATCTCCTGCTGTAATTACAAACAAAGGTTGAAATAATGGAAGGTGTATAAGGGTTGAATGTGGGAGGGAAGGATGAGTGAGTTCTCTGGGCATAGGTGAAAGGTATAGGGAAATAGAAGCTATGTCAAATTCGTGTAGAAAGGAAAGGAGAGAGGTTAAAGATTGGAATGGGTGAGAATAGGATAGAGGTTGCAAATAAAGATTTAGAGAGGGGGCTGAACGGATCACTAAAATACAACTGAATGCTAGCACTAGAAGCAGATGAGGGCTTGAACAGAGCAGATGAGCAGGCATATGGGGCAGAACATTCAGTGCTGTGGGCAAATGGGTGTAAGCATATGTCTGGGGGGTGCTGGGCTGCTTGCAGCTTCTGTGTGTGAGCACATCAACACAGATGATACTACACAAGGTGGGATATCTGGCCATGTGCTCATTTCTGCTGTTCAAAAGTGAACAACAAAGACAGCTACATATTCTCCTTCTCTTTAACCAGATGCCATTATGAAGCCAATCCTTTCTGTGCCTGTATCTTTTCTTTATTGGCGTTTCTTACTAAAGAACTTATGCAAAGAAATGCATGTGAACAGAAAAGAGATATAGTTGTTGTATCTGGATATCCAGTACTGAGTCTCTTGATTTCACCCAAGGGCCTTGGCTTACTAGAATCTGATGTTAGAAGCTTGTAAGCAATCTGAGTGTTTGGGATGACAGGTCCACCAGAAAACTGTGCTGTTTTAGTTTTGTTTTCTCATTCTGAGAATGAAAGCTCCCAGGAGAAAAGGTTGAAGAAACAAAATGAAGGGAGAAGTGTGAAAAATGGAGAAGAAAGGTACTGAGAGGCAGAGCCCAGGTGAGCATCACAGTTTGGTCCTCTTGTGCAGCACAGGAGCCCTTGGGGGCCAGGATACTGCCTTCACTCTGTGCACTGATCTTTCCCAGAAGCTGCTCAGAGCCTGAGATAAAATTCTCTTTCTTTGAATAATACTTGTGTTTTGCCATAGCATCTCATGCATATAAAAATTAGGGCAAAATGGCTCTGCCTTGAGCTCCTCTTTGATGGTGCTTCTATTCAGATAGTATTTGGACTTCCTGGAGTTTCTGGGAGCTGTAAAACTTGAGACTTTTAAAGCCAAAGTGGAGAAAAAGAAAGCCCAAATAAAGTAAAAGCTAGAAATACTGGGGAAAACATCGTACTTGAACTCTTCTGCATTTGGGAGATGGAGAAATCTTTACTGTGAAAGAACAAAACACTTAGATGCAGTTCTAGCATCAAAATGCAGTAAATAATAACTTGTGGATGAGGTGCTGAAAAGCTATTTTCTATCCAAAAGGCAGAATATTTGTGTACAGGCAGAACTTTTTCTACAGACTTGGTAAGGAGAGGGCTCTTATAACTTTCCTTCCTATTTGTTTTTCCCTACAGGATCTACACCAGCTCTATGACTGTTGACCCACGCTTGACTGCCTCAAGTGATCCTGGCAGGATGACATCTTCCAGACTCCCTATCCTTCTAGCACTGGTCTTTTCTTCTTTGTCCCCTGTTCTTTCCCATTCAAACAGGGAGATGTGGTTTCAGGATCTCTTTCCACCTAACATGTGCCCTATAAATGCCAAGACTTTTTATGGCATAATGTTTGACGCAGGAAGCACTGGAACCCGGATCCACATTTATACCTTTGTGCAGAAGAGCCCAGGTAAGACCCTCTGTCAGTCTGTGCCCCTGCCATATGTTGACTCAGGTTCTCTTTTCACATGAGAGGACTTCGTTTGCACCAATACGGAATTTGGGATCAACTGAAGATTTCTCCTGTGTATCCTGCAGGTCATCCTCCAGGGGTGATTGATTGCCATTTATGGTGGTGTTTCACTGTGAAAAGTTCTTTCTTGCACATCTTGAGAAACCCAGAGGTTTCTTTCTGGGTACATTGAATTTCTGAAGATTTTCACCTGTGCAGCTGTTTAAAGGAATGTCCCATTGAATTGGGAAGAGGCTTACACTGTCCTTTTCAAGTTGCCTGTTACCTGGAATCATATCAACAAATATTTACATTCTGTATATGAAACATTTTGTATCAAAATGAAATCAATATGTTAAAGAGTTATAACCATCTAGGCAGTTTCCAGATGCAGCACACTGCAGAATATCTACATCTGACGTGGTGTGGAGGTACCCAGCTTGGTTGCACATTAAACAGGATTCGAGAGGGTGAATTGGCTTGTGTACTGTGAACCAGCAAGTTTGCAAAGGTTAAAGGCTAATAAGCCCTTCAGGACCACATGTAGTACCTGTGTGGCTTCACATGATTTCAGCATTCTTTGGGAAGGGCTGGTGCAACGTCCAACTCTGATAGATGATATGCAATACTGAGATATACATGGTAGAGCCAAGCTGCTCTGGGAGCAGTGGTCACACTTGTTTGGCTTTGCAGCCAAGTGCCTGGGGCCAGTCAGCTCTGTTTAGCATTCTCTGTGTTTATGAATGGGATGAATCACCTAAGAATAATCAGGAGCTGACTGTATGTGCCTTACTATGAATTAATATTTCACACCTAGCTTGGGGACAAGAAGGGAAAGAAATTTCGTTAAGATTAGGCAACAGTCATGCTACATTGCTACAACTTGTGGCTTACAAATGAATAATGAACAAACATCCTTCTAATTATAATGTGTTTGTAATAAATTGTTGACGAAGTTGGAGGATACAAGGGCAATGTTCTGCTAAGTATGTTTCTGAAATGAAGGAGCAGTGTATTTTTGGGGATTTATTATTTGCAAGGGGAAGTCAAGGAGATCTCGTTAACAGTGTTTCAGACAACCTTTTGGAAGCTAAAAAAAAAGATATATATATATATATATTTGAATTGTTGATTATTTCATGTAATGTTTCATTTGTGCAGAAATCCTTCCAGAGTTGGAAGGGGAAATATTTGAATCTGTGAAGCCAGGTCTTTCTGCCTATGCTGATCAGCCTGAAAAGGTAAGGCTCTCCTTCATTCCCCATAAGTTGATCTTCCTTCTACTAATATCAGTTGCATTCTACCAAGCAGTTCAAATATTGCTAATTGTAATTAGCAGGGAGTCAAGAAAAGTCAAGAAAAATGTACTACTGGCTGTCCAAACCTGTTGCTCTACTTTTGTGAGCTAATTTCCACACAGTAAAATGGAAACTATTACTTCATGTATTTCATCAGTGGAACAATAGCTTAATTAATTGCTTAAATGCTATATCTAACTAGATCATATGCCTTTCAGAATATTTCATCACAGTTGTAGCTGAGTAATGATTTTGGTATGGGCAATTTCTGTTCTACTGACTCTGGACTTCTTTTATTCATTTTTAATTAAAAAATAAAAAAAATCATTTTATTAAAAAATAAAGGTCTTAGAAAATAAAGCTGGGCAGTTCCATAATCTATAATCGGATATATTAATCAGTAGTTTATTAATAAATTTACAATTTAGAATTGTAATAAGAAATTGAAGTTAGGTGCAGCCCTCTTTATTTTCCAATGCATATGGTTGGGAATTCATGTGCGGTGCGCTTCTTTCAGGCCACTCTGATCAGGAGTCAGAAATGAGCAGAAGGGCAAAGACAGCTAAAGGAATCAAGCTGATTTCAAAGAGCCAGTCCTGAACTGAGCTGCCATTTTCCAGATCCTTTCTGCTGACAGCAAGCTCATTCACAAGCTAAAGGAGGTGCCAGGCAAATGATATATTAGATCCTGTGCCTTGCCTGCTTTAGCAGTCCTGGAATTAGGGCTACCTTAGGGGGGGCTTCAGATTTCAGTGTGCAGTGTGCTCAGCTGCATTCAGTGCTGCAAGAATTTTTAGTGTGAAACTCTGGGGAAGAGTAGATGGCTCTTCTTTAAAACTTTGATAAGCTCTCTTCTGATTTCACTAAATTGTCTTGTTTATTGGGTAGGAGAAAAGAAAAATCATCACCAAGAGACATTTCTAGAAATTTCACAGGAGAATGCTTACTGCTAATGCAGAACTATAATTGTTAGAGCAGTGTAAATAGCTGAGAGCCCAGCAGTGATGTCTGTGCCTCATGTGATAACCACTCTACAGCTGTCATTGTAGTTAGGCTACTTTGTATGAACTTACTTGGAATTATGTGCATTTACTGAAATTCAGACATCCCCCCTGATCTTTGCAGTTCCAGTAAAGAATTGCACCACTTAGTTTTATCATACTACAAGATGCCTAGGTTTGTCAGATACTCAGTTTCCTTGCTTCCCTCCATCTTTTCCAAAAATACTTTCCACAAACAATGAAATTTAATTCTGTCTCCTAGGATATAACTCTGAATGCATCTGACTTTCCAATGCAGATATTCCTTTAAGGTTTGTATGAGGTGCCTTGCACAGTTTTTATACTTTCTTTAGGCGTGGATGTTTTCTGCTACTGAATACCAGTTTCACTAGTTTTGAGGAATTAGGAGGGACATTTTCTGAAGGAAAACTGTAAGAAATACAATTTCTTCCTTTAAGGGTGCTGAATCCGTCAAAAGATTGCTGGACATGGCTGTAGATGCTGTGCCACCTCATCTCTGGAAGAAGACTCCAGTAGTGTTAAAAGCCACAGCTGGACTGCGCTTATTGTCAGAGGAGAAAGCTCAAGCTCTACTTTCTGAGGTAATACTAACATCTTTTGGATACAATACTACTGTTCTGTTTCATCTTTCCTGGTTCTGTTCTCCAGTCTGTTGCCATCCGTGAATTTCAGCTGTGAAAAGTAACTCTAATCCCACGATAGCATGAAACTCACAGACTTCACAGATTTTCTTTCACGGTCCTGAAACCTTCTATCCTGGTGTGGATAGAAGACTCTGGGAGAGAGACTTTGGATACGTCTCTTTCTTTACTGGCTCTTAAAAGAGGAAGAATTTTGTTTATCACACACTCTTGACTTTTTTTCTACTGCAGTGAAAAGGAAAGCTTTTCTCTGCCATTGTCAGAGCAGAGCAAGACTATTCAGACCAAAGAACTGAATCATTTTCTCTTTCTGCAGGTGAAAGAAGTCTTTGAGAAGTCACCATTTCTTGTTCCAGAAGATAGTGTTAGCATCATGGACGGGTCTTATGAAGGTGTGTTTTAGAAGGAAGAAAAACTGAAAGCAAAGAGGAACGGGAGGGAAAGCAGGAATGACTGAGTCTGGCTGGAGACCTGTGACCAGTGGTGTCCCCCAGGGGTCTGTGCTGGGTCCGGTCTTGTTCAACATCTTCATCAATGACCTTGATGAGGGGATAGTGGCCACCCTCAGCAAGTTTGCTGATGATACGAAGTTGGGAGGATTGGCTGACACGCCTGAAGGCTGTGCTGCCATTCAGCGAGACCTGGACAGGCTGGAGAGCTGGGCAGTAAGAAACCGGATGAGGTTCAACACAAGCAAGTGTAGGGTCTTACACCTAGGGAGGAATAATTGCATGCACCAATACAGGCTGGGGGATGAGCTGCTGGAGAGGAGCTCTGCAGAGAGGGACCTGGGCGTCCTGGTGGACGACAGGTTGGCCATGAGCCAGCAGTGTGCCCTCGTGGCCAAAAAGGCCAATGGCATTCTGGGGTGCATTAAGAAGAGCGTGTCCAGCAGGTCGAGGGAGGTGATCCTCCCCCTCTACTCTGCCCTGGTAAGGCCTCATCTGGAGTACTGTGTCCAGTTCTGGGCTCCCCAGTACAAAAAAGACAGGGATCTCTTGGAAAGAGTCCAGCGGAGGGCCACAAAGATGGTGAAGGGCCTGGAGCACCTCCCCTATGAAGAAAGGCTAAGTGAACTGGGTCTGTTTAGCCTTGAGAAAAGACGACTGAGAGGGGACCTGATCCAGGTTTATAAATATCTGAGGTGTGGCGGCCATAGCGGTGAGGCCAGTCTCTTTTCAGTGGTACGTGGAGACAGGACGAGGGGAAACGGACATAAGCTGCAGCACAGGAAGTTTCGCACGAATGTGCGTAAGAACTTCTTCACGGTGAGGGTGACGGAGCACTGGAACAGGCTGCCCAGGGAGGTTGTGGAGTCTCCTTCTCTGGAGATATTCAAGTCTCGCCTGGACGCCTACCTGTGCTACCTGGTGTAGGGAACCTGCTTTGGCAGGGGGGTTGGTCTCAATGATCTCTAGAGGTCCCTTCCAACCCCTACAATTCTGTGATTCTATGATTCTGTGACTGAACTTGAAGGGGAAATGCTCACCTAAACTGAGGGAAGGAAGAAAAAGATTTCTAGCCTTGTTTGTAACCTAAATAAGTAATGCATGCATGTATGTATGTATGTATGTATAAATAAATAAATCAAACTGGAAAAGTGCAGCTAGTTAAGTAACAAAGGAAGCAGCCTAAAATACAAGAAAATCTGTAGGCCTGGAGTTAGTGACTATTTATAAATGATTTTGCAATGCAGAACAAACCAATGATACATTTTGGCTACATATCCTTGGAGATCAGGCAGGTAATCCTGTATGGATGTCTGATAAAAGCCATCCATGATGTTACATTTCATAATGGTGAATTTTTGGAAGTTGTTCAGGGAAGGCAGAAAGAATTATCACGAAGCTTAAGCAACCAATTCATGGAGGAAAATTTAAGAGCAAAATCTATCCATGGGGGCCAAGAGAAAAAGAGAAAGAACGTAAAGTCTACAAGTGTTTGATGAAGCACAGTGCAACACACAGTGTGCCACTAGGATTAACAGATGAAGTTTGTATCAAGGAGAAGTGTGGTATTAACAGGGAGCAGTACCGGTGAGGCACAACAACACAGTGTAGTCTGCCAGGTTCTGTTTTAAAACCCACCTTTTCTCCTGTCACATTTCCCTGTGTTTGGGTGATAATCATGCCATCATCAAGCCAGCTGCTGGAGTCCAAGTGCAGCTGTTTGCATTTTAGTGGTTGCTACTGTGTGACTTTTTTGTATGCTACAGTTGCGTACCTGCTACGAATGTTCTTCATATCCTATCTAATCAATAATGTGTAATATTAAACTGAGTATTACAAAGTAATACAAACTTTGTAAGTTTGAATTAATGTCTAAAGTATTAGAGAGATTATATTACATTACCTGGAAATCATTACTAAATAAGTAATGTGGACTGGTGGTAAGAGTGGGCGGGAGGTCATGAGAGTATTCAGTAGTGATTTTTTTTTCCTTTTTCTCTCTGCAGGAATTTTAGCCTGGATCACTGTGAACTTTTTGACAGGTAGCTAATGCTGTATAACTTCTCTTTAAATTTGAACTTGAGTTTCTTCTGCAGAGACGATCTCTCTGTGTGTTCCTCTGTCTTGGTTGCTGTATCTTCCTTTTCCTCCCTACTGTGGCAACAATGCTAAAGCAGTGGATTGACTTGGGCAGAGGCTGAGTCGCACCTGTAGCAAGAAGAAGGCATCTTGATCCAGAAGGTGCCAGGATTTACTCAGGACTGGAAGGCACTGGCAAACTGGTTTCTGTAATGTATGTTGGGGCACGGTACCACTAACCTCTTAGAAAATGGGAAACAGGGTGTTAGGCTATTCTTCATCTCACTTTGAACTGTGCAACGAACATGATGCAATAGCATGCATTAGCCTGACGTGCTCTGATAAGTTCTGAGAGTGCAATCTAGCAAAGAGAAAATAAAATCAGTTCTCTAGTAGAAATGTGAATAAACAAAGAAAAACATTTAAAAAATGCTGTTCTGGGTGATGAGGAATGGTAACAGTTTGTTCTGCTCTTTCTAATATCCTTATTCTTCTACTTGATGAGCACCTATGGTAATTACAGAATTTATGCACTCTCTCTGACAATCTTCTGTAGATACTATGTCTCTTTCAGCTTTTCATGTATACCCAAATATTCATCTACTTTTGTCTCTTAGGATGTGAAATTTGAGTCAGAGAAGAAATTTTCTTAATACCTTCTTTATGACAACATTTCTCCGTGATGGTTTTTGTCTTTGAAGGCCCACTCAGCCTCCCTGTATTGCTATGATGTGAAAATTTGTCGGTTGCCTGAGCATACATGCAGTATCCACATTATAGCATTTTGCCACTTCAGGCTGTTCTGAACATGATGTGGTTTGCAGGGCAGCTGTCTGGCCAGAACCAGCACACTACTGGGACCCTGGACTTAGGAGGAGCCTCAACCCAGATCACGTTTCTGCCACGGTTTGAGGTGAGAAGTAGCTGTAAGCATATGAGTCAAGACCACAATGTCAGTGGGAAGACCTGGGCACAGCTGGGCTCTGTGCTCTCATTTTGTCAGCTCCGGCACAAGCAGAACATCTCTGATGTAGTGAACATCTGCACAGCCTTTCCCTTTGACATCAGCTGTTGGCTGATAGGCGCTTGCAAACAAAGAAGCCTGGATAAGTAGGCAGGAAAAAGAAAGCAAGCAAATGTGTAAAACCAAAAAGAATTAGCCTTTGTTTTCTAGACTTAGGCTGGAAAATCCCCATGAATGTAGACAATTACTTTGTATTCAATAAATGTAGCATATTTTTAGGGAATATTCTTACATATTACAGAAAATTAGGGTCTCTTCTGAGTAACCATTTTTTTCCATTCCAGTCTGATAGCAGATCCTCACTAAATATGGCAGGGTGGGGTTGTCTAATGGAGCAAATGTTTTTATTTCTAATAGCACAGCTACTCCCTCTTTGTTTACTTACCTGTTCCTTCTCGTTTCCTGGAGAATTCTTGTCTCTGGGGGAATCTCCCCATCTCTGCTGGATTTTTCAGAAATTCTATATCTCTTTAGAAAGTCTGAATTGGGACCCAAGTATGAAGATTGCATGGGAAAATTACATGGATGTTAAACAGTGGAAGGACGCTACAGCATTCAGTACCTCCATATTGCCAAGTTGTTTTTGTCCTCTTGCTATTTCTGAAGTAGTTTAACATATTTTGCTTACAAGAATGGAAATTCTCAAACAGGTGTTTGGAGACCACTAAACACATGGTTTTCATATCAGAATATTTGATCTCTGCCATGGTGGGTCATGTTGAAACCTGATGAGCAACCTTATCATGTTCTGCAGAGCCTCAAGTACTCTGGGCTTGCCTTCTGTTTTGTGCTGATAACGCCTGCTGAACTGGGCATTGGACCAACAGGAAAGGGTGTTATGTGTCAGGGTTTTAGAGACTAAATAGAGCTTTAAAGGAGGCTGGACTGCAGCTCAGGATTCAAACTTCTCCTTATGGCTTTGCAGGAAAAGGCCTTGAAGGTTTGCTACTGACAAGGACCAACAGTATGAATAGTAGAGTGGTTTGGAGTAAGGGTTCACGTATCCTGCTTGTATGCTATGCCTGCTGCAAGCTTGTGTTATCAATTTCATACCAAAAAGCACATATGTAGCTCAGAATGCTTCCAAAAAATTCTGCCCATGTGACAGAATTTTGTTCCTTGATTTTGTCCCAGAGGTTTTTTTCCTCCTATAACCTGAGGCAGTTGCATATTTGCTTTCATATTATTTTTTTAAGAAACAACACTGTAATACTAGGAGATTCATGAATGAAATACAGATTTGCAAGCAAATAGAAGATGTAGAATGGTAACTGCAAAGAGCTGTTTTAACACTGTTATGCTTTTCATGATTTGGCTGTTGCCAAAGTTATAAGCTACTAAAATTCAACCGTAATAATTATGAAATTGTCTGTCTAGTGCCTGCCTCACCTGGGACTGTGTGAAGAATTCTACATTTTTGTGAAGGCAAGGGACAGGAAAACAGTTGTCTTCTCCAATCAATTTTTTTTTTTTAAAAAGGACTCTCCTTTTTAAAAGTTTTTGTGATGTACGATTTAGGAACAGAATTCAGAATATGGCAGGGTCAAGGGTCACTGCCACTCCTACACAAATCTACCCAGTACCAAAAACAAACCAGTCTGTATTTGTTCAGGAGAGACTTAAGCTAAATACTGCCGAACCTCTTTCAGTGTCAGGCAGGCTGCCCTCCAGGACTCTGTAATTGCAGATCTGTCTTTTGCTCTGTCTGGTCACTGGAACGGCAGCAGCAGTGACTCTGAAGGTTCAGTCCTCTGAGATTCTGCTGTTTGGCCCAGAGCAGCAGTGTCTGATATGAAGGCACGGAGCCAAGAAGGGATGGGAGGATGAGGTTAGAGGAAGCAGAGGAAAGGTTAAGGCCTCAGGGACTGGAAACAGAAAGGAACAGTAAACGAGTCCAGAACAGGTTCAGATTTACAAGAATGAGAGTCAGCGTGGCAAGGAAATAGAGACTGGGTGTTGGTGGGGCAAACGTGCACAGAGAGGGAACACTGAATGGAAGAAGATGAAGTAGTGAGGTGAGAGCTGAGGGTAGATGGAAGCACTTAAACCAGGAGATAAAGAAGCCAAAAAGGCTGAGAGTGAATGTTCACAGTGTTTCTTTGACTATCAGGAAATAATGTAACTTGGGAAAAATCTGGTTTATACTTTAATTGGCATTTTTAGATTCTTCTCTGTGCCTGAATTAAGATCTCTAGTCTGGCTTGGAAAAGTTCATAGTGCTTCAAGTGCAGCTGATTTCTGTGTGTATACATAGGCAAGCATACAAGTAGTCTGAAAAACTAAATGAATTAAAGAGTATTTTCATCCTGATCTGTTTTGCTTCCCTTACACTGCAGTAACACAAAGATGCAAATAAATAAACTCAGTGTTAAATACTGCAAGCATTACAGCAGCGGGCACCATTGGAAAACTTTTTTTGTTTTCAAAGGCTATATCTGTGATAGTATATCAGTTATTTATTTTTTGTTGCATAATTACATCTAAAAGTTTTTTTCTTTTACTTAATTTTTAGGAAACCTTGAAGGAAAGCCCTAGGGATTTTCTTACCTCATTTGAAATGTTTAACAGCACCTACAAGCTCTATACCCACAGGTGAGGAGCAAAAAGGCTGCTGGCTCTAGTTGGAGAATCAATCTCTCTGCAGCCTCTGAGACCAGAAATGTTTGTGTTGTCCTATTGCCAGCTGTTGGGACTATATTTTTTTTACCTGCTTGAAACATTAGTTGAACTGAAATGTGACAGTAGGCTGGAAATACTCCAGCTTATTATCACTGCAAAGTAATAATAGTCCCTCAAAGGAAAAGGAATTATAGTACTCTGTTTAAGAATTTTTATTACTTGGTTTAAGCCAAATATTCTGGAACAAACAGAATGGTAGATGTTGTGCCAGCAGTCAGAATTAAATTAAATTAATTAAATTCCTAGTTCTCAATTCCAAATAGCCCATCTCTTTAGTAACTGGATAAAAAGTAAAACTTAGACTGATGTAAACCAATGAGACAGCTAATACACAACATAGAACACAGACTCTTGAGCCAGCTAGGGGGATTCTTGGCCTGAAAGAATGTAATTGTGCTTACTGAATTAAGCAAACAGGTATCTGAGATGTCTGCAGTGATACCCAAAGTTTATTGGGTATTTATATAGAACTCAACCATGCATGATAGTTTGTCTCAGCCCACAACTACTGGGGTGAAGAATATCATTTCAGTTAACTGCGGAATATGTTTACTTGACAGCAAAGCTGGTTTAACAGTCCTCCTCTCACACTACTTAAATTTATGAAGTAACTGAGTGCTGCATTTACCAATAAATGGTATCACTTGAAGTAATTGGGATTTAAAATAATCTCATAAAAATGGGGAAGATAGAGATTAATTTAAACCTGGTTATTATGTAAGAACTTGCATTAACATTACTAAAGGGATAGGCAGTCAAAGACAAATGGAAATGAAAGGCCAGCAGGTTTTTAATCTAGCTGCACTGTTAAAGCCACTAACACGTAATGATATTCTCATAAGCATCGTTCACAATCCTAGCTTGCAGTATAGTGGTATTATGTGAAGTCAAACAGAGGCAAACTTCATAGGAAGGCACATCTTCATTATAGTGGGACATTCTGCAGTTTTCTTAGTTCTGTTAAGAGCACAGTCTTATGCATATAATGTAGGAATGGCCATACTATTCCCCTGCACTCCTCACATAACTTTATTTATCCCTGGTTTTTAAGATTAATGCATTTTTACATTTCAAATAACATCCTGTAGAAATGTCACAGCAACTGTAACCACTTTCTGCAGTTTTAGATTTACCCATCTTACAGCATAATGTGCCTTGGTGTCTGTAATTTTGGGACTTGGAGCTGTTCAGGCAAAGAGAACCCTCTATTTCCTTTGCATAGAATAGTGGGAAACAAAGAAAGGGTTTGATTTGAGTGTTCTAGGATTTAGGAAGAGTTACGGATGAAACATCAAAAGTGCAAGAATTAAAAACTGAAATAAAAACTGAAACGTTTTCTTTTGTTTTTGCAGCTATTTGGGTTTTGGACTAAAAGCTGCCAGACTAGCAACTCTTGGAGCTTTGAATACAGAAGGTATGTCCAGATAAGAAAACACTGAAGATTTCTGAAGAGATAAGTAAGCTTAGTCTTGTGTCAGCAACCCATTTCATGTGCCTTCACTGCTATATTTCACACTTTTCTGTTCTCCTGGTATAGATCTGTCCAGAAACTGAGCCTACTGCTTTTTTTTTTTTAGGAATGTCTTGTGAGAAAGCTGCTTTTCCAGTTTCAACTAGCAATGAGACTGAGGGTAAATTCTAGAAATGCACACACTAAATACATAGCCAGCCAACATACACAGCTTTACCAGCTTTCACATAAATGCAAATAGCATAAAACAGGTTCCCTGAGTAGATTGCACAGTTCAGACTTCTTTACTTTTGCCTGTAGACCTTAATGAAGGTCTTTCAGCCTTTTCTTTTCTGGCTTTGCACACTGATTGATAACTGCATTAAAATTTATCCTTCCTGACCCTCTTATTTCCAGTTGCAGATGGACAAATGTTCCGCAGTTCTTGTTTGCCAAAGCAACTGGAAGCAGAGTGGCACTTTGGGGGAGTGAAGTACCGGTATGGGGGCAACAAAGAAGGTAAAATATAGCAACTTTTGCTTCCTGTAAGATAAGTCTTGCCTACAGCATCTGCATTTTTTCTTGACAAATACTCCATCAGTTATCTTAGACTATGAAGGATATCTCTCCAATCATAGATATATGGAGCTTTGATAGAGCCAAAGAATGATCTGAAGCTGTAAGAGTAACTGGCCTGTGCTTGCTATACACTGCCTTAATAGGAAATGTTAGTTACTCATACAAACAGGAGAGTTCTTTCTGAGGGTTGGAGCTGAGTGCTCTGGCTGTGTTGGGTACAACAACTGGTAGACTGAAGAGTATCCTCTTGTGGAACTCTTTCTTAAAAATACTGTCTCTAATGCTGCAAGTCCCCTTTGGTGACTGACACTGCTTTGTTTTACAGTAGGAAACATGACTGCTGTGCTTGATTCAGTGTGTGTGTGTATGTGGACTGGACTGATAAATTACAATGTGAAGGGGAGCGAAAGTCAAGTTTTACCTTGCAGGTGGTGGCAAATATAAATGAGATTCTGCTGACCACAGAACATAGCAATGGGACCTTTGCCTAATGAAGAAGCATTTCACGCACCTACCCTAGTATGCTCAGCTCACCTACCAGATACTGCTGTGAACTGCTTTAGCCAGTTCCATTTGAGCATGGTGATCTAGAGTGCTTGCTCCGTGCAGGTACCACGCTGGATTACGGAGAGGCTATCTCACCTCCTCTGATTCTTTAATCTCTGTTTCTTCCTATTTTCACTTTTGCCACCAATTCCTCCATCTCCTGGATGTGCCTCTTAGGATCACCTCATCTGTCTTTGTCCTGGCAGGAGAGACAGGATTCAAGCCTTGCTACCTGGAAGTACTGAAAGTTGTCAAAGGAAAACTGCACCAACCAGATGAGATTCGTGGAAGTTCCTTCTATGCTTTCTCCTATTACTATGATCGAGCAGCTGACACCAACCTAATAGGTAAACTGGTCTGGGGTAATCTACTACATGTGAGCATGCCAACCAGAAGATAGAACCCTAAAGATGGAGATAGGTGAAGCAGGGAAATGGCGGAAGATGTCTAAGGAAAAGGAAACGCACAAAATGCTTTCATGTAACCCTCATTTGTGGTATCTGGAATTTGTCAGAAGAGAGCAGTGCTCTGAGTACTAGTTATACTTGCTGCTCTGTTTGCTGTTACCAGGGACTTCACTCCTGGCCCATCATCACAGAATTGTACTCCAGAGTCTGCTTAGATTTAGAACTCAACTGCTTGCAGGTTTATGAAGATATTTTCTCACCTCTTTCTTTTCAGATTATGAACAGGGAGGAGTTCTGGAAGTGAGAGATTTTGAAAGAAAAGCCAAAGAAGGTAACTATCATCAAACATGGGAAACTGTTGGGGAGAATAAATCATTAAAGATGAATGTTTACAAGGCAGTACTTCATGTGTTTGACTTGAAAAAAATGACTGTTTAGCCTTTATTTCACTTACACTCCCATCTCTTGCTACTTACCTTCTGTTATGTCATACTTCTAACTGTTGCTGAATAAAGTACTGAAGAACAATAACAAGAAGGAAAGAGGTACCATCTTTGCAGTTCTGTTCGGGAAATAAGGGAAACAGCTTATAAATGTCAGCACAAAACAGTACATTTCCATCTAAAAGATGACGCTTGTTGTAAATGCACTTCCTAGTCACTGTAACCCTTGTTGTGGAATCTTTGCTGCAGTGTGAATGGTTGTTTGGGCAATAGTCTCTTGGACATGTGGTTGAAAATTTAAAATTAAAAGCAGCTGCCAGCCCAGAAGGTGGAATCTGTTACTAGAGCCATTTTTGGACAGATTAAGGAAGATAAGTGTTGCCACATTCTTAAAATAAGCAGTCTACCAGGCAACTACCCTGGCAGCTATTGATTGAGCAGAGGTTCAATCTTCAAAAGAGCAATATGAACTATGTTGCTGTAACAACTCTATCAGAAGTGTATGTTTTAAGAGAAGCTGTAATTACTATATCGTTTACTCTCTAACTGTGTAGTATGTACCATGTGTTATATAACCCCATTAACAGAAGTAGGTGATATGTTTTAGTGGATTTTGGCTTAAGGTCATTTCAAAAGCCCCTTTATTTTGCTGATTTTTTTTTTAATTTTTTCTTTCTCTAGTCTGTGATAACATGGAGAGGTTCAGCTCAGCCAGTCCTTTCCTCTGCATGGATCTCACTTACATCACTGCTTTATTAAAGGAAGGTTTTGGATTTAGAGACAACACACTCTTACAGGTGAGAAGTTCAATCCCAAAACCAGCTTTCCAATTTCTCTATCAGTCAACATGCAGTGGTTCATTTTTCTGGCTAACTAGCTAATGAGTCTTTCCAGGGTTGCTATGTGTAGTTGCTGTCATGTGCAACTCTCAACATCTTGGGAACACTGCTGGTAACAATTGCTTTTTTTCCTTTTATAGTTAACAAAAAAAGTGAACAACATAGAGACAAGCTGGACTTTGGGTGCTACCTTTCACTTATTGCAGTCTCTGGGGATAACATATTGAACTGAGACATTCCTATGGATTTCAGCATTTCTGAAAGTTTGAGAAAGCAAACTGAAATCACCAGGTACGTTATCCAGCTGGAGTCAATCACAGAGTGGAAAACGGACCAAAGCTATAAAACAGATCCTCACCTGGGATTGGCGTTGCACATAATGAAAGTTGCCACAATTTAATTGTGATTGGCATAAATAATCCAGAAACTGCCTTCTGAAAGCCAAAAGGCCTAAACTCCTGCAGAGTATCTGCAAGAGACTCAAAGCCAGCTTTCACCAGCACATTTGTATAGCATCCCATTGCTAAAAGCACAGCATACTTGGGACATGGTGGTAAATTACAGATGGTATTTCTCCTCCCCCATTTACTTTAAGCATTCAGTACTGAAGTTTGCTTGCAAGACATTAAATACAGAAATTATACATGACACCAACAGCCATTCAGAGAAAATTAAACGATAACCCTGGATGCTCCCAGCCTCAGTGTTCAAAGTACCCAGTTGTTAGCTAATATATTACAAGATGACATCAGCCTTTCTATAAGCACTCTTTGGGTATAATTTTAGGAAAGGTATTGGCTGAAACATAGGCTGTACCACCACCAAGCATTTCTTTCAGCAGTAGTTTCTTAAGCAGCATCTGTGCTGACAGATTGCATGACTACCTTTGTGCTGCCCTTTAAAAGTCTGTACTGTATGGCTGCACATTTGGATATCAGGCCTTGATTCATTTTAGCATCTACAGTTGTAACACACAGTTGTACAGGCATAAAACTAGGCAGCAAGATATGTACATATGCCAGATATTGAAAATCCTCTGCCAAAAGAAATGCTCGTCACATTACACCACAAGGAAATTAAGGATGGGGTCAGATGAAGTGTCTGATGTAATAGTTCACGTTGCCTTGACTATGTTCTGTTCAATATGGAATACGGAACTTAAAGATGAACTTAGGACAGTCTTAGGAACAGAACTTTTATTTACCCCTGCCTTATGACAAACACTTTGTTCCTTTCAGGCATTTGCATTTATATGTATACTACAGCACATCTCTTTCACTTTGGTAAAACCCAAGGTTGCTCTCACACTACCTTCTCTGGAAACTGGATTTGTTTCCAGAGCACGAGGAAGAAACAGTGCACTCAAATTCTAACTAATCTCACCAAGTAGGTTGGAGTCCTAGGAATTTGCCTTACTATGAACATTGGTCATTTTCCTCTTGTTAGCAGCGCAAGTCTGGCAATGGCTGATTAAGTTATCCCATTTCCCTGCCTCAGGGAATGGTGCTAGGATACAAAGCATGCTTTTGATTGAACAAGCTCGGTCAGCATCAGGAATCCAAGGAGTAGGGTGGAGCAGCCTGTAACTGTCCAACTTTTGACACCTGACTGTAAACTCAGACTGTTTCTTTGGAATATGAAATGAGCACCCTACTTGTGCTCCTTACCAGAATCTGTTAGAGAGATGCATGTTGGGAAATGTATCAGCACCACAGCAAACTTCTGTTCCTCTGTCACTACAAAAATTTGCTGGAGCCTTGATGCTGGCCTTTTCTTTATGAGGAACCTTTCTTACTCCCCTGCTTACCATTTGGTAAAACTTAGTGCATGGTCTGCATGCATGGTTTCAACAAGGTAACAACAAACATATTCATCTTCTGAATGACCAATTTTCTTCACCTTTGTACTCTTTGGAGAACATAAAGAAGGTTGCAGCGATTAATAGCCAAGCGCGTTACTCCTGAGAAGTAGCTAATGTAATGAACCAAAGGCTTCCAGTCTGAGCCAGTGCTGTGACAAACTCTCTTAGTAGATCCTGAGGCCAAGAGCCACAAGCAGTGAGGCTGTACTTGAAACACAAAAGCAAGGTGGGGTATTATTTTTAAGGCACAAGCAGAAGCGTATCTGCCAAGTGAATAAAGCCTAGCCCTGACAAGTACCTGAGGGTTTGGTTTTGGCCTGAGAGAGGATATCTAGAAGAAGACATACCATGTGGAGTAAGTTTCTTTTCTGCATTCTTTGCCTCAAACTCTGGTACTACAAATCCTAGGTGGAAGCATCCATTATCCTGTACCAAAGTTGCATTAAATCTGAATGCTCAGGGCCTTCATTTGTCAGTGGCACAATTCATTAACTGAAACTCACCTGCTGCTCTCTATCCGGGGCCTGATCCTGCAGTCACAAGAGAAACAAAAACTCAGCTCAAAGGTTTCTTTTACAAGAAATTGCAGAATTGAGCCTTTACTGTTTACATCTGAATTACTGAAAGTGGGTTGAGGATATAGGGAAGCCAGTCATGTCCTCACACCCTAGTGCAATGATTTTATTTATTAGCTTAACTAAAGACTAAGCAGCCTTTTTAAGGGAAGAGTTCTACTTGCACCACCGATTTTTATCTTCTCCTTTGTTAAGTCTCTTATCCTGACTACCAGGAACTGCTTAGTATGTGCGACTGAAGAAGCACAAGTAATGGCTTTCAATACAAAACTTATGTTTAATTATTTGTGATTTTAATTCCTGATACTGGTTACCGTATCTACAAATCTCACCCAGTAGCAGTGCTCACTCATTGTTGTGAGTCTCAAATGTCTAATGCAGGAGGGCTGGCATTTGGAACATAGGACAGAATATCTTGATTTTCTATTTTAGTAATTAAAGCATTTTTAACAATATTTACAACTTTGTCCTGAAGTTTCTTTCCTTGATGTTATCTTGCATCTTGTTTTCATGGTATTGGAAAGCTCTTAAGACTAACTAGTTCCACAAGAAATATCACTATTAAATAAAACCATCATGAGAATGCCAAGAAATAAGGTGAAGGAAAGAGATTAGAACATTAAAACATACCTATCTGCCACTAGAAGTTGGTCTCTTCTGCTGAAAACTCGCCCCCCTTTCGGAGTCCAGGAAGTGGTTAAGAACACAGAATTGACATAACAGTTTCAGAACCACACCATGAAAAACTGAAAGTAATTAAACAGCAAAATTTGTTGCTAGCAAAATTCAGCCCAGTCCACTTTGGTCTTCAATTTAAAAGGTCCAAACTAAAAGCAGATTGTAAAGACAGTTCAGTGGCCGAAGGGATAATGATACCACAGGAAGAGACCTCAAACCCTGCTGAGAAGAGCAGATGAGATATCATCCGCATAAACCAGAGAAGGTGTAAGACACAGCTCAATACTTCAGTTTTATTGTTAAATTAAAATAACACAATTCAAAAATTGTATCAGTGACAGTCCTTATAAAAATAATGCACACACTGGCAAGCTGCTGTTCCAAACTGAGAATGGATCACTTACTGGCAAAAGCCATGATTTGCTCCTAAAAAAGGGAGAAAGAAAAGTAATTTGTAAACTGCTAAGTGTACATTTCAGAAAGCAGCTATAATCTCCTTCCCCTTTCCATGTGGACAAGAGTTCTTGTCAGCCTTTTAATTAAGTGCAAAGTACCTATCCCTGGATGCAAGGAAATTAAAGAAATTTCAGCACTCTTTTCCTTCTTGAATAGCACAAACCAGACATAACCAGCATGTTCTGTGGTCAGAAAAGAGGTCTTTGCTCGGCTTTCTGCTTTCAAGAGAGAAACTGAATAAACACCAAGCGCTGAAGCAGCATTATACTGCTCTTCTTAGTACAACTAGAGTCATCAATTCAGCCTAGTGTCTTCCGTAATGTAATGCACAGGAATCTGGCCATCTGTGTTTAATAGTAAGAAGGTGACTTGATTTGTGCAACAGAACAGTCAAATTCAGAAGTGAGAAATCTAATTTGAAGGCATGCAGAACCTCTGAGAGAAGGTGCCTCAATGCACATCATGAAAATCCACCAACTACATCAATGCTGTACAAATTTCTGGCAGCTAGGCTGAAAACAGAAGTTCTGTGTTTAAGTCTGAACCTTCTCAGGTAACTTCCATTGAAGGCTTCAACTTCAGCTAGGAGAAAACAATTTAACAGGGCAGAACAGCACAGAAATAGTATCTGTAAGTCACACCCCACATCTGTCAAGTCACCTGGTGTCTTACTCTAAAGGAAGGTTTGTTTTCAGAGGGCTATTTTTTTCACAATGCATTTCTGGAATGCAGTTCAAAGTTCCATGTTCGCATTCCATAGCAAAATAAAGCCAAAGACTACTAGTGACTTTTGACCCACAATTACTGATGTATAGATATCGAGATCCTTTGTGTTCCCCTGTGCTGTGAAGAAACCCATAACCACCACAAGTTATTTAGGAAACCCTCAGGCTCATTCACAACACAAAACCTCACTTCGAACAACTTAGCATTTTCCAACCAAAAAATGTTTCATTGCAAAAATTCTTCAATGGCTTGTGTACAAAGGAAGAATCTTACTTTGATGGGAGGCAGGGCATTTGTTGCTTGCAATCCCCATGTCCTCAGCAACACCAAGGGAGAAAGGCTCGTGGAGTAAAGCCTCTTCAGTAAATCAGTAGCAGCTATCAAGGAGACGTTGTGCCTCTGACGTTCTGTCTCAAACCTTAAGAGATGTTTTAAGGATCCTGGAAGAAATAATTGAATACTCACATTAAAAGTGACTTACCACAAACAATTGTACATCTTATCTGTATAGCAGTCTCCAGAACAGATAAATGGTCCATCTTAATATAGGCTTGAGTCCATCAGCTAGTGGTTTTTTGTCTCACTACCTTTAACTACCATCCTGCAGATCTTCTCTTTGTTTTTTTAAAGCTTTTTTTTTTTAGGTTTTGAGGATGTGAATGGCATCCAAGCATTTTTAATTGCTCCGCAGCCAATGAATAGAAGAACAGTTTTGCTTCAAAGATGCTTTTGTCTTTTAAGCAAAAAAAGCAGCAAGCTCAACCTGCAAACAGAGACAGTGCTTGTCCTGATGGTAGCAGCAGAGGTTTGTAAGGTTACACATCTCACAGCCACCTCATTGTCTTGGATCCTTACCCAGATCTTGCCCGTTGAAGGCTGCTGCACTGAGGTGATGAGCTAAACATGCAATATCACCAAAACCCAGGTTTACACCTTGTCCTGCAAGTGGGTGGACTCTGTGTGCTGCATCCCTAGAGCAAGAGAAGATAGAAGAATAACCCTTCTTGAAGAAAGCCAAATGGCTGACAAACTGTTCACTTTTTTGCAATTAACATGATCTTACAACAACATATACAGCTTTATCTAGTACCTCCTTGTGCTGAACTACCTGACTACCTCTCCAGCTACAAGGAGCAAGAAAAAGAGGGGTCAGCAAAAAGTATGATTTTACCTTTCTGAGATAAAGAGGTGACTAGCTAAAGTCCAGTGTCAGATCACACGTGATCACTTTACTATTTTTCTAAGTGGCACAAGAGGAAGTATATCACCAACACATTTCACAAACAAAAGCAGAGACATAATGAATACAAAGTTGTATCACTGAAAAGAATCTGATTTTTTTTTTTAAATTATGAGTAGACTTATCTGCAAAGAAAGAAGCTGAACACATTACTTAAAGTAATGCAATTTGAGTATGAAATGTAAGATCATACACTTAAAACGCTAATGAGATATAAAGCACAGAGTGCTCATAGGCACAAAGTGACTCAAGGTGGAAAGAAAGAATGTATCAGAAATGTAATATGGCATCAAGAATTACTATAATCTACCAACTTACTGCAGATGCAGGGAATAATGTACACTCAGCTTTAGAATGTAAAAGATGAGTTACTTCCCTCTTTCTATAGGCAATT
The DNA here is from genome assembly GCF_905368555.1 of Meleagris gallopavo. NCBI lineage: Eukaryota > Metazoa > Chordata > Aves > Galliformes > Phasianidae > Meleagris > Meleagris gallopavo. The sequence continues at coordinate 37,349,871 of NC_139408.1, read as the reverse complement.
GTATAAAAGCCTATGACATCCTATTCAGAATTATCTGTAAGTTTTGTCATTTGTGTTCAACACAAGTGAACTAACACTCAAATGGATATACAGAATGGCTGCTATGCTTGGGGAAGTACAGATCCATCATGAGACACTGGACTGTTTCACTGGGCTACACAAACAAGAGAAGGAAAACTGTCCAATTTACACAGCAGGCATACACAACAGGCAGAGAGCTATTCATATAAAAGGCTTTTGTTGACACAAGAGCAAATTACATAAACGGCCTGGATAAAGTCAGACTAGCTATAAATGCATTTCTAACCATCTAAAGTGGGAGTTGCTGTGCTCACATCATTTCTAACCACGCACCACTCGCTCACCCAGCAGCTGCTCCAGAGACCTTACCCAATGAGAGCCACGCGGTGCCTGACGTACTGTGCTGCATGCCCCATCCCCAGAGGGAACACGGCTCTGCTCTCTGGATCTACTTCAGCGACACTCGGGGGCAGCTGACGCACCGCAGTCCCCGAGGGCTTCAGAAGTGAAAGAGCAGAACGAAACATGGCTCCAGCAGCATCAATGAAGTCAGAATGGTTTACGTTGCTCCACTGAAACAAGCATACAAACAAACAGAACGAAATCTTTAGACATTAACCCACACTGGACATATAAAAGAACTCAAAAGAAAGAAAATCTCATCTAGCTCCAGATACTCAATTAATTACCAAGACAAAAATAGATACAGAAGAAACTATCTTCATCGCTTTAGCACATGTAAGTCTTCAACTAGGATAAGCCTATGCTTCCATTATTCAGAAATTTAGTTCAGATTCTACCATACCTTTCAGAACTAACTTATATCAGTCCCAAAGGGTCATCTTTTTTTTGCCAAGTGGCCTACAAATATCATCCCTATCATAAGCTGTGGTTTGAGAATCCATCTTTTCCATTACTATCCTTTAAGCTGTAGGATTCCATTGTACTTCTCATGATTGCAACAGCCAGCCTTATAACTGCTATAAGGCTGATACTCACAAAGGCAGAGTTGATGCTATCCACAAAACTTTCCTTGTCCATAGTGAGAAGTTTTGAAGCGTGTTGATGAGATGTAGACCAAACCAGAGAGCTAGCAGTGTCAGACAGCTGGATACAAAAATTTCAAGGGTAATTATGAAGAGAAAAATAATAAAAACCAACCAAACAAACAATGCAAAGCTTTCCTCGCTCTATTATTCCTATACCAGTCCAACTGCACCTTACTTTCCCAGCCAAACATACTACAGGTGGGAAATACCAAAGATAAAGTGCAAGGGAAACAACTTAAAAGGCAGAAGGACAAAACAGCATAGCAAGGCACAGACAGAAGAAAAATTATTAAAAGAACATACTAAAAAATAAAAAACACAGAGACCATGAGATGTCTTACTGGCAGAAGTGCAATTGGTCCTGTGGGGAGGAACCTCTGCCATGCTACGTTATTGTCTGTGGCCTACAGTGGAAAGAAGTGGACAGTTAGGAACTAGTGCTTAAGTGACTTCCGCTTAAGCAGAAGACAAAAAATGGTCTGTAGAATTTCACCTCAGACAAATGAAGAGTTGCCACCACAGCTGACTGGTCATACTGATGCTCGATGTTCTGAATTTCAGCTTCCTTCCGGACTACAGAGTTATGGCCATCCGCACCGATCTATGGAATAAAGAAATGCAGAGCTACCTCTTCATCAGCTCCTGAGAAAGCCAATATTCCAGTCTACAAATCTCCTCTACTCCGTACAAATATTTTGGTTTATACAGAAGAAGAAAATATATATAAGCTCCCTCAGATCAGAAGAGGTGGTCCCTTCTGCTCCTGTCGAGTTTAACAGTTTTCTTGCATCAGGTACAGAAAAGGCTACTCAGTGTGTCTGTCCCTTAGCACCTCTGACAGAGTTAGCAACTCACCTCACTTAAGCCCTCCACGTGGGTGGAGCGGCACACATGGAATCAGAACCAAATCCAGTGGAAAGGACTTGGGCAAGAGATGATGCCTGATCAACAGAAATAAAAAGTTTAGTTACCAGCAGTTTGGTCTGAAGTCTGCGTCCATCAGCTAACTCAATTTGGACCCAAGGGCTTGTGTCACTGCTGTGAGAGGGAAGGGGCCAGGTATACCCCACTGCTCTGCTCCCGTAGAAAACTTCCACCCGGTCTGGTGGGAACACAAAGTACCATGGTCACTGCATGACACAGACATAAAAAAAGGAAACATCAATACAGCAGCAAAGGGCCATGCACGCCTTTAGTGGCACTCTAAGAATAGATTCTACAATTCTCAAGGCAAGAACAAACAGATCTAACAAACTGTCCCTGCAAAGCCCGCTCTAAACAGAACACTACACATCTTTCTATTAAGTCTTATTTCTGAGAAACTGGGAGCTGGTGAATACTGGGAGCCTACAGCAGATAGATTTCTCCCCCCATTCCCCCCATTTCAAGAAGCTGCCCACGTCCCAGAGTCATTTGTTAGATAAATCATCTTTCTCCCTCTCTTAACTTAGTGTACTCATCAGAAGACAAGTTATTGAAAGTTCTCTTGAGGAAATACAATATTAAAGAAGTTGTCCACTACCTGCTACTGCATCTAACTGTTTTGTAAGAGCAGACATAATGACATCATTCTCCACTATGTAACCCATGTCATCTAAGTCATCTTTCTCAAAAGTGATGATGGCTTCAGAACAAGCATCCCATACCTACAAAGAAAAACATTATATGAAGCTACAAAATAAACAGGTACAGCTCCTTTCAGAGAACATGGAAACATCCATCCTAACAGCAAAAGAACATGTTGATCTAGGAATGCAGAAGTAGAATTGTATCCCTGAATTACAGTCCATTCTAAGCTACTAAAATACATCACATAATTCCTTTCAGGCAATGATCAAGATTAATCTCAAACGCTAATTCTGAAAACAGAAAGTTTTTTCCCCCTATTTTCCTGTTACATAATTAACACATAATGCTACCCTACCACTTTTACCTTTATTTCTGTCTTTCCTGACTAGTACCCAGGCCTCCATGTTTACAGCTTCCCTTAGGAATCAATCTTTCATCCTGTAACATCACAACTCTTAGAACAGTTATCTCCCCAGAGAGAACTATGGCCTGCCCTTTGCCAAAGGAGGAATAAACTCTGGATTACTACTGGAAGTATTTGTGAGAATTCAAAGCAGGCAAACACAATATATTTGCAGCCCTGAGTATGGCACCTGCATGCGTCGGAATGGTTTACATCTCAGGCTGCAGACATGATCCCAGGCACCAAAACCTATAACAGAAAGAGGACACAAATAGGTTTACATAGTGACACTGAGACCCAAATTAAGCTGAAGCTCATTTTGTGCCTCTCTCTCACTGACCACGTATCACTAACTACTATTAATTTGCCCAGACTCTGCTTCCACTACACCTAAGCAGGGCCAGTGCTGCCTGAGACAGTGCTTTCCCACCTCCAGCATCTCATTATCCTGCTGTTAATGCGAGCCAGCCAAAAAGGCACAAGACTTCTCAAATGCTCTCACTTACACATCAACTCCCACCGGGCAACAGAACAGGCACAAAAAGTCATGGCCATCATCGTTTATAGTATTTCATTCTCCATTTGAAATCAAGGCTCAAATGTGCCTTTGAAACAAAAATTGATCAGGAGTGAGTTACCAGACTGCAACCACCAAACGTGGGAGAATTATGCATATTTTGTGAACAAAGCATCCTAGGTGCTACAGAGAGCGCTTCACAACCTTTTGCCAGCCCAGCATCACAAACACTAACACACAATGTAAACATAAGCACATATATTTATATATTAAAAAAAATAATAATAAAAAAAATCAGACTGAGCCATTAGAACGTGGAATCTTGTTCTCAAGAGATGCCTGAACCACTCACCGCAACTCAACATTTAAAATACTGAGAGACAAAGCCAAACAATTCCACTTATTTAATCCCAGGCAGTTCAGAACACCAAGCACAAAAGCGACACGTACTGCTCAGGAGGGTTGCTGATCCGGGGGAGATGGAGCTGACCCTGTTGCTGTAGCTCTCTGGCAAGCGATATTCCTTCCTAGGCCCAGCTTCCAGCAAGGCAATTTTCTTGTCGTGGAAATGGATATCATGCCCTTAAACAAACAAATACAAAATACTTCGCCACAACGCTCCTGTCAGATACCTGCTTCTTGATTCTGCATCTCTAACTCCTATGCGTTTTTGTGTTTAAACAGAGCACATTCTAAACCTTATGTAGGAAAACACTACAAGGCAGGCTCCGAGCAGCCAGCTGAGCTCTAGTACCTTTTCGGCTTTACGACAACAACCTTTTGCGATCAGTTAAAGCACACATTAAGCTTTCTCTTTTTGTACGAACTTTTCCTTTTTGCACGCTGTCCCCCTCCCGGCCCAGGCCAGGCCGCCTGCGGAGAAGGTCACGGCCTTACCGAGCGCGGCGGCCATAGCGCTGCCGACCATGCCGCCGCCCGACACCACCACGTCGTAGAGCGGCGCGGCGGCGGTGAGGGAGCGGAGCGGGGCCCGCGGGCAAGCCCGCAGCCGCCCGCCGAACGGAGCCAACAGTCCCCGGCCACACACCGCCGCCATCGCTGCGGAAGTGACGTCACGAGCGTCGCCGGCGGGCGGAAGTCGCTGGAGGAAACCATGACAACGATACCTCTCCCCGAGGGGCGAGAGCGACTAAAACAGTTCTTCCGGATCACCAATGAGCGAGCTGGAAGATCTGCCCATCTCAGAGTTTGATTGGCTGTCTAGGCCGGGAGGCGGGCCTAAAGCGCAGTCGGCCTCGCTGATTGGCGGGAGACGGGTGCGGTGCTGGAGCGGCGGTCTGCAGGTGAGGACGGCGTCCGCACTCGGTGGGGTTGGTCTGAGACGGGAAGGGCGGGGGAAGCGGCGGGTAGCGATCGTTTCCCTCCCCTCTCTGGAAGCCGTCACCCCCGCAGCTCTCCTTGATTTTTTTTCCAGGTGACACGGGATAACCGAGCCCCCTCCGGCGTTAACGGTGCCTTTCCCGTCTGTCCAGCGGCCTCAGGATGGAAGGCCGTCGGTCTCTGTTGGATCTGGGCCTGCTGTGCCAGGCAGCGTTAGGGAGCGACGTCAGCGCCTCCCAGGAGGATGAGGATCTCGGAGACCTCTCGCGGGAGGCGGCCGCGCTGCGGGCCAAGCTGTGCGCGGTGCTCAGGTAGGACGGCGCCCTTTAAGGACAGCGAAATTCACAGGACTGGAGGGCGCCTGGGGAAATCCTCCTGCTTCTCCCCAGTTCCGAGCAGTAACACGGCGCTGTGGATCCCACGATGAGCATCTTGCATGCACCTTGTCCACACGTGTGTGGTACCAGCACACTGCCCAAAATGTTCACCAGTACGATGATGGGGCCCGAACGTGGGCCCACATAAACAGCGTTCACATAAAGCATGAACAGCACAAATGGCCGATCCCCTTTCCTGCTTGCCAATTGAAATTTGCTAACAGATAATGTGCACGTGTGTTTCTGGCCAGCATCCAATCTTCAGAACTGTGATCTCTCCAGCACCTGGTTTTCCAACACTGTCCTCTGGGATTAGTCCAGCTTGAAGTTCACTAGCAGATCACACCCTCTTAAATAAGAAATAGAGTTTATAAAGAACAAGATAGAACAAACTATGCAGCAACCACCTGTTTACACACAGTTGGCCACTTCCCTTTCATTTGTCTGCATTTAGGCCTCTCTGATCCACCCTGATCCTTCCCTTGCATTTGATCCTTCCTTTAATGTCTCGCAATAGCTCTAGCCAGTCCCACATGCAATCTTCAAACATCCTATGAGAAGTTTTCTGTTTCTGTGAAACCCATGATAGTTGTGTGTTTGTGTTTAATTATGAGTTACATTCTATTCTTAACAGTTACAAGCTTTCCAGCTGAAGCTCTTGAAAGTTGAACTTGTGACACACTTCCATCTCTGTCTTAGGAGTTCTGGTGTTTGGTACTGTTATCTTCTGTTTGTTAGGGTTTGTGCATCTGTGTGCCCAATTTATTGCCTCTTCCGATTTGGTATCTTGCATTGAATGTTCTTGAAGCTAAAACATTCTGTTTAACCTATGGCCTTCATAGCAACAACTTACTAGCATCATAATGCTGCATTAGGAATCTAGGTAGTCACAACTGCATTTTGTATATGGAAAGCTGAAAACAAGCAAAGCTATGCTTATGAACTTAGGTAGCAAAGCAAAACTTGGAGACTGAGAACAGTGAGGCCTAGGCCTGTCTTCTGACTACCAGCTCAGCCTACAGTGTCTCTCTTAATCAACAGATCTCCCTTCTTTTATTTCTAATTTTTAATAATTTCCCTTATTTCCCCTTCATAATGTCTTTGTCTTAGTCATACATCTGGTAACAAAAGGCAGTCCCGTTCTTTGATTGACCTCACCTCGGACAGTACCTGGGATCAACAAAAACCTCACTTGTTTCCTAAACCCCGCTTGAGGCCAAAAAGTGCTTCATCTCCTTGGATTCCTTCCATCACTATCCCTCAGCCCTTCAAAATGACACTGCGAGAAGCTCGCAAAAAATCCCAGCTGATGAAGTCAAACATGTTTCTTGAACTAGACAAACTGAGAGACAAAAGGCAAAGCCAGGATGAAGCTGAATGTCAGAAACAGTTCCGGGCACAGCCCGTACCTGCCCACGTGTTTCTGCCCCTTTATCATGAAATAATGGAACAGAATGAGGTTCGCAGGCAAATAGCAACACAGAAAAGAAAGGAGCTGCTACTTTCCACTCAAAGACCCTTCAGTTTCCTGGAAAAGGAGGAGAAAAAGAAAGAAGCTATCAGACAAAAGTTCCTACCAGCAGCAACCCCAAATGAGAGCTCCAAACTGAAGAGAGTCAATAGAAAAGTTCCCAGATCAACTAATGACACACTCCTTGGAGATAAACTCAAAGGTAAAGTGCTCGGGCTCTTCCAGCAAAAAAAACAAACACCTCCCTGACTGTCCCTCGCCGTCTCAATGCTAGGAGGTAGAATCACGGCCTCCATTATATCACTTGGAGTATAAAACCATCATTACATCCTCTGGTATTGTCTAGTCTCCTCTATACTACCCATCGTTACATTTCATCTAGAGACTCTTAGAATAGGGCATCCCAAATTTTGTAGTCTTGTATTAGGGTCAGCAGTGGCAGTTCTACACCACTCCCAAACACCAGTGGATACACTGAGCTGTTCAAATTTCCACGTTTCTTTTGCAGCATGTCACAATAGTTTAGGAATCCTTCCGTAAAGTGAATTCCTTTGGTTAGCCTAAAGCGACTTGCATGAAGTGTGGTACAAGTATGAAAACTTGTAGTAGTGCTAGAAGTGTCTGAGGTCCAGGCAGTATCTTGGAATTGGTATTTTCATTCCCACCTGAGTTGCACAGAACGATTTCCTAGGAGAAAAATATTCCCTGAACCCAAATCAGGCAATTAGTCCAGTTCTAAGCAATAGTGCCGTAGTTCAGCGTCTCCTGCCCTTCTCTAATGTTTTCTCATACCTTTCAGTCACACTCCTGAAACAAGCGAGGAAGGTACTTGGATCATTTTAGTCAGAGAGACAGTCGAGGGAGTTTTCCTGATCTTCTTTTTTTCAGATGGCTTAAGCCCTCACAGTCGCAAATTAAAAGGGAACAATGCAGATGACAGAGGCTAAACCAGATAGAACAGCTTATATTGGAATGGACTTTAAAGATCCTGAGGGTTCCAAACCCCACCCCGTGATAGTTATCATTGCTTTTCTCTCTCTCTCTTTTTTTTTTTTTTTTTTTAAATACTTGCCATCAATTCCTTCTTGAGTACAGCACCAGTTCAGTTTTCATCAGAAAAACATATAGTGTACTAAATTAAGTAGATTAGAAATGTAAAAAGAGAGCAAAGGATAAACCATTTTCTATTTCTGCCTGTTTCACGAGCAGGAAGGGGGAATGAGCATTTCATACTTCAATCAGTGCAAACATAAACACACTCAAAACATTTCTTATTTTGTCTACGTTTTCATTAATATTTAGTGTTGCACATAAAAGGACATAGTTTGATGTTATACCCAAACCTTCCTTACTTAAAATCTTTTTCAGCATAGACAGACACTACTGCACATTAGATAGAAAAGCCATCATCCATTAGAAGTACATCTGAAAAACCTGTTTGGATCACACAGTCTTTGTTACACCATGTCCAATACAAAAAAATAGAACCTTGACCTGGAACCCTAAGAACAGTAATAGGAAAAGACAGGTTCAATATCTTACTGTGATGATGGAAAGAGATATGTCATAGTGCCTGAGAATGAGACAACTCTTTGTGCTCCCTTGATTTTTTTCAACTTGGAGACAGAGAAGGGGTGGAATGTGGGGAAAGAGAATACATGATACCTGTTTGCACTTATATGAGTAGTTGCCATTCTAAAAATAAATAAATAAATAAAAATTACAGTGTGCAGTGGCAATTTTGCAGCCTTTTACATCACTTGTATTCTTCACATTGCTCTGTTTTTAATTCATTAGAAGCTGAACTCTACAGAGAAATCCGCATTCAGATGAGAGCCAAGGATTTGCTTGAGAGCTCTGTGGCTCCAATAGATACTAGCAACTGTCGGAGGGATCCTCAGTCCAGAACTGCCACTAAAACTAAGCAGGAAAGACTTGGCTTCTTGCAGGACAGAAGCTTCAGCTTCAAGCCAAGGATTAATCCAACAGTACCAGATTTTGAGGAACTTTATTGGGCATTTCAGAGGGAAGCAGTAAGAAGACAAGAAATCAAAGAGGCAACTCGAATTAAGCCATTCAAATTACGAACCTCCAATCTCCGTGGCAGGCAGAGAGAAGCTAATGAAAAGATAAAGGTGAGATGACTAGATATTTCTGTGGTACTCTTCTCCCTGATTTCCCTGATGGCAAGTTCTTAAATACATAGCATTTATTTGTAATAGCTTATGTCCTTTAATAAGACCTATGGCCTTGATATTTATCTCAGGAGTACTGCAAAATTCTAGGACAAATCAAAGAACAAAGAGATGAGTTATGGCAGCTAAGGCTCAGCTTCCCTTCCATACTCCTAAGCAAGTCTCCTTCCTACTCATCTCTCAGCCCATCCCCATGTAAATCACTACTGATAAAAGAAAGAAGAACGAGTGCATTGCCCACATACCTCCAACTGTTCTCATTACTAGACAAAGAACAGAGGAGCTTCTGTGCTGTGAACAATTACACTGAATAAAGTTCCATTTCTTTCAGGATTCTCAGCAACTTTCCAACGTTTCTGTGCAAAAAAGTCATTCTTTGACTGCACTTTCCTCTCTCTCTTCCAATACCCTTCCAGTGCATATTACAGATGCAACAAGAAAAAGGGAATCTGCTATTAGGTAAGTAAAACTTTGTCTACAAGACCATACGCCACCTACTGACTGAAGTGGAGAAAGTTATGTTCTCCCTCATCACATTGACAATAGTTATCCTAAATGTTTCTCTGTGGCTGGTCTTCTTTCCTCACTAATTCTTGCCTTGCCTCACAGTCAGTTTGGAAGCTACACACGAAATTCGTAATCTTCTAAGGAGAAGAGCAAAAAGTGAAATTGTCAACTACCGTGCAGTATGGAACTCTTAAGCGAGCTCATTACTTTCTTCTACACAGATACTCCCAAGAGAGCAAAAAGGAAGGAGACAAAGAAGGAATTTACTGGGTAGAGAAACAGAAGAAGAAATGTCAAGCTATTCGCAAGTCAGTGAACAGCCGAGCAAAAGCCCTGGATCCACATAAAAGTCTGGATGAAACACACAAGGAGAAGCTGAAACAGAACCGGTCAGTATCCTATTCCGCACAGAAATAACTCTGCTTTGGTAGCTGGGGATTATCAGGTAATTCTTTAGGAGGAATTTAGTCTAAGAGTTTTCTTAGAGTTAACCTTTAGCTGCTATACCCATTCCAGATTCAGATGGATTTCTTCACAAGCACTATCCTTTCCACACATAATAGTTCTTTTTACATTAACACTGGTAGAGACTAATTTGTACAACTTCAATGTCTCCCTTGGTAATGTACATAAGACACATGTATAATCAATGGATATTGTATAATCAATGGATATACAGATGGTGTGTGTGTATATATATATATATATATATATATATATACACACACATATACATACACATATACAGAGCTATATAAATTATATTAGCCAAGCTCCTGGATATATATTGGAGTAATGAGAGAAAGATGAGAGAAAGTCACTCACCCTGTCCTGGGCTCACAAGATGAACTCCGATGGAGCAGATCTCCAGAGAGATCCTTCCCCACTGGCAGTCAGCTCTTACATGGGTCTAGGAGAGGTACAGCCAGGCTCCACCCCTTCCTGCAGCACAGGTGATTTACCTTCGCCTGTGCTCCCGTGGCTGACTCATTGCTCGCCTCAGGTGATCAATCAGAGGTTCAGGCCATGATTCAGCAGCCTCATACAACACATAAGACAAGGTTTTGTAAAAATGTGATTGTCAATTCTCAGCTTACACTCTAAATAGTAAAGCTTGCTAATGGTGTGTAGCATGGTAGCAAAAGCAGTGTTTTAGCCATCATATGGAATCACATTTGGAATCTCAGAGCTATTTAAAAGACTAAACGGCTACTCAGAATTCTTTTTTCCCCTATCAGCTACAGTCAGAATGGAACCTGATTTGGACATAGAAATTTTTCATTTCAGGCAAAATATGAGAGAAAGAACAAAGGAGTACAGAAAGGAGCTGGAAGAAATGCAGCTGCGAGTCAAGAACAGACCATACCTCTTTGAACAGGTCTCCAAGGTAACTGGAACCAAAGTTCCAAGTGTCTGGGTGACAGGACACATTGTCTTTCATTTACGGCAGGCACTAAGAAATTTATCTTAAGTTATTCACAGTTAGGTGCTAATGCTTGTATAATCTTTGGACTACACATGGGACAGCCACACGGGTGTTAGGAAAATTCCTTTCCAGGACTTTAAAAACACTGGTACTTACTTGATTTAGAACTTTCCAACCCCTAGTATATACTGCAACCAAAATACATGGTCTGATCAAAATTAAGGCCTTTTCACACCAGAAATTATGACTGCCCATTCTGCACTTCAATACAATGGTCTGCAGTCTAGAAATCTTGATTTTTTAAAACATCCTCTCTGGTAGAATCACTTCTATCATCTGCAAGCTTGGCTGGCTGTTCAGCGCATATCACCATCACACAGTGAAATCTCCAAATCTCAGATTACTATAGTTAAATACTTTACTTTCTATAAAATATATTTCCCAGGGTTTTCTCTTTCAGTTCTTTCTCCTTGCACAGCTGACAGATAACTGGTTAGAGACATACTGAGAATACGTAGCTATATGCTGATTTAAGTTTTCTCAGTAGAAACATCCTCTTGGCTCAAACTTTCCATTCAGGTGAGTGATTAATGGAGACAGAGAACACATTTGTATGATAAATTTTGGTAACATTTCTGTTTGTCACGTTGGTGAGAATTAATCAGTATTGATAACATTAATTCATTTTATCCTACCATACAGAAAACCTTAATCTTCAGAAACTGTCCACTACCTCTGGAAAGCCTCATTTCAGACTACATTAATTTGTGAAGTTTGTGTGGAGGCAATGAGAGTATAAGATCCAGGATGCTTTGCTTTTAGCTTCTTGAATACAAGTTGATATAAAGCTATTTCACAAGTTCTTTTGAAATCCCTTGTGGTTACTGCTTACAAATTGTAGGCCAATATGCTTCCAGAATTTCTCACAACCCTTTTAGCACATATTCTCAACCTGAGTGTCAGTCAGGATTCAGACACAAGTGTGCCACTGTATGCTGTAGAAGCAGAACAGAAGAGGGAAGTAAAAAAAAACCAAAAAAACAACACAGATGCAGGAAAAGATGAGCTCCAACTTTGAGAAATGTTGAGAACATTCTCCCTGTATTCAATTTCAATTTTGTACTCTATGGTAGACAAAAATTCTGGACTGTTGTTCTCATTAGTAGTGTCAGCCCCAAACTTTAAAACAACATAAGCTGGCTTATAGAGATGCCCCTGTTCTACACGCTTACTGTTTAAGTTTCAATTTGATAGCATGATGCTCGTCAAGGAGCAGAGCGTCGCTACAGACACACCCTCCAGCAGGTTGGGCTAAGTGAAGAATTTGTAAGGAAAAAAGGGAAAGATGCCGCTGACTTGTTGGAAGAAGAATCTGACATTCACAGGTAATAATGCAATAGAGATTTTATGTCTTTGACTGGAAATATTTTCAGTTTTCATAAAGCAATTCTGGGTTGTACCATGTAATATAGGTAAAATTAAATCAACTCCACTCCTCTTTAATTAAGCATCATATTTTATCCATCTTAATTTCTATGACAGCTAGGTAGTCATATATTTCTTATTTGTAGAGTAAACAGCACAGCAAGAAAGTACTGCAAAACATTTGCAGTATTAGATAATCACTATTTCTGCAGATTGCCCAAGCTTCAGAGTGAAAAGGAAGTTTGTACTATACAGGAAGGAGAACCTCAAGAAGAACAGAAAGGAAAAGAAATGGCAACATAAAATTTAGCAGAAGAATCCATCAATCATCTTTTGATTTTTAATGTGTCCCCACATTAATCCTCAGGAACTTTCTGTTTCAGGCTGACAATAATAGTTCTGGGGTAAGTGAGATGTGAAAACTTAATAAAGGAGAAAAAGACTAACTGTTGTTTAGGTCACATTTTGTCTGATTCTGCAAACACTACAGCCTCTTTTAGTCTCCTTGATTGATTCTCATGTGAGCCACTTCCCATTCTTTAAAAACAAACAAGTTTAAAATGTTGAAGCGCTATCTCTGGATAAAAGTAGAGGATGAACTTCTTCAATTTTTCATATCTAATGTCAGTTGCTTATGTCCATGTCAGAGAAGCATACAGAAAGGGGAGAGATCTCTCAGTGTGCCAAACATGAGTTTGTAGATATATGTGGTAGAATTGACTTTAAGCAAAGTTTCTACACAAAATAGCATGACTTGACCTACCTTGGAAGAAGTTTCATGAGGAGATTTTTTTTCTGGCCTGTTACTTCTTTGTTCACTCATTACCAGCTCTAATTCTTCCTCTCATTAGGAAAAATCTTTCTATATTAAAATCTCTCACATAAATCCATTATTTGAAACTCAGTTTTAATTTCTTACCAACTCAGGTCATTTATTTGGTCTGAAAAACAACCAAAATTATTAAGGTTGTAATTAAGCAATGCAGAACTTTGGATTGCTATTGTCCTAATTCTACTATTACTGTGATATCAAAGATGGACTTCAGTGGCAGCAAGATTAGGTATTACCTGTCCATATGTCATGCTCAAGTGCCTGGGGCATCTTAAATAGTATAGTTCACACATTATTACTATCAAGTAAAGGAAGATGACTAAGCATCTCAAAAATATAAACCCTTACCACCTGTTTTCTGGGAGCTGTGATGTCAGAACACTTTGAGATTAGATTTTATAATGGCTATCAGTCTTCCTGCATTGTCCAATTTCTTCATCAATCTTTTCCACACATAAATGGAAGTTGTATCTTCTTTTATCTTCTTTAGCTCAATCCATTTCTCCATAACAATTCTGCCTCATCATCAAATAAAAAAATACAGTACATGTAACAGCTAGCACATTAGATAGACACATAAAACTGAGTTTGTAGCATTGAAAATCATAACAAAGTATTAGAACTTAGAATTTAGGGCCCCAGGGTTTTGGGTTACTATGTAACAGTTTCAAAGAAATCAGTTCATGCTGACACATAGCTGAATATGTTATGTTTCAGCAGTCTTTACTGATGCAAAGAATCTCCAACAATTCTAAGCTTAGGCTTGTGGGGCTTTTTTTGCTTTTGTTTTGTTTTTCTCTTTTTTCAGATGAGCATTCTACACATTGCATCTGTTGAGTGCTGTCCCCTAGACTGAAATTCACCTTCTTGCTTCTGCAAGAACCTCAAATTGTAAATACGTTTACCAACAGTAGCATTACATTTACATTAGCTGGGGAGCAATATAAATTCATCGTCTTCACACAGGAGCCAAAACAAATGCAGAGTATCTTAGCAAAATTCTGCTTCCTTAATAATGCTAATTCTGAATCACAGAATCACAGAATGTGAAGAAGAGAATGAATGAAGAAAATGACTTTATCTTAACAAAAATTCAAAACATCTACATAGTAGAGTAATTTATAGAGCTTGATATATCAAAGAAGTTTTCAGAAAAGAAGCAACTGGAAAAGAACACAGCAGTTGTAATTAAATGATACCAAGTAGTACATTTATTTCAGATATTAAGTCAGTTCCTGACAGTGAGATGTATTAGAATATAGTCTCTGAAGGTAAAGGATGAAAGGCCTGTTGCTCAAGATACTGAATGTTTGTACATTCAGTACAGTGCCTAACACAATGAGATCCTGGTCCTTAACTGGAACTTTTAAGTGCTCCAGTATAACAAGTGCTTTAGGAGAATGGACTGCATGAACAGTTTTGAAATGGTGTTCCACGACATGGGCTAAATGACACTTAAGCAGTAGACCACATTTTGAGCTCTGCAGAGAGAAACCTGGTCCAGTATGTCTTCTCCAGCTCCAGCATTATCATTTGTTTGCCATCTACCCAATCGCTCTGTGCACAGTTAAAGCAACGTTTACTCATCCCACTGCAACATGCTGAGTCTCTAGGAGGAACAATCAATCCCACTTCAGTCACTACATATAAGAGGGCGGAAGAAAGAGCAGCCTGTCTCACCCTCCTCTACACCGATTATAGACTCAGTATCTGGCAGGTGTAGAGACTCCACACCAAGGCTGGGCTGAGAGTTCACGGAGATGAGATTCTTACTATGTACTGTAGATTCTTCCAGTAAACTACTGCCCATCAACGACTCTATTGTGAAAAAAAGGGAAAAAACAAAATCATGTAATGATACTACAGCAAATGACACATCCCTTCGCCCCTCCAATTTGCAGACTTCTTCATTAGTCACCTGCTTTATCAGTTATTACTCTGAGCACCTGGATCTCCAACAGATGGTAACTCCTATATTTGTTTTTTTTTTTTTTTTTTTTTTAACCTTAGTATGTCAGGATCTCAGGCAGGTTTGCCTTTTTCTTGAAATAATTTATGCAAGGCTTCTTACAGCAAAAATATATAACAAATGGAACAACATTAATGTAAAAAAAGAAAAAAAAAAGAGATTCATCTTAATTTTTAAAACAATCTGTCTCAACCACAATACAGAAATAACTTTGTCTTCTATCCTAGAAAAGGAGAGAGTGAGCAATCCATTCTCGACACCAAGAGGAACAGTCTTTTATTCCTTACTGTCTTGTGGTTCCTCCCCTTCTCTTTGACCACTCACTTCGTTTGTGCACTTTTCCCCTCCTTACCTGGTTGTTCTTGCTCTCTGCTGCTACCTGTTCCAATTCGGGAGTGGTGTTTCCTCATATGCACATTTCTGCTACCACTCTGGGAAAATGTCTTCCCACAAATTTGGCACTGATGGGGCTTCACTCCTGGGAGAAAAAGGAGAATTGGGAATAAAGATCTCATTAAACGAACTATCAAATACCACTCTTTCGAAATGGCTGTTGATACCCTTTGTGCTAAATATCAGTGAAAAAAAAAAAAAAAAGAGTGAGAAATAGTTTCCTATAGAGCAGTAAGCTTCCAGAACATATGAATTTTAGATACCAACGTTGCCAGCTGTTGGAAAACTCAGTCCTGAAGAGTAAAATAAAGTCTGATATATAGGAGGAGAGTTATTTGAACTCTCTTACTCAGAATCTCATAACCTAGAGTACAAACTGACCAAAAACAAGAAATCAGAGGTGAGCCTCTGATCATACAATAGAAGTGCAGGATCTGGTTAACATGACTGAGTAGATACTGAAAGATAGTGTCACTGTAAAAGGATTTCCACAGAGGACAGACAAAAGAGTCTATCATTCCTCCCATCTACAACCAAGTATGATATCAATAAGAGAGAGCTCAGAAGTCACAAACCAGGAAGACAGATGTTATAAGAAGCATGGAGAACTAAGATAGTCCCTTCTTCAAACATGCCATATTTATACTGTGCTGAAGATATTTAAGATAGATGGATCAAAACAGAAAACAGAAGCTTTGAAATACGCACAAAATATCCATCTAATGCTTTGTAGCATTAGATAACAAGTATGTGGTATTACAAAAAAAAAAAAAAAGCCTGGCAGAAATTCACTCATGAGAGACTGAATGGTTTTGATTAATGTAAAGCTGTGCTAGATTCTCTTTCTAAAATAAGAAAATGGCAGCTATGAAAGATATTCAGCTTCATGACATCTTAAAAACACTTAAAAAATAGATTTTAAAAATGTAGTTTGAATTTAGAAACATTTTATTTTAGGAAAAAAAAAAAAAAAAATTAAACTATGCAGCCACAAGTACCACAAAGAAAACTGTCAAAAAGCACAACCAAAAATTCTGTAGAAAACAGAGCATTTTTCTTAAGGAAGTCAAATAAAAATCTGCAAAAAAGTTCTTTTCTCAGTTAAATCACATGAATCACATCAGATGAAGCCTCTTACCTGAGTGGACAACTAAATGTTTTCGAAGGCTGGAGTACTCAGCAAAGGAGCGACCACATCCCTGTGCTTCACACAGAAAGGGTTTTTCCCCTGAAAGGGAAAAGTAAGTTTTTATAGTTTGGGATCACAACTTGATTTGATTGTCCAAGTCACTGAGAACTGCCTAAAGATCTCTACCTCATTCTCCTTTATGGCCATACATGTAACCAAGGTCAAAAAAATAACACCTATGCTTCCTAAATCTTCTAAAGCATCCTCGTTATCAGCTTTCAAGAGGAAACATTCAAATTCTCTTCTTAAATATTCTTAGATCATCATTAACTGACAGTCAAGAAAGGATGCTCTGTTTCTAAAGAGATCTTCCAACTGCATAAATACCAAAGGAGTAATACAACAGTTTCTGGAATATGATATAGCATTTATATGCAGGTCTTACGAACTATCTTCATGCTTCAGTAACTCCCTTATTGCCTTTCTGCCTCTCAGTGCCAAAAATGCCATTAGCTGTATTTTTCTTCATATCAGATTCTATACTTTATTTCAGATCAGGCTGGCCTTGGCAAAAACCTGACAGAGATGTGTCAGTCATTTATATTTATCCACAAAAGAACAGTAATTCAAGGCACAATTTGTTCTCATAGACAGAAAGTTGCTATTTGTATATATCTCCAGAGCTATTGTTGCATTCGCCTACATGATGACAAACTGGGAGATGACTGTATTAGTGCACTGTAATGTAATTAATCTGTTCTAAACTCCTTTTTAATGCCTTAAGTAAAATCAAAGCTAACTGTTGCCTACAACATCCCACTAAAGATCTCAACACGCCATGCTTAACAGTACAATTTCAAGCCTTTTTCTATACTACTGTCAGAGTAACAACTTCATAGATTATGCAAGCTACTTCAGTTATTTTGAAGTTATTTTATCTAACATGTATATAGCTCTTTGAGAGCAAACTTATTTTTTAAGTTGTTTCTACTGTGATTTTGCCTTTCAAAGTCCTCTCTCTACAGTTCATTTCTCAGCTTCATATCTGCTGTAGCAATTAGCAGATCAGTTGGTGTTACAGAACTGAAACAAGTAGCAGATTCCCAAGCACTATTTGGAAATTCTCTCTTGTTATAACCACTTAACACTCGGAAAAAAAGAAAAACTACCACTGACAAAAAAAAAAAACAAAAAACAAAACCAGCATAAAATTCCATCTAGAAGAAACCTTAGATGTATTTGTACATCTGCAGTTTATAACTTAGATCTGATCTACTTGATCTACTCACACATTATCAAAATGCATTTTAGAAAGACATCTTTTACTCTTCCAGAAGCTACTACTCTGTTGGCTGCAGAACACTATTGTAGAAGATTGAACATGAGTAAGCTGGGCCTATTTACTTTGTTTATGCTTTGGCTAGGAGCTTAAAACACACAGACAAAAAAAATCCACCTGTACAAACTATTGTTACTGTTACTGCACATTCAAAATTTTATTTTTGGCATATATCACTTTTAACTACATCCCAACCATCTGCTCTCAAACCATGTTTTCTAGTTAGACTGCAAATATCTTTAAAATAGCAACTTTTTCCCATGTGTGTTTTACAAAGTACCTAGCAGAAGGTAGTGTTTAAGGCAGAAAGCACGTACAGCTGCTAGCAGCCCACGTCATTTGGAATTTCATTTTACAAGAGAGGCTGTTGTGCTCTCCCAGTTTTCAAGTTTATTTTGAAATGTTAACCAGCTGTAATGCAACACTACCTTCTCAGGCCAACAGGGAATCTCCAAAAACATTCTGGGAGGCTTGGATTGGGCCATTTGTTTCAGTGATGCCTTAACCCTGAGGCTTAAAAAACAAACAAGCAAAGCTCCCAAAATATTCACTAACAACTTTGCTAACTTAGATTAAAACTGCTGATCATTTCAGAAGGAACTTCTGCAGCTCTTCAAACACCATTCTAGGATAAATGCTTATAAAGCACTCTATACATTGTCAAGACTTTGGCTGGCAAAACTTCTAAAAATACTGACAAGGCAGAACTCTGCACATGAAACAGCATAAACAAACCATGTATAAAATACAGCACTGTGAAATAAAGGTTCTTCTTTTATTTAATATAAAAAATTGTGCATTAGTTAAGAGTACATAGGATCCAATATATGGCAACATCCCGAATTAGCATTACTACAAATAGAGCAGTTTGCATGCCAAAATGCCTAATGCCTTTTTCTATCAGATTTTGCTGATATTTGATACTCATTCCACTGTACTCCTCACTTCCCTAAATCTCTCATACATAGTCATTTACAAGCAGCATAAGGTAGGCAGATTCAGCCAAATGTCAGTATAGCTACAACTGTCTACCAGGACTCACACTGAAGAAACATCTAAGCTATTGTGCTTTTCAGGAATTTAAAATAACTTATTTATGAAAATAATTACAGCAGAGGTATTCACTTATTATTCGTATGAAAAGAAAAGGGACATTAAAAATGGCCAGAGATGTACAAGCATAATATTTTCAAGAGTTTGATGATGGAGGAGGCAGTGCTTTATTCCTCACTTATGACCCCACTTCTTCAGACCACAAATAGATGAAGTCTAAAACACACCAGTGTGAATTCGTAGGTGGTTCTTCAGATTTCCAGCTGTTGTGAATTGTTTCCCGCAACCCAGCTCTGTACAAACAAAGGGTTTTTCACCATTGTGAGTTCTCATGTGCACCTTCAGCCTCTGCAAGACATAAAAGCTTTTTCCACAGCCTTCTGCTGGGCAGGTGAAGGAACGATCATTCCTGCAAAGCAATAAAATAGCTCTTTCATTACCATCTTCTTCAATGTATTTTTCATCAACGCTCAACTTTTTCAGTTGTTGAAATAAAAATAAAAAACATCTTTATTGAAGACATGCTAAAATAGCAATATTCTAAATCCAACATTAATAAGAAACTTCAAAAATAACCTGTCTGGCCAAAATGTTTCAACATAACTGACCATCTGAAGCAAGCAGCAGGCCTACAATTTCTAGGAGTCATACCAGGTTTCCACAGCTTGCTGACATCGAAAGGTAACGCAATGCTTTCCCAACTACAGAGCATCTTTTTTTTAAGTCATGACAACGTCTGGCTTTATTCTGCTCACCGATGTGTTTTCAGATGATATTTGAAGTGAGCTGGCCACACAAATGTCCGATCGCAGCCTTCAACTGTGCACTTCAACTTCCTTTCCACACGAGATAAGTGAGGAATGGGGCTTGAGTCTTTCGGTTGCCCATCTCCTGAGCAAAGATGAACATTTTCACCTGGAATAAAAAGCCCAGCAAAATCTTAAAAAGATGCAGATTACTAAAATGCATCAAATCTAATAGGTAAAACCAGCATAAAACATGATACAGGACTGTAAAGTAGATGTGTGGCAGGCTACTAATTGTTTACTATGTCCTAATGCTGCTACCCAGCCCATAGGAAGGATCTGACACGGGTTCACAATCCTCTCCAGGATCATAGACTACTGCCAGCAAACTATTCGTATCATACATCCTGCTACCAGATGAGGCTTATCACAAGAAGGATAGAAAACCAGTGCACCAAAAACTGTAAAAACAGTCTCTGTACCAATAACAACCATCCAATTTTAAGCAGCAGTCAGCGTGACTATTTTTAAAAACACTCTAGCTAAAAAGGGATACTGCATTTCTTTGCAATTATTAATTAAAATAATTGTCACAAAAATGTGTCTAAATAGATAGATCATCTCAAAACCTAGAGCAGCTGGAAAGAAAAAAGGATAAGTTACGATATGTATTAAAAATACACCTGAAAAAGAAAATGAAGGTTAAAAGAAAACCAGCTGTAGTCAGAAAGATACTTTTTGAATGTACCAGAGAACACAGGGACTGCAAGGTCACTGCTGGCTTCACTGAAGTTCATTCTCTGAGAAAAACTGAGGAGGCTATTTATATTACAGAAAAGTTACATGATTGTTCTGTGTAACTCTCTGTTACTGCTAATTTGAGGACGCACAGAATAGCTTAACAGCGAGAAAGAGTGAAAGAGAGAGGAATAAACAATATGAAACTAAGAGTCTTGTATGGAATATTCAACCTCTGAGACAGAATCAGGAGATATCCTACCATTATTGCTTGCTTTGGCATTCTTAGCGAGCTGTGCTCGAGTTGCAGCAATTAAACTGTCATGGGCCAATTCTTGCACTCGCAGGAACCATGGAGTACTGCTGTCTGTGCTATCGTGAGAGAGAAAGTCATTCCCAGAATCTTCTGCTTCATCTTGAACAAACACCAAGTGCTCTGCTGGAGAGCCCAGCCCTAGAAAAGAAGACAACTTCATCAAATAGAAGGATAATGTGATAAATGGAAGAGGGAAATTTATTTTCCTTCCCAGAAGCTAGCATTCATTGCATAGGTGTAATTGCTGCATTGAAAACGTCTTCACTGACCTCTGCACTGTAGAAAGCTGTTGATGATTAAATGCTGCTGGAATATCCGACAATGTCCAGTAAATTTTGTGACCTTTCCCTTTCTTAAGCAGCAGGGGCAGAGATGTACTATGCATCTCTTGCATTCTGTTGTCTGAGACATACCCAGCCAGATGGCAAACAGAAGGAGAATTACCTGCTCTTGTTAGATTGAGAAGAATAAATGAGGTGCTGTCACTGGGCTGCAGGTCTTGCAATAAACTGGAAGTCTCTGGAGATGACAGAAGTTCAGATGGTTTCTGTACATTCTGTACCCTTGTTTCCTCTCCATCAGGGCCCACATTTACCTGGAGGCTCCTCAACACAGCAGATGAAGAAACATCTTTGGAAGAATTAGTGTGACTTGGAGAAGTGAGATCTCTTTCATCATCTGGTGAAGTAAATAAAACAGAAAACAAAAAGAAGTATAAAAATACTATGATGAAAAGATACCTATGAAGTTATTTTTCTAGGAAAACAAACAAACAAAAAAAACTTGAGAGAGACTGGGAAGAAAGGATATTTCTAACTAGTCAGACTCCACTGTTAAATGAGAAAAGTTTCAGTCATTCTTCTGAACTTGTTCCTCCATCACTGGAATGCATTAGCTGCAAGAGGCAGGGATGATGCACCACAGAGGAGTAGTTAAGACAGCTTTGTAAGAAGCATGCTCACAAAGATCCACTGCATAGATTTTACCTGGTAACATGAGTCTGTTGCATTCTGAGGTCTCAGTAACAGGAAGGAGAGAAAGACAGGTGATGTCTTTCGGCTCTGATTCCACCAGCCCTTGAGCTAGTGGAATAGAAGTATTCTGAACAAACTGAACCAGCAGCTGGAAAAAAGAAATTGAAGATTAGATGGAGAGTAGCATAAAACATTAATCCTATTTAATTGTAGGAATCCCCCCTGCCTGTCTTTCGTAAGAGACAAAAAAGATAATTTATTACCATTAAAGTGACTGCAAGCTCTTCAGTTTACATTAATGACAAAGAACATATCATTTATATTTGTCACTTCTAAAATATCTACAAAAGTCTCATTTCTTTTACAAACAATAAAAAACAAGTTCTGGATAATTGCAGAATATACTGAAGGTTAATCAGGCTATTTCATATTTTCTTTAATGCATCTTTTAGAACTTGATACTTTACTGCACTATCACCTTCTAAGTAAGTGTTCTCCATGATCAATCTTTGAAATAGTTGTTGGTTTTTTATATTATATTTAAGCACTTGACAAGTTGGCCTTTTAAATTAAAAAAAGCAAGAGACAGAGTGGAAAATATCTAGCTAATGGCTATCTGAAGTTGGCAGGCAGGGCTCAGAGGAACAAGATTGAGATGAAACGGGGGAGGTGCGCCCGGAGTCTCATCTGTCCGAATCAGCTACCTCTAAAACCATCAAAGGTGAACAATTACAGCCATCGTCTTTAGTGCAAAACCCACCCAGTAAGGGAATTCAGCAGAAGAAATTATGCAAAGTAAGAGGGACTGTTGTGTGAAAGGGACTTATTCTAGGATGCATTCCCAGACTTGACAAGACATCTGGGAGATGACACAGAACACTGTCCAAGAAAAAGGCCAAAGGCAGCAAGAGGAGGGGTTCATGGAGGATTAGAGCAGAACAAACACAGGAATATGGAAAAAGATGGACACAAAAGAGGCCCACTACATGTAAGTAGTCAAGTCATAAGTCGGTCAATTCATTTGCCTGGCCAAAACCCATGCTTAACCACTCTCACAGTCCATCCTGTCTCCTTATTAAACTTTATGTATTCATGTAGAGCCCAGATGGAGTTATCTGTGCAGCATGATGGCTCATCAGTGTCAAAAGAAAGCAAGTAAAAAAAGAACAGCATGCACCTCTCACTTAATCATGATCCACTTGAAACGACAACAAAACTCACAGTCACTCATTACTTAATCCTTATTCTACACATTTATTTTGTGACTGTCTTAACATTTAAATTTCAGAACCACTAGCACCCAAATCCAAACAATTTCTGTGACAGATACCAGCCTTTTAAGCCTGTCCTACAACAGAACCGAGTACCTTAAATCAAAGAAGCTACAAAGAACAAGAGAGTAGCTAATCATTTGGGCTTTGATCCCTTTATGCATATATCCTCTCATGAAAATACTGGCAATGCTGATGCTTCCTCAGTTTTACCTCTAATTGAGACTTATGACAGAATTGTGAGGCATTAATTGCTCTGAGTGGTCTCACCTGGAGGCTCACTCACACCCACTCACCAGAGACCTATTTAAGCTCAGCCTGGGACCTTTTTCTCTTCCCAAGCTGTAGTTCTATCTATCTTCAGTTCTGTTTCTGGTCTCGTCTCTTGGATGGATGTTGAACCTCTACTACAGCAGTGACTTCAGCCCCATCTGCTGCTGTTCCTAACCAGACCACTTGGATGGCACCAGACATGGTTCACACTGCCTTAGTTAAAATTATTGATGGATCCTGTTACCAGCATCTCCCTGTACCTGCTGCGTTCAGGTGCTACAGCACAGAATGCCAGTCTTGCCCTGCCTAGGCTGGGCGTTCCCCAGCATGCCTACCTGAGCAGCAGCCAGCTCTCATTGACAAGTGCAAAGGTAAGCGCAGTCTTAAACCCACTTTAATACCAGTGTGCCACTTGAACTAGGTCAAGAGCCAAACTGGAGTTCAAAAGATTAGTGGTTTTTTTTTTTCTTCTCTTGTTGGCTATATTGCAGAACAATGCACTCCTTAGCCAGAAGAAAGAATGATGTCTATACTTTCAAAAATGATATAGGCAATAAGAAGTTGCCACCCCAAAGGATTTGCATTCTAGTTTAAGACCAATAAATTTAAGACCAATAAACACACAGTGGAAGGAAAAAGAGATGGAAGATGAGTGACAAAGCAACAAGAAACGGGACTGAAGTCTGAGCAACAAAATAGTTCAAATTTATGGGGCTATCATTCAGTCAAAGTTAGCCTTGATCTCTATTGCAGCCCACTCCATTACGAAGTGTGTATTTTTATGAACTCTTCTGTTTCTGTACAGATGGTCTTAAATACAACTTTTCCTCCTACAATAGACAAGCATTGCTCCAAAGTCTCCACTCTCCTACAACACTAAGCCACTAGGGAAAAGCAGAATGCAGCAGCCACAAAATAGATACCCAGAAAAGATTATTTTAATTTTCCTTGTGAAGTAATAACAAACTAGTAAGGACAATTATGGGCCAAAAGAAATTGAAGAAAATACAAGAATATAAATCTCTCATTATTAAAGTGCACAATTAAAAAAAAAATCACAAAAACTTAAAATATATCAAAAATATCTTTCCTGGCCCTGTAAACAATTAAGGGAAAATACAAATTTTAATGTCTAAGTTAGCTCTTAACAGCTAGCTACTTTCAGAAATCTTCCTTCCTGTTAAAAATCATTAAATAGTGTTGTGACTACCGCAACTTGGAATATCAGGGGGAAAAGGTCATTACAAACACTACATTTTGATTTTACAGCTGACAGCAAACAGGAAACTGTAGGAATATCTGGTAATTGGCTATCCAACATAAAAAAAAAACAAACAAGGACCAGAAGTGATAATAAATAACATACACAAATACACAGAAAAAAACTGCAGATGAGAGAATAACAAAGATCAGAACTCCTGGGACAATGATGGATGGGATGGATGTGAACAACTTAGGTGTGACCTTGGAAAAATTCAACCAGAAACTTTGTAAGAGGAAGGAAAATATCATCAAGGGTTTCCAGAACAGGCCTAACAGAAAAGAATAAGCTTCTCATAGGACACGACAGGAATTGTAATACTGAGTAAAATTTATTATTACAATGTCCTAAGCAGCCCTGTGGGAATAGGGAAAGATCATGGTGAGGGGGGTGAAGATCAAGTTAAATAGGGGAGGAATAACCGTGAAAACAGGAATGGATGAGGATAAAAGGAGCTGACCAATTAGCAGGCTGTAGGTCAGGGCTGTGGCCCATCCTGTCTTCTCAAATGCTCCTAAACAGTTTCCAAGTGTGCTCATCAAGTAAAATTCAAGTCAAACTAGCCCGTGGAGAAAAATCACGATTTAGAAGCTGAAAATTCTGGCCAGAGGCCAGATTGGGGAAAAAAAAAAACCTACCAAAGGTTGGATACAGATGCTGGAAGGACTCAAGGTCTGATAGAGACTGGACAGATCCATGAATGTGTGAGTATGTGTGTCCACCAAATTAGGATGTTTATGAGATGTTAGCAAATTTCAAGCCTAATTTCCTGGTGAATAGCAGATTGGTGGTTTTCCTGTTCCATGGGAATGCTGTTTGTGGGTGCCTGTAAAGTACAGTCCTTCTACTCGTGTCATATCGTGTTTATATCGTACATATTGGTACTGTTCATGCATTCATGGGGTTTGCATTCATTTGCAATTCAGGTTTAGCCTCACTTCTGGCTGGACCCAGAAATAGTCCATTGGTCTCTTATATGAAGGTCCAGGAGGGGAGGAATCTCCTGGGTGCTAGAGTTCATCAGATCTTGTAAGTCTGCAATACCTGACATAACAAACTGGATACAGATGGGTTCTGAGTACTCCTGAAGTGGTGGATATAAAATATTGATGAAAAGAGGGAGACTGATCACTGTAAATATGCCCAAAGAGCTGGTTTGCAAGCAAAGCCACAGGGCTCTTTATGACATGAGCGCACAGAATATTGCCAAGTCATAAAAGGAAAAAGAAAAGAGATGTAAGATGGCTTTGCTCTATAGCTAAAAAAAGAAAGCGCAAGAAAACATCATTTGGAATTTTATATTTGTATTTTTATATTTACTGCAAAAAGACATTCTAAACTTAAGAGATTCAGGGTTATGGGCCACATATGAACTGTATGGAGACAGTCTATTAGCACTAGAAGGGGGGGATAGGAATGAGCAAAGTTCAACTACAGCTTCCTATGAACAATTTCTTTTGGCTCTGCTTTACTATTCTCTCAAATATACTCACTTTTCCCTTGGCTGAAATACCACTGAACTCTGAAAATCCTTTAAGTAACATAGACAGAGTAGGTACTAAAAATGTAAAATATTTATTGGCTCTTTAAATAATCCTCATCCCTGCTATTCAGTGAGAAATAGTAGGACAGGATGATACCAGTATCTCATCACCCCAAGCACTACACAATGCTTGTGTCACCAAGAAGACTTGAATAATGTCCTTGACCCAAGAGAAGAAAAAAATATTTCAGGAACTGGGATTCTCTCCTAGACATTGCTGAAAAAAGCATATACATTAAAGAAACAAATGGCTATCTGGTATGGATCAGCTTGAAGTTTGTGTCCCATAAACAGACCCCTTTTATCAGATGATTCAAATGCTAAGACACAGCTGCTTTGTTGGGGCAGTGAGTGGCGGAGCTGGGGGAGGAAAGGAGAGGAAGGTTGTTCTAGTGCAAATGTTCCAGTCTGTCCTCCCACTGCAGGGCTAGACTAACTCCCAGAGCAGCATGGACTATATTTTAATCGATACTGTTTCTGTTCTAAATTTAACCAGTGAACTGCTACAAAATCAAAAGGTCAAAATAACATTTCCTTGCCATCTTTCCCCCTCCGGTAAAAGGGGGGTACACAGTAGGAGGCTGATCAGCTAGGAACTAAGTACTTTCCTACCACAAAATGTCCAGGGAATTAATTCACAAGAATCTCTCCTTGTGAGGTGCTGAGGAGGAAAGATTCAACAGCCATGTAAACTTACAGACCAGAGTTGTAGTTTGCTTGGTTAACTGTGGTAAAGCTCACCAGACAACAGAAAGCACTCTGCAGTGGGCCAGTGTGATAGAGGTGGCTGGAAATATTTGCAATTTTAATGATTCACTCTGAAGGCTTACAACGTGCAAAATGCAGATCTTATCAGTTCCCTGAAGAATGCAAGCAATACAACTTTAGGAGCAGGGAATGCAAATGAAAAGGTATATGCCTTAGAGCCTTATAAGCTCTCCAAGCAGCTCTGTGATATCTTATCAAGGGAGGATCTGTCCCTGTTCAAGTACTAAATGTTTGCTTTTTTAGAGAGAGAAAAACAGAACATATGAAGCTTATGCAATCCATCTGTAGTATCTTGATGAATATTAATACAGATGTTATTTGTGCATAAATAGTCAATTCTTAATGAATACCTCTCTCACATGGTAAGAGTATATGAAAGAATATCTGTAGCTATGAGAATTAGGGTGCCACGGTTCATTAGCAAATACAAAATCATGATGGACTTTCAGAAGTACTGGAACTAATATTTGTGAAAGATTATCTACCTGTTTTTCTTTAAAGGACATTCACTAACTTAACACTCAGCTTTCACAATCAGAATCAGAAAAAAGGTGTGTATAGGAGGATAATATACAGTACAAACAAATTCCAGTTTGTAATACAAAACAGCCTTGATCAAGACAGAAGAACACAATTTAAAAGACAGTATCTATGAAAAAACGTGCTCTACAACCACAGCATTCATGTAAGTGGTCAGTTCTTACTGGAGAATGGCTTACTATGTTCTGCTTTTGCTGGGAAGAAAGTACAACCCTGCTATGGGAAAACAGGACTATTATGCAAACATGCCTATTTAACAAAGACTTTAAGCAAGGAAAATGAGGCCCACTCACAGCTCATTTGAGTAGTAAGGGAACAAGCATTCCAAGTATCCTGGCCCTTGTTTGTCAGAAATAATCTATGGGAATCCTCTCCCTCAAAGGACTGAGGTCACAAAATCTCCTCTACCTTACCATTCCAGAACCTAGAGAAAATTCATAAGCAGTTTATGCAAAATCAAAAGAAAAGGGAAAAGAACTCCTTGCAGCCAAGCTGAGACTACTCACAGTTCTTGTGAACTTGCAGCTACCCTTCCTGAATTGTGTGATTAGAAGGGCTTTGTTAAGCTATAAATACCTTACCATATTACCAGGGCTGTGCTAAGATACCAGCATATAACCATAATTCCCTTTAAGACACCGGTTTAAGATATCTGCTACAGCATAAGCGAACTGGAAAAAAAATGAGAGAAGGCTCAGCAAAAACAAGTCTACTTACACCTGTGAGCTCTCCCAAAGTGTACTTCATTAACAGTTCTAAGTTGCCTGTTCCGTGACCATAGATAAGGCTAAGAATGATGAAAAGAAAGAGAGAAAGTGGTATAGTCCTCTGTGCTTTTAAGTGAGGAAATGCAAAGACAGCTTTCTGCCTGAAAGATCAGCTAGCAAGATAAGGGAAAGGAACAGGAAATAGTAAACAATGCATTGATAGTACTGTGCTAAAGGTAACAAACCACAGACTTGTATCAAGCAAACTACAGAACCTGATACAGTATCTTTGTTACTCTTACCTAAATGGGCAGTGTATAGGAAATGCTGAATCACGGCCTGAACCTCTGATTGACCACCTGAGGCAAGCAATGAGTCAGCCAAGGGAGCACAGATGAAGGTAATTCACCTGTGCTGCCGGAAGGGGTGGAGTCTGGCTGCACCTCTCCTAGACCTATTTAAGAGCTGACTGCCAGAGGGAAGGATCTCTTCTGGAGATCCCTCCTCTGGAGTTTTGCAGCAAGCTTAGGACGGGGTAAGCATTCTATCTATTCTCTTTTTGTTATTATAACCTGCTTAGCCAAACTCTCTCGTTTATTTCATAATTATAACATCTTTATATTCACTGATTATACAGGTATCATGGGAAAGATCAAAAGCATAGGATGCAACAGAGATGGGGAGATGTGTAAAACTTACAATGCAATATCTTGGGGGAAGATCAATGGGGAAATGAAGCTAGGTGAATGGAGAAAGAACCATGGAGAAGGGAGAAAGAGAGACTAGAGGTCCTAGTCACAGGTTAACCCCTCAAATTCCCCTCTCTCTACTAAATAAACACTATTCTTGAATACTTCTCCTGCAAGTAAATGTTCTGCTTATTAGCAGACATGTGAATGGGAAAAAGCCAGAGTCTGGAAAGACCCAAGCTCCTAGTGAAAATTGGCTAAAAAGCTGGGGGTCTGGTACAGGTACAAGAAGGAGTCTAGATCTAGTAGAGACTAAAGACATCTGTGAATGTGAGTATGTATGCAAGATGACTGCGGGTATAGCTATGTTCTGCTTACAAACTTTAAGCCTTACTACCCTGCAAGAAATAATGTGGCTTTTTGCATCATTCACACTGTTTCTGTTTATCTCTTAAAGATATCTTAGATGTGCATGTATTAATCTACTGTCAGCTGCACGTGCACAGCACATACACGTTATTGCCTGGGGATAGTCAAGCAGCCTCATGCTGAGCAACTGGGAACCCTTGGGTACCATCATCTACTGCTCCTGCTAACTCCTTACTGGACGTGTGAGCATGTTTAAAATGCAACTGGCTCATGTAAAAAAA
The DNA here is from genome assembly GCF_905368555.1 of Meleagris gallopavo. Classification (NCBI taxonomy): domain Eukaryota; kingdom Metazoa; phylum Chordata; class Aves; order Galliformes; family Phasianidae; genus Meleagris; species Meleagris gallopavo. The sequence goes on along the minus strand of NC_139408.1, from coordinate 37,320,379 downwards.
AAAAAATTCACACTCCTTAAAGCCAAGTAAAATCAATTTGGTTTGAGGAAAAGTAGTCAGTACAGCAATTTATTTTATTCTTTTAACAGAAAGAACATTATTATACTGAAAGAAAAAATGTAACCTGAGAAGAGGCAAGAGTATTGGCTTAAACCTGAGAGGAAGGGGAAAAAGCCTGCAGTTTTCTTCAATCTTTTATCATACACTAAAACATGAAAGTATCGCTAAAGGAAAAAAAAAATTAATATCTAAGCAGCAAACTCAGTAATCTCTGAACTTTTCCTAAGTGTTGTCTGTGGATTTCTCTGGGAACCAAACTCACCTCTGGTTTGGATTCTAACTCATCCGATAACATTGATTCAAGCGTTTGATTCCTGCAGCTGTCCTCAGCAAGGCACAGATATGTACTTTTAATTCAGAGAGAACACCACTCTGCTTATTCTCATATTTTCTGAAGTATAAAACAAAGTGATGGTCCTCCTGCACGAAGCTGCGTTGCGCAAATATTTGGTTTAACCTAAAACAATTAAAAAAAGGAACATAAAGAGATGGAAATGAACAAACAAAAAGCATGAGCAAGAAAAGGTCAGCAGATATTGCATGTAACTGCAGAATGTACTTTGAACTATATGAGAGCCCATAGAGGTTCCTGCATTTCAATTGTTCTTGAACCACCAAAATAACATCTTAACATCTGAAATTGATTTTCAGTAGCTATTTTCCATGCTTTCATAGGATGGCCTGGGAAAAGGACCACAATGATCATCTAGTTTCAACTCCCTGCTGTGTGCAGGGATGCCAACCGCTAGACCAGGCTGCCCAGAGCCGCATCTGGCCTGGCCTTGAGTGGCTACAGAGATGGGGCATCCAAAACCTCCTTGGGCAACCTGTTCCAGTGCCACCCTCTGAGTGAAAAACTTCCTCCTAATATCTAACCTAAGCCTCACCTGCCTCAGTTTAAAACCATTCCCCCTTGTCCTATCACTATCCAACCTTGTAAACAGCCACTCTCCCTCCTGTTCATATGCTCCCTTCAAGTCCTGGAAGGCTGCGATGAGGTCTCCCCAGAACCTTCTCTTCTCCAAGCTAAACAAGCCCAGTTCCCTCAAACTTCCTCATAGGAGAGGAGAGCTCCAGCCCTCTGATCATCTTAGTGGCCCTCTGGACCCACTCTAACAGCTTTTCTTGTAACATCTAATTTTCATTGAGAATCTTAATTGTTTACCTGGAAGTGTATGGAACTGATTGAAAACCACATCAGCATGCAATAGACAGAGGCTGAATCCCATGTGGGGATTATCCAAACGTTTGATGACAGGCAATACATGCACCCCATCACTAGGAAACCTCTGCTTGTTCTCTAACACGTCCAAATGGTGGTGGTGACAAATTTCTAATTGGACATAGACAGGTATAGGGATTTGTGAGGTAAGTTCTCTTCAGATGCTATTTCACAGACAGTCATACGATATTCCTTCTTTGGACTACGAGGTAAAACAGGAATGTATAATTCCTAACTACCAAAAAAGGAGCTTTGATACTAATGAGGGGCGAACAAACCGAAGTTCCTGCCACACCTCCCATTTATCACAATTATAAAACCACCTAACAGAGAATCAAAAGCGTTCCCGCGGTGCTCGGGATACCTGCCGCACAGGGTGGGGACAGCAGCGATGGCGGCGAGAGCAGAGCGGAGCGCCCCGCCCCGCAGCCCAACCGCTGCGCTCCTCCACCTCTCAGCCCGCCCCGGGATACTGGGCCCGGGAGAGCGGCGGCGCGGCCCGGGGCCAGCGCGGAGCCGTCCCCTTGCGGCCGCACGCCAGCGGACCGCGTGCCCTAACCCTCCCCTCCCGCCAGCTCCGGGGCAGCCCCAGCCCCGCGGCGGAAAGCGAGTCCCGGAGGAGCACCCGGCCCCCGACAGCCTTACCGGCATCTCCGCCGCCCGGACGTGACGCGGTGCCGCCCGGAAATGCCGACGCTGAGGAGGGCGCCGCCCGCAGCTCTATGGTGAGCGCCGGGAGGAGCGACGCATCCGAACCGCAGCGCCGCCTTCCCCGGGGCCTCCCGGCGGTACCGCCGGCTGGGGCTGAGCTTCCATCGCGTTCCGCCAGGCTCCGTCCCGGCACGGTGGCGGCCCAGCGGCCCCACGCGGCACTTTCTCCCCATGTCACTTCCGTAAGCGCAGTGCACTGAGCTGCGGGCGCGGTTACATTGAGACGCTCGGTGACCTCAGGGGCCCTTTGACTCAGCGAGGCGGACCGGTTGAACGGGCATTAAAATAAGGAGATAGACGCGTGGGAGCGGGACTGCCCCCCGCGGCAGCCTTCCGGGCCGGGGGCTTCGGCTGCTCCCGCCCTCGCTTGCCCGGGGAAGTCCGACGGGGCCGCTCGGACGGGTTCGAGGAAACGCGGTGCGTTTCCCCACATGCACCGCGGAATACCGGGGGATTTCGCGACTCCCGAGCCACGCACCGCCCCGGCGCTGAGGCCGCCGGGCACGGAAGGGTTAACCCTCCCCCCCCAACCCGCGGAAGCCGTAGGGCCGGGCCCGCCCGCCATTTGAACGGCGGCGCGTTCCATTCCCGCCGCGGGGTGCCTGCCGCCCCCTCAGCCGCGCCGCCCCCACTCTCCCCGCACGCCCGCGGCGCGGCGCCTGCGCTCCCCCACCCTCGCGAGCAACGCGGTAGGGCCCGGGTGGCGCCGCGCGGGCGGGGACGCGGCCCGCCTCCCTCCGCACACCCGCGCGGCTCGGGGCGGTGGTAGGGCCCGCTCCTCCCCCCGGCGGCGGCGCGGGTGGTGCGTCCCGGCGGCGGCCGCGTCCCGGCCGGCGCCCGCCCCCTCGCCTTGTCATTGATGTTGTTGTTTTTGTCGCAGGAGCCGCAGGCGAGGCCGGGGCCGCCGCCGCCTGTGGCCTCCGCAGCAGCAGCGGGGCTCGGGCCGGCGCCAGGAATGTCGGTGTGCGGGGAGGCGGTGGGCGCCGGCTCCCTGCCCAGCGAGCTGGTGGTGCACATCTTCTCCTTCCTGGCGGGCCCCGACCGGTTGCGGGCCTCGGCCGCCTGCTCGCACTGGCGGGAGTGCCTCTTCTACCCGGCCCTCTGGCCGCGCCTCCGTCTCAGCCTCCGCGTCTCGCCGGCCGAGCGCCCGCGCCTCGAGTTCCTCATGCGCAAGTGCGGCTGGTTCGTGCGAGAGCTGCGCGTCCAGTTCGCCGCCGACAACTACCCGAGCGGCGGGGCGGCGGCGGGCGAGGGCGCGGCGGTGGCGGCGGGCGACGGGGAGGCGGCGCCGCTGTGCCCGCGGTGGCTCGAGCTGCTGAGGACCTACCTGGAGCTGGTGCTGTGCGTGCTCAGCAGCGTCCGCAACAACAGGTACCGAGCGTGCCGCCGGGAGGGGAGGGCGGGGAAGGCGGCGACGGGGAACACAAAGGCCGCAGGGGCGCCTCGGCCTCCTCGGGGCGCGGAGTGGGCGGGCAGCGGGGCTCCCCCGGCTGCGTGCGTGTGGGGAGCTAATAGGGGAGTTAGCGTCGGAGTGCTGGAGCGAGACTTTGTTTCTCCCTCACAAAAGCCGCTGAGAAGGCCGCCGGCCCCAGCAAGGAGTTCCCCTGTGAGCCGGGAACGAGGCCTGGCCTCAGCAGGAGGAGGTCTTTCTGATTGCTTACTGTGAACGTGCTTCAGGCGTGTGCCGATTCCTCGATCTGCTTGAGCAGTGGATTCCTTTTCCCATGCTCTGGGCTTAAAATGCGTTCAGAGCACACTTATTCACAGTGACTTCAGCAGCTCTGAGTCTTAATTTCCTCAGGTTGGACTTCTGAAATGAAAATGCGTGCTTTCTCTTTGCTTATCTTGCTAACACTCCCACATTGTATCTTTTAAAAACTCGGAGGTCATAATGCACGGTCTCCAGTCGGAAAACCAGACTGTGCAGTGAAGTCATGGTGTGTTGGGAAGCCGTGCAGGCTGCAGGATAGTAAGTGGCTGTGTGCTTTCCTACCTGTGTGCGTAGCAATGTGCATCACCTGCTGGGGGCAAAGCGACCAACACTAAATATTTAAGAGCATTTCTGTAGATAGTTGTTGGAAAACCATTGGCAGCTGCATCGTAGTATAGTCACCAGCCCTGACCCTGAAATAGTTAAGAAGCAGCGTGAGGCTTTCACTTCTCCTCTGGTTTGTGTGGTGAAAGCAGAGCTTCAGCTCTTGGTTGGCATTAGAGGAACACAGCCGCAGTGTGCGAGGTCTCGCTTTCGGTTCCTAGGCCCTGTGATGCCTGCAGGTACTTCCTGGGGGAACTGCAGCGGTTGGAGGCGCAAGTGTGCTTTTGGACACTGCCTGTGGGTCACAGCTCACCTTCATCTTGATTTGTTTCTTGCCCTATGAATCCTCAGCCTGCAGGTTTAGCTGCCCTAATCGGTCTCCTCTTGCCTTTCAGGAGAAGCTTTCACTTTGCTCTTGAATCTTGGGGAAATTCAGCTGACATCATACGTGATATCAGTTGATGGTTATCAAATCTGTTACAAGTACTGCTAGGTGGACTTCAGCGTTTTAAGTGGACAGTTAGAAGCTGCAGGAGATATTGTGTGAGAGTTTCATTGGGGAAAAAAAGTGAAATGCATTATGAGAATGGTTTCGGTATGCTTCACTTTTGGAAGAGAGATTTCATGGCGTTATCTCCAGCTTGTGCAGTAACACCGCCTTCTGAAGTCCTTTTTACACTTTTTTGTGTGTACAATGTGGCTGAAGACTGCATCAAAACACTCGGTAGTAGCAGTTATTTCTTGAGTGGCTGTTCTCTGGTATATAAGTGTAGTTTCTGTGGTAGGTACAGATGAAAAGTTACCATCTTTGATAACATTTAATATTTCTGTATATTCCTGATCTCCCCAAATCACTTGCCTGCTGCTGTTTGACTTTGGAATGAAAAATATACGACCTGGGAATGCATAGTACCTAGTTATCACAGCAGACTTTTTTCAGTGAGCAACTGAAACATGCGTGGGGGATTTACATGAAAAGATGTACGTTCAGAATTACTTCTGGAAGAGCTTTTTTTTCCCTCGTAAGCAAGGTTTGGGTTTTATTTTGATACTTTTTTTGGGAGGGGTTCTTGAAAAGTAACTATCCTCAATCAGTTTGTTGGCACGTAGAACGTTGTTGTCTTTAGATCTTTTAAGTGAAGCTTTAAGATAGAAATGAGATGGAAAGGAACGTTAATGTGAGCTAAGTTGCTGCTTGGTTCTTCTTCTTAGCTTACCTCTAAACTGGAACCATTGTCATCTCCTCAGTGCTTCATTTTATCGGTAGAAGGACTGCAGTCAGTCGCTTTGTTTCTCTGCTTCTATTTGCTCATCTGTAGCACAAGGGTGATTAATAATTTCTTGTTATGCTTGCAGAATGTTCTTGTACACGTGATAGCTATTGCAATTTCCAAAATAAAGGGAACAGTGTTTTTAACTTCTCCAGCAACTAATTGCAGCAAATGCATTCCTTTTGGAGCAGGGTTTGAAACAGGATGATTCTTTCATAGCTCCTGTCAGCCCTCCTGATATCTTTTTGGCAGAGAAATCCAAAGGACTTCCATCTTACACTTAAGAGCTAGAGAGGGAGAAATCCAGTTTAGTAAAATGGTATGCTGTTTCTTAACTATGTAATCTTGTTGTAGGGTTTAAATCTGTTGTTAAACAATACAGCAACAACTTCCTCCTTTCAGGAAAAAAAAAAAAGTTCTTTAAATGGAATTCCTTGAGGATTTATAATACTGCAGGACTTAAGAAAAGACAAACAGAAGGACTAATAGTGCAACTTCTGGATGTCCTCTTGAGTACAGGAGAACGATGGTGTGCTTTCATGCAAATAAAGTATTTTCTGTTAAGTCTCTGGAAAAGTATTTTGAAGCAATCTTTGGTAATTCTGATAGAACTAAGGAGGTTGCAGATGCATAACTAGAAACCCCTGATAGCATTCCGGTAGGTATTGTTGCTGGTGGTCAGTATCCACAGAGGTATGTTCAAGGTCTGTCTGGTTTTTGAGGCAGAGCTCAGGCCAACACAGCTCTCATTCTGTGAGTGAGAGTGCATTACTCCAAAATACCACTTTCTTGGCATTGAAACCAAGAGGAGGAGCTCTGAAATTCTGTAATTTCTTAAAAAAAAGAAAGTACTGAAGTGATGTCTGTAGTGATTTGTAACTTTTCCAGTTGTTTGACAGCAAATGAAGCAAACTCGAAGTGCAGTATTTAAACTGATGATATTCTACTTCGTAATTAAAAATAAGATGTAGGGGGTGGCATCATGCAACAATATCAAGAGGGGCGAGTTGTTTCCTAGGGGTTCTTCAGGGATTTTCACCATCTGCACCATCACATGCTGCTCTTTGAAAACATAAGTTCTGGGAGGCAGGAAGGAGGGTGGTGCTCTGTGCAAGTCTTTTTGGTATGGACCGGAGCTAATAAGCAGTCCTTGTTTGATCTTTGCTGTGAAACAAAAATGAAGATTATAGTAAACTGAGGTGTCTCAGGGCAGGTACCTGCTTTGGAGTTGCCAAACATTTGTGAATCGTTCAAAGGAGTAGACTGTGTCTGTATTTGAGGCTTTCTAAGAACTCTCTTCTATTAACTGTAGTGAGCAGCTGGCAACGACAAAATAAACCCTAAACAACCAAAAAAAACCAGGAATCTAGTAGGACAGTGCGTGCCTTACCACTTTGTTCCTGCTGAATGTAAGTCCATTGGGATTTTCTTTTTTGTATTGCAGAATGGAGGATGGATGTTCAAAAAGACGCACCGACACTGAAGATAGAACATAGCAAGAAGCATATTACTTTTAGTATACTTTCTGAGCTAGTGGAATACACATAGCTATTATATGACAAACAAATACTAAATCCAAAAGAGAATGTTCTTTCCAAGCTGTGTGCATTTGTAGTATACATAGTATTAATTCATCAAAAGAGGACAGTTAACTCCTAAATTATTTTATTTAAATAGCAGTGGCTTTACTAATCCAGCGGAGTAAGGGTGAGAGGTGAGCCAGATGCCATGGAGATTATATTGTTCTACAGTAGTGACAGAGATCTAATACTGAATGGAACTGTGGTCACATTTTTTGATGGTTGTAACTGTGCTGTGAGTGGAAGAGTAATGGGATGTTTTCGCCGCTTAAATTTTAAGGTGGAAAGCTTTAACCGTGTCTCTATAGTGCATAGAATGGCAGTGAAACAAATGGAGGCAAACTGTGTGAGGTACTTGCAAATGGTGTTTTGTAAGTCTTGCTGCTTATAGGCTCTGAAATTAACACTGCAGTAGTAGTCACTGGGGTCTGAGTAGCGCTGAACAAGATCTGTATGTGATGTGAATATGCAGGTGAATCAGAATTGTTCGGAAGATTGCATTTTGTCTTAACTTTCAGAATGAAGTCACTGAGATCGGAAGATTATGATTGTATAATTAGAATATTGGCTGTGAAGGCTGCCTCTCACACCTGGTGGATGTTTCTGCTGACTTTGCTGCTGTACCAGGCTTTCCTCAAAATCTGTGGGAGACCGAAGAGCGCAGAATACTCTGTGGTGTTGCCACAGTCTTAAGATTGCCCTGCCGTACTTACTCTTCAGTATGATCAGGCCTTGACTTAGATTTGTGAATATTATGCATGTGGACAGGGCTCGGTTATGTTTAAATACCATTATTACAGTAGTCCTGTATTTCTAATAATTTAGTGTGTTTTAATTTCTGAAATGGCTGTAAAATCTAGGTGCTTTGCTTTGATATTTGACTTGATATGGAGCTTTTAAAGTCATTCAGTCACCCATAGAAGAAAAGTAAGAGATGTGACAGTGGCTCGATTTCAGCAAGCAGATCTGTGGTTATTTAATGCAGGAACTTTAAACAGGTCCATAATTATTTGCAGTGAATACCTATTAGGTTCAGACTTAAAAAGCTAAAACCTTGACTCCTTGTCACCTTCTGCTCATCCTGTGGAGGTAGATAACTGACACCAGAGCTTCCCTAGGCTCTGAGCTTCGTGACTGTATTGTGTTTTCCTAAAAGCTGATCTGTAGTATTAGTGTATGACTAGTAAGCCAGCAGAAGTAAGGATTTCTCTGACTTCCTGAATTGTCAGCTGCCAGTTAATTGGCATCTGCTGTTAAAGATGAATTTTACTCTCACAGCCATTTGCGATTTTGCTGTGTTCATTTCCAAGTGCAAACTATTCCTTGAATGTTTGGAAGTAAATCTAACTTACCATGTGTATAAATAAATTCAAAAACAACCAGAAAGATCCTTTGTCAGTTAGAAAAATGCAACAACACCACCCTGAAAAGAAATACTGCAAACAGCTGCTCTGAAACCGCTGTCATTTGCATAACTTCTGCTTGATCTTTTTCAAGGCATAGGAAAGATGCAAGTCACAGGAGTGAACTGTAGTGGGGAATGGGAACCTGCCTGTCTGTCTGTCTAACACACTAAGACAAGTCAAGCATAAAACTAGAGGGTTGTCCTTCACTTTTTAGTTATTACTTCTGAAAATTTAAATTGTGTCACAATGGACAAATAATCCTCTTCTGCTGACTGATGTCAGAACAGCTTCCACTACTTCGATGTAACAGAAATCAAACACTGACTGGGATTGTTGGGATCTTTTGCTCAGCTTCCATCAGAAGCTTGTGCTGCCTCAGCTGCTGCATATTTGGGCCCCCCGTTCGTAACCTGGCTGCAATACCGGAGTGTTCAGGAAAGGCTTCTCACAGTTGTATTCTGTTTGTGCTTTGAACACTGCATTACATTTGAAAAGGAATAGATAGTTGATGTTTTCACCTGTGACATTATGTGCCCACGTTCCAAGAATTAAAGAGAACGTGAAAGTACTGCGGGAGGTTGGCTTTATGGTGGTGGCCTCTGTGCTCACTGGAAGCTGACGCTTGCTTTACAGCTAGAATCACCAGTTTGTACATCCCTCCTCCCCTCTATGCTTCGGTCTCACTCTGTTTAGCTCCCAACCTGCCTGTACTGCAGGACAGGAGGATGCTTCCCAGAAGAGTTTACGTGTTCCGTATAACATTGTATTCTTACTGCCTGTTTTTGTCTTATCCAGAGTGTTTCCTTACAGTGTTTTTGTTTTGTGTACAGATCCCTTTTTGTTTTGTCATTGCAGGAACCTCCAGAAGTTAAGTCTCTTTGGGGATATAAGCATTCTGCAGCAACATGGAAGTATATCAAATACATACCTCGGCAAGGTTGACCCCGATGGCAAAAAGATTAAGCAGTAAGTTGTATTTTGTAAACTGTCAAATATGTTAAAACAATATTTAACAGTTTTTCATGTCTGAAATAGGTGACTGAGAAACCTTCAGGTTTTTTTTATTGGGGGAGAAACAAAATTCTTCAGTTGAATTTTTTGTTTTATTTCTAGTACTTGCATGAAATACTCAGGTTTTGTGGTCTTCTTTTAGGTGGGAATCCGTTCTTTCATTTTTATATTGTGCTCCAGAAACAACTTCCTGTTAAAACAAGAGGAGGGACAGGAATCTTTTACCAGTACATTTACTGTTGCTATACATGGAAAAAAATATACAAGGAGGTGATCTGATCTGATGTATTTACTAGCTGTATGTCCTCAATTCTTGTTGAACTTAAAAGAGGACATAATCACCAAGAACTTATTTTAAGTTATATCTCAAAAGTAGGTTAGGTATTTGTAGGATTTCTGTAAGATCTTAGCTCACAGTGTGCTTGTTTAGTCTCAGAGGTGTATTTTAGCTTGCCATAATTACACTGCTGTACAGTCTCTGAATGCATATAATCAAAATACCTGGTTTGTGCTCTTTGGAAATGGTGAAAGACAAATTTAAAAGCTACTGACATCTGGAATCAGTTATCCCAGAGGAGTTATGCTAAGTTAAATAGTTCATTAGTTCTGCTGAAACTTTCCATATAGATAAAACTTGAATACCATCATTTTAATTTGTGTTAGTGTAAACATCGTCTGGGTAGCTTGAGAATAAGTATAGCTATTCAAGATCTTTACTGTTTATTTAAAATGGTTTTAGAACTAGTATGGATATATTATCAGATCAGTGTATATATGAGAGTGCAACTACCAACTAAATGCTTGGTCCTGACTTAAATTGCACATCAGAGCACATACAGATGTGGATTTTTCTTACCCTGTTATGCTTAGAATGCAGAATTCAGAGTAGTTTAAGCTCCTGTTCAGTGTATGTACAGTCTGCAGGTAAAAAGCCCTTTTCTTATCTTTTGTGAAAACAAATACGCAATAAAATCATTGTCCTGAGGCTTAAAGAGAGCCATCTAAGCAGGTGTTTACTCAGCTGAGCATAAGTTAAATATTTCTTTGAACAAATAACAAAAATTGCTGTGCATACTTCGTAGCCATAAACAATTCAAAACTAATTTATTATCTAAACTGAAATCAGTCTTTCACATAGATACTGACCTTAGCATGTTTTGGAATGAGGAAAGAAATGCTACCTCTTTTCTGTTTTATGAATTAAAGCAGTGTGTTTGGAACCTCTTGGTTCTTTTTTAAATTAGATGAAAGTTGGCAGTGGATCATCAGCACTAACAGCATACTTCAGGAAGTAAATCTTTGTCTTTGTAGTCTTGCCTTTTGCATGTGTTTGGATGTTTGCATCAGTTAAGTGGATGCAAAACATGGATGCAAATAACTAACACTGAAAGATATTGAGCAACCTATGGAGACAGTGTTAATGGTGGCTGCAGATTTTGGAACCTGTGTGGTGGTAAATGTTACTGTCTCTTTTGGGAACTTCCTACAATTCAAACAGTTAGAGAAAAAACATGACACTTCCTCAAGACCATAGCATTGAACTGCACGTAACAGACCTTGGGTGGAATCTCAGCTGGCACAGCCATTAGGTCGTTCCCCAGTAAAGTTTAATGGTTGCTCTGGTGCAAGAGGGGGCCTTGGGTTACATTTCCAAAATCCTTGCCTTGCAGTGGTCAGCACATATAGTAAATGGGTTTATAATGCCTGCTTTTTTCTGTATTGCCTGTGTGTCCCTGGATACTTTCTAAAATTCTCCTTAGAGCTCGGTTCGTCACTATGTGAAAGCTCACTGTAAAGAATGCATTTGTCTTGAGCAGAGCAAAGCAAAGGCAGTTTAAAATATTTGCTTTCTGAAATCTGCTTTCTGTGGTTGTTCCATGTGTTTCAGATAGTTTTGTTTCCAAAAGAACCAGTTCAGCCTCTTGCATTAAACAGAACATGTTGACTGATATAGTTTTTAAACAAATGAGCTCCATATAGGTCTTGTTATTAGGTTTACTTCCTGTCCAGGGCCACCAATGCTTTTCTGTACCAGCAGTTGTAGGTTGATGGGGAGCATCCCCTTCTTTGCTCTTCACTGGGAGCAAAACTAAATATGCTTGTTGAGATATCACTGTTTTAAATTGCTTTCTTGCATATGCTGGGCTTTGACTATATTTCGTGTTTGTGTTTGAAACCATGCTTACAATTACATTTTATAAACGAGCTTTAAGATAGTCATGTGCATGTTAGGATGAATTTCATACAACATAGTATGCAGTTGAAGTATGGTTATAAAGGAGGTGCTAATTTCCAAGAATTCACTTAATGTATTCTAGAAATTAGACACAATTCAAACTGTTTTTGCAAACCCAATTAGATGCAGTCTGCTTATGAAAAATAGTATGCGTGTAAGAATTTACAGGGGTGGAATAAACCCTTATTAGGGGATGGAAAGATGTATTTGAAATATGTTAAACTAAGAGCCTACGGTTTTTATTGTTCTTCCTGTCTGTCCTCATATAAAACAGGCATTTAAAGCAAGCCCAAAGCAGTCATTGCTAAGTATATATTGCAGTGCTGGATCTCTTTTTTTTATTATTATTATTAAATTGGCAAAGAACTAGAGGAAAGGGTCTGGAAAGTTTTCTTAGGACATATGGATGGGTAACCCATCAGCATGAATCTAAATACGTGTATAAATACTTAAATACAAAGTTACATAGCATTAAATCAGTATCACTTTCCAGTTCTGTGAGTACTAGAGCAGCACTCTTGTAAGCCTACCTTATCAGAAGCACAACTTAAACAAAACTTCAGTGCAGTGAGGTATGGATAGTAGTATTTGACAGAGCATGTCAAAATTGATTTGTCATCTTGTGAATTATTCTGTAAATTGTTACAAGCACTAGTATTGCTTGGACTGTTGCAGAGCAAAGGCTACCATTGCTGTAAATGTTGTGTCTTTCCTAGGTACTGTGATGGCACTGGGGAGGAAAGCACATACAGACAGGGAGGAGGATAAATGAGGATTGGTCTGTTAATTTTCTTAAACATGAGGATTATGTGACATCAAAGATGGCAGGTCAAGTGAAAGTGAGAAAAAAGGGGGATAGTACTGCAGAGTTCTTTGTAGTTGGATGTTACAGTTGCGAAGGGTTGGCTCAAAGAGGAATCTAGGCAGGTTGCTGGAAGTGAGGCCCCCGAGGGTTACTGCAGACAGGAAGCCACCTCTGGCTCAGGAGGTGAGAGCTGAAAGCTTTTAGAAAGGGGAAAATCTCTGAGAAGCATGACTCTGTGTCTCCCTTGTTCTCTTCCCTCTTTTTATGGTGTTTGTGTTTTTCTGCTGTCAGTCAGGATATGGAGCCTTTAGATTTGCCTGGATGTTATCTTGATTATAGATATGGGGATAAGAATAATAACTTCGTAGCATTGTTTTTGAGCATAGATGTGAATGTTTGTATGTGTTATTCAACAATAAAGGAAAAAGAGATCTATGGAAAACATTGCTTGATTGGAGGCTCAAAGATTCCTGGTAGGTTCCTACTGGAGGAATTTACCGTATTTCTTCAAGTCTCAGCCTGTCATAGCCTAGTTCAGTTGCTTCCCTTAAGTGCTGATTTTGCCTTAGAGCTGACTGAGATTTGAGATTAGATTCATTTATATTTGCACCCAGGTATGTGTATGCTCACTGAACACGTTCTTTGGGCAGAGAGAGATCATTTGGATCCCTAACAGCTGTGAGATGAGGACTGGAAAACTATTTTTTTTGAGGAAGTTGGTAGGACTGTAGTATTGGTATTTGGTATTTAAATCTTACCTTAAAATACCTTTTTTGATTACATATCTAACTTAAAGAACATTTTTGCTTTTAAAGTAACTTAATCAGATAGGAGAGGTGGGATGCATAAGAGGAAGTGTGTAATAATCATACAGTGCTGTACATCACATGAGACTGTGATGGTGCTAGAATTGCCTCCCACTGGTGATCTGGGATCAAAATGTCACCAGGTCCAAGCTACTCCTGTAATGTGTCAAGCTGTGGACACTCAAAAATCTAGTCAGCTGTATATTCAGAATTATTTCAAGAATATCATGTGTTTGTTCTTTACCCTTCAATGGGGGAAATCAAGCAATAGGATTCAGATTATTCTAACATGTATGAAAGTTAAGTTTCTCCAACTTTTCAATGAAAATGACTTTTAGTCCATTTTAATTTGCAGTTTTAGAGAGGCTGGCTAACAAATATGAGAAGCTGTTTTTAAAAACATGGTTATTGCTTTTAAAAACATTACAGGTTTTCTTATTTGCATAACCTTAATGCAGTTGTGGGAAGGTGCTAGCATGTGCTAGGATACATGCTGAGAAGTATGAAATGAAGATTCATAGTGCAGCACTGCAATTGAAAGATGAAGTGCGTTGTTTTTTTTTTTTTTTTATCAGGATAGTTTATCATTCAAACATTTGAAGTGCAAGTAAGGTGGAAGTGCAGCAGGATGTCAGCAGTATGTTGTGTTCTAACCTTTGTAATTGCCACTGAACTGATGGTAGCACCTTTAGGATAAGGCCATAAATAAAAAGAGGAACAATTCTTTAATGGGGGAAAAAAAAGTAGACTGATATGCAATTGGTAACACTAAACCATGTTTAACAGCATCATTATCTGTTTTGTTTACTTACAGAATTCAACAGCTGTTTGAAGAGATACTAGGCAACAGCAGGCAATTGAAATGGCTGTCCTGTGGGTTTATGCTGCAAATAGTAACTCCCACATCATTGTCGTCCTTATCAAACCCCATAGCCAACACCATGGAACATCTGAGCTTATTGGACAACCACATCCCTGGTAACACCACTCTCATTACTGCAGTTGAATTGGAGCGCTTCGTGAATCTGCGTTCGCTTGCTTTGGATTTCTGTGATTTTACGGCTGAAATGGCAAGAGTCCTGGCTGACAGCAACCATGTGCCTTTGCATCGACTGTCTCTCCTGGTCCACAGCGTTTCCATAATGCACAAGTCATTGGACAGTATGCCAGAAGATGAGAATTGGAAGGCGCTGACGCGCAACAGCACTAATCTTCGGGTCTATATCATGGCTTTTGATGTAAAGAGCGATGATATGTTAAGGATTCTTAAGCCCAGTATTCCCCTAGAGAGGATTCATTTCGACAGCTACATCACTTGTGTTTCTGGAGCTGTTGTTGACCTCATATCCAGGCAGTATGATAAGTTCCTCACTCATTTTATACTAATGAATGATGTGATAGATATGTCTGGCTTCCCAGATCTTAGTGACAACCGGAACGAAGATCCACTTGTCTTATTAGCCTGGAGGTGCACGAGGCTCTCTCTCCTAGCTGTTCATGGTAGGTAATATGTTGTGTGAGCACGGTATGTGACTGAAATACTCAGAACATTTCAGCTTTTCTAACTGTAATGAGCTTCAGTAAGAGCCATGTTCAAGAGTCTGCTGTGTGGTCACTATACAAGCTGTTGTACTTCATACTGGTATTTTCATGTTTGAAAATAGGAAATTTGTTTGTTTACTTGTCTTAAATATACTTGTAGCTTACTAAATTTGGATGAGAGATCACATAGGATTTTGTGACTGCTCACAGAATCGAGTACTAAGATCTGAGCGTTCCAGGAGGCACAGTGCAGGTTTCTTTCATGTGGCTGGGTATATGAATACTGCTTGTACACAGAGCACACGGAGGCTTGCTGTGTGTGCCATGAGGTCATAGGCTGTTAAGATTAGATGATTGTACTTCCTGTTTGTGTGAGTAACACAGGTTAAATGCCTGGTGACTGAGGGGAAGGAAGTCTGTTACCAGCTTGGTAACACTTCGGCAGCAGATGAAGGTGGTGTGCAAAATTTGAGACCTCTCTACTTGAAGAGTGGGGGAGAAAAATATAATGTGGAAGAGGTTACCTTTCTGAGTGCATTGATTTCAATGGTAATACTATAACTAGGTTTACCTCACCTTTTTGCTGTGTAATTGTAAATCAAAAAGAAGTGCATGCTTACATTCAGCTCTATTAGAAGTTAGAATCATTTGGCGCATTTTTAAGGTACCTGAAACTGAAACAGTGCAGAGTGGTTGTTTTGGTTTGTGCTGGAAGTGGCTTACAAAGAGCAAGCTTGCTGATGCATGAAGGAGTTAAGGGATGACTCTGTTCTGTTACGTAAGAATGAATGGCCATTTCCTCAGGCAGCTTGCAGAAATAAATCTCCAGTTACTCAGCACAAACAGGAGACATCTTCAGCAGCAAAAGTGGTACATTCAGATCTCAGCTGAAGTCAGAAAGTCCTGCTGTATCCTCCCCTTATAGTTTCACAGATTGGCAAATGACCATACCACTCAGTAAAGGTGGATTTTAGCAGTTTCTCTAAAACTAAATTGAAGTTTCAGGGCTTTTTAGAATAAATAAATAAAAGCCATTTACCTTCCTACAACAGGAAAATCTCCTAATATATTATTTGAATTCAAAAAGATGATAAAATACCTGAATATAAGCTAGTGTGTCACCTGTTTTCAGTGCACAATATATTACTCTGTGCAGAGTGTTGGGAAGGCAGACATGTTTTACAGTTCTTGTATCAAAGGATTGTTACTGCATCTTCTGTGGGGATTTTTGTATGCCTGAGAGAGAGAATGGCCAAACATCCACCACACACTGATGTTGAAATTCAGATTCATTTCCCTTTCTTCTCTCTCCTCTTTGTAGACAAAGTTAGCTAAGCTGCCGAAAGTTACTACTAATTTTCTTAACTCTTATTTTTACTTTTTTAAGTTGTGAGTAGGACTTCTCTGTTACTGTAGTATAAGCATTTTTCTTCTTGAGTGGTGACACTGAGAAGAATATGGCTAGGAAGAAAGATCTAGAATGCTGTGGTGCTTCAGTATAGCATTTTATTCTCATGCTTGCTTTTTTTTTTTTTCTTTGAGATTTATCTAATAATGGTTTCTTGTGCTACTTGCTACGTTTCTTGTGATGCTATCAAGCTTCCTTTAGGAAAGAAAACTTAAAAAAAAAAAAAAAAGCTATATTTGTTTGAGGAGACATGATTGGCTCAATTGTAAGTGCATGGGTTCCTTTTCATTAGATGAGAAGCAATTATTCTTCAGTTTCTAATATTTTTTCAGAGATTTTCGCTCTTCTGCTTTTAGTTTGCTCTAAAAAAGTCTTTGATCCGTGCTTAGCTTTGGCTGCCATGTGGCACTGACAAAAGGAGGGAGGGAGAACGTGTCCGAAGGTCTCTCTTTCTTGGATACCTCGGGAGCCTTTTCTGACATCTGTGTGAAGTTGTATCATCGTCCCTCCAAGGTGGCATCATTAGGAGCAGAGGAGAGCCAAGCCAAGGATCTTAACTGCTGCTGGCAGCATGTAGGAATGGTGTGAGGAGTATGTTGTCTTTGGAGATGGGGATGGTAGGATAGACAGTGGTATGATCTGGCCATCCCTAGGGCCTGAAATCCTTAATTTAAAAGAAAGGCACTTCATGTGGAGCTCTGAGATATTCTGTGCTGTAAATATGCTGTATTACCTGTGTAATCCGCAGTGTTATTCCTTGTCAGAGCAAAGCTAAAGCTGACATTTGCACCAGCAAGGGAAAACTGCAGTGCTGTTCATGGTGTGTTTGATACTTGTGAGGAAGTGATTCTTCCTTGTTACCTCTGAAATACTTCAGCTGAGCAGAGGCTTCTTTGCTGCTGGAAAGTTCCTGAGAAACTTGAGGCAAAAGTTTTGAAAGGAAGATTTAAATAAGATTAACTGGAAAAAAAAAAAATCTGGCAGTGAAAAGTTACAGCAAAAGCCATGTACCTGAGCCCCAGGAGTGGCACAGGGGACTCAACCACAACTATTGCCCCTTTTATTCTTGTTCTCTCAAGGCTTTTTTTTTTTTCCATTACCTTTCTTTACCATCAAAATAACTGAAGGTGTTGTGAGCTCCTTCAAAGCCTGAGAGGAGTGTAGGTCAGAGAGGTGCAATTTTCCATTGGGTTTGATGTCCTACAGCCTCACTGACAGCATTATCTTTTGATTCTCTTGTGCCTGCAAGTAAAGCCTCAGCAGATGAGAATTGCAGGAGTTCATGCATTCTAAATGGTTGATGTCCTAGAAATGAGCCAAAGACATGTTTGTGGGGTTCCTTGTTCAAAAAGTACTTTGAGCAAATATTTGTTGGAGACTTTACAGACAAAAAGTTGGGAAGAAAAATATGCATGAAAATTTCTCCTTTCTTTAATTTCTCATTACAGTTTTTCTCATTCTTTAATCAGCTGTCTTGATAGTTTACGATGTAGAGCATGCTGATTGCCTTGCTGAAGACCAGACCATGGCTGGTTGTTATTCCTTCAGCAGCATGCTTTCCCAGTTCTGATACTGCACAGACGGCAGCTTTACTTAGACTCTAAGTGTGCATTTCCCCAGGAGGCACTTGGGAGAATGATGATGGTGAAGGCAGAAATGAGCCTTTTTGTTTTGCAATGGAAGGGCTGACTTGCAGAGCTTTCAAAAAAGGGAAGTTCCCAAATACTGCGTTTTGCACCTGGACAAGGAAGAGCTTAGCCAAGATACAGAAAACTAGCAGGTAACTGCAGAGTGAGTGTTTTGAGAGAGGGATGCTAATACACAGTAACTGGAAGAGAGGGAAGCTTTATAATTACGTTTAATCTCAGGTAGAATAAAAAGATATATGTAGGTTATTTTTTTTTTTTTTTTTTTTACAGTGGTGGGACCTGCTTCCTGGAGAGGCTTCTGTTCTGTTTATTTTTCATCAAGTTTACCTCTAAGGCAATAAAAGCTAACTCCAGTTTTCTTTCCTAGCAAAAACACAGTTTTAAAATAGTCCTTTTATGTATCCACTTTAACTAGTTGATCAGTTGCTTCTTTGATGGGATTTATTTCTAAGTAGGTGACAGAAGGTTTGATATTGTAGTTACAACTTAACCTGTACCAAAGAAGTTGATACAAACAGTGAAACAATTCAATATAGGAAAAACTTGGAACTAACTGAAATTATTTTGGTATTTCCTTATTCTAAATGTAAAATTGAACTTTCCTACTTGCAACCAAAGCAGAAATTGGGAGGGGAATTCTGCCAGACACAAGATGACAAAGTAAGTTGGGAAGGATTTTAAGATGATCCGACAGTAAATACTTCCATAAGAAATGCCTTACTGCAAAATTACAGAGCACTTTTTTTTTCCCCCCATAGGTTACACAGTTTGGGCTCACAATCTCATTGCAATTGCTCGTCTTCGTGGCTCTGATCTGAAAGTGCTGGAAGTCACAGAGGAAAGCATTGATTTTGACCAAGGAGAGCTGGCCGACCAGGACGTGGATCCAGTACATAATCTCATTGAGCAAGTATCTCTCGGATTGGGTCGACCTTGGCATGCAGTCATGGACATAGAGCTGCTCAGTGTCTTCACTGAGCCAACTCGTCATTTTTACAGAGAGATGCAAAGCTTCAGTGAAGGCATTTAGCTCCTTATTTACAGTTCCTGTGGTTACATATGCAAGTAGGGTCCTATTATGTTTTTTTTTTTTTTTTTTTCAGTAGCGTGAATTAACCCCTTTTGTGCTGTGTTTAATCAGTATTAGCTATATAGAATTACATATGTGTATTCTACTTCTTGATCAAAGAACGTAGTCGGGTATTGGTTTAGAAGCTGAAAGTGGCAGTGTTTAGGGTTTTCACGGTTAATGGACTTGTCTACCAAACCTTACAGAGATGCAGCCAAAGGCTGTCTGAGGTTGCCGGCTAACTTTATTTTTATTGAGTAACTGCATTTTGAATTATTTTTGCTATTATATCGGAGTTCTGTGCTCAGGAGCCAGCTGTTTTTGATATCCATATCCATAGCCCAGTGGATTTCTATGCTGTCATTGTTTGCTTAATCTGGTAGCATGCTACTTAATAGGCTTAAAAGGAAGAGAGGTCTATCCAGGGCTGTTCGTCGTTAGACTCTCGCCTTGCTTCATTTCACATGCTGGTTCTGAAGCATGCCCTGCTACCAATCCCAGTTCTCCTTGGCTATCAAGCAGTGCTGCGAAACACTCGCTTTTCAGATACCCGTACTTGCAGATTCACTCCATGCTCCGTGGTGTTTCGAGTTCTTTGTGTCAACTCCTCCTAGTTTATTCTCATCTTCTGTCGTGTTCCTCAGAAGTTAGCTTTGGGCCAAAGTTTAAGAGAGAAAAACAAGAAAGTGCACTCCGATGAGGTAGAAGCATAACAGTAAAGGCTTCAGTATAAAGGTATACACCTGCAAACAAACATTAGTCGTG
Organism: Meleagris gallopavo; assembly: GCF_905368555.1. Lineage (NCBI taxonomy): Eukaryota > Metazoa > Chordata > Aves > Galliformes > Phasianidae > Meleagris > Meleagris gallopavo. The sequence goes on along the minus strand of NC_139408.1, from coordinate 37,300,803 downwards.
AAATCCCTAGCAACTAAGTCACTGGATTTTCTCTGTCAGCGCCTGTGTCAGCTGCCAAAGAATAGATTAAAAACGAAGAAGTGCCCACATGCTGGCAGGGGCAGGCCAGCTTCTGGCCAGCCAGATACTGCTAGATTGTAATATATAAGGTCGAATTTCGACCTGTGGTACACAGCTGTGCTGTGGCTCAGTCAGCAACCTCAGAACTCTTAACAAACATGCACCTGTTTCACTGTGAATAGTGAATGTAAAGGAAGGAAAGGAAACAAATACAAAGCTTGTTCTATCACAGGTATGAGCTGCTACGATGCATGAAGAACATTCCATGAAGTATGTTTTAAAATCTTGTTATATCTGAGAGGCTTTAAAAGCCGATTTAACTGTTTCAGGGCAACCGCGGTACAGACGTGGTCTCTGTGAGACTTCCACCTGACCCCAGTTTTAAGTGGTACGAATGTTGTGCATTTAATGTTTAAAGGACAGTCTGCAATAATAAAGTAAGTGGCCAACGTGGGTGCCCAGCAGTGCTGAGACCTGGCTGCTATATTGTAAGCTTTGGAAAACACAATTTATGCAACAGATGTCCAGATATGATTCTATTTATGGAAAAAGTTTATATGTGTTTTACAAATGGTTTTACCATCTTATATTAAAATGACCTTTTGACAGGTGTGCGCTGTTTTGTCTCCAGTGAGCACATACCATGCGGATTTTATATGTACATCAGTAGAGTGAATCCACTGGCACAGTGTGTGTATATGCCAGATGTGGTGAGATTTTATCTTATAAATGTGATCAGATTAAAAAATAAACTCCTGACAGAAAATGTAAGGAAACCAGCTGAGTGTTTGAATTGATGACTGATGTTGTATGGTTTATGTTAAATGTATATTCTTTTAATCAATAAATAAAGCATTAAAAATTGATCACTGTATAAAATATTTTATTGTATCAGCATGAGAATTTCTAGACTTAAAATGCAACGATCATTCATAAGCTGTGTATAACTGGTAGCTCCCATTGTGTTTAGGTCAACGAAAGAGTCTAAAATGTCATACAGCAGTTTCTTTTACTTGGCTGAATTTTGTCAATGTTTTTGGAGGGGAGGGGAAGGATGCTTTGCTGAAGCTCAGACTACCAGACCAGTTAGCACAAACAATATATCACGATATGACTTACTAGACTGATACAGTAAACTGTGGATTGTAGAATATAGAAGACAATTTTGAGAAATTCCTGCATCCGTTGCGATTGCTTAAATCAAAATCTAATGTGATCTAGAAAAATGTGTAGTACTCTTTTTGGTGTCCCACTATTAAATAGATTATGAATACCCACAATGCTTCGGTTGACATTTTATCCGCACTCAGAGTACGTAGCTGTGTATTCTGAATGAAAACTGCAGATGTCTGATAAGCTGGTGGAGCTGCCATGCCCTGCAGCGGCTGACTGTGCTGTGAGAATTGTTGGAGTGGCTGTTCAGTGTGTGCCTGCCAAGCACGGGTTTGGTTTGAGCTTCTGGATTTCGTTTTGTCACAGCCCAAACCACTACCAGGCATGAGGACTGCACTGCTTGTTGGTTGAGCACTGTCCTAGATCTTGTAGCTCCGGCAAGCAAGAGCATTTAACAATTTGCTGGAGAGAGAAATAGATTTTGCTGTGGATAATAAGATGTAGATAAATATGACTATAGCTTTTAATTTTCCAGTAAAGTGAAGGACATAGTCATGGGGACTTTTGGGGCTCAGCCTCACAGGGGAGGTTTCTGTAGCAGTTACATCTGATAGGGATGTTCAGCATCACCTGGGCCTTAAAGCTGGTTGCAAAGTGATAGAAGGATTTCTGGCAGCTCCCATGCAAATTGCTGAAGATGTTGTGTCCTCTGGTTTAAACAAAGTTGCAGAAAGTTAATTTTTTCTCTGCAGACTACAGTGTTTCTGTGCATAGCTGCATTATTTACTGCAGATGGGACTTGTTTAGCTTCATTACTTTGATGTTTGTAGTCTAACCTATTTTCTGATTTGTTTTTAATTAGTGTAACGTTAAAAGCTAAGGTAAGGGGCAGGAGAGTCTGGCCACTTGTCAGTGGTAGAGAGGTGTGCAGTCCTTTCACTATGCTGAAAATGGGCTGTCTCTATGGAGGTTAGTACTACAGTGAGGTACTATGAAGCACTATGCTGTTAGTACTTCAGATGCGATTCCTCTTTCAGCTTGAAGTCTAATATCTGGATATGGTTTGTGTTCCAGGTTGAATTCATTGAGCTTAGTCCACGTGCTGCAGTGAACCTTTGCTCTTCAAGTGTAGGGATGTGCAAGGCCAGTGGCTGGAGAAGCACAGACCTTGAGCAGAGCTGGAGAGGTACACCTCTGGTTCTGTTTCCTTAGAAACAAGTAACAGTTGGCTCTCGTTGGGTGGTTGTGCGTTTAACATTGTCTGAATTAATGGTACCAGGACGAAGGGATTCAAATAAAAGCAAATAAGCTGTAAATCAAATGATAGCCAAGTTCGTCCTAATGTAGAAAACTCTACTTTGAGAGGGGCCAGAGGAGCTAATGTGAAATTGCTTTGAGTTTGCATAATCCCAACAAGGATTAATTTTTTTTTTTTCTTGTTTTTCCTAAAAAGACGGGGGTGTTAAGTTAGTCTTGTTGCATTTTGGATTTAGCAGCAGGAAGTTGGAACACAAGCCCTTCATTGTTACAGCCCATTGCTCCTTCCCAGTGGGGGGAGCAGGGACTTCCCTGCACACGCGCTTGTGTGATCCTGCTCAGACAAGCTTATGTAACCCATTTCGTGAACTACTCTGTCCTACTTCCTCGTGCATAAATACAAGCTTGTTTTCATTGCTTGCCTGCAAATGCAACTCTGGGCTTCTGCTGGAAAAAAAGAAAAAGTTCCATTCTGTCTGCAGGATGCTCCAAATTATCTTTAGTCCAGTTAGCTTTCATTTTGCCTGCGGCTCCCTGCCATTGTGGGCATGGACTATACTGTTTTGGTGGAGGAACAATTGTATTTTGAAGACAGTTAATTATAAGCTAGAACAAATATGCTCTGCATCTGTTCAAACAATGGAGCTACACTTACAAGTACTTTCAGGATTAAAAAAAAATAAGATTATTCTGCTGGCAGTATTACCAACATTAAGGGCCTCGGTGACTTCAGCTGTTTTCTACACATGGGATAACATTGGCTGATAGTTGGCGCTTCTGGTTGTTCTTAGGGCTGATGCAAAGGTGGATGTATAAGCTGAACAGCTGCTTTTAGGGCCTGGTTAAGTCCCGCAGGCGAACTTAGAGCCTCTGGAAAGCAAATCATGGCTAAAAGTGATGCAACAGCTGAACTAAGCTAAACAGCAGTTAAAGATTTCAACACGCACGAATCTTTAAAGTGCCTGTTGCCAGAATTCATTGGCCAGTAGCTTAAGTACAGGGCTTATCTAAATGCCTTTGACTAAATTAGAAAGAATAAAGAAATAGAAAGGAGGAGCCATGGGGCAGTTCTGCAGCTGAAATAAGCCTATGGGGAAATAAGGTTAAGAGCAGGAGTATTGCAGAAAGAAAAGCTCACTTTGCAGATTTGATCTAAGCAAGCAGTCACAAAAAAAGTGCACTGGAGTTTTTGAAAACTTCTAATTATGGGGTGTGGTAGCTTGTGAGAGTAGAGCAAATGTACAGACTTGGTTTGCATTAAAAACTGTTTTGTGTGTGCGCACATGTGGAGAATGGGGGAAATGGCAGCTCGCTGCCCACTGCTGCTACTCTTAAGAAGTGGAGCCTTAGCTAAAAACAATTTTTCTGTTTTTTAAAGGGTTCCTTACCAGATGACTGCACTGTAATTACATGGTTTTCAAGTTGAAGTGTGTTAGCCTTAACAACACCAACTGACAAGAGCCAGCAGCTTCTAGCAGGAGCCTTTAGACTGTCTGACAGCAGGTAAACATGGAGCGAGGCTCTGTTCTGATACAGCCTGTCACCTTCACGAGGATCTGTGCCCTGGTTGGAGGAAGGCTGCTGTGGCTGCTTTAACAATCGCTACCATGGGGCAAGAAACAAGGAGATGCCACTTTTCTTGTGTTCTTCAGTTCTTTTTTTTTTTTTTTGTGAAACTAATACTCACTACAAAGTGTGCATGGACACAATTCTAAAACCTTTTTCTAGCAATTATGTTTGGGTTTCTTTTAAATGCATGTTTGTCTTAGCAGCATGTTCTTGACAACTTTTGTTGCTTCCCTTTTGCAAACTATGTTGGTTATACTTGCTTCTGTGCTCTTTCCAGGCAAGAAAGGAATTTTATCTTTCTTTGCTCTTTCAATTATCTGTAATATTACATGGTTACAGAAGTCTCCTACCATGTTGCATGGCTACTTGGTTGATAAATGCTGATGGCTCTCCAGCCTTGCAGAGTTGAAAGAATGAAGACTGTAATCCTGGGGAGTGCTTTTGTTTAGTTTTATCCCTGGTTAGTGTTAGAAAACTGTTAAACTGAATTCATGCTGGGACAGTAAAAAAGCAAACAAAAAAATACTAACTAGGACTTCAACTGCTGTTTACTGTGGCCACACATCTCTACTAACAATTGTGATGCTGAAATATCACATATGGTTGTAAGATGGTAACTCCTTGCTTTCACAGCATCTTGCCTTAAAAAAAAACAGAACACCTGCAATGAAATATACCTTATGCTAGCAGTTTTCAAGTCATAAGAGTTGCTTTCCTTTCCTGGTGCCACAGGGATAAGTCGCTGGCATCTGCCATTCTGTGAAGCTGAAAGATCACCTACAAGTTATTAATAGAGTATGTATGTAGTTGGGTTCCTCTTCCCTTCCCTGAAACTTTCCTGTTAATGTGGTACTACACATTAGTGAAGAAGTAATTATTTCATTTCATCATCTTTACATTTTATTTATTCAGTTTTTTCACATTCTATTCATAGAGCAAGCATCACTTTTAGCATGCAAAGCTTCCCTGTACAGCTAAACAAGGACAAAGCAGCTGCACTTTTAAAACAATTCACATTATTTAATTTTATATACCTCTGAAGAGATCACCCAAATTAGAAATACTTAATTTAAAGTGAATACTGTACAATGGAAATCACTTATTCACAATATTTGTAGTTATATTTTGTTCTCTATTTACAAAATACTATCCTAAAAATTTTCTATTAAGCTTCAATTTGAGCAAAGTAGTTTATTTATACCTAAGTAACAGCAGTTACTTAACATAAAGGAAAATGCCATTAGAAGAATAGAGAAATAGTTCAGCACGGTGCTCAAACACCTGTCAAGTCTCTTGTGGTTCTGGTTGTTCTGTGGCCGATGTATTTGACTGCGGTGACTCAATTCTATTTTCAGGAGGTGGGGGTGGAGGCAAGAATTCAGGTCGCTGAGGTGGATAGTGAGGAAAGGATCTCATGGGAAATGGATTTCTCACTGTGAGACAATGAAAGTAGTCCAGTTAATACCAATCACACCAGCAAATCCACACCTGCTCTTCTACCCCATGCACCTTACTGCTCACAATGGCCTACCCAATTAGAAGTCACAAGGTGGAACCATCTAAGACGATGATGTGCTCCAACGAGACAAATACTCTAGGAAAGGGAAGGACAAAATACCCACTTTCCTCAACAGTGATCTGGTGCCAGGCTTGTAGCAGTTAGTGTCTGCTAATGGGCTGCTGCTGCTGCCACCACTGCCTTCAGTTTGATGTGCAATTTGATTTGGTAGCCCTTGGCTGTCATACTGTAAAGCTACTGTGGAAGACAGAGATTACTTCCTCACAGCTTAATCTGAGAACAGCAAGAGGCAGAAAGAAGCCCTTCAATCTGATACCTGCATCTTCTCCCAAAAATGGAAACCACAAAGTGAAACAATTAACAGGTATGTCACAAATGCATGCCTTTGTATGGACATTAGCATACCTTACCACTAAAGAACGATGAAGTTCTGTGATTTATGTCTGATGCAGCTTCACAACTACTTGCTTTTCTACCTGAGAAAAGGAACCTTTCAGCTGCTGAACACTGTATGCCCTTTTCCAAAGGTAGTATTAGTGAAAAATACTACCACAGTGAGCAGCTCTGAAGAAGTAAATATACACTACCGCCGTAACCAGAAAGTCAGACAAACTGAGAAGTGGTTTGTGCAGATTAAAACTGAACGAACAGGCAATAAACCACTCATGTTCATTAACCTGAAGTAAATGCTAACAGGAGTTACGTACTTGGCAGCGGAGGGCGTGGAAGCCCCAGGTCTCGTACTGGAAAACATTCACGTGGTCCGTAGATGCCAGCAGGGGGAGGGGGAGGAAAAGGGGGTCGTCTCATGAAGGGTCCTCGGGGATCCATAGGCATCATTGGAGGTCTGACTGGAGGGAAAGGTGGAGGAGCAAACCCTGAGCTGACTGCTTCACTTTCAGATGCCAGCAGCTGATCAGGGAGAGAGTTCTGTAACACATTAAAACAGGGAAGATAGCTTAGGGAAAGGGAAAAGGAAAGAAAATATCTTAAATCTCATCAGGTCCGCTTTGATGTGGACTGTCACACAAGCTATAAACCAGTTCTAAGCAGCATAATCTTGAGCAAGGCTACTTTGGTGCACTCGCCATCACCTTGATTGTAGTTTCACTTTTCAGGTTTTAATTAATTTTCAGCAGTCATTATGCTAGTAACATCTTCAAATTAACTCACAAGACAGTGAATACTGTGATAAAATTCCACATACAATTTTTATAACTTGGACTGCACAGTGCAATATGCTATTGAGTATTATAGACAATTTTTTTCTATTTTTTTAAAATATATTTAAATCAAGTTTCTGTTTAGCTACTTACGCTAAGATTAGAATGATCTTTCATCTCATTTCCAGTTGGTTCTGTTAGTGGGCTATTTTCTGAAGATGTTTGCCCATCTGTATGCAGAAGTTAAACAAGTTACTCAGTGCTGACCCCCCCCCAGTTTTTTTTTCTTAAATCAGAAGATACAGGCAAGAAAATTAAACATACTGCTGGGCCAAGCAACTACTCTGAAGACTGAAAGACAACAACAAGGAACACAAAATCTGTGTTTCAGCATTTTCACCAACCTGTGCACAGTTCGCACACGAATATTCCCAGGCTGTACTTTTTACCCAGGTTTTTTGTATCCAGATAAAGCTTTTTTTTTTTTTCCTTAGAAGTTACACGTGCATTTTCCTAGAGGTTACCACAGCAGTTGCATTTCTCCCTTCTCATACTTTATTTCTTTGGGAACTCCCACTTCAGCTGAAAGTCCTACTCTCTAACCCCCATTCTCCCAGGCTGGGAATTACTGCAGTAAAACATGCTCCTGACATAAAGTGCAACAGCATCACGTCATTTCAAGCAGGCTTTGCCTGTGTTAGAGAAGCCATTACTTAACAACCTGAAACATTTTTTTAAGCCATGCAGAGCATATTCATTCCTTGACACTCAAGCTGCATAACACTTTCTGTTTTAAATCCCTGTTAAGTTGCTCTCAAACTCTGTCAAACTTCAACCCTTCTGACAAGTGTCTTGCCAAATATCTGCCTTAAATTAAGCTTTTGGAGTTAGACATCTCATCTTAAGAAAAGGCATGTTAGCTTGCTGAGAATTTGTAAGTCAATTCACTTTAGAGTTGAAGCCTGGATTCCACTACTGTGAGATGTTGCTCTTCTGAGATCAGATGATGAGTGTATTTTTACAAATGCCTAAGTCTGATGAAATTATATGTCTCTGAAGAGCAACATTCACAAGCTTAATGAGCTGCTAGATGTTGGCAACAACGTTATCCAACTGTTATCCACTGTTTCCATTAAGTAGACTACAAACTGCTGAAGAACCATGCACTCAGGAGAGACTGCTATTGCTAATCCTTCCCATGGCTCAGTACAGTCATCCTATACTGAGATTCTCTGGTTGATAGTACCACAGAAGCCAGGTAAAGTAATTCCCACCTGTCTTCTCAAAAGACTGCATATTGTAAGTCCGCAGCTCTGCTGGTCCAGAAAGTCTTCCAGTATTTGGAGGATTAGGGAAAAATCTTTCTTGTCTTCGAGGAGGAAGAACTGAATCAGTATAAGGCTCACCTATCATTGGAAAAAACAGAAAATCAAAATATCACCAAACAGGTCAGTGTTTCATACAATTTGACACCAGCAAAATTCTCTGGCTATCTTATGCTCTTGTACATAGTCAAAGTGACTATTAAACAGGGTGGGAAAGCAATCTTAGATTCAGTAGCAATGAAGGCCAACATACAAATAATCTATTGTTTATTTTAAATCACACTAATCTAAGAGTGACATTTCCCATTACATTTCGTAGTGTTCGAACACGTTTCCAATTTACTTGCACTGAATTTAGTTATTATGCAGCTACAAGGCAAACTGCAGCAGCCAGATTCAGAGCAAGGGTGAGTAAGAACACAGTTCTGGACAGGAAAACAGGAGTACCTCTGCATTATCCTGTAAGTAGCTGAGATCTAGCAAATAGGAAATTTGCCAGATATAGTTTGTTCACCCTGAATGAACTTTGAGTTTCATGATCAGGCTCATATGCAGTGGATGAGGCTTATATACAACTATAATATCTTGCTACAACTGACAATTGTTCTATACCTTTTTTTTTTTTTAAATGTTAATTTTTAAAACTGTAGTATCTTTGTTTCTTTAATGCAAGCAAAAATACTTAATTCCATTCTTTCAGTAGCTAAGCAGATTTCTGTACCTGATGGAGGCAGAATTATTCTACGTTCTCTGTCCCAGGGAGGAGACAGGGATCCAGTATCTGATGGTGGTCTGTGGGGATCAGTTAATCTATCAGAACTCATGTCTCCTCGTTCATTACTGGCTTCATACATGACAGTCGATCCTGGTCCTCTAGATCCTAATTGAAGAAATCAGATAGCTAAAACTCATGTTTTCAAACCTTCCATTATGTCTTTCTTCATTAAGTCTGAAAACAATGGAATGTATCACGAAATGCCAGCACTTTCAAGATACAAGAGGAGCAAGGGTCCACAGGAATCTCCAGCTGTTTGCTGATGATGATTTACAAGAAGCCTTTAAAGGTTTGTTTGGAAGGAAAATATCTTAGTTCAAAAGAAGCGTAATCTACACTACCTGATATTTTTAAAATAATTTCCAAGAGTACTCGTTAATTCAAAGAAACTACTAGGTTCATGGTAAGTGTTATTTTTAGCACTAAAAATAACTGTCACTAACAAGACCTATTCAATTTAAAAATTATCACTCGAAGTTAATATCCTCATTAAAAATTTCTATTCATATTATATTCAACACTATTCTCATTGTCTCTATTATAAGAAAAAAAAAAAAACCAACCAGAAAAGACCAGGTCAACAAATAAGTAAGTAGAAGAGAGACTGTGACAATGAGTGACTTCAGGTTTGTAGTTTTCTTTCAAGTAAGACTTGTTCTGAAGATTGACAAAATATACAATTCTGGTATCCTCCTCTATTCTGAAATTCAACCTAGAATTCAAAACCATTTTCTATCTTGCACGAAGTGAGACGAGCACTATAATTACTCTGCAGTTACATCAACTACACACATCGTTTGTTTAATCTATCCAAGTTATATTAGTGTTCTGTTGCAAAATGAACCACAGTTATGCTTTTGCATAGTTACCTTCCTTGCTAAGACTCCACTTTGAAATCCAGTTTTCACCTTACTCACCAGCAAAACCTGAGCTACAATTTGAAGATTGGTATGACATCTAAGTTTCATTACTTATTGCTTCTATTCAAGTAAAAGTTGTCAAACCTGTATTTTTTCTTGTTTGTAGTATAGCTATGGTTGAACATTCAACCTCAGCTTTTTTTTTTCCTCTCTCAGAACATAAATCAACTTTCAGATGGAACCGGCTATATTATTTATGGAGAATTAAAGTACATAAATAGACAATACTAGTTTTTAAAAATCAATGTTGATTATTGAAATCCCTATAAATATTTTCATATATTTCCCAATAAGTACAGTTGCCAACAGACCTCATAGCAGTACTAAGCTATATAGTAGCTTCTTCATTACCTGTAACAGATGCTGAACTCCATACTAGAATTCACCTACACTGTTTCCATTAAAAAAAGATAAACATGAAGGAGTCATGTTTCCTTCCCTTATGACCTAAGACACTGTGGGTTTCCTTCACCTATCTCAAGTGGTACATTCTACTCCTTAGACACCACCTTCCTGTTCTCTTTCAGCATCTAGGGATAAGACTCAAACTCCAAAACTAAAGGGAGAAGCATTTCACTGAATCAGTAACTTCCTACAGAATCATTTTTCATGACTCTCAATAAAATGTTGAGAAAGTAGGTACCTCCACTTTCCTTCTCTCTCTTTAAACGAATGTATGAATGAGATGGAAGTGTCTATTTTTTCTTCAGAAATCTAACTGACTCATTTAACATCAGAAGTTATTTCAGCAGAACTGCATTTGTCCAAGATATAAGACCAAGTTTGGCTCTCTTCTCAATTTGTGTTTGCGAAGTGTTTGTGAACAAAATTTTCCATTGTACTGGTGTACATTATACAGATTTAGAAGCAAGATGAAAAACAGGAAGAGTTTGTCTGTTTATACTGAATTGGTTGTTTTAATGCTTTTGTCACCAGTAAGAGGAAAAGGTGTGACAGATTTATAGCAGAGGAGAGAGAAATCCAGAACAGACAGGTTTTCAAGTTTAAGAATTGTACCTCTTCCTCCTCCTGCACCTGGAAGCATAGGTGAAAGCCTTAAAGGACCCTCCAATAAAGTTGGAGGGGAAAGAAAAGCTCTTGTTTCAGATGAAGGCCGGCCCATTGGTGAGGGTCCATATGGGGAATGCTCTGGAACAGTTAAAACAAAATACTCAAGTTCACAATACTCAGTTTAGCAAGCTGTATTAATTACTTAACTTCTTAAGTGAAGTTTAAAACTAAATTCAGTAAGTGAAATGAGAACTGCGTTCCAGTTACTGTATGTGTCATATTTCCAGTCTACTCTCATCAATGCTCCCAACACTTAGTTTCAATATTACCTAGAGCAACTTAGGACTTTTTTTTTTTTTTTTTTAACATGACTTATTTGTACATACACATGGCCAAGATAGGTTTGAAACAATTAGATGTGTGTCAGCTCAGGAAACAGAAGCAGAATTCAGAACTATTAGGGTCTATTTTACAATTCAATACTGTACCTCTGAATGGTCTAACTGGAACATCAAGAGCATAAGGATCTTTTTCTAAAAGGTCAAGTTTAAATTCTGCTTCAGTTAATCTGTAAATAAACAAAGAAAGTGCAAGAATGTTAGCAGACTGCACTGCTTACTGTTAACTTTCCCACTGTAAGTGCTAAACAGACAGACAGATTTCATTCTCTAAATAAAAAAAGACAAGGGATGTCACAGAACGCTGAATTTAGTAATTCCTCAAATTTCTTTATGCTACTGTATTTAAACTGGAATTCAGAAGTTGAACAGCATGTTAGATATCACAAGTGCTAGCACAGCAATGCTCTCATGAGCACTCCAAGATATGCTTCAGGTGTTACTTTAACTGTACATCCAAAAGTTCCCTCCCATCACCTAGGCCATTAGGTCAGTACAGACTTCTGAACTACAAGTTGCAAGATCATTTGGTAATCATGACTTCTTGTTAATTCATACATATTAGAAAAACAATATCATCAAAACCTCAGAGTCCTAGTACTACACTCTGCTTCTTTCATGAACTAATTCAATACCTCACACAGTTCATATTTTCTTGCATGGCATTATTACAGGAATCCTCAACTGCCTGTCTTTCAGAGCTACAATGGAATACTGTGCTCACTCTGCCCTATCATGATTACCATTGGTTAACACAGGTCTAGAAAACACTGAATTGCACAAATCCAAAACGTCCCCATGTGTCAAATCACATTTGTTTAGAATCAGATCAAGACTGCACTTACTTTTGTCTGTTATGAGCGTTTTCTTTTCTTATATCATTGAGTTGTCTTTCAGCTGCACGAGCTGTCAGCTTCCAAGAGGGACAAAAATCAGATGCTTAGATATTTTATTAATTAAATCCTTCATAAATGTGAGAGCTCCTAGATCTAAGACATTTTTCTATCTGAGGTGTGGAGATTGTATTTTCATTGCATGCTACTGATGCATAAAGCACATGAAACAGAGCCTCAGAGACATCACCAAATGACTCTAGCAGTTCTGCTAGCTAACTTTTTGGAAACAAGAAGGCTTTCCAGCAGATTCTTAGAACTGCAGGAATGGAATTCTTAAGCTATAGCTACTTTGAAGCATCTATAGAATACATACAAGATTTAAAATCTCCGATTTTACGTAAGAAAAATTTATATTAAATTAATACAATTCAAATCTATATTACAATCATGAAGTGCTATTTTAACAGGATGATCTCATACAGACCATTCTGCAAAACTGAAGATTTTATTAGTCAGGAGATATTGTAATGATTTCTGTTTGGAAAAAAGTAAAAATGGAATTTATAGCACCATTCCTAGGAAGCTGTCAATGGAACACACTGTTCTCACAGGACATAATGTCTTCTATTAGTAGATAAAAGGAATGGAGTGCATCCAGGAAAAATATTAAAATGGCACTGAAGCAAAGCCAAATGCTTGTGTTGTTAGCAAAATGTCACACACTTATTAAATGATGGCATGTTATTCAAGCAGATTTAGTGCAGTAGCAAATAACGCTGCAGTACTTAAATTCTACTGAGCTCATAAAGCAAGCTATTCAAATCACTGAAAAGAGAGACAGTAGCTGACACAGAATTAAGAACATTTAGTGTTTTGAACTTACCCAATTATCATGAGCTTTCTTCTCGTGTGAAGTAATCTGTGGAAAAAAAACATTTGTTACATCATTACTGAAGAGCATTATTCATCTAAAGAAGAAAAATTAAGATTGAGTAAATGCTCTCATTCATAAATTTAATGTGTATAATTATGAGACAAACTTAAACCAAAGCTCCTTTTTCATAAAGTTACATATGATCTCTGCTAAGAAACTGAGCCAACCAAAACAGATGGTGTAAGAGAGGTTAAAAGAGAAGAAAACAAAAGCCAGATGAAGTGCCACAACCTAACTGGAAGTGGTATTTCAGTGCAGTAGCATCCATCCTATTTGGCACAGATGCCAGGTAACACAAAGCACATACCTGATTCTGATAAGAGCGAATGGTTCGTTCTAGCTCTTCTTCCAGATCTTTTGCTCTCTCTCTGTAACAAAAATAGCATTTATGATGCTGTAATAAACTGCTGAGAAAAAGTAGTTTTAAATATAAAAAGCACAATCGTAGTACTTAAGATTTTGTATCTAGAAGGAAGTATTGTTACTTAGGCCTGGATTTAACAGCACTGATGTCATTTTTGTGTATCCTGTGGTCCTTAAAGTAGTACATACAGGATGCTAAAAACACATCCCTCCCAACTCTTCAGTGGTCTGTGATATGCTTCAATTTAAAGGATATCCCTCTACATAATGCTCTAACAGCCAGCCTTACCAGTGCAGCAACTGTTAACTGGCTGGAACCTTATGCCATTTCAGGCTACTGGTCAGTTCTGAGGGACAGTTACTTGCACTAAGGTTATTTCCAGACCACAGAAAGCCACCTTGTTGTCAGTCTCCTGTGCACAGCCTCTGCAGATGGGCCACAGATACATGCTGAGGATGCTAAAACGTGAATTCTGTATTCCTGTAAGAATACTGAAGAATGCCTACAGTAACTTCATATTCCAAAGAAAAATTACTGTAATTGTTCAGAACTGTAATGTTCAGAAAGCGTAGCTGATCAGTACTGTTCACTTTGAATCAACGCTCTCAGAAGCACTACAGGAAGACAGCAAATATACATTACAGATCAAAGAAGAGAAACTACAGAACAGCAGGTGTAACACGAAACAGAGAAAACCAGTTAAAAAATTATAGAAAATATTCTTGCATTAGAGTGCTTTAGGAAAGAATTTCTAAGCAGTAATACTATTTTACAACTCAAACATACAGAAATAGAACACTAGAACTACAGAGTGAATATGTTCAGAATGATGGGAGAACCGAATGTTACTTTCATTTTAGCTTCTTATTTTGATGCCTATCCAGCTGACATTTAATTATGAATAACATTCCAATCAAAAAGCTCTCACTGGTATTCTGTTCTCAATTATGTATGTGTAACTACACACAAACAAGCACGCACACACACACACACACATACAAAGGAAACAATCTGGAAGAAATTCACTTCTTCTGGTATTCTCTGTTGCCTTTTGTTCACTTTCAAACAAGTGAATAAAATTTGTCATTACCTGTAGCTGTTTAGTTCTTCAGCAGCATGAGTAATTTTCTCATCTACTTTCGAAAGCTTTTCTTCTTTTTGTAGGCGTTCTCTCTCTTCTACTGTCAGTTTTCTTTAAGAAAATTCACAAACTAAGGTTAATTCTGTTTTTAAGTCAACAATTCTGTAGTCAGAATATCAAGAAACAAAATCTCAAAATCTCAAAGTTACTTGGCTAGAACGTATAGAAAATGTTTATCTAGATAAAGGATTTTACAGACAACAAACTAAGTGGCAGAAACAGGACTAGATTTTATTCATATTAATTTATTCAGTTCATTAGTTTTGTATTATGAAGCATTAACACTACTCCTAAAAACCATTCTGGAAGACGATTTAAACTCACAAATACTAAAGTTCTCCTTTTGCAAAACATTTACTCTCTAGGGAGTAAGTATTTCTATTTAAAACAAACAAAAAAGCACGTAACTCCCTGCTTCCTCCCCCCCAAAACCAAAAACAACCACAACCAAAAAACAACAACTACACAGACCTACATTATCTTTCAGTGCTATTTCAGCAGCTAGTTAGCAGATGTCCTGTTAGTACTAATAGCCTCTTTTATTCAGCTATCAAACTAACTTCAATGCATACTGGCTATTCTTGTCTTTGACAAGCAGCACAGGTTGGTTGAGCTTTGGCGTGGTCTGTTTAAATGGCTAATTTTTAAGTGGTTCCTTTCTATTCCCTCATCTCTTTTAAAATCAAATGCTAATGTAGTGGATTTTTGGGTTTTGCTGCACTAGCATGTATTATATATGAACTACAGAGCAGTTTATTGTTGAAAGTAACACTTAAAATAGGCCCTGCATACTGCCTAGTACAGAATCAAGACTTGTGCTGCTTCTCTTGCTACCTTCAGAATTATGTTTTCTCCTCGAAGTAGTAATTTTTGGCTAGTAGAACTGTAAATTCATGCCCTATAATGATTCCCCCCCTACTCCCACCAAAGCTACACAGTCACATATGCTGCTGAAGGTTTTACATGTTCCATCCCATCTCTACCAGGCAGATTCCCAATCCTTTCCGAATTTTATTTCAGGCAATAAGTCACAAACCCTACCATCATTCTTTCTGGGAAGCAGACGGTACAGCCTTTGTATTGCCTCTTTGTTGGTAAGGAAAGCCTAACTCACAGAAGTTCTGTGTTGCTTACTGATAATAGCTAGCTTGTCCACGTTTAACTCCTAGCTTAGCTTTACACGTAGCATCAGCCTTCCACAGACTTTACCAGTTCTATTGTTACCACATTAAATACACTCCACAGTTAAACAAGTTACTGATTGTATTTCTTTCAGCACCTTTGACAGATGAATTAGATCATATCCTTATTTAAAAGTCAAGCTTTCTAACTTCACCTAACTTACTCCATAGATTAAAAGACTAGTTACTTTTCCACTTCTCCTTTTCTCCATATTTACTTGTGGAAAAGTCCTAAAATAACATGCCATTACTGCTACGGAGACAAGTTAAAACTACTTTGACCACAAATGTACACAAAGGTACAACATAACAGAATTTTCTTACATCAGACAGCTCTGTAAAACCATATTCAAATTTTCAATCATTTTCAGCCCCCTGAACAGAAACATGTGAATGTCAAGCAACAAGCATTTAATATAAAAGTCAGGAGGAACCATCACCTGTGTAGTTTCATTTCATTTTCTTGATAAAGCTCAGTCATAACTTTAAGCTTCTGCTGAAGCTTTTGAACTTCACTTTCCAAACGTTCATTTTCAGATTGTAAGGAAACCTGTTCACTTTGGAGGTTTTCTATACGTTCTGTCAAATACAGAGATAATTATATTAGGAATTACATACAGTTCACAAAATTGAAGTATTTGTAACATGTCTAGACTGTAAAAAGCCTGTAAAAACTTTGGATACCACATTAACTTAATAAAGTATGCAATAACGTGTATTAATACATTTCAGTAGATTATACAAATTGAGAAACAGTATTGGCCTTTTGATGGGAAGCCAGCAATTATATTCTCTACCTGCCACAAAGCACAGTTCTGAGCAAACAACTAATCTTTGCAACTCCTCCAAACGGTAGAGCTTCTCTAGACAATGCAGTTTTGTAACTCACAATGTAAATCTTTATTTACAGCTTTTATTATTGTCATTACTCCACTAAAAGAGTAAACTTTATCATATATTCTTGTAGATTACCCATACAAAGTCTTGCAAAGATGCCTGAAGGGATAATTCCAGCCTTAAATCTCAATTATTTGTCTAACTGCTTTATCTATCCAGATTACAATCAGTCATGCTCTTTATTTACTACTCCTAAGCCTAAAAAGCCTTACTATTCCTAAGAGCTTCACGTAAGTCTAAGTACTTTTAGGACAGAGTAAATATCGATTTGAAAAATGCATCAGCAGAAGAGGTCAGTTTAAATGACCATTAAGCACTGGAAAAATACAGTTTTACAGAGCATACCATCATTCAAATATCAACGTGTGATGGCTATTCTGCTTGCTTTCATCAACAAAAGCAACAGTTAGTTACAGAATTTTCAAATTGTAGCAGCAGTATTTTCATTTCATAAAGTTTAATTCAGTACGACCTATACAACAAAGGAAAACATAAAAATACTTATAGTTTCAATGCTCTAAAATTCAGTACTTCAGATTTTAATAAGTATTCAGCTTACACTACAACTAAACTATCAATTTTAGTAGGTTGTTTTAAAATTTTAGACTAAAAGTCCACTGTTTCACGTCCTATATTTATGTAAAGATAGTCTGTATTTACTAACATCACTTAGGCCAGATATTTTAAGATTTTGTAACTTCCATACTCCAAAAGAGTGCAATAAAATTTAGAAATGGTTTTAGCAGTCAATTATAAATTACTAAACTTGGATTGCTTCACCACCAAAATCAAATATTTAAAATACCTAAGCAATTCAAACAGGCATTTTGAATACATACATCAAGTAGATCTATTAACTTAAACTCAGTCCAGTTTTTAGTGGAAATAATATGTCATTTAATTACCTGTAAGTTCTCCCTTAGCTTTACTTTCATCAGACAATTTTGAATACATTTGATCTCTTTCTGTTTCCATGGTCTTTAAACAAGCATTTAACTACAATCAAAATGAAAAAAGTAGCTTAAAATTATTAGAAACTGTTTGTATGCAAAAATATTTAAGCAACAAAATTGCACAACTTTGTGATACCACTAGATAGCTATTTACAATTAAATTTAGCATTAAAAAAATCACATATATTGCATTTAGATTCCCTCCCCACCCCCATTCCATCCACAAATTTCTTAAAATCACATACCTTTGCAGCATAGATCAATTTCTTTATGGTTCGTTTTTGCTGATCATCTGATTGACAGAATAGAATGTATCACATATAAAGCACAGAAAGATTTGTGACAGAGCTTACTACTCTGCTACTGGCATCAGTTTATTTTTATTTAAAAATGCCACAATAGGCAAAGCATATTTTAAAACAGAAAATAAGTGTTTTTCCCTCCCTGACAGACTCAGACTAAGAGTGAATGCATTCTAAGATTTACTGCTGCACTCTGTGCTATCATCAAAAGCAAAAGAGAAGCCACGCATTAATCAGAAGGAGGAAAGGCTCTTCTGTGCTGCTTTTTCAGGGGATCCACATCTTTATCCCCTGTGCTGTCACACCGCCTGCAACAACTAACAGCTGTGTAATGACAAGAAAGTAGAAATTAAGCTCTAGGGACCCACAGTAATACTGGTTGGAGGAACTTTAGGAAGAAATTAAAGTAAGGTTCCCACCTATGTACGTCTGAAAATCACTGCCTAATATTAACATAAGCTAAGTCACTCTGTAAGAGACCAGGCATTGAGTCTTTTCATTTCTCTATAACAATTAATACACTTGTATCTATACCCATCCATTACTCTATGGTAACACAGACTACCATTATTCCAGAAGTTTCTAAGCATCAAATAACTTGTCTGTCATGAATAACATTTGGTGAGTTTTGAAAATCCAATTTTTATTCAGTTTGTTGGTTTGATATCTATTGAAATATTTTTAATATCATACCTAAATGCTCTCCATTTTCTGTTTCACCCTTTAAATCAGTGTCCCAGTGGTTATCTTCAGCATCATCTTCATCTCTGATTGCTGAACTCCAATCTTTCATCTTTAACAAGTACTGTGTCAACGACTAAGAAAAACCCCACACAAAACAAGAATAGTAAAATAAGTACAAATAATAAAAACTGAATTAATAATACAACTACTTTTCCAGATTTTCTAACTTTTATTTAGTTCCCTTAGTTGATCAAGTGAGCTTTATGTGTAGGATTCTCCACGTCCAACATTATACTCTTCCCATTAAAGAATATACTGCATGTTATGGTATGCTCAGGCAAGACTGTTCAAGTACCCATATGAGTAGGCTTTTCACAAGACTTGTGAGTACGAATAAGGCCCTAACCCCCATAATCCAAATCTCAGAAAAAATATTCCTATTTATAAGAATCAAAAGTGTTTCTCCTTTTTAAGACCTGCTGGCTTCCAAGACTGTCATAAAGCTCCCTGTGCTACTAAGCAACTTTATTTGTTTAGCAGAAAAGGAGATATTAGAGGATAGACACAGCAAACAAAAAACTCAAAACAACTTATCAAGAGTATCAAGACAGAGATCATTTGTTCAATTCTCTTGAAACTTCATGGTTAGCATGAGTTTGAGTAATCCAATTCAAAGCTGACTTTCATGATTTACCTTGACTTGACTCTCTTTATCTTTCAATACTTCTTCTGTATCTGCTTTAGACGATTCCAACATCTTAGTTTGTTCATTTAGTTCACTAAATCGTTCACCCCATCCTTCAGCTTCTTGTAAAAGCTAAAAAGGGAAATACTAGGTTAGGGTGATTATTTCTTAGAACCAAAAATCAAGGATGAATATCAGTTGAGCATGTTACGTGTATACGTGTACTGTCTTTTCAAAAGCAGAATTTTAATCTCTCATCCACCAATATGAATTAAACAAACACAGACTACAAGACAGTTAAATTCTCAAGATTCGAAAACAAATTCTATGTTATTGCTCCATTGCTTTTACTACAGTAGTTTGGCTACTGGCACACAACTGCATCTTTCAATCAGTAAAAGCCACGTATGAATTTACAGCTTAGTGCAAGCTGGGTATTACCAACAAAAGAAAAGTACTCTTTTTGTTAATACAGAAGACATACAACTCTGTTTATCATTAAACATCACTCCTAAAGGGGAAACTAAACTTTGAGTAGCTTCTGCATAAAGCCAAACAGAAAATAAATTCACCTTACTTATGTTCTTGTAAGAATAACAGTGAAGGAAAAAAAGCAACAATGTGCAGTGAAATAAAGCAGCATATATTTCTAATGTTCCTGGAGAAAAACATAAAAACCACCCAACCCACAAATAAACATACAAACAAAAAATAGGAACGTGGAGTTCGTTAGCATTTCCCTTGTTCAAACTAGAAGGCCCTGACACGTCATAAATCTGAGAGAGCACATCTGTTACAGTGTTTAAACTGTGATGCGCCAGATGATGACCCATTAGTGCAAGCAGAGGAAAAAAGTACTCTAATTTCTGTGAACAAATAACATTTTTGTTACCTTTTAAGCATAAGTGAAATTCCATCTTTAAAAAAAAGAAAAAGAAAGGGATAGTCCAGTAGAGTGAACTAGTTCACACACTTAACCTTATAAAAGAAAACACAAATAAACAAAGCAGATACTTTCTCTTCTTTTCTTACTGGGCTCTATAAACTACTTTCCAGGTTCTTCATTCACTAAAAAGCACAGCGAAATGCAACATATACAGACATTCTGAAATTACTAAAAACGGCAACACAGCTATGATATAATGACAAACTGCACTCATCCTAACTTACCCAACCCTAACTTACTCATCCTAAATAAGGCGGTTAACAAATGACTATATCAGGTTATTTTATCTGGAGGGAATTAAAAATATATATGTAGTTATGAACCTGACAAATTGATTACATCCCAATGGCTGTTTTTCTGAATTTCTCCTGAGTTTGCCTGACATAAAACTATTGTCTATAAAACAGTAATTTTCAGCACTCAGTATTACCTTGCTTTAAGTCCTATTTTTAAGTGGAAGAAAGAAAAAGAACAATCTTTTCTTCAAGAAGAAATAAACAGAAAATTTGTCTGAAACCAAGAAGCTACTAGTAAAAAGCTACTAGAAAAAAAACTCTATTAAAACTTTTAATTGCGTACAGCTTCACAAAATTTCAGAGAGATGTTGTCACACTGGCAATAAAGACTGAGATCAGACACTTCCTTCTCACAGAAAGTTACATACAGATTTGATGAAAAAGAACTCCTGAAAGAAAATAATTCAAACCAACATCTGCTGTTTGTCCACACACAGCATCTAACACAACTCTCCTCATCCCTTCCCCCCATTTTAATTTTTATTGGTGTAGTCAAACATCTAACTCTGCTAAAAGTAAGAACAACATTAAGTTCTACTGATAACAGAGTTGTGCATATCTGGAATGTTTCTCTAGCAGAAAATTTACCATTTCCAGTAACTTCCCGACAAACCAGCAAGTGTGATATCAAAGGTGCTTTAACAAAATCAACAGGCCTGTATGCCTAGCTCTTCAAAATACCTGCCAGGACACATTTCACAACAAGGAGATGAGTCAGACAGGAAAACAAGTACACATCCATAAAAAAATGAAACAGTTTATGTAGTGTTCAATGTTCAGAAATATTATCTTTTTTGTTAGAAATCCTAAGTTCATTATAAAATTTGGCATTACACTGAATGTCTACTGCATATGCTGAAAACTTTAAAATAACCACCATTCTTTGAGATCTGGCTATAGCAAAAATAAATAAACAGCTAAAACTTGAGAAGTAACAGTCCTTTCTGTATCTCCACATTACCGATCTGACTTCCCACGAATTCATCCACAACAGCACTACATTAAATTCCCTACCTGTCTTTTGCACAGTCTGTCATTTCTTCATTTGTTTGCTTTTATCAAATAAAACCATTCTTTCTTTGCTGCTAAAAAGAATCCAAGCTGCAGGCTTGCTTACATCTCTGCTTTCCTCAGCAAAAATCCTATTAGTGTCACATTACCATGTCATCTTCCTCAATAATCTGTATATGTATTTCTTCTATTTTTTTTATTGTTTTTTAATCAATATGGAACTACTTCAGACAAAATTTTTCCATCACCATTTTAAAGGTATGCCCGCTCTTCCTAATTCCATTTACAAGAACATTCATGGGCTACTAACAGACCTGTGCAGGAGGAACTCCTTGGAGAAATCACATTTACAAAGCACTGTACAAAGATAAAATTTCTAAGGAATTTAACTAGGAAGAACTTACCTGTTTCTCACTCTCCTGAAGCTGGTGGTTTTCATCTATTGCATCTTGAAGAGATGTCTTGAGTCTCTCTGTATTAATCTGATATACTTTTAGGGTGGACTTGGCCTACATTTTTAAAAAAAAGAAAAAAAAAGTGTGCTGTTTCAACAGTGTATGTGAAGACATAACAAGTAGAGTCACCATGGACTCATTCTTAATATGTCTAAGTACGTTACATTTGTATTCTCATCTTTTTATCACAATTTCGACAGCTTTTGCAGACGGTAGTTTTGCAACAACGTGTACCATTGTAGAGTAAGAGAGCAAAGAGAAGACAATGGAATTGCATTGTAAGTGCAATATAATAAGTGACAATCGCTATATGAAATTAAAATTTAGTAAACCATGGCACAAAGAAATATTAAAGCCTTTGCAATTCTTCTCATTTACATACCAAATTAATTCTGCCTCCTACTAGTCAAAATTTTAAAGAAGTAACTACATTGAGAACGAAGGAATGATGAAGCTTCGAAAACAGAAACTATAAAATAAGACATACCTCAGCAACTTGTGATTGGATAGATTTTGCTTCTTTCTCCAAAGATTCCAGTCTTTCCTGAATTTCAGCCACCTGAAAATAATTATTTTTTATACAGCTTCTTCAATAGAATTGACTGGAAAAGTCTAAGCAATTACTGAAGTTATTTTAATTTTCGAACTGTGAAGGTTGCTACCTCCAAACCAGACAAAGCTGTTTTTCTGAGAACATTAAAATGAGTTGCAACACAGAAAAGATCATTTCTATTCTTACCAATTTATCATTTTCTGATTGCTTGGATTTTTCTTCTTCCAGTTCCTTTTCCAGATTCTCTATTTCTTGGTTGAGTTCCAAGTTTGATTTGTTCAGTTTTTCATGTGTTTCCTAAATCAAGTTGTTTTGACAATTAACAAAACACACTTGACATTAACTACATAAAAAGAGTACGTTTTAAATTTCATTTTAATGCAAAAATGACAAAGTACACTTAACATCAGCATATCAAGTATAGATCTCAAAGCACTCTAGACTCATGCATGCTAACAAAACCTTTAGCAACTAACTCTATTGGGTCTGAGGTGCAGAACAAAACAGATCAATTTGCTTTTTTGTTACATAATTTTTATATAGTCCGTTATTTCATTCAAATTTTTTTGAAATCTTTTACAAATATACACTAAGTACAGGGGATATTTTGTTACTGTGTCAATATGAGCCTATTCTGTACTTATGCATGTCTTTTCTTTAAAAGTCCTGGTAATTTTAAAACGTTCCAGTAGGCTATAAAATGCATTTGAAGTAAATAGAACATGAGAACATACTTCCTGCAGCGTCCTATCTCTCCTGCTTAACCAATTAATTGTTGTCTAACATGCCATTTGCTCTAGTATCAGATGATAATTTCCTTTCATCTTTTTCCCTCTTTTTTTTTTTTTGTACCTCAAAAAGAGATGCATCCGATTCTTTCATAACGTTGTCATCCTTTAGAGACAATTCTAAATCTTCCAACTGAAAAAAAAAAAAAAATCAGAACTTATATAAAAAATTGCCTAAAGAACAGAATAAATAATAATCTAGTCAAACACAAATTTTGATTACAGTGTGAGATATCAATAAGGCACTGAATTGGAAGGTTGGTGTGTTACCTCTTTTTTGCTAAGGCTGAGTTTCTCAAGAATTTTGCATTTCTCTTCAACTAGTTCAGCAATTTTATTGGCAAGCTGTTTTTCCCTTCCTAAAATAAACAGACAGCTAGATGTTGCAACATTCACACAATAAAAAGTAGCAAAAAAAAAAAAAAAAAAAGGTTTATGAAAGTTATGCATCAAACTATGAAAAATAAGCTTACCTACATAAAGTCGACTTCTAACCTGAAACAAAAAGAAAAAAAAAACAACCTTGAAAACCTCTGATTAATTACTCTTACATAGTATCTGAAAACTATTGTCTATAGTAATAATCAGGTCACCCACTGAAATGAAGAAAGAACACAAATAAAGGCTGCAGTCACGTAACACTGCGAACACAAAGTGGTAACGGCCTGAAGAAGAGAGGAAGGACAAAGGATAGTTACTCTACATGCCAGCTCAGACTTAACTTCCTGTGAAAGAGCAAGAAACCGCATGCTGTAATACACAGCAGTCAGAGCTGCAGTAAGGGCACTACTTGATGGGCATCCTGCCCACTTCCCCTTGTGGGAAGTACCAAATCAGAGGCTGCCACGTGAGGACTAATGCCCTAGAACCAAAATCAAACAAACAGCAGGATAAAACGCTACTACCAGCCTGGACAAGAGATGAGGAAGTTGAATGAGCCCACCAAAATGTTG
The DNA here is from genome assembly GCF_905368555.1 of Meleagris gallopavo. Classification (NCBI taxonomy): domain Eukaryota; kingdom Metazoa; phylum Chordata; class Aves; order Galliformes; family Phasianidae; genus Meleagris; species Meleagris gallopavo. The sequence continues at coordinate 37,276,714 of NC_139408.1, read as the reverse complement.
TAACGTGACATTTCTGTCACAGATGTGCCTGGAACATGTCTCTGACATCTAAGGAGAATGAATTTCTCTCTGAATTTCCCTGTATCCTTCTCATTCCAAGTCAAACAGTTTAAGCAAGAAAAATAGAATGAACTCATAAGCATACCTATCCTCTCAATCTCTAAAAGGATTGATACTGGGTGATGTGCAAGAGGAAAACAATAGTAGAGTTGCTATTTGACTCAAGTTAAGTTGAAACTTACATTTTATATCCATTGACAGGAATGGAATACAGTTAAAAAAAAAAAAAAGCAAATAAAAACAAAACAAAAAACCACTAAAGGAATGACAAAAAATTACAGATACATTAACTTATACAAATAAAGGCCCCTCTTCCAGACAACCTGAACTGCTACTGCAGAATAGGTGGTATTTTTCCAGGTCTAATGAGATGTCAGAACCTTTAATACAAATGCAATTGCTCTTATCTGAAAAATAAAGATGCCACACAGCCTATCTTCAAAGACAAGAGTCATTACATCTAGCACCAAAAATCACACTCTGACTCCATGAGCACAAACAAAACTTAAGGAATACTGGATTATGGATAATGAATTCATTTCTTTAGTAGGGAGATGTTGGTAAGCAGATTTGCGTGGGTGAGGATCTAAGTTATAACAAGCGAAGGCAACCCATACCTCAAAAATATCATCTGATGTTTGTGTTAAGAGGTTTCAGTACCACATTTCTCCAGCTTACTACTCACAAACAGCTCAAAATAAAATCAGTTCAGTACTCTGACACGTAGCATCAAGGTCAATGGTCAAAGTTTTTTAAAATGCGTCCCTTGATGGGGATTCACCCAGATTGTTTTTACTTCGTTACTTTAGAAAAACACCTCCTGTCTTGACAAAGCAGGCTACTTCCCAGCTTTTTCCTTTTTTTTTTTAAAGAGAGTCTAAATACAGAGTTTTAAACCTACTGCGATGAAGTATTATGTACCTTGCAGAGTAACAATTTAAATTGTTAGAAACTGTCAATGTAGTCTATATATCTGCACGCCAATTGAACACTTACTGACTGATAACTTCTATATAGGAACAGGAAAATTGTAAAGGCTCCAGCAATGCTGACAGCGATCACTACTTCCCAAGGGAAACCATAGAGATCAGGTCCCGGTCTCATGTCTTCAGGCAGTGATGCCACAGCCTGAAAAGTAAAATTGAAAGATTGAACTGAGGAGGTAAATATTTTCAACCGAAACAGACACAAGAAGTAATCTAAGTCAACGTGTAAGGCAGGAGGCACAGGCCTGTACATCTAGCTTTTCCGAGACTCCAAGATGGTGGTTAACAGGAGCCTGAGTTTTGCATTATACATTTACCAAATGGAAAAAAAAAAAAAAAAGGATCCAGCAAGATCTGATAAGGACCAGACAAAGCTCTGAGAACCTCTCTTGCCGTGTGCGATAGTCACAACTCAATGCGTGCAGTAAATGCAACGTGTCTTAAATAACCTGTTGCCATACAGCAAACCTCAATCTCTAATTCTTTAATAAAGCTTTAAAACCACCACTACCTCAGCAAGGCACAAGCTAGGAGGGGATCTCTGCCCCGTTCCAGCTTTTCGGTACTTCTCCCACCCCGAAGGGGCGGGCAGCGCGTACCGATCTCTCCGGGCGGCTCAGCGAGCAGCCGGACCCCGCCGCTCCCCGGGAGCACGGCTCGGCCCTACGCCGGGGGCTCCCCTGCGGAGCGCCGAGCCCCGCTACGGCGCGAGCCGGCTTTCCCCAGAGCCCGGTTCCCACCACAAGCCCCGAAGGGGTTCGGAGGGGCTCCGCACTCACTCTCCGGGTCGCCTCGGCGGCCCACCGACGGCAGCGCTGCGCCGCGTCCCGCAGCTCCAGCCAGAGGCCGGCGTCGGGGCCCGCCGCATCCCCTCGGCCGCCGGCAGCCATCTTGCCGCGGCGCCGGCACGGCCACGCGCGGCCCTCTTCCGGCCCCTCGCCACGGAATCGGCCGTACCACTGTCGCCGGCGGTAAGGGGGCAGCGCGGCGGGCCGTACCACTTGAGACGCGAAGGGGGGCGCCGCCGCCGGGAAGAGGGAGATCCCGCTGCGGCGGAGGGGAGAGAGCGGGACGGCGGCTGCGGCTCCGAGCCTCGGCGCGCTGCCCGACCGGCAGCGGGGCACGACGGCTGGGCGAGCGCAGCAGGCCGCCCTCGTGAACAGCCGGCGCCGGGAGCAGCGGCTCCTCCGACACCGACGCGCTCTCGCCGGCTACAAAACTACTTCGGGGACACTTACCTCCGCCTTTTCCATTCGCCCCCGCGTCACGGCAGAGCCGTACACAAAAAGAAGTGCCAGCAGCCCGGCTGGCTCCTGGGACAGACCTTGCCCCGCCGAAGAGGCGGGCCTGCCGTCACACTTGTGACTCGTGCCCGGGGACGACAGGTGGCGGCTCTCCCCGCCGTGAGGCGCGGCCCGGCCCGAGGGAGGCGTGCGGCGCCGCGGGGGGCTGGGCCTCGGGAACACCTGCCTGTCTGGTAAAAACCGACCGCGCTGGCGCTGCCGTGAATCATTGGGAAGAAGCTGCTGTCGCTGCAAGGGATTCTGAAGAAAAGACCTTTGCGATCAGCTAAACCAGCCACCCACCATCACCACTACTAACTACGTCTCTCAGTGCCGCAACTGCACTTGAACACCTCCAGGGATGGTGACTTCTGCACCTCTCTGGGCAGCCCGTTCCAGTGCGTGCCTGACCATTCTTTCGGGTAAGTTTTTCCTAATACCCAACATCAGCCTTCCCTAGCACAGCTTGAGACCATTCGCTCTCATCCTATCACTGTTCCTCGATAGAAGGGGCCGACCCCCGCCTCTTCACAACTTCCTTTCAGGGAGTTGTAGAAAGCTATAAGGCCTCTACAGCCTCCTCCGGACCAAACAGTCCCAGTTCCCTCAAGTGCTCCTTATAAGGCTTGTGCTTCAGACTTCTCACCAGCTACATTGTTCTTCTGTAGACACACTTCAGGATCCCAGTGTCTTTCTTGTAGCAAGAGGCCCAAAATTGAACACAATACTCAAAGTGCACAGCTCAGAACAGACTACAGGAGGACAATTACCTCCCCTGTCCTGCTGACTGCACTATTTCTGATACAAGCCAGGATGCTATTGGCCACCTTGGCTGCTCGTGTTCAGCTGGCAGCCAACACCCCCAGATCCTTTTCCTCAGCGCAGCTTTCCAGCCACTCTGACCCAAGCCCGTAGCGCTGCCTGGAGTTGTTGTGACCAAAGTGCAGGACCTGATACTTGGTCATGTCAAAGCTTGCATAGTTGGCCTCAGCCCATTGATTCAGTCTGTCCAGTTCCCTCCCAGCTTAGTGTAACCTGTAAATTTACTAAGGCTGCACTCAAACCCCTCGTCCAAACCATCAATAAAGATATCAAACAGGGTCTGCCCCAGTACTGATCCCTGGGGAATACCACTCATGACCGGTCACTAGTATCTTAGCAACAGATACTCATGGAAGCAAGGAGCAACTCTTACCTCTTTGATAATACTTGTAATTGCTGAAAAAACAGATTTTACCAGTTCCCCCATCTCAAAAGTACTCAGGCACAGAAGTATCTGATTTATCCAGCCTCCATCTGGTTTGTTTGTAAGGAAAAAAGAAAAAAAAAGAAAAAATATGTTGCTATAGTATATTTAATAGAATTCCAACTTTTTTTTTTTTTGCCATTTCAAATTAGGAAATTTTACACTTACCATTATCTGGAATGTAGTTCTGAATTTGGAAAATGTCATCTGAGAAAGGCTTTCCACCATCATGTTGAAAATCAGCTACTAAGCTTGGCATTTTTTCTTCAGAATTTACAGAAGGAAACACTGTTTCTTCTGAACGTTGCTCCCCATCAATAGGTGCATCCATTTCATATTTATCCTCTGCCTTTTCTTCCAGCAGCCTTCTTTTACTGCCTACTCCTGCAGATACTTGTGAAAGAAAATGGTGTTTATTATCAAAGGATTAAACAACTATTCTCACACAATTTTTTATTACAAGATATGAATATCTGAGGTTTTGATTTTCTTTCTTCTCCTCAACAATTAAAGATGCCATGTAAGATTAAAGATTAGCAGATCTTTTAGGAATAAATAAATACATAATAATACAATAAATACAAAATAACAAACATCACAGCAAAATACAAAAAACACAGGCATGTTCATGCGGAAGGATATTGGAAGGAATCAGCTGCCTTATTTCCTGTGACTTGAGGTAAATTTTCTGGAGAGAATAAAAAGCATTTCAAAATATACTTTAAAAAACAAAAACAAACAAACAAAAATATGCCACACTTTGCCTAACCATCTGGAAAAACATACAATCTACAACAAAATTATTTTTTAATTCTAAGCTCCAGGGACACAACTGGCCAAAGATCACAAATAACCCATTAGCTTCCACAAGTAGGCTGTGATTTCACAGTGGAGCTTTTCACATCGGTGCAGCTGTACAAGTTTGTTGTCCTCACAGAGCTGCTCTCAGCTTAACATTTATAAATAAAATTGTTGGTACATAATGAAATGGGTTCGGCGAATCTGTGTATTTATCACATAGCATTTCCAGAGTGAGACTGGTGTCATTCTCACATGGAATGACGTTGACACTTGGGTGGTCCCTACAAGCGTGTAATACATTTTCTGAATTTACAGGTTCGTGAATATAAGCATTGAGGTTATTTTGTTCATTTTGCACTGTTTCAACTGCTTTTGTTTTTTATTTTCCCTGCAGTACTTTCCAATTTCCAGTTGATTTAAAGTGCACATTTCTTCATTCACACATACTCTGTTCTCTTTTTCTTCACTTTGTTCCTCTTTTGAAAGCGAATGGTGTTCGCTTGAGAAAAATCTCATGCCTGTAAACACTATTTTTAAAACTTAATTTTGAAGGTAAATATAGAGAATCTTTGGAGATAAGGTCATCATAATAATCTCTTATGTTGGTGTTTTCCTAAATTTCACAACTTTTAGAAACACATTCTTCAACACTGGAACAACTAAACACATCCTCCCATAAGCTCCACACTTTCTCTCCCTTAGCTATTGGAATCTGAAACATTGTTAGATCTGCAGAAATCATAAAGGGAAGAACTGGTTCTGTTTTTCTGATATGTCAGGGATTTCTTCTATATTTTTTGTGTCAGAGATCACAGTACTGAGACGGGAGAAGAAATTTGACCTGATTCAATTGGTTTATCATATCTGTCTACATAATTAATGAAACTCTTTCAGATATTTTCATACCAACCTGGCTGGCCGTAGTTCCTTTCCAACTCTGGATCTCTATCTTCAGTGTTTTTTAGCAGTTGACTTACTGATACCACATCTTGTTCTGAACTGCAGGGATCAACTGGATCTTCTTTGTCACCTATAAGTTTATCAAAAGATGATCCTGTGCTGCTTGAGGTGTTTTTGGTATCATTAGGAGTATACACACTTGCTGTTATCTCCCTGGCATTTGGCATGTTGCTGTTTGAATCTATTACTTCTGGTGCGTAACTCTCATCTGCTTCATCTAACACTTCTTTGACTGTCTCATTTGATTCCTTGTCTGTGTGTGATTCTTGCTGGTTTAAAGTCTGCATTTCTTCATTCTTACTTGATTCATCTTCTCTTTCTTTCCTTTCATGGTCTTCCATAGCATCTGTATTTTTCTCAGCCTGCCCAAAATTTAGAACATCACTTAAACCCAAACTAAACCAATTTGATGTGGATTCTTGACTCTCACCATTTTGTTCTTTTTCTGTCGATAACTCTGTGACTGCTGTTTCATGTTCATTGTAGGAGTGAGTATCCACACTGGAAACATCATGGACTTCTACATTGTTTTCTGATACCAAACCAACATTCACATTCTCTTTACCAAAATACAGAAAATCCTTCAGTCCACCCCGAAGCCAACCAGATGCTGTGGGCTCTTGTTCCTCCTTGTCATTTGGCTCCTCTAAGTCATTGTCAGCAGTTACTGCTATTTTTCTGCCTTGGTAACTATTTTCTTCTGATGGTTCAGTAATGGTTTTTAAGGTCTCTTCATCATTTTCACTTCTCGTGGTGAACCACCCTGCAATATCAGAAACCACCCAACTAGACTGAGTTGGAATGGGTTCCAATGGGAGACTGTTTAGGAGTTCTAGCTGTTCAGCATCTTCATTTCTGTTCTCATTTTCATTAACCAATTTTTTGTTTGCAGACTCTTGACTTTGAGATTCTTTGGAACCATTTTCAAAAACAGATTCAATTGTTTCTTCATTTTGGAAGGAGTCTCCTGTCTGATTTAAGAGTTCATTTTCTTGCAGCTCTGATTCTGCATCAGATGATGAATATTCACTTTCTTTGTTCTGATAATGTAATGCGCTATCTTCGCTTTCAAAAACATACTCATCTCCATCAAGACAAAGGAAATCAGTTTCCTAAAAGAAAAATATAAACTTTTAAAATATTTTCATATATAATTTTCTACAGCATTGTGTAACACAGCAATGTATCTTTATTCTCTTCCTCTGTGTGTGTCTATAACTTTACACAAAGGACTGTACGTAACTGAATTATTCCTAGCGGATCTGTATTATTTATCAGATAAAAAATTATCTTAAAATACAATAAATACACAAATGGAGCAATAACAAAAGAACTTTGTCTTGAATTATCTGAAATAAAACATGCATTGAAACGTGAATTTCTAACTTGTTTTTAGATTTTTCACGTGGTGTAAACTGGAGAATCTGGGGATTTTGGTTTACCTTAGTGAGCACTTCAACTTCTTCTGCAATTAAAACTTCCTCAACCTTCACAGCATCTTTTGGGAAATATCCAAAATCTTTTCCTTTCTGTAAAACATATTAAGCATTTAACACATTTAAGCATTTAAACTTCAACGATGACTGTATTGGGTGCTTGCATATGTGCTAAAAAAAAAAAAAGAAAAAGAAAGGTTTATTTTTTGTTTTTCCTTCACAGAATTGTTCCATTTGCCAATTCAGAAAGCAAGAAGTATATTTCACGGCATGATAGCGATAGGACAATAGGAACAGTTCTAAATGAAAAGAAGGGAAATTTAGATTAGATGTTAGGAGGACACTCTTTACTCAGATGGTGGTGAGGCGCTGGCACTGCTGCCCAGAGAAGCTGTGGGTGCCCCATCCCTGGAGGCACTGAAAGCCAGGTTGCATGGGGCCCGGGACAGCCCATGGCAAGGGCTGGGACTGGGTGGGCTTTAAGCTCTCTTCCAGCTCAGTTTTACTAGCAGTTGGAATTGGATCTGTGCATCCACTGCTTTTAGCTGTAACATAAATAATGGTTGCTCTAACTACATTGTCGGTTGCTCCAAACCATTAAATATATGTGATAACTTCTCTGGGAACTTTCTCTGAGCACTGAGCTGTAACGTCAGGTCCCAGCACTGGATTGTCCACTGAGTAACCATAAAAACTCATTACCAGCAGACCTGACCTGACAGACCAGAATGTTCTTAAGGGAACTGGATGCAATCATTGCAACCAAATAATTAGAGGAGAAGTCAGAAAAGTTGGGTTCTGATCTGGACTTTCTTTCTCAGTGAGTAATTGATAGCCGGATTTGATTTTTCCTTTTACAGAAAGATAAAAACAATGAGCCATCTCACAAATACAATGTTGACCCATGCTGTTAACATTACAAAAGAGATGGAAAATCCCTAGAAGGAAGCAGACTGCTGTTGTTATTATTATAGTATTTAAATTCTTTATGTGGGAAGTCTGTCAAATTTAAATACTTACACTTCCTATCCACAAATTTTCATTTTTCCTGGAAAGTTTGGAATATACAATTATCTCCTCCCCTGTTTTGAAGCTCAGATACCGGCAATCAGGTCCCAAATAATCTGCAGTGGCTTGAACTCTGCTCATTGCCGCTGGAATAATATGTAGGAAGAAAGGAGCACGTAAGTATGGTAACCACTTCATCTGAAGACAGATAGGTTATTGAAAAACCTTGATATGTAATAATATATTAAAATGCTATGATACGATGATACCACTCCATCACCACGTGGAAAGTTACTGAAAATACAGAATGGAAAAAAGAACCTCTATCCTGTGTTTTTCCGCTACTTCGTGCAGACACCAAGGCAAAAAGCTCCTGTCCAATGTCAGCATTGTTTTTAGCGCTTAGCATCCAAGCTTTCAAGGCTGAAATGCAAGTGGAGAATTACCAAATTCAACTATTAAACACAAATCTAAGCAGCTAAAAGTATTTTCCAAGCAAATTTCTAATTTTTTGTTTTTTAAATTCTAAGTTAAATCTAGTAGCTATTGTATGGGTTATGTCTGCTATTTTGGGCATATTAATATTGTAAAGAAAATAGGTAAGCTTAAGCAGCAAAACCTTAAAGACATTATCAAAAACAAATTATTAAATTCAATTTGAATGACTTTGCTTTCTCTTTGTCTCCACTTGTATATACCCACAGAAACCACTACTTATGTGCTGTATCAGTTTGGAGCCCATTTCCTATTCAGACTGATATCTCTAAGCACCCAGAAGCTGGGGAAGTCAGAATGGCTCCCCAGGAAAATCAGGCTGTCAGCAGAGGAGGTCTAAGCATTTAGTATGAAAATGCCTGCACATTACTTGTGCTGTCCACTGGTGATTCAGTGGCTTGCTGACTGCCTCCTGCAAAGCTATTTAATCCCCAGGAGCTCCATTACCAGTTACTGCTCTTACTTCGTCTTAAAGACGTAGGGATGAAGGGTCTGTGTACCACAGAGAAAGAATTATAAAACAAGCAAACAAACAAGAAACTCCAAACAGTTTGCTTAGAATAGAAAAATACAGTATTGCAGAACAGGCTATGAAACAAAATATACATTCTTTCTTGCTATATAGCCTACCTTTTTCTTTTTTAAATATATGTATGTTTGTAAGGAACCAGCGAAAAATATTTTAACGTTGCTTTATATTGACTGTCTTGTGGAAACCTGAGAAAAGTGAGCTATTCAGGAACTTTGTTTTGTTTTGACTGAACTTCGATCTTTCTATTCTTACACAACACAGTCCAGTAAGAAGGTTTTTCAGGAATATTCCTGTTTTTTTGCTTGAAAATTTTAGGCCAATCATTCATAAACTTAGCATATTGACAACAGAGATTTTCTATGGCTACGCATTTTCATTCGGTGCTCCATCTAATTTCAGCATAATGGTTTGTAATGAAACTAAATATACACTGACGGCTTTAGGAAAAAAAAAAAAAAGGAGTTACTTACTCTCACATTCCCAATCACCACATTTCTTCCATTCTGAAAGTACCTTTGTACTCCGTAGGCTTGTTAAAAATGAAAGTACTAGCAGGAAAATTCTGGGATCCAATATCCTTGACATTTTTGAGTAAATCTAGAAACTGTGGATGCACTAATGTGCAGAGCACAAGAATATTCTACATTATTTTTCTTATCCAAATGAAAAGTTGCATATAAATCCCATTTCGCTTCTCTCATCTGCTTAAGCAGAAGTACACTATACTCAGTCTGCTAACAAACTGCAAAGTCAGGTGTCCTGATTACATGCATACGTTTAATAATTAACCAAATCCTCATAGCTAGACTGATGTTTTGAATACAAAGAAACTCTGGTTCTGCTCACATCACAATTCATCTATCTATCACATAGGTTTTTCTTTGTTTTCTGGATTATGGATGAATTTGTAATTTATCATGACCATAAGATTTTAAGTTGGATTATAAATTTTATGTATCATTAGCACACCATTTGTCAGAGAGAAATGCTTCAAATCTAAGCAGATGGTGTGCCTTGCTTTTTAAGAAATACCTTCTGTTTCTTAGCAACGTATCCCCCAGTGCAGTTATAAATATTTTCTCAAATACTTATTATACTTTAAAGTAGTTATGCAGGGAATTGTACACAGGTTATATAGGTATGAGGTCAGGCCGTAAATATGATCCTACAGAGTGGTTTGCTTTAGAAGTAAATTTTGCTTCAAATGCTTCAGAGCATGACCCTGAACTTCTGAATAGGCCTGCCCTTCCTTCAGTCCTGAGCATGAGTTGCACATAACTTGTTTTGCTTTTTCTTTTTGGGAGACCGAGCTGTGTCTTACTTGCAGCATAGTTCCCCTCTCTCCTGCTCCCCAACCCAGATCTGCCAGATACCTGTGCCTAGCCTGACCGACGAGCCACAGATATCTACAGGAGGCTGGGAAGTAGAGCACAAAGTGCACTGCAACCAGGGCCGCGTTAACCAGCAATGTCCCACAAACAAAGAAATCACAGTAGCTGACGTCCTCCAGTTGCAATCTAACACTTTGCCCCACTCTCTTGCTACGTGACCTGATAGTCAGACAGCCTCTGCTATGACCCGACGCACCAGCTGCCTCTGCTATGAGTTCTCTGGTAGATTACCTGCCCCGTGTGCCCACTGGGATGAACACACACACACGATTCGTCCCCCAGTGCTCTCCTCTCAGTAGCACCAATTGATGGTGCCCCGTCCCCAGCACCGATGTTCTCTCTCCTTCATTCCCCTGGATCTTATAATGCTTAGAGTGCCAATGACTGGAGACCTTTCCTGGGGTCCTTGTGGGTTTAACCATAGGAGGAGAAGGTGGAGAAAACAGAATACCAGGCAACTGAAACATCACAAGTTCATAGAAGCCTGGAGAGGAAAAAGCTGGATAAGCTTTTCATTTCCCAATTGCTACAGATTAGGATAGACTGATGAGAAGGAATAGACAAAGAAATGTGTACTGGGGAGAGGGAAGGACTACAGAAGACATTAATAAAAAAATCGGAAAGACAGAATATTTTTACTGGCAAGATTAAAAGCTGATCAGAAAAGTCAGAATGCTGCTTACCAACCATGGAACATAAGACAAACACCAACTATGGGTTAGAAAGACTAGCGGTCTCTTTTTGACCCTGAAAAAGATGAAGGTGGTTCACCTAAAAATGGAAAAGCCAAATACTCTGGCACTCAAAATTACATAGGTCAGCAAGTTTGCACCGGAGAGAAAACTAAGACACCTTGAAATCTACACAGTTGTAGATAATAACTGTATTTGTCAAAAGATCTCAAAACGGCTCTGACTTTTTCATATGGACAAACTGATTCCCAGGTCTTTATATGGAGATACTAAACTTGTTGCAGCCCATCCTAGCTGTTCCATTTAATCTACATCTACAATTTTCAAGTTACTGTGGGCAATGCTTACTGTGTAGCTTAGTCTCAACAATCACGTGGCTAGGTTTTAAGCTGTTAAAAGGCTGCTCTGATCTTTGTTATGTGTTACTTACACATTTAACATAACTTCAATAACAAAATACATATAAAATATTTTTTTCTTTGGAGTGTAAATCCTACACTTGCAGGTATTATACAAACATAGCTTCTAATCACCTTTGAACTTAGTTCAATGACAAAGGTTCATGGAGTTTATTATAGCTGGCTTCCAAAGGATAAAGTTGAAAACTTCACGTCAAATTGAGCGAGACTTCACTTTGTTTGTTTGGCAAGTAAAAGTTAGGCACCCTTCTGCAGAACTGAAGCAACAAATGTAAGTACTATAATTCATGCAAAGACAAACAACACTAACAAAAAATTAAATTCTATTTCCAACAGCTTTTATAAGGATGAAACTATTGTTAAAATTATTATTAAATCTCTGGGAATTATATTTTAGTAACTCTAACTACCGAACTACATATGCATAACATATATAAGTACATAAAAAAATTGATGATAACATTATGTACAGTTTTGATTATATTTGATTATATTTTTGTGATAGCATCAAAAGGTTCTGTACAGAATGTAAGGTTTCACTGGGTAGAAAGTTGCACAAATAAGTGGAAGAATATTAAAATATAGTTCTCTTGATTTAGGATGTTAGTATAAAAGTGCTGATCAAGTTTTATACTGAATTATGTCTCGTGCAAAAAATATATACATTTGTTTCAAACAAGTATTTTAAAAAATCTAATAAATGAAAGGAAGAGAAGCAACACTAATTCACTCTCACTTCTTCCAGTTAAATAAATCAGGATAGGCATCATTCATTCTCTAACCAGATTTAAGCAAAATTCTTTTGCTATGGTGTTAAGTTGCAAGGAAAAGGAATTACTGCTTTCCTGTTACAAAAAGGTTTAGAAACATGACAACAGTGTATTTCTAGAAAATCATGGAACTTGTAACCTAATACTGTGAATCTTGATGATATAATCTTATGGTTTCAATGTCTCGCATTTTGCAACATATTAAAATACTGTCTCCACGATAAAAACAGCCCTAAAAAGGTTTGTGTAAAATACAGGTTTTCTGTATATCTGAGATTGGAGGAAAAAAGTAAAATGAGCAACATTATATCTTCTAAAGCACTGATATCTGGATATGAAATATACATACCATTGCCACGGCACTTGATGGCATCATAAACGCCTGTGGTCCCAGAAACAGTTTTTTGAGCAGGGAAGTCTGTTTCAAAGGTCTGGGACACGCATGAAATGAACAAGTTTGTCTTGTTGTACCACAGTAATTGTTACAAAATCAGCAGCTAAATCTGGATCTCAGAAACATACCTGGGGCTTAACCTCAAGAACTTTACTTTCCTTATGAACAAATGCTGCTGGAAAAATCAATTTGCATATTTACTAGCCTTGGAAATTAATTTGACTAGAGCTTTTTTTTAAGCTAATATCTCTTCAGAAAAAAATTACTTTCAAGTTTCCTCTGAATACTTACAATGAAACTGTTCTAAGAACAAAGAAATCCAGTCAAGTAAAGAAGCACAAATTTGAAGAAGCTTATGTTCTATGCAAAGTCACATTTCAGCTTACTGTTCACAAACAATCCACCAGCTCTGACAACAACTTTGAGTAGAACACCATGGAAAACAACACATTCCTGGAGACTTCCAGTTTCTCTCTCCACCAATGAAGAAAATGGAGGCATATAAATGGTTTAGAGACTGCACATAGTATAAAAGCACTGTTAAAAAAAAAAAAAAAGTCTGTATATATATTCTAAATTCCTATTTAAATGCAGGATGTACCACTTCATGCAAGCACTACATGTGGTTTATTGAGCACTCATATAAAGTATCTCAACTTTATTAGTTTTTGCCCTTCTTGATCACTCATTTTCCTACATTACTTGAGTGAAGTGAGATCAGGGTATTTGTTTTTACATCTCTACTCATCACTACAAGGAAAGGAAACAAAACATTTTAATGACATTCTAGTCACGTGTTATCTGCATTTAATTCCCAGAACCCCAAAACTGTTTCACCAAATTCAGTCTTTATCTATTTATGGAATATTGAAATATATATTCAGTTTCCACTATTTGAAATAGTAGTCTTGGAACAGAAGAAGGAAATTTCACTCATGATCTCAGTCTTATCCATAACTCTGAAATCATCTCTGGCTAAGAGAATGCACAGTTCTATCTACTGTTATAAAAATGTTTCTGTGTGAGAGGGGAGAACTTTGAAATGTAACTAAATTACTAAAAATAAAACTTTTTTTTTTTTTTTTTTAGGACAAGAGTCTTTCTGCAATACTGTGCTAATAGCATACTGTTATGTTATACTACTACACCAGTAGAATATTGATTGGAATATCTAGCTCTTAGAAAACTTTGTTCTCAGAAATGTATCAGATACCAACATTTTTACGTAGCAGAATCAATTCCAGCCCAGTTAAGTAGTGGCAGTTGTTTCTTGAAAGGAGCACTGAACTATGAAGCACATCTCCTGCTTTGTAACAGCAACAAAATACCTGTATTCTCACCTTGTCAAGAATATATTGCTTAAATAGTAACCTGAAACACAAAATTAGAATGTTCTCAATGTACTCAACCTGTTCCCTTCATTACATACCAGGAGTTCCCACTTAACTATCCATGCTGTTAATATAGCTTTTGAGAAGCAGCCTCCTTCTGCAGCTTTGTGTAACTACAGCATTAGCTATTAAAATCCCCTCAATAAACCTACAAAATGTATTACTCAAAATTGGATCTCTCCAGCTTAAAAAGACAAATCTTCAAAATATACATCTCAACAACAAAAAAAGAAAATTAAAATGGCTTCTGCTAACTCTTCATTTCAAATTGCCTTTAGAAACATGCAAGGCAGTAACACGCATTCAGCTATACATTATAAAAATGTGTTCCTTGTGGTAAGCTGCTGTTTAACACCTTAAGACATTTGAACATTTTGGCTCAAAAACAAACAAAAAACCAATCCAAACCCACACCGAAAAAAACACACTGATCACTTTCTTCTGAAGGTATGGCAGACGACTTCTGAGAGGTAAAAAGGAATCTCATTTGTAGAGCAGCAGAGAAGATGGGATATCGAGATAGTGGATGGATGAAGAATCTGAATAACATACAGAACTCATTGAGAAAAGAAACCTGAGGAGCTCTTCCAGCGTTTATATCCGTGCTGGAAGAAATCCCAACTTCACTCTCTCTACTCCAAGTACAGAAGTGTTTAAGAAGTAACACCCTCCCTAACTACCACTATGCATATCATGTTCCAGAAAAGTGTATGTATACTATTTGATGAATTAAAATCAACTTATTGCTCGTTTCCATTTGGAAATCTCTCCAGGTCTCCCCAGACTGTGGTTCTGCAGAAGATGAGTTCTCTTCCCACCCAAACAGTCCAAACGATAGCGGTGTTTCACATTCAGTTATTAGACATGAATTAGAACCTTTAAGAATTATTTCAGATACAGAACTAAGGTACAGTCACCTGCAGTTATGATACATGTTTTATGCATACGAAGGCAGTACACTTGTCTTACAGAAACAGACATAGGCATTGAGAGTAGTCTACAAAGCCACATTTATTTGCACATGTACAGAACACAGCAACAGATGTTATTGTTCTTCATACAAAATTATATAAAACAGAATTCCTCTTCATAGATAACATACCACTTCATGTTGTATTAAATACATTCAGGAAACAATCTTGCACGCACACAATGTCAGTATTACGTAGTCCCGAGTAACTCCAACACTGCAATGTAATTATTCCTAGTGGCATGAAGGGATC
This sequence comes from Meleagris gallopavo, assembly GCF_905368555.1. NCBI lineage: Eukaryota > Metazoa > Chordata > Aves > Galliformes > Phasianidae > Meleagris > Meleagris gallopavo. The sequence continues at coordinate 37,261,627 of NC_139408.1, read as the reverse complement.
AAAGATAGGACTGCAACTAAAACATATTCTTGGTTGAGAAGTGAGCTGAAGTCTTTCTCTCACTATCCATCAAAGCAAGGAGCATTACTAAACATATCAACTACCTCAAAACATAAATGTACACTACCAAAGTACCTGCAGAAAGCAGGTGAGAGCAGTATTCCAGACTGACTTGAGCTATCTTGGTCAGCTTTAAGTGTTCACATTTAATCACTGCTTGCCTATAGATAGGAAAAAGTTTCATAGAACTGGAATATAGAATTGACTAAGAATTTGTGATTACAGAAGAAAACAAAAAGGCATAGATTCAAAGCAATTACTTTCCCTTCCCATCTAGCATTGGAGAGATTAGAGAACCTTAAGTTTCCCATTATTGCAAGAAATAGAGGGGGAAAAGCAAAATTTTACGTTTCCTGCAATATTGCCTCCTTACATCCGGTCTAAGAGGGGAATTTAAGTGTCAACAAGACATCTCAATTTATTTAAAACGCACATTTATTTCTACAAAAAAAGCTTATGATACAGAAAAAGTGATCACACCAACTTAAAGATTTGCCTATTAAAATATACAGAGGATCTTAATGAATACAGAATATTAAAAAAAAAAGAGATGCAAAGGAGTGTTAATCTTTTATTTTTACATTTTCAGGAACTTCACATAATTTTGGTAGGTAACCTTTTACAAAATTATGTAAAAAGTACAAGAATGCCTGGTAAACAGTCTGCATTTTTCCAAAAGATTTTTTACAGCATGCAATTCTTAAGGCAGCCTTCTCCTTCTCCTTACAAGGAATCCTTTCACTCAAATAATCTTCTGCTGCAAAGATTAGACTAAGGAAGCTTGGTCTCTTCTGTTAACGCCTTTTGTCTTTCCTGTCTGATTTACGGTCTCTTTCACTCCGTGAAGTTCTCCTGCCTGACCGACTACTTTCTGATATAGATCTCTTTCGGTCAGATCTTGAACTTTTATCCTTCGAACTTTTTGCATCTCTACTCCCACCTTTCGAGGACTTGTGACTTCTATCTACTCCTGAAGCATCCCTTCGCTTCCTTTCTGCACTCCTCCTGCGTTTTCTGTTTCTGTTATGACCTCTTCCTCTGCTCCGACTTCTACTTTCACTACTTGTAGAGCTACTGCTGCTACTGTCCCTGCTAGTACTTCCACTTGTGCTGCTGCTGCTGGAACTACTCCGACTGCTAGTGCTGCCAGTGCTGGAACTACTTCCACTACTAGTGCTGCTTGAAGTACTACTGCTACTACTGCTGCTGCTGCTGCGACTATGACTCTTAGCAGCTTTGTTCCCTGCCCTACCCCTGCTTCTACTTCTAGTCTTATTTTTTATTTCTGCACTCAGTGCCTGATTCTGCTCTGCCTGTGCCTCGACCTTTACAGACACCACAGCATTTTCATCTTTGTCTGCCTGGGGCTCTGTATCCTGAACAGACTGAGATAACTGAGGTGACTGTGGTGGTGGCACAGACTGTGGGTGAGATAAGGCCTCAGCCATGGGTTCTGGCTGAGCTTCAGATGCCCGCTCCTGTTTTTCTTCGGGTTCGGCTTCAGTTTCTGTTTTGATAACTTTCTCCTTTTCAGGAGAAGGAATATCACACGCTTTTTCTGGCTGAGCATCACATTCCATTTCTGGTTCCACTTCTTTGCCATTCTCATTATCTACAGGTTCTACGCTATCTGCCTCATTCACTTCAGCCATATCCTGCTCATTATCCACTGGCTGAATATTTTCATTTTCCTCTTTTACAACTGTGACCTCTTCGTGCTGACCATCCTGCTGCTTGTCATTCTCCCTCACCTCAGCAGCCTCTTCTACTTTAATCTCTATTTCATGTTTCTGTTCTTCCTCTTCCTGTTCTTTCTCTGCATCACTATGCCCTGAACCTATTTTTCCCTTCTCCTCCCCTACCTCTTCCATTTCTACATCATTGTGCTGATTACCTGTCTCCAACTCTTCCACCTGCTGAACCACCTTACCCTCTTCCTGCTCCTTGTTCTGTTCTTCCTTCTTTTCTTCATTCTGCACCTCCTGCTGTTCTTTTTCCTTCATAGATTGTCTTCTGGGCCTGGCCTCCATTTTGTTAATCTGCTCTGCAAATTCATTGCGCCTGCTTTCAAAGATTGCTAGGGAATAAAATGCACCAACAACAGTTTCAGACAGGTAGCTACAGAAACTGAAGACTATTTTCTCCTTAATTATAAGCTAATAAGTGATCAAGATGTTTTAAGAACTTCATCCTTATTCACTCTGAAGTAGTGAGCCATTTATGCATAATGAAATGGATTGCAGGTTAAATTAAAATAAGTAGGATAAACAGCTCCGCTGAGTGTCAGAACAGTAAAATCCTAGACCTAAGCTAGGAGTACTTTTGACTTCACTAGAATCAATCCAACCATCAATATATCAAAACTGTACCTAAATTCCTTGGTATTTAGGAATAATAACTGTATTTATACATAAGGCAAACAAAGGAACTAAAAATCAGTGGAAAGCAGATTAGGTATTAAAAAAAGTTTTAATAATATAAGCTATTCAGACAGGCAATTCAGCTTCCATTATTCCCCACCCCAGGCAATGAAGAAAACTTCCTTAAGGAAAAGATAAATTCAATTTAATCAAATGAACAGCAGGACTACCATCACCTGCAGTACTTTAAATTGTTTTCCAAAAGGAAAACGTAATCATCCTGTGAAACAGATACATGAACACACAAGGAAATAAAGCGTCAAAGTTCTAGTGCTATGCTTTAAGGAAGAGTTTCACAACTCCTAAAACGAAACAAACAAGAAAACCCTGCATATTCTTCTGTTTCCAAACTGCAGAATAGGCCTTTCTGAAAATGAAGTTGTTGCCTCAGCATACATTTGAGTACTAAACTTAAAATAAAGAACATTTTAAAAACATTCTTCCAAGCTCACACATACACCTCTTGTTAATTAAAGCACAAAACTAAATCACTGAAGGAGTAACGTTTTTACTTTTGACAAACACCCACGCGAGAACACAGTTTGTTCTAACCATGAAATTTCTGTGTCTAAGCAGAAAGACTTAAATTTGTAGGACAGACACCAAGGGGAGGCAAGAACAAAAACAGTCACGTATCATAAACAACACTTACCATTCATCTTTTTCTGTGATTCTTCCATCAACTTTTGCGTAGCAGGACACATTCTGCCAGGTATGTAGAATAAGTGAGGTTTTGTCTTTGTTCTTATATATTTAATTATTTTTGCATTATGTTCATTCCATTCTTCTTGCTGAGAATTGAAAACAAAAATATCCCCTAAGATTCAGAAGAGTATATTTTTTACAACAGAAAGATTTGAGAGCAAAACTAAGGCTTACCAACTGAGCAAGCTCAACCTTTTGCTCCAGTAACCGCAGCTCCGTTTGTTTAGCACGCCTTTCTTCAAACAGTTCTCGTCTTTCATTTTCAACTTGTTTTCTTTCTTCCTCTGCTTGTACTTCAAGTTTTTGTTCAATTTCTTGTCGTCTCTTTTGCTAAGATAAGGAAATATTCATCTTAGTATTTTTTTCCTAAATCAAGAAAGCATCCTGCTTTGGTACAACTAAAATAAGTTATTTATATTATTAAAGGCATTTCCAAAGAACAAATAATCTTTATCTACTTAATCTACTAAATTACAGGTAATGGAAGAAAAGAGTGCCAGTGCTTGCTGGTGCATAATTTTTGGAGGATTAACTGTAAAACTATGCACCCTGCTTTTCTATCATTCAATTTGGATTTGAATTTTCAACACAAGCTCTAACACTTTTTTCCAAATGGCAGGAAAAAAAAAAACAACAAAAAACAAAAAGCAATACATTTCAGGCACTTCAGCCAGAAGAAAAAACAACGATTTCTTCACAAGCAAATGAAGGGCTACAGGCTGAAGTTTATAAACAAGGAAACAAATCATATCGCAGATACTTTGGAGGACTGCCACCATCAATTAGATATGTCACTGTAATCCAAGAGTGCCCTATTTGCATAACCTTGTATTGCCATAAGCTCAGATTGCAATATAGTTGTTTAAGAATATATACGCACACGCACATATATAGTTTAGTGCTTGGACAAAAAAAATCTGTGTCCTAACTCCTTAGGATTCTACCTTGACTTAGAGTAAGGTTTTATATAAGTAGCAGCATATTCTCAGAAATATGTTGCAACGAATAGGAACCTCTCAGTCTTTCTTATGCAAACATACCGCGGACCATCTCTTGTAATCATTTCCTATTCTAAAGGCAAGAAGGCAGAGAACTTTTTGCCCAATACTGTTTAGATAAAACATTAGGATATCTAAATACTGAATCGCAAAGTAATCAATATCAACACTGCAATCTAGGTATGCTAAAACCACACAGAAGTGGTTATTAATTTAAAGAATTTGTATCTGCTTCTCGAGTGCTGGAAGTAGAATTCTCCATGAACATTTAAACATTGTTTATAATCTACAAGTAAATATTATTTTTAATTGAATAACCCATCTTGGACAACAGTAAGAGGCACTATAGCCTCCACTATTCAAAAGAGCATGCAAATTAAAAAAAAAGTTACCACCAACCTAGATGCAAGATATTGAAGTTACACTAAGCTACAAAATTTGCAATCCAATACAGTCACACACTTGTTCATTAAAACTAGGAATGCTCATTTTCTCTACTATAGGGCAAACAGCCACTTGTATTTAAACAGAAGACATGATAAAGCTCTACATTTCTGTATAATTCTACTTAAATTTCAGGAATTTTGAAACGTCCCAAGAAGTAATACTGATAAGAGAAGAGACTCTATTTTGAATTTTACATGTTTTGAAGATGAACTGAAATTAAAAAGCACACACAAATCATTGCCTTGCCACTTCTACAATGGTCAAAAAGCACCGCAGGTCATTAAATCACTACAGTCTCTTTCCTGCTTCCCCACCCCCAATTCAACTAAATCAAAGCAAACAAAAACCCATTTGTACTATTACCAATTTGCGACATCTGTAACCCACATCATGGAAATGTTCACTGCTATTTAAAGCAGTTTAATCACCCAATTTGGTTTTATTATTTACAGCTGAAAGATTTATAGAACTAAAAATAAGTACCCTCTCAGTAGCAACTGTGGACTCCTGCTTAAATTTTTGAAGAGTGCCCATCAACAAGCCAAATATACGTCGATTCCTGAGTAAAAACAAAAAGAAGTTTGAGATTCAGTTCAAGCACCAAGATTTTTGTTTGTATAAACAGTCAGAGAAACTTTTCCACCTCAGAGATGGTTATTTTTAAAGGCTCAGTACCACACAAGGCCACTAGCAATAGAAAACAAACCGACTGCCAGCAGTCGAGGATATAACTTACACCAAGATATCATGTTTTGCTTAAGAGTAAGACACAGCACCTATCTGTAAAACAGCACAGTTAGCATAGGGAGAATTAGGAGCCCTGCACATCAGAAAATAACGACACTAATACTAAAAAAAATTCAAAAGGAGGTCATGGAAGAAAAGACTGAGTAAAGTAACTACAGAGTGAGATTTCAAAAAGGCACTGAATTGGAAGGTTGTTAAGTTGTCTGAAGAATATCCCCATGCCACTGAGGGGGATTAAGTAGTAACATAGCCACAGAGGAGTGAAAGACTATCTGTCACAATCTAACTAACAATATCTTATATAATAAGACACTGCACACTGGAATTCTTTTTATGTAATTAAGGGTGCTTGAAGAAATTTATGTAAACAAAACTCCTCAAGGAATTCCCTTCTTCTGAACAAACTTCCTGAACTTCACCTTCACTTTCTTCTCATTTAATACCAAATTAAGCCTTTATAGCAAGAAACTGACTTTCTTACTTGCCTTGAACTTTCACCTAATTAGAAGAAAGAAGACTACCCTTCTCACTCAGTACTCCAAGGCTCTATTCCAGTGGCAATAACCTGGCACGCAGAGATAAAACTACTTGTTCATGAAACAGCAAAAATAGCAATAGGTAAAGGGCTGAAAGCTAAGGATTACCTTACCAAGAGTATCTGTATACAAATGGCAACCCAGAAAACCCTGAGCAAAGCCCACAGCTGAATGGATGCTGTCTTCCTGAAGGGCCTCTTTCTAATATGAGTCACATGCAGATCAACACTGTTTCTCATCTCCCCAGAACACAACTCAAATGCAAAATGCTAAAACTATAATTCCAAACAGACAAACTTTTTGTGCCAGAAGCCCTATAAAAGTCCACCACCATTCCTTCTGTAAGGAAAGAGTCAGGAGCACATGATGGAAGCAAAGCAGCGTTAGTGACATTGCAACTGCAAAAGAAAACCAAGCAAAGTCTTTTTGTTCTAATTGATCTTTGTTCCTCATCAAAGAAGTGCAAAATAGTTCACTATTTCAGCTCTGATTCTACTTGAAGCGTAAGTGATTATGACACCAGGTAGGCTGCTGACTGGAGAGTCCAAGAGGCTGGATACTGCTGCAAAGCTGCTTTTCCAACACCTCTTCTCAAAATAAGTGCATCTTAACAAGAACTTTAGTGAGCTACTCTAACACACACACATGCACATTAAGATAAAGGAGATATAAACACTAAGTACTTAAAAAGGCCAAAGAAATGTCAAATTGTATGTACAACAAGCCTGAAAGTAGTAAGAATAAAGAAACCCACGAAGGAGCTACTCTGCAAAAAAGAAAACTGCACACTCAAAACTTTTTTTTCAGTCAACAGAATAGGTGAGAGTAGTAAGAATCACCTGTGCTGTCTTTGACAACTGCTCTTTCAAGATGTATCTTTACTAGCTATAAAGGTATGTCAGGAAGAACTGGTTACTTCCAAGATACCTTGACACAATCTTCTATATCACAAAGCACAACAGAATGGATGTCCCTGTATTCACATTCTGGGTTTATTTCCTATTTTAACAGTCCAAAATGTTAAGTAACCAATTAATTTGTCCTACTTAAAGATGACATGTTATAATAACAATCTTACTGTTGTAGATGGCTTGAGAAGCAGAATCCCTGTCAGCTATGTTACGTGGATGATTTGATGTTACTACTGTAAATATTTTGAGAGAATATTTATCTAAACCAAATCTACACTATTCTGGTGCATCTTCAAAACCATCTGATACATAACAGCATCTGTATAACGCCTTTTAAAACCTAAAGTTACCTCCTAAGGTAGGACTCTGAAGAATCACATAAATGCATGAAGAGACTGCTGCATACCTTTGTTTTCCCTTCTCATCCATATTTTGATCTTGTATAAGGTCTCGACGTGTTCGCTCTTTGGAGGTAGCAACAACAGAAGATGGTAATGCTGGCTACAACAGAAAAATACAAACTTCTTAGCTCACATAAATGTTTGCCCTTTTCCTACACAGCTCTCTTTGTCGTGTATTACCTTTTTAATATCATCATCCTCTCCGTCACTTTCTTGGCGTGATTCTCTTCTCGTCCGACGCTCTCCACCCAGCCTGAGGAATAAAAAGCATTACTGGCCACTGGAGAACATTTGTTAACAACAGCATCTATACGTTTCAGCATATATAGTCAGCAGAACCAATAATTCCACTAAAACTATTGAACAGAACAGTGAGAAGAGATAAATAGTGCTTTTACAGCACTGTCTAAAAAAATATTGTAGGAAAAACTGTTCAAAAAAATTTTAAAGTAGCAGGTGAGAAAAGTGATTTAAATTTTAATGTAATTTCAGTAGTAAAGTAAAAATGAAGAACCCATGTTCCTGCCCTATTTGACTTTCTAGCGCAGTTACGGATTTTGTTTCCTGTTTGGGCTTTTCTTTTTTCAGAATATCTAAAATGTTTATTTATGTAAGAGAAATATGAGTTAGATTTAAATGCATCAAGACACAGAGGACAATATGATTTTCTCAAATTCAAAATGCTATTGAGGTTATCCCCGGCAAATACCTAGAAAACAGTTAAGGACAGACAAAGCATTTAGCTGGGACCTGAGCCCTTGGATAACCTCAGGTTTTTTAACAAAGAAAGCTAGGCAATGTATTAAATGAAAGTTACTTTCAGCTTTTGATCTCAGCTTTGTGGCATAGCAGTTTACTATCAGTAAAGATATTTCACAGTATTCATTTTGTAGAACTCAGAAATTCAAAACCAAGTGTTGCTTTTGTGAAGATTTAGCAACTGCATGTAAGTGCTCAGAAAATGCAGCTCACTATAACCAAAGCCACATCTGATGGATCTGCATCCAGTTGTGAAGGCCTGAAATCTCTGTATATACTGCCACACAGTAGGCATTACATTTAATGAAAGGGAAATCCCAGTCACAATTTGTGTCTATTGTTAAGCAAGTCTGGGCTGGTATGCAAAATTTAATACAGCAGACTGCAATGAGTTTTCCGCTTTACTTAATGTAAGTTTTTAAATCAAGATTTTAGAATTTGGCATCTAACACTGTAACTATACTCAGAAAACTGACCAACTCACTACAGCCTGCAACAAAAAAGCCCAGAAAGTTAAAAGAGGAGTTATCTGCAGAAAGAATGGACAAGGAACAAGAAATACCCCCCCACTGCACTGGTGCAAGTACAAAAATGAGAAGTGCTCTTCATTATAGCGAGTGTAAGATTTCAACACCTTTGAGTTTTCTACCCATCATAAATATACAAAGTTATTTAATTCCCTATACAGTTCTCTCCACAGTGATTCCAGAGGCCACATAAGCCCTTGAATCCAGCAGAGAGAAAGAATTATACATTTAAGTGTCTCCACTCTGCAAGAACCTTAGTATTGATTTTATCTTTATATTATTGCTATAGTCTTCACATTACTCTGATAATCTTTAAGCTACTATAGGATTTAGAAAAGAGATTCCAGTGCAATCAACTCCAAAAACATTTCTCACAAGTCATGAATAAATCTCCGAAGAAGACAGAGAAGGTCATCATTTACTAAATTACTGCATCTAAGTATTTGGAATGCACTGTTATAAACTATCATTCTGAAAAAGCAAGGTCTCTACATGCATTTTTCTACCCACCTACTGGATGCCCCTTCAAGATCCCTCTGTTTGGCTGGGGGTCCTCCTCCGCTATCCGAGAATCCACGCCTAAAAGGAAACCACTTGTGATCTCAGACATATGACGCATATTACTCAATTCTGTAATCATTTGACTGTTGCTACATTAATAAAGTATTTAAATGCACTGTTTGCGAATCAACCCATTTAAACTTATTCAGATGAGCTGCTATCCTCAAACGAGCTACCTCATTACGTTCAAAAAGTTTTTTGCAGAAGTTTTTAAAGTGTTAAGGCCTCAGCAGCAATTTGGCATTGAAATTTAACAAAAGAAAAGAAATGTACTCAGTAATTTCATCTTATCTGAGTACAAGTCTTTCCTTGATTCTGGCTCTACCACAGAGATGGGAAGTAAAAGAAGGTAGAAAAGATAAATTCACAAAGGAAGTTGCCTACATGAGTGTTGGGAATCCTGGAGAGTTCCATTCTTTCTATTCTCCCTAGAAATACTACCAGTTTCTTAATCACCAAGACAGTGATTTTGCACCACTTCAAAGCAAGGTGGCCCACCTCACCAGAGAGCGCCTCCCCTTCATTCTGAAGATCCTCCTTCACTTTAAGGCTAACGGCTGGAAGCGCTAAGGAAAGCCACCCCGTATCAAACCAGGCACCGCCGGCTATCGAACCCCAGCTGCCCTTGCAGGCCTCCCACTCGACTGCGTTGTTACAACAGCAGCTCCCAATGCCTTACAGCGAGCACAGGGATCAAACCAAGAACGCAGAACACGCAAAGACAGCAACCCGGCGCCACAAGAGAAAAGCAGAGCCGCGGTTCCTTACCTCAGCAGTAAGCTCCCTCGCCCCCTACCTCCACCAGGGCCTGAGAGGGCCAGCAGTCTGTTCTGAGGGGGCCTGCGGAAGACAGCACAGCGCTCAGCGGCACCGCCCGGGCCCCTCGCAATGTTCCCGCGGCGCTGCCTCAGGCGCGAGGCCCGCAGCCATCGCCGTCTCCCCACCCCCCATCCCAGCGGGGACGCCGCCGACCGGCCCGGGGCCGCGCCGGAGATGCGGGGACGGCCTCCTCGAGACGACCCCGCTAAGCCGCCCCTCACCTCACATCGTTGGGGTCCCGGCCCGTGAGCTTGCGGATGTTCTCATCCACGTGCTTGAGGCTTTCCTTGGCCTTCTCCAGCTGCTCCTGCAGCGCACGCACCGCCACCGCCATACCGCCCGCCGCGCGGCCTAGCCGGGCCCAGCGCAAGGCACCGCTGGGTAACGGCGGGAGAGGCTCCGCCCGACAGCCGCCGCTCGGCTCCGCGAGGGACTGGACGGCGCAGCCAATAGCCCCTCGGCGGACGCCGCCGACTGCCAATAGGCGGGCTTGAAGCGAAAGGGTACGCCCTCCGGGAAAGATTCTCTGCACTCACTCGCCAATCACGAAGCTCAGAGACAGACTGACATTCTTTTTAACCAATTACCGAGAGCGGCCGCTTGCCAGCTCTGCGAATCATAAATCGGGAGGTCTAGAGCGACGTCTCTTTTAGCTAACGAAAAGTTACTTCGTCACTTTCCTGTGGTGGGAGCCAATCACCTTCACGCTACCACAGCCTCTGTGCCGGACGAGCCAATTAGGCGGGGCGTTACTGCGGGCTGCCGCGTTGGACGCTCCCGCGCGGCGCAACGTGAACTTCTGTAACGGGCTCTCGCGCGGAGCGGCGTGGGATGGGTGTTGCGGGCTCTGGGCTGTAGTTCTCCCCCAGCTGCCCGCCGGGACGCTGCTCTAACGGAACACGGGTGCCGTTTTTGCTGGGGCGCCTCGGGCTGCATCCCGCGCCCCGCTGGTTGCCATCTTAGAGGCAGGAAATGGAGGATGAATAGAAAGTGACATTTGACTAATTAAAAAAAAAAACAACAAAAAACACAAAAGCGATCTTTCCTCTCTCATACACGCCCCGAGATAAGCTGGCTTCTCCCCCTGCTCGGCTCTTCACTTCGCCTCGCCCAGCCCCGGCGCGGCAGCCCAGAGCCCTCCCGCTCCCGGAAGGGGCGGTGCAGCGGCTCCCGGCTCCCGACGGCGGGCCGTTGCCGTTGCCGTGACGGCGGGGGAGTGGGGACGCCCGCAGTGGAGCGGACATGGCGGACGAGGCGCTGTTCCTGCTGCTGCACAACGAGATGGTGGCGGGGCTGTACCGAGCCGCCGAGCAGGGCGAAGGGGTGAGTGGGGCCGGTGTCGCCCCCGAGGCCGTCCGGCGGCGGCCGGGCCAGAGGCTGAGGCGGCGGCTGCCCTTGTGTCTTGCAGGAGAACGGCCGCTGCACCACCAAGCTGGAGAGCATGGGCTTCCGCGTCGGGCAGGGGCTGATCGAGAGGTGGGTGTGAAGGGTAGTTCTGCAATTGGCTACCGCGAGATTTCCCCTTCCTAAGGGCCTCTCAGCCCTTGGATCTTCCGTCTCCCGGTGCCTCGCTGCGCAGTCTCGGGTTGTGTGGAGAATCCCGAGCTCCCAATGTCACGTTATCATAGAATCACTAAAGTTGGAAAGGACCATGAAGAGCATCCAGTCCAACCATCAGCCCAGTAACCATGCCCCTCTGTGCCACATCCACACGGTTCTTGAACACTTCCAGGGATGCTGATTCTCCCACCTCCCTGGACAGCCCGTTCCAATGCACTACCACTATGTAGGTTAGTTGTTTTTCCTAATATCCAGCCTGAACCTCCCCTGGCATAACTTAAAGCCATCACCTCTCATCCTGAATCGCTGTTACCTGAGACAAGAGTTGATCAAAGACCATCAGGGAGAATACAGGGGGAGAACTGTGAAGAAGGAAGGCACTTTTCAGAAGTGAAGTTTGGTGTGTTTGTTCCTACGTGTTTGGCTTTTTTTTTGGTTGATATTTTCAATATTCGAAGGAGCCCTTCCAAACAGTACTATATATGAGAGCTCTATGTTAAGATATCTTTATGTACTTCAGCTGTCTTTGATGATCGTATAGTTGAAACTCATTTATTCTTACCATAGTGCTGCAAATATTAAGATAAAACTATGTTACTCAACTTATATACATGGTGAAAGCTGAGTGTTGCTAGCATGATAGCTGGAACATTGATCTCTGTAACGTTCTCAAAAGTCATGTTGTACAGTACCATTTTTTTGGTATTATTTTGTATTTTTCAGCTTAATTAGTCAAGTTGTTGCATATACATTTGTTATTGACATATTTCTCACTTGTCTTTTAGGTTTACAAAAGATACAGCCAGGTTCAAGGATGAATTAGATATTATGAAGTTCATTTGCAAAGATTTTTGGACAACTGTATTCAAAAAACAAATAGACAACCTAAGGACTAATCATCAGGTACTAATGCTCTAGAATACAATTTAAGTTAGAAAATCAGTAACACTATTTTGTGTTATATGTGGATTTTTTTGTTTGTCTTCATTTAGGATATATTACCTGGGAAGAAACCCAGAAAGAATGTTCTTAGTTTTTGTTTTTTTTAAAAAAAGCAGTTTTTAGAAGTCCGTGTTGGCGCAGATTTTGAGAATAGAATTTAGTAACTGCTTATGATGTATTTCTTGCCACCCTCTTTGAAAAGACTAAATGTTTTCAATTTCATACGCAGTGTTGTGGAATTACAAACTGACAGGACAGTAATGCTTACAGTTTATTAAGACTCACACAGGAACTTTTTCATGAATCTCAATGTATTTTAGTAGAAAACTAGTGTGAGAAATTACATTGCTGCCTTAAAATTTATTTAAATAGAATGTTTGTCTTGAAGTCATTTTTTTATTTGGAAAAAGATTTACAGTTTTCAGCAGTCAAGACACTTAGTTGCACCCTACTGAACATAATTCTATACGAAACAGCTGAAAAACTTCCTAAAGTTTGCTTGTTGATGATGTTGCTTGGTAGAATTCTGATTACATTTCATTAGAAACTCAATTAAAAGCTTTTTTTTTTTTTTTTTTAAACAGGGTATTTATGTTCTTCAAGACAACAAATTTCGACTCTTGACACAAATGTCTGCAGGAAAGCAGTATTTAGAACATGCACCAAAGGTACCCTTCTTGGGATCTATGAATTTGATTGGAATCATCTTGGTCTATTAATAATAACTTGAAATTTTGTAGTTGAATGGACACAAACCCACCAAAAGGGAAGCTAAAATTTAGTCTCCAAAAACTGATTTTCAGAAATGCACCTTGTTTGAGAACAGTTTATTTGGTCTGTGTTTCAAGAAACAGTCATAGTGATTTTTGAAATGTTGTTACACTTCAGCTACTTGATGGTGGGAGCTGTACTGACTGCAAGTGGAAAATCATTGAGCTGATGTATTTTGTGTGCAGTTCAGGAAGAAACTTCTGCCACTGTCACAGTACACTGATGAACAATAACAAAACCTCCATAGTTTTACATTGTCAAAGTGATAAGTCTTCAGTTCTTCAGTATTTTGCAACAGGCTTCACCCTTGAAACTTCTTTAAAATGTAACTTTATGTTTAGTATTTAGCATTTACCTGTGGACTAATCAGAGGGGGCCTATCGAATTTGGGAATAAAGAGTATTGTAACAGCTGAAGTTTCATCAATGCCTGCATGTAAGTACTTCTCAAGGATACTCCTCTATTAGCTCATTTGATAACTTTAGTCACCAACTTCACTGTGCTTTACTGTTATAAAATACTGACAGTGAACCTCCATGACATTAAAGTGGAAAGCTACATTAAAAACTTGTATTTCCATTTGGAGGCATCAGATGCAAAAGGGTGTACATCCAGAACTCCACTGCAGTAATTGAAGATAAAAATGGCTATTTATGTGCTCTTTGTTTATAGAAGTCAGTAAAAAAGGTAGTAAGTGAAGGCCATTGTAACTACATAAGCTGATTAAGATGGAGCTAAATATTTCCATGAGCTTTGAACAAGAAAACTGCTGTAATGTGGGCCAACGATCAACTAAAAAAAAGGTGAATGTGTTCCATTGGAGTTAGATTTAAATGCTAAATTTAAATCGTGGCTAGATTCTCACAATTAAACCATACGATTTCTAAGGAATGTTTCAATGTCTTAACAAAAAAATGTCTTAAAAAGAAAGTAACTACTTGGAGTAATAAATCTGAAGTTGATGCTTTGATCTGACTTTGCATTCTCTTTGCAGGTAAATTCCAGGTGATGATACAGAAAATGTAGAGCATGTTCAAATCCGGGTATCTACCTTAAAAATCCTCTGTCTATGGTTTTGGTATTTTGGTTTGGCTTTGTATGTAGCGTGTAAATTATAGCACTGTGCAGCACAATTCCAAGGTATATAATAAATATTTGTTAAAATAATGCTGTTCTTGTATCTTGGTATGAAATTAATTCCGTACCAAGGTATTAATGTCTGTCATGGTAAAACTGTCCTCTCAAAAGTTTCCAACAAAAGATTTATAGTACTAAATCAAACAATAGGCAGATTTTAAGAACAGAGTAAAGTCACAATGAAGACTCAGTTGGTATAATAAACAAATGTGTTTTGTGTCACCTAAGAAATGAGGCAGCAACTTTCCATTATTCTGAGGAAACAATTATTGCATAAATCAGCAGTCTTAATTAACAGCATTCAGTGGAATATAGAAATGATATGAGCGGATAAAGATAACTTATTTCTACAAAAATAAAGGTATATCCTATGCCTCTAAAATTAATGGTTGTTTGTTTTTGCATCAGAAGAATTGTACAGCTAAGGACATCTACAACCAGCAAAGGCAATTTGCTTTAGTTTATTATGCATAAATTCAGTGTTAGTTTTTTTTTTGTTTAATTGCTAGCTAAACTCAGTTCTGTAATGAGTGTGTGCAGCAAGATGATTAGGTCAGCAAGAAGCTATATAGACATCAGCAAGACCCTAGAGGAGATTGGGGGTTGCTGGATACTACCTGTAACAACATTTGTGTAACAATATGTATCTTGCTTTTGGTAAGCATGAAAAACATCTCGTTTAAACTTGTAACAAGTTTTACTGCAAGACTTTTCTATTGGCAGGGTCAAGTCTTACACTTTCAGAAATGTGAGAACGTCCTGTGATTGCAACTCAGTTTCTACTTTGAGACCAGCAAATAACTGGCTAGATGTAAAAAATAATGCACTAGAACAACATTTTTGTCTGTTTTAACCATCTTGTGTTGGAATAAATGTTTGTTGTCCAAGTGCATGGACAACTTTTATCTCCTAGAGTAGATAAAAGTAACCATGGTGCTTGGAGCTCTGTAGGGATCAGATGTATGACTCAAAACACTGAGCACTTACACTGGTAGGTTACAGGAAGGTTGTGGTGGTTGTCCACCTGCACAATTCAAGCTTCTCTGAAATTGTAAGGTTAGAGAATTAGCTGATCACTATTTTTCTTGAGTGCATTTTGTGGGTGCTTCAGTTGCCAACTCATGCTGTTTTTTAGATGCTGTTATTAAAGGGACTGACTTGCACTGCACCTCACAGATGGACACTTCAGTGACGCCCACACAACTTGGTAGGCCATTTTGTAATTTCCTTCTCTAAAATTAAAACTGGAGTAGTTTATTTCATTTTCACTTGACAGTTAAAATTACTGTTCCACATAAAGAAGTGCTAATAATTCTAAGTTACACTATGGGCTTAATCATTAACTCATGCTTAATGATATGTCTTTTTTAAATAGTGAGGAATTGACATCTGCTTCCTGTACAGTGTGAAATTCAATATTGTCTATCAGTCTGCTGTTACCAGCAGAAATCAGAGTTCCTTTAAACTGGATTTTCAACTGCTGAAGATAACTAAAACCCAATAGAATCACCTACATACAAAGCAGACACCAATATTCTTGGCAAAGCACTCCCTGTTCAATATGTTCAATCAAATATGTGAGCTAACATATTTGTCAAGATATTATACAGAAAATAAATTTCCCCTTTTTATTTAATAAATGCTTCTGTTAAAGAGTACTGAATACAGCTGTGCCTTTTCCCCTGGTTTCTGCCACTGTTTACTATAAAGTAGCAAATATTATTACTCAGGAAATCTATGCACTACCTCCTTTTATGTTTTGGTAAGATAATTGTTTCAGTAATTCACTGGCTATGGTTGTACTGTTTAGCAGTATTTAAGCTCAGGAACTATTTCCTGAAAAAACACTGGATCCCAGTTGTGTAGGCTTCTGAAGTAAGGGAGTTGTTAAGTACTATGAAAAATGAGAAAAGCCACAATGTTTAAGAACACTTTAAAGGACATTTTAGTTTTATTAAAAAAAAGACCTCAAGGGTTGTGTATTAGATAAGGAACAGTCATCTGTGACATCTCCTTAAACTTGGAAGTCTTTACCTAATGGCAGCATCCGCAGGATTACTCCGATGGTAAAAATTTATAATGAAGAATCTATTACACTAAGACAGTTGCTTGAGAGATAATGACAGAATTCATGGACCATTTTATAATGAGGATACTGGAGAGTAATACCTTCATGCTAAAGATCAGCTTAAGTTATTCACAGCTGTCCCAAATGAATTATGTTGAGGGTGCTCTGAAGAAGTCGTATTGTACTTTACAGAAAGACACTGCACGCTTCAGACCTGTACACTGTTTGTACTATGGCAACAGAAAGTGGTTCTCTCAGAAAAGTCTAGGAGGGTTCATCAGCTAAATCACGTTGATCAAAGTATCTAGGGGAGAGAAGTGGAATACAGTAAGAAAACTAATGCAACACACTCCTTTGCTCTGAGTTGTTAGACCATTTGCTTTCCAGGTTTAATTTAGTATTTCTATCATATTTATAGCTTCATGTTTGAGGGGGTTCACCAGAGAAAACCAATGTGTTTCCTTTGTTTTAGCCTTAGGTTTGTCTTAAGTCCTGGTAACTAAGTATGTCTGCTACATATATCCAGACTACTTGGATTGACTTTCACTTTAAAGGAATCTATATCAGCACAAGGATAATCACACTTATTCTGGACATACTCTGCTATTTTATATCTGTAGTTTGCATTACCTGCTAACTAAGCAGATTAACAGGTTCAGAGCTGAAACTTGCTCTTCATTCTTGTTCTCCTGAAAGAGAAACAAATCCCAGAACAGTTTTTCTGTTAACCATATCCACTAGAAAAAAGTTACCTGCCATGTTACATGTTGTAGTCTTCCTCTCATTCTCCCGCAGACTTCAAATGTAAAAAAAATAACTTATCAAGAATTTAAGAGCTGAAAAGTCATTTTCGTGATAATTTATGAAGTTGAAACAGTCCTTTGCACAATGTTAAATTAAATCTTACCTCTAGTACTCTCACTTCTGAGCACCGCCTTGCCAGCTGTCGAATAAGGGAGTGAGCTTCAGGTAACAAAGGTTTTTCAAGGCATGCTAACAGAGCATAAAACCATCTACCCTGTGTGGATTGAAATAGTGAGTTTTTAATTATGGGCACTTCTTTGAAATTTTAAGAATGTAAGAAAAACATGTTACATGTAGTAGGCCTTGAGCACAGGTCTCATAGCAAAATTTCATTTAAGTGCCATTGCCAGAATGGAAAAATTTGATGGGCCAGATTAGAGAATTTACAGGCATAGAATTTTATGCCTGTAAATAAGCTTCTTGTGAGCATGCTCCTCGATTTCCTGCCTTTTTTTTTTTTTAAAGTTTCTTCTACTAATCTAAGGGAAGCACTATTCGAGCAATATCTAAAGAATATTACATAATTATTATTTTTTAACTTCATAAACCATTGAAAAATATTCTAAATAATGAATATATTAAGTCAGATCTTTGTGGAAGTAATGCTGTTACATCAGCCTTGGGATTTACCCCACTGCAAAAACACGTCCTTTGTTTTTTACTTACTGAACATTGTAATATTATAAACATCACTTTTGCTACCAGTCTAACTTATTAATTCCAGTGCCTAGTATCTTTCATGATGGGATTTAACTGAACAGTGTGCACATCCTCTGCAGCATATTGGTCACTAAAAGGTCAGAACAGAAAAGGCTTTTAAGCAACTCAAAAAAACCAAGAAGCTGTATTTAGTATTGTGGAAGTAAGTTTTCATTACTCATTTATTTTGTGGTACATAGCTAGTTAATCTAGCTGTGGCCTAACTTCATGCTAATGTACTCCATCAGTCTCAATTTTATACCAGATTGGATCTGTTTCCACACTAACATAGATCAGATAGTCAGTGCTGCACATGAAAAGATTAAATGTATCTCTTTTAGCAGAATACCATGCATGTCCAAACTAAAACAGATATGTTGGCAAATACAGCCTGTAGCTCACTGACTTCAAAGCTTCTGTACTCTGGCTCTCTTCTCTCTCCAGCACTCTTCCGACCTCGCAGATTAAGTTATTGTGGACAGCAAATGAAATGGAGGAGTTTAAACAGTACCTGAAAGATCTCTATCTGTTGTTTTGTAATTACCCTTTCAAAAAGTTCTGTGTATGTTCCAATCTAGCATCTACTCAGGTGATTTTTGAGAACTGAATACAGTACATGTATCTAGAGAACTAGTTGCAAACTAAAATAATTTCACAGAAAACAGGGCATAATGTACCCCTTATTTGATGTGCTCACATGCAAGTAGTTAGAAAAAAAATTACCAGTTCTGGAGTAAATTTTCTCTCTCCAAACCAGCTTATCAGGTATTCTAAGACACTGGTTACTGTGGCCTTCAAAAGAGAAACAAAGACACAATGCAGTATCTGCAAAGTTTTGTTTTGCTGTCCCTCTACCCAAAGGATTACAATACATGAAAAGCAAACATGATTTTTGTCTTTAAATATGGACATGTTTCCACTCAACTGTACTTCTATATGGCATTTAGTTCAGGTGGAGATTACATGTAAGTGTAAAGTACATGCTAAAGCATATCATGGAAAAAAAGCTTTTTAAAAAACTAAGAGCTTTATATAAAGCAACTTTCTGTGTTAACAAGATGCTACAGATAGATAACAAAAAAAGACATCATACTGACTATTTCTATATAAGAATGACCAGTGAGAAATGTAGTAAACATTGTTCTTGTTAGTCTTGCAATGCAAGTTGAAGGACTGCGCTTAAAAGACTTAAAATGATAACTTACTGTAAGCCCCTAAAAGAGGCACTCAAACATTAGAATGTTCTATAAAGAAATTATGAGGAGAAAATATGCTAACATTTAGTTACCGTAAATGTTTGCTGGTATAACTGTTTGTAGTTAAAGGTGAGAACGTTTTTTCCTTGTAAGTGTACATTGAATAGCAGTTGGAATAAACAATCACCTTAGCACAGAAAAATAGGTAAGACTTATGCAACTGATGGAACACAGGAAGTACCAGCTTTTGCTGGTACTTCACTATGCTGTCCTAAGACGTAGGCTTAAGATGTAGGCTTACCTGATTCATTCTGCTTACAATACTTAGCAAAGGAGGAAAGCCAACCTAGAAAAAGTCAAGTTGGAAAACGCAGAAACATCACAAACACCTTTTTTTCTAAGTTAGAACTTACTAACATTTGATCAGAACATCTGTAATACAACGAGAAAACTGTAATTATTTTGAATTCTGTTCCGAGCTTTGACATCTATTAAAAACAACAAAACAATATTCAAGTAACTTCAAGATAAGGTCTAGCCAAATTTGGTATCAAATAGCATTGCCTTTGTTTTTACTTGTAAAACAGGGGTGTTTTTTTTTTTTTTTTTTTTTTTAAAAAAAGCTGCAGTGAAGGGCATTTTTATAGAGCAGCATGTACAAGGACAGGAAGCACCTTCACAAAACACTGAACCAGACTATGGGTGAAATTCTCCATTCTGTTCCAGCAGTGAATTAGTGTGTTCTAGCTAGGAGCAGATGAGGGAACTTCCCCAATTTTTTGGCTGAACTAATAGACTTGTTCTCTGTTTCACTCAGTTTCAACTTAAAAGAGAAGAGAAATGGGTCTTACTGAGCTCACCAGACAGCTTGCTTCATATTAAGCGTAACGTGGTAATAAACAGTAGCATTGTTTCTGGCAGCTATTTGTGAAAATAACAGCTGAAGATTAGTCCTTTTATACTCACCTTTATGTAATCAACTCCTAGATTTTCATTATCAGATTCTGCATCTATTTCTGCATATACTCTTTCACCCAGGCAGAACTTCTTCCAACCTTCTTCATCCTCTAACTTGGGCTGAAATAAATAGAAATAAATGAAAAAACTGAAATATGGCTATCTTGAAGACAAAAAAAAACAAAACAGACATGATAGTTGAATTACTGCTGTAATTCAAGCAGTTGAATTACACTGTAAAGCAAGATTAACCACAAATTTAATGACTAGGAAAAACACATAACTGTTATGAATTCTACTCACCATGTTAACATTACTGTCCAAATCCTGCGACCGCCAGTGATTCCTGTGCTTGTTCAGGCTCTGAATAATTAAAGCCAAATCAGTTTTAACTTTACAGTTATTAGATCCTAGCCATAATCTTATCTTCTTAAAAAAGGAACTTCTGAAATCAGTAAAGACATTCCTGAGTACATATTCCTCTAGCCTCTTAGTATAAATATAACTGTTATTTATAGTGGGTTTTTGGAGATAATATTAAAGCCAAAGGAATTTTAAAGTCTACTGCATAAAGCTTTAAGTTTAAATAGTAAGTTTTACTAGTCTTAAAATCCTTCTTTATGCTTGCTGTAACAAGAAAAAAACAATTGGGTTTGGCAAAAAAGCAAACATAAGACCAATACCATGTTTCCAACAGTGCTCTGTATCTCTATACAGTGCCTATTGTGAAAGACAGCAGGCTTACTTCCCTAAAACATTTCTTTTGACAGGAATGCCACGTAAGACAAATTGGTCTCCATGACAATTTCCTATTGAAAGTATAAGCTTTTGTAATGGAAATATTTTTCCCTCTATATAATCAGTGAATATAAAGATGTTATAATTATGAAATAAACAAGAGAGTTTGGCTAAGCAGGTTATAATAACAAAAAGAGAATAGATAGAATGCTTACCCCGTCCTAAGCTTGCTGCAAAACTCCAGAGGAGGGATCTCCAGAAGAGATCCTTCCCTCTGGCAGTCAGCTCTTAAATAGGTCTAGGAGAGGTGGAGCCAGGCTCCACCTCTTTCAGCAGCACAGGTGAATTGCCTTCACCTGTGCTCCCGTGGCTGACTCATTGCTTGCCTCAGGTGGTCAATCAGATGTTCAGGCTATGATTCAGCAGTTCCCATACACCCTCATTCAATTTTTACTCTAACAGTAAAATTAACCACTAAAAAAAAAAAAAAAAGTGCTGCAATTAACGCTAGTTGATACATAATGTATTGACAAGTGACTTTTGATGCTCTTTTCCCTTAACTATCTCCACCTTCGCTGCTTTATCTTCCCCAAAAAATAGAGTAAATGAGCTCATACTAAGCTCAATACCACAGCAGCTTCAGTACAATTGATTATACTTCAGTGTATTCAGGTATTTTTACAATGCAATACCAGTACATTATAAGCATGCCTTCAGCAGTACTGGAGCTGTAAAATATCTTCATATGCACCCTGTTTGAATAGTGCACAGAGAGACACTGTTCAGCTCTGCATTTCTTTTCTGTAAAAGCAAGGTACAAGTGTGGTAGGAAAGTCTATGCTAACACTGCATCCGCACAAATCTATTTTAGCAAATCAGTATTTCTGACAATAATGGCTCCCACTAATACCCACAGGACCCTAAATGGACTGTGTTTTACATATATGAATCTCATGGTGGGTAGGAATTCACTTGTTCTATAGCTCTACAGAACAATGTAGAATACTGTTGGTTTTAGTGTCACTGTGTAAAATCAAAGTGATTTTTGTCCTTCCTCAAGTATTCTCTGTATCATTCAGTGTAAATACTGCCAGATATTTTTGCTTTATTTTTATTTAACATGACTCTCAGGAAGGAGATTTAAGAAGATTTCAGAAGTTTTAAAAGCCTCACAGTATTTTTTTTTATTATTATTTTTTTTTAAGAAATTCAAATAGTTAACTAGCAACATCTTATCAAAATGTTATGACTTTATGGTAGAAAAGATATGTTTGTCCCCCCTAAAGCACAGATGTACAAGTTAAAACACCCCCCCACTTCCCATCACACAAAGAATTTTCTACCTGACGAACAGATGAGAAATTGGCCACTTGCTGCTGCTGCCACTTGAGTGTTGGAGAATATCCTTCTGGAGCAGGCTGACATCCAGAAATCTAAGGAAATACTGGTAATAATTATAATGTATAAAAAGCTTTATAAAAATAATCCTTAAAGAACAAGAGAATTAGTAAATAACTACCAGCAGATAAAAATAGAAGTAGTCAATTTAAAAAAGGTAATTTCCTGACAACTAATTTAACAGTTGGTCTAGACAAAATTTCTCCTGCTTGATAGTGTACGTACACAAAGAAGGAAAATTCAATATGCAGCGTGTGCTGTTGAAGAACCTTTTAAGGTCATCTTTTTAGCACCTGTTCTGCCTTAACTTCCCTGTTAATAAAGGAGAATGCTCTTTCCTTAGCTTCGACAGGTGCTGTTAATAGTAGGAGTTCTTTTTGCTCAGATAGTAAGTTGGGGAAGACAGTAAAAAAAAAAAAATCTTTTAGGAAATTAACTGACAATTAAGTAGATATAACCTCTTCAGAGATTAGCATGAAAGAATTACAGTACAGAAAAATCTTTCTACAAATGTTTAAGAATGCTGTTATGAAGAAGTGAGACAAATGAATAGAACAGCCACAAGGTACATGGTCATGTCAATACTAGAAGCTTTAGCATAGCAATCTAACAGGGAGATTATACAGTTTTCATGGAAGAAAGACAAAATTGGGCACTTGAAATATTTGGAAGTAAATTAAAAAAAAAAAGCAATGTGACAACAGAAAAATCCACTTGTAAGTGGAAATCCCAATAAGAGGTTCCACCAGGAAGTGAAGAAATGGTGCTGGCATTTAATCTTACGTTAGCTATACTTACTGCTCTTACTGACTTATACAAGATATATTTTTGAATCTAGATACAGATATTGCTTTCTTCTAAAGCTTATGTACGTTTTATGATAGACTTGTAAAATTTAGCTCAGCATTTGATTCCTTCAGGCAGAAAAAGTCTGCTGTGTGTCAGTTAGTAGGGGTATGACTGATTTAAACTGATCAGCTACAAAGACTGCTTATTATCCAGAAATTCAACGGGCATTTCTTCAAACCCTGAAGTTTCATTTATTTCATTAAGCGCTTTAAGATCCAGCAAACTGCTGTTTTAGTTATGCTCACGACTCCCCCATCTTTCCTGCTGCTTGTTTCTTAAAGCAAAAGGCATAAAGCAGCCCAAACTTACTGCAATGTTTACCGTCTGCTTCTTTCTTAGTTTCTTGGGGTCTATTTGTGCCACGACCACATCTGGGCATCGCGCTGCTTCAATCCTACAAAACAAAATCAAACTGCTGTATTGCAATGGGCGGTTATAGGCTGAATACGGCACCTGCGGAAATCTTCACTTAAGCAAAAAACAATTGATTCTGCAGGCAATTCTTACAGAAAGTCTGACTTCAGAATTACCAAGTATTCCCTCTTCATACAAGTGCACCGGCGCCCTTGAAGCTCGTACGCTCCTAAGTTGCCTTGACAAGTGAGGCTGCGCATCCCAAAGCGACATCCTGGGACGCTACTGGCCACACGGAGCCCAAAACCGGACCGCCGTCTTCTTCGAACAGAGCTCCAGCACAGGGCGCGGGGCTCGCCGGGGAATAACGGGCCCCTCGGGCAAACGCAGCGAGAAACGCGCAGCCCCGACGGAGCCCGACCGGCCCGCCGCCAGCCCCCAGCCCGCCACTCACTGGACGCGCCTCAGGTACTCTTGCGGCGTCCGGGGCGGCACGGTGGGGTCGAAGTCGTCGGGTAGGTCATAGTCTCCAACAGGCAGCAGCCGCGGCATCAGCTCCTCCACAGTCGACTCCATCGCCCCGCCGGCCGCAGCGGCCAGCACGCCTGCTCTCGCGAGAGACGCGACCTCGCGCAGGCGGAGCGCCGCCGGCGCCGTGACCGGGCGTTACGGCCCTTGCGAGGGCTGTGGGCTGTTTCGCCGGGCGGTGGGGGTGGCCGTGATGCCGGGGAACTGGCCAAAGCGACAGCCCCATTCCTGAGCTGGACGGGAGCCCTGATAACCACATTTAGGCCCTACGTCATTCTCACGTACCTTAGCTTTTGCAAGTGGTTCTTCACAACTCACTCGTTGATAACACTGCCTATTCCTCCTGAGCACGGGCAGTAATAATGCTTATCCCTTCCTTGACACGTCTAGAGATCTGTGGTGAAAATTAATTGTCTAAAGTGCTATAAATCCAGGTGTAGAACTGGAAGTGTTTGGCTGAGATTTCATTTTGTTTCTGTATAGGTTTATCTAAATAGTAATGGACTGGATCCCAAATCAAAATCAAAGCAGCAGTAGCACTGAGCTGGGTTACTTCTCAGATAAAAAGCAGAGGGACGATGCTGTAATTGTTGAAATTGTGTAAATTGTCTCTTACCAAACTCCTGTATATTATTGTTTCTTAGTAGTTCTGAACAGCGTGCTAAATCAGTATGCTAAATGCAGCCCATACGGCAGAACAGTGTAACTCTAAATTGTTCTCGGGTTTGTTCTTTATTTTTCCATAAGACTGTATTTTAGCAGCTCCAAACAAACGTCAGCCCTAACTCCTCCTCTCTGCTGACTTTTGTTTGCTTTAAGGTGTTTCCAAATCCACCTACGTGTAACAAGGAGTCCGGATCTCACATCCTGGTTGAATGCGACAGCTGCAGCCATTGCTTGAAATAAGTCCTGCTAACCCAAAGCTGCAGTGATGCCTCTGGGAAGGCTGATCAACAGACAAAGCAAAAATGCTGGTGAGTAAAACTGTGAAAAGTTATCTTATAAAACTTTGGTAATATTCAGAAGTTTTTTTTTTTCTATTTGTCTGGAGTCAAGAACTATGAACAGAAAGAGATTCCAGAAATAAAATGTATTTTCTCTACTGGGACATGTTTTTCTGGAACTTTTGATTTATACAGTTTAAGCCAAATAACTTTTAAAAATGATTGCAGGTAGTCTTCCAGCAAAGTTGTCACAAATTTTACCAATGATGTCAGTGCAACAGCTGGTCAATGTAATTCAATGGAAGAAGAGGAAAAAGAATCTGGAACACAGTATCATACCTGTTTCTCAACTGCATAGCCATTGCAGAAGAGTACTTTTCCAAAGAAAAGGTAAGCTGCTACCTGTGGGCATGCACTCCTGCCTAAGAAAGTCTGAGACATCAACTGAAAATTCTTTATTAAGAAAAATAGTATTACAACCTAATAATGGAAGATAATGGCACATTTTCTCTTAGTATGTAAATACGGTGTTATCACCTGGTCTTCTGTACAGTGTTAGTGTTATTGCCTCTTTGCTTCTCTTGGTTTGCACCCTTGTAGCATCTGCAAGATTTTTCTTGAAGCTTAGAACACTGGATTGTCATTATGTAATGAAATTTAACTGTGCTAACAACTCATTAGAAGAGTTTTTGAGTACTTCTGGAAATACAACACTGAATTACTTTCTGTGCATCTGTTTGAAGTTCACCAAAAGGTTTTCATTTCATTTTTTTTATGGAGAAAGTTTTATGTCCTTGACTCTCTGCAGCTGAATACTTCCCCAGCTGGCAGTGGGATTCAAGGGCAGTGAAGATTAAAGTCCTCCCTTTAAGATGTGCTTTTGTTTACTTGCTTATGTTTGTAGATTAAGGAAAGCTGGCAAACAATACTGAAGATAATAATGGTATAGAACCCAGAAAAACAGCCAAAAAAAAAAAAAAAAAAGACAAAACCTGAATTGTACATTCAGGGCTACATAAAAATTTCTCTGAAGATATTAAATAAATATGCATTATACGTTAAAGTATTTCTAAATCTGTGATACAACACTATCTCAAGCTGAAAGCCACCACAAATATGATATCAATCTATTATTTTCCCCACGAAGCCTGAGAAAACACGTAAACACGAGGAGGCGAAGCTCCCTCTAGTGGCCGCAGCCCGTCATTTCCCAAACACCACTGGGAGGAAGATCGAGCTTTTTAGAAGAAAGCTCAAAGTCGAAAGGCAAAAAGCGGACAAGCAAACACGAGCCCCTGCGGACGGTAAGGCAGAGAGCGGCCGCACGGTCTGTCTCACGCCGGGTACATCGCTGCCTGCTGCTAAGGGGTGTGTCAGCCCGGTCACGGCGAGGCTCGCCCGCAGCAGGGTAAAGCGTGGAGCGGCGGCGCTCAGCCCGCCCCCAGCCCCGGCCCGCCGCTCTCTGCCCCTTGACGTGGCGCGGACTCTCCCATCAGCCATGTTGGCTGCGTCGGCGGCGCTGGGGCGGCTGCGTGCGCCAGGGGGAGAGCGAGCGCGAGGCAGGCGGCGACCGGGACGCTGGGTGAGCGGAGCCCGGGAGCTGCGGTGGGAGCGCGGAGCACCGCGGGGAGGAGCGCCCTTGGCCGGCGCCGTGTGGGGCTGAGGGCGTTCAGCCCTGCCGGTGCGCCGGGGGAGCGCGGGCGGGGGCCGCCCACCTCCCTTCTGCCGATCTCCGTGGAGGAGAGCCGGGGGACCGCGGGCCGAGAGCGACTTGTCAGCTCTCCCCACGGCCTGCAGCTCGCCGGGGAGCGCCACCCCGTGCGCGGGGCCCTGCCGGCAGCAGCCGAGAGCCCCTCGGCTGGGGCCGCGCGGCCTTGGCGACGCCGCCGCTCCGCTGTAAGGTGCGGCTCGGCCCCGAAGGCGGCTCCGTCCTGCTGGCGCGGGGCTGCGCGGTGCGAGTGGCGTGCCGAGCCGGCGGGGTGGGCAGCGGGACCCTGCGGTACGCGTGGAGCTGTGCGAGCGCTGTGTTAGGGAGGCCCTGCTGTGTGGATTTGTTTGCTTATTCGTTTGTTTATTTTTACACTTAGGTGCGTTCTTGTATATCCAGATCGCTTCTTTTAAAAAGTCCCTGACAAAACTGGGAAAGCAGGCTTGAAGGATGGCCATTTATGCATAAATGAGTGAAACAGAGATTCTTACGTTATCGGTTTGACAGCTTGTGGTTGCCTCCTCGTACAGACCTCCTGGAGCTGTAGCAGATTTGTACCTGATAGGCTAAAGACCTATTTGTGTGTGTGTGTGTTTGGTGGATATTATTTTATTGGCTTTCTGTAGTGGGACACACTTACGAGCGCTGTGTAAGGGTGCTGAGTGGAACCAGGAGCTCTGCAAATGGTCTGTTTTGGAGAAACTGCATCATTACTGTTTGTAGTTCTACAACAGCTACTGAAAACGATATAACTTTGAAGTGATGTATTTCAAAGCTGTTCATTTGGGTACAGAATAGCTTTCTGCATGGTGATTTGTGTGCTGGCTAGAAAGTCCTAACTGTACTCTTGCACCCAGTCAGAGTAATTGCATTAATACTATTGTTTATCTCAGAATGACACCTTTACAGCCAGCTTGTGACTCTTCATGCAATTCAGGTGTGGTTTATTTGAATGTGATACAGCATGAAATTGCCACTGTGCAGGGACGGAAGGAAAGCTCAGCTTCAGAAGTAGGAGGAAGCAAGCCTGAAAGGACTGTTAGCCTCTTCTGAGTGTTTGTCCTGCACCACAGCACATTGACATCCCCAACTCAGAGCTGTTGCTATTCAGCTGTTCTGAAATCTCTTCTCTGTGGTTTGCTGAGGTTGGCAATAAGTATTTTGTGGCTCTCAGGCAGATGATGGCTCTCAGTTTTTAGTACATAGCCTGTAGATCAGGAGGATTTGTTCTTCTTGTCTAATGTTACACAGCTCCACACCTATCCCAGAGAATCTGCATGGACAGCTATGAAAATGTTACCAAAACTGACTGACTTGTCAGTGAGATTCACATCTGCTTTAAGTTGAAATATGTAAGCATTATTTACCTTTGAGGGGAAATTTGAATGATGGGATCATAGAATATCCTGAATTGGAAAGGAACCCACAAGGTTCACTAAATCCAACCCCTACTCAAAATCTAAACCCAATGTGTGAGAGCAGTGTTGAAATGTCCCTTGAGCTCTGTCAGCTTGGGGCTGCACCTGCTGCCCTGGGGAAGAACCTTTTCCTAACACCCACCTGACCCCTCCCTGTTGCAGCTCCTTGTCATTATGTCTATTATTAATAACCTCCTTGATTTTTAGCAGATTCTGTCTTCTGAATAGGAATTATGTACTGGAAAGTAACAGTATTTAAATCACTAAACCCAATAAATGTTTGCTCTATATGTATGCACTTTATAGGTCACTGCATGCTGATGTTTATACATTGCCCTCTGTGGAGCAGTAAGTGATAAGTTAAAATAATATCCGTGTCAAGCCATTTCAAATGTGTCTGGGTTAACATGGAAGAAAGACTTTGAACTCCAGTTCAAAACAGAAAGTAGGAATTGACATTGCAATGTGTGGATGTGGAGCTCGTGGACTTCATAGTAGGTTCAAATGAAATGGCTGAAGAGGCCTCTGTTGCAATTTTATCAGTCTTCTTAGGAGATAATTTTAAAAGGAGGGATTATTTCAGTTTGTGCTTGTAACTGGAACTCTTTCCTCATTTTCTTAGCACTACTCAATTTCTCAGGGATAATTTTCCTTTGCATTTTACTCAGAACAGTGATGAATTAACATTGATGTATTAGGAGACAAAGCTTTTATGTTCTGCATCCTTTTCAGATCCTAGGCTATCCTTTTCTCCTTCAGTGGAATTATTTTCTATTTCTGATTTCTCTGGCTTCTGAATATGTCTTTCCCCTTGTACTTTTGGCATTTGCCCAACGGTCTTGCAGCTGGAGTAGAAGCAGCAGTGGAAACATTCCTGTGTGCAGAATTCCACGTGGCTTCCTGTGCTGCAATTACAGTGATGCATGGATCTGCTCCCGGTGTCAGTGAGATGCTCGTGGAAATGTTGATAGACTGTTATCATAGTGTTTGTTCTACAGTATGGAGATTAGTGATAGCATCTGTGACAAACTGCATGAGGGGATATTTTGTAGTTAAGTTTGTATGCTAGTCTTTGTTTCATAGGAGCAGTTTTGAGGGTGCTTTTCGTAGTTTTCATCACTTGTGGACGGTTGATAATTTCCTAATTATGTTAGCTGTGAAATGTAGAATTTTTTTAATGGATTATGTTAATCTGCTTGGTTAAAAGCCATTTTTAAAATCAAACTATTAAGTTCAACTACAATCTATGAAACTTTATAAGTTTTTAACTGTTATATAAACCAAAGATTTGTGTTTTAAAACAATTGTATTTCCACAATTCTACTAACGATTATCTTTTTATTTTAGTGATACCCAGAGGAGTTGATCATGACAACCTTCCTGGAATTTATCCAGCAGAATGAGGACAGAGATGGAGTTAGATTCAGCTGGAATGTTTGGCCATCGAGTCGTCTTGAGGCCACAAGGATGGTAGTCCCAGTGGCTGCCCTCTTCACACCACTGAAAGAACGGCCAGACTTGCCTCCTATTCAGTATGAACCAGTTCTGTGCAGTAGGACCACATGTCGAGCTGTTCTGAATCCTTTATGGTAAATCTAATGTATTCATTTTTATTACATCCGTATTTTTTCTTACAAACCAATATCTGGAATAGTGCTGGTTAAAGGGTGCAAAAGATGCAGTGTGTTGAGATATTCCTTATGTCAGCATACAGCTCAAACTTTTAGATAAGAAATTCTGTATGTAAAAATCCGTGCTTTTAAAATCTGTGCTTTTAAGGTGTAACAGGCATGATTAAAAGATGACTTTCATTCAGCTAGTTTTTTTCATTGTACTTCAGGCATGTTATTTTTCTTGGAATTGCACATCTTGTGCATTAGTATTTCACCTCTAGAAAATTAACTCAAGGTAAAAAAAGTTATCCTACTTATTTGTAACTTGGGCCCTGAGATAGTTTAATTTCCATGTAAAATTAACTGTTAAGAACTTTAATTCATTTGTAGACTGAAACAGGTTATATGGTTTAACATGGTAAAACAAGCTGAAAAAAGGTGTTATAAATAAATAAATAGACTAGTGGTGGGCATGAGAGAGTAAAATCATAATTAAGGTAAAGAATGATAATGGCACAATCACAAATGATTGTAGAAGGTTGGAAGAAGCAGAAGCATTTCATGCATCATTCCAAACACAAAAAGCTGAACAGTTTCCAAGTAGAATTTGATAAGCATGTGAAAAGTACTGGATAATAGTGGGAGACTAGACATGATATAGCATATCCTGTAGAATTACTTAACTTTGTATATTTTTGAAAAATAAGAACAGACACTGGAGGAAAACATTTTTTTCACTCAATGTAAACTTTTCTTATTTTACTTTTATAGCCAAGTGGATTATCGAGCAAAGCTCTGGGCTTGTAACTTCTGTTATCAAAGAAATCAGGTAAGAAATGAAGCATTAAGTAAACTTAAAAAAAAAAAAAAAAAAAAAAAGACAAGAAAAAAAAAAAACCATTGTAACGTGAAAATGAAAAATTCTCATTTATCAAATAATAGTTGTGAGATGAAATTGGCAGCAAGAGCATAACTGTATCTTCAGAGATTGCACTGAGATTTTTTTCATGATAGCAATAATGAACATCTGCCGTAGGGGGGAAAAAAAAAGTAGTCCATACATATGTTTTTGTTTTTGTTGAGGTTGTAATCTTTTGTTTGTTCTTAGTGTTCATGTTTTTCTTTGCAGTTTCCTCCTACATATGCTGGCATATCTGAAATGAATCAGCCAGCTGAGCTTCTGCCTCAGTTTTCTAGCATTGAATATGTAGTACAGGTAAAACCATTAAATAAGATATTTAATATTATCTATAAGCTAACCATGTACAAAAATAATAAATTTTAATCACTGCATTTTAATGACTGAGTCCATATGTGCATGTCAGTAGAATGAAGGTTTGTCATCAGTTGGGAATGGGAAACATAACTTTTTTGTGAGAATGCAAGCATGACTAATAACACTGCTGTTCTAAAAAAACATCAAGCCCCAAAACAGAACGAGGTTTCTTTTAAATACAACACTTTTCTTAAGTATATTTCTAAAACTAGGAATTTAATTTTTGTTTATGCTGAGGGTTTCTTTACTGCTGTGCAAATGATTTTCACTCAAATTGTGATTTAAATCTCATTAATTATTTGAATTTAAGTTTGTAATTGAATAATTATCAGTTGATATTGGATTAGAGAAAACAGCTAATACTTATTCATTAGAATCGAAAAGAGTTGAAAAGACTGGGAACAAAAAAGAATGTACAACCTAAAAGTGCAAACTTGTGGTCTCTAAATTCTACTTTTGAGAAATACGATTTCAGACTTCATTGAGGCATTCAGATTATGGAGAAAAGCTGAACAGAATCTGTATTTTGCCAACTCATTTAACACAAACTAAAGGAAATATTTAGTGCAGCAAAATTTGTTGAGAAGGAAGAGCTGTTGGTTTCTAAATAAAATCCTACTGAATGTTACCTGATCAGAATCTTTTATAGTTGTGAATAACTGTTATCTTCATTTTGAGCAATAAAAGCTCAAAATGTTCATTAAATGATTTGTAAAATTGGAACATGCTTTAAAATTACCTTGGCATTCCAAAACGATTTTTTTTTTTAGTGTATATTTGGTTTTTGTTGTAGAGTTCACTATGGTAAGGATTTTGTTCCCCTTCAGCCCTATATACCAGTTATTATTTGAGAGGGAGGAAGGAGATAATTTAGATTGAACATTGATGTTATCAGTATGATTAAAGTATCAAAACTTACCCAAAACATATTTTATTTGTTCATTTTTGATCCCATAAGGATTACAGGATTTATTTCTCACGTGTTGATGTTTGTATTTCTTAAAGCGTGGTCCTCAGATGCCCTTGATATTTCTTTATGTCGTGGACACATGCATGGAAGATGAAGACTTGCAAGCTCTGAAGGAATCGATGCAAATGTCTCTTAGTCTCCTACCACCAACTGCCTTAGTAGGTCTCATTACCTTTGGACGAATGGTGCAGGTTCATGAGCTTGGCTGTGAAGGCATTTCCAAAAGTTATGTCTTCCGAGGAACGAAGGACCTGTCTGCAAAGCAACTGCAGGTAACAGACAGAAACAAAAAGAAGTCATCAAGATGATGAAAACATTCTGTAAACAAATGTTGTTCTGAAGTCTTGTGTGTTTGACTACAGGAAATGCTGGGACTTACAAAAGTAGCTGTTTCTCAAGTCGGTCGGGGTCCTCAAGTGCAGCAGCCACCACCTTCTAACAGGTAATGTGCTTAGAAGATTTAAAAACTCATCTTGGCTATACCAATTTACTGAAAAACTTATGTGGTGTGCTAAGGAAAATATCAAACGAGTTCAGCCTTCTGATAGGGCGCAAACTACTTGGAAACCAGTGGCTGTAGTTTGTTTCCTTCCTGGCAGTTTGTACTCTAAAGAAAAGATGTAATGTGTGGTAGTAAAATCACCTGGATGATGATTTGGAATGTCCTGGCAAACTGACATAGCATAGACACATAAATAACAGTTTCTTTTGGTTTGTGCTCTGGAAGGTGTTAATGACTGCCTTAATGCCTCTTTTCTGTCAATATCTGGTTTCGTCTGCTCTTTCTGTCTTATGCTCCTCCTCCCTCCCCTTTTGTCTCACATTTGGAAATTGTGGACTGACGTTTGGTTCTCCTGCGTACCCAGTGAGACAAAATAAATTGCTACAATACTTTTTAAAAAAATTAAATCACAGCTGTCCTGTAGGTACATTTGTTGACAGTCTCTTGCTGAGAAAATAAGTGCTCTTTTTAATATTTTTTCTGTTTTTTTTTTTTTTTTTTTTTTTTTTTTTCCCCCACTGAAGTAGTGACACTTGTTTCTTTTTGAGATTCATAGATGGCTATCTGCTGTGTTCTTTTGACTAGATGTGGTTCTTTCTGGATACTCTAGAGTCAGCAAGCTTTTATTTTGCAAGCTCTTTGCTGACCTTCTGAAGCTGATATGCTGTCTACGTAGTACTGCTGAACTGCATTGTCTTGGTGAGGCAGAAGCATTACTCTGATTCTGGAGTAGTGTCTGATGTTGCTAATACATGTCTGCTTTCTTGAGCAACTAGTATAATTTTTATTGAAAAATTAATTCCATCTATTTGTTTCCAGATTTCTACAACCAGTGCAGAAGATTGATATGAATCTTACTGATCTTTTGGGTGAACTGCAGCGAGATCCTTGGCCAGTTCCACAAGGGAAAAGGCCCTTACGTTCCTCTGGAGTGGCTCTCTCTATAGCTGTAGGACTTCTTGAGGTAAGAGCTTTAACTACACTTGTGCTACTTATATAAAAAGATTTTTGTTGCAGAAAAGCTCACATAACCAATGTATAAAAATTCTAATAATTGATGCATATTAGATCTGATTAATGTTAGATCTGATTAGATTCTGATTATGTGTACACACATAGAGTAATTCTGTGTTTACGTATGCAGTTCAGTGAGGCAAATTTGAGATTTTGAATTAGCAAAGATTTTAAAAAGTACAGTTAGTGTTAAAATTATTGTTAAAATCTTATCAGCATGAAAAATGCCTACATTCTTCTGACTGTAGGAAAAAAAAAAAGTAGCAAAAAGTGGTTGATTCATTTGTCTTTTGTTTCCTGCAGTGCACTTTTCCCAATACTGGTGCACGAATAATGATGTTCATTGGTGGACCAGCTACACAAGGACCTGGGATGGTTGTAGGGGATGAGCTGAAGTTACCTATAAGATCGTGGCATGACATTGAGAAAGACAATGCTAAATATGTTAAAAAGGGTACTAAGGTAAGAGATGGCATTTTAAGCAGTTACCTGTAAGTAAATATTTACAGTACTTGTCAGCGTAAAATACTGTTAGTAGAGGTAGTAAAAGTATAGAGAGGTGGGAATTGTGTGTTTTTCATTAACTATTTCTGAATAATAGTATATCCTCATGAATTTTTTCAGAAATTTCAGTGTGTTGACTTAGGACTTTGTCCAGCTCTCATTAAAATTCTTCAGAGTGTTTCCCTGATTTAACTTGGAGCAGTTCATGTTACTAAGTGGTATATCTGAAGTAAGACTGTCTGCTTCTACAAAAGCTCCTTAAGACTGTTTCTTTAGTTGGAGGGAGGATTAGTAAGTATTATTTAAGCACAGTTCATTTCATCCTAAATGCACACTTGTGCAGGTGAGCTGCATCCAGAACCTTTTGAATCCATCTTGACTGATTATGATGGGAGCTAAATTATTAGCTCAGTCACAGGCATATGTCATTGTAGACACTTGAGATTAGAGAAGTAAATTAAATTCTGTGAGTTGGATCTACTCCTTAATGCGCAGTTGGAAAAGAAAAAATCAAGGTCGTTTTCTCATTGAAATAGCAGCTACTGGTCCATCTAGTGTGTGTTGAGTTCTCAGCTGGTCATAAAATGAAACACAGATGTGGAAAATTTCAGTTTAAAATTAATATCAGGAGAAAATATTCTTCTATCTTTTATTAGAATATGGTATGAATAAAATCTGATACTGTTTTAGAAGAATCTTGGGAGTCAAGGATTTAATGTGAAGTTGACAGTTCATGTCATTAATTGCTTTAAATTGTATTTTCATCTCTCACTTAGCATTTTGAAGCTCTGGCTAATCGTGCTGCAGCAAATGGTCATGTTGTTGACATATATGCGTGTGCATTGGATCAGACTGGTCTTCTGGAGATGAAATGCTGTCCCAACTACACTGGGTATGTGCCCATTCAGTTTTAAGTAATCTATGAAGATGCAGTTTTTTATTTTTTTGAATTATTTCACAGGAGGCACTTAGCAAAAACATTCTGCAGGTTTGTTTGTTTGTTTTAAATTTAAATTTACTGTCGTGGTTGCGTTTGTGCTGGAATTTCTCAGTTTCTGGCAAAGTTGTCACCGTACTTGTGGGTTTGTAAGAAGTCTTTTTGCTGTTTTTCTTTAATTTGATCTGCTTGTGACTTGAATAACACGGCTGTCTTAGACAGTTTTCCAGTGTGTTTGTGAGTACATATATGCTTCGAGCTTATGTACTGCTAAAGACCTGTCTTCTCTCTGCTCAGAGTAGAACAAAAGTCAGTTCTATTCCTTCTGCCTTGTTTATGCCTTTCTTCTAGATACTGTTGTTCATAGGTTCAGCTACTATCCCACAGGGTTATCAGGTCAGCTACTGTACAAACCTTGTTGCTCCTCATTTTTGCTCCATCTAGCCAGTTCTACATTTCATACATGCTCTTGTATTCCTCCAGGGTGTCTTGGCATCAGTTCATTTTAATCTGATCAAAACAATTTTTAATTTTTCTTATAAACCACTCCTCTATTTTGTTTCTTTGTTCATGACACCCTCACCCTTCCTGTTAGGCAAGTTTACAGCATGGTGCAGTATTTTCGCAGTGAAAGATTTTGTTATGTACTGTAATCACAATTACCTTAACATGCTTACTGGGCAAAACTTCACTTGAAAAATTCATCCCTAACGTTTAGCAGAATGTTAATCTAATAATAGTCAAGAAGACAAAAATGTGTCTCATTACAAACTCTTTCATTTTTATCTTTAATAGAAGCAAACTACTTAAATCCCATATGCTAAATAATTGCATAATGTGTCATCTATTTTAACTTCAGATTTTTCTTTTACTTTTTTGTGTCTAGTGGCTACATGGTAATGGGAGATTCTTTCAATACATCTTTATTCAAACAGACCTTTCAGAGAGTATTCACAAAAGATATGCAAGGACAATTTAAAATGGGATTTGGTGGCACATTAGAAATAAAGGTAAGAAAAAAAAATGGCAGTGTGCTAGTGAAACACTACCATGGGATTGCTATTAAATGTAGCATTTCTATCCTTTAAGGAATTTTTAGGAATGTGCTAAGATGATACATTGGTATTTGCTTGGACATAACTGTTACTGACTGGTTATGTTTTTGCAGTTTCACAATTCTCTGCATGTTAGTTAGATATAATGTTAGTTCCCTGCATTCAGTGACAGCTAAAAGGGAAACTGTACTAAAACTAGTCTGTTAGAAATTCAGAATGCTGTGTGCTTATATCTTTGGTGTCAGTAGTGAGTGTTTCTTGGATTTAGGTCAAAGCTGTCTACATAATGCAGCAAATATTTCTTTTTCCAATTTTATCAGAATCCGTATTGGCACTTCAGCAGTGCTTATTTGTATCTCCTGTCTTTTGAGAAGCTTTGAGTTGAATGTGTTTCAGGTTCAGGTAGAGCCTTCAGACATCTTTCTTTTGGAAAGTATTACAGTGTTGTCCAGTAGAAGAATATGTGGCTATTTTCTTGTTCAGCAAAATTCTGTTCAAATTTTTGTTACTAGGACAAATAATGGAACCTTCTTTTTTCATGTAAATGTTGCTGTGAATTTTGTTGGGAGATCATGGAAAATGCAATAAGAGAGGTTCAGCTGTAGAGGAATGTACAGATCACTTAAAACAGTAAAATTACATTGCAAGAATGTAAATGACTGGATTCTCCTTTTGGATATGTTTAGAAGAGACAGAGTGAATTCACTGTAAGATACATACAGACTTATCCTACAAATCTTCAGTTTTAATCTCATGTTTTGAATATTACAATGATTTCCCTGGAAAATAGACATGATGCAATATGTTTTCCACATTCTCAGGTTTATGAATAACTGGACTTTTCCTCTATGTTTTAATTTATGTTCATACTGTTATTTCAGATGAACTTATAATTAAAGCATATATACCTAATTTGGTGTAGAATATGACCAGGTGAAAAGTTTGCCTAAATGTATCAAGCATTATTATATGTATAACCTATCCTAAAGGTATAAAAGACTGATATGCATTACATTTTTAGATTAGTGATAAAGTAGGGCTGAGTTCTTAGTGTGCCATATTAATGTTTTTCTTTTAAATACAAAGACTTCAAGGGAAGTAAAGATTTCTGGAGCTATTGGACCCTGTGTATCTCTAAACTCTAAAGGACCCTGTGTCTCAGAAAATGTAAGTAAAATTTGCTGAAAATGGAGGTAATGTCCCATTATGGAAAAGTGGGATTTAGGATTTTTGGATCAGAAGGGGGAGAGGATGGGTGAAACTTCTCCATAAATTGTGTTGTTTTCACAGTTTTAAATTAAATACACTCAAGGGCTGTTCTTTGGATAAACTCGTGTTCACTGCTAGATTAGATTTGAGTTGCATTAGACCTTGCAGGTCCATTGATACTTGGTTAAATTTGTTCACTGGGTGGTTGCTTTAAAATTACTATGGTGAAACTGTATGGTGCTGTAACAGAAATCAAGTAGAAAGTGAGTTAGCATGCTTTAATGTTAAAACCAAATCTATATTCTTTTGTTCAAAAAGAGAGCCATGAAAATATTTTTTTCAGAAAGACTGAGAGAAAGGAGGAGATAAGTTTGGGAACATAAATCTTCCCATTAGTATTCCCATTAGCTACTTAATCAAATGTGCATTTAATAATTGCTTGGAATATCCAGCTGTTACAGGCATCTGAAGTAACTCCCTTAAATTTACAACAGACTTAAGTTATCATTTATTTGCTTATCAGACATTATTATAGTTATAATTAGAGTTTAATTTTATTACTAATAAAAAACAGTTATTACAGGTAACTGATGTCTTAAATGTCAAAATTTTCTGGTTTTGTTCCTATTAGGCTCTGCACTGCAGAGCACTTACAGCGTGCAGGTGCTTACAAATGGAAAACTCTGAAGCATTGTTCACAAATATGTAAAAATTTTTTTCCTGTCTTTGTGAATTAAAAATCTCCGTACAGAAATTGTTTTCTCTGGGTGGTCTGGCACAGATTCTCTGTCATCACTTGAGTGATTGAGTAAATTCCAGCAAAGTTTATAACGTTCCCCAGAAGCAATTAAATGTATAGCTGCCTTTCTAAGCTATATACTTAAATCACAGAGGACTGTAGAAAACTTAATAGCTCATTCATGTCTGTTGCCCTGCAGTTACATCATAATTAATTTCTATTTCAAAAACCTTTTTTCTTGAGATTGTCTGAATTAAAATTTTTGAGATAAAATGTGTGAACTAAATGTAGGTAGGTGCAACTCACCTAAGGTAGTAAATAGATAATTAATGTAGCTGTACTGCTTGGGATACAAGGACAGTGGTGACTATTGCCAGTATAATTCTCCTTGAATATTTTGTTTGGTTTCAGTTGTTCTCCTAGGAGTGATGCTTAATTTAATTCATTTTTTCTGTACTGGTGGTCTTTTGATGACAAAAATGAGTTGCCACTTCAAATCACCATCCGTACACAGATACTTTGTTAGTTACTGGTGACTAGTTCATTATGAAATGCCAACCAGAAGTTTTTAATGGCATCTAATGGGTTAGAAGTGGCATCCCACTTGAGCACTTTTTTCATAATTGTAGTAATTTAAAATGATTCATTAAGTGGGAGTGTTATCTTTCCAATCACGTAACAAAGGAACTGGATTTTTCCTAATAGATAAAGCTTAACTTGATGGAACAATGAAGTTGGAACAGTAACAATTGTAACAAGAAATCCTAATCTGGTGTGAGGTATCTTCGATACTCAAACGTAGTTTCAGGAGAGGATTTTGATGCTGTACACTCTTACAGCTGCTTTCAGCTCTGACTCCTATGCTTTGTTTAATACCGAATTCCCAGCAAAAGTACTCCACAATTTTCCCACTCCTGACAATTCTGGTTTTTGGTTTTTTTTTTTGTCTCTCCTTGTCTCTTTTTAAAAAATATTTTTATATGAGGAAACCTTTAGAAACCAACATTTCACCAAAGTCTGATACATTTATGGTACAGCTCATTCTTCAAGTAGACAAGCATTCATTTTAAAGAAAGAGTTGGAACCCATCTGAAATAGGGTGAAGAAATGTGTGATGAGTTACCTCTTTGCTTCTACTTCACGGAACTCTGCAATTCTCTTGCCTGACTTGTTAGATGTTAGCAGTGGGATTATATATTTATTCTAAAATATTGGTAGGGAATTCAGCTATCTTATCAAAACCTACAGAAAATTTTCCACTGGAGTATACTGTAGTGCAAACCTTGACATACCTGAGTCTTCCTTCTGTGGGAGGTGACAGTAGTAGGGAAGCTAGTAATAGTAATTGTAGTAGAGGAAACAATCTACATCTGGTTCATTTGTCTTTCCTCAGTCAAACAAATCTGTTTGTCTTTCCTCAGTCTTAACTTCCTCCTATTGCTGCTAATCTAAAAATGGAGGTGCATCTCTTTTTTTTTTTTTTTTTTTTTTTTTTTTTCACCCTACCTCTTCATGCTTTGGGAAGCTCAACATTCAATTTGTTACCTCTTCAATATGCAATGACCCTTTAATAAATGAAGGACATACACGCTGCCTCATTGCTATAGTAGTGAGTATGCACAACAAAATGATAGGAATCCAGAGGAGCTTACCTAACCACCTTTGGTTAATGCTGTGTTTTTGCTAGGCCTGCCCACTGGTCAGTGGTGAATTTTGCCCATATCACTCAATGCTGGTGTTTCTTTTGGGACTGCTCAAACCCAGTGTACTAATTTTCTTTTTCATGTTTCCTTTATTTTGATTTGCTTTTTCATTTTTTCTGATTCCATCTTCTTACTTTTTTAATATTTTAAACTTTTTCGAATTTTAAAGAAATTATCTTTCTTTAATTATTATTTTTTTTAAATGATTCCTGCATTCATCACTGTAGTTGAATTGCAAGTGGTGTTATTTTGGTCTGAGATGATGTCAGAGTGAGCAGGGAGAAAACTTGTAAAGGAATAATTGTGAAATGTTGTCTATAAAGATAGATGCTCTGCAAATATAATAATGTTTCTGTTTTGTAAAGTTTTTATATGAATCTGCTTACAGGAGATTGGAACAGGGGGTACCTGTCAGTGGAAGATTTGTGGACTTAATCCTACTACAACACTCGCACTCTACTTTGAAGTGGTCAACCAAGTAATACATGTTTGTCTACTTGTCTATTAGCTTGATTTTATGTGATTGCTGAAGCAATATTTTTGCTTTTGCTCTTTTTATGTTTGTCTTTTTTTTTTTTTTGGTCAAGCACAGTAGTAGCGGTATGACTGATGTTACTATTCTGCAGTATCAAAGTTAAGAGATGGATATGAACAGATTAATGATGATTAGTCTCCTTCTTGAATAATGAGTGAGATTCATAGTGCATTAGCTATTTTGGTTAAGGTTCATTATCTAAGTCCAAATATTTATTTTCAGAACATTACTTAGTGAAATATAGTTCTGCTGCAATGTGTGAAGAAGCTGTAACCTATTTATTTAAAAATACTTTTCGGTATTTCTGTTTTAGTTACAAGATAATTACTCCATAATGTTACATCTTAATTTTGGTTTTGGTGCTCAGTTTGTAAGTAAAGCAAATAAAGATTGGCTTAATGGAAACACATTAGGGGCAGATAGTCTGTTCTCCTCTCTCCCACTGGGAGGTTTTAGGGAAGAGCATAAAAACACGGCAAGCAAATGCACTGTTGTCTTCTAGTACTTTCCCTTCTTTCAGATGTTTGCTGCACAGGAGAGCAATGAGCTATGTATTCTATGTATTTAGTGTGCAGTATTGTATACTTTATTGCAAAGGTGTAGGCTTTAAAACCTTTGCTTACCTAAATCATTTGTATTTGCTTTTTATATATTTATTTTAATCATATTTTTATTACTGGCTCAAAACTGATCTGGTAATGGTATGTCGTAGTCAGTTGTCCTTCTGAAATTACATACCTAGCTGACAGTATCAGAAATCTGTATTTCTACTAATCAGAGTTTTGAAATTTCATGCCTAAATTCTAATCTATATGTTTCAGTGTTGCTTTATGGGATTAATTTGTTGACTTTTTATAGTGCTGTCAGTTTTGTTGTCCTGTGATTCCAGGGTGTTCAGATACAATTGTTGATTTCATTAGATTCTAACATAGTCCTCTTGAAAATATTGTTGTTTGTGAGGGTGTGTGGAAGGAGAGAGAATCTTTAAAGGTATCTAGTATGCTCCTTCTATGCCTTAACAGTTTCCAAGCTTATTAGCTATGTTTGGTAAAAATACTAGGTATGATAAAAGCATCAGTTAATGCATTTATAGAATTTCAATGGCTTTTGATAAAATTTTTATCGTATTCTATCATTTGCTTGTGAATTTTCAAATTATGCTGCAAGATCGTGGCAGCCTCCTTCACGTATCTTTTTCCTCCCATGCTCAGCACAATGCTCCAATTCCTCAAGGAGGACGTGGTGCGATCCAGTTTGTGACTCAGTACCAGCATTCCAGTGGACAGAGACGTATCAGAGTGACCACAGTTGCCAGAAAGTATGTGCTTTTTCTTTTTCTTTTTCTTTTTTTCCTTTGACAAATTGTGTTTGAAGAAGAAAATACATATTTGCCTTTCAATCTTCAGATTTTTATAACCAATCAATTGTTCTGGGCTATTTAGCGGTGATGGTGAAGAGAACTTTGAGACAGTTGCCTCTGTTATATTCTGTGGGCTGTTTCCTCTCCAGGAGGTTGCAGTGGCTATATAATGATGTTTTGGTAGTGCTCTAAAGATGCTTTTGCATCCAAGTGATTTTAGATGAAGAGGAAACATTGAGTGGCCTAATGGAATAATAAAGGTCAACACCCAATGCCATAATTTTGGAGCGTTGCAGTTCAGCGGCTTGTGTATACCTGTTCTTCTGGGTGTAATCTTTACCTGCAGCTTCCCTGGTTCAGTTTACTTCTCAGTTTTGGAAAGCGATGTTTAATATTATTAAAACGTTTTCCAGTGCCAAATGATGTTTGCTTTAAAATGAAGATTTTTGTTTGGTTAATTTGATGGAACATTCAGATTTAAAAAAAAAAAAACAAAACAAAAACAAGAAAGCACTGACATGTATCTGAGTGTCGTGTTTACATTTGTTGTGTTAGTAGAATCATCTTGGTGACTGTTGAAAAAACAGAATAATAGTACACCATGTAAATTGAGAATAAGCAATTAGATCCCAGAACAAGTACACAAGAAAACAGTGACTAGCTTTGTGGACAGTGTTTTCTGTAACTTAACTTTTCACAGTTTGCCAATTTTATAATATAACTGACTGTTTTATATGGATATGTGGCATTTCTGTAAAGGACATTTCTAATTAACTTCCTTTTTTTTTTTTTTTTTTTTTTTTTTTTTTTTTTGAGAGGCTGCTCATTTATACCCAGTAGATTTTTGAAGCTTCAGCGTGAGATTGTCTGTTAAACTGTTAAGCCTGTCCTCTTTGCCTTAATTTTGAAGATGTATATTTAGAAATTGAGATCCTTTCTTT
The DNA here is from genome assembly GCF_905368555.1 of Meleagris gallopavo. Taxonomy (NCBI): domain Eukaryota; kingdom Metazoa; phylum Chordata; class Aves; order Galliformes; family Phasianidae; genus Meleagris; species Meleagris gallopavo. The sequence goes on along the minus strand of NC_139408.1, from coordinate 37,219,307 downwards.
GTGATGCAAATATGTGTATTTTTCTTTTACAGCTGGGCAGATGCACAGACACAGATTCAAAACATTGCAGCATCTTTTGACCAGGAAGCTGCAGCAATTCTCATGGCTAGATTGGCAGTGTATAGGGCAGAGACAGAAGAAGGGCCTGATGTACTTAGGTGGCTGGACAGACAACTTATACGGCTGGTAAGAAGAACTAAATAAGGAGTTAAATTGTTTTTCTTGTCTCCAGACAATATCATTCACCAGTATTCAGTGCTTGTTTCTTAAAAGTGGGATGAGGGGGGAGTATTTCCACAAGTGGTTATGCAGAATTATAAGAGAATTTTTATTTTGAATAATGAAATAGCAGCTCTATTTTTCTTGAATTTATTAATATTGCCTCAGCATTTGGTCGCTGCCAGCAACTAAGAGAAAATCTAACATGATGCTAGCAGTTATTGGAAGTTTGTAGATTAAATATTTTAAGCAAAAAAAGTCAAAGTTCTCTTTATTTTCAAAAATTCAGTTTTCTTTTTTGTTTGTTTTTGGTTATTATTTCTTTCCTGTAAGTAGCTTTAAATTAAATTCTTAATAATGATGTTCTTTGGGGATGTTTTAATCATCTAATTCTGCTTGGTGATTTAAATGAAAAACAAAAAGCCATTAAAGCCTCGTATGCAAAATCACTGCTTGCTAAGAAAATAATTCATGTTGGGTTTTTTTTGTTTTTGTTTTGTTTGTTTTTTGGCTAGATTTCTGTTTGCTTACAAAGATGTAGGCACTTCAAATTGTATGTTTCTTAAAACCGAACAAGCTTACAGTAATAGCTTGATGAATCTACCATGTTTCTGAACTTAGATACAATTTTCTTTCACTGCAGTGTCAGAAATTTGGAGAATATCACAAGGATGATCCAAGCTCTTTCAGATTTTCAGAAACCTTTTCACTTTACCCACAGGTGAGTAGAAGGAAAATTTGTTTATATTAGAATGAAAGATCTTTTGTGTTATAACTCTGGTAAATAGTGGGATGAAGGTTCAGGGGCATAAGTGGGAACCTTTGGTTTGAGATGAGGGCCATTAAAAAAAAAAAGGATGAAAAAAGAAAGGAAATGTTACCAATGACTGTAATCAAAGAGGAAAAAAAAAAAAGAAAGATGATGCAAAACATAGCTGCTCACCAGTAGCACCCAGCCAGTCCCTGAGCAATGGCAGCCTCCTGGCCAACTGCCTGCAGTGTTATTGTTGAGCATGATGCCATATGGTATGAAATGTCCTGTGGTCTGTTTGGTTTTGCTGATCTGGCTGTACCCCTCTCCCAGCTTCATGAGCTTATTTGCTGGCAGGCTGAGGTCCATTCCAATCTTTGCCATTCAGTGTTTTTGTGATTCTGAGACCTGTAATTCAAATTTGCTGTGGCATCAGTTTCTTGTACCTCGTTCTCCTGAAAAATTTTCTCGCTACGACTCTATTTTATGGAAGTTCAAATAAACGGTTTTTGTTTTGCAGTTCATGTTTCACTTGAGAAGATCTCCTTTCTTACAAGTTTTTAACAACAGCCCGGATGAGAGCTCATACTACCGTCACCATTTTATGCGTCAGGACCTAACACAGTCGCTTATCATGGTTCAGCCAATTCTCTATGCTTACTCCTTCAATGGACCTCCAGAGGTATCGTTACGTGTAACCTAATTGTACATTAAAATATGTGGTTTTGAGAGAGAGAGATTTGTTGTCCTCATTGTCATACATGTTACAAAATATGTTGTTTTAAAGTTTTTTACGTGAGAAACCATTCATTTTATATAGAACGAAGAACAGAGTGTATCTCAGGATTCTAATGTAACAGTCTTGAGGGAAAATCTTACCTTGTTGAGAGACTATATTTTAAACTAAGAAATCTTTTTTGTTACTTTTTGAGAGCAGCAGTAGTTTTGGTTTTTTTTTGATGCTGGAATGTAAGCATCAACAAAAATGTCTTTTTATTTCAAAATGTATTTTTTCAATATACTTTCCAAATTAAACAACCGTTCTTTAAAACGTACAGAACTCCCTCCACCTCAGTACCCTCATCCAAGCCTTCTAATTATGATGTGGTTACCATATTTGGAACAGAACTTCAGATCTGATAATGGCTTATGCTATGTAAGCCTAAAATAAAAAAAAATGATCTTCCGTAAAACATACAAAAGATGAGTTAGGTAGGAGGCAACAAAAATAGTTAGGAAAGAAAGAGCAAGGAAACTGGACAGTGAAAATGAACATCTTGGCAGGGATCTTGGCAGCTGGAATCTAACTTTTGTTAAGATTTTTTGATACTACTTTGTGAGGATAAAGACTTGTAAATGTGGGATTTAATTTAAAGTAATGAGGTGGTTTGTCAGGAGCTACTCAAAGGTGTGAAATCATTCTCGCATGTATAAAGAAAAGTTACTCACGTGAGCGATGCAAAATGGAAGCACGATCCCACTTGATCAAAGTATGAGCTGAATCAGTGATCAGTGTAGAATGAATAATAGCTTTTTTTTTCCTCCTTCTTGAAGTAATGTTTTTGCTGTCTCTAGTGTGACTGCAATTAAATCAGATGATGCTGATTCAATGAAATCATATGATACTAACATATGATACTTAAAAGACTAGAAAAGTGCATAATTTTGAAACAGCTTACAAGTTCTGTTTTTATTATTCAGAATCAAGATGGATAACTTCACAGCGAGATTCTGTAACATGAAAACAAAAAATAGGAGCTTTAATAAGATATGGAAGAAGTTCTGAAGATACAGAGATTTACTCAAAGAACTTGTAATGCCTGTGGCTGCTCAATTCTACATTAATTGGAAACCTTTTATTTGTTTTTAAATCTTAGCCTGTTCTTCTGGATAGCAGCAGTATTTTACCAGATCGCATTCTTCTAATGGACACCTTTTTCCAGATCCTTATATATCATGGAGAGGTAAGATGAGTATTTTTTTATTTAAATATTCATTTTTCTGTATGAGTTCTACACTGTGAAAGTCAAGGCTCCGTTCTAAAGTGCTTCAATGCCTGATGTCAACTGCATGGCCAGAAGCAGACTCCTGTTTCATATTTGCAGTCTGATAGTCTAACTTGCCTATACAAAGGCAGCTGGCCTTACTTGCTGTTTTGGTCCAGTCCTGTTTCTTCGGACAAATTTAGGAGGAATTGACTTCAGCGTGCAGTTTATTCGCTTTAGATCAATATTTTTCTGGCTTTTGAGAGTAGTATTTCTTCCTACTTTTGTTCTTCACTCATTTATTTTAAAGCTCTAAAGAATTTTCTGAGGGTAAGGAGCCAGAATACAATGTTTTAAAAATCATCCTTCATCTGCACTGTCCTAGAGGAATGAAACTGCTCTTGGCAGTCGAGTAGATGGACGTTCCCTTGTATTTTCATACAAATACATGTGACTTGTTACTTCCTCCTGCCCAAGAACCAAACTGTTGCTTTTTGCTGTTTTGCAACTGCGTAAGTGTTTCCCACCTGAGGGTTTGGGAAACACTGTTCTGGATCTTGTCCTTGTAGCTGCTCTTTTAAAAATAACTATAAACTTTAATAGGTTTTAATTAGAAAAAATGTTCTCTGCATTTTTGTAAGACATTGTCTGGAAGTATATGGGGTGGTGTGTTCTCTGAGGGAAGGGTAATGGAGGAGAGCATGATTACAAATCAGGCTGAGGCCTCGTGGAGAGCCTGAGCAAGGCAAGCAGAGCATTTTGTAGACAGCAATTGCATTCAGCCATCATTCCAGATCATCAGACGAGTTGGTCTGAGTTTGGGCCAGAAAGTCAAGTTTCCAGGCAAGGGTCCAGATGAGTAGGGTGCCGGGCCAGGTGTAGAGGCATGTCTGCAGTGTGCTTTTAAAAAGTTAACTTAAATGACACGTTTTCTTTTAAGAAAGATTGATAAATTGGTTCTAAACTTCTTCCTATTCCCAGACCATAGCTCAGTGGCGTAAATCAGGTTACCAGGATATGCCGGAATATGAAAACTTCCATCACTTGCTTCAAGCTCCCATAGATGACGCCCAGGAAATTCTTCATTCAAGATTTCCAATGCCCAGATACATTGATACAGAGCACGGAGGAAGCCAGGTATAGCCAAGTGTATATTTTTGTCATCTAGGAAGTGATGTGTTGTAAGGTCTTGAGATTTTTTTCATAAATATGCTTTTTTTGTATTAAAAGATATGTAAATAGTAAGTGAATATCTGGAATTTAAAAACTTCTGCAGAGACAGATATTTAGTGATACCTTTTAGCCTAATTTGTGAAACCTGTTCTTTGTTTTTAACCATACAGGCTTAAACTCTTAATTTCTTTGAGATGTGTAGGACAAGAAAGATAGTACTTGTCAGAGTGTTGGGACCAATATGAAAAATATTCTTTGTGGATTTTGGTTTGTTTTCTAACTTTTAATTAATATTTTATACATGTTCACAATTTCTTTGCTAGTGTTTAAAAAGGAAAAACTGCCTCCTACTTCTTTGCTAATCTGTCAGCAATTCTGAATTACATATGGAATTCAGAGAGTGGCTTTTGTTGAGAAGCTACTCATTCTTCTAAATGGGCATCTGTGCTTGTTTTTATCCACAGGTAATAGAGTTGGTATATCTCATGCATGAGTATTCTTTTTTGAGAATAAGAAAATTCTGCCAAGAAGATTAATTTGTTGCATGTGCTTTGTTTTTTAAAGGCTCGTTTCCTGCTTTCAAAAGTAAATCCCTCTCAGACTCATAACAACATGTACGCTTGGGGACAGGTAAGTATGAATCTAACAATTAAGCTTGCATGTATAATTTTATGGGTTTTTTTTTTCCCCTATTTCAGAGGCCACGTAAGATGCTATGTACGTAAAAGTAGTTATGTCAAATTTTGAAACTGAAAAAAGCAGTTTTGGCCTGATGCCACCCGAATTGTGAAAGTTAGGAAAAAAAAATTCATTTCTTCAGACAAAAATGATCTACTTTTCTATTTTAAGCTTCTGTTAGGATTCTTTAATGTCTAGCTATTTTTCCTAGCTCTATTTAGATTCCTTAGAACGAGGGCACCTAACACGCATAAAGGCTAAAGGACTTTTTTTTCCAGTAGAGAATATTAATTTTGAAATTATTTTTAAGGAAGAGCCAAACGGTACCAATATTTCCTAGAATTTTGGTGAACCATTTGATGATTAGGCTTTTCAGATTTTTTTCTCTGAAAGAAGTAATATGTGAACTCAAAAATGAAACATTCTGTAGCTGCTTATTTTGTTGAGTGTTGCATCCCAGTCACGTCATCCTTGCAAATTCAGCTTTCATAGTGGGAAGAGAAACACTGCAGCGGCTGAATACTGGTGCAGTGTAATTTTCTCATGAAAATGTGATGGCATTAGACAGATCTTCACATTAACTGTATTTGTATTTTGGTGAAAGGCATTTGGTTTTCAAGTCATGAATGAGTGAGCTGTGTAATAATTTTATGGCAGTGATTTTTGTCAGAAAAGTTTTATCAGGTTATGTTTTCATAGAGATGTACTGCTGGTTCTAAGGAAAATTCTGGTGAGAGAGAGCACTGAGATTGAGTGGAAATACTTCAAGAGCTTGTACTGAGTCAGAGAGGGCACCATTTTAAACTCTTTCTCTTGCCTTCAAATTTGAAAGTTTTTTTTTTTTTGAACTTCAGTGAAGTTCCTCATGAACTGTATGGTATGAATGGTTCTTTTGTCTATGTTACCTGGAAGTTTTTTGGAGTTTTGATATTTCTTATGGTGTAGGACAACAGCTTTCTTACTATTTAGTTAGTAAGCAAGTGAAGTGTTTCAAATGTAGATGCAAATACGACAACTGAACTGATCTCTAAGGAAACTGTTTATGCTGGAGAAATACCAGTGAGACTTTCTGAAACATACTAGAAAACACAACTTTCCCATGTAATGTTGGAGATAATTAGTTTAGGTTGACATAAAAAAAAATAGTGTGCTAATCTCCCCAGTATCATTGTAATGTGTGTGCTCTACATAATATCCTGCTTGTTTTTTTTTTGTATTTTTTCTTTTTTGGTGAAGAAATCTGGATAGAGTGAAAATTATGAAACTAGAAATGCTGAAAGGAAATACTGAACTGAGCTGGTTTTGCTTATTTTTGTCTTGAGCGTCCTGAATTCTTTCATGTCAATTTGTATATTTTGTGCAAAACTGAAAGTCCACAGAAAAAAATTGTTAGTCCACATTGACCTGAAGAGGGCACCCACACACCACTGAGACAATGTTTCAGGAGGTGATCAATTGACTACTCTGGTTTTAACATTGTAAGTAAGGATTTTTTTAAAACTTTAGCAGATAAGTATCTTATTTGGCATGTAAAACATTTTCAGAAGATAATGGTAAACTAATTTCATACAGCTCAATTCTGTTGGCTCTGAAAGTGCATATTGATTACTCTTTTAAGATGCAGTTCAAGTTTTCAGATTATATTGGATATGGCATTTACTTTAGGATGCCTTTATTTTCATCTTTTTTTTTTTTTAGTAATCTTTTGTTGGTAACTTTTTGCAATTTGAAGTGGAAGACGTCAGTGCACAAGTCTTACCAGTTGCCCAGTTAACTGTCATTAAATCACTGTTAATCACATTTAAGTCCTCACCCATATTCCTTAGCTGAACATTTTGAATGAGCAGAAAATGAAATTTAAGATAATTTGTGCAAAATCGAAGCTAAGTTTCAGCTGCTTTTTGGATTTGTATGTTGTGCAGTGAGTCCTTGTTGGTTTAATTGTATTGTGTTAAGCTGAAGGAAAAGTCTGCTTTGGTTTTAAGTATCATGGATAACCACCAGCAGTCACTGTGGGAAAACTCCGGTTAGATTTCTAACAACTCCATTCCTTCCTTTCTTCTGGAGGATGCTGCACTCTGTTCCATACCTAAGACACAAGGTGGCAAATCATATTCTGCAACAGAACTAAACTACTTGTTATTCCCTTGTGGTTCCTTAAACAAGAAAAGCTTAACTTTTGATGAATATGGAAGAATAATGTCTTTATTCTTACGCTGGCTCCAGAAGTTAAAAGATATATTAAAAAAAAAAAAAGTTAAAAGTGAGTTTTCCCTGACAGTTGCTGTGTGTGTATCAAGTGTAATGCAATGTAAAAAGTCTTACTGCTCCTGGATTTGTGCCTTGGTCATTAACTGAGGAGTGGTTTTGGCCAGTTCAAAGTAAGGAGCACCAGGTCTAAGCATCCTCTTTAGGACTTTTCTGTCTTTGTTTTGAAGATTTACTAAAAGTTCAGATGGTTCTGATTCCATTTGGAATTGTGGGTGCTTAGTACCTTGAAAAGGTTTTGTGGTTTTTTTTTTTTTTTTTTTTTTAATTTATAGAGTAATTAAGACTTGTTTCAGATAACTTAAGAGTGTTATGATGTAACATTTGTGGAGTTGCCAACTCTGCTGTTTTATTTAGAGTGGAAGTTTGCTTGTAGATAATAAAAATATGAATGTCTTGAATTTTTTGGGATTCTGGGGTCAAAAAGCAAATTACAAGATACCTCTAACATAGATTTCATTATTTGTAATCAGATAAACTGCTAGCTTCTGATACTTTTGTGGTTCTCTTGAGGTAGCCAGGGCTGTAGGTCCAGCTCACTTTGGAAAAGCTCACTTAGATCAGATCCTCAGTGGTTTTTTTTTCTTCCTTTCTCCATTTTGATGCATCTGAGCTTCAGCAGTGACTGATACTGATTTACTAGTTGTGGTGCTTGTGCATTTCTGCTTATCACCTTTGCTTCACTGAATAGGAATGGTCCTGAAATCGTGACGTGGAAGTTTTCACTTTTAAAATTTTGAAAATTATAGAGTTTGGTATCTGTCAAAAACACTGAGTTTTTTATGTTTGACGTAAATATCTTGCTGCACTTCAACTCATGCGTCCACCCTGGGAAAGAGTCATAGAATCACAAAGTCGAATCATCTTAGTTTTGAAAAAACCCTTAAGTTCAAGTCCAGCCATCCCCTGACACTACCACACTACCAAATCCATTACAAAACTTTGTCCGTTAGCAGTGTCCACACGTCTCCTAAATACATCCAGGGACAGCTGTTCCACCAACCTGTTCCAATGCCTAACCACCCTTCCCATGAAGATAGTCTACCTGATATTTAATCTAAACATCCCCTGCAGCAACTTGAGGCTGTTTCCTCATGTCCTGGCTGTGATATGTGCCTGAATTTATGTAAATGTATGAAAATGAATAGGCTGCGGGTTTGGTTTTTTGGTGTGTGTGTGTCAGAAAATGTCAGCAATGATATGCTTTTAAGATCATTCTAAACTTCAGTTTAGGGAGGCGTTTGTTGATGAAGCATATGTACCTTAAAAAGCTTTTTCTTCACAATAGCTAATCTATTCTCTGTGTTTGCTTTCATAGGAATCTGGAGCACCCATTCTTACTGATGATGTCAGCTTGCAAGTATTTATGGATCATCTGAAGAAACTTGCTGTCTCTAGTGCTGCCTGAGATTCTGTAGTGCGTTACAGGCACAGATAAGCGGTAGCCGTATTTCAGCTTTTCCTCCTTTGCCTTTTTCTGTGTCTCTCTAGACAGAATGCTCTGATATGCACAAGCTGCCTGACTAGATGTAAAGCAGTGTTGTTTTCAAAGAAAAGCTTTTGTTATCAAAAATGTTTTAATGTGAACTGCAGTTTGTAAAAATGACAAGTAGTAGATTAAGTTATAATTAGAGGAAAGAGAACAGTCATTTTGATTACTGCCATACTATAATTACTTTTAGATTGTTTTCAACAACTTTGAAACGTTTTCTCTTTTCCTTCTTGAGTGGTTGAGGTTGATTATGCTGTGCACTACAAAGCCACATTGAACAATAAAGGAAATCTTTGGTGATATCATGCTTTCCAGACTGCCATACAACTATTACTACTTATTGAAATTGAGCTTAAAGTGAACAAAGAAGCAACAAAAAGATTACAAAAGTAACATTAGCTCAATCTTTTGACTTAGGTTGTGGAACTTCTCTGCAGTGATCTTATTGTTCATGTGTTGGTTATTTTTTTTAGAAGTATTTAACTTCAGGTAGTTCCTGTTTGCATTTATTATAGCTGATTCTTTGGGAACAGAGTTTTTCTTACTTTTTGTATAAAGAATTTGGATTGAAAAAGTTAAAAAATAAAAAAATAAAAATCTGGTATTGCACAAAGCTTGAGTTGAGAAGAAATCCTACACTACAAAAATGAACTGGCAGAGTGCAGCCTTGAGTTTTGTCTTGGCATGTATGCTTTAGAAAAAAGAAGTATATTACCTTTCTTATTATTGCCTTATAATGTTATTACACTAATATGTGACTCTGCTCATTAGCTTTTTCTGTACCATTTCTGTTAGGAATTCAACAGGCTGTAGTTCTTATTGAAACAGTGTTACAGAGAATATGCTGTAATTAATTTGATATTTAGTTAACACTTAATTTTTGGGTGGCTTAGGAAATAAATTAGTAGGTTTTTCCATTTACTTTTGAAGTTTACACATAAAACAGATGTTTACATAGGTAACATGATGTTTTGACAAATGAAGATATGAAATATTGTACTGGGCAATAAAAGTGATGCCAAGTCAGGAGGAAGAGAGTTTTGACATAGGAAATTCAATCATGTATTGGTGTGATAAGAACGAGGGCTTTTTATTTTTTCTGTAAATTCTCAAAAACATTTGCTCTCCTTTTATCAAAATGAGATGTGCTCCTTTTGCCTCAGTACAAATAAAATGTTTTCTTTCACTTTTTGTGTTTATTGTGCTGATTTTCTGTTTGTGCTTGGAATGAATTGTTGAAATAAAGCTAATAATGATAAAATTGAGAATAACCTGACATATTTGATGCTAGTTATTATTGGTATAAAATTTATTTAACTTCTAGTGATACTGAACTGCCCACATTACTTGCAGTTTGAGATTAAGATTCAGAAGCCCTCTTCTTATTTTAGCTGAGAAATAAGGTTAAAAAAAATTTCTCCTGACACTAGGTATGTCTGATTTATTTGGCAGTTAAATATCATTTCACTAATGAATCGCTTCACCATCACGTCATGATAACAGATTTTTTTTTTGTTATGTGTCTAGTAAGTTCTAGCTTCCTTCCTGCCCCTTAACCATCTTTTAGCCTACAGTGGGTTCTTCTATCCACTCCCTTTGCAACTCATGTGCTTCTTTCATTTTAGATATTTTACACTACTGAAGACTTTTTAAAAATCCTGGAATCTGATATATTTTTCTCTTCTATTCTCCTGCTTATTGACTGACTCCTTCCAAATACTGGTTAGTGAGACAGGATTTTCCTTCATAAAAGCCTGCTTCGTACAATCCTTTCTATGGGTATGATGTGGGAAGCAGTCTGCCAGTCCTCTGGCACACTGACCATATGTAATTACTTTTAGCCACCTTTGCTCTCACTTCTTCCTGTTGCTGTTTTTTCTTTTCCTTTACAACTCTAGGGTGAGTACTGTCCTTTCCTGGTAACTTAGTAACGTCTCACTCATCTACTTGGTCTAATACCTCTTAAATCTTACATAGGTCTGACGAGTTGCATCAGTTTTATGTCCTGCAAAGAGGACATTGGGAACAGTAACCTCCTCAATACATTCAACAGTGACAAAGACTGCATTGAGTTTTGTTGCTCTATTCCAAATAGAAACTTAGAACCATAGAGTGCTTTAGTTGAAATGGACATGAAAGATCATTTTGTTCAAGCTACTCTTGCCATGGGCAGCGACAACTTCCACTAAACCATGTTGCCCAAAGCCCCATTCAGCCTGGCCTTGAGCCCTTGCAGGGGTGGAGCACCTTCAGCTTGTCTGATCATCCTGTGCGAGTGCTTTGCCACCCTCTTAAGTAAAGAATTTCCTCCTTTCGTTCTTTTAGTGTCCTGTTTATTACTCTGCCAATGAGCAGTCCCACTGATACTCTGGAAGCTGTGCTTCTTTGATTGTACTTGAAGAATTTTTCATAATTGAGTTCAATATCTCCTATAAGGTGTTTTTCAAATTCAGCTTTAGCTCTCTTAATTTCCTTTGAACATTCAACCAAAATGTATAGGGGATGCAGCTATTTTAGAATTTATGCCTTCTGGAGATGACAGTGAGCACCGGTTGTTTTCTGGATGAGAGAATTCTGTTACAATTCTGGTAGTGAGAACCAATTCAATTTTGATCTAAAATGTGCGAAAGAATGGCATTTTTCAGCTGCAGTTTCTACAGCACTGGTGTGCCCCTACAGGACAGTGGAATATTGAGAATGTCATGAAATTGTTGTGCAGGGAATTTGAAAAACAATAATGGGTAAAATAAACACGGGAATATGTTGTTTACAGTCCCTATTACATGTGATTGCTGAAATTTCATAATGGACACGTAAAGGAGGTGTATCCTAAAATTGATGCTGTAACTTATGGTCAGAACTATAAACAACCTGGACTGTTTTGAATACATGATTCTTTTCAGGCTATTCACAGCACCCGTGTTGGACTGCATAGTGAAAATCTCTTTAAATACTTGGTTTTGATTGGACACAGGTTGGAAATCAGAGAAGGTGTTGGTCATATGTTCTTGTGAAGAACACATGGAGATTTTTACTCCTCTGTCTCATGCTCCAGAGAATTACCATTCTACTGGATAGGAGATAAAACAGGGTTGCTGACTGTGCTGTTAAGGCCTGGTGTATGGGAACTGCTGAGTCACGGCCTGACCACTGATTGAGCACCTGGGGAAAGGACCCAGTCAGCCCTGGGGACACAGGTGAAGGCAATTCAGCCGTGTGATCAGAAGGGGTGGAGCCTGGCTGCACCTCTCTGAGACTCCCTTTAAGGACTGACTGCTGCTAGGGATGGGTTTCTTTCTGGAGATTCCTCCTTGGTGAAGCTTTCCCCTGTGAACCTGGAATCTTCTGATACAGGTGAGTGATCTTCTTCCATTCCTTTATAGCACCTTTCTATTGTGCTGATCCTTCTGTTGTTACACCTCTGGTGAAACAGCTTTTCCCGTCGTATTGATCTGTCCTATTGCTACGCCTGGGCAGCTGAAGACTGAAAACTATCAGTAGGCAGACAATAAGAGTGTCAAGCAATTGGATGCTGCTTTCTCTGCTCAGTTAAGCAGTCTGTGCATTTTAGAATGATGCAAAATCTGTCTTTGATATAAAGGTCTTCATTAGATATGCATAAAAGTTTGCTATCTGAGAAGCACAGGTGAGGTTAATGGTCTGACAGGATCATAAAATCAGATGGAGATTCATAGAAATTGAACAGCTGTTGATGATCTTGTTGCCAGTGTTTGAACATTGCACAGAAACACACATTGTGACTGGTAGTCATTGTGTGGTGCCTGGTTGTTATTTCTAGTCCACTGTCTTTTTCTCAGAACAACTTTTCAGACTCTGTGTGCCACGGAAGCATCTGTTTTTTTTTTTTTTTCTTTTTCTTTTGCTCTTTTCATTGTTTTTTCAGTTCCCGTATCCTCAGTCCATTTACTTTTCCACATATCCTCGTGGAAATGAGCTGTGGGGCTGTGTAATTTGGACTATTCCAAGTTACAAATTTTTGCCTGACTTTTGCCTAGGTGTGCATTCTTGGTGAGTCAGTTGTAGCCCTCCAGTGGTGTTATTCCTTTTTCCTCACTTTCTGTAGCATGGGAAAATGGATAAGACCTTAACTGTGGTGCAAGAGCTGCTTGTGGTATCACTGTGGGAGCCATGAAAATATTTTGCCAGTCTGCACTCATGCTGTTTTCTGGTGCTGTAACCTGTGACCACTTCCTCTTTCTTCCTGCTACAAGGACTTCCACAAATTCTGTTGGATGGTTCTACTTTTGCATTGCTGCCTTTATTGTAGCTGTAGGGGATATCTCTTTCTCACAGTACAGGATTTTAGCTTTATTTTACTTACTAAAGATGTGCATGTTTGCCGGAAACTGTAAAAGTGAGATCTGCTGTTAGTTCAGGAGTACTAACAGTGTTTCATAGATCTAGTTTGAAATGAACCAGTTAGAGCAAGAACAGCCCTCATCCAAAACAGGAATGTTGGTTCCAGTGTCAAATAAGCTAAAAGCCCTAAATGTTTCTGATTGGTCCTCTAAACCAATCTTCTTGCCATCCACACAGAGATGTCAGTGTGCTGGAAGGAAGACAGCAGCCTGCCCTGACAGTGCCTGTGTCATTTTGTGAGTGTCAATGATTTACTTTTCTCCTTTCTTGGAAAAGGTAGAGAACTGTTAATCTCCAGCTTGGATGGGATAATTCACAAGGTAATAAACTCAACCTCAAAATTGAAGTTAAACTGCTTAAAGTCAAATGCTGTTGACCAGATGTGGAAACACTGCCTGACAGATTCTCGCTTCAGAGCCTTGGTCTGTGAGGCTTCCACAGCAATAAGTAATCCCATGGCTGCTTCCAACACACAGAACTGTGGTGAAAAATCACGTTTCCCAATATTCCTTATTTTCTGCAGTTAAAAGCAGCAGTTGATAAATGGTGACCAGGAACCTACCCTGCTTTTCTATCAAATCTGAGGCAAACTATGTTATTATCCCCATCAAGTGGTGAGGCACAAAAAAGTTGAGCTCAGTTTAACTTTTAGCATTTTGGGTTTGTACAAAAGTTAAATGTTACATGAAAGCCACCGAGCCTGAACAGAACAGATGGTAAGATTAATGAAGTTGTTGCTCTGCTCTGAATTTAATGTAAAATCTCATTTAAAATAGCATATTGTGCCTAACAACACAAGCTTTTGTCCAAAGGACTACGGAGGTGGAAGATAAACAATGAAATCAATGTCCGTAAATTGCTTTCAGCAAAAATGAAGCAAAATAATCACTGCGTGCATAAATAGCAGTGGCCGTCACCAACACCCTCAGAACGTCCATTCCATGCATCTTTCCATCCTATTCCATGACTGCCTGGAGATATATAGATGTGTGATACATTGGTCATGAAATGTAGTAAGAATTTTCTTGAAAGTTAATGCATGTGTGATGAGCAACAGTGTCCCATTTCCCTCTTGGAAAGAAATGCATGCATGAGTTCTGCTACGAATCTACTGTCTTGCACTGGAACTGTATGCATTCAGGGATTTTTGACTAGAGAATGGCCAAAGACTAATATACCTTACTAGAAAAATAGCATGTCTCACAAAGCCTAGGCATGGCTACCTTGTTGTATTCTCCTTTGGACAATTACTCGGGATTATCTGCTTTTAAGGCATACATAAACTCTGCTATTGGAGATGACTGGGAAATACAGCAGTTGATGAAATGGAGTTGAAACAATGTTCAGATGGCATCTAAGATCCCCAGATGTATATTTCCTTTTAGGTTTGAACTTACCTCTATGTGGTTACTATTTTTTTTTTAACCTGAGGTATATGCCAGTGACTCATAGACCACACTTCATAGTCTGCAAATAGCACATGGAGCTCTACTGATTCAATGGGGTTCTTCATGAAAGTTTATGAAGAGTGCACAGTCATGCATGAAAAATAGAATGTAAGTGGAGATCCAAAAAGGTTTGGTGACACCAGCTTGGTATGAAGTAACCCATGGAATTAATTCAGCATCAAAGAAGAGGGGGTTACATTTGCAGTATTAAACTGTGTCCTCCTTTTTGGCTGCAGAGACTGATACATGTTTCACAGTTTTGTGTATTAGCACTAACAGGTCTGAACCTTCACACTGTATTGAACCTCGGAATACACTACCTATGTAAAATGATCTTATGAATATGCTGCCAAAGAGGAGTGTCTTTTTTTCTTGCTAGATATGTCAGCATAGAAGGACAGTTTGAATTAATAATTACAGACCTGGTCTGCTATTCATAAATCCTTTTGCCCATCACCTTCTTGTTTATCCTTTGTTTGGAAATGTAAAGGTGCTTTTTCAGAAACTGAGTTGAAGTTGTCCAACAGCTAGTTTCTCAGATCCTCTCTGGACCATTCTTAAAGATGATTGTAACGCTAACCCTTTCCTGTAAATCATCACAATGTTCTGAGATTGATGTGTCTTCATAATTGCATCACCCATTTTCTTTTTTCACCATCCTTGAGGGATCCTATTGATCCCATTTATGTGAATACACCTAGGTTCTTTAAACAGTCTCTAACTCTTCTGCCTTAGCTTGGCCTTCTTTCTCAAACTGTACAGATAAATGCAATAGTCTGGGAATTTTTTTTGAAGATCGTGACAAAAAATCATTTAATATTTCAACCTTTGCTATATCATCTGCCAGCAGATAGTCTCCACCACTCAACAACAGCTTCACATTTCCTTTAAACTTTGGTTTGCTATTAGTGTACTTACAAAATTGTTTTCTTTTCACCTTTTATGCTCCTCAGCATGTTGAGCTCCCACTGGGCTCTCTATTTCCTGCTAACATCCCTAATTACCCAAGCACTGCTTTTATATTCCTCCTTTGTCACCTGTCCTCATTTATATTTCTTCTACGCAGCCTTTTTGCATTTTAATTCATTAACAGCTCCTTGTTTTGCTGACAGTGTCTTTTGCCAAAATTTCTGATTGTATACAGAATCACTACAGCTTTAAATAAGAATGAGAGGATATTTTGTTAGTGGGTCTATTATTTTTATTATTTTTAGAATAAATTCTGACAGTAGTCAAATGTAAGATCTTGCGACTCAGTTTTTATGGTAATTCTGCCCTCTAGAAACCCTTTAAATCTGATTGCTTTCTTTTTTCAGCAACTGATTTGCAGTTTTGTCTTAATGCAATGCAGATATAGTTAAGATGACACTCCTAACCTTTGCAAGAAGTAAATGTAACCTGGATACAGCTGACCTATTTTTATTTGGATCACGAATGCATATTTGTAATACTTCTAAGTCTGTAATATCATACACCATGGAATGTGGTTTACTGTACATATATAAGGACATAAATGTTGGTGGACTCATCTTTTAATTAAATAATGCTTTTCTCTTCAAAAATGATACTAGAAGGATACTAACTGGAAAATGAAATATCTGTCCCATACGTTTCTGTGTCTGTTGCTAGCTTTGAACATTCAGGTAACAAGGATTTCATTAATTTTCACAGGAGGTTTTTTAATCTATGAAGAATTCAGAGACCTTCTGAAATTCTTCCCGTGTTAAAGAGAATGAGATGTAGAATTCTGGAGGGGAAAAGGAGGTACTGATAACTTTAATAAGGGCAGGATTCAATTTCAGTTCCCAAACAGCTATTGCATACAGAGGTTTGATTGTGGAAGCGGCTGTAGCCAAGAAGCAGTAGTTTTTACTGTGCAATTGAATTTGCTCATTTCATAAACTGTTTATGCATATACAAAGGCTCAACCTTGACTTACAGCATGGAACATCTGTTAAAGGGAGTTAGTTGGGAGCTATGGGAACAGGCAGTAGAACTGTTTCTTTGTGTAATACATAACTTCCGTTTATTTTACTGAACCAAGACTTCAGTTAGAAATAAAGCTGTTCATATATTGTATATGTTGGTGTCAAAGGAGGAAAGTCTCCTGCAAGTTTGTGGTAAATAGGATGGACAGAAATTTGGAGACTATTACAGGAACTTTTTTTTCAACAAGTATGTGCAATTTCAGTGACAGACAACTGTAGACTTGATGTGTATTTAATAAAAATAAAATAGTAAAAGAAAGTAGTGATTTTTAGAAGCCCTGCTATTTGCTCCCAGCCTGCCTGTCAGCTACCACTGTGCTGTGGCGGCCATCTGGCAGGGATAGAAGCTGGGAGACAGGACCCAGGGATGTACTCTCTTGCAGCTCCTCATCTGCTGTAAGCTGAGACAGAAGGGTGAAGAGGGAGAGTTACAGAGAAGACAGGGGCCTCATGAAATGCACTGAGCATTTCAGACTGCAGAGTTAGATGGGGAAGCATCCTTGCCCCACAGAGTCCAGGGAGGACATAACTTGGATAGAGCCTGGGGTGAGGGCAGCGTGGTCCAGCTGCTCTAGTTTCAGTGTCAGGGGGATGAGGTATTTGTTGGTGCATCCCATCTGAAATGAAGGTACGTAGCTTTTTCACTTTTTCAAAAACTGCAGGATATCCCTGTCTCCGCATACATAGTGGATGCATTCAACTCCTTCCACCATTCTGTGTCGGAATCCTCTCCTGCACTGTGGATACCACAAACACAAAATTGTCCTTCTTGTTTGCAAGTGATTGTGTTGGTACCTGAGGGGCAGAGCCAGGCTCACTCTTGATTCAAAGAAAATGTCTCCAGAGACAGGCTTCCTGGCTGTGAGGCGCTGACTTGGCCTTTTCTTCCATGACACACGGTCACTGAAGAAACGCTTTGCCTGGCCTCATACAGAGGTGATGTAATGAATCCCAGGTGTGTGAGGAAACACGAGATGGCCTCACTTCCAGTGAATTCAGTGCTCCTGAAGCACGTGAGCTGGGCCTGAGAGAAGGGATTATTTAATGCTGCTTCGTGATTTTTACAGTGAGGTTAGAAAGCACATTTTGAGAGGTTTGGATGCAGAACCATTCCCATATTAATACTGTCATTATTTGCCCTAGAACTGAGTAGAATGTGGACCTCCCCTTTTCAGTGATTTTTTTTTTTTTTTTAGAAGAACTGATTCAGTATGATGCGATAAAATTCAAAAAAGAGCACTCAATTTAATGTTTGGTAGAAATAAGGGCAGTGTTGGACATTATCCTATAGCTAGAAAATGAAAGAAGTAATTCAGAGAGAACTTCATGCTTTCTAAAGTACTAATAGTTTAACAATTCTGTAGTTCTTGTATTCTGCAAAATTCATCACATCTATGGCCTAAGGCAGTGCGGCAGAGTTCCACACTCTTCCTTCAGTTTAGCTCCCTTATTTGACATGACTACACTCCCCCCATATGAAATTAGGCAACTGTAGCAGAAATGTTGTCACAGCTTGAAACAGTGATTGAGCACCTGGTGGGAAGGCACCGCCAACCCAGGGGAGCTCAGCTGCATGCAATGCATCTGAGTGACTGGAATCCTGGCTCCCTCCCTTCCCAGACCTCATTTAAGGATTGGCAGTGGAGGCAAGTGTATTTTAACTGGAGATCCTTACTTATTTGACGTCTTCTAAGGGTAAGCAGCTTTTTCCTTTGTTTCTGTTTTCAAGGCTGCTGCATTTGGGCTCACTAGGAAAAGCCTAGGACTTTGCTACTCCACTATTATTACTGTGCTTTCCATTGCATTAGAGTGACTGTGTTCAAGGTGTACTGCTGATTAAAATCAGTGTCATCTCTTTTGTTGTTGAGAATATGGCTGGATTTAGAAATAAATTGGTCTGGAAATACAGATCTTATGCCTTCCTAAAGTTGCTGTTCTAAGGAGGCTACCAGCTGGACACAGAGATGGTCAGAGAAAGAAATAAAAGTACATGATGTTATGTTACTACTTCCATCTTTCATGATGGATAATTGAAGTAACTGAAAATGCCAGTGGTCTCATGTTCAGAAAGGCAAGAGTACTGGAAGATTGTTCTTTGTTTATTTTTTTTCCTCTAATTAGTTAAACAAGAGCCACATGGTTCACTCATTGATGCATTGTTCCTTCCGCTTTTCAAGGTGTGTGAAACTTAACGGCAGTTCTATCTTGTAAGCTCCTGGAGATACTGTTGGCTTTGTTGGGCCGCACCGTGCAGGTAAGTTTAAATCTTATTTCCTAAGAGTTTAAAATTGTTTTATTTTTTAAATCACCTTGAGATCTCTGACATATAGTTGATGGACACTATAGTAGTTTGTTGCTGTAGTCTCTAGGTCTAGTGTGGATTTTTAGTTGTTATGATAGTATACTGCTTTACTGAAATAGTGAAAGGATTACAGCCCTGTTTCAGTTTCTTGGATGTATTGGTTGGAAAGATTTCCAGAAAAAAAATGTTAGTAAATGTTCTTGCTGAAGGCAAAACTTTAAGAGGACTTTCTGTTCTAGGGTTTAATGTTATCAATAGCTGAATAATCAAGGCTACTACATTTTACTTAGGACTCTGTTGATACTCTAATGACCTGATTTTTGCTTTTGTAAGTGATAAAAGCTGGCTTCAAAAAAGTATGTTCTTGTATTGATTTTCTTTAAATATATTCATTTTGCTGTCCAGATACAAACTTCTCAATCTTGTAAAGCACTTTCAAACTGGAGTAACTTCTCAGATGTGTGTGTATATATAGTATACATACATACATGTGTGTGTGTGTGTGTGTGTGTGTGTGTTTCTTCAGTTTTATTAGAATGAGTTGAAGATGCTGAGACCTCTAAAGTATATCTTATGTGGTTATTGAATCAATTATTCTACTGGCTAGTAGATAGAACAGTTTTATATGCTTAAACAAGAGAACACCAGAGCTTTCAATGTTGTGCTCTGCGCTTTTTTGGGGATCTTTTTGCTCATATATGTACTGCCACAGTACTGCAGAAGGAAAAAAAAAACACCAACCAACAAACAAAACAAACAAACAAACAAAAATCTTAAATTTGATTAGGACAAAAGCTGTTTGTATCAAGTCTCCACTTGCATCTCATTTTCCAGATAGATTGCCTAAAATGGTGGCAGCCCAGTCATTTTTGTAATGTGGCTATTCTGTGCTTGGACAGCAAAAGCTATTAATATATGTGAAGCTAAAATAAAATCATGGATTAGTAGAGCTATTAAAAAAAGTTATGGTTATTTTCTACTGCTTTCTGTCAAGATGAGTGTTTACAGACAACTTTTTTCCAAGAGACCAAGTGCTAGATAACTTGCAGCATCATTCTTTTTGCCTGAGAATTCGTTTTGAGTTAATTGAAGTTATGAGATAATAAAATTAGTAAAAGCCCTAGGAGAATAAACACCTGAAATAGCAGATTAGATGCTGCTATATTTCAATAGTTTGGATTTTTGGACTTGTTTTTAATTTATTCAGAGCCTACTGACTGTGTATACTAATCTAAAAGAAGGTGGTACAGATAGTTTTCCATTAAGTCCTGGGATAACAAACTGTGAAAACTACTGGAAATTAAATGTAAGAAACCAAAGTGGAAGCTATGCAAATAGGCTGTCTTTCATAGTATTTTGTAAATGATGTTGAATGACTTCCATGAACACGCACAAAAGATTCTGAGCGTTAGAGTTTTGAATGGATATGTTTTCATCAACACTTATTTTCTTTCCTAGAGTGTTCCAATGGTAGACTGTAATACAGACAGTGATACTACTTTTCAGTGGCCTGAATTAGTTATTGTATTAGTATTAGCAAATCTAATGATCTTCATACAAGAAAAGGGGAGCAAGCTCACATAAATGACCTGTTTATGCAAACTAGATATCTAGTTATATAAAGAGCTTTTGAAATGCTTTTTGGAAAAAGATACCTATAATAATAGATGTGATGGTTAAAAAAAAAAAAAAAGACAAAAAGATGATGATGAAAAGGGCAAAAGTACCAGCTGACACTATTGTATTACCTTCAAATCCTCTTACTTTTAGCTTGGACTGAGGAGAAATCAAATTCACCTTTTCTGTGTGACTGAGTATTTCAGGAGTATGGAAACTTAACTTAGCAGCTTCTCATTATATCTTTGGACAAGGAGGCAAAAGAACATAGCAGTTACCTGTGCTAAGAGCATGTGTTCAACTGCTGTAGTCGGCAGCCTTGCTGTATGTCTGCTTAGACCTCCTCTGACAGCTCAGAAGCATTTATCCTCTTTAAAGATCTCAGTTTTAGACTCCCAAAGGGCATCATGTTAACTACTAAAGGCAAAAGAATGTACCTCTTTAATCTTTCCATTTAAAATGCATAGAGGGCCACACAGCAGAATGTTATAAGGAGCTTCAAGCTATCAACTTGTATGAAGGCACTGCAAAGGAGAGGTAGACTGTTAAATAGAGAGCTCTGAATAATAATAGTTATGGTGATGTATTGGGTTCTTTGGGCTCTTTTGGAAGTACAGCAAGTGGTCTCTTAGAATTAGTGAAGTGCTGTAAATTCCACTGGGTCTGAGCCAAGCACAGTTCACCTGGAGTGTAAAAATTAGATGGTCTGTGGAAGCTTGAAGATACCAAATTAGTATAAGTAAGGTCTTCTATTTTCAAAAGTTTGCCCATTGGTTATTCTCAGACTGCAGATGCTATTATTGCTATTTGCCAACGAACATGTTTTTAGCTGCATGTACATTTGAAAAAGCACAACTGAATCTATCCAAATGCATACTGCCTGTTTACTCTGATGTTGAGTTTAAACTTTTCGTGTGTTGCTAAAGAACACAACTGGCAAAATGAAAACGTGCTGAATCTTTGGTTTTATGATTGCTGCAGTGTGTATCTTAGCTGTGATTCAAATATCTTTGTTCCTAATCCAGTTATTTTGTAACTACGTCTGACCAAGTGTACCCTAAATCCTACACCTATGATTGTTGTTTTTGTGATGTACAGTGCCACAAAGTCTTTTGTAAAGCTGTAGCTTAGCATAAGAGCATAGGAGATCCAGGCTTGTGATAACTTGCTGCTGTATATCAAGACCATTCATTATATTTCTTTTGATGCTAAGAATTCCAGTAATCTATCAAACCAAGCAGAGCCAGAGAACAATCATGCTGAAAGATAGAAATGCAAATAATTGTTGTGGAAGCACTGTCAATTACTGTTTTTTAAACTATGTGATTAGTGGCCCATTTCAGTGAAGTTTGAACCCTGGTTGTAGCTGTGTTGCAATTGAAATCAATATGACAGCGAAGGATGAACAGATGCTGATTGTTGTAGATGAGGAATGCCCTATTTGAAGCCCTGGTGTTCTGAAGGTGTATAGTGCAAATGAACTACTTCTTTCCTTGGTAAAATCAAGATAGGTCTTAATTTCTCTCTGAGATTTTTTTCACTGAAAACTTACCTGTGAAACTGCACAGGATCTTGCTAAACTGACTTTTTTGTTTGGCAAAGCCAGTATTTATCATATAGAGAGATGGTTTTGGTGAACCAGAGAAACTGGTAAAGTAAAAGGACTAGTGAGGAACTTAGTCAAGTGTAAATCTGTGTGCTGACAGACGGCAGTGTTCAAACCTCTTTCTGGCTACGACATAGAAATGTATCTTTGAGGAGTAGGTGGTCTTCAAATGTCTTGAACAACAAGATAATTGTGAGAGATCTTTAATTTTCAAACAGTTTTATCAGCCTTAGCTTCTACTAAAAATTAACTAGCTGTATCCTCTAAGTCTTTGACCAAAATTATTGTTGTTTAAATTAATGCCTGATTTATCTTTGTCTTAAGCTTAATCTCCTAAGGCAGGAAAACTGGCAGAGCTGAAAATATTTATTTGTCCTCAGAAAGAATGCCTGACTTCTGGATTCTCTTATCCAGGCGTTTAATTCCCCCGAGCATTGAATTTATCTTGCAACAAAAATAAACAAGGAATACAAAAATCTGCTTCTAAATCTGTACTGCTACTTCTCTATGGAGACTGACAAAGGTAGTGGAATTCATCCAGTCCTTTAAGACCTACCACTCTTGATGCAGACCAGGATTAAGAATGTGTTGCAACAATGAATTCCAGATCTGAGATCAAAGCGACGAAGTCCTTGCGGCTTTAACTGTGCACCAAAAGACTGTATATTTTAGTGTAGAAGATGATTTGTGTTCTTCAAACTGGCAAGGCACATGGATAGCGGAGAATGGATAATGCTTTAAAGTCTTGAATGACAGGATCTGTTTGCTTAGTCACTTCCAAACTACTGCAGTTCAGAGCTTCTCAGTGGCCAATAGGGCTATGATTTTACAGTGTTTTAAATGCCTGGACTTGCAATTGCTTTGCAGTTCTTGAGTTTGCTGGTGCGCATGTGAATCCAGGAAGCAGCCAAAACATAGGAGATAAGTTTGCAGTATGGCATGTGTAGGCTGTGAAGGATGGCAAGTATCCCTGAATATGGCAGAGAACTTCTCAAACTTGTGCTTTTTCTGTTCATGTCAGTGCATAGCCCACAGTTAGCACTGGTGAGGTTTTTTCAACCCTATTGCACTTAAAACAGACCTCCCAGACAACAGGCTGGAACATCATGTGAAGCCTCTCAGACAGGAATCTCTCTAGCAACCTAGGTCATCTTGCACCACCTTGTTCTCTCCAGTCGTCTTTGCTTTTTCTATTTTAAAGATTTTTTGAGAGTTTTATCCTATCTGAAATTTTCAGCAAGATTTAAACAGCTTTAAATCATCAGCTGTGTTGACTTCTTTAGATTCCATTGTAGATGTTTCCTCTCACAACATTTGTGTACTATTTACAAGATAATATGGAGTTAATTACTTTAATAATACTTAATAGTTACTTTAAAAATCATATTGTAAAATGCATCCCGGACTGAGAAAGCCAACTGAGAGCTTAGAGTCCTAATTGATTAGAGAAGGAAGTACCTCCTTTCTTTAAAGAGGAACCTAAAAAATAACAGTTAATAAAGAAGCTGTTAGGTGTTATGGAGATCCTCTGCAAAAGCAATCTGTTTCCTTGAAGATATTCAAGGCATAGTTTCTGCTTCTCTTTCTTCAGATTATACTTGATTTTATGTGGTCTATGCCCCAAAAAACTCCTTCAGGTCTCATAGTGAATCAAATCAAGTTTCAGCACTAAACTAAGAAACAAAAGATCTAACTAGTGAAAAAGGACATTTTTCCTTCCAAAAATTTTAAGTCAGTTAGCAACTTTTGTGAGTGCCTGTATATGATGCTACTTAGTTCCCCCAAGAAAGAAAAAAAAGGAAAAAAAAAAAAAAGCTGAACAGTGAACATTACCTGGCATATGTACAATGTTCTGATCTAAACAGTAGGCTACTTCTGAGCTGTGGCTCTCTTTGTGTCACTAAGGTCTGTTTTATGTTCTGTGATTAATTTTTACAATAGAATTCCCAGATAGACCAATTTACATCACCAGGAAAGTACACTTTGGATTTGTATTGTTTCTGCATGCTGAAGACAATATTGCTGCATCTTTCTTACAGCCTTTAAATAAACTTAGTTTGTTCCAGGTATTAATTAATATTCATGCTCCTGACTGCAGCGTACATCCCATCTGGGGTCTGCTGACATTTACTGGGTAGTTTCTTTACATGGGAACAGGTTCTTATTCCAAATAATGTTAGCTCAAGTTTACTTAAAACTTGCAGGTGTTTAACTGGACTATCTTTGGAATTTCCTTTGTTCAAGAGGGCACTCTGCTTTCCAGAGACTGCCAAATCTTGTGTGCTTTACCTGGAGAGGTGTCAGGACGATGCTTTGTTTCCTTCTCTACCTTAGCACATGTTGCTGTGAAGACAGTGGGATACTAATATAATCTGATGCCTCAGCTTATAAATGAATGTGTATATTCAATCAGTTTGGGGATAGGCGTTGACGAGGGTTGTTCTTGAATATTCTTCATGTCTTATGAGTTATTTTTATGTGAAGATTCCATTTTTTTGTCGAATATTTAACTGAAGTAACTTTGGAAAGGCATCTTTCTGTAGAAGATGACTGCAAATGGCAGTAAATTAGCACCCTTAAAGGAACTGTTATATTTTGAACATGCTTTTCAAAAGTGACGGTGAATCTGCGTGCCACCTACTTACATCCTTGGAAGCTCACTTTAACCCCATGGGCATGTGAAATCACAAACACACAAATCATGGAGAGCTTCAGAACATCTAATTGTTTCCTAAGAAGAAACTTTGCCAGCAAGCAGTGATCCCTGTGATATATTCTGGTCCAAATACTCAGAATACACTTCAGAGATCAACTCCTAAAGTGATAAATGTGCCTTAATGCTTCTATTGGGACACCTGTGGCAGATTTATAGCTACAATTGTTGCTTACAGCTGTTGGAAATCTTGAGATGAAATAGGATCTTTGGAGCTCGGGAAGCATTGGAGTGTTCTTGAAGATGCTTGGGAAGAGGGCAGCTGGACTAATCAGGTGGCATGGAAGGGAAACAATGTTACTTAACAGCAATGGAGTGATCTAGTGAGTGATAGATGACTCTAATGTCCACAAAAACAAAAATAGCTTAATGTAATACACGTTATCTTCCTGTTACGGAAATGTACTATAGTGATACTGTTTGACGTTTAATGAAGTCATTATCTCAGTTGTACGTTCTAAATATACCCTCCTGTGTTTCGTGCCAGTTACCTCCAGCTTGGTAGGGCAGACCAGTCCTTGGGAAATTCCTCTATGTGGCTTTATCAAGCAGTGTCTGGAGGGAGGATTTTGTCTATGCTGATGCAGATATTCCCTGACTAAAAGGCCGTAAAAAGGTGCCTAAAAAAACATGCTAATTGACTAAAAATGCACTTATCAGCAGCTGCTCTCAAAAATAATCTTCCTTGGTCTTTGCTTTTGACATGACAAAAGGAGAGAAGTTAACAATCTGGCTAATCTAATGGTGGTGTTGTGTAGGTAAAACCTAAACAAAGTGGTAGAGAAACAAACTCATCTTTCCCCACCACTAGCTCTATAATGTCAAGAGGAGGATGTTCAGATAATAAGTAGATGCTCCCCAACACATATAGAGGAAAGTAGCAGAACTTGTACCATTTCAACATTCTGGCCTGAAAATTGTGGTAATGTAGTAATCACTTTCAAATGCACAAAAAGTTGAATGCCATTCTTTATAGCAGTTTCTCTCCAAACGCAATGCTCTCAGAGGGCTGTTACTGACATCGTATTTGCTATCTGATTCTTTGAGAATGGGCTAAATGCCGTAATTGCTTGAAAGAGTCTAGGCTATGACCACTGCAGCTAGGGAACTATCTTAACTGATGTCATGGGCTTAATTAAATCTGGAATGAGTGTACATTGTCAGTTCACCTGTTTACAGCTTGCTCCTAGGCCATAAGCAGCCCCATAGCCTAGCCGATCTGGTTTGGTCAAGTGTTAAGAATAGGTTTTCTGACAATAATTAATCCATATCAGGCCTGAAGTTTTAAACTCACTTAGATTTTTTTCTTTTTTCTTCCTCTTGGCTATCTTTGAAAACTTTTTAAAGAAACTTTTCATCTAACTGCAATTTTCTTTTTAACCAGGTGATGACCACTCTCCCAACTCCAGCAGCAAATTGTGTGTTTGTCTGTATCGTGATTTCAGTGTACTGTCTCATAAATTTAATTATGAAGTGATTGTTTAAATATGTTGTTTTTCCATGCATGGAATAAATTTTGAAACTGTCTTGTATTGTAGTGGTGGGCATCAGTGAAATCTTTAAATACGTCTTAAATTCTAAAAATATCCCATGATACCTGCGTGGGCCTTGCTATTAGAGAAAAAAAATAATGGAGAAGTTCTGTAGGGATTTTCTTTTTCAACACTTGGGGAAGTATAAGGCCTTAATCAGAAACTGGATGAAAAAAAAAATGACTTCCAAGCATACCAGCATATGCATTTTCTTTCTTTAGAAAGAGTAACTAGAAAAATACAGTTGTATACAAGCAGTCTCAGTGGACACAAAACAGCTTTTCAAAGGAAAGGGGTTTAAATTAACTCTGAAGTTCTAGCCAAATATGTTTTATCTTCGTCATACTAATTTCATCTTTCAAAAAAGATGAATTTTTCAAGGTGTAGGTAAAAGTCCAAGTTTGCTAGAATACACTGTGTGGGCAAAGCTCCTGGACTGGAATGCTATACTCTGGTGGTAAGTAAAGCAATTTCTAGAATTCTTTTAAACTGTGGAGGAAGACAGCTTGGACTGTCCCTTTTGCCAGCTGTCAGATATTTTAATATTGGGTAAATTCATCATGTATACGCAATGTCAAAAAACTTCCATTATAAATCTTCATCTACAACTATGTTGCTATAATGAATAATGGGAAATGATGTGCTTGTAATTAACCTTCAGCAAAGCTTGTTTAAAAGTTAGGTTGTGTGGTTTTTTTTTTTTTTTTCTTCCCTTCCAGTTGACTTAAGCAGGACAAATTTCTGACTGTCTTAGTAACCTGAAGTGAATCTTTTCTGGAGTGGTTGCCTGTGTGCAATCTCCCACAGGAGAAAAATGCAGCTGTTTTCTGTGTGCTAATCAAAAAACAAGGTCTAATAGATTAGGTCTTAAACAGTTTCCTCAATATAGTAAACTTTAATAATATTATTTTCATTATTTTCCCTCTTCTTATTGCCTCTTCTTTGTATTCTTAAAAATAGATGCATGCTTATAGAAGATAAAGTACACAGATTCAGAAAATTCTGAAGTATGCTGTTGAATGGGGCCTTCTGTGTTTGAGAGCCAATTACTATGGTTAGGAGACTGCTCAGTGCTTGCCCCAGAGCTAGTGGACTTATTTTGTTAAACAGACCAGTGTTGTAAGTATTGGCATATCTTTGATTAATTTAGAAATGGTGTACATTAGAATAAATTACACTTTTGGAATTGGGAAAAGGAATTGTATGTTTTTGTCTGGTGCTAGTGAAGGACATATTCACAATGAATTAGAAGATTAACCTTATTCTTGGAAGTGTCCTGTGACATTTATAAATATTTCAGATACAATGGAGTAGTGTCTCAAGCTAAATACTAAAAATGGTACATTAAACTGTTTTCAGTCAATATTACACAGCTTTCTAATGAACAAGCCTTGTGCTATGGCATTTTTGCTATCACTGCTATGTTTGTGTTTTTGCTGTTGACTGCTGCTCTTCAGGAGGTTTCTGGACAGGTACCTATGGGCTGACTCAAAAGCAGGAAGGTTTCCATATAGTGAGGTCAGACTTGGCACCTCATCCACGCTGAAGTTACTTATAAACATTGCGGTATTCACCTTTGGTTTTAAATTAATTCTTTTTCATCTGCATCACCAAAGGAGGTCGGTTGGCTCTGCTTATCTGCATGACTGATTATTTTTTTTTTTGAGTTCCAGTACTTTCTTTTGTTACAGAATATATTCTTATTCTTAGTCTCTCTTGTATTAGAGTGAACTCTCAACATCTCTGAGATAATGTTACTATTAAATATGCATTTACAAAGCAGAAAAGATAATCGTAGTTGTCATAGTGATTTGGGATCAGTCACTTGAAACGCTTGTCTGTGCCTGTGTATTAGTTTACCATTTTGTGACTTCGTTTAAGAGCGATGAAATCCAGGAAGCACTAATTCCACGCACGTCTGTTTTGCAATTTTGAGCTGGAAGATGGAATCTGTTTATTTCACTTGCATAACCATACAAAGTGTAAACGGTTTATTTATAGTTTAATAATCTTCAGGGCAGTTACAGATTTTATATTCTGTCAGGATGGAAGATGATTGCACTTAGAAATGAAAAGTGGTATCAGTATTTTTGGCAGCAGGGAATAGGGAGGGAGAAGTGGAAAGAGTGGAAATAATCTTCTTGTGCAGGTAAAACTTAAAATACCTTTTGAGGTAGCTCATACTAGAAGAGGGGAACAAATTGAAGCAGAGAATGAAGGAAGTCTTATGTTAGTTATTCATTTATGTTTTGATACTAAATTAGCTATATTTTAACATTTCCAATTTTTTTTTTTTTTTTTTTTTACCATAAACTCCCTGAGAGTGACTTTCAGGGAAATACCTTGAATCAATATAGCATGCTCACATTTAATTGGTTAAGGGGGAGGAAGAGATGTGCTTGGTCTTAAAAATAAATAAAAATTCCTTCTTCCTTTAGAACTTTTTCTAGCATACTGGAGAAAATAGCACATCTGCTCCCTACTCCACAGAGGCCAATATGGGACTTGATAGCAGAGGAATCTCTGTGGGTCAGTGACTTCTCTCTAATAGACAGACGAGAGATAACTAAATGGCATACAGAAGGACAGTGGGGGAGTAGTCCTTAAACATTTGAGAGACGCAGAAGAAGATGTAGTAAGAAACAGTAAGGAAATTAGTGAATAAAAGTTAATTGTGATATGCTTAATAAGCCATCTGTCCTATCTTTGACACAGATGATGTTGGGATGGAAAAGCAATTGGAAAATATTGTAAGGCTTACTTGTCAAATGGGGCTGTTTTCTGTATGCTGGCTAGCAGGTTCTTAATCATCTAATTGCTGATTTAATGCATCCCCCTACAGCAGAAAAGATCATTTGATAGATCAACTTAAGCCAACTGTTTAAGCGTGTGCTGAGTTTCTTGGCTTTATAGTGACATGATTTTCTTACATGCTTTACCTATTACTGATTATCATTATAGTTTTCTCTGTATCACCACCAGAATTAGTGACATCTCATCTAAATATAAAAAGACAATGTTTCTCTGTACTTAAGGTTTTAACTTAGAATTTTAAGAAGAATTACTGAACAACACTTGCTTTTGATGTTATAAGCCACATCTTTTGAGTTGTCTCCCATTCACTCTAATGGTCTCTTCATCAGATGTGCCTGTCTTTGAGACTTTCTGGAGTCCAGCTGCTGAGCAAGGCAGGGAAATTGAAGTTCACTCATCCAAACCATTCTGACTACAGCAATTGTGGCACAGCTCTTTATGGGAAGACAAGGGATGAAAGAACAGCTAAAAACATTTAATTCCTCAGGGCTGCACAGGCCTGTGAAAAACCTCAGCCTTGGGACTGAGAAAAGAGAGCAAAGCTGAACTCTCTCCCCCATCACCAGTAGAAAAACAACTTTGTAATTCAAAGACTTCGCTGTTTTTTGTTGTCAACAGATTAGAAAGGCAGAGTGATATTCCCACTTGTGTCAAGTCGGATTGCAATTTAACATTAAAATAGGATTGTCTGTCTATAAATCTATTTGTGGCTATTTCTGAACTTTTCTTGACAAAAGCAAGGAAAAGTGATCTATAAATCATCATGTTACAGATGTCTCGTGTTATCCCGGTTGGTTTTACGAACAGAAAAGGTGTATTTGTTTCTTCATTTCCCCACACTTATCCTTAAAATGCAGCTTTGGTTTTATCTTCGTTAAACAGAAATGACCTTTCTGTCAGTAGCTTGGCTGATAATGTTGTGCAAGCCTTTGGCGATGACTGTGCGCAGTGGGGATTGTGTTGGATATGTGCAGATCCATTCTTTCAAAACAAGAATAGAAACATAATTGCACATTTTTGTGGCACCATGTAAAATCGAGTAAGTGAGTTTACCTTTACCTGCACTGTCTGTTGCAGCACTGATTGATAGCTGCTGGCAGGGAGCTCAGGGGCTGTGGTTTTGGGGGAGTGAGGCAAGACTGGTGTTTGTGTCCCTTTCTGGCTGTTCTCCCCCACTTTCAGTGAGATGGGTTGTATCATGTTTTCTGTGCATCCTTATTTTTCTCTTCCTTTGTAACTTTTTCCTGCTATTTACAGTGACCTTTGAAAACAATCTGTATTATTTTGGCATAGTTTTCTAAAACTGCTTACTTAGGAATGCGAAGCTGTTTATTTGACAGAACCTAAGGAAACAGACTGAGTGTAGCTGTGAAAAACAATATTCATTTATTTACATTTACTGAATACACCAGCAAGGCAACACTGTGATGATTTCAGTTAGATGCGTTTGGAGAGAGCTCAGCATCTTTTCTCTTTCTACCATGGCTATCAAAGAGTTGTCTGAAGCCAGGAACCCTTACATTATAGTTGGAGCTAGGTGGAGGAGAATTGCACAAAAACATTTTTTAAACCAACAACGAGATTTTCAGCTAAAAAAAAAAAGCTCTCAAAAAGCTTTTGCTTTTAATTTCAAGCTTTATTTATGTTTTGGAAGATAGATACCAGGTTTTCTATTGTATTAATATTTTTTCTTTTTTTTTTTTTTTCTTCAGAAATTTTTCAGGTATTGATGGAAGAAGGAAATCATTTCCATCTAAAACTACTATTAAAAGCAAGAGGCACTAAATTCTAAACATGCTTTTCATGCTGGCATATTAATGTGTTTTCTGGCCAGTGGCAGTTCTTAGTCTCAGTAGAAGCTCAAAATTGGAGTTTGCTAAGCTTTTTCTTGGGTGCAATAATTTTTTTTTGTTGTTTTGGCAATGTTATTTCCTCTTTTGCAAGTGGTGATTCCATTTTCTCACAGCACTATGCAGGATTAAGCGTAATGAAATTGTGCCCTAAGGCTTCTAGTATATTAATTCATTCTGAGTTATGTGCAGTTTTAGGAGTGCATCAATGGCCCAAAATCAAAACCATGCAGAAAAAGACAAAATAACACACTCTTATTTCTCTAAGGGATAAATTGTTGATCTGATGACAATAGTAAATGTAATTGCGCTGATCAGTACAAATCTGCAGCAGTTCACGAGGCCTGACAAAAGCATTCATGACTAGGCACAGCAGGAAGAAATGAGTGACTGTGTAATGTGCTGTCTTTGTCTTCCTTTCCCTACACTGAGAGTGCTGATGAACAGTGATGAAATAAGGACAGCACTTCTGAAAGAGGGGCAAATCTAATTGATTTGGGTTATGTAGTACTTGCCATAAATCTGCAAGCTCCATTCAGGATATTGGTAACCTTGAAGCACTGGAATGCTGAGTTTAAAGTTTCTGAAGTAACCTCTCTCTCTAGCATGAAAAACTGTGCCTTGGCACGAGATCATGCAGGTATACTTTAGGGTGCACTGGTGGCTGGGATAACCCTTAGGGGTCCGGAGGAAACCAAAGACAGTGTAGCCTGATCATATTGACTCCTGGAGATGTATCCCAGCATGGATATATCAACTTGGAACGATGACTGTGTGTTAGGCTAGGGGACAGCCAGAACTGTGCCTGGGTAGTAGCAAGGCACAAAGGGCAAGCGGTAGTCCTGTGGAAGAGCTGGGTCTATGGCCTGATCTTCTACAGGACTCAATTACTCCGCTGCCCAGATGCACAGAACAATATGTGAGATCATGCCATCAGAAATTGTTCACAACTCCTGAGGCTTTTATCCCTTCTATGAAGTATCAAGCAGCTCTTTACAGTGCACAAAGACAGGCTGCATGTTTTTTTTTTTAAAAATAACCCTCTGTTGAACAACAGTCTTTAACTGGCATTTTGGCAAGTGCTGCTTATATATTTTTCTGTATAGAAATAAACACTTGACATTCCTAGAAGGGAATTAGTACGATATCAATAAAAGCACAGTGTCAGGGGTGGAGAAAA
Source organism: Meleagris gallopavo (assembly GCF_905368555.1). Classification (NCBI taxonomy): domain Eukaryota; kingdom Metazoa; phylum Chordata; class Aves; order Galliformes; family Phasianidae; genus Meleagris; species Meleagris gallopavo. Next base: position 37,187,311 of record NC_139408.1, on the reverse strand, counting down.
TTGGTTTGTCAGTGGGAAGGTCATCTCACAGGTGTGATTTGCTTTTTGCTCTGTAGATCAGGTTAGGGATACCACAAGATGTATAGCACAGTCTATAGAGAAACAGGTTGTCTTGAATCTTGTTGCCTTGAAGTTTTTAGACTTCTGTGAAATTGCAGTGTGTTTCTTCTAAATCTGTTCTGTGAGAAATCTCATATTTTTTTATCAGTGTTTCATGTTGCTTAATTTGCTATTAGTTCAAATATACAATTTCTAGACAAAGCTGCATCTTGGCTTTACAGTACAGCCTTGTACTATGAACAGAAGCGTAGTGAAGTGGAAAAAATTCAGAGAAGTACTGTGAAGGTTTCAGCTTACAACAGATGTTAAAAGGACTTACTGGTGCAAGAAGAATGTTTTAATAAGCTAGTGAGTTCCTAGGGGTCTCATGTCCTTCTTGGAAACAAGGGAGTTCTGATTTTGACGATTTCTGCAAAAACTGCAGTTCCGCAGAAGCTTCCTAGGTGGAAATTCAAATAGATAGCAAACATCTGTTACTGAGACAGAATCTGAGGTAGAAGTGTTCTAAAGTATGGCATGGAGGTGTCCATTCTCTATCTTGACTCCCAAAAATCTGACTCTTTCATTATTTAATCAGTCACAATCTCACTTGGATTTCCTATCTTTTTCTCCTAGTTAGTGCTATTAGCTGTGTGCATGTGTATTGGTGCTGTAAAATATACTGTAGCTACGTGCAGCCAGATTTTTTCCCCCAGTATGATGAATAGAGGAGAGTAAATAGCCCATGAGATCAAGCCTTAAATTCATAGCATAAGCTTCCATTGCCCAGAGCTGTGAAAAATATTAAAAATCATGCTGAATGCATCACAAACTGAGGAACTGGGGACTTATTATTTCTGTAGTCTGAATTCCCTGCCATTTTCTTGCATTCAGTTCTCTCTCTCTAGGCTCTGAATGCCTGTATCTTCAATTAAATTTCATTCACCTGGAGAAGTAATTTTTTAAGGAAGAACCTTGTATAGATATGAAAGGAGAAAAAAAACTTGATGACCTCTAACTATGAGGTTGCGTATTTCCACATTGCACGGTGAGGCCCATGATGAAAATATATGCTAGGCCAGGTATGTTTACAGTAAATGAAATTGCGTGAAATTGCGTAAAATTGCAGTGAGAACAGAAAGCAACAGAACTACTGAAATTGGATCTTCTCTGCAATACTTGGTGTTCTTGAAGAGTTTTGATTTATTACATTGCCTCTAGATTTTTCTTTTACAGTCTTGTTTCTCTAACTCTGAAAAGATTGGTAAACTCATGCCTCTACTTTATTCTTATGGCATGATTAAACTGTAAAATAGCTGGCACTATGCTGTGCCATTCTGATATGCTTTTAGGGTTTGCAAGGTTGAACAATTGTAGAATGCACTAATTAGTAAAATTCTCAGATCTCTTTGAAATCTGGTAAGATTATCTTAGACAAAAAACAAAACAAACAAAAAAAACTTGATAGCTGAGAGCCTGGAAGAACAACTCAGTTTAACATTTTATAATTGAAACAGGATATTTTGAGTGAGTACTGGATCAACTTGATGCTTTTTCAGTACTCATTCAGATTGCACATGTGCTATTTTTTGTCTTTGCAACACTGCATTTAAGAAAAACTTAAATCTGCTTTTCTGATGGAAAGAGTGCTTGCCATCTTCTGAAATAGCTTAAGGGCTAGTCTGCTGTCATTTTTTTTTCTCTTAGCCTAAGGCCAGACACTGAAAGCACTTGATCTTATGTGTTCTCAGGAATTGGTGGTTGGATGGAGGAAGGCTGGGGTGTTCCAGGTTGACAATGGCAGCAGTAAAGAACTGTAATTTAAAAATAGCAAATTCTGGCTTGCATTTCAATGTGTAACACATCTGTTACTACTCTTGAGCTGATAAATGGGAATTTATATTTGTATCATTGCAATCATTAGCAAAACAGGAAACCATAAATATTTAAGCTATTTTGCTAAACAAATCTTTAAATGCCTTGAAAATACTAGCTGTACTTAATCCCAGATTTGCAGTTAAGTAAAAATGAAACCCAGGCCAAGATCAGAAAGCCACCAGCAAATACGAAGACAGGACCTGGGAGTGGACTGCGGAGCTGTGGCTGTGAGCAGTTCATTCTGTGACTCCGCTGGCACTTTAACTATGTCAAAACATCTGAACCTACGCAGTCTCCTAGTGAAGGTCTGCAGTCCCAAATCAAATTGCTAAGAAATAAATGTGGCTAACTCAATTTGAGCAGATAATACTAAAGCAGTGTCACATGGCATGTTCTGGAAAAAGGTGAACTTGCTCTGTCTGCCCTTCAAGGTCTCAAAAAGTTGCAGGATTGCGTTATAAGAGACTTGTGGCTGAGCTAATAAACTCTAGTGGGAATGCACTAAGTGAAAGGACAAAGATGATAATGTGCTGATCTGGTGTGTAACTGAAGTTCTACATCTTGAATATTATTTCTAAAACAAAGAGTTTTGTTTATATAATCTGCCTTTCCTTTTGCATTTCATTGGCATAATTAGGCTTATAAGAAGTTGATGGTTTTTATCACCTCATTTATACTTAAGTGTTCTTGAAGTGTTATGAAGAGTAGTTGTAGGCCCAAGCTTTGCTTTTCCTTCTCAACAGCTATGAATTCACTGAATTGGTTTCGTGGGTCTGTTTTCAGTAAAAGTTGCTTGCACTCTTTCACGTCAAATATGAAGAGCTTTGATAGAAATCAAATGTAGGAGTCACAATTTCTTGCCTTACATTGTTCTGGGCAAAAGTGTTAAAGTCAGCATGGGAAAATGCTGTTTTTTGCCTACTTGAATTATGTGCCTTGCTCCTTGGTGATGGTATAGTCAGACCTTTCAGAAAGTGGGACTGCAGGAGGTACTATGCTCTAGAGGTGTATGAATGTGGGGTTAAATGGGTCAGATGGAATAATACAGGAAAGGAGAAAATTTAATATCTAACTGCAGAATTCAGAAACTCTGAGAGAAATTTTCAGGTCAAATGTTGAAGATAAAGTATTTACTGATCAGAAAGTTGCTGAAGATGTGAGGAATGATATTTTGGTTCTTTCTGATTCGTACTGTAGGTAAAAAGAATTCTGTGTGTTCCTTGTAAATAATGATCCTAGACTCCATTTTGAATACCTTGTGAAATCAAGCCTACATCTGTTTCTTTGACCAACCACTCAGATCAGATGAGGTATGATAATTGTGGCTATTTGCTTAGAAAACTTGCTATCTTACAGCTGTACTACTTCAGTGTCTCTCTATATTGTTTTGGAAGGTATAAACAGTAACTGTTTCTGACTTCTAGCAGATTTGTCACTTCATTTTCTAAATGTGAAATGAGCAGTGGTATTCACTGAGGCAAATCTAAACAAATCTTCCACCAAATTAAGCCAACTGCACTGTGAAATAGTGAGGAAAACGTATTATCTCAGTAGAAAATATGAATGTTTCTGACTTGCAGCTATGTTAAAAACAAAAATGGATTAGGACAGAGGAGGAACTACTACTGTCAACAGAAAATGTTACCAGGAATCTGTGTTGTGATGAGCTGCTTACATAAAATAGGAATGTGTAGTTGCTACCTGGAAAGAGTTAAAATCAATGAATTGCAGAAATATTTTCTTTATGGCACAGTGGAAGAGATGACTGCGTAGAGGCTGTAGGATGACAGTACATAAAGACAGGCAAGAAGCAAATATCACAGAAAAAGAAATTCAGCACTCATGTATTACGCTACAACAAAAGATTGAATGGGTGTTTGCTGAGTGTATGTGTTGAAAGACAAAAGCCATAAAAAGCAGCTGGAAAGATAGATGCCAGTACAGCTACCAATTTGTATGAAGTTTATCCTTAGGTATCCGTTGGCATAGGCAGGTAGAAGACTTTTTCTGCTAAGGATTGCAAAACTGGGGAATTATATGGGTGTTTTTCAAGGGTTGTCAAAAGATACTCTTCTTATTTCAACTTATTTTTCTTCAAAAAACATCCTTTGTTGCTTTTCCTTTTCTGAAGAATGGCTCTGGTTAGAAGTGCTTAGAAAGTTTAAAAAAAAAAAAGTAATTAAAAAAAAAGTTACAGCAGTACAATAGAACCTCCTAAATAAACTTCTCTTTATGTTCATGCTAGATCATTAATGTGCCATCCTGTAGTGAGCTTTTAAAAAGAAACCATAAATTTTTGTATATGAAAGTTGGAGCTGAAAACTCTAGTTTAAAAAAAAAAAAGTTTTTTTGTCTCCACATCAATGGGTAATTAACATATCTGCTCAATGCTTTATATAAAACTCGATTTTTTTTACTTGCACTTTATAAAACTACAGTTAATGGCTGTGTCACATTACCATTCTCCCTTCTGTTCTGAAAATCTTTGGCTGAGAAAGCAAGTGCTGCTCTGTAAAGCTGCAGGTGCCCAGTGTGCTGACTTGAGTTGGTGCTCATGATTGCCTGCTCTGTCCCAGCACATCATGTCGTTCTGCCAGGGTAAGCACAGGGCTGAGGGTGGAAGACCTGGCTTCTGCTTTGAACCTTGCAAACACCAGTGACACTGGGACCCAGTGACTCAGAACATGCAGTTGTGATACTCAGTACAGATTCTGACCTACTTCAGAGTTTGAGCATGAGAAACTGCTGTCCCTGCTGCAGTTGAAATATTACTTGTTGAAATATGTGACAGGAAGTGATCTGTTCAGCTAACAGAAAAAACAAGCTTAAATTGCCATGTTGATTCTTTCCTAGTGTGGTACAATGGTAGTGTTTTGACACTGCAGTACTTTGCATTACAGGAATCACGAAGGTAGGGGCTTTGTCTCCTGTCTTTTCCACGTGCTTTCATGCACCATTCTTGGAGATGCTGGTGCACGAATCATTTTAGTCTTCTGGAATACTTCTGTAACATTATACCTTTGCAAACGTTTACCTGTGTGGTCTGCGTAACGGACATTGTCCTCCTGATGCCCATAGAATGCTGAGTAGGGGTCATCCTGAAAGTGTGACTTAGATTAGCTGTTACGAAGAAATTTTTTACTCAGAGGGTAGTGAAGTGCTGACGCAGCTGCCAGGGAAGCTGTGGATGCCCCATCTCTCGAAGCATTCAAGGCCAGGCTGGCTGGGGCCCTGGGCAGTCTGTTCTAGTTTTGGGTCGGGTGGGCTTTGAGGTTCCTTCCAACCATTCTCGTTTTGAGGAAGCCCTAGGGCACGGTCATACAGTGTAAGCCTGTGGGCAAAGGCTTTCTGGACAGGTAACAGGAAGTGAAATCAGAGGCGTTCATAAGATGTACAGTGAAGCTCTCTTCTGTCCAATGAGTTACTGGAAGAAGCTCCAGGTGCAGCCTGAAATGCCTCATTTTCCTCTAACACTTCATATCTCACTGTCCCTTGGTTGGTAGTTTTGCTTTGAAAATTTTGTTTGCCTGCTATATTTTCCTTCTCTGCAGAATTCAAAAACCTCAGTGTACTTCTTAATCAGTTAATACAACTTCATTTACTTATTGGGTCAACTGAACTGTACAATTTTCATAAAGACAGTGCCTTTTTGAAAGTGAATTTTTTGTCTTTTCATTCAGTTTATGAAATGAACTGGAGTGGCAGGTGTATTTTTAGATCAGTCAGCATGTAAAATTGAACTTCTGAGTAAACCTTTCATATAACATGAGAAAAGTAATTGGATTGAATAAATCCATCTGCAGCAAACAGCTTCACCAAGCTGTCATTTGTATATAGTTTTTGAAGCTTAAACCAAAAAAGTTAATCTGGTTTATATAAAACAAAATAGCACCTACATAAATCCCAGTGGGAGACTATGGCTTGCAATCTGGGCTTCACAAGCTTGCTTAACATTGTTGATATGTTGGGATGTAGGAAGTGTGGTTGTTTTTTTTTCCCCCAGGACATTTGTATTTAGACAAATTTGTATTATTATATTTGTATAATAATAATATTTTATATAATATTATACAAAATATTAATAATAGATTATAATAATATATAATATATATTGTATTATTATTATTTAGACATTTGTATTATGCTTAAAGGTAAAAGCTAATATACAACATTATTCAATTCTGCTATAAGTAAGACCAGTTTAACTACAGTCTTGGGCTGTGCAGTAACTAATTAGCATCTGAATTGTATTTTAATACCATAGCATCTACAGAATCCTAGGTACTCCTAAAATATGAAAAACACATGTTGTTTTAAATGCTGTTTCATGCCTTTTTGCCCTTGCAGATGCTGGGGGTAGAGTAGACTGCTCTCCAAAATACAGCACATGGGATCTTGACATCAAAGCTGTGTGGGAGAAAAAAAATCATTCTCTATCTAGCCTTTTAAAGATGTAGTTTGCTGCCATTATGCAGCTGGCTGGACTGTGGTTGCATTTTTGCATGGTCTTTTTCTTACATCTCCATTGTGCTTTCTGTCCGCTGGAGGGAGCGGTGATGATGGTGATGATACTTCTCATTCTGAATGTAATCATTCATCTACCACCAATCTCGTTTAGTCCATTCACATCCTGGCACGTAAGTTTGGCAACTGGCAGCAGTGAAAGGGTTGAACTTCCTGAGTTACAGTTACAGTTCTCTAAAGGTTCTTGCAACTGAGACAGGCAAGATTGGAAAAGGATAGATGGTTTTTGGAGAAGAGGCAGTCTCATACTGGAAGGGATATATCAGCAACCTACTCTAGGTCCTGTCTAACCCCTACAATTCTGTGGTTGTGTTTTTTTACTTCTGGCACCTAAGGCAGCTGTCAATACAGAGCAAGCTGATGTCTGTCGTTGCCTACCAGATCTGGACATGCCTGAGCTCTCTATACAGTCTGTGCAAAATCTCATGTAAAAGATACTATGAATTTATTGCTTCTTAACAAATCATATTTCATATATGATTTGAAATGATATATTTCAAATTATTTGAAATCACTGTAGATGTTATAAACGGATCCTGATAGGAAACCTCATCCTGACCTTTATCTGCTACAAAACCTGATTTATCTGAATGCAGTGGTAATATTTGCATCTAAAAATTACTCTTCAGTGTATCAAGGCCAACTGTGAAATTGCTGCCTAAAATCTTCTCAAAGTCTTTTTAACTCCCCTAGAAAGTAAAGAGCAGTTGAGCAAAACCAGAAGCCATTCTTGCTCTGTGCTCATGTAAATTTTTTATTGAAATGGTTTATTTATAATCATTATTCACTTTGCATTCAATTTCAGCTGTTGTAATGGCTTCTCTTTTAACTTGCATGCTCTGATTTCTTCTGTGGATATCAAACGCAAGAAATTGTCCTTTATCTTTTCTGTAGTGGGTAGCTGAAATGCCTTTCAACAGCCTTTTAACAGTAACAACAAAACACAATATTTCAGCAATTTCTGTTTTAAAAAAAACCTAACAATTCAGTCACTGCATGTCTACATCCCTTTGAGATCAATGGCTTCTCAGTGCTTTTTCACTCATATGGCTCACCGTGATTGCTTTTCAGATAACCAGAGCATACCTTCTGTAAGTGAAAGCAAATATTAACACTAGGGTGGTAGTTTTCTTTAAAAATAGCAAACAGACACTTGAGCACTCTTTTGTCAGTGACCTTTTCCATAGCCTTCAATAGAATCCAACACTTCACTGTGTAATCAGGATGAAGAAATAATGAGGCATACATGAAAAAGTTAATGTGATAAGGAAAAAAAGCCTATTTATCATAGCAGCTGACAGTGATAACATGAGAAGCAGAAATCTCTTGGAAGTGGGTTTGTCTAAATGAACTTATTGCTGTGTGCTTACACAGTATACTTGCTGCCTGTCAGATTAAGTAAGGATGGTATGACCTGAGGAACTTATCATTAATGAAGACTTAATTGCATATCATTAGCTATTTTTCAGCACATTTTGCTTTTAAAATTCATCCTAAATCCAACACAATTTCCTTTAACAACTGTTGGACTGAGCCCGTTGCCTTATTGACCTTCCCCCAGCCCTGGTCTGAGATGCATTGCTGTGATTCTTTCATGATTTTAGTCCATTCTTTGGATAATGTGTTTTCCTGGAAATAACCAATGTAAATCCTTCAAAGGAAGAAGAGACAGTGAGAAGAGCACTTAATTCTCTGTCACTTTTTCGCTGGTTTCAATTAACATATACAAAATATCCTCTTTCCTGCATACCGGGAAATACATTCCTCTCCATGTATAAGGATCTATGCTTGCTGGGACTGTCTGTATTTGGAAAGAGAGCTTTCTCAGAGCACAAACCACTTTTCAGTCCTTGTGCCTTGTTTTCCTATTTTCAGAGTCTTAGGCTGGCTGTGATGGTTCTTACGTTCTTGAACAGAAAGGACCAATTTTCAGTTTTCTTACCAAGCTGATTGTGTCTGCTTACATAAGGCTTCCTGCTGATAAGCAGAGGAATGCAATGTGTGAAACTGAAATTAAGGGTGATGATTGTGATCAAGGCTTGAATCTAAGCACAGTAACTACTATATTGCTATTGCTGTCTTTAGCATACATTGTCCTTTTGTAAGAGTTCTTTCAAAAATCAGCAAAGCAAGCATTATTCCAGATTTGTTTTGATGTGTTCATGTAGTTAGCTCCTGTAGAACTTATTTTGTTTCTCCATCTCCTTTTCTTGCAAAGATTTTAATGTAATGGCTGATTTAATAGTCTTCTCTTGCATTTTTAACTAGTCTGTATAGTATTAAGCCCAGTAAAGATTTTAATGATAGAACTTTTAGTATCACAAAGAGATCTGTTTAATTTTTGAGACTGAAAACATCTGCTTGTTACAGTAAATGGAGTTATGAATTTATCATTAAATTCTTAACCTTCTATTTAGCAGGCTTCCTGGAGGGGAAAAAATACAATAAACCACCTAACTGAGATAGTTCATTGTATCCTTAGCATTCTCAATGCATCCTACCCTAGACATGCTTGCTCTGGCTATCACAAGTCTATGGTGTTCTTGCACTGGTAATAAATGTCCTGCAGTGCATGTTAAGTGAGACTGCACTGGGGCAGCAGCTGTTTGCCAGAGCTTCCTCAGAGGGATTGTGAAAAGACCAAAGATTGAAATTCCAGCTGACAAAGATAAACAACTAACCAGAAATTAAATGAAATATTTACATAAGCCTGAAGCAAGATTTTTTTTTCTTCATTTCCATTGGTAACTGTTACTTAAAAAACTGAAAACCTTGAGTATTGGAATTACTGTGGAACATTTATTTAAAGAAATCACAGGAAATTTTGTTCAAAATCTCTGATCAGTTAATAGAGATACCCGGTGGGAGATGAGCAGAACTCTGACAGGAATATTCTAAGTAAAATCTGATTATTCTATTTCAAGATCTGATTACTAAAAAATGGCATTAATTATGTATTCAAGGCTTTCACTCTTATGGCTGTGTTGATATGTTCTGGTTGGATATTCTTGATTGCTACGAATTATCTTTCTTTTCTATATTCCCTTTTGCTATGAGGAAGAAATATAATGTGTGCCACAAAAGACAACTTTCTTTTGATGCTTGTGTACAATCAATGAATATACAGATGGTATAGTATATCCAGGAGCTTGGCTGATGTAATTATTATATTGGAATAGGAAAAGAAAGACACTCACCCTATCCTGGGCTCACAAAATAGACTCCAATGGAGTGCATCTCCAGAAGAGATCCTTCCCTACTGGCAGTCAGCTCTTAAATGGGTCCAGGAGAGGTGGAGCCAGGCTCCACCCCTTCCTGCAGCACAGGTGATTTGTCTTCACCTGTGCTCCCATGGCTGACTCATTGCTTACCTCAGGTGATCAATCAGAGGTTCAGGCCGTGATTCAGCAGCCCCATACAGCATGTTTTAGGGTTTTTAACTGTGAGTGGAACATGCACTCCAAATTACTTACTATACTCCAGTGATTCTTAAAAAGATCAATGACTGAGCAAAATGTAATGGGTTAGTTGGGGATAAGCAAACATTTATTTTAATGCAAAAATAAAAGGAAATCGTACTCCTATTGATGTTGTTGCTATGAAAATGCTGTACTGACTAACAGCAGCTCAAGTGTGTACTTGTCAAGAAGGGTGATAGGGATCATTTAGTTTTTATTCTTCGACCTTTATATTTCTTATTTATTATTATATAATATTCTTATTTATTATAATTATTTAATTCTTATATATTATTATATATATAAGAATTAAATAATATTATATATTATTATTACATATATATTATATATCTAATTATTTATATTCTTATATATTTCTTATGGAAATATAAAGGCAATGGCAGATGTGAGCTTCAGGAGAGAAGGAGAAAAGGGGGAAGAGCAGAAAACCATCAGCAAACGGGAAATTAACGCTTAAAGGGATCAAAGAGTGAAAGGAAGCATAGCAGGTTTTGGTGAGCTACAGCATGTGGGAATGCTTTTGAGGGAGGACTTCAACTAAGAAAGCCAGCATTTGAAAGCCCAACATGCATGCATCCAGACAGCTGCAGCAGTAGCTCCAGCCATATATTCCAGTATTGCTTTTCCTGTCTTTTATCCAGCTCTTGGTCTATGAGAAGACTTTGCCTCTTGTTCTATGGTATCTGCAATTCTTTGAAAACTTTATAAAAAGAAATTTAACGATGGGGAATGAAACGGGAGAAATAGATTTTATTTTTTATTTTTAATTTTTATTTTTTTTTTGTAGTAATGTAGGGGAGAATAGTAGAAGTGCCATGGACACAATTTCTTCATTGTGCTCATATATAAGCCTGGGAACTGAGAAGGGACATAGCAAAATCTACCAATAACATAAAATTTTTTAAAGCAGTCAGATGAAATGTAACAAAAGTCTCAGACGATCAAAAGTCTTGGAAAGGTTGTGTGTTACCATCACTATGTATGCATGGGTGAGGAGCTTTCATCTACATTTTACTACGCAGAAAAGATCTTGGTTCAATATTATTTGCTTTATTAAGAGTCACTTCAAGGCTTCTTGGTAACAAAATAATTATTACAGAATAGTAGGGAAGAATAAAACAGAAGATCATATGTTATTATTACACCATTTTCATGAAGCAGATTTCATCCAGTTTGAGTCTCCTTTTCTTGTGATAAATTTTTTTGACCAATGTAAGGTCTTCATTGCTGAAGAGTAGGTAAATGCCAGAAAAAATAAAAAAAAAAAATTATATGCCATGAAGTTATTTAAGTGATAATTATCCACTACTTGTCAAAGTACAAGAACTATCCCGCAGTCCGTTTACATTAATGTGCAAAGTGCAGTTTTTGCATACAGTGTCTCAGCAAAATATTCTGCAGGACACCAGGTATGAAGAGAGTGATTGTGCAAATTAACACTAGAAAGACTTCCCAAATACTATTAAATGCAGTACTGCAATCTCTGACTCAGGAACAGAGAACTTATCACCCATTTTCATTTCTCTTCACATAGATTCCCTCTTGAGAGACAAAGGACAGAAGCATCTCTTTGGGCAATTCTGTTTATTTCCATTTAATTAATTGATGTGAAAGAAACTGAAGAAATATCAAATAACTGTCCTGGGTGATAAATCTAGTCATAGTTCTATCTTTCTAAATACTGCTGTCAGGTGCTGTTGCATCTCCCAGGTGAAGTTGAACAGAATAGGGTGTTATCTCTAGGCAGTGTATTTTCTAGAGACCTGTATTTTTGTGTGCTTTGTTCTGTATGAAAACAGCTCAGGTATCTTTAGGAAGATATACAAAGCCTATCTGCATGTACATTTCTGGGTGTGTCAGTTAAATGCTTTCTGGAACTTGAGCATATGTTAAGTGTGTACATTCAATGGAAGCCAGATAGCCTGTACTTCATGTATGCTACCTTTTGTTCATACAAACTTTAAATTTGCCTGATGTCCCTGACGTTTGAGCCCAAATCCATGGGAAATCTTGCACTTCAGGAAAGCATGAGGCTGGGAGAGAAGAAACTTGAGCCTCCTTCAGTTTGAAACTGCTATGGCCATTACCTGCATTGCAAACTGGCTGAACAGGACACATCCATCTGGTCTCCCTCCTTTCTTTGCAGAACAGACGGGGAAACACTCCTTGAATGCAAATGACTGAATGGGGGTAAGAGGGCAAGCTGCAGAAAGGGAGGCGAGAGGGAAGGACAGATCTGAAGTAAACAAATACACATCACAATGCAGAAGTAGCATGGCTGGGTCTCAAGAGCACTGTTTGGCTGTTTCTGTATTAGGATCTTTCTGCCTGTGCTTCCTAAAGGTGAAGAACAACAGCTTCATGCCCTAGGCGATGTATCTGCTAAGTGATTATGAATGCTGATGGTGAGCAAAGCCTTTGTTCATCTCTATACAAATAACTCCTCCTTGACCTTTTCTTTGTAGTGTGTGGCTTTCTGCACAGTCACCAAGATTTTTTTTATGGAGGGAGGGGTTTGATACTTGCAGGAATATTGCAATATATTTCTGTGTTTTTATGAAAAAGAGTAGCATTGGAGGTAATAAAATTCTCTAACATTCACAGAGGAGGAAAGGAGATGGAAAAATAATCATAACCATGTAACACTTCAGTGTTTTGTTTTTGGCAAAATCTAAATTGAAACTCCTGTGTGAATACGCTCAGTTTCTCACTGGCTTGGTTGTTTGCTCTGTTTGCTGTCTGATGCATCAAAGAGAAACAAGCTGATGGTGCATTAGGTAGCGTGGAGAAGTTTCTCCTGGATGAAGACCTATAATGCTTCATCCTGATTATTCACGTTTTCTCTAGTCTGTTTCTGTTTTCTCACTTGTGGTTAACTGAAGGAACTCGAATTAAATCCCTGGATTCAGGAATTGCTGAAGGAGGACAGCAGCTGTACTGTTCAAGTCCTCTGCATAATCATAGGGAGGTTTGTTTTTTTCTATTTTCCTTCTCAGACTGCTGAGGTGTGCAGAAACCCATCTGCTCCCTTGGCTGTGGCGAGATCCATGTTTCTGAGCTGCCAGTTACCTTTGCTCCATGCTGGCCAGTGGCCTTCCTCTGCTTGCCAGAGCATTCTGGCAGCCAGCCAGGTTCTGCTGCAACCCTTTCAGCAGTGTTTTCATTCATCTTACCTATGGGCATTTCAGACAGGTTCAAGGGAGAAATGCGAATAGAGAAAAGAACACTGAGCTGATAATAGAGAGTTTATGTCAATGTGGAGCTGCCTTGGAGCAGAAAATTTTCTCTGGCTGCATTTTGTGTGTATGTGTATCAGCTATAGGAAGCTGATAATGATGGTCTGTGTCAAAAAAAAAAAACAGCTTGGATTTTATTCAGAGCATATGTGGATATATCACTACTCAGTAATTAAATCAATGTTTATGTGCTATTTATTATGACAAGTAAATTTATAAATATTAGTTGTCTATTTTGAAACAGTTTCAAGGAAGAAATGCTGAACTTAGAGTTTCTTACAGTTTCATTGGCAGAAATAATTAAACATTAATTTAAATTATCAGCATATATATATAGTTATAGTTTCTAGAAAATTACTGTGGACGTTATTTAACCTTTTTAAGCGTGTAATGTTTTCTGCTTTATTTGGTGTGAGAGTCAAGTATTACTATAAAACAATGAATAACTAGTTTTCCTTATGTGATTTCCTTTAAACAATCTATTCGAAACTAATTTTGCTTAGTGTAACAGCAATTAATGCTTATAGTACTATGTGGAAATTGTACAGCACTCTAGCTAAACTTTAAAAACATCAAATATATAGATCTGATAAACTTCAATGATATTTAAAAGCTAATAGATATAAGAAACTTATTTTGTATATCTGGCATCAACATCAAATTCAGTAAGATCTCAACAATGTGTTTGTTTGTTTGTTTTAAACCTCAGGCATGGCTACTTAGCCATGCAGAACTGGTACGAGGAACCTGGAACAGTGAAGATGTGCAGTCATTCTGATCCAGATTAATGTATTTGTCTGGCTGCATTGCAGCAGAATGATTCAGTGGCTAGATTGCTGCTGGGCGTGGATCTCCAGTATCCTCTACATGTGTGTGGTTTCTGCTTAGGAATGAATCCTTGCTCACTTAATTCTCTTCTATGATATTCTGAAGCTCATATTCCAGACACCAGTTGTGTGTATTCCACCAGTAGAATTTTCTACTTATTCATGAGTTGACAGGAGCTATTTAAGTCTGCCGTAAGTATAAGGCATTGACTAAACTTTTGAAAGTAGAGCTTATGAATATTTCAAAACTTCCTGAACTTTCAGAATTATTATTAGTATCTCAAGGCATCCTTGGAGATTAGCACAGAGGAGTGTATTTCTGACAATTTGACTGCAGACCCTTCCCTATCCTCCTCCCTCAAACCAACAAAACATCTTCTAAAAATCAAGGGCTTCATCAATCATTCTTGCTATATTGAGTTATACCATAGAACTGGTAGCAGTAATTTTTAAGCTAACACATCAGACTGTACATCTATGATACTTTCCTGCCCTTGGTTTACCAAGGAATTAGTATCATTTCTGTTCAAATGGGTGTCCTTCAGTAATAAAGTTTCTGATGTTCTTAGAGAAAATGAATCACAGGGGTCAAACTAAGAGTGTTAAAGAGGCTACCAGATACAGAGAGAAATGGAGCTGCTCTATAAATAGATTTCAATGGAAGGAAAATCAATATCTTCTTCATCCATAAGTTTTGTAGGTGCAGTTAAAGATAATAAAATATTTAAGAACATAGCATATATTCCAGTCTTAAAGTATTTTAACTTCTTGTCCTATCTCACTCTATTTTTAGACTTTCTGTGATTTATTTGACAATTGGCCCATTATCAGACTCTTTTGTATTTTATACTATATTGTCAATTTGAAGCCTAGTACTTAAGAACTGTATTTTATTGCTATTTTCACTTACAAGCCCTCTTCCTGTTTTTCTTAAGGACTGGTAAAAGAATAGGGTTGATGAGTGAAATTAGATATAAATTTTGCATTGTTTCTTTGGACTTGGATTCCTAAAGGTGGTGAAATGCATTAAAATATTATATTGAATGGGATAATAAATAGGTAACACGTTAAACATTAATACCTTAAAAAACAAAACAAAACCAACAATGATATCTGTCTTTTAAAGAAAATTTCCTCGACTGCTTCAAATACTCTTCTTCCACTGCTCACTTTTTCCTGATCTTGCAGAAGTTCAGAATATAACGAAGCTTGTATACATAAGCAGCCTTAATTGGTATCCTCAGCTATATACTCTCTGCATGCATTTTCCTCTTAAACATCTCATTTGACAGAATTCCTTCGTCAAATATAGTGTTACGATACTCTTAAGTCTTGGATGTATTTGTTGTTGTTCCTATTGTTGGATGAAAGAATTTATTCTCTTTCTCACTCCTAAGTATTGATTTGGGGGACTCGCTCTACTTTTCGAGTTAATACAACTGTGTATCTTCACTTTCTAGAGTATACTGGGATGAATAAGTAGAGCCTGTAAAATAGAGTTGGGCAGTAGGGACAACAGGACATTTTCCAGCATTATAAAATAAACTAAAGAACCTTAACTCTTGATCTTCACTCTTGCTGTGGGAAGAGCAACTACATTGTATTCCGGGCAATACTTCTTTTGTTTGTACTGCTGGTAGTGAGAGGGGGAGAGAAGATTCAGATTACCTTTCCTAGGAGCAGCTAGTTTTATTTGTGCAAAGTCTATTGTGCTCGCTCTCTCCCTCTCTCTTTTCCCCCTCCCCCCCCACCTCGAAAATGAATACTTGCAGGCAAATGCCTGACTTTCTAAGTGCAGTGTGCTTACAGTGTACTTAGCAAGCTCCTCTGGAGAAAAAGGGCCAGGTAGACTATTCTTTAAGGTAGTTCTGTAGCATGCTATATGATCGTGCTTATTAAATTTAATTTCAAATCCTTTTCTTGCTGTGTGTTCTTGCTACTATTTAGATAAGAAAGATAATTAGGTAATAATATAAAATATTTATAAAATAATATAAAAAGGTAATTTATACATGATCTTTTAAATGTAGACTAGTTTGGTAATGTCAAATTATTATGCTAAATTTAAATGCATAATTAAAGCTTTTAACATTGTCATTCTGACTGCTCAGTGTCATAAACATGACCTATCTGTTCCTGTCAGAGGAAGAAAAAGTGCTAATATGTAAGATAGTGAAAAATACAAAATAATTTATAGAAATGGGTCTTGCTTCATAGAGATCACTTTTAAGAGGTACTGGTTAAATGGAAGCAGATTTCATTTAAATGATTTCCTGAGCTGAAGAAGAGTAGAAATACTTCTATTTTCAAATTAATTTGAAATGTTTGGAAAAACAACATTAATACTACTTTAAACCTTTTCACTACTTTTTACTCAGATTAAAATTCACTTTCTTCACTGTCTCTGTATTCGAATTCTCAAAGCTAGTCTGTTGAAAAGCAAAGCTGTTAAAAAGACAATAGGACAGGCATACATTTAGAGGTTCTTCTGCCTGAGTGTGCTGTTGTCCTTTAGTTCTCAAATATTTCCTTGGGGGCTC
Source organism: Meleagris gallopavo (assembly GCF_905368555.1). Lineage (NCBI taxonomy): Eukaryota > Metazoa > Chordata > Aves > Galliformes > Phasianidae > Meleagris > Meleagris gallopavo. Next base: position 37,170,788 of record NC_139408.1, on the reverse strand, counting down.
TTGTTCTGAGCACATGACTATGGAAGAACAATGACAGAAATCTCTTAGAAACTGTAGTCTGAGTGTCTGGAAAAGTTGAGTCATGGCTAATGAATAGCAATATCATAGCTGGCACAGACTTTAGGATTTCTTCATCTCTCAGCTTCCTTCTTCATAGGCACAAGCAGGTTCACATCAAGAAGAGCCTTTATAGAGAGAAGATCAGTAGATATCTGCCTTTGGCCGCTGTGCTCTTTCATATGCTTTTGCCATGGATGAGTAAAATGAGTTGTTTCGTAATACTTATTGCCTTTGACCAGGTCATATTCTGTGATTCTGCTTATTGCCTGTTCTCTGCTGAAATAATTCACTTCTCAGATCCTCACCCAGTCCCTTCCTTCCTGTTTGAGAAGTGTGAGCTTATAGTGAGGCTACTCAAAGCAGACTAGATCTTCTATGGACAAGTAAACTATGATATGAGGTGAAATTAGTAGTTATTTTCTAGTTATTTTACATGCGCTTATGAAGGAAGTGTATCTCAAAGTGCAACACCAGTTAATATTGTGGTATGTGGAATAGACTCAATATTTTGATCCTTTTCACCATTCATTATTTCATATTTCTTGTGTTAGATTCCTTAACCTGTGAATACTTACTTTTCCTCTCAACTTCAATATTTTTCTTATTTACTTGAGTGAATTAGTGATATTTTCACTGGGACACTGTATGGGGCTGCTGAATCATGGCCTGAACCTCTGATTGATCACCTGAGGTGAGCAATGAGTCAGCCACGAGAGCACAGGTGAAGGTAAATCACCTGTGCTGCAGGAAGGGGTGGAGCCTGGCTCCATCTCTCCTAGACCCATTTAAGAGCTGACTGCCAGTAGGGAAGGATCTCTCTGGAGATCCACTCCATCGGAGTTCATCTCGTGAGCCCAGGACAGGGTGAGTGACTTTCTCTCATTACTCCAATATAAATTATATTAGCCAAGCTCCTGGAGATATTTATATACCATCTGTATATCCATTGACTATATACCATTTGTATATCCATTGATTATACAGGCACTATACACGTGAAACCTTATTTAAGATAATATTAAGTTGTTCTTTTTTTAAAATACTTATTTCCTTTTATCCAGTTTGATCTGCTCAAGATCTACAGATCTATGACTAAGTGTTATAGCCATGTTAATTCTCAAATAATGCAGTCACGTGGGGTGCAAGTCTTTCTTCTGTAAAATATCTTCTAACTATAATGAATACTGAGAATGTGCAGAGCAGCATAATCAGACAGCAGATAATTACATCGGGTAAGAAAATGCTGATTTGCCAGTTTTGCAATCATGCACTCAGATATCTTGCTACAAATAAAAGCTTCTTGATTAAGCATATTTAGAAAATGGAACCCTGTAAATCGAGCATCTTAAGAAATGATCAACTTCATATTTTCAAATAACACGGCATTTTTACCACCAGAGGGCACTATTTTTCTAGGTTAAGACTAAACGATTCGATATTTTGCATCTTGGAAGCTTTAGTAGTTTAAGAAAAAGGATTTCAGGTAGTGGTTTTCTTTCTTTTTCTTTTCTTTTCTTTTCTCTCTCTTTTTTTTTTTTTTTTTTTTTGATATCTATTTTAGTATGTTCTGGCCAGCTACTCCCTTCCTTTACATTTTTCATGTTTATATAGGAAGAGAGTCTAGCTTGATGTCTGGCTAATTTTTGAAATTCAAAAGACTTGTGGAAAATGTAAAAAGTAAATACTGTTGTACTTTGTCAGATACTTCCTTCCCGCAGTTCAATTATTGGAAGATACCTGATTTTGAAAAAATTGCACAGTATTCCTTCCTGTATTCTGTTTCCTTATAGAGGTATGTTTAGGGCTGTTAATCAAGTTTCTTTACTCCCACCAACTGTTTCTTCAGTGGCTGATAGTGTAGGAGGCTTGAAGGCCCTGCTGTGAAAGCAAGAAGCATTCCTCTGTGCTGGTGCCTCCTAGGGTTAATCCCTTGCTACTTTGTTCCAGTGACCAATTTGGCCTTGCAAGGACTCCAGCTGCTGTTTGCTTTCTGCAATGGTATGAAGGTGTAAATATCATGCTTGATACATTGGCCACACAAGAGCACGAATCCAAGCTGTCATTTCCTTGTGGAATATAAGGATATGTTAGCCTTTTATAAATGATATTATGTGATAGAAGCAGTCTTTGTTCATGCTACATATAGGTTATGCTTATTTAAAAGCTGCATTGTGCATTATTATATTTTCACATAATTCTCTTAATAATAGAAAAGATCTTGATCCTTTCGACTCTAGAAGTAATCTCTGTTCATGTCTCTGCTGTATATGTCAGTTGCTTTTAAATTCTGTTAAGTTGTATGGTAATGGCAAAGAGACATCACGTAGAATCACATGATCATTTGAGTTGGAATGGATCCTTGGTTTTTCCTGCCTTGCATCAGATATATTACACATTGCACTGAATTTCTTTCTGAAATATTATGAAGATATTTTTCAACAAAAGATACTGAAATTTGCCTTGTTCCTAGTGATGATGAACACCCATAGTTCTTTCCCATGGACTGACTGATTGCAGCTGTCAAGTTATTTTTTCCAAAGCTGTGATTGTTAGCAAGAGATGTGGAGTGCATATGCACCAATGTTATTTGCTGCTTTCCCTTCTCTGCTTTGAGATATTCCAGGTAGTGACAACAAACACTGCAAACTAAGACAGCTCAACTGTTTTTGTTCAAGCTCACCCTGTGTACTGCATGTTTGGAAGGAGTTATTGGTATAGAGGGAACTCCATGAGGGAGGTGCCACTTGTGGGTTCGTTATCTTGGTTGTCAAGTCCTGCTAGGTTTATTCTTAAACTGGATATTGATGGCTTAAAAAAAAAAAAAAAAAAAAAAAGTCAGGGGAAAACTTGTTGGAGCTTATTACTGCTTGGGTGAAAAGCAGTAAGAAAACTTTATTGTGGTTGACTAGAAATTTAGTCCTTCATTAAAGGGCAAAAGAATTGCATGTGGTGTGGAAGGGAACTCTCTTAAGAAATAATCTGAAAGGCAAAATCCTGCATGAAAGGAAAAGATTAGAAAAAATGAAATGCAATTAACCTCTGCTGGCCCACAAAGGTCCCCATGGTGTTCACGGGAATGCATTTCAGTAAAGTAGTGATACATCTAATACTTGCCCACTGTATTGTTACCCCTTTTCCATAGGAGTGAAAGCTCTGAAGTCTGGTTTTAGTAGGGTAATAGTTGTCTCTTTTTTTTTTTTTTTTTTGAAACAAAAATGGAAGAAACAAAAGGAGAAAAAAATGTTTCCTTAGTAAAAGCAAATACATCAATTGCATTTGAGGTTGAAGATAACGTAGAACTACCTTTGATCTCTTCTCTGAATATTTCCTGCCTATATTAGCCCTTTCCCTTGTGGTTTTCAGTAACCATTCCTTTCTTTCTTGGCCATCTTGATCTCTTTTTGACCAGTTAAAGCAATCTTGCTTTTATGGCAAGAGCTGCTATAAGTGGTCTCATACAGTCTCAGGGAACTGTTAGCACTGAGCAATACGTAATTTGTTTTTCATAGAAGTTTTGCAAGAAAAAAGGACTAAATAATAAATCATTAGATGCACAGTCTTATCTAAATTTGGTTATTTTTTGCAAACTTAGGTAGGTTATTGCTGCCCAGTCACAATCTGCTTCTCTGCAGTCTCTTTTTTCCATGCTGTGACTTTTCAACTGTTTCCAAGTTTCATTTGAGAGTTTCTGCTTAAGAGTTCCTGTTGAGGAGTTTTTTCTTCAACTCTTTAATCTCCTTGAAGGAAAAACTGAAGGAAAGCTTCAAAGAACATATATCCTCAATTTGCTGCATGATGACAGCTCCTCTTCATCCAGTGGCTTTTTTCTCCTGCTCTCCAAAGGTAACTCAAGCTGATGCAATATCTGATTATTGCAGTCACCAAACCAGCAAAGATAGAGTGGGAAAAAAATAATCTACTTCTGTCTTACCTTATTGAACAGCAAAAGCAAGAGGTTGTTTTTCCTGGTCTTTCAAGGTACAGTGTAATGGAGTGACAATCTAAATGGTCAGCACCAAACATTGAAATTATGGTAAATTTTTAGTTGAAGCAAAGCTCTGAAATGTTCTCTAGTGGCTCAGTATCCACTATGAATAAAGTCAGTGTTATAGTTGTCCTTTTGAGAGAGCAAATTTGAGCAAATCAATCTTTTGAAAATTCTGAGTTTCTGAAGACTTCATCAATAACAGATGCAAACATTACTGTACCTTGTGTAGTAACCTTACATTATTAATGTCTACAAAACTTAGCAGTGACTGTGTTTCCCTTCTGTAAAGACGATTCTGTCTTCTGAAAAATATCTTGTATTTGACAATGTTCACTGTTAGAGAACATATCCTTTCTAACATATAGGAGAAATTGTAAGATCTTAGAAACCTGAGGGAAAAACAGTCTTATTAAAAAAAAAAAAAAAAAAAAAACAACAAAACAACAAAACAAAACAGCAACAAAATGAAACAGACAAAAAACCCAGTTTCCAAATGCAGTATGGTAAGGTTTACATGATTGAAAAAGGTATTTCATGATTGTCCTTTTATTGTTTAAAAGAAACATTGAATTGGGCAGACTTTAGAAATACTGTTAAATTTTCAAAGACAAGGTAAATTCATTAGGTAGAGTCATTATTTGTATTTCCCAAGAGGACAGAAGTATTGAAGTTTGCTTGCAGTTTTGATGCTTAGCAACTGCTTCATGTTTAACAGCTTAACAAAAAAAATCTCAATTCACAGCATGTGAGTTCTTGGAGTGACCTGGCTTGAGTATGCCGCAAATCTGCTAACCATTTGAATATTTAATGATGATGATTAAGCTCTCTTCTTGTCTTCTCACTCTAGCTTTAAATGAGGTAACCTGGGTATTGTAGAGATCTTACTGCAGCGGCACAAAGCCTTACCATAACTAATTTACTCTGCTGAACAAGGCCACAGCTAGACAGGTACTAACACTCAGGTTTTCTCAATTCAAGCTTGCTCACATCCCTCCATCACACTGTAATCTGTAGCATAGCTACAGTCCTTTGATCTGCATTTTTACTGGAACCAGAACTGAATACTTAAACACAGTCTTGAGTGACAATAAAAAAAGCCAGTAGTAGAACAGAGGGTTTTGGCAACAGTTAGATGGTGGGGGAAGCTTCTCTGGTTTTATAGAGAACAGCTGTTCTCTCTGATGGACGACTTCTTGGATTAGTTACTCTGAGTGCAAAAGGCAAAGAAAAATGTAAAGCAAAGCTCTGGCTAATCTTGCTCCATTAGACAAATATCTGGCTAAAATCTGGCTGTCCTTTTTTTGTCTAGCTGGCAGTTCATCTTATACAACTTTAGGGGAGATGGTTTGGGTCAGAACTGTATCTTGTAGTAAAGAGCTGATGATATGAAAGCTGAAAAAGAAGAGAAAAAACTGAAATATTGCATGCTGCTGTTACTGTGGAATTCTAATGTGGAATGCTGCATAAGAAACAACTGAATTGTATTTGTTCCACTACTTAAGAAGAGGTTCCTGTGTCTGATCCAGTGGACTCAGCTGTTACTGTGTGGTATTTTGTATTTTGGGCAGCCTCAGTTTAAAAGATAAATACTGCAAGGGATGATTTGAGGTCTGAAGTAAAAGTTCTGGTGTTCTTGAACAGAACATTCTTTTGTGATTTATGTGGGCCAATGCAGTGTTATTCTTAACAGCCTACATAAATGGAAAAGCCGATGCCAACTTTTTTTAAGACATGATGGTTCTTAAATTTTGAGATGTCTGCATGACATGAATAATTACATGATTTTCAACTCTCATGGAATGTATCTTGAAATAAAATCTTGAAAGGGGTCTAGAAAGCACAAACAGTTCTGGATGTGTTCTCTGACAGAGGCATTCACGTGCCTCCTGTCCACTCTGTATGTGAAGAGAGTATCCAGTAGAATTGTAGTAGTGGGTAGACTTAGCTGAATATCAATACAAATGGTCACAGTGTGTGACGGTAGAGATTCAAGCTTTGTGTTACTTAAATGAAAACTATGACTCCTTTTTACCTGCACAGTTGTCAGAGTGCAACATACAGGAGGCACTTCTTTACTGCCTCTAAAATCAGAAAATGTGCTGAATATCAGAAAATTTGTAGTAGAATAATTCCACTTACATGTTCAGGAAGAGATTCACAGCTCTTAGCTTTAATGTGTGATGGTCTGAGGTCCTGTTTATGTAATGGAATTTTTTTGAATAAAAAAATCATCTGCACTGGGTGAGTCATCTACAGTGCAGTAACTGGTGCCATACTTTGTCACCTGGAAATAGCAATGTGAAGCTGGAGGAGTGCACGCTGTCCTCCTTTTACCTGGCTGTTACATACGAGGCTTTACTTGGGCACAGTGAAATGCTCAAGGCCTTGCTTAGGCACCAAGTTAGCTAAAGGCCAATTGAGCATGCACTAAAATAATGAGTATGAATCAACCATACTACCCACAAATAGTGAGCAGCCCAAGAGGCCCTAGAGCTCTCCTACATGATGGCTGGCTGTATGACAGGCTTCCCCTGTGAATAGGAACGCCTCTTGAGATTATGCCTGTACGGAGATCCCTTACGCCCTGAAGTCGAGATGTTTTACTGACACAGATTCTTGCTAAATGACTGATAGTTTGTTCAAGCTTGGTTAGCTTCACTAAACTTTGTATCTTAGACTGTACCTATGGACATAAATGGTTGATCAAGTCTGGGACTAAAAGGCTATTGAACTTCTCTGAGAAAGATTTAGATAGAAAATGGGTCCACTCTGAACCTTGTGACTCAGTAGGATAGCATCAGAACTGTAAATAATGCGTACCTTGCAACTTGAATCTTAGATCACTGTGTTCTTTATTTAATCACTTACTGTATCAATAAATTCCTGCTTCTTTCTTAAGAGTCAAATGTATAGTTTAGATCTGTGACAAGCAGTTAAGTTAGTCTTGTAATTTGTTATTGCACTTCAATAGTTGCCTGCTTCTCAATGTTTTGCCAGGCCTCTGCTTGCTATCCCACGCAGCTCAGCCCACCTGGTTTGTTACCTATGTGTCTTAAGCTATTCTGTAATCACACGGATAGAGCATTTGTTTTGTATTAAATGCTGAGGAACACTAATGATGTTCAGTTCCTCTATGCTTTCATGCTCTAGCAATAATGGTGGTCTTTTATCTTTTTTCCCCACTCTGTATTCAATTAGTGCTGTCCCTTCCTATCCCCTCTCAAAAAAACAACAACAAAAAACCCAGAGTTTAGAGGGGTGGCAAATTCCTGAAATTCAGATATCATCAGAATGTGGTGAGGATGCTAATGCTTCTAACAGAAATGGTGAACAGGGTAATGACTATTATGCTTGCAGTAATGTGTTGGAAATCATGGATATGAATCCATCTTTACAGAAAGTTAGACATCTAGGGGAACTGAAGCAGCGTAAGGTTAAAAACCTGCAGATTAGTTTAGTTCTTGCACAAGCCTCTAATAATTGAAAGTTTCCACTTTGGCACTGCTGGTGTTCACAATAAAGAAAAGAATCATGGGCTAGGTTGTGACTTTAGATTAAGGATATCTGATAGTCAGGAGACAATCAGCTCCCTAACTGCTTGCCCAAGTCCTAGCCCTGCAGGTCTGCTAGCGGCCTAACAGAGACCAGTGAGTCAGTCCAGCAGTGATTAACTATCAGCTCTCTTCCTGAAGCCAGAGGCATGCAAGATTACAATGTGCCAGGTACAGCTCCTCTTGTGTTGGATTTCCCCGCTCCATTCCAGCAAATCCCCTCTGGCCATACAGTGCATCAAGGAGCTCTGCCAGAGCTAATAAAAGGAAATCTTGCAATAGAAGCGTTTGTTGAGGCTTCATTATTCTGTAATAGTCATAAAATGTGGTACATAGTGTATTTTAATCAAAGAGGAAATTCAAATTAATCAGTACAAGTCCACCCACCATCTCCTTCCTGGTATCGTAGGCTCCAACAATAAGAAAACTTCAGGTAGGAAAACTGCACGTTGCACAGTATTGTTAATATGACACTAATGCTGTTAACCATTAGTATGCTGGGCACTTGCTGGCAAACAACACTTATTAACCAGAAGTCTCTGAGTGTATTAAAGAATGAATTTCTAAGACTCATGAAGGGCTCAATTTATTCCCTGATGTCCAAGAGCAGGGTGCTTTCCACTTCACTTTAGGGAAACATCTTCCTGAGTATCAGCAAGGAACATTTCAGTGACTCAAGCTGTTGACCTCAGTCTTGCTCATTTACTAGGGGGAGTTGCATGCAACCTTTTTTCTTGCTGTTCTGGGTCTTAACATACAGGTCATCTATGACAGGTTATTCACTTAGATCTTGTAGGTGGACACCTTCTAACTGAGGACACTGGCCAAGGATGTGCCCTTCAACATTAATGGATCTGAACACAATTAATTACTAGTTTTCCTCTCTTCAGCATCTATGTCACTTCCAATAGTACTGTCAATAAGTATCTTGGCCATGTACTCTTTACAACTGTGGTAGTAGACCCATTAAAGCAAAATTAAAAGAATAGCCATCCAACATGTCACATGTTCAGCATGACAGCTACCTAACCTACTAATAGTGTAACAGCTAGAAAATTTTCTTACTGCGGACACTAGGAAGCCTGAGTATTTGAAGAAATTGCCCATTTCAGTTTTTTAAACTGTGACATTTTCTGACACTAAAGGAGGAGACATTCAGTGAGCTTCTCAATTGCCACAGATCACAAGGTACAAGATAGTTTATCACTCAGATGCCTGAGTTGGATGAAGCGATAGGGAAGATTTTTATCTGCTAACAGAGAGAGGAGGAATAGTTCCCAGTAACAGTGAGACCACTGGAGGCCCTGGGGAACACGAAGGTAAATGCTGAAGATGAACAGGCAGATGATATTCCTAGAAAATGTATTCTAGGGAGCAAAAAAAGTGAGCTTTTATTTAGATATAGCTGCAAGAAAGCATCCCATTCTGAACCCCAGTACTCCTTAAACAAAACCTTGGATTTTTTGTACAGTCTATTTTCTTAAGACTATACCACCTCATAGCATTATCTGTAGCTTATTTGTATGAAGTTGCATGAGGCACTTTATTACCACAGCTGCTGGTTTGCAAATGATCATACCTCTGACTCAGTTTCCTTTTTGGTAAAACCCTTAGCTACAAACTTCAGTGAAAACACTGTGGCACCCATAGCAGTGGATGAATGACAGAGGTCATGTGGAAAGTCTGGGATTTGGCACAGTAAATGCTAGGACTCCCAAGTCTTATGTTCCTGTTGTACTGACTGCTCTCTGAGTCTCTTTGCAGTGCACTAAGGAGAGTTGTAGGATTAAGGCATGTATGTGGTCACGGTGCTGGAAGAATACTTGAATGGCACGTTTTGTTTCACACTTCAACATGTTTTATTTTTCATTACCTTAATGTTCTGACATAGCTGAAATTCCCTATCTGTTTGGAGGCTGAGATTGGGAGATGTAGCAAGTCATGAGCAGCTGGACTCTACTGCAGATGTCTGGATATATACAAGCTTAGTATACCCTTACCTCCATGTGTGAAAAGCACATGGAAGTCTGCTGGACTCAGTGAACCGTGCCTGACACTGCTGACCTCATCTTTGGATTGAGTTAGATTGGAGGCCTCATGTTTGTACTACACTGAAGAAAACACTGCATAACATTTTCCATCTGAGCTATTATTAATGCTTTTTTTTAAATAGGGGAAAACTGTTTTTCTGATAATAAGGTCATTTAATAAATAGGTTAATAGTTAATGAGTTCTGACTTGCATTAGATAGGAGATAAGGATTGCAAACAAAACAAACCCCACCAGTTTCATAGCTGTTAATAAAACCCTACAATCAATCACTACATTTTATTACAAGTCACAGATGTTATTTTTTCTAGTTATTTATGATTTTTCTATTGACAGCAATTTATTTTATTTTTATCAACTTAGACAAACATCAGATAGCAATAAAGTAATAATTCAGTGTCTAACTTAAACATGGCAGAATATATATACAGCTTTCGTGATCAAAGAAGCCCATGGGAGTGACAGATCAATTAGCTTGCTAGTACTTGCTGTTATGATAGCATTGCGTTTTTCAAGACTGACATATACCATACAAAGTGGTCCCAGGGGCTGTGCAAACACTACTGAATGGCACAACCAGAAGCTGAGCAAGGGACTGGACCTGAAATTTGTTGAAAACTGGTCCTTAGCTGTGTGAGGTAGGATTTACTGTTATTTTGAAAATACAAACTAGGCTAAAATTAAGTGATCTATCAGTGATATATCTAATGGCAAGATTATTATTATTGTTTGCTGAACCCCTTCTTTCTTACTGTTTTTGTTTTAAATAAAATTTAAAATACCTGTCAAGAAAAAAAAAGTTATTTTTTCTACATTTTTATCCTTTCTGGGCTTGTGTATAATCAATGAATATATGGATGTTGTAATTAAGAAACATACAAGAAAGTTAGGCTAAATAGGTTATTGCAGTGAAGAAGAATGGATGGAAAGCTTACCCCGTCCTAGGCTCACTGAGAAGACTCCAAGAGGAGCAGTCTCCAAAAGAGATCCTTCCCCACTGGTAGCCAGCTCTTAAATGGGATCTAGGAGAGGTGGAGCCAGGCTCCACCCCTTCCAGTAGGGCAGGTGAATTGCCTTCACCTGTGCTCTCAGGGCTGACTCATTGCTCAGCTCAGGTGGTCAATCAGAGGTTCAGGCTGTGATTCAGCAGTTCCCATACAGCTTGATATTCTAATCCTGCAGTACCACAGCCCTGGTGCTCAATGAAAAGGGATAAGAAACCAAACACAGTCATTCTAGTTTTCCCTTGTGCTGTCCAAGGACAATTGATTTAGTATATCCTAATAAAAATGATTGACTTTTACTGTATTGTAAAGCACTTCTGACCTCTCTGTTTTTCTTTTGTGTCCAGCTACTTTAATGTTGTTTCCAAGGTGCGCAGGCCGTACAGGCAGTCGATGAGATATAATGATACTGACCTGCTTTATCACATGAGGTAGAATGAGTATATAACACAAATGGAAGTAACTGGTACATCCATGCAGTTATATTACAAGACCCATCGATGTAAAATAACCTTTCTGATTTCTTTTTAAAACAAAATAGTAAGGAGCCCAGCTAGTGTGAGGTATTGGGCTGTTTTTTTTTTTTTGTGTGTGTGTGTGTGTGTGTGTTGTTGAACGTTGTGTTTATTTTTCTGTTGGAATACACCTTGCACTGAATAAAGCTTGCCTGTGCAAGAACACTTGAATCTGGCTCACTCAACACAGTTCAAAGAAAATGGATTTTTGGATTTGTTATCCATTATAAGAGATTACTTATTTTCCTTATTGCGAGATCTCTTTGTCCTTCAGAGAGGAGGATGGCAGTGCTGTGGAGGGGATAGGCAAGCTAAGCCATAAATGCTGAAGTTTGTATGATGGGACACTTTGCTTGTGATATCAGTTACATCATCTCTTATGAGATGAGATGCTCTGCTGCTGCTCTTTTTATAACATCCTTCACTCACAAGCATATCTCCATCTGCTAAATTATGGTTGTCTTCCAAAGAGGGCTTCTGTGAATTTTCCTAGCTCCTTTTCAGTAATAGTATGAAAGAACAGGACCAGATTATGGGCTGCTTTCTGAGTGTCCATCCATCTTCACAAAATGTAGTCATACAGTCTTTAAAAGGAATATAAGCACAGGTTATAATCTATTCCCAACACTATTTCTTTTAACTTCAGCTAGACTTGAAAGTTTATTAAAAAAAAAAAAGCAAAAGCAAAAAAAAACCCTTTCCAATTGTGGTTTATCATTGCAGCTCTAGCTAGCAGTTTTGCGGAACGATCTAGAAATTCAAAACTAGAAATGTAGAAGTAAATAGTTAGCTCATGCCCATCCCTTGTGTAATTCTTAACTAAATAAAAGGAAAATAAACATTGAAGCTATCATTTGAAGTGTTCTTATGATATCAGATGCAAGCCACTACACCAGATGCTTCTAAAGATATATTTATTGGCAGACTCTCTAGTGAATTGTCAGACTAGGTTAGTAAAGAACAATAACCAAATAAAACTGGAAATAGCAAATCCAAGGGTAAGGTACACTTAAACAATCTTAATTAGGATGGGTAAATCCAAGAGAAACCATACTATGGCTATCTGTCATGGAAACATATTTATTGTCCACTAGAAATGTAGATTTCTGGTGTTGTACAAGGGTTAACACTCTGCATTGCTTGTTCTCAGTTCTTACCTACTTTGGCAGCTACATCCCTGTCTGATGGGGATATTTCCCCAATTTGTTCAAGTTTTAGAATCTGTATGCCTATATATGTAGAAGTATAATCAGACTACCAAAGCTGAATAGGATCTTTCTGGTTCTTTCTCACCTTTTCCACATTAAAAGAGATGCTAGAATAAAAAGAAGGTAATTGTGTAGCAGAGAGGAGAGAAGTATACATATGAGCTAAAGGGAGCTCATGCAGAGAAGGTGAAATGCAGCGAAGGGTACCAGTGCCACATCTATTCTGGGCCAGGCTGTATGGCTGGAAAGATGGACAAGATTTCTTGCTCAGTATGGAGCACACCACTCCTCGCCTTGTCTCCAAGAAGTCTGAGTTTTGGGAAAAATACTGAAGGTGGTTTAAAGAGATCTTTGCTTTAAGTCTCATGCTGCTGTCTGCAGCTTCCAAGTGTTTTTAGCAAGCTGCTCTTTACCACCTTTCAACAGAAGCACAATACTTGATTATAACAGTGTGTGCAGATTCAGCATGTACTAATGTATCAAATGTTGAAGCAAAATTGCTGGTTTGAGCGGTATGCCATGAAGGAGCTTAATTATACAGACAGCAAAATTATATAGCTGTTACAGATATGACTGTAAAGCACAGTTTAAAACAGAGGTTTCAAATGTCTTCTGAATTGAAGGCAGCGTGGACTAATCTTGTAGTTTTAAATGTTGGAAAGTATTTATCTCTTTTATTTGTCTATTTCTGTGGCTTGTGTACTTACTCATTTAACCATTTCAGTGGGCAGGAGATATCCAGAGTGGCAGATGAAATATTTATTAGAGTATATTACCACAGCATGGTGGACAGTGGCCTTAAGGAAAAGCTCTAAATGTTAAGTACCAGTTTGTAATATGTCTTATGGCCTCTATTTCCTTTCTGATGCAGACAACCTGCAGTTAGAGAAGTCTCAGTAGTATTAGGCAGTGATAATTTGACTTTTTTAGAAACAAAAATTTCTGGGTTATTTTGATTTAAACTCTTTTTAACTCTAAATTTTGATTTAAACTCTTGTAAGCTAAGGAAAAATTTCCACTGCCTATAAGAGTGGTGGGGCTTCTTTCATTTCTAAGTCTGGCTCTGAAAAGCCATTCATCTGTGAGTCTGCTACTTCTTCCACGCAGGGTAATAGAAATACACTCTCTTCCAATAGATCTTCAACTTCTAGAAAGGTGTGTGATAGGCATGTGTATTACAGTAGGTGGACCAAATGTCATACTAAGTATGTAACAGGGAACTGGGGGGTTGGTCTTGATGATCTCTAGAGGTCCCTTCCAACCCCTACAATTCTGTGATTCTGTGAATGTGCTTGAGGAGCAGTAAGATGACTGAGTATGTTCCTAATATACCCTATAACCTATTCCTCTTCCTAATACAGGAATATTTCTATAATTCAAGCTACTCCATTAAAAAAATGAGTGATCTGATCCCACTAATTTAACTGTAATGATTTGCAGTAGTGTTTGAAAGGGCATTATTAAATACAATTGCATTTGCCAAATGTACATGTATGTAAATGAAAACATTACATTTCTCAAGTTTTATTCCCTCCTTCGTGGCTAAAGCATCTGATGGCAATCAACACTGGATCAGACTGCCTAGGAGAACACAATGCTTAATCATTATGCTGAAGAGAAAAAATACAGTAAGAACACACAATTAGATAAAAAGGGGCTGAAATTCTGGCAGAGAAACTCATATATTCTTTGCTTCATATAAAGATTCCAGCTGCTATTAATTTAGTTACATTATCTTTTCATTGCAGATGTTTAGGAATTGGTTTTCTAAATTATAGAGAATAAAAGCATTCCTACTAGAGAAAAAAAATGTTATTGTAAGACATATAATTGATATTGTAATAAAAGCTTTTGATACCATGTTGACTCTGAAGTTATAATGCTTAGGAATAGGTGATCAAGTTGAACCCCCCCAAGTTCTGTCTGGTGATATACTGATACTCAATCACAAGCTGCCTGTTAATTGTGTTGCTACCACTTGTGATAACTAGCTAACACTGTGGAAAGCTACGATAGGACAGTTTGGTTAATGCATGCAGCTCCTGACTGTTTTATTAATTGTTCTTGCAAAAAGATCAAAACCAACAGAAGAGCAGTGTGACCATGCATAACTTTATGATGGCTTTTTCTGCTTCTTAGTTATTGGCAAGGTGACCTTCAGTGGTGGTAAAATGCCTGATGGATTTAAAAACTTTTTTGGTCTGCTCTTTTGCCTAAATACACAACCTTAATAAATAAGATAAAAACCTACACTTAAAATGTATTATTATTAAAACAAAAACAAAACAACCCAGATACAAATGATAAACTCCAGTGTTAAACATAAGTCTGCACAGAGCTTCTGTGGGCTAGGGCTCACTTGTTCTGCTTCAAGGTGCTTAGGCTGTAGCTTGTACTGACTGAACTAGCCTATTTAGAACTGGCTTGGGGATCTTCAACTATGCACTGGTATGTAACATAAACTATTAGTTTAAAGTCAATGCTCATTATTCTATTGCTTTAAAAAAAAATCTTGTAGATCTGCAAAGTATAGATTATGGTTAGAATTGCCATGTATCAGATCTCAGATAAAATTCATTTGCCAGTGTGTGTCCATTGCCCACCTTTCTAGAATAAGTGGAAATTCACTATGTCTGCTACACTTCTCCCATGCCAGAAAATATGTGCAGAAGAAGGTGCTTCAGAGTAAAGCCTTAAGGAAAGAGTAGTATTTCTTCATGTAGGGATGCATTCTGCTGTCAATTTGAGCAAGACAGGCTTGTAATCAAACACAGAAGTTTGATCTTGATAGTTTACCCCTGCCAAAAGGAAGTGCTAAGCAATGGGACTCACTGGACCATCTCCACATGGTGTGTACTGTGCCTTGGAAGAGTGCGGTACCAGATTTTCTGTGTGGTACCATGTTGACATAGCTCAGCAAAGAAATAACCAGAGATTTCTGAAGAACGAAAGCTGAGAGAGCTAATCTAGCTCTTTGAACCTTATTAGCTAGAAAAAGCAACAGCACCAAGGAAGGCTGTACCTGTTTGGATTGTATGTGGTAAAGAATGTTTGCTCAGTATACTACAGAGAGGAGATCTGTGATTCTGTGATCTAAACCTGTTCAGAGCTGATCATACTCCATACAGAGCTTGCTTTTGTTTTCCTGAAATTCCTTGTATGGGGAAACAAGAATCACTTCTAGAGATAATTTTGAATAACTTTTGATTATCTCTTCCTCACTGAATCGAATAGGCAAAGTCTACAGTCTACATTTTCCCTTTTCCTATGTCTTTTTTTTTTTAAAGACATACTTTTTTTCTACAAGTTTTAAAAGACCTCTGGCAATATCATCAACTGCTGAAAAAACTGTGAATTTACATAACATTTCCTCTTTTTTTCCCCTCCTTCTTAATACAAGAGTCTTGAAAAAAATTAAGTGACAACAACAAAATGCACTCCATTTTGTTTGATGGGGAATAACCAATCTGACTTAGAAATGGAGAATTTTCTTTTTTAAAAAACTGAATTATGATGAAAGGTTGACTTTTAAATAAATAGAATACTCTAGTTTAATTGCAATTTTCCTGTAGTTAATCAAAATAGTAACATAAACATTTTCTTGTGGAAAAGAATGAGAGAGAAATAAAATTTATGCATTCCATCAGTTCAAAGTGTTAAAGAGCATGCCTTTGAGATCATGGTCCTGCTTTTCTCCTTTGTTGTCATGTTGAGTTTCTACAAGTTTACTGATACATTGATCTTTGGGAGTACTTAATGGAAATAATGAAGAAATAAAACCCATTATGGTACCTGGTGGTGCATTTGTTTAGTGCAAAACTTTGAGTAAAATATACAGTGAGAGCACTTATGTCAGCAATCTCCCATGCCAACACAGCCAAGTTTTTATTTGTGTGAAATGCTTTTATGCATTTTAATCTATTTAAGTTTCCCTCTTATATTTGTCTTTGAGATGCTGTTGTGCTTCTTTCTGCTTCATGCTAGATATTACCAAGCTGGAATTAAACTAAGTCCAGAATAGGTAATGTGGGAATAATGAGCTAATGCTCAGGCAAATATGGGCTTGGACTTATCCCTAACACATACACTAAGGAATCTGTAACCTGTGGAAATTGATTGAAATGCTTTCTTAGAGCACTGGAAGGACACTCAAAGGTAGGTAGAGTGCCTCTTTTCACCCATCAACAAGATAACTTTTTAATATATCTAAACCAAAGGGCTTTTAAAATTATTATTTCTCATGCTATACTTCAGGCTGATTACACCTTTGTCTTCCACTGACATAAATATCTTTCTGGTTCACATGAGTTACCTGCAAACTTCAGGAGACACAGTGACATTTTGTTTTTCTTCAAAGGCAATCATTAAAACTTAAATGACTGAAAAAGGTCACATTTTGTTCTAGCAGAACAGATACCTTTGTTTCGTAATAGAAGGAGAACAACAACTTCTAGCTCCCTAAAAAATACATATGCATGTTAAATCTACTTTCCAGGCAAAATGTAAATTTCAAGTGCATTGAAGTTCAAAAGTTCAAAGTGTATGTTTTCTAATGATTAATTTATAACACTTTAAAACTATTTTATTTCAAACTTTTATTTCTGCGTGACTATATTTTGCTGTTGAATCTTTCCCATCACATTTGTGACAAAATTAAAGCAATTGCTTATTGATGTCATTAAGGAAAACCCTTGGCAAACACATAATATCTAATTATCTGGAGTTGCATAAAATGACAACTATAATGTGAGATATTCCTTGAGGCAGACAATAAATTTTATGTTACATAGGACTTTTATAGTTTTACTATTCTATTATAGTCAGCAGAAGGATCAACTGTGTGAGATACCAGAGGAATATTTTGGTAAATGATTTTGCATTATCTTGTTATAAGCATCCTGGCCTACAGTGAGCATTTTTATTTGGAGAATGTTCTTCTGCTAATTTAGAATCTGTAATTCTAAGGTTGTTTGCTGATTTTCCCCATGTAGTTGCTCCTGCTTTACGATACAATTTTGTGAACACTTGAATGTGACATTGGCAGCTCTCTTACCTTGGATTAAGTTATCCATGTACAGAGATTAGCGTTGATAGTTGAGTAGTATCTTCAATAACTTCAAGATAGCTAATCACAACAAAACTGGAAGGGAACCTATTATGACTTCATGTACCGTATTTTAGAAAATCAGTGTCTTAGCAGAAAATTCATGCTGATTGTTACATAGAAGTGACATGGTTTGCCATGGGACAGGTATGTATATTTTACTTTTTTTGTGGTTGAGTCTGACCAGGTCACCTGCAGACCTGGGAATTTGTAGGAATGAAATGGTTTCTTTGGTTATTTTTGCATAACTTCATCTGTAATTGTTCATGCAGATTAGATGTTCAAGCTGTCTCTTCTTACATCTTGCAGAATAGTCTAGGGCTAGACTGAGATTTTATGTGGAAATGCCAAGCCTCGGGCTTGGGGGTACAAATACATCCCTTTGAGAGGAATTCAGGGAAAAACTGTAGTTATGAACAGATCCTAGGCATTCTTGGGAAAACAAAGTGTTTATTGGATACTGTGTACCCTGCCTGCAAAAGTCTCTCTTGGTTGCAGAATGTTCTGCATGTTCAAATCTTTTAAGGATTCTGGTGGGAAATGAGAGAAGGGAAAGGCAAGGAACAAAGAATATTTGCTGTTGAGACTTGGAGAAAAGTGAGGTAAATGAGGTAACAATGTACAGATGTGCTGCTAAAAACAGGGTGAAAAAATAAAGACAGAATAAATGAGCTTTGCCAGAACTAGGAAGTAGAAAAGACTGCGTATTTCCTCACAAGACGCCCCTGCAGAGGGACTGGCTTTCCTCTTACTGACTTAGTGTTCTTTATTCTGGTGTGTTACAAGAGCAGTTGGTTATCTCAAGTGCAGAGACTTGGCAAATCTGGTCCAGTGCATGAGAGGATTTGAGCACCCATTGAGAAGAGGAACTTAAATGCTTTATGGTGGGATAATGAAGCAAAAGACTTTTTCCTTCTGGAACTCCATTTATTGGTGGGAGAGAAAGAAAATGGGGAAAAAATGTACTGTTTCTCCCAGTGTATTCCTGTGCATCTCTCTTCTTTTCCTAGGTGGCTGACTGATATAGGTAGCCCTCAGCACAGGCTGAAAGTTGTTCGCAGATTACTATAACAACACTTCCCTGGTGATTCCTCTTGAAATTTCAATGTTTTCATAAATACTATTTCTGTAGAGATAAGTGTATATTCTTTGAGCTGCCTGACTTAGTTAAAAGCAGTCACTTCCGTAGTTTTGAAATTTCAGCAAGAGAGGTTTGTTACTGAGATGTATGTAGCTGGAAAGTGTGTGATATTCTTTGTCGCCTGACAGTTTGGTAAGTAAAATGCCCACCCAAGCTAGCTGCTTGCCTCCATGAACTGCCTTTACAGATGGCTAATTTACTTGCCTCTTCTTCTAATTTCATTTTTTCCCCCAGAGGTTATATTTTCATCATTTATTCTATTTTCATATATCATATATCAATCCTTTTCAATTTTATGACCAAATTTTATATATAACGAGTAGGATAAAAATCAGCATGTAAATTACTGTAGATTTAAGATTTTGGTCCTAAATCTATTTTACTGAATACAGAAGACCTCACGAGTATGTGAAGCTCTGCAGTCTGTCTTGCAGCCTTATTTCCAAGGGAAAGATGGTAGTAACATATTCACTTTCTTTGCATTTCTGTAGTGTAATTCTCCATATATTGTAGACTTACCCATTCATTTGCACTCCCAGTCTAGAGCCTATTCTGCGCTCTCACAATGAGATTCAAATTGGGGAATGAGAAGGGAGGGGATGTTAAAAGCTTTTTATTTCTTCTTCTTAAATAACAACTGGGAGTTTTGTATAACTACAAAAGTTGAAGAACTTGCCCAGAATAAAAGTGCTACATGCTTATCTTCTTTGTAAGAAGGAATTCAAATCAAACCCTTTTGAAAGGCAGGCTCCCTTCATATCAGTCTAATTTTAGTCTCATTTAAGACTTTTAAAATGATGAAATTAGAATTAATCTCCTCCTCCCTTTTTTGAACATGCCATAGCTTCTTGTTCTGTGAATTTTGTGAGATTATGTAGATGGAATTAGTGATTTCAGAACCTAATTTTAGGGCACTGACAGCCAGGTTTCTAAGTAAAATCTCTAAATTGAATAGGATGAAGGTAGGCCTTGAGATTAAATGAGGAATGCGAAGACAGTTTTGTTTCCAGTACATTGATGCATCCTTTAAATTCTTTCACAGTTGGTTATGAGTTTATGGAGTCATTCATCACTGGTCTTGGGAGCATGCTTCTTGTGCTCTGCTATGCTGTGCAGATTGCAACATTGAGCACTGATGTTGCATAGTCTCATAAGCCAAGCCAGCCATTTTCAAGCCTTGTTCTCAGATGATGTTTGGGGAGTTAAGCAATGCAGTACGGCAATGATGTCGATGTGCAGGTTTGCAGAGATGAAAGGTTTTCTACAGGGAAACAAGTTTCAAATGGCAAGAACTCAGACCATTGAGGAAAAATCCCATTATCCTGTGGGCTACTATGCCTTCAGCAGTGTTGTACCGGCTTGTGGTGAGCCTCCTCACTGTATCTATTTACTTGCTTTCTCTTAATAGCATTGTTCATCCATTAAAAGCCATGCTTAGATTGTTACTTCTAAATTGGAGTCTGACTATTTAGCAGTCAGTCTGAAGATATGCTGACCAACTGCAGTTCCCTTAATTCAGCTGGAGGACCAGAATGTTAGCATTGCAATTGATTTTCTGTGTAAAGAAGAAAGAAGAGTTTGGTAATTTCAGACAGCAGATATCTTAAACTTCTCCTCTTTTTGAACTTCACCCAGTAGTAAACTGTTCTGTTTTGCCACTTTATGCTGAAAATCTTATAAACTCACTTGCTGTAAGATTTCTCTTTGAACCCTACCACAGGCCCTGACAAAATACAATTACTTATGCTTATTTAACTTCTTTAATTTTCAGTCTAACACTTCTCAGACGTGCTTAGAGCCAAGAGTTGTTCACTGTCTTAAAACACATTTTTATATATTTTTGAGTGATGAGATTTAATGGAATGCCTTCAGGTTTTACAGACCTTTTTAAAAATTAAAACCAATAAATCATTTAGAAAAGTGGATTTAATATTAAAAATTTTCAAGTGAGGGAAAAATGATCAGAATTTAAATATCTGCTATATTTGCTCAAACCTTTGGATTGCCTATTTTTATTTATTGCCTAGCCTGGTCTAGCATCAGATAAGGAGGTTAGTAGCCCTGCATGCGGCGGGGGGTTGGAGCTTGACAGTTCTTGAGGTCCCTTCCAACCCAAGCCATTCTATGATTTTATCCTGATTTTTTTTTTAATTTTAGTTTTTCCTCTATAAACGGTGGAAAATCTCCTAATACTTTATTTAGCACAAGCAAAACCCCTCTATGCTATCCCTCAAACCCATTCTTAAAATTCAGACATAAATGGGTCTATGCCATCTGTTCCTCTTCACTTTGGCAGCTCTGACTTGACATCTGGTAGTTACAGAACTAAGTGTGAGCTTGTAATTGGAACTCAAGGATCATGACAGAGATTTCATGCTCTTTGTTTTAATAAAACTTCCCTATGCTATAAGAGGTTGAAGAGATGCTCTCTGAATATTGGTGTATCCAACATACTTGTATTTTTGATGACTCATCTACAGTATATGGAAAGAAGAAATTTCATGATGATTTTTATTTACTTCTTTGGGCAGTAAAGAGCATATAGTTTAATGCTGACACCAGTATCATTTTATTTATAGCCTTTTCTATTTTCTTTTTTTTTCCTATAATTTTTCTCTGGTAAAATATAGGCCATATGTTGTCTTTCACTGAGAGAGCTCCCAGCCGAAGGATGGCAGGATTAATCCCTGATGAGGTACTGTGTTCACTGGTAGTACTGGTAGCTAAGAAGAGAGTGTAGAGAAAAATAAGAAGGAAGGAATAAAATTGATTCAAAGATGAAGTTGGCCAGTAGAAGGAGGAGAAAGGAGACAGCATGTAAGAGACCAGAGAATCAATTAAAGAGTTGTACTTCATTTCTTTTTTTTTTTTTCCTAGAGGTATACTGTTCCTCTTTCATTTGCCCTTATTTTTCTTAGCTTCATCAGTGGAAATCATCTGGGGAATAATATCCTTGCTTTCATGAAGAGACAGCAATTTGGCTTTTTGCTTCAGTCAGCAGCTTAAGCTCATTTCTGCAGGGGATCCTGAGAGCAGGAGAAGCAGACCTTGAGCCATTGAATTTTATTGAAAATTCAGGTTAATGTGCTTCTGCTGCCACTTAAACCCACACTGTTTAAGATGGTTAAGAATTTCTTAGAAATCCTCCCTGCCTATCAAACCCTCAATCTTCATGTCCCCAGGATCTTCTACAGTCACTGAAGCTGAATTGAGTTGCCCTCTCATGGGCAAGGTAGAACGCGCTTTTTGGAGATTGATAATTTTCCTCTAATTTGTCATTATGCTGCTTTTGTGGAAATGGTGCACTTTCTTTTTGTAACAATTTTTCATTTAATTCAGATTTAGATTTGTTTGTATCTATTACAGCCTGTTTCCCTGTATGTTTCTTATGCAGCACAAAATTTGAAAAAGAGCCATTATCTTGACATTTTATTTGGGCTGGATTTTGAATAAATGCAATTAGGCTTTGTCACACTTCTGTTAGACAGTCAACACAAAGTTATTTCTTTTCTCTTTGATATAAAAAGCTCTTTTAAAATGTTTCCCTTTTAATTACTCCAGAATATTGGAATATCTGTAAATGTCAAGTCTTGATGAGTCAGACTTAAATCATTAGAAAGCAAACTATCTCCTAATGTTCTCACTCTAGCGTCTAATACTTGTGAAGTGCCAAGAAGTTCCTTTTAGGTACCGGACAGTTTTTTCCACCATCAAAGATAGGGGGATGTTAAATGTCTTCCCTCCTTGCAACAGAATTTCACATCAAACAGCTTGAATTTACTCCTAATTTGTCTGATCTCCAAACAAAAGAAGCTGTGATACTTTTCCAGTAATTAAATATCATCTTAGAATTGATGGCAGAGCCGAAGCCATGTTGCCTTTTACTTGTCTGTCCTATGTTATTATCTATTTGGAAATAAAAATTAACTTAGCAAGACATACACATTAGGCAGATGTCTGCATACAGGATTTGGTGCGATGCACACGGAAAGAGAGCTCTAGAGCCATGAAGATGCTCCTAACACATGTAGCTACCCTAGCACTCCAATATTTTCTGCTGCCTTTCTTCCATAAGCATCTGGTGATGGAGTGCTGACACTCTGCTAGCTTGAACAATTCTACAGATTGTTTTTCCATGGAGAAAAGGCAGGAGCCTTACAAACTGCTGAGGTAGTCTTCTCTTTCCTCTTCCTTGAAGTTTTCCTCTTGAATTGACAAGAAGGGCTAGGAAGGTGGGGTTAAGATGAGGTTTCTGATGGAGGAAATTAGTTTTTTTTTTCCACCTGCATCTGTCCTTCTTGTCCCTGATACTTTTCATAGCTGCCTGGCAAATTCAGAAAGTTAAGCTGATGCAAGATCACTGACTGCAATGTGAAGTAGAAAAATCCAGATAGGTGTGAACCCAACTTGTTTTGTAGCTACAAGACTGTTAGTGGTAGTGTTTAGAACTCAGCTATAGCTTCCTCTCATTTGTTTCTGCTGCAGACACATCCTCTATGTGTTTAGCATGCTGAGAAGTCTGGTTGGGGTTATCTCTATTCTCTGGGCCTTTGCTTGTATTTTCATAAACTTGTCTGGTACAGTCTCTATTGATTTCCATTCATCTGTGCCAGCATCCTTAGTTTGGTGGTGTGCTAGAGATGTGAAGTTTATATGGCCAGCGCTTTTAGTGTTGCAGTGGGTGGTAAGTCCAGTGGGTTTAACAGGTTGGCAGTGTTCAGAACAGTCCTATGCCCGTATTGAAATAATAAAATATTTGCCTTCCGTGTTTCCTATGCAGCTGCGCTTGTCTTTTGTATTAGCATGTTACAATGCCAACATAGGCTCAGTTTACAGCGCACAATAACTCTTGCCAGACAGTAATTTTCCAGGTGACATCCATCTGACAACTTTGTGTCATGCTGTAGCTCTCACAGTTGTTCTTGCATCCTGTCCATGGTGACTTTCCTCATATTCCAAATTCTTTTTTACTTTATTCCCCAGAACATTTGCAGCTCAAACCATTCAATGATTCTTTGATCTTTTCTAGCAGACCTGTGATTGCAACTGACAGATTTTCTGTTCCATATGTTTCATTTAGTTAATCAATATTAGTAAATTAACAGGTTTCCCAGAGCCATAGCTACTCTCCCACCAATTTAATATAAATGCTCAGCATCCATTAACTTCTTCATCCATTTTGTGAGTGCTTTTGACTGCCTGTTATTAAATTCATTTGAACTGTTTTTATGACTAAATTTTCATGATGTACCATGTAATTCACTAAAACTGAAGTGTATGTCAAGCCTTGCCTTCCACTTGTTGCTATTGCAGTTTTACAAAAAAAAAAATTAAAAAAAAAATAAAAAATCTGGGATGAAATATACATCTCTCAAGCATTTATATAGCAGGAAAAATAAAGTACTCTCATATTAAAATAATAATTTGCCAGAGAGATCAGAGATCTGATGATTTATTTAGAAAGGCTTAAACTATAAAGTAAATAAGCTGTTTAGGGGATTTTTTTTTAGAAAAGAAATCTGATGTCAGCTCTGTGAAGGGAGAGATAGAATGTAGTATGTAGTACAGATATTGTACTATGATGTGATGTTTGCTTCTTTGTGTTGCTGTGCTAGTTTTTAAAAGAAGGAAAAAAACGATAACCTATCTTTAAAGGGTAACGAGCCTGATTTGTGTTGGAAACTGTAAAGACAAACTTCTGAAAGAATTGAGTCAGCATTCTTTTATACAGCCATGAAAAAATACAATCAAGTGATTGTGGAAATAAGATCAGAGTTCAGACTGTCAAACTATTGGGGTACTCTGACACAGTAGATGTAGACAAACTCCAAGAAGTCCTGAGATAATGAGTGGGATAGCACTAACATTCAACAGAGCTGAGAGAATGAAAGGAAACTCTGTTACTGTCATCTAGCACTTCCTGTTATAAACTGTCATCCACTATTTAAAATTTAGTAGAGTATAAGCCTTCTATCTGTTTCACATTTTTTTTCTTATCTTGGCTTCAATTTTTAATTTTTATATATATTTTTATATATACACAGAAAATAGTTCCTTGTCTACATAAAAGGAATTCAAAATGAATACTTTTGCTGATGCTGAAAGTTGTTGTGCTCTGCTTGGTTTCACATCATTCGGTTTAACTTGCTCAATACCTTGCTTCTTGTTTACCTATGTTACATTCCATCAGGCAGTACAGTAGGATCTTCCCTCGGCAGTCAGTCCTCACCCATTATCTCTTTCAGCAAACTGACTCACATAAGGCTTCACCTTCCCTTCCAGTTTGTTTATGAATAAACAGAAAAGAATGGACTCAGTACACATCCTAGTGAGAATTCATTAATGATTTCTTTCACTAGAAAAACTGATAATTTACTTCTGTCTTGTTTCTGAAGGAGTTGCTTCTCCTTTTCATTTATTTATTTTTAACCCAAGGGAGAATACCCATCTTGTTACTAAGCTGCTTTGGGATTGTACAGAGTGGGTGGCCTTCTATAGATTTTTCAATTCCAAACGTTTGCATGGCCCTTTCAAATGCTGATTTGTTTTGTTCACTTGTGGGACAGTTCTCACATTACATTGTGCTCTCGGAGCCATCATTTTGAAAAAAACAAAAACCAAATGTGAATCTCAGATAAGTGTCTTGTAAAATCTCCCTGTGGTACGCTGCACCAGCTCTCTCTCCTTGTTATCTAACTCAGAGGTTAAGGCTTAACATTATTTTATTTTTGCAGTCATCTCAGATGGAACATACATCAGGAGCTTGGAACGCAGTGCTAAACTTTTGGTGTGGGTATGGCTGGACTCAAAGACTGAACAAAAATATTTCTGCTGTTGAATATTACTGCTGGTCTGAATTGACTTGTGTGCACACACATGTAGGTACATATCACAGAAAAGAGGGATAAGGATGATTGCATTTAAGGGCCAATTTATTCTCTGACTAGAATGAGATACAAAGAACACTAAAGTAGTGCTGGGTCAGAGTAGCTCTATATAGCAGGATCAGCAGTGCCAGTTTGGGATGGTTTTGGTTCTGAAATTAGGTTAGCACTTCCTAGGTTGCAGTTGTCTACACAGTATTCTACTTTGTTGTGTATACATAAGCAAGGAGTACTGAAACAGCTGTGAAATGTACAGTGTTATGTTCTACTTCAGGATGTCATGCATCAATAATATAACTTGCTTTCACAGAACAACTTGCTCTTTTGTATGTCTTTGTGAGGTAAAAACTGTGCCTACACAGACATTCATACAGCTCTGTGATGCTAAATTTCATCCATGTCATACAGCATGTTTGGCATGAATCTCACTGTCACAACACTGATTTTATTGTTCTAATAACCATCCATTGCAGTAGTGCATGCTTATTCATCTCTGCTTTATCATGTCAGTATTTCTTGTGACGTACTGTCTCTACCAATAGTTACAAGCTAACTATTCTGAAGATTTTTAATATACTTAGATAAAGTGAATGGAAGTATACAAAAAGTTCAGCCACTCGAGGATCTGCTTGCAGTAACTCCCCATTTTTTTTCTGCTCCTTCTACATTAATTTTCAAGCCAGGATAATGAGGAGAAAAGACAAGGTGACTTTTTTTGCTGACAGAGATTTTATAAATCTATTCATAGAGGAAGGTCTTCAGAGCAAGTTAATGTACGCATTTTGGAGTCAACTTTAGACAGATCTGTAAAAATAAGATGATAGGGAGATGTAAACGCAGAATGACAGAACTCTGAAAATATGTCTGAAAGCAAAAGTGGGAGTCCAAATTATCTATATGATGGAAAAAGAATCTGATGGAATAACTGATTTGCTAGTGCTGGATTTCCAGAGCTGACCTTCATAGGAACAAAACATGATCTCCAGTTTCTCTTCAGAACTTGAGTCGTAATTAACTTTTTCATATTTAAAAGGGAGAGCCAGAGCTCTGGTCAATATTGTAATCCAGGTACTCCTGAAGGGTAAGAAATCTTGTTCTGGAATTCAAATTTTATACATGAAAGGCCAAGCTGTGTGTGCAGACACGTGCCATGGGAAAGTATCTGTAATCTTCCTATTCAAACCCTGGTAGAATACATGGGGAAAAAAGCTTTTGGCAATACTAAAGAAGTATGAATTCTGCACAATTACGTAGGGAGCAGACAAATTATTTTTTAACAAAAGGACATGCTGTGAGGCATTGATTCTTACAAAGTTTGTTACTTTGTACAGAGTTGTGCAGTTGCTTGTCCGGAAGTGAATGTACCTCTTAAAAAACGTGTGCTTCTAAACATTTGTCAACAAAGATTTTATTTTAAATACAAAGTTGCCTTGATTTATTATTATACCATAAATTTCTTATCGGAAAACATTTTTTCAGCATTTCACCATTCATAGTTTTTTTCAGCATCCTGTTCTGAAATACGGACATAAGAAATGCCACTCGGTAGTTCACTAGTGCTGGATCCCAACAAAGAACCTTTTTACTGCAATTTATTCTGCTATTTGTGAAAGTGTGATATTAGCATTAGAAATTCCTGCTGAAGTGTTCCTGACCCATCATTTGAAAAAAAAAACAAAACAAAAAAATCAAAAAACCAAAACCAACAAAACCAGTCTTCAAAAAGCACCAATAAAAGCCAGTATCACTTTTATTGTATGATTGCCATTTCTATGAAATTATATGACATAAACATGTTTTTTAAACATGTCTCTGTTTTCCGTTTTTGTTTTGCAAGTGTTTGAACAGTATGCAAGTATGATGATAGTGTATATGATTGTTATTCAGTGATTTATCAAACACAGGAATATCTACACTTCTATTAAAAGTAACAGTCTGTCTACTTTGGAATCTTGATTATTTTGTTGCATATCATCAAGACTGAGTGCTGAAAAAACTACTAACTGCATAAGTAGCTACTTCATGATTTCGAACTACTGAGTAATTTTCAGTTTATTTAACATATGAAAGATAGACCTTCAGTGATCATTTTAAAATTATGCTATTGCCAATTAGTGGAGGTTCAAATACTTTTTCCAAGTTGTTTTGTCTATTTAGCTCTCTTTACAACAACTGTAATCTCATACAAAAATTATTGGCTTGTTTGATGAAACCTATATTCTGTAAATTGTGTTGCCTGGCATAAATTCATATTCTGTGTTTACTGTCATATTAATGTGAAAACAGAGGTGTAGTCTGGCAAATGGTGTCTAACATGGAAGTACAGATGAAGCAGAGGTATGTCGTTGAATTTCTCCATGTGAAAAACGTGGCACCCATTGGCATTCACTGATGCTTGCTGAACTTTTATGGAGATCAAATAGTGGATTCGAGTGCAATGAGGC
The DNA here is from genome assembly GCF_905368555.1 of Meleagris gallopavo. Lineage (NCBI taxonomy): Eukaryota > Metazoa > Chordata > Aves > Galliformes > Phasianidae > Meleagris > Meleagris gallopavo. The sequence continues at coordinate 37,142,840 of NC_139408.1, read as the reverse complement.
AGTAGGTGGTGCCTTTCATCAATAACAACAGTAAAGTGAAAGGCAAGCCTTGTTCTGGATGGTCATATGCGATTGTTTTCACAGAAATAAATAGGAGGCATTAGTTTCAGAATAACCAGTATGTGTGTGTATGTATATTAAAATTTCAAATATTTAGGCAACTCCTACCTTCAGTGAATTCCACTCTTAAGCAAATATCTACCTTTGAATCTCATCTTTTCCTGATTCTTTTCCCCCCTTGAGAATTAGAAAGCTATCTGTTAGAAAAGTGATCTGTTTTCTGTTATGAAATTTAAATCATGTTGTGATTACTGATTCTTAGATAACCGCAAGATTTCAGTTCAATAATTAATTCATCTACATGTATTATAAGATTCTGACAAAGATTGCGTCATGTGTGGTACAGTGTCATTCATATCAGAAAATCATCACCTGCATTATTTAGCTAGAAAAATTTCATTTTGTTCTTAATTACTGAAAGTGGTTAAATTAGTCATATAGAACTGTTTTTCATAGAAAGCAATACAGGCTGGAAGCCTGAGTCAGGTTTAGATGCAAATTTGAATTCTATGACATAAATTCTTTTTAAGTCAGTAACAAGCAATGTAGTTTTTCTTATGTCAAGAAGTGTTTGAACTCCATACATTTGACATTTTATTGTGTTTTCAATATTATTTTTTTATTTTATTTAAGCATGCTCAACTGTCCTCAATTAAAAATATATGAAAGCAGCTGTGTGTATCTGCTCTTGACAGCTGAAGGCTGCTCTTGACAGCTGAAAGAGTGAGAATGAAATATAAATGCCATAAAAGGGGCAATGTAAAAATACATTAAAAGTATTTCCTACATTTTCTATGTTACGTTAGAGTCACTGATTTGGTTACTCTTTGTTATCATATCATCTAGATACCTATCTGAGATTTTTGAATTCACTTAGAATGGATGAAAATTATCCCAGGTCTCAATCACTAATTACTCATCTGCTGTTCTCAATCTGTGAAACCAAAGAAGGTGAGCACGAAGTAAGGTAGCTGCCAAGTCACTGAAAGCTTCTTCTGACATGGGGTAAAGATGACAGCTTTTAAAGTTTTGTCTGCATGGGTGGATTTATTGATGCATGTGACATGTCTGAAGAATATGGACTTCTGACAGCACATCAATGCATTTCTGCTCCTAAACATTGCAGTGTACTTAACATCTCAATTATAAACAAAGTGAACAGCAAAACAAGCCATTATCTTCTCTTGACTTTTCAAGTAATTGAAGCAAAAACTATATTTTGTTATTGTGTATTGTGAGTTGCTCTTTCATAATAAACACGGTAGGTTTGTATGTTTTTTTTTTTTTTTTCCAAAAGAAAATTGTAACGCTGTATCTATGGAATTTACTAAATTTAATACATCTTTCAAACCATTCTTTGTTCCAGCTTCACTAACAACATCATTTACATCGTACACCTGTCTCTTCAGTGCATTTTTTTTTAATGAAATAATTCTGCATTTGTCACTGGAATCCTCTGTTTAATACAAAGTGGATATTAGATTGAATTAAAAAAAATTGTGCAGCTCACATGACTATTCATAGTTAATTAAACAATAATCTTGGGTAATGTCCATATTCTCGAATGTCATACAAGCAGTCATCAATGTCAAAATAATGAGTGTTGATGTCTTTCTGAGTTCATGGGTCAGGCTCAACTAGAAGGATCAAAGCCTAACAGAGATTAAAACTGGGACAGGATTTAAGAAAGGTCAATTTTTTGTTGACATAGAGGTAATATACCTGAAAGCTGACCAATATAAGAATGTCTTTCTATAGAGTTAAATTGGTAGACTTCATTTGTATAACAATTTTAAGTGGTTTAAAAAAATCTTTTTATTTCTCTTATACTTATTTTTAAAATGATTTTAAAAAAAGGTTTAAGAAAGTTTTTCTTGCCTATTGCTGTTTATGTTCTGAATGTAACTACCAGAGTATGTACAGTTTGTGTAGAAGCCTTGGAACTGTTGCAGTATGAATAGAAGCCAGGGAAGAGTTTTAAGAGGGGGAGAACTCAAGGATGATAAAAGCACAAGATCTAACTCCTGAGTGAATGATCTTGGGAAGACTAGACAAAATTTCAGTAGGTTTGAAAGGCATGCATTATGCACTATTCTGCACCCCAAATTTTGATGAGATTTGGATTACTTTACAGTTAGCTCTCTGTAAAGCTGACTCCCTTCCCAGATGGAAAAGAGAATATGTTATGTGTTATACCTTAAAAAAAAAAAAAAAAAAAAAAAAAAGTATGAACAGAACAAACTTTAAAAATTCATGTAGTATTTTCCCCTTTTCCAAATACCTTTACTCCCTTCTTCTTCTAAAATCTTCTAAAATGAACTGGTATTTTCTTTTGCCAAAATATCACCCATCTGCTGGGTTTGGCAAATCAACCCAAATTCAAGATTTCTAGACTGCAAAAGAAAGTAATGAAATAAAATTAAGTTATTTCTGAAACATATTGGGAAGTTGCTATAGCTTGCCTAGATTTCCATATGAGTCATAGCATCTCCAATAAATATGAGTCATGAAATATTTTACTAACACGAATGGGACAGTTACAAAGGTAGAAAATTGCAGTAGCTGAGTGTGTACATGTAGATAACAAATATAGCAGCTTTTCTCTTAGCAACTTTGTCAGAAATCCACCCACTTCTTCCTCATCACACAGCAAAGACAGCCCAGAGAACGGAGTCCCCAGTTTTGCATCCTTGTCTGCAGAATAAATCCTCCTTCCCTCTTGGATGGCTGGCTACGTTTAGATCAGTTCCATCATTATCTCCCCATCCCCATGTCTGTAGGAAGATTTTTTCGGTCACTCTGATGAAAAGGAGGGGTAGATATTTGTAATTACAGCCATAGTAATAATATGGTTATTAGTGAATTTCTGCTTGTCTGTAAAGATGCCATTCCAGGGCATAACCCATTTCTGTCCGTGTAGCATGATAGTAAAAGTAGCTGGTTTGTGCACGCCCCTGAGTTCTCGTGGTCCTTTGCAAAAGGGGAACATGCTGGGTTCTTTAGGTTTGTCCTACCCTCCTGCATGGGTCTGCAGACATTTGTTCAACCAAGGACAAAGGCTGAAGGAGGGCTGTTGAGGAGAAGACCAAGAAGGGTAGCATCTTCTATAAGCACCAATAGTAGACTATAAGTCTACTGCAGCTAGAGGAAGAGGGTAGTGGTGAAGACTAACTATAATTCCTAGATTTGAATATTTTATGACAAGCCTCTTATGGGATTATAAAGTGTCAGGACAGCAACCCACATTCTGTTGCACTGGAAGGTTTGTTTTTGACACAAATCTTGGTCTGTAATTCTTTAGCTAAGTCAAAGATGCTTAAGATGACAGCTGTTTTGATTTGCCAACAATTAATACCCAAGTGTGCCTAAGAGGTGGGGTATATGAGAGGCAACATCCCTACTACATCAGGGGGGAGCTTGGGGTTATTTGTGCTGCCTAACCCCATCTCAAAAATGATTGACTGTTGTTCTTGTCTCAGTTTCTCCAGGTAGTTTTTCAAAGCATTTTAATCGGTCTTCTGTTCTGGATTGTCTTGCAGACTCACAACTTCTGTATAGAGAGCTGAAGGACATAAATAGAAGGCAGTATTGAAACTTACTGCATTCTGTTAATTACCAAATGTTTTTTACTTGTAGTACTAACTTCAAATAATCTTTTTCATTATGCAGCTCACGTCACAGAAATGAGCCTACATAGTCTTGCAAGCTATTTTCTCTGAGGGAAACTAGTACTTTATATTATTGAGTTGGGATTACGAATTCCGTTGGCATCTATTTTAACAAAGGTTTTTGATCCAAATTAGCTGAAAAAGAATGCTTTCATTTGAACATTTTCTTTCAATTTTTTTGAAGCTGTATTCTTAGAGGCATTACCTTAACAGGAGTTGTAAGCATTTACAGTACGTATCTCAGAATTAGCATAGCTGAAGTGGGAGTCATTTTTCATTTTTATCACTTTCTGGCATGCCTCACTTACCTACTAAGTTCAATCTGTTCAGTGCTGCCTTGATGGATGAAGCAACATACTTGTAAATAATGGATATATTTATATTGCTTGCTGACTGGGAAAGAAACATAGTATTACCACAGCCATGTCTCTGTAGCAGCTTTTGGACTCTGCTGCTGCTTTGGATCAGTTTTTCATTTTCAGATCAGGTTCATCAGGTTTTTTATTTTTACATATATACAACACGATGGAAAAATAACAGAGCTATAAAATGACATTAAAATTAATTTTAATATCTATTTTTCTACCTTTTTTTTTACTTGTCTCTATTAAGACAATTTTAATGTTGTACACTAAAATGTGGAAAAGCTTGGTTAGGACTAGAATTTAAATCCAGCCCCTAAATTTAAATTTCAAATAATCACTATATATTTGTATATCAGTAACTTCTACTGGTTGTCTGACCAAATCAGAAAAGCTAGATGCATTTGAGAAAGACAAATGTCTGTGAGAGTAATTGTAGTTTACTAAAATGAAGATTTAGAAGTTTAAAATACATTCTTGTGTTTTTATTGATTGCTAAATGATGCCTGTGCAGTCATTATTGGTTTGATCTGGAGTACTGACGGATAAACTATGTAAGAGCCAAGGTCAAATCTGTGTTTATTTTTGATCCGTTGAGATATTTGACCTGACATTTCCACAGCTAATTTTCTTTGTGCCTGTTTGTGCCTCTCGTTAGCTCATGGTGTTATTTCAGTGCATCTTTTTACTTCCTTCTTCCAGACAATTTGGATTAAGAAATTTCATTGAAATGAATCTGCTCCTTCCCTTTTTATGATTTGGTTCACACTTAGAAGCATTCTCAGTTAATCTTTTCAGTAGCATTTTTGGTTTTCTTTTGGATGAAACTATGAAGAGAGATGTGGCGTAGGAGAGACTTCAGATACAAATCACTATCCAGTCCAATCAGGCCAACGTTTAAAAAATAAAACCATTCCTTATGCTATCTGGAATGATGTAGTGTGAACATGAAATCCTTATCACAAACTCTTTGACATTATAGATGTATTTTGAATTGTCTGCGTTATTTTCTAGTTGGACACAGGCCTTGTGAAACTCTGCTGAATAAAAAAATATTTGCATCACTGAAAGCAGAATACTGACAGTCTTGTCTTATTTCAAGCAGACTCCAAAGGCCACATGTATCTGCAAAAATCCAGCTACGCACCAGTTTTAAAGCCTAGTTGCACTGAAATGTAAAAGTAGTGAAAGTGCATTTAATTAATATATTTTAGGAGTAAATATCTTTTCCTGCATTACTCACTGTAGTAATTTAAATTAGTGGTTCATTTTGATGAGGCTTAAGTTGATGTGTCTTATTAAGGATAGAGCATCTGAAAGTTTTAGGTTCATAAAAGGTTTATGATTAAGCCATGAAAATTAATTTGGCCATTTATAATGGATTGTTAATTAGTTTGGTAATAGGTCTGTCACTTCCAAACTCTCTGCAGAAGGTGGATATTAGGTTAGTTATGTCTCGTGAGATTTCAGGAAGATTTATGACATCCCTTAAGAGAGATATTACTGTCCAAATTTTTCTTGTGGAGACAACTTCTTAGTTCTCAAACATCTAAAGATTATTATTGTAAAGATAGTTGATGTATCATACTTTGATATCAGCACGAAATCCTCAAAATTACAGTGAATATTAGTTCAGGTGTATTCTAGACAAAGATCAGACAGTATACATTGTAACAGTGTTCTACATGTTCCATCCGTATCTGGGACTTCAAAAATGATGAAATAAGATGCTGCTTTTGAAAAAGGTAACATTCTTGCCTTTGTATTATTATCTTATTATCTATTATTATTATCTTCTCCTCTGTTTTTTGCTAAATGTTATGTATGGTAACATTAAATGGGGGGCAACATTAAATTGGGGGCCAGGCAACCAATTGCTTGCAGATGTTTTCAGAACTACATTACTAGGTCAAAACACATCTGTTTCCTAATTTTTCCTAGGTCATCTTCTATGAGCTGGAATCATAAACAAGGTATTTCTGTCTACCCAGGTCCAATCTCTTTTCAAATCCTAATAAGACTTCTACGTTTTCCTTATTCATATGCAATTTGACAGAAAAATGGTTTTGGCCCTTGGCACACCATGTTTTTCCTGTGGCAGATTCTCTGACTTTGTCCTTTGTATGTATTTTAGACATTTTCTTCTTCTCTTTTAGACAATATTAGCTGGTGTTTTTGAACTTTACAGAACATCTCTGCACTTGTTACTAAGTCAATTGAATTCCTATTCTTTCTTGAAGCACTTGCTTTTGGGAGGCATTTTAGGTATGTCTGAACCATCCTAGACTGTAAAAATCTTATTTCTGACTGTAAAGGTTAGCTTTTACTCTGCTGCAACAGTGCGATGGGCAACATTACTCACTAAACCGATCAACCCTGTCTCTGCAATTCTCTCACTACTCTACCTCTTTTCACTATATTTTTTGTGCCTGGGATGACCGTAGGTTCTGCTTCTTCCATCACTACTCAGTAAAAGTGGCGGTGTGATAGGAGGGGAAAAACCTATTCTTAGCATGGCTGTTGCTGGATTGGGTGTAAGAGGAAAGAATAAGTGTTTATGAAGGACTATTATTCTCTTCTCTAAATTCCTAATTTTAAAACATTTTAAAATGTTTCTATCTCCAAGCAAAGAAAACAATGGCTAGAGGCATGTAACGAGGATATTTACAGTAATCCATATTTAAATACAACATATATATGGTATAAAACATCTGGATTTAGAACAAAGATGAGATTATTTTTATGCTCCATTACACATGGTTTTATACATAGTTATGTTCATTTTATGTATTGTTGATGATACAGACATGAGGTCGTTTTTTATAAACACTTAGTAAACCTTTTATCCTAGTTGAGATATTCATGCAAACAAAGGCAGATTGTGGACTCTAATGCGAAAGAATGGCTTCAGCCAGGTTACTTTACTTTGAGAAAAGGCATGCTGGATGGAGAACTTGTAAATTGAATTAAAGCTTGGTGAGACAATGAGGTCAGTGGCATTAGTTTAAAGTATGCTTAAATGACAGCTCCATTACACGTTCAAACTCAGAATCAAAGAGGGAAAAAAAATAAGCAGTCATGAGCTTATGACTTAAAATGTACATTGGAACTCCTGTAGCTGAATTTTTATGGTTGAGAATGGAATCAATGAAATTCATCCTTCAAAACTTTAACAGCATGCAAAAGACTTTTCTGTTCATATTTTTCTTGTGCTTGGTTCATGTAGCTATTGCCCTTTAGAAACTTTTAAGTTATCTTTGTACCTTCTCTAATGATCCTTGTAATATTACCAGAGGCAAAAAGTATGGTACAGGAACAATGATATAAGATTATAATATGGCATTTCCATAGAGATCTAATTTTGGGTCCAGATGGCAAATGCTGCTTAAGCTCTTTCACGAATTAAACAGGAGAGGACAATTCTAGTTGTTACAAACAAGATGTCTCTCAGCTAAAAAAGAAAATCAGATGATATTGCATCTTTCTTAATATCTGCTCTGAAATACTAATTAGCAAATACTTGAAAGCTCTAAGGTGGAAGGCTCTTTTTCCTACCCTCTGAGAGGCAATACAAGCAAAGAGTTGGCATACTTCCAACTGTGATTTACACTGGAATAAAGCCACCACAAAGATGAAGACTACCAGAGGAGATCAAATTTACTAGTATGCTTTTGTTTCCTGGGCTAAAAAAAAGTCTTAAATTTGCCTTCAGCCAGGCTGGCATTTTGTCTCTGATGCAAATCACAAAAGTCCTATATTTTTTTTTATGAAGCCTTCACTCAAATTTCATTTGCCTGTCCAGGTTTAACAGAGGGATGTCTAGTTGTTTCCTTGTACTTCACCTTTCTATTGTTAATACGTTCCTTAGTCTGTATGACTTTTTATTACAAAATTGGGCCATTACCAGCATAAGAGAATTCATTAAAATTTATGCATATAGCAAACTCCCCAGCTTCTTTTAGATATGCATACTTTTACAAAGCAGTCTCAAAAATAATGGCTTTGGTGAGCATGCATCTTTTTATTGTTATTTTTTTTTAAGTAAGTGGAAGCCAGAACTCTTTGAGCAACTGGAACAATACCAGTAATAGTTTTAAACATATTTCCATTCTTAGCAAAAAACAGTCTATGGTGAAGAGCCCTGAAACACTGATATGTAACACCAACCAGACAAACCAGGGATGACCATACTATCTAAAAAGTCTTCAAGAATCAGAAGTACATAGTGAAAGGTCATCAGAATTGTGTGCACTAACTTAAGTTTTAAACTTTTTTCTTTTTTTAATAAGAAAGTATTATCTGATAAGAATTGTTCTTTTTCATGTTGGATTATACTTGTTTTATCAATGCCTTTCTCACTTCTTGATCTGACTACAATTAACATAAAAAAGAGAATAAAAGTACTGCTGAACTCATATATATATATATATATATAACAAAAATGCTTTTATTAGTGCCATAATTATATTTCTGTTAAGAATAAGAAAAATGAGCAATAATACTTGCTTGACTCACACATTAAAATGTTATTTATTTCATTAAAAAAATCTGCCTTTCTAATATGCTTTTTTTTGCTGGGAAAATCAGTGACTTTTGTGGATGTTTTATTCCCCTTTTTTCAGTCAGAGTTTAAACATTTTGATGTTTTCAATTAAAACCAGACCTGTAGCTCATAATTTCCTCTTGGAAATTATCTCACTGAATGACATGCCAAAGAAATAAAGGTGTTTTCTGCCTTTAGCAATCAACAAATGCAGGAGTCGCTGCTACAACACACATATTCAACTGCTGGTTTCTGCATATTAGTAACTAGTAGAAGAGCTAGAGGAAAAAAACATAAACATAACTGCAATTTCTGTTTTAGTTCAGATTTTAAAATGTCTGCTCCACTCCTAGAAAGCTGTGCCTTCTAGGATGGAAGCTGTTGTATTTTGAGATTTGAACAAAGATAATTCCATTGGAAAGTATTATTACAGATGAATAACATTTCATCTTATAGAATTGAATATCTGCTTAAGTTTTCTGAAGTATTTGTGTAGTCTATTTATGTTTACCATGTTTATCATGAGATAAGCATACAGTTACTTCTGCCTTGCTACCTTCTCCATTCTGCAAGTTATTTATGTGTGTTCCTGCAAGTTGTATCTTCAGAAAAAATTAATCAAATTCCTGACAGCGACACAGGGTTTTTTTGTTTGTTTTTTCATTTTCCTCTCCTGCTGTGGTCCAAGACAGGAAAAAATCAAACATTTTAAAAACAATTTTCAGGCACACAGTATATTTTAAATTATCATTCCTGTTCTAAAGGAACATATCTCAAATTCTCTGAGAGAAAAACATTTTCAAAGGACCATTCAGTGCTACTGCTATTCACAGAAAACTTTCAAATTTTAAGTATGTTTGAAAACCAAGGTCAAAGGTTTGAAAACCAAGGTCAAAGGTTTGTAAACCTGCATAAGTCTTCGGCTATCTCTAAATTCATCTTCTGTGTCATTTATAGAACTCTTCTTTCTCATTAGCATCTCTTAATTTATGATTTTGGCACTAACTCTTCTTGCCTCCTGAACTGGTCTTGGATTGATTTGCTGTATAGTATTCAGAGCATATACTATCACCTTAAATAAATAAATAAATAAATAAATAAACAAATAAATAATCTTCCCCTCCTTCTCAGAATGCTCAGAATTTCACTCACTCACTTTCATTTTCTGAAGATAATGAAAGAGTCAGTTTTCACGTCTATAGATTTTTTTCCTTTTAGAACTTTAAAATACCTGTTTGTAGATGGTCTTTTTGAGGTAGCTGTGAAACAATCTAAGTGTGAGCTGTAGTTTAACTGTTTCTGTTTCTCCCTTGAGAATCTTGTTCTGTCAACTCAGGACAAAAGATGGAGATTTGAAATCCAGAAACAAGCTCTTCTCAAACTGAAAATATGCCATAACATCTTCTAGAAAGGAGGTAATTCTGGTATTGGGCAAATTGGGATCGATTTTTTTTTTTCATGAAACTCAGTGATTCTGGTTTTATACTACAAAGGCAAAGAGGCAGAGAATCACATAAATTATTCACATCTTTAAAGAGGTGGAGCTGAATTATTCCTTGTTTTATGGTTTACATTTTATATTACCTCCTATTGCACTGCTTTCCAAACTAGAGACTCCTTTTAATGTCACACAATGCGATAGTATAATGCTTAGTAGAAGAATGAATTAAACAGGAGGTTTTTGTACGGTATTTACCTGGTGTTTAAACTCTGACCTGTGCAGTGGAAAGTCAATAACCCAGAAAATCATAATCATATTTTACAAACAGTCAGTAGCAGAAAATACAATGCTGGTGTACAACCAATGATAAAACCAAAAACTAGCTCTAGCTTGTTCTGTCTTTGCTTGTGGGATATAGCAGCTGGGACTGTGAGCACAACAGCTGCACAAAACCAAGAGGGACTTTTATAATTAATTGAATTGACTGTTTCTGTAAAGAAAATTACAAAAATTTTGCTAGTAATTCCAGCATTGAACCCAGTGTCTTCTCATTCATCTACAGCATCTCTTTCCAAAGTGTGGTTTGTCTTGGTTTGTCTGGCTAAATGCAATGCATGAAATTAGAACCCAAGTATATTATCATGTAGACTCCCATAACTCAAGTGATTTAATGTGTTGAGCTCTTAGAGGAGCAGATAAAAGGAAATGGAGAAAAGAATTAGCGGGGAAGATCCCAACCTTAGCATGTATTTTCTAGGAGAAAGGATGATCTAGCTATAGAAGACAGAGAATAGGTCAGATTTTTGAGATCTAACTAGCAGATTGATTGACGACAAATTTGCCTGTCATTTTATCTTTGACATGCAGAAAAACACTAGACACACTTTTTCAAAGCTTGTTTCCCTAAAAGTATCTTTACTAAGAAAAATCAATGATTTTAAACCTTGTATACTTAAGTACTGAGCACATCAACTGAAGAATTAGAGTAAGTCTTCAGCAGGAAATATCTCTCTCTTATAAGACAGTCTTTGGAATGTTTTGTTCATCTTTGATCATAAGAGTAGTTTTCATTGTCTTGAAAAGATGTGGAAAGAACAAGATTGTACAGTGTTACTTGAACTAAGTGAATATTTGTTTAGGGATATAAATCATAAGTCTAAATCCTAATTCTAAATCATCAAAATATAAAATGGACATCTTCATTTGTGTCACCTCATGAAAAGAAGTACACAAAACTTTATCTCACTGATATATGTTACTAAATTTCACATATCTGAAGATAAGAAATCACTTAAATAGAACTGCTGGGAGATGTCTGTCATTTAGCTCAGAGGCCCTTCAAAGTTAGGTGCTTTGTTTTACACTTCTGGACATACACCTGTATTATTATTTATTGAAATAGCAGCCGTAGTTTTACCTACCAATAAGGCTTCTTCTTGTCAGACTCTGTACAAACATGTAATGAAAGGCTACCCATATTCCCAGTAGTTCAAAACCCTAGAACAGTACAGGAATAGGTTTTTATTCTTCAGAAAGTTTTCACTTTTTCAATTTTTAGAGTTTCCTTAAGGAATCTATCATAGCGCTCCAGGAAGATTGCCCTAATAGTCAAATCTGTCAAAACTTTTGCTCTTTACTTCTCTAGAGCAGATGATTGAGTTCTCTGTATTTGAAAAGTTTTCTGCATGTATCTTTTCTAACAGTCTAACTTTTCTTCCCTTCTGATAATTATTTCCTTGAAATATTCTGGGTTCTCTCCAGCTGTTTATGTCTTCCTTGGGAGCAGAAGTAACCAATAAAGAGAATTCTCCTGCTGGACCCCCAAGACTGGAAAGTATTTTTAATAACACACTGACATAATACTTGTTTATGCACCCAAATGTGAAGTCATAACCCAGATCCAGTCCTGCACAATTTCCCATTTTTGACTTTTCTTTACTGAATTATTTACTACTTTCCCTTATTTCTTCAGTTTCTTGTAATTATCCTTAACTGTAGACCTGAACTCTTATGTACATGTAGAATGTCCTTTTTGATGTCATTTTACAAATGATCACATACCTTGCTTAATCCAACTGATTTCTAACAAAACATTTGAATTTTCCAAACCTGGTTGGAGAGTATTCCATTGATAATATTTCCTTGTAAGTGTTTCATATTAGTTCCATTTATACCCTGCTTCCCCTTATTGTACAAAAGTTATATTATATGGTAGTTTATATGATGTGTTCACAGAACTTTTGTGTTGTCCTTTTATGGGAAGAAGCACTTACTGCATTGAAAACTAAAAAAACAGGAAATTGGCTAAGCAGTTCCCCATTGTCTCTTTCCTTTCAGCTACTTAAAGTAAATATATAATGCTGGCAATACTCTTTTTAATTATTCTGTATATTCACAATAATTTTCTTGATTTAACTGATTGGCAGTTATTCCACAGACTGTCACCTATTTACCTGTTAGTATTTGCTCATTTATTATTTTGTATAAAAAAAATACCAAGTAAATAACTGGAAAGAACTAACTGAGGAAAGGGTGTTTTTCTCTTTATTTTTATTTTTAAAGATAAAAGCATTCCTTTTTAAGAAACTAGTATCAGACAATATATATGAATGCACTAAGCATGTCTACTTTGCTTTCAGTTTTTGAGGTTGTTTAGCCTGAAAAGGCAATATCATTGATTAGCATGTTTTCCTGTAAAACAGCAGATATTTCAGAAGAAAAAAAATTAAGACACACTCTATTTTAAAGAGTCCTCTCATGCTTTGTAGTAGTTTGCAGAGGAAGAGAACATTTTTAGTATTGTAAGTATTGCATATACAATGTAGTTTTCATTGGACAAGCTTAGTATTTCAAATACTCACAGGTACTGTCATGACTTTCCTTGAGCATGCATGTGATTTCTGCAGTGCTGAATGACTGTCATTGTAGTTTTGAAATCCACTGAGAAGCAAGAACATGCTTCTCTTCAGTAGTTCTCTAATTTTATCCTGAATATCTTCTTCAATTGTGACAATTATTGATTTTCTCAGTTTTCTGCCTTTGAGTCTGAAGGCTGCTTCTCCCTCTAGGTAAGCTGTAGGCAGTCTTTTAACTGAAGAGCATTGCACTGCTCTTCCAAATAGTCCAGCTGGTGGTTACCTATGTAATCAGATATTACACTGATTACACAACAAGCCTTCTGTGTAATCTATGATTATACCAATCCAGTGACTGACAGTGCTAGAGGAAATCTTCAATTGATTTCAAGTTTACTTCAAAAAAACTCCATCTAGTAACTTCTATCAAATTAGTAAGTACATGTTATTTATCCAGGTGAAGGTTGGGTGTGGAACTAATTTTTTAATAGATAGATTCAACAACAAATAAACGTTGCAGTGGAAGAATTGAGAATGAGCAAAATGATATTTGGTAATACTTTTTTTGTTCTTAGGCAATATGTTTCAGTTTAGAAAAGTTCTCCAGATTTCTCCCTATCCTTTCATCATGCCAGTGATTAATCTAAAAATGCTGTTTGTCTAGCTCTTTCATCGTCATGGAGCCAAAATAGAAATGAGAATAAGAATAAAATGAATTCTTTTTTTCTGAGAATGTGAGAGAGATCTTACACTAGTTTATTAGTGGACATTGACGTTCATGGCAGTTTTACTTCAGGGCACACTGTGAAATTGCCTGCCTTCCCACTCTCTCTGCTGTGAAGTTATGAGTGAATTCAGTCAGAGACATAGTAACTATAAATGTTGTTCTTTTGGCAGTTGTAGGAAAAACAAACCTTGTGTCCTTTCAAGCCGATGGTTTGGATATCTTCCTTGTGCCTGTGATTTTGTTCACAGCACTGAAAACCAGCCTTAAGTTACTTGTCTCCAGTTTTATTTCTGTTGTCTGTCAGTTCATTTACAGATTGTATACTGCACATTTATTTGAAAAATTCAGTTATATCTAGTTAGGTAAAGGCCACTAAATCCAGCCAGTGGCTAACTGAATTCAGAACCTTGTCATCTAACACGGCATTTATCAAGAAATAATCAAGACTTAGAGTACCTTCTATTAACCTAGCTCTAATAATTTCATATATGAAAGAGGAAAGCAAGAAAACAAATATATATGTGGTTCTGCTGAGTTTTCCCTCTCCTTTGCAAATGGTCATTGAGAACAGTTATTTTTGAAAGGGATGCAACATGTATGTTAATGTGAACAGACTGTAACCTTACAATTGGACTGCATTGCTTGAAATAGGAATGCATTCCAGCCTGGACAGGAACAATTAGAGCAGGAAAGACATGAAAGAGCTTTTGGCAGGGGATAGTGAAACTGTCTGTAATCTCTCTATCAAAGTCTGAATCTAAAGAACTTAACTTTGGAGTGGGGAAGGAATACGTTATTAGGCAGAGGGGACAGTTCAGAATTATATTTTCAGAAGCTACTATTTGGAAGATACTATTTGACTAATGTTTATCTCTGTGAAGAAAAAAAAAAAACACCACAAAAGTCTTCCTGAAGACTTATTCTACCATAAACCGAATTGTTTCAGCATGAATCATGACCACTGGTGCTCAAATTAAATCCCTTTCTTCAAATAAAATGCTTTTTAATCATACATTAACATACACCAGAAGATCAGAGTCACCTGGGATGCTCATCAAAGACTCAGCATGAATACATATATGCAGTATTTTACAATATATAAATTACACTGTTATCAAATTCTATAATCAATAGGAAAAAATAGAGAAGTGTTTTATAGTCTATTACTTTCTTCCTTTAATTTAAACAAAAAAAGATGACAAGATTAGCCTTAATCAAAAAGTCCTAGTGATCTACCAGAGGTGACCTTTGCTTACAAAGCTGGTCCAGCTTGTATCCTTTGAATATGGCAGATAGAACCCAACTACTATTCCTTATTATTTCAGTTCCTAATTGAAATATGAGAGGGCATTTTTTTTTTTCTGGACTGCATTCTTTAGCCCTGCTTTTGTGAGTTGGCTTTTCAGAGACCGTGGCTGAAACCACTGAAATGATAAAAAGTTCTGATACATGTTTTGTACTGGAAGCAACTGCTTTACTGTGATTACTGAAAGTAACAGTAGTAAATACTTATGTTTAAACTGTCTCAGTATCTTATCATATAATCAATATCAAAGAAGAATACCAAAGGAATAAAGTGGAAGCCACACTTGCAATTATTTAACATGCTTTGGAAGTAGTCCTCAAAAATGCAAAGATTATCACTTTTACTAGAAACAATATGATAATGTTAGAAGTTTGAACAAAACTGCATCCCAGAAGTTAGAGTTAAAAGGTAAATGAATGGATCATTGATGTGAGAAAGATTTCCAGTACATTTCCCAAGATTTTGAGTATTGAAACCTCCTCTGTCTAGTTTGTGAAATCACTCCTTAGTTATTCAGGAAGAGATTACCCTGCTGAAAATGTCTTGCAAGCATTCCTGCTCTGTTTGTATTAATATTTCAATATACTAAATTGGAATAGAAATGCTCTTCTCCCACCCCAGTATGCATGTAGCATATGTTTGTTAACCTTTCCTGAAGATGTGTAAAAAATTTGAAAAGAAAGTAATAGAATAATGAATCAATGAAAAAAATAATTTATTTGAAATTTATATTCTGGGGGGAAAAAAAAACAACCTCTGATTAGGCTAATAAGAATTAAATCTTTGAAAATAGGAAATAATAATTGATTTATTTGTTAGTGAAAAGAATTAAAATACTAAGTAACAGAAAAATGAAATAGTAAAATATGTTCTAGTCTTATTCCAGAAACTCAACTATAGAAATAAATAAATATAGAAAACCAGTAGTAATTTAGAAGACTACTAGCATTTCACTGGTAAGAGTCCTTATTTTGCTGTAGGATTCATATGAAATTTACAGGTAGTATATACAGGTACCTGAGGCAGCAGAACATGCATGCCTGACTTGTCCTCTCTTGAAGCTTTTAGAAAGTATAGTGTTGTAGTGTGGGTGGAAAGGAAATATGGCAGTAAGCTGAGACAGGCCTCTAGCGTCATCTCAGAGCCCTGAGGCTGCTCTTTAAATACTCTTGGTGCTTCTAGAGTTGAGTCATTATGGGTCAAACATTTGGTTTAAATATACATTATTGTAATATTTGGGACATTTTTTATTTTACCTTCCGTATTTGTAATCTTTAGAATACTTATTTTCATACTTTACTCTTCAACCACAGAAAATGAGTCTTTTTCTCACTCTCAAGATTCCCACATTATCTCAGAGCTCAGAATTTTAAGATTCCTAAGACACAGACCAAATCTTTTAAACTCATGACAAACCAGTGAGAATTAGCCTCTGAAGAAATGCTGTGTATGGAAGCTCAGTTGCATGGTTTGGATTGGATGGCAGATGGCTAGCAATATGTATTACTTTGCAAACTTTGTATGAATTTGTGTTTCAGTCAGGGTATTGTGGTTGACTCTCTCATTCCTGTGATTTCTGTGTCCACTACTTGGCTTTGTATGACACCTTTTTTTTTTATTTTTTATTTTTAAATAAGATTTGGGGTTCTGTAATGGTACAATAATCTCAAAATTTTCATCTGCACTGTATCTTTATCTGGATATTGTCAATCGGATGACACTGCTCAGGTGTGCTTGAGTCTGTGCTAGTTACTTATCTGTGAAGGGAGCAAAGGCAAATCTGAGAATATGTAATTGCCTGTTTGGACATTTTCTAACCAATATAGTTTACTGAGCGAACCATGCATATAAGAATTTGTTTCCTATTTTATCATAATGCTTAAAAGAAGACAGACATTTCTTTCCTGCTATATCCTGTACAATTTGTGCTTATACTTTTCGCACTTATTCTCAATATACAGAGATCTTATAATTATAGGAGATCTTGAGATGTCAGCCTGTCTTTTAGGTCTGTGTTGTGGGACACTGAGGTAAATGATATAGTGATGCATTGCACTGCTAGACTGGGTTCAAAAAGTAATTAGAATGCAAGCAAGAATGAATGTGTAATGGTTTCATTCTAGATCTGGCTAGACATTTTACTGCAGCAGCATCAAGCAAATGAATTTCCAATGAATAATTGATTTCAATGTCACCCTTACTGTTTATAAATTATCCACAAGCCTCATACAAATATCACTGGTTTGTTCTTTTCATCCAGTTTGTGCTTTTTTTGATGATTGGCCATTTATTGAACAATGTATGTGAATATAGGTAGATAATCTGTGTGTATTTCTTTTATCTGATGACTCATGTAACTGAACAGTTCTGTGAAAAGTAGAAATTCTGTAAATGAGTGCAAAATATATTTTTGGCTGATATTTCTGGATTTTAGCTTCAGAGCCAAGAGAAAATGAATGGTAAAAATATAGACATTATTGAAGTACTTGAGCGCTCTTGAGAAACTGCACACAAGAAGGTCACAAACAGGGAAAAAAAGGAATTTAGCATCTGGGTAGATTTGGCAGAAAGTATCTGTCTGCTTTCTGCTCATTGCTAATTCACCTTAATCCAGCAGTATATTCCTTGGTGGTTTTCTGTTAAAGACAAGAGTGGAGATGTGTCACGTGAGAAGATTATAATAATCTTCTCTTAATATTTTTAACATTTCCATCAGCTGACCTCTTACATCCTTGAAAATAGGATTGCAGCTGGCTTCAGAGTGGATTCATAGCATAAATTTGGTTAGGTAAAGGCCTTGCTACTTTGTGTACATCCAGCACCAGGGGTTGTTTTTTTCCTTGTGACCCTCATGACTATGAGGTTTCTCTGTGCTTACAGGATGTCTACTAAAAGGCAGTTTCTCTCATCAAGAAGGACTAGGCCCACGCTGACCCTGGGAGCATAGACCTCTTTGCTGTATGCATTGCTAAAATTGAACAGCTTTTCAGCAATCATCAAGACCAGTCACAGAGTATCATGACCCTTAATTAACATAGCACCTGCTGCAGGGTTCTACAGCTGCCATGTTTGCCTTCACAAAGATGTTAAGCCAAATGTGTAAGGCAGTGCAGACTTCTTTATTTCACTCTTACTTTGATTTCCCATTTTTTATATGGATTAGGCTATTGACACTGCCACCCTACCCCATAAAATATCTGTAAATACAGGATCTGAGCAAATACCTCTCCTTCAGTTGCTCAACACCAATCTACAGGATCTTATATTTAAATCAGTATAACTTCACTGATTTCAGGGAGTAACTCAGTTTCACAAGTGGAAAAGAAGAGTTCTTTAACTATTTTATTATATTCAAAACAAATGCTCTGGTTGGATTAATGTTCACTGATGTTCCTACTTTTTCAGCTCATTTATGTCACTACTTCTCCTTTTTAAAATCTTTGTATTGAGGTCAATTAATCAGATTAATTGATTATTTATTTATTGGTGTATGTGTGAGATTACATTTTGAGCCATAGAGCATAGAGTCAGGTGCCAGATTTCTGGATGCACGTGCTAAATACAAATAACTTATGGGGCTTCTAAAACCAGTTAGTTAGGTGCTAGGGTTGTTAGCCTTTTCTCTGTACTGCTTTACAGGCAGTATTTTGTTATACTTTGCTAGTTGATAAGAAATGTTGTCTGGCAGACAGAGTCTCTATCTCTTCTCTCAGTGTTAGTGGTTTTAACAAAATGAAAAATGACCTTGCCTTGGCTAATAACCTATCCTCTCTAATTCTAAAGCAAGCAGGGACAAGATGCATTAGCATGCTAATGGAACTTTGCACCCTAAGGTTCTGGTTTATCAGATATTAAGAATGCATTAGCGATTCACGAACACTAGTGGACAGGATTCATTAGCATGCTAATGCTACCTGAGAATATACAGCTATTGTTGTATCAGTGAAATGATATTTTAAACATGAGTTTCTTATTTTAGTAAGCTGTATCTGTAGTCATGTTTGATAAAACACATTACAACATTTTCAAAGATAATTGATGGTTCTAAACATCTTAAAATTGAAGAATTATCTTAAGATCTTCACTGAAATCACTAGATTTTCAGATATGTTCATCTTTAGATTATGTCTTTGTATCTAATCTACAGATTAGATTTTGATATATAATCTAGATACCAAGCGGTTGGTATAATGCATCCATAATGAGTACACCTGAAATCCCTATCCATTTCTGAATTTCTATCAGGGTACAGAAAGTGAGTAAAGATAACTGAATTTGTGTAAAATTCTATTTTGGTTTCAAGGGTTATCCAAAATATGATCTTTTTTATAGCTTTGACCTTATTTGAACTGAGTTTCCTTTAGTGTTTTAGTTTGTTCCAACTAATCGTGTGAAGGAGTTTGTACACACATCTATAAAACCAGACAACACATTTCCATGAAATTTCCATTTGAAGCTTCTGAATTTCCCGACACTGTAATGGATGATGGTTCTGTTTGATTCATCTAAGTGCTTGAAGTGCAATTAATAGATATCTTGGGTAGAAACAAGCAGAATTATAATTGTGCCTTTGGTATTTGCTCTTTATCTCCTTTTTTCTCTCTACACTTTTGATTCATAGCACACCTAAAGCTAGAAACCAAAAGACTTTAACTTGCACAGGCTCACATTACTCTAAAATACTTTTGATAAGTTTATGTAATGGTGACAGGGAAAAATGACCTTATCAAGTATGAGTTCTAGAATAATTGTTATAAATACAACAGTGGGTGTGAAAAGATATACAGTCTTAGCAAGAGAGCTGCAAGGAGTCCTTCTGGAGCTACAGCTGATTGAACACATCTTGATATTATGATTTTCTCTAAGAATAATAATGTAGTCTTGACACTGTTTATGTAGATTAATAATTTCTCTTGGCATCTTTCCCATAAATTAAAGTCAGCTAAACTCTCAGTCTTCAAGAAGAGTAATGCAATTAAACTTGACATTGTCAATGAACCAGACATCTTAGGTCACAGTTTAGTAAATTCCAGGTACTTTATAGCAAGTTCTCAATTTTTTAGTCTCCATCTTAGTGTTAGTATGGCCTTAAGAAAGGACTTATCTTCATGTTCATACTCAACTTTCCACTCACTCCCATCACCCTACATTTCCAAGTAAAGGCTCCTGAAATTTTCTGAAACTATAAATTACTATGCAGTGCTTCAGGTCTATAGATGTAGGAACCATAATTCTCAATTTTTTTTTTTTTTTAATCTTGACAGTGCTTTTATGTTGGCTTACATCTATGATATTCCTCTAATTGGATTGTGCTGACCTGATATAATTGGGTCAGTGTTGTTTGTATAATGATGACTAGCAAAGTCCCAGGGACATTCTGCCTTTATGTAGCTTCATCCGATCTTCACCTACTCAGTTAAATAATCACCAGAAACAGCTGATCTAGATCCAGCAGCAGTATAGCTGCACTGGGAAGGGAAAGTGACAACACTATTACTAGGACTTGTGAATTTTTAGGAACTTATCATAGTTGGAGTCTTATCAGCTCTAATTGTTCTAGCTGATTTATCCCCAAGGTACTATAGATTTGAGTTGCATAGCACAACTTGTAGTTTTCATTTTCCTTTTTTTTCCTGATATCCTACTTAACTTTTTGGAGAATAACCTAGGGAATATATTTCTGATTTTTTCCCCTGTGGTACAAAGGGGAATGTAATTTTACAAAATGAATTGGAAATGTTTTGCTCTTTTATGAATTCTTTCATTTGAAACTTTTATTACTTTTCCCACTTGAACAAAAGCTAACTGAAGATACACAACCCTGAATACTGAGTGACTCAGCAGTTGGGACACTCAGAGTCTAATCAGAGGAATAGACTGAGTTTGTTATCGCAAGCATAATGAATGTTACTCAGATTATTTTTCAATTTAATTTGAAATAATAATCCAGTTCATTGGAATATTTCAGTATTTCAGTTTTCTAGCCATGCCTACTGTTTACAAATAGAGAACTGATGCAAAGTATCTTGTTCAAAGTTAGGAAGAGAACTGAACTTTGGGTGTGTTGCAAGTTATGTGTTTTTTTCCCTCTTTTATATGGCATTAAACCTTTCCTATGAACAAATAGCAGTTGTATGTATGTTAACTAATATTTTCAGTAAGGTAGCTGCTTTTTGCACATTTGTAGTGAGCTCTTTACAAATAATTCAATTTTAAATGTAGTGAAAACTCCTAGAAAAAAATAATTAATGTTATCATTTGGACTTTTTTTTTTTTTTTTTGCTTTGTTTGTGCTCTACAAACAGACCTCTCATCTTGTAAATCTGTTTGCTTTTCATTACTGATTGGATTTATCAGAAGAACAAATTTCAATCTGTATGAATGGTGTTTATTGGCTGCATCTACTGTTCAATATTATTGTTCTCACTGATGTGTGAGATTGGTCACTCTAGCTCTACTCTAGCTCTACTGCTTTGTTGTTCTTCCTTGATGGTTCTGTGATCAAAGCATGAGGCCAATTGTTGCCCTGGGATAGAGTAGGCAGTGTTTGTGGTGCCATGGTGTTAGAATCAAGGACCTCTAATGAAATAACAAGAGTTGCTAGATAACCTCTGAATGGCAAAGCTGGATTTAGACTCTCCAGTCCTCAGTGTTCGAATCCACTGGCAGCAAATATCTATGGCCATGGAACATGGAGCTAATGTTCATGCTTCCATTTATTCCCTTTCACGTAGACTGGACCCTGCATGGTTGGCTAAAAAAAATACAGTAAGCTTGCAAACAGAGCATGAAATCCCTATTCAGAGAATAGAAGAGATAGAAGAGTAAAGGAAGCAGGAAAAAGCAACAAAGGAAAACCATAAAAATGATGAAAGAAGTGTTGTTTTCTTTCCCTGCTCAAAGCTCTCCTATGTAGTCTCTTTCTCTATCCTCTTCCTATGTTGTTTTGTAGACTTGTGCCAATGCTTTTAAGTTTCGTGAGTAGACAGGACTTGAATGTCGAGGAATTTCGAACTGACTCCTAGAATGTAAGCTACAGGAATCTATATTCCATTGCGTATATGACACAACATCACTCATGATATCCTGTCTCTAGTGCTGCTTATAAATAAGATAGGAAATAAAATGTAAGAGAAATAGACTGAGTTTGTTATCACAAGCACAACCAATGTTACTCAGGTTATTTTTCAAATTAACTTGAAACCATTTTTACTGTAAAAGTATGCCAACACTGTACTGGGCCTCTTCATCTTTAAAACAAGCAAACCAATCTAGGTAATATGCAATCTATTTTTCTATGGCATCACAAAACTACATTAAATATTTCATTTTCATTTTCAAAATTATGCGGGGAGGTTTCTGTAGGCTGTTGGTTGATTAGGTCTTTTCTGGCATACTTACAACTTTGTGTACTCTTACGTAAGTATACAGGCTAGTTTAAGTGCTGTTGAACTTGCTTGTGCTAACTACTTACTGCTCACTAATTAAAATAATGAGTTTAAAGAAATTGTGCTGGCAAAGTACCTGATAAATAAGGTTGTTAAGCACTGCAAACATCTATATTCCCAGATTAATAATTTTTGCAGTATTGAACTTTCAGTGCTTCCTGCTTGCCTGAAGATGGCCAGTAATGTTAGGCTCTTGGTAGTCAAAGGTGAAAAGGTTATTTACTCCTGCAGTCATAATTCTATATCCAGTACCTAGTGACCTCCAGTAAGTGCTGATAAGGATCTAGTAACTTTGTCCCAACTGCAGTTGTACTGTCACTTTACTGTCTTCGGTCCCTTGCCTTTTATTGCAGTATTCATGTACCAGCCAGAGTGCATGAGCTTGACTAGAAAACAGTGATTATATTTGCTTTGCTTTCCTATGAAATCTCTCTTGTTCCTATCCTGTTTTTTGACACTACACAATTTCCTTTTTTTTTTTTCTTTTTTCTTTTTGTACTACAAAATTTTTGTTCTTTGAGAGGAAATAATTGTTAGATTAAAGATGATATGCAGCTTGGTACACTGTAGTGGCAAGCAAATATTGACTAATACAAAGGTAAGGGTTGTACATGAAAGCAGAAATGTGTTACTTGTTGCTTTGATGGTAGCCTGTCTTCCAGTACTACTTCTGTGTGACATTTCTGGTTCAATTTTCTGTGCTACTCTGAGTCACCAGTGACAATCCTTTCCTTTCAATTGTAAAAAGCATCTTGACTAAAGAAAATAGGTGAATGTCAGTGGAAAAAATCATGAGTTACCATGAGAAACTCTTGGAAAATGCTAGCTGTTTGGAAGTATAAACACTTTGAAGACTAAATTCTCAGCTGCCATAGAGGAGAGTAACTTCTAAACTTAAGGAGAAATACATTTTTTTACCCTAGCTAAGGAAGTGGCCCTATGTTCTACAAGGAAAGGGTGCTCTCAAATTTCAGAAAAATGTACTTCGACAAGCACTGCGATTCCATTAAGTACACCCTTTGCACTTTAGCGATTGTTTAAAGTCATGCTAATGGGCTATTGAACAGGGTACTTCCTGGGAAATGGCACTATTTAATTTGAGAGGAAAAAGAAAATTAAAAAATTATATTTTCAATAGTCACAAGTCAATTTCACCATAAGAAGATAAATCTAAATCTTTCTGTTGGGAAAAAGAAGGACAATAGACTAGAAGCTCATCATAAAGATGCATGACATAATTATTGTATGTCTTTAAATATACTTCAGAACTTTAGTTTAAAAAAAAAAAAAGCAGAACTTTGGTAACTGGCAGTATTTAGAAAAAGCTTAAACTAATGTGAATTGGCCTGCCTACAGATGCTTTTCCACACTAACCAGAAATGTTTTTGAAAGCTGAATTATTATAATGTACTGCTCTGCTTCATTCACATACAATGTGAATGCCATCTGTCACACAGAAACAACATGTAATAGAATATTGGTGGGAAGTTTCAACATTTACTGCCACGCCACCAGCCACTGATGTCGTTAACCAACATAATGAAATAGGATACATTACTTTCTAAGCAGCCCTCATATATTCTTAATCTAGATATATTGGATATATTAAACTTCTGAAACATTTTGATGCATCTGTAATCTGCAGTGTTACTTAACACATTTGCATTAGGGAGAATTTTGATAAAGTATTCAGTGTATTATACTGTCCTGCCATGCATTTTAAATATCTGCAAAACCTGTTTAAATAATCTGGTAGCTGTGCAATTAACAATAGCTGTTACATTATGCATGATTCTTCGCTGCTCCTAGTAAGAATCAGCTGCAGTCTTCCATTAGTGATTTTGAATTTGCTGCTAAATTTTCTGCAATTGATTGATGCAACGCGAGCTAATTTACAAATCTGCAAAGACAAAAATAGTGTGCCTCTCACCTCAAAGAAAACCCTTCCCTAAGGAAATTAACCTTTCTTTCACAAACAGACTGAGTGTGGGTTAAAGAAATTGAGCTGAAATAATCTCATAGTCTTTACTGCGTGTTGTTAACAAGCTGTTTGCTGCCTGCCCAACAAGTAGTAACTTTCAGATCATAGAATCACTGACGTTGGAAAAGTCCTCTAATATCTTCTAGTTCAACCATCAACCCATTCCTACCACACGCCACACACGCTTAACCATATCCCTCAGTGCTGCACATACACATGAAAATCTCCAGGGACAATGACTTCTGACAATTCAGTCTGTGGGACAGGAGTTAGCTTTTTATGACATAATGTGGTATGGATGAAGTTGACTGTTCTTACTGCTTACCCTGATGGGACCAGGTTTAATCTGGAGAACAGAGTTCTACTATTCAATTTGAGACAGCATTTCATACTGCACACACAGCACGGCACACCAGAGTGTGAAACCATAAGGAAAAAGCAGGCAGAATTGGAAGCTTACCTTCAGCTCAAGGGCAATTTTATTGGTTGTTTGAATATGGTTTATGGATAGTAGGTGGGAGTACGGCTCATAGCCAGTTTTATAGGTGGAATCTTCGGGAATTTGTAGCATTATGCCCTATCTAGCTGTCAGGCTGTGTTCCATCTGTCTCTTCAAAGCTCTGTTAAATCCGGCAGTACTTTTTCAGAGTAAAAGGTTCCACATGAACTAAGGAATGCAAAGTCATGATGCAACTTCAGAAAGCCTGAAGTAAAAACTTTTCCATGTTAAACCTCTTTCAAATACAAATCCAAACAAATACAAATACAAACTCTGAGGATGCATCTAGACGCTATTCTGACCTGGGCTATGACACCTGCCTGAGGTGTGGCTCTATGCATAAACAGCAGAGAGATATGTGGGAGCCTTTACAAGTTGTATAATAGCATTTCTGTTGCCATGTTTATACCTGATGTCAGCAGAAAATGCAGATTCTTTCCAGGCCTGTTATGAGGGCATCTGGGGATTACTGTGTGGGTCTGCTTTCAGAGATGACATGCCCCCCAGTTGCAAGTTCATAGCCCAAGCACACTGCCAGATACATAATAGGAGAGAGGGCGAGAGAGAATGCAGCAAGGGAGGAGGAACACAGGAGGAGCAGATGTGGATTAATTGTTATCTGGAACACGGCCTTTCCAAAATGGACACTACACAAGATTCTTTCCCTTGGGAAACTGGTTAATTACTGATGCTTTCTAAAGGAGTGTCTCTTTACTCTCCAGGGTCTAATATTGGGAAAAAGATTTTTTGTCTGCCTCCAAGAAGCTTGATAGTATTCAGCACATATGATAATGTAATATTTAACATGCTGGTGCTATGTGATCTTTCACTAACAGTGATAGCTGACAAAATTTCTA
This sequence comes from Meleagris gallopavo, assembly GCF_905368555.1. NCBI lineage: Eukaryota > Metazoa > Chordata > Aves > Galliformes > Phasianidae > Meleagris > Meleagris gallopavo. The sequence continues at coordinate 37,117,093 of NC_139408.1, read as the reverse complement.
CCAACTTACTGTTATTTCAAGATTCTAATTCTGTGGGCATACGCTTTTGCTCAGCCAAGTGTTTCTTTAATGTCAGCTCTGTGTTGCCATAGCATTCGGGAACATGGAACTAATGCATCTGTTAACGTTGCATGTCCAGTGTAGCAAAACAGTCTCTGCTCAGGCTCTGAGTGCTGGTATGCAGAGTATAGAATTTCTCAAGCCTGAACTCCTCACTGTGTGAATCAAAGGCTGCAGTTACACATAATCTAACAACGGCAATCTGACTTCTCAGGAATGAGACTCATACAAAGACTAGTAAATGGCAAGCTGCTAAAAGAGTAGTCTGTCTGGGATGATTCTTCAGATATTACAAAAATGTTATCAGTGTACTGCTTTCATTCACAGTCAAAAATATTAAATGTGGCTCAGTTATTTTACATATTTGACAGTATAATGAAGCATTAAGACATCTGGTAGAAAATATCTATTGTTCTGCCCATTTTGCCTCTTTTCAAGGCCATTCAGTACAATTTGCAATGTGCTCTGTAGATACATAGAAGTAATGTATTTTCCTGTATGTTTTTTTAGTTGGCTAAATTTATATTCTCTATTTATTCTTCTGTATTATTTTTACATATCAGAATTTAAACCTCATATGACATGGTTGCATGGATTGAACAGTAGTTACTCTACCCTGATTTATCATTTTCCACTTCTGCTATGAATGGTTCAGTTATATTTCTTGTAACATCACATCTTATTGAAGTTGTAAGTTACTCTTAAGCACATGTACAATGTGTAATTGATATCAAGGACCAGATCTTTGATCACTTTTGCCATACTTCTAAATTTAAATGACTGTTAACTCCTTTAAAGCAGCACTGCATTGTCCAGTTAGTTACTTGATTTGTGTCTACTATGGCAAAATTTATAATGCCTGGCTGTGTCAGTGCCAACATTCTTTTACACCAGAACTTTAGTCTTATGTTCAGTAAATCAGTATCTCTTCAGTAAAGGCAAAGAGAATGTGCAGAAAACCCTTTTTGCTCTAAAATATATAAGCAAAAAGAATATTCCTGAAAAATCTTTGGTGTTCATTGCAAGTACAGACTTTTGAAACATTCTCATCCAATTTAAGGATTAAAAGATGGACAGGTTTGCATGGGTTTTGCAATCTGATGTAAGGAGTGAGGTTAGCAGAGACTTTCATGTCACTACCTTATGCGCAGTTCAATGGCAGCACAACTGAATTAAATTTGTAGCATATGTCTGGCCTCTTCAGCTGCCAAAAACTGTCATTTAAGACACAAACAAAGTTTGCAAATAACAATACTATCAAGCATGTAACACATGACACCTTCTCTTTTGCAAGGCTGGAAAGTGAAGCTGGCAAGCCCAGTGCACCACAGAAGTCAAAGAATGAGGAAAACTGGTGAGTGCTAAGGAAGAGTCTGAGTTTAGGGAGTCCCTGTGAGATACAGAACAGCAGCCCTTGTGTTCAAAGAGAGAAGTGGTCTGATGTTATTGTCCAGGAATATTGATTCTAGGGAGAAAAGGGGCATTTTTATATCTCAGAGCTGCAGAACAGTGGTAGTATTCTTGGTAGCACTGATTTCATCTGGGAGCAACAAACAATCTGAGGTCTCAGAGTTACTGCAGCTGGCAGATCCTGAATCTCAGACAGAGGTGGGGGCAAACTCTGCTCCATTTCTTTCTGAAGCCTGATGGTTCCGGTGGGCTGAGGCAAAGATGAGCACAAAGCATTGAGATTCTTGACCTACCTGAATTCGCTCTTGCCAAGAGATAGATGAGAGAAAGACAAGCAAAGAGATAAGATGTAGCTTGCAGTGTGGTTATGTGTGAGGAGAACACACGGCCACATGTTTTGACTTGAGGTCATGAAAAGTAGTATGAGCATACCCATAGAGCATCTACCTTTGAAGTCATCAAAGAGCTGCAAATATAAGCCTTCTAGGCTGATGTCACTCACAATACAAATTTGTATTGCAAGAGTCTTCTTCATCCTCATTTAAAAAATGTAGTAGCTCTGGTTTTGTTATACAGTATCATATTTATGGATGGTTGGCTGTGGGTATCTAAAATTAAATACAAAATGGGATCTACAGAAAGGGTTGAGAGATTGCTAATGTTTCTGTGTGTATGTATATATTCACACATTTATACTTTCTCTCTGATCAGTCTTTATAAATTTCAGCAATTCTTTGAGACTGAAATGGTCTTCAGGCAAAAACACAGGCAAGAGGCTTCTTGCTGTCAAAGCAGGAAGCTATTGAACTTAGAAGAGAAACACAGACACTGGATATGGACACGAGCCACATCCTCTGTTCTGGCCAGTGTTCCTGATATGGGAATACATCTGACAGCTGCTGCTGACCTGCAGGTCAAATATATGTATGGTACAGGATATTACAGCTTGCACTCATTGATGATGTCTTGCCCTCGCTGTAGGTTCCTTGTGTTCAGAAAGCACCAGAGTTCTACTCTGAGAACGCTGTTTGTTAGTGTGCCATATAAAATAAGCCTGCACTGTACAGAATTGTCCACATCCACACTGTATGTTACACAAGGTGTGGGCACCTATTTGCACACAGGAGTTCCTGGGACTGAGACTGAAGTTCAGCCTCTTCTGTTCTCTTTCTACACCAATCTAGGAAAAAGGCCCCAAGCTGCAACACTGACTTTCCTTACACAAATTAATTTAGCAGTTAGAATTTATTTGGAAGCTATATATTTAGGCAAAACAAGCTTATTTTCACACTCATGAAAATAACTAGCATGCAATAGATCATGGACCTTAACAAGAATTATTTTTTTAATTGGAACTTAAAGATTCCAGGTGTTTAAACTAGGTATGAAGGGGGAAAGGGACAAAATGAGGACCGCTGGGACTGAGGGGGCAGTTCGAGGCTCCAAACAGAACTTGATGGGTGGAGACAGTGGAGTTCAAAGGCTTGGAGAGGGGTGGGGGGATGCTGCTTCTCTTAAGTGCCTGTATACTAATGCGCGTAGCATGATGAATAAACAGGAAGAGCTGGAGTGCTGCGTGCAGTCGCGAGGTCATGATCTCATTGCGATCACAGAGACGTGGTGGGACAGCTCGCATGACTGGAATGTTGTCATGGAGGGCTATGTGCTTTTTAGGAAAGATCGGCTGGCTAGGCGGGGTGGTGGAGTTGCTCTTTATGTGAGAGAGCAGCTAGAATATATTGAACTTCACTTGGGGGAGAGTGATGTAGCAGTGGAGAGCTTATGGGTGAGAATCAAGGGGCAGGCTGGTAAGGGTGACACTGTTGTGGGGGTGTACTACAGGCCCCCTGATCAGGATGAGGAGGCTGATGAGGCCTTCCAAAAGCAACTGGATGTAGCGTCACGTTCCCAGGCACTGGTGCTTATGGGGGACTTCAATTATCCAGATATTTGCTGGACGACCAACATGGCCAGGCACGCACAGTCCAGATGGTTCTTGCAGTGTGTTGAAGACAACTTTCTGATGCAGGTGGTGGAGGAACCGACGCGGGGAGGGGTGTTACTGGACCTTATTCTCACCAACAGGGATCGACTTGTTAAGGAAGTAAAGGCTGGGGGCAGTTTGGGTTGTAGTGATCATGAGATGGTGGAGTTCAAGATCCTGAGTAGAAGCAGCAAAGCAATAAGTAGGATTGCTACTCTGGACTTTAGGAGAGCCAACTTCGATCCCTACCGGGACTTACTTGGAGCTATCCCGTGGGCTCGGGTGTTAGAAGGTAAGGGGGCCTCTGAGAGCTGGTCAGCATTTAAACAGCTCTTCTTCCAAGCTCAGGATCGGTGCGTCCCTGTGAGCAAGAAATCGGGAAAAGGTGGCAGGAGACCTGTGTGGATGAGCAAGGAGCTCATGCGCAAGCTCAAAGGAAAGAAGAAGATTCATGAAATGTGGAAAAAGGCTCTGACCACTTGGGAAGAATATAGGAATGTAGTCAGGGCCTGCAGGGATGCAACGAGGAAGGCTAACGTCAGTCTGGAATTGAATCTGGTTAAAGTGATAAAGGATAATAAAAAAGGCTTCTTCAAGTATATTAACAGCAAAAGGAAAACTAGAGAGAATGTGGGCCCCTTACTAAGTGAGGGGGGGGTTCTGGTAACGGGGGATGCTGAGAAGGCAGAGATACTGAATGCCTTCTTTACTTCCATCTTCAGTGAAAAGGCTCTCCCGCAGGAATCCCACACCCTGGAGGTTAGTGAGAGGGTCTGGGGAATGGGAGACTTCCCTTTAGTCAGGAAAGAGGACGTGCGTGAGCACCTAGGCAGTACTAAGGTCCACAGGTCCGTGGGACCTGATGGGGTGTATCCACGTGTGCTGAGGGAGCTGGCGGAGGTCATTGCCGAACCGCTCTCCATCATTTTTGAGAGGTCTTGGATAACAGGGGAAGTCCCTGAAGACTGGAGGATAGCCAATGTCACTCCGGTCTTCAAAAAGGGCAAGAAGGAAGATCGGGTAATTATAGGCCTGTCAGCCTCACCTCCGTCCCTGGAAAGGTGATGGAACAGCTTGTGCTGGATACCATCTCCAGACAACTGGGAGAAAAGGAGGTTATCAGGAGTAGTTAGCATGGGTTCACCAAGGGGAGGTCGTGCTCGACCAACCTGGTGGCCTTCTATGATGCTGTCACATGCTGGGTGGATGGGGGAAGAGCGGTAGATGTAGTCTACCTTGATTTTAGAAAGGCGTTTGATACTGTCTCCCACGACATCCTTATAACAAAGCTGAGGAAGTGTGGGATAGACGAGTGGACAGTGAGGTGGGTTGAGAACTGGCTGACTGGCAGAGCACAGAGGGTCGTCGTTGGTGGTGCAGAGTCTGGCTGGAGACCTGTAACCAGTGGTGTCCCCCAGGGGTCTGTGCTGGGTCCGGTCTTGTTCAACATCTTCATCAATGACCTTGATGAGGGTATAGTGGCAACCCTCAGCAAGTTTGCTGATGATACGAAGTTGGGAGGATTGGCTGACACGCCTGAAGGCTGTGCTGCCATTCAGCGAGACCTGGACAGGCTGGAGAGCTGGGCAGTAAGAAACCGGATGAGGTTCAACAAAAGCAAGTGTAGGGTCTTACACCTAGGGAGGAATAATTGCATGCACCAATACAGGCTGGGGGATGAGCTGCTGGAGAGGAGCTCTGCAGAGAGGGACCTGGGCATCCTGGTGGACGACAGGTTGGCCATGAGCCAGCAGTGTGCCCTTGTGGCCAAAAAGGCCAATGGCATTCTGGGGTGCATTAAGAATAGCGTGTCCAACAGGTCGAGGGAGGTGATCCTCCCCCTCTACTCTGCCCTGGTAAGGCCTCATCTGGAGTACTGTGTCCAGTTCTGGGCTCCCCAGTTCAAAAAAGTCAGGGATCTCTTGGAAAGAGTCCAGCGGAGGGCCACAAAGATGGTGAAGGGCCTGGAGCACCTCCCCTATGAAGAAAGGCTAAGTGAACTGGGTCTGTTTAGCCTTGAGAAAAGACGACTGAGAGGGGACCTGATCCAGGTTTATAAATATCTGAGGTGTGGCGGCCATAGTGGTGAGGCCAGTCTCTTTTCAGTGGTACGTGGAGACAGGACGAGGGGAAACGGACATAAGCTGCAGCATAGGAAGTTTCGCACGAATGTGCGTAAGAACTTCTTCACGGTGAGGGTGACAGAGCACTGGAACAGGCTGCCCAGGGAGGTTGTGGAGTCTTCTTCTCTGGAGATATTCAAGTCTCGCCTGGACGCCTACCTGTGCGACCTGGTGTAGGGAACCTGCTTTGGCAGGGAGGTTGGTCTCGATGATCTCTAGAGGTCCCTTCCAATCCCTACAGTTCTGTGATTCTGTGATTCTGTGATTCTTCATATGCTGATGTGATTTATAGTTCTCACAATTTTTGACTGGCATCAATATAAGGATACATAACATATTAGTGAAAAGGATTCACTTCATTTGAAATTATTTACTTACTATTCAGCATTCCTTGTATTCTGTACTGAAACAGACAATGGGGAAGTGTTCAGTGGTATATTCATTGTAAAATACATAATTTCAAGGAGAGGTACTAAAAGTCATTATGAAGAAAAGACCAACAGAAGACAATTTTAAAAGCAAATTGTAGATGAGAGAGGCTGTCTGGCAGATAAAGCATCCAAAAAGTATCTGATAATTTCTTCTAAAGCAAAATGACAACAGACCAAGCAAAACCTCGGGCAATAAATAAATAAATAAATAATCATATTGAAATATTGTTTTATTTTTCAGAAAATCTTCTATAGATAGATGATAAAAAATTATAAAGCCAGGCAGTGCTTCCTACTGCATCCCTGCTGCTGGGTAGTGATGTTGCTTAGCAACACTCAAAACATCCTCCTAAAGAGGCTCTCGTAAAGCGTCATTGCAGGTTATAATGTGTGGCCAGAGAAGGTACATACTGGGCTCTTAGCTCTTTCCTTGAAAATTCATTTTGTGTTTAAATAGGTAGTTTGATTTCTTGCTTTATTTAGCAACTCATTTAGCTAAGTACTTCCATTTTTCCTGTGCAGGAGAAATTGTAACTGATCAGAAAATGGTAAGTGGAGTTTTGAAGCTGCAAAGGTAACAGTCTGTATTTTCTGAAGGCTTTACTAACTTTTTGTATGATATTAAAAATATTGTATGATTGCAAATACATCCACTCAGTACTGCAAAATCTCACATTTCTGTTCTCATCTTGCACCACCTTTTAAGGTACTTAATGTTAGATAGGCTATTTATCTTCTTTCTTTCTTTTTTATGTAATTGTATTTGGCCATTCCTGTTCACATGTGGAACTAGTTCAAGGTGCTTTTCTCAGAGCAAAAATGGTTCTGAGAAGCTGCCATGAATGTGAACAGAACAACGCTTATTCTAAGGCTCTACACACTAGTGCTTGGTTCAATTCCATAGCAGTTTGTGTTTGCAATTTATACCTCTGCAAAACTAACATAGAAAGCTGTTATTCTGATTTCATGGTTCCTTGTACTTGTTATTGTAATTTGTACTTTGCTAAGTGTTATCCAAGTGCTATCAAACCACATACATTTTTGTGAATGAATAAATTTAAACAGAAATTACAAAGAAATTCTGAATTGGATATGGCATATCTTTATGCAGAGTGCTATGAAACATATATCAACTCCAAGTCCTTAAATAGATAAAACTCTTAGAAAAATTATGGTTATGTAAAGACTGTAGGGTAAAAATTCCACCGCCTGTGAAATACTTTTAAATTTTAGTTACAGTCTTTACACTGAAGACTTACACAAATTTACTACTGTACTCCAAACCTGTTGACTGTAATCGAAATTAAACTGAAAACAAATACTGACTGTTTGTCAGAAACCTATTGTAGATATGTAGCCATAAACACAATATCTAAACCAGAACATTCAAAGGTCTTCCTTAAATCTTATCTACCTCTTGTTTTCTCACTCATAATAGCAGATAAGAAAGATGACTACTTATCATGTAAATACATTATTTGAGGTTTTAATGTCTTTTTTTGGTCCCTATGTTTTTTTTAAACCTTAGGCTTTTCTCTCTGAAGTAGAGAGGCATAACAACTTTCAAATCCTAAAATCTTTATTAAAAATATTTGTGTTCTAAATGTTGTGATGTTTTGCGGTTTGACAGATGTGGACAAGTCCCCCCTACTCCAGCTAGAGAATTATTACATAGACCCTTCCTTCAATTGCCATCAATGATATCAAACATTAAGATTCTCTCTGCACTGACTCTTTGTCTTCATTTCTATATTGCTGATTTCCAACTCTTTATTACTGGCATTACATTATTATTAGTTTGGGGTAGGAGCTCTGTTAGCTCTGAAGTTTTTTAACTTGTCGGGTTGACTCATTCATATTAGATCTAATTAAAAATCAACTAATCTTTTGGTTGTTCTCTGTGTTTGCTGATTTCAAAGCTGACACTAAGTAAAGTATTTCCTCTTTGAATTTTAAAGACCCTTGAAGCAAAACAAAGCTGTTGCATTATGCTGTAGGTGGTAGGAATCCTTGCTTCCGTTTTTCTGTTTACTCTCAGTTCAGAAATTGGTCAGCTTCTACCATGTTGCTGATTTCCAACCTACTGAATAAAGGATTCGAGCATCTGACATTTGAGGGGAGGCTGAAGTGCTAGGAGAGAGCTGGGGTTATTCAGTGTAGAGAAGGGAGGGCTCTGAGGAAATCATGTCAATCTATCTGATGGGAGAAAACAATGAAAACAGAGCCAGAATCTCCTCAGTGCTATGCAGGAAAACAGCAACAAAAGCAAGCAAACAAACAAACACAAACAACAACAAAAAAACCAAAACGAGGCAAAGGGAGAAAAAATGAAGGAGATTTCCTTTTAGCAGAAAAGCAACTTTTTTACTCTCAAGTAGTCAAAACAAACATTTTTCCAAGAAAGGCTCTGGAATTACCATTCCTGGAGAGCAGCTTTCTTTGAGCAGGTGGGTCAGATTAGAGGACCTCCAGAGATTCCTTCTGACTTCAGTGATTCTGTGACCTTCTGGTAAGCCATGTCCAGAGGCGTTTCTGACCCAGACAGACAGCTTTGTGCTCCTGCTGCCTCTGAAGATTAGAAGTCCAACCACATAGGTGGAGGGTAGTTCTGGGAAAGAACCCTTTCCTGAGAGGTCTTTGCCCGTACCTCCATGGTTCATCGTTGGGATTAGTAAGGTATCTTCCAGATAGGATGTGAAACCAGAGGGTGGAGGAGCAGGGCAGTGACTGTATTAACAACAGGAAGCTGGTAAGTTTAAACCCTCAGATGAATGTTGAACTACACTCTGAGCTTCACTAGGACACAGGAGCTGGATGGATGCTGCATCCTCATGTGAGGCAGGGAGGAAAGGGTAATCAGCCTCAGAGCAATGTGTTTGTTACAGGGTGAGTGAATTACAAGTTAGGTTTACAGTTCATGGACCTTTGATCCTGAATACTTACTGTAGATTGCAATACACTGGCATTGCTGTAGCTACTTATTTTAGTTAGCCAAAATTATCCTATTGAAAGAAGCAACAATAGAGTTTCAGTTTTGTAATGATCACCTTTATCAGAGACATTGTTTAAGTCACGGCTTCTGTAGGTTGTTGTTTGTAGAACATAACTGCAATCACAAATTCTCCTGCAAAGATACTATTTTTAACTGTTTATTTCCTAAACCATATGTATTGAATAAAGCTAATAGGCTTTTGTTCTTCTACAGTAGCAAATTTCATGTAAATTTCTTCCTAGTAACTTGTAGTTGATTTTCTTCATTTTCTCATCTGAAATGCTTCATATGAAATTATGCAGGAAATTGTTTTTCTGAATGCTCTCAGTGTTGTTTCTTGAGAGACAAAGCTTTGTTTCAATTATAATTTGGCCTTCAGTATCTTAAAAAATCAGTATTTTCATCTAAGTTTTGACAAAAAGAAGACCAGATTTGTATTCTCTCCCATTTTAAACCCTTTAAAGTTATAAAACCATTGAGAAGAGAATAGAAACAACATTTCTAAGACCCCAGCCCTGGCAGCAGAAGCTTCTGCTACTTGTGTGGATTTGTTTATAATATTGTTCACTACCTCCAATCTTCTAAATTCCTTGGTCCAGACTTGAGTGGGCATAGAAGAGCATACGATGTTACATTCACAGAATGGAGGCGAGTCTTCTGAAAATACTAGTCCAGAGGTATACACAGCACTTATTTTATCTGATTGCTCTCTTGAGATGGGTAACTGGGAGCCATCTCAAATGTATAATTTCTCACGAAGTTGAAATTATCATGAATGCAGTGGAAATGGATGACAAAGTATGTGTAAAACAATCAAGCTGAGGAAATTAGAGATTCTTAATTGTTTGGATTACTTGAAGAATGTTCAAGAATTCAGAACCAAGAAATTTCTAACTATGCTCATCATCATTATTGTCCAATCACATTATTTACACGTAGCCATAAGGCAGGTTTTGCATAGACTGAGAATGCTAAAATTATTCTGTTCCATATTAGAATGATTTCTTCTAACAGCTTTTGGTGTTGTTTTTTTTTTCTGGGGAGGGGGAGGGGACAAACTTTTCTCTTCCAAATAAATGCTGTGGCGCAGCCCTTAAATCACTGAAGCATACAAAACAAAGGGAAGCTATAATCACATAGCATTGCTATGAGTCTGCTAACAGCACCTCTGGCTTTGGATTTTATTTTAATACGCTGTAAAGTACTTCAGTTGTAGCGAAAGTATAAGTTTTTTTTCAATGTTGTATGTCTCGTGTTAATTTGTATGCCAAAATTGAATGAGATGCCACTTCTGAGCTGAGGAAATTTGTTTTTCACAGCCTAGGGGAAAGCTTTTCCTATCTGTTCTCCAAAAAATCCTCATGGAAAATGTGATTAAATTACGGAAGTTTAGTTATTAGAACAAAAGAGTTTTAGGAGTTTTAGTTATGTATAGATTTTACTAATGAATTATTGGATAAGAAATCTACAACTGGAAAAATTTTGAAAACGATACCAACATTTTTTTAATGTGAAGTCTTGAAACCAGTTTTACCTCCACATTATTGTTAGTTGAAAGCTGGCCATAATCAGAAGGCTTTTAATTCATTTGAGGCAGCCCTTCCATCTGCTGAGATACTTAAGCTTCATTTTATAAATTGTTTATGATAAATTTTTTGCATATTTTACACTTCTAAACTAACTATATGTTACACATAAGATTACAATCATTAAAACTTCTGTTTCTCAAAGGAGATGTGAGTTAAAGAGAAAACTGAGTCGAATAAAGTATTTTGTATTATTGTATTATTGATTTTCAACATTATTCAGCAAATGATATTACAAATGATATTACATTTGACATGACTGCTGAGTATGACAGTAAAAATGGGCTGTGGATTAAACCCTGGGAGAGAAAGAGGGCAGGCCAATGAACCTTCCATATGCATTTGGGAGGAGTAGTTAGTATGCTTGTCTACTGATTTTGGATAGTGAAGTAAAATAGAATTGCTGCCTATTGCTTCTTGTTTCTAGGAAGAAATCTCTTTTCTGAAGATGTTTCCAAAATAAGACCAATGGACCATTCCATTCATGATGGAATCTTCATAAATCAAAAGTTATTTCTGTCTGCTGGCTAGTTAAATAAGATAACAGCAACAAACATAAGGAAACCCCCCCAAACCTGAAGTTATAAATGATCCTACAGATACCCTGTCATAGACTTTGCCTGTATGAGTAATGCCTGTGGGCTTTAGTAGAATCAGTCAGTGGTTATAAATCTAATTTGACTTTCAGAGAACTCATGACTTTAAATTCACATAACATTACTATTTCAGATCACTTTTGAATGCACAAGAAGCTAAAAAAAGGCACAGACAATTATTCAACAGATGTACACCATGTACTATGCTTGAAGGAAGGATTTATGTAAAAGCTTAGTGGTGGCATGTCTTTACTCCAGCTGAAGCCAGCATGCACTTTGTCATTCATTTCAATAAAACACCGAGACAAATACTATCTACTTCTAAAATTCCGATATTCATGTACAAAAAAGAATCAGAATTTTGACCTTCTATTGTCATATGCCATCATATTCAGAAGTGAAGCTATTTTAATCATGGGCAGAAGATATTCAAAATGTCAATTAGCATTATTCTAGATCTTTTGTTTCAAATCCTGCTAGAGAAATATCAACCCCAATTCTTTTCTGGAAAATACTCTATAAAATGAAAAGTAAGGTAATAATAATAAAAATTAGAAAACAAACAGGTTACTAAAGCTTACGTTGTAGCAGAATAGAGTTGTAGTGATCAGGAGGAAGAACAGACAAAATGATGACTGCAATTAAAAATTCATTATAATTATTACTTTATCTTCAAACGTATGTTAAGAATGTTTCTTATAATCTGACCTTCAAGAATATTTAAATGCTCATAGAAGAAAATTTTTCACTTCTTCACCTCATTACGGTTAGTTCTCTTCCTGTGCCTTGAGAAGCTCACACAGTGTTCTGGGACCTTTGCCATATCTATGCTGAATAGGATGTGTAAATCATGGACTGTGACTCTTGTATATTTCTTCTACTTTCATCAGTTCTTACTGTATACTTTGATTCATTTCTAAATATCAGACACAGACTAGAGTTACAAAAACCCACATGATTGTACCTTTAGCAAGCCTGATGATTTAATTCTGATAATAGAGATTTATCAGCATTTGTTTATTAAATAGATTATCTGTTAGACATCCTATAAGAAGAAGCAATAATGACCTCAGTCTGAAATTAGATATTTATGTCTGCTTTCATTTATGTATTATGCCTGGCAGGGAGAATTTAACTAGTATCTGATAGTACATAATCTAAGGATAAAAATGCAATTTCCAGATTATTAAAATGTAAAAAGGTCAGATTTGTATAGCCAAATAACTATTAAAAAATTGAGAGGACACCATATCACAGAAACATGAGAATTTGCTATTTGTTTCACAGAATCACAGAATGGCCCGGGTTGGAAGGGACCTCAAGGATCATGAATCTCCAACGCCCCTGCCACATGCAGGGCCACCAACCTCCCCATTTAATACTAGACCAGGCTGCCCAGGGCCCCATCCAATCAGGCCTTGAACTCCTCCAGGGACAGGGCATCCACAACCTCTCTGGGCAGCCTGTTCCAGTACCTGACCACTCTCTCTGGAAAGAATTTCCCCCTGACATCCAACCTAAATCTCTCCTCCCTCAACTTAAAACCATTTCCCCTTGTCCTGTTGTTATCAACCCTTTCAAAGAGTTGATTCCCTTGCTCTTTGTAGGCTCCCTTTAGGTGCTGAAAGGCTGCAGTGAGGTCGCCCTGCAGCCTTCTTTTCTCCAGGCTGAACAAGCCCAGCTCCCTCAGCCTGTCCTCATATGGGAGGTGCTCCAGTCCCCTGAGCATCTTCGTGGCCCTCCTCTGGACCCTCTCCAACAGCTCCCTGTCCTTCTTGTATTGGGGGCTCCACACTTGGACGCAGTATTCCAGATGGGGCCTCACAAGAGCAGAGTAGAGTGGGACAATCACCTCCCTGTCCCTGCTGGCCATCCCTCTTTTGAGGGAGCCCAGGAAACCATTTGCCTTCCAAGCCGCAAGGGCACATTGCTGGCTCATGTTAAGTTTTTCATCTATCAAGACCCCCAGGTCCCTCTTCATAGGGGTGCTCTCAAGGACCACTCCTTCCAGTCTGTATAGATGCCTGGGATTCCTCCGGCCCAAGTGCAAAACTCTGCACTTTGCCATGTTGAACCTCATCAGATTCACCCGGGCCCACTTTTCTAGCCTGTTGAGGTCCTTCTGATTGGCATCCCTTCCTTCTACTGTGTCAATCACACCACTCAGCTTGGTGTCGTCTGCAAACTTGCTGAGGGTGCACTTGATTCCGTCATCGATGTCATTGATAAAGGTGTCAAAGAGCACTGGTCCCAAGACAGACCCTTGGGGGACGCCACTCGATACTGGCCTCCACTTGGACATAGAGCCATTGATAACCACCCTCTGTCTGTGGCCTTTCAACCAATTTCTTATCCATCAAGTGGTCCACCTATCAAATCCACATCCCTCCAATTTGGAGATAAGGATGTGGTGGGGGACCATGTCAAAGGCCTTGCTCAAGTCCAGGTAAATGACATCAGTCGCCTTGTCCACCTTGTCCACCAGTGCCTTCACTCCATTACAGAAGGCCACAAGATTGGTCAAGCATGGCCTGCCCCTGGTGAAGCCGTGCTGGCTGTCTCAGATCACACGCTCATTCCTCATGTGATCAAGCATGTCATCCAGGATGATCTGTTCCATGATCTTCCTAGGTACAGAGGTGAGACTCACTGGCCTGTAGTTCCCAGGGTCCTCCTTCCTCCCTTTCTTGTAAATGGGAATGACGTGACCCTTCCTCCAGTCATCCGGGACCTCACCTGACAGCGACAACTTTTCGTGATATGATGGAGAGAGGCTTGGCAACCACTTCAGCCAGCTCCTTCAGAACTGTGGGATGCACGCCATCTGGCCCCATACACTTGTACACATTCAGTCTCATGAGGCAGTCTCAGACCTGCTCTGTCCTTACAGTGGGGGGGGATTTACCACCCCTGTCTCCACTTTGAGCTTTAGGGATACAGGGCTCAGGGACGTGAGAAGTACTGGAATCCTGGCCGCCAGTGAACACCGAGGTAAAGAACTCATTCAGTACCTCAGCCTTCTCTTCGTCTGTTGAAACCAGTTCTTCTTTTACATTTACCAAAGGAGATACACTCACTATGGCCTGTCTCTTCTGGCCAATGTACCTAGAAAGTCTTTCTGTTGTTTTTCACGTCCCTTGCCAAGTTCAGTTCTGCCTGCGCCTTGGCTTTCCTGATCCCACGTGTGCAAACGTGGATATGTAGATATATATATATCAGCACTGTTAACAAGAAAAGAGAGAACTATTTGGAAGAAGAATGATCTTTGCTGTCCAAAAACCAAAAGCTGCTGCCTTGAATTTTGCTGTATTCCAGTTTAGTAGTGTTGTACTTCTGTATTTCCAACTTGGGAATAGCTCTACTAATGTACTGTATTATTTGTTTTTATATCCACAATCAGTTTAACAAGTTCAGAAGAGAAAGAGTGGATGTTGGGACAGTGAGATGGTGGTTGGTACGTTTCAGCAGAGGCAACAGTGATTTCAAAGACAACCCATATTCCAGATGTCCATGCACACAGTAACACCAGGCCACATACTAGTTTGAAGACTGTGAAGCACATTGGCAATCTTGGTAGGGCTGTTCTATCACACCCACAATGTAATTTGGGTTTGGCACCTTTTGAATCCCATCTGTTCAGGCCAGTGAAAGACTCACTGATGGAGGGCAACGTTTTCTTAGAAACAACACTGTCACACCAGCTGTGAAACAACGGGTCACTTCTTCTGGTGCTGATTTTTGCAAGTGCAGCATGCAGGCTCCTGTTCACTGCTGGTGAAAATGCATAGCTAATGGCAGTGTCTGTGTTGAAAAATAGTGTGTTTTGGCTGAGAATTTAGTCTATCAAACAGTGTTACTATACTTTTTGTATCTGTTGTAGTTTACATGGAAATAAATAGGAGGCATTACTTTCAGTGCAACATCTGTGTTTTAACATCATCTAGGCCTGGTGCAGATGCAGAAGGGAAGAAAATGCTCAGTTTTTCAATTCATTACCCAAGCATGTTTTATTTTAGTGGATAAGATTGTCATCTCCTCCTTCCTGAGGGCTTTTATGTAACAGCAACAGAGTAAATGGATTCTGGAAAGAGGAAGTTTTACTGCTGTAGATGCTGACTCCCATGTGTTTAGGAATTCAGTCTGATTACAGTTTTTCATTATTTTCATCAGATCAAGACAACAAATGGTATCCAGATTACATCATTATCTCAGCCAGATCTGGATAAAAAGAGTTGCATGTAGTGTTTTCTTTAAATAAATTTTGATATTCAACTTCTCCTTCATCTGTTGTTTCTCTTATTCCACCTTCAGAAGAATTTGCATTGCTTGGCAAGACAGTGCTGCCACAGAGTCACAGAAGTTGCTAAAACAGCCACAAACAACAGTATTAGCTAGTATCTGTCTAACATATCTGGAAAGAAAATGAATAGGCTTAAGACTCTTCAGCACTGTGGATATACACGAGAATTTGCACAAGAGATGTTACATCTTCTTATATTTTGCTCTTTCTCCTTTTCTGTGCTCATGTATTACTTCAAAGGAAAAGAGCAGTAAAAAAAGCTTGAGATACTGAAAGTTTTCTTAGACCTCAAAGGCATAGATACTGGCATTTCCCAACTAAAGGCAGTTAAAATGGAAGTATTCCCTATGCAAATTACCATGCAATCAAAGCAAAAGGGAAATAATGTTAAAATAAAATAATGATATTTTACAGTTCACATTTTTATATATTAAAAGGTTAAGATAGTTGAAATGATGTTATTTTTGAAGCTACATTATCTTTTGTATTAAAGCATTTTAGTATCTATCACATTGCAAACCTTTTTTACCTGAAAGCCAAACCACAAATGACAAGGGATTTTACTTGAAAGAATTAGACTGTTATAAAAAAGACAACTGATAAATGATTCTCTGCATGGATGCAGTTGAAGCTTATAAATATTATGCTGTCATTAAGGCATCAGCAGCTTTGATCCTTTTGGAGTGAATTTGCTTTTCCTATATGTGAGCCAGTGACCTTAATAATAGACCTTATTAAATAAAATGGTCTCTGCAGACTATCAAGCAATGTCTCCTCAGTGTTATTTTAAAAGAACTTCCAGTCCTTTGTGTTAGTAAGATCTAACTGTAATGTTATTCTGTGTTTAATGTATATTTAATCATCCCTTACTTTGTTTTATTAACATGTGAAATGCTTGTTCTGCCTTTTGGTAGGATCCTGACCAGTAACTGTACCGACTAAGAAATGCTGCAGTGGTCCTTAGAAGGACAGCACACTTTAGCTTGAATACAACTTTTCTTTTAATATAGACTTATAGCTTCTATTCATCTGGTCTTGGCATTCCAACCTATATTTAATCACTCAAACTAGTAAGAATGGCAGCAACACTGCCTAAATCCACAAGAGCAACCCTGATTTAGGTGAGAGATCCTATGAAGAAAGGTGCTAATTCCCATTTATAGTGCTCTTCATGTGCTTTCCTGTCCTAATAGGAAATTCCCTATTAGGAAAATCTGATAAAATGAGGAAACTAAATGAGGAAACTTCTGAGTCTTACTGAAGCTATACAGGATTTACTGTATGGAGATTTTGCTCTCATTTATATACAGGTTATTGTTATTGCCTCTTACTAAGGTTTGTCTCAATGACTTTTATTGCCAGCAGATTCCATCTGTGTGATTTCACCCTATTATTTTTAGTAGTGCTGCAATAAGTTTTAAATTCAGAAATTTTCTTGTACATTAGAAGAAAGTGTTAAAACCTTCTTGAACAATACAGGGCTTTATAAGCTGCCTCCAGGGACCCACCATTCTGAAGAATTTCATTATACTTTTATGATTCGTCACAAGACAGTAACTACAAAGCTTCCTGACAATGACTACAAATTATCAAAGCAAAAAATGCCTGAACCATTTTGTCTGTGAGGACTGCAGTATTCACATGGGAGTTGTACTTAATGCCAAAGAACAAGACTGGAATATCAACTGTGTCTTAGGATGTGTTTAAAAACTTTCTGTAAGTGGGACCAGATCTCTAATGAGTAGTAACTTTAACAGATGACGTAATTATCTTTTGGTTCTGTTGAGTAGGGGCTTTCAAAACAAGTTCAAAGAAAATAATAGTTGCAATGATAATGTAAATGCAATGAAGAAATGTGGGAGTAAGGAATAGCCAGAGAAATACTGTCTTGTTTTATGTAATCCAGACAAACTTGATGTTTTATTGAAAAGATAAAAGTCTTTTTCTCACTAACCTCAAATAGCGGTATAAGCCCTATCTCTTTGACTTTCCAACCAGCACTTGATTTGTTGTCACTTGGAAATACACTTATCAGGGAGATTAGGTCCAACGATGAAAGGCTTGTAAAGAACTGTCTTATGGGAGAATTCTGCCTAGAGGGAAGTTATCATTAAAGTTCTTTGAGATCAGTTGACAAATAGATTATGTTTTTCTGCTTGAAATATCGAAGAATTATAATCATGTTCTTCATACTAACTGTCGGCAAGGTCCTTCCTCCAGTGAAGGAGGTATTGCAGATTTAATTAATTTGTTGCAGAGTAGAGGAGCATAACATTTCAAAACGGTATTTTTAGAATTTGTATAGGATTATTCCTATGTTCCTTCAGGCTCTGCAAATGACTAAAAGCAAAGAAGCTGCAGGCAGTTATTGTTCCATGCAGTAATGCAGAAGAGTTATTGTGATGTTTGAATTCTGCACAGCTGCTTTAGGACCTCATCAGTTATTGCAAGACTTGCAGACATATGCTTGCAGTGATCCCACAGTTCTTTCGCTAAGATTGTTTTTTGATATATATTTTTTTCATTTATAATGCTTAAGCCATGGAAAGAGAAACTAGCTAGAGATGTTATTGTAAAATATAAAGACATGAAAGTACCTTTTACGTACATTTTTGTTCTGTATTAACACAAATTGTTCAGAATACGAAACAGGCTTCACAGAGCAGGTTGAAGATGAATGGGCAATGATTGATAAGCAGCCAATCTGACTGCAGAGGCCACTGTAATATCCTACGCTAAAAGGAGTTCCCATGGCTTGTAGGTGCATAGCGAGAAGACAGCCTTGTGGCCATCGAGGTTGAGGGTAACATCAGTATGGTTAATCAGTGCGGGTTATCATATGGTAAGAAGGGATAGATTCTTCTAGGCAGCCAAGACAAAATGGAAACTGAGATGGGCTGAATTTAGTTTAGTTTAGTGGGCATGGCAGTGATGAGTTGATGGTTGGAATAGATGATCTTAGCGGTCTTTTCCAATCTGAATAATTCTATGATTACCAAGAATTAATCTTCATCTAGAGACTCTGGATTTCTGAAATTTCAATAAGCTAAGTGCAAAGACTGTACTTCGTTAACCTCTAAAAACAATCACATTATCTGAACACCAAAATTGGTTGAAAAACATATACTTTCAGGTTTTTAGAGTACCGATTTGAACTATTTGAAAGAAACCTATGTTAAAATCCTAAACTTTAAAGTAGCTGTAGCTGTCAGCCGGACCCATAAAGACTACTGTGTGCATACCTTGATATGTCTTCTGGCTTTAAAATGACTGGTAATATATTTCAGTGTTCAAAAGCTGTAAACTGCAATGCTAACAAACTAAACAATAAAAATAAGAAAGTTTGTGCTCCCTTAAACAAAAGATGTAAACACAAGGATTCCAAAATGATGGTGCTCAGAGTCTGTACTTCAGAAAATAGAGCACTTCTCAAAGAGCAAAGACTCTAGCTTTGCTAAATGGATAGCTTATCATATGAGTAAATATACATGTGGGTAAATACACAGGTTCTGTCAACCTGAAATAAATTGTTCCTTCAGCTTGCTTTTGGCTGCGGTCATTTTTCATTAACAGACAACTGTTGACACTATAGGAGTAGATAGTAGAGTCTTACATAAAAATATGTGTTTTATAGCATTGAAATGTTTTTCTGTATCTGGCACAGATATACAGGATTTCTGTTATTATTCTGATCAGATCCTCTTCGAATTACAACAGTAGGTACTTACATACTGTACATCAAAGACCTCATTTATCAGGAAACCAAAGAGAAAATTTAATTTTTATGTAAATGCTAAAAAGTGTTAAAAAGTGCTTAGTGAAACTTTCTGTTTTGCTATAGGATTATTATATGCTTGACTTTTTTTTCTTATTGTTTGTAATATATTAGCTGGGAGATTCTGACAAGTATTAGGTGTTAAAATCTGATTAACTGCGATCTGGACAAACAGACTTTATTTTGATACAGAGTGAATATGAAAGCAGTCACTGGGATGCAGCAAAACAGAGGAGAATATGGGGGGATTTTAAGTGTATAAAGCAGAATTGCTGAAGAATAATTATGTATTTCAATTTGTGAGTCAGGAAGGGGGCAAGGACAAGAGATGTTTGGAATAGTAGTTTTTTGCTCTGTGTCAGGCAAAGCAGGAATATAAACTTGAATCTCAAAGCAGCCTGTTGTTGGCTATCATGGCATATTTCCTTCTTGAAATTTTGAATAGTTTCTTTTGTATTTCAGAAAAGAAAATAAAAAATTATTTTCTAACTTGCTGTTATATTATTTCTTTTTCTTTTTCTTTCTCCAATGATGTATTCAACAGTACAACAAGGATCACTGTGTGAGGTAATACATAATTATTTTTGTATGCTTGTGTCCTGTGGTTCAAACAACTCACCAGGGAACAGAGACATTCTTTACATACTGGAAGATGGAATCTAAATGCTATTTGCTCAGGGAGGTTGTGCATGCCCCATCCCTGGAGGCATTCTAGGCCAGGCTGGATGTGGCTCTGGGCAGCCTGGTCTAGTGGTTGGTGACCCTGCACATAGCAGGGGGGGTTGAAACTAATGATCACTGTGGTCCTTATACAGGCCATTCTATGATTCTGTGATTTTATGATTCTATTCAGGTAGATGAAAAGCAGACTATCATTCTATAGTTTGTATTTCAACATGGGCAGTAGAAGTGCTTAATTTCTTAGTTGCTGCTCAAGAAAACAGATGAAGAGATGAGTTCATGAAATTGACAGTATTTATAATAATGTACATATATTAAAAAAAATAATGTACTGCAAATTAATCAGCCAGTGAAACCTCCCTTTCCTGGACACGGCTTCGAAAAGAAGCAATACACAGCTTCTGTGCCTTGTTCCTGATTATTCTAATCTTACTTTTAAATTATTTTAAGCACCATATGCTTATAGGTTCTTTGGCCTCTTTTGAAACAGCAACTGATACTGAAATTAATTATGGTCTAATACTCCAACTGAAGCACCAAATATCTTGTATGTGATGGCATCTATTGTTCTTTTGCTGTGGGTCGAACTCTTAGTACTTCTCTGCTGTGGTTGGGTAGTCAGACTGTGTAGTCAAATTATATTCGATTTGACTACAAACTGTTAAAATCAACAAAAGTTTCATAATCAGTTGTTGACAAAGACTTCTGCACTTGGTTGCATTGTCCCAGCTGAAAGCAGGACAGTTTGTGATTTCTTTGTTGAAACTTCACATGGAACAAAATCAGTCCTAAAATATATCTAGGCTACTACAACGTCCTGTAAACAGTATAGTTTAAATGAGACAGTAATTTGTGTGTTTCAGTTTCAGGCTGAATTAGAAACTTTTAGCTAGATCTGTATGACTGTGCAGTCAGGAAGTAACTACTTGGAGACTTGGGTATATATTAAGCTGTGCTATCTTTCTTCATACTATTTAAACAGTGCTATTTTGCCAGTCTGTACTGTCCTTTTCAAATGACCTTTTTAATGGAACAAGTTGTATTCCTTTAAATATCCAATTTATTTGAAGATTTATGTGCACACTGTACATATTGCTATTTTTTTTTTCTTAAGGAAAACTATCTTTTCTTCTGTTAATTTATGCCACATGCTGCAAGGATGTTCAGACCTATTTGGTAAATCTATATTAAGAATATGCATGTCTTTACAGGGTCAGATTTCAAATTAGGATTAAATCTAACTCTGCAATGCCAATTGACAAAGTAGCTCCTAAAGAAGCAGAATCAGAAAAAATAGGGGGATTTATTGTATAGGATGTAGAAGTCCTCTGTAATAATTAATACTTGATGATGCTAAGGAATTTAACTGTAACGTGAATACTTCTTACAAAACAATAATCGGAAGACTCCAGTAATACACTGTAATGAATGTGATATTATCATTTACTGAGTGTTTTAAAATATAAAATTTGTATTGAAAAAAGTGTTTAACATAATATGATCAAACTATGAGACCCTTACCCAAAAAAAACTAATGAAAATTAGACCAGTGCAGCACTTTGTAAGTGTAAATTCTTGTTACTGGGTATAAGAAATTCAAATATAAAACAAAATAAGATACACTTTACTGACATTACAGAATATTAGTTTATTTCCCTGTACAAATTTGTGGAAGTAAGGTTACTATGGTGACAGAATGATTGTGTCTATGTTGCTGAGGATTCTCACACCTGGCTTCTCTAGTTTACTTTCCAGATTCAAACTGAAACCTAGAATAGAAAGAAATGTATTAAATTCTGTTGCAAGGAAACCATGGCCAAGATATAAGAAATGCCTGTAACCAAAAAGAAATGAGAAGAAAAAAGGAGAAAAGGAAAATGTTTAAACTTGTTTCCACATCTAACTCTGTAAGATCTGTTTACTTAAAGTAAAACTAAAAGCAAGTCTAAATTACTAACTATTAATTTTGGACGCTCAGTATGATTTTCCCCCAGACTAAGTGATTTTTCTAACTCTGCTCTTTGACATGGAGGTATATTTAATTGTGATTTTCTTTAGAAGGATATGAATGTTGGTTCATTTTGAATAATGTAAATTAGCACTTATGTGCAGAGCAGATCTGATGTGCGAAAGTAACTATATGGAGGTATGAAAGTAGCCTCTTCAATCTCACAGCAACTTGGGAGTGCTCCACTGCCTACACCTTTAGAACTGTCCTAATGACTTGCAGTTGGTCTAGGCTAGGATAATCATTTTATGCTTTTGTAGAGTAGTTTTATTTAGTCAAGGTGCATGACTGAATACGTTTTTATCTATTATATCTTCAACAGTCTCAAATGCCATGCTTTCCAAAATCCTATGCAACTCTAATTGACATTTCATTAGTATGTATAGAGCAACAGATAAGTGAATCTCCATTCAGCAATTTGGATAAATCTTAATTTTAGAGACTCCTTTCCAAGAATAAAACATCTTGGTTGGTATATCATTCCACATGCATGATTCACAAAGCTAAATATGCTTCTTAAAATCACCGTGCTGAAATTATGAAATGCTGAGTACTCAAAACTGTATGCTGAGCCACGGACTAAGAACCTCAAAGCAGATGCTGTAACAGAATATTGGTGACTAAAGGAAAAAAGAAGGAGGTGGAAGAAATAGTGTGTTTATTTCATTTTTTTATGACCTAACATTCTTTATTTCCATCTGAAGAAAAGCAAAAATAGAAATATGGCTTTTGCAAAGAGAAGTTGTAAATTATTCTGTCAAAAATTAATCTCACAGAGATGCCTGGAACTAAATGATGTTCGTAACACACCATCATTATGTCACTAAGAGGTCAAGGAAGGTAAGAGAGTAGATTAAGACTAGATATTAGGGAGAAATTCTTTACTGTGCAGGTGGTGAGACACTGGAATAGGTTGCCCAGAGAGGTTGTAGATACCCCCACTCTGGAGGCATTCAAGACCAGATTGGATGGGTCTTTGAGCAGCCTGGTCTAGTGGGAGGTGTCCCTGCCTATAGCAAGGGGGTTGGAACTAGATGATCTTAAAGGTCCCTTCCAACCCAAACCGTTCTATGGTTCTGTGATATGATTATATGATTGTTTATGTGAATTGTGTGGCTGAGATCTAAAATGCTTTTGCTCCAGACTGATATTTTAAGAATAAAAGAAAAAAAAAAAAGAAAAAAAAAAAAAGTAGTGCACATCTAGTACAAATTTGGGCTAAATAATTAATTGGCATTAACATTCATGGCTCTTTTTAGACTGATCACTGTTTTTGTGAATAAACTTGAGGCTGTCCAAAAACCTGCCAAAACTATGTATGTGACCTTGGGATTTAACAGTACTCAACTTAATTGCAAAAGTGTTCATGAATCTGCCTTTGATTGTTCAGCTCTGGCATAATTACTGCAGTGGTTTGAGTCTTCTGCTCTTGTAGAAATGTCTGTTTCATTTCACGCCTGCAAGATTAATTTTATGTGATGGAATGCTATACCACTGATGCCCATGGGAATTTTATCTGGCCTCTAATTGGCAGTTGATGAGTATTCTGAGTCCTAAAAAACTTTGATGCCAATTTTCTAGTGTGGATTTATACTGCTTCCTGCAATTTGGCCACAGTTTGATTAAATTATTGTCTTTAATTTAGATTTACTTTTATCTTGTAGGTTCATTTTTCTTTCAGAAGGTGCCAGCCAGACATTAATATGGAATAAAACTAATGAAGAATTATGCATAAATATTTTATAGTGCATCTAAAATGTGTACTATTTCTTTTACTGATGAAACAGTACCTCAGAGAATTTTCTGAGACATTCCAGATTAGCAGACACAACTTTAATCTTCAAGTGTTTTAACAGAATTTTTTAGGGGGAAAGGTGGAATTAGAAAAAATATATATTTGGCTGATGCTATCTTGCATTGCAGAAACAATGCCAAGGTTGTGTACCAGGAAATGTATTCAATGTTCAATAAAACAAAGAGGACAGTGGTGGATAAAGGAGATGGATATGCATAGTTGATCTCATTCCTGTTTTGTAATTGTACCCTGGAAGCTACCATGCTACGACAAGCTCTGCTGAGCCACAACCTGCATTTCCTGAATGCAAATCTAGAGCTTGCTGAAACTGTTTTCAGTTCTGTCAAATTTACTCTCACCAGAAGGAATATTTTCATCTCACAGCCATTCTTAATCAAAATATATATTGAATAGATTTAACATAATAGGCAGATCGTATAGTATATTTGTATATAAACACATATATAGTCATATGTATTAGTGTAATATTGCTTATGCAAGGATTGCAAAATAGATTTTTCTGTTTTAATATGACACTTCCTAGGTGGTTCTCATCTTATGTATTTGTCTAGCAAGCTGTTAAGGGCAATATTACATTAATTACCTTGACCATACTACAGATGTCTAAATTATCAAATTTCTTATTTCTAAGGACAGATTCACTATTGTTGGTCAGTATTACAATTGTTGGATTCTGTGATAGATGGGAGTTTCCCAGCCACTTGAAGAACATAAAGATTATTGAATAATATGAGCATACATGAGAAGGTCGTTGTGTTCTTGATTTTATGTCTTGGAGGCACCTGAAAATAGGTGACTTCTCTTTGCTTTCTTTCTTTCCTAAGAACTTTTAGATACATCTTCCATCACAGCAATTCTTTTAACAACCTTCACTGAAAAAGAACATTTTCATGACTCTGGGATTGTATAACATTATTTCCCGTGCAAGCTGTTTCCTTAAAAGTGTTAATATTTTTATTATTTTAATATTTTGTATATATATAGTATATATACAAATTATATATATATAATATATATAATTATTATAATATAATAAATACAATAATATTTTATTATTTTAAAAATAATAATTTGTTAGAATATTGTTACCTGTCCTTTTCCTTGGCTCCATGCTAAGAGACTGTCATTTCTGTGTAAGAGAGTTACAAAAATAATTCTTTACAATGGATAACAATGCAGGAAACAAATAGACTTGTTCCATATTATCTGCAGAATTTAGTTGCTCAAAACACTGTGGTTACAAAGAGACTGAATTAATTTTGTAGAATCATAGAATGGTTTGGGTTGGAAGGGATCTTTAAGATCATCTAGTTCCAATCTCCCCACTATAGCCAAGGACTCCTCCCACTAGACCAAGTTGCTCAAAGCTCCATCCAGCCTGGCCTTGAATACCTCCAGGGTGTGGGCATCCACAACCTCTCTGGGCAACCCATTCCACTGTCTCCAGTAAAGAATTCCACCCTTACAGTAAAGACTTTCTTCCTAATATCTAGTCTAAATCTACTCTCTTCCAGTTTATAGCCATCTCCCTTCATCCTGTTGCTATATGTCCTTATAAAAAGTCCCTCCCCATCTGTAAGCCTCCTTCAGGTACTGGAAGGCTACTATTAGGTCCCCCTGAAGCCTTCTCTTCTCCAGGCTGAAAAGCCCCAGCTCTCAGCCTGTCCTCATAGTGGAGGTCCTCCAGCCCTCTTGACCATCTTTGTAGCCCTTCTTTGGTCCTGCTCCAACATTTCGATGTCCTTCTTGTGTTGGGTGCCCCAGAACTGGGTGCAGAACTCCAGGTGGGTTCTCATGAGTGCAGAGTAGAGGGGCTGAATCACCTCTTGACTGCTGGTCACACTTCTCTTGATATTTCATTCAGTAGAAGGTTCAGGAATTTAGATTTGTGTTTAAATTCTATTGCTGAATCTTTACTATGCTTGTGTTAACCATATTAGAGTTTTGTTCGTCTTAAGCAGATAAAAACACTGAAATGAAAAAATTTTAATCTTCAGGGTATTCATTCCTACAAGGAGAGAACAGACTTTTTGTGTACATGCCAGGCTCTAGTGATCGTGCTTTGGGAAACTGCTGGCTTTTTTGGATGGAGGAGGGAAGTTCAGAGAGTAGTGATTTTTCTTCTATTTCTTGATTTAGTTTTGATTACAGAGGCAATTGTTTGAGATCTCTTGCAAACTGGCAAAAACAAATTGCCTAAATCCGTTTTTTGTTTCTAAATTTGAAGTGGCCTCCCTGATACATCCTTTCTGAGTTCTATGTTGTAAAAAAACTTTAGAACAAATTTTGATTTCTTGATTTCCCAGAATTTAAATAAACTGGAGGGTGGGGGTGGAAGGGAGAAGAAATTGCACAGAGTGGAGAAATGTAAGAAAATAAACAACCTTACATGTTTCAAGGGCGTGATGTCAGTTATTGTAGCCTTAGATTGCTGACCAACTTAATTTTTCATTCAATATTGTATTCCAAAATAAACATAAAGTAATGCTTCACCTTCAGCTTAGAGATCAATTTGTGATACAGGCTACATATTTGTAAGCAGGATAGACAATAGTACAGAGAAATGGGAAGTTTAAAGCAATACTGAACCTTACCCCTGTGCTTCAGTTGGGATGCTTCTACATCAGTGTAAACATGCTAGCGGAAAATTTGTGGCCCACTTCCAATTATGATTCTATTAGGAATTAATATGTATCTGGCTCCTACTCCTTAAAGCTCTCTTAAGACTCAAGCAGTCTTATAGTTGCACAGTGAAATTATTTTCCCTCTTTTTGTGCTTGCTGAGAAATTCACTTCACCACAGACCTTCATAGTTTTGTTACCTCTGCCTTTGATAATATTTTTAAACTGTTAAAATGGTAGTACTGTGCTCTTACCAAACTGCTTCAAAGCTTCTGCAAGATATAGCAATGACTGAGTGCCAAATGATGTACTAACAAAATCATCGTGTACTAACAAAATCAAAAAGCACTCAGAAGTCTCCAAAATAATGGTGTAAGCTGTTCTGTACACATGCAATCTACTTTCTAGTAACACAGAAACTAATGCATTTCATATTAAAGAGTATTTCTGATAACACATTAGACTACAGTATCAGATAGGGTCTGTAGAATTAGTCTACGCTTGTATTTTTTTAACCTCTCACTAAACATTGCGCTGAAGATTTGCACTGGATTATTATTCTATTTCACCATTTCTTAGTGCTTATACTTAAAATGCATTTTAAAAAATGTAAGAGAAAGATCAGAACCAGGTTTGTACTTCCGTTTTTTAAAATTTATATTAATATGTATCCCATCTGAGCCAGCAAATTCCAAAAGATCAAAGCAATGAATAGCACAGGAGCAGAGATGTAAGGAAACTCATTTTAAATGAAAATTCTTCCTTGAACTGCAGCTTACTGTCTAGAAATGTTTAAACCAGTGTAGCAAAAATAATCAAATCCCTCCCCCTATTGCAACTTGCAAAGATGATCATTTTGCAGAATATACAGCATTTGCATATATTACTACATATGTTAGCAGGATAATTTATTCACCCTATCCTGTCTGAATTAGACTAAATTCTATGCAATTTTTGCAACCTATGTATCACAACATTTCAGTAAAATGCACAATTGGAACATATTTCTGATTTTTTCCTTAATTACATGTCCTTTTGACTATGAATAAATCTATTAGCTTTAGAGTTGAATTTCATTTTTGCACATATGAACTGTTCTAATAATTAAAGTTTTTAACTCTTCTGTGCTGCAAAATGCAATGCCGTTAACAGCCGAATTTTATAATAGCTAAATATTATTAACACTATTACTAGGAAGAAAGAAAAGAAGGAAGAAAGGAAGGAAGAGAAACTTTCAAATCTCATCAGGAAGTGTCTTTGGTCCTGCAAAAATGAGAAATCTAAAGCTTTGTCTTATTTCACATCAGCATTAACTAGCTATCTTCTCATGAGTTTTGTCAGCAAAAAAAGTATTTCTCTTCAGTGTGTTTCTATATTTACTATATCCTGGAATTTAAGACAATTGTCCAGTCTGTGATTTTGATTCAAAGTACAAATACAAAACAGCCAAGATCTGCATTTAGCTGAGATTGAAAAATACGGAGGGGTGTGCTTTGAGTCTTTTCTCCTTTCAAGCTGCATAGGAGAACAAGAGGAGAGATTGCAGTCACGTTGCCAGGTGGACAAAATGTTTTGCCAAGGCAGTTCCACCCTTTTTCCCTTCCAAAATACCAAGGAAAACAAATCCAGGGAAAGCCAGTAGAAATCTTTCCATTAACTTCAGCCAAATTTGTATCAAGCCAGAAAGCAGAGATACAATTTAGCTGAAACTAGAAGGCTACTTACTGCAGCTTACAAATACGCAAGTGGAATTTTAAGAACACTAAAATTTGATATTACTGATCTTACTTCAAAGGGGTTTTCTAGTTAGTCCAAGTAGTAAAGGAACTCAGGATCAGCATTTGTGCTAATAAAGTGTGGGCCACAAATATTTATTTGGTAAGCTGGACATACCTTCTCTAGTGCTTTTTGTAACAATTTTAACTGCATGTTTACCATTCAACCTATTCAATTCCTTTGGCACATGTACTCACTTCAGGAAAGCTAACTAAGGCGTCACCTCAGTGTGATGCACAGTTATCATGAGTGCCTGGAGAAAATTTTGTAAAGGAGTCTCTGGTAGCTGAACAGCCCAAAGCCACAGCAAAACCAAAACAAGCTGAGAAAGGAAGTCTTTTGTTGCTGTGCAGGAACAAAAATATCACTTTCTACAGGCTGCTTCTGCATAGGCTGATCGTATACAGATTTCTTATGGAACCGTCTGTACTACTTACTGTGTAATGTAAATGGGACATTAACTTAGTGTCTTGGATTTTAAAAGGTATTTGTCATGCTCAACAGTCTATTTGAGCTGGAGGGATCCTCAGACAATTCAGTGTTTCTATGATTGTGTAACATCTCTTTGCTTCTAAGAACAACCAGCCACCTTCAGTACAATTTCTGTTATATAGAAATGACATTAAAAATTGTCCTTATGCAGAAGCAGATCATATAGGACAGTAGGAAAACATTTTATAGACAATTAAGTGGGAAAAAAAAATGCTCTTGTTAAGGAAGTACAGCTTAGAAACACGGAGACTGCTGGTCTATTATTAGAACAGACAACAATAGCAGTATGTTGGAGATGTCAAACACTGATAAACATGTTTTGATGTATTTGATATTTTTTTTTTTTCTCTTTGATGCAGAAAAAAGTGCAAAACTTGCTGCTAGTTTTCTTATGGAAGAAAACGTCACTTCTCCACATCTCATAGGCCATAACTTCTCAAAGTTTGTTTTAGCACTGCCACACATTGAATGTCAAAATCATGAGGGCATCTTTCTATACATACGTCACTTTTGGGGAATCCAAATAAATTTTTCCTTTCAAATTATAGATGCAACATTAAGCCTGTCAGCAAAGCAGTAGTACACTGATGTGTCTGGTTTCTGCTGCAGTGAGGAAGAATTTTGTTAAGATTTCCAGATTTTGCTCAGATGGACACCGTGTTTTGACAGGGTTTTCTAATGAGATATGGTAGCAGAAATTAGTAGCCATTAGAGGCACCTACTTTATGCAATAGTAGTCAGAAAATCTCATGCTTTTATCACTATTTCTGTCTTGGTATAATCTCTTAGTTGTGTAGGAAGTTCCTATTAGCAGCAGACTACTGGGGGTAAAATTCCCTATGGCATTAAATGTTGTTTAAAAGAGTGACACAGAGCACATTTCAGTGACAAGTGATTTATAAAAGATCACATTTGCAGAGACTTAACCACTAGGATGTAGGAATTCCACAGCTACAATTGGTTACATCAGCCCTGCCTAATTCATGAAAGTCTGTGTTAGTTTTTTTGTGCCTCTGTAAAGAATGTAGGAATCTGTGATAACACGGAGCAATCTGTGCAGGGAGCCAGTTGCATCTAAACATGGCAACTGTATTTCGGGAAGAAAAAAAAATAAAAGATGGAAAAGAAAAAGAAGAATCTGGTGTGGTTTCAAGACTGCTTTTGAATTAATGAGTGACACTTCGTCTTATACACAATTTTAAAAAGTAAGTATAAATACTGGGCATTCATATACAGCCTGCCTTAACAAGTTAAAAGCTATCAGAGATGCATGAATTTCCCTGCTTAAATGTTTCAGTTTTGAAAAACAGCACGTAAAGTTCTCCTGAATACAATCAAAGAAAGCGTACAAGGGGAGCAATTCTGACGTGTGAACTTATTCCTGAGGTACATGTCATTAGAGAGTTACAATACAAAACTTGATCTCTGATCTTCATTTTGGAAATCCATACCATACTGGAATCTGATGAGAGATGCTGTGAACCTTCAGCTCAGGGGTAAAAGAGAGTATTTAAAACCTGCAAAGGCAAAGCATATGTTACAATCTAGTGTAGTTCTTGTTTTCTGACTCCAGTAAAGCAGTGACTGAATTGAGGCATCCTGTCATTAGAGATGACTCTTTGGAGACTACCATTCGTTTTTCACAGGGTCTCGCTTCTAGTGCTGGGGCAGCCTGTAATTTTGTTGCAAGCATTGCAAACCTATTTCTGTCTCACTGGGTGAAAATTTCCGACAATGGTCGAGGTGTATATCTAGCAGATAGATACTACAAAAAGGGAGTTACTCGATGGCTAGAATTGAATCACTTTATTGTGGCTTATTGTGTAATTTTATTTTTGCCTATATAGCTAGAGGTGGTCCTGCAAGCCATTACATTTGTTGGGTGGTGTTCGACAGCTAGGTTGACCTGTACATACTCCTGCAAGTGCTTGGGTATTGAGTGCTTGCACCTCAGTCACTAGAATCCAGGATCAGTGCCAGGCTAAACCTTTGGCTTGCTTTGTAGTTGACTCTCTTCTGTTTCATCAGGTGGATTTAGTCATTTACTTTTGGAATATCACTGAAACAACTAGTTTTTGAGTGTTAGTCACCACTGGCAAATTCGGTATTCATTGCAAGGAGGTGTCATACTATTTCAAGCTCTTCTGCTTGGCAGCTATTCAATCCAGTCTTTCTTTCCTTGTTCTCTGTTGGCGCTGAGGGAAACTAGCACTCTGATATCCTACTTTTGCTTCATAATGCGCAGGTGGAAAATAATGAGTCACTACAGCAATCTCACCTCAGCTGCATGTCTGGGGAAAAAATGAAAACTGAAATCATTGCACTTCAGCTGCCAACACCATTACTCTAAACATTTGACAATAGACTCCCATGTTACTATCACAAACTCAAGGTCAAACAGTGTCATAAAAAAAAAACAAAAAAACAAAAAAACCACCACTGTATGTTTATGACTTGTAAATTTTTGCTTAATAACAATCATTGTGAGATATACATTGTGCCGTATTTGGCTTAGCATATAAATGCCACTGTGGTTTATTGACCTCCTTTCCTAAGAGATGTTTGGCTAGTAAAAGGAGATTTATTAGAGATATCTCTTCTTTCTTCTAAGTATCTCACAGGAAAAAAATATGAGATTTTGCCTACAAGTAATTATAAGTAAGGCATTTTAATGAGGCTGTGAATATGTATACCTTCCTCAAACATACACAAGTACAAAAAAGTTAAGTTCAACTTGTCATACAATGCTTGAGGAGGATGAATGCATGAGCAAATTTCAGTATGTGCTTTGGGATTGTGAACAATTTTTCTATTGATTTATAAAAGCACAGAAGGCACATTTCAGTACATATCGAGAGCAGTTCCTGAATCTAAACAAAGAAAATGATTAGCAAATGCATACTAGGAAGAGAGCAACACAATCTTACCCTTCACGTGGCCAAAATGTTTGATATTTAAGATGGGAACTGAAAGAATAATGGGTTTAAAATCTTTAGGTTTTGTTATGTTAGTATTCTGTTCTTACAGTTTTGTTTTGAGGGAATAAACAATTTATCTGTAGGAGATAGAATAATTACTATTTGATGTCCATCACTTGACTTTTTCAACCTCACTGAATTTCATATTATTTTTATGCATAAGCTAGAAATATGATAGTGATTACTATGAGCATAGTTTTGCTCTCACAGCAAAAGCATACTCCATACTCTAGCGTGTCTATTAATCTCTTTTCATGATAATAAATCAGCAATTTTGTAGCAACTGTATTTTTATGTGAGATTCATTTCAACTGTGCGAAATTGAACTCACTCCTTGTTGGCTTATAAAATTACATATTAATGATTTCTCACATTATTGCCTACTCTATCCTTGTCACTCTTCAGAACAGAGAAATTATTTCTCAGAAGGCTGAATACAAGTTAAAGGATTTCTCATTTGAAATTACACATTATTCTGTCCACTACATTTATCTGCACAAATATAAATCTCTTACTGAATTTAAAAAAGTGTTGCTGGTTTTTTTTTTACTCTATAACAATAAAATACTGTCTAAAACAGAAATTTTAAATGTTCCTTCTTCCTTTTAGTGCCTTATGGAAATTCATCAATTTTCTTAAAGTCTAATCTTATTTTACAATAAATATTTGGATGAATGGCAAGAAAACATTGTCTGTTGAATGTCAGAAGTGTTAGCATATGATTTCTGATTTATAACTTGCTTCTACCTACTCTAACTATCTGACTGTCTAGTTTTTCCCAACATGTTCACAGATATCTTAATGACATAGCTTTGACCTCAAATGCTTTGATCAAGAAAGAAAATATAAATTTTCTAGGCTCCTGAAAATGAACGCAACATTTGCTCTTTTTATATGCATTCTTGTTAGATGTACGAACATGAATTCACATAAACAGTAAGTAAAACATTTTTGTGAAAGCTGTACATGAAGAACTTACTCTGCCGAGTTTCCTATAACTTAAGATGAATTGAACTCTTGCCATTTCCTGGGAGAATATTAGAGTAATTGCAATTCTAAAGATTAGAGCTTTTACTGAATTTCTAATTATGTATATATGGCATTAAAGGGACTTTCAAATAATTATGCAGCAGTTGAATTTACAAAAATTCTGTGAAAATAGTAAGAGAAATTCTCTGCATATGTGATAGAGATCCTCAGAGAATTTATATTCACCTTCAAGTAGAAACGATCTCGCTTCGGGAGTAGGGTTTCTGTCATAGAAAAAATCCAAAAGCATTTCCTGGAAGGAGTGCTTGCCTGTGACCCAGTATTTGCAGAGTAATGTTTTAAGTAGTCACATAGCAGCAAGGTAATTCATTTTATAATGATGTCTTCCTCTGTAGTGGTATGGCACAGTACTTCCCACTGATGGATGTCTGCACATCCACTAGTTTTCTAGTGTTCACTAAAGGTTTTTTAAAAAATCACTTAAATCTTAGTTCAGGAGAGGAATTCTGAAAGAAATGAAATTAAAACCAAATATTCTACTGACTTCTAATGCCAAGAATGTTTCAAATCCTTTTGGTAATATTACTTGCTATTTGTTACAAAAGGAAAAAGGAAATGGACTCTCTTGTTTTTGTAGTTATTCAGCCTTGTAGCTCACCTTCATTCATGCAAAACAATACTGAAAAGAAAACCATTTCAATACTTGAAACTAGCATTTCCTTAATTGTATGAATTGCTCCAAGAACATGACAGGAATTTGCATAACAGATGCATCCAGTTTGACATCAAGTGTCTAAAGTTCCTAGAAACGTATCAGATGACTCTTGAAAAATGCTGATCAGGAGCAATGTGCCTGCATGTAATTTGGCATGCTAAGTACTTCACAGATGATGTTTCTGCTTGTATTCAATCTGGAAGGTGGAAGGATATCACCAGCTTGAGTCTTCCTGATTGTGTTTATGACAGAAGTTCTGATAAAAATGCAGAATATTGTGTTGGCTTTATTAATGATTTTTGCACTGCCTTCAGTGCTAAAAATATTATTCATTTTCTGTGGAAAATTTAATAATTTACTGCTTCATCATCTCTTATTAGCAAATCAGCTATTTTTCATGAATTTTCAGTGTTGCAACTTCAGCCTAAATTCATGACTATGGAGAAAAAATTCTCTAGTCTTTGCTTCAAGTGACTATGAGATAGTAATAGCCCTGAACAACTATGTGCTTTAATTCTCTTGCACCTAATAACTTTTGCAGCATAATATTCATTAAGAATGTGTTCATAATTAAACACACACAAAGTGTAATTTTTTGTTAAACATACTAAAGTTTTGCTGAAAAAGTGAGTGCTTACTGTAGGGTAAGAATGTATGATCATACTCAAAAATTAAGTAGGTACCTTTAGTATAGCATAATAGCATAATAAAACTTTTCAATTATTATTATTACTTTTTTAATACTGAATGCTCAGATTTGAACCTTATACAGAGATTTAGCAAGATTGTGACGTATCACATCTCCAAAAGAGAGAAAGGCAAAGACAATAAAATAATTTCCTGTAGTCCCAGAATTCCTATAGTCTGAGACTGTCAGTAACAGCAAGACTCAACTGACCTCATGAAATGCTTTCAAAATCTTTCCAGCTGACTTACCATTAGGTTGTGATATTTTGGACAAAATCTTACTGCATTTCCTGAGTGGAAAAGTTCTATGTCCTATCTTTTATGCAGATGATTATATAATTCTTTTATATTTTGATGTTTTGTGTCACCATTACTTTATTGTCAGAATTTCGTGTTGAGTTTGGTGAAAGCTACTCTTGCCAATGGGAGGTAACATGATTTTTTTAATTTTTACTTTACACACAAATCATACTTGGTTTTCCCGAATTCATTTTTAGTGTTTTGTTTATCTAAAAGATGAGGCAAGGAAAATCAAATGAAAACCCAAAACTCAATACCAAAATACAACTTGAATAGATTTCAGAAGGAAAGGTCTAAATGATCAGTATCATACACTGGGATTGACATGTAACATGTTGGTTATTAATTTTTCTGCTATGGACTTGGATACACACAGAGTTCCCATGTAACCTCAGAAGCTAGTTCAGAAATGTTCACAGAAAGAGAAGATGAAGTAATTTCACTTACAAAAATCAATATCATACTTCCTCCTATATCTTTTCAGAAAAGCTTCCTTCCGTAAATATCTACCTCCAGGTCAGAAATCCAAAATAGTTATAACTCCAGGATTAGAAATAATTGTATTTAAAACTGAGTCTTTATTTTTGAGCATAAAATTTGAAATGTTTTTTTTCTTTTCTTCTTAGTCTGAGTAATGAATGAGTCATGATACTCTCCTTAAGCGTTTAACAATATCAATTTTTAGGGTATAGCAGGAGAGACAAAGTAAAAACTGTTGATTTACCTTGATGAACCTGTTGTGATGCTTTCCTGGCAGAACCTAAGAACAGCAAATTCCACAAATTCCTTGAAAAACAGTTAAAAAACAGAGAATTCTGTGGAAATGATCACTTTGCAACTAGATGGTTACAGTCAAAGAATTTTTGACCTCTGTTGACGGATAATTGCAATCTTGCCTATTAGAACTTAAACATTGCAGAAAATAGCAACTGCAGGAAAATCCCAGCTTTGGAGACGAAGTAATTGTGTTTTATGTTTTTGGAACTAAGATTTGGAGTGGATTATAGAATCATAGAATAGTTTAGTTTGGAAGGGACCTCAAAGATCATCCAAAGAACTCCAAACCCCCTACCATGAGCAATGGTTGCCACCCAGCAGGTCAGGCTGCCCAGGGTCCCATCTGTTCTGACCTTGAACACCTCCAGGGATCAAGCATCTACAGCTTCTCTGAGCTGTCTGTTCAGCTCTCTGTTCAGCCGCCTCACTACCCTCCAAGCAAATAATCTCTTCCTAACATCTAACCTAATTTTCCCTTCTTTTACTTATTATTATTAATACCCAACTGAAAAGTAAATCTGAATATCAAATCATCTAGAAGAAAGAATCAAAACAGATGTATTTGGTCCAGTGAGTTCTCCTTTTACCTCTCATCCATTATCCATGATTTTACAAGTTCTATCTTGTCACTAACAACAGTGTTATTCAGTTATTATTCTTATTTTTTCCTATTCAGTGACAGGAATTATTCTGTTCTTTAGCTTGGCAGGAGATAAGAAGACATGATGATTAGCAGGTGTGCTTTGGAAAAGAGTTAAGACTGGTAAAGGAACAAAATGCTTACTTTTTCTTCTCCTCAAAAAAAAACCAACCAATCAAAGAAAAAAAGCCTGGCAGATGGGAAAGTGTTTATTGTCATTTACTGTAGTGGCCAGACTGTCATTAAATGAGTAATTAAAATGGTCATCCCACTGCAGTATGTCGTAAGTGTTTGCACCTCACAGTGAGGATGACAGTGCACTGTGTGGCATGCTAAGAACTTTGTGCATGTGAAAACTGTAACAGTTTGTAGGAAGAAAGGTCTAATAACTTTGAGTATTTTACAGATCTGATTTGAGGGCTCTTTACTTTTCATAGAGAATTTTTTCTAGGGATTGTGACTCTTTTCTATAATGTCTCTTGAAAGTGGGAAGATGGGGATTTTTTTTAGCCTTTTGAATATTAGAAACAAGAAGTTGAACATTTTTTAATGTTTCATATTCTTTGATTAATAATAGCAAGACTTTTCAAAGCTTGATGATCCTTATTTCTATATTCTGACCCACAAAAAATATGCACTTTTATCTCTTCATACACAGTTCTTTTTCAGGGACAGTTAGTGACAAAAATTGGTATCCACAATAAATTGCAGAGGCTATTTCTGTGCCTGTTATATTGATTGGTGTTGATGACGCACAGTTCCATGAACTCTAAGGAAATAAAAGCATGAGTTTTTACAATTTGGGATTAAGAAAAATGAACAGTAGCAAGCTAGAGATTCCATGAATGTTGCACAAAAAGACCTGTTGCACATGCTCACAGGAAAATTGATGTGTTAGAAGCTTTGGTAGAACTCATTTGGAGTGATATACAAAGCTTAAAGCAGTTAAAATAAGCGATAGAAAATGAAACTATTTCACTGGCTCTCTGGCTTTAGTGATGGCTGTTTCAAAAATAGACCGTGAAAATATTCTGTATGAAGAGCATGAGGGGTAGCAAAAAATCTGGAATAGTAATGGACAATTGAAAAAGACTCAGACTATACTCAGTATCTACAAGTATTGCTGCCAATAAAAAAGACCATGGAAAAGATTATTATTATCAATAGTTAATTCAAAAACAGCTGAGAGTACTTGAAAGATGGTTCTGTGAGTTTGTTGCAAAATATGGATATACCAATATGCTTCTCTTGACTTCAAATACCAATGGTTATTAGGAATTGTTAATTGCATGTGTGTTGAAAGAGCTGTAGAGTTGCTACTATCTTTATCTAACTCTTTTAAATTATAGAGGCAGCTGTAACATTTGTCTCCTGAAGATATTTTCCCCAGTAAACCAAAATAAATTCCTGCATGGGAGTTACTGTCATTACTGAGTTTGCCCAGATACTTAAGTTCTATTTAGGTATGTACACAGATAGGTAAGGTGATTGCATCTAAAACAGATAAAATAATAATTAAAAAAAGAACAAGCAACAAACAAATATGGGATATTTTCCGGCATGTCCCACATTCCATATCCTCACATGTTTCACGTGTCTTGTACTGTATATTTTCAAATTAAGGAAATGTTTATATTTTAGTTATCTGGAAATATTTTCAAGGCTACTTTTAACTCAGCCATAGTGAGTGGCATTTTCAATGTTATTAATGAAAACTCATCTTGTTTTATGAATCATCTCTACTGTTTAGAATTCATAAACTGCGAGCTATCTAATTTTCCCTTGCAGTATGATGGGCAAACTTTGTGGACGAAGAAAAAAAAACAGTTTTGCATATAAGTTGACTTTCTACAAAATTTGATAGTCTTGCACAGCATTCCCATAAGCAAATTATAGAAACTAGCAAACTGTGGAACTAGTGTAGAGTGGGAAAGCAAGCAGTGAAGAAGTCATGCTGAGAGAATCTATCTGTTGTTCACAGACTGAAATATGAGTTAAGTGAAATTTCTCAAGGTCAGTATTATTTGTTGCTTTCATTAAGGATTTGAACAGTGGAATAGAGAATGCCCTTATTAAATTTTCAGGCAAAAACAAGCAAGGGCGAGAAAACTACAAGCACTTGGGAAGATTACAATGTGAAATGTTGATTGATTGGAGCAATAGTGTGTGGTGGACAGGATATAAATCAATCAGAGAAGGGGAAAAGACTTACACATGAGAATAATCAGCTGTATGATACAAGATGGGGAATGCTAGAAAAGCAGTTCTGCAGATGCCAACCTGCAACTTGTAGAAGTTAAAAAGGTAAGCCAGAAACAACAGTGACCTGGTCTTGTGCTGAAAACTAGAAGTTTTGAAAGAGGGGGCATCTTTGTGACATTGTAGAAAAGAGGTCTACAAGTGCTAAGGACTGTTCAGCTCCAAAACTGGGTAGTTATCACTAGAGATTTTTTGATATTCAGTGACAAATAAAGTAGAGGGCTCAATTACTTATTTTCTGTGGTTCCCCATAAAGCTGCTGTTTCTCTCTAAATGTTGCTCATATCATTACATATACTTTCTCCTGGACTCCTGGGTAAACACATAAAAAATGAAGTTGCAGTATATACAGTAATATATGTGAAACTAATAGGTTTTACTTATTTTAAAGATAACAGACAACACATTTGGGATGCCTTGATATTTCAGATATATCTGAAATTTTTTAGTATAAAGATGAAAAGCTGAGATAGAAACATCTGGGTCATAATATCTCTAGGGACTTGGCCCCCTTGCTGTTGCATCTGTTGATAGATATTATTATAGAATGTATCTGTATGGAACCTACAACACAGGTGAATGAGCTGAAAGGATTGCTCCATTTAGACATGCAATTTTTTTTTGTTTTGTTTTGCAACATAAAATTGCCTTATGAATATATTATATTAACTGAATGTTGCCTTCAGGCACAGACAGATGATGCTTAAGTGTTAACATCCTAGACTCTGTTAAAAAGAATTTCTGGGTTCATGAGTTATGACTGCTGGGAACAATTTTGGGTATTTGTGGGAATATTTAAAGGCTCCCCCTTCAAAAATCAGCTTTATACAATGGTTTTCTTGATCTACTGATGTTTTCTTTGGTCTTAATCCTGAAAAAGTTTAAGAATAAATTTCCTTGTTCATATAGTGAGCACAGTGAATAGTGTTGAAGTAATTTGCCCATTGTTTTCAATAAGGATAAAGTTGGACTTTGGAAGTGATTAAGTGATTCCTCAGTCATTATGTATAACGTGTATGAAATGTGCACACAGGTCACAGGCAAAATCATATCCCGTGTTCAATATTGTGAAAGGAAAATGTAGAATTCTTATACAGTTATTTTAACATTATATTTCCAATATTTAGAGAGATGTGAAAAAAGTAGTGAATCAACAGGTAGAGGTATACATAAGTATAACATTCATCCACGAAATTGTCAGGACTTTTTTGGTTCAAAAGAAACCACATTTTTTAGCCACTCTACTCCTTTCTACTTTGTTCCGCTTGTTTCAGATGTCAAGTGGACCTAACTCTAGCTGTAGGTTAAAAGAAAGGCATTGAGAATAATTTCACGTAATGACTTCATGCACTAAACACTAATGTACTTCACAGTATTAGGCAAACTTATATAAGAGGCTTCTTACAATAAAATGTGGATGTAGAGATAAGGCCCACCTTTGACCACGGCAAGAAGAGGTTGATTAACTGCTCTGGGAATAGGAAAGAAGAGCAGTCTTTTCCTATAAAAAGTGTCCAGTGTTCATGCTCTGAAGGGGAGGCATTAGAGCCCTGGCTAATTAGGAACAGGAAATAAAAGAAAGCTGGCTAAATCTGTGTTTGCACAGGAATGGGCTGCAAAATCTGTAACAAATAGAAGAAATAGATGTAGCTCTCTTTAGCTGTAAAGTTTAAGTTTGTCAGGAGATGTAAATTGGTCATGAAAAGCAATGGAAAAAAAAAAAAGGACTTATAATCAGATTCTAGAGAAGAAAATATCTGTGATTCCATTTACCTCTGGAGTAAAGACCTGAGGCTAGTCAAGGATTTTTTTTGGTAGTTGCGTTATATCTTTCTCTTCAAAACACATTTATATGCACAAAGCATGAAAGCTTTTCTTCTCTGTAACTCAGAAGTTCCTTCTGTTGAAGTACACAATGTTTTACTAGTATTACTAGCACATGTATTAGTGCAGAAATATATCAGGGATGTATGTGCTTTCTGGGCAGTTGAAGACAAGAATTTTTGATGACTACCTACTGCTGTACATAGAATTTTCTGTGCTGCCTTCTTTTATTCTCTTCTCAAATAAAACTTAAATATAGGTAAGTCACTCTGAAAGTTATGCCTTCTATTTATTTCCATGGAAATATCAGTGGATACAAAGAGCACAATAACACTATTTGATAGAACAAATTCTCAGCTGCAAAGCATTATAATTTAAGAGTCACCACCATTCCCTGTGCATCTTTACCACTGATAACAGGAGTCTACATGCTGCGCTCATAAAAATCTGTACCAGTGGAAGAGACCCACAGTTTCACAGCCAGTATAGCAGCATAATTACTAGGGAGATGTTGTCCATGCAGTACATGTATGAAGCTATGGATGATGCAAAAGGCACAGTCATCTTAGATTGTAATAGTACAAGATGGTCTATGTTATATTGGAATAAATGTTTGAGCCCTGTGGTGTGATTAGTGGCATTTTGGGAACAAGTTCTTTTTGCTGAGTTGGTTGAGTTGTTTTGACACATATATCTGCATTGCCTACTTAGTGAGTCTTGCTAATCTACCCAGAAATTTCCCATTCCATGAGTTTGATGGAGTGCTTGTTGTTTCAAAACACTTAGCTAGCTGCAGCTTAGTTCTTTAGATGGTACTGGAGATGAGAGATAGAAAAGCCAATTCCTTATCAAATGACTTGTGGTTCCTTTCAGTGGACTGTAGTTAGAACATTACTCTCCTGCAGAGCTGATTTATTTTAATGATCAGTCCTGATAGGCTGCTAAAGACTGCAGTCTGTTTGTCAGTGACACACAGCAGTTTTTCAACTCCTACAAGCTATATTCTGCACGCTGTGCATATCTATTGAAAATAATTTACTTTGGCCAGCAATAGACAATATGAAAGTAGAGCAATTGAGTGAGTCAGTAACAGATGTTTTAGAAGGGATCTAACAGCATCTAAAATGGTAACAACGAAGACTTTCTCATCGTTCCTGACATCTGAGGATGAATGCTGCCTTCACAAGTCAGCATATCAATAGGTTCCTTCATTTTCTGTGAATGCCTTGCTAATTAGTTTGTTTTTATTTAAAACTGGCAAAACATCCTAAGTGTGTGTGATGGGGAAAAAAATTAAGGCTCATGTATGTTTTACAGTCAAAAACAGTCAAAAAAGCAGACATCAGTCTGCTCTGATGATAGGAAAAGCGATTCTGTTTATTAACAGTTCTACCTCCATTCTGTTTATTGGCCTGTTTTCTCAGCTTGTCATAGCTGAGGTGAGGTCCTGAAAGTTTCTCTTCTGGACTTGTTTAGAAGATTTCTGTCTTAAGATCATAATTAGCACAAGTTATATAAAAAGGAAAACAAAAAGGAAAACACTGAGAGTGAGAGACAGTTGCAAACAAAAAACACCTGGCTGACATAAAGTGCAAAGAATCCAGTTGCTGAATGAATTATTCAATTACTTGGGCAGTAGCATTAGTAGCATTAGTAGCTGCCTTCAATGAAAATATTATGTAGCAAACACAGTACAGAACTAGCAGATGGCAAGTTTAGGGAAGGATTGCCTAGAAGTTAAGTCATTTTCATTAAAAATGATGAGTGGACCTCTGCTGAGGTTTCCTTCTGGGCGAAACACCTTTTCAAGAGTAATGCATCTCCATTAATGACTTCTGAATTTCTTCAAATATGAAGATACTTTCAAGTGCAGGTTTATTTCTCTCAGACTTGTGACCACTGAACGTAAATAATTTGATACTTGTCTGAATTGCAAACACTTATGACTGTTGTGACCACTGTTTATGAAATGCTACTTTCTGTTATCCATGAGAAATAAATAGCAAAACAACAGAGATCTACTGTTTCTCAAGATCTGAACTCTGAGGTGAATCCTAATGTTTGTACCTTTAGGTTGTGATCCTGCTATGTGCAAAGGCCTTTTCTTGTTCAAGGTCTTAAAAATTGTCTGAATATTCTCCAGTAATAACCTAAAATTCAATATTTATCACTGTGAAAGTCATTAGTGTATTTATGTAAAAATGACAGAGTGAGTACAGAGTGAGCTCATTTGATATTTCACATATTGAGTATGCATTTTGCAATGTTTACTTACTTCTAATTCATAATTCCGTATTTCAAAACCATGATCATAAGTTCTCAGGTTTGATTTAATCTGCTTATTTACTCTTTTTTTGTTTGTTTGTTTGTTTGTTGCCCAGTACCAAGATGACCCCACTTTGATTATAACCAAGCAGCACTTCCGATATGTAGAATGTCCTATTGACCTGCAGGGAGTAAACACTGCTATATTTTTACATGTTTGTTATAGTAAACATTGTTCTTAATTAACATATTCAGGATTGAGGCTGGCACAGAAAAATGAGATACAGTACTGAAGTCATGCATTTTCAGTGTCAATTTTTGCATCTGTTTTGGCATTTCAAGAGGAAAATCTCCAAGGATCTGTTAGGCATTGCAAATTAGTATAGAATCTAATTTTACAGTTTTCATTTGCTATTTTAACATCTTTTTCCATCACAAAATAGTTTTAAATGTTATTAAAATATCATATTGAAATTTTAATTATTGGAATAAAATTCGTCATTTAGAAATTGTATTTCTCTATCAGCAAAAGCTGCTGAATATGATTTTTTTTTAAAATTTTTAGATGCTTTATTTTCTTTTTAACACTCTGAGGAACATATTCTACTTCTGCAAACTTTGAAAGCATTTCTGTGCTAATCGTAATGTACTTGCAAACTATTCTGCCAGTGTGTCTCTGATTGCATCCTTTGGAAAATCTTTGCAAAGGGAAAGGACTTTGAATGGTATTCATAGCACTGACAGCAAGACATTGAATCTTTCTTTAATTTACAGCTTGAATGAAAGCACAATTTCTGACTTGTAAAAGACATTATTTATGAAATGATTTCTGTGAGTTAAGTATTATTTTTCATTATGTCGTATATACAGTATGTCTGCAGCCATTCATGTTAGGATGAAAGGGTTTTATTATCCCTTCTGAATCTTTAAATATATTTATTGAAATTTTAAATATAAAAATTCAAAAGGCATAAGATACAGTATATCTAATTTATTCTGAAA
Organism: Meleagris gallopavo; assembly: GCF_905368555.1. Classification (NCBI taxonomy): domain Eukaryota; kingdom Metazoa; phylum Chordata; class Aves; order Galliformes; family Phasianidae; genus Meleagris; species Meleagris gallopavo. The sequence goes on along the minus strand of NC_139408.1, from coordinate 37,074,004 downwards.
TACAATAACATTCCAAAGCATTCTTACCACTGAAAGGAAAAAATAACTGAGCCTAAATCAAAAGTTCTTTGTTTTATATTTTTCATAGTATTGTATATTTGTGTCACCTATGCATTCCAACATTAAAAGAGTGATTGAAAGGGTAGCTAAAGTCTTTCAAGTAATTTTAGGGCAGAAAGGAAGATAGGCAACCTGGCATGAGGACATTGTACAGGGAGAGATGTAGAACTTTTTTATTGATTGTATCTGAATTAAGAAAGGAAGAAGGGCCACAAAGTGTCAGTCTGATCAATCCATCTAGCCCAGTGTCCTCTCTTCAGTGGCCAAAAGTGACTGCCTAGAGAGGAACATAACAGTAAAGTAAATATGCTCCTCAGAAACATTCTCCTAGCATCCAGTCATTTGCCACTCCAGGACTTCATGAGACATCTGCAGTTTCTATTTATTTTTTTAATTACTCTGGAGATAGCTCTTCTGTGAACTTTGCTAATGCCTCCTGGAAAGCCTGTCAACGTATCCACTCTGCAGCATCTTGTGGCAAGCAGAACTGTGCCTAAACCGCTGGTTGTATGAGTGACAGCCTCCTTTATTTGGAAGGGTCTTTCTCTTAGCTGAAGCCAGTCTCCAGTTTTCGTGTCACCAGTTCTTTTCTTGGGAGAGCACCAATCAATCCTTATGAACTTTCTCCACAGCACTTCTGATTTTGTAGAATTCTCTCACTTGCCCCTCAGATGTTTCTTTTTCAGTCTGTAGAGTCCTAGCCTACTTAGGTTTTCTGGTGAAAATGCTGTTCCATATTCTTGATTGTCCTTGGCTGTTTTTTGAAACTTTTCCAGCTCTGCTATAACCTCTAACCCAGAATTACATGTATTATTCAAGATGAAGGAGAAATATGTATGTATAGAGCAGCATGTTCACATTCTTTATTTTGTATTTTTTTTCCTTTCCTGTGGACCCTGGTCTTTTCCTTGCTTTGTAGGCCTCTCCTGAGCTCTGAGCTGTATTTCCACTTTCATTCCTTAGTGGGAACAATGAGCTCAGAGCCCATCACTGTGTCTGACATTTAAGGCTGCTTTTATTTCCCTGCCTTTTGCATCATTTCACAGTAATGCTATTTTTGGCCATTTTATTGGCTATTCACTTGGAATAAACATCCTTTGTACCAAATGCTGAATAAAAAGTTACAAAAAGCATGATGAAACATTTGATATATAACACCCCTAAAATACATTCCATATAGCCTATGAGAGATATAAAGGTCAGCAAAAAATTCTGAGTTACAGTAGTGCTCACGGAACATGAGGTATCATTCAGATGCAGAAAAAGACATGATTTATACTCGACAGCCTCCATTCTATGAAAAATAATCCATGAAAATAATGAAGGCCTTTTCCGGAAAGTTCACTTTGAGCTCTTTTAAACAAAGTTTTAATTAAGCACTTGTAAACTGAAACTGTCTTTATTAGACAAACGGCTCCATTCTTCAATTTTGATGCCTTTTTGACAACATGCTTAACTTAAGGTTAAGTAGAGTCTTGTGTAGAGACCTAAGTCCCGCAAATCTCATATTGCTAAATGAAGCAAGTAAAATTAAATACAACATAAAATGCAAAGTCTCATAGTAAACCTTATGATACAGAACTTTCTGTGCAGTGACCTGATGATAAAAACTTCATTCCTTTCCATTGTGCTGCTTTGTTCCATATTGTAAAGTAAATACATTTCCTTTAGTTACTGTATCTTCCTGCTATGCTTAATCAGTTACCATTGTTAGTGTGCTGAGAGTAAAATAACTCAGACTATTTCCTGCCTTTTCAGCTAAATCTTGGTCTTTTTATCAGGTGAATGGCTTCTCTAGCATTTCATACTTTCCTATGAAAAAGGCACTACTGCCTCTTCTACCTCTGGCAACTTTTTCTAAAGGAAGAGGAATAACTTTTTCTTTTGATGTCCTGCAGCGGGGTGCAAATACAATGCTCTCATGATGAAATTTATTGATCCAGTCAAAACTCTGCCAGCTGAATTTTGCTGTTAAGTTGATATTGGCAGATTTTATGCTGGATCATGCATAGTCCATTCTCATGCTGCCAGCATAAAATCAATGAAATCTTAATTTTCTCCATTTAATCACAGAAAGAGAGAGGATCTTGGACACGCAACTATTTGTATCAACTGACAAAAAAGGCTTTATTCTGAATACTCTTTCTAAAACCAGTCTTTCAGGCTGGAGACTGCCTTTTATATGTTATATTAGAAACATAAGGATATATTTTGGATTCTCCATTTACTTGGAGCTCCCGGTACTTAAAAGTTAGTGTTGTGACACTTCTACACATTTTGGATCCTCTCACTAGCTAGTCTTATATTATTAACTTCAAAACATTAGTCTAGCAATATTAATTCTTTCAACCAAACATACACAATAATGGGATATTTGGACTGAATAAAAGGAATGAGTATTTTACAACAAAGGTAGTGAAGGGTATGGAATAGATTGCCCAGAGATGTGATGGATGCCCAGGTCAGTGTCAAGCTGGATGGGCTCTGAGCAATCTGATCTAGCTGTAGGTGTCTCTGTTCACTGCAGGGAGTTGGACTAGATGAGCTTTAAGGGTCCCCTCCAGCTCAAATGATTCTATGATTTTATGAAATACTTTTCAAAAGGAGCACTGGCTAATTCTTAGTGAAAACAGTGAACTAAATGTAGAACCATGAATAATATTTAGAACTTCACTCTCTCTGGAGAAATATAAATACATAAAAAAAAAAAAAAAAAAAAAAAGTAGAATAACCTACTATGATAGCAAATGCTATTTGCTCTGTTTTAACTCACTGCTTGCCCCACCACCTCCATAATCTTGGAGAAAGTAATCAAGAAAAATCTTGGAGGTAGTCTAATTGGAGTAACATATTTCAAGTTGCATTTCTGAGAAGAGGTCATATGTATATAAATTCAAATCTATCATAGTATGGTATGCGTTGCACATGCTGTTACAAAGACACACAGTCATGAGGAAAAAAAAACAACACAAAATACAACCATATTCAATGAACAATATTTGTACTGGAATTAAATGACAAGTTTTTGATATATTAGCACCATGTCCACCATCACAAGGGATCAAAGAAAGCAAGCCCAAGGAAGAATTGACAAGAATTGACACCAAAAGCATCAAAACATGACAAAAGGGTAGCAGAAAGAAGAATATTTCTCAGTTGAGCCTGGGTAAGAGAACCATGAGTAATGACCTTGCTTTCAACTCTCTCATTATGAGAACACCTCACTGCAGCAGCCTCTGACAATACTAGGTAACTGTGTGAATAATAAATCTGGTTGACGTTATAGGGAGTTGTTTTAGTTTACAGCTTTAACAGAATTGCAGCAACAAGAATAACAAACTGTTATCTGATATCTGTCCTTCTGTCTATCTATCTATCTGTCTGTCTGTCTGTCTATCTATCTATCTATCTATCTATCTATTTATTGCATCTGCGGGCTTCAATTGCTAACAAATTCATTGTCTGCATTTGATTTATGAACTGTGGAGGATAGGAAGGAAACATTCAGCTTTGTTCTCATATGGACAGTGAACAACTTTAACAAATGTACCTTTGTCGGAAGTGGTTAGTTTCTGTTCTCCGAAATCTATGTGTCTTGAAGGCAGAGACCCTAAATGGAGTTGGAGATGCTGCTATATTGTTGCTGCTCCTTGGAATAATGCCATGTGCTTATCTGTATTCAGTTCATACATTAACCCCATACGAAAATTTCCATGTACCTCAATATCTGCTTTCTTCTAATTAACAACAACGACAAAAAAAGTATTTTTTAGTTAATTTTTTACCTTCTGTTTTTTAGTTATGCTCATTATTCCTCATGAAATATTACCTGGACATCTATCTTTTCTTGAAATGAAGTTGGGATACCCATCTCATTAAACCTAGCTGTCTAAAATCTAGGCTGCTAGCAATTTTGCCAGGTAGGCAAGCATTTTAGCTGGTAGAAGAAAATGAACAGCTACATAAGGTGAGAGGTGTCAGCCTTCTCTCTATAGCCTAAAGAGTTGTTAGACCACTGAACTTATATGAAGTTTGCAAAAACTGAGAAGTCAGAAAAGCATGTTAAAAGTGGTTTGAAATGTGAAACTTTTAAAATGATAAAAATAAAATTAAAGCCACAACTTATCTGGGACCATTTCCTCTAAAAGATACAGCTTCATAGTCCATTACCAGACAACATGAGTTTATGAGAAAATAGACATGGAGGCTGAAATTTTAGAATTTTAGTATAATTAATTTGAAAATTAATTTTGTCTCTTTGTAATTTGGTCTTTTCTGAATACAGCTGTTTAATCTCATCCTGCTTTAGTAATCTCTGTTACTGTTGTGATGGCTCTATTTTATCTTGATGCCGTGAAACGATAAAGGAGATCATAATGGATTGACTGATACATCAGATAAGCAGTCTGGGAAAAAATGTGTGACGGATCCTAGAAAGTACAAACATGAAAACATCCCTAAGTACTATGAGTTGTTCTGTGTAGGAAGTCACAGAAGGAGGTTGCAGTGGTTCTAGCTGTAACTTGTTCTTTTTATAGACAAATGTTAAAACAAACCTAGGGAACATACAATAATATTGTTATGACATAATACTGTGCAAAAGGCCGACCCTTTTCAATCTGTGGATCTGTTGTTAAATTCATAACTGCATTCAATAGTAAGATTAGCTTGACCACACAGTGGTGACCTAAGTGATTTCTTGCCCATCATGAAAGTTCAAACTATCTTGCCAGGGATACTTTGAGCACAAACAGTTATGAAATAATCTCCTTCTCTTATGGAAATACTAAGCACAGTAAACCTGTTCAAGTGAATCTAGACCTCAAGTTTTAACTTAATCGCTCTTAATTTGTTTGAATTACCGTCAAGATAAACATAATGTTCAAGAAATTAGTCTCTTAATAACATAATTATTCTGTAAATGGAATCTAGCAAATTATCACAGTGCAGTTTTGGTATTCATATGTATACATTTCTGTTTTAAACAGTTGGTTCTCACTAGAAGCCTTCCATAAATTTTAAAACTAGAGCAAAGTTTTATAGCGAAGTTATAAATCAGTGAAGAAACAAGACAATATTACCATAGCTGCAGTATTTACTGCAATGTGAATGGCATTACAACCACTGTGAATCTGAATGTTTTTTAAGATTGAAAATCTAGATCCATTTTAAGTGTGATTTTAAGTTTCCTTAGCAAGAAGCAGGAAAAAAAGCAGCTCTGAAATAATTTTGAACATTTTCCCTTGCATTATACATATACACTAGATTAGTCCTGTTATTTAATTAAAAATGGGACAAAATATGTCCAATCTGATATTGCTTCTTGTTCAGGAAGTTTCTGAAAGCCACAGGAAGATAGGCAACTCCCTTGGACTCAGTAGCACTATATGTGCACTATTTTGTAGCACACACGCATGTCTTCCTGAACAGGAGTTGTATATATCTGTATCTAGTGGGGAAACATGAATGCCATCTAGATGCAAAGTAAACTCTTTATGGGCCAGAGTGATAGACTGAATTCAGCAATATTTCATAGGGTATTAACAGAAACCCCAATCTGTAAACCAGAGGGCCTGGTCCTCAGGCATAAAGAGAAGATGCTGGAAGCACATAGAAAATTTTTGTCTCAGCATGAGGCAGAGCAGGCACTATCATTTTATCCAGAAGCATGGGTGGAGAATAGGAATATATGGCTATCAGCATTCTCTGGGAAGTGGCAGGCACAAATCCTAGTCTCTCCTACAAGTAAGTGAACTGAAACACATCTGCTTGAGAATAACCTCACCCTAGCATAGGCTGGGTAGAAGAGACCACTCATCTTTCTACCTCTCCTTATGTGGGGCATTTATAAACAACAAATTTTGGTGATGTGTATTTCTAGGCACTGACAAGATAAAGAACCTAAAATCTACCATCCTGTTAGGGATGGGCACCTGTTTCACTCCTGACTCCCTTATGCTTGGGGGACAAAAATTTACTTTTTCATTGGTGAAATGAGTTTGATTTTGTTTATCCATAATTATCCATAATTAGATGTTTTAAACATATGACAATGAGGCAAAATCTTAAACATTGAGTGAAATTTCAGACCCCTTCAAAAATTCCAGTCACACAATTTGCAAAAATAGAGGACAGTGCACAATGGATAGGCATTAGGCAGAAACAATACAAGTAATTTCATAGCTAGGCCAGTTATGATAAGGAACTGTGGAAAATGCAGTTGAAAATATTTTCTAACTTGAGATCTTTACTCTCAGTCTGCAGGTTGACTCTTGGTTGTGATGGGTTTTTGAGCAGTGGGTGGTTTCCTTTTGAGAAGTGGAATGCTGCCAGCTTCATTCTCTTAAACGTTTAGCAAATGATGGCTTTAAGTAGCTATCAGCCATAGGCTTGAAGCAAACAAGTGCTGCAGAAGGAACTAGAATCTTCTGACAGATTTAACATTGCATTTTAAATCTCAGACACCACCACCAATCTATAAGAAACCTGAATTCATTGGTAGTATTATAAATGCAATTGCTGCTTTTTTTTCATATGTTAGTGGCCACCATTTCTCACATCTTGGTGCTTCAGAGGGAAACTTAACATTTCAGTCTCCTGACAGTGTGTTGTAAGACACAATTTGCCTGTCTTGCATATGTTTCATTCTGCCTCTTTGTAGCATATTTTACAGTGTGAAATGCTACACTTCATATGTAAAGGATAAATGATATTTTGCCTTGAGTAGATTTGTTGAAGTAGATTTTTTCTGTGATTCAGCTATGCCATCTGTTCAAGTATTTTTAGGAGGGACTCAAGGATGTTAACCTCTGATTCTAGAACTAAACGTCTGTTAACATTAAATGTTCAAAATTCTAATGGGAAACTAGCTTTGCAGTGTCTTTAAGGATTTGTGAAGTGTAATGACGGAAGCAGAAAGTGAGATATACTCCGTTTGGGTTTCCTTAGCTAACAGCAGTGACCTTCTGTCATTGTGTACACATTACCCACTGCATCTACTGTGAGATTCTTTTCTGTGCATACTAGTAGCTTAGTACTTAGGGTCGTTGAAAATATTGTGTAGTGGATAAATTATCTGAGTGACCTTCATAAATAAGCTGCATTCAGTCTAGGATAAATGTGAATAATTTTGCAGAATGCTTGCATTTGAAGGCTTAGTTTTGCCAATCTTTCCTACTCTGTCCAGGTCTCAAATCTTCCTATATGCTTCAGTTTTTTTATGAGATCTGCATGGACTGAGCCATATGCTTATGAATAACAAAAGGATCAGTTTTGGTTATTGTGAAGAATAGTGTATCATTTGAAATACTGGACTGTTCTAAAGTTGTTACTCATGATATATACCAAAATGATACTGTCTTCTTCCAAATTCAGTAAACATAACATTCTGTTATTCTAATAAAAATAATGATATATGCTATGTTGAATTTCATGGGCATAATTCAAGCACTCAGCTGCATAATGTGGCTATTTAATTAATATATTATTTTCTGCATGCTGCTGTATGATTAACTGTCCCTGCTGAGATGTGTACCATAGGTACAATTGAAATGGATGAGCCTAATGAACAAGGATATTTGCATTTCATTACTATGTTGTGTAATTTAACTCATAAATTTTTATGGAATTATTTTCTGCAGATGATCATAACATTTTGTTGATTCAAAACACAAGCAAAATCATTCATGTTCTTTTCTAACACAAAAAAGCTTCAGATTTCCTGCAAAATTCAGCTTTTTATACCAAAATTCTTTCAAGGTACTTTTGCTGATGAAGTCTGGCCCTAGCCTACTGTAGCTGAAGTGGAAGGCAAGATTCTTGTCAATGTTCTCTCATCTCTCTAATCTCTAATGACTTGCTAGAAGGAGATAAGGGGAATTAAATTCTCAAAGCAACTATTAGGTTGATGGAAAAGCTCCCTGGAAGATTAATTATTTCTTGCATAGAAAATGATCTAGACATGTGTTGGATATAAATGCAGAGTTAGCGGAATTTTCAGTTCTGCTGCTTGCAATTATGCATGGGATGTGCTGAGCTGTAGGACATAAATTCTGAATTTAGAAACAGTCCTTTCTGAAATGAGGTCAGAAATGAGGAAGAGGTTCTGGAGCAAATCAGCTTAGTGCCCAGACCAGTTTACACATGGGTAGGGTCTGCAGACAAGTGCACACTTTGTAGCAGATCAAGAAAAATCATTAAATTACCAAAATGATTCATCAAATTTTCTCCGGTATGAGTGTATGAAGTTCACTTTTGTCTTTTGCTAAAATGATTACACTTGCTTTGACATGAGTTTTCCATTCAGTAAATCTTTCCCCAGGGCCAGCTTTATGTTAGGAAGTCTATGTGGGGACTAAGAAAGCAGCATAAATAGAGCATCATGGGGAGAAGAGAACTGACTGCTAATTTCTTCTGTTGACATATTGTTTAGTGGAAGAAGGGAAAAAACTAGGGGTTACACTACCAGTTCCCACTACCTGTGAAGTCATCTCTCCAGATTCCTTCATGGTGCATTTCTGAGGCACTGTGATATTCTTAGCATTTGTCTGCATTGCAGAGCTAAAATGAATAAAATCTTTATTGTTTAGCAGGTATGTTCGAGTTGTACCTAACTCATTTTCTCCCCAAGCCAAAATGCCTAATTGAAGCAAAGCAAGCCAATGCGGTGGGAAATGGCCTATAGATAACTCCGCACCTACCATTACTTGCGCTTGTATCTTAATATCATTTTCTTTTCTAACTCAATTTAGACTAATTTGTGTGGAGTGGATGTGAACATACATAATTCAAACCAATCCAGTAGTGACAATTCATTACAAGAGAGTAGTAGGAGAGCTCCCATATAATGTAAAATCTCTTAATATGAAGATATAAATGCTGAGTTTAAGGGCAAAAGAAACATTATCATAATTTTTTTTTTTTTTTTTTTGAGTCCCATGCACTAATTCTTAGATCAAACTCCACATCCTTTGAGAGAAGTAGGGCATATGTATATTTCAGTAAGCTTCTAAGGGGAACAGAAACTTTTACTCCCCGTTATCCTTTCCAGTTATTGTTCTTACCACGGAATGACATTCACACTTCAAGAAGATATCAGAGCAAAATAATTTCTCAAAATAATTGAAATCGTTTTAAGATTTTTCATATTGAAGCACAAGTAAGATTTTTTTCACTTTATCTTTCTATAACTGGGAGGGAGATATAAACGTACAGGAAAATGTAATCTTTTCCTTTTTCCTGGTGACTCTTACATCTAACCTCCAAAGGTGATTAAGAGGAAACATTCTGAAATTAAAGAGGTTTCACATTTTCCATTTTTTGTTCCAAATATTTGAACTTTGAATTTATTCTTTCTGAACATAAAGTCTTAGCTGTTGTAGATGATTGAAAGCAGTAGCAGAACTGTCCTTTTTGTAGATGCACTAAGGCTTGTAAAATTTTCAAACTGCATTCAGCTGTCAGGAAGAAGTAACAACACTGACATGAGATCTCATTTTAACATGAATTTTGATTGACGGAGATGTTTGTTGTGCTTAACTCATGTCATATCTGTGTACAACAAGCCTTTTGACTGACTTTATTATGTTGGTTGGACTGTGCTGTATCTCAGAGGAATGCATAAAAGACAGAAAAGATTGAAGGATCATTTGGGGGATACAGACTCTTGCATTTCAAAGGAGTGACCACTTAAAAAAAAACTGGAAAGCAGAGCCAGTGCCTGTAAGCACTGAATCTAAAGTAACTTCTCACTCGTTTGTAGATCTACATCCTGTGACTGTGTCATGGTTTTTAAGTGTTTTCTATATTAGCAATCTTAGATGCTTCACTATTTTTAAAACCTAAACTCACCCTTCCTAAACATCAAAAACTGAAAAGCAAGTACATAGCAAGTATTATCCCTCCTGAGCTATATAACATCGTCAGTACCATGAAACTTCAGTTGCATGCTAGTGAAAAGGATCTGCACGAGCATTAGAAGATTTGTATCCTAGTGGAATTCCTTTCCTCAAATACCAGAAAAGAGATTACTCATTTCTTTTACAATGTTCTGACCTTTATGCCTAACACTTGCTCTGGCTTCCTCTCCCACAAGAAGCCAGTCATAATTGTCTTCTGCATTGCTGGCCTTTACATTCCCCCCATTGTCTTTTTAAAATGTGCTCATTTCCTCTGTTCTGAAGGCCCCCAGTAACAAGATGTAACTTGTTCACAGGAAAAGAGGGTGCTTGGTTCTAACCACTGCTCCAGAAGTACCATCTCACGTAATAAAGCAGCTCTCATCTTAAAGTATTTCTATAGTCAGTAGTATAGAGTTCTGGGGGATCTACACCTCAGAAGAAAGATTTCTTCTAACTGTACTGGTAGGTGTGATGAGGAGATAGAAATCAACATTGGTGTAACTCCTTAGAGAAGTTGTATTCAAAATGTTCTAATGTCCCCCTAAACCTCTCTGAACTAAGACTGAAATCACCACACTGCCCTTGTTTCAGTGTTCCTTTCACTTTGCAGTTCAGCTGTGCACGTGTTTTACTTATTTGGAAATGCCATCCATGGAAATGTTAACTTCAAAAGAGCACTGTATATTTATGCTTTCTAGTTAATTATGGCATTTGTATGATGTATTATAAGATAATTACTTAGTTTGTGATCTAAATTATTTCTGTAGACTAGATAAATAGCAAAAAAAAACTTGCTTGTGTTTCTTGAGGAACTCCTGTGCCTGTTTTAATTGCTTCCCCTCATTTTTAATTGCATTTCTTTTCTGGATCTTTATGGCAGTTATATATTCATATTGTTTCCCTATATCTAATTTTTCCTTAGCACAATAAAAATGTTTATCTTTGAAGAAGTCACTTAATGATACTAAAGCGTACTGCTTGTCACATGCCCAGCAGTCACACAGTTTGAATGTATGTCTGCGTTTTGCAGATGTTGATTTACAGTCCATATCTTGGAGATCTTACTTTGAGAGAGTGTGATATCATATCCACTGACTGTCAATACCAATGGGACTATTTAGTTCAAAGTTCAAAGTGTGGTGAAGAGTTTTACAGAAAGTTGCATTTTTTTTAGTGGGATACTTTCAATTTTTCTCATATGCTTGCGACTGGCAGAGAAGTAGGGCATTCTTTGTTTTTTTTCATAATGCTTCAAGATCAGCTTGATTTTCTAACTTTAGTCTAATTGTCTCAAGTGTTGATATTTTCTATTCTCTCCCTACTGCCCTTTATGCTGGGTTAGTGAGTGTACTGCTAAGTGCTATGAAGATAAACTGTGAAGAATTTTCCCTGCTTTTGCCTGAAATTCTGCAAAAGTGGGAACAACACATCCTAGCCATATATTTGGAGGGCAAAGGAGCAAAGAGCTTCTCAAAAAGCAAGTGATATAATCCAACTTTGTTGTAAACTCATTTCGTTTTTAAAATCTTTTGCTTTTGTATAAAATATATTCCTTGCTGTTACATATTGCAGAGCGCCTTTCATATTTGATATGACATGTTAGATGTAATTATATACCTATTCCTATTTGGCTATAATTTTTTTTATGTCCTACTTGACCTTTAGAAAGACTAGCATAGAGGGAATTGTATAAGAAATCAAGGATCCATTAGCTGTCACCACTAAATAAAAAATACTTTCTGAAAGCATGCAAGAGGTTCGTTATATATGTTTAGGTTTTACAAGGTTGTGATGCCTCCTTGATAGTATAGAAATGGTGTTTAGAAGAGGTTCAGAGATGCTCTCTTTTCTCACAGTAAAATTTTTTAAGAGTGAAGTATGCCAGGATAATTTAACCTAGTAATAGGGATAGGTAGAGATATTTTACAAAATTTTGGCAGTTTGTATACACCATCAAAGTGGATTTGGGAGATTAGTAGAAGAAAAAAGAAATGAGGCAGTGGATTTTCGTATCACTGTCATGGAAATCCACGCAGCAAGTATCTTTACCATCAGTAGAAGACCTGCAACTGGAACTAAATGAAGCAAGGAAGAAATTTGTATATTGTTTTATTTGCAAAGCAAATGGATAAAAACATGCAATACTCTTTACTGTATTTTATAAGCATTCTGAAAAAAAAGCAAATGCAATGTATCCAGGGTAATACAGGTGAGAAGGCCAACAGACTGAGAAAAACCCATGTAGACAATTGCTGACAGGCAGGATTTAGCAGCAAGAACTCCAAGAGGACAAAACCACAAATGCTTTTATATACTGTGTCTTAGTCATCAACCTTCATGCTTTTTTACTTTAATTCTGGCTTTTATAGTGTTCATACATTATTGGTTTTTATTCTAATGCTGTTTTGTTCAATTACAATATCAATGTGCATCAACAAAGAAAATAATGACTTGCTATTAATTGAAAAAAAAGATTTTCCTCTTTCATGAAACACAAAGGAGAAAAGTGATCCACAGATCCTCATGTATATATTCCAGGACATTCAGTGTGAAACTAAACTCTGTGATCATCAGAACAACAGATGACAATCAGGGAAGAGAAAGGCCGAAAAGAATCTACATACACAAAAAAGAACTCTCTTAAAAGAAAAGGAACATACTTTTAATGATTGAGCTTCCAATATCAATTTTTATCTCCAAATCTGTCTTAGTTTCAGCTGTTTTCTTCAGAGTGTGTGGTACAATGCTATGTTTTGGTTCTTGGAAAAAAGTTGGTAACACAATGATGTTTACAGTTGCTGCTAAGCAGTGTTGTATAAAGCCAAAGCAATTTACAGCAAAGGATCCAAGGAGCTGGGAGTGAATAGAATTAGGACAGCTGTTCTAAACTGGCCAAAGGGATATTCCATACTGTATGACATGAAAAGCACAAGAGAGACTCAAGAGCTAAGTTCTTCAAAGACATTTTTAGGTGTCTGGGGAGGATATAGATGCTAAACAGATGGGAGTGTTTACTCACAGCCCCAGTTTTGAAGTGTAATCTCTAGCAGGGGCTGAATTGCTGATATTTTTTCCCTTGCTCTTTGCTTTCCCTGTTTGCTAGCAGTATGTCTTCCCAATGCTCAGAATGTTGTGTCTTTGGCTTGTTTCGATGAGGCATCAGTTCATCTGCTTGAACACTGAGTTATACGATTTTGCTTCTCACTGAGGGTCTGGGCGCTGGAAGCCTGAGTGCTGCAGCCCTGGTAGAATTCCCTGGGTGGGTTGTGAGTCTGGCAGGATTGCTCAAAGATCTCCAAGGTCAGTAAGAAGTAATCCTTCGCTAAGACATCCTTGCAAAGGCAGAGGTGGAGTCATATGTGGAAGAGTGAACCTCTGTCCTAATAGCGAGGGGCCTGAATCTTTTATAAGACTGACTTGAGCCGTATTATGCAAGAAGTTATTCTAGTGGACACAAACCCTATCAACTCTTAAGGTAACACAAAGGTGAACTATTTTTCTACCATTTTCAATACCATGATGGTATTCAATCAATAACACCCAACAAGTATGTTTAACATGCTTGTCTATATAATGCACTATTCACTGTAACTTTTCATAAGAAAATGGTCATTTGTGGAACTGAACTGTAGTATTTTTCTTGTTAAGTGTGATTTTCATATTGCAATGTCCTCAGATCCATAAAAGGAATACAAATATATTGTGTGCGGAGACAGCTTAAATGAACTTACTTAAAAGATAAGCTTTTAATTAGGCATTAGGAAAAAAAAAAATGTTATAGGTGAGAATTTTGATTCTTGGATAAAAGACTATTGTCTCCTTAGCAATGAGGACATTAAACACTCCTTTGAGATTTTGCTTCCAATAAGTAGGCCTGAGAAGCAAAATCACATTAAGCAAGGGCTAGAACAGCTGGGTATTAAATACTGCTATGTAGATGGATCTGAATTTTCTTCTACAAAAGCTTGACTTCCAAGGGAAATTAAGTTAACGGGATGGCATCATCTCTGTCCCAGTATTTGTCAATTTGTCATTCTCTATCTCCTTCAAAAATATTTGAATCTGCCAGCCACGTTCTCCAAACTTAACAGAGATATAGATGTCTCAGCAATTCCTCCTAGCTTCAGGAAAATAGATAACTGAGAAGAAGAGTCAAATTGGCATCCCACTGGTGGAAACCTCACAGTGAGCTCAACTATATTATTAGACACTAAAGAATCCTATTTACCCTATGACAAATAATTAAAAATATACCTATCATTAGCCTTGAGCTGTTTAATTCTAGAATGATAGAACATGCAGAAAACTCTAGGCTGAAAACTTTGAGAAGAAGGAATGATGAGCTTGCATTGAGCTACTGAACAAAGTACCTTAAAGTTGGCTGCCATATATATACTTTGTGCTGCAGTGTTCACATTGTCTTCAAACTCTTAAAAATAAGTGCATGAAACATAGACTAGGAACCTAATTTTCTAAGATGCACAAAATAGAATCTATTGCAGTATACACATATTTAGAACCATGCTTAAATTGTCTGCCTCTGTTTTACTTCTATAATACCACATCTTTGCCAACATTAGCATTGACAAAAAATTAAAAGAAGAACGAATTTTGTGGACTGTTAAAGCAAAAGTGATTAATTGCTCACTTGTTTGTGTGGTGGCTGGTTTGTCTATGCAGTTATGGCAATCCTGTGGGAAAATATTAGTGAGAATGTTCCTGTTGTTGTTTGAGAGCTGATCAAAGCTCTCCATGTTCCTGACTTACTTAATGAACAATGGACTGATGGAAGTATGTAGATAGGGACTCTAAATAATGTGTCTTGGTAAAAATGTAGAGGAAGCAGAGCAAGACGAAAATAGCCTCTAATCCTAGAGGGATGTTGGATGCAATTATGTGGAGTGCATTAAATCGCTGTCTTATAACTTTGTTCTTCAAGGAAATGAAATGTTAAAGGAAAATGCATAGTAAAGGCTCCTCAAGCTTGAAAAGATATTGCAGGGTTTCTTGAGTCTTTCAGCTATTTTCAGTGGTGATCACATTTCATTTTATTTACTATTGAAGATTACAACAGAGTATCACTTTACTGCCTGAAAGGAGTTACAGTTCACATAATGTTTTTGGCCTGGAGTTCGTATTGCAGTTCCCTTGTGCTGATTATAAAAACCCCACAAGTAAAGTTTCCACTAACTTTTTAAGAAATTGAGGTACCATCTATTCAGTGAAGCCTTTACAGGAATGTGCTTTGCACAGAAGTTGTGAGAGTGTCTGTATCTTCTAGCAGCTCCAAGAGATTCTGTTGATCTCAGCAAGAATGGGAAGACTTTTTGTGTACCTGTTGTTGCAGTCTCCTCAGAGGTATATTGTGGAATCCAGCCCCTGATGTACCATTTCAAGAGGATTACTTCCATCTCAGCTGTCTCTCATATGAAAAGGGATGCCTTGCTCAGCGAGATAAGGGAAGGGCATTGTGCTTTGACACAGCATCAAACAATCTGCCTTAAAGATGATTTAATAGGAAACTCAGTGGTCTAGCCCAAAACATCTAATCTGCTCTGTGCTTGGGATCATTAATCAGCATCTAAAGTTCACTGTTTTCACATCACATGTTTTTGGCATGGGTTTTTATCTCCAGGAAATAACAGTAGAAACTATTCTCCTATTTCCTCCAGCCTCAAGCTTATAAAATTTGGACTCAGAAAAACAAGAAGGGAGGATAACATACAAGTCCCAACATATGAAATGAAATAGGAAAACAACGACTTCATTTTTCTGTTCCAAACTTCATCTCATCTGGGTTTGCTGAGAAAGCTGAGGTTAGTAAACCAAGAGCTGAGTAGCCAAGAAAGACAAATGAATGCAGTAACTTTGGTCCATCTTTACCTGCTATTCCTCTTCTGATTGCATTTTCCAGACTTTTTGTTCATCAGCTTCCTGGGCTGCTCTCCTGAGTGTGAGAGGTCCTTGTAAACATTATCCATAAACTTTCTATTACAGTCTTCGTACAACAGTTTACACAGACAAGCTGCCTGTGTGCTGAACTTCAGAACATTTTTATCAAAAGTGTTTTTTCATTCTTTCCTTGTCCCTTGGTCTACTTGAATATATATCTGCTTTCTTTCATTTTAGATTTTGGGGTCAGAAGCCACTTTTTTCATTCCATGTTTGTTCTTGAACCTTTTTGAGACTGTGGGACTATGTACAAATGAATGAGGATTCATTCAGGTGTGCTACTTCAGGTTGTAAATCGTTTGGAATTTGAACAGCACAATTAATTATAGTGTCATTCTATTGTAACTAGCATTTCTAGATGAGAATAAATCATGTGCCATGTTTCCATGTCAAGCTCTATCTATGTTTAGAAGGGGAGGAAATGGTACTGAAGAAGACAGAGAGATACATTCTATAATAAAAACTGCACTGTTCCATTGACTGTACCGTAATATCATTTGCAAGCCCATGCTGTCATCCAGGCTCCTTTCTGCAAGGTATTCAGTCCCATAAGAGAAGCAGGAGGTCAATGGGACAGTGTCTGAAACCAGTGTTCTTTTGTTTAGCGTTCAGAGCAAAAGTTTCCTGTGCTATCAACATTTTGGAGGAGCAAGGAAAAGGAAAATCTACACTGTAGTGTTGCTGCCATATGTAAAGGCTTTATAACTTGCATAATTTTAGAGAAAAAAACAAACAAACATGAAAGTACTGTTTGGATAGGTAAAAACCACTTACACTTGTTTGTTTTCTGAATTGGATTGAAAATCTACCTCATGAAACTCTATGGAACTAAAATCCCCCATTTTTGGCATCAGAAAACTTGATTTCCTGATAAGCAAGAATACAGGCAGCCTGCAGTATGCCTCATCCAGAACCATTAAAAATGGTGATCCATGACAGAGCACAGAACAATTGGATAGACTTTTCTGTATCCAATTCCTTGCCAACTTCTATGGTTGATTTTTTATATGAGTAATTCCGTACATTTCTGGAAATTAGGCTTATGAAAATTATGCCTTTAATTTACTGTGCTCTTAAGAGTGTTTTTCAGCTTTCTATTATTGTTATACCATTGTTTCTAGCTGCAACCACCTTAAATTTATTGCATTTTCCTAATTTCTGTGAAGATAATGCAGCCTAAGCCTGGAGGAGTGTTCTTCTCCACCCCTTTCCATCTACTTATTTCCTCATATGCTGGAACTACGCAGTAAAGGTGACATTAGTCATACACAGGAGGAACTTGTTATGCTGCAAATACGAAGCATTGATCCAGTCCCCTTTCTACTGCAGGTTATTACTATTCCTTTGCTACCTCTCCCTCAATGGCAACACAAATGTTTCTTCCAAAGCAATTATTTTCTGTGATTTGTTCACTGCTGCAAATTGCTGGGTTGTTCAGGAAAGTCCAGGCTTCTCTATTGGTCGCAATAGCTGTGGCTACAAGAAAATGGCAAGTGCTAATAAACCTAGCTGTAGGTCTTTCTTTACTCCAGAATTGCAGGCAGCCAGCTCATTTCAGAAGTAGTTCAGAAATAAAATTGCAAGGCAGATATTCATTATCACAGATTCACAGAATCACTGAATTGCTGAGATTAGAAGGGTCCTCCAGAGTTCGTTCAGGCCAACTCCATTGCTCAAAGCAGTATCAGCTGGAGCAGATGGCTCATGGAAGTGCCTAGTCAGGTTTTCAGTGTCTCTCAATAAAGGAGACTCCATAATACTTTTCAGTAACCTGTTCCAGATGGAATACTCAAGAGCAAAATATACTTTTTCTTATGTTTCAGTAGAATTTTTCATATTTCTGTTTGTACCCATTGCATCTTGTCAGTTCACTGAGAACCACTGAGAAGAGTCTGGGTCTACCTTCTTTACTCCTCCTTTAAGTTATTTATACACATTGATAAAATCCTGTCTGTGCTTTCTCTTCTTCAGGCAGAGCAGTTTCAGCTCTGTCAGCATTTTCTCACACATAATACAGTCCCTTAATCACCCTAGTATGCCTTTGCTGGACTTCAGTTTTTTCCATGTCTCTCATGTACTGGGAGTCCAAAACTCCAAGTATGATCTCATTGGTTCAGATTAGAGGAAAATGATCATCTCCCTTTACTTGTCTGCTGGAAGTTTCTTTAAATACAAACTATTAAAATGAGACTAAGAAGAATAAATTATATCTAATTTTCTTATTTTCTGTAAATACTTACACTATTTTTTGTCCCATTTGGAAAGCCTTTGAAACTCAGAAATCCAGTGTAGAACAATCTGGGTTATTATGGTAGGGCTTATAATTGTAATCTCTGAAACAACAGACCTTTTATAATGAAATCAATACACAGTGACATGAATTGTTAATACTTTGTTCTGTGTGCTGCATGAGAAGATGGAAGGTTTATTTTGTCACAACTAATTATGAAGGAATGCTATGACCAAAATAATTATTTTTTGGTGCTGGAACCAAATGATTTCTATGATAAATTCTGCCGTGAACTTTCAAAAAAATCAATGAACATTTTTTTCCATAATTGGAAAACACCTGTTAGATGGCTCATTTCAGTGGTTTTAGAATGTATCAAACCTACTTAGTAAAGTGCTCATTATCTTAATAGCTGAGCACGAGAACTTCACTAATACGAGATTTCTGTTGATGGCTCTATCTTATTCTTGTAAGTCACTGTTCTACAGATACAATTAATTCAGCTGTACTGACCTTACTAAACAGTATCCAGCCTCTTCTTTTGAAATTCAACTTTAGAGTTAATATACGTTTGTCAGGCAGTGGTCTTTCATGTTAGAAGTGCTGGAACTATTGTGTGTCTGAAGTCATCTGAGCAAAAAAAACCAACAAAATGATAAAACAAACTGCCAAAAACTATGCATGTGAATGGTGTTAGGTTTACTGTATATGCTCAGATCCAATAGCTTTTTTTTTAAAAGGGCCAACATAGCTTCCTGTACATGTCACAAAAAATTGTTACATAAGTATATTTTCTGATTCTAGTGGTATAGCAAATGTCCAAAGCCATTTGGGCTGTATGCAGCCCAATGTTGTTAAAGTAAACTCTGTTATACTCTGGGAAGATTTTGCAAATTTGCACTGCCCTCATAGAATGGTTATGCTATGTGTTCCCTTCAGATTTTTTGGCTCTGTGTAGTTCAAAGGTATTTCCTCTGCTTTTCTGCAACTTGTGCATTATCTTCTGGTTCTGATTATCAGATATCTCATGTCTTTTGTTGTTATGTCAGTAATAAAAGTGGTCTCAACAACCAGCCATTTCCCCATGTCAAGATTTAAGGATAACACTTTCCAGGAGTAAAGCTTCTCTCATAACAGTCTCCACACTTTATTTTGCTTTCACTATGGGAAGACTGTATTTTATTGCTCTTCCTTCGTTGTCAGTGGGTGATGATGGTCTAAGACAAAATCCCAACAGAAAAATACACCTTTATGCAGAGAGGACAGCAATAGCATAGTATCATAGAATGGCTTAGGTTGGAGGGGACCTTAAATATCACCTTGCTCCAACTCTCCTGACAAGGGCAGGGTTGCCAGCCACTAGACCAAGCTATACAGGCTATGAACGCCTCCAGGGATGGGGCATCCACAACCTTTCTGAGCAACCTAGTCCAGCACATCACCACCCTCTGAATAAAAAAATTATTCCCAACAGATGTTAGGAAGACCTAACCTAGATTTCCCCTCTTTTAATTAAAAGCCATCACCCTTTGTCCTGTCACTATCAGACCATGTTAAAAAAGTCGGTCCTCCACCTGCTTGTAAGCTCCCTTCAAGTATTGGAAGTCCACAACAAAATGTCCCCAGAACCTTCTCTTTTCCAGGCTGAACAAGGCCAACCCCCTCAACCTATCTTTATAGAAGTGGTGCTCCAGCCCTTTGATCATCTTCATGGCCTCCTCTAGACTTGCTCCAAGAGCTCTACGTTCTTCCTGTACTGGGGTTCCCAGGCCTAGATACAGTACATCAGATGAGGCCTCACAAGGGCAGAATAGAGAGTGACAGTCACCTCCCTCTCTCTGCTGCCACCCTTCTTTTGATGCAGCCCAGGATACCATTGGCTTTCCAGACTGCAAGAGCACTGTTGGGTCATGTCCAGCTTTTTGTCCATCAGGACTTCATAGCCCTTTTCTGCAGGGCTGAATGAATACAATGAATTCTTCTCCTAGTCTGTACTAATTTCCAGGATTGCCTTGATCCAAGTGCAACACTTCACACTTGGCTTTGTTGAACCTCATTAGATTTTCATCTGTCCACTTTCTGAACGTGTTCAGCTCCCTCTGAATGGCATCCCTCCTCTCTGTTCTGTCAGCTGCTACACTCAGCTTACCATCATCAGCAAACTTGCTGAGGGTACACTCAGTTCCACAGTCTATGTTGATAAAGATGTTGAAGAGCACTCATCCCATTATGGGCTCCTGGGGGACACAGCTTGTAATCCATCTTCACCTGGGCATAGAACCGTTGACAACAACCTTCTGGCTACGACTATCCAACCAATTATTTATCCAACAAACAATGCAGCCTTCAAATTTGTATTTCTCCAATTTAGAGATAAGGATGTCGTATTGAACCATGTCAGAGGCCTTGCACAAGTCCAGGTAGATGACACCAATTGCCCTTTCTTTGTCCACCAGTGTCATCACTACACATGACTGAATTTTTATATGACAATAGGAATCAAAGCTCGTAGTGTTTTTGGCATTTAAAGAAACATATTTTCAGCATACTAAAAATAGCATTACTTTATTAAATATGAATGATTGTATCTGATGAAAGCATCCTAATTTTTCTCACCTGCAAATAGGTTGCAAACTGATCAATATTGTTCTGATTTTTTTTTAACTAAATCCTTGTCTAATAGAACGGATAAGCAATTTTCAGCCTGTACTCACCCAAGTGTTATTTGTTTCACTTGTGAACTGATTGTGCAATGTGAGTGGTTATTCAAATCCCACAGCCTCTTTTTCTCTTTGTCTCTTTTTCTTTTTTCTCTGTTGTCTGATGATAACAGATATCTGTTTAAAACAAACTAAAGAAATGTGTAAAATTGAAAAGAACTCAATGAATAACTCAGGTTTTTTTTCTCACACATATGGGTAAGCATTCCTGGACAGCCTAAACATGGCTCTGTATGAGCAATTTGGAATCTATTAAATTGAAAAAAATGTGTTTGCAGTAATTAATCACATTAAGTAACATAACTTACATATTTGGTCTATTTGGCCATCTGTTTCTGCAGCAAATAGTAATACCTATGAAAGAATCATTCTAAAAGTTCTACTTTTAATTTTGTTACAGTAATTGACAACAGTTTCACACACTAATAAGATGGCATCTGATCAAGTTAACTAATTTTAAGTAGTCACAGACAGCTGAATTATGTGTACTTGCATTAACCTTTTGTTTCACTGCTTTAAACCCATCTTAATTGCCAAAGTAAATGGACAGCTCAGATCACCTCTCTTTTCCTCAGTTCTCCTAGAGATACTCCATTCATCAGGGCATCATTAAATGCAATGCATGAAGTGACATGGAACTGAGAGCATGTTTCACAACTTTTTTTGTGAGTTTTTCCAGAGGAATGAAATTGTCACTTTACTACAGAGTTAAATTTCTTCTTTCTTGTTTCACTTCAGTGCCAGGAATCCTAATCTACTTTGTATGTAGTGGCCTCACTTCAGAAGGCAGGATGCAGAGAGCTTCATTTTTCAGCCTATTTTATGGAGAGAGGATGAACAACTTCCTGGGAGGCTGAAGATGTACTTTCAAATCTTTTCAAGCTGAAGAAGGAATTGAGCTAAAGTCTCCCACTCCTTGATGAAGTGCTATAATTGTTGAAATGTTATACAAGAAAAAAGGTGCTTATTTTATTTTCTCTTCTCAAAGAGAGTTCTTTGTTCTGAATGCAATTCTGATACTGATGGGATGTTGCTGGCAAATTCAGAGCACATCTTAATCCAGCCTTTCACGAGACAAAAGTGTAGGTCTAAAATGTGAACACCACTTGGCCTTAGCAGTCATGCAGCCAAGCAGGCCAGAGTTCCTCTGTGAATGTAGTAAAGTTTAGGAATCTAACCTAAGTGATTTACTAAAAGAAATAAAACAGGAATGTCAATGAAGTTGACATCCTAGTTTTTAGGAAGAGTGAGCCAATCATAGGAGAAACTGAGAGGGTCTTGGATTCTTTGAGGATGCAGTGGAACAACTAACAGTGTCAGCACAGAGGGTAGTCGTGAAGTGTGTCTGAGAAGAATAAGGAAATTGGAAGAAAAAAATTATTTCATCCTTTGTCTTTTTTCATCATCTTGAGTAAAGAATGCAGCACTAAAGATCAGGATCAAATAGAATGAAAAAAAGAACAACCCAAAAACTCACGTGCAATTATATACTGTTACCTGTACACCTCAGAAAGGAGTATACAGAGTATCTAATTTTAGAAATTGAAATTATGTTGGATAATTACCTGACTCCTCACAGGAACCTTTGCTCTTAGCTCAGGCTCAGTGTGAATGCCTTATTTGGCCGATAGAGAATGTCATGTTATTTGGGTTAGGTTGGCCTTCAGTAACAAAGAGCCTCATTATTTTAAATTACTTTATGTTTGCTAAGGGCATGCAGATGAATAGTTAGCCCAGGCTGATTGACTTAGGGTAACTTTGTGATAGTTTGTGTGGCTAATCCTTTTGGTTCAGATTTTACTGTTTCCTTCACAACATAACTTTATTTTTTAAAAGCAGTCAAGAGAGATTTGTAATATAATTCTTTAGATTTTCAGTGTCTCTATTTATGCTTTTGATGCCAATTTACATAAATACCTACATAATCTGCTTATATAGACATGTTTTTTATGAACGGCATGAATAGAAACAGCTATAATTTTTTTTGTTTATACATAGATTAGATCATTTAGGTGGTAATAGAAGCAAAATATTTTCAACATTAGAGTTGATGTTCAACAGAAAATTACATATTACACTTAGAACTTACATATCCAGTGTATGATAAAAGTCCCACTGAAAATTACTGCTTTGCTTCCTAAATCTACTTGTTGGAAGACACGGTGATACAGTGTCTACAATTACCAAAGGAAAGGCTGTTTTATCAGGTGTCACAACACGGGCTGCAAAATGGCAGACATGATATAATAAAGATGTACCTCACGAGTGTTTATATATTCTTTATCACATTAAGACAATGTTATTTGCTCAAGCTGAACATTTGAGATGCTGAAGAACAATCATTACTGTTACAAATGTCCATGATTCACTGGCACCTTAAGTGTAGGGGCAAATAATAATATGCCAAATGACCTTTAAATAATCCATTTTTGTGCTTTTTAGAGCTTATTAGTATGTGTGAAGTAGAATTGTGATTTTCAGTGATGTATGAAGGCTGCTTCCTATTTTATTATGTTGGCTCACAATGTCAGAGGCAGATGTTGGTGGTATGGCAGTAAAGGTTGAGCCTTCCCACCAATATTCCACTCTATGTTGTTGCCATGCAAAAATGGCAGCAGAGGGGCAGTCTGACAGATTGGTGTCTGACATGGGAGTGCAGATGAAGAAAGGGTGTGGCATTGGATTCCTTCATGTGGAAAAATGAAGGAATTGACATTCATTGACACTTGCTGAACTTTTATGTAGACCAAAAGGGGATATGAGCACAGTGAGACAGTGGATGGTCTGTTTCAGCAGTGGCGACAGCAACAGCGTGTCACCTCCGCTGGTGCAGATTTTTATACACGTGGCATGCAGATTCTTGTTCGTTGTTGGTGAAAATGCACAGCTAATGGTGGTGACTATCATAAAAATAGTGTTCTGTAGCTGAGAATTTGCTCTATCAAATAGTGTTATTGTGTTCTTTGTAGCCTTTGTAGATTCCATGGAAATAAATAGGAGGCATAACTTTTTGAGCAACCTGTGTAAAAGCACACACATTAAATTTAGAACTATTCCTTACATTCAGAGTAATTCGGGAAAAATTTGAGAGCAAAATAACTTTGCTGGTAGGATATCAATCTGACACCCTTTTCTAATCAAGAATACCCCCTCTCTCCCCTTAGGACTGAGCATACCTCTCTGTCTTGTCATGTTTCCTTCTCTCTGGGTGATGAGTTCATGCCTGGTTCAGCAGCTAGCAGCTAGCAACAGCAAGAAATTAGCAGCTGGCCCCTTCTCACTGCTTCCCAGCTCTGTGGGAGCAAGCTGAGCTGTTGCTGCATTGCTTGCTTCCTTCTGGCTGCTCCCTCATACCGTGTCCTGGCAGCAAGCCAGCAGATGTGCAGTCAATATGGGGAAGAAATTCTGGCGACATTAGGGTTAGTAAGGCTGATAGCAAATCAGACTGTCCCTAGCAGCCTACTTCTCTGCAGTCATTGCCTAAATTCCTCATTCCCTCACCCCCTGTATGGAGGTTTGATGGACTGTATCTAGAGAGCAGCCAGATCCAGGCAAGCAGGAGGTATCTTTCCATGACCTTCCTCGGGAGGTGGCACAGGGACTGCCAGCCCTGGTTTTGTTTCTTTGCAGAGGAAGGAATAGATCCTGTTGAATTTAGTAGCTCTAGATCTGGACTCTGATTCATAGCCCTGTATTTAGTGTCTGCTGCCGGGATGGCAGAAGGCTGGGGGAGGCGGAGGAGGCAATAGCTGCTTCAGTTATTCCAAGTTAATCTACCTGTAACAAGGAGCCAGCACTGCAAATAGCAGCTAATAAAATTCACACAGCCAACTTAGCCTAAATCCAATATATATTGCTGTGCCTTTTAAGAGGAATTGACAATTACCAAATACAAGGCAGTGAATGTCCCATTGTCTAGAAACAAACTTCCAGAAAAGTCTTTTCTGATCCAATATCAGCCTCTGCAACAGCTAATTCGGACTTCTGCAAGAGTTACACAGCTCAGACAGGGCTGAAATGTCCTTCTTTCTCTCTGCTTGAGTGCATTTCCATATTTCTCCACCAGAGCTATACTCATCTCCCCACAAATCACTATCTCTTCCACAACAATAATAAGCAGCTTTCCTTTCTTCAGGTCATCTGAAAAGCTTTTGGGTAAAAACTCAGGCATAGCTGTCTCCTTTGTGACTATCACATCTAAAGGACAGTGACTTAGACCTATGAATTTAAAGCAGTATAAAATGCATCTTTATTTATTTACAAAAATACAGGCTTTTTTTCTTTCTTTCTTTTTTTTCATGTTTGGATAATGTACTTACTCTAATAGTACGCAGTGATATGTGTTTAATGTTGGCATCTGCCTGTAGCAAGGAAGGACTTAGCAGGCACATAAAAAGACATCAGGTTCTGCCAAAATTACTTCTTTAAGCTGCACCATATGGTCAAAGATAAAACCTAATGTTGGAAATACCAGTTGTTTCATTGCAGGCTTGAATGCACCAGGGAAAATAAAATATTTACTGCGAAGAATTCATAATTTGACTTAATCTCTTCTGGTTTTATTACAAAGAATGTCAATGCTACTTTTTCTTATCACTCACCTACTGTGTACCTCTTGGCAGATGTAATACAACTGTTCTCTTGCCCTTAAATTTAACGATCACACTGTTCCCCATCCAACACAGCCCTCAAGCAATTAATGCTATCTGAAGTAAAAATAACTTGTTGGATAACTGCGCTAGCCTTTCAGCTGAACATTCTAAGTAGTTTCTCCAGTAAAAATGATTTTATAAGGATTTCTGGAGCTCTGCTGAACTACTCAGAGATTTTATATTCCCCAAAACTTTTTATTAAGTAAATTTATTTGAAAGCTTAATCAAGTCTGTTTCAAAAACTAAAAAAACTGTATATTAGCTGCTGCATTTGTTCTTAAAATTAAATAAATTCAAGATACTATCAATAGCCATTTTTATCTTATATATATATAATAAATGGCATGCATATGGATGACATTTCACAGAAGGCATCTATTTAAATACATCTTAGTTGCTTAACTGTTCTTATATGACTGAGACACTTTGGAAAATTTTGCCTGAATTTCAGCTGCAAAACAAAGATAATCTGTTGTGATCCCTGTGAATCAGCATTTCAGTTTGTAGAGTCATTGCACAGGTTTGTGAAAAATGAAGCAGAAGCACTGCTTACACAGATAACACAAAAGATAGGATTGTCTTTTGAATAAATCTGATCTTTTCTCCACTTCATTTGTGCATCTTACGTAAGACTTAAAGACTTATTTGTGGATTCTTCACTAAACTGGGATTTAGCATTACTGCCAATATCTAACATTCTTCATTAGCAAAGTCTCTCAAACCAGTCAGTTCAGAAAGCGCTAGATCTCCATTTTTGTCTTGATCTGATGCAAATGCAATGAAAGAATGTTCTTTAAAAAATTGCATATGTTAACTTCAAAGGAGTACCTTTAAAATTTATTTACTGATTTAAAAGAAAAAGGAAAAGGAAAAGGAAAAGAAAAAGGAAAAGAAAAAGGAAAAGGAAAAGGAAAAGAAAAAGAAAAAGAAAGAGAAAAAGAAAGAGAAAAAGAAAAAGAAAAAGAAAAAGAAAACAAAGCAACTTGTAAATAATTGGATCTGGTCAGGTAGAAAGTTTGATTAAGATTTGGGTTTCTTCTTTTTTTTAAAACTTCTAATTCAATTAAGATGATAATCACCTTCTGCTGTAATTCACTCTGAATTAACTATGAGATGTAAAATGCTTATAACCAGCTCATGCCCATGGAGAAGTATTACTTGACAGGCTGTTTGCCACTGGTAAAAAAAAGTAACAGGTAGTTATCTGGAGAGATAATCTGCTACTCAATTAGTGTCAAAGCAGGCACAATACCAATCTTGTTCATGTGACCTTTTCAGAGTTTGGGTTACCAGTGTTTTCCAGCATTTCCCTTGGGCAGCATGGGAGACCTGAAAGTTGGAGATGGTAATACTTTGAGCTACTTTTTAGAAACATTGCCAATATATCTGTGTCAGAGCAGCTCTGTGCTGAAGCTAACAAGCAGGACATGTGAAAAGCTGAATGTTTCTGAGACGAGAGTATATGAGGTAAAAATAACTTGGAGAATGCTTATGTAAAATATCAGAGTTCCTAACGTCCTTTGATGGGTCTATGTAGACAGAAAAACTGGCAGCACATTATCAGATACAATTATGTAATGATTTGGATTAGAACTGGTGGGGGCAGGGGAAAGAAGCTATTTGTGTACTTGCACACATGCACATAAGCACAGGCACACACACTGCTGCAAATTTATTCTATTAAACCCTGAAATATTTAGTGATCACTTACAAAAATGTCTTCCAAAAAAACCCTACTACAACTCCTCACTCAAATAAGTTTTGGTTTGGCTGTATTGCAGCACTGGTTTCAGTTAGCTCCCGGTCCTTTACTCCATCCTGGTCAGGCTTCAAGAAAATGTTGCACAACATTTAGTAAAGCTCACCTTGTTTTTATTTATTTGTTTGTTTGTTTGTTTTGGAAGCAGATTATGAACAATTTTTTAAAAATATTTCCTGTAATCATAGTTTGTAAGTCATGGCCACTTAACTTCTACTTGCCCAGAGAAATTCCAGATCCCACCTATTTCCAGGTGTTTCAGTCTTGGCTGCATTATCTTACTCTAGGAACAGTGCCTGTCCTCAGCTCTTTGAGAGCCAGGAGGTCAGGCAGCCTGAGGCTGTGTCCTAAGGCTGGCTGACAGTTTGCACCATTTGCTGGAGGCATGAGTCAATGCCATCAGTTGCCCTCCACTCTTCCACTTGGTTACTGCTGTGCATGAGGCTTACATCTTGTCTCTGCATCTTTCACCCACATTCTTGTTTACATCTTTGCTTCCTTCTTCTTGGCTGCTGATCCTGGTTAATGCTCGTCTTCTCGTTCCTTCTACTGAATCTTAATTTTTGGCATATACTATCTGTCTCTTCACATAGAATCATAGAATCATAGAATGGCCTGGGTTGAAAAGGACCACAATGATCATCTAGTTTCAACCCCCCTGCAATGTGCAAGGTCACTAGCCACTAGACCAGGCTGCCCAGAGGCACTTCCAGTCTGGCCTTGAATGCCTCCAGGAATGGGGCATCCACAACCTCTCTGGGCAACCTGTTCCAGTCTGTCACCACCCTCTGTATGAAAAACTTTCTCCTAATATCTAACCTAAACCTCCCCTGTTTCAGTTTAAGACCATTCTCCCTTGTCCTATCACTATCCACCCTCGTAAACAGCCATTTCCCCTCCTGTTTATATGCTCCCTTCAAGTCCTGGAAGGCTGCAATGAGGCCTCCCTGGAGCCTTCTCTTCTCCAAGATAAAAAAGCTCAGTTCCCTCAACCTTTCCTCTTAGGAAAGGAGGGCTCCAGCCCTCTGATCATCTTAGTGGCCCCCCTCTGGACCCACTCCAAGAGCTCCATGTCCTTCCTTCACTGGGGGCCCCAGGCCTGGACACACAACTGATTCCTGGCAGAGTACTGCTTGCTGACCACCAGGTTGTCTGACATTGCTCAGCCCTTGCAACTATTCAGCTTTATGGGCTTCATTCAGTCTGTAGCAGTGCTGTTGTTATAGCCCTGAACCCCGATTCTCTCCTGACCATGTTTATTATTCTGCCACACACACAATATGGATTCTGGATTGGCCAAATGCTGTGCTCCTCCAGCAGACCTCAGATCCTGTGGGCATCCTACCCCATTTCCTTCTCATTATAGCCTGGCTGTAGCCTCTAGGTCTAGCTACTGATACATTTCTGGGAATCTCCAAAAGGTTTAATTTATTCCTTGATTGAAGATTATTCTTATAAGTAGATTTTTTTTCACGAATTTAAGGAAAAATGAAGATTTTTTTTTTCTTTTTCTGCAGATTTCCTTTCAGACTTCTTAACTACCAGACATGAATCATTTACTGATGGTTCTTTAATAGCTGATTGTGGCAGTGAATAATTGATAACTATGTAGAACTACAGAAAATTGTATCCCAAATCTTTGTATCTTTGAAAAGAGACAGCTGGTAACCAGCTCAGCCATCCTGGCTTTTACTGCCAATTGCAGTAGGAAGATTTCAGAATTAAAAGTTTCCTGTTAAACGTTACAGGGAGTCTTCTTTACTGAGTATATCCTGGTATCTGATATAAGTGAACATAATGTATTCATCATTCATTCAGAAGTTCAGCCCTAAAGTCAAATTAAAATTGAAAAAAAGAAACAACAGATTAAATTTATAGCGTAAGTATTTATTTATGAGCAATAAAAAAGTACCAGAGAAACAGATACAAGATTAAGGAAAAATTCTAGCTTTTAAACAAAAAAAGGGAGACATTTTTTCATTCCACTGGTCTGGGGTGATGGGAATATGATAATCCTTTTTTATTTCCCCTATGGATCTTTATAAATGAAATATTTAGTTTAGGTATAAATATTCACCTCAGCTCAGTACATGGTGGCAAATAAGTACCCGAATTAATGGAGATTTCTGGTGTGTCTGTTTTGTAGGTTAGCTATCTAGAGAAATATCCTATGGAAGGGTTCTCCTGAGAAATATCTTCTACTTAACTATATTTCCTTGACATTTATTTGGCAAAGATTTTTTCTTCTTAGAACAGAAATGCTACTCCAGTTTTTTTAGGGTTTTCTTTTTTTTTAGTTTAAATATAATTTGTCTCAGAAAAGAATGCTGTAAATTAGATCATAAATAAGAAAGCTGCAGGTGCAGTTGCCAGCTTGCACAATTTAAAACGCCATTCTGATTCCTACAAGTGACAAAACTTGTAGTTTGCAACCTGTAGAGCTCTAGAATGAGTGAATAAGGTAGATTATGCTGATTGGGATTTGGTAATGTATCATATAACCTCTGGGAATATGAACTGATGTTTATCAGTTACTCACATGCTACAAGATAGGCACATGCATTCACATACACTTTAACTGAACTATTACATCTTTGCAGTCAGAGAGTTATTTTGAAGAAATGGAAAAGATTTGATGCTTCATTGAAAATTGAGCTGTTTTGAAATGACCTTCCCCAAGGATCTAGCAAACAAAATTAACATCAAACATACATCAGAGGCAAGCATTTATATGCCTCATAATATATACAGCTCTAAGCAAACAGATTTACAGGATTTTTAAAATTTGAATTTAAAATGCAAACTTGTAATTCAAGTATGTGGAGAAGAGCATTTGATAAATACGGATTTTACTGCACATTTAGCTGTGATCTTTTATAGCTGTTAGCTTATTCCCCTCGTGTTGCATTCAAAGTACACACTTGTTCTACAGACCGACAGATTTCCAAATGCACAAAGGAAGTCAGGCACCCTACAGTCTGATAGCCAATGGAGTAACTTGCATTAATCATTATCCCTTGAGAAAGTTTCCACTTTAAAATGTTTCTTAAGCAAACTAATAACTTTCACAGTAAGATTTCATGTTATTGAATATTGAGGCTATCCTTTCACAGGCCTTAACTCTGGGTTTTTGCACTGCCATACTACTCACCCATCACAGTCAGGCACATACACATATTAAAAAAAAAAAAAAATTATAGCAGCTTTAATACCAGATTTATGATGGATGTTGAACCACACGTGTTACTTAAACCACCATAAATCTTCTTGCTAAAAACTTGTTTGGCCAAAAAGGTTTGAGCAGATTTTGAATGGTAAACTATGTTAATCTTACATGGATACTTTGTGTAATGCAGCTACAACATTTTCATGCAGTTTGGTTTTGATTCTGTAAGTGAGTGAACGAACTCCTGGCCCTAGGATAGGGCTGGAGGCTGCTCTGGCTGGTATTTCTTTCCTTTAGTGCCAGTGGGAGGATTTCAACTGCATAAAATGTCAGAAGTTAATCTGTTCTGGGAATCCCCTTGAGATAGCTGCCTGGACTGTTCCAAAAGATAATTGACCACCTTCTGCATCCCAGGGTGGAACTCACGTGTATGAAGTAAACAAATTTGACTTTTACCACAGAGCATTTCTGATGTAAATCCCAGTCAAAGACAGAATTAAAGACATGCAACAAGAGATAAAAGATCAAAATCCAACCCAGTATTATGAGAATGTATGGAGGAGCACCAGAATTACTCTGTTATGCATTTGTCCAATTCTTATCTTTCTCACAATAACATCTCTCAGGGCCATACAGTGGTTATATCTTTCTGTGTTTTTACGTGCCGCAGAGTAGAGACCATGCCAACCAAGTTCTCACTTAAAGAAGCTCACTATTTACAGGCACTGTTCTCTTGTCCAGCTTTTCTCATAATTCTCTGCAGATTTCCCTTTGACTGTGACAAGCTGTGCACTAAAGATAGACACGGGGAGAGTGAGTGAGTGAGTGACTTTGTGTTACTGAGCTGTCTGCTGGGTTAAAAGCACAGCAGTCATTAGTATAGCTGGAAAACAACAAATTACAATACATGCTGCTTTACTTTAGAAGATTTTGTTTTAATTTGAATTATAAATGCAAGAACTTTAGGATAATGATTTCATTTAGGTCTATAGATTGTGAGATATTCAGTTCCTGAGGCAGTCATTCTATCAATTTTACCTGCCTGAATTTAAGGCATTTAAATTTAATTTAATTTCCTATTTTGAAATCCTTTGTATTCAAAATGGAAGTTATTAAACAAACAAAAAAGAAACAAAAAAAAGACCTACAAAAACAGATTTCAGAGACAGAAGTATCTCTAAACAGCCTTACACTGAAATATCAGTATGCTGACTGCACTGATCTATAAAAAGTCACAGAATGCAATTTGCTGCTAGCACTACTGTGGAATTACCCAGTGGAAACTACAGGAGAAATATAGTGTACCCAGGTTCTTCTGCGTGCCTTTTTCTCACATAATTCGTTTCCCGTGTCACTGAATATGTATTTACCTTATTCAGTATATCATATGACTTCACAAGGAACAGGTGAGGGTAAAACCTATCTGCTTATATACCCTGACAGATTCACGGATGGAAATAACTGCCATCAAATGAGTTACCACTTCAAGTGGTGGAAATCTTTTTGCACCTAGACCTACAAATACTTTTAAATATGAGCTGGGAAGTTTCTTGCTCTACCATCTGCCTTCAAATTGTAGACACAATCAAGATACTGATTTTAGCATGAACTATAATCTTTCAGCAATTGCAATCAACCTTCTAGTGTGCTACATATGATAAATATGTTTATATTTCTTCTAACCACAGGGCCTAGGTACAGTCTCACCTCTTCCTTTGCGAACATCCTCTTCTTTCTCATAGCTACCAACCACCTTGTTCTTCTCTGTGGAGTTTGCTTCTATTTCAGACCAGGAAAACAACTTGCATTCCAGAAAGCTTACTTGTTCATTCAACTGTATTTTTCACTTCTATAAGTTAATATGTTTTACCTGCAAACTTAGCATCACATACATTCTTAAGCCATCATGACTGATACATCTTTCATAGTTTTCTGTTCCTTCTTATACAGTGAATAGACCAGTTGGAGTTTGTTGAATTTGCGTAAGAATCCACCTTGGTAGATTTTGCTCAACATATGTGGGGCTTTGTTGGTGAAGGAACCATGCTGCAGAGTGGGTGCAGCAGCAGATCAGAATGACTTCATCTCTACAGTAAAGAGCTGCAATATTTTTGTGCATGTACCAAGAGAATGTAGGATCCTTTGTATTGAACTTGCAATTAGTTCATACAGGATGAATTGTATCAACAGTATTTTTGCATATGCAAGTTTCTGAAATACTGGGGTTTTCTTCTTGTTACTATGTCTAATTGAAATATCTGTAAGCAGGCAATGTTTTGGTATAATGTGTGTAATGTGCCATGCAGCATGTGCTTGGGGAGCAATTGTTTTTTTTTAAATGAAATGAAAGTAGTCTCCAGAATGTTATATGGACAAAAAAAAGATGGAGTCCTTTCAAAGTCAAGCAATTACTGAAAACCACTGTAAGAGAGACTGACAGTATAAGTATATACTGTCAGTATATACTGAAAGGACTGACAGTATATAGGCTTATACTGCCTATTATACTGGAACAGCAATTGCTGCACTAAGAAACTGGACTGTCCCAGAACCAGCCTGAGGAGATTGGGACACTAAGTAATCTGAGAGGACACACATACAGATAGACAGCTTCAAAGTGGTACAGGTAATGGAAGATAAAAAAGTTGGAGCAGTTGTAAAGAGAATGAGGTTTAATGATAATGTTTGTGAGAAGAAACAATTCAGATTATTTTTTAGTCATATTTCTTTCCCAAAAAATGATGTTTTATGAAAACAGTAACTTTCTTTGGAAATATACCCGACTTTGGAAAAAAGAAAACCACATTGCTTTCTGGCAACAATGAGAAGAGGGGAATAATGACTGATGAGTAACGGGTAGGTTTGTGGTTAGGATACTTGGGCTCTGAAAGACCTTGAGGGACTAAATCACAGCAGTACCTATAATTTATCCTTTCAAACTGCACAGGAGTTGTCTTTCTGCCAAGTAGGTGTTGGGACAGTTGCCTCCACGAACTATCTGGCATTTATACAAAGCAAAACAGATCCAAGGAGAGGTTTTAAACTAAAAGAGGGTAGATTTGGGTTATCTGAAAGAGTCCTTACTGATTTCGCACGAATGTGCGTAAGAACTTCACGGTGAGGGTGACGGAGCACTGGAACAGGCTGCCCAGGGAGGTTGTGGAGTCTCCTTCTCTGGAGATATTCAAGTCTCGCCTGGACGCCTACCTGTGCGACCTGGTGTAGGGAACCTGCTTTGGCAGGGGGGTTGGTCTCGATGATCTCTAGAGGTCCCTTCCAACCCCTACAATTCTGTGATTCTCTGATTCTCTGATTCTGTGATTTGACCTCAGGCTCATGGGTGAGCTTAGCATTGATTCTCATACTGTCCCTGAAAACATATGTCTCTACATAGAGCTGTGTCAAAGGTGCTTCTTATTCCAGCAGGGGGAAATTCAACAAATGTATCATAAATCTTTTGTTCCACCTAGAGAGCTTATTTATTTGGTCAGGTTACTCTGAGATGCCACAATTCAAATAAAAGTGAACTATAAAATACTTTACCAAAATACTGGCTTAAGTTGAAACTTGAAAAGGGTCTGGTAATTTAAGTATAATATATATCTGAAAATTCATAAAAGAGGATCGTGGTAAAAATAAGTCCTTGACAGAATAATGGGGGAGATGGGGTAGAATTAAGCAGCATAAGGATGCAGTCTTGTTACAAAACATAGTGTTTAATAGTATAAACTATTTTGAACATATAGGGTCAAGGAGAGAAGGATGAGCCTCTGAAAAGACTTTTTTGTCTGAATGCTATTAATGTTATTGATCCTTAGTACAAATTAATTTCAGTAAATCAGGAATGATTCTTGCACACAGGACGGAACCAGAAACTCTACCAAAGAAGAAATAACATATAATCTCAGTAACCTCTGACACTGTCAGCTTGGAAATCATTTTAGCAACTGCAATGCATCCTTTTGTGATACTGTAACAGAAAAAAATAATAATAATAA
Organism: Meleagris gallopavo; assembly: GCF_905368555.1. NCBI lineage: Eukaryota > Metazoa > Chordata > Aves > Galliformes > Phasianidae > Meleagris > Meleagris gallopavo. The sequence goes on along the minus strand of NC_139408.1, from coordinate 37,039,568 downwards.
TGGCAAAACGTATGATGGAGAGGCTTGTAAAATTCTAATGTATTATTTATGCAAAGTAAATCTATTATTATGCAAGAAAATATTCCTATTTAACCCATCTTGTGGTTGTACAGCTTGTTCAGTCTATGAAATGCTGGCAGTCATTTTTGTTCTTACATCCTCATTATCAAAGCTATGAATTCTCATTCCTTTTAACCCCACTGCAGTATTAACTGAATATTCAAGGTGTCCTTCTTCTCTTTTCAGTATAAGTTAATAAATTATTAGTTCAAGCCTTTATTGTTATATTTTTTAACAATGTAGTTCAATACACTGAAAATAAAAGAAAGCATGTGTTGAGAACAGCAAAAATACTTTATTCCATTAATAGCTGTCAGAGCATCATAAGCTTTTAGCTAGTAATGACTTCAGGAAGTACAAAAGGCTTGACCATATTTTATTACTATTTTTCGTCAGTTCTAGATGAGATGTTGAAAGGTATTTGATCACATCATGTGGAATTTAATAAAAAAAGCCTTACCTTATTTTGGCTTGCATTATTATTATTATCTTGAATACATTTGGACTCTGTGGGATGATGACAGTATTTTAATTTTGTTTAGTTTAGTTGGGTTTTGCTTTTGCCTGGCAAAAATACTTTGTTTTTCCATCCTCTGTCTACTTCTGCTGAAAGGAAGAGGAGGGAGGGGACTTCCAGCTGTCTGCACAGTACATCTTCTTGAGAAACATCTATATACATCTTGTTATCATTTAATTAATTATTCTTGATAAAGTACATCACTAAAATGTAACTCTGTGTGAAAATTTTGTGATGCTGTCAAGATAATCAAGCAGAAACCTGATTTAAATACAATACACCATGTACAACTAATATAATCTGATATTTCATCATCTTCCTCCAAGGATATCTTTCCCCATACAGAGAATGCACCCACTACAAACAAGAGAGCAAACAAATAATTCTGTTAAGTATTGCTGAGCCAGATGAAAAGTCTTTTCTCAGCCATGGTGAGCACTGTCCTCCAACAGGAGTGCTGCTGGGCACAATGACACCATTTGTATGACCAAGTGTGCACCCACACTAACAGGGATTATACAGCTGTGTTAGAGCTCACCATCTCTTTGTTAGAAACACCGAACTTTTAATGAATGACTAACTTTTTCCTACCACACTGTCTAGTCACACATAGATCACAATAGCTCAAAGGTCAAGAAGAACCAAGAAATTTTACCAGTCTGCTACTATGTATATATATACATATACATATATATATAATATATATATGTATATGTATATATATACAGTATTATAAATGGCTGTTTGATTGTGCTGACTACTATTCATGCCAGTGGATAGTGGGAAAATTGCATGTAGTAATAAAGCCACAAGTTGTATGTTATTGCAGAAGGAGCAAAGATTAGAGTGCCTGATGCATCTAGTCTCAAAATAAGAGGTGAAATCAATTGTGAATTGGCATAAGCATCCAGCAGAAAGTTGGAAAAGTCCTCTGTAAGTGTGACTCATTCTGTAAGCAAGCAGGAAGGAGTGAGAAGTGATGCTAACAATCATATACTTAAAAGAGAAGAAAAAAAAGTGCTCAAAAGCAGAGTTATGCACAAGGGACTTCATGCCATTGTAGTCAGTAAAACTGGAGAGAATTACTATGATTAAAATCAAATCAAGAAGTCCAAATGTGATTTCATTCTGGCTGTGTGAGCTGCTGGGATTGCAAATGAAGAATAGTTTGAAGACATTTGATTTTTGCAGAGAAAACGAAATTCTTACAGCTGATGTTTAAAATGTATTTGAGAGCAGTTTAGTGTTTGTAAAGATCAGTCTTTCAACAGATGTTATTCATAGACTAATAACAGCATCTGTGAGATGTGACATACCCATTTATTACATGCAATTCTGTGAAAAAGCAGAACGTTTAATTTGTATTGAATTCAATGGAAGTTGTGAATGCTCTGCTTCTCGCAGAACTGGGTTTTTATCTGGAAAAAAAAAAAAGGATACTAAACAGTCTGATATTCACCTTAACTATTGTAAATGTTTGTGGAAGAAATCTATAGTCAGCTCTGCAGTGAACATTGCATCTTTGCTAGGATCTGGGGGGATGGCTTATGATAATTAAAACATTTTATTATCCTAAGAGAAGAAACATATCACTGCATAGGCTTACCAGGCCTACTTGGTTCTGTTGGAAATGTTAGAAAAATTTGTTGTGAAGCTTCAAGAACCATCTTGGTGCCACCTGTTTCATGCAGGAGGGGCACTAACAAGAGATACACTGCACTGCTGCCAGACCTGGGTGAACAGCTTGCCAAGCTGAGTATGGTCACAAAGTTTATTGTTTAGGTGAGATGGAGTGTCTTTTAAAAAAAAAAATAATAATAATCTGGTAATCATTTGTTAAAACTGAAGTATTCTACTGGAAAATCTAGATTTGTTTTAATAAAACAGCTTTTGGTGAGATTGAGTATCATTTTTCACGGTTAGGCTTTTCTGAAGAACCAGTCTAAAGAAAATGCCATCTAAGATGGGCTTCAGTAGAACTTAGGTCACATGAATTTGGTTCTTAGAGACCATGATAAATTAGAATGTTTTAGGTTTGTTTCATGACATATCAAATTTAGATTCAGACTATATTTTCACCTTCGTGCTTTAATGTACAGTGTATTTCAATTATAAAATTCAGGATATAAATCTAGGGCTCAACTTGATGACAGTAGGCGATAAATCTGTGATATCGTTTTTGTGTACTTCTTATAAGGTCCTGTTCAAAAATTCGTGTGATAGTTTTGCTACGATTATTAACTTAGTCTGAATTTCCTGGAGCTCATGTAGGACAGTTAAAACCCAGATGATAAATGTTGAAAGAAATGGAATCAGAAATCATTGTGATAATCATTGTTTAGCATAATAGTAAATAAAATTCACCTAGAAAATCAATTTTTCTTTAACACAGCAAAATGTTAGTGTAGTGGTCACTGTAGGTTTTTGGTCCTGATTATATCGAAAATTATATTTCAGGAAGTATGTTAAAGAATGGTTACAGTCTCGTTCCTTAACATGTAATACACATTTTGGTTAATTTTGGGCAGCCTGGTATCATCAATCTTCTGTCTTTAGAAATATTATTCTAACTCTTTTTGAGGTTATTCATGGAGCTATTCAGCTGTGTGATAGAAGTAACTTTCCTGTCCATTGTGATTGCTTTGCTGTTTCTCAATGTAATCTAAGTATATTTTGTTTTTTAGGTAATTTAAACCTCTTCTATTTATAAAGGTAACAGTCTTGATTAGACTGGGCTAATTTAAAAGGCAAGCCAAATCTAAGTAGCTTTTTAAAATTTATATCCTGAGTTATCATAAGCTGTGTCACAGTGACCTTCCAGACATATTATAAGCAAGTCATGTAAGTCACTAGCAACTAATTCAGAGGACCTCCAGCTGAAAATGCCTTTAAAGGCCATATATCTGAAAATTATTCTTTACAATATACTGTTAACGTTGACCAGTAACGATACCCAGCACTCAATAAAGTACACTATAATGTTATCGTGGTAAGCAACTGAACATATGCATACAAAATATAATCACCGTGTTGTAAGTACCTTACTTTTTTGACTGGAGACAGACACACTCAAATATTTAATTTAATAATACAATCTTATTTTCTCCCCTCCTGTAATCTATAGCTGGATTTTGAGATAGCCAGAAATGTAACTGTATGTTAAAGGGACTAGTCTACTTCATAAGATAACTTCCTGATCATCAGTGGGTCATTTTCATAATTTTGTTTCATGAAATGAAACTCTTCTCTTAGCAATAGGCTTTTGCAGTGTTAGGGAATTAACTAGATTTTCTTTTGGCTCCTAAATCAGCACAAACAGCTACACTGTTAGCAGTCAGTGTAGTCCTAATTACAGGCTGTTGTAAGAGAGAAAGCAAATGCAGATTCAGTTTGATTTACATATTGAATGAAGCTCATTTTACATTTTGATAGTTCTGTCTCTTAGATCTCTCTGAGTTTGTTTTATTTCTTTGTTGCCCCCCCATGCTTTACAATTGCAGTGCTCACATGATTTTATCACCATCTCTTTCCTCCACTTAGCAGTAGTGCTGTCAGTCCAGGAACCTGCAGAGCTTCTATGGGGTTTGCTTTGCAGGCTCAGACTGAAGCCTCGGGACAAGGCATACGAGACAGAATACCCAGGGAGGCAGTGGAGTCACTGTTCCTGGAGATGTTCAAGAACCATGTAGATGTGGCACTGAGGGACATGGCTTAGTGGGCATGGTGGGGATGTGTCATGGTGAGATGGTGGGACAGTTGGACAAGATGATCTTAGAAGTGTTTTCCAACCTTAATTATGCTATGATTCTATAACACACATCTACTCGTCCATTTTCATTTCCACGGGATCTCCCAGTGCACATGGGAGATGAGATTTGTAGCTCACTCCTGCAGTTTCTGATCTCAGCACCTAAGGAACTCCTAATCAGGAGGTGCTACATCATATCTTACCACAAAGAGCACAGAAAAGTGTACAACTCATGTTTCTGTACTTGTCTTGTCAACCAAAAATAGAAGCTGTAAAATACTACATGATTAATGTTGCTCTATTCTTTGCAGTCCAAATTCAGGAACCAAGGCTCTGCTCAGGAAAAAATGTGCAAGAGTGCTTCTGCATCTTTACTGCAAATAAGCTGAAATGCATAAATAACCATGCACATTGCTAATTATCTGCTAAACTGCAGCAGCACACTTCTGAAGGCTCATGTGGCAAACATAGTTTGAATAAAGCACCAGGGCACAGTGGGATTTACATTGTTTTGTTGGCAAATACAAGGTGGAAGGCAATCCATAACCTTTATGCTGTACACCAGCACACAGCTTGTGGTTTGGAAGGAAAAGCCTCAGACAGATGTTAGATCTCCCACAGTCTGGTAATAAAAGCAATGTACCCAACAGCTGTATTTTGCAATCATCCTAGGGTACAGCTCCCCAAATAAATACAGGAAGATGTGCAGGTAGTTTTGAGGTATTACTGGGAATGTGATTTCTTCACAGATAGAGTGCATTGAAAGCTTTCCCCTCCAGGGGATTCCCTTCCCCCTTCAGGGAGAACATCTTCAACTGCTCATCAAGTTCCCCAGCTGGCTGGGATGCAGGCTGTTCTGCTGGTGTGCAGCTGGCAATGATGGTTGCAGCAGAATAGTTCTATGTTCTGGCAAGTCTCAAATGATTCATACCCCCTTGGGTCCTGCAGCCCTCTCATACAGAAGAATACAATGGCTTTAGGATCACAAGCTAAATCATCCTTTGCTTAGCTACTTTTTAACATTGCGTTAACTATTCATATTTTTCTTAACTGCAGTATCTTCTGATGCATTCTTTGTGACTTAACATATTTTCATTATGAAATGAAACTCATTAAAGAACAAATTCAGACACAACTTCTCATTTTTATATGCTTTTCAAGTTCATTATAACTGCATTCTCTATTAAGTTGTTACCGTTCCTTTCTACTCCTTATAAGAACTTGTCAATAATATTAAAATTTAGTATACCAGAATTGCTGTGGAGTGCTTTGGACTTTTATTAGCGTATTTCTTCATTTCAAAACTGTTTTTAAAAAGCCTCCAGGTAAGCATCAGTTTGGGAAAACTGTACTGTATCAAAACTTGATTCACTTTGATCACACTTGATTAACTGTGAGTGACTTCTCACAGCTCCTTCTTTGCTGTAGTGCTTTCCCAACTTTCAGATAGAGTTCTTGGGAGTGGTGCAAAAGGGACACTCTTAAATTTCTATTTCCAATGACAGCATTTCAGTAGCTTATTTGAACTCTTTTCACTGCAGTTCCATCCAAAAAAACTGATCTGTGGATATAGTAGATGAATAGATGCTACTACCTGGAGAGTAGTACATATGAAAGGTTGTGGAAGATCACGGCCTGAATATCAAAGCAATGCGCAGGCATTGCTTTATGGAAAATTACTGTAAACTATCTTCCTAAAATATCTGTTTCCAAAAAACAGTAATTATGACCAGAACACAGAATCTGAGCTCACATTACTAAAAGTGGAAGCATTTGAAAAACAGAGGTAATTCTAAGGCTTACCTAAGTGCATACTGTACAAGAATTGTCATATTTATAATTCTATTCACTAATGTTTTGGGAATCACCCCAAAACCTTAGACTAGTCATTTGAAAGCTATAATTATTTTGAATTCTTTCATGATTAATTTATTCTTATATAGTTGGAACATAATTTGTTCATCAGTGTTCCTGGGCACAAAGACTTTACAAGAGAAAAATAGTTGATCAAGTGCAGACAAATCATTTTTAATTCATTCTTATCAGGAAGAGTAGTGTGGAAAACTGCAAGTAGGAGTTAAGTGACAAGTGCATAATTAGGTGCAAATTGCTTGCACATTGGTATGAAGTAAAACAGTCAAACATCAAATAATAACATAAAAAAGCTTTCAAAGAAGACTATCAATATTTCAATGCCATGACTGCCTAATAATTGTTAGTCCTCATATGTCACTGAAAGTACGGGTGTGAACTTTTGACAGTGCCTCTTGCATTAATTTAGATTAAGCCAGGATGTGAAAGCAATATTTCATGAAGACTAGAAGTTTTTTCACAGTTACACACATTGGTAAAATAAAATGGGATCTAGGGAGAATAAAAACTGTTCTAGAAGTTAAAAGCCTTATGAAACGTCGTGCCTAGGCACATAACTCAGAGCTGTAAATGACATTATGGGGGCCAGACACTTATATGTTACAAGGAGCTTTTCTTTACCTAAATGAAAGATCTGGATGTATCAGCATAATAGAGTTGACTTTGAATGCCTCAAAATAACTTTAAAAATGAAAGGAATCATTAGAACATCATCTGCATAAGAATGAATGTATCTCTAAGATAGTGTTTTGAGTAGATGCCAGATTTTGTTAACAAAATATTTATTCTAATCCACCATAAAACTGAAAACGCACAAGTAAGAAGCTATACTACAATACCAGTGTATAGGTGCCACCAATTATTGCAGCTATTTAAATTTATAGTCCTTTACAATGAAATAAGCAATCTAGAAGGAGATATTAAAGATGTTGCGAAGATAGTTCCTGAATATGTTGGGCATATAAGATAAAAAGCAAAGATAGCAATGCCTCAGTAAAGCTTCCATGTGATAGAAAGAAGGCAGAAATCACTGCTCACTGAGTAATCTATCTTAATTTAAATGGTCTCCTTATTTACAAGTCCTTCCAAGTCCAAGACAGCACAGAAAACCTATGATTGAAGCAAGAAAAGTACCTGTATTTCCTGAGTGTCTTCCAATGTCAGAACTAAAGGAAGATCATGTAAGCATTTGGAAGATTTTAAATCTTTATGGTGAAATCCCAGGCCCGGTGTTCAGAGTAAAAGATCCTGCCTCTCACAGAGACTGGTATCGTTCTGCTTAGTGAGACTTTAGAATAACTTAATGGCTTCACATAGTGAAATGGAGAACTTACTTGGGCATGTGTCTGCATGAAGGACGGAGGAAAAGGAGCGCAATCACTCTGCAGATGTATGACATGGGGCATGGGCCTACAGGAAACAGTACTGGTAGGTGGCTGCAAAGTCTGGTGTCTTCTTGTATATCTTCTCTTCAGCAAGCAGTAATTCCATGTGGTGTAATAAAGGACTAATGACTAAGAAGGAACATGGTAACCATCTAGCAGCCACCACAGGAGCAACAGAAACATAAAGGTATTTATGGGATAGGCAGAGCAGAGGTTCTTGTTTCCATCCTGAAGGCATTGTCCTGCCACATTGCTGCATTTTAATGGATTTGTCAGACCAAAAGTAAGTTCTTTAACTATTTTGCACTCCACCAGCTTATCCACAAAACAATATTGTCAGTGAGTAAATATGAAAATGATACGCTGTGTTGTTAGTAAAGTGTTGGATTTATCAAGGAGGAGACTTTAAAGACATGCTTTATCTAATCACAGTTCATACACATAAATATTTGCTACTGTTTTTCAGCGTATCTAAATACATCTTCCTGGATAAATATGTTCTATTAGCTAGTATTTTATTCTCCACTTCTATCTCAAGAGAACATTACCCTCATTCACATATCTGATTTGGAAAATGAAATTTTTAAGCTTTGCCTTTTCTATGTATTTCTTCTTGGCATTTTTTGCCACGGCAGCATACCTTGCTCTGTCACAACACTTTCTGTTGCTGACATTATCCCTGGAGCTCTCAGGGCATAAAGTGATGATGTGGTTATATGTCTAGTTAAGCAGACTTTCACGTTTGCAACTTTTTTTCAACCAAGTGTCAAAAAATGTTAGGCAGAGAAGAAAACAAAGATGAATACAGCAGTTTTTTTTCCCCACTGTGGCCTATTTTCACTGCTGGTGACTAGCATAAAAACTTCTCAGGTGGTATTATCACTGATGAAGCAACATTGGACTGGTTTATGAGCTTGAGGCTACAGCCAGAATATCAAGTCCTAGAGAAAAATCTCAGCTCCAGGACAACAGGTGAATATCCACATGAATACAGCTTGTCTCAATAGACTGCCAGAGGGCAAACCTATGATGGACGAGGTCTGGCACAATAGGTTGAGGGGAGAGAAGAAACAGGCTGCGCTGCAAACACATGATGGAGAGCTCCAAATTGTGGAAGAAGTCAGGGGTTAGTTATAGGAGACCAGTTGCTGGACATGATGTGAGAGGGAAAATATAATCACATATGGTAACATACACAACAGATTAGAAAGATTGTTACATTACCCTCCCTTCCACAGCTATTACCTTCACTTCATCCTCTTTCTCAATGCCTACTCAGCACATTTATAATTAATATTTGTTAATCAGCCTTCCAGAATTGAAGTAGATTAAAGAAGATTTAAACTGGACAGTGTAATAGCATTGAAGGAAAACAGAGGGTAAATAAATGATTTCCAAAGATAAATCTCAGCGTTGATTAGTTATTTTGTGTGATCAAGAGACCATGAAAAATTAACCTTGTATAAGTGGAGAACGGTAGATTATCTTCTGAAAGTACTTATTTAATTACTATGAAACTCTGGTACATTTTAAAGATATAGTGTACTCCTTGTCTTTCTGAGCTTTGAGGGTAAGGAATTTGCTTGTTATCTGAACCTGTGGAGAGCTTGTATCTGTGTCTTGTTTCTTTTTTTGGATTCCTGTGATCACAGAAAGCAATCATTTCTATGTGTTCTCAATATAGAAGTTGTAATGGTTTTGCACCTCTGTCTGGGAATATTAACATCCTACATTGCCAGTCAGTGCACAGGGACCAGCTTAGCAGCTGTACAGATGCAGTGGCTTCTTACTCTTCCTAAGACAAGCAGGAATTTTGAGTACCACAAGCTGGGTACTTCCGTAAACAGTGGCTTTATGTATATCAAGCTGCACCATATATGTATCTATATATATATCTGGCTAACATCAGTTTTGGGCAGGTCATGCTACATGATAATGCTGTATAGCTCAGACCACAGCATGGGATGAAAAACCCAACCCCTTTTTCTTCCTGTTGACGCAGCTTCTAGACTTAGAGGTATAGCTGTCAGGCATAAGTAACATCCTTCATATCAGATTGTTGATCGTATATTACACACAAACCAGAGCAATTCACTTCCACTAATAGCCAGTTAGAAAATGAAGAATCTGTTACTGCTCTATCACAATAAAGATGTGTGGCCAGCTCATCAGCTGGGATAGAAAAAATCTGCATAGAAGGAACCTCACTTGCTACATTAGTAGCCTAATTAACCACAGCTAATTCCTGTTAGCAACATAGATGAACAACTCTGCCAGTAATTTCTGAACCCAGCACCTAATTCCTGTGACATTTGGCAGAAATGCTGAGGTAGTTAAGCTCCTATTAGCATAGCGAATACTGCTGGCTACAAGAGAGATACCTTGTAATTGCTCTGATTGAAGGAAAAGTTCAGTGTTGGTCTTAGTCCTGGTAGAGACACATTTATAGAAGTTTGTCCTTCCTTCAAAAAGTGGGGAAGCTGAACATAAAGAAACCCAGCAGGGAGGATCATGTCTTATTTATACCACCCAGCAGCTTTCTGCAAGGGAGTCTAGAAATGGGAGAGGAGCTGGCATATGGCTAGGGGATTGCAAGCAGCTTCTGGAGTAAGAAATCAGTTGTGGTGTCTCAACTTTTGGAGGTAAAAGGAAGGACAAACAGAGTTTAAAAAAAAAAATGTTTTAAGTAATCAAAAGGTGCATCTTGCATCAGAAGAAGTATAGCCAGCAGGTTGAGGGAGGTCATCCTGCCCCTCTACTCCGCGCTGGTGAGGCCACAAGTGGAGTACTGCATCCAGATGTGAAGTTCTCAGTATATGAGAGACATGGACCTGTAGGAGGATATCCACAGAAGGGACGCAAAAATGATCTAAGGAATGGAACACCTCACCTACAAGGACAGGCTGAGAGGCCTGGAGCTGTTCAGCCCGGAGAAGAGAAGGCTCCGAGGTGACCTGAGAACAGCCTGTCAGTATCTAAAGGAGAGCTACAAGAAAGAAGGAGGAAGACTTTGTAGTAGGATCTGTAGTGATAGAACAAGGGAAAATGGCTTCGAGCTATAAGAGGGCAGATTTAGGTTGGATATAGGAAAAAGACTTTTACACTGAGGATGGTGAGGCGCTGGAACAGGTTGCCCAGAGACATCGTGGATGCCCCATCCCTGGAGAATTTCAAGGCGAGGCTGGACCAGGCTCTGGACAACCTGATCTAGCTGTGAGTGACCCTGTTCACTGCAGGAAAGTTGGACTAGATGACTTTTAAAGGTCCCTTTTAACTCTAAGGATTCTACGATTCTAATTGAATATCTGTTCAAGATTTCAGTAAGACTCAATTCGTTGCTGTTTTGTTGTTGTTGTTGTTGTTCTCGTTGCTTGATCTTTGGTGCTTTGGGGGCCTCTGCATTTTGGGTTATTGTTGTTGTTTTTCTTTTTGGAACTGCAAGCAAAGGAGATATTGTTACACCAGCCTTGACCATATCCTTAACTTAGCATTTATGTACAGTATTAGGACCCTTTAAGTAGAATGCTGGTGTGTTGGGATTTCACAGTGAGAAGATTCTGGTAGGAACAAGGTCTCTGAGGAAAGCCCCATTCCTCCACCTGTATGTGATCAGATCCAACATACTAACTGGAAAGAGGAAGCCATCAAAGAAGATGTTTATCTTTTTTTATATACTTCATCAAGATTCATATCTTATTACCGTTGATATCTTAACTCAGACTTTTGTGTGGTATGATTTCTGAAATTATGACTGAATTAAATTCATAATTGTTAACCTATTCAGCAAGAAGGTATCTCTTATTTTTCTCTTAAACATAAATAAACTCTTCCCACATTCTCCTCCTATTTATCACTGTACCCCTGGCAAGAACTTTTTCCTTCTTTCTTCTTTTTTGGCAAGTTTTCAAGTGCAGTCAAAACCAAGGCTGAGAAAAAATCATAACTGACCTGCTTATGGGCAAAAGTACTGCATTGTAATTGCATGGAGACACAAAGGCTGGGGACCTTTATATGTTTCAACAGCCATTTAAGGCTACTGTCCTTGAAGGCAGTGGCAGCTGCTGACCCTAAGTTGGTAAGTGCTTAGCAGCTCTAACTGCCAGCCAGATTAAGCAGTGGGAGGGCCCAGCACCCCAACAGTTTGGGCCCTGACTGCTGGTATTTTAAAACTGTCTGGGCTGAAATGCTGATTCGGGCAGGGTTGTTTCTTCTTGCATCTTGTTTCCTTGCCCATGGCTGCAAAGCTGATGATTCAGTTTATGATCCAATCCTGAAGGATGCATAGTGCTCCAGTTCTTCTGGGCTTCCTTGGGAGCTGATGGTTTGGCACTCCAACAGGACAACTCCAAGAGCAAATATAAATGAAGTGCTCTTCAGCTGATGTCTCACAGATCTATGCAGGGAAGATTATCTAATAGTAATAGATTGGATAGGTTGGATTTGGTTTGACAGATTGAAACGATAAAGCCAGCTAAATGTTAAAATGTAACATGTAGTATCTTGCAGCTATAATTACAAGGCATCTGGTAAAATTTGTCAGGAGTAGGGACTAATCTACAAGGGTAGACTAACTTCAAAGCTAATTTGGCTGAAGTTAAGGTCTGTAAAGCTGAGTTAATTCTGATACAAAGCTGTGAGATATTCAGTTTTTAAGACTTAAATGTTTAATCTACACTTTTCTGTCTTTAACAGCTGATCAGTCCCTTGCACTAAGTAGAAAAAAAAACGTCAGTGTTAAATTACTGAAGCCTTTATAATTTATTCTGAGTCTTTGTCATAGGCTTCTCTTTGAGCTTTCTTTACCGGGTTTTAATTAAGAATATATCTGAGCTTGGAAAAGTAATACCTGAAACTGAAAAGAGATTTGAAATAACAACAGTACTGGAAATATTCATTTGTATTCAGAAAATGGAAGTGATGGGGCATATTGCTAGCTGATACTCTCGATACTGTAGCTATATTGTTCGGTTCTGTAGGATCCTAGTAGATCAAGTACTGATGTTATTATTATTTACTCTTCCAGACAAATGCATTCCGTGTGTGTTTGAAAGTTTAATGTTTTATTCTTTGGCTTCTCCCACTTTCCATTCCTACTGGCACGATTCCAGCAATTTGAGGGGTGGGAGGAAATTACTGGGAGGTCAGACTCTGGCTCCAGTCCTCTCTGGATTGGAGTCATCACTTTGCCAGTCAAGTTCAAAGAAGATTTTCATCGACTGCTAACTTGGAAGCCTGCTTTCAGTTCTTAATCCTGCAAAAGTCTCTTTGCCCAACCTGTGCCAATATTGTTTTGTATATCACTAGGTTGAGTTTTAGTGATCTGCCCAAGAATGCACAGATATTTTGTGCAAAAGGTGGGGAAAAAAAGCAAGGAAGACTTTATTCCTTATGTTTTTGAGATATCTTGTGCCTAAAATCAGCAGAGAGGAGGATGCGCTCAGCCTTGCATAGCGTCAGCTTGTGAACACTGTACTTCTCCCTTGTTAATTTTACCTTAGATGTATATGTAGTTCAGCCACATAGTAAGTGAGCAGTCAATACAACATCCAGTTTGTCATGGTTTCATGATTTTTCATTATCTGTATTCCACATCATAACATCATGCAATGTACTGGGGGTTTGACTGCTGATGCTCAAGTTCCGGGTGCCATGTCTCCACCCACTAATAAGAAAGAGACACAATCGTTCCTGGGTGTAGTGGGTTTTTGGAGAATGCATGTTCCAAACTACAGCCTCATTGTAAGCCCCCTTTATCAGGTGACACGGAAGAAGAATGATTTAATGTGGGGTCCTGAGCAGCAGCAGGCTTTTGAGCAGATTAAACAAGAGATAGCCCGTGCCGTGGCCCTGGGGCCAGTACGGATGGAACAGGATGCGAAGAACATCCTCTACACTGCTGCTGGAGAGAAAGGTCCCACTTGGAGTTTGTGGCAAAGAGCCTCAGGAGAGACCCGAGGCCGACCCCTGGGATTCTGGAGTCGGGCGTACAGAGGGTCTGAAGAGTGCTACACTCCAACTGAGAAGGAGATCTTAGCCGCGTATGAGGGGGTTCGGGCTGCTTCCGAAGTAATCGGTACAGAAACACAGCTCCTTCTGGCACCTCGACTGCCAGTGCTGAACTGGATGTTCAAGGGAAAGGGTCCCTCCACCCATCATGCTACTGATGCCACTTGGAGTAAGTGGATTGCGCTGATTACGCAGCGAGCGCGGATGGGGAATCTCAACCGTCCAGGAATCCTAGAGGTGATCATGGACTGGCCTGAAGGCAAAAAGTTTGGAACACCGCCAGCAGAAGAGATATCATGTGCTAAAGAGGCCCCACCATATAATGAACTACCCGAAAAAGAGAAGACATATGCCCTATTCACAGATGGATCGTGTTGTATTGTGGGGAAACACCGCAGATGGAAAGCCGCTGTGTGGAGCCCCACACGACAAGTTGCAGAGGCCACTGAAGGAAAAGGAGAATCGAGCCAATTTGCAGAGGTAAAGGCTGTCCAACTGGCCTTGGATGTTGCTGAACGGGAGAGGTGGCCAATGCTTTATGTTTACACTGACTCGTGGATGGTGGCAAATGCTCTATGGGGGTGGTTACAGCAGTGGGAGCAAAACAACTGGCAAAGAAAGGGTAAACCTATTTGGGCTGCTGACCTGTGGAAAGATATTGCTGCCCGAATAAAGAATATGGTTATAAAGGTGCGTCACGTAGATGCCCATGTGCCCAAGAATAGGGCTACTGAAGAGCAGCAAAATAACCATCAGGTAGACAGAGCTGCCAGAATTGAGGTGGCCCAAATAGATCTGGACTGGCAGAACAAGGGTGAATTATTTCTAGCCCGATGGGCCCATGAGACCTCAGGCCATCAAGGGAGAGATGCGACATATAAGTGGGCTAGAGACCGAGGGGTGGATTTAACTATGGATGCTATTGCGCAAATCATTCACGACTGTGACACGTGTGCCACAATTAAACAAGCCAAGAGAATGAAACCTCTCTGGGAGGAAGGGGATGGCCTGAGAGTGAGCCCCGTTCTGTTGGTGCTGCGGACCCGGCTGGCGGGACTCGCCTCCGCACTACCTGCGTGTCTGTGGCCGTGACGAAATCCCGCCCCGCGCTCACCCGCTCGGCCCGGGAGCGTCTCAGCGGCGTGCGCGAGCTGCGGGGCGGGGCGGGCGCCGGCGGCGCGCGGCACTCTCTGCCCGCGGTCCGGGGACTTTCCCCTAGGCGGGCGCGCGGCCCTCGAGGAACAGGCGTCCTCCGTGCGTAGCCTAGAGAGCAGGTCTTCAGAACATCCCACTCTTCCTCCCAGAGAGGTTTCATTCTCTTGGCTTGTTTAATTGTGGCACACGTGTCACAGTCGTGAATGATTTGCGCAATAGCATCCATAGTTAAATCCACCCCTCGGTCTCTAGCCCACTTATATGTCGCATCTCTCCCTTGATGGCCTGAGGTCTCATGGGCCCATCGGGCTAGAAATAATTCACCCTTGTTCTGCCAGTCCAGATCTATTTGGGCCACCTCAATTCTGGCAGCTCTGTCTACCTGATGGTTATTTTGCTGCTCTTCAGTAGCCCTATTCTTGGGCACATGGGCATCTACGTGACGCACCTTTATAACCATATTCTTTATTCGGGCAGCAATATCTTTCCACAGGTCAGCAGCCCAAATAGGTTTACCCTTTCTTTGCCAGTTGTTTTGCTCCCACTGCTGTAACCACCCCCATAGAGCATTTGCCACCATCCACGAGTCAGTGTAAACATAAAGCATTGGCCACCTCTCCCGTTCAGCAACATCCAAGGCCAGTTGGACAGCCTTTACCTCTGCAAATTGGCTCGATTCTCCTTTTCCTTCAGTGGCCTCTGCAACTTGTCGTGTGGGGCTCCACACAGCGGCTTTCCATCTGCGGTGTTTCCCCACAATACAACACGATCCATCTGTGAATAGGGCATATGTCTTCTCTTTTTCGGGTAGTTCATTATATGGTGGGGCCTCTTTAGCACGTGATATCTCTTCTGCTGGCGGTGTTCCAAACTTTTTGCCTTCAGGCCAGTCCATGATCACCTCTAGGATTCCTGGACGGTTGAGATTCCCCATCCGCGCTCGCTGCGTAATCAGCGCAATCCACTTACTCCAAGTGGCATCAGTAGCATGATGGGTGGAGGGACCCTTTCCCTTGAACATCCAGTTCAGCACTGGCAGTCGAGGTGCCAGAAGGAGCTGTGTTTCTGTACCGATTACTTCGGAAGCAGCCCGAACCCCCTCATACGCGGCTAAGATCTCCTTCTCAGTTGGAGTGTAGCACTCTTCAGACCCTCTGTACGCCCGACTCCAGAATCCCAGGGGTCGGCCTCGGGTCTCTCCTGAGGCTCTTTGCCACAAACTCCAAGTGGGACCTTTCTCTCCAGCAGCAGTGTAGAGGATGTTCTTCGCATCCTGTTCCATCCGTACTGGCCCCAGGGCCACGGCACGGGCTATCTCTTGTTTAATCTGCTCAAAAGCCTGCTGCTGCTCAGGACCCCACATAAAATCATTCTTCTTCCGTGTCACCTGATAAAGGGGGCTTACAATGAGGCTGTAGTTTGGAACATGCATTCTCCAAAAACCCACTACACCCAGGAACGATTGTGTCTCTTTCTTATTAGTGGGTGGAGACATGGCACCCGGAACTTGAGCATCAGCAGTCAAACCCCCAGTACATTGCATGATGTTATGATGTGGAATACAGATAATGAAAAATCATGAAACCATGACACAGTTCTCCTGAAATTAATCAAGCACTTTGAATAATGAATAGAGGTACTTCTAGATGTACTTGTGGTTATTAGTATTAGCAAAGTATAACAAAGGAATTTGAAATTGTAACTGCAAAGCAATGTTAATTGATTGTACCTACACAAAATGAAAGGATTCTCTTAACTGCTCGTTCCATAGCATGAACATTTAAAGTAATGTGATCTCTAACTTTCTGCCAGAACAAACAAGAGTAGCAGTGTTCTCATACCCTCATTTTAAGAAAATCTATCAAATGAGCAAGTGTTAACAAGCCATTTGAAAAGACAGTGCATGCACTCAGATATTCTACTAATCATCATAAACAGGACTGAATCTAGATACCCT
The DNA here is from genome assembly GCF_905368555.1 of Meleagris gallopavo. Classification (NCBI taxonomy): domain Eukaryota; kingdom Metazoa; phylum Chordata; class Aves; order Galliformes; family Phasianidae; genus Meleagris; species Meleagris gallopavo. Next base: position 37,022,868 of record NC_139408.1, on the reverse strand, counting down.
GCAAGAAGTACTTCAGAACTATTGGAAGGAAAACTTGAAAATTTACACACCCAGATCTGATCTCACTCTATTTTAGTATAAATTATGGTCATTAAGATATTTGCAGGGAGTTAAAATACAACAGAGCCTTTGCTTATATCACTTCAAGTACTTGATCTGGGAGATGCACTTCAAAAACACATTGATTCTGCTTCAATCTGAAACAGTGCCACCAGGGTCCCTGTGCTCCTGTCAGCATCAGCCAGGGGATGGGAAACTGGAGGATTCTGCTTCTTCTCAAGAGGGCACTCACAATCATATTTATTCTGGTAGAGAGGCACAACTACCATTTAAGCAAATGGCCTTCAGGCTACCACTTAAGCAAAAAGTAAGAAAATATTTCATCAGCTGAAGCTGACTTACTTTTCCTGCAGTACTCAAAGGTCAAGAAAGACAATGCCCAAGAGCTGGGTAAAGACACAAGGCTGGACATTCTGAAGTTTGTCAGAAAATGCATTACATTGAAATCTGACTCCTATATTTGTGCATTACATTAAACATTTATTCAGTAAAATACTGAAATAGCGATTTCAAGTAAGAGCTGAAAAGGAACTCTCTCTCAGGAGCTGGATTTCAGGAGAAGGTTAAGGGCAGTGACCCCCTACCAAGAAAATGAAAGCCTCCATGAGATGTATGTGAGGTACTGCTGCAGTTCCAAAAACATTTTAAATTTAGGATAGCAGCATATCCAGTGCTGCCTACTGAGTAACACAGAGCTGTCTACTAATCTCTAGCAGTATCTCAGAATTTGTCAGAGTCATAACTTATTGAGAAATGAGAGCATTCTTCACCTTGTGAGATCAGGTCCCTAGGTGGTAATACATTTTTTTGTTCACCCAGAGGCTCATCCACAACTAAGAAATTAAGGAACTGAAGTGAATTATTCAGTGACACCAAAAACAATGAATGGAAAATTACATGCAAGCCTTGGCAAAGCATCCTGAAGCAGCACACTGAGCTTGTATTAGAGCCCAACCATATTTCAGAATCAAAGAGAAGATGCTTGTGCACAAAGGGAAGTGGTGTGCAGCAGTCTGAGACTGAGACCAAGAAATTGCTGCAAATACTCAACTTTTGATGGCTACATAAGCCTGGTGGGATCCTGCTTGCTTGTGGGGGAAAGGGGCTAAAATCTAAGCAACGGCTGAGGTCCAGATTCTGAAAGAGAAAGGATTAATGAAGTCTAAAATGGTAATGTACATGTGGCAACATCATAGTTAGACATTAATAACCAATATTTCATAATTTGTGACACACTTCTTCACTGTTGCTGTATTGAGTGAACTATCAGTGACTCAGAATGAAAGTGTATGTCAGAGTGAACTGGAACAGGTTTCCTGTGACTATAAGCTAGCAAAGACACTGACAGTACAGGCTCAGGATGACTCTCTGGGTCAAGCACTTAAATAACCAATTTCTTGTAAAGAATAATGGCACAAGGAATGGAAACTACTGTGTTTTCCTGATCTGACCAGACCATCACAAATCTTTCTGTGAGCTTCAGTTGCACATGCTGATTTTTAAGTTCCCCTGAGAGCAGCAACTCTTAAACTTCAGCAATTTTTCGTTAAACATCTCCAGCTGCTTTTTTTTTTTCATGTCTGATACCTCAGAACAGCTAAACTGATTCTTTTGAAATTCTGCATTAATGCTAGTTTCTAAGCTTGTCAAGCGTGAGAAGAAAGAAAAATATACCAGTGGGATGAAGCAGAGCTTTATCCTGCAGCTGTATCACTAGAGCATGATGAATTGGAGTTTAGCAAAATTTCTTAATGCTACAAGCAATGACACAGTTAAATCCTACTCTTGCTTTTTCTGTTCCTTTTTCCAGTATGAGTATGACACTTCGAAATAGCTGTAACTAAAAACAACTGTTTTGTTGTCCCCTACTCATAGTGATCCCCAGTACCTTTGTGAGGTAGGATGTTATGTAAAGTTTGTGTTAAATTATTCTGGGATAGTCTAAATGTCTAAGGAGAAAAGAAAACTCTAATTTTGAAGGCATTAATGCCTGCAGACATTAACTTTCCTTGTACTGATGTAGCCAGGCATAAATCTATACAGTAGATTTATTGGTGTTCATTTCAAGGGTCTTTCTTTGCCTCTTTGAAGCATTTGGCATTGGCTGTGGTTGCAAACAGGATATTGAACTAGATGAACCACAGCAGCAGTCTTTGTGTTCCCAAATTTTTTTTTTTTTTTCTAAAAAAATAAACTCAAAAAAATTCTTTAGGGGATGAGGTATGATTTACAATCAAATAAGCATTATGTATGTGATGCATCTGCCCCTGTATTAAATGATAGAATCATGTGAAATATAAGAAAAGTACAAAAACAAAAATGGGTTGGGTGCTTCAGAAGTATAGATTCTTAATTTGATGTTTGTATCTGAAGAAAATAAGCACTTACAAATGATTTGATTTTGAAGAATAGAGAATAGTGAGTTAGTAACATTTTCCCTATCCACTGGTTAAGAAAGACTGTTTTGAAAAAAAAAATGTACAATTTTGTATACTTTCTAAATTTAAAACCACAGCTAAAATCAAATGAAAATACCATCAACTGACACAGAGCAAAATAAAATGGCTCAGTATCAAAGAACAGAATTAATATGTTTGCTAAAAATATAGAACAAACTACAGTTACTGCGAAGTCTAAAGGCAGAATTATTCATTTATTTATCAGCTACAGAAAACAAGTTATTGTCAAATCTAGTACTAAAAATATGTTTTCAGATTTGGCCTTATGTGTGAAGGATCAACAAAACTGCAGAGAGCCAAGCTGAAGTAAAATTAGTAATGACCATAAGCATTGTTGTAATTAAAAAGACATTAATACTCACAGATGAGAAAATCACACAGAATTACAACACTGAGCTATTTGGCTCTGTCACTTTATACTTTATTATAAAGATTAGAGGCAATGTTTAGATAAACAGTTTAAGTGAAAGGGACAGTATTTCAGGACCAAAATCTGGTGCCCAGAGACACCAATATGTACATACTTGCAGCCCTGTCAGATAGAAACCTGCTTGCTTGGTGGAGGCCATCACCTACAGATTACTTTCTGTTTTGGTGTTTCAGCCACAGCTCTATTGGTTTCTCCCTCTCTACTGCCTTTATACGGACTTCATCTGTCTTTGAAGGATTAAAAATAGTTTAACATTCGCCAGTGTGGGTGTACCATTCCTGATCTGAAGCAGTTTTAACTTATGCAAGGCAGTTGTCTATTCTGTTTGAATTCTACGTATTTCTTCAGGAAGTCTCCAGGAACACACTGAGCAACATGGAAGCCACTCATCACTCCTCTTACCTGCAGGAAGAAATTGCACCTTTAGTGTAGCGTTCATTTAAGACAAAATGTAAGCTTACTGCTTTGTGTTCATTTATTTTATTGTTAGATAGTACTACATAGTTTACCTCTGATATGAAAATTACATACTTTAGTGCTAAAGGTAAACCTCATTAGGGGAAATTAGAAGCTGTTTCCTTTCTTTCTCAACTCCTAAAGGTTCAGACATATTTATCTTCTTGCCTTTGGGTTGTCTTCCCTTTGGAACCCCTTGTAAAGAACTGTAGGACTTGGAGCTTGAGGTGCTTCCCTTCTGATGTCTTCTGGCAAATACATCAAAGCACAGAACAACCATTTCATGTAGCTGACATTTTTCCTGTTTATTTCAAAATTTTACTTAGAATCTCACCCAATATAAGAGTTTTTAAAGTATCTGATAAAGCGATCAGGCATCTAAATCTCCACTTTTTTGTAAGAGACACTTGAGCATCTTGTTGTCTCTCATTTTGTCCTGTAAAGCGGGTTTCAGATTTTTCTGTCCCCTCTCCATCCAATTAAACTTCTGAATTCTGGATAGTAAGAAAATATGATTGGCGGCCAAAAAAAAAAAGAAAAAAATAATAAAATTCACTCAGCATCTTCCCACTCCTGTTGCTACTCAGGCAGGGAATCTTCTCCCTCGCTCAACAGACTTTACAAATTTTGTTTTAAAAGACAAGAAAATAAAATTAGACACACACCCTAGTAAAAATATAAACCCAATTATTGAACATTCAAGATTTGAGAGTTTATCTGCTGCTTATATGGAAAATCCAACTAATAATTTTTCTGACAGAATTTTAAATTATCTGCTTTACAGGTAGTATGGCATTGACTAGATGCTGAATTTGCAATAGATTTATACTGTTGACTGAAAATTGTAGACTTTTATCAGGATGCACAGGGAGGAAGTTTCTAAAGAAATACTTCAACATATCGGATGCTTTAATCTCCTCTGACTTATTTCACTCTCATCCCATCACTGTTCCATCACCTGCTCTGATGTTAATCAGAATGACTGGGTCATCCTATTTTATAAGCTTGCTGGATTAATTCTTTTTCAAGGTCATCTGTGAATTGACTTTAGTAACCAATTATAAATTGGATGGCATTTTAATATTCTTCCCTTTCCCTAAGCTTTAATCTAGAAATGATGAGAGACAAAAGGAAACCCGAAGGAGACTGAATTTTAGGAAGTAAGATGACGACTGCCATTATACAATACTTTTCTAATTTCTCCCACACTGGACACCCTTATCTTTTTCTCTGAGTTCAAAGGAAGATGAAGAAATTCAACATCTTCCAGAAGCAGTACTTTACTTTTCTTAGTTAACATAACTGCATATGATCTCTGGAGAAATCCCTCAATAGTGATATTTGAGGCACTTAAGCTTGACATTCAGAGTTCTGTATTATTATGAATGCATCTCTATTAAGGCAACAGAAACAGCTCTCTCTCTCTTTGATATTTCCTTTTGAAATTCAGCATTAAAAAGCAATATTTGCCTTCATTTCACTTCTTTTGAAAGACTTTTAAAAATTTAGGAAACTGCTTCTGAGGCATCATCAAGAACTATTTTAGTTGTGTAATCAAAGGAGTTTTCATCAATTGATTGATTTTTAAATTTTCCCAAACCCGATCAGATACCTTCAGAAGAACCATTCAAAGGACAGCTCACAAAGTCTTGTTGAAAAGGATTTCTGATCTTCTTCAGTGACCTCACAGGCAGTTTCTAACTGCACACTCTCAGATGTCTGTTTTTGGGTGCCACCGCAGAGTCTACTTTTAAGCATCTGTTTGATCCTGAAACAATTATTTTTTCCTTGACTGCCTGCCTCTTTACTTTGTCAGCATGGAAAACAAGCTATGGCCTTCTGTTTGACTCCTCACACACCAGCAGCACAGCTGACTCAGTTCTCCCAGAGCAGTGCCTCCAAGAATCTCCAAGGTATCTCCCCATTTTTTCTCATACTCCACAGTAATCAGCTCAGATCAAGAACTTCCACAAAGGTTTAACCATATACCTACTCTCACTAATACTAACCTCTTCAACTGAACCAAAAAGCTGCTTTCTTTAGTTCATAAAATTATTCTAATTTTTGGTTTTGAACAACCCCGTAGTGTTCTGTAGCCTAATTCAGAAGGAAAATAAGAATTACAGGATCCTTCCTTACTTAGAGATTTTCTTCCAAAATATTAATGAGTTTTATCGATAGTAATGAGTTATTCACAGCCTTCTTCAAGATTTTTTAAAAAATCTTTTTTTAAATTAAAAATTAAATGGCAAATTGCAGGCTATGGCTTCCTCACAAGGAGAGCAAGCGCAGACCTCCTCTCTCTGATGGTAGTTGTAGAATCTAGGGAATGGCATGGAGCTTCATCAGGGAAGGGGCAGGTTGGATATTAGAGAAAGGTTCTTCACCAGAGAGTGGTGGGCATGAAGCACGCTGCCCATGGCAGTGGTCATGTCACTGAGCTGCTGGAGCTCAAGAAGGTGACAGCTGCTTAGTGTTTTAATTTTGTATTCACAAGCACTGCAAACAAACATAAACAGCTTATATAACAAATCTTTGTTCGTGCTTGATTCGCCTTTCGGCACTGCCAAGAACCGATTAATATAAAATCAAGGTAATAAATTCAGCTTTTGCCTATCTCCTTTGTTTTAATGCTTGCCTTTTGAAGGTATGTGGCAGGCAGATAATGCTGGAAAAATAACTACTCAACTACTCACTTCTTCCATAGAACTTGTACATCACTGGTAAATACAGTGCTTGCTGCCCCCCCAGTCAACAAGGCTTCAGCCATTATCAGGCTGATGACTGCAGGAATGAGAATTAGACTAGACTGCCTAGACATGGGAATGACATCCCAAGGCTATTCAACTTAAAAATTACTGCATTACAGGAAGGAAGCAGAGGAGAGTCACATCCTACCATTAGTACACTGTACCAGTGTCATGGTTTTAATGATTTTTTGTTATCGGTATTCTACATCATAACTTCATGTAGTGCACTGGGAGTTAAAGAGATAATGCTCCAGTTCCATGGATTGTCAATATTCCCAGGTACTGGTTCTCAGAAGAGAAAAAGAACTACATCTCCCAGAATATTTTTACTGTTCCATTTCCGTTTTCCATTCCACAAAGGGAAAGATAAAACTGTTCACAAATCATGAGACATCCCTTCTTTTACTGCTCATCCCCGCAGTATGTGCTCCCTCGCTCTCTCGCGTTCAGCATTAGAGTAAGACCTTTGTTTTTGGGCACTCTCTCTCATTTTATTTGATTTATCAGCCTCAATTCCAATTATATTGTGCTATATTGTGATATCTCGCATTCTACTATCATTCTTAGAAATTGGTTTTTCTCCCTTAGCTTGTTGCTGCTGTTTTGTTTTTCGGTAAAACTCCCTACCTTTTCCCCTATTCCCCCTTCCCCCTCCCTTGGGGCATGGGTCCTTGAATCCTCCTGCCCCATTAGTCATTGAACCAGGCTAAACTAAAATCGTCGACACCAGCCTCTCACCAGACTGTATACAGTTTTTTTAAAAAGCTTCTTATAATCTGCATCTATTTACAATCTGCATCTACTTACAACCTAAAGATAACAGGAAAGTTCCCTGTTACACTGTGGCACTATATCAAATCTTTTTATCTTAAGAGAAGAAATCAGGGTTAGTGTTGGATGTGATGGAGCACTAATTGCCCAGTAATTTCAGTAACCTACTTCCTCATTAATCTATAGTAGCCACTTTTTACTTCTGCTGTTGGCAGTAACAAGAAAAAGTCAGATGAAAATAGAGCTTTTTTAAAATGCATTCTTTTGAAATAGAAATGCTGGTGGTTTTTTTTTTCCCTTTTAAGAAAAATAATTTTTAGTGTTTTCTCCAGAAACTATTAATTTATGCTTTCTGCTGTGCTTTGGATGGCACCTTTCTGCTGTGCCTTTCTGATTCTTGTGGTAGAATTCCCACTGCTATAAATGGGAGTAAAGACTTTTCTCCACATATACATATTTATACAGCTGCTCTTATGTGCACGCATTTGGGCACACCATGTTAGTTCAGCTTTCCAGCATGTATTTCTTGTTTTGCCACAATTTCTGCTCACTTAGCCCCTTTCCCTGAGAGAGTTGTTTTCAGAGACACATTACACGCAGGGAGACCTCATGCATTCAAGCAGGGAATCTACTGTTTATGTGCATGAAGGATAATCTGCAAACCACACTGTGGAGTACAAGTTCGCGTGAAACAGGTCACCTTAGAAAATATGGCATCATAGAGAGTAGAGGTGGAAGACAGCTGCAAAATATATGTTGTTCTCCACTCAGGTATGAAAATGAAGACATTTTACCCATGCCTGATCACTCTTTGATTTCCCTTTCTGCCAGGACATGAACAACTGAGTTTTACTCAAATGTTATTGACTATTTGAGAGTTTGTTAGGCATTGCATGTTGGAGCTTGATACAGGCACAGCTCAGCATTTCCACCTCCTGTGCCTAGCAGAGGAATCACAGGAGCAAGCGGCCTGTGCCAGGCACGTTTGTACCCATCTCAGGTTTGTCTGTGAAACATGCTGAAAAATCTGGGTACAATAGGGGAATTACCATGATTTGTCCTGGTCTTACACTTTAGGGTGCTCACTTTACAGGTGGGAAGTGACATACAAAGATACCATGGAGCTGTGGTAACATATTATGGACTGAGTGAGCCCCTAGAATGCCAAATGCACAAGAAGGACTTATGAGCACATTTATTTTCCTGTCCCATTATCAGCCCTGTGAAAATTAGGGCAACCTGTCTCACATTTATATTCATTTGTCACACTCAGAGAAATATATTAGGGAGAATCTTAATGGTGACAAGAAGCATTTCACTGCCTTTGGCAATGAGGAAAGTTTCATAGTCCTCATGTCCAGTTGTTATAAATACAGCTTACAAGCAACGAATGTATCCAAGCACATCTTTGAACTGGTGTTGCATACATATATACAGCTATATGTATGGTCATACATGTTTAAACTTAAAGTCTAAAGCTAGACGTCTATCTAAAACCTGCTTTTCAAGGAAGGATTTTTCATGTAACATTTTCCTGATCTAGAGAAAGTAATTTTAATTATTCCAACATTCCTGAATCCTGTTTTACCTATTTTCCAGGGAGAAAGTATTAGCTCTTCCAGACTTTTCCTGTAGATATGGGATACTCTCCTTATATTAATATACATATATATATATATACGTACATATGTATATCAATATGTTGTGTGACTCATCATAACTCAACCAGTAAGCTAATCTTTACAGTGGTAGAAGAAAATGATAAATTCTCTCTGCAGTAACTAATACGGTCATTTTGGCAGAGGGATTAGGAATTGGAAGCTTTATCTCTCATGATTGTCTCGCTTGTCTGTCTCCCACCAAAGAACTGTCTAACAGTACAAACACCAGCCCAGCCGCCTTCCTGTTTCCCCTGGAAATGTTACCAGTTGTGACGATGACTTGAAAGTACAATTACTTCAGCATCTTTACTAGAATACAATGATGAGATTTTAGCTGAGATTAGATATATTCATACTCTTAAATTTTATTAAAATTGAAATATAATTCTTTGAGAATTAATCCCTTTTTCAGACACTGGCACAAGGAGCAGCTATGACTAAAATTAATGCATTTAAAAGCGGTTGATTTTCACTGGCTTTACAGCAGCAAACATTTCTATCCTGATCCTGATGTGCAAGAGGCTAATGCAGAGCATTTTAGCAAAAACCACTGTTTCTCTGGATGTTTTTGTAAGAATTCCTTCCTTTGTAAAGCAAACTGAATATTGCAGACAGGCCTCAATTTAGCATCGACTTCAAAGGAGTAATCTGTCAAATGCACCGTGTGCCTAACTCAGCTGGGGATGGAGACGTGCTTAATCCTTTTCTGTCAGGAAAGAAGGAAGGAAAGGAGGTTTGTTGAGTGCAAATCTGCACTTGTGCACTTCCAACACATCAGAAAAGCGATAAGTAGTCAGCCTATCTTAAAAAAAAAAAAGACAGCCCAGTGATTAATGTGCTTACTTGAATGTCAGAACTATACATTCAAATCCTTCCTCTGTCAGATTGCAGAGCAGAAGGGATATGAAGCAAAAATCCCATGATTCAGGAAATCTTAGGTGGGTTTCAATATCGGTCTCTTGTGACAAAATATTTCCACTGGATCTGAACTATGGAATAATCACTGCACAGAAGTAATTCTGCTTCATCGTGAAAAATGCCATAACCTTCAGGCTATGGGGTTTTCCTTGTCTGCCCTTCTACTCTCTGTATTTTGCACAAGAATTCCTGCAGCACTGTGTTCAGCTGTTCGATTCACCAAGATCAGCAGATAAGAATAATATAGGAGGGACAACTCTTACCTTTGGTGTTAACGTGTACATGGGGAATCTAACGGGGAAAAATGTAGAGTAGATGGAGAACTAAGTAACAGCACAATATTGGTTTTGAAGATCCATTCTTTAGCTGGAAATAGTAGATTGATGCCTAAAATCCTCTGTGGATTCAGTTTAAGTGCTCTTACAGCAAAAAATGAAGGATGGACACTTCACAATTAGAAATTACATTGGATAGCAAGTCTTTACAGAGCAAATCCATTGCCTTCAGCCTTTCTTCCACCCGTGTAACCTGGGCCATCTGCAGTCTCTTGGTGCCTTCCCTCTCTGACAGAACAAGGCTCTTTGGCGTACTCTGAAGCAGCAGGAATAAGCAGGATGTGCTCTGTCAAGTAATCACATCTTATTTCTGGATCTTTGGATGGCACACAGTAACTATTGTTCTTGAGTTGCTTATGTCTTATTCCCTGTCAGATCTGCTAATATATTATTGGTCTGATCCTTATCTTCTACTGACAGACATCAGAATCGTATCTATACCTCTGGGTGGGAAGAGTTTAACATTTCTCTTCCATTTCAGATGGATCACCTCAGCAGGAATAGGTCAATTCCTGCTGCTCATTCTTTTATTATTTATTAATATTCAATTTTTTCTAACCTTTTCTTGACTTTTTCTACTCCACTAATATTAAACCAAGTGGAGCAGCTGAATAGCAGTCTGTTGCCCTGTTGCCGAGGCAGCTAAAGCAATGGCATGTCACACTTGATGTTACTGCTTGCCCTACCTCAAAAACACCACTGAATATAAATGATCCCAGGGATTTTGGCCTGCCTGTATGCTCATCATTGCCTAAAAGGAACTCCTGTAGATAGTAGCTTCTTCCCAGCCTTAGGACGGCTGACGAACCAACTACTGTGACTGTGCTTTTGTATGACAGAAAACTATAAAAAAAGTGTACAGTGGTCGAGGTCTGAAACTAGTAGAGCAGTGATGACTGCTCCTCCCTGTAGAGAAAATCTGTTCACGTGAACAATCTTCAAGGGTAGCCTGTGACTGGCATCATTCTTCACAAAACCAGGAAGTTTGTTCTCACAAGTTATTGCTCATGGCTTATTTAAAATATGATTATATCAATAGTTAGTGCTTTATTTTGTCATATGAATAGATCACATATCATTTCTAAAATGCTCAGAATATCAGGGGACAAGTAATCACAAATGTTCAGATGTAGGTAAAAGGGTCTGGGTCTGCAGCTGGCATGTTAGCACTTCTGCTTTTACACACAAGTGGACACAGCATGCAGCCATATGTATCTATTAGCTATAAATTCAGGTGGGAACCAGTCTGCATAGCTCTGCTGGAGACACATTGTCTGCAGCCCTAAGATGTTAACAGAATAGATTCCTAGAATCATAGAATTATGGAATGTCTTTGTTTGAAAGGAACCTTAAAGACCACCCAACCCTAAACTCTGCCATGGGCAAAGCTGCCCCCCATCGGATTAGGCTGCCTGCCTCAGCCTGACCTTGAGCGCCTCCAGGAATGGGGCACCCACAGCTTCTCTAAGCAACCTGTTGGCTATCTTTGCAGATGTAATAGAAATAATAAGGGCCTGTGAAAATAAAAGGAAAATGGAGCCTGTGACACAATCATAACACAAAAATGATGTCACAATAATCATAACAAGAAAACCTGCTTGTGGATGAAAACCAGAAGGTCAAGTCTACAGGTCTACAGGTACATTGCTGTTGATGCCTAGAATATGTGACTATGTGTTATGAAATGGCTTTGCTAAACAGAAACTTGTTTTATTCTTCACACAAACTGTTGGTCTTTGATGCTGAGCACTAACAGACCTTAACTTTTAAGATTTTTTTGGAAAAACTACATAATCATGTGTCATAGCAAAGATGTTTATTTTGTTCATGTAAATTGTGAAAGACTGTCAGTGTTGCTAGGATTTTAAGCTTAGCATGAAAGAAATGCAAGTGACACTTAGATTATCTCAGATCACTTAGATCATAAGCCAATTCTAGCAAGTGAGCACTACTTTACTTAAAGTATTATTTGAATTTTCCTGCTTTATCTAGACAAGGACTAGCATGCCAGTTCTGACTCCTCTACAACATGGAACATGGGAACTCCATATGAAAATGCTGATTTTGATCCATGAGCCTACCTCTTTTCAAAATGCACTCCCTCTAGAGTATAACAATAACTTCCTTATGTTTTTATGTCATGTAAAATTTCAAGGTCTTAGGTACAATTTTATGAGTACCAGAGCCATTTAAGATGCAAGAACATTTACCTGTGCACACATTAAAAATGCAAGTACAAAGAAAGGCATTTGTATTTTTCCCATGATAGACAGGAGAGGAAAAAGCCTGTGTGCCATGTAGAAAAATCCTCCAAAATCATCTTCTTCTTCTATAGGACACAAATAATTTCAAGTCTGCAAGCAAATAGTGAGGAAAATTTAAAGCATTAGACTTCTGGAGAAGGAAATGGTTCAAGACAAGGAATTATTTATAAAGGGGAAGGGAGAAAATGCATCAGTAAAATGAACTAAAACCTTTTTAGACTGTCCAGTCTCCAGACTGCCAAACGAATGGCAATAGGTATTTCTAAAAAAGGCACATTTACCTCCTATAACCTCCACAACAACAATTAATACACTAGGTTCAGAATATTCTTCCTTCCTATTATTTTTTTCACTCTGAATTAACTGCTTGTGTTGACAAGCATCTGCTGCCTCTCCATCTCACAGCTGCTCTCTCTTGAATTTATTCTCACAAGCTTGTGTTCCTCATGCGTGTTCACGCAAATGCTTCAAGACTCTCTTCAATGGTCAGTCTGGGCAAAATGCCAGGAAGTGAAATCACCTCTTTACCACTAGATTTCCTTCTATTTTACTTTATTTCCCTAGGAAAGTTTGCCTCATTCCAAACAATCTGCCAGTCCCAGCAGTTTGTTGGATAACTGCAATTCTATAGGAAGTTACTAAAAATGTGGGTTTTCTCACTTGAAATGAAAATGAATTAATTTTCCAAAATGCTCATAGTTAGGTAAAACCTGGTGGAGGATTAGGTAAATTTGAATTAATATCTCCTCCCTCTCTGTTGTTTTTTTTAATAAAATATGAGGATGCTGAAACTGCACACGGCATTTTCCCTCACCTTTGAAACCTATGGCTTACACAGCCTGCTCATAACATCCCTATGGGCCAGAAAGGAAATGGCATAAAGACAGTGTCAAGCTCATTCTGACAGTAAAGCTTTTTGAGGATTGCCTTTATGCCACAAAGCACCTTTGAGGTTGTGAACTCCCCTTAGTCCTCCCACTGCTGCCATTCTGTCAGACTGCCCCTCTTCTGCCATCTGTCATACGGCAAAAACATGTAAGAGAATACTGGAATATTGATTCAACCTCTACTGCCATACCACCAACAACCTCCTACATCACCGGCCAACAGAATAAAATAAGAGGCTTTCCTGACTTTTCTTTTGATTCCTTCCATGTTCTCTTCTTTTTATCTCTTGTTTTAAATGCCTACTCACTTTATTTTGTACAGCAGATCTCCATTCCCTCAACTCTCCTTTGCACTTTCAGCCAAACACTGTTCAGGTATCACAGAGCTACTGTCAGTCATAATGAAATTAATGACAAGAAGAACACCTATATTTCTGCCCCTTGTTTTAAACTTACAGAATTGTGAAGACACAATTTCATGCCAGCTTGCATTTGAAAAGGCCTCCTTGAAATCATAAGTACTTAAAATGTTTTTATATTCAAATAGACACTTATGTGCACAAATTATATACAGACACCTAAATATATGCACACACACAAAAGCACAATTGAAAGATGGGTTCTGAAGCATGTGGATACCTCATACGGCCACTAAAATATCACATCAGTCAAAGCCCTGACCTCTGCTGGGTGTTATTCAAGGTACAAAGAGAAGATGATGCAGGGAAAATTGATTACACCATGACAGTTCATCCTTTTGCTGCCAGTGCTGCAAACTGCCACATGTGGCTATACCCTCTTTCCAGTTCCTATATGTGCTCGACATGAACCTCAAATGAGGCAACGAGGCAACTATGTGATACAGCAGACTGAAGAATTTGGAGGCAGGGAAAGAATGAGTTTGAATTATAGACAAAAGAAAAACAAAAATAAGGAGAAGAGGCTAGAAGTGAGAATAAAAAGTATTTATAGAGTATGGTATTTTTGGAAACGATTTAAAGTGTTTAATTTGAGAATTCTGTAGTTCATTTCCCCTAGCTAATTACAGGATTGGAATCTTTCTTAATAACTCATTAAAGATGAATGGAAATGTTAACAGAATACATTATTTTCTTGCATAATTAACAATGGAAACATGAACATCAAAAATGAAACAGCTTTAAGGGTAACACATGCATATTTGATAGCATTACAGCCACATCTTTTTATTTTTTTTTTTTTTTGCCAGTGTATCCCATCCATTAAATGCCACTTCAGCAGATCAGGATTAGCTCTATTTTATGTCCACATCATCAATGTATCAGATGTATCAGTGTGCTCACAACAGCAGTTAAATATTATTACTTATTTTTTAAAGTCCCTTAGCTGTGTGATAATGTCACTGAAAATGGTTTCTACAGTAGACAGGAACTTGCGTGACCCCTGCTGGGTTATCTTTTCCAGACTGTGTAAGTGAGCCTCATTATCTCTGTAGTCCTTTTGAGTAATGAATAATTAAATTCTTATGATCATGCAAGCTGTTGAAATATGGCAGAAATTCTTATTTTGATTTCTTGTCCTGTTTCCTGGAAAAGTGCAGAAACACGCCACATTTAACCTGGCATTTACACTCTCTGTTGAAAGCTATTTGACTGAATACAGTCAAATATTCAGGAGAAATCTTGGCATGCTGATAAAATGAGACAGTTCTCATTGATTTCAAGAGGGTCTAATTCTTAACTTAGCTAATTTTTTAAAGAAGAATAAAACCTACTGTGAGAAAATACTTTGCTTAGTCATTGCTTACAGGTGAAATGTGGGGCAGTTTTACTATTTGGTAAACTGTTGTTTAAATACGGGTATCAATTTTGTGAAGAACTGAGTGAGAAAAGGAGTAGGGTTTAACCCAGAGTTTGGAGGCATGCTGTCAAACAACACTGATACTCTCTTGTTCAAAATAGCTATTTCTATTGGGAACTGAAAGATGGAGAATGTATTGATTTGAATCACGATCAGTTCAGCAGGAAAATGTGTAAATCCAGCTGTAATGTTGGTTGGGATGAAGGAGAGGGAGCAAGCTCACAGGGTCAAGGCAGACCTTCTGCCAACTTCTGCAGGAACTTCTGATTTTCCCTTGTTGCTCTCTCTCCAAATTTTCCACTCCCAAAGATATCTGCATTGTACAACGGATTTGCTCAGCCACCCTGTAGGTACAGGACAGCTAACGGGGGTGCACCCTCACTGCCTTCCTCTCCAATAGCAGAAAGAGAAGCTGCAGCTCCTTCCTTTAGGTTTATGGTGGAATAGATAAGCATCCATTTCCAGACACTTTCCTGTATCTCCTTTGGGGATGAGAAATGCCACCTGCCAGCTGAGCTACCTCACTCCTACCCTAGCACAACAGCATTATGCATTATTGTTTCGCTTGTCTCCTGCAGAGCCAGGCAGATCTCATTGCACTATCCATCTCCTCTACCTCTACAAAGCAACACAGCTCTTCAGAAGAAGATGCTGTGCCTATTTGCAAGCCTACTTGTAAGGAATATGCATCCTCCTTAGCTCTAGCACTTGTGAAGTATGTGCTGACATATATCCTGGTTATTCACAAAAAGAATTGCTTTAATTTACTCTGTAAGAATGCAAGAGAGAAACCACCATAAAAGAAAAAGTATTTTTATTGCTTCTCTCATTACTCTTTAATCGAAACATACTGATACTATATGGTAGATATGCTGCCATAATGAAACAAAAAGCCTAATGGTTCTTAATAGAATTATCATTAAAGAAAGCCACTGTTTTTTCAGAAGCTCGGATCTTACAGGAAGGAGTCTAAGGAGCAACTACAGCTAAATAAAGCCTTTACTATTGAGAAGAGCAGGACTTGCACATCAAGTAGTCATAAGCAGTCCCATTCATAAAATCTTTATATATACAAGATTAATTGCCTCACGTGTTCGCTGGCATCAGCATTTGTGCGTAAGCAGCTAATCCTCTCGTTAAGGATTGGAATTATTCAGGAAAAACCTTAAGACAATTAAGGAAAGAGTGTTTTCTTATTTACTTAAAATGGAACATAAGAGAACATTCAAAACCAGAGAGAGTTGTTGTCTGTAGATTTTGTAGACCTGGCTGCAAAAAGCCTTTGGTACTGGCATATAGTGCTGTCTGTTCCCAGTGGCACAGGTTTCTCTGACTAGGCAGGGCTGCCCAGCTTGCACATGTCCACCCAGCTGTTTCTAAATAGCTTGTTCAAATGTAGCTGACGAAATGAAAGTCGTGGCCTGTGTGAAATGAGCAGCGGTACTGCAGTTGTATGGTGGATGGCATTTAGGATGGTCACCTCCAGCACAGCTAGCAGTCGGAAGGGAAGCAAGGGAGCAAGTGTTTACAGAGATTGAATTGCATTCTCCTCTCTAGGGACATGGCCTGAGGTTTGAGGCACAACGGAGAGTGTTCTTGTTCCTCTGTTTTATTCATTGTGTTTATATAGCTTTGTTTCTATTCAGCTGCAAAGCATTAATTCCATTTTGAAAGAGAAAACAAACCAAAGCTGTGGGATTACAGGTGCATATTAGGGAAAGCACTGTCAGCAGCCCTGAGCAGGACAGCAGGGGCAAATATAGTCCTTATAGGCACTAACATAACAAGCTTTTGTCTCTCACAAACCTATCATAAACCACAGTTTAGGAAAATGGCTCAAGATACCGAACTGATGGATATCTGTAGAAGTGCAGTCTTGTGCCTCGCCAAGGACTACCACAGGTTTGAAGGAATGGTTCCTCAGTTGCATATATGGCTAGATACAGGGAAAAGTTAGCCATCTGAATGTGGGATGACTAAGCTCCTAGCAGAGCACTGCAGACAGATCTCCCCGTGTTCACCCCTGTCCTGGAGTTTCAAAGAGGAACGGATGTGGGTGGCAGCTCCAATAAGTAGCAGATTCTTGAATCATAGCTGCTGCCCCACTGCCTGCTGTGACCTCAGGGGTTCTAACACCTGCACATGCTGATTAAGTGCATTTCTGACAGCCTCTAGAATTCAATCTACAGGTTATTGTTTTGTTGGGGAAGCCTGCTTTCTTTAAAACCAAATCTACTGGCACCCAAATTCAATTACACTGCCAACTGTATTTAGCAAATTTAATGTAACTATTTTTACTTAAGCATTATAAGTGCTTTTGAAATCCAGTAATTTCAAGAATGTAGGCAATATTTGACCTAGTTTCACTTCTGCTGAATAGCAAAAGGAAAGAAATACAAACCACATATAATAGTCTGCTTAAATATGGTTATGAATGTATAAATTCCATTTAACCCTAATCCAGTCTATTTCATGTATTTTGAAATGCTGCCTTGCTAACTCTTCCAACTGTAATAAAATTTCTGTATACGTTGCTGTCTATTGGGACCATAAAAGAAATTAGCAAGATGTTTCCCAAAGCCAAAAGTAAGTAACTAACTGATGCCTATTTTTGGGACAGACTGCTCCAACAGTGATCTAAATAATTCTACTTGAAAATACATAAACAACGCGGGGAAGTCCATTTTATTTGGAAAAAAAAAAAAAAGTTTTACTAATTATTGTAAATTGATCACGCTGGACAAGGGAAAAGAGGGATTACTTTTTTTTCTTTTTGTATCTCCCTTTTTTTTTTTTTTTTTTTTGGTTTGGTTTATTGTGGCCTCTATGCTCAGCTAGAAAGAATGTTAACGGCCATCCAGAACAGCAGCAGAAAATGATGGTTAAAAGTAACTGCATGATTTTGTCATTCTGTGATTCACTGTGTCGTACATCTTTCAAGTTCTTCCTTGAGGAGTCCAGAGAAAATGGGCTTTATCTCTGTGTGGGCCTAGCATCAATGAAATCCACGCAGGTCAGTCACACACTGGTTGAACAGGATTTGTCATCCACAGTTATTCCATCTGAAAATAAAATAAATTCCGAAATCCTCTGGCTTTTAAAGACCGCACCGCTGGGTCCCTGGTGCCACTCGTAGGGTGGATGGGCACCGGGATTTTCCACCCACCCCACCCCTGGAGCCCTGCCAGACGGGGCCGGGCCGCCAACAAACGGAGGATGCCGGGGTCAGGTCCGGCTCTCGCTGCGCTTCCTCCGGCGTAGTCCCGGGGGAAGGCCGCGGGCGCGGGGCCGGCGCTGGGGTGGAGTGGGCCCGCCCGACCCGGGCCGAGCGCCGACAGAACCGACGGGGCAGTACGAGTCCCCGGGCCCGCCGCGAAGATGGGGCGATGGCGGGCCGGGCCCTGCTGCCTGCTCCTGGCCGCGGCCTGCGCCCTGGGTCGGCCCCCGCCGCCCTCCGTCGTGCGCTGCCAGCCCGCCGGCGCGTGCTTCAGCGTCCACCTGGCCAACGCCTCATACGACGAGGCCCGCAGCGCCTGCGGCAGCCGGGGAGGCGGCCTGGCCTGGGTGAGCGCCGAGTCGGAGCTGGGACTGCTGCTGGCGCTGCTGGCCGAGGTGGCCGCGGGGCCCGCGCTCTTCTGGGTCGGGCTGAAGAGGAACGCCTCCGCCTGCACCGACGCGGGACAGCCACTCCGAGGCTTCTCCTGGGAGGAGCACGGCGAGGCGGCCCTGCGGGAAGTGCCGGCGGCGCTCGGCCGCTGGGCGAGAGAGCCCGTGCGGACCTGTACCATCGCCCGCTGCGCCGGGCTGCATCTGGCGGGCGCCGACGGCCCCCGCAGCGGATGGCGGGAGCTGCCCTGCCAGCGGTACGGCCGGGGCTACGCCTGCCGCTACCGCGAGGAGGGCGTCTGCCCCGACCTCCGTCCCGACGGCGCGCTGAGCCTCGACTACCGCCTCCCCTTCGGGATTGGCAGCGCCGCGCCCGGCTTCAGCCCACCGGGCACCGAGCTTGCCGTGGCGTGCTCAGACGGAGAGGTTCTGCTCCGCTGCCGACATGGTCCGGTCGGCTTCGCTTGGGAGGGTGTGGAGGAGCCCCACTGCCCCTGCAAAGAGCGCTGCACCTCGGCCTCCAGCGCCACCCCCAGCGCCGCGGCCGACCTCCGCCTCTCTGCTCCAGCACCCGGCGGCTCCGGGGGGTCGCCCGCCACCTTGCCCGCCGGCCGCGGTGGGACGGCCGCGCCGCCGCCCTCCTCCTCGTCCTCCAACTACGTCTTCGTCCTGGTGACGGTGGCCGTGGTGGTACTGGTGATCCTAGTCATGACCGTCCTGGGGGTCTTCAAGTTGTGCTTCAACGCGAAGGCGGCGGGCGGCGAGGCGGAGACGGGCGGCGCGGAGCCGCGCGGGGCTCCGGGTGCCGAGTAGCGGCGGCGAGGACCGCACCGGCCCGGGGTTACGGCCTCTCGGAGGCAGCCGCTGGTCTGGCGCCTTCCAAAACCTCTTCTCCGGGCATCTGCAAAGTAGAAGGCTTTGCCCGCTAGTGCCTTGCTATTCAGAACCCATCTGAATGGTACCGGGAGGCTCTCGATTGTTTGCTGATTGCTGGAACGTTCGGAGATGTGAAGCACCACAATTTCGGAGGAAACTGCAACCCGTAGTTTTTGAGAGTGACGTTGTTACAAACCAGGAGCTTCTCCATACCTAGATGGACATTAAATTGCTGAAGAAGTGGGAGGTTAATGGGGAATCATTTTATGCTTCACCGATTGAAAGAATAAAGGATGATTTAAAACTTTTATTGCTGCTCTGTTTATACTTCATACAATATTCATTTATATTGTAGCAGAGCACCCAGTTTTTCAGTTCTAAGTTTGCTGCCAGTGCAAAACTTATTTTCTGTGTGGATCCCTTATGATCAGACATGGTGCAGGCAAGCTGCATGCTGAGCGAAGTGCTAATGTGTCTGGACACAGCATGCAGATCCCAGGGCAGTTGTTTTCTATGGCATTCCTTGACAACAAGGAAAGAATTCACACTTCACACACACTTCTAAGGAGGTAAATGCTTCCTCTGTAATTTCCCTTTGGATTTCTCGGGACCAGGCTCCTCCTAACCACAGGACTCACTCTATGTGGCAAAAAATGCTGATGCTCACCACCTGTTATTACAGTGTTGATTTCCAGTTAAAGTAGCAATGCTAAATATTGATCCAGGGCTTTCTGAGTGCAGTGTAACACAGGTAACTGGATCTCATCCAGGCCTTGTGGGATATGGGAATATTTTTTCCCTTTAAGAGAACATTAAAGTTGGAAATGCCATTTTCTAAGCTGCTATTTTTCTTTCTTTCCTCTCTTTAAAGCTGACCTTTTGACTACTATTTTCATTTTGTTCACTTTCCTTTTGAGTTTGGAGCACTCTGTTTCAAACAATAAACAGTGTGATTATAATTATCTATTTTTCTTGCAAGCAAAGATTTGAAGATTAATCTGGTATAAATATCTGCTAAGGATAAAGTTTTGACCCAGCATGAGTATTTATTCCCTCTCCCCTTATAATGATGATAGGCTGTAGCCACTGTAGCCATCTGGGGGCATTCTCTTGCTTTTCTTAAGGAGATTCTAGACTTTTGTGAGCCATCAGGCTGTCTGTAGTCATAACTTCCACTTAATTATGACAGCAGTTAAATCCAGCCAGGTCAGAACACTGGTCATAACAGAGCTGTTTCACAATTTGCATAGTTTTCTAATCTGTTTATCTGACGTTTCCATGTCAGAAAGGCAAGCATTTCTATCAGTTTCAGTAGGAGGCTTGATTCAACACTATGATGTGCACAGATATGGAAAGTCAGTCTCAGATGCCTCTTCTTCTATACTGCTCTTGTTACCATCACTGTAAGCATCACTTCAAGCAATCTGTTCTAGCACAGTGTGCATGGAGCTCCATGCTCCTACATTGTGCTCCATGAGCAGGTAGTGAAACTAAATGAATGAAAGCCTCCTCAAGTTATTATTTCTGTATTTTTCTCCCCTTTCTCACACATCAGATGGTGAACCTTTTCATGGGATGGTGCAACCATTCAGGTTCATTTGTCTAAGCGCTGGAAGAAACTCTGATTCCTTGTTTCAGTCTTAACCAAGCACGCAGCTAAGTGGTGAGTTAAGTGCTTGGTTGGATTATTTTTTTTTTTAATACTTTTTTCATCTCTCAGGATTTTACTCAGACTACTGAGTTAAAATGCACTGGTTCATGCCCTTACAAACCACTCATCTGTCTTATTTGCATTTCAGCCTTTGCAATGGCTTCCTGTGTAATCGCATATTGATTTCAGAGTTCTTTTTCTTATACCCAAGATTGAGGATTAAGCATTAGATCATTCTTTTAGGCACACACCTAAAGGACTGCACAAGGGTTCTGTTGTTTTCCATGTCTTATAATGTGACTCAATTGAAATCAGATTATTTTACATCTAAGGACAGAATCCATCACACCGAATGTAGGCATCTCTAACAGCTCATCTAGCATCACCTTCCTTGCAATCTATGTAGGAAAATAAGAATATGCAGGTAGCAATTAATCTCATTTTAGAATAGAAGCTGAAAACAGGAGCAATGAGTTTCATCCTTGTATGGGAATCACTGATTGAGCACTTGGGGAAAGGACAGGGTCAGCCCTGGGAGCACAGGTGAAGGCAATTCAGCTGTGTGACTGGAAGGGGTGGAGCCTGGCTGCACCTCTCTTAGACCCCATTTAAGGGCTGACTGCCACTAGGGGAGGGTCTTGTTCTGGAGATCTGTTCTTGGTGGAACTTTCCTCTGCAAACCTGGAATTTTCTGATATGGGTAGGCAGTCTTTTTCCTTTCCTTTACAGTACCTTTCTATTATGCTGATTCTTTGTTGTTACTCCTCTGGTGAAACAGCTTTTCCCGTTATATTAATCTGTCCAATTGCTACAATCCTCGAAGTGTCAATTCTCCACATCAACTGAAAAGGGAGGCTTCTTGGACTTAAATACCTGTAAAACACAGATCTGAAATTAAATCAGAGAAATCAGCAAAGCTAAGCCTGTAGCTGTGCAAGTCTGGAAACAACTCACAGTGCCATGTGTCTCTTCAAGGCACAGCTAAATGCTTATTATTTTACCATAGCTCTTATTGTTTTTGCATACTAGAGATCCTTGTTTTGTTTGTCTGGGTTGTTTAACTTCTTTTTGCAGTCGGTAGAATTAAAATTTAATTGGATTCGATTGGCACTTCAGTGGGTTTGAAATGCCTCAGATGACAGAGCACAGATTTCTTTTCCCATTTTTCAGTGATTCAGATCAAGAGGTAGATGGTTGGAGAAAGGGTAAATCACTCGCTGTCCAATCTCAATTTAAATTGTGGCTTAGATAGGAAACTAACAGATAGCTGACCTGTAACATGTACTGCTGGCTCCTATTACAGGGATGAATCAGCTGTGAACTGGTCAGATCTGGCTTGCTTTTTATATCCATAAAATATGTCCTGTTGCCAATTATTAGATACGCTTCTTAGATTTTCTTGTCCTCCAAAGGTAGCATGTACGTTTATTTATAACTTATTTAAGTTATAAATAAGTTTATTCATCAAATAATCAGGAATAAAACTTTCATTTTCCCCAATTCTTAAAATAGTTTTATACTGCTTTGAGCTTGATTGTGTTGTGGGATTAAAGAGAAATCTGAAAGTGGACTCTGGCAAAATTGAAACTGCCCTCCTTTTTTAAGTGTGGTATTACTTAAAGAAGAGTTCAAAATAAACAGATTCTATGTATCCCCCAGAAGCATGATTTCCTATCACTTGAAGTTTTTCATGTTTTCAGATCTCGCTATCTTTCCTCATTTATCACTTGGAGCTTAATCACTGACACATGCATCTTAATTGCTTATAGAAAAAAATATTTTCTTTTTTTCGGGATGTGGATGTTTATCAAGGCTGCAGAGTGCTGATTACTACATTTAACTGCTGTATAATCAATTTGAAAAGTAAACACAAAGAGACAACCACTTTCTCAGTGCTTCAAACTGGATTAAGCTTGGTGCCAGTCCTCCCTCCAGCAATACATTGCCTTGCCTGTCCTCCTTGGACCTGCAGAGCTGTGGCACTGGAGGACCAAACGTGAATATGAGTGGGGAGTCATCTGTTTGCTATCAAGCCTTTTCTTTCCTTGCTCCTTACTGTAAGCCAAAAGGACAGCTCTGTTTAGGTAGAAGTGAAGGCAAAGGCAGAGTGGTGGTTCCACACTTGTTAATGCCTTATCCCTTCTGCCAGTCCTTTCACTTATGAATCTGAGGCAAAAGCATGTATGAAAGTCAAATGACATTAAGTATTTCATGGATAATGTAAAGAGCAAGAATCCTGTAGATCCTGGATGAGCTGGGGAGGTATAGACCCTAAGGTGAGGAGGTAAAGTCAGGCAAGTATCCTTCTTTAACCAGAAAATATGATCCATTCTTAACATCTTCTTGCTGTATATTTATTTGCTTGAACAAATTCAAACTGCAGTGGTCTGCAAATAAATAAAGATTTTTTTGGTCATTAATCAAGGAAAAGCACATGGCCTACAGTATGTCAGGAAAGTGAGATTTGTTTTTTTGGGGGGGGGGGGGGGAGAGGGGAAGGGAAACACAACCAGCGGCTCTTGTGTTTTGGATTGATAAGAATGGTTTACACTATTCACTGGAACAGAATATAGGAACATAAGAACAGATATTTAGGTGACTTTTAATCTCACTCAAACTCTGTAATCTGTCTCTGACAATGGCAAATGCTTTTGAAAATAGGAAATCTGGCATCTCCAAGCATCACTTCTGCTAGATGCTCTACCAGGTTATAAAATAAGTTTGAGACTGAGTTCATGACACACTTGGTAGTCTTCCATTAGTTTGTCTAACAGAGTTTTGATCCAATTTATTAGTTTTGGCATACAACAAACCTGTATCAATTAGTGCCACAATTTATTTATATGTGACATGAAGAAATAGACTTGTTTACCTCTTTCATTTTCTGCGCTTTTGCTATGCAGTCTTTCAGTCAGCTCTATCCCAAGAAGAGGAGTCAATTTCTTCTTCTATCAGAAAGGATTATATAGATCTGGTTGTCATCTTATATTTTTTTGCACCTTTTTTTATACTGTTACTTGTGAAATCCAAACTTAGAAACTATTGAGGAGGCAGGTATGTTTTTGTCTTCCGTGACAGTTTAACAGTATTTTGTGGTTTCTAAAAGCAACCTACATAACCATTTGTTTGTTTTGACCACTGCAGAAAACAGTGCTGGTGTTTTCAAAGAATTCTCTCTGTTTTCCAGATCGTTTATGAGAAATTTGAGCTGAATAAGCCCCAGGAGAGAGCCCTGTGGTTTCCAGCAGGTTTTATTGCCATCGATAGTGGAGCTCTTTCATTACAGAATTCCCTCAGCACTCTTAGGGAAACATCAGCCGCTGCTGATGGTTTTGTACTGTCCTTTCTCTGATTTATTCCAGAACTCCTTCAAATTCTTTATTCTGGTGAAGTTCCACAGACTCATGCCTTCTTTCTCTTCCAAAAAAAAAAAAAAAAAAAAAGGACAGTCTGTAATGAGCACAGACAGTAAGATTTCTTTTTTTTTTTTTTTTTTCCCTTATGGCTCTTTCTTCCCAAAACATTCTTAAATACAATTGGTGTTCATGAGCAGTGAGCACACTGGTTGGTTTCCTGCTCTTCTAGATTTTTTCATTAGTTGTTACTATCTCTTTATGCAGATGTTTCTCTTTTCTTATTTTATTTTTACTACTTATTTTTTTGACCTGCTTTAAATTTTTACAATTTATTTGCCAAAGTTCATTCTTGCTTTTGTTTTATTTGCTGGTTTCAACTTTAAATGAGGTACTCTTTTATTGTGTACAGTTTAACATTTGATGGGTAACATGCACTGTTCTCTTATCATTAAATAGTCCTGGTGTCACCTGCCAGCTTTTACCTTTTAGCTGTTCCTTTAAATTTCTTTTTAGCAACCTTTTTAATTTATATGCAGCTCTCTGCTTTGAAATTTAGCATTAGCATAATAAATTTTTTTTTTGCTTTTTTTCTCCTGGAATTGTTCATTTTAGCTATGTTGCAGTCAGTATTCAGCCAAATACTGTCCATTTCTTAAGGCAAAATTAGGATCTGTTTCTTCTGTTGTAGTTGTCAGACTAATTATGCCAAGAATCAGTGAAGATTCTGTGAAGATGTCTGTAATTTTAGTTACCATTCAGCCTCTCATGATAGCATTCCACTTTTGTTTTTGTTTAAACTTTTCCCTCTCCAAACAAGTAATGAGTTGTGTGTATGTGGTGTATGCAGCTTCTACTCAGAATACAAACCTCCTTCATTTCTCAGCAATAACTGGTACCTTAAATGATTTGATTCTCTTTTAATTATACCTAGCTACTGAGATGATAAAGCAGATTTAGATCCATTTGAAGCAACTCTGATGTCCTAAGAGAATACTTACTCATAACAACGTCTTAGTTTTCCTAAGTAAAATGAAGTTGATTTTCATTTTTTTTCTAGATTCCAAATGTTACTTGGAATGGGAAACCATATATAGCAATAATATCAGGCTGTTACCATGTTCTGTCCTATACTCAGTGACATATTATTAGATAATCTACACCTTTTTACATAACAACTTCTCTTCTGCTTGTCTATACATCTGGCCTCTTCTCCCAGGCAACAAACGGGACCTGAGGAAATGACCACAAGTTGTATCAAAGGAGGTTTAGGTTAGACATAAAGAAGAACCTTTTCTCTCAGAGAGTGGTCAGGCACTGGAATGGCTTGCCCAGGGAGGTGGTGAGTCGCTGTCCCTGGCAGTGTTCAAGAGGTGTCTGGATGAGATGTTGCGAGATATGGATTAGTGCTTGTGTTCCCAATGGTAACGGGAAGATGGTTGGAGGAAATGACCTGCAAGGTCATTTCCAACCTCACGATTCTATGATCAGACAGATAGTAATAGAAGCTCACTCATTACTTTCAGATAAATTGTTCACACTAACGCTGCAGGCATCCATTGCAATTACACAAATCCAATTTAAATCTCTAAAAGGACATCCTTCTGGATAAGCTGGCTTGTTAGTTAAAGCCAACTTTGCTGTAGTAAAACACAAACTTAGGTTTCAGTGCATTTTCCTCTTTTGTGTTTGAAAAAAGAAAGAAATGAGATATTTATGCTTAAAGAGAACAAGCTTTCCTAGTTAAATCTGAGACTGTAGGAATTTTTTGTATGAGCAAAAATGTGTCTGGTCAGGTGAAGCACTTAAATTTGCACTTAAACGGTTTCCAGAGTCCATAGGACAAACCACTATTCTTCCCACCCAGAACATGCATTATTCACGAGACTTTCTTCCTTGTGTAAGAAGTTCATTCTCTTACTTCCATCTAAATCTTTGTTCATTTTGAAGTGTTCTTGAATGAGTACAGAAACCTGAAATCCTCTGTAGATCAGAAAATCTGCTTTGGGGATTGCAGGTTTATGCCTTCTGGCTATGTTTAGTTCTGAGTTAAAAGATCTCTGGAGAGGAATACATCAGCATCACCTTTTGTTCTTAAGAGTATGTATTTCTTTTATGGGAAATAATTTTCACTATCATAGTATCTAACGTTTTTAAATTCTGCAAATTTCATTCTGTGAAGGTGAAAGAATAGACAAAGTATTGTTGTATTCCTTTTTTTGTCCTGTTGATATGGTGATCTTTGTACTGAGCAAAAATTTGGTAATACTTTCTCATTTTAATAATGAAAGGAAATAGTCCATGAAATCATATGTATCTGAAAAATAAAAAACAGCAGATTTTCTTTAAATGTTAGATTACCTGTTTTCTGCACTGCTTTCCTAAGTTTCTAGTTATTCCATAAAGCACTTAAATTATCTCTTGGTTCTTAGAGAAAGTACCTACATGCTTTCTGACTTCAAAGCTGGATGTTGCTTTAGAAAATAGCAGCTGACGTCAAAAGCAGAACTTCATAATCAACTTCAGTTGAAAGTTTATGTATTTTTCCGTAGCCATTTCTCTTTTTCAGATTCCTTCTTTCTAAGGCTCTGAGCTCCTCTCCTATTTGGTGCTCAGTTGTGGCCAGATATCCACCAAGTTGACCTTCTTTAACATCTGTTCTCCTTAAGTATCTAAACAGCCCAGTTGTGAACATACTTGAGATGTTCTGCTTGTTCTTGTACAACATCCCATAAAACAACCTTTCTATCTTGTTTTCCACCATGAACAACAAGAATAGCAGTGACAGTTATACATGTCCTCACGTGTTCCTCACAACTATTAATTCTTCATGAGAGACACTTCCCATAACTTTTCTGCCCAATCAGTTTATGAGGATTTTTTACCATCCTGCCTTAGCACAAGTAGTAAAAGATGAGATTCAATTTTTTCCAGATTCTCAGTGTGACCAGTTAACAGCTACCGATCTAAAAACTGAAATAAAGGATCCATCAGAAAATCCATTTTCTGTGCTTCTCATCATTCCTTTCATTGAGTTTTATTTCATTTGTTCATTCATTTGGTCTTGCAATCAATTTATGTAATTAATTTGTATGAATCTAAGGCATGAACCTGGGACCAGGCAGGTCTATAGCTGGTGTAGCAGTTTACAGCCTCATTGAAATGAGTTACAGATGCTACTCAAGAACTTTCAGTGAGCAAAAAATTTTCTCTAATGAAGACACTCAAGTTCGTAGAAGGAATACAAAATGATACAGGAAATGCAAGGCATTAGATAATAAAAATATTTTAGTATCAAAGTTCTTCCAGTTTTTCGGAAGGATGCATAAAGTTCCTTAAGATGATATGTGAAACATTAGAAAATAAACATGTTTTTATATTGAAGTTCTTCTAGTTTTTCAAGAAGATGTACAAAGCTCCTTAAAAATCTGCTTTATAATGTTGTACAGTCAGTTTAGCTTCTAGAAACATCTTTTTTCTTTCTGGTATATAAAATGATTCTGCTGTAATCTTAGGAAAATAAACTCACTAACACTGGTATTGATTTTCTGCTCAATAAACTAGTGCTTTTTGAATTTTTCTTTTATCCTTGGATTGTCTCTTATTGACTGGAGAGAGGAACAAGATCCATCTATGTCTCTATTTAATGGAATCAGATGGCAAAACGATTCTTTTGCTGGTACTATGATAGCGAAAGTGCTTTTTGCATTCAGTTTCAACGTGTTATAACCTATTTGACTTAATTAAGTGAAGAAACGACCATAATCATAGCCTTCTTTAGCTTCCTGATTTAGGCCTCAGATAGAGATGGCTGAGGAAAGCAATGGTTGGTCCATTTAGGCCTGGGGCATGTTTTCTTAAAACTGTAGCTCTCTGGTCCTTTCAGATGCAGCTCATTGTGACCATCAAATGCGTATCTGCAAATGCAGCCACTCCAGGTCTAACTCAAACATGGTTTTCTTCCAGAGTTCTTCTCCCACCAGCTCCAACTTTTCCAGCCATGTACTCGCATCTAGCAGAATTAACACTTCCATTTCCTCTGCACATCAAAGCAGCACAGAAGCAAAGCAAAGACTTAGAAATACCTATATAGTAAAACAACACTAACTGATTGCCCAGCAATTGGAGTCTGCTGCATCTTTAACTATTCCAGCTGATCAGCAATCGCTTGAACGTGCCATTGGAAATGCAAATATCTGCAAGTCCTGCATAGATTGGGTGAGCCCATGGCCCTTGGCTTCCCTCAGCATGTCACAGTGACTGGCTCTGTGAGGCACAAAGAACTGCGGAACCATTGCAGGAGCTCAGAGCCTCCGCATCAGTTGCCACATTCATGGCTGGGTAGGCCCCCAGTTACAAAAAAACAGCACCATTAGCAGCAGTGTAAACTGAGTAAATGCAATTCAGTTTCAGCAGTCCTTGTGGCAAACAGCAGTTTCCCAGTCATAAATATGATAGCTTGGAGCTGTTCCTCCACAGCCCTGTGCTATGCATCATGGCCCTTTTATCTTAGCCCTTGTAACTAGGAAGCTCAGTAACCTACAGAGGGATACTGCAGAGCAAATCACATTGCGTGGTACAAGAACCTATGCAGAAGAGGCTTATTTGAAATAGAGTAGAATGGGCCTTTTGTACATCAATATTGCTTTCAAGGTGACTAGCTGTCATACGAATGATAGCCAAATAATGACAGATGTATTCAATGCAGAGTGGAGATGAAATACCATACATTTCAGGAAGAACATGCCATCCTGCTCTGCTAAAACCAGATTTTAGGGGTTTGGTGGAACAGAGTCAGAAGATAGGTTTTGTGGAAAAGCATCTTGTGAAAGCTGTGTTTGGTGTCTAGCTGGCTGGTGAAACACTTTATAAATAAAAAAAAAATGCTTTCTGTTTTCTCTGTTCTTGGCTATTTCTCTCTACAAAATATAACATTTAAAAGCATTATTCTCTAAGAGAAATCAAATTAGTAAATTACTGCTTCTTCCTGTGTCTTGGCTTGCGGTTATAAGTCCAGTGGGGTTCTGCGTTAGAGATGGAAGCCATGAATCTATAATGCAGTAAAAAGACTTTATTCTCCTCTAGAGATTCAGTTAATATTGTTGTTTGTAGATTCCTGGAGTCAGGTAAGGTTTCTAGGGGAGGAAGTCTAGAACACTGGATTGATTATTTGATAGGCTTTTTTTTTTTTTCTGGGTTGTGTGGTTTTCTTTGTTTGCTTGTTTGATTGTGGGCTTTTTTGTTGTTTATTTGTTTGGGGTTTTTATTATTATTATTATTATTTTCCTGTATTTGTTGCAGGACTTTAAAACTTCTTTATTGCACTTCTAGATCTATCAGTACTTCTTGGAAATTCTAGTGAGAAAGAAGAGTCATGTCACACTTGCCTTTCTCTGAGTGGGAAAATGCTGCAGAGGTACCTGGTATATGCACTAGGAAAATCCATGTGAAGGCTATTATGCCCTTAGTGCACTGGGGAACTGATCCAGTCCAACGCATGCTATGCAGAGTTAAACAGGTTAAATAAAGCATAGCAAAAGTTGCTTGGGATTCAGCAACAGAGGACCAATTTCTGTGATGATGAGGTGCATAAAAGTAAAGATTTTTTAAATATTAAACTCCTAGGGAAATATGCAGCAACAAACTACTAGTTATAAATTATGGTTTGCCTATTTGAAGATGAATTTTGTTATGACTGCAGAAAGAGACAAAATGTCTTGAAGAAATATGGCACTGTTGGTTTTTTTCAGTGCATGAAATCTTGTAGAGTTTCATTTGAAATTTGGAAAGTACTTAGTAGCATTCTGTTTGTTTTCTGGTATGTGGCACTATTTCACAAGGACGACCTATTTTCTGGTAGACGTCCTAAAATTTAGGGTAATAATACAGAAAAATCTAAATGTGTTTCCTGAAGCAAAGAAAGAATGATTTGCAGCATTTGATCACCTTTCCCATTGCCAAAGTCAAAACTCGGAGTGAAAAACGGCAGGAAGAGCTGTTAGTTTGGGATAAGCAGGTTGTGTTTCCATCTGAAGCTACCTGGAATGTTTCAGGCAGTGCCACAGCAGCAGTGCTGGCTGCATGGCTCTGCACAGGAAAGCCTGCCATCTGCTGTGCCACCAGCATCCCAGCTGCTCTGCCGCCTGCGGGCAGCCCTCTGCTCTCTGTCTGGGAGAACTGAAATTAGAATGCCTGTGCTGGAGGGTGCACAGAAATCCATAACAACTTAAGGCAAAGATTTTTATTCACGCAGATTTTTTTTTTTTTAAGTGATAAACCAGGCTCACCTTATCATCAAAGCTGAGTATCAGATACATATTACTGCTCCTTCACTTTTGCTTCATAGTGCCTAATGTTAAACAAACCCAGCGGTAGAACAAAGACTGACTCTGTTTAGTCTGATCCTACGTAGCAGGATGCCTGGATGAAACAATAAATTTATACCATTTTGAAAAGATTGTGAGTGAGTTTCTAAGTGAAGCTCTACAAATAGCACCATGTGGCAGCGTGGGGCATTTGACAGATGTTTGGTCTCTATGGAAAGTTAAATATGCTTATTGAGAGATTTGGCTCTATTTTTCCCCGTATGTGCATGCAAATCATTACTGAAACTCATATTTGTATGCTTTCTTTAAATGAAGTCCACTGAGAAGTAAAAGAAAATAAACTGTACACTTGTTAAAGCTTTTCACAAAATGTTTTAATAAGGATGTAACAGCTTCCACATCAGCAATTTTGGAACTAAACAGAGCTGACTCAGAGTCCACTGAAATGAAGTAGTATTACTTCTCTCATTTCAATGGGCTTTGAATCAAATTTTGAAATACTAAATTTATACATTCATTTAACAGTACCTAATTTTTGGTAAAAGAAATGCACAAAGTAGTCTCCTACTTACTGCTGCTGAGCAAAGTTAAAGGTACCATTTAACAAGAACCTGCAGTATGTCCACCACCAGGTACTGGATGCTTCCACCGCCAGCCTCACCCTCAGCATGGCGTGCACTTCTACCAGCACAGGGTACGGATGCACTGCTACCCAAGATTTTTCTCAATCCCTTGCTTCAAACTCTCAGCAGTTATAATTAATACCACCATAGCACTGAGCTGGAAAAGTGATTTGTCACAGCTACTGGGACACCTGCCACTGCATAATACTGTTAATACAGGTGGTAGAAAACAAACTGACAGAGCTGCTTGTTTCAACATGGTTCATCCTGGTGTGTGCGGCTGGGATGAGGGGAGCTGGGAGAGAAGGGTTTGTTTAATCAGCTGTTATTTATCAAACAGTAAATCCTCATTTGTCTATGGGAAAAGTATTGTTTCAGAGAAGGAAAAGGGAAAATTCAAGAGAGTTTTTCCAGGGAGAGACAATGTAGATGAAAGAATTAGAAAAAGTCACAACCTTTTTCTCTGAAAAGAAGCCTTCTTGAGCATTGCCCCTTTTAAAAGCACTCTTGCAGGTAGCCACCACAGACATAAGTACACAGTATAAATTGCTTCAGAGAAACACGTTCACAGCACAGTGACAAGAATAAAAAAATCAAATAAAAAAACATCTGACACACTAAAACCAACACTTCTCAGAAATGAAACATTCCGAAGCTCTGGGCCAGTATATTACATTGGCAACTTACGAAACCCATAGTGCAACAGAAGAAACTGGAGCTAGGCTAATAGCTATTGTCAAACAGCTACTTTTCTGTCAAGTATTTATTTAAGAGCCTGGTGGAGATTTTGAACAAAATCCCCTTTTTCCATGTTGGTTAAAGTGACTTTGTGTCCACTCAGGTCATTGAAAACTGTCTCAGTCCCTTCATCACTGTTTCATGGCCAGCGGAGCAGTGCAAGACAATAACTTCACAGTCTAGTGCTCCCCTTAAACTTTATTACTTGCACACTTCATCATGTGGAGGAACGCGCTCACATCAGCCCAAGGCTTCCTCCTGTCCCCAGCTCAGCTCTGTGCCCGTGGGTCACAGACCCATCACCTCCTGTTACTGGCATCCTGCTGTGAGTTCTGAGGCACTGCAACAATCAGGTTCCTTTCTGAAGAGCTTTTCTGCTTTGCTGCCTGTGACTGCAGCACAGAGCCTGAGCCCCAGGGAGCTGGGAGCTGTCTGCAGAGCAAAAGCTGCTCCTTTTCTTGGGGCCTTTT
This sequence comes from Meleagris gallopavo, assembly GCF_905368555.1. NCBI lineage: Eukaryota > Metazoa > Chordata > Aves > Galliformes > Phasianidae > Meleagris > Meleagris gallopavo. The sequence continues at coordinate 36,990,395 of NC_139408.1, read as the reverse complement.
TGCTCCCTTCTTTTTTTTTTCCCCTCATGGGGAGGCAGGGAGAGGCTGTTTTCTGGGAGAAGGCAGATGTGTTCAGGAGTGACCTTTCCCAGCTTTTCTGCTCTCTGACTGGCAGGTCCCTACCCATGGCTGCTGAGCAGGTTTGCTACTGGTCAAGGGGGTCTGAACCTGATTTGAAACAGGCTCTGCTTTGTGGCAGGGGGTCCCACCACCTAAGAGGAAGGGGAGGGGACCTGTACAGAAGGGGAGAATTTTTGTTGGACCTGCTTGTCAGACAGACAGGGCTAGCAGAGCCTGGCTGCCAGATCCTATGCATGGCAGTTTACTAAGGGGGTGTCAAAGCATCAGCAAATGCACCCAGTTTCAAAGGAGGCAAGGGGAACGGGGCTGCACACCGAGGACGTGGGGTTTTCTTTGCTTCCTCTTCTGTCAAACACTGCTGTCAGTAGGCTGGATCAAAACCCCCTCCCTCCCAGCCTCCCCATGCCACAGCCTGGCTCCGCTCACCCTCCTGCTGGGGGGTAGTGGGGCAGGGGGCAAGAATGCTTCCTCAGAGGGTAGTAATCCTGGAGGTGCACGTGCCGTTCCTATACATGCTCCCTGACTCCAAGTTGTCCGGGGGAAAGTCCTCCACGCTGTACGCCCTGCTCTTGAGGGCAGTGGCATAGTAGTCGATGGGTTCCTCCGGAGCATTGTCCATCCAACTGAGGCAGAGCAGTCTCTGGAAGGACCGCTTGAAATTGTCTGAGAGAAAGCCATAGAGGATGGGGTTGGCACAGCTATTAGCATAGCCCAAGATGACGGAGAGCTGGCTGATGGTGGCATCATCCTGCTCTACAAAGACATTGACTAGCTGCACAATGTAGAAGGGCATCCAACAGATGACAAAGACCATCACCACCATCATGACCATGAGGGTGATCTTGCGCTCCGAGCGTTTGCGTTGTTGCCAGCCAGCCTTCAGGGCCACCATGCGCATCTTGGCAATGATGAGGATGTAGCAGAGGCAGATGGCCACCACTGGTAGCAAGAAGCCCATCAGAAAGGTGTAGACCACAAAGACCACCAGCCACCTCTGAGTGGGCTCCGGCATGAGCATGTTGCAAGCCACCGTTCCATCACTGTTGGCTGCTGTATTGGAGAAGATGATGATCGGCAGGATGATGAGGATGGAAAGCACCCAGACACCAAGGTTGACCATCTTAGCCACGGTGGGCCGGCGGTACCTGGCCGCCTTGATGGGGTGCACCACAGCGATGTAGCGGTCCACGCTGAGCACAGTCAGGCAGTAGATACTGGTGAACATGTTGATGGCATCCACGCTGAGCACCAGGCGGCAGAGCAGAGAGCCAAAGGGCCAGTGGTGCAGCAGGGTGGAGGTGACCAGGAAGGGGACGCTAAGCATCAGCAGCTCATCCGCAATGGCCAAGTTAAGGATGTAGATGTTGGTGGCCGTCTTCATCTTGGCATAGCGTAGGATCACGTAGATGACCATGGAGTTACCACACAGCCCCACCAGGCACACCACAGAGTAGATGAAAGAGATGAGGATGGCGCTGCCCTGGGACTCGCTCAGGGTGCTGTTCGGGGCACCAGAGGAGTTCCTGCCGCCCGAGTCCATGCCCCTCGCCGCCGCCTCCTCCAAGGCGCCGCTGACTCCGCTGTGGCTGCCGCCGCTGTGACTGCCTGTACCGACCGGGAGCCTGGTGCAGGTGCCATCGGGGAGCATACCCCGCCCGGACCTCTCCGCTCCTGCTCAGCACGGCTGGCTCCGGCCGCTCGCCGGGCGCAGCATCACGGCGGGCTCCCTCCGGTGCGGTGCGGTGCGGTGCGGTGCGGTGCGGTGCGGTGCTCCGGGCGCGGGCGCGGGGACGGAAGGAGGCGGCCGCCGGCGCCGCTCGCTCCGAGCGCAGGAATCGCTGCTCCCCGGCTGGTGAATGATTAATAGGCAGCGGCGCGTCACCGGCTACGAAAGGAGGAGGGAAAGAAAAAAATGCGGGAGGAGACGTTAGTGGGTGTCCCTCCCCACCTCCCGCCTCCTAGCCTCCCCCCTCGGCTGCTTGCACTGCCCCTGCCCTACGCTGTATTGCCCCTTTTCATCCTGAGCTGCTCTCCCTCTCTTCACTGGCTCCAACGAAGCCAGCATCTCCTCCTGCCCCTCCGTGCTCCATGACATCTGGGTCCGGGGGCACCCCGAGCAGAAGGACCATGCTTCCCTCTCTAGAATAAAAGCCTGGGTCGTGGGTGGGCGGGCAGTTTTCGTTTCTACACAGCTGCTGCATTCTCCTCTCCCTACACCTTCCACATTGCCCACCCCACACAGCTGCCACCATGCACGGCACTGAATACATACTCCACAACCTGGGGCTGAGCACTGCCTGGAACCTGCAATGCCTGCACCTCGCACCATCACACAGCTCCATGCTCTCCATCTCATTCTATCTCACCTCCACCATCGTACATCATATATAAGTGGCATCCCATACTTTACAGCCCTGCCATGCTCTACAGGTTATGTCCTGAGCCCTGTCCCTTCTCACACCCTAGCACACCTTCTGGCTCTGAGCACCAGTACTCACCATTGCATCTGCACCACGATGGTGCCAAGAACATCCCAGCTATGCTGCCACGCAAGTATACCATCTGTCCACTCTTCCGTCCCCTCACATACTGCTTCCATTCATGGTATCGCTTCAAATGGAACCATCACATGCTAAATCACCACTGCTACACACACACACACACACCTCTTAATACTCAACTTAAAACACATGCATATCCCTGACTGGGATGTGCAGCAATAAACTGCTTCTACAAACTGACCCTTACTGTGCTGTTTCATACATGCACCCTAATTCTAGACAAATGCAGTCAAAACTAATCACTACTCATGCCAAACACTGATTCCTCATGCACCTTATCCACGCCACCAGCTCCAAACACACATTAACACCATCAGCATGCCCTAGAAGTGCATTTCAGCACTCCAGGCAAACACTGGTCACTTTCATATCCACGCCTTCTTCCAGGCATTAGGTCTCTTTGCTCCATACATGCAATCACTCCATGCAGTCTGCTCTTGTATTTACATATAACCATTTTGCCAGCTTCCAAACACAACCACCAAACTGTTCTGTATGAACCAGACACAGTTGCTCACTAACACGTGCACCACGCTTGCTTACTGAATCAACACTGCCTCAGCACATACATATGCAAAAGAGAAAAACAAAACCAATATCTGCTTATTCTGTCTATTGCAGCTACTTGAATGTGTGAGGATGTCTCACCTTTATGGAGACCAATCTGCTTCTTCGCATGAATTCACCTATGAGTACTGCCTACTTTTCCAAAAACAGCAGGTCCATGCCACATAAATATCACCACAGTGCATATGCCCCTAACATCACTATGCTCAGCATCACTCATGCGTCCTCGCTACATACTCTTTTTACCGTGCATACCCATCACCTCCTACAGTTCACAAATCCCATTATCACCGTCTTTCCACCCTCACAATTATACATGTTATCACTACCCACCACTTTAATATGAAGATACACAAAATCAGTTCATTATAACCCAATATCACCAATAGCTATTCCAACACGCACACATAATCTTGCTGATTGTGTGATTTTCCTCACGTCAGTCATCACTTCCAGGCTATATACACCTTGGCGCAGCAAAGGAACAAACGTGTGCTCTTTGGCACCTTGTTACAGGCATTCTGTTTAACAAACGCACTCTTTTGCAGATGCCTTAAGCAAACCGTTTCCTTTTCTTCTGTGACCAAGAAGAAAAGAGAATAAGGATCTATATAAAATATTACCCAGAAATTTAACAGTTTAAGATAAAAAACAACAAGTAAAAAAAATCACCCACCCCGCCAAATAATAATAATTTAAAAAAAAAAAAAAAAAAAAGCAAAAAAACCCCACCCCACTCAGTTGTTAGTGATTGCATGTAGTTCTATTTGAACTATATTCTTTGTAGCTTTTGGTCATCTTGAGTTCTTTTTGTGTTTATGTTCAAATGTAGAAATGCCTTTACTGAGTCACCTTTGCAAATGATATTAACACTCTAAGGATCATCACTGTATATGACTAGTCAGATGTTAGAGCACCTGGGGATGTCATGCAAATTTTCTTGAGAAAATTCATCTATACAATTTGGGTTTCAGAGATTGTACATTCTCATGTGTTAGCATCAGAACTTCAAGTATACAGTGAAAAGATTTATATTTAACTACACCATGCGGAATCTTTATTTGCAGCATGCTATCTGCCACTGTTCCACAATTACATAAATTCAGCTGGAGAATGATATTCATTAAAATTTATATTCTGGGAGAATGTGAATCAGCTTTCAGTCACTGACATGAGGAGGAGCTTAAGTAAATAACTGCAAACCCATCAGCAAGAACATCTGGTTGATTGCAGCACTTCAGTCTTTTTGAAAACCTATAGTTCAACTATAATTCAATTTTTGTTTACGTGAACATTTCTTTTAAGGAATACTTATGTACAGAGTGTTGCTTAAAGGATTTCCTTGTTTCATATTGTTATAAATCGGCATTTAACAGTTGCTTCACTATGAATCTGAATGCTTTTGTATTGCTCTCTGTGAAGATAAGAGCAAAAGGGATTGATTTTGAGACTGATTGATAGCAATGTTGTCAGCACAAAATATAAGTTCTTGTCCTCATTGCCCTCTATTGTATCTGCATATGCATAAACACAGTCACTCATGGAGGTATTTTAGACACTTTCTTTTTCATTTGTCCCATTTTAATCAATGCAAGCAGTTGGCTAGGCCACGCACCAGATGATCAGTAAAAACTGTTCTATGAAAATAAATTTGGGCAGTGTTCTTTCTTACTGCAAAGATTCAAAATCAGTTACCTGTAAACTGTTACTCCTGCAGAAGTACAAATCTCATTAGGCATCGTACACATACCTCGTTGATGTATATGCCCAGAAAAACAAAACATTATTGTAGTCATCATTATAATGAAGTGCCGGGTGCACAATTTATGACACTTAGGGACTTCTATGTCTCCTTTCCACAGATAGGGAAAATTACATTCATTTTAGAAAATGCTGCCATTTTCCAAAAAGAAGTTGTTTGATTGGCTGCCTTGTCATTTGAACAAATTTTGCTATCACAATGCATATATTTTACTGATAAATTCTAGATCTTTACCAACATTCAGTCCTCTACTGCTCATGATTCAAAAGTGGATATTTCAAACCTTAACTACACAATAAAGAAGCAATGCTTCAATAGAAATAATATACTTTATTATCCAAACAATGATATAATACCATTATAAATATCAGCACTGGCTCATTTCAGCCTCACAAAATGAAAGAAATAGATGACAGTAGAAATATCTTGTAAAAAAGAAATTCTTATACATATAAACTCTAATATGAAAACATGCTAGGATTTCTTTTTTCTTTTATGGTTACATTTTTAACCTAAGGATTTCTCTGTAGTGAATAGACTAGTGGTCTCAGTTTGTGATTATAAAGGTCCTGCACAAGAAGGGGAAAGGCAGCTTGATCATCTCAAAACAGGCTGTAGGTATGCCTAGGATACATGCAGATGTATTTCAATACATCTTCTTTAACAAGTCTTGCCTCCCCTGGCAAAGTGAAAAATGAATTATCTCCAGAAAATCTCACTTCTGAGCCATGCTGGGCAGCCTAGACCTAATGCTTAGCCCATGCCAAGGATTAGAGTTAGGGTTAAGAATGATATGAGCGAAGCTTGTAGCAGTGCGGAAGCAAGGTGAAAGGACACGTGATGAAAGAGACTGCACATGGTCATTCCTTTGGGTTGTGGTTAGGCATCTCAAGTACAGCTCACCCCATTCCTCTGCTTATGTTAATGGAAGGTAATTTTGGAGAGATGGGCAACAAAAATCAAACAGACTGTATAAATCACAGCCACATCACCTTGTGGTTTGAACTCCAGATGAGTACATTCACTTTTGTACTAGCTGATAGAGCACTTCTTACTCTGAAATTCATAGAATAATAGAATTGCTTGACTTGGATGGGACGTTTTTAAAGATTGTCTACTTAAACTGCCCTGCAATGAACAAGGACATCTACCACTAGATCAGGTTGCTCACAACCCATCCAGCCTGACCTTGAATGTCAAAGTCTCGCACCTGGAAGGACCCTAGAAATGGCTCACATGGCAGATATGTTTTCTGTCAATCAAGATGTATTGTGTCTAGTGTCACCATGCCTGGGTTGTTGTGAGAAGAGTAAAGGAAGCCGCCAAGACACTAAAAAATAGTCTCAGGATATAGTATTATATATTTTAAAACCTGGGAAATATATGAATAATTTTCATCAATATCCTTCAAATTTTCGTTGCTACAGTGCTGCAGTAGGCTGTGAAATATCTCTAATTTTTATATGTCGTGAAAATTCAGGAAATTCAAAAGAATTTTGGTAGACTTAATCATGTTGATGATGTTCCACTGAGTAATTCAGTTAAGTGTCTCCTGTTCAAACTACAGATACCCTGTACAACATTCAAACCAAATATTTAATAAATCTTGCTGAGAACTTAAAGACTGAATGCTCTTTTACAACCATTTATTTCTACAAAATAGCAAAATATGATATATTTTCAGTAATCAGTTGAATTGTAATCTGTTACAGTTTTGTTATAAATCATTCAGTACCCATATAGATTGCACATTTTTGGGAGTCATACATTTTTCATTACCTTTTTTATTAAGATAGAAAATTTTGGGCCACTTAAGCCACTCAGATGTGAATTCTGTCTTGCTTTATGAGAGGTATCACCGGAGTCAGCTGTGAGTCAGCAGAGATTTTAACTTTGCAATGAATGTCAACATATTCTAAAATGTTTTCGTTTTAATACACCTGTCGTATCTGAGATGGCACGATTCTGATTATCTTTTTACTTTAGCAGAGTGTGTAAACTTACATTATTTTTAGTTATGGTTGAAAATCCAGTGCAAATTGACAGATGGGAGTGATTCATTATAATGGTATGTTAGAAAGCATTTTCTCCTAAAAGGACAATTTTGTCTTTTGAACTTTACAATTAATTGAGAAATTAACATATATTCTGTTGAAACAGATGTTTTAAACCAAATTCATCAGAGAAAGCGTCAAGCTGTGGCTTAGTGAACACACAAACGACCCTTTGTCTCTCAATCTAGATGCACTTATTTCAGATTTATTTGCTGAAAATATTAAAACCAAATGGTTTGACAAAAGCTCTGTTGCACTGCAGTTCTCCTCACTTCATCACTTTTTCTAGTGCAGTGATTGATAAACAAAACGGAGTACCATTATTGAAATCAATTATCTCGCAAAATCATACAACAAGCTGCTTTATGCCAGTATTTTCTCAGAAGAGCTGAAGGTTGAATACATGTGCTGTCAGCACACTCCCCGTGTTCTCAAAAGTGAGGCTGCTCTAGCAAACAATGTAAGATATAGTGCCAGATTGTGATCTCATATACACATTTCCAAATCTGAGTAATTCTATTGACTTGTAATTAACTGGGTTTGAATTGATGTATCAGTGGCTGGGATCTCAATTTTTATCGTTGCCTCCCCTAGGAAAATTACTTGGTGGAAAGTTGCCACAGCAGTAGCTGTAGCTGAATATATTTTTGCTGTAAAGATCATCACAGACAAAATATATTTAACAGATTTTCATCGGGCCTAGTTAAAACCTGCCTGGAGCAGAGCAGATATAATATCTGAATATAATATTATTTTACTGCTTGATTAACTTGACTATTTCTAAAGAATTAGGGAGTTGTATATGCTGTTCTAGCCAGAAAAACAATAGCTGAGAAGTGATTCTCCCCAAATAATACATCATTCTATGCTACAGTGCACGATCCAATACAAAAACCTGTTGCATTAAAAAGCAAGAAAGTTCAACTCCTCACCTTGAAGGAATTAAATGAAGTTCTTAAAATATCAATGGCAAGAAGATGCATGTTTTATTTTTTGCTTGGAAGTAGGGGTATCTTCCAAGGGTATCTTTCAGCTAGTGAAATTTGCTGTTTCTATTGACTTTGCTGAGCATTGATTATTATATTAATTGGGTCTTGTCTCCGAGGTTTCATGGTAATAGATATTCCATTCAGGGGCAAAACATTTCTTCTGACTGAGATGCTAGTCATTATTATAGCACACCTGAACAAGCAGGACACCTTGTGTTTATTTAAAGGGAAGGAAGCATGGATCTGTGAACGGATTCCCATGGATATTCATGGCATTTGAAAACATTGTGTTCTGCTTATAACCATGGTAACAGAACTGATTTCACTGTAATTATCTCACCTTTGCATAATTTGTATAATTTCACATGTAACTTTTGAGGAGAAAATTGATATACAATTACAGCCGCAGACACTGTAGCCAATATAGCATCCTTCATAGAATCACAGAATCATAGAATTGCTCAAGTTAGAAAAGACCTTAAAGATCACCGAGTCCAACCACAACCTAACTACACTACCCTAACTAACAACCCTCTGCTAAATCATATCCCTCAGCACCATATTCAAATGGTTTTTAAACTCATCCGGGGTGGTGACTCAACCACCTCCCTGGAGAGCCTATTCTTGTGCCCTTTCTGTATAGAAGTGTTTCCTGATATCCAACCTAAACTTACCCTGGTAGGGTAAGTTGAGATGACCTTAAGGCCATTTCCCCTGTCCTGTCATCTGTCCCCACTGAGAAGAGACTAACCCCTCTCTTGCTGTAAGCACCTTTCAGGTATTGGAAGCAAGCAATAAGGTCTCCCTTGAGCCTCTTTTTCCCCAGACTAAACAGCCCCAGTTCCTTCAGTCTCTCCTCATAGGGCACATTCTCCAAGCCCTTCACAAGCCTTGTTGCCCTTCTTTGGACCTGCTCCAGCACTTCAATGTCCTTTCTGTACTGAGGTGCCCAAAACTGAACACAGTATTCAAGGTGAGGCCTCACCAATGCCGAGTTCAGGGGCAGGATGACTTCCCTAGTCCTGCTCACCACATCATTCCCAATACAAGCCAGAATCCCATTGGCCTTCTTGGCTACCTGGGAACACTGCTGGCTCACATTCAGCCAACTGTCCATCAGTACACCGAGGTCCCTTTCCATCAGGCAGCTTTCCAGCCACTCCTCCCCAAGCCCGTAGGGTTGCCTGGGGTTGTTGTGACCAAAATAAAGGACCTGACACTTGGCCCTATTGAAACTACTGAAGTTTACCTTGGCCAATCGATCCAGTCTATCCAGGTCCCTCTGTTGTGCCTTTCTCCCCTCAGGCAGATCAACACTCTCTCCCAACTTGTTGTCGTCTGCAAACTTACTGAGGGTGCAGTCAATCCCCTCATCAAGATTGTTAATAAAGATGTTAAATGGAAGTTGCCCCAGTACCAAGCCCTGGGGAACACCGCTCGTGACTGGCAGCCAACTGGATTTAACTCCGTTGCCCAGCCATCCAGCCAGTGTTTCACCCAGCGGAACATATGCCCATCCACACCGTGGGCATCCACACATTATGGGGGACAGTGTCAAGGAATTTGTTAGTTTGCAGTTTTCGGATATCAGCCCTCTTGATCTCAGCTAAAACTGTCCTATGCGGTTCCAAGTATGCAGATCTGTTTTAAAGGGAGACTGTATTTTCTTCAGAGAAATGGCTATGAAACTTCCATAGGGATTTGAGAGTTCTATTTATTCTCTTTACATTTAGCACATATAAAATCACAGCACTTCAAGATGAATGATAAATACCACTATATTTAAGCAAGGAAGCATTTTGGAATAATTTAGTTTGGCTGGACACAAAAATAATCTTAAAAGAAATTTCCACACAGTGAAGAAATATGCTGTTGTTTGCATCAGTTTCCTTTACTACGTATAACTGTGCAGGCTAAAATATCTCAAATTACATAGGGGAAAATGTTTGAAACCGTACTAAAAGAAACAGGGACTCCATTACTCTCCAAGAAAAATTTTGTCCACTCCATCTGACAGACAATGGAAGAGCAGCCTTTCTTATTTCAGCTGCAGAAAAGAGTTGTGTTTACTTATTACCTCTTCACTGAAAATGAGCAAGGAAATGAAAGTAAATGAAAACTTGTTAAAATTGTCATTGTCAAATGGAAGTGCCAAAAACCGCTTTAGATAGAATAAGCTCACAATTTATTCACAAATTCATTTTGTAATCCCTGTGTGAAGGGTGCTGTATAATCACCATTTTAATTCTGTGGGAAATTCTATACAATCTGTAATATTCTACTTGCTCTTGTTTTTTTCTAAGTGTTGGTGTAATTTTATTGATTTCCTGCTGTGTAATCTTTGGGATTTTGGAATTTTTTCATGTGATAAAAATGACTCACTATAAACTATTTGTTGTGGAGAACAGCTTAATCTTTAAATAGATACATTCATGTAAATTACAAGAATGGTAATTTTTCATCATTCAAGCAGAGATAGAAATGTGCATTCAAGGAATATGCAAATCTGTTGAAATAATTTAGGCTTGAAATCATGTCTGTAAAATGGAACTTTCCCAGTGAGTCAATGAAATATTCCACAACTGATTTAAACAAAAACACTTGTAACACTCAGAACTTTTGTTATTGTACCTATAAATGCACAAGTAATAGCAAATAATTATTGCAAATGCTAGTTGATGGCTGATGGTGACCTGATCCTTACCTTCTAACAAAGCAATTTCCTTCAGCATATGCTGTGCTCTGGTGGTTTGTCCAGTCTTGTTTGGTTGGACAGATATCTTGGCCAGCCTCTTTACAGTAATTGTTATGTTTAAATGTATGCTGTTTGGATACTGTTTGCCAGTGATAAGTGTTTATCTTAGCAGGCCTGGATATAGACAGAAAATAAATATTAAAAGAAATGCATGAGCAGAACTATGGATGATCAATTATGAAAAGGGTGGGCTGGGGAGAAGAGGAGTTCCTATTTGCATAGTATTAGCTTTAAAGAAATCAGGAAATACCACTCTGGCCAAAGTCAACTTACAGAATAATCGTAGCTGCCTATGATACCCAATTACATTTTATGACTTACTCCACCTGGTTTGTGGAAAGTATTCACAGTGTGTGACTTTTCATTTAAGGGTCTGATGATCTTCCTGATGGAAAACTCATTTCTCAAACTCCTGAAAAACATATAGGAAACAATTATTTAATTCACAGTAAATCTTGTTAAAAATTGAAGTCTCATCACAATCTGTTTTTTTTTTATTATTTGTGAGCAGCAGGAAGCTGTTTTTATCATGGAAATGAGGAAAGACAATTAAAAGGAAATATGTCTGTGAACAACTTAAGTAACAGCGCACATCATAGAATGACAGCACAAATCTAGTCTGTGTTCGCTGAAGTTCAAGTCCAGCTGCAGGATGAAGATTAACTGGAAAAAAAAAGCATAATCCTAGAGTTACCTTTGGTTATCTATGGTACTTGTGCATTTCTGAAGACTGAAATGTTCAACATTTCAGACACTGTGTTTTGCACATCTAACATTCATGCAGTAAAACAGAAGGCAGTCTCTTCTAGTTTGACATGATCAAGGAATTTTTGCAGTTGTATCTTGCATGTTTTATTAAGCAGAAGTGTTTTTGTTTAATTTCCTAATTGATCAGAAAAAAAAGGTGCCAGAGGCCAGATGTTTTTAACACAGAGCTTAATAAGTTAAAATAGAGTAGTAAAGTAAAAACGTACAGTGAAGAAAATACAGATGTGGAATAGATTTATTGCAACAACTAGCAATGGTCAGCACTGTAAGAAAAACTCCTCCTTCTAATAAACAAACAGAAAACAAACAGAAAACAAATTAACATTAAAAACTTAACATTTCAGGTAATAACTCTCATTAGAGCTGAAAACTGGCTGCTTGCACATGCCCAGGTACAGAGACCTCTGCAGTAATTCAACACCTTCATTGATTCTTCCTGCACAGGAAGACTATCTAAAATCTTCTGGGTATAAAACAATAAAGCATACTATGGTGTATTGCATGTAAACTCTCTTCTCATCTTTGTAGTGTAGACAGAGGTCAAAGCAAAGCTTCATGTAGGTTGAAAACTTATCTGTGTATGATGAGTCAAGGCACTGTTGGTCATTTCTATAAATCATTTGCATGAGGTGATCCATTTGTGATTTTCCCCTCACCTCTATTTAAAACTAGCTACTTGTTTTTAATTTGTAATCTATACATCTCCTTTCCTTTTGACATAAGAAATACAATTTTTTGTTTGTTTCCATCACACTATCTACAATCTACCATTGCATTTATCTAGTTACTGTTATTTTCTAACACGAGAGACATTATGCAAGATCCAAATATATCTGAAGGGAAAGATGATTAGGTGAAGGTCGTGAAGAAAGCAGGGATGATAAATGGTTATTTCATCTCTATGTCAGAATCAATAATGCACCTAATGTCACTCTGTCATCTCAGAATGCAGGCTAAGTGTGATAATATATGAATGAAGTATAGGAAAAAAAGAAACTTTTAAGATATATACTTTGGTTAGACATCCAGCCTTGAGCTCTTGGGTTAACAACAGTATATCCAAAGAAAATCAAAGCAGGTAGCATCTGTTCTTATTTTCCTAAACAAATGATTCACAAACTTTTGGATTCCCTCAGACTTTGTCCTTTGGTAGTGGGAGAAAGCTTGCATTTTCCCACTCTTTTTCCAGCTCTTCTGAGAGACTCAGAGTCACTCTCTCTGTGAGCCATACTGGTAGGACTCTTTCTCCTCTTTGAATGTCTTTTCCTCCTTCTCTCTTCCTTTTCACCTTTCTCCTCATCTCTCTCCTTGTTAGCTAATGCCAGAACCAGTTTAGTAGCCTCTCACTTTATCAGAATTTGCAAACACCTGCAAAAAGTGATATTTGAGGCGAAGTGTACATTAGCAAGTAGTGCAGTCCAACAAAAGAAGACATGTAGAGAGAAAAGATTTAGTGCTGAGGTATGGATGTCTAAGCTAGACACATTGTGGTCTGTTAGTTGTTGTTGTTGTTGTTGTTGGTTTTTAATTTGGATTAGGATTAATCTGGTTGGTGGATTTAGCACCTGTTTGTGGCAGCAGTATTCAAGGTTGCTTGTGGAGCATCCACTCATTTCCTGCATTCTACAAAGTGAACCTAAGACTGCTATCTAGGAATATTTGAAGATTTACATGAAAAGTGGCTGCCTGATCCAAATTCAACTCTAGAATGAATAAGAGATTTTCATGATCTTAATGTACTCAGGATAGGAAGTATGAAATACTGACACAGCTGTGGCCAGAATTCCATGAAAGCCAATATATCATTTGGGGGATTCTGTGGAGGATGAATATATAACTCAGTATGCCCTGTACTGATGGAAATAAATGTATCACATTGTGCTAGCACATGATTGTAGGATAATAAAGCCATGTTTATAAAGATAGAGCTGTCTAATTAGATTAGAAAGAAAGTAAATGTCATACAGTACATTATAGTTCTCAATTTTATAATCTGTAGTACTACCAGAAAATAAGGAAAAATGTGTGGAGGTGATTCCTAATTAGGCAGCATCACTAGCAGTGGTAAAGAACAACTGAGAGTGCAGCTCCTTTCCACCTGTTTTTCCACATTCATTTTCAAATCTCTTTCAGGTAACATTGGCCATGATCCTAGTGGACTGACAGGTAGAAAAACACTGAGATTTTTCTTTCAGGTGATCATGGTGGATTAAAGCTGCTGAATTCATCTAATTACCATTGTCATGCTCTGGGATAGACAGAATTATTTCCAGAATTACAAGTTTGAGCTGACAGTGAAGATTTTTCTAATACTGTCTACAGAAGAACTGGGAGGGGAAGATTTTATAAAGGCTGTGCTTGGCCCTGTTTTATCTTTAGAATGCTCTTTACATGTTTTCTTATGTTATTGATGCTCTCACTTATATAATCTCTGATGGTGCTATCTTCATGCACTTCAGGTGTCACCTAATCCCATAGAAACCACTCTGCACAGGTTTTGAATGTTTAGCTTAAGTGTTGGTTGTAGAATTTCCTTTTGAAACAAACATTTGGTATTGAGTGTGCCCCGGTTTTGAATTAAGACCTTCCAGGAAAACTAAAGTAAAATATTTGTTATTGACTGCTTCATAAAAGCCCTGTGTTCCTCACATCCAAAGGGTTTGACATTTTACTCATTAGCAAATTCCATTTCAGGTTTAGGGTATAATTGAATGGGAACAATTCTATTGACTTCAGTTAAAGCATCATCAGACTAATTTTCTGATGTGAAGAGAAAAATAAACAAGACAGCTTTAGAAACTGCTAACATTTACATGATGTGGTCATTTTAAAGCCCTTGTCTTATTGTAAAAAAAAAACAACCAACAAACAAAAAAAAGAACACAACACCCTTCTGTAAAACAGATATAAAATAGGCCCCAAGATGCTGTTCCAGAATTCTGTCTCATCTTTTAATTTTTCATAAACTAGTAACACCTGATTTGTCAAACATGTTGCCTGAAACCTCTGTTATTTAGATTCAATCTTTAAATCTTTAATTTTTCTGGGCTGTGAGACTGAACATGTCTTAAAGATCCAGCATGGTTATTTTAAGACATACTGATCTGACATAACAGTATTCAGCATCATCCCTGTGTGCCATGTATGGGATAATGAGTCAGATCACTGCTGAACAATGATTGACACCAGAGGTAAGTCAGTACTTGGCATCTTAATGGAGAAAATTCTCATCAGTCACCTGTAACCTGACAGGTATACTATCTAAGCTCCCTGTTTTTTGTCTGCTCTATTAGGATTCTAGGCCTAAAGAGTCTCTAAAACATGCAGTCCATGTGGGTTCAGACCTACTTAATTGAAGCTCAATGTCAGTTAGCACTACTTCTTTCTGCAGCTGTGCAGAGGCTCAGTGAATGAACCTGGGCTCTCTTCTGACAGGGCCCTAGTGAACTGTAAGTTTTCTATACGTTCCATGCATCACCTTGTCTACAAGAAAACAGGGTGAAAACAAGCAGGAAAATGTTTCCTCCTATCTTGTCTCAAGAATGAAAAGAGGATTTCATCTGCAGATTTGATCAAATTTAATTAAAACCCCAAAAGGTTATTTGTGCTTGTGAGTTTTACTCTTGTAGTCTTGTTGTTAGTGTACCTTATTTTGATCTGGTCTGAGTGGCAAGTTCTCTGTGACAGCATTTTAAAATGCACAAAAACACAGTTTGGTAAAATAGGAGGATATCTGTTGCAGTAGCATCTACGGATATTAAGTCATTCTTCAAATGCTATGAATGAAGTGAAGGGGAAATGGATTTCACAGTGACAGTCATAGACCTTTTTTTTCCTTTCTATCCTGCAGTTTAATTAAAATGGTTATGAATCAGCTGAACAATGCAGTAGAGGTTTCTAAATCCCCACCCAAAACTTTTGCTCAATGCATGTTTCTCTCATATATTCTTTTGTTGTTGTTGTTGTTGAGTTGATCTTACTCTGATGATTTTATTGTCTGCATAAATTTATGTTCTTTCTCATAAGTAAATAATTCTACTAAGTGTGGTTTGCAGTCAGATATAGTTACAAAACCACTTTATTATTTTCCTGTTGTCTTACTTTATCTCTAATCTGAACTAGTTAATCTGAAATAAATAAACCATGAGCACTGCAAACCAAGATGTTTCAGTACCTCTAAAATATTTGAAGATAAACATAGTAAGTGGTACTTTTAGTTTTTACTTAACATTTTTAAATATCACCTTGTAAGAATAAGACCTTGGTCTGCTTTTAAATTTTCTGGGTGCATATGTGATGAGGGAAGATTTATTGTTTTTTTTGAGACTGAAAAATTTACCTGAAAAGTCCTAGATCTCCACACTTTTATGAGCTGATAATTAACTGAAGGTTACTCTGTACTCTAAGGGATGTAGAGAAACAGATCTGTGAGATATGTAACAAGAATTGTCGTAGCCAGCCTGGCCGATGAACAGAGATCCTTCATTTCTTAGAGGCTGGTTCTTGAGGGCAAAAGGGATACTCTCAGGTGAAAAACTGACCAAAGGATCAACAGGTAACTTAATGAGCAGAAGCCATGATGGTCTTAGTATGAACTACAGATATAGCACTGAAAAGGCTTGTTCAGAACAGATAAAAATTTCAGACTAAATTCCAGATGTTGTACAGATTAATCCTAACATCTGTTTTAATGAAGAATCTTGGTTCAGGTGAGTGAGCCACACAGTGTTTCCTTGCGGTATCATTTCAGAAGTCTCCCTTGCCCTTCCATTAATGACATAACAATACAACTCCCACAGTGCTGGAAGAGCAGGAGCTTTGTTAGAATGTGAATGCTTTGGGCATTCAGTATTTCAGATTTTTGTGATAGCATGCTTGCTGTTTTGTTTCCTGTTCAGTCTTTCTTACAATTCTATCAAGCTTTTCCTTTGTTCATCTTCATTTGTTCTTTGTTGGCCCCTTGTGAGAGTTTTTTAACCTCATTTTTATCAGTAGGTCTATTTCTGTTTAATATCCTAATTTCCTATTTACTAAGATCTGATATAGAACCTTCTTTAACAATGTATAACTCCTACAGACTATTAGTTTTACAGTAGCAGTAATTCCAGTGAAATTGATTTGTTACAGCAATAATAGGTAACTTAGGTCTGCTTCCAAACCTGCTAAGTGCTGTCAGTATCCCTTGTAACTGTTTCATGAAATCCTTAATTATAAATAATAATTATGAAAGAGAACATGCTTCAGCAGTGATAAAGAATGACTGTATTCTAATACTATATAATCAATGCAAGGGCAGCTGGGGAAGTTAAGTGCTGCTTGATCCTCCAAGTGATCTTTATGATTTGTCACTGAGATGAGAAGTTAATCATATTTTTCAAATGCCTTTTGTAGTGAAAATGCAAGTCACAGCTTGAAACAGTGATTGAGCACCTGGTAGGAAGGCAGGGCCAACCCATGGGAGTTCAGCTGCATGCAATGCACCTGAGTGACTGGAGGAGGTGGGGCCAGGATCCACCCCTTCCCAGACCTCATTTAAGGTCTGGCAGTGGAGGCAAGGATATTTTTGGAGATCTTTGTATACCTAACATCTTCTGAAGGTAAGTAGCTTCTTTCCTTTGTTTCTGTGCTTATTACTGTTGTGTTTGAGTGAATTCTCACTTGCTGTAGCCTGGATCTTGCTGCTCTACTGACAGTTCTTGTGCTTTCTATCACATTACACTGTGCAAGGTTTAATGCTCTGTAGGTCTCCCTAGGCAAGTGCTGGAAATTATTTTTTTCTTTGTAAGAGACTGTGTGTATTCTGAGATGTTCTTCATTGTGTTCCTGCAAAACACAAAGCTGTCCATAAACAGGCACAGAGCATGGGGTAGAACAGCCCATTTATCCTGAGAACTGAGATTGCAACCCTTCTTTGTGCATACTGGTCATATCTGATGAGTTGAATTGGTCTTGTCACAGAAATGAAATAAAAAGTGAAAAGTTCTCATTTTTATTTGCATTACATGTTGTTTGCCTACTGTGAACACCCGAATATCTCTGCTACAAAGTTCTTGGAACCTCAAGTACTATCAGTGCTTGGTGATTACTTAGCAAGTCTGACTGGATGACTCCTGTGAGATGTGATCTCTGGGGAACTATAGAAAGACATAACTGTGTATTCTCAGGCAGAATCCTGTGCTGAGCTCCTATCGTAGTAGGAAAGAAAAGAGGGGAAGAACTAGGTAAAGAAATAGCACAAATAACTACATTTCCTGCTCTGCTTTCACTTTCTGCTGCAACACATGGTCTAGCTGGAGGAAAGTGAGCAGCCATTCATAACTGCTCCTGATTTTGGCCTTCCCTCAGTTACTTTAGTAATGATTAGATGAGGAGAAAAAAAAAATCAGTATTCTGTTATCCTTAATGATAGGTAAGCATATAATAAAACAGAATCCTCACCCCAAACAATTCATGGTCTGGGATGACAGGAAGTAAGCAGAAGGGGAAAAAAAACAGCTATTTTTCTGAAGAGGCTGCAGCAATGAGAGAGCACAAGAGTTCATAGATATGTTATAGAAATACTGAAATATATGCAGGAACATGAAACACAGAGATGTAATTCCTCTAATTACTATTAATTAGTTGCAACTATACTCAGAAATATTACTAGTAATTTTAAAAAAGCTTTTAGATTAAAAAAGTTTAAAGCAAAGCATTGTATGAATCAAACTTAATGGTTTTGTTCACTGTATTATAATTGGGTGACCTTCTACAGGAAGGACTTTTGTATATAGCCCATTCCATAAGCTTTATAAATACAAGGCAGCAGAACAGTAAAAACTTGATGAGGCATTCCTTTGTCTCAATTTTGCTGAGCAGAAAAAGGATTCTCAGTAATGAGTCACAACAATGGCTCTGTAGCCAACATCCTAAGAGAGAATAGAGCTTTTTCAGTGCTGGTTAGGGAAGATTAATTCAAGCTAAATGAGATAAAAAGATCACAGACTGCATATTAATGTTTCATCTTGTAAGGTAGATAAGTGTTTAACACAAACGTGAGCTTGTATCCATCTACATGTTCTTATTGTTCTTTATATAGGCCCTGGGTTCAGCTCTGGCTTTTTTAGTTGCTGCTGCTTATATTTGCAACATACCTTTATATACAACAACAACTATGGTATATTTAGACATGCAAAAACATAATTGAAAACACCTGAAGAAACCTTTAAACAGTTCCAACAACAAAAACTTAAACATGTTATTTTAATAAGTCCCCTGTTTTCACTATGATTAAGAGTATGAATATAAGCCACATTTAAATTAATTCCACCAGTGAGGCTGAAATCTGGAAATAATACAACTGAATTAGTATTTGTCATTGCTTGCAGAAAGTATGATATTTGTGAAGTATTCAAGGAATATTGTGTGTCCTCACTAAACAAACCTTGAGGTACAGTTATCCTTTTGTTGCATCCATTTAGGAACTTCATTAATGTAGTAGGAGAGTTGTTGAATGGCATAAATGCATCAGTTATGCGTCAGTGCTAAGTTTTATTGGGTCTCCACTCTAAAACACAGGAAAGTGCCTCCTTTTCATCTCTGCTTCACTGTTAAGACATTTAAAAAAAAAAAAAAACCTAGCATAATTTCTAGCAGGCCTGTTTATAAAAAAAACTGATGATACTGTCACCAGTGATAACACAAGTCTTTCTTTCACACAAAAGTAATTAAAAAAAAAAAAAAAAAGCCACCCTGTTCTATCTGCATGAGAGAGAACTTTCCCAGCCATGTTCTGTAAGGGGAAAATATCCATCAGTATATTGCAGATTGAAAAGCAAAAGGAGATGAACTCAGAAAATGGGAAGAAGTAACTGCGTTGTGCCCCTTCATCCTTTGGCTGTCAGTCTAGAGCTGAAAAGTCTAAAACATGCATCAGCTACAGCTGTCATGCTAGCAGGCAGAAAATAGATGTCCTCAGAGTCAGCCAAGTCTTAAGGCTTTAGAGATAAGGACCAGTACACTGAATTAAAAGCCGGCTCCACTGGGTGGCCAATGTACAATTTAGAAATTAGTATGATGTTTTTCATCTTTTTGTTCTAGCAAACTACTGCATTTTGAATTAGCTGCAGCTTCCAGCCAGCCCACAGGCTTAGTCCTAGTAGGCATCACCTCTCCCTATGACAAAGATGTCACCATTGATCCCAGTATGTCATCTTGCATCTTGGGAGAAAGGCTGCAGCCTTTTAGCCTGCCCAAATAGTAGAAGGCATTTCTGAATACAGTTGCTATGGGGATACAGAAGCAAAAATGAATCAAATCACCTTGAAAATTAGACCACTGAAGAAACATAAAATGTTCTGAAGCTTGAAATATCACCCAGTGGTGTTAAATCTTCAATACTGTGCCATTATTTCAGTGTCTGACAAACTGTTTCTCAAATATCAGGAAGTAGTGTAAAAGGCAGAAGCAGCAACATCGTGTTGCTAAGATGGCATTCATTGTATTTTTGTGAGATGTGCAAATAATAGTAAGACTCCTGTAAAAAGAGAATGGAATGGGATGAGGAAGACTTTATTTGGGAAAAGGAATTATACAGGTGCATATATTTTTCTCCTCCTTGTCTGATTAGCTGACACAGTTCAATATTGCTAATATTAGACCTTGTAAGTATAAGGAGAGTAAAGTGCTATAGTCTGGTTATACTGAAAGCATACAAAGGGTAATTGTGATCCTCACAGGGAAAACCATCTCTCCAGTACTCCCCATGAACTTTGTTTATCTTCAGCTGTCTATACATTATCTGTTTATGCAGTGCACCTGAGGAGAAGACCATCTAATGACTTAGTCTCCTCTCTCATATATTCAAGAAGGTATTGAGCAACCTGGGATTTTCAGTGTTCCTTCATATGCCTGGACCTAGACTGCACTGTAAGAAACAAGGGCTTAGTTTCTCAGGATAGCACAGTGAGGATCTTGAGACCAACAGAGCTCTGTGGAATTCAAGATGGTTATTCAAGTGCCTTGGACAACAAAAAGTGAGGCATGTGGAATGAATGAAAATGATTCCCAGAAACCAGTGAGCTGAGAAACAAACACTGAGGTTGCCAGCCAGGGATTCTCAGAACTGATGTAGGCAGCTTCTGGAAGGTAGATACGCATCAGCTCCCAGGCCTGTGGGATGTACCAAGTCTTTACTTGAGAGAATCCCCTTTCCAATTGTGATCCCCCCCAGAATATCCCATTTCACAGGGGTTAAAAAGTTCAAATTCAGTCCTGGTCCTACCTTATATTCAGAGACCAGAAAACATGTTGAAGTTATCCCAGCTACTTCAGATGAGAGAAAAAAGAGAAGACTGACACTGTATGTGGTGGTTAGGGTAGGAACCTAAAGAAAGTCAAGTTCTCTGTCACCATCTTAATGAATCTTTGATAGTTTTGCAGAAACTATTTTTTTTCACCTCAAGCTCTGAGAGAGGAAACTTAAAATCTGGTAAGAGTGTAATTTAGTAAAAACAACCTGTGCTGGCCTCATTAACAATGAAGAGAATCAGCAAATATATTAGTATAGATTCAGATGGTTATGTTCTTTCTGGAAAGATGTCTCAAGATCCAGCTCTCATAGCCTTTCACAGGAGCAACACTGACAGTGTCACTGGGGTGGGGTAGAGATTCCTAGGAGTGGCACATGCTGTGTGCTGGGGAGCAGTTCCCTCCTCAACTCCTATGTTTTCAACTCATGGAAGATTTTACCAAAAAAAAACCCTCAATAGGACACCACAGATTTCCTCTTTCTTGATCCCTCCAAGTCAGTTTCCTGTCAAAAAGTCACTGTGGGTCAGAAATAATGTTTAGTTTTCAGTATCTACTCTCCTATGCACTCATAGCACAAGGTTGCTAGTTTGGTTCTGGCACCCTTGCAACCTTTCAACAAGATCAGGAAATGAAGATAAAATATGTACTCGGTGGTTTGGAGCTTTTGGTTGTGTTTGTATGTTTAGGGAATGTGGCTTAATGAGTCAGTTTACTTCCTTAAGTCATTGCTGAAATGAATGTTGGTCCGGGAAAGATTCTGACAATCTGTGCTCCTGAGATGCTACAGCAAATCTCAGAGTCCCAGTTCCTCAATAGAGGATAAAAACCAGTGCTGCTCCCAGGAGTGGAGAGCATCCTGGTGAATCTAAAGCAGCTTTGCAGCCAAAAGCATCCATGAACTAATGTAGCTTCTGTTACCTTAGAGAAATACTCCATCCAATTAAACAAATGTTAGATTTTTCCAAACTTGTGATGAATTGGGGGGGGGAGGGAGAAACTCTATGCTTTCTATGCTTTTGCTAGTGCAAGGGATTCCTTTGAAATGGGAATTCGGCATTCAAAACAGCTGTGTAGGCTGGAGTCTTCCTACCGTTACACTATCGGGAGTGTTAACATGTTCTCCAGGCGTGTTAATATGACAAACAGGAGTTCTACGACCCACACAAGGCAAGAGAAATCTTTTGCATTATCCTACTGGCCCTATGTTCCTGGAGTCAATTAAATAGTTTTCAGCCACTGTTGTCTCTCTAAGCAACACTTCTGTCAGTATTTTGAAAGGGAAAAAAATGCTTTGAGTAGGAAATAAGCAAGAAAACCTTGATGTGTATTTGTGAGCAGAATTTGTCCTTTTCAATCATAGCCATACAGCATTGCACTTTGAAGCCTTTAAACATTAACCAAGAATAAAGAACATTTTCTGCTGTTAGGGGCGCTTGTGTTACATAATCAAGGTCTCTTAGCAGTTGAGAGGATTATCCTGATTCTCTCTTTCATCTGCCTCTAGTTTTCCAGGGAAAGCATTATCACATACAGGCTCCAAGGCAGTAGCTGGTGGTTTGCCTTTCCCTCGAGTACTGGGCATTTGATGTGCTTATGCTCAGCTTTTTGCCTTTTTCTGAGTATTATGTACAGATCACATAGCAATCTATAAAAGCCAGGGAAAAAGAGTAAAAATCATAATCCTGTCTTGGATGGTCAGGGAGCAATGAGAACAGTTGCTCCTAAGAGAGGTGAGCTGAGAGCAGGGGGAACCCCGGGTGAGACATAGCCCAGGCAGGACTCTCAGTGACTAGGGCTCAGTGCTTTAGCATTTGAATACAGCAGGCGGAGGCTGGTAACAACATTCATCACCTCCAGGCATGGCAGACTGGCTGGACTGAGAACAGATACCTCTACAGAACAGCAACTTGATGCTGCTCCCAATTCTTCAGTAGTGTGAAAGGGGCAAAGGGAATAACACTCCTCTTTAGCTTTGTCACTTGTGAATGGGCAGTACATGAGTCAGTGACAAAAATGTAACTCCTTGTCAGTACTCCCTCCAAGGATTGTTATTGGCAAATGGTAGGATAAGCAAAAGAATTTCTTAAACTTACAATTATCAGGAAGCGTGTGGCAGTTGTTTTCATGCAAGTAGAGACATGCCAATATACTGATTAGTGTAAGGAAATTCCTAGTTTTGGATGAATTTAGACTGACTTATTAGTGGCTATTCCAATCAAAAGAAGAACACGTGCATCTTCTAAGAGTAACAAAAGAAAGATATATCTGCAAAACAAGGTTTCCTACTTCTTTGTTTGAAAAGAAGGTTAAGACTGGTTATTTAAAAATCTTTGACTGAAATTAGCCCATCTGCAGAGTCTACTCACCAACATCATTCCTTATTGAATGAGTAATGTTTTATGTTGTCAGCTGAGGACAACAGAAAGGGAAAGAATCCAAGTGTTTAAACCTCATCCTAGAAAACCTTGTACCTTTCTCTTTTCCCTTTGACGTTGTTGTTGTTGTTTTCCTCATCTAGTCATTAATGAGGAAATACATGTTTAGAGAGCATTTTCTTGATTTCATCTAATTTGTGCCTTTTCTATTGTTCTGTGGAGCTAATAGGTCATGCCTATTTGGAGAGGAGAATGAGGTCATTAAATGAATATTTACACTCATAAATTAATTCTTTTTCTCCATTTGAAAAATTCAGAGCCTGTACACTCTTGTCCTAATTTGCTTGGGAGCCCAACCTAACTTTGCTACCAGGCTGAAGTATGAAAGATAGGCAGAAAGGTTACGGTTTGAGGAGGATCAATTCTTTATATTAAAAATGCAAAGGTAAAATGGATACTGTCCCCGCTCTACACGTGACACAAACACCAGTGATTTCACGGGGCATTAAGGCAGATGAAGGCATCCATCCATGAAAGGATAAACTAACCTTGCAAACCCAGTTTAAGAAATGCAGCTTGCTTTAAACTAAAATTTAATGCTTTGATTTTTATTTTCCACTATACAGTAATCACGGAAGTGACCAATAAGAGACAGCACAACAGATATTCTGGCATTCCACACTGAATCCATTACTCAAAAGGAGGCTGATGGTGATATGCTGCTGTTACAGTTGATGTTACAGCTGGAAGCATTATCCTGGTGAAAATGGAAAAAGAAACAAACAGGCAAGGAATGCTCACCTGTATCCAAAGATCTAGGTTCACAGGAAACACTCCACAGAGGAGGGATCTCCAGAAAGAGATCCTTCCCTAGTGGCAGTCAGCCCTTAAATGGGGTCTAGGAGAGGTGTGCTCCCATGGCTGACTCAGTCCTTGCCTCAGGTGATCAATCAGTGGTTCAGGCCATGACTCACCAGTTCCCATACACTCCATCCCTTCACACCAATGATAAAGGCAGCTGGAGGGTGAGCTCCAGAGATCCAAAGACACCACAATGCTTATACAATTGCCATTTGCAATGCAGGTTAGCACAATTTAAGATGATTGGTCAATGTGTGGTTGAGGTTTGTGTTCTTTCATGGGCCAGTGCTTGGTGGTGTTTCTGGAGGTATGCAGTTGTGTGGTACAGGTCCATCCTATGTTCCATCAGTTTCACATAGGCCATCACCGGGTGTCATGCTTGATCTCACAGCAACTCTAGAACACTTCAATTGTATTTTGCTTCTTCCAGTGATCCTAGAGACTCATGGAGAGTAGTATAGATGTTTCAGGGATACCAGGAGGGGAAAGTCTGCCCTCCAGGGCAAGATGCAGGCCATATTCCTATCCTGGGTCAACACTTGAGCTTGCACTGGAGCATACCCAGGCTGCCTGTACTACACCCTTTGGCCAGATATCTGCAGCTGCATAACTATATCAAGCACCAAAGGGAGGGTGTCCTGTTCTGCCATGGGGACGTGATGGGGGTCCTGTTAGCAATGAAGACTGGAGTGTTGACCACAATATCAGTAGGCCACGTACCTATTTCCTGAGGGATTACCGATCCTCCTACCTCTAGTAATGTCCCCAAAGGCGCAAGTAGGCCACGTCACCTAGGTCCTACCTGCACCTTCTGAGGCCATTTTACTCTATGGGTATCTGGTTCTAGGTTCTCAGGGGCAGAAGGTTATTTTCATCCCCAATTTGGGGATAATTATGGGCAATTATCAGTGCCCATAATTTGGATCCTAAGCAGAGGGGCCCGTGTTGTCTGTAACATTTTCAGGGCACTGGGTCTGCTGTCTCTAGGTCTTTCATTCAGGTCCCACAGGGTTTCATAGAGCTTTCTCTTTGTCCAATCCTGTAGATACTGAGAGTCTGTCTTTAGGACAGCCTTAAGAATACCACTGTAACATTCAATAAGGCCTGCCCCCATCGGATTATATGGCAGGTGGAATTGCCATTCAGTGTTGTTTTCTTCTGCCCAGCATTGTATCATCGTACCAGAAAAATGAGTCCTTTGGTCACTCTCAATGACTTGAGGTGTCCTGTAGGCAGACATCAGCTTCATAAGTACCTTGATGGTATATGTCTGGTTCACTTTTGGCACCGGATAGGCCTGCATTAGCCCACTTGTGGCATCAATGCAGGTTAGGGCACATCTCGCCCCCTCAGACTGAGGGAGGGGCCCAATGTAACCTGCCATTGCAGGAGAGGAGTGTCCTCTAGCAAGATGGGCTGTTGTTTTGGGCAACAACCTTGGTCTCATCTCAAAGCACACACCACAGTCTTGGCATGCCTGGGCGATGTCAGATAGTTGTATGGGCAGCCCCCATGCTTTAGCAGCTGCCCACATAGTCTTTTGTCCAACTTGCCACAGCTTATGATGTAACCAGTGGGCAGTGTTCTCAGATGGTGAATACTTAATCCATCGAACTCGTGCCAGTGTGTCCACTTCATCATTTCCCAGAGATTGTAGGGGTTGGTGACCAGAAACATGGCAGACGCATACAGTCCTGTGTTTAACTGTATTCCATGTCTAACCACGTCTTTGCCCCAGATTACTATGTTGTGGATAGTCCAATCCTGGGTGGCCCACTGTGCAATCTAAAGAGTGAGCCCCTGCTACACAGCCCAACTATCTTTGCAGATATTCAGGACACTATCACTGGGTTCCTTGGTTATAACCATTCACATGGCTCACAGTTCTGCCCACTGGGTACTCTGACCGTCCCCGTCTTTGAATCAGATTCTTTCAGTGGAGAAATGGCATGCTACTGCTCTCCACTTGCTCAGGTTGCCCTTGCTGGACCCACTTGTGTACCAGATATCTTCAGGAATGGGGTATTTCCCCTCCTGAACAGGACTCCTCTGGTGGAGTGACCAGTGTTTCTTTTGGTGCATCACTGTGATACGTCACTTGGCCTAAGATCTTCTGGAGTTCTTTCAGCAGTGATGAAGACAGACTACTCCTCTGGCTAAGATAAGCTAGCCATCTCACCACTGTTTGTGCTTGGGCCACCCCCATCTTAGGAAGCTGTTTGGGTTATCAGCTCTATTGCCTGTAATGTGGAGTAGGCAGCCAATAACTGTTTTTCAATCATACTGTATCTTTCTTCTGCTCTGTACCAGACCTGAGACTGGAATCCAATGGGGCTCCAAAAAGAACTCTGACACTGCCACAAGCCCCAGCCAAAGCCATCCTGAGTGACACGAACATCCAATTTGGCTGGGAAGATAGGATCAAATATGCCCAATGCCTGGGCTTGTTTAACTGCCAGTTTTGCTTCTTGGAAAGCCTCGTGTTCTGTTCTCCCCCAGTCCCATAGTTGCCCCTTTTTTGTGAGTCTGTATAATGGTCTCAGCAGTTGCACTAAATGAGGTTTAAAGGAATGCCAATATCTGAATATAGCTAAAAACTCTTGCAGCTGCTTTGGTGTTGTAGGGACTGGGAATGCCTGAACCTTTTCTATGACAGC
This sequence comes from Meleagris gallopavo, assembly GCF_905368555.1. Classification (NCBI taxonomy): domain Eukaryota; kingdom Metazoa; phylum Chordata; class Aves; order Galliformes; family Phasianidae; genus Meleagris; species Meleagris gallopavo. Next base: position 36,963,674 of record NC_139408.1, on the reverse strand, counting down.
ACTGGATAGTACTTTGGACTTTCCTGACCAAACTACCCCCAGGAATTTCATGGACAGGCCCAGACTTGGCACCTTTTGAGAATTTATAGCCTATCCTCTTTCTTGCAGATGGATAGAGAATGAACCTGCCACCTATCCTATCACCTCCAATTAGTCAGATGTCAACAGGAGATCATCAATATAATGGTATAAGCTAACATTATTAGGTTTTGCCCAGTAAGCTAGGTGACGCGCCACTAGGTTATGGCAATATGTTAGCAAATACATGTACCCCTTTGGACTGAAATTGGACTTGAAAGGTCCAATGCCTGCCTCCCCATGTAAATGCAAACTGATTTTGTGATTCTTGAGCAATGGAATACTGAAGAACGTACTTGCCAAATCTAGGACACAATGGTAGGTTTTCATCTCCCTACTCAACATGTCTATTAGGAAGACAATATTGGGTACAGCCGCATGAACAGGCAGCGTGACCTTAGTTATCTATAATCTACTGTCATCATCCATGTTCCATCTGACTTTCACACTGGCCATATGGGGGAATTAATTATATGGGCTATATGCAGGTCTTATAATCCCAACTTTTTCTAATTCACGCACTGTCCTTGATATTTCATGTTGCCCTCCTGAGAGTCTATACTGTCTCACGTTAGTAATTCAGCATGGTTCTGGCAGGCAAATGGGCTCATGCTTCACATGGCCTCTCAATATTGCCTGTACTGCCCAGACACTAATGCATCTCTGCTGAAGTCTGAACTCTCCCACAGTTGTCTGGAGAGCCAGATCCCATAAAATGTCTATGCCCAAGATGTACTCTGGGACTAGGGCAATAGATGTTTTATACTCCTGGGGTGGGAGATGGCTCAACCCCCAGTTTCAAACACGTCTGGGTGGCAGGAATGATCTATCCCCCAAAGTCACCACTCATCACTCTATCCCCATTAAATTTAGTTGGATCTCCACAAATAATTGATGTGTTTGCACCCATGTCTACTAATGCTGTAACCCTTTGTATGTTCTTTCAAGACCAAAAAATTGTGAGTTCAACATAGGGCCTCCAGTCCCAGCTGGAGGCCCTACGGGAACTATCATCCCCTCTCATGCCATAAACTGTCCTATATCCAGGTCTTCTCCCTCAGGTGGCTCAGACATCATAGCCTGAGGCACCTGTGGAGGCTTTTTCCTTCTATTAGGGACTATAAAGTCCTCTAAATTCCAATTGCTTATTGGCATTTGTTGAATTATTTGTAGTCTTGCTCTTCGAAGAGTATTTTGAAGTTTCTGATCATTCTTTAGTTGTTTCCATAATTGAAGTAAAACATAATTAGGCAGCCAACTGATCTTGGCAAAGGCAAATGTCATTAGACATTTGTTTTCAGGACACCTGTGTGGAGCCTGATCCAGGGTACCCTTGGCACAGCCTTCTTGGTCTTATCTGTGAGAACCTCAGCTTCTTCTATTACTTGAACATTATTCTTTGTTCTTAAGTGCTCTGTTTCCTCCAAATCAACTACCAGCTGGGCAGCTTGTTGGATAAAGCCTCTGAGGTCACTAGAGGGTTCAATATAAAAACTAAAAGTTCTATAGAAGTGGGAGAGAGCCTGTTGTAAAATCAGGTCTCTCATTCCCCTCGGTAGATTTTGCCAGGTCTGGGCTCTCAAAAGTTTCCTCATATATTGCTTCTCTCATACCTGATTCATGAATATAAATCTGAAGGTCCTCCATGGAGGACCATAAACCTATGAGCAATGGAATGTCAGTCTTATTGGGCCAAGCCAGACAGCATGCTGCCATCAACCAATCTATCATTGAATAGCTCTCATTAGTATATTGAAGGGCAGAATACAACCTCTCTCTAAGGGCAGGGTGAAAAGTAGTAGATGCCAGTTTGGAAGTTTAGCATGACCCTCTCTGCCCCTGAATCCCGTGATCTCAGAAGCCAGTCTGGTATCCTCTCTCTAGGCTTCTGTCAGAATTTTTGTACCAAATCCATTAATTCCATAAGGACAAGCTGTTACATGTGGGTTTGGGCAGGGGGCCAGTGATCAGGGGGCACCCCTGCTGGTCTATCCTGGGTGGTTTTTTTTTGGTGGTGGTTGTTGTTTTTTTGGGGGTTTTTTTTTGAGTTATTATGGGACAGGTCTTGAAGGGATCCATCACAGATGGAGCTCTGAGATCCGATTTGGAAGTCCTGTCTTCTGGATTGATCAGGTTCATCGATTCAGGAACCTGGGTATCATTTAATGAAATTTTACAGACCTGCTTCATCAGGAAGTTCAGGTTTGATTTTTATTTTTATTTTTTTCCCCCCGTCAGTGTTCCAAGTTGTTCTAAGTTTTCAATCCGATCTTGTAATAGTTGATTTTCATTTACTAAAGTATTTCATTTACTAAAGTATTCGTTGTCATTTCAGTCTGATTTAAAGCATTTAACAGTAGCTATGCTATGGTGGAAGCAGCAAGTTGGCATTCTTTCATGACTAATATATCTTTATCTAAGCCATAGAAATAATCTGCCACGTAGAATGGGGAAGAAATATTCCCAGTAACCTACAGGGGACCCCATTTTTCAACTATAGTTGCGAGTTCATAGTATGGTGACCCAGAAATCCTGGGATCGGGCCAGGAATGGTCTTATCTAGAGGAATAATGTTCTCCCCTTTGATCCATTTAAAGGCATTCCAAAGGAAAGACATTTTCTTTTAATATTTTAACCTGCCTGGTTCACGAAATGTTGCAGTTGGTGTTACAGCTAGAAAGATTGTCCTGGTGAAAATGGGAAAAGAAACAAACAGGGAAGGAATGCTTACCTGTATCCAACAATGTAGGCTTGCATGAAAGAACTCCACAGAGGAAAGACCTCCAGAAAGAGATCCTTCCTTAATGGCAGTCAGCCCTTAAATGGGGTATAGGAGAGGTGGAGCCAGGCTCCACCCCTTCTGGTCACACAGGTGAATTGCCTTCACCTGTGCTCGCATGGCTGACTTAGTCCTTTCTTCAGGTGATCAATTAGTGGTTCAGGCCATGACTCAACATTCCCATACAGCTGCCAATCCACATATCAGTAGGCATAAATTACTGCAGAAATCAGAACTACTTAGAATCATGAAGTTATTAGATATAATTTATGATGTGCCACTTCACTTAAAAATATAAAAATGAAGAACTAACAAATACTAATGCTAGAATGAGCTATTCGAGTTTTTAATTCTGTGTTAAATGAGGAGGCTGAGATTCATTTTGCAGAGTGATTGTGGTTTAGACTCTTAAGCAAGTAGCAAGCTGCCACTGCAGTCACTAGCAGGACCACATAGGAGTGTGTAATTGGAACTGAGCAACCTTTTTTCCTTATTTATTTAATCATCTCTCTGTGAGGAAAATGATGCAGTGGGGATCTTCCTGGATAAGGAGTGCTGGTTGCCTCCACTTCTCCATTGAGTCCAGACAACAGCTGGTATTGATCTGTGCTGCACTAAGTTTCCACAAGGCTATTCACCTCAGTGCTGGGGTCAGCACTAAAAAAATTTTAATTTTGTCCCACCTCTTTAATTTGCCTGGACTGTATACCCTCCACCTATCATTTGTGTAGATTAAGGACAGGCTGAGTAGAAGCATGGAATCATTAAGATTGAAAAAGACCTCTGAGATCATGTAGTCCAACTGTCCATGTGCCAATGTTGCCAACTAAACTATGTTTCTTAGTACTGCATCTACATGTTTGTTGAACACCTTCAGGGTGATTCACTCCCTGGGCAGCCCATTCCAGTGTCCCACTACTCTTTCGGAGAAGTTTTTCCTAATATCCAACCTGAACTTTTTAGTTCCTCACTCTTCCACTAGCTTTCAAAAAGGAAGGAGAGGAGATATTGCTCAGAAATTTGTTATTCAAAGACTTCAGAGAGGTTTATGGACACTAGTCTGGTTCATGGACAGAAAGGACAACTTTCTTTGCCTCTGGCTCCCATTCTGCTTATTCTCTGGTGTAACTTGATCAAGTCCATATCCATCAGACTAATCTTACAAAGGGTTATTTTTATTGTAGGTAGTCCTGAACAGAGGGAAAAAGAAGAAATCCATCTGAACTGGTCGAAGGAATTGAGTGATATATCCTTCAAACTTCTATTTGTGCTGGCATTTTAAGTGTCAAATAGATTCTGCTACTTGACTTAACACAAGTGCTTTAGTTAGGCCACATTTTCAATGCCACTGGCATAGAACTTTTAATCACAACTTGCTTGGCTCTCAGTTCAGAGAACTGCAATTGCAGTCACAGAAAATCATAATTTTTATCTTGCCATCTGGGATACTAAAAGCAATTTAAATAACCTTATGAAAACCTATGAAGAAGCTCTTTAAAGCAATAAAAAGCACTACCTATTCCAACATCTTGCAAAAAGTAATTTTCTTGGAGTTTTGAAGATCATGAAAGTGGGACTCTAGATTCTAAGTGCTATTTCACCCATGCCTCCATATTGGCACAAGTATGAGTCTAAAATACTCTAAGGTCTTGAAAATCAAATCTATTTCTTCACAGTATGTACAACAATTTTGATTTGTTCTTTTTGTGCTTCTCTAGGTAACAATAAGACAGTCTTAGAGAACTTATAATTTCCAAAACCAGTAAGATCTTTCACCCAAAGTACTTTATCTAGTTGGAGTAGCTTCCATCTTTTCTGCAGTACTCATAAAGCTATTCAGCTTAGAAGAAAAGTAAGGCTATTTGAAAGAAGTATATTTTGAGGCAACAGCATGTCCTCACTATCTTTCATGGACAGTTATGGCATGTCACTCAGATGTGCCCTCCATGAGCTTGGGATATTCTGATAGCTAGATTCCACTTCGTTTCTAAATGTGTAGTTACAAAATAACAGGGGAAATTACCAAGTTTTTGGAGAGGCACGCACACTGCTACTGCTGCTGTTTAACAGAGCATCAGTGATTCTCTGATTCTAAGAATTGTAGAACATTAGAGAATATGAAGGATCCCACATGAAGTATTTCAATTCTTCGTAGTTCTCCAGTTTTGGTCAACATGACTTACACTGATCTTGAAGATATTAATTAAAAAAAAAAAAAAAAAATGGAAAGACCTTATAACCTTGATCTCACAAAATCAATTACAAAGCAATTGTGATCTGTCCAGTGGGTAGCCAAATAAAAGCACATGAGATTTCTACAGTGAGGATAAAATGTAAGCAAGTTATATATCTAAAAGTTAAGTCCAGATCTCTTAGCTCCTATACCATAACAATGACGCTACTTTCTGCACAGGACAGTTAAAACCAGCAACTGAGCCTAATCATTGTAAATTTCACTGGAAATTAAGAGTGGAGGTTCCCAAGATGCCAAGAATAAATGAATAGAAAATATGAGAACTACCATTCCCAGAAGGACTAATTATCCTAAGAAAAAGCCATTAAGTCATCAAAACTTATAAGCATATTTAAGCAAATTTTATATTTTTCACTTTCATAACTTCAAAGTGATGATTTCTTTGGTCATCTGTGAAGAAAGTGAATGAGTCTGATCTGGATTTTGGCAGGCTGTTTTTTCACTCTCTGTTACAGTTAGTAGTTATGAAAAATAGCATTGTAAAGTGGAAAAAGAATGGGAAAGCTTCTTCTAAACCATTTAATCATACCAGAACTTCACTCTGCCGTCATTTTGATAATGTGAGCATTAAAATAGTGCTGACAGCAGTAATGTTACAGAAAGGATAAACAAGTACAGCTCTCTTATAAGTATTTCCTTGGAAATATGGAGCCTCACAAAGCCTACAGTAACCCAAAAAAGATTAAAGATCTGTATGTGTCCGTGTGGAAAAGTGTCTTGGTTTTCGACCATCTTCTTCCTCACCTCTCAAAAGCCACTATCACTGGAAAAAAAATGTAGTATACTACATGTGATTACCATAAACATTCTGGCTTTTCTTTCCCCATACTAATATGTCGTACATTAGTCAACAGTTTTCAAAGACTGGAGATTTTGTCAGTGTTTAAAAAAGATTCCATTCTTTGCAGTAGTCATAAGAACTAAAAATTACAGGAATATTATTCTGGATGTATTTAAGATGAATGTAATTTCCCACTCTGCATTATATATTATACATTAGCAGTGAATATCATCAATAAATAGAAGACTTTCAATCTCCCAATTTTTGAACAACCAAATCAAAACTAAGTCTCTAAGTGGAAAGTTTATAAACTAGGCATTTCATTAGTTCATTAGCTCTATTTATTCATCTAGTTCTTTTTGTGTTAACAGCAGTGGAATCCAGAAGCAATATAATAGCAAGTTTAAAGTACCCTTGAGATCATGTCATTGATTTGTTAGCTTTGCCTTTAAATGAAGGTCTTTCTCCAGCGTTACAAATAAGCTGGAGACATGCATAGGTGGTTTGGGCATTAATGGACAGCCAAATATTTTACATGGCCCAGAAGGCCATTTCTAGGCACTGCAGCCTAGAAAAAAAAAAAAAAAAAAGAGCTAAACAGAAAGGAACAGAGAAGTGTGGAAGGGTTAATTAAACATGTAGTTAGTGAGGACTAAAGTTCATTAAGGTAAGGGACTGAGCCATCAAAAGTAACTAATGTCTAACAAAAGTCAAGGTATGGTTTAGTTTAGATAATTAGAAAGTGAAGCATGAGAAGAACAGTTATCTAGCTAAATTAATAGGAACTAAACATCCGAGTTTGAAGAGGTATTAGTATTGCAGACAATAATTGCGAAGTAGAATGTTTATGAATGTATTCATAGGAATTGTTTCCCTCCATTTACTAAATTTAGCTACTCTAAGGGGTCATAGAATATGATATTTCCTCTGCTGTAGCCATAATTTCCCCCCCCTCCCCATTTGCAGTACAAAATAGTGAGAATGGGTGATTTTAAAAGAGATTTTAAGGCATTGTTCATCTTACTCAAGCTTATAAATGCACAGTTGTTTTTCTCTTTTTTACATCAACATTCAAAATAAATCCAGTACCATTAATAGGGTAAAGAAATTTGTCAATATCTTGTACACACACACACACACACACACACACAAGCACATTCAAAGCTGACACATTCAAAGAAGAGAAGTATCATGTGGAGGTACAAATTAACAACGTTAGCAAAACATCAGTAAGAATACGAAAATTAATTTATCATTCTCAGGTTTATTTTATATAGAGAATCTCTCTGTACGAATACACATTATTCATTACTTACTTTCATGAAGGGATTAATTAAATTTGATTCTAGAGATATGATTATCTCTATACACATCTGCAACATTTTTGTTTTGTTGTTTCTTCAGATGTCTGATTCACTCAAAACCTGATTTCAAATACTATTTGCACTATCACTGACTCATTTTTAGCTAAGGAACAATAAGAAAAGGGGTTTATAGTAATTTTAGTGCAATTATTCTGTACGTCCCTCATCTTAACACTGGAACTGCCTGGAGCCTGCAATATTATTTTCTAGAGTGTAATAGTATGCAAGTGCTATTGCACTGAATTATGATATCACTACAACATAAAATATTATGTTATGTGATAATACAAAATAAATGTCTTAGTATAGTGTGATGAAGAAGTAAACTACACCAGACTGCTGGTGTTTCGAGGAAAAAATATAGAGAGAACTTTTAAACAAGTGAGGAACAAATTACCAGCATTTAAGAAATACGTTGTCTGATGTGACATTCTTGTGATATGGAGTCTTGCTTAGTTCCTCCGAGATCTGCCCCAGAAGAAAACAATGTGAGAACCCATGAGCTTAGAGCATTAGAGTTGATCTATCAGGAGATGAGAACGTAAGAAGAGTCAGCACTTACTGTTGGTGTGAGAACAACTCATCTGTGGGGTTCCTTCTAAAACACAGGGCAGGATTTACACTGCTGAGAGTTTGAGCCCAGATGTCATAATAAAGTCCGTACTGGGAGGCCTGCATCTCTCTAGTCACAGGGACCTGAAGCAAGACTCCATCCACTACATGTTTTTCCTCAGTTCAATAGTTTGAGTTGGTTTTGTTTGTTTGTTTTTCCATAAGCACCATAACATACTGCATTTATCTTGCTCTCAGCCTCCTGAAAAACACAGAATTCATACTATCACGGAGCTAGCAGGATTATTTAAAAAGAAAACAAAATAAGTCAATTAGAGAACAAGACTATCTATTTAACTAAACATGTCTGAACTGTAAAAAAATTATACATGTAAACTAATTCAATTACTTCTCTAAAGAAGAAAGCACGCACACAATATATCTATTTGCAAGACAAAAATGAGTCAGCCAAATATAAAATTAATCATGACTGAAAGACTGTTTCAGAACAATTACTTTCATGAGAAAAAGTTATAAGACTGTCACAACATAAATTTGTAAATTATATTTACTCAGAACACTTATGGAGTGAAAAAGGTCAATGGTGCAAAAGAAATCTCTTGTTTTGCACAGTGAAGAAAAGTTTCTTTTCTTTTGCTCCTTTTCTTTTGCTGTTGCAGAAAAGACAACCCTGGTGTGAATACGCTGAGAGAGGGGAAAAAAAAAAAAAAAAAAAAAAAAACTTTTCACGCTACACAGGCATCCTTCAACGTTATCATCATCTGCTTGCACTTTGTGTCAGTAAGAAGGTACCGCATATTTCCCTGAAATTCTTAACAAAATAAGATTTATGAAAGCATTAACTCTGACCAAAATATGCATCACAAAATAATACCATTGTTACCTAAATTTTAAAAGTGCAGGAAAAATTAAGATACGTGTGAATTCTTGCTCTCAAACCACAGGCAAAAATAACCTAGACAGTTACCAAGGACATTTCTATTAACTCAGGAGTCCGCATGTTGTCCAACCATCCCTTTGTGGAGCAAATCCAACTAGCAAGACTTAGCAGAGAAAATTCCAAAATTCCCAGTTTTTCCCAGTTTTACAATTTTTGTGCTGGGAGTCTAACCAATTAAACAAGCATCTGTCTGCTTTGAGATCAGATATCTCTTTACACATATAAATCACAAAGTATGGCATTTAAAAAACAATTCCAAGTTGTTTTTTTGTTTGTTTGTTCGTCCCAGAGCTTGATCTCATTTGTGCTGACGGAAGTTTTCTCCAGTGGATCTGTTACATTGGTGCTGAGACCATAAATCAATTCTCTTCATATTTGATTTCAGAAGGGGTAAGGATTTCAAAAATTTTAAATGCAAATGGCTTTTTTTTTTTTTTTTTTTTTTTTTTTTTTAATATTGTTACAGGCTTGTGGACTACCACAAAATTTTGGCTTTGTGCTATTCTATATGCTCCTATTCTCTGAATTTCAAGCACTATATTACATGCAGTCAAGGAGACTTCAGAATTGAGCTATTGAATCTAGAGGATATTAGCAAAGCTATGCCTTTATTACTTGTTTTATGAGGGCAAAAGGAATGAAAAGTTTCCTTTGAAGAAAAAGAAACAGTTTCTCTATAGTCTATCTCCAATTAACACCTCTTTTGATTCTTAAATTGTGACTTTCATTTGCTCTTGCATTTTTTTTTTTTCAGTTCCCATTTGAACACACATAAATATGTGCTGCAGCCAGTGTCTAATAAATCTGCTGTATATGTAGGCAAAGATTTCCATCTTCAGATATATCAGATAAACATTAATAACAGAAATGTGATTAAGGAGGTGATGCAGTGAATGAGCACTAATATTGGCACTAAGCTGCCAAGGATATGCTTCTTTTGTAACCTCAGTGCAGGGGCATATACAGGTAGGATAAGGCCAGCATGAACTCAGCTGGAAAATCAGGCTGTTCTTAGAAGTTCTCATGGAAAGAGAACTATTTCATGGCCACTTTTCCAATATTACTATCTGCAAATATGCCCTTGAATTTTGTTCTTTGTCTATCATGTTGACTGTTGGCACTTCATACCCAACCTGTTGTCCTTGTTTCAGCTGGGACAGAGGTGATTTTTTTTGTATTGTCTGGCATGATACTATGTTTTGGCTTTAGGAGAAAAAAACGTTTTTGACAGTGAATTTCATCCAAGGATATTTCAATAGGTTATCTAAATAGTTTACTTTGGATAAAGAAGACAGAGCGCAATAACATAGCAACTATTAACAGGTAGATAGTGTGTTTACACATTTGTTTTCTGAATCTTTTGTTGTTGAATAATTCAGACTATAATATGTCTGGCTTTCAGTGTTTTGCTTTTTTTTTTTTTTTTTAATTCATAGTGTCTAAAACTAATCAGTCTATCTTAAAAAAAAAAAATAAGAGGAGCTAGTTACCAGAAAATTCACATCGCAAATCTCTTCTAAATAGTTTTATTGATTAGTTTCAACTTTCTGACATATCTAGTTTGAGTGTTAAATTGATATCTGACCATCTGGCAGCAATGCCTTGTTCAAAATTGCTGACTACAGTTCAGATTAAGGCAATGTTTCTATTGGCATGCTGGTGTGACTTTCAGATATAAACAGTTTGTGTCTATTCGTCAGTACGATGACTGAGTCATGGCAAAGAGGAATATACATTCATACTAATATGATTTTAAAAAAGATAATTCTATTACAAATCTCTGCAAATAAGAATGGTATAGAGAACTACGAATGGATGTTTGTGTGTAAGAACACCAGAAGAAACAACAGAACAAGGGTTAAATGAATGGCCTATATTGATAATGGAGGACATCATTCCCAGGACACTGCTCCCAGAAAACCTTTCCCAGCAGTAAAATTAAGTCATGTGTTGTGTCCGCCAAGATCTGAAGACCTGTGCCCTGAAAAGACCACAGTACAAATGACTTATTAACAGGATGACTGCAGCCAGGTTGCAGCACATCACATACAACATTCCTTGTCTTGTCAGCCCACCAGGAAAACAGACACAGATTAAAAAAAACAAAAAACACAAAACACAATCCACACCACCATCAATTAGGAATAACCCGCCAATAACAACATTAGGAATAACCTTGATTATAATTTATGGGGACTGAAGCAAGCAAGCTTCTGAAGAAAAAGGACTGTACCGTACAAACTCAAGAGTCTAAAAGATTTGTCCCCAAAGTATTTCACTGTTGCAAGACAAAAGAACCTCAGAGACACACCAAGAACAACTCAACAGTCTGTGCCCCTGTGCAGCACGTGGGTGATCCTGGCCAGAACACTTGGGCATTCACTATTAATGAGTGTGTGAATGTGAGCCTACGAGTGAAAGAAATCTGAGATCAAATGCATGCAAGTTGGTAAAGTCACCATAGAGATCCTATAAATAAATAATGCTTGCCTCCTCACATTTACCTTTGTTATGGCTTTTTCTTTTTTTTTTTTCTTTTTTTTTTTTTTTTAAAAAAAAAAAGCAAACTCACCAGAGAGTCACTGTTTCTCGCAACCTCAGCACACATTCTTCCTTACCATCCCTATCTGAAGGGCAGAACCAGAAGTAAATTAGAAAATTGAAAGTTTCCTGTGTGTTCTGCTAGAGAAGATACATCACCACCCCCTTGGTGTTTGAAGGCTGCATACAGAATATGAGAGGCCATGGAGATGTGACTGTATAAACCCTCAAAACATTGAGCTGTTTTCCTGAACTAGAATGCTAACTTCAGCATCATCATAATATTGGCTTTAGAGAGAACATACTGGCTGAAAAACTCTCCTTCAGGGGAATTAGACAATGAATACACAATAATCATTTAGATGCTTTGCTGGACTCTGTGCCAAGTCATTTAAAACAAAAGGTCTGTTTAATCTCTTTGTATGCTGTGTGATCATATATAACCTGATGTCATGACAAATCCTTTGGCCCCTGTGTGACTTAGTTTCTGTAACAGCTGGAGCATAAACTCATCAGCAATGCACATAGATTTATGCAAATAGAAATGGTGAAGTCACCTATGTGCAGTTTCTGCATCCTGAAGAACTAAATGACTGAATTAAGCAGCCATAACAGTCTATAAGCAGGTACTGTGCCAATGCTACGAGCAGGTGTGTTGGAAACCAACCTGGCTCTGAGATACGGGGATAGATAGAGCTTCAGCAAGAGAATTGCTTTTGCATTCACTAATATAAGAGATAATAGTCTCAATTACACTTTCAAGTCCTGCTGTGCAGCTCTATTAGCTTTAGTGAAAACAGATGAACTACATTTGCCTGGCTGCATTTAATATCAGAAATATACATTGAAATCAAGGTTCTCCACTATTAACCTTCATGAATCCATGTCAGCCCAAGCAGATCTGAAGTTAGAGAAAGGAGACAGAAGCTGCAGTGTGGTGGTGAAAAGATATTCACCGATTCAGAGTCTCAAGGAATACGGACTTACTAATTACGTGAAATAGGAGCAATAGGGCTAATATAGGTATGGTACATACATACTCTCTCCCTTGGGCCAGGGCTTTCCTGGCATATCAAAATTTGAGTGTCTTTCTTCAGCAGGTTCTGACTATTCTTTTTCATTGGTCCAAATATTTGTTTGGCCCTCAGTCATGTGATTCACATTTCAACATCTGTGTCATAGGGAAAGACAACTCCTTGAGATGCATTTCATCTGATGGGCATCTGACCACGTAATAGGACACATATAAGTATCTAGTTTACCTAGTTGTAGTGGATGTCACATTGCTTGCAGGGCAGGAGACCATCTGACAGGACAGAGCCTCAGTGATTTTTCGCGTGCCTCCATAACCTGCCTGTGATGCATCCTCTGCTCACTGAAACAGATGAAAATTTCATCTTAATTTTTGGCAGATGAAGGAGCAAAACACTTGTAATGAACTACATCCCACTCCAATTAGCAAGACAGATTATATACTTGATAAACCCACTGAACTGAAGCAGCTGTGATGGCAAACAACCTAGCAAGTTAGATGTGTTTTTTGGTTGTTTTTTTGTTTGTTTTTGTTTGTTTGTTTTGTTTGATTTTTTTTGTTTTGTTTTTACTTTGATTAATGCACTGGTTAACAGCTTGTAATGCTATAAAGTGATAGAAAGTATAACAATAATAGCAGGGTAGCAAAGGCTTTGGCTGCAGCAAATGATAACAAGCTCAAATACAGCAGCCATCGATACAGAAACAAAGAAAGAAAGTTTGCTTACCTTAAGAAAGTCTCAGGAAGGCAAGAGTCTCCAAGGAGATACCTTCACCTCCACTGCTAACCTTTAAATGAGGTCTGAGAAGGGGTGGATCCTGGCTCCACCCCTTCCAGTCACTCAGATGCATTGTATGCATCTGAGCTTCCCTATGTTGGTCCTGCCTTCCTACCAGGTGCTCAATCACCGTTTCAGGCCATGACTTAGTGTTTCTGCTATACAGCTAAAGACTTAAATTTATTTATTTTGATGTTATGTGACTCTTCATATGAAAAATACTCAGTAGAAGCCATCTTTGCCTGGATCAGCTGTACCACAACCATATTTCTACGCAATCAGGAACGATACATCATCATATTTGCATCGTATTTGGAAAGTCGTGGCTGTCAGATGAAGTCCCAGATGACTGGAGGAAGGGTCACGTCATTCTCATTTACAAGAAAGGCAGCAAGGAGGACATGGGGAACTACGGGCTAGTGAGTCTCACCTCTGTACCTGGGAAGATCATGGAACAGATCCTCCTGGACGACATGCTTGATCATATGAGGAATGAGTGTGAGAAACAAGACAGCCAGCACGGCTTCAACAGGGGAAGGTCATGCTTAACCAATCTGGTGGGCTTCTATGATGGAGTAATGGCACTGGTGGACAAAAGGAAGGCAACCGATGTCATTTACATGGAACTTGAGCAAGGCCTTTGACATGGTCCCCCACCACATCCTTTCTCCAAATTGGAGGGATATGGATTTGATGGGTGGGCCACTCAATGGATAAGAAACTGGTTGAAAGGCCACAGACAGGGTGGTAATTAAAGGTTCTGTGTCCAGGTGGAGGCCAGTAACGAGCGGCATCCCCCAGGGTTCTGTCTTGGGACCAGTGCTTTTATCAATAACATCGATGACTGAATTGAGTTCACCCTCAGCAATTTTGCTGATGACACCAAGCTGAGTGGTGCAGTTGACATGATGGAAGGAAGGGATGCCATTCAGAGGGACCTCAGTAGACTTGAAAGGTGGACCCGGGTGAACCTGATGAGGTTCAACACAGCAAAATGCTGTGACAAGGTTTTGCAGGTGGACCGGAGGAATCCCAGGTATTTATACAGGAAGGAGCAGTCCTTGAGAGCAGCCCTGCCGAGAAGGACCTGGGGTTCTGGTGGATGAAAAACTTAACATGAGCCAGCAGTGTGCTCTTGCAGCTCAGAAAGCAAATGGTATTCTGGGCTCCATCAGAAGAAGGGTGGCCAGCAGAGACAGGGAGGTGATTGCCCCTCTCTGCTCTTGTGAGGCTCAGTCTGGAGTACTGCATCCAGGTCTGGAACCCCCAGTACAAGAAAGACAGAGAGCTGTTGGGGAGGGTCCAGAGGAGAACCACAAAGATGATCGGGACTGGAGCACCTCCCATATGAGGACAGGCTGAGGGAGCTGGGCTTGTTCAGCCTGGAGAAAAGAAGGCTGCAGGGTGACCTCATTACAGCCTTTCAGCACCTAAAGGGAGCCTACAAAGAGCAGGGGAATCAACTCTTTGAAAGGGTTGATAACTGCAGGACAAGGGGAAATGGTTTTAAGTTGAGGGAGGGAAGATTTAGGTTGGATGTCAGGAGGAAATTCTTTCCATAGAGTGTGGTGAGGTACTGGAACAGGATGCCCAGAGAGGTTGTGGATGCCCTGTCCCTGGAGGTGTTCAAGGCCTGATTGGATGGGGCTCTGGGCAGCCTGGTCTAGTATTAAATGGGGAGGTTGGTGGCCCTGCCTGTGGCAGGGGGGTTGGAGATCCATGAGGTCCCTTCCAACCCTGGCCATTCTGTGATTCTGTGATACATCTGACTTTAATTTTTATAACATATAGTTTAGTGAAAAAGGTCACATCTCTTGAACCACTAACTAGTAGAGATCTAAAAGAGCACTTTTTTTTCCAAATTAAATGTCTCATTGGACTATATTAACTTCAGAAGAGATATGGCAGATATCATCAGTTATGGTGAACATAGGTATTCCAGGACAAAGTGTTTGTGAAAATAAGTAATGGGGTTCTCAGTAGTTGAGAGGCACATTTTCCATTGAACTGCAAAGATCAATTCATGGATAAGTAACGTGATACAGAGCATTTCCTCAGAAGAAACCTTCTTTGTCGGACAACCTGTGTCTGATCACATGGAGGGGATAAACAGGGCTCCTATGAAAGAAAACTGCTGGTAACAGGTTTGGGAACAGGCAGATAGTTCTGCAGTGTTGTTTCCAGATATAGCTACAACTTATTCATAGATGCAACTGTTAATTACACATTTTCTTGCATTGTTTTGCTTTTTATTTTTCTCACTTTCAATTTTGAATGTTTATTTGTATTCTGAGACTCCACAACTTTTACCCTCTCCCTGCTCTTTCACATCCATTTTATCCATTTGTCTTCAATTTAAAACATTTCTTTCCATCATTCCATTGTTTGAAATTTCAAATTTCATTGATGGTGGTGTGCTTCATCTTCTGTGCTTTGATTTCCAGTTACTTCCCTGAGGCAAAGACTTTTCAGCAATCTCAAATAAGAACTTATTTTTGGATTAAGCAGCAAGCAAACCTTCAGAGATCTCTTTTTCCCTTCCAGCTCAGTTTTCTTGGTACTATATGATGACAGACTGCATGTTCAGCTCCAGCATTTAGATGTAAGTTAAATTTTTCCAAGTCAGCATCATTAGTTTTTACTTCCTACATTTTGGCTCTTGAGTCTGCCTTATCCACAGTATACGTTTCCCTTTTCTTTGTTTTAGGAATTGATATTCTGTCACCTCGAACAAACAATTGACTATAAAATCATTTTGGGAGGGGGTTCACTTTGGCACCACTCCTTTCCAAACACAAAACAGGTTGGTCTTGCTGTGTGAAAGCATAATTAACTCTCTTCTCCCTGATTTTGCCTTGCAAAGGGCAGCATCTATAAAAATATAAACTAACATACACATTGCCCATGGTTTTCTATAGTCAAGGACAGCCTTTGGCTCTGTAGCAAGTTAACAGTGCAAAAGTCTGCCCCAAATAATCTCTGCCTCACCACAGTTTGGTGTTTTTTTTTTTTTGGAGTATGATTGATACTGTTTCAGAACACTTTTTATTTCACACCATTCTTTCCACTTGTCTAGAGTCACTGGATTGCATCTGACAGTGATTTCCTCCCACATAAGCAGTATTTGACATTAGCAGGCTTAGAACTGGTTTGTACAGTACCACAGAAAACACACATCTCAGCTCTTTACAACCCCTTTATGCATTCTGTAATCACACCTTCCAGACCACAAGTGATGATACAGTGCTCCCACATCAACACAGCAATCTTCTGCCTGATCTACAGGCCATGCTCATTAGCAGGCAGAATTTACTTGAAGAGTTGCACTAAATTTATTTCAACGAATGGGAACTTTTGTCTGAATAGCAACTCCACAAGCGCATTATAAGCATAAGAAAATTTTATCACACTTAGAGAAGCTTTGTCTTTGCTTGCTATTCCCACTGAGCAACGAATACCCAGTGTTATCAGTGAGCTGTTTCATTTTCCAGTTTCCTTGGTTCTGAATCTTTAAACAAGTCAGAGAAAAGAACCGGGTGAAAGACACAATTTTTCAACAATCATTGAAGTTGCAAGCTATTTCTGTCAAGGTGCTGTACTTAGAAAACTCAACAATGGTAATCACGCTCTGGAAACATTCACAGAAGTATAAAGTAAGTCTTAAGAGGTGTTTTTACATCTCCATTTGACATCCTTAGAGAATGTAAATACCTTACTTCGAATATGTTAAAGCACTAAGTGAGCTCCTTGTGAGATAATCATTTACTATTTCAGCTTTGCTTCCTCTTAATCATCAGCTCAAGGCTTTTTTTCAGACTGACCTTCTTCAATGTCAGTGTCCAAAGCAAAATATAGGAGGTGGGTCTTAATGCATTACTGAACTTGATATTCTCAAAAATCCTGACCCAAAATTCTTCAAAACCCATTGTAAGATTCCCATTGACTTACAAGCTTTAGGTCAAGCCAATAACTTCTAGAGCTGAGGTTAACTTGGAAGCTTGCATCTAAGCACAGATTATCTGTTATGAATATCAGATCCAGAGGTAATGCTAGGTCAGGTGCTCATCTCATCTTGATTGCTGCATTCTATAGTGGAATCTAATTTAACATTTCTGTTTTTTTCAACAATTCCCAATCTGACTATAAAACATCAGTGGGAACACAATGAGTTCATATATTTTGAGATTTAGTTAAAAAAAAAAAAAAAAAAACATAAAACAAACAAACCAAAAAAAAAAACAGAAGACATTATTCCTAAGGAGTATTTCTTTTTCTGCTTGGGAACTGCTGCTTGTTTTGTGAATCTACTCACTGTGTTGTCTTGGTTTCTATGTGTGTGTTTGAAATAAGAACCTCAGTTCAGCTTTCTCTAAACAAACTCAGAATGCTCAAAATTCAGAATAATTTCTCCAACTGGTTCATATACCTCAGCAAACCCTAGGGCCTGTCCTCATCATAAGATTGCAATGCAATATCTCTTTGATCTGGCTTCCCTCACAAAAGTTTTGTTCTGTTTCGTTTCTTGAGTTGTTCTCTATTTTTTTTTTCGACAGTTCTATTTCTATCCCATTTTAAATGTCAACACAGTAGAAGTTTCTAAAAATATTGTTTCTGGTCAGACATAAAAAAGCACTTGCTCAGTAATTCTTCACATTTTTCAAAGTGCCTTGACGTGGAAAAATGATTGTTATTATTTTTTCATCTACTAAATTGATCCTAAAATGTTAGCTACAATAGATTCACTGAAGAAAATGTGGTTATTAAAAAGGCTGGAAGGAATTTTATTAGAGGCAAGGTATATTTCAGGGATATTTTATTTTATTGTGAAAAGACTGCTAGGCATTTTGTTGCCTGTGGCATTATTGATCTTTCCGTTGGAGACAGTAACCTCATAGCAATTACTAAATAAATATGGTATAAAAATGAAAACTTCCTAAATTCCATGTTGAACTAAAAAACAATTATACAAAGACAATAGGTTATACTTTCAAAATTAGACCTTTTAAAATGCTTTTAATAAAGCCATTCCTCACAAGGAGGGGTTCTTCATGGATCTACTCCTCACAGCTCTGTAGCTGAACTTTATTTCTATCCAGAAGGAAGTTGGTGGCACCAGAACATCATCTAAGGTGGCTAAATTATTTGAAAAGCTGGTTCAGCTATCCTCTCCAAGCCCCATACAGAGTCCAAAATACTGCCAAAGGATTCAAAACATTTTTTTGTTTAGCTTCTAGTTTGACCACAAACAGGGATCCAGAAAGATATGTTGTATACCCAATAACAACTTTATTTTTCCCAAAACACACACTTTTGCTCATCAAACAAACTGCAATAGGGCCTTGCTAGCATGAACACTCCCTTACAGAACTCTACATTGTGGTAGGGATGAAAAGACATACAGAAATAGATGAAGCCTCAAAGAATTAACATTTTAAGATTTAAAATAAGTGACAGTATCTGACAGCATCACTGCTCTCCAGAGTCAGTAGTTTACAGTTCTCTGGAATTTTAATAACTAATTAGTATCAAAAGATATAAAATGTTTCTGAAGGGATACGATCTGCAGAAGGAAAAAGGCTTTGGCCCTATACCACTGAACCTAAAACATCCCTTAAAAGGAACTACATTCATCAAAGTCTCAGTCATCAAAGCTGCTCTAGGAGTAACATATTTTGGTGCTAATTATTATAAGTGTGGCATCTTTTATTAAGAATTTCTGGATTGGGGGTGAGCTTTCTGTGATTCTGTGATTCTTTCTCCTGGTAGCAGCACATCACCCCCAGGGGATATGTTAGAACTCCGTTGTCCAGTTCCGGTCAGTCCAAACTTGCACTGTGGCTGCAGCAGCCCAGACTGAGCCCACACCTTAGGTTTGCCTTTCAGAAATCTGACAATGCCAGACATTTTAAGACATCAGAAGGCTTGGCAGCTGCAGTCAGAGTACTGAAGTTACTTATCAGCTCTCAATACATTGTTGGCTAAGGGATATTCAGTGTCTTGAGAGAGAACGTTAAAAGATAAACACAGAAATACACCACAGCACAATGTGATGCAGTGCTGATGGGAACACTTGGGCCTTTCTCTCGTAATTACAACTAAGTGAGAGTTAATCAGCCACCAGATGCAATTCCAACTGTCCCAGTTATCCTGCAAGTAGCCTCAGAGGTGTCCCAATTAAACACAGTGTAAAGACTATAAAATATGTGCATAAGCTTGGCTCCTACTGAGACCTCTTGATTAAAAGCACGTCATTATTTCACACGTCTGCTAATTAGCACCGACAGTACCTCTGATTTCAGAGGAATGTGACTGCTCTCAGCATATACCACACTGACAGTTGATGCAGTCCTGTACACACCACCACTCCAAGTGTTGATCTTGAGAACAGTACTGTAAAATGACCTGACATCACCTCTGATAGTTTTGCTAGGAAAGACTTATTAGTGCATAAATATTCAACATAGCTAGAAGCTCTTATATCAAAGGAACATAACTATAACTACAAATAACGGAAAAATTGATTCTGGAGTTTACTTAATTTTTATTTCCCTGTTGCCCTGGTTCTGTATATCCTGCTCCAGGTCCTATTGCAACTTAATCAGAAAGTGGTAATTAATTCACAAGGTAAAATAAAACTCCCAGCTGATTGTAAAACTGATTGTAGGTGAAAATGTGCAAGCTACTTAACAATTACAAAATAATTAAGAGAAAATATAAGATCTGTTATTTTGGTGACCATATTTGGACTCCACAAAATTGAAAACCATCAAATAGCACAGATCACATCTGTCTGTAGCTTGTTTAAGCATTGTACAGGCAGATCAATTGAACACTGATAAACGTTCCTGAATTGCAGGATGATTAGTAATATTTTTTAATAAATTTTAAAAATCCACAAATATAATTTCATGTGTGGTACTGTCTTACTTACAGAGCATTATTCACAGAAAATCTAGGAAGTAGGATACAACAAATTACACGTATTTGTAGCTAAGTCACAGTTCTGGCCTCACTGAAATTAACAAAGGGCACAACTAGCAATCTTGCCAAAGGATATTATGTATTATTCTGCCAGAACTATTGAAAATCTCTTTTGAAAGATTATTACTAGCGTAAAATCCATGACAGAGCCATCTAACTATATGGATTTTCATTTTTAGCAGCTTTCTGGATACAGAATGTGTACCTTACGGTGCCTTACAGTGAAAAATACACACATACATAAAATTGTTTTATTTTCTCTGCCTCACCTGACCTACACTTTGGTTACAATTGAATAAATGTAGGTGAGTTGTGGCTGACATTGTTTTTAAAGGGCTGAGTGGCACATTTGCTTTGCAAAGCAGCATTGGCAACATCTCACCTGCTGCTGGCACCAAGCAGTGCTGATCTCCTACAATGCATATCAGCAATCTCATTCACAGCAGTGAAGCTCAGCTGACCTTAAATCCCCAGAAACTGCTTGATGAGACATATACCATTCCAGTGTGCAGCACTAAATATGCACCAGTACTCAGCCATTTAACACAAACAAGTAACTGAGACTGTTCTTTACAAATCGCAGTATACCGTTATTTTATATCTGTTGTGACTAAAAAGATGTAATTGCGTGACAGCTTTCTGTTTTTACAGATTTGTGCTTTTAGACACTTGTTTGAAATTGTACGACTGCTTGCAACCGCATCTTGCCTGAGAGTGAACTTTAAAGGTACATTCTTAATTCTAAGGAGTTCTCTCATTTGGCAGTTGTCTTTTTTGTTCTGCAACTACCTCAGATCATTTTCCATATAAATGGAAAGAAGATGAGACTCTCCTTAAATTTTTTTCCAACCACTGTGTTCTTTCAGAGTACCAAGGAGAGTACGGTATAAGTTTTAGAATGATACAACTTTCACTTGAAGTTTATGATGAATCAACCAGGAACACAGTGCCAGTAATTGGGAATGGAGTATATTCATCCAAGTCAAACAAAATTTGACAATTTTCAGCCTCAAACTATTCTCTTAAAAGTTGATCAGCAATGCAGTTTACCCTGTAAATATTTTGTGAACATGGATCTCTTTATGACAAAACACCTTAGCATTTTATTATACATTTCCTAGCGTTCAAATGATGTGATTTTCCTCATACTCTGTCCCAAGAATAGTGGGACACTTGCAGTTCTGTTCTAGTCCAGAAGGAATGCTCTATGACTCGGATTCAGATGAAATGTGATGCTAAGAGAAAGCTGCAGCAATTAAAGTGCTCTCTATGTCTTCACATTGAAAGTAAAAGAAGTCCAGAAGATTATTCCAGATGTATTATCACTCCACTGCAGATGTCCATTGCCATGTAATATGAAACATATTTGACTTGACAGAAAAGACAGCTAACTAATACTGTGAAAGCATTGATGTGACTGATACCAATTATGTAGAATTAGTCAGGCATGCATAAAAGAGAGATTTTAAAATTGTGAAGGATGCGTGGAAGAATAATATGAGCAGTTGAGAAAATGGTTTACAGCACAATACCCTGCTGCATGCAACATCAGTTCAGACTAAATGTAGGCCTCAAGTCTATGAATAAGTCTATATTTTTCTCAAAGGGCAGCTTCAGGATTGCTCAGAAACAAAGATCTCTCTAACAGCTGCTGCAGGCTCTATCTCCACACAGGTTTCTACACATCAGCAACCTGTCCGGATGTGTTCAATGTCTCCTTAGTCTCTCCAAAAAGCATCGTCGATAATGAAGAAGACGTAGACCTCAAATAGTCTTTCAGTCTGGCTTGCTCAACTGTCATTTCATTAACGTCAAAAAGTACTGCAAAAGATTTTACACAAAGACTGCACCAAGCAAACTGCCCAAATAGACACACTGCAGCCAAGTTCTGGAAGAGTACAACTGTGTCAGAGAAGTGGCAGTAAGGATGAACTGCATAAATATACTCAGTTGAATACATTCTAATGAATAATGAAATTGGCTCTTATTGAGATTGCAAACACTTACATCAGAGGATATTTTAGCACCAGGCTTGAATAATAGCCAAGAGTTGAGCAACCAGGTGCTAAGAAAAATATCTGTGTAATTATTATTCAGAGTACAGTTGTTGTTTTTTTCCCTCCAAGATGCATGGAGGACTTTAATAGTACCAATTTCATATGCTTCACAACACCCTTTCAATACCCACTCTATTGAGAAGCTCTGGCACTGTGTTGCTCTTTGGGTCATTATCTACAACAGATGCAAAGTAAATATATAGAGTGTAAAGATTTACCTCAACAGTAGTCTATTTTAGCAGGTTCTCCATACAGAAGACAATCACTGCTGCAGTGGTATAATCTTGGTGAATGCTCCAAAAATATCACTCCCTGGAATCAACTTTGTATCCTAGTTCAAAGAGCAGAAGGAAAACCTGCCACCTGGTTCAGTAATTTAGCTGCAAGATATTCATTTTTCCTTTCCATTATGCATTAACCTCAGTACAAGTACTTGCACTGCAAATATTTTCAAACAGAAGAGTAGTCCCAATGGAACAATTTGTGTTCATCAGGTTAAATATATGCACAGAGTAAATCACAGGCCGGGAACAGCCAAGTTGTATATGCAATGAGGGCACTGTACCATCAAGATTTTTAAGCAGGATTTCCCTCTGTATACAGCGAAGGGCTCTGACTTATAACTTATTTGCATAGAATACTAAAAGTATTTACTTAAAGAACACTGCTGAAATGTATGAAACCAAAGCTTTGGTTATATATCTTCTGAAGTTGAATAATGAGACAAAATATTAATTCTGAAGAATGTAGAAATGTAGAATGTGCAAACAGTACAAACATGAGTCCAAGTATAATCAGCAATAACAAATAGAAATCCTGGAAATAGCGTGGAACATAATTAACATAAAAGCTTTTTTTTTTTTTGTGGATTACAGTCATAGCTTTGAACAGCAATCTCTGACTTCGGACAATTATTTCAAATGGCTTTGGCATATGTGCTGATGTTTGCTGCTCTTTGTACACAGAGAAGCCTATGCTCCTTGAACTGAAAATTCATGATGTACCAAAACCATTGTGTTGTGTTTTCTGAGCTTATTTATTTGCAGGCTTGCCTAGTAAACTTAATCTTTGGCTCAACTTTGTGAAACAGAAGGATGGATAGGAGCAAACTATCTTCCTTTTAAAATTAGAACTAATAACCTAATGGTTGCCATCTCCCCTTACAATCTACTGCTCTTTAAAATGTTGTCACTCATTCTGTTTTAGAATCATCTATATAATTTACATACTTTGTATCATTGCACTTGCAATAAAAAAATACCAAAAAAAAATTGTTTACTGTGGACTAGTTAGTGTCTTTGATGGGTCTTGAAAATATTACAGGAGACTCATTAAACATTTGCATAGAAAGGGAAAGAAAACATTTATAAATATTTTAGAAAGCAACACTGAAAGAGTAGTGAAGTATAGCAGAGGCAAAGAGAAGAAAAAATGTTTCAAATGACAAGAGGTTAGGGATGGAGAGAAGAAGGGAAAATTCTGTGAACCAGATTTACAGCTAAGGGAGATGAGTACACTGTGTGAGCTACATTTGCAGATACAGGTGAATTTTTGTTTCTGAACAAGACCTGAAAAAGTAGGAGTATTTAAGCTTCAGTACAGAGAAGAAAGGCATCTGCCTTAATTTTACATGCGCGTCTGCTAACTAGCATCCCAGTCCAGTCTTGCTTGGCTTTTGTGTCCCTCTTGCCTTTCATTCCCATCTCTGAGACCCAATATGGAAAGGAGATGAAGCCCACAGCAGGGGCACCTCCTCCTCATACAATCTGCAATTGAGAATAGGAGGAAAAGGGAATCATAGAACAGACATAAAGCAAAATTACACCAAGTGGAAGTAGAAACCTGCTACACTGTCTTCTGCATTCTCTCTGAGCAAAGTGTTCATGTAAGAGTCAAATAGAAAGATCTACCCATTTGTTGCAAAGCCATTGACAGTAGCATGAAGACATGAATGGGAAGAGCCCCAGAGAGCTAGCAGCTTAGATTTTGAGGAATTTCTTTTGTCATTGGTGATAAAAGGTTCGTCATGAACCCCTTTTCACTCCTGCCCAGCAACACAGATTTGCCTGGCTGTGTGACATTCAAAGAGCAACTTTCATATGAAACATTTAAAAATCATGCTTACTGCTTTAGAAAGTAGGCAAATTAGGGAAGCCAAAAAGGCCTTTCTGCTTCCCAGCTGAGAGTAAAAGTAGGCAGCAGTCAGCCACCCGCTACTTATTGAAAATGTTGCTGTCTTTACCTGTAGTATAGTGTGCCATTAGCCAAACTCTTTACAAGCAGAAAATGTCAAGTTTAAGCTTATGCCTGCAAGAACTCAGCCAGTAGAAGCCTCATTGCAGTCTATTTATTTTCCTATTTGTAGATCTCCTGAAGAGTCTCTAAAGTATTGCAGATTTAAAAGTACTTGTTTACTACCAGGCTCTCCCATTCTAATTCATAGTGAATGCTGATTTATTCTCTGGATTCATTAATTATCTCCCATTTTCTAACCTGTTCTGCCAAGTTAGCTTTGAAATATGGGGAGCATTCCACTTTTAACACTATTTCTCTTTTCTTCTGCCATCTACTTTACACTACGAAAGTACACTTACTAAAATCCAAAACCTCTTATGATCCTGCAAAATAGTTACACAGTTGTTCTTGGTTAAATAAATTCAAAGTCTAGGATGATGCAAGATAATTATTTATTGACAGAAAACAAATGTTCTAACTCAGTGCCAACTTGCTGATTAACTTTACAGACTCAGACGTGTCTCAGCAATAGTGGTATTTAACTGGCAATGTCTTTACTCCACCATCGCCCTCCATTCTCCATTTCTCTGAGGAAGCCACAGAATGGGTAGATCTGTAATTTTCATTCTGCTTTTCCACACCCACTTCTCATGTAAACCTGGTACTGGGAAAATCCAACAGAACTAGAAAAGTCAGCATGGGTTCCTTTCTGAAAGCCTTCTCAAATTCATGAAGACAGTGAAAGAGCTTGGATTTGTCCCTTAGTAAAACAGTACTCTTCACCCCCTGTGATATCTGGAAACTCAATTGTATTTTGCAAGAGAAACTGCATCTAATCTGTAAAGGGACAATGAACTTTCTACAAGTTCTTATGACAGATGGTACAAGTATCAGAACACTGAAAAGTAATTAAGACTGTGCTCGCAACTGGTTTTTCAACTCAACAAATGAACCAAAAACCTGAAAGGCTTCAGTCCAAGCAAAATTTTTTGTATTGAGGAAAACTAACCAAAACTATTTTGTTTCATTTACTCTTTTAGATTAGGAATCACTTCAGGTTTATGCATGTGGACAAGTAAGCAAATGAAATTATGCATATAATTCACAAAACTATTGAAAAAAAATGCTATCTTCTGTAACTATCCAGTCATTTGGAGCTGAGCAGACTAGTAATTTTGAGCTGATCACTAGTCTAGCTGAGAAGATCTAAGCATAACTGCTACTGCCTAAATGAATGCCCTAACCACTAATCAACTGATCAGAATGAGACAGCACCCAGAATTTAGATCTCTACATCCTGAATTCCACTGTCTGCTGCACTAAAGGAAGACACTGTTGTACCTCTAGCTCAGAAAATATATCCCAACTTATTTAGTGAGTTTCATGTTGGATCTCAAAGCTTTCACTTAAAAAAAAAAAAAAAAAGCTCAACTATGATGGTAAAAACAATAAAATTACATGAAGGCTAAAATACCATTAAAAAAAAGAACTTACACTTGAAATGTAATAGTGACTAACACTAAGTTGAAAAGGTGTGAGAGCATTATTATTAACTATAGCTTTGTAAGGTTATTTTGAGAACCTGTCCTAATTGAAAAGCGTTTACATATTTTTATGCAACTATCTAAAGAATAAACCAAGTTCAATTATAATAATTTCAAGGTGAAACTACTATTCAGGCATATCATGGCCAGAATTTGAAACATTTTGATCTCTTATATAATTTGGCATGGAAACAGAAAATGTAATTTAATGAAAATAGATGAGCAGTATTAAGTTTGAGGTCAACAAAGCAAATAGATAGTACATATTTAACATCATAACTATGGAGAACATTGACCATTAAAGGGATCAGGAGTTATGCTATAAATAATCTTTATGCCACCATCTCAGTTCATAGATAATGGAAAAACAATTTAAGAAGATAGCAGGAAACCAGAGTACTTTTAGATTCTCTCTTTTATAACACAGATTATAATATTCTGGATTGGGTAAATGTGATAACTTAAAATGAAGACAGATAGTCATTTTATGCAGGACCAGAAAATCATCAGCAAGAAAAAGAGGAAGAGGAATAAGTGCAAAGACTAATGTTCTTATACATAGATGATGGAGCAAAAGAGTTTATGAAGCTTCTCGAATACTCACATGTTGGATTTAAAATCAACACAGAATAGTTTATATTATCTCTAATGACAATTCAACAACTTACTGGGAATTACTAGCCGCAGATTTGTCATAATTACAGCATTTCTTTCAGCAATAACTGACACGATAACAAACCTGTAATTCACAAAGAGAAAGTCCTTGAATCTATCTTCTACAATAACGCTATCACTACTAAGCTCTGATGAATACAACACTCGTAGCCTTCCTTGGTTTTGAGGGAGAACCTGAGCTCTAAGCAGAGCAGGTGTTTCCATTTAGAGACATCTGATTCCTTTTGTGTTCACTTTGGCAATCGGTCGTATTGGGCAACATCCTGCTCATTTTGGAAGCTCCTTTGAATTCCATATAGGCTGTGAAGCATATAGATGACCAAACTAGCAAAATTGTACTTTATTGCAAACAGCCATGATGTCAAAGAATGTACAGCAAATGTATGTCCTCATTCCTCATCTATTTTCTCTGGAAATATTTTCCATCAGTTACTACAGTACATCTGAGCTCACAAGCCAGCAAAGAGAATAATTATACATCTTTCAGAATGACCCTTTGAAAGCCAGAAAACTCTCATGAAAGTTTCTATCACATTGACAAACAGAATACAAAATAATGTGAAAGGGCATGCTAATAGGCTGCTTTGACTACTTTTGTTTTGCTAATGTCAATTGGATTAATCTGTATTTCTTGTTTACTCTTTCTCAGCTACACCATCTAACAATGCCATCTCCACTTGTCCTCCCTTCCTCCCTCAGTTCTGCACCCAAGAAAATTACACACCATACTACCAGCCAAGACTGCTATAGAGCAAGCTAGTCCTGTTATCTCTCCATCTCGACCCGGAGGGTAGTTCTGTATCTCATTCATTTACAACACAGCGTCATGGTCTCTGTCCTGCTATAGGTTTCCACGTGCCAGATGCACTTGTCTGGTCTGACTTGCAGCCTATTGTAGGACACAGGGCAACGGTCCTTGCATCTCTCTTCTTTTAGAAGGAGTCTTGTTAAACAGACAAGGGTCCATCTGTAGGTTCTCCTGCCACAGGACTGGCACACCCTCTTCTTCTTGAGAAAGAATTTACCTGAGATCTCTAAGCTAAGCAGTTTGAGCATCATAGCTTTTATTCTTGCCTTTGCTCTGTGAAGCATTTTGCACAGTCTCTAATTGCAGCTCAAGTAACAGAATAAGAAATAAATAATTATTAATGATACATGCTGCCCAGCATCAATTTTGAAAAATGCCCAAGTGGAAACATACAAACCTTCCCTAAATCTGTTTCTGCTTTCAAAGAGTCTTTTAGATTGCCAATTAGTCTGGAGCAGAAAAAAATTAATCACTGCTTTCCAGACAGTTACCCAAGAGTGATTATAGGCACTGTGGCTGGATATTCTGTTGTTCTGCACCCCAAATACATAGTGTGGCTGGGAAGCAGAAGAGAAGAACAGTGCAGTGGGAGTCAGAAACAGGATTGATACAGCGTTAGTTTTCTCACCTTGGATTTCAGGCAATCTTTAGGTAATTTGTCCAAGCAGAAATCTGCTCTTCAGGAGGAACCAGAGTAGGAAAAAACTAGTTTGGGAGTGTTCTGGGGGTATGTCTTCTCTAATCTCTTGCTTAGACTTGACCCCTGAAGATTGTTCATTTTTGTGCTTGTTGGTGGCATTTTGGCTGACAGCTCCAGGAAAAAGGCTTAGAAAGAGCTTATATGACTTATCTGGAACAGTCAAATAAATATTGATAAACATACATACGCTTTTCTGTATATGATCATAAGGACTACCCATGTTGCCCAGCAAAATACTGTGTGAGTATCAACCTTGCCTTTCTTATCATTAGAGAGCAATGCACTGTCCCTCTTAATGCTTCTCTGTCTACTCTGCAACAGCAGAAATCAGAAAAAAAAATACAAAAGACAAATCAAGCTGGACATAGAGCACTTTTCACTTAGTCTTATTTATTAATTTTAATAAGCATGAGATTTATGCTGATTACTTTTAACTTATTCATGAAAGCCATTTTCTTTCACTCCACTATAGTTAATAAAGATAGATTTATCTTCACTAGTTCTTGGGTTACCCTCAGTATAATCATGGGCATGAAATAACTGCAAATGAAATCTCAGTTCAAATTCTCTGTAACAGTTAAACTCCTGTGCTAGCAAGCAGTTTGAGGAGTACCATAAAGAAACCATTTCTATTATATCTTCTTTCGTGTGCTGTGAATTTAGATGCATTATTGATGAGGGCTGCTGTTAATAGTTTCCATGCTCCTTTACTGCCTTCAATAAATCAGTAATATTTGCCAGAATGTGACAAGTACAAGACAGTTATAAAAACAGAGCTGTCCAAATTTGAATTTGAACATAATGCATCTAATAACACAGGATATTATATGAAAGGTATAACTTCTTGTGATCAGTCTGCAAGGAAAAGAAACCTTTATGTTCAAATTAATTATGAAAAAGTCATTATAATAATACGTGCAATGTGTTACACTCAGACGGGAATTATACCACAGAAGAAATAAGGATTAGCCATGTTACTGAGGAACTGTTCTTATCCTCACTTTCGATTAAATCTCTAGTCTCTGTGACAGATGTCTCTTGTGAGTGGGCACATGAGCACAGTGATGTTTCCATTAACCTGTCATCAGGTTTCCTTAGGCTGCTTCTTAGGCCACAGAAGAGGTCTTATTTTCTACCAATACTGCCTCTCACACTGTATGTTCCTTTATGTTTGGTGCATTACGAATCTTACTGCATTTGTAACTGTAAAACTAGAACACATACAATAAGAACACCACAAAAGGAGCTGGATTCCAACTAGTTTTTTTCCTAGAAAAATTAGTGAAAAGGATCTGAAGTTTTGGCAGGAATTTTGTAGGACTTTCAGGATTTGATTCACTGTAAATACATTTCAATATTGTGAAAAAGACAAAACACTTAATGAGAAAATTCACAGATGTTCAGAGCCTTTCTAGTTATGATGCACATTCAAAGCAGAGATCAGTATAACACAGTCACAAATACCTGGTTTGCTTTTCCTCCATCTTTCACTAGGTGTTTTTTTTTTTTCCCCCCCAGGATATTCTTACCACCTCTTCCAATATTTCTCTCCCCCATTCTTTTTGACCCCCATCAACCAGGAAGGAAATTGGTTTCTTTTAGAGAGTAAAGCTCGTGTAAGGCTAAAGCCAGGATGAACTCTTATTTGTTGAGCAAATAAAGGGAGGCAAATCCACGTTCAAAGCTGTGAAACAGTATATACTGAAACCTGAGTGGGCCCGTGCTTTGAAATCTATAGTTTCAGGAAGATGTAAGAGTGAATACAAATTGTATATTCCATAAAGTACTCAAGATGTGCTTTCTGGCTCTGAGGGAAAACAAAATTGTGTGAGTTATTTGGAGCAAGGCTGAACTCCAGTTTCATGCCCAACAGTTGGTTATTCTAGCAATAAATTCCTAGATCAATAATCTTTTTGTTTCTACCTCCATCTTAAAGCAGAATTCAGAAATCCTGAGACTTCATCTCTCCCAAACCATACATCCAGCTAAACAGATTTCAGGGAACTGCAGATGAAAGAAGTCTATAAGTCATTAGAGTGTTAGGACATCCTCGGTGTTTTATGGCTTCTCAACACTATAAGTTAGCTTCTCAACATTATAGATGAAGTATAAATGGCTACAGTTTTATGATGGAAAAACATTAAAGTGGAAACATTTTAGCCAGATCCAATAAGCATATAACAATTTTGTGACAGCAGTCCTTTAACCTTATGTTGCTTTTCATGCTTGAGACCAAGCTGTCAGCAGCAGTCAAATCACACAGCTTTGTTAGCATTTGCAGAAAGCAGGGGAGGTAGAGATGTTGTTTCTTTAATTTGCTCAGTCTGACTGCACTGGGTGACAATATGCAAAATCCAACTATTCCTATGTGTGATATTAATCTATTCCTGTCACTTTGGCTGTCCTGTGACTGAAAAGCCATTTGTTCAGGTCTGACAGAAGGAATTAACATTGTTACAGAAAAACTGATGGAATTCATACCAGGACTGATCCTGGAAGAGTCTAAACATCCTGGGTTGCTACTGACATCCAACAGGAGCCAGTAGATTTACAGATTTGTTATTCTACAATCTCTCACTTGCTCTAAGCATTAAGATGTACCCTCTTTAAATTCTAGACACAATATCACAGTAAAAATGAAGACAGACAGGAGCGTTGTTTAAATTGAAGTTAGTGGTTTTACTAAAAAAAAAAAAAAAGGATTCTCTCCTTAAAAATACCTGTCAAATTATTATCCCCTTCCTCACTGCTAACATACGTCCTGAGCTTTCTCTCTTAGCCTGGAAGCATTTTAACAAGCTGATAACAAGGAGTGAAAAATAAAGATAGAACAAAACACTTTCAAAACTCTTCTTTCCAGCACTGAAACAAGCTATCTTGTGAATCTACCTGATTCAGCCTCAAAGGGTGTTACATGTTTGTTTGCTTTATTTTTTTTATACTTAGCTAACAGAGAACATTGGATTGGATCCTGATTTTAGCTTTATTCTATTGCTCTGCACAGACTAGGATGTAGAATGTAGTGATAAGTACCTCTGAAAAATATATATACATAATTCCTTCCAAAGGTAAGGCCTCCTATATGTACAATAGATACAAAGAGCACAATAACACCATTTGACTGAGCAAATTCTCAGCTACAAAATACCATTTTTCAAAATGGTCACCACCATTAGCTATGCATTCTTTCCAGCCATGGACAAGAGCCTGCATGCTATTCCTGTAAACATCTGCACCAGTGGAAGTGGTCCACTGTCACTGGCACTGCTGGAATGCAGCACCCATCCTTCCTTGCACTCACATTCACTCTCTGGTCTTCATAAACATTCAGCAAGTGTGAGTGTCAGGGGGTGCCATTTTTTCCCCACATCGATGAATTCATTTACACCTCTTTGCTTCATTTGCACTCCCATGTTAGATGCCATTTTGCCAGACTGCCTCTCTGCTGCCAGCAAAAACATGGAATGATATACTGGTGGGAAGATTAAACATCTACTGCTACATCGCCAAAAGCTGTCACTGACCTTGTGGACCAACATAATAAAACAGGAGGCATTACACTTGGAGCAGCCAAAACACAAATTTTATTTTTTCTGCTTTGCTTGAATTCTCAGGAGAATAAGTATTGTGCCTTTTCATCATGTCACAAAATAGTGCTTTATCAAAATGCTGAAGTCTCTACATCATAAAAGCTCATAAAGTAGTATTTTCAAACAAGTTGAGCTTTACCTTTTTACTTAAAGAAAAATTTTTTAGTTTTTGGAACTCTAATATTTTACAGGACTGCCTTTTCCTGTCTGCTCCTCCTGGGCTGATGTCACCTATGGTACAGTTGTTCCTTCCATACATTATAGAAGTAAGCATGCACATAGGCACTCAGACAGTCTTCTGGTGCAGATCTAAAGTCTCCTGAACATTTGAGTAAGTACATTGATTCATACGCATTCAAGATGTTGTAGTTCTGTTATCAATTGTATCTTCAATACATAATTTTCTTGCTCTGTATTTCCTGAGCAGGGTTACTACTTCGGCTATTTTTACACCTCTGTTTCACATTGCTATTTCCTGCTTATCCAAGCTAGTCTCTAGCTGAGAAAATTAGCTCCCTTCCCACAAGATGTTCTGGACAAATGGCACCAGTAAACTATCGCAAAGTTCAGTGCTCCAGAAAATCAAAATCTTCTCTTTCCCACCAGTCAGCTATACAGCCTCTCATCCCTATGATTCTCTCTCCTCTGATGCTTGTAAAGGCAGAAAAATAATCTGAACTTTCCTTTGCTACTCTTCTATAGTTCCCACATCTTCACTATTGGTGCTGCTCCACATAGATCAGGCTTGCCCTGATCAATCATCCCACACAGCATTACTGTTACATTTCTATATTTTTGCACATAAAATAATTTATGTTGCAAGAGATCTCCGGGTGCCACTCTGCCAGCTTCTGCTCAGGACCTTTACATCTACTGCTGCTTTGTTTGATTTCTGCAAGGCACTGACCATGCCTTGTGGACCACAGTCTTTACTGAATCAAACTTTAAGAGCTACAGCTCTTCCTATTAGCACCTGTGAGCCACTGTGTCCTGAGGAAATTATTAGATATGATCTCTCAACGAGAGCCTGGAAACCTCTGCATTATCTGAAAAGAAGATTTTATTAGACACTTTAAAAAAATCTTTTTCACACAGCTCTGCACTGGTACATCAGCTACAGTAAAATTAAACTGTAAAAAAGGTGAGCAAGAGCTAATAGAGATAAAAGGTTGAAGTTGGATTTCTGAACATTACAGCTCTGCCGTGACTTTACTATCTGTCTTTGTTTATAGAAGGGGAAAAATGACCAAAATAATTAAAGTTAGCAATGGCCCTGTCATGAAGCAGGTAACAGCCTGGGTACAGAAATGATGTACCACCAACTGCAATAAAGACTTTATCTATATTCCATGATTTAAAAGTTTAATTAAAAACTGAGGTCAAAAATCACCCTGAATGTATTGCTGGGTTTCACTAAATGGATTTAAGAATCACATACATAGAAATACCTGCACAACGGAGCAGAGATAAGGCTAGAACTTAGTGCTGCATTACCAATAGCCCAGCAGAGAGCCTGAACTAATTCTGGTGTAACAACAGCCCCCACATTAATAGTTCTAGATTCTTCTGCTTTTTTGAAAGCAGTAACAAAATGTGCTGCACTTGCCTTCCATCTTGCATCTTGAGTTTCACAGCAAGTCTTGCAACTCATTTACAAGTTATCAAGCTCCATGCTTAACTTCACCTGTGGACAAATACTTGTATATTATTAACGAATTCATTCACCCATTATTTCTTGACATTGAAATCAATTGCACCACTTCAGAGCTATTCATTATAGCAGATGCTTTAGTGTTAGGCTACTACTGGAAATGGTACTACACACAATTTAGCCATGAAAACATTCTTTAACAATCAACTTTTGTAAGGTCATGCAGTAGTTGGTATTTGCAGTTCTTAGAATTTCCTGAAAATAAACACATAATCTGGGGACTAATGGCTTCAGCTGTCTATCTGTCTGTCTATGCTACAAACAAGAAACAAAAACACGAAGTACAGAAAAACAAAATACAGCTTATATAGAAACACACTCTAAATCTCACAAATGGGACTGTATCTGAGAGCTGCCTACTTTTCCCATCCATTTCTTCTAAATTGCTGAATTTCTGAAGTTCTCTTAAACCAAAATGAAGCAATTAATGAGAGCACTTCAGGAATTAAAGATGGCCAACAGCAAGTTAGGAAAGACCTGAAAACTTCTTGAAAGTTCAGAATGTTTCTGAGAAGGAAATAAAGTGGGATATGATTTTTTTTTTCCTCAGTAAGGCCTGGGTGAGAGCCTGCAGACAGATAATGTCGTCATTGTTGAGGCAGTGTGAAAAAAGCATCCTGACTCATTGAACTCAACTGTAGTACCCATCTGAGGTAGAAAGCAGAATATTAAGAATTATCTGTCTTTTCAGTAACAGAAGCTACTGGAATACTGCAGTGCTGTCATCTTCTGCCTCATCTTGCTGGATGATCTGAAAAAAAAAAAATCACCCAAATCAAATCCATGAGTCTTTTCATTGAAGTGATTTATGGTGTGAGCTCAGGCTAATTAAAACAGCTACCGAAATGTGGAAAGGGCTAACAGTACCTTCTGGAAGTGCAGGGGGTCCTCTTAGAAAAACATAACTTTCCTAAGGGCTGATCCATTTCATGGATTAAATGGTCCCATGAACAAGGAACCTAGAACATCACTGAAATCTTCACCTTCTCTAAGGTCAAGGCAGATATCCTTCTGTTTTTATGTACATGTAAAAATCTACCCCAACAAAAATCTTATCAAAATAAAGCACCTTACTGAGCACATTACACTCCCTACAGGGAGCATCAGAAGACAAACACATGATAGTACTTAAGCTGCTTAATGCGCTAATGAACAGTACTCAAATATGGAGGTGATAAGTGTGGTGGGAGAGGCTATACAGAGAAAAACAGCTAGTGTTATACAATAACATTCCAACAGTGAGAAGGAAGTCTGCAGGTAAGTCCTGTGTAGGGAAAGATACATGCAATGGATTCTGTCCCCTCCACCACAAAAATCACAAACTTATTAAAAATACTGCAGTCATCTCAAGTTAGTGTGGATGTGTTTAACAGTTTTTAACTAAGAGAATGACATACTAGTTTAAAGGCTTACAAAGACGCCTCTGACCTTCAGAAAAGTTTTTTCCTCCATTCAGTTCCATGTGTCTGTGGTGCATCCATTTGATAGGTATGTGTTATTAAAAGGTAGCTGGTAACCTGCTAGGTTCAATGAACATACAGTATGAGATAAGTGACTCCTCAGATGCTAAGTACTTGGAGAGAAACAGTTTTACTATGATAAATATGTTTAAATATTTGGAGCACTGCTTGCAGTTTAAATACAGGGAAGGTAAAGAAAAGGGGCAAAGAGAAATAGCTTTATGCTAATCTGCAATTCATTTTCTTTTTTATTCTATAACGAAAGATGGCCTCTCCCTCCTGCATAGTTAGGAGACTGAGGCAAGTCTGGAACATGAAAGAAAAAAGGTTGAGAGGTCCCGTAATACACTGCTGAGTAAGTGAAGCTATATTATTAGTATATAATCAATGAATACATGGATGTTATAATTAAAAAGCATACAAGAAAGTTAGGCTAAGCAGGTTATCATACTAAAGAAGAATGGATGGAAAGCTTACCCCTGTCCTGGGCTCACTGAGAAGATTCCAAGAGGAGCGATCCCCAAAAGAGATCCTTCCCCAGTGGTGGTCAGCTCTTAAATGGGGTCTAGGAGAGGTGGAGCAAGGCTCTACCCCTTCCGGTAGGGCAGGTGAATTGCCTTCATCTGTGCTCCCAGGGCTGACTCATTGCTTGCCTCAGGTGGTCAATCAGACGTTCAGGCCTTGATTCAGCAGTTCCCAGTTAAGTCAACATTTTTTCCTTGGGAGTGTCTTCCCTAACTTCTAAGTATCCATCTGTTTGGTAATAAGTCATTGGATGCTTCTACTTCAGAGAGCCAACGTGTATAGATCACATCTGTGCTACTCCTTAGAACATTGTACTCACTCCCTGCAAAAATTACTACCTTTTCTGAATATAGTATCTCTTGTAGCACCTTCTGTAGTCAAAGATAGAAGTCAGTAATTCAGGTATGAGATTTAAGATTGTGTAGAGCTGTTGGTTATTAACAAAATTCTATAATGAATTGAATGTGTAGCCTGCTAGAGGAGATAATGAAAGAATCACAAAATATGTTGGGTTGGAAAGGACATTAAAGACTTATTATTAGACAAACTATAAAGACTATTATAAAACAAATCTTTATTTCATAGGAGAATAATTTGGAAAATTAACCTGAAAGCAACTACAGTTCCTCCAGTCATTTTTCTGACTGATCCAGCTTTACTACAAAAAAATTATGAACATTGTTACCCTTTTACTAATACATATTTTCTAAAAAAAGACACTGACACATGATTGTATTACAGAAACTAGATACTTCAGAGGAAAAGACTACTAGGAAAACCTGAAAGAAAAACAGTTTGACAGCCCACATCAGAAATAACTTGGCTATTAGTTCCTCTGAGTCATTATTTTTTACTGTGCTCTGAATTCAGCACTGCAAAATAACGACAACACTCAGGGGAACAGTATAATTAATATATTCATTTGTGATTATACTGCATGTGAAACTTTATGGGCAGTGAGTCAGAATGCTATCTTACGCCAGTGTGGACACATAGTCTGTCATAGTTTTCTGTTAAATGACCATCTGAAAAGGCTCAGATGGGTCAAGAAAAGATTGTTCCAGAGAGATACTTTGTAAAATTACATCTATTATTTTAATGCTTAGGCTCTTTTTCTAAGGCAAATATATTAAATTTTTAATATTGATAAGCCTAACCAAAATATCATCACGATTTCGAAGTATTTGCAGAAATATTTGGAATGTGAAGATGCATTGATTGAGAAGAAGTGAGCAGAAAGGAGAAGCAGTGAGCTAGAAAGGACAGTATATAGAAAGGACACAAAGGATAAGAAAAATGAGATTGGTAATGAAAGATTTCCAAGGAAGAGAAATGAAGACTAACAGAACATGCAAATAAACAATAACAACAAAAAAGATTTCCAGACAGTTTGCAAAACACAGTACATAAAGCTTAAAACATCCTTTGAGAGGAAAATCAATGGTTCTTCCAATGTAATAAAACTAGAGGAAAACTGTTTACATGGTCTAAACAAACCATGTGGGCATTTCCTTACTGAAGTCTCTCTTTTTCTGATTTGGAATTTTATTTTTCCTATGTAACAAAAAAATTTGGGGTGTGTGTGAGATCAAAAGTACAGGAAGGTTGACAAATCCTCAGGGCAGGTCTCTTCTGGTATTAACTAACTGTTTATTCATTATTTGGGATACACAATTCCTTTCTTTAGGAAAAGACTGAAAACCCACAACTTCACAATTTCCTGAAACGAGAAAACTGCCCTGCTTTTGGGCTGGGTGATCCAAGAAAAGAGTGTGTGCTGTGTGAGCTGCTTGGGCTTCATCCCCCACTGGAGTGTTATTAGTAATCAGCATTGCTTGGAAAAGCTGCTGCTTTTACTCCCTTAGCTTCCAAATCTGTGTTTAGAACACCTGCTACTTGCTTCTGGAGCGAGGGCTTCTGTATGACTGCTCATGCAGTCACAGCCTCTTAATCTTTTTTTCTCCAAAGACTTGTCTGTGTGTTCCAGTTACACCTGCCCTGGCACTATGCTCCATCTCTCCCTGGAGCAAAAAGGGATGTGAGAGAAGCTTAGTTATGAACCTGAGTCTAGGCTAAAGTCCTGCAAAACTGCAGTTTCACTATGGAGATGAAGAGAGCATAAGTGCCTTTGGGCTTAAAACCCCATGCAGTTGCATCACGAAATGTGACTTTCAACACACAGAAGACGACATTCCTAAAAAGCAGTAGTGTTTTGAAAAGAAGCTCCCAAAGAGGGGAAAAAAATTATCTGAAGGCAGACAAAGGGCAGTCACTGGTGACTCAGTGCCACCACTTAAACACAACGGACTCATACTTGATTCAAATGGAGATATAACACTGTTCGAGAATATTCTAAAATACTACCTTAAATCATAAAGAAATAAATAAATAACCGATTAAAATTGAGAATAAAGACAATTTAAATGACAGATTAAAGTGTTTGGGCTTTTTGGAAAGCACATAAATTGGTATTTAAGCTAAAAGTTATAATGTGCCACAATTTGACAATTTTGACAAATAAAGACAAAGCTTATATAAACTGTAATTATGTTGTTAGAAAGATAGAACTGAAAAATGTTCAACCACTATACAGTAAAGGTTTACTTCCAATAATTAGTTAATGATTTAAAGGTAGCTAACACCATAAAGACACATGAGGCGCTGTCAAGTCTCTGTTGTCTCAGGAAATGTCAGAAGTTACAGCAAACAAGAATCTAAGAATCACAAAGCAGAAAAGAAATGCTGTATACTTAGGAGTACGCTCTTAAAGCACAAAGAGGAGTTATAAACAGTAAGTACCAGACAGCTTTTCTATTACGAGCTAGTACTACTTAAGAAGATGATAATCATGAATCACAGCTTTAGTATGTAAGTGATAATAACAAAACAATGTATTTTCAAGTACTTGAGTCACAATTTTTTGTATACAGTTTTGTAATAATCCAAGGAAGCGCAATAACGTGCTTGTGTAAAAAGTAGGAGGAGGTGTGGCTAGGGTTACAAAGTAAAACCTCCCAGAACAGAACTCAAAGCTGCAGTGCTCACTTACAAGCTATTTCTAAACAAAGCAGTATGAATCATATTAGGCTAAATTAGATACAGAGGAGTTTCTTTGTTATTTCACAGCACTCCATGAAACTAGAGCCACTTTCTTATATTTAGAAAGCTTCTAAGACATTGTGAAGGAAGAAAAGGAGTGGGAGAGATAGCAGAGCAAATGGAGGAAGAATGTGCTCAAGCTACAATAGCTGTAATCACACTGAAGGGCTTTGTGGGAGATGCAGTGACACTTGCAATCACTGAAATCTGTTTTAAAAGAAAGACCTCTCCTGAGGCATCTTGGGAAATTACTCTTGCTCCAACCAGCATAAGATAGCTCCATCAGGATTAGAAGTTACACTGCCACCTGTCCTGTATACACATTCCAGTCAGCTGATACCTGCTTGCACAGTCAAACACAGGTTTTTCATTATAGGGCTGAGGAAGGCTGTTTTACTAGTAACTAAAATTAAGTCATGAATGGATAAAAAAGCGAAGTCATTAGACTTTATTGTGTTTGTATGTGAAAGATGACATTAAATTAGAATTCTCTAAGTTAATGTAATTTCAAATCAGCTGACCTCAAGGGTAAATATTTTGTTCAGAAATAAGGTAATTTAGTAATATGAGTTAAAAAAAAGACAGATTTTCAGATTTGTTATGAAATAAGATGATTCCTACAGATGCTAACCAGCTGCATATAGCATGCAGGCTAACTTCCAGCACTGTGCTATTTTACATGGAATTGTAGATTGCCTAAGTTTGTTGCAGCATTCTTCCAGTCTTTGATACTTTTCACCTTCACCAAGACCCAGCATCAGGTGCTATTACTTCTGTCTGTCTAGAAAGCAACAAACATCCTCACTAGAACAAATGCCATCTCTGGGTCCATAATCAAATGTCTTCCCTGCAAACTTCTAATAGGAAGTGAAGGGATTGCTGACTTTGGCACAGCAAACTGTGAAAGCAGATGTATTAACTGCATATTGAGCCACAGAAAATTATAAGAAAAAGATTGGTTTGCATTTAGCAAGCAGGCAGCAAGTGTTATATCATTCTACAGGTTCTCAAAAGATACTAAAATGCCTCATGTCCAGTGGTTTCAAAGGAGACTAGATGTATGTATTTGTGTAGGTCATGAATCTGTCAAGATCCAATTTTCAATGCTTCAAAACCAGATAGGGAACATGATACTGATCTGCCACGTAAGAGCTTTTCTTTAAGATTAATTCTTAAGATCCCAACTAACCTTACACTAAAACTTAAAGAAAGTTTAAATAATAAATATGATGTTGCAAGCATCAGTCTCAAAGGCTGTGGTAGTATATGGAGAATGGACCTTTTTAAAAGACAGTGGTAAAGTAAGAGGAGATTTAGGTTAGATGTTAGGGAAAGATGTTTAGTCAGAACGTAGTAAGGCACAGGACAGGCTGCCCAGAGAAGCTATGGATGCCCCATCCCTGGAGGCACTCAGGGGACTGGGTGGGTTTTAAGGTCCCTTCCAACTCAAGCCTTTCTATGATTGTATGAAAGAGCAATTAACTGGGTGTTATTGATGGAAAGGCTGACATACTGCAGGTAAATGTATGCCCTCATATACCTTCAGAATGTTCTCCTGTAATCAGAATGCCTCTCCAAGCAAAATCTCACATAACCATAATCTGCTGTGCACTTACCCTGCTCCACAGTGATGTCTAGGATACAACTGCAGCCAACCATGCTGAATGCAGCTGGAAGACTTTCCTCGCTGGAACACTTTCCTAGCTGGAATGTCATTAACATTATGAGAATTGTTTTCCCATTTAATCACTGGGTACTTCCCTTAGTCCTCCTTTGGAGGGATTCATTTTTGCAGTGCAGGCTCTTAACCTTAACACAGCGAAATTAAACAGTAGTCAAAGACAGCTCAGGATGTTTCTTTCTTGCAATATTTTGAATTGTTTGTCATCTAGTATCTTTCTTCCTAAATGCTGAACAGCAACCTGCCTCTGTGGAGAATACAGAGTGTTAGAAATATCTGAAATGAAATCTGTGACAAATTCTTATTGTGACAGGAGTACCCTCAAGTAACCTCATGACTGTGGTCCACAGTATTGCATTCAGGAGGGAAAGGCACACCACAGATCAAGCCAATACAATAGCGAAGACATTAGTCTTGGTCTATGAGGAGCCACTTCCTGAAAACAACCTTTCCTTTTCACTGCATAGAAACGGATCTTGGACAATCAACTTGGACTAGTATGTGATTTTGACATGGCCAAGGCTACTGAACACTATCCAATGTGAGAATCATAACAAAAATGCAGTAAAAATTGCATCTAAAGATTGTCTTATTTCATCAAAACACCATTGAATAGGGCTATAATATCTGTTCTTGAAAATAGCACCTCAGTTTTGGACAGATTGAAACAGAATAGCGGGTATCCAAGGATCTGAGTTCCACTTTCAGATCTACCACTTGCAATGCTATCCTCAGCAAGCCCCTTAACTTCAAACGCCTGCTTCTAAAGTGTTATTTATTCACTAGGCATCACTCATGACTTTTGAAAGCTCTACAGTTCATGTAAGGTGATCCAAAATAGAACGAAAAATAATACGTAACATTAATTGCTAATGAAAAGAAATAGCAGTTACTTTGTTGTTAGCCCCAGCTGACTTTCACTAAAAAAACCTAAATTTAAAAAACAGACAGCTAAGTTGATATTCATATGTAACGCCAAATAAAATATGATCTTTATATTATTTTCTCCTCATTTAGAGTTACAGCTGCATATCAGTGATTTCCAGGCCATCATGATGCAGCCTGAAGCACTTCTGATGAGGTTTACCAGTGCAGACTGTCTGCTTTGCTGAATTGTTTTTAAAAATAATTTCTTTCCAATTACCTTCTAAAATAAGTTTCTCATGCAAATGAAAAATCCAAAGACCTTTTTGTGGGGTTGGGAAACAAAGTAGTCTCTCAATTACTTGCGTTACTTATCTAGCAGGGTCAAAAAAGAAGCAGAAGTTTAACAAAAATACAGAGGGATTAAAATATTTCTCCAGACAGTACATACATTTAGACCATTAATGACGACTCACAAACACAGAAAACAGCACTAGATTAACATATGCAGCAGGGAGGTTTGATAGGCAATGTGCATGCGTGTGCATGTTTAACTGTGAATTATCTCCTCTCCTCCATGTGACTTTTGAGATCCTGGAAAGGGAAGCTAAATGTGCTTGCTATGAAAATTACAAGAAAAATACATTTATTTTAATATCGATAGAAATTGGTCATTTTTTCCTCGTAAACCAAATATGTCACCTTGTCCTTTGAGTTACTAAATTACAGTACTCTTTTCTTCTTCACATCTTCCTTTCTTGGATTCTACAGCATTCACTTTCTCCTTTCCCAGCTTCTTCCTTCTGTTCTTGGTTACCCAAATCCCAATAGTTAGTTGTAGTTTCAACATACAGTTAGCTTCAGCTGTCATCTCTGTCTAGAAAAAATGCACATTTCTCAACATTCCTACTGCAAGGGAAAGGCATAAATATTCAAAATGTGCTGTAACTACTGAGGAGAAAGTACTGAAAAGGAAAACATGACCCCTGGACATAGGCCAAGGCTATGGAAAGGCTACAAGGAGAAAAGTCTCAAACAAAACTGAAACCTGGGAGGGAATCCACAGACCCTGAGTTTTCCATACAATTAACCTTTGATTATTCTTCTTTTTAGTTCTTCAGTTTCTATTTCATCTTACTGTCTATGTAGTACTAATATTCGGGTGCTATAGGACTTACTTCATGAAAAATGAATGTAAATGAAGTGACTCCCACTTACTTGAAATGCATCTGTTTAATTTGTACATTTGTTGAATGCATTGTCAGGTGCATTTGTTGCTTATCATCTGAATCTTTCTTAATAAGCAAGAATTTTTAAAAAGCATATGTTTCTGTTTCAAATAGACTATGTAGATTGAAAATTAGGTGCAGCATGTGAAAGAGAGTCTAAGAATGTATAAAGGCATGTTTCAGTATAATCAGCTCTGTTAAGTTTATGTTCTTTTTTGCTTTAAGACAATATGATAGCATATGCCAAAGACAGTATTTGTTAACTGTTCACCACAATTAATATAACTAACACTCTGCTCAAAAGGTGAAGAAAATGTCCCCTATACCTTAAAATGTGAAAATATCTTCCCAAAAGGATGAGTCTCCCCAGAGTTACATTTTTTAGATCAGATAAATGTGAAATCTGCCTGTGCTGCCAGATTTGCAGGTATCTGAGTACCTGGCATTACTTTCCAACAGATCATTATGTGCAGCCAGTATCATATCACTGTGTCGTAAGAGTAACCCAAATATTTGGGAAAAAACTCACTGAAACTCCTAAGTAATCTGCCACAAAGTGCGGAAAACCAATCCAGTCTATTAAGCACACCACATTTCTTGTG
Source organism: Meleagris gallopavo (assembly GCF_905368555.1). Classification (NCBI taxonomy): domain Eukaryota; kingdom Metazoa; phylum Chordata; class Aves; order Galliformes; family Phasianidae; genus Meleagris; species Meleagris gallopavo. Next base: position 36,920,792 of record NC_139408.1, on the reverse strand, counting down.
AGCGACATGCTAGTTACATTTATTTTCCCAGTGCCTTGTTACCAGACATTTAGATTCTCATTGAATTTGTCTCCACTCCAGAACAGCAACAGAAAGTCATTGGATATGTATTTGTCACCTGTACATTTCCTCTCATCAGCAGCAAGACTAACTCCATCTGTTCTTTAACATGACCCAGGGAGATAAGTAGTGGCAGAGATAGAAAGAGGAAGCATTCTTGTTCTGTGTACATAGAGGAAATGTATGGTTCCCAGTACACAATTACTAACATCTTGTGTCTGCACAACACCTACATGGCTTTAAAAAATCAACAGTTCACCAGCTGTTAAAAAACATGTTGCTCAAAGGAGTTTGTCTCCAACAAATAGGCTCTATTTTTAGACACTGTGATTTCTTTTACAATTTTTTCCATTCTAAGTGGACAAATTATTTGACGTAACCACAATGCTATCATTATAAATGTTTTAGAAGTATCTTCATGGTGAACACAAGGAATGGAAATCAAATATATGGGCTTATCACAGGTACAGAGTATTTTAAAAAATGATTCTAGCTTAAGATTCACAAATAAAACAAAAAATTAAGCTTAATGGGCTTCTAAATAACTTTCAGTATCTAATCTAGTTAAGTTACATTTAATATTTTGCTACCTTATCATAATATTTACTCAACAATTTGGAAATGGGATCTCAATCTTCATAATATTTTGCATTCAAAGATTAAGCACAAAACCCTGTGCTCATATCAGTCGAAGCTCTTAGAAAAAGGGCAAACAAGCTGAAAATAATGAATTCATATTGAAAATGCAATGTAGAATGAAAAAAAAAAAAAACTCAATAAAGAGACAGAAACAACTCTTTTTCTTATGCATTAATTTGAAATTTCAACAGCAGGTGCCCCATATTATGAAATAAGCACACTGGATATTTGAAGCATGCATGCATTATTTAGAATCGAGACAGCCTTGGAACCTTATCCTTCCACAACTTAATATATTAGTGCTTAGAGATGTCTGCACTATAGACTGAGATTCGTTTGATGAACAGCCATGATTTTTCCTCCAAACTGTCATTTTAACAATATTCTAAGAAATGCATTTCAGATTTGAGATTTCAGAGACATAAAAGGAATCTATTCCTGGAGTCATAAGGTTGCCTTTCTTGTTGCAAATGACTGAAAGTTTTGCTCAAATTTCATTAGCTTTGTTAAAACAGATTCTGCTTTTAGTTTTATATCCAGACTCAATCTTTTGTAAAGGGAAATTATTCCTGGATGAAAAAAAGTGATATACAGATCATGACTGTTTACCTTGTTCACTCTTTTATGCTGTGACCTGATGTGATTTCAGAGTATGCCTTTCCTTCACAATGGCTTTCAGAAGAGATGATTTAAGTGTTGTTTTTACTTTTCTACCAGTTGCCACTGGGAGTTCTCTAGAAAGAGAATCCTAAAGCTTCCCAATCAAAGAGATTAACCTGTAGTGTTTAAAAGTAATAGTTTAGACAAGTGCCACTAGCTTGTCACTTTGCTTAAATCGTTCTTTCAAGTGTTTTAGCTGGATGTCACTACCTAGAGAAAAAGAATTAAGAAGGCATTCATGTTTTTATGGCTTGATTCTCACCAGCACTAGAAAGAAAGTTATGTTATGAGAACTACAGAAACATAAACTGAACCTGTGCAGGATTATAAGCTTGTAAAACAAAAAATAATAGCCATAGAACTCCTGAGCCCAGAGTTCCCCAGCTTTGTATTTAAAAAAAAAAAAGCCCTCACTTATAAGCAAAATATGTTGGAGGCTTTTAAACAAAATTTTGTTATAAAGGAAAAGGTTTGTATAAATGTCATTCTTAAATCCTACTTTATAACAAAATGATTGCTGCATGCAGCTCTGGGTGTGCCTAGCAGCATATGGAGCGTATTCATTTTCCAGCACAGCTTTTGGCTTAATACAGGGAAGACAACATTAATGATTGTTGTCATGACATTTGCCTCTGCAAGATTAAAGTGTTTCCATTCTAACTTCCACAGCTATTATTGAAATAACATAATTTGTGAGTTATATGAACTTGCACCTTGCCTAGAATAATGAGTTAATGAGGCATTTGTATGAAGAACAATGTTTCATTATTAGCTGTAAAAAATATGAAGACCTTCAATATGAGCTTCACTGCAGCTTGTGCATGATTCTTTGCTCTATTTTCATGTTCTGATGCTGATGAAAAGAAACAGCAGTTGTATTGTGGCAGCACCGCACAGAGCAAATTTCACTCTCATAATAGTTTCCGCAGTGTTTGGACATCAGAGAGCAGTAACAAATCCCAGCAGTGCCATCTGAAACACTCATCTGGTTAATCTCTATGTGGCAACTGCATCTGCTCTCAGGGCCTACTGCCTGCACCCTTGCAGGGTTTCTGTAGGATACCTGCTGATTCCAAGGCAAATTTACTTTTTTAATAAAAGTAGAATTCTCAGTCAGCAAACAGTGAGGCACTGGATTGCTCTGGAGCAAAATGCAGGGAACAAAGAGACACATAGCAGAGTAGTTGGCTGAGCAGCTGGGAAGGGTTCTCTCTTTCTCTATTGACTATTGAAGGTGTTTGTATTGATTATATTGTTCCATTAGTTGCCTCAGACAAGTGTCTGAAGCCTTCATAACATCCTCCATAGGCTTCCCTTAGATGCCTGTGCCACACTACTCCAGTCACAGAAGCTAATGGCAGACCACATGTTGGTCATTTGAGGTCTCAAAAATCCTCTTACAGAAAAAAAAAGAAAAAAAGAAAAAAAAAAAAAAAAAAAGTCTTGCATTATACCCGGAAAAGACAACAGGGGGATATTTTAATTTTAAATTATCGAATGGCTATTACAAGCACTTTGCAGATGATGAAAGTGTGAGTGTTCATGAGTTTGCCCTTCTGAAAAAAACCTGAAGTTAAAATTAGTGAAAAAAAGGCATGGTTCAGAACACAAGAAGCAGGCATGATTTGCTGATCCATGGTTTGTCGTGGATCAAATCATATTTCTCATTATCTTTTTTCATCAGAAGCTGGGATGTGTAATGCTGTCTGTATTTGCTTTTGATAACTGTGACTGTAGTCTGCCAGCTTGTTCTGTTCTCCACAATGAAGAACTAATTAAAAGGTTAAAGATATTCCCAGTCTGAAACTCCATGGCCAATAAATTCAAATTGAGAATGAAAGAGTATTAAAGCTCAGGTACTGTGGGTTAATCCACTTTGAAACTTACTGTGGTGTGGAAATAACAATACTGCATAAAATGGTCCTTAGAACCTTGATTCAAATAAAAATCAGACTATGTCTGAAGGCATTCCTGAATAGTGTTCACCCACATGAGGGGAACTTTCATATGAATAAAGTTTTCTTCATCGGGGCACATTTGAGAAAAAAAGACAAAAACAACACACACAAACACAAAACCCAACCAAACCAAAAGCATGTTAAATGCACACAAGTATGGTATGCATTTGTATGATTACACATTTTAATGGACTTACCAGCTCATTCAGAAACCACAAATTTAGAGGTAAATACAATCTAATATTTTTTCAGTGACCAAACATAAAGTGTAGTTAGTAATTTAGAAGTAGTAAATATTTGAGTGAATTTTACATAAAATAGTAGATTTTACTGAGAAATTTACACACTTGCTCCTCTAAATTACCTTGGATGTTGGTGAGATGCTTAAGAATTATTCCTGGATTGTTTTGAAGCAGAGAAAGAAATGATACCTAAGGGTTTTTAATTGTTGTTTCATCATTTTCTACCAGCAGCCTTCAGATAAATTACTTTCAACTTCTACAGTATGCCATTCTGTTCATTTGATGACACTATAAACAAACTACTTCAAAGAATTGGTCAAGGATTTCAAATTTGTACTAGCTTTGCCTATTTCCTTTTTTAACTCTCAAATTAGAACAAAGAGTCTTGTACGGGAATATGAATTGCCGTGATAGAGTTAAAGCTGCAGCATATGTTTCAGGCTTGATGTCTGTGAAGTACTGGGAGATGTTCAGTTAAAGGCTGTTCAAAGAACAGCATTGCATCTGCCTCATGGTGGTAAATTTTTGTGGTAAAAAAAGCCTTTGCCTTGGGCAAGCTGACTCATTACGTTAGAATTTTCTGCCATGTTAACCACAGCAGTGCAAAAAGTCTTCACACCAATAATCAGGTGAACCCTTGACTGTTGACTGTAACACTGACATTTTCTGGTGGTCTTCACTGGAAAACAGAGAGCTAAATCAACAACCTTTTGTTTCCAAAAAATCATTTAGCTTATCTTGCAGTTAAATCAGGCCAGGCTTGCTACTCCACAGCCACAGCCAATGGACAGAAAATGCCAAGATTCCCTTTCAAATCATGCTACAAAAGTGTGGGTTATATGGCAGAGTGGAAGAGAGTCTGGGATTCCTTTCGTGCTACAGCTATTTGCACCTGCTTTGAGAAAGAAATAAATTAAATCTGCAGCAAGAAGAATTTTTAGCTTTACAAATGTCTCTGCTGAGTCTGACAGTATTTAGTTCACTCTTAGTGAGTGATGTAGTAATGACTTTCCTGTAGTAATGACATTGCCATAACCTTCTTCCATATGGCTCCATTTTCCATTGTCACATTCTCAGAGACTAGCAGTTCTCTGAGGACTCAGTGACCTGTGACGTGACACAGCTCTAAAATGAAGAACATACTCAACAAGCACAGTCTCTTAGCTTCATAAGGTCATTCACTCCACACTTACCAATGGAGAAGTCGTTAGAAGAATTACATAGGTCAAACTCAAAAAATACACTGTGATAGGTTCTGTTTCTGCTGTGGAAATGTTTAAAAGAAACATATGAAGCCTAGCAGAGTTTTGGATTTGATGATCTCTAGAGGTCTGTTCCAACCCCTATGATTTTGTGATTCTAGGATTCCATAATTCAAAGGAAGAGAGAACAAAATTTGGTCTGTCAGTCTGGGTGAACATTGAGGGAAAGTATGTTGCCCAGGAGAAATAGTCCACAGTCTTCACTGTACTAAAAACTCTGAAAAACTTCCACATAATTATAAAAATTAGCTCCATCCAACTATTCCAAATCTTGGCAGCAAATTTAGAACCTGCAGGTAAAAAAAAAAAAAAAAAAAAAAAAAAAAATTCCATTCTTGACAAACCACATTAAAGATATTTAACATCAACTTCATATTTGGAACTTTTCAAGGCAAAAATTATTACCTTTATTGTAAAAGGCCATGGGAAACCAAAATATTGAGATCATGATATACACATCATGTGTCAAGGAAAATGCAATTCTACTTCTACTTCTTGGCTGACAAAACTGAAGAAATTGTGTATGATAGGAATACCAACATCTGCATGAAAAAGAATTGGAAAACCTTCAGTGCAATTTATAGAAGATACAATCATCCACTGAGTTGGGGGAAAAAAAAATGGAAATAAGTACAAATATAACAATAATAAACAGTTTTTCATTGGTGCAATGTGTCAAGTTTAGGAAAAAAGCCTATTTCTCTAGCAAACACGGTAGGGAAACCACTTCAGTCCAGTAAAGTTAAGATAAAGTTTTTCACTGTTCAAGAGTGCTTTTTCAGTTATTTGGCTTAACTGTTCCAAATTTTCACAAATGGAATGATCAGAGAACGTAAAAATTCTACATCATAACCAGGAAATACAAAGAAATTATAATTAAATGCTGAAAATACCTCAAAGTTTAAACAACACATAGAGAACAGTTATTGAACTAGCAAAAACATACCAGAATTGAAATTAGAGTGAATAAATATGGATTGTCCCAACTAAATGAAAGCTGTAAATTAGAGGAAAATATGCAATGCTAATTTTCCTAATTTCAGTACAGGAAATGTGAGAAAACCTGCTCTTCTCAAGATGGAGTAATATCCATATTTATGAGAAAAGTTAGTTGTCTGTGTCATCAAGGAACTTCACAAATCAAGATTGCAGTGTATCAACAGCCAGAGCTCCCGGCTCTCCTTTAAAATGGAAAGAAAAACAAAAAACAAAAAAAAAAAGAGGGGGAGGGGATTTCCTGCTGGGAAAGTCATTCTGACATGCCATCACTCATCCACTATACATCTAAGTCTTTACAGTATTTTCAAAATATGCCACAAAACCTTGAGCTCCATATCTCTAATCCCTATCAGTGAAATATAGTTATTGAATCTTTCTTTATGCCAACCTAACATTTTCACATGCCTTGTCTAGATGGATGAAAATGTATTTTAGGTATCTATTTCCTATTCTGCTCAGACAGAGTTAAATGTCAAAATACATCTAAAAACCTGGTCTATACTCTCACAGCTTTTATAGCCACTAACACACTGAAATTAAGTTTGCTAAGATACCTGCTTTATAATGAATAAATATTTTGGGGTTCAACAAAAATGTCTTTTCCTATTTAAAATTAGAACAATCTGTACACAAGAAGAATATTCTAACGAGGTGAAAAGAGTATGCTTTGATACCTCTCAGAAGAGAAATAGTGTTATCAACCTGAGTACTGTGTTAGGTTTTAGGCCCCGCACTACAAGACGTTGAGGCTCTGGAGCATGTCCAGACAAGAGCAATGAAGCTTTGAAGGGTGTGGAGCACAAGTCCTGTGAGGAGTGGCTGAGGGAGCTGGGATTGTTCACGGTGCAGAAGAGAAGTTTCACGGGAGACCTGACCACTCTCTACAGCTACCTGAACAGAGGTTATGGTGAGGTGAGGGTCAGCCTCTTCTCCCAGATAACAGCAATAGGATGAATGGCAATAGCCTCAAGTTGCACCAAAGGAGGTTCAGGTTGGATGTTAGAAAATGCTTCTTCTCCAAAAGAGTGGTGAGGCATTGAAATGGGCTGTCCAGGGAGGTGGTGGAATCACTACTCCTGGAGGTGTTCAAGAACCATGGAGATGTGGCACTGAGGGGAGTGGTTTAGTTCTGATGTTGGTAATGGGCTCAGGGGTGGACTAGAGGATCTTAGTGGTCATTAATGATTCTGATTCTATGATTCTATTAACTGACATCATAAATCAAAGACTTCCCTATAGGTAACACTGATGAACAGAATTCTAGCATGTCTCCATTTTCAGAGGTCCTTTATACAACAAATGTTAAGCAGGAACTCTGGATATTAGTTTTAAGGAAAAAAATGCTTACTAACTACCATTTTTTATCTGTTTAGCATCAATTCTTAAAGCTGTTTTTGAATCTTGTAGTTTTACAGTCATCTGTTGCAGCTTTTTGTCTCAAATAGTCTACATAAATTAACAGAGCAGAAGACAACTGAATTCCAGCAATATATAATTAGCTATTGCTGGCTTTGCTAAGCAGGTCACTTTGCTTAGTGTTTTTCCCTGTAGAGGTAGGCATACTTGTGCTTGTCTGATTTCTCTTAGAACAAGCTGCTCAGTTAATGTCACCACTACTAAAAATGTCAAGGACATACTTATGTATCTAAGTTCAAATTCTCTTCATTAAAATGAATGATTGGCTCAGCTGTGAGCAAACTGCATAATTGGCTGACTCTGTGTAAAGTCCTTACTGTTCTCCTTCAAGAAAGAAGCACAATCTTCTTAGTGCCCAAAACATAGATCCCAACAACTGTGAAGGTGACTCTAATACTTCACACAAACTAATATTGGCTAACCCTGACTTCATGCTGGCAGGCTTCCATCTCCATAATAAAGTTCACTAGTCAAGTTGTGAGCATCTAATTTTGAACTGCATGCAAAGGGATGACCTTATTCCAGTCTTAAGAAGAGAAAGAAAGAAAGAACAACCTTACAGGGTAGGACAATTCAATTACACCTTTCACCTTAGGTGAAGAAAACTTCTGAAGTTTTCTCTCCATACCAAGAGAAAAAAAGACTGCAGATTCAATTTTGAATCTCCTGACATCAAAATAAATCAAAGCATTTTTGTTGACCTGAAGAGAACGAGTCATGAAAACAATAGGATAAGCTACACAAAACTCTCACATAGGATGCATCCCCCACATTCAGGGGTTTCATAACACACGATTGATTAAAATAGAGCCTTGGATGTGCATACAACAGTACGAATACCTAAATGCCACACAGACCAGTCTGAGACAGTAATTACTAAGAGGTGACCCAATGCTGGTGCCTGGAATCAGCCCTTCCACCCTGTGCTGCAGGCAAGTCTGAGACTGAGCCCTCTTTCTGGTGTCACGTAGCCCAGAGGGTCCACTCTCTGAAATGAGACAACAACTGATATGCAAATGTGTTTAAAAATATAAAAATAAAAATATATAAAAAAAATAAAAATATATGTATCGTGATATGCCCTGAAGGACTGTTTTCAGTAAAACCATTCTATGTTTTATAGCATGCCACCAATCACATAGCATGGTCCCATCCTCCTAAGAAAGGGCCTGAGTGATTCATTACAGAGGGCAGATTAACAGCCCTGAAGTCCACTACTAGCTGGAGGTGCTCCACATTTCAAAAGCAGTTCAGCAATGGGTACAAACTTCAGAAATGACAAAGAAGAGCATGTCTAAATAATATTCCCAGGAACCATGAGGATTTACTTCAGCTGGGCTTCAAAGGGTTCCTAGAATGAAGGATTATTCTTAGGATGCTCACCTTTATTTTTGTTACAGTTTTTCAGTTGAAACCTGTCTTTCAGACACAGCTCTTAATGCTGACAGAAGGCATGCATTGCACTCTGCCACACCAGAAAGAGAAGCTTCTTAAACCCAACAAGACCAACTCTGCTATGAGCTGATTGACTGTTAATTCTACATGAAAAATTTCCACTGGAGTGTGGATTGTCCAAACATTTCAAATGCCTTTTGATCACTTGACATTGAGGTTCACCAATTTACAAATGAGCAATTTTAAACTGTTGATATTTTTCAATCCTTGCTTGCCGGCTTGTTCACCTGCAGGATGTGGATGTCTGTGGTGCATGGACTTTATTTGCACAGTGTCCACTAAAGAATCTCTTCAGCTGTGATTGTGAGAAATAAGCACTGAAAAAAAAAAAAAAAAAGAGTAAGTCTCAGGCTGTGTTGCTGAGTAACTACACTTACAGCTACATAAAAATCAGAGAGTATTCACACAGAACCCCTTTCAGACTTAGAGAATCACAAGAAAACCCCCCATCATATTTGCCCGTTACAAAAGCAATCAATCCTCAGCATTTCAAAAGGTACAATATCTTGTGGGAACTGATACTATGATTTCCCGACTTGGCTTTGCTGAGGAGCAATGCTGACAGCTTAGAACAAAGAAAAAATGAGAGAATATTTAAATAAAGAAGGGCCCAGTGAAGCATGTAATTGGGAGAGAAACTAAAGTAAATGGCCACTGTACCTGTAGCAGGAAAGGGCATTGCCTTAATGATTTACATGGATGAGAAAAGATGAGTTCATAACTGCCAGAGTATTGTCACAGCAAAAAGCTGGAAGGAAATTGTAAGGAAAGCATAGGAGTCCAGTCTGAAATTTAAAATGGGAACTCGAGGAAGCCCATTTCTACCTGGTTTCTCTGAATATAAAAAGGAAAATGGGAAAGAATTTGCAAGAAAATTCAAGATGTTCTCATTATTCATTAACAAAAACAAACAAAACAAAACAAACAAACAAAAAAACAGTCTACTTGTGCATTCATAGCTTGCACTGGGATCTGGGAATGCAGAAAGCTCTGACTTACAGAGTACAACTCCAAATGCTGCGAGAGCATAGAAGCAACTTCAGAGTCAGGGGAAGGTGGGGCATTGCTAAAAATATAGTAAGCGATTAGTACCCTGCCTAACAGTACAGTATCTTCAGAAAATATGGGTGGTGCCCTATACATATATGAGGGCTGCTCCAAAAGTAATGTCTCCTATTTTATTATGATGGCCCACAGTGTCAGAGGCAGATGTTGGAGGTATGGCAGTAGACACTGAACTTTCCCACCAATACTCCGTTACATGTTGTTGCTACATGACAGATGGCAGAAGGGGGGCAGTCTGTCAAAATGGTGTCTAACATGGAAGTACCATTGAAGAAAAAGCATGTCATTGAATTCCCCCATGCAGAAAAAATGGCATGCACTGGCATTCATCAACACTTGTGGAGAACAACCAGTGGATGTGAGCACAGTGAGGCAGTGGGTGGTGTGTTTCAGCAGGGGCAACAGTAGATAATCTCCACTGATGCAGATGTTCATGAGTGCAGCATGCAGGCTCTTGTTCGTGGCTAGCAAAAATGCACACCTAAAGGTAGTGACTGGGTTGAAAAATGGTGTCATGTAGCTGAGAATGTTCTGTATCATAAAGTGTTACAATACTTTTTGTGTCGTAGTTTCCATGGAAATAAACGGGAGGCATTACTTTTGGAGAGAGCTATGTGTGTACACATGCATATAAATGTACACATTATGTTTTTACATACAAACACAAACACCTTCAGCATTAAGCACCTCTTTACTGAGGTTCTGAAAAGGTGGCTAGAAAAACATTTAATAAGACCTTCAAGTCCCATAAACCCCCACAGTAGCTTTTTGATACTATTTCAAATCTGTTATGAACTAACCACTCATCAGAGCTGAGCTTTTAAAAAGATAGATAATTCTGCATAAATGGCATATATTTAACAGTCTGCTAAAATACAGTTTAAAATATTCTACCCAGTTTTATGATTGCTTTCATCCTTCCAAGATATAAGAACGAAGTGCCTTTACCTAACATAGGATTTTGCCTGAAAGAATACCAAGAGAGATTCCCAAGAATACCTGAGAGTCTCTTCCACTGGCCTGCCTAATCCCAGAGCTGCTCTTTTTTTTGTTGTTTTTGTTAGTTAAGAATTTCAAAATCTTGCATGGAAATGGACTATTTTGTAGACTTAATTTTTAGTTATGTTCTTGCAAAGCAGATAATAAATGACTAGCTATCAAAATTAACTAGGTGGGAAACAGTAACCTTGCTCACAGACTCTGTGAATAAGAATTGGTCCTTCCATCAACAGTCACTCTTGGGGCAGCTTGAACTCAGTATGTTTAAAAAGACTGAGCACATTTCTCAGTATGTTCAGGTTTGCTGTTCAAACTCAGCCTTATGGGCAATAATTTCATGAGAACGTTTACGTGAGAATTAGTCTCAAAATTTGAAATGCCGTGCAAAAAGCTTCCCTGCACCCATGGTGTTCTGGCATGGAAGTAATGTCATGTTTTTGCTTGCTCTAAGTACTTTTTGGACCACTTTCCCAGCTCTGATTTTTTTCCAAAGCAGGGTGTAGAATAGTAACAGTAATAACAGCAATAAATCTGTTCAGATAACATGCCCAGGTTCGAACAGCCATTAATAAATGCATTGTTACCTATCAGACCCTGTTCTGCAGGTGTCCTATTTTATGGACTGCAGTTGCTCCCCATCTGTTATGTGTATGTTTTGGAGTTAGACTCTCTTCTGTACCAGTGTAACTAACTAGACAGGCAGAATTCCAGTAGTTTTATCTTACGGTTTCGAAACAACAGAAATGGCAAATATCTTTTCATCAACAAAAATATTTTTCCGAGATGAGGACTGGCTGTAGTAGGAGCTCTCTCCTACTTTACTCAAGTAAAACCCACCAGTCGCATAGTACCTTGTACCTCTGGAAGGTGTAAGGTTTACAAGGTGCTTCAGATCTTCTGGCAGAGCTGTGTGGTAGAAGAGGTAAGGCACTCTAAGCCATCTCAGACCAGGGAGCAGTTAAAGAGTAACATTTTCTGTAGTCCTGAAGGCCCAGTGCTGGTTTTCCTCAGGGTACTCTGGAAATCAGAGTGAGTAGATGGGAGGAAGAAGAGGAATTAGCTTCTTCTTTGGAACTACTGACACCTTTTCAAATGCAGGCAAGTAACAGTAACAGTAATTCCAAGGAATAATATTTCAGGACAGATACAACCAAGATGCACTGTAGTTCCCTAATATTACCAATTTCTGTTGGTAAAAAGATACAAGTTCTGAAAGCATATACTTACCAGCCCAGCCCTACAGGCATCTCAGACTGACAAAACTTTCTAACCAAACACTCCTGTCCTGCCTGGCCACCTGGGACCCTGGAAATGAAAGTGGAGAACTTGAAGGAGAATCCTTCACTGGTGCAGTGACTACTGTATACCTATCCTTTTGCAACAGAAACGATAAAGATCATTGCAGAACCTTTTTCTGTGTCCCCAAATCATTACGATGGCATAGATGTGACTCTGAAACACATTTCAGCAATCAATTCTGCTTTAGTTTTCACACAGTAAAGTGCAAAATGTTATGTATGACCCTTCTAATTATAAAATTGCAAGAACCATTAATATTGCAAGGATAAATTTCAAGCCAATTAATATCACAAGTATTAATTGCTGATAGTATCTATGATCCCCTTCAGCACTGTGGAAATCGCAAATAGCAGTGGGAAGCTAAAGAATCTGGAGCAAACACATTAATACAAGCAATTCAGAAACCTAGGTGCTTTTGAGGCCACAAAAGATGCCTAAAACCCTTCTGGGTGAGATATGAAAGTGGCACCTAAAGAGGTCACGACAGTTACAGAACAAAGTTGTTGCTATGCATACTAGCAGGGCATAAATGTATGCCTTGAAGCTGTGCAATTGACTATGCATAACATTAATCTGTATGCCAATTGCTTGCCGTACTGTCCCTGGTTACAAATAACTCCTCTGACATGCAGTAGTAATCCACACATTGCTGTTGGAAATAGATACACCCAGATTAATGTGGAACATGAGAAACTACTTTCATATTGCATGCTCCTCTTTTCTGTTTCCTGGAGAGAGCTATTTCTGGTCGCTAGAAGCACTTTTTAATGGGACCGTACAGAACTGGACATTACCCTCTTATTTTACAGCAGGTGTTCTGGACTTAACTGCAAGAAATTCTGCAATTAACCCGGAGGCTTATTGATCTGGAATGACAGAGAGAAAAACAGTGTGTTTTTCTTGGTTATAGGATGTCCATAAGCCACCAATACGATGTTGCTGTGGAAAAAAAGGAAATACAGTTATGAAGTGCATCAAGTAAAGTATTTCCACTAGTCTTCAAAATGAATGAGTCTTGAAGTGGATTCATAGGATAATCACAAGAACGTACAGGCTTTTCAACAGATAGGAAAAAGGAAAAAATTGATTTTGAATCCAAAAAGCGTCATCTCAAGCACCGTTAAGTTAAAATTGGTTGTAAATAAACACAAGCTGAAAATAGAGATTGATGCTCGTTTGTTCTAGAAGAGACTTGGTAAGAGTTGTGAGAGCAAAGATAGCACTAGATCTATATATTGTAAAATACATATATGAATACATATGAAAATATTAATTTGCTCTATTTTGGAAAAGACTTTATATCTTAGCTACAATAGTGGAGGTCTTGAACAATTAATGAAAGAAACCTTTTCAGTCTTACAGCTATCACACTGCAGTGAAGCAATTATTTTACTTATACATCCTGTAGCAGAAAATGGAACATTAAATAAAGCAATTAACTTTTAAAAACACCTTGTGGAATGTCTAAACTGACATTTGCATGACAACAAGTTTTTGTACAAGCAACATTTGCTCATATAGTAGAGAGCTGCCAAAGAAGACAAACAAAAGGAGATTCAGATACTGCTGTGAACAGCATGGCCAGTGGTCCCTCTTGGTGCAATCAGCAATTTTCTAGGCAGACAAACCCTGCAAAAGGAGCACTCCCCCTGAGAAGGGCAAGCCCTTGCCATGGATATTCTGTCACTGTCAAAAGACAGAATAAAGAGCTGCATGAACTACCAGCCTAACCCTGCAGGGGACTTATACCTTCAAACAAGAATTTTACAGCTTTTTCATGAGGAACAGTAGAATTTGGACCGTTTGCTAGGAAAGATATCTTTGCAAAACAAGCAAAAGATATTATGCTTGATGAAGAGCAGACTGCTCTATCATATCCACAGTAAAATCAGTCTCCAGGGTTTTAAAGTTCATGGAATCAGAGACCTGCATACAACAGGTGAGATCCTCCCATTGTTACTTCACCTATCAAGTTCTTACAAAACTGAAAGATTGAAAAGACAAAAGCAGTCCCCTCTTCCCAAAAAAGGACTGTCATCTATACTGAATTTATTTCCAGGAAATTCTTTATGGTTTTAACACCTAGAAGTAGAAAAAGAGATTTGTTTGCCACAAGGCACGTAGCTGGCTGAGTATCATGCAGTCAGTCAGACCTTATTTGAGAGCACGCTTTGAGAAATCTCTGTATCCACTTGTCTCAAAAGTATTCCATTATGGACCTATGCTGCAGTTACAGAAATGCACCAGGAGCAATGAAAAACAGCTGCTCAATGTCTACTGTTCCATGTAGTAAACAAATACACTGAAAACCTTTTTACGACCCATGCAGCTCTGCACTATGGCAGGCTCTTGGCTTGTCTGTTTGGAAACAAATCCACTTCTCTCCTAATAAATCCGAAAAGAAATCGAAGATTTAGGTGAATGCTGAAGCACTTTTCTGAAGTTCTTAGCTCAGAAGCAGCATTTGTAGTTGAAACTTTATGGGAAAAATTTTTGCTTGGATACAGCAGAAGTACTGGTCTACCTCATATGTTTCTCAGTGTGGAGATATGTGGATATGTGGGATAAACACCTATTCCTGAGAAATGTAGCTTCTGCGAAGTCAATAAAATTTGCTTGAAAGGAACAGGAATACTAAAGAGAAGGAAAGAGTTTCTTTAGTGTTTCTTTTTCTACCTCTTTTATCATTTGCTTGGAGCAGATTTTATTCATCAAATCTGGAGAAGATGCAGAGAAAAAGGGATTTGCTTGTGTTGTTTACAACTCTTAGATGTCTTTATTCTGACTTGTTTGTGTACGGTCGCTAGCATATAAGCTGTGAACAGAACAAGAGCCAATAGTGAGCTCTGCAGGGACAATAAAAAGCTTCCCAGGTATCCTTGAAGATGCAAAAGAGATTGCTCACATTGTGAACAAGTTTGACAACAGAGATAAAACAGACACAGTTAGTAGCTGGGAACCTGTGGTCTATGCTAATGATATGTCAAAAAGTAGTATAAAGTTTTCCCTGCAGGTGATCAGGCAGATGAAACATTATAAATTAGCAGAAAAGCAGTCTGATTTAAGTCTTCTCCTTATCCATGTCTTAATGCCTCCTGTGGAATTAATTTTCCACAAGAAAAAACACGGAAGCAAAGACAGAATGGCATGCCTTAAAGACTTTTTGACACCTTCCTATTCCTCTGCACTCTATGCAAGAAATATTCCCTATAAAAACCTGACTAGCCTCTTTATGTCACTAATATTCTGGTATACTAGTTGATTTTTTAATTAGCTGACTTTTAAATCCAGTTTTTAAAGAAAACTATTTAAGTTTGAAGGACTTGGAAGGGCCTTGTGGTTGTTTTTTGTTGGTGGTGTTTTTTCCTGTTTCATAGTTTGTGTGTTATTTTGTGTTTTTTTTATAGACACTTTCTAATCGTTATACCTTCTTGCAACCCCTGACCAAGCATGTATTTTTAGTATTATTCTCTGTGCAGCTCCTGGGTAATCCAATGTAACTTTAGGTCAAGTTGAAAATAAGACAAGTCTGTATTAAAAGGCTTAAAATGGTGCTACATGCTTTGAACAAACATGAGAACCTTTTGCTTTCCCCTCAGCTGCAGAGCTACTGAGATGTAATTTATTGATTGATCTCTTTCTCTGAACTTTAATAAAACTTCACTCTGTTTCGTACCTGGAATAATAGTTCTTAGAATAATTTCCAATTGCTTTTCACTCTAAAACATGCTCTGGTAAATTATTAGTCCCTTTACATAATTTGCTGGACTGTGTTTTTGGTTTATGCCAATTAACATTTCCTTAAACAGATGGATGTTAGTGTATCACCTAGCCCATAAGACTTCTATTAATGTGGATCTACCTAAAAGAAAGCCAGCTTCAGTAACATTTGCTAACGGGTATAATACTTTGGTTATTTTATGTCAGGATTACGAGCTTATCTTCTTTTTATGCTTAGAATGGTTCTGCAAATTTCTGCCCTGTGTTCAGTTTGTGGCTGAGAACACTGAGCTTATGGAATGAGTCTCTTATGCACTAAAATAAAATATGAGAAATTAAATGATTTAACGTAAGTAATTGCTATTTCTGCAAAAAGCAAGAAGGTTATTTAATATTTATACTAGTAAATACATATTTGCGAAATTAAATAGTTCAGTGTGCTTTCCTAAAACATTGGCTAGAATCACCTCAGACTTCTAAATGAAAGTAGAAATATAATCTTATGTTCTTAGACTGATCCAATAAATGCAAATTTAAATCTGGGCAGTTTCTCTTTAGCTGTAATACAGTTGCCATTGAAAAAGCCAAATATGCTTACATTTTCATTATTTCAAGAGTGGGAAATGAGGGGTGAGATGTTCTGTGGGCTCTGGGAGCTGCTGGGCAGTCCAACAGAACAATATACCAGTCTTTGCAGTGAGGTAGCCCAGAGAGCACACCTCCAACTTCACCCTGCTATAACAGCCATCTGAGTCCACAGGTCCTCTAGCACTTTGTATCCAGGAGTACTCAAGAGAAACCTCAGCCCTGAGTTTATTCTCTACACTTGTGCAGTTTCTAGATCTTTGTGGATCTAGCTCTTCCTATCTATATTTATGCTCATATGGATGTGGGCAGGTATATCCTGAAATTCAGAGTGATTTTGCATAGCAATAGAATGGCTTTCCAGAGCCCTTTATCCACATAGGAGCCTCTGAAACCATGGGCAGTACCTACTGAACAAAGCATTAAAAACTAAGAAACAAATACCGTCCACTCCCTGCTGTAAATCAGAGCAGCACTTTTGCAAGGAATGTAACACAAAGAATAAAAATACTCAGCCAAAATGACAATTTTCACAGAGTTGTTCATTCTCAGAGGCTTATAGAGTCTACAGAAGAGAGGTACTTGCACATTTAGATCCATCGCCTTCCCCATCTTCCATATTGTGCAGGCTGGAAGCTTTGTGTGCATATGAGGTGACACGCAGAGTGGGACAGTTGGTGTGCTGCCACATCCCCGCAGAGAGCTGCTGCCCTCCTCATCTCCACACACACAATGGGCAGCACTGGCTGTGACATAGCACAGCTATCCAACAGCGTTCATGGTGGGAAAAGGCAGAACAGACACAGTGTAGGTTATTACTAAGCATCTATAGCTGAACTGTAAAAAAAAATTTGTTTTGCTGTTAGAAAACTCATTCACTGTCAGTGGAGATGCTGTGGAAATTACAAAACAGAATTTATGTCAGCATACACAAAAAAGGAAATTTGTCTCATCTCACCTTATGAAAAAAATATGAGTCTAAACACAAAAAATGTAGCATTTTTTTTTAATTTCACAGAAGAGTTGGGACAGTTTTTAACACTCTTGAAGGTCATCATGGTACCTCAAGGTCAGCGGTATAGAGGAGTTACCCAAAGCAAAACACCACCCATGCTGATTAATAATGGAGGTGAGTCACTGTGAACTCCCTGAATGTTTCTGCATGGCGAAGGCAGGCTCAGACGTGGGTCTATCTGTCACTTTGCTCAATCAGAGCCAGTTGCTCTAAAACTGGAAGTACCTGCTGAGAACATGCTAACATCTTTTTTAATCTAACACCAGGCCTTGGCAGCTCATGTCCTTCCTTCATCTGTTCTGGCATTTCTAAACCAATCCTACACAACGACCAGAATAAGTTGGTCTTAGAGGTATTGGCACTTCTGTGCTACCCAATGTCTGAGTACTGGTGCAGCGACAAGAATATCTAACATCCAAGAAAATAGAGTTAGTGAACTCATCCCATCTGTAGTTTTGTGCTGGCTTTCTGTGATGTCCGTGCAATCTCCAGAAAAATGTTTGTGCTTGTAGTATCCTAGCTGCTTATGGCTAACCTACTTGTAAAGGAAGCATTATGAAAGTTCATCTCTTCTTATCATAGTTATACATGCCATTTCACAACTCCATCATGTTGATATGCATCCAATAGAGAGGAATCCCTTCCAAGCATTGCTGCTTACTGATGAGAGAAAAACATCACTGACAGATTTATGATAGAAACCAAAAAGCATATTGATTGCTCTCTTTCTTGTGTACACAGGGCATCCTCACAGAGCCTGAAAAGCCAAGCAAGTATATTCACAGGAACACCTCTGCACTTAAATGCTCTGCTGAGCCTGAGCCTTGACAAATGTCCTCATACTCCCTGTATCTGCCTCCCAAGTGCATCCATTTTCTTTCAAGGATGCAGATGTAATAAAAGCCAAATCTGTCTTGTCTGTAACTCAGTGCCTTAGTCTTAGTAATGCTAAGAGCTATGAACAACTCTGTAACCTTTTCCCTAAGCCACTGAGGCAGCATTTCCAGAGCCTGTGTCAATATTTTTCCCTTACTGTTCTCAGTCCACTGTACTCTTACTGTTGCTTTCATAGCCTTGTCTTTGCAAATTCTGATAGTTCTACAGTGGGTTCTCATTCACAAGTAACACAGGGACCACTGGCATGGAAATCAACTCTTGTTGCCCCTTTTCTTTCATTTCATTTTGGAGATTTTGCTTTATATTGTACAAATCCAATTCATAGTACACAGTGAAGCAGTTCATAGCCATAATAATTCTTAGCACATGTTAGCCAATAAGTGATGTGTGCCAACATGTAACAACCAGACCACCAGCCACTTATGCTCATTTGACACCAGAGCCCAAAAACAAAGAACTAAGTACACCCAAGACATGCAATATTTCATCTGGTTATGTGCTGCACAGGCTCCGCTATATACACAATTGCTACATGTCAGTGCACATAAGAGACAAAGGTTAAGGCTTAAAACTGGGCTGAAACCACAGTGAGGACTCTCTGAGCATGGATGCAGTACCAGGAATAACAGAAAGTCCTTAATACAGCAACAGTATTTCTGGAAATCACAGGAGTAATCTGTTATATACATCTGAAACAGATCATTAATCATCCTACCTGCAGGCTTTTTTTTTTTTTCCCCACTCAAATGCTCTATTTCAATAATATAGATGTAAATGAAGACGACACTGTTGGCCTGAAAGACTAGGAATCTCTTGGTGTTTGATGCTTTTGCGGTTCTGCTTTCTCAAGAGAGAAAGAGCACTGCATCCTTTGCTGCTTTAGGAAAAGTTAATGCAATGGTCAGAAAATCTTACTATATGGTTCAGTAGTCATGGGGGAATCGGATACTGGCAAAGTCAGATTGAGACACCAACTGAAATATAAAGCAGTGGATAAGATTTCCACTTCAAAGTCTCAGCTTAATTTAGCAGCTCTGGAAGTAGCCAGTCACATATAAAGTATACAAGCACTCTTCTAGGATTTCTGTGTGGTTTCTCTGGGGAAAAGCAGAGGCCAGACACTTCTGCATGTAAATGAAGCATGCTTCTTTTAAGATGCCTATAGAAGAGAGGCAATTTTAGGTTAGATTTCTGTAAAATCCTTCTCTGTGGGAAATGCCATATTGTAATGCATCCTTCCCTGCCCCCCGCAGCATTTCATAAACCCTTCTCTGCAGGAAACTCTATGTTTCAGCTGTTGTGTTCCAAAACTTCTTGATTGCTTTAAATTTTAACTCGATCATGATATGTTCAGTCTAAACTTCATTTCTTTCAATGAAGCATGCTTTCTTATTCTCATTAAAAATAAGATTTCTAAATATTATGTTTCACCATTATAACTATAATAATGGCAATAGCATGAAAATCATCATATCATTTTATTTCCTAAAAGGGTAGAAAAACAAGCCCAATAACGTAATGTAGAAGAGAGTTTCACAGGAAAACTACTCCCCAAACTGTTCACAGTACCTTCTATTGCTTGCCAACATAGTAGAACTTGACGTCACAAGCACTGTTGACAATAACAAGTTCAGGTATATGCCTACCACACATTTTAAAATATGCACCCATTATTTCAAACAGGCCTCTGTTTAGAAAAATAGCAGATACGTGCAAAACTACCTGCACAAACACAGCCTTTAGATTACTCATTTTTCTAGAAATTGTATTTAAGCAATGTAAAGATTTGTTTCTTTTATAAGAGAATGAAAAAAAAAAGCAGTTTTCAGGACCCTGAAGTCTTTGAAACCTATTGTCTAAGTAGGAGTTTGTATTTAATACCTCACTCCATTGCAAGGACACTATATATATCAGAGAGGAAACATGAGCTGCCGCATTTCTATATCTAAGGATCAATCTTCCCCCTTCTTTGCCTTGGGTGTAGCCTTTTCCTATTCCAAGAATATTTAAGGAATGCATCACTTTAAAACTGACTTTGATCATGAATGCACAGAGGAACAATCTGGAGGAAATATCTTTGCTGCCTCAAATAAAGAACAACATGCAGAAGACATCAATGCTTACATTTCCTGGGCAGTTTGTTCTCTTCTGGGGCTAGGAAAACACTGGCAGATAGCAGGAGCAGTGACCTGGATGCATCAGTCTTAGGGCTGCTTCATCTGCTTCAGTCAGTGCTTCAGTCACAGCTTCAGTCTGAATGTGTCCTCAGTAGAAATGTAAACCTCCTGCCTGTCAGCAGGAGAAGGAACTGTGCTGTAAGACCTTGGTGCTGCCTGGCAGGCACAAAACTCCCAGTAAGAGATCCCGCCTAAGGCTGTGGTCTCAGAAGAACTACATTATCTCTCACTTGTATGTTCTTCTCTTGAAAGGAAAAGCAAACCAACAAAAACCTTTCAGAAAAGAATCAGTTATAGCTGTATTTTTGTGAGAGGGACGCTGACTGGTGATAGGACAAGAGGGAATGGCATCAAGTTGCAACAGAGGAGGAAACATTTTTTTTCAGAAATGCAGTGATGCATTGGAACATGTTGCTCTGGGAGGTAGTGGAGTCACAGTCATAGAATCATAGAATGGCTTCAGTTAGAAGGGACTGCAAGGATCATCAAGTTCCAACCCCCCGGCCACAGGCAGGGCCGCCAATCTCCATATCTAATACTAGACCAGGCTGCCCAGGGCCCCATCCACCCTGGTCTTGAACACCTCCAGGGACAGGGCATCCACAACCAACAGTCCCTGGAGAAGTTGAAGAAACTTGTAGATGTGGTACCTAGGGGCATGGTTAGTGGATATGCTGGGGATGGGCTGATGGTTGGACTACACAATCTTGAGGTATTTTCTAACTTTGATGATTCTATGACTGTTTATGAATGGAATAGATACAGCCAGCTCACCTCCATGTCTACTACACAGCCATCATTATTATTTGGCCACAGTTTTGGATTTGTTTCTAATCAGTAACTTAGCATCTGTATATGTTTCTCTTGATATGACATCTCAATTCCTTTACCAGATGAACCTTCCTAAGTGCTCCCTACAACTAACAATACCAAGATGCAAATGGCTTTTTAAAAATTCTTTCCCATTTCTGTACCATGGTCTGAAATGCTATTCATCAGCTTTTCACTATTTCACCTTAATTCCATAAATCGAATAGGAGAATATAAAAAATATTCATCTCGCTGGTAATGCTCTGATTCGGCAATGATCCTTGCCTATGCTGAGGTGATGGATTATTGCACTTTTGATTAAATGATAGTTGTAGAGAGACGCCATCATGGCATGCTATACTTCCTCTGACGGAGTGCATTGAATGTGAGAGATGTGACTGTTTGTTTATGTCAGGCTATTCTAAGGGCTGTGAACCTCATTTTAAAAGCAAGTCAGTACTGAAAACAAAAATGAAAAGAAAAAAGCCTCTAGCATCCTGCCAAACACATCAACATATATTTTGTAACAGTACATGAGTGAAGAGTAGAGAAAATCCTTTGCCAGAACTTGGCTTTCAATGAAAATCAAGAAGCCATATTCTCTTGGTCTCATTTTCTTTTCCTCTCTTTACTTCTTTCCTGCGCCTTTTCCCAATTTGTGCATTTCATGTATATTTAACCAACTGACCTTCTACATAACCACAGTGTGCATGAATGTCCGTAAAGCAGCCTGTGGTGCATTTCTACCTGTATTTTCAAGGTCTTCTGTTTTTGTGAAAAATCTTTTTCAAATTCACCAAAGTCAGAGGACATCTTTACAAGGGAGTGCTATAACTACAATTCACCTCAGAACATCAGCTATTTTTATTTCATGTGTAGATAACAGTTTATTCCTCATCTCCATTCTTAGCACATTTACTTAATTTTCGCAGGCAAACCAGCCAACTGTAAAATCAAATTATTTAAAGAAGATTATAGGATAATGAGCTAGTTAGCATTAGTATAATAACCATAGCAATGTGCAGAACACTGAATAGTTTTTTATTGTAGAAAATATGGCAATATGCTAGTAAGTAAACAGATGAGTTTTCTAGTGGCAAAAATAACTAGTCTCTAAGTATTTCTCTCTCTTAAGTAATATATTCCCTTTTAAACCTCACTCAATGAAATAAAGTTCTAACACTTGATTACATCAATGGGCATTGACTTATGGAACAAATTTTGAGTGATTTTCTCTTAAAATTCATTCTGAGTCCAGTGAACATCACATATGAGGCAGTGGAAACAATTCCTACTGCTTTTTGTATGCTATAGATCATGACTTGTAGATTCCAGCTTATCTAGAGCGTGATCTTGGAGTAACTAAAGAATGCCTACGCCACCGACATCAAGATGAAGTGAAAGGCTAATTTTTGAAACTTCCTCTATCCAATGAAGGAAGATAGAGGCCATTCATACTAGAAAATAAAGATTTTCTTATCCCATCTGCCTGTCACATATGACAGTAACTCTCTAAGGAATGTGCAGGAACAATGTCAGAGAGATGGTTACTTGCAGAAATCATTGTCTCTCTCTGTGGGACTTTACAAATCATCTACAAAATTGTTCATAAGAAAACAGAAAATAAAATCAAATAAGTAAGAGGTTTTAAAACTCACCTCTTACTTAAGCTGATCTTGTTAAATTCAATCCATGTAAAATAATCCCAGATAAGCTTCATAAGTTCAGTTCTTACAGAGATTTGTTACTTTTTCTAACTGATTGACATGTCACTTTCAATTTTTTTCTATTTCTAAAACAGGCAAAAAAAAAAAAAAAAACCACAAAATAAAAAGGAAAAATCCCCATTGATTCCCTTGAGGAATTAAGATGCTTCTCTTCTTACAGCTTGAAGTGCTTCAGAATGCACCAGTTCCATGTTCACCCAGTTCCAAATAGGAGATTTCAATATAGAAACATTTTCAATGAGATGTGAAAGACATGTCCTTCTGGAGTCCTATATGCAGAGCTATGGCAGAGGGGCTGTTTTCAAGCTGTGGATGCCATTTCAGTGGAATTCTCCGGAGAAAATTATGTACTTTCTAAATATCTACATTTGTAGTACTAAACAGAGAAGCTGTACATTGCCACAGTTTGGGCTGCGCAAAACATCCTCCTTTTTTCAGTTAATTGATTCCTGTGTCCACATAAATATGCCCAGTTTGATGTGCTCTCCATCTTTTGACAATGTTTCACTGGGTTAATTTTATTTATTCTGAACAGAACACTGAAACAAATATTAGATTTAATTTTTTTCTACAGTGTGCATTAAGGATTCAGAGAAAGTTATTGAATAACTATCTTTCCATTAATCATAGATTTAATGAACACTCATTAGTATTTCTTATATATTTAAATTAGAATGTCTCCTCTCTACAGTACAATACTGATTTCCACAGTATATTTTCTGTACTGTAATATATTCAGAAGCTGCATTAGCATTATCAGATAAATCTCACAAACTTCACTGGGTCTTAAGCACAAGACTAAAGTTTTCCTGAAAGGAACAGCTCCTTTTTACTCATGACTTTTATTTGCTAATCCCACTATGTCACTACCTAATCCTAATGTATTGACCTACACAACTTCTTCACTTAGGAAAATGTTGAGAACCTGAGAAACATTTAACTTGATAATTTTTTTTGTAAAAACTGAGAGTATGTGATCTGATCCTCTTTATCCCTTACTGAAAATACTTTATAAATATAAATATATTATTGCATACACATTTATGCATCCTTTTTATGTATACAAACTGGAACAGGTTGCCCAAGGAGGTTGTGGATGCCCCATCCTGGCATTCAAGGCCAGGCTGGATGTGGCTCTGGGCAGCCTGGTCTAGTAGTTGGTGACCCTGCACATAGCAGGGGGGTTGAAACTAGATGATCATTGTGGTTATTTTCAACCCAGGCCATTCTATGATTCTATGATATGCGGTACATATATGTTCATACGTTCATTTTCTACATCTTTCTTCAACTGACTCATCTGCATACCTGGAATTTTCTTTTACATGTTTCACAAGCTTTCACTACTGAGCAATTTCCCTCTCTTTCCTCTTAATACTTGTCAAAAGTTCCAAAAGGCCCACAACAATACTATAAGAAAAAATGACTCTGAAACAGATTGAACAGTGCCTTCACCATTAGCTCTTGTCATGTCAGGATACTGGTCTCCTCTCCCCTATTTTCTGCTGCAGATAAAGATGCCATGGCCTTTGTTTCATAATTTTTTCTAGAAAATACATTGAAAAAAAAAAAAAAAAAAGAGGGCTGAATACAATGTAAGAGCAACATCTTAACTACGTAAACTTATCAGAAGCGTCATTGTTGCTGCATAGCACAAAGTGATTAGAGGATGAGAGATGGTAAGAGCCAATTTTTAATAACATGCTGTGATTCATTCAAGTACAGAAATGTAAAATACATTGTCTGGACAGTCAGTAAGTAGAGCTAGACGGGGTACCACACAAAGCTAATTTCTAAATAGAATTTTAAGTAATCACTCTCTATTATTTTGCCAGCCATGCACTCTAATGTCTTTGGGGCCTGTCTGGGAAAATTAGAGGGATCAATCAACAGCCGCTCATTAAAAATTATCTACCTTGTATTTACAAATAAAATTTACATAGATGATTCACAAGTCACAAAAAAACAGTAAATATCAGAAATTATCTGAAATTTGCTCATGCCAGATCTTTTCAAATAACAGACTTGTTTTTTCTTACCTTCATCTGCTTCCTCTTTGTTGCTTTGAAGGCAATATCCTTATGTTTAGCCTCCAAACAAACACCAACTAAGCCAATCAGGAAACCCTACTGGCAGGAAACATCAACCCATCAAATATGAATCAGTTCAATTTTAAAGTCAGCAAATAGGTTTCCTGTTTCAGAAGGAATTCAGTTAGTCCGAGAAGTTGCTCTTCCCATGTGGTACTTCCCCTATACACTTGCAGTTGCGTAGCAGCTAAACCCTATCTTTCCTCACCAGATATCCATGTCCACTCCAAATTTTGATAAGTATTCCTGGAATAATTCAGTGATTCATTTTTCCAAGTCAGCAGCAAACGTGTAATAAAGAGAAATTAAATTACACTTTTTTTTTACTGTAATCTAGAAAAAGAGATGTCTAATTAAAAATTCTTTATGGAAGAAAAAATGTCTCCAGAAATAGACATAAAAGAACCCATTCCATGATAAATAGGTCAACAAAGTTTTACTGTACTCCCAACTATGTAATTCAATCAACTGGAAATATAAAAGATCAATAATATTACCCAGAACTGTACTTCACATGTACACAGATGTTTCCACTAAAACTTCTTCTTAGTCCAGTGCTAGGAATTATACTGGTGCTGAGAAATTAAAGTGATTTATTTAAGTAGGACATCCTTCCTGAAACAAGAAACAGTAACACCCCAATGGGACTGTATTGTGGTTTAATCCAACAGGTGACTCAGCATCATGACAGAATAGAATGCTGAGAACCAAAAAAAACATAAAACTATGACAACCACACAGTTATTCACTCACTGTCCATCTTCCCAATGGGATTAGGAGGAGAATCTGGGAAAAAAAGTAGAACTTCTGGGTTGAGATAAAACTATTTACTAAGATAGAGAAAACGAAAAAAGATTATGATTATATATATGTGTATGTGCGTGTGTGTGAATGTATGTCACAAATGATGCACAAGCAATTCCTCATCACTCCCTGACTGATGCCCAGCCATTCCATGAGCAGCAAAAGAGAGATGAACTCCCATCCCCATCAAAACTCCTTCCACAAGATGTCATACGATGTGGAATATCTCGTTGCAGTTTAAATCATTTGTCCTAGTTCTGTTCCCTCACAACTTCTTGGGCTCTGCTTAGCACACAACTATAAACACCAGTATGTTATCAGCATTGTTTTTCTCCTGGAAGAACATAGCTTCATATGAGGCACTCTGAAGAAAACAATTCCATCCCACCTGAAAGTAGGACAGACTGTTGCAAAATCATCTATATTGGCATTTGACAATATGCCACACCAACTAAAACTAGATCCTATAATTCTTTTCCTATAAACTCTCTGAAGATTTTGTACTTGATTTTTAGCTTTACTCCAGTGTTTGGATATTAAAAATGTCTCTTGAAATTGCTCATGCCATCACAAGTGGGTAGACAGCATTTTTATTGCATAAAATTAAATAACTTTCTATGCAAATAAATACTTACCATAAAGGAAAGGTAAGTGAACTGCTTTGATCAAAGTTTCTCCACACAGTACACAACTGATTGTTGTATGCTGAATGATGAAATGCCAAACTACTGTCACTGAACTTTAGTTCAAAGTATGGATGAGCTGTTCCACCAGAGTTACATGTATCGAAGTTATCACAGAGCTTCAGAAAGACTTGTAAAACATATGAGAACAGATGCGTTCTTGTAAACAAGGAACAGTTCATCCTCTGAAGACAAACCAAAAATGACTACTTCTTAAGGTAAAAAAAAAAAGAAGAGGAAACCCTTCCTTCCTTCAAGCACAAAGACAAGTCAAACTATTTGTTAGCAGCACAGGACATAGGTATGTCTTGATCTGCAAAAAAATACCAGAGTTCTTTAGTCACATTAGGAAGCCATGACACTTTAAAACAGGTCCACTGAAATCTGGGAAAGAACACAGCCTACTGCAAGACAAGTTCAGAAGTGTAACAGAGAAGTTTTTTCCTTCTCTCTCAGATAGATTCATTTGCAGCTGGGCTGAGGAATAGGGGATTACAGTGTCATAAGACATTTCAGGGCCAAGAGGAAATAAAAGCACTCTAAAACAATAATGAAGTAATAGTAAGAGAAAATAGAGGATAACCAGTGAACTGTGCCCAAACATAGTGACAGTAATGCTGATAATTTGCTATGTCCATATCAGATTTCAGTATTTTGTCATATTGCTCCCAAAATAATATCATTTCATCATTTGAACAGAAATATTGGATAAGACATTGCCAAAAATGTGTCAAATAGTTTTCTCCACAATTATCTTCAAAATTATTCACCATTTAGGAATTTGATCTGTGTCATATAACAACCAAACACTGGTGTCAGCTGCTATTTGGAAACTCCTCGACACTGGACGTTTGGCATTGGCAATCTTTATAGCAGGCTGATGATGTACTTGGTACCACTTTGCTTCCAATGACAAACACAACCCATTTCTAAGTGCACTTGTGCCTGGGGTGTGCCTTCTTCCCAATAAATTACATGTCAAATGGTACAGGTATGCTACATTTACAGATTTCCAGTACCCATTCTACACTATGTTTGTACTTTTTTTCCAGTGTCACAGTAACCAGACAAAAGCTGAGCAAGCTGACCTGATTTTTCTGCATGTGAAAGACTTGCCAAAAGTAGTTCAGACTGCTTAATTTATTCCCCATGAGAACACAGAAAGAGCTCAGTAACATTTATTGTTCATTGCACCTATCTCATTCTCTTCTTGTCAGCAACATAAGAGAAAGAAAGGATTTATATTCCAGACCAACTAGGTAGAACGGGAAATTAATAGGTTTCAGTTGTCTGAAAATAGAATGTTTTGCAAATTCATTTAAAGATTAATGTCCTTTTCTAAAGATAATAGATATTAGTGCTCTAAGGGGTTAATATTACCCCACAAATTAAGAGTTTAATTAAGTGTTTAATGGTTTAAAACCATTCCCCCTTGTCCTATTGCTATCTACCCATGTAAAAAGTTGATGTTTATAAACTCCCTTTAAATATTGGAAATCTACGACAAGGTCTCCCCACAGCCTTCTCTTTTCCAGGCTCAGAAATTAAATTTGTTTCACTGAAAATAAAATAATGAACAATATCCATTTTGGAGAGAGCCCATTGTATTTTTCCACCATTTTTTTGTTTGTTTGTTTGTTTGTTTTAATATAGCCACTATACTGAAATAGCTGCTTTTACTCTAGCTACAGCCATACTTTCTCTAAATACAAAAAAAAAAGTAATGTTGGAACAGCAAAATCCATTGTCATCCTGTGGTCCAACATGCATCTCAGATAACAGCATTGCAATCACATCAACAGACCTTCAAAATGTCAGTGAAAGACATACAGAGATAAAATGCTGACTAATTAGCAAAATGTAGGAAGGGGTACAATTATGTGATTCTGAAAACAATTGGGAAAAACCTATTTAGAAAATGTCAAACAGAAAGAGGGAGTTATAGTAAATAAACTAGAAGGTGAGAGATTCACATTCACTTTCAGCTCAGCTACAAACATCCTGAATAACGCTGGACAACTCAAGTGGGTTGATATTTCTTAATTTGTGCATATTTGTGCATTAAATTTCAGAGTTCCAACAAAATTAATATTTCACATGTCTAACGGTCATTGCATTTTGACATCTCAGATACACATTTACAAGTCTGAATGCCTCTGCCTGAAAACAACTGTAATCTTAGTGCCTCAGCTTTCATGCTGCTTGTGTAGTAGATGCTAAAAGATCTGTTGCATTGGCTGAAAAACTGATGGATTAATGATGATAATGATAGCAATGATGACTAAAAGATGAAAACTCTAAAATGAAGTAATGTCCCAAAACATTATGTGTTATGGCAGACATCATGCTGAGGCCCTGAGAAAAGATCATTCCATTTTACACAGCATTAATGTGACCATTAGAACGATAGTTTAAATTGTTTGCAATGCAATATCTTCTGCTAAAAATATTTTAATGTGAAAAAAATATATCAATGAATAGATTATTGTTAGACGAACAGCTTTCACTTTGTCTTACTTGGATATAAAAAAAATAGATGAACACACGTGCCCATGTACAGAGATTTACATGTAGACACAAAATCAAGGCTAACCACTTATCCTGAGTTTATCTGAACGTGGTTTGTAACTTCTGCAGGACCTAGGCTGCATACTGATAGGGTGCCCTTACACTACACCCAATTCTTACACACTGAAAGAGCATGCACAACAAAAAATGACATTATTGAGGCAACACATAAACAATCTCATTTTCTCATGCCACTCTTGCCTATGCAGCAGCTCTATGGCCTCACCTGTGGGTTGTTCAGGATGTGCCTCAGCTGTGTCCAGTGACTACACAGCAAAGGTTGGGCTGTCCAGGCTTCAGGGCCATTGTGATTGTGGACCTTTCGAATACCAAAAAAGAGAAGGACAAGCATAGCAGTGGCTTTAAAAATAAATTTCAGAGTAATTTCTCATGCTAGTTCTTACTTAAAGAGCTATTTCAGGTTTTTCTGTTTCATCTTACTGCTCGTGCCTGAAGTTCAAACAACCTTTCTGACCTTAGCAAAGGTCACAAACTGAGATGTACTTCCCTATAGGAGCAACTGAACAGGTGAAAAATAATTTAATGCTAAAATTAAGTACCATTTCTTTCTTGACTGTCAGGGTATGATTTTGAAAAGAAAAAGCGTACATAAAAGATAAAAATTTTGCCTTACTGACAGACTCATGTGCAGTAGTTTCTCCTATTTCACTGTTATTTGCTATAATTACATTTATTGTGCCTGTTTTCTCCATATTAACCACTTGCCTGCTTACACAATGCTGGAGACTGTACTAACAGAATTACAAGCAGCTGCAGCCCTGCACTAAACAGGGGCTGCGCATGGAGATAGGGGTGGAGCTCAATATGATGAAAACAAATGTCATCCTTGTTAAAATCCATATATTACCTAAGGTGGTGTGAGCTAAAAAGGACCAGATTGGGGTATAGCCCAGGTATGCTCCAAAGCTAAGAGGTAGAAACTGCAGAAGAAAGAAGGATTGGAATAAATCACCAGTGCACACAAAACAAGGACAGTCCTGCCTGAACTGATGCTTTTTTTTCTTTATCTTTTCAGAGATGGGTTCATTGCAGCTGCTTCTGCTCACTGAAGTCTAGCAATCTTCTACTTGCAGGAATTGTTGCCTACTGAATTCAGTGCCAGGGATTTATGGTATCACATCACAGACATAATAAATAACAGAATTTCTACTAATTAGACCAAGGACACAACTCATCTGAGTTTTGACACAAAATTTCATAGCATGCCTGAGTTAGGGCATGGTTGATACCACACTGATAAGGAAGAGAAACCAACAGACTATCCAGAGATGGTCTGTTTTGGCAATTTCTATGTGTAAGATAACACTATAATATAGGTATCCTGCTATCTTTGATTTAGAGAAACTATGGAGACACTCCCAATTACAGTGGAGACCAAACCACCACAGCAGCATCAGCAATCACACACACTTGGACTTAACCTATCTTTGCATGACCAACCATTTGGTTTAATAGCAGAATTTCAGGTAAGCAGAACTATTCTGACCAGCTCATTCAGAAAACACTAATGAAAGCAAAATATCTCCTCTTTTTCATGAAAAGAAGTACTATGGAAAAAATTCTGTGATCTTCAAATAATTTCCCATAAGGACTGATATCTGCAGAAAGTAAATTGCTTGATTAGTTTCTGGTTTGAAGAAGCAGCCACTGGGTCATGCTGTCACTGTAGCAGAAATGCTGTGCCTGAGAGCATCAGTGTTTGTGCAAAACACAAAACTGAAGACAGCAAAGTTAGGCAAAATTCTGCTTTCACTTATATGAAGGTACTAACAGCTAAAAGTAAAAAAGAAAAAACCAACACTGACATGAGGAGATTTCAGTGCTTGCTTTCTTAGAATCCCTGAGTCATACAGAAAGTAAGATAGAACTCATGTCTTTACATCTGCCTTTCTGCACTGTGCTGCTTAGGCTCTCAAATTTGCTTCAGTAATTGCTGTTTCCTTCTCTTACCTGCATTTGCTGACTCAGCAAAATATGCACTTTGAGTCCCAGCACTTTTTGAAATCTTTCAGTCTTCTTTCTTAATAAGTCTGTCAGTTGATGCTTTGCGTTCGTCATCAAGCCAAACACTGCTTCTTCAGCCTGCAACTATTTGGAGGTGACCATTCTTGCATGCCTTTCCCTGCTTCTCCATTGTGACTTTTAATTTCTTTTTCAAATAGCTACAACTTCTGTGGTTATTTCTCAGATAACTTATTTCAGAGTGTTGCTAATGCATCTACAGCCTCCTTTTGCTTCCATTTCTGCTTTGAAAATACTGCAGTTCTGGCAGGCCGTGTATGTAATATTTTGTCTTTTCTCTAGACCAGGATTCTGTTGTCCCCATTTCCAGAGTAATCTAGGGATTCCACACTGGCTGAGCACTTCTTCACAGATAAGAGTTTTCCCTGTTCCTAGCTATGTTTAGGAGTCCAGCAGATGAAGTGAAATGCCACCCTCATTCCTTCTACCCAAATGTGTAACAATACTTTCCAAGTGTTGGAAAACATTGATTGAGATGTAAACACAGATTTATCAGAAGAGAATCTAGGTCTTTGCCAAAGTACTTAATTAGAAGACCTGATTTCCTCTGTCATTTATATACTAAATACTCACTGTGTGGCACTAAATATGATTAAATTTATGAATGAATGTCAAAAAGACAACAGGTGAGTCTGTTCTCTGATCAATGCAGGACTTTTCCCTATAGCTCAGTCTTAAAACACTCACTCACCATAAGTTTTTAAGCATCTCAGAAAGTACAAATTATATCTGTTAACTTCTGCAGAGCATCATCTTCTAGCAGCCATTGTTGATACAATACTATATTTAGTAGTTTATCAAAATTATTTTGAACTTTTTTTTCTTGCTGTTAAAATTGTCCTGATTGTCACTGAGGAGACAGTGTTCTCCTCCACTCATTTAGACAATAAATTTTTGTTTATATGTGCCAGGTTGGTTGGCATCAATCAGAGAAATGCAAAAATAATAGAAAAGACATCTGTCTTGTGAATGCAGATAAACTTGCCCGAGCTAGTAAGTAGGGGACAAGCTTGATTCAACCAGCCCCTGCTAAATCTCAGTTCCTTCATTTGACAGTGGTAGATCTTTGACAGAATAAAATTTTTATTGATAAGTTTAATTTAGTTCCTATTTCTTAGAGTACTTCATAGTAAGATTTAAAATGTATTTTCTTACATAAATCGGCTCTGCTTGACATTGACCTTTTTCTGTAATTGTTCCATAGACTTAAACTGTATCAACAAACCTCTTCACTGCTGAGCCATGCAGATGATGCTGGCTGAGATTGGCTTTGTTTGGATGTTTCAGTATTTACAACTCAGATTTTCCACTTCTTGTTCTTTTTAACATTAAACCATCATCTATGATGAAATTTAGTTTTACTTTAGCACAACTGCCTTCCAGGTACTATTTCACTCTGCTTCCTGATACCTCTTAGTGAGTACAATTTCCAAGAACAATGCACTTCCATTTGTCATTTCTATTTCTGTACAAACCACTATGTAGTTGCTCTAACTTGCCATGTATTTCTACATTAGGCATATCTGCAAATACATTTAACCCATGAAGGACAAGACAAATGAGCATGTCTAGAAACAAGAATGCAGGAACGTGCTAAACAAGTTCCTGTGTCCCCAACCAATCTTTAAAAAGCCCAGATGTTTACAAGGCACAGCATGGGCATAGTGGAAGGATACTTGAGCCATGAAATTACCCATGTGCCTCTTGTCCTATGACTAATTAAACAGAGCACACTGTTGCCTGGAGGCAACTTGTCCAATGTTTACTTGGGGAGCTCAAGATCCTGCTGCAGAACCTTAGCCCAGTTGTAGCTCATGGCCATAAGAAAACAGAGGAAATATTCACACTTACTGAATAACATTCTACACATAAACACTTACTGCCATCTGCTTTTTATGGGTCTTGCTGAATTTCACAGGAAAAAAACAATTTATGCTGGTATGAAAAGTACAAATTTTAACTTTGTGGTTTCATGTTCTATGAGAAGTACAGTAGAAAAACATTGCCACTGGCTGCAAACAACTATAAAAAAGCAATGCCATTCTAAATCAAAATTGGCAAAGTGGCTGAAACAATGTGCCCTGCAGTGGAATCCTCATGGTACATATTTGGTTGATCTCACTGAGGTGGATGCCATCACCCACAAGTCTGACCCAAGACAGAATGGAGATGGCACTAAGTGGGAAACGTATCAGCTGAAAAGCGAAAAGTGAAGCCATGCAAAGATAATGAATGCACTCAGAAAGCAAAGCTCATGGATCTGAGGTCAGAGCTTCATTTTAGTTCCAGACAAAGAAAAGTGCATGAGGAAATGGACAGCTGCAAAGAAAATAAAGATTTTTTACTTTAGGCCATGCTGGAACTCATGCTTTGCAGGAGGTCAGCACATCCATGTGAGCAATTGAAGCACTTTGCTGTTCATTGTTAGTTAAAGTCACAGACTGTCAAAGCATTTGATGCAAATGTCTGCACTTCGAAGTGCTTTACACACTAAGTTTATCTCCCAGAAAAGTACTAGTTTTACCCTATTCTGAGCTAGGTTTTGTTACTGAGTTTCAAAATACCTATTTTTTTTCCTGTCCTTTTTTTCCCCAGCCAAAACCATCTTTGGCATAGTTGAAGACCAATTGATTTGCTATCTCACAAAAAGAAGCATGTTCCACTGAAAGGTTTTTGTGGGATACAGTTTACTAATGACACTTCTAGCAAGTAACTGCCTAAACATCTTCACCACTAAAACTATTAAGAACATAAGTAAAGGCAATTCTACTCATGCTACTATGTGTAGCTAATTGCAAATAGAAAAAGGTTCTTCACACCACAACTCAGATCTCTGTTTTGGAAGTGAAAATAAAATGGGGAAAGTGTGTTAATCTCATATAGAGCAGCGCCACTCTAGCAACCCCATAGCAACCCTTTTCCTAGGTCCCATGTGGGGAAAAATGAACAGCTCAGCATGGATCTGAGAAGGAATAAGTTAGTCTCGTTAGGCTGCTGCTATATGCAGAAGCTTTTCAAAGACAACAGCTCTAAATATGCAGTTGGAACAGTCCATTACTGCTTATATGTACTTTTACTGAACATTTATGATTTATGTTGTGGAGGATGTTAACTGATGTCATGCCACTTTTGGTGTTTCAATTGAAAATTCTATTATACATTAAACTAGCCTAGAAAAGATGGTTGCTGGCTTCCCAAGAAGGATAACTATTACATAAAACCAAATAAAAGTCTGCCTTATAGTGGGAGTAGTTTCAGCCATACTGATGGCAAAGAATTAAGAACCAGAAGAGAGAGACACACAGGAACAATTGCTCAGTTGATGCCAAGTAAATCTGCACTTACCTCTGCAGAACATAAAATATTTTCTGGAAGAAGTAACAATTTCAACTTGAAATATGTGTAATTCTTGTGTTCTACACAATCCTCCACAGGATGATATAGAACAGGATGGCTTACTAATTCTTGGTTAGTTCCTTGCCTGTTAATGACTCCACACTTTTCCCACCCTCAAAAAGATTATTACAATAACTTTTACCTATATACTAACTTATTATTTATATTAGCTCAATTTCCTGTGCTGGTTCTGCACAATCATTATCTGTAGGGTAATCCGTAACAGTTCTAAACCTGCAGTGTAGCAATGGATACAGATCTGGACACTTCCATCTGT
Source organism: Meleagris gallopavo (assembly GCF_905368555.1). Lineage (NCBI taxonomy): Eukaryota > Metazoa > Chordata > Aves > Galliformes > Phasianidae > Meleagris > Meleagris gallopavo. Next base: position 36,885,946 of record NC_139408.1, on the reverse strand, counting down.
CTGCCTAACCCCCCCCCCCTCTGAATCAGAGACAAACACACTTCACTGGTCCCCCTTTATAGCTCATAATCTTTCAGCACTGGGCAAATACAACTCCCCAAATTTGCTTATAAAAAATATCCTGAGTCCTGATCCTGTGAGGACACCTAGTGAGCAATTTCATACCAAAACAAAGAAGTAACTTCCTATAGTATATGCTATGAGTGCACACTCAAACCTTTTATTGCAGACATATTATAATTACTGTTGAATTACAGCAGCTTCTACAGCCAGGCAGTAGTTGCAGAAGGTTCTATGTTTCCCTATTAATTGCACATAAAAGAAAAAGTTATGTCCTTACAGCCTAATCTAGCTCACACACTTTTGCAAACACTTATACTGTCTCCAAAACAATAAATTCACTTAGTTTTAAATATCCTACTCTTAGGACTGTTGGCTTCAGCTGGAGCAGGAGCCTTCTGGAAGGGCTCTGCAGTGGCAGATGGTGGTTGTGGCCCCACGTTCCCAAGAATATTGGCCCCAAGCTCTGCTCTCCCATGGGTGCCTCAAGCAACAGGAGTCCTCTATGCAGACACAGGAGGGAGAAGAGGTGACGTGAAGAAATAGGTCACATATGTTTCACACAGACTATACAAGATTTCATAGAATTATAGAATGATTTGGGTTGTAAGGAACTTGACAAGTTTCTGTTTATGGAGGGAAAGAAAATGCAAGTGAGACCCAGAGCTTAACAGAGTAACCCTCTGGGTTCAATCAACAACAAGGCATGGTACAAAGAAAGGCTCGCTCTCACTGTCTTGTTTGGCTTGTTTTATTTTTCTCCTGGGTAAATTGATTCTTCCACTCACTGCCGTGCTGTAATTTGCTCATAGTATTTCAGTATGATTGCAATCACTATTAGACTGAAAAAGTGAAAAAGTAAGACTGGAAAAAAAAGAAAAAAAAAACCTATCAAAGCTTGCAGAAATTCAATTAATCATTGTGATGATTGTCCTTTATCTAAAATATTTTTTCTTTATCTAAAATTTTTTATCAAAACAGAAATAAAGAAATGATTTGCAATAGATAACTTTAACTAGACAATATTCCATAATAAGTCAGGGAAGTTTTAAAGGAAGGAAATCCATATGTCAAGGAAGATCTATTATAATGTGTCTAATTATAACATCTGAAAATTTAGAAAAGGCTCTGAAGAGACCAGAGGTATGCCTTTCAATATCTAAAGGGGGGCTATAAGTAAGAAGCGGTCTCCTTAGAAGAGTCTGTTGTGATAGGAAAAGGGGAAATTGTTTCAATCTAAAAGATGGGAGATTTAGACTGAATATAAGGAAGAAATTTTTTTACAATAAAGTTAGTGAGTGCTACATAGTGAGAACAAGTTGCCCAGAGAGGTGGTGGATGTTCCATTCCTGGAGACAGTTAAGGCCAGGCTGGACCAGGCTCTGAGCAACCTGATTTAGCTGTGGATGTCCCTGTTAATTGCAGGGGATTTGGACTAGATGACCTTTAAGCGTCCCTTCCATCTCAAACGATCCCATGATTCTATGATTCTAACTTGCAAGATTTAGAAGAATATCACATTCAGCTTCCAAAGGCAAAAATTCCTCTTGTACAGAACAGCACACAAATAATATTTATTGAATTGTACATTGTACTTCCCCAGGGTTTGTTTTGTTCTCTATAAAGGTGGTGACTCTGCCCTGGAAAGATGTAAATAAAAGACAGAGGCTATGAATCAGTAATGCCCTAAACACTGTTTATGGCAGAGGTATTAAGCACTAAGACTGCCAATTTTCACCTAATTAGTGAACTAGTGGATTTCCCCAGATCCTCACTATTATGTAAGAAGCTGCCACGTAACACAACAAGGTTAACGAAAAACAGAAATTAACCTCTGGAAAAATTTTAGATACATCTCATGGCATAAGGGCATAAGCATATGGAATCCAAAAAAAAAAAAAAAAGACTGAAAATCTTGCGAAGAGCACAAGTAGATAGAAGCTGTGGTAAATTAATTAGTCCTGACTCATGCCAAGGTTTTGTATGCCTGCCCTTTTTGAGTCATCCAGACAAATTTACACTTTCAAGAATCTTCCAGTCTACTCTGTGGTAACTCTGTCTTTCCACTGAAAATCACCCTCCTATGTTAGCAGTATTGTCAGAGATCATACAAATTAATTTCATGTATTCAAAAAGTAAATTAGGTATTGTAAGAGAAATACATTTCTTAGTCTTTTGCAAAAGACATTCACAGAATAAATGTTGAAGTGTGTGTGTCTATGCAAATAAGCAAGACTTTAGAATGGGCATGGAAATTCTGAAAACACTCTTTTTTTCTTTTATATAGACATTGAATATTAAGTAGTCCTTACAGAAGTGATGGACAGAAAATATTCTCAGAAACTTCAGAAAGAAGACTCAATGCTGACCTGATTTGTGGAATTATGTTAAACATCTAGTGACAATTGCCATGTTACTTGATCAGTTATTTTGCAAGCAACCTAAAATAAGCTTATTGTTTCTGCTTTAAGTCTTTTTCTTTTCTTTTTTCTTTTTTTTTTTTTTTTTTAAATTATCTGTGAACGATTTGTAGTTCTTACTAGCACTTCGGAAATAAAAACATTTACAAAAATTGCTGCAGGGGTATCTTGGGCATGAATTTCTGTACTAGTGGTTGCGAAGAGTGAGACCACCTAGAAATGGTATTATTATATTAACTCAACGAGTGAAAAGCAAACAGTAAGAAGAATGGCAGAGACAAAGTCAATCAGTTCAAATAAATCTCCAGTACCCGACACCTGCTTATGGGAGGAAGTCAAATCCCTGGCAATCACCAAAGCACTGTTCATTCTGGCCCTTGCAAAACCAACAGCACCCAAAAGGAATCTCCCAGCCCTGATCAGTTACTCAGTACAAGAACAACACTCATAAAATTCATGTCTCCTAAATGGCTTTGAAAACCTTACCCTGGACAATTGTTATACAAAATGCATAAAATGCAAAGAGCTGCACATAAAAATGATAATGACTTATTTTATTCTACAAGAAAGGTTAAAATATGACCTCTCATGGAGCATAACATCATTCTCAACACTGTTATTTGATTAAAGGACTACTTAACATTGTCTGCGTCCAATTTAGCAGCAGTGCCAGAGCAGATCCCAGGATCTCTGTGCAGTTCAGTGCTCAGAGCTCTTGGAGTGCTGGGGAGCACAGTGTGGGAGGTCAGCATCAGGTGCTCAAGGTCAGCTGGGGGTTCTAAAACCAGGCACCTCACCTCTCAGATGGGGGCTTCCAAAGTTTCTGATTCTTCATGCTGTTCCTTTACAGTTCCTGGTCCAAGGGCTTACCAAAGCAAGTGGTAACCAGTATGTCTGGTTTTCCACATCTGGTGTTCTGCTTACATTTATTTTGCTGTTTCCCCAGGTTTCACTTCAGTTTAAAAAAAAATACAACAACAACAACAACATAAAAACCCCATGCATTTACCATTATGGTACCAAATACAATTGGGCTCCTTTTAACTTTTTTTAGTACGATCATAGAAATGCATTATTTCCATCCTATAAATCTTACTAAATTATGGCACAAGGAAAATGAGGGGCAAACACCAACCTTCAATGCAACCTACAGCATGAAATAGGCTTGGTGGTCTTTGCAATCATCATTTATGTGTATAATAATCTTAAATTTTCATTAATTTAAACGAAAATAACTTCCACTGAGGAAACAAAAGCTATACAAAAACTTTAAATTGTTCATTGCCAGGTCCTAATCAGATCTTAATATGAACTGCAGCTGAAATTAAGCATGCAAAATTCAATTAAGAAGGAAAATAACCATGCTATATTCTGGAGTATTTTTTCTAATGTTCATAAATAAAAATATTTTCATTACCATAAAAATGTAATGGGTTTATCTCAACTTAATTAGTTTGTTTTTATTCTCTTATGGATATTTCTCCCTATGAAGTGAGATTCTCACTGTTTGATTTGTTTCTGTCACTATGTCTTTTCTTGTACTCTTTCCTTCAGAAAACTAATGTAAGAATTTTTTTTGCCTCGCTACAATTTCTTATCTTTCTTAGCTTTCTTATCTTTCTTAGTTTTGTTTATGCTTGTAATTTTAGACAAAAATCTGCCTCACAAGTCCAGAGAAACAAAATATGAGGATGAAAGGGAAAAACTATGAGCTTTCTGAAACTTCACACAGGGTCTCACTTTAATTTCTTTCACCATAGCTACATTCTGCTGCAGAGAAACAGAATGCACAGAGAAAAACAGAAATGGTAAGAACAAAGAATTTTAGACATTACTAATAGATCCCAAAGCATACAAAAAAAATTCAGAAAACAGAGTCAGGAAACATAAGCCTTCTGTTACTGACTGGAAATATAGCACAAGAAAAATCTCAAGTTTGGCTTAGTCATCCTCACATTGACTGGGAGGAGAACTAGACTTTTTTTGGTTTTAGAGAGAGTAAAATGAATCTGAAATCTTTATATGGTTCAGAGAGGAAGTTTAAGTCCCCTTTGGAACTAATACTCCAGACTAAATTTCATTTTTGGTAGACTAAGATTTTCTTTTGGGCTAATTAAAAATGTTACTAACTCATTTATATTCCTTTCAACCTTATTAGTAAAGCAAATACAGCTTTTCAAAAAAGAAAAGCATTGTTTTGAAGCAAAAGTCAAAGCACTTGTTCTGTAAACGTCAAAATAGAAAGTCAATGGGATATTTTATTTCAACGGGCTTCCATCTAAACAAGAATACTGAGACAGGGACATGCTTTCAAAGAATGTCTGAGTTGTGATAAAAAAACCTTCTGTCAAAAAACACTAGTCTTTCAACAAATGTTAAAGTAGCATCACTGATTTTCAGATTTATGTGGGCACCTAAACATGCAGATAGTTCTTAACTGGAATATTTTAGAGTGCCAGAATATATATATATCACTTTTGAAAATGAGAAATGACCTTCTGACAGATTTGGGTATTTTTGAAAAAATGATTTAAATCTAATTTTATTATCACATTTTGAATTACCCTTGTTTCCTTCTCTCTCAGAGAATATACAGAAAATAGTCATTTTAAGCTCAACTGTTTAATTTTGTAATTATGTTTTGCTTAAAGAGAAAATGTTTTGGGAAATCCTGGCCACTGCGCTCCAGAACAGACGGCAGGAAAGCTCCACCATTCATGTTGGACTGTGTTTTGTAATTTCCTGCTCGACAACACAAAGTCACATCAGTCGCAGGACTAATGGATCATTAGGGAATGATTAGGATATCAGCACAGTTGGCTCTGCTCTACTGTTGGCTTTCTCGTGTGTTCTAAACAAGTAATCCATCTGTTGTTATTTTCCAGAAGTTAAAGGAGAAACTAATAACCAGAACTTGAGAGCTATGGTAGCCACGTGCCCTCCAACTGGACTGAGCTGGCAGCTCTGAAAGTCATCCTTATTCATGGCAACTGATGGAAGATACTGCCAGCATTTCTAGAACACTGAGCTCTGTTCATCTATCCAAGTCCAGCTCTCATTTCTGCAGTGTTTGAGATTACCTCAGTACTTTTGAATGCTGTAAGAGGATGCTACCTTACACAAAGCCTTTGCTATAGCATAATGAATATCAGAGAAATCAGCGCAGAACAGCAAAACAGAGGAAAGAAAGAAGATACATGTGCATCCATTACAACCAAGATGCCTCCATTACAACCTCAGCAGCCTCCTGCAACTGAACAGGCACAATTATTTCACTGACCTGTATATTTCACAATACATACATACTGTTCACAAAAAATTGTCTTCCTTTTCATTCTGCTGGTCTGTCCAGCCTCACAGTATGGGCAGTCTTTTTCCAGATAGTCACATTAATGCACTTACTAAAACGGACATCAGCCTTTGTAACCCAGCATTTCTGCACAGAGCCTGCACAATTTTATCAGAGGAATGTTACCACCTTATGACACTCCACTTGGGTTCTTTCCTTGGCATTCACTTTCTGAAGACAAGAGGCATACTGTCTCCAGAAATAGGAATAAGTCCTCTCTGCATCTCTTCTATTTGGGGCAGAATCTTTGAATTGCTACACCTTGCTGTGCCATGCCAGAAGGAATTCTGTTTACTGAATTTATGAATTAAGAGCACTTCTGCAAATGGGCCTGCAGTGGACAGCTGTTCTTCCAGAATGCACTGTTAAATATTTCATGGAGAAGGACTGCTAAAGAAGTGCTAAGGACTGCACTTCCATTGTGAATGCACTTCCACCATTACGGCTCAATACTGCAGACACTCACACTCTTAAAGCCCATGTAATAATATAGCAAGGAGAGCGAAAAACAGTTTGCCAGAAATTGTGAGTTATAACTTGGGTGTTAAAAGCTGGCTGTAACCACTAGAAGCCTTCAAGTGCCATGGGGATGTCTGCGAGGCTGCACAGTTCCATCTCTGACTGGCTGCAACCACTTCCTTATCTTAGTACACCAGCTAAACCAGGATCTGCAGACCATTTAAGCCTTAGAAGATAGTACCAGCTGTCCTCTACATCTGCAGCCAAGGGTAGCTTCTCCTTATCAGAAATAGGTCTGCTAGGTTGCTTTTGCACAGACCCAGTCCTTTTGTACAAAACACTGCAAAGCCAGAACCCCATCCTGTGACTGAGAGCAACAGCTGAAGAAGGGTTTATTGCATAAATACTGCGCAGTCATATTCACATTGCTTGGGATGATTACCATGGGATTTATATCTCCAAAAAGCCAATTCTCTATCTTCTACACTCTTCTATACTCTCATCCTGCTTACTGTTGTTTTGTCGTTGCTTTTTAAATGCACATACCAAATGTTTCACGTGTATGTTTTAACACCTGAAAATTGGCAGTGTCCCCTGATACAGAAATAACATTCTATTACTTAATGAGATTAAGTAAGGCAGCAAGTTTACAGCATTGTTAGAAAATAAAATGTACTTTCTCCCCATGAGCTCATGAAAACAACCAGGAGGGAAGGCTGGCATATTAGATAATGCTACTATTCGGAAAAAAAGGCTAATTGCTCTTGAGCTAATTAGCTCCCTATTGATATTACCTTAGCACATTGGTTCTACTTGATACTCAGCATAGTATCTAAAGAGCTAATCTTCAATGATGCAGGTTTTCTTTCTTCACGGCTTCTGAATAACACTAATCAGATTTAAAATACTATTTGGAGGGCCTGAAAATAGGTGAAAATTACTTACCTAGAGACAACTGGTTATTTAAAGACACACATAAGCATTTCTCATTAAAACCCAGCTTACAGCTGCTAACTGTATGGGTAGGCTTTCTCAGATTCATCAACATGTTAACTAGGGCCAAGCAAAAGCCTTACTAAACACGCAAATAAGATACTATTCCCACTTTTTAAGCAAGTGAAAATGTGACTTAGTTTAATTTTTTGAGTTGTCCTGATAGTGACTGGCTGTGAAGACTATGTAGACTCCCTCCAGTGTAATTAATATTCCACACTGGCTGTCATAGTTTTATGAAATAAGGCATTGGAGGAATACATTACAGATTTCATTTTGCAAACAATAAATTAGAATTTATCTCACAATGAACAAGCACATCAGAAAGGTCAATGCTATAATCACAAAGCTTAGAAGAATTTGTGTGAAAGGACTCTGATATGAAGTCTAGGAAAATGCAGCCACGTGACCTACATCATCAGCTTACTACATGGATTTTCAAAATAAGTAACATCACCATGAAAAATAATTTTCTAAAAGCTTTATCACTCATTGTATGACTGTCGTATTCAGTTAGTGCTCTCCCAAAGGCAGTTTCATTGCCTGTTGTGCACAAAGAGATACTGATCTATTGCAGATTTGCACAAGTTTTAGTTTTAGGTTGTCTTCCACAATGTTAGCACAAACTAAGATTTTCACAGTGCTTTTTAATCAGTTAATAAACTTTCATTTCCTGATCACTTCTCCAACACAGCCTTCAGCTGGTCTCTTAAAGACAGGGCTCTTCTCTCTACTTGCAGACCAGCTATGCATTCTAATTAACTGCATGCTGCCAAAGACAAGCTTAGTCATAGCATTGTGGTTAAGGATTCCTCTAGTTAACCACGTTCTCAATTTCAAGGATGACCATCTCAACATGGAAAAAGGTACATACTTGCTACATCTTAGGGTACACATATAAACACTTACTAGCTCTTCCTTGACTGAAAACGTTAGGATAGATGATCACTGGAAGAGGATCTGTGACTAGGCGTATGGATGAAGGATACACAGAATAGCTCCAACATTCATTGCCACCTGGTATTTTTGAGGAAAAGGGATCTCTAAGAGTAGCAGAACCCCACTTTGCTATGTCCAAGCTTTTCATCAGTTTTACCAGACTTCTCTTTTTAGCAAGACTAGAGTTAAATCCAGCACATTGTGACATCCTTTACACTACAGCAGGCTGCCTGGGGAAGCTACTCTCATATGGCATATGCATTTCCAGTTAATTTTTTGCACTGCAGACTTTGCACATTATCTCCCCACGTGAACAAAGTCAGTAAACAATACGCTTAAGAGACTGCAAAATGAAGTTGCACACACTACTTGATAAAACTATTTTGTACAATATAAACTTGCTTATACACTATAAATTTACATTTTAGGAGTTGTAAATAAGCTGTTTGCCACACTGCTGTTAAACCTGTCTGTTGCATTGTTGTTTTTGTTTGCTAGTTGATTTGGTTGGACTTGATTTTTGTTTTTCTTTCAGGAAGAAAGCACTTCATTTTCACTTTCTACAAATGAAACATTGTGCCCATTTTGACAATGGAAAAAAAAAAAAAGAGAGAGAGAGAGACTCACAAAGGTCACTTTTCCCTTTGCAAGAAAACTAAATTATAGACATACAGCAAATAAGAAATGGCATACAATCCAAAGCAACCTGCTGTAAAATATAGCAGCTGGGAGCAGTTAAAAGCTTCCACGCTGTTTCCCTTTCTTTTCTGAATGCCTCATTTTGAAGAAATGTACCTCAAAATTGGAGAGAGAAAAAACAGCACACAAATGGAGCTGTTATTCAAGAGTTGTGCCGTTTATTACTTGCATTACTCTATATGTCTGCATTCAAGCATGCACACACGTAAATATATATTTACACTCTAAATATTATATTATTATAATACATAACTAATGCAGAACATTAACATTGTATATTACTTAAAATCTTGCGAGGTAGTTATTTTATTGAAAAATAATTGTATATAGCATACCAAAAAGGAAGTAAGAGAAGAATACTGTCAGTTAAGCAGTAGACCCTAGTACACACCAATCAGTTATACAGTAATCCCTCCTCAGAACAAGGAGCAGCAGATGCCAGTATAACTGATCTGTCCTCCTTCTCCCTTTCCCAGCAAAGTTCACCCACTTGAGATTACAGGCTGCCATCTGCTGGTGCTCTTACATAAATTCTTCTTTTGAAAAAAGCTTAAGACACTGTCTTTTTTGCACTGTTTCTTTCAGAGCACATAGGATCATAGAAAGGCTTAGGTTGAAAGCGACCCTGAAGCCCACCCAGTCCCAACCCGTGTCATGTGCAGGGCTGCCCCTCACCAGCTCAGGCTGCCCAGGGCCCCATCCAGCCTGGCCTTCATCACCTCCAGGGATGGTGCACCACAGCTTCTGGGCACCTGGGCCAGGGTCTCAGCACTCTGAGTAAAAAATTTTCTCCTAACATCTAACCTTAAGCCATTTCCCCTTCTCCTATCACTATTAGACCGTGTAAAAAACACCACAATTTCCCCAAATATCATTTCCCATTTTATTTCAAAAAGTATCACTTTCCTTTACTTTTCAATGGAGATAATGAACGATCCACTTGATGACCATTATCAAATGTATCCCATTAACAAAAAAGAGAGATAGAATGGATTCTTCTGCTCTTCTTTTTTGATTAAAAAAAAAAACAACTGAACAATGTTTTTTTCTAACACAACAATCAAATAATTATCAAAGCAAGTCAAGTTTCCTTGAAATAGTATTTCTTATTTGAAATAATTATCAGTGTCTAAATTAGATAAATAACTTGTATATAAAATGGTCATTCTGGATATGGGAAGACACGAATGGGAAAACTGATATTACAGCTAAACTAGTTTAGCAAAGTAGAGCTCTGTTGGATCACAGGTAGTGCAGTCCTTAACAGTAAAGCATAACACATACAAATGCAATACGAAAGCAAGAGAGATGTTCCATTCCTTATGTATTTTGCTCTTCATTACTTAAACCTGATCTAGCAGTGTAAATCCCTGTTCATGGCAGGGAGATGGAAAAGATGGCTTTTATGTGTCCCTTCCAAGTAAGGATTCTATGGTTAAATGGATTTGTTTTGGGCAAAATAAGAAATACAGAAAAAAATTAAGCTACACTGAAAATATTGTAAACACAGGAAGAGCTATTACCACTATACAACAACAGACAAGAGCTTTTTTTAAAATGAGTTAGGAAAGCAAATTTGCTTTGGTAGTACCAAGTATTAAAATTCACTGGATCTATTATTAGCAGTGGAAGAAATCTCAGACTTTAGTAACTGTCCCACTTTGAACTGGGACAAGTCTAGGCTGCAGCAATTCTATCATAGTGCCTTCCAACATAGAAGTTCAAGTGTTACTGTTCAGCCTGCAAAATACAATTGTAATTTAGTGGAACAGTGGTCTTTAGAATCACTATTATCCTTATTAGCAACTTTATTTTAAATGACAAGGAAGTACTATTACATAAAACACTTCCACTGACTTTTAGAAAGGTTTAGAAAATATTTTTTATGTTACAAAGAAAATTTAGAAGAACTATTTGAAGAGATAGTAATATATTTTTCAAAGAAAAATAGTAATATATTTTTCTTGTTATATTGTGCAAATATATTCTTCATCCGCAGCATCTTTCACAAGCATCTAGCATGCTCCCTGAGTTGGGAATGAGTGTGATGCTAAATTATGAAATCAGAAATACAGTGGGTCACCACTGAGCACTGTGCAACAGATGAAAAACTCTGGAAAAACAAACAAACAAAAAAAAAAAAAAACCTCCATGCAGCCAACCACAGAATTACACAATTTACTTTTTAAGTATTGGAAATACCATCCAGAATATAAAATTAGAACAAGAGAAGAGAGAAAACAACAGCCCATGTCATTTAAGTTATTCTGTTAATAGTGAGTCATAACTGATTGTCCTTGGTTTCGTGTTTTAAATGTGAAGATAAAAATCTTATAAATGTCCATTTATGTTTGACATTCAAGAGGGGTTAAGCTAAAGAAAATCGGCACTGAATGCTGCAAGAAAAGGATTTAAGGGAAAAGTTTGACCTCTTCATTCTGATTTAACTTTGATGATGTTCTATACATGATGAGGGCATTGCTATCTCACAACCCATCAGCAGGTAATTCATAAGGAGATCAAAGAAAGGCAAATGCCATAGAATCATGCATAATTTAACGATTTCATCAATAAACAATTCTTTAGATAATAAAGAAAATCGAGAGAAATGTGAAGAAGGAAAACGGGAAAAAAGACCCCATTTTTGCATCACAATGAAACCACTTTGCAAGAAAACTTTGGATTTGTGCACATGCAGGAAATCAGGTAAATAGTTTCCCAGTTTGCATCAACAACCATGATAAACATGCACTTAAATGTAGATGCATGTAAATGTATACACTGTAAATTATACTTGATCTATTTGTGTAGGTTGCAATACCCCATGTTATAATACCAAACAGAAATATTAATGTATCATCATAGAATATCCCTACCTGTTTTAATTTAGCTTATAAACATCTGTTTTTAAACAAAGACTAATCACAAATAAAGAAAAATTAAATATAGAATACTTGGGGATTCTTTTTTTCTTCTATGCATTTTAATTTTGCTTCATCTATTCCGGTCAACCATAACATAACAGATCTTACAAAGTACAAAGTCTCATCACTGTAGGTATTAAGCAGCAAGATAAGAGGGCAATCAAGGAGAGCAGGGATAGAGTCAAATGCTTTTCTGAATTAAGACATTAGTTGTGATACTCAATTTCCAGTACTTTTTTTTTTTTTCAATCCTAAACATCATAAGTATGACAAGCATAGAAATGTTATAATGTAATGTGATATTACAAATGCAAAATTTAGCTGCCAGAACAAAGCTAAACTTCTTGTCTATTATATTGGCTACACAATCACCACATAGGCATGAAGAACAGGGAGTACACAAAAACAGCATAAAGCATAGTGTTAAGTACTCAGAAAATAAAATGTGATTTTTTTAATGACGAATCAATGACAGCATTTTTTACTTTCATTTCAACAACACAACTTAACAAAAATCACTTTTGGAGTGCAAAAAAAAAAAAAAAGTCAATTCTTTACTTTTCTAAGGCAAAGACAACTATTTAGCTCCATCCTTTCGCTGTCTTCTCCATAATATGCCAAAACTGGGGAGTTTAATTTAGTATGTGAGTAGAACCTGACAGTTTTTTTTTTTTTTAATGTTGATCATATTGATTCATACTGATATCTTCATATTTAGATATTATAGAACTATAAATTTAGAATAAAACCCATAGTGTATTACTCTGGCTTTTTATATTCGTCTTCAAAGCTGATACATTGTAACACATTTACACAGAAGAACGTGACTTCAAGATTTGCTCTCAGGATGAATTACACTTTCCTCTCAAATTCAAGTTCTTGGAGTAGTTCTCATGCACCACAACAGCTTATGTTGCACACTGGCCACTGCCTGTGGCAGGGAACAGGGAATATTATGAAGAGGTGTAGAAGGACAATAAGGTAAAAAGTGAGACCTAGTTAGCAGTTACCAGCATTTGATAGCCATCAACCTTAAAACTATTACTTCTTAGATGGTCCAGGCAACATATAACCACCATCACTGTAAGCATTTATACCGGTTGGTAGCATATATCTCTCATCCTTCTGTCACCAGAATTTCAAGCTTTTTGTTTATAATTACTACTACTTTCATTTACCAAACAATTCAATGTTTTTTCAACCACTAAGAAATAAAGAACAATTTATAACTCATAACAATTAAAATATGGTATTCTGTTTTCATAACTCTGGCTAGTTCAGAGCTGAAACAAAGTAGTTATATTAGTTAGGAAAATACAATGTGTATAAAATATATTAAGATAAAGATATTTCTTGCACATAGGACTTTTTAATTAAAGTGTGAGAGATGTGTAAATAGAACCAGTATCTTTTCACATGTCATCAGTCTGTTCTTGTATGCTGATTGCTTTCTTGTAGTCTTCTACAGCTTCTCTACTGAAACCCAATTTAGCACGAATATCAGCTCTAAGTCTGTACATCATGGCATCATTAGGCTGAATTGACAATGCTGTAAAAATCAGAAATAGAATGTTAGGTAAAGAAAATCACAGAATTGCAGGGGTTGGAAGGGACCTCAGAGATCGTTGAGTCCAACCCCCTGCTAATGCAGGCAAAAAAGCATTGTCAAAAAGTTTGTCTGTGTTCTGATTCTTCTCCAAGCATGTTTTCATAAGAGAAAACATTACTTGTACCAATGTTTCATGAAAAGGTAGGCAACTTTGTCACAACACTTATTTCTTAGATTTTATTTTCTTTTTGATACAATTTATACATCTCACCTTCAACACTGCCCCAACAGCAGAAACTATGCTGTCCTTTGTAAAATGAGCAAAATCTAAGAGGAAACACTCTCACCATCCACATTTTACAACATAGCAAGGAACCCAATATCCTACTCAGTTTCTTTTTTATATAAGAAATACTTTGGAAATTGATGGGAAGTTTCATCTGCTGTTTTAAAATTCTGCTTTAGAGAGAAAATTAGTAGTCTAGTCAATTTTCATTATCAAAACACTATGGAATAGTCATTAAAGCCAAGATGTAATAATTATTAGTCACAAAAACCAAGATAATTTTGATAAATCTTGCTGTAAAAATAGCTAATTTTTCAAAAAGAAAATCTACAGCTTGGAATTATTCTTTCTGGAAAGTTCACTATTTGTGCAAACAAATGTTGTCAAATTAAAGTCTATTACTAAATTTTGTTCCATAAAATTAATACAAACTAAATATAGCTTTAGTTTCATGGAAGAAGTGGCCTGTGTGTCCAGAGTTGCTGGATCTCTGGTTAGTACCAAGGATAGCAGTAGCAAGGGTGTAATATGGTTCAGCTGTTCTGAACCTAAGCAAAACGTTTCTATTTTACAAAGATCAACATAAAAATCATAGAATGATTTGAGTTCCAGTGTCTCACCACCTTCACATAAAGAACTTCTTCCTAATATCTAGTCTAAATCTACCCTCTTCCAGTTTAAAACTATTTCCCCTTGTCCTGTCACGACATGACCTTATAAGAAGTCCCTCCTCAGCTTTCCTGTAAGCCCCCTTCAGGTACTGCAAGGCCGCCATAAAGGTCCCCTGGGAGCCGTCTCTTCTCCAGTCTGAACCTCTCTCCAAGGGGAGGTCCTCCAGCCCTCTGATCATTTTCATGGCTTTCTTCTGGATCTGCTTCAACATCTCTATGTCCTCCTTCTGTTGGGGCCCCCAGAACTGAACTAAGGTGGGGTCTCACAAGTGCAGAGTAGAGGGGCAGAATCACCTCCCTCAACCTGCTGGTCACGCTTCTCTCGATGCAACCCAGGGTACAGTTGGCCTTCGGGGCTGCAAGCGCACATTGCCGTTTTACATTGAATCTTTCATCAACCAGCACCTCCCAGATATCCTTCTTCTCAGGGCTGTTCTCAAGCCATTCTCCACCTAACCTGTATCTGTGCTTGAAATTGCCCCAACCCAAGTGCTGGATCTTGATAAAAACTTGATTCAGTTCCTCTTCTCTACAAACCATGCTATTCTCCCACAAAATCTTATGGAAGACTAATACCATTTCAAAACTTGTTCCAGGATAAGCATACACTAAATTTCTTGCCAATACATGAAATAAGCTACATGAAACCCTTGTTCATGTCACCTAGATTCCTCATCACATACAAAAATTTTGGCATGTACAGTATTTTCCTGCACTTCTTTCAGCAATTTTGTTTAGAACAGGGTTCCGAACAGATTCAGCTGCTATGACACAATATGAAACAGCTTTTCCTTCTAATCTACATAATTCTTTCAGTTATAAGATTGGAAGAAAGTCTGAAATTAATCAATCTTCCTCTTTCTAGTCACATCACAATATCTGATCAAAGTAGATCGAAAGTATTAGCAAAAATACATACACAGTTGCTGAGTTATGAAATAAAACCAAGTTGCCTAACATAATGTTTAGTATGCTACTATACAGTAGGTAAAAAGATTACCTGTTGAAATGTCTTTCTCAGCTAGTTCATACTGCTTTAATGCATTATAGAAATTTGCCCTGTTAAAATACACTGCTGCAGAGAATGGACAGAGGCAAACTGCCTTCTCAAAGTCTTCTTTTGCCTCTTCAAAATTTTTTAATATTGTATTTGTAACAGCACGATTCATGATAGCAGATTCATTTCTTGGTTCAAGCTTTAGTACCTCTGAGTAATAGCAATAAGCCTATAAAAAACATGAATTGGAGATAAAATAGACTGAATAAACATTCTTCAAATTTTAACATTCTGTTTAGCATTATTTGCACATAGAAGAGAGGCACACACAGCATCCACATGGCCAGAACAGCTGGCCCTAACTGATCAAAGTGATATTCCACACCATGGTTGGCATGATGGTGATGAGTTGACTAGATGCTCTTAGTGGTCTTTTCCAACCTTAATGATTCTATACAACATTGAGCTCGTCAAAATCTGGGAGCAAGAATTAGGGAGGAGATAAATTTAAACTGATGGTGTCTGTCTTGTCAATGTACAATGAAGCCCTGTTTTCCTGAAAACGGTTAAATATATGCATGCTAATGGGAAGAAGTGAATGAATTCCTTGTTTTGCTTTGCTTGTACACACAGCCTTTGGTTTACATATTAAACTGTCTTTATCTCAACTCACTAGTTTTCTCACTTTAACCCTTTCAGTTCTCTTCCCCATCACACTGGTAGGGACAGAGTGAATGGCTACATGGAGCTTAGCTGCCTATCAGAGTTAACCCACAACATCCAACATGGGGTCAATAGCCACCTAGACAGAGTTCTGAAAAAGGAACAGCTGGCTTCACTAAATTGTAAGTATAGCACAGAAGAAATGAACCACACACTAGAGACAGTTTGGATTAACATACAAAGTTTATAGTCCAATTCCTTGTTTCTCCATAAAGAAACAGCTTCTGGGAGACAGAGTAAGGAATCACAGAAATATAGGAAAGATTAAAAACAACTCTTCCAAGATCAGTCTTGGTGAATGATTCTAGATGCAGATAAAAAGAGAGTACAAGATCACAGGAGAAGCCACATGCAGGACACTGGCCTTGTAGTCTTAAGGAATTTATGATCCAAGTCTGACTAATTCTGTTGACTGAGCAACAGGGTTTCTAACTCAGAGAAACAAACAGGAACATTAAATTGCTTTCTGACATCATTGATTTCTTGTGCTGTATGAAGTACAATCTCAACTTCAAACTATATGCCAAATCTGTGCTATACATGATGAATTTCTCAACATGTGAATTACAAGCTGAAGTGTTTACAGATGCAGTTCTAGTAGGGGATTAATTCAAGTTGATCAGAAGTGCTGAAGCATCTTTACTGGTTCTGCATTCCTACAGCTGCTGGACTATAATGTTCTAATCAAAAGCCTGATTTTGCCCATGAAATGTGATAAGCAGCATGACAGGAAGCCAGAAGGAAAAAAAAAAAAAAAAAAATATCAGTGTAAGGACCCTCCTCACAGAGAGAAAAATAAATGGTTCTTGCCTTCAAGTTTTGAATACTCTCAAGAGGAATTTAAATATTTCCTCTGTATTTGGAAGATGCATACTGTATTTTAGCAGAATTAGGTGATTTAAACTTCTTAAGTTACTGTAGTAACAGATGTAAAGTCCAACTTCTTGACCAAAGCTCATCAGCAGAAGATTCTCTTTACTTTCCTCCTAATGGTGTTATGGTGAATCTGGGCAAATTATTTAACACACAGCAATTAGGCTTGAGGGAGGTTACTTAACATCAGTGAGATTTTGGTACCATGCTCCATTACAAATTTTTGTGATGAGTATCTTAACTGTCATGAATCTCAATTCGTATCAATGCTGCAATAAATAGTAGTAGGGCAATTACTTATTACTAATTACTGTAATTAATCTCCTGTTAGAGGATCATAAAAAAAAAAATGTAAAAAAGTTTCAACTTCAGCATACTAGAAGACATTAATAAATACTGTAGGTACAAAGATAAGTCAAATAAAAAAAAGTTGTTTTTTTTTTTTAAAAAAAAAGATAGCATAGAGACAGTATAAAATTTCTGAAGACTTACCTGTGAAAACTGATGATTATGGAAGTAGATATTTGCTGCACTGAAATAAGCTAATGCATAGGTGGGGTCAACAGAAATTGCTTGTTGATAGTCCTTCATGGCACAGGATAAATACCCCATTAACTGATTGATGACACCCCGATTTGTTAGCAGTGGAGCAGTAGTAGTGAGCTAGGATGAGATAGTAGAGGCATCCTTATTCAGGGAAAATTTACACTTATGTAGTAATTCACTGTTTTTCAAAAATGCATTTATTTAAAGTAGAATAACACTTTCTAATCCAAATCATCAATTGTTCATGTACAGTATTGGCTAGCTTCATAGAAACAGGTTAATCTTAGTAAAACCACTTTAACCTAATACCTACCTTTAATGCAGCATTTATGTCTTGAAGTGCAGAAAAAATTTCTCCCATTTGGAGAGAGATCGAAGCTCGTCCTTCATATGCAGCATCACATTTTGAATCAATAGCAATGACAACTGTTAACTGGTTCCAAGCACTCTGAAGTTTTCCAAGGGTCTAAAATGAATTGCAATATGCCCACAATAAGAAATCTACAAAATATCAAAAATCCTACTAATGGTCCAACTTAAAAAAAAAAAAAAAAAAAACAAACAAACAAAAAAAAAAACACTAAGTAAAATATGGAAGCACACTTATATTTACTAATGCAGGTACCTAAATTATAAAATAAAAAAATTACAAGGTTTTATTAATTATGCAGTGCTCATTGGCTTTATAGCTATGCAATCAGCCATACATGTTTTACCTGCAAGTATTTTCCCTTTTTTATCATAGATTAACCGATTATTTGAGGTTGGAAGGCTATTCTAACTCCTTGCTGAAAACAGGGTCATCTAGAGCAGGTCACTCAGCATCATGTCCAGCTGTGTTTTGAACAACTCTAAGGATGGAGATTTCACAGCTTGTGTGTAATTACTCTCAGCGTTTGGTCATCCTCCCAGTGAAAATAATAATGATAATGTCACTTTTCAATTGAATTTACTCTATTTTAGTTACTGCCCTTTTATTCCTGCCCTATCACTAGGCACCATTAAGAAAACCTGGCTCCTCTTTCCTCTGTGCTCCTCCATTATGTATTTATATACATTGATTAAAAAAAAAAAAAACCCTTATACTTTCAGATCTGCCTTTCCCTGTGGCAATAATATGGACTAATTATGTAAAGGCGGAAAGCTAAATATCTAGTTCCCCACATCAAAATACTCACACACATGTATGTTTAAGTCCTAAAGGTATGATCAGGCTGAAGAAAAGGCACTTAGTGAGATTTTTAGGACTCTTGAAATTAAGCACCTGCCATTACGTGAATTTTCTGGGTTTCCTCCTGCCTCTGAGAGATCTAATTTCTAACTATGTGGCCTCTCCAAGTTTTTTCTCACACAATATTTCGGAGAGCACTGCGAAAGCATTAGTTACATGTCAACTGTACTAGTAAATCTGTAAGGTAAAGCAAATTTTTGACACTTGTGTTAAAAGATCTGACCCAAGCCAGTGACAGTCCCTCAGCTACATTGGTAGAAATAACTCCCAGCAAGATTCATGACAGTTCAAGACATTTCCACAAGATAAGTGGATATAATAAATCAGAGTACGTAAATCATAAGAATTAGAGGAAGGAAAACTGCAGAGTCATATTTTATATCCCTTTGCTAATATAGAATTACATTTTCTATGTAGTTAAGTATCTTTCAGTGATCACAAGCTCTTTTCCAAGGGATATTAGTAGATTTGCTAGCACTATTATAGATAATTGAAATAGATAAGATTGTTTTACACTGATTTCCTTTTTTTGCCACTTCTTAAATCTCTAAACAACTCATACACACAAAATATACAAGTTCTTAATGTTCATTTATTAGATAATCAAATATGCAAGTCAAAGGTAAGGTTACTTGCTATTTCATTAGGAACAGATGTACAAGATGACTGGGTACAAGTATGGGGAAAAGAGTGGTCTATCCATTGATTTAAAAAGAAAACACACTACAATCTGTCTTAAGTACACAGATTGTTCTATATTTTGCTGGACAGGATTGCCAGTCTGGTGCCTGGCAACTCTGCCCATGGCAGGAGGTTGGAACTAGATGATATTTAAGGTCCTCTTCAACATAAGCCATTCTATGATTCTATAAAAATACACACATAATATTAATTTATTATGTTAGATTATACATCATATTGACAACGAATTTTGGTGAGTTACCTGCAAGTTGTATCCTAAGCAAATTCTGGCTTTCATGCACATTGGATTCAGGTGAATTGCTTTCAAGAAATCTTTCTGTGCCTGTTTAAGATCAGCCTCATGTCCTTTTTTCATGTATGAATTTCCTCGTCCAATATAGGCTTCCACAGAAACGGGTTCTAGTCTGAGAACCTGATTAAATGACCTCACAGCATCTTCAAACTCATTAAGTCTAAAAAAAGATTAATATTAACTCTGTTTAATGCTTAGAAAATTTATGAACAAGACTGCCATAATGCCTTCAAAAAGTAGTTCAGCTCTGACTGAAGGGAGTACTCTGTTTCTTAACTTTGCTTTCTATATGTGCACCTTTATGGTTATTATAAACAGAAGATAGTCAAACATCAGTTTAAATCCCTTGACCTGAAGAAAAACGCAGCAAAACTCATTCAACATTCAGCTGGACAAAATTTCATCTTTTCATTGTTTGTACTGAGCAGAGTCTAATACAGACTTCATCTGAGTCATTCATACTATCCAAATCTCATGACCAAACATACTTTTGGTATTCTGCTCAGGCAAAGCTTTTTCAGTCATAAATCATCTACATCTGATATAATATTATCTGGCTTTCCTCATATAGATTCTTAAAACTATCCAAACTACATTAAAATGGCAGGGCAAAAAAGGGCCAATATTCAGGCTATTGACAACAGCCAATTCTAGTTTTAGGAGTAGCCCAAATGTAGAATTCCATCCTTAAATAACATTTGATGTATTTGGGGAGTATTCCAAGTAGAAATAGAATTCCAGAAATACCTGACACGTTAATGAGTGCTAGTAGGTGTCTTTACATATAAAGCAAAAATTTCAACATGTCAAAATAAATAACCATTTCACTGAGACAAAACTGAAAGATGTTTTCTGATTATAAGCTTCCTGTTTTGAATGTACCTGAAGAACAGCCTGACAAAAAATGGAAAGACTATAGACAAAGATAACAAACAAGGGGATATAGACCAAATGTTGTGGATTTTCTTCCAAGTAGAACAACTATTGCAAAAACTTTTGCTTCATCTCAACCCTGCTTGATAGGATCCCAAATGCATCTTAACAGTTTATAATAGATGAGTTGCCAGTGAATCTTTTTGGTAGTTATATATAAACACAAACAAAAAAAAAAATCAGCACTGTGTTAATTCAGCATCATTCAGACACTGAAAGATGGAGCCAGCAGTGCTTTAACTACAAGCACGCACAGTAACACAAGAAGTTTTAATGCTACAATCCTGAACATGTCCACTTCCAGACTATCTCAGAAGAAAAAAGGTTATACAGTGATAGATGACAGAACACCCTTAGGGAAAAAAAATTGACTAATAGGCAGAGAATCATTGAAATTCCTTTTTCATCCTAGGTGATATTTGTGTGAAATGGGAATGACTGACTCCATGTGTCACTACGATAAGCAGTCCTCTCTACCACTTTTCCTTCTCTCCATTCTCAGTGCCCTCAATATGAAAAAAGTTCATGGAAAAGTAAATTCTAGGAATTATTTCATTTTTCTACTCTGCACCAAAGTTGCATATCTTACCGATAATGACAGGTTCCAATAGCTTGGAAGATCTGGCTATCACCTGGACTAAGCAGCACTGCTTCTTTCAAGTCCTGAAATGAACAGATCCAAAATGAGAATTTACATCATTTCACTTCAACTAGAACTGTGGTCTCACCTGAACAGTTCTACACCTCCACAGGAAAAGGGAGATAACTTCTGATGTTGGTGCATATCAGAAGTACTGCATAAATTAACTGTTTTCATATTTTATGACCCGTGAAACCTCTGAAGTTACGTGATACCACAGTATTTCTCACGTAACTGGAAGTACTACCTCCAGGGGGAGGGAAAAAAAAGCTTCCCGGAGGGATATTGTTTTTAATAGAAATGATAGCTATTCTTAAATACATATATATTGAAAGTATGTTTTGCTACGTGCAATTTCAACAGAACTCTTTTAGTAAGGAAATTATTTAATTACTACTGTTTCAAGTTACGGTAAATCAAATTCATATTTGTATTAGAACTCTACTCACAACATTCTAGTGAAGGACATCCTATAAATTATTATAAATCACTGTTCCAGGGCTTTTAACTTTTCCTTTTTACTAACACTCAGAGCATTGTCAAAATGCTTGTGGTTTTCATAGACTCATAGAATCATTAACACTGGAAAAGCCGTCTAAAATCTAGTATTGTCATCCCCCTACCACCCATGTAGCCCACTAAAACAGTTTCCTTAGTACTCACCACTTAGTGAGTTCAATTGTGCAATTGAACTATAATGTACTCAATTGTAAAAACTGTACAGGTGATTCAAAAATCAAATACACTCATTTTTGTTATAAGGAAGCACTTCACGACTTTTTACAGGAAAGAAATCAGTAGGCAGTAGGAGTGGTTTAGCTGATGTATCCACTAATCTACTTGTGCAAATTTAAAAATGTGGAAGACTTCAGTACTACTGGAATCACAAAAGTGGCAAAATACTTCAATATATATGGAAATATAAATATAAATACACAAATATGTATGTATGTATGTCAGTTCTTTGTTAAAATAAAACCTTTCTTTCAGTAAACATGAAATGCTATCATAAAATCACAAAAAACTCTAAATATATATATATATCACTATTGAGCAGCAATGTTCCAATCTACCAAGCCCTCTCAGTGAATTCCCAACAAAGCTAATGTGATTCTCTTCATGTGTATAGTTTGAACTATACACTCTGCTGCATTCATGGAGCACAGAAAATGCAGGATCATTCCAAGGACTAAGTTTGGCTTACTTAAACCAGAAGTCTTACCCTCAAACATCACCACACACTCTTCATAGAATCGTGTAGAGAAGAGAGACACCTCTATGCATCAATTCAGATCTTTCATAAACTGAACTGCAACTTTGTCTTTCTTCCAGTGTACACAATTCAGAAATACATTCACTTTGAGTAGAAGTAAAATAATTACATCTTATTTCAGCAAGCACTATACATGTATACAGATATGCCTGCAATGAAATAACAGAACTGATACAGCTCTAGCACATATATAATCACCAATTCTTTTCTTAAATTAGCTAATATAACTTTGTGCCTGTTTTTCAATTGCCTTTTTAAGATTTGTCTTCCTTATAATCAAATAATTCTTTGCTCATTCTGCTGGTTCTGATCCATTTCCCAATCTCCTTTTACTCTCAGCATCTTTTCTGAACTATACTGACCAATTTCATCCTGAAGCATAAGAGACCAATTATGCAATGTTTCTACTTATTTCTAACTAAAGTCCAAGGTCTGTCAACAGTAAAGAGCTTTTGGCACAAGCTTTCAGATATTTTGAGATTAATGGAAAGGTATTCATATTCTTTCTTTAATATCTCTTTGCAAATAAGAAATACTACTCATTACTCAATTTCTAGAATGCTTATGTTGACATCATTGCTATCATGTGACAAAGATAATGAAGTTTAAAGCTAACAGTCCACAACAGAGTCGAATGCACCAACCACTGCTGAAAAAAATACATACACATATATTACTTTACATGGACACAAAAAAAAGTTTTGGAAAACTTGCAAATTATCTAGAATTGAAAAATAAAAACCTCCTATGTGAAAAAGTAGTTTTTAATACTTAGGTTTTAAGTCTGCTACTACAATACCAGGTGGAGTCCCACTGAATGAGTCATCTGCACTGTGTCAGACATTTCTTTCTTGAGATCTGACCCTCTCTTTCAGTAAAAGTCACTTACGCACACAAAAATAGAGAAAAAGTAAACAAGCTTACACAGTCAGATCCCTCCATTTACTTAGGATTCTGCAACAAATTAGTACTCATTTAGACCCAAAATAAATGACAAAGTTGCTTTTTGGTTTTGTTTGTTGTTGGTTTGGGTTTTTTTGTTTGTTTGTTTTTGTTTTACAAAAAGGACAAGTCAGTTGTCATTAATTTTTTACAATTCTTATGCTCAACTCCAGCTGCATAAAGTTGTAAAATAGCTAGAAATGCCTTTTATTTGCAAATTCACTGCCCAGTTTGGTATTAGATGCTATGCAAATTAAAAAAGGGAACCTTAACTATTTTAGAAATACTTAACCTGGCAAATTAATCTCTATGTAACCAAGGGCTCATAATTAAGAGAAACTCTAAATTTGCTCTACGCAAAGGATTCATTTATTTATTTATTTTACCTCACAGGCATTAGCGTAATCACCAAGTTCCATGTAGAGTAGTCCACGATTGATGAACACTTTTAAAACTATTTCCTTATTCTCCTCATGTAGAAGAAAAATTCCGTAATCTTTCAAGGCCTGTTAAAAAAAGGCATTTTACACAACTATTTATTCAGAGAGATATATACATTGCCTTCCATAATTACATGGATATCCAAACCCAGAGTACAAAATCAAAGATAATATAGATATATTAAACAGACTTCATTAAAACTCATTTTGTTATTTCAACTTTTTTTTTTACCAACTGAAATAATGGCTTCTACTACTAAAATTTTTGTCCATATTCCATTTTTAATATTATAAATGCATTATTCTTTATCTATTATTGAAGGTACTTTTAAAACTATTTTCAAATACATTTTATTTTTACTGAAAAGACTAAGCACTACTTGCATTAACTGAATTTTTCTTTTAATTTTGTGAAGTAGTGTTATGACTAGGTATTAACAACAGAGTGACCATGTGATGTTGTAAAACTGTGTATTGTACCTTTCTGAAATTCTTTATTTGATGATAACAGATTGCTCTGTTATAATATGCCAAAATGCAGGTATTGTCAAGGACAATAGTTTTTGAGAGATCTTCAATTGCAGCTTTAAATGACTGGAAATGAAAAAACACATCAAGTACAAATTATAATTCACAGCATCATATGTTCCTCTTGAAATAATAGCATTTCATAAAATTTGATTTCATAGTTTTCCATTCTTATTTCTTCATCAGTACTGAAAGGTATCATTTCACCAGAAATGAGTTTATGTAAAGGGAATGCTTCTTCAGAAGCTCCATATGGACAGTCAGGACTTTTTTACTGATTGTTTAGAAATTATTTATATGTTGCAACACATAATCAACCTTCAATTTTTTTGGTTTATCTTTTGTTTCTAACACTAACCTAAAAAGTATATATTGTGCCTATTACTAAGTGAGAATCTATGCCATAGAACTTCAGAGGAGAATATGCAAATAGATGCCAAGTAGCTTGCTCAGTTCATCATTAAAACTACACAGATCAGAGTGGCTTTAAGTGGGAAAGCAACATATTCATCAGGTTCCATCAGCAACACCGGTTTCCAAAGTTTTACCACTATTTTACTATTATAAAGTGATAAGTAAGATATGAAGGCTGCTCCAAAAGTAATGCCTCCTATCTGTTTCCATGAAAGTTACAACGGTGTTATAGTGCTCTCTGTAGCTATTTTATAAAAAAATTTCTCATTTACAAAACACCTTTTTTCCCCCAACATAATCACCCCATTTGCTGTGCATTTTTGCCAGCATTGTACAAGAACTGTACTTCCGTGAGTATGCCACACGCACAGAGGTCTGTCTCCCTGTCTGTCTGGACATGGGTTGTCTTTCATATAAACATTGGCACTGCTGAAACATACCACCCACTGCCTCACTGTGCACACATCCACTCTCTGGTCTCATCAACAACAATTGATGAATGTCAACAAATGCAATTTTTTTCTACATGGAAGTATTCAATTCCACACCTTTGCTTCATACACACTTCCATGTCAGACATCATTGTGTCAGAGTACCCCTCTGCTGCCACCTCTCACAAAGCAACAACATGTAATGGAATACTGGCAGAGAGTTCAACCTCTACTGCCATACCACCAACAGCTGCCTCTGATGTTGTGGGCCACTATAATAAAATAGGAAGGATTACTTTCAGTGTGGCCCTCATACACTAAGTTCTAAGGGAGAAAGCGGCAGTATAGCAACAAGAGATACCTACCTTATTTTGATACTTCAGTATTCCTCGGTAAAAATAAGCTTTTACACTGTTAGGATGAATTTTGATTGCCTCATTACAATTCATAATTGCCTTAGAATATCTGCCTTTACTTCCATAGTAAGCAGCACGACCCATATATGCCTACAGAGTTGAAGACAGAATAATGCTAAAAGAAAAAAAATCTGCTTATTTTAGACAAGGGTTAAATAAATGAAATAACAAGGCTTTATAAAAATATCCATCATTGTGCTTGCTGGCAGATTACAAGGCAACATACCCATAAATGAAGAACCAGTCATACTCTGAACCCATCCTAACATGCATCAAGGAAACAAACTGTCTGGAGTTTTTATATTACCTGGAAATGTGACGGACAAAGTTCAAGTGTATGATTGAAGTCTTGGATGCACTTTGTTTGTCTGAGTTGCATTCGACACAGCCCTCGTTGATAAAAAGCATCAGGGTAACTTGAATGTAGTCTGATAGCCATACTAAAAGCATCACAGGCCTAAAAAAAATTACATATCATCTGACTTAAACAGTCGGTTTGTTCAGCTGAAACCATAGGCTGCCAATTAACTGATTCATTTTTTACAGGGAGATTATATTCCAAATGCATAAATAATTTATGTATGTATCCGTTTTTTTTTATTGTTTTTGTCTACTGCAACTTAAAATGCCCTAATAATACAATCATAACCACAGGGAGGTACAGTCTAACTCATTTTATGATCTTCAATAAAACTTATAAAGCATATGGTCTTCTGTCTGTAAAAGCTAAAACTGTGCAGTTATTTATGACAGTGATTGATGTGAAACTTCTTCATAATTCATCCAGGCATTTTTTTCTTCCACATTGCTCATTACACAGTCATGGGCTTTTCCAGGATGTACAGCTATAATATCAGATGTGCAGTGGCATAGTTAACTTCATCAGTTGTCTGAATTATCTGGTATGGTAACATACGACAACTTTGAAAGCTTCTACCAAAAGAATATTACTTTGACTTACAACAATTCAGATCAGAGGCAGACATGAAAAGACATTGTGCCCTGTGAAAATTTGATTCTAGTTACAGTCTTGAGCCTTTAGTAAATTAGCTACTGGCAGATATTTACAAAAATATCAACATAGAAAACATTTTCAATAACCCACACTAAGCCTGCCACAAAGCTCACAGGTAGACTTTAATACTTTTAATGCTTTTTTCAGGACGACTTTAGTATTAATTTTTTTTTCAATACCTCTAATGTGTGCTATTGATTTTATTGAAAAATATTTATTATTACTATTTGTTTTGTTAAGTATCATATATAAGTTAAGTGCCAAACAGAACCATCTAGGGGGTGTTTTGAGCTACAGTAATACAAAAAAAAAGCAGTTAAAATACAAACTCCATAATTAATAGAATAATCTAGGATTTTCTTTGTCTAAGTTCAGTACTTACTGACAAAGTCACTAATTGCTACATGAGTATTTGTAAGATCTTGTTAAAGTATTGATAAGAAGGTAAGAAATTAGTGCCACTTTAATGATATCAGAATATGAATTATTTTCATACATTAAAATTCAGAACATTAACACTGAAAAGTGATTCAAAAACTCGCAGGACAATCTAACAACATAAGTTAAAAAGAATTGTTAAGGTAGTTAAGGTTGTTGAAAATACTGAAGTTATTCATTTGGTTATCACTTTTGTCTATAGGCACTGGAGCCAAAGGAGTCAAATATATATAACTAATACCAACCTCTAATAAATTTATTTGTTCCATATAACACAGGCCCATAAGATAATACATTTCTGCAGCCTCAAATGTAGGAGGCAGGATTTTTTCTGAGGTCATCAGGAGATTTATAGCTTGTTTAAAACTTCCCACGGCATCCTACAACACAGGGAATATTAAGAATTTTAAAGTACTTGAGTAAAATTTTGAAATGTTTTAGTCTTTGAAACATAAATGCAAAAATGAAAAGTACGGAGTTCCTTAATGCTGGAGCAGCATAGCCTGATGTCTGGTCATTTACTCATATTAGAAGAATTGTCTAATTCCTGTCCAGCAGTGAGGCCCCCTCCCTGGGACTAATACTCTGAGGAATGAGGGTAGGACTCTAATATACATCTCTTAACCGTGACAGCTGAAATGGGTTGGATCAGATGGTACTAACAATTGCCATCTTCCAGTTAGCATTCTTTCAAAAACAGTGGAAATAATATTGATCCATTATGATTTGAGACTAACAGAACACAAAAGCTTAACAAAAAGTTGCATGTGTCAAAATGTTTCAGTTGATACAAACACAGAGAACAGGAGTACAGTCTTTGCATAGAGTATACCTAACATTCATTAAAAAAAAAAAAATGCACAAACCTAAAATGAAACAGAAGGACCATGCATGTCAAAGAGAACTCAATATATAGGTAGATTCAAGTCATTCTTGATCTCCCTGTAGCTTGCTGCTTTTATTTAAGGAAACAAGACTGTACATTCTGCATAAATAAATAGGACTGTACCAAAAAAATTGCATATCCATACCGCTGATTTCAACAATTCAGCAGGCCTCAAGCATTAGCTAACTACATGAGCCAGAGAAATGACAGTATTAGTTAAATCCTATGACATAAGTAATCAAAAAGTTGAAAAATACTTGCAATGATAATATATTCATTTCATGTACATTAACAAAATATTTGTACAGTAATTAAAAAAGAACACTAGATATTATAGTTATTTCACAAAAAAGAAAAATTGTTACATAGAGTTATAGAATAAGATCAGTTGTATCTTTTAATTTATTTACTTTAACAAAAACATGTTAAAATTCAAATTGCCTAAATTATGCAGAACTGCTGTTTTGCTGTTGTTGAAAAGTTTTACACAGGTCTTCTTGAATTTTAACAGTAAGTTGCACCAAAGATTTATTTATATACAAAGACATAAAATACTAAAAGAATTAAGAAAAAACATTGTCTTGGTTGGCATAGACGTATAACAAATGTTTCTAACCTCTGTTTTCTCAGCTTTCATTTGTATTTTTCCTAAGAGGACAAACACTGAAGGCTCAGGTTGAGTTGTAGCAGCTTCATGTAAGCACTCTATGGCTTTACTGTGATTTTGACAAAATGACTGTATGAGTGCTTGCTGAGCAGGCTGAATCTGAAAGGACACTGGAAGAAAACCACCACAGAAAATTACGATCTTTTACTTCAACATGTGTTTTCCAGTATAAAATCTCTAAATTACATGCAAATTTCAGAATATTGTTAAAATAGTTTGTTTCAAAAAGACTAAACAAAATCCCATATAAAAATCTCAAGCTGAACAATTATCAGTAAGTGTAACTCAATGGCTAAACACCCACAAACCCTCCTCTCCCCACATCTAGGAAGTCTGTGCTATGTTGAAGTATCACCACATGCATGCATTGTTTCTATATAATACTGTGTGCACCCACAGTTCGTCCCTACCAGAGAAAGATAATTTCATCTTGAGTAGAATAGGTATTCACATGGATTCATGAATAACTGTAAGGATGCACTGTACACTGCCACTTTATGCTCATCACATAAGGAACTTTTATACTGCAACATTTTTACTGTTCAAATGCATTGCAAAGACTCAGTCCTGGAGCTACGTAGTATTTTATTAGGAAGGACTATAAAGAAGTACAGTACAGAATCCTTACTCAATATTCCTTTTAAAGCAGAAGTTATCAAAATTGAAAGGAAGAAAAAGCACCACCAAAAAAAAAAAAAAAACCAACAAAGAAACACCACCACATGAACTCAAAAAAAAAAAAAAAAAAAAAAAAAAAAAACACGAGAACTCGAAAGAAATTCTGAAATCACAAGTAGTAATCAGGAAATAATGTATATTTCATATCTTTAAAAGTTACCCTATATTTTAGCTGATTCATGGTAACTAACTTACTAGAGTGCTTGAACAGATATTTTTTTTTAAATGTAAACTTGTAATTCCTTGATTAGAGATCACACAACAACACAGGCAAATTGACATTACCTTCATTCATTTTTGCGAGTTGGTGAATACATAAGCTTGCCAGCTCATATTTCTTCAACTCCATTAAATACTGTCCCCTGTGAAGAAATATTTGTTGGATGCAATTAGTAAAGTTCTTCCCAGGTATTTCTGTCAAAATGCAAATGCTGCTGCAATTTATTTTCTTTTACAGAAAAGGAGAAAAAAATGAAAACCAATGTATTCCAATATTTTTTTTTTCTCTAACACAAAAGCACCAAGAAACAACATGCTTACTTCTTTGCAGATTGTAGGAATTACAAAACTACATTTCCTTTGAGATTATATTAACAGGATGACATTATACAGATATGAAGTTCCTAAGGTTTGAAAATGCCATTAAAATACTTTTTTTTTTTTTTTTAAAACCTATTGAGAGCAAGGTTCAAAGCATACGAAGCATCTACCAAAATATTTCCAATGGGAAATGCTGTTAAGAGTAAGGTATGTGTGAAGACTTCCACTAAGCACTTTCCTACCTTAGTATTTGTAGTTCTGATTTATCTGGATAAAGATGAATGGCTCGATTTATATCTTTCACAGCATTTGATAAATTATGAATCTGTAATTTAAAACAAACAAAAAAATACAACTATTTAGCTGGTATTATGAACACAGTTTGGAGACAATTATTTCTGTAAATGTGGTCCTACAGGACATAGTACCCACATAATAACAACTCATGAGGGACATGCCTTCTAAAGTAAAGGCTCAGCACTTTTTAGTTAAAAGGTCTGCCACCTACAGATTTCCATACTGTCCCACAGGGCAGACTTGAACAGCAGACATTTTCTTTACTTTTCCAAAATCCAAATAAGATTCTGGACTACTGGGAAGAAGAGTAGGTCACGATATCCACATGCACATATGTCCTGATTAATTTTAAATGCAAATCATTACAGCAATGATTTGTCAAGACTGTGTCTGTAGTCCCATTCACTGTTTTTCTGTGAGAAGGGGAGGAGAAATGGCAGGAATCATTGCAGAGAAGATACCAAGGACTGATCTATCCAGATGGCTAGATGCCAGCTGGAACTGCCATCAAATATTATTGCTGGAATTCACATACTAATATGAATTTAGCTACTCTACATATTTCAAAAAACTACAGAAGCAACTTGAGCATTAGTAGAAGACATTCTATGTGAACTATGAGACAAGTTCTTAAAGTCAGTATCATATCTTTAAATTTTATTTTTTAATAAGAGTCCATCCAAGTGAATTGATGAGTTAAAAGTAGTTTTCTTCAGACAGATAAAATGAACAGTATTAAATAATCTCTCAAAACACTTAAATGAGAAATAATTCTTGCCATCTTTCCAATGACAGTCCACAGAAGTTAAGTCACACTGAAGACTATGTTCCTTATGCTCCTGAGAAGTTCACAAAAAACAACTGCTAGCAGAACCTGTTCTCTCATCTACACAGATGTAATGTATTAATGGGAAATTAAAAAACTTTAAAACAGCTCCCAGTTTCCTGAAAAACAAAAGTTCTCAAGAACCCTATGTCTAGAAAAAAAAAAAAGTATTTCAATTTCTTTTATTTCAAGTATATTTTATCAAAGCCCAGACTAGATGAACACTGATCCAGAAAAAAAATTGAATGAAATTTGAAATATTTTATTTTGTTGCATCACATGCCAAGTTTGCTTTATAGTATTTGAAATGTACATAATTCTATTATGGTGATAAGGACTACTTGAAGTGTATAGCTGTAAACAGGTTATAACAATGCAACATCAAGGTGTAAATATTAAAATACTTGCAACAACACCAAATATAGAGCTGTACAAGTGACAATGAAAAACTAAGGGGAGTATTACCTTGTGATATGCTTGTGCTCTATACAAGTAGGCTTGAACATTGAGAGGATCAATTTTTATAGCATTAGTAAACTGTTGAATTGCTTCATAGTACTGATCCAGATGCAACAGCAGTATCAAACCAATATTTAGGTACGCAAAGATGATAGAGCTAAAAAAAAAGATTTTTCTCTTTTGTTATTTCATGAAATACATAACTGTATAAACTCTGCAGCAGGCTTTGCTTTTATGACATTTACAACATATTTTGATCACACTGAGCAAAATAATATTCATTTCCAGCTGAAGAGACAGCTTCTATGCACAGAATAGATTATCAGTAGATCTAGATGGTAATTCACATATACTGAATACACCAAGAAACACTGAACTCTCCAACATAAAAGCATAAAAGTTTACTTACAAAAGACTCCAACAAAACACACATGTCTCCCAGTTAGCCTGCTCCTTTACCTTTTTGGCTAGCAGTGTGAAAGATCAGAGATTCCAGGATTTACAATATCTTGTGCAGCCATCTCTTGGAGAAACTTACTAGGCAAGTTCTAGATTCCCAACAAAAGAGCCAAGAAAAAAGGAAAGCTGAAGGGGTTGTACATCTGCCACAGACTGGAATGGGAGCCTTTGCTCAAAACAAGACTGTTGAGGCTGAAAGAACTCTGTCTTAAAAGAACGAGTAACTAATCTAAATAACTGGAATACGAAGCTTTTTTCAATTTGCAAGACTGTCTTTAGAAGCCCAACAATACAAACAGTCTGTTTATAGAGTACTAAGTGATAGGAAGAAGTCCAATACACAGAAAAAGCATTAGCTTTAGTCACCAACTAACAGATCACAAGCAGTTTTGTTTTATTTTATGTTATCAGGAATTTTTTGTTTTAATTTATTTCATGGACACTGCTGATTTTACTAAGCAAAATATTGTGGCATAGTTTTTTGGAAAAAATGTGCTTTCACCTACGTTGTATGCAAATTTCCTTTCAGAAGATCTGTGAAATAATTCTGGGAAGAATGATTTCTTCCTGTAATTAAGATTTCAATTTGCCATGTAAGGTAAAATAAAATTTAAATCTAAAACAAATAAATAATTATTTTTATTGTATTTGTACTAGGGTAAAAGAGAAGAAAGATACTGTGAAAAGACAACATTGTATTTCAGTGTGTTTTAATTTCAGTCTCTTTTCTGAGTAAGTAGTGACTCCACTTCCCTTTATTAGTACTTATTTCCTTAGGATTTTTTTTGTTTGTTTGTTTTTGGGTGGTGGGGTTTTTTGTTTTTGTTTTGGTCTGGTTTGGTTTTGTTTTGTTTTTAGTATTTTTATGCTTTCAGGTAATAAGAATATAAACCAAATCTGCTGAAATTGTCAAGTCCCGTTACCTGTCCAAAGCTATGACGCTTTCAAAGTCATGGATTGCAAATGACCATTGCTGTTGCTTTGAGTAAATGACCCCACGATGAAGAAAAGAAGAAAAATTCTCCTGAGTGTCATTGATGAGTACTGTGAGAAAGAAGAAATGAAAAATCAATAGTTCAAATATTCTCATGTATTTCTATTACTCCACTCAACTTACCTGCGGTTCAGTCTTTACTCTGGCTTTCCAAGAGTTTTATAAAATATAATTGTTTAACAGCATTGTAACATAACATATTATATCATAATACAGTTGGTTTTAATAGTGCTTCAAATATCTTCAAGATGTATAGAATTCTCAGTTACATTCATTCAAACTGTTAGAATTGAAATTAAAAAGGCTTAGGAATCAGAGTGAAAGTACCTGAGGAATAGCAACAGCAGCAACAGATGATGTAATGAACTTAATAGAAATGAAAAGGAATAAATTATTAGCATATACTGAAAAACAACTATATTTTTCAGAAACTGAACAGGAAATAATTTTGCTGTACTATAATATAGTAATTAATGACTGATGATCATTTCTCTTTTTAAACAAACATACACCTTTAGAAGTAAAAATACCAGAAACACTGAAGTCCTGCAGAGCTCTTTTTGGATCAATCTCCCGTAAGATGCAACCTCTATAGAAGAACGCTAACCAACAAGAGGGGTCTAGATGAATTGCTGCTGCCAAGTCTTGTATTGCATTTCTATACTGCTTCTGTTTAGCATATGCTCTTCCTCGATATAGCCTAATGAAGAAGAAACAATTTGAGTCAACTTAATACCAAGCATTCTTCCTTTAATGCCATGCAAATTTGAAGCACTTACTTAGGGGGGGGAAATGTTGAAGAATAAAAGCAAATGCTTATTCTGTTTCTCAGTACATTAAAACAAGTCTAAAGGAACAAGGTCCTACAAGGTCCTGCCTATACCATATAGGCAGATTATTGTACTTCAATACTCCAGACTCAATATAACACAGCACTATCAGCTTAGAGATAAGTTGAATGGGAGACTCTCCAAGTTCCACAGTGTATTGGCGCAGCAGTTCGAGTACAGAAAATGCTAGTTTTCCTCAAATCTTACATAAACAAGAAATAAAAGGAGTCTCATTACTATATTAAAGCTTTCTGAAATCATCCATTCTATTTTTCAATATTTCTTTAAAGCAGCCAGGTTTACAGTCACCTATTATACTACTCCTCAATGAAATTCAAAATTCTACATCCCAAGGATACAGCACTTACATCTAAATTCAAGTGTCATCATATGGTATTGCATATTGCATCTTTTTAATTATTTCACAGATTACAGTATAGAAATAATGTAAAACTTTGTAGGAACTTAAAAAAAAATTGGACACATTTTCCAAAAAAAAAAAAAAAAGAAAAAGAAAAAAATTCAGTCTTTTAAAGTTAAAACTCAAAAACATTGTTGTAATTTGAAAATAAAGATTATTCTCATCCCTATATTTGGATTTTTTTTCCCCTGCAGAAAGCATTAACTAAGCATAATGCTAAGAAGTGTCAAGAAAACAAATTGAAATTCAGCATAGATCTACGCAATACTGAAGATATTCTTCACTTTAAGCACTTATTTAAATCCAGTTCTTTACAGCAAACACAATCCAGCCTACTCTATATTTGCAATTCTTCAGATGAATCTGAATACATGGTTCTATGCTTAGTTAAATTAAGGTTTAGGTACTAATCCGAAGTCACTGAAGCAATACAAAGATTCCCCAACGAATATCATGGCCTAATAGTCTTACTTTATTTCTGACATATACCTTTTTGAAAATGTAATTGCTTTATTACTGTATAATGCATATTTAGTCTTTTGCATATTAATGTTTTAATAATCCAATTAAAATTCAAATACTTATGTCATACTCTATATTATACCTTGCTTGAGCATTGCTAGGGTCTTCTCTAATCACAGCTGTAAAATCCTGAATAGCTGTAGTCAAAATTGAACAGTCAAAGAAATATATTCCATGTTTCATAAGTGCATCTGTTCTTTTTGGGTTATATTGAAAACACTATAATAAAAAATAAAGAATAACATAATGCTATAAAAATAATGTTATAAAATTATTTCTTTATTCTCTTTTTTTTTTTTCCCCCTAATTCTCTGCTATCGTTTCCATTAATGATACAGTGAGATAGGGAAGCAGTGATACATACAAACTTATCAGCACCTGAGAATGTGTAGACATTCAGCAATTTACTGAATTACCAGACCGGAATAACAGAAATAAGTAATTTTTATGACACTGATTTCTTTTAAAACATCATTTATTAGAAAGGATATCTGTGCTCAAAACTATTTTCCAGATATATCCACATACAGTTTACTTTCAAAGTTAACAAGAACTACAACATTATTGTAACAATACAAAAAAGTTAACTTACTTTGGCATAATCATCTACAGCCAACAACAATTGATTTTCCTCAAAATACAACTCAGCCCTTCTGAAATAAATGTCATCATCCATAGAGTTGCATTGTATTGCAGAGCTGTAATTGATGATTGCCATTGTATTATCACCCTGTTTTCTGTAAATTTCAGCCTTTGACAGGTATGCATCTGAAATAATCCCACAAAACAGAAGACTATTTAGCAGTCCAGAATAATGTCATCTCCTTCTTACACAGTATTTGAAACAAGCAGTAGAAATTAAATCAAAAAGTCTGGAAGTTGTTTAATCTGAGCAACAGAGCTCAGAAATTTAGAGCCGTGTGCTCTGTACTCAAGCCCATATAGATGGAAACTGATAGTACCCATGAATCCCACAAGAGCTAAAATCTCTTCGCTCTCTGCAGAGCTCAGCAGAAATGTCCCATCAAGCCGTTTGAGTTAGTCCTGTTGACCACAAACAGACAAAGCGTAGATTTGGTTTTCAGTAACTGTAAATAGTTACTGATCCTGGTTGAAATAGACCTAGCTTTCTTCTTAACTGCCTGTGGTGCTACGTTTTGAATTTATGTCTAAAAGTAGGGGTATTAATACTGCATGTGTGAAGTGGCGAGTGATTGTCTTCCCTTTCTTTGTATCTTTCCTTTTTATTTGTTAAAGTGTCAGCACCTCGAGCCACAAGTTTTCTCTCTTTTGATCTACCTATTTTCGTCCATCCTGCTAGGGGTGGGGTAGAACAAGGGAGCAGCTATATAGATCCTTAGACGCTGGCTTGAGTCAACTCATCCCAAATGTTCACTTCCACACCCCAAATGGCTTAACACTTCCCAACTCCTCCTAACAAACTTCTAGTGAAAAAAATTCAAAGAAAAAATTGTAATAGAGCACAGGGGACAGTGGCACCAGAACAACAGAAAACAAAGGCACCAATAATCTTTTAAGCCTCCACACTAGCAAGTAATACAAAACTTCCAAATGATCCTCAGAAGTACGATGTTCTCATTTTTGTGTTCTGTTGCAGGCCTCAATCACAATACCAAATATAACAAAACAGAACTCTCCAGTAGACACTGACAATCTGATGAAGGAGTAAAATAGTTTCTCCTAGCCTTAAGTAAGGCTGGCCTCTGATCAGTTAGAACTGATCATAAGTAGAGTGGTAGCAAGATATTTGAATGTGAGGGTGGGGAAAAAAAAAAAAAAAAAAAAAGGGACAAAGTAAACCACACCACCCCCTGGTCCTTACAGATAGCTTAGCCAAAGCCCTGAGTAACACGTAATAGATGTAATGCAAAAAACAGCACGTCACTTTTCCCTCACTTCCAATAAAGTAAAGGACCTGACAACTAGTATGAATTTACATCTGTATGACCACTGTTAAATACTGTTATAAAATTCATTTCACTTTATCGAACTCTGCTTTAAAATCCTCACTTAACTACATTACTCAATTTAGAAAGCCACCCCCGAGCTTCACTCCTAAAATGGTTAGAAATCTCCTCTAATTCACAACTCAACATTTATCCATGAAAAATGTACAACTACCTATCTTGCACTGTCATCCTTCAATTTAAAGTTTTTCTCCTCATGAAAAATACTTCCCACACCTACTTGCAGTATAAATATAGATGTTTATCATCAAATGTAGGCATTTGTTGATCAACTCTAACAATTTAATTGTAATCACAGTGAGATCATATAATGAATGTATTGTGTTCAAAACAATACAGTGACTTTAAAATTTAACATATTGCTTACCTATCCTTCAGATGTTCTGCACAGAGAAATGGTTTCAGCAAATTAAAATCATCTGAGTTATTTGAAAAAGCATTAAAGGAAAAAAAAGGGGGTAGATCACAAAGGAGCTTTCAACTCCCCTAGTCCAGGGGCTTAATTTCAGGGCTAAATTTTAGGTCAAGCAACGCAGGGCCTTGTCCAGACTTTAAAATCTCCAATAAGTATCTGCTTCAGTACTTCACCATTCCTACAGTGAATATTTTCATGCCCAAAGATCTCCATTGTTGCAACTTGTACATATTATCTCCCACTTGACAAAGCATCTCAAAGTAAAGTCTGATTCTGTCTTCTCTATTACTATGCATCACATAGCTGAGGACATATTTACCTATTAGCCTCACTTTCTCAAAGCTAAATCAGCTTCCTCAGCCTTTCAGTACAAAAGGGATGTTTCAGGCACCTGACCATCCAGATTTTCAAAGGATTTTCTCCAGTTTCCCTCTGTCATATCAAGCACAGTAACGGAGATGCAACACCACAATCAGGCAGGGGAGAATCACTTTACCTCACCTGCAGGGCCACACTTTTCTCAATGTATCCAGAGCATGGCTAGCCTCCCCTGCCGCAAGGCTGCACTGATGACTCACATAACTTGTTCTGGAGAGTTGCTACTCAGCCACCAGTTCCCAATCCATACAGATAACAGGCACATAAAAAAAACTTATGTCAATTCTTCTTTAGAAGACAGACCAAACTTGACTCTCTTTATTCTTCTGGCCAACAGGGGACACATTTTCCTTTTAAAGGTCCTCCTTCATAGTATAAAGCTCACAGTAGAACAGGTCTGATTGAATGCACAATAGCATGTTGTCCCCACTATAGGATAATCAGCTTTCCCCATTAAATTAATGAATATAATCCTCTTTTTTTCTTTTCTTTTCTTTTTTTTTTAAGTACAATGAAATTAAGTACTTATTTTTTTCTTAGAAATCAATTTTCTGTCCCAAATACTTGATGTCAGCTTTATAGTTTTTCTATAATAGAGATAAACCAACTGAAGTTAAATATCTACTTTGGATGAAAAGTGAGCTGCTTAGAAAGTTAAATTACGCTTCAGCAGATTCTTACCTGCTTTATTTTTGTTCCATTTAGTTATGAAATTCAGGTCATTTAAAGCAGCAGAAAATTTGTCCTGAAAGAGGTAAATCAAATGCCTATGCCAGTAAGCATCAAGTAGTAGCGGTTCTAAGCTTATAGCCTACAAACAAAATAAGAATAATAGTTTGTTTTGCAGAAGAAACTTCTCAACTATGCTAACAATAGCACATGGGAAATGAAATCTTATTGTACCAAAATGATTTTTAATAAATCTTAGACAAACTTCTATTTAATCCATAAATCTGAGGAGTTTGATTGATGCACCCATTTAAAAGCAATATATGCTTACAAATATGCAGAAATCAGACTACCAGAATTCAGTATAAAACAGATCAGCTGTGATATTACCACATTTATTTCTTTAGCAGTTACCTGAATTATTTCTAAAAACTCTGCATGATTAGAAACAATGTTGCTCATCTATCTGAAAGTAAGAAATAAGCATGTCTCCATGAAAAATGTATCCGTTTTTCAAACTACACTGCCATGATTCCTATAAAAGTACTTTACATTTCGTAATATATGCTAATATTCCTATATTCCTAATATCCTAAGATTTTTGATAGATATTATCCACATATACACATATACATACACATACGCATACACAAACACATACACATATATATATATATATATATATACATATATATTTCTTTGTGCAGATAATACAAACTTAACAGCCATATGGAAATAAATATAGAGACAGATACACATCTGAGACTGGTCTGCTACAAAAGTAATTCTCAGATTTGGGTCTGTAAGCCATTTCTAGGATCCATTAACTACACAGAGGTTGTGTTTGTGAAAATAACAGTCAATGTTTTCACTAAATTATGCAATAGCTTTGCAAGCAGTTAATAGGGGGCCACTGGTCAATGGGTCATTTTGCCAGTGTGGAATTTTTAGCCTTTTCAGACACTTCATCACTTGATTGCCCATTCCTGAAGTTCAAGGTAAAAATTCATTTCTTTTTTTTTCCCTTTCTGTCAGTGTTTTTATTCTGTTGGATTACTTCTGACTAGTTGCGCGGGGTATTTGGCAGAATTAACAGCAGGTTTTGTAGCCCTGCTGTTCCCCTATATAGAGGAAACAAAGTTATATAAACAAATATGCATAGAAAGCCACTAATACTACTGTATAAAACCATCAGTGTTAAACGATAGTTCAATCATAAAAAGAAAATATACATTACTTTCCATTTTAATTTCTCACTATGCTTTTGCAGAAATTAAAATTATGTTTGTCAGCAGCATTACTTGAAGCAAATAGCCTCCGTCCTTTCCATTTATCCTCTCTCCAAAATACATCATATCACTTCAGGTCTTAAATGCTGTATCCTGAGCAAGAGTCATAAGTTCAGTTTAAAAAAAAAAAAAAAAAAAGAATGGGTGGGGTAGGGGGGCCTGACACAGTAGGAAAGCTTGGCATTAAGCTTACTTTTTCCAAGTCATCCATAGCTGATTTTAGCTTGCCTAACTTTCTTCGTATTGCTCCACGCCTGCAGTATTGAAAAGCTGAAGGACGCCCAACCTTTTCTATTAGATCAGTCAGTCTTCTTACTTCTTCTTCTAAATCTTCAGTACTAACTACTGCATCATCAAGCAGAACAGGTTGTATTGAGTCAACTAGTTCTATTTGTAGATTTGTTTCTTTAGAGCCCGCTGCCTTAGCTCCTTCTAGCAATTCAGTATCCTTCTCAACAACAGTCCCACAAGCAGGGAATGTTTCATCAAACCAGCCGCTCCAGATTCCACTGACCCATGTACGAGCAGAAGTTTCTTTTGGAATTCCACCCCTCACTTTAGCAAACTTTTCAAAATCCAACAAACAAGGGATGCTTGGGCTTTGATATAGTTTGATTGCTGGCGACACCTTGATAATGAATTTATTATGAATAAGAAGTCTTCCTAGAGACACAGACCTAAGGAAAAAATATATTAAAATTAACTAAATATTTCCAGCTATATTAATGATTAAATTACAGTCTGCCAGTCAACAATTAACAAGAGAGTTGACAATACAGTTATGAATAATGACGACTTTTAAACACCAGCCACTTATAAAGAATACTGTTGAAGTTATGGGGTAAGCAGATTTCTGAATGATCTGTGATCCCAAGTAGTTCAGTGCTTATTTGCAATTTTCATGCTAATTTCTTCCAAAAGCTCCTAACTTCAGTTTACAATGACAGTGCTAAATTTAAGAAAGGACAATATTTCAGTTTGGCTAAATATGTTGATGACAAATCCTAGATGGATGAATATATTGATGATATTCAAAGGAGGCCATGAAAATATAAGAATTAGCAATCAAAGTTAAACAACTTCAACAAGACCACATGAACTTGAAAGGACACATCCAAAATTGTAAGCAAAGAAAACCTGTCTGTTCTGAAAAGAGCCTCCACAAAGGATCATGATTAATATCTGCTTGGGAACTCGAAGTAAAAGAAACAAATCTTTAACAGACATGTTTAATATTTTTCACAAAGAATACTAGCCTTGCTAACATAGAATGAAATACTAAGAGACAATACTAAATCTATAATGCTTTTTTATAAAAGATATGTAATTATAATATTTGTAATATTTTAAATTTGAAGATCCCACTGAGAAAAAGGGAAACTGAAGGAAAAATAAAGCAATCTTATGTATGAATATATAAAATAAATCAAAGATTTATGGATAAATCCATGGATTAAAGAAACTGATATGAAATACTTAACAACTATACAGTACTGTCTAAAAGAGAACTTTGGAGAAAGGTCACTATCTCCCTAAGTTTCCTCTTATTATAGCAGTTTATCACTCAGTAATTTCAGTATAATTGATTTTCTTAACAATAAACATACAGAAAGGTGTAAAGACAGAAAAAGGAGAACCTGAATGTGAAACTGGACTGAAGAACCAAGCCTAAGCATCAATATAAGTTACACTGGGGATGCATATCAGGACTGAACACAAAACAAGAACAACTTTGGGAGGTTTTTTGAGCTTACACTTTAAACACCTGTATTTAAAAAGTATCATTCTGCTAAAATCAAAACTACAGTCTGGATTTTTATTTTTTTTTTTTTTTTCTAAGGTAACCTGTATATAAGTAATAAGCATTCACTAGAACAATGTTTTAGAGCAATACTTAATATGTAAAAAGATAACACCTGTAATTAGATAATACAGCTACAAATTAAAATACATTATTTTAAATGGCAAAACAGTAAAAAAACCTTTTAAGAATTCTTGGAGGTTGGTTTAATTTCTTAATCACAGCTTCTAATTTTCTAGTATTTATTGCTTTCCTTGATTTCTTCTTCTTCTTTCTTTTTGGGACAATAACATATTTAATTCCAGCCTTTTGAGCTCTCTTTGCAAGTACACTATCCTCTTGTCCAGTCAAAGCAGGCATATTTTCCACTGGTGCGTTTGTCAGCTTTGAGGGGCAATCATCACAGATTTGATTCAAAAGATGCTTGGCAGGGGAGCTTTTCACAATCCCAGTCTCAACCTTTGGCTCAGCTATTTGTTGCTTCATAAACTTCAACTCTTTCATGCTGGTTTTGAAATTAGCTGATATCTTTAATACAGTTTCATGTTTGAAAGTAGTCATCTCCGGAGCAGAGACTGATCTTTTAATCAAATTTATCTGGTTTAAAAAAAAAAAAAAAAAGGAATTTTTTTTTTTCATTTAAATGTTCATTTGAATTAATATTTATGTTTTACATTTGCTTGGTTTGAATAGACTGATTTTGAATAGAATTATAAAGAAAAAAGCAACAGGGATACTACACTTGAAAAACACATAGTATTGAATGGGACAAAAGAACCACACACCTCCAGATATGCATCAAAACAAAGACATCTGAAACATTAAGTGAAAGTTATTTGAAGCTCATAAAAGGCTAAAATTAATTTTCTCTAGAATTTTATCATGAGAAA
This sequence comes from Meleagris gallopavo, assembly GCF_905368555.1. Lineage (NCBI taxonomy): Eukaryota > Metazoa > Chordata > Aves > Galliformes > Phasianidae > Meleagris > Meleagris gallopavo. The sequence continues at coordinate 36,843,754 of NC_139408.1, read as the reverse complement.
CTTGAAGTAGATAATCCTCTCTCTGTAGGAATGGAAATTTTAAAGTGAAAAAATGTACACCACTGGGTAACGTTAACAAAAAAAAAAGATGAACAGAGATACATTCATAACATTAGAACAAAAGATGAGACAGCTGAAGTTTGGAAATACGATTGTACTATCTAGAAATACAGTTGAGATCTGAATTGAATTAGGCATCCTTATATTGTGTCCCAATTCCCGAATCACCTGACTAAAATAAAAAATAAAAAAGAATAACTGTTATGATCTGATGTTTAATTGTAGTCATATATTTATATACATGTTATATATATTAGTTATATAACAGCTGCAATTTAAAAGCATATTGCATCCTACTCTTTTAGTTAACTCCATTTCACTTGTCTTACACTATAATATGAGACATAACACAAATTTGTCAAAGAAATTAAAATGTAATTTCATATCCACTACCTGAAAGTTAGAGAGGAAAGAAAACATTTGTTAATCTGAAAAAAAAAAAAAAAAAAAAAAAAAAGCAGCATTCAACAAGACTACTTGTATTTGAACAGGAAACTCTAATGCTTAAAAAATAAGTAAATAAATAAAGCATCAATGCTCAGTTCAAACTGCAGACATAGTGTTTAAGTTACTCAATTTATTATTAATATATAAACTATAAACTCCTTGTTGCATAGGTGTAAAACATGTACGATTTATTGCAGTTTAATGTATTTCATGAAGCACCTAACATTACTTCAATAGACATTTTAGACATCACCTTACGGATTGTAAACTTAATGTTGACACCACTATATATCAGAAATCCAAACCAGATACTACAAATCCTTACTGGTCCACTGATCCACATACACCATGTTGAAGGAGTAGACTCCTCTCACTTACCTCTTTCCAAGTGCCTGTAAAGTTAATGGGAGAGTCTCATTACAAACCTATGTTCTCCTAATAGGAAACTAAAAGTTTTAGCTTAACCAATGACTTGAAAAAGATCTTTGAAGTGCTCACTTTTCATTTAATATGAAAATATTAAGTTCAGTGTAGTTCAGCATAAGAATTTCTTCTACAAATAAAAAAATCACAGTTTGGGAACAAATAAAAGTAAGTATAAAATACCTTTGAGCTCTCCCTGTCAGAAAAATGTGAGAAAGACTGGCATCTTCTCAGCTGATTTTCTGTCTATAAGTCAAACAAAAAGTGAAAGTAAATCATATCACAATAAACCAGGTTTCGGTTGTTTCAGATACACAAATACTCAGCTGTACTTCACATCCTTTGGTAAGGAAAGATTTTCCTGTGGGATCTGGGTAAGCTTTTACCTACTTCTACCTCTCAGATCCATTCACTTAAATATGTTTACATGGAGTTAGCACTTTGAAGTGAATAGCATCATTTGGCACTTGAGGCTCTCTGTGAAGCCTATGGCTCTCACTACTGCATTGCCTCTAAAGACCAAAGGCATTTAAAATGTGCACGATTTTATAAAGGGACAGACTGACACTACAACTTACATTCATAGTTCTCGCTTACAAATCACCTGCACAGAATTTCTTGACTATTCTTTAACATTTATAATACCTTTGGGGAAATTCTACATGAAACATTCACATACTTGGAAATATTCCTCTTCCCCTGTTCTCCTCCTTGCCTCCCTCTGTTTTTTTTTTTTTTTAGATGGCTGTATGTAGCGGAACATCCAGTAACCTTCGCTGTTGAGCCCCGAGAAATCTCTTATTTGCATTATAGGTGCTACTCCAAAAGCAACCAAGAATAGTCTCAGGTTCTAAAACATGAAATCTAGCATTTTCTACATATTCAAAAATGAACCAAATATAAATACTGTATTTCATTTGCACACATTTCAGCAGTCAACTATACGTATATCGCTTTATGACTTCAAACTACGAATTGTTTTACTAAGCTTAATTACATTCAAAAAAAAGACCATAATACACACCGGCAAATAACCATAGAAATCAAGATCAGCTTGCTCAGCTTCTAACTCTTCTTCATAATCATTTAAAAAGTCTTCATATGTGATATCTTCAATAACATTGCTCTGAAATATTAATATATTCACATATTTAAATAAGTACAACATTATTATTTGTCAGCTACAGAAACCATAGTAACAGACAAGTCAAGCCTATTTGAGCTAAAGAGATAGATGATCAAGATCAACATCACAGAAGCCATTTATCTTAAGCTACTGAAGGACAGGCAGTGGAACATATTTAGTAAGATCAAGAATGATACAATGCAAAAGGGGCATATAACCTGAAATAAACAGTTATTGCTACCTGATTCCCTAAAGTTTTTATCTGTACCCTCCGTAATTTATGTCAGCTCACAGCAGTCCATATAATAACACTAACACAGCTTTCAGTTCAGTAAGGCTAGGAAACAGCAGATAACATCAAGTTTATTCCTGCTGTTAATTAATCCAGATGTGTCAGTTAAATAATACTATTTAGTGTATATTAATACAAACTGTACATTGAGTTATATACCACACTTATAAATAGTGAAGCATTACTAAAATAGCAGTTCAAAATGCAACTATGACATTTAACAAATATAACATGAGAAAATCAAATATTTTTGCAAAAGGTATGTTTTCAGAATATTTACCTCATATTTAGGAAATAAAATTTCCTTCATAGAAGAAATCGGAGCAAAGAATTTTGGTGGAACAGGAGCCCAAAACATTTTCAAAGCTTCTGGATAAATGGAAACCTTCAAAACCAATGGAATTCAGTTATCATCTAACACAAACCAAGTTTATTACTGTCAGTATTGAGTCTGAACTATTAAGTGATAAAATATGATTCTGTACATGATTTTGTAAAAAAAAAAAAAAAACACAAAAGAAATCCCCACCACTTTAAATCGCACCAAATACAATGAAATTTTGTGACCTATAGGGTCTGCCACCTGAAAGAATTACACAGTTTGTAGTTTTGTTTGTTATTAGCACATTACTATAATATTATTACAGATGAGAACTGAGCCATGAGATGTTAGAATAACACTCTCCATCAATAAAAACTTTAAATATCATTACACTGTATCTTGTCAAATGTCAAAAAAAAAAAAAATCTTTACTCCTAGGGGTTTCATGCAGCAGAAGAAAAAAGCAATTAAAAATACTTCCAAAATATTGTGCTTCAAATGCAGAATTGCACAATTACATGACATAATGATTAAAATTATTTCTTACTTTCTCTCCTATGAGTTGAAGCTGTGCTTTTTTAAGACTATAATCAGCTTTTTGCCACTCAGCTAGAGTTTTTGATGTACGAGGTAGAAGAGAACAAATCCCATCTTTCTGATTATTCTGAAACAGTTCTGAAGCAGGAACTCCTTCATAACAAATTCTGCAGCAACACAGAAGAGGATTTAAGTTATTTGGATGCTGTCAGGTTAGAAATTAGAAAAATAGAAAAGTAGGTAATTTTTAATCTAACTAGAAAAACTTTTTTTTTTTTTTTCCCCTCAGAAGAGCTAAAGATTGAAATGAATGAATAATGAAACTCATTCAAGAAACCTACTGCTAAGCCTCCAATTTTAAGACTTCCACAATTAGGTCTATGGTGTATATTACCTGTAAATAAAGTCATAATATAACAGTAACCTCCAAGTATGAAGTGCATTTTATAAAGTAAGTAACTTTATGCATGGCAAATACACAATTCAAATACTGTGATTATGATCAGATATACTTAAATGCTCAAGAGAAATTATTTCAGCAGGAATGTTGGGCTGGTTTTGAGCAGTATTTTTTGTGATTATTTTGGGATCAGATTCTGATTATTGTTTGCTTGCCCTTTATTATTTTGAATAAACTTACCTATGGCAATCTCCTTGGAAAAAAAATTGAAAGTTGCTGTAGTAAATAATTATGCATCTTAATTTTCTGTCAATGTTTCAATTTCAAAAATAGCGACCACTTAAGCAACACAATATAACTCATACTTATCTACATAAGTCCATATATACATATAATCCTACAATAACTTATCTTTATTTCCTTTGTTTCTGGCACCTGAAAAGCCAGATTTAGATCTGAAGAACATATTACTTCTAAGAAACTAGCGAAACTATTTTAGAGAATAGCAGTAATCACTATTCCAGGTCTACTATCATTCATTACTTAAACATGTATTTTACAGGATTTATGTAAAAAATGATAACATATTTTTTACTTAAGAGAGTAGAAAATACATCTGTATATTTAGCTATTCTTGTTGCTTGTTTGACAGTACAATAATTACTTCTGTTGTCACTTGTATAATTATTCAGTACCAGAATTACAAGCACAAAATATATTAAATGTTTCATCTATTGTTATATGTACAGAGGAACAAGAAAAATATAATTAGGTATATGCATGCAAACTGCATATAAAGTACTTATGACATAAACACAATTTTTCGTAACATATTGGCACATTGGTATATACCAACACTGACATCTACTGGTGTTAATCAGATTTGGGGTAGTTTTCAAACACTAAATAATGAAGTTTCCTTGTGTTTTCGTGGAATTAAAGTGCTTGATTCCTGTTACTTACAATGCCACTGTCAGGTGTATATCTGCTGCAGCGGGCTTCATTCACACTTAAAATAGAAATATGTTGAATTTAATTTAAGACTTATCAAAACCCTGTGTAAATGGGAGCAGCAGGGAGGTCTCGCTGTAACTAAGAACCAGCCATTTGATTTAGCAAACAAAATGCCTCTGAAGTACAACCTCATGTTGAAAAGGAATCTTTAAAATGCAGCACTAGTGCAAAGAAAGATTGTAGACCTGAGAGTACTTCTTGAACTCTTTCTGGAATGTTCCTTTCTTGAAGTGGAAGCTTTGAAAAAAGGCCTGTTTCATGTAAAACGAACTGAAAGCCTAACTTTTGGCGAGTGTTTGGCTTTCCTAGTTTTTGTTTCCATTTAAGTAGTCCATGGTTTTGACTCTTCAAGGTGAGAGTCTGCATAAAAGGTATGTCAAGAAGTTATACAAGATAGAGAAAGGTATAAAACAATCAAAAGATTCTTTAGCATTTGACCATCTTAAGTGAACAACATAAGAGTTGTTACTCTTTTAGGGCACTTTTGTCATAAATAGTTCTCAATTCAGTGAGTTTATACCAAGTAATAAAATGTGAGTTAATGCAAAACAACATTCAGGCTTCTCACTTCTGGAAGACAGAAACAACACGAAGGAAAGCAGCTCAATGCAATAATAATAAATTCTAATAATATTCTTATTCCACCTGCTGGTTAATAAATAAAAATTCAATCAGAATGTTTCCAGGAGATTAAAGCATTCCTGCTTGAAGGAATTTTAACAAAAATAAGATGAAGCTAAAAACCATGTTAAAATATTCGCAAGATTTCTGTCAGGAATGGATATGATTGTCCACATATAATGTTCATAAACATACATTCTGATTAACCCTCAAGTCTTTATGGCTAGAGGGTAGTATTTTTAACTCTCAAACAACTGATACCTGCAGAGCATGTCAAGATTAAGCAGGACATAGAAAGCAAGGGACCTTTGTCATACATAAAATAAACACAATGCAGTCAGTCCTAGGTTATGGCTGACCTAGAGATGTATACATATTGATAAGTAATACTCTGCTCTGTTATATGTTTATTCACATAATAATGTGAATGAAAAGTTCTTTGTTGTTTTTTAAACCTCCAGATATTTTTCACAATGAAGATAAGGCTTGAAAGCAAAATAATGATTGCTTTATTAATCTGATCCACTATAAAAATCATACAATTATAACTTGCTTGACAAAGTCATTTAAATTTTACTATGAAATAAATAGAAATCATGCTTATTCTCAGTTAGGTTATTTGTATTTGTGAAATTAGACAAATGCCAGGAATTTGTCAGCAATAGATGTGAGCAGTGCAAATAAACTTAAGTTAATACCATATAAAGGATGTCTGTTATGTTCAAGGCTCACATAAGTCAAAAATAGTAACAGACTGTGGCAGATTACGCCACTAGATGGCAGTGCTCCAGAGTTAAGTTTTCTAGTTTTTCCAGATCTAACAAATTTGAGCAAGGATTTTGTTTGTTTGTTTTTAAGAAAACAGGCATCTTTTAAAACTTCTCATCTGTGGAAATATAGATCTTCATTGAAACTTTTCTTCTGACACATAAAGCTCACGCTCATCCTTCGCTCATCAGCTAATCCTTGAAAACAAAACCATTTTCAAGCCCCATCTTCACATAGCTTCCACAGTTCTTAGTTTCACTAGCATCTCTTTACATTACAGCATCCTGTCCTCTACTCACTTCCTCTATTCCTAGTAAAATGTTCAAGTAAACACCTTGTAGAAGTTGCCTCTCCAAAGTAATGAATCAGTATTCAGCACCAACAAAAATATCAGACTACCTACCTCTAGAGATGCTAGTGCTAGCTCAGCAAGTCTGAAGTTCAAGGATCTTACGAGACTTTGCAGTATTCATGGTTTTCCCACTACTTGCTTTCATCACTATGGTGAGCACTCCCATCGTTCAATAGGTAACATTCACAACATACTAAAATTAAAGCTTTCTTTTAATCTCCCTAATAAGCCATTTGTCATGACACTGAGGTCTTACAGTTACTCTCAAATTTGTCTAGACTGAAATGTCAGCTACTGAGTCTGTTAAGTTTTCATTTATGCAAGTTCTCCTGCAACAGAAACTACGTCACTTAGGTAACAGATTAAAAGCATCTCTTATTTCTTACACAAAGACCAACATAATGATCTTTTTAAGCGTCTTCACACACAACAGGCATTCAAGTAAGAGAGAGATCACATACAGGAATCCAGATTTCTGTTTGCTCCCCAAGAATGATATTTGGAACTCACTGTTAAGTGCATTAAGCACACAGCATTCCTACAAACCTGCATGTGGAAGAACGGCAGAACCTACAGGAAATCTACTGCCCCTTTCTTAAACTTAGATTTCTCAGAGACTGCAAGCAGAAATTTTCCTCCATTTCAAATCCAGAACATGGAGCCCTTTTCTCAGAGTACTCTTTTTTTTTCTCCCTCCAATGAAGGGGAGATGTGGTGTTTTGTTGCTTTTTTTTTTTTTTTTTTTCTTTCTTTTGTAAGACAGCAATGGGAAAAAATGCAACGACTGACGATTTCTATCTCTTCATGACAATTCACTATTGAAGCACAGAACCAGGGTATGAAAATTCATTGCTTATCTGAGGATTCAAACCTCACGCACCACTACGTGATTTGACTGTTCTGGGTGCAGGAAGTTGTGCTGCTGAGCAGAAAAGAATGCAAAAATCATGTAGCCAGGAGAAAAAACAAGTGGTGGCATGATTGTCTCAGTTGTAAGAGCACTTACCTGGAACAAAAAAAAAAAAAAAAAAAAGGTCTGTACAAGATTTCTAACCCCAAAACTATTACTTTCTCTACATTATTCAAAATGTCTCATCTCCATTTTAACATACATTCTTGAAGGTTTGAATCTATTACATAGCCATCTTCAGTTACTTATCTTTCAAGAGTGCAAAGCTCTGCTCAGAATCACTGCTTTTCAGGATACAATCTCCCCTCCTACAAACAATGACTTCTATTCCCTATTCCTAGTCTTACGACTTTGCATTTGGCTGCACTAAAATGCATGTTTTTCAAGGGAGCCCAAGTTAACAAGCTACACAAATTGCCCTGTAAAACTGACCAGTCCTTATCCTTATTTACCTCTCTATCATTCTTTAGATCACTACAAACTTTACAAGCAATAATTTTATATTTCTGGAACTGGTGCAGTACAGAAACTCAGTTGCAAATTGTCAGTCTGAAAAATCTTCAGGAAAAACTTGAGTGTAAAGGTTCTAGTTCTAAGATCTTCGTCCAGAAAGACACAGAAGAAGGAAAAAACATAACTGAAATAATATGGAGTGAAAAAATGAATATTCTTCATGTTGTTTAGTTTTATTTCACATTATTTTAGCGTAAACTATGTTAACAAAACAACAAGTAAGGATTTAGGAATTCAAATTTTAAAAAATGACAATGCAGTTATCATGAGTACCTCTTACATACACAATTAGTACTGTTGACTACAGGTCTATCCAAGATTTCATATGTGCTTAACTTTGTATGCATTGAACTCAACAGAACTTTATTAAATTACTTAAAGTTATGCTTGATCCTAAGTGCTTGAAGAATCAGGATCAATAAGATTGTCCATTTGATAAAAGGTTAGTGGCTGTACACTTTATACACCTTCTACTCTTGCAAAATTTTACATTCATTGGAAGCATACTCTAAGTGGTCAACATCGCTTGTTATTTCAGTGGGACTCCTCATTAATAAAGCTAAATATAAAAACTCATTCATAACATAAAGTGAATGTCACTCTTAAAAATTAACACCACCTTTTACATTCTAAGCAAGATAAGACTTAAGACTTTTGGGCTATATAATTTAAAGCATACCTTACAGACAAGGTAAAAAAAAAAAATAAATCAAGCCTTTTTATTTGCCACTTCTGAGAAACTACTAAATACTGAAACACCACTAAATTATTTCTCAAAATATAATCCCTTAATTTACAAAATTAATTAAATCATAGTAACATCAATAATAAGTTCATACCTTTTCCTTTCAGCTTGTTCTTTCAAGTAAATATATTCAGAACATATGGATTCTTTCCGCCTATTTTCTATATCCTCTGCTGTAAAGAAGATATTGTGACCTCTTCTGTCTGAAGTATGATAAATTCTCGAAGCCATTTGTAGATATGGAGGCAACATAAATCCGGGAAAAGCAGTACACAGATGATGAATGCTTAAATAACTTTGCTGTCTAGAAAGGGAATAAAATAAAAAGTCTTAATAACCATTCTCTGAATTGTAGAAGTATGCAACTTATCTAAATACTACATTGTGACATTACAGACCATAGTATATAAATTGCTAATAATAAATACTTGGCAAAAGTTGCCTGGTAATCCAGATGACTTCTACTGAAAGCAGAGTTAATATCATTTGGAGTAGGGATGAAGGTGAGGGGACCCACAGGTAAAAACAAAAACGTTGGTAATAATCTTAAAATTAAAGAATAACTGCAGTAGTCACACTTCTACTTTCCCAAAGTAGAGCTTTCACGCTGTCTGCCCTGAAAGCTCAAAGTATCTAAGTAGCGTATATTTACATCTTGAATTGGGTATTTGAATAAATGTTATGTTCAAATGTTATGTGTACATTCATCTGTGCATTCTCTCTCGTGACAGAACACCGCGTAAGTACTCTTAAATCTTGGAATGAGTTTTTTTTTTATATGCTATCATTTGAACTTTTTTCCTTTCAATTTTCAACGTTTCAATTCAGCTGTTCATTTTAGAGGGAAGCACGGTACCTTTGACTATCTTTAAAAAGTTAATATCTAAAAAAAAAAAAAATCTACCATTTAAACCTCCAATCTAAGTTGTGCTAAAAGTGATGAAAGTCTATTGACTTCTACAGGCCATGGATCAAGCTCTAAAAACAGTCTGCAGCTACTGTATGAACTCTACAAAGTTAATAAGTATCTAAAGGTGCAGACAGCTACAATGTGAAAAACAGCATAGAGAAAATATCCCAGCCCTGAAATGGCTCCCCAAACGCATGCTATTTTTAATTAAAGTTCACAAATATCATCGTATTTAAAAGAAATTCTTAAATGAAAATGGTTAAAACTCCACTTTGAAATTATACTGATTAGCTTTCAGGTCTAACTTTTTTTTTTTTTTTTTTTTTTTTTAGTCCTTCAACAAGTTGTCTATTTTACTGATAACTATGGCTTTTTTTTTTTTTTAATAAAAAGATTATAAAAGGGAAATTAGTAAGAACTACAAAACGGGGGAAAAAAAATACAAGATCAGTCTAATCATGCAATACGTATTAAGTTAATGTAAAATATTTTTTTTTGTATTTACAATTCCTGAAAAACAATGACAGCATTGTTTAAAGAAATCATACGTGTAAAGAAAATAGACAAAAAAACAGTGCAGTATAAGATCAATTTGACTCGCAAAAGATCACCACATCAGTTACATTGTTCTCAACTGAGTCCTGATGTTTACAGGCACATGACAACAAAATATAAATGAGTGGCAACAAAATAACATTTTTAATTTTAATTAAAATCTTAAAATAATTTTTGTCAAGCCATAATGTTTTATGCAATATATGTAATATATAGAAATAACACATAGAAGGAAACCTAGCCACTTCATGCTTCAACAAGACATTTTCACCATAAACTATAACTCAAATTTGTGATTCTTTTTCCTAAAAGAAAACAGGAATTGAATAAAATTTTGAAGTTAAACATTTAAAATGAAATATCCGGTTGGAAAAGCAACACAGAATACATAATACTGATTAGAATTTAATGCTTACAGCAGTTTCATATAATGAAATCGATAGAGTTGGGTTTTTTTGGAACTAAATTCATACATCTCACAGCACAAATGGAAATAAGCAATTGTTCCAGATATCAATGCTTTAAGAAGATGATCATGCTAATTTAAAATAAAAAGAAATATTCCATGATACCTTAACTGGAGAAAGAACACCTAATATGAAATATTTTATTTCAGGATTCTCTAACAGTTCACTTACTCTGCAAACCAATACATATGCGTTTAAAAATAAAAATAGGCAAACAATTCAACTTTGAACTTAAAACAGTTGGAGTAATGTATGTAAATTATTTTAAAATCATCTGGGAACTTTTTGACATAGATTTTGTAATTTATTTAAAATCAATAAAAACAGCTTGAATGATATCTTAATTGTAGTATAATTACTTTTATTTTATAGAAGTTTATCATTTCATTGAATTAACTAACTGAATGTTTTATGAATGTAAACTAAAATATTCAGGGCATGCCTCAGGTAAAGGTGAATGTTTTTACAACACACACTCTTAAAACAGACTATTTATCATTCTTTGAAAAAGTGGACATGAAGAAACAATGCTATGTGTGTGGCCTACATTACCCTCATTTAATGCACTAAATACAGGTTTTTTAGAAAATGATGCAGTTTCTGCACCATTGATAATCTGACAGTAAGTATTTATTGAAGGTAAAACACTCATTGTCTGTTGTCACTATTTGTTTTAATATATAATCTTGCTAACCAAATGATCTTTAAGCAATGCAGATAAGCAATGGCATGCAAAGGGTCACTTAAATGCCAATTTGACTGTTTCATAAACTTAAGCATTCTTTTCCCATGACTATTCTCAGCTACTTAATTGAAAGTATTATCCATTTACAAACTTCAGACCTCCCATAAAAAGGCTCTCTTCTGTATCCAACAGACCATTCAAGACCCTAAGAACAACAAAAGCTAATAATTAAAGCCGCTTCTCTCACTCTTTAAAAAAAAAAAAAACTCGAAAGAAAGAAGTGAAGAAGCAACTTACGGTATATCTAAGCAAAGCTAGCCATAAAGATCTTAGTAGTGAACACCATAAAATTGAGGAGTCTCCCTTGACATGGGACAAGACAAGATCAGTTAAATCAGGACACAGGCTGTACTACTTTTGTAATCTGCACTCCTACTAGAGAATGACAGATGCCACCTATGACAACAGCAAGGTAATAAGCAGTTGTCCTTAAATTACTGCTCTGTGTAAAATCTCCTGAATTTCAGACAAGCACTGACTGTAATACAAATTCAAGTTAATGAATTTTTAATATGTCTTCTCTATTTAAAGATGATGACTTACAGCTGGCATTGCTTATATTAAATTTGTGGTATGTTCCATTGTTTGTTTTTAATTATTTTGATTAGATTATGCTTGGAATTGTATGGACAAATTCAACCCCTGCATAAGCAACTTCAGTCTCTGCTGCAGTCAAGAAAAGTTTCATCTGCATATAGCAGGAATGAGCAGGCCCTCTAGATTTTAAAAACAGTAAATCAAATCCATTTCAAGGAGATAAGTAGCAAACAAACCACCAAGCTAAACTTGATAGATCAGAAATTGCTCATAACTGCATGTTTCAGATCCAGATTTTGGGAGATAACATTTTCTTCTCCATCCTTATCTGCCATCGTATGTATTTATAACTTAACACATTTTCAATATTAATTTCATTATAATGAAGTAAGATTAAAGTATTACTTGACATTTGAAGCATGAGTGGGCAGGAAAGACAAACACTGTTGCAAGTTGTGTTCCTCTTGTAGATCTTTCTGAACCTCATTTGGTTTAATTTTTGATATCGTTTTCCCTTCCACCCATAGCACATCTGTGGACGGAGCCTAAGATGTTCACAAGCAAAAAATAAGCACAGTGTTATAGACTGTAAGCTTACAGATATTTTCATATGCACTCCAGAGAAGAACAAGAAGCAATGGTACACAAGAAACCCTGATTAACAGAAAACAAAACTCATTTAAACAAGAGTAGCATATAACTGCTGTCACTGAGCAGATCACAGTAACACCTACAGCTATTCAGGGCATAGAATATGCAGAAAAGTGTGGTAAAACAAAATATCCATTATGATAATCAATAGAATAATCAAAAGAGCATCAAAATTCAGAACTATTACTCTTAGAAGCGCATGAGTACATCTAAAATTTGTATTTTTATGCAAATTAAGATAGACAAATGTGTTTTAAGGGATAAAACTTAGAAAAGTTTATTCAGTACAGCAACACAAAAGGAATTGCTATTGTTTCCACCTACAGCTGATCATTCTAATTTACTAATGCCAATAATTGTTTTTTTCACACAGTTAAAGCAGACCAGATAACTGTTGAAAAACATAGTAAAGAGCATGCAAGGAGAAGGCAGAAATTAATCCTGATCTTTGAACCCTGTCCCACCCAAAAATTTTGTCATGGAGCAGCTCACTGAAGTCCAGGAGCAAGAGCAAACAGCAAGGGGAAGGAACCTCTTGAGATATTACTACTCCCAAGGCATCTACATTTGTTTCTTGACTTGAGCTTCAAAATCTACAGAATATGCTGGAGGCCATCATAGTCTAGAAGAAACAGAAGCCCCTTCCAACCTCAAGCATTTGACAATTCTGTTTCCTGCAAGATGTTTAACATCTTCATAAAACAGACTAACTGCAACCAACAAAAAGGATTCGCCTGAGCTCCCCTGAAAAGTTACCATACATAATATAGCAAAGCAGGTTCAAGAAAATTAAAAGCTATAACGAAAGCTATATGAAAGATAGAAACAGAACACTGTAGAAAACCAATTTTTTTTAAAAAAAAAAAAAAGCACATTTAAATTCTGCAGTACTTACATCAAGTAGAACCAGGTACCTATCGTGGAAACTGCTTTTTGTTGTAACCTCACTAAACATACATTTAATAGGTGTTGTTACAACAACACTGCTAGAGCATTACAGAAGTAGCATGTTGCCCAAAATAATACTGTCTAAAAACCATAAGAGTACCCCAGTTCTGTTTAACTAACTGTGAAAGTACTCTGTTAACCAACAGTATATAATTTAGAATATGTAGTTTTAGGATATTTTTAGATACATGGATAGATAGATATAAGGGTATGATTGTAGAGTAATTTCTTACAACTACCTATGGCAAGCATCATTGTTAATTATCTAAAGTCAAGAACAGACAGTATGAATGATTAGAAAAATTTTTGACCTATAAACAGACAAATATTGTAAGGACAATGTCAAAAGAATATTATTTCTAATTTAGAAGAAATTTTTTAAATTACTGTTTTCATTCATGCTCTCAGCATTAGCAATCCAATCTGTCTAACAGAAATTATTATGCTTCCACAAGAACTGATACACCCAAATCCTTGGCTGTAGAAGAACGCCAGTCAATTGGAACTACTCAGACCATTTAGGGTTTTACTTCACATTCACTATAGCTCCAACACAAAATGCAGCACCAGGAATGATGAGGAGTTTGTTTATTTCCCTGTAAATCACTCTCTGAGTAGCCCACATCTTTTAGCTCTTCGGAACAGGTTCTTAGCTATCCTAAGACTGATGAGGAAAATGGTCACTACTATTCTGGGTTCCTAAGGGTATGACAACCATTCTCTCTGCCTTTCTCCATGCCTTTTGACAAGACACAACCAGAGCCAAACTACAGTCAATGGGAGGCCCTTAGGCATGCAGAAAGTTTCTCATTTTGATTAGATCTGTCTTATGACTAGACCTAGAAACAATCTGCTCTGCAATAATATGGATTTCTTGTTGATAGAAATATCTCTCTCTCTTGTCCCCTTTTATCTCCTCCATTTCAATACCTGCATCTGTCTTCATGTAACATATCAAACCTTGTGTTCACCTCTATTTAACTTTCTGCCAAGACTATTCAGTATTTTTTGCATATAAAAGTGTCTAGTGGAAACACTCCCAGTCTTGGTTGTTCTTCACATAATACATTTAGCAAATGTAGTAATTTTAAGGTAATTACTCATATAGAAGTAGTAGAAGGAAGCACGTTAAGGTTGTATTCTCAAAATACCAGAATGATTAAAACTGGCAACATATGGCCAAAGGCATTTTTTGGTCTTTGTAACAAATTTGTCCTGCCTCTGTAAACTTGGTATATGTTCTTTACTAGAAAAGCTTTAAGGGGTTGATATCAAATGAAAGCTCTTGTCATGTATGAAACATCACATAACCAAAAGGATGTTGATCATTATGCCATTTTCCAGGAAGGCACACAGTTGTTAAATGTAAATGAGGATTCTATTTATACATTGTTTCATTCCTAATCTTCTCAATCTCATAATGAAAAGCCTAACCCAACATATGACCGAATGAACCTTAATTTATTTTTTCCTCTAACGTTAAGCTGCAAGACCAGTATGGAGACCTGTATTATAGAAGAGTCTTTTAAATGGCAGTTGGTTAAAAAAAAAAAAAAAAAAGCTTACAAATCTCTATATGCTTTAAAACATCAAAACCTCAAGCACGGAAAACTAATACTATCTCACAATAGTACTAAGCCTGCTTACCTGTTTCACCTGCTTATTATATGTTAACAGCTCATCTGAAGGCTGAGATTCATTTTCTGCTGCGCGAGATTCTTTTTGAACAACTGGTATCTTTTAAGGGAAAGGGAAAATCCATTTAGGAGATGAACATACAGTATATTCTTACAAAAACATTTTTATGCTCCCTGGCAAATAATTCATTACAATATTTATTGTTTTCAATGACTCTTTCATTGTACATGCATTTTGTGAAGCACCCGGATCACTGTACCTATTTTATCTTAAGCCAAATATTTCTTCGATCGAGAACTGGATTTACAAAATCAGTATACTAACGGGCAAAGGGTTTACAATGATTAACACTAAATAATAATACGTATAGAGATTTCTTCTAAAAAGCTTCTTCTACAAATTATCCTTCAAAAATGTACGAATTATCATACATCAGAAATGTATATCAATATTTATAGATCTTTTAAAGCAAATAAATTGTTAACACCTCTAAACAGTAAGCAACATCTCCAAACACATCTAAGCTTACAAATTTAAATTTTAAAAACAGTTTGAATGCAAGACATAAAGTGATGAGCATTAATATACATGAATATCTATGAATGCTTTGCAAGTTCACTGCCCTAATCCTCATTCTACTTAGTAAGAGGGAAATTCTGCATATCCAGTAGCTAAAGAATCAAACTCCCAAAGAAAAGAAAGGAATAAGAGACCCAAAAGGGATAGACATAAAAATAAAAGTATATTTATAATTTATGAGGTACCAAAACATTTTCAAGCTCTATTTCCTTTCCTTCCCTGTTTTATCAGTTTAAAATATGATCTGCCTATCTTAACAACTCTACAAGCAAATAGAAGTACAATTAACTTATTATATTTCAACATTCCTAGATAATGTAGAATGTTACCAGGCTTGCTTGGTGAAAACTTGGCAGGACTTCCTTGCTAGCTTGAGAATCAGTTTTTATTTCCTTACATTCAATTGGGACCTGCTGCACAAACCAGAGAGAAAAATATATATATATAGTGCAATTTTCACTACCTAATAAAATAAAACATCAAATCAATATTCATGCACAAATTAAAGGCTGGGTCCTTATTATATGTATTTGAAATATACTCGAAATCAACATACACATGCAGAAACAAATTTAAGGTGATCTTTCGAAAAGATTTCTACACATTTCACTCCTTATTTTGTGCATTGCTCAACCAGTAATCTAGAAGTGTATTTTTAATGCCTAGGATTTTTTTGCATGCCATACACAATTCAATTTTAACAAAACGTAACAAATGTAGTCTGAGTTGCACATTGTTTTGCTCGAGTATTAGAAAATGAAGATGATACAAAAGGAGTTCTCAAGAAAAAAAAAGTGAATAGTAAAAAGGAAAAAAATTTTAGTTGCAGAATATTGCATGCAGTAGTGATTTTATTTTTAGACAAAGCTCTAGTAAATAGCTACTTCTGACAGAAAAGGCAGAGCTTAATTTAAAAAAAAAAATCCTATTACATACATTTTTCATAACTATGAGGGTAAGGAAAAACATAAACTAATGAAACATCCTGGATTAAAATACAGATTCAGCAATACCTTCCTAAACTACACCAAATAATGCTCCTCTTTTTTGCAACATGTGCACATTTTCAGACACAGTGATTACAATGGACTATTAATTAGACTCCATCTTACCTAAGTGGAATTCTTTCCCCCACACAATTTATTATCTAATGCATGAATTCAAAGAGAATTTTTCACAAACCCTTTCATTCAAACAGGCTGGATCAAAACTGACAGAATAGGTAGATTAGTTTTATATACTAATTTCCTTATCAAAATCATCAAAATTATATGAACAAACAGTATCTTCATGCTATTTTAGACACCTGTACATGTTATGTGACTGCTTTTCTTTGCTGGGTGTGGTGTTTTCTCTTTTGTTCATTCCCCATGGGAGAATTGCAGGCACAATGCTGTTCTGGTATTTTAATATGATGTGTACTGTGTATATATGTACTATGGGTTGCGTGTTTATAATAACAAAAACTAAGCCAATTTTATTTAGAAATAAAAGTGTTGAGACCATGGCAACTCTTAATTCCTGTGGGTCCATTCTCAAGCATTCTGATGATTCTTCTAGCACTGATATTTTGTGACAGAAAATTTTATTGTGCCTTTAAAAAAAACAATACTGTTTTACTAATCATAGCTTTCCACCCCATTTTAAAAAACAATTTATGGATTTAAGTACCTTCATAATTAACTAATAATGTTGAAACAGTTTCCAGTGATTTTGATACGTCTTTGGTATCCTCGGTTGCTGAAAAGACATCTTGAGACTCTTGACATATAGAAAATTAAGACTTTTTAGTGTTTTTAATAATTATCTCTAAATTCATCTTACTAAAAGTTTTCAACTTCTCCTTTAATAGTTAAATGCTTTTAAAATAAATTATTTTCATAGAATTCTAGAATGGTTTTGGTTGAAAAGGACCTTAAAGACCATCTAATTCCAATTCCCCTGCCATGGGTAGGGGCACCTTCCACTACAGCAGGTTGCTCAAAGCCACACCTAACTTAGCTTCAAACACCTCTAGGGACAGGACATCCACAGCTTTTCCAGGCAACCTATGCTGGTGTCTCAGCACCACTATCATTAATAATTTCTATATATTTAATCTAAACTTACCCTTTTTCAGTTTAAAATTATTAGCCTTTGTCCTGTCACTACATTTTCTGATAAGGATTTCCTTCCCATCTTTACTGCAGGCTCCCTTTCAGTACTGAAAAGCTGCAATGGGGTCTCCCCACACTTTTTCTAGGCCAAATAACCCCAACTCCCTCAGCCTGTCTTCACAGAAGAGGTGCTCCAACACCCTGATCATCTTCATAGCCTTGCTCTGCATTCACTGCAATTGATTCCTCTCTTTTGATGATAGAAACCAATCATAAGTGTAGAAAAGACTCTGATAAATGGCAGAATAAATGTAGTCTTGATGTGTGATCATGCGAATATTCTAAAACATTCTTTTAGCTTGGTGAACTTGTACAGATTATTTATACATTGAGCATTGGTACTCATCCTGTACCCCTTTGACAAATCTTGAAACTCTATGAAATTACGGTTTATCTGATTAAAATCAGTTTGTTCTCATAACAGCATCCCACCACAATAATCAGGAGTATTCTCTCCTTTTGTTAGACTTCAGGGTAAAAAGACAGTCCATGAAGCCTGCAGCATGTCTTGCAACAAGAGGTGATTATGTGGTAATTATGCTAATAAGCATAAAGAACCAGGATATTGGAAAGTGATGGTTGATGCAAGTCTCACAAACTGCACAACTGAATTATCTTCAGTTAGCTACTTGTATTAGTAACTCTGAAGAGATAAACAGATTAGATTCCAGATGTTCCCACATGTATATCATATAATAAGCATTTCTCATTAGGTAGCTTCTTGTAACATCATTAAAACTGTAAATCTTAAAAAAAAAAAAAAAAAAAAAAAACACTAACATTTGAAGTAGTACAGGCCAACTGTTCCACAGGAAAAAAAATAAATAAAAGAAGAAAAATCAAACATATATCCAGGATTGCTAATGTCTACTCCTGAAAACTGACTCCCTTACGCAAGGGTAGGCAATAACATTGCCTTTGCTATGCCATGATAACCTTATTGAGTATAATCAATAATATGCAGTTACAGAATTAATAATACAGTAGAAAAATCATAATATAAAGCTTCACTATCGTGATTCATGAACTTTTTACACAGCTAAATAAATAGAAGTCTCATTCACTTCCAAGAAAAGAATACACCTTTCAGCACTTCAGAAAAATATTTCCAGTGAGCCTCCTACCATTTTAGTTAAAAAAAAAAAAAATAAATCAATACATAATCTGATGTATAATTTTCATGTCAACTGAAATATAAAGAACCTATACAGTAAGTACTTAAGATGCTATAAAGTGATGAGCAAATACTTGTTTATATTTGCTTGTAGCTAAAGCAAACAAAACTGTACTTCTGAGAGAGTACTAATACTTTACTGAGAAAGGCCCCTCAAGGCCTCACTTTCTGTTGAGTAGTTGAAAAGCTAAAGACATGTACCAAAGCAGAAGTATATTTTATGTTTGTTCTTTGGTGGCATGATACACTGTATTGTCATCCTTTAATAGAAGCATTCAAATCTAATTCTATTTTTCCAGAGGGGAAAAAAAAATGTGTTATCTTTTAGCTACCACCTTCTCATGCTCATCTGAGATACCAAACAATTGATCTGCTGAAAACAATAAGCCAACTAAAGAAGATGAGTTGCAAACTCATCACTAAGAAAGCTGAACACCAAGAAAATGTATTTCTGGAATGAATATAAACACCCTCCTACGGATACTAAATCCAACATATAACTTGATAACAAGATACTTCAGGGGTAGCAACATGCCCCAAGGCAACAAAGTGACTCCAGGCATTGGAAATGATATTCTGATTATAATAAGCATTTCACTTTTTAACAGAAAACGTGGTAGGAATAATTATTTATAACCTATTTCCTCCAAGGAAACAGGGCTAAGTACTAACGTCCCACAGAGCTGGCATCCCATTTCCCATGTAATGCTCTTTGTATCACAGTGGAAAAAAAAAAAAAAATGCTCAGACTCCACAGCAACAGCACAAACTATCAATACTAACCAGTCATTAACTCAAAATGAAAAATAAGATACTTTTTTTTTTTTTAAGGGAATAAAAATCACATTTAATTCTGAAAACTTGTTTTCATTTTAGTCGTTCTGTTCTATTTCATTTAAAATAATATATTCCTTACTTCATTAGAGAAGACAAGTCTTGAAGCTCAGTCTAAAGCAAACAAACCACACATAATAATAACAAAGAATTGCTAGAGTCCTCATCCTATTTGTAAGGTCACTTCAGTTCATAAGATGCCAGCTGTAAATGCCTTTGATTTAAAAAGTGCAATCAGTAAGTGTCATTCATCTTCATTTTCCATAAATTCATATCTAAAAAAAATACTAAACAACTAACAACTGGACCAGAAAGTCATCACCAAGTTTCAACTTTTGTTTTACTTTGAATTTGATTGATATGTTTAGTTATCACAGAGATCACTTTCAAAGCTCAGAGCATAGTAACTCCCAATACAAACAACAGAAAACTTAGTTCACTTCAAATCAAGAACACTAGGACCTGACAGAGACCAGATTTTGAAAATCTTACCTATAACACATAAAACATGATTGTAAATGAGTAAGACAGGACAAGCAATGCAACACAATTACCACAACACTAATGACTTTTTTTTTTTTTGGTAAGTTGAACAAGAAATGGTTTTCCATATCTGGGATTTTCTTTAGTCTTCTTCATTTCCCAATATCCTCTCATGTCTTTTGGCAAACTTCAACCAGACTTAACAAGAGAAGAGACTCAAATTATTACGTTCCTAAAATCAGAGTAAAGCAATGAAGAGGGATCATATCAATGCTGCCACACTGAGGAAAGGCTTCTCTCATTTCAACCCAAACATACACCAGAAAATATACAGAGTAAAAGACATTCTAGTACCTTAGCCACACAAACAGCTCTGAGAACAAAAGTAAATCAAATCATAGGACATAAATCTAGTAGAAACGCAGTTTCAGACTATTGCTGCTCATAGACATAATTAAATTAAATCAGTTCTACATTCTTGTGTCTTTTTTTTTTCCTTACATCTAACCAGTGACAATCAATCTCACATTAAAGGAATATTAAGGTACTACACTTACATTCTGTGCAAGATACTCTGTAATCATAAAAGGTAGCATTTTAATATTTCCTAAAACACAAACACATTGGTCTTTCATATAATTCCTTGCAACGGCAGTTCCTGCTTGTAAGTATTGCATCCTATATGAGTGTATTCATTCCACAGCCCTCCTCACAACAAAAGCTAGCATGCATACAAAGTATGATGGCCGTTTTTGTAACATGAGCTTCAGCCCTTGTGAAATGGCTCATTCTAACAAAACCATTACTCTTGCTCAGAGAAGACAAAGAGCTGAGAGTAATTTACTAGTGAATCTAAGTTACTAGTTAACAAATAAACCAGCAACAACAAAAGAGCTACCCTCTGGTGAGAATCCAGGAAAGCCTTCTATGATATTGATGTTACTGGTGCCTCTTATTGTAAGTGAGGGACTCTTACAACAGCTGATACAATCTACCTAACTACAATAATGAAATCATTTTCTTGAGACTTCATATGCCAAACTGAAAAGAACAATGCTTCAGGTATACTTAGTGCACTTCATCATCTCTTAGACTGGAATATGCCACCTTAAAAAGGGGGAAAGAGCATAAAGAAAAAGCTGTACTAATCTATAAATAGACTAACACAATTCTCACCCCAAAGGGTTTATGTTTTAATAGATTTTGATATTGACTCATTTTCATATGTTAAGGGAATTGAAGATCTGGCAGAAGAAACAGTGGAGAATATTCTATGGTACATTAATGTTTGTGTCTGTTTGTTTTGTCTGGCTTTGTGTTGTAAGAGCTGGAAAAAAAATATACAACTCCTATAAAAGTAATATTTACTTAAGACAAAAATATTGCTCTTGTTCTGGTTCACCTACTTCCATTTTTATGTTGCATTTCTGGCCAAGAACACTCTCCAGGAGTTCTTTGATCATCTGTTCTGAGGAAGATGGAGAAGTAGACTGCAGGGAAGCAATTATTTCATCAACAGACGTTGCAACCAGTTTCACAGGCAATGCTGCTGTGGAAGTAGGCTCTTCAGGTTTGCTCTGCTGGAAGTTCTCATATATTTTTGAAGTGTCTAGTCTAATCACATCTCTTACCTCTTCCAACTGTTCCTGAGCAGACCTCACACTTGGCTGCTTGCTTCCTTTTCTCAGCAATCGTCCCAATTCAACACGTAAATCTTGCTGCTTTAGTTTTGAAATCTCTTTGCTTCTCTTCTTACAGCTTTCCCTGGTTAATTTTTCCTTCCTGGGAATGTTTTCATTTCTCTCTAAATCTGCAGAGCTAAACTCATCACTATCTTTAATCACAGTACCTATTTTTTCAGCTTTATCATTCCTTAAGTTGTAGGGATTCACCTGTAGCATACGCGCTCTATCCTTTACTTTACTAACAGCTTTTGTCTTTTCTAACAAGACCGGGGAGTTACTGGTTTGAAAATTAGATCTGCCATGTCTTGGCTTCTGAGGTGGAATTTTTTTAGCAGTACCTGCAAACGATGCTATTACTGGCAGCTTTACAACATTACTTTTATGACTATGAGTGGCATTTTCACTGTTAACTTTTTCAGAGCAACTTTGATTTTTCTCATCACTGTCTTCTCTCAGAGTTCTATTTCCGTGGTTCATTACCCTGTGATCACAAGCTTGTTTTTTCATTTTTCTTCAGAGGATAGCCTTACTTTCTGAGCAATTAATTAATCAGGAATATTTTTATTTATATTCATGGCAGGCTTATGTGAACTCTTTGACCTCTGGAGAGGATAATATTCTTAAACAGTGCAATTGACCTGGTGTTAAATCTTGCACACGCTCACTTTCTAGGAGCAGTAACTATTGCTAATTTGATCTTCAGGCTGTCCCACTGAGATTCCCCGCACTCAGCCTGTTCCTGTAACCACAGCCAGCTCTTCCAGATAACTCAGTTCAAAGTGCTCATGTTTTCCAGCGATTCTCTCCTGCAGTACTCAGCCTGTAAACTCAAACAGAAATGAGCTTAAATACTTCATACACCAGTGCAGAACCCAATCCTTTTAAGAGGACTGCATTTTGCTGAGATCCCCGTGGATTTCATCAAGACCAACACGGATGCATATAACTGGAAGCACCAGTGACAGTTACTACCATTTTACCAAGGGAACCAACAGAATTGTTGCTATCTTTGGGAACATAAACCAGAAGTCGCACAGAAAGTCCCAGCAGAGGAAGAAACGAGGCAGGCTGAAGCTCTGCGCTTACTAAAGTGACTACAAAGGCTTTCCACCTACAAAAACAAGTGACCTCAGGCCCCTGCCAGCCCCCCTCCTCCTCCTCTTTCTTCTCCCCCCCACAGCGGGAAAAGTACCTCCCACGAGGACACGCCAGCAGCCGCGACACCGCAAACACATCCAGCAGGCACAGCACGGCCCCCGAGCCCCCAAAGACCCCGCCGCTCGCCTCTCCCCGCCCAGCGCCGCGGACGGGGCCACGCCGCTCCCGTCGTACGGATGGACGCGCTCCGTAACCAAGCAACCGGGAGGCAAGAGGGCCAGCAGGGGGCGAGTGCCCCCTACCGGAGGGGAGGACACGTGCGCGTGCCACGCAGTCGCGCACACTCCTGCTGTCGGAGGCTCAGCTGGAGCGCAAAAGATAAACCCAGCTGCGTTTGCCTGGTTAACCATCACCAATAGCTTTGTCAGTTATTAGCAGGATAGGCTCCTTGCAGATCTTATGCAGCGTTAATGCCTCTGGAAGTCTGAAACAGCTCTCTTAGGGGAATTGTGGGAACGATGGCGCGTGTCAAAAATCACCATTATCTGGTGAGATAAAGAAAGAACCAAAAAAACAAAACAAAGCAAAACATAAATTAAAGGAAAGTGTGAAAAGTACAGGTCTACAAGGTCCTCACAGGGGCCCTTAGGCAGTTCACAGCTCATAAAGAGGGAAAATGGGCTTCACAGAGCCATGGATGTCTTGGGTTGGTGGGGACCTTTAACAATCACCTCAAAGCACTGCCTGCTTTTCAGAAGTCCCTGGGCTGTAACACTTCACGAAATTAAGTTTGCAACCAGTATGCCTTTCATGGTGGGTAAAAAATAAAATCTTTTTTTTTTGTTTGGATCACCAAATACCTGTATGATAACGAGGGGATGTCACAACTATTGGCACAGATTGGATTGAAATAAGCCACGCAACTGATTAAAAGCCTCTACTGATCTAATGGAAAAGTGTCTTCCATTGTCCTCTCCTTTCTTTGTGGCTTTCAGCTACAGCTTTTTTCCTTCTTAATTGCATTCCTGGAGCCCAAGGGGATGGCCAATGCACTTCCTGCAGACAACATGCCTTGCACCAGGTTTGGTGACCAAATTTTGTCTTCCTGAGGCACCTAAGGACTTGTTAAAGATTAGAAACTCATTAGCCAGTCACATTAAAACCAAATTAAAAGTAGGTTTTCTTCTTTTTATAGATAGATAACTGATGAAAGCCATGTAACACCCTAGGAACGATATCTATTTAGTATTACTTAGCTTCTCCTGCTCTCTAGCAGCAATACCAGAATAGCAGGAAGAGGAGTGGGTGGAATAGAAAGCATTTGTTCTACGTGGAAGGATTCCCACTTCCTGTCCAAGCCATTGGAGATGTTCTAAACAGGAATGAAAGTGTTTAATTTCCTCATTGAAGATAAACCTGATCAGGAGTTTAATGTAGTTCTGAGTCGAAAGAGAAGATCAATTCCAAACTAGTTACACAGCCAGTGAAGCCCCAGCAATTTGGTTTACTGAGAGCAGCTCCTCTCTGCAGGAGTCACAGTGGGACATGGAAGGAAAAACCCTGCATGTGAAGAGGTATTTGCATCAGGAAGTTCCAGTAAGGAGCTGCTGAATGGCAAGAAGTATTTGCATCAAAAGAAATGTTAGGAAGGAGAAAAAATCTTTAGGCATGGATTTCTTCTTTAGGTTAATAGCTGTGGTAAAGTGGTCATGTCCAGCTGGAAAACAAGTATGCTGTATTATCTTACTGTGTCTGCTATTCATCAGCTCTGCTCGTAGTAAAGCACGGACTGGCTACAGGAGGATGCAGTTAAGTTGCATGAAAGGTTCAAGCAGTAGTTCAAAAGTATTTCCTGTGCTACAGCATTGAGGTTCTCAGTTTTGTAGCAAAGGGAATTAGCACCCAAGGGTGGCTGATGACAAGTTAAATCCAAAATGTGATGTATTTCACCTACTAAGCCCCATACCTTGCTTAGCATTCAACCCAGGAGTAAGTATATCCCTCAGCTTGAGCTCTGGAGATGACAATGGGTCCCGATACACAGGAATTCATGGAAATCTTTCTCCCATTTCCCCAACTATTATTAGTATGTTCCCCTCCTTTCATAATCACAGTGCCACTTGAGGCCAGCAGGTTCTCTTTTTTTTATTAACGTGAAGTATTTATTTAAACAGGTTAAGCCTCATCTATGTAGCATGCAAAGTCCAAAATTTAATAAGCAGATGAATCCTTATACTGAGAAAGCTTTGGAAAACCTTCTGCAATTTTATTCCTTGGTGCACATTATTATTATTTATTTTAATTAGGCCTTACCAGATCACTAAGCTTTCTAATATCACGTAAGGTTATTTGTCCATAAATGTTACAGATAAGTTTTTTTTTTTTTCTTTCTAGGAAGAAAAGCAGTTATTAAAAATTGTTTTTGTTGATTGGAAAAAGGTCAGAAAGTGCAGCTTCTTTTCTCATTTATCATCTGAGTCCACACCCTGGTGCACACATTTGCCATGATACAATTTCAAGCTGGAGTGAGACACTGACGGCATTTCCCCCAGGCTTTGGGAGGATGCAAACATGAAATCAGGAGTAAGCATTGTGCTCTCTGGAAGCCATCTTGATCTAGGCAGTTGTGAATCGGGGCAGCAGAAAGCACATGAAATATGTACAACTTGGTATGTGCTGCCCAGCAATGCCAGAAAGAGTTCCTGTGAAGCTAAATAGCAATCACTTAAAGGAAAGGCAAGTAAGGGCAGAACTATGTTGTTAGTTCTGTGGTTTACACCCAGATAGCCACTAGAGGCTGAGCCTCACCTTAGCATCCAGCTGCAGCTGGCTGTGAAAACCTTTTCACCTGAAAAAGCATAAATCCTCAGCAGCCCTTCTGAGTGCTCTTGATCTCCCTTTGGTACAGCCAAAGCGTGCCCTGCCTCAAAATGGGACTCACTCATTCAAGGCTACTTATCAGTGTCCAGTATACCATTTCAGAGCCCAGGAACTAGGACATGTAGAATTTGAGTGACTTTCCAAATTGCCCTTGTAGAATCGGTGGCTGACCCATAAGTGAGTCTGTGTTTCTGATTTGCAGTAACTGGTAAATCAAGGATACGTATCCTCAGATTATGGGTTACTGCTTGCTCTTTAAGGGCATCAACATCTTTGTTTTAATGTTTCCGACACATATATTTTTTAAATGGCCATAAATACTCAGAGAAAATCAAATGATTATCAGCTAAAATGCCGATCAGTGAAGTATTGCCACTGTGGACACAGAACAAACTTTTCTGACAATTGCACTGTGGGAACGATAATCTGCAGCAGAACAATGGAGTAAACAGGTAGGTGGCAAGTAATCTCTTAGATCAGACAGTGTCAATACTGAAAAGGCTTTTGATTAGTTGCAAGAGTTTGATCCAGCTGAGCTGAAGAAAACACCTTTTTTTTTTCAGTGATCAATCCATGCTGAATCCCTTGAGCAGTAAGCACAAGCATAGAAAGGTTTTGCAGAATTAGTATTATAAATCATACATTCAATCCCTCTGTGAGTGTTGAAAGCATCGTCATGCTTCTAATCACTATATCCTCTCTTTGACGCATTACAAATACGCACACCCAGCCCCTACTAATCTCCACTGTGATTGTGTGATATCTGTACTTGCTGGTACTAAGCCAGAAAAAGTAGTTAAATTTTTTCTTCCTCCTATGATTTTGAGCTTTGCTTCCCTCCACACAATTGAAAGACTTTATTTAAATAATGATGTATCCCTTATAATTGAAAATAAAATGCAATAAGAAGATGAAAACAAGACGGAACCTTTTCGTTTTCAACTATACTTGAAATGATAAAATCAGGTCGTCTTGAGTGATCATGAATCCCAGGTTTATTTTTTGGTATGATGATACTGTAATATTTTCAGTTATGTGCCATTTTATTATAGAGCCCAAGAGAAATTACATGAGTTTCTTCTAGCAACCCATCACTCACAGCCTTTATTATAGGCACAAGGTCAGAGGCACTCCTGGCTTTAAAAAGGGCTGTAAGCAATAAACGGATAAATTACTTTGGCAGCAAAGCACCTGCCAAAGTCTTTGTTGGGTTCAGCCCTTTACTTGCTTAAGTTCTAAAATTTTATCATATTATCTCTGTTCTCCACTGTCTTTCAGTTAATATTAGAAAACAGCAGGTTTTCCAGACCCCTATTCCTGTCCAACTCCTCTTTTCTCTTAGGACAGCAGCTTGACTGTGGATATATAGGAAGATACAAGTCTGTGTGTTTGTAGATCTCGTAGGTTTCACAGCTGGAGTGTCAGCATTAGGGAACATAGAAATCCCACTTAATCACAAGAAAAATTTTCACATCTGCTCAGTTTCTTCAGCAAAAGGACATGTCCTGCAAGGGGTAAAAAGAGAGATCTGCAGAGGCTGAAGTTTCTGTTGTATCTAAGGGAAAGGTTAAAAAAGAACACAGAGTGAGTAGTGAACAGAACATTCCTTGGTATTGGTCCTGAAAAAAAGGCAAAAGATTGTAAGTTCAACAGATAACAGGAAATAGCAATGAAGGCTGGAAGACTAAGTTCCTCTTTGGAGGAGATGAAGGAAAGCAGCGCTGGATTCTCTCCCAGTCATCCCACCTTAAGGAACTACCTAAAAAGGAGTAACCCTGAAACCACATGAACTTCAGGAATATTCAGACACCTGCCTCATTGCCTGGGGAAGGGTGGAGGAGGAATGAATTGCATCTGCCCAACCTGGCTCTCCTTGTCTCGCCAGTAGTTGCACAGAGAGCAGAGTCTGTGTGGAGGCAGAAGGGAAGGCATGTGGTGAGCAAAGTGACCTTCCTGTTGCCATTCCTTTAAATCTGCTCAGCAGGGAGATTCACCCCTGAAATGCCTGAAGCAGCAGCTGAAGCTCAGACCAACTGCTGGGCGAGCCAGCCACTCTCCAAACTGCTGAACAACCGCTGCCCCTGAGGAGTCCCAAAATGCTCCTGAATCCAGATCACCCTCTACTTTCCCATAAAAGTGAGTTGACTGTCCTATTTTACAAGTCTTGCTTATGATTTCAGGCTGTTTCCAGTCTCACTTTCAATGTACAGTGTACAACCATGGGACATTGTTATGTAGGGCCTCTGTGCGTCCTTTTTCAGGACATCATAGGATATCATGCATGTCCCATGATGGAGAAAATGGCCAAAGTGTTTCTGTATGTATGTGATCACACACTGCCATATATCCCACAGTTTCCGGGTGTCCTTGTTAACGCAGCTCAAAAAAAAGTGCCGTTAATACAGACAGAATTAATTTGTGTTCTAAGAAGTGCAAGCCAAGTAACACTGCAGAACTCCTCTCTGGGGAGGACTTTAAGTAAGCCAGCCTTGATTTTATACATTTGATTCTTCAGAGCTGAAGGCAGTCAAGGAAGCTATTTATAGTGGATACTGCTCTCTATCTTCTGTAAAACTACTGTAGACACAGAGAAGGGAAAATAATCTTTTATTTCATTTATTTATTTTTAGGTAAGGAAAATACGAATTAAAAAATTAAAAATGTGGTGCTAAATCCAGGTTGCCAATTCAATCTTCTGCATAGGCAGGTCAGTTCACAGAAGAAATGATGTGTTTCTGTTGACATGAATATCCCAAGTCGCTGATCAGCTCTGCATCAGTTGACCAGTACAGCAATATTTGGTTTATATCAGGGAAATAGATATTGTCCCAGAGAACTCATTGCAGTGCTTGAAGATTCATGGGGTATGAAAATACTTTTTGTTCAATCAGCAGATAATATTGGAAAAGATGGACAGACAGTGGTCCACAAAGTCACTCTCTAAGTTCTAGGTTCTACACAAAAGTGTGTCTGATACTGATTTTAGTAGACTAACTGTGCAGATTTTGATTTCTTTATTCCTTATATGTGTGTTGCAGAAGTCTGTGCATGTTTTATTTAAAAAAATTATTTAAAAAAATAATTTTTCTATTCAGGTGAAACTCTACAAGCTGGGTGCCAATTAAGTATATTTATCTATGCGTAGTCCCATCTCTTCTGATATTGCTTCTTTTGTGCCTTATTACTGCAGTTACTTTGAAATAAAAAACAGTTTTTAAAAAATTTGCAAACAAAACTTTCAAAAAGGGACAGTGGCTGCAGAATTGGCACACTGATTGAAATAAGCGTCAGAAGCATTGCCACTCACGTTTCAGGAAATATAACATAAATAATACAGCCACTAATTGAAATGCATACAATATAGCTCTTCTTGATTCAAGTGAGAAGCGTGAAATGCATTTATTTTTATGAAGAGAAAAACAGACTTTGCCAACAATACACAGCTGGGTGGGCATCCTGCTAGCTCAAGTTCTGCAAGCCCACAGCCAGCCCTATTAACAAAAATGAAGTGACTGAATACACCGGCGTGTGATTTACCTGCTTAAGAACTATACTGTTGCACTGAAGAAAAAGTAATCCAAACCCAGGGGCTTCTTACTGTGATTTCTGCGGCCGTCGGACAGTAGGTTATGTGTAGCTTTTCATTTCGTTATTTGTGCTTCTTTCTCCTTTAATTGGGCTGTGATATGCGAGGGCTTTCGGGTGTAGGCAACGTATTTTTTTCTGTGTCAGGAGCGTATCAAGTCACTACCTGTGTGCTGAATGATGCCTGAAAAAAGAAAAGTAATGGATTATAAGGAAATGTAAAGAAAAATAAAGAGAGAGAGAAATGAAAAGAAAGGAAATAAATTGAAACAGAGTAACAAAATAATAGATAACAAAGATAAATAAAATGAAATAAAACAAAATCCAGCAGCGTCAAGTCGCTGCTGCAACGTCCTTGGGGGCCTCGTGGAAGGCTACGTGCTCCATGCATGAGACCCCGGGCGGCTCCGGTACGAGTGGGAGCTCCGTACCGGCGGGGTTGTGGCCGGAGGGCGGCCCTGCGGCTCAGGGCGGGTGAAGAAGGGGAGGCAGAGTCCGGCAGGGGCTGCACGGTGCGTCCCTCGGTGCGGGGCTGCCGCCGGCCGCCGCTGACAGCGTCCCGGGGCTTCCATCCGGCTGCGGGCACCGGCGCGGTTCGCACACGATTCCTGTGTTCACTTTTACGTGGAGGGGGGATTCCAGGTCGGAAACGGGTGGAACGGGAGTTTCCTACCGCCGGAAGGGATGGGTGGGCAGGAGTCAGAGCCGGGGAAATGGAAAGGTGGCCGAACAGCGATGAACAGGGAAGGCATTCTGATGCAGTCTCGAGGTTCCTTCCCGAGATTGTAACCTGCCCCGCACGGACGCTGCCGAGAGGTTCCCGTCCACTGGAAATAATCAAACAAGACCCTACAAGTTGAACAGAAGAGCTGCCTCTTCGAGAGGAAAAGGAGCTCTTACGCAGGAGCGGATTAAAGTAGCGCTGTCCCATCCGCCCCTTGAAGTAAAAATGATCGCTCTCGCCTATTCCATTTCCCATCCCGCGAGTGGGTCAGTGCCCGTGCAGCGCGGGGCCGGGGCTCCCGGTTTGTGCGGAGTTCCCGCGCGGTGCCGGCCCTGGTGCCATCCTACGGGCGAAAAAAAGATGTAGCAGGTACAGCTTGATGAGAAACCGGCAAAACGGCACTGCTCTAACGAGATTCGGGGAAAGGCTCTGGGGCCGGGATTACCGTTCTAACGGCTAGAATGGCAGAAGTCTTTCTATGTCCTCCATCCCCGCAGAGCCCTGCTCTCCCTTCCCCTCGAGGGCTGCGGAAGGACACGGTCCCGTCGAGCCGGTTTCCCCGCGCATCCCTCACGGCGCTGAGCCCCGGCCCGACGGGAAGCACCGCACCGCCGCGCTCCGCCGCTGCGCACACGGGAGGCTTCCGGCCGCCGGGGCTGGAGGGGGATTTCCAGGAGCGGCTGTCAGCGCCTGAGGCGCGCTGATCCATCTGTGCAACGAGCTGAAACGCTCTCTAAGAAGATAACAGACCGCCTGCCTGAGTCTCACCTTCAGGGGCAACGTTAGGAGCAGTAAGCCGCGGCCGGACAACAGGAGGCGCTGCGGCTTTGCACAACCCCGGCTTCCGCGCACCGCTCGGCACGGCTCGGCACGGCACTGTCAGCGCGACTCAGCGCGTGCCCCAGCGTAGAGCTACGTGCCGCCCGTGGGGTCCGTGCCTGCTCCCCTCCCGGCACACGGCGAGCCCTGAACAGGCTGCCCGCGTCCCGCCGGGCGTTGCTCCCGCGGGGCCGTGCTGGGAAGCGGCAGCACCGCCCCGAGGTCACCCTGCGGCGGGCAGCGGGCTGACGGAGCCCTCCCTTCCTTTGGGAGGCTTTGAACGGAGCCGGAGCACCGGGATGAGCGAGCCGGTACCGAAGGGTCTCTGTGTTCAAACTGTTTCCACTAGGGAAAGAGAGAGGCTGCATACATAAAGACCGCAATTTGAGTATCTGTTAGATTTTCCTCTGGGTTTTGATCCAATTTCCATTTGTGTAGTTTGACCACTTGAGAGGAGAAGTTTAACTCAATGCTTTTATCTTTTTAATTTTGTTTCCTTGAAGACACATTCTCATCTCCTTTTCTCGCTGGGTTATTCCAGGTTTGCGTCTGTTTCAGGGATCTGACTTAATTCTGTTCCCAGATTTAAATTAAAAAAAAAAAAAAGGGGAGGGGGGGGGGGCAACAGGAGGGAAAGAACAAAGAAAGGGAGAGCAGAAAACTCAGAGGACAAGTTAAAACATTGTTCTCGAGGAGGAGACAACCTATAACTTGGAATTTCGGTCTCGGGACTCTATATGATAAACTTCTTTTAAAAAACGTTTTTGTGGTGGTGACATCCTCGCAGAGCCTTGGAGGACACACTGGTGTGGGAGCACCGGGAGCTGAGTGATAAATACGCCAGGAAAAAAATCGGATCCAGGCATTGTATTTTGTGTCATTTGCCTAGGGTTTTCAAAGGGTTTTCAAAATCCCAACAACCATATTTCCCCTTCAAATTGCCATTCCACGAATAGCTACTTGAGTTTGGGGTTTTACGTTTTGCTTCGTTGGCGTGTGTGTGTGTGTTTTATTTTTGTTTCTGGGTTTGTTTACTTTTTTTTTTTTTTTTTTTCGCTATCAGATGATAAATGTCGCTGGGAACGAAAATGCACAAGGCAAGAAACCCAGGAACTGTCGGCGGTCTTGGCATAAGCTTGAAGAGCCGGGCAGGGCAGGGACAGAATGGGAGCGTGTTAGATCCATCTGTGAAGACTGAGGTTCCCTGCATCCATACTTTAAAGAGCTTTGTCCAATGTCTATTTACTTTATCTTGTAACCCCTTTTCGCCCTCCAGCCTATGCAGATTCTCCTTCTTCCGCAAGAGAACCTGGGAAGAAGGCAGGGGGTGCTTCCAGGATGCCCGGCCCCAGAGAAGGCTCCCCAAGGCTCTCAAACAGCCTTCTGGCCTGGAGGCTTTTGCCAGGAAAGAAATAAAATGGTTCCAGTGACTCACCTGGTGTTTGTCAGGCGGAGGCTGACCTCGGTGGATCCACATTCGAGTCTCTGGCCGCATTTATTGGGTGTCTAGAGTGTTACCGCTCAGCGTGGTGACTCATAGAGTTTCTAAAAGTAAGACACCAAGAAAGAGGTATCACCATCGCCGTCACCGTCACACTCACGGGTGGAAGGCTCCGCGGGGCTGAGGGCTCGGGGACCCGGATCGAGCCCCGGTGCCTCGACGGGAGGAACAGGGGGAGCGTGCGAGGACTTCCCTGCCATTTGGTTAGAGGAGCATCTACTGGATTTCAATAAATATGGCCCCTAATCTCGGGGTTTTAGGGCTGGATGGCCTTTAGTATTCTATTCAAACAGAGGGGGCTGCCCTTCCCTTATCTACCTCATTTCATTTCCAGTGAGCCCTCCTAGAGCTTGTCCTGTCCGTCTATGAGGGGGAACTTCCTCCCTCCCCTCTCCCACCTCCGTCTCTCCTTCTTTCCCCGCAAGCTTAAACCAATTACGCCGCTTTGCAAATAAAGTGCCGCCCCGAGGGGAGCCGCAGGCGAGGGGAGCTGCCTCGCTGGCAGGTGCATCTCCGGCTTTGTAGGTGCGAACGCCTTTGTGAGGCGGACAAATGGGGAGAGAAGGAGGAGGGTACTTTGTGCGACGTAAGATCCACATCAGCTCAACTCCACTCACATCCCAGCCGGCACTTCCTCACTTTCTCGACTGTCTCGCCCCGCACCGCTCCCTGCCTCCTTTTTGACTTCATTATAGAGGCGATTTCGGCACTCCCGCCCCTCCTGGGAGCTGGCTTCCTGCTAGGTCGGCCTCCTGGGCTCTTTTCCTGCCACCCGTCGCTCGCTTGCAAGAGGGCTGGATGGTTACACCGGGCAGGTTGGTTCCATAATGTTAGGGACTGTGAAAATGGAAGGGCATGAGACCAGCGACTGGAACAGCTACTACGCCGACACGCAGGAGGTGAGCGAGCCCTGGGTCCGCTGTCCTTCCGAGGGGGAGGAGAGGGGGCTGGGAAGGGCTGGGGTGCTGAGGGGGACAGCGAGAGGGGGGATTGCTTCGCTCTGCGGCTCCCGCCAGCGCTATCGTGTCTCTCCTCGGCCAAGCCGCCCCGAGGAGCTCCGCACCGCCCGCAGGAGAACTGGAGGGGCTGGGGGCAGGACTGAGCTCACCCCAGAGAACTCCTGGCTCGGAGCAGGGGACCGCCGCGTTGCCGTCCCGCTCCCCACAGCATATGGCACGGGCACAGGGCGCGCCGGGCCGAGGGCAGCACACTCCCCACGCCCCCCCCCTCCCTTGGGGCTCCACGCTGCTGGCTGCCGCCGGGGCCTCACCTGTTAGAGCCGAGAGAAAAGAAAGGAAGAAAAAAAGAATAAATCGCCGTTTTTTCGGATTTTGCGAGACAGCCCGCCCGCGGTGGGCGCTACTGCCCAGATACCGGCGGGCGGCGCTGCGGAGAGCGGCCGGGGAACCCGGAGGGGGCCCGGCCCGGCCGCCCGCCGCCGACCCGCGGCACCCGGCAGCCGCTTCCGGGCCCCCCCCGTGCTCCGGCGTGGTGCGAGAGGAGCGGCTCGAAGGCTGTTAGGAGAGGGCCGGGGAGCGCCGTGATCCAGACCCCGGTATAGCCTGGCCTCTGCGGGGGTCCGCGGAGGAAGGCAGCGGGGCACCACCGCGGAAGAACCGGGAGCTGTGCCCGGGCAGGAGCCGCTTTAAGGAAGTGCGGGAGCCGCGAGGTGCACACCGGCATTGCATCAGCGCACCCGGACACGGCGCCGTCCCCACGCCTGCAGGGCCGCACAGCGCTGTGTCACCCCACAGCCACCCGTTGCCACGCCACTGTCACCTCGCTGCCACCCCCTCAGCGGGGACAGCTCACAGAAAACGGGAGCATCCCCGTGGGGTGTCAGTACCGCGCTGGTTTTTCCTCGCCACGCTTGTTGTCCACGCACCTTAAGTTACATGACCTGCCCTTTTGCTGTTTTTTAGCCCCGCTCTTTTCTCCTCCCGTGCTATTGAACTGGAATCGCTGTTTGGGTGTGAGGTGGGAGCCCCGCCGCGTTGAGCCCTCTCGAATAGTTACAGAGATCCTCCAAATTCAAACCGCATTGAGAAGCTCGTGGAATTTGTAGGGAATAATGGGGAATGTTACCGAGCGCTTAACCCGCATCTAACAACCTTTCCTCGGCCGCGTTGCCTTTGTTCGAGGTGAACGGGAACGCATTTCGCAGAGCCCTTCTCCCTCATGTGAAGTCAGATGCGGACCCGGAAGGCACATTTTGGGGCTCCAGGTTCTGCATTTTATGAGAGCAGAGCGGAGAGATTGGGCTGCAATACCCCACGTTGGCGGCTACAGAGAATCCAGTGCAGCAGGAGCTCGGCGTGCTTCGGAAAGGCTGGGGTGGTGGGTTTGAACTTTAAGCCCGACTCGGAAATGCGAACAGGGGCAGCTTTCCATAGGTATGATGTGCAGGCAGAGCTGATGATTTTTTTTTTTTCCCCAAATAGTTTTTTTTTTTTTTGTGACAAGACATTATCTGTAGGAACAGAAATATACATCAGCGCGGAGGGAGAGCTTCGTGCGGTTATTTCGGGAAAGTTTTCCCTGGCACACCGGCGTGCGCCCGTAGATTGCAGTAATCGGACGGATTCAAACACGGGACACGGAGCCGCAGAGCCCAGCAGCACTCGGGCAGCCGAGCTGGGGGCCCACGGTGCCGGAGCTGGGCTCGGCGGCACAGAACGGTCTCTCTCCGTTCCCGTCACGAGGATTCGGGCTCTCGGCAATGGTCCTGGGCGGGTTCGGAGGCTCCGCGGTGCCGGGCTCCATGCTAACCCTCTCTCGTCTCGCTGCCCTAGGCCTATTCCTCGGTGCCCGTGAGCAACATGAACTCGGGGCTGGGCTCTATGAACACCATGAACACCTACATGAGCATGAACACCATGACGACCAGCGGCAACATGACGTCCGGCTCCTTCAACATGTCCTACGCCAACACGGGGCTGGGAGCCGGGCTGAGCCCCGGAGCGGTGGCCGCCATGCCGGCGGGCTCTGCGGGCGCAGTGAACGGGATGACGGCCGGCGTGGCGGCCATGGGCGCGGCGCTGAGCCCCGGAGGGCTGGGCGCCATGTCGGGGCAGCCGGCCGCCATGAACGGACTGGGCCCCTACGGCGGCATGAACCCCTGCGTCAGCCCCATGGCCTACTCGCAGTCCAACCTCGGCCGCACGCGGGACGCCAAGAGCTTCAAACGGAGCTACCCGCACGCCAAGCCGCCCTACTCGTACATCTCTCTCATCACCATGGCCATCCAGCAGGCGCCCAGCAAGATGCTGACGCTGAGCGAGATCTACCAGTGGATCATGGACCTCTTCCCGTACTACCGACAGAACCAGCAGCGCTGGCAGAACAGCATCCGCCACTCGCTCTCCTTCAACGACTGCTTCGTCAAAGTGGCTCGCTCCCCCGATAAGCCCGGCAAGGGCTCCTACTGGACCCTCCACCCCGACTCCGGCAACATGTTCGAGAACGGCTGCTACCTCCGCCGCCAGAAGCGCTTCAAGTGCGAGAAGCCGGCGGGCGGCAAGGCCACGTCGGAGGGCCGCAAGGACCAGACGTCCGCCTCGGGCTCCGGCTCTCCCCTGCCCCGCGCCCACGGAAAAGCGGCGCAGCCCGACGCCGCCGCCCCCCTGCCCGGCCCCAACCCGGCCGCCAGCCCCCAGCCCATGGACCACAGCGGCCCGAGCACCGAACTGAAGCCCTCGGCCCCGGCCGCCGCCTCCTCGCTCGGCTCCGTGCCCGCCCTGGCATCCGTCCCGCATCCCCCGCACTCCCTGGCCCACGAACCCCAGCTGCACCTCAAAGGGGACCCCCACTACTCTTTCAACCACCCGTTCTCCATCAACAACCTCATGTCCTCTTCGGAGCAGCAGCACAAGCTGGACTTCAAAGCCTACGAGCAGGCGCTGCAGTACTCCTCGTACGGGGCCGCCATCCCCGGCGGGCTGCCCCTGGGCGGCGGCTCCATGGCGGCCCGCGGCAGCATCGAGCCCTCGGCGCTGGAGCCCTCCTACTACCAGGGGGTATACTCCAGACCCGTGCTCAACACCTCGTAGCTCGCTGTCTCGGGCCGCACGCCGTGCACAGGACTGTTACTTCCCGATGGCCGTGCGCTGTCCCTGTCCCGCATCCCCCCCGCTGTACATATGCCCCGCGCCCCGCAGGGTGTCATTGAAAAGGAGAAAAATGGGTGAGCTTGTAAACTACTCGTTGTGCTTTCCGCCCCCCGCCCCGCTCTATAATCTCATGTAAGTTTACAGGTATGTGGCAATACTTTACCAATACGGAGATGAAGAAGCGAGTAGAGATTTAAGGCTTTTTTTTTTTTTTTTTTTTTTTTTTTTTTAATTAAGAAGGCTTTGAAGGACAATACTGCTGTGAAGTAGCAACACACTAAAAGAATCTCTAAGCAACAAGAGGACTGTTTGCTCTCTCGGATCATCCTTTTGATACTTGCAAAACAAACCTCCGGCTCGGACAGCCGCACCCCGCACCCCGGCCAGCTGCAGCCCGGGGTCGGGACAGACCCCCCCCAAACCTTCCTATATTTTTTTCCAAGTGTTACCTGTCTTGGGATGTAATATAAAGTTACAAGAGGTCACAGCCAGTTGGATTTTTTTCTTTCCCATCTGTTACTGAAGGTTCTCGTTCCTCAGGCACTCTCGCCGACGTGTGGATGACATGCTTATTTAATTTAAAGTCTCTTCGTCGCGTACCAGCGGAGCTATGGACTGAAAACAAGGTTATCGCCTTCCCGGGAGGCGCTGGCCCTCACACCAGCGCCAGGAACAGAGGAGAGCCCTTCCTCTCCCCTTTCCCACCTCGTTTAATACATTACACACCCATCATTTTTGTGGCCGTTTAATTATCGCCATCATTAGCTTGTTTCATCCAGTGTTAATGCACTTTCCACAGTTTTACACGGTGTTAGCATAGCCAGACGGGTTTTATTATTATTCCTGTTCGCTGTCTCAATGTCCTTAATTTATTGCATGGTTTATATTTTTTTTTCTTTCTTTACAGCTGGAAATTGCTTTAAATGACAGTAAAAAGAATTACACGTGAATTTAAGAATTTTTTGTTAATTTTATAAATGTGATTGTAATTGAAAAAAAATATTTTGATTTAAAACGATAACTGAGAATTTAACGCGTGAAGTATGGTTTTTTGATCATTTGCAGTTAAGGACTTTAAATAAATCAAATGTTAACAATGAACGACTGCCACCGTTTCCTTCCGAAATTTCTGCAGTGGGCGCCGGGCGCGGAGTCACGCGCGGTGCGGGCGGACGCGGCCGTGAGAGCGGGTGCGGAGAGGCACCGTCCGTGCGGGGATCGGTGCGGGCCACGGGAGAGCGAGGCTTTGCGGGGCGCGAGGCTTTGCGGGGCGCGCAGCTTGCGCCGATGCGTGTGGGTTTTCGAGCTCCTTTTGTAGAGCTCGCGCACGCACTGGGCAGGGGCTGCGTGCGCCTGGGTTGGTATCATATGTATTTATGTATATATACATATATACCTTTGTTGTTGTTGTCGTTGTTGTTAACATTCCGGTGGCGGGAAGAAGGCACGGAGCCCACTGAGGGAGATGCCCCCTCGCTGTGTCGGCTCGGGCTGACCGCGGGAATCCCAACAGCAGCGCCGATCCCCCACAAGAGGCACCGCCGCAGATCTCCCTGCGCTCAGCCCCCTCGGGCCAGACGGCTCGATGAAAGCTCTGTGTCATTCTCGTAATTATCGCATAATTGCCTCCTGATGGGTTAGGGACAGCGGCGACAAACTACATTTAGAAGGTGATGTATGGGGGGTGGGGAGAAGGAAGGGGAAGGAGAAAAAAAAAACAAACGAGCAAGCGTCCCAGAAATCTCCTAAGCCAACCCAATTACTCCAACGCTGTTACTCGGCGAAAAAAGGAGAGAAAATTATTTTAAAGCCCTTCTGCTTTGCTACGGTCTAATATTAAATGGAGAGGTTGGTGGCCCCGCATGTGGCAGGGTGCTTGGAGATTCACGATCCTTGAAGTCCCTTCCAACCCTGGCCATTCTGTGATTCTGTGATACGGGTAGGCATACGGAGCGGGGGCCCCGGCTCAGCCCTCCGCCCGGCTCGTCCCCACAGCCCCTGCAGCGCGGCCCCGGATCCAGGCAGGTGGATGCTATTCAAAGTGCCAATTCTGCTGCTGCCAGGAGCTGCTCGGTGAGACACCGCGGCAGGATGGAGCCCGTCCTCGGCAAGACCTCGCTTGTCTCCCACAGACCACTCTATGGAGAATATGCCGCTTCGAAGCGGAGACATTGATTTAATGCCTTGGGCTTGTGCACAGAAAATATCAATCGACCGACAGCGATAAGGCAGCGGGTTTCGCATATCAGCTGAGGAGCACAGACCGTGTGTAATGGAAATATTCGGGGCGTGGGTAGTAAAAGGGCTTAAGCGGAGCGCCGCGGCTC
This sequence comes from Meleagris gallopavo, assembly GCF_905368555.1. Taxonomy (NCBI): domain Eukaryota; kingdom Metazoa; phylum Chordata; class Aves; order Galliformes; family Phasianidae; genus Meleagris; species Meleagris gallopavo. The sequence goes on along the minus strand of NC_139408.1, from coordinate 36,804,819 downwards.
CCAGCCTCTCAGAGATAAGGAGCAGAGCCCGTCACAGAGAATGCGTGTGCCCCACCGCCACCGAGAGCTTGTTCTTTCCTTTTCTCGCTGCAGGCGAATGGTGAGCAGTGACCCGCTGACACCGCAGGCATATGGCTCCGGGCAAAAATCAGGGTGCTTGGCTCAGTGGGCACTGCAGAGTGCAGTGTAATGCTCGGGATCCAACAGAGGGAAGAGGAGCCCCGTACTTTCTGCCCCACTTTAAGCCCACGCTCAAGTAGCACCCGGCAACAGTATGAAAATAAGATAGAAATGGGTTCGAGAAGAAACAGGGCGAATCCCGGATGCCCCTCCCTCCATCAGCGTGCGACCCCTTCGACGGGATCGGTTCGCTGATGGAGGGAGATGGAGGGAGGTGTGGGGATGTGCCCGTGCCAGTGGTGGGCTCGGCCACGAGCATAGCAAAGCGGGACCCGCCGGGCTGCAATCTCCACGACCAGCGCCGTTCACAGGGGCTTTTCGCCTTTTGCTTCACGGTGATTACTTCTGCCACGTGCGAGGCAGAGAGACAGGCTCACGGAGTGCAGCAGAGAGGGGAGTGATGCGGGGCGGTGGGGATCGCTGCACACCCACGCAGAGCGCGGGCACTGAAAGCTGCACACAGAGCGGGGGCCGGCAGCGATCCCCGTTGTTCTGTGGGGCCGGCGCTGCCCCCTCGGCTCCGCTCTCTCCCCGGGCACTGCGAGGCCCCCGCAGCGCTGTCCGGGTCCCTCCGACCCCACACCCCCCCACGGGGCTCGGTAGGATAAAAGCTCTTCCATCACCCAAATCGGGGATGGGAATAAAGGCACATGAACGTCTCGGTCTAGTGTCGGGGTCCGGAGGGACAATGCTGGCACCTACATCGGCCGCGGGTGCGTCTTTATTGGAAGGAATTAGTTTAAAATTTTCGGGACTGAAAGATGAGGAAAAATATTTCCCGGTCACTTTTATCGACGCGACTCAGTTTCAAAGAGAAAAAGTGACTCGTAAAGGGACGGCGCAAGAAAACATTTCAGCCTTTGGCGTGGCTTCAGATATTGGTTTGAATGGTGGAGTTGATGCTGAAGACTTCGATGGCTAAACGAGAATTAAAGGCATCCTCTCGCTGCAGCTCCAACTCTCCTTTAGAAGAAATTGAATTTCTTCTAATTTTACAGAGATAGCGTAGCTAAAACGCTTGGTTGCGGTAGTAGCGCACCTACTATTAATTCTTCTCTGCTGGGATAAAGTGGGATCTGGGCACATAGGTGTGTCTATACGTGTTCGGTCACTCTAAAAAAAGACAAAAACGGTTTTAAACAGACATTTAATGAATTGACGTTTCTCGTGTGCACTCACAGTGAGCATCTTAATTCATAGAGAAGTTAATTATCCTCATATAAATGGGATGAAAAGTTCTCTCGGGAGGCTCATAGGTGCGTACATTGGATGTATTAACATATAGATAATTAATATGTATTTGTTTCCAGGGGGACAAGTGGAAATATACACAGCACACAATGGCCGGGAGAAAATCACCGCACAAAGGAGCGCGGAGCGGCAGCGGAGAGGAATGTGGGCGCCGCACTCCCACGCTGCGGTGCCGGGTTCGGAAATGCGGGATAACGGCTAACAGCTGAAATCAAAACGCAATCAGTTTGATTTTTTTAAATGCCGAGGGCGGCATTGTGAAAAGGAGTCATTTTTTATCTTAACGCAAACCCATCCACCAGCAAATGCAGAGTAAAAACTCATAAAAAAAAAAAAAAAAAAAAAAAAAGAAGAAGAAGAAAAGAAATGGAGTGTGCTTTTTCTGCGCTTTGCGGATCATTACAGGGGGAGAAACAAATGAGGAAGAGTGGAAAATGGGAGGCGATAAGAAGAAAACCTGCCTTTGTTCTCCCTGGTCATTTTCTGCTAATTATTCTGCCCATTGTGACAAAGTTGCAGTTAAGGGCAGATTAGTGTACATAACACCGCGTTTCGCCCCGCACCGCGCAGCGCCCGACCCGAGCCGTGCCGCCGTGTTTGTGTTCCTCCCCTTCACCTCCAACAGAAACTCTTTGAGATTTCAGATCTTTGAACTTTGGACGGATCAAACTGCCAGCACTCACCTTTGTCTCCGGGCAGTAGGATTTAAAACACATGTAGCCTCATGACGGGACCCATCGGTCTCCGTGAGAGGCAAAAATGTTCTGTTTCCCCCGCCCCAAAACTCCCACATGAACACTGAATTCCCACATGGCGTCTCCGCTACAGGAGCGCTACTCGAACGGTCTCTGCCCAGGAGGATTCTGTTAAGGGCAAACCCCTCGCTGCCTTTTATCGTTATTTTGCCACGACTGATTTACTATCGGTGCTATAATTTACCCATCAAAGCTCTTACACCTGCTCCTCATTCCAAGGGGAACCTACTAGAGAACGGAATTTTTTTATTAACGGTAATGATGACTATTGCATTCAGCTGCGAGCCCGAGCTCGCCGTGCTCCCACCGCCTGGCCGATGTCCGGGGTCCCGAAGCAGGCGCGAGGTCAGACCGGGACCAGCTGCGGGGCCGCCGGGGCCGGACAGCGGCACCTTCCCACCTGCAGCGTGATCAGGGCTGGGGCTTCGCGCCCTGTGAACCAGAGAGGGCTGCGGGGGGGCAGCATCTGTAGGCTGATCGTGCTTATGGTGTCTGCCATATAAGGAGTTGCCCTCGGGGAAGGGACGTTCCCTTCTCGGGCCGGAGCTCCCATGCCGTCGTGCGTGGATCCCGCTGGGATCGCCCGGGGAAGGGTTCGGACGGTAGCCGCTACCCATCCCGCGGCACACACCGCCCCGCTGCCCTCTGCTCCGGGGGCTGCCTGTTCATCACCTCCATCTGCGAGCTACCGCGCAGAAATCTCTTTTTTCCCCTTTATTCCTTCTTTACACCCAGCCTGCCCGGCAGGTTGCTAACACGCATTTCCTCCGGTTTTGACCGGCGGAAAATGTAAACAGGTCGGTAACCAGGAGGTGGGCCCCACTCTGCACACCGACATCTCCCCATTGCGATTCCCAGTAATGACCTCTTTAGCATAATAAAGACCCCGGGGCGGGGAATCTCTGAACTGAGGGGCAGGAGATGGGAATAAGAGCACGTTCGAACTCATTCACATGTCTGCAACAAGTTTTCCAGTTCTGAGGTTATCTGATAGTACCAACAGACGTTCTCCCTCTGCTCTTTTTTCCTTGCTTGGCTGCTTTATCTGAGGAAGTACTTTGCAGACTTCAGGTATTTCATTAAGCTGTAAAAAACAGAAAGGGGAAAAAACCCAGACAAACAAGGAAATTAAAGGAAGTCTCAAGTACACATTTAGTAAAAAATTAAATTTTTTTTTTTTTAAGAGAGAGAGAGAGAACCCTGTTCGGACGGGGGGTGCCCACGCTCAGCATCGCTCCCAGAAGCATCACCCAGGAAGAGGCTGTGGGAGAGGGGGGTGCCATGTCCCCCTCAAAGGCCCCCCCATGCCCCAGTGCGGTGCCCGCCGCGGAGCCCCGAACCGCTTCCCCCTCCCCGCCTATCCCCGTCTCTCCCTTAAGCACAGAGGAAAGGGGAAAAGGGGCCGTGAGGCGGTGCACGGCTCTGTCCACCCCACCCCCCAGCAATTGTTCCCCCGAGCCCCTATTAATGCGGGACATATGTTATCCACAGGCAGCGGGCAGCGGTGAGGCTCCGCCATCGAACTTGTTGCTCAACTTACGAGGCGGTTCTCATCTCCTCATCAAAAGCCGCCGGGCTTTCTTCAGCCGTATGGACAAAAATGTGAACAACAATGCCCGCCTCCCCTCACTTCAAAAGCGGCCATCGCGGAGGCTACCCAGAGAATTTTCTCTCTGCCTTTCATTCCCTGTTTGAAAAAAGGCACTACAGGGCCAAGGCGCTCCTAATACTCTTTGATGGGGATTGAATTCATTATCTCCAATAACACAATTGTGCTTGGCCAACGAAAAGAGCAAAGTAATACTCATCTAGAATTAGAGAGCGGGGCTCAGAAGAAAGGGAGCGAGAGGGTGGGGGGGTGGGGGCATTTCAAAGGAAAGGGGGGATGAGAAAACACCTATACCGAAAATCAGCTTGGAAGGAGGGGGTCCCCGGCAGTTTAAATTACAGAAGTGCATTAAGTGGTGCATTGTACGGATCAAGGCGCGTTGGTGGTCCGACTGCGAATTCCTCCCTTTGCCGGCCGAGTCGGCACCCAGCGAGTTAGAGACTCCTGACACGTCTCCCTCCAGAACGGCTACGGCACCGCTGCCCTCGGCTGCCGCTACCTGCCCTGCTCTGCCCTGATGTCCCCGCACTTATCCCCGCGGCGGTCGGGCTGCGGGCGGGCACGGGGCTCTCTCTCCCTGCCTTTGGACACCCCGTGTGCCGTCGGGGCACCCGCGGTCCCCTAAGCAGCCGGGGACATCGCGTCGAATTAGTCGCAGTGAACGGGACCGGCGAGCACCAGTGGGCGAGCAGTCCCCTCCGCCCAGAAGCACTTTCACGGAGCGGGTGGACCCCCGGAGTGTGTCTTAATGGGGGTCGGGGAAGGGTCTTCGGCACCGAGCGCACCCCGACGCCGGGTCCTGTCAAGTCAAGTGAAGTGCGTAGGGTGGCCGGGCAAGTGAATGGGGGAAGTGGGTGGATGAATGAACGAGCGCAGTAGATGAATGAATAACATGCGCACAAATAAATAAATAATCGGGCACAAAACCCGACCGATCGGAAACCCCGTACGAGAGATCAAAATATTTGTCTGCTTGGCTTCCAGCGTCAATGTTTTCTATCCAGTGTTATCCAAACAGGCTAATTTTCAAAGCCAAGCAAAATATCCCAAGGAGCGGCTAAAGTCATCGCACGTGGGGCGGGAGGCTGCGGGGGTCCCTGTGCGTAGGGTGCGTGAGGTCTCACGCGTGTGCGCGGTGGGCTGAGATTCAGCTCCGTGCCTTCGTCCCAACGCGGCACCCTTCATGTTTCCCGGGGGAAGGGGCCCCAAACAGCATCTCGACAACTCAGAGGACTCCTTCGGGAAACACGAGTCCTCCCACCCTGTACTGGGAGCCGGGAACCCCAAATCGGGCATATGAGGGGTTCCCATCGGTCCGGCTCCCGAATTAGGGGCGCATTGGCATTTGAGAGAAAGAAGGAGAGATGATTTCTTCCATCCCAGTGGGGATTTCCTCATGTGCAATAATGCTGACCCTGTCGCCTTTCCTTTCACAAGGCAAAGCTGACCTTGACAGCGCTGGTTTATATGGATCCTCACTGCTTTTAAACACTCCCCGGGCAGGGAGAGACTTTTTTTTCCCTAATGAGTATGAACCGAGATTGCACTGACCTCAGCAGAGTCCGAGGTTCAAGGATCTCAGAAAATGTCCCACTTTGTAAAGTGCTCTGGGGCTTATTTTTATTTGATGATTTTGTGTGTTTCTTTGCTTAAGAAATAATAATAATTTTAAAAGTAGAGAATAATGTGGATGCTCCCAGGGAAAACAGTGGCAAAATATCTTCTGCAGAAATGGAAGCAAACCTCACTTTCTTTCTGCTGAGGTCTATGCAGACCAAGCACACAAGTTAGCTAACCGAGGGCTTTGCTGTTTGTAGCTTATCTCCCTGAACTTCTCCACATTATCCATTCAATGACCACATCATGCCCAAAGATTGCTTTTTACAGCTCATCTTCCCTTAAGGATCAAGGCGCCATTTATACTTTTACACAATAGACTTTAATTGTTACAAGGGAGCTCTTTGGTCGATGAGAAATAATTTGTTCTGTGCTGCAGCACAAACAGAGGATTAGGGCTTCAGGTAAGGAATAAGCAGCAGAAACAACTTAATTCCTAGGCAACAAGGGTCCCGCTGTCACGTCGGACCCCGTCCGGGTAGGAGGAGAACCCGAACCTCTGCGTCCGGCGGACACCGCTCAGCGCCACCCGCTGCCCTGAATCTGCCCTTCACACAACCCAGGGGCAAAAGCTGCGTGTAAGGCATGCAGTGCTAAGCAAAAATAAACGGAAGAGACACGCCAAATCTCTCTCTCTCTCTCTCTCTCTCTCTTTTTTCCCCCCAAATATCACGATTTATCTAACGAGATAAAGTGAGCTCCGTGCATTTCACTGTGCAGTCCGCATTTCCAGTGAAACAGATGCAATGGCGATTGGATTTACAATAGCAGTTCCATTTGGGTTGATCTCCGATTTCTTCATTTCTTGCGGTCGGCGACAATTCGGAAGAAAAGCGCAGCAACGAGCGGACCCCAAACCGCGTCCCACCGCCCTCAGCCTGCCCTGAGAGCATCGCTCCGTGGGCTCGAGGAGGCTCCCCCGGGTCCGCACTGCCGCCCTGGGACAGAGTGGCCGCGGGGGCAGCGGCATGGGCCCGGCCCCTTCGCCCTTTGTGCTTCAGCTTCGCCCCATCACTGCCGTTTGGCAACAGTGAGATGGAAACAGACCGCGATCTCCTGGAAGAAACAAATACCTGAACGATTGAACGAATGAATAAATGAATGGATGAATCAACCAACAAATTAACAAACAAATAAACCGAACCAGGGACATGCAAGTTGTTGGTTCAGTAAACATTGGGAAAAGAGATGGGTAGGAAAGACAGCCCCGAGAGATATTTGCAGTGTCCCTCTACATGAAAAAGATGTCCGACTAGTCCGTCTCTCCTCGAAACCATCCTGCTCTAAGTTCGAGGCCAACTGAGGTCTTAAAACCTCTAAGAAAAGACAAGAGTGCTTAAGTGTTGCTGGTGGTTTCCACTTTCCCTCTCTCAGCGGGGTACCTGTAGGTGTCTGTGGGAGCCCTGGGGTACACCTTGCCACGGAGTCCCTCAGCTACAGAGTGCAGTGCAGAATGCCATAAGCCAGTAACGCGCAGTTAAATGACAGTGATTTGAGGTGCTTCCACGAGTTGCACAGCACTCTGCAGGACGGCCCTGCAAGAGCTGCTCAGGGAGTCTTAACCACAGTGAGGGTTTTAAAAGCTTAGAGAAATGACGTGCGTTTCCAGTCTCGTCTTGGTGGTCTTTCACTAAAAGTAAAAACGGGATAGGATATTTCGTGCATATTATCTGATAATGAGGTTTCTTCACACAGCAGTTCTGAACTTTGGAGCAAATATCTGAGAAACTAGAACACCTTAGTTGCTATGCTGCCATGCCTGGCAATTTCTCCAAGTCATGGTATACATGCAAGGCTCCAATGTGCATTAATCAGTTTTCTGAGTGTAATTGTTTTCCCACTGTATGTACCCACTATTCTAGAAATACAGGAACAGGATAAAAGCTGCAGTATGCATTAACCAGGAAAGCCATTCATGGAAACGAGTCTTTCTTTCTCAAATTTCTCATTTCAGAGAAAGGAGTATCACTGCACCTAACCGGGTGCGTTGTCTGTGGCAGGGCAACAGCCAGACAGTGTATACATGTTGGATGGAAAACTTCTAACAGCCTTCAGACTGCAGCCAGCACACAGTGTTGGGGGTGCAGTGCAGCAATCCTCTCCATGGCGATGGGAATAGAATAGAAGCGGGGAAAATAAATACTAACACTAACGTTGATACCAACACCCGTACCAATACCCATACAAATACCAATACCATTAAATCTTTTTCTCGCTTTTTCCCTCTAAGTATCAGTAACGCCTTTCAGTACTGAGATGCCAAGCACAGATAGAGCCTTACGTAACTGGTCAAAGCACAGACACATGAGGACACAGAGCTCCTCAATTCCCACAGTCGCAGCCTCGAGCTTTCCATATCTGCAAGGACCTGTGCTCCGTGGGCTCTGCGTCTCGGCGCTTGCGCCAGCGTCGGCACAGCGGGGTGCTGGAAAACGGGAGGAGGGAAAAAGAAAAAAAAAAGGTGAAAAGAAGGGTATACAAAATAACACTGGTTTAAATTATAAACGGATCGCTCAGGTTACTAAACACGTGGCACCTCCCAGCGACGGCACTTAGCAGGGTGCTTTGGAGGAACGGAGTGTGGCTTTGGGACCAGGAGTGGGATTCCGAACCGCACCCTCACCCTCTGCGGGGCACAGAGGCTTCCCCTCCCCCGCCCAACGAGCACGGTGCGGGCACCGCCGAGCCCAGGAGGAGCGGGGAGGGGCAGCGGTCGGAGCGCCGCCGCACGCCGGGGATTTCCCAACCTCTTCCTCCCGCCGCCGGCCGAGCCTCGGAGGAAGCCGTGGAAGGCGGCTCCACGGGCTGCGGCTGCTTTGCCAGGGAGCCTCCCGGTCCGCCCCATGTAGCTCTCCTCCGGGGGACCTCCCCAGCCGCCCATCTGCCCGCACCTGTGATTTCTTTGCTTTAAGCATAACCGTTCTTCTGATCAGCGGTTACCTTAAAACACCAAAAAATCTCAACTCGTGTACGTTTGGCTGAAACATGTGCCAATGGCTCCATGCTAACTACTAGACTCCGTGCCCATGGGTTTGAAGGGCACGAGAACGCTCCATCGAGGGTAGAAGTGAAACATGATCTCATCTCAGGGTCAATCGACAGCCTGAAATGATTCACGCTGACCGTGTCTCCCTGATATTTCTTATTTATTTGTTTTTCCTGCTTCCTCTCTCTATCTTCCAGTGCACACTCCTTCCAAGGGGTCCTCCAAATGCTCGAGGAGTATGAGAACAATGCCACATGACATGTTTCCTTGGAGGGTTTTATTGCATTCGATTTGAAACAAAACCAAACAGCATTCTGCAAAACTTCCCTTTGGAAGAAAAGCAACCGACAGTCGTTAAAAAGGGGAGGACTCGTGGCAAAGTGCTCTGCATTGAAAAGCATCCTCCTTTCCACGTGAACTGCATGATATGGTGATGGTGGTGATGGGTCGATGATTGGACTAGATGATATTAGTGGTCTTTTCCAACCTTAATGATTCCACGATTCTATAACTCGGTGATAGTGGGTCTTTATTTTGAGTACTTATTTTTAGTTACTATGGATGCCTTATTCTTGCCCTCACATTTAAAGCATTTGCCCCACAGAGAAAAGTGTGGGTGAGGGGAGGCAGCAGTAGGCCCAAAGAGCTGTGGGACTGGAAAAGCAGAGCCTGGAGGACAGCAAGAATGAAGCAGGAGGAAGCAGGACATGGAGAGACGGATATCAAGCAGCAGGCATGCAGGGACAGGAGAGTTCCAAGGAGGAGCAGGGAGCGGGAGGTGGCTGCAGGGAGCAGGTGGTTGGCAGGAGTTGTGGACGGTGTAAATGTGGACCACACCTGGAGCAGCTGCCTGCCTTCTCTAGGAAGTGAGAAGAGATAGGAAGGCAATACACGGGCTGTTCCCCTAGCTTAGACGATAGGAGACGTACAGTGGAAGTCCGCCTCTGAATAGCAAACAAGGAAGCTCGCTGGTTTATGTGTGTGCTTAAGGTTGAATTTTGACCTCGAGCTGACGTCATGCAATACAAGGGTTGTCTGCCTCTCTGAAGGCAGAAGAAATCCAAAGAGCTGGGTTAAACCCAAGAGTTACAAACGTTTTAAATCCCCTGGTTCGGGGTGCAGGCGGGGGCTGACCCCAGGCTGCATGCCCTGCTCCCAGGCCCCTGTATGCCCTCAGAGGTGCAGTGTAGTGCGGTCTGGGGACGAGCAAGATGGGACTGCTCACTGTTTCTTGCTATTGCAATGCCACCCTGTCTCCAAGCCTGCTTTAAAGCATGTAAGAGCATGTGGAGCTCCTGCTGCAAAAGTTACAAAGCTGTGGGCAATAGAGACTCAGGTTAGATAAGGGGCTGGCTGGGTGGAGCTGCCGAACAATGCACGAAAGTGCTTTTCTTTCACTGATCTTGGTTCAAATTAAGGTTAAATTCCAAGGGGAGTGTATTTTTTTCTCTCAGTCTCCCTCCCTCCCTCCCTCTCTCTCTCTCCAGGAAGAGGTTTTAAAGGACATCATTTTCAGTTCTGAAAAAAAAAAAAGAAGAAAAAAAAAAGTCACAAAGGGAGATACATGTTAATACAAATGTAGCATTCCACAGAATGGAGCTCAGAGCTGTGGTGTCGCACCCACAGCCACGGCAGCAGCGGCTGCTCAGCACCTGGCAGCACCTGGCAGGAAATGCTATAGAAAGTTGGACCTTACAGAAGCCAAAGGGTCTATACAGAAAAAATGCTGATGTACAGGAATGGGAGAGGGGATTATGAAAATAATACATGGAGCTCAAGTCATTTTTCCTAAAATGTCACAGTTCTTACTTTTCAGTGCTTGAAAATCTGAAGGCAAATTAAAATCTCATCTGTACATGTATGTAACAGAAATAAATTGAATATGAAATGCGCTATTAAATCTATAACATTAGGTGCTGTATTGAAGGGAAAAAGGTAGCGAGGCTTCTAGTTGGCCCTCTGAGACAGTTTTTGTTGTGGAAAAAAAAAAAGTTGGATCAGCTTGTTCACAAAGAAAACCCCATGGCATTTGTTTTGCAACCTGTCCATCACTGGTGTTCTGCTTTGAAGCAGTGTTCAGGGCACTGTGAGGAAGTGCAAGAGATTCTGTGTCTGGCTAAAATCTGCAGTCGAAATGCAGTTTCTCCCGTGATAAGAGCTCCCCAAAGTTCAGGGACAAAAGTGGCACGCATTTAATGTTGTCTTTTCTTTGGTATGACAAGGGCTCTTGAGAAATCAAAGGGGAAATCTGTGGGCTCGATCCCTGAGGCAGTAAGGGTTTGCTGAAGGGGAGTTCCTGGCTCTCAGAGGAGCCCCAGGACCTCTGCTTGCACTGCTCTGTCAGCCAGCCCTGTTCCTAACAGCTGCTTTGTCTTCTAATATGAGGCCTCTAGATATGCTGCATGCCAGCACAAACTGCCATGTCTTGCCTCTGTAATATTTGCCACATGCACAGTATATATTGCAGAAACACAAATTCATTTCAATTTTCATTTTTCTGATCTATATGAAATATCACTGAAATGAGTGCTCTTAATATTCAGTCAGCACCTTGTTACTATAAGGCTGCAGCACAGACTGAAGGAGTGAAAGTTCAGTGCATCCTTTGCATCTTTAGAGCCCACAGTGGCTATGCCAACTATATTTCAACCAGAGTTAATGTTCCTAGGAATATGTTGGTCAAAAATTCTTGCCACTCCATGCCAGTCGACTTACATGACCTTTCTTTCAATTGCTGCAGAGCACACATCCTTGATAGCATCTCTCAATTAAACAGCAGTCATCTATGGTTTGTCAGTGCCATAACAATGACAGAGTGCAGCTGCTGCTGATGGACCTGGGCACTCGGTCACTCCTGGGGGCTGGCTGCCCCTCCTGTTATGAAGGGCAGGCCTTGCTGGAAGCTAAAGCAAAACTCAAGAGAACTCAAGGTATTGCCTCAGATATTGTGTGGTGCCTGCCTGGGTTGGTGGATTCCCCATGCTGCCATTCAGCTCTGCAGTCCTGTTCTTGTGATATCCCTTCTCACAGCCCTGGGTCCTTCTGACTTCCTCCTAAACATCCTCAGTGCTGTGTTTCTCCCCTGCTAAGGTCAGCACCATGTTACCATATCATCATGTCACCTGTAAGTGGCTGCCACCCCCACTGCCAGCCCTGCCTGCCCCAGAGCCAATCACTCCCTTTTCATGCTATGCCCCCCTAAAAGCCTTCAGATCCTGCCTAGCAGATCCGCCCCAGCACTGACACCAACACCAGCACCACTGCTTCTCATGCACATTCCACCAGCCTCTGCCCAGCCATCCTTCTTGCCATCCTTTGACTTAGCTCAAATTACAGTGCAATTAAAATCACCATAGAACACAACTAAACCAACAAGATTAACTGCATGATCACTTCAGGTTTTTTTCTTTTCTTTCCTTTTCTTTTCTTTTCTTTTTTCTTTTCTTTTCTTTTCTTTTCTTTTCTTTTCTTTTCTTTTCTTTCTTTTCTTTTCTTTCTTTTCTTTTTTTCTTTTCTTTTCTTTTCTTTTCTTTTCTTTTCTTTTCTTTTCTTTTCTTTTCTTTTCTTTTCTTTTCTTTTTCTTTTTCTTTTCTTTTCTTTTCTTTTCTTTTCTTTTCTTTCTTTTCTTTTCTTTTCTTCTTTCTTTTTCCCTTCCCTTCCCTTCCCTTCCCTTCCCTTCCCTCCTTCCCTTCCCTTCCCTTCCCTTCCCTTCCCTTCCCTTCCCTTCCCTTCCCTTCCCTTCCCTTCCCTTCCCTTCCCTTCCCTTCCCTTCCCTTCCCTTCCCTTCCCTTCCCTTCCCTTCCCTTCCCTTCTTCTTTCTTTCTTTTCTTTTCTTTTCTTTTCTTTTCTTTTCTTTTCTTTTCTTTTCTTTCTTTTCTTTTCTTTTCTTTTCTTTTCTTTTCTTTTCTTTTCTTTTCTTTTCTTTTCTTTTTTCTTTTCTTTTTTCTTTTCTTTTCCTTTCTCCTGTGTGGCAGCCTTATCAGACATCTTCCTGGCTTCACCTCTTGTGACTTTCAAACAGCTGCGACAGGGACTTACTTCTTTTCATATTGGGACCATTCATGGCCCAGCAATAAAAATACAAGACATGGGGGTGGGCCATGGATCAATGATGTAGTGCTTGATAATATGAGCTCCTACTTCTATTTCATCATATTTCCCTCAGCTTACCTTTTCACTATTGTCTTGCACCTCCATCCTCATACAATCTCTCTTCCCTCTCTCTTTCATCGATCCGTCTTCCATCTGCTCTTCCTACAATCTCTGCACTTTCTTCTACTCATTTTCCTCTTCACCTCCCTCCAACCTCACTTCTATTATGGCAGTTTAGTTTGACTACAGAGACATTCCAGCCTGAATTGAAGGCAGGTTCCTTTATCATCACAGGACACCCAAGCAGGACAGAGGCCGCACTGGTGGTTGGCTGTGACAGGTGATCCACCAGGCCCTGGGTGACACTGAGCCTTAATGGTGAGCATGGTCCTGTGGATAGATAGAACATATGGTGAGAGAATGGGAATGGGCTCTGTACAGCCCAGGTCTGAGACAGGGAAGGAGTGCTGGGTTCTGTTCAAGCATCCTCACATCCAAGAGTTAGAACTCAGGAATGCTGTAATGTTTGAGCTGTACCTGGTAGGTGGTATCAGAAACTCTCCTTAGTCAGTTTGTCCAAGGGAAGGTAAGGCCATTCAGGGTCTCCAGTTATCAAAACAGGGAAGGATTTGAGAGATTAATTTCCTCTTTAACACCACAGTCAAAAGCAGGATATTGAGACTTTCTGGTCTGAAGGTGATAGAAGACAGACCAGGAAGCAAGTCCAATAACAGCAATGGGTTCTCTGTGTAGCCCCTTAGAGGGATCCAAAACCTCATGGCTGTGGTTCCATGTGAAGACCTGGGCCAGCTATAGGGTGGCTTCTTTGTGACAAGCTGAGGGATGCTGGGTTAACTTCAGCCCTGTAGGCAGCCTGTGTTCCTGGAAAGCAACAGGAAAACAAGGAACTTGGGGGTTGACCTGTTGAATCATTCTATCAGGGACTGTTTCCCATCTTTATGAAGAGTAATGTTTGTCCTTGAGGAGAACTACGCTACGTGGACACATTATAATCCCCCAAAACCAACATGGCAGCTAGTTAGACACGTGTTGTGTATGAATTACTTGGGTAGAAGAGAAACTGAACAGGAACCAAAGACATAATTTACAGGTTTGACAAGTGGGGGGTGGGGTGAAGTAGGGAACAGGACATGTTGGTGACAGTTGGTGGTGTAACTCCAGCACATCCTGGGTCAGGAGGTCAGTGTGCGGTGCAGCCTGCCAGGCACTGGCTCAACTCACTGCTGGTGAGAAGTCACAGTAACTGCTCCCAGCAGGTACCTGCAGCAGGTGGCTTTAAGGAGAGCAAATGAAAGCAGTGCTGAAAAAAAAAAAATTGGACATTTAATGAGATAGTAGGCAGCAGGTCACCTGATAACAAATGGTTGGTGATACAGGAAATCAGTCTGTGCAAGGGTGAAGTTTTGCACGAAACACCTCGTAATGTGCAGTGTTTGTCACCTGCAGATCAAATCTCAACATATGGAAAATTACAAGAATAACACCTCTACTGAAAATCAGAGTAGGCAGCCACCACAGGCAGCAGTGGCTTTGCTATATAGGAATGCTGAGAACAGTCCTGTGGGAACTCACAAAAACGCATGTGATGAAAGCATATTTTCTTTAGGCAATGGCAGTTCAAATTTTTAAGTGTCTTACTCTAGTGGCTGTTAGAGCTCTTGGGAAATAAAGTTATCATGAGCAGACTAGCAAAAAGCAGAGGAAGTGGGACATTTAACTGCTTGGAAAGCAATTGAGGTGAGCTTCTCCATTAGGTGATCAAAGCAGGGCAAAACTGTGAAGCTTTCTGGCCTCTTTTCTAGTGCATGCTACAGCAGCACTGCTGTACTCAGATATTTGATGCTGTATGTGTGCATATAAGAGCTGTTCCTTACACTCTGCACACATCTCCCTGCACGCTGGTACGTCTTTGCTCAACACAGAGCACAACACAAGTTTGCACATCTCTGACCCTCTTCTGCATTTCAAGCTACCAGTTCAAAATTACCTCTCAGAGGAGCAGCAAGTTCCATAAGCAATGCCTCCGGGTCAGAATAGAGAACTACTCTATGGGACAGATGAAGCTGTGACTTTGAAAAGCAGAGTGGCAACTGTTAGAAATGTGACAAAGAGCTGTGGGTGATGGCCAGAGGTGGCATTTCACACACCCAAGCCACAGTAAAACTGACATACGGACACACAATACTTGCAATAGAGGTGTTAAAATCTGCTTGGAACATCCTTCATCCATTGTGACCAACTCTGATCATCCCCTGTGTGAAGAAACCCATCACTGGGAGAAAGTGCTATTGTTTTTCACTTTCTTTTATATGTATGCTGAGATTTCTTAATGAAAACCTTAAGAGGGTTCAATATTTACTATTTTGGTGATATTAAATTTATACTTCTTTATAACAAAAAAGCTTTAGCGATAGGACTGGTGTGATTTCTATTGCTCAACCTGAGAGAAGCAGGGGGGACACATATTGGCTACACAGGGACCAAACCAGCTAAATGTTAATTAGGAATGTTGTTTTATTCAAAATTTAGAACTGAGATATCCTGTCATATCAAACAAGAATTCAGTGAACAAACTGAACACAACCAAATTTCTGCAGATTTCTTATCCTCACACTCTCACATCAACTTTAGCTTCATCAAGACACCTACATTCAAAGACTTCAGAATCCGTGTTGTGCTATGACTTCCATGACATTTTCAACACTTCTATGTGTCTGCAAAATGAAGTATTTCTGTTGCTTACTGTAATAAATTTTCCTCCTTTTTTTCCATCTGAAGCAGACTATGCTTCCACACTCCTGCAATTTTTTTTTTTTTTTTTTTTTTTTTCCCATACCACTCCTTTCTGCTGTTCTGGCTCAAAATGTAATTTCTACCTTGCACTTTGCTGTTATGCAGCTTCAGCGCTGACCAGTTTTGGCGTCCTGATATATGCCTTCTCTGTCTTTGTAGGAAGTAGAATCCAAGTAAATCAGAGCTTTTACTTGGATTCTACTTGGATTTACCTACGTCTTTCTCAGTATGCTGACTGGATCATACATAACTCATAACTCCAAGTATGAAAATCATGATATGCTGTTTTGGAGCCCCACGGCTCCACATCCTACAACACTGATACAGAGCTCTATATTTTTGACCTGTGTGCAAAGCTGTATTCTCTCCCCACCAGAAAGAATACAGTTAAGTGGTAGAACTGGTCTGCCGATCTGGAGGTCATAGCTTCAAGTGTTTCATTTGCTGCACCTCCATTTCAAAGCATGCTGATAAAACAATTGCCATAGCAGATCACATTCTAAATTTTATCTCTTGTGTCTTCTTCTTTTGCTTAAGTGCACCACTAATGTTTGGAAAGCATGTGTTGATGGAGAATCCTACCGTTTCTTATTCTATTTCTGCTCTAGTATACTTCCACATAGGCTGCATCTGAGCTATGTATGTTCTCTCGATAATCCAAATATCCAATGAAGATATTAGTTAACTTTTTGAAAAGCTAATTCTCACTTAGAAGTACGTGAAATCTTGCTTGATTTCAACTTATACCCAGGAACCTCATTTCTCATAAACTGATTTTTGAAAACAGTTCACCTATTTGAAAAGAAAGAATCTGTGAAATAGTGGCACTACTTCAGTGAAAGTCAAAAATTGTGAGCAAAGGTCTTGAGGTTACAGACAATAAATCAAAATAGCACCAAACTAGATTTTCATTTTTCCATCTTTCGCTTTTGTATTCTTCTTTTCTGTTATGAATTTGGCTTTGGTAGTAGTTCTAGTAATACTTACTTTATCAAAAACAAAACAAAACAAAAAAACCCACAGCTTCCACCCCTTGAATTCTTTGAGAAATCATGCCATTGTTCAGTCATATGTGAAACACAGTATTCATATTCATGTATGAGTAGTAATCATCTTAAATTCATGTAATTTATTCTGCAAGGTTTATCAGGTGACGAATTCTGCCAGGTACGTTGCTATTTCACTGTATGACAATGGATCTGCCATAGCATGTTCAGAAACCATTCAAATGCTTAGGAACTCCTGTGAATGTGGCACTGTTTGGACCTTTGGCCCCAGGTAACCATGGAGGAAACACGCCAAACTCCTCCTGATGACAGCTTCGCAGAAAGGCGTGTGACCCTTTGCAGTTGGCTGTTGACTGGGCAACGCACCAAAGCACGTGCATAATTGTAGTGGTATGCTCAAGTGTTTGTTGAACTGGGAATCTGGAAGGATTTATACAAAATATAGTGTTTTCAATTTATAAGTTCTCATTTTTTTAAGATTCAGTATAACTTTCAGGTAAAAACCTATGGGAAAATCAAAGGTGGAAGTTGGTTTTAAAATAAAAATTTAGGCTAAACATTGCAGCCCCTCCCCCAGCCAAGGGAGGGAAAGACCAAAAAGAAAAACAACTCCAGGCAAAAGTCTTTTTTTTTCCCTGAGCTATTCTATTTTATCAGTTCAGTACTCATTCAACCTGCTCTCTTTATTGTCTGGCCCTGCACCCCTAACATCAGGGTTAGTACTTATTTATCTCA
The DNA here is from genome assembly GCF_905368555.1 of Meleagris gallopavo. Taxonomy (NCBI): domain Eukaryota; kingdom Metazoa; phylum Chordata; class Aves; order Galliformes; family Phasianidae; genus Meleagris; species Meleagris gallopavo. The sequence goes on along the minus strand of NC_139408.1, from coordinate 36,787,773 downwards.
GCATTCAGAATGACTATGTGTGAACCTCTGCAGGATTTGGCCAGAATTCTTGTATTTGACTAATTTTACAAACAAGCCTTGGCCACTCACATGAAGATCTAAATTCCGAAAGCATTTCTGTACTTGCATTTCTGAAGTTTAGCTGAATAGAGTTACCAGGTAAATGTTACCTTAAAATTGATTAAGGTAAAGGCAATATTTTACAATTTAAAACAAACAAACAAACACCTCCCCCCAAAAATGAACTTCTTTTGCAAAGACTATTTTAATAAAAGGATTACAAAATACAAAAGAGAGAGAGAGACAGGTAATCTGAGATGTAATTTTGGAATGCAAACTTTTCGTTGAAATGTGCAAGCTCAAACTTAACAAATGTTTAAAATATTTGAGTTTTTCAAATGGTGCCAAAATAAACCATGTCTTTTCTAAAGACTACATATTTAGCTAGGCACCAGCAATGTAAATCTTTCAACCATTTCAAGCATTTGTTTAAAAGCCTCCCAGAACACGTGTGCTCCCAACAAAACTGAAGAATGAAATGTTTAGACCAGTGAAGCTCAACAGCTGACTTATAATCAACCTAATACGAGAACACCACTTTGTTTTTTGGACTTGTGAATGCATTTTATTTACCAGTGCATGAGAAGAATAAACAAGGGAAGTATAGCTCTGTAGACCTGATGTGAAGTGGTACAATGATAACAGTCAGCACATTAACACTGTGATCATAGTAAGATCAATATGAGAGAAATTGTCAGTCAGAAATTTAATGTGTCTTACAGCTTATTCCTGTATGTGACAAAAATGTTGTGGCGTACAAATAAAAAAGAAGAAGAAAATGCTAGCGGCCTTCATCAGGAAGTGTTCTAAATGAAGAGAATAATAGCACAGAAGAATCTCGACATTTAGATAGCAGGTTCATTTGTGTATGTGGATTAAGGATGTTATAATTCTTGATCATTTGATAAGAAAATTTATAAAGCCATTGAATTTGAAAATTAAGGTGAATATCTGTGAAGTGTCCTGTGATATGGAATAAATAGATAAACAAGTGTGCCAGTGACAACATATTGACATTACTAAACTATTTAAATATGATGGCTTACTCATAAGAGTTGTTTTCATGTTCCTCTATATTAATGGTTAACTAGTGAATCTTGCTTTATTGTGAATATATTTAAAGGAGAATCAAACTGACTTCATCTATGGGATTCTGCAAACATGACTGATCTGGCTCTAAACTTACTTTGCAAGTATCAATAGTTTTCCTGGCACTCGTGCAGAAAACCATGCTACTCATTTTGGGTTATGGGCTGAATGAAAACAGTACTAAATGACTAAAGGTCCACAGTTCTTTTCTGTTAAAGTTGATTTGTCATAATATTGTTAATTAGTGTGGGCTTAGGGAAGGCTTACTATGAATATAATTACAGTGCCGAAAAGCATTAATAACGCTTTTATCCCAAGCCAACATGATGCTATTTACATATTTTACCCTGGCATATTGCAGAAATGGCTCCCAATGCAAGCATGCTGCAGGATCATCAAGAGAAACACAGGAAATCTCACAGGGGTTGAGTATTCCTGAACATCTCAGTGCTCTTCAAAACAACAGGGACAATAATTTGACCAGTAATTGCAATTGTCACCATAAACATTGCCCATGGTGAGCAACCTTTCATCACCAGGTAGAAAACAAATTGCTATTTCTATTACTAAATCTGATGCAAGCTCATCTTTCTCCACAAGTTAGGACAGAAGTGACTTCTCCATGTCTGCTATATAGGGCAGGCTTTCTCTGCCTTCAGAGCATTTCACAGACATCAATCACTTCTCACTGAATAAACTGCACAACAAAAGCCAATTAATCTGTGTTATCATTATTGCCTATTTCTACATGCCAGATTAGAGTTCCTGCCCTCATTACACTGAAAGACAAAACTCAGACTGAGTTCACTGAGGCCAGAAATCCACCTGAAGGCACCAAGGGCTGGGCCTCTATTTCTGGAACTGCCCAACCTTTGTCATTCACTGCAGTGGGTGAAGAAGTGAAAGTGTTTTGCCATTAACCCACGGAGGTCCCTGTGAGCTCCCCCAGGGTGCCTGTGTACCTCTCGAGGGTCTTCACGTCTTTTACAACAGTCACTGCAGGATTTGCTGAGGACCACACACCATGCTATGATCAAGGAGGTCGTAGAGCCCAACTCTTCACCTTCCAGCACAGCCAATTTCCCAAGGACTTTTCCAAAAGAAAATAAACTTTTCTATCTGAATTTTAAAAATTGATGCCTAATTTAATTATGATTCAAAGTAATATATGTGCAGGGTGATATGAAAAAAAAGCTAACTTAAAAGCTAACTTAAAAGCTCATGGTCATTTGGTACAAGACATAAGACAATCAGGAAATACTTTTTTTACCTTAGGTACCACATGTCAAAAAGAAAATAATGAAGCAAATTTACCATATAAATGTACAGAATCAAGTATTACCCACAGTAAGAAGTATGCAGATGCTACGTTCCTAAACAAAGCCAGCTGACACAAGGGGAGGGAGTGCTCCCTCCCCAGCTGTGCTATACGGAGCCTACACTCACACAGTAATTGGCTCAGAGGAGGAAGGACTTGGGGCAAGGTGAGGAATTCTGATATACATGGGGAGGAGGAAACTAGCACATTCATGCATGGAAAACAAGCTGTGATTAAGTAAACTTGCATTTGCCAAGCAGCAAACAAGCTCCCTCAACACAGTTGCCAAAGGAGTAAGATGGAAAATCTTCACATGGAAAAACATGTAGTTAAAAGCTTAAAACAACAGCTAACAATAAACGTATCATTTTCACAGTGAAGGTAAACTACCTTACTGCCCTATAGGGATCTTAGCCAGACACCATGCTGTTCAACTTACTTCAAGGCCATAAGAAATTGCCTTGAAAAGGGGTATAATCTGGAAATAGTGATAATTTCCTAAGGAAATATCATTCCAAAGGATGAGCTGTGGAATGGGAACAAGTGGTAATCAGTCAGGGAATGCATAGTAATACAGCAGCTGAATGTTCAGAAAATGGTTCTGATCTGTTCTGATCTTGCACATGCCATGACGAATCCTGAACTGGATATTATAACTGAAGAATAAGATCTAAAGTTATTATTATTATTATAGAAGTACTAACTTAAAAGACAGAAGCTTTCCTAAAGAAATTCTAATGCTTAAACAATTACAAATAGCTTGAAGAATAAAACAGAAAACATAAGTATGATGTCTGTTAAAGTCATAGCTTGAATACTACGCACAAATCCTGCTCTATCTTGGTAAAAATACCAAAAAACTAGAGAAGATATAGATTAGCATGACAAGGCAAGTTGAAAACATGAGACAGCTCCTTCACGAGAGACTCAGGCTTCTGTCTGGAACATGGTGAGTGAATGATGCAAAATATGTAAAATCAAAAGAGATGAAAAGATGGTACAAACAGGGAATGGTTGTCAATATTTTTGTAGTAGAAAAATTAGGTTGTAGCATTTCCTCAAGCAAAACTGGCTCAACAGTGCTGACAGCTCAGGTCAGATCTTTTCTTTCAATTAGTGATCCAAGGTTCAAAGAGGACAATGGAAAAAAGAGCACTGAGTTGTCTGAATGCAGAATGGGAGCACTCTCTAGAGTTGGAAGGGGCTGGGTGCTGGGTTGATGGGCTTCTGGTCTGAAGCCTGAAACTTTCATCCCACTGAACACATGTTGTGGAGAGACTTCAGTCTCACTGGCTATCTCAGGATTGAACAAAGGTCAAAAAGGAGTTCATCAGGAGTTTCTGAAGTGATCTTGGATAAATTTGGCTTGAAGGAATGCTACTCATTTCCCTGCAAGGGGCCATATTTGTTGGGCAGCTGCCTTGAGCTGACTCTTCAGTTCGCATTTGGTTGTGTGATAAAAATATGCAGAATACATGGAGATATTTGGTTCCCAAACATACATCTAGGGCTAACTCTCCTATATCTTTGGGTAATGTCTACAATGACTGTGTACCTGCAATTTTCCTCCCCATTCCTCTGTTTTCTCCTTCTTTGTAGGATTTTATCCTTCAGCCTTCAAGTTCTCTCCCAGGGCACTTTGGGAGTCAGCAAAGCAGAGGGCTGGCGTTCTGGCCCCAAATCCAATCTGGATGGTACTCTTGCACTGCAGCACTCACCTTACACCAAATAGATGTGTTTTGACTAAGGTGATTTCTGAACATCTGAAGGATTTACCCTATAGGGAAGGACAAAGGAGTAACCAAAAACAAACCAGGAAACCTTCTCCACTGTCCATCCCACAATGTCACAAGGCTTTCGCTCAGTGATTTATGATTATTTATGCAGTCGTTCCTCCAGTGAAACTTAACTATACACTTCTTTAGAAGGTATGCTGAAAATACCATGTACTCCAGCAGTTATTCAAGTGTTGTATAAGGCTATAAGTGCATCTTTCCTTTAGATGTAGCTATGGTTATTAGCTGCAATGGGCTATAAGTAACGAGGAAAAAAATCTCCAACACAGCGGACAGAACTATTTCTTGAACGTAAACTTACTTTATCAATTACTGTATTTAATATACAAATACCAGACTGTTTGCAGTTTCATGAATAACAAAAGGGATTCAAATTTTGAAGCTGTTTTCCAGGATTTTGCACCTGAAGCTGGTGGTATTTGAATGCACGGTCAAGCAGTGCCTTGCTTGCAGCAGACTGTAGTCTAGTAACACTGATGGAACAGACTGTTAAAATAAGCATCTATATCATTTTTCACAGTACACAGAGCCACAATGCATCTGCTTAAAAACAAATATATGTTTGCAGTGAAACATTTCAACAAATCACAGAACTCAGCAGCAAAGTAGTTAAACATTTATGATTTGATTTTATCTCAGCTTGGAATGTCGCTGGAGTGTCCCACTTCTAACAACTGTTTGCTAAGTTAAGGCTTTAGTGTTTACACAGTGCTGAATGAAGCAGCCTGGTCACCAGATGTGAATGCTTCCTTAGACTGAAGCTTTCAATCAGATCACGGTCCTAATGGTCCCTGCTCCAACCTTCTTCCTCAGGACGTCCACCAGCCTTTCCAACCTGAGAGGGGGCAGGGGAGAGGGAGAGGAGAAAAAAAAGGAAGCTAATGTTAGGAATGTTCTGGCTGAAAGAGACAGTGTTTGCACTGAACCAAGCTGTCCTGGTGGTGGTCACGCTCAGAAACAAAGCACTACTGTAAAGGAGAGACATTAAGGGAAAACGCAGACAACTTACAGAAAACTTTTTAACCTAAAACCCAACCCATCTGCAGTCAGGGATACATAGCAACTTGCTTTTCTTTTATAGTATATGGAGTATGTGAATCCCCGCAAGGAACCAACACAAAACCCTGCACAGCAATTGTGGCACACATACTCTTTGGTATTAGCACAATGTTCAGTTCTTTTAAAAATTTGGCCAGTACATACCTCTTCTTAAACTTAACACTTAGCTGTTATTTCCCTTTAAAAAACACCCTGCTGTTACTCAGCAGTGCAAGATATTTTTATTGTTCAATTTATAAATTTATGCCCAAATCCCACGTGTTTTATGTCAGAAGCTTTTTCAAAGTAACGACAAGCCAAGTCTCTGATGTGCACAATATTTGAAGGTGGCCTGTATGACTGTTATGGAGACTGCAGAAAAAGTAACAGTCAAAATAAGTGGATCAGAGAGGCATCTAATCCTTAATTTTAATGGACAGGCTATAAGCATGTCCAGCATCTTGGTGATTTAATTTGTTCTTTCCTTTTATAGGTAGGGAAACACAAAGGACTATAAATGTGTTCAGGGTTTTTCCATTTGCATGCATTTATTTTCAGCATTCCAGTAATCTTGCATTTAAGCTATTTCTTCAACTTTACAGAATTCTTCCATGAAAGCTATCCCACAAATAAACTATCTATACAGAGCTAGGCACTGCAAGTAGTGGAACACTTTCAGAGCAGTAACCAGCATATTATGCACACACCTTCTATAATGGATAAAAAAGAAACATAAGTTCAAGTAGCTGTATTCACTATTGCAAAGTTGACCATTGCTTCTTATCTGAAAAGATAGTTGTTTTTTTTTTTTAATATTATATAACATAAGGAATGTAGATTAAAAAACCCACCATTTTATCAAAACTGTAAAACATATTTTATCTAATGGCTGTATCAGAGCAGGAAAACTAGTTAACACATTTTGGATTTAATGCCGCAAGTCGTGACTAACACGTATGGTACGTACTGAAACATTCTTGTTTTCCAGGAACCACAAAGTGACATGAAACTACACCTCTTATTGTACTCACCAGATGACTTAATTCCTGAAACTTGATTAAGAATTCACCACCCTAACACAATTATCAGACACCAGGAAATGTATGTGGAAAGTTCACCTGGTTCTAGTTGTTTCATAGGGATTCTAAAGAATCAGCTTTTAATGACTTCAATTTCACTTTTTAAGTATAGGTAAAGAGTTACTGCTTAGCCACGCCTCTCCCTCCTATTGTCCATGTATTGATTCTCCTTTTTTAACCAATGAGTGCATTTTTTCCTATTTTGTAACATAAATCTATGGCACTTTGTCTTTCTGAAGGTGCTACCCAGACAGTTCTAAAACACTACAGTTTGTTCACACAAGTACACAGTCAGGAATTTTCCAGCATATTTACTCCTTAAAGTGGATGAATATATGCCTTCTGGGTTCTAAGAGTTCTAATTCATAGTTACTTATAGGTCACACTTTCCTCAGCTCCTCCTCCTGAGATGTTTCCCTGTTAAATCAGCTCTCAGTCCATGTGCAACTTCAGAAAACAATGACAGATCATCCCTCAATATCAACAGCAAAGAGGACTTTCTACCCTCTACTTTCAGAAGCACCACTGCAGCTTTCTTACCACTTTAAACATCACTGGAGGTTCTTCCCTCCCTCCCGCTCTCTCTCACTAAAACCTTCTCTAATATTCTTCAGGACATAAAGAAAAGGAGTAACATTTAAAACAGAAGGTTTGGATTTCCAATTGTTTCTTGATACACGACAGAAATGGCAAAATCCAAAACCACAGCTTATTAAAATTTCTGCTCAGTCAAAAGGAAATCATGTAGCTTACAGAAGACGGGTAAAAATGTATTTAACGATTGAGGTTTCCTTCAAAGATGCAGGTTAGGGGTCCTACAGTCAGGCTCAGCTGTGCTCCACACTGGGATCAGCCAATGGCACTGCACATGGCAGCATGTAAGTTAGTGAGGAGCTGCCCTTGTTTGAACAGAAATGCCACTGGGATGAAAGTAGATGTCTTGTGTTTAACCTTGAAACTGTCAGGCTTCATAGAAAATAATGAGGCTTAACAAACATAGCTTCTGCTTTTCAAATGAATCATGACTGAAATCATCAAAATGAAATATCCAGTACCAAATTCAAACCATGCAGGGCTTATTTGCCTTTTGTTTCAGTCATGTGTGGATTTGCAAATTTATTTATTCTTTATTAGAAGAAAGGAAAAAAAAATGCAGCAGAGGATTAAGAAACTGTACCTATGAAAGAGATTTAAACAATAATGTAAAAGAGAAACAGTATCAGCTATTTATAAGATAAAAAAAACAGAGGGCAAAATTCACCCCTACACAGACAGAAGACCCAATATACCACTGAAATCCCTCTTAAGCCTACAAAATAATGCTATGGGCTGAATCAGTGCTTAATAACTCTTGATACAGGCCTCAGGGGGCTTTTCGGAACGATAATCCTGGACTCTTTGTTCACCCAGGGCCCAACTCTGCCATTCTGACTCACACTAAGCAACATTTTTCTTTGTGAGTAATAAAAGACAGCTAATAAGGCCATTTGTGTAAGCGAGGCACTACCTGTGAGGGGTGAGGATGACAGAATCACCCCTTCTTGGCCAGGCTTTGCACCAAGCCTGGTGGGTTACTGCAGGCAGCTCCTTTTGGAAAGTGAGCATCTTAATCTGCAATAAGCTAAAGGAATAGCGCGATGCCTCAAGATCAAAACTAACTGAAATGTCTCAACAGCCAAATGAGACATGTGGGAACTACCCTGAAAGTCTAGAGGTCTGTAGAGTTTGATTCAAAATACAGAGGGCAGTGACCTGAAGAAAGCATCTTCTATTGCTTTGTGCAATCATGATTCATCTATCAGTACAGCCTCACTATATTTTACTTCACTGAAAGCAGCACTGACTATACTCGATAGTATGCTAAGACATAGATTTGACAAATGAAGGTTTCTTTTCCTTGTGAGTAAACACTTTTCATAGTATAAATGCAATGTGCAATATGATGCTTGGAAGAACTGAGAAAAAGATACATCATTGTGAAGAGTCTTGAAATGTTGCCTGAACATGAATGTTGTCAGCTATGTCTTTCTCAAGACAGATTCTCCATCATGCTCAGCTCCTCTTTCAATTATTTTAAATTGCATTCTCTTACCATCTATACAGCTGACAAGAGCCTATATAGACTGCATGATGTTACATGGAATACTCTTACATAGTTCCTGAACAGACTGACAAAACAATTTGACTTTTAGCAGACCTTCATAGAGTTTTATTCCCTTGAGTATAACCCTTCTGATCCTAGAATCAGCTTCAGTAAGACTTAAAATTCTTACTGCCAGAGAAGTTTGCTTAAGGAGCCCAGAAGCTGGATGTAGAGTTGGAAAAAACAGTATCTACTGGTGTAAACACCCTCTCTACTGCTGACTGCTGAAGAAATCCAGCTTTAAACTGGAGCTTGGGATCAGGAAAAAATCTGAAACCATGTAAATCCACATAGCTCCTTCCACACTGCTACATTTTTGACCAAAACAACTCACTCCAAATGAAAGCAGTGGCTTTTATCACAAGTTCTGTACATGACAGAGTTGCATCGTCACAGAATGATCTTCCAGGGCATCGTGCCCAAGAGGTGGCCAAAATGTATGTTCAAATGAAAAGAAACACAAGGAAAGCATCCTTCAGGTAGCCTATGCCCTAATCTGCAAAGCAATGTACAGACAAGCAGAAAACAATAGCTTCTACCTGCGTACAGGGGGTTAAGTGATAAAAGCAAAACCCTCCTGGATTTTGAAATGCTATATAAAGGCTTATAAACCTAAACTACAACCCTTAGTTATCTTTCCAATAGATAAGATTAGATTTAGTCTATGAAGATGGCCTTACTTGCATGACATCTGGCTTCTTCTGGAATGTGTTTTGCTAACACAAATTCCCTTTAGAAACAAAGCATTTTAAAATATATTAGATAAATACAATGCATTGGACAAAAGCATTGCAAGCAATTTAGCAGCTAAGCTCAGTGAAGAACTGACTGCTCACTGAGTGGTCACACAAAAAAATTCACTTAATTTCACCTCAGTATGAAAAAAAAACAACTTTTTTCTCTCCTTTCCTTTGGTTTTCCTCTTGGATATGTTTCACTGAACCCTACAAAGTATTTTTTGCAAAAGTCAAGGAAACTAGTGACAAAGAGAGGAGAGAGAAGCACCTTCCTAGAACTAGGTTCTTGGTCAGTGCCTCATTTACTCTAGAGGTGAGAGGAAACTGGTTCAGTTTTGCAGAAGCGAGCCAGACTCCAGTGGCTTCCCTCTTCAGGAAGCAGCACTGCGCTAACATTGAGTTCTGAGGAACTGTTTTCAGTTTCACTTGTGGAAGCTGTTCTCTTTGAATAAAATGTTTAAATATTTACAGCACCAAAACCTGGAATGTACAGGTAAGGCCTTGCAGTATGTGGCCTGCCATGCTACAGAGGCATCTCTCTCTTGCCCTCTGGGTGGGTGAATGAAACTTTAACTATTCTTGCTCCTAAATTTAAATATTATTTTTGTCACCATAAAAACCTACCTTTAGAAAAACAGTAAGTTCCAACTGATTTATTAAAAACATAACCTGGCTGCATGTAATCGGTCATATACCAGACTGTAATAATTCCTTTGCAAACCATCTTTCTGTTAAAGACTACACTGCCTCAGAAGGACCAGTTTCCTAACTGCCTAACCAAGTTTCCTCTGCACTTTTTGCATTGGATTCTGGTTATTCAGCAGCAGTTTTAAACCTGATGCCAGAATTACTGGGTAGAATTCTGTGCCCTGTGGTAGACAGGTGGCTGGACTGACTGATATAAATAGTCTTAAAAGATAAGTCTTAGAGACTGATTTAGCAGCATCAGCAAACTCTAAACTGTGGTATACCACAGTGTTGAATCTAATTACTCCAGACACTGCAGCCAATTCCTGCCTGACCAAAACTGGTTGTAATGTCACTCCAAAATGTATGTTCAATTAAACTTACAGACCTTAAATTTGGCTGGGCAAGCCATTCTGTCTCTGAAAAGCCCTGTCACAAAACAAGCATTCCTATTAAATCCCTTTCTCAGCTCATCTTCTCAGCTCAAAAGAGTAATTCTGTATATGATTAAACTTAGAAGCAAATACAGCCAGTTGGGCTCCTGACAGCAGACATATTTCAAAATAAACCAGGCTTACACAGGCCTTGGCTAAAATATTAAGCCTTTATCTGTGGTCCACAATAACTAATCTTGTCACATTGTTTGCTCTCTACCTTCTGTTTGGAAGATTATGAGCTAGCTCACCATTACTATTCACCTTGTGCCATCACCAGCAGCAGGAAAAGTGAATGATAAACACAGTTGGTCTGTTTTTACTCTACTTTACATTAATGTAGATTGCTACACAGAATACTGTGTACAGAATGTACAGAATAATACAGAATCAGCAGTTCTGCATCTGTGCTGGATTTAATGTCATCTTGTGAAAGGTATTGCTCCTTTGCTTTCAAATGCTTTCTCAGGACAACATACACCAATTGTCTAAAATAAATGAGCTTATAAGAAAGAAAAAGAAACCCTGAAATCATTATGCTATGGCACCATCTGCTTCAGTAAACTGAAATCTACAATATACTTGCCCTTTAGACCAGACAGAGACCTGTACTGCTAGATCCAACTTTCAGATCTAAGCACATGCCTGACATTAAAGAGTTAAGAAACAAAAAGTAAATGAAATAGAGAATATACTGGCATACTGGAGGCCAAATAATACTCATCACATTATTTAATCAGACCACAGAATTTCACCTAGTTAACACCAGCCTCAGTCCCATAGTTTATATACTGGTTTTATGCAAAGTTTACTACTTTTACTTGTGCAAGAAAACCCTTTTTCCAAAGCTTGAAATGCTTTTAGTACTGACAGTTATTGTTTCCACTTTCTTTGTACCACAGTGACTTTCTAGAAGAAATCTTGACACATAAGCCTACTCTTCACTGTGACAGCAGTTCCACATAGTTTGTGCTGATATGACTAGACAAGGATCTCCTAGATTTTCTTGCGGGAACTCTCCATCATCTGCCTAAGAAAAGCTAGCAGTTTTACTTTATTGCTAATGTATCTTCAACACAGAAAGTATTCTGTCACAGTATTTATTCATCTGAAAAAGAATAAAATCAGCTGAAAAGAAAGCTGATGCTTCCTATCAACTCCTGAAGAGCACTAGACCTGCCCTTTGTTAATAATGAAAAGTATGACTAGAGAGCCATGATTTACAGGCACACTTATTCTGTCTCTGATCAGTTCCCCACCTTCTTTTTTGAGAGCAATACAGTCTCAAAAAAGCAAATATTCTTTCATTTGAACATTCACAATCTGGAAGGATGGTCAGAAATGTTGTGTTTAAAAGGCAGACATCAAGCCTATTTTGAATCATGCGCATTTTGCATGTGGCAAAACAGCATGGAGAGAAGGGAAATGACCTGCTGAAGCTCAGCCAGCCAAGAAGACGGAAAAGATCTGCAATTTATTATTTTTATTTATTTATTTATTTATTTATTTAATTATTATATACAAGTAGTTTTGAGCTGGACTGGGTCCCTCATGTGTGTGCATGCATGCACACACATTTAAGAAGTACAGGCATAAATGCCTACAGAATTAAGAGTCTAAAATTGCTGGATACAGAGCACAGTTCTCTTGGCTACTTAACCTTCTTATTCCACATTCAGCTGAGACATACTTCAGTAAATGCAGAAAGGACCTTCTTTGAAGCAAGTTTTGTTTTGTTGTAAATTCTTCTTCAGGAATATTAAAAAAAGGTCAAAAATCTAATGTTCAAAACAAAGAGTTAGGATTTCTGATGCAGGAACAGTAGTTTGATAATACCTATAAGAATCTGTAGGAAATGGGCTTACTAAGAGACTCTAAACTTTAAAAGGATCAGTAAGAGATAAGTCACCATATTATACCATTCTGTGTATTTCTAATAAGCTTTCCTTGTAGGGCCAGGTCTGAACCTTTCAGTTGCCAGTCCCATCACTTTTGAGCATGTTCTAGTTAATCACTGCTTACAACAAGTTCATAAAATCTCAAACACTGATGCACTGCTCAGGCTGTTTCCCAAGTCCGCCCCACCAAAGCACAACTTTGGCCGACCCCCCTTGATATCATAAACAATGGAGACAGCATTAGCTTTTCATGATTCCACAAACATTTTACAAAACCTGATGCAGACTTGCTGGCTCTAGGCAGCACTCAGCTATATTCTGTCTCCCTGAGATGGTCCCATCCTCGTGACAAAGAGCAATCTGGAACTTGTGGCGAGAAAATTCCTTCCCATAAAATACTATCAAATTCCTGCTCTATACATTAAAAGAATCAAATTTAAATAGGTTTGATGTATTCCAATAGACATTCTCTTTTGTGTGACTCCCGTGATGCTGTCCACATTGGAAAGATTTCTGTGGAACTGGAAAGATCAAAGAACAGTAGAAAAGGGTTTGGATGCAAGAAAGGATTTAGTGGAGCTCCCGGTTGCGATAAGCTGATATTTTCTACAGGTAAAAATTCCATAATCTGAAAGAGAAATGATAAAATTTGGTCCTAAAGATTTACGTCTTACGGCAACTCAGTTTTTAGTTATGTGTCCTTATATTTAACCCATGTATGGCAAAAAACTAGAACGGGCAACTATGGGGTTAAAGCTGTTGCTGGTGCTCATGTCTAGAAACACAATTAATACTGCATTAAAAAAAAAATCTTGTTTAAAAAATTAAAAGGCTTTTAGAATATCTGGCTATTACTTAGATGACTTAGATTAGAAACATGAACAGTTTGTATATACATATACATACATACACACACACACATATACTCATTAAAGAACTAATACCTGCTTCAGTAAAGTACTTAATTTTAAAGAGTGGGAGAATATTCAGTGATTTCAAGCTTGCTTAAAATTAAATACTTTGCTGGTTTGGGCCTTCTCAATTATTTCTATCTGATGGCGACTAATCCAGCAATTCTCCAAAAGTTTATATATATTTCAGAAGCTTCAGCAAGCCTGGTATTTCTTGTTCAGCTTCTGCACATAGATTTACAGTATTCAGTCTTTTGCATATGTTAGGAAACAGTATGAGTATTAACAGAAAGTACCGCAAATTTATTTTTATTCCCTCAGCCAAGCCACAAATAAATGACTCTTGCAAACAAACTAAATACTATTTAGTAACGGCAATGCAAATGCCATTAGTTTATTTTATTTGGATATAAAATATTAAAGAAAATGATTATTTGCTGTGATACTCATTTTATCATCTTGGTAGAAAAGCAACTCTGAGAAAAAATTCTCTTTTCTTTCTTCAAGGAGAACTCAATCTGTTTCTCAAAGTTATTAAATATTTTTTTCATAGAATAGTTATCTATAAACTTACAAATAGTGTGTCAGAATGCTTCCTCCTATGGGGCAAACAACTTCAAAATCTAATTTGTTTGTGTTATTGGCCTTACAAAATATTGGTCTTTGCAAGTCTGGTTTATACATTTATGTTAAATATGCCAACATTCTGATCTTGCACTGAAGTATTCCACAACAAGCTGATATTATACAATACAAACCCAAGAGCTAGCCAATCCAGTTTACTGAGAGTACTTAGTGTATTTTGCTACTGATAAATCAATAAAACCATGTTGTAATCTACAAACTTCCATCTCTGTGAAGCAGCTATAAGCAAACTGTAAATGAACACACAGGTCAAAAACTAGGATGCAGTGATTATGTTGACTCTGAAAACATTTGACTTTCATAGAATACATCCTAGTATTTGAGAGAATGAAGTTTCAGCACTGCTTATATTTTCCTCAAAGACAGATGATAAATATTCAAATGATGATAAATATTTGTGCTTATATTGTAACTACCCATACTTTAAGAAAAGTATTGCACTGCAATCCACAATTTACAGAGGTTAAGTAAATGTAAATCATAACTACACAAAGAAAATAAACACTTCGCTTAGGCTGTATGCTCAGATTTGTTGTGTTCTTCATCCACGTGAAAGTCTCTGCAGTCAATGGACATCTTGGTTGTGCAAGGAATGCAGGAAAGACTTCTCTGTAATTCTATTTTGTTTGGGATTTTTTTGCCTTTATTCTGCTAGGTGCACAGTGTTCATGATCGATGCCAGGATAACGTTCAATCAGATGCTAAAGACCTCACTGTTACTTATGTCACACTAAGCATCCATTAAATTCATATTCTACAACCTACTGCGGCAGTACCACAGACTATAACTTTTGGTATTGAAACCACAATATGATCTACAATCATATCCTGACATCCTCCAATGAAAAGGAGATGACAGAAGACATTATGAATCATTAGTATATTCAACCTTCGGACTGCAGAGAGAGCCTGGCAGTACCTTGGATGGGATCTGTAACAACGGCTATAAGGAAAGAGTGCTTCTAAACCAGCTGGAGAGTTTTTGTGTTACTTGGTCAGAAGTTTTTTATTTATGATAACACAAGTGTTCTCTTCTCTGAGCTGGGAAGTTATCAGTATTAGAGACTGTTATATATCAGTATTAGAGAATTAGAATCTGCAGCTCCCTCCATCCCAGTCTTCAAATGCTAACAGGATTGCAACAGGGAATACGTAATTCAAAAACTGGCAAGGAAAGTGTCATCCAATTAAGATAATATCATTCAATGCTGAACACACATTTCACTCCAGCTTTGCAGAAGTGATGTATTTCCTTTTGAACTGCATGAATGGTACCTTAGGCACACCAAGGTATACAAGATCCGCTTGGTGATACTGAAACACAGCACGAAACGTGGAGAATATGCCATGAGTGACTGAATTTGTTCGGGTCACCTTAGATTTCACTACTAGTTCAATAATTAATTTCCTCAAAATTGAGTGAATTTTAAACTGATTTTACTGTATGCTGAATTTTTCTGAAGTTGAGCACAGCCTCACTGGCTTACTAGATGGTTTTATTACAGCATGTAGGTATCTCTATCAGACTCTTCGATTCATCATTTCACCAGGCATATTAGTGTAGTCTGAGGGAATTTTTCTGAGAGAATTCTCTGGTGTTAGTGCAGAATTCCAAGTATTTAAATAAATTCTGTCCCTGCTATGTACTGTTTTCAGTTAGATCACACATGACTTTTCAAATACATTTCAATTAGTCTTAATTCCTCACTAAACCTAATTCCTTAAGCAGACCACTTCCAAGCCTATTACTTCTATACCTGATAATTTCACACTGTCTGTTTTTGCTACCCTTGTTAATGGTAATATTTTCATATAAGACATGATATGCTTGTTATTACATTTTGCATTTCAGACTCTCTTATGTTCCTCTTCATGCCTTGCATGCCAAAGAAACTTTACATCAGCTCTTCTGCACTGCAGAATTCTTTGGGGTATGTGGTAGTTTTGCGTGTCTGGGAATCTTCCATCTGGCTAGTGTGGGTTTCCTAAACACTATAAAACCCCGCCTGTGGAGATTGTATATCTCTGATGGGCCCCATGGAGTTTATAATCTGCTTTTAATCATTGCACAAAGCAGCCAACACATCAGTCCTCATCAAGCATTTTTTTCCACTTTGAATATCCTTTAATGACTTTTGATCCAGTTCTGAGAGTCCAGAGCTATTGCTGATTTTCATTGGTATCCTGACTGCTACAAGACTTTCCTCCCTCAACTCCTTCCATGCAAACTCTCATAACCATTGACTTCTACTGCTTGTTACAGTAAGCAGCAGATTCATAACACTTTGCTCTCACTTACTAGTCTTTTAAATGTAGCCACCAGCATCTGTTTCACAGCAAACTAGAGGTCAAATCCTTAGTCAGGACAAATTAATGCAACTCAGTGCAACAGAGCTAAGCCAATTTACAGTAACTAAGAAACTACCTCTATGTTTACATTCTTCAACAAGTCACCAGAACTCCCTTTACATTTCAAAATGCCAGCATCAATCAAATTCCCTATATGATATTAGAAGATTACCAACTATTCAATCCCAGCAGAAATTCACAGTAGCAGAAAGCGTGGTGGTTTCATTAAAAGCAAAATCACTTTTGACACAAATCAGTGAAACTATTAATATCTATAAAGTTGTACTTCTCATTGCCAGTAGTTGACATGATCTCACATTCACCAGAACTTTTTGTAAGTTAAAAAAAATAGCAGTCTAGCATAGACAGGGGAGTCCAAACATCTACATGTATCATCTTGATAAAATAAGAAATCAAATTATATTAATTCTTTTGAAGGATGAAAGTAAAAGACATGTATCTTCAAAATTTAAAATAAAACCAATCAAGTTATCTGGCATTTGGTGTTACATCCAAAACAAATAGCTCTAAGTCTGGGTGAATGTGCAACTTGTTTCCTTTGTGTAGCGCTTTTGCCTGCAATTTCTAATTAACTAGCTCTATTCTTATCTACAACAGGAGACTGAAAGCATACAAGCCACAATATAGACTTCAGCGAAATATATGTAGATATGATTTTAAAAGGGAGATAACTAGTTAACAACATTTGCATGTAGCAAGGAGGCTCAACTGGTATAATAAATCAGAACTGCTTGCTTTTAGCCTGCTCCCTGCATAGCTGTGCTGTACTGAATACAATCTGTACATTAAAGATACCATGTTTGCTGTTAAAAATCTCCAGGGACCTTAGACCTATACATAAAGATACTTATTTTACTCTTTTCTGAAACACTGACCTGTATCCTCATTTAAAAACGAACACTCCATCTTTATGTTATTAAATCTTTGTTTTGATCTATTAGTATTCACCAAAGTGCCATTTTACACAACCCCACACTGAATAGGCAAGGCTGGAGGTAACCATCTGCAGCTTTAGAGGCTGCGTTTGAATTGATGAAAAGAGCTTTGTGTTTTCATTGCCAAGTTTGATTCTTCCAGTCATTAGACATTCCCCTCAGATCGCATCAATGAAGCGGACTCTCTTACACCCATGTGTTAAATTCTCTTCTCCTCATGGTTTCCTTTGCCAGCTATACTCCAGAAAGACTACAGGGTCTTAGCCACATTCTTCTCACAGCTGTGTTAAAAAACAGCATCAGAGCTTCTTCCCAAAATCCATATGTGTATCTGGTCAGTCCCCTGTCGGAAGGTCACCTCGCATTGTGGTGTGATTATTCAAATATTCATTCTTGTTCTTGAACTGCACTGCTCCGATCATTCTGGGAGAGATTAGGCCCTCCAGTGAGCACTGGAGAATGTCCTGGACATCCATGTGAAATGCACACGGCTCCTGTACTGACAGGGCAGATTAGCTTTACTTGTAGAAAAAGGGGACTCTAATCACTTCGTAAATGCTCAGCCCTAATTTTTTCATTTTTATACTCTGGCAAATGCTGGTAAGAACTGTTTGTTTCTACTGTCTTATTGACAGATTTATTTATCAGCATCAGCTAAAAAGCAAAACTATGTGAACAACTCTGATAACAGAGAAATCATGTTCAGAAATGCTAGAGGGAAACCTGGGACCACTCATATATGGGTGCATTCCAACAACAATGAAAGCTAGGTGGCCAAACAGCACACCTTAGGAGGTAAAGCAAATCAATGTTATTAAAGATTGTGGGTTTTTTTGGTGAGAGGCAGTAATTTCTTTTATTAAAACCACCTGCCTATTTAGAACTAGCTTATTTTTTTCTTGTATTCAAAATATTGATAAATTTCATCCAATCTGTAACTAACTTTCCTGAGCTCCTCCTTAAAAGGAAGGAAAAAAAAAACAAAACAGTTTCTTTAATAGTCAGTTAAGGACAAAACAAGTAAGAATTTCTGCTTTGTATTTTAGCACTGCACCATTACTGCATGGTTGTGTGTTTACTTTTAGAGGACTACATAGAAATTCTACATGCATACCCTCCACTGCCATCTCCTGCACACAGCTATATGAGTGTGCAAAGGCTGTGTTCACAGATGCAGAGCTGCACTTTCCTGAGCTAGAATCATTAAACTGTGAGAAGAAGAATTAAAGCCTTGATAGATAAATTGCATTAAAATTCACTCTAGCTGCAAAGTCATTGCAGAAAAATATCCTGGAAAAAAAATACATCAAAAATGGCCTCAACCTTTAGAGATAATTGGCTCATATTGATTTGCTACTACATTATGGCCTCCTCTGATCTCACTGACACTAGTAGCCATTCCTCGATCCCAGAGGCTCCAGTGGGAAGGGCAGTTTTAAAACACCTCTCTTCCCTTGCTGGCAGAGTCATTAATGAATTTGCCAGGTTTTATGGCCACCTTCACCTTCTCCACCTCACTGCTGAAGCTGCAGCAGCTGACTCCTGACTCCGGCAGGATGCACTTGCAAGGCTGTGGCACTGTGCCAGCGCTCCTGGGGGTCCTGTGCCTCTGTACTTGTTCTTTGTAAACGTTAATGACACAGTGAAAATCAGAGTATAACATCAGTTAAAAATCTTCAGAGTCCTGCAGATTTTTTGTAATTTTCCAACTGAAAAAATATGCAGTATGTTATGCGTACATGAGCACGTATTTATTTACACACACAGCACAGTTCAAATGTGTATTTGATTTATGAACCAGAATAATACTTTCTTCAAAGTCTAATATATATCTTGTTAGTGTTTCAAAAACAAAATACATTCAAACAAATGCTACTAAATCTGTGCAGCCGCTCTCCACCCATCACTATTTTCTGTTTCATACCACCCCAGTCTGCTTCACAGGCAAGAGCACACATCCATCACACTGCTGCGAGCTGATGGGAGATGTTTACCCTTTTTCAGTGTCAACAGAATTTGACTACATCTAAGTTCACTATAAGCAGATTCCAGTATATTCCCCTTCTGGTTCCCAGCTGCTGTTTCATGTGGGACAGGATCCAGAAATTTTTTAGATGCTTTGTGTCCTGATCACAGAGAGCCCAAGACCACTGTTTTGACTTGGATCTTGCACTTAGAAAGCAAGTAAGTACACAAATTAATGAAATTATGGACAGAGAATCAATTAGCAAAGACACAGTGAGCATTAATAAATTACATGATACAAAGATACAACGCACACTCTTTTTCAACATTAACTACTATATTATTTTCTTTTTAGGGAAGCTCATAATTATTTTACTTGTCTAATTTTTAACTGTAGTTACTTATTCAGATATTTATTGAATAATACCGAGAAAATATTTTGTACAGTTGCTAAATGTGTGTCTCATGTCAGAATTAAATGTTACTTAGGCATTTATAAGAACAAGAAGTCAGGTAAACAGACATTTAAAAACCCTGCTTAGGTGATGAATTTTAGCATCACATTTCCAATTACAATAAGCATGCTCTTATGACTGCTAATAATTTGTACCAGTGCAATTAATATCACGAAGCCTTTCAGCTGACAGGTTTATAAATGCTAGTTCCTTTTTGAAATGTAGAGCATCCTACATCTTGGAAATAAAAAGCTAACAAATGAGTTCCTGCCTAATTGCCAAACACTGATTTGTATGAAGCAGTTGAGGCTACAAAGGAATTGGGAATTCTCAGCCCGGTTTCCCTGCTGATGAGTAAGAACTGTCTGTGTAGTTCTCCCAGAGGTGTCAGAGGAATCTCTATAGTGTCACACAAGGGTTCTTAGCTCAAAGTAAACACACTTTCCACAAACTCAGCTGCTTAATCTGTTTGCAGGTTGAATTATAAGATGGGGGTGGATGACTCTGGGTGCTGGGAAGACGCACAGAGCATTTCCACAGTTTCTTGGTAAAAAGGGCATACTATTGTCATCAAAAGACTTCACCCAATTGTTTAATTTTGCTATAGGCTCAGTGGCCTGATCTCAGCAATAATGAAAACTAACCTGATCAAAAATTTCCCAAGTACTTGAGCATGTTAAATTGCATAAATTCTTTGCACTATAGCAGTGCATCAGCACAACTTTAGTTCAGGTTGTGTCTGCACTTCTGCTCCATGCACTCTGGTTACACAGGATTTAGTAAGACTTCTCCAAAACAAAAGCAAAGCAAAAACCTTCACTTTAATGTAGATTACCAGTAAGTGTTTATAAATAAAAAGAAATGCAATAGCAACTTTAAAATTACGCACTGTACAGAAAGGCACAACCAATATTCACTTTTAGGTGCTGGAGTTATTTTTCATAGGTTTATTTTCAGCAAGCACATTTAATGCATCTGTTGAAATTTCAAATGCACCTAAGTATTGATACTAAAGACCTGATTAATTCTCAGTCAATGGAGCTTTTAAAGTGATGACTGAAAATAAGAATTTTCATATAAAAAATTAATGAAAAATACTAATATTAATTAATTATTAGGTAGATAAGAATACATTAAAAATAATGATATAATTTGTATTTTTTTAAATAGGAGAACTCAGTATGATTTCTTACTTACTCAAGAAGAACTCTCATTAGGTCCCTGCAATATATTATCAGCCAATTCCTAGCTGCTCTTGAAATAGACTGCAGACACTGAAGTTGAAAACAAATATAGACTGATGAGAAAATTTGCATCAGTTCAGCCTTGACAACCTTAGAAGGGTTTTTTGAGGGTAGGGAGTGGAATACAGAGATAAGAAGTGCCAGATTGTGAGGAGGCAGTGCCTATACATTTTCCTATTTTCAAGAAATCATTCTGTCAAAAACTTACATGCTACCAATAACTATCATCACAATAACGACTTCAGGAGAGATAAACTTTGAGAATTACATGTTGGGAAAGAGAATATCATCTCTGCTCACCCATTCAGAGACTTCCTGCTGATTTCAGTGAGATTTTGAAGCTACTCCTAAACAAATCCATCAGCATTTCCTGTTGAATGAATCCTGCCCCGTATGTAACAGACAAGAAATCATGAGAGAGCCTTAAGATTCCACCATGCAGTTTTAAAGGTAAATGCTCTGTTGTCACAGGAGTGCCATGGGTGTAAATCATTCAGTGGAAACGGAAACATTTTCCCTGTGCACTACACATGCAGAAAGCAGTTTCTGTAACACAAGTGACAAGCATCCTAACCGCCACAGCACTGTTAAAATCATCAGCCTCTTAGCTGAGTCAATAACAGAACAGAGAAAAAAAGAAAAAAAAAAAAAATGAAAAAGAAGAAGAAAGAAATTTGGAAGGAACTTAGTTATGAGTAGCATCATACTTTCATTCAAGAAAAAATATCAGAAGAAACAGTATTTTCTCTTGGTTTTCCATTGCAGTTCTTCCTGAAAGAAGGCAAGTGACTTACTTCTGAACCTTCTCATTGGCCTCCTCCAAAGCCTCCAAGGCCTTCTGAAGCTTCAGCTCGGTGTCCTGCTGCTCGGACTGAGCTTGCTGCAGCTGAGCTGCCAGGTCCTTAAGCTGGCCATAGGTAATGGTCACAATGTCCTCCCTGTCTTTCAGGCCACCTTCAGAAGTAATGAAAGCACAGCGAAGCCAGTCATTCAGGCTCACTCCTTGAGACAAAGGTTTGTGTAAACTGGGGAAACAAAAGCATACACAATCCCTTAGGTTTCAGCATAAGGCTGAGCTGCAAGAATAGTATACTCAGTTTAATTAATATTATCACATATGGATCTAGATGCCAAATAAGTTCTGTTATGTATAAATTATATATAGATATTATCTCTATATACTGAAGTAAGTTCTGCTTCAAAGATGATGGAAAACAAAAAGAACATTTGATTTCCACAAGGGTCTTCTAATGTATGTAACAACTAGCAGATGTTTTAAAAGCAAAAAGGCTATTACACAAAAACTTAAAAAGTATTTTTCAACTGCAACATCTTCCCAATCACTTCATGACCTGCAGAAACAAGTTGATTTACATAAAGTTGAACTAGTCAGTGAATATTACTGCTGTGTTATTAACTGATGTTGCACAGCCCTTTCTTTTAGCAAGCAGACAGATCAACTACAAGGGGTTTATTTGAGAATTGCAGGTTTTTCAATATAATTAAAGGAATAAAAGTGCTACAATGTACAAACAAATAATTAAGATAGAAGGACAGTTCAGAAATATGAATCATTTGTGAATGCTGACCAGTGATAAAGCTATCAATAACTAAAGGTGACAAGCAAAAAGAAGGATGTTGGACAGGCAGGTTACATGTAAGTCATGAGAAGAAATTCAAAAAAGAAGAATGAAGACGACTTTGTATTAGGAAAAAAATTGGGAGCCTGTTAGATTGTGAATTATTTTCCAAGGAAGCAGCAGGTGGCCAACTGCCTGAGTTATTAAGGTACAATGGCAGAAATCACATTAATAACTGATTCCTAGTGAAGAAGCATGCACCAGAAGGCTCTTTGTGGAATTGCCAGTGATTTTTTCCTTCCTCTTCATAGTTACATTTTTATGATGAATTTTACAACAGTGAAAATGACAATGATAGTACAAGAAACTGATGGAGGACATTTATAACAAAAGCAATGGCAGCAGAATATCATAACAGCACTGTGTTTAGATAAATAATGTAAGTAATTTCAAAACAACTTTACAGATATCAGAAGCTGTTGCTGTATTGATGAGTATGACTTGATATCATCCTTTTGACTAATGGCCATGCAAACATCAAACGTTATTTCTGTGTGAATTTCTAGTAGCCGTGCAGTCTAATTGCACTATTTGAGACATTCTGCATGTCAGCAGCTAGTATGCAATAGCATACTTTCTTCCTTCCCAAGGTGTTCGTACTGAAAACATCCTTCTTTCTGTCAATCCATAGATGAAAATCATATACAAACTAAAATATAATACACACGGACAAGCAAAACGTGCATAAGCTAATGGAAATCTAGAAGCTAAAAGGTCAGAGTGTTGGTATGTCATTACGTCTACTACCTGAGGTTGTCTGAAAATAAAGTGAAGAACCTTTTCAATTAAATGAAGACATATTGAAAATATAAATATTTATAAAGGGATATTAAAATCCCTAGAACAGTCTCACTAAAAATAAAATTACTTTTAGAGTTGCACATAAAATTTATTGACTGAAGTTCTTCTACAGTTGAGCATTGATCACCATGGAAAAATACAAAGATATGCAAATAATGCTGAAAGCTGGGTAATGAAAAACCACCGATGTCCAGTTCTTAAACACCTGGTACAAAAACAAAATGAAAATAAACAAACAAAAAAATCGCTGAGAGGGTAAACCGTTCAGTGAATATGTGGATCCCCGGTTTTCACAAAAAAAAAAAGAAAAAAAAGAAAAAAAAGAGAAAACCTAAACCTAAAAATCCTAACATTTTCACATCATATGTGAGTTGTTTTTTCCTCTTTCTAGAACATATGAAAAAAATAGAGCCTTTTATTTATATTCAAAATGCTGTCTGTGTCTGACTACAACTGGGCCCCTTCTGAAGGACCGGCTCTGAGCAATACAGCATGCAGTACATAGTTACGTTTTAACTCTTAATGATTGCACCTGAGAGACCAATAGATTCTGATACATACATGATATATACATATTTGTAAGCCAGCACGGCACCATGGTTGATAATGTTTTAAACCTTTTTTTCAAAAGCATAAAACTGCCAAATTTTCAAGAATATGTACTTTGCTAAAATGCTTTAGTCCCGGTTGGTAATACTAATTTGAAATACTTTCATTAATCTCCAGAGGATTATTTCTTCAAAAAATGTTGATGTTATGAATCAAAAATAAATGAGAGTTCTATGCCTGGGGGTAGTTTACAAAAGCATTCAAACAGTTACTTGATTTAAATAATTCACATTCTGATTATACAAAACCTTTTTGCTTACTCTGACATAACTGTTCTTATTCAACCTAGGTCTGAGAGCTTCAATTAATGAGCTGCCTTTTCTGTGTCCAGGAGGAAGAAAAAGTCAAATATGATGCTGTCACTTACGCAACTCGAACAGATAGCATGAGGTCCTCCCAAAGCCAGAGCAGTTTCAAGCCTGCTACAAATTGCATCGACTATAACTGTTCCCAAAGGGCCTTAATACTGGCTGAAAGTCAACGGCATGAAGTGCTGCTCTTAAAACACTTCTCTCTTTTTGCCAGGCATACTTTTGCTGCAAGGTGAGAAATGCTTTTCCACCTGAAGCAATTACTGAATAACACATAGAAACCTTCTATCTAAAGAAAAAAAAAAAAAGTAGAAACCAAACATGCCCAATTTGTCCTCTCCTTCCTCCTCATCGCTGATGATAAACATCTCTAGTGTCCCCAAGCACATGCAGATCTGATCTGTGGTGTTTTCACCACAAGTATCTCTGACACTCAGGTTCTGTAGACCCCTCAGCAGCCAGCCCACTATCAGGTTGGCTTGGAAGAGGTCTATTCATTCTGCTGCAAGCTTTCAAGGCTTGGGCAGCATGAAAATCTGGGAAATACCACCTCTGAGGTACTCATGGGAAACAATGCAATAAGACAAGATTTAAAAAGCCTATAACACCTAGAAGGACTTTGACATTTTGCTGCAAAGCAGAGGATATAAAATGACGAAGTTTGCATAACACATGAGTCAGGAGCCTGACAGCTGGTAGACAGGTAGCTAGATGGCATTGCCCTACCATAGACAAATATTTTATCACCCTTCTTTCCTCTGCAATTAAAAGAATTAAGAGTACTGTTTTCTCTGACTATAATCACCCAAACATCTTTCACTAGCTTAATTGATGGCAACAGCTTTGTTAGCACAGACCATGTTGTGCACGTTATGTACAACGCAGACTGCATTTTGTGTATTCTTACGATCCATCACAGAGTATCACTGTCTTAACTCTAGCATGAGCTCAGGCATCCTCTTTATATTACGTTCTCTCATCAAACTGAAGAATAAGCACTTGTAGGACAGAGCCCACTACTGATGTTCTTCCCTGTGTTGGCTGTTGATATAACCTTAGGGTTTTACAGGATAACAACAGATTAGCACTGATCATGCTTGCCCATGCCACCAAAATTAACTGCATGTTAATCTGGATCCTAGGAGAACAGTAGGCTAAGTTTCATCCGTCTCTGCCGAATTCATCTAGAGAAACCTGTGACCTGTACAAGGGTCCAAATAATGGGGTTGCTGTAGGATTGAAGTATGGGCTCATTATCTGATGATCGCCCATCTCAGACCTTCAATTTTTTAACCAGTACAAATAATTGTGCCTCCTTGGATCTCAATCTTTTCACCTTTCAGTAAGAGCAATTGCATTAACTCGATGATCTCTGGAGGTCCCTTCCAACACCTACAATTCTGTGATTCACTGCTGAAAAGAGACTTGTCATTGTTGAAACTGAAGTTAGATGCAGCACAGTTTGAATTTAATTTTTCAAAATTTGAAACTAAATACAGCACAATTTGATTTTAGGAAAAGTTAAATCTTCTGATGACATCAAGCAGCATTCTCTTTTGGATCTCATTTTCATTCTCCAGAGCACCACCAGTACCCACACCATTCCCAAGTATAGACTAGTCTGTGAGAGGTAGCAAAGACCTAAAACTCAAATGATTAAATAAGGTGTCCTTCTCAAGCTTGAAGGATTGCTGAGACATGTTTTCAACAAGAAATAATTGGAAGCCATACTTTCATTACAAACCCTTCGTTTATGCAGTTGCATGGTAATCAGAAATCACCTCATGTAGCCAATGGGCAAACTGCTCAGATAGCATTGACTCACATGCCAGTAACATGCACATGAGATTCAATAATACCCATTATTCCTCACATTTATTATAGCATTGAATTGATCCAGAAAAACCGTAAAAATATCTTATGGTTGACTAATGCTTGGTTAAAAGAGAATCCAAGCAAAACATCCATACATGAAGCAGTATCCATAAGCAGAAGAAAGCATTCTAAAGATTTTTGCATACCTTCAGATAGATGCAGACCCATAGTTACTAGCTTGTGGCCAAGAAATGCTCCCAAATTTCCTGAGCTCATGATGCTCTTTTGCAGCAGCACATGGAGCAGGGCCCTCTATTTTAGTGAGAACTATTGGTGATAGGTGGACAGTTGGACTGCATGATCTTGTAGGTCTTTTCCAACCTTGGTGATTCTATGATTCTATGATTATCTCTGATTGATTAATGAAAGTCTGGCAGTTGATAACTTAGCATTAGCTTTTTTCACACATACATCAACTCTCAAATAGAGTGTATCTGAATTTACAGAAGAGACTTGGATATGTTCTATGCTTTAATCTTGAATATTACTTGATACTCGTTAACATGAATTATACAACACCAAGATTTCACAACAAATCTGTATTAATTGCAAGACACATATCCACAGGCTATAATTTTTTTCCCCCATGAATTAGGGGATTGTGTTTTCAACATAATAGCAGCAAACTACATTCTACATGGCTCTACTATCTACAACAGTAGATACTTCTCAGAGTTTTATTCAGCTATATGTTATTCCTACAATCAGTCTCACCATAAAATGCTCCTGTCATGTTTTGACAGTGAATTAGCTGTATTAGTATATTTTAGCCTAGCATTCACTGAGAGAGACTATTCATCTGTGAAGCCTAAGATCACTGTGAAATTAATCTGAAATTTTATAAATAATTTTATTTTGTATAGTGCTTAACCATACAAGAAGTTATAAGAAATAATTTTGCTATCTTTTATCTTCTCTTTATTGCCAATTTATATGCTTTGGCCATTCTTAAATATTTGCTAATGGCTTTAGTTAACAAAATAACATTAACATTGTATTTGTAATACTGTAGTTATTCCCCACAGTAATAGATTGTTTAGGTAACACTGCAAATACAGAGGGAACCTTATCTATTAATCGAAGACAGAACTGGCATCAAGTCATCGGGAGTGACCTCAGTATTTGAATATAAAGGATGTTTAAAATGATGCCAAAAGCTCCATGCTTCACAGAATGCTGCAGAACCCTGACCGCTTCCCTGGCAAGTGCTCACCCCATGGCTGTGATGCACTGGGCCTGGAGGTGGGCAGAGAAGCCCCAGAGACGTGAGCTACTTTCAACCTCCTAACTCCTGGGCTCCCCAATGGCTGCTGGAGGCTGCTCACAGGTGGCTGAAGAGGTGTGCAAGAGGTGGTGCAAAGCCAGCAGTGTTGGCCAGTAGAGAAATGGTCTATGTCAGGGATGTGCACACAACCTTGGTGGAATAGCGATGGAATATTACGGGTTAACTCCTGATTGGAGTGGTTTGCTTTTCATGCTTTGAGTTTGTTTTTGATCACATCAGTTTTAAGAATGGCCTAATTTTTTTCCAAAGCTAAATGTAATTAAGAAAGCAGTAATTCTGGTTACATGTTGAAATAACAGAGCTTTTGGTACCTCACCTAAAACAGGTAGAAAACAGACATAGTAGGTATTGTTTGTCCCTTTTTTGATGATCTTTGCCAAGAGCTCCATTCTGAGCACTCTCCCTTACGTGGTTTTGTGGCATAGATGGACATAGGTCTTCAGAGCAGGCCTGTCAGGACAAGCTTGTACAGCTCTGTGCATCTAACCCCAGCCAGGTCTGGCAGGCAGCCCCTGGGCTCTCGCTGACTTCACTGCACTTGGCAGAACAAGTGCGTGGCTGGCCTGAGCCGGCCTGAGCCTCCTGTCTCCAAAATGCCAACCATGGAAATCTTTCCTATTGACAAAGAATGTGCACATTCAAGGGTCAGGCATTTCAGCTCCAAGACTTAAATAACATGCCACTATAGTTTGAATTCTGATTTGCCTGCATAACTAACAAAATCTAATAGAGATTTCTTTGTTAGGTGTTACGCGTGTAGCTAGGGCTAATTTGGTTTGTGCCTTTAGTTTCCTTTACAGCTTCTCATTGGTAAGGATAATGGCTTCTGATTTCCATTTTATCTGAGTGACTACACATAAACTATGTTATTTGGAATAGACAAAATCCTTCTGCAAAAAGTACTAATATTGGTGTATCACCTCTTGAATTAGATAAACTGCAGCAATTCAGATGGAACAAATAAGAATCCTGACCCTGAAAACTGACGTAATCAATGGAGCATTCATCTACTCAGTAGAAAGTGATACATCATATATACATCCACCAATATACCTATAAATATATATATATATATACAGAAAATAAATCTGATAGCACTGGTATAGACCATAACAAGGCATTGGAATCACCTGAAAACAAGCTCAGTGTAATGACTTTGTGCTGTTGACTTTTATTTTTGTCTCCAGGGAATATTGTTTACTTTGCTTTAAAATTTATATGAGTCACTTTGTTATGTGCCTTTTTTTAATTAGTTTGAAGGAAACAGTCATTTGAGAAAGAGAGCGGAAATCAATTCTGATTCGATACTGATAGCTACTGTGCGGTGTAAACTGTGTGTTCTTTTTAATTAAATGTAAACACGTTCAGTTCTAAAGTCCAGCAGTGATGACAACAACTACTAGAAAGGATTGCTTAAGCCCTGGTCAACTGATTCTTGTGAACCTTTTGTTCATACCGTAGGTAAGCTTGAGCAATCTGTCGCAGAATGAACGCCAGTTGTAACTGACTTTATTTTAGGTCATCTTCAGAGAAAAGACTTGACAAGAATGTGGAGCGCTCTGTAATACCTCAAGTTACTCATTAACTATGTCCTTCTGATAGCTAATCAATAGCTCTGCATGGAGCCAGACACACTGCACTGAACTGCCCCTCTTCCAAAAGCCAAGTCTTGGTAAATATTTAATGGCAGTAAAGGTGTTTTTACTGTTATCAATCTGATATGTTAAAGAACTCTTGAAAGAAACTCTATCTTGTTTCTTTCTGCATAAATAATTTGTTCAATTAAAATTTTAGTTTTATACAAAAGTACTAAAATGCTTTTAAATCAAGACTTTGAACACAGAATTTGTAGTTTCAATCCCCATGTAAAAAAAAAAAAAAAAAAAAGGAAAAATAAAAATCAGTTTATTTCCTTGATAAAATGCCAACTAGAAATATACATCAAGGAACCCAGCCCTTTATACTGTAGTAGTAAATACTGTGCCAAACTCTCTCAAAACCTGTTATACTAGTGCACATTTAAGATTTTCTTACAAGTCTTCAGTTTCTGTAAAATTCCTAGCTCTCGCTTACATCAAGAGTTTTTAGCTTCTTTTCACCAGGGAGAAACCCAGCTCTTTAAGATAGTTACAAGATTCAGAGACTTTTAGTTCCCCTACAGTGAATATTCCCATCTTGAAGTGGATATAGATTCAGCTAATGAGTTTTATTAGGTGTTTTTTCCATTTTGTATTTTTCTGTGCAGAGCAGCTTGTCCAGATAATAGACAAACACTTTCATCCTGATACTTTAACACCTAATGTGTGTACCCCTCTGCCCCAGCCAGGGAGGGTCCAAATGTCTCCCGAGGGACTTAGGATTACTCCAAGCCTAATGTCACAGGACAGAGGAGTCTCCTGATCCCCTCTACCAGCACAGTCTTCCAGACTTTTCTGCGTGATTCAACTCCACTAGGAGCATAAGTATTTTGATGAAACTGATTCAGCATTGGATCCAAGCTTTTTCTTGGAAAATAATCTGGGAATAAAACATTGATAGCATTTCAGCTTCCAAAATGTGAATCACCATAAATGTTTTCCCAGAAGTATAAGCACTATTATTTTCCCTGGTGTTTAAATGGCCTCTTTAGAGCCTATGATGCTATTCAATGGATTTTCAAAAAAAAGATCAGAAGAATAATTCCTTAATGCTGGCACAGATAAATTGGACAGCTAGGAGTTTTCAAATCAATACTACTTGTCTCTGATGAAAACAGTATTAATTAAAATCATAAAGGCAAATAAATCAATCTGAAGTGCATGGTACCATTCAGAAATGACCATCTGAAGAGAGCCTGTTACTAATAACCATAGGAAATATCTGTATTTAATACAATGTTATCTTTATAAATCAGACATGATTGTGAATTTTATGGCTGTCCTGATTTGCTATTGTGATCACATGGCTTAACTCCCCCACTGAACCAGAAAACTAAGAGGCAAGTCTGTTTCGGACGCAGGGCAGAAAGCCAATCCTGCCTTCCAGCATAGCCAGGAACATCCAGCTGAGTAGATGGAAGAGAAGTGTCTCTCCAGGAGAAGGCAATTAAAAGAAATAAAAAGAATGGAAACATGTTTTAAAGATGGAATAACTAAACACATTTGGAATTTGAGAGAGTGATGATCTAATGGATGAGCTGAGTAGCCCTAAAGCTAGAAACTCACATTGTAACTGACCCGGGAAGGGGATGCACACAGGGTTTGTCCTCTTATCATTACTTTTTTAGTGAATGATTCAGCTGGTGAAAGATCTTTGAATGTCATTTAAAAAAAATTAAATAAATGTGTGCTTTTGCTTGTTTGTTTTTCTTTTTGTTCTGAGTATACTTCCCTGCTGCCCCCAAAAAATAGTGTATTTAAACAGTTTTGTCTGATTTTTCTCACAAGACTTACTGAAAAACATGAAGCAACTCTGAACATAGCGGAACAAAATGTTCTGTGCTACAACACATGCCTGGCTGTGGGAACCAATGTGCCAGGAAACGAAGTATGCCAATGAACTCTACATGACTGTGCCCAGCACATGGCTTCCCCACTCTCTTGGTACTTACGCCTTTCTGAAATGGCTGCTGAGTCACCAAGGGAACTGGTGCTGCAGGCTGAGCGCCTTCATCCAGATCAGCACTGACTGGTGTCTACCTTAAAGCTATCGCAGCTTCTCCTGTACAAAAATGAGATTCGTTTGGGGAAAGCAGTGTAGAAATACACCTAGCAAGTTGCCTCCTGAAAGCCACATAAATGACATAACAGCAGTGTATCGCTACTCAGTAAGCCATGCCTTGCCTAGCTGCAGCTGCCAAACCCTTGTTCATATATAAATCATATATCTCCTTGGGCAGTTGAGAACTATGAAACAAGGCAGTTAAAACGATGGTTTAAATGATAAAGGGAACGCCTGAGAAATTTAATACAGGGGAAGTCTGCTTCTCTATTGTACCAGTGCTTACCGGGGTGATGGGGCAGGCTTGTCTGGGCCATTCTCCCTAGTACAAAACAAGGACACATGCTGCGGAATGATTTAATAGATTGGAGATCTGTCTTGAGTTCCCTCTTCTGTTTCACGTCTTCTGTGTGGCACAGAACAAGTCACAACATGCTCACCTCAGTCTGCCATGCTGAAACAGGGAGTTAAGTGCCTTTCCCGCACTTCTTGTCCTAGTTAAATTCTAAGCATGTGGGCCCAGGATTGCTTCCTGTTACATATGTGTACCACATTTGGAAACCTGATGCCTTAATCTTGGTTCAAGTCTCAGCACAAATTTACAGTATTCATGGGAAGATACAAAAGAGCTAATTAATACTATGTGCATGTTGGCAAAGCACATCAGTCTGGTCAACCTTAGGAGACAGATCCACATTTGGGACCTGCACAGAAGAATCTCTGCAGCTTCTCACAAGGAGGCAGTTCCTGCCTTCCCGTTGTGGCTTAAGCAGCCAATTCCACCACGAGGTGTGAGCAGTGACAGCAGTCTCCCATCTGCTGTGAGCCCCAAAACTGTGTTACCCAAGGATGTCTCTTGCATCCTCCCAAGTGAAAGGACCATTGGCAGGGAGGGCCCATCAGATGGAAGCTGAACAGTATCACTCTTCTTGAAATGTGAGGGATGAGACTGGATGCTGCTAGAGAATGATCATTGAAGAGGGAACTCAAAAGGATAAGGGTTGTAAAGATACTAAAAAGTGATTCTAAGTTGATTTCTTTATCCTACAACTCTTAAATCTGCTTCCTCACTTCTTTCTTCTTCTATTCTCATGAGTTTTAACCACTGGACTATTGAAATAAAATCTGTGAAAGAATAACATTTTTATGCCCTTTAACTCAGTCTAAGCAAAGAGGAAAACACCAGTGGTAACTTCATGAGGCAGAAGTTCATGAGAAAAACTGCAGCTTTTTCTTTTTGCCAGCATATAATTCCTCCATAGCCATCAGGTAAAAGTGAGTAATTGTAGCAGGAAACAAATTGGCTGCACTAAATCAAAGATCTAATTATTTTCTCAGGACCTGACAAGGAAAATGAATGAGTATGAAAGTTCTTGTGAAATCTAGCCAGCACTGAATTCAACAATGTTTGATTCATATTTTCATTTTTTTGGACAGGACAAGATAATACACTACACTAATGCGTGTACATTGAGTAGCCTGTTCTTCTCTGCTAGGAGCAGTAACACTACTCAAGAAAGAGAACTAAATTATTACATCACAAAGACAGTAGCTCTTGTTTTACTGTCACAACAGTAGAAGTATAAGACTCCTTTGGTTAAAGACGATAAAGAAGAAGAGCTAAATGGAAGAACAGGTAATTCTGTAACATCCAATTGACATTAGGCTCAGACTCCAGAATCTTACAGAATCTGATTGAAATAAATAATTGCAATTAGACAAACCTAGATAAAATAAAGATCCTGTCTAGCTCAGAAGGACAAGGAAAAAATCAATCTGAACAGTATTACCTATCCTTCTCCCCACTCCCTTTGTGTAAGGGACAAGTGAGGGATAAATTCACAGCACTCCTCCCTGGTGAGTCCTCCCACCAGTTCAATTCTCTTCAGTGACAGTGGAAGTCATTTGTACATTTCCTGAGTTGAGGACTATGATGTAGCCTAGTAAAGAAAGACTTGAATTTATTGTATCAAGAAGCTAAAGGCTGAGGCCAACATTAGGTGCCTACACCATTCTCCACGTCTATTACAAAATACTTCCTGAAAATCTTATATCTTTCTCCTGATATACAGAAGTGGAACACTAGAAGAGGAAGGACACAAGAAAATATTGCTTTGTACATTCAAAAAGAGGCGTAGGTTGCAGTTTCTTCAATAGTTAATGAAACAAACAAATGAAAAACCAACAACCACCAAAAACAAAACAAACAAAAACAAACAAGCAAGCGACAGTAACAACAAGTAATCTAGCTATTTGAAATTTTGGCCTGAAATTTGCTTACCTCAGTGACCACGGAATAGGTATGAAACAAAACCTTCACGATAAATTGTGAATGCATAGTACACAATTTTTACCTTAACAAGATACATAAGACCACAGCTTCTGAATCAAACCCATGATATGCCTCTAAGTTATTTTCTCATGGACAGTGGGTGAGAGGATGTCATTCCTCTGTTTAATCAGGAGTTAAAGCCTGTAGAGTAATTCCTTATTTTCACAATATTCCTTCTGACAAAGATAACAACCGTAAGAATGGTTCCCAGCTGGCTAAACCTGACATACAGGTTTTGTTAATAAAAAAATGCATGACTTAATTAATGAAACGGATCTATTAAGACTGTCCCCCAATCTACTACAGTGGCCCCACCTACAGCTGAACTTCATATGACCTATCTTATGCAAAAAGTATTGTAATAACTTGCACAGGAAGTTGTGATAGAGGAAAGGTTGCTATGAAGAAAAACTATGACTCAGAGATGCATACAATGCCCCTACAGGAGAAAGCTTAGTATTTCCACTTTTACTCAATGTTTTCTTTTACAATGAATAAATAATTGAAACAATTTTGTTAAGCTGTGTAAAATTATTTCATCAAGAGTAATTATGTTTGATCTATTAGCACCTGATACTATCTATTGTCTAAATTGCCTGCATTCAATCCACGAATAAAGTCAACAGTATTAACGTCCATTATTGAAACATTAGTTGAGCAAAAATCATTTTGAAGTATTTTACATTATTGTAACCTTCCTTCTGGATAATGTTTGGAAGAATTATCATTATACCAATATCTTCTCAACCTTTTTTCTGAGGTGTGTTTTAATATAAGTTCGCAGACTCAGGATCTTTAAACTCACAGCTTACCTGTTATGTTCTGGCAAGCATAAATCTGCAGCAATCTACTCATTTTACATGCTTCTCTGTTCCTGTCTAGCTGTCCCACACTAAATGGCTATCCAAATTCAACTCCATCAACTTTGGCAGGCTCAACACCTCCTTTGCTAAACCAGTTTTTTTTTTTCCCTTAATCATAAAGAGCTGCAGTGTTACAAACAGAAAGAAGGAACTCTGCAAGACTTCTAAAGCAAAGTTATGTACATATATTCATTGATTTCACCAAAAAGATCCTTAAGTGTGAAATAATACAACTGTATTCACCTATCTAGAAAGCAGATATATTTTTCTGTCTTGCAGCATCATCATTTCAAAGGATTTCAAATACTTTCTGCCTTTTAGTAGAGGAAATATTATGAACTATTTGAGATCACATTCTCACTCGAAGCAATGAATGCCACAGTCTTCTCCAGAATAAAAAGCTACTTTCTCTCCTTGGAATAGTAACTTTACAGTAATTTAGAGGAAGCAGGAGAAACAGTTGGTCATTAAACATTAAATGTATTAATGAGGCACTCACAGTATATCGTTTGTCTGGAAAAGGCAGTTCTGTACTTGCATTTTAGAAGGACTGCTGGAATACAATAGCTACTGTGATAAATTTAGGTTTCCCTCACTTAACTTTTAGCAGAATCTAATAAAGAAAACTTAAATTGATGTATTTTCCAAAAATGTATGAGTAGCACTATTCACATCTTACAGCTAGGGTAATCGAGAGGCAAAGAAAAAACATTCTAAAAGAGGCCCTTCATTTTCACTCCCCAAACAGAGACCTTTAGGATTTGATATTTACAGGTTTCAGGACTTGCAGCTCCAGATGAAAACAATGTTAAATCCCAAAACTCAAAACAGAATCCTCCCCCCAAAATTTTGGCAGCATGTAAAAATCACCCACTACTCCAGACTCATGTCACTCTGGATGTCCTGCTCAGTTCCTGGAATTCTCAGGCCTGGGTATGTATGCACATGGAGCACTCTGAGGCATTTTCTCATTACCTTGCATTTGGAAACAGCTCCTGTAGGGCTCAGGAAAATGATCCAAAAGTGTCACAGGCTATGCGAGACGCTGGTTTGCTTAATACAAGGGTTCATATGATTCCCTGGAGTACAGGGAAAAGTGACAAATAAGATGTATGGTTCCCAGGAGATATGAGGGCTGCTCCAAAAGTAATGCCTCCTATTTTATTTGGTTGGTCCACAATGTCAGAGGTGGTGGTATGGCAGTAGAGGTTGAACCTTTCCACCAATATTCCATTACATTTTGTTGTTGTCGTGTGACAGATGGCAGCGGAGGGGGAACCTGACAAAATGGCATCAGACATGAAGCAAAGGTGTGCCACTGAATTCCTCCATGCAGAAAACATGGCAGGTGTTGACATTCATTGACACTTGCTGGAGAGCAAACAGTAGATGTGAGTGCACTGAGATGGTGGGTGATAAATTTCAGCTGTGGTGACAGTGGCATGAAAGCCAAGCCATGAAGAATCCATACAGCCATGAAGATTTTTATGAATGTGGCATGCAGGCTCTTGTTCATTGCTGGTGAAGATGCATAGCTAATGGTAGTGACTATGTTGAAAAACAGTAATTTGTAGCTCAGAATTTGCTCTGTGCAACAGTGTTATTTGTGCTCTTTGTATCTGCTGCAATTTTTATGGAAATAAATAGGAGGTATTGCTTTTTGGAGTGACCTATGTATAAATGAGAGACAGTTTCTACAGGAAAATTAACTCTGTCTTCTCCCAATACACTATGAATCTTTTCTTTTTAGTTTCCTTTCCTAGTTCTTCAGGATCTATCAAACCTCAAAAAAAATTTTTTTTTTTTTTTTGATGAAGGCTTTGTGCACCTCCTTATCCTGAAGATCTGACTTGCTTAAGTGGTTAGGTCAACTCTGTAAATTTTAGGAGGCACAATCAAACAATAATAGAAAGTATCAGGACCACACCAGAGCACAAAATACTGTAACAGAGTCCAGGGTAAACATATCTGTTTTTAAGGAACTCCATAAAGGGAGACATCAAGAGAAAGAGCTTTTAGTATGTTCTCTTGTCTTCTGTGACCTACAGAAAACGACAGGGAAAACAACCTCTTAGTTTTGTCGGGAAAAAAAAAAAAGCTCATACAAATTTCGAAGAAAAAACTATGCCTACAACTGTATGTTTTCCAGCAAGAAAATGACTCAGTTCAGAACTTACTTCTAAGAGTATGTATATGATGGGATTGTTTTGACGGGCAAAAGCTTTGGGAAACACAAAGCAAGTATTTTACAACAAATGGAAAAAAAAAAAGCAGCCCGATAAAATAATCAGAATCCAAAATCTGCTGTATGCTTACAAAAAACAGTAAGACTTTGCCTGTACTTACGACAAGAAAAAAAAAAATCACTGGCTGTTAATGCTGAAGCAGAGAAAAACCTTCAGAGAGAGACTATGGGAATGCAAAATGGAGTAGGACATTCTCCAAGTAACTGTGGTGTCTCTGGGGGTAGAACTTCAGTCACCGGCCCCATCAAGTACTGACAAAAGGAATGTGAGAACTGTTCCCAAGGTGAAAGAAGACAGGCTGAACAATCTGACTAATGGGATCACACTGAAGCTAATGAGATCACTGAGACTTGCTTTGCTTCCGTTGGTGTATGTAAAAACTGACGAAAAAAATCCTCTCTTAGCTAGCAGTGGGCTAAATCTTGAGGGATTTTTGGCAGATTGGGAAAAGAAGTGTATCTTCAGATTTTCGTGTAGAAAGAGTCTATGAGGCAAGAGCACTTTAAGTTCAGAAATTTACAAATTGTGAGAGGGGTCTTTTTTGGAGAGAGAAAAAGAAACAGAAGGCTTGGACTTGTTAATACCTTATTGAACAGACAT
The DNA here is from genome assembly GCF_905368555.1 of Meleagris gallopavo. Classification (NCBI taxonomy): domain Eukaryota; kingdom Metazoa; phylum Chordata; class Aves; order Galliformes; family Phasianidae; genus Meleagris; species Meleagris gallopavo. The sequence goes on along the minus strand of NC_139408.1, from coordinate 36,750,708 downwards.
TTATTGCTACTGCCCTGACATACATATGCAGAGGTTACAGACATTTTGCGTTTGCACAAGCCCCCAGTTGCTCTCTCTCATAACCCTGCTACAGACAATAGAAAAAACCCAACTACACTGAAGCACCAAACCAACTATGGCACATTCATAATTTACAAGCACTGACAAGACTCAGGGATGCTGTAAATAATATTACTGACTTCTAAAAGCAGTAGAAAATTTGCTTAATGAGTTAGTATCTTGGTTATGGCATGCTGAAGGTATCCTGGAGACAATGCTAGACCAGCTCACAAGGTTTTACAAATAAAATAGAACAGGTCCAAATGGCCAAGCATTGGTAGTGTCATTTAATCCAGTAAGTGACTAGCAATCCAAGGTGGCACTCGCAGGTCCCTTCCCAGCTTTCTAAATGCAAACTCAGGTGCCTGAGTTATTATGTATTCAACACCAAAAATTTTGGCCCCACTATTTAACACGCAGATCTGCTGGGCGGCCTCTTGTAACCGGATTTTTTTTAAAGCCTTATATTATTGAATAGATACTGGCCCAAGTCCAATCTACAACTGCAAATCCAAAGAAACAGCTCAGAGCAAACCAGAAGCCTTATTAGCTTTTAAAGATTTCATTTTCAAGAACTCAAGACCCTTTATTGACTAATGAAAGGTTGGGTCCCCAAGCCCGCAAACTGATGTTGCTTGGAACATATTTTAATCATTTTGGAGTGCTAGCAGCCATCTGTCTAAAGAGCTTTGATTTCAGAAATGCACTCTGAACTGCAGCTTCTTCTGACTCCAAACCCTTTCTGTAAACCAAACGGAACCCATAGGCAATGCAACTTCGAGATACAATTCAAGGCCTTGTGATGTGATAAGGCTGCTTTTATTATTTAGCACATCATTCAGTTTAATGATACCACAGATAACAGATACACTAAAAAGATACTATTGTCATCTCCTATCTTTTAACAGTAAAATCCAACTGTGAGCTCTCTTTGTTTCTACCCGACACTTCTTTCTTTCTATGTTACTTTCAAAGAATAAAATGAAGGTAAATGAAATAAAAAGGTTTTTTTTTTTTTTTTCTGCCTCAAGCACCAAAACAAATATCTAATAACTAAATGATAAAAAATATCACATACAAGCACTCTTTCTTTTTTCACTACTTTCCTCCTTTGTTTTGAAAAAAAATATACAGAAGGGAAGCAAACATATCCCAAATAAACTACTGTATTTACAGTATTGTCTTTTGGGCAGATAATATTTTCATACAGTAGTCTAGTCTGGCCAGCTCTGAATACAAATTTACATGGAAAGAGAGAGATCCTTTACAATTACAGTTTTCATGATAGCATTTGCAAACATTTTGCACAGTTACCCTAATTATTTCCTATACAAATTCTTAAAACAATCTGGGCACCTCATAGCTTACTTTGTGACTAATTTTTTCATACTGAAGTCTACCAATTGCTACAGATACATGCTGTGAACTCCACAAGCTAAGAAGCAAAAACATCAAGCATAAAACAAAAATCTTGAAATTATCAGAGCCAAGAAATTTCTTTCAAATATGAAAGCAGCAACCCTAAGAACTGATATCTGGTAAGACTGCATAAAAATGCCTCTCCTGAAGACAGAATAGACACAGAGGAAGGTTCCGTGCGGCAGTCCATGACTTCATATGATTTAATTATGAGCAATCCCATTGGTTTGCACTTTGAGATTACAGGACATGCTGAGATTAGATTCTTTTATTCCCTTAGGACACAAGTCACCAGGTACCAAAAGAACATGGTGTTACCACATACTGCAATACTGTATGTCTTACTTCAGTAGCTCTCCTACTAGCTTTATTCACTGGGCCCTCAGGCTTCATAGGGGCTTTGTTTCAGTTAGTGGAGTGAAGAATGGGAAATTAAGAAACAAAGCCCCTATCAAGCCTGAGGGTGCAGTGAAAAAAAATCCTTTGTGATCCCCAAACAGGCTTTCAAACTCACTGCAACTTAAAAAATAAGTTCAATTATGTTAGCTAAAGGCAGCAAAGTTTTCAACTGCAGATGGGAGAGCAGAGTTTATGTGCTCATCCCTGGGATTTTTCAAGTTGCAGTATGACAAGACGTTCTCCTTCAGCAGTTTATAGTTTCTCACCTTTTAGTGCTTGCTGCTGCTTCTGTGTCACTGCTAACACTGCTAACCACCACATCTGTGTTGCTAGTGAATACACTTCTGGGTGGTCATGTCCAATCTCTATCATTGGTATAGTACAGGTGAAGGGAAGATAAAAACAAGATATGAAGTGTCTCCAGTTGGGAAGGAAATGTAAAGTCACTTGGAAGCTGACTGTATGCTTGGCCTAACTTCCTCCTTGCCCTTGTATGGCTCTTCTTGCCTAGCTCACAGCCTCTCTGTCAGGAGACAGTGCTGCTGCACCACTGCATACATATATTCTTGTTGGTGGTGGAAAAAGCTATCAATGTGTTCTGGGCCAGTTTTCCTTCCTCTCATGACAGTATGAACTGCAGCTTTGAATTGAAAAGCATTATGAATATATTGTATTTTATTCAAATATTTCAAAGGCTTAGAATTGTGCAAATCACAGCAGGGCCATTTCTTCACTGGAAAACTGACTGAAATCATCAAGTCCACCCCTATTCCTACAATTAAAAATGACAACCATCACACTTGTGCTGGAAGAATTATCTGTACTGGAGGAGCGACACAGCATTATGTAATTTTGGACACAAGATTAAAAGCCTTCCACTTCCAAAGCACAGACCCCTGTCTCATTAGTTAGTAAAGCAGCTTGTGGATGGAGTGTAAAAGTTGGACACCTTCCAGGGAGAGGCATCAGCAAGATAAGCATGTAGCAGCTTAACAAAACCTCTGACTTTCAAAAAAAACCAAAAAAACAAAAACAAAAAAACCCCAGCTGAATAGAAACAGTATCTTGCTCTCAGCTTCTCGGCATTGCAGGTGAGCAGTCCTGTAGCTTACATTCTGCAGCAGGCAGAGAGAGCACTTCTTTTCACACCTGAATTCTGACTTGTTTCCTAAATGAAATTTTCCATTGACTCAACCGGGAGCAAGGCTAAGCCCAAGAAGTAATGTTATGTCTAGCACTGCCTAAAAATTTTTCATGTGGAAAGTCTTCTCAACAAACAAATGTTTTTCTATTGGAAGAGGTAAATTCCAGTGAAAAAAATATGTTGGCTTCCTGTGGCAAATTTCTGAGAGAAAGTTTTCCTTTCACCTTCAGATTTCAACTTTAAATGCTATTTTGTTTCAGTTCTTCAACAGAAGAGAACTGAACCAGAACACAAGTCAAAATGATCTTTTTTCCCCACTGAATTGAAATTTTAGCATAAAAACATGTCATGTGAAAAACCAACAGAAAATAAATGGCATTTAAAGTCCTTCTGACAATGTTATGACTTTATTTCTAAATACCATATTTAGAACAAAAGAAATTCCCTTTAATACACCATTTGCGGGGTAAGTTGAATTCTCTTTGTTGTAGTTTTAGATTTTCTTCTGAACTTTTCATGGGAAAATTTGTCTTCCAAGTAGCTCTGGCTATACGACTTTTCTCTATTTCTTGCTTTAAAAAAGGCTCTTTTTTTTTTTTTTTTTTTTTAAATCCTGTCTGTTTTCTTTCTCTTTCTCTGACTTTAAAATAAGAGCACTTTTTGATAGACTATACATATCTAAAAGTATGACAGAAAATGGGTACTACTTTGTTTTGTACAAATAAAGCAGCTGAAGAAATTAGGGAGTTGGACTAGATGGTCTTTAAAGGTCCCTTCCAACCTAAACCGTTCTGTGATTCTGATTAGTGATGTGATTCATCAATATTCACCCAGTGTTTAAATTGCACAATCAGAACATTTAGCCTCTAGTCATACACCCTTTCTATCAAGGAAAAGATTTCACCATCCTACAAATGCTCTGTGTAGATTTTGAACATTCTTTTTCAAGTATATACTTGAAAAGAAGTATATACTTCTGATTAACACAGAATTGATATTAACTTCACTGAACTCAATACCCTAATTTTTACAAGTATGTCTGCAGTAGTATATTTTGTATTAACAATTAGCTCCAAACTATCAGCTGGTTGCTTGCAGGTAGTTATTCCAGAGCCTTTAAACCTTCCTTCCAGCAATTCCACTTTATTAAGTTTTAACAATTTGAAAAACAATTCCTAGAAACCTCTAGCTATGCACTTATTCCGAAAAGCATAGAACAAAATCACACTTCTTATACTTTACAGCTCTCTGTGAAACCAAGAAGGTTAGAGCAGAAAACCACAGAGAACCCAGGTGAAACAGAGGGGGAAGAGAATCAGTCTGAACCAAGAAGAGCTGCTAACAGAAAGTCAGCTGCGCGGTGCATACAGAGTCACAGGACCATGGCAGCGTCCACTGGCAAGGAATTCCTTTCTGTCAAGCAAATCTGTGCTCTTAGAGAAAGCAGAGAGTCATCTAAAGAAGTCTATCATAGCAAAACTGACAAGGTAATTGTTCTTTCAGTTCAAGTTACCCCACAGAAGTAGATAGGAAGAAGTCTGTGCAAGTCTGATGAAATACACCATAATCCAGTGTGCAGTGCTTCTAGCTTTAATGTTTTTGGCACAACATGGGGCTGATCAGTCCACAAAAAATTTAAAAACCTGGAGAAAGTTTGCCAGTATAACACACCCACTGACAGAAGCAGTAGCAGACTCAGCCCAGGGCACAGTACGAGTTAAAACTGCATCAGAGAGCATGTAAAGCACTTCAGTCCATACTCATGCTGCCCACATTCCTCCTCAGATTTGCTGCTTAGTGTTTCCTATTGGCAAAGCGCCTCTGAAGGCCAAGAGCCAGCCAGTGGAAAAATTAGGCGCAAAGTTTTCATTAAATGTAGGTCAGACCAATCCATGCCTGAGTCAACAGCAGCATAAGGCAAAGCAAATGCCTGACGTCCACCCCAGGCTGCAGGGATGGCATGGGCTAGCTTGTTCCACCAGCAGTGGGGATCTGTGGCAGGGCAGAGCTTCCTCTCCTTCTCCATTTTTATAAATCATGAAAGCTGAGAAGGAAATTATTTTTCCATGCTGCAACGTTTTTTCCCAGTGATGGGAAAATCTTCAAAATCATGTCAGGGCAAAAACAGAAACTTTCAAAACTTTTCTGTGTGCGTGAGTGTGTGTCTGAATGAATGAGAGAGCATACCGATGGCTAAAATATTCCATTGGGAGGCAAAAAAAGAAAAACACCATCCTTCCAAACAGGCTCAGACACTACTCTGCTTTTTCACTGCCTGCCACATAGGTGCTGTAAACACCAAGCTTATAATCCATGCTGGAGTCTCTCTTTACCATTCCTCTTCTGGGCAAATGGTCAAGTGTTAACTGGAGTATGCACGAGGATCTGGTCTGCCATACTTCCAAGGAACTCCTTATCTACTGATTATTGAAGTCAGACTCTCTGGCAATCATTGCTAGAAAATGAAGCAATTACAAAAGGAAAGAATAACCAATTGCAGGCTAGAGAACATGAAGTCTGAAGATGGGGTGAAGGGAAGAGGACAATAAAACCAATAAAATGTGAAATACATATGGATAACAAAGCAGGACTCTGTCATCTGCTCACCTGCACCAAGATACTGCAGGTTATAGCCATCACAGCAGCCCCGGTAACACTTTACATAACTGCTTTGTCAAAGCAGAGCAACCAGCTGATCCACTTTCCTCTTTTCAGCTATCTGATCCAGGGCAGTTTGTGGAACAGCCCTCTGGGTGCTGGCTTCTCTTGCCCCCGCAAATTGACTAAAATTCTCTGAAAGTCCCACAGGTCACTCAGAGGAGGTGGGATTTTAACCAATCTGATAAAAGTAATACAGAAAAAAAAAAGCCAACATTCTCAACCAATTTCAGAACTCTGGTTCAATAAACAGGAAGAATACACACTCAGAAAAACAAAGCTAAATTGTCATTCAGTGCAGTCCAAATCTCCCACAGAAATCAGTGGGACTATGTAGAGAATAAACTAAAAAATATAGCTTGGGTAGTACATGAGTAACAAAAGACAAACAAAAGCTTAGTGTTCCCTTATAGAGAAGTTTTCTGTATGTTGAGCCATATCACATTGCAGAGAGTTAGGTTTCTTCTCACAAGAAGACATACCATACTGTCTCTCATTGTACAATGCATGCAAGCATCTCATCTCTGGTATAAAAAATAACCTCTCTTCTTCTTGGAAGTGGGAAATTTGCTTAGCTCAAGATTTACTTTTGAAGATGGATGTCTGAAACTTCTGGATAAATGGAAGTTATTGCTGCACACAAAATACTGAAAACAACTATCATCTTTTCCTCTGATCTCCCCAAAATTGCTTTGCAAAAACAACACTCTTCTTAATGACTATAGCTAGCCACATTATGATGTCTGAATCAACTAACACTGAGACTACAGTGCCAGAATAACACTGAGCAGACAGGTTGAAAAGAGCAGGAAAATGAGTCAACGAACGTAACTGAAAAAATGAGATGAAAACTAGCAATGAAAAAAGCAGTTCTTCGAGGTAAGCTGCAGCGGCAGGTTCTCAAGGTATCCTGCTTCAGCTGCAAAGGAAGAACTGAGATCACTCCTCTGAGCTAACAGCTGCAGCCTCACTCATCCCAGTGTGAATGGGTTTCAATTTCAGTTCATTTGGACTGGGAAGCTGGGCAGTAGACCAGCCCCATCTCCTGCTACACATCCTGTAAGCATGAGATAAATCTGGCCTGGATAAATCTCTGAAAAAGAGATGGCAAAACAAAGAGGCTGAAATATTTGAGCAGGGGTCATTTGGAGACTAAACAGGCAGTTGTATTCTGACTTGCCACTACAGTGCCTGTGAAGCTGAATGCTGAATACAAAAGAATGGTTACTGGTGTTAGGTAGAATACTTTATAGCTTATAACAGACCTTATTACCAGAACAAGAAAACAGTATAATAGTAATTATTATGTCACTAGTTATCCATTTGCGGAACCCATGGAACAATGCTAAAGAGAGGCTGTGGATGCCTCGTCCCTGAAGGCATTCAAGGCCAGGCTGGATGTAGCTCTGGGCAGCCTGGTCTAGTGGTTGGCTACCGTGCCTACAAGGGGGGGTGCAGGGAGGTGAAACTAGATGATCTTTTAGGTTCTTTTCAACCCAGACCATTCTATGATTCTTTGATTCTAAAATGGCATCATTTAAATATTATAATCCATTACATTGGCCAGGAATCTACAGAATGGAAGTAAATTAAACATGCACCATTGTATTCAGAACTAAAATAGAATACAGCCTTTTTTTTTTCCCCCAGCAGTGCAGATATTGCCTTGCAAAGCATCCTTATTCATCTGTTTCTCTTGTTATATGTTGATTTACTACTGTAATTAAAATGAAAATTGAGTTGTGTTTATATGTCTTTCATCTGAGGAAATCATAAAAAACTTTCAATTCTCTTTCAACTTTATATCAATTTCCATCTCTAAAAAGATCAACCTGCACATCAGTTTACGACACACTTTGTGGGAAAAATGTACATACCTCTGCAAAACCAATTGTTTTTTCAACTGTTTGCTTGCGCTACTTAAACCGTGAATTCCAGGTTAACTGAAGCAGTAGAAGCATCAGCAGCTTTTGGATTGAAATCTTACTAAATCTCTTCAATAGTTTATAACTTTTAAAAGTGATACAACTGGTTAGGTATCAAGAGAAGCTGCCCATACTGACTGAATGCCTGATTCTAAAAATATTTATTTCAGATCATACTACTCACTATTACAGGGAATCTCACTGAAGTTCGACTTCTATCTCATTATCAAAAATTGTCACATAATTGTAAAATACAAATAGTTTTCTTTCATGCTGGTTATACCTTATCAATTCTGATTACCCTTTTACATGCAACTCCCGAGACTGTGACATGCATCTACCCTTAAAACTTCAACTCTTCACAAGACAAATTATGATTTCATTTTAACATTGCAAGTCAGAAAGAAATGCCCATTCAATAGGAAACTTGCTGCAAAAAAAGTAAGTTTCTTCCTATTGTAACTTCCAGCCTGTAGCTATTACTGCATCTTACACATTTCAACAGCAAACTGGAAGAACTTTTTCCAAAGTTCTTCCTGTCTCTCCTCCCCTGTGAACTTAGACTTGGTAAATACATGGCTTTTAAGTGCTTGATTAAATCACAAATGAAAGTCATACCTATCACTGAAATAACTACTCACACTTCTAATAGCATTCCTAAATTCTACCTTACAGCCCTAATTAACTCCTATTGCTGGACATAAGCATTATTTTCTTTAGTAGTTTCATTCAAAGGTGTGTAAATACAAGTGTGCATTTCTTACACAGCTGTGGAGCAAAAAAATCACAGTTTTTCTGAACTGAGCAACCCTACATCTGACCTCAACATGAAACCTACAAAAACATACTTTTAAGCAGGATAGTCCTGTATTTTTCTCTCTCACCTTTCTTGGCAATGGAGGTTAAATCCAATTCAAAGTCAGAGACATCATTTTGTTCTACTGCTTATAATCTGTTCAAATTATTTACTTATGAAAACTCTCAGTCCCAGAGCTTTTGAGTGAAGTATTTTTGGTTGTTTTTTGTTTTTAAATTTGGAAAAATATATATGTACTTCCCTATATAGAAATATAGTCCTCATTCATAGTCATACTGTTGTATCTAATATGTGAAAAAATAATCAGTATGCAACAGCATATGTCTGTGCCAGCATTTTATATGTAGGAGAAGTATACTTCTCAAGCGTTACTGAAATAGAAGGAAACTGATTATAGAAACGGGTAGTCCATAACTGAAAACTATGCAAATGAAATACTTATGATGACATTCAAACAACAGAAATATGTGAGAAAGTGGCAGTGGGATTAACACTCCCACACAGTTCAAAACTGATTATTTGGATATAGCCTCTTTTGGTTGCTGATGATCTATGATTTGCATTAATCCCTAGCTTAAAGAGCATTGTGGTGAAGCGATTACCCTAGTAAGCTAGAAACTCTATACAGTTCCTAACTGTTATGCAAATTTTCATTTCTGATAAGCATTTTCAGGTTACTTTCCAGAAAATTCAACTTTCCTTTTGAGACATGACATAGGAACAATATAGGACGAGTAAACAGAAGTGGTGAACTTGCCCAACTTTACTGTGAGCCAACTTCCTCTCCCTTCTCTATCTGAATTAGATTCCTCCACCTTTTCCCTCATTTTTATTTGTCATTCTCTTCCAAGAAGATTGTAATAGTTCTGGGACCTGACCTCTCTTAAAAAAAAGTCAGAATTCATATGAAAATCAGTGTTTCATGATGTATTCCCCCAAAGTTCATTTTCATTTTAATTTTGATTTGGATCTTGCAAATCCTGCTCCTATTTTTCTCAAAACTTCTCCTCAAGCTAGCAGTCCTCTAGCAGTTTCTACTTCATCAGGTTACTCTGAACTTGGTATCAAGTCCATGTTTGGAAATGGCCAACATATGAAACAGAGAATAAGTTTTCACTCATTTGAGATGGCCTGAGAAAATGCACTGCTTTGCTATTTATGGTTTTTATGACCAATCTCATTTGGTCTGATATGGTTTTTCACACACATGCTATATACTCTTTTCTTCATCTGTCTTATTTGGTATGAGAACTACTTAGTGACTCCCTAAGGACAGTGACAAAAGAGAGAAAATTATTTTTGGTGTTCTGAATGATCATATAACTTGAATAACTAAGTAATGAAAAAACATCTTTGCCACAAAGAATATTCAGGTGACTACTATCACAACTTGTAAGTAAATCTTGTAGAAGACCATAATCAAATTTACAATGGAATTCTGCTTGTTCAAAGTAAGAGCCAAAAGATATTAACATGCTACATTCTAATAGTGATTCCTGCAAGTCATTATTATTTTCTGAGATTTAAGTTATTTACAAGAGTAAATTGCAGCTGCTGTCTACTGCACTTGTTAAATATATTACAGCAAGCCTGAGACTATCTCAACAGTCAAACTCAAAAGCCAATGAAAAATCCCCTACGATGTGCAGATCAACACAAGCAAAGTCTTTATTTCTGAAATATCAATATAAAAATTGCATTTCTCTTTTAAAATTATTCTACAAATCCCATTTAAGTGAGTAATAAGGGCACTATAATAAATTCTTTCTAGCTCGGTAAATCATACCATAATTTGTGCACACACTAAATGCTGACCAAATTCATTAAAAGCAATAATCACAAATTGCTTGGGGTTTCTATTCACTATTAACAGGTTTTAAATAAATGCCTGTGAGATTTAGGAACAGAAGTTGTTTTTGAAACTTCCCTCCCAGGTTTTAATAAACTTAATGAGAAGGGGAAACTCTAAAAACCTCTGGAAACCCAAGTATTTTTCACTTGTAAATGCTGAAACACTGAAAACACAGTTCTGCAACTGCTTTTTTTTTTTTTTTTTAGTTATAACTAACTAGTTCCCTTTATTTCCAATGAACGTAATATTCACACTACATTTATTATTTACCTCTGCAGCCCACATCCCTCATCACAGACATTCAGCCTTCAGATTCACAATTTTCTGCTGTGTTGATGCCAATTCTCCTGCCTCTAACCTGCTGGCAGCTCTGTATCCCCTCTCACATAGAAGGTCAGGATGAAATGAGAGCTGTAACCCAACATCACTCCATAAAACAACCTAACTCCTTCCCTGGACCACACAGAGCTCTTCCTTAGGGATTACCATCCACTGATCCATGCAAATGTTCAGTGCGGCCCACCTAAATTAATGAGAGAATGGCATTTCTCTTATTCTATGTACTGTTACAGAACATAAGGAATTAAAACTCATACTTGATGTTGGGAGTTAGAAAACAGGCTTTAAAAATTACTGATTATTTTAAAATCTATGTTGATAAGGTTATGTATGTATGTGCAAACAGGGAAGAAATAAGCGTTTATGACTACTGGTTCTTTTACCGTGGTATTTTTAAGCAAATGAATCATTATTAGACAGGTTTTACATTCTTATGAGAATTAACTGCCAGCAACCTTCCCCTTCGCTTAGAAGAAACTAATACAATATTTAGGTTACAAGAGAAAGACTTCTATTTCAAAGAGGTGGTTGGCGAGCAGCAAAGCAGAAATGCAGCTTTGATTCATTGATGTATTCACATTTCCAACAAATACCTACTTGATAAAGCTATTTCCTTACTTAGAGTCAGACACCATACAGAAAATTTCCCCTATGAGTCACTGACTTGTTTTGATATTAATTATTTTACCTGTAATGTACACGCAATCTCTGGATTTCTTCTTCTAACTTTCTGCACTGCTGAAGAGTGGCTTCTTTTTCTTGTTGCAGGGCTATCAGTTCTGCCTGCAGAACAGTAAGCAAAGGATAAACAATTTATTCAGAATATCTATATCTCTTTGAAAATCTTTTATGCATTAATTTCAGCCATGTTTCATTGTAAGACAAGTACTTAGTTATACTATTCCATAACACTGCCTGTGCCATTTTTTGGAAAAAATATTTATTTCTTGTAGCATTATAACTGTTTTTAATTCCTTTTCACAGCAGGATGATGTTTTGAAGGGTTTCCTTTGCATACACAGTAAACTTTTTGAATGGGTAAGGTCAGCCATACTCATTTGAGCCAAATGTTTCTCAAGAAACACGTCATAGTTATATAACATTCTCGCTGCAAAATTCTGTAAGCGACATACTCTGTAGTGAGTGAAACAAAGCACTCAATCTTCAGCTACTGATGTGCACCACTTGGTCAGCATGTGGCCATGTTGCAGCTCCTGCCCTAAGAGCCACCCGATGTTCCCAGTGAAGTCTGCTGAGACCGGCAGTGCTGGATTGCTCCAGGAGCTGGCTGCATTCCCATCCAGAACCTGGTTTATGGTGGGGTGAGGGATTCCCTGAGCGGCCACTGCCATTTCCCACCTGTGCATCGTCCCGGATGTTCCCCTGCCTTTGTTTGCTGGCATGGAGCTGAGCAGCCTGTGACTCACAGCCATGGTGGAGACTGCAGTGCGCGGCTGGTAGGTCAGGAAGGCAGCCAGCCCCAACATGGCGCTACGGGTAGAGAGGAGGAAGGAGAAATAGCACTCATGCATATTTAATAAGGCTTTACAGCTTAATCACCATTAATTTTAAAATGTCCAATTTCAATAGCACTGCAGAACTCCCTTGAGGGCCCAGATACCATATAAATTACCTGATAATCATTGGATGATTAATTGTTGTAACAACAAATAAGACTGGGCTTGCACAGCAATTCCTTGACACACGAGCCTGAGCATTGGGCTGGTTTCCAATGTTTCTAATTCACAGTGTAAGTTATTAGTTGTACAAATTGTAGAGCTTCAAACTAAGGGGTACGTGTGAGAGAAATGCTGAGGTGAATTCTGCCAACTTCTCAGCACAGTGTTGTGGAACAGTTTCTTAAATTAAAGACTTACTACATGAGCTACGAACACATGAAGGGAGTTCAGCTCTGAGCTCTGCCAGACTAACTGCATAATCATCAGCAACTCAGTCTGTGCCTCACAGTTTCTCTCTTGAAACGGCTCATGCTTGCTTCTGTTTCCTGCTTGTCTGTTAAGACTGTGAGTCTTCAAGGCAGGTGTTTTACTGTTTACTGTCAACTCCCAGTCATCTATAGACAATTTACCCTGCTGGCTGATTAATCATGTCCTGGATACATGGCTGACTACTGGCAGATTTTACTGAGCACTGCTCTGCGCAAATGCAGCCACACAGCCAGTCAGCACTGTGCTGACCATAGGATCATGCTGTGCTCAGGGCTTTGTGTCACTGGGGTTCAGGACCCACTGCTGCAGCTGCTCCTGTAACAGACACACATAAAATTTTAACAGAGGGCTCCCTGGAGAATAAAAACAAACTTTCTTACTATATAGAGCATTCCTGCAGCTTAAAAGGCAAAAAGCGTTAATGTTTAACCTTCAAGTGACAGTAGTATAGAGCTTCTGATATCAAAAACAATGTACTGGATGCTGGCAAGCCTGAACTCTGCCAGCAAGAGGTTAAAATCCTCTGCAGGTGAGCTGCTTGCCTGGTGCTGCTTGCTGCCTTGCAAGCAGAACGCACAGAACACAGGAATGTCAGCCAAACCAAGCTATTTTCTATAATTATACTGTACTGTAGGTGAAACAACATTCTTAAAAATTGGAAAACATGCTTGAATCAAAGTAGGTGGTTTGTTCTAGAGGCCAATAATTAAAATCCTTGCCAATTTTCAGTGTACTGTGAAGTGTGATTGAAATGGGAGACTGGAAGGAAATGTTTGCAGCTGACACACCTACTCACAGGGAGATTAACGGCTAGTCTCTTTGGAGAGCTATCATAAAAAATACATCTCATGTTCCACTCACTTTTCAGGACAAAAGTCAGAAGGCATTGGAGTTTGAAGAGTCTTATTTATGTCCATTTTCATCAGACAAACTGTACTGTTTTGACTGGGTTCTCATCTGACTTACACCAGCAAAATTAACAGTAGAATCAGGGGCTCTGGATTAAAAATTAAAAAAGAAAGCAATACCAAAAAACAGCTAAAAAATCTCAAGGGAAGAAAATAAGGCATTTGCTAACCTGAGTGGGTTCATACTAGGGAGCTACATGAGATCAATGAAAATTCCAGCGCAGGTGTCTTGGTGCATGATATGCTACCATGCAACAAAATGGCCATCATTCACAGCCTGAAGAGTGGTAAACAACAAACAAACGACTGAAGTATCCTTACTAGGAGGGAAGCAGAACAACACACATAACAATGTTATGCTAACTGCTAACTACAACAATGGTGCTTGCACAACTATAAAATATTTGAAGACTTCTATAATGTATATTGAAATCCACCCACAGTGCACATGGCAGAAGTCCTATATGACCTCACCTCAAGTAATAACAATAGCTTTATGGGAACTTTTAAGCAAAATATTATTTCTTTGGAAAATGTCACAATGTGGAAATCAGAACGTCTCACCGAAATGTATCAGTTTTGATTATTATTATTATTATTTTGAAAGTAGGGGAAAGAAGGAGCATTGACAACCAAAAGAATTACACCCATATTCCTCTGGTGGAGGTTTTCCCTAAAAAGACCCACTCACTGGTGAAGTTGGTCACCATCTTGGTATAAGAGATGCTCTCAGAAACAGTATTTGGATATGGTCTCTTTCTCAGAACTTTTGTTTGACTGCAAATTCTAAAGCTTTCATATATGGTTTAATATGGATAGATCCTTCTCTCTTCTCTGCCTCCCAGCCCAATTTCTGTCAAAAGAAAAACAATACCCTTGTTTCTACACTTATCCCATTTTGCATTTTAATAGTTACTTATAGAAAACCTGTATTTTCAAATTAAATTAGATCTAAAAGTTAATTGCTACATATTGAAACATAAAATAGCCATGTCTTGAATAAGAAAATGCCATTATTGATCTCATTGCTATTATTTGAAAAATATTTAAAGCACAATCCTATGCGCAACCTAAAGCAATGGAAAAGAGAGTTTTTTATCCTTTTCTTACTCCCCTAGGGCAAACAGAAGCACCCTAAACTCTCATCTAAATTGAAACTTGTTATATGTGAGCAGGCAGATCTAAAGCTGCTGATGCAGTGCCACATGAAAAATTATTAATTTAAAAAATGTAAATGTGTATGTTGTCAGACTTTCTATGGATGGAAGATGACTTTTACAATGTTTTTCTGCAGCCAACAGAAGGAAAAAATGTTCAATGAACCCAAGTAGAAAAATTGAATAGTATGATTGTCTTACTGATGGTTTTTTCTTCTTGTGCACTTACAGAGAGCATTTGTATTTTCACCTTTATATATTTACAGACAGAATATACATTTTCTTCATTATGTGGGCTAAACATAGCTTCTTTTATGTCTCAGTAAGCTCTCCAATCCCTCAGTCTTTCCAAACCTATCTCTCATGCATGCACTGCCAATAGTGCTACCTAACTCCAATGGACACACTTCACCTGACATGTTCTTGCACTCCTTTTGCTCACAGTCACCATCCTATATTATCTGTCTGCCTGTCCACTGGTACAATCCAGCTAATAGTAAAAATTCTTGGTGCCACTGAACATCATCCACTGTTTTCTTTTTCTCCAGTACTTGAGGCCATTCCAATCATTCTGCAAAACAGCCTGAACTTACTTTATATTAATAACACCTCCTAGCTCTGCAGCATCAAGCTATTTTATTAGTACACTTCTGTTCTTCATACCAAATATTACTAATGAAAACATTAAAGAAAATTGGTTCAGCACCAACTGGTGAGAAACTATGTAGAAAGTGCACAGTAGAAATCCTTGGACTTTAACACTACTCCTTTCAAAGCTGTTTGCTGTTACTTTTCTGCTGACTAGTTCCTTATTGCCTTTGAGTAATCTCTCACCACCTTCATGGGTGCATGATATTTTGCAGATGGAGCTCAACTTGCTCATCCTTCTAAACAAGAGATGCTAGCTGAACCCAGTTAATAGCAAGCAGGATTTCCTATACTAAGCTTGTGCCTGCTTGTAAAATAACAGCATACACAAGCTCCATCTTTTTAATTAATAATTTTCCATGTGATACCAGATTAGAAACTCTACTTTTTTGTCAGCTTATACATAACAAGTTTCCTTGTCTAAATAACCAGTATTGTGTCTAAGAACTCTTGCATGAATTCATGTGAGTGAACAATGTTCTTCAATCTACTGTTGATAGATTCTTGCTTTAAATATTTTCCTTCCAAATTTACTCTGAAGACTCAAAATAAATACTAACTGGTGTATAACTGTCAGGATTACATTGTTTGTTTGTTTTCTAAATGTAGGTGCTGCCTCTACTAATTGTCAAATCATATCATACAGAATCTCATAGGATTTATTAACATTTCTGCAATTTTAGTTAGGAGCTCCTTTGGAATTTTGGATAGAGGCAACCATTATCCCAATTTGAGCACAATAACTTACTCAACAGCAGTGATAAACCCAATTTCTGTTCTCTTAACCCTTTTCCTAATATTTAACATCATCATTTCTCAGTGCTGATAGAAAAACAAAGACTACACAGTTTTGGATCTAATACAGATTATCCTTGATCTCTGTGCCATTCTTAGAATGGTAGCACATTTCCTCTTTCCTTGTTCTCATTTTGGTCGTTACATCATTGTTTAATTCTCTTTCTATTGACCAATTTAGCTTAACCTCTAGCAATCTTTATTAATTCTTGTATCTTCTATTTTCTACAATTTAATTTTGTTGGTTAATAAGTACTCCTTTTTGTAGAAGCTCAGTTTATTCTCATCAAGATCATAATTCAACCAATTAGAACTGATCCCCTTTCCTCCAAACATTTTTTCCTGGTTTAATGGATAGAGTTATTAATAGGTAGGTATTACCTGAATTAATAATGGCTGCTACCAACTACTTTCCTTCCACTGATCAGGGAGTAGAGGAAGGCTAGATAATAAGTCTCAACAGTCATTTCTGCAATTTATGGGCTCAATCATTTACATTTGTAAGAGCTGTGAGGAGAGATGGCAGCAAAGTGTCATTCTACTCCTTTGGTCTTATGCTACCTGGGGTCTGAGATGGAATCTAGCCATAAGTGGTCAATTGAGAATTACCCAATTTCTCCTGGGGACAGAATTATGTTTCTGGTGATATTAGTTGGCTAGGGAAGCAGTAAAAGGTCATTTGTGTTCTTACAGCAGCAGAAGATGGTTAGGGCAGCAAAGATGTCTTTCACCTTGAATTAGAACGAGTAAGGAAATAAATTTTTTAAAGTAATTAAAAATATTAAGGCTTATTTATATTTTACACTTTCATACTTTAAATCTCCTGTCAATAACAGTAACACGTACTGCATGATAAAGCAGGTCATGTTGTGACACATTATGACATCCAACTTCTAACCATTCTGTTATTTTTACATTAGCAGCTGCTACTTAGTGCAGATTACAACATCTCATCTTGTCTTCTATTTCAAAATGTCAACACATCAAATTGTTCCCCGACAGAAGCAGATGATACTTTGATCTGGAAAAGAATATGAGCACTTGTCGTATTAATTAGGGGATCAGAGGTTCTCGGGGTCAAGAACAAGACTCCAGCTAACAGTAGGGAACTGAAAATGGCTGACTCCCTACTAACAGCTAAGTGATCACCTTCCTTTTTAACTCACAGTGTTAGCGTGTCAAACCGTTTCATTACAATGCAAACAGAGGACAGTTCGACCTAGAACATTAGATAAAATATTGCAACGTGTGTTCAAGTAGCAGCTGGCTTGGACGATTTTAAAAATGAAAAGTGAAAATTGGAACTGAACGATGATAGATGTTATAAATTATTGACGTGCTATGTAATGTATAACTAAATAAAAAATCCAAATTTAAAACACATTAAAACTTGAAAATGCAGATGCAAATTTTCACGAAATAATCATGAAAATTCTGGGAGATAAACTTGACATGAAAAAGCTTGGAGTGCTAACTGAAATTTTTAGAAATTCAAGAAAGTTTAGTTTCTCAACATATCATTCTCTAATGGAAATAGTTTTTATTAAGTTGCATTAACTTGGAGTAAAGTAAGGAGCTGTAATACTGTTTCCTGACAGATCTGTGTTGTTCTGGAGGATCAGTACAGTTAGAAAACTACCCTAAAGAACTAACTGAGGACTGTTTGCGCATATGATTTTTGGAGTAAAGGCAGTGGTGGTGAGAACCAGCTACAGATTTCCCAGCACCCTGCCCCACTCACACCCAGGTGGATATTCCCTTTGGGCACAAGGAAATGAGATCTCACAACAAACGTGACCTTTATGAATTAGCATCAGGACCAATTAATAATAATAAGATATTATTCCACCATTTAATGTTGGTCAAAATAAGTATAAGATTCTGTCTTCATCACAACAAAAACTCCCAGTAAGAATACATGATCATGTTCTAAGAATATTGCTTGCATGGTCCCTAATCCTGAGAGGTTCCGTTGCAGTTTTGAATGATAGGAACAAGCCATAACAAATATTATGCAGATTGTGCAATCAGAAAAAAAAAAAAAAATTACCAAAGAACTTCTTACTGTTCTGTCAAGGAAAATTAAAGGATCCAATAACATTTTTTACTAGACTAGGCACATACCTGGTTCATTAAATTACAAGGAGAACAAACTGAGTATCTATGAACTATCCCAAAGGAAAAAACATTTGAATCATTATGTCTGAAAGGTGGATATCTCATTCTTGAATTGCACGGTCACTTCACACTGCCACAGAAGAAATTAACAAGCAGTGTACTCTTTTACCTAGTAATGTGTCCACATTAGCACATATTACACAGATTCAGTCCGTTATCACATTATACAAGAAAAATTCTATATGAAATGTCAATTATATTTTTCAATGAGAATTTGCTTACCTAAATTTAGGTATTATATTTATGCAAATTTCCTCACCATTCACATTATTTTGTAATACTTTTTATCTTTTTTTCTTAGCAATATACAGCATACTGAAATTGCAGGAAGTACTAGCTGTTCGGAGGACAATCCTACACACATGATGAGTCTGTAAGACTAACACCCGGAACTATTTTACTGTACAGAATGATTCACAGTGAGGAAGATTAATTGGAAAGTCTGCCCGTGAGGTTGACCCCAAACTGTAACTGACTTCATGGGGTCAAGACTTCATTTATGGTTTCCATTTGTTGGAGTACAAAGCTACAAAACACAGAGATACCATCATAGATATCTACTCCATGCTTATGCAGAACTACTATGGATACTGCAAAGTCTGAAAACTTCCAAGAATGACAACACCAGAAATATACATTCATAGCTGCATTAGGCTTTGCATGCAAACAGTCTCATGTACAGGGATGCAGACTTTTTGGCAGGAGATATTTTAATAAGAACACAAGATGGAGGTAATTTAAAATACGAAGTAGTGGAGACTCCGTATGCAGATAGGCAGATGCTTGTCTTGCTATTAAACTACGATGCACACAGTGAGAATAAAATCAAAGGAAATGACTAAAAATAGGGGCAAATAGCCATTCACAACCGTTATATTTGCAAGGTATCTATGACTTTAGAATTAACTTATAGGAAAATGCAAATTTAAAAAATTACAGTAAATTCCTTTACTTCCCAGATTAAAGAATGCCTTCAGCTCTGGGCATGTGAAAAGGGCACACTTCTCTATGATCTGTAATTCAAGTTTGGCCTTCGTGACATCGCATACTTTGTTTCTGATCTAAAAATACAGTTTCAAATAATGGAGAGACATGAGTAATACAGAAAAACTTGAATTTAACCACATTGCTTTGGGTAAGATGTGTTTAAAGTAGAAAATATTTTCTGTAGAATTAAAAATATTCTGGTTATCTGAGGAAGCCTTCTTATGCCCCATTCATGGCTGCTTAGGTAACTGGACTAGAAAACACACATATCCCTTTCAAAGACAGAATTATCAAATGTAAGTATAAAACAAAGAAGGAAAAATCTCTCTAATCTGCTTTAATTACAGGTACCTTTCCTTCAACTTTGAGAGATCTCACTTGCTTCATATGCGCCATGAAGACTATTACACTTTATAGCAATCTTTAGTAGCAGTCTCCGTAGAGGAAATCAAGGAGGAAATGACCATGTAGACTGCAGTAAGCTGGATAGCATGCAAGCAGCTCTTCAGGTTGTCTACTGGCAGGCTGCTATGGGAAAGCTTCAAATGTCAGTACCCATGATAAACCTGTTGTCCACATAAATGACTCTAGCCACTAGGATATCAAGTCAATATCTGCTACAAACAGTAAGTCGTCAGCACAGGATCCAAAAGGTAGTGTTGTAATGTTGTCTCAGAAGCTTTACAATAACAAAGACCCTATTCAATAAAAAACACATTCCCCTCAGCCCCAGAAGTGTCCTATCCAGTTTGGGGCGGAACTGTGCTGGCAGAAGAACAGAAGAAAGTTCATATTACACCTAGACAAATTTTAGGTGAGCTGCAGGCAGAAACAGTGTGTACTTTCAGGACTCAGTCTGCTACATTTTCACGCTCTGCTAACAAAACCTGAGCACAGCAGCACCCCTCTATTACTAAAAAGAACTATCCAGGAACCATTTTCTGCTTTGAGACTTTCTGGCATGGCTTGGGTTTACACACCAAAACTTCTTCTGCCAACCCCCAAAAAGCAGGGCTGCCAATACCAGGTTGTCTAAGGGAACAGGCCCTGGTATACAGTTATCTTTCAAAGGCTTTGTCTGGGATAACAGGTTAAAACCATGCCAGGGAGCTGTGTGACATTCTGCCAATCCACGTCCTGATCCTATTTTAGTTACTAGAGTAGATACAGATAGTCTTGCCAACTAATAGGGACTTAAACTTAGACAAGCTTGATAAGCCTTATATTTGATATTTGATATTTGATAAATTACTTCTCTGTCCTGGTAGGTAGATGAGGCACTCCTGATTATCAGGTCTCACCTGCAGCTCCAGAGATATAGGAGTAATTCTTGCTCCTATTTCACTACCTAGCCTTTATTGTAGACTCCACCTTACAGTAAAGTTCTTGTCTTTGACCTATGACCAGCTATGACCATGCCCTTCCAGAACAATTTGGACTTGGTTATCCTCTGGTTTCTGCATTGAGACATTCACTTAGTAGAGTTCCCTATCCTGATTTTCAGCGTGACAGCAGCTCCTTAGTGAGACGCTGACATTTCACAAATCCCTCTTCCGTAAGAAAATATGTACATTGAAATCATCCATGCCTCATTAAAGTGACAGAAAAAAACACACGAGGCAGTAACTTGAGCAAAAAAGCAGTTGACAATTTACGCTTGAAGGCTCATAACTGGTGCCGAGTGACAATATATCCCAAATTGTAACCTATGCAAGGAGACAGAGTGACTGTTACCTCTTGACAGAAAGTACTTTTGCAGGAGGCAGCAGAGTCAGAATCTGACTGCTATAATCAAACTATAAAACTTCCATAAAGGCCATGAGTCTGTACAGGATCATAAAAATGAACTATCCCACTGGCTACATTCTGACTGTGTTTGTCCACAAATCTTGCAGAATTTGGAATGAAAGTTAAGAAAAAGCTTGAGGGAGTATTTACTACTTCACCTTAGTCTTCATTTCTGGAAAAAAACCTACTAGGAGGAGTACACCCACAAATTTATCTGATATTTTCATACCTACAACACAGAATCAACATGCTGAGTTTGATAGAACAGCTAAACTTAAGAAAAGAATAAATAATTACTGAATAAATGTTTCTGTTATCATGAAAAGTAGGTATAAGAGAGAATCAGTGACCATATGCCCCACGCAGACATGTCCAGACTTTAAGTAACCCAGACATTCTTAAATTGACTTTGAATCGGGCAAGTCTGTTAATATTCCTCCTTTGATATCTGAAGTTCTCACCAGATTACCTAGAGGAACAATTTGGGCTCTTTCTCCAGCTGGATCAGTTTTGTGGTTAGCTCTTCTGGGCAAAAGTCGCATGCCTGCTTCTGAGGCCGACTGCAGCCTTTATTACCTTGAGCCGCCAGTGCATCTGGCATGGCTGTGAATTGCTGAGTCGCTGTGAGCAAGACACCACCACGTCCCCTGTGATGAGGGGATCCCCAAGAGGCACTTTAAAAGAGTGTCAATATTTGTGTAGTCCTTGGCGTGTAAAAGGGATCAGATATTCTAAATCTGAGTACCTGGTACTGATTTAGATCATATTTATGCAGAACAAGTCCTTGAATCTTTTTTTCCCCACATTCTTACTGCAGTGTTTTTCACAAAAGTAGAACTTCGACTCGGGAATTTAAATTATATTAACAAAGGCAAATATAGACATTTGTGAGAACATATGTATAATTCAAGTCTTATAGGAACCACTGATCTGCTGGAAAAAATGCAGGAGAGAATTCAATAGATAGCACTTTCCCATGGAATTAGGAGGGGACAGACATCTCCACAGATTGTTATGAATTCTGTACTTTTGGATGAGATCTTTTGATGTAGGTAAGCTACATTCAATCAGAACTCAAAAGCTTGATACAAAAGATGTCTGATCCTTTCTACTAAATGAATCTATTTACTACATTTTATATGAGGTAATTATGCTTGTCATTACTGCATGTCTATTTGATTTGATTCTATCAAATCTTTGCCTCAGGCAAAAACATTCATTTCATTTTCCACCGAAGTTTAGGTGCACAGTTGCAGAACACTTCTAAAATTCTGTCACAGTTCACTCAAACTCAATCACATTTCACCTGGAAAAAGAAATGGGGCTCCTGCATATCTCACAATACTTGAAATAATTTGAGGAAGGAAAATGGAAAGGAAGGAGAAGCGTATGCATCATCTGCGGTCATGTTCTTTAAAATCATAGTTGGCAAAATGAAACAAAATAACCCAGAGAAAAGAAACATTTCAGATATTTAACTATCAAATTCTGCAGCAATTTTCCATAATATAATGTAATGCAGAAGGTATATTTCTCCCATCTTATTTGTGCAAGGCAAATGAGACCATTTCAATCACCATAGATTGTGATGTACAGAAATCATGGTCCAGTAAAACCAGACAGCAAACACTTCTCTGTGTTACTGTCCTACAACTAGAATTTCAACCAATTCTTTTGTTTTCACTTGTTCAAAGCATATCTTACACTTTTTCACTGCACCTATTATGCATTTCTTCACTTGAACACCTGTTGAACTAAACTTGTCTTGCCAGAATATTTTTAATTATGCAATCTGTATTCTGTCAATGGCAAGCACTTAGGTAGAATTTCTTATATACCTTTCAACATACCCAGAAGACAATTAAAGAACTCAATGTACAGAAATATTTGCCAACTGAAACGCTAGTGCAGCAAGTTTAATCAAGTGATCTTGACTAACTTTTAGCAAAGAATCACAATTTTTCATAATCAGTTTAGCCACTTTAAATGCTATGTCTTAGAAAATTGTATAGACTCAGTCATTTTCACAGTCTGCAATACATGCCTGACTTGCATAATACTCCAGGCAATCGTTCCATTAATACTTGAGCACTTTCTTTTCATGTGCAGTGTGATGAATGCCAAATTTGTCTTTAGCTTTGAAGAAAATTTAGTTTTGCACAGAAAGTCCTGACCCACTGAAGCCAAGAGAAGTTTGCTATTGACTTCAATAGGATTAATGTTTCCCTGTGTTTGTACACATGCGTTCTACTTAGTGCTGACTATTCCAATTATATGTGTGCTGTATACAAGGCTAACCCACAGAATAGACCTAACTAAGAGCAATGTCTTTGACTGTATTGCTGATCAATACTATAAATGTAGATATGTAAGCAAGCGTTGTGTAGAACTCTCCAATTTGGCATGGATACAATGGTGACATTTATGAAGGGTGATGTACCACTTGCTACTAAATTTCAAGCTAACAAATACAGTAGGTTTCATCCATGCAACCAGGTTTGTGAAACATCTTAACAGCAATGATAAAATTTTTCAAG
Source organism: Meleagris gallopavo (assembly GCF_905368555.1). NCBI lineage: Eukaryota > Metazoa > Chordata > Aves > Galliformes > Phasianidae > Meleagris > Meleagris gallopavo. The sequence goes on along the minus strand of NC_139408.1, from coordinate 36,727,148 downwards.
GAGCCACCACTTTTATAATGAAGAAACCTTTTTTGTGGAAGGTTGCAAGGCTATTACATTCATACAGAGAGGGAAAAACCCATTACTTTCTTTTGGGAGCTGTTGGATTGGCAGCCCTATTCCTAGGAATACTGTTGCGGATTGTAGCTGTTGTATTAAACTCCACAAAATGCTTTTGATCCATTTTATCTTGCAACTTAGCAAAGAAATGTTGCAGTAAGAAACACCAACAAAGATCTGAAAAACTTAAGCTCTGGATTACCATATTGTGTTCTCCTGCCATTCAATGTGTCAGACAAAGGCAGCGGTGTTCAAAGTAGAAAAAGGAAAAGAAACTCGTCAAAGACAGTGCAAAGCACAGAGTAAATAATATTCCTCCACATCCCTACTCTTTCATAGATTTGTTGTTAAAAGAGTTGCAGCAATTAGGCTTTTGTTAATTACCAGCTGTTGAAACAGATGTGTTGACTGTCCTTATTAGCCAACAGCTGGGACAGGAGAACAATTGATGCTCTCTAAAACCAACAGCCAGCTGCTTTGCAGTAATTATCTCCGATCGATAATACAGGTGATAAAGGCAGCAAAAAGGTTATGAGCTTCAATAACCAAGGTACTGTTATTGAATATCACTGGATTTTTCTGTTTAATTTTAGAAAATGAATAGAACAGTAAGCTGCTGCAGGCTGCTTTGCCTGCTTTTTGTCTGCACCATGTCAAGGTCAAGCAACATGCAAGTAACAGGGAAAATACAAACAGAAAAGTACCACAACTTTTTTTCTAACCCTCTTGCTATTTTTCAAATATCTTGCTGATCTTCAAGGAATGCATTCTCTTTCAGGTGAATGCCATCCATCATTAGCTCAATTTCCTTCTTTCCTTGCACTCAATTTTACAAGAAATGACTTTTTGGAATGTGTAAAATAGTTAACTGTACCTACTGGAAAATTTTATTGTACAATATGTAATAAGATGATATACAAATGCTTAAAGAGGGAGCTATCCCTCTTGAAAATTAGGCTGTAGTCTTAGGCGTGCTGTCAATTCTTAAACAAATTTACATCACTTCTTGGAATTTGGTTTCAGTGCTGCTAACTGGGAGAACTATATTTATCTTGATTGATTACTTTGTAATTGATGATTTTAACATACTATTGAAATGCAAAGTAATGCTTGTATAACATTACTGTAACAGGGAAAAAATTACACGCTTTTCTAGTATCAATATATGTCAAAGTTTATAAAATTAATAGTTATTTTAGCACTGGGCCAGACTTCCTCGAGTGGGAGTCACAAGTGTAATTGCTAATATCTATATGAAATGTATCAACATAGGTAGTTGGATAGTTTCTACCTACTTTTGTTGCTGCTTTGATTTATATTTCCTCATCTCCATATCCTATTAAAGTGCATTTAAAAAAAAAAGCAATGCAGGGATTTTAAACCATTTCTATTAGCTGCTCAGTTCATCTCAGGCCAACAAAAGCCATGACTACAAGAACTACAACTATGTCTATTCACTAATTAGTCGGCACTTAAAGACACTGCCTTACTGAAAACAAGGATTAAAACTGGTTGAATACTCTCCCTTTCATAGACCTCCCTCGTGTCTCTGCTGGGTCATCATAAGCAGCTTGTTCTCTGGACTTTAAGTAGGGAAGCTTGACAATCAGCTCTGGGCTCATCAGTAGGCACTGGACAATTAACAGAAGCTACCAACATTTTAACAGACATGTAAAGAAAACAACTGGCAAAAAAGTTTCAGCTAGAGAGATGAGTGAAAGTATATCATACTGCTATGGCAGTGATGTTTTAAGAGAGACACATAGAAGGATATTGGTATATAATTTTGAAATAAAGGAAAGCAACTGTACTTCAGTGTTTCCACTTCAGACTCGAGAGAAAAAAAACACATATCATTACAGCAACAAAATTGGAATGCATCCTTCTACACAAAATCTTACATCTATTAGCAGGATTATACAGCATGTTGTAAAAACAAATATTTGCCAGTTCAGAGCCTAGTTGTGTTTTTTACTCTTAGAAGAATGCTAAAGTGGGAAAAGGAAAGAGGATGGAATGGTTTTAAGTAACGGCTTCACATTTGCGTTTCATTCTTTCTTTCTCTCTCCAGCTGCTTCCCTCTGTTCTTACAGCGTGTTTAGGCCATTGCACTGGGTTTTCCCCTGGAGAACAAGAATTGGCTCTGCTTTTTGCTTGTTATCCATTAATGAACTATGGGGGCGGGGAGAGGGGGAAACGGGGAAAATGGTTAAGTTTTGGTCTCACTCTGCTGTGGTCAACCAATGAAAAGTTAACATTTGGACTATGCCAGCTGGGAATTCTTCAGAGTGATGGGCAGACCCTCTGCCTTAGAAAGAGATCTGAAAAGGGATTTATAAGTTATATAAAAAGATATTAACTAAAATCAGGATAGAAGCAAGAAAATTCTTCTGAACTGGTGACCTGCAGCGGTTTTCATGGTAGAATCACCACAAAGCAAGAAGAAACTATCCTGTAAGAAAGAAAAAAACACAAAACAAAACTGTAGAGGATGTTGTTTCACCACAGCCAAGACACTCCAAAATTTTCCAAATTGCATGTGTGTGGAATGGTTCTCAGATGCCCAAACCCTGCAACTGGGTGACACATTCCAGCCTGCAAGCTGATCATAAGGGACACTACCATGAGCGTGGCACAACTTCAGCCCTGGTACCAACAGCGGAGCATGGCAGGGTGTGTGCTGTTTAGCTCGGCCATTCTGTCAGGGAACTAAAAGCACCTGGACTTTGGTCTCAGGTTTTGCAACAGTCACAGTCCCGCAATGCACAGCATGACTGGATTCCCTACATAATTACAGTTACACTTCCCAGCCAAGAAACAGGACTACAAAGATCTGAATTAACAAATAAAGCAGGCACACTCTGTCTCCTGATAATCTCAAACTCTGCTATGCCAGACCACAGCAAATCTGTCTCATTTAACTCAATCCTATAGATTTTCACCTGGTGGAACAAAGCCTAGAATGCATGGTCTGGAACCAACCCACAGCACGCTTCCTTTTGCATTTTGCTTTCAGATAAAACGTTTATAAACAACCAGGCTGTTCTGTAAGAAAAAAGTAAACCTGAAGACTGCTGCCTGAAACATACCTTTTCAGCTATCTCACAAAATCTAAGTGTGACAACCAAGCTCCAAGAAAATTCACCTGGCAACACCTGCATTGAAACAAAGTTACTGCAGCAACAAATAACGTCAGAGTGTTAATAATTGACAGGAGAAGAATGAAAAGGTGAGTAAGGGATAAAGAGGACAAAGGAAAGATTTTAGTATAAACTTCTGCTGGTAAGTAATCAATCAAAATTAAGATTGAACGAGTCAGTACAAACGTTACTGTTAAAGCTGAAGTGAGTTTGGTATCTGGGGCTCCTGAGCAGGGTTTGCAAAACTCCCTTTTCTGGAACATGATTTGCAAAATTTGACAAACAAATCCCCCACTGATTTGAATTCACTTTTATGCAATTCCCCTAAGAAACTAAAACAAATGCAGGAACAGTAGCTTCTAATATTTACTGCATGCAGGAAAAGTGTTGCTCGATCCCTGGTTCTACAGGTTACGGCAGGAGTTATTAATGCGGTGATAATGAATGAGTTTCATGATTTACATAATCTAACAAAAGACCACTCCCCTTCGAGGGAGGAACTATATCCTAGTGACACTGTTTAGAAGAAGCTGTTTCGGATGACTAAATTAACAACAGCCTCAGGTGAAATGAAATACTGCATGAATGTCTGTGGCTACTATGGCTAGAGGTCAAAACAGTAGAAAAAACTTAACAGAATATGAAGTTAAATATTAAGAAATCAAGATTTGTTTCTTCAAATCACACACTTTTTTTTTTTCCTGTATTTCATAATATGACTGAATTTACATTTTTATAAGGAAGAGTATAAGTTATCAGTTCAGTTTCATTTATGGCAGTATTGCTCTGCCCAGAATCCTGGCAGATGGTAAAATGTAATTGTTTTCAATAAAAGATATCCCCTAAACTCAGTTCAACTATCAGAGTTAATACAATGAATGATCTATACACTGAAATCAAATACCCCAAAAGACTGCACTCACAAAATTAAGGAATTTCCAAGTTCAGGCCCCAAAAATAGTGTTTTTTCAGATCATCATTTGTGAAGATATACTGAAATCCTATCATTTCATCCCATGGAAATCCTGGACCTCTTGAAGGGATGCAAAGTACTGTCAAATTCATATCAAGTCTCAAGGATATATTACCAGCAGCTGAATGGAGAAGCCATTAACAGATCATGATTTTTCAAAACATCAAATAAAGTCTTTAGCAAAGAGTTAGAGATAACTCATGAAATGTAAATAATTAACGGTGGACTGTAGCAGTGAATATTATTTCATATGTGTATTTACAGTTCACTGGACCTATTCACACAGGGCCCAACACTGCTGCCACTTAAGTTGATAAAAGATGTCACAATATCTCAGAAGGGGCAAGGGGCTTCTTTTGTTCTAGTCAGTAACAACTTGTCACTGTTGTCAAGAATTAATTAACTTCTTAATTCCTACAAAGATTAATAAATATTCCAGGCTTCAAGAAAATGATACTTCTGCACTCAAAGAAACATTATTCAATACCAAATGTCTGCTGAGGCTTCAAGGTATGAGATAAATTTAAAATGCAACATTGTAAAATTTAATATTTTCTCTTTAATTTACTGCACTGTGGTACTCTGAAAAAATCTGAAATCTACATCATTAGCTATGTGATATATAACTTTTCACAAAAACTTTTAACATCAACCAGACTGCAGTAAAATTACCCATTTCTCTGAAAACAAATCTTTCTATATTAAACAAAATTTGTATCTGTACTAGATGAACTGCCAACTTAGTTATTAATCAGCAATGGTTTTTTAACTTCAGGTGACCGCTCCTTTGACTGAGTTGCTAGTATTCCCCATTGCTTGTTTTACACTATTCTCAGCTCAGTAGAAAAAAATCCTGCATAAGTATATACTGATTGACAAAATGAAATTATATTTGCTAATACAAGGATCTTGATATTTCATTATTACTGCTCTCAACTAATTCTTTAAAAAACAAAACAACAAAAAACAAGAAACCAAACACCTACGTGACCCAAAGTTTGTTAAAAAAAAAAAAAACAACAAAAATCAATAATTTAAACTAACTTAATAATCTTTCCAGCAGCAGATAAATATTTTGTTGTTACTATTTCACAAGAAAAAAAGTAAGCAACATTACTAAGAACAAAAATTAAATCAAGAATACTGACTGGAAAAAGCTATGCCAACAAACATTTTAGGAACTTAATACGAAGAAGACCTTGTTAAAATGACACGTAATGGCTTTATATCTGATATTTTTACATAAAAGAGAGGAGAACACAATGTTTGGAAACTTGTCTCAGGGTTAGGCTGATCTCCTAAATGTATATCTTTAAAAAATATCAGATATCATTAGTAACCGGTTAAGGAAAAAAATAAACATACCATTGGATTTCCAGTGAATACATCTTTAATCTATTTTACTATAAACAATGAAGGACAAAAGTCAGATAACCTCTTGCTGCTTAATGTGTTATCAAGATTTAGATGGAAGCCCATTAAATGCACCACATCTTGAGAAGTTCTCAGCTCATTCAAAGCTGTTCTTTACGAACCAGAGTAACCTCTTACCATCTCTTACCATAACTAAAATCAGGATGGAAGCAAGAAAATTCTTCTGAGCTGGTGACCTGCAGGGGTACGAGGTAAGACTGGTTGGACCCAAATGAGGGAGTGAATCATCCTTGCCCAGGGAAGGATGTTACTTTGCTTATTCCTGTTCCTTTTGTTGGAGCCATAGGATCGGGATTGAGCAAATACACTTCATATTTAAAGGAAGCAAGTGCTGCTGGGCATTAGTGGCATCTGTCCAAGCTTTGGTCAAGATACCTCAGCACGACTTAACTGAAAGTTTTCAGAGGGATTCACAGTATGTCACCCATTTTCTAACTGTGCAAGGCAAATCTCCTGTGTCTAATCTGCAGAAGTACTGTACAATCACAGCTGCAACTAAAGTTTATGGGGAACAGAACATAAATACTATATAATGTCCACGCATCAGGCCTGAGAGGAAATTACTGAAGGCTTGATCTACGCTAAAAACAATTAAGAGGCAAATTAAAATGTAAGTGGCTATCTATGGATATAAAAAGTTTATTTCCAGTATTATCTGCCTGTCATCCAGGACTGAAAAGAAACAGATTTTGATCTGTGAAACAGTCCATCAATGAAAGGAAGGACTGTATGAACAGGATGGCCACACCACACAAGTAGGAGGCTAATCTTCTCAGTTGGAAACTAGCTGGAACAGCCAGGATATTAAGTCAGCAACACAAGAGGAGGTTATTTGGAAGGCAAATGAGGTACATGATCAAATTCAGCACCTAACAAGAAAGTTGAATCAATGTGGCAAAGAATATAATGAAAATAATCTCTTCATTTGTGTTTATGTATTGATCCTAGAAATCAAGATAAGAAGAGGAAATTCTCATTGATGGGAATAAATTTATGTAACCAGCATCACTAAAATCATCTGATGAACAACTAGAGAAGTAGTAAAAAAACCCTGATGCCTTAAAAAACAAGACCCATACCATTATTCTTTTTACAATGATCCGTAACAGAGAACGACAGTTCTTGAATACATACAGGTCAATATGCTAACAATACAAATAGAGACTTGCTGGCAAGCTAATCTAATTAGGGAATGGAACAAGCTTTTCTTCAGCACCTATCTATAATATTTGAAAAGAAAACTAATGACACTATAGGGGACTTTGATTTACAAGACATAAGCTGAAAGTATTTGGTGGTCAACTATAGTATAACGTTATAGTATGTTTCAAAAATCATACATTATTTATCAGCATTATACAGTCTGTACCTCCTTACAATACAAGAAATGTTTGTCACTGTACTGGAGATTCACGCAAGTCACTCCAAAAGTAATGCCTCCTTCTTATTTCCATGGAATCTACTAACAGCTACTAAGAGCACAATAACACTATTTGTCAGCTAATTCTCAGCTACAAAGATCTATTTTTCAACATAGCCCCTACCATTAGCCTGCATGCAGCACTTCTAAATATCTGTACCAGTGGAGGTGAGCACTACTGCTATCGCTACTGCTGAAATGCAACACCCTCTGCCTCACTGTGCTCATACCCATTGGTTGGTCTCTATCAATGTTCAGCAAGCATTGATGAATGTCAATGGCTGCCTTTTTTCTGTGTGGAAGAATTCAATTCCTCACCTTTGCTTCATCTGCACTTCCATGTCAGACACCATTTTGTCAGACTGCCTCTCTGCTGCCATCTGTTGCACAGCAACAAGTAATGAAACGTTGGTGGGAAGATTCAACCTCTACTACCATACCACCATCTGCCTCTGATGTTGCGAGCCAGCATCACAAAACAGGAGGCATACATAGCTATGTACATTTTTATGCAGAATTAATAAGCACTTTTCACTTCCCTAGCTATCTAAGAACGAAAGCTTTTACAGATTATGACAGTTTTCAATTCAGGTCTTGGAGGGTTGTTAGAGAAGATCCTTGTTTGGATAATGTTTGGTTTTAATCAATTTTAAAATACTAAGACCTTCCTGGAGCGGGGTGGGGGAGGGGGGGGTGAAGAAAAAAGAAAAAAAAAGAAAAAAGAAGAAAAGAAAGGAAGAAAGGAAAGAAAGGAAAGAAAGGAAAGAAAGGAAAGAAAGGAAAGAAAGGAAAGAAAGGAAAGAAAGGAAAGAAAGGAAAGAAAGGAAAGAAAGGAAAGAAAGGAAAGAAAGGAAAGAAAGGAAAGAAAGGAAAGAAAGGAAAGAAAGGAAAGAAAGGAAAGAAAGGAAAGAAAGGAAAAAAAGGAAAAAAAGGAAAAAAAGGAAAAAAAGGAAAAAAAGAAAAAAAGAAAAAAAGAAAAAAAAGAAAAAAAAAGAAAAAAAGAAAAAAAAAGAAAAAAAGAAAAAAAAAGAAAAAAAGAAAAAAAAAAGATGAGTGGGATAAAAACTGGGCCAAATACTTGAAAACATTGGATTCGACTAATACAGATTTTAATGAAAGAATTACTTCCAGTCAACATATTTTTGTGTAAAATAAATGTCAAATAAATCTGATTTCTCCCTTTGATGAGATTAGAAGCAAATGTCATAAAAAGATTTTGTCAGGCTTTGACTTATTATCACATAGCTGTCTGATTAAAAAAAGAAGAAGAGCAATATGCATCATCAACAAAACTTTCTCTAAGTGGATTCAGAGTGGGCCAACAGTTAAAAAAACTAAATACCAAAACTCTATGTCCCAAGATACATTCATCACTGAATAATGTGGAAATACCTGTAAGATTGCACGGGTATCAGTACTAGGCATACATGTATTCAACGTATTCTTCAATTACTTGGAACCAGATAAATATGACTACTAATGTTAATGAACAAAAAAGTAAGCAAATAAATGATGAAGCAATGTTCTGGGTCACTTCCTAATGAGGTGTATTCAAATTGAATGAATTTTAATAAAACCCAATACAAAATTCTTAGTCTAAGAATGGTGGACACAGGGCACATTTATAGAAAAGGGAATCGCACTCTGAAAACCACTGACAATGAATAAGATCTTGGGCTTTGGTACAAGGTGAGAATTTAATGCTGTGGAAAAAGTGATACAGATGCAACCTTCAGATGTATGTATAGCAAAACAACAATTATATCTATGAGGGTGATTTTACTATATGCATTGCTCTGAGGAACAATGTCACAAAATGCATTCTCTTTTTCTTAGAAATGGGTTCTGGGATTAGCCTTAAATGCTAGGAATTTATGAATTATAAATGTTCCAGAAGGTAACATCTTGTATGTGTCAAATAGTTATGAAAACTCAGGATAGTTTTGACCTTAATCACTTCACACCTTGGCTTCCACAAAAAAACCACAAATAAAACGTTCCTACAGGAATACAAGGTATTGCTGATTATTAAACCTTTCATTCTTATAATACCAAATATTACAGAAAATCCCCATGATCGTTACACAAAATTCTGTTTTCAGGGAAAGGTTTGAACAGTATCCAGTAAACAAGAGATTGGCACACATAATGAACAAAGAAGATAAAAAAACATATACTGATTGGCTGTTCTCTGAATACGGTGTGAAGCAGGAATGCTGTGAAATAAAGCACACATGATCCTGTAATGAAAAATGTTAACACAGTTTCGGGGGAAAGGGAAGTAAATGAAGACACTCACTTTAGAAATGCCAGAACTGATGTTAACTCCTCATTAACTGGCTACCTCAGTGTAACTGTTGCCATGCATAGCAAACAACATACCAGAATTGTACGTGTATAAAATATTCATAACAATTGTCTAAACTGTTCCTAAAAGGACAAATGTTCCGACAAACAACTCTGTGGAAAGCCAGACCATTTGCTGCCCTATCATGTACTCCTTAAATCCCCTGCAATTTGTCAACTTTGAATGCAATACTTCTCCAGGGGCTACCAATGAGCTTTTCACATCTTGCTCATGTCATCCATTTTCCGCTTGATTAGTGGGGACCTGAAGTAATCTTTCTGCTTCACAGAACAACTAAAGCCAACATACACGAAAATACCAGTATCTTAGGTACAGCTCTTAGCATGGGACAAAGGTCTTTGAGGATGTTCAGGCTCTTGTTGGTGCAATGAAGTGGCTGAGACAGATGAGGAAGAAACAAACATCCAGGCTGAAAAAAGGGAAGGCTAAATTAGGAGAACAATGAGGGAACACAAAAGAAAACATTTTTGACACTAAGGAAAAAGAAGAAAGCTGAAGGTATGGTGTAAGATGTGAGAAAGGAGAAGTGATAACTTGTATGGAAAAATAGAAAAGAAGAACATGAAGCTGAATGTACCCTTTGGATTTAAGACAAAAGATATAAGGAGCAGAATATAATACAAAAATAAAAATTAAATGAAATACTTTCTTATGTCCTATTTTCTTTTATCAAATTTTCTGTGATTTTTGAAATCTTTTTTTTTAACCTTTCAGTTTTGAAGTATGTGCATAAAGAAAATACATCTAAAAAGCTTTTAACATTGAGATATTAAAACGATTATTCTCCTAAGGATAAGCAACTCAAAATATTCCAAGTATCAGAAAATAATTTCTTTTTAACCGTTGTAAAAATACAAAAAAAAAAATTCTTAAATAATTACACCGAATGAATCTTTGAGTGTAGAAGTGAATGAGTTTAAAACTATGAGAAGTGGCTCTGGTGCCAGCATCTTTTCAACATCAACTTAATTCTAGTACTGCCACTTAAGCTCTACTATTCCCCACAAACCTGCCAGAGATCAGCTGACATTCATGCTATTAAAAATTAATGAGAAGTGTAGATTTTAATTTGATAAGTTAAAAACTCTTCATGTCTTAATGTTATCACTTTAAATGCAGCATAAAAAAAGCGGCAGAGAGAAATGATTGAAGCTCTGCACTGTGCTCGATAGATTTAAATTTGCAGTTGTACTGCTATATACAGGACTTTGAAATACAGAATACTAAAAACCTGACATTAGAATGTTTATAATTCACTGGAGGAAAAGGACGTCTTTACAAATATGCAAACCAAGTCAGTTCTATACTTGCAATACTAAGGAAGCCCTGTCCAATACTTCAACCTCTCTCTCTTATGCTTTCCTTATATTACCTTTCCTCATAATAACATCCCCATATTCCTTCCAATATTCTCATAGAATTCTCAGATTCTACCTGTATATAGCATTTTATTACATACCTCCAGCTCAGCCTACAACTCCTACTTAACCCCTACTTACCTTTTTCTTTCACAATTTATATAGTAGTGATCTACTGCTGCACAGCTGTCTCCTGCTAAATGATAATAACTGCTGATAAAGTTCTTCCCACGTCTTCCTTGAGCGGGACACTGAGAGAGAGAATCCTCTTAGGGATCCAACCATTATTTCTCTGTCAAGTTTGGCTGAAGAAAACTAAAAATCCTAACATAAAAACTAAAGACTGCATAATCATATATGCCTCATTTTCTTAGGAAACAGCTATTAAAGCCTGCTTCATTGAAAATCCTTTATCTTTTTTCCCCTCTATTAAAATTAAGATAGTGCATTCTCATGAAGTATACTCTTGAGAAATCATTTCTATCTAAGAGGCTGTGATCTGAAAGCCACAGATGGCTTCCAGTCACATTGGTACACATGAAAAGAAAAGAACAATGAAAGGTCATCAAGAACATGAAGATGAGCCTCACATTTGCAAACTTAAACATATGTAAACAATTGTTTCACATACACTGTATAAACAATTGCTGCAAACACAGACATAGATGTAGAGCATATGTGAAACTCTACCTCATTTTCTTCTTGTTCAGAGTTTTCTGACTGAAAAATGAATAATGCAGATTTTTTGTTTTTGAGTTTTTACGAGTGAAAGACCCATACCTTTTAGAAATTACATAAATATATATATTTATATGTAATTCTGCAGTTGGCAACCACCCTGAGATCAGATATAGGAGACAATATATCAGGTGGCTAAGAGAGCAGCTTTCCCAAATCAAGGAATGAATGTAGAAACCAAGTGACATTTACAAATAACAATCAAGTGCTTTGCAAATCTCAGATATTGAATATTTTAGAAACAAGACAAATAAATTGGTTTATCTCAAACTGCATCTTCAAAAACAACAGATGAGACAACACCCATAGTCCATGCTGAACCAGATACACAAAGCTTCTGCTATGCTGTCTGACAACTGCACACTCCTCTAAGGATATGATATCTACAGGAAAGGCAGAAAGAGATGATGCCAAGGCCGACAAACACGTATCTTACCTACAAGATCCCTACCCTCGACCAGGAAGGAATAAAGCGACTTAAGCAAAATGGTTACAGCAATCTTGCTAGCACACCTGCCTTGACTAAACAGAAGGGTAATCCATGATATTTAGGTTCTAGCCATATATCCAAGATCTGTGGTATCAAAGCCTGTACCAAATCAAACCTGCATTAGGTCACTCAAGCAAATTTAAAAAAAATTCATTTTAGGAAAGGAGGACCATGAGGAGCGTCTTGCTTGGTGCAGATTTTTTTTGAAAGAACAATCTCTCCCTGAAATACTCCCATAAACCATAGCCAGTTAATTATAGTGACTGAAAATCTGTGTGGAATACTTGCCCTTGGTTTCTCAAAATCAGCTCTAGAGAATCCAAAAATGTCATTAGGCTTTTGGATGAAACTGTTTGATTCAAGTCTTGAAACAAATTCTACAATAAATTTAGGCATAACACAAGGAGCGAGCAAAGGATGCACTGTTGAGTAAGAAACAAAACAAAACTGCACTATGCAACTTCTGTATTTTGCCTGTATTTGGCCCTTTTAGGCCTCATTTCCTTCAGAAAGATGACCTTCTCAATATTGATGTGATCCAGAATAAGGAATAGGAAAAGTGCAAAGCCCAATAGATTTAGGAAGGACTCCAGGAAACTGCTTTGCGGATTCACCACAACTGCCCAGACAGGCTCTTCTTGAGAATCTATATAAAACAGTGAGATGCTAGGTTTCAACTAGTGCAATCAGTAGCACCCTAACACTGTTATGGTCAAGATCAGAAAAACTGTGTTTGACTGGAACCAGTGTATACGTTCCCAAAGATGACAATTGGTCTATTGCTTAAATAATCATGGCTTTTCTTTGATGGCTGATTCTGTCTTATACCTGTAATGACTCTGTGACATTTCACAGATATTTTAATGTCATAAAACCTTGAATGAAAAACTAGAATGACAGAATCTACCCTAAGCCACTGGGAGGAAACAATAAATAGTTTTTGACCTTTCTAATTCTAGAAAGGACAATTTCCTGACTGTGATACAGATGGAGCAGAAGGTTAGGAAACTTCTGTACCAGAATCTCACAACAGTACCTAAAGTGACGGGGGAGAATAAATTCTGAGTACACTAACAACTCAGAAGCCTAAATTACACCAAATAAAAAGGGAAGTTAGTGAAAAAGAAGAAAAAGAAGAAGAAAAGGCAGAATAATAGAATAAATCACTTAAGACTGCATTCTTGAGAAATGCACATATAGATTTAACCAGACTGAGTCTACAGACTGAAGTGATGCACAGCTACAACATGACAGACTTAACAAGCCATGGTATTATCCTGTTGGACATCAGTTCTATAAAGCTTCCTCCTCACTGTAGTTTCAAAGAACAAATCAATGCGGCAAGATGAAACACAAACTGAATACATGTATTTTTAAAGCCACTCAAGTTTTAACTGATGGAAACTGCAGTCTTTAATTTTGCTCTTATTTAAATATTAGCTTTTACATGGAATAGGGAGTAATTTTAAGAGGTCAAAAAATGACCAGCCAATTTTTAGAAGTGCTGAGGCAGCTCAAGATGGGTACTTAGTGAGATTCAAAAGTTGTGAGTTAAGTACTACTAAAACTCATAAAAAAGAGGCATCTAAACCATGGAGACTCATTTTGAATATTAGCTCCCTATCTATCTCTCTCTTATCAAGACAGCAGAGGTGACTGTTCTGCTGCACAGCACAAAGGAGATCATTCTAGTGCATTCTCTCAGTTTAATCAAAGTGCCCAATCCAGAGAGAACTGGCCAGTTCCCACTTTGCTCTGTTGAGATGTTGTATGAAATTAACAGTAAAAAAGTAATTTTGCTCTGGTTAGATTCGGTGTCTTAGGTAAAGGTAGTTGCTCACCCCCTACACTGACCTCAAAGCTGTCCTTAACGCTCATAATTCTAAGAAGGAATTAGTCTAAGGGAGGAATCACCTGTGCTTTTGTATCAGCACTGTTCACTGTTCTCATTTGCTCTTTCCTTCTACACAACATAGTAATTATGAGGCAGACATTTCTACAAACAAGAATGTCATACGTAACACTTGGAGCAGAAAGGCAGACGAGGTGCTAAATCAGTTGAAAATATTTCCAAATACTGGAATGAGATATTCTTTGCAAGAAAATTAGTAATTTTTTTGTATTATTTTTACAACTAAAACTAATAGTAATTTAAAAACTCCAGTAAGTTAACTCTATTTTTGTTAGGAAATAAATGAGCAACGAGATTTAAAAAAAAAAAAAAAGCTTACTAGATAAGGAAAAAAAGTATAAACACAATCTGATAGACTAGAAAATTTAGAAAAGTTCCATATGTTTTCAGCTTGGCACAAAAATGCAGTTAATGATTACCTGCATAATAAGAGATTTATCTGTCTTTTTTTGCTTTTTTTTTTTTTTTTCCTGCATGTGTGTTGCAAAGGCACCACAGCCACACTGCAGGTCTGTCTGTGCCATTCTTAGGCCACTTTCAGGCCGATTGAGAAAAGCTGGAAGGTAAACACAGGTGTTCTAAAACTGGAGCTGCTGTCACGGACAACCACAAACACCCTTAACTCTGATGCGGCAACGCCTCTTTTCCGCCCTCTTTTTTTTTAATGCATTGCCCCAAAAGAACATGTCAAATGTTTCACCTTTCACCACCTCAAAATTACTTGGAGCTTATAGCATTGTTTGGAAAATCTCAAGCAGAGAGGCCATTTTTTCATTCCTCCTCAGATGAGGACTGTGGCCAACAACATATCAACCATATAGAAAAAAGCCATTCTATTTATTTTATTTTCAGTGTCCACTGATTTACCTGTAAACGCCGTGTTTCAAGTTGAACATTTCCTTCCTCAAAATGTAATTCATACTCCTCATTTTCATGATTCAGGTTCAACGAAAGGCAGCTGGGGGATTTTGCAATAGCTAAACAAGAGATTTAATCCAGTGGATAAGAGGATAAAAAAAATTAAAACAAAGCAAAACAAAACAAAACACCAAAAAAAAAAAACACCAAAAAAAAAACAAACAAACAAAAAAACCCCAAATCCTCCAAACTGAAAGAACGAAGCTTGATTTTTTTTATTATTGTGCAAGAATATGTACAGAACTGAAAAAGCACTTGCTTTAAAATTAGCTATTCCAGGAAACGGCACATCAGCAGCCTTGAACTACTGACTAAGTAAAAAGCATGGAAAGCAAAAGGTGACCTAATTCCCAAAAATTATGTAGTTAGTCTTCACACATGCAGTCTATGTGAAAAGAAAAAAGGAAGAAAATAGTAATCAAATGGCAAAAAAGAAACAGCAGCTGACAGTTACAGTAGCATCCCTGGTGCATGAAAGAGAGATGGTGACAGTTGGACTGAATCTACAGCCTCAAGAACATTCCTTGCCTCAAAACGCCAAACTGTTTCACAATCTAAATATCACAATCTAAATCCAGCAAAAAATACTAATGGTTTATATGGAAGACTAGGTGAGCTTCACAGCTATGTCAACAATGAATGCGCTGCAGACATATATTATCTTTCAACAATAATGTATCTCAAAATCAGGTCTTATTTATTGCAAAGGATGATTTTTCCTGTCAGTCTCAGCCTTCAGATTCCTGAACGATTTTCTTTTTGACATAGATGCTTACAACACCCCTGCTTCAAAAGCCAGACACCAGACTGTCTGCGTGTCCTGCACTCTAACTTAAACAAACATGAACTACTCTGTAAGATAGACAGTGCTCATGCACACATTTATTTATGTTAGGACGCAAATAGGATTTTTCTTTTTTCCAGATTTTGTCCAATATGGCAGAGTCAGTATTATTTATCAAAGGATCTCTCTGAAAGGCCCTGAGCCTCCTCATCCCTTGCTAACTTCCCTGGGCTCTCAAAACCACTCAGTCTCACAGAATAGTCCTTAAAAAATGACCTGCAAAATTAAATTTTACATGAAAAAACAGACTCTGTTATTCCTCACAGGGTATTTTATGTTCAAATTAGGCACTAGTTTGTATATTTAATTATTAAAAGTTTAACCAAGAATACATACAAAATGTTTACTGCATCCAGACAACATAACACAACTGTAATAGTACATTTCTATACCAACCAGTGTCACCCAGAGTACTGTGTATCATCTAGCAAATAATTAAATTGCACACATAAGCACACTTCTTAACTTACATCTGCTAAGATTGCAGTAAAAGCTATAAAAAGCAAGTGTATTCACAATTTAGCCTCATTTGTTGCTATTTCTAGCCTCTGCATTAAGCATGTATGACTTGAAAATCATATACTGTTGAGACTATTGTACATAATGGACAAATTAGACTGAACAACACTGTGTATAAATTAGCCTGTTAATTGCTTTGCATTAGAAATACTTTTCCATTAAAATTGGAAGGATTTATGCTTGGCTGTAATACGAAGCAAAAGAGTTTAATTTGATCCATTAAAAAAAAAAGTGCATGAATACACTAATGGAGAAAGCCATTAAACATTCTCAGAGCAACAACTCAGAGACAGATGAAGACAAAAGAAAGAAAAGCTTGTTGAAATAACCTTTCTAAGGGCAAAAACTTCACCCTGTACATAGAGGCAGCAATAATGGCATTATTTACCTGCAGACCTGAGAAGCCTCAGGAAGCATGTTTTAAACTAACAAGCTGGAGTTAGGCGAGTTTTATCAAACCACTAACTACCATTAAACAGCAATGATAGATTTATCCCTCAGCACTAAAGTGACCTCTTGGCCATAAACTAATTTCTCATTCTTCCAGCCTTTTGTATTTGAACTTATTACACGGTCACAAAAGGGGCTTATTTTTGAAGTAAGGAACACACACGTTTTGAGAGGCAAGAGATGTTTTCGACTACACCTAACTTCAGGAGAAATCACAGACACTCAGCTTTGAGATTTATTATTTGATGCAGCTCTGAAGAGCAACTTATTTTTTTCTATGCATCTTGAAGAACTGGCAGGAGTTGGATTGTAAAACTGTAAAAATGTACTAGTAAGCTTTTAACTGTAAAAAATAAGCATTAGTAAATGAAATAAACAACTTGAGAAGCTGCCCTTATCTTTGAAGAAATGGGGAAAGAAACCTCTGATTAAAGAATGGGGCCCTGATCCTGCAAGTTTTACTGTGACGAGTAATACGTACTCACAGAAGTAGCTTCCTGAGTGAGGCTTACTGGATTAGGCCCCAATTTGTGAAAATGTTGTTTCTGGACTGAGGCATGCTATTTTAACTCTCAGGCTGGAATGAGATTTTCGGTGTGGAGCCCTTAAGCTCTAAAATAGGGGCTAGAATGGGAACAATGCAAGGGTGTGAAATAAGCTGCTGCAGCTACAACGTCAACTTTGCTTGGTAATTTTTTTAAAATTACTAAAGAAAGGAAATATGGAGTCTGATGTCATTTTCTTCAAACATAAACACATCTCAGCAAGACTACAGCCTTCTTCTCCTGAAGGATAACTGAAAAAACAAAAATATGAGAAGCAGACATTCCTTCCTGAGGACAAAGTTAATAAAACATTTTATTTGGGAAGTAGACATGATATAATTGGAGTTCGAAGGTGTACTTAGTTCTTCTGCTCTAATGTTTCAAAAAATTTGACAACACTCATCAAAAGATGTTAGAAATTGTTGTGTGGTTCAACAAGTCACTCAACAAGAATAATTTTTAAGCGGCTTTTCCTTTTGTTTCAGTTAAAATTAAAATCCATGCTGTGTAATCCTTGGAGTCAATCTGTAATTAAGGGGATTTGAAGAGAGACCACGCACTGCATTAATGATAAAATTTAATATCTGTTTTAATACTCTAACATAAGAAAAAACCCTAAGCAACATACAAAAGAGCCATCATCTCACTGCTTTCTGTGAATATAGCATATACACACCACTATTATGTCTAGCTGCAATGCTATATTTGATGTCAGCTTATTGTTTATAGACCAAATGTTTCAGGATTTAGCGTCTACAGCGCTTGTAACTGCATTTGCTTGAAAGTTGGCACCTAGATTTGATAGGGTAGATAAACAGATTTTATTTTATCTAGTTTGGAAAACGAGCAACTTTGCTGTTACTGTTGTACTGCAACTCCAAACGGAAGTAGCTAGAAGCAGCATTTCCAAGATTTTAGTATTCTTCTCTCAGACTGTCTCCTCCAACATCTACTACTCAGCTCAGTTGTGAGAAACAAAAACAGATAACTAACTAAACCAATTTAAGAATATCTCATAAAGTAAATATTAGCACACAATGGTCTCCAGGTAGACAGGTTGGCGACGAACCAGCAGTGTGCCCTGGTGGCCAAGAAGGTCGATGGGATCCTGAGAAGCGTTAAAAGGAGCATGGCCAGCAGGTCAAGGTAGGTGATCCTACCTCTCTACTTTGCCCTGATCAGGCCTCACCTGAAATACTGTATCCCAGTTCCAGGCTCCCTGGTATAAAAAAGACAGGGATCTCCTGGAGAGAGTCCAGTGGAGGGCCACAAAGATGATAAAGGGCCTGGAGCATCTCCCCTGTGAGGAAAGGCTGGGAGAACTGGGTCTGTTTAGCCTTTAGAAAAGACGACTCAGAGGTGATCTTATTAATGTTTATAAATATCTTAAGTTTGGGAGACAAAGAGACACGGCCAACCTCTTTTCAGTTATCCGTGGGGAAAGAACAAGGGGGAAACAGGCATAAACTTGAGTATAAGAAGTTCTGTACCAATATGCGAAGGAACTTCTTCATGGTAAGAATGACGGAGCACTGGAACAGGCTGCCCAGGGGCATTGTGGATTCTCCTTCTCTGGAGACGTTCAAGACCTGCCTGGATGCCTACATGTGCAGCCTGTTGTAGGGAGTCTGCTTTGCAGTAGGGTTGGACTCAACGATCTCTAGAGGTCCCCCTTCCAACCCCTACAATTCTATGATTAATACTTAACAGGCTAATGAAAAGTCCAGTTACAAAAACACAAATAGTATCTGGTATACTGTCTCCTCTATAGACGACATGCTCCTTTTCAGGGAAAAAGTTCGAAACCTGTCTCTTCAAAATGCAGCTACTTGAAACTAAGTGTATTCAAACTGCTCGTTTAGTTGTTGAAGATTGGAGGCAAACACAGCTTCATTTTTTAAAATAGCAACTGGTATTAAACAGTTCCCTCCTTTTAGGAGATGGAGTGAAGGATTAAAGTACCAGGACAATAAGGTGTTTTAAGATTTGTTCAGTTTTTTTTTTTTTTCCCCAGAGTACTCAGATGTTAGAAGCGTGGTTAAAGCAGAGGTGTTCTTAATGAGACTTTGGTTTTGAAAGGCTCTGAATGTGTGATAGCTTTCACTGAGAAAGCAAAATAGATCCTTCTAGCGTAGACATCTTTTTCCTATTATGTCTTCCGATCTGAGCTTTTCTAAAAGAACTAGTAAAATACCAGCAAATCACCTTGTATCTTGCAAAATATATAGTTTATGAAAACAAATTTTGACAGCTTCCACTAATCTCAAAGTACTGTTCCAACAGCCTAAAGATGTTTAGCACCACCTTTAAGGCTCCACTCGTTAGGGACACAGTCCCATTAATGTTCAACTGCATGTGGAACTCACAAGCTTCTAGATCAAAGTCAGAAAGGATTTGATTCTCCTCAGAATTTAGTTACAGTAGTTACAATAGTAACTATTAATGTCAGGAGGACTGCACTCCAGCACAGTCACTGCTACATAATCAGAATCAGGGCTTAATCTACAAGATTACCGTCATTGTTTGAAAGCCTTGTTCAAATAGTGCTTTTAATGTAAATAATAGTTTAAATTGTATTGATTTTTTAAATTAAGTTCTCGTGATTCTTCAGAGTGTGTGGACAAGATGCACTGAAAGAAAAAACTCCATGTGCAAATCACAATGCCTTAATAACCCATCCAGCATTACAAGTATTACTCTAATAAACATACAAACAAGCATCGAAATAAGCAAATTGACTGTGATCCATAAGGAAATGGCAAACTTGTAACTCTGAATAGAATCTGAATATTACTAGAAAAACTGGGAAAGATGACCTCTGTTTTTGAGCAGAGAAGCAATTTTGGACATGGAAAATGCAGTACAGACCAACACAGTTCAAAAAATAAAGTCCCAATAGGTTTCTTAATTTATTGAATCTAACTACAAAACGGAATTTGGGTATTTCGGTTTAAATTTAAAGTTGCAAATTTGTCTGCTTAGGAGTTTAATAAAATCACAAGTTAATTAATATCATTAAAACTATGTTTAAGAAATGTGATATGCACTTATTTACTATTACACAATAACATTTGTTACTTCAGCCAAGTTTCAAGGCAGCTCTCTTCTCATTTTACCTTTTAATTGCTTTTACTTTGTAAGAAATATTTACCTTATTACAAATGAAAGCTTAATCTTGGAAATAAGAAGATGGCAGGCTAATTCTGGAGGCATAAGATTTTGAAGTGTTAACTGAAAAAGTATTTTGCAGGAAAAATCAAACTTTTCAAGTGAATACCTCATTTTTTTTCTTAGTGTAACATAGCATTATTCAGCTACATAACAGAGGTAGCAATGCATGCAGTGTTTCTAAATATGAAGATCAAGATAACATATATTGAATTGAAATCTTAATGCGTTGATATACTTATGCTGATGTGAACCTTGCTTTATGTTTTTGAAATATTGTGAACAATATAAAATGAGGTTAAGTACTTCATTTGCCAAAATTCTACGCTGTATTAATTAGTAAAGATTAGATCACCTTCTGAATAGGTGGAACACTGCTGTGCCTGCATAGGTCTTTAGTACAGGTAAGGTTTGGAAACTTAGAATTACTGATCAGTACTATCAAACTTGCTACTAAACCCTTAGTGTATAACTTAGAAAAACTTATACATAAAGCTTTCTCCTATAGAAAAGCTAAAGCACAGCTGCCAGTCCATCTCATCAGAGAAGCTACAGAGGTCTACCAGAAAAGAAATAAATAATATTTTACTTCAGAGAAGAAGAATAAAAAGATAAAAAGAAATCCAAGTCCATTTGTTCTTTCTGCTCTTCTCTTCAAGCAGTTCTTGTAATGACCTGTGTATGGCCAGAATAGAAATATACATCTACCGTACACAGGGAGCACATCTCTTTGCCTTTGCAGCCTGAACATGTGAACAGAAAAGTCCACTTTTACTTTACACCTCTGCACAACCACACACTTAAAAGGGAAAATAGGATTTTGCTCTTATTTGTGGGCAAAAGAATAAGACCCCTACCATCATAAATGCACTTCTGCAACAGACCAAATAAATGGTAATTAAAAAAAAGCCAAATCAAACCCTGAGTAAGGATCAAGTAAATGATAGCTATGAACAAACCGCACTTTCTGGACATAAGTTCATATCATTCTAAAACCTAAAGAAGCTTCTCATCTGGGAAAAGAGTAGGAAAGATTTACATATTATAGAAGACAGACAGACAAAGAGGAGTAAACATGCAGCATCCTGGGACTTCTGAATCAAATTTAGTCTACAAAAACATATTCAGACCCATTGTCTCATCTAAGACAATGTCTTCCTTTAACATTTATTTCCCTTTCTACTCCGAACAGTACTTTTCATAATCACTTGCTAGTCCCCTAGTTCTGAACGGAAACTTGGATAAATTTAAAAATACAGAAGACCACCTCTGAGTAAGTACATAATTTTCTAAAATATTTATACTGATCCATTGTCAAACTCCTAGTTTCCTCTAGCCAAGATCTAAAGTAGATTCTATCAATTCTAAGAGGCGTTTTAGATAAGAGGGTCATGGATGGGTCAGAGCAAGACCTTTGCTATTTGATGACCCTGTAGCTTGCCTTTTGCACAAGAGCTTAGGTTACTACCTTTTATACATTTTATTGAGACAAATAACTAACATGTCATCATGCACTCAGGCTCATGATTTTGTTTACAGTTGTTGTTCAAACAAAAGAGGATCGTTTTCCTGTGCAGCATATTAAAAAAAAAGAAAAAAGACTGTTCAGTAAGACACTGAAAAAATGTTTGAAAATTAAGATTTATTACACTTTCTGCATGCATGAATATGGTTTCATATGTATAAGGAAATAATTTTCACAAAATAAAAAATTACACACAACAGTATCACTGTTCCTCTTCATTCAATGAATCTAGTATCTTGTCCCCAGCATCTTTTAATTCTCAGCCCCTCTGAAAAGGGAAAATAATAACAATTGCTAAATATTTTCGGTTCTTGCTTTGATTTATGACTGTACTGCACTGATACATCTACGAAAACTTTACCAATGTAAGTCTTAAGATGGGATGTTGGGAACATTTCTTTTATTCTTTCACATCATAAAGCCACAAGGTGCTGTTACTCACAGAACTATAAGTCAACTAAAAGTTAACGAGTATATTAAGACAAACTAATGCTAAAAGGCTCTTTAAACACTGCAGAAAACGGTTACTAATTTATGTACGAAATCGCTTCAGATTAAGAATCTCTCCAAACTAAGGAGATTGAGTAGAATGTACAGGACTGGCACAAAGCTGCACAAGAGGATGTTCAGACCGGACATCGGAAAATATTTGTTTACCATGTGAGTGGTCAGACACTGTGCCTCATGGCCCAGGCCTGTCAGTATTCATCAAGAGGCATTTGGACAATTCCCTTAATAACTTAACTTTAACATTGCTGCTTAACTTTTGTTTAGCCATGAAATAGTCAGGTAGTTGAACCAGATGATCTTTGAAGGTCCCCTCCAACTATTCCATTCCATTCCATTCCATTCCATTCCATTCCATTCCATTCCATTCCATTCCATTCCATTCCATGCTGGGGAATATATTTTATAATATTGGAAAATGGCAAATGAAGGGGGAAGACTAGTTTGCTGACAGAAAGCCTGACACTGCAGGCCTCGTGACTGCTTTACAATTTGATTAACATATGCCCGTCATTTTTGATCCATGTAATCTTGAAATGAAGCTCCTTATAAGAGAGAAAGATTTTTTTTATTATTTTTTTTACAGCTGTTTCAAAGTATGGCAATATGATACTGACTCAGTCATTAAAAACATTCACAACAGTACCACTATTGGTGTATTTTTGGGCAGAATGAAAGAAAAATGAACCCATGACTAGAGTGAATAACTATGCCATTGATGGAAATGAAGCTTATTGTTACAGTTATGGAATTTTTGTTTTTGTTACAACTCACCTTTCTATATGAGTAGCTTTGCTAACATTTGTGGTTTCTACAGCATCTGTTTTGCTTATGTATCAGATTTTTTGATTCTAATTTACAAGATACTGATGAATTTTGTTGTATTTTAGAACACGTTATTTTACTGTCATGGATTTAAGGCATGAGTGTCACTTCGATGGAGTGAAGAAGTGAAAGGCCATGCAGCTAGCTTTCCTGAAGATGCTTCCCAGAATCGCAGAATTGTAGGGGTTGGAAGAGATCTCAAGAAATTATCAAGTCCTAGCCTTAATTTGTTCCATCTTCAGCAACTTCAGAAGGTCAGTTTATTTCAGTACAAATATTTCTGAAATACATATACCTGAGATCTATCCCAGATGCATACATTACTCGAGTTTTGAGGTACTTTGACACAATTCAGAAAACAATCTAAAAATGCAACAAAAGATTTAGAATTGGGGAAAAAAAAGAAAAAAAAACCCAAAACATTTTGGATCTTACTGTATTCCAAGACCAAGTGGCCGCACCATTGAGGAAGGAAGAAACTTCTAGGAAGATGATCAGATGATCAACTACAGAAAATGGAACTCATTCTTGTAGCAGGAAAAACAGATATCTGAAAGGGCAAATTAATTATAAAATACTAAGTTAATATAAAATGTGCAGATGCACAAATATAGAACGGTTAAATGAAATGAAAACCATGGATGAGAGGGCTTTGTCATTAATAGTCACAAAAGTCTATTGTCATGAAAGAGATGATTTTTTGTACACAAGAAGTGAGGAAATGGAAGCACTCTAGATGAATGAGAGAATGATCATCCAGATATAGAATAACATAAAGCCTATATATTGCATACTAAGTACCTGCTGCATTCATCAGAAATAAATAATACTGATTGACCTAATGGGAAGATAATTTCCACCTGGAAGATGAAACACTTCTCCCCCAAAAAAGATTCAGCCAAGAGATTCGAATGACCACATAATTCCCCAATGACAAGGGGACATTTACAGCGTATACAGTTTGTTGATGTTTAAGATTGTCAAGGGTAATCTGATATCAAGACAGATTTGAAGTCCATAAAATAAAAAGCAACAGAACTCCAAGGAATTCTAGTGGAGCAGATGAAAGCTGACCCCAAAGTTTTTTGTAAAAAAAAAAATACAGTGTAAATGAGTAATTAATTCCTTAATGCTTAGAACTAAATCAAAGTTCAATAAACATATCTGCTTTGGTTAGAGATGTTCAGTATCTGCTAACAGAAAAGAAGGAAGACAAACTCATCAGGTAAGATGAACAAACTCTTTTCGCCAAGATGCTATTTGTTCAGTTTGTCAAGACACACTCAGTGCCACTTTTGTGCTGCTGCTTACAGGCAATAAGAAGCATTCTAAAATTACATAAGATATACAGTGTTTTTGAAAAGTATAACTAAATTAGACAGATGAAACTTTTCTTAGGATTATTTTCCAGACAAATACTGTTTTCCCCCAAAAAATCCACTCTAATCCACGTGCTCCTTTCCTTTAAAACAGTTGTGACTGACTTGAAATCACAGTAAGAAACACCACTGCTTGGTCTTTTCTTCATTTGAAAAGAGTCCAAGAAATCCTTAGTTACTGCTGTGAAGAGAACAAGGTACACACATGCTGCCTTGCTAGACAGTGCTGTCTGGGAAAGGACAGCCTTACAGATACAGAGTGGTGGCACAACCAGTGCAACTGATGGAGCAAAGAGAACTTCGGTACATCTGTTTGTTTCCTATAGTTTGGAAACAATCCAACACTTGAATAAGTTCAAAATTTTGTTCCACAGTGATGCCTTAGCAAATCAAGAACAGAACAGACTGCTGCCTTCTATCCATAGCAAGAAAGATGGCCACTTAAAGACACTCCATGAAAATCATGTAAATATAGTTGTTATCAAGCATCATTTCTCTTAAGCCAGGGATATAATGTTTTATACAAATCAGATTTTTCAGACTCTAGGTGCTTGAGTTTCTAAAGGGGTCCTGGATGACTCCACTTTCAGTGAATGGAAAGTGTCTCATCTCATCTTTTATTTCCAATAGAGGAAAATATTGTATTATTAACTTATACCACTTTTAAGCAATTACTGTAATTTACAGATACTGCCAAACTATACAAACTAAGATATTTTAATTGATGAATATAAATATCTGTTGGTCCAAAAACATCAGTTACCAGATGGGAAGATACTGTCATTAAGAATGTGGATGCCACTCTTGAACAACTCTTCTGTCAAGATCTGCCTAAGTAAAGCCTACCAGCCTTAATGGCTACAAAAACTATTAGCAAAACCAGCAATGGAAAGTGATAAGAGTGAATAGAATTTATAAACTTGGCTTTTCTTGACTTATATTAAAAAATACATGCTAAACTAGTCACTTTAATCTTGAAAGGGATACACATAATCAAACTGCTACACTTTAAATATACGACACTAGATGAAGGAAAAAATCTGGCTGAGGATCTCAGGACCTGAGATATACAACTTCTGAAAGCAGGACTTTATTCCATAACCAATATGATATTTCTAAATAGCATGGATATTCCATGCACTACAACAGTAGGAAATATTTTTAAACTTCATGTTCAAGCTTTTGTGAAAAATGACATCAGATTCTTCTGGGATTGAGCTTGTCATCAGCTCACATGTTGACCAGATTTATTCCTGTGTCTGGCAAAGTAAAGCAGATACAGAAAAAATGGTTTCCACTCTAAGAATCCTGAAAATTCTGTGAATCAAAATGAAGCTTAAAACAATTTATGAAAGGCACTTCCAGAATGTTTATTTCATGGGCATCCTCACTGCATTATCTAACAAACTGCTATGCATTGTAGGTTTCCTGCCCTTGACACAATTCTTATTTGTCAACAGAAAGCACATGACAACAGCTATAATTGCTTTATGACCTCACAGTAAGTATCTGACAGCTCTATCAGACTAGTTTCTTGCATATTACTCTGAATTACAATATATATTAATAAGAAAGCCATGGAAGCACTTAGGATTTTACAGAAAATGACAACTAAAAATATTAATCAGAACACAAAAAATTATTTTTAAAGAAAAGTCAATCATAACTAAAGATTAACATACTAACAATTCTGAAGTAGATTAATTACCTTTACAAATTCTAATGACATCATACTTGGCTGGAGTAAACTCATTAAGTCATTAAAGGGCACCTGATATGTATATCATGAAACGGCCTCTCCTCCATATTAAGAGTTTAGCTGAAAAGTAAATTACTATGTCTTTTTGGTGTTTAAAGCAGATTAATAGCTGATTCAAGAAGAATGTGCCACCTAATTAAAAGCTACAAAATAAATCAGTCCTGTGAAAAGAGTCACCTCTCCCTACATTTCATTCAAATTCAGTTAAACATGTCCCATGAATTTTCACATTGAATTACTTGATCCACAAGACTTATTTCCTATTCTTTTCCAACAGAGTAAAGAGGACTTTCACACTAGCAAAATCTTTATTTTTCTTAGTGAAAATGTATTACTTAAAGCTCTGCATTTCAAAACTACACACTACAAAGCCAACAACAACAAAATGATCCACAAAAATATTTAATACTAATGAAAAAAATCAATTCTTCAACTTTTCCATGTTTAATTTAATCTGATATCTCAGTGTATTGTGGGAATACGTTTATCAGAATCAGCAGAGACCAAATGTTAATTATGAAGGCCAAGCACAAATGAATAATCTTACTTATAGACCCTGACACATTAGAACTGCAAAGTACTCTGCAGATCTTATTTTATGAAAATGTACTAAGAGCGCAAATGTATAGGCCCTTAGGAAGCAATTATCCCTAAAAGATTTAGATATAATTCAATCTGAAATATGATAAGATTTTTTAAATGGTTTCACAAAGAAGAGGATTATTTCACTTTAGTGATGAATATAGGTGTCCACACCCTTCCCTGAATGACCTCTGTGCAGTTATGCGCATTACTTGGAGGAAAGATTTGACATCAGTCTTGTCATTCAATTAATATATACTCTGATGATCAATAAGAATAATATAAAAATTAGGAGTATCAATTTGGCATTGTGGGACTGAATGGTCCACAACACTAAGAAATGTTCTATCCCATCAATACATTAAATGCAGAAATTTTAAATTACATAGCACTAATATGTCTGATAGAGATTACTTAAAAACATCTTAACAAAGACGTACATATGTAAAATCACAGTACAGATCTATACACTGTGCATCATATCTTAAATGTCTTATCTGAAAGATGGTCATCAGGTGTGACAAGGGATCTAAAAGTATGTAAAATCAAAAGTACGCAGGAGCGCTTACACCACTTTTGCAATCCCTGCATCCTGCCTGAGTCTGGCCATTTCACTGTCAGCACCCCTCCTCTCTGGTGAAAAGTCTCTTTGCTGCGTTATCTCACTCAGGAGTCTGTGTACTGCTGCAGCCTCAAACCAGGCTGGAAGCAGCTCTGTGAGCTAATATAGCTAAAAATAAAACAAAAAGCTTGCAGTTTATCTCACCTGTTAGACCATACATCTGTGAAATGAAATGTTTTTTTCTGGATATTGGTCCTATGCCATTTCTTCCTTCTGAACAACTCATTATAGTAAGATAATTAAAAAAAATAAGGAAGAAATAATAATCTGTAGGTCTTGTTAAGAATATTTCAGGACACTGCAAGGCAATGATCTCACTATTTGTCACAAATTTTTATGCCATCCTTAATCCAGTTGATCCCGATTACTGTATTTTTACCCAGATATGATTGCAAGTATCATTACACTGCCTTTGATGTTTGCACCTCCATTGCTCCCTGCAGCAAATCTGAAGCTGGTCAAATTTTTCATCTGTCCCCTACCACCAAAATGCAAATTTTGCCAAACTAAGTCACCAGCATCAATTATATTTAAGAGATTATTATTTTATTTTAAGATAGATTATTTTTTTAATCTTTCCTAATCAAATTTGTTCAGGATGGATATGGTACCTGAACATCTCCCACAGGGTACCTGTGCATATTTGAATTAACATTACTCACTGCAGCACTGCAATCAACTGGCAGACAGGCACACCCATGGCTGAAGACATCGCTGACCTGACTCCCATCCCTACCAGCAACTTTGTACCTTCCTAGCTATAGCTGCACTAAAAAGAGCTGATAAACTTTCCATTTTGATGACTGCTTAGGGCAGAACAAGTGTTGATAAGTTGCACAACAATGCTGACCACTTTTACTGAGATTTCATACGTGCACTTCATAGTTGTTAAGGTTAGGAATTCAAACCTAAGTGGCCTTCTAAAAAGTGCTCAGATGGACCTACCCTCACTGTAGACAACAGTAATAAGACCAGAAACAAACTCAAGAGAGGTGTAATATTAAGAAAGTACAACTTAACCAAAAATTGAAAAGCATTCCTTTTTTTCCTCCCCAGACTCTCATCTCTAAAAGACAATGACCAATTAACCTCTAACTCTGAAAATATCAAAAAATGCCTGTGACAGACAGAAATTAAATTCTTTGAAGTTTATGTGCTGTGAGAGCAATATTAGGCTTAGGATGAAATCCTAGTAACACTCTGAACTATTAAGTCACTTCTTGCTCTGAAAATATAATTATCCTGTGAGCATTATGTCAGACAATATTATACGTGAAAAACGTATTCTCAATAAAACATTGATGTTTTCTAAAGGAACGTGCCTGCGCATAACGGTTTCAATGATAGAAAAAACAAGTCACCATGCAATTAATGAAAGACAATACTACTTATTACAAACAATGTACCCACCAAGCAGTAACTTTCAGTGATCTCAGATTCAAAACAATACCATTAGCATAGTCAGAAACAGCCTCGAGTGTTTACAATCTCTATTACCAGACATCTGAGGTTAGATTGCTTTCAATATTGTTCACTTGATTTTGTAAAAATCATCATAGATTCTGATGGGAATTATAAGCCCATAAAACACACTGGGTTTATATGCCATGCAGCCTCTTTCCGTTTATTCATTACACTTTCTTTTTTTTTTTTTTTTAACTGAGAAATGTCAAACTACACAAGGATTTGCCTTAATTCCTTTACTTTGCATTGGTCAAGATGTAGCATGAATAACGATATTTTCCTAACGCGCACACAGAGGAAAATCTGCCTACAAATGAGATGCATTTGGATCTTATTACCTATATCAAGCGGTCTTAAAATGACAACACAGTTTCAACAGAGAAACTTCTGCCTTTACACTCTTTCCATTACCAATCAAAGAGATTTTTATGAATATGGCTAAACAGGCATGCATGACACTTGCACATCTTACCTCGCTTTTGCTCTTATTCTGGCTAGTGGTGAGATGGCTGGTTATGTAGCTATCAATTTCACTGACGTTACAATTTCCCTTTCTCAATGCAGCAATAACCTGTCACTTTATACTGTCCTTTCTCTGACCCTCTCCTGCCTCTCTGCTCATTTTTATTCTTATTGACAAGACTTATTATTCCTCCTCCCAATTCCAACTAGCTACCCTTTTGCAAATAGTAGTATCAACTATGTGGTCACTAGAAGTATAGGTCAACAATGTTATTAATATAGCACACACTGCTAGGAGCAGATCAAACAGCCATACTTTAAAATATTAGTTTTGCAAAGGTACTGTGAAGCAAATAGTTGCAGTTTTCTTCACGTTATAAAATGTAATCCAAGGACAGTCTCCAAGAATTCAGTATAAATTTCCAGCCCAATAATTTGGAGTGGATGTTATTTTTTTCTTGTTGTTTTCTGTCAAAAAACATAAAACCATGACATTTTCATACACAAAATAAAATAAAACTATAACAGAAGGGTGCTGTATCTGTGTTTAAAGAAGCGGTTGTTGGCAAACACCATAGCTCACTTCTGCTGAAATGTACACAACTGATATATGCAGCCCAGAAAGCTGGCACCAGGGGCTTACAACCTTAATTTGCCTGCAAGAAGAAATGGAGATTTACCTTCAGAGCACGTTCTTGATTGTTTTCAGCAGTCAGATGTCTCGTGTTGTTTGCTGAAGTCTGGTTCTGCTCTTTCAGATGATGAAGCTCCTGCTCTAACCGTTTGCACTGCAACGAGGAAAGAATCCCATTAAGTAGAGGAGTGTGAGCATATTTTTTTTTCAACAAGCCAAATGAATTAACGTAAATAACCCCATCACCATTTCTGCAAGTAGAGAAAGCATCAGACAAAAGCATGTTACAATTCCTAAACAGTACTAGAGCTGTTTTTAAAATGTGCAGCATTTTTTAGTTTCTTCCTGGCCCAACTGTATGCCAAAACAAAGCTAAGTTTATAATCAGATAAAGAAATTTTGCAGAACATTTTAAGAAGTCTTAGAAATTACAAAGATATTGAGATGAAATTCTGCTCATACCTATATAATGCCAAATTTTGTCGTATTAGGCATGTATCAAGGAAGCGATATATGCTTTTAGGAAAATGAGCAAATTAAACATCCTCCAACTCAATAAGCCTTTTAAAAGAAAATACATGTGTAGTTTTTATTCTTTTTTTTTTTTTTTTTAATGTTGAGATTACTCTAATTCCCAAGCACATAACACAGCTTGGAAGAAAATAAGTTTTAAGATTATTACGTTTAAATATTAATTTAATGACAAAGAATGAAAAATTTAACATTTGCTATTGTGTGCATACATATATATACTTACTGCTGTAACCTGAACATCTGTTCTTAAGATTAAAGATCTGCAAATTGTGTAGTGAACTAAATTATATTTTACCATTTTTTTCAGTAACTGTAAGAAGCCTTGCTTCTTTTTAACTTTGGTTTAAAGAGCAATTAGTTGCCAATAAACACTGCACTGTTTTATAAAAAATAACCCTTAAAAAAAAAAAAAAAAGAAAACAGATTAAGGACCAGGAAGACATAGGGGAACAATTGTTGGACAGATCTAGGCAAAATTACAACATTAACAAGAATATTTTTGAACAGCATATTACAAGGAAGTAGTTCAGATATCATCACTAAAAAAACTAAGCTGGTAGATCCTGTTGGGACATTAGACAGTTCACTGAGAAAGAAGATTTTAATAAACACCTTCTGAAAACACTAGTAAGAAAGAAATGAGAATTGTGATTTAATGCTCACATAACCACTGTTGTCTCAAATAAAAGGCTTGAATATTTCAGTCTCTTTTGCTACCTTGCTGGCTTTGGAAGGCACAGAACAGAGCTTCCTATCAAATGGATACAATTTATTCCAATGCAGTTCTTACTGGAGTCAACTCTGAACAGAGAAAAACTGTGAAACAGAGAGCTGTAGTATAACTGAACTATATATATAAACTACAACTGAAACCTAAGTAAAATAGAGTACCAAAGGCGTTTGAGACAGAAATTTTAAATAAAACACATCAACATATTCCCAAACACAAAATACGTAATTTTTTCTCCTAAATAATGTACTGCAAGTCAAGATAGTACAACTCAGTATATAAAACAAAATTATCTGATCCTACATATAAACAAATTTTAAATAATTGTAGGTGTCTAACAGTGATATTAAAATATCTGATTTTATATCAGTTGTGGTATTAGCATGTCTCCCTGGAGTAGTGCATACTGTCAGTGAGGGTCATAAAGTTTCTTAAAGCACAGTTTCAATTTTATACCAATAAAATGAGAAAAAAACACTTTCTCATAGTATGGGAAAATGCAGAAAAAAATGCTAAAATAAATTTGACTGCAAATGTTTTTCTAAACTTTAGACATTTAATGTCTATCTCACATAAAAGTCGTAAATCACTCTTGTAATTCTTCTGTTAGGAATAAAAATTATGTGTCTAAGCATCTGAGAAACAGGAGCTCAGAAAACTATTAAAAAGTAAACCCACAGTATGCTGTTTTTTCTCTGGATTTTTTGTTTGTTTGTTTTCTGCACCATATATACATTATCTTTAAAAACTACTACTACTTTAGGCATTATTCATGGTGCTTCTGTCATGTAATATCAGTAGGCATCTTGCTTTTCTGTTTTGCAGACACCCTTTAAAACATTGCTCTGCAATTCCTAGTTCAAATCAGGAGCAGCGCGAGTTTCTTACAGGAAATATGTAGAAGGCAAAAATCTCAACCTACCTTTAAAACAAGAATTTTTATTAATGCTATTCTCCCGACTACAAAAAAAGGAAAGGAAAGGAAAGGAAAGGAAGGAAAGGAAAGGAAAAGGAAAGGAAAGGAAAGGAAGGAAAGGAAAGGAAAGGAAAGGAAAGGAAAGGAAAGGAAAGGAAAAGGAAAGGAAAGGAAAGAAAAGGAAAGGAAAGGAAAGGAAAGGAAAGGAAAGGAAAGGAAAGGAAAGGAAAAAGAAAATATGCTAAGAGTAACAGTTTAGCTGCAAGAGAAAACAGTAAAATATCTTGATGTACAGAGCTGGTTGCACAATTAAGAGCATGGGTGACATGTTATCCTGCTCTCTGTTCTCCTCTTCTGAAGTCAAAATACTGAAACAAACAGGGGATTCCTGAGCCACACGGCAGATCCAACACACAGGATAAAGATGCAACACAAGTAATGTAAAACGCATGTACATCTCTATCAACTCAGCCATAGAACATTGGCCTTGGTGGCATATCATCATTCACATTTCACTTCATTTTCAGTAAGAATGTTAATATTATTAAAAAAAAAAAAAAAAGGCATATTAAATCTGTATATAGCTTGAATCCATTTTGAGAATACCACTGAAAGAAGTGATGATCTAATTTGACCTTTGCACATAAGTGTCTAAATATGTTTGAAACAATGTATTTACAGAAGATGTTTTGAATGAATTACGAATCCAAATGTATTCTTAACTGCCCAGGAAATGTCTAGGAAGTAAGATCTTTAAATGCTCTGCATGGGAAAATATTATAATAATCTTAAATGGCAATATTTTGTATGTCTCACTAACATTTTATAATCTGCAACATGTTTATACCTGAACTATTTTTCAACCATTAAAAACTGCATTCCAAAAACAAGTAATCTTTCACAAGATCAAGAGCATATGAAATTTCTGTGTAGTTCTGCTATAAAGAAAAGTTTTAAGAATATAATTTAAAACAATACAGCCTTTCTCTTCATTTCAGCCAACATTTTTTGAATTCTGTGTCATTGGTCATTAGTAAGGTCCAGTAAAAATAGGTGTTTTTTGAAAGAACATGTGTTTTTATTGGTTCAATCCAAGGTTCTAAAATGTCAACAGCTGCAAGTAAGGAACTGGATTTCCTTCTAAAAACATATATAAAAATACTTTTTGGAGCACAGTGAGGAGAAGACATCGTCTAGTTCAGTACTGGCAAAAAGGAAATGTGTATCCTTTTGAGAAAGCTGAATTCTAAAGCAAGTGTTTTATTTTAATTATAGCAAATTTGAATCCTCTTAAAGACAGAGAAAAAATATTTTGTGCAGCACAGGTTGCTTAACATTCTGAAGTGCAATTGTACACTTACAAAGACAGGACCTGAGAAAGCATCTTTTATATCTCAGACACTGTGTATACTTCAAAGAATATGAAAGCAACGTAGACAGATGTCAAGGAGAATGTGCCTTGATCAGAGCACTAAAGACTTTGCCAAGAAAAGGATTTTAAAGCCTTGGAAACGGTAGCATGTCATTTTAGAAGGCTTCACACAATTTACCAAGGATCAGCTTCATCACATAGACCACTGTGTTTATTTGGAGGCAATGCTGATGGAGGAAAAACAAACAAAAAAATAAAATTAAAAAAAAAAAATCACCCCCTCTTCTTTCAAATCCTACCATTTGTTCCACTCTCTGAAAACACACTTTCCCTCTACAAGTTTCCCACCTCACGTAGCCTCATTCAAGCCAGACAATGAATCTCTTTAAGCCTACTTCAAATGTTCCTTGGGCAATCATCAATGGTCATACATATAGATTTCACTAGAACATCATCTATTCCCAACAAAAGGCGCTCAATCTTCTCTTTAGCCATATTTTCATATTAAAACCAGTTTCACTCTTCTAAACGCACCCAGTCTTTCCAAAGAAAAACTCTTGTACCCAACGCAGGATATATCACGAGCAATTAAATATAAAATGAAAAGCAAACAGCTGACATATCAAAAGGAGAAGAGATTCAGACAGGAGAGAAAAGACAGTAAGAACACCTGTTCTCCCACTAGACAAGCCTTCTTTTTAACAAACATCAGCTAACACGACTCAGCAGAACAAGCACGTTCAAGGTGAGCACCAGTTCAACCCTCAGCAGGTGCTGACCTCTTTCAGTGGTAATGTAGCAGAAGGCTTGAGAACACCATGAGGCAAAAATGCAGATAAACTCTAAAAAATGAGCACCAATAAAAAGTTAATACAGTCTTAGTTAATACTGATTTGAAAGTCAAGGTTTACTGAAATAAGTGCACTCAAACTAAGATGAAGTAAAAATTTGCAGAGATCATTCCTAATTCTGAATTACATTTGATGTCTAATTCCATTAATACATTCAAAAGATCATTTTTTCTGAAAATATTTTTTCTTTATCATCCTTGTCAAAAGCTGCAATGCTAATAAACTTATGGATCAGCACTGGTATAAAGACACACAACTCCAACGATGAGATGGCTGAAAAAAGGAATGGCATGAAATGGTACTGTAATATGTCTGTCTTGTTCTCCTTCTTAAGCCTGGACTGCTGGCTGAGATTAGGGTCATGGTAGTGAGCTGGGACCATCTTGGTATAATCTGATCCAATCCAGTCAGTTTTACATAGTTTCTTAGCTTAATTGTAGATCTTGTATATGTCCATAGCTTCCATAAATAGTTTCACACTCTCACTGAATTTAAAGCAACATTTTAAGCCCGAGGCTTGGATGGGTACACTCTTGGTTGGGTAAGGAGCTGGCTGGAGGGCCAGGCTCAGAGAGTGGTGGTGAATGGAGTTAAATCCAGCTGGTCATGAGTGGTGTTCCCCAAGGGTCGGTACTGGGGCCTGTCGTCTTCAATATCTTTATTGATGACCTGGATGAGGGCATCAAATGCACCCTCAGTAAATTCACAGATGACACCAAATTGGCTAGAAGTGGGGATCTGCCTGGGGGTAGCGAGGTCAGAGGGATCTGGACAGGCTGGATCGCTGGGCTGAAGCCAATGGGATGAGGTTCAACAAGACCAAATGCCAGGTCCTGCACTTCGGCCACAACAACCCCAGGCGACGCTACAGGCTTGGGGTGGCGTGGCTAGAGGACAGCGTAGAGGAAATGGATCTGGGGGTATTGATTGGTGCTCAGCTGAACATGAGCCGACAGTGTGCCCGGGTGGCCAAGAAGGCCAATGGCATCCTGGCTTGCATCAGAAACAGTATTGCCAGCAGGAGCAGAGAGGTGATTGTTCCCCTGTATTCAGCACTAGTGAGGCTGCACCTCGAATACTGTATCCAGTTTTGGGCCCCTCACTGCAAGAAAAACATTGAGGCCCTGGAATGTGTTCAAAGGAGGGCAACAAAGCTGGTGAGGGGTCTGGAACACAGGCCATATGAGGAGAGGCTGAAGGAGCTGGGAATGTTCAGCCTGCAGAAGAGGAGGCTCAGGGGAGACCTCATTGCTCTCTATAACTTTCTGAAGGGAGGTTGTAGTGAGCTGGGGGTTGGCCTCTTCTCTCGTGTCATTAGTGATAGGACCAGAGGGAATGGTTTCAAGCTACGGCAGGGGAGATTCAAGCTGGACATTAGGAAGTATTACTTTTCAGAAAGGGTGGTCAGGCACTGGAATGGACTGCCCAGGGAGGTGGTGGAGTCACTGACCCTGGGGGTGTTCAAGGAAAGACTGTATGTTGTGTTGAGGGACATGGTTTAGAGGGAGCTATTGGTAAT
This sequence comes from Meleagris gallopavo, assembly GCF_905368555.1. Classification (NCBI taxonomy): domain Eukaryota; kingdom Metazoa; phylum Chordata; class Aves; order Galliformes; family Phasianidae; genus Meleagris; species Meleagris gallopavo. The sequence continues at coordinate 36,691,130 of NC_139408.1, read as the reverse complement.
AGGGGAACGGTTGGACTGGATGATCTTTTACGTCTTTTCCAACTTTGGTGATTCTATGATTCTATGATTAATTTAAATCAGACAAAAATCAAAAGAGTGTACAGTCACCAACAATAGGTCAGCTGGTGCATACTTGAGTGGATATTGAACTCCTCATTTTAAGCAGTGAGTAATCCATTACATTCCATAGATATTTATGCATGAAGACCTTCCTGAATTGGGATCTCAGCTGGTAAGGTAGTGAGAAAGAAAAACATACTAATTCTTACTAAAAGAATTACTTATTTGGGAAAATGGTTTCTGTCCACCAAATTGCGGTAAAGCAGGAGTTAATTTTAGTGGCAGATCAACTACTTTCCAAGATTCGTTTTTCCAAAGATGTATTTTTCCTTTTATGTATTTTAAACAAAACATTTTCCAATGAAGTACACAGTATCGTCATGGAAAATCCACAACTACTGATAAACAATGTGCTTGGGGGATACCAATATCCTACAACACATCATAATACTTTTGGAAAGAACACACTTCAGATATATTTTGAAATTAAGTAATGCATATTCAAATCAATGAAAACTGAAGAACAAATAATTAACCTAAATACCAAACATATTAAAAACATGAAGAAACATGACTATATTTTCACCTGTTATTTTTAAGCTGTTGTCTGTGGAAACATAAATACAACAAATAATAACATGAAGTGAACAAAAATTATTAAACCGACTGTACTCTTAGTTTATTATTCTGTTCTCCTTTCCTTATTTTGTTTATAATGACCTACACTTTAGAGTAGCTCCCAGCTCAAGGATGCCCAATAGAATGCAACTGTTCTCAGTTTGACAGTCCTTCTTTCCTTCTCCCTTTGGTATGCTTTTTTTTTTTTTTTTTAAACAGTCTACCCCTTGTCCCAAATTCATCACGATTTTTTGAGAGGCAAACATCTTGCACCACTTGGATGCTACTCCACTCTTTCCTTTGCAGACAAAAATAATACCAAAGTCATCCAGTCAAAACACAAGCCAACCTTTGGTGTCACTGTGAATTATGTACTTTGAACTGCAGATGTTTGGAAGCACTTATGTTTATACAAACACATTTTTTATCCTTTTTTCTTCTAAAATAATCATTTAAAGAGAAATAAAGAAATAAAGAAGTCTCTACATAATAATCACTAGAAGAATTTTTCCATTTAATTATAATGTTAAGATTTTCAAACCTCCAAAAGAAAAGACATTTCTTCAAAGTTCTGGCAAAGTATCAACAAATGTGTTTAAATGATTATTTATACAATGCCCTACAGCTTAGAACTATTTGAATTACAGGAAAGAAAAGTGCTTTTGTAGCGCTTAGGCCTTAGAACATAGGCAACTTTTAAAAATATTATTTTAAAAATATTGTATTTTATTAGTAAAAGAAACAAATGTAAACAACTTTTTTTTTTTTTCTTCAGTACTGCAATGGTGTTTTGCTCCATCAGAGAAAATGCATTAAAATACAAATGAAACATTTTTGTCTTGTTAGCATGAGCCAGTTGGAACCTGCAGCATTAAGGCAGATAACATGCTGTACACGACTTGGTTTCTTCCTGCCATTTCTCTCTATTTCTACTTCTGAACACTTGAAAATGTAGAAAAGCAAGCTTTCATTTTCATTTGAACAGCTAAAGGAACTCTTAAAGGAACCAGATTAAAGTGCACAGACATCAGCAAATTTTGATAATTCTATTGCTCTTTCAACGATGACATTTCAAAGAATAAGACAAGTTTGATCTATTTCTCCAATAGCTCAATGCACACTGGCTTTTCTAATCAATGATGTTACATAAAAGGTGATGGAAAAAAAAAAAGAAAAACCTGATGTTTTTGAGATGTATGCAATTCATTGATCATTCAAAGCAGGATCCCTGTGCTGGCTGTGCCACTGACCCCACACAGTTCTACAAACATAGGGTTGTGAGTGACTGCTCATTTACAGGAGGAAACAACAGTAGGGTTCTTGAAGCTATACAACTTGGTCACCTTCATAGCTTGCTGTATCACCCTGCATCAAGGCTGTTAAAAAGAACTTTTTTCACGTTGGAAGCCTTAGGTTCATTGGGAAGCCTTAGGTTATCTGAAGCATCTACACAGGCCTGACAGACATAGGAAAGCCTCCAGGAGAACCAAACCAAGTTATTTTACTTTAATCTTAATTGCGTAGAACAGTAAAGTCCTAAGCATAAAATTAGGCCTCTGTCCTCAGAATTTATGAACATACCTTCATCTAAACATGTTATCAGTTTAACCAAAGCAAAGCTATGGCACGGAAAATGAAGTCATGTAAGTATACTTTAAAATGTGTATATTTATTTACAATTCTTCATGCAGAGCACACTTCTACATACATGGCATATACCTTTTAAACTGTTTTCTTTTTACCTGATATCTTGTACTTGGTAGGAAGATATTACATATTTCCTCATATCTAATGAGGTGAAATATCTTCATAGTCATTTCTAATCTGAACTAAATCCAGTAACTCAAACATTTACTCTTGTAGCTGTACTGGGTCTGAAGTAAAAATGCTTTCAACCAACTTAGTACTGTTTTTCCTAATTACCTGTCATATATAAATAAATGTGACTTCTTTAACACAGAGTTGGCACATTACTAATTTTTTTTTTTATTTCAGGTTTATAATTATAATAAATAATGTATAAACTAAGCATGCAAGCTGATCAATAGTATACAAGGTTATGCTTCCTCACTCTTTTGTCTTGAGATAATATCTCACAGCAGAGTTGTCGAAACACTAGTAACAGGCATGATACAATGAACTTTCAATTGTTCACAGGTCAGTTTGTGCAGAAACAAAGAAAATGAACAATATTGCCAAATAAGGAAAGTACTAATTGAAAACTATGAGAGGAAAAATTATGAAGATTGTGAAGATTCTCATTCAAAAACAATGTCAAAGACATCACAAAAAAAAAGTAAAACTTCATTAGTTAAATTCTAAATCACTGAATAAATAAGTACAATAATTTTAAGAATAAGACCTGCTTTATTTTCAATGCATGGCAGCAATTCCAGCACGTAGTTTCACTATATAAACTTCTGAATAGAAAATAATTCAGTATAGCTAACCACAATATCTTGAGGAATACTTAAAGAATAAAATTACACAAAAACGTCTCAGAGTAAATGACCTTAGTGCACATCATAGGACTGAAATAGTCTATCTGAAATCATTTCTGTCCTGGCTGTGTATTATGTAACACTGCAGCAAAGGTCCTACTGAAGCCAATCAGAGCAGCTGAATAGTAAAATATTACACTGATATTATTTTTCTACACAGTCTCAGTGTCTACAGTCCAAGTCACAGCACTCCTACATGTTTGTTCATCAACTATTTTGAAAGGCAGTGCTAACTGCTGTGTGATTTGTTAGCATGATGAGCTGTAATGTTATGAAATGGGCCACTGAAGTCACAATGCTCAGAAACTGCAGATAACCAAATATACTGTTGATTTTTTGTCTTCACTTACATGGGGAAAAATTCCAGAGTGGACAACCACCTCTTCATCACACGGAGTCAGAAAATAATATGATATTCCTACACATTCAAAGGTCCTATATACATTCCTTTAAAGATGAAAAAACAATAACAGGAAGGCAAAATATAAAAAGATATAAAGATATGAACCTTTTATTTGCTAGCTATTTTACTTTTTGTTCTACTTGTTCTTTTTTGTTGTTGAAGGAGGAAACAACCCACCTCTCTTCAAGAAGTCTTCCTCATTTGAATGCAGCACCTTCCCTCTGCACTGCAGTATGTGCACACTTCAATTCTCAGTTCTCATCTTAGCCTGTGTGATGTCCATTCCACAGCACTGTATCACTGGTCTACCTTTTTTTTTTTTTTTTTTTTGCTTCATTTGATTAATGATGCAACATTATGCAAATTTTATCAATAGCTCTACTTGTTTAATTATATGAGTGTTTGGTGAGAAATTAGCATAGGAACTTTAAGAAAGTTAAATCAGCCTACAAGATTATGTCAGAACTAGCATTACTACACCTAAAGCCTTGGCTTTAATGATTTGACTGAATGACCTTAAGATCATTCTGCAGCCACGTCTTGCTGGCTCCTCAGCAGTGAAGCCAGATCCATTAGAACCAGATGGCCCACGGACAGGAGACAGCTTGTCAAACATCTGACACAACATGCCACGTCAGATAATTGTTTGTTTGTTTGTTTTTTAAAAAAAGAACCTTTCCTGCATCCCCAGTTAATAAACCACAATAATAGAGGTCAAAAATATATACGGTACAGTAGAAACAGGTAGCATTGTCTGATATACTTGAGTTTTTAGTCATGTCAGCTAGTGAAAGCGTATAAAAGAAATTCTAGAAACCGATCATCCACCAAACTCTAGAAATCAGGAATGAATCTGATCCTCAGATATATGCAAGGCACTAAGCTACTAACAAAGGCATGTTTTCAGAAAGCATAACCCTGTTCAGTTCTACATAACCAATATTAGTTGACAAGAAAACAAGATCTGGTAAACAATCTGTCATTCTAACGAGGTGGTTTTCAAATAATCTTCAATGGATTTTCTTAAAATCCATATGCAAACAAGACTATTGTCTAAACCTTAAGTTGGTATTTACAGCATAAAAGGACAGGAATACCTCTGGTCCACTTTTAAATATCATCAATTTATTTCAGAAAACAGTATCATGGACCACTGCACAGAAGCCATAATTTTTTTAATCCCTATGTTCAGACACAGTTATCATGGGATTGTAGATTTTCTTGGTAGTACATGCTCGGTTTGTCCTGATAAATACTGTACTCTTAATTAAGCCATCAGTTGCTAGAGTGGCAACTCTTCAGTTTTCCTCTTGTGTAATGTGTTATTCTTAACCATATAATAAAAAAAAAAATATTTTAAAGTAGAGATGATGCAAAAGCCATATAACCAGGTCGGTGAGAGCACAGGACGCTACAGATATGTAAGGGACAATAATTACTCTTTGAACAAATGACCTGCATCAGTAGCAGTTGCTCTTTTCTCCAAGAAACCAACACGTTGTTTCAGGAAACTGTAATGCTGAAGATGACAACTGTCTAAAAGCAAGACTAACGTTAGTGCTTTACTATCCTGTGAAAGAATGGTAAGTGTGAAATCAGATTATTTCTCACCTCGTTATATCTCGTTATCAGCAAATCTATAAGACTCACATTTTAGGCATCTTTTTCAAATTTGCTTAATTGCACTACAGAGTGAAATAAAAATATTTTTTTAAAAAATCAAGAAATTAATTAGCTTTGCACAAGGTAAATTTGATTCATACTTCATAGACCTCCTATGGGAATACAGATACCTCACAAAGAAACGTTTAAGAAAGTAAATAAAAGCTCTGCAAAAGTAAAACAAAACCACACATTTTTAAGGTATATATTGCACAGTTTGAATCACACTGAGAAACGTCTATATTATTTTGCCACATGTAAAAGATTTTCAAGTATTAAGTAGTGGCTGAATCTAAAAAATTTGCCTCTGTAACAGAAAGTATTTTAACTTTCACCAAAGTGTTTTACAGGGACTGGTGGAACTAGGTACCCAAATTCATGCTAAAAACCATTCTATACCTTGATTATGCAGCTTTAAATTAACAGCCACCTAACAGCATTTAGATGTGTTACTAAAAAGCAGGCATGCTTAAACCTAAAATCAGCTGTCTTTGACATGTATAATTACCAATGTCACCCTCATCCAAACCCTTGTATCCCTTATGTATAGAGAATAAGACAACCCAAGTAGAGAAATTTTAAGAAAAACATAAAGATCGAAGAATGTTATGACAAATGTTGAAAGTAAAGAGATGGGACTGACTGCCAAAACAAACAAAATGGATAAATGCACAACTACTGCTGAGAAGTGTCTGGATACCATAGAAGACAAGACACACGACATAAAGAGAACATGTAATGAGATGCACAGCTGCTGGCTAGCCCTACTGTAGAACATAGGCTGATGACTACTTTATACAAGGGATTAACAAGCATTTTGCTGTTTCTCCTGGGAGGCTGGTGCTGGAGACTTTCATCTTTCATCATCATGCAAGACTTCAGGACTAGTTTTGCAAACTGAGATTCAGTCAGAATCCTAACATCTTGATTGTGAACAGAACCTCAAACAGTAAGGCTGCATGCAAAAATGCTTTTGCAGATTGAGAAAGAGCTTTGTCTCAAAGGTACAGGAGATGAAGGAGAAACTCAAAGGACGGGTGATGTTTACACTTGTCTTGAACACACAGACAGATTTTTTCAGACAGAAAGAGTGAAAACTATTAATGCAATCTGTGAGGTATGAAATTATTATCAGAAAATGATTTGGAAGAAAACCTAGCTGATGATTTGCCACCATCAAGTGAGACAACTGGGAGGAAAGTGCATAATCATCCCCCAAACATAGATCTTAACACTTTTCCTGAGTTCTATCTAAACTTTGGTGGTGCTGATCATAACCGAAGATCAACAGTAATTGCAATAGAACTTTGCTTAATATTCTTAGATTTCTATGTTTAGAACAGATAATTTGTTAGAGGTAACGTTAAAACTCTCCCCCAACAAAAGACATCAACTCTATGTTATCAATGATTAAAAAAAGGAACAACAATACTCAGAAGCATTACTGTTTCTGCATTTTGCATTATCCTCCATCAGTACAATACAAAAATGTAGTATACTGTAGCAAGCAACTTATCAGGAATATAAATTTCGTATTTCTGATAATTCTAGAATTGTAAAAAGTTGTCATTTTTTATGGTTTAATACTGTTCTTTTTCTGCAGTTAGTTTATTTTGGAGAGGTATATTCAAAATTTGATGCTTTTTACAAAATCTCAGCTTTATAAATGGCCTTCAAATAAATATTTCTACATACTTAGATTGGGTAATTTTAAAAAGTATTTTCAATAGAAATGCAAACTGTAAATGAGAATATGATGTTTTTAAACTCTGCATACCCACAACACACTCAATAATAAATACTTTTAAAACACAATTGAAGAGAATGGAAATAAAACAATAGCATCAGAACGCATAAACAAGTTCCCTGACAACAGCATCTCACAATCACAAGCACTCCACATGCAGAAGAAAAGTCTGTCCTTCATTTGCAATAGAGGGTAATGGAAGCTAAATTTTTCTTCTCAAAGCAACTCTGCTTGAAAAATAATTAACAGTGAATAAACAGAACATGGAAAAGAGGGCAAATCTGAGATACTATCCAGCTGAAGCATGAAACAGTAAAGCCATACAACAAACAGATCTAGGCATACTTGGTGAATGAGACAGATAAATTAAACAACACTAATGTGAATCTTTCTTTCACAAAGAGAATATTCATGGATTTTCTTGCTCCATTTTTCTGCCTGAGCCACAAAACAATGCAGATCAGAATACTTAAGTTGACTTCAGCAAGTCTGAGGGCTTCCAGAAACTGCCTTTACAATCAAAAAAAATTTCACAATGTTCAGACCAAAGAAAGCAGGGAAATTTCTACTGTGACAATCGCTGTTTCCCATTCATTTTAAAATGACTTAATGCCTAGAGAGATATTTAAATAAATATAATGGTCATTAAGTCTTACATTTCATCTGTAGTCTACCATTCTGCTGAAAATGAGTAACCAGATTAGCACAATTACCATCACATCTCCTTACATTCTCTGTTACTACTGGACATAAATTTCCTTAATCATCATCTCTCTTTACAGCTTAAAACACATCCTGAATACTAAGGATGACTGAGGATGACAGCACTTCTAGAAAGTTAGAATGAAACGAATTTTAGGGACTCAGGGAAAAAACAAATGAAGCCAACAAAAAGCAGTTCTATTCATTTACCATGGCTCCATGTCCACAAAAATCTCAGTCAACTACTGATGTTGTTGTAGTGGCATAATTTGCACTATATCATAGGAAGATATCTTTTCTTCCTATTTTAAAACCTAACTAACTTTACGTTCTTCATGTCAATCTATTTCTGATCCATGCTAGTATTTCAAAAACCTATTTCTCACTGAAGGAGCAAAGTTGATTTATGTGCTGTGGACCGGTCCAAAATCTTCATTAGACAAGTCAGCACAAAAAGTAGGTAGTAATTTCCAAAGCAAGAAGAGTGCATATAACATAGTGGGATACTATTTCTTTCTTCCTAGATTTTTTTTTTTAAATACTTTTTAAAAATCTTATTCTCCTTCCTGAAGTCACCTCTTGCACTTTTAATTTTATTTAATACTCTATCAGAGCATTAACATAACTAATTTTAAAATTATTTGCTTCAATCAAAAGGATTCATTCTTCTTTTTTATACTTATAAACAAGGAAGCCTTAAACTTTAGATAAAAATTCTCAATGGCCTTCAGAGATTTTCAATGAAAAAGTACATTTTGCATGCTACCTTACACTGGAGGTTAAATCTGGAATTTCTCTAACTTGTCTCTATTTCTTATGCTCAGTCTGCACCACAGAGCGCTCTCTGACAGCATGAAATGAATTCCTTTTTTGATTAAAGCAAACTCAAAGATGCACTCCAGGAATGCACTCGGTGCACTCTGACAAAAATGAGCATTCAGTTCACAGGACTAGGCTACAGCCAGCCCAAAGTACAAAACAAAACTAACCAACCCCTCACCTCTGCATAAACAAAACCAACCCAATCGGACAAGAGCCCTCTCCCCACAGCACACCTAGAAACACATTCATGTGGATGGCAGATGGTGGAAACTATTTCCTACTCCAGATTCATTCCTGTTTATTCAAACTGCTTGCTCATAGAGACATAACTGATATCACCATTGTAACTGTGAACATTCAACAAATAAGAGAGTAACAAAAAGAAGGGAAATGAATGCAGAGGTCAGACATCATCCTTCAAGACTCCACATTAAATATAAATATCAAGCACAGAAATCTTGTGTGTCATCTATCAGAGAGAATTTTTACGCAAACTCAGTTTGAGTGCCCAAAATAACAAAGTGCTTTTGCAGAGAGGTTTCTCAGAATGTTGCCTAAGAAAACTTGCTTAAAATGTGAAACATATAGATGGACATTTTTAACTCCCAAGAAAATCAGAGCTGTTTCAGCCAATAGGTAAGCCGCCCAAAATCTAAATTAACAATGAGCACCTAACTTGCCCCACAGAAAACTTACTTTCAATACCTCTAAACAGTTCTGGTACCTATAGAGTTTACACACATAGCGATTCAGTCTTGTCTTCAGAGGGAATACTGTTTGAACTTTGCTTGTGTCATATTGGAAACTTCCTCCACAGATTTTTGATACTGAATCAGATGAACAATAAGCATAGAAAAATGTTTTGTATGTCATCCTAGAGTTTTGACATAAAATATTTAAATTAATTCTAGAAATTGTTTTGGAAATTAAGCTGTGTGAACCTAGAGCTTAGCACCATGATAGAAGTGTCAAATAGCAACTAATCAAACAAGCTTGCAAGAAAATTTACTATCATTTTCAGAGGGGCAGGATTTTCTAGGTACTGGAAAAAAGATGAATGTTCTATTGGAAGTTCATTAAAGTTTACAATTAAAGGCACAAGGCTTGATCATGCTCTAAAACACCATTCAGATATGTACTCTCTGAATTCTACATAACACACTGTTTGCAGAGGAACAACAGGTGATTTAACAATGCAAACAATCATGTGTCTCAGGGCATCATTCAACCAAAACCTTATGCACGTAAAAAGAAGAAATGTAGTAGCAATTAAAAATTTGCTTCGCAAGTTCAAAAAGACTAACTGTAATCCCTCTCTTCAAGGAAACACTGCATTAACATTTACAAATTTACTCATACTTAGCATTCACGGGCTAAATACAAAAGTTAGGTATAAGAGCTCTTTAGGGTGATTTCCTCCAGATCCTCCACTCTCCCCCACTAGTGTCCTGCCAGCTGATCTGCACTCGCAGTTGTGAGCAGCATTAACTTGAAAACTACACCACTTTATGCTACCAAAGCCTTGCTGAAGTCAAACTAAGGTATAAGCTGCAAGACACTTCCTTTTACTAGTGAAATTCTGGCTTCAGTGAAGTCAGTGAGTTTCATTCACAACTAACAAATACCTGCCAACAAAAAGCTTGTAATCTCTGCTTTATCAGGAAACTGACATCGCACACATGTATGACGTCATCAAATCTTCTCTATCTGACCTCCTATTATTCTGCCTGAACATCTCACCTCACTTTTCTTAATGCTCTGAGAACTGTTTCATATACAGCAATTAACCAAAAGAAAGGAGAACCACGGTGAAAGCTTAAATAAGCATCATTCTTTTCAGGAGAACGCTACACAAATAAAAATTCCCAATGAAAGACATCAAGAGGATTTCAGCCAGTTTCCTCTACATTGGGTTCTCGTGGACTGAAATAGCTACTTCAGAAGAGAAAGATTACTTCATACATCTTCTGAATGTAGCCAAATATTTAACTGAGTGCTCCCCTGGAAAACACTCATACTCCAAGTAGCAGAAATATATCTTAAGTAGAGACTCAGGGTGTACCTATCATTTCAGAATGTAAATAATTACCTTCTTTTTCCAGCTTGGTTTATTTTTAGAAGACTAAAGCAGCTAGGTAGGGAAGAAACTGTGCAGCAAAAGGAGCATTTTGAAAGGCAGCTGCCTTCCCCTGCTTTAACCATCCTGCAAGTGATTTCCCCTTGCCTACTCATCCACTACCTCTCACTGCAAATGAGGCAACAGGAACTCGCCATTGCATGCCCAAAGCAAATCAGCCACAAGTGGGAACCAGCATAGCCCTTGGATCCTCAAATTACAACGAACAGCCCCTTTAACTTCTCTCTCCTCCTGAAATAAGTCTATGACCAAAAATCATCTATAATCCACACCAGCTGTCTTGTTCACAAACAACAGTGTATTCATTCTACCTTTTCTTTTCTTGCATTTCCCAACTATCAGATACGAAAGGGGAAAGATAGAAGAGCAGCTAGGACACCACAAAACATGTTTGTACAAACAAGAACTCATTCATTATCCCTATTTGGGAAACATTTAAGTGTACCAAATAAGTTGTACAAAATGTAAAACTAAACTACTGGTTACTAATATATTTAATATCCCAAATTGTGCTTTGTGTTGCAAAGGAATTATCTTTTCCTTCAGGTAAGAGTCATGTAACATTGTAACCCTTCACCAATTAAGGATCCAAGATATGTAATCCATTTTGTTTTTCATTTACATATGCTTTTGCTGTTTTTACATATTTTAAAACTCTTGAGTTTATTACTTCAGTAGACCAGTTCACTGAAGTGTGCTGAGAATGCCTTAATGCTCTATGAAACACAGAAAATAGAGTTGTATACCTTATTTGGTACAAAAGCAAGGAAATTGCTTGAGCAGGACAACAAAAAAGTAGCAAGAAGCTGACTTATAACAGCAATCATTTATTAGTCATTAGCTGAAGCTGATAATGATGGGCAGTCAAGTGCAATGCTTCTCACCTTTGTTTTCAATAACGCTAAACTCCTGCTTGTTGCCAAACAGTTCCTCAAAATGGAGGAAGGTACTTAACTTGCTCCAGATGAGCAACTGGGTGTGTGCCAATTTTTTTACATGAGCAGTCATAAGCATGTTCCTGCACAGCAGGATGTGATCAAACTATTCAAAGCTGTAAAACCAGGTCTGCTTGCCAGTTATGTTATAGCTTCAAGACCAGGGTATTACAGATGATACTTTGCCAACTGTAAAACCTATTGGTTTTCTGTTTGTTTTTGTTAAATAGAAAACTCGACATCTTTAATATTTGAAATTCTGTTTAGAACTGACTTGCCAATTAAAAATTATCTACAGAATGAAGGTTAGGATGAAAAGCATATAACACGCACAACATTCTGAACAATAAGTCATCTCTTATTTTGTTTTTTAAAATTACTTATTTCAAGCTGCACCAACTGAAAGGTCCCCTTTCTTCTCTAAACCATAAGGAAAGTGATTGTAATGACTTACTCAAATCACTGGCTCCAGCTGCAAACTCTGTAATCATATTAACATTCCTGTCCATAAGGTATGCTGTGGTTAATAGGTGATTGCTTGTCTGAGATATTGCACTGTATTGCCTCCTGCTGGAAACCACTTTCTTTAAATTATTTTATGAAGATTTCACAATGTGACTGTGGCCATACGTGAGCTTTACTCATGTCAATGTCAGTCACTAATTGTATTGATCAAGCAAGAAAGACTCTGGAAGAAAGGGCAGAATTATAGTAAAACCAACTGGGAAAGCAAGATTTTTCCTTGAACTGGTTAAGACAAAACTGAACGTTTAAGACAAGAAACTAATGTTTTATTTGACAGTCAGCATATTTCTCCATTTTTTTTTCAGAGGATCAGACATAAAACAGACACAAGCTCCCAGTACAACACAATATCTGTTCACAAACAAATATATCTTAGCAAACACAACCAAACAGTTGAGTGTGTTTTTTTAAGGAGGTTGGTACAAGAGAAGATGGATGTCAATGTTTAGCCATGCTTTAGTTGTTTGTTTTTTATTCACTTGAAAATACATACTAAAAGTAGTATCAAATATTTGAGTTTATACCATTTTATTTGTTTTCACACACACAAAAAGTAGTTTGCATATTTGCTCAGCAATCTAGTGAATGATCTAAGATTACATACACATGTGCAGCTCAATACAGTGATAGCAGTGCCTCTATTTGCTTCCTAATGAGAAGTAACATTCACATTTAAAATCTAAAAAAAAAATGCAGAGGTGCTTGGGTGTGAAGATTCAAAGAATTTTTTCATGTGCTAAGACTTTGGCAGTTCTTTTTAAGAATAAAAAAATTATTCCAGTGAAATTTCAACAGAAGAATGACAACTAGCTAACCATTACCAAGAATGCATGCAGCCACAGTCCAGCAAAGAGTACCTTCATAGTATAACTACCAGGAAGGCATTGTAAAACTCCTAGTTTTTGCAAAGCTACTGAAAAATGAGTTGAAATCAGACAGCATATATTTCGTCAAAAGAAATGCATAGTTTACAGATTGCCCATTCTCTAGGAGCATACTTGAAATCAAAGCAACATGACTGAGAGGGAAAACTTTTGTGTTATTCTCTCTTACTGAGAAAAATCAGAAATCCTACATGTAAAACTCCAGATGTTACTTATATTTATGGTGTTTAATTGTCAGCTGTCACAGTATTGTGAAGAAATCCATTACAAAGGATAATAGATGTGGCTTTATTAAACTTCTGTCCCAACATTTATTCTCAGATAGGCAGTCTTCTCTTACGTGGAACTGGCTATGGTGGTCACTGAAATGACATTGCAGTCTCCAGCACTGCACAAGAGCAAGCAGAAACAGAACAACACAGCCTTCAAGTAAAGTGTCAGGAAGTATTTAGCTTCCTCCATTGCCAATGGCCTCTGAACTTTAAAAGCGCTTTTTCCAGAAGAGAGGCACAGCATACTAATGGCTTACCCTATTTCTGCTTTGCCTTGATCTGTTCTCATCAATCCACCCTTATATTTGATGCCACTTTCACTGAAAAGAAAAAGATTTTAACTCGGAGATGTTATGAACACCTGAGGCGACCTCAGATCTAACTTTTAATAATTTGCATTTGTTATGCTAAGCATATACATCCCCTGAATTATTCCTAGTCCCTTTGTGGTCTAATGTAGGAATCCCTTTCCTACTGTTCTTGCTGTTAGCACTGTAATAACTACTGCTATTGCAATGTTAACAAAAGACTACTAATAATTCATGTACTGTGTGAATTCCCAGGGAATCATCAAGTAAGAAATGCAAGTTGAAACGACAGGATCTATTTTCTAGCTTCGATAGCTACAGTCATAAAAGAATCACAGATATGGAAGCATAATACATGAGTAATAAAGTTTTATTAACAATAGTAACTAATTTAAAAAAATTGTATTGTAAATTGCAAACACTATCACAGTATTACACCTTAATACCAAATATTGAAATTTTTTGAGAATGTGTGTTTTGCTTTATTCATTTATTTATTTTTCAGCTGCACTGCCTATGTAACATTACCTGTTTTTTCTGTCTGTCAGGCCTAAAGACAGCTTTGCTAGCTGTGGCAATTAACCCATTATTATATAAAATAATGATCTTTATTAAGTTTCACCTTGATTACCTGGAAGCAAGACTTGTATAAATGTCTGTATATTATTCTTTGAACAGGTAGCTTAAAGATCAACTCAATTAAAATGTATATTATAACACCCTGCAATGACACTCTTCTGATATCCTTCATTAAATATTTAAATTCCAAGCATGTCTGAAAAGTTTACTTCACCAAAGAAGCAAAATCTCGCAGAAGAAAAAGGGATCTAAAGATCCTTCTCTTGAGCTAAAAGCTTTTTTTCTTATAAGCTGCCCACTTTCCAAATGCTCTGTGCAAAGAAGAAATCCAATCATAATTAAAAAATAAAGAGCATAAATTTTATGGCAGAACAGTTGAGTAGCTATGCTGCTCCTCATTAATATAAAAGTAAAAGAAAGCACTATGAAAAAGTGAACTTCCAACATTAACATCATCAACATTAACATCCTTTGTAGTGCACATAGGATACAGACAAAAAATATGTTAGGAACCAAGAAGATGAGTCTTTCAAGACTGCAGGAGGAAACAGTGATTGCAGAAAAACAAACAAAAAAAAAGTGAGAATTACAAAGTGAGTGGAATAATATCTTTTACAGAAAAACATGTCAACGCAAAATAAATTCGTAATACTAGTTAAAATCACAAATTTGACTTTAATTCTGTTAGAATTAAAGAATTATTTAGGTATAGGCTCACATTCAGTGAACACTGAAATTTTCAATATTGGAACAAGACAGATGAAATTTCTTGCCTTGCATGAAAGCATAAGGATGTTCATCCAGTCTAAAATTCTGTGAGATGTAGCCCCCTGTTTAGTATTCCTCTTTCTATGGACTACATCTATTGAGTTTAATCTAGGTTAAAAAAAAAAAAACAAACAACAGGAAAGAAAGCTGTGGAAAAAAAACCCAAACATAACAAGTCTTCTATGTGATAGGAAAAATAAGGAGACACTCTCCAGAGTAAAGAGAATGAAGATAATATTCTTCTTTGAAGATAGGAAAGCAAAGAGAATGAATGATCTGAGCAGAAGAGAATACACCAGATTGTTTTAAGCTACATAGCAGAAGTGTTAAACATGGAGAGACAAGGACCACATGCCAATATTCAGCTTCTGAATGTAAAGCAATAAAGGGAAGAATTGCTTACTTTGTCACGTGCAGCAGTCTTATCTTCCTCCAGGGTATGTTTCTGTCACTTATACTCTTTACAAATCCTTGAGTCCCAATCATAAACTGTTTTATACAGCTACAGAATACTGGAAAATTAAGATCTTAACACCTTTTTAAATTACTAGTATAATGAATACTATATTTATTTATTTTTAAAGGGTCAGCTAGTGACAAGGTAGAAATAATACACAATCCCTCCTGTGAAATAGATTGGTGTCATTCCAATAACCACTACTGCCTTGAAGAAGCTGCTGCTTGTTAATCAGCCATTTACTATAAGGAATGTTATTGAGACTTTCAACAGAAGAAAGTTAAGAAAGTAAATTTATTTCCCAAAAGTTAAAAAAAAGAAAGAAATAATAAAAATTAAAAAAATTGGTATTGAATGATTACATACTTGTAGAGACTTACTTGAGACAAAGCAGCATCCCGTTGTTCTATCACTGTGTTCATTTCCTCAGCTATTATTTTCTTTTTTCGTTCTTTGGTCCTGTGTATTCGATTCAGAATTATAGCTCCATTCTTGAGTATATCTATCCCTGTGTCTGCATTGTTTATTCTGTTCAGTAATTCCTGTAATGTCTACCAACAGCATTATATGTTAGTCAGACATGAAGTTTTAATATATTTTATTTAATATAGGGTTTTAATTAATAGGCACATGTGAATTGTAAATTGACTGAGTGAAGTTATTGAATTTTCATATTGCAGCAAAGATGTACATTATTAGTGTGTCAATTCTTCTTTTTCCCACATCTTAGTTCTTGAAACCCACTCAATTGAACTTAAGCCTCTAAGATATAAGACTGACATCAAGAAATCTCCTCAGAGAATGGCTTACCATGTCATTTTCTTCAGGGTTAATATTTTCTAGCCTAGAAAAAAGGGACACAGAAAGCCTGATCAGTAGCATTTCCTTAGTGCAGCAAAATGAGTTCGCTTTTTAAATCTTTAGAACCTCAAGTAATTTCATTCTACTAGTCTTTAGAGTCAACCATGACACTGAACATATTAAAGTGCCACCTGCTCGACTCCATCTTTCAATAATGCTCCATATCTTCAGCACTGACTTCAGACTGTTAAGTTATTAATGTTTACTGCTATATATGACTACAAGGATCAATTGTTCATATGTGCTTAGATGAAGAAAGTTCCCCAGTGATAGAAATGACTGATGCTCTTATTTTATTTATTTCTGGACTTACAACTTTTACCCAACAGTGTATTTTTGTTGTTTTTAGTACGCCATAAATGTAACAGGACAAGACTTTTGTAAAGATTGTTTGTTTTGTGGTTTGTTTTTCATTTCTATGCAATTATTTTCCCACCTCTCTTCCAAAAGGAGGAAATGAACTAGTTGAAGTTTCCTTGAAAATGTTTTGCTTTTGTATCTTGCACAAAACAGCAAGTTAGGACAACCCCCTGCAAAATCCTTATTTAAGCACATAAGCTGCTTCTGCTTTCCCCCATTTCATTTCATGGTACATATTTTCATCTGTCAAATATAAAAATGATACGACAAATTTACTTATACACAGTAGAACACTGTGCAAAAGCAGTGAGTGATAGTGCAAAGATCTAACAAATGGGGTCTAACAATCTATATATTTTACTTTACTTAAATATATGGACAACATAGTATTTACAGCATTATTTTAAAATGGAGGAGACCTCTATTCTGGAAAAAATGAGTATATTACAATTACATCACTTCATTGATACTTATTTAATGGTCACTTGAAAAAAAAATAATTCTGTCTCTTGTATACAATTTAAAATGGCAAATAGTAGCCACTAAATATCTGCTATAAAGCAACACACACTTTTTCAGTGCTGTGACAGATGCTGTCTAAGGCCAAGACTTTAGCTAGCAAACATCACAGAGTATTTGACAGAACATTAGCATCTTTAACCTTAAAGAATTAGTTTTACGTATAATACACTGTAAATCAACAATACAAAACTTAACTGCTAAAATAAAAAAGAAACAGTTCAGAATTACTATTATGTACAGTAGCTAGTATGTTTATATGGAGTTTAAAAGCAGTAATTACTCCAACACCTACAGTCAGCATCAGAACGAAACAACAACAACAAAAAGTAAAAGCTAATCTTTGCTGGGTTATAGATGTATTCATAAAGTAACATAAATCATAAAATCAGAACTGGTTCCTTGAGTTGGCTTCTCATAGAGTTCCTACTTTTGGTTTCATAATTAATGCTGCAAGTTTCACTTCATAAGAGACTTAAAAATGGATCTTAAGCTAGTTTGTATTCAACATGATAGGAACAGTATTTGCCAAAGTAAATTGGCAGGACTGATCTGCTTCTCTAGAGGACTTCTATCCTGCTAAAAGTATGGGTTAACAAATCACCCAGACAACCGTAAGGCTGGGTAAGCAGGACACCTTAGACTGGAAATGGGGGGTGGGAAAACGAACATGAACTTCCACCACAGGGGTAGCTTTTCAGCATACTGCCGTCACAGAGGATGCATTCTTCTAAGATGACAGTATTTTGAGCTGAGTATTTGCCTTGATGTCTCTCTTGATTTTAAACATCAATAATCAAGGATTCCCTCTTCCTCTATCTCTGCACACATTACACTAACACGTACCCCAGGGCTAACAGAACGGAAAGAATTTCAGTTGCTACAGTTAAATAATGACAATAGAATTGCTATAGCATATAATTTAAAGCGAACATTAAAGCATTTGATAAGAGTTGGCAACCTGTTCAGTATTGCCCTCTTGTACAAATCTTTTGTTGGAACAAGTCCAAAGCAGATGGAAGGAATGACTTGTGCTCTAAAATTTGATGCTTGTGGCACAAGTAGCCTAAAAACATTACAAAAAATACTCTATAGGCTTCATCTCTCAGTCAGAAAGCTTGGTATTTTAAACAACTGCATGAAGAACATATGAAGGGTGATAGTTGGAAAAAATACAATATTTTTGGAAATAAACCACCCAAATTAAGCAAAATAAACTAAGTTTCTTATGGCTCATGTTATCATCACTGCTCCTACTAAAGGATTAGTGGCAAGGTGAATGCTCCCCAAAATTTCCATTCAGCCACAGTATTAAACTATTTAGAATGAAGAAGCTAAGCAAAGTAATTTCCTTGTGTGGTTAACTACAAAGGAAGCATGTAAGAATGAGTCTTACTGAAGCTATATAGTGAGGTAACATTTACTGGTAAATTAGGGGCGAAGTCTAAATCACTCTATTTTTGTGAATACTGCAGAGAGCATCTGAGCCTTAACCACTTCAATTCAACTCTTTTCAGCACAACCCTGGCTTTCTCCTCTCATTACAACATGCTGTAAGTCCAAGAAGTAAAATATATTTTGTCACCTCAGGTAAGCATTACACAGTTAGTAAAGATACTTAGTGTGCTGAAAAGCTGCCGTGCTTGAGCCAGGCTGGTTGTCCAGCAAGAATTTTGGCTCCACTCGACTGCTTCCTGCTTCCAAGGTGTACAGCTGCACGAATAAGCATCCTGTAAGCTTAGTGCATGTGGACTTCTGGAGTTTGTAATCCCCAAAGGCTTCACCGAAAAAGAATGCAACCTCCGCCCCCAGAATCCAAACCAGCAACCACAACAGGTAATGTTTCTCTTTATTACAGTATTACTCTTTTAGGAAGAAACATCACATTATTGAGAAGGTGCTGTTTCAGAGCTGACTGACAAGGGTCAAGGAAGGGTTGTTGTCAGCTTGCCGATAGTCAGGTTGTGGGAATAGTTGCAGTCAGAATGGACTGAAGTAGTACTATATGTAAATTGGTGGAATAGGGCAAGGAACATTTATGTATATTGTTTGATATAGTGCAAGTTTACAACATTCCTATCAAAACTGCAGTTTGATTTAACAGGTAAAAAAAGATCAGGAAAAAGGCAAATATTAAGAAAGCTGATGCAGAGAGCATGGTTGCTACTGGATGTTACTCAGTATACTAATTTTTCTCCCTCAGTTCTCCTATCTTGCTTGCCCTTCCTCTCTTGCATATCTTTGCTTTCACATTTTCATCTAACTACTACTATTTTAATTTTGCTCTACAGTCTTCTTTAACTTACGGAAGAAGTGATAAAGATGTGGAATTAAAAGACAGACAAGGAAAATGGGAAGAAAAAGCAGATAAGCAATAGAAGTGTAATTACAGAATTGTAATGCAAAGGAGGAGAATGAAAATTTGAAATGAAAAACAAGCAAACAGATTCCACAGGGAATTATGAAATTGAAGGTCATTTTAGCCTACACTGAACATAGAGCAAGTACTGTGGTGGAAGGATCTCAGGAACAGACAAATATTCATGAGGATACATGTAGATAAGTTCACGTACATGAATTTCCACAAATATTTATGCATATTTTCCATGACAGGTACTAACTTTCTCTCAGTTATTCATTTTCTTATTTATGTTTTTCCATTTCTCTTGGCAAGGAAATTTCTCAGCTAGTAAAGGGTTACCACTGAATGGTAACCAAGATGATTGGAGTAGGGTTACACGAAGAAGCAAGCTGTATCTTCAAGGCTACTTATATCCCAAAGTCAGAAAAGAAGCTGTTTATGATCTTCCTCTCCTGACTTAATAGTTTTCATTATCAATAGATTGATTATTTCTGTTATGTTAGCATGGCATACACAAATTTCTATAAAGTGTTAAGTATACCCTTCATGTGTTAAAACTGCTTCTACACTAAAGATATGGAAGACTATATATTTTTACCAAATCATAATTAGTAAAAGTTTTGCTGTAGGAAATATCTCCTTAAAGGTTTGATTGATTTTCTATACATTGCAACTTCTGACTGACATTCTTGTATTTCATGTCAAAAGATCCTCGTAAAATGTTACATTACTCTTATTTATCTCGGAATAAATCAATACCAAAGCTCTTGATTATATTTTTGTATATTATGATTTTTGTAATCAAATTGTTCAACTTGCACTTAGTATCTGGAGAAAAATGTGGTCTCATAAGATGGCTAAAAAATTAAGGTAAGATTTTCTGCATAACTGCTGTCAAAAAATTTATGACCTTTACAGATCCACCCAACAGCCTGTCTGCACAGGACAGGAAGTAAAGACTTACTCTTTGAGTGATTCTTCTAAACGCCGGACTCGTAGAAATGCTTCATCTCTCTCTTCGTTGGCTAACCTAAGCCTTGCCATGACAGCCTTGTCACGTTCCCGTTGAGCAGAATAAACTTCTTCCACCAGAGCTGCAAAAGTAACCAGTATGTTTGACATACAGTAACAGTTGGTAACAGTTTGGCACAGAAATACACCATTATGTACACTCACATGGGCCATTGTCAGCATCTCCATAAATCAACATTTTTCCACCAACCTCAGATTACTCTGCTCTCTATTACTCTTCAGACATAACAATAAATAGCTATTGACTGCTGAAATGAAATCTTTAAAGAATTAAATTAAGCTATGGGTTTTCAAATTCACCCTTGAAACAGGGCAAGGAATTGATTTGCTTTGCATTCTCAACACTTGCTTCATGGCAAAGTAATTTTTAAATCTCCAGATCATAGAATATACCAGTAGGTTTCTTTTACAGTACATAGCGTTAAGAGTAATGACCCACTGAAAGTACATCTATCATCACACTGCTTCATATCACAATGACACACTGACATAAATACTAAAAATGTTAATATTTTCACAGCATGTCTATCTCTAGTATCACAGAAGTGGCACAGCTGGCACGTCTCCTACCCTGCCAAGCCTTTGCTTTATTGTGTAATATACTGTTATATTATCTGTTACTGCATACATGGACCTTGGAGCATTAGGTACCAATAAACTAAGATTTACTGTCTATCCTTGGGAGCAAACTAACACCTTCTAGTCATTCCTCATCCCGAGCTTATGCTTTCTTCCTGCCTCTCCCCTGTCAATATGTCTAACACCATCCCTGGCACAATGCCAGAATCCTTACCCCCACCCTGCCTTCACTAAAATCTTTATTCATACTTTCATCATTTCCCTCTGCAATACTGCAAATCTCCTCACAGCCCGCAGCCTGAATATCTAGGGACTTCTCGGATGCCAAAGAAAAAAGGCTGCTGTCAGTCCCAGAAAGAGGACTATATCCTCCCTGATTGTCACAGGCACCTCCAGCAAAAATTATAAGTGAGGTCTGCAGGTCCCTGAATTCTCAATGCTCCTCTTCTAGTGTGTTGAGCTTCTGTTTAGCTATAGGCTCCTGATACCATACTAGAGTCTTTACAATTTTGGCAATGTTTACTACTCTTCTCAAGACTCTTCTGTATTAAGTCACTGCTGATGGACCTCCTTACTCCTGTCAGAACTCTCAGCTCCACTATGAGCCACTGCTGAAATCATTATGTGAAGACTGCAGAGGAAGCCTTCCTCTTCATTTGGAGCTTCTATGCCTTCACTCTTACCTCAATCAAGATTAACTTCATTGCCTTTATAATTACTTTTCTGTAATGTTACTTTGCCTTTGTACATTATTGCACAAGACCTTCACAGTGGAAAATAAAACACTTTGTTGCTCTTTACTAAAAAGAAGTATAAGAAAACAGGAGTTTTTGGTAGCAGCTGTATCAGTGGCACAAAATTCTTACATGTTATCAGTACTGAGGAAAAAGAATAAAACAAGAATATAAGAAGCTCAAATAACAAGTGAAATGAAATGGGTGAGAAAACGAACTGAAAAAGAATGCTGGGAGACAAACTAGGAAGATGTTCAAGGCAACAGAGAAGTAAAGAAGTGTTTTTGCATCTCAAGCAAAAAGGGAAAAGGTTGTGGAGTAACAGCAGACTGGACAAAAGAAGATAAAGAAAGGCTAAATGCTAATTCTGGGAGCGCAGTCCTATCTCTCACAAAAATCCACAGAGGTTTAATAAGATGCACTTTCAGCCCCCACAGCCCTGTACACCCCAAAAGAAATCAGCATCAGCAGTCTGAATTTGGATGTGTACACAAAATTTATGAAACAATGATCTAATTCTCTCCCATTTGAGTATTTTCTTCTTCCACATGAACAGTATTATTTTTTAGAAGATTTATTTGCCATTCACAACAAGACTGTCCTTGATATGGAATGACAAAACTTAGGCATGAATAAAGCAGCTGCAAAACTGCATGTACACAGTTTGGTAGTCAGGAACAAATCTGTAGCACTTGCAGGAGTCCAATGCCTGAAAAGGTAGGTGGCTCAGCAAGTAGAAGAACAAACTGTATGGAGTAGACTATGCATTTCAGATTGTCAGACTTCCATTTAGCTTGCTGAGATCAGTGCTAGTAGGGAAACTAGTGATTCATCTCTGAGGCACATCACAGTGCAACCACTATGTCGTGGCTGGATCTGGAACGTACAATTAGTTTTATTGTCTATGATAATTATTACCTATCTGTACCTTAAGGTATTCACTTACTATAGTTTTTCCAGTAAATTATGTCATTTTATCTACCATTATGCCAGTGATACTGCAGAGAGAATCCCTTCCACAAAGCTGCAACTGAAAACATGCAATTTTCAGCATGAAAATAATTGCTGGAATGAATACAAAGCTGTCTAAAATAACTGCAGATTTGGCACTTATTCTGGCATTAATTAATTATATTTCTTTTGTTGTTCTTTTTTTTGGGAGGGCGGGGGGAGGGGGGAGGAAGGAGGTTATTTATTTATTTATTTGAGTGTACTCCTTCTATCATACCTTATTTATCTCTTATGTCAGCACGGAAAACTCTCATTTGCTGAATGCTAAAATGAATCTTGAGCACGTGAGTACACTTAGCAGGACTGTGTTTTGGCATACGTAATTCCCTCTCTGAGGAATAATAACTAGTTGTAATAAATGACTACACAGGCTTTTAAAAGCTGTATTATTGCTTATTCATCTTGAAACCAAAGAAATGTATATATAGCAATATGAAGCAGCAGTATATATAGCAGTATCTTATGTATAGTGGTATGAAAACATTCAGAGATTTTTCAAGTGACGTAAGCATCCTGCTTATCTCAAATCTCACCATCCCTGATAACAACCAAGAGGCGGGTTGCCTTGAACAGTGAACTCTTCTCCCACCCAAAGGTTCATCATTACAAAATACTGTCTTTAAGCTGTTGGCTACAAAATAGTGACTTAACTTTCACAAGTTGTTTTGTTGTTTTCTTTAAAAGGTACTTACGTAGTCATTTTGATACCATGTAATAATACTGACATTGACCACAGGAAATAACAACAACAACAAAAAAATTAGAAATAGTTAAGCCTTCATCAAACTCATTTCAGTGGGCTACAGAACCTCCTATTCTTTCAGTAGTCACAGCTTTTGTTGAACTTAGGTTAGACATTTTTGTTATTCAATGCCTGCACATTTCTTACTGTACTTAATATTTCTAAAATTGCTTTTGAAAAATATTGTATGGAATATTGTAATAGCTATATAATTTCAGGTCAGCAGAAGTATGCTGCTGTTCAACATTCAGACTGAACTAATGGATGAGTCACAAGTAGAAGTTGGGTTTGATTCCTGAAAGCTAATTAGCGGAGATGGACTTCCATACAGACTGCTATGCCTTCTACTGCAACTTAAATACTACTTAAAAAAAAAAAAAAGAGAAACCGTATCAAAACAGTAACCCTAGGTTAAAAAATTCTAAGACTAATTGGAAAATTGGGCAAAGAGCATGGGATAAAGAACACTTCTGAACATTTTCAAACAAGGATTCAGTATTACATTAGTCTTCGTGACTTTGAGGAAACTGACTGCAGAATGCTGCACTTTTCTCGTGAACACAACTCATCCAAATCATGAGCTTCACAAGATTCTTCAAATAAGCCACTGAAATGCATACATCTCTGGGTTTCAGTATAGCAATAAAACAAAACACTTGATGAAATATTTCAGAAAGCGTGTGACACGTAAAGTCACATAATTTAATGCGTATGAAAGAGACATAAAAATCCCCCATAATAAGAACAGCCAAAAATATCCAGATTACTAACCAAAATCTTCTTTCAAATGCCAGGCAAAAAGTAATTGAAAGTAACAAGTCAGGTTCCAAAGTCTCATTCAAGGTATGGTATATCCAAGTAAACCACTAGCCCCATACTGGCATACTGACTTGACGTCTGGTCCAGCTACTTAGTCACCCACTGCTCTGGTCGGCACCACGAGGTTTTTCTTGGATAGCTTCCAACGGCACACCAACCAACCCTATCCTGTTTATCTTGAGGCCTGACCAACAAGAAACGTAAATTCCTATAGTACTTATGTTTCAAGCATGAAAATGACATAGAAAATGAAGTATGAATGGGGCAAATATTAAGGTGAAATGAATTGTGTCATTTTCAAATTCAAATACATATGATAATCAAGAGTTAAAATGTTCAATTCCTATAGTGATAAATTAAGAAAAAAGATTATTTTCCAATGCTTGTAAAATATTCAAGTATGACTACTATTTAGTTGAATAAACTTTATTTGCTTTGGAATAATTTAATAACATCTTTCTCCTTGTAACTAAAATCCATGCGTACTCTAAAAGAGCTCTTTATTTTAAAAGAATCATTATGCTAAACTCATCAATTCTAAAACATTTTTAGTTTTTAGTAAAGAAAACAATTGTAAACAGAGAGCTTTTGTAAGGTAGATAGCTATTACAAAGTTCACTTAGAAAATCAATATAGCATTTTAGCTGGAATTTGCTCATTAAACACCCACAGCTCTAATGCAAATTATGATGGAATGAATAAAGCAAATACATATGCTTCTTTCTTTTTATTAAATGTAAAATCTACTGTTAATTGCATCTGGTATGTCATATAAACTTTTCTCCTTAACTATTAAATGGAAGCTTTTACAAAAGTCATTAGAGATTCTCTTTCTTTGACTTGTATAAATTTCAATATTTGTTCAGTAAAGGTTCACAGCAGTTAAATTACATTAACAAATATTATTAGCTACTATGTAAGCCAACTAAGTAAAATACTTATATTGCAGGTAAAACAAATCAATGGGTGTTTACAATAATATTTGGATATGTCCATTTTTAAACAAGCTTATCAAATATCATGTAATTCTTAGTCAAATGAGAGAGACTCAAAGTAGATATTTTCTTCCCAAATACTCAAATTTGTTTAGTAAGCTAATTGTTTTCTAATGTGGGCAAAAGTAAATATGAAGAAGATGAACCATACAGAGTATGAGTTTATTGAGTCAAAGCAGTGTACATATTTTCTTAGTTGAACCTGATTCTTTGGCAAACCTGTCTTCTACACTTTTAAAGCTACCTTTAAAACACAGCAGGAGTGAGAAGGCATGTTGGAAATCATTCTAGTTTAAACAGTGATTCACATTTTCCAAACAACAAATCTCTGGGAGAACAGAGGTAAGCTCAGTTCCCAGGAAAAAACTGTTCACTGATTTCCTAGAGGTCATCTATGTAAATAATAAAAATTAAAACAAGATAAGAAAGAATAGGAGAAGCAAGAAACAAGAACTTGTTAGGATTTAAAATATCTACATCAGTAGAAATCACTTAAGAGTACTCATATATATTTAAAAGCAAGAATACAGGCATGACATTACAAGAAAAAGATCAGAGCAATATCCACACCAACAACTCTTAAGATACATTAAATACTGTAATAATATACCAATTGGCTTTAAAGGTAAGTAAAGCTTATAGAAATGATGATATTTTGAATTTTGCCAAATATTCGACATTAACTGATGTTATATGATAATTATTTTTGTTTTGGATTACATGAAAACAAAGTAATCCCTGAAATACTACAATTAAAACCCTGCTAAGTGCTTTTCTAACACAAGCTTTAGTGATCGGTTGCTTTCAAGAAAATACATGGTGGACAAGTTTTTATGTTAATAATAATATATTGATACAGAATAGAAAAATTCTGCAATTTAAGATTTAACATTCGTGGTCAGTGATTGCTGAAAAATAAGTGACTTGGGATTTTCTTTACCACAGATTCTGGTACAACCAAGATAGTTGTCCTGGTTACTCCCACCATTACAGAAACAAGAAATACATAAGAGAGGACATACCTTTATAAAAAATGCGCAAAACATCTTAAATATTCCAGAATTTCTGGAAATAATCATAAGTAATTATGCCAAACTTTTTGCTGTATGATCCAAATTGTCTCAAACAGGCATATATCTCTAATATGAGAGTGAAGGTTGATTTCACAAGAAAAATGAAGCAAAAAACTACTTTGTTTTCTACCATTTGAGGATGTATATTATTTAGTAAAAAAAAAAAGTAGAAACAAAACAACTTACTTGGCCAAATAATACTTAGAATTCAAGATTTCTGTAATAAGCTTCTTGTTTACCCTTCTCTGTTTCCATAAAAGAACCGTCAGTTGAAATTTATCGTGCAGAAACTTTTAAATGAAATTTTTTAGGAATTTTTGTTGCTGTGCTTTCACTTTGTATTTCTGAAAAGCAGCTAGATGACGTGAGGAATTAGGGAAGTAAACTAGGGTGAAATGGAGTACAATAAATACTTGCATTTTCCTTTGTATCAGCCATCCCATTTTTATCCTACGTTACCTGGTATCTGTCTATCTAATCACAGAAGGACCTGGAAATACCCTTGCCATTGCTAGATGGGCCAATATTATTATATTTCATTTAACCATGCTTCATCGTCTTATAAAAATACAAATGCATGCATTTGTTATTCAGTCAATTTAGAAATTAAAATCCTCTGAGACTTCTTTTTCTACTAGGTTTAATGACTGTGCGCACAATCCTTAAATAAGAAGTCATTCTTATCATAGGCAAATAAACTGAAAAACAGATTTACTGCATTGCTATGAAAGCCTTTAAAATGTGTCACTAATTGGTCTGTGCATACATGTTGCAAAACACAGATAATCCCTAGAAACGTTCAAAGCCTAAGGCCCTGATGCTGTTCTCATTCAGGTTAATGGCAAACTACCACGAGCTCTGGGGCTGACTGTTGACTTAAAAACAGTGCTGAAATATTCTATTATGAAACAGACAACTTAAGTTGCTTGCTGTTGTTTTTGAAAACCACCATTCTTTTACCTTCAGTTATAACCTATAATTGACAAAATAAAAGCAAAATAATGATAAGATGATCACAGGAAAACTGACTAAGAGTTTTCACTGGTCTATACCAGGAATTATAGACTACAAGTTGTTTACACCTAAATGTGACTTTATAGATAAAGCAATCTGAACAAACACTGATAGAACACACTGACTTTATTGCTTTGTGTTTGTTGTACGTATTTAGTGCACAGCATTCATTTGCTCCTACATTTCCAATGGTATAAACACAGCGTTCCTAATAAAAGGCTAAAGTTGCTTAGTGGCAGTTCTGTATAGAGTTTTCTTTGTGTACTCAGATCCTAGTTCAATTAAAAAAAAAATAAAGTGGGTAAAGAATAGGAGGGAGTATTATACACAGGCCCCAAGGCAGTTCTTGTGAAAGGCAATCCTTAAGCCTCTGCTTCTAGTACACTAAACACAGCTGACTTCAAAACTCAATAATGCTATTAAACTTTTTTTTTTTCCAGTGAATAATTGCTGATGTCTGAATATTTACTTCAGGGAGAAAACAATAAATATTGCAATGAAGTTTGCAAGTTATGATTTGAAAGGTGAAGTAAGAGTTTCTATAATGTCCCAAGAAATAGAATATCATGAATAAACCCCAATTCTTTACGTTCATCCAGCATGATGCAGTGGGCAACAAAGAAGGGGCCAGACTAATCACGTAATTTGCAGAACATACTGGTTTGCTTTTTACAAAAAAACCAAAAACTTTACCCCATCAATAGCTTAATAGTTTATATTTTTAACGTATTTGCTTATTTTATATTGCCAGAGATATGCATGCTACTTTTTTTGATAGTTGATGATTCTGACAATTCAAAGCTAAGATTAAATTGTTTCAAATTGAGCTCTCAAAAATTAAGATATCATCACTCGCAACACTCCTACCTTGAATTTCTTTTTTTTTTCTGTTCTTTAAATAAATAGACCTTCCCATATAGAGCATTCAAATCATACAGCTAGTTTCAAAATTTCCTTATATATTTCCCTTATATATCAGTAAATACTTTGGAAAAAAAGTAACTCTGCATAAGGAGGCATGAATAGAACAACAACAACAACAGCTCAGAATCATATAAATACATATAGAAATGAATTATGCACTAAAAACAAGTTAGGAAAGTGCATGCATTACCTACTTAAACTGTAAAATGTCATTCATATTTAGGTTTATATACACAAGGGTTGGGGAACTATTGAGTTCTTTTGGCTAAAGCCCAATATTGGCCTTATTTCGCTTTAATTGGAAGAGGATCTTGAATTCATCTTCTCCATGAGCTATCAGGAACCTGGATTTCTGTTTGTACCAAAGGTTAATAAGAAATGTGTCTGCAAAAGTCAAACAGCATTAAATACCAAAAACTGATTATTATTCTGCAGGAGTTGTTCTTCCACTCATAATCTCTCCATGCTCCAGCCTTCCACGGCTAATCTTTAATGGATGACATGCAAGAAAGAAAAATAACATCTAAAGAGGGACTCTAAATTGAGCTTTGAAGAAATGGAAAAAATGCTTCTGTGCTGGAAGTTATTGCCACCCTAAGTTTATTACTAGCAAGAGATTACTTACTTCCTCTTATTTTATGGGATACTATATCAAACTTGAAGATAATAGTCATTTAGGTTTTGGTTTTCATTTTTACTATTAAAACTATTACTTTTGCACATTCATTCAGTAAATATTTTTCAAGTTAAATCAGGAAACACTAAATAACATCCATGAACATTCCCACAACAGGTTCAAGAATTCCAAAATACCACAAATTTTAATTTCTTGGCATTTTTGTATAAACTGATCTTTTCCTGCAGAGTTGACTCCGATTAAGAACAGTATTAGATCCTGGTAACATTACTATCAGATATTGCTAAAAATGTAAACAAATAAACAAAATAGCCCCTTGTTACAGAAAGATTTGATACAAAGTATTTCTGACCATAATTTCCTTACAGAATTATTCTTAATCCAAATACACTGGAGCATGATAGCAACATGAAAACAAACTAAGAGAGCTCTGCTGTCAACTATAGTTTACCTTCTTGAGGTGAGGTACAGTGTAAGTAGCTGTCAGAAGTTCAGGGCTTAGCTAGCTTCCCAAGACTATAGACACTATCACGTGCTTGACAACTGTCACACACAAGCAGGTCTTTCCTCTAAAAATTTCTATATATGCCCTGTATAATTCTTGTTAGGCAAAAATGAAGTCATCTATCGTATTTGTTCAAAGTGAGATCTATTCTCTCTGCTGGCTGTTTTGTAGACTTTGTAACACTTCCATCCTTAACTTTCAGTTGTCCTCAGAGTAAGTGTGCTCCTCCTCCCTTTGCCCTCCCACAGAGGGCACTCATTCCCTTTTCTGTTCAACAGACAAAAGTTCTGCAGTCCAATATTTCACTATTTCCTTTTCTGTTCTTCATGACCACTTGTTGTGTTTTTTCTTTACATTATTTTAGTCCCAGTTCCTTTATAAAGTGCTCTTCCCTTGATTTTTGTAGCGTTGCCGCCTCCTCTTTTTTTCTAATCTTCAAGATAAGTAGGGAAACTAATTGTACCTTCTGGCAATGTCTCATATGAGAGGAAATCTAACAGGCTAGTGAAAAAACAGTTGTAATCTGTGGTAAATATGTCCACCAGAAATAACACCTCTAGTGGTCAAGCGTCTGCAAACAGAACTGCGAATCCCCCCATGAACTGTAAACGCCAGTCTAGTAAAATCTTAAAATAAAAATCTTCTGAAAATAAGCCATTTATTCGTAAACATTCTCTTCCACCATGTCCCTCTTCTGCATTTATTATTTACTTTTTTATTCTCTCATAAGCCGTCTCACAAATTGGCACTTCTCTTTACATTTTTCTCTGAACAAAGTAAAAATCACAAAGTGACAAGCTTTAGGTTATTTGCTTCTGAAGACCATTGTAGTAAAATTTTAAGATGGCCTTTGTCTTCAGCTTTTCTGTTCTTGCCAAAAGGCACATTTAGGTAAAACCCATCAATTAGAGAGTTCCATTTAAAAATAGAATTTTAATACTCCTCAAAGTAGATAACATTTTATGGTGTACCTTTCTGACGTTTTTTGCAGTATAATTTTGTGGAGTCATTTTCTTATCATAAAGTCAGTACAAAGTAATAATAAAAATGCAAACACCCATATTTACAAGCTTCACTCTACCATGTGTTATACGCTGCAGTAATTAAACATTAACTAGTAACATGAAATCACAGCAGCATGTGCTCTCCTTTCCACAAAGGACTTAAAATAAGGGAAAAAAGTTTTTCCTGAAACACACTGAGTTTTTATAACGTTCTGCTTGTCCATTAGAATTCTCCCCAAGGCTTTTACAACAGACAAGTACAGACCTCCACAAAGACACATACAGACCTCCATAAATTCAGTTTGGTTCACATCATTCCATATTTCAAAATGCTTATTCAAACTTGGGAAGAGTCTTACAACAGTACAATGGGAAGCAAAAATGATAGATGTTAATAAGGCTACTACTGTTACATTTTTTCTTTTTCCAAACAGCTTAAGAACTAAGACTCTTAGCCTCTCTCACAGCATTTAAAGAATTTTATACTTCCTGAACCAGTGAAAGGATCAAAAAGACTATCTTTTTAAAAGACAATCCTAATTACTTATTGCAGCTCTCATCAAAATTTGGCATACTCTTTTTAATTGTAATAACTATGATAACTATTCTATCATTATACCTGCCATACTGTTTTATGGGGAACATCATGCTTAGGACATAATTAGAAAGTTTAAACAGTAATGTGGGAGAAAACAATTTACTAACAAATATTTCAAAATGTTTCCATAACAGGAAGACTAAATAGCATTTTGACAGTCATATATTCATTTCCAGGTTTTAACGAGGCTTTAACATCTATTTCAAATAGAGTATTTATGTGCTACAGGTGCACAGAGGTAAAACACTGTGCAAACATCCAAGAACAAACACAAAACTTGGAATTCAACCCAAACAATTTGCATTTGGCTGATGGATACAACTATGATATGCAGTGCAGCCTTCTTTTGTCTTCTGAAAATACAGAAAAGAAGATTATTTAGGGTGATAGAAAAGTAAAATTCTACCTGTATTTCACTTAAACTTGACTTCTAATATCCACTTTCTCCTTTCTCATCCTCTACCACAGAAAATCTAGCAATTTTCTACTTTCAGTATGCACAGACTAGTTTACTCTCAGGAGTTTCACGTTAAGTGTAAAGTCAGCCATCTGTTTTTTCAGTTTATTTTCATTGCTGTTTTCCTAGTTACTCTCTACTCCAGTACTGATATTTTGGGGACAGGCATTATTAGTATCAATATTATTTGAATATTTATCCTCCACAAGGACACAACTTTACACAGCTTACACTGTACTTATGAACAAATAATATCATTAATTTAGAAAAGTGATCACATTAATTTATTTGAAACACCTTGAGGAAAACCTCAGAGAATATTTCATCCACTGATACAAGATACACACTGTCACCTTTCAATAATTATAAAAATGCTCACCCTTCATTACTTTAGAAATTTCTGAAACTACAGAATGCAAACTGTTTCCAGTCTTGTGTGTATACCAAAGGATGATTAATAACAGATACAAGCATGTATCCACTCTTAACTGTAAACTTAAAAACCTTAAAGTCTCTTTCACTGGAGATATAACATAATCAGACAAAAATTCATTAACTGTCAGAAGAACACATATTTTCAAGAAAAGTGCAGGTCTCTAGCTGAGGTGAATGTGCAACTACTTTCATACACAGGGAGAGGGGTAGTATTGCTCTGAGTGAGCTAAAACAATAAGTGGTATTTGAACTGCTGGTTGAAAGGTAGAGGCACTGGTAATCATTATTTCCCCTTGTTTGTTCAGGACCTTCCAACAAAACAAACAACCTTTTTGTGATTGGATTGACATGGTGTTAACAATGCATTTAATGCCCAAATCAGTATGAATACAGGTAAAGCTCCTGCTAATACCAGTACCAGGATGTTAAAGCCACCTATTTTCTAAGCAACTCTAAACAGCCACACACGCACAAAAAAAAAAAAAAAAAAAAGAAAAAAAAAAGTCAAATCTTCCCTCCTTTAGCAAATAAAGCTAACACTCACTAGGCCACGTCATATAGCAACCTCGTGTACTGTATGAGCCATATAGCCATCTGTTAAACGCTTACCTACCGTACCTGCAATCTTTTCTGCAATCTTAGCTTCTGTAGCTCTCTCTTGCAGTTCTAAGTCCAGTTTTATTGTCTTCAACTCCTTGTCCTTTTCCAACACCTCATCTTGAAGCTGAATTGAAAGTGTAACAAAACATTAAATTGCAGTTTTCTTACCCCCAAAATAGAAATATTGGTAATACCGCAAATTCAACTTTATTCATTTATTTATTTAAAGGACAAATTTATTTAAGATCAACTGTTTTATCTGGCTCTTTGAGAAAAGCAGCAATGTGTATGCCATTGTTTTCATTTGAGAATCTCCTCTTACGATAACACTGTCTGTGGTCATTCTCGCTAAGGAAGTTCAGTTACTTGGAATATAATGTAGGTGGTGACTGCATGAGCAGTCTATTTCCCATCAAGAGTACTGACATAATTTACATGTGAAAAGCTGTAAATGTATCATTTTCCATGTGCATCACCTGATAGAAAACTGATATTCTTCTACATGCTGATGTCTTTGTTTTAATTGGGAATTCACTGGCTCTGCTTATGGAGAAATGTCTGAGCCTGCCACTGAACAGTCAGTGACATTCCACATAATAACAGGATGGTTGAGGTTGGCAGGCCCTTTGGGTCCAACTGCTCTATCCCCTGCTCAAGCAGGAAAACCCTGAGCAGGTTGCCTAACACCACATTCAGGCAGCTTTTGGAGATCTCCATGGAAGGTGCTTCACAGCCTCTGTGTAGCTTGCGCCTTGATACACTGGCCTTAGTTTTGGTAATTTTTTTGCATGTAAGATCTCAAAAACTTATAATGGCTTAGGTGGCTTGAGCCACCTAAGATTAGGAATGGAGGTTTAATGAAATAGATCGTGTACTGCAGAACGTAAGTTTCACATTTTGAATTATGTCAGTGTCATCGTTTGAACTACTCTATTATAATAGAGAAACTACAGGCCAGTCTTTATTATATCAAAAGTACAAGAGAGACAAGGGGTAGCAGAAGCAAAACATACTCAAATGACATATATTAATAAATATATAAATACACTGTCTGCTCTGATAACATGAATAGGATGCCAGTCATCACTACAAAGTGTTCTAATGTAAATAATTCCACATAATAAATATGTTTTAAGGGGGGACTCCAGTCCACAAGCTTTTTCAAGCCAAAGGAAACTTTTCCATTAGCGTCAGTAGGTTTTTTTAATCCATGATGCAGGAACTTATGTCACTGCTTAAAAAGGTCAAAGAGCAGGATGAAAGATTTTTTAATTCTGGAAAAGCAGTTGTTAACCAGGCACTAACAATCTAAAATGATTAGAACGTTATTGTTTGGAGTGCTTAAAAAAATAAATAACAAACTAAATTAAGAACAGTTTAAAATTTATGCTTTATGAGACAATTGTAAAATAATAAATTCTGTGATCTGAGACTCTTAATTGTACCTTTTTATTTTTGACCCTTAAAGCATCCAATTCTTTTAAGAGGAATGAAGTTTCTGTCTTTCCACCAAAACCTGTGGCATCTTCCCATGAGGATATAAATTCAGGGACTATTTTCCCCCTTCTTTCTAAGGCACTACTTATTGGAGAAAGAAAAAAAAAGTTAATGCATAGAACACTTCACCCTCCCAAAATGTATGCAAAAATAAATTAACAAAATTTGTTGACTGTTACAAACATGTTCAGAAGCAATAACAGAAATGTCTTTCTGTTACATCTTAAACCTGAAAGTCTAAAAGAAAGCTTGTAAGTATGGAAATAATAAGCAAATATACTACAGTACTAATTCATAAAACTGATGAATAGAAAGTGGCTATAAACAGAAAATGCTTATGAGAAGCAAATATTAATATGGAAAAACAAAACAGTGAAACATTTGGGGATTAAATTGATGCTCAGATTATAAGAAACCAAATTCTTCAGGATGAACAATTTCACATGAAGTGAAATGAGAAGACAAGATCTAGAAGTTAGTATTGCAGAAAACTGTAAGATTATAGGGCTATTCTAAATATTATATTTGATGGCAAGAATTACAGTTTTAAGATTACTTTATTTAGCCAGAGACAGCGAAAAATGAGAAGAGATTCAATTACATATTTTTGTTAGAAAGAATGATGGATTTAGCTGTTGAAGTCTTGTAACAATTATCTTTCAATCAATAGATAGACTCTCTGTTGTGCTGACAACAAACATGAAATCCCAAACTGACTATAACGTTAATTTTTCACTGTTTGTAATTAAAATGCAAACTTCAGAAACAGCAATACAAAGATGACTGGAAAAAATCTGTCTCGAGACTTTAATAAAACTCCTTGGTTATCCCTTGAAAGTTATAGATAACCCAGATCTCACTCCCAGGATGGGAGCAAATTAAATAGATTCATGGATTAGAAGGGGCTATCAACCATAAAAAGTAGCCACAGAAAATCTGTACCTTCTGAACTCCCATTTCTACTGTATACATTAATCTCTTTATATCACTTGCATGCATAATTCCTATCCTAGAAAGAAAAGCTATCTACAGAGTCATCCACTTAGATAATCACTTGTTTAAACTCAGCTACCTTCTCTTTATCCATTGGATTTCCTTTCTCTATAATTTTTTTAAGAAGAAATTTAAGATCTGTACTCTGCAGGTAAAGTATGATGCATCCAAAGCACTTTAAACAGACAGTAAGGAGATTCACATGAAAAAAAACAACCACCACAGAATTTGCTTAGTGTGTTACTCTGTAATTTAAATGAGGTAGAAGTGTGCTTAAACTGCTATATTCACTTTCAAGATTTTTCAAAATTATGTCAACTTTGCTAGGTATAGTTAATTTCACTTTCATTCAGTATTGTTTTGGATTGCAAGTGATAAATGCCTCTGGAGACTATTAGCTAGCCATTACAAACATCAAGCTTTTATGGTGCATTTTCCATGTTCAGGAAATGCATCTCATTAACAACTATGAACATACCTCTTCACCATATTTTAGTCCCCGCTTCAATTTTCTCATCCTTTGTCTAACAGAAAACTTGATAAGTCACACAGATGGCATACTAAGACAATCACCTATAGTGCAAATTAACACTGACTCAGTATCTCCTGGATCTATTTGTATGAAGGCATTTTCTCACCATATATTCTAATTGCAAATTGTTTGGGGAAGGACAGGTTTTGTGCAATTTATACAGAACCTATCACAGTGAGGTCTTGGCCTATAGTTGGGTCCCACATGCAGGTAAAATGGCTCAACAAGCTGACTGTTGTGGGAGGTTAATTTCAATGTATAAGACCAGTCTGACTGACAGTGGGGAGGGTAGGAACAACAGACTTTGGCTAACTCTGAGCTGGGGTTTACTTAAGCATTCAAATACATTTGGGTTTTAGAGCATGGTGCATTGTCTGAACAGCACATCTCAGGCTTTATGCAAATAAATAAAAGCAACAAGCCAGATGGAAAAGTACTACGGACTAGTTTTAGTTCAGTGGATCTCCACTTGATCATACTTGATCATCATGATAGGAAAAAAAAGTGTAGAATCTGCCACTAAATAGACGGAGAGCTAGAACAGGCTTTTATATTCAGAAGTATTTTACAGGGCCATGCAGAATTAATCTTCTTTTCAAAAGCAGTTCTGTAACTATTAGTTAAGAGTTAGGCTTCAGACTACTTATGTCACTCAAAACTGGTAAAATTCCATGATCAGTTGGTTGTGTCTCCCTATCATAGAATCACAGAATGGTTTGGGTTGGAAGGGACACCAAGGATCATCAAGTTCCCACCCCATGCCACATGCAGGGCCACAACCTCCAGATCTATTACTAGACCAGGCTGCCCAGGGCTCCATCCAACCTGGTCTTGAATACCTCCAGGGATGGAGGTATTCAACCTCTCTGGGCAGCCTATTGCACCACCTCACCACTCTCTCTGTAAAGAACTTCTCCCTGACATCCAATCTAAACCCTCCCTCCTTGAGCTTAAAATAAATTACATACATATTTTTAGTATATACATTATAGTGCATATATTACATCACATATAGGATGTGCGTGTATGTTTCTTAGGATTGCAATATAGGGCCATAGCTTAGTACAAAACTTAATGACAGAATAGAATCGTCAGATTTTGTATTACACTCTTCAACCATATTTGCTCTTCTCCAGATTCCTGTCACAGACCCTGCCTACAAAGTATTACAACTCCTCATCTTTAGTCTTCCGACTTCACCTAGATTTCACCCTGATTCATTCTTGTTTCCTAGCTTATGCCATCTAATTGTCTAATCAGTCATCATACTTAGGGTACATTTATGGTGTAAAGCCACACATACTACTAGATTTTAGATCACCCTTTCTAAATCTGTACAATATGCATTTTTTAAATTATCTGAAGAGATTATAATTAATTGAAGTACCTACAGTGTGCAGATAAGCCACTGCCATGAACATATTCTTTATAAGTGCTGGAGGAGACAGTGGTAATGCTGCATTCCATCAGGAAAGAAGGACAGATATGGTGGTCACAGTTACATGTATAAGCTATCAACCAGTACACAACGCCCAGACAAATCAGTTTTCCTAGTCTAAGTAAAAAAGTAGATTTACTGATTCTTAGCTTCCCTGACATTATAAAATATTATAGCTACATTGTCTGCATTATGAGTTTTAGAAAGAAAAAAAAAAAATCAACATATTTTGAGGTATTTCTGTACCTTGATTCTCCAGGACTGGAACTGAACTGAGCACACATATTTGGAAATCTTCCTTGACTGGTTACTAACAAATCTGAAAGTTTCAGCGCTTCACCTTCTGCTTGGATGAAAAAATCTGCTTTTTTGGAGGAGTTTGGATGAAACTGAAATTCTGCACAGAAGTCTTCTCTTTTCTGTCCCAGGTTGTTGTGGGTTTCTAATTGGAAACAGATATGAATTTATTTTCTTATTTGGAGAAAAAATACACCTTTTTATCACTTAAAAATGGTTTGCTACATTGTTGTTTGTAGCAAAAGTTTAGTTCTCCATGCACACCTTCTTCACTCATAAGGAATGAGCACTGTGCTGCTTCAGGCACTGATGTAGCAGTTACTACCTACTTACCAGTCTTTTCTCATGCAGTCCTGAAAAATTCACTGCCATTTCCCAATCCTATTTTCCCTTCAATGACTGATTAAAATGACCTTACAAACCACCTACCTATCAGTTTGGGAAAAAATCTCTATCCTAGTGAGGCATGATGAATTTCCACTCTAAACAAGTGAATTTTCAGATTTTGAACTACAATTTCACTTACATTGAGGTCTTTTTCAAAGGCATTTTAGTTACAAAAGGAGATTAACAAGATGTAATTAGCAACAAACAACTTAAGGTCCCACTGGTCACTTCCAGAATGTGTGAGCTAGAGACTCATACAACTAAAGAATCCAGAGAAAGCAAAGCACAAATTGTGTCAAAGGGAAAAATCATCTGATTATAACATTGAGTATGATAGGCAATTCTCCTAAGCCTGGCTACTAGATATTTTTAGGATGTATTTCTGATATCAAGGTACTTAAGTAAAAGAAGGATCTACATACCAAGAATATTCTTTCATAAAGCAAGAACAAGTTTTAATTATAGAACTATATTAAAAAATGATGAGAAAGACATTAGAAAAAACTGAAAACGGAAAAAAAAAAAAGTATTTTTCACAAGTAGGGAACACATAGTAAAGCTTTTGCTTATTTAATAAAGTTAGTATTTCCAGTCATTTTGGATAAATTGTACTTTAAATACTATTTGATCCAACTTATTACTTCCACCTCAAAAAAATAAGAACAGATACATAAAAAATAATAAGAAATTGACATCTACAAATTGCCTGAAAATATACATCAATCAGCACCAAGATGTCATGCTGCATATAAAACAGAAAAGCACAAATTCCAAGTGAAAAAATACTAAAGAATGTCTGTAAAATCAGCTGCAAGAGATTCTTCCTTCTGTGAAGAAGGAAAGGCACAGACAGTGGCACAGGTAACATCCTGAGAGTGAAAAGAGAATCTTCTTGTGGATTGGCTGGAGATGGTTTAACAATTCTCCACAAAAGCTGTGCATTACCATCATGTAGAGATGTTTTCATACGTGCAACTCATCCATATTCTCTCTTTATCTACAAGTTCTCTTGAATCCACTCTCACCATTCCTCTAAACTACAACCACTGACTTTCATACTAGAGAAACAACAAACAACAGTGCAGCAGAATCCTTGTTTCTGAGTAGTAATAAGCACAAGGGGATCATAACCTGATAAGACACTAATTAACAAATATAATCTAATACTGCTTCCAGTACTGTGATTGAAATGTATTCCTTGTATCAGATCCTTTTGCAGCTAATGCTAAAATTGACATAGCCACCTAGATTCTGAGCAAATGTACACTGTTCGCTGGCTCAGCTTCCTGTAGGCTTGCGAGCAGAGATTACTTTAAGGTCCTGCTACATTTAAAAACCACGTTCAAACTCTCATTCCCCCTTACTGTATATAGAATTAATTATTTCTAAAGAAATTCTAAAGAAATTTCTAAAGAAATCAACTGCTAAGAAATTATCCCAACATTGGAACGACAAAATTCTGAATCCTCTCCAATTAATACTACATGAAAAACAATTTAGTCTGAATTTTAATACTTGCAAAGCCTTTTACGGGAGGCATAAACTTGGTTGTGTTTCCCATTTGATTTCCAATGAAGAACTGCCAGTCAAACACGGCATCCTGTCCACTTCTTCCATTTCAGACACAGTGACCTGTGTACGTATATATTTATATACAAATATTGCAAATTATGCTGTCACACTCTGAAGGAGGGTGCAATGCTTCAGCTGCATTAACAACCTTTTCCTCTCTTTCTTCTTTGGACATCAACATTTTCACCAAGGCTGTCATCCCTGTTGCAGGCTGTGCTAGTCTCAGGTGGGTGGGATTCCCAAAGGCAGATCTTATCAGTAAAGACTGAGGTGAAGACATTGAGTAACATACTCCTTTCTCACCACAGCCTCTGCTGCATTTAAGCATGGGGCAACATTTCTACACTGCTCCTTTTACATTTTATATATCCGTAGAATAATTTTTTGCTTCTCTTCTCGTCTGTTTTAAGATTGAATTCCAGATGGGCTTTGGCTTTCCAAACCCCATCCTTGCACAGAGAATATTCTGCATTCCACATCTTTTATGCATTCATTTTATGCCTGAGTTCAGTCAGGAGCAAAAGGTATTTGGCTGCCTTTGCTGGATTTCCTGCTTGTCAGGATAGACCATTTTTTAGCTTGGAGTAGGCAAATCTTGAATACTTCATCACTCCAGGACTGAATCCTATACGAATATCTACTCTCCTGAAGCCCAAGGCTAAGGTTCTGCTTCTGCCCTTCACCCTCCTCTCAGGATCCAGAAACTCTACCATTTCATAACAACTGCAGCCAACGCTGTCTCCCACTCTGATATCTCCAGCCAGTACTTCCTTGTTTCTAAGTACTGGATCCAACAAAGCACCCTCCCTTGCTGTCTCAGCAATCACTTTCTTCGGCAGTTGTCAACAAAGGACTCTAGAAATCTTCTACACTGTGTCCTGCTGTGTTGACCTTCCAGCGGATTACCAGCATCATTGAAGTCCCCTATGAGGACCATGGCCTGCGAACATAAGGCTGCTGCTTCTTATCTGCAGGAGGAGGTAAATATCTGCAGATTAACCCCTGATTAAATCATGGGCCAAACTGAAGATTGGGATACTTCATGTGTCCTTTCATTAGTAAACGAAACCTTATGGAAACAAGAAAATAATTTAGCCTGGGACTACACCTGTTTTGACATCTATTACTGCTAATGTTGCTTCTTTAAGCAATTTATATTTGCTACACACCTTTCATCCAGATTCAATTCCTTCAAGTGCATGGGTAAGACTGAGCACCATACAGCAAACCTGTAAGTGGCATTCCTGGAAATATTAGATGAAATACAGTGGAACTATCTTTCCCCCTGTTAGCACTGTAAAAGAGAAACAAGACAGCAGCCTTCTCTACTCAGAATCAGAAGCACTCTGCTCAAAGGCATTAAAAGTTTTTTCACTTGTTTCAATAAAGCTTTAATTGTTTTGTTATTTTCTTTTGTCAATTTGCTGAATTTGTCAATAGAATGCTTTGAGGAAGGCATTTTGAACATTGTCAGATCAATAAGAACAGTGAAGTTTTTATTTCTAAAAACACTTCTACATTTAGTCTGTGACACTGTCCCCACCCCAAGTAATTTAGGCCTTGGTACTTGGTAGATTCTTGTCTTCCCCTTAAACCAAGCAGCAACGTTAATCAATGCACTTCAGTGCTTTTCTTCATGCCTCCTGCAAATTGTATTATGCACTAATTACCAATGCTGCAGAGACACACTGGGGAGTAAGTAGCATTTGCAATAATCAGGCTGCACAAAGAACATCAGTGAAAGCATACAACAGCCTTGAAATCTTTGGAAAAAAGGGTGTAGTTTTCATTAAGTGGTATCACCACCATTGATTCTGGTTCTTGAGTACACTAAACAACTTATTTTCCATATAGAATAGAACAAGTTCAGTAGCTCAGATTAATATTTCACTATAGGGAGAAGCAGAACAGCTGATCTTCTGTTTTATGTATTTATCTTGAATGAATAGCTCATTCACATTAAGGGAAAGAAAGGCAAATGTTAGGAAGAAGAAATATAAAGACACTAGAAATAAAGCTGGGAATTGATTATAGGGGAAGCAGGGAGAAGATAATGTCGCCACAGCTTGAAATAGTAAAGGTAGAACAGAATTCAACGTTGGTAAGCAAGAAGTGGTTAAAAAGTCAAAGTAAAAATATGAAACCTAAAGCAATTGGAAGGCAGCCACAATTTCTCAGAGCTTTTTCTCAGAAAGGGGGGACTGGAAGTAACAGAGGTGGAAGAGCATCAGAGAATCCTGTAATATGGAAACTGATAATACAAAAAGAAGCATTGAAGATGCAAGTGCACAGAAAACAGAGTTTTGCCTTCAAGGCCAAGGAGGCAGCAGCCTCTTTTATGCACAGCTGGTGAGATGCATTCACCATTCCACCATCCAGCAAAGCTGGAGCCTTTTCTGTCTGCGACTTTTAGCACCCCATTATCCAAACTGCTCTGATCACCTCTGAGATTTGCAGAGGGGTCTCTGAGGAACAAAAGGAAAAAACAGCAGCAACAACAACAAACCTAGAACAGCACACAGTACTGTAGAATCTACGCTTGGCTACAATCCACCCTGCAGAGGATGATGAGGACACCAGAAGTCCCAGACCAGCTTCAAATGTAACAATAGTTACCTACAGCTTTCAAGTACTTGTTTTAAGTCAGTCTGTAGCACAGATAAAGCATGTTCTTCTCTGCCTGCAAAAGACTGCATGAATGAACCCGTAAAAGAATGGGAGTAAGAGACAGAATAGAAGGAGAAGTAAAATAGAGAAGGAAGAGAACAACCATACACATTTCAGGGAAAAAAAGACACAGAACAAAACATGTTGCCGTACATGAAGAACTGACTACAACTTTAATGACTAAATCCCTCCAAAATCCATTTCTTAACAAACTAATAAGGACACATGTACTCCTTTTTCCCCACCTCTTTCCTGGGGCATGAGTCTGTGGGTCCACCCACCCTATTAGTCATGGAACCAGGTCAAATCCACCAGTAAACCATTGACAGTTTGATACTGTTTCCCATAGTATTCTCATGGAAAAGCTGGCAGCCCATAGCTTGGGCAGATATGCTCTCTGCTGGGTAAATAACTGGCTGGATGGCCGGGCCCAGAGTGTGGCAGTGGTCATACCCAGCTGGTGACCAACCATGAATGGCATTCCCCAGAGATTGGTACTGGGAGCTGTCCTATTCAATATTTTTACTGATGACCTGATGAGGGGATTGAGTGCACCTTCAGTAAGTTTTCAGATGACACCAAGTTGGGAGAAAGTGTCGATCTGCCAGGGTAGGAAGTCCCTACAGAGGGATCTGGACAGGCTGGATAGCTGGGCTGAGGTCAGTGGGATGAAGTTCAAGTCCAAATGCCAAGCTATGCACTTAGGCCACAGCAA
This sequence comes from Meleagris gallopavo, assembly GCF_905368555.1. Classification (NCBI taxonomy): domain Eukaryota; kingdom Metazoa; phylum Chordata; class Aves; order Galliformes; family Phasianidae; genus Meleagris; species Meleagris gallopavo. The sequence continues at coordinate 36,648,391 of NC_139408.1, read as the reverse complement.
ACCCAGACAACACTAAAGGATTAGGGCAGAGTGGATGGAAGACCATGTAGAGAAACAGACCTGGGGTATTGATTGATGCTCAGTTGAACATGAGCAAGCAATGTGCCAGCAAGAAGGCCATTGTGGTATCCTATATCAGAAATAGTGTTGTCAACAGGGATCATCCTCTCCTCTTGGCACTGGTGAGGCCACACCTCGAGTACTGTGTACAGTTTTGGGACCCTCACTACAGGAAAAGGTGCTCAGAAAAGTCAACAAAGCTGGTGAGGCAACTGGAGCACAAGCCTTATGAAGAGTGGCCAAGGAACCTGGAATTGTTTAGTCTCTAGAAGAGGAGACTCAGGAGAGACTGTATTGCTCTCTACAACTACCTGAAAAGCGATTGTGGTGAGGTGGGAATCGGCCTCTTCTCCCATGTAACTAGTGACAGGACGAGAGGGAATGGCCTTAGGTTGCACCAGGAAAGATTCAGGTTGTACATTAGGAAATAATTATTCAAGAGAGTGGGTAGGCACTAGAACAGGTGGCCCAGGGAGGTAGTGGAGTCACTGTCCCTGGAAGTGTTCGAGAAACATTTAGATGTTGTACTGAGGACATGGTTTAGTGCAAAATATTGGTGACAGGTGAATGGTTGGACTGGATGATCTTAAAGGTCTTTTCTAACCTTGGTGATTCTATGAACATTCTATGATTCCAACTTTCCCAGCTATGGTAATCAAGTTAGTACTATGCCTGAATATTCATTCATGAGCTGAAAATGACAACTAAGTCTTTCTGACAAAGACAAATGTTCATTCACGTTAACCACTGCAACTTCTACCAAACACTTGTGAAAGGCTCAGATAACTTAACAATTCACCTCATACTGAATGAATAAGAGGCATAAATCCTGAAAATGAGTGAGAAACACAAAACTGAGGGATTTTATAGGTATAGATATGCAAGAAAAGAAATTGAGGTTGGTGGAAGAAATCTGATCCTATTGCTTGGCATAAGTGGAAAAAATAAGAGTTGGGTTAGGATTTGTGCACTTTCAGAGCGTCTGTCCTTTCCTTTTTCATTTCTATTGTTAACACAAACACAGCATGTATAATTAACATGCATATCTCAAACAGCGTTATATTATTTTTAACTTTCTCTCACAATTTTACTTTTTCCAAAATCTGTGAGCTTGTATTCCCAAGAAAAGATACAGTTCTTATTTTCAAGAAGGAGGTAATTCCTGTTTCTGGAAAACAATTACAAAAGCTCCGTACAAAAAGTTTAAGCTCAAGACACATTTTCTTGAAAACAAAACAAAACAAAAAGCCATAACTAAAACAAACAAGTGTAGCTTTACTCACCTTTGGGTTTACTACAGATATACTTAAGATATAGTTACTTAGTCCCCTTCAGTATCATGCAGTTCACTGAGAACCAGTAATTTCAATTACAAATAAATCACTGATGTTTCATGACACACTTCTTACCATTCAAAAAAAACTGGACAACATTTAAGACAGTTATTCAGTAGGACTCAAAGATCTCACGAAATCACTTGCGCAGCAAGAGAGAATGGCAGTCACAGGAAACCTGATAACATCAAGGCTGAGCTCTGAATAGTTTTGTAATATAAATCTAACTCCTTTTAATTTCTCAGTGCTCTGCGTAGCCAAAGTAAAGAATACACATAAAGAAAACACATAAAGAAGTGCCAAGGCATTGGCTCTTATGAAGAGGAAATAGCCACAAAGATGCATTGTATGTTCAGTGCCCCAACAATCATCAAGTGAAAAGGATGAGGCAACTCTTACTGAGATAGAGTATGTGATCTTACTGTAAGAAACAAGTGACAGAGGTTCATTTCAAATAAATCTTGAAAGCAACATTTTCTCAAGATATTTTAGAAAGGATACATAAGTACCGTGATAGTATGAGCAAGACTGAAGCACACAAAAGTCATGGTGGAAATAAAACTGCAGAAGTTTGTGTTGTATCATGGAGGCTATTACCTCACTGGTGGCCCTTGCTCCATTCTCCTCGGAGAAACTGAATTCTTTTCGTTCCATCAGAGAGGCCTAATGCAACTTGAATAACTGCAAAAAGCAACTCACTTCAAATGAATTCCAAGAAAAATATATCATTTTTACCTATTAATGATAACATTTACAGAACCAAAAGATTAAGAGGAATTTTAAATAATCTTCCATATTCCTTTATGATGACCTTAATTCACATGACAGACTACAGTATTTCTACATTAGAAGACTGATATGCTGTGTACATATATAGAAACTTCTTGTAAACTTCTTATAATTTCAGTAGAAGGCAGAAGAAATGAAACCATTTTTCTTTTTATATTGACTATAGTTTTAATACAGAAAACGTGAATAATTAACACTGTTAATCTTTTTAGAATTCAGATTAATAAAACAGTAAAACTCTAATGAATGATCACTGGTTATGGTTTGTACTTATTAAGTCCAAAATCCCAATCAAATATTTCAATGTATTAGAATTTTATTGAAAGAGTTCTCTGCAAATGAGGTAAAAATAACTTAAGCTGTATTTAGAATTAAAACTTGCTGTATATCCCGTAACATAAATACATACCAAAAAAAAAGAGGCTTGAAAATACCTTACTGTTAGCTAAAATACAGACAAAAGTCAGAAGTTTAATGATTCATTTTTAATTCCCTAAAGGAATCTAAGAGAACACTGAATTAATTCTGTGTTAGCAACTTAAGCAGAGGGTGACACCTGTGTTACTTTGAGTGCTTCTTTATTCACCTGTACTTGCATGGAACACTGGCAACATCCTTCATAAAAAAAAACAAATTGAGGAGGAGATTAAGAACAACTGGAGTTATTCTGGCAAAGGCTAGTTTTACAATTCTCTGAAGACTGATTATTTTTGTAATGATGTTTCCCTTGTCCGTCTCTCAAGTCTTTTGCTCTCCTATTTTGCATCTAAGCAGCAATTGAAGAAAGTACCATTAGAAAAGGTAGAAAAATGCTTCCAAGTCTTTAAAATAAGTGACCAACCATTATTTCGGTAGTCACTGCTGTTAACTCGTGATGCACTTATTAATGTGCAAATATCACACATTTCCTTCAGCATTCCACTCTCCGTTTGCAATTCATTAACACACTTATTTTAAAACAGTAGTCTCTGAGAAGACACCAGATTTTCACTGGATTGGTCTCATACTTGAAAAAAGCATTTTTATACTCTGAATGCATCAAAACAGCAGAATCTTTAAACAGATACTAAGTGGATTCACAGCAACACAATGTTAGTTCTAATGGATGGATGATTGTGTTTGGTCTTTTGAAACTTTGAAGTATAGGTAAGTCTTGATCACACAAATTAATAAATCCTAAAGCTGGAGTTAACAATAACCATTACACCCAAATTCTGCAGCTTAGCCCAGCCAATTTTTCAAAAGGTCAGGTTGTGAACTGGAGAAGATCAGGGAGGTCCACCGCATAGCTTTGTTGCCAGGCATCTCTCGTCTGGATTGTTGCAGGCATTTATTAGTATTCGTCAGCAGACTCAACAAAGCAAACAAGAAATTCAAGCACGAATAATAAAATGAAATGCTGCTATATAACCCTTTGTCATTCAGCAAATACGGGACTTTTTAGCTACATTGTTCCTAAACCTGGGTTACTACTTTAATTTTTCTCCACAGTGCTGACTGAATGAGTATGCATGTGTGTTAAATGCAGAGCTCCCTTAACAACTGCAGGACTGCCATTTAATCTGTTGGTAGATGGACCATTTCCTGTGGGAACTCTAGCTATGATTTCCAGATCCACCAAATAAATCTCAGATTAAGATTCCAAATGAAACCTGCCTTTGGCAGATAAAAAATGTCAAGATGGATATAAACAGTAAAATTATAAATTATCTAGGTGTTGCACGATGACTTGATGTGCGCTTTTTGTTTACACTTTCCCCGATATCACAACTATACAAGGCATTCATCAAATGTCACACTTTCATAATATTGGAGGCATCATTAAAACTGTTTGGCTAAGGACCTTGAAGTGTTTAAGCAGTAGCTCAAAAGTATATTTGTGCAAAGTAGAAGAATAAATTTACATATCAGCAGCAGCTCATAAGGGATGGGTAAATATTCTGTTTATCTCTCATTGTAATTCAGGTTAGTTTAAATACAGGGTTTCAGGATATCATTACAGCCTATATGGAGTTATTACATAATTTCCAAACATAGTGTGTGCTAGAGTTTTACTAAGCATGCTGTGTTTATATTTTCTAAAACAGCTGAAAACAAAGTAAACTCTTCTATCCCATTTTTCTTTTGCTATTGTGATCCCAGACAATTGCTTCTCACATATAGCCTCTTTCATTATCTAAATCTTAATGATCCAGAACTCCTTTTTATCTAGGCAGGGTCTTGTTTCCTGATGGCCATTAATTATAGTGGAAATTCTCTTATCCAAACGTAGTCAACCTCCCCTACCACACACAAACAACTAAGGCTTTGCTGAATTTCGTGTTCCAAGTTACGTCCCAGAAAACTACAGCCTTACAATTATTAAAAAAAATAAATACTGCAACTTTAAATGTCCAACGTAAAAGAAAGGTCACAGTGTGAACTGACAGGAAGACACCTCACCCACACACCCTGATACCTGCATACCTCTACTAAAAACACACGTGAACTCTCAGAAGTGAATCTCCAATGCACTCTAGAGATCCAGGGTATGCTTATTTATTAAATAAAATTCTTTGTTACACCTTCCTGCTGAACTTAAACATCATTCTAGTTAATAAAGTACTAGCAGCAAAAGTGTCTAAAGAAGAAAATAACCAAATTTCTGCATTTTTGCCAAGTCTTCTAAAGGTCCTGCTGATGTACCACATACCAATCACTGTGGAATAACTGCTGCTCCTTCCTGAAGCACATTTCAAGACATTCTGAAGTTAGCTGCACTCAAATATTAAACACTAAGGAGATTCAAAGTGCAATACTTCAAGGTCTCTCCCCATCTGTAGTGCTTGCAGGACTTGGTGCAGATCAGGCACTACATATTTTCAGTTTTTTAACAAAATCATATCACAACACTTAAATGAGTCAGGCAGATAATGAAGACTTATTTGTGCTTCTTATGACAAGTCTTTCTCCACTCAGCCTGTACAAATGTGCTATATTTAACCAGTCAAAATGTATAAGAGAAGAAAGGGGTAAGAAAAGGAAACATGAGAATTTATATAGATGAAAGAGGGATTACATTTATAGGAAAGATTAGACAGCAGCAGATCTTCACATCCAATACTCTGCAGAGAAACCTGCCACCATTCTTACCACTTTAAAATGGGCAGCTAGCATGCAGCAATTTTGAGGCTGAAAGTAATGCACCTATGCAAGACACAAACTGAGTCACACGTTGAAGAGAATACTGCCTCTGTGTGTATCATGTGGATTCCTCTGCATAAATACATATGCAGCATTCAGATCTTCCTCCTTTTCAAGGTAAGCAGCATTCCTTGTTGCTAAAAATAGGGAAGGAAAGGAAGAACAAACTCACAATATCTCATCTTGAGGCATGTGAAAGAAGAAACAGACTTCAATATGACAATTGTTGTTTATTCTGCTTCTACTGCAGCCTTGGAAGAAAAACTTCAGATTTACTCTAATTAACCTGAAGCTGTAGCTGAGGTATTCTGGAGAAAGAGGAAGCAACTCCTCTACCACCAATTGCTTTCTGACCTAGTTATATCATCAGACAAAAAATGAGTAAAATCTTTCAACATCTCAGCACTTTTAAAGCTTCCTTTACCCCTTCATCTTGGTGGGTTGGTGTTAAAGTCACACAACAGTAATTCCAGACAAATTCTTGTAATTATTATAAAGCCATACCACTCTCCTCCCCTTCCTCCCCCCCCCCCCCCCAAAAAAAAAAAACAAAACTGCACAGCTTGAAAAATTTTCTTAATGACAATGTACAAATACATGGTGAGGGGCAGAAATTTCATTTCTAGAAAAAAAATGATAGACTACTCAGCCTATACATATGACTGTCACCGCCTCAATTACCATGAACACACAAGTAATGGCTGATGATGAAGAGCATTTATACATAGCAGTAAATAAACGCACAAAATATTCTAGTGAGTTTTTATTCCGTGAAATATTATTCATTACGCAGCAGAATGTAGAAGTATTTTTTTAAACAATACAGACACATACACATCATGACCATGACAATACAAGGAAAGCTATGACCAGATTCTTAACAGAAAACAGCACACACTCATGCAAACAAATGAATGCACAAACACACAACGCAAAGGAAACTACTGTCTACAAATAAGCTTGTGGCATGCACTTGTGTCTGAGCAGTTCTATATACAGATAATTTGTTCATTAGGTTTGCATAGCTGTTCTCCTCTCTTTCTCCTGGATGAAGCAAAACTAGAAAGCAACAGCTCACCACCTGATACAACATTTTTCAGACTTCTGTGCACCATCTGATTCTGCAATCCCATTCCAATCTACATTTCCACATGTCTTTCATACTGGAATCTCCTCTGAACTGGAGTTTCCAGGCAGGCAATTTTAAAGTATTTTTATGAGTCATGCAAACATTCTTGTGCAGGAGAAGAAGCTACAGTGAAAGTGTCCATATTTACCATAACTTAGAGCTGACAACAAATTCTTAAGGGTGAAACTGGTTCACTGACACATATTTCTGTAGATGCTTTAAGTAGCGATTTAGAAATGTGCATTATTCCCCTGCTTGAAAAATATAACATCTATCTTTTAAAAGAAGTCAACCACTTTCCCATTAAAAACAAACATCTTATGAATTTTAACTAATAATACACAATGCATTTTAATCTAGAGTCAGCAAAATTGTAAAGTTGTTGTCAAAACAGACCAAACAGTATTCTGTATTCTAAGGCTTCACCCTAATTTCTGCTTTGTCCTTAAAAAACATGTTCACTCAGAAATATGACCCAAGTAAAACACTACAGCAGTGAAAAACAAGTATACCTTCACTCCTTCAAATCCAGTACAGGTGTGAATGTAGTCATGAGTCAAATGAAACAAAATTTCCAGTATTTCAACACTTACTGCTTCACTATCATTATAACTCTTTTGTAAAATTCGCATATCAGGTCATGAATATTTATCTAAGGACAGAAAGAATCCTTTTATGTTTTCACGTTATTAATGTTTCTGCATGTTTTTTCATGCATGTAAACTCTGAAGAAGTAACAATGCAATCCAGGTGCAGAGTGCATCTACAGCCCTATAATATTAAGTGATGCAGCTACTACAATAAAAGCTAATATAAGTTTATTTTTATAATAGACTATGGTCCTAGGCTTTATAGTTTCTATTCTGAATATTTTTCCTTTGGAAATTACAGAATCTTTACTGGCCTGCTGCTAACTCCCTAATACATTCCCTCAAGTATTATTAGAAATGAGAATAGTCACTATCCTTTTAAAAACTGAGTCCTTTGGTAATAAACAGTACATTTAATCAGATAAAAACTCAAAATAATAAACCTTGGACTTATTGACCTAAACAATTCAGAATGCTAAAAACAAATTATCAACTTTCAAACACTTCAGATATATTAAACATCGACTTTATTTTTCAAATATTTTCTAACACCTGTTAACAGGCTACATATTAACCCACATAGCCACCACAAACCTACCACATCTTATTACCTAGCATTTAAAAAAGATAACTCCCATTGTTTAACTGCATTTTCATCAAGCCAGCTAAATTTAATCTCAATTTATTCAGTATGTTATTGAAAATGAATATTGTTAGTTTTTTTCCAAAAAGAGCTTTTGAACTTGCAAGTTACAAGGTAGGAACAGCCAGATGCAATACAGTACCCGCTGCAAAAATGAAAGATGTCACAGATAAAGAAAGTAGACTACAGAACGGTACACAATTCAACTTTAGACGTTTAAACAGAAAACTTAAAGCTGCTCGTTTTTTTAAACTTCCCTAAGACTACAAAGACATTATGTATGTATGATTGATACAAAAAGAGAGAGATAAGAGGGTATTCATTTTTCTTTCCAGTTTTTCTATGACCATATGAAAAATACTATTAGATTCACAAATATGTAAGTGGTAGCTTTTTTAACAGCACAAAATATTAATTTAAGGCATCAGAAAAATAATGCATGTGAAACTCAGCAAATATTCAGTTTTTAAAGTACCTAAAAGCTGCAGAACAGCATTTCTTGCAAAGGGATAGAAAATATTTCCCAGACAATCAGTTTATAGTATTCATTTGCAGCCTACTTTGGAAAAGTTAACCTTTTGAACCATTCTTAGGGTATGCTGACCCCTAAAGGTCTAAAAATACTAAATCTGACTAAGCCATAACACACTGAAAGCATAAATTCTCAGAATACAGTTCTCCATTAAGTTAGTAGACCATGACTATTTCTGTTTTCAGTGTACTTGATTCTAAAATATTTTTAAGTTATCTCAGTAATAGCCCAAAATACCATGATTAAATTGGGTCTACAAGTAGTTTGTCATACACAACTTAGATAGGAATTCCTATAAATACTAAGAAATGCATAACCTCCAAGAAGAAGTGTTTCTACTCTCTTCCAAACATCAGACTCTCCTCATGGCTTCTGAAAGAAAGCATACAATAAAATTCCAAAAAAGAAATACACAAACTACTATCTGTCTCCCATACAGGAGGCATCTTTGATGTCAACATACCTGTTCCATATTTTTTCAATCTACATAAAGCCATTTCCTGGAAAAAATCCACCCTTCTATGACGTACTGAATGTGTGCTTCCTGTGTGTTTGCTTTCTTCAGTCTTTGTATTGTTATCTAGATAAGGTCACTTTCTGACACTTCTGCAAAGTCAGTCATGTAGCATACTCTCAAACTCAGCTTTTTTAAAACTTTCTCTCACAAAGCATAGAAAAAATATCTGAGAGCAACACCGTTGTCATCCAAATACAAAAATATCCTTCTGTCCTGATGAAGTTTAAAACTCTATGAACCACGGAAGTGGTGAAGATTCTTCCTTCCAAGCAAACCAAAGCCCTCTCAATCTCATTACTGCCTATATGTGGTTGAGGTAGTAGTAAGAAACTACTAAATATTAGTGGATGTCTTAACTGTACTCTAGCCAGGTGTGAACAGACAAGAAAGTTTAAGATCGCCTTCATGCTTGTTGTTTACTTCCCCACATTTTTAGTAAGTACAATATACAGGCTAAGAATTAAAATTATACTTCTCAGAATTTTAATAAAGTAGTTTCAATAACTCATAAAATAAAGTTAAGCCGATAAACAACATTTGTTACTTTGCATGTACATATACAGAAGTCTGGGAAGAATCATATTTGGAGTTGCTCTCCTGTTAACCCAAATACTTTTAAGAGGCGGTGTATTTTTTTCTTTCCTTTTTTTCTTTACTTCCAAAGTCAGCTATGTATCGGCAAGAACAAATACATTCCAGTCACTGCCTAGCACTGGTAAAACACCTGAGGTTCCTTATTAATATCTTAGAAGTCCTTACCTTTTGACAAGTTCTCCATTTGTTCTTCTCAAGTTGTTTGATCTGGCACTAGCTCCAGTTTTTCCTCCAACATTTCAGAGCTAAAATAAAGCAAACTCTAGATAAATAAACTTGAAACAATACGTTATAACACACCTATGCTTTGCTTTCATTTGACATAAAATTTACAAGACAAATGATTTTAGGATATTTATAATAGCACAATAAAGTCCACGTACTCTCAAAGTGAGAATTTATTTTTCTCAGTACAATATATTTTTTTTCGCTTATCTATTTTTTCTATTAATTTGCTTCAGTTTTCTACTGTATCAATGCCTTCATGGCAGAATTTATGTTTCTCTTCTTGTTCTAGAGTCTGGTCTTGGAAGGACATGCTACTGAGCAACAGCACAAACCGCACTTGAGGCAATGAGATTTTGGCACTTAGTACAGATGGCAGAATGTGCTTCAATTCTTTCACCTGTTTGAATTTCCTGGATAAAACAGAGGTGAAGTAGTCCTTGACCACTGCACCTCTGAATTTGCAGACTTTCAACAACAGCTAAATAATTTAACCCATCCTACTATGGGTTACATATTGCTTCAGACTATACAGTTAATAATATCATTGCAAAAGACAATCCTAATCACTCAAAAATAAGCTCGTCAATATAAAGTTAGACCTACTACTTAACATTTTTAATGTTAAAATATATGTTCTCTTATAGGATAAAAATCAAATTATATTACATATTTCATGAAAGTATAAATAAATTAGTAAATTAATAATCTTATTAATATAGTAACAATTTTATTATTTGCTCAAGCATCTCCTTTAGAATGTATTATACAAAGAATAATTTTTCATCTTTTACTGCATCATTATGCTTATTTTGTATGTCTTCTCATGAATTTTTTTCTTAAATTTATTACAAGATAGAACACATTACTTGACGAAGCAGTGACTTGATCATGAAAATACTCAGAGTTGTTATTGTGGCGATAAATGTAATAATTAAAACAACAACAACAGAATTAAGAAAACATCTGAAAATTCAGGCGAGTTTTACCAGGACATACATTTTTACAAATACAGCAGGAGAAGAAATTGATTTTTTTTTAGATTATACACAAAAGATAAATAGATGTTTTCATTTTATCTTTCAGATAATTTAAAAAAGTATAATACTTCTGCAAACACTTATGATTCAAGACTAACACTTATTCCAGAAACACATATCTAGCTCATATTGTGTCTATTTATAATTAATAACAAATAAGAAAGTGTTGATTTGATGTGCTTAAGTCCTAACAAAAAATGACGACTTCACTCTAAATTGCATAACTCTAAGCTCCTTACAGAAGTTCCTCAAATGAAGCTGTACACTTCTTTTTCAATTCTGTATAACTGTGTTGATTTGGAGTTGTCAATCTTTTCCTAAGTTCCTCATTTACTTTTGGATTAGCTTAAAATTTAGAAGGTTATTAATATCAAGCAGTAGGTTTCTGTCAATGAAGCCATTTCCTGACATATTGCACAAAAAGGCTCATAATAATTGCAGTATTTTAATAAGATAGTCATATAGCAAGACATGAAGAAAATACGGTATTTAATAACCTCTGGAGTATTTTAAAACATGTCTTAGGGCCTTAATGTGCCTAGTAATATACTATTTAAAACCATAATTTTATCCCTCCACAATATACAGTCATTCTTCCTCGCCATTTACCCAGCTAATGAATGCCAGCAATTAGTAAAATGTAATCCCATTGCACAATCATTTTAATGCTTTTAGCACTCAGAAAAGTAAACACCAAATTAATACTGCTCAAGCCATATCAGATCCTAGTTGGAAGCAAGCAATTATAGTTCAGCTCCTCAGGTGTAATTAAATGATTGGAATGATTTAGTTCCATAAATGCAAGTTAATTCATAAGCAAGCAACAAATATACTGGGAGTAATTACAAGAAACATTGACAGTCTGAGCAGGGCATGTTCTTTCAAGGACCTGATGTAGGAAAATGCTGCCCTCTCCTGGAAATTATGGAGCATATAAAATGCATATTGGAGAAAGAAGTCAGGAGACTTTAAGATATTCAGTCTTCAATAGCAGAAATATGTTCTGCTAACTAATAGGAATGAATTGTTTTTAAGTCAGAGAAAATAAAAATGTTTTTGATACCATACTAATGTAACCTTTTGATTAAAGAGAAACAAAGACCTTTTGCCACTCTCTATGGTTCTCAGTATAATTTCCCTATTAGAAAGAAATTGATGGTAAATGTAAGAACAAATCTTCCATATGCAAAGTAAAGTGGTTGTTCTGAACACATATACAGACACTCCAACGCGTATCTAACTTATACACAACACTCTGTATCATTCAAGATAAAGCTTTACAGAGCATATTTCAAAGGTCAGGTATCTTTAGAACCCAAACTTAGAAAACATTATTGAATCCTAGAATTGTTTGAGTTGGAAGAGATGCTTAAAGGCCATCCAATCCAAATCCCTGCAATGAACAGGGACACAAACAGCTCAATGAAGATACCCAGAGCCTCTTCCAGCCTGAGCGTGAATGTCTCCAGGGATGGGGCTTCCACCTCTGGGCAACCTGTTTCAGTGCCTCACAACCCCTATCACAAAAAAACCTTTTACCTTATGTCCATTCTAAATCTCCCCTCAGATAGTTTGAAACCATTTCCCCCTGCCCTGTCTCAACAGACCCCACTAAAGAGTCTGTCCCCTTCTATCCCATAGTGAGTGCCCTGTTAGATGCTGAAAGGCTGCTCCCAGGTCTCCCTCAGTGGAGCCTTTTATTTTTCAGTGTTAAACTTCAAGTCAACAACAGTCAGCAGCTGGCTACAACTGTGAAGGTTTTCTCAGCAAAAATTATCATCATTAAATAAAATAAATAAAATACACTTATTTTCAGGCTTTTCTTCACTTTCATTTGAATACAATATTAATGATCTATCTACTAATAAAAAGAAATTAAAGGTGGAGGTTAAAATAAACTATATTGTGAACCCAAACAAAATGGAAAATACAAAATGAAACTGTAACCCCAAATCTAGAGTTAATTTTAAATACTAACTTCCTTCAGTTCAATCTGTGCTAGTTAAGACTACTCCTTCATCAAGCAAAGAAATCTAAGGTACTTATCTGTTGAATATAACAAGCACAGATCAAGTAAAACTCACTCTAAATAATTAAGTACAAAACTATTTACATATATGAATATAAATTAACCAATATCTTCCCACTAAATAGAAGAAATCCTAGATCTACCTATTTTGTCCCCTCCAGAAATTACAAATGCTTTTCTAGCACAGCACACAGCAGCACGTGAGAAAAATCATACGCTGTGGTCAGTATCCATTTTCCACAAACACAAACAACCAACAACAACAACAAAAAAGGTAAAAAAGCTTTCTTCAAAAAGGTATGATCAATGTTAAGGCCTGAAATTCTGTACCAGTAGCACTTCAGCATCAAAATATGTCTTTGTTTCACTGTGTATTTCAAAAGAAACCAAAGCTGAACACAAATATCATCACTGCTACTTTACCTACGGTGGAAATGAAATAAATCAGTTTAAGAAGCCATATTATTAAAAGTTTAAAATGTACAGCACATTTGCTTTGCCCTTTTGTGTCACAGTCCTATTTTTCTATTCAAATCTTGTACACTGTAAGTTAATTGCTTTTGGAAACTACTTATTATTCATGTAAAAATTAATGTGCCAATGTGTTTAAATCCTTTTAAATGACCATTCATGCATCTTTCTTCTTTAAGTGCCAATGAAATCTGTCAAAGATATCAATGCAAGATGGTCTTAGAGAAAGTTCTAATAAAGATTTTTTCTGCTAACATAAGATTTTCATTTTCGTCAACTTTACTTAAATTCCATTAATTTTTTAAGCTGCTTTTAATAAATTCACAAGTAAAAAATTTTAGGCTCCATAGTCCGTCATTTGTGTTCCAGCTGACTTTATGAATATTAATAGCAGTGTTATCCTGATTAAATAGGCTTCATATAAAATCCCTGTGAATCCTATAGCTCAGACATCTCATTTTTCCAACTCTTTATGAATTTGGATTCAGACATTAAAGCGGAAAAAAACTTAAAAACCAGATTCAGTAGTACATTCGTGTACCCTTAGGCAAAAAAAAAAAAACAACTCTCATGTTCTAATGAGTCAAATAATTAGAATTGATAGGTTCACATATTGAGATTTCAGGCTTTCAATAAACATGCAACACATTTTAAGTCTAATGAAAACATCAACACTTCTCAGAACAAAGGATTAAGCATCTAATATAAAATAATAATGTCTATCTTTATCTTAAACAACAGATGATATCACCTTAACTCTTCATATTGGAGTGCTAATTTGCAGAAATATTTTCCGAAGAGAAAGAAATCAGTACATGCCTAATTACATAAGCATGCATATGAAATAGATGAACATTCTCATTTAGTGTAGGTGCCCAGTGAAAAACAACATTAACTTGTAACAAAGATATACTTGAGCAAAACCAACCTTTTCTAAAGAATGTTGAATTGAAACTCAAAGGAAACGATAACATGATCCAACAAGGGTCAAGCAATCACACTTGCAAACTGCCAACTTCTTTTCATACTTATGTGTTTGAATTCACATCTATGAGAAACAAACAAGGAAAACTAAGCTAACTTCACTGTCTTTACTTTTTTTTTTTTAATATACTAGTGCTAGAATTACTAGTTCCTCATTCATTCAGGGATATTTTCTGAAAAGATGGTAATCAAAATATTTCAACTTTCATTATATTGCAATGTGAATGGATTTTACAAGAAAAAAAAGCTAAACAAAATGACTTATTTAGAGGGAGAGTATTCCAATACTCATCATCAAAAACACTTAGCAGAAATTAAAAACAAGAGGTATAGAAAAACAACAAATCTACAAAGTTTGAAGCATACATGTTTTACTTTTGCTGTTCTGAGTGGTCTTTATTACAGCTGTGGAGGTAATCCCGCTTTCAGAGGAAAGAGCTTCTGCAGCATACAGACAACACAAGTGAACACCACACAAAATCTCAAACTTTCGGTAACCTGACCTCTCTAGACACTGAGATCACTGCCAGGCTACTGCAACCCCAGAAAAATCCTCCATTCAGCTGCTCAGATCTGGAGCAACTACCCTTCCTAGAAACCAAACAGTTGCTGAGGCCCTTCTATTGGAAATCGTGACGGTTGTAAAGCCCACGTTCCTTCTACTTGCCTTAACAGGTGTTTTGATCACGGCCTTTGCTCCTGCAACAGGAAACAAGTGCTTGGTGGTGACAATGGAATTCACCTCCTAATGAAAAATCCTTGGGAGCATTTGTCACAAAGGATGGCTACTCTATCCACTGCTGGCAGAACAAGACACCAGATCCCACTGCCCTTCGGAATGGCACCATGCCAGTCATTGTCCTGCTTAGTGATGCAGCTGAGAGTTGCCACTGACAGCGTGGGGACGGAGCTATTAAGGAGAGGTGACACCACATACTTCATGGACAAGGAAATAAAGAATACCTTTTTGTATTATTATTGTAAGATTAATTAGATTACCAGGATCTCCTAAAATATCCTGAAACGTTTTGCCTCAGGCCAAGCTGAGCCAACAAACTTAATTTAAGAGGGTATACCACATAAGAAACAAAACTGCCTTCTAGAAGAACTTTGCAAAGGAACAGACTGTTTTCTTTAGCTTTAGGAGCTTGCCAAGTTTTGACATACTGATACACTCCTCCACAAAAATAAATAAATAAAAAAAAAATAAAATCACATTTTTTCACTACCATGCAAAACTTTATATATAATCAGAAATCTAATGCAATGCAACATTAATTAAAATTTCTTTGGGACAGTTAGAAAATTATTACTCAAAGAATAACTGAAATAGCCAGTTCAAATATTTTTCAAAGAATAAAAACAATTTTAGACACTCAGTAACCATGAAATACAACCTACTACAGAAATTTGACAACAATGTTGCCTTCTGAATTATATTTTATTACTCCTACTTGCTTTTAAATATAAATATTTCAAGCAAAATATTATAGTTTTTTTTAAGGAAATATAAGACAAATGCAGGTGTATTAAACCTCTAAGTGGATGAATGCAGCTTAAGCAGTACTTCAAACATAGAATTGCATTACTGCCACAAGGTCTTCAAGATTTTTACTTACAGAAGTAATTGCATTATTTGGAAGCTTGATAAAAACACTGTTCTAGAGGAAAGAATCATATAATAATCCCTAACTTTTCTCCCCTCATAATTCTTGGTCCAAAAAGAGATGAGACACTTGCATTAAATTCCAAGTAAGTTGTGTAAATCAGAAAACTATGAAGAACTGGGGCACAGATATTTTTTATTCTACTGCTCTAGCAACTCCTTCTCATTTTCTCTGAAGACTTTGTATCTGATGTTTTAATTAAGTCACATACTAAATCACAGAGCACTTGTTCTCAATGTTGTGCTTCTGATAAAGGCAAGAGTTGTTGCAATTTTCAGCTGTTTTAGAGAAGTTTTTACCTACTTAAACTTATTTGAATAAAGGACTTGTCTTTTTCTATATTTTTTCCTCCTTAATTTCTGCTCTTAGTTCGATTTTCTCTTTACACATAACAGAAAGTGTTTCATGTGCACATTAAATCACTAATAGCCAACATCCCCGTATCTTTTCAACCCTATTATATTCTCTCCCCCATTAACAACTGAAATACCAACTTTGTATTTTATTTGGTAATTATCTGTCTGTTCTGTCCTCTTCTCCAGTATTTAACTGTCTTTTTTTTTTTTCTTTTTTTTTCCCTAGCTTTTGTCTTTTCCTTAACAATACGTCTTTTCCTTTTTCCCCTACGACACCTTTTTAAAATTTAAAGTAAACTGTGCAAGATCTTGTCAAAGTTTGTCTCTACTCTTTTTGTCACTTTTGAGACAATACTTAAGTTATGTGTCTAGTCTGAGGCTCTTTGTCTGGCATGAAGAGAAAAAGGCAGAAAGCCAATAAGAAGATAACAATAAAACACCAGCATCAGCATAGCATTTTGAGCATTACTTGTCTAGAGCACCACATTTTTTCCAGTTTCTTACAAGACTGGACAACATAGTATTAGGCTTAATTTAGAATTCTAACTTATACACTAACCTTCAATAAACTAAAATTGGACCACTGTTATATAGGTATTTCAACTGACTTTCTGAAAGCTCAAACCTCACAAATCCCCAGCCTTTTACATCCCCCAAGAAAGAAGTTGCTTAAGAAAAAGCCACTGCAACTAAAGCAGTTCCAAAACTAGCTATGGAAATAATCTGAGAAACATTTGAAGATACAGTTCATACTTGCTATTTGCAAAATTAATTGCACAATATATTCAATACCTCAAAATTTCCAAATTCCTAGTCATGATTTAACACAGAAGCAATTTACTAGCCTACATTACACCATAAAAGCAAAAATAAAATAAGACTATTATGAGGGTGTAAAAAATGAAAGTTGGTAACTCTGCGTGCCATAAATGTAAACCACTACTAGTAGTAACATCAAACAGAAATGACATTCCTTCTGCCCAAAGCATCCAATTTAATTATTGAGCTGACTTTACAGAACGAAGGAATTTTCAGCAGGGTCTTTGAAAAGGATGGGAGGCAACAAACAAAACTGAAGAAACTCTCAGTTTATCCAGCGAACTCACATTTCTCAAAGTACCTTCAATTTTTTTCTGACAGCAAACGCATTAAAAAGCTAAAGCATAAAGGCTACAAAATAGTGTAGATATTGGAGTCTGATCAAGAACTGTCATTAGCTAAACATGTAAAGGCCTGCTAGAAATGCGCCAACCCTTCAAGTTCCAGTACTGAGCGAGGCCTGCAGTCGTCTCAGACATACAGCTGCACCAGTTACTTACGTCAGACTGTTTGGACCAATATGAGAACACAAATACACCTCCACTACTGTCACAAGCCAAAATAATAAGCGCACTGGATATATCCCAAATTATCTACACACTCAAATTCAAAAGCGTGCACTCAAGTTGATGAGAATCACAGCACCTGAAATCTCACAAACTAAAACGAGCAGAGAAATAAAACACCACTCACTACAGATAACCTGGTTTTGTTCTTTAAGAGAATTAAGCTGTCATTTTTTCAAATGAATATATGATGAGAAAGCTGTCCCTTAACTAAGAGCATAATTGCTCCCTAAACTGTGCTTGCACAGTATTAAGATTACTGAAACAGTTGCCCAGATGTGAACATAAACATACTTCTGCCTGCAGCTCAAAAACACACAGTGCCTCTTCATTTCTTTTTAAATCTATTAACTAGATCCAGTACAGTGACTTCATTTATTACTACTGAGCTACTAATTGTAGTTAAGTGAGAAGCTCAAGACCAGTGATGAGAAGTGTCCCTGAGGGATATGTCTGTACAGGGATCTGTATAATTGAACATCTTTGTCAGCAACATGGACAGTGGGATTGAGTGTACACTCAACATATTTGTGGATGACTCCAAGCTGAGTGGCAGAGTGGACACACTGGGGGGAAAAATTGCCACCTAGATGGAATGTGACAGGCTTGAGAGGTGGGCACATACAAGCCTCATGAAGTTTAACAAGGCCAAGTGCAACAGGCTGTTGTTGGGTCAAGGCAAAAACACGAATATAAGCTGGGTGATGAGTGTATTGATGTCAGCCCTGAAAAGGACTTGGTGGTGCTGGTTGATGAGCTCAGCACGAGCCAGCAACGTGCTCTTGCAGTCAGAAAGCAACTATCCTGGGCTACATCAACAGCAGGCAACCAAATGAGGTGATTCTCTATCTATATCCTGCTCTCATAAGACCCCACATGAGTAGCGTATTTAGTTCTAGTGCCCCCAGCATAAGGACACAGATCTTTTAGAGTGGGTCCAGAGGATGGCCATGAGAATGATCAGTGGGCTTGAGCACCTCTCATGAAGAATAACTGAGGGAATTGGGGTTATTCATCCTGGAGAAGGCTCCAGGGAGATTTCTAGGGGCCTTCCAGTACCTAGAAGGAGCCTACAAGAAAGATGGGAAGAGACTTTGTCAGGAATTGCAGTGATAGGACAAGGAGTAATGGCTCTAAATTAAAAGATATTTAGATTAAATAAAAGGAATAAATTATCTACAGCGAGGTAGCGAGGCACTGAAAAGCTTGCCCAAAGAAGTTGTAGATGCTCCATCCTCCTGGAAACATTCAAAGCCAGATTGAATGGGACTTCGAACAACATGATTTAGTTTTAGGTGTCCCTGCCCATGGAACTAGATTGTCTGTAGTATCCCTTCCAACCATTCTATGAAAGAACACACTTCAAAATTTGTTATACTCCGTCGACATCATTTGAAGCTCTTCTAGTGACTATGCATTGACTGTGTGTTTAAAAACATATTTAATGTGTAAGATACAGCACATGACCTATTGAGTGTTATTGCTTATTTAGTTACAGCTGGCAAGCTAGTGTTTTTAATAACTTAAGCCAGATGCTTCCCTGAGACTTAATGGAGTATCAAAGGATGCTGAAGTCCAGTAGCATTTAAAAGAGCAAGCTACATATTCAGAAATAGTCTGAGGTGAGCCAAAACTCCATGAGAATGGGAGATAGGTGCAACAGGTCAGGAAGTGAAGTCCATTGAGAATGCTTAGAATTCAAATGGAAGTTAAGAAAAACGGAGTAAACTCACACACACTTGGTAGTTTGTCCTGATCTTGCACCAGCAAAGGAAGGTTAAAGGGAGAGTCTCTATGGACTCCAAATCAGTGCCAGGCAGTTGAGAAAAGAAACTGATGAGCAGGGGAAAAAAAAAAAAAAAAAAGAGGTATTAGCAAAACACAAAGATGTTTAGAACATCAGTCACATTATCGCAGAAATTTCTGATAGTGGGATGACGTCCCTGCCAAATTTTAAGAAAACAATCTAAAACATTGCTTAATTCTCAAACCACATGCTTAATTCTCAAACTGCTGCAATATTTTTGTTTACTCTGGGGAAAACAATATATTTATCTTTAACAAAGCTACATTGGAAAACACCCAAAACTTTATTGCAACTAAAAATAATAAAAAAATAGTTATTTTCACTCAGTATAAAGGAAATGTTTAAAGCTTCCATCTAAAATGTTAAAGGTACGAATGACAGAAAATTGAAAGAAAAAGATCTCCCAAAGAAAGGCACATTACAACTTAGAAAACAGGCAAAACAGTCAGATTCTCCATAGAATGTAAACTCTGCCATTTCTGTTCTTTTTCAATCAATGAAATATTTCTGCCAATGAAATATTTCAGCACTTTTGGAAATAACACATCTGAATATTTAGATCATTGAAAAACTAGAGTTCCTCAATCTCACCATCATTTATGACGACATGAAGCACAGGGAATAAAGAACTTAGATTTACTTTTTAAAAATTTACTACATATTTAAAGTCATATTTAAAGTGTTAGTAAGAACGTTATTTAGAAAAAAAAAAAACATGACAATAATTTACAGTGAAGAAGCCTTCAAGAATTCCTTTCAGACTATAAATTACAAAAAGTTTCAGGTAAGTTGAAGGTTATATAACAGACAAAAATAATTCTTAGGCTCAATTCTTTTGAGGCTCAAAAGTCAGATTCTTTCCATGAAAACAAATGGCTGGGAAAAAAAAACAACAAAACAAAAACAAACAAACAACAAAAAAGAAAACAAAAACAAAAAACAAAAACAAAAAAAAAAACACAAAGAAACAACAAAACCTTCCTGGAAAAACTTCAGATCTAGAATTATTTAGCCATTTTCAGTAAGATTATTCTCTTCTTTTTTTCAAAAAGCAACAGATGAATGTTCTTTCAACTTCATCACAAGTTCAGATATCTAGCACTCATTATTCCTTGATTCATCAAGCTGTGTTAACTTTTTAATTGCTAAAAACTTGACATCAGAGATGAAAAGAAGAAATTACATTCAGTTCCAGAAAGTTGAGACAGTAGCTCAATCTTGGCCCCACAGCAGTTATTCCTAGGCGGAGCAAAAGTGCTCTAAATCCACTTAGAAGACAAAGGACGCAAAATCCTTAGACAGCATTTCTGAAACCCAGGCTTATTTTGATGACTGCTTTCTCATGCACATAATTTCACTGAAAATTCTGAGGCTTGCTTCTCAGATGTTCTGGGCATGACAAGTTGTACTGCTTGGCATCACTAAAAAACAACCAAAAAAGGACCTGATAGAAAGAGAAGTATAGATGAAACACAAGATTAAAAAAAAAAAAAGACAGAAAAATATAGTCAACAGCTCCAATAAAACAATTCTGCAAGATATTCTCAAACGTTCTGAATACTTTCAGATTCCAGAGATTTACTTGCCTTTCACACTGAAAGAGCACCTGACAGGAAGGTTAGGTATAAGTACTAGGATGGCTTCTGCGCTATCATAGCATTAGAAAAACTCCTAAATAGCTTTCTATTTCACAGCCAAACTGTGAGAAAAGATGGGGGAAAGTCTTCTGAAATAGTTCTTAAACACTTCATGACCAAAGGCAACTTTTCTTGATTGTTATGCTTCCTTGACTCTTTGCCGTCAAAGGCAAATCTTAACATGACTTCTTGCTGTCAAGAGCAAATCCTGACACGTTCAAGCTTTAATATAAAAAAGTATAGTTTTTCTGATTAAGTTATGCCACTTTGACATTGTTTTCATATTATAGTTCAATATTCTCTTAATTTCTTCAAGACTTCAAAGCTACAGCATCTAATCAGTTATTTCCCTTTGTGAAAATACAAAGATATAACATTAGTCGAAATTAATTACTGGAACAAATTTTTGCTTTTTCTCACAATAACCGATTCCTCACCTGCACATGATGAATTGGTGATAAATTACATGATAATGGATTATAGATTTGTTTGTTCTTTTTTTTTTTATACACACACACACACACAAACAAACATATATACACATATATACGCATCCACCATTGCTTTATTTATGCTACGTGTGGGATAACTACAGATGCACAGTTAATTCTTAATTTCCCTTAATTTTACCTTAATTTCTAACAGGCTGGATGACTGAATTACTGAAAAGAAAATGTAATCTGTAGCACTAAATGAGTTCTCTAACTTATAAATTCGTCAAGTGTGTAGTACACTAAGCAAGAAACAAGCTACTGGGCAGTCAATAACTGGAGGGGAACCTTGACATGATAGCAGCATATGCTATTTTTAGTAAGTTTGCTATGTGCAAGAAAGTGAATGTTTGCCAAAAGAATTTTACATCCAGGAGGGTTTTTGAAATATGAAAGATACTTTTAAACTATGAAGAGAATTATAATTTTTGCCTAATATTTAGTAACCTTCACACACTGTAATTCCACTTCAGATCCTGGAGAAACATTCTGGAGACAAATATTAGTCTACCACTGGATAGTGAAGAGGAAGAACAAAATTACATTTCAAGGGGAAACTGTTTTAATTAGAGTTACCTTGTACAGCTGCACAGCAGTCACCTTCAGTATAGTGCGAGAAAAAGTGTTACACCCCACAACCATGTTTACTTATGCTACCATCAAATTCTGAGTTCTCAAAGCAAGAACGTAAATTTTGCTCCCAGCCATATTTATATCACTGCACTTTTCTGCTCTAGTGCAGAAAAGTAACTTAAGCACCCAATGACTGTACATCCCAGAATAGAAGAGTCTCTTGACAGATTACAACCTAATAGAAAACCTTTATTTATGATAAAAGGAATTTTTCATAGGTGTCCCATTTTTCTATACCTTCATGGTACCACAAACTAGTGGACTGGGTCTCTAACAAGTAACTGATGTAAAAAATGACCGTTTCTATACAACAAGATCAATACATGTCTTAGAAGCCAGCACTTCTTAAAACATCCAGCCTGACAGAATGACCTGGCAGGTCTAACAGTTTTTGCAAGGCAGACGATTATCTTGAGACTACTTTCTTATTATTCTAGGATTCACCAGCTTCAATTCATTACATATGAAATCATGTTGTCAGTCAGTGTTTCGGGTTAGCTATCCAACCCACTTAGTAAGATGAGAACGAAGTCATTTCAGTTAGCCATCTACATTTCCAAGGACTGATTGCAGTGTGGTTACTTGGAGCGCGTCCTCTTTTAGGTCATTCCTACATAAACAGCTGAGGTATGTAAGACAGAGTCACCTTACAGGAAAAAAGCATCAACAAGACTATATTCTTCTCTGTGGTGACTTAGAATTCATTTTACTATCCTGCCAGATCTGAAAAATAGTTAAATTTGTTTCTCTTTGGGACACAATGAAGACGATTTATTACAGAAAAAAATACTTCAGTCATGGGCTCTGTCACCTAAACCAGCATTTGGATCCCATCAACTAGATCTCCAGTACACACAAGGCTGCTTGAACTGGGCCAATCTAACTTCTCAGAGTTATTACAATGACAGTTTCATTCTCAGCAATAGAACTCAAAACAAGATTTACACTTATATCTTTTTAATAAAGATGTCAATTTTGGACCAGGTAACATATGGGAGGATATTGAGAGAGTTAATATATATTCACTGATTTGAAAACAAAAAATATCCAAATTTCTAACATTATAAAGCAAGTGAAGAAAACATACTAAGAAGGACAGTACTTATCAGTTTCATTTTATTCAGCTGGAATTCCAAGATTTCATCTGATCTTATAAATAAATGTAAAATACATAAAATTCAATTTTACACTAGGATAATTGTTTTATCCGTCTAGAATCAGTTTTTGTCTATACTACATATTTCTATGTTTGAATGCAAATAAAAATTAATAATAAGTATAATTTATTTTCTGACTATTCACTATCTTGATATATTAATGATTTTTTTTTTAATGCACTCAGGCTTCAAATTTATCTGGGGTTTCAACCGCACAGTTGATTTTAGACATATACAGTCTGTCTTTTGGAATACCTGTTAAAGGAGTAAGCCTCCTAAAAGAACATATTTGCTATTTAACAAATCAAAATACAATGTAAAAACTCCAATAATTTACAACAAAGAAAACTATCTGATCAGGAGAGAAAACATAGCATTGTATGCAAAGGACAGAAAAAAAATCATCACATATTTGAATAAATCACAAGTTCCAGTGAAGAAGTAGAAAGCAGAGTTAAATTCTGAAATTGGTGGCTGTGGACAATTAACACAGATTAAATTTTTGTTATTGCTGATAAAGGTAACCAAGGCAGTTTCCTTCTCTATAAAAGGGCAGTCACGACTTCATAATGAATGTCACAGCATTAGCAGTTTGATATAGAGATCAATCTAACTTGGACACATGCCTTTCATGAGAACTCACTTCACTGAACAATTTTTGGAGCTTGTATGAATCATACAAATATTGTAACCTAGCAGTTTGTAGGCTAGGTTTTTTTAGTGCAAATTAATAAGCATTGCTTCAAATAATCAATTCCTAGTGCCTTACTACCCTAGAGTTGCGCATCTCGATTTTAAAGAAAGCAACTGTGCCTCAAGACAAGTTCTCACTACTGTGCAGACTCAACCACTTTGTATGCAAGTGATAGAAATTTGCATAGAAGTTTTCTTTTAAGCAAAGTAGAAGACTCGAAAGAAGGGGTGAAAAAAAAAAAAAACACCACAAGAAAAATGTCTTCCCTTGAAGGCAGCAGATCTGAAACAGAAGCAAGGAGCCCAACTCAGCTACACCATGTGTGCGCAAGTGCCAGTAAAGCATAAAAAAAATTCCAAAGAGATTCTGATGAATAAACAGGAGAATAAACGGGAGAATGCCATAACCATTTGGTCTGATAACAAAATTTTGACTTCTCATATGGTCAGAACTCCACCACCATTAAGTGCCACAAAGCAGGACTGACTATACAAGGACCTCATGCACAGCAGCAGTGGCATTTCTTCACATATGCAGGAAATGAAGCTGCTCACTGGACCTTCGTGATTACAGGAGGAATGTCATAAGCACGGTGGTCTAGACTGCTATGAGTAAAAACAACACATCCACAAACAATGGCCCCTGGCCCGAAGTGGGTATGGTCAGGATGAGGCATGTTTAGAAAGTAGCTCCTGGAATGCCTTCTGATAAACAGATGAAGAAAAAATAACATGAGAGAACAGTTTAGTTATCTGAATAAAATGTTAAAGAAAATAAACAACATTTTTGTAGCTTAGCATTTATTTGTGAACTGCTGGTGCAACTATATGCTTGACAGAAATGCTATGAAGCTTTTGGTAGCTTGACAAGACAATCTACAAGCTTGAATGAAATGTTCAGCTTAAGGAATTAGAATAAATCTGATGACTGATATGCTACTGAACGTGACAGGCTGTCATCCGTTTTAAACAGGATCTCTGCTAGGATGTACTGAAAGCAATTTTTTTTTTTTCCATTACCTTAAACATACTAAGACTTTTTCAAATGAATTCTGGCTAATCTATTAAGACAAAAGATCTTCTCAAGCTATTGCCATTTAAATAAAATAATGAAATAGCCATACGGCTTACTTGCATAATTAATTCATGCTGACACTGTACTTCTGTAATTAATTTACATCCAGCTCACAAAAGCATACAACAAAAATGATTACTCTTACTTCCCAAGTTAACTATAAAATCATAGGATATGAGCAAATAAGTGATTAAAGCATTTTGTCAAGGCATCTGTATAGGCAATTTCATGTACATAAAAATCAAGTTGTTCATCTGGTATTAAAGCAGTTAAATACATCAAGAAAATTGAATTGGATTGCATCTTTTTCATATTGTCATTAGATTTTATGCAAAAATAGGTACGGAGGTTCTCGAATAGCTTTTTCAAACTAAGAAAAACTGATCAACAAAGTCCTTCAGTAAAATCACACTGCAACAGTTAAAGACATTTTTAAAAAGACTATAGCTTTAACATGGCCAGATTATAGAAAATAAACAGTTACAAATCCTAATATTGGCATATTTAAAATTACTTTCAGTACATATATATGAATAGAAATATACACGTATATATAGTGTAAAATAAGTTTAAAATATTTTGAAGGCAAGTTACACTATTTAAGAAAAGATACAAGCACCAAAAACTTTTGATCCAAGCTCAAATGGGAATATTCATCCCATATCAGACTGCAAACAGTTACTGCAGGAACGATTGGGATGCATCACCATCTCCTTCTGGAAATTCAGATCTATTCTACAAACAAGAAAATGAGGAAGAAGGGGTTTTGTAACATTCATCTGCAATCTGTGCCTTAGCAGAAGGAGTAGAGAGAGCTGCTCATTGCTGGATAAGAAGTGGTAACAGCATTTTGAATCAGATTATCTTTAAAAAACTACGCAAGGAAGCAAGCACAATTTTCAACT
The DNA here is from genome assembly GCF_905368555.1 of Meleagris gallopavo. NCBI lineage: Eukaryota > Metazoa > Chordata > Aves > Galliformes > Phasianidae > Meleagris > Meleagris gallopavo. The sequence continues at coordinate 36,622,465 of NC_139408.1, read as the reverse complement.
TGTATAATCCACTTCCAAAGAGGAATAAGAAAAAAATCACCCTCAAAGTCATTCAGCATTGAGAAAAGTCTGTGACAGAGGCACACAATTTAAAATATTTTAACTGTCAGCTGATTTTCCCTCTTAGCTGCCTGATGCACTTTTCAATTAAAATTTGGGACATCTCCATGAATAGTATAGTCTGTACTGTTTACTTCATAAATGTCAGTATCGTGCCAGTTTATTCTGCTAGTTTCCCTTATTGTTAAAAGTACCACAAATAGGGATAATTAGCCCACATGGCATGGGCCAGATTATATATAGCACATATATTTTACTAACAGAACAGAAAAATGAATATTTCACAAGATGCTTTGCATTAGATCTAGCAAGCTTTTTGAATGAACATTAAACCCCAAATATTAAAAGTCTGCTCTGTCCTATTGCTGAGATGCAAACTTAAGCCAGAAAAAGTTCAAGAATCTCATGCAAAAAAAATATATATTTTTTTGCATAAGACTGCAGTAGTGTAAGTGTTCTGTATCCCCTCATTTGCACTCAGAAACCCCTCAGACCTCAGGAGACCTTTATCCGTCAGTTGCTGTATCACATCTAGTGAGTGCAAAGGACCAGAGGTCTCTGCAGTGTTGTACTTTGTCCTACTTTGAGCTCTCCAAGGGGTACTGTTACCATGAATTCATCCCCCACTTCAGTGTCACCTATTAAATGAAGTGAAATCTCATATTATTTTATGGACAATCTTTTACAGTTCTTTGAGATGCTCTTGACTGTCAGGAGAAAAATCTATTATTTCTGCCTATATCGTAATTCAGAATTACCATGTTCAGTTACCACCTGAGATATTTTGGATTAAAAGAGATGGAACCAAACCCCAGAAGCCCTCGATCTTCCCAGAGTTTTCCACAACTACTAGCTCTACATTTCCATCATCTTCCTTCAATATCTGCTATTAAACATTTGTTGTATTTCTCTGCTAATGCTTCAGGCACTCTGTAAAATCTAAACGGCTCTCAAAAGAAGCAGGTGCTGATACATGAGGAATGTTGAACACACAGATTTAGTCTTCGCTTTCTTCAAGGCAACTGCCAAATTCTACTGATGCACGGAGCATAGAAAAACATTTGTTACCAGTCACCTCATCATGATTTTCACTGTGCACTGGCAGGTGCGTTTGGACTTCTTTGTTTTTCATATCAAAAACATTTTAAGGCCAAGAAGTTTAATGAAGGCTTGTCTTTCACTCCCCCCCCCCGCCACATTTAACAACCACTAAACCTCATCTTGTTGATTCTGTCACTCATTCCATGTTTCATACAAGATTATGAAGCAGCTTTTTTTTTTTTTTTTTTTTTTTTTTTTTTTTTCTTCTAAGAGCCAACAGTTGTTGGCATGTTATTTTCTGGTCCATTTGTCTCCTCAGCTCTATCCTGTATCTCACTGAAAATTTTACCAACTATTCCCTATAAAGTCCCCTCCATCCCCAAAAGAAAGTAGTCCTTTACCAAGAACATGAGCTAAAACTTAGCAAACCTTCCCTTAATAATTGTAAGATTACTACATAAACATACACTTAACGCATATATTTACATTCTTCCACAGCTTATATTTTGTGCTAACATCCCAGCCTCTGGCACCACACCGGTTTTCACACTTGTGCTGTCCAAACGATATAACCTCCGTTTGGCTTCAGATAAATGCTTTCTGCCTCTACATCACACTATCCAGGGTAATATCCTCAGAACTGAACGTACATACCATCATCCTCATCATAATGTTTGGATATTTTACTGATGTTGAAAAGGGATAACAGATATTGCTGGACACTTGGACTTCTGATGTTTTATACTACAGACTATTTGCACAAGATTATTTCTGTTTTTCTCTCCAAGAGAAAGGGGATTTGAAGGAGTTATCACTTTTCTTCCTGATCTCTGGCCCAATGGGATCCTCAGCTGCACTTCCCATCCCCACCTAAACTTAAGGCCAACGGTCCAAGATGATCTTTGTTGGTTGAATTCTAACTGCTTATAAAATATTAGCAAAGCAACTGACAAAGTGTTTTCCCCAGATGTCTGACACAATCCAATCTCTTCAAAACAGCTCACTTCTAAGTGCTGCAGCCCAAATGCAAACTCTTCAGTGTTTCCACAGATTTTTTTTTTTTTTTAAACTACTCTTAAAAACGCATCACTGATGTGTTTCAGGGACAGACTTCAGATCTCCTCGTACGTTATCACAATGTTCTGGAAAGTCTAATTATACACAGTTGGCTGAAAATAAGTGCTATCTTAAAAACTTCAGAAAACTTTTTTTTAGAAAGAAAAAGAATACTGTTTGAACAAGACAATTGTAATTGTCTTTATTTTTTACTAGCAATTATCAATGGTAAATACAAAGAGAAGTGAGAAGCTTTATGTGTATGTTTCACAGACTCACATTTTGTTGCACTTTGGGGAGCATGCGCCAAGCAGGACTGACACTTCAGTGTTGTATTACAGTTTGCTAATCTGCCATTTTAAAACAAACAAACACAATTTCCTTTTTCCAAACCAAAAGTGACTACTAACCATCAAAGCAAATAAAGCTAATCAAATTACAGCATTTCAGTACAATTTTAAATCCGTAATTTCTCTGACAAACATTTTCACAATCTCTTCTACCCTCATTCCCTAACAGCTGAATGCAGGTTTCATGTGTGTGATAATCAGCAAACAGAAACACATTCCCAAGGTTACTTCAGCTTGCAGCTCAGCCTGGTGTTCCTGCAGCCACCAAACATCCCTGCAGTCTGTGGGGATGGCTGTATTTCTCTGTCAGGCTGTAAGGCATAGGTGTGCTACTGCACAGACATATGTCAGAGCCAGAGCACCATGATACACACACACCCTTTGCACTGTTTTGAAATGTAAACATCAGTCCATCAGTTTCAAATAAGGAGTGCAGGATATGCATTACACAGAGCAGGTGCAACCCTAATCCAGTAGGTTTTGAAGTACATACTAATTGACAGCAAAAAAAGACCAAAAAAAAAAAAAAAAAAACCCTCGAAAAAAAACCCTCAAAAAAAAAAAAAAAGCACAGACAAAAAAATAAACAAACTCCTAAAGCAAAACAATGCCAAACAAAAAAATTTACCTCTAAAACATTATCCTGTGCTGTCTCTTTAAGAGCTGTACCTCATTTCTTTAATTAAGTAACTCTCCCCACACTGGAGCAGTAATGAATCTGCCTACAGGGCTGCATCTGGTAAACTTATTTCTAAAGAAATGTCTGCAGTTCAGGTATTCTTGAGTTTTACAAGCGACCCCACAGACGTCAGCAAATCTCATCCACTGCAGCAACGAGTTGAGCAGCGAAGCACAGCGCCGCCACCGCGCCGCAGGTGGGACGTGTCCAAGAGCTACAGCCGCTAAGCAGGGGGCGGCGGGTGCCCATGTGGCGCTCGAGCCGCCCGGGGCTCCTCCTGTCGGCCCCGCTCGGCCCCGGCATGCAGCGCACAGCGCCACCTGCTGGCGAAAGCCTCGTACTCAAGCTTGGCTGCTGCTGCTGCGTACGCGTGTAAGTGTAGGAAAATTTTAGAAAATTACCTGTATTTCTGCATGGTTTGGGATATGAGTAACAGGTGGCCTTCATTTCTACGATTCTACTCCCTGCCTTGCTGACTCTACTCTGCTTTCCATTCCCGTTGGTCTCCCTGCCAGGAGAGTTGCTCACAGGCTGACAGGGAGTTGCTCTCCCCTCCAATGCTGCCTGGGAAGGCCTGCAGCTCACCGAGGACTTGGTGCAAGAAAAGAGATGGCGCACAAAGGACTGTGGGCTCCACACCTTGTCCCTGCCTCCTCCTTTGTTATTAAACGTGTAAGTCATCTGAGAGGGACCAACTGCTGCAGGACAGTGAGGTCAGATAATAGAATCAGGGGAAGACCTGTATCCCCTCCATCATAACACCCTAAACACCTCCCCAGAAAAAGAGGAGAAAGAGGAGACTACTTCAGCCAGGAACACTGGGAACAGCCAAGAGACATAGCAGCAGGAAGGCAGGGATGCAGTGGTGAGTGACAAAACCCAGGCACTATGGGACATCCCACAGAAGCAATGAGCAGTGCAAGAAGACAGCAACAAGCACACAGCCCTGCCTAGGGCCCAGCTTGTCCCCCTAAAGATATCTGAAGAGACTCGTGGACAAAGTCTCCTACACTGAATTCAGCTGTAAGCACTACAGAATCAGACTAGAATGCTTCCTTGCCTTTTTTTCTTTTAACTGGAAGAAAAAACATAATTTGAACCTGAAAAGTGGATTTTTACTTCCCAAATTCAAATTTTAATCCAAATGCATTTTAACATATAACTAAGCACAACTATGGGGTTGCTGAGGTCTCTTTAAGGAACAGTGACATCAGTTGAGGAGGATGTAGGTGTGGAACCACATCCTCCTTCATCATATGTAATCAGGTGCAAAGGGAAAAGTTTAACTTCAGGATTCCTGTGGTCTAATGAAAATAAATGCCATTACAAACAGATCCACACATACAGATCTATTAATAAGTGTTTATTTTCCTTTAGACGTAGATCATGCAAACTAAGTATTTAACTGCTTCAAGACTCATTTTCATTCTCTTAACTGTTTACACTAACAGCAAGCTTATGGTATCCTGACAATTTGCAGCAAAATAATAATTAAAAAATTATTAAGTGGAATAAAAGTCAGTTGACATATGTGAAAGCAGATGCTAATTGGATTCTGACTATTGATTCTACTTTGCTTACACTGAATGTCTTTGAAACCACACCTCTGTCAATCATTTAGTAATAATCTGAATAAAGAAATTCAGTACCAGGAAACATTTCTGTATGAGGTACCACACTTCAAAACACCACATAAAACAATTTCAGCTACTGCCTAATTAGAACTGCGTAACTTTCCCATAACTATGAATCAGCTGCCCAGTAGACAGAAACATGCGTTTTATTTTTGTTTTATTTAGTTTGCTACCAGATGGCATACTGAAAGTGCTGAGATTCAGACTGAAGTCTGTCCTTCCCATCTTTCATGTTTATTTATTTTTAAGAAATATACATCCAATATATCTTAAAGCTGCAGTAGATGTTTCATAGCACTGTTTTCCTCTTTACAAGTAAGGTACGAAGGAGCAAACATGTAGTGCTTGTGTCAACCTCTTCAGACAAGCTGTTACAGTTGGTGTTACAGCTGGAAAGATTATCATGGTGAAAATGGGAAAAGAAACAAACAGGAAAGGAATGCTTACCTATATCCCAAGACCTAGGTTCGCAGGAGAGACTCCACAGAGGAGGGATCTCCAGAAAGAGATCCTTCCCCAGTGACAGTTAGCCCTTAAATGGGGCGTAGAAGCTCCACCCCTTCTGGTCACACAAGTGAATTACCTTCACCTGTGCTCCCACAGCTGACTTAGTCCTTTCCTCAGGTGATCAATTAGTGGTTCAGGCCGTGACTCAACAGTTCCCATACACAAGGGAAGCCACAACCTTACAATGGCAAATGGAAGAAGTGCCTCCATCTGCACACATACATGCACAAGTACATTACAGCTAACCACAATGAAAATATTACTTTGTTTTTCATGCTTGCATCTTAGAATTTATATAAACAAGTTAACACATTCTCACCTATCAAGAACTTAATGCTGAAAAATCCTATAGAAGCAGCAATTTCTGCTTACTCGAATGCAAACCACAAAGACATCACACTGAGAAACAGAATCCTAAAGCAAGTGCAGCTGTAGATCATAAAAATCAGAAATTAAGAACTGTACTCAAGAAAATAAGCATGCCTCTCTAAAAGTAATACTAATAACTTTACCAGAAGATAAATTTAATTTATGCAGTGACAGCAATAAAAATGACAACATTCAGACAGGATACTCCACTAGGATATGCATCTCCTCTACATTTCACCATCCAATCTCTTTCACGTAAGACTAGCGGTACATTTTAAAAAAAACATATATAGCTCTTTATAAAATTTATATCTACAAATGCCATTGCTGAGAGAACTGAATGCTTAAAATGAAAATACTTAAATTTGCGTAACTGCCTTCAATAGCATTTAAATCACCACTAGTAAGTCCTAGAGCAATTTTCCAATTATGCTCAGTCAGCACTTTCACATCTCTAGGGACTCTCAGCTAGAAGTTGAGTTACCACTTTCCTTTGGGAAGTACACTTACCTTTCTACACATCAATTAAGCTTCTAAATCTAAAAATCTAAATGGGGGAACAAAAAAAGAAAAACATGACACAAACTGGTATTTACTATCAGATGTAATGTGTAAGCAGCAAGAAGACTCTCTCTTTCTCACCTGTTGGTAGGTTAGAATTAACAAAGAGAGAGAAGAAATACAAGATTTGGAAACAGTGTAAAGAAAGCAAGTTAAAGCAGGGCTGATGACTCCCAGAGGAAACAAACCAGACACCTAAAAGAGCAGTCAATATTCATTATACAAATATTTATACACATTTAACTTGTTCACTAGAAACTGAAATGAGGAATAATAATGTTTTCCATTGTGCTCAGCCAACATAAAAAATAAGTAATACTTTTCATTTACAAACATTTCAACTGCCATGCCCTTTTCCTAAGCCAATCCAAGCCAAACCAGTACCATTTTTTAGATTCATAGTTAACAACAGAAATTATGGGTTTGATCCCACAAAGTGAAATCCACACATATATCCAACCATGAAGCAGTTCTTCAGCACTTAACCCTCTCTTTACAAGTGGACATTGTTATTTATAAACTACAAATCAACATACATCACTGGATTTTTACATTTTAAAAAGACCGTTAAAAATTCAATCTGTTGGCTTCAAGTGCAGCAATCCTTTATTAAACTTCCATGTGGCAGAGTATAACAGAATCTCCAGTTTATATTCCCACACAACCATGCTCTCCTTCCATGAATTCTGACAGGAACTGCCACCCCCTTCCTCCACAGAACTAATCGATAACCAAATATTTTAATCTTTCTTTGTCCCAGTGTTACACTACCGAGGCAGATTAGATTTTTCTAATTTATTTCACATTTAACATTTAAATTAGAGCATAGCTGGCTGAAATATTACAACTTAAATGAATGTGTAACTTAAAGATCAAATTCTATCCTCAACAGATTTACATAAAAGGACAGAAAGGACAACATTTGTCTACCAGCATGTTACATGGATCTCCTTAACTCAATTCAGTACGGATTTCATGGTACAAGAATTAATGCCCCTCCAGGAACTGAAGTCATTACCAATTACTTCTTCCACACCTACAACATAATCCTATTTCCCTGTAACTAGTGGAAATTTTGCCACTCGCCTGAAGGCAAGTTGTGTTTATTCCTTGATTTGCTACTCTAGCAAGTGGTACTCCAGCTAAACGATGTCATAGATGTGGGCTTCTTTCTAATAAGAAAATAACATTAAGAACCAGTGTAATGTAATTTATTGCCTGCTAAAATTGCATTCCCCGTACATACTGATAATTATAACTATGCAAAAAGTTGCCAACAGAATTATGTTTGTCAACGTGAACTTCTAGTATAAATCTCAGCAACAACAAACAGATTCTTTTTTGTGTTCTGCCTTTTTTCTTTAGACAATTCCCTAAAAACCAAAATCATTGTACTACAGGTCAAAGCTCCTTCTTTTATATCTTCTCAAGACTCCTTTTCGTTACAGGACTGCCCAACAGGCTGATGCATACCAACACTGTCAGATGCACTCTCACTCTAAATGGATTCCCATATATATAGAAACGCTTTTCTTTTTAAGAATTGCCTAAACAAAAAAATGTGTATCTGCCAGCCTACAGGTTGACTTGTTTTTATTTTTTGACTTGTTAAAATTGTGTTACTGCTGTGTCACACGGCAGATTCACTCACAGAAAAGAGGAAGCCAGATGCTAGTTCTTATGATGTTAGGCTGTATGTTCATGTGGGGATTCCACCATTCATCCCCTTCCCTACAGAAACACACGTTAGTGGTGTGCAACCTATGCCACCACCTTGCAGTAATTACTATTTTCCATTTTAACCTGTTTTGTTTTTTTTTTAACAAATATGTAAAAGTCTATGTTAAGTGCCACCATGACAAACAGAAGCCTGCTGCTATAGTTTCATACCATGGACCACAATGCCAGTAGGGAGCACGCAAACCGTCCTACCATGTAACAAACTGTGGATCAAAGCAGCACAGACCCCTCTTAATAAATGAGCATGCACACTGGCTCCTTTCACAGCTGAATCCTTTCTTTCAAAAGGAATCAGCCAGTGCCACAGATGATACTTCCAGGAGTTGCAAAATTACCATGTGCCAAAGTTTGTTAACGCACTGGTTTTGTGGGTTTTTTTTGTTTGTTTCTTTCCTTCTTTGAAATAAGTTTTTAAACATTTATTGCCCTTTACTCTCAGCTCATGTTTATCTTCTTTCTTTTGATTCTTGTGATAATTAATAACTTAATGATTATTTCCACATACCAGCATCAAAAACCATGTTCTCACCCCTTTGGCACTTTCTATCAAGCTTTGAATGTTTCTTTGTGTTTCTACCAACTTCATGACTCTCAAAAACACAACACTAAAGACCAGGGCTGGGTCAGACAGTATTAACTCCACACTCCCGTAACTGCCAGAAACCCAACTGCCTAGCTGCAAGGAAAGCCCAACAAAATTGTTTTGTTTCTTTTGTTTTGGTTAAGTAAATCAATTGACAGCCTAATCAGGTATTTCTAATTTAGCACAGAATGATTTCTAAAAATGGATAGAGAATAACAGAAGGCAAAGAACAAGAGTAACACTTCCTTCTCCAAAAAGAGAAAAGTAATAATTTAAACAATCTAACCACATCAAGAAGCCTAGTTAGTTCTGAAAACTGGGGATGAATTAAAGTTTCATTTTCTACCCACTAAGATGGGAGAGTTGTTCTCACTGCAAACTGTGATGGGGATCAGAAATAGGCTATAAAAAGAAACGTGGTGTTGCTGCATGAAAAACTTTAACAATTTCAAAAAGGGTATACAGAAATGCACACAATAAGGAGTTGTTCATTAAATATAAGAGACTACATCGCCTTCTTGACCACGAGATCCACTAGCTTGGTTTGAGGCTTACCAGTCTGGGCATTTAGAATAAACTAGACAAAACAAGTAAGAAACGGGCAGGAGGATGCTCTGCTCCCGTCTGTTCTTGCCACAGGCAAGCAAAGTTCTGGGAAGGGCTGCAGTCCCTTCAGTAATGCTGTCGCTGTTCAGATGCAGCACAGCTTTATAGCTCCATCTCTTTCCCCCAAGCCTGCAGCAGAAGTTGTCCCTTCTGAAATACGGTACGTGATTGTTACAGCTCAGCCCTCACATTCACTTACTATACTGCACCTAGAACTGCAGTCACTTATCCTCAGCTGGACAGGTAAGGCAAACGCATTACTTTCAAGAGAATGAAATCGGCGATGGGCAGAAGAGCTGCTTCCCACCATGCTCACGTAACTGCCCGTGTACAAGGGTCAGCTTCACACCTCTGCCTAACGGCCGAAGGGCCTCATTGTGCACGGCTACCTTTTGTTATGCAAACAAAACCAAAATAAAAACAGAATGGCCAGCCACTTCACACAGTACGTTATCTTAACAATTTAGACTTCGTTTTAACTTTCCCTACAAGTTTACAAAATATTTAAGTCAGTGACACAGCGTGTTAAAATTAACAAAGAAGATAAAAACGGTGGTTTCCTGTCGATCCAAGGGTGCGCACTGCCATATTAAAACATGTCCTCAAGGACCGACCTACAAGCTTTACTTTGGTATTTGTTAATGCACGTGGGTGGCTTTTTGTCTGTTTGTTTTGTTTTTCCTCTCTTTTTAACGCATTACAATTCTGAGTGCTGCCCGCAACCCGTTCTTGCTCGACTACAGCACCCAGCTCTGACCTCCCCGGTTTGCTCGGGGAGGAGTAACCCCGAGCTTCCCCCGTGACTTTTCCCCCCCGGAGGAGCAGCTGCCCGTGGTGCCCTCTCCCACCGAGCTGACACCATTCCGCACTCCGAGCCGCGTACCCCTGCGCGGCCAACTCGCTTCCCACTTTCCCAGCCATACGGGGAACGACCAGCGCTTCTCCAACGCCGCGCACCCTCGTCCCGTACAGCCGCTGACCCGGTGGCAGAGCAGGCCCGGCGGGAGGCGGGGAGGGCCGAGGGGGCGGAGAAGCGCTGCGGGCACAATGCGGGGCCCCGCCGCGGGAGAGGGGCCAAGCTGGAACCCGAGCGCCGCGGAGCAGCCGAAGGAAGCGCCCCGCCAGCCCCGTTACCTGCGCGCTCCTCCCCCGCGGGCAAGCTGCCGGCGTGCAGCCTTCACAACAAAGCCCGAGAGCTGCGGCCGCGGCAGGAGGAGGGCCGAACGCACCACCCCCACGAGCGCGCAGCGTGCAAGGGCCGGCGGTGGGGCCGCGGTCTGAGGGCGGGGCACGGCATAGCTGCGGGGGTGGCTGCGGACTCGGGCCGGGCGATGCAGGGCAGCCGGCGCCGCCGTGCGGGCGGGACGAGGTGGCGCAAGGCTGAGGTCGGTCTGCGGAGGGGGTGCGCAGACACAGCTGGCGTCTGGCCGGCCTGTCCTCCCGTGCACGGGAAAAAGTTGTTTTCTTTCGGAGGGGTTAGCGCTGGAGTGCTGCCCAGACTGGCGAGGAGCGGTATTCCCCGCCTATGGAAAGAGAAGCGCCGCCAAGGCGATGGAGAGCCGCATTGGTTTGGGAAGAGGCCACATGGAAATGGGATTAAGCCTGAAAGTGCTTTGGGAAACCTACATAATGGGAACGCTGCCTATTTGAGGGGGCGTAGGGAGGGAGATGTGCAATATATGCGAGAATTTAACGATGCCTGGGTCAACGGATTTGTGTTCTAAATACAAGCACATTTTTATGTAAACCTTTTTGTTGCAGTGACACCTTGCGCAGACAACAACTCTAACCAAACAGCTTCTTCATCTGGTCAACTCCAAATTTTCCTGACTGTTGAACAACTCCAACAAGTCTAGCTTAATACTGGATTTGCTATCTGTATGAAAGAAGCATTGCATAGTGAGACCTACATTCCTGCAATAAATGAAGTAGTGATGTTTCAGCATCTGCTTTTTGTTGATACCAAACACTGGAGAACTGGTGATCCTGCTGTATTTAATTGAACAGCAGTCTCAAAGAGCAAAACCAAGGGAACTGATGCTAACGTTAATGAAACATTGAAGTTGAGATTTCAATTACTTAAATGTCAACACATTAGAAGTTCTTTAATTTTAGGAAGTTATTCTGCATTCCCACAGCAATCCCCATTCTGCTTACATATATCAAAGAATTCAAGTTATTGTTTCTTTGGTGATGCATGCAAATTATCTAACTGAATATTATAGCTCAATTTTATTGTTTTATTAACTCTTGTGTATATTTTGTATTTTCTTGTGTTTTACAGTAACAATAAGGACTTCCCTTTTCTCTTTTTTTCAAAATTGTTGAAGGCTGCGTTTCATTTTATCTTTGGAACTTCCAGTCACTTAGCAACATTTGTTGCTAAACTGTCACAACACACACACAGGCACTCTACAAACTAACTTATCAGAACAACACTTCAACAGCAGACTTCATGGAAGCATTTTCCAAATATATTTTTATTAAGTTCTATTTAAGTTTTGACTTCCAAATCCTAAGGTACCTGCAATGGCTTCTCAAAACAGGAAAACAGGAAAGGTTTGGCAAATGATTCTCAGAAAGGTGAATGAAGGGATGAAAGTACTGCAGTTTCAAAACCTTATGCACAAAACCCACTTGTAGACAATTAAAGAATATTCCCTTCTCAAATTGCACCTCATCACAGAACATTATGGGTTTTTGTGTGTACACAGGTTATTTCCCAGTGAATGAGGTGGACCACAGATCCCTTTTCTAACAGAAAAAGAACTGAGTACCAACATTTGCTTTTAGTAGCTGTGCTGCAGGAATATATAATATACATCTTGTTACAAATAATGCTTTTAAGAGAATTTAGTCTTAAACTGTTGAGTTGGTGAGATAACAGCAAACTGTGGTGGTGTTGTCTTCTTTTTTGTTTGTTTTTGTTTTCCCTGTAGTGAAGTAAAAAAATTAGGACGCAAAAACTATCTTTCTTTTTCCTTTCTTTTGGAGATGTGCCAGCTAATCTAGGCTCCTAGTTTTATTTCATAAAGTTCAAGGTCATTAATGGAATCATTTTGAAGATAATGTGAAGGATTTTTGACTCAAAATGAATATTCTCGTCTGTGTTAACAAGAAAACAAATTAAACCTGAGTTATACATGTGAGTGGTTAACAGCAATCTAGAATCTTATTCAAGAGACATTTCCTTTAAAATCTATGTTCTTAACTCTAATAAATGTACCATTGAGATCAACACTAGCTCTTTTCTCTCCTCAAAACCAATGGAACCATGCTTGTATGTAAGTATCTTCTCACTGTTAGAAAAGGACCAAGCTTGAGCTGAATGGACAAACCTTCTGTTGGCTTAATAAAAATTAGCAGTATTAGAGGGAAAAATGGAGAGGACTATGAGAAACCACAGTGCTACTCAGAGGTAGGGAAAATACAGCAACAACAGATATGTTGACATGTACACCTATGCCCAATGTCTAGCCCTGAGAATAAACGCCCTTGGCTGCTCCACATCCATACAGGTGATCTCCCCTTCAACAGTGTAGCCGTGCCCACACAGACTCTAGGGAAGAGCCTCTGGCCAATATCACCCCCTGCACTGTATCCTGGCATCTTCTGAAAAGCATTGGTTGGCCTTTGCAGGAATAACGCTGGAGTCTGTCAGAACCAGGGCTGAATGTCACAGTGCTCAAGGCCAGGGAACTTCAGCTGAGCCTGTGGGTTTGCATGACGCATGCACTGTCCACTCCAAATCCCCGTGTCCTTTGACCACCAAAGAGTGGCAGCCATAGTCCAAAGGTTTTTACAGCACAGTGCGCTTCAGGAAGATGGTAAGTGAGCCAAATGGCACCACCGCCGCTTCCTGAAAGCAGAACACTGAGGAACTGGTGGGCGTTCGCTGGGTCTCAGCCCCGGCGGGGACTGGGACTGCAGGAAGCGCGTGCAGAGCGGCACAAACCCCACAAAGTAGTAAATGGGCCGAGGCGGTGGAGATGGCAGCTCCTTCGCCAGCGCGCTAACAGGACACGGCCGCTCTCCCAGCAGTGCCAAGGGCTGCCGGGCTCGCGGCCAGCAGCGGCTCGGAGCCAGAGTTCAGCCGCCAGCCTGAACCCCGCGCTGCGGCCGTCAGGGGCCGGCGGGCAGAGGGCAGGGCCCGGCTCTACCCGGGCCGTGCCGCGGCCCCCCCGCAGATAACCGCGGCTCCCGCCTCCCCCTGGCTCCAGCGGGACGGCTCTGCCCCCCTCCCGCCCCGCGCGGCCTCGGCTCCGGCCCCGGCTCGCAGCCACTCTCCGGCAGCCGACCTCCTCGGCGCGGTCAGCATGGCTCGACAGCCCCGCGGCTTCCTGCAGGAGGCCTCTCACCAGATCGCCGCCGGCGGCTCGGCGGGTAAGTGCACGCTCCCTTCGCGCGGGCCCACGGCGGGGAAACCGCCCGTCCCGCCGCGCCGCACGAGGCAGTGGGGAACGGCTCCTCGAGGCTACGGCTCCTCCCCCGGCGGGAGCGGGAAAGACGGCTGGCCCCTGGAGCAGGGGGTCTCGAGGGTCCCGCTGCCTTGGGCAGCGCTGCCGGATCGCTGCGGTAACTTCTGGAAGCGTGCTGCCCCCCCGGGGGCGGGCATCTGCAGCGTATCGCCCTCAGCACACTCCGCAGCCCCCGGGCGATAAGGCCGCTGTTCAACCGCTCAACCCTCGTGGGACGCGGTGGCGTGTAGGAAGGGTCCTTATCGGTTTGCAGGGAAGCTGTAGTTTACGTTACATTACTTGGACTGGGAACTACAAACGTCAAAGCCGCCCACATCACTCTGTGTAATAGCAAAAGCATTCCTAGGTCATTTCTTTAGTCTGCTTCCCCTCCATAATAATAAATTTAAAATATTTATGTTAGGTGTGGGGAGTGTTGATACCAGATCCTGCTGTTTCAGCATGTGCTTGTAAATCCTGTTGGCATCTCAGCTATGCATTGTGTTTTTAATTGGTTTTTAGTATCACTTTCAGTCAGCATGGTGTTTGCCATGTTATGTTATAATGGAGAGAAGAAAACTGTGTTTTATGTATCATTTTGGTGGTGTTGTGCTTCTTCTTTGTGCCCCTGACTCCAGTCCTTAATGTTCAGCCCTTGGCTTTGACAAGGAGATGTCACAACAGAAAAGAGCCGTGCTGTCCTGGCCCTTTCCATGTGCTGGATTTACACAGCTCTTCTGTGGCTTTGGAAATCCTAAAATGTTTTTAGGCTCTGCTTGGTACCCACCCCCTCTTTCCCCATGGAAGAAGAAGGATTTAATCAGTGCCAGCCTGTTGAAGGCTCTTCAAACCTGGTGAGATACCAAGATGTTTCGGCAGCAGTTGTTCTGCAAAATGACATATTTCTCTGCTCATAGCTGAGGGTCTGTATGTAACTGACTCGGACTGATTGATTTCTGTACTCTGAAGTCAGTCTGCTTTCTTTAAAGAAATTGCTCTTGTTTGCAGAAGGATAGTTTGGTTAACCTACTGGAAAGAAAACTGTCACAGAGCTGAAGGGAGAGTCTTGGAGAAGGACTGCAATTGGAAAACAGAAGTATGTGTGAGGGTGGTGTAGGGAAGAGATGGACTAAAAACTGTGCTTTTAAATGTTAAGGTGAGAGCCTTCTCCTTTCAAGGAGACAACTGATCTGCACCTAACGCTTTTTAAAGTATAATAAGGAAAGTCTATTGCATTTAATCCAGAAGCGTACTGCTAAAGTGCTTGCAACAGTTTGTGTGGTCTCTTGTCAGGCATGTTCCTTAACTCCATGACTGACCTTGAATCTGTGCAGAGATCTCTACTCATTGGGTTGGAAGTAAACAAGAACTGTTCCTTAAATCCTTAAATAACAGCAACATTATGACAGAGGAGTTTTCAGGTATTGGAGGGAAATGGATGAAACTTGAATATTAACATTCATGGCACATGCTTAGAAACTCAGTGGAATTCTTGGTGATTTATAGAAGAGGAAGGCCTTAGCTTTGAGGTCTTCAGTCCAATTGTTAAATTTTAGGCAAGTGTGGATCCAACAGGGAGAAGATGAAAGCAGGAAGGAAAGGATGGTGGGTGTGTTGCTGAGAGTGTACTTAGTATTTCATCCATGCAGGGGACTTGGTTTCCCGAATTCAGTTTTCCAGTATCGCTTTTTGACAACCCATACTGCTTTTGGCTGCCTCTGCAGAAGGACAGTGTTTTTTTGCAGGCCCTTTGTCATATTTACTAGTGTGCAAATACCACAAATACCATAGGGTGTCTGTGCTATCTGTACCACAGACTGGTATTTAGTAGGAAACTGGAAAAAAAAAAATCACAATGTGGATGAATGCATAGATTTTAAGAAGTTCTGATCATCTTATCTCATACAGTTAAGCAAAAGGAGTGTAGAAAGGAAGCTCTAAGAAAGAGCTTATTGCCCTAATTTGGTGTCTTTGTCAAAACAGTGGTAGGAAAGTAGCAAGGTAAGCCAGAGAACAAATTGTACACCAGAGTGGGTGTAATGAATGTCTGCATAAGTAAAATGAGGAGTTAGTTAGCATCTGCATGTGTGATGCAAAAGAATCTGATTTTGCTAGGTCAAGTGGGAAATGATTAGAGATAAGTCTAAACTGTCAGAACAGGAAGAAAGGAATTTTTGGAGCTTTATGAAAGGTGTCAGGGCTTGTTCATGTACTTGATAAAGAGAGAGGAAGGGGAAAAGAAATCAAGCTTGACACCTAGTCTACAAGCCTGATAGAATGGAAGATATTGGCATGCTGAAGTAAGGAGAAATGCAAGCATTTGGTGTTGTAAAAGAGAAGATTTTAGCATACTGTTGAGTGTTTGAGACATTTCTGAGTTAAAGATAAACTTAGTCAGTGCTCTGATACCACTGAACTGTAACACTCAGGCATGACACGATCTCAGACCTTCTTGATGTCTATGGCAAAGAGTGCA
Organism: Meleagris gallopavo; assembly: GCF_905368555.1. Classification (NCBI taxonomy): domain Eukaryota; kingdom Metazoa; phylum Chordata; class Aves; order Galliformes; family Phasianidae; genus Meleagris; species Meleagris gallopavo. The sequence goes on along the minus strand of NC_139408.1, from coordinate 36,606,346 downwards.
TCTGCTTCTGTGGAGCTCAGAGTTTGATTCCATTGTAGGCTGAAAGCTCTGAGGGTGACCTCAGATCTTAAATATGAAGTTTTACTTAGTCTTGATGTATGTTCTTCCTGCTGATTTTCAGTTTGCTCTCATCTTTTGGATTCCTGGATTCATCAACTATAATAGAGAATAATTTGATTTTGTTTGCTTGCCTTGGTGTATAGAGATGGAGTTTGACTGAAATACAATTGGGGCACTTCATTACTAAGTTTTGCCCCTTCCAATGTAGTGAATTGATGGTGTACTCCTTTTCTCTTGTGGGTAATTAGTACACTAAGGCACGTGTGGAACTTATAGGAAAAAATAAACAGAAAACAAACCCTTTAAACTGTAAAAATCATTGTGAAAGGAAGAGCTTTTGAATTTGTAACTGCAGAATTGCTTTATATTTAGGAAGACAAAATGGTTATTTCAGCATCCCTGTATATGCAGAGTTAAAGTAATGGGAAGAATAATTTATTTCTCTGTTTCATAAGGATCAGAAAATAATTATTTTTTCTGCCAGCATAGAAGAGGCAGAAATTAAAGCGATAAATAGTGTTGCATGCAAAATCAACAGAGATTTCATTCCACAGAAAAAGGAATCAAACACTGCCAATTACATCCTGTGATACCTGAGTAGATTTGCCAAGATATTCAGAGAGAAGGCTCTTGAGTCAATTTGAAAGATTGAGTGAAATGTCATCTTAAACAATTGCACAGATGACTGTTGGCTGAGTGAAGTGGCTGAATTTGGTTGAAGGTTTTGAATTTGGCTACCCTGAATGTTTTAGCATGTTGCTGCTTGTTTTTTTTTTTTTTTTTTTTTTAATGGTGATAAGATTGCAGATGGATTGCAGTTAGCTAAAACCACAGGTAATGTAAATACAACTGAAATTTTATTTGCTCCCATATACCTTCACATAAACATGATTATCATCTTTAATTTTGAAGTAAAAATGTTGAAACGTTTATTTACTATATGTAGTAGGTGATAAATACAAAAGATTATGTCTTTTAAATCTGTAATATTTAACTCATCTTTAAATACTTTTCTACTATAAGTCAGTGTTTTTAGTTTCCTAATTCTGTTTAATAAATGATCACGAACTACTGGCTTTCTATTATTGCCTAATGAATATGGGCAAGTCAGAATGAGCTGTTTCTGTGGGTTTTTGTTTGTTTGTTTGTTTGTTTTTAATAAAGGTATGTACTTTCTGTGTAAGAATAACTGTAGCTGGTCTTTTTTCCCCCCCTCATTCTCCATATCTTCATGAAACAGCAGGATTTCTCCCTGTCTAGACTTCTGGGCTTTGATTTTTTTTGAAAGAGTTAGGTTTCCAGCAGCATTGAAATCTAATAGGATTTGGGAGTCTAATTCTCTTAAGCTCCTTTGAAAGTCCAAACCTTGTCTTCTGAGAGGTGTTTTATTTCAAGAGTAAGCAGAGTTGATTATCCTGGATTGCAGCAACTCCTTTGAACCAGATCTATAACAGGAAAACCAATCATCAGAGTAAGAGTGTTGGATGCAATATTAAAAGCAGTTTTTGGTCCTCCTATCACTAGAGGCATTAAGCTGGCAAAAATCACTGCAAGGTATGCCAGCCATCATAGTCTGTGAAACACCTGAGGTTGTTTGGCCTGTACAAAGGGGAGAAGGAGCATAATGGAAGAATAGGAAGCACTTTCAAGTAGCAGGAAAATCAGCTAATTCTCCACTTCCCTCCCTCCCCCAGGTGTTGCCTTGATTATTTTGCTGACTCTTTTTCGTTTTTCTTTTTCGTTTTTCTTTTTCGTTTTTCTTTTTCGTTTTTCTTTTTCGTTTTTCTTTTTCGTTTTTCTTTTTCGTTTTTCTTTTTCGTTTTTCTTTTTCGTTTTTCTTTTTCTTTTTCTTTTTTCGCTTTTTCTTTTTCTTTTTCTTTTTTCGCTTTTTCTTTTTCTTTTTCTTTTTCTTTTTCTTTTTCTTTTTCTTTTTCTTTTTCTTTTTCTTTTTCTTTTCTTCTAAATTTAGGATGACCATTTTGTGTTTTCCTGATTGCTTTTTTATTGCTTTTAAGTCATACTCTTGGCATTCTTATATTACTAAAATAATCACTTAATGCTCAGAGGTAGTTTCAACTAGCTAAGTATAAAGCTAAAGCTGCTAAATATCTTGACATGAAACCATACAGTTTTAAAGTGCTCAGACTTTATTTTTTCTGAAGTCTCTTAAGGTTGAAATATTATCTAAGTATGTTTTAGTTGTTTTTCAGTGCCTCTACTAAACTGGCATTTTGGACATTAACAGAAACTGTTTATATTAACGAACGAAGAGTAGGAAGCAGTTAAATAGAACCAATTTCAGGAAAAAAGTCTTGCAAGCTAAAGTATTCCAAGGGAATGAACTTGTTCTTAGCAGTAAAGCTAATTTTCTCTGCTGGGCTGAGAATAGGTGATTTTCTGTGAGACGCTGGGCTTAGTGTTTCAGAGAGGAATTTCTTCTTTGGAAGCAGGGTGAGAAGAAGTTTGGGTGGAGAGAAAACGTAAAAGGTCAAGGTTTTGTAGGCAAAAATGTCATATATTCCAAATTTCCTCAAGCATAAAAAAAAAAGCTGGCTGAGATTTTGAGTGGCGTGTGGTGTGCAGTAAACATTTATCCTTAAGATTTTGTACATATAAGACTCAGGGCTTTGAGGAAGGTTATATGTTTTCTACTGTTAGTTTCTAATACAATAGATTTTATCTCAAAAACACAAAACCCACCTCACAAAGACCCAGGTGCTCAAAACCTGAAGAATATTGATGGTGATCTTAACTCATTTGTTCTATTACCCACGAGGTGGCAGTGTAGTATTACAATAAGATGCCAAATATGTCATGTGCTGTGGTAGAATGTGATTAAAAAGGTATGTTGAGGTTGGTGCTGGTGAGAAGATTAGGATATGGGAATTTGGATTAGAATTTGTGAAAGTAAAGCTTAACATAAAACAATTCACAATCAGTGAATACTTATTTCACGTGCACTGCAAAGCCAGTGATACTGAATTTGACTTTCAGTAATAAAGAGAAACCTACAGAGGATCACAATCAGAATGTTATATCACTGATTAAGGTCCAAGAGTGGTGGTAAGGCAGAGATACCACATGTAAGTCAGAAAACTTGTGATAAACTTTTCGCCCAATTCAGTCAATGTGCAACTAACTACTGATTTTCATGGAGAGGAATTTGCCTGATGATTGCTTTATTTTACCATAGATTTCATGTGATGTAGGTAAAATCTCTTCAAACTCTCATTGCTCATTTATAAACAATTAAGACAGAGGCACAACAGGCTGCTTTAGCTTAAATTAATGTCTTTTAAGTATTAGCAAGGACATGACCTACAGTGATGTGTAAATACTTGCAGGTAAGTCTTTCTTCAGAACTGTAGCTCAGTTTCTGTGACATTCCCTTTTGTGGCATTCCCTCGGACGTCCCAATTAGTTTGCAATCATTTGTTCTTACTCTAGTTATTTTTCTACTTCAAGCTAGCACAACAGTGAAATTGAAGAGCTCATCGGATGTGACATGTCAGACTGTCAAATCTCTCCCTTAAAAATGGTTATCTTATTAACCTTAATTAATCTTATTTGTAATCAAGAGTTCTCGCTCTCTGATGCTCAGTTATCAATTTTACAAGAAGAAGGTTAAACTTCAGTCACTACAAAATAGTTTCTGTACTGAGGGTCTGTAATTCCTGTCAATGGCTTCTTTTGTAACAGAAGTCAAAAGCTACATAGTTGCAGGAAAAATGCCTTCCATTTTTCAACAGCAGGTCTTGTCCTGAGCACCCATTACTTTTAAATATAACATCACTGATAGCTGGAATACCTAAGGCTGAACTACCTGTAGCAGTAGTGTCCTGATGGGACAATGGAGTTATACCTCAAAGAGTCTTAAGGCTGTTGAGAAATCCAACCTGTACAGTGGGAAAGGAAATACAGGAGTAATTGGCCTTTAGATCTGCTTTTCAATTGTTAAAACTACACAGTTAACAGGGTTTTTTTGGTGTTTTTTTCCTTTTTTTTTCTTTTTTTTTCCCCCTTCTTCCGTCTGGATCCTTTTCATTCTGCTACATTTAGGCAGGAAGCATAGTTTATGGGTCATCTTTCAGCCTTAGGTCAGTGGATCATTTCTCATTTTGTTATCCTAGTTTCCCGGGACTTCTGCTGCTTTTGTTGTGCTGAAGTGTAATGTGTAGCTGGTGCCTCCAAACAGAAACAGTCCCAAAAGCAAAATGAGAGCCTTAGTATCTTCAGTTTGGAAAAAATTGTTGCTTGATATATTTCACTTCCCATTACAGCAGATTGCAAGTGTTCTTGTGACAGAGTTTCATATATTTTTCTGTTGTCCGTATTTGTTTCTTAGTTTTTAATTAAAGATACTTAGTAAAGATTTACTAAAGATGCGTATGTAGTTTGTATGTGTAGTCATGGTTGTTCAACTTTGCTCTTATCCTCTATGTCAGTGTTGCAGCATGAAAGCAAAGAATGGTAAGTTGCAAAGGTTTTAAAAACAAACATAATTTAAAGGCAGTTCCCATGATTTTTAGATTAATTTGAGATCTGAGTCATGAGGTTATGAATGTTAGGTGTTGGTGATGATAAACCAGCCTTACGTGTGTGTTCTCTTCAGGCTGGTTTGCAGTGCTGCCTTGCCTAGGACATAAATTCATGCTTAACCTTGTGGAGACAAGTACAAAAGAAAGCATCACATTGCTTATAGGTTGTTAGAAGAATTTGGTTTTCAAAAGACTTTCTTGCTGTAAATGCTGACAAGTGTCAGCATGATCTTGTACATGTATATACACTCCAGTTTTGTCAGGCTTGCTAAATGTGTGAACAAGAATGGTTGCCTTGTTCGTGCTGCAAGCTCTAAACACAATGTCCAGCACACTTTTTATATTTCTGTGAGTATATCTTAGGTAACATCTGTTTTTCCTGGATTGTTATACTAGATCATATTTGGAACAGTTCCTCATCAAAACCAGTTCTCCATTCAGACTTAAAGCAATTTGAAGAGGAAAAGACTTCTGGAAGAACTTGAGAGCTTTGAGAGTCCTCATAGTCCTGCTCCTCGCACTCATCTTATGGTCTGTTGTTACAGAACCAAAATAACTTAAGGACCACGATAGTATTTTGTCTTTCGGATGAGTGCTCCATTCTCTTCTTGGAAATGGAGTTAGGATTTGAAATGGAATTTGACATTCCCCTGAATCAAGCAGGGGAGGCTCTACTCATTACTCATTCTACCTGTTAGTAAAAATAAATAAATAAACAGCAAAACTGGAATGCTAGGTGAGCAATAAGATGGTCTTTACTTAAAACAGCTTCTCCTGTTTTTTGTTGTTGTTTTTTTTTTCTTTTTATAGTAATGAAGAAAATACATATCGATATGCAATACATTACATCTGGCATGTTCTTCCTTAGTATAAAATGTGATGATATTCTACTTGATAAAAATGAAGCAAATCAACCTATTTTTCCTGATCTGTCAACAAGGTTTTCTCCTGTTTGCAAAATAATAATTCTTAATACAAGAAAAAATAAAGCATTATTGATTAGGTGCTTCTAAAGGGGGTTAAAGAAGCACTTGGTCTGCCTTTCTGCAAATATTAAACAATGAATATTGTTAGAGACTACACTAAATGGAAAAAAAATGTTTTATTTGGAGTATGAAACTCTTCTAGGTTAATGTCCATAAAGTTTAAATTAGTTCAGACTTTTCTTATTAGAATAAATGTTTCCTTTTAAAAAGCATGATAATCATAATCAAGACTAAATTTGTTCTGTTATTTATTTTCGAAATGATTGTACATGTTTAGCAGACTTTTGATTTAAATCCCTAGGGATATATTGCAGACAGATGTTTAGATGACCTCATGTTTAAAGTAAAGTTATACTTGGACACTACATTAAATTTTCCCTAAAATCTTTCCTTATATGTTAGACTGTGGAGCAGTGCAGAAAGTATCAAATGATGTATGTTGAAAAGATACTGCTTTATTTTAAAAATAAGTTATTAAAATTCTGCAGATTTTGTTTCGAGCGTCCCTCAAAAGCACAAAATGCCTGATTATGAAAGAGTATGTTTATAAATGAAAATATTGTTTCTGATTTGAGAGTTAAATGGGAAACAGACTTTTAAAAAGGTTCCTTGAATTCAAATATAAATTTAGCATGTCATTTATACCTTCCCCATAGCTTGTTAAAGACTACAGTAGAATGTATGCATTCTTCAACTAATACTACATTATAGTAGGACCTAACAGTAGTCAGTATTTTTATTGTGTTCTTGCTTTAAAGGGCTAAGTAATAGTTTCTTCTCAAGCTGCAGCTGACATCATGGTGTAGATGCTTGTGATGGTTCCATATGTGACATTGAACAACATTTTGGAAATGCTCTTCAGTATTTCATCAAGTCATAATTATCAAAATTGGTCTGTTTAAAATAGATTTATTGATTGACAGATAAAAATAAGTTTCTTCAGTCTTTTGAAGTTTATATGAGCCACACTTGCAGTTAATGCATTTGGTTAGATAAACAAGTTACTGAATTGTTGGAATTCTGCCATTTGGAATATTGTACTAATAGATGTACAACTAATCTTGCCTCTATTAAATATTTTTCTTCCTGATTGCTACTTTCCTGTCAGAATGTACTATCTGTAGCCTGATGCAAAGGTTGCACTAAAACAGTAATTAGATGCATGGCACTTGGACTGCAAATACCCTTTGCCCAGGTCTCACGTGAACACTTCTGTAGGGCAGCCTTTTTTTCTGGTTTTCTGTCATTTGGGCTGATTATGAAGATGGATGTAGCCAGCAGAGCTGGAAGCCTACTTTGGGCTGGGTAGACCTTGATAAATCCATGCAAAAGCTATAATATTTTTCAATCAACTCATCCAGGTTCACTGCTTTAGAATCTTTCCTGGAGAAACAAATCATCTTGCAGTAGTTGAAGGCTCTTCTTTCTTAAAAGAGTGGATATTGAAGGGAGTAAAATAAGAGATCTCATCCTGCTCTTGAAAAATGAAATTTCATTCTGCCTTGTCTATCTAAAGTTCACTGCTCTTAAGTTAATGCATACAGAAAAAGATATGTCAGGCATGGATAATTACTGTTCTGCATAACATGGATTTAATTAAAGACTAGCAAAGGAATGTGGGTACCCATGTGATGCAATTACTATAAGCAAATAGTATTTTGTTTCTCTTTTTCTTCCTGAATAAAGATTTGGGCTTTAGCTTGTAACTCTGGAAAATAATGGCAAATATTCTTCTAAATGAGAATTAGATGTTTTGCATAAAAACCAGGATGGCATCTGATATTTCACACATGAACTAAAAGAAAATATGATGAATTTTTGAAGTAGTACATCAGTGTAACTCCTTTTCTATATCAGTATGCATAAGAATTCAAGCTATGTTCATTGTTTTGGAAAACTTGAAAAATGTATAGTTTACTGTATATTTGAATATTACTCGTTAGTATCATTTCTTATGTAACATTGTACTTACCTGAAATCCAAATATTTCTGGCAACTGAAGAATAAACAGCAAGATCATCAGAAAAAAATACTTTCTGGAGGTAGAGAAAAATAAGTTTATTTAATATTCAATTTTATACAAAGAGACTGAAGACTTATGAAAAACAAGAAGTGCCAATAAAATTGGAGCAGGTAGTCCTTAAACATTTACTTGAAATTCACTTACCAAACTTCTTGGCATGAAGCTAAGGGGCAGTATATAATGAATTTTTTTAAAATTTTCTGGATAAAGCAGTTTCACAGTGTCTTGGTTAGATATTGTTCACACACGGATTTTGTACATTCGTGAACGTTTTTCAGAATCATTATGAACACACTGATCGTCAGAGACTCTCCATAACACTTTACGTGGACTAGTAGCTTGCTCGATCTTGTAGCCCTACAGTGAATGCTTGGAATTACGCTGAAGTAACAGGCAACAACTCTTGTGCTTGTGTAGCTTGATCCCACCTTTCCTACTTTTTTTCTTTGTATCAATGGAAAAGGAATAATTAATGGCCATTCTACTTAAATATCCATTTTCTTCACACTTAATATACTGCTACTTGCATATGCATTTGACTGTGCAATATGCCTGTATTTTTTATTGTATCTGAGTAGTTTCGCTAAAGACTTCAGACGATGTTCTGAGATTTGCAAGAATCATGTGTTTTCTCTGGTGCCTCAGGAAAAATGAGCACTTGCAAGTAAATCAGACACTTTCACTGGCATGCTGCTAAAATTTTGTACAACCTGTAGAAATGCATGGACATCATCCTGGATGGAAGGAGATGGAGATGATTTGCATTGCCTGAACTGTGATTTTATTATTGTTTAATTTTTCTTCTCATCTGTAGTCCTTTGTGTCCTTATCTGTGCATCTTTCAACTGTTTTTAAGAATAGGGAGGGATCCTAAGGTAGCATGCTGTTGTGATGCTTGGAGTGAGTCACGTGCAATCTGTGTATTGAGTGAAGGCAGCATCTTTCAGAGAAAAAGAACAGTCAAGTAAAGATAGATTCTCATTTATTGCAAGCTCAGTTTTAAATTGGTCGTCTTCTGTTCTATCTTATTCCTTTCTTTCTACACTTTAATTTGTGGTTATAACTGCACCTAGAACCTTGGTTGCAAAATCTGTGAAGAACTGAAAACTCTGAAGGGAGGTTCAGCCATGTTTAATGACTCTCTTTTTCAGAGGACATAAAGAGGGCTGGAACCTTACTTAGCTCAACTGGAATAAGAATAGCTTTATTTATCTTTATTTTGGCTACAAACTCTGTAGTTAGGAAATTAAATTCAGACAGGAATAAATCATTCTATTGCATTTTGTATTATAGTTGGATTGTTTGTAAAACTTGAACATATTTTATATTTATGTTTGCTAATTGTTTTGTAAACCCTTTAGTATTCAGATTTGTAATATAAATAGTTTTGACTAAGGGCAAAATTTAGACTGCCTGCACTCTGCCTAAGCAAAAATTTGATGCCTGTGGCTTACAGAGCAATTCAGAGCAGGCCTGAGGACAGGGAAGAAGATGGGACCTTCCTTGGATTATCTTGTGACCCAGGACACTGAGGAACCAAGAAAACACCATTTTCTGGGTCTTTTTCACTGGTCTACAAAACATTCTTGCTTTTCTGGAGGGTATTTATGTCTTGCAGTTTTTACACAGTGGTGCAGGTTCAACAGGAGGACATACATATGCAGCAGCCAGGGTAGGGAGTCAAATCTCCTGAGAAATGACATGTTGGTGTTAATTTTTTTAAGCTTAATAGAACCTCAAACACAACTGCCCTACTCTCTGGGCCCTATTGCATTTACTTTTCATGTGCACTTTCGGGGAAATGGGCATTCCTCAGTGTTAGAGGCACAGAGGATTCAATCCAAGTTCCCATCTCATCTAACTTACTTGTTCTAACTCAACTGCAGATACTATTTGGTGTAAAAAAACAAAAAACAAAAAACAACAACAACAACAAAAAAAACTAGTTGTAAATCTGAGACAATCTAGTAAACTGTTGGGAACCCTGCACAAGACTTTAACTGATATCCATGTCTGTAGTTGGTCATGTTAAAAAATCTGCTGTCTTTTAATAATAATAATAAATTGTATCCTGCAGGAAAACAGTTTTATGGTAGTCAATCACATTTCTCTTACAGATCATAGTCTCAGTATATATCTGTTGTGAAAGAAATGGTTTCTAAAACAGGCTGTATAGTTCATACCCAGGGAGCTTGAAAGATCCAATCAGCTCTGACTGTGCTTCTAAAACGTGCAATCTGCTGCAAGGTACTGCTGGATCAGATGCATTGTGTTTAGTGAAAATCGCTGTGTGATGCGCAGAAAAGTGCCTTAAATCTCTTTTGGAGAAGTGGTCACCCTAAGGCTTTATATAAAAGCACATTTGCTCCTCAACAAATTGAAGCCGCCTTTGTTGCCGATAAAGAGGAAAGCCCTTTTGATCTACCACTGCAATAGCCATCTGTGGCGCACATTAGTCTACTACTTGCTGCCACTGCTCAGTGGCACCAGGTTATCATCTCTCTCAAACTTATTCTCAAACTTGAAGGAAAATAATTCTTTTTAGTGCTTGATTTCCCTTGCTCCAAGTTAGAAATGTAAAGACACATTACTATTGGCATATTTTGGAAGTGGTTCTATTGCCTTTTACTAAAGGGTCTGGGATGCATATCTGGAGATATTTTATCTCTGATTTGTATTTAGTCTGCACGTGATTGTCTTGCTGAGTGAGAAGCATGGCTCCCATGGGCCTTGGGCTCTTAGACAGTACAGTAAAGTCAGCACAGGTTTTTAGTAAGTGAGCTAGAAGAAAAGCAGCCTTCCCTGTCTGAGCCTATTTACTCTAAGTTATCTGATAGCATTGCTGTTCCATCTTGACTTCCTGGGTTACACTTTGAAAGTGTTAGATAAGAGGAATGTCAATATTTGCCTTAGCAACTTCTCCGGACAACTTAGTTCTTCTTTCAGTCAGAGCTGGGACCTGTTTGACTTCTCATGTTTTCTACTGAGATTTGCATCCCATCTCTGTTGATCACCTTCAACAGCTTTGAGCTGGAGGCTCAGCTCCAGCTTCTGGGCCTGAATCAAGTGTATGTCTTCTCTGCCATTGTACATGCTGCGTTTATTTATCTTTCTCCTTCATCTGTTGCTGGATGGATGTAGATAATGGTCTGACAGATTGGCAGAGTTTCTTGCATTTGATTAAAATTCCGTTTGGGTTTGCTTAGCTTAGAGCTGCTCATCATCTCTAGTTTTCCTAAAAGTCTTTTCCCCAGATCAGATCATTGTATGTAGAACATCATGTGTCAGAGGTATTTTTCTACTGTGTAGAAAACCTAAATGCAGGACCTAAATGGCTGTGTGCTCTGAATGCATGCAGATTGTGCTTTATTCTTGCCAGAATCCTAATGGTATCAAAATTCTAATGGGGAAAATATTTGCCATTAGCAATCTCTCCTAACATTTCTCTTCTCGTGTATAATTTAAATATATTTTTTTCCATACCTACAGACAAACTGGGTAAATAAATGAAGGCTCCCTGCTTTTTTCCTATCTAATGCAGTTCATTTATTCACTCTCTTCCTGCCTGCAACAAACTCAATCTTTAGAGGCTGTCTCTTGGAGAAGATTCTCTATTTACTGAGCATCAACTGTAGAAAGGAACAAATAAACTTTTCATGTTTCTTCTGCATGTAGAACTTTCTGGCAATTTGTCTCAAGCAGATCCTTTCCTGGTTTAGCCCCACATTTCAGCTGACTTTTCCTTATTGTATTCCAATGCATTGCAAAAATCCAGTACCAGAAAGAGTGCTTGTCAGTTGAGTATTTTGGATTTTTTCCATTTGCTATTTGTCTTTACAGTCAGCTCCAAAGTTGCTGTTAGGGATGATGCTTGTGTCAGCCCTGTTTCTCTCATGAACCGAGCGCTAGCTACAATGAGAACACTTTCTTTCATTGAGTGTTGTGGGTTTTTTTTTCCTACTGTTTCTTTCATCTCAGTGGATTTTATTAATATCTAGGTTATAGTTAGCACAAATTTTGAGTATATTTAAGTTAACCATATGTGGCTTTTCTGTTAGAAGACTTCTCACTGACCTGTAAAGAAGAGAGGTGTGCTATTATCTGCGCTTGCTCTTACAGTGTTAGAAATCTCTTTGAAATGATGCTCACCTTTTAGGGAACTGATCCAAGGAGCTTAGGTGACAAACCTAATTGGTTTTGGTAGAGTTTGCTTTCTGTTAGTTTATTTACCTGATCTGGGGGAGCTGGCAGGAATACCCAGTCAGGGAAGGAGAAGCAGGGCCTGGTTTGGGTGGCAGCTGGCTCCTTAGATTGCTGACTTGTTTTATAGGCTGTGGGTGAGTGCCAAGAATGCTTCAGCTTCTGAGTGTCACTCAAAGCTTAACAGATATCAGCGATTTAACTTGCTCTATTGTGATACTGATGAAGCTGTTTGTCACCTTCCATATATTCACTTGTCAGACCTGCTTCTCAGGTAACTCGAAGCCTTAACAAATACCATTCAAGGAAAATGCGTATTCAAATAATCCACACGAGGAAAAAGGACTTTGTTCAGCTTTGTGAAAGGATTAAGAGGGAAAGAATTTCTGCTTTTTAGGAAAGAGTTTAAGAAACTCCTGTTTGTAGTAATGGTACACTAATAATGAACATGTACTAATTCTGAACTGAGGTTAGAGTCTGGCAAGTGAATTTTGGGCTTTGTATCACACTTTGCTCAGCGTATAACTTGTGTGATTTTATGTGTGGAAAAAACAGTGAGTTGCAGCTATGGTGATTGAGTTGCTTCTCTTCTACTTCCCAGTGCAAGCCAATCTCTAGAGAAACCCATCACTGCTGTTGGCATTAATCTGGAACAGTGACAGATAAACCAAAGCATAGAAACACTTTTAGAAATGTCTTTTGCCTGGCTGATGCATATCACTTGAAGGCAGGGGCTGAAGCTGGAAGCACAAGGGAATTTAGCTTTTCAGCTCGCTTGCTCTAAGGCCATTGATTTTAATGTCTTTCTACTACATTATACTGGTTTGTTAACTGTATTTTTATGCCTGACAATGTTCTTCTTAATTTGCTTATAAATCATTAGAGGATTTTACTTACGTTATTTACAGTATTCTGTAATCTTTTTGTGTATCATACTTGTACTTCAGCATTTAAGGTGGAGATGGCAGTGTTGTGCTTCTTCGCTGTCTTGCTTTGAGTTTCGCGGACTACTTGATGATGGCTCACTCGCTTTTGTCTCTATGGACTCTAAGCCTAACAGCACAGATGGTTTTACTGTGTACAAGTTTTTCTGTAGGGAGTTAAATTTGTCTTTAATATGAAACAAAATCTTGAAATTAAGCAACAGCAGGTAGATGAAGATCAGGCTGTAAGTGATGCAGATAAATATGGTTCTAATTGAAAAATGGTAATATAAAAGATTTAATTGAAAAATCTTTAAATTGAGAATAGTTTTATTTCACACAAAGCATTGGCTTTGTTAGTTCCATTTACAATGGAAGAACTATGGATTTTGAGCTGTTCATCATCCAGAACTTACAAAGTTTCATAGTATTTATGGAAGTTCTATAAAAGCTCTTTGAAACTATAAGATTCTTTTCAGAAAACAAACAAACAAACAACAAACAAAAACCAAACCAAACAAACAAACAAAAAAAGCCCACATTGTCCCTAGGGTATTAAAGATGTCTGGGCAAAAACTCATTGGCTTGAATAAGATCCCAGTTCTGTGTTCAGAAGACTGATAGTTTGTGTTCTTAGTGGAAACGAAGCAGTATATCAGAACATCTGGGACTTCGGCTTAGCATCTGGAAAGCAGCCAGATGCTGAGCTTGGTGGTCCTGCACCTGTGGGCACCGTGCCCAGCTCAGTCCCGTGGAGCTCTCAGATACCCTCACCCTGCGCAGTGTCTTGCACGATGATGTCTGAGGAGCTAAAGTCTGCTGATTACTTCTGTCTCAGCTCTCTCTTGTTCTCATATCGTGACGTTAACTATATAAGCAAATACTTTTTGAGTCTGTTGCTAACAGAGGCTTGCAGATGATGGATGTCTCTGTTATTCCATGATGCTTTTATTTTTAATCCTCTAATTTTACTCCTTGTCTCTTCACCGATTCATCAACCACTTTCTGGTTGAATAGTTTCACTGTAAATTTTTATTCTACCTCTGCCTTCAAGAATGTGCATCTGTTGGTAAACTGCTATGTCCGAACACAGCTATTAGGAGAATTCAGTAGCAACTGTGTAAATATTTTTGGAAATATGAAGACATGTAGTATGAAAGTATAATGTACTGTATATCAGCAGCATAGATATTTTTAGTTCTTTATTACTCTTGCAACTCTTGCAACTCACATTGATAGTGGAAGTTTTAAGAGCATAGCCCTTTGTAAGTATGTGGTAGAGTTTGTTTTGCTACCAAAACTTACCTTTTATATCTTACAAGTAAAGCCTTTGACATTTAAGACATTTGAATAACCTTCACATACAGAAATGTGAAACAGGGTTAGAAGAGGGGTCCTATGCCACACATCTGTGTTCTGCATCTACAATGTATCCGTTTCTTCAATGGCTCTGGTTGTATTTAGCACTAGAACTATCCACAATTTGCTGCTTAAAAAACTGATATTTTAAAGGTAACATCATTCATATCTTCTAGTCCTGACTGTCTGTACAACTCCTATTTCACTACTATAATTTCTATTCCTCTGAAACAGAAATTTCCTGAAAACTGGCTCCAGACCAAGGTGCTTCATTATGCTTAAAACATAAATAATATAATCTACATTATGATAGAAGTGTTGTGTGTTTGAAATTTGTCCACTTGTATCTATGGTGATTTTCAGAATTATCATAAAATAGACCATTGTTCTTTGTCTTCAGTGCTTTACCTTTTTTTTTTATTATTATTATTTTTTTTAGTGAATGCTGAAGCTGTTTCATGCGGGTACTCAGCACCACATTGTTCCTGTATACTACTATTACATTGCCTCTGTTTTTGTTTTCTATTTCAAACTCTCATGTATTAGTTGCAAAAGACTACACCTTATTTGAAAATTCTGATACATGGATATATTTCCTCAGGTTTCTACAATAGTGACTGATATGTACAGAATATATTCACTTAAAAAAAAAAAAAAAAAAAAGGATGAATTATGGCTTAAAACATTCATGTAGCTTATGCAATTAAAAGTAACTTCCCACTAAAGCTAATGAGTGGAACCATGCCTCATGTAAAAGAGGAGATCAAAATCAATCAAGAAAACCCCAGCTCTGCATCTTCCTCCTCTGCAGCCAGGCTTTTGCTGCATATGAAATCCTGAAGACTAAAATTAACCATAACCAGTGTAGTGCTAAATTTTCAGAAGATTAGAGATGGTTGTTTGTGGGCATGAACAGCTCCTTTCACTGTGTGCTAATCTATTTTAATGATGATACTTACAAATGCTAACAATTTTGTTGCTCATCAAAGCATACAGAAAAATGAGGGGAAGTATCATGTTATGGGGACATATGCCAGCATTTTCTGCAGCTTGTGTGTGTCTGCAATGACCTGGTAGCCATGGACTGCAGTAAGTCTCTAAAGATGACTAGGTTATTTTTTTTTACAGTTTGTCCTAGGGATTTGGAGTCACTTGTTCTTATTTTAAAAAAGTGTCCAGAAGTCTGAAGTGCTGCATTTAAAACATGCATCTTAAATAGCATCTTATTATTCGCCTCTTTGCTAAGCCTACTCCCATACTGTATCCTTGTCCCTTCTCATAAAAGTGTTGCTAGCAAAGAGGAATATGCAAGCAGTGTGTCCCCTCAGCTCTCTCTGTCCATTTTGTTTCCCTGTATAAACAAGCATTTACTGCTTACGCTGATGTGTGGTGGCCTGGCCATTTTGTATTTGAAGCTGTGTGCTGTCGTTTGGGTAGAAGGGTCAAGGTGTTTAATACTTGAGCCAGAACAGTTGCCGTCCTGCAGCTGGTGTGGATTTCCTTATGTAAGAGTATTTCACTCTTGTGAATTTTTGCTGTAAGCATAAACACTAATATAAGTATTGAATATTTGCAGATCAATGGAAGGTGAGGGGATTAGTTTAAAAAAAAAAAAAAGTGGATGTACATAACCTTGACTGTTTAAAAGTCTTTTCTTTTAGAATGCTGTGCCTGTTTAGATCACTAATATATTTTAATTGTTTCCATCTTTCAAAATATATGTAACAAGTTCATTTTTTAGTTGTTGTTACACAAATAAACTGGTATTAAATGCACTGCTTTCTTTCTTTCAAACATACTTTCAAAATACTGCTTAATGTGGTTTGAAGATTTTGCCAACATAACGTTCCAGATCCTTCTCTTGTATGAGGGTGGTTGATTACATCTATCTTTTGGTTTACAAATGCCAATTTATTCCAAAGAATGCAAACCCTGGGACCGTTTGTCATCACACTTTGATTGTAGTTCACTTCATTATTCTATGTAGGAGGAAAAGCAAACAATTAGATGCCTGAAAAGGGGAGGGGTGTGAGGGGAAACTGGAACATCAGCTATGCTAAACATTCTTATTACATTGCATACTTTAACCTCCTATTGATTTCCCATTGCTTTTAACACTTACCTGCCTGGATGTGACAAATTAGATATGGGGGGAGGAGGGAAGCAAACTAAAAACTACCAGCCAAACGAAAAAAATCCAATTGTACCAAAGAAATCCTAATCCACAAAATCAGAAACCTTTGTCTGAAGCACTATATGTCAAGGTTCTAGAAACAGACCAAGGGTTACAGTCCTTTAGGACTTAACTTTTGTAGACTAGGTGACTGATTTTTTTTTTAATTATTAAAAATTCTTTCAGTTTTCACTTGAATTAGAGTTCAGGTTTCAAAATCTGATTTGTTAGGCATAAACATTCAGTTTGTAGACTTACTCAATTCCAAGCCATGCTGTTACCAACAGTGTTGATATCCTATTTCTCTGCAGGACTGCACTCAGCAGCTGTATAAAACAGCATTGTTGGATCACTGTTATATAAAGTATCACAGGGCAGAAGGATAGTTCCCACCAGTTTTGTCATGCTTCTGCTCTTCTCACTTCTCCAGTGTTAGACTGCTTGGCCATGATGCAAGTGACTTGTGTTAAGCACCTTTGCCAACCAAGAAGCTGGTATTACTGCATGGGGGGAGCAGGGTGACCACTTCAGGAGTTTGGGAACAGCTCATGCTCTAAGCTGCCTGTATTGAGCACTATTCCATGAAAGATTTAAGGGCTGGGAGGGATGGTGTGCTTGTTATACCAACCATGACTGTGGAACTAGCAGGGAAGAAGGCTTCAGTTGAAGTGTTAAATATTTCCTCAAAGCTGGGATTGTAATCCTGACTTCCTGCCTCCCACCTGAGTGCTTCTTCCACCAGGCCAGTGCATAGCCTTTGATCCCAAGGATCTTTAATTATGCAAAGTGCACCAGTCTGAACCAGAGAGAATGAATGCACTCACCTTTTACTGTTACTCCGTTCTAGTACTGCATTTAGGGCAATCTCCTAGGAGCTGATAAAGTCAGGTTAAATCTCTTTTTGTAAAGGCAGACGAGGAAACTGTTTCCTTTGCCTCAATGCTATTAATTTGTTTACTTGTTAGTTTTGCTGGTACAATCCCCATCATTGCCTTTTCAAAGGAGGAACAAATCTTCATGCATCTAATTCAAGGGTGAGGCTGCAGGCTGAAAACACCAGGCCGAAAGAGCTTAAATCTGCTGGGATTTTGCGTATCTGAGAGCAAGGGGAGGGCTCTCACTGCTTGGCATTTCCAAAGCTGCTCTTCAGGTGGTTGCTTAAGGGTTTGGCTCTTTACAGGAATCCCACAGATATTCACCACATATGTGAATTAGGCATTTGGGCATCCTGCCTAACACTGAGTGGATTGCACAAATGAGGCAGAGAACTTGATGGAGGTACAATAGCATTCAACATTTTTTAGTGTGTGTTTTATAGTTTTAGTCTCAAGGCAGCCATTTCAGACTTTGAGAGTGTCAAGAGTATGTGTGAGGGGTACAGTAGAGGAAAGGGAGACTGACACTGAGATTGGAATAAATACCCATTCCTGCAGTAATAGAGGGAAAAGCTCTAGCAAAATAGGTTCAAAAGGAGTTGAGTGTAGCATCCGTTTTAGTGGTTCAGACGGCAATTATTCTGTTCTTCAGTTGTGTATCCTGAAACAAGCTACTTACTATAACATCACTAAAATGTGCAGTAAAGCAAGATGCTGTACATTCTATTGTATTCTTCTTCTGGTGTGCATTTTTTGAAATGACACTTTGACAATGCTGTAAAAATGAAGAACAGCAAATTTTGAGTGAAAATTTCAGAAAAACAGTGTGTTCTATTAAAGTGTAGCTGGTGAGGTACACGTACTGTGCAAAGGAGAGGAACTGAAGCTCCAGCTGCTGTGGAAACATTTTCTGAGTGACTGTGGGATACCTGTGTGGGCTGTTAGTGACTACTTCTATTAGAGGATTAAGGCTTCATGACTATTGTCTTATTCTTAATCTTCTTCAGTTTAAGAAGTGAATGTCCCTTGTTTCAAGAATAATTTTTTTTTTTTCTGCCAGTGACTTGCAATTTTGCATTACAGTGACTTTGGGAACAGTATTTTCATCACTGGATTATGTGGAGATATGGGGATATCCTTGCTGCTGAGTGGCTGGTTTTTGGAGACTTGTGTGTCAAACTTCAAATGAGAGAGAAATATGTTAGAGAACAGAGGATGCATAGGCTTTGAGTTTCTCTATTGCTTCACTGATGAGTCAACAGAAACTCAGAACATAAATTTCAGGCACCTAGAGTTCCTTGATATTTGCTTGTTTTTAACCATTAGTCTTTCATTAATCATTTTTTTAACCAATATTCACTACCCAAAGTGCTTAAACTCCCCTAAAAGGAACATCCACATACATGTGAAGATCTGTTAATAACAAGTTTGTGGATTTGAAGCAAAACCTGAACAATTACTCAAGGCTCCAAAACTGACATCTGCTATGGGTGTATGTGTCTGAGGGAGTCCATCAGTGCTGATAACTTATAGGAACTGAAATTTTAGGAGGAGCAGCCACTGAATCATCTGACAGCTTGGTTTGATGCAGCCCTTACATGAACTCAGTAGGAAGACTCCCATTCATGTCCCTGTTCATTAGGGAGCCCTTTAATGCATGAGCAGGCATTTCCCTAGTTCAAAGCATGTCTGTCAGCTTCAGTGGAATTGCAAACAGACTTTGGCCTGAGCCCATCTCCCCCGCTCCTGTTTTGTTTTTTAGAATGCAAATAAAAGTGGTTTTAGTTCAGTTTTTAGAAGCTGGACTAGGGCCTCTCTTCCCAACCATGACTTTTTAAATAAAAATGATATTTTTTTCAAGTTGTGTAGGCTCAACAAGGGAGGTGAGCTGCATTGAGAATCATAGCTTTCATAGCCTAGAAAGCATTTGCATGAGCTGACAGTTCTTTGTGCCTGACCCCAGCTTTTGGCAACCCCACAATTCCTGACCAAAAAGCAGGAATGCTTTGGCAGCTTTCTGGATTTTCTTGATGTTTCCTTAAGGTACAGTGCTTCCATCTGCTTTTTCAGAGGCTTGAGAAACCTAGAAGGCACAGATTTTCTGTTCTGGATAGCCTCACTTGGTTTTAGGACAGAAAAAGTTGTAGGGTTTTCTTCCTGAATTCTTCTAAATAATGTCTCTTAGGTCTGGTTTAATACAATGAGAGAATAATTTATTCATGTTATGATTGCTTTGTGATTATTTTGTATGGGGATGATGCATGTTAAGGGAACACAGCGAATTTGCACACAAACTATCAGGCTGTCTTTCTCTAATAGACTTAAAGGAAAAAAAATGTTACTTGCTTGGTTTCCACCACTAATGAATATCATTTAAAGAGTTAAAAATAAAAATTCAAAGATGTCTTATCCATCTTCCTTACCAGGATTATGCTAGAATGCTTTTTGCCCTCCCCTAGTAATATCTGATGCTCTGATAATCTTCATTATGTCTGTTTTGACCGTAGTTTATACTCAGTCAAAATCAAGTAAAATCAAGGCATGTAACAAGCAAACCACCAGCTATGCAGGAACAACAAATTCTAAGAATATTTATTGAAAATTGAAAAAACAAGATAAAGTCAACTCAATGGGGACCACATTGATGCTAAAAGGCAGAAAACATCACATATTTTTTGTTTCTGCTTTTGCTCTGTCTGGGAAACTTTTTCGTTACATGCTTCCTCTATGTCTTTAACAACAGTCAAAACAAAATCTTTGAAAATCAGTATATGGTAGCAATATCGGATACTAGTTAGAAGTCAAAGATCCATGTCATCCAGTCTTCATCTTTTATTAATAGAGGTTCCTTTCATGTTAAATATTCAACTGTAGTTTTTAGGACCAACAGAATAAGCCGTATGCAATCTTACATATCTGAGCAATGTTTTTAATGCACAGAATGCTAACCCTCTGTCTATATAATGTGAAAATAAAATGCATGGTACAGTTCATAGAAATCTTACTGCTAGCAGACTTTCAGAGCATGCAAGATGTTCTTCTGGAGTGCAACTGGAGGGCTGATTTGTGAGAGCATAGTTAACTTCGGCATTTTTAGCTGGCCTGCTTTTCCTACATTTGCAAAATCAAATCTTGGTACAAAAGCAATGAAGTGATATGAAAGTAGCTTGAAAGCTTAATATGTATGCTATGTTGTTTGTGTTACCTTGTCTTTTTCAGTGTTCATGTTCCAAATTTGTTTTATTTATGGGCGCAAAAATCAAAGGATATTATATCTTATCCTTACATTTAATGCTAATTAGTCATTTTCCTCCCCTGAATCTAAATAATCTCTTCTATATGTTTTAAATACTTGCAATAAAATTATTAATAATTTTGTTTGAAATTAATAAAGACAGAAAAATTTAGTGTCTTATATTGTGTGTGTATTTTTTAGAGAATAAAATACTAAGCAACAGTGAACGGCTTCCACCTGCTAGTAGCCATACTGATAATCCATTGGGGTACACACTAGGAAGATTTTACACAAGTTAGGGTACTGTTTTATAGAAGGTTTTCTGAAGTTAAATTAAATTCTGCTCCGATGTGGTTGAGAGATCCTACTTCCTGCACAGAGGCAATGTACTGAAGTTATCTGGATTACTTGCACTGAAACCTGGACTGTTCTCAGAGCGTTACAGATAATGTTCCAACATTGAAGATGCTCTCCTTGCATAAGCAAAAGTCTGGGAGACAGGTTAATTGTGAGGAATGTAAATAAGAATCAGTTGTGCAATAGTATTTTAAGCATCTAGTAATTTATTTAATTCATAGTGATTTTCATTTATTTCATGTTCTGCAGTGTTTAGCATGAAGCCAATTTATACTTTTCCCATGAAGTCTCTTCACTGCTCAGAGAAAATATCTTTGAAAACATATGTTCTTACATAAGAGTCTGTTTGTGGGAACTTCAGGGAACTTGTGCAGACTTGCTTAATCATCCTCTGGAGAGCAGCAATGCTTATTTCCTGTCTGCTTCTATTACTTGATGCTGTGCCTTAAAACGGCACTGCAAACAGGAAGAAAACAGTTTCTGAATCAAAAGGAAACGCTTGAAAATATAAGGAAAAATGGAATAAACAGCTGTATGAGAGCAACTCAGTGTAAATAAGCAATTAATTCTTGAATGTTGCACATTTGATTACATAACTTAGAAGCCATAGTACTCTGTTCAAGTTCTGAAAATCTGATTCCAGTTTTGAAGTAATTTCAATATATACGATTTAATATTTATTTTCTTTGGCTTTACAGCAGTCATTGTGTTCACATACCTTTAACTTCCTAAAAATAAGGATAACATTGCAGCTGTTAGGACAGCAATTAAACTGTGAAGATGATATCAATGTGTTCGTATACACAAGATGCTCTTTAGATGAGAATATGGAAAATATGTGTGTGTGTTTGTTTTTCTCAGCTCAGCTCTTAGGTGAACTGGACAGTGCACCTTCGTATTTAGGTAGCATACCATATCTTCTGTTTTCTTTCCACTAATCTAGCAAAAAAACTCCTTTGAGACTGTCTTATATAAAATACACCACAATTTAGAAAATATTTTTTTCTAGCACAAAGAATACTACTGATCCTTTGACATTTTCTTTGCTGCATCTATGGTGTACCTCTTGTTTCTGCTTTAATGCAGAGAAGACTTCAGCGATTCTCTGTCCCTTTGTGATTGTTTCCATGCCCATGTTTCTAGAGTTGAGTTATTTGTGTTTTTCTTTGTTTCTCTGGGAATAAGACTAGAGAGGCACAGTAGCAGAGGTAGAATCCTAAAACTTCTGTCATGTTTTTGTTGTAGTTGGTGGTGGTGGTGATGGTTTTTTTTGTTTGTTTGTTTTTGTTGTTTTTTGTATTCTTGTATTACCAAAGGCAGATATTTTTAGTTTCTTCCTTCACTTCAGCCCTTTGATATTCTGATGAGACTTTCTTCTTTCTTATCATGCTTTTTTCATACTTTGCACCTAGCTTTTGAGCAGCCTTATCTATAAACATGAGTTCAAGTGCTGTTTCTCTGCTGTTGCTTGTATTACTTTTACTTCAGACCTCAAGTGTTTCTGTCTAGATTAAAATCTTTGACGTGTCAGTTCATATTCAGGAGATCCATAACAGGTTTGAAGCCTTCTTACTGTAGATTTAATAAAGAGATGTTACATTACTGACTGTTGGTCAGTCAGATCTTTAGCTATGGTGTCATTTTAGGCAGGACAGGGGGGAAACTTTGATGCCCATTATCAAAGCCTTTGTGCATAAGTTTTCCAGGATCAGGTTTTCTGGACAACACTAATATGTAAAACACTTTTTGAGGTGGCTGCCATATTTTATCTTTCTTAATGCAAGATCCTTTTCTTTGGAAGCAAGAAATGTGATCTTGCTTGTGTCAGTTCACAAAGAGGATCTCCAGTGGCAGGATGAAGTATATCACCTTCAATGTGTTTATGGACCTCACATCTCAAATTCTTTTCGTTCTCGTATCATTCCTCCAAACCTAGGAAGCTCTTATCCAAGGGGAAAAAGCAATTGTGTGTGCAAACTGTAGTGAAGGCCAAATCAGGACATTAAAAGAAGATCCTCCTTCCTAGTCTCACCCAAAGAATAAGTAAAATTAAATTCTGACTATGCATTTTTAGGCACACAGATCACAAAGCCAGTACTGTTTGGTTTCAATAACTTCCTCAGAAGAAAACAATGGGGAAGAAGATTATTTTTATTAAACAAACAAACAAAAAAAAAACCTGCGATGCATTGCAAGTAATTCTGACAAAACAAAATTAGAGTTAGGAAGAAATAGCAAAGTAGAGTAATGGGAAGAAATCAAATAAGAAAGAATAGGAAAGTCTACCCCTTTTAATTCACAAAGTGGCAGTTTTATATTTTGCTGCTTTAAGGGAAGGAAAGAAATAAGTTGGGTTTTTTTTTTAATTATTTTTATTTTTATAGAGCTAAAAGAAAAGCCCATACCCTCAAACCCAGTTAGGAAATAGCTCTTCACCACTGATTATTTTAAGTATCTTCGGAGTTCCTGGACTATATTTGCCAGAATATGTATTTCTAGAAAACAGTGTAGGATGTTTCCTAATTTTGCAGTACTTTACTGGAAAAGGTTTATGCTTGCTTATGCAGAAAATCTCAAATACCTGTGAGGCAGGAAGGTCAAGGATAGTGTTTATGTTTACTTTCACCAGATAGTCATCAATTTTACTGAAGTGATTAAAAGTGTCTTAGGTATGGTATGGGAAACGAGTTTAGCTTCTGCACTTTGGAGAACAAGCAGAAGAAAGTATTTAAGTCTCGTTTTGACTTTTAAAGTAGAACAGAGCTAGCAGCACCAAAGAAGAGCCCAGCTTGGCAAATCCCCCTGTCCTCTTGTAGCTCAAAGAGCTGACCTGATATTTGCGTCCTCTGGAGAAGCATAAGTAGAGCTCAGGATGACGGCAGCTCCCCACCACAGTCCTGTGACAGCATCACTACCTCGGCCTGCTCTGAGCTGTGAGTCCATGGCTGCAGCCAGCCCTGTCACAGCTGTTGCCTTCTGCTCTGAGCAGGAAGATGCTGAACGTGCGATTCCAAAATGAAACCTGAGATTTGAGCTGTACCCAAGCAATAATTAATAGCTCCACTTGTAGGTGCAGAATGCTAATTGGCTGCTATTGATAGCGCAGTAGGCCAACATGCATCGTTGAGGTCTGTCGTAGCATCACTTTGTTTAAACCCACACTACATTGCCAGCAGCAGTATGCTGACGGAAAACTGTCACAACAGCCATCACTGCAATCTAGGAGTTAAGTTTGACTGAAACATATGTCTTCAATTTTAATAGCTCAGCTTCCCAGATGCCCTAGAGGAGAATATTGCCTGAGAAGGAGCTTTTCATGTAGGAATAATTTGTGTTAAGTAGCTCAGTGATCTGTTTGTTAGGTTAGAGCTGACAGTTTGTTTATATTTCTAAAGGGATATGATGAATGGGGGAGAAGTTGATGCTAATTAGCCTAAATTGTTCCTAAGAATGCAGAGAACTTTGCCAGTTTCATTGTTTCTGTTTCTTTGCACATTTTCAATAATTGAATGGAGCTCAGACCATTCATCATAATTTTAGGTAAGATGGAAATAAACGAACGTAGCACGGGCCGGCCTGTACAATGGAAGATGTCACTTTAAGGGTCAATTAGGTAAGACATCAAACTAGGACTAACGCAACGTTCTCTAATCCGATTGTATAAATATGGCAAATGTGAGTGTTTTCATCTAAAAAATTAATTCTCTCTGTCATGATACTAGTATGTAGGTTTTCTTCTTGAAAGGCAGCTTTTGCTCATTAGCATAATGTTTTTATCTTAGGCTTTAGCTGCTACCTTGAGGTGTGGACCTCTGACACTGTGAGAAAATGTGCTACTTTTCAGTATACTGTGTTTCAGATAAAATTAGTCTAAAAATTCTGCTCTTGGGAGAAAAAAAGCATTGGTCAGGTGTGATTGCAAGTAGTGTTAGCAGATGTAGCTGAAACGCATCAAACATATAGCAATGTATAACAATGGAAAAGCTTTTAATATTATCCACTTGACTTTGCACAGCATGTTGTATTACCCTTTGTTTTAGGCTTGGGAAACATAACTCTGCTCAAATTCAAAACATCCTGTGCATACGGAGAAGGCTAATTTTGTAAGAATGTATATTTTGTATTTTATTCCTTGATAAATTGAACTTAGATTTGGGGGATGGGGACCTGGAATGTTTTTAGGCCTTATACAAGACCATTCTTTTTTAATTTATGCACATATAATACCACAGGAAGAGATGGTATAAATTTGTGGACTGTGGAGAATGAGTGAACATTTTTGAATCAGGATCTTTAAAAGGGGTGAAATTTGAGTATGATTAAGTTAGGAAAAAGGCTCGCTTACGGCGGAAGTCAAAGACTCTGTATACATTATAGGCATGTCATGGCTTTTAAAAAGTTATGTTAGACTCCTATACAAATTGTGAAGGAATTTGTATAACCCCAAACAAAATTCTGTGTGGTTCTGAACTCTTTCAAAGTACAAAACAAAGTAAAATAAAATAAAAAGGAGTGAAATAATAATAGTAGTTAGTATTCCGGTCAGGAGTGTTGCTGTAGGGCAGGCTGGTAGTTTACACTGCATGGGTGTTTTGTTGGTCACTAATTTTCTTGGAAGGAAATGATCCCATGGCTTATGCTATCCGCGTTTGTGCATATTTGCCCTATAATTGGCATTTACTAAGGGGACTTTTGGTTTGATGGATGACTGTCAGGGTATTGCCTGCTACCTTTGATGCGGACTGCTTTTGTATGAGGTTTTTTTTTACATTAACTCATTAGAAACTCTGCTCTGCTTCAACATGCTTTTTATTTGCTTTCTGAAAATGTGAGACTTTACAGCCCACGTTTCAAGGGATTTACTGAGGTGTTATTTGCATACCAGTATTTTCATTTGCACAGAAGAAGAAAAGTACATTGCAGAAAAATACTAAATTGTCAGCCTGTGAATCTTAAACTTATGGAAGGTTCATCTAATCAACTTAATTTTTCATATGTTAGGCCACTAGCAAAGTATCTTTAGAGTATAGCTTTAATTCTGGTGTTCCTAAACTTTTTGTTTGTTTTTTAAGGGAAAAAAAAAAAAGGTAGTAAAAATTCAGTCCCATAAAAGCAGCATGTATAGTAATACTGTAACAGCGCATCAATATTCAATGAATTTTCAACAAAGAAAGGATTGGTATCTAAGACATATTAGTGGTTTCTCGGTCTTTTCTTGATTTGGTCTTTTTCTGTAATGCAAGTGGGACAAATAGAAATTAACTGTAACATGATTTATAATGCAGTTATAATAAAACTATAATTACCTACCAATATATTTTAATCCCATTGCCATGTTTTGATTTTACATTTGGAAAAGCATATGAAAGAAATGGAAATTGTGTGTGCTGACGCTGTTGCTTTGTGAAAGTTCCTTTAATAAAACATTTTATCTACAAATAGTTGTGTAAAGGAGAATCATAACTTCTATACTGAGCAATACTTCTCTTATCACAAAGAAATAATTGGAATGAGCAGCAGGTTAAATTCTTCCTCTGGGTTCACAGACTCAGGACATTTAATAGAGGACTTCCTACTTTTTTGTTTCCTTTTATTTATTGCCTTGATTTTTTTTTTAAATACAGCACTGCAAGTGTTTGCCATGCTTTAAAAACAACAACAACAACAAAAAACCAAACAGAAATGGAAAACATTCATTTATAAACTCCTGAACTGTTTTTTTGTTGTTGCTTGTTTTTTTTTTTCTTTTTTTCCCTCTGTTTGTTTTTAGTTGATGGATGGATACAATGTAATACGTATAGTGCATACAGCCATAGTAAATGCAACTATAGAATAAAAAACACCACTGAAGTTCCTAGTTGTTTAGGTCTGAAGATTTGCACTAGACAGTTGACATGGGAACACAACATATATCCTTCTTTTTGGCAATTCAAGATATTTCTGAAGGATCTGAAATTTACTTGGGTTGATCTCAAAATGAAATCATTAATTTGTTCATAGTCCCGTAAATTACTTGTGTATGTTTTTAACTTGCTTGAACAGATTCTCTGACACACTCAAGTCTAATCATTTTTAAAATGGTTTGCAAGCTCACATCTCTCTTGCCTGTACATTCTGGTTGCTGTAATTAGCTGTTGCTAATTGTCTGAAATCTGTTTGAATGGGACTTTTTTGTTAATTACAAGTAATCCTGACTCTGTCATGAGGAACTAATCTGTTTCTAGTAGAAAACTTTTATGAGTATATAAAGTACATATTAACCACATATAATTCTATTCTTAGGAATTTGTGAATTAAAAGACCTATTAACCTCATTGAACTGGAAAAAAAGTTCACTGACAGTGTTTGAAATGTTCAGCTCCCTTTTATTTATTTTTCATGGCTTGGTACAGTACCATAAGATATCAATGCCAAAAGAAACTGAAACTAAGTGATCAAATATTTTGTTTGTTTAATTTTAAAAATTAACTCCATCTTTTAGTTTTGCCTAGGGGTAACAGAGAATGGGGAGCTAAAGATTTGGAAGAATATTTACCCATGATTTAAGCTTTTAATTTCCATCTTGAGAAAGACTTAAAATAAAATCTTGTGTTTGAATAATGTTGTTGTGGTTGTGATGCCAGTATAAGACAGGCAAGGTTTATGCAGTCATCAAACTCAAGCAAGGGAAAACAAATGATCAGTTGCTTATTTCATGCTTGTTTTGAGTAAAAATCCAATGTTTGATTTTACCAACAAGTAACACACACACACACACACACACAAAATTGCTGTTCAAGGGGTTTTTATTTTCCCCACGAGAGGACTATCAAGTGGTTTGTTACTCAACTTGACCAGCCACAAGTAGCTGTTCCAGTAGTGGTGAAGTATCCCCTCACTTACACATAATGAATAAACGAATGAAGAGGAGGACAACATTCATTTACATTTATTTCTGTGGCTTATTTGGTTAAAGAGACTTGTCTAATAATAAATGCAGAGGACTGCAAGCAATATTTTCCTGTTCTTTTGCTGGTTTAGCTGCTGATCTGTTTTGGCTGTTTAAGCATTTGTACTGCCAGTTAGAGTGGGACATGAGATAAGAGTGGGAGTGGGAAAAAATAAGATTTTTGGGAGGACCATACAGTATGAAAACTGGTATATTTCTGCCTTAAAACATTTCTCAAGATCCATCTCAAAGACTAAGGAGCTTTTAAATGGTATATTCTGCAAGCTGTCTGGTCAACAAGTTTCTAATGGTTGATCATCCTGTCCTTTAATGCCCAATAGTAATTTTTCAAAGCTGAGACACTGTACTTTATATCTGACTTTCTGTCTACCATCTCTTCTACTTTTGTCTCCACATGTTTTCTGCTGGATGCTAGATTTTTTCAGCTCTGTCCTCTCTCATCATTTCTTCTTTTCTCTGCGTGCACTAACGTTGAGTGTGATTCATGCAGGCAGCTGAGGGAATATGGAGCTGGGCTGTTTGCAGTGATCATCTGAGTACAGAGTTGAGAAATCTTTAGTGGTAGCTGTAATTGTACCCCAGAGTAATGCATAGCTCCAGAAGATCTCTTCTTAAGTTGAAACATTAGTAGATTTGAGTTGTCTTCACCACCCTTGCTGAAGCTTAGAACTTGATAATATTTGTTCCAGAAATCCCAAGCTATCTCCATTTCTTCAACCTACTGCATTGCATTCCTACCTGCATACGTCCACACCTGTGACTTATTTGGAGAACAAGAAGGCTGATTAATTATATCACAGAAGGGTGAGTTTTTAAATGTCACTGCTCTCCTGGCTAGATATTATGCTGCGTGTTGAGTCAGACCAAAAACTGAAGAATCAGGGCTGTTTTAGGTAACAATGGTGGCAAAAAAAAAAAAAAAAAGGGGGGATAAATGCCTGAAATACATGTCTCACTCAATGATCTTTTTCTCTGCTTTAAAAAAATTCCCCTAAATCTCTTGACTCCCTGCAAAAGGTGTCAAAGAGCATGATCTCACAAACACGAGGACCACAAATCCTGTTCAGTATCACAGGGTTGAAATTATTTGGGATATTCATTGAGTACACCCTGGTACATATGGAAGTAGAGAGGACTTCTGCCATCTGCTCATCAGGTAGACATTGGCAGGCTTAGCAACTCTGCTCACTCAAGAATTTGCTTCTGTCCCAGCTGGCTTCAGCAAGCATCTTATCCATGGCTAAAGTCAAGAGAGTTATTCTGCAGTTCACTCTTCTTTCAAATATTTGACATATTATTTGTTTTAAAACTGACAAAGATGGCCCATATCCACAAAAAAAGACGGTGCCCTGGCATTAGGATCTGCGCTTTTGAATCAGGTACTTTTATTCATTTATTTTATAAACAGATCAGAGAACACTCTAGGTGAAAATGCAGAGGATGAGATTTATATCTTTTGATCCTATTGTGGAACAAGGCACCCTCTAACACTTCAAACAGCTTCAAACAGCTTGGCAGTGGCCAGGGAGGATAAACACTGAAGAACATGGCTTTTCAACCTTCTAACTAAGGCAAGATGTTGGCAAGAGTCATGGATTCCAGATCCTGTTTTAATGGGTGTTTGTTGTAACATGTATCAAAAATGCTGAAACTACTGGATCTGGAAATGAATTCCACACCTTTTTGTTTTTGGAGAAGTGCCTCAAGCATCAGCAGTCTTGAGGATACTCTCTGTTTTGTAGTCTTTGCCTAAAATGTTCCAAACTGAAGTGTTGTGAATGGGGAACTGAAGTCTATAGATAGGTGGGTGGTAAGGGATGTTAAAGCATTATATTAATAGGATGCAGAAGATTTAATCTGCCCAAGAAGCCTGCAACATATTAAAAATGTAGATTCTAGTGTCTTGACAAATGTTTCAGGCAAAAAGTATGAAGCATTTCTGAGAATCTAAATTTTGACTTTGTTCCTATATCTTCCTTAACTGGGGCCAAGGACTTCCCTAACAGTCACTGAAATTAATAGCATTTGAGTACCCAGAAGGGAGCAGGTCTCCTGTTTGCTTCTTGGGGCTTTAAATGCAAATTACTGGGTGAGTCTAACTCTCAAGGTATTGTGCCAGCAATCCTATAAAGTGGATTGGATTTCATTTTAAAGTCTCTAGTGTTCAGATAACCTGCTGCCTTGTAACTTGGGAAACCATGAACCAAAAATATTAACTATACCCATTGTTACCTGTATGTGTGAAAATTCAGCTTAGAACTTAGAGCTTAGATATTGCTAAATCTACTACTACTTGGAAGTCATTTAGAAAAGACTTATTGAAGTACTGCTTTTTTTTTTAACATCTAAAAATGCATTTTTAAAAAAGTCCAAGCGTTTCACAAGTTTGGTTGAGGTGAAAGGAATCCAGTATGCCTGCCAAGCCTTGAAAAGTGATTAAAAAGGAAATTTGGGGATGCAGATTTGAGTTTGATAAAAGATCACCCAATACGCATGAGCTCAGCCTGAGCTGGCCGGATGGGTTCCACCTCCTCTCTGCTGTAAATCAATGCATTACAAAGCCTACAGCTGTGCATCTGCCAGTTGCAAACCTCATGTTCCAGTGTCTACTCCAGACATAGGGATGAAGAATAATGGCTTTAGGAGGAAAGTCACAGGTAAAAATAACCATTTTGTTGTTGTTGTTGCAGAATTAGTAAGAAATGAGAAGCATCGTTTACACAGCTGTTTACAACACAGCAACACCCTTTTGTTTATTCAGACACTACACAGGAAATTTTTCTGTTTTCACTGCCTTTGCTTGTCAGGCACACAGAAGCTGTGTTTAAGCCAGTACCTGGAAGCATTTCCAACCTCTGGGGCCTGGGCATGTCCGACTCTGACCTCATCTCATATTGCAACAAGCTGGGAGCATGAAGAGAGCCTTCTTGCCTCACCCT
The DNA here is from genome assembly GCF_905368555.1 of Meleagris gallopavo. Classification (NCBI taxonomy): domain Eukaryota; kingdom Metazoa; phylum Chordata; class Aves; order Galliformes; family Phasianidae; genus Meleagris; species Meleagris gallopavo. The sequence goes on along the minus strand of NC_139408.1, from coordinate 36,575,729 downwards.
GCAGCCATATACCTCAATAGCGGTCCAAGACGCAGCTTTCCACCAGTTCATTTCTTCCTGCTGTCCCCCCAGGTGCTACTGATTGATGGGAGGGAAACCTGAGCATGAGGCCAGATGGGAGCCAGACCATTCAGTAGCTGAATAGCCTGATTGGGGAGCAGGAGACCAAGGTACACTGCAGCAAAATGTGCCCTAGTAGGTGCCCGATGTTCTAGCCCATGTGCAGCCACAGATTGACTCATGAGCAGCAGTAGCTTCTCTACCTGGAATCTAAGCAGGCAAAGGAAGTTACTTAGATCGTAAGGTGTATTTATCGAAGAACATGTGATGGCACTTGAAGGCTTTTGAAATGACTTCTGATTAAATGACCAAGAACTTTGATTTTTTTTTAATGCAGAAGAGAATCAGTAAAGATATATGCAATAATACATCTTCATACACTTTCGTAGTGAAGTGTTAAAGTGATACACATGCATTTGATACAGTTTAATGTCCTAGGATTAGAGGCTTCACCCTTTCTTACTGATGGAGAAAATGTTAAAGGAGAAGTCCTTTTGTTGTAGAAAGTTATAGCCATTTCTCCTAGAACAAGCCAGTGAAAAGAACCGCGTTTGTAGAAAAGAATGCTTTTTCCAGTGGAAATTACTGTAGGTTACACCCAATTGGGGACAGTAGTATGAATAAACAGTGTGAAATCTGATTTAAAAGAGTCAGTGTACATAGGGAAATCATAATGATGGAAGAATTTCAGTCATCTGAGGGAAGAGTAATTCCTAGCAGGTTTCTAATGTGTGCTTATTTAAAATCTAAGTTATGGTAACTAGTATTTATTACTGTTATAAAGCAGTAAAGATTTTTGTATGGCTGTGTTCATGTACAAAAATATGGAAAATTGTGGAAGTTAAAAAATAATATGAACACTTTCAAATTTTGGACCAGACAGAAGACAAGAGTTACCCATTTGAAATCCAGAGAACTTTACAGTGCTGCAAGTAAGTAAAAGCAGATGTTGTAAAGTTTAGAAAATCAAGACATTATTTTCCTGTTTCCACTGAATATTTCTAAACACATTATAAATAAGCTTTGAAGTAATACAAAGTACTGTGTTTATTTTGCTGATAGCATCTTTTTATAAAAAACTTTATCAATGCTTGTTTAAGTTATAGACCAAATGATATCTCTGTGGTTAAACTGGCTGTATCTCTTGCAAATACAATGCTAAATTACTTGCAGTGTCTGAGCTCTTCAAAAGCCTATCTGATCTTTTGAGCTTAATTTTAAACAGATTAAATATTGTCTGTTTACAGAATGCAAAAAATTAAACTAAAATCTTTTCCAAGTTCCTCAAAATAATATGATTTTCTTATGTTGCCCTAAAATGTCATTTTAAATCAATAAATCATTCTAAAACACTCAGTTATCTAAGTCAGTAAAACACTTTTTTTTGTGTGTCTGGCTTGTCTCTTAGGTATATGCTTTATTTTGGGTAAATATTCAGAGACTTTAATAAGCAAATAAATTGATCTTGATCTGTATTTGTCTGTGATTCTAAATGGCACATACTAAAGATCACATGTATTAAATCTCTTCTGAGAGCCTATTAAAGACTAGCCACTGAAGCAACTTTGCAAGGGCTGCATCTGATAAATGAAGCAAAGTGTTTCCAAGCAGCAGTCTTTGTGTTTGTTGGAGCAGCAGGAGGATTAAAGGCAGACTGCGACTGCAACTTAATCGAATCATGTCCAATAAGCAACCAGTTTTATTTTGAAAAACAATCCCAATGACAGTACTGACATTCCTGAGCTTGTGTGTCCTGAGAAGACTGCTTGTTGAGAATGACAAAGCAATAAGCCATCTTGGTATTTGTCATACTATGTTAGCATTTATGACACTATATTAATAATCCTCCATATTGTGAATTCTGCGTGTGTAGAAATTCTCACATCAATGGGTCCTGAGTTCAAGGAGAGGAGGAAGCATTTTCTCAGGCTTTGCCATGCCCAGTGCAAGTTTCCTGGTGGGTGGACTGGTACATGAACTGCAACCAGTGGTTGCTGAGTGGCTGACCATGCGAGAGCAGAATTCACCTTCTTTAGTTACCCGCTTGGTTAGGCTATTGTCAGAAACTATAATCTTCCAAGATCTCTTACACGACTGTGGAGCTAATATGTGAATATATTGACTGAAATGAACCAGAAATTTGTCTAGTCTCTGTAAAATTATCTTGCACATGGACTCATTTTGCGTACCTAAATGACAGACAAGCAAGTATCTTTATTCACTGATGGTATATCCCAAGAACATGTTTGCAGGTGCAACATGCAAACAAGTTAATCCCAGGTAATTTTAGACACACATATTTGTTTCAGTCATCCTGGGCTCTGCCTATATGCCTTAGATATAAGTAAGTCTCTGTAGGGTATGCTTCATCTGACTAGATAGCTAGTTTCCTCTACATCATCTACTTTTCTGAATTTCTGTAGTTTTAGAGGAGGGAAATACTACTCTTTTGTAACTTATTTCATCTGTTCAAGTTACTTGAATGTAAATTGTCCTAGCAGAAGTTAATCATCATAGAATCATAGAATGGCTTGGGTTGAACCACAATGATCATCTAGTTTCAACCCCCCTACTATGTGCAGAGTCGCCAACCACTAGACCAGGCTGCCCAGAGCCACATCCAGCCTGGTCTTGATGCCCAGGGACGCCAGGGATGGGGCATCCACAACCGCCTTGGGCAACCTGTTCCAGTGCTTCACCACCCTTTGTGTGGAAAAACTTCCTCCTAATATCCAACCTAAATCTCCCTTGTCTTAGTTTAAAACCATCCCCCCTTGTCTTATCACTATCCATCCTTGTAAAGAGCCATTGCCCTTCCTGTGTATATGCTCCCTTCAAGAAATGGAAGGCCACAGTGAGGTCTCTCCGGAGCCTTCTCTTCTTCAAGATAAACAAGCCCAGTTCCCTCAACCTTTCTTCATAGAAGAGGTGCTCCAGCTTTCTGATCGTCTTAGTGACACTCCTCTGGTCCTGCTCTGAGAGCTCCACGTCCTTCCTGTACTGGGGGCCCCAGACCTGGACGTAGTACTCCAGATGGGGCCTCACAAGAGCTGAGTAGAGGGGGACAATCACCTCCCTCTCCCTGCTGGCCACTCCACTTTTAATGTAGTCCAGGATATAGTTGGCCTTCCGGGCTGCCAGTGCACACTGCTGGCTCATGTCCAGCTTCTTATCCACCAGGACCCCCAGGTCCTTCTCCACTGGGCTGCTGTCAAGGGGTTCTTTGCCCAGTCTATATGAACACCTTGGATGAATTAATTAATTCATTAATGATCAATAGAATAGTAGTATATGCAGGTTTGAGACACTAAGCTCAGAATTTGAGACCGAAAACAGTGCAACTATATGTAAACCTTTCTTTTGCTGCCAGAGCGATTCATGTTTTGGTGTCTAATCAGCTCTTATGTACTATGGGTAAGTCTTGAAATAAGCCCAGTGAAAAACCTCAGGAATTAGAAAGTTAAACCACAGGAATGTGCAATGAGGGCTCAGTGGAACAACGAAGAAAATTTTTATGTCTGTGACATTACATAAAGAATGGGAGACCTACAGGTGAGGCAGAGATCTGCACTAACTCAACTCTTCTGTGTTAAGGCTGCCTCTGGACCTAAAGTGGCTCATACATAAATTAGTTTGGGGTTGGTGCACTACTGGTGTACATGAAACAGCTCCTACATGAGCGACTATTAATTATGCTTTGTGTATTGTTTCATCTCCAGTACTGCATGTATTGTGCAAGTGAGAATGCAATGATGGAACATTTAAAAAGGAAAAAATGTTATATTTCATTTTTTTTCCATTCATGTAATTATCATTTGAGTATTCCCGCAGCTGACAGCATATCTGAAATCACTTTTTTTCAGTCAGGACAACTGTGATGTGTCTGCATACTTCATTTTACTTACTTTTACATTTTTTAATTCATTTATGTATTTTTCTGAAGTACACCAACTTCCAACCTCCAATCTTTCATTCATAGCATTACTGGCACTCCACCACTCACCCTGTACTGTTTCTGTAATTTTTATTTCCATTCACTCTTTGACCATGGCTATAACAGAACGTTACTGATACTTGAGGTAGGTCAAATCATGGCAAGTGGTTGCCTGAACTTGTTACAGTCCTTTTTCCCAGTTGTCTGTAGGTCACTTAGCAGCACGACCCCTAGGTTTTGTTTTTGTTTGGTTTTTACTCTAAATGCATAAGTACTAGTGTAATGAAAGTAGTACAACTACATGAGTGGACTGAGGACTTGAATAAAGCACGACTTATATGAAATGTGCCAGTTTTCAGCGATCTAAAGGCAATTTAATTTGGCCTTCTGAGAAAATCCATTTTGGTTATAAAGACAAAGTGACTATAAAAGGTTGGGTCTAAAGGAAGAGTGTTCATCATATTTATGAGGACCATGTATTGATAGGAAAATCTCCTTCATCACTGTTTTGTACATGATTTTTTTGAAACTGGAGAAGTTGTATAAGCAATTTGATTTTAATTTTTAATGAATAAGTTTTATTAGCATTCCTTGCTTTTTCTTGCCTGAATTAGTTCCTTGCATGATTTACTCTTGTTTTCAGAACTCAGAATTCACTTAAATGAAAAAATACATAGTACACATGTATGATATTAATAGGTTTTTTCTCACCTTTCATCTTCAAAAAGGAATGCATGGGCACAGAATAATCAATGCTTTGACAGGATGTTTCAGATATATTTATATACACATATAGCTGTTGTGTAATAATATGTTTTAAAGATAATAAAATGTTTGGGGGTTATCTTAGGAGCACTATTGCTACATAATTCTGAGTTGACACTGAAGACATTTGCAGAGAGTCAATCTCACTGTAAGTTATTTTACACTTCAGTGTTTCCATTTCATAAATAATGTAAACTAAGACATCATCTAGTATCTCTTTCAAATCTTTGGAAGGGTGACTTCTCAAGTCCTATTTGGAGCAGTCTAAGAATAGCTTTGAGAGTAAGCATGCAGTCTGAACACTGCAACTGTTTTGCCTCTTCTCTGAGATACAATTGCCTATGTCTTTCTGCTCAAAGTCCTATGAAGTCTTGTCATGTAGACATAGTTATGAAACGCCTTGTACTTTAGCTAATCAGCACATAATAGTGGTGCATTCATACTTCACTATTTCTGTTCCATTTTATTTTATCCTAATAGTAAAACAAGACAACATAGCATTACTTTTGCATATGTATTTGTTTGTCACATATGAGAAAAATCCTGTAAAATAATAAATATAAAATAAATATAAAAATATTTAATATAATAAATAATAAAATATAAAATAATAAATATATAATTTATAAAAATATAAAATAAAAATAAAAATAATCTTTTTATCCATTAATGAAAAATTATGGCAAAGTCAAGACTGCACTTATGGGTAGATTGTCTGAATTAAAAAAAAAAAAAACAACCAACCAACTCACAACATCCCAATTTAGGAAGCTCTTAGTTACATTAACAGTTCCAACATGTCCATGTATATATATACATATATGGATATTCTGCCTACATCTTTGCGTACTCCACTGCACACTTCAGTTTCCTCACAGAAGTCAAATGTGTCATCACTCTTGAAATTCGTTTTTCCAAATTGTGATATCTGTTCAACTGCCTCCTGGCCAGGAACCAGGGCTCCAGGTAATGTATATATGCACTGTTTGATGCTGATATTCTCTTGAAGGGAAGGGAATTGAAGGGAAACTCCCAGTCATAACTGAATTAGCTTACCGGTGCTAAAGCATTTAATCACAAAACGGTATCATATGGCTTTATTCATAAGATGAATAAAATAGTGTTAGGGTTGTAACAGTAAGTCAGACTAATCAGGTGCTTTGAGTAAGAGACAGACTTTAGTGTTTCCTAGACTGTTCTGAAAATTTTAATTTATTCACTTCCCAAGGAGACAGTTCAAGTGGAGTCCCACATTTCTTACTATCAGGTATGGGAAAGAACTGATCTTGTGACCTTTTTTTTTTTTTTTTTTTTTTTTTTGTATATATATGATTTTTTTTTATATGTTTTACTGAGTATTTATTATATGGAAAAGAGGATCAAAGACCTATACCTAATATTTGGTGTGGCAGTTGATCGTTACCTTGTTTAGTTTGCCAGTTAAGGAAGAGAATGTGGGTTTTTTTTGTTTGTTTGTTTTGTTTCCTGCAGTGTTTTTGTTTGTGTTTTTTTCTTTTTAGTAGAATGCCTGTTCTACTCTCTAAGAGCAATGATAGATACCATAGACTTTTTATGAACTAAGGAGTAATTTTTTCTAGAATTTTTCTTGTTTGGTTTAGTGATAACATGTTGCGGGTTTGCTGTACAATTCATCTCGAACTACACTGAGGGGAGGACTGATACTCATTCTTTGTTGCCAAAGCTTTTACATATGCCACATGCTAAGTGGTGATACCAATGTGACAAATTGCAGAATCATCTGATAAATTGTATTTTATATCCACCTTTGACCACCTCACCTGCTTTCTGCCACTAATCTATCTCCACTGGGATTTATTCAACATTCCAAACCTAGGAGCAGCTTCTAACATCTGCTAATTAAAAAAAAAAACAAAAAACAAAAAACAAAAACAAACAAACAAACAAAAAAAAAACAACCTGCCAAAGAAAAATTTCGTGCTTTTCTACTAGCCAGTGAAATTTCTCTACTGAAAATATGCTGGCCTGTGTGAAAAACTGGGCAATAATCAGCTATACACCCATCTTAAAGCTTAGTACTTTGCAAGCCTTCACATTTTGGACACTTCTGACTTGAGTAAGATAGGACACCTAGAGTAGTCCTGAGATTCTCAGCTTTAAACTTGGATGTGTTTACTTATAAAATTCTGTTGGAAGACAGGTTTTAGTTCACACGTGAGAGGACAGCCTGTATGCTCACTGCTCTCAGTAGAAACAGTGTTGTACTGCTCACTACTTGAAAAAAAGTCTTCACATATGGTACAAGTATTTTTGCTGGAATCCCTGGCCTTTCAGTACTTTGTGTCATTGTTATATTGGTTATATTCCTTATTAATATTTCCAAAAGAATTTATCACTATTCTGACTTTGGAAGACCATATCTTTATTCTAACAGGACATTTCATTGACAGTGTATTTAAGCTTTGACTGCCTCACGTGCTTAATCATAGACCTATATTTAATCTTGGTGTTTTACATTTACTTCGAAACTGCCCTCTGAATCAAGATGCTAGTTAGCTTTTGAGTGACTTTCTCAACCTAAGTCACGGGCCATTTAGTCCCTCTTAATGGTGGATCTTATGGGGAGCATGAAACAAGTGGCTTCACAAAGCAGTTAGTTATTTGCAGCTGCACTTCATGAACTGGTTGGTTAATGCTACTAAGGAGAGCACCTAAATATGGGACTTCTAATATGAAAAAATGAGAGCACCAGTAAATATGTGCAGTGGTTTGGGACAGCAGCCCGACATCTGTGGTATGAAGAGCTGGCCAGGGAATATGCTGCAACAGGCTATGCTTTACAGTCTGCAGTATTCTTGGCTCCAGGACCTTATTCAACAGTAAAAATTAATGTGCAATATAATGTATTATAGTCACCATTATTGTGAAAATATGATCACATGTGGAAGTATTTCATAACTCTCTGCAAACATATATTTGCTTTTAAAAATGTACTTATGCACTGGTGTAAAATATTTCTTATTGCCTAGCAGAAAATGTACTTCTGAATATTTTTCTTTCAAAAATATTTGCCTTATCTCTTCAAACAAACATTTTGAAGAGATCACCATTTTTGTGACTCAACCAAAGTCTTGAGCTCTTGAGCTGCATCAAGTTGTTAGACAAGCCTCTTGCCAGCTGCCAACATTCTTTTTAAAATTGTTGGAGATACGGGGACATACAGAGAAGTAAACAAGAGTAAACATCTTTAATTAATGGTAGGAATACTCAACACACAATTGCCAAGTAGTTACTGGGGGGAAAACACATTTTTTCCACAATAAAATTTAGTTACTGAGCTAAATGGCAGACCAATAAAATTAGAAACTGATGTTTTCTAATTGATTTATGAGAGCATGCTGAGAAACACTAGAAATTACTCATTATTATTAGTTCGTATTATTATTCATGGCATATGTAAAATAATTACTCATTATTCATGCTTCTAGCAGTGATATTTCAATTTTGTTTTTGGAATTAATTTTAGTACATGGCAGTACAATTACTGTTGTGGCAAGAATAGGGCTCATTAATCAGACTCTGGAAATCTGATTTTATTTTATTTATTTATTTAATACTGGCGTACAATGACATTCCTGTTTGTGACAATTCACAAAGCTGTCTGTGTTATTTAAACTTTGTTTTAATGTTATGAATTGTGCTTAAGATGGGTAGAGTCTTGCACGGATGAATGTGGCAAACACAGAGATTAATTAATCAACTAATCAGGTTTTCTTCCTGTGAAAAGAAGATGTGGGGCATAGAGTGGAAGAAATGGAAAAAAATAATTCAATTGTTTGCAGGTGAAATAGGAACTGAATAGAATTTTTTTTTTTTTCTTCTACATCTGTTGGTGTAAGGTCTCCTGGGGTTTAAGTATCTTTTAAGTCTATTTTAGTCAAGGATCAAATCTTCCTAATCTTAACATGACGGAGTAACTGGCATACGTAAAGAATCACTTCCTTGTATAGAAAACATGTTTATTTATCTTTTCAATATTTGACAATATGGTTGGTGTTTTTCTCAAACTTTTCTCTAATCCTTGCTCTGCTTCTTGCATTAAGTAAAAACCATCTGGGAAGGTATATTGCACTACGCTATACAGGAATGTGGTATTTTGCAGTAGTGCCAGAATTTCTAAATATTGTGCTTCCGTATTTAGTGAACATTTTGAAAATGAAACATATATTTCTTAAGTGACCTTACAGTGTCTATGTGACCCTACAGTTGCTATGATGTTGAGTTGTTGGTGTTTGTTGGTTTTGTTGTTTGTTTTTTTTTCTTTTATGCTTAATATAATATTTCTACTTTTCCTGGAAATCAGGGGAAGCACTTAGTTATTTACTTAATTGCACTTTTAACCTACCATGTGGCAGCAAAAGCAAGGAAGTTTCACATTCTGCACTCTGCGTCAGCTTTAAAAGCAAATGAACAAGTACGGGGTATCAAATTCACACATCTGTTTTTCCATGGCAAATAAGGGTTACCTAGGATATAACAGTAAAGGAAAAATAGGATGGTCAAATCTGTTTTGAAAATAAGCTACTTCTAGTATTGACTTTTCTGCAGATAACTAATTTAATTGCCACTTCCTTTTTCATTATGTATGAAAGTAATTTAGATTGCTCCAGAGAAGATACCCAAAAATCTTCTGAGCTCTCTCCTGACTAATTTAATTGAAGTCTCCTGTAGGATATTGACCATCTCTTCTATCTGGATTGCCTGTAATGTAGCTAAGCTAAGAGTGTCACACTGTGCATCATTGTCATCAGTGTTGTCTGTCAGAGATGCACGTGCTTAGCACTTTCTCACTTGTCTTTTAGCACTGTCTTGAATCATTTTGGCTCATTTGCTCCTCAGCAGGGTTTGTCTATAATTCTGTGAGCAGGTTGGCAAAACTGTGGATTACCTGTTTGAAGGTGTGTGTGCTATCTTCTGTGAAGCTGGATGGCTTTAAACAAGCTTTGCTCATCTGCAGCTTGATGTTAAATGGACAGGAAAAGTACATCTGGTCTAGAAACAAATAGGAAAAACACAATTGAGTAGGACTCCCCCTCCCCCCTAAATACTGGGTTTCTTTGAATTATTTGTTAATTTTGATTGCATATTCATCCAGCCTCCACTGAAATTAATTTAGAGTTACTGGAACTGGATTCAGCTGTCACTTGCTAAACTGCACTTATTTTCAAATGCCTTCAATATTTTCAAACACCTTTAATGTCTTTTGGAATGGAAAATTGTAAAATAATTGATAATTGTTGAATAAAGTTGTTGGGATACTGTCAATGTTAGAATAGTATTTTTAACAAATGTCAAGACTTTCATTTACTTTAAATTATTATGATATGTTTAAAAACATTATGATTTTGGCTGCTATTATTTACTGAATTTTTGATATTTTTCTCAAGTAGCACATGCCAAAGGATCTAGTTTTGTTTTTCTGTAGCCTGCTTTAATCTCAATGTTTAAATGCCATAATAATAAAAACTGTGCAGAAGTCTTAACACAAATTCCATATTCCAGGAAGGAAAAAGAACATTCTGATTATACATTTTGAAAAACCTTGGTTTTGCATATATACATTTATGGCCATAACTAGAGAGTCCTCCTTTTTTAATTCTATAAATAAATATATCAATATATTTTCAATACACTATATGCTGATTACTTTGCCTTGAATTAGTACTCAGTTTAAAAAAATATATCAAAAATATTTCCTTAATGTAACATATTGTGGCTTTCGACAAAGAGAATGGAGGTGTTTTGACATCAAAATGTTTGGCATTTCCTGTTGGTTGAAATTTTGGTTTGCTTACTAAGTTAATATTTAATGTTATCATTGGCAAGGCAAACTTCTGTAGGAAAATATCAGTGTGAATTTTACTAGTGAGATGGGAGTACAGGCCATAAAAATTCTCAGTTTCCCTTTTAAAAACTTAATCCATTTGTCCAACAGGAATGAATACAGAAGGAGTAGAGGTTTTGAACTTCCCTCACATCTGGGTAAAGGAGTGTATTTTGACTCCAAGCACAATAAAACAATCGTACTTGCTGGTGGTATATGACATAATGACCCAAATATGTTTTTAAAAAATCATTTATTGCTGTACATAAACAGCTAAGTTAGCACAAGGGATGATAAAATAACATTGGTAATTCTTCCTTTAGCTGGGAACCATTGGTGGCCCATTAGGATTCCAGATGTAGCCATGTGTGCTTTTCCATTTGTTTTCTAATGTCTAGTGCTTGGACCCTTGGTACCTTGGCTGTGGTTGTCAAGCATGTTGGCTTTTCAGCTTGAGGTCTTCCTGGAGAAACACACTGGCCTGGCTAATAGCTATAAAGCAGCTTATTGTCTTGGGCCCAGTTTGTTGGGACTAGCTGGAGTGAGGGCAGCTTTATGTCAAAGGTCAAACACCGGCTTGACCCAGTTTTCTACAGAAAACACTTGTAACTGGACCTCAAAATCTAGGCATTAAAGTATAAGTAACAAGATGTTTTAAAACACTTTTTAAAAGAACAATTTGTGACAACTTCTGTCTATTAAGAGCGCATTGGATTGCATTCAAGTATTCAAGTTATATGTGGAAAACATTTTCTAATTTCTTTTGCAGCCAATAACTTGAAGCACTAAAATGGAATAATGAAAGAGGGAAAAAATTGCTAGGAAAAAAAAAAAGAAGTACCAGTGATGTTCTCTCCTTCTACTAAAGCTCAAATTAAACCTTCACTTTTCTTTGCATGAGTTAGGAGTCACAACTGACTTTGGCTAATGGTATTTTTGTGATGTTGTTGATTTAAGACAAAACACTTAGGACAGCAGATTTATATTAAGCAAAAGCATGGTAAGAACAGAATTCCTGTTAAATTAAGGTCAGTGTGTTGGTACTTATTTATATAAGGCCAGACTGTCAAATTGTTGACTTGCTTAGTCCAGTTGAGTTCCCTGGGACTGCTTATGAGAGTAGTTCTCGTCTAGGACTAATTGTTTATCATTTATCATTCTCTCTACGTGATTTCAAGGATAGTATTTGAATAAGCACTGTCATTACAACATACAGTGATATGAACACTTCTATTGAAATGGAAATATAGTGGCCATGTAAAAAAGTTTATGTTGAAAAATATTGCGTGTTTTTTTTTTAATAAAAAAAAACCCTTTTTTATACATGTATTTGAATACAACTGAGCCCAAAGCAAAGCAGTCTGGACAACCTTAAACTATTTGTATGTGCATACACATCCTCATTTTGTATGTGTATATATTTTACATAATTATCTACCAGTACAATATAAACTGATCTGAATTTACTATTTTTAAAAATCAGTTACATCATAAAATTCTATTAATTTGTACTGTTTATACTAACTGTGTTGACTGAATTAAGAACATTCAGATTTTTTTAGCTTTACATCCATCAATTTTAAATACCCATGGGAGCATTTTGGAAATGTAAACAGGTTTAAACAAAAGCTAGTCTCAAGCTTTCCAATACAATTAAATTAAGCAATATAGATGCAATAACAAAGTTAGGTGTCTAGCCCCACCACCCCATGTAAATACAAGACACACAAACAGGAATAAACAGGATTCCTCATTCAAGATGCAAAGCACAAAATCATAACCAGAGACTAGCTATATCCACATGTCTGAGGAAGTGCTGGTGGCAACTGCTTTCTCATGACAGTCCAGATGTACACTACTTTTAAAATAGGGCAGAGGAACACTGGTGGGAAGTTTTTGGCATAAACAGTCCACATGAAGTCACAAAGACCAGTTGTGTGTCTCTGTGTCTTCTGGAAGATTATTTTGAGAAATTTGGGACCTATGTCAACTGCAAGACTGAGGGCTTGACAGGGTGAAGACCCTTTCCGTCCCCTGGCAAAGCTTCTTGAGCTGCAGAGTACAAGATTCCTGAGTCCACAACTTGGAAGAAGATGGTTACTGGTGAGTGGTTAGGATCATCATGTGCAATTGGAAGTGGCATTTTTTGTTTGTTTTCCTCTCGCTATTCTCAAAATAGAATAATATATAATTCATAGGTAGGGAGCAGTGAAGCAGAAGTCCCAAGTAGATGATAATGTAGCCTCATCTTGTGTCATGGTCACCTGAGTAACGAAGAAAATTATCTGAATGTAAAGATTTTTTTTAACAGAACTGAGCAGAGTTCCTGGATTTGTAGCTCATGCCTAACTTCTCCCCTGAGCCCTGTGCATTTTCATTACCTATCATATTGTTAACTTCTGTACCATTTACCACGTTTATGTTCCAAATAACCTGTCAAAAGAGGGTTAAATTTTCAAATGATAAAACTATCAGAAGTCTCTGAAGTCTGTTTTGCCAGCAGAAGATCAAAACTAATATAGAGAAAGATCTATTTTGGAAATTATAGCAGTACCACCTTTAGTGTCTATATCTGGCTTTATTTTTTCAGTATGCTTCTCTGTTAGGTGTCTGCTATACCACTAGATTTCTGTAGGAAAGCCTATAGTGAGCTTAGGTGGAGTGTTACTGCTTTACTTTTCCTCTGCTTTAAGCATGCTAAGTATGAAACTGCAATTGATACAGATTTTTTCTCAAAGAGACATATTTAATATATATGTATTAAATGTATGCAATTTAATCCACTTTAGTAGCTTTTTCCTTTGTTTGAGTACTCTCCTCCAGTGTTGTGTTGCTACACAGTTTCAGAACAGAATAACTTTTTCAGCATGTGAGAGATTGACAATTGGCTAAATCTCAGCCCTTTGATGGCTTTGCAAATTGGAAGTCATGTACTTATCAGTAAAATGTTACTTGAGAACCCACTGAGACTGCTAGGTCAACAGAGGTCTTTGTAGATATTCCCATGTCTTTGTCAAGGTAGGCTACTGAAATCTGCCTTTTTAGAGGCCTCTGTTTCATGCACAGTGGCATCCAGTCTGCAGATGTTTTGAACTGCTTCTCATAGGAGACAAAGACATTAAATCATTTAAGAAATCCTAAGTGAAGGAAAATGTTTGTTTTCTTTTTTTGCCATTTGCACTCTCTGGCCATCAAAGATCACCATGATGAGCCAGCAGTACTTTGAGGATTTGTGTCACCCTCGACCTTTCACGGGCTTAGTGTGAGCCAGCTGCTGTACAGCTGGGCAGTGATTTGCACTATGTGCAAGAACACTTGCAATTTGACATTGCAGATAGCCACATACTGAAATACAGACAGTAATATAATATATTTTTTGTAATGTAGCGCAGGATTTATTCCCTCTTTTTGAATCATCTCTGGAAGTTGAAGAGAAATTTAGAACAGATTTTACTAAAATTTACTGGTGAAGAGTTTTAAAGAAGCTACCTCTCCCCTGGATCCTTTTACAAGAGAAGCTTTAGAAGCATTGTAGTGCTGAACACTGTGCTCCAAATGTGTGCTGGAGGAGGGAGAACTGAGTTATATGAATGTCAAAATGGCAAAAGAATCATGTATTTGCCTCTGTTAATTGTCATAGTGGATCCTCTTTTATTATTGCTATCCCTAGTTTAGGCACAAGAAATAATGCAGATTGCAATGCATACAAACTGTCAACAAATAGAACTCGTGTTGCTGGATCCTGTCATCACTGTTTAAGACTGTCATTTGAAACTTCAAAATATTATTGTAAAATTCATTGCATACTGCCTGCAGAGATATTAGCATTTTGATGTTGGATGATCTCCTCTCTATATATATCATGTATGTGGAAATAAAATGAAGAAGGCGTCATTGATCTTAAAATTAAAGACACTATGTAAACACAGGATCCAAGCAGATTGTCACTACTCCTTCATCTTTACAACCTGTTCTTTCTGTTTCACATTTGTATAATATTCTAAATGTAGAAAAGAGTTAGGAACATTCTGGAGAACTAATTTGTGCTTCCTTCTGAATGAAATAGAGAAAATACTGGTTTTCTCAAGGAAAAATGTAAATACATGTTTTAAAGAATTAACAGTCTACTTCATTGCTGTTAACAGAATTAGAAGCTTTTATATGAGACATTTTTTTACAAGAAACAATATCCATCTAGTAATAGATAGACAAATCATAGCCTTCCTTTTTTTTTTTTTTCCTTTTTTTTTTCTCTTTTCCCCATAAGGAGAGATGAGATTGCGTATGCAATTGCAAAAAAGATGTTCTTGATACATAGGCTGTGTATTCCAGATTTTAAAAAGATATGGTATAGCTACTGTCTGAAAAAGAACAGTCTCCATAGAAACTACTGCTATGATAACCACTGTTGAGAAATGATCAATTTTACCATGTTTCAGAAGAGATGATTACCTTGATATTACAGCATTTCTTATGGTTGCCTTGTAGAACTGTTTCAGTGAATTTTCAAAACTGTATTTCCCTGCAATGTACACAATTTAACAGTTGAACTTTGTGGGAAACATTATAGAATAGTCATCTTAAAGACCTTTTCTATATTCCTGGGTGGTGGTTAGATCCAAAGAAGGCTAGATCACATTTTAGGATATGAAATACTCTGGATCGATGCTCTTCATACCAGCACGTACCACATTCTACTTTTACTTTAAGTCCTCCTGTTGAAGAAAGGACGAATGATAGGCTGGGGATGGGGAGTGGTGAGGTTGAGATTGCCAATACTTCCTTTGTTAGTAGTTATTCAAAAACATCCTAAGTTATATTTCCACAAGGCACTGATTAATGTCTCCATTTCAGTTATGCTGTAGGTTTGCATACTGCACTGGGCCTGCTTTACCTAAGTTTTGAAACCCAAACAGGCTTAAGAAGTTAATTTATGTGTGAAAGGCAGATCTTGATGAGCACATTAAGATTAGAGGTTTGCCTTCAGTGTTAGGCAGCGCCTGAATAGAACTGTTTGGAAATGAGTTCATAAAGCTGTCCCAAATCTTATTATCTTACTTTAGAAATTTACATTCTCTACCAGATATTTCATGTTTTGTTTTGTTTGTTGTTGTTTTTTGTTTGTTTGTTTTCCCATGGAAAAAAGCAGTAAATATCATAAATTAAAATCAACAGTAAATAAATTAAGTCAGCTGTATTGAACTAAAATGCCAATTAAATACTCCTGTCATTTCCATTTGGAGTAACCCTGCCTCACAATCTACCTAATGAAATGAAAATTAAAATGTTCTATTTTCACTCTCCTCACGTATGCTTTCATAAAAGGAATAATTGTTTCACACTTCTATGAATGGAATTGCAAGAATAGAAGTCCTTTAATACATAGCGAATATTTGACTTCTAGCTATGTCAGAACATGCTGTCATTCATGTATCCAGAGTGTGTTTGCACATAAGAAAGTGTTAAGCAGTACGTGATACAATTGACATCAGATGCTGGAACTAAAGAATGACTTCTGGATGACCAAATATTTCTTTTGGTCTAGCCTGTATTTGCTAGTAAAGCCAAAATGCAAAATTTAGACAGGTTTGTACTTTAGAGTACATTCAGAGTAAGAAGTAGCTAGAAAAGTGTAACCTAAAAGGATACCGGGGGAAATCCCTAAAAACACACAAGCTTTGCTTTTAAGTCTTCTGCTTCCGGTCCTGAAAGAGTCAGGGCTGGAGCATTCTGGTTAGTTAGCTAGTACTTATTTCAGACATTGCCTTAAGTACAAAGCAGCTAAAGATCAGCAAATAAAAATTAGAATTAATATGTCCTTGTATTTTCCTTTCCTCCTTCAATTCATCTACTTCTTTCACGGGCACTTCATTCAAAACAGAGTGCAAACTTCATTTGTTTCCAGCTGCTTGTTCTGAAATGCTGCTAGGGAGTTTTGTGCGGATGTAGGTATTGATGCTTTCCATAGCCAAAGTGCCTTTGTTGGCACGTACGTGTACATGTATTTAAACAGTGTCAATATGGAAATTCCTCCTTGGCAAAGAACAGACAGAAGAGATTTCAGATTGATATTTGTTGCCTGATCTGTGTTAGAAATTCAAACAGGCTTGCATAAAGCCCATTCTAATTTAAAGAGCAAACAGAGTCCGTTTATTACGAATCTTCCTTGAATCTGTCCAATTATGTTGACATAAAAAATGTATTAGCACTGTTTTCAAAAGTATGCTTCTGTGGCATGAACTCAGCATTTATCACATTCTTAGACCGTATATATGCAAATTTTGTTCTGGCGAAAAGTTTTATTTGCCCGTATTTCAACCAAGGAAATAGGAAACAGAAAAAGAGAATGGTGTTCTGGGTAACATGAGGACACTCTTAAAATACCTGTTTGCAGTGTTAAATGACCCTCCATTTCCATTTTTTTTCTGCTAATAATTTACTGAGCTGAATTCAGTATTTACTTGGAGCTGACCTTAATAATAATTAAGCTGACTTAATAATTAATAATATATAAGAATATATAATAATAATAATAATATAAGTATATAATATATAAGAAATATATATAATTTATGTATATAATATAAAAATATAATAATAATTAACAAGCTGACACCTGAATCATTTGATTTGAGACTTCTTAAAAGAAAGGTTCAGAAAGAATAATCATTTTGATTCATAGTCATTTGCCAGAGATATATTGTTGTTTAATAAAATATTTTTCAGTATTACTCTCTTGTTCTTAGAACTAAAGATTCAATCCAGTAACGCACAATAATCAGTACTGACTCAAAAATTGCAGCTAGTATGTGAAGGATAGCCAGACTTTTTGCTGACTTTCTGGAAATCGTAATTGTAGCAGAAATGCTAAGTCATGGCCTGAAACAATGATTAAGCACCAGGTGGGAAGGGAAGGGAAGGGAAGGGAAGGGAAGGGAAGGGAAGGCAGGGCCAACCAAGGGGAGCTCAGGTGCATGCAATGGATCCACCCCTTCCCAGATCTCATTTAAGGGTTGACAGTGGAGGGGAGGGTATCTCTTGCTGGGGGTCCCTTGCTAATCTAAGGCCTTCCAAAGGTAAGCAGTTTGGGTTTTTTTTTTTTTTTTGTTTGTTTGTTTGTTTTTTTCCCTTTATTTTTGTGTCTGGGTTGGTGTGTTTAGGCTTGTTCTTATTTCCTGTAGCCAGAGTCTTTTCTATCCTGCTCTTATTATGGTACTTTCCATCTTGTTATGTCATACCAATAGCATGCTGTTTATAGAATGCATATGGTGATCTTCATTTTATAGGTCTTAAAATGAAGTTATGGGTAGTAAATGTGTACTTGAACACTATTTGGTGCCTAACAGGCTGACCAGGAATATTATAGTAATTAAATTATTAACATAGGCTTTGCGTTCATTTTTGCTAGGTATTAATGATACTAAAGTAACTAAGAAAGTCACAATGTAAGCTGGAGTTAATAGGAGTTAAAGCATAATTTGAATGGCTTCAACTTAAATTAATCAAATGTCTATCATGATTTCTTTAAGAAGTTTTCAACTTCAGAAAACTAAACTTAATCATTATCTACTGTGTGCTGGAATTGGTGTGAAAATCACTTCAGAGAAAGTATCCTATGAAGAAATAATGATTAAATAAAAATAAATGAAAATAAGTAAAAAAATAATTCTGTGTGATAAGTTAGCATGGTAGTCTAGGGAGAGTAGGCAATTAAGCCAAGATTTATTACTGACTGTAATCATAAAGTTGTTTGTTTTCTTTTTAATGCGTCTGTGTGAAAACACATTTGGAGTGACTAGAGTGAGATATCATTTGGTTGAAATAGGTATTTTAGTTTTATTTTAATCTTTGTATTCTTATGTGTAAGATGAATAAATAAAGAATCATTCAGAAGGCTTATAGGTAAGTTTTTTTAGATGGCTGCTTTTCCACAGTATTTTTATACAGTGGAATATATGATGCTACAGTAAATTAAGAAGTTGGAAGATTTTCATATGATATCCTGTTTCACTAATACAGAATAACCTTGAACCACAGTAGGGTAATAATTACCAAATTTAAAGACAAACTCAGCCAAACAGCTGTTTTCAGTTTGTTAGGAGATTCATTTGATTTATTCCTTTGGTCAACTTTCATTACTCTATAAGACAAAATTTCACTGGATATTTAACCCTGAATTCCCAGTCTTGTTTGCTGACTGCTATAAAATTGCATGCTTGAACTGTCACAGCCACCCAACATGTGGGGGAGCTACTGTTTTACACTGATCCCAGTTCTCAGTGTAAGTAGTTTCAAATATGAAGTTCATGTATCATGTCATCCTGGACATGTAGATACATGCCTATTCTATCCTCTCCCATGGCAGTGGAGGAGAAAATACCTTAAATGTAACTTGAATGGCTCTTTGTCAGCGAACATGGTGGATGGCATCATGTGAATATGTGGCATACAAATTGTTTGATACACAAACTGCTGCACTTTTCTTGTTGGTATTGTACAAGGTCAACACATCTCTGCTGCCTGAGGTTTCCTATAATTCCCAGGCTTTGTTGTTACGAAGTTTAAAATGTAATGCTATCCCCTATCTAGCACTCGGCAGGATGTAACCAGGTCTGCAGTGTTAACGTGGCATTAGTGTGATGTATCAGTGATACAGGGAGGCAGAATCTAAGGACTTAAAAATTATTGTTATTTTTCCTTGTTCTGTGTATCTTACTGTTATTCCAGTTGATAGATTCTCTGGCTTTTCTGCCTGCTGTAAGAATGTCTTAGCATATCTGTAAGATGTTGGATTTTTTTTTTTTTGTGCCTGAAGCAGTTGACAAAATCAAGAAGTTTGATTAGTTTGTTTACAGCACGAGTTCCATTGTTGCAGTCTTTTTTTTTTTTTTTATGGTAGTCAAAAAGCAGACATGGGAAAGGGGAACTGTTAAACATATCTCACATCTTTGGAACTAGTTTAAAACTTGTTTTTATGCAGAATTGTTGACTATATATATACATTTTCAGTAATTACATTTCCTGCCCTTTCTGGTTATGTTTTTCCATTTAGGAAAGATAGTACTATGCTTCATTAGTTGTATTCCTCATCAAGCACACTTAACATTTCTGTACTCTATCCCTCCCTCTACTACTTCAGAAAAGTCAACCCCTGGAAAATGGAGGTGACAAATGTTGATGTGGTGATTATCTATCTGTGTAGTTGTGATATAGGAAATTAATACTATAGTTTTTTTGCTTGACTTTTCTTGCCTTCAGAGTGATAATTATGTATTAAGTCGAATTTTAGTCTCATCATATAATGTACATATTTCATGCAAAAATCCGTTTGGGAGTTTGAAGTTGTCAAGGTATATGCATTGTAACTTTGAAGTCAATGGAGTTTATGTACAGGAAACATGAACTTCTTCTGATTGCTCAAACTACTAGTTTACTCCACTTCCAGTGGTATTAAGTTTTATCCTGATATATATGGGTTATTTTCTTCTTTTCGTGGGAAGACTTCATGCAGTGTAAATACTAGGATGTTAGTGATGCTCTTGCTCTTAGGTTACACATGAATACTAAAATGATAAACTAATTGTGTAGCTAAAAATGTGTGGCATTCAAATTGCTGTTCTGAAAAACCCAAGTGCAGTATCAAATGACAGAAACAACGTATGTAAAGACTCAAGTTGATCAATACTTAGGCACCTTCTGAGAAGGCTATCCTTGGCATTTTCTTATTAAATTGTTATGGTGATTTGTTATTAAGATTGGTTCTTGGGAATTTCACTCAAGCAAATTCTTTGTGTTGTGGTTTAAAATAAAAAATAAGGATAAAACATTGGAATGGGTATCTGTCCTTTGTTGGCTCTTTCTAGAACTTTTTGTACACAAGACAAACAGGGTGATCTGATATAAAGACTTCTATTTTTAGTGCTTCTATGTGATTTTCCTGCATCTGACAAGGTTGAGAAGGTTTCTTGGGGCGCTTCTTTTTCTCCTCCTAGTAAAACTATAAACTGCAAGTTGAAAGTAGCTGTTCTTTTGCTCCAAGCCTTTAAGTCCTAAGCTCTTTTTAAGTTTCTTAGATGGAAAGACAGTGCTATCTTTCCTTAGTGGTTGTTCCTAGGGTCTCCTGAGGCCCAAGACTGTTCAGCATCCTCAGATTAACTTGTGCATGCCAAGAGGTAGCTTTAAACTCAGGTTTTTCTCTTTCTGTAAAAAAAAATAAATAAATAAATAAAAAATAATAAAAAAAAATCTGTTTTAATTCTTTCTGCCTGCACTTGCCTCAGCCAGGACCTGGGTTCGTTCTTAGCTTCAGTATGTAGCCTTTCATACTGCAAACAACCCTTCAGACTGTCGTCCTCTTTTTACTTAGAACAGGATACGTGGTGTTTTAGAGTTTGTCTGCCTAGATCTAGGAAGGAAAAAAAAAAAACAAACTCCAATAGCACTTGGAACCCAGAGGGGCTAAAAAGGAATTTTAAGGAATGGGCTTAGCTTTTGGTGTTTTTTTTTTTTCTTCAGAACAGGTCTGATAGTGATCTAATAGTGAAAGTCTCATAGAAATATATTCAGGGAGATATGGACACTAATATATTCAACTAATGTTAGAGGATAAAGAACTCCTGAAGTCTAACTGGTAATTTACAGTAAACAACAGTAAAATGGTTACACTATTTCTGGATGTTTTTCACTCATCAGAAAGTTATACTCTTGCTTCCTTTCATTTCAGGCAGAAAAATCTATGGTTTGGTTTTGTCGTGGATTTTTTTTAGTCAGTTTAGTGTTGAGCTCACTTTCATTGAGACAGGTGCAAACTTCACCAATTCATCTCCTTACTTAAGGCAATGAACCAAATAAGTGCTCTTTAGAGTGCAAAAAAAATAAAAGTGGGGAAAAAAAATTCAACATAGAAAAACTGGAGAGTATCCCCAGTGGGTACATAGTGTTCTCTTGGCTTTCAGACCTTGAGCAGAAAGGGAGAAGATGAATATTTGTGTTGTTACAGTTGACACACTAGCATGTTATTTGGTTTGTGGAGAGGTAACTTATATTTTTCAGCAACAACAGTGTGCCAAAACTGCTTTATGATCCTCAAGATCTATGTAATATTGTATTCTGTAACGTAAGCATGGTAAACTTTGTCTTTGTAGCAGACACTTATGCTTTGTGAAGACTCTAGGCTAACATAATTTCATACCCAAAACTAAAGCTAGGGAGCATTTGAGCATGGAGGAAGGACACAGAACACTAATACATGCTCATTTAAATTGCTTAATGATGCCCATGTAAAGATGGAACTTCTTGGGGACGCTGTTAAATAGAGTTCGTGAATATAGAGGAAAATCATGAATTGAATCCATACGTTAGTTTCCAGATTCTGAGGGAAGCAACTGAGCTATGACTCGCTGAGGATTCATTTCAGTGAAGGAACTATTTCTCAAACCAGTACTCATGGAGCAAGGCTCAATGAACTTCTGCTCAACTGGTAGGAAAAGTCGCTTTTTTTTTTTTTCAGCTTTTATGCATACATTCACATTACATGAGGCTGTAAACATATGGAAGATGACAGTGCTTCATTAAAATCTTTTGTGACAATGATAGGAACAGATAGGAAAAAAGCACTTTGAAAAGGATTTGATGTTGCAATGTAGTCTGAAGCAATAATATCTTATGCCTGCATCACAATGTTTTGTTGTTTGATTTCATGATAGGCTTTGAAGCATATTTTGTTGTTTTTGAGGACCAGGTTTTTGCATGCTGTATGTAGCAATGTGTTCTTAGTGTTTGCATACTTGGTACAGTTCTATCATGTAATAGACAGGACTGATGTGAGATCTTGTAACTGCTGGTTTTGGATGATGTCTACAAAGGACTGTGTTTGCATACTCAACACTTTCCTGATCATTCAGTTTTGGTTTTTAGAGTTTTCCCATTGATGCGGCTCATTCCACCTTTCCTTTATGACATAAACTAAATAGTACAATTTTACTGTTACTAATGTATGATATAAAGCTGGCAAAACCAGTGATAATCAGCTAGGCACTCTCCCTTCTTTTGCTTAAGAGGGCTGAATGCATAAGAACACACTTCACAAACAAGGCTATGTGAATCAATCAATTCCTTGTTCATTTGACAGGAATGCCCACACAATCTTATGACTGTGGAGCCTCTCGTATGCAACAAATGGGGGGTGGGGGGGGAACCACAACTGGAGAATAAATATAAATGGCTGATAGGGAGGGCAAAGAATTAAACTTCATATGAATGATGTTCTAATGATGATTACTGATCCCTTTTACTTCAGTGTGCCTCCTGCCTTTTGAAGCAAATGATGGTATTCAGAGGAGTCTCAGGCTTAAGAGTCAATTACATAAAATCCTAAGTAATAGCTTGTATGGAACAAAAGATATTCAAAAGGCAATGCAAAAGTTTTATTTAGATTCTACTGACTAAGGACTGTAAGTTCCTCCCGATCCTGTTTACTCCATCTGAATAAAACCTGCACCAAAATAATTACACTCAACAAAATGAGGAAATTAACGATACCATAGGTTGAGAATATCACAAATTAGGAAATGAAGTTTTTCAAAAAAAAATAGTGTCATTAACAGAATTTTCTGAAATGAAGTAATATCTTCAAACATCCTTTAATTCTGTATTAGGTAACACTTGGAAGAGAATTCACAATTCCTACCATTTTACATGTCAGTGGAACTTTAATATATTAGGTACCTTTAAGTTCTGTGGAGAAGATAATAAATGAATTTGCTCTTATTCATCAGGAATGTCCAAAACCACTTAACTGTTTATCAAATACTTAGTAATTGCAGAATGGCAATAAAACTTAATTAGCAGTGCTTTTGTTTTTGTCAATTTAAGTAGTCCTATGTACTCAAGAATGCAGAACTTAATATTTTCTTCCTCACTTCAATAGTGTATATGTGGATTATGGTTCACATTGGAAAGCTAAGCCTGCTACTGACAACTGGAGGATGGGAAAGTGTAAAGCTTTTTCTTAAATGTGAAAATTTTGCATACTAACCAAAACAATAACAAAAACTTTGGATCACATTCTGCTGGTCTTATTAAAACTTTTTTCCATAAATATCACCTTTGTAGGATAAAAACATGGAAGCTTGTTTTTTCCATCTTCATGTTAAGTATGGTACAGTTATAACTGTAAGAGAAAGTAAAAGATAACTTTCATGGTATATAATTTCTTCCTGAAGCATAAGCTGTTATTTATATCACCATTTCAAAAAGAACTGCTATACAAATATTCTTATGAGCTCCTTTTTGTGAGTGAAATGTCTAGGACTCCTGCTTTAAGAATGACTTTTTTTTTCCTATAATACTCTATCAGAATTAGTCGGCCAGCAGATTTCTCTGATTTCTTCACAAATAATCAGCAAATGTAGTAGATTACAGATTTTTAATTGAGTAAAAGGGCAATGGCAACTTTAGTAAGTTCTGTGCAAAGTACATTAATCACTGCTTGCAAGTTGAAGTGATGTATTTATATACACTTGTAAAAGTCTGTGTATGTAGTACACAATGTAGATAGAATGGCCAACAAAGAAATAAATGATCTTAAGAAATATATAGCTAAAGATATATATTTGTTAAATCATACATCTTTAGTATATATCCGTAGTTGCACTGCTTGGGAACATGATGAAAGACTATGTTAAATAAACTTATTTCAGTTTTTCACTTAACCTGTGGGTTATTGTATGACCAATCTGTTCTATGTCATCAATCAACAGATGATTGTATTTGGTAATAATTTATCGAGAATAAAAATCTGTTTTTGAAGCTAATCACCTCATGCTAGGTCTGCCCTTTTTCAAAACCACCATCTGATATTCATTTTGTCTGCAAGACTAACATTCTGATGAAAATGCATCTACCACAGGATATAGTAAGTGGAATGAAGCAGTTCTACTCTGAATATTCAGAATATTTTGTTTTATCAGCAGCTGGACTAAATTTTAGTATTAAAGGAGAGGGAAAAAAACAATTTTACAATTACATAAACAATTTTGACTAAACTTGTTTCTGATTTGTTTGTAGAAAAATATTGCAAGAAATTCAAGGGTCAACTTGGGCCATAGTTGAGATAAAAGATTTAAAAGGTTACTTTAACTCAGAAGACAAAGCTATGTCTTCTGAGAGAGAATCTTGAGCATGTCTTTGAGCTTGGCCAACTGAGCTTAAATGCTGAGGTTTTCTCTTGAACATCAGTTTTTAGCTAAAATTCTTAGTATGAACTACTCTTTGAAAGAGGTTGTAAAGACAGATGAATTCATGCTCTACATGACTTCCGTACCACAAAGGCCTTCTCTGCTTAGTTATGCTTAGTTAAAATGTTTTGGCCATTGCCTGTCCTGACATGTTCTTCTTTTAGCCTGGCAGCTCTGTCTTGCAGTTACTTCTTGGATCTTTCCTGATCAAAGCTCCCTGTAATTCTAAAATATAGGCTTGATCAAGCCAGCATGCATGCAAGCCACATGCATATATATACACATATATATATATGTGTGTGTGTATATATAGTGTATGTGTATATATAGTTTTGTTACATTAAATTTTGTCTCAGGAGGTCTGAACACCAAGAATTTAACATTCATTTAAATTTGTGCTGTCAGCTAGATTTAGTCTTTTTGACCCCAAATTCTACCTAGATATTTATAATGCAACAAAATTATTAAATTTTGAAGTAAATCACAAAATAACCAATAAACCACTAATAAGTCGTGAAATTATTTTATTTTTAATTTTAAGGGCTGCATGCACTGCAGCTGGGATTATTCCAGTGGTCATTTTTCCCATCTGCTTTATAAAACAAATCCAAACTGTCTCCCAAGGAAGTTATAAATTGTTATCAAAATTAGGAAGCAAGGAATCCTATGGTGTCATGTTTGCATGATGGCATGTACATTGAGTACATTGTAGGTGTAGTAATTCAATGTTTTGACTTGAAATAACAGCAATATTTGCAATTTAAAGTATGTTATGAAGTCAATATTATAACTAGGAACAAACTGGTCTTATTCATTCTTTTCATGTTATGTATTTACAAATTTCAACCAAGGGGCTTTCCATTCCCCATAGCTATCCTCCTTCCTCCACTCTGATTTCACTAGTGCATTGGTCACCATGACAACGGATTTTTATCTGACAAAAAGTTAAAAAGCTTAAAAAACAAACAAACAAAAAAACCAAGAGGCTAAAAAATGAAGTACAGCTGTTTGCATGCAAATACAAAACAGAAGGCCTAACATTCTTTCTACTGATTGGCTGGATTACTTGAAATAGGTTTCATAATAATCAGCAGTTATTTTTCCCTATTAAAATATACGCTGATGAAGTATTGAAAACGGCTTTTCCAATCCATTTCTATAAGGAACTGGGAATATGAAGTACATATATAACTTTTACTGCCTACATTTTAAGGGACCTATCAAAACAAAGTAGTATATATTCAAAACTTATGTATACATGCATATTAAAAATGCATATATACTTTTTCAATACCCAGAAATAAAAAAATCTTTTACAAAGTAACATTTTTGGTTATTGGTGATGCAGTGAGTGAGCAAGAGGAATCGTAGCTCTCACACATAACTAGAGGTGTTAAGATCCTATTTTATTGAGAAAGGAAATAGTGGCCAGGATTCTGGAAGCATACACAACCTTTAAGGAAAAATTACATCAAATCAATTTTTAGTTGTTCAGTAACCAAAGATGGGCAGATTTCCAGCTGCTTTGTATATCATGTCAGAGCAGGCTGAAGTCTGTTCACCCAGTCCTCATGCTCAGTATGTGGTTTTCTGGTGGTTGTTTTTTTTTTTTAAGCAATAATTCACCCATGCTTAATCGTAATGAAATGTTCAGATTTCTTAATTTCAACTAATACCACTGTAGTATCAGAGCATCCAGAGAAATGGAATTAGGCAACAGTATTTAAAAAAAAAAAAAAATTTCTGCCTGCTACCAGCAAGGTGTGATGACATGCCAGGAAAATAAGCCATGTCTGCCCACTGCCTAACCAGTGAAGGGGACATGTAGTATGTATAGTGTGTGGCAAATATTCAGCTGTCACATAGCTAATTTGGTGTTCTGTGCTAAAGTCCCTTAACTATGGTTCCAAGCAAAGAAGCACTGATCTTCTGCAGTTATCAATTCTAGGATGTCCTCCAATGGAAAACTGCTGGTATGAACAGTTTTTTGTAGATCTATTGAAATGTTTGTTTTTTTTTTTCTTTTTAAAAGCACTTCAGGTCTGATTTCAAAAGCTAGAATCAAGCTACTGTTTTGAGCAGAAATATCTGCTTTTTCCTATTCAGATAAGAACTGAAAGACTGAAATGATATTTCCAAGGATGACCTAATTACTTAGATTTCTTTTAAACTTTAAATAATTGACAGCATGGAGAAGCATAACTCTTAAGCTTAAGCCAATATGGCAGGAGCTGACAGCTGTTCAGATGAATCACTGGCTGATTTGCCAACTCTAGAGCATCACTCAGTACTTAAGGATTTGCAGAATTATCTTCGTTTTTGTGTAATACTCTATCTCTTTCTGGAATTATTTACAATTAAAATACTGAGACCACCTTTTTTTAGTGATACTTCTGTTGTGCAGTAGGTTTTTATGGTGAACAACAGACAAGCACTGTTAAGATAGGTCTGTTTGTATTCTAGTAATTGTTCTCAAAGCATATGAACAAATAATGTCTTTGTTTACATACAGAATAGTGGTAAATAGGATGGCACGTGGCTGCTAGACATGTACTATTATCACAAGTAAATATCACATGCATATTCCTTTTTATGTATTTTTGTACTTGTATATGCATGATTCATGTTAATAAAATTTGCATGCTGATTTTTGTATATGCACTGATTTAAAAAACAAAATGTAAAGCCAAAGTTGTCTTAATTTTAGCGATGTATAAATTCTGTCTAGTTTCAGCTAGTTGTCTAAGCTTCCTCTGTTAATAAAGAGTACAGTGAGACATCTTGTCCAAAGCTTCCCTAAGACTTGTCTCTAAGGTTGGGACAAGTGGATCTCTTATCTTTCACTGTTGAGTGGAAAGTTATTTCCATAGATTAAATGCTTGACTTGTTGCCTAAGGTGGTAGATTACACCTTCTGTGATAAATAAAGGCTTCCATAGTGCAGGCAGAAGAGGACAGTGATCTTAGCCTGTAAGTGACACCTCCATGTGAGCTGTCCTCATTCATTTAAGCCTAAGCATGTGATCAAATCCATGTAAGACTGGAAGCCAAAGCAGTAAGTCAGGAAAGTAAGCTGATTTCTGTTTACTTCAGAGTAATTTTGGAGTTCTTAACTGCATACTCATTAAACATTTCAAGTATCGTATAGAAGCATTGAGGAAGCAAGTACAAATATGGTACATTCTCAGTTATCTCATGAGCATCTTAGAACTGACTGACAAAATGTGGAGAGAGGGAACCTCCACTTTAATTTTCACTTTTGCCATGAAGGCTCAACATGAAGCAAGTTCTATTATGGCTTTATGATTTCACAGAATCATAGAATCCTTTAAAGGTCTCTTCCAATTCTAAAGGTCATCTAGTCCAACTCTCTTGCAATGAACTGGGACATGGACAGCTAGATCAGGTTCTCTGGGACCTGATTCAGCCTTGCTTTGAAAGTCTCCAGGAACAGAGAATCAACCACCTCTGGGCTGCCTCTTCCAGTACCTCACCACCCTCACTGTAAAATACTTTTTCCTTCTATCTAACTGAAATTTACATTCTTTAAGCTTGAACCCATTTCCTCTTGCTCTATCACTGCAGAGAGTCTGTCCCCTTCTTTCCTGTAGTTCCCTTTTAAATATTAAAAGGTTTTTGGGTCACCTTGAAGCCTTCTATTTTCCAGTCTGAACAGCACTGGCTCTTTCATCCGGTCTGTGTAAGAGATGTTCCATCCCTTTGATTGTTTTTGTGGCCCTCCTCTGAGTGCATTCTGACAGGTCCATGTCTCTCCTGTATTGAGCACTCCACATCTGGATGCAGTACTCGAGATGAAGCCTCACCAATGCAGAGGGACAGGATCATCTCCCTCAACCCGCTGGCTATGTTTTTTCTGATGCAGCCCAGGATACAGTTGCCTTTCTGGGCTGTGAGGGTGCATTGCTGATTCATGTCGAGCTTTCCATTCACCAGTACCTCCAGCTCTCTTTTTTTTTTTTTTTTTTTTGGCAAGGCTGTACTCAGTGTTCTGTCCCTCAGCTAGTATTTGTGGTGAGGGTTGCCTCTACCCAAGTGTAAGATCTTGCATTTAGATTTGTTGAACCTCA
Organism: Meleagris gallopavo; assembly: GCF_905368555.1. Taxonomy (NCBI): domain Eukaryota; kingdom Metazoa; phylum Chordata; class Aves; order Galliformes; family Phasianidae; genus Meleagris; species Meleagris gallopavo. The sequence continues at coordinate 36,546,783 of NC_139408.1, read as the reverse complement.
AATTTAGCCTTCTTTCTATAGTTCAGCCTGTAAATTACAGCAGTATGTATTCCTAGGGTTTAGAGTGGGTATAAAGGCAGTTACTATGACCATGGTTCAGTTGACCCATGTTAATTAGCAAAATTGAGATAACTGGACTGTATGTCTGGGACCTTATAATTCCCGTAAGGAGGTCACATAGCATCTCTGTTTCTGCCTTGCTTATAGCCAAAAGAAATAGAGGTAGAGGCTGAAGCAGACTGGAAATTATAATCTTGGCAGTGCACAGAAATTCATCTATTTAAGAACAAACGTACTATGTAACAATTGCTCCCAACATAATTTAGGCAGATGCCCTCAATCTGTCCCTCTTAAAACTCAATTTATAGTTCTTCTCACTATTTCTAGCTGTAGAAGAAGTAAGAAATGATCTGAAGGGTTGACTATTCCCCTTTTCCTTAGAAATATAGGTGAAAATCTCATTTACATCTAGGAAGCAGTCTATTTAGCCTTTTTTCACGTGTATTAGCTGCAGCTTGTTATACAGTCTGTTACTTTACTTTTAATATTACATTCTAACTTGTAATGCTCTGAATTCAAATATGCCTGTCTCTAGAATCCTGCTGGGAGGGTGATGAGCTGACTGCATCTCAGATAATTTGGCTCAGTAGGAAACATTCCTCTCTTACCCTCCAAAAGCATACAGCTGATTAGCCTCAACATGTTCTTGTAACTTGGATCAAAGTCCACAGAATTGGGCAGAATGAGTGGGGCATCTGAAATGATGTAAAGCTTGAATGGTACAGGAAAACATTTGTGTTTTTCAGTGAGCATCTAGAAGCAGGCCAGTTGTGGCCAGTTGCTTTGTTTTCATTTTTTTTGTAACATGATGGAAAAACACAGACAAAATGGGTAGAAATGGTCGGTCTTGTTGGAAGAGAGGGAATGAGTATTTGTACTAGTAAACTGCAAATACTAGTGAGATTATGTATTTCAATTTGGGGCTCTGTATGTCTTTGCATAATTTTACTAGGATTCAGAAATTCCAGTGTGACTGCAAGGTCTCTACTTAACTAGCAACAGGGGTAGACATTCTGAATACCTTCAGCTCTCATTAAAATTAATTGGAATTGAGAGCTCTTAACATCTGGCATCATAGGGTCCATCCTTACCACCTTTGTGGAAGCTTGTTTTAAGTAATGTTTTATACAAATACAATAAAGTATACAAAAATACATAACATTGAGGATGTATTGTACTTAGTAACAAAGAGAATTTATCATTAGGCTTCTTTATATCAACAGTTACTTCATATAGAAATTTTTCAATTATCCCTTTTTTATATGCTTTGGCAATTATTGTATTAACGGACAAATATTCACACTGAGCCTAAATCTAAAGAAAATATGACTTTATGCTGAACCCCAGTAATGACTCCTCCTTTGAGAGGAGAAGGTGTTATAAGACAGAGTCATGCAGAAGTTGGAAAGTGTGATGTTGGCTGTGTGTCTCTTAACTATGTGAGTGAGCTGGCAATTGAGGAAAGATGTGCTGCTAGCTGAGAAATAACTGGACAGAAAAGAACACTCAGCCAAGCTTTATGAAAAGCCACCAGAGAAAATGTTCTGTGGCAGGTTCTTTGGGAGTGAATTTTTAGATCTTTGGAATGAGTTTATCCTGGCTAAGCTGGAAGTTCTCTTTAATTATTTGACTGCCAGAGGTTGAGCTACAGTTTGTAATTGCCCTAAGAGTAGACAATGAATAAAGTAGCCACGTACTATTTATGCTTTTTTTTCTATCTTGCTGTTACTACAAAATACCACTTACCTTTTTCTTCTGAGGCACTACTTCTAGCAGATCCTGTGGATGGGCATTACAGCTGGAACTGGGCACTGGCAGCTTTGCATAGCTATGACATCATTGTGACTGAGGAAAAACACCATCTCGGTATTCACGTAGCAGACTAATGCTCAGAACACCTACCAGATGCCTTCAATTTAAGGATCACAATACTTAAAGAACAGGTTTGTGTATTGCAACAGGGTGGAATGTGAGAATTAAGCAGCTAGGCAGTCAGTGGGGAGAAGTGGGCACATCTGGAGGGGAAGCCAATACAGAACAAATAGCACATTATTTTTTTTACTGGATTTTTGATAGTACTTTACGATTAGTTGCTTTCTAGAGTGTACAGTGAGTTTTTCGTCTAGCAAGTTCCTGGGAAGCAGGTCCATATTAATAAGGCAGATAGCCTTTGACTATCTATTTTATCTCCTTGTTTTGGCTGTGGTGCTTAATGCAGAGTGGATTATAACTGTTTTTAAGAATGAATTCTTGCTTGTGGAAAGCCAGCTACTGGCAGCAGCATCTGCCTTCATGGTAGATTCTGAAGGCAGTTTTCCCGATGGCTCCTAACTTCCTCTGGGGTCTGTAACTTGATTATACTGCTGTGGGGCTGGCTAGACAATTCTTCCTCTGGGAGCAGTTTAACCTTTAATTTAGAGGAATTTGTGCTGTTACATATCTGTGTACGAAGGTAATATATTGTGGTTTGTGCTTTGGATGTGCACTGTCTATTTCCACATATACTTTAAATTGAATCTGTGTTATGTGAAATCAGCGTTGCCTTCAAAGACCACCTACCACCAAGTTCCTTACATCATGTTTTTCTTGAAAAAACAGTGTGGCAAATTGTAGAGATCATGCTTTCCAGCCTTCAGTATTCTTCAGTTTCCTAATCAGACAGCAGTAATACTTGAAGCACTGTTCTTTTTAATATAAAAATGTTCATGTTTTACATATGTTTTTTCCATTCTTTTTTTTTCCACATGTGCAGATGGGATTTTTGTAATGTTCTCAATCCCCTCTGGCCCTATTGACTTTACAATGATTTAAAGATTTTAAGGATTTTAATTCTCGTAGTCCTTTCCCTCTCCGCTCTTAACATTTCTACCTTTAGATTTTATTGGTCTCAGGAAAAGTTACAAATCAGTAGCTATTTTTAATCTTTTTGTTTTATTTCTATTGCTTCTATTCTCTGCAGTATGGAAAAAAAATGTTAGGATAAACACTTTTTTTATATATTTTTTTGTTCCTTTGGCTATTGGTATTAACTATCCAAATTCTGTAAGTGTTAACGTGTCATGAAGACAGAATTCCTAATCATCTATTTCACTAATTACTTAGCAATGATGCAATAATAATAAAACTTGGAGCACTAATGTGCCTTTTGTTGCATTTTCTTCCTGGCTTTGTACTGATTGTATTCCCCTAAACCTTTTAACAAACTTAATCCAAACAATTTTCAGACCTTTTATATTTTCCAAAGCTTTACATTTGGAATGAGAGTCAGAAATGCTTCATATACAAGTAATCTTTATATTTGAATTCATAGAATCGTGATGTAAAGGAAATCTTGGGATGTTTTACTTTACATAATATACATGTTCATAAGAAATTTTCAGATGTATTACCTTATTTAGTGTACATATTCATTTGGAGCTTTTGTCTTGTAGACTCGTGTTGTTAATATTATTATTATTGGTACTAAAATTATTGTTAGACTCATATAGGTGCTAAGGGACCTCTGGAGGTCATCTGGTTCTGGGACAGAGTTAAATGGGATTGCTCTATCCATGTCTAGTCAAGTTGTCGTATCTCTGAGAATGGAGATTCCAGAATCCACTTGGGCATCTTGTTGCAGTGCTTGACAACACCAACTGGAGGGGAGAAAAAAAAAAAAAAAAAAATTGTAGAATTGTGGTAGCTGTATTGCACTCAAATCAAGATCTGAGACTCTAGGGTTAGCATTGCACTTTAAAAATGTAGGATGAGTTTTACATTGTTTGACAGAAATAAAAACAACTATGAAAATAATATTTAGTACCAGAAAGCTAGGTTGATGTCTCCTTTGCAAAAAGCATGCGCCTTCCCAATAGTTAAATGTTTGAATTCAGTGAATTCACAAGGAAGAAATTACAGTCACCAAGGTTGGAAAAGATCTCAAAGATCATACAGTCCAATTGTCCATTTATCACCAGTATTTTTCACTAAACCACGTCCCTGAGTAGAACATCTAAAAGCTGCTTTAACACCTCCACCACCTCCCTGGGCAGCCCATTCCTGCCCTCTCTTTAGGAGAAGTATTTCCTGATTTACAACCTAAGTTCTCCTTGCGTCATTTTTTACATATTAGCTGTTTGTAGAACTTCATATTGCTTGGTAGATATGTGACAAGAACACCACTGTAAAGTTATAGAATTTTTTACTGATGATACACGGACCAGATTTATTTAAAGTTAAGATGTATCTGATGTAATATACAGTCCTACTTATTTACACAGTGAGTCCATACTACAATGGTGATGAAAGGGAATATTTAGTAAACTCAAGTATTTGTATGTCATTGTTTATGTCACCTAGAAGAAATAATAGATCTGGCTGTGCTCTGTGTTATCTAGACAGATGAAAATAAAATTTACTGTCAATTGAAATTACTTGACAAGCCCTACTAAAGCTGCTGATTGAAAATGTCCTCCTGTAATTCTAAAGACAGCATGGATTGCACATTTGATATAATTTATAGCAGTTTTTCACTGAGTTTTTTTCTTACTGTAATGCTATAGTCTTTTTAAGTTGAATGAAAATCTCTGTGCAGTTAGACTGTTTCCTTATGCTCATTCTTACGGGCGCACAATCATTGTACTGGGATATCAGGAATTCTGAGTCTTCCAATGTTTTTTTTTTTTTATATTTGAAATTGCTCTTTATAATAGCTGCAGCTATTATAATAAATCTTTTCAGTCAATACCATGATAGTTTTAAAATTCACTGAGGAAATGGCTGGATTTTCTGCAGGTAGAAAAGTATCCACCAGCATCTACTGAGAGATGTATTTCACAGTCTCACTGTCATACTTAGCAGGTTGGGTGTCTCTCCTCTATCTTCTCCTAGCAACTATTTGAAGCTGCTCAGGAGTTTAGAATGTTAGACTAACTTCTAGAGAGCTGGATTAGCAGACAGGTAATGCAGCGATGGATATGACATAATCTCTAATTTTTCACTTGGATATTACCTGTGTGTATACAGAATGTATATGCCATGTACATATATCTTCCAGGAAGTCCAGACAGCTGTATTTTTGAATATGAAACAACATCACAGTCAGGTGGCAGGAAAAACAGTGCACTTCATGAATTTATAAAATACAGCATAAGTATCCATTTACATTCTAACCATGACCACATAGTTCTGAACTTTTTACAGGGAAAAAATAGAATTATCCTTTCTACAAAGAATGAACATTTTAGCTCTGAAAACAAGGGGGGGAAAAAGGCATATATTTATAGCAGTACGACAAGAAGGTATTACAGTCTGTGAGGAAGGAATGTGATGAATGTCATTTACTTTTGCCCAAAATGTCCTGGGTCTAGAAATTAGAGATAGCAGTGGCAGCCCACACTAGCACATAGGAAACTAAGTTTTCAGACACCTTTCAGATGTTAAAGAGGATCTCCGTTGTCTCCCTCGTGCATTGTAGGGGGCCTTTTGTGAGGAGTCAAAGCTGTTAATGTGCTATTTCTGCAACACAGATAGAAGCTTTTTGTAGCTGTTACTGTTCTATCTCACACAAAGAGGCTGCTGTACAAAAATGAATGTGAGGAGAGCAACATGAGCATACAGTTTTGTAGGCTATACATGTGTTGGAATGACTGCTCTAAAAGGCTCAGATAGAAATCTAGAGTCCTTTGCACCTGGAAAATTATTTTTGGGCTTCAAATGGAGTTCTAAATGTACACTATCCCAATTACATGATTCAAGTGCCCATTAAGAGAGGAACCTAGACTCATCACTGTTGATCTTTAACTCTTTTGCATTCTTATGGGATACAAGTGAGACAGTGGGTAGACCTCTGTGTTTAATGAAGATTTATTCAGTACCATTCAAAAACATGGGATCTAAAATTATACTCGGTTTTGTAAACATAATTAGCATCAGTTATATTAATTCCAGCCACAAACTACTGCATGTAAATGATGTAAGAATACTTCAATAAAATTTTCTGCCTGCTTCAAGAATGAAGAAGCATTCTTAAACAAACTATCCTGCATTCAAAGTTTTCCTAATTTTTTAAAAATTATTGAAACAACAAAATGATAGCCATCTATATGAGTATAGAGAAGAATCAGGTATCTAGCTAGCACTGGCATAGAAAACATAAATGCATTGTAATCTGTGTTGTATAAATTGCTTTCGTCAATGTACCTTTAGTAAAGTCAAGTACTCTACAACAACCGTGTTTTTTTTCAGTGACAAACAATGAATTTACTGACGTGAATTCAGATTACTTGCAGTGTTGATACTCTTGATCTCAGGAATCTTCCTAAATAGTAAGTCTAGATATTCACAAGGTGTGTTTACGTGGAGATCTTGTAAAATTCGTCATCAGTTGAGTCAGTTAAAAAAAAAAAAAAATTACATCATATATGTGATGCATTTAGAAGGTCTAAAAGTTCCCGTAGACTAGTTCAGTCTGGCAAACTTACTCATTTGAGGCCCATTCATATGAAATAAGTTTGTTTGTAACCCTCTTTTCTCTTTACCATATGATGTAGCAGTAACTTGATTCTGAAATTGCTTTCTACCTACTGCAGAACTTGTGGGAGACACAGAAGAGATTTTGTGACCTGCACAAATCTTTATAGGAAAAAATAGTTGCATGCTGACTTAGAAGCAGTACAGAAGAACTGTAAAAATGTTTGATTGCTGCTTAAACCCAAACAGGGACATATAAAAACAATAATAAATATGTATGCAGCCCTCTAATATGCTTGGTTGCACAATTTTTGACTGGAAAAGCATAAGTGAGTAATTAGATAATTGCTGCCTTGATTGAGCTTAATAGGAAACATTTCAATTAGGCTAAAACTACACAGAAAGGAAGTAGGCTTTTACAAAGGGAAACATTCCATGTCATGCAACTGTCAGCTTTTGCCCACAGTAAGAGATGGGATTAAGTGGATCTATGCAAAGGAAACAAAAAGAAGGGAAGAAAAAGAAAAATGATTGCAGCAATTAGACTTGTACTTAAACAATGTCTTCTGATACAATTTCTTGACTATTCTAGTTCTGATAATATAGTACAAACCCCGTGGTTGCAACAAATTATGATGTTAAATCCATGGGAGGAGTAACATTTCTGCTTTTAAAAAAGATGCAAAAGAGAGAAAACTGTATTCTGCATTAACTTTTTTTTTTTTTAGATTACCCTAAACTGACAGAAGTTTAGTGAAGCCTGATACTCTTTTTTTTAATTTGGAAGGTATCCATGCACTAGTCAGAATATGACAATTTGTCTGCAGGGTTACTTGTTTTTGCTAGGAATTTGTTCCCTCTCAGCGGTGGAAGAGTAAATACCTAAGCCAAGTTTGTGAGAAAGCTGAGGCCCGTTTTCTCCTGGGTGGTTTCAGTGACCCAGCTGTACCCCCCTGCCATGTGCTGCAGTCCACCTTAACAGATGTTGATGTTAGTGCCATTCTGACTTCATACCAACAACCTGGAAGGAAGTTTCTTCCACGATTGGCTGCTATATTGAAAGTAAGCTGAACAGATACTCTGCTTCCTTCTGCTCCTATCTCCTCTCCTCCCCTTCCCTCCCTCCATGCTGCACTGTTTTGTGGAATCAGAGAAGCATTGTATCATTAAGGTTGGAAAAGGCCTCTAAGGTCATCTGAAAATCTGAAGGTCATCTAGTCCAAAGGTCAGCCCATCACTAACATGCCCACTAACCATGCCCCTCAGTGCCACATCTACACACTTCTTGGAACACTTCCAGGGACAGTGACTCTACCACCTCCCTGTCATCTAAGAGAACACTGTAGGAGGCAGCATCAAAGACTTTGCTGAAGTCTAGGTAGACTATATTCTTTCATCCAGTGATCCACTTACTGTGGATCACCTGGTTATGGAAGGTTGGTCAAGCAGGAAATGCCTTTCATGAACTCATGCTGGTTCAGCCTGATCTCTTGGTTGTCCCACACGTGCTGTGTGATCGCACTCAAGATGTCCTTTCCTGATATCAAGGTCAAGCTGACAGACCTGTAACTCCCCGGATCCTTCTTCCAATCCTTCTTATAGATGAACAACTCTCCAGTCATCTCGGACCTCCCCGCTTGACCTGGACTGCTGATAAATGATGGAAATTGCCTTGGCAAGTACTTCCAATAGCTTCCACAGTACCATGAGTTGGATCCAATCCAGCCCATAGATTTATGATAGTCTAGATGGAATAGCAGATCACTGTTTCCTCCTGAATTGTGGGTGGTTTATTCTGCTCCCCAGAACACATCTTCTAGCTCAGAGGGCTGAGAACCTCGAGGATAACTGTTCTGACTATTAAAGACAGAAGCAAAGAAGGCATTGAGTGCTGCAGTCTTTTCTTCATCCTTGGTGGTAATGTTCCCCACTACATCCAGTAAAGGATGGGAATTTTTCTTGGCCTTACTTTTGTTGTTAATGTATTTGTAAGAACACTTTTTTAATCTTTTGCAGTGGTCCTTTGGGAGCAATACCTAATACTGATTCCAAATATTTGTTTGTTAAAGGTGCCACAGGAGTCTATGGCTGTGCAGTTCCCCATTGTGGTGTTTTATAATACAGGTTTGAGCGTTTCAATGACAAATGAAGGAATTTCATCTGTCTTTGAGTAGTGTGTGAGGAGAGAAGGAAGGCTGTATTTAATCAGTCACTATTTTACAGTTTAGTATTTAATTTAGGTCTGAAAATCTGAAGTGTTCGTGTACTTTACTAGCAAAAAAGTTATGTACTTGTTTGGTAAGGCATGTATATATCAAAATTGTAAACTTTTGCACATATTTAAAGAAAAAAAACTTTCTAGTAAGTTTAAAATGCAGTCTTGTATTTGGATACCAGGAAAGGACCAAGAGGATTCTGAGCTCTATTAAGTGTGGACTGCTGATTTCAGAGTGAGATTTGCTTTATACACTGAAGATGAGAATGAAACTACCATGTGTATAAGCTCATCAGTGATTGCAAGATGGGAACATTTTCCATTTATGTGCACCAAAGTTTAGCATATAATGTGTTGCAGGAAGATTAATAGAAGCAAACAATAACTTTGTATTTTTATATACTTTTCTGCATGCAAAAGTTTAGCAAAGATAAAGTTCCTTTTTCATGCACTAAGAATTAGATAGAATTTGCATATTTTCACATGGTACAGCCACTAATTCTCTTGAGATCCTTGTGGAATTGTTACTATTGCTGCTGAAGCCTGGTGTCAAGTTTGTTTAGCCTAGAAATAGTTGGCCTGGGGTAAAGAACCATTGGAGGCTTGCACGTTTGCAGTTAGAATTTAGTAATTTATGTTTGCCTGATGTATGACAAATTGACTAATGACTGCCCTAAAGAGAAATGCCAGCCTGGCATTTCATATGCAGAAATTGTAAGGCAGTATCAGGTGTACTGTCTATTCTACAGGGCAGAAATAACTCTACTGCTTCATTCTTATATTTTATATTTTAGTTAGATTATAGTTCCTTGTATAGTCTATTCTTCCAGGAGCTGCTGTTAAATGGAGTTCTGCATTGTGACAGAAGCTTGACAGTCTGCCAGAAAAGCTGGAAATGAAGGCAACTTAAAATAAATACTGGTGATATTTCTCTTTCTCTCTCTGACTTTCTCCTTCTCTTTTTCTCTTTCCCTTTCTTAAGGAAAGGCATATGTTCTTATCCTAACTTCTCCCAGTAGAGGGTCAATTACAACCAGTTGGCTACAAATCTAATCCAAGAAAAATACCGAGAACAGAAACTTCAGCAACAGGTACCAAGGGCCTCTAATACAGTCAGTCATTCTCAGTGCATGTGAAATGTGAACATAAAGCCTATGGGTAAGATATTTTTAGGCCCTAAGTTTCCCATGATGGTCCAAAATGAATCAATAAATTAAAGCAGACATTTTTGTATAGTTAGGTATTTTCCTGGATAACTCTTTAAATGTCCACAATAGTACGAGATGTTTTATGTGAATCATGAGAATAGAACAATGTCTTATTTAGAAAAATACTCCTAGCCAAATCTTCACATATAGGCAATACATTCTGTAACTTGCTCAAATAAGCATTAAACCATGAACTAAATTAAAAAATACAAGTATGTATGAATAATAATAGATATGCATAGGAATAATAATTTGCATGATCTTCTTTGTTGATGTCAGTCCTCAATTCTCACGCTGTATCCTGGAGCCATTTTGCAGTAGTGGAGTACATCTGTGGTGAAATAAATCTATCAGTAAAGTAAGCAGTGTGATATTGAATGTCAGAGCTCTGCCATATTGGCACATGAGCTCTGGCCTCCAGACAGGTAAAACAATGTTGAGACCAAGGCCAACTAGACTATTCAACAGTATATTTGGACAAGAACACCAAAAGATTGGGCTAAGTTTCTACTCAAAGATATGTAGTTGTCAACTGTTTATGGGCTGGTAACTTATTCCATAGGCAAGATAAAGGAGGAGAGGTGAATGTTACTTTGCTACCCTTTTTTTTTTTCTTCTTTTTTTATTATTATTAAATGGGAACTTTTAAGTTGGCATCATTTACAGAATGAGGAGGAAATATAACTGCTGACTTCATGCCTGTCAATTTGATTTAGGCAGATAAGGTAGCAACGTAAATTTGAAATGGTACTGTTTCACCCTTGTCTTTATTTGGTAGGCCTTTTATCTCAGCCTTTGAATGACTTTCCTTTCTGTGGTTTGTCACCTGTATGCTCTCAGTATGTAGCTCACTGTTGTTCTTAGCCTCTTGGTTCTAGATGCACATGACGGATGGCACGCTGATCATCCTGTTGGTAAACAAGGAATAGAACCCCAAATTTAAACCTCTAAAAGATTCGGGGCTCCCCAGCCACAGCTAACAATCATTCATATCCTCTGCAGGCTCTGTAACATGTTCAAGCAGATTACACATGCTTATCTGTTTCCAGACTGACTAGAACTGGTTAAAGTATTTTTGATGTAACTTCTATAAAAAATTTACATGCAGTTTTAGAGCAGTGAAAAAGTTTTGTAGAAACAAGTCTTTTTGACAACTTATCAGGAATAAAAATAGAAATGAGAGTGTGCAACAATTTTCTGACTTCATTACATTAAAAAGAAATGGTTTTATGTGGTAGAATATTTTATTTCAGTGACTTAGATCAGAATGGTTTATTACTTTGTATAGTGAACACACACACACACACACACACACACACACACACACACACACATCACTTATATTTTTTTAGCTTATGAAATTATTTGATTTTAAACCTTATAAGTTTTTAAAAAACAATAAAGCAGAAATTCTAGGAGATTATGCATATTTTTTGAAACTGAAAAACGTGAAAATCTCAATACTGCCAGAAGAAATATTGGCAGCATGAAGAGCAACAATAGCTCAGTCGTGGTGATATTTTTCTATCTTTAAATTTTATGCTGTGGAAATTGCTAGAATGTTCCTCTTGTTTTGACTTTTTTTTCCTTCTCTCAGAAGTATCAAGTTTGTAACACAATGGAAACTCCCATTAAGCTATCTCTAGTGCCAAATTGCAAGAATTCTGTACAGTCTTAAAGTTTGCTATCAGGTTGTTCATGGTGGTATTGGCTACTTCCATTAGTCTGTGACTCTGGCTAGTTTTCAATTTTTCGATGGTGTATTAGACCAGCTCTTATGAGCAATTCTGTAGGATTTCTTGTCGGATTTGTCCATTGTTTAGCAGTTGCTGATTTGATATATGATGCTAGCAAAAATAAACAAGTAATTTGTTGTGTGACACTTCTCATACAAGTGCTAAAAGTTAAAAAGAAAAAAGTAAATAAAAGTGCCTTTTCTTCACTGTTGCTTTTCCTTAAATTAGTTATGCTAGTTGAACTGATAAATAACTGTAATGTGAAAGAAAGCATAGGATATTTGAGGATTTCAATCGATTAATCAGATCTTAAATATGTTTATCTTGGAATGGAAAGCTATATAGTGAGTTCTTGAAATTCAGTGTGCAAATACAATATTTGAAAAGCATTTATTTTCTTGTTTCACTCATGAGAGAGAAGTTTGACAGTCGCTTAACACATGTAGACAAGAGGATGTGCTGACAGCAAAAGATAAGGGATTTTTTTCATGCCACTATGTCACCCCAAAGAAAAGAGACCAAAAGAATGATCTAGGTGGTCTGAACTGGAAGAGTAATGGTCGTGAGCTACAGAATGGAAATACTTTCTGTAAGTGTGACTTAGGATCCTCTTATTAGCCAGATCCATGCCTATGTGGTTATAGAGGAGCAGATGGCAGCAGCATAACAAATTCAGAATCTCTGCTGAAAAATTGCCTCACAGATCCCACAGTTGCATAGGAAAGTAATCTGAATTGTGGGGTCATACTGCATGCTGGGGAGCCTGGTGAAGCATTTTTCAATAGCATTTGCTCATATAAAGTAAAATTCGTCAGACGAGTGAGGGAAAAGTTCCTTACATAGTCATGAGGACTGTGGCTATGAAATTATTTTGTTACCTCAGCATGGTGCTACATTCTAACTACTTACTGATTGTGGTAGAGAATTTCCATTTCCATGTGCCTTCATGGAAAATAGTGTTCTATGCACAAGATGTCTTGTGTGATTTATTTCCTTTCTCATTCGTACTTTTTGTGGGAATTCATTCATCTGAAGAAGAAAATAGCAATTTTGGCAGTATATTTGGTACTCAAGTATTACATTTCAGTTGAAGATTTCTTTTTCAAATGAGATACTGTAGATTGGACAGTGCAGGACCTAGTGCAGGAAAATAGTTTTAAATAATCTGTTGGCTGTCATCCTTATGAGTCTAATACTTTCCTAAACTTTGTGTGTATGCCATTTCCTGGGCATCTTTTCATTATCTTTTTAGGTTACACAGCTTAATTTCTTGAATTCTATTTCTTCTGTGCAACATGAAATATTTTCCTAAAGAATGAAAATAGGAAGGTCTGCATACATTGCAGAGCCACGTCAAATCTAAGCTGCTTTTTCTCTCTCACTGTCATTGTTCTACATTAGGTAGGAGCATGGAAAAAGAAGTAAGGTATCCTACAGAAAGGATGCTGGTGGATACAGTGTGATTTATGGTCTGTTGGGTTAAGGATCAGAGTTCTAGAGTGACTAATGCTTATACAGCGGGAGAATGTGGGACATATTAGCAAAATGCTTATGGCAATTAAAAGAATTGTGTTAAAACTAAGTCACAGTCATGCAAAGATGAGGGGGCAAATGAGGATATATTTATTTATTTATTTATTTATTTTTACTTTAGACAGTTTGCAAAGATAGAGTGTAAGGAAAAGTATATGAAACAAAGAGCTAGGTGGGATATGGGCTGAGAAAAAGGATGTGTTAAATTCAGCTAGTTGTAACATCATTTTAGTGTTTGTCCAAGCTACTTTGTGAAAGTTTTGATTATCACAACCATTGAAAGAAGTCAAGGTAACTTTTGAATTAATTGCAAATCTAACTAGTTGATCACGTTTACTCCTCAACAAGCTGCCTATAGTAACCCTGAGAGTCAAATGTGCCTCATGCTGTAAGTCTACTGCACAATGGGTGGTCATTCAATCCACCTGACTTCCAAAACTGTGGATGTATGGAAGATCTAGTTATAGTTATGGATGTGCTTGAAAGCTAAACTCTGATAGTATTCCAATGTTTTTATCTTATTTACTGAAGTTCAGCATACTTATCATTAAAATCTCTGACTCAGCTCCTTAACCAGCAAGTTTTGTAGGAAGCATATTTTCAAGAATTGCAAGGTTTTTACATCAAACAATTTTTTTAAATTCAAAATTCTTAAGGAAAATATATACTATTTGGTTACTAAAGTTGGAGAGGCAAGAAATTATAAAACCAGATGGAACTCTTTACAAAGCTAGACACATTCATCATCTGCTCACAGTGCGCTGGCTTCTTATTCAGCTTCATTGTCTCTCACTTGCTTACAGGCATAAGAAGCATGCTGTTTCACAAACAAATATCCTCATGAATTTAAAGTTCTGGGCATGGTCCAGTATTCTCTACCTCCTTTGGCAGCCTTCACGGATAAGGAATAAGATAGACAGTACGTGGCCAATTTAATTTGAACAGAATTTATGATATTGCGTTTTAGTGCCCATTATATGATGAACTTCCTGGTAAAAAACATTGCATTGAAACATGCAGCTTGGATCTCAGAGCTTAAGAACAGTCAGCAGCCTCATGTTTTCTTTTGGTAGATACAAGTTAGGTTAGTATAAAGATCTAAGCTAGTACTTTTAAAACCACTTATCTTATTTCAATTACAAATTAGTAATTAGATAAAATAAGGTGAAAGAGAACTCTGTTTAAAGACATTCTGAGATGAATTTTCATTTATAATTGATTTATTTTTCTGGTCAGGATGGGACTGGGTGGGGTTCTGAGCAACCTCATTTAGGTGTAGGTGTCCCTGTTCATCGCAGGAAGTTGGTCTAGATGGCCTTTCAATGGCCTTTTAGGGTCCTTTCCAATTAAAATGATTTTTTGATTCTCTTATTCTATGAAATCCACAAAACTCCTCACCAGCAATAATACTTTAGTAGTTGTCTTTCTGTCCCCCCTGAATACTTTCTAATGTGTGCAAGTGGTGCTGCTTTTTAGCATGACCAGAAATAAATACTTCAGAAGCCAGAGAAAGAGAAAATAATTATTCTTTGACCTATTTGATGTTTGGAATCAAAAGAGGATCATCCAAAATTAAAGTGGTAAAAGCATTAGATCTGTGCCAAGTGACATAATATGAATCTCACTGTAGAAATCAATAATACTGAAGTTCTCCCATTAATTTATTATCATCTTTGCTTGCATTTTTTGAAGTAGCAACATTCTTTACTGTCATATTGAGAGTAACCATTTGGAAATCAGTTGTTCTGCCTCTCCTGATAACACATGTCCATTTCTAGAGTCTATTGCAGAGATATATTTTCTATCCCTATGGGATAAATGTAATCACTGATAGGATAATGACAATAATTGTCTCCAGCTGTAATCACTTGAGAGAAGCTTTTGTCCTTTCAACATTTTGTCAATACAAATATATTTTTGGGACTAAGAATCTTTTTCTTTTTTTTTTTTTTAACTCTTATTCCCACCTGAAGCAAGCCTTCTGATGTGAAAATGTCAAACTTGCAAGTGGAAGTAGTATACAAATCTAAAACAGGCATGGTGTGTTTAATTGCAATAGAAGATGTGGATATGTGAACCAGCCTGAACTGTCTGTAGTCATGCTCTTGATATCAATTAATTGATCATATAACGCACAAGTAAACATTATTTATGGTAATACTATACAAAATACTTTTTAGCTTCAAACATTCACAGAAATAATACTACTTGCTATCTGAAAATTTAGACAAAAGTGCAGCAAAAAAAAATTAGTATGAGCATGCAAGTTCTACCATCTTACCTAAGGTTGTTTGTTTTTTTTTAAAAATACTATATTTAAAATTTTACTTACCTGCAGTTATCTTAAAGATCTGGTTTTGCCAATGAACAGTTAATTTAGGGGGAAAAAAAAAGGCAAAATTGGATGAAATAGCTTTTAATCACACGTAAGCATTCGTTTAGTCACCAGTTAAACTGCAGTATTTTTAGCATGTTGGTCTCTCAGTGGATGTTACTAGAACTTGGTGATGTTGAGATTATGTGGTTTTTAATACTAATTAAAGAATGGTTGTCTCTTGTTGCCGCTTATCCATCCCCTTATTTCTACACTATAGATGATGACTAAACCTTCAAATAGGATTTAGAAAGGAGTTTTCTGACTGTCAAACAACAGGCTCTGGATATACGAGTAAGAAACTCACTTTTACACAAATATTTATCATGTTCTGTTGTCATGCTGATTTATTTTAATTTGTGTCACTAGAAGAGAGAAGGAGAAATAAAGAATAGAAAGAAAAGAGAGAAATAGTAAGCAGAAAAAGAAAAGGGGGGGAAAAAAGTACCAAAATGCATAAAGAAGAAATGTTGCTGTAATAAATCAGCATACATTGTTTCTTATTCATCATATTGGATCTGGATAGAAAGATGTGTGTACATGTTGCTGTGCTTCCTATTTGAAGGATTGCCACATCTATCTGTGTCAGGTCTTTAAGAAACTCACAGATGGTAGCCATCTGAAACTAAGTTGGGCCAAAATAATTTCCAGATTTCTCAAAGTCACTTCTGTGCTTTCAGTGCCTTAAAATGAGTATAATTTCTTCTGCAGATCCAGATTCATGTGTCTCTAAGAACTGAACTGCCTGTGATGTTTTTTACACAGAAATGCATAGCTAGCTGTTAATACAGTTACAGAGCTACTTCTCAGTCATTTGTAAGACAAATTCAAGCCTTCGGGAACAAGCTATATATTTATAAATTTTCTAAAATATAGTTTAAATACTTCAAAATCTTATGCTTTTCTCAATGACTCAAAGGGACTGTAAGGTTCTGGGGATAGTTCATTAGACATCTTGGGGAATATCATTAAGGAGGGAATTATCAGGTAATAATTCTTGCCAACAGCATTTTTTGTTTATCGAGGAGAAATGGTTAAAGAGGTAATCTTGACATATTCACATTTTCTATTCAGCCTTAATTCAGGCGAGGTGTTACTCCAATTCATGAAATGGATGAAGAGAAGTATGTGTAAGGTGTAGAGTCCTCATGAACAACTCTATAGAAATGCTGAATAGATGGTTCAAACTGCATGAGAAGTTAGGAATCTAAAATCTGATACCTTTTTTTATTTGAACTGTTTGTATCAGAAAGCCATTGGTATCATGGGCTCCATTAGGAGGAGTGTTGCCAGCAGGTAGTGGGATGTTGATCCCTTTCCACTCTTCAGAACTGATGAGGCAGTGTCCCATTCCTTCTTTGCTTTGCTGGTGAAATCATGCCATAGTCCTCATCGCTACCATTTCAAATTTAAAACTAAAGCACCTTTTTGGGAGTGGGGAGGGTGGAGGGTAATTTCAGTGGAAACTGTAGCAGAAATGCTAAGTTATGGCCTGAAACAGTGACTGAACACCTGGTGGAAAGGCAAGGCTAATCCAGGGGGGCTCAGGTGCATGCAGTGCATGTGAGTGACCAGGGGAGCCAGGATCCACCCCTTCCTTGACCTGGTAGTGGGGGTGAGAGCATCTTTTGCTGGAGATCCCTGCCTACTTGAGGCCTTCTGAAGCTAAGAAGATCTTTTCCTTCATTTTTGCAGCTGCTGCATTTGGGCTTGTTTGCATTTGCTGTAGCCAATGGTCCTACTATTATCTCAATACTTTCCATTCCATTGTTGCATGACAGAAATATGAAATGTGGAGTAGTTCTTTATAGAACTACAGATATAGAGTATCTATATATGTAACAGAAGATGGGTTAACTTTCTTAATTAACTTATTAAAATGTGGGATTGTGATGAGATCAAGAGAAAGAAACAATTTGCTATGATGGCTCTACTGTTATAAAAAAAAAAAATCATTCTTTATGTAGGCTTTTCTTCAATCAATTTGCAATGATGCTTATCATCCTCTCTAACTTATTTCATAGCTTTTTAATAGTGTATAATTTCTAAACTGCAATCGCATGCTGTGCAAATACATCAATCCTTTTAAAGTGTTCTGCCATTGTTTTTTTGAAATTCTATTTAGACAAACTACTTAATCTCACAACTGTCTAGAATGCCTTTTGTTATGGTGTATATATTTTAAGACTAGTCTATGTGTTGGTAGTGTATTTTAATATCACATCTGAAGGGACTGTGGAACTGGTGAATGTGCCCTCATAAGACAGCCAAGATACTTATAAGATGGTATATATGCTTTGTGTCTTCTTTCTATGGTACACTAACGGTGTCTGTCTCCTACAGTAATTAGATTGTACCATAGTATCTTAGTGCCTATGAATTTACTGTATTTTTTTGTTGAATGGTTTATCAGAACACATACTAGGTTACGAATACAGTTGCTGGAGTATCAGTGACTATGTTCTCTAATAAAGAAAGACAGTAGTGAGGGGTTACTTAATTTATACAAACCAGGCTCTTCATGTTGTTGAAGATCTCACGTTTTTGAAATAAGTTTTAGAAATGTGGGAAGTGAGTAATTTCTCCATCCATAATGATAAATACACTACCATATTCTTACTGTGCTAGGTGGGACATATGCATATATTAAGAGAGAGGAAGGAGTAAGTCATTCTCATGCCATGCCTTACAGATTCCTTAGCACGTTCTTTGTAGTATTTGGCTTCACTACACACACAGTGTCTCGCATGATACGAGCCTGATGGGTGAGAAGTCTGGCTTTCTCCTGCTGAGTAATGAAAGGAAAAGACAATCAGTGAGTGGTTATACATATGTATACACATGGAGGTTATGCCACACCATAGGGTGCCTGTCTCTGACCTAGTCTTAGATGAGTTTGAATTGTTCCAACCCTTTCTCTCCTCCTCTCTTGGCTTTCCTGTGCTTCACTACTGGTGGTCTGCTGTATTCCATGCAGATGTTTTCCCTGTGTTATTTCATGGTTATTTTTCAAGTGACTTCTTAGTAGAAGGGATGGAGGATCTGCACATGGGAATATGTGCTCTAACAATTTTTCAAAGCAAACAGCAGATGGCATTGCTGCTTCCTCTTGATCTTGCAAAAAAAAAAAAGTCCTATAACAATGCTGTTTTAGTTTCAGACTGCTTAGTATTGGTGTACATGAGAATTTTCTTATCCCTGTTCTCTCAACAGTAGCACTACACACAGATGTTTTCTCTGCAGTTTTCTTCTTCAGCTTTTCTTTTTTTGTGGCCTAACCTCCTACTAGGTGTCCTGAGTTTTTGCTTTTTTTTTTTTTTTTTTTTTTTTAAGTTTTCTGCCTCATGGGATGTTATGGCATTAATTATATATATTTTTATTTATTTATTTTAGCATTTATCTTTCTCATATACTAATTGTCAGGAAATAGATGGTTCACACTACTCTTCCCTTTGGTTATTTCCGTGGTTCAGTCCCTGTATATACTGAATTTTGAACTCTATATCCATCTCTTCCGGAACATGCTTTTTAAAAGAAGTTTTATTTCATATGGCATTTTACTGATTTCTAATTAGCTTTTTCTTTAGCTTAAATTTTGACAATCAGACTTCAGTACTTAGGCATGTATGACCTCTGCAATGTTTAAGTAAATTTGTAGACTCTTGTTGTTTCATTTTTTAATTGAATTTTTAAGGCCTTTGCAACACAGACTCAAATTTTATTACTCTGAGAAATTGATGTCGCTTCCTCAGGTGGGAGCCAAAGGTTTGGTGGTATTCCATCTTAGTATTTTCATTCAAAACCAAGCTTAATTTTTTACTCTATCACACCTACTGAGAATTTCCGGAGATATTCCTGAGCAATTCAATTCTTGAATGTACTTTCAAAACTGCTTTCTAAAGTTGATGTTACCAAATTAGTCTTAATTCATTCTGGAAGCTGTTTTAATCTGAGTTCATATATTCCTTCTTCTGATGGAGACCATACCCTGTTTATTTTAAATGGAGCTTTTATTATATTAAAGAATTTTAAAGATTCCTGATTTATTTCATGCAAGTAACAAGGATGTTACAGTACTTGCCAAATTACAGGCTTTTAGAAGCATTCCTTGTGTTACATTTTATCTAACCCAAAACTTTCAACTCATAATTCTCTTCATAAATCCTGCCTGGTTTGTACATTCATAATACAGAAAGCAAAGAAAGCCCTGCAAAGTGGTTTTTTTTTTTTTTTTCTTTTGCCAAATTATTCCTGCCAAATAATTCCTGCTGTGCTACCTGGTACAAGTGTGCATCTTTTCATTGTGATTGGTACTGCGTAATTGACAATGTACAAACATTCTGCTATGTGCTTTGCAGCTGGTTCGGACCTACCATGAGTTCATCACTCAAGCATATGCCCCATTTCTCAAATAGGTATTTGTAATTTGCTCTGAGATGGGCATAATCACAGGTAAAAGATAATAACATAAAGTAGAAAAAAATAATTAAAAAAAAAAAAAAAACTTGCCAATAACAAGTTAACTTGTTTGGGCATTTCTTTTCCATGATTTTTCTGGAGAAAAAAGTATTCTTACACCATTTTCTCCAATTTTAGTACTTACTGAAGATATTGCTTTGTTTGGGCAACTCAGTACATCCCAAGACTGTGTGTATTTACAACTTTGTTTCTAATTGTGCTTTACTTAGAACCTTAAAAACTACAAGAGGGTGAGTTTTTCCACATTTAGAAGCATTGTGAGATCTTATTTTCAAAGCCTAATGAGTATGTTAGTGTTGCCTAGCTTTCAGGTCGCTCTACAACACATTCAGTGCTTGCGTGCTGGATTTTCATGAATATAAATTCAGCTGTACAAATCATTCTGTCAGATTTCTATTTTAATCTTTATTTCTCCTCTCATTCACAATGATTCTAAAAGAGGAAACAATGAAATTTTCTCATGAAGCAATGCTTTTACTTGTTTATTTATAAATCTTCACATAGAGTGGTGCATAAGGGACAACATTAACTTGCATTGTCTCAAACAGATAAAGTCATAAATTCTGATTCCACATAACATTTTTTTTTCTTTTGTTTTGGTTAGATGTGTTTATACTGCTAGCAATTTAATCTCATTCTGTATTTATTTTCTAACTTCATTGTTACACTTCCAATAGAGGCAAATATTCTTCTGATCTCCTACCTGATCTCCTGTTGTTTGGGAACAGATGATCTTGGAATAAATATTCTTTCAGTCATTATGTGGCTTTCTATTTATGAGGAACTAAGGAAGGTGTACAATCCCTTTGTTATGCATGTAAAGAACAAATGGTGATCATGCCATGCCACAGTACCGTAGTGTGCTAATGTTCTATTTTTGGTGTTAAACACAATTTAATCTAGCAACATTCTGTACAGAAGAGCTAACCTTGAACATTAACAGAATAGCTGGAGCTCCAACACCAACATAAACCTGCCAAACATTTATATTGGGCTAGATTACTCACCACTGTTGAAGTTAAATAAAACTTGTATTCTCTATCAAATCCATGTGAAAAATGACTAAGAACTCAGAGGCACATGAAAATGGGAAAATTTACCAATAGTCTCGTTTGCAAAATTTATGGAAAAGAATGGACTATCTTACAAATATGTGACTTTTTGTTTTTGTTGCAATATATTTTTTGTAGGTGAAGGATTGTGTCACTGTGAAAGATTTATGCACATACAGTATTACTGTGGAATGCAAAGAACACATATCTTACTGCTATAGATATAGGAAACAAAAAAGAAAGTCAGCATTAAGAAAAATAAGAGGACAGCAATCCACAGGAAATAGACAAGGAGCAGGAATAGGATGACATTCTGGTGTCAGAGAGGACAGGAGAAGGAAAGATTTAAGAATAAATTAAATAGAACAAGTAATTTGCTGGCACTGTGACCACAGAAGTTGGATTGGAAAAAAAAATAATGCAAGAGTGCGTTTGATTAGGAAGCCATGACTAAATACGCATTGTGAGGCTTAATTGATTTGTTGAATACTGTTAGGATCTTGTACTTAGCTGTTCTTTATAATTGTATATTAATATTTAATTTCAACAATTTGGTGCATACAGCACACTTGAACTATTAATGCTTAAGGTTTAATAAATAAGGTATAGCACTTGGTGTCATTGCAGTCTTAATTTCTGTGCCAACAATCTAAAATTTTGTTTTTCTTAGGTTCTGTACTTTGCACATGTATAATGTAATGCCATCCTCTAAAGTAGTCTCTGTTTTGAGAGGAGAAAAGTTTCTCTATAGGTTAATACAATGGCATCATGTTTCTCTGGTAGTGCTGTATGGAAAAGACAACATCCCTGAAAGCTTTACATTCTCACATTGTTGGAGCTTCTAAGTTTTGTCAGGTGCTTGTGACTTGGACCTAACACTAAGTTGTAAGTCAAGAGACAAAACAGTTGGAAAATTTGGAGAAAGGCTCTAAGGGTCAGCGAAATTTACTATGGGCAGCTGCTGCTTCAAAGCAGCTCTCTATGCAGAAGCCTATTAAGAAGTAGTAGGTTACTCTCCTGCCGTTTCCCCAGCATGATGGATGATGTTCTGAAAAGGGAAAGGACTTCCTGTACCACAGAGATTTTCCCTGTCACTTCTTCCCCTAACCCAGTTGCTTTCAACATACTGAATACTTCTCTCTAATTACTACTATGGATCTCTCTAAATAAAGTGCTTTCTACAGTGATGCAAAATAAGTGTTTTAATCTACGGTGGGTACTTGAATACCGTTATTTACAGATGGTCCTATTTATATTCCAAATAGCTCATTTACAATTCAAAATAGCAACAAATTCTTATTAGAAATAGGTTCATGCTACAGAATTGCAATTTTATTTTTTGAAAGTTCCCGTGTGTTTAGATTTTCTTTATTTAATAATTTGTTTAATTTCTTACTTGGGAATATGAATCAACAGCAGAGCTTAGAACAGTTTTGATTTTCACAGTACTCATATGTTCGAGTATGTCCTAATAAATAATTTAAACATATTAAGTCAGAAGTCAGAGTAAATTTAATGTAGAGTAGGATAAATTCCTTGCTTTTTTTTAATAACAATGTTATTTGGTGAGTTCTAAAAAAAATTGAAATATGTGAAACTACAGTAAAATTTCACATTGAATCAGCTAAGATAGAGTACACCTAATTGGTTATACTGCTCAATAGCCTTAATTAAGATATTTCCTCACTTAAAATAGAGAAATATAAATGCTAATGTATCAGCAAGGACATTGTGATTGCATATGTTTGGAAACTTTAATTCATATGTATCACAGAAAATGGAACATATTACTAAAAGAAAATGAATTCCGAAAAATGCTCTCCATGGGATTCTTATCACTAAATCCAAATACATTTGTGAGCAGTATAAAATGCCCTTTTAAATTTTGGATACTACTGAAGTCTTAATGTTTCAAGACCAAAACTCTGGCCAGGTCTTCAGCAGAAGCTGTTACTGGAATTGTTTAGTAATGTGAGGAAAGGAGGCTCATGTAATCCTGCTGTGTTTCTCCCTTGCTGCCTTTTGCTCCTTCCACTTCTTAATTTTTTCACTCTTATTGCTAGTCTTAACCAGGTTTAGCAGAGTGGCAAAAGCCTCAGAACTACTAAGTTTCTATAAATTCTGTGCAATATCGTGAGATAGGAATGTATGCACTGGCTCAGAGCAAATGTCCAGTAAGTGTCTTCATGACAATGGCCACAAGAAAATGGTTAGGAAAATAATTCAAGAACAGAGCGAGTGGAAATTATGTAAGAAGTTTGTAAGAAATATACTTCTTCCAGTATATTTCCCCAGCTTCTGGCTATCATATTATGTGCTTCCTGCACCCCACCTTTATCAGTCAGTTCAGTCTCGCTTATTTGCTGGCAACAGGCATTATTTGAAGCAGTCTTGTGAGAGATGACTTCCCTTTATGAAAGATTCTTCCTTTTATTGAATCAGTAGCACATGGACAAACATTTCTGGTTTTGTTCCTGGTGCAGAGATTAGACTTCATAACTTTAAGGTGCAGAGGAGAAGAACCTTTTGTGTCCCCTCTTCTTTCTCACTCATGTTATTGCTGCTTTGTACTGCCCCACCAAAAAGAGCAGTCTCCTGAATTTGAAAAAGCAGTATCATTAAATACCTGTTCAGTACTGCTTTGTTGCTTTCTCAATGACTTTTTTCTAGGCTTTTTGTCACAATTTTATTCATGGGCAAATACAGCCAAACATCTCTGCCCAGATTTGGTTACATCCGTTTGTATCTGGGTAAAGACTGTTTTCATTTCAACTGTCTAGCTACTTAAAGGAACATAAGGATTCCCTTTACGCTTATACTGAAAAAAACAATAGCTATTACAAAAAATCCACTTCAATAATGTTTATCCTAAGCCATAATATCAGTTTGGCAAGTGATGCTTTAGGTTTAGCCTGAAAATTTTTTTGCATTCAGTTGTCCCAGTTGGATATATCACTAACTGTTTGAGGTTCTCCACTGCATGTTTGCAACATGGTGGCTCACCTGTGCTCTTCATTGGAAATCAACCAAGTTGCTTTAAACTATTTGTACAGACTCTAGTGCCTCAGCTCACAAACAGCTAGCTTTTATGGAAAAAGATGGTCATATTCTCTTTTCTCTCTTACATATGTTGTAGAAATTGTAGAATGGCTAGGGTTGGAAAGAATGTAAAGGATCATCAAATTCCAATCCCTCTACCACAGGCAGGGTTGCCAAATGCTTAGATCAAATGCTAGATCAGATTGTCCAGGACTTTTTCCAGCCTGGTCTTGAACACTTCCAGGAACCCAGCATTCATAACCTCTCTGGGTAGCCTGTTCCAGCACCTCACCACTACCTCAGTGAAGAAATTCCCCGATATCTAATCTAAATCTCCCTTCCTTTAGTTTAAAATCATGCCCCTTGTCCTATCACTGTCTACCCTTGTAAAACATTGATTTCTCTCACGTTTATTGACTCCCTTTGAATACTGGAAGGCCACAATGAGGTTTCCCTATAGTTTTCTCTTTTCCAGGCTGAACAAGCAGAATTCCTTCAGCTTATTTTCACAGAAGAGGTGCTCCAGCCATCGCATCCTCTTCATGGCCCTCCTCTGTATTCTCTCCAAAAGCTTCACATCTTTCATGTACTGGGGGCCCGAGACTTGGATGCAGTACTCCAGCTGAGGCCTCACAAGAGTAGAGTACGGGGGGACAGTTGCCTTCCTTGCACTACTGTCCACCTCTATTCTGAGGGAACCGGGGATATCACTGGCCATCTGGGCTGCAAGCACACACTGCTGGCTTATGTTAAGTTTTTCATCCACCGGGGCCTCTAAGTTCTTCTCAGCAGGGTTATTCTTAAGGAGTTCTTTTCCCAGTTTGTATACGTATCTGAGATTGCCTTGACTCAAGTGCAAAACTTTGCACTTTACCTTGTTGAACCTCATTAGGTTCACAAGGGCCCAACTTTTGAGTTGACCAAGGTTTCTCTGAACGGAATCTCTTTGTTCTGCTGTATCAATAGCAATGCTTAACTTTGTGTTATCAGCAAACTTGTTGTGGGTGTGCTCAATTCCATCATCTACATAATTGATAAATATGTTAGAGTACTGGTTCCAAGCCTGACCCCTTCAAAGCCATATCCCTCCAATTTAGAAATAACGATGTGATAGAAATAATGCTCATAGGAAGCAACCAGATTGGTCAAGCATGATCTTCCTTTGGTGAAGCCGTAATGACTGTCTTAGATCTCCTGCTCTCCCCTCATGTGCCTTAGCATGTCTTCCAGGAGGATCTGCTCTATGATCTTCCCCAGTCACAGAGGTGAGGTTTGCCTGGGTCCTCCTTTTCTCCTTTCTTGTAAATAGGAGTGATGTTTCCTTTTTTCCAGTCCCTAGAGAATCTCCATCCCTTGTTGGATGCCAAGGGCAACTTGGTAACCAAGGATCAGGGTAAGACTGAAGTACTTAATGCCTTTTTTGCCTCAGTATTTAGTAGTAAGACTTGTTACTCCTTGGGAACACAGTCTCCCTGAGAGGGAATGGAATAAGCCCTGCATGATCCATGATAAGGTAGTTTTGGACCTGCTGTGAAAGCTGGGTGCTCACAAGTCCATGGGGCCGGATGGATTGCACCCTAGAGTGCTGAGGGAGCTGGCGGATGTGTTTACCAAGACACTCCATCATTCTTTGGCAGTCCTGGCTAACTGGGGATGTCCTGGTGGACTGGAGAATGGCAAATGTGACACCCATCTTCAAAAAGGGCCAGAAAGATGATCCTGGTAGCTACAGACCTATCAGTCTCACCTCAGTGCACAGGAAGGTTATGGAATGGTTAATCTCGGGAGCCATCGTGGACCAATTAAAGGTCAACCAGGGGATCAGGCCCAGTCAGCATGGGTGTATGAATGGTAGACCCTGCCTGACAAATCTGATTTCATTCTCTGACAAGGTGACCCACTTAGTGGATGAGGGTAAGGCTGTCAGTGTGGTCTACCTGGACTCCAGCAAGGCCTTTGACTCTGTCCTCCACAACATTCTTGTGGAGAAGCTGGCTGCCCACGGTGTGGATGGGCATACGTTCTGCTGGGTGAAACACTGGCTGGATGGCTGAGTCCAAAGAGTTGTGGTCAACGGAGTTAAATCCAGTTGGCTGCCAGTCACGAGCGGTGTCCCCTAGGGCTTGGTACTGGGGCCGCTTCTATTTAACATCTTTATTAACAATCTTGATGAGGGGATTGACTGCACCCTCAGTAAGTTTGCAGACAATGCCAAGTTTGGAGGGATTGTTGATCTGCCTGAAGAGAGAAGGGCACTACAGTAGGACCTGGATAGACTGGATTGATGGCCTAAGGCAAACTGTATGAGTTTCAATAGGGCCCAGTGTCAGGTCCTGCATTTTGGTCACAGCAACCCCAGGCAAGCCTACAGGCATGGGGAGGAGTGGCTGGAAAGCTGCCTGATGGAAAGGGCCCTTGGTGTACTGATGGACAGTTGGCTGAATATGAGCCTGCAGTGTGCCCAGGTGGCCAAGAAGGCCAATGGCATCCTTGCTTGTATCAGGACTGGTGTGCTGAGCAAGACTAGGTAAGTAATCCTGCCCCTGTACTCGGCATTGGTGAGGCCTCACCTTGAGTACTGTGTTCAGTTTTGGGCACCTCAGTACAGAAAAGACATTGAGGTGCTGGAGCAGGTCCAAAGAAGGGCAACAATGCTTATGAAGGGCTTGGAGAATGTGCCCTATGAGGAGAGGCTGAAGGAACTGGGGCTGTTTAGTCTGGGGAAAAGGAGGCTGAGGGGAAACCTTATTGCTTGCTTCCAGTACCTGAAAGGTGCTTACAGCAAGAGTGGGGTTGATCTCTTCTAACTGGTGACAGGTGAACAGGACAAGGGGAAATAGCCTCAAGTTGCACCAGTGTAAGTTTAGATTGGATATTAGGAAACACTGCTTTACAGAAAGGGTGGTTAAGCACAGAAATAGGTTCGCCAGGGAGGTGGTTGAGTCACCATCCCTGGATGTGTTTAAAAACCATTTGGATGTGGTGCTCAGGGACATGATTTAGCGGAGGGTTGTTAGTTAGGGTCGTATGGTTAAGTTGTGGACGGACTCGATGATCTTTAAGGTCTTTTCCAATCTGAGTGATTCTATGATCAGTGAGGGACCTACTAGGCTCCATGGTAAGCCAGCCACGGAACTAAGCCAGAATACCATTCTGTTGTTTTGTTAAGATTAATGGTTCTGTCATTTTTTACAAAGTTTTGGGTGACATTAAGAAAACATAGAGGGAGGAAGAGTAGCAGGAAGTAGAATTCTCTAGATTTAGGAAGCATCTGGGGTAAGTCAAAATAGTAAAGGTAAGCTATGGGAGTATTCAGGAGTCAAGAGAGATGTGGGCAAGTTGGATTTTCAAGAATTTCTTCATGAGATTACTGTAGAAACTGCCAGAGCATAACAAAAAAATTACTGACATCGGATAAATAACTGAACAAGTAGAAACTGTGCAAATGGTCAGTTTTCACAAAAAACAATCATGAACATTGAGATTTCTGAAAAAAAAAAAAAAAAAAAGAAAAATGTGAAAAGAAAAAAAAAAAAAAGATCTTGGCTTTGCAAATGAATAAGTAGACCTATTTTTTACCAAGTTAGATCTCATGCTTAGCAAAAGAGGCAAATAATAGTCTGGTGAAAACATGAGAATATTTGCTTCTTTCAAAAGAGAACAGATCCAGTGTTAGAAGTTGTATGGAAGGGAACAGAACAAAAGGAGAACACAATTTATGTTTCTTTTTCCAGCTATTGTGTTATCATATTCTGAAGATACACAGTTACAGTCTCCTCTCTCCCTCTATAAAGCTAGGCTAGAACTTGTCTCAGAGTAAGACTCACCTTGAAACAGTGAAGTGCTGAGAAGTTCAGAGGAATATGAAATACAGAAGGAATTACCGGGTTCTATTGAGGGGGAAAGGCATCGCTCTGTTCTCTCCATTCTTTAACATTCATCTGGTGGGCTCTGGGCAGGACAGAGCTGACCTAGCACAGACCTGCTTGTGCTCGCATGGTTGAACAAACTGAGCTGCCTATAGCATACTTAGATTGTACAAATGAAGAAGTGCACCAGTACTATCTTCAGCCCTGCCTCACACACTGACATTCAACAAGCTTACTGCTTTCATTCTAGGATGTATAATTGTAGGCTTAGCCTGCATCTGTAGTTAAAACCTGGAGAATATCAGTTGTGTGATATTTTTATAGTTATTTCTTAAAATGATCTTTGAAACTCAAAAGCTTCAGATGATCCTTAAATTGGAAAGAAATCCTAGTATTTTGTGATATATAAAACTTGATAAGGGGCCCAAATAATTCTCATTCTTTTCTCAGTTATTTGTTAATATCTGCATCCTTAATGAAAAATCATAAATGCATTTCACATACTAAATTACTTTTGTCACGTTCTTTTTTTATCTTTCACCCATTTCTTCCCCTCTGCCCAGCCCCCTATTTTTGCTTATAAAGTAGCAACTCTGCATGCTTCTTATGTTCATCTCTAGTGCTCAGGAAGCAAGAATAGCAGAATTATGAGTGGATTTATGGGTTTGTAACACCAGTATACATAATGGACAGAATGTAATCTTTTTATAGAACAGTGGTAGCAGTGGCCACATAACAGATCTAAAAGTGATTCAGCACACCTAAACTACATCCCAATTCAGGCTTCGTGCAATGCGCATGGAACCAGCAGTCTACAGGACTTCTTCATTCACAGATGTGCTTTGTGTGCTTTTCTATCCATAGTCTCGCTGTCTTCCAAACTAGAAGAGGATCTGCAGCACATATGGTTCTAGAAACTGTGTCAAGATATGATGAATTAATACAACATTCCTTTCTGATTAGGAAAACTGCTTCCAATGAACTATCTGCTTGAATATTTTTATCAGACATTGTGACTACTGACTGTACTTTCAAATGCCTCTTTTCATGACTGCATGCTACCTCATTTAGACATGTCATACAAGGAGATTAATTCTGAACTTGTGGAACACTGATTTAAAACCATCCCCTCCATACATTAAGCAGAGAGAACTGCTCATAAATTAACACATACTTTGTACTATAATCACTGTTCTCAGTGTCTTGAATGTTTTGGCCTGCTTTGGTACAAATTAACCACATTAAATGCACTTACCCATGAAATGCGTATGATGATCAGTATTTTGTACAGGAGGAGCACACAATCTATTACAATTCTAATATATTAAGCAAAAGAATGAAATAACTATGAATCATAGAAGTATAAGGCAATAGAACTAATTCAAAGAACTATGCCAACAGTGCAGCTGCAGATTCTCTTCAGTATTGATCCCAGTCTTCTAGATCTTCAGCAGAATAGTTTTGCTCCTTATCCTGTCCCAACTTGAAGATATCCTTCCTTTTAATCTTTTCTTTCCTTCTTTCCATCTTTTATTCTCAGCAAAGCTGATCACAAATAGCATAAGACTGCAAAACTTTGACATTGCTCTCCCTTGACACGTGGCAAATACCAAATGTAACATTAGTCCCCTGGGCACAGGTCTTGATTTGTTTTTATTACCCTTCTCTACAAAAGTGCAGTGTACAGTCAGTTTTTAAAAGCAGGCTCACGTGGAGTACATTATAATAGCTTGGTCTAAAGTTTAACTGGTTGAATGTGTTACTGATGTGGAAAGCTTTCATTACAGACATGAGAATAAGTTTGTTTAACATTGGATATATCCACTGAATTAAAACACTTTGTAGAGTTAGCAAATCTTTAATTTGGTAACCATTTATTTCTTTTTCCTTCTTGCCTTGTGAAAAAATTGGCAGAAGAGATTGATTCAATCTCATCCAGATTTTCACATGCATTCTCTCAGAAATCTTCACATTTACCCCATTCACCCTGCTCCTGCAATATTACCAGCAAAGATATAGGTATTTCATTCACACCAGGGAGAATACATAAGATGATTCACCCTTGGATTAACACCAGACTCTTCAACACAAAGTGATGAATTTCAATCACTGACTTTAATTTATCAGCCATTTCTGTAGAAACACTAGAAGCCAGCACAGCATGTGAGTAATATAATATGCAACTCTGCTATTATAAATGATAGCTCAGCTGTAGTGTTGGTGGACAAATGATTTGTGAAGGTAACCTAATGCCTTCAGTCTAATTTGATGCTGTGAGATGCAGGGACTGAAAGGAGACACAAATGAAAGACGTTAATTTCTGTTTAATGCAGGGCTTGATAGCTGTAGACTATCAGAAAAGGTCAAGTAAAAAGAAGCAGTAACTTCACAAAGTGGAAATATTTTGTATATTTGTTACTGTGTAAAACAAAGAATGCAGGAGCCCAGACAAAGTAGTGAGGTTGGAAGCATGGGAGAGGTGAACAGATTGTTTTATAATGTATGAAATTTATCCTAATTCAGATGCAGTGCCTTGAAGAGAATCTCAGTCTGTGTTTAGGAAGGTTGTGACCATTTGTAACTACGAATATCCTGCAATTTTCTTTGTGTAGCTAACTATATTCATTCATCCTGAAATGCTTAACAGTTTTTAAATCAAGTAGCCTAGTACATCCTTGTTCCATAGTTTCTGAGAATCTACAGGAATTCAGTTCTGTATTTACTTCCCAGCTTCTTCAGAATATAACTCAGTCGTGCTCTGTGAGTGGAGTTACCCAAGGTAGTGGTTGGTGCTTTACCCATTTCTGGCCTTTTTGAATGGTGAGATTTCCCAGTAGTCAGGAAAGGAAAATGCTTCTATTCCTCCTGCTTAGAGTCATCTTCTCAGGGAACTCAGTGACTACAGGGCTCTGTTAATTACATCCCTTTAAGTATACGTGAGGAGTCTTCTGCTTGCCTGGCATTCATTCATTAGTGTTTACAGGGATCAATCTCTTAATGTAAAGGTGCTAAGAGATGACCAAATGCCTAAATCTGTAAGTGAACAAAGAAATATTGGTTTCTTTCCAAGCCCTCTGAATCAAACTGCAGGGGTTCATTTTGTGAACTGAACCCTGCAGGATTCACACAGCTGTAGAGAGAAATCTAATACCCAGTCCAAATGAAACAATTCCAGGATCCAGCAAAGAATTCCTAAGCCACATGAGCCAAAAAACTTTCTTTGTGAAGATCTTGTTTTCTGTTTTTAGTATCTATGTAATGTATTCATGAGTTGTCTGCGTCCTTACTACCAGTAAGTGACAGTTCTTCACATCAGGACAAACCATTAAATGTACAGTAAGGTTTTCTTCAGGCAAACTGTTCTTGAAGTCTATAGAAGCTGGAATTTTTCTTGCTTGAGTAAAATCTGGATGAGGGTCTCATAATATGACTTTCAGTGACTTTTACTGCCTTTTTCATTTTAATGAAATCAGTAGAGCTGTGACCGTGATCGCCACTCATTTGTTCAAGATTCTGCTTTGTTCATAGTGACAGTCTTTTAGGGTACAAGTGAAAACTGAAGAAATTTTAGATGGTTGAATTGTGCCAGAGCAAATTATTGAATCAGTGATGTAAGAAAAAACATAAATAAAAAATCTAGCTAGGTTACAGAAAATTAGACACACTACATTTATGCACTTGGATTTCTTTACATTGCATATGTAATGAGGAAGTTGAGAAGTACAGTTTTAGTTTCAGAAAGTCAAATGGATATTCCAAAATGCATAATGTCCCAAGCATATTGTTATCCTGCCCCTACCTTTATGTATATAGAGGATAGACACAAATCAAGTGGGTTACTCTCAAAATCATGCACGTGTTTGTATATGTTTTTTGAAAAAACTACAAATGGAAAATAGCCTCTTTCCTTTGAAACACTATTTTCTGTCCCAACCTGAAAGTTGCTTTCTTACCTTGTGGCAAATTAGTATTAGCCTTTTCCTATCATATATTTGGTATAAATCTCTCAAATGTTGTGCTCATGAGCAGTATACTCAATGTTAATTTAATGTTTGTGGAAATCAGAAAAGCACTATTTTGCAGTAGGGATCCCTGATGTAAGAGGCATTGCACATCTTCCCTTACTTAGCTCTTGTTTAAACTAACCTATATATTTTTAAAAATCATAAAACCTTGTGGCAGAGAATACAGAGGACCTAGGAAATTTTTTGAAGACTAACCAATATTGCTGTTAAGTATTTTATTTCTAGTTTTAATTGTCTAGCTATGCCTAGAAGCCTTTTTTATACTATTATATCTTTGTCTAAATGAAGGGTATTTTATTATCAAACATACCTACCATCCTAAATGTACAAATTGAAACTCTGAATTTGCTTCTCATAAAATTATTTGAAGGCAAAAATAAAATCACATCACATGTGAAACCCAACAATGTTTTAACATCGCAATAGAAATGACATACAGCACAACAGGTTTTCTACCTCATTTTTTCATGTAATTGGCAGAGTTTTTCTTCTTTCTTTTAATTTGGAGCATCTTAGATTTGGAGGTCATTACTAACTTTTTTCAAAAAACTATGCAAATAATGGTTGTGGGGGTTTTTTGTCACCATTTTATAGCAAAGTAAATGAGACATGTGCTGTACAGTTCCACCAGACCTAGAGCAGACTGGAAAAGATATAAATATGTCAGTATTATAGGAGGGAAAATACATAAATGCACATGGTGACTCTCTTAAGTCTTAGGCTCAGTGTGATACTAATTCATTTCTGTGACACTTGGAATACTTCTCCCAACATTAATAGTAAGTTTATAGTGGGGGGTAATTCTGACAGACACAGTGTTGAAATAAAAACTTGAAAGAATGTCCATCAGATTATACAGGTGCATAGAACATGCATTTGCAGTGATTGATGATCTTTTTGTTAAAGGTTGACATAATGTTGAATGGAATGTTTTGTTTATATGTGGTGGTCTGGTTTATTGACCGGTACCAAAATGTATGACCAATCTGGGACTTTGTATATGTCTTTTTTTTTCTTCATTTTTTTTTCTGGATAAAAAATCTGTATTGACCTTTTCTCCCCCATCATCGGTACATGGATGACCTTTGATTATTTTATAACTACTATTTTTCTTAATCTAATTTTTCCTTTTAAAAATACTCCATTGAACTGAAAATTTCAGATGAATATTTAAAGAATATTTAGAGGAAGGATTCTAGGATAGACCTTCTGAGTAAATGTTATAGAACTTTGTTTACCTTCGTTTTCTTACTGAAGGCAAAAATAACGGTTGTTATACAATTCAAATACATCTGTCTTTAATTTGGAAGATTATTTCTGTTGAATTTCATGTAAAGAAAAAAATCTAAGAAAATGTGAGGATGTCAGCTCCTAACAATTGCAAGTGGGTGAACTATTAATAAATTAATTATTTTTTCTCTTTCATAAAATCAAATCAGTAGAATAATGGATATCTTTACTTACAGCTCAAAATACTACACTTTAAATTGCATCAGCCTGTTATCTGAACCCAGAATTTAAAACTGTGAATATATATATATCCAAAACCATTCTTTAAATCCATGTAAAACTTAAGTTTCACCCTGGAAGCAGAATTTCATATTTTAAGGTACTTTCTGATATTCAAAATACTAAAGAACAAACAAAAAAAAATTGGCAAGGTATATTAAAAACATCATCACAAGAAGAGCATTATACACACTGCTCTTAGTTGAAATAAATGTGAAATGAGAACTTCTTCAGCCCTTCAGTCCAAAAAAATAGGCTCAATATCTCTTCATATAGAGAGGGTACTTTATACATTGTTTGTTTTTCACCTGGCCTTAAGATAACAATATCAAGAAAGTTAGTAGTACTCAAATGGACCAAATTGTCTTGGCTCATGGATATCTTTAGAGATGCAAGGAGAGTGTAGTCTTTATCTGTGTCTTTTCACCCTCACAGTAGGCATCTGACTTGTGAAAAATCATGGAAAGTACTCCAGGGCTCTCCAGCCATCTCATTTTTTAAATATCTGTATAGGAAGAGAATCTCCTTCATCTGTTAGTCTGAATAACCATTTCTGTCTGATGGTCAGTGTATAGATTCTGCTATATAAAATGGCTAACATTACAGTTCTTAGATTTTCCAGAGGTACTGTAGAAAAGTGACAGCTGTTAGTGCATGTACAGTTCAGGTCTTAGGCCACCAGGAGTTAACTGTCCAAGAACTGTTCCCTTCCAGCAAATTGGAACTACTTGAAATAATTTAGTTAAACTAGGACTATTCTGTACACCTGATTTTAGTTCTGAAGGAACTCAGTTCAGAATCTTTTCTAGTTGTGGTCAAGCCATTTTAACCAGGAAATAGTTCCTTCTTTCAGTCATCTGAATGTCTCTCCAAATTTGTAAGGGTGTAAGCTTGATGCACTGCATAGCCAACGCCCTTTAGGGCTCTGTAATTTTATTTATTTATTTTTTTTTCTCTCTTACCCTGTTAACTAGAGAAGTAGGAGGTACTTGCATGTAGAGGTCAGATAGCAGTATTGAAAGAGTGACAAAACACTCTTTACCACTCACACGAAGATATTCTATTCTCTTCCTTGTGAGAAAGAAGTTAAAGAACTGGGTAGAATTACAGACATCAACTAAGGGTGTATCAAGGGAGGAGTAAATAAAGGAAGCTAAGCTTTAAAAAACACAGTGAAGGGAAGTTCCTGTGCTCAACAAAATTTTGAAGTGACAATTCTGTGAGAGTAGGGACAAGTAAACCAGTACAACTAGAAGAATATGTATGGTCTGTCTTAAAAGAATTCAGTGATTAAAAATAACTTATTTTTGAAAAGCAACTTATCATTTATGAATGCACAGTGGACTCCTTTGGATTTTGATAGACAGTGTTTACAATATCTAGGAAGCCTTAGGCAGTACTACTTTGCTTAATGCTGCGTAGAATTTACCAGGATTGTTTCAGTAGGGACTGAATGAAAAGGCATTTCACTTTTCTTTCTTCTGTATTGTCACTGGATTCACATTTGCTTTGTAAATTGAACTAAAAATAATCATATGTCTAATCAACTAAATCATGTTAGTTTTTATCTGCAAAAACAGGTAAACTGCAAAGAACTGTGTAGCTATCAAACTGACAGCTGTTAAATGTTGCCAGTGAATATTCTTCATTTTGTGATATTCTTCCATTTAATATTTTTATTTTAATTAGCACTTTGAAAAGCTTAGTTTGCCATATAAATCCCAAATTCAGGAACGGTTGCATAGAATTGCTGCTTTTCACAGTGTAACATTAGGAGAAACATCAATACTATTTTTTTTACTTTTTTTGTTATTCACAAATGTAAATCCAGTAGTATGTAAACACTATATAGCATGCAATTTGAAAGTATGGAATCTGATGTTTTAGCACCAAAGTTAGGCTCCCATGCTGTACTGAAGTAATTAGAAGGCTTATACACCTGCAGGGAATAAGATTTTGTCTGAAATGAAATTACTGATGAAAAACAGGATTGCATTATAATATTGTTTTAAATAATGTGTCCCCTAAAAATGTATTTTCTGTATAATAAGTTTAAAGAAAAAGTACATGCAGGTAGATATTCAGATCTGACTATGCAAGGGAAGTTAAACATACATCAGGTGTATATGTGTCAGAGCCTGTTGGAAAACTCTATGTCATGCAATTCAGAGCAGACCTGGGAAATCTATTCATCATGAGCTGCAGACCACCACCGTGTTTGCAGTGCAAAAAGCTAGCCTTTCTTTTCTGGATAATAAATGATCACAGAACTGGAAATGAGTCAGACCTTTCAGACCAGCCAAAGACAAACTATCTTTGATTCCAATACTCTTGATTCACCTGTGCATATTCCATGTATTACTCAGGTGCTAAGCAGAAGTGCTTTTTGTCTTCAGGCCTGAAAGACCCTTTAGTTTAAATTAAGGACGTTCACTGGTCTTCCCTGAGAAAGTAAAATAAATTTGCTAGTGGTTACTAGTTGTAAAAAGCTGTTAAAATACACAAGTTCTGCCTCATTTCCATTGAAATGCTGTGACTTAAGAACACTCGTTTATTGTTACACAGTGTGCTGCCAGACAGTTCAGGTAGATGAAACCTGATTCTCTCTCTCACTGCTTTAAGCATTTCATTATCACTTGTAGGTTGTTTCAAAAGACAAGGAAAATATAAAACTGCATAGAGTGAAATAGTGACTTGCAGCTGAGACTTTTTAGTGTTTTGTTGTTTTGTTTTTTTTTTAATAAATTGACTGCATTTGACCTTTGACTCAGAAGGACCTGATGGTTTTCTATTGCTGAAGAAGCAGGTTTTCGTAATGACGGTGCTATCAGAGGTGAGATGAGTAAAGGAAGCTGTAACATTAAGAGATACACAAGAAATATTAAAAGCTTGACTGGGCAAGTCAGCCTGTGTCAACAGTCATGCTAAGAATATCTGTCACAGCAGAAGCTGTGCCCAGTCTGTGATACCCTGACTACAAGCTAGGTATGTAGTTAGATTGCTGAAGTGCAGCCCTTTTTCATTGACCTGTTACAGTGATATGAAGTGTTAAATGTATTTTTAGATAAGCTGTCTCTGCTAAATCTAGACAGCAAACTGCTTTTGATTTATTCCTGGTATTGCTTTTTCTAAGCACTTTTTGTGATTTCTTATGAATGTGTACATTAATTAAATACCTTCGAATTTTAGACCTTTTAGTTTCTTCTTCTAATCATAATGTTCAAACATAAGCATTAATACTGGATGAAAATAGCAAAAATTGCACATTTAAATGCAGTTAAATAAATTTGTCATGTCCCTTTGATGCATAAGAATGTGTGTCCGTGTTGAAACAAATCATAGACAAGTTCTTTTCTTAACTGTATTTGCTTGGCATCCTTGCCTGTTTTCTCCTAAAGCAATGATGCTTCCATTTCCCAGGCTACAACTCTTTTAGAAAACAGTAGAAAGCCTTGCAGGCATGTGCTGTTTACTGGATTGCTAATTCTTATTTAAAGCTCTTAACACTAGTCTTTTATGACATTATATTTTAGAACTTACAAAATACAAGTGCATTTGAACAAGTGTTACAGTTCATTGTTAAAATTATTATAGGTTAATTCTGGAATTAACCTACTTGCAGAAAGTAATTTTGCATTTACAACTTCCTGTTCTATATGTAAACAGTTTGTATAATTATCAGCCTGTTAACGGGTTGTGGGATTTTTTTTCTTTCCTTTTTTTTTTTTTTTTTTTAAGTTTATATAAGTTTTTTTTAAGTTTATATTTGGGTCATAAATCCTTCTACTTTCAAAATCCTTATTTCTATTTTCAAATGTGTTAAACACTGCAACACTTACTGCCATAATTTCTTTTCAGGAATCTATGTAGGTAAATTTCTTAACTATACTTATAGAAAACCTACTATTTCTTAATTTTATCCTCAGTGGAGCCCTGTAAGACAGAGAAGTATTAGCTTAATTAGATAGGCAAGGAACTATAACGTCGGATAGATTGAATGGCACACATAGGTCACACAGAGGAAGCCTGTGGTTGGGCTGAGAATTGAAACAAGGTCTCTTGAGTCTTGGTCTAGTCTTATCTTTTGTTTACAGCTATACATTAAGCCATTTGTTATTTTAATTCTCATTTAGTCCTTATGTTAGTCTGGGATTCTCTTTTTAAAAATAGAACTGTCTATAAATCCTTAGAGTAATCCCTAAATCTTCATTGAAATGAAACTCAAACCAAAGCTGCATTTTTCTTTTGGAATTTTTTTCTTAACTTTCTTTAAGAGTTGGGTTGTTTGGTTTTTTTACCTTTTTTCTCTGAACATTCTGCTTTTGCTGAGATGAGAAATAGAATATGAAAGAAAAGAAATGCAGAAGAGGTCAACTTAATAAGTCATAAACAAGATGCAGTCAAGGACCTTGGAGAGGTGGTGTCAGTTTTTTGCTCTTACAGGCTTTGGAGGATATGGATGTTGATAACTTGTGCAGCCCTGCCACAACCATCCTACTTTAATTAGATAGTAAAGGAAGCAGATGACCGGTGATCCAAAAACCCACTGACCAAATTTTTCGGGTCACCACAGGCAAATTCTGCCTAATCTCTATTGCTATCTCTGCTTCACTAAGTATTTCCACAATTCTTGCACTGTCCTCAGCCTTAACATGGGCACACACATATTTTGAGTTGGGATGATTTGCTAACACATGCTCTGGCAAAATTAAAAATGTTTTTGTAAATCATCATGTTTTTGCAAATCATCATGTTGTTATACTGTGCATACCAGAGAGATTATCATGTTTGTGCAAAGTAACGAATTTTCCTTTTACACCTTGTAAAGAAGGTGCAGTGAATGAAAATGAATTCTCTATCTCCATAGCTGTGAAACTTTTAAGTGTCTGGTTTCTATAGGTGAAACATTACTAGAGCTCAAGTAGTTCTTGAATTTAAATTATTTATAATTTATCACTAGAGGTATCTTTTCATGTTATAGTACCACTTAAAGAGCTGTCATGTCCATATGCAATGACACTGAATATTGCAAATATTGTAATGTTTGAAAAGGTGTTGCATTCTAGGAAGGAAATTGTAAATGCTTTTCCAACCCCTTTTCTTTTTTAATTGCTATGACGGATCATGCCCTTCGATGTTTGCTTTCCAGCATGAGTACTCTAACAAACTTGTTTACTTGTAAGAACATTTACTGAAAGAACAAACTGAAAGCGTATACTGCTGACTACTTCCAGAACAAGAATTAGGAATCTGTGTTGCAAGTAATTATAGTGAACATTGAATTCAGGCAAAACTCTCACACGCTAAGGACAACCCAGTATATCATATTATTTGCTACACAAAATATGCTTTTAAAGTGCAGATATTCTCACTGAAGTCATTTACCTCTACCTGTGCTCTACAGTTACACTCCATAAGAATTTGTTCAGTGGAGAAAGTTGACTGTTTATTCCAAGCTGTGTATTTGCAATGTGTAGCCATCACTTCCCATATAGGGATTGTATAAGGAAAAATATACTTTTCACTGGAAAACAGCTCCTACTATAGCGCATATGACTGAAATCTACAAATGTTTAATTGTATGGTTGACTATTTACTTGTTTGAACTTTTCAAGATAGAATGTATATGTATTACATAGAAAGAGAGTGTTAGTGTTTTTCAAATTCTCTGGTGCTAAGAAGCTCTATACTTCAGCTTTTAAGACTTCTGAAAAGTGTAATATAAGGTAGGATAGCCTGCCTTTATTTATTTTTTTCTTCTTTCTCCCTAATGTGAACCTTGGTTGAATGAATTAGCCTTCAGACCAGAGCATTAAGAACAAGTAAATCTGTTTGCTTCACTGAAGGCAAACAAGGGTGAAATGATTTAAAGTCAGGTAATACAACACCATGAGGGCGTCTCTTAGTGAGTTCCTGTGCATGTGCTTTACTTCTTATGATAATAATGGTCTGTGGTAACGTGTTCTAATACATGTTCCCACAGAACTGCATAACTGTTGCAAACCGAATATGGGTTAAAAAAAAAAATCATAGAAATGGTCATCCAGGAGAAATCAATGTTTGCTACATTCTTCTAGAATTCCTCAATCCATGAACAAGGATGTAGTGGTTATTTAAAAAAAAAAAAAAAAAAAAAAAAAAAACTGCAGAGAATGTTTCAAGTGCTAGAACAGAACAGAACAGAATAGAACAGAATAGAATAGAATAGAATAGAATAGAATAATTTTCCTGAAGCTGCGACTAGGGATGCGAGTATAAGATATTCCCTTTAATCATTTCAATAAGATATAATATTTTCCCATATAAATCCTTTACCTTAGTCAGTAAAATGACCATTCCCAAAATCCTTTTCCTCTCCTATAATATTACGGGATGTGGAAGGAAGCCCCCTCAGACGTCTGGCAGTGGCACCTCACTTTGCCACATTTCTGCTGAAGAAGAATGGCAGTGGGAAGACTGGCATCATTGATTTGGCTTGAGTTCTGACACCTGTGTCCTGCAGCAAATGTGTTTTTTTTAGTCCTAAATCCCGAATTCTAGTGTAATAAGTTTTGGCAAAACTTCAGCGGAATTTTTGCCTGCTCCTATGTTAAGAAATTATCTGTGGGGGGAAAAAAAAAAAAAAAAAAGAAACTAAGTGAGTGGTCTAACCTATGCATATAGTTACACTGAATTATTCATTGAATTTGGTTTCTTAAATTTTTTTAGTGTCAGTGCTTTCTTGTGTTTCAGAAACATTGCTCCTATAGTTTTTCTTTGTCAAGCTTTCCTTAAAGACATATTATGGCAGCAACACAAAACTAAGAAGGTATATTCAGAGCGGAAGGCAGAGAGAAAGGTCACACTGTTTTTTAGCCTTATTCTAAGTGTTGTCCACACTATCAGTTAGCCTCTTCATCTGAGACTTTTCCCCTACATCCGAAGATCTTAAAAATGCAATGTTTTCACTCAGATTTAGAATGTAATGTTCCACACTACAATGAATCAATTAAAAGGTGTATTCAGAGCAAAAGGATCTGTAGGAGTGTCATTTCAATACAGATTGGCTTCTGACAGCAGTAGATCCAATTCTTGCTGTTTACTCATCCCCTCCAGGAAATCAATTTAAAAAAATAAAAATATTTTAATGTTGTTAAAATAGCAAGTAGCTTAAAAGTAATCCTAGGTGTACTTGTCTACTACCTTTATCCACTAGGTGACAGTACAGCTCTTTTACCTTTGTATTTTTCCATAGGTGTTTTTCAAAAAGTCATGTTCTACACACTTACGAACATGTTGTTTTCAAATGAGAAGTATGTGCTGTGTGATTTATTTTTTTTTAATGAGAAAAAATTCTGTACAGAATTTTTTATCAGTATAGTTAATTAGTATAAACAACATTTCTCCTTCTTGGGCAAACGTATTTGCTTTTAACTGTGAAAGGCACTACCGAGTGCCTTAGCTGTGGTCTGAAAAATAGCTATCGAAAAAGCCAACGCTGGAAGTAACTGAAAAAAAAATTCAGTTTGCAGCCCCAAGGTAAGATATGCAAAACAGTTATGTTTTTATTTGTCTATGAGGAAGGAGCTTAAATTAGTAAAACTGTATTTTAAATAAAGAATAGATTGCACAGTGCAACTGACTCCTGTTTAGGTGGCTTGTTACAGCTACTGATCAAAAATGAGTTACACGCTTTCTGAAATTCTACTGTTCTATGTCCCAGGGCTACTAATATGAAAGAATTGTGTTTTAAAATGTACCTGTCTTTTACTTCAGCTGTTATTTACTCCTTACTTATGGTAAATTTTTTAGAAGCCCAAACACTGGAAAGTAGAAGGTAGAACTATATTTCCTTGTAGAGCTGCATGCATTTTGGAAAATGACCCTGCTAACATTCATTTCTCTGGTGCTCTAGACTTCAATAACTTAAATCTGAAAGTGTCTGTAGACAAATTCCCTCTTCCACTGTCCCTGCACAAGATAAAACTTACTGTAAATATTAATTTTGGTATGAATATATACTATTTAAATGTATAATAAATCAAACTGATCATTTTTCAGGGATATAAAAAACAGGTGAAAGTATTTTAAAAGCCCAAGAGTGTAATACCTTTGTTAATAATAAACAAGTTTTTGAATGTATTTGATAATGGCACATCTTTTCAATGAATTTTATTTATTTATTTACTTATTTTGTTACACTTTCAATTTGGGTATTCCTTGTATTTTGTGTGACTGTATATTCTCACTATATTGATGTGATTCTTCTTAAAGAAAAGGACTTTGTTACACAGTAGAATTATTTGCTTTTATCCTTGCAGTGCTGAATTCTGAGAATAAATCTTTAAAATGAAAATCTAAATATTAGATAGACAAATTAGATAAACAGAGTAAATATTGCATATTAATTACAAAACATGCTAGTCAGCAAATTAAAACATGAAATACATTTACTCACTCGATGAGCACCTTCAATGTGAACCTTTTAGGTTTATTTTGAATATTTAGGAAAAAAAAGACTTGTAATAGTTTCCTCACTACTCCTTGACAGAATTTCAGTATGATTTACAGTACTAATTGTTAGCTGAAATTTTGACAGGATTTATGCTCTGGTTACAAACATTATTCCCCGAAATGGTGCAAGTTGGAATAGAATTTAGTCCTTTTCTGTTTAATGGCTGAGGATCATGTGTAGCTTGCACATTTAAAATTTATGATAGAGCGTTACAAAGGATCGCCTTGTACGCTGACTTAGAATTTCTAGTGACGTTAAAGACTGGTTTATTTCAGTGCTTTGAGTGAAATGCTGTGGTTCGCCTTAGAGACATCATTTAATATATAACTGCTATTTGGGTTTTTTTTTATTTGTTTGTTTGTTTTACTACAACAAGAAGTAAGAATACTTCAGTTTTTAAAGAGTTCATCCGCAACTTGCATCATTTTCCTGCTTTTTTTTCTCAGACAGTCAAGATCTAATACCTTTTACATTTTCAAATGCATGCTCATTGTGGTAACTGATCATATTTCTTTCAGGCAGACACTATCTTTTTGCTTCACAACATAAGAAGCATTTCTGTACCATTCAGTTTAATACTAATACAGTGAAATATGAAAATCTACATATGCGATGTTGATTAGTTATACAAATAATAGGCACTAAAGTTAAACAAAATTTACTGAGCTTTTAACTGAGAGATGATTAAAAAAAGGCAAAAAAATTGTAGTTACAAAAATGCTGCAATTTTTTACAATAATTCAGGAATCAGAAAGGCATTCCTGTTCATAACTTTCTGGTTAACAATATATAATTTCCACAATCAAATTGTAGTTGAGGGTGTTTATGACCAAACTCAGCCATTAGAAAAAAAGAAGTTATAAAATATTTTTGTCAGTGATTTTTTTTTTAAAATATATATCTGAAAAAGTTCTCCTTTCTTGAGGTTAATGGTTTTCTGACAGAGTTAAACTTGAGAGCAAAAGAACATGTTATCTTACAAGATGCAATTTCAGAAACCTAAAAAATATTAGTGTTAACAAAATATAATATTAATATTTGAGAGGAATTAGCTGCCTTTTGTGTATGTTTTCCCGAAGCAAAACCTGAGCTCTATCGTACTTTGCAAGCAGATGCTGTAAGCAGTTTGTAAGCACAACAAAAGTAACTAGAGATTGCTTTTGAAGGGCATCTGGTGCAGTCTGTTTCTTACCTTCCTCAGATTACACTAATGACTCTAGTTATTTGTGATTTATAGAAATGCAAGAGAAGCGTCCGATCAGTCATGCTCTTACCAGCTCCCTCTGCAAAATAGGGTATGAAACAATACCTTTGCAGCTAAAGTTTGATCATCTTTATTCCATGTTTCACATGGAAAGGGAAAAAAAAAAGATGGTTTGATTCTGAACTTGCTGAAATCTGTAAAAACAAAGCTTTCTGTCAGCTTCAGCAGGTATGAGGCCAAGCCCTGTATTCTGATCCTGCAAGGATTTAAATGCCTTCTCTTATAAATCCATTAACTTCACATAAGCAAAGTCATTGGTAATCTGGAGGCCTTGAATTTTAGCATTAGTTGCATTTTTATTTACTTTGTTCCATTATAAGTTGTAGTTGCACCATTCACAGTTGAGGTGTTTTTATTTGAATTTTTTGGTGTTTATTTCTTTACAAATTTATCTAGACAATATTGGAAATGTGCAAAAGAAAGTTCTCTTAGCTTAAAGAACATACGACTAGATGGAGGATGATGTTTAAGAACTATTGTCATTCAAATTAAATGAAAAATTGAAATGTTAACACAGAATGTAGTAGTTGGAAGGATAGCATCTGACTTTTGTCTTTTCAGTTGCAAGAACTGCCTTTCCTATTAAAAATGGCTAAGAACCTCGCAGTATTCAATGTTTTACAGCAGAATGCATAGAGTCTAAATGTGGAGTTATAATAAAGCATTATTTCAGAGACTTTGAAGACATATAAGCCTCTAGACAGTAGATAAACCATAGCATCATCTGTCAA
The DNA here is from genome assembly GCF_905368555.1 of Meleagris gallopavo. Classification (NCBI taxonomy): domain Eukaryota; kingdom Metazoa; phylum Chordata; class Aves; order Galliformes; family Phasianidae; genus Meleagris; species Meleagris gallopavo. Next base: position 36,502,745 of record NC_139408.1, on the reverse strand, counting down.
CCCCTAGCTGAATAGTTTATTGCTAACATTAGGTAACATTAGGATACTGCAATCTTTTTGCAGCACAAGCAAGAAGGCAAGGCTTTTTCTCCAAGTAACAAAAATAGACTCAGAAGTGACATTCATTGTTATCTGTTTCATATGAAGTAATTTGTAATAATGTATTAATTATCTGTGAATAGCAGCTATTTCAGTACTTTCTTCATGCTTTGGGATGCTCTGTCTGTGTTTCTCCTCAGTTCTTTCCTAATAACTTCCCATAATCTCATTACCTGGCTAGCACCCATGTGATTCTACTGTTAGGCAAAGTCAGCATGAACTATGGCTAGTTTGGTGCAATAGCTGTATAAATAGACTCATAATTAATGGCTGCAACTAGATATATGACTGTTAAGGCATAATTATTTATTTATTATTTCCCTTTAAATAAAATATTTATTTCTCTTTCAATAATAATAGATAAGACTAGTAGACTGAAAACCTGTCTAGCTTGACTTCCCAGCAGCTGATTTAAATAATAATAATAATAATAATTTAAAATATCTTTAGGATATCTATCTCTGTGATAGCTTTAATTGACATTGGTCAGTGAGTTAATCACGAAATCTCAGATACCTGAGGTTAGAAGGGATCTCTGGAGCCAGTGTCCAGATCAACTTCATTTCAAAGACGTCTCAGGAAGGATAGATTGCTCCAGGCTATGCCCTCTTAGGTTCTGAGTAACTTCACAACCTGTCTGGGCAACCTGTTCAGTCACCTTTGTGAAAAGAGGTTTTCTTATGTGAAACAGTCTCCTGTATTTCAGTTTTTCAGCTTCTTTTCCTGTCTCTGAGCGCCAATGCAAAATAGCAGTCTGGCTTGGTCAGCCACAGCCCACACATGAGGTTTTCACGTACAATGAAAATATCTCCCTGAGCCTTCCCTTCTCTGGGCAGAGCAGTGCCAGATCCCAGACTTTCCTTGACTGTCAGAAGTTCCTGTCCCTTTTGGGCCCTTTGTTAGACTTGCTCCAGTTTGTCCACGTCCCTTCTGTTCATGCACAAGACGGTACATGCTGCCTGTCACCGTTCTTTCCATTCTGTCCTGCAGAATGTATGTATGAAAGCTGTACTTAATGAGCAGTCAGAGGTGATTTTCCTTTTTTTTTTTTTTGTGCAGCAGTTCAAAAACTATCAGGCAATGGGATTAAAAGTATACTTGATTTTTTTCCCTGTATGTAAAATAATCAGAAGTGCAGAAGTTACAGCAGGGAATACTTGCAGAATTCTTCACAGCAAAAAAGCAGTATCTTTGCTGTAGCCAACAGTACTGTTTGTTGTTCAGGATAAACAAAGTTTGATAAAATAATCTAGTACACTGAGGAAAATAATGCCTCAATCCCACCTGCTGCTTGCACCTCAATTTTTAATGACTTTTATGTAGATTATCTAAACATATAAGTGATCTGCAAAAATACTTGAATCATCCCATTTTGATGTGCTCTCCAACACAATTTGTTTTCAAAGAAGCCACTTTAGCTGGCAGCTGTGAATTCTGGAAATTGTTATGTAATATGGGCATAACATTGTTTTTACTGATTTCAGTAGTTAAGACTTGGACCGAAAATATGCCTATGAACTGTACACATTTTTAGATAGTTACACTGTAGAATAGCCATGTTCTTGTTAAGTGTAACATGTGCTTGCACCTGATCAAATCTGTTTGGGTTTTTTTATATCACTATTTGTATTCCTGCTTTGAGTTACCTGTCATTTGGTTAAAGAAACGTGATGTATTCAAATACAGAAGTGACATGTAGGAGAAAAGCCTAGAAAACAGGCATAGCAAAGTGAGACAGACACGGGAAAAAGCAATTCTAACCTGCCAAGAAAATTGCCTGCAAGGCTTTCTCCATTTTTGAGTTAAAGCATTTCAAAAGAATAAAATGTTATTTATGCTATTTCGCATTTCTAGCTTGAAAAAATCCCAACAGCTTTTTGCTTCTGAGTTTTTATCTGCATGAGCTTTACCAGTATCAGGTTGGCGATCTGCATCTTTTCAATTCACAACCCCATGTATCACAACTGAAAAATCCAACAAATCAATAGGGACCAATATTAGTAAATAATAACTAATTAATAAGGAATAATTCCTTAGCTAAATCAAAACTTTTCCCACCACAGTGTGGAAGTGCTTTGGCTAATTATTTGAATTAAGGTATTTCTCACACTTGGCTTTTAGTTTAAGAATTTACTCAGGCAGTATATACTGAAGAAAATAATTCTTACATCAGTGTGTGAAGAGAAAGTAAACAATGTATGCTTTCTTAGTTTTATAGATACATGATGATATTCCCTGTTCAGGATTTCCCAAGGTATGCATCAGAGTTCATTCTGATGCGTTCAGATGTTAGAGGAAATCTCGTGTTCTGTTTGCACAAGGGGCCTCTTCTACTACATTATTTCTGTTTCTTCTAAAGTTGAGAGATGTGTACTATCCAGCATTTGTCAGAGTAAAGGTTCTGTCCTGTATTATATGCAGGGCTCAGCTTAACAAGCATGTTCTTCATGCTTTTTTTTTTTAACGTTTCTAGATAAGTTTAATGGATCTGTTCCATTAAAAATACAGCTACAGAACGCCTATGCGTTAGGGAGATTTCATATGACTCTTACTGCACCTGAAAAAATAGTTTCATTTTCAGCCCTACATAGCGAGAGAACAGCATCAATGTTTCATGGTTTTACATTTTAATATACCAGGTGAGAGAGCTACTCTTCAGAATGGTTGTCATGCTAGTTTGAAAAAAAACACAAAAACTTGTGAGCTTTCAGGAGTTGAACAGTCTGTGCTGGCTGAGTGCCAGTGTAAGTAAAATGTGCAGAAATGTAATGGCCTGGAGCAAACTAACAAATGAGTCTCTTGCATGAGGTTAGAATTGAGATCTGGGAAAAACAAGAAAATGCATGTTATCAACATTTATTTGTGCTTTTGGAGGTTTCTAATGGAGAAAACAAATATGTTTCATTTTAAAAGAAAACATTAAGGTAAAAGATGAAAAGTTGGAAAATGCTGTATATTCAGAAGTAACAGCATTAGCAAATCATGTTCTCTGTGAGTTGATTATGGCTCCTACTGCTAGGCTGTGTCTATACAGGTGCTTGCAACTGACAGAAATGGCAAGATACAACAGGTGGATGGCGGTGATAAATTAAGACGAAAGGGAGAAGAATAATGCAGTGACAGAGCAATGTGTGCAAAGTTTGGATACAGCTGTAACTATCTGGATTCAGCAGATTAAACTATCATTACTTAAGTTTTACCTTCTGTGTTGCTATTGTATAGTGTGTGCATTATCAGATGCATACAAGGATTATCTTTGAATGTCTCCTGATGTGATTTCATCTGATCCATTCACTCAGATGAACAAGGAATTCTATTTCGATAGCATTTGTGTTCTGTGCATATATCTCTTATAATAGCAAAGGCTCAACATAGATTTACAGAGATGCAAACCTTCTTATCAGATGGACTTTGATTCTGAAGCATGATGGTGATGCCCATGGCAAATTGATGTTCAAAAACTAATGAGAAATGTCCTGGTGGTTTAGTTTTGTAAAAGAGAAAAAAAATTACATGTGTTGTGAATAGCACTTCTGAGTGCTGAACATCACTGGAAGGTACACTGTGTTTGTTAGAAGAAAGATTGCTGTACCTAATGTTTGAAGCTTCTTTGTTATTTCAAAATTCATATAATTTTTAAAGTGTTTAGATGTTGTTTCTTTTCCTAAAAAAAGAGTGTTTTAATTCTAGATTAAGTGAAGGATAGCAATTATTTAACACAACCTGTGCTGGTTCAGAGAACAGATTGTTTCCTCAGAACAATTTTCTGTTTTACAAAAAAAAAAAAAGAAAAAAGAAAAAAAAAAGAAAAAAGAAACAAGAAACATTAAAAAGAAAAAAAATCAAAATCATTTTTTCCTACATTTGTAGGTTAGGTATAGAGTGCTTCCCATTACAGACTTGTACAATAATTGCAAGTTGTCTAATCCAGAAGTACCAGCTATTATTTTCAAGGAAAACTGAAGTATTGTGGTGGTAATCTTCTGAAGGACTTCTATGTTTTCTGCAGGAATGAATTCTCAGAAATAATTCTGAATGAATGGAGTAATTTTATACTGATAGGCTATCCAAGGTGGTCATTCCAAGGAAGTCATAACCTACAAATTAAGTATGGGAGTACTTACAGTATCTGAGGCATGAAGTTTCATCTGTGGCATATAAGAAATATTTAAAAAGTCTTCTTTCTGGCTGTTATTGCCAAGGCTTCCAATTAGCACAACTGGGGTTTTTAAGTCTCAGGAGACTTTCATTATTTTTGTAACTTGATGTTTCTCTTTACCTGGATCTTAGATAGCCCATGAAATCCTTCAAAAAAGCAAATTATTAGTTATTAATTAAGTAATTAATTATTAAGTAATTACGTGGTATTTTAATTTGACATATTTTTTACATATTGGGAACTGAGGTTATTATTTGTATTTTCAGGATTTATGGAAACAATTTTGTTTTCCTCTATGTTCTTACTGAGTATTTATCGATCTTGATTTCTAACATTCATATTTCCATAACATAAGTGCCTGTTATGAGAAACTTGTCTTAAAATTTGTTGTTGAAAATTATAAGATGAGCCTCTTGGATTATTTAATTTAAAAGGTAAATTATTGATAATCGTTATTTATTTCTTAAATCTATATGCTTTATCTGTAAGCACATGGCATTTTCTAAGCTTCTACAAGCAATTACAGTCATTATTCTAGCATCTTAGAAATAGATAGTATATACGCAGTACTTATTCTATGCAGTACTCAGTTAATCCAGAAAGCATTTTGATTCTTGGAGTCAGAGTTAGAAGGTTTACACTTGAGATGATTTCACATAGTTTAGGAATAGATCTAGAACCTTGAGATGAAATGCTTGCAGGAGTTTTGAGGGAAAGTCTGTTATTTTGTGAAATAAAGACTTCTGAAAGCTTGTGAGATCTCTTAATTCTGTTTTTATAAATACAGAAAAAATAACGTAGGATGATTTCCTAGCTCTAGTAACCTGATTTCAGTTCTAGGAAGCTTATGGGCCATTGTCATAGCAGCCGTTCTGCCTTTTGTGCTGAGCTGTGTCCCAAAACAGAAGGAAATATGCCTCTGGGTCTCTTCCTGCTGGAAGCACCAACTGAAATGTCCTCTGTAATTATGGGACTATTGACAGGAATAGGAAGACAAGCTGTTAGGGTAGCATATTCCTTAATTAGGGAAAAGTCCACCATTCTGATGGCAACATGCCACCACCTGGACCATGCATTTGAGAGTTTGCAAAAGAATTAAAATAATGTTGCCCTGTCTGTATGCAGATGATAAGGAACATTGGCCTCACACAACTTTGTAAAACACATGTGAGTACCTGATTGTGCATATAAATTTGCAAGCCTACAGACAGATGTTTGCTTCTGTGTGTATGCATGCACACACACTCTTCAGTTCAGGGAGATTCCTTTTGATTCTGAGGGTTCCCTGCTCAATCTTCAATTAATGTAGGGATACCTCAGAATTCAGACTTTTGTGCAGATTGTGCATACCTGGAATAAACACTGAAGTCTGGGGAAATTGTGTAATTAAACAGATAGGATTTTAATAAATTTAATAAGGCTAGATGTTCAGTTTAGATCAAACTGTACAAACACGAGTTTTTTGCTCTAAAGGGCAGACTCAAATCTGGTGGCCATTCCTGCTTTGGAATAAATCACTGTAAATTAGGTATTATTTTCTGAGATTACAGTAACATCTAAAAAAACAAGTAGGCACCTTCAATAGACAAAAGAATTGGCCACAGTATTGGCATCTTAAAAAAATGGCAAAGAAAGATGAAGATGAGTATGCACTATTCAGCACCTTTAAAAATATCACTGTGGAAGCCATCCGACAAGTTGTTTTAAGCCATCTTTGTTTATGTATATTAAGTCATCCTGTCAGTGTTGACAACAAAGAATTCACATACTTAACTCTTTTTTAACCCAATTCTTTTGTTCTTAGTGAGGTCAGATAAGGTACATGGAGTTTTCCCTTGCCAATACCCCTTCCCTGAAATTATCACTAACAGAACTTATTCTTTCTTTTAGCAACTGCGAAAATGATCTGATGTCTCTGTGCTAGGATTACAATTTCATGAATGGATCTCAAAAACCTGTCAGCTCAGTGACAGATTGTAGTTGCAATAGTTGCTCAAAATAAAGATCTTACAGTTTGGAGAGAATGCCATTTAAAAAATGAAATGAATAAAATATTGTGCCCTTTAAAGCAAGTCCAAAACAATCTTTTACAAATTTGTTTGTATAACGTATGTTTTTTGTTAACTATAACAACGCTTAGATGACAGTTTGTTTCTACATCACTTATGTAAAGGCTTGAGTATGAGATGCACTGTTCTTGGAAATGTAATATGGTTTTGATGATTAGTTTTCTGCATGGTATAACTTGTTTAGATGCTGTAGAGGCTAGATTTTAATTCTAGGTTTAACTAATCGTCACAAGATAATTTCCCAAACACCTTTCAAGTTTTTGTTTTCATAACAAGAAGCTGAATATAGCTTGGGCAACTAGCATTATAAAAAAAATCTCTGTGTGATTCAGAGGTTATTACTCTGTCAGAAAACTGCACTGGAACATGACTAGATTTTGAAACTAGTTATTACTATTATGTAAAGTATATAAGATTCTCTAACCTATTTTTTCCTACTTCCTGCAAGCCATTTTTAAAGAATGTATTATATCCATGCTGTTAGTACCACTTTATGTATGTACACTCCAAGTTTTCTGTGTGTTTGTTGTGATGCAATCACTTTTTTCTTATTAATTCACTGATAGTGTATTCAGGTAGGGATATGTGTTCCGTAATATCATTGTTGCAAGCTTGTATTTGGGAAAAAAAAAAAACAAATCAATAATATAAAAACAGTCCTTTACAAGTTTGTGTGAATACAACTGTTTGCCTTAACTGGTCACATGACTGTGCTGAAATATGATAATAAAAAATATTTCTGGAAATCCATGTTCTGATATTTAACTTCTCACGGTATTTTTAGTTGTAAGCTCTTGGGGAGTTGTTGATCAATGATGCCAAGTCCAACTAGTGGCCAGTAACTAGTGGCATTGCTTAGGAACTGATACTGGGAGCAGCAATGAATCAAGTCTTCATTAATAGGCTTGATGATGGGATGGAGAGCATTCTCAGCAAGTTTGTGAGTGGCACCAAAGGGAGTGGAGCAGAAGACCAGGGCTTTCGAGTGTCTGACTTAATTATGTAGGGATGTGCATTCCAAACTAAATCATACTGTATTTCATCCATAGCCCATACTGTATTCACAGTACTCTGTAATACCTACAGTATGAGCTGGTATGCCACTGGTAGATGAGCTGCAAATTACCTCAACAGCCACCAGTTGCCTTCTCTTTCTCTTTCAGATCACATCAACACTGTTCAGAGAATTAGTTCTATGACGGATCATCTGTGTTCTCTGGCAGTTAGTTTACATGTAAAAAACATTGTCAGTGATTAGAGATTGTATTACAGAAATAAATGGTGATTAAAGAATTCTCATTTGATTTTTTGATTCATTTTGTTCTGAAAGTAAATTATCTTGCTTTACAAAACTGAGCAGAGAAAAAAAAAAAAGAAAAAACAAGAAAGAAAGACCCTTAGGAAATCAGAGTTACTTTCAGCACAACAGAATAAGGACATTTTCCACCTTACCTGGGAAAATGCTTTCCACAAAGGAAGAAGTTGAGAATAGCTATCAGTAGTGGTAGTAAGTCCTCGTGCATTCAGTAGAAAATGTAGGATGTTTTTTTCTTGATGAGTTCAGCATTAGCAGCTTCCTCTTGGAGGATTATTGTTCTGTCTTTGTGTTAATTAGAGATACACTTTTTGTCCTTCTTATTTGTTTACTTTTTTTTTGTTTTTTAATGCTGACAAGCTGCTGCTGTGATTGTTTTGGAAAGAGGAGAAGGTGCTAGTGCTTGAAAATGCTGAAGATAGGTTAAAATTCTAGACATGGCATGTTAACATTTCCCAGTTAACACGTGGCTTTGTAATAGATTTCTCTGAAACTTTGCTATGATATACTGCCAGCAAATGGGAGTGGTGAAAAACACTGGGAAGACCAGTGACTGTTAAAATAACACAAAATAGTGGTGCTGTCATCACCTATTGCCGTAACATAGAGTTAGAAAAAAAATGCATGCACTAAGAAGAATCTAGAGTATTTTACAGTGTTTTGTACAGGAATCTTACTCAAAAAAGTATTTTATCTTTATTTTATCTATAGGTACTTGATAATGTATTCAGCAGCTTTAGCACCAATTGTCCAGTTCCTTGCTGGGATACGTTAGCAGACTTCTCTGAAATGCTAGAAAGCTGCATTGCTTTAAGTCAATAAATGTTTACAAGCTTCAGTGGAAATTTTGGACAGAAAAGAATCGAAGATGGGTGTGTTTGTGAGGGGGTGCTTTACTGCAAAAGTATTTAATTTTTACTTACTTATGCGAATCTCTACAAAATGAATGAGCCCTGCCTGCAAATGTTAAGTACAACATCTTTAATGAAAATCTAAATCTTACAGTGGCAGTAGGTGTACCTAATTTTAACAGTAATATATTCTTATATACTATACTTCTTGGTAGTGGTAAAACAGAAAAAAAAATGTATTTGAAAATTTCAGGAGTATGCAAACACTGGATGAAAATCTAAATTTATGCAGTATTAACTTTTTGTTTCTAATTAAATGAAATATTTACTAGAAAGAGTCTCAACTTTAAAACAGCTAATTTTGGCAGCGTAAAAAAGATTTTCTGTTGTATAATTGATTTTGATACAGATATACTTGATTATTTCATCACTGTTTTTCCCACTGAAGAGGAAAAGTTTGGTGTGAATTTAATCTTTTATATTAAAGATCAGAATAAATGAAGAAAATGTCATTTGAGACTAAAGTTATAGCAATTCGAATGAGAAAAAACATTGTCTTATAATTGCTTTTATGTAATATTCATTATTAAACAACAGAAAGATCATGCAAGATGTTTTTCAGTAGCCATCTGGAATTAAGTTTTTACATTTGTATAGCAGTAGTATATCTATACTTTTGGATTCTATCATAAGTACATTTTCACTAGACAGGGAAGATAGAATTTAAAGTGGTTTAGGTTCCCATGAAAGTTTTGTAAAGCATTATCAGCCATGGAGTTGTTTCACAGCCAATTCAAAAAGTAGGAGCTGCTCAGTTTACATTCCAGCAATTAGTGGAGGATTTCGGGAGGGGGGGATCAAGAGGGAGAATACAACTTACCCAGTTCTTTCAACTATCTTGATGTGAACCACGTTTTTTTGCATAAACAACAACAATAAAAAATAACCCAAAACATTCAAACACGGATTAGTAGACAGAGATATTGCTACAAAAACACTTTCTAAAACTAAGATGGATGCAGTTTGGTATGTTAGGGTGCAGCAATGTCAAATCCTAATTCTGAAATGTTTGCTTTTCTTCATGGTCAGTTGTCTCAATCTCTAGCTACTGGTCATCCAATACTAAGCTTACCCTAGATGAAAATTAGCTTTTTTTTTTTGTGAAGTGTCATGTGTTTTGCCGTATTGCATGTGGGGTAACATCACTGATTTGAAGTTTGTAGTTCAGAAGTAGTGGATTACTGCTTATACACTTTGTTCCTGGGTAGATTTTATTTAAAATTGAGATGTAATCATAGATCTTAAATTAATGATGGGAACAGGAAATATTCTTTTTTGATATTTCTGAAATGTTTCTGTTCACATCATCGTGAAAGTGAAGCTGTTGAAATTTTGTGTGGGGAGTGAGGGAGAAAACTCACCCTGGGATAGTTTCTCACTTTGTGACTAGTTGATTCACCTCAGAGCATATACTTCACACTATGATTTTTGCACTTCTAATTTTTCATAGCACTGTGGAGTTCAGCAGTTGTTCCAAAACAACCTGCTCAAAGTTCTTGTTCTCAGCTTGTTCCATGGCTAACCAGTATATTTTTGACAAAATTTGTATTTTTCTTTAACTACCTGGCATCTTTTTAGTCAGAAGAATGATTTATGTTCACTGATTCCAGAAAAAAATAAGGTTTTACTCCACTTTATAATCTTATAGGAACATTTCTTATAGGAATCTTTTAGGAACATTTCCTTCTTGCTGTTAGATTTGTTGTTGGACAAGCTTTAATTTGAACTTTCTTATACCTTGTGTTCAGTGTCCTAAACTGAAATTTTTAGGTCAGAAATGATACATTTTCAAGGTAACATAGAGTAGGGCATAGAAAATTACTGTTATCTTTACTTTCAGCATTACTATGCCCATTTCTATTTGCTTTCTTCAACCTGAACAGCAACTGGCACTGTCATTTTATTATTCATGCATCTAGATACTTTATGTGATTATACTGATAGTTCAAAACATAATGGAAAAAATCTACATCTCGTTAATAACTATTCAAATATTCTTAACTTCAGGAAATATTTGGCAAAAATAAGCATGTTTATTTGATTTTTAAACTCAATTTTATTCTGTTCATGCAAATTTCTCCTTTGGTGTAGAAGTAGTTTTGACTCCTGTTTTAAATCCAGTCTCTTAAATGACAGGTGAAAGATGCATGCCTCTTGAATTAAGTGATAAATAATTGAAGTTTTCAGCTATACAGTTGGGGTCAGAATTAGAAGATTTGAAGAGTAAAGTTGAGGTGCAACAATAATCTCTCAAGGTTCCTAGTTTAGGAGGAAGTTCTTACTGAATCCCATTCAGAAGAATTTCTTGAAGAATATAGTTTTGCTTCTCATCACACCTGCTTGCTGATTCCAGTATTGATACTATGGCAGGCTTTTTGACTGCTTGTGAACCTTACGATTATGGCATTTGAAGGAGTCTACAAACAATTTAGCACATGATTAATTAAACTTTCCTAGGGAAGACTACAAGGTTTACATTTTTAAACAGAACATATGGGTTACAAATTGCTTTTACATACACAGAAGGAGATCTGAGGATTTTGAGGTCAGTTCCAAATCAAGCCTTTGGTTTGTGGCAGGGGGTTGGAACTTGATGATCCTTGGGTCCCTTCCAACCCAAGTCATTCTTTGATTCTACAGTTAAGTTAGCAGATTTGATTAGTTAATTCTTTTTATGACTGGACCTAATCCAAAATCCATCCACCTCAGTGTCTTTATATAATGCCTGTGCTGCGTAGAGAGACTTCTAAGTAATGGGATCTGTGTAAAAAGGGGCACGAGGGAGTGCAGATATGTGACTTTCTTTATAAATATCTCGTAGCCTTTGTGTTATAATTATCTGTTGACATCATGGGAAGTGCTTTATTCAAAGCTTATGTATTCAAAAATACTTTTATTGAGGAACGTAAAACCTTCACACTGAATTCAGTGTGAAGGTTATCGTATTCCTTTGAACATGTTCTTTAGCTTCCTAGCAATGAAGACAAAGCTGATCTTCTTGAAATGCATGTTAGTAGATCTGAACGTCTCTTAGCATCATTGCCAATTTCAATTATTGTAGCCCGTGTGGAGTATCCTGTGGAAGTGCAGTAGTTCTGTGCCAACAGAGAGGTGCTTGCTTGCCTTTCAGTTTTCTGTGAGATTCCTTCTCAGGTGATATTTATGCATTGCAATGTTGAGTAGTATACAAAGGAGCATAAATAAATAACTATATCTAAGTTCAAGAATCATTCAATTTTAACACTCCAAATGCTGAGTAATTTGTAGCTCTGGCAAGTAAAACCAAAATCCTCAGGTAGCAGTGGTTCCATAGTCAGATCAAGGTTTTTTCAAAGTCTTGTATTAAATATTTTAAATTTGTATTATGTTTAAATTCATGTAATGACACAATCCTCAAGGACAGGTCAGAAGGCCTGTTGAATGTGGGACAAAGAGACCATAAAGAATCTGGTCAGATGTAGCTAATTAAAGGTAAATGAAGGACAGCTGCTTTTTATGTTTCTAGCACATCTTTGATCTGCTCTACCCCTCAGACCTCTGTGGACAAGGTAGTTAAATACAAACTAGGAGGCCTATTTTAAAGACATTAAAGCCCTCCGGGGCAATCGAGTGACAGTCCAAGCAGCCATAAGCTCCTTGCTTTATTCATTAGAGAACTTTAAATGTGTCAAGAAATAGAATAATGTCCATGCTCTTAGATCAGCATTAGCAATGAAGATTACAACAGCTTTGGGACGTATGAATGGGCAAACTTCTTATGAAAACAAGTTTATTGAGCAGCATTTTACTACAACAGCAAAGAAAATACAGGTTACACATTTTCATTGTGGGAATATTGATTCAATATGCACTGAAATATCTAAGTCTGTGGTGACACGAACATCGAATAACCCAGTGCTGACCTCAGTGGGTCTCTTCGGTTGTGTTTCAAAAAACTTCCTCTTCAGACACAAGTGATGGAAAGAATATGTCATCTGTGAGTGACATAATAGTATGTAATGCTTGCCAAAGTACTTATGGAGAATTTACTCGAAATATAGACTTTCACTTGTGTCTAGAGACTCAGACACTTAAGTTTGTAAATTGCAAGTGTTTATTTTATAAGATGAAGCTTTAATGACAGTACAAAATCAGTAAAAGATGTATAAAGACTTAATAAAGAAAAAAATAGCAGTTGTATGAGCAACTCTATTGCTAATCATTTCAGAAAAAGTGATTTTGTCCAGAATTATTTGTGAGTCCAATTTTTTTTTTTTTTTTTTTTTTTGAGAATTGGAATAGAAGAGGAAATTAAGATGAAGCAACATTCTAAATGGTGAATTCTGGAGATGCATGTCACATTACTTCACTAATCTTTAAGAAATCAGAGAAAATATTTTATAGTTTCAGTTTCTTATTTTGATATCTATTCATTTCTTTAGCGGGACCACAGTAATTTATACCACCTAAGGATGCAGTATGTTTTTGAGCTTTTCCTGTGTGCTCTTTTGTTTTTTCTCAATTATCATTTGTGCCAGAACCTAAACATTGCTTATGTTTGCGTAATCAAATTTTCCGTAGTATTCAACCTTACTTAGTCAGCTTTGTTTTTTTAAAATCAAATAAAATTGTGAGGAATCTGGAATATAAAATGTGGTTATGTCTATTGTCTTTGAGTATGCCATAAATGCAAATCTTATAGGTCTTACTATATAGAGAGTAATAGATTTACATGGCATTTTATTCAGAAAGGCTCTGTGAGTAGTGCGGTAGGAACTGCTTGCTTATGAAAGTGCAGTGCTACCAGAATCTGGAAGAACTTCTCTTCCAAAGAGATGGAGATGAAGTTAAAGATTGTCTTTGAGTAGCCACTGATTTTCCTGGATGTTTTGGCATTTCCTTCTAGCCTTATTATAAAGGCATTTAACTATACGTAAAACTAACTCCAAATTTTTGTAGATGTGTTTGAAGGCAATTATGTAGGTACTTCTTCATTTCTTCATACTCATACATGTGAAGTTAATCAAGCCGGTACGTCTATGAACTGAGTACTTAATGTATCCATTTTAAAATGAGCAATAAAAATTTCAAATGACACTGGAAGATTACCTTTGTTTTTTTAAGAGAAAACAGTATTCAAATGAGCACTGAACAGTTAATTTGAAGCATATCTCAAGATTCACTGAGCTCTATTCTAGGCAATAGCAAGTATAAATATGTGGGTATTGCTGGCAGCTTGAGCTGATTCAGCTGATAGTGCCAAAAACATTGTGAAAAGTAAAAAATGAATAAATTTATGCTAAATTTAGAGTACTTTGCAATGCATACTTTCAACATTATAGATGGATTTCTTTTTCCACCAGAGCAAAGAAATATATTGGTATATAATTGGTAATTATTACAGAATTCTGATAAATGTAAGATAGATGCAGACTGTGGATCTGGTTAAATTACACCTATTTTATTTACAGTTGATTTACATTTATCAGCTTAACTGTGTCTTAGATTGAAAAAGATGAAAAGCATTTTCTGTGTTAGAATGGCTGTGAAAGAGAAATACAATAGCTTGATAGGACCATTTATCTTCAATTTAGAGATACTATAAAGATAAATCAAATTGAAATAAGATGAAAGATAATCTCAGGGATGGTTGGTTTTTTTTGTTTGTTTGTTTGTTTGAAGGCAACGCTTATTTTTTCCTTCTTTTTTTCTTCCCCATAAATTGTCAGTAACGTGAAGAAAAAGATTAAGATCTTCACCATACATTTCATATTCATATACACTCTGATTTATTACTAGAGCGACCTCTTGCTACTTATGAGACATCACAAGGTGAAATTAGCCATTTCAAAGGCTGTAAGTGCAGATAAATGTTTATGAATTTGTGCCCAGGTATAGTGAAAGCTTAGTTTTGAGTATATTAATTTGTGCTATTGCTGTTTCAGAAGATCCATGTCATTTTCTGTCATTATTCACATAAATGCTGTAACCCAGTTTTTCAAGCTCAGCAAAAATAACGGAATATAATTACCATTCTCTTTTATTTGCAACAGAACTGAACAGTTCAATATCTGGTAATAGGAATGAATTTTATGCTTTCTTTACCTGGGCACGGACCAGTGAAATCATGCTGATTCTACATGAGTGTTGTCAGTGCCTATGTTGAGCAGTTTAAACTGTCGTGAGTACCAATATGACCACAGCTCTGGATTAGGACTTCAGAATTGGAGACCAGAATTGTAAATCCATAGCTGAGCAGCAGCCAGTCCAGAGGACCAAAAAAAAACTAACTTCCAGCTTAGCTTCCTCACATCTAAGATGCAATTCTCTGGTAAGCAACTTTTCTTTGAAACTCTGAAGATTAAAATGCTAGTTTGCTGCACAACCGAATAGCCCTCACTAATTCAACAGAGGCTGAATTGCTTTTGTGAAGAAGGCTCTGAAAACCCCCTATAAAACTCTCACAATCTTCAGCAGAGGTGCTATGGACCAAACATCAAAAGCTTCTGTCTGCAGCTGAAGTCCTCTGCTTTTCTGAAAGCCAAACAGTCTACTGCCCCCCAGGTTTCAGATAGCAATGCTGCACTGGCAGGCTGCCTCTAATAAGGAAACACTGTTGCCTAGCAAGATGTTGAGCAGGACCCAGCTCATCATGTAGGCATGCAAAAGCTGCCTTCTTATAAGAAGCACTAGGTAATGATGGCAAACCAGGAGCTCCTGTTGAGATTATCATGATCAGCTAATACATTTTTAAACACTGGTATTACTGTCTCTGCCAAGAGAAAAATCATATTCAACATCTTGTTTAATTAATTTGTTTTCTAGCATATTTTCTCAGTGTAGACAAGATTTCTAGTGAAGAATGACTCATGAATGCTGCGTTGCCATTATGGAGTTTTTTTGAACTAAGGATCCATTTCTCCCTATTTTCTAATGTGAGCATTGATTTGGCTCATTACTTAGTAATTAATTAATGATTTTTGAGGAGCTCCAGGGTAGTTAATTTTATACCAAACTTCTAAATAGAATCATGGGCAAGAGTTAAAATATGCATCCCTTTCTTTAGTAATGACTAATGTGTAGATCTTTTTCAGCATATCGCATACTAACTGCTGAATAGATTTTCTTGTTGAACTACTTAACACTTACTTTAAATAGGAAGGGCACAATATGTGACCATCTCTGTGGAAAAGGAGTAAAGTGATATATGTATTATGGTGAATCTAGAGTTTTGTTGTTTTTTTTATGACTCAGATTTACGCTTACGGAACAGGTAAAAGCATTATATATCTATAAATATATAGCAGAAGAGCAGGCTAACAAAAATTAGCCTGTATGGAATAGACTGCAGGGATGCTTTTTTTTTTTTTTTTTTTAACAGTCATTGATTATTCTTCTAACAATACCATCATAATCTTCCACTTGATATTGTCAAACCGTTTTAGCTAACAGACAATCATAAGAATATGTCATTGTTTTTATTAGGATACAAAGAGCAACACAAGATTTTGTCTGTCAGACATATATTCTCAGAAGGAAATGCATAGTATACATAAAATATTTATCATCATTTCTTACCTTGTAACTATGTCTACATAAAAGCCAAAATAAATACAGACTGTTCCAACTATACAATGCACAGCGCCTAAAGTGTTTATTGCCACATTTTCTATGACCAGTCTCCTTTCTGTTGTGGTTCTCCAGTGACTGTGTTATTCCAGGGAAATGAGTAACACAAGGGTAGGAGGGTGCATAATGACTTCTGAGCAGTAGGGGGTTGTCTGAACTAACACACATGGATCATGCTCTGCATCTCCTCAGTCTGTACTGGAACACCCTTTCATGGTGCATTTTGCAGAAAACATATAGAAGGTCAGCTACTCAGATTTCTATGCAAGACAGGGCAATGTGTATCACAGATACAGCAAAACAGTCAGTTCATAGGTTCTAAGAAGATCTGAAGGCAAGAATTTGTCCAATTTGACCAAAACCATAATGATTCTATTCTTCTCTGTGCTATTAAGCAAGTATTGTTAGCTACATTTCATTCTTTTTTTCCTATTCAGTGAACATGCAATAATGGAATCATTCTTGTTTTGAAGAGTCATAGCATTTTCTGGAAATATTATATGTTCATTGGTACAAGATTTGTGTGTATGATGGAACAATGGAACAAAGAGCAAAGGAACTTAACATACCTACCACTCACTGAAATGTTTACTTTGAAGAGAAGACTGCCAATTTGATATTTTAAGTGTGACTCTTGTAGAGGGAAATGTAATGTAATCCATTATGGAAAACAGTTTAAAAACAGGCAGTATTAGCTGGAAAATGGAAAATGTTCTACCTAGGAGAGTTGCTTCGGTTCAGTATTCTCTGACATTTTCTCCCTCTGCAGCCTTACCTAATCAACATCATGGTTTACATAACAGAACTCTGGACTTCCCTCTTGGTTGTTGATTTTTCACTTGTGTACATTCAAAATGTTGTCAATGATGATAGCTGGTTATTTCTTCTACACACAGATTTTTATTGTCTTATTTTATTGTTAGTATCCAGTTTTCACAAGGAACTTTTTCCCACCCAGAAGACAACAAAGGTTGGATTGCTCCAGTAATTGTTCTTTCCTATGTTTCCTTTGGGCTCTTGTTCAGTTTGTTGGATCTGAATTGCTAACATAATTAGACCATTATAAATCACTCTGAATTAGTTCACATGTGACATCACCAAGGTGGCCCAATGGGACTATTAGAACATGTTTTTGGACAATCTATCTGTGTAGCTATGTTGACTACTTTATCATGAAAATAAAGTTGGTAAACAGTAGTCTTTTCATTATGACAAATTAAAATATATTGCACCATATCTATTTAACTAATTAGATTTTCATAGTGCTAATAGAATTTGCCACAAACCTGATGAATATTAGCTGAAGAAAGAGCAATATATTTTATTTTATTGGACACATCTCAGAGTGCTTGTAATTTAGTAAGGCCACCACACTTTCTGGGCAGGCTATCAAGTAGGATGTTGTAATGATCTGCATGACTACTATAGTAGATGGAAAAATGTAGCTTGTGTTTGTAGCTGTTCCATTAACATCTTGCACAGTGTGCACTCCTTTTGTGCTCTTCAGAGAATCTTGTAATAATCCCAAGTAATTATACATTGTTTAAAACCTAGTATGTAATTAAATGATGATACAAAAGACGGACTGAGAAAAAGAGCTAACCAATAGAATCCTGAAGTAATCAAAACAGACCTCTTGCCAAAGACCTTGGAATTCATCTGATTCAGTTGCTGGAAGAATGCCTGAATTAAAAATTATTCTATGAGGACCAAGAGCCAAATTCTGGCACTATACACTTTTCTCCCAAAATGGATATTAATGCTACAAAAACATAATAGGGTGAACAGCCCCTGGCCCCATGCTTGCCCCCCTACTGTTGTTTGTATCTGCCAAAACAAGACAGAAGAGAAGATCTAACACTTGCAGGTGAGAGAAGTTAAAAAAGGAGGGTCGTTAGAAAAGAAAAAACTCATAGGGAGTGCCAGCACTGAAACACTTGACTGCAGCTCTATTTGTAAAGCACCTGTTGGCAGCTGTGGAGTAGTTTATAGGATTTGGGACAGAATGAGGACAGAAAACTTACAGTCCATGTTTGCCTATGTGACATGTGATTTGTTTTTGTTTTATTAAAAGTCATTCCTGGGCAATAATTAGGCAATAAATATATCTATTCACAAATAAAATCTACACCTCTAACTTTCTAGAAAAAAAAGATATTAAAAATATTAAATCACATGATTTTGAATGAATTTCATTAATATTAATATTTATATTAGTTTGATGGCTGATGCCATCTGTGTTATCTTCCTTTTTTGCAGAAATGAAGTGTTGAGTAGGGTGGCAAGAAAATATGGCAAAGCAATAGTCAAATATTACTTTGATAGTTTCATTCAAACACAGCCAGAAGAGGCTGGGTGTAAGGGGTTATCTCGCCAGTTTTATGTTTTGCAAGCATTATACATTACAGCGTAATTGTAGAAAAGTGGGAAAAATTGTAACTTCCAGTAAATATTTTATGCAAGTAATTCAATTTAGATATTTTAAGATCTTCGCAAACTTTCATGTAAACTCCTGTTCAAATGCATCTGGTTGAGATTTTAGTATTACAGCTTATACCCTCCTGTTACTAACTTGAAAAACTAATTGTGTAGTCATGTGCAAAAATCTTTGCAGTCTTTTGATGCTTATTCTTTCTTAAGATAAATATATAATTATTATGAATAATGTATTCAGTATGTATGGTATGCTAAGCAGAAAACTGTGATTTTTAAATATAGATATTTATTATAAGTTGAGCTAAAAGCTCTTGCATTTACTGGCTAACTTTCCTTTGACTATAATGAGATTTTTCACTCCACCAATACTTTGTTTCAGTGATAGGCTAATTTTTTTACATAAACTTTAAAAAAAAAAAAAAAAAAAAAAGACTAAGAGGAATCTTCTTATCCTTAAAGAGAGTCCACAAGAAAGAGTATTTATCAAGGTGTTAATGCTTAGACAAAGGTTAGTGGATTAAAGCTAAAAGAGGACCCATTTAGATTAGATGTTAGAAAAAAATTCTTTACTCAGTGGATGGTGAGGCACTGGCAGGAGCTGCCCAGATAAGCTGTGGATGTCCCATCCCCAGTGGCATTCAAGGCTAGGCTGAATGGGGCTCTGGGCAGCCTGAGTTGGTGGCAGGCACCCTGCCTACAGCAGGGGAGCTGGAACTAGATGATCTTTAAGGTCCCTTCCAACCTAAGCCATTTTGATTCTTTGATTCTGGAATCTAGTATCCTTGACACACAGATGTAAATTTGCTCAGTTATTATAAATCCTTAAACATTTATATAGTTGTTTTTCTCATTTCTGAATATTGAGATCTCAAAAATGTACATTTACTGTTATACTGATAAATACATGTTCTTCTTGTATGCTTGGTGTTTGACATATGAATGGTATATAAAATGATTAGAGAAATACACAGGTCTAGAAAACCTGTGATGAGAAATGAGAAAATATATAGAAAATCTGAAGTTCTCTGAAATAACAAAAGGCAGCATATGCCATGGATCGAGGCAATAAGTGGGTGGTAAAGGTCTGGGTTTTTCATGAGGTGGCAGCTGGGTGGAAAACAGTAATGGAACCAGCTTTGAAGCCAGTGGTTTTCAAGTGCATTAGGGATTTTCCAGATCTCTTCTTTTGCCAGAATTTTCCCTGTGCCATCCACACCCTCCACTCTTGGACATGGAAAGTCCCCAGCACGTGAATTTAAGTGTTTATGATGGCTGGTGGAACAGGAAGGGAGAACACGTGGACAGCATTCAGCATTAGCGTTAGACAAGATGAAGAGCCAATAAGGCCTCAGCTCAAATAGCCATCTCAAGAACGGCTGGTCATTTTAATACCGGGTTCATCAGAGCCGCCAACACTGTCTTCCTTAACGGCAGTATTTTTAAGGATTAGTCACATATGACAAAGAAGCTTGTGTTAACTCTGAACTCTTTCTTTCACTACTTTCTGCGAGAATTAATGTATTTGTTTATGATGGCAGCCAAATATTCCTGGTGATCTTCAGGCAAGAACTGAGCAGAAATGATGAATAAAGTGATCCCATAGCTAATATGTGCTAGCTTTCCTCTCTGCAGCAAACAACTATCACTTAGCTTAGTGTCTAAAATCTTTGAAGAAGAGTATGCTGAATACATGAGGTATTTAAGTACTGTAACATTAAGGATACCTTTAGGTTTTCACTTTTCAAAGTTCAAGAACTAGCTAAGTCAATGAAAATGAAATTGGTTTGCACAAGTGCTTATTAGGCCATTTTTATTATTATTTTATAGGTCTTGTAGAAATTTGCCTGATGCATCCCCTTGATGTAGTGAAAACAAGGTAAGATTCTGCTCGGACAGGTTTTGTTGACACTGGAAGACATCCAGTTTAGGAGCTGTCAGAAAATAAAAAGCTAGAACTTCTCCAAGTAAGATAACTTCTGTCTTTAATGGCATTTGTATTTACTTACCTATATCTGCAGCATTTGACAGTTGGAATTTGAATAGCATAACACATTTCTGGTTAGAGGTCATCTAAAGGTGATAAATATATTTTATGACACGTATTTTGAGGTTGTAATGAAATCCTCCTGTATGAAGATGGCTACAATTAAATTTGCTTCCAATATATATTATCTGCAGTAATTTTTTTTTTATGTAAATGGGAAATAACATATTGCCTCCATTGTCAGAGATCTCTGAGACCTGACACAAATGATAAAAATGTTGAAATGGAGTGTTTCATGTTTGCTGTGTAACTTCATGCTTTTACCTTTTGCCGCTATTTTCTTTTCTGACTACTTGTTTATGTGAGTATAAATGATGAAGTGACCTGGAAAATTTGGCTATACCTTTTTTTTCTTCAATGTTGTTTTTGAGATGGAAGAATAATAGTTGTGTTTCTAGTTTTTTGAATATATTTTTCCTTTTCCTTTTTCAGTTTGCATACTGATTCTTAAGTCAGTGTTACCATATACGAAAGGCAAACTAGAATGCAGAAGTATACAAGAAAGAGGAGAAAAAATGTCACTCCATGCATACTTCATGCAATACCTATACTTACTATATAGTTACCTCTGTATAGTTTTCACCCATCTAACTAAAAAAGCTTCACTGGAACATGAATCAAACCTCTACAAATGATGAAGAGAACAGCTGTGTTGGCTAGAATATGTTTGAAGCTGTCAATGAGGACTTGAGTCATCACTGAGTCTGGTTTGTTAGTCAGCATGTTGGTATAGATGTATTTTAGGTTCTTCTGAGGTTTACCTAAGGCTTTGGGATACTTTTCTGTAGCTTGCTTTTTGCGGGAGACCCTCTGTGGTCATTGCTCCAAAC
Source organism: Meleagris gallopavo (assembly GCF_905368555.1). NCBI lineage: Eukaryota > Metazoa > Chordata > Aves > Galliformes > Phasianidae > Meleagris > Meleagris gallopavo. The sequence continues at coordinate 36,481,274 of NC_139408.1, read as the reverse complement.
CAGAGAACAGCAGTGCAGGCTGCATCTATATCAGTAGCTGACTGGGTGCAGGAGGTGCTCCTCAGTGCCCGGAGTTTGCTCAGGAAATTCTTAATCGGAATAATTTGATTACTCTATAGAAGCAATACACCTAGTAGTTTCAACTGGGTCCTTTGTAACCCTTCATGTACGCCGACTTTGCAATTACAACATAATTTACATAGCAAGACAGAAATTAAAGTACAAGCAAAAGAGATACAAGACCAAACTTAAAAGAACAAAAATTTTTCTTGCTCTTCTTTTTCTCTTGTAGTCCTTGTGAGCGTACTTTAGTGGCATCATTTTGGCAGACTGTGCTGTAAGAAGTCTTGAACTCCCTGGATGAATTATCTCTTCATGTCTTCCTCTTTATACTAAACTAGGTGTCATATGTCCTTCAGTATAAATGCACCATCAGTATTTTACTTCTCATGTCTTTGCTGCCCTTGAGATTGTCATCCAATCCATCCATTTCTATTCTAGATTTTACTTTTTTATGTGTCATACTGTTAAAAGAGATCATATCTAGAAATGGATAGCATTCAAGAATGCAAGAGGATGTTTGTGAAGCTTTATCAACATAAAAAAAAAGCCACAAAAATTAGGAGCGTTTTTAAATGTGAAATCTGAGTCAATGAACAATGAAATTAAAAAAGAAGAAAGAGTAAAAGAGCAATAGGTGTGTGGGAGAAAGCAGATTACAGTTCAGGGTGAAACCAGGGGATGAATCAAGTAAAAAAGCTGCTAAGCAAATTTTTCTCCCATTGTGTTAACTTCAACTCTGCAGAAGTGAGCAGTACCTAAGCAATAGCTTGTCTTTGTTCTGTTGGTGCAAATGTATTTAAAGATATTACATGGATTTTGATAGTTCTGCTGAGTTTAGCATTTGTCAGTACTTGTAAATATTTACATCTTGAAAGCCAATGGTAAAACCAAGAGTGGAATATTCTTTGATCTCAATCACCAATCAGTCCAATGTATATTATGCTCTTTTCCTTCGTTTTGTGATGGCTCAAAATTCTCAAAACTAGAGTAGCTTAATCATTACATAAAGGTTAAAATGAAACATTGTTTTTAATTATTGACTTTGAATTTAGTATGCTTTGTAATTTTCACTTAATTCTTTAGTTGCTTTTCTCTGAGCATTGCAGTGCACTCCGTCTTTTCCAACATCGTACTGATAATCTGTAATTTTGTAATTACTTCCAGCTAATATACGTTTCTGGGATTTTTTCTTATGGCTAGGTGAAAGGATTTACAAAAGGGCTATTTGTTGCTTATTTTTTATGAAGTTTTGAGTTTCCTGCATTTTTCTATGAAGTGTTTGTTTGGTGGAAACTCCCGTGGCCTTTTCAAATTAGTAGAATCTTATTTGATCAAAGTTAGCATTCTGAAGTGCAGGAAAGATGCCAGAGGCTCACTTCTAGTGGATTTGTGGCTCAGCATCAGTGCTTGGTTGTTATATTTATTTTGTGTATGTTTTTAATAAAAAATTGGAGAAAAGAAAGTTCCTTTCAAAGGTTATTTTGAAACCCTGGAAAATAGTTTGGCTCTTTTGCAACAACATTTAGCAATATGTTTTCTGTGTTTAGTAATATTCTATTATTCTACAGTAACAATGCTAGAAGAATGCATATATACAAAGGAGTAAAAGGAGCATGCATAATTTTTTTTTTTTTTTGCTAAATGGAAATTTCAAAATAATTTTCTTCACTGCTATAGCATCAAACATGACTAGTGTAAGAAATCCATATAAATTACCTGCCTAGAGAGTGCTAAATTCATTACTTTAACCCAGTGAACTCAATTCTTCTTTGAAATAATGCTTTCTTCTCAAATAGAAAATACATTGGTATAGTTTTTGATGATACACTACAAAATTTTGTGTTAGAGTTGTATATGTGTATGTAACAGAGACTCTTTTATTTACCAGTTACCCTTATGATGAATTTATTCATCTGTGGATTAAGTAAAGTACCTTACCTCTGTACCTGTCATCCTAAATATGAGTAAGTTACGCAGAATTTGGTAAGAGTTTATGTGTCTGCCTATGTATGAGTGGAGAGAACACTAGCAAGGAAGATCTTCCTAGTACTGATGCAGCCAAGACACTGAAGGTTTGGTTTTTTTAATTAAGAAACTTAGAGGATCTATTGTACATCAGACTTACATCTGGATGATAAAATATATGCCAAATCATGATATGTAAGACAAAGCATTGTCTCACATATATTTATATTAAATTTATATATTATGTTAATATTAAAATCAGTAAAGTGCTTTTCTACCTATAATTTATGCTTTGTGTCCTAATGACATACTTCTTGGTTTAAGCAAATGTACAAAATTCAGAACTGAATAACCATTTATTGCTGGAAAAAATTTATTCTTGTGCAGCAGCTGATGAGAGTGATTGCAAAGAAGAAGGGGGAGAGCTAAAGGGAGATGTCAGGCTAAAGTTAATGCAGTTTGACTGGTCAGCCAGGCAAACTTGAATGATAACTGGAGAATGTCACAGTGGTCTGTCAGGTTATGGTTTTATGCAGTCCCACAGCTTTGAATATCTCACAGCTTTAAGAAAAAAAGTTTTTTTTATATTTTCCTGCTTTTGACATTTGCAGGAGCTTGCTAGCTTCCAAACTACCTCTGCACTGGCAGATAATTTTCCTTTTAACACCGCTACATTTTAACACCTCTAATTTTGCAACATCACTTTTGGTTGTGATTTAGAACTTACAAACTGTATAGCAAAAAATAAAATGTTGGCTAATTTACTCAGGTTTATAAGATTACACGTGAATCCTCTTTTTCATTAATTATCATCAGTATTTTTTTTATTTGAGTTTTAGTCATTCCACTATTCTCAAAAGCAACTTTCCTAGTTGCTAGTGCACGTATTCTTTAAAACTATAAAGCATATATCAAAATGGAAACACAAATTTTGGATGCAGCTTGATATTCTGTAGTTATGAAAATGGAAACCATACTTTGTAACTATTTTTAACAGTCGCATCTATATGATAATTTAATAGAAAAAAATGTGAAGAAATGTGTGATCAAGTGATTTGAAATAATAGAGAAAATTAACAAGTTATCACAAAAACTTTTCCAATGCACAATGCATGTAAGATTTTGTGTCTAAAAGTCGTGTGAGTGGGAAAATTGTTACATGAATTAGATTAATTTTTTACTTCTCTTTCATTTTGACAGTAATTTGTCATCACTATAAATTTTGAGACAAATATGCAAAAAAAAAGAAAAAAAAAGTTTTTGGCATATTATATTAATAAAAAATTGTGCTCCGGATCTGTGCTGACTTTAGGAGCATCAACTAATATATCCCTCCTATCTGGAGTATTAAGGGTTCCTAAATGCATATAATGTGGAATCAGAGAGTGGTAAACATTATCACAAGCCAACTACCATCTAAAGGATGGAGATATTTAGTAACAAACTAGACTAAAGAGAACCATGAGGATAGCTTATGTTTAAACAAATTAAACATATATTCAGGAGGCAGAGTTTTAATGCTTCTCTGGTAATTCACATAATGGTAGGTCCAAATCCTTTTAATTTTGTTTTTGTTTTGTTCTTTATTTAAACAATTTCTTCTGTTTTCAGACTTAATTGTGTCTTCATAACTTGGCCTCACATTGGGATGGATATGTGCAATTAGGGAAGCAACAACCAAGTGAGAAATCTAAGAGGCGTTCTTTCAAAATCTCTGACTTCGGTTTCTCAGGACGATATGTTACTCCATAGAGTCTGCTTTATGGGTCAACCTGTTGGACCTCACCATTATTTTTCTTAAAGCTGTATTCTGCCTCTTCAGAATCTGGGAAAGATGTGGTACACATTGCTTCTACTTTAGTGCTTTTTTACATAGGTTAGTGTTAGATCAGGATCTTAATGTGAACTGACTTTCCATCTCTTGTGTGATTCAGAATATCAGCAAATAAAATAAGGCCAGTAATTCACTCTAGAAAATTTTGAGGAAGTTTTCCTCCAGTCAAACTCGAGATTTTATGGTTTGCTGTTCTTCCTGCAACAATCCAGACCAACATCAGGGATCTAAAGCCCCACATTTAGAAAAGAATTTGGGATCTAAGTCCAAATTTGAACTCTGCACTACAGACCCATTTTTAGTTAACAACTGTTCTGCTGATTTCTGTGTATGTTTATCCATTTTGTTCCTTTGTTCCAATTCTGTCATTTTGGTCTTATTAAAAATGTTCAGCTTACTACATATGTTTCCGATCTCATTCCATCTGTTGTTTTGCAAGAGCTACTTCCTTTATATCATTAATTCCTCTTTGATTTCTGGTCTCTTTTTGTTTAAGTGAGCAGTAGTGGAGCCTGTCCCTGAAAAAACATGGTTTAAGGAAGAGTTCACTGTCCTTATACAGTTCCATTTCCAAATGATCATAACTCATTTGGTTTGCATAAGTTCATATTACTTCATGCAAAATGCTATAGTTAGATTCATAATAATTTTAAGCAGAAAATAGTCTTCCTATCCCAGGAAAATTATGAGGATACTAAATGTTTCGGCATTTTGTTTTTGGGCCGAACTCCTGGAAGAATGCTAGAAAAACAATGAATTTTTGCCTTTTCTTTTTAATCAGGAAAATATAATTTTGCTTTGAAAATGTTGAAAATAGATGTAAAGGGATATTGTTCTCTCCAAATATGTAGATTTATTGAATCTGATTGTTTCCTGAGAAATTTTTTCTTTCATCAGGAAGAAAATACTTAGTAAAAGTAATCCCTGACCAAATCAACTTACTGTCCTTTTTTCAACCAAATGTCAAGGCTTTTCCCTGGGATTAGTTTTAGTTGATTTATCCGTGGCCTTCAGCACATTTATTCATTAGGCTTGTTGTAGCTGATACTGTTTTTGGTATTTGAATTTCAGCATTTGAATACTTTGAATATTTCTTTACAAATCCGAGTTTTATATAATACAAACTTATCTCAAGTTTACAATCTTTTGGTTGTGGATGTGATCCAGGACTCAGACATTTGCCCTTTGTTTTCCTTCTACATACAATCTGTTAGGAATTAATAAGGGCAAATGGGCTAATAACCCCAACTAGATACACTATTCCAATTTAAATCCTTCCCTGAATTAAAGAACAGTATTGATGTGCACTGTTAAACAGATGCTCTGATTTGCAATGCTAGTCAAAATGATTTCTGTTGTGTTCTAATTTTGTATTTGTAGGCATGCCATATGTATGTTTTATAAAGTCTGTTGAGATCCTTCAGGATAAAAAGAAACTGTATAAATACAGTTTCATCATCTCCTCGTGATACTGTGCCATTTGTGATCAAGCAGCAGTTTAGTGGCATCCTTATTTCAAATCAATGTTGATTTTTTTTGTAAAAAGTAACGTGGAGTTTCCTGATTTTAGAATGAGCTTATCCCTGCTGTTAGAAACTGAATTTGTTAGTCATCAAAACAGACTGCCAAAGCTCTTTTCTCTAAAGCTTTTCCTATATATTCATTGAGTGTTCTGCCATTTACTCTGCCTTCTTGAATTGTAGGTGCTTTTTTAAAAAACTGAAACAACTATTTACAGAATAGTAAGATGATATTACTCTTTAGGTTATGGATTATCTGTGCCATTTCTCTGTATGTACAAAAATTATCCTATTTTTTAATTAACTTGCTGTAACAATGTGGACTTTCCAGCACCCACTTAATAAGCCATGTTTGTCATGAACATGCTCAAGATAGAACAATAATCTCACTTGTGAAGAATCCTTTCTCTACTTCTAACATTATTAGAGGAACAAAATAAAATAAAAGAAATTTTTGGATGCCTAATTAGCAATCTGGATGCTAGAGGTGTGCAGCTGCCTAGCGCCTTACTATAGAAAGGAAGAGAAGTGGGTCACTGTGCAGGAGGTAAGTGCCAAAGCTGACTCTGGAAGGGACAAGCAGTGATAGATGTGGGATGAGATTCTTCAGAAGAGGAAGTAAATGAATATCTCCCACAGAAGAGAAAGAATGCCTGAGAAAAAGCCAGGACTGATAAGAGAAAATGTCTGATGGTATAGTCCATGTTTGCTTCTCAGTTCAGTAGTTGTGGATTCTTTCTGTGTTTGGTCTTCCACTACTTACCACAATCAGGTTCTGGATTGATGTGTGCAATTCCTGACAACTACATGAGCAGAACTTATGAAATAGCAAAAAGCTTGAGAGTTTCAGTTCTACAATCTACATAATGTAAATATGTATTTAAATCTTTTAAAATAAATGTGTACAGACCCACTTGGTTCTACTGGTATGGTATCTTCCATAGTAGAAAAGATGAAGTTTCTTGATGTTTAAGATCTCTAGCACTGGAAAAAAGCTGCAGCTTATTTGCTGTGTCCCGTAACAGAGTTGCAAGAGGGTAGGTATGGGTTGCATTTTATGAATTCTTGGGCTGCACATTGTGCACTCCTCTTTTAAATCCAAGAAGGCTCTGTATTTTTTCCTTCCTTTTATTTTTTGTTTTGTTTTGTTTTGTTTTTAATACTTCCTTTCATAGCGTAAGACTGCAGATAACACTTCCAGGCAGAGTAAGTGTGACAAAAGAGTTCCAGAACTGTAATGCCATGTCATGAATTATTGATAGGGTGTAATAATTATTTTCTCATAGCACTGTCTGGTGGGGAGAGGAAGAGTATCTAGAACAATATGCCCTCCACATTACACTCATCCTACAGTTGGTTGCTTCCCGTTTTAGAGTCTATCAAAGAAGTAAGACAGAGTACAGAGCTGCTTGGATTCTCTTTGTAGTATCTCAAGATTTATGCAGATATGAGGAGAGAGACATGCATCAGAAATTGTGATGATGAATCACGTTCATGACTAAAAGTGAAATTCAATTTTAAATACTTTGGCTATGTGGATCAGCTGAGGTCAGGCTAAGAGTTCTGGAACAATATATACGTATTTATGCAGAAAATACCCTGTAGTATTATAGTATGTTTTGGTTTTCATTAAACACAATAAATATGTTTAATTATTTTATTTATTTAGATTCTCACAGCCACAGAATATTCCATTTGATTTCTGTTTAAAAAAAAAAAAAAATCTAAATTGTCATAACGTATAGTAATGTACCTTCTTTGAGTTACTCAAATTACCTCAGTGCCCACTTATGAATCTGATTTATTCATTTTGAATGTGGAAGATACAGCTGCCTATTTATCTGTATGTTTATGGCAATGAGGACTGCCACCAAAACTGCTAATTTCTCACCCAGGACTATATAGAGGGCGGCTTAGAGTAGGCCAGTGGAATCAAGGCTTAAACTCGCAGCCAGTTTCCAAGCAAGGTGTTACAGCCTACGCTCATCCTATCTCTTCTTCTACTGCTGTGGCAGCACTCAGAAATGTGCATCCCAACCCATCCTGGCCTGCTCTTGCCTCTCCTCTCCCTTTTTTCCTCCTGTCCTGTTAAAGAACAGGTCGCTGGCATGGAAATGGCTCCCAGGTAGTCTGGAACACTGGCTTTGTTTTCTTCTCCTGGCTTTCTTGTGCCTAGTTCTGAGGCAGTTCCTGTTTATCCTCTCCTTCTCCTCTAAGGCAGGACAATAGGGGAGCTTTCTCTTCCTGTTCAGAGGTCCCAACCACTGTTGGCTCCCTGGCTGCAAACCACAGCTGGTGTCCTGTCTATTTTAGGGTGTGCCAGGTGACAAGTGCCCTCTTATTCCCTATGGGACTCCTTCATAGCCTACCAGCTCTCAGAACCAGAAAGGATTTACTAATGTTCATATGTTTTTATAATGCAATTTCATCCCTAACAACAACCAATACCCCCTTTACTGTACATTTCTCCTCTTTTCCTTTCTTTATGTTTCCCTTTAGACATGCCCACATTTTCTTTTCCGAAGTCTAAATTAGGGTAGATAATCAAATAAACTCTATACATAATCTTTCATCTGCATCAATCCTGTATTTAAAATATAATGAGTCAAGTGAAACCATGAGGGAGAGAGTGGAATGAGAACAAGAACAGAAAGCAGAAAGTGGAGGGCTTAGAGGTGATAAAGTACGTGGGATTCTATTTACAAGAAAAATATATGCTGAAAATAAGTATTTAAAATGGGAATTGGGGAGTGGAAATGACCAGATGTTAGCACAGTTTAAATAGTAGTCTGGAGACAAAGAAATGGGATTGTTTTAAATATGCATGCATTTTTAAATGATATTTAAAATAAGGATTAAGCAGCTGGGAAAGGTTCGTTAGGCTACAAGTTGGAGACATCCATGGTATACATAAGATTATTTTAAAACAATATAACAAATCGGTTGGGGTAGTTATTAGCAGATGTTAATGATTTATCCATGATATAAAAAGTTAAGATCACATTCAGCGGTAGAACATGGTCATGCCTGATTTCTCTATGGACAAAAATTTTGCATTAGACAACTGTCATGCCTGATTTCTAACCATGGATGGAACAAACATAAAATAAAAGAAGCAAAGAATTACTTTGTATTAAAAAAAATAGCTATGTTTGCTACTATTATTATTTAGTCATGAATTAGACTGAGCGGGAGGTAACTGAAGTATGGAAAACAATTATAATAAGCTTAAAAGCAATTTTCTGCCTCTTCATGTTTCATTTTTTCTTACTTGTATTTGCACTAGCTTTTAGAGAGTATGGATACAAGAGAATAGAAGTGTGTGTGTGTTGGAAGCACAGTGTAACTGTAGCAATGCCAACAATTCTGTCAGTGAAGTTGGCCATTAATACTGTATTTAAGTATGTCCTTAAAATAACTGCATTAGACTGATATGTGCCAAATGAATCTATAAATAAATAAAAAGAGAGATAATATCTTTATGAACTATGCTTTTTGTATGTTTTTACAAGCAGATGCATCAGTGTATATTATGGGTCTGTAGGGGATTTTGAGAAAAAAGTCTTGATGTTGAGTAGGATGGAAGGAAAATACCATCTCCAAAATAATCTTGGCACAAAAGAGCTATCGTTTGAATTTATTTCTCAGGAGGAAAAAAAAAAGAGGGGGGGGAGCGAAGGGAATTAGGAAATATTTGAAATATTTTCAAGTTCTTAACTGCTGTGAAGCTGTAGTGATTTGAAGATTCCTTGGCGAGAAGACAGAGGGTCAGACTGTACTTTTACAGCCGGAGTCAGTCACAGAGCAGAGCAGAGTGCCAGCAGCTGGATCTCAGTGTCTGTTGCCTGGTTGGTCCCTGGTCCCTGACAAGTAGTGGCAGACTGCTGATCTGCAGCAGTACTAACTCCTGGTAATTCCAAAAGGTTCTGCCATCCCCTCACCTTTATCTATTCCCATGCATTTGAAGCAGTGATGAAAGAAGACACAACAATTCCGTGTACTGGCTGCCATGTGCATGTCTGCAATGGAGTGCTTAGAAAGTGCTGCAGGTGCCCATATGTACAATGTGCTTCAATGTCTGTAACTGAGATAAGGCAGGTAGACTTGTAAGTCGTGCATGTGGTACTATCCATCTAGCATCTGTCCATTATCTGCAGCAAGTTTGATCGTGTTGGTTTCTCCCAGAGTGCAATTTGGATTTCTTTAGCACATCAGTCAGCTGAATCAGCCCAACTCAGGAGTCAGACATGTGGCAGAGACAGTTCAAGGGAGGAAAAAGGACGAGAAAAGTGCCTCTGGGATGGGAAAATTGCCTGCAGAGAGTAGAAAGTCTTCCTAATAGCCAGCTCTACTGTCTCATGACAGTTTCCCTGAGTAAGTCAGCCACAAACTGGAAAGCTTCAGTTTAATAGTTCTGAAATTGCTAAAGTGAAATACAAATTAGGAGAGCAAAAAAAAAGCAGAAAAGTTTTGGGACTTTTTTTTTTTTTTTTTGTGCCTGGAAAGAACTGAGGAAGGGAATATTTCATTTGAAAATGTGATTTCACAAAGGTTTAAGCTCAATTATTTGATCAGTAGAATCATGTTTGTCCCCTTGACACTTATGCTGCCATGCATTGACAGCTCAGTGGAAAATTGATCAATTAACCACCTTTCTTCTTTCTTTTTTTTTTTGCTAGCTTTGTTTTCTGCAATGGTTCTTGCATAAAAGCCAATACCAGGGCAGAAAAGGGAGCAAACCATACAGATTGTCAGTGGCAATCACTAAACTGTATGCTAACGGTATGCATGAAACGCATGCATGTGTACTCTACCATTATAGTGTAATGTTGCATTTAATCTGGTGAAAGGGTGATCAGTTGATGAACAAGTTAGTCCTACTCATGGATAGGGAACCATGAGCTGCCTAGCTCTCTTCACTTCTGTATGTAGTACATCCTTACTGTTTCCCTTAATCAGACCTAGAAAATGCAAAACTTCAGGAAAAGTTGATTCAACTTATTGACGTCAGAAAATTAATCCATAAAAAATGTATGCAGCCACTAGATAACCATAGATCAGCTCAGTTGAGGTGCAAAACTGCATCTTAATCAGAGATGTCTACGCATTTATTTAGTACATCTCCAAGTTAAATAACTTCTTTTCATTGCCATTTTTTTCTGTTTTCTGTTAACACATAATGTTGTATCTTCCCTTAGAATACAAAACTCAAGATGAAAGCAACTGTTGTTCCTCCTAAAGCATAATTTGAGTTTCACTACAGGAGGAATAAAAATAAGGCATGAATGTTAGATAGGTAAAAGACTTTCCTAATTTTGTCCCTGGAAGGTGAATTTTTAAATGCATCATTTTCCTTCTTATATATTTTCTCCTTATTCTTTTTTCTTTTTCTGAATTGTTTTATTGTCTGAGCAATTTGACATACCTAAGAGCTGAAACAGCTGACAATTCTATTCTTATGCAGATCATATACCATAGCACTATAGTATACGCCTCATGAAATTGAGGAATATGCTGAAATTTAGTATTCAGTTTCATTAGATGAGAATGCCAAATTTACAGTTGATTGCTGCTAAAGAACAGGATACATTTCTCCTCCCACGTCAGCAACACTCCTTGTGCAAGCTGTAGACCTTATCCTGGAGCTGTGCAACACACCATGATAGGAGAAGACAAACTTACTGGAAACTGTACTGTTTTTTGATGAATTTCTTATTGAATCAGCTTATTATGTTTAGTGAGTATCAGAATTACAACAGAGGAAGGAGCAGGGCCACACAGGAAAAGGAGAGAAGGAACTGAGGGTAAAATCTCCCTCTTTTTTCTTGTTTTTCTTAAGTGAATTCTTAGATAGTTCAACTGTTCATGGAACAGCTTAAGTGAGAGGCTTCAAACCATTTAAATCGGGAGTAAATTCCTGTTCTTCAGAGTTCTCATTTATCATTTTAGAATACTTAAATCATATGTCTAAATAGTTTGCCAAATCTGAGTGAATAAAAGATTCTTGAAGTTACCTGTTAATAAAATTGCACGATTTTACAATAGTCACTTGAAGCTTTTGCCATAAGAAATGACTACATGTTACAAAAAGCTGTTGACTTTGTAAAACATGTAATTAAGTTTGAAATTTCATGTTCTAGTTTCTGCAGATCATAGCTCATGGCTACTATGAGGAGCCTCACAAGCCCTTGCACCAGCCCTGCACTCAGCAGATACAACTCTCTCAAAAATTAATTCAACAAGGACAAAAAGAGAATAAGTATAGTTGCAGAGAGGAACAAGGAAGGAAGTAAACTGAAACCTCTCCAAGACATTGGAGTGAGTTTTTCAATCAACTCAACTGAAAAATGTGAAAAACCACAGTACATGGCCTGTCCTGCCTAGAAAGCAAACCTGGGTATAGAAATAACTATGGTATACTACTGAACTATATTTACAGTAATTTTTCTGGGACAAGTGACAGAGTGAGCATATGCTGCATACAAGAGCTACATAACATAGCTGCCTGTAATAACAGGGACTGAATTCATTGACTCAGCCAGTCCCTTTCAAGCTAGTGTTTGATTTGCTTGGTAAATTATAAAAAAAGTAACAAAGAAAGATGATGTCTGTGTCATGCTTGTATGCATTTTGTCCATTTGCAACAAGATAATTCCAGAGAAAATCACACTTATGGAACCTGGTTAATAGTGCCAAATAATAGAATCATATAATAGAATCATAGAATGGCCTGGGTTGAAAAGGACCTTAATGATCATCTATTTTCAACACCCCTGCTATGGGTAGGGTCACCAATCACTAGACCAGGCTAGAGAATATCTTCAGGTCACTCTGCTACAGAAGCTGACATATCACAAAACCATTCCCTGATTAACTAAACAGATAATACTTGTTAAATTGCATGAATCAGAAGTCTAAACATAGTTCAGCAGTGAGATTTATTATTATTTTGAGATTAATTAGATGTACTAATGATGCCCTTTTTACTTACTTTGCAGCCTTTGTTGAAATATATATACTAGAAGTATTTAGAGATGTTGAAAAGAGAGGACAAAGTAATAGTCTTGTCTTTTTATGTTATTTTGACTGCTCAAGAGTCCTTGAGGGAGATTTTGGCACTGGAAAAATTTCCTAATGGAACAGAAATCCTTAGGTGGTATAGAGGTGGATTAATGACTCTACTTCACCTGTTTCTCACAAACTCTTATATGGGAATTGGTAATTCTGGAAATAAGTCAATAGTCAGAATGTCTTTTATACTCCAGCTTTTTGTGGCTGCCAGGACAGACCCTTGTGACTAATAGGAATTCAGCATCAATTAGAACAACTCCCAAACTTGTGTTATGTGTGCTGGGGCTAACACAGTTCCACTGTTCTTGGCTTGCCCGACTGTAATGGAACTACAAGAAACAGCTTTGAAAAGCTTGATCCACAGTCCTTCCTCCCACTTATTCACATTGCTTAAGGATAATATAAACTTCAGTCCAGAGTGACAAATCATAAAACTTGTGCAGCACTAGGCCAATTCACAGGTGCTCTTGGAGGACATAATTTGTGCAGTTGCACTATATTTCAATCAATGTGAATAGCCAGAAGCCTTTAGAAAGAGTCTATTTTGTTATCTGCAAATAACAGTATTTTCGAATCTATTCCCAAAGTCCTGTGGCTCAGAATAGTCTTATATACATCTGGTATTGGTAGATGATTTGGTGAGACAAAAGAGATCTTCTGTAATTTCATGGTGATACGTTCTATACATCCATGACTTCAAGTTGTTTAGAAAATATTAAACATTTTTGAAGTCTAATTTTACCTTTCTCTATTGAGTTATCAGAGGACAGCATGGCACCCTTCACACTCCCCTGAGCATTTAAATAGAGCTGGAGGGTTTTAGACATTCTGCTGTGATCATCTGCATAGGCATGACCTCATGACATGGAAGTTTATGACAAATTTTGTAAGAAATCATTTTTTCATAAATGTAAACTTCTATATTTTTTTTGAATTTTTTCTCCAAATTGACTCTAAATTTACCCAAAATTCTTCTTTCTATGGAAAAAATATGCGCTTAACCAGTACATAAGGCAGAGTGCATTAATCTAGGTATTGAATTTTGTCTGGTCACGTCTTTTGTAGTTATGTATTTTGTAGTAATGTATTTTGTAGTATTTTAGCATTTATTTTCAATAGTTTTCTCTTGTAATCCAGTGTATTTAAATACTTTTCTTGTCAACTAACCAAGTTGAATACAAGTACTTAGGAGCAGAGAATTTAATTGCACTTTCTGTTGTTGTAAATACTCGTGTAATGTAAAAGGATTGCATTGACATTTTAATATGCTGTCACTTTAAGATACTACATGAAGTGTGAACAGAGCACAGGCACTTTTAACAGGTGTCTCTAATTGTTCGTTTGCTTCTTAAAAATAGCCATAATATAAAATTTGGTGAAACATGTAGATCCAAGGTGTTTGGATCCTGAGACATGCTAGCCTGGCTTTCCTTTGGCTGCTGGTAAAACAAATTGGGGTGTGTAATTGATTTTTTCTAAGAAAGCTTTTATGTTTGCTTTGAGTTCAAACTCCATCTTTTTCTTGTTATTTTTTGTCCCTTAGGAGGGACTGCAACATGGGCTTTTAGGAGGAAAAAAAAAAACAGTTCAGTATATTCATTTATTTTAACAAATAAGATATTCCTATTACTTTCAGATTTTGATGGTCTGTAGCTGTAGAAATAATCGAGGAAAGAGTGAAAGGCAGATCAATTACATTTAAACAAAACAAAGAAACAAACAACAACAACAACAACAAAAAACAGTGTATTATCATTAAATTTTCCCAGTGCCTGTTATGATCAAAGGGAATTCAAGATTGTCTTGTTCACAGAATATTTGAAAAACCTCTTAAAAGAAACTCATACATCTAAGTAAATGGCTGTTGGATGAAGAGTGCTTTTAGAAAATGGCAAAAGAGCATCAACGTGCATGCAGTCAGTTCAGATTTTCAATGTGTTTCCAGATACTGACACAAAAATATCTTTAAATAAGAGAACAGAGTACAAACCTCAAAAGTTAATACTGGATGTTAGAAGGGGGGCTCTGAAGCAAGAGCAAAACAATTCTGTTACAAGGCAAAGGAATGATGAACATGTACCTTCTACAAAGTTTACTTAGTTAATAAGATTTTGTTATAAACTGTTATTCTTTTTCAGTTTGGCAGAAAGATAAACTTATAAGGTCTTCAAATTCATGTGCTTAATTTTTAGTGAACATTTCAAGATCAACAGTTTCACTAATTTTGCAAATACATTTAGATTGATTGCAGAAAATTATGTAAGTCTATTTATTAGTTAAGCTGGAGTTAAGGTAAAGGAATTTTGATCAATTTGCTAAGAATTGCCTCCAGCTGTGCTGGTTTCCGTCATGTAGTTAAACAGAAGCTCACCATAGTTTGATCTATTTGTCCTCATTTTCATGGTCATTGAAGTGAGGTATGATGGGCTGGGATCTTTGAGTACTCAGGTGCTAATTCTGACAGTCAATGAAAATTTTCAAAGGCACTTAGGAAATACATAATTTCTGAAATAAATATAAATTAAATGTTCATCAATGAAACATTTTAAGCATCAGTGAAGAAACTTAATTTCAGAATAGAATCAACAGATTAACCTCTCATCTAAATAGTCAATTGCCTCGTAACGCAGAACTAAGAAGGGAGAGAACCTGTTCAAATTCTTCCTCTTCTGGTCAGATTCGGACTTGACCTTTCCAAAAACTACACAGTGTCTTGACCTCTAAGTCTCTGTGGTGTAATTCTTTATTCAAGCCTCAGTAATTCTTCCAGGAAATACTAGAAGTATGAGCTCTAAGACATTCTTCCAGCATGTTCACTTATGCAGTTGTTCAACTGCACTGTGTAACACATCAAGGTCTTTAGGGTCTATCTGCCAGACCCCAGAACAAGTGCTGCAGCTACTAATATCCTGCTTCTCATTTCTCCTACAGCTACAGCTTCTTTTGATCAAAATAACAAGATAGAAGGGCACATTTTTGTTCTCCACATGAATTTAAAAAAGAAAAAAAATCTTATCTGTGTCAAATAGACTCATGTTTATAATCATTGCCACATGAATATTTATGCTGCAGGTGCAGAATTTGCACACTCAAGGTATAGAATCTTTTTTTAAGTCTTAGCAGTGTCCACAATGTATTCCTGCATCTCCCGTCTGTGTGGCACTTGGAAAATGCCCAGTGCTCTGGCTGTGCTGGCACATCTATTGTTCTGTCAGGAGCATTGTTCATATTACTGCTACTCCTGAGGTTTTTCCATCGATCTTATTTAATTAAAGCATAAGAAAAAAAAAAGTATGCAGTTTTTTAGTTCCTGACATATTGTTTTTGTTCAGCCATTCAAGATGGTATTTCTTACTGCTTTTGCCACGTCTTTAAACATCTCCTCTCTGACTTCAGCTATCTGGCTTTAAACAATATTTGATTTGATAAACAAAATTTTGATTTTTTGAAAGTCTGATTCTTATTTTCCACGGTCACACCTACTTCTCGTAAGTACTTAGAAAATTTACCTCTTGAGTGCTTAGCAAATATTCCACTTTTGCTGATCTTAACCCCAAAAATCAGAGATCACTCTAAGTATAAGCATATATTCAGTAAACTGTTCCTCTTTACTTAAGACTGAAATGATCCCAGATCAAATCTTGCTACACATTATACCAAGAAAACAAAAGACTAGCAGAAGAGCAGCAGTGGTGCCCTATTTTTGTGGGTAGCTCATCCATAGACCTACAGTCAGAAGCGAGTGCTCTTGCTTTCACTAGTAGTCAAGCTCTGAGTCTTCCAAGTTTGTGGAGACTTTTCCAGCCTCAGGCTGATTTTGAAGCTTCCACTCATTATGATCATATTACTCAGCTGCACTAGGATTGTCAAAGGAAAAAGCTCATACAGCCAGCTGACTCTGGAGGCATAAAGTTATCTTTGTATGCTTCTAGAACTGCCTTTTTCCTTTTCCTGGTGTTTCAGGTGATCATGCTACTTTGCTTACAAAGTAAAATGTCCCTGAATCTTCTCTTGCCAGAGTCTCTCCTCTCCGTGAATGGTCTTGTTGAGATTAGCTCTCACCCTTGACATTTGCTCAGAAATGTTTATTGTTCTGTGATAGGGAAGTTATTTAGCTTTTTACCTGTCAGAACTACAAGTTCAGGTACCAAAGTCCATCAATAGTAAGAACAATCTTGAATCCAATTTCCAAGTTTTTCCTAAGATGAGATTTTGTCTTTGGAGTCTCTGACATAGGTTCCTAAACCTGATGTAAAAGATATCTTGTGGTAGATTCTCAACCCTGTCTAAGTCATGACATGCTGTCATAGTGCTGAGATCAATAGCTCCATGTAGATTTTAACTCAGCATATCTCATAGTTGTCAATGATGATCAGTGTTTGCCCTAATGATAGCTTTTTACCTTTCCTTAAGCCGTGGTGAAAGACTCCATAATTAAGAGAAGTAAACTTGATCTGTCTTACTAGATCAAGAATGTTAGTCTTGGATAAGGTGTTCAACTCTTACTCTAATAGATATTCCCTTGGCATTTTGAAGTGAGATCGTTCAAGTATTTAATCAGCATGGTACAGTAAGTAATGTATCTAGAAGTGTTGTTGAAGAAGGAATTATCCCACCCAACTTAGAGAGATGTGATTGAAATAGAGACAGTAGAGCTGTGCAGTGTAGATGAAACATCATAGAACATAGTCTACATTCTGCATTTATCACTGTTACAGGAATTTATGAAAAGTAAATCCACTCTGCACAAGCTTACAGAAGTTTTCTGTCTTAGGGAACCTGCCATCTTTTGCAGTTACTTTCATTTGAGTGGAAACACAGTCTTCCTATGTTTTCTTACAGAAGAGTTTATCTTTTAAAACAGTAGCTGGAAGTCTAAGCATATCTGTCTGTGCATAACTCAGGCATGTGGGAGATGCCTGAAAAGGCTTCTGACAGCCTATTTAATTTGATCTTTTGCTAAAAGTTACTGCTACTGAATCAGTTATTCATAGATAAGATGGTAATTAAAGTTGGAAACAGGGATAAGACATAATCTAGATAAAACCTCATGTCTAGTAATGTAAATTCTCCCCCTGGCATTATTTTTAATTCCTACATTATTTCTGTGGACTTTCTGAATCCAAATTAATTTATGTTATGATTAATATATATTTTCTTAAGCCTTAACCTAACTTCCTGTTCATGTACACGTTTGTGGCTGCTCAAGACACTGAGGTACTGAAACTGGCATCTTTGAACTTCCTTTATTCCTTGTCTCTATTCTAGACCTTTTCCACCTTTCCCTGGCATCCTTCAGATTCTGAATTACATCACATGTCCAGAGAGTACAACCTTCCCAGACACTGCAATCTTGGAGACCAAAGGGAGCATCCTATCCCAAGTTCACCATTAGTGCTCCTGTGGTGACGTACACAAAATATTCAGACACCTGCTAGATGCCAGATTGCTCTTCTCTGAGGATGTGATTATGAGAATCTGTGCAGAAAACAGGGGCACTTATTAATAGTCTGCTGGCAAGTTTAAGTGACTTGTTCTCTACTATGAAAAATTGGTTGTGTCTTCATGTGAAATATCTGTTGCTTTAAAAATAAAATAAAGAAAAAGAAAACCAGTCACCTAATAAAGCAAACTATTGACAAGTGTGTGCCCCTTCTTCTAGGATACTTGCTAGAATATGGGCAGTGTACCAAAGGTAGAGAGCTCCATCTATAGTCAAGGGAAAGAGAAGAACAATTATGTAGAACGTTTCATTCCATCTGTCCTTCATACACAGTTTAGGATTTGATGATAGATGTGCAAGTCTCTCCACTGACTTTGCAGGGAGCCTATGTGACTGATGTAAAATGGGTGTTTAAATGAATGATGACTGAAATTAAACAAGATGAGTCACTCTTAAGCACTTAAAATGTATGCAATAGTTTTGCTTTAGCATACAAAACAGGCTGTGCATAGTGACAGGAGTTTGGGCAAGATTCTAACTCCATATGTATGAACATATAGCTTTTGTGTGCCACTGGGTTGTCTGGGGTAGGCCTAAGTATCCTCCCCTTGTCCCATTAAATAGGACTTTCTAGATATTGCTTAGTTCTCACACTGGCAGCAGCAGAGATGCTCTCTGCTTGAACGTTTGTGGTAAATAGCTGCACGGGTAGTAGTGTGTCACATAACCACGTCTGTGTCTATACTGGAAACAAATTAGCTGATATCTTCTACTAGTGGTTAGAAGTTGCACCAACTATAAAGCAGAAAATAACCCCACTGTCTTGTTGGCTGTTTTGAGTGTCATGGCAAATCTCAGTATCTGTAATTTCTAACCATCGCCACTGGGTAAATTGGTACTGATCAGCCAGTGCTGACTTGCTGCTCTCATATCACCAACAGAGGGATGAGCAGGAGCTGACTAAGAACTTTGCAGCAAATGCAATGAGACCTTTTGAGATGTAAGGTCAGGAACCTGCTTTGACCCACTTGCTAAGATCCCTCTCGCCAGCGTGCGACTGAGACCATGGAATCTGGGAAAGGCTCTTGTTCTGTTGTGATTTCCTCATCTGCCTTTTGTGAACTGAAGAGAACCCAGGAATAGAATTTCTATTCTGCCAATCAGATTGACCATCCAGGTTTTTCACTCAAGAGATGCATAACACATGATTTACAGAACTGCTGACTGCTGTAGTTACAATTAACACAACACTGCCTTCATCGCTCAAACACTGAGCGGAAACAGGCCGGTAGTTTAATCAATCCACTTTAAAAAGTATTAACTAAACTGGCAGTTTACAGTTCTAGTCAAACTCTAAACAACTGTAAATCTTGTTTTCAAAAATCAACCAGAAAAAATGTGACACATTAAAAATGAATTAGACATCACACACAACCCAAAAGCTGTATAATAAACAGATTACATCCCAATAGTTATAGCTGTGATTTCTGGCACATCACTGGAGAAGAACTCGTGAGATTTCAGAGTGACCTATGTCATAAATCATTGCATTCTCATTTATACTGAGCACATGTATCTAATTTTTCAAGAGCAGCTTCTGAAATTCTGATGAATGGCTTCAGAACTGATTACTGGTATGTAGAAAAAGTGGTGTTGTGAATGCGTAAGTTGAGGAAAGGTAAAAGGGGCTAAAAATACAATCCAGTGAAACCTACACACACAAAAAAAATAATGTATACTAAGTAACAAATGAATAGCTACCCAGGAGATAAGTCCAAAACATGACAAATGTAAAGTCTGTCACACTTTTCTTCAAGACAGATAAATTAAAATAAATTTTCAGTAGAGTTAAACCTATGTAACCATAAATCATATATGTATTTTTCATCCACAGAGGCATCATTTTCTCGATATCCAAATTAATGTTTTCTGTATGTGTTAAAATGCATGTTTTCATAATATGGAATGCTTTATATGCTAAAACAAATCAGACATCCTGAACCAGGAAATGTATTCCAACATATTAATGAAACTCCAGAGATGAAATGTGGCATTCTTATGCCTATCTTATCCACTTAATTTATCTACGTGATCTTTTTACAGAATGTCTGAGATTGCCCTCCCCCCCATACACAAAGTTGAATAAAAAGCTGTGCAACCAGTAAACTGAAATTCATGTGCCCTGACTCTCCATAGTTGTATGTAGACACCATAGACATCCCATCAAACATGGGATTTTCTCAGTTTTGTCTTTAAAGTAACAAGAAGTAAAACTGGTGAAACCAGTTATAGCATTTGTGTAAAAGGCTGCCATTACAACGCATGCTGAAAAATAATGTAGAACACTTTTATGCCGTGCCCACCTTTAAAGATTTATCTGTGTCAGCAGCTGGGGCACATGGTTGAGTGTGTCACATGATTGTAGCATGTAGATTCTGATTTGGTGTTGAAAGAAACTCCTTGGCCGATAAGTAATGAAATGAAACGGCAAACATGCCATCACCTAATAAAAACATCAATTCATGAGAAACATTAACTGCCTTTTCTGAATACTCCCTTTTTTAATTGATATATTTGATTTTGTCATAAGAAAATAAATTAATGTCGCTTTAATTATATGTGCTGAGCAGTAACTATAGAGAGGGGAAATTTTATAAGGAAGCTATTACCTTTTGTCCAGTCTCTATTTGCAAGGTTCAAAATGGCCAGCATTCGTTAAACTTTATTACTGAGGTTCATGAAAGTTTCTTTGGATTAGAAAGGCATAACCTTCTGTCCCGGTTTAGAATGGCGTTGCAGCTTTTCATTAACCTGGAAACCTCCTATTTACATGGTTCACAGCCTGGTCTCAGCTCACTTGGAGGTAACAAAGGGTGTCGGGACAAGAGTGCAGCAGGGGGCTCATCCTTTAGGGCTGCCATCTGAATTTGATCAGGTCAACTGCTTTAACTCCTACCTCATTAGGTAAAATAAAATGGAGATTATGGTGTGTGGAAGGATCAGATTGCAGACAGCAAGCTCTGCCTCCTGACACTCACTGCTGATTTTGCATTTTGACAAGACCTTGCTCACTGTTTTCAGATCTGTGTTACAGCAGGATTTAAAATAATTTGAAGTCAAGGCAATTTGTGTCTGCCTGCATTTCAGAACTTAACCAGAAAGGAGTGAAATAGTAAGTGAAGACGCATTAGTCTCAAAGGCAAGTTATCTACTAGAGAGATGTCACTGTGTAGCATTAGCTCAATGCTGATAGACACATTAATTCAGCTTGTCAAGCAGTGCCTAGCTCTTCTCTTTTACAGTTTAGGCTAACAGTAAATTTGAACAAATCTGACAAAAAGAAAAAGTTTAGGCAGATTATTATTACTACTACTGAACATAAGATTAAATAATTTATTTTGATTAGTGATAATTAACTTTTCTGTTCCATTTCTTTTTAGTTACTGCTCTTAGTGTTTATGGATTGTAAAAGTTGTTTAAAGTTCACTGTGTTTTTTACATTATAGTGCCTTTTTGGGTAGAGATCAGTATCACTGGGTACTCATAATAACAAAATTAATAATGAAAATCTTTGCCACTTGGCTGTCTGCTGGAAGCATTTCCCAACAGATCTCACCTATATCTGCCATATATTAATAGGAAGATCATAAATGGCAAAAAGTGGACCAAGATATCAGTTAGTCTGTTAACAACTACTTGGCAAATCTCTTACAAAGATGATGGTTCTTATCCCTCACACTCGGCTTGATTTTCTTTAGTACAAACAGGTAATAAAAGCAGGTGGTGTTTAGCAATTAGGTGGATCTCTTTTTTCTCTCACTCCATTTGTTAGTAGGATTTTCTTTAAATTCCTCCTCCTTATGCCAAGAGTAGCAACTCTTAGCCATTGAAGAGGAAGTGGAAATATCAAAATTAGAAGTAAATTTACATTATTTTTGCAATTATTCCTTTATAAATCAAGAGTTAGCCAGAAATAAAGACACTAACGTTGCCAAAACAAGAAGCTCCCTTCAGGGAAAGGGACAAAGAGGCAACAAGTAATATGCAACAGATGTGAACATATATAGATTATTTAATGCAAAGTAGAATGTATATTATTCTATGATTAGAAGCATAGCATAAAATTGTTTTAAGCTGACTTAAGATTTGTTATTCTAGTAAAAAGCAACTGAGAAATACGCAGTACTGTTATATTCTAAGTGAACTTAATATGTCTGAATTTAAAGTCATTAGCTTTCAGAAAACTACAAGTTGCACAATCCATAATAATGTGTCTCTTTAGTGACATGGGCTGCATGACAATATTTAATTTCTTCTGCATATTATACACCAACTTCAACATCTTTGTTGCTAATGCAAGCTGATTCATTTGCAGACTCTAATTTATCCTGAGGATTTAATGAGGAAGGGGCCTCAAAAAATAAATGCCTTCTTGCACATTTTTGTAACCAAAAAGTATATTTTGTGAAGATGTTTGAAGGTGAAATTTTCCTCTAAGAATTTTCACAGGAAAAGCCTTGCCAGTTCCAAAAACAAGCCACAGAGAGGTAGAAAACATCTATTTTTTATTAAACAATTCCCTTTAATGAAAATACTGAAAAGGTTTTTATTTAAGGAATGCATCATAAGGCATGTGCACAAATTCTTGCACTCTTGAGACCCAGATAATTTCAGTCTTCCTGTGTTCCCATCTACTTCTACTGCCAGCCTCCCATTTCTCCCTAACCTTTTCAGTTTCTAACGTTCTGTCTCTTTTTCCACTCACCACCAGTGGCTGTTTTTTTGTTGTTTTTTTTCCTTCAAATCTGTCCACATGTATCTCATCTGTACTCTCTTGTTCTTTGCCTTGTTCAACTCCCAGTTTATTCCTCTGAGTTTGTCTCCCCTTCACTTAAATGCAGTCTTTGCTTGCTATGTTTTCTTTCAACTTTTTTAGATGAAGGCATCACTTTCTGCTACAAACATAGCATTTGCTGAGATCTCATACTATGCTGAGCATGTATGAGATACTCTGGTATAAAACAGAACAGACTGCATCAGTAAAAATGAAAGTATTTAAAGCAAAACTGTTAATTTTGGTATGAATTGTATATAGGCACACAAAAGCAGCTTCATGATGAAAAATAACACAAAGTTTTTGCTCGGCTGCATGATCTCATAAATGTTTGCATCAGTAAAACAGAAAGTCTGACAACAAACAACGATGGAGATAAGAACTTCTTCAGTTGGCTTTGCCATTAGCAGAACCATTCACCAAATCACATCCTTAGTGGAAAGTGCAAAATGTTAATGGTACATTTCTGTCTTCCTGAAGAAGGACAACTTAACCCTAGCAGTCCAATCTGTAGCTCAAATCCTGGAAAAGATGGTGCTCTTTGAGCTGCCAGAGGACTCATTACACTACCCAAGTTTTCCTTTATGATAATGTCCAGTTGCCACTTCAGTAGGCCTGTTCCCACTTGGATGCAAAGCAAGCTCAGCTGCCAACCGTTATACTTTGCCAACGACTCAGAATGGCAAGTTCTCAAAATTGAGATATTTATTACTCTCTATTATCAGCTTCCTAAAACAACGGTATTACTTCCTGTCCTGTTAGAAAACTGAGGAAAATGCAGCAACTACACTCTTGCTGAAGCAGTATAAGAAAGTCATGCTGATACATGGTGAGAGAACAATTGCAAAATTTCTCTTTGTTTTGGTCACTTGAGAACAATTGCAGCCATGCAGCCTGTCTGAATCATCTGGCAGAGCGCAGAGTGATTCATGGAGGCTTGGAGAGGCGGGTGCAGGCTGCTCCCCAAAGAGCAGCAGACCAAAACCAGAGCAACAGAGTAGGCCTCACTGGTCTCATTCTTGAGGGTGAATAGACAAAACTTTTCCAACATAATAAACTCACACTTTTTGGATCCAGGGACACCCTCTCAGGTCATGTTCTCTCAGAGTGTTTAAGGGAGTAATAGCAAAGGCTCCTGCCCAGACCATTTGACAAGAGGAGTAAAAGGGAGCACTGCCCATGCCTTTGACAATCCGCCACAAGGAATAAATCACAGAGCAATATAACACAAATGATTAATTTGTGGTGATTAGAAGAGATGTGGTGCCACACCTGGAGAAAGGCAGGTGTGGCTTCCAAGGGGTGAGAAAGCAAAACAAGTACAGAAAAATGCTGTCTGTTGTTCTGTTCAAATGCTCTGAAATCTGCAGAAGGGAAGTTACACTGCTAGAACCCTACTTGTTTTTTGGTTTTTTTGTGTGTTTTTTTTTCCCCTTAAGTCTGTCTCCCTTTAGGAATCATTGGCAGTAGTACAACCATCTCTAGAACTCTGGGAATGATGTCCTAAGCCAATTCAGGTCAACGAGAGAAGTTTCAGAGACTAGACTTCTTTCTTTCCATTCTTGCCATTTTATTTGTATGGTAGTGTGTAAATATTGTTCAGGATCCAGTTCATGATGCCAGATTTCTACTTTAACACTGTAATGTTATGCAGATTCACTGTGCATGCCAGTCAAGCTGAACATGAATTGTCTAGAACCTGACCTGTTTTCTTCAGGAAAAAAAGCAGAAGCGTGAAGTTTTGCAAGAAAAGAAAGGAGAAAAGAATCAAATACACAAACCATCTGGATTTGCATCAGTTATTCTAACTGATCATTTATGCCTTTAACTGAGCCATAAAATCATTACTGAAAATAAAATAGATATGATAAATTGTTGTAGTTTTTTAGTAAATCCAGTGTATACAGTGATACCAGTAATAAGCATCTTTTCATAGTTATTTATGGTAGATTAATTACCTCTAAGATTCTCTCTGCTTCAATATTGCACTTAATTAATTTCTGCGCATTTCTCCATAAGCAATTTTACACTATATCAGCTGATACTCTCAACAAATTTTACATACAAATGTTTCTCTGCTTATAGGAGAGATCTTTGAGAACAAATCTTATGTTCTCACTTCAAGAGGTCTGGATCTTTCAACCAAATTTAATAACTATGTATGCCTTGAGAAGATCTTATCTAATGTACTATTGGTCCAGGGTCATTCACAGCCTCGTATTATATTGAAACATGGACAGAGTGTAATTTGTTAATGTCATGAAGGATGAAGTTGGTTAGAAAGGGAAGTGTACACAATTTATAATAACACAAGTGTTTCCTTGCTAATCCCTTGGCAGGTTCATTATCTGTAGAGCCCCAGGCAATAGTTGGCCTATCATGAGAGTGAAATTTAACCCACAGCATGAAATTAATCCTCAAAGACTTTTGTCTACTCTTTCTAGAAATAATAAATTCTCCTCTCTAACTTTATGTGGAGGTGTTAAATTGGTATATCTAAACTCTGCAGCCTATGTCAGCCTATTGATTTATATTTTGTTAAGTAACATGCAAGTGTATAACAACAAGAACAAGAAATTTTAAGATATGAATTTGTGCTACATTCATTGTTTCTTCTTATAAGTCTTAATCCTTTTTATTTCTTATAATTAGAGAAAAGACAAGGAGTGTGTATGTGTACATATGTGTGTATAAAATCATTCAGATGATTGTATATGGACTTCCTAGGGCTTCTGGTTCTATAGTTGAAACAACTGGTAGATGTTTTTAACAGGGACATTTTTTTTTCTTAAAGCTTCTTAAAATTCTGATGAGGTCTTGTTTCTGCTAAAAAGGATGGATTTATAGTAGAGCTTAGGAAAGTGCTTCTTGATTTAGCTACATAAATATGAATAGATCAGCTGGATTGTTGTTTTTGTTTTTGTTTTTTTTAGAAAATGGTTTAATTTTTTTACATTTACCAAGGGAGAATAGTGGAAACTGATTTGTTCCTCTGCATTTTTCAGAATTACGTTCCTTATTCGTAGCACTATCTAGTCTATACGTCAATGAGCAGTTCTAGGCACTTTCATATATAGACACTATCTAGGTACAGTTGTAGGATTTTTAACACTTTTTAGCCTATGTTTATTAAATATATATCCATTGACACTCCGTATATTTTGGGGTTCATTTTTAGAGAAATTTTCCACTTTTGGAGGCAGCAAGTACTATTTAATCATTGTTTGCAGTTGTCCTTATTATCTACACAGAAGAGCTTCTTCAAGACATTCATTGGAACAACACAAATTCATAGCTCTCAGGGCAGTGACAGAATGACAAGAAATGAAGCAGCTGAAGTGCTTCTTAGTGCACAGTCCTAACCTGGGCAGAAAGTTTGCAGGCTTCTTGGAGGTCATTTTCTGACCAGATCTGGAAAGATGTTACTTTTCCGATCATTTTTATTCTTCAGACATAATTTATAACAGTGGTGCATAAACTGAACCTTTCTCACTTCACACATTCCTTAAAAGATAATTAGTTCCTCAAGTCATATCACGTTCCCACAGCATATTTCAGGAAAGCTACACTTGTGCACACATATAGTGGTAGGGAGGGAAATGGCACTTGCTGAAGAATGCTGAACATAATGGTAATCAGAGTGTCTTTGATCCTAAAAAAGACTTTAAGACATATTAAAGATGCCTGTTGAAATTAAGAAGAGATGAGATGTGGTGTAGATGTAGGGAACATCTGAAAATTTCATACCTTGTTGTGATATTTATTGTTCAGGATAGGAATTCCTATAGAAGTTTCTCATATGAAGTTGAAACATCAGATTCTAATGTATTTTCTAAGCTGCTCTTTCTGTTGATGGAAGCTGATGGCTTTAAACATTGTAATTTGATACAGTATGGTACAATAAATCTATACCATATAGTAATTCAGATATCATTGATGTCTACATTATGACTGTACATTCAATAAGTAGTAGAGAAAAAAGGGAAATTTCAGAATTGCAGAGCTTGGTTATGGGTGTTAGAGATGACATTCAAGGAGCTGAAGTGCTGATATGTTGCTCATATTTTGATCAATGATCGTCTGAAGGTGCAATCTGCTCTCTATATATTGTGTTCTTTGGACCACACTCTTCTCTGTCCTACCAGTTTTCAGAATTTTTCTCACTGCCAGTGCATCCTTCAGTCATTTCCCCTGCGACTGACTTTCCCCATTTGCCCATTTCTTGGCCCACAGTATCATAGTGAAAACTTCTTGCAACAAAATCAGCAATGGTGTTGATCATGAGTCTGTGGTTTCTGCAAACACTTCCAGTGATGAGTCGTCATCTTGTGATCTCCAAAACAGCAGGGTTAGTAGGTGATATGTCTCCTAGCTGGTAGGCAGGATGGCTATTTGCATTTTCAAGAGAGTCTTGAAACAGAAGAAGGCTAAAAACTACCTAGCATGTAATGAAACTGGAAATTCTCTTCTGCAGACCCTTAAGGTCAAGTTTGTTATCAGAGAGATGTTTGTTCTTGCTTTACATGGCTCTCTCTTTGGAAGAAGCAGAGTACAACTTCCTATCTCTGTAGTTGCTTCCGCCATTAACATATAGGCTAAGAAAAAGAGGAGGAAATGTAGTATGGCTAACGTGTACTTTTTTATTTATTGCACTCTTATTCAGTTCGGCCTTAAACAGCAAATAGCAATTTATAGACCAACAAAGACGTAACCCTATTTGTAATCTTGCTTGTTATATATAATTTTATACATAGTAATTGTCTTCAAAGTCTGTATGAAACATTGTCTTTTCAGTCATATTTCAAGCCCATTTTATTTGTCAGTAGGCATTCAATAAATCAATACATCAATTAGCTTTATCTCTAAGGCCATGTACTGCTACAAAGACTTGACTAAGCGGGTGTGTGGAAGATGTGCTGAACATGATAAGGAAACACAGAAGTAGTCCCTGGGAAATAATGCATGACAACATCACTATTAGGGTTCAGTAGCTGAGCAGATCAACTATGTTAGCATAGTCTGCCTGGAGAACTTAAGCAAAATATCTTTTAAAGTCTTCTGTGAGTGGAGAATTTTTTCTAGTTTCCAGCTGATGATTAATGGTACATTTTGTTTTCTCAGGTCATTGTAGCAGAATCTTCAAATCTTTCTTTGAAGTTTTTCATGAAATCAAAAACAGTCATTTAACTTTTTTTTTTCTTTATTTCTTTCATTTCTTTTTGAAAGCATTACATAAAAGACACAGGACTGCAAATATGCAGTGAAATCTGTTGAGAAGTTTATCCTCCAGCTACTGTACTGCCTGCTTCCCATGAAGACTTGCAGTCCTCTCTTTTTTTCAGATGTTTCCCTGTTTTGTACCTTTAAAATTATCAGCGCTTGGAAAAGTCTTGTTAAATCTGAAAGAAGTCCTGTTTTTCCTTGGACTAAACAATGTTTCAGATATTGATTAAAAAGAAAACTCTCCCTTTATTCCTGAAGTTAGTAAGAAATATTATGGAAAATTGCGTTAACTCTTGCAAATCCCTCTACAACTATAAAAGTACAAATGAGATCGTCCCTGCTGTTTCAGTCAGGCCTATGAACCTCAGAGCAATAGGATATTTATAAGAAAATTCCAGACATAGCAGTGGTGCCGTGATCCATATGACCCAGTTTCCAGTCTTTGTCTATCCTCCTGTCTTTAAGGAAAAACAGAGGGGCATAAAATGAAAACTTGGAAGATCACAAATCATTGTTATGACTCATTATAATGAATGATTTGTGCATTACTTTATGGAGTAGTTAGGTTGGTTTGGGGGAAAAAAAGGATACCCTCCTTTCTAATTTTCACCACTTTATGCCAGTTTTCAAGCAATTGTCTTTTCTAAAACAGTAGTACTCTTCTTTCCACATGTCTTAGATAACTACTGAGTTTTTTCAGCTGGGAGAGTGTGTTGTGATATAAAGGTGCACTCTTGCATTGCTATTGTTAAGAGCCTGTTAGTGTTTCCATTACGCATTAAATCTTGTTTTCTGGTGTTTATTAGCAGGCCATAAAATAGTTGAAGTCAAACTTTGATAATTTTCAAAATGTATTTACAAATAAGATGAATCATCTGACTGGGAGAAGGTTATTAGTTTTGCAAAAAAATATATGTATGCATATATATGCATATCCTGACAGCTTTGCAGAAATTGTGATTCACAGTTTTGGATACTCATAATGAGTCTTCTGGCCACAGCATACAGCCTGTATTCTAGATTCTCCCAAGTTTTGTTTAACATTGTTCTTTTGTTGTTACCTATTAATAGTATAAGTGTTACAAGAAAAATAAAAATAAATCTACTAAAGGGTGAAAATAGCTGCTATTGCTGCTCCTACAGAGTAGTTCACTATACTGCATTAGGGAGAACTCTCCTTCTTTATCTTCATGCTGTGAGTTAGTAGGATATATTCCGAAGTGTCAAAGTTT
Source organism: Meleagris gallopavo (assembly GCF_905368555.1). NCBI lineage: Eukaryota > Metazoa > Chordata > Aves > Galliformes > Phasianidae > Meleagris > Meleagris gallopavo. Next base: position 36,452,089 of record NC_139408.1, on the reverse strand, counting down.
TCACATTCTAGGATATAGTTTAACTTGTCAGACAGAGATTTGCTTGAAGCGTGTGGCTATATATCCATTGAGACTAAAAGATACCGGCATGCTACCATTTCAACATGCAGCAAACTTAAACTCCTGAGATCACATTTTTGTTTTTCTTGTTACAAAGAGGGAAGTGTACTCTTTCAGACAAATTGTGTTACAGAAAGTGAGAGAGTTCCAAAATTTTACAGTTTTACTTTAAGTTAAAACAGCAGAAATTCATAGCACTTCAGAGGAAATTTCATCCTTAATTTGCCTTGTTGTACCCTACTGTATGTTAAGAGTTGCTGAGGTCGCTAAGCACTGCCTGATAATGAATTCCATATAAGCTGCAATATTGGAGCGCAGCTGGGTGAGTAAGAATTGAGTTTCAGTCTTTAATTCAGAATTTCCTCATTTTACTAGTTTTATTTCAAAGTGTAGTGCTGCTTGAAGCATGTGGGCTTTCTATTGCTTGGCTATACAAATTAATAGAAAAAATGACGTTTTAACCTGGAATCAACATATGCATAGAAGGTAATGCTCATGTTACTTCTATTTGTCATCAGTCTTTTTAAAATGGTTTTCTGTCAATAAGAGAAGTTATATAAAGGTTTTCAAATACAGAGCATTTTGTATATTTTTCAGGAGGGTAAGCTGGGCTATATCCCTTTCAGTATTTTCAAAACTTCAGCCACAATGTCTTAATCAGATCTTAAATATATTCCAGTACAAGCATGGGAGGTTGGGTGAACACTCAAAACTAACACTTCTTTCAGCAACTCACAATTTGATTTTGGCTCTTTTCCACTGAAAATGAGTTTGGATTTTTGTATTTCTTTCCTTTCCTTTGAGAAAAAAGATATTTTTGGTTATCTTTACTACTTTGGCCATAGGGAACAAGTGTAATGTATATTTTGTTGTGCTTTGCAAATTTTGTTGTGCTTTGCAAATTTTTTGTGATAAATCATTTTAATACACATACAAAAAAAGAATACACTAAGCTGGGATTTATCTCATCAAAAAACTTAAAGTGCTAATGAACCCTGTTAAAAATTAAACAACCCTTCAAAAATGTCTCCCCCAAAAGAAATAAAGCTGCAACAATTTTCCTGCCCTCTCAGAAGGAAAAGTGCTGTGTGATTACCAGAAAGGAAACTGAAATCAAAGCTTTGTTTAAAAAAAAAAAAAAAAAAAAAAAACTTGGCTCCTTCTGTAGGAATTGCTGAAGAAAAAAGTATCTTTATCCTGTGGGATATATATTTTCCTAAGTGCATATTATTTCAGTATTTAAACTGGAAGGCTTTATGAATAATGATTACTATTCATATTTAAGAGTAATTATTCCTTTGAATCCTTCCTGTGGCTTATCAGATACATGTTTTGTTTTACAAAGCTGCTTGAAGATTTGCCTTTGTATCTTTTTGAGGTAATAAAGAATAACCTTACTTTTTATAGGCAGCTAAATTAGTCTTCTTATCTGATATAATTGATCTCATAACAATTTTAGATGATTGATAAAATTTTCATACTTAGTTTTAAATTTTTCAAAGACTGTAATTTGCAGAGGCTCAGTAACGGATTCATTGATCTTAGTAATGGCACAGGGCACAAGAATGACTTTTCTGGATTAGGTTAAATTCCATCTAATCCAACAGAGAAAGGTCAAAATTTTTATAATAGCAATTCAACTAAGATAAGGAACTGGACATTTTTGTTAAGCAGACACATGTTACACACACAAATCAGCCAAACCACATTTTCATTTTACCCTGAATTGGGACTGGTTGCTGGAGTCTTTATGTAATATAATCTAATATCTGACTTCTTGTGAAATCTTTTCTAGTTGTTAGTTTGTATTCCTCATCACTTTGTCTGTTGTTCATCTATAAGCTGCTTTGAAGGAAAACATTCTAGACTTGATCCAAACATAATGAAAGCCAGACTTCTGTTGATGTATTAGGCCATCGGTAATTACCCATATGTAAAATCACAAGAAGAAACTTCATCATCTCTGACAATGCAAAATTATTCCTCATCCTGCCAATTTCAGTGCTTTGTTCTGCTTAGATAAATGACAAAAACTTCCATAAATTTTAGGAAGTAGAGATTACAAGAGGTTTTAGAATAAAGTATCATTCTTAAAAACAAAGAATGTTTTTGCTGTTTCTAGTTTCTGCACATTCACCAGCATAACTAAGCTTTATATGCAATAAGATATAGACAAAAAAACACAAGTCTTTAAATTTACATATCACATTTACAGTTGTCACTTCCTAGCCAGTCTTATCTTCATGAGATCATAGATCCTTAACCAAGTGGAAGGGCTAGTACTTTGGGAGGACTGTGTAGCAGCTCAGAGCTGCCAGTTGTGCCTGCGCAGCCAGAGACACAAGAGCATAGCAGAGCTTGGAGGCTGGCAGCTGAAGCCAAGTGTGCCTGTGCAATAGGTGGGGAGGACATCTGCACTGAGCCCCTTTTATAGGTTCACCCTGATAAGGATTATGTAACAGTGTCAGTACAGGAAATCAGAAGAAGATAGAATTTCCTTTGAACATAAAATATACTGGACTCAGAAATCAACTGGGTCTGAGGCCTTGCTCCTTCAAGTGTGCTTGCACTTCCAATTCCAAGCTTAAGTGAACAAAACAAAGGTTTTTTTATTACCTGGGCACTGAGCACTGCCCATGTTGTCACTATTTTAATCTTTCAAACAAAAGCAAACTTGAACAACACTGTTTCTCTGACCAACTTTTAATGAGCAATGAAAGAATGGTAGTTTTTTGGGGTTTTTTGTTTGTTTGTTTGTTTTTGTTTGTTTGTTTTGAACTCTCCTACACGTGCACATGCATTTATGGAATCTAATTGCTAGAAATATTTAGGACTTGATCTTAATTTCTGCTATATTTCTTGCTCAGAAAAACATTAAATAATTTCTATTTGACTTGTATAATTAGTTATTTTTGTTATTAGGAGAGTTATCAGAGGAGATTTGCATTAAACATGACATGGATTAATCTGACCTGCTTCTGGTAATGTTTGTTTTCACTAAATATTCTCTTCTAAAGCTATATATTGAGGAAAATTTCTTTCTATCACCTTAACTTCTGCACACTTTGTCCCATATACATAATGGAAAAGTCAATGCAGTGTTCAAAAAAGAAAGTAGTTTTCGTTAGTACAAAATACAGCTCTTATTTCTAAAATGCTTTATTACACCCTAGTGGCATACATAGTGCTGCTTTTTTTCCCAGTGATATATTTGGTACACTGATAAATAAATTAGTACATATGAGAATTCATCAGTTTGTGTTTGATAACCTTATTTTACTTTTATATCGAATGACTGATGTTCTAACTTGCATGAAAGTCATCTCTGCAGAGGATTTTCAATATCGTTATAATTATTTCCATTTTTACTACTTCTTTCTTCTCCAAAAATAAATGTTCTTCCAAAACACATAGTGGTAAATAAAGTAAAAAGCATCGCGAATTGCGTCTAAGTGAATAAGATTTTCATGTAGGTAAGTTTTGAAATCTGTTTTGATAATACTTCTCTAGCAACAATTCTGATAGAATAAATGTGAACTGTATGAAAGTAGACAAATTCTATGGTTAGATGGAGGCAAATCAACATCTACAATAGAGGATGACTGTGGTAAGGTCTGTTCTTCACCTGTTTTCTGTGTTACCACTTTATAGTACATGTATAAGTTTTTTGCTTTTAAATAATCATCAAAATAATACTAGAAGGCTTAAAATACAACCTCTGCAATGGGGTAATTTATATTTTGCCTTTAAGTAATTGGATTGTTTGTTTTGAAATCTCATATTTAGTTCTTCAACAACTCATATGATTTACTGTTAAAATAAGTGTCTGAATTACACTCTCAATTTAGTTATTATCCTGTAAGTAACATATGCAGTGCAAAGAACCTGAGCCAGAAAAACAAAATAAAATATATTATCAAGGTCCATTTTGCAGTGCAAGGTTTTGCATGAAATCTAAGCATCAGTAGATAGCTCTAACCAGTAGTAGCACCTGAATAAATGTTTAAGTTAGCATAGGGAAATGTTTTTAAATTATGATGCAGTTATTTTTATTATAGATGTGAACCATTAAATGATGTATATTTATATAGAGCTTCAGGCTATACATTCTTGATCAATTTATTGTACTAGGAATAACTACAAAGATGTGTCTGGAATCATGGGAATTACTGAAAGTGCTGGAAAACTGTAAATGTTGTTTTCAGTTTTCAGAATGCTGTACATTTGTTTAAAATTTGTTTTAAATTTAACATTGCACAAATCATTTAATTCGTTTTGTTGTTATGCACATGGCTCTCTTCTTTATATAACTGAACAGCTCAGTAAGTGAGATTATTTGCTTTGGTCCCACGCATGAGAGAAAAACGTTTGGAGCTTTATTCAAAATAGAGTAGAGCATACGATAAAATCCTAACAAGATGTAAAAGGAGGGGAAAATACAGCTAAGTCTGCCACTCGTTGGCAAGCACTGTGACGTGATATAAAGTCTGCTTCTCTGAGTAAATGTTTTTCTTTCCCCCGAACTTTATGGTTGAGAAACTTGTGTGCAGCGCTGTATACAAGCATCAAGAAATTTTAGGATTTATGAATGAGGATGGGCTTTGTAATCACAGTGATGAGTCTGGTCCGTATCACAGAATTTAGTGAGTCTGCTGCACATCACGTTGTAGTTCTTCTACATTGCTGGGACTAGCAGCTCACTTGAATATAGATATGAAAATAACAGTTACTTCCTTTTAGATTTTAGTGTCAATAAGAAAATTTCAGCATTAATTTATAATTTTTATGCAGCCCAGAGCAGTAAATAGAAGGTTGAGGGCTGCTAAGTAACACTGTGATGAACAGAGTTTGAATGCTACATGTACAGATAATTTAGTGACAAAATCCACAACATATTTTTGATGAGATATTCAGCAAGCATGAACAAAAAATTCATTGAGTGACAGAGGGAGAGAGAAATGTTTATATGTATTTATTTATTTATTTTCCAAAAAGAATACATATCTTCTCTTGTAGATACAGATTGTGTTAGAAAAGACTATTTAAAGGACTTTTGCAATACGATGCTTTTGCAGGAATGCTACATTTAAAACAACTTCTAAACTTTTGCAGGAAAGCCTCCTATGGAACGAGGATTTTCTAAAACTTGGAACAAAATACTGGCCATTATAAAGCCAACAAGAGCTTACAGTTAGGCATTGGAAACAGATATGTGTGTTTGTGTAGAGAAGAGTTGTTTCAGAATATGCACTACCTACTGTTAAAGGCCAAGTTACTCAGAGAACTGGTGAAAGGAGTCAAGCAACACAATTGGTAGGGAGAGTGCTGATTAATGTAGATAATCATAGTTCTCAATGCATACACAGCATTTTGAGCAGGCCCAAGACTTCAAATGAGTTCGCGTGACTTCCACTTTTTAATCCCAACCACATCTCTTCTGGGGTAAGCAGGGAAGGACATTGAAGTTCTTTTTCAAAACAGTATCAAGATACTTTGGTATCAAATGTAGTTACCACAAAGGTGGTGTTCAGACTTGAGGGCATAAAAGACCAAGTCCCACAAGCTGTTGCTGTGACTCAGAAAGGAAACTGTGAGGTCCCCAGGAGCCTGAAGGACCAGAGGTGGGAACAGTGAGGAGAAGCCTGGGAGCTGGCAGCAGGTCCAGGTAAGAGGAAGTTACCTGGGACCTAACACATTCCCATGGCTCTGCCAGCAGTGCCAAGGTGGGACCTTACTGGACAGCCTAAAAAGAGAAGAAGGAGAGGGAAGGAAGGCTGTCGATGGTAGTTTTTAGAGTGAGAATGCTCTCAGTATAGACATCTAGTGACTTGTGATGCTAGTGGTAGCAATAAGCAGTCTGCCTCGCTGTCTGTTCAGCACATCACTGATCAATGACTGCACATAGAGCCTTTCAGACATCAAAATAATTAGTTAGATCAGAAGTTAGTGCTCTGATTATATATTAGTTTATCATTTTTGTTCTAGCAAAGCTGGTATCTTGCAAGGCAGGCATCCAGTTTTCAAAAAATGTATGAAATCCAAAGGATTTTAGAAAGAAATGCATTTGAAGCAGAGAAAGCCATTATGAATCCCCCAGTTGTATTCATTCCTCTAAACAATCATTAAAAACAGGTCAGATTGTTTTCTAAAGTGAATGTTTTCACTCTTCTGTATTAATAAGATACTGGGGCTGTTGCCTCCAGAAAAACTAACAGACATTTTTTCAAATCCTCCTTGAGCTTCTTATAACAACTGCTGGTGAACAATTAGCAAGTTCATTAAGAAGTTACACATGATTTTATTGAGGCAAACAATTCTGAATCAAAGAATGCAATTTGCAGATCTAGGTTGAAGCACATAATTGGCATGTATTTTAGGATTGCTGTTAAAGCTATAAAAAAGATTTACTAGGGAAGGAATGGATCCAAAAACCCTAAAGGAGGGAATATGTTACTCATGTAACTCAGTGTTACAAATGAACTCATTTAATACTGAAGTCTTATCTACTTTAAAACAAAAGGAAAGAAAATAAAAATAAATGCAAATCCCTTTTATTTAACTTTTTAGTGAGAAATAAACCTTGTGTTTCTTCATCCAAAATAAAGAAATTACATATTTTTTTCATGTATTTCGTTATGATTTTCAGTATTGCTGTCAAAGATGTCTTTTTAATAAATCATTTTAATTTCGTTGAGAAATTGATAAACTATAATTGTAAAGCCAAATTATATATTTTCACTGTGTTGTTGAGATGCACAGCAAGTGATTAATGCTGCCGTTCTACAAGCACTTGTGCATGCACACATAACTGGGAAGCTTGCATATGTTCTGGAAGGATAAGCTTGAGCATTTGCAAAGCAAGAGAGAAGGAAAGTACGCTGTTCTGAGGATGCTTTAGAAACAGTAATGCTTTGTTCTGAATTTACAAGTCAGCCAAATCTTGAAACTTAAGAAAAGCTTTGAATTAAGAAAGCTTTCCTTTTGAAATATGTACATGAGAACAACTAATTTACTGGTGAATTTCTGCAAGATTTCCTGAAATAAAGACATTTTTGGTTTTGAAATGAGAAGTATACATAATCAAGTTCTAAATATATTCATATTTGATTAGAGTCTACTTTCAATGATAATGTTAGTTGTTTGGTTACTGCAGCGTAAAAGCTTCTGTAGCTGATATTACTATTGGACTTGGTGCAATGACACTGAGGCATTTTCAACTATTAGCCTTCCCCAGAGTTCTTTTCAGACAAAATGTTATGCATCAGCTCTTATTTGAGCATAAGCCTATTGAATAGCATTCTCCTCTCTGCCAACTTGGCAGCACATTCTCCTGCTAATAAAAGAAGTTACCCCAGATAGAGATCCCAGATGTGCCTGAACTACTTTTATTAGAACTACGGAGGGGCTCAGTGTTTCCTTCTGACTGTTTTCAAAAAAGGTGTGGGCTTGCTTTCATAACTACCCAAAGAATTGTATTACATCATTGGATTTTTTTTTCCTCAAAGTGAATAAAACTTTAGATGTGTTAGCACAGAACACAACTTAGGAAATACTGATGTTAAAAACAATAAATGTCTTTTGTCCCAATATAAGCATTGTTTTGATCCTACTGCATTCTGGTGAGAAAGAAAACACTGCTGTTTAACACTGAGTTAAAAATATCTTCATACCTCTGTATTTTAATGAGAGCTAGTGTGACAATCAGAATGATTAACAATAAATGTTTCTAAGAGCAGTGGCTATTACTTTTTCAAAATAAATGTATATATGTAGAAAACATTTGCTGATTAGAATTCTTATTATACGTAGTGATAAAGCCAATTTACCAGTTGCCTAATAGAAGGCTCTTGCAGACTGAAATTAATCATATCAGTGTTTGTTTTGTTTGTTGGTTGATTTGAATTCTATATAATAATCTCAACAGTTATAAAAGATATTTTACTACAAAAGTATTCAAAATTTATCCATACTATTTTGTCGAATGTCTTGTCTGCAGTTTTAAAACTGCAAGAAGTAGGATAATCTAACTGGGATATTGAGTAAAATAATATACTACAAATATATATGTTACTCTTATTGTTACTATTCAAAAATTGTAAATAAAAATATGTTTACAACCATAAACAAAATCTTGATTTTTCTTTCTAGGCCTTTCAGTTGAAATTTTTATTGTGAAAATATGAATGGAGAAAACAGTTTTATTTAAAATAATCCCTTGCTTTGTTTTAGTATTTGTCTTCTTCATAAATTGCGAAAAATGGCCATTTCTCTGATTGATTTTTATTGTAACTGCATCAAATATAAAAAGAAGGAAACTGCACAGTGGATTCACACAACAGTATTCCATTTCAGATTTTCAAAAACAGGGTTTGATTCAAGGGCTCCTATTAGTTTCAGTGGGCTTTGGATCAGGCACAGGGTTAACAGCTTATTTTTCAAACAACTAGAAGGAGGTGTAAATGTCAAAGGTGATAGTTATACTGTGAGTTCCATAAACTACAAAAAAAATTACTACTAAAGCTCTATTTTTCCTTGGTTTAACAGCTTCTATGAAAACAGTGTTAATAAGTATATCAGGAACAGTATATAATAATGAATCAGATATGTAAAAAGACCTTTAAAACTCCTTTTATATAATAATTGGAAAGTTAAAAGTGACTTTAAATCCCTAACTTCTCATGCTGTGATGTAAATTATATTTTTTTTAGGTTCCAAATTCAAAGAGGGAAAACCGATCCTACCAGTTACAAGAACCTGGGGGACTGTTTTAGGACTATTTTCCAGAGAGAAGGGTAAGAGTATATGTTTTTAAAATTGTCAATTTTATGTGACCTTTTTTTAATCATCCATTTTCCAGACATTAGATCCTCTTTATGCAACTGCCAGAATTCAACAAACATTTAGTCTTACATAATGATCATAATGTAAAAAGCCCTACCATTGCTTACACTCTCAATCCCAAATTTTGCCATTAGGATATGTTTAAAGACTGTGATGAACAGCTGTGCAGAGATACTTGAGTAAACTCTGTTTCAGTGCTGGGAGCTGGAAGGCCACAGCAGTGCATTTCAGTGTCTAGGCTCTTATACCCTGTTTTCCTGGTTTTCTGAACTAGCTCTGCCTGAGCTTGAGTTGAGTGAAGTGCTTGTTTCCTAGCTCTGATGAACAGGTATTCCCAGTTAGCGGTGGTATGCAGTGATTCCAAGACCTCTGTGAGTAAAATTCCACAAGTTTTCAATTGGACAGAATATAGGAAAGGAGTTATGGGCCTTAGCCACCTGAATCAAACTGGCTTCAGAAGGTACCACTGCTCTCTGAGCCACAGCTCCTGAGGGATGTGGGCTCTGATCCAGGGCAGCATTTAAATACACGCTTAATTTTATGGGCAGTCCTGTTAAAGCCAGTGAATGTAATGGGACTGATCACATGCTTAGTTAAGCCTGTTATCCACAGGAGCTCTTCAGGAGTTAGCCTTTAATCAAGGTGGCTCTAATTAGTCAATCCAAGTTTTGAATAGCTGGTAGACTTTCCGTAAGAACTTTGCAAACGTAATTGCAACCTTTTTTTGTCCATATATTGATCAAAATGGAGTTGTGCTCATAAAGAGCACTATAGATACCACATGTGGAGGCAGCATAAGTGCAACAGGGCACAGATTTCTTCTGGCCAGAAGTTGCACTGGAAAAGCAGAGGCAAAAGTAGCAGTGAAAATGAAGAACTAGACCCACTTTTTTTTTCTTGTAGTGATAATTAGCTACATTACACTACATATGTATATAGATATAGAATTAGATTTGAATTGCTAAGGAGAGATGTAGAGATACTTCACTAAGGTGTTAAGGAGGGGAATTGTCATATTTGCCCTTATCAGTGGTAGATTTATTTCTGATGAAAGACTAATGCTGTGCATTATACCTACAAGGCGCTGAAAAGTCCCAAAGCTAAAAGGATCACAAAAATTATAATCTATGGCTTCTGGGGTTTTCTAAATTGAGTATGCTCCTTCTAGAAAGATTTTTTTTAATGTTTTCTCTATAGAAAAATAGTAATATTTATTTTCATGTCAATCTAATTTTATTTTTTTTTCAGAAATAGATTCAAAATTAAAACAGTGAGCATTAAGTCAAGCTCACTATTATTTTTTATATTATTGACAAGTCTCAAAATGTAAAATTAGCGATGGGGAGACGTGTCTGGAGAAACAGTCTAAATCAAGAGACTGCTTCCAAGCTAATTTATTTAGGATCTTGCTTTACTGCCTACATGATTATATTGTGTAATTAAATATTTGTAAAACCCACATGCATAAAATACTAGTAAAATGCTGCAAGTGTCAATGTACCATGTAAGATATAATTGCCTTATTATTAATTTTTTGGGGAAAGGAAATAAATGCTTTATCTTCCATTTTTTTTAATATGTTCTGCTTTTCAAATGCTTCTCAGAGATACAGCTATGTCCATTCAGTGGATTTGATTTTGTTTTCACTTTCCCAATAGTCAATGTGATGTGTCAGTATGCTACATAACACATTAACTTTTTGACTATGGAGAAATGTTGAAGTGTGTTAGTACAGTAATCATCTGTGAATGAGCTTCAGAGAGGAAAGATGAATGCTGTGGGCTTTTTTTCTGTGGAATGCTTATGCCTCAATACTTGAACAAAGCTAGATTTTTTAAAAATAAATTTCTGAGTACTAAGGCTTGAAACTTTAACTGGGAATAAATATAATTACATGAAATTGTTATAGATTTAAATAACAACCGAGCAGGGGCTTGCATTAAACTTTCAGCACGGTAGAGCTAATAGAGATTTTTACCTACCAATTGCAATGTAGACTATACTGATGTAAACAAAAGGCAAATTCTTCTGAGTAGCTACTTTTGTCCAGAAAGTTAGAGACAGAAAGTTACATAAAATTAGTCATCAGTAGTCAACAGAAGGCAAAAAATAGGAGATCTCAGATATAATATAGTCTTAAAAGTTGGCTAACAAAGAGCAAAAGTAATCAACTAATCCTTCAAGGGAAATGTGAGAGATTATTTTAAATCTTTAAGTTAATGAAAACCTTAAACCCAAATATCCTTTCCTTGTCCGGCCACTAAATTATACAGAAGAGAGCACCAGAAAGGGCTTCATATTCAGATATCAAGCAAACAAAAACAACACATGACGTATCCAGATTTGAGTGTGTAAATCTGGGGAATTTCATCAAATGAAATGATGCCCCATGTCAATTCCATAATAACTGCCACTTCATCATTTTTATCACAGTAACAATCTGATATTTTCGTGGAAAACTCATCAGGAATGGTGGCCAAGATTTCTTTAACCATCACTATGATTTCCTCCATGTTGTAATGAAAAGGGCAGATAAAATGTTTCCAGTACAACCACTAGTGAAATAGTGTCCTTTCCAAAGATTCTGAAGATTCCTTTTTTTTTTTTTTTCACAAAACATTAGAAATTTCTTAAAGAAAAAAATACAGGGAAAAAACAAACAAACAAATGAACAAACAAAAACCTACAAAAGCTCTCTTCCCCCAGCTCCCAAACTTTAGTGAACTCTTTGAATGGAAGTAAATCTCCTCCATGGGGATCCATCCCTTGAAACTCTTTTCTTGTCTTACAAGAAAATGGGGACCACAAAACTTAAAATTTAATTGAGACTCACTGAAGGAAAGCTGGACAACAGCTCCATGAATTCTCTCTGAACAACCTCTGCCCAGCTATATTCACTAGGAGCCTTTCCTCTGCCTTTCTCTGGTTTCACTTATGAGATGCTGCATGTATTGACAGATCTTTGACAGCAGAGGTAAAACCACCAGGTGTATATCTGTTTATTGAGGGGTGACAGCTTTATAGCCAACATAAAAATAATCTCATGTTTATTGATATTGGATAGAGGATTAACTGAAACCATTAATAGTAAAAACTTTTCATTCTTTTTAGGTCCTACAAATAAGTTAGATGTTAGATGACTGATTTTTGTATTGTATTGTTGACGTTTTCACTACATTTGTATTCACTCGCTTCTTTGATAATGACTTAAATATGAATATGAAATGTAAGAATAAGCCAACAGTATAGCTTTATATTAAAGACATATGGTGTTGTGTCTTGTATTAGGAATGGAAAACTATGCCCATCAGCACTATCTTAATTTAGAGTAGCACTAAAATGATAGATGCTGTTATTTTGGGTCTGTAAACAACTTTGTTCATATAAACTTAAATTTTCATGGGCTCATAATTTTAACAGTAAATGTTCTGGCTTACAGTTGGCTTTTTTGATAGGCACTTAGTAACGAAACTTGTTACTTTTTTCATATGTTGGACAGCTTGCCTGAAACAGAAAGGGTAGTAGCATCCTGGTTTCTAGTTTCATAACTCAATATTTTAGTAAGTTTAAAGCGCTGTTAGCTTTTCTTAGGACTAAGATGGCCCTGGGAAACTACAAAAAACTATAATTATTGATCATTTGAGATCTCATTACTTCTGCTGAGTTATTTGATTATTCATGTTGAATTCGGTTTGGAAAGGAACCTCCCAGTAAAACAACAACATCAACAAAAAAAGCCCAATAAGTTTTACAACTATTTCTGTCTTTTCAGAGCGGTCTTACCACTCAGTTATACCTGTAAGTGCCTATATGACCACACACCTTTCTTTTACTAAGCAGCACCCTGACTCATACATTAGTGGGATTAGGCTTTAAAGCTGCATGAAACTTGTTAGCTATGGGTGGAGCAGGTGGGAGAACAGCCAAGGCTAAGCAGGAGCTGAATGAATGCTAAGTTGTCAGCAAACGTGCAGAAGCTGGAAGATTCCTGGCTTATGTTTTACCAGCAATAATTCATTGATTAAGGAATTTGCTAGCACTCCCATTTGTCTCGTCACTACCCCTTGGATGTCTGCTGTGGTGACAAGTGCTGAAGCCCTGCTCCTGGGGGGGGGGGAGGGGGGGGGGGAGGGGGAGGGATGATACTTTGTTGCTTCTAATTGCCAGCAAGCAGGGAAGGAGGGTTTGCAGGACTGTCAGCCCTGCAAACCACCTCTGGTCTCTGATACCAGCACTCATCGTTGCCCATTTCTGGCGCCCAGCTATATGTCTGCTCTTCCAGCTGGGCTGAGGAGGCATATCAAGAGGCTGCCAAATAAATGTTATACAACATACAAATGCTTAGCTACTTTGTGCATGAATCTTTCAATGAAATTGCCTACCAGGGAAGTGTGATGTGGTTAATCATGCCAAAAATCCCTTTTCCCATCTAGCAGTTACAAAGCAGAAATCCATTTCTACTTACTGGTGGCATAAATTCCTGTGGTATCAAAAGATCAGACTTCAGACTCTGACTGAAGTGCTCTGAAGCAAACAGAAGTGGTAGATTAAGATGTTTCCTGCCGCAGATATCTGCCCCACTCTTTGGTTTCATTTTAACACCTATACCATGAGCATCAGAGGTGAACTGGGACTTGTGCTTGATCACTGCTCTCTGGAACCTGATTCCTTCACACAGACCCACCTGCATCAGCACTTTTGAGGACTATATTCTTACCAGCTGAAGGCATGTTTTCTCTACTGCCCCCTACTACAAGGACAGAAACTCCCACATGAACGCTTAGAAAGGTCTGCTAGCACTTACACTTCAGAAATATATATACATACATGAATCTCTTTTCTAGACTTACATGTCTGCCCTAGAAACATATAATAACATGATTGCTAAAGTGACAGTGAAGATACAAAAAAGGGCACTGCAGTATCAAAATGTCTATCTGTACCTATTCTGAATCTACTTAGTCCATAGTCAATAGTATACCTCTCTTTACCCTGCAGTATGCATACAGGCAGCATATACAACACAGCTGTTTCCAGTGCCATTTACTCTCACTTCATCCGTACTCTTAGACCTATGTGTAATATCATACTTATCTGACCTTACTGTTTTCAGTCGCATTTGATTGTCTGTAGTTTGTTTGCACTTGCATCTAAAAACCATCATTTGTGTTTTTACCCTGAATGGGCATTAAGCCATAAAATTTAAATGATGGAACAACCTTGGGTAAAATTACCATTAAGATTGCTTTTAAGTTTGGAGAAGAGAAAGGCAGAAATGTTAACTGACAGATTTTTCAGGTTATTTGCTTTAAGACTGTGATTTATATTATGGTTTCAAGGTTTTAGACTGAGCATTGCCACATAGGAGAATCTTTTGGCTATTTGAAGGTGATGTGTACTGTGCTTTCTTCTGTAAATTAACATTCACATTTGGTATTTAAATTTTGTCTCATTTCCCAGTAAAAACAGCAAAAATCTTAGGAAATTTTGATCCCTGGTAACGTTTTAAAGTGTATGTACACTTATATGTATACCTACTCATAAAATATTCATACATTCTTTTAATCTCTTAGTAGATAAAAATGACCCTGTTCATAATTCAGTGAAGTTTTGCCAACAGCCCCAAGTGACTGGATACTTTTGCAACACTGGTCAGTCATGAAACAAAGCTGAAAACCATTCTTCTAATATACACATCTCAAAACACCTTGCTGAAAAAGGAAGCATCATTATCTTATTTGCACAGTTGGGAATACAGGGGTGTAAAGTGCCAGGCAGTAGAATAGACGTGGACAGGAGCATGAATAAAGATGTTTCTCATGAAGCAGCCTGACACCATGTAATTTGTTTGCCCCACAGTATCATTTTAATATCTGAGCACTTCAGAATGTGTGAATTGGATGAATAATTCATAAGTAAGTCTGATCACTTTTGGGGCAGTCTGTTTTCTGGCTTTCTGTGGAGCTGCATGCAGTTTTAGGCCTGTAGCCAGATATCCTGACAGCAAACCCAGTGCCCTGCCGGATGGGCTGCATTGTCTGCAGGCAGCCAGAGCACTTACACCAATGTTACTGTCAGCAGGTTTTCATCATCCTGCTCATGCAGCAATTCTCTGTTCCTCCCCATCAATTCCCTACCCCCATCTTCATATGTTAACACTTGAAAATATAAGAAATGGCTCTGGAATGTGAAAAACTTTTATTCCCAGTTTTATGTGTGCAGTTTTCTGGAATACAATGAGGTTGCACTGGTGTAACTGCAAGCAGCATTTGGCCAACCACATTTTTATTACTGGCGGACAGACGTTTTACTTGCAAAACCTGATCTGGTATATATAGCAACGCAGTAAACAGGGACACTTTTAGAGAATCATTTCTGAGGATCAGATGCCTTAAAGATGAAGCACATGCTCCTTTATTTCCCATAGGAAAAGAACATGATAAAATTATGTAAATCTTATAAGCACCTTGGAAGTGAAAAGGCCAGGCCTTAACTGGTTTTACTTGTTACTGTTTGCTAAGGCCAGTTTATGCTGGTTATCTGTTTTGTATTTTTAAATGTTCAAGTCATATTTTTTAAGATTTCAAATATTTTCAGATTGTTTTAATCTTAGCGTTATATGTCTCTGTGTTTTACTAATATCACATAAATATAGCTCTTTAGATGATTATATTTATAGCAATAATTTCTGTAGGGTTTGGTTTGGATATAGGTGACTGTATTATAAGATTAGAGTAGTAAGGAGATACAAAGGATTGTTTACAATCTGCCTTTATCTACTTTGGTTAGCAAAATACAAGCAGAGCTTTAATTTTTAGTCTTATGATGTGAACATTCAAAAATATTTATCATTTTACCCTATTTGTTTTGTGCTAGATTCAGGTGTATTTGTCATATTGCTTAAAGAAATCAATGTTATAATTACGCTTATTTTAAAAACACATTTGAGTCTAGAATACAGAAAATATTATACTTCCCGCAACATCATGTTCTCTAAGGGTGGAGAACATCACTGCCAAACACCCCTCCAGGCAGGAGCTCACACCTGGGACCTCAGTGGGGACAATTTTGCCCCACTTGGTGCTGCAGTGTAGTGCCAAGCCCTGAGCCAGCAGCGCTCAGTGGAGAGCAGGCAGCTGAGATGCTAAGCAGAGCCATCTAGAGTTGGGAAGCTGGGAAGACTCACACCGTCCCCATCATATCACCCTTCTCCAGGGCTTCTTTGGCTCACCCAGAGCTGTGAGAAAATTCTCAGCTAGTGAGCTAAGAGCTTTCAAGTCAGAAACTGAGGCACTATCAGCAGTGGTCACAGGCAGGCTGCATGTCCTCTGAGCAAAGATGTAATGAATTGTTCTTTCAAGATTGAGAGGCTGGTTTCTGCATAAGTCCTATTTCTGGATCATGCTGCTTCAGGGGGCTCTGTCTCTGTGCAGCTTTTCGTTTCTGAAATCGCATACATATATTCTGCCACCAGAATTAAAACTTTACTTATAAAGACTACAACTGCTTCTAGCCCTGAGGGATGGGGGATTTCTCTAACCCAGTCCTGTGCAGTGCTGTCAGGTTCATTTGCAGGTAGAGGAAGGGAGCTGAAATCCAGACAATGCCTTCTTTCCTATGAATGGTAATAGCTCCAAAATCTGAGTATGACATTGTCAATAGTCACCTATCAAAATTCAGTGTGTCTGTTAGGTAAATCTAGCTATTATTGGTTAACATTTCATAAACGCAATCACAATCATATATGCATCTTGAAATGCAAAATTAATTTCAGTTATGCACTGCAGTTCTTTTAGAGGCAAACTGTTTACTTCTCTGTGATTTGTGATTCTAGTAGCAATGAATTGTTAACCTATTCCTTAAAAGAAAAATTCCACTATACCAAGGGAAAAACAGTGACCAGAGAACAGATAAATCACTTTTATATGCTTGGAACAGCTGACTTTACACTTTTATTGCAGTGTTTGAAAAAGCATCTTTTCATCTGGAAGGAATCAGTTTAAAATGTGATTGTCAACACAACTAAAGCAGCTTTCTGTTTAAAATGGCTGCTCTCAAAGATTAGAACTGTAGTTTTGCCAGGATTTTCTTTACAGACATTAGTTACTAGGACCAAGAGATTTTAGATGGGATGTTCACAGGAAATACCTGGCAGACAGCATAAAATGCAAAGTAAAGCATTTTTATTTGGATTGTAGGAAGCATGTATGTGAAAATGAGCAACAGTTTTTCAGGTCAAAAGCCTTCTTTTTAAAGTGCAAGTCTGTAAGTTGTAAATTGAAGAGGAAAAAATTAAAAACCTGGATTACTTTTTTTACATCTAGACCTAACAAATCAGACAACATACAGTTAGCACATTTCTTAGACTGTATTTCATATTTATTTATAATGATGCTGTTATACTGTTCTTTAATTTGCATATGTTTAGTTCATCTAACATCATTTTCTTCACTTGTTACGTCTGAAAACAAAGTTTTGTCTCTTTTATGTCAATCATTTTGATTACCGTAGTCCTCAGTTCTTTATTTATGTATAACTGATTCACTTCAATCCCTTATATATTTAATCTCTAAAAGATGCAGGTGAAAATCCTATGCAAAATGAAGCATTGCATTCACTGATAAAACATTTTCACTTCAGGAATAATTTGAGCTTTACAGTATACAATTTGCTCATCACTTTAGTTGTAAATTATGAAGATGTAATAAGATTACATTTATAAATTTACTTATTTAATAGGGGTTTTTTTTCCAATATATATCATTTTCATGTTTTCAAGGCAAGTTAATTATATGTTATCTTTAGCATTTTTATTAACAACTTTTCATTACTCCATATGCTGAAAAAATACATTTTCTCTTTTTTTTTCCTTTTTTTTTTTTTTTAACACTACATTACTTTAGTGTTTTCTTAAGTGCATAAGATGAATACAATTATATGATAAACTTTTAAAATGTATCTTCATTAGGAGAATGTTTTACAGAGACGTAAAGCTGCCAATGCAGCTTCAGTACTGGGTGTGCTGATCAGTCCCTCTAACACCAGCACCAATTGCTCTTCTGTTTGCAATATTCATTACCCCATTTGATGGTTTTCTGGGTGTTATGCTTCACATTCCAAAAGAAATCCATTAAACTAGATGCTGAGAATATCTGTGCTTGATCATTTGTGCTTAGGAAAAAATATTCGTCTAAATAAATACAAAATAATAATAATAATAATAATCCAGGTGAAAAGGCAATGTAAATCTATGAATATTTGACAGTTATGTGTAGGTTTTTTTTAATGTATCTTAAGTAAAACAAAGTAAAATGAAGAATTAACGTTACATATGGAAATATTTTTGAAAAGTATATTTTCTGTAGAAAGCTAATTCATATTTCAAGGCACATTGCATTCTGTATGACTCTGAGAATCAAACTGAAAAACAAACAGTTCACTTGCCTGTCATGCCAATCACTTTTCTGAAAGAAATAAAATTCTAAATACGTATGATGTGGGGGTTTTTAACTTTCACATTCTTTGTTTATGCAGTCTGTTGTTCTTTGCTGTACAAATAAAAATAATAACTTTAATGTAGTAAAAATAATTTTAATTGGTTGTAAAAAATGCCTGCCTCAAATGTGCAGTACATATAACTTGCTGCATCTTTTTTAAAGGAATGCATGCATATAACCACAGAAAAACAGTGTTGCGTTCTGTCTTACTGTCTAGCGTAGAAAGTTTCTTTCATGGTTAGCAAGCTGACACTCCATAGTAAATTTCTGAAGCTTTAATACAGCGTATGGGGCAGTAACTCTCACTGAAAGATTGGCTCCAGTTATGAATACAAGATCAATTCCCATCTGGGCAGAAATGCATTTTTTTTACAGCTTGCCTTCACTGCTTGTGTATTTTTGCATATTTTGGCTTTGCCTGAACTTGTGTGTATCCACTGCTCTGTAACTGACTGTCATGCATTGGGCGTCTCAAGTACAGCAAGATTTTGGAAGGTTCTTTTAATCTGATAAATTGGATTTGCCATAAAAAGTAGACACTTTTGCATCATAGGAATTTGGTAGCCAAAACCCAATACATCTAATCATTATATTCTGCAGCAGTTGAACTCCACAACAGGAACGAATACTTCTATGCACCAGATGCTTCCTAGTGTAGATATGCATTCAGTTTACTTACTGTTAGAGCATTTCTTAATACAATTCATTTCTTTATTATTTGAGTTCTTCTTAAATCAATTTTGTGGATAAAAGTAAAATACTAACATGTATTGGAGCCTTTCTTTTAATGTAGCCTTACATAACATGTCTTTACTTCTGAATGTACAAACAAAAATTGCTTTGACAATCTTCAGATTTGCATGCTTATTAGTTTACAACATATTAAACTATTTCATCTCCTTTTAAAATGTTTTCTTAATAAATTGGTAATTTAATTACAAATTCATAAGAAAAATAACAGTTTTTTCTAAAGACATACATAGAAGGCAAGCAAGAACTTTCAGGTATATTACAAAAAATTCACATTGAAATTCAATATATTGCCAAATTTTAAGAAAAATAAGATAAGTTTGTCAGTATTTCAACAGCTCATGTTAATAAATTGTAAATAATATTTTTTTCAAATTTCTACTAGTTATTTTTATACTTCATGGTTATATTTTTATATCTCAAAAATTTTACACAAGAAAAATAACTATGCTTTTATGCAAATTACGATTTTCATAAGCTCTCTCAGAAAATTTTAAAAATTTTATCTAGTAAAAGAGGAAGAGCCAGTAGGATATGATGTACTCATGGGAACAATTATAGTGGTTTAAAAGGTGAAAAAATGACCAGTGAACAGTGTAATCTGAGAAGAGTTAGCAGTCTTTGCAAAATGCTCAGAATTAATTGCAAGAAAGTTGTCTTATTTATCCCATTGAAAGGTTTGGGAAAATGCAGCTTAAGAAGTAGGTCTTTCTCAGTTACTGTGAGGGAATGCTTGGAATTTTGTCTTTCTACCAAAAAGGATTGGCTTTCCCTTGATTGTCATCAGTTTGCTAGGTTGTCCTGCTATTTAAGCTATTAGAGACTGGTGTGCTGCTTGGTCTCAGGTGATCCATAAAAAGGAATGAAGCCTTGAGAAGGTAAACCATCACCAGACTGGCTCGGTGTCTCAGCCTTCCATGACGGAAGCTCTTTGTTGAGCGTTGTTGGCAATTACAGCAGTTTCCAACTGAAGATAAAGAGCCAGAGTTCTCAGATAATGCCCTCGATCACACACCTGATGACAGACTTCTGCATGCAAGTTTTTTCAGGTGCTATGTTTGCTCAGTAATCCTTCAGTGCCAATCTTTTCTAAATGGTGAGCAAGTCCCGTCAGTAATGGACATCAGCCATTGAGCTTGTAATATTTGTCATATATCAGGTTACGGCTTTGTTACTGCAGTCTGATGAATGGATGCTGTTATGCTTAGAGAAAATAAAGAAGTGCAATAAATTTAGCAGTCAATAGTAAATGAGTTGCTACTTTAAGGGCCTGATTCACATCCTTCTAAAGTCAATGGAAAGTATGTTGTTGACTTTATGGTCTTCATATCAGTCCTTTAATTTTCTTTGTCTTTTAAGACATGGAATTCAAGCCTGTCATGAAAATATTTTCCTATTTCTCACTATATATGGTTTTACACCTAAGTAGTAACATTAATATAAATCTTACTTTATGTCTTAAAGTTTATGTCCTGCACAAATGGTTTGATTAAAGATGGAACCATACAGAGAGTTGATCATAGAACCTGATAGATTTCACATGAAAGAATCAAAGCAGGGCCTGAGGTGTTAAATATTAACACAGTATTTCTCCCTAATTTTTTTTCTTTTTTCCATCCTTCTTATCCCTATAATAGATTTTGAAGACTGTACTCTGATTTTATACTTTTTTTACTTATGGGCATTATTCTGGAAGTTGTTCTGATGAAGACAAGAGTTAAAAATTTTTGTAGGCTGTTAAAATCTGTCCTTGGCCAAAATCTGTTTCATGCAGATTTTGTCAGAAGTTCAGATGTGGCCAAAGCATTTATAATTCATTAAAATTTCTTCTGGTGTCATATAAATAATGAATTTCCTTTTTATATTCTGCTACATAAATAAAGGTAGTACATATTAAAAGAGTGTTTTAAGCCAAAATCTCTTCAAGTGTCAGACCTTATTTTTTACTAACCCTGTATGCAGAACAGTTTATAATGGCTAGAGGCTAGTAGGGTGTTAATTCTAGTTACAGCCATAAAGGATCCACGTAACTGCTTACTTACTAGGTAGTATGTTTTCTATAGCAACTCCTATTTCAAATGACATAATAAATAGCATTCTTTGGGAAGATAAACTGTCATGATGATGTAGACGATGATATAATAGATATAATACTAATAAAACTAATAATCCCCTGAAGTCCACCCAAAACTGCCAGACAACACCCATTTTCATGCTCCAGCTAGTGATAGTATTATACAGATTGACTTCTTCTCATTATTTTTATATATTCTCCATTTGCATTATATGCTCTCTTTATGCTATCATCTCTAAATCTCTAAAACAAAGAAGTAAATGAGTACTGAGCACACATGTAGGAGAAGAAGAAAAAAAAAAAAACAGTAGAAAAGGGGGAAGGCAGGAGAAAGATGCTGAAATATCGATAGTTTTGTGTGTTAACTCTTGGGATATCTCCTCAAAGAAATATGTTGTTAGCATATATCTGACCTAGATAGAATCTGTGGAGCTGTTGTAGCCAGAGAAAAGGGAAGAGATCTGTACCAGAAGGTGACACAAAGACAGGTGAGGAAGAACAAAAATTTCCAAAAGTAGTTCTGAAAGGGTACTGTGTAAGATTAAGGCAATCTGAAAACCGGAATGTGTACTTTCAAGTTCATGTAAGCAACAAGATTTGTTTTTCAGTAGAGGAAAATATTGAATTTAAATGCAGATTACTCAAAGTGCACAAGTTCAGATTCTTATTTTTTAAAACTAAAAAGAAATCTGGAATCTTTGATATGTTGTTGCTACTTTCCTACTTCTTAGAAGATTCCTTGATTCCTTCTGTGCTGAGTGGGTTATTTCATTCAAAATGAAAGTCATATTGCCTTTCAGAGCATAGCAGCATAGCACGTAAATTTTATTCTGTCCTGCTGTGTGTTCATTACAGTCTACAGTGCGATGGGCTCCATGTAAACACTGTACTCTTTCTACATTCATCCTCAATATTGCAGATTATTTGTCAAATTATTTTGCATTCTCTCTATAAGTCTTTTATGTTTTATTTCCCAAACTTGTGTTTAAGACACCATAGTAAATTATAAAATCATTAATTTTATGATTGCCCAAGGTTTTGAGATATCCAGTGTGGAAAGCAGAGTTTAGATATCAATAATTCTGTCATGTAAGTAATATACATATAGTGTGGCAACAGGTGTCTAACAGGCATTTCTAAAAATCATGAGAATTGTATAAAATTTGAATTCAGATAAAATTGCTTAGGCAATAACTGAAATGTATAGGCCAAGCATCATCTGTTATACTATTTTTCCTAACCATTTGTTTTCTAGAAACTGTAATACTTTTCATTTATGAAAGATCTTGTTTTTAATCTTAGAGTTTTGGTTGTTGGGAGGTACTGGAAAGCAATAATGTGAATTGCTTACAATAAAGCTACTTTGGAGAGGTTGAGAGGTAACCAATACCTCCCACTCTTTTCCCTGCAAAATAGTAGGTGCTTATCTTCTCAACTGTAAGAGAAATAGGAGTCTCTGAGGAATGGTTGTGAACCATGGGTCATAAATGAAAGGAGCTGTTTCCCATGGAGCCACATACACAGCAGTAAATGCTGGGACATTAAAGCTTCTGTAGACACAGTGAGTGTTCACTCTGCAGAGTGAATCTGAGCCTTGCAGTGTCACGTGCTGAGAAGCTTTTAATATACTTCACCATTTCTGCTCATGAAACCTAGTTCTCTGCTTGTGTGAAAAAACTTGAGTCTGGGGAATTTCATCAACCTCCTTCTCAGTCAGCATTGCAATACCTCAAGTTACAGCATTTTCATATTTACAACATCTTGAATTAGATATTGCATCCTCACTTCTCTCTCCAGCATTCCCAGCGTATCCTGGGGAACTGGCCATTGTAAACTCTCAAGTGTGTGACAAAACATGTATTCCCAAAGCTGCAGAGAGCAATTGTGATTAGAAATCAGGCAGGATGTGTTGCTGCAGATCTACTTTGAGAGACTATGGCATGTTATTTTTTCATTACATGTTTTATACATATAATATTTATTATATTGTTTCATGAAGTGTTTCAATGTTGAACTCAGGTTCTCTTTGACCTGGTGAGGCATTTTAAGCCTGCAGTTGGTGAATCACATCACAAGGCATCGAGTCTTTAAGTGCTGAGGTTTGGGGTACTGAGATTGTATTCTTGAGTAGTGTGGGACGTGAGAGGGGAAAGTCCTGCAAACCAAGCTGGCAGAACTGCAGGAGATGGCAGTGGGAACTGCTTCAGCAGGGGAAGCATTTACAGCCTCTAAAGAGTAATTTCTGTTCTTGCTGGGAAAGAAAACACACTGTAAAAGCAGATCTGCGCTGCAGGGATAGCACTGACTGTCGAAGTAAAGAGCAGGGCCTCTTGCCAAGTTTTTGTAGACATCATTGCTGAGGCAGTGCAGCAGCATCTCTGCTTATTTTGTTAGCATATGCATGCAGCTTGGCACAGTTTTCAAAGGATACAGAGCTTTAGTTCCTGCATTAGCATCCCCTGGGACAAGGCCAGCTCTTGTACAACATAATGAGTACAGTCCACCAATGTACAACTTGACCCTATTTCATCCATCTGCTGTAGTATCTTTGCTGAAATACATAGTTGAGGTCTACAAAACTGTTAACATTTTATTGTTCTGAAGAAGAGGAAGAACTTCCCTGAAATTGGGCTCAGAGGCATATGTTTTGAAGTCTCTTAGGCATCAAGTAGTAAATTGGAATTCAAGAGAGCTATTTGAGACAATTTCTGTTTCCTGTTTTTTTCTTGTTTGACCTGACTTATGGAGAACAATTAAATTTGAAACAGGCATTTAATACTGATACAATCTACTTATAAGTGCTTTTTGGAACAATTTTGTCTTTCTTTCACAGTAACTTGCTGGTATTTATGCTTGTGTTTTATTATTGGAAAAAGGATTTGAGATATGCCTGATTAGAATATGATCACTGGTGTTTTGAGTACTCACAGGAAAAACATTCAATTAATTGGGAGAAAAGAGAATTAAAAAATTTGAACTTTTCTTTAATTGATTATTTATGCATTTTTTCACTAGAAGCTAACCACAATCTTTTTTTCAAAAGTATTTTGTTCTGAGATTTATTTACTTAGCTGCAGGATTTCCTTAGGCATCTAGATTTTGAACCAGATATTTAACTTTGCCTGTGTATTGCCGGTAATGATTACATCGGTCACTGAAGGATAGCTAAAATGTTAAGTCAGGGCTACTGAGAGAGAGAGAAAGAAAGAATATTTGCATGAGCAAACAAGGTTGTTGCTAGTTCCTGTCAAAACAGGAATTGTGTGCAGAAGGCAAATCCTCAGAGATGACAACAAATGAGTGCTGAGTATTCACCAGCTTTCCAAACTCACAATAGAAGTACTTCAGATAGAATCTGATATTTATAAATATTTCATTCAATTACTAACTACACAAAAAC
The DNA here is from genome assembly GCF_905368555.1 of Meleagris gallopavo. Classification (NCBI taxonomy): domain Eukaryota; kingdom Metazoa; phylum Chordata; class Aves; order Galliformes; family Phasianidae; genus Meleagris; species Meleagris gallopavo. The sequence continues at coordinate 36,427,467 of NC_139408.1, read as the reverse complement.
AAAATTTTGATTCATAATTTAATGTAAATCTTTATTTTAAAATGCAGCCTATATTGTTCTTCATGATCTAGTACTGTAATGTCATGACATTTCTTTTACTGGAGGAATGTATATTTTACTGTAAAGAAATCAACTATTATTGCTTACAGAGTTACAAACTGCACGTTCTTGTGATTAGTCATTCTTAAAACAAGATGTTGTGAACAGACACCAAAAGGATATCCAATAGAGACAACTTCTTTTTACAGACCAAACATTCCTTCTGAAATCCCAGAAAAAGAAGATTCCTTTAAAAATTCTCCATAATCTAGGAGTAAATCACTGTAAATCTCACGGTTTTCAACGTCTGGAATAGAAAGAGTCCTGAGGTCACACCTGAAACAGAAATTTGGAGAGTAACATATTGCATTACTACCTGAGTCACTAGGCCAGCTGTGTTTATGTATATTGTGCAATTAAAATTTGGTGATCCTTCTCCTGATAGAAACGGAGTATGCTGTACTCTGAATTCATGAGTCACATGGAAAAAAAAATCCACTCTTTGGCCATTATCCAAAAATGACAATGACAAGTACATGAGCAAGTGGTGATTTGTCTTGCTCAGTCCCTGGAAGACTCCTTTTTTTGAGTTCTGTTATTTACAAAGTAATAGAATTGTTGGGCAATAATCAAGCATAGAGAGCTGATGGTATTAATATAGCACTGATGGACTGGAAACCAGATGGTCTGTCAGATAATGAAGTATTATCTGGCAAGAGATTGTTCCTGAAAGCCAACATCCTCACCTATTTAGCACTCTGGAATGTCAACATATCAGTTACCATGTTCATGAGGTGGTATGTGTTGTACTTTAGAAGCCATCCCTAAAAGAGGCTTTTAAATTCAAAATTACTGCCTGATGAGAGGGTAAAAGTGCCATTATTGCAACACAGCTGGATGAGTATAATATACAGCAACATGTAAGCCTTACATTAAAAACCTGAATTCAAGAAGATGACAGAATAGCTACATCCTTATTTCTGCCTAACCAAAGCTATAGTTTCATGGATATTTTAAACCAGCTCTGCCTCCAGAAGAAGCAAGCACTTACACTGTGTGCCCAGAGCTGTATGCTCTTGATTTTGTGCCTTTCTTCATGCATTTCTGCACCTGTCTGTGGGCCATGAATTGGTTTACTGAGTGGGGCAGACACTTTCCAGAAATTATTTGTGTAATAAGTATTGAACATTATAGCACCAAAAAAGCAAAAGAAAAGATGCTCTTTTGCTGATTTATATTACTTTGGTAAATTATTTTCAAGGTTTTGTAATCAAATAATGCTAACAAAGATAATAAAATGATTCTCCTTTTAAACAGTTGTTATCAGACATCTTCAGAATACATATTACATATCTTGACATATCTAGACTATCTTCTTTCTGTCCACTATTAGCATATACCACTTTTTCTCCCTCAGGTGAACAAATGGCTTTCTAGTCATGATTACAGAAAATGCCTTGTGAAAGTAATAGCTGTCTACAGTGCCTGGAGTTTAAGAGCTGGTGGTCAGTTTGAGTGGTCATGAAGGCAGTGGAAATGGCTTGTTGAATTCAAGCTCAAGTTGTAAACTACAGTCTTACTGACAACAGACTTAGCAATCCTCTGGCATCTTCTCTTTAGTAAGCCAGTCTGTCTTGGTTTTCTTTATTTTGCATTCTACTTGATGTCATAATCCTAGCCACAGTGGCTAGGGAATATCTCCACACCCTAGGCCCAGACCCCACAAGCCATCCATTTGCCTCCAGTAGCTCTGGCTACTCTTAAGATCTGTTTTCACCCACATTTGACATAAATTAACTACTTAGAAGAGGAAATAATCCCTTTACCAGTCGCTCTGTCTTGGCTACACACTGTCCCTTCCTTTCATCTGGCAAAAAGTCTGTGCCCTTACATGATGCAACCAAGAGGGAGAGCCTCTCTACCTTTTGTTTGTGTTTTTGTTGTTGTTGTTGTTTTTTATGCTGATGTGAAAACAAGCCCAGTCATTTTTCTACAATACAGAATGGAGCTTCAGATGGGCTAAAGTAGATTTGTGGTATCACCAGGCCCTGCTATCTTGGCAGGGTGAATTTTCTGTCTGCCAAACAGATGACAGAATTCAGAATTTCACTGATGTGAAACTAATGCTCTCACATTTGCTGAAATATTATCAGTTGTAGCCTTTCTTTTCCCAAGCTTGGTTTGGGATTGCTTCAAAGCCATTGTTATCTCTGGAATCAAATGTATAATTCAGCCCAGCCTTTCTGAATCAAGAAAGAGAACAATAAAGAGTGGGAAGAGTTTGGGTTAAATAAAAACAAAGAAGTCACATACAAAAAGCAGAAGTTAAAATATGCATTAAAATGCATCAATATTGTGATTTTTTCTTGGTGAACATTTTATGAAAGTGTTAAATGATTCAATTTACATAATTGCAGTTTTGCTGGATTAGCAAAATGGATGTAGAATTGCATCCAATTACACGGTCACCATGCAACTAAATGTCTTTTCACATAGCCAAATACAAAATAATTCGTGGAGGAATCAGAATTCATATTACATTTGTTATATCAAAAGCATAAAGAGCATTGTCTTGGGTAGTATTAGCACCAAAAGAATTAATAATAACAAATAATTGCTTTAGCATGAGCTTACAGTGCATTGTCGCAAAAATGATCATACAATCTTAAGACAAAAAGAAGATAAATGCCAAGTGCAACTTTGGTAAGACAACTCAATTAAAGTTCTGAATACTGAATTAAATCAATGCTTCAAAGAAAATGTAGATATACTAAATTAAATGATACTTAATTTAATTAACACTTCAAAGAAAATAGAGATGCTGAAGAAATTTGAGAGCACCAGAGAACTGCTTTAGGAATACAATACACCTTGTGTCACAAAATTCAAGGGTTACATTTTTCTAGTAGTAAAAGAGAACACTGAGAAGTTACTTGATGACTATACATAGACATGTTTTTCACCTATGGAAAATGTTTTCTGACACCAGTGAATTCAAGGTTTTTCAACATTGCTCAGCGTAAACAGAACCTGGAAATCTGAAATTAGGCAAATTCAGCCTTCAAATATTTTCTCTGAATTTATAAAAGCACCAGACCAATCAGATAGAGGGCTTTTTCTTAAGGGCTTTTGTTGGAGGGCTATTACTTGAGTCTTCGCAATTTAAAGTACTATTTAATGTACTACTATTTAATGTAGTTTCTAGGTGAAGATATGTACTATTAAAGTGATAGATCCTGATGGATTCTTTCTTAGTTTGTCCTCCAGTTTCCCAGCTCATCTCCCTTCCTGAATGAAGCTTTGTGAACAAGAATTCTTGCATTTCCCTGAACCTGCCATAAACTTGCAGGTTTGCATTATAGTAATGATGGCACTTACGTCATGCTTCAGAGCTTCAGCAAGTCACTGTCAGGGATCAAGAGGGATTATTTTTCTTAATGCACAATTGACTAGATGCAAGATAGAGAGGATTTTTTTTTCCTTTCTTTTAAGGAAGATTGGACACAGATGACGATGAGATAGTACAGATTTGTCCTTTGAGGTGAAAAGGAAATCCTTTAGAGGAGGACGGTTTGTTTCTGAAGATCAGTCTCACCTATTTACTGTTTGGGGGTGAGGAAGGAATTTCTGAATTTCTACCTCAGTTTGGCAGGGGATATTGTAACTTTCCTGTTCCAGGCATCCTTTCCTGCTCTTTATGTCTGTTTACTACATTCCACCTAGTCTGCTGCCTAGATTCCCTATATTGAAGATCAGTGTCATCTTTAATCTGCATGAGAATAAATATAGCACAGTGAAAAGTCTTTCAGCCAGGCCAAACAGAATTTCAAGCCATAAATGTTCAATGTTACTCATCCCTCATGGCTCGGCCATTTCAGCTTCTTTTACTATCATGTCCACAAATTTTTCTTTCTTTTGGAAGAAAATTTCCATTTCAGAAGACTTTCATTGTTTCTAGTCACCTTGCATTTTCTTTCTGGAATTCTTCTTCAGTGATCTTGTATACAGTGTGGTCATAACATTTAGCATGACAAAAACATTAGGACGACAAAAACATTAGCACAAATGAGTGTGAAAGACTATGATACACATATAGAAACAAGCACCTGGGAAAAGCTGTGGTAGGAATGTGTAAGCATTTCTTAAATCAGGTACATTGCTGAGGGTGAGCTTGCCCTATAACAAGCAATTACTATATGCAGACATTAAATGTGTTCTAAATCTTCCTGACCATGTATTCAGTCACAGATTCTCCCTCTTATGGTAGGCATCCTTATGCTTTCCCACACTGCTCTAACCGCACATATTCATTCTCCAGCTTTTCACTCCTTGTACTTATTATTGCTCCTCATCATCCTTATCATTGTAGTTATTACTACGAATAATCCTCCTGGTGTACTGCATTTTTATTTTCCTTTTGTAAAATCACTCTCAAAGTCCTGTTTGAGGCTGGAAGAACTGTAGGCTAAGATACTGTAGCTCTAGCCTTATTGCCTTTGGTATCTTTACTTAAGAATTTAGAGTTTAATTCAGATTAGGATTTAGGCTGAAATTTAGATGAGGTCCTACCTGTCCAGTGATTCACTCTGAGCAATCCAAGTATCTGCAGCATGAACCACCTGACTCAGCCAATGACAATTTAACTTTAGTGATCTGGTGGCTTAGTCAGTGGTGTGTTGTGCTCCTGGGAAGAGAGCTGGTGCTAGGATCTTCCTTTTTCTTTTTCCTTTTCTTTTTCTTTTTCTTTTTCTTTTTCTTTTTCTTTTTCTTTCTTTTTTCTTTTCTTTTTCTTTCTTTTTTTTTCTTTTTTTTTTTTTTTTTTTTCTTTTTCTTTTTTTTTTCTTTTCTTTTTCTTTTTCTTTTTCTTTTTCTTTTTCTTTTTCTTTTTTTTTCTTTTTCTTTTTTTTTCTTTTTCTTTTTCTTTTTTCTTTTTTTTTTCTTTTTCTTTTTCTTTTTCTTTTTCTTTTTTCTTTTTTTTCTTTTTTTTTTTTTCTTTTTTCTTTTTCTTTTTTTCTTTTTCTTTTTCTTTTTTTTTCTTTCTTTTTTCTTTTTTTCTTTTTCTTTTTTTTCTTTCTTTTCTTTTTCTTTTTCTTTTTCTTTTTCTTTTTCTTTTTCTTTTTTTTTTTTTCTTTTCTTTTTCTTTTTCTTTTCTTTTTCTTTTTCTTTTTCTTTTTCTTTTTTCTTTTCTTTTTCTTTTTCTTTTTCTTTTTTCTTTTTTCTTTTCTTTTTCTTTTTCTTTTTCTTTTTCTTTTCTTTTTTCTTTTTCTTTTTCTTTTCTTTTTTCTTTTTCTTTTTCTTTCTTTTTCTTTTTCTTTTTTTTTTTCTTTTTCTTTTTCTTTTCTTTTTCTTTTTCTTTTTCTTTTTCTTTTTCTTTTTCTTTTTCTTTTTCTTTTTCTTTTCTTTTTTTTTTGAAATAATTGGATCAATTCCATGCATTTGTAATATTCTGATTTCCAAGTAACTAGTTGGCAGGAATACTTCAGTGTCTGAGGTGTAAAAACTGTTTCTTCCAGCACACTCATTCTCACAAACCTTTCTTCATAACAAGTATTAGTTTTAGTCCATCATTTTAAAGTGCACAATATTTCATCATTTTAACTGCACAATATACATAAAAAATGACTGATATTTAGATTATGTTTTAATGCCATTAAAAGAACGTTAAGAAAAAAGTTTTTAGTACACAAATGGTGGACATGTGGCAATGCTCCAATTTTTAATTTTTATTTTTTACCTTTAAAGAAATTATTATTATTCCTGGTATTCACTGAGAGAATCTGTTGTTAAGTTTCTTCTCTTATTCTCATCAGCTCTTGTAGCCTATGCTTTATTTGCAGTACTCAACATTCCCTATGTCAGTGGGACGATTTCACATTGAATTAGTTCTCCTACTTACAAGAAAATGTTTCCAAATGCTGTGTGTTCTGAAAACATGCAGGCTGAGGCACCGGTTCTTTCTTTAATAAGTGATGAAGATAAAATGTTATTGATTAGAATCTCTGTGCTTTTACTTGATTTGGACATATCCCACAAAAGTTTTTTAAAAAAATGCCAGAAGATAATCCATTATGGGTGGGTGATTTCCTGGACACTAACATGTGAAATGTTCAAAAACATTCTACACACCTCACAATTCTGTACATGTAGAACTGTGCGCAACTACAGATGTTTCCACTGCCACAGAATTCACTAAAAACTGCCAGAGAATTTGGCCCAGATGTGCTATAGAATTACAATGACTCTGGTAATAGTGAAACTGTAGGCAGCAAACACCAGATGTCCAGTAAAATAGTTAACACTGAGATCCAAGGCATCGTCACAGACAAGTATGGAGTGAAGAAACTGAAAATGTGTAGTAATACTTCATTATTCATCAACTCTAATCTGATTTTATGTGTTTGACTTGTTGTGATACAATACTGCTCCAGTATAACATCTTGTAGAAAGGCTGCATTTCAGAGCCTTAAATAATTTTTTAAAAAGAATTAATTAGATAGGTACATCCATTAAACTTAATACAAGGCTGCATTTTTCTCCTTACCTCCTTTCTCTTCTCATTTTGCTTGAAAAGTGATTCTGCCTGTGTGTGTGCTGTGATGGCTTGCCCACAGAAAGGATAAATGAATTGCTGCTAGTGCCAACTTGTGTAGTTCTGCTTTAGCTCAAATGGTAGCAGGCTCGAGCTGCAATACCAGGGCTCTGTACACTGCTACATCCTGCATCTGTCTGTATGTGGAGCGACTTTTCCTGCAAAGTACAGGTATTCATTACATTATGAGGCACCGCTTTATGCTTTGTGGTTTCTGAGGTGTCCACGTGCAGGGCAGACCCCAGAGATGGCAGAAAGCATTATATTTCTCTTTCCACTCTCAGTTGATTATTTATGATTTATTATATCCTCAATTGTAAGTTTTACACAGCCATTATCAGAACAGACATTTAGCCATTTTTCAAGTATCTCTAAACAAAACAAAACAAAAAAGTTTCTATTATAAATTCTGAATCAAAATGTACAATGTTTTTCGTGGGAGCCTGTTTGTATTTGTTAGTGATGTATATATCTATATACATATTTATACATTTGTACGTATGAGGCAATAGACATATGTGAGTATTCGTACATCAAATTCATTGAAGTATTTTTGCTCAAGGCTTGAATGTAGCAGTTAATCTAATCTGCTTTGTCTCTGAATATCTTACAATACCAAACATTTTCACTCATAGACAAAAACAGAAGAAAAGCAGAGATAGAATGGCAGGTACAAGAATGCTTAGAGAAAAACTAAGGAAGGTGTAGTCTTTGAAAAAAAAGTGGTCATATTCTGTAACTTCACTTAAAGCTTTTTCGCTAAAGATGTGGTATAAACTCCATTAAAATATAGAGGATTTGATTTCTCTGAGAATTGGAGAGAAGAATCTCTGTTATTATCACTCCCTTTTACACATGAAAATATAAAAACTTACTTAAAAGTGTGTGCATCCCAGGAAACAAAAATTATCCTGAACCAACCAGTGCACCATCGCATAAACAAAGTTAGGTTGAGCTGCTTTCAGAATTACTGCTGCTCAGGAATTTATGACTTCTTTTTCTTCTTAGTCACAGAGCTATTTAAATAATTTTCATATGGTCTCGGGTGATGTCCTTGTGCGAATTTTCATAACCCAAAGGAGAACACAAGGCAGTTGTCAAGACTGCTGATTTTCTCTGCCTTTTTACTGCATTGCCAGTTTTACATGGTTTCAGTACAAAATCATAAATCGTGTAGTTCTTTCTTGCACTGCAGACATATTTTATTAAAGCATACTGACACTTGAGGGCTTTTCAGTATTATTAACTTACAGTAAAGCACGGCCTGTAAAAGGATCTGCCATGTTGCATGTCAGTACTGCCAGTATTTCCACCTAGCATTTCCTCTGGATCTCAAGAGCTCACTACCACTTCAACACCTGTTCCTCCAGCACCAGTTGCAGCTGCAGCACAGGCATTGCAGCCTGAGCTCCCTGCCCACCTTTGCCATGCCAATCTAATCAGAGCAGACTCTTTCTTCTTCAATAACAGTTTGCCAGGTGCAGGTTCGCAATGAAGCTGTGGTTACAACTGCTTGTTGCTCCACTTAAAACAAGATAAATGTCTTCTTCTGTCCTTTCTGGTTTTACTGTGTGGAGGGATGGCTTTTACATTTTTCTAAGTTAACTCTCTATAAAACCAGGTGGTAGTTTGTTCATGGCTACTGAACTGTTGTCTCTATTCACTTTGTAATGATCTCTGATGATGGTGAACCAGGAAGAAGCGTGGTTGCAATTTGCAGTTACACTTGCAAACTGTGATCACTGCAAGTCACACTGCTGCTGAAGGGCAGTGGCAGTCACCAGCTGATGCAGCTGAGTCCTAAGCACTCAGGGCTGATTGCGGAGCAAGACCAATGGGATGCTGGTGAGCTGTGCGAGAAAAAAGATTTCTCTTTGGCAATTCAGAGAAAAATAGGTCTAAAAGAAAATGTTTGATCCAAACTTATTTACTTTTTAGGTATTGTTGGTTGTAAAGGTCATAAAATGCTGAAAAATGTTACTAAACTAATCTCACTGTGTGCTCTTAAATAGCTTGTGTTACATTTACTTGGATTGCTGTGTGAAACTTGTTCATCTGTAAAGTGAAATACTTTGCATGCTTTTAAAAGTAATTTAGGAGACAGGGTTGGTTTGTTTTGTTTATTCAATGCCAAAGTGGCAAAATTTCTTTTCTGCAGAAGGGTTCAAGTTGAGGAGGGTACTGGATCAGAGGAGTATAATGAGAAAAAGAAAACATTTCAAAAGAGATGTTCAAGTTAAACCTGCTGAGGCAGGTATGCTGTTCAGAGAACAAGATGCAAGTGTTTTTTTTTTTTTTTAATAAATAATTCAGTAGAAACTGCCACATCACTGAGACACAATGAAACACCATTGCTTTCTTTATTTAATAAAGTGTTGATTTCTTTATAGACAGCTATGCAGATGAAGAGACTACTGGCAGGTGGGGCATGGCTATAGAAAACATGAATATACAGCTGAAAAATAAATAGCAATAATATTGATTAGGACAGCTGCTTCTACTCGGTTCTTTCCTTCACACGTTTGTCTTCCTTTAGATTTGATCCTAGAAGGTATTTACATATCTCTACACCACAACCTCATAGCAGTTTTTTCATTACACTGAGGGAGAGAGCTTGTCTAAAGTCTTGGAAAATCCTTCCAGTCAATCAGCATTCAGCTTTGGCTGAATTTCTATGGTAACTCTTCACTAAGACTTCATTGTTTCTCAGTCACTTAACCTTACCTTTTCTGTCCTTTTTTCCTCTGAGAAACTCAGAGTGAAGTTTGGTCACCTCTCCAGACAAAGTAACAGTATGACACTTTGGTGCTTTACCTTAAAATCTGTGTGAGAAGCACAAGAGGAATGCCTACACAGCATAGGAGGTATTGGAAGTGGAATAAGTTTGGAAGCATTACCTCATGTGATCTGGAAAGGGAGCTTTCATATTCAGAATGTATTGTGCTAAAAAGTGAAAATACGTTTGTTTCTATTAACTGTCAACTCTGTTTTTACATTGGGATAACGTTAAGGAAAAGCTATTAATCCTCATGGTATTTTTAGGGCATTTGCATAGGGTGCTTGAATAACTGGAGATTGCTTTGGGCGTGGTTCCAGCATCCATGGCAGTCAGTGTGGAACAGAGGCCTTCATGTGGCAGTTTTCTTGGAAGCATAACATGGGCTGGAGTGAAAGCTTGAGACTGTCACTACCTGATCAGTGCTCCAAATACCGCACACTTTGCTCTCGGTGCATACAAGACTGGTGCACTCTGCTGATGCACCTATCAGTGGTATTCCTGTTACAAAGTCATGAATCTTTTATGATTTCCTGCTAGAGGCATTGTAAAGTGAGTAACAAAAATACACAGAAGGTCAAGGTGTTAAAAGATGGAATCAAATTATTTGTTATATACGAGTTTGTATATTTTTGATACCTTTTTCTTTTTAACACTAAAAACTGCTGCTTTGAGGTTTTTTAAGAAACAGGAAAAATAGGTGTGCCTTTTAGTTTGTTAAAAACACTATAAAACTATTACTGGCCTAGTTATACCTTTAAATTCAGAAAATCCATATGTTTATGAATCCAAATTATTGCAGACAAAATTTTGCACCTGCAGTAATTGTTGCCTGCTGTTCAGTTTATTTAAGTATTTACATCACTGATTGCATCTGAAAATTAAAAACATCTAAGTAACCTAAATTACAAGCACAAATAATTGCAGGTGCAAAACCCATGCACAGACAAAATGGTCTCTGAAAGTCGGTCTTCCAAATTTCATTGGAAGTTATTCAGTGTATCATGAACCTAAAGTCCTCCTGGGAGAGTCACTAATCTATATAATGACACTGAAAGCCTCTTGGCTCTCATATTTATCTCACAGATGGGAAAGAATACATGTATTCAGATAACTCCCTAGAGATTGCACATGTGGATTTTGAAGAGTATAACTTATTCTAGTGAAGGCTAACATTAACTTGCAATCAAAAATTTCCTTCCTGAGCCACATTCTTTCTGATGAAATTAAAATGATGTATTTTTATTAAGTCACTACTGATCTAAGTAGGACAAACTCCCAGGGCAAGTACAGAAAATTTTGCTAATCTCATGAATTTTCCTTTAATGAGTCATAGCATCAGTTTAACACAGATAAATGCTGTCAGCCTCTTCCAGAAAATTCATCTAGTTATCCTTTCTCTGTTTTTATTAGTACTAAAAAAAGATTTCTAAGCATGGTGCTAGAAAAGCCTATTTTTTAACCTGATTCAAAACTGAAAATGAATCATTTTCTTGCATTCTTTAGCTTCAATAGATATAGGTGTGGAGCTGCTTTAAGGCAGTGACTGCTTCCTGCCGTACCAGTTATGGCAGTGCTGTTAGTAAAAGAGGGGGGGAGTTAAATTCTCTTCTAGTGTTTGAACAACTAAAACTTCTACTGAACAAATGAAGCATTCTGCCAGTTCTAACAATCCAAAATACAATGAAGAATTTTTCTGTTTCAGAAGCTCTAGGCAAAGCTGTTTTGGCATGTCTGTAGCTTATTCCAACTGCAAACAAAGGGGCAGTTACAGGGAAAGTCTTTTGGAGAAGAAAATGCTGTCAGTTTTAAGAAATAAGACATGTAGAACCATTCTGCAGCCCAGCAAATTTTGTAAGAGAATAGAGCAGCTGCCAGAGATAACGCTTCCATTTGCACCAATTTCAACAGGAATTGCATGAAACAGACAACATTGGTATTTCATTCATTGGTGATGGGAGGCAGAATGCAAAAAAAGTGATAAGAAAAAAGAGGAAAGGCAGCACCAAACCCCATGGGTTGTGCTATGCTGCTCCTCCTGCAGATGCAGAGACAAGCAGCACTTTGTGCATCTGGCAGTCACAGCCAATATTATCCCATATAGCCCAAATCCTCTCTTAGTAAGGGAGGTCATTCTACCTTTCCAGCTCTGGCACTTGCATTGTGCTCTCCCCAACTAAACATTTCAGAAGGAGCCCCCCAGCTCCTTGCCAATGTGCAACCACCATCCGAGTACTCTGCCTAAAAGCATGGTGGGTCATGGCACAGCCTGATGACAGTCACCTCTTTAATTAAGCACACTATCAACTAATTGTTCTATCTGATCTTAGTACTCACATTTTTAAAAATCTAGCTTACTTTAAATGAATCTGTTACTCTGGCAGGACATGGTAAAAATGTTCCACTTACTTAATTGATACTCGTCTTCCAAACAAAAAGTCAGAACAAGATGTTCTTTTTTTTGCGCATGGAGAACTATTGAGGCTATGTTGTCCATTACAATGCAGGGTTCTCACTTCTACTTCCTAGATGCTTTTTGCTAGCTGCTTAGGTATAGTGGAACACAAAGAGAATACAGGAATAAGTTTTAGAAAGTAGAATCATTTGGATAGTCAAAAATCCTAACAAAGATTCCTTTTTTTACTCCCACTTTTTGCTGCCATAGACACAAGAAGGTTTCATCTTTCCCCCGCTTGAGGGATTTATATGTAAGTGTGTCCTGTAGCTCATTTAGGTTCAGCGCAGACCAGAAAGCCAAAAATTACCAAGGATTTTGACCAAGGGATTGAGAGGTGATTAAAACTCATGGAAGAAAGATTCATTTCTCAGTAAGAATAACAAAGACACATGGATAATGCATCATAATAACTTTTTAATCTGACCCACATGCAGTAAATATGTGTATGACTGTCATTTTAAATAAGTGAGGTAGGTTGATGCTGATTATTAATCCATTTCTTGGCCTGTCTGATTGTTTTTGAGCCAATTCCTCCACTTCTAAGTATTTTTCTGAAGTATCTTAAGAGCACCTTTCACTGAAAGTCTCTTCCTTTTTAGCCAGTTACTTTTCGGACTGTTACCTTAATTTATTTATTTCCTGAGTAAGTCCGTTTTTAGTATTCTTGTAACTGGACTTTTGGTATTCTAATACATAGTAGAGTGTTTCTTCAGCCCCATGATAAAATGTAATTCTGTACTACTTCTACTTGCTGGGAAAAAATTATATTTTCCATTAATTCCTATGTGTTGCAACCAATAGTAGTTTAGATGAATGAGAGCTCAGTGAAAAAAAAAAAAAAATGAAGTATGCTATAAAAAAAAAGTTCCTACTATTTGGTGCTTGTGGCTAAAATGGCAGATATCTGTATAGGCAGAGAATAGATACAGAACAATATTTGCATTAAAAAAGTTCAGAAGCTTAACTAGGCTGAGTGTGTCATTACTAGCTTTCTCTGAGGTTCCTGTAGTGTCATGTGTTTAACATTTGCAGTAGGATAATATGCTTCACAAGAAAAAAGATTTTTGGATAGCAACAGAGTGTTGAAACTTTGTTTTCTATGAATGTGTCTAACCTTTAATATATTTTCAAGTATGCCCAGCTCCTTGCCTATTCCTGCTGAAGGACATTCAGATTTCCCTATGGAATGCCCCTTCAGCTGGGCAAACGGTTGTAGGCACGGTCATTTGGGTGAACTACATGTGTGACTATTGGCTGGTGGGTTGCTACTCTCAAAATAAATGACTAAATTGTTCTTCCCTTTTTCTCAGAAGGAAGTACTAATTTGCATCTGTCTTCACTAAACACTTGCTAGTTTTCCTGAAACTTCTGGGAATTCAAAATCTTTGAAATCTCCAGCTAGGTCAACATAGAAATTACCTCACACTAGTGCATATATTAAAGGCATACTGCTCCAATTTCGGATGTTTTACTGTCTGATAGTAATAAGTTCACAATATGCTACATACCATGAAATAAAAAAATATCTTTTCCTTGGTGTATAAAAATTTAAGTAAATTTTGTTACATTCAGATACGTATTCTTTCTCTCTTTTTGAAGAATAGCCACTCTTCTGCCAAGTATGTCTTTAGAATTCCTTCTCTTTGTTGAAAGAAAAATCCTTGTAAAAACAGAAAGTTGCACATTCCATTTAGTATAAGTGACATGATCATGAAACCTAGGCCTTTTATTTATACTTGGGATAATATAGAGGTAATGAAAGTAGTATTGGACCTAAGAGGTATTTTGTTTCAATTATAAAACAGTGTGGGTAAGAAACTTCAATTTGACAGCAATATAAGAAAAGCAATATTGTGTTCATGCCTTCAATCAGCTTTATTAGATCCTTAAAAAGAAAATTGTATGAAAGTGAGAAAGAAAACAACAAACTAAGCAAGATCACTATTTCAGCATAGTTTGGAGAAAATAACTGATTTGGGTTAGTTGTCTTGCCAGGATGAATGACTCAAGGCTTCCAAAGAAGAAATGGAAACCAGAAGGATAGCTAAAGCCTAAAAGAACAAATTGAGAATATATGATTGACTGTAATGTTTCAAAATCAACTTCTGCAAAGATGAGTTTGGGCTGTGGCCCAGAATTGAATAGTGGTGTTCATTTAGACTATTATTGCTGAAACAAAATAAGATATAGCTGTGGCTGTGTTTCTGTTAGAGATTTACTTGTTCTTTCCAGTGTTTCTAGCTAGGAATATGATGTCACACCCTCTCTCCTATCACAGGCTGCAGTGATTTCTGCCGTTCCACAGTTTTTCTGAACACTGATTTTCTGAAGAGAGTTCTGAGTCCAAGTGATAATATCTTTCAAATGTGAAATGTCATCACCATTCATTAGTTTACTTTGAAAAATTTTGTACTAACTTGTTATTGACCAAAGAGAAGAGAAGTATAACATTTTTGTGTGTGGATGTACTTTCTTGCTGGCATGGGAGCCATTTAAGTTTCTGCTATCATCATGCTAGTGTTTAAAAATAAATAAATAGCTCATTCTGCAAAGATTTCAAATAATGAAATCTTTAATGGGCATGATTTGTAAAGCATTACTTGAAAAACATGGTGGCAGCTGCTCAACTCATCTCAGGAACAGAAGAATCTCCGCTTCATGCAAAAATGTACTCGGTTGATAAGAGATTGTGATGAGATGGAACTATTAGTTCCTCCTTCCCCTCATTCACTTCATCTCAACAACTGCACTTTCTAACCTTTTTTTTTTTTCAGCTTCTATTTCAGGAAAAAGAAACCAAACAAACCACATTTTGTAATTAAATACTGAGCTAGTTCTTCCATGTTTACTAAATTACATATTGCCTATATGTATGTATATCCTCAAAGTTTTCATGTGTTTTTAGATTTCTTAATATGTTCCATAGGAATAGATCTTAACTCATTCCTCTCTGTTTTTGTGTGGTAAAATTTGCCTCCACAAAAGAAAAGAGGATTAAAACAGTGAAGCCCACTTGTAGGGACATGAATATAGCTGCTGAACTCTGCAGATTTTCCTTGTTCACAGTAGAGGTTCTTCAAGGAGAAAGCCGTCAGTGTTGGCCTTACAGCAGATTGGCTTCACATAATGTGCCCAGGACAGTTGTCCTGGTGAGAACTTTAAACCAGGAAAAACAGGTGAGGGTGAGAGTTACCAGCAGCCTTGTCACCGAGCAATAGACAGGGTTGACAAAGGGCATGGGTAGTGGGAACCAAAGGGAACACACCATCAACAGCTCAGCTGTCACCTTAAACTGTCACCTCAAGCAAATTCAAGCATTTGCATTTAAGCAAATAAATGCCTGAAGCAAGAAAAGCGTCTGGAGGACTATTGCCAGCAGGTGAGGGGAGGTGATCCTTCTCTTCTGATGAGCTCTGATGAAGCCACATCTGGAGTGCTGTGCTGAGTTCTGAGCTCTCCATACAAGACACTTGGGCATACTGGAGAAAGTCCAGCAAAGAGCCACAGAAATGAGTACGTGACTGAAACATCTCTTCTATGGAAGAAAAGCTGGGAGAGCTGGAACTGTTCAGCCTGGAAAGAGAAGGGGCTCTTATCAATGTGTATAAATATGTGAAGAGAAAGTGCAAAGAGGATGAGGCCATGCTCCTGTCAGTGATGCCCAGTGACAGGATAAGAGGCTATGGGCACAATCAAGGCTACCAAAGGTGTGATCTGTACGTCAGAAAGCACTTTTGTATTGTGAGAAGGATTGAACAGGGTAACCAGAGACATTGTGGAGTCTGTCTCCTTAGAGGTATTTGTAACCTGACTGGTCACAGTTCTGAGTACCCTAGTCTGTGTGCCCCTGCTAGAGGGGAGGTTGAAGCAGATGGACTTGGAAGTCCCTGCCAGCCTCAACCCTTCTGTGATTCAGGAGTAATGGATAATTGCTTTTAATATTTTCAATTCTCACTTCTCTAGAGCTTTCAAACAGCCCACAGCTTGGCCTACTGATCTTCTGAATAGCTGGTATTTCAATATTGAAATCTGGCAGAATTTTGGATTTCTTTTTAGAAGCAATTTTTTGTCTACCAATATTGCTGAGATTGTGAATGTGTTGCTCAGTTCAGGTTATCCTTCCCCTCTACAATATCTCTGAAGAGTTTTCCTGATATTTTCAGAGCCCAGAGGAATGTTATGTAACTTATATATTCAATAGCTACATATATTTTAACATGCATGAAGGCTACACTGAAAAAGCAACCTGAGCTGCTGTGTAAGTCCAGGTAATGCTGTTGTGGGAATTAGAACTAACAGAGTTATCTCGTAATTTATACATATTTTTGTAATGAGAAAATCTGGATAAAGTTTAGGTCTCACTTCTCATTAGTTAGAACTACACCTGGGAGTAGAGCAGCGAAGCATGTTCCACTTTCCATTTCCAATCATGCTGGAGTACTAGAAATTCTAAATGTGATGCCTGTTGTAAATACACTTACAGTGTTTTAGACTGAACTGTAAGGAAGAAGGTGTTTATAGGAATTTGTGTTCTTTTTTGCTGATCCTTCTTGGACCTTGATTTCAGTTTCAACTCATGTTAAACTATATGAATCACATGCATAAAGTTGTTCCATGTTTCAATAGCTTGCTGAATCAGCAAGAGTATACTCTGAATATATACAAACTGTTAAAAGCTAAGATTGTAGCCACTATTTCTACCTATATTGCTTTACCAATATCTATGGTCATGTATATTTATATATCTGGTTATATCTATATCTACATCGGTAGAGCAATATATATAGGTATAGATATATGTTTGTGTAACTGTATTTTTTTATGTTCCTAAACTGAGACTTGGAGGAAATTCAAACATCTGACTCCTCCAATGAATTCCTGAAATCTCTTACCTAGGGACATTCAGTGTTTTGTCATGAAACCATCAATGTATAAAATGATCAAAGTTTCTTTTCATAGTAGACTGGAATCTATAACTTGCTCAACTTCAGAGGAACTATAAGTGATATTCCCACTCTGGAAACTCTTCAAAACCTAAATATTTTATTTACATTGGAGTAGCTTAGTAACAGAACTTCAAAGAAATGTTAGAAGGAGGATGAAAAAGATGGTATAGCATTTGTAGCTTTTTACAGTTGGATGAGGACTGTGAATTTAATTGTTTTTCTTTGATGTGCATAGGATAGCTATAGGAGATTCTGTTGATGTGATTATTGTTTTACACCCTGCAAAAGTATCCTGCTTAATGGGCAGTTTTGTAAAGACGAATCACCTTTAAACATTTCTAAAAGTAATTTTTTCTGTAGACTGTTTCCCTCTTACAGTCTTTAAAGAAGCATAAGGTATCTGAAGATGGATGAGTGTTAAGATATGTTGGCTGACAAAATAGCTTTTTGCTAATTGCTAAGCACTACCTCTGTAATGTAGAGGCCAAGCAGACACAAACTGTGACTACTTTTACCTCAGTTGGGGATTCTGAGAACTATCTGATGTATTCCCAAGATCCAACCTTGTCTAGTAAGTGGAACTCAGGCTGCCTTCAAATACCTAAATTATATATATATATAAAAAAAATTAGGTAATGCAAAGTATTGCAATTGATCGACACTTGGCTTCAGCCAAACTCCGGAAGACTACATCTATTGTAAATCCCTTGACCATTTATAGGGCCAGGCCTAGAGAAGGGCAAAGACCTGAATGAGTACAGTAGCAAGACATTGCTACTTTTTTTTTTTTAGTTTTTTTCCAAGATGAAATCCATGTATTCTGTCTCTGTGAATACCTAACTTGTATTGAAAACTGAACTGCCCAAAAAAGTTTCATGTATTTTCAAGCATGTAAAAACCAAAATTTTAAAGGTGCCTTAACCTAGCATCTGAAGTGAGCATGCAGATTTTTGTATGCAGCTTGCTGAAATCAAGGTTTTTTTCAAATTTGTATTTTACTTCAATTTTAAATATCATTATTGCTACATCAAAAAAATAAATACAGTGAAATAGTACTTCCTCATCAGTGTCAAAATTGTTCCTCTTCTTTTAAATACGATTTCTTGTCTACTCTAGAAAATTTGACTGAATTTTTACTTTTTAATTGCTGACTCTTGATTGTCTTTTCACTAGCACATAGTAGAATAGGTAATACATTAATTAATAAAGCAAAGAAAAAGCATTACTATTATGTGTTTGTAAGTTTGGAAAGATCAGTTGCTTTGCCTGAAAGGGAAAATTGAATTGGGAATATGGCAATGATCTGCTGTTTATCCATACAAAAAATGATGTTTTTTTCTTCAATAGATTGCTTGGTTTCTACAAAGGAATACTCCCTCCCATCTTGGCTGAGACTCCCAAAAGGGCAGTGAAGGTAAAAAAATAAATCAACATGCTTTTCCCTTTAAAAACATAAGCAAGAAGAAGAGCAGCTCGAATATATTGTGTTTCTTCCACACTGATTGACATTTGATTCTTAAGATTCTTTGGCATGTTGATCTTCTGATTTTTAGGAGGAAACTTTTCTGTTGAATAAAACCTGTACTTGATTAAGAAGTGTAGGATAATGCTTTTAAAAGTTAGGATATTTTTTATCTGTGAATATAATGTTACTGAAAAGTAAATTGTGATTAGTTTATACAAGCAAAGTTTATAATAAAATACTAGAAGCCAGATTTTAGCTTCACAATTACCTCTGCTTTAAACTTTAATTGGAAACACCTACCAATTTACAAAGCAACTAATACTCTGAATGGCTTAATAAATGAACACAAGAACAATTAAGAAAGCCACTCCTAGTAAGTATTTACTAAGAAACTTGAAGAACTGTATCTGTATGTTTTAAGTGCTGCCTGAGATTTTTCATATACTTCAAAGAACACCCTAGTCTATATTGTTGTTCTTTTCCAGATTGAATATATATGTGGGTACAACTTCCTATCATGCAAGGAATGTTTTACTCCAGCTCTCTTAAATTTGAAATGGATGCTAGCCTATAACAGTGTATTCAGTGTCAAATGTTGATCTGATTTCCTTTTATTATCCCCTATGTCAACTTGTAGATCATTGTTTTAGTATCACTCCTATGCGAAATATATCATTACACCAAATTTTGTTCAGTTATACCAATCCCTTTTATCAAAACCTACTTTTAAAAAGTCACCTCATCTTACAACTCTAAATCTATCAAAGAATCCATTTTGTCTTTCACTTCACAACTTTGAAATTTTCTATAGTTGTGTCAAGTATGTTTAAAAGCAGTTACCATACAGAACATCTTGATTTTCCTTTCTTTCTTTTTTTGTTTCATTCTAAAAAACTGCACATGGTCCTGAACCTTAGCCTGCTATTAATCGTTCATGTTCCAATTCCTTTATAGAGGAAGAATATTAGAATTAAGTGACCTTGTAATAGGAGTTCTGCTAATGTTATCTTCTTGTTTGCATTAGCATTTTAGATGCAAATGATGTCGTCTATCTCAAAATTACTTGATACACAACTAAGCAAACTGAAGTTCAGTTTAATGGCAAAGTGGCAGTGAAGAAAAATGGATGATAATTAAAAGCTTCCCAGTAACTTGTTTTCTTCAGACTGATGTTTTGGCTGTCTCTGTATTTCACTGCAGTACGAATGACTTAAAGTTCATCTGATCATGCATTTCAGATTCTAGCATATATTTAATTAAAATACAAATCCAAGTTTGATTTCTCTCCTACCAGCCTGAGTCATTCAAAAATGACAAATCATTTTCTCTTAGTCCTGTGGCTTAGTCTCCACAATATTAAATATAGTTATAAAATAATAAAAACATTTAAATTGGGAGAAATCTCTGTGGGTCATCTGGTGACCTACTACCCAAAGCACTTCTGACTTCATAGCTAGAGCTTTGTCTAGATGAGTTCTCAAAATTTTCCAGGATGAAGACTGCAGCCTGTCTGTGTTCTTGTTTCAGTGCTCAATTGCTCGCACTGTAAAGAATTTTACCTTATATTCAGTCCAAATTTTCTCTGTTGCAGCTTTGCCTCTTGCTTCTTTTTTGTTGTTGTTGTTGTGAGCCTCTGAGAACAGTCTGAGTGTCTTCTCTTTCACCTTTTCTAGATAGTATAAGACGGAAGTAGATTCCCTTAGCCTTCATAACTTCAGGGTAAACAAACTCAGTTGTCTCAGCCTCTTTTTGTACATCATAAGCTTCTTATATATTTTACTGCTGCTACTTAGTGAGATGCTTTCTACATACTTCTTGGGCATCAATGTGAGGGCCCAGTATGGTTTCTGAAACTTTGAGAAAGAGGTCTAAATGCTAAACATGCTTTTAAATCATTGATTTCTTAATTCTTTGCACTATTCCTATAAACTTTTTGCTGTTCCAAGGGCACCAACAGGGCATTAAGTTATCTTGAGATAGCAGCTCTGTTCTACACTGGAAGAATAGGGCAGTACAGTGATGTACTTGTAAGATCCTGGATACTGAAGCTATTTAATGTCAGATGTTATCTGCCAGCACAATTTCTAACATCCAAGTAGAGTTTGAGTCTATGCTTTGGCCCAAAGAGAATTAAGCTTGGCTTAATTTCTCTTCTCTTAATTTCCACTAAACTTGTTTGGATATAAATGTAAAACATTAATGGAAACTCACTGCTTCCTTTGGCTCACTCTCCACCTTTTATTCCTCTGAAGGTATTCCATATTTCAACAGGCCCAAATATGTCCCTTGACCATTGCCAAACTGGCTGGTCATGAAGATTTGTGTCAACGCCTATGTGTTTGAGGTCATAGAAAGCACAAAAGATAGAGGCAATTTTTCTGCCTTGGTTTGGGTTTGTAATGAACTTTTTTGAAAACTTCTAGGTAAGGTCTCTTTTATATCTCATAAAAGCGTATAGAGAATGAGCTAGGCAGATTTTGTACTAAGAAGAAATTTAATTTTGCTGTTGATTTAATTTTGCTATTGAAATATATTTACCTGAAGTGATTATTTGCTAAAAAATATTAAACTGTTGAAGTTATTTAGCCACAGTTATTCAGTTTTCATGTTGTGTCAAAGATGCAGGTTCAGTTTAGGTAAATAGATTCTCACGTCTGTCTTGCTATTTCTTTTTATTCTTTCTCTTTATTTCCCTTCCTAAGAAGGAAAATAGGTATTTCTGTAAGATGAAAAGTCAAAGTTTATAAATTTATGTTAGATTGAACTTGGAGGAAAGAAGTGATGATGCCAATAGAATGGTTAACAGATGAACTTTTGGGGCGATTTATATTGTTCATGCATTCCCAGACATCTTGTTTCAAGCATGTATTTTTACCTTAGTGTTATTGAGACATCTGGTAAGTACTTTGACTATTTTCTGTGAATTAAAGTGTATCTTTACCAGATGGACAATACTGGTTATTATATACACAAAAGCATGCATTAAATATGTTTATTGTGGGATTTTTTTTTGCACAAGGCTATTAACTTAATACAACCGTAGAGAGAAAGACAAATTACTCTTTTTTTAAAAACAACTTGTGTAGATATAGATAATATAAATCCATATGATATAGCTGGATACTTTTAGCAAAACTGTATGTATACTAGCTACTCTATTATATCCAGAAACATTTAGATTGGGTTTTACTGGTATTTTTATTTTTTTTTCAAAAATGATATGAAACATTACTATTAAGTAGTTATTTTATTCATATATTATAGTAGTTATTTTATTCATATTTTATTCATTCTGTAGGAAGCAATTGATTTTTAAGGTAAAAATTTTAAGACCAAAAAATTGCTATCAATGTATTTCTGCCTTTATTACAACCATTTTACAGATCTGTGACACTATGGAAAACATTAAGGAATACCAGAAATTCCATTAAAGGTTAGGAGGGCAGCAATGAGTAGGAAGATGCTGGAGAGTGAATAAAGCAAACTTTTACTGCAGTATGAATTGAATTTAGTTCTGAGAAGTAACTCATCCTACAACTGACACTTTCTCAAAGATTTCCTTTTACCTATAAGTAAAATGATATCTTCAGTTATCCAATAAGACAGACCTACATTCTGAGAAAATCTTCTATCTTTTCTGATTGTTGTCAAAGCCAGTACAATGATTTTAAATATATTTGCAGGATGTTTGCAAATGGAATGTTAGATCTGTACACTATTTGGATTGCAGTTGTAATCAAGGCTCTGTTTGTAGGGTCTTTTCTGCAAAACATTGTAATCCTTTTGGATAATAAAAAAAACATATATCCACTGGCTAGAGTACTCAGTCCTTCAGCTTTCAGTATTTAAAGTCTTAATTTTATGTTATAGAAGTGTAATACATTTCCTACTTTTGTAAATATGATGTTATTACTAACACCTGTATCTCTGCTGTATTCAGTGAGATCTTAGCATCTTTTTAGATTAAGCAGATCTTAACTGATGACCATTGGTGCAGGTGAAAAAAGGTTCTTTCTTGAAGTTCAAACACAAGAGCATAGCATTTTAAACTCATCCTATAAGGAACTTCAGACAATCAGAACTTCTGAGCACCACTGCCGCTGACTGACACTTGTTTATAAAGATCAAGAACTATAAGAGATGTGTCTCTTGAAAGTGAGAAACTGTAATAACCTACTCACTTTCCATCTTAAAAATGTACTATTACATCTTTCTGTTGAGAAGTAGACCAGTATATGAGAAATATGAATGTTATTTAAATATGTTATATTAAATATGAGGGCGATTTCTTGTGGGATGTAGTATCTGCTACTACATTTAAACCAGTATAAGAAAATTAGATGATAGAGGAAAAATAAGAAATTGAAAACAATAACTGTGTTTTAAGTGAACTCTTATATGAAATATTAATTGCATTTATCCTGATGTTGTGCATGTTATACTTCAATTTTGAAGCCTAGTTATCTTCATTTGCACATTAAACACTGACAGAGCATGAAACTCATTGAAAAATAGCTTGTGTTTATTTTCCACCTCTGCATGTGGCTACTTAAGATGTGAGGTAGTGAAATACTGTAGTTTGGTTGACTCATAATTTTTTCCATGCAATTTCAGTCTAACTTTTCTTTATAGTTTTTCACCTTTGAACAATACAAGAAGCTACTAGGATATTCATCTTTACCACCAGGATTGGTATGTATGATAACACTTCATGTTCTATTTTCATGCGTATATATTGAACAATCCTATCTGTTTCCTTCCATATTGGAAGCCCAGATTTTAAGGGGTACACAAAATGTTTTTATACTAAATGTGGTTAGCATGTGTAGTCTGCCTGCTGATATATAGAGTTTAATTCTACTATGGTATCTTTTAGAATAAGATAATTTTGTATTACTACTTTCTATTAATGATAGTTAATGCATATTTTTCACAATAATGGCATGACAACTATATGAAAGAACTGATATATCTCTGGACATGCTACATAGATTAGGGTAGTGAAAAATTCCCAATACCAACTGTGTTAAAATTTGCAGGAAAATCTTGAGAAAATTGCCCATAAAAAACAAAGACGTCATTGCTGACCAAAAGCCACTCCAATTCATACAGCAGGTAAAACAGCTACCAGCCATCCTAAAGTTCTTGCACATTTTTGGTGCATTTCTTATTACCATAGAGGCATTTTTGCTTCTGAGGTAGGCATGATAGAGAAAAGACAACTGAGAGAGATTCTGGCCTAAGCTACACAGAATGTCCAGAGATGCCTCTACAGAATTCTTTCGGAGAGAAAAATTACTGTCAAAAGAGGAATGCATACATTAGCATCATATTCCTGCTGGTTGATGGTGAAAGGGATAGATTATGTTCCTATCTTACACTGGAAAAACTGGTGTGTTGGTAATATGGTAGTATGGCTGGAGGCAAAGGCACTATGGATAAAGCCTGCCACTACCCTTCCAATTTACCATTCTCTTTCTTGAGCTCCCTAGAGTCCTGGCTCAAAACCCTCTGTATTGAATGAATTATTTTTCTCACTATTGTTTTTTCCTTACCACTGGCTTCCTTGAATTTTGACAGATATATTCAACATATTGTATAATGGTCTGGGATTCTTTTCAGCACTTCAAAGTTTAGAGACAAGAATTGAGGCAATAAAAGTGCAAAATGATCACAAAAATTAATCACTCTGATTTTTCTTAAGTGATCTGAATATTTAAATTATTTTTGTTACTAAAAAAAAGCAAAAACAAAAAAACCAAAAAGCATGTATTTCTAATTGCTGTTTCCTGATGGAAAGCAAAGTAGTGAATATCACCATTTCTGTGGCTGTAATGTACCATCAGCTTTTAAGGAAATGGAAATAATTCACCCTTTGAAAGAATGCTGACATTTCCATGTGTGCCACTTATTCCCATGCAAACCTTTTCAAGATGGCTGTTTACTTAGGGGGACTTTTCTTCTCCTTGCACAGTTTGACTAAGTACCTCACTTCTAGCTTTTTCCCTTGCTGTGTGACTGCATTTATATTTGTATTTTTACTGAGGCTCCACCCAAAGATAATAGGAGGGCATTGTTTTTCCATGTTTTCATCATAAATCAATACCACACTGTGCTATGACATTTTATTTTGCGTTTTTTGGAATGTGGTTTATGGCTATTGTCATATTGTCTTCAAGAACTGTCAGCATCCAATCAAGATCTAGCTTTTTTTTTTTTTTTTTTTTTTTGTAGTAGAGCACTGACACACAGCTGAAGTATTTCATTGTATTCTCTCATTCAGTTTCATAACCTGAATGTATTTTACTACTTCATTTTTACATATTGATTGACTTAACTTTCCTAGGCATTTGCAGTTGCTGGCTTGGGATCTGGATTAACGGAGGCAGTTGTGGTCAACCCTTTTGAAGTAGTAAAGGTTACCTTGCAGGCAAATCGAAACAGTTTCACAGAGGTATGAGGATTGCACCGCTGTTTGTTTTGTTTTATTAAGTGTTGTGCACTTGAAAGTTCATGTTTAGACCAAAATATCTATACTGTAATGGGTTGATGCAAATGATTTTCCCACAAGCCTAATGAAAAAGGAAAAATGAGGTAAAAGATTCATTAAATTATGCTGTCAGATGTGCATCAAGATGCATACAGTACTGTCCTCTGTGTCAGTATTTCCACTGCAGATATTCGGTGCACCTCTTTACTCCCACAGCAGCCAGTAGTACAGCACTGTGAAGAACTGTTATCCTGAAGTACAAATCTGAGACTCTTACGTACATTTACCCTGGCAGGCTCCAGACCTCTAGTGAGAACAGAGGGTTGGCATTAGACACTGAGTTCCAATGCCCTGGGCAGGGTCCAGCTGGTGTCTTTTATGTTGAAATGTAGCTGGTAGATTTCACGATCTTGGATGAATTTATTGATGTTAAAAGTAGCTGTTATGGACTCTGTAATTCATTCAGAGAAGCACTCTCCCAGAGAATAAATTTTATAACATTTGATAAATTTTGGTACATTCTCAATGCATACCAGAGATGTCAGGTTGCCCGGGGTCTCTGGCCTAGACATTTTTTAACTATGAGCAGTAAAACCACTGAAACAAAGAGCTCATACTGTACAAGAAAAAAAAGGGTTGAGTTACTGCAAGGAGAAAGCAGTGCATGGGAGGATTTCTATCTCAGGAAGGTACCTAATTTACACTTAAAATAGTATTGAAAGTATCTATTTGCACAGATATTAAAAAAATCCAGGGGTCTTAAGTTCTTAAATCACAGATATCCATTTTAAATATATATTTTAAAAAGGATTATAATTTTAGAATTTGTTGTAAATCAGAAAAACTAGTGGCTTCAGTACCACAATCTCAAGTTCTTATTAAGAACATGTTAAAGGACATTCCATACAAAGCATGTAAACTCAAGCCTACTGGAAGAAGCACTTGCATGTTATTACAGAGTGTAGGGTAATGGTACACTTACTTCATTACCATGCACTGTTTTTCTAAAAGGTTTAAGTAAGGTATGTACCTCTCCCATTGTGTAGCTTTCATATTATATGATGAAACCTAATGCAGGTCACATATTTCTTTGACTATTGTATTGAAATAATAAATACATCTTGTTTAAAGGAACAAGGAAGAGCATGAACACATACACCCACACCCAGACTCCTGCACACCCCCAAAACAAATATTCACACAGTGCAGTGACAGCTGAATTATTCAGTGGTACCAGATCATCTTTCTAGGGCTGATAGGTTTAAAGAGGAAGGCTGCAATAAATCACATATTGGCACTATTGTCATTTGGATTGCTACAGGTAAAAATAATGCAATTTTTTTTGTTTAGATAGGAGTCCCAATTTTTTTTGTTTGGCTTTCTCTTTTTTGTTTTTCCCTGTAGCCATGGAAAACTCACTGGCTATAGATGCTGAGTGATTATAAAAGTCTTCTCACTTGATTTTACAAGTTTCTGCTCTAAGATGAGATGACAGTCTCCAGATCATGCTGTCTTGGTCTCTATTAAGTACAAGTCAGCAACTGTCTGAAGTGAATTAAACTCTGGTTGTTTATACAGCAAATTTCTCCAGGTTAGTTATCCTCAGGTCCTTTTGTTATCAGCATAAAATTTAGAACTTCTGTGTCTTGATCATCTGACATTTTAAATGTTTATGTTTACATTTTTTAATAGATTCTGATTTGAATCCTGGTAGTAGATAGGAAAGTGAATTTAGTAAAATGTGTTCAAAGCATTAACAGGATAATATTGGTTGCTAAATATGAAAAAACAGAATGAAACCTATTATTAAAGGCTGTCTGTCAGTAACCTAAATAAGCAGTGATATGCTGTGTCAGTTACAACAGGGATAATTTGGCTGATGGTGTTGATCTACTACTGTGATATTTTGGAATGAGAAGGCAGTAAACAAGTAAGCACATTGAAATTAGCAACATTCACAGCGCTGTAGTCAAAATTTTTCTGTATTTTCATGTTTGAGCAGCCTAGTGAAAGTCATCTTTTCCCTTATAATTAAATATTTGATTACCTAGAGCTGGTTTTAGGCTTTGGAAAAACAAAACTCTCACAACAACATTTTTTTGAGAGGAGCTTTTCCTAATTCTGCTAAAAAAAGATCTAATACTTCAGAAGTATCATCAGTAGTATCACAGTATATTGTGGTACAGATCAAATGTGTACTTAGTCGGGCAGATAGCGTCAGTGGAACTCATTGTTATATAAGTGGATCCTGAGGAAGTTTTGACCTTTTTGGCTTTTATTAGGTAGCAGTTGGCTGGCTAAGACGATTTCTATACTTTTTGGACATTATTTTCAAAACAGGATTTCTAAAGTCAATTTCCTAAATCTATACCTTGGAATATAAATGAGTGTTGTGATTTTCAAAGTCTAACTACACCTTTTATGTCAAGTTATTCATCAGGAGTGCAAAACAGGATTTGCAGTTGGATGCTTATGAGAAAAAAGAATTTGTGCCTTCTTTTCTAGAGTTTCATTACCACAGTATTAAAGTTAGTTGCCTGCCTCTATGACAGAAAATCGTTTAATGTGTGATCTAGTTTTAAAAATTTCTATGTACTCAGTAACTCCTTCAAAAGTCAGTGTTTAAAAATTAAATATTCAGAGATAGCGTATATGCTTTTTGTCATCTTCCAACTCTATTCCTAACACTGAATCTGGAACTGCCAAACTGCTCAACACAGATATTTATATTGTCCTTTGCTGCTCCAATCTGTGGCTCCCAATAACTTGCTATCCTATCCATAATGGCTTAACTTATTTCCTGTTCCAATACTGTTCTTTCATCACTCCCTTGTAGTGCAAGCCCCTGTGCCACTGGTTTTACTTTAGAAGCTTTTTTTCTAATCTTTTAATTGTCCAGAATTATTGTTGTATACTCTAGTTGTGCAAGGGTTTCATCTGTCATAATCTTAACAGCACACAATGTGATTTAAAAAAAAAAAGCAAACTGTTGCCAAATTCACATATCTGATGCCATGAGTTTCTCTATAAAATTTAACTAACCTTTGAAACGATGATTTTAAGATTACTTTCTTTGCGTTAGGATGTTTTCATCTTTTTTTCTGCTATCAGAAAAATGGGGAATATTTTTTTGTAATGAAAAAAAATATGGCGATACTTAAGATAAAATGACAAGAGCTGGCAACACTGTGTTTGTCACCGGGATTGAAATAAGGCATAGATTATTGTTTCCTTTTTCTAAAGATGATCTCTTCCTTCCTTTACTTAACTTGTGAAGCAACCATCTAGCTTTGTTCAAGCTCAGCAGATCATCAGAACTGATGGTTTGGGCCTCCATGGACTCAACAAAGGTCTTACTGCAACACTGGGCCGTCATGGAGTTTTTAACATGGTTTACTTTGGATTCTACTTCAATGTGAAA
The DNA here is from genome assembly GCF_905368555.1 of Meleagris gallopavo. NCBI lineage: Eukaryota > Metazoa > Chordata > Aves > Galliformes > Phasianidae > Meleagris > Meleagris gallopavo. The sequence continues at coordinate 36,399,283 of NC_139408.1, read as the reverse complement.
AACATTCTTCCAGTCAATAAAGTAAGTTTCTCATACAATGGGATAGACAAGCAGATAAGAGGTTTGACAATTTGATTAACACTGTATTTTACAGTGCAAAGCTGTGCTGTTACTAACTGCTGACTAACATAACTCCCTGTTTTGCAGAAAATGCTATAGCATTTTCATGGCAAAATTTGTGAATCAAATTAAGGTTCTGCCTTTTTAAGAAAAGCTGAGTATAAACAAAGTAATCATGTTTGAAATCACAATGTTATGAATATTTCCTTATACCACAGTAGCAAAGTGAAAAGGCAGAAACAAGGTGCAAGTATGTTATGCTCATTGCTAGGTATGTAAGTGCTCATTGCTATTGTTTTGTTTGTTTGCTTGTTTGTGGTAAACTGGACTAGAAAAGAGATATCAGTTTCTAGAAAATTTCTAAGTACTCACAAAGCAAGGTGCCAAGCTTGATGAGCAGACAGGGCTGCAGTACGGAGGTATCCTGACCATGTACAGATCTATTTACTGAAGGCAGTTCAGCCTAGTATTGAAAGATGACAGGACAGATTTACGCACGTGGGAGGGAACCAGCCCAGAACAGGACTTACACGGTTATACGCAGAGACTTTATGTAGAATAACCTATGAGTAAGCTGAGAAAAAGAATAAAGCTGTAATTGTCCTTGAAGAAATTTTAGTCAGTAGTCTCATATGATTTTATATAAAGTAGGCATTTCCCTTTATAACAAAAGGAAATTTTATGAATGAAAGTATACTAATACTGGAAACTTTCTAAATGGCTGTGTGAACCACAACTAATGGTTTATTAATGACTCCAGTGCATTACTTACTGAAGTGTGTTTTCACTAATGTGATTTTTAGATGATGACAGTTAAACAGTCACAGGTGTAATATGTAGGGATATTCATTTAAGAAGCTGCAATTTACATCAAAAGGGATCAGTTTCTATTCCCATATGAAGCAACACCTCTTTTTTTCTGCACTTCTGAGTAGCCTGGTATTTTTGTTGGCAAGACCGTATAAATGGAGAAAAGCTCCACTTCTTATTTGCAGATCATTACAGTAAATTGAATTGTTAAAGAGCAGCTAACCCACAAGTTTCTACAAGTTTATTTTAGTGTATTTAAGCATACATTGCAATGTACTTGAATCATATATTCTAAAAACTCAAGACACAAGGGTAGCTTGATACAAAGTTAGGAGTAAACATTTATTCTGATGAAAAGATGGAAAATTGTAGTTACTATGGAGAATACTCAGAACCATATGCATGTAAGGACAGAAACTTACGCACAGCTTCTATGGAAATGCTGTACTTTACCTGCATAGTAATGGAAGAATAGTAATAGTATTTGGCATAAGCATTTCTCATGCTTTCCTAGCATTTCAATTTAAATACGTATGTATAGCACATGATTAGAAAGATTCAGAGCTTTATGACCTGTGAGAAATTAGCTCTTTGTACAGATTCTGTATGACAAAGAGAATTGTTAACATCTAGAACATAAATTTAAATAAACAGACAGTAAAAGAGAAATTACTTCAGTGTTGTCACCTGGTGACACAGGTGTTCTGTATATGCTATCTGTGATCTTCGTACAACAAGAATGTATTAATTACAAGTGGAGAGGTTTTTATTGTGTGTAACAGTTGTGAAGTGGCCTGTACAGTGGCTTGCAGTGGCTACATCTCAGCTAGTAAATTGAGCAGTATCACTGAAGCTCAGTTGTGTGTACTGCTCAGCATGCCCTGGCCCAAGACAGCTAGCACTGTTCCTGGGTATGGCTTGGGAGTTTGTGCAGGCAAGGAGTTTAATAGGCAGATTTCCTGTAAGATCTCTGATTTAGGTGGTGATAGCACTTAGTAGCATTAATTAATAGGACACTGTAGGCCAGCTGGCAGCCATGCTATAGACAGTTCTGTACATACAGATGTAAGCAATAATTCTGATCAAACTCCTATTAAAATTGATTCAAGTCTTACCCTGAGTTTAACTGGGTGTAGATCAGGCCTCATCTTGCTTGTGCTAGCCAACAGTATGTCAAATATGTCTATATGCATTGAACTTTGCCTTAGTGATTGGAAAATATCAGCATTCAACAATACGTTGTGATAAATATTTTCTAAATATTTTCTATATATTAAATTTTTTTCTATATATAAATACAAATATAAATATAAATAAATATATAATATTAATCTATATATTAAATATAAGTATTTTCTAAATAGTTTCTGTCAGTAGGCAAGTCGTACAGGCTGAGTTATCAAACCTGTACAATAAATTTGATATAAGTTGTTAGGCAGTTAGTCTGAAAAATTAGTTGTAACTTTTCATATTTTCTCACGTTTGATTTCATTATAAAACCTAATTTGTTCACTTTGTGCATTTCACATAAAATTCTGTAAGTCAGTCTTGTGATATTGACAAGCATTTAAAACTGTGAAATAAGAATACTACACTTGAAATAATTCTGGCTCTTGACTATGTATTTGCTGTTCACCTTCTGTAAGTGGAAAAATGTATGGAAATGTCTATATGACCCTTTTAGCTGTCAACAGTGCTAAACTGTGCATTAAATTTGCATCCCAATTAAGAATGTTTGCAGCTTATTTTGCCAAAAACAATAAACTTTTTATGTTGAGTGGTCAAATGATATAAATGACATGTGTGGGTTGTAAATGTTCATAATGAATAATTTTTCGTATGTTCAGTCTATTCTGCTAAACAGACCATTTACAGCCAACCTCATGCTCAGTTTACTGAACATGGAATAAGCTAGTCTTGTTTCAATTGCCGCTAATGTATCACCCATAGAGCATTAACGGCTATGCATCTGCACTAGCAATCAAATTAGTCTGAAAATTTATATCGTCTCAGTTTTATGGCACATGCTTTTATAGCATGCTTCATAGGCTTCCAGCAGTTCTTGCTTTTTTTATTTTATCATAGTTTGATTTGATGGCAAACATTAGTTTCATTAAAACCATTGCTCACTACCACCTCCAAGCGGCTATCGTATTTGTTAACAATATGAAAACAGTGCCTGGTGAAAGCTCCCTTTGAATCATGGCCAGCTGCAAAACTAATTTCAAGTCAGACACTGCCTGCTGCAGCTGCCTCCTGTTAAAAGGGAGCTGCACTGGGCAGCAGTAGCTGAGCAGTCTTGTTTTGCCGGAGGAAGGGCCCTAAACTCCTATAGGCAAGGAAATGGACTATTCAGTTTGGCAAATAAATAAGATTGTAGAGAACAGATTTATTTCCAGTTGTTTTCAGATCTACCCCAATGTAAAAGTTATATGTAGAAACAGAGTGCACTGGGCACATGGTGCACTCAGTTGAATAAGTAGTGAAACAAGGTGATTTAGGAGAAGGCTGGATCAGAGTGGAAGACAGAGCAATCTCGGAGATACTGTGCAATCTCAAGTTTCAGGATGTCCTATCGGCTAAACAAAATCACAGTGCTGTACCCAGTAAAATGTCACAAGCCACCCACTGATCATAGCTCTCCAGCGGAGGTGTCCTGAAGCTGTTGAAATTATAATCAGTGTTGTTTAAAGGCTTCTTCCCTGGTCATCATCACTGCACATTGTATCGTAGGGGGAGTGTCCTTTGCTATCTTACCTTCTCCTGTAGAGGCACACTTGTAGCTAAGTTCTTACAAGATATGTAAATGGTCATGTAACAGAAGAGAGATCCTACAAGCATCCCAGCTAAGGGAAATTTTCAGTGGGAGCTTGCGCTTTGTTAAAGACTGAACTTTATAGGAAACAAAGGCCATGTAAATCCTAGTCTGAGTCTGCACCTTTCTAGATAGAGAATCAGTCAGCCACAAGACAAGAATTCATAGGACATCAGCCTTTTTTAGTTCTGATATTTATGGTGCTACTCTTTTTTTTTTTTTTTCCTGTTTCTTAACTAATTGTATAACTGAAGCTGATGATGGATAACAGATGGATGCAGGGGGTAAGCAAAAAAGATGTCCATTCCAGAGTGCCAGTTTCTGCTTCAAGGAATTTTAAGGGACTCATAGTTGATGTCTAAATGATGCCTTGAAGATGTGACCTGCTTGTAATCCCAACAGATCATGAACAATCTGATGATCTGAGTAGACTGACTCTATGTGGGAGAACTGATTGGGATTACAACAGAAGGTTCATGTGAAATTGGCTGACTGATTCTGTTTTTAGCAGTGTGGTTGATAGTCTTCCAGGTATTTGTTCCCTAGGAAGTATAACATCGAGCACTAAATATTGAATGGCAGGAATATTGACTACTCTCTTTTGGATAAACAGAGTATCACTGGTATGGGACCAGTGCAGAAGGTGATGGAAAGATACAGTCAATAAAGAAAGAGTTTGTGAGGAGACAAAGGGGTTGAGTTTCTTTTGTCTCTTTGGTGTTCTTCTTTCAATGGTCTGACAGTAATCTACAAGGAACAAGTACGGATCAGTCTGCCTCGCCTCTTGCTGACTGTACAGAGCTTCCAGAATTCTGTGTATCTTATATTCAGTGACCACATTTTTATCATCTCCTGGATTTAAACTATTTATTTATTTATATCAGAAATTCTTTGGTGCAGTTGTTTGTTTTAGGACTGAGTGGATAGGAATCCCGGCTTCGCCTGAGAGGTCTGAAAGATTATGGCAAAAGAGTAGATAATAGGTAATAATCTGTAACTAAAGATTAATAGCTTACAATCAGGAAATTGTAATGTGAGGGGGAAAAAAAAGATCACTGTTAGGGTTGCAAACTGTTTGAAAACACCTGCCCTGTACAGCAAACAGTCATCTCACTCTGGAGAATAGCCAGGACACTTATCCTAGTAGCTGTCATTCATTTTATGCTGTTGGCCATCTGACAGATGGATTTTAAAAACTTAAATAAATGTCTGCTATGATGAGATTGCTCTCAAGGAGGAATCGGAGATAATACCAGTGTGAAGAGGCACATTTAATTCAAACAAAATGCAGCTGTGACTGCGTGTTTTGGAATGCCTCTCATGAATATGTTTGTTGTTGTTATTATTTGAGCATTTCCTATGCATCTTGACAAAAATCAGAACATGATTATACTAATCAGACAGCAAGCTATAGTTTACAGTAAGGAGTTTACTATATAAATGCTCAAGATGTTCAGAAGTTCAGAGTAAATAAGAACATGAAGCTGTTTGTAAAACTGTGGTCAAGTGTTGAGTACGTTGCAAACAAAAATTATGACTATTCTTTATAAGAATCACAGCATGATATTACCACAACAGTGACAAGACTAGTTTTCACTTCTCGTTTTCACACTCTCTGGAGCCTTGCAGTGAATCTACATTAAATTCTCTTCATTTCTGCTGATTTCTGCCCAGAGTCTGTGTGCCTCCAAACCACCTGAACATACCAGTACGAGCTCCTTCCTCCCTACTGTAGAGTATGACAGCATTTCTTCCCATCTCTTCTCTGAGACTCAGTCTATGTAACACTATGATCTGTTTTGCTGCCACACACTTGATTATAATAAATATAGCCCAGATAAGGTCCTGTGGCCCAATCAGTCTTCTGTCTTTTAAAGTCTTCCTTGTTATACACAGGGAGATGGATGTGCAGCCTAAAGTGCAAAGTCTCTCAGTTCTGTTCACTGCTTCTCCACTGACTTATTATGTCATGTTGAGCAGATGTGCTTAGTTATTTAGCAGTTATTTCACACTTTTATGCATGCTACCATATATGTTCACACTATCTGTCTCTACTATCTACTTTATATACTTTGAGCTGTTCCTTTGGAAATACTTACTTTCTTCACTGTGTATAGTGAGCGTAGTATTCCACCTTTCATCCAGTGAATTGCATCTGAGATAATCATCTAAATCAGTACACATATATCTACTATGGTGAGTAGTACCATATTATGTATTCTAAAATTAATTTTCAGTTTTTCTGGTAGAGAGCCAGAGATCAACCTTCTGATCATGCTCTCCATCAATTATGCACTTGGATTCACAATGATCTTATCAGTGACCTAAATTAACTGAATTCAAAGCATATATGGCTTTACCAAATAGTTATACCACTGTTGGATTAATATCTATGCTGCTTATGGATTTTAGTGACTTTCCTTCAATATAGATGAAGATAGTATGGAAGCTTTTGACTTATATTAAAGATTTAAACAGAAGTTTTGACAAAGTACCTAGCTAATATGCATGTGAATAAAGAGTACTTATAGGAGAGCCTGGGATTTTGGAGTCTGACACTGATAAGCGAAGCATTTCCAGTGGGGAACAATATTGTACTTGTGTGTATATGTGCTAGATTCAGAGTTAAAATGTTCTGTTACTAGAAATTATAGTACATAAAAGAAGGAATTAAGCAGCATGTGATCTAGGTGGAAGTTATGGAGTCTCCATTTTGTTAACAATATTATAATAGTAATGAAGTATAACAAGCAGAAATGTAATATCTGAATTGTTTTTCTCCCATAGAAATTAGGGATACTCAGCATGGGATGCATTTGTTAGTATCACCTACTTTTCTCTGTTTATGCTCACATGGCAGGGGCTCATATGTATAGGAGATATGATCGTGAAGGATGTACTAAAAAGATAAGAGGATCAAAGTTTACATATCCAACCACAACAAAGTTATTGTCTTATGAATAAGAAAACTGTTAACTTTCATGAGGTACACTATACTGCGGTATGGCACCATATAAAATCATGTTTCTGCTCTAATTCACATTTTGCTTATGTTACAGAAAAGTTACTTTTGCTTAAAAACAGTCATATTTCTTCCTCAGCTACGCCATTTACAAAAGCAATGGGAGATTGTCAGAATCTTTTTCTCTAATGTACCAAATATAAAATATATAATATGCAATCAGTGAAATGTATGAAGTTAGTGACAATAACATGATCATAATTTTTCTCTGCTAACCAGTTCCAGCATTAGCACTAGGCAGATGCATTACCTCATGTCTCTTTCCGTGCGGTCCGAGACTGCTAGGAATATTTTGGCATTGTCCATCGAGTAAAAAAGGTTGGATTTCAGTGTAAAAAGAAAGACAGTGTTTTGTGATAGCACCAGCTTGCACATGCACGAGAGATAACCAATGTTCTTTTGTCCATATAAATTTTGTAGGCAGAAGCATGAGTTGTATTTAGAAATCTCTTTTTTTATACGTGGAAGTAGTAGCACACTAAAAAGAAATTACTTTGTACTTTTAGAAAAAAACTTTTTAATTATTTTAAATAATGTGGAATCCATTGTATTAATGAAATGACTTGCATATTGCAGTGATGAATATCACAGAAAAACATTTCTCATAAAGTATGTAATAAAAACTGAAGTTACAGAGCAAAGTTAATGTATATTGTAGCAAATTTAGTTATAATCCAGTTTTGTGAATAAGCAAAATGCTGCCTTCCAACATTTTTAATGTCACAAATACTGAAATAGAAATGAAACAGTTTTAATTTCCCTTTAATTATGTTGGTTCAATGTTACATTTCAAAAGAAGCTGCCTAGTGGGACTCTCCTGCATATACAGGAGTATCTGTTGCACTGCCAGTTTCAAAGCAAGCAACGCTGACATCAAGAATTCACCAAAACATGAAAATGAACAATCATTCAAATATAAGCAGCAAGGTTTGAAATTCACTGCTAAGAAGTGAATACTTTTGCCTGATATGTATTGCCTAGCCCAGAGTATAACCCAATGTCCTTAGTACTACAGAAGAATTGTTCTCTCACTTGAAAAGGGTATTTTAGATCATTCCAGACTATGAAATGTCAAATCAGTAGTGCATCTGCCTCCTTGCAGGCTGGCCTGACGAGGTACCTCAGTTCCCAGGTGCAAATGTAATCATATGGTTGTAGGATAGGCACCTTGCTGTAAAGAGGCTGCTGTGCCTGGATTTCTTTTTCTTCCCTGGTACCAGAAAAATAGGCTTCATTTTATTTCCATTTAAACCGGTGACAGTATGTACAGGACAAGCAGAGGTCTGCTGCTACATTTTTTACTAGTAAGGCTGTACAATTTGTTGTGTAGAAACAAATGGGTGTTAGGTATTCTAAATTTTAAAATGTATTATCAGTACTCTTCATATTTTGTAAAATCAAAGTGTTGAGTTTTTCTGCAAGTAATAAAATGCTCTGCTGATTTTGATATCTAAACACCTTCCATCAATGCAAACTGTGCAGATTTTAACATATGTTCTTGTTGCTGATCTGGAAGGGAAACCTTTATTGTTCTTGATTTCACTTACAAATGTACAGATTCAGCAAACAAAAGACTTCTAATATACTGACATTATGATGTGGCAAGATCATCTATTATTTTACTGATGGTTTTCTATAATTGAAGTGACTTAAGGGAAGAATAGAACTGCACATATGGAGTTTGATACAGTACAAAAGTGTCCTTGTTTTGGAACATCAATAGCAAAAGAATCACGTGCATAGGAAAGGCACTGGTGGATGTTTCCCTCGACTTCCACTACTTATAGAAGTAGAATTAAGCTTGCTTCAAGAGACTTTGACTCCCAGATAGATCTGAATTCTTAGATGTCATAGAAAATAGCAAGGTAGGAGGTCTTCCTAAATTATCAAATAAAACCCAGTCAGACCATGAACCTAGAGAGAGCAAAAAACTTTAGATGCACTTCTGACCTGCTTCTAACTTGCATCCTGAGCATAAAGTAGGGTTCAGAAGCAATCTGTTGTGAATTCTTCAGCCAATTAGCTGAGTGAGTTACCACTGCTTATAATGCACAGAACGTGGAGGCTCCCTTGCCGTTGCACCGAGCTGGATTGTTAATAGCAGGAAGCTAGCACTTCTCAGTACAGTACATGTGAAAATAAATGTAAAAAACCTGGAGGGGAATGGCAGCAGACTGAGATTAGCCTTTATTTAATTTAGCATTTGGGGGTCCAACACACAAATGAGCATTTTAGTAGGCTTCATGGTGGAAGTTGCTGTCATTTGTAAAATATTCTGGCCAATTAGCTAATAGTGTGCTTGGATTTCTCCTGTTTTGATACAGTAATACTAAGTACATTGTGAAGCCCAATTATACAAATCATCCCCATATGCCATACCAGTCTTTCTTTATGAACTGTGTTTATAAATCCTGTGTGAGGAAATGTGTACTTCAGCAATTTAGACCATGTGTAAAAACATAGCCAATAGGATTGTCAAGAAAACAAGTTCCAGCATAGGAAATCCTAATGTGTTCCGCTAAAATAACATGAGTGTGTTGTGTTGTGTGAGTTTTCTGATTAAATGCATATTACTTTATAGTGCTTAACCTGCATAGGTCCTTCCGTTTCCCTTCCTTTCTTATTTCTTCTTTCTCTCTCTCTCTCTCTCCTTTTTTTTTTTTTCTTTTTTTTTTCAGGATCCAAATGTGGAGTTTTTGAGGAAATTTGGAATTGGACTAGTCTCAGGAACAATAGCCTCAATTATAAACATTCCTTTTGATGTTGCAAAAAGTAGGATTCAAGGACCACAGCCAGTTCCTGGAGAGATCAAGTACAGAACCTGTCTTAAAACTATGGCAACAGTCTATAAAGAGGAAGGGTAAAACATTCTTATTTTAATAATTGTCCAGACTTCTGTTTTAGTTCATATGGGTCCATAAAACCATGTTGTTATATTTCAGATTTCACAAGGACATTAAGCCACCACGAACCCACATATCAGAACACAATGTTACGCTTCAAAAATGTATTTTAGAATTAAAAGAAACATCTTCCTATTTCACATAAACTTTTACAGAAGGCTTACTGGGCTGCCAAAATTTATGCTCCACAAATAAATGTTATATCTCGTGTGTAATTTTTTCAACTCTCTATTTTGTAAAAGGAAAATATTACTAGAAAACAGAGTATTTCACAGTTTAACTCTACTTGTAAAATGGCTGCTGAAATAATTAAATTAGGGACAAATCTTTGTGGCAGTAACATTTTCCAACTTTCTAAAATATTTCTCAAGTGAGGACTGGGTTATAGCTTTGATATTCAGTTATAGCAGTCATTTTGTCCATGTATGCAGCTGTTGTTAACAGAGTTGTCTTGAAAGTAAAACCATCTCACTGATTAAAGTCATATTTTTGATTGGCTGTACTCACAACATAGCTTTTGAGACTGAACATTGATTAACTTTTTCTCTTCATCTAATCAGCCTCTGTAAAATGTTAAAATCCAGATACTGCCTGCTATTGAACATGTGTAATTTCAAATAATTGCTTCTAAGTGCTCTGCCAGCGTTTTAACAAACACATGCTAAAATTCCATTCTTCTTTTACAGCAAGAATATTGTTTGAAATTCTTTGTTTGTTTTTCTTCTGTTGCAGATTTCTGGCTCTGTACAAAGGTTTGATTCCCAAGATCATGAGGCTTGGTCCAGGTAGTTTTTCCTCTCTCATTTCTCTGTTGTTTTCATTCTTCTTTCGTCTTCCTCTTTTTTAATTTCTTGAAAAAATTTAGTGAATGTCAAACAACTTAATGAGACACTGTACCATCTTTGAATGATTCCTTTGGATAATATCATCTAATAACATCATAGAAGAATTTGGCTAAAACATCTAAAAAAATCACTTGTACATACAGATGGGATGATCACAGTTCCAAGTAACTTCTAGTTGGTGAAATTACTTTATTTGTGAATAAGCCAGAGTGCATCTTTGCAAATATCAGAGCTATAAAAGCTTTTGAAGTGCTTCTTAAAGCTTATTGTATTCCCTCTGATGTGATTCTGTACCAATTCTGTAAGGTCCCCTTAAAACACAGGTTAGAGTCTCTCCAGCTTAAATGCTCTCAGATAGTTGAGCCCAAGCATATCACATTCCATTTACTTTCTTCTTCCTATGCTCTGCTGGGGCTGTAAGAAATGTACTCTTAAGAGCCAGTAACATGGGCTAGGAGGAGACTTGCAGGATACTAGAAGGCCAAGAGGACACGGATAGCTTCAGACTAGGTCGTTGATTGACCCTTCTCACTAGCTGTTGCCCCGCATGCAAAGGCACAGTGCTTGACAACCCTGCACATAGCAGGGAGGTTGAAACTTGATGATCATTGTGGTCCTTTTCAATCCAGCCCATTCTATAATTCTGTGATTCTATGATTCTGTGATCTTCTTCAACTTCTAGACTGTTGTTCTCAAACTGCTTTTGATTAATGATGAAAGCAAAGCAACAGGCCTTTAGGTTTTGTCAGCCCACAGAGGCAGCCTGTGTGAAAAGGAGCAGAAGCCCCAGTTTGAACAGTATCCTGCTCCCATGAAATTATAGTTCCAATTGTGCAGGGTGGTTTAATTGGCTAGAGCACACATGGTTAAAAGAAAGTAGGTGCAGGTCTGCTCTGCAGAACAAAGGAGGCATTAGGTTTGTCTGTATATGTTTGTATATCCAATCCTTCTGACTAAGTACAAGACTATGCCTTGTATGGTCTTTATGGTGCAGGACAAAGGAAGAAGATGGGGAGGGGAAAAAAGGCAGCTAAGCATAACTGCAACTGAAAGCCTTTTCCCTCAGATACTAAATTACATACAGGACAAGGAGCCATCAGGGCTTCACTTCCCCAGTACACTTTGGCATAGCTGACTTTGGAACTAAACTTTTCATCTTACAAGTGCCAATGCATTCTGGCTCAGATCCAGCAAATCAGTTAAGTGTGAGCTTCATTTTAAACACCTTTTAATCTCATTAATTAATAAGAGGATTTGGATTTCTGATGAAACAATGACATAATCTTTATTGTGACTGGAAAGGTAACTCCTTCTTTCAACACGTGAAAACTCTCAGGAAAAGAGATACACAAACATCACACAGTATAGGAGCTGGAATTAGCCCTGATTGGAGCTCAACTCACATCTTCAAGACATTGTGTCTATGATTTGTTTGTTGGTCAAACTGTTGCAAACTTCTGCTCTGTCTAGCTGTCCGGGAGTTCACAGATTTAAAGTCTGGTTTTGGTTCATAAGGATAAATAACTGAGAAAATTCACATGGTATCTCTGTGTTCCTAGTTGTTTGAGCCTATCCATCCACATGCAAAGGTCAGACCAGTTCAGCAGTACTTGTTTGTTAGAAGTGCCTCTGCAGCCTGTTCAATGAGCCAACAGGCAAAAGGCAAAGGAAGGAAAATGTTTGTACCCCTGTGCTGGCACCTGCAAGTAGTACATTGTAACACACTACTGCAGCCCTTAACCTGGTTCTATTTCCCATCTTGGACTCCAACTAGCAGCTTCTTTCTGTATGTTTAATTACATACACACCTTCTGAAATATTCTCTTCTACAGCTGATACAGCAACAGCAGGGCTTAAGTCTGGCTTCACTTATTTACTGAGCTTAAGGTGTGATTTTGTACTGTTAACCATTAGCTAGCAGATAACACCACTTCATCAAATCAACACTTCAACAGTGAATTCATAGTTAGGTAAAGCCATAGGAAGACTATAATCATTTAAATACTGCAGTCATCTAATTTAGATGTGATAAATGAACAGTAGAAAACCTTTCATGAATCTTACCTTTTGTGTATTTTGTCATTCCATTATTTAAGTTGTTCTTTCATGGCCAAATCCAACTCCAAACAGACACACAAATATACACACATTCACAGATGAAAACAATGACTTGTAAAAGAATGAACACAAATTAATCTTGCAAAAATATTATAAAAAATATCAGAAGTGCACGTGGATGAGCTTAATTTAATGTGCAACCTTTTCACATCTATTTTATGGTCTAACATCAAGTAAAATACATATGGTTGAAGAATTGGTGAATTTATCATCGGTGAATTAGGAAATTGCTAGAATTAACTATTTTTCAGATAAGAGCTTTGCCATATTCTGTCTCACATTACACACTTTAAATACTCCGCAAATACTTGAAAGTGCTGAATTGGTGCATAGTAAATTACTATATTTTCTTCCAGGTGGTGCAGTGATGCTTTTGGTTTATGAATACGTTTATGCATGGCTTCAGGACACAGCTGATCCCAAGTGCTTCTGAAAAATGTACTCCTTAAGACTATATGCATTCTAAAATACATTTTAATAAAGTGAAACTGATTCTCAGCTGTTATGGTTTTGAATGTACTCAGATTACTGGTTGTACAAGAAAATATTCAAGTAGATACCTGTCTGAAAATGTGTAAAGTAAGAAACCAAATTGATATTTGTAATTTCTTTGTCTGTGTCAAGAGAAAACATAAAGGAGACATGAGGTAGTTTTTCAAGGACAAACTGAAAATTCTGGACACTAAATTGTACTATGCAGACAATACTTTAAAAAGTGCAGCTGAAATGATAAAATAATGACCTTCAAAGCATTTTAAAAAGAAAACTAGAATAATTCCTTAGGACCAGATACTGAGATCATGTAAAATGACAGCTTGGGATTAAGAACATGAGCCAAACTCTAGAAACTCATGAGTCAAAATTGGGTCCTGTTTCTATTCCAGTTGTACCATGTTTGGTAAAATTTCAGCAGTGGCAGAATTGTTTCTTAATTTGTTGAGAGTAAGGACAGAAATAGTACAGCAAGGCTAGCCACAGCTTTAGAAATAAACATAGTATTAAATGTCCTACTTGTTCATAAGCCATATATATCATATAAAGCTCACGCAGGTCACAGAAGATACTAAACACAATTACTCTAACCAAGTTAGATTCAGATACAAAGCAATTATGGAAACCATACAGGAATTGCACAAATAACAAGGAAATACTTTTAGATGTACAAGATCTTACTGCGATTTTTCATCCACTTTCATATCCTAAAAATCCTCAGGGTATCTTGACTACCTTTTTGCCTTCTGTCACCACCTCAAGGTAGAAGAACGGTGTTCAGTTAACCTCTCTTTTCTCTTTATTTGACAACGGCAATTTCTCATTCCTATGTTACATTATAGCTAAAATCAATAAAATTAGCTCTGTCGCAGTTTATAATTTTAAGGCAAATGTTCCCTATCAGTACTTAGCCAAAGAGAAGACGCTACTATGATCACTTCAAAAGTGAAAAGCAAAATGCTTCTTAATTAGTCTTTTATTAATTTAGGGCATTCAAAATATAAAAAAATAAAAGACTTTAAACATACTGTATATACATATAGCCTTAGGTTTTACATCCTTTCCAACGTGATTTTTTTTTTCCATTTAATAGCTCACCCTGATCTTTGATGAAAAAAAAGAACCATTTGAAAGCAAAAACAAAACAAAAAAACATGGCATTCTTTTAGAAAACAAACTAATGGATATACACCCTTTTTTTTTAAATGCCTTTTCCAGGCCAGTCCTTCCTGGTGTAATATGGTGTCAGATTCAGTTTTACTGCAGGACCATGCAAACACAGTGAGTATTTGGGAGTATTAGGCTTCACTGATTTCTTTGAAAACATTTAAACATTTGATGGTCTAGAAATGGAGCCGAGGCTTTTCGTACCAAAAAAGTTCTGCACTCACACAGTTTGCACATCTCCCAAATTAACCCCTTCACCTAACTTGTTTCACTCCAGATTTGTACCCTTGTATCTAATAGCAGCAATTGAATCTTACTCATAGTTTGAAAAACAATTCTTTTTTTTTTTTTTTTTTTCATCCATTTATAATAAAATGGCTTAAAGTTCTATGGGTAATAAGCTAGCATGTTGTGGTTTTCAGTTTACCAGTGAGTATAAGCAGTAAGGAAAATCCTTAGGCAAAAAAGTATTCTGTATCATATGTTTATATTTAAAAAAAAAAATAGTTGTGAAATTTGACCAAAAAATACCTACAAGCCAATCACCAAGGGCCAAGGTCAGGCCCCTTCATTCATGCTGAGCAATGCTTCCCACACAGCCCTGCTGATTTTCCACATGGAGTCAGGTATTATTTACACCAGGCAAATGCATGAAGAGCTACACTAAAGGAAACATGGCTTGTGATGCTGTGTGTGTTCTCAAGCAAGGATTAATTGATGTCATGTCCTGGCTTGGCTTTAAAAATTAGCCCAGTTAAGATGAAGACAAGATAATTCGAGCAATTCATGCAAACTAAGGTTCTGTTTCTCTAAGTATCTTCTAAAACATACCAATAATTCATGGAAATCTCAGAAGACTTCTATTCCAGAAATTTCCTTGTTGCACTCTACTACAGACTTGTGAATTCTTGGAACTCAAAAAGCTGTGATTTGGAAGACCGCTCTTCCTTTGCCTTTTTATGTCTTCTTCCTTTGCTATGCAGTGTGTTGTATGGGTAACAATCAGTACACTTGCTCAGTAGTTTTATAAACCAGAGAAAAAATAGTTGACAGCTGAAGTCCCATTGTCAACTAAATCATTTATTGGCATGATCTTTTTTCTTCATTTTAAGTCTCATTTTATTTTTAGTTAATAGCTCATCTGGAAATAAATCTATTTCCTTTTTTGTAGTTTTGTTTTATTTTGTTTGTTGTTTTTATTTTTTGTATAGAGCTTCACCTTATGTCAGCTACAACTGTATAAAGACAGAGCAGAGTTAGTCACCTCACTAACAGCATGGCAGTGTAGAAATGCATTTTGTGTGCATATTTTGTTGCATGTGGTGATTTCCAACAAACGAAGTATTTTTTAAAATGTTCTACTGAAAGGCAATGGGTTAAGCATCTCGTTAAAGCTAACCAGCTGTCGAATTCCTTGGCTGTACTGAGGCCGGAGAGTATGGGATCATATCCGAGATCAGATCTTTCTTTCCTAAGGGCCGTGAAACAATACCTGTGTTCTTTATAGAAATACTGTTCAGTTAAATATTTTTAATGCAGAAAGCAAAGGTGGCAGCAGCCAGTTGCGTACATTTTAGTGGATTTACTGTGCGCAGCATTTGTACTGGTTACTTCTATTGTTAGGAAACTTTGCCCATGGCCATTTCAGTGGTGAGACTTGGAAATCCACAAAGAGAGGACTGTATTTCAAGAGAGAACTGTATATTTCACCTTCCTATTGAATTAATGTTTAATGTGGTATGCAGATAGAGCAATATTTGAAGAATGATGTTTTCTCCTTGGTTTTAACCATCTCTGAAGTAATTTAATATATTGCACATTTATAAAAAATCACAATATATTAATATTCTATGAATGATATGAAATCTCACACAATCTTAATTTTTCTTTTCATATTCATATTCTGAACATACCTACAGCATGTTGAAAGCATTCTGGAATAATATTCAGAACTTTATTATTGCCCAAAGAAAACAGGTAAATTTTCAAAGATCGGAACGTTAGCCCTCTTGGGATTAGGTCAAGAAGTTTAAAGCAAAATAACTGGGACAGAGTACTTGCCACTGGTTACAGAAATCTAGAAAGGGAAGTCATTAATATTAAATATCTGTGTTTGTAGCACCACCACCAGTACACCTATAAGGGAAAAAAATGCTTCAGAACAACAATGTAAACCTTAACCAAGAACCATATTTTACATTCATTAAAGCAGAAATTAAAGACAACTTTCTCTTTAAAAAAAATTACAGCATAATCTTGGGGCCAAAAATTCTGGACATGAGTGAGCTGACAATGACAGTACAATTCTGTTTCACAGTGGTTTTGCTAACTTACATGGCTTTATAAGCATCTTTGCACATTTTACACTAACAGCATTTTTTCTCTCCAGTTTTCAGCTCTTTTCAGATATTTCCCACCCATTTCTTTTTGTGTTCTTAACACAGAATTGGTGTTTTGTGAACCTGGAAGGCTGAGGTCATCTGGGGAAAGTTACTTGGCAGGAAATTGGATTTTGGCCTTTGAATCTTCTGCTAAAGAAATAACTGTATTTCGTGAGATGCTGAATTCTACACTGTAGACCAAAAAAAAAAAAAAAGATGAAAGAAACATCGCTAAACCTCATCACCTGAAGCTATCACTGCACCATGCAAAGACAACTGAAAACAGCCAGAAAGTCACCTTTTTAATTTCCAAGGAAAGAGGGGGGGAAAAAAAAAAAAAAGGAAAAAAAAACAACAAAAAACAGAAGAAAATGAAGAAAGTGCACTGAGAAATAAAGACAAATGCTGTTGAAAGCCTATATTTACAAATGGATAAAAATACAAACATATGACTGCCTGATGACGATGAAATGCCAGAAGAATCTGAAAGCCGCACATTGCCTTCGTTCTGTATTTGACTACCAAAACTCAACAAAATGACAAAAAAAAGTGATCTCAATAGCAGTAGATCACATAACCTTATTTGTTCTCTAGAGTCAGGTTATTGGCAAATGCCTTTGATTTAACCACCTTTGCTGATTTGAGGCGTGGCAGAATTTCCTATGATTATTTTTCTTTATTGATTTCTACACAAATTTTAACAACAATTGCACATTTAACAACTCTGTGGTGATTAAGAATAAATATGTGTGGTTTGACCAGAGGAGTGAAACACGTTTCCACGGGCCCTTTGAGGGACACAAGATCTTTACTTAGAGAGTGCAAGGGCATCGGCACACTCCCCTCTGCTTCTGATGCGGCCTTCAGCTCTTTCCTGAAAAGTCCTGCAGGAGACAAGTCAGGAAAAGAAAGACCGGGTTCCACCAGCATGAGGAGAGCAGTCTGTGAGCCCGGTGCTGGGAACACTTGGCCTAGAGCAGCTCCTGCATCAGAGAGCGGAGGCCGTGACTGAGTGGCTGCCTTCCCTGGCCGTCTGCATGCCCTTGAAGGCCAGCGAGGCAGGGAGGTCACAGCCATGAGGGGAGAGCGGCGTGCCCGCAGCGTGCTGCCAACCATGGCCTGCCATGTAGCTGGAGGGAGCTGCGCTGTATGGCATGTAGGGCGACACCTGAGCCGACGTGGCGTAGGGAGACATGGCTGGTGCTGATACGAAGCTTCCAACTGCTGGGAGGCCGTTGTGTGCCTGAAAGGAAAGGGAGACACGTTTCTATGGGAGAAAGACATTTTAGACATAAAGGAAAAATTCTTCACGTTGAGGGCGGTCAGGCACTGAAACAGGTTGCTCAGAGAGAGTATGATGCCCCATCGCTGGAGGTGTTCAGTGCCAGGTTGAATGGGACCTTGAGCTGCCAGATCTAAGTGTCCCTGCTCATGGCAGGGAGATAATCTTTAATGTCCCTTCCAACTGAGTTTATGATTCTAGGACAAAACCTATCTGCTATAAGGAAAGCTGCTGAGGCTTTGTGCAGGAGCCAGGACCAATGATGCTCATGTGACAACTGGACACAGATACCTGGGAATGCCACTTGTCGTCATTCTCCTGGATATCCACTATGCAGAGATGCCTTTGTGTTTTCCTTTTAAGACCAGCTATCTGCATCAGCCCGCACACCTCTCCCAGGAGTCTATCCATGGCCATAACCAGCGGCTTAAGAACACGTAAGGAACAAACACTGAGAGCAGGACAAGGAACAACATGTATTATTCTGTGATTCTGTTATGAGTTGATATTTAGGCAGTCCTTTGTGGAGCTAGGAATTGAACTCAATGATCCTTGTGTGTCCCTTCCAACTCCTGATATTCTATGATTCAATGAGTATGGCCTCCTTGTATTTCCCCCTGCAATGCCAGGGACTCCTGCAGCCCGTAGTTGCATCTAATGCTGATGTTCAAGACCTAATGCTACTGCTATCTGTGATGGATCCATCCCAGCACCTCACCTGCTCCAGCCCCAGCAGGCTCAGCCCTGAGCTGTAACAGTCAGGCATGCGCACAGATCCTGACATAAGGCTCCCGAGAGTGAAAGGTATCAAGTAGCTGGAGAACTGAAACATCTGAAACTCTTTGGTAACAGTTTGCACAGAGCATGAGTCAGAACTGTAGTATTATTACTGATGATGTCTTTTAAAATCTGTTTTCTAGGTGTCTCTAATATAACCTTGCAAATGTTCTTTGCTCACAGCTTCTCCTGGTTTCAATAGCACTTCTGTGCACAAAGCAATTACAGGGCTAGGTCTTTTCCTGCAAGCTATTTTCTTAGGTCCTACTGTGGGGTAGGGAGAAAGGTTTCTATTTAAATAAAGAAGGGAGAGTCCTTCAGTCTGCTGGGATAGAATTTCACAATGAATGACTCCTTATTTAAATAAAAAAGTTCAGTGTTTTACTTCACACCCTGTAAATGCTTCTTAAGCAGAACAGGAACAAAACAGGATCATTTATCTTGCTTAGGTTTTGATTTGTGTAGTGTTTATGTTTTAGTATTTGTGGTGGTTTGTTTATTTTTGTTGTTGTTGTTGTTTTACCAAAAAGGTTTTCTGAGTATGAAAGAGTGGATATTGATTCAGCAGATCATGTACTGTCTGCCAATTTTTCAAAGATTTAATCACCTTGTAAAACTGGACCTACTCTGGACAGTGCAGAGCTGAAAAGCAAAACAGGCTTTTGTTGCTGCTGAAATTTCAGGCACTGTTAACATTTCACTTGATCAATCTCTGTCCAAATTGCACCTGTCCAAATTTCCAGTATTTATCCTCATAAATGGCACTGTCCTAGTTTCAGGTTTATGTTTCCTACCAATGTAACTTAGTTCCACTGGCTGGACTGTCTTCTCATTGATGCTTGGGAAAACAAGCAGTAATCCTGCTGGAGTCAATATAAATGTGTGCAACAATCTAAAACAGCAGGAGACAGTGAGGGGATTCCAGCCATAAGTCTCAAATAGGGGTATTAATTAGTACAAAACATACAGCTGCAGCAGCAACATAATTGTCATTCCAAATCCATAAACACTTTGTTGAGGCTGCACGCACCTTATTCTTTTGAAAATCCAAATATGTGACCTGACCTTCAACTCCAATTACATGTCTCCTACTGTGTCTCAGAATTACACTTTAGCCTTGGTTCTAAATATCGGCATTTTCAGCAATACTAATTAATACAAACCCTCAAATAATTGCACTGTAAATTACTATACTTCTTAAATCACATGGAAGATTATTTCACTGAATTTATTGAAAGTAAAAAGCCTGACAGGTCCAAAATAGTTGCTGCTCCCCAAGTTCCTTGCCTCTTCCACGATATAGAAGTATGAAACAAGAAAAGAGAATATCTGTGGTTTTCCCAGCAGCAACAAAAAGCTTTTCATGAGGCTAGCAGAACCAGTAGAGGCAGATTGTAACACGGACATCAAGGCCCACAACCCAATGGAATCCTGCAGGAAGAATGGCAGAAACCTTACTGGGGGCTGGAAGGAGACCTGGAGCCAGTCCTTGGGGAGACCCATTACTGTTGTGACAAGATGGGGCAGGCAAACTTCCAGCCTGGAGGATCGGAATAGGTTCTTTGGATGGTCATGTGCTCCCCCGGGCTTGCCCATTCTCAAGCAGGCTGGTGCCCAGCAGCAGGCTAGAGGCTGGAAGTCCCGTTTTAAGTAAGGTGCTTCAGCATGAATGGTGATGTCCTATGAACACTTGGTTGTGCCTTTATAAGACTTCTCCTAAGCTACAGAGGAGGCACATGTCCTTCCATCCTCCTGCCTTGCCACTGCTCCCCCTTAACACGTGGCTCTGGGAAAAGCCAGCCTCCTCCTTTGCTGTAGAGAAGGTAAAATGTTTCCCGTATGCTGTATAGACCGCTGTGTTGTAGGATGCTCTCTAACCACTGGTGCTTCCTTCTAAAACTCTTTAGAAAAGACAGATGCTCTAACATCTCATCTGAGTAGAATAAGTACTCATTCTTAGGTATGCATTCCTTCAAAGCTGTGTGCAGTGCTGCATCATGCCAAGCTGAAATATCACTTGGTGTGACTGCTTTGCCACACACCTGTCCCCATCCCACTATCACAGGCCAAGAGTTTGTTGGTGGGAAATGTAACTTTCAGCCCTCAAGAAATTACTTCCTGCTATGTACTAACCTAAACTCTGCAAAAACAAAACAAAACAAAATTTCCAGAAATGATGACTATGTCTATATATGTAAATAAAATAGACCAGGGCCAATTCTTCAACACTGAGGATGATCAGCATTGTACATACCCAGCTTTACAGCTCAGCTTCCTCTGACCAGAAAGAGGGTGGCCTCATCTACAGCCTTTGGGAGGGCTCTCTGGCCCATGCCCTGCCTGATCCCATGCTGAGGATCATGCTTTTCTTAACCTACTGCCATGAGAACTGATGTTTTCATGCTGTCTAATGTTTTGAATGTGAGAAAGATCTTGCCCTAGACATTTGGTGCAGAACATGGAGACACATATGTAGGGACTTCCAGGGACCTGTCAGATGCTAGAAGGCTATTGTCTCTTCCTCACTGAATAAATTAATCCCTTGTGTTTTAGTACCAGTGCTACCAAGATTTGAAGACTGAGTGATTTGAGTGTCAATAGGTGTCTGAGAAAAGCAGGCAGCACTGGAGTGAGCCAGAGCAGTTTCCACACAGAGCAGGGTTCTGCTTCAGTGGGAGATTGTGCCATCCTGGCAAAGCTGCTCCTCCAGTCCCAGTTCAAAGCTGAGGGGATGACTTAAAACTGTGCCACTCTGAAAGAAATCACTAATTTTCATTTCTGACTTTCAACATTGAGGGACTTAATGCAATAATTTTAACCACAAGGACTTTTCCGCTAAACAGCAGAGGGAAACAATTGCTCTGCATTGTTGCCTCTACTGATGTTTGGAAGCAACTGATGGAATAACTGCTTCCAAATTTCAGGGCTGTGCTGTCAACCTAGAACACATGGTTTGTGAATTCAGTGAAACATGTTCTCACAAAGGTACCTGCAAACAACAGCTGAGTCAGGCTCACTGGTTCAGTCTCATGCCGTCCTACTGAGTTACCATGATACATGCCAGCACAAGTGAAAGGATTATCCAGGAGGAATCAAAGCCACAGAGACTTAAAATGTCACTTTATGTGTTATAAAATGATGATGCTGTGTGCATTTTCACCAGGGCAGGAGTTGACTCAGTAGTTTTTATAGAAGGACTTGTCGTTTTAGACACTCTAAGTACGGTGCATTGCTTTCAGTCTGTTTGGGATTTGGGAAATAACGTGGTGGGTGGGTTGTGCAGGATTGTCTTTGGAACAAATAACTTCCACCAGCTGTTTAGATTCCTATGAGTGAAAACCTAAGATTGCCATCCATAACTCAGTTTCTGCTATAGAGCTTACTCTGGTGTAAGACGCCATACAGCTCAGCCTTGGCCTCTTCTTTCCTGCATTTCAGGTCACAAAATTTCTGCACAGGATTCCCAATTAATCCATGTCAGACAAGCAGTGTGACTTTTTTTCCTGCCTTGGCCATGTTAATACCAGGAAAAACACAAGCTAGATTCCACTTTCAGCCATAAATTCAACTTACATCCAGTAACTGAGCTATACTGTTTTATTTCATCCCTTTTTCTGCTCTTCTTTCTCAGTGTTTTGCTTGCTATACATGTTCTCTGAGTATCAAATTTAGATCCCCTCCATGTGATTCCTTCATGTGTAGTTTCTAAATGTTTCCAAAAATGACCCAGTCATCTACAGTTTCTCAGAAATAGCATTCAAAATTGCAAGTCTGCATTTAGGTTAATTATTATTGATAGCAATCATGCAAAGAATCTCATTCCAAACCAACATGGTACAAATGAGAGATGGATGCCTCCTCAGTTTCACAGTCTGACTCTGAAGTAGACAGTTGATTCTGTCCACAAAAATGTAGATGATTCTTCTTATGTTAAAGCAATTGTTTCCAATGGTTTGAGTCTGTCCATTGTAATGTAACTGCTATGGTATTGTTTTGTAGGGGTAATGTATTATGTAGATGAAGCATTTGTTTTGTGGAAGCATTCTAAATGCTGAGGAAGCATTTCTTGAGAAATTACACTGGCTTCAAGACCAAGCTAGCTGATCTGACAGCTCTGATGAGCTTGGACGTGACTCAGCCCAAGCTCCCTTGTCAGAGCAGCAGAAGCTCTGCCTGTGCTACTGCTTCAGGAATGCACTTCTGGTTGCTGCTTTGTGTTTCTAACACTTCCTTGGGTGAAAGGAAGCCTCCCTGCCATTGGATGAGTGAACTCAGCAACTGCCTTTATCCTCCAGCCCAGGGCCTTTCCCCAAAAGCAAATGAAACAGCTCCATGGAGGTGTGAGTGTTGTGAGCAGCAGATCCCAGCAAATAGAGTGGCCTTGGCTACAGAGCATCACAGACACTCCCACTGCTCATTTCTCAAAACAAAATGCTTTAACAATTCCTGGGGTTCCTGAATGTCCTGAAAGCACAAGTAGCTACTGGAGGAGCTATTTTTTCCACAGCAAGGGAAAAGCATAGCAGGAAGTCGAGCTGAGTATCTCATCCTTCAATCAGAAGAGCAGATGACTTTAAAAACCCAGAGGATAGCTGATGACCTTTGTGACGTGCACATCATCAGTCAAAAAAGTGATGGTAAGGAGACTAGGAGCAATCAGTGCAAACTGAAAGCATAAAGGAAGCAAATATGCTAAGTTTCCCTTTTTAATTGGAAGTTAAATGTGATTTATACATCAAAGCAACACATGGGATCCCGAGGGAAGAGTAAACAAATTTTCGAAGTAAAACATCAGCAGCAGGCATGCAATGGAAATCTCATTTTAGAAAACAGCATTACCTAAAGACGTAAGAATACACCTATGTTACTTTTAAGCTTTTAAAATAAAATATTTTGGTGCATACTGTCATTAACGAAATTAGAGCTAATTTCTGAAGCTTCTATTCAGTACATCAGCATCAATAAGAAAAATTACATGATCCTAAAAGCACTCATTCAAAATCAGCATCCCCCTAAAATTAACGTCCTACAGAGGTAAGTTAGAGTTACCTAAAAAATAAACATCACAGAAATGAGCAGTGATTTCATTTATGCAATTTATTATATCTTTGTATTAAGAAACTTTTGAAGAAAAATGTAATAAAATTGCTAAGATGGCAAGATGTATTGATAACCCAGTCAGAGCTGATCCTGCAAACTACTTTTGCTGTCTTTTCCTTATATTGGAAATTTTTCTGCAAAAATATGTTCATAATTCAGGTTAGACTATGTCCATATTCTTGTACGATGCCCTTCTTTTACTGAATATGTTCCCACTTTCATCTTCTGCTAATGGAAACAGAAGAATAGAATGGACAGATTCTGAAAAGTGAAAACATTTTCATTAAATGATTTTGAAGTCCAAAAAGCCTTGAACGAAGTGGGAACATTTTGTAGGTAGGATACTACTTTGAAACATGTGCCTTAATTTTCAGTAAGAACTGGAGAGGTAATACACAGAAATTGAGAAGCTTCTAAAATAGCACATGGGCAAGATGTTTGCACTCAGTCTGTCTTGTAGCTGAGCTGGGTTGATTCCCAAAACATTAGACTTTGAAAAATAGGAAGAAAACTTTCAAGGCTGGGAGTTACAGGATTCTCTTTCTTTCTATGTTGTATAAAGCAATGCTGATATTCTATTCGAATACACAGTTAAAACAGAGAATATGCAGCCTCAAGTGCTTTGCAACATTGCAGACATACTCAGTTATCCAATTCTATACCATCTCTCTTACACTGATGCTTTTATCTTTACATCTGTTTTCCCCGTTATTAAATTCAGTAGTCCTTGCATTAGTCTATACCACATGAGCAAATCATGCTACTTTTAAAATAAAGTTCATCTGCTTAATAATGAGCAGATCCTATTCCCTGTGCTTAATATGCTTTTTTATTAACTTAAAGTTCCTTCCTTTACTTGTGGGCATCCCCAGCTGCACTGAATAACACAGAAATCAGATAGGATCAATTGAGTGTTTTAACTGAAGCTGCGACATGCATCAAGATCACTCTTAATTATATTTTCTTATCAAGTTTTGAATCTTAGCCTCGTCAGGGAAATAAAAACACTTTTTTGGAAATAGTATTAACTGGAATTTACACACCATCACCGATGCTTTCCTAAAGGAGTCATGGGCATTTTACATCTTTTCCAAAACCAACTACAACAGAAACAAAAGAAAAAAAAAAAAAAAAGAAAAAACCTCTTTCACAGAGACTTAAACAGGTAAAAACAATCTGAGAAATCCACTACAAAAACAGCAGAGGGAAGGACAGATGAGAGAAAAAAGGCTGAGACAAGGAGGACCGAGGGAAAACAGACTACTCTCCAAGGGAAAAGGGTGAGTGAGTATTTTAGATGCTTGCTCAGAACAGAATGGTTTTCAGTGATTTTCGCTGTGAAATTACGACACAGGACATAGAACATAGGACACATCAGGCACATACTAATAAGTCTGCCTAAAATGTTTCCCAAATTTGAGTATTGTGCAAGTGCTGTAGGTTCACTGAATGGTTGTTTTCCATTCACACTCCAGTTTAGGAAGAAAGTGTGTAAATGGAACTCACCACCTTTCCAATGAAAATGTTGATTCTTGGGTTATTTTCTATTATTTAATAAACCTCACAATCGTATTTACTCTGAGTACAAAGTTTGATTTCAATTGTAAAGATGAAACTTGAACTTCCTTTAGACAGATACACTGTCCTTAACGGACAAAAGGGAAGCTCAGGAAAAGTCATGCCTTGAGAACAAAGTCCCAGGAGTAGGAACTAGCAACACAATCACTTTGTTTTAAAACAGATTCTCACAGTAATTCACCCCTAGTATTTTGGCAAAATCTGGAGTTTTGCAGGGCAACTATGGGCATTAAACAAGTAAACACAATGACTAGAACAGGCATTTGTTCTTCCTACAATAATGTTTTAAACTATGATGTATTAGCAAAAATCTGTACAAAAAAAATCCTTCTTTGTTACAGTATATGTAACAATACATTGTAATTTAAATATAGTTTTATTTAAATGAAACTGAAGTTGATGGGAAGAGATGTTACGAGCACAGAGATATCAAAGGGATTTTTGCTGGTTAAAAGTTGGGTAAACATGGGGTCAAACTGGTCAAACCCTCACTTTGTTCTCTTTAGGGAAAACCAAAACTGCAATCCCCTTTGTCTAACCAAGTCCTGATGCTGTGGAGGCAATTACTAGGCAACTGGCAAGTTAGGATGGGTGAAATCAGAACCCACTGGATAGACATCATTATGATTAGACATATACACAATCCCTAAAGGCTGATAAACTGCCACAACAGATGAACAAACTGTACAGCCTTTATCTACCTTTCACTCTCCTGCAAGCACCTGAAGACTGAAGAGATCAAGTCCTGTTTGATCTCCTTGCCCCAACACTGATCCCTGGCTGTGACAGGCATCTCCCCCACTCTCGCCTTCCAGGCCATGGGCCTCTTAGTCACAGCGGAGCTCCTGGCTACGTGGGGCCTTTGGAGCAGAGGATGCTCAGTGCGCAGTCCAAGTATCATTGTACCATTCACTCACCTCTCTGACTTTCTTTATTAGTTTCATCCGGGTGGAGTGCCCTGTAGCCATGTGGGTTGGTGGGCAGGGCACTGGGTTTTGGCCGTGGAAGCAGGTGGCCAGTAAGAGGCAGGTCTCACAAATGGGGTTCGAATGGGGTGCCATCCAGATCACCTGGGAAGGAATCGGGTGCATGTAGTGGGATCAGCTCATGCCCCTCACCCACAACATGCATTGACATGGATGCCTAGACCTCGAGCAAGCCATTTTAGTGATTGTATTGTAACAACAGGCGCTGGGCTTGAGATAAGACTGAACTGGAGAGTCTCCAAGCCAAGGTCTGAGCCCTTGCACCAGACAAAAAATCTGCTTACAATTCTGTTAGGTACTATGGCAAGAAAGCCAAAATGCCCCTCTCTTTAGCAGCATCCCCTCTGCCAGGTATGGGTTGGAAGATGGTGGTTCGAACCTTTATCATAATGGATTTTGCATGGACCCGGAATAGGAGTTCAGTTCCCTGAATCCTGGTTTAGAATATAAGACGCCAAATAAGCAATCTGCTAATGAAATTTTGCAATTGAAAATCTGTGTAGGAGGGTCATGTCATTTAAAGTTAAGTTTGCATCTCACTCCCAAAGAAGTAACTATATGTTGCAGGTTCTAAGCAGCGCAGATAAAAACAATTACAGATGCTTTGGCCACCACATTCACTGTTCATCTACAGTCAATATTCAGGAACTTAAATATTTACATTGCTTACGTTTTCTGTGTAAATAATTGCCCAGAATTGCACCCACAATTATTTGCAATCACTTGCCCTAAAATGGGGCCTTCATTTTTATGCTGCAAGTAACGTGGAGATCAGGATTACCTCATCAGAATGCAGCCCAAGAATAGAACAAGGAGTGTCATCCCACTGAGCTGAGAAGTCAAGACGGAAAGGCTGAGGAAGTTTTACTGAGACAAAGATGAAAGGTTTGCTACTTCGGGGTCCACCTAATCAGAGAAAGACTACCCAATTCACATTCACAGCCCCTTGTAACTAGGATTGTTCTCAGCAGCTCCACTAGGTTTGGAGTCAGACCTCCAAACAGCTCACACTTTTCTCCAGTAAACTCACAACAACCACTTGCCCTCTGATCCCAGTTACAAACATTTTCCTTTTAGTGAGCATCAGCTCCCTTTGGCAGCATGCTTGTCTGCTTCCTGCAATACGCACATATTTCAGAAAATAATTCTGAAAAAGATATGTTTCCAAAGCTATTTGCGTCTCAACAAATCAGACAGGCATGCATCAGACCTTCTGTATTTTCATACACGTGCAAATATCAGCTGCAGTTCTTTGACTTTACATATTCCTTACATTAGTCCAGAAAGGCACAAGCGTGAGATGGGTGAAAACTGAATTAGGAATATGAGAAATATTTATTAAATTATTTCATTTCAAATATAGTGTACGATTGGATTTGTATCCCAATGATTTCAGATGATATTTTTTCCTATCGCAGCCACTCCTATAAGCTGTCTAATGCATAAAAGTACTCAGGATATTTATCCTTTGTGTTAGAACTATGATTATACATAGAAGCCTTCCCCCCAACACAAAATGAAAGTGTCTCTCAGTGTGAATACTGGTATGTAACTGAGATCCTTACAAAACTTTTACAACCTGAAACTGTCAAGTTCTCAGAAAACACTATTTTCCTTTTCAGTTTCACAATTCAGATTCACAATCGCACTCTTTGCAAAGCGGTATGATAAGAGAAATGTGCAAAGATACTGCGGTGGGAAAAACATAATGTGGCTCCTTACACAAGGACAGTAACTTGGGACATCAGGTTATTAGAAGTGAATACAAACTTCACAAGGCGTTGTTGTGACTCCCTATACAGTTTTGATGCAGAATGATAATTCTCCAGGCAGTTCTCCTATTCCTCAGCCCAAACACCAAAGAACATCGCAAAGACCCCAGTGACACCAGGAAATTAATAGCATTTATAGTGAAAAGTGTTCTACAGTCAGCCATTCAGTTTCATGTTAAACAAGCGGGACTACGTATTGCTGAGGCCAAAATTTGAAGTTTTCCTCCTTTTTTTGTCCAATCCTCTCTTAGACTGAATTCACACTCACATGTACGTTAGGGGTAAAATGCAACCACCCACACTACTCTCAGATCAGCCCTGGCTGAGCTGAATGGGAGCCCCCCCCAAGAACACAAGGCTGCAGAGCCCTATGATAAAACAAGTGGGTATCCATTGGAAGGAGGGAGCAGATCAACATAGTTTGAAAGTACTAGTCTGTTCTTCAGGCTCAATTCTTCTAGTCTTGCTCATGCAGAGAGAATATCCAAGGGCTTTCTTGAGAGGTAAAATATTATCTTCCATGACTGAGATGGGAGGAAGAATTCCTTCACCCACCCAGCAGCTATGGAGTTCTTTGCTAGTTGCAGGCAGATGAATCTGTGCCATGAATGCTGACAATGCTTAAAACATAGTGCTGATATTAGTTAGGAACAGCAGAATCCACTATAGGTCCCACAAGTTTCTTCATTAATGTGCTTCAGAGCACATTCACTCTGCTCCTTTTATGTAACTCAGTGAAACACATGCACTGGGTTCTGTGTTGCTCTGCTCCTGTTGTGTGCTTCACTGACTTGTTTGTACGGGCATAACACTGGAGCAAGCACTACAGAGCAGCCACCTCTCTTCCGCAGGGGACATCCTCTTTCTGCCTTCCCAAGATCCAGCATTTGCAATGAGCTTTGCACAGAGAAGATGAAAATTCCGTTTACCCTGAGGTCCAAACGGAGAGCCTATTGCAATGAAATTCTTCTGGCATGAAAACTGTCTCTGCAGTTTCTCTTTCTCATCACTACAGCTACCTGATTGCTGCATCTGCATAAATGAGCCAATGCTCTCTCCTGTCCTCTGCTCATTTGTTTCCATCTGAAGCAATACATATGGTAAAAACAAAAACAAACAACAAAAAAAAACACAGACATAAAAAAACCAACCATGTAAAGATACAAGGATGCATTTTGCTGAGACGGCATTGTCATGGAACAGCACTCCAGCCTTATTGAGCTTCAGCAAACAGGCAGCCAAGGCAGTTCTACGTGCAGCAAGATTTTTGGCTCAATTTGCACATTTAGCAAAAAAAATATATATATAAATAAACAAAAAGGAAGTTGTAAAAAATAAAATATATTAAAAAAAACACTTTTATATCCTTATTTGACATTAATTTTCTTTAAATATATCCTGAATTAGTAAGGTACTGAACTTCTGACATGCAAGCCAACTAATGTACACATGAATGTACACATGAATGAAATTGCTAGTAAGCAAGCTGAACACCGCATGAACAGACTGGTCTGTAGTGCAGAAAAGCCCATTAATACAAATTATTGAGGGGAAAAAGTGGGGGAAATCTCATTTGTATCTTCTTTCAGTGGCAAAGATAAGAAAATGACCTTTTGGATAAATACTTTTCAGATTTTCCGTCCTTTTAAACTCTCTGGACAATATATTTTTATCAATGAATTCCACTTTATTAATTGCAATTTTCTCCATTTTTAGATGGTGAATATGTTTAGATTACATTTATCAGATTATCTTTCAGATTGAACAAAACTTCAAAATAGAACTGGTAATGACAATAGAGCATATTATGAAGACAAAAGCATAAATGCTGACAGAGTAAAAAAAGGAAATAAAAATGTTTTCCAACACCAGCACTGAAAATCGCAATGTACATAGTATTGTTCCTCAGTGTGCCCATAGGCGTAAATGAGATTTCATAGGTTTATTCTCCTTGAGCCTCATCCTGTGGCTATTTCAGCAGAATCAATGAATGGCCCAGACTGGCACCTGTGATAATGCAGCCCTGGCACAGCCAGCCTCAGCAGAAGAAGCTATTTCCATAATTTTTAGTAAGATTGCTAATTAGTTATTTGTTTCCTAATAAAATTGTGGAAGGGTGAATATTAACTCTAAGTCTGATTTTATCTTTAACTACACAATTATGGCTATAACACTCTGCACATTTTTCACAATATGCAATGAACAAAATAATAACACGACAATAGAAAAAATACAATGCAAAACAAATAGAATAGCAGTATGGGCATCACATTTTTGCAAGGCAGAATATGTAACAAAGTGATTGTTCACTATGGTGTGTCCATTCTACCTTGGTCACTACAAACAGCCGCACAATTTGAACTCAGCAGCTCAGAAAGGTTTGATTCAGCTCCTCTCGGCACCAAACCAATCACAGAGTCCAAAAGCAGACTGAAAACTCAGGACACGTGTCCCAAACTTCTGCCCTTGAGGGGCAGCACACTGAGACCTTTTTTTTATATATTCTTTGAATTCGTTACAAGTGTGACAAAGGAATCACAGGGAAGGCAAAGGGTCTCAGAAGCCCGTCTTATGTTTTGAAACGTTTTCTATTAGATGGAAAAAGTACAGTCAGGTTCTCTTTGTTTGGTTGTGTTTTTCTGAAACCTGCACTGCCCAGCTAGCAACAGCTGACTCTTTTAAAGCTTTTCCCCTGGCACAGGATTTGATTAGCAGGCATAAGGATTTACACAGAGATTTGTTAAGTTGCAGTTATACTGTGCTGCAATAAAATTATTGATAGTTCGCAGTCTACTTAAGCGGTTAAAAACGCTTCACGTAGGAAGCAGATACGAATTTTCTTTTTTTTTCAGATACGCATTTTCGAATTCTTCCCCTACCTCCCGAGCGCCGCGCACAGCCCGCAGCGCGGCCAGCAGGGCGGCAGTGGGACGCGCTGAAAGCAGCAGGGGCACAGAGCGAAGGAAAGCACCGAGCCGACAGCGGGAGCTCAGCCCCGGGAAGGGGCCGCATCCCCAGGGCTAAGCTTGGAGGCCCCACGCACCCCCCCGCCCGGCCGGCCCTCTCCCTTTACCTGGCTGTACTTGGCATCCTGTTCCAGGGAGCTCTTCTCCAGCCCGTTCACGGCGTGCTGGGCTGCAGGGGGGAAGCTGCTCCGGCCCAGGCTGCTCCACTCCTCCACCTTTGGGCTGGGGTACGAAGAGGTGTCACTCACTGCGGGAAACACCGGGACAAGGGGTTAGAGCTAGACCTAAGGGGCAGCCGTCCCTCGCCCTCTGCACAGCGCTGAGCCCCCGCGTCCTCCCTGGAGAGGGAGACGGCTGTGCCTCCCATCCTTATGAGCAGTCGGTTAGAAGACCATCGTGCCACCAGGCCCGGAGCTGGCTCGGCCCGGTGCTTGGCATCCCCGGAGTCCGCCAGAGAGACTGACAGGAATCGCTGCCTATGCGTGGCTGTGGACAAACAGCAGCCCGCGGTAGAAGGAAAGCTGGAGCGGCCGCGTAACACACGCGGTTCTAAATACGTTTAGGACCAAAACTAAGAAAAAGTAAACAAACCACACACACACACACACACACACACAAAAGCAGAAGAAAAAAAAAAAAAAAGAGGGAGAGAGAGATCTTAAAAGGAAGAAAATAAAAGAAACACGAACGGAAAGGGTGGAAAGAGGGGTAAAGTGCCCTATCCTTTACATGCAGCAGCCGTGGCACGGAGACCCGGGCTGTGCGTGAGCTCTGCAGGCGCCCGTCCCCGGGCGCCACAGTTCGCTCACGGCCCCCCCGGCGGAGCAGCGTGCGGGGCCGCACTCGCCCTGCGAGCGGCTCTAAGCAGCCTTTCGGCCGCTGGAGGGGCACCAACCTGGGGTTGGCTTGAGAAATTGAACCGTCTCGGTGAGTGCCCTTTTCTGCTGATCTCACACTTTCCCATGAATAGGGGCTTCCTTTCCGTGTCAGCGAGGTCAGTTTATCCTATAAATCAAGGGCGAACAGCCCCCATCGGCGGCAGCGGCCGCTCGGCAGCCCCAGCACGGCGCTGGGAAGGAGGGGAGGGAGAGGGGGGGAAGGTTACACCGCGGAAAGACGCGTGCGGCTCCGCGCTGAGAGACGGGAAGAGGTGAGAGGCGGCCGTGCGGGCAGAGGCCTGTACCTGCGGGGGGCAGGAATATGAGGGCTCACTACACAATTCCGACTCGAGTGTGATCGTACACTTTGCATTTTTTTAATGCTTACTGCCAACATTACCTCCCCCCGGCCCAGAGCAGCCGCTGCCAGGAGGATGTTGTTAAGGCCGACTCAGACACATCTGTGACAGTGCTGAGGAGAGAAGCAGTTCGTAAAGCAGAGGGTGAATAAGTGCAAAAACACTATTCGTGCGTACTTCTAAATAAAAGAGTTGTGTGCTTGGAAAAAAACCCTGTTTTCTCAAAGTCGGTATAAGATAATTAATCTGCAATGCATAAAGGATTACTTCGCGTTAGAAGTGCTTCTGGAAGCGGACTGCCGCCGTTAAAAAACGCAATGAGAGCAAAACTCCCCCCCCCCCCTCCCCTCCGCTCACTGGGAGGGCAGAGAGGGACGCAGGGAGCGCTGGAGGCGGCAGTTCTTCCTGACTGTTGCTGGAACTACAGCCGCCGCCTGGCACCAACCGACATGGAAAAAATGTCCCTTTCTCGGCGGCAAAGCTCAGTGAGCGGCCGGGTAACGCGGCGCGGTTCCCCGACAGAGAAACAGAAAGAAGGTGGAAGGGATACAGGGAGCAAACCTTCGGGGTTTCGTTTTCCCGGACCACCGCTTCGAAGGAAAATACAGCATCAGAATTAAGGCAATTAGGTGACATTTGAACTTCCTGACTGAGAGTATTTGGCCTGATTGCGAAAAGCAGAGAGAATGGACTGCTCGGTAACGCCGAGGTGGCGCCTACGGCCCGACGGAGGCAGCGAACGCCCCAGCCCCACTGGCAACGGCACCGAGCGCAGCCCAGGCCGCTCCCTGCAGTCGCATTTGATACAGCTCGACCCCGGTGTCACCGGGGACGGTCGATGTTTACCGTCACGCCCGCAGCACCCCTGGGCCTTGACTGTACCCGAATCACAGGGCACATCCCACGGAAGCTCAGTGCTTGACTCGAGTTGGGGCATCACGGAGCTCACGACCCTCAGGCCCCCTCCTCACCTTGGTCCGTGATGGAGCGGATGCCCAGGATGTCCGTCACCGAGTGGGATGAGGGCCAGGTGCGGGGCATGGCCATGGTGCCAGGGATGGCAGGCACTCCTGGCGGCGTGGGCACCTTTGCTCCCGCGGCAGCGATGGGGCTGGGGTAGGAGTAGATGTGGTTGTAGGGCAGGGCGGGCTGCGGGGGTGGCTGGTGCTGCTTGTAGGATTCGTAGTGGCCCTGCTGGGACAGGTTCCCGATCTTATTGCGGAGGATGCGGCTGATGGAGCTGACCGACGGCACATTGTACTTGTCGCACACGCCGTCGGCCAGCAGGCGATCCCGGATCTCCCAGGCGAAGATGCCCGGATCCCTTTGTTTGTAGGTCCGGATATGTTTAACCACCGTGGGGGTGGTGACCCGCGGCTTGCTGCCTCCGATAGCCCCCGGTAGGATGGAGCCGGTCTCGTTGTAGCGAGCCAGGATTTTGCTGACACAGCCGTGGGAAACACGGAGCTGGCGGCTGATGTCGCACGGCCTGATCCCCAGCTGTGCCAGTTCCACAATCCGTAGCCGGATGGCGTTGGGCAGGGGCCTCCCGTTGACGAAAACCCCCCCGAGCTGGTTCACCTCCCCGAAGGCGGGTTCTGCAAGCAAGCACACACACGGCCGTCAGACACTGCGCAGTACTTGGGAGGGCATCCCTGAGCCGATGCCACTGCACAAGGTCCGCCTGGACACCGTGTTCCCAAATAGCAGAATATCACAGATATTAAAAAGAAGGGGAAAAAAAGAAAAAAAAAGAAAAAGAAAAAAAGAAAGAAAAAAAAAGTGAGAAAGAAGAAGAAGAAGAAACGAGAAAAAGAAGAAGAAAAGCACCAGAGAAAAACCATGGCAACAAATGTCGGATTTCTCCGGACCATGCACTGAGCATATTCCAAGAAGCACATTCCAGAGATGAAAAAATGAGATCGCCCTGACAGAAAGTTCAGCTCTGTTGCCACAGGAAGAGGAACACGAAGAAAAGAAAAAGAAAAGAAAGAGAAAAGAAAAACATTTTCAGAGACGTGGGGGAGGGGGAGGAAGGAAAAGTAGTTGAGGAAATTCTTTCAAATCAGGGAGAGGCGGTGGTAGCGCTGCTCCTGCAGCACCGCCCGCGCCCCGCGCTGTACGGAGCAGTTCTGGGGCTGCTCGCGTCTACCAGCACGATTACAGCTGGCTGTAAAACAAACGTGCTAAAACGTTAACTGCTCCGATCGGTGTCAAGAATAATATACAACTTGCCACAGGCTGCGGGCATCCACTCTGCTGCGATCCTGCCTCACAGTCGCGTAATAACATTAATAATAAACCGAGCACTCATTAGCTTTTCCTCCTCCCCGCTCTGCTCCTCGGCGCGCTGTCCCGACGTGTAGAAACACGAGTAAAGTCAATAAGGAGCCGCAGTGGCACATGACGGCACGGGCACGGGGCTCCCTCTCTCTTGACAGCCCCCCGCAGATCCCAGCACTCACCCATTCCTCCGTGCGGGACACCTCCGGGGCCGCTCTAAATCCCCACCGCAGCCCCCGGCTCCCGACCTCCTGCAACCCCAACCGCACTCGCCCGTCGGGCTCCCTGCTTGCCGCCGAGGAGATAGCAGGGGGGCGAGGAAAAAAGGACTACGAGGAAATCTACTTCCCGGCGAGAGAGCCTTGAGTTCTGCATTTCAACCTCAGGGCAACGTGGGCAGGGCCGGGCTGGGCCGGGAGCCGCAGCCCCCCGCTCCCGAGCCCGCCCCCGGGGGCGGCCCGGCGGCCCTGCAGCCCCGCCAGTGGCCGCGGGAGATGACGGACAGCGCGGGACCGGCGGCCCTTCCGCTGCCTCTCGCGGACTTGCTCAGCACCTGGTCCCTACCACAACAGCAACGCCCGCGTAATACCTGCCAGGCGGTAAGCCGCACGCAAAGAGAAATTGGCACAATTAGGGAGAGGAGCCGGCGCTGTGCTGGGCACCGCAGTGAGGGGCTTCGGGGCCGGGCCGGCGCACCGCGGGCCCCCCCGCCCCAGAGAGCGGCCGGGTGGAAACCGGACGGTGCCTGGGAACGCACACGGCTTTCCTGTCTTTGCTCTGCTGATTTGGCAGAGTAGATCTTTGTTTTCAGCCCTCTTTACAGTAAAGCACTTTTTGACTACTGAACGTTTCACGGGTGGTGCAGGAAAGGGTGGCAAACGGCGGCGGTTACGTTATTTTTTGTGGAAGCCACGAAGCTGTCGGGAATTCAGCTGCAGCGTCGGGACGAGACGGACCGGGGGCCCCCGGTATCTCCCCGCGTTTTGATTTAATCGCCGCGCCAAACGATACATTGCGCTGAACTGCTTGTCCTGCAGCCCATTCCGACTTTATCAAAGACACTGCTTCGTATTAACAGTTAAAAGAAAAACAGACAAGGCTGGTAGGAATTAAAGCGTGAGTGGGTCACGGCGTGTTTTGTTTGGCAGTGGGTGCTCGGGTCCCCCTCTATATGCTTCTCTCACGCATCCAACGTCTGTTGCAAATAACGGGCTTCTCAGCCTCGACCAAGAAGTTACCGTAATTTCTTTCACTTTTTTCTCTGAGTGATTTTGTTTGTTTGTTTTCATAGACTCCCAAAGACCCAGATCCTATAAAGGAAGTAAAACGTGAACGGGAATAATACGGTGACTGCAGTGCACGGAATATCGGCGGGTGAAATATGGATCTGACGTCTCTGGTGTGTATGAACGCTCCTTATTATGTAAAATATTTGTAAGAGACTTTAAATATTAAAAAAAAAAAA
The DNA here is from genome assembly GCF_905368555.1 of Meleagris gallopavo. NCBI lineage: Eukaryota > Metazoa > Chordata > Aves > Galliformes > Phasianidae > Meleagris > Meleagris gallopavo. The sequence goes on along the minus strand of NC_139408.1, from coordinate 36,363,224 downwards.
AAAAAAGAGCTAGATTGCAGAGCCTTCGCATATCCCACGGTCAGAAACAGAGCGGATGCTACAGGGATCTCCCAGAAATTCATGATACGTTGCAGACGTTTTGTGGAGGAAAAAAGACGGCCGCGGTTATTTCGCGTTTGTTCTCTATGTTTGTTCGGAATATCCGCTGTTCCTTCTGTTCACTCCTCGGGTATTCAACTCAACCATTTCCTATGGCAGTTCTGTGTTTGTTTCAGGAACACGAACGGCAGCGTCGGAACACCACATGAGTAAACGGTGCGCTCCCCAAAGCCAGATCCATCACCTCTGCCGAAGGGGTCCCCCCGCACTGACACATGCACACAATCAATTCAACCGCCCGAAAGCGATCGCGTTCTTCATTCGCTGCAGCCAGAGCCCTCCTCGGCGCGGTGACCTGACCCGCCGCGGCTAGTTTTATGGCAGGAGGCATTGAATTAGCGGGACACAGATCCAAAATTTAATTAAATTAATTACTTAATTAAACAAAGGAGAGGAGTGCGTGTTCGTGAGCCTGCCGACCTGCATTAGCAGCGCGTCCTCCCCGAAGAACAGCCGCTCCCTCGCCGCTGCCGCCCGGCCCTGGCCCCATTACCTCCCGCTGCCCCCTCCCAGCGCCCGACGGTGTGAAGCCGAGGCCGAGCTCCACGCATTCTCTCGGTTTCAGCCCGGCCCCGCGGCTCCCGGACTCAGAGTCCCCGAGGATCGCCCCTCTGCTCGGATGTGACCCCGCGCCGTTCACTCACTCTCTCATCTGCGCCCATTGTGTTCACAACTGTGTCCTTTTCTTTCACCTCCCTCCCCCCCAAGTGTCTTCCAACCTGTCTGTTCCCCTCCTTCCCTCTCCCACCCCTCCACCCCGCCTCTGATCTCCGGGATATTTGGTTTCTTTCCCTTTCTCAATGTGTGTTCCTGATGTGGTCCTGTCGGAAAAGCTCGTTTACTCTGCTCGGGTCTCCAGTGGTTTAAGGATAATGTTTATCAGAAGTGAACGTGCTCAACTTGTTTCCATTCAACTGCTGAGTGTGGGCTGAAATACCAAAGGTCACATCTACAGTGAGTCGGTAGAGGGCAGGGGGAGCCGAGAGGAATATGAAAACATTGTAATATACAACAGCCTGTTGATCGCTTGTGACCCGCCTGGCAAAAAGATTAATTTTTTTCAGGTAGGAAATAATTGAAGGATTGAAGGGGAAAAGTAGCATGGAGCAGGGGCGGGGGGCCGACAATGCTACAGCACGGGGGGAGGGGGTACGCCTGGCCGGGCAGAGGCTCACCCAATGGAGTAGGAGTGGCACCTATGTAATGCCCAGCGCCCTAAAATGCGAAGCAGGGGAAGGGCGGGGACCTCAGATTCCAGTGGGCAGCCCCACTCCCACGCATGGGAGCCCCAAGGTCGTGGGAATTGCTCCTAGAGCCCAGCGTGAGGGTCCGAGGGCAGCTCCTGGCTCTGAGGGCTTCCTGTGGCCTTTCCTCAGGCCGGGCCTGGGGGGAAATAATCGGACCTTTGGGTGCTGCCCAGAGACTCTCCCGGCGGGGGGAACGGGCTCCCGGCCGTTCTCACTCGGAAGTAGCTAGTGAGGAGCAGAAGGATGCTCACGCAGCACACGCTCTGTGAGCAGAACCCCCAGAACCTTTTCGAGAGGTTAAGCTCGGCAGCCGCACCGCGGTAGGAGGCGAGGGAAGGTGCGGTGCTGCCGCGACGGAGCTCAGAGCCTCGCGGACACGGTGCGGCTGCCACAGGGACTATCGCGGGCTGCCCCGGCCCCAGCTATGCAGCGGGGAGAGCTCTGCTGGCACCGCTCTCACTTTCTGCGGGACATTCAAGGAGAGGAATGGAGTGGCCTTTGTGTGCCGTGTCCATGTTAAGAATTTCTCGTCTGCAGATATCGCCTCTGTCGCTGCTGTGCACTGTCTTACGGTACGGCGCTGAATGTGACACACGTATCTCGGTGCTCAGCTAACGTGGCTGTACGGGTGTGAGAATGGCCACACAGGAGATATTCGGACTTCGCATCAATGAATAAAATGTTCACACATGCACAGGAATATCTGCAACAGCGCCGAATCGCCCAGGAAATACCAATTTTTCATTCTGTTCTGTTCCCAAATGCGCTTTAGCGGCAGTCGCGCAGTGCCAAGTGTGTGTGCGTTCAGTGTTAAGGAATTTATTTACATCGAGGACGTGCCAGAGAATGGGAGTTTAGCGGGAAGGAATCTTGTTTAACATATTTTTTTCCGGCAGTTGCAAGCAAATGTAACCTTCCTTTACAGCCTAACGAAGCAATGAGGGCAAACCGAAGTTGGTCCCGGGGTCACTGTGCCGGTGACGGAGCCCCGGATCTGAAGGGAAACTAAAGGTGACAGCAGTGAAAGCCCCCCCGTGACAGCGCCGCGAGCACCGCACTGCCAGGCTGGGACACAGCCCCCTGCGAAACCCCTTCGGGGAGGGAGGGAGCGGGGGAGCACCGCGTCACCGCGTAGGGAACGGCCGAGGGACACTCTCTCTCGGCAGCACGGGGGACAGACGGCACAGATAGCCTCCGACCGACGGACACGGCCCTGCCTCAGTCCATCGCAGGTCCCCCTCGGCGAAGGCGGTGCGGGCCGCACCGCGCTGCAACACACCGAGGGCACAGGGACAGGTGAAAAAAAAAAAACAACAGTGGTGCCGACTCAGCGATGAGTCGGTGGCCTTTCCGCTGCCCATATCGGGGGCTGCCCGACCCATCCCCCAGCCGGCAGATCTCTCTCGGTCAGGGGTGCGTCCCCCCTGCCCCGTCCCAGCCACCGCCCTGCTCCCTCTCTGTGCTTGGGTGTTGGGAGAGACGCTGGGGGGGGGGGGGCAAGGGGGGGCTTAATGATGTGTGTATAACTGGGGCAGGTTTAATAACTTTGCCGCCACTTGTTCTTAGCAGCCCCTCTGGAAACCAGACAGTGTCTCATTAGGGCTTTCCTGGTGCAAACATTTGACTCGAAGGAGCGGTGCGGAGTTAATTTCTCTTTGCGCTAGGATTTGTTTAATGACACAGAGGGAAACGGACAATTCGCGTGTACAAGACCATAAAGCTACGGAGGGACAGATTTTAAAAGCATATTTTGTTCTAATCGAGCAATCGGGTTTTCATTTGTCACATGTTACATGAATTTTGAGTAAATGAAAAAAATGCCTCTATTGTTCTGCATCAAATTATAGGAACCAATTGGGAATTCCTGGGCAATTTTCTCCATCTCTCCTTCGCTTCCACAACACCTCGTACCAGTGCCACCTACAGGAACACTGGTGTTCTCGAGCTTGTTTCGAGTCGGAAAGGAGAAACACCGGCTCCGAACGCTGTTTTCCTTCCCAGCCTTTACGGAGCTTCTCACGTAGCACCGTTGTGCCCGTGTGTGCGGACACGCGGCCGCCCGTTGTGCCAGGCGAGTGGACGGGGACCGGGACTGAGAAGGCGGCCGCTGCCGGCGGAGCCTCTCACACCGCACCCTCCAGAGTATGCAGAAGGTCCGCAGCCTCCCGCCCCACCAAAGCCCGGCGCACCTCCAGGCAGCGCGGGGGCTTTACTAGCGCAATGTCCCAAATCAGTGCCCATCTATATGCTGGCTGCGTTTTACGAGAGGCAGCTCCGAGCCAAGTGCTGCTCCGCCTCAGTCTCCAGCACGCCTTTGGGGGCTCTACCTTCGCCCGAATATTTATAACGAATTCCACAGAAATTCCAGGGGGAAAATAATGATCCCTCCCCCTCGCGGCTTCAGCGGAGGAGGCCCCGGCTGGAAACCGGGCTGCCCTCGTCGCGGCCTCCCGGGGGGTGCCGGAGCCGGACCGGGCCGCTCTGTCGCAGGTTGTTCCGCCGGGACTGAGGGGGCCCTGCTCGGCTCTGTCCCCTGACCTCGTCCTTCGGTTACAGCGACACTGCAGATGTTTGTCCGCGAGATACACTGCGATACTGGCGATCGTTTCTCATCGATTTTATACGTGCACTCTTTTCTCTGCCTCCTTTTCCTTTAAAAGTTTTCAGTTCCCGCACCCCTTATCCAAAATGCATATACGTATGTCTTCGTATACCGTATATATTCGTATTCGTATATTCATATTCATCGTCGATACTGTACATCCATTTATGCAGCGCGTGTTGTTGATGCTCTCTGGCTCTGGACAGGAGACACCACCGAGCGAGCCGAGGTGTGCACGCAGTCGGTGCATAGATACAAACCCCGCAGCTCGATTTTGCTGACAGGGTGAGAAACGCGAGCAAGTTTGTGGAAGAAAGAAACTCTTATGACCTACACTGGAAGATTTATGATCGTTTTAATATTACAAAGCGTAGAGAAAACTCTATCGTTGCAGCTTGGAGAGTTTAATTTCGTTGTGAGAAATAATAATCATAAATTAATCATAATCATAATGCGGACACGGGAGGCAGCCGAGCTCCCCTTCTCCTTTCGCTCTGCGGGTTTGCAGCTGCGTCCGACGGCTCCTGGAGGTGGGAACAGCTCCGCTCCGCGTCCCCCACAAAGGGCTGGCGGCATGATTAGAGCCGGGGCAATCAGCCATTCGCGGCGTGAAGTAGCAAGGGCATAATCGAGAGTAGAGTTCATCTCGGTTGCCGTTTTTTAGCGAAATAAAACAAAATTCTCTTCTCGCTGCTAGAAGTTTGGGCGGTGACACAGCGATGCGTGTGCGCAGCGCGTCCGGAGCTGCAATCGCGTCCTAGCCCAGCGCCGGCCGCAGCCCCGGGGAGCGGAGAGAGGCCGATGTCGCTGCCGAACAGCGGACCCCGCACTGGCACAGGCAGTGGCCGGGTTTCACAGCGACCCGTCCCGATTTCGTTTGCAAAATAATTTTTCTCCTGCCGTTATAGTGTAATAACGGAGAGTCTGAAAGCCACCACATGCATTTACAGCGTCCCTACTTGTGATGCAAAGCAGTGCTTTAACTACACGTATTTTGAAGAGAAAAAGGCTATTTCAAAGGGAGAAACCTGTGTTTGGCTGCGGCGTTCTCTCCCTGCCCTACACGACAATTGGAGTCCTTTTGTGCAAGCTGCAGGCGCCGCACGTCCCGCAGGGTGCCGAGGAGGCCGAGAGAGGACGCGGACGGGCCGGGGTGCGGCGGCGGAGCCTGGGAAAAGGAGAGGGAATCGCTTGCCTCGATCTGCCGCCCGCGGGCTGCGGGAAGCGGCAGCCCTGGCCCAGCGCAGGTTATTCTGTCCGGGCTGCCAGCGATGCAGAAAAGGCTGTTAAGCGCGGCCCCTCCTAACGCGTGCCAAAAAGGCAGCGGGAACAACACAGGACCGAGCCGGGTGCCGGGGCCAGGTGAGGGACGTCTTGGCTTTCTGCATCGCGCTGTGAGGTTGGAGCCTCCCAGAGCACCCATTTTCCAGAGGCCGGGCGCTGATGTCTGAGCCCATGGTTCACTGACGGGACCTCCTTCCGCTGCCCCTTCTGTCCTCGGAGAGAGGCGTACAGCTCCGTGCTGGGCACTCAGGCGTCGACTCGGCCCTGTATTAGAGACTTTCTGCCATTAGGAGCATCGATCAGCCTGCTTTCGTTCGTTGCCGTGAATTGTAAATATCCGCGTGATGTTTGCCCCGTCCCATCGTCGTTCTAGTCCCGTAGACAACTTCTGCACGTCAGACCACAAGGCACGTAGCATCTCTTCGTTTCAGTGCAGACATCCTCCACTTACAATAGGAGCAATAGGTGAATTGTCACTTAGAAAAGAGCAGAAAGCGCCATCCCGTTTTTCTTTACATTTTCCTTCTACACGAAGAGTTTGTTGCTTCTTCTTTATGTTCACACGATGTGGGATGAAGACATGGCGATGACGGCTGCCATGGCGTTTGAATAAAGTGCCCCTCTTACCCTATTGTATTTAACCCTTAAACTCCAGGAGTAGATGTGATCATTAAAAGAAAAACAACAACAACAACAAATAATTAATCTATTATATATCCCACTCCTGACAAATACAGGCGTGAGAGCAAATAATTACGAGGTTCTGAACAGGAAAGTCATTCAGAAGTATCAAATTGTCATAGGTAAATAGGTAACAACAGCCGTGAATTGTTAATATATTGCTCTCGTAAATTAACAACCATCAGATGTTTGGAGAGCTGCGGGTTGACAGAAGATACAAAATATTATCGGGTTAGGCTTTTTATATAGTTTTGCCTACAACTTTCTTAAAAACTGTGATTCCTACAAAAATGCTTTAAAACTTCTGAATTTCTTACCTTCCTTTCTTATTACTGCACTCATGGGCAACAAAAAGTAGTTTCTCATTTACAAACAAATGTGAGCATATTGCTCAGAGAAACGATGTAAAAGAGGTGACATTACAATGGAAATTTTGTGCTGATTTAGACAGTAAAGATGAACATTGGTTTGACTTTCAGAAATGTCCTTTTTAACAGACAGCTGAAACGTTATGACTATGTGATCTGTATTTTCATAGGTGAACAGACGTGCGCTGAAATTGTTCTGCATTGGATACAAATGTACACTGTGCATATGAGAGACATCCGAGAGCTTGTTGGACTAAGGGAAGGTTTGGGGCAGACGGAGTGCCCCAGGTCGGTGACAGCGCGGAAAGGAACGTACATGGGGTACAGCTGCAGATGGCTCGGTGCGCAAAGCCCGGCGACGGTGATCAGATGGAAAATGCACAAAGCGAGCTGTCCGGCTGCTGCGCTCGTGCTCTCGATTGCGTGCTTGCAAACAACGCGCTTGTTCTTGCTCTACTATTTTTGCCTTGGTGTAGTTTGTGACTCCCGAAATAAGCTGCCAATGACACCTCTAAAGACTGTGGCGTCAGAAGCAAATGCAACAAACGCAGCCGCTTCTGCCTAGTAATTCATCTCTCCGTGAATACTAGAGCCCGACGGGGAGGGGGTGAGGAGAGACACCGCAGCAGTCTTTACAGGGCGCTTTTTCTTGAGAGTGTCTTTTTTTTCCCCGCAGAGCCCCGCAGCCCTCCCTGCCCGCTGGTGCGGGTGCAGCTCCCGCCGTGCCGGTTTGCCGAGGTGTGGGTGATGGGGGGTACGCGCCGTTCCTGCGCAATTCACACATCGCACGGCAGCAAAGGGATCTGCATTGCGTGAGCGCCGGGAACACCTGGCGCGAGAAATACAATGGCTCTGCCCACGGCCCGCAGTCTTCGTGCTACTCAGATTGCCGGGAGGGGAGGCAAAAGAGCTCCCGTATCTTTGTTTTTCAGAGAAGAGGACTACTAAGCGATTTGGAGCAGCTAGCGCCTCATCCTGCTCACTGGGAGTGAAACGCCCCATCTGTGTGGTTGGCAATGGGGAGCCCCAGAAGGCTCGGGGTGGGGCCTGGTGCCGTCCCGGAAGGCAGATGTGTCCCCAGCTGTGGTGGCTGTTTGTTCTCAAGCCCTGGGAAAGCACCACCACGAGAGAAGGAAACAAGAGTAATGAAAGGTGCCAGTCCCAGCATTGAGTTACAGCCAAACTGTTAACCACAGGCCTCTTTTTACAAAAAATGATTTAAAATTTTAATAACAGGTCACCTCCTGCCTTGTGAGGCACTTCTGAGCTGAAGAGCGCTCTTCCCAGGGAGAGCAGAGGATAGAGAATACATGGCGATGTGTGCACAGGGGCAGGTGGGGTAGAGGTGAAGGAATCTGGGCTGCTGTGTGTATGTATACACATCTGTGTGTGTCTCTGCGTTGAAGTATACACGTCTCTGTGTGTGGGACAGCTCTCTGTGCATGAGCTGTCTCCCCAGCTGCCAGGAGTGGGCAGGGACTGCAGCATGCCCTGGCCTGCACTGCTCCTGCAGATCCCACCATCAGCCTTCATCTTCTGCCTGCCGACCACCCCCTCGATGTGTGCATCCTCATCCCAAATAGAGAAGCTGCTCAGCAGCCTCTTGAAAGATGATTGAAGCATGGTGCCCCTGATGTGTGGTTGGAATAACCCTTACTTGCTGGGCGGTTGGGGTGGATGAAGGTCTCTAAGCTTAACTGTGCTGGGAATTTTCCACTTTTGTTTCAGTCACAGAGTCTGGTTGTTTCCAATGTGGAAAGTGCTCCAGGCCTCTCTGTGATTAAACTCATCTGCAGCATTTGGGGTGGATGTTGCAGACACAGAGCTCACTTTCTACTGAGTCCTGACAGGGCTGCAGGCTCTGCAGTTCAGAAGGGATTCATCTACCAGAGGTTTCTTTCTCCCTCTCCCTCTTTCCACATCTCTGCTTGCAGCAAAGGCAATCCTGGGCTCAGTGCCGGGTTATATCCAACATTCCCTGTACATTTGAATCAGTCACAGTTATAAAAATAACTGGTAACCCATGAATGACAGATTCAGGCATTGCCATTCATCCTGCCCTTGGTAGCATGTACTTGAAAGAAAGTGAATCCCATGTAAAGGTGGTGATAAAGATTGCCTTGTTTGCCAAAAGTAACAGCATTGCTCTCACCAAGAGAGCTGGTTTCTTTTTTTTCATCTTCCTTCCTTCTGCCAATCCCAAGGTTACCATTTCATCTTCATGCTCTTTTCTTTCTTTAGTACCAACATTTTACTTGAATGAGGTTACTCACAGCTAAATGAGGATTTGCCTGCTAACAGGTTCTGACTCTGAAGTCCCGTTTTACCTTACCAACCCTTCAATACTGAAAAGGACCCACAACCCTTCCTAAGATCCTCTCAGCTGTCTGATTGCTCTCAAAGCAGTTAAGAAATCTCATCTGATTTCCTGTTCTTGTCCTTCAGGTCACTATGGTTGCCTGTCTTTGAGGATACAAACCTGGAAACTTCCCACTGATTTGTGGACAAATGATCCCTTCCAGCCGGCTGCAGTGCATTCAAGTGTGTGGAAGTCCTGTCCTCTCAGACACAGTGCTGATCAGCCACCGGCTGATCTGCTGAGACATGATTAAAGTATTTCTGGGGACAGCTTCCATTTGCTGCAGGCTGCAACCATTGAATACAATGGATGCAGAGAGAGGGAGGACTTTTGTCTGCAGAGTACAAACAGGGAGTGCCCCAGAAGGCTGAGGAATGCCTCTTTGCTTCTTGCTGTGCTGAAACTTGGTATTGCTGCCATGCCCTGGTGATGTCATGCCTTTGTAGTGCCATGCCTCAAGGGTGCAATGTCCTGGCAGTGCCATGTACTGATGGCTCTGGCTGCAGTCAGAACTCAGTTATTCCTGCTGAGCCCAGCTGTCAGCGGACTGGGAGCTGCTGGCACTTCTTTCATTTCCCACACACTGCTCAGCACCTGCACAGTCAGGCCCAGGTTATGAATATTCTCATTCTGGGCTTAATTGCACTTTTGTGCATCGTGTAATGTCTTACTTGGCAATAATTCTCATTCAGTCTTTGTCACGAGGATGGAATTGGTCTTATAGCAATAGTGATAATAGTTCTTCACCCTAAGTCCTTTCCAACACTCCAACACTCCCTGTACTCTCTTCTCATCACAAAAGCAAACAGAAGCTTCCAGGAAAGCATCAGGTGATTGAAAAGGACCTGTCTCTTCATTGATTTGATAGAGAACACAGGATTGTGCCAGGGAGTGCTTACTCCAGGACCATAGCTAGAGCTAAAGTATAACTTTTTGAGATACTGAAGTACTAGGAATCTTAGAATGATAGAATGGCTTTGTTTGGAAGGGAACTTAATTACCATCCACTTCCAACCCCCCCTTGCTCCCCACCAAATCAGGCTGCCCAAGGCCCCATCCTACCTGGCCTTGAAAACCTCCAGGAATGGGACACTGAAGACTATGCAATGAAGGACTAAACACTTCTTTAAATAAAATTGGCTAGCAGTTAATGGTACTGACTTTCATGTGTTCTACCTCTAGCTTGAACCTACCTGGCTTAATCTACAGAGACCAAAAAATAAATTGACTTTATTTTCCATGTTCAACAGCAAGAGTACCTGACAGCTCTTTGCTCAGTGTCCTTCTCACCGACCTCTCCTGTTCTTGAGTGGAAGGTTTTAAGAGCTGTGTGTGATCTTTGGGAAAGAGGTCTTGTGCCCAGTAACAGCTACAATCACTTGTCCTGCTGCAAGGTAACCCACAGCAGGCCATGTGTGACAGCTGATAGCAGTAGCTCCTCAGCAGCAGCTTGATCTATGCACTGTTATTTATCTCAAGTATCCTCAAAATAGTAAAATAGTTTTCTGGTTGGTTTGTTTGGTTGGTTGGTTGGTTTTGGTTTTGTTCTTTTCTTCCTTCCATTTTGGTCACATCCAGCTCTGTATTACAAGGTGCAGAGTAACAGTTTATGAACCATACTGAATAATGTCTCCAGGGCTAGTTTGCCGACACCCACCAGAGACTCCAGCTTTCTGCAGAAACAGAAACTGAGCCCAGGCTTATCCAGATATCAAGTTGTCACATTCCTTTGGGCCTGTAGAGCAAACTGGCCTTTGTGAAGAATGTTTACTATGACTGTAAGGCAGCTGTGTTTAAAGAATCATTTGAGGAAAGTCTAGAAATAGCCAGCTGGATTACCATAACAGATTCTTAGCTAATTGTCAAAGAAGAACAGCTGCTCATCAGCTGCAGGTTTGTGCCCATCACAGGTAATGCAATGGAATGACAGTGGCAAGACTCCAACTCAGAGCCAAACAAGGATGAGGGAAGTCTTCAAGGTTTAAATCCCACTCAGCACTCAGCTGTAACTTCGATATTAATTTATTCACAATTTCAGGATCTGTTCCTGAAGACGAATAAAGGAGCCTTCGTATCTCATCCCGGTCTCTGTGGCAGCAGTAATTACTTCTGCTCAGCTCAGACTATCACACCGTTATACTCTCACTGTGTGAGAGTTCTGATTACAGCTCATTTTTGCAGCAATTGGCTGCTTCCAATTTAGTAGTTGTGGAGAGATACACTGTCAGATTTAGAATATAGGAGAGAGCTGGCCACAGACTGAATTCATCAATATGCCTGGTTTCTTCAAACAGCCTGAAATGAGATGTACCTAGAAGACACCGGAGAAATTTCTCTTGTTTTGCCTCATCCTTGCTTCAGTTTCGTAACTTCAAATCTGGCAGACTAGGCAGAGGCTTATTGCTTCTTAAGGCCAAATGCAGGCTTTTACAATGAGAGGAATCCTGAGAGTTTTTGATTTTGTCTTTTTTTTTTTTTTTTTTTTTTTTTTTTTTTTAGCTGCAGTAGCTCTGTATCTCAAACAGCTCCTTTTCTATGCCACAGAACAGGAAACAGGGGCAGGTGAGCACAGCACGTGGAAAAGGATGGAGCAAACCATGAGGGATCTTGTTAAGACCATCAGTTATTTTTTATGTCCATGGAGCACAGGTTCTGGGGTACATTGCCTTGAATTTACTCTCTTAAATACTCTTTTAGCCTGAGCTGGAAAGGTCTTTTAGTTAAACGGGTAAATACACTAGCCATATTTTTTTGATTTTTGTTTGCTTTTTTGTTTTATTTTTATACACACATATATGCATATATATTCTAGAAGTACATATTTTTGTCACTGCCTCCAGCAGACATTGTTGAATTTTAATGTTTATTTTATTCATCTTCCTTGGAAGGTGAACATTTTCTCAATTTCCTCTAATAAACCCGAACTTTCTTTCTTTTTTCTTTTCTTTTCTTTTCTTTTCTTTTCTTTTCTTTTCTTTTCTTTTCTTTTCTTTTCTTTTCTTTTCTTTTCTTTTCTTTTCTTTTCTTTTCTTTTCTTTTCTTTTCTTTTCTTTTTTTTTTTTTTTTTTTCTTTTTTTTTTCAGTAGGAAAGCCGTAGAAATTTCTAAGCTGCAAATTTTCACAATTCCTTGCTTGTTCTTTTCCATTTTTCATTTGACTGATAATGAAGATTCTTGTCTCCCTGTGGCTTTATTATCTAGTTTTCCTGCCTGCATTTATTTATGACTAAAACTCTAAAGTTACCATTAGAGCAAAACTGGTAGAACTAGCTACACAAAGGGGTATTTACTAGCTGATTGAAATATCAGTGAAACATGATGATAAACAGATGAAGTAACTCAGATAAAATATATGTATTTTTTTTTCCTGTACAACTGTAAAGTTCTTTATTTTAGAAGCTGCACAGTCAAGTTTTTCCTTATGGTTTACCTTTTCTGTTTTCCAGAGAGGGAGAAGCTTCCAGAACACGTGAAAGAGGCTTTGTACTCTATAGCAGATGACAATCATTCCGTTAACTCAAATTCTAGAAGCTTATGCTTTCACTCTGGAGTTCCTCGAGTTGGTTCAGTGATTTATGATGGCCCAGATGGTATCTGGCAAACACACACTTGCAAAGGATCCACAGAAGCCAGAAGCAGCCAGATACACATCTGAAGGCAGTAGGTTGTTTATGAAGTAAAACTACAAATTATCTCTGTTTTATTTTATTTAACTTTATTTTATTTTATTGTCCTTTAGGTAATTACTCTTCTGAGAAGTGGTGGAAATGTGGAAGGGAAGCAAATCTGTCAGCAATAGTTTCTGCAGATTTTCACTACTAGGAGTCATACCAAATGTAATACTCAGAGCTGTTTGCAATGAGGTCTAGTCCCAAGGCAGCATTTTTGCAGTTATCGTTTATCTTTCTTATAAAGATGTTTCAAATAGATCCAAAGGTAAATGTGACTTAAGTTACTACGATCCTCTTATTTCTCAGTGTTACGTTTATAGACTTCATTCTGCCACCAAGAGGTTAGTAGCTAGAACTACCACATCACACATGCACCATTTGTCAGATTATAGTATTTTGTAAAAACAAAAAAACAAAAAACAAAAAACAAAAAACACGTCTATATCTTCCCATAAATTTTATACAATAATCACAAGCGATTATTATCCTGCCTTGCACTTCAACTGCAGTAGTAAGGATGGGCAATAATAACACAGTGGAGAATCAGGAGTGGGAGCAGGACATGTCACTTCAGCTCTACAGCCACACAATTGCGTTATTTAGGATCTGAGAATGGCACAGAGGCACCCCAGCCCTATTGGAAAACACAGACGTAGAAAGGTGAGTAATGAGGCAGGCATCCTTTGGGAACTGTCTGGGGCCACTAACTTACTTGAGCTAGGAATGGAAGCTGGGCAAGCAGCAGATTGGTCTCACAGAAGGCCAATCAATATCAGCCTCAGGAGCTCTTGCTGGATCACTTCCACTTACCATAAGGGACTTGGAAATTCCAATAGGTTCTCCACTTGCATCATTCTGCATTTCTCTGCCATAGATGCAGACTTTTCAGTTCTGTACTGTATTAGGGTAAAAACTAGGCTAATAAAATTGCAAGAAAACAAAAAATAAATATCCTGTTTGCATATCTCCGGTGTGCAAAAGGCATAAAATTACTTTCATAAATAGTGTGAGTCACATCTTTGGCTCTTTGAATTCATTTTTAAAGAAAAAAAATAAAAAGCAAGTCTATCTTTATAGAATCATAGAATGACTTGGTTGGGAAGGGTCATTGAAATCCATCCAGTTCCAGTTTCTTGCTGTGGACAGGGTTGCCCCCCACTAAATCAGGCTGGCCAGGGAAAGTGGCATTCAAGTATTTCTTCACAGTGTGCTCCTTGTATATGTAGGCTGGCGCCTTAGATGTCATTCAACTTAATCCTACTGTTTTAATTCTGTTCAAAGACTGACTCTATTTAGATTTTTATAAAATGAAGGTGGCAGGAATTTCCAGCATCAAAGCAATTGTTGTGAGAATATTGTTAGTAAGACTGTGAATCAGTGAATACAGGAGAGACTAGAAAGACTGCTGGGAAGGATTTATCCTAGAGATAGAAAATACATTTGTGTTATTATTTTAGAAAAAATGTCTTCTATATTGGCAAGATTTGCTATTAAATGCAATAACGAATTGCACATATGGTTGGTGGAAATAAAAGAAGTAAAGTTTCAAGCTTAAAAAGGAAATAGAGGAGGATTTACCAGAGGTTTTTTTTTTTATTATTAATAGGAAATGCGTGAGTTCTCAGCTGAGGTCAGGGTCATAGGTAGAAGTGGATTCCCTTTCTTCCTTTGTTCACCTTTATAGGCAATTAACATCAGGCAAAAATAGGATCACCTAACTGCCAATATAGGGACTGCATACATTTAGATAATGTTAGTTTAATCCATACATAGATGGAAAAGACTGTAGCGAAAAATAAACACTAATGGCGTATTCCACACCTTAAACTCTTTGGTGAATGTACCTCTCCAGGGATGCTACATACTGTCTTAAACCATTGGTCTTATCCTAGTTCAGTCTTGCGATAACTTTGGGCAGCAGCAGTAGGCTGTGTACATGCAAAGTCTTAGAGTGACTGTCTATTTGCAAGAGAAGGAAATAGGTATTCTTGAAATTAATATCTTATAAAATTGTAATTTGAAGAAGGTGGGATAAAAATAGCATTTCTGAGTTAGCAAATTGAAGGTAGTTTGAAGACATACACATAAAATTTCCTGCCTTTGCAAAAGAGTGTATCTCCAGGAAGCACTGGTTAAAGTTTTACAAGTGTCACTGTGAGGTGTTGGAGGGAACTGCCCAAATCCTGGACCACTCTTTCTCCTAACATGTGTCTGAAAGAACTTGTCTTCCTGTTGGGCCAGGGTTGTGTTGAATCTTTTGTGGAATTTAAATTAAATTCTTAGGGCAAGCTCTTTATTGAATTTATAATGAAGTCTGACTCATGCTGTGTTTACATGAGGATGTCCTTTATTTTGTCTGGTTATTGCTTAATTAGTAAATAAAAAAAATATTAAGTACAAATTTCATGACATGCAATATTTCAAAATGGTGTGTACTGTAAAGTCCTGTTTACATCTACCATACTGATATTTAACTCATTTTCTGTTATTCTTAATGCTACTAGTGTTGGTAATTACAGGAGGCAACTTGTCTAATATCAACTGTATTGTGGAATAAAGTGATGTTGAGCTGCTGGAATGTGTTTTATATTAAGTATAAAAAGCTTCTGATATATTTAATATAACTATAAATCTTAACTCAAATGCTAATATGTCTCTTTTACGACCTGAATAAACTCTGGGGTAGGAGCAGGGCAACTGAATGTCCACTTGCTGCCAAACCGCATAGTCAGCTGAATATGCACTTACAATATCCTTTTCATATTGAATAGTAGCAGAAGGACAGAAAAATAGGCTGAATATTTTCTCTAAGTGAAGTATTTTTTTTTTTCCAGAACACTGAGTTTAATGACAAAGAATTCCCTGAATAAAAATGAAATTAGAATGAAAAATATATAAATACAACATAAAACAATCAAAACAGTATATTTTTCTTCAGTATAAATGCAGTCCATGCTCATGATAAGAAGCACTCTAAAGGTTTTGATGCTTTAACTGTTGAAGACCTGGGATACTATACGAAACCAAGCACAAAGCTGGAGCTGAGGACAAGGTAAGGATCAAGATCCTTCCAGAGGCCACTCTTGGACTTTTCTTCTAAGTACCCTGGCATCCATGTCCCTCAAGGCATCGGTAGGGTTTGCTGAGATTTTGGTCCCAGGTGCCTACATGGTATTCTTGAGGATGTGGGAGAGGAAGGACTGCTGCAATGCAAGAGCCTGCAGTGGGAATATGGAGTAAAACCAATTCAACTCTCAAAAACAGTTAGGTGCCTGTTGCGTTGAAAATCACAAAATTAAGCCAAGAGACAGGCTAACTATCAGGATGCACCAGTCCCCACAACAATCAGTTCCCACTGAAGTCAGTTTACTTGAATGGAAATTTTGGGAAAGCGTGACCCTGTAGCATTAAACATGTCAACATTTAAATTGATGATGCTATTTTTTTAGAGCTATTTACAAGCGGAGTATTTCCCTCTGAATTTGCAATAAATCATGCAAGACATCTTTTCATTCCATTCCCCTTTAAAAAGAAAGATTTGGTAGTTTAAAAAGTTTAATGTAGTGGAAAATCTAAAGGGAAAAATAAAGCATCAATAGGCTATTTCAGAAGCAGGAACCACCTGGGACCTGCTTAACCTCCTAAGCTCTTCTCCAAATTTATTTGGAAAGGGGCATATAAAGAGCTCATCGCTTTCCTTCTCCATTTACATGTGCAGAGCATACGAAATAGTTTAACTTCATACTCGTACGCTGAGCTGATACGAACAGCAGCTGAAGTAACTTGAGATCACTATTTCTTTCCCCCTTATGACAGTTCTGGAACATTTGGATGACTAATTACCTTGTTACTAGTCAGCATATTTTTTTATATTTGACTGCATTTATGAATGTACATGCCTATAAGGGTAAGAACCACACACATAGGATGCCATTTTAAAACAGAGGATTATTATGTCACTATGTTTGTAGGCTTCCCTTGTACTTAGCTCTTGTAGGACAACTGCACAGACAAGAGAAAGTTTGACTCATGTCCAGTACTTCATTCCATCCATCATTCAATACAGACCAAACTGAAGGAGTGGCACAAACACATGATCAAGCTCTTCCTCAGCTCAGTGCAAACCTTCCCCTGACTTCAAGAGATCATAGAATCACAGAATCATTAAGGTTGAAGAAGACCTCTAAGACCACCTGGTCCAACCATCCACCTACCACCAATATTGACCACTAAAATGTGTCCCTCAGTGCCACATCTACAGTTCTTCAGTGCCTCCATGCCAGAGTGATTCCACGACCTCCCTGAGCAGCACTTCCAACATTTCATCAGATAATGAACTTGAAATCACAAACAGAGGTTATGGGGCATCATGAAATGTGGGAGAACTCCCCTCTCCTCCTCAGTTCAAAATACATTTGCAGTTAATAAAGCTGTAAGAAAGTGCTTATTATTAGTTCAGCTCTAGCCTTCCAACCACAACAGATGAATCCTGCTTGTGCGGGAAGACTCAGTATGGCACTGCTATTGCAGGCAGCACCCAGTGACTGTCACCAGTGACCAACCAAGTGAAAACTGCACATTTAGAATGAAAATGAATTATAAGGATGTATCAGTGGCTGGCTGTGCCTGTATTTGCATCACTGTCTCTGTGGGTATGTATTTATTTACTTATTTATGGTGTTGAGTATAAAAGCTTTTAACATATACAAAATTGAAAACGTTATTTTTGAAGGCTGAGCCCTGCAACAACAGCATGTGCTTTCTTTCCCCCCTACTGCTTCTTCCTATTTCTTTCTCTTTAATTTTCAGCAGTATCCAGCTTGGCAGACTCTTGCAGGAGTTCTGTTTGGAACTTTTCAGAAGTAGCTCAAAATGAGATCAAGGAGGTGGCCCCAACTCTCTGTCTCTCTTGCAAACCCTGATGAAAGACCATTAAAATGCTACACAATACTGAACACAGCATCAGCATTGAGAACATGATGTATGTAAGCCTTCATACAGCCAGAGAAAAGTAACATTAACCTGACAGACTGCTGCCTGAAAGAGAAGCATGTATGTAAGGGCAAGATGTGTCTTGTTTTTGATAGCAAAAATGTAAGTGGACTCTTCTGTAGGGACATAATGAAGAAAATGTGGTGGTACCCTCTGTCCTCTCCACAGAGAAGCTGTCAGTTTCATGCTGCTACAAGTTACCCTATTGGTTTAGAGGCCAGAAGCCTTTACAGAGAGGCTAAGAGGTAACCCCACTAGCAGAAGGCATAGAGGTGTTAATATGATGCCACATAATAGAAATTTTGTTTTTCCACTTTGCTTCATTAAGAACATAGGAAATTACCTACAAACACAGCATTAAAAGAACTCTATGAGCTGCCAAAACAAACACTCAGAAGTTGAAAAGTGCCAGAGCTGAAGCTATCTGTTCAGCTTCTCCTGGTTTGCACACATGCTTTGGGAATCTTTGTATAGGAAAATATACTCTTCTCCTACAGAAACAGTACAGGTCTGTGTTCACCCCTAGGCTCTTTCAAGATGAGGCACTATTGGGTAATGAAAGAAACTATGGTTTGCTCATCCCACTGATCCATTTGCTGAAGGTAGAATGGTATGTTTTCAATACAGTTGAGCTAAATGAAAAAAAAAAAAAAATAGGAGAACTAGCACAGGCTACCTTGCTTACAGCTATTGAATGATGCTAATCTGAAAAGCTAGATACATCCTTTGCTTCCTGTGTCACTTATCTCTTCTAACTAATCAGTTCTTACACCAGTTTTTGCACATGTGGTAACTAATTGCACATTCCCCACTATGTGGATAAATGGTTTGAGACTCCAGAGTCTGATCTGGAGAAGTGCTGAGCACTCACAGCTGCAGCTCAATGGGAGCTCTGCTCCGAATATTTGAAGGAGTACATAATGGTAAGTAGCCTGGAAAATGAGGACCTGGAGTCTTAAATTAAGCACCCAAAATCACTGCACCTCTCAGCTGTTCTATTCCCAGCCATAAAATGGCGATGATAATCATAGGGGAGATCTGAAAATAAATACACATTTGTGAGCTTCTTAGAGACTGCAGTCATTAAGACCATGAGAAATTTCCCAAATTAAATTAAAAACTCTTTGTTCAGATCAAGATCATCTAGTCAGTGGTAAACAGTGTTTTAGGCCACATGTTAAACACATGGAGAAAGCAAAATATTTTATGGCTTTTCAATAAATTAATGCCACACATCCTGAGCACTGAAGAGGCAGGGATTCTGCGAGCAAGGCTGAAATGGCAAGAATGGCATCACAAACAGGCATGTGGAGGGAGTGTATTTAGGCTGCATGTTCCTTATAGGTAGCTATTCTTATGGACACTTACTGTCACAAACCGCTAATACGATTTCTGTGTGTTGAGGGATGCTTCAGATTTTTCTCTTCTTTAGGGGGAGAGATTTTCTGACTGAAATCAAGCTAAACATTACATGTACGTGCTATTAACCGACCCTAATCCATCTCAAAAAAAAGAGTATGTGTATATAGTGTTATGAAAACCTAATAGGAACTGGGAGACTGCCATATATTACCTGGCACACTGAAACTGTAAAGTCTGCTTTCACCATCAGTGTGACTTATCATCTGGAAGTGATTTAGTTGTGTGGTTACCTTTGGACTGCAGCTCTTTTCGGTTCTTTGCTAGCAAGCAAATAACGATGGTGAATAAGACTTTAGCACTATCAGGTAAACAAATAATTGGGCTAGAGATTTCAAAACCAGAGGTGAGAAGTGATTTCAAAGCTATTCAAAACTCCACAGGTTTTATCCACCATGGTTGTTATTAAAAGTAGTTATAAAATCCAGATCTCTACCCTCCCTCTCTCTCTAGCCCCTCTTTCCTTTACTACCTGCTATGCAGGGAACATGGCTCAAAACATACTACCATCAGCTCTGCAAAGTCCATGTCCACAAAGAAAGTTTGTTTCCTGAAGTAATTTGCAGAATATAGATTATTGTATTATAGGTATTATCCTCTAAACATATGTCATTTCCATTATCATCACTAGAATCTACTTGTATGAAAGGAGGTGAAAATATGTGATACACTGAGTACTTCACAGAAGAATATCGAAATGGGTTCTTATCCATTATGAAGGAGGTATGCTTCTGACAAAAAGAGCTGTGGAAACACCTCTGATAAGTTTGTTACAACAAATTTACAGAGCAGGAATCCCCCCAGTAGAAATAGGAGAGTTACATCTGTTGTCCCTGATATTTCTGAGCTGACAACACAAATTTCAAAAGCATATCCATCAGAAGGCACCATTCTGTGTGGGATCATGGCTTTCACACCTACTGCATCCCCAAATGCTTTTGCACTGTTGACACATACTGTTTGTTCACCAGGAAAGAATTACTGAGGAAGAGAGAGGTGAAGAGATTATAACAAGTGAGAAGATATTTTCTTGTGGAAAATATTTTCTTGCTGAACAAGGTTGAAGTGGAGGAAGGCAGCTCTGGGTGGCAGGAGCTGCAGGGGGGTTCGCAAAGTACCAGCTGAGGTGAGATTGTAGGTAGTGGATACTTATGCAACATCAGCAGAGAAAAGAAAATGAAGAGGGGAGAGTGTGATAAAAATGAACAGGTGAGGCTAGAGAGTTCAGCTAATGGTTTTAATTGTGGTGCATCACAAATTTTGTTATTTATTGCCTTCATAAACTCTTTTATATTTATTTAATAGAAATTGCATGAGAAGAACATCTTAGACTACATCAGGAGTATAAAAAAGTAAAGCTCGGAAGATGTTACAGACACACAGTGCTGAGATCACGTTCTGCAGGTACTTCTAATAAGACAGCAAAGAAAAAAGATAGCTATGTTTCACACTTACTTTTAAAGAAATGGCCAATGAGTGGCACGTAGAATAGCTTGAAAATCATCAAACTGGCTAAGTTTAGAAAAGTATGGTAAACATTAATGAAGGAGTCCCTGACACTGGAAGCACTTGGAGTGGTAATATCAGCCCTCCTCATACCTAAAAGAGACCATAGTAGGCAAAATGATGCTTGATCTGAGTACTCTATGGAACTAACACATGAGCTGATTTCTTACAGTAAATGATTTAGCTGTTCCTCATAAGTCCTGCTCCATATAATTAATATTAAATGTGAATCTGTTTCAGGACTTTTTGTTTGTTTGTTTGCTTTTGGTTTTCCCCATAAATTACTTCTATCCTTATTATCCTTATTACTTATCCTTATATTAATACCTCACAGGTCTGTATACACATTTTTTTAGAAAGTTACATCACTTTCTGTAGGATGAATGCGTGTGGAGCACAGCAGCACATTTTCCTCAACAATTTATGCTTTTTGTATCATTTTCTTTACTAACAATCAGACAATATTTGAGATTGTGCCCATAGCAATCATCCAGGCAGCAGAACCAGTATTAGTGATGCAGCATCCTGATAAAACCCACGTTAATAAGGACAATGAGAGATAACAATATTGAATTAATAAATGCATCTCAAAAATACCAAGAAAAAGAAGTGGCCTGGATTTCTGGTGCCTTCTCCTCTTGTTCAAACTACTGAACCCACCCACTAATCACAGGGAAAGCAAGCAAAGAAGGCTGATGTCACAGTTCCCTTTGTTACTTTAATATCTTAGGGCTAAGGCTGATGCTTATAATATTCTCTCTTATTTACCTCAAGCACCACATTTCCAGGCAGCACTGCATAGGGCTCTGTCTAAAGCACTTCTTGCTACAGGCAGACACTGGCTGTTACCACAGGAACACCTGTGTCTTACCAGCTTCAGCACATGTAGTGACCACTGAAACTTCCAGACGTGTCTTTTCTGCACCTTTTTATTGGTTAAGTTCACAGAAAACCCACTTAATTATTTCATAACGCCTTCATGAATCAATCTTTTACAGTGTACTTCAAGTTGCAGTAAAATAAGTGTGCTTCATATGGTAACAATTACAGGCTAGATTTATAAAAGTATCACACGCTGCTTGTGTTGGCTTTTCTAACTACTTTATTCATAAAACAGTGTTAATGCACCTAAAATAAATTCACCTTCCTTCTGAAACTCATTAAATTCTTCTGTCTCTACATGGATAATTCTTTGGTCGCCACTTATCCCAGGAGTTTGCCATGTGAAATAAGGACAGTATGTTCCTGCTCACACTTATCGCTCAGCCAGCAGGTGTGTGGGTTAGACACAGGGAGCCAGGTCTGTGCTGCATCTCACTGGGTTTCACATTATAGACATTAGGGATCACCAACAGCAGACTCAGTCCCCTCAGGCAACAGAAGGCTGAGTTACAGCAAGGACCTAGCCTACTATAAAAGGAGACCAAGAAGAGTATGGATTTGAAACTCTAACACTATCCCATAACTTCTCGTCTACACTGCAAGTTCAAGTTTATCTTCTTCCAGTGGCTTCAGTTAATGTCAGCTGTACTCACACTGCTGTAAGATATTATTTATACCTGCAAGTCTGGTGGGATCAGAACAACATAGGAATGGTATAAGAGAAGCAGTCAGTGCCTCACCTTCTCCGAGTTACTGCAGGGCTGCCTGCAGTATGAGGAGGCCTTTAGGCTGTGGTACCAGAGGTTTGTTTCTACAAATTGTGTTTAATCTGGATGGAAATTCAAACTATACTTATTTTGGAAGAAACATTGGTTTTCTTAACTAATGCAATCTGATCTTAAAAATAATGTATTACTTTACACTAATAAGACAAAACACTTTATTTTTGTTTTCTTGGGGTGTTTTTTTTTGTTTGTTTGTTTGTTCTGTTTTGCTTTTGCTGTTTTTTCAGTTTGGACATGCACAATTATGTGTGTAGCTTGCTTAATATTTTGTAGAGTCTTCTTTCTACAAGGAGGTAGTGAGGAAAAAGTTCTGGATGGAGAGGACTCTACATAAGCAGAACATCCCTCCTTCTTGGCTCGGCTTTCCTCTGAACATCCACAGAAAGTGAAACGTTTCTTACCAAATACTAAGTGAATTTCTTGATTGGAACATGTGATCAGCTTGGAAAAAACATGTTTTTTGTGCAATCTGTTTCCTGCCCAAGTACAACTTTGCCTTTGGCTAAACTAGCACCACAAGTCATAATCAATTAAAGTTCTTGTTTTTCCTTTTGGTACCAAACACTCATGCTTTTCATGTGAAGGCCTTAATGGTAGGTATATGTGTAAGTGTGAATGTTTTCCTATGTCATTCATATTAATGAAGCCCTGCAGGTGTATTTGGAGCACATTTTTCTTTTCATTTTCCTTCTGAAGAGTGCTTCCCCTCCCCAACATGTGCATATAAAATCACATTTTGTGGCCAATCTGGAATTCTGTAACTCTGATCAGACTGTGAACTTGTACCTACTTTAATGTCTTCTCTGGAAAAATGCCTCAGGAAAAGGCTCAAACAATTTATTCTGCATTAGAGAAGAAATACACTACTAAATGGGGCATAGAAACACTCCTTCAGATTGACCTAATCAAAAATAATTTGTTTCATCTTCCTACAGTTGGGTAATAGATGTTGACAAAGCCTGTGAGTTACTTGGCTTCAAGTCTAGCTGAAATTTCTCTTAATGGTGAATGTGAGATAAATGTTACAAATGTGATTCTGCCTTCAGCAGCAAAAGGTGATGGAGCAGTCAGTCACCCTTGTAACCCAAGTTTCTGAGGCTTTTTGAAATAGCACAGAAATCTGACAGGAAAGTGTGTGATATTTGTTGGAATTAATATTTCCAAGGTACTCACTTAGCTTATTGAGATCCACTAATAGGCTTTTCATCTTTTCACTGGAATTTGTGTCAGTTCAAATGTTCCCATAAAAAGTACAGTTGAAAGCCTAAAATAATCTCTCCCTATTATGAAATTGTAATCCAGGAATTTCAAAGGAGTGACACAAAAGTGCTAATTTAGAAAGATTCTTCTGCAGAGCACTGATGAAACAAGATTCTCTTTGTTTCAAACTTAGAGGTCAACAAGATATTAAATACCATTTGGAATCAATATAGCATAATGAATCTCCCTCCAAAAGTCTGAAATTTAATGCTGATTTAACATGGCTTTAACCATGACCTCACAAGGCCGGACATTCTACAAATATAGCTTACCTAAATCCACTGCAGGAACACTCTTAGTGGCTAAGACTGGAGCTCCATATAAATATGTACTCTTCTCTTCCTTCAGAGCTGGCTTTGCTGGGGCACGAGTTCCTGCTTCCTTTCTCTTTTCCAGTTATATTTTAAGGGTGTAATGATTTTCTGGTCTTCCAGTACACTGATTCAGTGGCACTACATTTACTGGAGCTTATAAAAGCATCAGGAAGAAGCATTCTGCATCATAAAATCATAGCAATAAAGAATCCTTAAGGTTGGCAAAGACTTCTGAGATCATCTAGTCCAGTTGCTGACCCATTTCCACCACGCTCACTGACCATGTCCCTCAGTGCCATATCTACACATTTCTTGAACGCCTCCAGGAACGGTGACTCCACCACCTCCCCAGGAGGCCTGTTCCGATGCATCATTGCTCTTTCTGAGAAGAAATTTTTGCTGATATACATCCTGAAAGATTAAACTTTGGATACCCCAAAATATCATGTCTCCAACAGTGGCCTAAAAATGATATATGTGGAGGAACAGAACAAGTGAGTGTTCATGTGATGGTATGTATTGAGACTATTCTCCAGGTCTTGAGCAATCTTTGGGTTAGGACATCTCCTGCCAGAAGTGGTGTCTTGTGCTTAATAATGATCATAATTTACAATCTAAGAAGGATCTACAGAATTAGCCTTGAGCATCTATAGTCAAACTATTAAAAAAATAGCACCAGAAGAGCGTCTTACAGTTTTTTGCTGCATAAATGTCTTCTAGAAGTAAAAAAAGCAAAATTTACATCCTCTCTTTCTTATTTGTTCTACAAATATGCTGGGCATTGCATTTAAATTTAACACTTATTTTTCTTGTTCTCCAGTTTGTGCCCACTGGCCACTCGTCCTGACAATGAACACCACCGAGAAGAACCTGACTCCATTCTATCTATACCTTCTTTTCAGGTACTAGTGGAATTCAGTGAGATTCCTGCTGTACGTTCTCTTCTCCAGCCTGAACAATCCCAGCTTTCTCAGCTTCCCTTCATCAGAGAAGTGCTTCTGTGATGGCTGTACTGCATTACTCCACATGTGTTTTGAGGAAGGTACTTTATGGAATAAAACATATTACAGTTTCTTGTGTCTCTAACATTTTCCAGCCCTCCGTCTTCAGGTGGGTTTGCAGCAGTCATTCCCACATTTGTACTGGAAATTATAATATCCACAAATAGTAGTTGGAATAACTGCAGGATTTCTGTGTCCTTGCAGGGCTATGTCTCCAACTCTTTCTATCTTTTACAGTTTCTTACAGCTGAACGAAGGTCTCTGTTCTACCTTCCTATTGCAATGGCTATGGCTTTATGTCTGCTTTACACAAGTGCACAGGGCTTCTACGAGATGGGAAGCGGTGATGATTTGAGCAGCAAGAAATGCAGCCTGGACATTAGCCATATCAGTGCTGTGACAGCCAGGAGAGCCTGGATCACTGCAGCCGCTTCAGAACAACAAAGTGCTTTTACTCTTACAGTAGATGCTTCAGCCTTCCGCCTCTAGAGGGGGATAGAGACCTACATACTGCTTGTAGTGTGAGGGGAAATCCCAGACCAGATCTTTGCTAACGGTATTTTCTACCAAATTCGCTGTAAATTTTAATGGCAAATACATTACATTTATAGGAGCTGGAGTTGCTTGTCTGTGAGAGTGTCTTGCAGCAATCCCTGCTGTGAGCTGGGACCCCTTGGAGTGATGTGATTTTCTGCTCAGAGTGAGACTACAGGTTTTGAAAATGGGCAGTGAATGGTACCAAAAATCTGCTCAAATGCTGTCTTCAGAGCCTCACTGCACCAGCACCAAAGCCAGGAGGTGTAGGGATCTCTCCTGCCATGCCTTCAAGGGCAAGACAAAAAGCATGGAGAGTGACACCCAGCATTTACCACAGTGCCTGTTTGCACTGTCTTGCTGTTCCAGAGAAGGCTGTTTAGGTACAAGGCAGATTACAGTGAGCAATGGAAGCACAGCACCAGTGGTCCTGCTCCTGTAGGAATGTCTGTCTCATAACTCTGCTGAAATTGTGTCAGGATAGCAAATGTCTCTGTATATGCAGAATATAAACAGAAGTAATGAATGTAAATAATTCACCTTGCCTTTCTCATTCTTGTCTGTCAGTCAAGAAAGATAAGGAAAAAACATGACAGCTAGCATGAATTTTATGTATAAATGATCTCCAGATGGAAAAGGAATTTAGCCCCTTATTTGGAACTTTCAGATGTTGGGAAGCCCAAGACGAATCGTGTGTATCACAGTGTGCTTAGAGACATCAGCCCAAGCACATCCCTGCCACACCATTGTCCTATGTACATGTATCAAGTCTGATGCACTCACAGCATGCTGGGGCTGCTGCACAGGGTGTATCTCAGCTGCAGGCAGTGCTGATCCATCCTAAGGGTGCTGGGCACAGGGCACTTCTGCCCATTGGATGCATCCAGCTTTCGGACCTGGATGTCCTCAAAGAAAGTGGAAGTGGTCCTTGCTTTGCAGGTAGTGGAAACAGGAGGTCTCCCAGGGCCTGTCCTGGACGTGGGTAATATCTGCACCTTGCACTTACTTGGGATCCCATCACAGAATTTTGGTGGTAGCAATCAACACCTAACACCAAAGAAATGCAGACATTTTGAAAACAATAAAAAAAACTTCCCCTCACATTTTCTGACCCAGGGAGAAAAAAAGAAAAACAAAACACTATTTAGAGCAAAATCACTTTTAAAAATTAAAATTAGGATTTTTTCTCCCTCTTCAAGCACAGAAATTGGATTATCTATAACTTAGCATCTAGAAGTTTCTGAAATGTGCAGTTTGAAAGTAAATATTATACAACATGAATCCTCTTGAGGGTGTAGAATGAGTCACACTACATTTGATAGTATTTCAGTAAGTTATTTCACTATTGACACAACTCTACATTAAGAAAAGTCTTGCAATAGGAAGTAGAAAATTTAGCCTCAGCCTCTACACCCTGTGCATATAGGAAAATAAGTTTTTGTAATAATCTAATTCCTGAAATACTGTTTGGAGGACTAAGATGCAGCAAGATTAGAATCAATTTAACATCAAAAATTTAAAAAAATATTTCTGCCCCCCAAAATAGGATATAGAATAGCTTTTTCCTTTTTATTCTGCAGAACTTCCAATATTTTCTGTCCAACTAATGGAAGGAAAAAAAAAAAGTTTTCATCCATAATATTATCTTTTATTTCTGTGAATCATGAAAAATCAGCTCATATATGTACAGGGTTATAATCTGCATTGCTCTTCTCCTGTAATGCCCAGAGTTCAGTACCTCCTGTTTCATTTCAGCAGCCCCTTTCCTTGTGCAAGCCAGAGTACAGTTCTCTTCCTGCAATAGGGGCTTTCTACTAATGTAGGAGAGTGAAGCGATGTGCTGTGTAGTTGGAGCTGATATTTCAGAAATCCTTCTTCAGAATAGCTTTGTGCCTTTATTCATTCACATTCAGCCTTCATTTCCCCTGTCTTAAAGGTTTTGATCCTCTGGCATCAACAAGGAAGGAAGTTTTACAATTTCTGACTTCATTAAGACATGAGCCTAATGAAGGCATTCTCCCTTACTTCAGTACTGAATCTTTTGTATTTAGTAGTTCTCTCACCACTACAATATACTTGGCTGGTTTTTGAAATAGTGAGATTTTGAAACAGTGATCTGTGTCCATACCATAAACATTTCTTTTCTTATCTCTGTATTTGACTCTTCAAGCACTTTCCCTTCCAAAGGTCATGAAATATCTTACTGAAGTCAGAACAGATTTTTGGCTATGTTGACTCCCTTGATCTCAATCACTGTGCTGAAAATCTGTTACAAGGAATGAAATGGCTGTTGAGTTGCAAAAAAAAGTCACAATATCCCTTCTATCTTCATTTTTGTGACCTTGAATGGCCCAGAAAGCCCCATCACTGCTCATTTTGCTGAACAGTTTCTGTTCTAAGAACTGTTTTATACTGAAAGGAGTGTGATCCTTCCATGAGGATTAAAATTGAATATAAATCTCTCAGCTGCAGTGAGTAGTTCTCTTACAGGAGGCTGTCAGTCTGTGCATCACACTATGGCCACTGTCTATCAAAAGACAAAGTGCTGGAGGAAGCAACTCTATGGTATGAGCAACCAGTGGCTGGACAATGCCCATTTTATTAGAAGAAGACCAAATCTGTAATTTCCTTTTCTCTTAAAAAATAAAATCCTGATGTTTAAAAGAAAAAGCCAAAATTTGTTGTGACTTGAAATACCTCAAAAAGACATTCACTGCAAGCTTCAATCTTTTTGCTTTGGCTTCAATGCTTACAGTTTACAATATTACATTATTTTCCTAAAGTCAAAATATTACAGTTGAGTTGAAGTGCTTCAACTGTAGAGAAGCAAAGTACTTCAAGCTGATGAAATGAAATATTCTGATATTTTTCTACTGAGCAATTTAGGTAAGATGTTAGAATCCTAGTGAGTCTCCAGACAACAAAGAGCCAACAGCGGACTGCAAGAGAACGCATGGAGGGAGAGCACATTGTGGAGCCATAGAAATAAATGGAATGGAAGGCTGACAAGAGCTTTTTACTTGCCAGTCTTAAAGGAGCTTGTGTGGGAAGAAAAGATACTTTAAAAACAAGCACTGCTGGGATTCCTTTTCTCTGTAGTTGTCTTTATGCTGCCGTGAAATAGTTCAAGTTGTTACAAACAAAGAAATGCAGTAAGGGTGAAAACAGACTGTTCACTTTGTGTGTCCAGGTCCCAACAGCCTAACTCCCTGATGTATGAGCCTCTAATGTCTAGCTGATTTTTTACAGTTTATGCCAGTTTTAACTTAGAGAAGACAATGTAATACTTATGCACAATATTTATGTGCAATACGAACCTGAATGCATTTCTGTGAACCTTGCTATGAGCTTCCAGCCAGCTTATGGTAAGGGGCATTAGACAGTGCTGTATGCATCACTGTCCCCAGTGCACTCTGGCTATTGACCCTCTTTCCTTCAACTCATTTTCTGAATATCCCAGAAAATGTGCTGATTAATTCTGAATTGCTGTCAGACTGGATTGATCCCCTTCATTCCAAGTGCAACGGGACGATTATCAGAGGACACTCAGTGAGCTTCAGTCTCTGGAGGATGTGATATTGCTTCTGTTTAAGTCAGCCAGTGAGAACAGATACTCAGCGTATGGTTTTACTGGCCTAAGTATAACCTGATAACAGAACCAAATTGCTAAGTAGCAGGAAAACTTCAGCCAATTTTTTCCTATATAAAAGAGTAGATTCCCATGACAAATCCCTGTCACTTATGTCACTTAGAGTTCAGCCATTTTCTGATTCTCCACTGCCATTTAATTTGAGTTCTCCCTGAACAATGTTTACTCTTCAAGGCTGGAATGTGATATTGTCTTACTGTAAAAGATAGAAGTGCAGACTGTTATTTAAACTAAGGGCCTCACTTTGCCAATGACCATCAAAGTATGCTGAAATGGTTACAAACACAATTTAGATGCACTGCAAAAACTTCTTATATTGTCAGAGCAAAGGGAAGAGGCCTTTGTAGGGTTAGTAAGTCTCACGGACTAATAACAATTTGTTTTTTCTTTAAAGCCCTCAGTGCTGACATAACATGAACGTGACAGAAACGGTTTTCAAAAAAGATTCTTTTCTATCTTTTGTGTTTACAGGATATTATTTCCCAAAACAACATTAGAAGCCAGGTTGTCCATTGCAATTTGACTATAATTAACTCATGATTAAAGACAAAACTTTGGCATGTTTTTTTTTTGTATTATATCTGAAAAAAAAATACACATTCAATATGCTTGAAAATAGTTTTCTTGTGTAGTGACCTTTAACAAAGATTGCTGTGAGGGTAATACATTGCTTCTGATGAAAAATATAATTACCTGTGTAACACCTCTATGATATTTATGTTGAATGCTAGTAATGATAGTTTTCTTTAATAAGCTGAAGTACATCTGAGATAATGCCCTAGGTAAAGAGTTGAGCAGAAGGAGATGTTCAAAGCTACATAGAAATTGTGCTGTTTCCTTGCTGTTTACTGCTTTCTTGGATAAAAGATAATAGAAGGAGAAAAGCCAGGGCCCTGGCAGTGTCCTTGTTTGGCTGAGGAGACATTACTTGCCAACACAATGCTCCAGAGGCAAATTCCTACAGGAAATGAATTGCCAAGCCACAGCTTTTAGTACATTGTTATTCCTGGTTTGGTGCTCAAATCACCAATAGAGACTTGGCCCTTGCCTGCTCAAGTGTATTTATCCCTTTTTAATGGCAATTGTATCTTTTAAACATCTCTCTAGAAATGGACAAGCAAAGCAAAGCCTGTGGACCTGTACTATTATATAGGCCAATGTAGCCTGGATATAGAAGATGTAGCCTGGCATTTATGACCTTTGTCCAAGCTGCCGTGCTATAGGATGGGCACACACAGCAGCAGAGGGAAGAAAAAACAACAGAAAATAAAGAAGGGTCCAGGGAAGTTTTCCAAACTAAGAATGGAAACTCTATTTAGAACAATCCTTGCACAAAGTTCCTGCTGTCTAGGTGCTGTGGGGCCTGATTCTTGGCTCTGTTACTACCACCTGTAGGATTTTATTTTCTGGCCGGGCATCCAGCCTGGCTGGCAGCAGACAGCCCATGCTGAAGTGCTGCTGGACACAAAGGGGACAGCTGTAGCTCTCATCTTCCCCACTGCTGCCTGTGTGCAGCCAGTTCCCGTGGCATTATCTGATGCTGGTCATGGACATTTATGGTTTACTATTAAAACAATATTTTCAAGCAATTTTCTTCCTACTTGTAGCTATAGACCTTTATGCTCCCAGTCTAGCGAGGTCTTCTTTCTGTAAATCCACTTGTGTAAGGTTTCCCTTATGTGTGCACACTAAACACAGTGTTAATTTGGACAAGCAATTAAACACTTAACCAGCACTGCAACGTTTCAGCTCATTTTCAGGTACTGTAAACCCTTCATTTCTTGTGTCCACTCTGTAAGCTGGCACAGTAAGACAACAGAAGAAATAATAAAATACCTAGCACCAGCAACTTAACTGATTTAAATTAGTGTATCTCCATTAAGTCAGTGGAGATATATACAAACATTCTATATCTGGATATATGTGAAAAAGTCCAAAATACACTGGCTTTCATAGGTCTATCTGTATTTTTCTCTCACCATTTCTGCTGTGTTTCGTGTATGTGTGTATTTTTTTTTGCCTTTTTTTTTTTTTTTAAGGGAAAACACTAATTTTATTTAAAATAGCATCAACAGTCAATTTGTCAGCATTGATTGTTATTGTGTTTCAGGTTGGTATAGACACCTTGCATAAATTTGATTATTTTATGCTAATAAAATCTTCTTGAGTTGACACTGTCCAGTGAATATAACCTCTTCACAATGGACTACAAATGCAGTGAACTCTGGTTCAGCATTGCACTTCATTGCTTCTAGGTGGTGTAATTCGTGTGCTTGGCCTAGAGATGTGGAAGAGTAATCTGAAGATACGGTGAACCAGGTCCCTTTTGCTGCATTGAGGTCCCCAGACATAGCACACAGTGCACTGATCAGCATTAGGAAGGTTCTGGACATTGAGTTTCTGGACCTGGTAGAGGAAAATGGAAAATGTTGCTCTGGTGGTTACCGCCTGAGTGAAAAACTAAGCAGAGCACATGAGGATCAAAAAATGAAGCAGGAAGAACACAAATTTAAACACTTAAGAGTACAAAGATTAATTTCATAAAATAAAATCTGCAAGAAATAAAGGAATCGAACCAGGCAGTACAAGAAATCTCTCCAAATGTTGCTGTTGACACTAAAGAAAGAGAGAGAGTATTCTGGCTGCAGCTGCAATACAGCTGTCACATCCAAATGAATTTAAATCCTCTGAGGACAACAAAACACAATAAACTGCAGCACTGATTAAGTTAAGCTGTATTTTTTCTCTGTATTCCCAGCTGTATGTATACTTAGAGTGTGAAAAAGTAGCCTGGAAGCCCCCAATGGTACAAAATACCTTTATGGGTGCAGGGAAGCCTAAGGTCTGCTTTTGCGTGTATATTTAAACATATCTCCATATCACCCTACTTCTATGCCACAAATGAGACTTCTCTCTTTTTCCCACCTCTGTTTCAAGATCACAAAGCACAGCTCAAGGCTCCTGATTTTGGTGAGCTAAGCGTGGAAGTTGCCTAAATACACTGCCAAAAGTACTGCTGCAGGACTTCCCGGCAGACTGTCGCCTGTTGTATTGAAAGAGCAGCTGCGGTGCTGGCTGCTGCTTGTTGCTGCACTCCAGGACCCCCCAGCCTCCCAACACCATCTCAGTTCACTCAGTTACCCACAAAGTTTTTCATGCGTTATAAGATGCTTATGCTGATTCACACGGCCACTGAAAAGCAGGGCCCGAGGTACCTTCCTGACTCAGTGACTCTGCACTCCACTGGTCACAGGCCGAGGTCACCGCTGCAGGTCTCAGCGCACCCTCCCTCTGCAGCGTCACTTTGGGTGGTCGCCTTTCAGCCATTGTGTGCAGCCCCGTGCCGACGGGCAGCTCCGCACTGCCACCTTCCTCCCTCTGCGAAAGGCTCAGTGCTGGGCGCGGCGGTGCCCATTGGCCAGGAGCTGGCTGCACATCAGTGTGATTCCTGGAGAAACAGCACCCAAGTCACTTTTTCAAACATTTCTCTTTTGTGTTTTGATCTATGTTTGCAAGATAAGGCACTAAAAATAGTGCTTTCTTTTTCTCCTTTGTCATTCCGTTTTTATTTTCTATTTGCAAATGTAATTCCCCTCGTGACACAGCCTGATAGAATGCATAATGCAACTGTTTGAGCACGGATGAACTCTTTTCTACTTTAAAGTAAACATTTGTTACGGACCAAAGCACAGCGTAGCTTTACAAAACACTTCTTTGATTAAATACAGAAAATAAAACAGCTGCTGCTCCAGCAAACTTAAAATGTTTCTCAAATTAAATATACACTATGCAATCCTGTGCTGTTTAACCATTAATGTCCACTAAATCAATGCGATAGATCACTGCAAACTCACAAAAGGAGTCAAGCCGGCACTACTAAGCATGGAATTCTTTAAACCTGCTTGATGTTGGGCGTAATACAAACGATGAGGTGAGCTGGTTTAGCAACTGCATTGTTAATCCATGGACATTTTTGCTGACTGGATGAGGAAAGAAAACATATTAAAAAGAAGAAAAAGAAAAAAAGAAAAAAAGAAAATTGGAATGTCTGCTTCAGAAATAGTAAAGTTGCTTTTTTTCATTGTTACAACAAATTCCGTCATATGAAAACTATTATACTAAGGTTACCCTGCACTGTATATTTAGGTCATTAAAAGTATACCACAAAAAGTCATGGTAATAGAGTGCTGTCATGGGATAAATACATCTCATTTTGAAATCTTCTCCATAAATGTCTCAGTCACCACAGCTTCCATTGAGCTGCAGAGAGCTGGCAGGAATGTTTTGTTTTAAAATTAATCATCCGCTGTTCTTCCTTCCTGTCAGCATGCTTAAGGACTGCAGTATGAGGGAGAAAGTCTCAGACCTGTGGTTTTATCATCCAATAGCCATGAGCTGAGGCAGGAAGGGATATTCCCAAGCTTGACTTTGAAAATATCGTAACTCTGGGAATTTCAGCACCAAAAAAGCTGTTCTGACTAACAGAATGGACCAATAGGTCTTTAAAGCGGTTATTATTTGTCATACCAAAAGATGAGAGATTATCACCGACAAGTTGTCAGGGATATTGCTAACCAGTATGTTAATATAGGGTGGTTGTCAGCATACAACACACCATCAACAAAGTTATAAGATGCTTCAGCAGAGTTTAAGGCTCTCTGTGTGAAGCCGACTAAACTACAGAAAACCAATACCCACCCTTCCTTCAAGATCAGCCTGAAAAGGAGGGCAGAGATGGGAGGGCCTGCAGCCATTTATTCACTATTAGTTATTGTGTGCTCTTCTTGCCTCCTGGCTTTCTGTCCTCCCATTTCCACTGACCCTGTGTGTTTAGGAGTTGTTTGATGCCTGAGTCAACTTCTTCTCTGAGGAGACTGCAGGGGGATTTGTCTGTTGCTGCAGAATCAGAGGCGGTCAGAGCTGCTCCTGCCCACAGCAACTTCTAGGGCAGTGCCTGACTCCAATCAATGTACAAGTACACTCAAGGCAAAAAAAAAAAAAAAAAAAAAAAAGCCCAACAACTAACCCACTCCAAACTTTATGAGATCACTCCTGCATTTTTTATGGGAACTTCAGCTGTGGCATTTTCAAAGTTGCTATGTAATGTTGTATCACTGTGTTTGCAATTTATTAAAATCCCCAAATACCCTAAGACATTTTCTTCTGAAGCATTCTTGCAGCAGCCACTTCCACTCTACTTGTAACTTCTCTGTCTAAGGGACTGAGGATGTTTAAATAGCTTTAGTGAACACAAGAACAGTACACACATATGTCCAGAACTCAGCACAGACGATTGCAGTAGCGTGGATCAGGTAGTGAGTCCATAATGAAATACATCTCCTGAGTGTTCATGTAGAGGTTTTGACAACAATTTATACAATTAGTGCACTGTATGACTACTCACCTGTTACATCATTACAATCACAGAAGTTGTATGATACACTTCAATAAAATATGACATTATTTTACGTTGCGGAAATTGTTGTAGGATGAGCTGAGCCAAAATCAGATTTTAGATCTCTTCTGTTCTCTTCTGACCCACACTCTGTCAAACCACGCAGGTAATTTGCTAGTGCCTGACTTTGATAATTACTGCACAAAAGAACCTTCGAGAAAATAACCCAGAGAGAAATTTGTATTCTCACCACACCTAGCAAAGGTTTAGCTCTTTCAAATGAAAGAAATTTCTTGACCCAAACTGTACTGCAGTGCTCACCAAGGCTTAACTTTAAGATCCTTTAGATTAAGAATGGATAATGACGGCAGAACCAGGCCCAAGGATTTTACTGAACAACCTGAGCACAAGCTTAAAATGAAGCATATCGGAAAACATAATTCTGGTTACTGTTTCCTAATCAGATATTTCAGTCTAGGATTGTCTGAGGATCTTTGCATGTTTTACTGTTCAGTTTAGTGACTAACAGCATTTAAGGAACTGCAATGGGACTGAGGAATTACTACATATTCTCATGGTTTCTTAACACAAGACCTGCTGGTATAGAGTATGTTCAGATGTGCTGTGAGAAAATGACTGCAAATAGGCTTTTAAATGGAAACTGTCAAGAGAGAAAAATGAGGGCAAAAGAGGTAAAACATGAGTGAGAGAAGGGAAGAAAAGCAGAAGAGAGCTGTGGAGACAGACGCTGAAACAGAAAGGAAAATAAATCATCTTCTGTGAACTTCAAGGTCTATTATGGAAAATAATGAGCATCAAAAGTGTGTGTATGCACTTTCATGTGCAAAGTACATAAAGTTGGATGTGTATCATGAGCTGAATCTTAGTCTGAGAAATTTTTGTATACAAAAAATAAACCTTGGCTCCTTGCTGCACAAACCTGAAATAATTCTCTTCATTACATATATCTGTAGGGACAAAAAAAAGCATCTCAATATCAAGTCAGGGCAAAGCTGAGAAATTCAAATGCAGATTTCAAACCACATTTGTAAATGGGGATATTTGGTCTGGCCCATATGCAGTCAAACATAAAATCCAGTTTCTAGTGTTACAAACTGAAAGCACCTCCTCAGTAAACTCCCACCCACCAAGAGAACAGAATGGGGGCTGCTGGCACAGACAGTCCTTGTGTGGCACCCATAGGGAAAAAAAAAAGGCAGTCTCAAACAAATTCAATCAATAGACAGGAGTCTCAAAACCAATTATGATTGCAGGAGTTCGGAGAGACACAATGGCTTGAGAGAAAGCCTAAGTTATTGGCTGACTAAGGGAAGGAAGGCAAACATTTGGCTTGGCAGCAGGCTGGTGGCAGTCAGCACATGTGAGCCAGCCTCACCAGTGCCAAAGCACTGGTGCCTCTGGGAGACCCGGCAAGGCACAGAGGAAGGAAATCATATCCTATGAAAGCGACAGAAAGACCTTTTTAAAGTTTATAATTTTGGCTGTTGATTTTATTCTCATACAGATCTTGTATCAGAATTCAATAGCATTTAACCATTGGAGAATACTTATTAGAATTTATTTATTACTTTAAAATGTAATGAATAAATGTCAGTCCAGGCCAAAGAGTCATACACTGAAGAACAATATATACCTTTATAAGCCGTTCAAAGCACAAAATGCCTCCATGCCTTTGTGAAGGTCTGTCAAAGACAAGGGTCTGGTGAGCAGGATGGCTTCCCTGGGGGGCACTCCTGTCCTCTGCTGTAGTCTCTCAGCAACTCTAAAAAGATCCAGTGGGGCTTTTGATCCAGACTTGCAGAGGGCTTTAGGAACCTCATCCCCGTGAAAGAAAAGGAGTAGTTGTGTGCCAAAGCACTTGGAGAGCTTGGGGAACAGTCTCAGACTCTGCTGTAGACCTGTCCTTTCAAGGCCGTTGTTACTCTGCATTCCAGAGATGCCTCCTTCACCATAAGCATGAACATCTTGCCCTGGAGAAAGGGTCCTCCAGCTTTGGCAGTGGGTGCAGGACTTGGGAGCAAGTCTTTCACCCTTCATCTGGAGCCTGCCCCTGCCCCAGCAGTGGGATAAAAATGGAGAAGAATGGTATCAATGGGACTGCTGCAGCTGTGCCACCCAGGTAATCTCAGGGGGTGTTCCCTGCTTGCCCAAGGGCAGTGTGCTGGCAGAGGAGCTGCTCCCTCTGCCTCTCCCAAGATCTGAGGTCCAGGCATCCAAGGAGAGGGAAACCAGGGCAAGTGGCAACCCCACACTACTTCCTTGCATTGTGAGGACACACCACCTAGGCACAGCACAAGCTCATCCCAATCCAAGAGAGGGCAGGGAGAGTTTGTCCCTCGCTGCTTTGCTTGTGGTCTATTTGCAAAATAATTCCTCCGGGATGATCACACGGAGCAAATGAAAGGCTCTGTCCACTGCTGCGGGTAATCCCTCTTCCGAGGAGTAATGCCTCTTGTTTAAATGCAGAACAGCAAATTGAGGGCTTCAGAGAAAGTGTAAGCCTTGGATAACATGTTTTTAATGTATTGGATGTAATAATTATTATTTATTTTTAATTAATAAGCTCTGTAAAACCAAATGGAAACTGATAGCAGAGAGAGAATTAGAGGCTTCAGAGTAACCATTAAATGAAAAAAAATCCTGAGGTTTTTGTTTGAGTTCATTGTATTTAGGTTGGGGAATGGTAATGAAAAGAAGAAATAACGAAGCTGGGGAAAATAAAATAAATAAAATAAAATATTTTTTAAAAATAATGAAAAAAAAGTGGATTTCTAGGAAGTATTAGAAAGCAGAAAAACCTACGACCAGAAGTAAATGATATTATTCTTCTAGGAAAAAAGACAAATACAATACAGAGAGAAGTAGAAACCATTTCTTCCTGTAGAGAATATTACACTCCTTCCACAATATTACCCTAATCATAAAATATACTGTAAAGAATGTAGATTGCAAAGCGAAAAGGCAAGATTTTATGGTAAGATTCAAAGTTAAAGCTGGTGAGTTGTTGAGAGGGAAAGACATGATTTGCAGGCACTTACAAAAGAAAACTTCAGAGCTATGAAAATTTTCATTATTGGAAAATTAAGTAAAGGATTTTATGGAAAGGTGGCATCTTTCCTGTTTTAATTTCGAATTTTAAATTTTAAAGTTTCCACTGAATTCTGTGAGATCAGGTTTTCCTTTCAGTAAACCCGAAGTGGTGAGTGTTGAATCCTCTCGTATGGACGCTGCACACAGCTTGAAATATTAAAATCCAGTATCTAGAGAAAGAAAACTCTAGGCCAAGGTTTCATTTGCCAAGTGTTGTTGTGGTATTTGTCAAGTCGCTCACTTTCCATGCCTCATTTCCCAGCCGTCAGCGACCCGTGGCTGTGAGACCGCCGAGGTGCGCTGCCCCGGCAGCTTCAGTGGCTGAAGCGCACGCAGCCCGCAGCGCAGCCTGGGCGCCTCCCAGCCTCCTCCCTTTGGCGCTGGTGCTGCCTCGCAGCCGTCTGCTAAAGCGCTATGGAGGGCTCCTCCGTAAAGCTACGACTGCATCCACCAGAACCAGAATGCCGCTTTCATTGGCGTAAAAACTTTTATCTATTTTTTTCCCTCTTCTCTCTGGTCGCATTTGAGCATCCCGCGTATATCAGTTTAGTCAATCTGCTTTGGAATCCTCCACTGAGCACAACAAATGAACCCATTCAAAACAAACAAATAAACAATAAAGAACAAAAAAACGAGAGAAGCTCCTGTTTTCTCAGATGTTTGTAGCCCGGCAGAGCCCCGAGGGGAATGGGGAAGGTCAGAGCGTGCTCCGGGATATCCTCAAAAGGGTCGGGCCACGTCTCGGACTGGAGAACGCTGCTGTTCCTGCCCTATTTCTCTTGAGCCTCAACCAAACACGCTTGGCGGCAGGGAGGGACGAAAAGCGCGCTGTGAATAACGTGGCAACAAATAAATATTATTGATTCAGAATCTTTTTTTCTTTCCTTTATCCTCTACGAAAAGAGGACATTCTTTGGGACGCACAGTGTGGCTGGGAAATTAGAAAGGACGGGCACGCGCAGCGCTCCTCCGCGGGCCCACGCGTGGGGTGCGCAGCCGGCGCTGCCCATCCCGGCCCCATCCTCGTGCGCGCCGTCTGTCAAAAGCTGTGGCCCCCGGGAGTCCCCAGGGTCAGAGCGTCCCTCGAGGGGGTGAAACTGAACCGGCAGAGCCCGCAACGGGGTTGGGCAGCCGGGGCTGGAAAGCAAGGAGTCGGTCCCAAGCAAAACAAGACATGAAACATTTCAGGTTCTTGCGTTCTCCCTTTGAAGAGAACTATTTCCCGCAGATAACAATGCGTAGGTATATTTAGATAGCTCAGCTCGTCCAGGGAGAATGTGTCTTGTGCTATTTGAGAAAAACTCTAAGAGTAAGTGCAAATATTTGATGCTGAAGAGCTCTTAAGGCTTGAAGAGTACCATTTACTTATTTCTACACATCAGTGTGGGCTTAGGATGTTAAATAGATTAAAAGGCTAAGAGAGGTCACTGAAGTAGACTCTCTTTCTCTCATCCCCACTTTTTTTCCTTGCAGAGTTTTTGCACTCTTTGGAGAGTCCTTAGCAAACTCCTCGTAAGAGCCACCGCGATACTGTACAGCGGCTCCGAACCCCCGGCCCGCCCCTCCCCTGCCGCCCCCCCGGCACCTAGCTCCGAGCACAGGCACTTAGCAAGTGTTTGCCCGCGGGGTCAAGTTATTAATAAGCACGTTGCGGCCTCCTTTGCTTTCGGGGCGGCCGGAAGCGGGTGGCAGTGCGCAGCCCGCAGGTAAGAGCGGCCCTGCCAGGCGGGGCGACAGGAACGAGCCCCCCCGGGGCGACGCGGGAGCGACACGCGGAGTGACACACCGGGAGCCGGGTCCGGGGGCCACGGCGGTGCGGGAGGAGCGCGGCCACGTCTCTTCTATTTAATCTTATTTAAAAAGACATAACTAATAAATTTGTATGGACGGGGCTGCCGGAGACGTAAAGCAGAGTCGATAGTGGTTCAATCCCATTGAACCCTATTGAAAACCATGACAACAAGGAACAAGCTCCGATTTATCCCGGAGAGTTAAAGCACATTGTGGGAAGGCGTCAATCACCTATTATTCCTGATCTGAACAAATGCAAAATCTTGACTGGAACAAATGCTTCCAACAGGTCCGGGACATAGGGCTACATTTCCCCTTTGTTCACGGCCTAGCAGTTGGCATGTATTTGTGCTCCCCTCGCTCCGACCACCCAGGACGGCTGGGAGGCAGCGCTCGGAGCGAGGAAGATAACTACTGTCACCCGCACGCTTGATAGGTGGCTGCGGCAATCTCGGCCTGGGAATGGTTTATACGGAGCGTGGCCAGTCCCGGGAAAATATGCGGGAAGATGGCCAAACGGAGACCGGTGCCCTGTTCATCTCCGCCACAAATCTCCGCGATATAAATCTTGCCCCTCGCCGCCGTTATCGCCCAGCTCCCATTTCCCGTGGAGTGGAGCTGTTTCGCGAAGCGCCGCACGGAGCCAGGCGGGGAGGGGCTGCAGGAGGCAGAGGGGCGAAGCTGGGATGGATAAATATAATCTGAGCACAATGGGTTAGAAATGTCTGTTTGGGCAGGGAGATCTGAACTAACAAAGCGGCCGGCTAGAGCCATTTCTGCATGTGCCTCTGGATTGCTCTTTCGAGGCGCAGGATTTCATGCAATTTACCCGACGGGGCCACACTGTGTGCACTTGGGCGGCGACAGAGCTCAGATGCCCCCTCTCTTCCCGGGTTTCTTCCCCTCGCTGCGCATCCCGCACGAAGCCGAAACGGGTCGCGGCTGTCGGTCCCCCGGTCCCTGCCCTGAGGCTAGGAAGCGAGCCCTGCGCTGTGCTCGGCCTTAGAACTGGCGAGGCTTGGTGGCTTTATGTCGGTTTGTGAGTCTCACGGAAGCCGGGCATAGCCAGACGGCAGCTCCGCTGGGGCCGCTGGGGCCGCATCTAGTCGACGGCCTCTGCCCCAGATCCGGCCAAGTGCTAGGGCTCTCCGCAGGTGAAGCAGAGCTAAGAGGGATGTGGATAAACAAACAAAGGCGCTGCAGCGTCTGAGCTTTTCTCCTCTCCCATCCGGAGTCACTGCAGCACCTTACACACGTCGCCCTTGGGTTATCACAGAGCAAAATGATGTTAATAAAATCTCCCCTACTCCTCCTCCCTATGAAGCAAGTGTGTCGAGCTACCTCTGTGTACCCAGCCATGGTCACCCTGTCGCTGTTCCCGAGAAAAAAAAAGGTGCACCTTACAGCCACACCATGCACAGGAGACGTAGCACAGTCCCCAGAACGTTCGCACGCAGCAGCTTTCCCGCGGAGGTGTGAAAGTCTCGGTAGGGGCTGAGGGTAGGAACGCTGCCACTGGCAAAGAGGGCGATGAACGGCCCGGGAAAATGAAACAAATAGCGAGTGAAATTCCTGCCAGGTTTAAAGAGAGGGAAAGGAAGGAGGGGGGGATGGGAGGGGGGGGGAATAAAGAAGGAGAAGCTGGGAAGGGGCTCTCGGCAGGCTCTGCGGATGTCCTGGGAGGATTCACTTTGTCTGGGGATAGAAGGGACGCTGGTGGCTTTGGTGGCCGGTGGAGGGGGGTGGTTGTTGGTCATCCACATGCCACCCAAGATGTTATTCACTGCTAACAATTACCATTATCTGTCCCCACTTTTGGCTAATCAGACAGAATATGTAATGATGAAGCCTGTTTCCTGCTGTCTTTGGGAGGTAACGGGTTATTCTCCCATGGGGGTGGCGGGAGGGGGGTTACACCTACTCCCATTAGGGCTTTAGCACTTGACTAATTCAGGTACTTAGCATCCCATAGACAGGGACGGTTTGAAAGCGGGCAGTGTTTGCAGTGGGGAGGACTGTTTATATAAACAGGACACCTCTGTAAACGACACTAATATTTGGGGTTGAGTGGCGATGGAAGGGCTCCTCTCGAGCCGAGAGATTCCCCAGTAACTACGCAGTTCTTTCCTCGAGGCTTTAAGGGAGAGGGTTTGGGACTTCGGGAAGATATTTTGGGGGAGTGTGCACACCCTACCATGGCCACATCTGGCAGGATCAGTTTTACAGTGAGGAGCATTTTGGATTTACCAGAGCAGGATGCGCGTAGCATGAAGCAAGCTTCTGATCACCACCACCACCACCATCACTCGGCGGAGAAATACAGCGGCTCTCCGTATCGTGGCTGGATAGAGACGGACAGAAATCACTATCCCTGTGAGTATACCACGGACAGGAGCTCGCCATCTCCTTGCAGATACCGTGTGTTTGTTCCCCGTTCTTCTGGGGAAGATGCGAAGAAGCGAACTGCCAGCGCGTGTAGCCTGCAGCATCGGGGGGATCCAGGCTGGGAATTTTATAGGATATTATTGAACTACAACAACCAAGCAGCAGGAGGATCCCAGCCACGAGCTTATGAGAGAAAAGATTTTTTTTTTTCCTCTCGGTCTGAGCAGGGCTACGGCAGAAAGCTTAGCCTCGGGCTGTGTCCTCCCGTCTCTTTGCAGTTACCATTTAATCTCGCCTCCCGGATTCCTTCCTCCCGTTTCAGTGTTGCAGGGGTCCGCCTGTTTGTACTGGAGAGGCTCGGGTCCCCCCGCAGCGCGGAAGGCAGCACGCAGGCTGCCATGCAGCTCTGTGGCCGCAGCCGTGGATGCCCACGCGCTTCCCACCGCTGCGAGCAGCCTTCGCTCAGCCCAGCGCTGCGGCACGTCTGCCTTATCCCAAACTGCGCGGCAGATAGAGATGCTTTTAAACAGAGGTGAGGGGGCGAGTCTCTGCTTCAGGTGGAAGCAGGTACCCCATCGGGATAAGCTCCGCGTTAAGGTAATCGTGGCTGGAGGAAAGTGCGCGCACTTGGTTAGCCCCGTGTCGCTGCTGGCATCCGCACAGCCGCGCGAGGCGAGGAGGGGGTGCCTGCGGGGACGTGCCGCGGGTCTGGCCCTTTCCGTCCCGTGGCTGCGACTCCCCTTACTCGGGTTGGGTCCGGCACACCCTCTGAGTTCCGGTAAACCTCGCGCTCTCCCCGCAGGAGGCGATGCGCTCGGCCACAGCGGCCCGTATTCTGCCCGGCCGCCCCTCTCTCTAACCCCTCGCTGTCCCCAGCTTCCGACGAGAGCGGCCCGGAGCTGAGCCTGCCCGACTCCACGCAGAGGTCGCTCCCAGCCCGCGGCTCGGAGGCCGAGAAGAAGAAGAAGAGACGGGTGCTGTTCTCCAAGGCTCAAACGCTGGAGCTAGAGCGCCGGTTCCGGCAGCAGCGGTACCTCTCTGCGCCGGAGCGGGAGCAGCTGGCCCGCCTGCTCAGCCTCACCCCCACGCAGGTGAAAATCTGGTTCCAAAACCACCGCTACAAGATGAAAAGGGCGCGGAGCGAGGGCCCCGGCAGTCCTCCTCCTCCGCGCCCGCCCGCCCTGCTGCGCCGGGTGGTGATGCCGGTGCCGGTGCTACTGAGGGACGGGGAGCCCTGCCGGAGCTTCCCCGCCAGCTCTTCACCAGCCGCCTCTCGCCCAAAGCTGGGCTGCGCGCTGGCGGGCTGCAGCGCCCAGGCCGCTCTCGCCGTGCAGGGCTACCCGGCCTGCCCACCTACCCTCGGCGTCTGCCCCGCGTACCAGCACTTAGCGCATCCCGCCGTCGTCTCCTGGAGCTGGTGACGGCGGCGCCTCGCCCTCAGGGCAGGACTCATCCCAAGGGCTCGCCCGGCCTCGGGCTCGAAGAAGACTCCCGGACGGGGCGGGCGGGGCGTGGAGCCGCGGGCATGGAGCGCGACTGCTGGGGCAATCTGCCCCCGGGGCACCGAGCCGTGTACGGCTCTGCTTCGGTGATAGCTCCTCTCCTCCTGGCTCTGTCGGAGAGGTTTCCTATTAAAAAAAATAATAATAAAAACTAGCGACCTAGTTTATTTGAAAATAGCTTATTCTTCCAGTGACTAATAAAATGATACTCAGAAAATATTTTTTTTCTCGGATAAGGAGTGTATTTTTGACCGTTTGGTCTTTCACTTTGGATTATCTCTCGCTCTTAAATACCTCTCTTGAACTCGCCAGAGGACCTTCGCATCCCAGTTCCTCTACGCTACCCACGCGCGCGCTATAGTAAACGGCGAATAGAGCTTGCCAGAGGGTGCTGGGTGCCTGTGGCTGCGGGCTCCGAGCCCTTTGCTTGGGCCGAGGGCTGCGGGGCGGGATTCCCACCGGCTCAGCTCGGTCCGACGGCTCCGGCACCGCGGCGGTACGCTCAGCGCTGAGCTTTCCCGAGCCGCTAAGGCAGGAGCCGACATTGAGCGGACTTGCCCGCTAGCTCGCAGCTGTTCCAAAGGTATGGTGGGGAAGGGTGGCCGAGAGAGCAGTGAAGTCTGTTAACAGCTGGATAATTACGTCTTGAAGCGCTTTATCGAAATATTGGTTTTATTAATGGGAGGGAAATAGTCATTTAACTGCTAGCTTTATATACGGAAAACACTTTAGAAAAGAGAGAAAACGGGTTTGAATTATTGACTGTCTTCAGCTCTTCGACGGGAGACGCAACCAAGAACCTAGAGGGAATATTTGGGGGTGAGAAACCGCGGGGACTGATGTTTGCCGAGGAAAGGCGGTCGAGCTAAAGCAGAGGGGCACTCAGGAGCTTTTTTTTCTTTTTTTCTTTCTTTTTCTTTTTTTTTTTTTTTTTTAAAGCGTGTTTTCCCGAGAGGGAATTCCTCGGACCAGGTGTGCCCCGGGACAGGAGGCCGCAGCCAGGCCCCGCACCACATCCCGCCCGCACATCGCTGGACAGGTGCCGAGGGGATGCAGGCAGGGCCGGGCTCGCGGATGCGCGAGGAGAACACGGAGGAATACAGACTGTGTGTCACCTGTCTTTCTGTTATTGTTATTCTGACCCCTCTCCCCCACCCCCCTTCCCTTATTTTTCCTCCTGCCATCCGAAATCTTTTTTCCTTCCCTCTCTTCCCTTTTATTTTATTTATTTATTTATTTATTTATTTTTGTCTCAGCTGCTGGCCACCTTGTCTCCCATATGGATGGGGTTATCTCAGAAGAATCTCCCAGAGAATCGCTCCTTAAACCTCCTTTTGTCTCGGGAGTTGAAAAGAGCATTGTTGTGGTTGAAAAGGACCTAGACAAAATCCGCACTGTTTCAATTCAGGACTGTTTAATCAGTCCCTAGTGACAATTTTATGGGTTTTAGGCGGTACAATAGTATCTTTTAAAACCTTGTGGCCTTCATGAAAACAAAGAGTTTGAATTTTATGGGCTTACAACTCCAATTAGAACAGTGCCAATGTGTATGGGAGATTATCAAATTTGTATCATAAAACCCCTTTATAATATATGATTGCTGGAAGGACGGGAGGTGGGGGGGGATGTAGGCAGGAGGATGGAGATGAAGAGACCCGGACTTCAAGCTCTGGATTTTGCCTCATGTAGTTTCTAACGTGCTGCTCTGCTCTCCATTTTAACTCTTTGCAACCCAAAGGTGCAGCAGAATCAGCCGCGGGAACAGCATGACATCGGCATTAGGAAGAGAAACAAAGGTAGGAGCAGAACATCTCTCCTCCTTAGCCTCCATCAACTTGCCGAGTTTGGCAGCATCGTAATCAGGAGGTCTGGGTCCTTTCCTGGCTCCTTTTTGCCTGAGATGTTCTCCTCCCCAGGAGTTGAGACGCAGCCCTAGGAATCTTCTGTGAAAGTGGAAGACTTGGTTAAGTTAGGCTTTT
The DNA here is from genome assembly GCF_905368555.1 of Meleagris gallopavo. Taxonomy (NCBI): domain Eukaryota; kingdom Metazoa; phylum Chordata; class Aves; order Galliformes; family Phasianidae; genus Meleagris; species Meleagris gallopavo. Next base: position 36,318,388 of record NC_139408.1, on the reverse strand, counting down.
ACTACTTACTGACTGAACAGGTGATGACAGAAAGAGTTGGGGTGTCCCTTTCTCTTCTCTTCCCTGCAATACTCCACGATGGGACTTTCTTTAAGCAAAACAAACAGCTTCTGAGCATTGCCCTTTACCAAGCCCAGGGGATAGGAAAGCTGCAATTCCTGATAACTAGCTGAGGCCAAAGCTGTGCTCTCCAGGCTAAGGGAAGGTAACCACAGCTGAGCTACAGGGAGAGCAACCAAGTCTGGTTTAAGTACTAAAAAGCAGCTCCCTGAATCAACAGCTTCAGGTAGCAAGAAGAATGCTTTACATCAAATGTCAGTTTGTAGACTATGGAAACTTAACCGTAAGAAGACTTGCGAAGAGTGAGTAGAACTGAAAATACTGTTTTTCATAAAAAAAACAAATGGATCCAACTAAGTTTTAAATGTATTCAGCAATGAAAATTGATGTGCTAACCTAACCATTGTTTAAGCTGTATCTAGGAGAAATACATTGATAAATATCTTTGGTCAGAATTTTGAGGAAAACAAAACCAAAACCCCCAAAACAGATCTACTGCCTTTTAATGCATTTTCTTTATAATACTTTGTTTTTGTTTGGTTTTTAATGAGATTTTTTTTTTCTTTCTTTTCCCACTGTTGTGAAAGGGACAAACACACACACAATCTGTCTTTTCTCTCTTTCATTCACTCTACCAGGTCTCACTTCTACTTTCCCGTGCAAACAGGACAGGGATTTCACTGAAACTAATGAATAAACATGCCATGATCAAGACCTAAATGCCATCTTCAGCTAATGAAAAGCATTGCTGACATCTTAAAACATCTTCCTGGGTGCTTCATTTTTATTCAGTAAATAAACTATTGAATTTGTAAAGGGCCAGCTCAGTTTCAGTGGGAGCCCCTGGGCACATGTTTGTTAGCTCAGAACCACGGCATGAAAACAAATCACTTGACTTTGTCTCCAAGAGGTGGACAATAGTTCAGAAAAACCATACAACCCAGCTTTTTTTGCAGTGATTTATGATCTGTTTGAATGTGTCCCTGCTAATGCTTGTCTGTCATTGGTCTCTGGAGGTATATGTAATATATTTTAAATTTCGTAATAGACAAAATATGTCACCTCCTAGCAGAGCTTTGCCAAGCACCAGAACAGGTGTTTTTATCATTGACCTAGGAAAGACTCCTGGCAGCTTTGCATTGAGAATGTCTAGATTCATAACCCACCTGGACTGTGCTGTTAACTAAGGGCAAATCATGTGGAAAAACTCCTTGGACTTTTCAGCCCCTCTGAGTGCTGCAGTGGCAGAAGCAGCCTTCTATCCCCTGGTCAGGGCTTGGCTGATACTGGAGAGAACAGTGACCTCATTTTGCTTTCAGAAGCAGGCATTAGCCAGCAATTTCTGTGGAAGAGAATGGGCCTGCTTTCCCTTTTTTCAGTGCTCTTCACAATCCACAGTTATTTGGTGAAGGTACATGTCTTCTACTGAACTCAAATGACTGATAACCGCTGCTTCTTGAGAAGATGGGAATACCTGGGATACAAGGAACTTAGTCTCTGAACCCTAATAATGGCACTCAGCTCTTTCATCAAAGGTCTTGAAGGCATGTTTTCTTTTCCCTCAGCTGGTGCTAACAACTTTTGAGTCCTGGTCTTGTCCCATACCTACTACCCATAGTGTGGTGTACTCATCTTACAATTCCTACAATGAATTGCAAGACTTCCCTTTATCTACTTCACATTAAAAAAAATAAAATAAAAAATCAGAGTAAAAGCCAAGCACCACCAATAATAACAGTGACAGAAAGATCCTGAACACCTCAACCTACTTCCAAGAATCTTCTAACTACATTGGTTGAAACAAAATTCTTTCTGAGGAAGAGGACAGTGGTTGCAGTTTCCAAATCAGAGAAGCTGCTTTACCTTCCTCAGGCATAAAGCTATTCTCAAGTATCACATAGGAGTAGAGTAGTTCAGAGCAGCAGTAGGTACCATTATTAATTTGACCAAAAGTCACTACTACATCTACAAGATTTAACAGGGATAAGAGATCTCTGCCTCCACTAACGCACAACTACTGAGCTATGAGATCAGGATTACTTTCCATTATATTCAGCCTTAAAATTGTATTCTAAACTGAGAAGACAATCAGCTCTCCAGAGTGAAAATGTTGGCAGCAGTGCCAGTTTTCATCTTACATTCTCCAGTACTCTTCTATTTAGAAGTCATCATGAAGTATTTATGCTCCAAGGACTGGTCTCCCAGGCAAAAATAAAAATATCTCTCCAGAGCAAAGGTATACCTTTCTTATATTCAAGACATATGTGGAATTACAGAGTCACAGAATATCCTCAGTTGGAAGAGACCCACAGGGATCATCAAGTCTAACTCCTGGCTCCACGCAGAACCACTCAAAGTTCAAACTCTATATCTGAGAGCATCATCCAAATGCTTTTTGAACTCTGTCTGCTTGGGGCTGTGCCCACTACCCTAGCGATAGACTGGAGAATGAGTCGGTTTCAGACAGTCATTCACAGGTATTCTTGAGCAAAAGGAGACCAAGTTATTTGGAGAGAATTTCATGTTAACAACTTCTTCTCAAGCCTTTGCTCCATCTAATATTTGAACCTGGGAGTTAGATACCCTCCTCAGAATATGACTGAATTTGGCTCTCAATGAGGAATGTTTTAAAAGAGAAAAGGAACAGACAGGAACAAGAAAAGGAAATCTTGAAAAGTTGTTAGCAGCACCAAAAGGAGCAAATCTCCTCAGTACAAAGAAATACAAAGTATTTCCTTGGGACTCAGCTTATATTCTACCCCATGTGCCCATGATTTTCCTGCGTTGCCAGACAAGGCAAACTTCCCTGAAGAGAAGCAGTCCAGTATGGAAAGGAGCCCAGTAGCTAGTGCCATCCTCTTCTAGAAGCTATTGATTTGCTTTTTTCTGTTGTTTGTGTGCATTCACACAGAGTCCTAATTGGATACATCTGCTCTGCAAAACACAGTATCATTTGTGATTATTGCTTTGCTATTACACTTCAGAAAATTCATCTGCTGCTGCTAGCTGGGCACCAGTTGGAACTCCATTTCTTCTGTGTTCCTGGTGCTTCCAGAGGACACTACATTATCAATCATCCTTTTGTGCCATATTGTTCTGGAGTCTACATTTTAAGAAATTGAAGCATATAAGAGCCACCAAGCAAGAGCCACTGGACAAGATGTGGCTTAATATTCATCCTGTGGGGTGAAGGTTGGGAATGATCTGCCTATTCTAGCACACCAAAGAAGCTCAAGAAGCAAACTAAGCTGAAAAACTGACAGGGCAAACAAAAATATGGTCATAAAAGGCTCCTTAGGTTAGCAGTCAAAGCTGAGTGAAAGCCAACATCTAGACAAATCCTAGTTAGAAATCTGGCCTGACTCCCAAGCAGCAAGAGCTGTAAGCCATTTTAAACACAACTTAATGGCATGCTTTATTACTTTGAAAATTTGAATGGTGTACTTGAAGCTGTGGCCTCATAGCTCATGCTGTTAGTGGTAGGCAACAGCTCTCCTATTCTTCTTGATACCTTCTTGCTCAGCTGTACATGAGGATCTCTGTTTCCCTATTTCTAGCAGCACATGGTTACTGGTTGACAGAAATCCTGAGCAGTGACACTACCGAAAGGTCAAATCTTTGTCCTTCTCACCAGAACCTTTCCCCTCTGCTATGGCAGCACAAAGATTATCCATTCTCTTTACACTGACTTGGTGGAAAACGAGGGTTGCTTGGGACATCTGATGTTGTTCCCAAGGGCACCTTGTAACAGCTGTGGAAAAGAGATGAAAAATCAGGAGCTAAGGAAATATATGTGTGACTCTCTCTGTTGCTTTTTCTCTCCCCATCTCTTGCTCTCTCTCTCCACCATCAGGCTATGCCTACTATAGAATCAGGCTAGTAGCTGCTCCTAACAGCCTCACTTTACATTTTTTGCTATTGTCACTGCACCAGCCAATCATGTAAAAAATGATATATTGACTTGGCAGGTGCTTCTGTTTTGAACATGATTAAATAACTTTTTATTGTCATCTTCAAAGCATTTTTATGGTCATTTACTGAGTGAAAGGAGCTCTGATTTTGTGAGCATCTGCCAGAATATGTTTGATCCTGTCATCATTTCTTCAGAAAATCACGCGCCTGTAGCTAGAGTGCAAGATACAGTAAGTGCATGAATTGTCCATTGCACTCTGCACTTACAACACTGCCTTCATTGTCAATGATAACAACAGCAGGGGAGAGATCTTGGGAGTTAAGCTACCTGCTGTGTTCTCCTTGATGTTTGAGCTCTTGGATGCTGTATGAATCTCAGAGATGCAAAGAGCAGCTTCTTTGTTGATGCCCTATTTTATTGGTTATTTAAACACAGTATTTTGTTTGTAATTAGAGCTGGCTAGAAAGGAAGATTTCCATTTCACAGGAGATGCTGGGTGTTTTGTTCCATACCAGCATGGCAGGATTACAGTGCTGATGGAGATCTGGTCTGTGCTGCTCTGCAGATCTCCAGTAGGAACCCTATTTTAAATTCCCACTGTCCCCCACATATTGGACAGAATTCACATGCCCCCACAAATGTCTCAATTCCACAGAATCAGCCCTTTTCTGTGGAAAATCAGATAGAGCGCTCCCTGTCAGCATTATCTATCTATGCAACAGCCTTCATTGACCTTCATCTGGGCTTACAGTCCCTGCACACATCAAAATAGAAGTACTTATTGCTAGCTGAGTTAGGCTAGTAATACTGCATGGATGGAGAAAACAGAGTTACAAGTAGCACATCTTTGTTTAAATTTAGCAGTAACCAGCTGGCCACATTCTGTAGGAAGCAGGAAGGGAGGATTCATAGGGAGGAATCTGACGGAAAATCAAGCAGAGGCTATAAAAACATTTATCTAAAATGGCAGGATAATGAAAAAGGGATGCCAAGCAAAGAGCTTGCTGATCATCTGTGCATCACACTTATAACCTACTCTAGCTAGCTCAGCCCCCAGCATAGAGGGGGTATGCAGGTGTTTAGAAGGATCACTTCCTGCGCATGGTATTTTTTGCAAGGTTCTTTTCTGCAGAAAAAAATTATTTGTTGTTTCATTACCACCCTCTGAGACAGGCTGTTAAAGTACATGGTGAAAAACGCAAAAAGTGAGAGAAGAGTATGAGAGTGTCAGCGTTAATGGAAGTAACTGAAACGAGACTAATGGGCAACAGAGGCTTGACTCTCAGAGGAAACATGCATCCTAACTTGTTACATCCTTCCTTCCTTTCCATACCTCTTGTGCCCATGAGCACTGGAGCGCCTGAATATCTCTCTTCAGAGATGACTCTGCTATCTGTGTTTCTCTTCACGCTGACTCCTGCCATAACTGCCCTCAAAAGTGAGTTTGAAAGTCATCAATTTCCTCCTCGCAATATTAACAAAAAGTTCACATTAAGTCATTTTTCATGGAAAAATTTGGAAGACAAAAGATATAGTTAGTAACAATGGCCTTTGATATTGCAACTAAATAGCTTATCACAACAGAAAGGCAAAACTGTTTGCCTTCAAGACTTCTTTCATTTGGTTGGAAATATCAAGGGAAAGAGATATCTAACATGACCATAAATATCTCTAAAGAAGAGGTGATTCTGGCTGAGTTAATGTGCTCGTTCTTGTCAGTTTATGCCACAGTTTCAACACCATGCCAAAAATCAGTAAGTCAGAGCTAAAAAACAATGTATGTGAAGAGTCATGAGACTTAAAGAGAAAGGAATACTCATTTTCCCTCTGATTTTCTTTTTGAAGAAAAATTTTGTTACATTTAAAATACTTTATTGTTCTATTTTTTTCCTTCTAAAAGAGCGTGGTAAGCTCAATGAGAACTAAAATTGTGCATTTGTACATAGTGGCACTTCAGTTGACTTCAAGAACCAGGCCACTGACACAGTCCCAAAGGCAGTCCTGTGAAAATCATGGGAGTTGACAAATCCTGCATTTTCTAAAGGCTGAACCCGCTGTAAAATCTTGCCATTTGTGTGGCTGGATTTCCTGGTTGTAGGAGGCTGGGAAAGCTCCTTGCCATCGTGCTTCTCTAATTAATACTGTCACAAGGAGGTTCAGTAAATTCAGGTGGAATCTGTCATGGTAAGAGCAGAATGGTGTACGAACTGTGGGAGGAGCAATATCTTAATTAAACACTTCTTGAATTTTATTTCACATTTCCTCTATTCTTCTGATAGTGTGGATCAATACTTAAAAGCACCATGTTGCCAGTTTAGTGGTTCTGCACTTACTAACACTCACTGCTAAATAAACAAAGATGCTATCTGTATTTCTCAGAACAAGTTTGGAAGACACCTGAATGCCATTTAAAGAAATTGGCCCATAAAGTCATAAATAAAATGATCCGGAAACATTTTGAAGTGCTAAAGAGATTGCTGCGTGTGGGATGCCCAATGCCTGGAACTTGAGATCAGAGGAATCACTAGGTTCAATGTGCTGCATTCACAGTGTGTCTGTTTTAGAACCGGTTATGAGAAGTGGGTCCCTTGAAGGCTGTTTGCTCACTGTCAGGAGGAGAGAGCCTGTGCCAGCAGGGAGGGCTGCCTTTGTCTCATAGGCAGAGATCAGCTAGCAGAGCTGGAGTCTAGCAAGAGAGAGGCAGGCTTGGAAGTGAAGAAGCAGGACTAAACATTGCTGGAGTGTTTCTAGAACTGTTCCCTCCTTCATAGGTCACAACCATCTATTTTCTTTCAATACCAAGGCTATTGATCTGCTGGGTCATTTGTAACAGTTGCAGACAATCACACAGTAAATGTGGAAAGACTTCTGCTATGCACCTTTCACATACTAGAATTCACATGGTATTCTCCAAATCCCCTAGCATCCCAAGACATTTTGCACATTCTGATTTGTGCACATTTTAATAAGCCTTTAATATTAACAGCTATTTCCGCACCGTAACAGAGAATGAGAGCAAAGAGCAAGAGAAAGCAAATGAAAGAGAAAGAAAAGAAAAACATGCACATAGGATGCACAAGATGCTAAAAAGTAATACTATTAAATGAAGCCAGGCATATCCAACAGCATTCTTTACATATTGTACAGGGTTTGGATGGAAAGAGCAGACTCTCTATATTGTTCAAGGCACCTCTGTGCAACAAATCAATCATATTCCAGACTGTGTAAGTAGTCAGGGGAGACTGCAACAGTTATTTAACATTTGTGGTTAATTAGTTGTACATTGCAGATTCGTGAGCCCACTGTTTTAGTCTATGGAGACCTGAGATTCAAGTGTAGACAAACAGTTGATGCAGACAAGCTTGGTTTCAGGACGCTAAAAAAAAAACAAAACAAACATTATCTAGTTTGCTAGATATCTATCTAGTTTGCTAGATAGATTATCTAGTTTACAAACATCAAAACAGGTTTAAATGATCTTCTGTTTATCTAAGAAATTTCAGTTTGGGCCTCATCTTTAGTCACATCCCATAACAAGCACTGCTATCCAGTAAGAAACAAAATCCCCAGTGGGACAGCAGAACTGTCCCCAGTTCTACCCAGCGGAACTGCATCATTCTGAGTTGATGTTTTGTGTTAGCAAGGACAAAGTAAGAGTGTGCATTATCACGGGGAAGCCACGTACATCTTCTGGGAGATTTGGAGTCTTGGATGTGACTGCTACATGGATGGGAGGGATGCTGCTGAAGTGGCTGCATATATAGGGCAGGGTGTGTGGGAAAAGAATCCAACTCAGAATATTTGCTGGGACTACTTTCTTAACTGCTAAACGTTTTACACAGTAAAAAGGTTGGGGTTTCTCCACCTTGCTAATCAGGAAGGAGGCAGATTGTAGCAATGAAACAATTATGAAAATCAGGAAGCAATTTAATTGTCTGAAAACAGCTTAATTAGAAAGAATATCATTTTCTTAAATGATAGTAATCATTCTCCTGGGGATTAAAGAATAGCATATCTTAACTTCAGGCAAAAGTACTATCAGAAATAAAATGATTGAAAGAAAAGTGAAAATAAGTAAGTCCATCTTTCCCCAGGTTCTCTGAAGCATTATTCATATGGCAAGCTTCCTCTCCCCACTTTTTTCTTTTCTTTTTTTTTTTTTTTTTTTTGGTTTACTATGTAGACATTATACTGCCAGTATTTATCTATAGCACAATAGCATCTAAGCTCCTCAGCAGGAGGAGGGCTCCACATTGCGGCAGGAACTGTCTAAGTATATGGCAATATACAGGCAGACCCTCCCTCGCAGGCCAAAAAAGGAAAAAAAAATATAAACAACAAAAGAGTACAATAAGCAATTTAAAGTCTTGTTTTTTTTTTTAAAACCCTTGGCTTTATTTGAGCATTACTTTTTCAGGGAAAGAACAGTGGAAGAGCACAGAAGATACCTGTAAAGTGATAAGGCATTTATTTTAGGTGGATTATCTGAAGACCAAGTGGTGCTGGACATTTGATGCCACTTAAAATAAGACCCTTATGCCATTAGGGGTGAATTTGGAAGCCCAATTATGCTGTCTAAAAACTCAGACTTTGACATAGAGTATTAGAGTGATAGTTAAGGCCTGCCTCATTCAAAGAAGCCCTTAGCACCTGCTTGCCTTGTTTAAAGCTCATTGTCCCATGCTTGTCCAGAGACTGAGACTTAGGAGAGATAAGTGATAACTGTTACATATGCATTTTTATTTGCAAAGCTAAGAATTGAAGCCAGGATGCTCCAGAAATGAGGTGGCACCTTGGGCAGATTTGCCCTGACATAGTCTTTCAACAACACATCATACTTAAATTTTCTGAAGAATTTCTGCCACATTAAACTCACACTATAGCTGAAGTTCCTTCAACAGGCAATTGCTCAATATTTTATATTTTTTTTTCCTGTTCTTCATATTATTTGTCTCAAGTTTGAAAAGAGTACCAGTAGTTAAGAGGAAGATATCAGTACAACTGTGATGTAAAGGAGACTTGTATAATCTTTGGCTTTCAAAGAATGAGGTGGAAAGTAAGGAGAAAGAAAGCTATTTCTTCACCTCTCTAGCTGATGAGATCAGTGCTAGGGCATTATGTCTATTGCTTGTATACATGTTTTCAAATCACATCACAGGAGAGCACGCAAGCAAGCCACAAAATGATTCAAGAAAGACAGTAACAAAAGGGCAATAGACTTTAAATAATGTACATCTACTTTACTAAGTAGAAACAAGTTTGCAAGATCACTCCATTACAGCATAAAGATCTCTTTTGAGAGACACATGGGATTACTAAGCTAATTTTTATGTGAAGAGACACATGAAATATTGTTGCTGAACATCCTGCAGCAAGAGGACTGATCCATGTGATCAGCTGGACTCTAGTGTCCCTGGAGGCAAAAGCCTTGTCTGCCTTGAGGAGAATGGCACATAAAAATGGAGGCTGAAAGTGAGATAAGTCCAAATTTGGAGCAGAGCACACAGTTGGAAGTAAGGATAATTAGCAGGGTAAGGACCCTGTTGATGAAGACTCGAGGCCCCTCTGCAAAGCATGCTTAAATTGCACTCAAGTCACTCAAGACTCATTACAGATCTTCACAGAAACATGAAATGACTGTTGATATACAGGAGGCTGGACAAGGTAATTCACTACTTTCTGATTTTATTCCTGTCAGTAAAACAGAGCAGGAGCAATGCTAAGGGATGATATGTGGGGCATATCATGAGTCCTGTTTTGCATACTGGATTGAAGTGTGTGAGCAAGAAAGACCTGGGGAGAGTTGTAGAAAAGAGGACCTAACCCTGTTTCCCAAGGCAAATTCTAACTCAAGGATTGCATGTGAAATCTTAACCTTCCCACTCAGCCATTGTGATTGGAGAAGCTGTTGTTTTGGTTTGTATTTCTTGTTGTAAATCAGGTTCTTTTTCAGGCTGAGTAGCACCTTTCACCAGCAGTGCTCAGTCTGAGACTAAACATCCTACTTGTAGACTAAGTCACTACTTAATGCAAGAATGGCTGTGGCAGAATCTGGCTGCAGCACTGCTCTTGTGTTGAGGAGCACTTTAGTCACCATCAGGCCTTGTTTGTTTTCATCAGAGAATCACTTATGGAGTCAAGAAGTTCTTCATACAGGCATGCAAGATCTAGGAAAATATATTATGTAAAATGTGCCTTAAATTATACTGGAGTAATTCTTTTTGTCTGTGCAGATTATTAACCCATGTCATGAATGCTGCAGCTTAGTGATTGTTCCCATTACCTCTTTTTGCCTGAGGGCAGCACACCTAACTTGGTGGCACAGAACAGGAGAAGATCTTCCATCACCCACTCAATATCTCACTGAATTCTTCAAATCTGAAAGCATAACTTCTGTTTTCCGAACTACAGTACTGAAATTTCCACTCTGTTTTTTTTTCAATATTTCTTATTATTTATCTCTCTTTCTTAAATAGAGCAGACTTCTTGTTGGTATTTTGGAATTCCTTTTTTGGAATTCCTTTTGGAACATGTTTGTGGGTACTCCTTATGGAATCCAAGAACAACCACTCCTTAAAGAAAGGCTGCCTGTGTGGAAACCAGGCACAGTGGTGGGAAAGCAAAGGAATGCAGTCTCAAGAAGTCAGTCAGACTGCCCTTTTCTTGACTGCTAGCTGAAAACGTGACATCCCTCAGTGCAAGTATCTCATGGAGAGCCTGTGCTACTGTGTTCTTGTCCTGTACACAGGCTGAACACCACAATGGTAACAGCTCTTCCTAGTGGACTCATAGTAGTGGAAAAAGTATGACTAACTGATGCGAGATTTCCAGACAGTTCATGACCATTGAAACTACACACTGTGATAAGCACAGACAGTTAAGGCAATGGCTATAATTACAAAGCAGTACCAAAAATGTCTTCCTATTGACGTTAATAACTCCAATTTGCCTTGGTAGAGGCAAGCTAGCACAGAAAGAGCTACATGCCTGCAAATAAATGAAGCATCTACACAAGCCCAGAACAAACCAGAAATGTAACACTTCTGAAATTTTGATAAAATGAGGTTAGAATGAGCAGAGATTTGGGATAGCCCATTATTGCAGAGTCTCTGAGATCAGCAAATGTCTAGGCCACTGAGAATAGAAATCATTAACATGCCATGGACTACAGGACAGGATATGCAAGCTTGAATGTGATAGGACCATTTAGAATAAATAAAAAAACGTTGTAGAGATTAATTCCCACTTCATTGGCCAGGCAAGGAAATATATAAGAGAGCTTTTACTTAAGAGGTCCCAGCAGCATGGGACATTGTGTATCATGTACAAATATGCTTTACAAAATAGATATAGATTTTAAGTGAGAAGACAGAAACAAAGTTGGGCAAAAGTAGAAGATGGTTAGGTGGATGCCTTCTGAAATCTATATGGAATAGATAGTAAGATAATACAAAGATAACAAGATAACAATAAGATTAGCTATTTTACCTTACATTAATTTCCTTAGCTCTCATAATTAAGTCTGCTAAGGTTAAAGTGCAAAGCCAGATTATATAAAGCTGACATCTTTAAAATATCTCCAAAGTCCCACATGATCCTTGGAAGAAGCAAGAGCAAAGTGATCTTTTTTTAAAGGCAGTGCTTACAGGAGATGGCTGTTCCTCTGCTAGGAGTGCAGCTGCATGGAGAGTATCAAATCGGAAACTGGAGGCCCATTTCAGTGATAAGACTACTCACTCCATAGTAAAATGAAGATTAACTAGGGCCAAATTAAAACTTCTAGAGCAGGTTTGCAATGATCCAACAGCAATCTGGTGATCCCTGCTCCCAGTCCAGTTTTAGAGTCCATTTGGCCAGAGAAGATTGTTCCACAGTCGTCTAGTTGCAGGATTTTAAAATTAAAATAGGATGAAGAGAAGTCAGAGGAGGATCAAGGCATCTGTAACTAACAGGGAAGCAGACAAGATTAAATATTTTGAGATAATAAACACACTGGATATCTGCTCCTTTACCAATTTCTGAAGGCTATTCTCCATCCTTGGCACTGACAACTCTAAAAAATGCTGTGAGTTTCTCAGCCCGCCCAAAGGGCAGTATTCCTTTTATTTCTCCTTTCCAATCTTTCAATATCCTCATTTTTTCCCCTTTATTTTTGGCCTTTGTAAATGACTAGAAAAAAATTACAGTCTTGCTAAATGGACTATTTTGCTGTTTGTTCTATTTCTGACAGCTGTTTGGGTTGGGTTTTTTTTTTTTTTTTTTGGTTGGTTTGTTTGTTTGTTTTAAAAAATGTTGAAAGAGGAGTCACGTATGATGCAACAAATATATATATATATATTCTCCAGAGTATTTAAGTGTTTAAGTTTTCTCATGCTTCTCGTACAGTATTCCCCAAAATAAGTGGAAAAGCTCCCCTGATTTAACAGCATCAACTGGACCCTGCACAAACTTCCTAACATAAAGAGATGAACAACCTGAGCATGTGAAGTCAGCCCCATCTCCAGGAAGAAGTGACTCTATGTTAATTATGAATACTTCCCAAGAAAATGAGTTTGAATTATGCTAAAAATGATCAGTTATGAATTCTAGATAGATTATTACATTCTACTGCAGTACAAAGATGCTGATCTCTTTCTGTTTGAATTAAAAATGTTCATAATATGCAAAAATCTCTAGCTATATGCCTGATCCCCTAGAGGGCAGTATGACCTAAAAATAAATTAAAGCAAGACGCGCAATTACTATTTTTCAAATGCTGCTTATATTAAGTAAGATTGTGTTTCCTCCTTTCTCTGCCAAACTGGCACAGAAGTGCAAGAAATAAGATGATACTTATGGTCTCCAAATTTTATGAGAAAATGGATGTAACTATGAGAAATATTGTATTATATCAATTTCTTTAGTTCACTTAACACATATACTTAATTTTGTAAAGCCAAAGCTGTGTATGTTGTACTTAAGGATTCTCTCAGATGGTTTCTTAAGAGGGCGTTTATGGATAGAATTTCAGATGGTCTCGACCCCTTTGGCTTGAACCAGAGGCATGAGATGAATTTAGGCACCCTATGTGCAGGAGATGGAAGCACTGACTCATAAAGCAGACACTGCCAGGGTCTGGCACTCTAAGGTAGCCCAAATGCACACTGAAATGCCTCAGTGGTTCAATCCCCCAAGCACTTTTGGAATCTGAGTGAAGAGCAGATGAGTACCTCCATCGAGATGAGGAAGCCTCTGTCCCAAACTGCATAACTTGATATTACATACCAAATGAGGCTCTCGGAATATCTTTGTATTGCCAGTGTGAGCCTTCTGTTTGATATTAATGTAAGTAAGGAATGATGAGTTTGAACCCCTCAGTGGCAGTTTGCCTAATACAAGCCCAGTTCCCGTTTGTACCTAAGCTCTCATTCCCTTTCCATCCAGAGCTCCACTTTCTGGTTTGAGGAAACAAAGTCTTACTTCCTTGGTTGTCTGAGCAGGAAGAATATGGACACACCAGAAAACACAACATGTTTGCCATACAGAACTGAAGCATAATTTCGTTTAACAGCCGGGAATGTCAAATGGACATGAGTTACCTCCAGCAAACACTGACATCCTTCCAGAAATTGCACTCTCTCTTTCCACATGGATTATGTGCTGGCTTTTTGTCCTCATTTTGGCTGAAAACAGTTTTTCAAGGACTAAAGGAAAATATCTTGTGGAGAGGAATACCTCTGGTTGCCTCTAAAAAGTGCAGAAAGTGAACCCAAAGAACTTGTAACTTTCGTTTATGTCTCACTAGAAAGACCAGCATGTCTTATTCAATGAGCAGGCTTCACAGAAGCCTAGATGACAAGCCATCAAGAACCCTTCAACTGAAGGCTATTTTAAATGGCTTAAAAAAAAAAAAAAAAAAAAAAAAAAGCAGGGCTGGAGAAGAATAATGGTCCAGGATGACTTGATTTGGAAAGGGGGAAAGAAAAGCCTTCTAGCAGAAGGGTGCTGTGTAGGTGTGCATGTTTTCATGTTGATGTTCTTGCAAGAAGTATTTTTAGTTTGCATTGATCCAAGACCACTTAAAGACAGTTGTACAAATTCTTGGAATGTTGAAAAACAAAAGAAATTAAACTGTGGATAATTGAATTAAAAAAACAAACAAATTAGAAAAAACCAAACATGAATTGTTTCTAGTTACCAAAGATAAAACAGAATAACTCATTATTTCCCAGAGTACTTAGTTCATTCCCTCAAACATGTTTTGGGGTCAGTTTTACTGTACAGTGAAATACTGATACAATAGTTACTATACTCCTGCAATACAATTTTTTATATATATGTAATTTTTTTAAAATGCTTTTTTAAAGAACTGACTGGCAATTACATTGAAATTACTTACATTGCTGAGTGTGACTGTTGGATCTGATGACATGTTTTAGGTTAACTAGTTTACATTTCTTTTGAAGTGAATTTCCTAGCGACAATGTTTGCACTATTCACCTGCCTCATCAAGGCCTGTTTAGAATACAGTGCTTAATACAGTTTTTAACCCATTATAAAGCCATGCACAGATAATTTAAAATGATCATAACAACTAACAAACACGTAATCAAGGAGCTCTTAAAATGTATTAAAATTCAGGTCTCTCGCTATTAGCAAAACCGCTTCATTAACATATTAAGACAATGTTCATTTGATAATTAGCTTCTGTTTTCTTTGCATCCTGGCAGTTAAATCATCACTGTGTAGCCAGAGTGAAAAAGTTTTTACTTCTACAAGATACCTTCTGTGAAGTATGTGTGGATTTCTCAACATTTTTTAAGCAACATCTGTATTTTCTTCTTTTACTCTAATTCTTAAATGTTGCAGATCAAGCAAGTTGATCCCAATTCCATGGCAAACATGGGAGTTTACAAATCTGAGGGCTCAGAACACAGAAAACAATGGGCCTCTTTTCTCTCTTGGGCTTATGCTTCTCTTGAGGCTGAAGGGAAATAATTTCACAATTTCTTGTGCATGCTCTCCATGGCACTTTTGTGCCCCAAGGAGAGCTCAGAGAGTCAGAGAAGAACAACTCGTCAAAGACCATTGATTAGTAGAATTGTAGTTCTCTATCCTGTTTCGAATCAGCATTTACACATTTCAAACAGTATTATTCAAGGGGGGGGAGGGAGGGAGAGGCACCAGTATTTAAATATTTAAAAATATTTAATCCGCAAAATGAGACACTTGATTCTAGATTTTGCCTGACTTTAACTGTCAGAGACACCTGCTGAGATACCTCTGAGATGCATACGCTGTCCTGTATGTGCAGTCTTTTTCACTATACTTCTATACTGAACTGGTTGACTTATAGTGAAGAAAGAAGAAAGCATGGATTATTTACGTGAGACTGTTCCAGTACATATCCTGAATGCACCTTCAACCTATCATCACATCACCAGCAGTTCCAGAGAAAGGTTCACTTCTGTTCCCATAGATTTGCAATAAATGGAGTTACAGATATACAAATTAGACCAAATTTTTGTAACTTTCCCTGATATATATTTAATGTGAGTAGTTTTTTAGAGCTAAATAGTAATTCTTTCTTAATTAATAGGCACTGAATGCTTCAGGTGTGAGTAGTACGGTGGCAGAACTGTCCAGAATGATCTTAAAAGACTAAGTATTAAACAGCTGATGAAATTTAGTGTAGGTGAACATTAGATGGTGCACATCAAAAACCAAAATCCCATGCTAAATTCAGATATAATATTATTAGCTCAGAAATAAATACTCAGGAATTAAAGGTTATAACAGACAGTCATCTCAATGCTTAGTGCAGGTAACAATGGAAACTGAGTGTTAAAAATGCCTAGGAAAGGAAAAGAGAACAAAAGAGAAAACATAATACTATTACGTAAATTCATGGTACATCTGCATCCTGAACACTATGTACAGTTCTTTTTGCCCATTTCAAAAAGTACAAAGCAGAATCTGAAAAAGCTCAGAGGTTGACACAGGTATGAAATGATTTACTCAACAAGGTGAGATTTCTTCAGCCTGAAAAGGTGTAATAGAGTGGAAATATATAGGAGGTGTAGAAAGTCCTGAGTGCCTATAGCAAATACATGTTGATTGTCCCTCTCTCAGTGCAAGAGCGAGGGAGCATTCCATGACACTGGCAGGTGGGAGTTGATAAACAAACAAAAAGGAGATAGTTCTCCACATGATGTTGTTAAATAAATGAATTTTTTATCAAAAGATACTGTGGGTACTAAAACTGTTCGTGAATTCAAGTAGACGGAAAAAGTTCAAGTAACACACACTCAGCAAAGATTATTAAGAACCATGTCTAGTTCAGGAGATCTCTAAGCCACAAGTTGCTGGAGATTGGAAGGTTATTTTGGAGAACTGTCACTGTGTTTTCTCTATCCTCTTGCTCTCCACTAGACATCTACTTTTGGTTATTACAGGGTATTGGCTAGGTGAACCTTTGATCTAACTCAGTGCTGAAGCTCTCACAGTCTTGCGCTGGGTAAGACTCAACTCTGGGAAAGCCCTTATGGTAGGAATTTCATTACAGGTGCCCTCAGACAAATGACAGGATCTGTTCAGTTTAACAGAAATGAAGTGAAGCTGTCAGAGAGAAAATGTACCATACAGCAAACAACTGTTCACTGCTTTTCTTTTCATTTTGCACTGACCATTTTGTGTAGCTGTTTCAGATACATGCTTAAGAAATCATATAGCATGCCTGATGTCTTCTCACTATTGATGATGGTTTATTATATTTCTTATTCTTTTGTTGTCAAATTATATGCACTGAATTGCACAATACGCACAAAATTATTTTCATTTTCACTAGCACACACTCTGAATGAAATAAATAGGGGGAAGAAGATTGTGTATTTTCATATATTGTCTCAGATGTTGGATGTCATATTGGACAATCTTGTATCTTTTGCCTTAGAATGTATTCATCTCTTCTTTGATATCAAGGGCAGCTGGAGCAGCATATCCTTTTCATCCATTCATTTGTTTCTGAAATGTGTGAGAAAGGTACTCTCAGAAAACATCAAGAAAACCGCATAAAAATACATAAGAAAAAGAGAACAATATATTTAAGCTGATGGCAGGTTCCCCTCTTTTCTTCTGTCACTTCACGTAAATGAGTCTTCTTAGAGGTCCTAAAAAATTACTTTCTTCTTTCTGCCACAATCTTCTACACAATGACATGTGGCCAGCTCCTTGCTCTGGGACTGCCACACTGCTCAGGGCATAGCAACAGCCTTTCCTGTTGTGCTGAGAGCTCTCCTTGCAGAGTCCTGCAGAGATCAGCCTGGCCACTAACCCCTCCCAGCCAAGGCTGATGAAGAAGGTCTCATATCAGCTTGGGACAAACTCTTGCCACTACACTCCTTTCTTTTTCCATGTCTTGAGCAACTGTTGTGCAGCTGTCCCCATTTCTGAAGGAGCTTGCACCTGGGGTGGCAGGCATTGGATCAGTGGGCTCTTGTGGAGAGATGAAAGTACCCCTGAGGAAGCAGCACAAACTCCAGCAAAAGCCTTTGCCCCCCAGGAGATACTGTCTAGGAGTGACATGAGTGAAACCTACTAGCTCCTGGTTGTCTTCGTGTCATTGCCTTTGGCAAACCACTTCAAATTCATCAGGTTGCATTCATTAGCATTCATATATCCACAGCATTATTTTACCAACAGCATAAGTTTCTGAAGAAACTTTGTCATTCAGGATGTAAGACAAAGATATTCTTCTCTCTAAATATGCAAAATACTTGACCTTGAGTCTGACAGAACTTTTCCAGATGCTGTGATATATTTAACCTTCACTTTCAGAGTTTCAAAAATTATGTCTTGAGGTGTTGAAAGCCCTAGATATTTTTTAATGGAAAGAGAAAAAAATGGCAAATCAGCCACAGAGATGGCTCTGCCGAAAGATGCAGCTGCATCAGTGTGACTGGGTGGGAAAAAAAAAATGTTTTTAAAACAGAAACTGCTGATACGGCTTTTGGTGAAGCCTCTGCAGCAGCTGTGATGGCTTTTAACTTTGAGTTTTCAGTGGAAAACAGATAATTCTTGAATTGTCATTATTATGAAAAACAGAGGCAGGCTTCAGAATGTCAGGCCAGGTTGAGGAGCAGGTGTAAGGTAAGCTGTGACTTGGACTGACTTGAATAGCAGGGCTGAGCAGTGTGCTGGGACTGATAAGTACAGAGTACAAAAGAGTTGTCAGCCCTCCAGCTCCAGTTAGCCCCAAGACAAGCTGCTTTGGTGTTGGGTGACAGCAGTGATGCCCAGAAAGTTGTCTCTTCATGGCTGACTTTAGAACAAAGCAAAAAAGTAGAAGTCAGCTGAGAGGAGAATCCTGTTATCCCAGAGCATGGGCAGTCTCCTGATCTGCAGCACCTGTGCTCGCTGTTCAGCCTACAGATGCTGCATACAAGGTGGGGAGCCCTGGAGCACAGTCTCTGATTAAACACCTGAAAAAGGAAGAATCTTCCAAATTCTCCTTTTATGTGAGAAAAGGACTGGAAGGCAGTTGGTTTTAAGTGCTATGGCTGTAGAACAAAATCTGCTTCTGGGTGAGCAGAGGGCTGAGAAACACTCCTGTTAAAAGCTGACTGAAAACAGAATGTATTTGTGAAAAGCTCTGTTTTTGAGCAATTAACATTTTGAGAGATAAATGTTTTGTGGAGCATTTTCTAACTAGCTCAGCTTGAATCTCTCCCAAGGAGAAAGCAGAAATGATACTGCAGCTCATGGGTGGTTCACACTGATCTCTCAATAAGACCCTGAATTTTCTTTCAGGGAATAGAAACTTCTGTACTTCAATAGCTCTGTCTGAGAGATCTGGCACTAATGTTTTCTTTCTTTGTATATACAAGTTATCAAGACTTGCAGCAAGGTTATCCTACATTTTTTTTTCAGGGATTTTAACCTTGAACCCACTCTATTTCCTGGCTAAGAGTTATTAGAATTAGCATTTGGGATTTATTCATGCATGAGTCAGAGACCAGAGCTTCACAATAAATTTCTCCAAGTGACATTCAGTTTCTCTTCTACCCCTTTAAAATTTCCTTTCTTGGTCCTATGCAAGCTTCACATCCCTGAAGGAAACTGGTGACAATGCTGCACTCTAATGGCAAAAGCAAAAGATCTGCAGGCAGATTAATAAAATCTGAGGGCACGCATCATGTACTGAAATGTAGTGAAAGCAGAAAGTCTTTTTCAATTTCTGTGAGAACAAATGCTAAGAGTATCACAGCAGATCAGCTTACTTGGCAGCTTCCTGAAGCATGAGAAAAAGTCTATTGGAGCTACAATTTATTCATCCTTGATGGGAGGGAAACGTAACACAGGCTTCGTTTACAGGTCGGGAGGACTCAAAAGGTTGTTTCTCACATATCTGTACTTCATACTTACAGGAATAGGAAAAGAAATCCACCAGCCAAGAACAATGGATATGACATGAGAAGGCTGATGGACCAAACACAGCACTCCTCCCTGACTCAGTACTGAGTATTTGATGCTAAATTAAGCATTATGTTGAGATGTTTGCATTAAGTGTGCCTATCTTTAGTCAATATCTCTGCTTACCTCATTTTTTCTTAGTTGTCAAAGTGATCCCACTGGTCAGATCCTTATGGTCTGAAAATCTTGAAAGCATGCTTAGATTTAGGATCAAATTTCCATTCCTTCCTATAGGACAGAGTACGATCAGAATAATCTGCTTCCTCCTTGAGACCACAAATTCACTTTTACTTTGACAACTAAATTAGGGCCATCTAGCACCTGCCCAGAACTTCTAACCTGATCACGATTCTTGTTCTGAATCTGAGAAATACTGTTTCCCAGGCTCAAAAGTTTGCAAGCTCTGTTGTCCTTCCATTGTATATATATATTATATATAATTATATATATAATAATATTTATATATTATTATTATCATTTTCCTGGAAAATTGGCTTCACAAGATTTGGAATAGGGCAGGATAAAGTGAGTGTCTGGAGGAAGAAACAAGAAGATGGATTGAATTTTCCTATATAGAGTAGAGAAAGAGAGACTCATGATCCTGAGGACTCATACTCTATGCTATTATCCAGGGGATCTGAAGCCACTCAGCATAAATGTTGCTGTGACAAAATCAGGGATCAGAACAAAATGTATAGAATTGAGAATAAGGGGGTGTGAGGGGGAGAAGATTTATGAAACATGTTCTGCCACTACTGCCAACCAAAGTCAAGAAAAATGTTTGTTTGTTTGTTTGTTTTTCCTGAAACTGTTTACTATCTTTTTGCCTATTACAAGAAGAACCTACTTGAGTGGGAAATTGGATAGTCTGTGGTAAGACTTCAGTAGACTATATGTAAGGGTTTCACTGGAATTTCTTTAAGATGTGGTACTACTTTCAGTGTTCAGTAGACTGGACTGAATTTCCCTAGGATTTTCCCTAGGCTCTATAATGTGATCTGAACAAGGGGAAAATTTGATTAAATTCATTACTTTTAAATTATTTCTTTCCATACTGCAAGCAGATTTTGGCTGGACAATGATTTGATTCTCTTGTTCTTTCTTTATTTTTTCCCTGATTTTCTTATTTTCTATGCTGCTTGAAGGCTTAACATTGTGAAAAAGCTTCCCAAATAAAAGAAGTTTGTTTAACACTTTTGTCATGAACCAGCAAAATAATCTCCATTTTTGTTAACAGGTCGACTTCCTTTGTATGGGGAAATTGAGGAGAGGAGAGGAGAGGAGAGGAGAGGAGAGGAGAGGAGAGGAGAGGAGAGGAGAGGAGAGGAGAGGAGAGGAGAGGAGAGGAGAGGAGAGGAGAGGAGAGGAGAGGAGAGGAGAGGAGAGGAGAGGAGAGGAGAGGAGAGGAGAGGAGAGGAGAGGAGAGGAAAATCAAAAGAATTCCCTTAGTATGTTTGAATGGGTTAATTCAATCTCTAGATGTTTGTACTTGAAAAAAATTGTCCTAGATCCACCAAGCATATGAACAGCATTTGACATTTAGCTCTCAATATATTCAAATCAGTACTGGTTTTTGTTGGTTGTGAGAACAAGGTCTGCAGTCTCAGTGCACTTTTTATGAAACCACTGGCTCTTTCTTCTAGTGACCAGTTCCTGCTCATCAGTCAAGATTTACTTGAACTCTTAACAGGATAATAACATCAGTAGCATAGAAGTATAGCAGTAAACCCTCTGGGGCAGCAACAGTCAGTGTTGTATTCCTGGGTGCTGGAGAACAGGGAGGCTTCTGCAGTTGGTACCAGAACACATTCAGTCAATTCCTTTCTCTCTGATTTCCTTTCTTCTTTCCTTCCTTACTGGATTCTCTTCGGTCTCTTTATCCTGCGCACTCTCTCTGCTATTCAGCCTTTATCCTGCGCACTCTCTCTGCTATTCAGGCTGATCCATGAGTATGCTCCAGAAGGACTTTTCTTGCTTTTTCACTCCTGCACCATCCCGCTCACACTCAGACTCTGTACTTTCTGGTAAAGGGAAAGGAGAAAAAATGGCTCCCTCTGTACCCTATGGAAACGCATGCACACAGAAAGAATAAAATAACAGTGGTGATCCCCAAACAGCTGTTTTACAAAATGACTCCTAAACCTAAGCACCTAAGAGAGGTCAGAACTTCTTTGTGGAAATGTAAGGATGTTGTAATTAAATGCAAAATACAGTGTTTCAGATATGTACCTGACAAGAAAGTAATGACCTCTGGATACTGATGTATATGAAAAAAATAATATGTAATTCTTTAGGAGTTTTAATGAATTATCTTTTACTGCAAAGGGTGCTCAAATTGTTTTGTAAAGCCAACACCACAAATTAAACATACAATGAAATAGATATATTTTTATTAAGGGAGATAAAATTTCTATTCCTTCATTTTATTACAAAAGATTAAAAAAAGCGACATGTTCTGGCCTTAAGTATCAGACTTACATTTTGTCTTTTGTTATCACTTACAATAGCACTGCTGCTTGAATACTCAGCCATATCAAATGTAAGTTATTTGTATATCTCCATCCTCTCAGGAAATCTTGACCTTGAAATAGAATAAATATGTAACATGTTCATTGGCAACACCACCAGTGCTAAAAAACATAGACTTTGAACAAAAACATGCAAAAGATGAGCTTGTGCAGTGCTGTTTGACTCATTGTTGCAAAATGAGGAATTACAGTTTAAATGTTTTGCTGCCTTTGAATGACCCTTCATTTGTAATTGATTCAGCTCAACAGACTGCAATTCTAAAACCATTGAGATATGGAATTATTTGTCCCATGTTTAGAGTATTCTTCAGTCACTCTACCAAAATCGAACTGCATAGGATGGGATCTTTTCCATTGTAAGTGCTCTGATAATGTGCCGCATCAACTTAGATTCTGAGATGGCTGTTATTCAGGCTGAGATTTTTAGGAGACTATCAGGAATAAACAAATCGTATTTAGAATTTGTTTATTGAATCCATAAAAATAAGTAAATTGCGCATAACCCAAAACCTATAAATAATCCCACAGTGTGAAAAATAATTGGAAATACCTTGAATCCCTTTAATAACTACTTGAATTAAATTTTAATATTCTCTGTAAGTGATCATATATATATAACATACTTAAACATCAATAAGACTAACAAATTCCAAGATACCTGCATTAATAACTAAGGGCATGATCAGCTGTGGCCAAACTGGCAAAGGTTGAAGAATGTTATTTTTAGACAAAGACTTGAAGGACTGTCTTCCAGTAAAGCAGGACAGTGGGGTAGAAAAGTTACAGCACATGGCATGTGTTCCCTCCTTTTACCACTACCCCAATATGAAGATGGGCTGTAGCCATAAAGACACCAAAAAGAAACAGATATACTTCATGTAGGATTTGTGAAAGACATTGTAAACAATTGGAGTCAAGGTATTGCTTCACAATAAATTTAATTCCCAAAAGGTGTAAAAGTCCAATCCAAAATTCTGCTCATACCACCACAGGAAACCAAGAAATACTGTGAGGACTCAAAAAACTGCTTGGACAAACGCATTGTTGTGCTTATGGTCTTGTGGGTGTGAGAAGACAAGTAAGTGAAATTTGTGGGAAAAGTAACATGAGAAACTGTAGTCAGTTTTGTTTAAAATAAATATCACCTTTGCTTTCCTAAATCTCCAGAATTGTGTTTTGTTGCACTAATTTCCTTCAAGAGCACTAAAGCATGAGTTATAAATGAGCTGTTGGACTGAAACAGTAAGTGCTAATGTGACAAGCTGGAGAAGGTGCCTAGAGGGTTCTTACAGAGACTGAAACTAGCTTTGATTTTATTTAATATATTTACTGTGATGGGGGGGGGGGGGGGGGG
Source organism: Meleagris gallopavo (assembly GCF_905368555.1). Lineage (NCBI taxonomy): Eukaryota > Metazoa > Chordata > Aves > Galliformes > Phasianidae > Meleagris > Meleagris gallopavo. The sequence goes on along the minus strand of NC_139408.1, from coordinate 36,295,083 downwards.
GAAGAGAGGGGGGAGAGGCAGGAAGGGGAAAGGTTAGAAACATACTGATGGCATTTGCAGATGATTATTCCTTGGGACATGTTCCTGTTCTTCACTGGAGACATCATGTTATACAGATGTATAATAAGAAAGGACTAAAGGAGCCTAAAGAGCCTGGGGAGATGTTAGAAATAAACGCACAAAATTGATCTAGGAAAAAGCAGAAAGTGAAGAATCTGGAGGAATGAAGGAAAGCCCAGAACAAGGCTGTTTAATTGGAGTGATGAATCATGTCGTACACGTCATTATGCATATATTAACAGTAGAGGGGAAGTGCTCCCTGAAATGTGTTGTCCAGCAAATACTTCTTATGATCTATGACTAATGAAATAATCTAACTGTCTTACTGATGTGGTTGAACAGAGAGTAGGAGAGCATTCACACTAGGAAAAAGAAGAGCTATTTGAGAACTGCAAATTAAGGAAAAGAATCTCATTTATTATTTCTGCATTTTTATTTCAAAGAATAAGGGTAAGAGAAGAGCAGGATGTGAACTTTTACAGCAATATACCATGCCAATGAATGTAAATCCAGAGTTCACATTGCTACAATTATAAAAAAAAGATAATACAATTGAATAACAACATTTGAGAAAAGGTAGTGATGCTCCATCTTGAGCAAAGAGAGACGATCAGAAACTGAAGGACTAGTTCTTCACTCTCAGAGCTAACTCTGTAGTTCAGCTCTGAGAAGGAGGATTTCAAAACACTGCAGAGTCCCATCAAGAGTCACTCTTCAGACGTGGTGTTGATGACCAAAAGAAGAGCTAGATTCAACTCAGCTAACTGGAGATGTCAATATGCAGATTTCAACTTCCAGACAGCTATATAAAGTGCTTTTTGTAAGCAATATAAGGAAGCAAGTATTTCTAGGGTGAGTCAACGCCTCCCAGCAGGACAAAACAGGATATCTATAGCATAAGAATGTGACAGACAAATCATGGCTAAAAGTGATGGAATGACTACATTGTGAATAAAAGCCATAGCTCGAATTAGCAAGAAAATAAATGGTTTAACATTGGAAAAATTTGGAGCAGGAGGGGATAGACCCTCAAGGAAAGCAAAAAACATCAAGAGCATTAGAAAAGGAAAAATCAGCCCTCCACTATGGGGTATAAAATGCATAACCTGTAATAGCCACCATGCCCAATGGTGAGTTGCTGGGCTCTAGTTGCTCCTGTTCTAGCAAGTACACAAATTTCTGCAGAGGCCAAATAAGAAGCAAGATGCTGTTCAGCTGGCACAAGTAGATGAAGGTACTAGCCTTTGGGATGAGGTAAGCTCATTCAGATCTATTCAGGAATCTTGATTGTCTACTCCAATTAAGAAAGAAAAAATTTTCAGACTAGTTGCCCATCTAATCCTGTTATTTTGTGCAATTCACAAATGGATTGTGTCATGAAAACTGGTGCTGCTTTTTCCAGCAAATTTACTGCTCATTAAAATTATGTATTTGAGCAAGTAGAAGTGGTAGAGTTCAAGTTTGTTTTCTATTTCTCATGATTCATCTGTAAGTACACAAATAAATTAAGCAGCCATGGGACCATCAGAGCTACCAGATGCAGTGATGTGAAAGAATTTTAGTCTGGTCTAGCGGAGAAGAAAATTGCAAAACTGGGTCATGAGAAGAAATTAAAAAAAAAAATATTGAAGTTCCCTGTTGGCAAGAGGTTACAAAATGTACAAGGGTAGTTTTTAAAAAGGAACGTTATCTGACACATCCTTTATTGTACCACAAAGCTTTAAACAATTGTGACAGTAGACTTTGCTTAGTTAAAAAAGAGCTTGTCCCTGACTCTTCTCTCAAGTACTCCTGGAGTAACTGCTGAAGTTGATACAATTATATTCCAGTCACACACCCTTCAGAATCTAGCCCTATGACTCTGTTATGCATGTGGATGGAGAATAAGGAAACCTGTTGTTTTGGTGTGTGTTTCTTTGTTTGTTTCTTTTGTTTGTTTGTTTTGTTTGATTTTTCTGAAGAGAAAAATGAAGCATATGATGCGGAAAAGAAAGGAGATGTAGCAAGAATTAATTTAAATAAATAATTAGCAGAAAGAAATTGGCTGTAGAAGAAGGTTGTGAATGTAGACTGTTTAAAAGAATAAAGATTAGGCTTTCCTCTCTCATGCTATCAGTTTGAGAGGGATTTCTGTTATGTAGGTGAGTACAGGAGGTAACTTTTTCCTGATATAGGATCAGGAACATTCAGAGAAAGCCTCAGTTTCACTAAGTCAAGCATCACAGCAGATTTTGACTCAGTATTGTGGCTCCACTAACAACAAGAAAAAGGACCACCCTGCCTTATGTTCCTGCAGCAATTTCAACTTGCCCCAGTGTGTAGGTCATTGGGCTGCCAGCTGAGAGTCAGCTATACTGTCTCCACATTTTCCCATTTGCCTCTCAGGCTGTATGAGATGGGAGCAAGCTGCTTATGACTTAGTTTTCCATGCTGTGTGAGTACAGCTGAGTTTCAATAAGAGTGAATGGACATAAGTAGCAGCTACCTCACCTAGAGGCAGTCCAAAAGCTATGCATTGGATGTAGCTATACACACAGGAAGTAGTGGGTACCAGAAAGACCCAGCTTCAGTCTGTTTTGGTACATGGAGTCCTTGTTTCACAGTATCTCCCTTTCACTGCAGAAATGATGAGAGTGAAACATCTATACTTTAAAGATCATTTAGAAACCCTTTGAGCCACTCATGAAGCCACTGAACAGCTTAAAAAATATGTCCTTCTGAAAAAGCTGTTACCCATGCTTGTTCTTTGACTCACCATTTGTAGAAGTTTCTCATTGCAGTGCTACCCTGCAATTTTTGACCAATAGCGTGCAGCTGGATTTGGAATGGAAACATACTTTGCAAATGCATGACCTTAATGGTCGCACAATTTTGTTCTCTTAGGTTATAACTTGATCTCAGCTCTATGGCACTACGCCAAGAGAGGGAACACCAAGCACATGGATGACAAGGAATGGAGGCAGCTTAGTAACAGAAAGCAGCATAGAAAGAAAGAGGCAAACAGAGAGAAAATAATTTTTTTATATTGGTTCAGTGAGTTGTATTCAAAAGTAACAAAAGAAGCAAAAATGTTATTACTTGCAATGGTGGCAATTTCTAGGTCTCTACTCTCCTTTTCCCTGTGTATACACAACTCTGTGAGATCAGTAGAAGTTATGCATGCACATAAAGACAAGTAGATTTGAAAATGAAAGGTTTTACCTAGCATTCCTTTAGATAACAGAACTAAAGAAAGACATTGCAATATACAAAGAATAATGCCCATTATAAAAGTTGGTGGAAAACATTTGCAGTGGAAAAAAGAAAGGAGAAGATGTTTATCTCTGCATCTCTGAAATTGTTCATTTGAAAACAAGACAGAAAGGAGCTTTGCAATGCATTGGTAAATTTAGGCTACTAGACATTTTATGATAGTTTGTAGTGTGGCTATGGGTTGTCCCATGCAAAGTATTCACCACACTATGTTTGGAAGCGATTGTAAAGAATGCTCTGTTTGCCATATAAAGAGAGAGTATGTGTGTCTTTTATGGTTATGCTGAATTTTACTTTTCAATAAAAGCATAAAATGCTGAAGACATTCAGTTTCTCTGTCAATTTCTAATAATTTTGGAAGATAATTTTTTTTTAAATAACTTTTAAAAAATATTTTTTAAGACTGAAGGAAAAAAAAAAAAATTAACCTGGAGGAAAAAATGGCTGAAAAGAAGGCACTACCACATTTGGTGATCATCTCCTCCAACACAAGAAGGACATTGAGCTGTTGGAGTGAGTCCAGATGAGGGCTAAAAAAGGAGGGCTGGAGCACCTCACCTACAGGGACAGGCTGAGAGAGTTGAAGCTTTTCAGCCTACAGAAAAGGAGGCTCTGTGGAAATCTTGTATCAGCCTTCCAGTACCTGAAGGGGGCCTACAGGAAAGCTGGAGAGGAACTTTTCATAACAGCATGTAGCAACAGAATGAGGAGAAATGGCTTTAAACTGGAGGAGGATAGATTTAGACTAGATATTAGGAATAAATTGTTTACTGTGGGGGTGGTGAGACACTGGAAGAAGTTGCCTAGAGAGATAGTGGATGCCCTCTCCCTGGAGGCATTCAAGATCAGGCCGAATGGGGCTTTGAGTAACCTGGTCCCTGTCTACAGCAGGGGGGGTTGGAACTAGATGATCTTAAGCATCTCAGTGTAATGGTTAGCTGAAGGCTTTCTGATATAATGAGATCGGATGTCTTGATCAGGCCTTATACTGCTTTAAAGTGTTCTGCAGTTCAGATCATACTACATGAGCAGATGGTAGTGTCTTAGCTGTTGACTAATATTTGAGTCTGTTTACTTCTCTGCTATGTCTGTTCCCACCTGAGTGTCTTCTAGGGCAAGAATTTAAGCCATAGTGGGTTTTGGATATGAAACCCCCTAATAGATAAGAATGAAGACCTACTCAAACAGGTAATGAATATTGATGCTGATTTGCAAAGGAAGGTCAAACGTATTTCAGTGTCTGTAAAGCACTGAACATTCCTGATACTGAATAAAACACAGTGGTGATGAAATGGCAGATTTTCTATTGTTCTCTTGTAAACTACATAAACCAGTATCTACTATTCATACAGGAAGAAAATATGTTAACTTCTCAGCCTGTGCAACAGAGTTCTGCCAACAATTACACACTGAGATATACAGTCTATGAGTTCTTTCCACAGGTTTCTTCTTCTTGGAAGTGAAATCTAGAATATCGGGTTTTTTTTTGTTTGTTTTGTTTTGCATTTTTTGTTTTTGTTTTTGTTTTTTTTTTTCCCATGGGCTTTTATGTACTCAGAACAATTTTAAGAATTTAGAGCAATTGGATTTTTAATTTCAGCATGAGATGACCGTAGGTTGTAATTTCTGTCTCACTGAAAAGTCATACTTCTCCTGAAACAGGACCAAAGCCTTTATAAAAGCATCAGGAGTTCCGATGAAATTTCTTTATTCAGGGAAAAGAAAAAAAAAAAGGGAGAAAAAAGGAAAAAAAAAAAAACCTTGACATTTGACATTTGCTTTACTTCTGTGTAGAAACAGAGAAAAAGGAGATATTTTTTCTTTTCAAGAGAGAAAATTCAATTTCTGATAACATCAGATTGTAATCAACAATGCAGCTGGAAGATGCTATCCAGCTATAAGGTATAGAGAACAATGTGGGCAACTCCTTAGACTTTCAGTTAGATTGGTTCAACAGGACAACATGGTAATTGAGAAAAAAAGTACATATGATCTGCTTAAAATGATAAGCTTTAATCTTGCAAGTTCTTATTACAATATAACGTGTACTGATGACTCTTTACCCAGACAAATGTGGATAACTATAGGAAATACAATATGAAAGCACAGAAAGATCGACAAAACTAGAAGAAAAACGATTGGTACTTGAATTCAGCCCAACTCTGGTATTCATTTATAGATTTGACAGGATGAGTAATAATTCTTCTGATTTTCCACTAACAGTCACTGCAGTTCTGAATCCCCTCCTCCAAACTTCTGAATTGCTGATTCCTGTGACATGCTAGCCCCAGTTTCTCTCCAAACTCACTTCCACAACAGTTTATTCAAAAACAGTGATAGTAAAGTACAGGACCATTTCTCTTCAGCTTCTCTTGTAAAGCCCCACCATGCCCCTCAAGTGGTGTGAAGAGCCAATACAAGGCTACCAAGCAATGCTAACTTTAAAGGAATAACCACTCTTGTAAGCTAAAGTGCAGCAAGGTGCTGAAGTGCCCCCACGTTAGGATTTCATAATCAGAAAAAAAAGCAAGCCATTTTAGTGCTCAAATGATGATAAACTTTCAAATAGCACTTTGTTGAGGGAAGAATGGGACACTTGGTTTGTCATTCCCTCTCCTTCAGTTGCCAAAATAGCATAACTGAAGCATATTGCATGCTGAATCATGTTTGATTCAACAAGGATTACATCTACTGAGGTGACTGCATCCTTGTAGTATGGAGTTTATATTTCACTCACCTACAGATCATGACTTGTGTTAAACAGGAGAAAATATCCTTTACTTGCCCACTGTGTTCCATGTAGATGTATCTGGGGGTATGTTCTGCTGTTCAAATGGGAATGTATGGATGTGCATTATATGTTCTGCATTGTGATTTTTTTCCTGCTATTAAAACCATTTTTATGTAAACAGCATTGAATGGTGATTAAGAAAATTATCCACTACAACATTCTGCTGGTTTAAAAAAAGAGGTAGGAGCCACTGCCTCATTAGGACAAGGAAAAATATCTAAAAGCAGCTCATTTTTCATTTGTATAGAAGAGGAATCAGAACAGAATCTTATTTTCTAAGAAACAAGAAAACAAAACATGTAAGAATTTAGACCTCTGACCACCTCTGAAAGGGAAAGCTAATGGAAACTGCACCTCGTGGGGGACATTACTGCATATCATCACCTGACAGTGACCTTGAGGGAAATGAAACTGAAGAGAAATGGAACTGGATGCGAGGGAGGTGGAACTGTTCTCATATCTGAATCTGCAGCAGAATAGTCAAATTGAATATAAAGAACAGCTAAATGAATAAATACTAAGTGAACAAATATTTTCAAGCTTTGCAAAGGAATGGCATGCAGCCTAAGAGAAGGGCAAAGTCCTGCATTTTTTGCCATGTTGTACAAATGTGGGACATGTAGTGACTCATTCAGAAAAGGAAAATTTATAGAAGCCCATCAGTTCAAGGGGTGTGTCTTCAGAAAACCATTATGCCTTGCAAGGAAGAGGCTGTGGAGAGCTGAGCATCCACAGTTCATTGAAAAGTTCTTATAGAATTTCTTGGAGATGCCCATTTAAAACACAATTAAAACATTTTTTTCTTATTTCTGAAGTGGTTGGTTAAGGTAATTCACAACTTTCCTAAGTGTGAAGATCCTACTGCCTGCATAGTATTGCCTGTACTTGAACAACTATGTGTTATGTAAAAAGGTGCTCAGCTGTGTATCTCATTCCCAAGCACAGGCAGTTTCCCACTGCTGCTCCAGCACCAAAGCAAGCACTCACAAATATGCTGCCGGTGCTGGTGAGCTGCTGAAAGCATGACAGCAGTAAGGAGAAAAAGTCTGTGGGGCTGGGAAAAAGAGAAGAAAGCCTATGGTTGGCATCCTAACGATGGGAGGAGTGAGGAAAGGCTGGTGCAAAGTCAGTCATGGCAGCCACTGTTGAAATTCTCAGTTTTGGCACAGCTGACACCATTGAGTTCAGCTGCTACCCACCAGTGGCTATGGTTGGTTGTTGCGGCAAGCAGTATCCGAAGCAAGATCTATTTGGAAACCCCTGCTTCATGCAATATGTATTTCCATTTGAGGTTTCCAGCCTGCACACAGGAAAAAGATTTTTTACTTGAAAAAGAGCCAAAATGCAATAATGAAAAGCAAGTACTCTGTGATACATTTTACAATACAAGCTTTAAGGTCTGTAAGTACCAGAGACCAGATGAATTTAAACACAACACTTTTTCTCATCCTGGGCAAGTGCTGGCCACAGTTGGAAAAGTGGTAGGACATATTCCTGGCTGCAGGTGATGACTGTGCACACACTCCCGAGCACATCCTGCAGCCCTGCTTGCAGTCCCAAAGCAGCAGCTTTGCCTCCTACAACACCTCAAAAAGGGCATGAAATCCTTCCTCCTCTCAGCCTCAGCCCATTGAAAATCTGAGGGTGTGCTGAGATCCTACAGAGAAGATAGAATGGGAGTGTCACATTTATTCACCTGCAGAGTTGTCTCTCACAATGGGACACAAGTGTGATCCTCTCCCTGACTTCTGGTGACCCATCCCTGCAAAGCTGTAGCAGGCACCCCTTGGAGTGGCAGAGCCAGCACAGAAAATATATATGTTGATAGCAAAATGGCTCTTCTCCCTGTTCCAGTGTTAAGTGCCTACTGAATGAGTTTGACTCCACAATCTCAAGGACAGCCAGCTCAGGTTGCTTCCTCCAATACTAATACGTAAACAAGTTACTCGCTTGTTTCTCGTTTTTTTTTGTTTTGTTTTTGTTTTTGTTTTCTGTTAATGTTATTCAGAGACAAATGCTGTAGACTATTCATTCCGTTTCCAGTTGTGGAAACAGAGCATATGTAATTACCCATGTGGGTAGCAGTCCATCTCATATCCTTACTTATGCCACTGAAGGATATTATCTCATTATATCAGCTTAGCAGCCTTCTTTCCCTGGAATTCGAAATAAGCAAAGCTCATAAAGGAATGATGAAAAAACTAATTATATAGGACATTATTTTAAAAACTGCACAGTAGTCAAAATCCATTAATGGACTATTTTACATCATTAAACTACTTCCAAGAAAGTATCTAGGCTTTTTCAGCATAAACATTTCTACATTGAAAATGTAACTTGAATCTAACTCTATGGTTAGCTATTTTTTGAATAAGTATAATATGTGCTTTCATTTACAATGGAGTAAAGATTACTGAAATTTTTAACTTCATTATGTCTATCATCCAAAGTAATTTAGAAGATAGTCCTACTACACAGAGACTCTTCTGCAACTAGAATGCTAATAATGACTGGCGTCTGGGGAAACAAAAAATAAATCTGCTAGCAAGGACTTCTTTTAACACATGTTTTGGGATTTTTATATGAATAGAAAGTACTATTCTAATTCAAAGGTAAAATATTCCTGGACTTTTAGAAAGTTCTTGGGTGCATTTTTTAGGCCACAATACAAATAGACTTTGCTTTGGTCTGTAACACATGGTCCTTCAACCCAGCTGAACCTCGAGCTTAACTCCATTCCTTCCTTCCTGTTTACTGACTCCAGAAAGAAAGCTCCTGCAAGGGTGTTATTTGAAACATCTTCATCAGTACTCAGTTGTGGGTGGAACCCTGCTGCAAACCTCACTATGGGATGCAGAGTCCAACTCTGGACTATCAATATGGGAAGTGAGGTTGTTACCAGGGGCAACAGAGGGGAGTGGTTCTGGAGGGATTGAATCAAATACAACCTTCTTTGAAAGGTGCAGTACTGTACGGTAGCCCAGGACTGGTGATGGGGTCTGACCTAAACTGATCTTGGCCACCAGGACGTTCTGTCTGACCCCAGTGTCTCAGAAGTGAGGAGAGATGCTGTTAAGTCCTGTGGGACAGGTCTTTTGGCTGAGCAGAATTTTCCTGCCATGCATACGTCTCACTGTACAAAGAAGGTCTAAGACTCTGCTTACAGCAAGAAACTCTTTCAAAGGTGGTACTCAGGAACACAACTATCTTAAGCTAGCAGCTGAGCTGAACTCTTTCCTGGCAAGAGGAATGCACCTGTTACATCAGTGCTCTGAGCCATATATGTGTAGTAGCTGGTTAACAAAATTCAGGCCTAGAAGCAATGCTCCAGCATGTATAGCTTCATTACTGTATTTGGTAGCAGGACCAATAAAGTTCATTGTTGGGTTTCACTACAAATGGCTTTCCTTATGCTGCAGCTTTTTAGACTAGTTCTTTACTAGACCTAAGAGTTGCATTAGGCAGACTGAAGGCATGATCTTCTCAGGAGACTCTGGTTCCCATGAAGTGAAAAGAAAACTTTTGAAACATTGCCCTTGGGCTTCTGAAATGACCACCTGTCCCTAGCAAGTCTCCTGTAACTTCTGTCCAGAAAGAAAATAAAAAAAATCAAGGCAGGCTGAGTTGTAGTTTATTTAAGACTCAAGTGTAACGTTGATTTAAAGGTTGATGTGAGAAATAAATCCAGCTGCCTTTTACAGCAAGCAGTTTGGTCAGTCTGGCCGTAGCAGAGCTCAGCTCACTAACACATCAAAGCTCTCCCTCTGAGCTCCTAAGCCCCAGTGGCACAGCAGATTCACTTTCTGCACTCAAAGAACATGGGGCAAGCAGGCTGTATCAACATGGAGCAATCAGGCTGTCCCCATAGGGAGGGAGAGGAACTCAGCTCGTAGACCACAGGCTGAAGTGTATGAAGCAGATGGGGAAGAGGAATTCACAACAGGCAGTTTCTGAGTATCTTCTGTATATGCGGAATCAGGAGCTGGACTTGGAGATCCTTATGGCTCCCTTCCAATTTGGGATATTCTATGATTCTATGAATTGATGGGAGCACAATTTGGAACTGTTTGTGCTACCCAAAGGGAACACCTGGAGCAGGTACGAAGAATCCAACAGCTGCTCTTGTCCCAGACTGATCACAGATGGATACTTTCTGAGAGAGGGAGAAGAACCCTGCTCAGACACTGTGAGTTGTGAGTGGGTGTTGGAGAGGAGCTGCAACAGCACTGGAAGAAGCAAATCCTTTCCTCTAGATCTGGAGCAACACATAGCGACTAAGGCCCAATATTCATGTAATGACAATGGTCTCCTGTGAGGACGAAAGAGCAAAACTCCATTCCGTTTCTTTCTTTCTTTTGTCTCGGCCCGTTGTCTCTTTGGGATATTTCACCAACAGAAGTCGACAGGGGCTTGTGAGCGGAGGCCCTCCGGCCCCGGCCAGGACTGCGCTTCCCGCGGTGGCCGTCGGGGGCTGCTGCGGGTCGACTCCCTCCGGCGGCCCGCGGGCTCCGGTCCGGCCCTGCGCTCCCTGGCACGGCTGGGAAACTCCCTGCGGAGGTGGAGCCCCACTAAAATAAATAAATAAGTAAATAAATAAATAAATATTTTTAAAAGCCAAGCCAAGGCCATAGCGAGCCAGTTGGCACCTTTCTTCCGAATTAAAGCATCCAGGAGACCTCAGAGCAAGGCATAGACTGGAGATCAGGGTAGGATTTGGGGTGCAATGTCTCGGCTTCTCGGAGCCAGTGAGAGCCAGGGAGCGTCTGGTGGATGCGCTCAAAGGCGCTGTGCCTGCGCAGGGAGGGCCGGAGATGCGCAGAGTGGCCCTGCCCGATACCTTGCGGCCATGGGGACGGACCGGGGCTGCTCGCAACCCTCCTGTAACTTGCCCTCGAGTTTTGCTGTGAAAACAAAAGCAAAGCAAACAATTCCCTTCCCCCAGCCCGAAAATAAAGCTCGGGCACCACCCGGGCTGGTCGAAAGGACTCCATTGTCGTTTTTAAATGAGATATCTTTGCAACTGTTCGCCCCTCCCCGAGCCAGCGGGGAGCCGCCCGTATCCCTGGAAGCGAGAGGTAGCGGGGAACAAAAGGCGGACTCCGAAGTGACACTGGAAATAAAAGGGAGCTTTGGTTACCCCCAGGGAAAGGTCGAGGGGGAGAGGTCGCCTTCCCGCCAGCGCACGAACTCCCGGCGGGCGCGGGGCGGCGGCCCCGGTCCAGAAGCAGCCTCGGGAGTGCGGGTGAGCCCCGGAGTGGCAGCACGAGTCCAAGGGCAGTGTCCAAATCAAACCCGAGGGGAGAGGGGGGCCACGCCACATCTCCACTCTCCCGGCAGCCGGGGAGCTCCTTCCCTCGTGGGGCTTCGATTCCTCCCGTGGAGTTCTGCTCCCCCCGAACCCGGGTATGGCGGCCGCATGGCACCCACCGGCGCCGGGCCGGGAGCCACCGTCGTCTCAGAGAGGGCAGGGCACGGGCTGGCAGGTGGCCCACCTGCAGGTCGGTTTCCTCTTGGCAATATGTGCAGGCGACAGAGCTGGAGATCAAAAATGCGAGCGCAAATATGTGCTCGTGTAAAGTCGCTCCCGAAGGTATGCACCCCGCCGTGTATGTGTGCGTATCTGGGTATATAGACACAAGCACGTAACTCCTGCATTTTCTGAAGTAATATACTGATAGCTGTATCTCAAAACCGATAGATAGATCGATCCTGGCAGGATTCTGTTTGTAGGTATGTGTATTTATGTCTCTGTGAACCATGCTTATATTTTTAACTATATAGCATATAACTTTCTGCAAATTGTCTCAGCCACCTCCGGTGCAACCACATTCTGACACGGCACCAAAGATGCTTTGGGGTCGCAATGAGTCCTGCATATCTGTACTGACAGTGCTGTGGCAATCTACAGATGCGGTGGGAATCGCATGCAGGGTGGCAACGAGGCCACTGCTCTAATTGCTGATTATAACGGTGCCGGGGCAAGTGCCAAAACACATCCCAGCACGATGCTGCCGGCGGCACTCCGTGCCCGCAGCTACCACCCGTGGCAGCGCAGAGGCGCCGGGCCTAGGCGTGCCCCTGGGTCCGAGCACGGAGCCCCCCCCGCCTCAGCGGCCTCGGAGCCCGGCCCTGGCACCTCACTGCTGGCTCCTCCCTGGTCCTCTCGGCCGGGAACGGCCCGGCAGAGGAAAAGCCGGGGGTCGGAGCATCGGGTCAGAAGAGTTCGGGCACCAGCCGGGAAGTGGTTCAGGAGGGCAAAGCCTCGCAAGCGGGCCCTGCATGCGAAATGCTCCACGCCCTGAGCAGCTGGAGGAGCAACTGGGCGTGCGCTGCAGAGGGGTGAGAATTTCCCTTTGGGGCTTTGCTTAGTTTGCTTGCTTAGATCCATAGCCCAAAACAAGAGATTGTGACCTGTCCACTGAGGCATTCCTCAGCTTCACAAAATGACCGGGGAAGGGTGGCTATTCCCCGAAGGGGAGTTGTCTCGCTGAGCCCCGCCAACACGAGCGCTCGGCAGGACCGTGCTTCAGGCTCAGGGATGTGCCCGCGGTCACAGCCACACGGAGCCTCCCCGCGCGGCCGCTGCGAGAATGGCCCCTCCGCTCCCTCCCCGGGCTCCGGGCGCGGTGTGCCGGGCACACTTTTTCTTTGGGGGGGTGCGCTGACACGCACACGGCACCGGAGCTGAAGTCCTTTTGAGGGTCGGCCAAGAGGGAAGTACCGCAGCCGGCTCTCCCAGCGCCGCAGGGCATCTCTCCCCTTTGCAGGCTCGGGGTTTTGGGAAGGGAATTTGAATCTCTGCGCGCACGTTATGCTTCTGCTAATAACAAGCGCAAAAGGAAGAGTTTATCCCAACTCTCACCTTACCCGTTCTAAGCTGGACTACCTGGCTGTGAGCACAGAGAGGGTTCGTTTCTTTCTGTTACGAAGTTGCATTTGAGGAGCGCGGCAAGCATCGCTCGGCCCCTGCCCCTCTCCCCCCGGAGCCCGCAGCCAAACTGGCTCGGGGCCGGGCCCGGGATGGATGGCTCCCTGCTCTGCGGGAGCCATGGGCTCCGGAGGGGCTTAGAGGGGAGGGAAAAGAGTTTGGGACAAGGGCCCGGGTGGGAGCCGAGCAGCCTTCTGTGCCCCCCGCAGTGGGTGGCGGATCCTCCAGCAGCCCCTCGCGGCGCTGCCTGGCCGAGCACGTTGGGTTCCTTTCGGGGAAGCACAGCGGCTCTCATAAAAAAGACATTGTTGGCTTTGGAGAGCCCTGCGCGCTCTTTCAAAAGGCGCTCCTTGAGTTCCCAGCCCCCGCAATCCAGTTGATGAGGAAACGCGCTGCGGTGTTGGTGGCACCATTTCCATTGGGATTGGCACCGTTTGATTGACAAAGTCTCACATTCTTCCACCTCTCGAGTGTTATCAAACGGATTGTGTGGGGTCAGAAGCTATTGAAGGGACGTCCGTGTAGCCGCGTTCTGCAAACACGGGGTGAAGACCATGCCTTTCTCATGAAAATGCTTCCACCAGGCAAAACGCGGCTCATCTTCCCTGCTCTCCTCCTTAGTATTTCCTCTTAACTCGAGCGTGTCCCTAAACGGCAGCATCAGGTAAACGAACACAGCACCAGAGGCAGCCCAAGCAGGGCCCTGCAGGGCGCTGCTCCCCCGCCCCCCTGGGAGGGGAGCGCGGACACAGCTCCGGCTGTGGGGGCCGAGGAGAGGGGTGGGCTCCGAAAGGGCAGCAGTGAGAAGCAGCTGCGGCTCGACTGGCCCTGCAGAGCTACTTGGGGCGATAAGGTGGATCAGGGGCTGCCCTGCTCCATCTCACTGGATTGATCCGGAAGGGCTCAAAAGTGCAGGTGGGATCTTGTGGGGTGCAGATCCTCAGTATTCACAGACAGCGCTCAGCCCACTAAGGGATCTCCACCCCGCTGCTCTCGCTCTAATTCCCCTCTGCCAGCCCCCGCGCAGGGTCAGGGCCGGATTCGTTCGGCTCCATCTCACCAAGCACCGTTTCGGGGGCTGCCGAGCACACCTCATTGAAGTGGCGGTGCCCGGGACAGTGCACTATGGGCAGTCCCCAGCCCGGCCCCGGCTCCGCGGGCTGCGGGGCACCACCGTCCTTCCTCCCGGGATTGTTGTGACGGTGGATCCTTCGGTATTATTTGTTCCTCTATCCACACCCTCCTGTTCTTTAAGGCCAATAAAGCAGGCACGGAGGTGATGGGCGAGGAATCCGAGGGAAACAGAAGCAAACAAACAAGCAAAACCCCACAAGGTGAGGTCTAATATCTCTCTCTTTAGGAACAAACTCGAAGATCTTACTGAAAATCGCGCGCAGAAAGAGGGGGGTGTGCGGGAAAGGGGGGGGGAGGGTGGCAGAGGGGGAAGCGCGGGAGTGAGAAGTAGGGGGAAATTAATGTCCCGGGGATCTGGAAGGAGGTGATCCGAAGGTCCGGAGAGCAAAGAGGCCGAATTCAGAGCAGCCGCCCCCCAGCCTGAAACGGCCCTTGTGCCCTCGGGACACGGCAGACCCCCAGAAGCCCATCTTGGGGCTGGGGGGAGCCAAGCGGGGCCAGAAGGGCCGAGAGCCTGATGGAAGGAGAGTCCCCCGGTGTATGTGTGTGGAAAAGCTCACCTCTCGCGGAGCTCTAAAGTGTAATCAAGGCTGAGGCTTACACTTCAAGGATGTTAACTCTCATACGGGAACCTACTTTCGCCTAAACGGTTTCTTGCCTGCTGAATGAGAGCCTCCCAATTGAGGCAAAATGATCCTTATGCGCTAATATCGAGCGCAGTCACAAAGCGACCGGCTATTTACGCTGCCACTTTAGACAAAGATATTTAGTTATTCCCGGGTAGCAAGTGCACTTTTGCATTTTTAAGCACGAACCAGCCGAGCACCAATATATTTACAAGTGCAATTATTAAATAGTTACTTGACACTTCAAAGTCACTGGGTTAACTGTACCTTCTCTGTAATTTCCTTAATATTCAGGTAATCGCTTTATTAAACGAGTTTCCTGGTGCTATGGGCCGGGGTGCAAATTGCCCAGCGGAGGTTCCTCCCTTCCTCCCGGAGCGCCCCGCGGTACGCGCGTGGGGACCCGGAGCTGTGACGGGCTGCTTGCCGCGCGTGTATGCGCGGAGCTGGGAGTGGGTTCTCTTTTGTTCTTACTCCGGATCCCACAACTGATCCGAAAATGGCAGAAATTGATGTTCATTCTAAGTGGCAGGTGTTCGTTAGCAAGGTGGTGCGGCAGATGACCCGAGAGGTCTTCTTCATGCAGCTCCCGCGCTGTATAAATAACCTTAGAGAGCAGCTTCGGGTTCAGAGGGACCTCGGGAGCCTGGAGCAGCCTTTGCCTTTGGGGATAGGGAGAGACGTCTTGCTCTAAGCTGTTTCAGTAGTGTGTCGCTCGGAGCAATTTAACTGCTGCTCGTTTTTATAAACTTGCATCTTCCACCTCTCTCTGAGTTAAAAAAAAAAAAGAAAAAAAAAGAAAAAAAAAGAAAAAAAAAAAGCCTTAGGTAAATGGAACTTGTGGGTTCAGGGAGAAAAACGATTCTCGCACAAGGGGTCTCACTCCGAGGGTCTTAGAAGGTACAGAAAGGTTCCTGGGATACCAGGTGCCAGGGGTGCCCGGGCAGCGGGAGGTGCGCGGATCGCTGGCTGCCGGACCCCTCCCGGCAGATCTGGGGAGCAGAGGAGGGTTGCTCCGTGTGCCCAGTGGCAGCAGTCCCGTGCCCGCAGCTCTCCCGAAGGCCGCCTGCCAGTCTGCCAGCCCACCGGCGGCTGATCTGAAATCCCTCCACATGGGCAAACGGGGGCTTTTGGCACTGCTCTCCACTACCCGTCCACAATATTGTAACCCCTGAGAAAAATAAAATGAGTTCTGCTCACGGGATCTCTTTCTATTTCCATCTCCCTGCCGCTCTCTCTCTCTCTCTCTCTCTCTCTCTTTTTTTTAAGACATAAAAAAAATCCTGACAAGTAAAACTTAAAGGTGTTTACCTTGTCATCAGCATGTAAGCTAATTATCTTGGGCAAGATGTAGGCTTCTATTGTCTTGTTGCTTTAGTGCCTATGCCCCGCCTCTGGTGGCAGCCTAAAACCTGGCGTCTGGCTAAAACAAACGAAAGGCAGCCCTGAGCCTCCACTCAATCCAATTAAGGCGGACTTCGTCCACTCGGTTACGTGTACATCCAACAAGATCGGCGTTAAGGCAACACCAGAATATTTGGCAAAAAAAAAAAAAAAAAAAAAAAAAAAAAAAAAAAAGATTTGCCTCCCCTTCCTTTTTTTTTTTTTTTTTTTTTTTTTTTTTTTTTTTTTTTTTCCCCAGCCGCCGAATCATGTCGATGAGCCCAAAGCATACGACTCCTTTCTCAGTGTCTGACATCTTGAGTCCTTTGGAGGAAAGCTACAAGAAAGTGGGCATGGAGGGCAGTAACTTGGGGGCTCCCTTGTCAGCCTACAGACAGTCTCAGGTTTCGCAGCCGGCCATGCAGCAACACCCCATGGGCCACAACGGAACGGTGACTGCAGCCTACCATATGACAGCGGCAGGGGTCCCCCAGCTCTCCCACGCTTCGATGGGGGGCTACTGCAATGGGAACCTGGGCAACATGAGCGAGCTCCCGCCTTACCAGGACACCATGCGGAACAGCGCTTCAGCGACAGGATGGTACGGCACCAACCCGGATCCCCGCTTCTCCTCAAGTAAGTGAGCCCGGAGCCGGGTGTCCGCTGGGGGGTGGCTGCGTCCCTCTCTGCCCCTCTGCCCCGCGGGCGTCGGGGGCAAAAGTCGGTGCGGACCCCGCTCGTCCCCCTCCGGTCCGTCCATTCTTCTGCCGGTGGATCGGGCCCCGTCCCCCCTCGCCGGGCGATTCGCGGCTGCTCCCGGGTCGGCAGGAGGGAGGGGGGGAGCCGGCAGCAGAGCATCGGCGTGGGACACAGCCCCAGGGAACCCGGCACTGCCCGGCCCCCAGCGCTTCCCCCGACCCCGGCAGGACGAAGGGAAGCGGAGCCGCTGGAGCCGCGGAGGAGCGGGGGGAGCGGGAGAGCCCGGCTCGGCGGAGCCCCGGCCGCGGGAGCCGACGACCGCAGGGACACGGCGGCGCGAAGGGCGAGCGGGGCCGGGCCGGGAGTGAGGGGGTCCCGCGGGCGGCGGGGGAACGCGAGAGGCGGCGGCGGCGGGAGCGGGGGCAGCGCGGGGCCGAAACGAGCCGCTGACAGCGCGCCCCTTCTGCCTTGCAGTCTCCCGCTTCATGGCGCCGTCCTCGGGCATGAACATGGGAGGCATGGGCGGCCTGAGCTCCCTAGGGGACGTGAGCAAGAGCATGGCCCCGCTGCAGAGCACGCCGCGAAGGAAACGGAGGGTCCTGTTTTCCCAGGCCCAGGTTTACGAGCTGGAGAGACGTTTCAAGCAGCAGAAATACCTCTCCGCCCCCGAGAGGGAACATTTAGCCAGCATGATCCACCTCACCCCGACTCAGGTCAAAATCTGGTTCCAGAACCACCGCTACAAGATGAAGCGGCAGGCCAAAGACAAGGCTGCACAGCAGCAGATGCAACAGGAGAACGGCTCCTGCCAGCAGCAGCAGTCCCCCAGGAGGGTGGCGGTGCCGGTGCTGGTGAAGGATGGCAAGCCCTGCCAGGCGGGCTCCAACACCCCCACCGCAGCCATCCAGAGCCACCCGCAGCAGGCGGCCACGACCATCACGGTGGCCACCAATGGCAACAGCCTCGGACAGCATCAGAGCCATCAGACAAACAGTGCGGGGCAGTCTCCCGACATGGGACAGCACTCGGCCAGCCCTTCCTCCCTGCAGAGCCAAGTCTCCAGTTTGTCTCACCTGAACTCTTCCACTTCTGACTATGGCACTGCCATGTCCTGCTCCACCTTACTATACGGTAGGACCTGGTGAAAGGATTAAAGAAAGCGAAACAAAACAAAACGAAACAAAACAAAAAAAAAGAGAGAGAAAAATCAAAAAACAGATTTTCCCAGTCACGCAAATCTGTGTCCTGTCCAAAGTACTGGGTGCTTTCCTTTGCTTTTTTATTATTTTTTCTTTCTTTCTTTCTTTTTCCCTTAAAGCTTTTTTTTTTTTCCTTTCCTTTTCTTTTATTTTCTTTTTACTTTTTCGTTTTACTGATTGGTTCTCTGAGGACCCCAAAGAGAGAGAGGAAGAGAGTGACTTCTTGTTCCGTTCGCTGATACTGTGACGGTTTTGGGTCTTTCTTTTTTTCCCGTTTCCCCCCAACTTGCTGTGTGGGGTATTAAACCAATTCTGACCAATAACCACGGAGCAGTCTGCAGACAGGGGCCCGTCGGTAGGCATGGCCCGAAGGCTCGGATTGCAGATGGACCCTTTGCCAGCGTCTAGGACTTGCATGTAAATATAGAGATTGGGGAGGATGGGGTTGGGGTTTTTCCCAAAAACGCAGTCGCGGCACGCAGCCACAGAGCAACCTCCCCCATCCCCCGGCTCCGCTCCCAGCCCCGTCCCAGCGATGGAGCCGGGGGGCCACACGAGGCTTTGGCTTTTCTTTTACGTTTGATGTGAACCTGTAGCTGTATAATGCTGTCAAAAGTTGGACTAAACCCATAGTTTTTAGCATCCTGTATATTTTGTTGTAAAAAGAAAGAAAAAAAAATACAATCAACCAAACCAACCCCACCCCTCTTTTTTATGGACACTGATCGTCCCCTCGTAAACTCTCCGGCAGTTTGTTTTTTGCGCACGCCGCCTTTTCCTGTTGTAACTTATGTAGATATTTGGCTTAAATATAGTTCCTAAGAAGCTTCTAATAAATTATACGCATTGCGAATATATATTTTTTTTTAAACGTCCTCTCCGCTCCCTCCTGACCCTCCTTTCCCCCATCTCTATTTTTGCGTTGGATGGAAACCGGATCGGGACGCCGCGGGCTCCGGGACGCCCCCGCTCGGGGGGACCGCGGCGGGAAGCGGCGGAGCGCGGGGCCGAGCGCCGAGTGAACGCGCGGAGAGAGAGTGCGGAGCTCCCGGGCCGCAGGGGATGGGGTCGGGCCCGAACTCATTGCCGCTACCGGGGGCGGAGGGGTCCTCGGTCCTTTTTGCCGGAGAAAGCGAAGTGCTCCGGGAGGAGAGAGCCAAATGCCAAAGGCGCGGAAGAGAAAGAAGGGAGAAGTCTGGTGCCACTAGAAACAAATTAACGACGAACGTGCTGGCAGTGTAGGGCGTGCGGCCGTTTTAAAGAGCGTCCAGTTAAAATACCTTGTTAAAAAAAAAAAAAAAAAAAAAAGAAAGAAAAAAGAAAGAATGAATGAATGAAAAAGAAAGAAGAAAGAAAAAAGAAAGGAAAAGAACAATCTTTACCAGGTTTTCCTATGTACTTGTATTTTAAGGGAAATACAGTCACCTTATTTATAATCCAAATAAAAAGATAGTTTATTGTGTACGAATTGTAGTTTGGATTAACTTTCTTTGAAGGGCTGTACTGAATTTCCCACCCGCACACACCTCCCAGGCAGACAGACGGCCATGCAGCTCTCCCGCAAGCGCCAATCCCAGTCTCCAGGCGGGGGGTTAGAGGCAGGCTGCGGCTCAGCGTAGCACAGGTTGGGCTTTTGGGTTTTTTTTCCTTTTTTTTTCACTCTTCCTCCCCCCCTCCTTCCCCCCCTTCTTTCTCTGTTTACTTTTTTTTTTTCTTTTCTTTTTATTTTTCTCTCTCTTTCTCTCTCTTTCTCTCTCTCTTTTTTTTTTTTTTTTTTTAATTCCCCTTTTGTTTTCTTCTTTATTTTCGTAGCGCTTTGGGAATTGAGTAAAGAAGCAGATGCAGAAGGCGTGAGTGTGTGCGTGTGTGCGTGTGTGCGCCCGGCCGGGAAACCGAGGTACCTTCAGTTGTAAGATAAATCTGATGGGTAATGCGAGCAATTTGGTATTAACTCCGTTGTAAATATATAAAGTATATCCTGTGAAGCAGCTCATATTGGACAATCCTGAACTTCTTGTCGTTTTTAATGTCTCGGGTCACAAATATCCCCTTTGTGAGTGTAACAAAAGAACCCCCCATCCCGAAGGCTCTCTCAGTACGTTACCTTTGCATTTGCTGTTCAGTTTCGTTTTTTTCTTTTTTTTTTTTTCTTCTTTTTCTTTCTCTTTTTTTTTTTTTTTCCCTTCCCTCCAGACCCCCCCGGTTAAACCACGGAAGCTACTCGCAGTCATTGAAAGCTTTCTGCATTACAGAGGTATTATGAAACGCTCATATTTTTGAGGAGAAAGCAAGCAGATTGCCGGAATGAAAACAAACCAACCTCCAGCTTAAGTAGCGGCTTTCGAAAGCCCTTTATTGATATAAGATAACCGGCGTTACTCGGACACCAAGTGCCGGTTTGGATGGAGAATAAGGGAAATAGACAGAATGAATAAAAAGATTATCGGATTCTTTCTGCCCCCCTCGTCCCCCGTCGTCGTCCCCATCCCCTCCCCCCCCCCCCCCCCCCCGCCACCCACTCGTTATTTCTAACTAGAGAACATCACGTGTGTTAGCAGGAATTTCGAGACCTTTCATTCTTTATATTACGTCCCGCTTTGCACAGGGGCAGTCTCAACTAACCCAAAGAGTATTCCTTTTTTTTTTCCTTTTTTTCCCCCCTTTCTCTACCGAGCCCACGTTCCTTTCGGACACACGCGTTAAGCTCAGCCCCTCGGTGCCCGTAGTTCTGCTCAAAGGGAAAGGTGCTGGGGATCCCCGGAGGTGCCACGACGCTGCGAGGGGAGAGGGACCGGGGGGCACTCGGCTGATTCTTCAATCGGGGCTTGGTTGGACTAGATGATCTTGGTGGTCTTTACCAACCTAAACGATGCTGTGATTCTGACGGAGATAGCGCACATGGTCGAGGTGGACACCGCTGTGCTGAAGTCGACATTTCCCCTTCAGATGTAATGAATATGTGCATCCTTTCAGACGTTCACAGCTGAAGAGTACTGAAAGGCCTTAAAAGAGCCGAGAAATACGTCCTTCAGTCCCTGGAAAAAACTGGTGGGGCTGGCATGTGCGGCAGACACCCAGCCGGTGACTTCTCATTACAGATCTCGGGGAAATAAATGAATTTTATTGTGTCTCGGCAACCTCATAAACACATATTTGGTGGTGGGTGTAATTACTGTAATGGATTATTATGTACACTGACTTATCTTTCTTAAACTAGATTTAGTTTCGATTAAATAAACTCGTTTCCACTTTGTCTGATGTCGGCTTAGTTTAAAGTCTGTTTACTTGTTCCACAGAAAGGTGAATTCATCTCTTTATTAAGCACTAGAGACCGAGCAAACACAGTTCAAACTGTATTTACATATCAATCAGGAGAAACGCAAACAAACTGCTCTTTAACAATTTTATAGTTTTTTAATGACATTGTGTTATTGCTTTTATCATAAATTTATTTGTATAAAGCGGCTATGCCTTCATTAGGATGAAGATACTTGGTTGTGTTTTTGTGGTTTTCTTTCTTTCTTTCTTTCTTTCTTTCTTTCTTTCTTTCTTTCTTTCTTTCTTTCTTTCTTTCTTTCTTTCTTTCTTTCTTTTTAATACATTTTAATCCCCGCTCTCCCTCGAGGTCGCTCACGGGGACGAAGGCACTGAGCAGCCTTTCTAAATTAAAATCTGTGCCTCCGTCTGAACACTCACTTCTTGCAGTACGCCGACTTTCGGTCCCTCGGTAGTCAAGGAGAAGTTTGGAGAACGGGATGGTGAGAAGGCAGGACTGAAACCTGAACTGATGGGAGAAATGCACCTTTCCCAATGTTACTGCTCCTTTATAGGACATTTTATAGGGGCGATGAGGGACCCAGCGAGGAATGGCTCTCCCCTGCCTCTCCCTATTTCCTGGCATTGCCCTTTAACGGGGGAGAACAGCCGAGGGCATTTTTCCTGCTGTAAGTAGGAAAGTAAGTAAGTAGGTTCATGGTTGTCTGCCATGGAGTATGCACGGAGCAAAAAGGAAAGGGGGGGAAGGGAAAGAAAACCTACGGAAAACAAAAGGCAAAAAGCCCCAAACCCTACCACCGCCCCCACGACAATAGCAGAGGGCTCCTTCCCGTTTGCTGTTCCCCGGCCAGCCGTGGGTTTGCTGTGCCCCGCAGTCTCGGGCAGCGCTGGGAGCCGGGGCCGTGCCCGTCCGTCGGGCCGCGCTGGGAGCGGGGCTGGGAGCGCCTTCCTGCCCGCGGCGTTCCGACGGCAGCGCGGTGCCCACGGACAGCGCGCCAGTGCGGGTCCTGAACAGTGCAATCTAAGACAGCTCCGAGACGACTCCGGGACAAGTTGCCGCGGAGCGAGGGGAGATATTTTGGCACTTCTGTGGCAGAGTGCAGATACGGGGCCCCATTGGGCCCCAGCCCCGGCCGCGGTGCAGAGGAACCCGGAGTGCGGCCCGAGGGAGTCCCGGAGGACTGCGGTCCTCCCACGGCCGTGTCGGGAGCAAAGCTGAGAAATACTTTTTTCTGTCTGACCGCTGTTCCTCTCATGATCCCCTTCGGGGGGGGGGGGGGGGGGTGGAAAAAGCCAATCTCCAAACCCTAAGTAATGGTAACACTGTTTGTGTGCATCAAACGCGTGCAGAGATCTGTCCCAGTGCGGCTGTTGCTATGAGGTAGAGAGAACACCATCTCTGGCAAAGGGGTGAATAATGCGAAATGATTTTTTGTCATTTCCCCCCCTTTTTTTTAATTGCTTTTTTTTTTTGCTTTTTTTTTACTTTTTTTTCCCTCTCTCTCTCTTTTTTTTTTTTTTTTTTTTTTTTCTGGCTGCAGCACGTTAGGGAGCAGGTAAGGTCAAAGTTTTCTATCTCCTATGTCTTTCTCTCAAGGCTCTGGTCAGCTGTATAAATAAGGCGAATAAGATGGATTTATGTAAAACGGAACTGAATTCGTTTTGATACTTAAAACAACTCACTGTGCAGGAAACGTCTTGGGGATCCCAGAGATGCAAACATTGCCTGGGACATTTCATCTTCGATTTGACGGTTTTTGGTAGTAGGAGGGGGGAAGGGAAAAAACTGGTATTTTTTTAGAATTACATTACGAAGCAGGCATTTACAAAAGGCCGAATGCATTATCAGTGCAAGAAACGGGAAAGTGACAGTCCCCAACTGGCTTAAAGAGTTTAAAAGAAAGAAAGAAAGAAAGAAAGAAAGAAAAACACCTAAAGCTGTTTATTCTAAAAATATTTAGCAGGTGACTGACACTGCTTGGGTCGGTTCCACTGGCAGCCACAGGTCTCTCACTAATAATTAAGTCTGAATATGGTGGTTCTGCTTTCTGGGAGGTGTTTCTTAGACACAGCGGGACGTTCCCGGTAATTTCATGTCGGTTTGTGAGCTGCGCTTCTTTAGCGAGTGAGTGTACAGCGCCGATTTTAGCGAACATGTGCGAGCCATTGCGTCTGTTCGATGGGAACTCCCAGTGTCTCCTGGCGGGCGGTCGTCGGTACGGTGCTTCCTGACGGTGCAAAGGAAGAAAATAAAGCGTAGGAACACGGTAGTTCGAACAGAAAAGAAAAGAAAAAAGAAAAAAACTAGAAAGAAAATAAAAAAAAAAAAAACGAAAAAGAAAAAAGTAACGTAGTTGCAATGCGAGGTTCAGATCTTCACTTCCATCTGTTTTGGTGGATTTCACCGCAGTCCTTCTCCTCGATGGAGTAAACTCACGCACGTAATGATGTACGACAGACGTGCGCACACCTGGGGACTCGCGGGGACCGACTTTTTGCTTCTTAGCAGAGGAGTTGCTGAAGTGGCTGAGTTCATCCCAGCGTGTTAGTGACCTAATAACGTTACTCTGGGACACGGTCAGTCTGCAGATTCACTCGGTGCTTTTGTTCCTTAAACTTTTTGTTGTCGCTGCCGCTGTTTCTCAGATAAGGTCTTACAAATGCTACCTTTCTCTCTCGCACCTCATTACTCTGGGAATTTGCTCTTAACCTGCGCGCAGCCTCGCACCGCACTGTTCCTTCTGCGGAACGGTGCTCACGCAGCTCCCCGCAGCCTTCATCTCCGCATTCATTCGTGGCGAAGAGGAGTAGAAGCAGTGGGTGACCAGCGCGGGGCGGTTAGGCAGAATGTGCGCGCTCACGTTCTGCTGCTACCTATGGCTCCACGAACACTGAGGGTTTCTATAGGACTAATGTGGGGTTGGGGAGCAGGGGCACAGAGCTGTCGCTTTGGAGCGAGCGCTGCCCTCCGTCCTGTGCCGCGCTCGCTCAGCCGAAGTGCCTGGCGGGACCCGGCCCCGATGGGGAAGCAGCATGTGGCCCAAATTTTCGCCGTCGTTCGGTCGCGGTGCTCAAGGGACGGTGCCTCATCCCGCCCTCCTATGCCCGGCGGGCGTCTTTTGCCCCAGGTTTCTTCCAGGCAAGACACAAATGCTCGAGGTCCCAGGTGCTGCACGACCGAGGAGAACAAAACCCGCACCTGCGGGCAGCGCTCGTCTCCCTCTTACTTTTTTAGACGTGGGATCCGGTCGTTCTCAGCGGACCCATCCCCTGGCACACGGGGCGATGCCCCGGCCCAGGGGCTGTGGGCGCAAGGCCGGCCCAGGGCTGTCCCTGGTGCCAGTCCGGGGAACTCGGGGGCAGGAGGAAGGGGACAAGGCTGCCTCTCGTGCAACACAGCCCATCGAGCGGGGGAACGGCAGGGAAGTGCCCCAAAAAAGATCAAGGACGAGATGTGGCAGCACGAACTTGTGGCTTCTGAAAGGTATTGCGCACACAGGGGGAGGGCAGAATATCAGCTCCCAGCGCTGGCACCTTGGTGCTGACCGTAGCCGTGCCCGCAGCGGGTGACCCCACAGCCCCCGCCCGCCAGAGCTAGCCCGGACTCGGGCCCCTGAGGCCCCTCCGGCCCCCAGCCCGACTTTAGTTTTCCTGGCTCGGGTCGGCGGGGGACAGCTCCTGGACGGGAAAGTTAGGGTGAGGGGAGTGAGGCAGCCCGGGGGGAGACAGGTGGGGTCGCTTCCTGCCGTCGGGATCTCCCTCTTTGTGGGGTGCTGGCGGCTCGAGTGTTTTGTGCCTGCTTCCCCGGGCCTCCGAGAGTGGCGGTGATGTACAGGACACCCGTGGGCAGCCTGGGGCGTGGGGGCTGCGGGCCGCGGGGAGGGCACAGAGGGACTCCGCGCAGGGGGCTGGAGGTGTGCGCCGGGAATTGCGTGCGTGAAGGTGTACCGGGAGAGGGGGTGTTTGTGTCACCGCATCGCCCTTCTACAATGGCAGCGTAATTATCTTGCTGAAACATTATTAAATGGCAAAAAGTTGCAAAATAGATCGACCTCCCCGAGATGAGAAGCAGCCGGTTTCAGAGCTGGGTAACCATCGCTCTTTTTCAATACATTTTAAACAAGAGGATCTAGTGAGTGATTCCGATTCAATACACATAATCAGTTTGGAAGTCCTATTTCCATTTGAAAACAGCCCTATTTGCAATCATGAGGGCCGGACACGATGGAAGATACAGGACGCATTCAGAGTAGGTGGTAGGTGAGAGAATCGGCAGACGAGCACCAAATATTTTCTCCTCGTTGCAAAGCTTTTTCACGATGCTTTAATCACGCAGTATTTTGAAAATAATATTCTATTTGAAAATATTACTTAATTGCATTGGAAAGCAAGGGTTTGATTTACTCCGAGACTCTCCCACTGGGGGGGGGGGCGGGAAGGAGGAGGAAGGAATAAAGAAAAACAAGAAAAGTATTGATTGGAAAAGCATGTTGACTGTCCTACCAGAGCCTTAGGGTTAACAGTCACCTAATTAAGAACGCCGGGTTATTTTCTATAAAACGATAAATTGCTTTTGAATAAAGGCCCGGAGGAGGGACACGTGCACGGAGAACGGCTCGGAGCCAGCTACCGCGGAGCAGAGCGCACTGCCCAAGGCAGCCCTGTCCGAGGGAGCATTGCTCTGGAGAGCTCTTCCCCTGGAGAGCCATATCCTGGGGAGCACTTCCCGGGGTTCCCCTCTCCTGTCCCCGGTAGGTCCCGCATCGCTGCCGGAGTGGAGAAAGGATGCACAAGAGCCACCGCACGTAGCTCGGGGATGGGTGAGCAGCGGGAAGAGCAGAGCCCCGTCACCTTGCCTCCCGCAGCAGTCCTTGCTCCGAGCAGGACGGCACTGCCTGCTCCTGCTTGCTCGGAACGTTTTCATTACTCCTCAACCTTCCGGAGCCCAAAGAAAGCAGGGAGGCCTACGCACCCTCTGTCGTAATCATCCTGCAGGAGAGGAGCAGGCAGAGAAGATGAGGTTCGCCTGGGGGGAATCAACAGTGAAATGATGGCTCTCCCAGCACCTCACTTCGCACATTAATTGACGTTTCCGATTCCCCTCATTTACTTGTTGATGCGGTTGTGCGCTGCCGACAGCGCGTTAGGTCTGCAGGCAGCCCCCCGCCCCGTTTGCTGCTCAGGATTTGCAGCAGGCACCTCTTCGTGCGGCTGAACGCCGTGGTCCGTCCCAGCACTCTGCTTATCCCCGTTCCCACCCAGTCTGTAATTCTCTTCCACTTCAAGCGGCCACATTTAGCTCCTGGGAAGGGAAGAGGAGGTAAATAAATAAATATTGGAATAAATAAATCAATGTCGCAGAAAGCCACATTTGCCCTCGGAGAGGTACAAGCTGTCATACGTTGCTTGCAGAGCAGTCGTACGTTGAGGAGGGCGACGGACGGGTTTGTACGGACATCCTTGCCACTGCCTCGGGGCTCTTCGCTGAGGCCAGACTACAGAACACCTCAGCCCCCTCTCCCCCTCCAGCTTCCCCCACTGCAGCCCGGCTCCTCGAGCCCCTTCCACCGCCCCGCAAAGCTGCCCCTTTCTTGGCAAAGGAAAGAAGCGGAGAACGCATCCCCGTCTGGTTTGCCACAGTGCTACCCCCAGAAAGGAAGGAAGGAGTCCCACCTCCCCTCTCCGCAAAAGCTCATTATTTCTGAGTCCTAATTAGAGCTCGGCTAGATGGTGGAGGAGGCCTCCAAGGCTGCGCGTGGGGCTTTGGGAGCGGTTCCTCCTCTACCCGAGGCTCCACAATTACAATCTCCTGTCCCGTCCCCCCAGAAAGTAGGCACTGCTGCTCACGATGCCCACCCGGAAGGTGGTAAGAAGAAAGAAGGGACTGCTCTTCTTAGGAGAAGTTTTGCCTCAACCCAGGCTTTGTTGACATTATCCACACAATCTGTCCCCATCGAGATGTACAGATAGAATGGGGCCGTTTGATCTCGACGCGTTTTGTTTATCCCTTAAAGCCGCGGTAGGCCCACGGGATGCACCGAGCTTTTCCCCGCCCCGTAAAACACCCCAAGATCCGAGCAGAACCTCCGGCGAATTCCGAGCCGATTCTCTTTTTACACGATCACTGAAGAGCAATACAACTTTTGTGTGTATGTGGGGGGAGATCCATCGCCCGACTGTTGTCAGGAGTTGCATCTATACCACATCGGTAATGCAGCCACGAGTTAGAACAGCAATGTCACCTTCAGAAGTGTCACCTCGGGCTCCCTTGATAATTTAAGACCTCCGTCCCCGCAGATCCCACGATGAAAAACTCCTAGTCCATCCTCAAGTGAATTTTATTACCAGTGATTTTCAAGGGAAAAACAGAAGGGCTACTCCAACCCAGCAGCCTTCAGGCAGGCACATTCCAACTTAACCAAATGGCACGGTGCGAGTGGAGGGCTGGAGGACTGCGCCCTCATTGACGCGCCTTACTGGGATACGGGCTGCGGACTTGGGCCGGGCACGGAGAGAGAGAGCCTTCCACGAATCACAGTGACCTAAAAACTAGCATGAGGCTTCTCCGTGTTAATGCCGATCTGCAGAAGTGATGTATGCGTAGGCAGTGAGATGCGTCCTTGCGGATGTGTTCGTCCGTATTAAAAAGTAATCACTTTCGTATCTGTAAACTTGAACGATTCAAAAGTAGAATAGAATCCCTCACTGCATCATTGTGAGATTTGCCGAGAGACAGAACGAATTCCTTACATTGCGAAGGAGAGAGAGAAAAAGGATGATCTCATTACAACCAAAACTTAGGAGGAGCGAGGAGAAGGCAGTGCCCGTAACACGTCTGCCGGTTTCCATGTGTCCCTTGCTAGTGCGCTGTGGGACGTTTTATTCCTCTTTATTTCTGTACTCGTTTCCCTTGAATATTCATTTTTGGTCAAACTCCGCATGGGACGGAGTTTTTGGCGGGAGATTGACCGCTGTTCTGTGGTCCCTGAGTGCGTTTGCAAGTGGGAATAGTGAAGGGAAAAAAAAAAAGAAAGAAAAAAAAAAGAAAGAAAAGGGGAAAAAAAGCGGAACAGTACTCGTCGAAACATTTTTCTTTAAATTTCTGTTGTCAACATTTTAAAGAACAAAGGGATGGATAATTCTTTTGCTCAATGAATACTAAATAAATACCAAATCATCTTTTGAAACAATAAGAGCAGATTTTATAAAATATTTCATATGATATATATATATATATATGTATATATATACACGCCTTTTGTATGTACTTGTCCTTAACCTTTAAAAGCAACCGCTGTAAATGCCAGATCCGTACTTTCTCTAATAGATTTTACCAGGAGCTGGTGACAGAGAACTGATTTCTTTTCTATTAGGGCTTTAGTACATCTTTGTTGCAGGCCCGCGGAATGACCAGGGATTAGATTTGCATCTCTTAGACTCCCTGTGTGGTCTTTGTAAGAAGCTTGTAACTGTTAAAAATGACTTGTTAGTAAGCGTGTGGGCTCTCATCTCTTTGCTTTTGACAGAATGATTGTGAAATTCAGATTGTTCTTCTAGGCTTTAGCCTGCAGATTCCACCTGAACCCTAAGCAATTAGAGCCTAATCTCAGTGCAATCATATTTGAGTTAGGATTTGTTGCACTTTGTTTACTTCAATTAAAAAGCCGGGGAATATTTCGGAGCAGTTTTTAAGCGATATTCTCGAGGCACTGAGCGAATTTTTCAAGCCCTGAATTTTGTTCTCACCACCCCATTACTCGGCTTTTTTGCCGAGAATCTTAGGATTCCACGGGTAGAACTGAAGAGGAAACAGCGGGACATTAAAAACAATCCGCAGTCCTTGGCGGGGCGGCAATGTCCGCGGCACCGCCGGCTCTGCTCGCGGCCGCCGGGCCCGGTCCGGAGCGGGCACCGGGGTGAAGCGCGGCCGGGCTCAGCCGGGTGCGCGGTGGGTCCGCGGCTTCGCCGGTGTTTGCAGGTCCCGGTCCTGGGCTTGTTCCGAAGAAGCCGCCCTCGCCGCGGCACTGCGTTGCCCGCGAGCTTCCCGACAAGAAACAAGCAAACAAAAAGCCCGAATTCTAACCACGCTACCTGCCTGCAGTGGTCCGATACGTTAAATTTAGGATAAAACATGGTGAAAAGGAGAAAACAAATAAACGAACAACAAAACAACAACCCCACCGTATTCAGGATTCTTTCCTCCTTCAGATGCCAAGTTTCTGTTTGTGCTCAGGTTTCAGCTGGCCAGCCCCAGAAGGATGCTTTCTACTACCGACATTCACACAATTACAACTTTCAAGTACCACGCTCTCACATCAGAAATATTTTCTTTAAACTGAAACGTCTTCTTTTCTTCTTTTCCTTTTCTCTCTTTCATTTTTTCCCAGTCATAAAGACATCTCAGAAAGTCTTTTCTAAGTCTCTGCAAGTCAAGCACGAACCTTCCAAAAACTCCTCAAATATGGAGGGTCATTCCGTTTAAAATTTTAGGCCGATTTTTTTCTCCCACGTGAGTCATTTGCTACCAGTATTCTGTGTTAAGACGGTCTGGGCTCGAACATGTTCCCACCGAAGTTAAGATGCAAACCCTCCTCCTGCTCCCAGCAGAATAGGATCAAGCCCTTCCACGCTAGTAGAGGTTTAATAGCATCAGCACATGCCCAACAACCACCATTATAACCTTGACCCGGTCAGGTGCAATGATATTACGCCTCCTAAAGTTATTCTGCATTTCCTTGGTGACAGCAAACAGCTCTTTATCACTTCTCACTTCCCAGAATAACCCACAGGCGATGATACCAATAACACACTGCTCTTTTGTCATTCTTTCCCCTTGGAAGTCTACTCCAGTAAGTAACAAAATCATATTAATACCGTGTGCGTTTTCTGGACTGGTCACCCTATGCTGCCCGGGTCACATCATCCAAATTGTGAGCACTGAAGCAAAAAGTCACATTTTTGAAAGTGAGTTGCTCTGAGCAGTCTGTGTCCTGCTGCTGAGTGTGGAACTGCGTACTGGAGTGGAACATCAAGAGCTCCTGTGTGTAGCCTGCCCCAAACCCAGCTTCCAGGCTGCTCTGTTTGACACTTTATGATGAGAGTTGGACTAATCTAACACTTTAAAAACTTTGTTTCAACTCCATAGGAGGTACACTACCTAGTCTTCCTTTATTATTATTTTTTTCAGTAATAACACCTTTGGATCAGTGTTGCGGGATAACTTTTAAACCTCAGACATTGTTCCTTCCCTAAGGCTGTGGTTTCTTTACAGTTTGTTTTTTTCCTTTCAGTTCATAATCACAGACATAATTTTCCCTTGCCAAACCCAAGGTTCACCATGATATGTCTGTAAAACAAAGCACTCTTCATTCCCTTCCTGTCACACTGCAGAAATATATTTGCTAAATAATTGTTGCTCTAAGGAAATAAAACAGCAAAACTCAAAGATACTCTCTGTAGAATGTAGGATGCACTGATTTTAATCAAGAAATTATTCTTAATTGAAAGGTGTTGTGTAGGCAAGTATGGTCTTTCTGCAGTCTGAAAGAATGAGCAATTCTTTTTGCCTTAAAAGACTGCTTTACAGATGAAAGCTTCTCAGTCCATAACTTAATCTGTTTTAAATCAGGCTTGAGCAGGGTAGATGAGTAATGGAATGACAAGCTTTCTGAGGTACCAGTTCGAGCATCATGGCATGTCTGCTGCCCTTCTTCTTTCCCTGCTTGTAGTGCTTGTGGTTGAATGTGTGTTGATTTTCACAGAAAATAGAAGACAGAAGCAGTGGAACAAATTTTACACAGCAAAAATTTTACTTTGACCAAGGAAACTGAGATGTACAATATTTTTCCTGCTTAAGGGCAAGAAAAAATGTATAGATGAATAAAAACCCATGAGAAGTGAAAGTTTTATTTCCAGCATTATTTCCTGCAAGATTAAGTAATGAGAAGAGCTGACCTAAAAATGGGGAACAAACATGAAGAAAGAACACAGAGCAGTGCTAACATGTGCAAGGCTCTGCAAAAACAGTGTGAGAGATGAAACAATAATCCTGTTTTTCCAGAAGCTCTTCATCCAGTTCTCATTAAAAGCAGGAGGTGGCTGATCAGCCTGTTTTGGCTATTCTGGCAAACCACTCTCTCTAAGGATGAGTTTTCCAACAGAGTAATGCAGAGAAGTTTTGTCCTGAAATAGAGGGTGAAGCAAAGGAATCATGGGTGATAAGTCTCAGAAATGTGCTGAGGGACACCAACAGACTGTCTTGGTGTAAGCTCTAAAACAACCTGCAACCAGGAATTTTCTTGGTTGTCGGAATCTTTCCAGATAGACCTGAGGTTGAAACAGTGCCATCCAAAACACATCGGTGGAACAGTTAGATGAGTAGCTTCAAAACATCCAGAAATTGTCTTCTTTTGCTTATGCTGGCATTGCTTTCTAGCTTTTCTAGTGAGTATTTTAGGAATGTTCACAAGTGAGGACAGATTTGACCACTGCAGAAATCCTCCATAGAGAATGTTCAAATGTTCTTTTTTTCTTCTCTCTCTCTCTCTTTTTTTTTAATATATTTTATTGGCAGAAGTGAGAAAGACTTCTGCCACTTATTTCCAACAGTGAGCTGAGGAACAAAAGCCATGTTCTAATGAAGGGAATAAGGCCCATGGGGAAATATTTGAATATTACTGCATGGGCAAAAATGATGATAGTACTGAGAGTATGGGAAAGACATGGGTGTGGTGTGAGCATTCAAAAGTTTGCAGATATTAGAACATTATCCAGAAAGCATTGGGTACACCTAGAAAAATATTTTAATACAAAAGATACTGGTCTGATTTGACCAGTAACTTGCATTACTCAGTGTCTTGTCCCGTAGCAATAGTAATACAGCTTTTAAAACAAAGTGCTCAAGTGGGTAAGTGTGGACTAATTGACTCCAAAGAGAGTTATCTGGGGCATTTCTGGAAGATTTCTGAGCTTCATTATTCCTTGAACTTTTTGGCAGTTTAAGGTCCCTCTTCTTCCAAGATCTTACACAGGCAGACTCCATAGCTCAACGTTCTTCACAGTGCTAATTCAAGTTAGAGTTGTAGCTTTTTGTTGTACTTTGGTCCCTGGAGAAACTCTCACCACATACTTCCCAAGTATTTTCTAATCCAGCATTTTTGTAGAAGCTGCAGAGACCAAGAGGACTGGGAGAATCCGCTCTTCTTCCTTTTGCAGTGTTGTAAGATGCCAGTAAGATTAGAAGATCCATTTTATTTCTAACTTCTTCATTGCTGTTATTCTCAGTTTAGAGCACAAGCTATATATCTCTATTTTGACCAGGACTGAACAAATATTATCATAAACAGTTAATACATACTTTGAAGCAAAAGAAGCACAAGTTTTAAGGTGTCTTGTCACAATGTGAAGAATAACTGTAGCTTGCGTACTTCACAGAGCAACTGGAAACAAAAATCTGTGCCACAATCCAAACTCTTTTCTCTCTCTTCATTATACTCTTAGGAATGCATCGTGTTTTCTTTTTCCTTTTTTCTTTTAAATTCATAGCAAATACAACCAGTACCTCCATTCTCTTCCCTCCTATACACTCCTTTTTTTGCCAATACAGGAGCGATATTGAAGTTATATTTATTTAAAGAATATGAAAGTCTTTTCCAGTACACAAAATCAATGAAGTGTATTTTTCCAGGGCAGGAGCAAAGAGGTTGAGATGACATAATCAGTCTACACATAACTAAGAAAAGATTTCCTATACGAGATGTGCTTTTAATTTGGCAGGGAAAAGGAAGCGCAATTATGCTCTACAACTGAAAGCTTAGGCTAGGCAAAGCTCAGTTGAAATAGGGTGCAAATCCTTGACAGGGAAGGCATAAGAGTGTTATGACAGGACCTCCACTACATTAACTCAAAAATGTATGTCCTTCTGGAGCTAAAGTGTGATGCAGAAATTGCTGTGGTGTACAGGCAATAACATTCTGGCTCTTTTTGGTCTCATTTTCTGTGGCTCTGAAGAACCCTTGAACAAGGTCTTTTTGCACTTGCAAGGACAGGATTTTTTTTTTTTTTTTTTCCAAAAGGCATTATTGGATATCAAGAATATTGACCACAACATTGCAAACTTAACACCATTAACCTGAAATCTGAATTTATGTTACATCCACCTTGAGATCTGTAAAGCATATATCCTCAGAAAACTGAAGCACTGAATAGGAACAAATGTTAAATTGATGAAAAATACTACTATCCCAATGTTAATGTTCAACATATTTAGCAACACTGCTTCTCCATACTTATTCTGTCTTCCATCTCACATGTAGGGAGAACTAGACAGAAAATCAATTCCCCAGCCTCCTGCCTTCTCACCAAGAGGTATTATTTTTTCACCTGAGACTGTTCTACCAACAGGTCCATCATTACTACCTACCATTACTTCACAGTGCATGAAATCCTGGGGTCTTTTCAATCTCAGGAACCAGATATGGATCTCTAAGCCAAACAACCCAAACCTGCCATCTCAAGGACACGTGAAAATACAGTAACTCTAATTACCAAAAGTCCACATCAAACACCGTAGCTGCTTACTTTACTGCTCTCTATGTATTTTCTTGCAGAAAATGCAAGTTTCAAATACAGTGAAAATATGGTTTTCAATCACAGCTTTTCAGTAGGCACTGCAAAGTGAAAGGGAGGGAGAGGGCACAGAAGCTGGAAGTTCATGCTAGTGTACCAGCAGTTAACTAAGGCTGAGAACTCTATTTTGACAGGCTGCTTCAATAACTTATAACAATGCTGATAGAAGGGTTTCTTCAAGCTCAACACAGGGAAAGGAGAAATCCCAATTCATCTTGAAACACAGTTTTTATTTTAGTATTTTAATCTAATAATCAGGCTTCACCTTCACATTTGTTCAATTCTAGCTTCACATTCAGAACAAGATTATTGAAATAAGATTTGAAGACCAATTTTGTGTCTCCTTATTTCACAGAACTACTTCCAGTAAGGGGAGATCCAGAGGAGAACTACATACTACTTACAGAAAAGGTATGACCTGCCTTCAAGGCAGAGCATTACTAGACCAGGTTAGTTAAAATACAATGGCTTGGAGACTTGGGATGTTAGTTAGAGTAACATACAGAATCTACATAAATTCCCCAGGTGATATATTAAGACTGTACAGAAGTCACAGGCACATTTTTCAAATGCATCTAGTCCTCAGAGTCAACCAAGAATAAATATCTTAAGGAAGATCTAGTCAATGCCTTTAGAAAACACGGAGCTGAACACACCTGTTCTTGTTACTGCTAAGATCATTGCAGTTTTAACCACGTCATTGTCAAAATCTTAGAAGATTATGAGTAGAAGAAAACAGGATGAAAATAAAAAAATGCAGGTAGTAGTAATGGGAACTCAACTCAGAAAAGGGGGAAAGTAGAAAACTTAGAAGAGACATGAGTATATGGATATAATTGTTGTCCTGAAAAGGATTATTCTTTCTGTTTATTTAACATCATACAAATATATTTACTTTAAATAGGTGTTTGGATATTTATTTATTACAAACAGTCCCAATTCTCCTAATCCCCATGGAAACATCCCACAAGGTGGGGTTTCAGTGCGTCTTCTCCTTCAGAGAAAAAAATACTATTCTGAAAGCCAACTGTGTTCATCACTGGAATGGACCCGTGCTTTCCCCTCCATGCAGATTGCCACTGTCACACGCAGGGCCTGTTATGTTCCTATTTCCTTGTATGAAAATGGTGATGCCATGAAGAAGAGCTTAACCATTTCACAACAGTGCCTAAATCCCAGCCTCAACCAGAGAAAATGAGGGACAGAAGGAGTTTTAACTTAACAGGAAGGTGGAGTTAGAGAGAAATGCCATGACAGGCTCAGGGCTCCTCTGGGTATCTTTGGCACAGTGGGGAGCTGGGCAGCAGTCTGCCAAGCAGTGCAGCTAACATCTCTGTCACAAGTCTCTCCTTCCTCTCTCTGCTCTCAAATCCCCAGAAGCAGCAGGAGTAGCACAACAGAAACAAAAGATATAATATGCTCTCACTGACCCTGAGCCTGAAGAGGCCTCTCAGCTCCAATTCCACTTTATAGAAGTGTGATTTCACAGGGGTCTGAGAATATGTCATGGTTGCCTGACAGGCATAACAGAGGGTGGAGAGAACAACTGGGGAAGCAGGTAGGTGCTACCTGCTGCTAAGGAAATCATACACAGGATTTAATCTATGACTGATTTCTCCCACAGTCCAACAGCTGATAGCCTTTTCAGTCTGGACCTGCTAGAAGTTAGTTTTTGTGTGCTACATCCCTCCCTTGCCCATTTTTCCTTCCCCACAACCCTGCTAGACACCAGGAGAACCTCTTGCCCTGGAGTGCAGTGAGAGCTGAGCCCAGCCTGGTGACAAGATGTGACCTGAACAGATGCAAAGCAAGATGTAGCTCCTACTGCAGGCTGTGACATGTTCCTATGTGATGCAGAACTGAACCGGTCTTGAATTTAAAATCTTCAGATGCCTTGTTTTTATACCCTATGGTTTTGTATGGATGCCTTGCTCTGATTCTTCTTCCTAGAGTCAGTGTGGCTAGGAATGAAGAAGTAACAAAAATTTAAAAAGCACTTTGGAAACCAGGAGAAAGGATTGGGAAGCGGTGTGAAGAGGTGATAGGTACATTTGCAGCTAGTCAGACAATAAATTACAGAGTGTGTAATTTCTTGTGTGTGTGTAGCCAGTGGAATAAACAAGATGTATTTTTAATCAAAATGTTTAATAGTGGTGATTTGTTCCAGTATTAACTAAAATTCACTGCACTAAACTTTCTCCAGATATTAAAATTCCAGTGACACCAACTAAAGGCAAATAATGGATTCTGATATATTCCCACATCTTCAATATTAAAACAATCTGATTTGCACAACAGCAATATACCTGCTTCTGCAGCGCTGAGAAACATTTTAGTATTCCTGCTTCTCACCCCCAAATGTATGTCTATAGATATGCAGTGGTAAATGTAGGATATACAGGATAACAGCATTTATTTCTGATTCAAAGTTAGCTGGTACAAGAGAGAAGAAGGGGAAACCAATCACTGAGTTTCTTTCAGAATTTTCTATGCTTACGTTTATTTTCTTTATGTATATATATACCTCTAAAAATGTAGTGCTGATTTGAAAATGTAATCACAAAGTAGCACGTTTCACATGTTCACTATACTTATAGAAGGGCAGAACTGTACGAGTAGTTTATCAAATTGTACTTTATTATGAAACATAAAAACCAACATGGCATAGGAAATATTTCTGATGTATCCACAAAAAAACATTTTGAGGCAAAAAGTGCTGAAATTGTACAGATACTGAATTAATCTGTTTTTAAGCAAAAATCTATTGAACAGCAAAATAAAAGGCATTGTGCTGTGTGTTGTTGCTTAAAACTGGGAACAACAGTGGAGCACGGCAGTTAATTAGCTCCGATCAACACGAGATGCTTTACAGCATTTCTCACATTGCTGCTTCATCTGGGCTTTGGAATAAATATTTCCCACACTCTGCATGAAGAAAATAATCAGAAAATACATAGCTTAGCCATTGAAAATATGCAGGTATTTCAGACAATCTTTCCTTCACCGGAGAAGAGATTTTAAATACCTTCCATAAAAAGAGAATAAAACCACTGAATACTAATGCTATTTGCTTAGCATTTGGGAGTTTAATATCCATTCTTAATCATCAAACCTTATATATTGCTTTTTAAGAGATCTTTCATCATTTCCGTATTTTTTGTAATTTTTGTTTACTTTGGTTATCCACTGCACAAAAGAACTACCTGCTCTGTAAAGGCATCATATAAAAATCTCAATTTAATCCATTATAAATAATGAAGTGCTACATTATAATAATTATTTCCATATTAACTAAATGCACAGCTAAGTTACTTGCATTAAAAATCTACACTTTGCTTAATGTCTTTAAATAACATATGATTCTCACTTCTTTTTGCAAGTACTCAACTGATGTTCTGACCCAGAGGAAGCTGCAGAGTTTACTTCTTGGAGATCTGTGTAAGGCCAGTGGCTTCAAAAGGGAAAGTGCTGTACTTAATGCACTTTATTTATTCCATTTACGTTTGATTGTGCAAGACATATAAATAAAGGGTTCAGACTCTGCACTTCATGCACTTCAGCTAGGCACGTAACAATTATTATTTTAGTACAGTGTAAGGAATGCACTGATCGGCTTCCATTGTACCTAACAGCTGAGATGAAGTGCCTGAACTGTTTCCTTCCTAGAGGAGTGACTGTAATTTCACTTCAGAAGATCATGACAACTTGATCATGAATTGTTATTAGTCACAACAACAGAAAATAGGATTTGCTTTAAAATGCAACATTTTAAATTTGGGGATTTACCAGTCACTGTATACACATTTCTAAATACATAGTATTTTTGAGGTCAGAGGCTGATGAGCTTCCACGCTAGGATGATTGTCTTTAAACCAGGATGTTTACCAGAGAATGCTGAACAGAAAAGGATTT
Source organism: Meleagris gallopavo (assembly GCF_905368555.1). NCBI lineage: Eukaryota > Metazoa > Chordata > Aves > Galliformes > Phasianidae > Meleagris > Meleagris gallopavo. The sequence continues at coordinate 36,257,196 of NC_139408.1, read as the reverse complement.
TTTGTTTAAAATGCTGCACTGAGTAGAACAGATTTATTGTGAACTTTCTGAATCTTGATGGCATTTTCCTCAGATATTAGTTATTATTTCTTTGCTGTGTGTCACTCTTCACATTTTAACAACAAACAAGTAATACTAAGACATTTTCTGCCCTTCAGTTGTAAATGTACCAGACCCAACTGAACAGGGGCCACCGTTACTGCAAAAATAAAAGGGGTTTGCGGATGGGATTAATTAGGAGGCGGGAATGTAAGGGCTCCCACTTTAAGAGGCAAGTACCTTGTGTCATTAGTTTGCTTGTTTTTGGGAAAAATGAAACCCACCCAAACTGATTACAAAAGTTGAATGCTGAATTAAATGCATTTTAAGGAACGCAATTTAGCTTCTCTGAAGCTTCATTTCTACAATAATGTACAACTAGAATAGAGCATATGACTTCAAATTATTTAATGCTCCTTTTATAGGAGACATTCAAAACTGAACAACACAATTGTGGCATTCACATTTGTATTTCAATCAAACATTTGTGAACTTGACACTGCTCGCTTGTGAAGTTGCCAATGTTCTTTATGCTGAGGGCAATTCTATCAACGGTGGATAATAATGAATATTTTTATTGTTGGCATTTTTATTGATTTCAGTAAATAACGTCAGTGCTATGAGGCCAACTTAGAGTAGTAAAGTAGTCATGGAGTCTCTGGAGTTATTGTTTCTTATGGCAAGTAAATGTTAGTGAAAATTCAAATGGTTTAGGTAGGTAAAATATTTTAGTACTTTGGAGAGACAAAGTTGTAAAGAGACAGATATGAGCTTTAGAAAGCTCAGATTAGACTTTAGTTCAGGAGGATATACCATAAAAGAAAATTTGTTAAACAGAAACTTCAATCACATCATTTTTTATCATTTTCAACAAGCAAAATTGTCTCCTGCTAATGAGGAGATAATTTGGTACAATGTGTACAACTGAAAAGAAAAACATTTGAAGAAAAAAATTCGTAAGCACAGAGCAGTCAATCAAATGTTTCTATCTAGAAAATACAGGGACTTAATTCTGGTCTTCTTCAGGCTCCTTGGCTGAGTATCAAAATTCTTATTTGGACAAAACTCTTGCAGCTGTCTTTCTCTAGATTTTTGCCTAGCAGAAATGACAACGGTTTGCCATTTTGTACACCAGTCTGGTTTTCTGCTCTCTCGTATAAATTTTAAGCCACTGGCTTCAGCTGAATTATTTTTGGTATACATTATTGAATGTGAAAGAGCTGATCCCTTGGATTACGCATTTTATTTTCTGAATGTAAATGTAACTCTAAGTCTTTTTGAAAAATTACAGCTAGCAAGGCTTAGGAAATTTATTGATAGGCTGGGGAGATCTTTCTGCCCCAATCTTCTTTTTTGTCTGTTACTTATTGTGATGGAATCAATAAAAACAACAAAAGTGGGAAAGGAATTAGAAAAAAGAAAGCGCAAAACTGTAGGAAAGTCAATTTTTCCACTAAGGTCTATGCAATGCAGCCACAAGGGCACAGAAGACAGCAGAACAGCAATAAAATATACTACATGGAACACCACTAGTCAGAATGAAAAGAATAAGACAGGAAATCCTACTTCAGCTTTCATAGTGGCAGACACAAAACTTTCATTTTATTTTTTTCTTTTTAACTGTGCTGCATGCAGAAGAAATGTGAAAAATATTAATTTTAGTGTTGCAAGGAAACAAATGATACATGAGTTAAATGTTATATAACATTCTACTTTAAAATCTTACAAGGCCTGATCCTGAAGACTGTTTTGAGCAAGATTCCCTTAAATGTGGTTTTGAGCTGTAAGATCTACAGGATTTATATCCAACAGCTGTGCTTGCAATTAAAGATATATGTACGTCTTTCATTTTTATTATCTTCTTAAATACAAAATCTCTTTTTCCATAACCGGCTTATTTCCCAGAGAAATAACTCTTTTTGTATCATATTTTTCAACTCTGAAGGTACTAAAAAGATTTCATACTAAACTTTATAAACAGTTGCCTGAAAATATAGTCAAATCAAATGCAAATCTCATCCATCTTGTAATTATTAACATGTGCAAAGATGCTCAAAATTCTCTTTATTTATATTGCTCTCTGATAATACCTGCACTTAATAGGAGAGCAGAATTTTGATGAAATATGGGCTAAGCTGGACCTTTAAAAAGGACACAGAAGTAGAGAACTCCAGAGCTTCTCATGGGGATATACTATTTTTTTTTTTCCCAAAGAAAAACCATAAAAATTTAATCTGAATCATCCAGATCTTATGGATTCAAATGAAGTCAAAGAACTTCCTTCATACCATGAAGATCTGCATTTATGTGGCAGCTGGCTGTGGAGGGGATGACTTGTTTCTTTTTCTCCCAGAGACAACTGTGAATGAAAAGCCCTCTGAAGGACCTTTTCCGTGATCTCTGGTGGCTGTGTATCCACCTTGGGCTTTCTCCTTACATGTGTATCTACTGAGACGTGCTGCTGCTGAATTCAGTGAAATTGAGCTCTAACCATGATTGGGATATGAAGACACATAATTAGCTATGTTAGAAAACTGACCCTCTTTCTTTCATTAAAGTGGAATTTTACCCTGTAAAATATGAATGAGTAAAGACATTTTAATCAGGAAAATAAAATAACCAAATGATTTTCCACTGTTGTTATTTTTACACTGCAATGAGACAATGGTAGGGCAACTCACTTTAGGTGATATCACTTAATTAGGAAAAGCATCCTAATCAGATCCACCTCCAATTGCAAGAACTGTAGGGAGTCAAGTACATTTCTCTATCAAAGCAGCAAGCTGCAGTGAAGTATAGATATTGGTATTTTAAATTGGGATACAAAAGCAATAATTGAGAAGGAATAACACAGAATGAAAAAGAACCAACCATTCTCTGCATCCCACAATTCAGAGTTGCTTCTAAATTATATAAGCAATTTCACATGATATTTCTGCAACTTCACTTAGTAAAAAAATGTCAGGGTGAGTGCTTCCATAGTCAGAACTAAAGAGGCACACACAGTATTCCCACTGGTAACCAAGACCACCTCAGTCCTTGCGTTTTCCTGGTATTCTGCCCATGGGTATTATACATGGTACAAAGAAAGGGAAACCTAGAGCAGGATGTGCACACGGTAAAGATCTCTTGCTGGAAGGACCAAGTCCTCATGTGGTTAACAGCTGTGCTGCCTATGACTTTTGGAAGCACAGTATCCCCACATCCTCTCATTCCATGTAGCTGTTTTTTTTCAGTGACTGTGGATTAGTGGTATTGTTAAGTCCTCTATGTTTACAAATATCCTTACAATTTCTCTCTCTACATTTATTTTCAATACGATGAATGCCTATTAATGACACCAATCCACACTGTTCATCTATTTGCATAGTAAAAATCATTTTGGCTTACAGCGTCTGATGCTCTGCCTTCTGCACAGGACAAATGCAAAGCCCAGGAACTTCAGAAATCCTCTTCCATTCCAGTAAATCTTAGGGCTTATTTCAGTGAGATGCACCTCCCCTTTAACTACAAGTAGCCACTCATAATAAAAGCTGTATGGAATAGGAAGGGAAATAAATACTAAAGTACTACCAATTACATGCAATTATTTGCATTGCCAGCACCAAGCTCTGTTAAGTTACAAAACAGGTTTTAAAATAACAATTTTTAATGTATGTGTAGGTTCCTGTTTATGCATTTGCTAAATTTGAATGTTTTTTTTTTCTTCCAGCTTTTCTACACAAACAGCAGTTAGGAACTCCAGGATCACTTAAAATAAATAAATAAATAAATAAATAAATCTGTGCTTATATATTGACTACATTGTGTATGGCAGATTTTCAAGAAGTTTTCGACAAGGTTCTTCACTGTAGACTCCAAAATGAAGCAAACTTGGCTTAGGAGGGAGTTTCTCAACTTCAAGTATAAGAAGGAACAAATGTTAAAATTTTACTATGTTGATGAAAAATATGGAAGTTATCAGTGAATTCTTTTTATCTCTTCAGAATACTAAAAAATGATGAGAGAAAGGTGGTGAGAGTGTGTGTGTGTGCTGTGAGAGAAGAAAGACTTCTGCTGATGTTAAAATACTCAAGCTGATCATGGAGAGTTGTAGAAATATTTCAAGATATTTAGTTAGTGGCCCACAATTGCATTTTTTTTTATTAGATCAATGTAGGACATGATACATTAGGAAGTATTGGAGGAAATAGAGAAGAAAATATGAAGCATCTCCATGTCAATGAATTAATCTATACATATTAAATAACATAATTATAGTGAACCTACCACAAAATAATACAGAAGAACTAAATAGATTCAGAAAAAGAAAGTCAGAACCATCAGAAGAATAACATAGATTCTTACCAAGTCTTAGTTTAACATATTAAGACTCTTCCGCTTGGAAACCAAAGAATTACATGGAGAATGTAAACAAGAAAGAAGTACTGAGTATCCAGTAAAATGATGAAGTAGGAAGTTTAAAAGCAACATGCAGAAACATAGCATATTCTTATTGCTGCAGGATTTTGTGGAACCAGGAGTAAAAAATTCATGGGAAAAAATCTTGCAACTACAATATGACTCCAGCGCAACGCTGTTCAGAGTCTGATTAAGCAACCAATTGCTTAGATGTCCAAGTGAAACCACACTAAGACCACAATTTCCCAAATTGTTAGATATTTTCCTTGATCATTGCTTACTGATCAGGAGCTGCATTCTGGATTAGCTAGATTCCTACGTGATCCAATGCAGTCATTCTCTGGTTATGTTCATATGAGAAGAATTTTATGAAAAAAAGAAAGAAAAAATAAAAAAGCAGATGTACATTCTCATTGGTTTTATTAAACTACTATGCCATTGCTTTATCTGAAAGGCTGTAGAATCAGCTATTTTTCACCATATCTCTATCAAGTCTCTACCTGATGAGGAACAATCAGAAGTAATTTTGAAGCAATGGAATGGCCATGTCCTGTATGAAAAACATTTGTGTCCAATATTATTGAAGGAACAGGGAACAGAACAGGAGCTAACAGGATGACTTTTAAAACATGCAGTTTGAAGACCTATGAGGTGAAGAAACACCTGCAAGGTTTGTTATTGCTGTCTACTGCTGCGTTAGCCATTGGTAGTAACTGATTCTGAGATTTTCCCAAGTTCTGTGTTGTTTTATTTTAACTGCTGGACATGTCTGGGAAGTGACACACTGGAGCTCAGGGTGCTTGCTATGATGAATGGCCAGGTAGGCTGGGGCTGCTCTTGCAGATGGCCAGCAGGAAATTTTTGTAAGGGGATTAAAGGCCAAAAGCAAATGCCTAGGATACGTGTCAGAGTTGTCAAGGAAAAAAGCAGCACTGCAGCTTACTCAGAGTAAGAGAAGCTGAGCTGCAAACTGATCCAAAAGGCGCTGTCGTGGGGTGTGTCACAGAAGGGGCTTTAGCAAGCCTGAATGACCAAGTCAGTGAAATAAAGATTTGCACAGGGAAGACCAGAAAGCTTTGAGAACTGGAATTCATCCACTTGTTTGTATGCAGCCTGACAGGCTGCAAAGCCTCCTGGCCTACAGACCAAGGAGAAAGTGCCAGCTTCCTCAGGCTGCACCTGGCCTGGGTGGCCACCATGGCTGGGAGGCTGCTGCTATGGTCACTTTTCTCATTCCTCGTTATGAAGCTGATATCCTAAAATATCTTTGAGGCATCTTTTCTGCACAGAACATCATTTCCACATGTTCATGGACTCCTAAGTTTGGTCATCTGTATATTCTAGGGCATCCCCAACATGCAACGTTAATACTGCAGTAGTAGTTGTCTGAGAGTGTGAGAAATGGTAGAGATGGCAAAAGAAGAAATGTCTTAAGCATAACACCATAAATTGTATTCTAAATAGTGGTTCTAATCAAAGATAATACCTCTTCCTGCAGTTCTCATCTCACATATCACAGACCTGTACATGGCTACACTGTGGAAAACATACCTTAAAGTAAGTAATCATTCCTAGATGCTTTTCCTAGTCCTTTTTGATGTCAGAAAGACATGAAACCATAAATAATATTTTAGATCTATGTTAATCTCAGTAAATATGTTTACTGTATTCTATGAAGTTACTAGAAAGTCTTTATTTGATTTTATCTAATTATCACATAAATGCAGGAACATTAAGTGGGCTGATGTCAGCAATCAGGACTGCTTGTTACACAACATCAGTAACCGGGGCTCAGGTATGAAACAACTGTAATTATAGGTATTTAGCCAAAATATGTATCAGTTGTAACTGATTAGCTGTGGAAGTATTTTTAAGTAATTGAAATACTTTAAAATAAATGTTGCAAACTTAGCAACCAACAATAAAGACATAATATAGAAGTTTGGTTGATAGCAGGAAGACATTTAATTCTCAATGTCTTTTCCTTCACTTTTATTGATTGCTGCAAGCTTGTTTCTTCACAGAACTTCTTTACTGGATATTTTTATCCTCCCCTTTTTCTGTCTTTAGTTTATTTGTTTCCAGATTAACATAGCCATTAAGTGAAGATAAGTCCTGATAATGCTCCGCATATCTCCAGTTTACACGTCCTTTAAAACTTGATTCTAATAAGGCTGTCATAAAATAGTCGCTCATAAATATTTCCCCATGGTTTTTCTTCAAGCTCTGCTGTGCAACACTTGTAATTTTCAATGGACTCTTCAGCACATGCATAATTCTGTCAAGCACAGTGTTGCTAAGGTACTTTCCATTCAGCAATATGTTGCAGCTATTGCCAATAGATGTAGCTAGCTTGTCAGGGTCCAAATCAGCCTGTTCCAATATTTAAATAATTCTTCTCAGGTAAACTGGCACTTTTCAACAAGGGATCCAAATGTTCAAACAAGATGCAGTGTGATACATGCCTTACCAGAGTGATACATGCATACTGATGCGGTGTCAAATATTTTTTTTCCATCTAGAAAATGAGAGCCTTGCAGCAGATGCCTAAGTACCTATTTTGTAGCATACACAAAACTCTTGAACTTAAAGCCACATTGTGCTCATTCAGTTTCTCCTGCCTGTGCAGCAAAGAGGGATTTTACTCATTTGGCTGCTAAAAGTACACCACCATGTACTTGCAGCCATCTAACACTACACTGAGAAGAATGAGCTAAAGCAGCTGCAGTCTGTGACCATGATGAATATCCCCTAATTTCTAACTAACTTCTAATTAAGCAGAGTATGAAAATAGTCATCACGCACTACCTCCTGCCATCATCACCTGATACCATTTGCCCAGAGGAAAGACATGCAGCCCACCACTCTGATATGTTTGGTTCCCTGTGTTTGTTTATTACTATTGAGAAGATTGAGCTGACAGCTAAGGTGGGCAGGGCTGTGCCCAGGTGCTGGAAAGTTTGCCCTCAGACACCACCCCTCCTGACAAAGCTGAACAATGGGCCACTCGTGGGAAGGTGTCGAGTCGCCTGACCTGAAGTGAGCTGTCACCAGTTTAAGCATGGCAAAAAGCATGACTCACTGCTACACGCAGTTCCGAAAAGCCCTTAGTGAAGAAAAACATGTGACTTTGCACTTGCTAAAGCAGGGCCACTCTAGAGTTTACAGCTGCTGTCAGCCCTCAAAGCTCTTCCTCTTCACAAACAACAGTGCTTTATGCATGAAGACTGTCTCAAGAGCAAGACAGAGGAGCCCTGATGGAACCATATTCCATCGAAATGTGTGATTTTATCAGTTCACTTCAGAAGAAGAATTCTGCTTTACAGTTTACAGGACTTCTGTCAAGCACATGAAGCACATGTAACTGGAACTGGGATTGCATGGGGATACTGCACAGCCTGAACACTCACTGAAAAGCTCCCTGCCCCCCACCATCCCCTCCCTCTGCATCATTTAGCTTTAGTTTCCTAATGTTGCTTGTCTTTCTTCCTCTTACCATGATCCTAGCACCACTTGTGTTTCCAGGACGGCACTAAAGATGTGCTAGCACCACAGGGAAAAAGAGAAGGAAATAGATATGTGGATTGAGAAGAGCAGACTGAAGAGTCATTAGATGCCTTGTCATCATGCTGTTCTTTATATGAAGACTTCGTGGCTCTTTTGGACAGGATATATTTTCACAGTCTGAGGTACCCATCCACCCTGGTTGCAGTCCCCATCTCAAGAAGCCATAGGAGGATTTTATTTTTTCCAGATGTGTTGACACTGGACTTCAACCTTTCAGCACTGGCCATGACGGAAGATCAGGATCAGGTCATTGCAAGCAGGACCTGAAGGGCAGGCAGGAGGCATGCCTCACACACTGAAAGTTCACCAGTGCAGAACAGGAGTTAATCCTGTTCCACTCGAGTTTTCTTTCTACAGTACTTTTAAGGTTTACTGAACACAGAGAGATGTACACATGCCAGTAATAGCGTGGTAACCCTTAGAAATCCTACAGCTACAGTAATAACGTGCCTTCAGGACTCTCTTGCAGATGCTCCCTTTCATAGATGGAGAGGTAATAGAGGGCATGGTGAACGTGCATTTGTGTGACACTCACATCCTCCTAGGTTACAAACAAGTATATCTGGGGAGCTTGCCGCAGGCTCCCCTAATCCCTTTCAGTGTCCTGCCCCTGCACTGCGTCACAAAGCCCTGTGAAGGGCCTGCTTTGGTTGCAAAGAGCTTCTCCGTCAGACACGTGGTGAGGGAAGGCAGGTGGAGTCCCTGCCCTAGAAAGGCCATGGGATGTCTGGGCTCGTTTTGCTTCATCAGCTCCAAGATGCCATTTCTACTTCTTCTGTGGTTTTGGAACCCCTGGGGTTTTCTCCGTGTAACTATATAAAAGTAATAGTAATAGTAATAATAATAATAATAATAATAATAATAATAATAATAATAATAAATGGTGTTGCCACATCAGATGGGCGGTGGTGGGAGGTGGGATGCCCCCTGCCCGGAGGTGCCTGGGCAGGCGGCAGCAGCTGTCGGGAGCGGGCGCGCCTCGGCTTTCCCGCGGCACTCGAAAGATACTTTAAAGCCACTGAAGAGACACTTCGCGGGGCTGATCCATTAATGTCGTTTTATTAGCAGCTTGACGCGAGAAATCCAAAATTTTCGGGGCGATAAGTTTATGTTTGTTTGTTTTCCTCGCACAATGAGCCGCAGGCAATTGCCGCTCTCTGGATTGCCAAGGAGGGGGGTGGGAGCTGAGAGCACAGGGACGCGCGCTGAGCCGGGAGCTCTAATGGAGGGTTCTATTTGTTTCCATGATTACAGCTATAAATAATAATAGTTAAAAAAAAAAAAATCCCAACAACTTCGGGTGATTTCATTCTCCGCGTCCCGGGGGTGTCCCGGCGGCGTGCTGTTGCCGGCAGCGCTCTCGCAGGCTCCGTGCGCGCTGCCGGAGCCACGAGGCTTTCCCCTCTCCACGGCGGTTTGGGGCGAAAAGCCCGCCGCGACCTCCAGCGTGGAGCTGCGGAGCTGCGGTGCCGCCGCCCGAGGCCGCGGAGCCACCGCCCCGCTCCGCGCCCCGGCATCGCCGCCTCCCGGCGTCCCGCTCCGCGCTGGAGCCCTTTTGAAGCCGTGCCCTACTTTGTACTGGCTGCTGAACAAGCCTGAAAATTGATATTACAGCTTTTTATGATATAATATCCCTCTAATTGGTGCTTCATAGGGCCGTGCCTGAATTCTTTTCAATTAAGCCCTAAACTACAGTAACTGTTTCTCTCGGTACATGCTGGAAAAGCCATTCACGAGAGAGGCGACTGGTACTGCACAATTCCGAAGTACCTTTAATGTGTCAAAAATGTTTTGTGAAGAAAGCAACACTGTAAATGCAATCACCTACATTGGTGTCCCCATTGTTAAGCGGGAGCCAAAGTATTGCTAATTGTCCTGCGTTTTAGCTGGGTTTTTAGAGCATTATGTAGTAAGTACACCGAAGGGTCAATTTGTGAAGTGAAATACTTAGCATGCAAAGCGTAATACAAGATGCTGTGTAATACTTGACCTCTCAGCATAATAAATGTAGCAGCGAAACGCTGTGCATTCAGGATTTGCTGAATAGAGCCTCCGCAGAGGAACAAAACCAGAAAATGTTCTCTTCATTCCTTTTTTTTTTTTTTTTTTTTTTTTCTCCCCACTAAGCGAAAATTATTCTTTATAATGGCCATTGCAGCAATTAGCCAGCATTTGGGGAGAATAAATGTGCAGAAATAGCAATTTCTTATTTTAAATGAGATTTTTGTATGGAGGCTGCAAATTACTTGGAGGTATATGAATAATTGTTGCCTTAGTTTTATGCTATAGAATAGGGTGTGGGTGGGTATAAAGATTTCCTATTTGCAGTTAAATGTTTAGACATTTTATTATTTTAATTTCACTCTCAGTCTGTCTCAATTGACCCCGCTTTCCTCACTGATCATTGCATATATGCCAGGAAACAAGTACTCAGATGATGGAAGCTTTCCAATTAGAGTTTTATAGTTTTATGGTTTGGGTGTGTACATGTTGGGGGGAGAGGGAGTCCCTACCTTGTTATTTATTTATTTATTTATTTAGCTTTTCTTTTCTTTTCTTTTCTTTTCTTTTCTTTTCTTTTCTTTTCTTTTCTTTTCTTTTCTTTTCTTTTCTTTTCTTTTCTTTTCTTTTCTTTTCTTTTCTTTCTTCTCTTCTCTTCTCTTCTCTTCTCTTCTCTTCTCTTCTCTTCTCTTCTCTTCTCTTCTCTTCTCTTCTCTTTTCTTTTCTTTTCTTTTCTTTTCTTTTCTTTTCTTTTCTTTTCTTTTCTTTTCTTTTCTTTTCTTTTCTTTTCTTTTCTTTTCTTTCTTCTTCTTCTTTTTTTTTTAAATGAATGTGACATGTAAGTACAATCAGTTTACACTCTGGATGCTACTGTGGTGTTTTGAATTCAGCCTTCTAAAGCAAAACATTTTAAGAATATAGCATATTCAACAGGCACTTCTCATTATCCTCTATAATAGTTAACCTTATTAGTGCTTTATTTACACATTTTAAAGGTTTTGTGCTCATAATAATAAAAAAGAAAGAAAGAATAAAAGTAAGAGAGAAATGCAAAATTCTTTCTCTTGGGCCTTCAAGATTCCTGCACTGAGTTTTAAGTGGATGGAAATGGTTGTGCTTCACTAGCTGAAGTAGAAGTTTAGTCAATCTGAAATTAAAATAATTTCAGAGAAAGCACAGTTCTAACAGGTAGAACTTAATAGGAATTTTTGTTTCACAAAAAAATTAATACACTTTCTTGCAAATTTCACTAGGGTAGTGCACAGTAATGAATTTTTATATCCTGAATAAAGAATCATCCCGTGTGATCATCCTAACATTTGACTTAGAAAAAAGTTTGGATAATTAATTTAAAGTTCATAATTTTCTCTCACTTAATCTAAAACTTTCCTCAACTGAACAAATTATGCCCCTTCAATCTTGTTCCTACTGAGATACCTACACTCCCTTCTCTATTGCATACAACCTGGATAGCCCCTGAAGTGATTGCTTAGGGAAGGACAGAATCTCAAGACAAGAACTGTTTGTTTTCTCACCTGACCCATAGAACTGAATGGTTTTGAAAAAAAAAGGATTTGTTCCCAAACTTTCTCTTGTTCTTATGATAATTTCTAACATTTTTCACAACTTTTGCAATTTAATAGCGTTTGGGGCTTTTGATGTGTTAGTAAATATAGTTCCTTTTTGATTATACATAATAGTAAGTTAAAATTATCCACATAATATTGAAGTCCTCATTCAGCCTGATCATGCAGTCACTATGTACTTAAAAACTCCTTCCCCTCCATTAAAGTGTCATGTCTGCAGGAATATTGGTTTAAAATTCTGAGCTGAAAGCATTCAGTTAGTATTTCATATACAGATAGACAGAATTTATATTAAAAAAAAATTGCTGGTGACTATAGGAAATACAATTTTATTATTCCTGTACTAAGAAGTCATACAGTAATATTTCTTTATTCTTTTCCTCTAACATCTTTTCTCTTTCTTTCTTTCTTTCTTTCTTTCTTTTTCTTTCTTTCTTTCTTTCTTTCTTTCTTTCTTTCTTTCTTTCTTTCTTTCTTTCTTTTTCTTTCTTTCTCTTCTCTTCTTTCTCTCTCTTTTTCTCTTCTTTCTCTCTTTCTCTCTTTCTCTCTTTCTCTCTCTTCTCTCTTTCTCTCTCTCTTCTCTCTTTCTCTCTTTCTCTCTTTCTTTTATGGACTTTTTGATAGAATGTGAAGATGAGAGATCAGCCTAGAACAAGTTGACTAGAACAAGCATAGAAAGCATCCATGAACAAAGCTGTAGTGGAACTTCTAGAATTAGTGTTTTGAAAATTGAAAACATTGCTATTAATCTTGTATGCAGATCTTTCCCTTTTAAATTATTCTGATGTTAGAAATGGATTTCATAAGTTTATGTGCTAGTAGCAGTATAGGCTCAACTCACTGATGGTAATTACAATGAAAACCATATTTACCATGATCATTTGGCTGCATGGCTTGCTCTCTCCCTTCAGTAACATTTTCTTTGAAAGTCCAGGTCATCTTTATACTTTTAATATAAACTCATCTATCAAAGAAGCATCCTTTCTAACCCAAACATTGTGCTCATTTGTGAACCAATTTGTCATTCCAGTTGGAGAGTGATCAATGTTAAGTCTCCTCAAAGATAACAGTTCTCACATTGCATGAAAACTGAGAAAAAAAATCAAATATTTGGCTAGATTCATTGCTGATTTACATTTTCTGAAGCCAGCTAAAATTTGTGTCTTCCAGAGATTTATATTGTTGGAAAATAAAAATTATATCTGTCTCAATGTAATACACAAGACTAGCTTCCAGATTTCCAATTTTCCTAAATATTATATGAAATCAAGTGAGTTGATTGCTACGTGAATTATATGCTCTTCAGTTTCTTGAGGTATACAGAATTAGATTCACAGCACAAAGAAAACTTGTCTTAGAAGGAAGAGGGAGAAAAGGCAGCAGAGTCAACAAATTATTTGAAATTTCCCAGAATACTTGAAACTTCTAAAATTTCTGGCATAAATTCAACAGATCCAACAACAATAATAACACATGTCACAAAATTACATGTAGTGTTTATTCTGTACTTTTGTCTCTGCCAGATGCTGGGGAGTGTGATCATGACTGGTTATACGAGAGCACTCATGAGTAGACTGTTTCATTAAAAAGAAAAGTTCAACTCATTTTTCATCACCTAGTTGTGAACACTACCTTCATGGTAGTAGTTGTAAGAAAAAAAAATTGTCTTTTTCTTAGTTCCATGCAGAATGTTCCTGAGTAACACACTTTGGATATATAAGAACTCTAAGGTGAGAAGGCAGTTCATGGCGCCCTTTTGTTTCCATCAACTTACAAAAAATATTGTTAGTGGAGCAACAAGGCATGTGTCACTTCTTCAGTTTCTTTGCTCTTTGGTGTCTGTTAGTCATCAATGATATACGCAATGGAAGGTAGTATTGCTAAAATCGTGTATTTAGAATCAATATTTATCCAGAAAACTAAGGGTATAGCTAAGACAAGCCCTGATAACCTTCTGTAGTATTGCTCAGCCAAAAACCGGAAGTGATGAAATGCAGATTCTTCTTCCTTAGTTACTTTTATGACCATACTGGTAACACATTTCTGTGCTTCAGTTGCTAATTTCCCAAATAACCTAAAAAATCTAAAGTATCTGACAGGAACTTCTAGATATGCAGTCACTAATCATTTCTCAATCCAAAAGCAACAAAAAATAAAATTATTTTTCTTAACTGCAGCATGGGTTCTACTGATAATCTTCAGAGGTACAGGAAATATGGAACTTCCACAGTTGCAACTAATAGCCTGATGTAATATTTATCAATGTGCTTACATCCATTATTTCAAATTTCCTATATGGACCTGATTTTCGAAGTAAACATTTCTTTTCACTTGGGAAAATTTTAATTTATTGCCAAAACTTGAAGGGCCTAATTTTGGGCAGGTAGTTATGCACTTGTATATGCATACATATTTCTAGAAATTGGAAACTGAGTGATCTGTTGAGGTCAATTTATTTTTTGAAGAAAAAAAAGCTCTTCAGCTATGATAAGACAAATCTTGTAAATGAAATTCAGCTTGTTTTGAATTATGTGCAAGGATGAACATGGTGAAGCATTGCCTGATAATGTGATAGATACGATTACAAAACATCTTAGTGAACAGAAATTGTTTTCATCATCTTCCTCCCAGAAATTTTTTTGCACTTTGAAAAAATACTTGATTCATTGTGTTTCACTCATTAGTGACTACTATTCCTTGCAAAATAGAGAGCTATAGCTGATACACAAGATGGTGTTCTTTATTGTTGGATGCTAATGAGAAATTTTAAATATAAGTAGTTAAAAAGGCAGCTTTGCAATTGCTGTCCATAACTGCCACTCCTTTGATGTTTTTGCAGATTAGTTCTCATGTGTAACTTTTTCCATTGAGTGGAATTCATGCATATGGTCAATTAAGAGACTAAATTGAGTGCTCCATTTACAAGAGCAACCCACACTCAGTGATCTCCTCTTTTGCTTAAGCAGATCTGTAGCATAAAGTGTAATTGATGGTGTACTTAACATATTTAATCCAAATTTGTCGTAAAAAAAAGTCTAAACAGGTGTAGGAAAATGGTGTGACAGTATTAACTGTGCTTTCAGAGGTAACCAAATAGCATGTATTTTAGAAGGCATAGGATGGTTGGAAACTTATCAGGACAAAACACGTTGAGGAAGATCCACCTGGCTAGACTTGTATCTTCCACTGACTATTTCTGTTTTTCCTTTCTGCAATTTCTTCTTATTTTCTTTTCAAGTATTAAACTGTTGAATAGATTGTTTGCACCAAATTACAGAATGTTCAATCAATACAAATCATTCCACCTCTTAATGTTACTTAATTGTGTATAAATAACTTATGTGGTGTTTCCTTTCAATATTTGTTACCTCCATAGTTCTACAAGAAATTTAATTGCTTACACAAGGAGACAAATTTTACTCCAATTTTATGGTGTCTGTTCTGTATGAAACCAACAGGAAGTGCTCCTCTATGACTGAGAATAGAATTAGCTCAGAGACTGGATTTCGGCCTTTGTGCAGTGTCTGGACATGGGACAAAAAACCCTCTAGATGTGAACATATGTGAGAAAAAAAGAAGATAATGTAGCCATACATAAAAACAAACATTTTCATGTCAATAAAATGAAATGTTCAGGAAAAAGTATAGAGCAGTATAGAAGGTAATTGCAAAAAAATTAAATGGGAAAAAAGTCAAAGGCACTCAAAGATCATGGTATAAAGCAGCAAAAGAAAAATAGGATGCTGCTGGAAATTGGGACAGTTTTATTTGCCACATCACAATAAGCATAATAAAATGTATGAATTTTGTCACTTACAACATTCTCTTTTCTTTTTGTTTACTAATGAAACCCAAAACTACAAATGAATGAGATCTGGTTTATGAATGAGGTTTGGCTTCAGGCTGAGATCAAAT
Organism: Meleagris gallopavo; assembly: GCF_905368555.1. NCBI lineage: Eukaryota > Metazoa > Chordata > Aves > Galliformes > Phasianidae > Meleagris > Meleagris gallopavo. The sequence continues at coordinate 36,241,687 of NC_139408.1, read as the reverse complement.
GAAACCACTGATTCAGTATTAATTCACTTTGAACACATAAATAGGTATAGATTCACCGACTAGAATCTGTATGTTTATGAAACTTGGCAAACTGTCCAGTACTGTTGAATTTTTCATGGCATCAAATCTGAGCAAGTTTCCCTTGGCTGTAGTATCAACTCTGAGTATTTAATATAGCACCAACATATTAGTTTGTTTCCCCATATGTATAGATAAATGGATGTTTCAATGTAGGCATATATATATTTATACAAACTTCTCAAATATATTTCTTGCATTGATACTGCAGAATCAATGAAGAGTGATATACATATTGTAGTATTCTTTATATATGAATAGAAAAATAAATAAAAACCGGTAATGGTTATACACACTCCATTGCCTTTTAACATATCAATTCATTTTATAGAATTCAATAGATTTCAAGAAAAACTGAAGTCTGAGGCTTTGGTTAAGTAATTTTTTTCAACATTTAAAAATAATGATTATAATATTCTGCTGAATTGAAGTGTAACTTTAACTTATTGCAATAGGATTCAAAGCTCTATTTTACTCTCATAGCTACTAAAAACTTGAGCTTTAAGGTAAGCACTTTCACTGTGAAACAGTAAGAATTGCATGGGTTAATTAGCTGCAGACTTCATTTTCCTCACATATTTCATTTGGAAAGCAAAAATTAAGTATCAAGAATTAATTAGCTATGTACAAACTATGAAAAACTGTTGAGGCAAGTGCTGTCTTGGTAATTCATGACTATATTTAGATATTGTAATGATTAGATTTTAAAAGAAACAAGCTAATTAGAACATATTTCCAAAGTCACACAGAGGTCAGGAATGACAGCGACCTTCTGTAAAATGAAGAATAAATATCCTCTATTCTGTAGATTGTATGGAACTGGTACAGTAAAGCTAAAGCCTTTTCCTGTTCAATGAATTGGAATTAAACATGCTAATTTGAGATCTCCTTCAAGTATTTTATTTAACTACTTTGGCCTTTAATTCTTTTATACTGCAACATTTAATGTAATGTTATTTATCTATACGAAGCACGTTATACTTATTAACCAATGTGCAAAAATCTAAAGTACAGATTTTATGTAATGGGCTAATTACAGGACTTTAAAGCCACCTACTGAGTTTTGCTAAGCTTAACAACAGGTTCACTGAACTGGATAAATTTATTCAAACTTGTGGAAATGAACCCCATTCTATCTGCAACCGTACTGGGAAAACACACAAATTATACCTCAATACCAGTTTAATGGGTCAAACAGTGAACCTGAATACCAAACTTATCTGCATCTTGCAACAGCAAAGAAGCTATAGGCCCTGGGTGAGAAGAGGAAGTGCCCTTTCATAGTTTCTTCCTCAAGTTTGTAAATAACTCAGATTCGGTATGTTGGACGAGCCAGATTTTCAGCATATATAGGGATGGATTAATTTTTATGACAATGACCTTTGAAGAACATAATCTTAAAATATGTTATATGTGTCACAAGCAAGAAGAAGAAGAAAAACAAGTGAACTATATGATCTTTTACTATATCTTCCTATTACTCCTACTATGTTCAGGGACTATTATTTGTTTATTTATTATGACATGCTTTTAAAGACTAATTTACTTCAATCAGACATTTAATGTCTATCCATTAGGTCTGAATGCCATCTAATTTATGTCCTTCTAAATTGGTTCAAACATAATCGAAGTTAAGCTGGGTCTTTGTTAAAATGGAATGAAATCAGAGTCGTACCAAAATATCTCTTACTACTGTATTTTGAAGCTAGTGTTAAACTTTTGGCTTCCCTATCTGAAGAGTGCACAAGAGGCTTATATTTCCTACATATTGTTAAGTTTCAGAAAGGTTCATAAGGCTTCTACTTTCCTTGGCTGTCCAAAACCACTTCATTGTTTCCTGTCAAGTTAACCTCGTTTTTATGTCATAGAATTCAGTAAAATATGTCTATTAGTAACCCTTTCTTTTCAACTTTTAACATTCAGGTAAAAGCAAGACAGAGAGGCTGGCTTTCTTATACTAGCTGCAGCATGTCCTTCAAAATGAAGTGTTTAGATATTTTTAAACACTACTATAGTCTAAGGTTCATATGTGGGTTTTTTTTTTTTAATTTTTATTTGCGTTGTTCTTCAGAATTATTGTGCAGATTATCCAATAAAAATCTTTTCTCAAAAAATTGAGTATTCTGCTGCTCAGATTTTATGTATCTATATGCTGCTTTGGATAACTATGCATAATCTATTCAGTAGCTGACATTTGGGTCTTGATAGATACATTCAAGCATGTACTTTCAGGAATAATAATGCCAGTGCACTGTGTTCTACAATGTGTGCAATGAAAATGTGCCTCATAAAGCCCATAATTGTTGCTTAAGTTACAAAGATGATTTTTTTTCCTGCAGTAAATGAGGAACAAGCCACATAATCTTGCTAACACTATATGCCCAGGAAAGAAGAGTTTAAATAAGAAATGCATAAATTTAGCAGACTGCTGTAACAAATGAAATGGTGTAGCATTGAAAACATTTGAGGCAATTAATCAATGCTGTGTTTGCACATATCATTAAATATATTATACTAAGTTTAGATTTGATTTCTATGCTTCTTTTATAAAGAGTTAAAAGAAAATACATTTGAATTCATGCTGATACTGAAAACATGCTCCTAGCTCCTAGTTTCTTGGATTTCAAATCATTTCCATTAACAAACAGCTATTTGCCCTCTAATAAAATATGTCATTATGCTTTATTCACATCACACAAAAGAATCACTGAAAAATCGCCCCAATGATGGCCAATAATTACACATTTTGCTCCTGCACGAGCAATGAAGAAATCTGTTCATTGGAGAAAGCAGGTGCTGGGGCATCATGCTAATAGTCAATGTGTGCCACAGTAATTAGCCATTGCAATTGCTAAAATTAACAATTAGCTAACATGCAATTCTCTTTTTGCAGGCTGCAGTTTACTTTGTATAATCCTTGTACGTTCTTAGTAATTATTCTGACAGCTTATTATTTTTATTTTTTCTGGTTTGAACACAGCTTTAACATTTGAATCAGTCTACCCAAATGTTCAACAGGCAGTATGAAACAACTGCTTCACTAGGCAATTTCTAAGGAGCAAATTTGTTTTTATTCTCAACTTTGCATTGTTCAAGAAATATATGACTCTTTTATAGGGTAAGAACTCCTCATCTTATTTGAGGGCTGAGGATCACGGAGAAGATATTAGGACTTCTTGACAATGGTGGGATACAGAATCATCCCAGCTTTCAGGAAAAACTGTTGCAGTTTAATTTCTGGTTCATGACCATTAGTTGTCTCTGGTGCTCTTGTTGGTGGCCTGTGGAAACTTGGAAGGTCTCTTTCTACTCTCAGCTAAAAAATGTTGAATCATGGAATACAACAACCTCCCACTGATCTTCATCTGAACAAGTGGAGTGTTATCCCTCGTATTGCTACATTTGCAAAGGCCTTCATAATCCTGCTAGGAATCCTGCAGAATTGTGACTGGCATTTGGCCCATACTGTAGGCACAAAAAGAAAACAGGACAGAGTAAGGAACATCTTCATGAGCCTGCCTCATAAACTAATGGCGTGCCCACATCTTAAATACTGTATCTTGGTTTGACAATCCATTTCAAAGGAGAATAAGAGTAGATAGAGAAAATAAATTCAACAAGGATGAGCATGGTGTGAAAAGGCATTTGTATTGGGAAAGAATATCCACAATGATTAATATGGAAAAGATGACTGACTGGGCTATAATGGGGACTTATACTTTTACTGGTGGTGTGAAGAAATTAAGTGAAGAAAACTATTTGCATTTTCTTAAAGAACTGCGAAGCATTCAATAAAACTAACCAGTTTAAAAAGATCAAAAGCAATCATTTTTTCTCATGGTGCACAACTAGGCAGTGGAGCACATTGTGACAGAAGGGCTAATCAGGATGAAAGAAGAACTGACTGGGTTCATAGTTAGTAAGTCCCCAGCAGAACCCAAGATCTACTCATGTGTTATCGGGCTCAAAGGGCATCTGAAAATGCAACTGTATGACAGAGAAATGTCATGCACTGCTTGTCCTTCACTATCTTACTCTATTCTAAGCCATTGCTCCAAAGCTAAATGAAAGTTTTTTTGATTTGGTATAGTCATCTTTTATTATTTTGTATAGCAGTACATAGGATAAAAAATATTAATAACGAGCAACTCAAAACATGCAGAAGAGTTGCATTTTTTCCTACATATTCAGGTCAGAATTCAGCTGACCATAAAAATCTGTGCAATTCAGCTCAAATCAATGTAGACTGAAAGATAGGCATAGTCAGATTATATCCTGCTTATCTTGCTTAGCTTTTATATTAATACATTAGTAGATATAAATGGACTTGAAAACACAACTTTCAAAACCATAAGGGCCATAACAACTCCAATGGAATTTTTCCCAATTTTATAGGTGTAAATGAGAGAATAATAAGACTTGGGGAATTTATGTAATCTTCTGTAATGATCATGGCTTCCATAGCTGACATCAAACCAAAAATAGTTTTTTTAAGCAGTTCTTTAGATCTCCTCCATGTTTTTAAAATATTTTAAAACGTGATTTGCTCCTGTGCATACAAACTAGAAAACTGTGTTACAGAAAAACAAACTGTCACAGCAATTGTTGTTTTTGACCTTGTTTTTGCACCTAAAATCTCAATAGAGTTGTGGTCAGAAAGAAGCAACAAAAACATTCTCGAGGATCCAATACTTTACCTGAGTCCAAACCTTTAGCTGAGGCAATAGTTACAGAAGAATCAGACACAAAATAAGGATCTCAGGCATGCATTGACTGCACCCAACCTGCTAGGCTCAGTAGCTCCGTGCCTTTCAGCCAATATTACTATCAGAGAACAACTAGTAAAAATCAGAATGAAAATGCATTCAATTTTTTAAGGATGTATCTAATAATTTAGGCATTGGAACAGGCTATTCAGGGAGGTGGTGGAGTCATCATCCTTGGAGGTGTTCAGGAACCATGGAGATGTGGCACAAAGGGACATGGGTCAGTGGGCATGGTGATGATGTGTTGGTGGTTGATCTTGGTGGTATTTTCCAACCTTAATTATTCTATGAATCTATGATTAAATATTCCTGATTACCATAACCTCTATGGACTTCAATGAAAATGTTTTCATATACAGTAACTGAAAAATTAGATTTATAGACACAGTAGGAATTAGCCACTCATGGGTCATTGAAGTATCTACATCAAAGAAGAAAATCCACAACATTTGTACCTTAAATAATGCCTATAGAGACTTAAATTTTGCCTCAGAAAACTCTATGAATGTCTAGATTGCTGTTTATACCATGCTAAGAAGAATCTTACTCTTTGCACTGATAAGCAGCTCTGCTAAACCAAGTTTCACAATGTCCTATGAGTTAGATATCCTGTGTCTGTATTCCATGAGACAGAACCCCGCACACAGGAGAGGGCATGATTTAACTTTGTTGGTGTAAAGTTCACAAACATACATTTCAGCTTAGACCATGAAAGAACAAGGATTTACATTAATATAGTGAAGAAAATGTAATTTATCTCACTTTCCTTCTCTCTGTCCCAGCAAGTTTTCAATTTCCTTCCTAAAATTTCTTTCAACAGAGGAATTGGCATTACTTCTTTTGTAGGGTCTATTGCCTTCTCTGGGTACTTAAAAACCCCACATAAGACAGAGATGGGCACATGAAGCTACATTCTTATGGTCCTAATGGAGCTGTGGCCTTTGGTAACCAGGTTTTTCACTGGGCAGAAAGAGGCCAGAACTCCAGAGAACACCACAGTACATATCGCATTATATACATAGACATAAAGCTTGTATTTGAACCCAAGAAAGGAAGATTTAAAAGGAGATTCAGAGAACAGAACTTCTCTGGAAATCCCTCAGCTAAGCAGAAGAAAAAAAAGGTTTCTCTGGAACACATGAGATAAATAATAACCTAAAATGACAACAACATGTTGATGCTTGAATTCAACAGTGAAGTATGTTTCTTCCAAAGAATCAACCACTTTTGTTCCACAGTGAGCCCTGCAATTAAAGGCAATAATACACTTAATGTAGTACATAGAAGATTTCCCTGAATTATGGGATATTCATAATCTCAACGTAGCAATCCTCTTCTGCATATGTGTACTTCATTGAAAGAGATCAACTCATATCACCCTTATTAAAATCATCCTGATCTTCTCCAATAGCACACAGTAATCCAAATGATGGGCTGTACCATGCTATTTAGGAAAGTTCAGTACTTCTCACATTTCTTCTTCTGTACTACTCACATTTAGTTTAATTTCTAATCTGGTTGCAACTGGAGTATGCTTGGACTTTAATATTAGTTCCCAATAGCTACTGATACCTTTCTTTGTGAACATTATTGCTTGAAAAAAGTTTCTTCTCAGATTTTCCTTACTGAATCAAAGGCAATAGAAATTAAGGCCTCAACTCTCTCATGGTGCCTCTGCAAGCTGCTGAAATAGCCTGTGGTCCACCGTAATTAGTGAATGGTTGCATCATATTTCTCCCATCCCAGTCTTTTCACAATGGATACAAGTCTTAAAATGCCAACACAGTGGAATTAAAATTTCATGAATTTTCTACTTTACAATTATATTATGTTATCTATATTGTATAAAATATATTTAATTACCAATATGATATATACCTAAATACATATTTCGTATGGCTTGGATATGCTGATGCAAAAAAACCCATATAAAATATAAAGTAATTAATTATAATTTGCTAAGTTCTAAGGTTTGTTTTAGTATATACCGGATACTTGATATACATTCGTTCTAGAACAGTTCATCACTTGAGAACAGGGCACCAAAAAATAAATTACATAGAGCATTTCAAAACAGTAGACAATTAGATAAGCATATAGCAGAACACTATATGCTTATCTACTACAAACCAAATGGGTGTCAAACACGATAACAAAATATTTTTTATGTCTCCTGTTATATTTGTTTCTCGTGGTTCTACCTTTAAGACTAAAGACTTCACTAATCTCAATCTAACAGGAGTTTGAAAGTGCAGAACCAGTTTAATTAAGACATCTAGCATGATCTGAAATACAGAAGGATTTCAAGGTAAGATGCAGCTGCTGTATCTCCCACTGCAAATACTTAGAAATTAGCAGTGTTCAAATCATGGAAGATCTTGAGTTTTAAAATTGCCATTGGACTAAACAAACCATGACCAAAGTTATATTTCAGAGATGTGCCAGTGCACTTTTTCAAAAAATTTCACACTGTGTAGGAAATTTTCTAATACTTTTCATAAAAACTGGACAAAAATAGCTTTGCAGCATTAGAAGTTTCAAATCCTGGCACAAGGAGCAAAGACTAGATTTCAGTGATTGGTCATTTGGTGCAACTGGTGCAACTTGGATACATAGAACATTGCATGGCAGCTCATCCAACAGTAAAACTTTTATTGCTTCTTGAAGTGATATATGGGTTCTAAAGAGATGAATCAAGAAAAAATGATGTGGTCATTGTCAAAACCTTCTGAAAATCAGTGAGTGTTTTACTGTTGAATTCAATAGTCTTTGGATCAGGCTTATGTACATGTAGTAGTAAATGGCTGATCCCTTTGAGAGAGGGTAGGGGCACGTTATCATGATTCCTTAGATCCTGTAGGTAATCATTTCATTTCATTTGCACTGGCTGCCAACACAGAATGACCAAATATAAAGCTAAATAATCTCCAGAATCACAGTCAATTTTAGAACAATGAAATCTGTTTTATTTTACCTTACTCATTAAAGATGTGCAAAGAATTGTATCCTTAGCTATGAATGTTAAGAAATCAGAAATTAATTGGCCTGTAATACACATCAGCTATGTTATGCATGGTTATCTATGAAATGAACAAAGCTGTTAATTAAATGAACTCATTTTCTTATTAACCGAGATAGACTTGAAATGTGGAACGGCATACTCTCTGGAATGTGTATGTTATGAGCCTATATTTTTCAGCAAAAAGATAAGTATGTTACAAGTTTCCTTTTTTAAGATGTTGCTGTAATAAATCGAGGCATATAAAACTATAGTGTGTTTCCTTATATAGAAACACATAATCAAACAAGAACAAATCTACCACCTGCTTCATACTGTGTTGTGCTTTGATAAGGAAGGAAAGCCAAGTTTCTAGCCTGGGTCTATCCTGACTCAGGCCATAACTTGTGAGTCCTGCTATTCTAACCCTTTCTCTTGATCTGCTTTTCAGCATGTCTTGGAGTACACAGCTCAAAGCAGCAGGGGAGTTTCTTAGCAAAGGGCCACCCACTTGCATATTATTCCTTCCTTGCCTGTGACATGACACAAGAACAAAGTAGACATTAACCGCTACATTAAACCCAGAAGGAAAGTAATCAGTAACCTGTTATTCTCTTAATAAAGGGAAACACATGCAGTGTGAAATCCAGAAGACTAATCAATAGTCCCAGACAATGCAATGTGCCAAACAAATTGCAAATCAATTAGAATCCTTGTTTTCTTTGAAATGGTTCACTATACCTAAAGCAATTACTCGTTCATTAGACCTAATTTAACAGCATGACTGCCCTAGCAACAACTGGCAGCGTCTGGCTATCAAATGGAAGAATGGCAGCTTATTCCTGTCTGTCTGTGAGTCTAACACCAATCGAAGAAAATTGAATTCCTTTATATAAAGCAACTTTTCATTAATGGGTAAAATATTTTCTGTGAAGGAAGAATCAAGTATCCTATTTGATTTGGTTGAGTTTGGTTTTTCCAGCTAAGCAAGGGAACTGACGTTGACTTTATATGAAGAAATTATGGAGTTCTTAAAACTTTTTAGTAAACTGCAATACTAAGGTATGCAAGGAGAGAAAGTTTAGATTTCCATCAATAAACCTTTCGCAGGAAAGAAAAAAAAAAAAAAAAAGAAGAAGAAGAAGAAGAAGAAGTTCTATATCTGTTTGCTTCAGCTGCATGTTTACCACAATTGAAATGACACAATAAGATTAGCATGGTCCAGCACACGGTGACACAAATTCATCAAATGGTCCATAATCCCTTTGATGGGCTGAGAGGGCATTCAGCATTTGATACAACCCCACCCCCACCCCACTTTAACTTCACTTGGCATTGGATCAAGCCTCTAACACCCCAACTACAGGTTTAAAGCAGTGTTTTTATACTTTGTTTCCTGTCCTATTTAGTAATAGCGCACCCACACTTCAGACATCTTTTTAAATGGCAAGTTTTTAATGTGTATTCCTTTACCTTTCTGTAAGCCTCATACTCGCGAGATCATTTATTCCTCCTCCATTGGTGTGCTGTGCTGCAGCATCGCAATGACAAGGATGCATTTGGAATGGGGTCAGCTGGCAGGAAGCCACATCCAGCAAGGAGACCTGCTGCCTCTGCCATGTGTACAGTGCAGGCATTTCTCATCCCTACAGGGAATGAAGGCAGACAGGAGTGTTGTGCACCTCTAATGGCTGGTATAACGGGTGTTCCAAAGCTGCTTGCAGCATGGCTGGGGCCTTCCCATTTGTAATACTGCTAGGGTCAAGATACTGAAATGGTAATTTGTCCAGGATTAACTATATCCCAATTTTGGCTTGTAAACTTTAACCACAGGGAAAAAAATGTTTTCCTGGATTCATACTTCTAACGACCATGATCTGAAACCCTGATATTTCTTACTGACCTTTAAAGATGTGACATTCTTCTGTAAAATCCTTGTAAACTCTTCAGTGCATATGAGTGTGTGTATAAAAATATGTATGTATATCCTAAATATATACATAGCCTATATATATAGGCTAAATATATATGGGCATATTTATAGCCTATACAGATATATATTTGTAGCATAGAGTATCTTTTTGTACTAATTGAAGTAATTTCTAAATTCCAGAATATAAAAAAACCCTTCAAAATCATTTTAAAAAGCCTTTAAATATTTTTGGGCCTATATTTAGTGTCGAGTTGATCTAATTACTTTTAGAACAGCTGCTGTTACAGGGAGTTGGAACTGCTGAAGTGACCTTAAGTATTTCTCAAAAGATACTCTACTTTGAAGTTCAGCATTGCCAGACCTCAGACTTCTAGCCTCCTGATTCTTGCTATTCTTTCATGTGGCATAATACTCTTCTCCCTTGCAAAGGGGAGTAGTGAGATGATAGCTTAATGCCAAAAGGAGAAACATTTTCTGGAAATTTCTCTTTCTCTCTCTCTCTCTCGTTTTTTTTTTTTTTTTTCTTTTGGCAATCAGAGGTTGCTAATAGGGTTAGAATGGAAGAGGTAGGTGCAGTAATCACAGAACCATAATAAACAATCACAGTTCCATATTTTATCACATATATCTGGTCTGAATCTACATGTATAGTGATATTTGACGTTTTGCTGAAGGTGCAGAGATTTCCTGCATTGTCTTGCATTGCTGAAAATATGAGATTTCCTTATATCTCACACCAATCCAGAGTAGCTGAGCTTTGCCCACTAACATTTAACCTGGTATTACAGACCCAGGCAATGCTCCAGGTTGCAGTTTCATCAGCATACAGGCACTGAGATGCTTACTAAAAAATTCTGGACCATGAAATCCATGTGTTAATGAACCTTCTGGTCCTTCTGCAAACTGATTTTTCCTTAGAGTGCAGACTTGAAAGGCATGACAAAAATCAATAAATCATTAATTTTTTTCCTTGTGTTTTAATACAGACATTATAGTTCACACGTGCTATCCAATACTGTACAGAAGTTTAGCTTTTTAAGAGAGTAAGAAATCTCAAATCCCTTTATAACTCAAACTCTTGAAAGCTGAAATTCACAATGATCTTCTGCAGAGGCTCTACCAACATTTAGAATTCACTAAGAATTATATTTATCAGTTTACCATATATGTATAAATATTTAAAATACAGTATTAAGTGTGACTGAAAAAATGGTTAAAATTAGTTGGAAGCACTTGGTTACAAATGCTACCTTTTCTCTACTAGAGGAAGTCCTGTAAGGCACCTTGAATTTAATAAGAATATTGAAATTAAATATGAATTGCCTATTAACTTCCAACCTTAACATATTCAGAGTAGTAGGACAGTCATTCATGCCTTCACTTTGCTGGAATGTTTGAACATATATTCAAGACCATTATTTTTGGAAAAAAAACCTAACCACTAAACATTGTATTTATTATTTATACACATAAAAATGCAGGTTGCTCCAAAAGTAACACTTATTTCCATGGAAACTACAACAGATACAAAGAGTACAATAACAATATTTAATATGTTTAATATTTAAATGCTCAGCTGCATAACACTCTCTTACAACCACCATCAGCCAATTTGCTCAGATGAGATGATTGGGACACACTTCATTTCGCATAGTAACAGCTACGCATGGTCATCTGGAACATGACTTGTTTCATGCTGCTGTTGCCACTGATGAAATGAACCACCCACCACTTCACTCTGCTCACATCCACTGTTTGGTCTCCATAAATGTTCAAAAATGTCAATGAACGTCAATAGGTGCCATTTTTTTTTCTGCATGGGGGAATTCAGTGACACACCTTTACTTCATGCATACTTCCATGTCATATGCCATTTGTCAGATTGCCCTTCTGCTGCTATCAGCAATGGAATATTGATGCAAAGATTCTACCATCATATCACCAACATCTGCCTCTGATGTTGTGGGCCAACATCATAAAATAGGAGGCATTACTTTCAGAGCAGTCCTCAAATATCCTCAGTGTGCCTGTGTAACTTAAAGATTATGTGCAAGCATACTATTTTTCAGGTACGGCAATCTGAGTTACGTCCTAAACTGGATATAGTTTCTCCTTGCTATCTGCACTTGAAACACAATTTGCAAATAGGCAGAGGGTATTTCAATACTCACAACTGAGATATAAGCAAAATGGGTGTTGCAAAATAACAAATCTTGTAGTCTTTGCCATACAATAAATTGCATCTTTTCATTTTGTGGGATCCCTTAAAGAGGAGCTCCCTATTTATTTATATTTGTCAGATTTTATACATTTAACAGATTTTAGTGTTGAGTTGAATTGGAACTAAAGTAAGCTGTAAGCAGCTTGTTTGTTTACTTTCTTTATTTTTAACAGATAACTTGTGCAAGTGTTTATTTGTCGCAAAGCAGAGCACGTACTAGAAGTTATCTTAAGAGAAAGAGTCTCTATCAGCGTTGGCGTATCATGGCATTGGTGTGATGGTGGTGCTTGCTGTCCCACACCTGAGTCCCTTCGTCAACCAGGTTGGAAACTGACTGAACAAGGGGTGGATCAGAAACCCACTGTGTGTCTGGTCTGGTGAGGATGTTTCTGCATGCAATGCCCTGACACCTAGTGGATATAGACCTTTCAAAAACTGCTGAGCAGATGACACTTCAGAGACTGTGCTTTGTATGTGAAGGCAGAGGCATACCCTGTTATAGGTGATGAACATCGTATATGTGGAAAGCACCCATGCACCAGCACTGATGATCGTTATCACCTATTTCTTATTCTTTTAATAACACGTGCTTCTCATTTTACAAACTTAAGTAGGAATCTATACTTTTTTTTTCTCAGCAATTACACCTGTGTCATTAGGGGCTGTGACAGATGTAATTGCAGTATTTCAGAGTTGTTGCTCATTCTCTCTAAGCTATACCTATAGAGGGTTTACTACAGCAGTTCCCAAGTCAGAGATGATGCCTCTTTAAGGTGTATGAGGATAGGATGCATATTTGTGCCTTGGGCCTTCTTTGCTTACTGCTCAGCACCCTTAGCTTGGAACATCAGTTGTACTGCCTACTATTTCTAAAGACAGGATTAATTTCTCTACATTCTAGCTACCTAAAAGACAGGCTCCTGAGCTGCCAGTCATTTGGGATCCTTTTACAGCTACTGAAGAGGCACAAAGAGTTCCAGAGACTGTAAGATAGTTAAAACCACTGCTATGCAAACTGTGCATTTAATATTTAGATTAAGAAGAAGATAACACTATATTCATAGATTAGCCATAAGTTTCTGATTTATCATTTCCAGTTAGACTCAAATTTTTGGCATTAGGCTAAAGCTTCCCATGAAAAGCAATACATGCCTGTTTCGGGTTTCCTTCCTTCCTTCCTTCCTTCCTTCCTTCCTTCGTTCCTTCCTTCCTTCCTTCCTTCCTTCCTTCCTTCCTTCCTTCCTTCCTTCCTTCCTTCCTTCTTTTTAGCAAAAATAGGGCTTGGGGAATACCACTCAGATCCTTTTTGTCTTTCAAAATACACATTTCATCTAAGATCTAAAGAGTAGCTGAGAACTACTGCATAATCCATACTACTTTCAAATAAGAATTCATTTCTCATCCTTGTCTGACACCTGCTTGTGTAGCTAATGACAATTCAGTAACAATAGTTCAGTGTAACTTTTCTCATTTGTGTTTAGCAGAGAAAGAACTACAAACACATGTAGATAGCAATTGGATTTATTTGTTTCCTGTTTACTACAAGGATAATAGGGTTGAACGGGATCTCAAGATGTCATCACATTGATCTTCCAGCCCCACAGTAGAATTGACTGTATCTTGAAGCTGATTAAGGGAGGAAATGTAATCTGTGTTTTGTGTTCCAGTAATTAAGCATTTTATAAAGATGTGGCTGTGGCTAATCTGAAGAATGACTATGCATATACATATGTATGCTGTGATGAGGCATTTCTCTCTATGCAAGGAAGTTCTAGTTCTAATAGTGCTATACATGTTTCAGTCAATGCATTCCTAAGCATTTCATTGATAATGTATGAGTCAAAAGGGAATGGGATTCATCCTCTCATAGTTACACTGGTGGAAAAAACTTACTTCAATGTCTCAATGAACATATGTAAAGAAGAATCCAAAGGGACAGAATAAAGAGTATTCAGAAAGGGACTCTCTTTAACACTTTCCATATAATTCCACTCTTTATAAAAGGCTTTTTCCAGGCTATTGAAAGGGCTTCTTCCAAGCTATTGACAGGGTGATGAGAATCACCCAAATTGTTCTATTGAACAAATTCCCTACACTGAAACTATTTATTATTTCCCAGTATGCAGATGTGGCTCGAATAACAAGAAGTTAATATTTATCCAAAGCTTTTAGGGCATGATTTCTCTTATATCTGTCAGAATCTATATCATAGTCATTAGCACAGTGGGGCCATTCTCTGTCGTTGAGAAATGATGGAGTCCAGTGGAAGGCCCATCTTCAAAGAAGGCCAAAAGGGCTATCTGTGAAACTAAAGGCTACAGGATAATCATGGGATGAGTTCTACTTGAACATACTTATGACTGTATGAAGAAGGTTGCAGAGAATGTTTATGTTTTCTCCATTCTAGGAGGTTTTCAAGATCTGATTGGATAAAATCTTGAGCAGATTGGCTAGACTTCACCGCTAGCTTTATTAAAAGCTAATACTTTTCCAGGAGATTGGATAACAGATCTCTCTTCCAACCCACTGTCAATGGTTTATGGACTGGTTTGGTCCAGTTCCATGAATAGCAGGGAGGGGGATCCATGGACCCATGCCCCAGAAAAGGGAAAAGGGGAAAGGGTAGGGAGATGGGCCTAAAAACAAAACAGTGGCAATAATCTGAGGAGAAACAAGCTGATTTACTAAATAAGATATTGGAATGCAATATAACACATATAATACAATATAGTTTGAATTGGAGCTAATAAAACAAACAAAATGAGAGAGTGTTCAAAAGCTCAAAGCCTTACTCTAATGGTAAGGCAAGATGTCTAGTCAGAACAAGCAGAAGGGAAAAGAAGGGGAGGCTCATATATGCAAACAGTTTTATTTTTCCCTCTGAACAGAAAATGGAAACAGAACAATGCAAAGTCCTCTGGGGTATGTAATACGTAGTTCTTCTTCTGAGAACCAGGTACCCAGAACTATCCATGATCCATGGAACTGGAGCATTAACTCTTTAACTCCCAGTACAGTATGTGATACTATGATGTGGAATACTGATAACAAAAACCATAAAAAAATGACACCCACTTTCTCTACACTTCAGCATTGTGTAGTCAGCTGGGTTTTAGACTAATATGAGAGCAGCTTTCCCTACTCATAAGCTGGTGTATTTGCTTCTCTGGACTGATGTATTAGCTTTATCCACACAACCAAAAGTTCATCCTGAGGCAAAATCAATGTATTATGCAGAGCTGAATAATAGTAATTATAATAAAATGACAGGAACAGAGAAAGAGAACATATTGGTCAGTGATTAGTATAAAACAGTGTTTTAGAATAAAATACATATATTTGAAATTAACAAGATAAACATAAAATACTGAGCCAGGAACATGGATGGAGGTATTTTCAGAAACACTGAAGAAAATTAGCTCATAATAAATCCAGAATAGTCACTACTTTAGGACATAGCAAACTCTTACTTTGGTAAGGCTTCAAATGCATCCTGAAGTCTCTGGTACATTTTATTTTTCATTTTCCCTTGTTCACTGCAATCAATAGAAATTAAGGGTATTAGCAATTCACAGATGCTCCCCAGCAATCTGAAGGATTGGCACAACTACAGACTCTCTAAGATACTCTGGGTATTAGCAAAAAAAATTAATATTTGAACATATCCCAAAAATATGGTTTCTTTTTCAGGGCAAGGATCATTTGAAAACTCTGAAAATTCATGATGCATACTTCCAAGTGTGCAGAATATGCCTGCAACCCACTAAAATATCTCACTATACAAAAAGGTAAGTATTACTAAGATAAAAGCGAGAACTATATTCTGTTCTGTGTCTGTGATGTTTCAGAGTATCTGCTCCCTTTATTCCCCTTTACATCTTTATCTTTATTTCCATCAGAATTATAACTATGTAAGACAATTAAATCCAGATACTTGAATAAGAAGTGAACAATACTTTCAGACTAATTCAAACAATTCACACTAATACAGATTACATCTTAGAACAATAGCTAAAAATATTTGGCAACGCTCTTGTCACATAAATAAAAATCATTTTAGCACAGCTACTATATTTTATACTGCTGTTAGTAAAAGAAAACCAACTGTCTTCACAGAATTGTGTGCACCTACATATAAGTGTGTGAAAAAATGATCTGTATGACAGACTTTGACACAACTAAAAAGATGGCAGAAAAACAACTTTCTAAGCCTAAACGTGTGCATTTGAATTTCCAATATTTATGCATGTTTACTATTGACAAGATTAATATTTTCTTTTTTTTTTTTTTACAAAATTCAGTTTTTAAGCATATGTTCAAGCTTTTAAATGCATTTAACATACAATTTTTCTTTTTTTGCCAAATTGTGCACAGAGAATTTCGTACAAGTAATTTTACTGCCTCTGCTTTGAAAAATTTTTTCTATCACTGATTACTAATGAGTAAGTTTACTACAAATGCTTTAGCTTAGTTTTGTGAATTTTCTTTTACCTGTGATGAATATGAAAAGACCTTGTGAAGAATTCAGGGTGATTTAAGACATCTGTCTTATAACATATCCTGACTTTCAAAGGTCACTTTATGCATTAAAAAGAAGGAAAAGTTCAGACTGACCAGTGAAAATTAAGATATGAGGAGGCAGTAACATTTTTGAGGATAGCAGCAATGAGATTTTATGTATGTGAGTGATTGTTTTCCTCTTAATGGAATTATTCAAATTGTCCTCTTGCTTTTCAACAAAAAAAGAAATAAAACTTAATTATAATACTATTAAAATAGTAAACTTAAAGCGATCCTTTCCCATTATAATTCTTCACATATTGCCATGACCAGCCAATCTATATTTATGAATAACAGCACATACAACACCTACCAAACAGTTTTCAATGGCATTTTCTAAGAAGAGACTCACCAAAAAGTATCAAGGAGATTTTCTATATTTCTCTTTATTGCAACACATTCTTGAAAGGCTTGATTACTGGTAAAGCACAGATAAAAGCTATAACAGAATGGTGGTCAAACAAGTGGAGCCTATAAAGTATGCACTCCTCTTTTGTTTGCTGCTATACAAAAACTGAATAGACAAGCCCTTTTGCAAACTTGCAGAGGACCAACTTTTTCCCTACCCCCCGCTCCTGGGAATAAGCCATTTTAATTATTGAAGTTTTTTTGTTTAATCTTCCACCAACAAGTAATATGAATATTTTATACAACACTGATGAATGCTTAACTAATACAGTTCTTCATACAAATGCAAACTTCCTTTTTACTGGCCTCTGGTGACTATGCATCTAGTGCCAGAGTGGCATCATTCAGCTCCAGTTGCTATAGCATTTTCAAGAACCTCTCTGTTCTTGTCATAAATTATCTTTAAGTGAAAAAAGCTCCAAGGAGGTCTGCAGCAAACTGTATCAAATAATGAATTTCTAAGCTGTGGTAGAAAACACTCATCTTACTTATATTCTTCTACCATCGATTGTTTAGTGACCCTTCTTTGGGATACAGATGAGCATAACCCTGAAAAATGTTTGTGTTGTCTTTCTCTTGCTGGCAGCCTGCAGCCTGCATGATCTAATAAATATTGGCAGGACCAAATGAAATAATATAGAAGAGCTTCTCTTCTTTAAAGTCCATAGACCAAGAGACTCTTGTCACTTGTTAATATCTCCATCAAACAGTGAAGTGTTAACATATGTGATACGACCACGCAATCAAGTAAGGACCGATTTGTTGACTAATTAAACCAACACAACAAGCTCTTTAGCACCTACAAGTGACAAGTTTAGAGCAGGCAAGTGGAAACTCTCAATTGAGTCCCCTTTTATGAGACTATCATGCCAAATTCAATTCTGACTGAGTAGTATTTGAATGTACTTGACTTCCACTATGTGCTGACATGCTTACAATAATTCATCATGTGTGACAATAGCCCAATATTAGAGATTTATGATATATACAAAACAGTTACAAATGAAATGTAGCCCTAACATGTGTCTGCTTTACTTATCCACAGCCTATTGATATTATAATTAATGGTCAATTACTTAGAGATAGAGAATAGAAAATAGTCATTACCAGTTTCAGTCATCATCTGTTTTTGGCAAATTCTGGAAGGAAATGAAACCATTTTCATAGCGTTTGGCGGTTGCTAGAAAGTACACTGTTGCTCACTACAAGAAGATGAGGTTTGTTATCTGTTCTACAGTTGCGGAGGAACATAGTATTTATTTTATTATTGTCATAATGCAAATAAGTTTTAGAAAGTATATCTGGGAAGAAGAAAATATAGTGAACATTGCATATAAATATTTTAGAAAGCTTGCTAGTGCTGGCCAGTTTTTGAGATATACACACAAAGTCAACCCTCAACACAATGAAAATAAAATAAAATGTCATAGAAGAACAAAAAGACATGAAATTGTGCACTTTCTGTTTATTTTTCACAGATTTAGATTCTACCTTAGCATTGGCAAGATGACACATGAGTCTTTAAGACCAGTTCAAGGGGGAGTTTAAGCTACTGGGAAAAAGGCATTTGGTTCACTTTCAGGCCACAGATTATACAAATGGTTGTGAATACTTTCCTTTTGAATTTTAATAGTCCCATTAAATCAGTGAGTATATTCACACTCTGAAAATTATGTATGCTTGTGGTTGCAGTATTTGGACCCTTCTCTTCAACAAACAGCAACAAGTAACCCAGACCCTTGGGGGTTCTTGGAGAGCTAATTCAAGGTTCACCTTCTCTTTGCTAAGCTTTCAGCCCTGTTGTGGCACATAGGCTTTTCAAATTCACAAGAGTATTTCAGGAATAAGCCAGCTGGCTGGGCATCTCCCTTTGCTCCCAAAGAGCAGAATGTAAAGTGGCACTTTCCTGGCTCGCCTGTTGGATTCAGTTAGTGGGCAAGAGAAAACATTTCCCTTGGTTTCTGATCCTCAGCTATAAGCCTTTCCAGGAGTTAGGTCACAAAGATGAACCACGCTTAAGGGAAAACCACATCTTCCTTAGAGGAAACCACATTTTTCCAATGCTAACTTTTTGCTCAAGCATGGAAATGAAGGAAGAAGACAAAGGAATTCAAAGTGAGCAGAAGTAACCTGACCAATGTCTTCATTTTGAAGACATATTTAACCACTGACCTGGAGTGGAGGGCTTCTTTAAACACATGGTTGTAACAAGATAACCATGAAATAGGCAGTGTATGGATTTGGGTGTTGGCATGAAGAACTGAAGAATACTTCTTTCTGTCTTAGAAGTCATCAATTATAAAAGGATTTCTGTCCAACACTGAGGGCTGATAATTATAGTGATATGTTTAAAATATTATTGCTGAGCTTCTATTACTAGCAAAATTTAAGTATGAAAATATTAATGTCTTTAAGAGCATAATATTTTGCCTCTAAATCGGTATGTATTATTTTTTCAATGTTCACAATTTACATGAAAAATGTATCCAAACAAGTAAATACCCTTAATTCATCAACATTTCAAAATAATTTGTCAGAAATCTGTGTAATAATGATTTAGAATCTAGATAAATACATTTTGTTTCATAAATACAATCTTTCATAGCTGGAAAATAAAAGCTTTGGTTCAGGACTCAGTGACACTGGTGCAAATAGAAAGCAATGACACAACACTGAACTCATGTAATTTAACTCTAGATTTAACATACAAATTAATTTAGAGACTTTATTACCTAAAAGGCTAAAGGCATTAAATAGAAATGCAATTATTTTAGTAACCTAAAAGGAGATTAGGTCTTACAGACTTATGTTGATATCCTCTGCATCTCCAGAGGAATCAATGCAATTTCAACAATAGAACTGTATCACATTGAGTTGTTTCATAAAATGCCATTGAAATGAATGAGGTTCACAAAGGGTTGATTAAATTTAAGTGGAAGAAACTCAATGAGAAAAATTCATTGCTGGTGTAATTCTGTTGTCTCCTGCAGTTCCACTATGAATGGATAGGACCCATGACAGTCCGAGGTTTTTCTGCATTTCAGCAACTGAATTATCTGAATCTGTAAAACTAAATTTTGTAATTTGTAAAATTGTTACCAAAAAAAAAAAAAAAAAAAAAAATCACAACAGTATGAACACATAACCCCCCACACCCATTATACAAACCAATTTTAACTAAGGAAATATACAAAGAAATTTAAATATATATAGATGAAGCTCCATCGCTGACATGTACTACGATCAGTATTGTAGGCCACATTCAGAATGTTACAAGTCAGTCTGAAGATATGATATCCATGGTAAAACCACCAACAGTATTCAGTCAGCTTTGTCTTTTCTCTTTCTTTTCCTTCTATTTAGGGAAGAAGGGAGCAGTGATTAAGTATAGACTTTTTAACCATATTAT
This sequence comes from Meleagris gallopavo, assembly GCF_905368555.1. NCBI lineage: Eukaryota > Metazoa > Chordata > Aves > Galliformes > Phasianidae > Meleagris > Meleagris gallopavo. Next base: position 36,221,314 of record NC_139408.1, on the reverse strand, counting down.
TAGAACTGTCCTTAAAGACATTTCTATTTCTAAACAATACTGAAGTAAACAGGAACAACAAACACTCATTTTCTTACAAGACTGGGCATTTGATTTATTTAAACAACTAATCACATGTAAAACTCAGCAGTATCAGTTGAACAGATGGACTGATAAAGAGTATCTAACTATACTCCATACAATTTATGTTTACAGATGTAGACATGTTTAACAAGTGAAATTATTTTAACATGTAGTTGACACAAGACCTTATGCATCCAACCTGTGCTTATTATGACAAGACAACCCTCCTAGGTATCTCAGATCTATTCAAATTATTTCTAAAGGAAGAGATTAATTTAGTGGCTTTTGAAATTAATCTATCCTGCGTCTTTCACATTAAGGAATGAAAGAAATCTTATTTTATTGGAATGGACTTGATATACTAAATCTATAAGTGTGAAGTTCATTAATCGTACCAATAAATTTGTTCAGAAATGTACTTGTTTAGACTCTATAATTGGGAATCTAGAAAAATTTCCAAATGGGGACGTAAAATAATAGGAAAAAAAAAAACAACACACTTGGACTAATTAGATTTGAACATAAAAGTCTCAGAAAAAGAAATAGCTCTGTGAACACCAGAATTATCAAACCAGGTTCTAAGGTCTCTCTCTTCTACTACCCTCGATGTCTTGTCACATGGCTGACTTCATATCTCAGCCTTATGGGCAATGAGGGTGCTTTAATTTCACACTCCTACTTAGTTGTCTGCTTTCATGTATTTACTACTCAGCTTGAATCTGAAAGATCTCTTTTTAATAACTCCAATATTTCTGTATCATTTCTTTAAAATTAGACTACTTATTGAATAATTAGTAAAGGCACTGGGGACTAGCAGATAGATGGACAGAGCAATTCCACAATCCTTTTTGACCTTGTTTGCCTTCTTATGACCTCAAAGAGTCATTTTTTCCCCCACTTAAGTAATAACATTGAATGAGTATTGGCATATTCTAGGATTATTTTCATTGCAATGTTTAAAAAGGGCTGCAGAGAAATTCTTTAACCCATTTTCAGCAAGCCATCCAGCATTTTCTTGTGGAATGGAAAAGCTGAAAGACTAGAGCACAAACATCTTGTCCTCTAGTATGTCTGTGTTTTCCTGGAATTTTGCATTTCAGCTGAGTTTTCTCCAGTTCTTATGAGAGTAATCTTGGGGTGAACCTCAATAAGGAGTGGAGAAGTGTATCAACAGGGCTATGGCTGAAAGGGTTTACTGAACAATAGCTTTGCAATTACCATGACCTAGAGAGACAGAAAAATTGAGTGTGATCATATTTGTATACAGAAAATTTAGTCAAAGTAAGTTTATGTTAGATCTGGATCAAATATTGCACTTCTACAATTTGTATTGTGCAAATATTGTACAAGTTCACAACTTGACTTAAAAATGTTGCATAATCTGTTTTATTTAATCTCTATATAAAAACATGAACAAATGTTAAATGCAGTGTTTTTCACCTCATTTTAAATACATAGTGCCTTCTCTTTATAGAGCTGCCTTATTCAATTTACAATAGTTTTATACTTGGATAATCCATCCATTTCAATTAATTTACACCTGTTTTCTGCTGACAAAGATCAATTTCTCACTGATGATGCTGGCAAATGCCAACAGCAGCTTCCATCCACTGGAAAAAAAAAGAAAAAGTTATTAGATCAAACTCTTCATATTTTCAGTTATCTAAAATGTGCCTGACTCTGAATTTGAACATTTTCAATCTCATTTATGAACATATTGGGCATTTTTGCTTTGGAGAGTGGTGAGATCCAATAGAAAAATGGATCAGCAGCTGTGTTGGTTGTCTAAACTTAAGGCGTGACTATAACTCTCTTGGAGCCCTAGAAATCTTCAACACCTGCCTGTATTCCCAGTTTGCTCTTTCTCATTCAGTGGTCATCCCCACTTTAATATTTTTCTTTATTATCCTCACATACATCAGTACTGGACCCTGGTCTGTGTGAAATACTCATAAGACTCAGGCCTATGTTTGGGAACAAGGAAAAGAATAAGTAAGAGATACAATAACTTGAAATAATAATATTGGATGGCTGTAGTAAATTCACTCTCTCTTCATACAATTTGAATAGTTTGATATAAACAGACTAGCATAGGTCTACATACACATGGGTAGGTCCAGCAGTACTGATTACTTCAGCTGTTGAGACTACGTATATGTCACTCTCCTTTAGGTAGTCTTACATACGTGGAGTGTATCTGCTAGAGATGATGACGTTACGTGTGAACACTATAAGGCGAAATCTTGCCTGCCTTGAAGCCAAAAGCAAAAATATGATTGACTTAAATGATGGCCACAATCTCCCTCATCGTCTTCACTCTAGCTCCTGGAGATCATAATCCATTGCAAGCCATGGGAGTCCTGTTGATTTGAGTGAAGATGATGTAAGTGGTGGATCTGGTCCAGTTGTATCAGTGGATTATCCACAAAGCATTCACTGTATGCAGAAGCTTTGAAGCCACAACATCTGGGAAGAAGTGTTTTCCAAAGATTAGGATGGGTGTTGATCTGCTTTAGTCCTTGTTTAAATAATTGTCATTTCATATAAATACAGTGATCACAGTAGTTAAAGGTTCCAAATGTCATGTCTATGACAGCCTCATCTTCCAAGGAGTTATTGCTCTTTGGGCTTATCTTTTCCAAAGAGCAGGAAACAGACAGCATTTCAGACACTAAACTTCAAATGTAAGCACAAGAACTTTTCTGCTGCTCTCATTATTACACCAGCAGTAACCCTTGTCAGGAAGGCACAGAAACTGGTGTAAGGTTACACTTTAAAATATATCAGTTAGATTTGCCAGTGATATCCCCCAGCACCTGCAGAGATGCTTTCACTACTTTCACATTGCTTTCACTTCAGCTTCAATTCACTTCTGCCTCTGAAAAATAAATAATTCTAATAAAAATAATAAGAACAATATTTTACAGGCCAAGATTTTGTACTTGTTTATTTTCTGATTAATAGGACCTTGCAATTGAATAGCAGAATTCTAGCAGAGGTGGTTTTTTTTTTTTTTTTTTAAATAATATTCTTAGTAGAGCTAAGCTGGACTTTAAAACCTTTCACCTCTGGAATCCTGAGATGAAATATTATTTATGTAACAAATGAAAATGTGTACAGTGACATGAACCTACTATTATGAACCTACTAGCATGTAGGCTGAGATTACAAAGCTTTCTCTTTCTTTCTCTCTCTTCAGTGGGATTGTTGGTTTCTGTTTAAGTGAAGGCCAAGGACTTGAACAGCAGGGATGCTTGAGCTCAGGACTCAGGTGCATTAGAATAACAGGAAGAGATGCAACAGTTTCCATCTCTAAAAAATGTTATTAGAGTTTGGGAGACAAAGAAACTAATGTAGGACTCCAATCCACTAAGCAATTAGCATTCAGACTTCAATACTGCTAAAAAACCCTCAAATAATTGCTGCTCTTGAAAGATGAAGTCTAAGATATTAATGTGGACTTAATTGCTCATATCCTTTTAAATGTATCTAGTTCTTATTTCATTATCTTCCTATTTTGCAGAAGGACAGTGAGACAGAGTCTGAGGGATCCACTTCTGCACACAAAATAAGCAACTAGAGTAGTGTAAGGCACTGCTTGTCCCATCTGTTCTCTCTTCACTTTTGCCTGCTGTTACCACTGCAGGAAGGGAGAGGTTTGAATCAAATGCGTGTTCGTTCCCCAGCTACTGCACTTCATATTCCAGTCTCTCAGTGCAAAGTTCAACAACCCTGAAGTTAACATACAGAGTTGTGAGCTAAAATGGTTGAGATGTCACCACATACTTCTTTTGTAAGTTCTGTTATAGGATTAGGAACCTGCAGGCGGGGGATAACACAGGGAGCTTGTGGTAGTGACATGCAAAATTGGTCCCAGCAAGATTCAGCAAAACTTACTCTCAGAGTCAGAAGATCTAGCTCTCCAAAGGTCCCTTCCAACTCAAACAATTCTATGATTCCCTCAAAATCTAGGATTTAAATCCTCAAAATGCTTTTTTTCCCATGAAAATCCTAAAAGTCTAAATTCCACCAAATTTTAGAGTTTTCTGTTTGTCTAAGCACTGGGGTATACAGTATATCAGTCTTGATAGAAGTAAAGTACTTGGTAATAGTAATTTACCAAGTAGGACTTAACAAGATCCACAAAGTGTTTCCATATTTGTTACTTCTAGATCTTTATGATATAGATGACATACAGCAGACATTAGAGTCTGCACAAACACTGGCAGAATAAAACACAGTGGCTTTTATAAAATGGAGGAGTCAGTAAAGGATATTGATACACTATGGGGTATTTTTATTCGTGTCACTTCATGAAGTCTTAGAAAGTCCATCTCCAAGTCCAGAACACTCTAAGCTGTTCTGAGTGTGGAGATCTCACAGTGTCCTGAGAGCTGTGATGGATGGTAATCAGATGTCAGAAGCACATTAAAAAACAGTACGCAATTCTTCAGCTCAGTTAAGAGATCAGCACAAATTGGACCAGAAGGTGAATAGTAGCATTCCAGTAACTCCAATCCTGGCTATTTTTGTATTTCATTTTAGAATACACTGAAAATAAAAAGTGCATTCTGTGAGTTCACGTCCAGTGAGTCCCCAAAATCACAGAGTCTGTGGTAGACTACAGTAGGAAGAGTCTCAGGACCTCATCTAATGCTCCAAAAAATGGCTTTTTCTTTCTCTCTGAGCAAGATCATTTAATCGAAAAGACTGTTAACTAGCTCAGTATTTCACTAGAGTATGGCCACCATCTTTCAAAGCTCTTGATTCCTAAAATGAGGCTAAAAAAGAAGAAAACCCCCTGACACTGTGAATCTTATCAAACTGGTATCAGGGCTGGCAGAGGATACCAGCTATGGGCTCATTCTGACAAAGGAATTTGTCTGTTTCCAGGATTAGTGATAAAATTCCCAGTCCTTGAAAATAAGCCTATGCTAAGTGAAGATGAAGAAAAGCATAATTTCTACTTTTACACAGAAAATTATAAAGCAAATTGAAATGAATGGCTGCCATTTAGAGTGAGGTGAAGGGAACAAACCAACACAGTCTATTTCATTCTAGAAAGTAATATTGAGACTATTTTTGGTCTCTGCCTAAACTCACATGGGAAGATTGCTTTATGCATATGCATATTCCATTTGGCAATGCTCTCACTACGGCATGCAGCCACCTACTAAATAATAGAACTTAAAAATTGAAAATCAAATGACAGAAAAAGCTATTTCCAGGTATTTAATCAAAGAGAGGATCAGAGTACAAAGCCCAAAGCAGGCCCTGCCCACAACTCTGCCTGAACTGTCACTGTACAGCGGGTTTCAAACATCTGCATTACTTTGACTGGAATACCATGAATAATTTATAATAAAGAATTTAAGAAAAATACATTTAAAAAAAAAAGACAGAGCAATATTAGTACCCCACAGTAATCACCTGGCTTCACGCTTATTAGTGAAGTACTTTGGGTAGAAGACATCACTGATTTTATGAACCTTTGGGGAGGTTTCTTTTTAAAAATTAACATTTTGGCTTGATATTATTTTAGTATTTACCACTCAGTATTGTCTTAGATGTCATCTTGGCAAAGGGCTCCTAAACAACTGCCACTTTTAGCACTGCTGCCAAAAGGCCCCCTTTCACAATAAAGCATGCTGTGCTTTGGCAGGAAATCAATAAAGTGAAAATCTGTTCTCATCATCCATACATTTACCATCACAATCAACAATCAAAGGCAAGACCTGGGTTCTTTATCCACAGGCTCCAGCCTCCCAATTTTCTGCTATGAAAGGCAGCATAAATTAGAACCCTTGGTTCCTGTTAGCTGGGCTTAATGGGTATGATTTATGAACCATTAAATGAGGTTATGTAAATTGATCCTTAGCAGAATGCTAGCACACAGGTGACAGGTGCAGTACATTTGAATGATGAGTCCACAAGGGTTCTGTACAAATCAGATTTCAGTGACATTCAGTTTTAGGAAGGAGAAATATGTTGTCAACAAGGAAGTGATTTAAATAGTGCCCTGGGTTTGTCAGCAATTATGCTTTTCTTCTTAATTGCTGCAAACTATATAAATTCTAATAGGAAATAAATTACTGATTTACCAGTTAATGACAAGGGGGTATAGACAAGAATGGTTTAAACATTAAAAAAACCACATTTGCTTTGTGAGGCCATATTCAGTGATGATTTCATTTATACTGTTAAAGTTAGCAGATGCTTTAAAGTCACACGACAAACTTTGACATGAGCTAAGTAAAATCATTTTATTGCTAAATTAAAGGAAACTGTTTTTTCTTTTCTTTCTTTCTTTCTTTTTTTTTTTTTTTCCTACAGCAGTGGTTGTTCTAAAAAGGATGAAACCACCTTTTTTACAGAAAAAAATTTCCTTGATAATTTTGTTTGGTTGTTTTCCATCTTAATAACCTTTGCAAAATCAGACCAAATTACACTAACTAGATTTAATGCATATATATTTATATATATTTACAGTGACAGTGAAAATGATTACACCTAGTGATTTGAGGTTGGACTCATTTTCTTCTCACTGCTTCCCAAAGGGACCAAAATGGTTGACTGACTGCCTTATACTAAGGCTTCTATAGCAAAAAATGTTTTGCTGTTGTAGTACAATTAAATCAGTGGTGTTGGTGTTCAGGTTGCTTTGTTCTGGGTAGGAGAGCTTCTGCAGAACTAGATAAATTTGTGAGATGTTTAAAGTCTGCCTTTCCCCAGTCCGTTTAATAGCATATTCCTACTTGTGGCCAGCACAGCTCAGTTTAATGAATGTTTTCACTGAAATATGAGATAGTAATAGGAATGAAATAATATGGATACATCTGTATATTACTCAAGGGCAGCAGTTCTGGAGAAAAGATTACACAGGAGGGTACTTGACATACACAGGATAACAGGGTGATGTGAAAATACTTACAGAAGCTTGGACATATTAGGTCATTTTCATCTGAGGAAGAAAATACAGAAGATGAGAGGAAGCCAGAAGAAAAGCCACCAGTAAGCTGCAAAGTCTAGTGTGATCTAAAGCAAACTTAAGGTGTTAACATGTACCTATTTTGCCAGTACACTCATTGGCTATTGTAGTTTCTGTTTTGTTTTGCTTTCTAAAAATTCAGTGAAGTTTGTTCAAGCAGCAAGAATCATTTGTTAATTGAATTAGCTTCTCTTATTTTGTTTTACTTCAATAGAGGTTCCCTTCAAGGTTCAACTACTTACGCATTGCATTGTTCTGCTCAGTGCTTGTAAGCAGCTCTCTGCAATACTTCTTTCACTGAAGTTGTCACTTTTACCTTTGTGAAGAGGATCAACAGAAGTGAGTTCAGAATATACAGTGTTTTTGGAGGTATGGAATGCAAATTAAAAGAATCACACAGTTGCAGCGTGGGTAAGGAAGAAATTTGATGAACTTTGGTGAGGTGGTGAAGTGCTGGATTTTACTCCAGGTATCAAGGAAGAAGAAAGAGCCCATCTATTAATGTTGTATGAACAAACTGAAACAAAAGAATGCAAGGAATGCAAGGACAAGCCACCAAAAGTTAAGGAAAACCTCACTGCACTTGTTATGCAAGCCTCATTTAATACATTTTGTATAGGTTTCATCCTGTAGAATCTGTGGGTGTTTTGGAAAGTTCTCTCTCTGTTTCATACCTAAAGAAAGAGCTGTGTACACAAAGAAAAATCAGTTAGTTTTAAAGACATTAGCCTGAGCTAATAAAAGTTTCCCTCTTTCATCACACAGCTTGCCTTACATTGCTGTCTTTAAATCAACATTGCTATCAAAACACTGTAACTCAAGTTACAAATAGAACTCTCAGATTTTTCCCTATGTCAGCTTGCCTCATTCAAAGTATAAAGTGATTGGTATTTATGCAGTGGGTTACTGCTCAGTGTTTCTCAGTATCCACACTGCCTGCTGCCTATCCTATCCCCTATTTAATCTTTACCTGAATACAGAATTACTAATTTCTTCATCTACGTTTTCTCCATCTTAGGGAGGGCTTAAGTTTGCTGGACCTTGAACACTCAAAGCACTTCATTTTCATAGTGGAGCCTGCAAAGTCTCTAAGACACGGAGGCCAGAATTCAGTACCACACTGAAGCCCAATCATGATATATGGAAAGTGACAATATAAAAATAATGTCCTTTTATGAAAATGGTATTTTGTGACTTTTCAGCATCACGATATCCAGGAAAGAATTTAGGATACTGGACAATTTGCAAGAGAAACATTCTGTTGTCTTAGTCATCCAGTCATACTATGTCCCTTCCTGCCTTTCCCTTCCTCTCTGTTTTCAGCAAATAATGACAATGGGATATTGAAGTTGTCCTACTCTGAAGAACACAGCACAGATTCATCCTCAGACTAGCCCCAAAGTACACTGTAGTAAGGTTAAGGTCGTACTGAGAAAGCTCACAGAATGACAGAATTACAGTGTACCATTATGCTCTTATTAATTAATAAGCAGTCAATTCTGGTAATTCTAATTTTGAATGTTTCAGTATATGATCTTTTTTCAACTCTTTAAAGTGTGGATGTAAAGAAAAAATGCTTTTTTCCTAACATTTTTGATTATAAAGTTTTTGACACTGGAATACCAAACATTTCACATATCATTGCACGATCTCACAGGTAACAGGTTTATTAGTAGTACAATCACCTGAAGTTCTGATCCCCCAAGATCCTATCCTCTCTCCACAGTTTTTGTACCTATTGCTCTTTCTCATGTCCCTAGATTATTCCCCTTTTGCTGTCCTCACTGTCTTATCCTCACTGTCTACCACCACTACTTCCACCATCCTCCAACTGTTTGTTTCTACCCTGTTCCTAACTTACTCCTGTTCTCCACTTTCTTTCCCTTTATCTGTCCTGTTTTTTTTTCTGGTTTCCTTACTTTTCTGATAGTGTCATCTTGCTATACTCACTCTGCAATACAACGGGAAGACCTAAGGCTTCCTGTCTCAAATGAAGTGCTGTGCTTTGCAGTGTACACCTCTCCCAGCCTCCTCTAGGTCTGCCCAAGGTTTACTGCAGAGAAAATCTAGATCAGAACAGCTTACAATGTCCCCCAAAGCCACAGAGTACTTTCATTATGGGGCATGAAAGCCCTAAGGGCCCTGTTTTCAACTGCACCTTATAAGTATAAAGGATTATTGTAATTGGGTTAGGCTTCTAGGTTCCGGGCATTTCTGCTGAAGCCAAGTCTGCCAGACCTCTTGGCATTATCCTGGTCCCCACACTCCTAACTTAAATTTAATTGCCTAAAATTCCTTAAATTTTGTTTTCTGAATTATTTCTATTTACACTGCTTTGGACACAGAGTTGTCTCCTCCAGTAAGACCCAAAGACTACTACCCACAAGCAAAAAAGGGCAGGCTGAAGAAGAAATGGGGCTGTTAGAAAACCTTTGTAGTAGGAGCAACTATGGAATAAAAACCCATTTATGTTGTCTATGACATTTTTCTCCTCATATCTGTTTCTGCTCTTATTCTGCATGATTCATGGAAGAATCTATATGGACAGAAGACATTTATGCAGGAAGAGAAAAAAAACCCTGCTAAACTACTTACCTCCATCTTAGCTTTTTCAATAGATTTTTCTCCCCTCTGCTCTATGAAGTAGGAGGGGAACAGGAATTATATACATATTGGTTATTAGCATTTATTTAGCGACTTCTAGACTGCTGAACTGAAAAGATTTCATACTCTCTGATCGTGTTACCTAGACATATTACTGTTAGAAATATTTTATTACCATGGTTCATACATGATAGCTCCTCATATACAAAAATGGTGGTAGATCTTAAGAGTTATTTGCTGAACTTTCATTTTTCTTCCTGTTAAAAATAATTATAAAGTCATAAGAATTTTCTTTACCTGATTTTTTTTTTTAAATTTCTAGTATTGAATTTTATCAGTTTTCTGCTTTTTCTTCTTATGCACATTTTTGTATCAAATACATAAGTATTACATTAAGTAAAATAATATTTATTCTTCTAAATAGAAGGGCTAAAATTGAAGGTTTGTTTTTTTTTTTTTTTCAAATGTGAAGAGATCCCAGTAATTCTTTCCCATAGGATTACCCAATTTAAAAGAAGAAATCACAAAACTGCATTTTCAGATTTCTTTGGCAGCATACAGGCACTAATCACATGGTGTTCATAGTAGTGTACATCATACCCAAGGTATTACTTGCATATTGGCATGCTTAACAACCTGGCATTTTTCCTTCTCTTCTGGAGACTGCACAAAGTTTATAGTATGCTGTGATTCTTCATGGTCCTCATTAAATGTCTCAGATAAAAAAATGAGTAGAATCAAAATTGGCAATTTTTCATTCTGAAAGGAAGCTCAAAGCATGTAATTTACTAGGACATACCCTCTTCCTCAGTAAAGTTTACACTGGGAAAAGAAAAAATCTCATCTGGAGATGTCTACCTACTTGAGGACCTTAAAGGCTTTCTGAAGGTAAGCAATGCCTTTCTCTTATTTCTGCACCTACTGCTATCACATCTAAGCAGGTCCTTGCTTGCTGTAGTCTATGACATTGCTGTTCTGTCATTTTGTTATACTTTCAATTGCAGTATGCTAGCTATGAGTGAAATTCTGAAACAGAATCTTATCTTTTGTAATGGTGATTTAAAAAAAAAAACATTAGAAATATTTAATATAGCTAAAGTGTTTTTTGGAGTCTGAGAAGTTCATGATAAGATGCAATGAAATTTGTTTCATAGCTTCTAGATGCCTAAGCTAAAATAAATTCAAAAATAAAGCAGAAAAAATAATGACAATTACATTTAATTCTGGATTTTTTTTCCCCTTTCAGTTATCTAATATACATGGTAATATAAAGAAGGGAATGAGCCACTTGCCTGTGGCTATTTTGCCCTTTGTGCAGCATCATATCTTTTAGCGAAATCATCAAATGCTGAAGACGGTAAATACTGTTAATACATGTGGAAAATTATGCATAATGGAGAACAGGAAAGGTTTTAATTTAACAATTCTGTAAACATTTATGCATATTTAATTCTGTTAATTTACTATGGTATGATATAAAGTATATTAATATAGAAGGTAATTAGTATATAATGTATATAATTTTGAACATTAAAAATGCTTACTATAAAACATACTGTATTTCTTCTGGCAAGTAAGAGAAATCTCAATCTCTTAATGTTATCAATACGTGCACAACAGTATTTGTAAAATCATTTTAATCTATTTAGTTACAATCTACACATCTATAAACTGCAATTACATACACTACAAATGGTGTTTTACCAAACTGAGAAGGAAGGAGTAGAGTCAAAGCAGTATTTAGTTAACGATTTGCATGACTGTTCGAAGGATCCCATTTTGACTTGCATTCAGAAAGCTTATCTCAGATAGAGAAGTTGTTTATATTTGTTTTTTTTTGTGTGTGTTTGAAATGGGTAGAAACTGGTTCAGAATCAACCAGCTGTGTGCAACCGGATTAACTTTGATTCTTGTGATTTCTAATGGTAAACTGATTTTATTTCCAGATTTGCTATTTAATGCTGAAAAAAGTTTAAACACAAACTGTATTAATATACTCATACCCACTTCAGAAAAACCTGGGGGGTTTTATTTCCGTGAGTGGTTGTCATGGTACTGAGTGGTTAAACCAGCAAATTAAACTAAATCAACATTATTTTGAATTAGGTGATGACTACATGTGGTAGTTCTCATTAGTATGGGTCTTATCAATGGTTACATCATCCACCATGATATATAGTATGGAAGTCATGATGTGTCAAGTTGTGCATTACATGAACTATATAAATTCAGCTATATGAATGTTAAGAAGAAACTGTTAATTCTGAGAGTGATGAGGCCCTGGGCAGCCTGATCTGGTGGGGGGCAGCCCTATCCATGGCATAGGTTGGGACTGAATGGGCTTTAAGGACTGCTCCAATACAAGCTATTCTATGAATTATAATGTTAGGATGTGAAGAGAGAGCTTTAAGTATATGATAGGAGATCCACATATACAAGCAGCCTTCTAAACCTTGTCTGTGGCTTTGTTGTAGCTCAGTAATCTCTAAATGTGATAGGAGTCCTTTTCAGAGTACCTTTAAATGCTGGGGGGCATCTTATTCCTCTCTTTCAATCTATTGTGAGGTTGCCCAGCAGCACCAGGAATGATGGGAGAAGAGATGTAGGTCTTGAAACCAGCCCCTGTATGGTCATCTCCTCACTCTCTGAGTCTGTACAATAATATTTTCAAAAACCTCATTTTCAGGGCCAAATGTTTCTATCTTGCTGCCCGTTGGTGAGGTGTCAGAAATAGTTTGAGGATTGCAGTCACCCATTTCCATTGCTCTTAAACTTTCACTATAGCTTAGAAGCAGAATGCCAGTACTTGCTTACTTACTATAATAAGTATATACTTATTCAGGCTAGGAAATTGCAATTAATTTTGTTTCTGTGTCATGGTTTCATGATTTTTCGTTATCAGTATTCCACATCATAACATCATGTAATGCACTGGGGATTTGACTGCTGATGCTCAAGTTCCGCCTGTCCGGAGGAGAAAAGCTACATTTCCCCAAGGGACTTTGCGGTCAGCGAGGAGATATAACTCCCGGCAAGGTCACCTGATGCTCTCTTCTTTGCCTGCGCTGCTTCGCTTGCGCTTCTCTGCCTGCGCTTCTCTGCCTGCGCTTCTCTGCCTGTGCTTCTCTGGACTGCACTTCTCATCTCAGCGTTGTGGTGAGGCCAATCCACCTTCAATTTCACACACTCTCTCTCTCCTTATAAAATTCTGCTGATACCATATTTAGTAAATTAGTTTGTTTCACCTCAGATTGTTGCCACTGTTTTCAATTATTTCGGGGTCCCCTATTTTCCTTTTCCGGGGGCACAGATCCGCGGATCCCTCTGCCCTTCTAGTCACAGAACCGGGCCGAACCAGCCCATAAACCGTTGACATTATGAAAGATTAAATAAAACAATTACTTAATAAAAGATACTGTACAAGATCATCAGAAAACACTACAAGAAAAAAAAAAACAAAAAAAACCAAAAACAATAAAAAGGCAAATGACTCCTTGATATTGTTTCCAAGACTTTAAATTCTATCTTGGAATAAGGACAATCAAAAGACAAATAGAACCCAAAGAAGTTTTTAAACAAATTGCAGGAGACTTTGTAATATTGTAAAATGGAATTAAAACTCAATAATTACAAGCAATTCTCACTCAGCACAATGAACTGATAGATTTCATATACTGACTGTGGGTAAGAGATAATACCAGACATTCAACCATCCTTCAAATCAGGGAAACAAAACTCTCCATAGCGCTTGAATATTCTATCAAAGCTATTTGTTAAAAAGTACCTGGAAATGCTTGGACATAAAGCTGGAAAATGAAATAAGGTGAACACAAATAACATTATAACCAGTGAGAAAAATATGGAATTGTAGCAGGGCCCGATACCTAAATCAGTCCTGCTGCTAAATGGGAATCCTGAGAAATGTTGCATCTTGTCTAGGAAGGGGGAAAACATATCAAGAGCCAGGAACAGGTATTTCAGAATACTTCTGTGATGGCAGTATGCACAGTAGATGGGGAAGGAAGTTGAGTTTTGTTCTCTTGGATCAAGCTCTGGAACTTAAAATATATTTGTTGCTCTAAACATTAAATATGTGTTCATGATTTCTGCATTATATAAAAATACAGCCATATCCCTCCTCTTTTTTCTTTCCTCTCTTTTTTGACAATAAAATACATTTGTTGAGTAAGATAAAAAAGAATCAATTTGTTTCCATCTGTTTGAAAAGAAGCAAAGTTTTGATTTTGTCAAAAGCATCTCTGCTACTGATGTGCACCCTCAGTAAGTTTGCGGATGATACCAAGTTGGCTGGAAGTGTCGATCTGCCAGGGAGGCCCTACAGAGAGATCTGGACAGGCTGGATCACTGGGCTGAAGCCAGTGGGATGAGGTTCAACAAGGCCAAATACCAGATCCTGCACTTTGGCCACAACAACCCCAGGCAACGCTACAGGCTTGGAGCGGAGTGGCTGGAAGACTGCGTAGAGGAAATGGACCTGAGGGTATTGATTGATGCTCAGCTGAATATGAGCCGACAGTGTGCCCGGGTGGCCAAGAAGGCCAATGGCATCCTGGCTTGGTTTGGAAATAGTGTTACCAGCAGGAGCAGGAAGGTGTTCATCCCCCTGTGCTCACCTCTGGTGAGGCCGCACCTTGAGTACTGTGTCCAGTTTTGGGCCCCTCACTGCAAGAAAGACATTGAGGCCCTGGAGTGGGTTCAAAGAAGGGCGACAAAGCTGGTGAGGGGTTTGGAGCACAGGCCTTATGAGGAGTGGCTGGAGGAGCTGGGATTGTTCAGTCTGGAAAAGATGAGGCTCAAGGGAGATATTATAGCTCTCTGTAACTACCTGAAGGGAGGTTGTAGTGAGCTGGGGGTCAGCCTCTTCTCTCGTGTAACTGGTGATAGGACTAGAGGGAATGGCTTCAAGCTGCGCCAGAGGAGATTTAGGCTGGACATTGGGAAATACTACTTTTCTGAAAGAGTGGTCAAGTACTGAAATGGGCTGCCCAGGGAGGTGGTGGAATCACCGACCCTAGAAGTGTTCAAGGAACATTCGGTTTTTGTGTTGAGGGACATGGTTTAGTGAGTACTATTGGTGATAAGTGAATGGTTGGACTGGATGATCTTGAAGTTCTTTTCCAACCTTGGTGATTCTGTGATCCAAACATAGCCTTTTCCAAAAAGGGTATGTTTGGACAACAAATAAAGTGCAAAACCATTTCAATTGGAAAAAGTTGGAATTCTTACTTGCTGCTTCTCATATCATGAAAATAAATATTTACCGACATCTGCACCTACTCAAAGGTATGTGTCTGTTGGTGTGAAGGAGGACTGATCACATGTGGAGGTGAGTATAAATATTTTATTGTATGCTTTACCAAAGGCAGACAAATGTTTAATATCTTATTACGAAAAATGTCAAACAACTTCTACGATGTTCTACTGCGTTGGATCATTCATCAGATTGTAGAGTGGATTTATATACCTACAGCAGAAAGTACACTGGTAGAGATAGATGACCTTCAAGAATCAGAAAAAAAGGGAACCAGCCATAGTGCTTGTGCTTTTCTTTAAAACTCAGTTGCTTCTGTTATCACCAATTAGGCTGAAGAACTTTGTATTTACAGCTTAAAACTCCTAAATAGATTAGTTTATCACAGCATAAAATGATGACACTGCGGTATAAAGGATAGAAGACTTCATCTCTTTGATGGAAGTAAAGGAAGCTTTTATTTTTAAATTTCTACTACTCAATGCAGTACATCAAACAATCAGTTTTAATATCTTTAGGGTTAAGTGCACTCTTGTAATTTAGAACTAAATGATTTTTATTAAGCACTTTTACTGAATATCTACATGCTGTACAACTCTGCTGATTAAGTATCTGATAGGGACTGGTAAAGCAGACACCTCCGTGAATTAGAGACGCATTAGTGAATGTGTTGTGTCTATGGTCCTTAATCTTAGGGAGTATTTCAAAATAAGTGTGTTTCCTGTAAAATGTATACATAAAACTGCAAGCAAATCAACATGCTTGAAGCCTGGTGCCTACGTAGCACAGTAACATCTTTTAATAGGTTAAAGGCATTTTTCCTTTTCAAATTAAAATATTCCTGTGGGGTGAAAATCCCAGTGCAGGTTTTATGAAATGTTCCTATGTGCACTGAAACTTTATGTGAAAATCTAGCAAGTAATATCCATGTGTGATGGTCAACTTGCCACTGAGAGCCTACATCTGAGGGTTGTTCAGTCAGACTGCCCACACAGGGCTCTGGGACCAAGGAATGTCCACTGCATACTGACGGTAGTTTCCTCTGCAGGCTTGCACAAGCTCCTTTATGTTGAGCGATGTTGTTCCATCTCTACCCTCATTAACTTCAATGGGGGCTGAGAATGCACAGCACCTTCGAAAATCAAGTAGTTCAACTCACAGCTTCGGTTTCCCTAGCTGTAAATTGAGACTAAACCTTTCCTATCGGCCTCATAGAGCTGTTGTGAAGATTAATTAGATAATGACCACAAAGCCCTCTGAACATGAAAAGTGCTAAGAATTGTTGTTACCAAATAATAGCAAAGATTGGGCTATTCTCCATTGCTGTCAAATAATAATAAAGAGATGTGCTAGTCTAAGGAAAGGAGAGGTGGGAAATAAAGGGCAATAATGGCTGCTGTTGTTTGCGCATATGGTACTGAATAATCTTTGCAAGAAGAAGCCAATCTTGTGAAAAGCTATCTACTGTAATGGTGCTAGGGTTATTGACAGGTCTGGCTATAAGTGCAGGTTCCATTAGATACATCAGCCACAATGTATTCGCGGCAAATCTCACTGATGATTGCCCTCCTGCAGAGGGAGAGATAAGACAAACTATGATTGAAGTAAAAATGTAAACAGTTAAAAAGAAATAGAAGTCAACCACTGCTCTCCCACAGGGGCAAGGACCAAGGATTGTTGCACCTGCAAAGCAGTAATAACAGCAAATGTTAATGTGATATGTGATTGTAGCGTGGATGCTGTTTCAAGCTCTCACTGAAGAATTTATGTTGTTTAGTATTTTTATATGTATATTAAGTGAAGTGCACTTTCTTAGTCTGGGGCAGTGCAGGGCACAGTACGGGCAAGCCGAAGGGGTTTTACTCAAGTTGTGCTAATAGGGACATTCTTTGGCAGTATGAGTTATAGCTTCTACTTTCTACAGAAAAAGCCTCTGAACCAATATTGACTTCCATAATCTCAGCACGATGGCATAAAGTATATGTGTATTTGAAGTTTGTATTAAATCCACTACTGTAGAAAGATACTATTAAATATTGATATTGTGTTTTGGCATTGTCTTTGGTGACAAGAAAGAAACTGGGTGAAACCTCATCCAGTGTTAACCAAGTACTTCCTGTTTTCTCAGGGATAGGGGATGCAAAGCTAAATCTTGTTTGGATCTGAAGGGTGGCATCATATCCACTCTGCAGTTTTGAAATAACTGATCAAAGAAGCACTCTAAGGTCAATTTGTATGTGTAGCTTAATAAATAATGAGGTTTGTGTTCATCCCAGAAAGCTAACCATATCCTGGGCTGCATCAAAAGAAGTGTGGCAGGGAGGTGAAGAAGAAGCAGCAGGTCAGGGAGGTGATTCTGCCCCTCTACTGCACTGGTGAGACCTCAGCTGGGGTACTGTGTCCAGATGTGGAGTCCTCAGTACAGGAGAGACATAAACCTGTTGGAGTACATCCAGAAGAGGGCCACAAAAGTGATCCAAGGAATGGAACATCTCTCCTACAAGGACAGGCTGAAAGAGCTGGGGATGTTCAACCTGGGGAAGAGAAGGCTTCAAGGAGACCTGATAGAGATCTTTCAATATCTAAATGGAGCAACAGAAAAGGAAGGGACAGACTCTATAGCAGGGTCTGTTGTGATGGAACAACGAGAAATAGTTTTAAGCTTAAGGAGGATAGATTTAGGTTGAATATAAGGAAGAAGTCTGTTACAGTAAGGATGGTGAGGCACCGGCACAGGTTGCCCAGAGAGGTGGTTGATATCCTGACCCTGGAGACTTTCAAAGCAAGGTTGGATCAGGCCTTGGACAACCTGATCTAGCTGTTGTGTCCTTGTACACTGCAGGGGAATTGGACTAGATGACCCTTAAATGTCTCTTTCAACTCTAAGAATTCTATGTGACTGCCCCTTCAACTGCCTATTAGCTCCCTTTTTCCTTCCCACCTTTCCTCCCCACCTTGAAGCAATTTTCAACCTTTGGGTTAGTTGCAGTCATACTTACCAGAAGGATGGAAGTAGCAATTAATTTTCTACACATTTAATTGGAAAAAAAAGTCCTGTCTGGGTAGAAGAGATAGACTCTATTCATGGCATAGAAGATAATTCATTGTCTGTCACACAAAGCAGCAGCCAGCTCATTCAGAGATCACACATGTACTAGCCAGCTCATCAGTGTTCCTGTGCCAGATGTGCTGCCTCTCTCTGGGCTGGCAGGACAAAATAGAGAGGCAGAGAACATGGAAAGGAGAATATAGATAGCATGGAGTTTTTGTTGTACTGGGCATACAGGAGATAGAAAGGAGATAGAGACAGGGACAATAGCATCAGTGATCAAAGACACTGGATGGAGAGCACAGGAGTGGAAAGATGGAGGTATGGAGCAGGAACGTAGCAGAACTCTGTTAGGAAACATTTAGAGCACCTGGAAAGAGCAAACAAAAGATGTAACTCCTAAGCAAACAAGATTTAATTCTTCTTATTACTCAGGGAACAACTTCTTAAAAATACTGTAATGCTGTCAAAGGTTTAGTGATCTGGAAAATATGTATTAGGGCAATGACATTTTTAAATAATCCTAAGTAACATTTAAGAAGTTACTAAATATTGAGTGTCATTGTATTCATTTGAGACAAAATATGGAGATAGAGAACAGAATGGGATCTAATCAGTAAACTTATAAAGACAGTAGCATAATCCATTTCAGTAAATGAGATTCATAGAAAACTAGTGATAAATCTAATTACATCTTTTGATTAAATGAAAATACTTTGTTGCTACAGGAAGCTGCATAATATAACAGAGTTGAGATATTTTACTTGTACTCTGACCTTCTAGTTAAAAGTGACACAACATAAAATCTGTGTAGCATATTTTTACTGGCCTGAAATTGCTGATATAGCTAAAAAGTAATTGCATGGAGGGCATCATTATATAATGGGGTTCCACATAGATCTATTCTTAGTTCTGTGCTATTCAATATCTTTATCAATGAGATGGAAGAAAATAGAAACTTGTTGTTGGTAAAGGCTGCAGATGCCATATTCATATATAAGAAGTTAGTACGTGACCTGATTTTTAGAGGCACTAAGCATATTTAGGCAATCAAAAATGAGGATTTTGGCTCAGAAACTAAAACCACAGATATGCAGCTCTTGCAATGCCAAGCTTTTAAGCACCTTTTGGGCTAAACTCATCTCAAAATGGGCTTTATAGTGGATGGTAAGAGAGAGATGCCCAAGCTAGCTGGTACAAAGTGCCCTTGTTCTTCAAAGTTTAGGCACCTATTTCTGATCCATTAGAGATCAGGAGGAATCTGCCTTTGTCTCAAAACCCTCGCACTGAATTAAATATGTAATTTCTGCTTCTGCACAAAATAAAGCTAATTGTGATTGCTCACTGGGCTATGTGGGATGCCAGGGCTTAACATCTCCCTTTTGTGTGAGCAAGCTGACATGTACGTCTCTTGCACTCTAGGAAGGTGCCTTCACTTGCAAGTTAATTTTGATGGAGGCAATTTTCATCCCTCTTGTTTGAGGTGGGACACTATGTAGAAATGCTAGAAAAACTCCACACATGCTCAGACAAGCATTATACAATATAGCAGTTACAGCATCTTCTGCCCTGACCAACTGATAGTGAGAAACAGATGACCGCTGTCATAAAATAAAATCAGTGCTATCACACTTGGGGCAAGAGAGAAAATGCAAACAGGTGAGCAGAAGCTACATCCCATAGTTGGAGCAGGGGATGGACAGGTATTCCCAGGTCTTACAGTTTAAACATAGCCTAAGGGAACAGAAAATCTTCCTCAGCCTTCTCTCCCACTCACTATTTGACATACTGCAATCCAACCTTTTTACTAATTCCCCTTCTCAGGTAATTATTCCTGACCTTTTTCATTTTTTTCATAAAACTTTTTCTAGGTTTAAGAATAAGGCAATGGTTTGGCATAGCCGTTACTCCAGATAGCAGATATAAACATACCAGAAGATCAGAGTAAAAAAAAAAAAAATCCTAAAGAAATTTATTAACAACGATCATGCAGTTACGATAATAGAAAAGGATAGCAACTCCTTTATTTGTCAACAATCTCGATTTCTAGGGACAGAAGTTACGTTGCTGGTCATGATGCAGCTAGTAAAGCCATTCTGGGATCTGCTGCTGTGTAGGTAGCAGTCCTTCTGTGCTCTCAGTGAACCAGCAGTAACTGTGTTATCTCAAGGTGGCTTACGAAGAAATTCTGTGGTATCTACTGTGATTTTAGCTATTGTTTTCAGGGCTGTTTTACAGCCTTGTACTGCAAGAGCAAAAACCCCCCATGCCTGAATACGCTCCTTTATCTATATGTGTCCTTATTCTTCTAACATTTAAACAAAAGTGTCTTAATGTTCTTTTGTAAAACAAAATGGCACAGTAATAACTTAGAGTTGTTACAACAATGAGTCTTTCTTGTGCAGGGAGCACTTTAAACATGTCTGGGCTACAGCACAGGGTGAAGAATCTGAACTGGCTTTAAATGACGTAGATGCAGTCTAGCACTTCCAGAATCTTCCAGAATCTTCCAGAAAATGCCGCTATCAGTAGGAACTCTTGTGAGCTATCCTGATCCCCACTAACGTTCCAGCAAGAATCTAAGCCTATTTATATTCCCCAGTAAACAGCAAGGAAAGAGTTTTTCTGAACTGGGAATTGAACCCCATTCCTGTTGTAACTAATGCCAGAAAAAGTTGTATTCTCAAAAACAAAACAAAACAAAACAAAAACCGACAAACAAAACAAACAAACAAAAAACCACAAAAAAAATGAAAACAGAAAACAACAAAAAACAACCCACCATCTGGAAAGCTAGTATGCAGGGATATGACAAACAGCTACAGCCCAGTGACCCACACCAGCCCCAACAGAAGCCAGGTCTTTTATTAGAAGCAGAAGCAGTGGAATTTATTTCACTTTTACCTGACATAATTTGGTGCCACTTTAAGTATTTAAATACTTCTTCGGCACAGAACGTAGTTCTCCTCAGCACAGGCAATTATTAGCTATCAGTGTGCAGTATGGAAATGTTTTTCTCATTTTGATCGTACAAAGAGAGCACACTGTGTATCACATTAACACAGTCTGATAGCAACAGATAACAGCTATAAAAATCCAACAGGAAAATTAACAATAATGCTTCAAAAATCATTGCTAAGGACCTGATCGTGCTAATTGATGTTTAGGATCAGTCATCCAATTAGTTCTTTAAAATAGGACTGGCTGCTGTTCTTGTATTATTGAGATTGCTATGTTGTAGACCTTTGACAGTATCAAGCAGTCAATGAATGCAAATTAATGACCATTGACCCACAGAAGCAGAAACAATTACATCTATGTTATGTTGCTTCAGCATCGCAGGGGGTGTCCTGACTCAGTGGATGCACTGCCTAGCCACTGACAGTCTGCAGGGACTTGGAGCTCTTCAGCTGATAGGAAGCAGGGAATCTCACAGCACCCAACTCTTCAGGGTTGATCTATGGAGATCTGTATGGGCTACACAATTCCAAATTCACTCCATCCTGCAAAACCAGGTGCTTGGTCCAAGCCACAGTTTCCACCTTGCCTCAGATGTCCTGAGCCTCTGTGCAAAAACACAGCACAAATGTTTAATCTTAATTATGTCAGCTGAGGAAGGTGCAATGCAGCTTCTCATCCCGGTATGAAAAGCATATGCTTCTTTCTTGACAGAAGTTGGATGGAAGAGACCGTATTTCTGGAGAGAGCTACAGCTATGCAGAGATCAACTCTTTGGGCAAGATAATATACAGGTAAGCTAGAGAAAAAGATGATAAAGTTTTCAAGCAAGGCTAAAATTTCATAGAAATGATCATCTACACAGTTTGTAGTTACACAGAAGAAAGTAGACTTTTTTACCCACTGAAGAAAGAGGAAGGCATCAAATATTCTGAAGAGTCATACTCTCAGAAAGTCTGCAAATATATATTCATTTCAGTGCATGCCTCTTTACAAATGGACCAGCAGAAACATTCATTGTGAAGGGTCATGACGCAGTTACAAGAAGATATCTATCCAAGGAACAGAGGTGAGACCACTGTCAGCAAGGATGACATCCACGCACTTCTTTGTCACAGGACAGGAGCCTCTCCATGCCTGAAAGAGAATAGAAGCAGGATGCTAAAGGAGGGGCAATAGGACCAGGCTTGGGGGAGCATGCTGGGAGTAAACAGGAAACTAAGCACAAAATGTCTTGTAAAGAGATGTTGGAAGCTGGCAGGTGCTTCCTTGTACATTTTATTTGTGGTTATGTGAAGTGAATTCATGGAATGACTGTTGCTTTAAATTCTAGTTGCTATCTTCTAAAAAAGAATTGAGAAGAAATGTGTATAATTATACACAGAATATTAATCTTCTTCCTGGTGATCTACAACTCTAGCATATTCATCATACTGGAACTGTGCTCAAAAGTATTTTCATCTGATTAAAACTGCTGATTCATCGATGCATGTAATCCTTTGCTAATAGTATGTATATAAATAATCTTAACAATTTGCATATCAGTTTTTCCTCCTTTATCATTGTTATTTGTTTTTTCTTAAATGCTGGATGCAATACTCAACTTTTACATTTTGATAGGAAAAGAGGGAAGGGTCTCGAGTTGCGCCAGGGATGGTACAGCTTGGATAACAGGAAAATCTTCTCTGAAAGAGTGGTGAGATACTGGAACAGGCTGCCCAGGGAGGTGGTGGAGTCACTGTCCCTGGAGGTGTTCAAGAACCCTGTAGATGGGAGATAGGGAGTGGGTGCTGAGTTAGATGGGTGGTGATGGGTTGACATTTGGACAAGATAATCTTAGAGGTCTTTTCCATCCATAATGATTCTATGATCAATGATTTTATATCTAGACTTTCGGAGAACTAAAGTGCAGTGGTCTGGGATAAATGTAGAAAACCTATCATCTGACTTTAGCTGTGGCACCAGCTTTACTGTGTGACTTTGGATAAGCCTGTAGTCATGCCTACACTGATAGCTAGGAATCAGTTTTAATTACCTGCAATCCTGGACCCACATTTTTAGGACTTGTGAATATTTAAACATGATGAATAGCCATCTAACTCAGTATTGGAAAATGTCAAACTTCACAGTGTGAAACTTGTTGACAATAATACTCTGCAATGTTTTTCTCCTCCAACTTGAAATTCACATTAGCAGATACTTGTACAGTCTCATCAGGAATACGTCAGCTTGCCATTCCTTACTTCCAACTCTTCTGTCCTTCCTCCTATTTATAAAATGGAAGCTATCTTAGAAGAGACAAGGCTGCCGAATGATTCACAGCAGTATTGCACAAGGAAACTTGGGATATTTCTTCCTCATGAAAAAGAAATACGGTGCAAACAGCTTTGGTTTATATCAAATGACATGCAAGCAGGAAATATTGTCTCACGTGGCTCAAACTGTTTGATAGTAACTTCAAGGTGAACCCTAAATATCGTTATAAACAGACACTTAGGGCATATATTTACGAGTTCATGCAGACTCTTGCTTGCTTGCTGCATTGTTTTGAGCTAATAAACTATCATATCTTGATCCTAGGTAGTTGGGTGATTACTACACACCTGTGGATTGGGTTACAGATATCTAAAAATTTGTGATGCTCAGTATCTTGGTATCTGAGATTGTTTAGGAATTTAGCTACTAGGCCAAAAGTTTCTATTCTGAATATGCAAATTTCTACAGTGCCTCTGAAAATTAGATCCTCTATCTATCTAGTCAGTGCCTAATTTCATAGTTGATATTCAGAAATGCTTTTCCAACCTCTGTTTTTTTGTTTGTAAAAATGGAACATTAATACTTAATTGCTTCTCAAAACTTTGTGGGAGTTAATGTTTCTAAAGCATTTCAAGAATGAAAAGGACCACATAAACTGACAACTACTGTAATTAAGTATGAATTATTTAAAATGAAAAATTTGTATTGCAAATGAAGTGCTGTAGCAATATATTGAACAAACCACCAAAAACCTCACAAAAATTACTAACCAAAATAGAAGGCTTAGACATCATCATTTCTTAGCAAAGTGTTAAGCATTAACTGGATGTTAGTAATTGATCTCATGTGCAGATTGCCTCATTTTCATGGAAAGCAGTTTAACAAAAAATATTTTACTTTGTATTTGGAAGCGACAGGAGTATACATGTGGTCAGGGAGTCAGCACTGACTTTGCAAATCCCAGCAGCAGTTTCATAGTGACTGTTCGTATCTGGCATTTCGCTATTATCTTGTATCCTCTGTTATGCAGTGTAGAGACATTTTTTCTCTTGCAACATTTCAAATGTCAGTTCTGTGTTAGCTACTGTTTGATTATATGGACACCAATAGGACAGTTAGGCTTAAATTCCTATTCTGGTATATCATCTGGTACAAACAGATAGCACTCCAAATAATAACTTTAATGTATTTGAAAAAGATAAGACTCTTTAGGGCCTGTGTTAGCAAGTTTCTAGGTTTCGGCCTAGGTAGCTAAAGCATACTGGTCTTGTCATGTACAGGTGAACTGGAAGCATTTGCAATACATATATTTTTCTGCAGTATTATTCTATGTGTCTCCTACACCTAGATTTTCAAATATTTTTTTTTAGTTTAGTCTAATTTTGAAATACTTCAAATGGAATAAATTATATATTAAGTAGCAAGGAAATTATTTTCTCTTTAAATCTGCTCTGTGAAGGCTATCTTTTAATTTATAAGCCAATGTATTAAAAAAAGCAATATAGCTCTTTTCCTGTTTGTAAAACAATACTTCTTTTTAAGGACAATTATTATAAATAACTACATGCAACCAAATGCAACATGCAAATATGCATTTTTAGCAAATATCTCAAGTGAGAATTTTCGAGGTGAAACATAATGGATACTGTATGAGGAAAAGGAAATAAATAATTCATCTATAATATAGTATGACAATACAGTGATATTTAGTAACAACATTCTGCTAGTAAATAGATACCAATATTCAATGCTTCTTCTTAAAAGTACAGGTGCTATTATTTTGCAGACAATTTGCAAAATTATTCTATTCAGAATAAGACCTAATGGCTGGGAAAAGGGCAACGTAATGTCACTATTGAAGACAGACTCTAGGAACACTTCAGGTAATTATAGACCATTTAGTTTGGATGCCTTTTGGGAGGAGAGAATCTCAAAGAGCATTTTTGGAGATTAAATGGGTACCATTTAGAAAAGCACAGCTTGATGAAGGATAGACAATATTACCTCAGGAATGAAATGTCATGCTTCACTACATTCCGGATTTCTTTAAAGTTATACATAATCAGAGCAACCAATAAGTAGCAAACATTCGGTTTTCATATTCTAGAGTATTCAGGAAAACCTCAAATAAATGATAAATATAGAGTATTATGATTCTGGTAAACAAAATGTAAGAAATATTTTTTAAGAGGAAAACTTTATTATTCTGAAACAAAGAGGAGTAGAACAACATGGGTATTAATGATAGGGCTTTGCATTTGCATTTTATATGTATTAGTGAGAATAGAAATACTAAGATCAGGCTATCCAAAACCACATTATTTAAGTTCCCAGAGAGTACTTAAGTATATATACAAATCTATGCAGATACTGAAACCTTATTGTTAAAGTAAATGGAATTATACAGGTGCTGAAATGATTTATAGAGAATAGAATGCTCAGCCTCTTCAAACATAAACTCACTGAATTCTGATGAAAAGAAACATCATTCACAAGGAAAAAAAGAAACGTTTTTTGTAACTTATTCACCAGAAGGTAATACGATAATTACAGGACACAGTTTTTTAAATTCAACCTTCTCATCACTTCAATAGTACTGTGTTCTGACTTACACAACTCAGATCCATTCAACTTTCTCACTCTACCATTTAAAATTTCTTGTATTCCTAGACCAGAAAATTGAGTGCTTCAAACAAAGGGAAAAAATGAAACAATCAAGAATTTCCAAGAACAGTTGAAGATTTTGAGTATCTTTATGCTTGGATGCTGGAGCAAAAAATCTTTGAAACACTTGCCCTACAGAAAACAGATAAGTACTTGTATCTTTGAAGTCTGATTTTAAAAAAGTCCCGAATTCAGCACAAACAAATGAAGACACCCAAGACTGTGAGGCCACTGTTCTTGACATTTTTAGCTAAGATATACTGTAATTGGAGTATCAAAGAATAATCATGCAGCACGTTCAAGAGAAATATATTTTTACAATGCAGAATTATCCAGTTCAGATAAATGGATATCAATCTAATTCAGAGTACTATAAAGTTTATTCAGTAAAGTCACTTACTGTACCGTTCTACATTAAGCATATCAATACTATAAGACTCAAGAACATATTTATATAATGCACATTTAAAAACAGAATATATTTAGTTAAAATTTCTTTTCTAATTCTTTCTCCAATGCTTTTCTTTCTTCTCCAATATCAGTAGCAGTTTGAGATTTCAGCTCAAACTTCATTCTGAAAATCACTATTATAGAAAATATCCTCCAAACAAATTTATAGCAGACTGCAATTTTAGAAATCTTATGACAAAATAGTGAATTAATTTGCATAGCAGTATTTTGCTTTTGATTTCTTCCAAGTCCTATGGGCATACACATTTGAGACATAAATGATATAGTTCATATGTTAGCATCAAATTACCTTTCAATATCTTACTTTTTTGAGTGTTTGATAAAGAAAATCCTAACCAGCAAAAACACGAGGGAGGGTAGAAGTATTAAAGTAAGGAAAGTATGTAGGAAAATTTTTAACAATTATCCTTGACATAGGCTTTATCTAGGAATATGAACACTCTCCAAATCACTTACTAGAAACAATGCTCTAAAAATGACTCACAAGAAGAATACAAGGTAGACCTCTTTCTTCAAGAGATCTTGGAAATCCTACATGGTTTCAGACTAAAAGAAAAGGGATGTAGGTTGGATATAAGAAAAAAGTTCTTTTATGATAAGGGTGGGGAGGCATGCAACAGGTTTTTGAGAGAGGTGGTGGATGCCCCATCTGTGAGATATTGAAGCTCAGTCTGGATGGGCCTTTGAGCTCCTGATCTAACTGTACTTGTGCCTATTCACTGCAGAGAAATTGGGCCAGATGACCTTTAAAGGTCCCTGAAATATTTCTAAGTTGATGACTTGGGCAAATCAGTTTAGCAGAAAGTATCCCTGATCATGAGGCAGTGAGGGGTGGAAATAGATTCAAGTGTCATATATGGAGTTTTGGTAGATTTTTCACGTCTAGAAATTTTACAATCACAAATAACAGCACGCTTTCTGAAATGGGCTCTAATTTCAGAAGGAATTAATTTCAGGAAATTTTTAGATCTACATCATGTGGGAGGTCCAACTAGGTAATTGTGATGATTTCTGTTGCCTTTATTACAGACAATCTAAGAACCTGTGACTGAATAGTTGTTGCTGTACCACTCCTTCCTGGGAAATAAGCATTATGGTCACAACATTCTTTCAGTGGCAAAGCTCATCTTAACTACCAGCTAAAGTATCAGACCTTAAAATGAGACTGATGTTTTGTCAGTATGACCGATTTTGTGTGGCTCTATGTATGTTTTTGATAATTTCACTTATTTCTAGTTTTATAGAATCACTGTCACTGAATAAAATACAAATAATTTCAATATTTTACCTAAGTGCACTCATTTTAGAAAAAAAAATGTTATGTTCGATCACACAGATATGTCATGTATAAATTGACTATTAAAGTTTAATAATCCAGTGCTTAATGTATAACTTATGTGTATATATGTCTGTTCAAGTAATAGAATCATAAAAGTAAGCATTCAGAAATATGTTTTCTTATTCAGTATTACAGTTTTAAACAATATCCATAAAAAACCATACATGTGAAGAAGACTGAATGTCACCAAGGACACAAATGACAACTTTTGATTAACAAAGACGTGAGATTTTTCTGAAAGGAAAATTTCAGAAGATAAAAATTGGAAAATTAGGCTATTAGAGCATTTTCTGGTTACAGTGTATAAGAGATTGCTCAAGTACATCACTATTTAAATATCCTGCTCCCATTTTCTTTACCAAGACTGGTATAATTTTTCACTTTGGACACAGTTTTAGGATAGGGTTTACACATGGAATCCGCTTCTCTAGTTTTGAAAAGCACAAATGTATCAGAATCTGTCACCGCTTTATCTTTGTGTAGCATGCTGCACTAAGCTGAATTTTATTCTTGGGCAAATGTAAAGATTGGTGAGGATGCAGGGGATCCCAACCTTTGTAAACACTGGTATAATCTGCAGAGGTACAAAGAGAGGGAGAAAGAGAATGAGAAACATTGATGAAAGAATCCACAGTGCTTAGGAGCCCCAATTATGGACTGAGATCCCATTTCCATTGTTCAATAACAAAAGATGGTTCTTGTCCCAAAGCACTTACAATAAATGTGAATTTAAAATTCATTTCCAAGGAATGTGAGGGTACTTGTTGTGCATGGTATTTAATACATAAGCAGTACACTTTTGGAAATGACTTATACTAGTGGAATAAAGCCAGACTGAGCCTGTTAAACTCTGTTCACAAGATTAAAAAAAAAAATTATTGTGTGGTATTGGGCAAAGACATAAAATCTTCATTAACAAATTTCGATTTTTAAATGTCTTTGTACATTAGGTATAGAATTTATGCACCTGATGGTGTCTGAGAAAGAAAAATAAGATTTTGCATTCTGTTACTAAATGACCTTGATAACCATAATAGAAATTATAAAATATGTTCTATATTATGAAAAATGTATTCTCCAAAGTATTACAGTAATTAATTTTAAGATCATAATAATTTAACAGTCTCTCACTTCTTCAAGTACTCAGGCCTTGGATAATTGTTTGAACCTTCACATGCATATTTCTTGCAAAATATTTGTATACATTTTTTATATTCCAAGTTCCTGACTTTCCTTGAAACATATTGAAAGATAGCATGATTTAATGAAAGGATAGATGAAGATATTTCATGGTCTTTCATGACACAGCCAAAATAAAATGAAGCTATGTTCACAGACATATTTTCAAATGTTTCAACTTATACAAAATCTTTTTATTTTCTGCTTTAATGAAAGAAATGAGCTTCCATGAAAGACATATCTTTCACCCAGAGCAAGAAGCACTATTGCTTCACTCTCATTGGTCTGGACAGATGGATAAAATTCTCCCATACTCCATAGGTCATTTCTTAGCAGTATTATATAAGCTAAGCTAAGTCCCTGCGTCTCAAAATAATATAAAATAAAATAAAATAAAATAATATAAAATAAAATAAAATAAAATAAAATAAAAATCATTAGGAATGACATATATCACTACTAACATTACTGGGATCTTGCCATACTTTTATGCACAAACCATCTCCCTGATAGCTGTGATGATCTATAGAACTCCGGAAATTTTCAGTTTTTCCTACATGCTTCTTTTTTCACACTTTCCACCATCTGCTTCTTTCTGTAAGCTGATCTTGTGAAGCTGCTCAAGAGAAAAACACCCCCAAACTCCCCAGTCTGTTTGGTTCTATAGCATTGTAAACAGCAATGTTTCACGCAGACCGTAAGTAATGTTGCATAAAAAACTATTGGAGAACAACGACTTCTCAGATATGAGGCGTTTTCTTAATTTCTGCCCCCCTAACTTTATCATTTAAAATAGACACCATGCCCAGAGCTTCCTCTCACATTTTCTACCTATAGTTGTTCCCTAGGCAAACTGAAATTCTTATATCTATAAATCGCAATATTTTCCCAAACTTTCTTACATGATCCACCACTTGGTCCCTTTCTTCATCAGATTTCTTTCCCTCTTCAAACAAAGTTCCTATTCTCCCATCTTTTGCATATGTTTGCACTGCAGGACCAGCAGGATCAGTCTGGAAGAGCCTTTATCTGCACTGTCTACTGGCATAATGCACTATCTACAGAAAAGAATATCTACTTGTGTTACTGTCAGGAGACAGTAAATATGTTGCATTACACCACTTCTCTAGCTACTACATTTGATTTGTCAACCTCAACAGTCAGGAAGGAGCTGTTGGATGTATCTGAACCTCACTGAAAGGAAAGCAGTTTCTGAGCCCAAAATGACATCATTCGTGCTGCACTACAAGAACCAATTTTCCTCTCCTAGTTGTCATAGTGCCTCCTCCTTGGCTCTAAAGAGTAGTCCTCTCTTTCTACAGCCTTTCAGCAAACCTGAGCAGATTTTCTGTAAACTTTATTTGGGTATAGGTGATTATTTATATGCTGAGAGCTAAACTTCCTCATGTTCTACCTAAGTCCATTCTTTGTATCCAACAATAGCAAATGTAGAAAATATTTCAGCCTTACAAGCATTTACATTGAAATCAAAGCAAGACTTCCACCTGTCAAAGTACTGTGTACTTGACTCTAAAATTTGCCAGAGGTTCTTCCAAAGGTTATGCAAGGCCCTGATTTGGAGAAAAGGTGATGTGCATTTATGTCAGAAACTGTGCTACGCTCAGCTGTATATACTGACTCAGCTGTTGTGCAGACACCTGGCAGATACAGACCCTCAGCTGTCATCTGTGCTGCCTGTATTGTGCTATCACATCCCCATAATCTTAGAGTAAAAAGGGAGAAGTAGAGGCAATAACTGTGGAGAAAGGAGAATACAGTAGATTTCATATAATCTCTAATATCAAGAACTGTAGGTAACAGAATAGTTGATTTTGCTTACCACCAGAGCAATTTTCACAGTAGGTGATATGCAGAATTAACCTGGACTCATTCACATTTTTAGAATAATTGAGATTTACACACCTAAAACTCATGTTATGTATAGGGCAGTAATCATCATTACAATAGGAACTGTCTGTCAGATGCCTGCTTCCAAAGAATCTTCTTGGACATTACATGGAGAAGACATTAGGATTTTGTAATCTGCAGAGAATAATAGATTCTGTGTGACACTGTTGGGAGAAACTTCTTAGAACAGCATCTCTACTTGCTGATAACTACCGCTTACCTTCTCTACCTAGAATGAAAAACAAAAATCAACTAGCAGAAAGAGGCTTTATTCTTTGATACCCAGCTCTGTATCAAACACATAGGAACACATATCAACAACAGAGATTTAAGACAGGGAAAAGAAATAATGCAAAACAATGTATTACATTGGTGATCTCCTTCTGCTTTTTGGGCTAAAAGGGAGACAACCAGAGTATGATTACGTTGAAAATTCCCGTAGTTACCTCTACTTCTTGCTTACTTTTCCTAGATTTTATAGAAGTCATCAAAGTTTTCCAAGTTGAGCTGGGCTGCCCTTAATATGAGTGAGATTCAGAGACAGGCTATGTGGGATAAACTGAGTAAATTAGTAAATTCCCTTGTATAATGGCAATCATGCCTTGAGCTTTTACAATTGGGCTTTTGTTCTCAGCCCTTTTAATATGTCTTTTTCTTAGAGGTGAACTTATGTGTGAGAGCTAAAGCAGGTCTCTCACAGCCCTCTGCTCCCAAGATATCATCCAGAAAAAAGAAGATTAGCTAAGTATTTATTTCTCCTTTCATTTTCTTTTCTATAGCTCTGTATTTGGTTTCTGTACCTCGGTTGTTGTTTTTTGCTGTTTTTTTTTGTCCAGTTTTAGAGGCTATATTGAATATATATATTAATTTTCTAATTGTATTTGAAAGATTTTGAATGATTATATATGAAATTCTAGAAATGCGTGTATTTTTAAATGGATAACTTTATTTTATTTTACTACCATTTGTTTTTTATAAAGTACTCATTGCACGTGGTATTTGGGAGAAAAGCAGGCTTATCCTACATGTTTAGTTTATTTGATATGCGATGATGTAATATCCATAAAATAACCATTTAAACTATTCTGTAGTACTTAAAAATACTAAATCATATTTCATAATTGGTGACAGTTTTTCCTAATGAAATTGCTAAGATAAGTCACTGGAATTTGTGGCTTTGTTTTGTTCAGTTGACTGTTTATTACATCTTAAACATAAAAGATTTATTTCATTGTCTTTGTTACTTCTAAAACCTCTGCATTCCTCATACATGAGCAGCTGGGAATTTGGCATTAACCTGGATGATCTGAACAGCTGAATGGATGGGGGCCTTAGGAGGTTCAACAAGGGCAAATGCAAAGTCCTTCACCTGGGGAGGAATAACGGCATACATCAGAACAGGTTAGAGGCTGACCTGCTGGAGGAGCTCTGCTGAGAAGGACCTGGGTGTCCCAGTGGACAACAGGTTGGTTGTGAACCAGCAGTGTGCCCTTGTGGCCCAGAATGGCCAATGGTATGCTGGGATGCATTAAGAAGAATATGGCTAGCATGTTGAAGAGGTAATCCTCCCCTTCTGCTCTGCACTGGTGGGGCCACATTTAAAATACGTTGTCTAGTTCTGGGTTTCTCCGTTCAAAAAAGACCGGGACCTCCTAGAAGGAACCAGTGGAGAGCTACAAAAATGATTTAGGGTCCTGGCATATCTCCCTTACGAGGAAAGGCTGGGACTGTTCAGTATAAAGAAAAGAAAACTGAGTGGGGATCTTATCAATGTTTATAAATATCTAATGGGCAGGAGTCAAGTGGAGGGGCCAGGCTCTTTTCAGTATTCCCAAAGACAGAACAATGGGCAACAGCCATAAAATGGAACAGAGGAAGTTTCTTATGAACATGAGAAAGAACCTACTATGCAGATTAAAGAGCACTCAAACAAACTGCCCAGAGAGGCTGTGGAACTTCCTTTTCCAGAGACATTCAAAAGTCACCTGAATACTTTTCTGTGTAACCTACTCTAGATAACCTGCTTTAGCAGGAGGTTGGACTAGATGATCCCTGTGATTCTGTTACTTTTATTGATGAAGCCCTTCACCTAGTCTGTTATTGAATCAGGCACATCCTGTCCCCTTCCAAAGTAGTAAGTCCCTTACAACTCAGCCCTGCAGTTCTGTTCTGAGACTTCTCCTATCTTACTGTATCTCAGGGTATCAGACAAGTCTGAGATGTGCCCCTTTTGCATGGCCTAACATGCAAAAGCACTGTGAAGTGCTTTTGCATGTTAGGCCAAGCACAATCAGCTGGGCAAGCTTTGCCATCTGTGCTTTTCACCATGCCTATTGTGCCTGCAATTCCACATAAGTGTCATCACAATTCCTAGTATTCAAGGGCTTCTGTGCAAGCTACCTATTTTAGTATTTACTTTAGTGATTCATGAATATTTTGAAACACATTCCCCTTGAAATCACAGAATCAGATCTTTTAATTAAAAAGTTAGGTGACCATCAAATGCCTATAGATTGCAGTCTCTTCACAGGCAAGTTGTTCTGAGGACAAAATCTCTAGTGAATCTCAGTTGCAAGACTTAGGAAATACCTTTCTCTCCCATCACTTCAGAAACTCAAA
Organism: Meleagris gallopavo; assembly: GCF_905368555.1. Taxonomy (NCBI): domain Eukaryota; kingdom Metazoa; phylum Chordata; class Aves; order Galliformes; family Phasianidae; genus Meleagris; species Meleagris gallopavo. The sequence continues at coordinate 36,187,944 of NC_139408.1, read as the reverse complement.
CTTGCTGTTTACATTGGATTGGGAAATTGGTATGAAATCATGAAGTGCTTATAAATTTTAATGCTCTTGTTCACCTAGCTTACTGCCTTCTTATCTGCCCTTGTAAATTACTTAAGATAGAAACTGAAGAAAAGGCAGTTATCCTGCTGTTGTCTATTTAGCTTTTACTAAGTAAGCTGGCGTGTGGATCATACTCATTCTCAAAACCAGTCCATATCTAGAAGTATTTACGTAAGTTTTTTTGCATTGTATACCAACCTTTGCAACACTAGTATTAACTACTGACATCTGCCAAGGCTGACTAGCAAGTGCTTCACAGTATCAATTCAACCTAAGCAAAAAGCATGTGTGAGTGCTGCAGTGCTCTTGTTAATGCCAATAAGAAGTATCAGAGCTCATATGACACCTAGCAGAAATTAGTACCCACATTCAAAGAAAAGCTTTTGTTGTTTTCCAGAGTATTATGTGGACTTTATTGAGATGACTGCATCTGACACCTGCTGTAATATAAAATGCAGCTATAATTAGCCAACTGATGCTCTCTGCAGTTTAGGTCGAAACCCTTCTGTGGGAATTATGCTTTAAAATATTCAGAACTCCAAGTGGCTCTCATTACATTTAATTTTTACTTAGAATTAGGTGGTCTAGAAAAAAAAGTTAGGATTGTAATAGCCCCCCGCTGAATGCCACACAGCAATGTGAAAACCCATAGATTTTTTTCCAAATAAAAAAATGAGAACAGCAGACTACACTACAGCCTTCAATTGAAGTCTGGCTTTGCTTAATTGTACTTTTTGCACTCATCAGTCTCTCCTCTTCAGAGCAAGCTACAAAAATTGCCTGAATAGCCAAAGAAAAGTTTCCCACAGTCACTGGCCACAGAAAAACACCATTGTCCTTCCTCACAGTTTGATGGACAACATTTCTATAAATGGGTAGCCAGTCTGTCAATGGTACCCTCACTGAAAAGGCAAAAGAAGAGAACAGATTCTGCCAATATCTGACAAAGCATGTTAACACATAATCAGGCATTCACTAGTCAGGCAGCTGCCCCTGGGACCTTCATAACACAGGTGCCTGTAAGCCATTTCCTATTCACAGATAAAGGAAACAAGCAGGAGATACCTGGGAAAGGAGCAGTCTATTGTGGCCTGTCAAACGTCCATCTCCTAGGCTGCTTGCATAAAAACAGAAAGAACATAAAGGAAACTTCAGCATGAACTGCTAAATTAGAAAACAGCAAAATACTCTCCAACTCCATATATTTTTTCTTTGTTTAATTAATAAGAATAATTAAAGAGTTGCAAAGGAGCACTGCACCTTACAGAGGTATCTTCTTCAATCCCTTTATTGCATGAAAGTGAGCAAAAAGTCTGTCATGTCCCCAGCTCCAATAGCTAGGACAAAATCAGCAGTGGTGGTCCCAGGACTATAACTTTCACCCTCTGCATCTTTGGTATGAATTTTCCTTGCCTAATCTGCTTACTTCTTCACCCAATTGAGATTATTAAATTCATCCTGTAACTGAGAAAACAGGACATTTTTGATGAGCTGGTCTAGTGTGATAAATAGTTGATCAAGCTGCAAAACTAAGGCTCTTTCCCTATTTTTTTGCCAACTTCATCTTAACATCATCATCTTCCTAATAAACTAGAATCAGTGAGTGGAACAAACAGATGACATTTCACAGCTGATGTTACCTAAAGGCCCCCAAGCAGAGTGACAGTTTTAACAGGGAATAGATCAGGATCAGGCAACAATCGCAGTTAGCTTTTTGCAAAAGGAAATGTTTATCTTTTCTGATAGCAGATAAACATCTCTATTTCATACACTCAGCATATTAAATGACAAACTCTATAGCACTGGGCAGGAAATTTAGCTTACATTTATGCAATCGCCTTGATTTTTCACACCAAGTTAAAAACTTAAAGCAGTGATTTTAGGAGTGCTGTTTGTACATTTAATGTCAAATGCATTAAAAACATTATCAAACTCCATCAAAGTTCCCAGTGCAAGCATCTCAAAGAACTAATATTATTGGGTGGTTGGCTCCCACAGGTGATACGCTGCCTCTGAGAACATAAAATGCTGCAGTGCAACACAAAGTACTTGCAGGACAAGCTAGAATATGGCATGGTGAGAACTACCAAACACGGAAAGTCTTTTCACATGAAATAGTGCTGATGTCTTGTCTTCTCCTCAGCAAAAAAAAGTTGAAAGAGCGCAGGTATGTCTTCTTACATTTATAATTCTCTAACTAGATCCACTCTTTAAAACAGGTGATGTAAATACACACACATTTATACATACATACATATATACATACACACACACAAATACGTAATATATACATATGTTTATATGAATTTTAAATATAGAAGCTCTTGAAATACAGTGATTCAAATGGAACTCATTGCCATAATGTAATTAAGATGAAACCAAGAGTTAAAAAGTTTTAGAGAAGATGCAGTATTGTAAAATGTAAACAAGAAAAGATATGAAATGCCTATTGTCATTTTTTCTTGCTCAGATTGGAGAATTCCACGTGTATGAGCTTTAATAGTATCACCCATACCTGTGCAGCTAACTGGAGTTTTACTTCTCAACATTTAAAAAGGGCTACTTGTTCTCTCTTGTTCAATCAGCCTCAGGTCATTATCAAACTTACAACCTAGGCCCAGTCTTGCAAAGGCTTTTACACACAGGCTTAGCTTTATGCACATGAATAGTCCTTTAGAATTCATTAGAGTGATTTGTGCACAAAGTAAGCAGGTGCATGACTAGCTTCACTGAAGGATTGGGACCCAAAATGCCAAAGACTCCATATTCCCTACTAACAAATGCCTCTTCTGCATTAGAAAAAATACTGACAGTGTAAAAACAAGTGTGATCTTCTGTTTTGTCTGATTACTGTAATAAAATAGAGAATCACTGAATATTGAACTATAGAATACATTCAAATAACTTTATAGTTACTTGATATCAAAAAAGAGCACTATGTATTTTTCTTGTACAGATGTAGAACCTGAAGAATACTGCAGGTGGTATAAACAAGTATGTTATTTCCAGAGGAGCTTAAAGGATTTAGATGCCTTATCTTATGTTGTAATATCTTAAGGCTATCATAAGAAGCTCAACTTACCTATGTCATATAGGTCTCTAATTTCAACTATCCCTTCACAAATCTTGTATCAAACTTCATGTCTTGGTTTGGTTCCTCAGTAGATACCGAATGATTGATCAGACCAGTAAAGTTAGACGTGGTCTATTAGATAATAAATGTCTAATCACTGTGGTACAGCACTCTATAGATTAAACCCCTGAAGCAGAAGGCCAACTTAAATTTGAACAGCTTCACAGTTCTGCAGAAAAGTCTAGGAAGAGTGTATGTTTAGTAAAGGATTTGGCTCCAGTCAAGCTGAACTGTGAAAAGCATGTACATAGAACAGCCAAAGAACCCTATTTTAAATATTCCTAAGCACCTATCACTATTATTTATTTTAAAATAATAGTCCAATTACACTAATAAAGATGCAAACTACAGCTTTTAAAATCAAGCACTCAGCAATCAAGGAATCCCAAAAGTTAAAATTCCTCTGAAGTAAATGTGCTGCATTCCTGTTTTTCTGTTAAATATAGATTTTCAAGTATCCCATTAAACCTGAGGTAAATATATGTGCAGCATGTACATATTAATGCAGTAGAAAAGTATTAATTTTTAGAATATCTTCAGCTATGAGTGCTTAATTTCACAATGCTTGTGTAAGTTTACTAACAGTTCACAGACATGGGAAACATGGTGAGCACAGATATCTGCTTTGCAAGATACCTTCTACATTTTCATGTTAGAGACTCAAAAGGAAATTATAGGAAGTTTGAAAGGTTTATAATCAAACCTTTCAAAGTAGCTACAGAAGTCTAAATCTGTGCACACTAAATGATTATAATAATGGTTCACGGACTTCTAAGAAGAGCTGTTGAGTTTGGCCTTGCGAAGGTGAGTACTCGATCCCAAATTACATAAGATTTGAATTAATGAACTGAAGAATTTTGCAGATTATGCAAATTTTATTTGCCTGTTGAGAAAGAAAGAGGGGACAGGTAAGGAGTAAAACTTAAACATGTAAGTAAAGTGAGCAAATAAAACATTAACAATAAAGACTAAAGTAAAGCAAAGCATAGAGCATTATTAAAAAAGGTAAAACAAAAGCAGGATTCTGACAGGAAGAGCCATGTGACTATATGCGTGTAAGGGTAAGGAGATTGAATACGAAGCAGGTGACAGCTAAATGAAGACTCTGTATTTTGTTAAGAATTATAACATTATAAACATAAGATAAACATAAGATATTTATATACTTTTGTTGTTGTTGTTGCTGTTATTTCCTTTGAATGCAAATACATCACAGCATATCTCACACAGCACATTTCACACAAATCCCACATCAACCATGATGGAACAGGGCTTTTTAATTTTTACAGCATGAGCAAAACACCAAGAGATCTGCAAAGTGCTGGCTTTTGGTGGAAGACAGTTCCTATTTGACAATCAATGAAGTGATTTGATGTTTGATGAAGTAGCTTTAGGGCTACTGTATAAAATTAGGCACCAGCTTAAGCATCTTGTTGAATCAGAACCAGAATGTTGTGCTGGGGCGATGCCTCTTCCTGGATACCTTGGCATCTACATTGAACATAGAAGAGCTATTGGCTCTTCTTCTGAAATTAATGTTTGGAAATATCAATACACTTCTATTCTGGAAGGATCTTTGTTACATCCATTTCTATTTTAATCCAATGAGTAGATTACTATCAATTGTCTATTTGTAGACTGAAACGATTTAGAACATCACTAATAATCTGGATACTAAAAAAACACCACCTTTACAGCAGTGAGCGCTGAGCTGCACCACTTTCCTGAGGCTTTGGGCAGAATTCAAGGTATTGTTTTTATCTATCAAGTTCCAAATAATTTTAGTTTAATTTTTCTGAATTGCCTCTTTTGCCTTTCCATGGTGCTACAGCTGACATAAACGAAAATACACCAAATGAGCTTTTCAATTCAAGAGAAAAATCTGCTCGTTCGTTACACAGGCTCCTTAGATCAGCACTTCACTCTTCAGCACAACAAACCTCAACCAGTGGTTCATTCCGCAAGGCACCCACCTTTCTTTTGGTGCTAGCTGGGGACAAAATTAAAGTCTGAGTTCAGAAATTATGTAAATGTAATGCTTAACAGAAGAAATAGTGCTAGTAATTATGACAGTGCTGATTAGCAAATATAAGTTCTGTCAACTTAATAAACTTTACTGGGATCTTAGGGCATTTAGAGGCATCTAGAGTGGGAAAGAGCTGTGTTATTTCACAAACAAGATCAAAAGAAGCAATAGTTTAGGGAAAAAAAAGAAAATCCTTTTTCATTTTAATAATCATTTTCCTCTTTTTATTTCTTCATTTGTTATTGAACAACACTGTTGTTGAGTTTACATCTTTCAAGGTGTGGGGCTTTTATATGCCTCAGAGATCCATTTCAGGGATTAAAACTGTGGAAGATTTAATCTTACCATGACAGCTCCATCCCTGAATGTTCAAAATGGTTTCTAGATTATTATTATCAGTCAAATCATTAAAATTGCCAAAAATAACCATTAGTGCCAACTTACACATATTTAAATCTTCTGATCCTTCTTTGTAAACTAGTATCTCCATCGCTGGCAATCCACTATTTGCCAATTTTCTGCAGATACCCTGCATCTTCCAAGCAATAAGAGCTTCCAATATTTTATTGTGTCATCAGCTTTAGAATGCATGCCATGTAATTTCCTCTGTTTTTATGTGAGGCCTGGATTTACTGTGGCCAGTTTTACTGCCAGAGGTGATTGCAAGTGCATTCATTTTCACTGCGCACTATATTCAGTGAACGTATAATCATCTTTTGGAACTGTTCTGCTCTAATTTCTCTCTCCTATTAGATATGAATGTTTAGCATAGTTTGTTCTTAGCTTTATTTGTGCATTTTTCCCTATGCTCATTTTCACACATGGTCTCATCTTTCCAATCTCTTAAATCACTTTGGATTATTGCTCTATCTGTTCATGTTTGCATAATGTATTATATAATTTAATCTGTGAAATTTCAGATGATAACAAATTTATTCAGTTAGCAGCTGCAACATGGATTGAGGCTTTCTGAGAGACTGAAAGTAGGAAGAAATTCTGTGGTCTCTTTACCATTAGGAATCAGCACTGTTTCTCTAAGAGAAGATGCGTAATGGTTCACATGATCTGAATCCAGCCAAGTGTGATCTAGCTCAGTTCAGGTAAGATATTATTGTAAAGCACGTATCTCCATGAAATATATTTTTAAATCATTACTTCTGAAGTCAATAATTTGCCTCCGGAATTGAGCAGGCTTTCTCTTTCAGTTGAAGGTCCAGAACTTGCTCATGATCTCATAGCAGTTCAGACATATTATCATTTTCCAAGGGTTTAAGTCCGCCACGTCAGCTAGCAACCTGCTCATGTGCTGCAGGAATTGCAGCATCATCTAGACAATAAAACAAACAAGCAAACAAACAAAAAAAACAAGTGTGATGAGACAGAAAATGAAACAAAACCAAAGATGTCAGTGCTTTCCCAGCATTTCAGAAGACTTAATACCTTATGAAAAGGTAAACATACATCTGGTTGATAAGTGGACATCCTCTGCCCATCTTGTCTGTTTGCATTTTTTTTCTACCTTTAACATTCTTTTGCTGTTTACTAATGATCTCTCTTTGGGCATGAAAGATTCATGATGGGGAAGAAACCTAAAATGTCAAGACTGGTCTATCCTGCACAGCTATGTGGTCTCCCTTCATAACACAGAAGGAGAATTGGCTCATAAGCCTCAGAAGATCCTTTCCAAGAGACAGGAAGGATGAAGAGAATCAAGAGAAAAAACTGATTGTAAAGGAAATCTTCTGGGGGAAGGAACAGGAAAATGCATGAAGCCTAAAAGATAGAAATTAAGTGATGAAAGGAAACACCAGGTAGAAAACTTCCATCAGCACTGCTGCGGTCCTAAGAAAGAAGTTGAGCAGACTGCATTTGAGGAAGTAGTCTATCCCTACAAACAGAGTGTGACAAACTTGTTCCTCGTCATCTGGCGATAGAGCAACCCTTCTGTAACCTGAGCAGTCTAGGTTTTGAAGAGAAACTCATGAATGTATAAAAGTTAAGTAATAATCAGAAATGTAAGGCAAAAGAAGTGCAGTAATCTTGTATGCTTAGTATGCTTAGAATTAACACACGTCCTTCCCTCCACGAATGCTCTCAGTCAAGGCACTGTGCATGCAGCTGAAGGGCAGGAAGGGACAGGAGGCAAAGAGAAGAACAAGGGGATTGCAGGGAGGGGATGTGCCACAGTAGCAGCTGCAGCCCAGGTTCAAAGCCTGTTAAAACCAAAGATGCCAAATCAGCACGCTGGGCAGGCTATGCTGCCGGCCCAACATGCTGTGACTTTGTGGCCATTGAGATGGTATTTTACCAGAGAACTGCAATGGACTTGAGCTGAGAAAAGCTCCTAGGGAGATTAATAAAGGTGCAAAAGCTAAGAGGTTCCCGCAGTTTTGGGAAAGCCATGTGTTTGACACGTTGTGGAGCCGCACACAGCACGCCACTCCAAGATGGACAGGCACGTGTCCTTCCCGCGGGGATCAGAGGAGGACGGGCAGCGTCTGGCCGGGACAGCCAGCTCTGCCACAGCTTCCCCACTGGGGGCCCTGCTGCGCTGGGCACAGTCTCTCCTTGTAAGGAGCGCGGCTGCACTCGGCAGCTATAAAACCCCGCACACCTCGAGAACCGCATTCACCACCGCAACACAAGCCTTCGCACCAAGGTCCGCGATTGGCTCCTGCTCCTGTCCATCATCGCTTGGGGGCGGCCCGCGGTCACGGCCGCACGAGCCGTTCGTCATCGCCGAGCGACGCAGGGCACGTCGCTGGCGGCTGCGGCCCAGGCTGCTGTCATGGCGGCGGCGCCCGGCCTGCAGGAGCTCGGCGAGCGCTCTCCGGAGGCAGGAGCCGAGCTGGCGGCCTCGGAGGTGGCGAGTAGCGCTCTGCGCTCCCTCGCCGGGTTGGCGGGGAAGGTGAGTGCGGGGCGGGCGGAGGGGAGGCCCGGGGCGGCTGTGGGCCCGCTCCCGCCGTGCTCGCCCCTTTGGGCGGGCATCTCTGCTTCTCCCTGTCGGCGGTACTCTTCGGGGATGGGCTTAAAGTATGGGGAGGAAAGGAGCCCCCAGTAAGTACGGGAGGCCGTCACGCCTGCAGGTGATAACGGGAACGGTGGGGTTATGTGCGCGGCGCTTAGAAGTGGCGTTGCTCTGTGGTACTTTAGGCTGAAACACCTGTTTGGGAATTTAGCAGCGAAGAATAATGTGGCAGATAGCGAGGCTGTGGTGGGAGGCCCTTATCAAGAGGAGCTTTCAGTAACAACTTAATCATTGCCATAAATAATTTACAAGTTACCTCGTCTTCCTTTGTGGAAGCATAGATGTTGTTCTGTGGAGGCAATAGAAGTGCAGTTGTGCTTCTGCAGTTAGGCAGCAGTTTATGGTCTGGGGTCAGATGGTGAACTGATGTCCTGGGGAGGTAATACAGTTGATCTTAGAGTTGCTGCATGCCCTCAGGTGGGTTGCAGTAGTTATGGAGCAGAATAAAGGTCTTTGGAAGCATTGGTGTTTGGAGTGTGTTCTTTCTGTGACAACTCAAAGCTGTTCCACTGTGTGCTGAACCATGGGTGGGTTGGGGTTTGGTTGCCCCATCTTAGCTGATGAGACTCTTCTAATTGCTCAGCCAAGGTCATTTCCAGCTGTCAAGTTACATTCTTACCTGCCAGCACTTCTGGAAGACTGGTGGTGTTTTAGCAGCTTATCCACTTCAGATATCTGTCTTGCACTTTAGACTGATGATTCTGGTCCCCTTCTCCCTTGTACTGAGATGGTTTAATATTTGCCAGGTCTTCATCTATCACAATTTGTGATCTGTCATAGCAACTTAAGCTACATTTATGCTACCAAGTTGCACTGGAAACAGGAAAAAAAAAATTATATATATTTACTGGAACAATGACTTGCAGCACAGTGATTAGGAGAACATCTGGAGATAACAACTCGTGAAACCAATATGGCATATCTTGGAACGTTCTTTAAGTCTCAAGGGATAATTTGCATAGTTCATAAAAATAATTTCAAAGAGCTGGAATAACTTTTGTTTCTGCAAGTTGCTGTTGAATAGACTCAAGACCTCTAAATCCATGAAGGTTTTGAAGTTATCGAATTACAGAATTTATAACCCTTCTTTTTACAATTCTTACAGGATGTAAAATAGAAAAATAAGTGTGCAGTGTTTGAAACACGTTTGGTTGCAGAAGGAGTTTGTCCTTTACATAACAGTGTGCATGAGTTTATCCCTTGCCTCTAGATTCTAAGTCACAAGGTATTGCTTTTGCACATTGCACCATACCACCGTATGATACAAATGTGCACGTCAACTGATTCATTTTAGAAAAGGTGGGTTAGTAGGCCATTACAGTAGGACATGTATTTTATCTCCTATGGTAGTGTACCTCTGTACCTGTTTATCCTGTCAGTGCTCTGTAGTGTAGCATATATTACTCTCAGAACTTTGGGAAGAAATACTTGCTTCATGTAGTGCCCTTTAAATGATTACACTGGCACAGACATTTTACTTGTAAGGTGAAGTTTTATTCTACTAAATTCTTAATATGTTCTCATGTTTCTGAGGTTTTATAACAACTATTTACTAAAACATTATTTTCCTTGCCTCTTATGTAGATTAAGTGCTAACTAAGAATAATAATATTTGTGAAAATTTACCTAAAATACATTACATATCTAACTAGATAAAAACCATGATTCAGTTACTATTTTGTAGTGCATTGGAAAACCCTGCAAATCTATTTGCTGTTCCCCTAGGTGTTTATTTTTTTTTGTCTCTAAGGATCAGTAATCTTCCATCTCTTTTACTATGTAACTGATCTGTAATCTAACACTGGATTTCACAAGGCTGCTCTTTGACTAAAGAATGAGGGTTCAGGCTTGTCCTTCTTTACGTGTGATGTTATAGTATCGCTTGGTTCCAAAACTGATGGAGAGCAACCTCGCGTTCCATTGCTTTGCCTTCAGTATAATGAAAGCTTGATTTTATTTCTTGATTTTTACTTCTGTTTCATAATATGCAGTGCTATGGAACAAGTACATATGTATTTTGTTTTCATAATATTTGATGCTACTGGAAGACAATGACTTTTTAGACTATGTGTTCAAGGTCAATCTTAACATTGATGTGGTACTTTTTTTTTTTTAGTTTTTTTTTTTTTTATATGATAGGAATGAGATGTAGGTGTACAAATTTGCTCATGACTTAGGATTCTGCATCCAAAACAGAGCACCTGTGGGTCCTGTTCATTTTAAACCTTTATTTTATTTGTATTTATAATTTGGGAGATTGCTTGGGGATGTTTGGTTGGAAAACAACCTAGTTGGCTTGTGAAAATGAAAGTTTTTGTCCCTTCAAGATCTTCTCAGAAAAGCTTTAGTATAACAAATATCACAAAGAGCTATGTGGAAGTACATAATTAATTACTGATTATTAACAGTCAGTTTTGTATTAAAATGTTAAAATGAATTTTTATTTCACAGAAGCTACATCATTCCTATAAATGTAACTTCAGGTTCCCTGTGTCTGTTTCTCTTCATTGTTTTGGGAGTTAAGTGCTGCCATTTCTCAGCAAAGACAATAGGATATGGCAATTGCTATTTGTTTTGAATGCTCATGAAGGGAAATAGGGATTTCGAAGTGGGTTTGACAGTGATGCTGTATGGTTCAGAGTTTGTTTAACTGGAAGATTTTGTAAAGACTTAACAGCATTGTTTTTGATATTAAGTCTGCTTTGAATTAACAAGTACAGATGGCATAGTATCAAGACTCTGGTCATACAGCCTTGCACATTTAATTCACACACATGTATGTACAGGAGAATGCCATTCTGGGTGGGTGCTTCTTCCTGCTACTAGTTCTATTATCTATTAAAAAAAAATATTTGTGTGATTAGCATGAGCAATATGCTCAAGTACAGTGGTTAATTGAATAGAGAATTTACCAAAGTTAAAGTTCAAATTAATACAGTAAAAGTGTGTTTAGATATGTTCAAAATTTAGAAAATTCTAACTATTCTGCTATCTTACTTTGAAAGTAATAGCTATTTGAATTATAGAGTAGGTTTGACATTAATTATATCCCCCCATAAAGGTAGGGTCTGCATGAGATTGAGTATAATTGTCCTGTAGGTTTCCTGTATGCTTTTCTGACATTAATACAGCGTAATGTACTGTTTTTTTGCGGTGTTTGTTTTTCCCTGTGGAAGCTTAACCTTGGAGATGATGTTGTGAAAGTTGTAATCGACTGGAGCAAGCTTCAGAGCACATCAACACTTCAGCCAACATTGCTCTTTAGTGCACTTCAGCAGCATGTTTTATGTTTGCAGGTAAATGTTTCATTGGACACCTTCAACTTGACTAAAGTGCTCAACAACTGAATGTAGCCACACTACCGAAACTGAAAAATTGTAGTTGTTTGATCTTACTCCTATGCTCAACTAAAATGGGTTCATGAGTATTATACAGTTGAAATCCTGGTATGCTTCATAGGTACCTGCACTTACAGATTTTTCGTTTTAATGGTGGGAATAGCCACTGTAGGTGAGCAGGCTGCATAAATGCAGCCTCATTGATTTCTAGACCTGCATTGTAAATGTGGTACATTTCCATCTATGGTGGGTTATAATTAAGCAATAAGACACGGCAGGTGTGTGTCATGCTATGATAATGATTCCATGCGTTGGGTGAGTTTTGAGGCTCATGGAGTGCTTTCAGTGGTTCAAGAAGTGGCATTATCCCAGCATGACACATCCTGGAGTGTCTTACTGCAATTAAATATATTTTCAGTGTAGGTTTTTTGTTTTTTTTTTAAAGAGTAATTTCTTTGACATTAACGTCTCATCCTGCCAAGTAGCCAGTCACTATTACTGTCATTTCTTCTAGCTATGTGAAACTTTCCAACCCTGTCAAAAGTAGCTATAATTTAGTGCCATGGTGGTATCAGCTGGTATCTGAATAGAGTTTTGACATTGATAACTGATATGTAGAAGATGGGAATTTGAATATCCATTTTCCCTTCAGCTAGTCAACAAATTATTTCAAGAGTGCAGTTCTGAGACACTGAAAAATAAATAAAATTTCTGTATTTGCTTGTCTGCAGGTATAGGAAAATCCCTTTGTGTTTCTCAGATAAGCAAAATCTTTTTCGGAATAAACACAAAGAGAAAACAAGCCAGATACAAGCAAGTAAAAATGACTTGTGGTGTTCCTTCAGTTCAATGGAGGAATTTCACGAAAAGGCTTGCAAAAATCAGGTGGTATTTAAAAGAAATAAATCTGAATTTCTGGAGGGAAAACAGAGAAGGAAATTTACCAGATGAAACTGGTAAAAACAAAAATGAGGATGTGTGACTTATATATATAGATGTATGTACACCAAGGTTTTGTTTTTACAGCTTGTGGAAGAGTTACTGCAGTAGAATAATAAGCTTTTATTTTGCTGCTACAAATGTTAGTGCACATTCTGTCATTTAATTTCATGACCTAAGTAGATAATCAGCCATGTCAAGAAAAGCATGTGTTCTGGATAATACCTATATATTCCATATCTGTGTTCTCTCATTCACTTGGGCAACTGCAGTATCAAGTGGAGAATGTAGTGCTCTGGTGATAAAGTGAAGGCTTTACGGTGTAAAAGCACTGGCTTTCGTGTTACGAAGGAAGGGTACTGAGCCTTACAGTTCTGAGTAGGCATTTGAATGACATGGTAGTTAAGTGGCACTGATGCCAATGATCGAAGCTTTTTATTTAGCTACTAACACATGAGTAGCAGGTAGATTTTTCTCAGAAATTTGGGAGTTTTCCTGTACAAATATCTGAAAGACACAGGTCAAAAAGACCAAAGTCATAGTATGCGCAGTGTTTGGAATGACAGATTTTTATTTTCTTTTAAATCACCATCCTCTGTCAGAAGCAAATATTGCATTTCCTAAAATTATTTCAGTCAGTCTTTACTAAAAGTTCTAAAAAACTTGGCCTTTTTTGTTCGTTTTTCCCCACCCCCCCCTTTTAACCCTAATGTACTGTTTTCTTTGTTCAGCCTCTTTTAGAAAAACTCCAGCCATTGATTAAAGAGGAGAGTGTAGGTCATGCTGAACCTGCAGGTAAAACAGAAGACCAAAGTTGTGAAACAAGTTTAAATGTTTATGATAATAACTCTCAGACTGAAGAGAAGTATGCAAGTTATGACTTGGGAGATCTGAAGGATGCGCATTCTAATTTTGATCCAGAGGTGGTCCAAATAAAAGCTGGAAAAGCAGAAGTAAGTGATTTCCCTAAATTGGAAAAAAGAAAGGTCTTTTTCTAAATTTTAAATTTAAAGAATGAAATAGACATATCCCATCATGTTTGTTACCTACAGATTGACAGGCGGATATCAGCCTTCATCAAGAGGAAACAAGCTGAGATCAATGAAAATAATGTCAGGGAATTTTGCAATGTTATTGATTGTAATCAAGGTAACTGGCTAGCCAGACTTTAATCTTCATAGCAATTTAAGTTGGTTGTTTTTTTTTTCTTTTTAATTAAAAAAAAAAAAAAAGTAATTTTCAAAGGCACTATTTTATATGTAAAATGCAGCTTTATTTTAGGAGTAACTTTGAAAAAAAAAAAAAAGTTAAGAATATGCACATGCTCTGCAGATGTTGCCAGACAGATTAAGGCGGGGGGAAAAAAAAAAAAAAGGAAATGCTTAATGGGTTCTGTAGGAAAGCTTACAGCTCTTACTGTGACCAGCTTACTTCTGTAGCTGTTCCTAGTGTTTTAGCTAGATATTCCTTCCAAAGCTAACAGAATTGCAAATCATATATCTTGAGAATTGCGTATTTCGAATTGAAGTTAATTCTAGCTGAATTACAAAGAAATATATCTGTAATCAATTGTAATTATGAACTACTTAGAATAGCTATTTTATTTCAACATAACTGACACTATTGCTATTTTTAATATACCACCTGGCACAACTGACTTTCTGTAACCAGTCTTAAATCCATCTGGTAGACTTTGCACGATTAGTGCCTGTGTAACCAGCAAAGACACTTTTATATACATAAGTAAGAAAGAGACATAGATTCTTCTATGTAACTATGAACCCCCACGTGCATTGTCTCTGTGAAGTACTTCATACTGTTAGAGATCAAAGCTTATTTTTCTGTAAGTTTCACAGAGAATCTCTGTAGAATACACTAGCTGGTAAAATACTGCTTCATAAAACTTAATTAAGTTACTGTCATTTCTTCAGTAACTTAAAGTCTTTCTTTTATATGCTCAGCCATAATAAAATACTTGTGGAGCTTTGGTGTATTTATATTTAAATAGAAATATTAGAGTAAACTCAGATGGCTTGTACCGACAGGTTTTACGTCTAAGCAAATTAAAGCAGCCACAGGCATCAGAGTAAATGCAGGAAGGTGAGAAAAGAATGCTGATCAATAAACCAGCCCAGGTTAAAAATAGGAAGAAAACAGTTTTAAGAAAGGAAATAGAAGTAAAACAGCACTGGTGTGCAAGGAAGAAACTTCTGTACAGGAAGAAATAAATGACAGAACAACACAATGAAAAATAAAAATTAAAAAAAGAAATAGATTAGAAGAAATTTTGATCCTGATCCAATAACCCTGTGTATGTGTGTGCCTGTATTTATGGAGGTGACTTAACCAGGTAAAACTGATAGGTCCATGCAAGTGTGTGAAATTAGGTATGAGCATGTTTTCATAGGATGAATGATTTCTGATGCTTTTGTTGTTTGAAAAATTTTAATTAGATTAGATTGGCTTAAAAACGGATGATGGTTAGAATATTTTAAATTGTAAATACATAATTAGGGCCTCACTCTTCTTTTTTTTTATTGTTTTTTTTTTCTTGTTATTATTACGATTTATTTAGAAAATAGCTGTGCCAGAACAGATGCTATTTTCACACCCTATCCTGGATTTAAAAGCCATATAAAGGGTAAGCAACTCTTTTAATATCCATTTATTAAGAAAGTTAAGATAAAGGAGTACTCATAAATTGTGGCTTTGACTCTTATTACAGAGTTCTTATAAGTGGAAACTTAACAAATTGATTTATGACTCTAAAAAATACTTTAAATCTTCCCTTACCTCTTCAAGTTTTTTTTTTTTTTTTTTAATCCCATAACTTCGTCAGTAGGCTATTGGTTATGCCCTGAATACCAAATCCTTCGGTGAGTAGCCTGTTGTTAATGCCTGAAAGCAAACATGAAAAACGTAAAGCAGGACAGAGAAGCTGAGCAATTCTTAGCTTTTCTGCTAAGGTAAGGCCATCAGTCCAGGTTAAGGAATTGATTAATTTAAAATAGAAGATAATTTTATTTAATCTCAGTATAGTTACATCAAATTAGAAAATAATCCAGAGGCACAGTGGAAGTTCTAAGTTCTATGTCTAAGACAGACATAGGAATTTGAGGAACAAAGTTACCACTGCACTATTTTTTGCAAAGGACTGAATGGTGTAGGGTTATTGTACAGCAGATATCATGTATGAAAGGTTGCTTGTACACAGGTTACTCTGTGATTAAAACGGTCAAAATCCAAGAATGGAAATAACCTTTTGTTCCATTTCTTAAGAAACTGCTCTGAAGCACAATGCTGGTTATAAGCATTAAGAGGTCTTGTGAGTTGAGATAGAGGGAGAAGTAAATTTGAGTCAAGAATAATATTTGACTACAAACCTTCTTCAGCAGTCACTTTTTAATATGCCAGCACAAATTTTTAACTTTAATTGTAGCTTTGTGTGGGGAAGAAAAGGTTACACTTCAAGTAACTGAAACCTGAACAGTATCTGAAAGTTTAATGACACAGAGAAAGGAACTGGGAAGCAAGAATGTAACTTGGCCATTCCAACTTACAGTATGAGGTGTCAGTGTGCTGCAGTGTTTGTAGTCTCCAGTGTAGTCTTTAACTCTGCAGTACCCTGCAGTAATCCTATTTGAAAGGACTTGAGAAATTACCCCAATTAAAGAGAAGTGACCAAAGTCTTTCGATGAAGATGCTGTTCAATGAGGGCAAAAGATGAACCAGGTGAAACAAGGCTGCTACCTGAATAACAAAAATTGGGGAGAACTTCCTGAGATTTATAGTCGTTCTTGTAATTGTGTCTTTCCTCAACTGTATGTATTTATGGTTCTTCCTGTAATATTAGGTCTCCCTCTTCTTTGCATTCACAACAGTTCACACATGCAGCTCCTGACAGATATCTATTTTTCTTTATCTGCAGCTGATGATGTGAATGTGATTATTTTTTCTTCCTTTGCAAATGTAGAGTCCTAGGTTTTTATTTACTTTGGTTACTGATATATTCAAAAATAAGGACTTGCACTGAATTTTTGATCTTGGTGTTTGTGAAACCCTTCAAATACAAGATTAGTGAAATAGATTCAGCACACAGCTTTTCAGGTTTTAGTAACGTTAATTATGTAATGATTTTTTTGTTTTAATTACACTTATTGATATGTTTAATGTGCATGTGTATTAAATTTCTGTCTCTTTCCTTAGTTTCTAGGGTAGTAAATACATACGGGCCTCAGACTAGATCTGAAGGAACACATGGGTCCAACCATAAAGCTGGTGTACCTGTTCATGATTGTGGAAACCAAGCTGTTGAGGAGAGATTGCAGAACATTGAGGCGCACTTACGGTTACAAACAGGTTTGTACCATGCTGAAGTTTTGAAGTAGATGTGTCAGTTTTTGCTACAGTTATCATTCCTGTAGTAAAATTGGGTAAGTCAGTAAGTTCTGTGATAGTAAAAACAGTAGGCTACATATATTAAAGAGTTCTGTCACCCAAATACTGTAGTCCTAATATTTTGAACTATATGCCCAAAATGAAATCTAGATTTGTACCCAAATTAGGATGCTGAGTTGATAAATACACATGTCCTGGTCAGGTCTAGGTTGTCATTCTAATTGGAATACCAAGTAGTCGTGATAAACTGTGATTTTATAGAATACTATGTAGCATACATTATGTGCATTGTAAGGGTGATTTTTTTGCTCACTTCCAGTCTTATGTGGGGAAGCAAGCCCAAGCTGCTGTAGTACAGCTGCCAACAACAAGTGGCGGGTTGATGGGGTTTGTTTGTTTGCTTTTAATGGTCTGTTATTCCATTCACCACACACATTTCCCACCCGTTTCTCCCATTCGTGACCAGGTAAATGCTGTTCTTCGTCAAGCACAACTTATGCCTGTCCTCCAGTCTTGATACTTTGTAGGTAGGCTCCCTTAAAGACAGTCTTGCATAGCAGTGCTGAATTTGTGTATTGTTTGCCATCCCTCTTGCTGTCAATTTTTAAGTGGTAACATTTGGTGTTTGACTGTATTTTAAGAGTGATTATGTTTTGTTCCAGGGACTTTTTCAGACATATACTCAACTTCGTATGAAGTTGTTTATTGCCTTCACAGATTGTAGTGGCTTATCAACCGTATTTTTGTGATTTATATTAATTGCCCTTCCCTTTCATTTTCCCACCAGCTTGTTAACTTTCAGGTGCTGGTTGCTAGCTGGACTCAAAGAATGAAAAACTTGCCACTTTTAATTTAAAATGTCATTTAAGTGCTATTTTTGGTGTTTCTCTGTTTGTACTGGTGTACTTAGGTGGTCCTGTACCAAGAGACATTTATCAGAGAATTAAAAAGCTTGAAGATAAAATTCTTGAGCTGGAAGGACTGTCTCCTGAATACTTTCAATCTGTAGTAAGAATTTTTTCTCAACTTATGGATACTTAAGTAATTGTTGTTTGATGTACAAAAATGAAATAAGTTAGAGTGCATCTGGGAGGAAAGAAGGCGATGGTGTGGCAAGATTAGTATTGTGGACTAATTGCCTTTTTTTTTTCTCCCAGAGGTTTGCATAAATACTTGCATGGATACAGGAAAATCTTAAAAATATTGGGAGTCTCAAGAGCTGGATATTGATCTTTGTTTTTACTGAAGGAAGCTCCAGTTAAATTGCTGGTGAACATGTTGGCTGCCAAGCACAGAGAAGCTTTGACAGCTTCTGACTGCTCTCCAGTAATATTTTTCATGATCTAAAGTACACTTAATATAAAAAGATTTCTTTAATCCTTGGAATGGCAGCTAGTGTTCTTTCTGTACTTTTAAGACACTTGTCAACATTGTTATAAACTCTGTAGATTTCAGAATTACCTGCAGTAACAGCCTCCGTCAGTGTAACATTAAGTCTGTTTTGGTTATGTCTTTTCTTTAGAGCTGTTCTGGCAAGAGGAGAAAGGTTCAACCTCCTCATGTAAGTGTTATGAATTTTTACTTACTTTCAGTTTAGAATGTTTTGAGAAGGTAGAACTTCTGCTTGCTTCTCTAAGTAAATATCTGACTTCTCAAAAATAGTTGTATCAGTATCGGGTAGTTTGCTGCCAAAGAAAGGGAAGAAAGAAAAGAGAAAGTTTAATAGTATGTCACAATGAAATGAGTCTTCTGTAAGTTTGTACCAGGTTGGGTGTATTAGTGTTTTCACTGCTTAAAAACTATGATAAATTAACTCTGTGATAGATACGAACTAGGCTGGAAATAACAAGCAGTTTGCAAATTCTGTTCAGCTTCAGCTTCTTTGTAACATCTTCTGATTTGTTTTTTTTAAATTACTTTATTAGTTTATGAAGAGATGATAAAAGTGGAAATGGTTGACTGAGCAAGAGTTCTGTAGAAAAACCTGACATTATAGAGGATATAAGCTTAAGTCACTGAGAATTGCTGTTCTTGCAACACTGTCACATCAGATATTAGATTAATACATGATCAAATTTCCCCTTAATTTAAGGGAGACCAGAGCTGGCACACAGCCTGCCATTCATCATCAGACTCGAAGACAGGTGACTGAGAGAGCACTTAGAAAGGGAGGTGGGCCATGTAAGCCTTGAGGAACTAAGCTTATTCTCTCTCACACACACACACGCTTTAGCGTGTGTAGTGGAACTGCTAGATAATGGTTTAAACTGGTGAAAGAGCATGGCTAGCCTAGGAATCACAGGCAAATTATTTGCACTTTTGCTTCCTATGTGACCAGAAGGGGTGGGCCCAGGATGGAGCCACCCTGGGCTCCTACAAGGGCCAGCCCCAAAGGGAGAGCTTCTCTTGGACCTAGGGCTGCTTCCCAAGGAGTACGGAGTAGTCAGAGAGCCTCTTCACCAGTTTGGATGAGTTAACTCTTCTTTCTGTGCATGTTTATTGGAGTACTTGCATAGACTCTGCCTAGTATTGCCAAGAATCTGTCAGAAGCAATTTTGCTTCTTTGTGAGCAAAACAGTGTGAAAAACCTTTATAAAATGAGAAATGACTAGTTGTTTTTATTTAAAAAGAGGAGAAAAAAAACCTGTCAGATTATATCAGTACAGAGGAGGTTGATGCTGGACAATAAGATAAAAACCCTTGAGTTGTAAAGCCGAGCTCTGTGAGCCTCAGGGTAGTCTTGTCCATTTTTCCCATCAAAGGATTTTTGTGTTGCTTTCTTTTGTCATCAGAGTAAACAAGCAACTAATGAAAGTAGCATGGATATATTGATACATGATCAATACTTTAAGTTTTTTCTAACTTTACATTCTTCCCTTTCAAGTTTAAATTGTCACAGATGAGTCAGACAATTCTGCAAAACTTCTTTTGTCATGAGGTGCAATATGAAATGATCACCAGTATCTAGTGCTAGGCCAGTCTTTTAGCAATTAAAAGATGTAAATACGGTTTTTATTTTGATCTTCTAGCAGAACTATTCGTTGGCGGAACTTGATGAAAAGATCAATGCTATAAAACAAGCACTACTGAGGAAAACAAAGGAAAGCAAGTCCAGGGAGGCTGAGCAACTTCTTGGATAATTAAGAAGTCTTCAGAATCTCATCGTGTTTCATACTTAGCCAAGCCATAGACCAAGTGGCGTTCATCAAAAATGACTTCAGCAGTGAAAATAAAGCATGTGTGTATAAGCTCCTTTTGGATATTTTTGAAAGCTTGCTTTCCGAAGAACTCATTTAAGAAGGATCTTATGAATGAAATAGTTACTTTAAAATGAAGAATGTTTTAGAAATAGCATTCTAATAATTCACTCCCTTCTGTTATAAAGGAGGATCGCAGTATTGTTGTTACGAGTAAGGTCTTGTCTGTCATACGAAAGCCACATCTCATATGTACTTCTTGATAATCAAGTATTCAGAAGGGGCTATCTTTTAATATTTTTCATGTAAGTAAGTAGTTTGCATAGACTTGTGAAATAAAATATGTTCTCATAACTGTCATAGTAGAAAATAAAAAGGATATTACAAAAGTTGCAGCATGCGTAGTTATCTACATATTTTCTGGTTCTCATTGTTTTAATAGCCACTGAAAATTACTTTTTTGCTATATTTCAAACAAGGGTGGTTACAAAAATCCTACGTTTGTAAATAGAGGCAAATACCTATTCTTCACTTCCTGTGTCCTAAAAGAATACAAATTTCATTTCCTAATAACAAATGGGGAAGTGTTCTAAAAAACCATTCAAGGGGAGTTGGGAGGAGGCACCAGCTTCCCTTCCTTCCATAAGCATGCTTATATCAGTGCAAAAGCAAAAAATCAGATCTTTATAATCACATTTCAGCATGTAGGCATTTGTTTTTTAAGCATATTATTTTCTACTTATGTCAGTTCTTTTAGTTTTTTTTTTCTCCTGTCTTTATTCTACTTCAGAAGAGAAATGACTGATACAGATGGCATCTTCATAGGGGAAATATACTGTTAACTGCTCAACTTACACTGGTTCTATTACTGATGTCCCTTGATCAGTGGCTGTGAGAGGTGTTAAGAGTTATAAGTGACTAGACACACTCTTGTCCTTTGAAGAACAGAAGCCTTTTCTGTAGCAGCATCTGTTATAGCAAGCACACATCATGCTTCTATGTAAAAGAACCAGCAGATGTGGGAAATGAAGATTTGCTTCAGATTTGGTCTTAGCTCTAGGCAAGAGGATACAAAGACTGCTCTGAAAGTAATGCCTCCTGCTTTATTACGCTGACCTACTACAACCAAGTCAGATCTTGGTGATATGGCAGTAGAGGTTGAACCTTCCCACCAATATTCCATTATTTTTTGTTGCCATGTGACAGATGGCAGCAGAGTGGCAATCTGACAAAATGGTGTCTGACTTGGAAGTGCTGATCAAGCAAAGATGTGGAACTGAATTTCTCCTTGTTTAAAAAAATTGCATCCGTTGATGTTCATCAGCACTTGCTGAACACTTACGAATACCAAACAGTAGATATCAGCACAATGATGTGGTGAGTGGTATGTTGCAGCTGTGGAGACAGCAGTGTGAAAGACAAGCCTCAGTCCAGAGAGCCATGCACGGTTGTCACACCATGAAATGAAGAGCATCTCTATTAGCTCACCTGTATAAATTGGCTACTGGTGGTGACTATGTTGAAAAATAGCATATGGTAGCTGAGAATTTACTCTATCAAAGTGTGGTATTGCACCCTTCATCTCTGTTGTGGTTTCCAAGGAAATAATAGGAGGCATTGCTTGCAGAGCAACCCACATAGAGTGATAGTTACCTGTTCAGATCCTTAATGTCAACTCACGAAGAGAGTCCTGTCTGTGCATAGGACCATTGCTCAGATTGTATGCTATATAGCAGTAGAGCGTAAGATACAGGTTACTTTTGTTACACAGTATTGCCACTGCTTTGAGTCCTAGCAGCTCACATCATGAGGGATATTGTGATGAAAAAGCAAATTTTACCACAAGTAGTTAAGTTTAATGTGCTCCCTGCAGTACATATGTACTATATCTGAAGATGCAGAATTTCAGGAAGAGTATAATAGAGATAACTAGGCCTGACACAGTGTACTTCTCATGGTAATACTTTAAATATTGCTGGGATGTAGTAGTTATAAAGGGTGACAGGGAGCATAATTGCAAGGATTATAAAAAGTTAAGTAGTGTCTTTATTCACCTGCAGCATAATTCAACCACTTCAGGCACATATTGCTTATGTCTACTGTATTTCCACTATGCAGTTTTCTCTGGTAAATTAGAATGCGGCCCTAGAGGAAACTAACCTGGGGCAAGATTTATCTATGTTAAATTTTTAGCTGTTTATTTACATTAAAGCAAGTAAGTACATGTGTATTTTATATGTATACATACATAATGGGGAGAAACTTCAATCTTCTTTCTGCTTACAAAAAGACTGCATTAGCAATTTTGAAGTGGCTTTTTTTATAGTGATTTGCCATGCTACTTAAAAGATCCCTTGCCATAGGATTCTCCTCCTCTTTCTCAGGATGGCAGCAACATAGCAGTTAAGAGTTAAAAGCATAATGAAGATGCGTTATAACAAGACAATATATAGAGAAGCAGTAGCAGAAGTACTCTGGATGGTAATTTATTAGCCCTACATACTTTGCCAAATAAATGGTACAGATACACTTAAACTGTTGAGGTATTCATCTGCTTTGTTAGTAGATTTTTTCCCATCCTTTGGCTTTACGTTTTTAACTTCTTGTGCAGCTAATGCCAATGTGCATGTCCTTTAGAAATTCATTAGAAGGATGTTCTCCATTCTCAGTTGCATATTAGAAGTAGTTGAATTTGGAGGGCTTCCAAGCTGTTGGAAGTTTCCCTTTCTCTGCTATGTATATATCAATTTTGTGTGTATCACAGAATGGCCCAGGTTGGAAGGGACCTCAAGGATCATGAATCTCCAACCCCCCTGCCACAGGCAGGGCCACCAACCTCCCCGTTTAATACTAGACCAGGCTGCCTGGGTCCCATCCAATCTGGCCTTGAACACCTCCAGGGACGGGGCATCCACAACCCCTCTGGGCAGCTGTTCCAGCACCTCACCACTCTCTGTAAAGAACTTCCCCCTGACATCCAACCTAAATCTTCCCCCCCCCTCAACTTAAAACCATTTCCCCTTGTCCTGCCGTTTTCTACCTTTTCAAAGAGTTAACTCCCCTCCTGTTTGTAGGCTCCCTTTAGGTACTGAAAGGCTGCAGTGAGGTCACCCTGCAGCCATCTTTTCTCCAGGCTGAACAAGCCCAGCTCCCTCAGCCTGTCTTTGTAGGGGAGACGCTGCTGCCCCCTGATCATCTTTGTAGCTCTCCTGTGGACCCTTTCCAACAGCTCTCTGTCTTTCTTGTACTGGGGCTCCAGACCTGGACACAGCACTCCAGATGGGGCCTCACAAGAGCAGAGTAGAGGGGGCAGTCACCTCCCTGTCCCTGCTGGCACCTCTCTTCTGATGGAGCCCAGATACCATTTGCTTTCCAAGCTGATCATGTTTTGAAGGTGCATACTTTGAAGGGAATGCTTATAAATCTGTCAAACAAGATTTGAAATGATAGCTTAGCTTCCACTAGAAGAAGTCAAGGAAGACTTGCATCCCAGCTGCATTACAGAAAAACTCAATGTCTTCTAACTTTTGGTCACCTGGAAGCTGATCTAGAGCTCATTCCAGCTGTCCCCCTCCCTCCCTCCTCAACACCCCACATATCCTTTGCCACACAATACACCTTAGGGAGGACTTCCAGTTAAAAAAATAAAAGGGCATGAAAATAATAATTCTATAGCACTGTAAAATAGGCATTATTTGAGGACAGTGTCTAAGCATCACTTTTAAGAAAAAAAAAAAAGAGTCTTTGGAATGCTTAACATTTCTGTTTAGCACCTTGCACAAGGGATGTAGCAAAACACTGGATCTTGTGTTACTGTGCAGTTCTGCAATGTGTGCATGATTGGTTTCTTTGCTGCAAAATCCCCTGAGCAGAGAGTGATTCACCTCTAGGAGGCTAATTTCTTAGAGTTAAGTGTAAGATTTTAATAAATAAACCCAAAAGTGAAGTACCCTTTTGAACAGCCCTCATGTCAGCAGGTAATATCAGTAATTTAGGAAACTCAAACCATTCACCATTCCAGTACCGATCACAACAATACATTGGATGGATTTTTGCTTTTTAAAATACATAATCTATCTCTTGTTTTAATTAAAGCTTTAGAGTATTACTGAGTAATTTGAACCCCAGAATACTGAAGATATGTTATTTAAAGGAGAAGCAGCCAAATATATTTGATTGATTACAAATAATTTGCAGCAACAAGAACAAACAAAAACATTTTCCACTGTAACTCCATCCTCTCCTGAATGAGGATATGGAGAGAGAACTTTGAAGACAGAAAAAGTCCCCAGAAAAATTCCCTTACAGGCATTTTTCCCTTCCCTGTTAAAAATAAGCATTTCTCCTCACCCTTCCTGTTAAGACTTTCTTCAGGCTTCTGTAGCTTTGTCATTCTCTGTCCTCTGATTTTAGCTGTGCATGAGCCTATATAATCCTCTCATAATTGTTTGCTATCTCCAGGCATGCCAGAAAGTAGCTGAAAAATCCATATCCAGTCAACCTATCCAGAAATACTATCCATACATTTTCTTTGCTTCCAGCATTGCTTTAGCCCAGACAGCTGATTCTTATGGCTGGGAATAGGATTTGCTGTCCTGATGGAGAATCGGTGCCACCCAAGAGCAGTGAGAGCAACTCAAGTGGTCTCCAAGAGATGACTTCTCTTGTCATTACTTGCTAGGATAACTGGATTTGATTTCTCCTGACTTTAAGGGAGAGCTTAATGGGGGTTAGATGGGAGTATGTGTTGTAGAAAGTCTGATGATGGAAAGAGAAATTAAAAACAAAAAAGAACAAAAAAAAAAAAACAACAATATAAAAAAACAAAAAAAACACATA
The DNA here is from genome assembly GCF_905368555.1 of Meleagris gallopavo. Classification (NCBI taxonomy): domain Eukaryota; kingdom Metazoa; phylum Chordata; class Aves; order Galliformes; family Phasianidae; genus Meleagris; species Meleagris gallopavo. Next base: position 36,162,986 of record NC_139408.1, on the reverse strand, counting down.
CTTAAACAACTCTCTCTATAGTATCTTCTAATGAAGCTATGCCTTGTCACGGACAAAACACTTAGTAACAAAGAAAAGAATAGGCATTGTTTAAAGCTATTATTTATAAATCATCTAAATTTTTTAAAGGTTAATTAGTGTAATTTACCCATTTTAGTTATTAAAAAGGGTTATACACAAACAATAAATGCAAGAGTTCAATCTATTTTATTTCCACAGTTGATTCATCCACATCTGTTTAGCTTTTTATGATCATCTAATTGATTTGTAGAATTCTGTCCAGTACAGATGGGCTACTGCTCATGACTACTTTCATACCATTTATATTATTGTTGTTCTGATTTTTATTCAAGGCCAAACAGAGGAGAACATGAGTGCAGTGTTCACCTAAACATAACAATGACATAATTTCTATTTGGCTCTGAGACAAGAATAGATTTGCAGAGACAATCCACTATGAATACAAATAAGTTGTTTATACATAAATATAATAAGAGTTCTTACTTAATTATGACCTATTTTACCAGTTCTACACTATGCTCTCTTATTACTAAGTTTTGTAGCAACATCCAGGCTAAATCAATTGTCACGGACTCATTTGACTGAAAACCAGGATTATGCTCCTACTAGTGAGAGAATAAGACCAGTGTCTCTGTAGCCTGTTCTGTACCTGTGGTAAGCCTGCACATAAACCTACTAGGATGCCTCATGTAGCTATACAGGTATACACTATTGTAATGCTGAAATGTGACAATGCGATGGAAAGTACAGCAGAGTGGCACAATCCTAGGCTAAGCAAATGAGAACAAGCCCAAATGCAGCACCCATGAATGCAGAAACAAAGGAAGAAAAACTGCCTACCTTTAGAAGGCCTCTTGTAGACAGGGATCTCTAGTGAGATGTCCTCACCTCCAGCGCCACCCCTTAAATGAGGTCTGGGAAGGGCTGAACCCTGGCTCCACCCCTTCTGGTCTCTCAGGTACATTCGGAGGGAACTCATTGCATGCAGCTGAGCTCCCCTGGGTTGGCCCTGCCTTCCCATCAGGTGCTCAATCACTGTTTCAGGCTGTGACTTAGTATTTCCACTACAGCTATTTTATATACAGTTTATGCGTATAGGTTTTTGCATGCGACTGATGCCCTCCCCTTCCTTTTGAGCTGTCAGAATGATCAGGAGCTGCCTTGGTATTCTGCACTGTACATTCCCCTTTCTTGTGGAAGCACATGACATGAGTAAGGATTCTACGAGCCAAGCCCTGCCCTGCAAAACTAGCTCTTGCTGTGGTTTGCATCTGGGGGTCTTCTGGATGTATAAGGGAGAAGCTTGAATAAGCTGCATTTTAAGTGTCTTTAGACATAAGGGATTGTTTTTAACCATAGACCATGAATTGTCCAACTCATTCAAAGAACGACAAAAGCATCCTTATTCACTCGATAATCCCAATCCTGCAATAGGTAGTCAATAGTTCATGCATGTCAACAGCCAATACTAGTTAATCTGAAGAAAGCTAATGTGAACTTTTAAGGGCCACCGACTTCTGTTGCCAAGAGGGTACATTGAAGCAAGCTCAAATCCTGAGCCCTTTCTTCAACAAAACTTATGAAAGTAAAAAAGTTACATGGGTAATTGGCTTGTTTACGTGCCAATTTTTCAGAATTTGTTGTCACCAAAGAACAGCATCATGAAGTGGTGGCAAGAGCCTGGTGTTATGTTGTAGGCAGCCTGTCCAGTTGGCTGGACAGAATGTGCAACTCCAGTTACAGCTGCAACAAGAAGCAACCTCAGGCTTGCTTGGGCTATATACTGCAACATAAGGAAGCCAAATAAAGGAGCTCCTCACCACAGCAGGAAAGCTCAGCTGGCATGTTGCAGCCGCATATAACAGAAGTGTTTCTTACATTGTTGAATCAGAGGTTCTTCTTTAGAGTGGTCACTATCAAAACTAACCATTTTGTATGCCTCAAATAACAAAGGAGGAAAAACACTACAAAGCTGAGATGTTTTGGAACACTGAATCAACCAGAATGCAAAAAGATGCTGAGACCAATTGCTTTTTACCTACAGACAGCAGGTGCTGACCCACCCTCATGCACATATTGAGTGAAGTATCAGTTCAAAACCTACACTTAGAGGAAGTGCTTCACTTCTGCTTTGATTTTACAGCAATAACACACAATGAGCAAATCATCCTGACCTGTGAATTCTGCTTTAATATAGATCTGTATGTGCAAATGTTATTGTACTGTCTTTCATCTATGTTAAAACATGCACTGCATACATCTAACCTAATTAATAGGTAAGGAAACAGCAGAGAATGAGAAAAATTAGTACAGCGAGGGTGAAAAGGTATTTCAAATGCAATTCGAGAAAAGGCAAAGTCAACAAGAGACAAAATAAGCTTATTCCAGATGGCAGAACAGCAGAAGAGAAGATACTTAGCCAGCAGATGCAGCCATGATGATAGGGAAGAGACCAAAACGATGCAGGATAAGCCAAAGGAGAACACCACGGTCCAGCTTCACATGATGACACAGGCAAGCATTGCCTACTCCTGAAGAATAGATTTAGTACAGCATCAGAAAAATAGGTTTACCAGGTTCAACACACCAAAAAAAAACATACACCTTTATACCAAGAGCCTTAGCCCCCTTCCACCATCCAGTACCCCTCACCATATCCCAGCATACCCTCTGTGACTGCAGCTGCTGTGATTTATTTTAGTCATTCTCATGTATGATGATCCAGCTGTGCAGTCACTGCTACCATACCCACTCATTCTCCCTTGCGGTGATTGCTGCTCTCATCTTTCCCTCTTTGGCCATGCTTTTGGTGGTCTTCCCATTATTTACTGCTTTGACCATGTGAAGAAGTCTGGTGTCTTGTTTTATGAGGACATAGATATCTCCATTTTACAGCAAGTTGCCTTGGTTTTGTGGGTGGTTTTGCAGTCAAGGAGTAGCAGCAAAGGGAGCAGAAAAAAAAAAAAACACAAAGAATTCCCTTAGATGAATACAAACTTAAATTCTGGAGGAAAAGATGTTCTTGTGTTTAGTGCTGCTGAGATTTAGCAGAGACAAATCCTGTTCCCAGCACACCCACAATTTACCAGTGAGTCTCTGTGCAAATTGTTTGACCTTTCTATGCTTCATCCTTCAGCTTTCTGTTGGTAAATGGGGATCATAAAGCTTTTCTGTCTCACAAGGTTGCTGTGATGATACATCAAGATGTGTTCAAGGATGTGTTTGGGTCCTTCAGCACTTAAAATTGTGCTACAACACCTAGCATTATCTAGAATAAGCAAACTTTCTAGTAAAACTGTGTTTTAATAATTCTGCAGAATGAAAAATGCCTGAGAGGAGCAAAAAAGAAAAAAATATATGCTTTTTATACTTGTGTTTATTTCTCTGAAATAATGTTTCCAAATTGAAAGGAATAAAGGAATGCAGAAAATATTGAAAAGTCATGAATCAATTTCAATCAATTTTAATTCCAGTATAAGAGGAAGTAATGCCACTTGTCAAAAACAAAGCAATCATTTCTGACAGCTAAATTTGCAAGACTTACTGCTGTCTGGAGAGAGGTAAAGCTGGATGCTTCTACCTCTGCATTAATTGACTTTCAGTGCTATTTGATTTATTCTAATGAAGTTTCTCCATCTCCTGCAACTCCCACTTTTCTTCCTTTCAACAAGCATTTCCATTCAAAGAGAATTCTTTTATTTTCCCTAGAGTTTAAACTTGCAAAAAAATCAAAAGTAGATATTTTGTATAATTCCATATTCTTACGAATTGAGAAATTGATTTAAATAAGTTGTTATGGAATTTTGGTTGACAGATGGCAGCAGAGGGGCAGTCTGACAAAACTGCATTCCTCCAGGAGGAAAAAATGGCACTCACTGCCATTCCTCAGTGCTTGCTGAACATTTATGGAGAACAGCCAGTGGATGTGAGCACAGTGAGGCAGCAGGTGGTACGCTTCAGCAGAGGCAACAGCAACATTGGGTCACCTCCACTGGTGCAAATTTTTACGAGTATGGCATGCAGGCTCTTGTCCATCACTTGTGAGAACGCATAGCTAATGGTGGTGACTAAGTTGAAAAAGTGTTTTGTAGCTGTGCATTTTCTTTATCAAATAGTATTATTGTGCTCTTTGTATTTGTTATCATTTCTATGGAAATACACAGGAAGAATTACTTTCAGAGCAACCTACATGGATCTGCAATATTGGCTCAGTGAAGACATGATGACTTTGTTAAGGATGACTTGAAGCTCCCAGTCTGCTGCTGAGTGCCACTCAGAGTGGGGTGGGCAGCCAATCTCCTTAACAATGACTTGTGCTCTGTTAGTAGAGACATACAAGATATTGATGCATCCCTTTCCAAGACAGAAGCACTCTGAATACGCAGCTAGCCAGCCCACAAGGAGCCAGGAAATTCCTTGGTTGTCCAATTCAGCATGGGGGAATCCGAAAGGTAATGGCAGAGGAAAGCCTGAGAATTCAGCTGGAAATGCCAAAACAAAACAAAAAACAAAACAAAACAAAACAAAACCAACCAACCAACCAAACAAACAATAACTCTTAATTCATTCTAAAATACTTCATTAATAATCTATTTAATTCCATTTTAAAACTCCATTCTTCTAGATTATACATCAGCAGAAGAGGATCCCACTCAGCGTATTTAAAGATTTTAAGAGAAATTCAGTTACGCTATTCAAACAAGTGAATTCAGATTTAGCTCTGCCTTTTGTACAGAATGTGTGTTTTACACATTTCTTCATCCATAGGAGGAAAAATATCTTGATCCACCAACGTGCCCACCACTTGTGTAATTCCTTGCAGTGCAATAAAGGAGGTTGCAAAGGCTCCTTGCATCATTAAAGACTCATAGGAGTGGGTCTATCTTTTGTTACACATGTTGAGACTGAGATCACTGCAACAAGGAACTTTTACAACTTTTAAAATACTGAGAAACAAGTATTTCATCTTAGATTTCACCTCTGATATTCATAATTGCTGGTTAACTAATAGTTCCCTCCAAAGAGAGTCCACAATGCAGAAGTATATTTTCAGACATTCAAGAGCCTGTCAACGTGACACCCAGTCTTCCAGGCAAATTCATTAGGCCAGAATTAAATACTTACTTTGAGGAAAATATAGGAAGAGAAACTTCATCCTTTGTCAACCACACTTTTGTTAACCTAGACTTTGCCACATTTGCAGCATGTCAAAACTGGTGCTTTCCTCAGCCATTGAGGCACCAAGAATGCATACTCATTGTTAATAAGTAGTTTCCGCTTGCATGTGACAAAACAGCTAGCTGGCTAGTCAGCCTCAGTCAGTGTCTATTTATGGCAAAATGTCAAAAAAGAATGTCCTGCATTTGTGGCTCAACAATAATGAACATGGCTAAATCTGAAAATTAACAAAGGAAAGTGAACAGCTTTTTAAATTCTGAAGAACATTAGATTCTGGTGTCCTTTTTGTTCCAATTGTTTTGGCTTAACCCTGTGAAAAGACCACCTGTTGGGCTGCCATTTTGGGATTGTATTAAATGCAGTGATTGCATGAAAGAACACTTTCCAAAATAACCTAGTATTATTATTCACTTATTTTATAGTAAATCTGCATTGAAAACCCGCAGGAAAGTGTAAGGCTTTTTTTCCTAAGTGAAATTTAAAGCTGTAAGTTCTCTGTAAATGCGCTTTTTGCAGATGCATGATTTTATAGTGACAATCATGATACTTTAAAAGGAGCTCAATTAAACCTTTTATGCAGCAATAAGTTCCTGTATAATAGAAAACTACCCTTTTGAAGTAATAAATATAAGGGGAATGAGACTCTAAGCTATACATAGCTGAGAATCTGCGATGACTAAATTACCAAGGGCTACTTGCAAACAATGTAACTAAAATATTTATTTTGCTCCTGGATCAAATTTGAGAATTTCAGTGATACCAATTATTTTTAATGTCTATGGCAGTGTTCTTGGAATTTTTTTCAAAAGAGCACACTGAATGGCCCTAGAAGTTTAGAATTTTGCAAAAGTTTACCATAAACCATTATTAAACCTTTACATGAAAATTTGAAAACTACAATCATTTTCTAAAGTATTTGTTTGTTCATTTTGTTAATGGAAGATATTGAATCAGTTAAATGATGATGATTATTTACATCATAAAATCGGGAAATGTTGCCTCATTTAAAAAAACAAAACTTAAGCCCCAAAATGTTGTTTGTCATTTATAAACATCGAATCCTCCAATCATTTGTTTTTAGGTTCAAACAGATGAACTCGTTCACACATTTTAATTTCCTACAGAACATAAAACCTCCCACATGATTCCATTAAACTCACCCCTTAATGTGTTAACAAAGCAAATACTTTCCACGAATGTTAACTTCTATTGAAAACCAACACTAATAATGTTTGAATTAGAAAGGAACACAGATGTTTTCCAAAATGTTTTCTTTTTACACACTCCTGATGAGTTCTGAAATTATCTACATAATCTTCCATACATTATTTTTTCTTAAAAATAAACATCCACATAAGCTTATTGGCAAGTATTTTATTTAACAGAAATAGCAATGAGCTTTCTCTCTGTCTGTGCAACAGAATATGCACTTTCACCTTACAGTATTCAGCATATAATTCCAGAATCATTATAAGGATTTTACCTGGGAAAGGATTTCAAAATTGGAACTGGGTTGCCCGGGTAATTTAAGTGATAGTAACAACAGAAATCTGCGTGGAAAATTGGTCATATTTCCATCCGCCTTCACTACTGTCAGTCACAAAAGTTAAAGCTGAAGCTCAGGAGTTTTGCATATTTTTCATCCTCAGAAATGTCGAAACAGTTGCACATTGGAAAATGAGTCCTATATTTATTGTCATACCTGAGAGTACTTATTTTCTAGAAAACCTCATGAATTTTATCTAAACAGAAATATAGCTTAATATATCATCACTACCACTAATTTCAAAAGTTAAGAAGTGATTTTAAATACATTGCTATAGGCTAAAATGACTTATGAAACAATAGTTTGGTTAGGCAAACAAAACTGCTAGCCAAGCAGATTTTTGCATGTAGAGTGAACGGTTTCCTATTTGAGAGGAAAATGAGTTTTTATGTGACTGCTGGTTCAGTGAGGGAAAAAAGGTGAAGTGGAACAATGTATAAGGATAAATTAATGTCTAGGTTTATTGTTCACTGTAACATAAAGAGTATGTACTACACACAGCTATTGTGCTAGGGAATTATGGAAACGTAGGCTAGCAAGCAAGAATGACTTACGTCTGAATAAAAATATGTATCTTTGGGAGAGATGCAGTGTGTTTGGAACCCTGAGGGTTAATGAGAGGTAAGCTGGTGAAGGGGGAGATGAGATAAGGGAAATAACAGAAGCTGAATAGATGAAAGAAGTGATTCAGTGGGAAGCATTGTTGATCACAGCTAGGTGTCAGAAACAAACTAGATAAACGGGAACTGCTTTAACACTGGCAGGAAAATAATAATAATAAAAAAGAATGTATGCCACGTACTAAAAAGAAAAAAGAAAATAAGAAATAATAAAAGGCTTTCAGGCTTTCTTTGGACACGTCAGTGAAAAATAATGCAAGCAAGCGGGAAATAAAGCACTGAAATGGAATCCTCTCTAAAGGTATCTTGCGGAGAGGGGCTCATTGTCTCATCCTTTTCACATCAATAACTTAATTTTGCATTCTCTTTGTCTATCTTGAGGTACACTTGCCATTATTCTACACTGGTTACTTCTTTTTTTTTTTGTTCACTTACATAGTTTACACTGGCAGAACAGTCAGAACAGAAGAAATTTAGGCATGAATTAAATTGTCTGGGTGTCCTTTGCCAGCTTTTTTTTTAGTTTTGTTGTTGTTGCTGATGTTTTTTTTTGCCTGAAGTTTGAATTGTTCTCAAAGATTGAGTGGGATTCTTATTCAGGAGTCTGACAGGGAACTTCAGTTCTTACTATCCCCTCACTTTCTGTTCCTCTTTTATAATCTGTTTTTACAGAGGAATTATTTCTGAAGCATCCAGATTTCAATATGCCTATAATATATGGGATACAGTTAATTGAATTTTATTACCAATTCATCTATATTTTACTTTAGGAAACTTGACTATTTGTAACCTTATATTTTTCCACTTAAAAGAACCGCACCAGGATGCTACTAACAGAGTATTTAAAAACCCCAAAATGGTATTTGCTTCTTAGTGCCAGGGACATTCCAGTTACCACCTACGTCTTATGTTTACACCCATCCCCCATGAATTCCTAAGACAGTTTCTCTTATATTAAGCTTCCCTCTGGTGCCCATAGCAACACCATCTAGTACTGAAATGCTCCTGCAGGATTCGCAGGAGTCCTTTCATAAGAGGATGCTGATTCTACAGATACTGCATGCCTGGCTACTTGTATCAGAAACATAGTCTGAGTGAGTTGTTGGTCCTCACTGAAAGGCAGTTCAGCTGCCCACTGACTGTCTTCACCATCGTCACTGATAACACATATTACGTACATTCCTGTTGCTGATTTTCTGTCCTAAAGCAGCAATACCTTTTTTTTTTCAGATGACTTAATTGTGAAAAAATATCACACACAGTAGTGGGGTTTTGATTTTAACATGATTCTGCTGTGGTTTTTTTTCCCATTTCTCCTTCTGCAAGTGCATTGATGTGTAAATGGTTTTCTGCCCTCTGTCTCATGGCTCAGGAGCCCGTTTCTGTTCTTGAGAGCACCGGTGTGAAGGGGTCAAAAAGTATGCCTGTTTAACAACCAGACTGGGATATGCTTGGGCTTTTCTCCAGGAGACAATATAGTACGAGTCTGTGCAGAAGGGTACTGGGATCGTGGTAGGCCTCAGAACCTTCATGGGAAGGACACACATTGTTGCTACTCTCCTCTCTCTGTGTGCATTGGGGTAGAGTAGGTTCAACACCAAGTAGCTACATTCCTAGAAGCACAGTGTCTCAGACCCATGAGAGGTTGCCACCTTCGTAGTTGTGCTGTGCCACTGAAGGTGAGAGAGAGCTTCAAGCAGCTGCCCCTCCAGGTCCCCCCCAGCAGCCTTGCCTCCAGCAGGACGCTCTCTTCTTAGTGGTGGGAGCGGAGCTTTCTACAGGCCTCTTGCAGTGTGAAGGGTGGTGCGGAAAGTTTGGGGCTTCCCCCAGAGCACGCTGTGAGCCTCTCAACCCCTGTTCCACATCGTTTGGCTGGAGAGGGGAAAGGCTGCTCCCAAGCACCTGAGCCCTGCTGGCTATCAGGACCAGTAGCTGATGTGATTTGGGTCGGAAAAAAAAGGTGTACTGTTTGACAGTACTTTGTTCATTTTGAACATAACATATCATTTAAATTCTGTGTCGTGCCATGCTGCATGCTAGGGAATGTACTCTAGGATATTTTTACAGCTATAAAAGTTCAGTAAATGGAGACTTCCCTGCAGGACTCAGCTATTAAATCTTCACTGGAAAGTGGGAGCCACGTCCATTATAAAAATTACATTCTGGTGAGACTAATCACATCTTTGCACTGCTAAAGTATGATTGAATTCAAATGTTAGTCGCATAAATATTTGGCAGTTATACATTGTATAGAACAAATGCTGCAATTTGACAGAGTTAAGTAACCCCTTATCTCTGACGTTATCTCAAGGACATGAAAATATCTGGGACATGGGTGAAGAGAGAAACCAGAAAGAACATTTGGCAGGTTAAGGCAAAAAGAATCCCTTCCCTCACTATTACTGAGCAAGAAAATAATTCACCTGACCACAGCAGACTGAGGTGTGCTCCCTGCCCAGAGAATGAATGTAAAACAAACAAAAGTTTGAGGCCTTTGCACAGAAAACATAAAAAGAATGGTAAAAGTTCACACAGCCCCGTTGGTGCCCTGAGAGATGTTGGGCTCTGGGAAAAGAGTCAGGGGCAGAAGTCAAAGCCCTGAGCAGGAAAACAAGCCCTGAGAAAAGGGCGAGTGTGAAACTCATGAGGGAGATGAGTGATGAAGAAGCTTCTCGCAGGTGGGCATTGACACAGTCCTTTCAGAGCCATCCCACCAGAATAGAGAGAAGACATACAACCAGTGTGCAAGGGACAACACTGACCCATTTGTTCCTTGAAGCTTTCACACAAGCAGTGAAAAAGTATAATTCTTAATAGCTCTAATTAAGTGTTTGACTTTACAGCTTTCTTAAAGAAAAAGTTTTTATGCATCTTCACCTTTCAAGGAGCTGTGAATGAAAATCTATTGGACAATCTTATTTTATCTAATTCTTATCTAGTGCCATTCTTCATTTCCAGTGTTTCCTCCATGATTACCAATGATTAACTCTTTATTTGGCCACTGCTATTCCAGTTCAGGCAAAACTAAGGTCTCAGAAAAATGCTTTCATTTTGGGGATGGCGCACTGCTTATTGCATGTAGCCCACATGACAGTTATATCCACTCTTCTGGGAGCACTGCTTACTCAGAAAAAAGCAAAACTTAGGGTACTTGCATGTGTGTTGTAGGAAAGGAGGGCTGCAAGGGGAGGGAAAGAGAAATTTGCTGCCCAACTTGAATCTAGCAGGAATTCTTGGATCATTTCTGCATGTGAGGGGATAACAACACGACTTTTGGGATAGAAGCAGCATCCAAACATGATAAATATGGTGGCCTCTCCTCGCACTGACAGGACTAGGAACAGGGGCTCAAAGTGAGAGAAATTAACAAATCTGGGCCAGAGCATTTGATTAAGAGCACAAGGGCTAGAGACAAAAAAGTATTATTACAATTGATTTATAATAACTGAATCTTAGGTTTTCATCCTGCTTTCGTTTGTTTATTAGTTTGGTACTCTCCTTTATATCTTATTATTAGGGAGAAATTATTTAATGCAAAGGAATTCTGACGTTGCACAAATCTTCAAGGAGAAAAAATGACAATTTTTCTTGTTCTGGGCCGTAAGTAGAAACTTCAGTCTGAAAGAATTGTTTACCCTCCATTTCTTAAGAAAGGATTTCTTGTAAAGATGCATTAATCTCGTAAAGTTAATAAATAATATTCTGTACTGAAAGTTCTGCGATTTGTCTAAGATGTGTGGCATGGTTCATCGCTATTAATTTTGTTTTAAACTTGTGCAAAGCTTTTGGTTCAGAGGTAATTTAAATTAGCGTGAAAACTTTTCAAGACACATACTGTCGCTTCCTGAAGTTTTAGAAATTCCCTGCAAAGGATTGAAACAGAATTTTTCTCAAAACAATCTATAATCCAGAGCTGTTTGTGTGCATGTGAGTGAAATGCCTCACTTATTTAAAAAAGAAAAGCAAACCACCAAGTGCAAGAATGACCTTGTTAAAGAACAAAACTGCATAACTTGGGGCTTTCAGGATTGCTCTCTATGATAAATTTTGTCTAGTTTCTTAACCCACCTTAGCAGTCAGTGTTTCTTCAGTGGAGATCCCAGTACACTTTTTGAAAAGTTGCCTTTCTACCTATAGGTGCTACTGGGGGGAAGCCTGGGATTTTGTTCAGCTACTCTTCCCTTTTAAAAAATCTCTTGTTACTGGTCTGTATCAATATTTACCAAGCCAAGAAATACCATTCCTCATCAAAACACTTTGTATAGTTGGATCCTGTTATAAATATTGAATATTTTCTTACAACAGTGAAAAATCACAACTGTTGATACTATGAAGCACTTTTTTTATATTATATATTAGAAAAGCAGCAATCGAGTATCAGATATACAAAAGCTGAGAATGAAGCCTAGTTAATTTAATACGAGCGATGACTTTCATATTCTGAAACTGTAAACGCTGCTCAAATTAGTTGCTTGTAATCCCGTTTAACTAAAGCTCCCCATTTCATCCCTCTAATCTTTCCTCATAAAGAAATCCTTCCAACTTCTCAGTGTTTTCTATCCTCCCTGGAATTCCTCTCTATTTTTCTACATATTTTGAATATAAAGAGGGGCTCAGGGTGAATGCAGGAATCGGGAAACAACTCCATCAGCATTGTGCTAAATCCATAATTAAAAAGGGTTAAAGTTAATGTATTTAAGTTACAACAGTGAGTCCACATGATCATGCATGACAACAGAAGTATTTACAATTACGATTATCTTACCTCTCAAATGGTCAGACTTAGACTGTATAATTGTACAGATTTTTTTTCAATAATAAAGACAGGGAGGGCATTTCCAAGACAGAGCAGGTTTCTCAACTGGGGAAAGAGATTAATTGCTAAAGGATTTCAAAATTCTTATGCCCTGAGAATTTGGGGCTGCACATGACAACCCCTCTCCTCTCTCTCCTCACTGTAATGAGGATCCCTCTGGATCAGTGCAGCTGGAATGGGGTGAGGTTCTTCACAGTGGTCGCCGCTGCATGCAGGCACTGAGCACTCAGGACAATGCTCAGCAGCACCAGCAGCTGCCAATAACATTTGCAAAACATTTTTGTGCACTTTCACTGAAATGATTAAATAACACAGTGGAACTGAAAGAAACCCACGCGTTCCTTCCAGTAGGCATTAACTGACTGCAAACAAAGCTTGCCTATGTAAATTTTATTACTTGAATATCTATGTAACTATGACATAAAAACAGCTGCATAGAAAATCCATGTTAAGTGCCAAAGTGTAGCATTAGATGGAAACATCACAAATTACAACTACACAACCATAAACATGTTTTGTTATCTCCCTGACCTAATGTGAATGTAATTTTGGTATAGGCACAGTTTAAAGGCAAGAACACAATAATTGCCACTGATTTATTAACAGAGGGCATAGCCCACATTCTGACTGAATTCTGTTTTTAACAAGTCATCTGCAAAACTGTCACTTCTTTTGCCACTGACAGGCACAAACTTGGCTGCAGGACTCCCCCATGCAAAGGGACCTCACAGAGAACCAACTGTTCCCACCTCACAGACAGTCTCTGCTCTGAAGAGCTCCCACTGGGTGCAAGTCCTCAACACCTCTGCCTGACACACATGAGCTTCTAAAATATTTTTGTTTTGCTTTTCCATTGTTACTATTATTTTTTTTTTCTGTCAAGCCAGTGATGTTATGGAATTAATCCGAACTTGTTAACTTGTGAAAATGCACTGATTTCTTTCCAAAGAGTACGTACGAAGCACATATGCATGTGTACCTTGCCCCCCCACACACCTGCACAAGTACACGCACACACATTTACATGAGTAGATTAACTGCATCTAAAAATCAATTACTTATTTGTATGCACACGTGTTATTAAGATTTATGAAGCCCCTGCATAGACTTAACTACAGGTTCTACTTATGTTACTAAAAATTTCAATCCAAGTATGGCCCCAAGGCTCTCCATCCCAGTGCTGTTTACCTACACACCATGAGCATGCGATACTTGTTACTATATATTATATACAGGTGTTGGGGGAAGAATGTATACAGACACATGCAGGTATGTATCTGTATATGGCCATCATACATTATTTATAAAAGGAGTTTATTGCATATACAAACAATTATTATTATGAACATGCAATTATATATCCATATTTATGTGTATATATAGATTTTTTTTTTTTTTTTTTGTCCTTAATGGAAAACTTGAACTGCCAGCAGCCATGTCAGAACTCAGATGGTTAACATTCACTTCTTGCTGTTTTATTGCATATTACTGTGCGCTCCTGAGCAGCAGGAGCAGATTCAGGCAATTACAATCAAGTCAGGGCACACGCCGTGGCTGAGCAACACGATCATGATGAGGATACTGATGAGGCACTTATCGAAAACCCCACATCATCCACACTCATCAGCCACAACATGTCACCCCAAATGAGGCATCAGCTGCCTTCAAATGGCTCATTGCACACTGTTTACAGCTTTCTTTGGACCCACTTTTGATTTTGCGGTCAGGACTTGGTTCAAACAGCAGCTGACTGGCACTGGCAAGCCTCAGGATGCGGCTCCACTGCCTTCCTGGGAGTCAGATGTGTTTTGACATGGGGCCTGACCGGCGGGAGGGAGAGGTCCTGGCTCGATCCCCCTGACATTGGCCCCTTGGGGGTGTGAGTTGTTGCATAAGCTGCTGCAGCTTGGAAATCAGGTGGAGGCAATGGAGAAGGGGTGCAAACAAGCAAACAGTCCCAAAGCACTTGCTGCTATTTTTTATTTCCTGCTTCTGAGGGCAACCTTAAGAAATTGCTGGCAATAGGAATTTGGGCAGGAACATTTCTGACCAGATCCCTGTCATGTCTGGAGCCTTTCAAGCCATTTTGTGCAGAAGGGGCCTTACAGTGGGGTGAAAATCCCCTGCATTTGAAGTCTTTGCTTGAGAATTACACTAAGCTGGGCAGAAAACTTTTCCTGGGCTGGAAGCCTTACCCCATAACTTGCTGGGGTCCAGGAGGACTTTTATTTCTTTTTTGGTTTTGTAGTTATGCAAAAAGCAAGCAAACAATTTAAAGAAAATAATCAGCAAGCCAGAGTGATGGGTATCAGCCTCTGCTAGAATACTTCCAGAGAGACTCAAAAACACAATCCCTAATGGGAGGAATGAGTGAGTGAACCCCCTGCAGAGCTGATGGGCACCATTAAGAGGGGTTCAAGGACTTGATGAAGGGACAAGACAACGTCCAGATCCTCAACCGAAGCTGAGTGCAGGGAGAGCTATGGTGATGCTGGGTTCCCAGAACTGGAGAGTAGCCAGTGCTGAGCGAGCACAGAGTTCTTCCCCTGCACCATCGTCCAGGAACAGGTACTGCCAAATCAGATTAAAACTGATTTGCTGTGACAAATACAAGTTTTCTAATGAGAAAGTACTACGTCATGCAGCCCCTGACGCTGCCAAACTGTGTGGAAGGACCTCAGGTTGCACAGCATGCTGGTGTGAAAATGAACACCAAACAATTATGTCAACCTGTGCCAGGGAAAAAAAAAAAAAAAAAAAAAAACCCTCTAATTTGCTTCTCTACTCTTCCTTCTTTGACTGGTGCTATCTTGTGAAAATAATGTCATAATTTATGATGCTATCAAATACCAAAATTCCCAGGTGACTGACTTCTACAATAGTTAGTGTTCTTATTTTACACATGGACAAGCTTCTGAACTGAAACTGAGGTTTTTCACCCAGTCTTACACTGCCATCTCAGGTCCAGGAAGGTCCTTCCTGCTCCGTACTCTCACTAAGATTTTATGTTAAATGGAGGAAACATATTTTAAAAATAAATAAAATAAAAATGCCAAATGCGTAGTCCCAAGAGAGAGAGAAATTAATTTGTGTAAGTCAGTTATTGGTTGTAATTACTAAACACTTTCTTTCTTCCCGAGGGCTAGAAAACATTGTATACAATTCCTAAACCTTTTAGTTCCTTCAGAATAGCTTTAACCTGTTGTTAGGTCTCCTATCACCCCGTCCTCTGTGCTATACTCAGCGATACGAGCAGGGGAAGGAAGTAAGGAGTGTGCATGCATTAGGATGGAAAGGCAGAAAGATCCCTGAAAACTGCTCGGCCAAAATAAAATTGAGCTCCTCGTGCACAGCGCTGCGAAGACACTGAGCTCCGTGTGAATGATGCTACATGGAACTGAAGCACCAGTGGTAAAACATCCTAATTGCAAACCAGCGGCGCGAAAGGAATAATGGACAGAGCTGCAGCGCTGGGGGCTGCGTAAAAAGGAGTGGAAGTTTGTGCATTTTTCTGTCTGTATCCTGGATTGAAGTGCGTGCGTGCGTGCGTGTGTGTAAAGAACTGTTTTTCGGTCATCATCTTACGCTCTTTGTGATGCACATTCTAATTTAGGCAAAAGGGATGCATCTTTCAAATGCAGATCATGTTTGCATTAGAAGAGCAATGAGAACACTTGTCACTTTCAGAACATTTATGTGCTAGAAGTACTGTTAGCAGAAGAGCAGTTTAGATAAATTCAAGACTTTTTTTTGCTGATCACAAACATTAAGCTTCACACCTGAAACCCTCAACCCCCTGCTGTGCTCTAATCCTAGCACCATTCACCCTTAGAGACTCAGAGTGCTGTGCCACTGCTCTCAAACATTTGATTGCCCTTACTTTGAATGCCACCACCTGCAAAAATGCCTTTTTATTCCCTTTGAGCCTCTTGAGAAGGAAGTAAAAATGATAATTCATGACAAACATTAATTAATTGTTTACAAGATGATCTTTTCTTTTTCTAACTTCTGTTCAGCAGACATGTTGAGCTGCAAGACTCCACGCTTGATGCCAGAGCTTGTCAAGAGGTCTGCATTGTTGTTTATCACTCAGGCATAGGATAGACTGCAGGTCATTGTTTCTCCAGTTCAAGTAGCACTGTCTAGCTCTTGTTTGAAGAATGGAAGCGACATGCATGAGTTCCCGCGTATAAAAGAACTACCGGTTCTAAGAAGGAACAGGGATTTAGCTTCTAATGCAGAGTAAATAAACATATTTTACCATCTCTTGCTCCATGTGATTTCTGAAAGGTCAAGAGGTGCCATTACAGTATTTTAAAAGCTTCAAATTATGTTTAAATAACGTATCACTAAACTCGGAGGAATCTTATCAGAATTTAAGAACCTATTGTCGTTGTTTTAGTTCTTGAATTCATCACCAGAGGAAGACGTGTTTTGAAAGGAATGTGCTGTTGTTAGGAAGGCTGAGCTTCCTTGAAGCTGGGACACAGCGTCTCCCGCGAGTTAAAGGGAAAAACGCCCTGACAGCTCAGACTTGATTTAATCGAGTCTTTAAATTCAACAATTAATTCCACTCGGGATGTTGTGCCATGCTAGTGTCTGACCTGAGTATCCCGATGACGGACAAAACGAGAACAAGACATCCCATTTAAAGCAACACAACCAAAGCACTGCAACTTGGGCAGCAACATTTATCCTCCAAATTACACTTAGGCAGCTAAAGATAAGCAAACGGGTTTGCAGAGAAACCGAGCTGCCACAACCCTGAGGAAATAACCAGAAACAGTGGTGAGCAGCACCCTTGCAAATCAGACTGTGTTTTATCTGCATACACATGCATGCAGGCTGGCATGACATTGCCCCATCCCTCCTGCAAATAAAGCTGCTCCAAGAACTTTAAATGAAGTCTGGCAAAAATATCAAGAGAGCAAAAGGTCTTACTTGCAGGAAGCATACAGTGATACAGCTTCACGGAGAACTCAGGCTTCCACATTCCAAATTAGGAGCCCTTAGATCACGCCTGCAAGGCTAAAAATCAATGCTATATTTTCTGAGTTAATACTAAGGGTTGCACTTAACAGACATGGAGACTAATAAGGTATGCAGAAGGAGTAAAAGCAGTGCACAAAAAATTCAGGCCTTCATCTTGGCGACGATCCAGCACAATGATGTTTCAACCAGATTTTGAAAAAAAAAAAAAAATCAATAACATCTGTGGTATAATGGTTAATTAAAGAAGCTCTTCAGCAGAGCTCAAGATGAGAGGCTCGGCCTGAAATTCAGACAGCTGAAGCTTGATTATCAGGAAAGAATGCTTTTTTAGCTATGAGTGGATAGGCCAAAAGCTGCAATGTGTGGAAATGGGGGGAAAATTGCTTTTATTTTAACTTTCTTTAAGTAATCAATACATGGTTTTCACCTGCATTAGGAGCTGTTTATAGTAAAATCCTGTTTCTATATATGTATAGAAACTTAATCCACTGCCTTTGGAATCTATAGATTTAAAAACAACAGTAAAGGTAGGCATGTTGGCTGCTTACTCCTAATTTACAAATTCTCCACCTTCCCCCTTGCCAGCTCCTCCAGCTGCATCTTACCTACAAAACCCACTGCATGGCAGACCCCCCAGGCTACATTCTTCTCTCATTTAGTTTAATTTTTGAGATCTAAACCTTTCAAGATTTGATTCAGAAACAACTGAATAAAAGATTGAATATAAAAGTATAATACCTCCGGTAACCGCATAGTTCTCCTGTCAATCTCTCCATCTATTTATCCTGTTCATTCTATTCGCTATCCAAAACTGCAAATGCACAGACCGGTAGGCAGAATGTATTCTCTAATCGCCTGCATGACACGGGGCCGAGGTTTGCAGCTGTTAATTTCTGTGCATTTTCCATATCTCAGGAATGGGAAGGAAGACACATAGTTAAATATACAAGATAATATCTCCATCCTGATTTCAAGATTTCATATGACAGAAAATCTACTCCATCCCTGGGCAAGTTGTTCTGAAACTTAATTAATATCACCATAAGACTATCTTATTTTCAGTCTGAATTTTTTTCTGTCTACTTGTGTCTTGGTCTGCAGAGTTCAAGAGCCCTGGGCTATCAGAAATCAGCTCTCTGTAGGAATTACAAACCATAGTCAAGTCTCCTCTCCATCTGGATAAACTGAAAGAGATGGTGCCTCTGTACTTTCTCACTGTAGACACACTTTCTTACTGCAGACAGACTTCCCAGACTTTTTCTTGTAACTCTTGTCTGAACATATTTAACCATGTCAGTATCCTTTCAAAGGGCAGAAAGACAGACACAATCTGTTCTTCCAGTAGCAATCTCATCGATGTTTGTATTAAGGATCTGGCTTCTATTTAGTGTTCTTTTTTTCTTTCCATTGATTCAGCAAAAACCTTCTCAAGTCCCACACCAAGAGCTCAATCATTTTATCCCCAAGTATTCTAGCCTTATTTTCTGAAACTACTTTCCAAAATGCTTGCACCATCTTTAAAAATAAGAGCCATATTCCCTCTTCCAGAAGATTAAAATACCCTGTATTTGTCAGCAGTATAACAAATCTTGTAAGAAAGAGCACATCTCTGCAGAAATAACCATTATTTCATTCTGCAGTGCTAAGTGAAATGTCTCCCACATAGTACAACTGTCAGGAAATGCATTTTCTATTTTCCAAAATGGAAACCATAAAGTTTACAAATATTTTTTTAAGTTATCCATCAAATGAATTTTCAGCTGGAGCAAAACATATCACTGGGTAAAAAAATTAAAAAAAAAAAGTTTTTTAAAAATTAATTAATTTTAATATTTCCTTCATTACTTTATTTCAAAGTTAATACTGCTTCATCTTCTGTATCACTTCTCAAAATGCAAATAAGCATAAATGTGAAAACAATTTGTGCCAACAGTACTGCAGCATTTTCTTTATTTTTCCTAAATTCAGTTTCTTGAAAATATTAGGGTTTTTTGCAGACTTGACAAGTTTAAACAAAACATTGTTGCTCATTGGAAAATACAATAATGAGTTTAACTGATATGAAATAAATGAGTTTAATGAAAACCTAAGTAGGCAACGCTTTCTTTTTAAGCTGTAGTACACACAGTAACAGTGGAATTAAAAGCTGAAGTTTTCTGAGCTCAGAATTTTCAGAATTGTTTTATTTATGTTTCCATTTAAACCAGTGTTAGCTTTACGTCTGTCTTCAAAGGCAGCAGTCAAGAGAGTGCAAAGTAAAATTCTCCCCTCTCAAACTTTCTGACAAAATTCTTCAGATTGCTCCAGAGTTCAAGTGGAATTTTCCTAAGCAAGCCACATACACAGTACAAAGATCTTTTATGTCATCAGTGCTGAAGAAATTAAAACATCAGCAAGTACTTACTTGGAAATATAACTGCATTCACAGTCAAAACCAAAGAAGACAGATATTTTTAAGGAAATATCTGCACCTGATGTATGCTATGTCAGAATATGTACATCATGATAAATGTGGCAAATGTATTTATTTCCCTCTGAGTCAAGTTGCTCAATAGTTTTATATTTATTTTATATATGATATAAAATATTTTAAACACATCACATAAGTATATGACAACTAAGAAACACACAACTGTCTTTTCATTTGGGACAAGAACAATGGCCCATCCCTCAAAGCTGTATTGGAACACATCGATTTCTCTGTCATGATTGTAAGCTCCTGCAGGCATCAACCACATCTAGCTGCCCCCCCTACACAAGGTGAGAAGAGAAGTGGCGAAGTCTCATCGCTCTTCCACACTATCCAGAAAAGACAAACATCCCATTAATGAAATATTACCCCTCACATGGATTCACAGCTCTCCACACTACAGAAGCCCCCAGTGTGATCCCCTACGAGGGTCCTCTGAATAGGCAGTCTGCCAAGAGATGACACTGAAATGACATCACTTCTAAACCCAGTTTTAATAACAATCTGGCAGTCCACTAGATCCATCATACCCTACCTCCCATTTTCTCATTTAGGTAATCAAGTAGTTCATTACTGTTTGGCAAGTGTTGTGCATACTCATTGTTCAAGGGAGAATTTCTCACAAACTGAACCAGTGCCTTCAGGCAGTGGAATGGTTGTTGTACTGGACTGAGGCTTTGGGACAGTCACATGCAGATAATACTCCTGGGAAGATCTGGAAGGCCCAGGAGCCAGAATATCAAGAATTATCCAAGATAAGTTGGAATGCCATGAGGACTGTATGTCATCCATGCAGATGGACCTGTATCAGGAGAGAACTTTGAATGTCCTTGATCTCTTGTACACTCTCTAATGAGGCCTCAGTAGTAGTCGGGCTTTCCTCTCCTTTCTTTCCCAAGGTGTCAGTGGCATCTTGCATGGCATTGCTTTAATATGAGTATGCAGGCAGTCCCATCAGTCTGGCACCTTGTTCAGAGCCTCCAGGAGCCCTTGAGTCCTGTGAGCTTGTTTCCTATGCCTGTCCCAAAACTTAATCACAGGTAATGTTTACAAATCTTTGCCTTTATCATCATCAGCTTTTCTCCATTTCCCTAAAACTTGTGTCTTTGGAAGCTGCAGATTTCTAAAATCCCTTGGGTACACTGGGCATGCAATGTGCAGAACCTTGGATGGGTGACCAGTACCTAAATTAACAGGTTTGCACTGTTGTTTTAATCACAGAACTGATGTGATTTGGATCTGGCCACAGCATTAGGTTAAGCATGTGCAGACTTTTCATAGCATGCTCGAAAATCCATCTTAAGCAACCATCCTATAACTATGTTTTAAAATCTGCTAATCTGTAATATCCAGGAAAACAAGAAGTTTTAGCTGCAGCTGAACTCTGAATCCTTTAATAACTTTGGGCAACTGAGACCCACTAGCTGTTAGCAGAATGCTCTTGATCCCTACAAACCTTAACAAAGACAATCGTCTTAACTTTAAATTACTTAAGGGCCAACTTTAATGTATCTAGTCATAAAGGAGCAGTTTACTTTCTGCAGTTTGTTTCAACCCGGACAAAGATAGTCTTAAATGTTCCTCATCTTTAGGCTGAGGCCATGATAGATTGTTTGAGTCAAAAGATGAAACAGCTGGCATGGGATGATCATAAAATTCCACTGTGTTAAAATTTGTTATGTTTTTCTTCTGTATACTTAGGGCAGGTGTGCAAAGGCAACATTTCTGATTTGAGTTAATGGCTGAGGCACATTTCAGAGCTACACTTTGCAGTTCAGCCTTTGAAACCTAACCAGCAAAGCAGTTGGATCCTTTCACAGTGCTTCAAACATAGATATGTACACACTTCTGAAAAGTCTGAAGCAACACAACACTAGCAAAATCAAGAATTAACAGCCAAACCACATTCCAAAGGATCTCTTGCTCAACAGCCTCTCCTAAAGTACTAAGAGCCACATACTTCATTGCTGCCTGTTTTTTCTGTACCTCCGCTTTGAATTCTTCAAGTTTTCTTTCTTCAGTGTTCCGTAGACCATAGTACGAACTGGAGTGAAAAAATGTCAGGCAAAGTATGAAACAGAGGCATGGCTATAGACAGATCATAGAGTAAGTAGGATATACCTGGTTCCAAAGAGCAGTGAATAATGGATCTCTTTATAGAGGAGAATCCAAAGAGCAGTGGTTTTAGTTGAGGGAATGAGCTGCTTTCAATTCTGCCTGCACTGATTCATCTGTGCCCTGATTCACATACCCAGGCTGCTGATGTCACCAACACTGTAGGAGAAATACGGAAAAAGAGGCAGACCTCTGTTATATTTGTGGAAATCTGGAGCAAATCTATTGACTTCTGGCAGTTACTCCAGGTTTACAGTGAAATAAATGAGAGCAGAATCTAACCCACGAAACGATAAACTCAGCTGTTATCAGGCAGAGTCTTAGAATTCACTATTAATATCTGCACTGAGAGTTATTCTGATTACAATTGCAAAATAATATTTCATATCCACTTTTACTATCTTATTCAAACACAGGAAATGAGTCAATCTTCAGAGAACAGAAAGACCAGTCAAAAGAATTGGAGAGTCATGTAGCTCAGCATCCAACTTTGAA
Source organism: Meleagris gallopavo (assembly GCF_905368555.1). Classification (NCBI taxonomy): domain Eukaryota; kingdom Metazoa; phylum Chordata; class Aves; order Galliformes; family Phasianidae; genus Meleagris; species Meleagris gallopavo. The sequence continues at coordinate 36,140,733 of NC_139408.1, read as the reverse complement.
GTGAAGAGAAGGAAAACTGATTCCTGCAAACAGTTTGCAAGTGGGGCTGTTAACATATCACTAAAGGTCATATGGGCAGACTCTCAGTGTGATGGTTTCAGCCACTCGCATAGCCATGCACACAGTCACGTGGATGCACCACTTAACGCAGAATGAGTACAACTACTGTTGGACAAAATTGGCCACTAAGTTCTTCCTGCAATTCCAGCAGTTCTCTGTAAAGCAAATTGGGATTCTCTGGATGAAGAGAAGTGCAATTCATACCACTAAAGCTTCTCCATTTGATGCTAACTATTATATATGTTCTTAAATTTGGGAGTTTTCAGTGTATGTTTTGTACAGTACACACGTAAAGATATACATTTTGCAAAATACAGTTAGACCCAACTCATTTGGGTATCACTACAAACAAAGAGTTGAAACCACACTGCTTGGACTTCCCTGCTCTGAGGACTCAAGCTGGCTCTACTTTTGGAGCTCAGATTCTATTTTCCTTTAATGGAATATCACAAATGTGTCACAAAGCAGAGTCAGCAGTTACTTCCACTTTTATCTCTTGTTTTTCATTCAAAAGCCCATGCCTCTGAATGCTTCTAATGTAACCACTCTAGGACAGCCATAGCAATAGGAAGAAAGCATCCAAGAGCCAGGAAAGACTGAGGAATCATCAGGAAATAATCTTTTACCTCCTAGTCAAAGGGCTGTGAGAAGGAGCTCTTGCTTTGTTTCTGAATTTGGAGACTACCGCAGCAAAGAATATGGCAGGTTGGCTTATCTGATCACTTACAATTTTGTTTACCTCCAATGACAGCCCTGGAGATGACTTGGGAAGTCTAGCACCAGGCCAATCTTCTAAAAGAGCAGAGCTCGCACTCAGTGGACACACTGTGATCTTGTCCTGACAAGGCGATGGCACAGCAGGGTGCGGGTGCAGCCATGGGCACACAGCTCTGATCTTCTCATCTGAAAGGAAGGGCAAGTCCTGAAGATCTGTCACTAAGAGAGAGCATTTTATCTTAAAGGTCTTTCATATTGGATAAGAATGAATATACTTCAGAAGTCTTTTGAAGAATAAAATTTGAAAATTACATACTTGGTCAGTTCTTCCTAGATAGCAAGTGCAGTTACTGTACATAGGTACTTAGGTCATTTCTTCTGTGGCTCCCTTAAACATTTTACATTTAACAAGAAAAGGACATAAAGATAGCAAAAAATTAAGTGGGCAGAAATGGTCAGTAATGTATGTTGAGCACCCCCAGTAGGTAACCAATAAAAACAGTTTGCATCTTAAGTTTTCTAAGAGACCGCAAACTCCACTTCAGCTATTGAAACCTGCTTTTTCTCAATGAACCCACACTGCCAAGCTTGTGTTAGGTGTTGGGGCTACTAAAGCCTGAGGTCATTTTATGGTGAATGAGACATCAACCTTCTTTTCTCTCCTTTTTCTTTACATTTTTTTGCTCAAGCTGTTTGGGGCATTTTTAATCTCACAGACAATAAAAACAGTCTGTGCTTTCCAGCTTCATAGGCAGAGAGGAGGCCCAGAAACTGCCTGACTCAAGAACAGAGGGCTTGAAAGCTTCAATCCAGCAGAATTAGGATCAAGATTCACCAAGAAGAGGGAGAAGGGACACAGTGCATAGCTCCAAGCACACCAGAGAGTGTGTGCATTGCATTTGCCATCTAGTTCTGAGGAGCACTATACTCAGTGGTGGGGGAAATCTGTTTCAAAGGAGTGGCACTGCAAAAGGGCTCAGCCTCAGCTGAAGCCAGGAAGGAGGTGAGGAGTTCCAGCATATCACAGCATGTGCGTTACCACAGTCTTCAGAAGATCAAGGTTTCATTTACATAGAGGAGCTCATGAAAGTTTACTTGAATTGACTAACGAGGGCAGATTAAAGTGAATGCACTAAGCTACACGAAACTTATCTCTGCTGTCCTGTGTTTCAGTTTTAAAGGAGCATTGTCTGTTTTTTTCCTCCCATTTAAATTAGATTGCCTAATTGCTTCTACCTAAAAATCTTCCCTGCTTTGTTCACTTCAGCCCTTTGTTTATTAATGAATTTAATCTTGTGTACCCAAATCGAGGCAATGGTGCAAGAACTCACTCTAGAACAATACAGGAATATAATTACCTTCACAGATAAGTACTTTGAACTGTATATCTGTTTGGCTAAATTAATCATTAGTTTGTAGCAGAATTTAATAGCACATTGATGAACTACTGCATAAAGCTGAACCCACAAACTCTCAGTGTTACAGATGAATTAGTATAAATACCCACACAAGTCTGACCTGATCTCACAATGCTGTGTAAGTGACAGTGCTATTTGGTCCTGGGGGAGGGGGCTGCATTCACACAGCAGCTTCCCCTTCCGAGTGCAAGTGATCTTCAGTGCACCATGTACTCACCCATGCAGCTGGAGGGGTTCAGCTTGTTTGCAGCAAACAACAAGATGTGTTGTGCACATGTGCTCTCAGGATTGCTCAGCTCCCTGGATCGCCTACTCTTCATCAGTTTATACCACAGCCTTATTGTCAATGACTTTTTGTTTGTTTGTTCCCTAGTGGGGTCAGTGGAAGGGTAAAAGAATTGGATCTCTTGTTGAATAAAATTTGTGAGTCTTTGTTTAAGCATGTCCAATATAGTTCTTTCTTCCCTTTGAATATAAATGATATCTCTCCCAATTTTAATTAACAGTTCACAAGTGGATAAGCTAAATAGCCATTTAGTACTATGGAAATGTAATTGCTCCACCATCTGGTCAGCTGTAATATTTTATGATGACTATATGAAGAAACAATGTTATTTTTCTTAACCACCATTGTAACCACTATGGTGCTTTTTAAGTGCCATTGTGTAGGTTTGGATTCTACCTCAGTGTCACACTTGAACCTGAAGACTGGCTTCTTGAGCATCACAGTTGATGGACAAGTAAAGGATCTTTTATATTTCTTTTAATTTGTTTCGAAGTTAATGCTTTGAGTTAACTTTGGCCATTGTTGAGCTAGCAGGAACAGTGAACGTGGAGCTCTAATGCACTTTAATTCCTTCTTGAGCAATTGTGATTACTGCACAGTACACAGAGTTGAAGTAAAGAAGGTATCATTCCAAGACCAATGTGATATCCTTTGTATTTACACTGCTACTTCAAAGGGAAGGAAAAAAAGAAGTCATTACCATAACAATGTGCAGTTCATGTATCACAACTATAATAGAACTCTAGTAACTTGCTGGCTACTGAGACTTGGAAATTTAAATGTAATAACACAGTTTTGCTGCAAATGTCTGGTGGCAGAGGCTATTTCTTAGGTACTATTGTAGAAAGGCTCTTGATGCATTGCAAATGCATTTATTCTTTTTGAAAGGAAGGACAATGATGAGAAAAATCAGAAAAATACAGCTTTGGATACAGCTTTGGCAGATTTAAAACTTTAATGAGGTCTTAAATAAAGTCAGATGGCATATACTGAAATCTGTGTGGGCAAAAATCCTGTGAAAGTCAGTAGGAATTTTACCAATGACTTGAAAGAAATCCAGACTTCATTCCGTATTGGAAAAGTCTTATGAGGTTTGAACAATGTGAACTAGCTTCTTATAGAAAAGTATAGCAAGGAACAAAGAATGGACAGCTAACTCCTAGAAATTGGAATTAAGTCTAAAGCAATCAAGAAAAGGCAGCTTAATTAAAGCAATGGTGACTGTTACTTTGCAATTAGAGTAAACAAGAATAGATAAATCTGTTTATTAGGTTTTTCTTTTTTCTTTTTTCTTTTTTTTTCTTCTTTTTTTTTTTTTTCTTTTCCAGGGGGGAGTGGAGGGGGTGGTTTGAAAGTATCCCCCCAGTGTTTTCTTTCTATTCCTCCCAGTTCTACTGTGGGATGATGCAGAGGACACGGATGTGTGACAAAACAGAGTAGTGGCACTGCTTTAAGGATGGTGCAAATGCAGCTTTGGCAGAAGTTCCAGCTGGGGAAAATGGCTCTGCCTATAAGCACCATTTCTATATGGTTGAAACTAGCCAGTGGGGTCAGAAGTTGTGATGTGGAAACACGGGATTTAGAAGAGTGACTGGATCAAACTAAAATGCAGAAAACATTGAATTAAGATCCTTACATTATTTTACTCTTACCTCACACACAGCAGCTTATCAAAGCAATCAAGGAACAGAAATACTGCCAACAGTCAGTTCCTTATAAGTCATAGGATAGCTGTCAGGCAACAGTGAACAAGGTAGAGAGAAGGTAAGTAACTATGCATAGCCTGCAGTAACTGGAACACCCACACAACCCCAGTACCAACAGAGAACTACAGAAGTTGCTAAATAATTTCTTCACATAAAGAGACAAGGTATTGTAATGATTTCCTTAGAAATTATCTTTCCTTACTGGAAAGTCTTTACATGTTATGTAGTGTGAAATAACTGAAAGGAAATATCTACCTTGGAAGCTGGAGTTATGAACTTACTTGCTAACCACTTTTCTTGAATGTTTGTCCAGCAGTGCAAAGGGGATTTTGCCCTGGGGAGTATGAGGTTGATTCCTTTGAGCATATGAGGAAAAAACTGTCATTTTCAGAAAGATTTTTTTTTTTCTTTTCTGCCCCGAGATAATTACCACATTTTACTAGAAGGCTATGGAACTCCACCTTGAGCCTCCCATGAAACACAACCCTGTACAAACAATTGGAAGTGATGCAGAATAGGCCCATGGTTATCTAGGCTCCTAATGTTTGCGGCTGTGTTAGTATTTGGGTTTGGGAGAGTACTGAGGTTTTGCAGCAAATCCCCAACAACTCCACTTACACCACATTGGTTCAGACTCCATGGCAATCTTGGCAAACACTAAGTGGATTTCCTCTGTTATCGCATCTCTGGCTCCACAGAGCCTCCTGACGCCAGCGGAGCTTGGCTTCAGCTCTTACTGGAAGAATCCTTTTTCTTTCTGGAGCAGTGTGGTTCTGCAGCACAGCTGGGATCAGTTCCAAGGCTGTGCACTAGAGGGCAATTACTCTCATTCACGTGCGCTGGCTCATTATAATAATACCCTTGCAGTAGAGCAGAATATGTCGATGCAGATTTCCTCAATTACCTGCAGGATTCTGATGACTACAAATCATTCACTGCAGGCTAGCAAATGGCACTTTGTAGCCATCTCCATTGTAAAAGATAGCTGTGCATTTTGAAAATTACCTGAATATCTTATTTTTATCCACCTTGGAAATGAGTCTCCTTAAATAATCCTATTTTCCAGTGATATCCATTTAGACATTATTTCTTTACCCATCTTTTTTAACTTCAATTTAAGAATGCAGCACCGGTGATTATATGTCTCTATACTCTAGTCAGATATTGGAAAACAATTCAGAGTTAAAATTGATGTTTTGTTGCATTAGATTTTATTTAAGGTTGTATTTCTTTTGGAGAGAAATATTGTCAGTTTTGCACCAAGTAAAAGGACATCTGTAAGTCTGATTTAAAACCACTGAGCTCAGGGCATTTTGTTATTTTATTTGATAAAAACAGGATAAGCATTTTTCTCCAAGACATCAATTCATTATTTTCTACAAAAACAGATTTGTTTATGACAATGACTTTCTACTACCTTAGAAGGAGTTTGTATGTCACCAGTTTCCAGTGACACTGTGTCTCACTCTTTCATAGTATCTGCTATCTCTGGCACTTTGTGGGTAGGAGCAACAAGAGTATTTCTAATGTCTGTCCCCTCTAGAAACTTATGTGACCAGAGAAGCAAAAAGGGATAACAAAAAGCTTGGTGAGACCTGAGGAAAAAAACTGATGGACAGCAATTTTTTCATACAAATTACTGCAGATTTGGAAAGTAAACGACAGCTGTTGGAGCTGAAGGAGGAAACAATTGCTAATAGCAGTAAAAGAGCAGTGATGCAGTCTCCCAAGATTTGGCCAAGAAGAAGTCAGGTGAGTTTTTAGCGATGTAGTGAGGGCTGGAGATAAATGGATCTTGGATGAAATATGAGGGTAGGAAGAAATATCTGCCCAGTTATTATTCAGGGATGATATATTAACATCCAAAAACAACCATATGTACCAGAATTCCTGAAATTATCATTCTTTCTGAAAAGAAAAAGAAATCTTGAAGCTGGAGGTCACCACACATAAACACTCTGTGGGAATTAGATCTAGAAGACAGAAATAACATTTTCTGTACCAAATCCCCTCTTAACATACCCATTTTCGCCTGAAGATATGAGCTAGATTTTCCTTTATTTGAGGCCTGACATGCTTGATGAACCTTTCTTCTTAGCAATTGGCCAAGTTTGAAGACCTATACCAGGGCCCCAAGGACCACAGCATGATTCCTAGTACTTGAGCTGATTCTGCCTGTGGTGCAGTACTAACTTGACACTGCTGAGAGAAATCTCCAAACAATCTCTGCTGTCCTTTGATAACAGAGATTTCTTCCCTTTTTATGAGAACTTCTTGTAGGTAAGATCAGCTTAGGTTTTACCTCAGCTGTAAGAGGCTGTAAGAGGCATAACACGTTATTTATAATCGGTACATTTAGTTCAGAGATACATATTGGAAAGAAAATTGAGGGGCATTGGACTTGGAAGAGAAGATGGCTGAGCAGGACAGAAGAGGTAGAAGATGTCAGAGAAAAATAAAAGAAAACAAAATCCTGAAAAGTCCATGAGAGATTCAACCAGCTATCAGTGCATAGGAGGAAACTCGAATCGTGCTCTTTGAATATCTGGAAGTTTGACATTTCTGCAATTTGGTGAGTTGTCCTTTCAATTTGCTCATGGAAATTGAGTGTGGCAGGGTCAGGGAAAAGAGGAAAAGATGTCTCTTGGTTCCTCATATTGTCAGTAGGGGATGGGAATTGAAGGGGCAGAGCAGGGAGAAGAAAGGTCTTTGCTGCACTCTCTGCAGGTCTGAGTGCAGAACATTCCTTGTTGAAAGTGCACTAGCCCATAAAAATAGCCTCAAGCACTCCTTGGTGAAGAATAGTACTTTAGGTCATTCCTAAGGTTTATTAGAGTAATACCGACTACAGATGAGAAATTCAAATATCAGAAGCCCAAAAATGCAAATTCAGATCAGAATATATCTACTCTGCTTAAAGACAAGTACAAGAAGCAGTAAAGATAAATTCAACTAAAAGAATAAACTGTATAAATATTTCCGCTTTGTTCTACTAACCTACTAAGCAACCTTCTATTTATAAATTAAAATGCAGGTTTCTTCTTGAGTTCAGATTATTTTTTAAAATCTGTTATTATGACATTTAAATACTGGGAAAAATAAGTGAGAAACAAATGAAATGATCGAAATCCATAAGCTGCTGCAGCAATTTGAAAGTTATACTAAGATCTACATTCCTTTTTTAAAAAAAGATAGCAATAATACACAAATTTTTAATAGAAATAGTATTTTGTATGGAAACTTGGCCACATAACTTTTCCATTAATTGGAACAGAATGCCATTTGGAGTTTTGTTTTCATATTCATTAAGGCCAATATTGCAAACAATAATGTATTTCTTTATCTTTTGTATTCCTTACACTTTTTTCCTCATTGTTATCAAAACTTATAAATATCCACAAAAGACTTTGTGCTGATAACATCTGTACTAGAAATACTTTAATTTGTGCTATCAATACTTTTGCTAAGCATAATAAAGTATTACTTTTTTTTTTTTTTACAAATTTATTTGCCATTTCATTTGCCATTTTTACTTTTATGCGGAGAGAACTAATTTCTCAGTAAAATAAAGCAAAATCAAGTACCATATTCTGAAAGTTTTGCATTTACTGTATATTGAAGAGCAAGCAAATCTTTTTACCACATTGTAGCAATGGGAAGACCAGGTCAGGGTTTTATCCAAAATGTTTCTCCAAAGAAAGTGAAAGCTAGCAGTCAGAATGTTTCTTGCTCTCTGCAATAAAGACAGAAGGAACAAAGAAAAGAGGATGAGATTAAAAATGCCCTCCAAATTAAATTATTTTTTTTTACTTTAGGTTTCAGTTAGGATAATAAAGTAGAAAATGGAAACAAAAACAGCTTGGCTAATGGGAAAAGTATATAGGTAAAAAAGAATTTTCTATCTTAAGTAAGAAGACTTAAAAAAACTAAATGTGTTCCAGAAACTAGAAAATGGTCATGCCAGACCACTGAAAGGACATGAAACTGTGAGCCCTATAGAAAGGAGCAAAAATAGATATCATCCTGAGTTGGTAGATATTATCTGACTGATAAAGAGCAAATGGAGCACCTATTTTTGAAAGAGAGAAGAAATGCCCTGAGCTGGTACAAACCATTAGTATCCTGACATCAGTAGCATATAAAGTTTCCTGCCACACTTTAAAGAAAACAAATGCCATATTTGCACATGATATTTTCGTGTATATACCCCACGTTACCTGCTAGGATTGAGTTACATGGCACTTACCTTCTGAGTACAATAGTTTTACAGGTTATCTAATATATGAGTTCTACTTATGTGGGGGGGAAAGAGGGGGAGAGGGAAAAAAAAAGATTATTAAAAGTTGATTAAATATAAGGGTTAAAAGCATTTGAAAATGAAAAACTCTTTTTACTTTATCAAAAATAGATTGTGATTTCTATTATTATTATTTTAATTAATATTTTTCATCTGTATAAACCACAAATTTTACATCTATGGTTTACAAAAATCTTTGATGTTATGGTGTATAAGAAATCGTTAGTTTACCTAGATAAATGAAAGAATATTCCAAGATCTGAAAAATGAATAAAGAACTGGATAAGGAAAAAGGAAACTATGTTATTCAAACATTTTTGGGGGTATATACAAGTTAATGTTAGAATTCAGTCAAAGCTAGCCTTCCAAATGATTGTATTAAGTTCTTCTCTTAATTGTTTTAGTACAAAAAGTAGAAGTGTGTTCCTGGTAATGATGGAAAGCGGAGAGTCACAGTCAGGACGGAGGTGTACTGAAATGTGATAAGTACAAAGTACCAGTTGTGCCCTGCAGAGCTAATAAAGACAATTTTTTGATGGGGTGGCATGCCACAGTCTGTACAGCCTACATGTACAGTATATCTTCTCCCTGCTCTGCTCTTCATGAGGATGGCTGGGGAAGGACAGGGCACCTCCAATTCTGCCCTGTGCCAAGCTGAAACCAGTTAAAGAGGGCTGGCTGCCCCATGAAAGTTTTTTTGCAGTGCTAACTCCACCTGCTCAGATCCAGGATGCACAAGAGCAGCAGAGTAGCCAGAGCTCATAGCTCCAATATCCAAAACTCCCAGATGATTGTGATGGGGGTTAGCACTTTTCTGTCAAGAGATAAGGTCATTGCTAGCTTGGGAATTTTACTTTCAACTAGTCTAAGCTCAGTGAGGCATTTAGCATTATTGTTGAGGTGGTGGTTTTTAGACGGCTGCACAAAGAGATGGCCAGCATCAGTGTCTGAGTGGAATGCAGACCTTTCAGAGGGTGAGAGGAAGACAGTTTAGTACATGTGCAAGAAAGTGAGCATATGCAGTTAAGGACCTTTATGTACCCATGTCTAGCTGACTGTAGAATTTATATGTGAAAATGTTGCTAAGAATCGAGTGGGCAATTGGGAGCATGGAATTTAGTGGGAGAGTGGCAAACCAAAAATCAGCAGCCTAAAATCTCATACTGCAGACATAAAGACATGGTTTCAATGTATTAGAATCACTTAATATAATGCACTGCTTGGGATCACTGTTAGCTTGGCTATCCTGTTTGTTGAGCTGGGCATGCTCCATCCTTGGTATCCACATGTTTGCAACTTAGCAATGAGTGCTGGTGGCTGTGCCAGGCCAAGACCTACTCCTGGTATGAGCATCACCACCTTTCTTATTGCAATGGCTGAAGGCTGCTCAGCACAACCAGTTAAGCTCAAAGTGCCCAAACACTTTTTCAAGTAGTGTTTTGATTATGCATTCAAGCAGTTAATAATCCCCCAGGATAGCTACAATGTACGCCTAGGTGCCAGTGAGGGCATAAAAGAGGGCAGGAGAAGCAAAGAGGCAGTTTTGGATAAGGCAGGGAGCTGTATGGAACTGGCAGTGCAACTGTGACATGCCACTCTTAGATTAACACAAAGAAATGGCTGGGATTTGTGCCACTACTGCTTCCAAATCGCTAAGACATCTCCTGTCTATCCTCAAATACCTCAAAGTTTTTAAACATAGCTTTCTTCCTTCCTTTCCTAAAATATATGTTATTCTCAACTGTAGAAATCTTAGACATGTATTCCTATAACAGCAGCAAAAATTCCCTTCCTCCTTTCCTATAAAGAAAATACCAGAACATCTAACATACAATTGGGAGCTTATATTAGGAAGCTATTAGTCAAAGCTAAATTTGGAATCTTTCAGAGAAGTACGCTGTTATGTCTGCAGCTTGATTTGTGGCACATGTACAGTTGCAGTTCAAGTTTGCCTTGAGCTGGAAGAGAGGCCTGTACAGAAGGCTGTGACAAATTCCACAGTGGATGCAAATATGCACAAAAGGTCGATTTAAAAACAACAAGCCATCACTTCCAATCAATGCTTGACACGTCCAGTTTCCTGAGACTGAAGTGAAAGACACGGTCAGATATTCATCGCACAATCTGGCTGTATTTATTTGCATCCGCATGTTTGAAAATCCAAGTTTACATTTTTAAAGCTAAATAAAGTTGCCTTGTGACACTCATATTGTATCTATTACATATTTCACTTCAAAACCTCATCTCTCCTAAAGCCTCTTCAGTGTGTTTGAAGTAGCACAGCTAAAGAAAAGGAATTTTCAATTTAACTAGAGCACTGACATTCTGTTACACAATTCGATCTTGTCTATTTACCTGCTCTTAAAAAACACAAGACACTAAACAAAAATGCTGAATGCATCTAGTCTGCAGTGCCATAGGTGGTGTCTGAATGCATCTGTAGCTTCCCTCTCACTCATCAGTGTAATTGTTGTCATGTTATTCCATTTTTTGATTAGTCTGGTCCGCCAAGCTCAAAGCTTTTTCTGGCCAAACGTTCTTCTGCTGGTTGTCATGGTGACTGCATTGTTAGCGGGGAGAAAGGCTCTGTTGTCTGGCATTGTTCTGTTGTGCTTTAGGTAATGCACGAGGCATCACAAGTGAAGTGGATGGACCTTTTTTGCTCTGCATCATTGCAGAGTATTGAAAATCTCACATAAAAAAGGAGCAAATAGGCCCTGACCAAAGAAATAACCAAGTTCTTTTTAAAAGAAAGTGCGCATTATTGTAAAGAGGTAAAACAGCACTAACGATTAACTGAATAATCTAAGAAAATGCTATAGAAATTATATTTATTAGAAGAACAATTGCTAGGATTTGAATGTTACTATACAATACTATGCATTTTGCAATTTAGCTTGAATATAGTTTTTAATGATAGTTTTTGCATTGCTTATTTCTCTCCATTTTACTATGTCATTTGACCCCGATTCTATTTAGCTTCCAGCATTGTGCTTCAAGAGGTTAATGCAATAATTTACTCTTAGAATTTTAATCTATGAGTTTCTGCCTTTTCAAGTAAACTATCATAATTAGTTTATTACTTTTTCCATCACCATCAGAATGTGTTATTTATTACCCAATAAATGAGGTTTATCTCCACCATTAATCTGAAAAAAAAGTAGTATTAAAACATCACGCTGTATTCACAGTTTTGACTTTGACATTCAGACCTTTACTTTAAGAAAAACTTCAAATGGGAAGAAAATTATGGGAGAAGCCCTGAGAAAGTTCTTCAGAGACCCTGTCTTATTTAAACGGTTTGGCCGGCAAAATATTTGCTTTAAATTGTGATTAATTAATACCTTTCAACAGCAACTTTGAGTCTGAAGATTGAAGATAATCCTAAGGAAGATCACAACAGCCTATAAAAATGAATAACAGAGGGTTCCAGCACCTCTGATCTTCAGCCTGTATTCACCTGCTCACACCATTAGGGAAAAGCAGCAGGGTACCAACATTTCTCTCCTGTCGTTCCAGGGAAAAAACACCTTTCAGCAGAACCTGTCACTGGATGTCACCAAAGTTCCATGAATTTGCAGGCAAAACAGCACTAATTTATCAATAAAACTCAAGAATCTTCGAACAAGCAAGGCAGAAAGGCCTGTTAAAGGTAGTCTAGCATAAAAATGATCTGGGTACACTCACTGTCTCCTGTGTAGCCACTGGAGTTTACCTCAGCTACAGATGCACTTCAACGTTGTGACTTTGAGCAGGTTCGTGTCCCACAGGCACCGAGTTAGGTAAGATTTTGTCTGCTGGAACAGCCCTTGGCAATTCTGAAAAACTGCACAGAGCAGCTAAAGTTGAGCAGTAGTACTTGTTAACATAATTTTTTCCTATTCAATTCTGTAAAATGAAATTAACACTTGCCTTTGTCCTCCTTTTGTTTCTGACCAGAACTCTGTCTGAACTGCTTCTGGAGGCCAGCAGGGCTGGAAATGTCCCGTACACATGGGGTACAGTTGGTGGTACACATGAATACCTGAAGGAAGCCCTTGCCTCTCAGGTGCTTCGTACCAATGTGTGTCAGATGGGGAGTCTAAAAAGAAAAACGATGCAATAAAAATAAGACGCACTGATTTCCTTGCAGGGGAATCAATGTAAGCACATTAGCTGCAGAAAAACTTTTGACTAATGCAAAAAAAAAAAAAAAAAAAAAAAAGAAAGAAAGAAAAGTAGGTGAAGGTAGAAAAATATCTATTTGCCATGAATAGGAAACTTTTAAATGCGTATTATGTGCAACCTGAAAGGGATTTAACCTTTGAGGAAAAAAAAAATAAAGACAACTGCCTCATCACAGAGTGATGAGTGGCCAAAGAAATAACCAAGTGACTTGGGCATCAGTGCCATGGTGACTTCCCAACTCCTGCAGCAGGCCTTGCTGCAGCAGAACCCACACCTTCCTCATGCTGCTGCCCTGGGCTACCCCACAGGTGTGCCTTGCACAGCCTGACATACGGACACCTCTGAGGCTGGTGTACCTCAGGACGCAATGTGCGCTCACATGTATGCACAAAGGTTATTTACTCAAACAGCAGAGGCAGGTGTGCATGCAGCCCATGACAGCCTCGTCTGTGGCAGAGGTATAAATCCTACTGAATTCCTAATTCTCTTTTAATTCTATGGTACTACTATATAGCTCTGATCAGTTTACTCTTATTAAATTCTGGAGGGTTTTTCCATAAGGGATATCTTCAGAAATGCTAAAATAGGACAATTGTTGTTTTTTGGAGAGCTCTATTCCTTCTCAGCTGGAAAGGATGATTATGACGTCTGAAAAAGGTACTTACAGCTTAGTACACAGTAAACATGTATTCTGTTTTTCTTTTCCTCTGTTAAACAATATAATACATAGCAAAAAATCTACAGAAATAGCAATCAAAACAGACACACTTTAAGAAGATTCCCAAAGCTTCTTAATTTGCACTTCATTCCTCCCAACAGCATTTCCACTGGTATTCATCGCTGAATATTCATTCCTGTTTTCTGCAGCAGCCATCAGTGACACGCAGGTATTCCCGTGACGGGGTGAGATCCGCCTGCCCTCCCCTGGCCCCTCTCTTGTTTGGGAGAGCCGCGCTCCCCTCCAGCCCCCTTTCCCTGCCTGATGCGCTGAGAGCTCCCCCTCCTGTCGCAGCACACGTTCACCGCAATCAACAGATTAGTATTATTACCTCAATTAATTCTTCTCCTCGGCTCAAAAAAAAAAAAAAAAAAAAAAAAAAAAAAGCAGCACATCTGGCGCCTTTCAGAGCCAGACAAAGCTTTTTCCCTCCCACCCTCTCCCGAACATCAGCTATAACCTGACAAGAAAATGGAAACAAGAGTACAAGAGTTTGTTCCACATACTAAGCAGTTGGAAGTGACACAGGGAGAAAAGGGACTTGCTTTGCACAGGAATCAAGGAAAACAACCACGAAAACTTCCATGTTTCTGTAGCTCAGCAAAGCTTATTAGGTCAAGCCACAATGACTGTGGTTGTGTGGTTTTCAGACCAGAATTATCTTATCTGCTTATCTTGAAGGAAGCGATGCTTTGCTATCCACAGCTACACAGATAGGTGGCTTCCATGCAACTACTCAGGCCCAAAAGGTGGTTACAGATCTTACCACCACCATTTCCTCTCTCAAACCCACACTTCAATGTGACCCAACCCAACAACTCCCAAAATTTCTAAAAGTTAATATAACAAGAAAAACACAGGAAAACATGTCACTTCTTGAGCCTGCAGTCCTGCAGGTGCCCTGTAACACCATAACTAGTGGAGGTGAAGTTGAAGAGGACAAAGACTACTCACCAGTTCTCCAGAGCAGGTGGTGCTCTCTCTGTTTGTGTTTGACTAGAGAGATGAAACTCAAGAGCCTTTATTGGTGTAGGTGCTGCTTTTGCTTTTGTCTTCACCTTGGTTCCTAAGTTCTCATCGGCAAGACAGGCTCTGACACTACTGTCCAAACTATCTTTCTTCTTTCAAACTTAACATTATGGCAAACTCAGAAATTCAGGTTTGTGAGTTTCTTGGGAGCTTGACTTTCCCTTTGTCTAAGCACTGGAGCAGCTACTTTCTTTCCCTCTCCATTTTATTTTCATCAACTTTTTTTTTTTTTCTTTTTTCTTTTTTCTTTACACTGATTTATTTTTAAACAGAAATTACATAAAAGTGATCCACTCACAATACTCTGGTATTTCTTTATTGCTATTTATTATTATTTTGACTTACAACTCCAAAATAAAACTCTTCCTAAGAACTCAATATTTTAATGCCCAAATACCTTCTGGCTATTCTCAATAGTGCTAGGTATATAAACAATTATATACTTTAAAAATCCAAATAAATATTAGAATGAGATGAAAAAAACCTTTTGTGCATATTTTAAATTAAAACACAAATGTGTTTTTTACGGTAGTGACAAAAAATTCTTCACGGAGGATGGATTTTAATAGAGAGGATGTAAATTTAATCGTAACTAAACCAGATCTAGAAAAAAAGGAAAAATAACCAAGTTAGCTTCTGATGAATGCAAATTAGAAGTATTGCAACAATTAGTTTACCTGTATCAAAACATGAGATACAGCAAGCTAGAAGTTCTCTCTTAGGTCTTGCTTTAAAACTGTTACTCTATTTTTGTTATAGACCTGAATGTCACAGAACAATATAGGGACAGGAGCTGTGCTAGCTAATCTGCCATAATCCTTTCAACTCTTTGAAAGAACAACAAGCAGTTGATAAGCAGGGTCAGGCTGGGTCAGGATTTTGATGGGAGACATCTAAGGAATGCCTAGGTGTTTCAGGAAAGGGATGTGAGTGAATTAAAGAGCTGGTCACATCAACCAGCTTGCTCTCCCTTCCACTTCAGTAATGAGCAAACAGAGCAGACCATGTGCTGTTAAAGGCGAAATCTTTGGAGAGATGAATAAAAGCAGAAATCCCAAACAAACTGTTATCTTTCCCCTGGCAGTGGCTTTAACTAACACCAGCTCAGGTACATATATTTTGTCTGGCTGACTAATTGGACGAACTCCCACTCCTCCTAAAATTTCTGCGGTATTATCAGGGGCTCTTAGACCATACCATAAACTATGTCTACAACCTGTTCTCCCAGTTTGCTTTACTGACACATACTTTGGACATACAGAGAACAGTTCTGCAAAAGCTTATGAGCTGCAGAAATTCCAATTATCGCTTGCATCAAATCTTTTGTTGGTTTTGACTACTGCCAGTACTGTTCCACACAGAAAAAGTGCTATGAAATACCAGTGAATATTTTTAATTAATGCACCAAAAAGTTCTCGTTTGAAACAGAAAAGTGAATGAAGTACAATTATTTCAGAAGTATGTGTCTTGTACTTCCCTTCCAATGTTTATGATTCTGATTCTGTGATTCTGTGAAATATTATGCATGCTGTGCTGGTGAAAACAATCACCCTCCCAGAAAATATTTCATTGAAAAATCAGTATCTGTGGGTTACTGAAAGGAACGTAGCAATTTCAATGAAAAGAGTAAAAGCCTCTCTCTCAGCTCTCATTTTGTGCTTTTTTGTTTCCACTGAGCATATTTTGAGAACTAATCAGCCCCATAAAAGGTACCACTGTTAATCTACTGTTTGTCTTCGTCTTCACTGCAGCTGCTTAGTAGATTGAGAGCAAACAAAACCAGAATTAAGGTCATTCCATTTAAATCCTTCAGAGTGGAAGACAAGGACTAAATTATTGCTGGGAATTACATGAAGGAAAACCCAGGATAAGATAACTATTGTTTATTATTTGCCAGCCCCATAGCGGCACTGCGTTTACATATTTGTGAAGGGATTATATGAACATTTTATGAGATTAATTGATAGCATGGAGACATTCTCCGATATACTGTCCTCACAACTTTAAAGTATGCTCCGCTGCTCTCAAAGACAAAATGCAGCATACATGGCTACTAAGAAAAGAATGAAACATGCCAGATACTCATCAGCGCTCACACAGGGAGTATAATGACATTTTGTCATATAAATAAAATATAAATGTCACTGTGCCAACATTACAATTGATCATACAGCACAGGTCTGAATCACACAGGATCATTGTAAAATCCCTAAAGGACGATTTTGCTTTCTTTCATCAGATACTTCAAACCTGTATTTTCTCATCTTTAAGGCAGAAGAAGCAATAGCACAAAACGTCTCTTTTATGCTAATAACAGGAAATCATTTCACAGTAGTAAAATCCAAGTAAAAATGAGTGGTCAAATAAGTAGACATTTTGGCCATCAAGAATCCACAAGCTTTTCCTTCAAATTAGGAAACATTCCCTGGGAGCTACTCTATAAATAATACATGGTGGGTTTTAGTGTAATCTTTAGTGTGAGAACACGCTTGCTTTAGAGCCAACAGTAATACCACTTCAAGGAGGAAATGCTGTGTGAAGAGAGGATCTTGCAGCTCTCTCCTACTTTAAAATCAAGTGCAATGGCTCGGCGGTGCCTCCAGCCCCAGGAGCCTGATGGCTGCAGGCCTTGTGTCAGCGCTGAGGCCTGGTCCTGGTGTGCAGGGGCTGTCAGGCCCGGAACTTGTGCCTTGCATGCAGTCCTGTTGGCACATCTGTGGGTCATGCACAGCGTCCCTCTGGTTCTTAAGGGACTGCAAGGGCTGTGGAAGGGAGGTTTGCATCTGCCTCTCAGATAGCTCAGAGCACACCGAGTCATCATCAGGCACATTCTTTCTTCTAAATACTGACCAGAGAATTTCTTTTGTATGGTTCTCCTAGACTTATCAGGAAGCAGATGATTTGCAACAGAAGATGAAATACAGTGGGGTCACAATTCTGGTACCTGTGGAATTGCTTGGATTATCCACAAATAGAAGATTCAGCATAGAGCAAGAATAAAATCTTGTTTCTCCTTTTTCCAAGTACAAAACAGAAAACATTGGTTTATGCTCTACTTTTCTCTGTGAAATAGTCTTGTTTATGTTGGGAGACCTAAATTATATCTGCCTCCATGCAAAACATTCCTTGGTTATCTTTATTTAGGGCATAAACAGCTTTAATATCAGCATGGAGGGGTCTTTCACAAAAGAAATGATGGCAAACATAATGACAAAAAATGTTTAAGTGTAAGAATATTTAAGGCAACAGTTGTTACTGGAGCCAGTGAAGAAATACAGAAAAATTCTGAAACTGCCACAGGAAACATCTGCAAATAATGACAATTGCCCTCTTACAGCTCTGAAATACATTTTGAAGCACACAAAAATTCTGCTAACATCATCTACCAGAGCATTGTTACAAGGATGATAACAGCTAGAAAAACATAGTAGCTGGAAAATATTTACCTGCAAATGCAAGTACTTAAAACAAAAAGCTATAAAACAACTAACACACGAACATCAAAACGGAAACAAAACACCCCAAAAAAACACGAAATTTTTTTTTTGGATATTGGAAGCTTAACGTTAGGATTTAGCACCCTCTCTTTCTGAAAAGGCATGGACAGATATGCTTACAGCTTGTATTTTCTTGTACATTCATAAGGCCAGGAATAATTTCCCCCTCATTCCCATTCTTTCCAAGAGGTGCTGCTACTTCTTTTTCTGTATAGACATTTCTAATCACAACATTTGCATGCCATTTCAAATATTAAAATAAGAATAAGACACAGAGGTCTGAGCTGTTCCTCTGCCTCCAGCTGCCTTCAGGGAGCAAAAAGGAGCCAGGCCAAAGAGCAAAAAAAAAAGTACTAATAGACAGAGGCACAAATGGAAAAAGGCACAGTTGATTCTAGCCTTGATTTGTTGAAAAGCAATAATGTGATCTAATGTGCTGAATGTGTGTCTGTCAGCAAGGCACGTGGGCTATGCCAGCACTTGCCAGTTCCTGCAGTCTTGAACTTTAATTCTCAGGTGGGGGTGTGATGAGTATACGCCTATAGTACGCAGCATTTTCTGTCAGTCTAACAAATATACATAAGGAGAGAGCTTGCTGCATAGTTTGATGACATTTTCAAGGAATATTATAAGGCAACAAAATCGTAGATGGCTTTATTTATCAATCATAAAATATAGCTTATTGTTCTTCCAAAGCTGAACAAATAGTTAAAAATAAATAGCAGAAAAGGACTGTATGCAGGATATGATTACGGGTGAGGGAACTAGAAAGTTACTTATTTTAAGTGTTAAACTTCTGAAAGAAGTCTCGTTACAGTTGCATTAAATAATTTATCTAATATAAAGAAGGCATTATACTTGCATCATGTAAATATTGACAGACTTAGCTAATGAGTGGCTGTGTATAAACAGCCTCCTTTTTCATTTCAGCTGGAGTCTAGAGCAGGGAGCTTTGTATATTTTACAGTCTCTTGTACCTGAGCCAACAATTGATAGTGCAAGAGATCAAAGCCTTGATACAGAGATGCCAAGAAATTTGTGTATAAATGTGCTCTCTAAAAAGCGATAAGATCACAAAAGAAGTTTTAAGATACTTTTACCACGATTTAAATGTTTAACAGCTAATTACTCTGATGAACTCTGTTAGAGTTGTACCTGATGCTAAATATGTGCCAAGGGATATATGTGCAAATAATGCTTTCTGTTTTTATTCTACAAGATTTGTAAATGAGAAAATATTTTAAAAAGCAGCTACAATTCATTCTGTTCTCAACAGGAATATTTCATTTCATTCATAATTTTTTCTTCAGATTTTATGTAATGAACTAAAATATAATTTTGTCTGCATAATTTTACTATGATGCTTAGAGAAATGAGTACCAAAATATTACCTAAATGGCCATAAGACTCTCAGAATCAATGTCTGTTCAATTAAGTCGTTATTAATGTTTTAAAGTTGCTATTGACATGTGCAATTATAATATTCAGTTCAAGACACTAGACTCTTCCTGACAGTTGCACTGCCTAATTTAACAGGCTGAGCACGCTACGCCTCCATAAATCATTGTGCAGAGTTCAGTGAAAAGTATAAAGGCTGTAAGGTGTATTTTACAACCAGCTCACCAGGACTAGTATTGACCTGTACAGCTATGGGAAGTACAGCAACACAAAGCATTTAATAATTTGAAAATCTATGGGTTATGCTTTGATTCTTATACTTGAAGAATTTAATTATGGGCACAAGTATTTTCTACTCCTATAACAAAATACTTAGCTTCTTCACTTTTTACTATGCAGTAAAAGACAACAAGTCAGAAGTACAAATGTAGCATTCACTGTGATTCTCAGAAACAAATGATATAACCCTCTCTCTTGACTTGTTTTCTCACACTGCATCAACAAGATTGGCTAGAACAAAAGGGAAAGGTGAATAGCAGCTGAACAACAGCTGCTTGTTTACTGCTGTGTAGTACAAACAGGCATATGGGGTGGAGTGGAACAGAGAGAAAGGCATCTCTCCATGCATAAGTATATTCTGAAAATATAGTAAGGAGTATTTTGCACAAACTCTGCTCAGCTACAAATGATGCAAAGCACCACTGGCAATGGAGTTCAAGGTAGACTTCTGTTTGAATGAGTTTTGCATGATTTTTAATTTTTTCTTTTATTAACAGTGCTCTCCATCTTCTGTTGCTATGTACTCCTGCATCATAAAAGCAGGCTGGGTACAGGAGTCAGCCAGAGTGTAGGGGTCAGACTTTATTTACAATGGTATCTGCAAGAGTGAAAGCACTGGCTGAAGGAACGAAGGAGAGGCAGAGACTGAGAGCCAGCAAGTCCATACACAAGCCTTTGTGCCTGTGTGCCCGCAGAGTAGTGTAAGGTGTTCAGTGTCTGGAAACACACCCACTCCAGCTCTAAACCAGCTAGTTCAGGCAATGAGAGCAAATTTGGAATCTAACAAACAGAGTGCATCTCAAAATCTGATCTGAGCAGCAATCTGTGCTGCGGTATGTGCTCCTATCTCCTGCTGTCCTGTCCTATCTCCTCCTGTCATCATGCCTTCAATCCCACTGCAGACACATTTTCTGTGGCAAGTTTCTCAAGTGCTCACAGAAAAACATAGCACTACACATGCTGCCCTCCCTTGTCTCACACCTCTGCAGTTTCTCCATGCTTTAGGGTAATCTGGGGATAACTTTTTTTTAGATTCCCTATCCCATGGCTTATTTCACTGGAGTGTAAAGATGCATGCTGAGGAAACTCACTGTAATATTTTTCCCCATTTTCACTAATTAAAATATTGCAGTAAATAGAAACAAGTTCCACAAAAGTGGAAATCCCTTTAAAATAGATCAATAAATAGCTGTGCTCATACCTGTTGTACTGCATAAAAAAAAAAACCTCATTGCTCATACAGCTAAGAGTACAGAAAAACTGGAATTTTTTTGTCAGCTGAATCCTGGTGAGGAGCCCTGCGATTTCTGGATAATAAGAGCTGTAAAAGCCAGGCACACCCTCATGCAGAGCTACACATCTGCTTTCCATTCCTCACAAAAAAACCAAAGCCTTGATGCAAACATGGAATGGAATCAAGACTGCATGCACCAGCACGGGTACCATAAGAGAGATGTGGGGTGCCTTTTGCAGCCAGAAGGTGCATGCTTAAAGGTTTACTACAGCTCAGAGGAATGGGCAGCCACCAGTTCTGACAGAGCAAGAGCAAATCTGATGCTGAGCACAGACTACAGCAGAGGTTTTGTTCTTCTGTCACATTCCCTGTACCCCTTACTCTGTGTGGCTGTAGGAAAAAAGTGGTGCTGGATACTGCAAGGAGGGATGCACACAATTCCCAAGGGCACAACCCCATTCTCAGGCACATGGTCTTCACCTGCTCCTGTGAGGTGATAATGTATTTGTTATTCATATTGCCAGTCTCTTTGTTCCCCTTGGAAGTCTTCAATTTCTTGGGGACAGTTGGACTGTCATTTGTTCCTCTTGAAGAGGAAGGAAGACCCAATGGTTTTAAAGCAATGACAGTTACAGAAAAAAACATCAGTCTATTAATATCTCAGATTCAGAGTATGTTCAGTCCTTGGCCTCTGCAGTGCCTGTGCACTCAGATGCTCTTAGAAAATCTTCCAACAAAGTAATAGTGAATAAACATTTCTTAGTGGATTTTCTAGCCAAACTGAAGAGGAGTGGACACAAGACCTGGGATTTCAATAAAAGGCTTGCATTTGCCTAACTCAAAGCTTACCTAGTGTCTACATTCAAGAAGGATGCATGGCATTAAATGGCTGGAAAATGGGTCCTAGGGTAGATGACTATCTATGTCATCTCTCTCTAAAGGGGATAGATACCAAGGAGGAACTTCATGACAGCAGATAAACAGCTGTGTAGGAATCAAAACTGCAATAATAGGCTCTGCAGCTTGACAAGGAAAGGCACAACCTCTTGCTACTTGAATTCAAACCAGAGCAAATTCAAGAGTGAAATGAGGTGTGGCACATTCCTGATGGTGCTCATTAGTCACTGGTACACTTTACTGAGGGTAGTGGTGGCTCCACACACCAGTAAGAGTCAGGTCTACAGTGGAGGTTCCTTCCCACAGGGAAGGAAAACCAAAAAGAAGCTGCACCTTTAAAACCCTTTTCTCTAGTACTATGCCATGTCACGGATACAGTCACATAAATAATTGGCAAAAAAATTAATAAATGATTGCTGAATACTATCAGAAGAAATCCCATATCTCCACTACGTGTGTCCTTGCAGTGCACTTGGGAACATACTGGTGCTTGGGTAGTGAATTTTGTGATACGAAGGCTGCTCTGAAACTAATATCTCCTGTTTTATTATGTTGGCCCATGACATCAGTGGTAGATGTTTGTGGTATGGCAGTAGAGGGGCAGTCTGACAAAGTGGCACCTGACATGGGAGTGTTTGGAAGAAAAGGTGTGTGTCATTGAATTCCTCCTTGAAATTGAGGAAAATGGCATCCATTGACATTCATCAATGTTTACTGAACATTTATGGAGATCTAACAGTGAATGTGAGCACAGTGAGGAGGTGGATGGTGCATTTCAGCAGCAGCCACAGTAGCAGGAAAGACATGCCCCATTCCAGATGATCATGCGGATATTTGTGAGAGCAGCGTGCAGGCTCCTGTGAGATGGAAAAATGAGTCTTGCATACACCTCAAAATACACTGGAGTGGACAAGCTCATACCTCCCTTGTTATAGCCTTCTCCTATTCCTTGCCAGAACACATTAATAAATTCTTGTGTCCTTCACAGTGTCAATAATTTTAATTTAAATAGATTACAACTTCAGTTCCTAAATCTAATAAGCACTATTACTCCAGAATGAAAGAAAGGTTATAAAAATGAAATTTAAAGGAATCCTTCACAATTTAAGAGTGCTAACTTAACCCTGAAGATCCATGTTATTGTGGCTCTCTATATATAATCAGTAGTTGTAGCAGCTGGAATGCTTATGCCATTTTCTAGGTAATAAATGGTTCTTTTCTAAATTTCTGGAAAATCTGAAGAAAGAAATAATCAAAAATCACTAAAAATTAAAACTAAACATTGACATTAATTTTAAAATATCTAATCACAGTGAAAGATTTTCTGCTTTTACCAAGTGAAGCTCAGAAGCAAAATACAATGGATATATATCTTACAACAAATATTTTCAAAGAAAAAAGCTAAAAATATCTCTTTTCTATATTTACACATCCAATTCAACTCTAGATAACTGCTAAAACATAAATTCCGATTGCAATCCAGTTACAATGCAGACCAAGCACAAAAGCCTTCTAATGATCTTTGATTAGTTCTTTATTAAATTCATCAACGGAGCAAAGAAAATTTAATAATCTTTGCCATTTGTCATCTTTCTGATTGCAGTTTTGATTAGAACTTTCAGCTTTTATTTTCTTCTTTTCTAGTCATTGCTATTACTGTAATACTGCTCTTTTCCTCTAGTTTAAGCGATAAGCTAAATGAAACAAATTTATAATTCCAGCTCCGTATTTAACTAAGTGTGTTCATGCCCTGGAGGAAACTAGCTAAGAATATTGGATTTTAAAAATGCAAAATAGCCCTTAGTGGAATGACTTGAATTCATATCGTAAAAATTTTTAGAGTCCCAAATAAATACCATCTTATCTAACCACTCAGTTACTGATAATGCATGTCAGAAACCACAGGCAGAGAACAGAGTCAAGTCTAACCCGGGGCTTGTCATGCCCCCATTATATTGTAAGAACTCCCACAAACGAGGGAGAGAAAAGGACTACAGCTTTGTTCCAAGATTGCTGCACCTGAGAGCTTCTCCTGCCCATAATGCTCTCAAGAATTGTACCCTCTATGATCACCCCACATTATCATTGCTGACTTGCAGCTTAAGGAAGTTGTCCTCAATTACATATTGCTTTAATCGGAGAATGGTGCTCTAGAGCTGCCTCAGGACAACAATACAGAGGCTTACTGCAACTAGACATGGAGCCCGGTCACCTTGAAATCTCTGTTAACACAAGGAAACACAAAGACTTACTTTTAAACCCCAAAACAGACAGTGCAATAATTTGCAACAATGAAGAGGAAGGAAGGTAGTTAATAATGCACTTATTCCACTTTTTTTGAGATTGTATTTATGCAATTGTGAAATCTTGGACTTACTAAAAATATCAGTTTTTTTTTTGTTCAGGGTTCTTTTTTTTTTCTGGGCTTCAAGATGGTTTTAATGCTATGTCATTATAGGAACTGTTTTATGAAGACAAAATACTTATTTTACTGTTCATATTATGCTTTATTGCAGTTCCACTGAATGTTAAGCTCTGTATTTTTCAAACCTTCACATTTTTGAGCACAAAAGCGAACACTTTCCATAGCTAATTGGAACATCTTTTCTTCCTCACAGGCTGTCCACATTCTCCTAAATGTTTCAAACAGTTATGTGATGTCTCAAATTAAGACATTATACTGGATCTTTCATGTGCAGTGATGTATTTGTCATGTGGCAGCAACCATTTGCTTACGTTACATTTGACTTAATAGCAAAAGCGAAAGAAAAAATGGGGAGAAGTAATAGAAATAATAGACATTTAATATTGATGCTCACAGTAAAATCTGAACATTTCTTCACTGTAGAAGATTCATGATGCAATGTTGCCACCAGGATATCAGCCTAGTGTATGCTGCATTTTTAAAATAAAACTTGTCAGTCAGCATTAAAAAGTCATCTTAATTACAGAGAACTTGAAGACAGTCAGAATCTGCTGTATGGCTGAGACAAAGTCAAAGTTTTACACTCCTAACTGCTCTTTATTAGAAAATGATTAATTCAATACGAAATAGGTTTTCAAAATGATGATGGGATTAATCAACTTGTTAGCAGAGAAAGTATTGAAATAACTTCACGGTTGGCATAGCTAGTTGTCAGAGCAGCTCTCCCTTTCATAGGCACTTGTTATAACAGGCAGGGGGCTAACCCTCTCAGACATGGAGCTAATCAGTCCTTGAAAGTCACTTCATCCAGTGGAGTGGAATAATGTACTCTATCGTCAGCTGTCCACCTCTACCATTTGGATCAATGGTATTTAGATTGACCATTTTTTTGCCTCATCAACTTCCATTTTAAAGAATTATAATTTTTTCTATGGTATCTTTTATCAAAATATCAGGTTAAATGTATTTTATTATACTAACCACTTCATAACTGGCATTGTTAAGAACTGTCAATGAATACATATTGTGATAAAGAAAAAGCAGTCTTAGGAAGGCTTTAAGTTTGACTAAGTTCTCAGAAAAAACACCTGAATGATTACTAAGCTCACAATTAATGACAATGAACAATATTTCCAGCGCAGCATTAACACAATTAAACTTCTAAGCCAAGGGTCAATTTACAATTGCTGGGCAGATGCCAGCAGCTATCTGCTTGCCAACACCTGCTCGTACCATGCAAATGGATGCTCTTTGCCAGAGTTTGTAGTATGCATTTCCAACTTTAATACAACTGTCTGTTTTCCCTGTCTGCAAGAATTCATGCTTTTCCTGACTCTGGGCTGGGACTAACTGAATGTGAATAGATGGGCCAGCGAGCCCCAGTCAAGGTCACTGAACTTGGAGAAGGCAAAAGCTGCCAGATCAGAATGACGTAATAATGCTCCATCCTGTTGTTTCCTCACTTTCTCTCAGTAATATCAGCTAATATAAAATTATCATAATAAATGAGGTATTTCGTTCTCTTAACTCAGGTTTCTTCCTCGTCAGGAAATGAACCAGAATTCTATCGTTTGTATAACATGTGAAATCAAACACGTGGGGTTTTGGCACAAGGTGTTACCAAGTCCTTTTAAGTGGCTTCAGAATTTAAGTAATCTGCAGTCAAAAATACCATTTTTCTTTTAATAATCTTTCAGACTTTCTACTAATGTGTATTAACAAGTGGAAATTGTCGTTACCAAACTGAACTTTCCTGAAATGTTTCATTACTCAATTAACCATGATTTAAATTAATCAGAAAATCCGGGAAATGAATAAAAGTAGGACCAGACTAAACAATGTTGACAATTTGATTATGTTATACGCAGAATTCATCTATTCACTGAAATCCTCTTAATGTGATAACTCCACTCTTCTGATTACAATTATTTCATTTATGTAGTGAATGTGTTTTCTCCTGTCCTAATACTGACAGTTATTTTAAGCATTTTTTTTTTCCTCTCATTTGGAGGAGGCTGTTATAAGAAGGGAACAGTCATCTTTAGCACCCAGACATGTTCTCTTTTTGATGCAGTAACAACATACAGGTGGCTTGAAAAAAAATAATCTCCTTACCCTGTGTACTTCCTTTATGTTTGTGCAACTAAATGTGCCTGCTAGTTGGCCAAATCCTACCGCACGTCTTCCAGTGTGTCTAGATGTCTCTCTATTTCTTTCAATTACTTCAGTTATCTACAAAAGAGCACAAAATCAATTTTATATTGCATAACTTATTTGCATTTAAATGTGAATAACACAAAAAAACAGTGCTTGGGCTTAAGGGAGAACATCACCTTCCACAACATGCAAAGAGTTCTGGTCTTGCAGTCTGAGGACCACTGATTCCAATGGGAATTTATCAAAGTGATGACTGCAGTGATCATGCTTGCCACTGTTTTTAAAACAAAACAAAAGAGCTTGTTGAATTTGCTTTATCTTTTGTCATGTTTTCATGGCCTCTAGTAATCAAGGCATATAGTATACTCATTTCCTGACCAAACATTTGAATAAAGAAGTGAATTTGAAAATAAGAGCAATTTATTATGCACATTTTCCTCCTTTGATTAAAAAAGTGTTTTGTCTTCACCTAGAAAAATTTGATCTTGTAACCAAAACCTATCTGTAACTGAAAGTAATTCTTCCACTAAAAATTGGTTTGTATAAAATTTCAGAGCAGTTTTATTCATAAAACTGATGTTCCATGATTCTATCAAGAAACTAAAATTTGTCACTAAATCAGTCCTGCAAATTTTTTGTCACATGCATCCTTTTAGTGGGAGGCAGGTTTTGTTAACAACTCTTCATCCCCCAACCTTGTCTTATACAGGGATCCTTACGTGCCAGGTAAGCATAGTGAAAAATCATTGTGCTATAGTGAAGAAAAAACGAGAAGTGAAGTGAAAAAAGGTAGTCAACACATATCACCAGTAATAGCTCATGCTGCCATTGGTTTGAATAGAGAAATGAGTTTGTTTCTTCCTAAGCTTCTCCATCTAGTCGCAAATTCTGTTTCTTGAAAGGCTAGCTCAAGTCTTCTGCACTAAAATGAGGGTAATAATGGTACTTCTGTGTGCTCAATTAGACCCTTGCCAATAAACATCCTTTTTACTCAGATGCTTACTTTCTTGAATTTCATAATAAATTAAAGATAATTTGCATGGAAGAAAATGTGAAATCGACTTAAACAAAAAGAGTAACTGTGATGTTTAACAGAAGCTAATGGGAAATAATCAGCTTAATTAAAGTTACCTTATTAAATCAGAATTATGAATACAGAGTAAATTAATTTAAAGTCATCTTAGAGCCTTTACATCACAAATCAACATGGTGAAAAAGACAAATAATAAAATCTGTTGATCTCAAATATGTCACGTGACTACAGTTTTTCTATAGTTTATGTTCCTCTTTGTTTATTGTTGTGCTATGGTCTTGCCAGATTTTTGTTTTTTTGTTTTCTAACATGACTCTTAAGACTGCTGATGTTTTTCATTAGTATATGTATTTCAGTGTAATCTCACTAAAATCAAGGAAGTACTTCTGCATACAAGAAGTATGCACTGAATCACAGATTTTACATTTACATGAAAGAGTAGATTGATGCTTAATAATTTTATAAGAATAACTGGTGCTTCAAAGGAGAACAGGAGACCTTTCTGCAACTCTACTGTAAAACTTGTTCAAAACTGTTTTAAATTTAATATATTGAGAATTTCTGCCTGAGTATATCACGTGAGATCTTACTTTGTATAAGCCAGTGGAAGTCGTTCACTGAAATAACTCTTGAAATATCTGAAAACAAAATTGAAGGCGTAGCATTGAACTTGCACTCCCAGTCAAAATAAATTTAATTTTGTTTAAAGGAAATCATGGTTATCCTCTTCAAAATCTGCATAGGCATCCTGAAACATTGCTCTTGAAAGGGGAGCATGTGCTCCCACCTACTGTTCTACCACAGTGATCTTCTGTAATGCTTCCAGTATCTCCAGCAAACATAACTCTGCCCTCGTCTGCTTTGCTTACAACTACTAAATACCTTCAGCTTCCTCTCCCATGACTCCACATCCAAAATCTGAGAGCATTGTATTTTGAATCCCAGCACAATTATGGGCACCTATGTGTCACATTATCTGCTAAGATATGCTCTTAGTGCTGAAGTTGGTGAAATTTGGCTATTGCTATTTCTAACATTACAGTGCAATTGGAGCAATGTTTCTGAAAGACCCATTCAGTACATTAGCTCTCAAATATGAAAAAATACACTTTCATCACTGAAATTATTCACTTAAAGCAGCACTTCAACAAAACATTGTCCACACTGACCTTGCAATTATTACACATCTAGTGAGTACCGATTTACATACCGTGTGCTTTTCCACCCGTAATTGAGGCTATTAAACAGAATGCAGGGGCCGTGCTCCACCCTCTGTATCTAGCAGATTACAAAGGTGTAAACTCAACAATACACAATGGTGAAGTTGCTGCTGAAGTTGGGCTACAAGTGCTCACCTCAGCTGAGGGTCCTACTCCTGTCCACAGGTGCAGATCAGCTGCTTTGTTTCAGCAACTGCCAGTGCCCAGGTGGCTCATAAACACTGACTGGTAAAACTCCTCCTGAGATAAACTAATCTGAAAATAAGAAAGATGACACAATTCTGTTGTTGTTGTTTTTAATTAAATTAGAATTTGAACTTCAGATTTGATTAGAATTACATTTTTTTTTCTTAGTAATTAGTAATTTAATACTAATCTTTAAAATACTCCTTAGAAAAAAAAAAAGTATTTTTCTTCCTTGACTGAATGAGGCACTTACAAAAGTACTGAATTTTAACTAACTGATAATCATGTTAATTTAAATAATCATTTGCCCACAGATTTATGAAACTTATCAGCATTTGGGAATTAATATGTCAGGTTTGCCAAGATACTGAAAATACTGAAATCAGAACTGCTACTTTCATTCACATGAAAATATCTTTAAATCATATATATATTTTACAATACTGTAGGGTTTGTACACTGCTGTTCTTTAGCTATTGATGTAGTACGAGCTAAGAATGTTGATTATATAATTCACTTTTGAGAACGTGGAAAACGTCTAAATTGGAAATGTCCCTAGAAGGCCAGGAGAAAGAGAAATAAAAGGAGAGCTGTCTTGAGATCCTAATTTGGAATAGCATTTTGTATTGTTCTTGCAATATAAAGTAATTACGGAATCAACTATTAGAAGATTCTGAATTAGAGTCTGGATGGCTCAAAAAAATCACTGCCATGAAGGATGGGATAGGACATTTGCATGTGAAAGGATTGCGAATGGTATCTATGAAGAATTGTAAAATTACTACCATATTTATTATTATAATTTTGTATCATCACAGACTCATTTCAGTATGACCTGTAAGAATAGATTAAATTAATGTCATTTTCTCGTCTTGTTAACATCTTTATCACAAGAGCAAGCTGTCACAATTTTAGTGTCTAAAACAGTCTGTGAATTATAGAGGGCAAGAGATGGACTATTTCCCCATTCTGCACATTGGTTAACTAACCTCTCCTGTTCACTCTTCCTTCCCAACCACACAGGGTAACAATCAGCATAAAACCTCCTTATATCTGGCCAGATATATATACTGGTAGAAAAGAAGCCAGCCTTCACCATTTTAAATCTCCAGGAAGTTAAATAAGAAGAAATCCAGAGCTGGCTGAATGAAAGATGACGTGGGTAGAGAAGTTCTGAATGGAGACTAGGTTCAGAAAGCACTGTACATAAAATTAAAGCAAGAATATAAATACCGATTTTAATGCACATACATGTATACATATACAAATTTTTAAAATACACACTGTCTGAATAACTACTTTTATACTTCTGAGCACTTTGTCCAATGAGAAGAGAAAACTATGTCTCGATGACTTCACTGGCACTTTTTTATAATAAGATATTTGGAACTCCAAAAAGACCAAGACTATTAGATGAAAATAAATTGGCCTTTGGGAAATGTCATCTTTTTATGTAATTGGTCTACAAAAAATAGAGGTTGGTAAGGTTTGTCTGATATTTCCCTGTCCACTTCCCAATTTCCTTTTTCTTAATTTCAATTCAGGAAATAAGGACTAAAACATCCCCAAGTAATTTCCCAAGTGAAATTCTGAGAAATTTTCTTGAATATTTTCAAAGAAATATACCTTTCCTTTGGATGTGTGCTCAGCCAAGGCTTCAGAACTCTTAAACTAGGCTGTCCATTCTGTCTCAAAGACTGTTTTCTTTGTTTTAAGATACTACTCAGTAAATGCAGATATTTCTGTAAGGTGTTACAGTTCCTGATTCAGTGCTGTTAATTATCATCAGATTTTTTATAGTCTAATATATGTGTCTCAGGTAGAAGGTACATGAGATCTCATAGTGTTCTACAAAAGTGAGAAAGGAAATTAAGAGACTATTTTGGACACCAAGTAGAACACAGCAAACTCACCATGTAGAGTTACGAGTAAATATTACATCCATCACATCTATCTCTCAGCTCATAAGCGTGTGACTAAATATGTGATAAATCTGTATAATAGCTATGCACTTCACTCTGAATAACATTCATTCTGTTTTGTACCTACTACTCACATTTAATGCACTGGCCCTTAGCTGTTTTGTAGGAGCTGCTAGTGTGACAATACCCAGCTGCAGTATGGACTGGTAATGCAAAGGAGTACCCGCAACTTTTGCCAACTAAAAACCCATTTTAAAGTCAGGAAACTGACTTTTGTGAATCACAGCTTATCCACGGTTTTCCAGTTAGAGGTGGACATTCTGGACACTTAAATACAAGCCTAATGAATATCATCTCCCCCCTTCCTTTCAGAGTTGAGCTCTGCCCTCTGCTGCTCTACTATACTCCTTTGTGCTCAGAAAGACATCTGCATGCTTCTGAGTTCAACAAGTAAAAGAATGTAGTAGGTCTTCCAGTAAAAACTATAATTTCAGCAACAATTATAAAGTCAGCGCAAAGCTTGTAATTTATAATATGCTACATGTAAAATATTAGAGAAAACTGGTGCTCCAGAAGTAGTTCAGGGTGCCCGTGTCTAGGAATACCAGTGCTAAGCTCATGAAACTGGGAATACATGAGAGCAGCACTGATTTAGAAGGTCTAGCACCTTGTTCACCCAACCATGGTGTCAGGGCCTACAATCCAGAGGTGCTACCTGCCAATCATTCCACATCTTCCACCTGCTAAGCTACATGGTTTAAAAAGAATACCTCAACCCAGTACTAAGAGAGTAGCTGAACAGCAAAGCAGGATGTACTGGGGGTAATGTGAAGGATCACTTTCTGAAAGTTTGCTGTTCCAGCTCAGCAATAAATAAAGCAGCTTGCAGCTTTGGATACAGAGTTGTAGTATTTACACACATAATTCACAAGGGTACATTCTAAAGGAAATTTAATACAAACCCAAGTAGAGTTCCAAAATATGTTTTTCCATCTCTTGGATATATTGTGGATGTTGACAGTCCATTTGTCTTGTTTTTGTAGCACTTTTTGTCTGTTTGTCTAAGACTGCCTGAGGCACATTACTACATATCAGTTTCCAGAAGGACTAGAACAATATGATAAAATTTGATGTAGGTCATGTTGTTTTCAACTGATGGCTTTTCAGCATCATATATTTATATATCATTAATTCCAGTTTCTGTTGTAAGTAAAGGTTGATTACTTATTTAATGAAGAGGCTTCACTGGAACAGAGTTTTGTCACAAGATAATGGTCTCATGCTGTTAACTAAATGGAAAGCATTTACTGCAAAATATATACACTCTAATACATAAGATTAAGTTATATGAAGGGAATATTCAGCAACGGGATGTGGGCAAGCATAAGGAAATATGCAAAAAATAGTATTTTCTCATCTATAATAACAAATAAGATAACAAAAAAATACATCTCTATTGTGCCTTTATCCTCACGATACTTTTATGTCAGTAACAGAATATATCAGCACAAGCTGTTTGTGTTGAGAAGAGCACTGCCTAATAGTGATTGCTACAGGACTGCAGGATTCAGTCATCAAAGGCTGGATGAATGATACAAAAAGGCATTTTCTACAAGATTCTACACCTCATCTTAGGAAACCCCCAGCCCAAAGTACAGTTTTACTGTGCATTCAGCACATGTCCAGTGTGATTCTGGCTCCTCTTAAAGTTCTTCTATTTCTATTACCAATATAAATTAATTTGCATATAGACACTTCCTAATACTCCTGAATGTGATGTTAATAGAGAGCTATAAACTCAAAGTGTTAATCACGATGGGAGAGACAAAAGGTTTCCCTATGAGGAAATTGTCAGTTACATAATCAGAATACATTATAATCTAGTAGACAGCATGTTTTTAATAAAAAAAGAGCAAAACAAAGAGCTGAATCCATTGGCAGCAGACAAAGCTCCCTTAAAAATAAGCTTATTAATGCTTCCTGCAAGGTCAGATCAAGGGTGATGAAATGAGAATTGACCAAACATGAGAGCAATTCCCAGCTAAATAAAAAGCCAGATATTCTTTTCTTCGCCTACAACAGAAAATGAACATAGACAAGAAGGTTGATCACTGAAGCCAAAAATGTACTTTCCATTCTCTGAGCTTTCTAAAGTCTCTTCTTTTATCCATTTTCTATTTTTCATCATATTGCCATTCTCCTTTTTTTGTCAATGACCTTTCTTCAGTCCAACTCAGCTTCTGTCTAATGACCTGAAGAGGCCTTCTTCACAGGCTGGAAAGCTTTAGATTTAAGATCCCCCTCCTTCATTAGAGTGAAAAGTGAACAGCCTCTGTGTGCTGGGTGTTAATGAATGTGAAGAAAGATTTTTTTTGTATGTGTTTTACACATTATGTTCTTGACTCCTTGAGGTGCTACAATAAATTGCTGCGCTTCATTTACAAGGAGTGATAACAGAAGCAAAATGAGGATCTGGCGGCAAATTACTTCTCAGTTCACCCTGGGTCAGGCTGCTGGGGCTAATGAGAAGAGGTGCTCTAATTTTAAACTCCTCCTCGACCAAGCTATTCTTGCATTAATGTTCGCTGCTATAAATTGTAAAGTCAAATGAAGGAGCACTGCTGAAAATTAACCAGTATTTTTATCCTTTGAGTACCCAATAGAACATATTTTGGCTTCTAAGCCTGGTGGTTATCAAAGGCAGAGCAACTGCACCAGGCTCTCAGTGGCGATGCTCCCTGTGTTCACACACACACACACACACACACACACACACACACACACACACACACACACACACACACAGAGCTATTTCTGCCTTTTCTTGTTGTGGATTTCCAACAAGATTTTAATTTAACTAAAAGAAGAAGATATTTAAAGCCAGTTTTTTTGTGTGTCTCTTAACAGGACACTGTGCACAGACAGTAAAAGTCATGCAGAATTACTCTGCCCATTTAATGCTGCTGCATGTTTAATGAATTGTAATTGTGTATATGGAAAGACCCAGTAAATCACTGACCCATTTAGGTCTATGAGCACTCTGTTGCTATAAGCCCAAAGCAGGATTTGAGTAGTTAATGAGAAACTAATGCAACACCTGCTTCTCTCATGAAATACCTTCCTAAGCCTTTATTTTGCCATTTTGCCATTTTAACAAAACCAAATACAATGCAAACACCAAAAAAAAAAAAAAAAAAAAAAGGAAGAAAAATAGAAACAAAATCCCGAAGAAAATCATAGCTGAAACCAAAACTCAGTCCGAAGATGTACAAAGGGGTTTTTATACTTCTGTGAAGGACACAGCTCCAGATTTGTGTCGCTGCATTTTTTTATTGATAACTTTGCACGAACTGAAATGACATTAGTCTATTTAAAATATATATATCAATGACATGGTATTCATTTGTTGTGCGATGAGTTTGTCCTGGTACATTCTTCCATGAAATTGCTACATAACATACAAATTAACCACACTACCCTACTCTAATCATTGTAATCAGTTATGTTTTCATGTGTACATTACTAATATATAAGGTTGTTGTAGTTCTTGTGTGTGGTTTAATTGCTTGTTTTTGCATATCTTGTGTGATTGATGATGTTCTAGAAATCTTTTCCCCGAAAGGAGACTTTCTAAATTACTTTGTTTAGATGCTAATGATTGTATTTCATTAGTGGCCCTCTCATCCAGAATCATCTTTAAATGAATGAATATGCCATAATTAAAAATCTGAATTATGAATTACTTTGAAAGGAGACAACATTGTCCCGATTTCCCACTGCGACTCAGTGTTATTTCAATTATGTAAATATGTTTAATCATTCCCCTTTTGTTTTTCTAATTATTTAATATTAATGTTGCTTTACCCCTTTATTGCTACAAGAAGGGATATGGCATCTTAAATGAGAGTACTTAGACAAGTGATACACAGATGACTAGATTCAAGCAGACATTTACCAGAATGCATAACCCATTTCAAAAACAAACATGCTATTAACATTCATACTAATATAGCAACACTAGCAGTAATTGCACTTCATGCATGTTTTGTCTTTACAAACCTAATGTATTCACAATGTACAATCTCCAATCAATTTTCTTATCATCAAACTTCAAATCCATTTGTACAACTTTAAATTCACTCGCAATGCTGATTTTAAGGAAGGAGATTTTTCTGCACTTTTTCAGTAGCTTAAAAAACAAATCTAAATTATAAAGCATCTGGACATAAGATTTCATTTTCTCACCGTTACAGCTGGTCCCATTTCAGAGGAAGCAAATTCTTTCCCATGAGCCTTAGCATTAGGAAAGAATTAACACTCCTGAAAACTCATGCAGAGTACTGTATTAATGAAATTCACAGAAACAAAGTACTACACAATTAATACCCACAAAACTAGGAACACCATAAATCCACGCAAAAAGTTACATATGGTGTACAAATGACAATGGGAATTAAATATAAAATATTTCTATGTTTCTCAACATAATTATGATTTGATATGCAGCAGTTTGTCAGTCACGTGGGAATATCCTGAAATAGAATTTGTAAAAGTACATTATCTCACTCCTGAACAACAACGATGTCAATTTAAGACATTATTTCAAATATCTTTCTTTGTAACTCATCTGCAGCCCAAGCACAGGAAATGTTGAGTTTTATTCCCATGTTTTTCAAGACCCTGCAGCCCCCTGAAAAAGTCAGAAACTGTTATGGGAAGTGAATGGATCTGTTTCAATTCTCATCAGCAACAGTCATAACATTATAAAATGCATTTAATATGTAAAAAATCATATTTTTAATCACAAGTTTTATACTTTACCTTCTCCCAGGGTCAGAAAGCATAATGAAATATGCACAAGTGTTATCAGCAAAAACATCCTGCCACTTCCAATTTGAGTTTATTACTCTCTGCTTTGCAGTCTTTGCAGAGTGAATACTTCCAATTAACACTGCTGCTCTTTCAGCCTTTGAATTGCACTCAGATGATTAAATACAAATGAAGAAAGAATTGCTAACACTACATGTTAGTTTTGATTTGTTTTAAAAAAAATAATCACGGGCAAAATAGAAGGTGGTCATTTCCCATGAACTTGTCTGTGTGTGTGTGTAAGCACAGGGGTGGGCTTTATTCAGTGAGTTGCTCTGCTGAACGGGGGTCCTGACTGCGAGCAGATGGGTATGTTCTGTCAAATACATTCATGCTTCTGGCCAGCTCAGCAAAATCTATCAGCGCATGTATTTCTAAGTAGAATTATTTTTTGTCAGTAACTTCGTTCGTAGTGTTCTTTCTTTCTTTATTTTTTATCTCCCTTCACCCATCCTCCAGAAAAAAAAAAAAAAAGACTAAGGAAGCAGCTGCTAATTTGTTTTTTTTTTTTTTTTTTTTTTAAATCAGTTTCAGTAAACTCATTCATACAGATACTATATTTTTTTGAGAGAAGATAAGTTCCAAAACAACTTTTTAAAAAGTCAAAGGATGAGAAAAGAAAAAAAAAAAAAGCTATTTGAACTTCTGGGAGCTGGTATGTGAAAAATGAGTAAGGCAAAGAGCAAAGCAGATTAGCTTGGCAGCCTCCATTTTATACGTTAAATTTTTCACAAGGCAGTTTAATTAGAAAAATTAGGAATGGTAATTGCTACATATAAATGTAAAGTGTCTCTCTTGGCCCAGCATGGGGGGGGGGGGAAGGGGGAACCTGACCAAATCCCCAACTATAATGCCACTCTCTGTTCTCAGGATTCTTAAGTATGCAAATAGTTTTTCCACTTAAGATCTCACAGACAGATCTGGTCAAAGCAAATTACCCAAACATTTTGCACTCATCAGAGAGGAAAAGAGATGATAAGGCAGATAAAGCCAATGAATGCAGACATTTTGAACAAAAGCCTGCCATTTTGCAGAGGAGATTATCTTGTACTCTAGTTCTCCAGTAATATATGTAGCAGAAACTTATTTTCATACTATAAAAAACGTGAGATGAAAAGCCAAATAATATCTGGCTTCTCTAAGGGAAATGACAAGATTTTCATTGATAAGAAAAGAGTAATTTTGTTCCACTTAATTTATGCTGTCTGCCATTATTTCAATGTTGTTTTTTTTTTTTTCTTTTCTTTTTTTCCCTCTAAATGTTAACATTTAGAACAAAGTTATTATTTAACATTCAGTATTATTTGCATGGTCTATGGTCAGAATTAATCATCTCAGAAAAAAAAAAAAAAGACTTGCCAGAGTATCAGCTGTAATTCAATTTTCTCATATTCATTCCATAATTAAGATAGGCATAACGCATGGAAATGTTACCATAAGAAATACTAAATAAGATGGATTCTCAAAGAATATACAAATATACACGAAATCTTAGTCTTGGGATAATTACTTGTAATCTCCTAACACAGATATCCCCAAAACCACCACCTGTGATTCTACTGCAGCCTTTTCAGCAGATTTTTCATAGATACCAGACCCCAGTGCAAAACTCAGGCAACTTTCAGATGCCAGCCTTCAAAATTACAGATAAGAACAATCCCTACACTGCAGCTGATACTGAGAGCACCTGGCCAGTTTGGGGGTTCCCAGGACAGCCTCAAATCCTGCCAAGTGCCTCAGTTCCTCTTTACCTGTCAAACACCCCTGCTTCACGCATCAGGGCATTGAGCAACCACCTCTACACATCTGAGCCTGACGAGTAGGAATGTGGTGGCATAATGCTCCATTGTTTACACAATGGTTCACACAGCACAAAACAAAAGGGGAATGATTAAACATACTTACATTATTGAAATAACAGTGAGTTGCAGTGGGAAATTGGGACAATGCTGTCTCCTTTAAACTATTCATAATTACCCTTCATGGTGTCCAAAGCCAATATCACAGATGGGTGGTCAGAGCACCAAAACCGTTGGAGTCAGGAAGTGGAAGCACACCCAGTTTCCATCTCAGCTGTTTGGGCTGTCCTCACTGAGAGGTGGTGGGACAGAGAGAGGCAAGGCTTCTCCTGCTAAAGCTGGAAGAGACCTTCAGAGGTCACCCATCCCATCTCTGAAAGCAGTACCGAAACAAATTCATGCAGTTTGTCTGGCCAAACTTCTCCTGCCACTGTTATGTCACCACACACTTACCTGAAGAATAACAGAAATCTATCCTCGGTGCCCATCTTCACCTGGAAACTGAAGTTACTGGGCATCCCAAAACCTTTGTCTCCATTCCCTGCATACTGACATCATTTCTGAAGTGGTTGGGTCTATTATTAGTTTCTTGAGTGCCACCCTAACTGACTTTTCAGCTATCTGGGAGAGTCCCAAAAAACTTTCCAGCATGTCTTAGGAAAGGATGAGTATTTATATTATCAATAACAATACAAGTAGCTAATAACATCGTAAATAACACAGGCTGTTACAAAAGTAAGGAAGACAGAATGGTAAGTCAATGAAGTAAGGACATCAACACACTATAGAAAAGCTGGAAAAGCAGGTAGATCAGTAGCAATTAATGTTCTAGTTATGCCTCAGCCTCTTGGGTTTATGACCCCCTTGAAAAAAAGGCATTCATGCAATGCAGTGGATAAAGCTACTCTGGCTCTCACTTATAAATGGATTTTTCTCAAATCAAAACTCTTGAGTTAAACATGAAGAATAAATGAGGTATAAGTAATGCTCAGTTCATCTTAGAACAAGTAAATCACTCAGACCACAAGGACTGACAGATATTGTCATTAGTAAAAAGTATCACTGTAAGCAAAGCCAATTTAGCACAAGCAGCATAAAAATTGAACGTCAGTACAAAAGTTCTTTTTCACCTCAAACTGAAATAGAAACCTAACATTAAAAGGCATACAAGAGATTCTAATAGAAACAGTTTCTAATTACTTATAGCTTTTTCATCAGCTGTTAAGAACATTAAACTCATCAAAACAACAAAACCTTTAACCTGAACAACTAAAAGGATCTAATGTAGCTCCACCTATCTTCTCAGAGCAAGCACTTACATCATGGGGATTGTTTTGAGATGTTCTTGTAATACTTGGAAACACGGCATTTAAAGAATCAGCACCAGAAACAGCCCTCAGCATTATTTTAAAGAGTGGAGCTTGGGAAAATATCCAGTAACTAAAGCCATTGGTAGAGAAAAGATCTGGGCACAGCAATGCCCACCTAGTCACAGGGAAGTAGAGAACACAAGGCCTTGCACCAAGGAGCTCCTGCCAGCCTGGCACCAAGTGCAGGGCAGATTGCTGAAATGTGTGGGCACAGCTCTGCTATTGAATTTAATTTTGACATTCACCACTCTAATGACTGTCATACACCTAAAACTGCTAGACTCACTAGTTCAGAGCCTAAGAAACACCTGCGAATGTTGCCTGACAGTTGCAGAAGCAAAAGAATGACAGGTAGAACTGAGTTGCGGTTTTTGAGTTGAACTGAACTGTTAAACAAGGGGAAAATAGTTTTTAAAAACAAGCCTTTTCTATCCTATTTTTAAAAACAACTTCCATGCTAAGCATTGTTTAAAAAAAAAAATAATCAAAGAACTCCAACTATATTTCCAACTTTTTTTTATCCTTGTCATTACATTTGACTGATAATTTTTTAACAAAGTTTTGATTCCTGTCTCTAAACTCAATTTTAAGTAAATTTAATGCACACTGAGAAAAACTTAACCTGTCTGCAATCTCCGCAAAAAATAAAAATAAATTAAAAAAATGACGTGTTTGACACAGGTTTGAGCAGACAGGATGCTGCGGGAATGTGGATTGCTTAAATTTCTGTATATGTAGAATAAACAGGTCTAATACATGTGTTTCATATTTTTGAGAAAGAGCAACTAATTAATGAAATAATATTTTCAAAGATGAAGCATATGAGAAAATAGTTTTATTTTAATCTTTTGGACTTTAATATCTTTTAATGAATTTCTTGAAATTTGTCTATTTCAAAACCCAGAAGCCATTTCAAAATGAAAAGCCAAGTTCATTCTCAGAAAACACTGAAGTTCTTCAGCTTCTCATCACCCACCCCCTTTTTTTTTTTTTTCCAAATAAAAAATCTTAACCAAATTTGATGTGGTTCATCTATGATTCTATACTGTGCCTTCAGCAGAAAATGCATTGTTGATCAATTTTTTATTCAAACCCTGGAGGGACATCTTGCAGATCTGCCTCTTTTCTCACAGGGAATTGGAGGAAAGCAGGAAGAATGTGTGAACTGAAAGTTGTGCAGCTCACAAGGAGAAAATCTACAGAGAGATGAAGTCCTCCAGCAAGCTTTTGCAGTAGTGGGTACCCAAACTTTGACCCTTGAAGACAATTCACTGTCATGGAGTTTAAGTTTATACTTCTTTCAGTCAAGATAAAATAGCACATTGCAGCTAGGGTCACACCAACTCGACTTAAATCATGGTTAAATTAAAAACATGCACAGAAAAGCAATTTCTAATGAAAATATTCCTGTGTAGAAACATTGTTCACCACTACTGTATCGTTCCAGTGGAAGACTCATACCTATTTACATCTCTTTGTTTTGTTGTTTTCCTTCTGTTCATAAAAACAATGCTTGGGATTTGCTGTATTCTTTCTATTAGGCAGAGAAGTTTACGATTCGAGTCATATTTCTTCACTACAACTCTTTTTATATGCAAAGAATGTACATATCCCTCTGCTTCTCTAAACACAATAGGAACAGACAAGAAGCAGTTCACCTAGGCGCATTTCCAAGCTTGCCTTTTCAAACAGCAATCTGCTCAAAAGAATCTCAGTCTTGGCTTCCTCTCAGTGCTGTGTTGACAATGCAGCTCTGTTCAGAGTGCTCCTGCCTCTCCTTCTGCAGCTCTGCTTCTCTGCTTCCAGCATGTACGGCTGTGTTCCACCCAGTACTTTTTCTCTGAAACACCAA
Source organism: Meleagris gallopavo (assembly GCF_905368555.1). NCBI lineage: Eukaryota > Metazoa > Chordata > Aves > Galliformes > Phasianidae > Meleagris > Meleagris gallopavo. The sequence continues at coordinate 36,100,197 of NC_139408.1, read as the reverse complement.
ACAATGGCAGTCTCCCATACCCTCCTGCCAAAATACCACCTTGTTCTTCCAAATCGTTATGTTTTTTTTTTTTTTTCCTGTGATAATTCTAATTGTTTAAAGTTTGTACAGAGGCATCTCCTATTTTATTGTATACTTTCATAAAAGAGCTTGGCTGCACTTTTTGATCGGTTGAGATTAAGAGAATCAGCATGCCAAATAACTCCAGCTTAGTGATGATCACCAATGATAAGCTTGCTAGAAGCCATCCCCTTCCACACCACAGATCCATTCATTACACAAGTAGAATACAGAACAGAACTCCCTTGTAGAGCAAATCTTTGGTTTATCCCCACTGAATTAATAGTACACACTTGTTCCTTGGACTAAATATCTTCCTTCTACATGTTATTGTGCTTTCAATTAAATAATTGTATTTTACCTAGTTATGCCCATACCAAAGTGAGTAAGTCTAAAAAAAAGATACTTTTGAAAGTACACAGATCAGGAAGTTTCACCACTGCTTTTAAGTTAAGCAATAATAGCACAAAAAAGCCAGACAGGCAAGGAAAGGCACAAATTAGGTAGCACAATAGCTTTCTTACAGAAATCTTGAGGAAGAAAAAAGGTCAATTCACAGCAACAACTAGTGATGTTCTACTGCTGCTCAGTTTCAGGCAGTAGGATTTTAGTGAAAATGCAATCAGTGCAGTGGGATGGAGAAGCTAATAGCCAGACCACTGAGTCAGTGAGATACTGGAAAAAAAAGACCTTGTTTAATAATAATAAAAAAAAAAACTGGCCTATCTTCCCCCTCATATCTGTTCCCACAAATTGCAGTTTTCACATGAACTACCTCTTATCTTAATAGAACCTTTTAAATCTTTCATTCATTTGGGGGAGTGTATTCTCATAGAATGGCCTGGGTTCAAAAGGACCTGAAAGATCATCTAGTTTCAACGGCCCTGCCATGGGCCAGGTCACCAACCACTAGACCAGGCTGCCCAGAGCACATCCAGCCTGGCCTTGTATGCATCCAGGGATGGTGCATGCACAACCTCTCTGGGCAACCTGTTCAAGTGTGCCACCAGCCTCTGTGTGAAAAACTTCCTCCTAATAGCTAACCTAAACCTCCCGTGTCTGTGATTTTAACATTCCCCTTTGTCTTGTCACTATCTACCCATGTAAACAGTCATACCCCCTCCTATCTATATGCTCCCATCAAGCATTAGAAAGCCACAATAAGGTCTCCCCAGAGCCTTCTCTTCTAAACAAGCTTTTTCTCATAAGAGAGGTACTCCAGCCCTCTGATTATCTTAGTGGCCCTCCTCTGGACCCGCTCAAAGAGCTGCATGTCCTTCCTCTACTGGGGAGCTCCCGGCCTGGACATAGTACTCCAGATGGGGTCTCACAAGAGCCAAGTAGAGGGGAACAATCAGCTCCCTCTCCCTGCTGGCCACCCCTTTTTTTAAATGCAGCCCAGGATATAGTTGGCCTTCCATGCTGCAAGAACACACTGATGGCTCATGCCCAGCTTCTTGTTTTCAAGAATGTGCACAACACTCCTGAAAGAAGCTGAATGGTAAGTATGCAGAGGAAAACTTCTTTTGAACGAGTTGTCCAGCCCTTTGCTGGCAAGCAGCAAACAAAAGATGTGCAATTTTTAGTGACAAAACTGTTTTCATATCCTTTGAGAAACTTTTCACTGGAATGTAGCAGCAGTAGAGAGTTTTTCTTAACAACTTACCACCTAAACAGTGGAGAAAGAGCAGGAAGAACTTTCCCTCTCCCTCCCATAATTCCTATGCAGTTTTTAAAAACGCAACTAAAAGACAAGGTTTTTTTATTACCCTGGGAAATGATTTAGCCTAAAAACAAAAATTATGCATGGAATATGTAGAGACAGATTAGTGGGTCCATTGGGGGAGGTAAAGTCCCACACAATCATTTGAAATAACTGGGACCAACAAAACAAATTTGAATATAACCATTTCCAGCAAATCTCAAAATCACCACATGAAATAAAAATTGCAAATACCAAGTATAAACTATTACAACTCAAACAGCAAATGCAATCTCATCATGTTCACCTTTTCTACATTTCAATCTAAACTTTACAGACAAAAATCCATGTTCATTTAAATGAAAGTCACAGCTAAGGCACACAATACTTTCTCAAAGATAGTATTTTCTATTGTGCAGTAGTGCTAAGAAAAACACCATTAACAGAAGAGAGCAGCCTGAAGATCAAGCAATTTCATTACAACCACTGTTCTTGGTAGCATTGCTTGTTGTGGCCCATCATATAAAATGGCCTTGCCTAGTTTCCTGTACCACACTGAGAACTCCTACAGTAATTTGGCTGCAGGGAGAAGGGCCAACAGCACTGCAGCTCCTTGAGCACACCTTCTTGCCATGCTGCTCTCATGGCTGGCCATCAAGGCAGTTTCCACTTTCAAACTCAAACTACAGCAGTAACTATTGCTTTTTCCCTTATGGAGATTGGTAACACTCCCATTATAAAAATACATGGGAAAACTCCCACTAGATACTTAGATAAAGCTTTCACATGAAATATTTGCGAAGTTACATAAATGACGGTGATTAAACGCCTAATTATTATTTGTAGTGCATCCATATCTGAACAGTAATTAAGAATATCGATCTTCTGAGTTCAGTGTTATACGAATACATCAGGGGAAAGACTATTTCCCCCCTTGAGTCTGCCATTCAAGTACCAAATGGGAAATGGAAAGAAACCGAGACAAAGACTTACTCAAGGGTGCTTAGTAAATCATTGTCAGAACTAGGGGAAATTCTGATTTGGAAAGGTTGTCACTGTGACTCATGGTACCACACTACACTGAAGATGAGGTGTCCTAGCCTGAGATAGGTGGTTTCCCTACCAGCCGAGATATCCATTGCTACCAGCCCTCCTAGCTATTGCCCTATGGATGTGTGACAGACAAGGAAGAGCAGCTCAGACACAAAAGCAGGCAAACAGACCATAGTTCCCATACTCCTATACAAGTAACTTTGGCAGTTACTCAAAGCTTTTATTCCAACAAAAGATACATTTCTTTAAAGTCACTTTGTAATTTTCAACTCCAATCTCAGCAGCACCAGTCAGAGATGAACCAAAAAATTGCCACCCCAAATATCAGTTTGGGTTTCAGCACATTCAGGTTTTGCCAAGAAACTCAGCGCTCTTAATGTATATGTTAAGAAAAGGGGGAAAAAGAATACTACTGACTTTCTGATCTGACACTGAAAAAATTTTTCACACATAAATTTTCAACCAGTGTTACAAAGAATATTTATTTCCATTCTCTGTGTCACTCACAGTGGTTTATATTTGCACCTGATTGCAGACTTCAAGGACCAGCCTCTGCAACAACGTTTCAAGACTCTTCAGATATAAAATTGAACCCCCCAGGAAAAAAAACAACAACTCTTTCTCCCACTCCCCTCACCTCCCTGCACACCCACCAGTCTCCTAGAATCTGTGATGTTTACCTCAGAAATCTTTTTTCAAAAAAAATCATGTGATAACTTGCAATCAAATTCAGCTCTGGCTTTACTGCACAGTTACAACCTATGCTGTACGCAGGACCAGATCAATGCGTAAGAAAAAAGTAATTTTCCATCACCCTCCTTATCCACCCACATCTCTCACGAAGTAAAAACCAAGGAGCTAATTCTATCCTCAGAATGATTTAGAGAAGTTTCCCTGAATTAATTCTGTGCAGCAAGGCTCAGAAGGCTTCACCCTACAGCAGGTCACAAAACAGTACTGGGTTGAGCTCCCTATCCCACAAGCAGCATGCCCTGTATAGGAGGGGAGAGAAGAATGCCACAACTCAGGCCAGTGACCACAGGAGGGACAACAAACATTACAGAACTCCACAGAAAGAGTCACAAGTGCAGCTGGGATGTCACAGAAGATCAAGCTCCTGCTCCTTCCTGTAATGAGCTGTTGGATCCTCAGATCACTGAAATGGTATCTTGAGAATAAGTAGCAGGGAAAATGGGTATCTGCAGGTCTTGCTGCCACTGTTGTTTTCTGTGTAATGATATCCTCATACCCTCTCACAATGCTACTGAGTATTTGAGCACTGGGCCTGTATCCTCCTTGCTGTGCCTAGCAGTGGCATATTTACCTGGTTATTCATGACCCATGCTAACAGTGGAAACTTCCTGCAAGCTCCCAGAAAGTGTGAGAGGACAGTGCCAGAAAGACGTGCTAGCCACCAACACTTGCACAAGAGCTCTAGGAGGCAGCAATGCTACAAATCCCAACACACAACACAGCTGCCCAAAGAAAAAGTCCAAACACAATGCCAACCTGCCTACATAGCTAGGAGGGCTTCAAACTGAAGACAATGCTGATCCAAAATGCAGAAGTGTTGGTGGTCTTGTATACTTTATACCTACTGTATACCTACTGATGACATCAAAAGCAGGTAAAATCCCCACTATATCTGTGGTGGTATATTTGAATCTTGAGATAAAAGCACTGGCTTTTATAGTCAACACAACAAAACTGGACAGGAGCTGCAGTCAGCAGGGAGGATGTGGTTCCCTCCCAGACACATTTCATCAGACATCTACATTACTCTGTAGTAAGAAACATATTAGCAGCTTTGCCCATAAGGGAGTGGGTAGCAACTCAGCAGCACCAACTGAATTAACAGATCCAGAGTTCAGTGCACCTGTACTGCCTGGATGATGTCAACCATGAAAAGAGAGGCACTCATACACTATTTGTGAATGTGTGCTAACCCATTTAGTTTTATTCCTATCACTCACCCCTAATTGGCCACCAGCCACAGTTAGTTGAACATGCAACTGATACAATTGATCCTAACATACACACAGTATAAATCACATAAATTCCAACAAAATATCTAATTTAGTCCACTTCCTGAATCTCAGCGCTCTACTCTAACCAAACTTAAATTCACCAGAATTCCATGAAAGCCAAATAGCAAAGAAAAGCATTTTGAGTATGGCTTTAGGCAGCCAACCTCCCTTGTTACAATCCAAGACTTTTGCAAGTACTATTTCATTTACATTGTGTCTGAAGCTCTCATTCTTCGTGTGGTTTGATCCTTTTAGCCAAGCCCCTTCGGCAGCAGAAAGCTTTCATTCGCTTTCCTGTTCAGGTTTCCATCTGCCACTTCTAATCCTTGTTTTTATTCTTGCCAGTTAGTCATCTGATCTCTTTGATCCTTCATAGCAAGCCTTGAACTCTGTTTTTATTCAGATTAACATCCAGGGTCAAGAAGTAGTGTTTACTTTTCCCTGTGGTTTTGCAACCTTTACCTCATTTAAGTGTGTTTTTTTTTTTCTTCCTTCCCCTCCTTCTCAACTTTTCAATTGCATTTTCCATTATTTAAAGCCATAATTCTGAGCTACTGAGAATTTGTAACACGAGAAATCATTGATTAAATATTGCTGAGGCAATAGAGACAGCAGAGCACTCTGGAGACCCTCCTATTGAAGATGCTCAGAGGGACAAACAGTTCTTTCCAGGTGCAATGCTAAGCAGTGTGGGCGATGCAACTTGAGTGTCTCTACTGTCACACAGTAAGTTTCTGAAACAACCAAGGCAGTCCATCTGCACCGTCTCCATTGTCATTCCAGGGGGATCCAGAAGAATTTTAGAGTTTCTTCCAACAAAGAGAGAAAATGGTATGTTAACTAAAACCAGCAAAAACAAGGAGTTGAGTGGGGGTGATGAGGTATGGGCTTTTAAAGCACCCAATACCAGTTTTAACTGTTGCTTCCCTGTGTAGGACACTGCCAGACAAAATGTTAAATCCTCTGTCAAGATTCATCACAGTTCTTTAAAAGCTTTATAAAAACGGAAAATAAGGCTAGGATTAGTATCAAAATTCCCTTGACGTTCACCACATAGCAGCGAAATATGTATCTTCATGGAAGGGATCGAGGGAAGGATGTGGAATTTTAGAGTGATAGAACATACTTAGTCCTCTTGAAAAGATTCCATGTAATTATTGGTGGCATTGTACTTCAAGCTCATATGACTGAGTATTGGATTGATATTGTCAGCACAACAGTTCGTGATATTAAAAAAAAAAAAAAAGACTAGGATTAAAGACCAGAGGCCAAACATAACCAAGTTCTCACGTTCTAAGACAAACGCACTAAATGCTTCTCTGGCACATAACTTTCTTCAGGCAGGACAGGCTGTGCCTATATGTCAAACCCAAACATTCAGAATTGAGTTTAGAGGCTCTCACAAATGCCTAACACTGAATTCTGCTAGGGCATAAAGACAGACAAAATCTTTGATAAAAAAAAATAAACTTCATAAACAAGAATAAAAGCTCTTCACAACACCTTCGCAATAAGTACAAGTTTCAAAGTTCACAAAAAGGATGAATTCAGCAGTCATTGGATTAAACCTTACAAGCAAAGAAAAAACTGGAATTCTGTGCTTTTTATTACCCCAGATACAGACATAACAGGGAATTATACACATGTACAATGAACAAATCAACAATTAGCAGAGAGGCGCAGTTAGGCTGGTATTTTACAGGTTGTATAACTAGGCAGATTATCATGGTGGAAATAAATAATCAAAAATAAACGAAAAGCTCATTTGTGTCCTAGGCTCACAGTAAAACAACTCCAAAGGGAACAACCTCCAGAAAGCGATCCTCCCCCAGCAGCAGTCAGCCCTTAAAAGGTGTCTAGCAGAGGAGGAGCTCCACCACTTCCAGTCACACAGATGAATTGCATTCACCTGTGCACCCATGGCTGACCATTACTTGCCTCAGGTGATCAATCAGTGGCTCAGGCCATGATTCAACAGTTCCCATAAACATATGCATTCTCCGAAAATACAGCTAAATAGAAGTCTGACTTTTCATAAGCTAAGAAAACATGTATCATAGATCCACACTGATAGGCACTCAAAAAATTCTTGAAAACATAAAACAAAGTTAAAACACAACTCAAACCACATAACTTGGAATCTACAAAAAAAAAAAAAGCATCGTAATTAAAATACATTGCCAGATTTTAAGAACTGGTGTTCCCTTAAACACAACTGACAAAGAATTTAAAGGTCACTGTAGAAGTCCGTCAACACAGTCCTGTTTTGTAGGAGAATGAATGACCTCTCACAGCTCCAGAACAACTTGCCCTCTAGATCCAGGAGGAACAAGAATATCAGTACTGACATAGCAACCTCTTCGCTCCAAAACTCTAACAAACAATACTAACATAGAGTCATTATACACCATACATAACATGATGAAAATATAACCAAGAAATCACAAATCAGAAAAAAAAAGTTTAAAATTTTTTTCAATAAGAGAGTCAAGATTAATACTGGAAAAAAAAAAACTGCTTACTCTTAGGCATGGCCATTAGGCAACAACTACTCTACTATTTTCACTGAGTCGTCGTGTACTTCACTTGCTTACAAATAAATATAATAAATTTCATAACTCAATAAATGAAAACGACATTGGTTGTCACAGATTCCTTAAGTAATTCCATGGCTGTCTCCTCCTGTTTTCCAAAACAAAGAACTCAAAATATTTGAAAGCTAGATTTTCATTTCCAGACATGAGCCTAAGTTAAACAGAAAAAGGCGTATTTCAGAAGAGAAAGCTTATGAAGACAAATAAATGTAATTCAGCAAACAAACACGTAAAAAAGACAACTACACATATATACAACAGTCAAACAGGAAAATGAGGCCTGGCTAACTAATCAACAATTCCTCCCCGAAAGAAAAGACTAATTCACAAACAATGGAAAGAAACAGCAACTCAACCATCAAATAATGAAAAAAAAAAAAAACAAAACGAGACAAATGCCAACACAAAAACCAAGACCTGAAAAGAATGAAAAAATAAATTTACATCAACAGATAAATATTTTTAATAATGCCACAGAAAAAAAAGACAACATACCAAAACTAAGATAACAATAGAATTTATTACATATAATAAGAAAAATAAACAAACAAGTAAACTCCAAAACACGGGAAGGGCCGGATAGCAGAAACTAATCCCAGTAAAGAAAAAGACAAGCTTATACTTCCTCTTCTGCCCCACAGTTGCCTCAGAGCTCCACGTCCTGCCGCTTCTTTCTTCAGCAGCCGATCCTTCAGATAAAGGATGAGACCCTTAGACCCGAGGAGCGCTAACTCCCCCCACCTAAGGGCGACAGGGAAGCCAACACCCCAAGGGTGCTCGGCCCACAGCCACCCAGCCAACGATGACCGTGCATCCCCCACCCCCAATTCGTCCCAGCACAAACAACTTAAAGCAGCTTTTCTCACCACACTGACGCGCCGCGGAGGTCCGGCCGGAGCTGCAGCAGGGCGCAGAGTCGGGCAGCCTGGGCAAATGGAGCTGGGCACGCAAAGCGGCGGCCAAAGAGTCGGCTCTTCCCCTGCTTACAGGGGGCCCCAACCACTGCTCCCATTGCAAAGTGCCCGGGACTCCAGCGCCAGGCCCTCACTTACAGGGCAGCCCCGGTCCCAAAGGCTGAGGGAGGCTCCTTCTCTCCCAGTCGGGGGTCGCCAGGACCTGCACCCCGCTAACGGGGCGGTCACCCCACACAGGCTGCCAGCGGAGCACAAAGGCTCCCACGCCCACACCCTGATTACAGGCGGGCTGACGGCACCCACGGAGCCACGGAGCTCGGTTTCCCCCACAGCAGCGGGAACGACTCTCAGCAGCCAGGCAGTGGGGCGGCACGGACAAAGGCCGCGCCCGGGATCCAAGCCCCGATTCCAGGCAGGGTGCAAGCCCAGCCCCACAACTCCACAGCCTCACGCCTCTAAAAGGTCGGGGCCGGAGATACCCACCTGAGTACAGGCGGTTCCTCAGCACACATCTCATCGTAAACAGGGGGCACGCACAGCCCTGCCTACAGGACGGCACCCCACGCCTCACCATCTCCAAAAAGCCCCACGGAGCACACAGCTCCCGCCAGCGCCCGAGGGACGGGCCGGCCCGCCCGGCTGCACCACAACACCACGTCTCCGGGAGCCCAGGGAGCAACCTCGACCCGCACAGCGGGGAGGTCGCCCCAACCTCAAGCAGCACCTCAACCTGCACCCGCTAACGGGCCAGGGAGGGGTCATTCCCACAAGCTGGCTAGAGCAGCCGGCTGCAGAACTGCAGTCTCCCCGGACCTGCTTACAGGGGGGCGGGCTGCTCGGGGGACAGAGGGCTCCAGGGCTCGTGACACGCACCCCGACTACAGGGCTGCCACATCGCCAGCAGGACAGGCGGCCGCGCAGGCACAGACCCAAGCCCTGGCTACAGGGTGGCCTTGCCCACAGAACTACCGCGCTAGCTCTGCTCTGTCCTAAGGAAAAATAAAGGGGCGAGACAAGAGGACACTCGCTCCACTCGTGGGACTGAGCGGGAACACCCCGCTGACTTAATGCATCAAGTCCTCCATTCCCCCCTGGGAAGCCTAAGCTTGGCTGCAGCTATTTTCAGGGAGGCCTACAGGGAAAGCTCAATCGCACTGTCACCCACGCAAACGCAAACAAGGAAAGGAAGGGGAACACACACACACAGGTACAGCTTTCCAGAAGGGAAGGAGAACACACTGTAGCCAATTCCCGGGCAAAAACCCGAACCCACGAGCAGCAGACAAGAGCCTCTGACCCACCCCCGGGCAGCACGGAGGCCACGGGCCTCAACGTGCCAAAAGCCTTCTCAGGGGGCCAAGGGCCAAATAGCATAACACACAACCCGACTACAGGGCCGTCACGTTGGCAGGTCACCAGCAGGCAACAGTGCCGAGGGGCTGGAGGAAGGGTGACAGGGAAAGGGCGCTACCCTGCTTACAGGGTGCCCTCGGGGTCCAGCGAGCTCCGTTTCCCACTCGAGCGCGGAGAAGTGGCTCTCGCCCTCCTTACAGGGGGCCACACTCCCCGGGGCAGCCAAAGGAGCAACAAGGCAAAAGGCCAACTACAGCAAAAGACCCGAGCCCTGGTTGCAGGGAGGTCGCCCAGCACAAAGCCGGCAGGTGCCGGCAACGCTCTACGGTGATGTGACATGCTTTTGCCCAGGGAGCCTCTCCCTTTGCCCGTCCGCAGTCGTCGTCTTCCTTCCTCTTCTGCCCCACAGTTGCCTCGGAGCTCCACGTCCTGCCGCTTCTTTCTTCAGCAGCCGATCCTTCAGGTGAAGGATGAGACCCTTAGACCCGAGGAGCGCTAACTCCCCCCACCTAAGGGCGACAGGGAAGCCAACACCCCGAGGGTGCTCGGCCCACAGCCACCCAGCCAACGATGACCGTGCATCCCCCACCCCCAATTCGTCCCAGCACAAACAACTTAAAGCAGCTTTTCTCACCACACTGACGCGCCGCGGAGGTCTGGCCGGAGCTGCAGCAGGGCGCAGAGTCGGGCAGCCTGGGCAAATGGAGCTGGGCACGCAAAGCGGCGGCCAAAGAGTCGGCTCTTCCCCTGCTTACAGGGGGCCCCAGCCACTGCTCCCATTGCAAAGTGCCCGGGACTCCAGCGCCAGGCCCTCACTTACAGGGCAGCCCCGGTCCCAAAGGCTGAGGGAGGCTCCTTCTCTCCCAGTCGGGGGTCGCCAGGACCTGCACCCCGCTAACGGGGCGGTCACCCCACACAGGCTGCCAGCGGAGCACAAAGGCTCCCACGCCCACACCCTGATTACAGGCGGGCTGACGGCACCCACGGAGCCACGGAGCTCGGTTTCCCCCACAGCAGCGGGAACGACTCTCAGCAGCCAGGCAGTGGGGCGGCACGGACAAAGGCCGCGCCCGGGATCCAAGCCCCGATTCCAGGCAGGGTGCAAGCCCAGCCCCACAACTCCACAGCCTCACGCCTCTAAAAGGTCGGGGCCGGAGATACCCACCTGAGTACAGGCGGTTCCTCAGCACACATCTCATCGTAAACAGGGGGCACGCACAGCCCTGCCTACAGGACGGCACCCCACGCCTCACCATCTCCAAAAAGCCCCACGGAGCACACAGCTCCCGCCAGCGCCCGAGGGACGGGCCGGCCCGCCCGGCTGCACCACAACACCACGTCTCTGGGAGCCCAGGGAGCAACCTCGACCCGCACAGCGGGGAGGTCGCCCCAACCTCAAGCAGCACCTCAACCTGCACCCGCTAACGGGCCAGGGAGGGGTCATTCCCACAAGCTGGCTAGAGCAGCCGGCTGCAGAACTGCAGTCTCCCCGGACCTGCTTACAGGGGGGCGGGCTGCTCGGGGGACAGAGGGCTCCAGGGCTCGTGACACGCACCCCGACTACAGGGCTGCCACATCGCCAGCAGGACAGGCGGCCGCGCAGGCACAGACCCAAGCCCTGGCTACAGGGTGGCCTTGCCCACAGAACTACCGCGCTAGCTCTGCTCTGTCCTAAGGAAAAATAAAGGGGCGAGACAAGAGGACACTCGCTCCACTCGTGGGACTGAGCGGGAACACCCCGCTGACTTAATGCATCAAGTCCTCCATTCCCCCCTGGGAAGCCTAAGCTTGGCTGCAGCTATTTTCAGGGAGGCCTACAGGGAAAGCTCAATCGCACTGTCACCCACGCAAACGCAAACAAGGAAAGGAAGGGGAACACACACACACAGGTACAGCTTTCCAGAAGGGAAGGAGAACACACTGTAGCCAATTCCCGGGCAAAAACCCGAACCCACGAGCAGCAGACAAGAGCCTCTGACCCACCCCCGGGCAGCACGGAGGCCACGGGCCTCAACGTGCCAAAAGCCTTCTCAGGGGGCCAAGGGCCAAATAGCATAACACACAACCCGACTACAGGGCCGTCACGTTGGCAGGTCACCAGCAGGCAACAGTGCCGAGGGGCTGGAGGAAGGGTGACAGGGAAAGGGCGCTACCCTGCTTACAGGGTGCCCTCGGGGTCCAGCGAGCTCCGTTTCCCACTCGAGCGCGGAGAAGTGGCTCTCGCCCTCCTTACAGGGGGCCACACTCCCCGGGGCAGCCAAAGGAGCAACAAGGCAAAAGGCCAACTACAGCAAAAGACCCGAGCCCTGGTTGCAGGGAGGTCGCCCAGCACAAAGCCGGCAGGTGCCGGCAACGCTCTACGGTGATGTGACATGCTTTTGCCCAGGGAGCCTCTCCCTTTGCCCGTCCGCAGTCGTCGTCTTCCTTCCTCTTCTCCCCCACAGTTGCCTCGGAGCTCCACGTCCTGCCGCTTCTTTCTTCAGCAGCCGATCCTTCAGGTGAAGGATGAGACCCTTAGACCTGAGGAGCGCTAACTCCCCCACCTAAGGGCGACAGGGAAGCCAACACCCCGAGGGTGCTCGGCCCACAGCCACCCAGCCAACGATGACCGTGCATCCCCCACCCCCAATTCGTCCCAGCACAAACAACTTAAAGCAGCTTTTCTCACCACACTGACGCGCCGCGGAGGTCTGGCCGGAGCTGCAGCAGGGCGCAGAGTCGGGCAGCCTGGGCAAATGGAGCTGGGCACGCAAAGCGGCGGCCAAAGAGTCGGCTCTTCCCCTGCTTACAGGGGGCCCCAGCCACTGCTCCCATTGCAAAGTGCCCGGGACTCCAGCGCCAGGCCCTCACTTACAGGGCAGCCCCGGTCCCAAAGGCTGAGGGAGGCTCCTTCTCTCCCAGTCGGGGGTCGCCAGGACCTGCACCCCGCTAACGGGGCGGTCACCCCACACAGGCTGCCAGCGGAGCACAAAGGCTCCCACGCCCACACCCTGATTACAGGCGGGCTGACGGCACCCACGGAGCCACGGAGCTCGGTTTCCCCCACAGCAGCGGGAACGACTCTCAGCAGCCAGGCAGTGGGGCGGCACGGACAAAGGCCGCGCCCGGGATCCAAGCCCCGATTCCAGGCAGGGTGCAAGCCCAGCCCCACAACTCCACAGCCTCACGCCTCTAAAAGGTCGGGGCCGGAGATACCCACCTGAGTACAGGCGGTTCCTCAGCACACATCTCATCGTAAACAGGGGGCACGCACAGCCCTGCCTACAGGACGGCACCCCACGCCTCACCATCTCCAAAAAGCCCCACGGAGCACACAGCTCCCGCCAGCGCCCGAGGGACGGGCCGGCCCGCCCGGCTGCACCACAACACCACGTCTCTGGGAGCCCAGGGAGCAACCTCGACCCGCACAGCGGGGAGGTCGCCCCAACCTCAAGCAGCACCTCAACCTGCACCCGCTAACGGGCCAGGGAGGGGTCATTCCCACAAGCTGGCTAGAGCAGCCGGCTGCAGAACTGCAGTCTCCCCGGACCTGCTTACAGGGGGGCGGGCTGCTCGGGGGACAGAGGGCTCCAGGGCTCGTGACACGCACCCCGACTACAGGGCTGCCACATCGCCAGCAGGACAGGCGGCCGCGCAGGCACAGACCCAAGCCCTGGCTACAGGGTGGCCTTGCCCACAGAACTACCGCGCTAGCTCTGCTCTGTCCTAAGGAAAAATAAAGGGGCGAGACAAGAGGACACTCGCTCCACTCGTGGGACTGAGCGGGAACACCCCGCTGACTTAATGCATCAAGTCCTCCATTCCCCCCTGGGAAGCCTAAGCTTGGCTGCAGCTATTTTCAGGGAGGCCTACAGGGAAAGCTCAATCGCACTGTCACCCACGCAAACGCAAACAAGGAAAGGAAGGGGAACACACACACACAGGTACAGCTTTCCAGAAGGGAAGGAGAACACACTGTAGCCAATTCCCGGGCAAAAACCCGAACCCACGAGCAGCAGACAAGAGCCTCTGACCCACCCCCGGGCAGCACGGAGGCCACGGGCCTCAACGTGCCAAAAGCCTTCTCAGGGGGCCAAGGGCCAAATAGCATAACACACAACCCGACTACAGGGCCGTCACGTTGGCAGGTCACCAGCAGGCAACAGTGCCGAGGGGCTGGAGGAAGGGTGACAGGGAAAGGGCGCTACCCTGCTTACAGGGTGCCCTCGGGGTCCAGCGAGCTCCGTTTCCCACTCGAGCGCGGAGAAGTGGCTCTCGCCCTCCTTACAGGGGGCCACACTCCCCGGGGCAGCCAAAGGAGCAACAAGGCAAAAGGCCAACTACAGCAAAAGACCCGAGCCCTGGTTGCAGGGAGGTCGCCCAGCACAAAGCCGGCAGGTGCCGGCAACGCTCTACGGTGATGTGACATGCTTTTGCCCAGGGAGCCTCTCCCTTTGCCCGTCCGCAGTCGTCGTCTTCCTTCCTCTTCTGCCCCACAGTTGCCTCGGAGCTCCACGTCCTGCCGCTTCTTTCTTCAGCAGCCGATCCTTCAGGTGAAGGATGAGACCCTTAGACCTGAGGAGCGCTAACTCCCCCCACCTAAGGGCGACAGGGAAGCCAACACCCCGAGGGTGCTCGGCCCACAGCCACCCAGCCAACGATGACCGTGCATCCCCCACCCCCAATTCGTCCCAGCACAAACAACTTAAAGCAGCTTTTCTCACCACACTGACGCGCCGCGGAGGTCCGGCCGGAGCTGCAGCAGGGCGCAGAGTCGGGCAGCCTGGGCAAATGGAGCTGGGCACGCAAAGCGGCGGCCAAAGAGTCGGCTCTTCCCCTGCTTACAGGGGGCCCCAGCCACTGCTCCCATTGCAAAGTGCCCGGGACTCCAGCGCCAGGCCCTCACTTACAGGGCAGCCCCGGTCCCAAAGGCTGAGGGAGGCTCCTTCTCTCCCAGTCGGGGGTCGCCAGGACCTGCACCCCGCTAACGGGGCGGTCACCCCACACAGGCTGCCAGCGGAGCACAAAGGCTCCCACGCCCACACCCTGATTACAGGCGGGCTGACGGCACCCACGGAGCCACGGAGCTCGGTTTCCCCCACAGCAGCGGGAACGACTCTCAGCAGCCAGGCAGTGGGGCGGCACGGACAAAGGCCGCGCCCGGGATCCAAGCCCCGATTCCAGGCAGGGTGCAAGCCCAGCCCCACAACTCCACAGCCTCACGCCTCTAAAAGGTCGGGGCCGGAGATACCCACCTGAGTACAGGCGGTTCCTCAGCACACATCTCATCGTAAACAGGGGGCACGCACAGCCCTGCCTACAGGACGGCACCCCACGCCTCACCATCTCCAAAAAGCCCCACGGAGCACACAGCTCCCGCCAGCGCCCGAGGGACGGGCCGGCCCGCCCGGCTGCACCACAACACCACGTCTCCGGGAGCCCAGGGAGCAACCTCGACCCGCACAGCGGGGAGGTCGCCCCAACCTCAAGCAGCACCTCAACCTGCACCCGCTAACGGGCCAGGGAGGGGTCATTCCCACAAGCTGGCTAGAGCAGCCGGCTGCAGAACTGCAGTCTCCCCGGACCTGCTTACAGGGGGGCGGGCTGCTCGGGGGACAGAGGGCTCCAGGGCTCGTGACACGCACCCCGACTACAGGGCTGCCACATCGCCAGCAGGACAGGCGGCCGCGCAGGCACAGACCCAAGCCCTGGCTACAGGGTGGCCTTGCCCACAGAACTACCGCGCTAGCTCTGCTCTGTCCTAAGGAAAAATAAAGGGGCGAGACAAGAGGACACTCGCTCCACTCGTGGGACTGAGCGGGAACACCCCGCTGACTTAATGCATCAAGTCCTCCATTCCCCCCTGGGAAGCCTAAGCTTGGCTGCAGCTATTTTCAGGGAGGCCTACAGGGAAAGCTCAATCGCACTGTCACCCACGCAAACGCAAACAAGGAAAGGAAGGGGAACACACACACACAGGTACAGCTTTCCAGAAGGGAAGGAGAACACACTGTAGCCAATTCCCGGGCAAAAACCCGAACCCACGAGCAGCAGACAAGAGCCTCTGACCCACCCCCGGGCAGCACGGAGGCCACGGGCCTCAACGTGCCAAAAGCCTTCTCAGGGGGCCAAGGGCCAAATAGCATAACACACAACCCGACTACAGGGCCGTCACGTTGGCAGGTCACCAGCAGGCAACAGTGCCGAGGGGCTGGAGGAAGGGTGACAGGGAAAGGGCGCTACCCTGCTTACAGGGTGCCCTCGGGGTCCAGCGAGCTCCGTTTCCCACTCGAGCGCGGAGAAGTGGCTCTCGCCCTCCTTACAGGGGGCCACACTCCCCGGGGCAGCCAAAGGAGCAACAAGGCAAAAGGCCAACTACAGCAAAAGACCCGAGCCCTGGTTGCAGGGAGGTCGCCCAGCACAAAGCCGGCAGGTGCCGGCAACGCTCTACGGTGATGTGACATGCTTTTGCCCAGGGAGCCTCTCCCTTTGCCCGTCCGCAGTCGTCGTCTTCCTTCCTCTTCTGCCCCACAGTTGCCTCGGAGCTCCACGTCCTGCCGCTTCTTTCTTCAGCAGCCGATCCTTCAGGTGAAGGATGAGACCCTTAGACCCGAGGAGCGCTAACTCCCCCCACCTAAGGGCGACAGGGAAGCCAACACCCCAAGGGTGCTCGGCCCACAGCCACCCAGCCAACGATGACCGTGCATCCCCCACCCCCAATTCGTCCCAGCACAAACAACTTAAAGCAGCTTTTCTCACCACACTGACGCGCCGCGGAGGTCCGGCCGGAGCTGCAGCAGGGCGCAGAGTCGGGCAGCCTGGGCAAATGGAGCTGGGCACGCAAAGCGGCGGCCAAAGAGTCGGCTCTTCCCCTGCTTACAGGGGGCCCCAGCCACTGCTCCCATTGCAAAGTGCCCGGGACTCCAGCGCCAGGCCCTCACTTACAGGGCAGCCCCGGTCCCAAAGGCTGAGGGAGGCTCCTTCTCTCCCAGTCGGGGGTCGCCAGGACCTGCACCCCGCTAACGGGGCGGTCACCCCACACAGGCTGCCAGCGGAGCACAAAGGCTCCCACGCCCACACCCTGATTACAGGCGGGCTGACGGCACCCACGGAGCCACGGAGCTCGGTTTCCCCCACAGCAGCGGGAACGACTCTCAGCAGCCAGGCAGTGGGGCGGCACGGACAAAGGCCGCGCCCGGGATCCAAGCCCCGATTCCAGGCAGGGTGCAAGCCCAGCCCCACAACTCCACAGCCTCACGCCTCTAAAAGGTCGGGGCCGGAGATACCCACCTGAGTACAGGCGGTTCCTCAGCACACATCTCATCGTAAACAGGGGGCACGCACAGCCCTGCCTACAGGACGGCACCCCACGCCTCACCATCTCCAAAAAGCCCCACGGAGCACACAGCTCCCGCCAGCGCCCGAGGGACGGGCCGGCCCGCCCGGCTGCACCACAACACCACGTCTCCGGGAGCCCAGGGAGCAACCTCGACCCGCACAGCGGGGAGGTCGCCCCAACCTCAAGCAGCACCTCAACCTGCACCCGCTAACGGGCCAGGGAGGGGTCATTCCCACAAGCTGGCTAGAGCAGCCGGCTGCAGAACTGCAGTCTCCCCGGACCTGCTTACAGGGGGGCGGGCTGCTCGGGGGACAGAGGGCTCCAGGGCTCGTGACACGCACCCCGACTACAGGGCTGCCACATCGCCAGCAGGACAGGCGGCCGCGCAGGCACAGACCCAAGCCCTGGCTACAGGGTGGCCTTGCCCACAGAACTACCGCGCTAGCTCTGCTCTGTCCTAAGGAAAAATAAAGGGGCGAGACAAGAGGACACTCGCTCCACTCGTGGGACTGAGCGGGAACACCCCGCTGACTTAATGCATCAAGTCCTCCATTCCCCCCTGGGAAGCCTAAGCTTGGCTGCAGCTATTTTCAGGGAGGCCTACAGGGAAAGCTCAATCGCACTGTCACCCACGCAAACGCAAACAAGGAAAGGAAGGGGAACACACACACACAGGTACAGCTTTCCAGAAGGGAAGGAGAACACACTGTAGCCAATTCCCGGGCAAAAACCCGAACCCACGAGCAGCAGACAAGAGCCTCTGACCCACCCCCGGGCAGCACGGAGGCCACGGGCCTCAACGTGCCAAAAGCCTTCTCAGGGGGCCAAGGGCCAAATAGCATAACACACAACCCGACTACAGGGCCGTCACGTTGGCAGGTCACCAGCAGGCAACAGTGCCGAGGGGCTGGAGGAAGGGTGACAGGGAAAGGGCGCTACCCTGCTTACAGGGTGCCCTCGGGGTCCAGCGAGCTCCGTTTCCCACTCGAGCGCGGAGAAGTGGCTCTCGCCCTCCTTACAGGGGGCCACACTCCCCGGGGCAGCCAAAGGAGCAACAAGGCAAAAGGCCAACTACAGCAAAAGACCCGAGCCCTGGTTGCAGGGAGGTCGCCCAGCACAAAGCCGGCAGGTGCCGGCAACGCTCTACGGTGATGTGACATGCTTTTGCCCAGGGAGCCTCTCCCTTTGCCCGTCCGCAGTCGTCTTCCTTCCTCTTCTGCCCCACAGTTGCCTCGGAGCTCCACGTCCTGCCGCTTCTTTCTTCAGCAGCCGATCCTTCAGGTGAAGGATGAGACCCTTAGACCCGAGGAGCGCTAACTCCCCCCACCTAAGGGCGACAGGGAAGCCAACACCCCAAGGGTGCTCGGCCCACAGCCACCCAGCCAACGATGACCGTGCATCCCCCACCCCCAATTCGTCCCAGCACAAACAACTTAAAGCAGCTTTTCTCACCACACTGACGCGCCGCGGAGGTCCGGCCGGAGCTGCAGCAGGGCGCAGAGTCGGGCAGCCTGGGCAAATGGAGCTGGGCACGCAAAGCGGCGGCCAAAGAGTCGGCTCTTCCCCTGCTTACAGGGGGCCCCAGCCACTGCTCCCATTGCAAAGTGCCCGGGACTCCAGCGCCAGGCCCTCACTTACAGGGCAGCCCCGGTCCCAAAGGCTGAGGGAGGCTCCTTCTCTCCCAGTCGGGGGTCGCCAGGACCTGCACCCCGCTAACGGGGCGGTCACCCCACACAGGCTGCCAGCGGAGCACAAAGGCTCCCACGCCCACACCCTGATTACAGGCGGGCTGACGGCACCCACGGAGCCACGGAGCTCGGTTTCCCCCACAGCAGCGGGAACGACTCTCAGCAGCCAGGCAGTGGGGCGGCACGGACAAAGGCCGCGCCCGGGATCCAAGCCCCGATTCCAGGCAGGGTGCAAGCCCAGCCCCACAACTCCACAGCCTCACGCCTCTAAAAGGTCGGGGCCGGAGATACCCACCTGAGTACAGGCGGTTCCTCAGCACACATCTCATCGTAAACAGGGGGCACGCACAGCCCTGCCTACAGGACGGCACCCCACGCCTCACCATCTCCAAAAAGCCCCACGGAGCACACAGCTCCCGCCAGCGCCCGAGGGACGGGCCGGCCCGCCCGGCTGCACCACAACACCACGTCTCCGGGAGCCCAGGGAGCAACCTCGACCCGCACAGCGGGGAGGTCGCCCCAACCTCAAGCAGCACCTCAACCTGCACCCGCTAACGGGCCAGGGAGGGGTCATTCCCACAAGCTGGCTAGAGCAGCCGGCTGCAGAACTGCAGTCTCCCCGGACCTGCTTACAGGGGGGCGGGCTGCTCGGGGGACAGAGGGCTCCAGGGCTCGTGACACGCACCCCGACTACAGGGCTGCCACATCGCCAGCAGGACAGGCGGCCGCGCAGGCACAGACCCAAGCCCTGGCTACAGGGTGGCCTTGCCCACAGAACTACCGCGCTAGCTCTGCTCTGTCCTAAGGAAAAATAAAGGGGCGAGACAAGAGGACACTCGCTCCACTCGTGGGACTGAGCGGGAACACCCCGCTGACTTAATGCATCAAGTCCTCCATTCCCCCCTGGGAAGCCTAAGCTTGGCTGCAGCTATTTTCAGGGAGGCCTACAGGGAAAGCTCAATCGCACTGTCACCCACGCAAACGCAAACAAGGAAAGGAAGGGGAACACACACACACAGGTACAGCTTTCCAGAAGGGAAGGAGAACACACTGTAGCCAATTCCCGGGCAAAAACCCGAACCCACGAGCAGCAGACAAGAGCCTCTACAGCAAAAGACCCGAGCCCTGGTTGCAGGGAGGTCGCCCAGCACAAAGCCGGCAGGTGCCGGCAACGCTCTACGGTGATGTGACATGCTTTTGCCCAGGGAGCCTCTCCCTTTGCCCGTCCGCAGTCGTTTCCTTCCTCTTCTGCCCCACAGTTGCCTCGGAGCTCCACGTCCTGCCGCTTCTTTCTTCAGCAGCCGATCCTTCAGGTGAAGGATGAGACCCTTAGACCCGAGGAGCGCTAACTCCCCCCACCTAAGGGCGACAGGGAAGCCAACACCCGAGGGTGCTCGGCCCACAGCCACCCAGCCAACGATGACCGTGCATCCCCCACCCCCAATTCGTCCCAGCACAAACAACTTAAAGCAGCTTTTCTCACCACACTGACGCGCCGCGGAGGTCCGGCCGGAGACGCAGCAGGGCGCAGAGTCGGGCAGCCTGGGCAAATGGAGCTGGGCACGCAAAGCGGCGGCCAAAGAGTCGGCTCTTCCCCTGCTTACAGGGGGCCCCAGCCACTGCTCCCATTGCAAAGTGCCCGGGACTCCAGCGCCAGGCCCTCACTTACAGGGCAGCCCCGGTCCCAAAGGCTGAGGGAGGCTCCTTCTCTCCCAGTCGGGGGTCGCCAGGACCTGCACCCCGCTAACGGGGCGGTCACCCCACACAGGCTGCCAGCGGAGCACAAAGGCTCCCACGCCCACACCCTGATTACAGGCGGGCTGACGGCACCCACGGAGCCACGGAGCTCGGTTTCCCCCACAGCAGCGGGAACGACTCTCAGCAGCCAGGCAGTGGGGCGGCACGGACAAAGGCCGCGCCCGGGATCCAAGCCCCGATTCCA
Source organism: Meleagris gallopavo (assembly GCF_905368555.1). Lineage (NCBI taxonomy): Eukaryota > Metazoa > Chordata > Aves > Galliformes > Phasianidae > Meleagris > Meleagris gallopavo. The sequence continues at coordinate 36,079,546 of NC_139408.1, read as the reverse complement.
GGCAGGGTGCAAGCCCAGCCCCACAACTCCACAGCCTCACGCCTCTAAAAGGTCGGGGCCGGAGATACCCACCTGAGTACAGGCGGTTCCTCAGCACACAACTCATCGTAAACAGGGGGCACGCACAGCCCTGCCTACAGGACGGCACCCCACGCCTCACCATCTCCAAAAAGCCCCACGGAGCACACAGCTCCCGCCAGCGCCCGAGGGACGGGCCGGCCCGCCCGGCTGCACCACAACACCACGCTCCGGGAGCCCAGGGAGCAACCTCGACCCGCACAGCGGGGGAGTCGCCCCAACCTCAAGCAGCACCTCAACCTGCACCCGCTAACGGGCCAGGGAGGGGTCATTCCCACAAGCTGGCTAGAGCAGCCGGCTGCAGAACTGCAGTCTCCCCGGACCTGCTTACAGGGGGGCGGGCTGCTCGGGGGACAGAGGGCTCCAGGGCTCGTGACACGCACCCCGACTACAGGGCTGCCACATCGCCAGCAGGACAGGCGCCCGCGCAGGCACAGACCCAAGCCCTGGCTACAGGGTGGCCTTGCCCACAGAACTACCGCGCTAGCTCTGCTCTGTCCTAAGGAAAAATAAAGGGGCGAGACAAGAGGACACTCGCTCCACTCGTGGGACTGAGCGGGAACACCCCGCTGACTTAATGCATCAAGTCCTCCATTCCCCCCTGGGAAGCCTAAGCTTGGCTGCAGCTATTTTCAGGGAGGCCTACAGGGAAAGCTCAATCGCACTGTCACCCACGCAAACGCAAACAACGAAAGGAAGGGGAACACACACACACAGGTACAGCTTTCCAGAAGGGAAGGAGAACACACTGTAGCCAATTCCCGGGCAAAAACCCGAACCCACGAGCAGAAGACAAGAGCCTCTGACCCAGCCCTCGCAGCACGGAGGCCACGGCCCTCAACGTGCCAAAAGCCTTCTCAGGGGGCCAAGGGCCAAATAGCATAACACACAACCCGACTACAGGGCCGTCACGTTGGCAGGTCACCAGCAGGCAACAGTGCCGAGGGGCTGGAGGAAGGGTGACAGGGGAAGGGCGCTACCCTGCTTACAGGGTGCCCTCGGGGTCCAGCGAGCTCCGTTTCCCACTCGAGCGCGGAGAAGTGGCTCCCGCCCTCCTTACAGGGGGCCACACTCCCCGGGGCAGCCAAAGGAGCAACAAGGCAAAAGGCCAACTACAGCAAAAGACCCGAGCCCTGGTTGCAGGGAGGTCGCCCAGCACAAAGCCGGCAGGTGCCGGCAACGCTCTACGGTGATGTGACATGCTTTTGCCCAGGGAGCCTCTCCCTTTGCCGGTCCGCAGTCGTCTTCCTTCCTCTTCTGCCCCACAGTTGCCTCGGAGCTCCACGTCCTGCCGCTTCTTTCTTCAGCAGCCGATCCTTCAGGTGAAGGATGAGACCCTTAGACCCGAGGAGCGCTAACTCCCCCCACCTAAGGGCGACAGGGAAGCCAACATCCCGAGGGTGCTCGGCCCACAGCCACCCAGCCAACGATGACCGTGCATCCCCGACCCCATTCGTCCCAGCACAAACAACTTAATGCAGCTTTTCTCACCACACTGACGCGCCGCGGAGGTCCGGCCGGAGCTGCAGCAGGGCGCAGAGTCGGGCAGCCTGGGCAAATGGAGCTGGGCACGCAAAGCGGCGGCCAAAGAGTCGGCTCTTCCCCTGCTTACAGGGGGCCCCAGCCACTGCTCCCATTGCAAAGTGCCCGGGACTCCAGCGCCAGGCCCTCACTTACAGGGCAGCCCCGGTCCCAAAGGCTGAGGGAGGCTCCTTCTCTCCCAGTCGGGGGTCGCCAGGACCTGCACCCCGCTAACGGGGCGGTCACCCCACACAGGCTGCCAGCGGAGCACAAAGGCTCCCACGCCCACACCCTGATTCCAGGCGGGCTGACGGCACCCACGGAGCCACGGAGCTCGGTTTCCCCCACAGCAGCGGGAACGACTCTCAGCAGCCAGGCAGTGGGGCGGCACGGACAAAGGCCGCGCCCGGGATCCAAGCCCCGATTCCAGGCAGGGTGCAAGCCCAGCCCCACAACTCCACAGCCTCACGCCTCTAAAAGGTCGGGGCCGGAGATACCCACCTGAGTACAGGCGGCTCCTCAGCACACATCTCATCGTAAACAGGGGGCACGCACAGCCCTGCCTACAGGACGGCACCCCACGCCTCACCATCTCCAAAAAGCCCCACGGAGCACACAGCTCCCGCCAGCGCCCGAGGGACGGGCCGGCCCGCCCGGCTGCACCACAACACCACGTCTCCGGGAGCCCAGGGAGCAACCTCGACCCGCACAGCGGGGAGGTCGCCCCAACCTCAAGCAGCACCTCAACCTGCACCCGCTAACGGGCCAGGGAGGGGTCATTCCCACAAGCTGGCTAGAGCAGCCGGCTGCAGAACTGCAGTCTCCCCGGACCTGCTTACAGGGGGGCGGGCTGCTCGGGGGACAGAGGGCTCCAGGGCTCGTGACACGCACCCCGACTACAGGGCTGCCACATCGCCAGCAGGACAGGCGGCCGCGCAGGCACAGACCCAAGCCCTGGCTACAGGGTGGCCTTGCCCACAGAACTACCGCGCTAGCTCTGCTCTGTCCTAAGGAAAAATAAAGGGGCGAGACAAGAGGACACTCGCTCCACTCGTGGGACTGAGCGGGAACACCCCGCTGACTTAATGCATCAAGTCCTCCATTCCCCCCTGGGAAGCCTAAGCTTGGCTGCAGCTATTTTCAGGGAGGCCTACAGGGAAAGCTCAATCGCACTGTCACCCACGCAAACGCAAACAAGGAAAGGAAGGGGAACACACACACACAGGTACAGCTTTCCAGAAGGGAAGGAGAACACACTGTAGCCAATTCCCGGGCAAAAACCCGAACCCACGAGCAGCAGACAAGAGCCTCTGACCCACCCCCGGGCAGCACGGAGGCCACGGGCCTCAACGTGCCAAAAGCCTTCTCAGGGGGCCAAGGGCCAAATAGCATAACACACAACCCGACTACAGGGCCGTCACGTTGGCAGGTCACCAGCAGGCAACAGTGCCGAGGGGCTGGAGGAAGGGTGACAGGGAAAGGGCGCTACCCTGCTTACAGGGTGCCCTCGGGGTCCAGCGAGCTCCGTTTCCCACTCGAGCGCGGAGAAGTGGCTCTCGCCCTCCTTACAGGGGGCCACACTCCCCGGGGCAGCCAAAGGAGCAACAAGGCAAAAGGCCAACTACAGCAAAAGACCCGAGCCCTGGTTGCAGGGAGGTCGCCCAGCACAAAGCCGGCAGGTGCCGGCAACGCTCTACGGTGATGTGACATGCTTTTGCCCAGGGAGCCTCTCCCTTTGCCCGTCCGCAGTCGTCTTCCTTCCTCTTCTGCCCCACAGTTGCCTCGGAGCTCCACGTCCTGCCGCTTCTTTCTTCAGCAGCCGATCCTTCAGGTGAAGGATGAGACCCTTAGACCCGAGGAGCGCTAACTCCCCCCACCTAAGGGCGACAGGGAAGCCAACATCCCGAGGGTGCTCGGCCCACAGCCACCCAGCCAACGATGACCGTGCATCCCCCACCCCCAATTCGTCCCAGCACAAACAACTTAAAGCAGCTTTTCTCACCACACTGACGCGCCGCGGAGGTCCGGCCGGAGCTGCAGCAGGGCGCAGAGTCGGGCAGCCTGGGCAAATGGAGCTGGGCACGCAAAGCGGCGGCCAAAGAGTCGGCTCTTCCCCTGCTTACAGGGGGCCCCAGCCACTGCTCCCATTGCAAAGTGCCCGGGACTCCAGCGCCAGGCCCTCACTTACAGGGCAGCCCCGGTCCCAAAGGCTGAGGGAGGCTCCTTCTCTCCCAGTCGGGGGTCGCCAGGACCTGCACCCCGCTAACGGGGCGGTCACCCCACACAGGCTGCCAGCGGAGCACAAAGGCTCCCACGCCCACACCCTGATTACAGGCGGGCTGACGGCACCCACGGAGCCACGGAGCTCGGTTTCCCCCACAGCAGCGGGAACGACTCTCAGCAGCCAGGCAGTGGGGCGGCACGGACAAAGGCCGCGCCCGGGATCCAAGCCCCGATTCCAGGCAGGGTGCAAGCCCAGCCCCACAACTCCACAGCCTCACGCCTCTAAAAGGTCGGGGCCGGAGATACCCACCTGAGTACAGGCGGTTCCTCAGCACACATCTCATCGTAAACAGGGGGCACGCACAGCCCTGCCTACAGGACGGCACCCCACGCCTCACCATCTCCAAAAAGCCCCACGGAGCACACAGCTCCCGCCAGCGCCCGAGGGACGGGCCGGCCCGCCCGGCTGCACCACAACACCACGTCTCCGGGAGCCCAGGGAGCAACCTCGACCCGCACAGCGGGGAGGTCGCCCCAACCTCAAGCAGCACCTCAACCTGCACCCGCTAACGGGCCAGGGAGGGGTCATTCCCACAAGCTGGCTAGAGCAGCCGGCTGCAGAACTGCAGTCTCCCCGGACCTGCTTACAGGGGGGCGGGCTGCTCGGGGGACAGAGGGCTCCAGGGCTCGTGACACGCACCCCGACTACAGGGCTGCCACATCGCCAGCAGGACAGGCGGCCGCGCAGGCACAGACCCAAGCCCTGGCTACAGGGTGGCCTTGCCCACAGAACTACCGCGCTAGCTCTGCTCTGTCCTAAGGAAAAATAAAGGGGCGAGACAAGAGGACACTCGCTCCACTCGTGGGACTGAGCGGGAACACCCCGCTGACTTAATGCATCAAGTCCTCCATTCCCCCCTGGGAAGCCTAAGCTTGGCTGCAGCTATTTTCAGGGAGGCCTACAGGGAAAGCTCAATCGCACTGTCACCCACGCAAACGCAAACAAGGAAAGGAAGGGGAACACACACACACAGGTACAGCTTTCCAGAAGGGAAGGAGAACACACTGTAGCCAATTCCCGGGCAAAAACCCGAACCCACGAGCAGCAGACAAGAGCCTCTGACCCACCCCCGGGCAGCACGGAGGCCACGGGCCTCAACGTGCCAAAAGCCTTCTCAGGGGGCCAAGGGCCAAATAGCATAACACACAACCCGACTACAGGGCCGTCACGTTGGCAGGTCACCAGCAGGCAACAGTGCCGAGGGGCTGGAGGAAGGGTGACAGGGAAAGGGCGCTACCCTGCTTACAGGGTGCCCTCGGGGTCCAGCGAGCTCCGTTTCCCACTCGAGCGCGGAGAAGTGGCTCTCGCCCTCCTTACAGGGGGCCACACTCCCCGGGGCAGCCAAAGGAGCAACAAGGCAAAAGGCCAACTACAGCAAAAGACCCGAGCCCTGGTTGCAGGGAGGTCGCCCAGCACAAAGCCGGCAGGTGCCGGCAACGCTCTACGGTGATGTGACATGCTTTTGCCCAGGGAGCCTCTCCCTTTGCCCGTCCGCAGTCGTCTTCCTTCCTCTTCTGCCCCACAGTTGCCTCGGAGCTCCACGTCCTGCCGCTTCTTTCTTCAGCAGCCGATCCTTCAGGTGAAGGATGAGACCCTTAGACCCGAGGAGCGCTAACTCCCCCCACCTAAGGGCGACAGGGAAGCCAACATCCCGAGGGTGCTCGGCCCACAGCCACCCAGCCAACGATGACCGTGCATCCCCCACCCCCAATTCGTCCCAGCACAAACAACTTAAAGCAGCTTTTCTCACCACACTGACGCGCCGCGGAGGTCCGGCCGGAGCTGCAGCAGGGCGCAGAGTCGGGCAGCCTGGGCAAATGGAGCTGGGCACGCAAAGCGGCGGCCAAAGAGTCGGCTCTTCCCCTGCTTACAGGGGGCCCCAGCCACTGCTCCCATTGCAAAGTGCCCGGGACTCCAGCGCCAGGCCCTCACTTACAGGGCAGCCCCGGTCCCAAAGGCTGAGGGAGGCTCCTTCTCTCCCAGTCGGGGGTCGCCAGGACCTGCACCCCGCTAACGGGGCGGTCACCCCACACAGGCTGCCAGCGGAGCACAAAGGCTCCCACGCCCACACCCTGATTACAGGCGGGCTGACGGCACCCACGGAGCCACGGAGCTCGGTTTCCCCCACAGCAGCGGGAACGACTCTCAGCAGCCAGGCAGTGGGGCGGCACGGACAAAGGCCGCGCCCGGGATCCAAGCCCCGATTCCAGGCAGGGTGCAAGCCCAGCCCCACAACTCCACAGCCTCACGCCTCTAAAAGGTCGGGGCCGGAGATACCCACCTGAGTACAGGCGGTTCCTCAGCACACATCTCATCGTAAACAGGGGGCACGCACAGCCCTGCCTACAGGACGGCACCCCACGCCTCACCATCTCCAAAAAGCCCCACGGAGCACACAGCTCCCGCCAGCGCCCGAGGGACGGGCCGGCCCGCCCGGCTGCACCACAACACCACGTCTCCGGGAGCCCAGGGAGCAACCTCGACCCGCACAGCGGGGAGGTCGCCCCAACCTCAAGCAGCACCTCAACCTGCACCCGCTAACGGGCCAGGGAGGGGTCATTCCCACAAGCTGGCTAGAGCAGCCGGCTGCAGAACTGCAGTCTCCCCGGACCTGCTTACAGGGGGGCGGGCTGCTCGGGGGACAGAGGGCTCCAGGGCTCGTGACACGCACCCCGACTACAGGGCTGCCACATCGCCAGCAGGACAGGCGGCCGCGCAGGCACAGACCCAAGCCCTGGCTACAGGGTGGCCTTGCCCACAGAACTACCGCGCTAGCTCTGCTCTGTCCTAAGGAAAAATAAAGGGGCGAGACAAGAGGACACTCGCTCCACTCGTGGGACTGAGCGGGAACACCCCGCTGACTTAATGCATCAAGTCCTCCATTCCCCCCTGGGAAGCCTAAGCTTGGCTGCAGCTATTTTCAGGGAGGCCTACAGGGAAAGCTCAATCGCACTGTCACCCACGCAAACGCAAACAAGGAAAGGAAGGGGAACACACACACACAGGTACAGCTTTCCAGAAGGGAAGGAGAACACACTGTAGCCAATTCCCGGGCAAAAACCCGAACCCACGAGCAGCAGACAAGAGCCTCTGACCCACCCCCGGGCAGCACGGAGGCCACGGGCCTCAACGTGCCAAAAGCCTTCTCAGGGGGCCAAGGGCCAAATAGCATAACACACAACCCGACTACAGGGCCGTCACGTTGGCAGGTCACCAGCAGGCAACAGTGCCGAGGGGCTGGAGGAAGGGTGACAGGGAAAGGGCGCTACCCTGCTTACAGGGTGCCCTCGGGGTCCAGCGAGCTCCGTTTCCCACTCGAGCGCGGAGAAGTGGCTCTCGCCCTCCTTACAGGGGGCCACACTCCCCGGGGCAGCCAAAGGAGCAACAAGGCAAAAGGCCAACTACAGCAAAAGACCCGAGCCCTGGTTGCAGGGAGGTCGCCCAGCACAAAGCCGGCAGGTGCCGGCAACGCTCTACGGTGATGTGACATGCTTTTGCCCAGGGAGCCTCTCCCTTTGCCCGTCCGCAGTCGTCTTCCTTCCTCTTCTGCCCCACAGTTGCCTCGGAGCTCCACGTCCTGCCGCTTCTTTCTTCAGCAGCCGATCCTTCAGGTGAAGGATGAGACCCTTAGACCCGAGGAGCGCTAACTCCCCCCACCTAAGGGCGACAGGGAAGCCAACATCCCGAGGGTGCTCGGCCCACAGCCACCCAGCCAACGATGACCGTGCATCCCCCACCCCCAATTCGTCCCAGCACAAACAACTTAAAGCAGCTTTTCTCACCACACTGACGCGCCGCGGAGGTCCGGCCGGAGCTGCAGCAGGGCGCAGAGTCGGGCAGCCTGGGCAAATGGAGCTGGGCACGCAAAGCGGCGGCCAAAGAGTCGGCTCTTCCCCTGCTTACAGGGGGCCCCAGCCACTGCTCCCATTGCAAAGTGCCCGGGACTCCAGCGCCAGGCCCTCACTTACAGGGCAGCCCCGGTCCCAAAGGCTGAGGGAGGCTCCTTCTCTCCCAGTCGGGGGTCGCCAGGACCTGCACCCCGCTAACGGGGCGGTCACCCCACACAGGCTGCCAGCGGAGCACAAAGGCTCCCACGCCCACACCCTGATTACAGGCGGGCTGACGGCACCCACGGAGCCACGGAGCTCGGTTTCCCCCACAGCAGCGGGAACGACTCTCAGCAGCCAGGCAGTGGGGCGGCACGGACAAAGGCCGCGCCCGGGATCCAAGCCCCGATTCCAGGCAGGGTGCAAGCCCAGCCCCACAACTCCACAGCCTCACGCCTCTAAAAGGTCGGGGCCGGAGATACCCACCTGAGTACAGGCGGTTCCTCAGCACACATCTCATCGTAAACAGGGGGCACGCACAGCCCTGCCTACAGGACGGCACCCCACGCCTCACCATCTCCAAAAAGCCCCACGGAGCACACAGCTCCCGCCAGCGCCCGAGGGACGGGCCGGCCCGCCCGGCTGCACCACAACACCACGTCTCCGGGAGCCCAGGGAGCAACCTCGACCCGCACAGCGGGGAGGTCGCCCCAACCTCAAGCAGCACCTCAACCTGCACCCGCTAACGGGCCAGGGAGGGGTCATTCCCACAAGCTGGCTAGAGCAGCCGGCTGCAGAACTGCAGTCTCCCCGGACCTGCTTACAGGGGGGCGGGCTGCTCGGGGGACAGAGGGCTCCAGGGCTCGTGACACGCACCCCGACTACAGGGCTGCCACATCGCCAGCAGGACAGGCGGCCGCGCAGGCACAGACCCAAGCCCTGGCTACAGGGTGGCCTTGCCCACAGAACTACCGCGCTAGCTCTGCTCTGTCCTAAGGAAAAATAAAGGGGCGAGACAAGAGGACACTCGCTCCACTCGTGGGACTGAGCGGGAACACCCCGCTGACTTAATGCATCAAGTCCTCCATTCCCCCCTGGGAAGCCTAAGCTTGGCTGCAGCTATTTTCAGGGAGGCCTACAGGGAAAGCTCAATCGCACTGTCACCCACGCAAACGCAAACAAGGAAAGGAAGGGGAACACACACACACAGGTACAGCTTTCCAGAAGGGAAGGAGAACACACTGTAGCCAATTCCCGGGCAAAAACCCAAACCCACGAGCAGCAGACAAGAGCCTCTGACCCACCCCCGGGCAGCACGGAGGCCACGGGCCTCAACGTGCCAAAAGCCTTCTCAGGGGGCCAAGGGCCAAATAGCATAACACACAACCCGACTACAGGGCCGTCACGTTGGCAGGTCACCAGCAGGCAACAGTGCCGAGGGGCTGGAGGAAGGGTGACAGGGAAAGGGCGCTACCCTGCTTACAGGGTGCCCTCGGGGTCCAGCGAGCTCCGTTTCCCACTCGAGCGCGGAGAAGTGGCTCTTGCCCTCCTTACAGGGGGCCACACTCCCCGGGGCAGCCAAAGGAGCAACAAGGCAAAAGGCCAACTACAGCAAAAGACCCGAGCCCTGGTTGCAGGGAGGTCGCCCAGCACAAAGCCGGCAGGTGCCGGCAACGCTCTACGGTGATGTGACATGCTTTTGCCCAGGGAGCCTCTCCCTTTGCCCGTCCGCAGTCGTCTTCCTTCCTCTTCTGCCCCACAGTTGCCTCGGAGCTCCACGTCCTGCCGCTTCTTTCTTCAGCAGCCGATCCTTCAGGTGAAGGATGAGACCCTTAGACCCGAGGAGCGCTAACTCCCCCCACCTAAGGGCGACAGGGAAGCCAACATCCCGAGGGTGCTCGGCCCACAGCCACCCAGCCAACGATGACCGTGCATCCCCCACCCCCAATTCGTCCCAGCACAAACAACTTAAAGCAGCTTTTCTCACCACACTGACGCGCCGCGGAGGTCCGGCCGGAGCTGCAGCAGGGCGCAGAGTCGGGCAGCCTGGGCAAATGGAGCTGGGCACGCAAAGCGGCGGCCAAAGAGTCGGCTCTTCCCCTGCTTACAGGGGGCCCCAGCCACTGCTCCCATTGCAAAGTGCCCGGGACTCCAGCGCCAGGCCCTCACTTACAGGGCAGCCCCGGTCCCAAAGGCTGAGGGAGGCTCCTTCTCTCCCAGTCGGGGGTCGCCAGGACCTGCACCCCGCTAACGGGGCGGTCACCCCACACAGGCTGCCAGCGGAGCACAAAGGCTCCCACGCCCACACCCTGATTACAGGCGGGCTGACGGCACCCACGGAGCCACGGAGCTCGGTTTCCCCCACAGCAGCGGGAACGACTCTCAGCAGCCAGGCAGTGGGGCGGCACGGACAAAGGCCGCGCCCGGGATCCAAGCCCCGATTCCAGGCAGGGTGCAAGCCCAGCCCCACAACTCCACAGCCTCACGCCTCTAAAAGGTCGGGGCCGGAGATACCCACCTGAGTACAGGCGGTTCCTCAGCACACATCTCATCGTAAACAGGGGGCACGCACAGCCCTGCCTACAGGACGGCACCCCACGCCTCACCATCTCCAAAAAGCCCCACGGAGCACACAGCTCCCGCCAGCGCCCGAGGGACGGGCCGGCCCGCCCGGCTGCACCACAACACCACGTCTCCGGGAGCCCAGGGAGCAACCTCGACCCGCACAGCGGGGAGGTCGCCCCAACCTCAAGCAGCACCTCAACCTGCACCCGCTAACGGGCCAGGGAGGGGTCATTCCCACAAGCTGGCTAGAGCAGCCGGCTGCAGAACTGCAGTCTCCCCGGACCTGCTTACAGGGGGGCGGGCTGCTCGGGGGACAGAGGGCTCCAGGGCTCGTGACACGCACCCCGACTACAGGGCTGCCACATCGCCAGCAGGACAGGCGGCCGCGCAGGCACAGACCCAAGCCCTGGCTACAGGGTGGCCTTGCCCACAGAACTACCGCGCTAGCTCTGCTCTGTCCTAAGGAAAAATAAAGGGGCGAGACAAGAGGACACTCGCTCCACTCGTGGGACTGAGCGGGAACACCCCGCTGACTTAATGCATCAAGTCCTCCATTCCCCCCTGGGAAGCCTAAGCTTGGCTGCAGCTATTTTCAGGGAGGCCTACAGGGAAAGCTCAATCGCACTGTCACCCACGCAAACGCAAACAAGGAAAGGAAGGGGAACACACACACACAGGTACAGCTTTCCAGAAGGGAAGGAGAACACACTGTAGCCAATTCCCGGGCAAAAACCCAAACCCACGAGCAGCAGACAAGAGCCTCTGACCCACCCCCGGGCAGCACGGAGGCCACGGGCCTCAACGTGCCAAAAGCCTTCTCAGGGGGCCAAGGGCCAAATAGCATAACACACAACCCGACTACAGGGCCGTCACGTTGGCAGGTCACCAGCAGGCAACAGTGCCGAGGGGCTGGAGGAAGGGTGACAGGGAAAGGGCGCTACCCTGCTTACAGGGTGCCCTCGGGGTCCAGCGAGCTCCGTTTCCCACTCGAGCGCGGAGAAGTGGCTCTCGCCCTCCTTACAGGGGGCCACACTCCCCGGGGCAGCCAAAGGAGCAACAAGGCAAAAGGCCAACTACAGCAAAAGACCCGAGCCCTGGTTGCAGGGAGGTCGCCCAGCACAAAGCCGGCAGGTGCCGGCAACGCTCTACGGTGATGTGACATGCTTTTGCCCAGGGAGCCTCTCCCTTTGCCCGTCCGCAGTCGTCTTCCTTCCTCTTCTGCCCCACAGTTGCCTCGGAGCTCCACGTCCTGCCGCTTCTTTCTTCAGCAGCCGATCCTTCAGGTGAAGGATGAGACCCTTAGACCCGAGGAGCGCTAACTCCCCCCACCTAAGGGCGACAGGGAAGCCAACATCCCGAGGGTGCTCGGCCCACAGCCACCCAGCCAACGATGACCGTGCATCCCCCACCCCCAATTCGTCCCAGCACAAACAACTTAAAGCAGCTTTTCTCACCACACTGACGCGCCGCGGAGGTCCGGCCGGAGCTGCAGCAGGGCGCAGAGTCGGGCAGCCTGGGCAAATGGAGCTGGGCACGCAAAGCGGCGGCCAAAGAGTCGGCTCTTCCCTGCTTACAGGGGGCCCCAGCCACTGCTCCCATTGCAAAGTGCCCGGGACTCCAGCGCCAGGCCCTCACTTACAGGGCAGCCCCGGTCCCAAAGGCTGAGGGAGGCTCCTTCTCTCCCAGTCGGGGGTCGCCAGGACCTGCACCCCGCTAACGGGGCGGTCACCCCACACAGGCTGCCAGCGGAGCACAAAGGCTCCCACGCCCACACCCTGATTACAGGCGGGCTGACGGCACCCACGGAGCCACGGAGCTCGGTTTCCCCCACAGCAGCGGGAACGACTCTCAGCAGCCAGGCAGTGGGGCGGCACGGACAAAGGCCGCGCCCGGGATCCAAGCCCCGATTCCAGGCAGGGTGCAAGCCCAGCCCCACAACTCCACAGCCTCACGCCTCTAAAAGGTCGGGGCCGGAGATACCCACCTGAGTACAGGCGGTTCCTCAGCACACATCTCATCGTAAACAGGGGGCACGCACAGCCCTGCCTACAGGACGGCACCCCACGCCTCACCATCTCCAAAAAGCCCCACGGAGCACACAGCTCCCGCCAGCGCCCGAGGGACGGGCCGGCCCGCCCGGCTGCACCACAACACCACGTCTCCGGGAGCCCAGGGAGCAACCTCGACCCGCACAGCGGGGAGGTCGCCCCAACCTCAAGCAGCACCTCAACCTGCACCCGCTAACGGGCCAGGGAGGGGTCATTCCCACAAGCTGGCTAGAGCAGCCGGCTGCAGAACTGCAGTCTCCCCGGACCTGCTTACAGGGGGGCGGGCTGCTCGGGGGACAGAGGGCTCCAGGGCTCGTGACACGCACCCCGACTACAGGGCTGCCACATCGCCAGCAGGACAGGCGGCCGCGCAGGCACAGACCCAAGCCCTGGCTACAGGGTGGCCTTGCCCACAGAACTACCGCGCTAGCTCTGCTCTGTCCTAAGGAAAAATAAAGGGGCGAGACAAGAGGACACTCGCTCCACTCGTGGGACTGAGCGGGAACACCCCGCTGACTTAATGCATCAAGTCCTCCATTCCCCCCTGGGAAGCCTAAGCTTGGCTGCAGCTATTTTCAGGGAGGCCTACAGGGAAAGCTCAATCGCACTGTCACCCACGCAAACGCAAACAAGGAAAGGAAGGGGAACACACACACACAGGTACAGCTTTCCAGAAGGGAAGGAGAACACACTGTAGCCAATTCCCGGGCAAAAACCCGAACCCACGAGCAGCAGACAAGAGCCTCTGACCCACCCCCGGGCAGCACGGAGGCCACGGGCCTCAACGTGCCAAAAGCCTTCTCAGGGGGCCAAGGGCCAAATAGCATAACACACAACCCGACTACAGGGCCGTCACGTTGGCAGGTCACCAGCAGGCAACAGTGCCGAGGGGCTGGAGGAAGGGTGACAGGGAAAGGGCGCTACCCTGCTTACAGGGTGCCCTCGGGGTCCAGCGAGCTCCGTTTCCCACTCGAGCGCGGAGAAGTGGCTCTTGCCCTCCTTACAGGGGGCCACACTCCCCGGGGCAGCCAAAGGAGCAACAAGGCAAAAGGCCAACTACAGCAAAAGACCCGAGCCCTGGTTGCAGGGAGGTCGCCCAGCACAAAGCCGGCAGGTGCCGGCAACGCTCTACGGTGATGTGACATGCTTTTGCCCAGGGAGCCTCTCCCTTTGCCCGTCCGCAGTCGTCTTCCTTCCTCTTCTGCCCCACAGTTGCCTCGGAGCTCCACGTCCTGCCGCTTCTTTCTTCAGCAGCCGATCCTTCAGGTGAAGGATGAGACCCTTAGACCCGAGGAGCGCTAACTCCCCCCACCTAAGGGCGACAGGGAAGCCAACATCCCGAGGGTGCTCGGCCCACAGCCACCCAGCCAACGATGACCGTGCATCCCCCACCCCCAATTCGTCCCAGCACAAACAACTTAAAGCAGCTTTTCTCACCACACTGACGCGCCGCGGAGGTCCGGCCGGAGCTGCAGCAGGGCGCAGAGTCGGGCAGCCTGGGCAAATGGAGCTGGGCACGCAAAGCGGCGGCCAAAGAGTCGGCTCTTCCCCTGCTTACAGGGGGCCCCAGCCACTGCTCCCATTGCAAAGTGCCCGGGACTCCAGCGCCAGGCCCTCACTTACAGGGCAGCCCCGGTCCCAAAGGCTGAGGGAGGCTCCTTCTCTCCCAGTCGGGGGTCGCCAGGACCTGCACCCCGCTAACGGGGCGGTCACCCCACACAGGCTGCCAGCGGAGCACAAAGGCTCCCACGCCCACACCCTGATTACAGGCGGGCTGACGGCACCCACGGAGCCACGGAGCTCGGTTTCCCCCACAGCAGCGGGAACGACTCTCAGCAGCCAGGCAGTGGGGCGGCACGGACAAAGGCCGCGCCCGGGATCCAAGCCCCGATTCCAGGCAGGGTGCAAGCCCAGCCCCACAACTCCACAGCCTCACGCCTCTAAAAGGTCGGGGCCGGAGATACCCACCTGAGTACAGGCGGTTCCTCAGCACACATCTCATCGTAAACAGGGGGCACGCACAGCCCTGCCTACAGGACGGCACCCCACGCCTCACCATCTCCAAAAAGCCCCACGGAGCACACAGCTCCCGCCAGCGCCCGAGGGACGGGCCGGCCCGCCCGGCTGCACCACAACACCACGTCTCCGGGAGCCCAGGGAGCAACCTCGACCCGCACAGCGGGGAGGTCGCCCCAACCTCAAGCAGCACCTCAACCTGCACCCGCTAACGGGCCAGGGAGGGGTCATTCCCACAAGCTGGCTAGAGCAGCCGGCTGCAGAACTGCAGTCTCCCCGGACCTGCTTACAGGGGGGCGGGCTGCTCGGGGGACAGAGGGCTCCAGGGCTCGTGACACGCACCCCGACTACAGGGCTGCCACATCGCCAGCAGGACAGGCGGCCGCGCAGGCACAGACCCAAGCCCTGGCTACAGGGTGGCCTTGCCCACAGAACTACCGCGCTAGCTCTGCTCTGTCCTAAGGAAAAATAAAGGGGCGAGACAAGAGGACACTCGCTCCACTCGTGGGACTGAGCGGGAACACCCCGCTGACTTAATGCATCAAGTCCTCCATTCCCCCCTGGGAAGCCTAAGCTTGGCTGCAGCTATTTTCAGGGAGGCCTACAGGGAAAGCTCAATCGCACTGTCACCCACGCAAACGCAAACAAGGAAAGGAAGGGGAACACACACACACAGGTACAGCTTTCCAGAAGGGAAGGAGAACACACTGTAGCCAATTCCCGGGCAAAAACCCGAACCCACGAGCAGCAGACAAGAGCCTCTGACCCACCCCCGGGCAGCACGGAGGCCACGGGCCTCAACGTGCCAAAAGCCTTCTCAGGGGGCCAAGGGCCAAATAGCATAACACACAACCCGACTACAGGGCCGTCACGTTGGCAGGTCACCAGCAGGCAACAGTGCCGAGGGGCTGGAGGAAGGGTGACAGGGAAAGGGCGCTACCCTGCTTACAGGGTGCCCTCGGGGTCCAGCGAGCTCCGTTTCCCACTCGAGCGCGGAGAAGTGGCTCTCGCCCTCCTTACAGGGGGCCACACTCCCCGGGGCAGCCAAAGGAGCAACAAGGCAAAAGGCCAACTACAGCAAAAGACCCGAGCCCTGGTTGCAGGGAGGTCGCCCAGCACAAAGCCGGCAGGTGCCGGCAACGCTCTACGGTGATGTGACATGCTTTTGCCCAGGGAGCCTCTCCCTTTGCCCGTCCGCAGTCGTCTTCCTTCCTCTTCTGCCCCACAGTTGCCTCGGAGCTCCACGTCCTGCCGCTTCTTTCTTCAGCAGCCGATCCTTCAGGTGAAGGATGAGACCCTTAGACCCGAGGAGCGCTAACTCCCCCCACCTAAGGGCGACAGGGAAGCCAACACCCCAAGGGTGCTCGGCCCACAGCCACCCAGCCAACGATGACCGTGCATCCCCCACCCCCAATTCGTCCCAGCACAAACAACTTAAAGCAGCTTTTCTCACCACACTGACGCGCCGCGGAGGTCCGGCCGGAGCTGCAGCAGGGCGCAGAGTCGGGCAGCCTGGGCAAATGGAGCTGGGCACGCAAAGCGGCGGCCAAAGAGTCGGCTCTTCCCCTGCTTACAGGGGGCCCCAGCCACTGCTCCCATTGCAAAGTGCCCGGGACTCCAGCGCCAGGCCCTCACTTACAGGGCAGCCCCGGTCCCAAAGGCTGAGGGAGGCTCCTTCTCTCCCAGTCGGGGGTCGCCAGGACCTGCACCCCGCTAACGGGGCGGTCACCCCACACAGGCTGCCAGCGGAGCACAAAGGCTCCCACGCCCACACCCTGATTACAGGCGGGCTGACGGCACCCACGGAGCCACGGAGCTCGGTTTCCCCCACAGCAGCGGGAACGACTCTCAGCAGCCAGGCAGTGGGGCGGCACGGACAAAGGCCGCGCCCGGGATCCAAGCCCCGATTCCAGGCAGGGTGCAAGCCCAGCCCCACAACTCCACAGCCTCACGCCTCTAAAAGGTCGGGGCCGGAGATACCCACCTGAGTACAGGCGGTTCCTCAGCACACATCTCATCGTAAACAGGGGGCACGCACAGCCCTGCCTACAGGACGGCACCCCACGCCTCACCATCTCCAAAAAGCCCCACGGAGCACACAGCTCCCGCCAGCGCCCGAGGGACGGGCCGGCCCGCCCGGCTGCACCACAACACCACGTCTCCGGGAGCCCAGGGAGCAACCTCGACCCGCACAGCGGGGAGGTTGCCCCAACCTCAAGCAGCACCTCAACCTGCACCCGCTAACGGGCCAGGGAGGGGTCATTCCCACAAGCTGGCTAGAGCAGCCGGCTGCAGAACTGCAGTCTCCCCGGACCTGCTTACAGGGGGGCGGGCTGCTCGGGGGACAGAGGGCTCCAGGGCTCGTGACACGCACCCCGACTACAGGGCTGCCACATCGCCAGCAGGACAGGCGGCCGCGCAGGCACAGACCCAAGCCCTGGCTACAGGGTGGCCTTGCCCACAGAACTACCGCGCTAGCTCTGCTCTGTCCTAAGGAAAAATAAAGGGGCGAGACAAGAGGACACTCGCTCCACTCGTGGGACTGAGCGGGAACACCCCGCTGACTTAATGCATCAAGTCCTCCATTCCCCCCTGGGAAGCCTAAGCTTGGCTGCAGCTATTTTCAGGGAGGCCTACAGGGAAAGCTCAATCGCACTGTCACCCACGCAAACGCAAACAAGGAAAGGAAGGGGAACACACACACACAGGTACAGCTTTCCAGAAGGGAAGGAGAACACACTGTAGCCAATTCCCGGGCAAAAACCCGAACCCACGAGCAGCAGACAAGAGCCTCTGACCCACCCCCGGGCAGCACGGAGGCCACGGGCCTCAACGTGCCAAAAGCCTTCTCAGGGGGCCAAGGGCCAAATAGCATAACACACAACCCGACTACAGGGCCGTCACGTTGGCAGGTCACCAGCAGGCAACAGTGCCGAGGGGCTGGAGGAAGGGTGACAGGGAAAGGGCGCTACCCTGCTTACAGGGTGCCCTCGGGGTCCAGCGAGCTCCGTTTCCCACTCGAGCGCGGAGAAGTGGCTCTCGCCCTCCTTACAGGGGGCCACACTCCCCGGGGCAGCCAAAGGAGCAACAAGGCAAAAGGCCAACTACAGCAAAAGACCCGAGCCCTGGTTGCAGGGAGGTCGCCCAGCACAAAGCCGGCAGGTGCCGGCAACGCTCTACGGTGATGTGACATGCTTTTGCCCAGGGAGCCTCTCCCTTTGCCCGTCCGCAGTCGTCGTCTTCCTTCCTCTTCTGCCCCACAGTTGCCTCGGAGCTCCACGTCCTGCCGCTTCTTTCTTCAGCAGCCGATCCTTCAGGTGAAGGATGAGACCCTTAGACCCGAGGAGCGCTAACTCCCCCCACCTAAGGGCGACAGGGAAGCCAACACCCCAAGGGTGCTCGGCCCACAGCCACCCAGCCAACGATGACCGTGCATCCCCCACCCCCAATTCGTCCCAGCACAAACAACTTAAAGCAGCTTTTCTCACCACACTGACGCGCCGCGGAGGTCCGGCCGGAGCTGCAGCAGGGCGCAGAGTCGGGCAGCCTGGGCAAATGGAGCTGGGCACGCAAAGCGGCGGCCAAAGAGTCGGCTCTTCCCCTGCTTACAGGGGGCCCCAGCCACTGCTCCCATTGCAAAGTGCCCGGGACTCCAGCGCCAGGCCCTCACTTACAGGGCAGCCCCGGTCCCAAAGGCTGAGGGAGGCTCCTTCTCTCCCAGTCGGGGGTCGCCAGGACCTGCACCCCGCTAACGGGGCGGTCACCCCACACAGGCTGCCAGCGGAGCACAAAGGCTCCCACGCCCACACCCTGATTACAGGCGGGCTGACGGCACCCACGGAGCCACGGAGCTCGGTTTCCCCCACAGCAGCGGGAACGACTCTCAGCAGCCAGGCAGTGGGGCGGCACGGACAAAGGCCGCGCCCGGGATCCAAGCCCCGATTCCAGGCAGGGTGCAAGCCCAGCCCCACAACTCCACAGCCTCACGCCTCTAAAAGGTCGGGGCCGGAGATACCCACCTGAGTACAGGCGGTTCCTCAGCACACATCTCATCGTAAACAGGGGGCACGCACAGCCCTGCCTACAGGACGGCACCCCACGCCTCACCATCTCCAAAAAGCCCCACGGAGCACACAGCTCCCGCCAGCGCCCGAGGGACGGGCCGGCCCGCCCGGCTGCACCACAACACCACGTCTCCGGGAGCCCAGGGAGCAACCTCGACCCGCACAGCGGGGAGGTTGCCCCAACCTCAAGCAGCACCTCAACCTGCACCCGCTAACGGGCCAGGGAGGGGTCATTCCCACAAGCTGGCTAGAGCAGCCGGCTGCAGAACTGCAGTCTCCCCGGACCTGCTTACAGGGGGGCGGGCTGCTCGGGGGACAGAGGGCTCCAGGGCTCGTGACACGCACCCCGACTACAGGGCTGCCACATCGCCAGCAGGACAGGCGGCCGCGCAGGCACAGACCCAAGCCCTGGCTACAGGGTGGCCTTGCCCACAGAACTACCGCGCTAGCTCTGCTCTGTCCTAAGGAAAAATAAAGGGGCGAGACAAGAGGACACTCGCTCCACTCGTGGGACTGAGCGGGAACACCCCGCTGACTTAATGCATCAAGTCCTCCATTCCCCCCTGGGAAGCCTAAGCTTGGCTGCAGCTATTTTCAGGGAGGCCTACAGGGAAAGCTCAATCGCACTGTCACCCACGCAAACGCAAACAAGGAAAGGAAGGGGAACACACACACACAGGTACAGCTTTCCAGAAGGGAAGGAGAACACACTGTAGCCAATTCCCGGGCAAAAACCCGAACCCACGAGCAGCAGACAAGAGCCTCTGACCCACCCCCGGGCAGCACGGAGGCCACGGGCCTCAACGTGCCAAAAGCCTTCTCAGGGGGCCAAGGGCCAAATAGCATAACACACAACCCGACTACAGGGCCGTCACGTTGGCAGGTCACCAGCAGGCAACAGTGCCGAGGGGCTGGAGGAAGGGTGACAGGGAAAGGGCGCTACCCTGCTTACAGGGTGCCCTCGGGGTCCAGCGAGCTCCGTTTCCCACTCGAGCGCGGAGAAGTGGCTCTTGCCCTCCTTACAGGGGGCCACACTCCCCGGGGCAGCCAAAGGAGCAACAAGGCAAAAGGCCAACTACAGCAAAAGACCCGAGCCCTGGTTGCAGGGAGGTCGCCCAGCACAAAGCCGGCAGGTGCCGGCAACGCTCTACGGTGATGTGACATGCTTTTGCCCAGGGAGCCTCTCCCTTTGCCCGTCCGCAGTCGTCTTCCTTCCTCTTCTGCCCCACAGTTGCCTCGGAGCTCCACGTCCTGCCGCTTCTTTCTTCAGCAGCCGATCCTTCAGGTGAAGGATGAGACCCTTAGACCCGAGGAGCGCTAACTCCCCCCACCTAAGGGCGACAGGGAAGCCAACACCCCAAGGGTGCTCGGCCCACAGCCACCCAGCCAACGATGACCGTGCATCCCCCACCCCCAATTCGTCCCAGCACAAACAACTTAAAGCAGCTTTTCTCACCACACTGACGCGCCGCGGAGGTCCGGCCGGAGCTGCAGCAGGGCGCAGAGTCGGGCAGCCTGGGCAAATGGAGCTGGGCACGCAAAGCGGCGGCCAAAGAGTCGGCTCTTCCCCTGCTTACAGGGGGCCCCAGCCACTGCTCCCATTGCAAAGTGCCCGGGACTCCAGCGCCAGGCCCTCACTTACAGGGCAGCCCCGGTCCCAAAGGCTGAGGGAGGCTCCTTCTCTCCCAGTCGGGGGTCGCCAGGACCTGCACCCCGCTAACGGGGCGGTCACCCCACACAGGCTGCCAGCGGAGCACAAAGGCTCCCACGCCCACACCCTGATTACAGGCGGGCTGACGGCACCCACGGAGCCACGGAGCTCGGTTTCCCCCACAGCAGCGGGAACGACTCTCAGCAGCCAGGCAGTGGGGCGGCACGGACAAAGGCCGCGCCCGGGATCCAAGCCCCGATTCCAGGCAGGGTGCAAGCCCAGCCCCACAACTCCACAGCCTCACGCCTCTAAAAGGTCGGGGCCGGAGATACCCACCTGAGTACAGGCGGTTCCTCAGCACACATCTCATCGTAAACAGGGGGCACGCACAGCCCTGCCTACAGGACGGCACCCCACGCCTCACCATCTCCAAAAAGCCCCACGGAGCACACAGCTCCCGCCAGCGCCCGAGGGACGGGCCGGCCCGCCCGGCTGCACCACAACACCACGTCTCTGGGAGCCCAGGGAGCAACCTCGACCCGCACAGCGGGGAGGTTGCCCCAACCTCAAGCAGCACCTCAACCTGCACCCGCTAACGGGCCAGGGAGGGGTCATTCCCACAAGCTGGCTAGAGCAGCCGGCTGCAGAACTGCAGTCTCCCCGGACCTGCTTACAGGGGGGCGGGCTGCTCGGGGGACAGAGGGCTCCAGGGCTCGTGACACGCACCCCGACTACAGGGCTGCCACATCGCCAGCAGGACAGGCGGCCGCGCAGGCACAGACCCAAGCCCTGGCTACAGGGTGGCCTTGCCCACAGAACTACCGCGCTAGCTCTGCTCTGTCCTAAGGAAAAATAAAGGGGCGAGACAAGAGGACACTCGCTCCACTCGTGGGACTGAGCGGGAACACCCCGCTGACTTAATGCATCAAGTCCTCCATTCCCCCCTGGGAAGCCTAAGCTTGGCTGCAGCTATTTTCAGGGAGGCCTACAGGGAAAGCTCAATCGCACTGTCACCCACGCAAACGCAAACAAGGAAAGGAAGGGGAACACACACACACAGGTACAGCTTTCCAGAAGGGAAGGAGAACACACTGTAGCCAATTCCCGGGCAAAAACCCGAACCCACGAGCAGCAGACAAGAGCCTCTGACCCACCCCCGGGCAGCACGGAGGCCACGGGCCTCAACGTGCCAAAAGCCTTCTCAGGGGGCCAAGGGCCAAATAGCATAACACACAACCCGACTACAGGGCCGTCACGTTGGCAGGTCACCAGCAGGCAACAGTGCCGAGGGGCTGGAGGAAGGGTGACAGGGAAAGGGCGCTACCCTGCTTACAGGGTGCCCTCGGGGTCCAGCGAGCTCCGTTTCCCACTCGAGCGCGGAGAAGTGGCTCTCGCCCTCCTAAGGGCGACAGGGAAGCCAACACCCCAAGGGTGCTCGGCCCACAGCCACCCAGCCAACGATGACCGTGCATCCCCCACCCCCAATTCGTCCCAGCACAAACAACTTAAAGCAGCTTTTCTCACCACACTGACGCGCCGCGGAGGTCCGGCCGGAGCTGCAGCAGGGCGCAGAGTCGGGCAGCCTGGGCAAATGGAGCTGGGCACGCAAAGCGGCGGCCAAAGAGTTGGCTCTTCCCCTGCTTACAGGGGGCCCCAGCCACTGCTCCCATTGCAAAGTGCCCGGGACTCCAGCGCCAGGCCCTCACTTACAGGGCAGCCCCGGTCCCAAAGGCTGAGGGAGGCTCCTTCTCTCCCAGTCGGGGGTCGCCAGGACCTGCACCCCGCTAACGGGGCGGTCACCCCACACAGGCTGCCAGCGGAGCACAAAGGCTCCCACGCCCACACCCTGATTACAGGCGGGCTGACGGCACCCACGGAGCCACGGAGCTCGGTTTCCCCCACAGCAGCGGGAACGACTCTCAGCAGCCAGGCAGTGGGGCGGCACGGACAAAGGCCGCGCCCGGGATCCAAGCCCCGATTCCAGGCAGGGTGCAAGCCCAGCCCCACAACTCCACAGCCTCACGCCTCTAAAAGGTCGGGGCCGGA
The DNA here is from genome assembly GCF_905368555.1 of Meleagris gallopavo. Lineage (NCBI taxonomy): Eukaryota > Metazoa > Chordata > Aves > Galliformes > Phasianidae > Meleagris > Meleagris gallopavo. Next base: position 36,057,446 of record NC_139408.1, on the reverse strand, counting down.
GATACCCACCTGAGTACAGGCGGTTCCTCAGCACACATCTCATCGTAAACAGGGGGCACGCACAGCCCTGCCTACAGGACGGCACCCCACGCCTCACCATCTCCAAAAAGCCCCACGGAGCACACAGCTCCCGCCAGCGCCCGAGGGACGGGCCGGCCCGCCCGGCTGCACCACAACACCACGTCTCTGGGAGCCCAGGGAGCAACCTCGACCCGCACAGCGGGGAGGTCGCCCCAACCTCAAGCAGCACCTCAACCTGCACCCGCTAACGGGCCAGGGAGGGGTCATTCCCACAAGCTGGCTAGAGCAGCCGGCTGCAGAACTGCAGTCTCCCCGGACCTGCTTACAGGGGGGCGGGCTGCTCGGGGGACAGAGGGCTCCAGGGCTCGTGACACGCACCCCGACTACAGGGCTGCCACATCGCCAGCAGGACAGGCGGCCGCGCAGGCACAGACCCAAGCCCTGGCTACAGGGTGGCCTTGCCCACAGAACTACCGCGCTAGCTCTGCTCTGTCCTAAGGAAAAATAAAGGGGCGAGACAAGAGGACACTCGCTCCACTCGTGGGACTGAGCGGGAACACCCCGCTGACTTAATGCATCAAGTCCTCCATTCCCCCCTGGGAAGCCTAAGCTTGGCTGCAGCTATTTTCAGGGAGGCCTACAGGGAAAGCTCAATCGCACTGTCACCCACGCAAACGCAAACAAGGAAAGGAAGGGGAACACACACACACAGGTACAGCTTTCCAGAAGGGAAGGAGAACACACTGTAGCCAATTCCCGGGCAAAAACCCGAACCCACGAGCAGCAGACAAGAGCCTCTGACCCACCCCGGGCAGCACGGAGGCCACGGGCCTCAACGTGCCAAAAGCCTTCTCAGGGGGCCAAGGGCCAAATAGCATAACACACAACCCGACTACAGGGCCGTCACGTTGGCAGGTCACCAGCAGGCAACAGTGCCGAGGGGCTGGAGGAAGGGTGACAGGGAAAGGGCGCTACCCTGCTTACAGGGTGCCCTCGGGGTCCAGCGAGCTCCGTTTCCCACTCGAGCGCGGAGAAGTGGCTCTCGCCCTCCTTACAGGGGGCCACACTCCCCGGGGCAGCCAAAGGAGCAACAAGGCAAAAGGCCAACTACAGCAAAAGACCCGAGCCCTGGTTGCAGGGAGGTCGCCCAGCACAAAGCCGGCAGGTGCCGGCAACGCTCTACGGTGATGTGACATGCTTTTGCCCAGGGAGCCTCTCCCTTTGCCCGTCCGCAGTCGTCGTCTTCCTTCCTCTTCTGCCCCACAGTTGCCTCGGAGCTCCACGTCCTGCCGCTTCTTTCTTCAGCAGCCGATCCTTCAGGTGAAGGATGAGACCCTTAGACCCGAGGAGCACTAATTCCCCCAGTAACACATACAGTTAATCAAATCTATGCTCTCCGTGTTTTACTGACTATTTCCAGGTCTATATTTGACTACAGATCAGTATCACCGAATTGTAGGGGTTCTGTGCATCTTCTGAATATCTCTAGTCTAACCCTTTGCCAAAGGAGGCTCCGTAGACCAATTTGTTCAAGTTGGCTTCCAGGCAGGCCTTGAGCACGTGCAATGAAGGAAAAGCCATTACTTTTAGGAGTAGTCCACTTCATTGCTTTATCGCCCTTAAATTAATCTATTACACACATTTATGCACAAGTTCCTATGCTATGCAGAAGTTCCTATGCTTCAGTTTGTGGCTGTTTACCCTTTTCCTACTGCCATGCAGTATTGAAAAGAGTCTTGCCTCATTCCTTCTTCTCCCACACCTTTGATATTTGTTGACATTGATCAAATCCCCTTGAGTCTTCTTTTCTCATGGCTGAATAGGCCCAGGTTGCTCAGCCTTTCCTGATTGGAAAGATCCAGACCCTTTATCCACTTTGTAGCCCCCTATTTGATTTCCAGTATGTCTGGTTGTTTTTTTTTTTTTTTTTTTGGGGGGGGGTTGTTTTTTTGTTTTTGTTTTTTTTTTTTTTTTTTTTTTTTTGTACTGGGGAGCCCAGAACTGGTCACAATACTCCAAAGCAGAGTATAGGGGGACGATCACCTCCCTTGACCTGCTGACTCTTTTTAGTACACCCCAGAATGTCACTTGTCTCCTTGGCCACCTGGGCACACTGCTGGCTCATAGCCAACCTGCCATCCACTTGGACCCCCAAGTCCCTTTCTGCAGTGCTTTTCTCCAGCAGGTCATCTCTCAACTTGTCCTGGTTCATGTAGTTATTCCTCCCTAGATGCTAGACTCTACACTCTATCTTGTTAAACCTCATCTGGCTCCTATCTGCCCAGGTCTCACTGAATGGCAGTAGAGCTTTCTGGTGTTGTCAGCCATTCCTCCCAGCTTTGCATCATCACCAAATTTGCTGAGGGTGGACAGTACCTCCTTACTGAGGTCACTAATGAAGATGCTGAACAAAACCAAACCCAGCAGGAATCCCTGAGGAACACCACTAAATACACGTCTCCAACTGGATTCTGCCACCAATTACAATGCTCTGAGCTCAGTCAGCCTGTTCTCAACCCACTTCACCATCCACTCATCTATTCCACACTTCCTCAGCTTTATTATAAGGATGCTATAGGGTGTTCTAGGGAAGTTGGGTAGGCAAGCAAGGGGTGTGCCCATGACACCGAGCTGAGACTCTCTTCCTACCCTCCTCCATCTGTCAGGTCTGCCCGATTTTGACAGAGAGTCCACCACTTTTTGGAGGGCCATCTCCCAAGCACCCTTCCTTTTGGTATTTCAGAGAGTCACTCCACCAGACAATCTCCCACTTACACTCCTTAATGGCCCTTAGTCTTTTTGCCTCCTCCTCGAGTTCCAACACCAGGCTGAGCAGCTCTTCCACCTGTTCACACCTCACTCAGACACTCTCCCCTGACAGCTGCAGGGTCAGGTACTCTCTCCAGCCAGAGATCTGAACAGGTCAGGTGGGTGGCTTGCCTCTGCTCTGGCATCTGGTCCCAGCATGGCAGCTTACTGCCTTTCGCTTCCCTCAGCACAGGAATGAGGCTTGCATCCTCCCCTCTCACGCACCCCTCAGCCCGCCAGTGACATTTGTCTCCCTCCTCTCACACAGCCCGCAGCGAGGGAACGACTCCTGCCTCCATTCGTCAGACTGCTTTCAGCTCGGGAGCAGTATTGTCCCCCTCCCTCCACGCGCCGCTGAGCGCGGGAACGACATTTGTCTCCGCTCCAGTCAGGCACCGATCAGCCCGCGAACGGCATCTTCCCCAGCCCCCCCCTCCCCCCCCACCTGCCGCTCAGTCCGAGAACAGCTTTTCTCTTTCCAGTCAGGCGCTCCTCAGCTCGCCAGCGACACCTGCCTGCGCCGTCCCCTCACACGCCCCTCAGCCCAGGAACGGCATTTGTCCCCGGTCCAGTCAGGCGCCTCAGCCCGGGAACGGCACCCGCCTCCTCACACACGCCTCAGCTCGCGAACGATATCCGTGTCCGCTCCAGTCAGATCTGCTCAAGAACGGCACCCGCCTTCGCCCTCCCAACTAGCCGCTCAACCGGGGAGCGGCATTTCTCGTCGCTCTAGTCAGGCGCTCCTCATCCCGCCAGAGCCATTTCTCTCCATCCCCTCACGTGCTCCTCATGCGCGGGAGCGGCACCCACCTCCGCCGCCCCTCAGCGCCCTCACACACCCCTCAGCACGCGCGAACGACATTTCTCCCCACTCCAGTCAAACGCCTATCCGCCCGCTAACGGTGCACACCTCTACCCCCCCACACGCTCTGCCTAGCCCCGGAGCAACATTTCTCGCTCCAGTCAGACACCCCCTCATCCCACCAGAGCCATTTCTCTCCATCCCCTCACGCGCCCCTCAGCGCGGGAACGGCACCCGCCTCCGCCGCCCCTCAGCGCCCTCACAAGTCCCTCAGCACGCGAACAGCACGCGCCTACACTCCAAAACGCTCCGCTCAGCCCCAGAGCGGCATTTCTCGTCGCTCCAGTCAGGTGTTCTTCGGCCCGACAGAAACGTTTTTCCTCCATCCCCTCATGTGCCCCTCAGTCCGCAAGACCGCCGCCTCCTCACGCGCCCCTCAGCCCCAGAGCGGTACTTCTCTTCACTCCAGTCAGGCGCCCCTCAGCCCACCAGAGACGTTTTCCTCCATCCCCTCATGCACTCCTCAGAACGAAGATAGCACCCTCCCCCGCCGCCCTCCGTCCACCAACCGCCCTCAGCGACACCTCACACTTCCCGACTCAGTGCCGTCCTGCCCCACCATCTCCATCCCCTCAAGCCCAGCGAGGATGGCTCTCACCCCCTTACCTCAGCCTAGTCGGCTTCTCTCTAGCATCCCACTTCGAACTCCCAGCTTCCACCACGCCCTGAGGCGAACACCTATCGCACCTCTGCCAGTCCCTGCGCCTTTTATAGGTGTCGTCCGCCCCCGCCGCCAGCCAGCCAATAGGAGCTAAGAACGGCGTTCTCGCTTCCCGCCTTTTTTTGCATCCCGCTGCACCGTTCGCGCCCTTTTTACGTCATTGCAGCGGCGTCGGGCTTTTCTTAAGGGCACGCCCTGCACTCAGGTGTTCCTGCCTGTTCTCCCAAGGCGCCTCACACACCGAGCACCCTGGGTGTAGGGCAGTCATTTCTTCGCTTTCCATGTTTGTTTTGAAACTCACATAAATGTTTGGTGTTCCTTCTGAGGCAGTAGATGTCCACAAACATAATTAAAAACATACTTTTTATTAACGAATTCCTCACAGTGACTAATCAAACTACTCCTAACTCAGAAATACTTTCACTCCCCCTTACACCCTCGGTCAGTGCACAGCAGTGCCCAAGCAGCTCCATCACACGCAGGTGGGATCTTGGTGCAGCTGTGCCTCTGTCACCTGTCTGTAGCCCTACAGAAATGCAGTAAGGTGCATCTCATTAAAAAAAAAAAAAAATTATGAAAATGAGTATTTTTAACTATCTCTTTGTCATGAAAAATACAAATAATTAAAAAAAAAAATTGTATTTGAGAGAAAAATTGTAATTTTCCATACAGAGGTTTTGTAGCTGTGAGGTGAGGAGCATATCCCCCAGGGGAGATCTGCACCGCTGCCAGTTTGCTGTGGTTGCCACCATGGAAAATGCCCACAGATTCATTTTGCCTGTGAATTTAATTCTTCATGTAATTTCTCACCAGCTTTTGACAAAGGTGTTTCTCCAATTGTCCTTCCCAGCTGTACCTTGCATGTGAATGAGGCTGCAGAGAGGAGTCCTGCCCCCAGCAGGACCTGTTGGCTGAATGGGCTTCAGCAGCTGGCATAACACAGCCACAACTCCATATATCAATGTAAATTAAACTGAATTAGTAGAAGACAGTAGATTTTCATTATAGGCCAATAGATACCAAGACTGAATGCAAACACAAACTGTAAAAATGATGGGCTCCTACCATACGTGGCACAGCCAGCTGCTGATAGCATGCCCTGCTCTGAAGATTAGGATGTCTTGATTATGTAAATAGTGGAGATTGTTCCATTTGCAAAACTCCACCAAAAAATAAATCACCACAACTTGAACAAACACAAATAAATTGGAATTTTGTCATCATAATTACAATTAGAAACACCCCAAAAATATTGTTCTTCCTTCAGGATGCTTTTAAAGCGGTTCCTAGTCATGACCAATAGTACAGCAGAAGGTAAATGCAGATTACTTCCAATACTGAGGTGAGCACAGTCATTTGGGGCTGCTTCTGACAGAGTTAAGAATGTTTTAGTCTACTCAGCATCTTTTACTGTACTGCCAGCAAGGGGGTTGAGGAATTCCAAGGAGATGGGAGGGGACAGAACCGGGACAGCTGACCCACACAAGCCAAATGGATATTCCATGCCATACAACATAACGTGGAAGGAAACTCTGAGAAGGGGGGAGTTCATCAGCTAGGCTGCTGCTGCTCAAGGACTGGCTGGGCATCAATCATTGGGTGCTTTGCAATTGCTTTTACATTGCTTTTTATATATATATATATATAATTGTCTTTTTTTTTTTTTTCAGCAGATCTGACCATAGCATGTTAACTCAGCGTTATTGAGGATATTGTAGTAGTTTCACAATTCATAGTCAGTATGCTAATTTTTTTCCCTATTTATGGAGGCCGTTGATTGTCTTCTCATGGAAGTGCTATATTATGTAGCACTTTGCAGTTTATTTTACCTGCTGTATTGTTTGCCAATTCTGGGAGTTGGATTTAAGTTTTTATTTTGCTATGCTGTGTGGCCTTGGCCTATGTTATGATAAAATTGTTGTTTGGGAAACTAATCTGGTGTTTGTATTCAGCACTGCAGTCATCTCTGGGCTTCGGGAACCATATTGTGGAGGCTATTAGTAATTATGCTCTTTGCTTTGTCTCCTCAGGGAGCCATGCTATTGAGGAGATGGGAGGACATTTTCCAGCAGTTCCTCAGCTTCCTTTTCTCTTCCACTTTTCCTTCTTCCTCTAAACTAGTTACAAAGGCTCTTGAGAATTTTGTATGTCTGTTTCTAAGCATCATGAATGTGCTTCTGGTTATGTTCATGATTAAGCATTTATTTAAGAACATCACCCAAAGCTGTCTCCTGAGGCTGGATAGTTCTGAGTGGCAGGGAGTGTGGGATGGGATGGGCTGGTGACCAGAGCGATGGGCGGCCACAGTGGTTTAGAACTTCACTTCTGAATAACCGCAGAATCCTGAGAATGAGGTAGAATATTTGGAAAAGGTTTGTTGTCACCCTCACAATCTCAGATTTTAAACGGTAGAGAAAGAATAGAAAACATTACACTTTCAGCAGTCACATTCTAGGTAGAAAAGTGAACTCGTATATAATAAATAAATATACGATATACAACATACACTATGTACAATATGTAATTAATATGTAACATTTTCTTTTACAGTGACCAGACAAAAGATTTTTATTTAAACCCAACAAAACTGTGAATGGGGGCATGCAGTTCTGCTTTCAGGTCTTATTGTACACGTCCAAATGTGGTTTACGCCTCTTTTCTCTGCAGACATTTCTCATTTATGCATTGTTAGTGCTCTTTGCTTCGTTTATATGCATTTTCTCATTCCCAGCTTCACTCCTCGGACCCGTCATTTTGCTTCCCTTCCACACTGACAAATATTCCGTCACTGTGCAACGAAACGATGGCGCTGATCTTAAAACGATCGAAAAACAGTGGAGGAATGCAAAGCTCCGCACTGCAGGAGGCTAAGAGGAAAACTCCGCGGCCCGGCCCGGCCCGGCCCCGCGCGTCGCGCCGGCCCGTCCGCCCCGTCCAGCGGAGTGCCTTGTGCAAGAGCGCCATCTGGCGGCGCGGCGCGTGGAGGCAGTGGCGACCCGGCGGGAGCGGCGTCTCCTGCCAGCAGAGGAAGGGGGGCGAGAGGCGGAGGGAACGCCTGGGCGAAGCGCCTATGACAAACGTTAGGGGAAGGCCCAGCTCAAGAGCTGGCTCTGAAGAAGACCACCCATCGTGTACGTCAGAGGCATTCAGGTCCATCCCACTCAGGAATTTGTTCAGAAGCTTCCTTGGTGCTTTTCTGCCTTTATCTTCATCTTTGAGCTGTTTATGCTTTTATGTAGTAAACAGATGACAATTCTGACAGTATTTAATACACTCCTATTTTTCACATCTTTATCTTCTGCTCATGAGTTTCCTCCTTCCAACCTACACCAAAAAAAACTATCCCCTACCCACACACAGAACTACCACATGTTTTTGGCAACTCGGAATCTGTGGTAATTTGCAGCTCTCCCCTTGAGAACTGCTGCCTCTAAATTTTAAAACTACCTATCTCAACAGAAATTGATGTGCTGGTAGAATAATAAATCTCAACAGTGGCACAAGAAGAATTTGTATTCAATCTCATGTTGAGGGCTTTGCTTTGTACAACAGTGTTTTGTACTATGTCAGGTTTTGCATTTCTGATCTTTGTTGTTTAAACTGATGAGCAGTAACCACCTTTCCTTTTAATCTGCGGCACTAAAAAGTTAACAATTTCCTACAACATAAAGTGAAACACAAAGAGTAAAATCTCCAAGTGAAAAATACTTCAAAAAATCTTGAAAAATCATACCTACTCTTGTTTGTAATGTGTGAAATTATTACAAGTATTTTCACTATGAGGACTTTTGATAGATGACTCACAATTTAGCTAAATTCAATAAACCCCACACTGTGCCTGTCCCAGTAGGTGACTCATGCATTTTGTATTTCAAGTATCGAATGTTTGCCAAAAACAGTATTTAAAAAAGTAGGAAAATTGTTCAAAAGGGCTTGTGAATAGGTTGGGACTACCCACAGGCAGCTCTTACTTGTGTTCTGACCACTTACGTGGGATTTCATGGCACCATGGCAGTGTTCTGTGAGGAGTGCTTAACCACAGCAGCTCCACCTTACTCACTTCATAGGCTTTTCTCCTCTCATATATTGTACCTTCTTTAAATACACACACATTAGTATTTAATGTGATACTTTCAAGCAGTTGTGTTCTAAAGAGAAAAGCCCACAGGGTAAACATTTTCCCCACAGAGTCACTGCTCCGTAATTTTATACACATTTCCTAGTTTTCCTAGCACTGTGCTTTACCCTTCTAAAATTGATTGTAAAGAAAAAGTAAAATAAAACATCAGTCTCAAAAGAACTATTCAGCTGATCCCTGAATACAGTATGGTAGTATTTTAAACCAAATAACTCAAGTAAAAGTGGCAGAATTGCACCCGGAAGGAGGAAGTTTTTCTTCTGGTATTGATGCCCTTTCACTGGTTCTGCAGCCTGCAGGATGGCAAAGGAAGGCTGCTGGAAGCTGGTGACTCACTGGGTTAACTTAGATTTTAGGCAGTTTTCCAAAAGCACTCCTACAGACCTCAGTGTACATCTGCATCTCATTTTTAATTTTGAGCAGGAGTTGCCTGACCCCAGAATTTTGTGCTCCACGTGTGCAGAGCATCCACCTACCATAAACTCTTTCCTGAGGACAATCATGAGGCCAGGTTGTTACATGGCAAGCTAAAGGAAATCTTTTCATCAGTGTGAATTGTATGTGTTTACAGCAAGCATCACTTAAGATGTCTAATTTTCTGTCTGACTCATTTGTTCGCTAAGAGGAGAAATATTTGGTGAAATATTTTCAGATACCCAATCACTCCTTTAATAGGTATCAAATGGTGCAGGTTCCTGTCCTTAATGCAAAAAGAGGTTAATGCAGTCTTTAAGGACTATCAGGAGGACTACTAAGTACATGATGTTACTGGGGGTCATTGGCAGTTGGATTACACAGAGTGAACGAAGGAAACTATCACCACCTACCTGTAAGAGGGTGTGGGAGAATCTTGTTTTTTTAATGTGTTCCATAAAAAGTCACAAAGACTCATTCCATAATCACTTTGAATAAAGTAGGTAGAAGTTTCTCATTACTGATCTTATCTGCATTTTTTTCCCCCATTATTCCTCTGATGCTTTCCCTGCTGATTTGGCTCTTGCTCTGACTTCACTGGAACCCTGGACACAGCGTCATCTGAAAATAAATGAATTCAAAGTTCATGTTGACTATGGATATATTATGAGGGAGCTACTACTTCCGCGTATGCAGAAATGGTAAAACAAGGCATAATATTAAGCTCTGAATTTTAATTGTATTCATTAAAAACCAAGCATGAAGCATGTTTTATTCATTTTTTTGTCAACCACTTCACATTTTCACCCTGATTTTCTTGTAAAAACTAACAAAAGAACTCCTGTGCAAAAGTACTGCAGGAAAACATTTGATTCATTTTAGTTTAATTTAATGAAATTTAGCATCTAGGAAACAAGGAGAGGCAGCATCAATATGCCCAGACAATTCTCCAAAGGCCTTAAGCAATTGCTTTTTAAGAGCATCATTATCTTCCTGCCTACAAAATTACCAAAATTGATGCCTTTGTATTGACATGGGTGCAAGTTATGCTACTTGAAAGAGATATTAAATTTTAAACAGACAAAGAATATATCCTTTGCTTGTAATACTAATTTGTCTAATTGTCCCACACTGGGAGTGAATGTATACATAGTATGGAAAATCTTAAATACTCAAAAAGTAATTTTTGAAGACCAAAACATTTATGCACGTGGGAAATCATATTATTTGTCAAATGGTGACAGTTGCAATATTAACATTATTAACAAGAGGCCAGAGTATTGTTTTACTATCCATGCACTGTGCTTGAAATGCTATTTAACATCAGAGACTCAATATTTATCAAGAGCATTTGATTTAAAAATATCCAGTATAACAGTACTCCACAGTTTCCATTAGTTTGATTGAATGTTATATCTGTCTAAGCAAACCGAGCATTAGGCGCTTCAGAGAAAGTCACTTGTAATAGAGAAAAATATAATGCATGAATATTTCATTAGCAGATGAATACCCATCAAAACTTTACTTGAAATGCTTGAAAGTACCTACTGAATGTTTGCCAGCTATTTCAACAGAGATGGTTGTAATGCTACTGTTGAAACAGGAAAAATCTATTAGATCATTTAACACACTAAAACAATTATGGTATAATTATAAGGAACATAATTATATGTTCTTGATGTCTTTAATTGTGCAAGCCTCACTAATTAACATTAGAAATTCAATCAAAACAAATTATGCTTTAATATTTAAGGATGAACTTAAAGAGAAATATCACATTTCCCAAGTCAAACAATTATAACTTTCAATTCCTCTTGATAGTAGGCAAACAATTCATATGCATGTAGTGACCTCTCATTCTATTACCTAAATGTATTTATTCATTGTACTTGCAGATCTATATACTCAAGAGTCTTACCCATATTTAAAGATACAATGTCAGCTCTGCCCAAACCAAAATTCAGTAGAGATTTTTTTGGATTAAACTTTAAAGGAATAGATCAATACTGTGCCCAATGCATTTGTGTGTTTTCTACACAGTACTGCACTAGATGTACATAAGATGAAATAAGCCCTATATAGAAAAAAATATATTTTCGAAAAGAATACTATGTATGGGAAAGTATCTGACCAACTCTTCTTTAGGTACATCTTCAAATTAATTTTGACCTTTTAAGAGCCTTCACTGATGTGACGGCCTTGTCTTTTCCAGATCATGTCAGCGACAGCTGTGATCATTACCCCTGAATTACTGCTTCAGAGTATTTCAGTTGTCAGAAGAAAATTCAGACAACTAGACCTCTCTCAGCATAATTTGATTAATCAACACCTCCTTAGTGAATTGTTTCCCATGCTATCAGATGTTGAATGAGTGTAAGAGATATCCTGGCAAATTAGAGAAAACTGTCTACCACAGAAACAAATTTGCCAAGATCTCCACATACCTGATGGTTTCTTCTTTCCAGTGCTGTTCCATTGTTTCATGGAACAAAAAATGATGATATACCACGATTCTCTTTATCAGCTCTTGAAATACTGCAGTATAATGCCTTCAATGTTACATGATATAATATCCCTCATGTGGCAGGGCTGCCTGATTTTATTCCTTCAATACACAATGTTTTCTGTCGTAGCTGGAGTATGAGAAATGTTTATTACAAAATTTCCTTGATAGTTTCCCCACCAACCTAACCCTACACATACCCTACCTTCTATATATCCTTCTATAATTTTGTAGGCTTAATATTTTTTAACAATTTTTGTACATATTTTGTCGCCTTGTGATCAGATGTACAATAACGTAGTTTTTTTATTCATTTGTTTTAGGTTGTAAATGTATGAATAAAAACTGTCAAAATACTGCAGGTTTTATTTTATTATTTCTATAGCAGTGGTCATAAAAACATATCTTCTGAAGCCTACTATCTTCTTTCCTCCTGCAAAGAAAGAACAGCCTAACAGACTCTGTGGTACTGACACGCTTTTTGCTGGTGTTTGGAATGGTTTTGAACACAGACATAAATAAATAAATAAATAGATAGATAGATAGATAGATAGATAAAATAATAAATCCACGTCCATTTCACTTTGAAACAAATGATTACAGAGCAGCTGATTACAATTGGAGAGAAGATGTAGAAAGGCAAAATGCCAGCAGTAGCAATTGGGTTGAATTAACTGGGGTGCTCAGGAATGCTCTTAAGAAATAGATTGACTCACAGGAGGAGTTTTAGTGGTATGAAAACTTGCACTACGTTTCTTCAGTACACGTAAAAGCAATCTATCTGATTTTCCCAAAAGTAGCAAAGCAATCAGATATTTTAACAGTCTATTGCTTGCTGAAAGACACTGGGAACCACAGAAAGCATAAAAACAGGAGGAAAAAAAAAATCAGAAGCATCTTTAACATCCACCAGCACATTTTCAAGATATAAATTTATTGGAATTTTTGTCTTAACATTCATTTTTTCATTCAATTCAATTCTTTTTCAATAAATAAAAAGTTTTGGAAGAAAATATAGCCCTAGTTCTTAATTAGCTTATTGACAAAGAAAGGGAAAATTAGTAGAAAAGACATTTTGAATGCTTCAGGGGACTCGGGATGTTTCTCATAGATTTTCTTCTGCTAATCTTTATCCAACTATTTAAGTCATTTAAAATCTCTCTTAATCAGAAAATCATACTTTAACTCAGGAAATTCCAACAGGTGTATTGATAACTTGATCTTTTTTTCCCTTTTAACTCATAACCTATTGTTCTATTACTTACAGTTGCTTCATTACATTCCCTTCACATCTCTCCAGCCCATAAGTCAGCAAGTTACATATGTACAGTCTTGATCACGTCTTGAGTTCTTTGGCTGCACAAAACAGTTACCTGTTGGAATGTATAGATTTCAAAACCGACTAATTTGGAAGACTCAAACTTCCAGTTTTGGCCTTGAAGATAAATCTAATCTACGTTTTTTCAGTGCCGTTATTAATGAGCCAAGTCTGACCATGGTTGCATGTGCACTGTTATCTGTGATTGCAGGAAGGGTCATACGTGATCACAGAGTATGACTGTCACTGCATTTGCTCCTCCAGTGTTAACAACCTCTTCTGCATAGGCAGCCAATGAACAAGATATGTGGTGGGAGAAAGACATGATAGTATCTCACACTAATGCATCTTCTACTTCCCTTAGCAAAGAGGGGAGGGGAAAAAAAAAATCAATCAAGCCCAAATTTTTCTCATCTCTGCTCAGGATCTGAAGAAAAGAGGCTCCAGAATGAGACTTCAGAAAGGGACATGAAGGGTAAGCAAATAAACAGCTAAGGCAGCTAAACAGGCCCTTCTCTCATTTCAATCCTCCGACCATTATCTAACCATAACTGAGACCTTCAGTAGGGCTCTCTGTGAGTTTCAGTTCCCAAGAGAAGCTAAAGGCCTGCATGGTGCTTCATACCAGGCATCTCCCCAAGTCATCTTGAGCATTCCCCATGAAGGACCATCCTGGCAGCTCACATTCCTCAGTCTACATATTCAGATCACTTGTAAGAGGAGAACTATCAGCTGCTATGTAAAACACAAGATGTTCTGTTTGATTGAGTGCATGTTGGTCATCCAGTGCATTTACCTTGCTCCTCATAAATGGAAAGGCCAAGAGAGAAAGGCACAGCTAAGCATTTGTTCTCTGATCTTTTTTCCTTGTCTCCGAGCCTAACAACACAGATGAGAGGACTGTCTCATGTTTACAGATGGTTAATTTTAAGATGAGAGGTCTGTCTCATGTTTACAGATGGTTAATTTTAATGTTTTTAACCTGTAATTAAGAGATGGAGCAAACAAAGTCTAGAACACGAATAATCTAGTACAGCTGAGTACATGTTCATTTTTCTTGACTCACTCAAATCTAGCTGTACTTTAGTCATTAGAAGTAAGGATTTTGATGTCCTGTCAAAATATTGCACCCCAGTACAAGAAAGTAATCTTTTACATATTTTATTCAATGCTCAGGGAAGAAAAACATCAATAGATTCCTTCCAGGTTAGGCTTATTTCATTCATAAATTAAGTCTTATTTTCTAAGTAGCTTTTCATCAATGATCTCTATTCACAGAAACAATCAGTGTGACAAATTACAGGAATATGATTTACTATACGGGGGCATTGACAAAACAGAGCATTTATCTTGTAAGTGTCATACAAATCAGACAACAAAATGAAAGACACACTAAATTAAAGTCAAGAAAGCATGGTACTGTAACCTTTTAAACAAGATCACCAACTTGGGAAATCAGTTGTTAAATATTCACAGCACTTAATTCTCACGGTTTGAGAAAAGTGTACTGTACTGAAATGGGGACAAAGTCAGAGTCGGTTGGGCTTAAATAAATGGAATGGAGGCCTCCCAGTGTAAATGTAATATTTTCTTCTGTATCTGCTTATGAACTGTAACTGAAGACATACTATAAAACTCTGCACAGAGATGGAACCAAAAGCCAGAAACTCAGCAACATCCGGAATGCATCTGCCAGTGGCAAGATGAGTCCCTGTCTTCATCTGTGCTAGCTGGAGGGTCCAGGCAGTGTTGTGGTCAGAGACACTGCTGCAGGAAATCTGGCATTGCTCTCTTGTCATGTTGTGGTGCCACACACTGAGAACAATTTACTGCCATTGGATGCAACACTCTAGTCCTCGAGGGAGAGTAGGAACATGAAATCTGTGGGCGTTGTACTTCTAATCACATCCGTGTTTTCATCAATTCTTCTGGAAAACAAAATTTCTGCTACATTGGGATGTTCAGAGTTTGTATTCATGGTTTCTTAAACAAAAACATGTTTCAAAACAATACTTGCATTAAGTATGCTCCAACTTGGTCAGCTGGAAGACATCCCATTTTCCACCCCATTCCTACCCATGAAATTAACCAGAACAAGAGAAGCTAAAGCACTAGCACATATTTGCTTTGCTAACAAAAACACTAGAGATCCATTTGCCTTGCTTATTTTGGCTCTTGATTCTCTTTCATCCTCTCTACATCTTCTGCAGTTTTCTGGAATCCTCTACAGTTTTTCCACTTGCCCTGTGTGAGTCTGAAACATGACTCTGTGTTCACAGAAACATGGTCTCTATGATGACATGGAGAAGGCTTTATGGGCCACTTGACTACCAGGTAGCTCAAAAGTGTGGAATTCCTATCTGAAGGGTGTTTTGAAGGCTGCTGCTGGATTGTTTCCTTTTTTTTTTTTTTTTCAGTGCAAAATTGTTTCTCTTTCCAATGTCCACCTGCTATACAGACATTAATTTTTTATTTCTTTATTTTGAAAACCAGCACATCTGTAAACATTTGATAGGAGTTGGAAAGAAATAAGTATAATCTGAAGAGTGGCATTCATCTGGGAGTGGGTCTCAGGACGTGCAGACTTTCCCAGTTCACTTTGTATACTGAAAGCTGAGAGCATTCATCACATGACATGAGTAAGCCATAAATTGTTGTTTTTGCACTAAGTCTTTATATAAATGTAGTACCCACTTACTCCAGAAATGTAAAGCTGTGTCAGCAACTGCTGTGTCCCCATACTTTTTCGGCTTGAAAAGAAATCACTCATGTTACACAAATCCTACCTTGTATATAGATACTATAAGGGTAAAATACTACAAAAATTCCCACAGAATTTGCTAAAAATGTTTAAAAGGCATTCAATTTGATGTTATACATCCGTATGAACACTTTTGCCAATAACTCAGCAAATTAATTCTTACAAGGAATAACCACACTTAACTGAAAAAAAAAAAAAGATAAAAGAGAATATTAATGAGAAGCTTACTTTTCTGAAATAACTGAAGTAACAGTTATCCACCTGGGAATCCAAATAAGTAATCAGAAAACTGTTATGAGCTAAAGTCTAAAGTCTAGCCTCATTTCATCAGTGTCAGGAAGTTTAAAGTTCACGAACAGCATTAAGTTCAGCTGGTATAGGAACTACAAATTCTATCACCAGCTCCCATGCAGCTAACAAGCCTGATGAATAGAGTTTTAAGTGATCTGTCTTATTTATTCCTTATCATTACTGCAACCAAAAAAGACCTAATGAAAAGAGAAATTCTAAATAAAAATAATGAGCAGATGGTACTTCAGGCCCAGTGTCTGACATTCATGTTACTTTTAGCCAAATGGAAAACACACGGTAATTTGTTATTAGATAAAAATGTTTGCAGCTACTTGGCAAAAAGGTCTCACCCTTGGTAGAAAGACAGGCAATTCCCTGAAACATAGCATCTTCCAGTAGCTTCATTTCTTTTTTTCCCTTTCATGGTTTGTATCTCAAGTCTTTCCTTAAGAAGGAGCGAGGCAAGCTTTGCGCTAGAAGCAGCTTCTTTAAAAGTCTATGTTCACATCAGCGCTCAATATTAACCTTCTAAAAAACATTATTTTACAAAATAATTTCTTGTGAGCAGGGTCTCAAAACTGCACAGGGTGCTTCATAAGTCCTCTCAAATACAACGCATGCTCTAAAAATAATGCCTCCTATTTTATTATGACGACCCATAGCATTAGAGGCAGATGCTGGTGGTGTGGCACTAGAGGCTGAACCTTCCCACCAACAGCTACACGTTCTTGCTGTGTAACAGATGGTAGCAAGGGGGCAGCCTGACAAATAGTATCTGACATGGAAGTGCACATGAGGCAAAGGTGTGTGAATGCGACCCAGTGACCTTCCTCAGCACTTGCTGAACGTTCATGGAGAAAAACGGTGGGTATGAGTACAGTGAGATGGTGCGTTTCAGCTGTGGTGCCAGTGGTCACTTCCACTGGCACAGATTTTTATGAGCACGGCATGTAGGTTTGTATAATTAATGAATATACAGATGTTAAGGTATAACAGAGAGCTTGGCTAGGATGTTATTATACCAAAGCAGGAAACAGAAATGATAGGTACACTCACCCATAACCTGGGCTTGCATGGGAAACTCCAGTGGAGTAGATCTCCAGAAGAGATCCTTCCCCACTGGTGGTCAGCTCTGAAATGGGTCTAGGAGAGGTGGAGCCAGGCTCCACTCCTTACGACAGCACAGGTGAATTGCCTTCATCTGTGCACCCATGGCTGACTCACTGGTTGCCTCAGGTGATTAATCAGAGGTTCAGGCCGTGATTCAGAAGTCCCCATACAAGGTTCTTGTTCACTGTTGGTGAAAATGCATAGCTAATGGTGGTGACTCTGTTAAAAAATAGTGTTTTGTAACAGACAATTTGCCCAATCAAGTAGTGTTACTGTGCTCATTGTATCTGTTGGAGTTTCCATTGAAGTAAATATGGGGCATTATTTTCAGAGCAACCTACGCACCACCTCTCTAGTGTAATTTTCTGAACATAGACAACAGTATATTTTTGTTATTCTGATTTTCCTTTCTGATATTTAAAGCTCCTCACAACCCACTCTCTTTTTTTGGTAGGACTTACTCATGAAGACCAAACTTTGCCTCAGAGGGGAACATTCCAGAAAAATTCCTCAGCAAATACTTGAGCCTCTCTGTACCAAGAAGAAAGGTGAGCACCCAGTTTTGTCCTTTGCTGTCCTGCAGACATAAGCCTTTTCTCTTATAATAAAATTATGCTGGTAGATATCAGGGTCCATCTTCTAGCATAGTAAAACAAATATTTTCCTGACAGCAGAGGTAAAAATTTGCCCGTTGACAATAATATTGATGTTTTGCTTCGTACAATTCTTTTGTGAGGCATTTAGGACACAGACAGTTGTCGCAGGAGTATTAGCACGATTTAAAAGATCACCTCTCTGCTGCTAGGTGCATGCTCTCAACTAGGATGCTCTAAAAGGTCCATGCATCACTCCTCTACAAATGAAAAAGAAGAGGATTCATTTAAGCCCTCCTTGAAAGTGGTTTACACTGATCTATTTCATTGTGCATTGCAACACCAATATAATCAGTTACCATTTCTCAACATAATAGGATGTGTTAAAATAATTGTCAGAATATACCCTGAGAATGCTAACATGCCAGTTCAATCAGCTGATGTCAATGTGCTGATAAAAATCACATTTATTCATTCACGATATCCTGGGCTGTAAGTAAAACAATTAAAATTCCATTACAGAGAATACTAAAACAAGTAGATTTCAAAAATCTTCATTGTGATGATTAGAAATTTAACAGAAAAAAAGAACTGTTGATTCCAGAAGCCTTTTTTACCCGTGAAAAACAGCCTTAAGGTAGCAGAGGTCACATTTTAGATCTAAAATATGGAGATAATGAGTCTCGTCTCTTTTGTACAGTGCTTTAAAATCTCCTGATGAAAAGTGCTACACAAGAACTCGATATTATTATGATTAATGCTCATAATCACCATCTTCTCAGTACTTTTTCCCCTTCTGACCTTGTAGTTTCCATGTAGTAAAAGGCACTTACCTCACTGCTTGATCAAGCTCTTAAGACAGCTCAGGCAGCAGGTTTATGCCTCCTTTCCAGGAGGTGGATTCAAGAATCTACCTAGGTGGCTTGATAAAAGGAACGGGATGCTCTGAGAAAAGAGAAAAACTTGTTTATTCCAGAAAGTTTTTCATCTCCCAACTCTCAAAGTTATTTCTCCTTGAGTCACTGACCCCTTAAGGAAGGACATCCAATGGAAATTATCTTAAGTGACTTTTATGAGAAAGAATGGATTAAGAATAGTGTTTAAGCAATGAAGAGATCTCTCTCTAAATAGCATTCATTCCAGTACAGCAATTTCAGGTTTGTGGGCAGAGACTGCCATGACGCAAGTCCTCCGTCAGGTTTTGGCCAGCTGGTGTTCAAGCTATTCTGCAAGAACAGGTGGGTTTCAGTCCCATCACATACAGGATTTAGAACTAGTGTTGAAGGGAATTCAAAATTTAAGAAGCTATGTAAATTATACTTTTTTTTTTTCTTTTGGAGGGAGTCAATAAATAAATATGCTGAAAAAAAAAGATTAAGTGGGGAGTCTATAGTTGTTGATTATCTAAATATAGTTCTATGAAATTACTTAATGTTGCAATGTTTATGTTCCTATGTTCCTAGGTACCAATTTTTCATTATAAAACAGAACAGATAAGAATGTATTAAATAAACACTTGATGATACTGTAAACAGAATAGTTGAGCAAGCCAATTTGATAAAAGTAAGTAAAGTTAAATTTATTTTAACTTTCTGTTAGTTCATGCATTGCCACTATAAGTAGCATATATTTGCATTCTAGGTAATGTGACTGACTTCTGAATGTCAGTTTCCTAAGTTCAGGTAGAAAGTAATGTATTGCAAATTTGAAATGAGCAGAACATTTCCAAGCTAGAGTGTAGGCATTGTGCATCTGGGTTTGTGATGTACAAGTCATGCTGTTGTGTCCAAAACTCTAAGGTAAAACAGTAAAAATAAATATTTCAAAACATGAAAGCAAAGGAAAGAACAAATAAAAATAAAAATACATTTTTCTATGTTGTAGGCAAAATTTTCCTTCTGAGAACATAAAGTTTCCTAAGATACTGAATGTCCTAAGATAGTCTTAAGCATTATCAAGTACATGTCCTACATTTTTCAAAATACTATGAGAAACGACAAGGATTTAAGATAAATGCAAATACCAAAACGGGGTGGTGCAACCTAGAACCTGCAGAGCCACTTTTAGTGCTGCTGGAGGTTTAAGGGTTAACATGGGTATTATTGGAGGAGTTATGGAGAAACAGGAGACATGAGCTTGGTAGTACAGGGTTTTTTTAAACTTTTTATGAAAGAAAAATACCCAAGCTAAGGTAGGAAAAACAAGCCCTCTAACTAGCAGTAGTTACTTAACTGCTGCTTGAAAACAAGTGGGGAGTTTGTTAAAAATCATAAGTGAAGTAATTCTTCAGAACGCCTCCTGTGCAGTACATATTTGAACATATATGTTCCATACATATATGTGTGGAACATTGTAGAGGAGCTGTCAATAATATCACCAGAGTTTGATGTGTGGAAAATTTCAGCATTTAGCACATTTCATAAAGTCAACATTCACACAGAAATATTTCCCTTTCCTTGGAAGTCACAGGCAAGTGACCAACTCTTTTCAATGCAAATCATCCTTTCTCCTCACAGACACAGATATCTCTCCCAAATGACTTTGGATAAAATTGTTTTTTAATTTCTGTGAACATTCCCTCTCTTTGCTCTGCTGAATTAGTTGTGTTTATTTTTACCTTGCTCTACCAGCTGCAAAGATACCACTAGCTGTGAGACAAAAACCTTCACAGCTGGAAACCAACTAAAATAGTTGCTGGGATGATGCCACAGATACACAGCATCAATTAGCAGCAGGAGCAGCTGTGGCAGCAGGCAAGGGCCTTCCTGTGTGCAGTTTGCTGCCTTGCTTTGCATCAGATGGCCCTGCTCCTGGGCAGGAGGCAGCATCGCACATGTGCTGCCCCACACTTGTGCTGCACAGAGGGACAAAATGAGTCTGTGGAGGCACTTAAAGGCATTTCAGGCTCTAATTTGGGGGGTAAGCAGTTCATACAGCTTTTGCCAGTTAGAAAACTCCTAAGCAGTTTCCTCTATGCTGAGTAAAGTACAATGAGCCTTTAGTTACCACCCGAGATCCGCCCTATTTTTGAGTGGCCCAGATTCATGGAAGTTCTCCATTATCTCAGTGATAGTGTTCCAAGGGTGGTGTATACCAGAGACCATTAATAGCTCTGCACAACTCCAAAGGATTGTTACCTACACATGCTCATCTTTCAAACCATAGTCTTCTGATACTGCCCAAGCTCTCAGGGAGAGAAACAGAGAGGAAGTGGATGAAGAGAAGAGAAAGAGAAAGAGAAAGAGAAAGGAGAAAGGAGGGGAGAAGAGAGAAAAGAGGAAGAGGAAGATAAAACAAGAGAAAAGGTCTCATTAAACTCAGGTTGCAAATTAAAAGCCAGATAATAAGCCAGTTTAATTAAATTAGTGTTGTTAAACTAAATACAACCAGCCTCTGTGCACTTGGCGCATATGCAGGTTCAGATCCTAAGTAGGTTGTTTTGTCAGGAATCCAAGATACCATCACACAACAATCTGCAATAAACCTGCTGTGATTCATGTACAGAATTACTTGAAACATATTAACATATTAACTTTCCCAGCAGTTCTCCCTAAATGAAAAAACATACAGGAACTTCATGTACAAGGCATTCGTAGGGAATCATGAAGTGAAATGCAATGAGATAAGCTTCTCAGGGCCAAGCTGCAGCTTGGAAAGAAGCAGAGTTTGCAGCGCCATAGAGTAACTATGCTTTGTAGGTGGACAGGTGAGTGAGGCATATCCCATTATATCTGTCAAACCCTTCTCTATCCCATTTCTTAATACGTAAAATTAAGCATAACAATAATAGATCCCAGAAGGCCGTTAAGAAGCACAAACAGTAAGGAAAAATTAAGAAAACATTCAATTACATTTTACTTGAAATAGCAGGCTCAGAAAGTACATTTTGAGGTGAGATTTTTTTATCTTTCAGTTGTAGCACTTAACTCAAAACACTGTCATCTGTACTGAATTCAGCCTCAGATTAATGGAAGCTTAATAGATTTAAATGATTCTTTAACCCCTCAGAGGTGAATCACTGGGGAGATAAAACAAAACTATCTCAGATCACAATTAGACAGTTCTCCAAGAGAACCAGTTATGTCTTGATATTACTCTCTCAGAAAGACCCAAATAATAAGATGCTATATTATATAACATTATATAATATATAATTTTTTTTTTATTTAGAAAGTATTCTTACCACCTCCAGAAAATGCACCTACCAGACTGAGAAGCACATTTTCCATTCTTGTTTAGTTCCTTCTATGTTTTAAAGCCTCAGTGAAAGCATCAATTACCTTAACTGTTTCACAGACCATTATTCGTGTACTTTCAGTATCACTCAAAGAGAATACTGATTAAAGCAAAAAATGGCAAAATGCATCTTCTTAATTTCCTTATAGCCCAAGAAACTCGGCCATAATTTTATAGATTCTCAATGCTTAAACAAGATACCTGTAAAATGTGGCCTTGGTGCTCAAAGCTGTGCTACTTAGAGGTACAGTTTCTTTGCTGAACTACCCACCTACTGTCTTAGGTAGAACTACGACAGCTCAAGATGCTTGAGCCTCCTTCCCTGCAGAGCCCTGTGTGGTGGCAGCATCTGTATTTCCCTCCTGGGCATTGCTCCCAGCACTGGGCTGCTTAATAAACTCTTTCTGTATTTTCAGAGGTCAGATTGTCCAGCTAATGCAAGGAGCACGTCAAATATCATATCTTTGCACTTGGTACCAGCTGGGGTAGGTGTCCTGTCACTTGGTATATTGCTTATTGTGACTCTCAGTCTATGGCCTTCACGTGCATAATGGGCTGAAATCAGACTGCAGCCTTGTGATGGTGTCAGATGAAAAGAAAATGATGGAAGATCATCAGAGACTGAATCAAGGTTTTACCTGTCTCAGTAATCACATTTGGGCTGTGATGAAGAATACACGTGGCAGGGCAGAACCAGTCCTGCTTGCATTGTCTGCGGGCTGTGCATGAACTTAGGGTCTCTGTTGCCCATGCCATCAGAGCAGGGCCTTTCACAAACACTAAATTCACATAAAAGTGCAGTAAAGTTTTATTAGGGGAAAAAAACACCCTCTAAACAGTTGGCTCAGTTCTCTGCTGCAAGAAACCTTTCTGCTTGAGCAGTCAGAAGAACTCAAGCCAAGACAAAAGTACATTGGAAGAGTTTAACAGGAACTGGCACCAAACTGAATAGTAATTTCCTTACGGCAAGTGTCACTAGCTCCTCGCTTTTATTATAAATCAGGTGTGTCCATGTATTTTCAGAACTGAAAATGACAGTCACTAAGTTATGCCTGAATTCATGCTCAACTCTCACACAGCCCGGAGTAAGCCAAGACATCACATAGCACCATATATTACATGAAACAGCTCTCAAGAGCTTAGCAAATTAACCTACATGATGTTACATTGCTCCATATGCTCTCAATGTGGATCTTTTCATTTTTATTTTTTCCAGAGAAATAACATGAGGATTTAAGTACTATAGCTTGAGACAAAATAAGAAGAACAGCACTTACTTTTTCTTCTCTGCATCTTGCTGTAAGAAATATTTTTAGAGGCAAATAAATGCCTTTGGTGCCTTTGCCCATTGGGCTAATTCCACAAACGTATTCAGTATCTAAACACACAGACTGATGGAGAGATGATAGATAGATAAGGGCATTTGAGTCCTAGTCTCATTCTAACTGGTTTTCTGCTGAAAATTCCCATGCGTCTCAGACAAATAGTACTAAAATAAAGTGAATTGCCCATGCACATTTGACAAATCAAAATGACGTGCTCAAATTCATTTCAATGCACTGTGTATTGTTAAAAATTTCCCTCCATATGTTAAATTCAAGAGGAGAATGAAGGCATCTTAATATCGCTCTAAGGATCCAAAAAGATTCCTCAGCTTTCCACAGGTCAAATCTCCTGGGAGACTAAGTTTCTGCACTAGGAATGAGCCAAAATTTTGGGGTCCTGAAAGCACTTAGCAGTGTGGTATCATTCCCACACTTCAGCTGGCTGATCTTCCCAGACAAGGCCGAAAGCCTGATCTTCAAGAGCCGACCTGTGAAATATACACCAAGCATATCTGATCTTAGTCAAATCACAGTTGAGAAGAGAAGCTGTCCATTCTCTACTCATCCCAGTCACTAGCAGTATTAGAAGTATTTCCTCGGGATGCAATTTCCCTTGAACTTGCTCTTCATGTGGGTAACTTCACTATCAAACTGCAGGCTGTTAAAACTGTCATTACATAAGAAGCATGCCTCACACTTCATGTGCAATTATAGATTTGCAGAGAAGAACCTCTCTCTCTCTCTCTCTCTCTCTCTCTCCAAAGAGACTTTGGAGAGGTGAAAGAGAAAAACGTCAGGAAGGGACAAGGCAAGATACTCAACTGCAAACAGAGAGTTGTGCTCACACTCCCAGTACTTCTCGGCATTTCTTCCCATTGGAAATTTGGTTATCTCTGTGTGCAGTGTTTCCTACTGTCTCATCACTTAGTGTGCACTGGAAGTGTGACTTCAATTTTACTTCTTACAGAGCTTCTTATATCAACAGAAGACAAGGAGCTTTCTAGGATTAGAGCACCTAATAGCCATCTATTTAATTTTCAGTTCATTGATATGGTTTGTCTCTTTCAATAAAATGAGAGTCACATGTCCATGCACATTTAGAGACATGGCCAATTTTGAAACAGTGGTTTAGAGTTCTATATCATTAAGATACCTAAGTAAATTTTATCAGATATAACATTCCTCAATATTTGCAAAAGACTAAAATAGCTTGAGATAAAAACTGGTCCTCATTAAAATGCTGTGAGAGATTACTCTTTTCCTACACTAAAACCTGTAAAATAGATTATGTAACTTAAGAACAAGCTATAATTGGATGAAGTGAGACTTAACAGTTGCAGGTTTGTGTTTCTTCTAATATTAATTCTCTGCCAAAGCACTTCATTAAATCTCAGTTACAGGTCAGAGTTGCACCATGAAATAGTGGGATATATTAAATAATTATGTACTAAGCATGGGTCTGTATTGCCTCACTTCACAGAAAAAAAAAGTAAATTTGATTTTGTGAGGCAAAAATTCTATATCTGCCAGACATTTATAGATCAGGAGAAGGAAATACATTTGGTCACAGGATCCCCTGGTGTTCTTCCTCCATAAAGCGTTCTCTCAGGTTACCTATGAAATCAGTGAAGCAGTGACACAGCTGTAACTAAAACGTGCAGTTCAAAATTTTAAAATGAAGGAAAACACAAGCTTTGTTTCTTCACTGCCTAGACTAAAAACATTTGATAATTCTTTTGTGTGTTCAGTAATTTGACCGGGAAAAATCAGCTGAGCAATGTAAGATAATGAGTAAGCAGGGAATATTTGAGTCTCCAAGGCCAAGTGCTGCATGTAATTCTTCCCTAAGGCATAGGAAGAATAAGTGCAGAGGAAGTGCAGGCACACCATGCAATATACTCTTTCAATATGTAGGTCTAAGACACAGGGCCAGAACCTGTGCTCTTAAAAGAGCAAAGCTTCCCAGCCCAGGGGCATTTTTGGTTTCCTCTCCAGGCTGTCCAAGTCTGCTTCAAGTTTCTCCTGCCTTGGCTTAAACAGGATTTCTTCTACTGTCAGGAAGAACTGACAATTTTTCCTAAAAAAAAAAAAAAAAAAAAAAAAAAAAAGAGCTTTTTTTTTTTCATTAAACTGTTCTGACATTCAAAACATATTCTGATATTGAAATTAACCACAATTTTTCAAATTAAAAAAAAATGGTGACATTATTTAAAGATGGTTTTATTTGGCCTATCACTCAGACTGGATAACTGGCTACCTTATCCATGCAGTCATAAATTAAGCTTAAGACTTGGTCCTTTACACTGAGCATAATTCAGAGGAAAAAGCCTCCTAGACAGATGTCTACTCCATGGTTCATAAGAGTATGTGATACCATCCGCACTTTCACAGCTAAACCCTTGAAAACTGGGAGATTGATAAAGGGACCCAAACGTGAAGAGCATTCATTAAGAGATGCAAATAGCCAAGATCCATGCTGTTTTGTTTCAATCTTCTTTATCCTGTTGAAAACAGGAAAGCCTCCTGTCATGCAGGCTCAGGGATTTTCAGGGCCCAATAAAGGTTAGTGACATTTTCAATTCATGTTTGTTTTCATTCTTTTAATCATGAACCCTGTGTCAGCCTGAGAAACCAACTGAGCTTAATCCATAACCTTTTACAAGTGAAACATTAACTCACAGCATGTTCTGTTGTCTTTTTAAAGCAATACAAAAGCAAAAGGAAGAAAAAAAAAAAAAAATAAGAGAGCCACAATATACATTATAAAACATAACAACAGCCAAATCTGAAGGTTACCTGAAAGCAGTTAATTGTGGAAAACAGCATATTTTTGGTTCCTTAAATTTATCATCTTCAGATGTCATAACTACTGTTTACTTCACAGGATGATTCAGGACTGTCAGTGACAGAAACCTAAGGGCAAAAATGTAGAAATCACCAATGAAACATGAGCTAGGATATTTATCTACATCTTCATATATTACTCCAGTATTCTGGCACATTTTCTTACCAATATTTTGATTGGTACTAACCTTAGAGAAAATATCTGACTACTTTCTCCTCTTTTCTTCTACAAATTATCTGCTCCCACTGATCTCCCCTCAAAGTTCTATTCAGCTGTATGAACAGTGCTTCAGGTTTTTAGTGAAACAGTGTGGCCACACGTGGCAGCTCTCCTGCCCTGCAGAGAAACCATGGTGATGCACATGAAGCCAGCCTAGAGAACCGACTACAAAGCACAAACAGTCAAGGAAAAATAATTATTTCTCAAGCCTGTAAAATCCACTATGGAGAAAACCTGACCTGGAGAATTCCTGAGAATCTCTCTGCAAGATAACAAATAGAGTCGCACATATATTAGAGAGGAAATCAAGTTACAAACTTCTATTGCTCATAAAATGAAACTGTTAATTCTTAGAGAAAAATGAAGAAACAATATTAGGGAGGTATTGAAAGGAAGACAGTGAGACAGAAATCAAAGAGTGTCTGATTTCTTGAAAACAACCATATTGAAGATAGCAAAGGCACCCTCAAAAGAAAAAGAAAAAAAAAAACAAAAAAACAGCACATAGTTTGAATTAAGGTATGTACTGCAGATAGTTCCTCTGAGAGACTAAGCAGGAAAATTTGAAACCTAATACTGGATTTTTGAAGCCTTGCTCAAATATCTAATATCATAAGGAGATGTAAAACAAGTGTTATGTAATTCAGTGAGGCTAAACTAATGAAGCCAAATGTCTTTTGTGCCACTCTTCTGACTGAGTTGCATCAACATTAAGCATGAGCTTACTCACTGGACATTTATGAGTGAGTGGTTCAGCAATGGGAATTCTTCCCCCAGAAGTTTTCCCCAGTTAGACTCCAGAAAACATAATGAGAGGTAAAACTTCACCAAGCACTGAGATCTCTCATGCCTAATGGAGACTGAGCACAGGTTGCATTTTTTTTCCTTCAGAGATGATGTTCATGGGATTTCTTTTCCTTATTTCACCATCTATTTCCCTAGCACCATTATTCCTGTGTGATTGGCTTGGGAAAATAAGATAAATATCATAGAGGAGAGGGCAGGAGAAAGGAGAAAAAGGCAGAAAGGAAATAACTAAAGGGAAAATGGACAGAAGTGTATGCAAACACACGTGGTAAAATCATATAAGAACCATTTCCTTAGAAAACTGTCTGAAAATAACCAGAGTGAGCTAGAGGAAGCTGATACGAGGAGCCAAAAATCAGAAGGCTGAACTGTCCCATCTCCACTGATGGTGCATCAGTGCATGATGCTGTGCACACATCCAGACTGCCCGATTACAGCATTTTGACAGTGCTCCTGAGCCGCTAGCCAGCACAGCAATAAGACCTCCTCATTTAACTGAAGGCTATAAGAAATTAAGAAGCTAAAGCTGAGACTAACAGGAAGAGCAAAGTATTACATAACCTGCTGCACACTGCTCTCTTGTGCAGCAAAAGTTTCGGCACGAAGAGCAGGACTCACCATCTGCAAGCAGGTCAGCGGGGCAAGAAGTCACAGTACCTGCAAAATGCTTTTCTCTTTAGTTTGTCAGCCAGGGTTACTGGTTAGACTGGAAGTCACGCAGCCACAGCCCAGCCTTGTCTTCTGAAGCAGAGCACAGAAGGAGACCAGAACATCAAGTCCTGCTTAATTCTCCAGGCTGCTCCTGGGCCAACAGAGCTACTTAGCCAGGGCAGGGTGTAGCATTACAATCAAGCCCAGAAAGAATAAAAGGAGCTTGGGAGGATTAAAAAAGCTTTTATAGATAGGGAAGTAAATACTAAAGAGAAAGAAAGTCCATTAACAGATGAGGGGATGAAATTATGGGAACTCAAAAATAGGTGAGATAATAGCCTTGCTAAATGAAAAGTAGAAGAAACAAAAAGGAGCTGGAAGGTCCTCTGAAAATAACCGTTGGTAATCACATCTAAGGCTCCATATTAAATATTTCACTTATCCTCATGTATTAAGAGAATAAGCTAATAAATTTATTTAATCACTACTCATTATACCTTTGGTAAGTACATCTGCATATTCATTCATGACTCATGTTGATGTCATACCAGAGTTTCCAGGTGCTTTTTCAGATGGGCTAGTGTCTTTGTGGCCTTGCCAGTCTATCCATCATCTATTCAGCCTTCAAGCTGGCTGTTCTACCCTGTTTGATTCCACCGCTAGTGCTTCTGCAGATTTTTTTCCCATTCATACACAAATGTAAGATTTTTAGTTTGTTTTTTTGGCTGAGTTAAAACCATATCTCTAAACATATTTATAATTATTTAAAAAATCATTTTATCTTTACTACTTATGTCAGTACATGTGCTTTTTGAGTGTCTACATTTCTCAGCATTCACTGAAGCCTGTAAGGTGGAAGGATGTCAAATGTTTTCTAAATAATAAACTGTTCAATTAGTGGCTGATTATGTGGTTTCAGTGCTGCTGATGAACTGTGTGTCAACCTTCTCTAACTCAAGCTTCCTCCTGGGTGCTGTTATTTCTAGCTTTTTCTTCCTTTGATCCTATATAACAAATGATTAATTTTACTCAGAAGATGTATCACTGAGAACTCAATTATAACACACTTGTGTTTTCTTTGAGAAGGATAGAAAAATTCCATTTGGACTCTGAAATACCAGGGCTGAAACCTTCATGCTTTCCATGCCCTCAGTGGGACCTGCTGTGGGCTCACCTTTTCTGAAAACACAACCATCCCCATCTAGTCCCCATTGTGAGTTAAGGGTCTGGGATCTGGTTGTGAATATATGACTTGGAAAGCCTTGCCAAACATCAGCCAGAAGGAACGGGACTTAGCAGGAAAAGGGAAAACAGTGTTACAGACTATAAGACCATTACCGATTATGTCAGACATATGTTTAAATGCAGTAATTTCTAAGGGGGAAAAAAGAAAAAAAACCCTTGATACCTGGGCAGATTTGCAAGGATTGCTCAAGCCTGCATTTCCCACCTATCACATCACCCACTGTCACTAACAAGTGTGCCAGAGATAGCAATAGTCTTTAGTGGTACGTCTGTACTATGTGTTGTTCATTGCCTCACTCTCTCAGAAGGCTTCCTCCGTTTGCCATATTCGAATTACAAGAATTCAAAATTTCTTCTGTTTCCTGGAAACAGAAATGCATGTGCTGTAGGCAGAAATTTGAGCAAACTGAGCCCTAAGTCATAAGGCTCTCTCACTAGGTAGCACCAGGTGGGAGTCAGAGCCAATGGGTATCCTTGATCTTTAGCATAGCATTTATTTCATTACATCTAATTTGGTTGATATTATCAACATTATTACACTGATAGTTGTTTCAACTCAGACTAATTTAACTGAAAGAATTCTCTGTCCTTGCTATTATATGAAACAATTAGCTCTCATTAGTTCACATTTCACTCATTTTCCACTGACTGATTGCGCTACATACTGATATTGCTAATATCAATATGTAATGCAATCAGTCAGAGGAAGTGTTGGTACAGTATCTCTAAAAACTATCACACTTATCATTCTGATTGTCTTCAAAGTACCAATATTTTCCTATAACTTAATGGTTTCATAATGTAATATTTTGTAGTAATAACAATCTTTTTAAGGTCACATAGTTAATCACATACAGATTAAATAGCAGTTAACTAATGAGGATGGGAACTTATTAATAAATTGCAGATAATACATTTCCGTTGTTCAGCATAACCTTTAAAGAGCAGAGCTAAAACTGAGGGCTGACTTAAAGATATTTTATTTCCCTTTTCCTATTTCTTCTTCATTTTTTTTCCTGGATTCTAAGCTTTTCTTGTATGCTATTGTCACAGACATTCTGTAACCACATGGAGAGATTTAGCAAAGCAGGAACATGAAGCTGATGCTTTAACAGAAAAGGTGAAGAGGTTTCTCAAATTGTAATACTGTTGCACCAACAGCAAGGAGTCTGTAATGGTAAGAAGTGAAGCGCAGAGATTTGTCTATCAGATTATTGCATCAGAAATTCTGAAGATTCAAAGGAAAGAAAAGACTAAAGGCTTTTTATAACCAATTTAATATAATGCACTGAGCTTTGACTGAGGCCCATCTGTAAATACACTAGCAGTTTACTCAGAAAAATGCGTGCCTAAATTTCTCTTCTTCAACTTTCATATATCACAACTCACTGGTGTGAATTTGTAGCCGTGTTTATAAACAATAAACTTGAAGTCCTTACATTTTTACAAAGCGTGGAATTCCTCAATATGCCAATAGAGCGTGGATCATTCTGTGAAAAATAATAGTCCAACTCTCTCAACATGCTATTTGTTCAATCTCAGCAATTCAATAGCAAACACATTTAATCACCTCTACAGTTAGTCTGAAACAAGCTCATAATCTTTAACAGAAAATAACTGATGTGGGAAATATTAAAAAAAGCATAAAATATATGGTTTGCAGTTAAGGATTAGGAAAATTCAGAACAATCATATTTTAAAGAGTAAATCCAAATTAGTCTTGCTATGCTAAATTTGATGCTGAATAATGACAGAGGACATTTAAATACCAGAGTTACTATAATAATCTCTGTTTAAATCATGGCTTCCACGAACTGGGCTAAGCCTTCAGACAGAAGCTAATTGCTAAAAACACTAATTTTCAAATCCCTTTTGTTTCCTACTGAAGGTACCTCTGGATGCAGAAGGTACCCAATTAGCAGAATTCATGATTCTGATTGTGCATTGTGGGGATAGTATAAACACTGCTGATTACTATTCCACTGCAATGGTTGATTTTTATTTATTTATTTATTTATTTTTTCTGATTGCTTAATAAGGCCATCTATTCTGCATCAGACACTGGCAAGGCTGCTGGTGAAATCAGTTAGGTCACTTTTTCTGGTCATAGTAGCAGGAGGAGCCTTGTGATGGCAACAGATGACTAAAGGCATAATTACAGACTATTTAACCACATCTGTTTCCCCACTTAACATTGTTTGCTCAAGTTAGATGTAGTTAAATAAATCAAAAGGAAAATAATGGTGAAGACAGTAAAAATAATTACTATTACATGGGTAAAACTCTAGGGCTTGTTATAATTACAGAAAACAGAATTTACAGTGATTTTTAAAAAGCACTAATTTATATTAGAGAGTTTCTATACACATACACTCTGGTCCATTTGCTGCTGATTTTAAAGCCTATATTATTTAAATACCTATTTCTACAGGAAAAGAAAATGTTGAAACTAAAAAAAAAAAAATGTAGATAACTACTATGTATTGAATTTAGCTATATGTTCTTCTGTAATTATAAATGAATAAATGAATTTTAGCAACTCTTTTTACAGTTCCGCGATTAAGAGCAAATCCTGTAAATTTCAGCACCTCCTATCAATGACAATGGATAAAGCTGTGATCTCCAAATACCTCTATATGCAACAGGCAGATAGGCAGATGTTTCATGGCATCCTTGAACAAACTACAGCAAAGCTCACCAACAGTGCAAAAGTCACTGAAAAAACTGAAGTTTGCCTGATGCTCAGGCTGTCATAACACAAGACTATCATATGCTTAAAAATAAAAAATAGTGTTTGACTTAAAACAAGGGAGTTCTACAATCTTACATTATATATGTCCATGCTCCCCACCTCCCTCTCTCCTTCCTTTATTTTTCCAGTTTTCCTTTGTTTTGACAGACCATTGGAAAGAGCTTGAAGCCTGTTAGGAAAAGTAATTTGGGTTTTCAGGGTTCAAAGTGCTCCCTGGAACTCTTTTTGCTGGCTACAATGGATTGTAACGATGTAGCTCTGCATCATATGTAAAACACAACCCTCACACTTGCAACCATTAGAGGAAAAAAGCCAAACTGTTCCAGAAGTAAAAATGGGTTTGTAGAAAAATGGATTAAATAAATTGTACAGTCCTAATTTCAAAGATGCAGATGAAAATACTTTCTGAACTGAGTTCCAAAGTCAAACACAACAGGGGCATAAGAGCCAAGGAGTCCGAGTTACTTTGCTGACAGCGGCTTTTACTGTTCATCAGTGTCAGGCAGAGCTTGCTGTCTAAATTAAATCTGTAGAATCTGTCATTGATATAGGAGGTTACTATTGTATGAACTAATTGGTTAACAATTTTTGCTTGGTAACAAGTTATGACAGTGCACATCCCCACTATGCATGCACACATGTACATGCCTATGCACATATGGAGGATTTGGTGATTTTGTATTTTGCATGCTATAAAAGCATCTGTACTTCAATCACACTGCTTTTACCTAGGGTCAGATTCCTCATTTTCATGAGGCACTTACTCAAGGCAATGCATTCAAGGCTGACCTTATTCATACTTTATCTATTTCCATTCTCTGTAAAAAGAAAATGGGACCACTGTTATCATTACATGCTTAACTCACTATTTTCCTCTGAACTAATACCGAATCTTCCCTTCTAGCACATCTTACTCTCAGCTCCCCCCTCTACATGCTGCCCAAATTGAAGCAGTTAAAATAGCCTTCCCCCTGTGCCTTCCTCTTATCCTTTAATAAAATTTAAAATCCTGCTCTCAATTTGAAGGCGACATAACAACTCTTCTCCAGCTTCTTCCATTCTATTCAGTTGTGTTTCTTAAAACAGCTCTTTTTCAAGAGCTTCCCTTTGACCATATCTAGTGAGTTGTGACTGAACACATTTCCACAGAATATTTGCCCTCAGTAACTGCAGACACTGAATTTAAGTTTCCACTATCACAACTTCCAATCTGAGACAAAACACAGCATTTTAGAAACCAGACATGAACACAATCCTGCCAGGAGCAGAATACATATCTAACACTGCACAGCTTCACCAACACCTTGATCTCCTGCCCAAAGCAGCATGTTGTTCACCAGGCAAAAGACTTAGACATGACAAGGGACAATAGACTTGTGGTACATAACCCCTTCTTCAGCTGCAGTATTTTCTAATAAAGCTATTTCAGAGAAGCTTGGTGCATATCTTCTTCAAGCTTATGTGAACAAAGGTAGCACTACTCTGTTCTGTAGTCCAATCTTATGTTACAGTGACTAGGAACAGCTCTGGGAGTTTACCCTTATTTCTGGCAGACACAACATCCTTGCATAAGCTAATGTTTACTTGTCTGTATAAAATATTCTAAGCTCACTCTCTTAGACTTTCTAATCTTTCACTATTACTCACACATGACCTTCTTTTCATTTATTTCTGCAATTATTGTTACAAATTACATCTTAGTGTTTAAAAAAAATGCTCACCTGGTTTGCTGAAGTGGTAGTGAAGCCAGGAAGGTGTGATTTCAGCTATCTTGTACTAATGAACTTGAGCTCATTGAGACTCTAGTTAACACTAGGAGAGTTTTATTTGAGAAAAGACAGTGCTGGTTGGCCAAGCCTTGGGGACCGCTCAGTTTTTTAACTGCACTGATAAGCACTGAATTGATCTCTGGCCTTTACTATCTTCAGTTGTTACAAAGATTTTTCAGCTTCCACAAAATGCATTTATAGCTCAATAGAAGAATCTCTTAATTCTTTGGAGATGTTCTTGTAGCAACTGTTCTGGATTTGTCATGCTAGGTTTGAACCTATATCACCCGTTTGCTAGGAAGACACAAAAGGGGCTGCATTTCATCTGCAGTCTTCCTTTAGCACCTATATTTGCATCATGAGGTAAAGCAGCATATTCTGGGTTAGTCTCATCTTCCATTTTTTAAAAATTATCTCCCATTTAAAAAAGAAGAGCGTCTGAAAAAGAAAACTGTTCTACAAATACACATGCAGTCACAAACCTGCAGGTTTGCTGTAACTGTTGCTCTCACAGCAGAGATGGCAGAGAATGCAGAATGTGGCTGTCGTCAGCTGCAGCAGCTGAAGTCTGGAACGTGATCATTCCCAGCTGCAGTGGTATCAAGCTCTGGCAATGCAGAAGGAGAGAGAGCATGCAAACCAGTGCTATTTATTATGAACAGAAAAATCTCTTACTTGCATTAGGAATGAGAACCAGCCCAAAATTTTCATTATCAGTCTTACATGACCAGCCCAGACTTAGGAAGGTACTGTTAACCAAACCTGCTAGCAATATAACACTGTCAGGTAAGCAGCCATTTCCAGATTAGATAATTGTCCCATACATTTTTGTTTAAAGTTATGAATAGGTATGCTGTAAGGAAGAAATTTCTAGTTTGTGGAAGTGCTCAATGTATTTCCAGGTGTAATGTGCCCAGAAGACATTTCTTTTCCTCAACTACACTTTGGCAATTTTATAGGAATTGTTGGAGGATAGTCCTGGTACCGAATCAATTCTGAGTTCTGTTTTGTTGGTTTTTTTTTGGTACAAAGTCATTTGATAAAACTCATAAATTTGCTTATGTGCTAATACCAGATCATTTCAGGTTGAACATTTTACCTGGGATTGTAAATACTGCTTACATTTCTCCTGGTGATATTTTGTCACTCCATTGCACAATTGCACGTGGCTTGGTTTTAACTGTAGTTGTTTCAAGTTGTTAATGACATCATCATAACCTGATATATTTGTAAATGTCCAATTTGTCTGCTGGCCTTTGTTTTCTTATTCTGAGCCTTATTTTGAAACTTTGTGCAGCACTAACTTGTGCAAAATAGTTTCTGTAGTCTCTACAATGCTCCTGAAATCAGTGCTTTTCTTCCACCCTTCCCTTTTAACTATGGTTTATCTTTTCATAAATGTATATCCTGTTTTTCCAGGGGGGAGTTAGGAGAGTCCTCCAAAGCCATTGCATCTTTTTCCTGTGTTACTGAACTTCTATTATGGTATTTCTGTTTCTCTATTATTGTTGTTTTAGAAAGAAACAAATCAACACATTTCATAGATTCTGTGTTTGGTCTTGTAGCATTCTCGTGTTCTTGCATCTTTTGTGTACACTACCAAAGTACAATGCCCACCATTTAAAATGTAAGCTTGCAATATACTTTTTTTTCTAGGGTCCTGATTACACATAAATCCTGCCAATAACCCAACATCCTCCTACTGTATGCAGATGTTTTTAGGCTATGTTGCAGCCTTAACTAATAACTGTTAAAAGAACAGTTCTTACAGAAGAAAATTTAAGTGTCTGTACAGTATCAGTCCAAAGGTTCATCTAATGCATAATTTTCTGGCCATAAGCAGATTTCCATGAAAAAGCACAAGAATAGGAAAGAATATATAGGACACTGCACTATTCTTTCTTCCAGCCCTGTTAGAAGCTTGCCATTTTTTTAATGAAGATTTAAGAATTTTACATCTGTTGAACCCATTTACTTTCATACCCACATGCTGTGGAGCAGGAACATAGGCTACTACCAGTGCTACACATTTTTTCATTTAATTTCTCTTCTTCAGGGTCAGCAAGTCCTCAGGTGAGTTGCTTTTGCTGCCTTATCAGTAGTCAAGCTGAAGTCTCCGTTCCTCCCCAGGTAGGCTGTTCTTACAAGCATTTTCTGAAAGTATCACTCCTGTAAATACAGAATAATGTGGCAACTTTATTCAGATAGCAAACACCGTATAGGCAGAACTCAACCATAATGTAGAAGCAATAGAGAAGAAGCAAGTGATTTCTACTTATAAATCTTTGATTTATTAAGCAATTCAGGTTTGAATACTCACAAACTGTTAAAAATAAATAAGATATTTTATAATTCATAAAACATCGGTCTTCATACTTGGGCATATTAAATTTTAGAAAACAGTTACATTAAAAGTTATTAGGCAGCAAAATCAAGTATTTGTTTTAAATCAAAGGATGCAGTATTATTCATCTAAGTTGTAATTTCTACTTTAGATTTTAAGAGAGGATAGTCTGGAGCTGTTCATTTCTTTCTTGTGTAACAAGTTATTTAAATCTATTGAAATAGACACCTCACTATGCCAAGTAGTGTTACCAAGCAATCAAAATCTGGAAGCATGCAAGTGTCATTGAGGACAAAACATATAGATCACATATTCTGAAAAGTATGTTACCCTTTTGTGTCAAAAATATTATCCAGCAACTTTGTTCCAACTGGATGTCTACCAAAAAACAAGACAAGTTAAAAATCAGTGGAGTTAAACCCCTTGGAGAGATGTAGTGCTGTGAGTATAATTGAAATGTTAATAATTATGCTCATGCTGATAATTACCAAGAATAGTTTGGTATAGTAGTTACAGAGCTCACCTTTCACCTCTGGGTCTTGGATTTGATTTCTACCTGGAACTGTATGAAAAGAGTTCAATTATCTCCATCTCCCTTTTAGTGGATGGATTTTCCACCCCATTCACACTTCAGAAATAAACAAGAATAAAAATGGAGAGGGACAGAAAGAACATTTTATGGCCCCTAATTAGCTAATTAGTGTGAAGTTGTTGTTGTTGTTTTTTTAAATTAAATTTGTCAGGAAATGTAATACAGTTTAGACCATTTGAAAAAGAAACAAAATGACTGAAAAAATGCAGGCTGAGAACAAAGATCTACTGAAAACCTTCTGTTACAGTTTATTTTCATGTTTTGAGTATACAATACAAAAATTACAGTTGTCTGTAAAGATAATGCATATTGTTGCTGTGCAACAGCTTCATAGCTGCATATCCAGCCTTATCAACACAACATAAACACTTTTGCTCAGTACTTATTTCTATACAAGCTTATGCTTAATAACAAAGAGAATTAAATCACAACTTATGCAAAGAATTATGCAAAGATGGTTGAACAAACACATCAAACCTATCCAATTTTCTGAAGCTGGATTCTAAGTAGTCCAGCCACAACCATCCACATATGCAGAAACAAAGCAACAACTACGAGAATATGTAGGTATCCATATGGTTCTCCAACTCCAAAGTTTCAAAGATTATATCAAGTTCTGCCCACTTTGAAGTGCATCTCTTGGAATTGAAAACATCATGATGGAAGGGCAGCCCAGCACCTGGTTCTCTAATGCAGAGCTACAAGACAGAGCACAGTCTGGAACTTAGGGAACTTGAAGGTGATGTCATCATATCAAGTGAAACCAAAGAGAGCTCTTCGTAGCTACACAAAGAGTAAGCAGTAAAGACCAACATTTAACAACAATTATTTCTTGTGAAATGTTGTAATTAGTTTCCATCAATCACTTACCATTTACTCTGATAAATGCTGGATTAGTCTGTGAATTGCACAACATGGTGGACACAAGCTGCATTCCTTAACTATGTTAAGAAGAGCAAACCAAATGGGATTTTACTTCTTTCTTACCTGGAAGCAATACCATCATTACCTGTATTCTTCTTTCTGGAATGTTCTAGGTACTTAGATGAAATAGAAAATGAAATATGATCCAGCTATTATGCAGGTTTTTTTTTTTGTTGTTTTTTTGTTTTTTTTTTTTAAAGGAAGTTCCTATCAATTAAATACCACAACACAGGAAACTAACTACAATCTACATCTGGAAAAGAACAGAAATTTTTCTGTTCCTTGGATTTCGGTAGCATTCAAAGGGAATTTGAAATTAAGTAGGCCCAGGACAACCATGCAAGAGGATTCAGAACATTTTAGAATTGAAATACATGCACCTGCATTGCATTGATTTTTGGAATATTCATTGCAATGGGCTAAAATCCATCCAGGTATAAGGAAAGGGAACGCTACCCTCTTGTACCCAAAAAGTGCTCCAGCAGGAGAGAGCACAGTACCCATTTCTTCTGTTCTGTCCTGCTTTCCCTGGCTTTTATTTGCAAATGCTTTGGTTTCAACTCAAATAGAAGATGCTGAGTCATTATGTATATTTTGACCCCTTTTCTTCCACAACACAGCTAAGTATAAGGGGAACAGGAGGGAACTAGTGCCATTTTAATCCAATCACAAGGCCCAAAATCTGTGAAATCAGACTTCATTTCCTGTATAAAGAACCTTAAGTAATTGAATTCTCATACATTGTAGGGCCAGCTTAAATCTACTTTCTGTAATAAAGTATTTCATAAGTCTTTATTTCTCTCTATGCTAAGATGGCATCACCTTAAATTAAAGAATTAGGCACAAGAGTATATTTGTGAAACAGTACTGAAGTTTGCTCTCACAGTGCTAGCAGGATAATTTGCGAGCCACACCTCCATTTGGTAAACACACAAACTGTTCTAGATTTGTCAATTTTAATTGCTACAATTACAGAGCATGAAAACACCAAGTGCTTTACTAAAGATGGGAAAAAAAAGTTGAATTCTCTTTTCCAAAGCAACAGGATGATTCATTCATCTGGTAATGCTTGAGGTGCTTTCCCTCTTCCTAGAAGAGAAAACTGTCAACAGAGGACAGCACTGGAAAGGCCTTGCCATGCATGTTCCCACTGTCTGTGAGGTGCCATTCTTAAGTGCACAACACTTCAGTACCATGCAGTGCTGTGCTTCTTTCTCTGGCTGTATATCACCTGTGGTGTTGCCACTCACTAAAATCAATAAATCAAAAAAAATCCACAGCCATCAACCACAGTCGTACAAATCCTCTCCTATCAATTAAAATGTATTTTGAAATTTTTGAAGTGGTAAAAGGCATAAATCTACAGGGAATGCAATAGTCACTGGTAGGAAAGGGGTAGGTGATAACCCCTCCAGCTCAATATAATCAAAAGCTTTGATAGTAAATGTACAGGTTCTGCATTGCGCTCACAGAGTTTCAAAACAGTGAATACAATGTTTTTCCTCCCTGGGTTTTAAAACAGGAAAAATACTGAAACCCAAGTGAAAATGGGAAAATAGAGAATCCATTAAAGACATTCTCACAGTAGGGCACAATAGGCCTTCTATTTAGCAGCTCACAGCTAAAGCATTTGCAAACTATATAGTTATCAAGAAAATGATAGATGAAGGAACTTAAAATAATAATTTCAAATACTCATTTCTTTGACCTTGCTCTATTTAATTTCACAAGAGGAGTTAACCTACAAAATGTTTTGATATCAAAGGGTTCTGTCCTTGAAACTCCTCTCACAGTTGCTTTATGGAGGTATCTCTTATGTCCATTATTTCCTTCAAAATACAAATAATTCCACTTCTTCATGTATAGCTTCTCTTATCTGTGTCTCCAATTCCTCTGATTTCTACAGAGCAGTGATTTGTTGTATTGGTCATTCCACACTCCTCCATTATTTTCCCCCTCATATTAATTGTCTTCTTTTTTAAATTACAGATTCAGTACTTGTGAGGATCTAAAGGAAATATACAATATTTCAAGTGCAGATGCTCTTATAAAATGAGTCTTGCAAATACTGTTGCTTGTAGTTTGTGTGCTGACTTACAGAGCATTCCACCTCAACCAGCCTTCGGTCTATAATTACACAACAATTTTTTTTCTACCCATTACTAATGTTGCTGACTTCTAAAAAGATAATCTTCAAACTGAATCCATCCTGTTTATTTGTCTTTGTGTGCATATGACTTTACATTTGCTGGTATTTATTATAATGTCAGGTGTCTCCCACATCTCCCAGTCTATTTTGACCATTTCCAGGCTCTGCCTGTTATTTCTGTTTTGGAAAACAAAAAACTATACAAAGGGGAAGTGGATAGGGAAATAGTTTGTCTGACCAGAGAAAAGCAGCTCTATGATCTTTCATTCATGATTACCCATCAAGGATATCACACTTCTATGGAAATGTTTTCACACATACATATATCCTAGCAGTATGATTTATGCAAGTTACCTGCTCTGTTCTCTCTCTTTTTTCCTTTTAAGCGCAGACTTTACACATTATTTTCTGCAGTGAGATTCTAGCCAATGCCCTACTTGCCACATAATCTGCTGACCTCCCCACTGCACTGGTACCATCCTGACTTGAAACAGAAGCAGCCTTCGTGTCTGTGATAACTTTCTTTTTCCTTCTTCCAGCTTTGGGCTCGATGAAATTAAACAAACTTCCTTTTCAAACAAGTGTAAATTTCTTCCTCCTTAATTAGCTTTTTCCTCGTGTGTAGATAATGGCTCACATTAAAATTGATAGCAATATTTTATGGCATTCGCGGCACTGCATGGAAAAAGGAAAGGAAATTTCCCGTAACCTTCCCTTTCACATTCTTTACAGACTCCACACCAGTCCACTGGACATTTTGGATTCTCTGGCTGATTTCTTTTGGAAAAATTGCTGATGGTAATTTTTAGACACCTGTTATTTTTCACTGTTTCTCTGCAAATAAGAATGCGTTTTTTAAACTAAAACACGTTAGCTTGGTTAAAGAGCTATTTTCCCCATTTTTCCACAAATACCATTCTGTTGAAAATAGAGACCTAGGGCACTGCTTCTCTGCTTGCCTTTGTAAATCGACTATGCTTTTTGTTGTTGGTGTTGTTGTATTCCCTCCCTCTTCCCTGTCTTCTTAATATTTCTATGGCTAGAAGACAAAACTGAGCTGGTTATTGAGACAGTATCATTTATTTGTGTTCTTTAAGCAGGCTGCAGCAGAGCCAGAAGATAATGGGCACCTCATTTATTCAGGCTTTGAATGATCATATTTAATTCCCAGCGACAGCTGTCTTCATTGCATTAGCATTGCAAATCAGTTTTGTTTTGTAATGGCCTTCTATTGAACATGATTCAATTATGTGTGGTCCGTACCAAGCCAGGATATGGTCTTAGTATCTATAGCAATATTTCTGCAAGCTGCTGCTCTTTACACTGCTCACATTTAAGCTGTCTGTTTACCACAATGCTTTCCTTGAACTACACTGAACTCTCTTCATTTTGCAGCTAAATAAAGAAGAATGAATATAATTTGTAAAAGCAGTTATCTGGTCAGACATATTACATACCCCATCTTCTTTACACATGCCTAGAATCAGGAAACACTTGTTAAAATAATTGTTACTATACTTAAAACATTTATATTACAAAAGTCATTAAAGTGGATTTAAATGATTATACAGTGTTAAATGGTATTAAGCACTAAAGCTCAATGCTGGTTCAGAAGAAGATTATAATAACATACCAAACAACTAAATTTCTTTTAATGTAGCAGTTTCCTAGGAAAAGGGCAGAAAGGCTTAACATCTACAAAACAAGTTAGAAAACACAACATTTTGAGCATATAGTTTCAAAAATTTTGATTCCTAATTAATTTACTGTGAAATATCTAAATTCTGTGCACCATAAATTCCAGTCTTTCTGCATCTGGAGCTGATATATAGGTTACATTTCAGATGAAGCTGCTGAGGGCCTGGATCACATCACTGCAACTTAATAGGTTTGTCTATTTGTTGCAATACAAACACCTTTCTAAACTCTGATTCCACACGTCTTCACATGCTCCTCCTATTGTGTCAGACAGATCCAGAAAGAAAGTTCCCACTGTACACATCCAACAAACACATGTCTCAGTTTGTGCAAGGCAAAGCACAAAATGTACCCTTTTCTCCAGGATTTCTATTCCTCATGTGACCTCTAAAAAGAATTCAACTTTTGCAGAAATCTCAGAAATCTCATTATAAACAATGCAGTTTCAGGGCTCTATTAGCACCCTTCCTCCTGTTAATAAGATAACATAACAGAAATATGTTGTTTATTCCACACTCTAGAGTGCTGGACTATCATTCTAAAGTACTTTATTGAACAAGGTAACATTTCTTAGTCATATACTACTTTGAATTGCTTAAAAACCCTCTCTGGATAACAATGATGGAGCAATCACAGTGCCCTTCTGTGGGACCTGGAGTCTCCAGCTGCCCCAGGCGAGCAGGCATCTTAGAGGTCTTGATGCAAACACATCGCTCCCTAAATGCTGTTGTGTTGGATTGATGACCATTTCCCACCTTCATTCAGTATGACTTCAGATAAAGAGGAACGCTTCTGTCACAAAATTAACACCCTGACTCCTCTGCTTATGTGCTGCCTCTTTGAGAGAAAGAACATGAAGTAGAAAAAAGTGGTGACTCGCTCTTGAAAAACAAGAAGAGAAGAAAGTCTACAGAGACTGCTGTGTATTTTAATTTTGGATCTTAATTTTCTTTTCTTTTTCCCCTACAGAACAGCCCATTAGAAATGTCTTCTAGTGACTTCTGAGTCTGAGCAAGAGGACTGCTCAGTGTGGAACAACTTCTGTGAGTACTTCTAACCCTTTCCTCAAGTCCAACTCTTACTCAAATCTTATTTTAAATTGAAATCTCTGTCTTTCCTAACTATATTCATAAGGATAATTTTAATTGTTTTTATTTTTCTTTTCAAGCCTTCTTTCACACTTCTCCACTGTTAACTATCACACATTATATTTGCTTCTTTGCAAAAATTCTGGATGTAGAGATTACTGGATTATGTTCCTTCTTAATTTATCAGATTTTACTACAACACAGAGCTTATGTGAAAATAATGATCATTTAACTCAAATAGGAGATTTACATTTTTAAAGTAAGATTCATGTGTTTTTTAGTGGCTGCTTGTTTTGCATACATCAAGTTGTACATTCTGCTACCTGAGAAAGACTCCAAAGTTTACAGAAGAAGCTTGATTTGTTCTTACCATGCCAACTGCATGAACAAAAGAGTATGTATCGTGCAAGCAAATACCTGTACACACAATGAGACCACCATGAGGTCTCTCCTCAGCCTTCTCTTCTTCAGGCTGAACAAGCCCAATGTATTAAACTGTATTTAAAGTCTATTCTGCTCAGATTCCAGAAAAGAAAGATGGCTCAATTTTTCTAAGATGTCTGCTGATTAAAAGTGGTATAGAAAGTGAATTAAATACTTGATAATGGAATAAACCAGTCTCTGGAATATATTATCCATCACTTCCATCACATTCTATAAAATGTTCACAGAGAAGCAGAGATTTTCTAAAAAAAATAATGTGTTGAAAGGGAGTTGCTCAGTTATTTTTCATAACAGTTTTTCCTCACTTTTTGTAATAATAGCATGGGGCTGCTGAATCACGGCCTGAACCTCTGATTAATCACCTGAGGTGAGCAATGAGTCAGCCACGGGAGCACAGGTGAAGGCAATTCACCTATGCTGCAGGAAGGGGTGGAGCCTGGCTCCACCTCTCCTAGACCCATTTAAGAGCTGACTGCCAGTGGGGAAGGATCTCTTCTGGAGATCCACTCTGCCAGAGTTTTTCTACGTGAACCCAAGTTATGGGTGAATATACCTATCATTTCTGTTTCTTGCTTTGTTGTAATAACATCATAGCTAAGCTCTCTGTTATACCTTAACATCTGTATATTTGTTAATTGTACACTACTATACCATAATATCGGTATATTCATTAATTGTACAACTTTCAAAGGATTAAAATAAAATTTGTTTTCTTTCCAGAAACTAATTTTTTATCAGGGATAAAACTTGTCTTATAAATGAATAATGGAGACAGGAAAAAGACCAAAAGGAAAGTCTGTACTACAAGCTCTACAGGGAAGAAGAGAGTGAAAGGGTTTGACAAACAAATTGAAGGAGTAACAAGATTTTCAATGTGCCTTTCAACTACCCTCTTCCACTGGAAAAAAATGAAGGATGCATTTTTTTCATTAAATTGGAATTTCTAGTGTGCTTTGTAAACAATTCCACTATGACATACATGAAGAAAAATCGTACACATCACATATTATAATATCTCCCTTTTTATCAAATTCTTTCACACC
This sequence comes from Meleagris gallopavo, assembly GCF_905368555.1. NCBI lineage: Eukaryota > Metazoa > Chordata > Aves > Galliformes > Phasianidae > Meleagris > Meleagris gallopavo. The sequence goes on along the minus strand of NC_139408.1, from coordinate 36,013,835 downwards.
AGAAGCAATGCACTGTAGCTGAAATGGAAGAGCAAGTACAGTATCTACCCTATGACAAGGGCTGGTTGGACTCTCTGTGGAGTCTCATGTTTTGGCAGCCAGCCACATGGCCCATACAGTCTGATGCTGCAAGATTGCTCTCAGGTTCACGTTTTAAGATGCTGATCTTCATACAGAATATTTTTTATCTAAGGAAACAAGGTTTGTGTGACCAAAATATTTCCCTCTCATCTAATTTCCTTCTCCTGCAGTCATAATTAACCCAAATCTGTAAGTTATTAGAAGTCCTAAAACTCCACAAAGCAATAAACATCATCCATTATATATGCATTGCTATTATGTAAGATTGAACATATTTATAGTCATGAAAAAAAAAAAAAGGAAATTTATTTCTATGTTGCTTTATGTAATGGATACTAATGAAAACTTCCCCCATTCATCATATAATTTGGTGCAATTAATGTAATTTTTTCTGATAATTGTAAAAGCCTCAGGACCAGAGTTCACGAAATATGAGTCACTTCCACATCCTATTTTAATATTTATCATCCTGCACTATCCATAGATATCATTAACATACAAATAACTTAATTGGGAAACAATAAAGGTTTCATCAAATAAAATAAACCTGTCAGAGAAGTAAGGAAGTGGGAAATAAATCCCTTAAAACCTTCAGCTGGAGGCATTCATCCACCACAGTCCACCACTTCTAAGTACTCTAGCAAGTATTCCGAAACCATGCTTATCAACTGACTTGCTGCAGTGCTTTTAAGCTGTTTATATTGCTGTCTCTGCCTCAGATGACATTTTAAGTCCAAATGCAAGTAATGCAAATAAGTCAGTGGGGGAAATAAGGCTAAGAGTATTGCTCAGCTTGATCTCACTTGACTGCTATTGCTGTCCCAGTCCTAGTTAAGAAAAATATTAAGGAGGATTTGGAGGATAAATGAAATAGTTTGAGGCTGTTTATAGAAATATTCTCTTTCCCCAGCTTAGGGGGAGGTATGAGAATAACATGGAGAAAATAGAAAAGTGTCTGCCTAGAACTTCAACAAGTAGATGAAGAAGGCGGGCTCGTGGGCTGACTGGAACTTGGGACTAACCCTTAGTCTGGAGGATAAGGAGAAAGGTTTTCAAAAGCTTCGAGAATGAGTCAGTTAGTGAGGTGAAGTGGATTTTTGCAAAGCAAAGGAATTAAATATGAGAGAAACATAAGAAGAAAGAGTCTTGCAGCCATACAAAGAATTGTCTGAAGACCAAATTAAAACAAAAGACAAAAAAGCATGTGACTAATAATGCCAACTTCTTCAAGCTGGAAGGAAACACATGAAAGACTTTAAATACTGCAGTGAGGATAATCAAAATAGACCAAATGGGAGAAACAACTTACAGGGCAAAGCCAAACTGTATGCCAGACAAGCATAGCAGTACACAGAGTCATAAAAAAAAAAAATAATTAGGGTGGCCTTAGAGTCAAAAATGAGCAACTTTCTCTGCCTGAGTTTACAGCCATACAAGAGAGTTGGTCCAAGATTTTAGTTTGAGCAAAGTAACTGAAGACTTGAGTAGAGAGACAGGTTTGTGATGAATTGACCTTGAAAATGTCATCAAATTTATCTTTCCATGGACAAGTATTCAGAGATACTGTTCAAGAGGACAGATACAGAGCATGCAGAATCACTGTAAAAATTGCAGGAATGGTCACTTGGACCATTTCTCCAAGGGAATCCTCACAGAAATAGATTTTTAAAATTAAATTTCTAATAGAAAAGTGTCAATAAAAAGAGAGAGTTCACATGAGTTCTAAAAATAAACAGTCAGTTCATTATTGCTGGTGGAACAGGAAAGCTGTTGTTTGTTTTTTTTTTAATTATTTCTCAAGTTCCTCTTTTTTAAATTAATTAAATAATGGGGAAATATGGAAAATGTTGACTAGTAAACCTGAATAAAATTCCAAAAATCTATAAATAAATGCATTATATTAAATTATCATACATATAATTTATCTCTCCAAAATTGATATTAGCTATAAATGTAAATTTAATTTGACCTTGATTGATCTTCAGCTGTAATATTAACTCCCTGGATAACATCTAGGGAAAAAAAACATGTAAAAGATAATAAAATTCAGTCTTGGAAGATGGAAAGGACAACAGATCTTTCTGGTTTCCAATTTTGCCCTATACTATTATTTACGGAATGCTATTTTATTGCCCCTTACATTCCTTTCTTCCATATAGATTCTCTGTACTTGATATATGGTAATTCACAATCACCATTTTCGAAAGGCCTTTAAGAGCACTATAAATAGAACAAAGAGGAGCTGTTCTGAGAGCCAATTTGCCATTTTCTCTGTGGACAAAGTCAGATGAACTAGCTTCCATTGCTATAAAAGATGTCCAGCGTTTTCAAACATTTTCTCAGTCTGTTTCAAAGTAACAATTGTCAACTAGAGCAAGAAGGCTGAAGAGGAGAAGATGTGAAATTGCTTATGAAGAGGAAAATCAATCAAGTAACCAAATGATCAAATTCCAGTAAAATTAAATAAATGAAGTATGGAATTATAAATACATCTTAAAAACTCTATCCGTATTCCTATTCTTTTTCTTTGCCTCACTTAAAAACAGCCACTTCTGAGCTCATAGAAGAAGTGAATTAAAAATCAGCGATGTCTTCATCACAAATATTTGTCCATATCAGAATGGAGTATCCTGGAACAATTACTATGTATCTAGGCAGCACCACAAATGAATGTGAATTAACATCACTACAGATTATTCCAATAGTTCCTATTCATCACAAATAACAGTGGCTTCGGGAAAATGTAACACTACCACATGCAACCAGACAGCAAATATATCTGAAAACACGTTTTCAAATCAAGAAAGTTGTCACAAATACTGGTATATGAGGAAACCCACAAGACAATGTTCAAAAGTTGTTTTTTTATGTGGATTTCTTAGTAATTTCTGAGAACTGCAGCAGAAAAGGTCTTATTTGTGAGATAGAAAAGGTTATAAACAGACAATCCATTCAAACAGTGACCTTGCCAGCCAGTGCTGGAGGATAAAAAAAAAATAAAACAGCACCACACCTTGTCACATTCTCCAGCACTCTTATTGCTCTACTTTCCCAAGTGAAAGTCATGCAAATAATAGGGGACAATCCAAGTTAAATTGCAGTCCGCACACACAAAAGTTTAGGAAAATACAACTAATACTTGTGTGAAGAATATTTTGCAACTTATGTCCATAGTTGTTATTCCAGGAAATGAAAGGATATATGCCTGCTCTGCTGCATTCTTCGTGCATTACTTATCACCAATACAACTGCATGCAAGTAGTACAATAGCTCTGAATCTTGCATTTCTACTAAATTACTGAACTAGGTTTTACAAATAAATATGAAGCACAAATGTGTTGTTTAGTACATTAACTTTGGTTGTGTACTTTTTTGAAAAAAAAAGTCATCAACTCTTCTTATTTGACAGCATTAATTCTGGTAGCAGAACCTATATTGTTAAGAAAAAGTGAGCAAGTATTTTCACAGATTACAATCTGCATACACTCAGAATCACAGTTAACAACACTATCAGCATGATATATCTGGGGGATGAAAGGAACCATTATTCACACCTTACTCATATCAGACTCATCCTACCTGGTACAGCCCAAAAAGCATCCTCATTTCTGGATTTCAAAACAAATTTCAGAGATAATGGTAAAAACATGGATTTCTTTTTAAAAAGTTTTGTGTATATATATAAACATATATACACAATTCCTAAGTAGCGTTATCTACATTACATACAAAATTATTTACAGATACGGCTAGGCTTTACTATCTGCATCTTAAGACTATGAAGAAACAGAGCTGTAGAAGTTTTATTAAAAATTATGGAGTAACAACAGAAGTTCAGATTTGTTCTTTTCACCCAATATTTTATGTCCAGTAGCCAATAGAAACAAATCTACACTTGCACTGAATCGTCTAAGCCATTATCTATGAAGTTTCCTTTTTGAGTATTCCTACTTGAGCACAAATGCAAATCCCATTTCTATTCTGGTTTCACTGAACAATTTCTATTTCACTGGTTTCACAAATTTCAGGAGTTCAAGAAGTGGGTTCAGAACATTTCTGCAAGTAACCACTTGGTTCAACCAGCAGCAAACATATATCAAAGGGGATATATGGAAAGGCTTATTGGTGTCTGAGTCTCATGGGCCAGGATGTCATTATGGTCCTCAAGACTGTGCTGTCTTAACCCACAGGTCTATAATCTGGAAGGACTGTTTGGCCATTTGCCACTATGCAACACAGCCAGTGCTGGATGCAGTTCTACACAGCCTTCCTGGCAGCCCTGCATCCAATCAGTAGTAGCACCAGTAGTCCCAGCTCCGTTAGGAGTCCACGTGAGTAGCAGGGTGCCCATCAGACAAGATTTTATGTTTTTCAGCTTCATATACATATACATATATATGTATATTCCAGGCAATACAGTAGTACCTGTCTATAAATTTTAAATAGCAGAACACTTGATTCTTGACAGCGGATCTCATTATTTCAGTGGCTGATTACAATGTTAGTTGCCAGTCTTACCATTTTCTGTCACTACTCCCATCTCAAGATCACTAGGGGTATGATTCTGCCTCAGATATTTAGGGTGGTGGTTTTTTTGTTTTGTTTTGTTTTGGCACAGTATTCTAACGCATTCTGCTTTTGACTCAGAAGAATCTAATTTTCTCTGCCCAGAAAGAGAAGAGGAGAAGACCTCTAACACATAGCTGATTGTATAGTCATGTTTCTGTTCATATTGGGCCTTGACAGAGAAAGGGCTATTGTTGCATTAGCTCTGTAGACCCACAAAGACACCCACGTTCTCCAACCACACTGTTTTCTGTTCCCACAGAAACCACATGCTTAGTGGGGCAGCCGTTGAAATGAATGGAAACCTCAGCATTCATATAGTAATACAGTAATGGATTACTGTTCTTCCAGTACTATTTCATGAATACAAAGACACTGAAAATATAGAACCATCCCTTCTCTGTTTTTGCTTTACTAAAGCAAGACTGTACAGAGAATGAATTAGCACCTTTCACTTGATCATAGAGATATATCTATCTGTAATTCACACTGTACTTACTGCTCTGAATCTCAGACTAAGTGTTCTATTTATTACTCATTCTTATCAACATTTAAAACATCTGTATGTTATTAGATGTCTGATAAATGTACAGAAAGAAATATTGGATTTTGTTAGATTATTATTGAGAGTTTGGTGATTATTAAGTTACACCAAATTTAATCAAGCCATCTCAACAAAAATCTGGCTAGCTTTTATGCTAAGCATAGGCCAGCAGAAAGGATAGCAGAATCAGAGCTTGCATACTTAGTATTGAATAAATCATGTTTTCTATGCTGTTTTCCATAAAAACAGACATGCTAGATCAAACTAACAGATTTTTCTCAGCCAGTGGCCAGAAGGTGATACTTAGGAAAAGGAGCATGTAAAAGAGGAAAAGTAGAGTGCTAGTTGCACTCTAAAAAAAAATCATCAATCTTGTATTTAATAGCTCTTAATTATTTATTCTTTTATAAAAATGTTTTATTGCTTTTAAGCATTTTGTAATTTTGGCATCCTATGAAAATAAATTTTAAAATACAATATTCTTAAGCAGGAAAGATCTTTCTTATGTTTGTTTTAAAGCTGCTGCCAAAAAGTTTCCCTGGGTGCCCTGCAGTGAGTAATCATTCCCTATTCAGATTCTTCATGTCATTCATGATTTTCTATTCCTCTCTCACACCCACCTTTTGTTGTCTCTTTCCAAGCTGAAGAGTATGAGTACAATTCTCATAAAGAACCATTCCCTTTCTAGGTCTGTATATCCTCTGTCAGCTCCCCAAATCAATCACTGTGTTGCTATCTCATCAACGTATGCAGTGACATAATCAAGATTTCAGTTTCTTTTTTCATCTTTTTCAGATACTTCTGAGTATTGTTTGTCTTCTGATGGCTGCTGAGAGCTGGGCTGACGTTTTTAAGGAATTAATCAGAATAGCTCCAAGATCATTTTTGCTAATTTTGAGTCCACCACTGTGAGCTACATAATTACAATTGTTTTTCCCTCAGGCGCATTACTTTGCATTAATTTGATATTTTCTTACCCAATCATTCAATGCAGTAAAATGCTTCTATAATCCTGAAGAGAAAGTTTGAGCTATCCTGAGAAATTTTATATCAGCCAAAAATTATCTCCTTACCACCTCCTTTTCTAGATCAGTCAAAGATATGTTGAATAGCAGACAGCTCTATTCATTTCCCTTCTAAACCTTTTGTTTGAGATGATCATCTATCATTTCTCCCCTTTTCTTTAATCCATTACTAAATCAGGACAAAACTTATTTCTTATCCCATAATAGCCAATTTTTGTTAACCTTTGGTAAGATGCCAATTAAATATCCAAGTACATAACATCAAGTTTTGCTGAATTTTCTCCATTACAATACATTAAAACACTGTCACGTATTAGTTCTGGCCTCTATTACAGTTTCAGCTAATCTCCTCATTGCAGAATTCAGATACACTAATGAATTTTGGTCTCTAATGAATTTCACACTCTACAGGCTCTGAAAAAAACAACAAACAGGCATCACAAGTGGCCCTTTCCACTCCTCAGGTATCATTGCTGATAAAAGCTGTCACTATCTCCCACAGTTAGCAGTTTAGAAGTTTACTTGTGATTTTTTTCAGGTTCTTAGATTAACACAATCTATTTCTATTGGTTTATTACTATACATATATCAAGACTTTCAGAACAGGAAAATTCTACTTTGTTCTCCACACAGAAAGGTTCCATAAATATAATAGCACACACACACACAAAACAAACAAACAAACAAATCACAAAAACCAACAACAAACGAACAAACACTTCCCTTTGTTCCATCAAGTTACTAAGAACATTCATAAACCATAATGCATAAACAATAGAAATAATTCATGTAAATTTGAGGATTTTGTATGGATTTACTACAATCTTACTTTTCTAGTATGCTTCTTTTACGTTTTGTCTGATCTACAGTCAGGATTTCTCCTTTTCTAATTTAAATGATGTCACTATTTGTGCTAGTGTTTTTATCATGGATGTCGAGGCTCAACAACATTTTGGCTTGTTTCATTACAGTTTGAAATTGAAGCTTCCAGGGTTTTCTATATTCTATTTTGGACAAAATTTTTGCCACAATTGAAGTTGTCCCCGATACCTTTAGCAGTCTCCTGCATGAGTTTTACCCTTGTGCTTGCCTCTTTTAATTTTTTTTAGAAAGTCTCTTTGTGTGTATGCACTTTCCTATTTGAAATTATATTATGATGGGAAGATGCACAGAGAATGTGTGATATTGAATTTGAGGATGCTGGGGCCAGCCCTGCAGGGCAGATGATTGATCTGATTTCAGGAAAGAATTTCAATAAATAAAAAAATATTATTTTCAATATCAATTTGTAATCATTAATTGTTGGATTAAAACAACTGCCTTAGGAATATGCTCGCAGGTGTGGCATGTAATTAACATCAAAATCTTCTTTAAATCACTGCCATCAAGTGAGAAAGCAGGATAAAATATGTGCTATCCTGGATTATTTATGAAATATTAAATTATTACGATGATATGGACCTTTCTCTTGTTGTTTTAAAATTGATTTTGTTCATTTACCTGACTAAGCCTGCCTTTCTCATGAATGTGTAGAACCTTTCACCTGGGATAAAGATTAGACATGGCACTTCATCATTCAATGCGCATCAACAAAACCTACCTAAATTACAAGGAAAATAAAGCTTGTTATCATTTCAGCAATTTCTATTTAGACATAATTCAAGTGAAAAAGAGCAAAGGATTCATTGAAATTTGTACCACTAGAGATGAGAAAAACAAAAATGATAATTGTAAAGTAAATAACTTAAAAATAATTCTTATAAAAACAAAAATTTCTGTATGTTACTATTGACATGAGTGACCTCAAACAAATTATTCCAATCTGTCAGCAGTTTTTTTTTTTCATTCTTTGCCAATACCATGAAAAATTCAGAACATTTTTTGTCAAAAATAACTTCACATTCTCATTTTTCAGCATAACAAAAGGCAAAATAACTGAAAATGAACTTGAATTATAGAATCATAGAATCATTAAGGTTTGAAAAGACTTCTAAGATCATCTAGTGTAACTGCTGACCCACCCCACCATGCCCACTAACCATGTCCCTCAGTGCCACATCTACATGGTTCTTAAACACCTCCAGGGATGCTGACTCCACCACCTCCCTAGGCAGCCTGTTCCAATACTTGACCAAACTACTACTATATCAATTTTTACTAAATTTTTTTTGTCAGTGTGACATCAATTGGACCATATTGGACTGCCCACAGTGATACTCAATGAAAGTTTACGTTTGGCTGATGCAAAATTTTTATTTATTTTAAATGTTAAACAGTATCTTCTATGAATTTTACCAGTGGCTGTGGCAGACTGCAAGAGACTTGAAACACTGATCCATGCACGAGATCAACAAATTTCAGCTTTTTTAAATAGAGCAGAAAAAGGGCTATAGGTGGAAACCAATTCAAAATCAGTGTTTTGCATGTTTGCTTTTAACTGAAAGAGGATCAAAGGTTAATAAACACCTATTTTATATAAACACTGACTAGGATTTTTTGACATTTTATATTATGGAGAGTTGCTGCAACAACAGTCAATGTCAGCAAATGACTCAGCTCTCCGCAAACAAAAAGAGTCAGTTGTCTTCCAATCACCTGCACCATGACTAAATTGCCTCAGGTACATACAGATATTTCTTTATAATGTCTCCTCTACCCACTTTGCTATCCAAAGCCTTTCCCTCAAAATAAAAACAGAACGATGACAAGGTATGCTTATTTTAGTCAGAGATAAGGCTGCATGAGCTGCCCCATCACAGTGAAAAATAGCTAGCACGTTGGGGAGGATCTTCATGTTATGAAAGATGCACTGAGTGTTCTAATAATAAGCCAAAAAACAGATCTAAGCCATAAAGCAAATTTTGAACATAAGTCAAGGATGAATAAAAGTGACTAAAGATTACGTTAGGGGCTTTTATTTTCTTGAGTATGAAGGTACAGACAATTTTCAGGACCACTTCAAATTTGAAGGATAGGAGTTGAATATGATAACACCAAAACCAAGAGGAACATTCCATCCACAGACTGCAACCTTGTGTGCACTTAAAACAGGAAAAGCAATATTTTTATTTCAAATACAATTTAAGTATAATAAAATATTGCACACAAATACCTCATGCAAGTACTCTAAAGAAATACAATTTAGACAATGTAGGGTATAGTCAAGAACACACAAATCCATGCACACACTACAGTGAAAATCATTTAAACTACATACGTTTTTGCAACAAATTTTAGTAAAATAAAAAAAATGTTTTCTTTTACACCTTGCCTTTTTCAAAATCCATACTTTTTTCTCCTTTCCTCTGCACTTCACCTTATTTTTTTCCCTGTCAGTGTTACATTCTTTTCTCTCTTTTTCCATTTACATGTGTACCCTTTTATTCACCTGCCTGATTTCCCTCCTCTTTCTCTCCCCTCTTGATTTATTACCCTGTATCCAAATAGTTGTCTGCCTCTGCTTAAGCCAGTCGGAGCTAGTTAACACCCACAGATTACGGATGGTACTCGAGTGTAAATGCCTTTTTCCCCACTACCTCAGTGTTCATTGTATCAAAGCATAGTCTTTTCATGGTGTGGTCTAAAAATAAGAAGGATGGAAAACTTGTTGGCTTAGGGACTCCTGAGCCTGTTTGTGATTCAGAGAAAACAGTAGGCATATAATGTGCTTGCTTTGTTATTTGTTTTCACTTATTTCGATCAACATATTCTCTGAAAAAAAAATATTGTAAAAATAGGTGTCTTTTTTCTCCAAATGGTGCTTCTTGACTCCCTCTCCCATCTCTGCCACATTGGACCACCCATCCACAACAGTTACTTACACCCAAAGCAACCATGGAAAAATGGGCACGCAAAGGACGAGGGTATGCAGAATTGCTTTAAAATTTTACCACTGAACTTTGCCTGTGGTTTCTTGTAACTCATGGAGCAATTTATAAAAAGCTGTCTTACTCCAATGAATATTAAACCATATTAATGACACTGAAATGCTTGAAAACACAATCCTCACAGTATTTGGCACAAACAACCCACATTCCATTTGAAACAAGAACCAGATAAGTTCCCCAGGTATCAGACATCTGATCTCTGATCTGATATCTGCATGTCCTGTCTTGCCAATACCCCAGTTTTCAAGAACCATACTCTCATTTATTCTCATATGTAAATAACTCACAGCTTAATGAGCAGGATGTATAGCTGAGAAGTCCTGGAGAGATGTTACCTTGCTTTAAAACATTAGAATGAGAGTTTTTCTTGCTGAATATGCAGCTATTCACAGAACATAATAGTTAGATGCTGCAGTTTTTGAAATTTATATATGTTCAAATTTAAATTATATTAAAATATGCTGATGAGGGAAGGAAGTTATTTTAACTGAATGTGGAGGAAGGCATTAATGAAGCTTTCTCAATCATACTCTGTCAATATTTTTACCAAGAGGATCTTGCGAAGTTTCTGCCTTAGCTTGTTACAAATCCTATATCCCAGAAGTACTTGAGATACTGATAACTGTTCACATTTAGTCATTGCATTTGGTCAATCTTGGCCTACTCTTAGACAAGAAGGTGAAAAATATCCTTTACATCTTCCTTCTGAAATAAATAGAATAGTACAGTTGTCAGCTTATATAATTTTAATTTAAAGAAAAAAGAATGAAATTCTTTTATGGCAAATGCCTCAACAAGATTTGTCCTTAGACAATTAGGAGATAAGTTTGACTACCTCTGTGGAACACATTTCTTCCTCTTATATGCATATTTCTTGGCTAAAGTATTAGATTGCCACTGATTCCCTTCCCAATAGCTTATGTTTTCTTTGCTCCTCTTTGCACATTTATTCGATCCCTTCAGACTGTAATCTCAGTGTCTTTAGGAACTAATGCCATGCTAAGTAACACATAGTCTTTAATAGCTATTATTTATAGAGCAGAAATTAAGGTTTTACTAATTATTTGTATAATCAGAGTGAGTTTCTTTTAAGAGCTCTTGTTATGTTGTCAAAAGATAGTTTGATTTTATTTTTCTACATGCTGTTATGTTTTTTTTAGTTATGTTGGAATAGTTCTACTAAAGAACTGCCTTCCTCACACAACATTTACCTTTGTCATATTCTTTTTTGCTACAGTTCACTTTACGCTTCATTCTCCACACTAGATGTAACACCAAACGTATTTTTGACTGCTCTGTTGTTTGCTATTGCATGTTTTCCGTGTGGGAACTTTTCAAATGAAGTCATGTGCCATGGCAAGGAAGTCACAGCCCGTACCCTATGCTGCCTTCCTCCTTCTCCTGGCATGGCAAAGGATCAGTGTCACATAAGAATATTGCTGAATAAAACTGGTCAGGATATATCCCTCCTCTTCTAAAAAAAACAGTCAATAGTGTACTTCAACGACAGACAGTGCTCAGATATTCTTTTGGATAAAACACGTCTTCCAGAAGTGCCATCAAATTTGAGAATGTTTTCAGATGTCTTAATCAAGCAAATTTATTCGCTGAATATTTCTAAAATAATTAAATACAGTTATATTCTTTTCCATTTGAGTTTGTACTACAAAAAAATCTCTTTTCCAAACCAGAGTTCTGTATGGAAACAGAGAAATAAATTTGGCTTATGCTATCAATTTCTTGCAGACATTGACAAGTGAACCAAAAACCTCACGCAGTGACTATTGTCACTAAATGTATAAAGAGACAAAATTCAATGAGGTGAGTGCCTATCTAGAGACAGTTGACTAATGCATTTATGTAAGCAGTGTTGCTGTACTGATTACACTGCTGATGTCAGCAAGGAGAACCATGCCTCTCAGAACCTCACCTGAACAGCTTAACTCCATTGCTCACTGCCCCTAAGTTGCAAGGCTTCAATAAATCCTTGGTTCTCCTCCTGTGTTGGGGGCTGTGAAGGAGCCAAAGCCTTCCCTAGAGAAAGGCTTTCAGTGTTCCACGTGACAAAAGTGCAAAAGTGGTCTTATCTGGCCAAAACAATGAGGTCTCCCCAAAAAAGCATCATCATGGCAAGTCCAAGGACAATTCACAACACATTTACAGCCTAAAGTCTATACAACTGACGAAAGCATATCTCAGCATTCTCTGGGATGAAATGTAATCTGCTTGCTACAATTCAAAGTGCAGAAAAGAGACTGATTTAGATGAAGAAAAAAAGAGAAGAAAAAGGGAGAGCAGCAATTAATTCGTTTTTCTCATGTTGAAGAGCAATGCTGGTCTGCATTCTTTCTTCATACTTGTACAGCTCAGTGGAGACAAAGACACAGCTCAGTGCGGGCAAATAAACAAAATTTATCATCTGAAGGAAGTGGGTTTCATAGCTTTAAAGCCAAGCTGTAGGACAGGTAGACCATTTTTTATAACACCACTACTGATTCACATTTCTTCGTACATAACATTTACAGCAACAGTGAAAATTTACCAGCATAATTGGCAGATATCTATCCATCTCTCACGATGTTTTTGTTTCAAATTGAATAAATCCAAGTGCAGATATACACATCAAATTATTCCAAAGAATAAGCAAAATACATGCTCTTCTAGTCCTCAAATACAGCGCTTTATGAGTAATACCTTTTTTTAACCAACAGTATTTTTAAGACAGTTTTTACTGAACAAGACTGTAGGTGGGGAAGGATTTTGTAGCCTTCCCTGGCTTTTAATCTGAGTTGAAATGAAGTAACAAATAACATGCATTTTTAAAAAGAACCTTTCAAACTATGCCTCTCTCCTTATGCCTCTCAATTAATTCATTAATTAAAACATTTCCATTAAAAATACTAAGGGTCTGAAAGTGAAGTAAGGTGCAGAGAAAAATGAGATTGTGCTGTACTTTTATTATAATCTCTGTATGGCTAAAGGAAAAATTTGAATTTGTTGAGGCTGATAATCTTTCCTACCTTAATGGAAATTTTCCTTTTTTTCTTTTCTTTTTTTTTTTTTTTTTTTTTTTAATTCAAGTGTAAACCAGAAAATGGGTAGTGTTTTTCCAACATTATGCTTCCTTTATACTAATTCAGAAGGTGAGCATGCACTGTTTTTCAAATCAGTTAATATGATTGTTTCTTTTATGGATACAAATTTATATATGTACATTTTAAGAAATTGCATGCTGTCAGCTTCTACTTTTGATTTCTATCCTTTTTTTCAGCTGATAAATGCAAGAAGTGACTGTCTGCTTGGTGACCTTCCCAATTTATGAATGCATACTTTCAGCCAAGGCATGCCCTTTCCCAACATTTCTTTTAGTTTGCATTTAACAAAATAACAGCAAATGTCAGGTATTAGAAGGGTTGAAACAACCTTTTCTATTTTGTTGTCTTTAGAACCCCATCTTTTATTCATGACTCTCTCTTGGTGCTGCAAGGGAGGCTGTGTTGCTATAGCAATGCCCTGCATATCCTTGTGGATAGCTTATAGTTTCACTTTTTTTAAACAACAAAGAGCCATTGATACTACGTGTTGCCAAAGGTTACAAAAGTTGAATTCTAAAATGGAAATATTTCTTCCATAAGACTGCACAGTATATCTGCCATGTAAATTCAAAGATCCAAGTAAACACGTAGCCCTTTTGTGAATATAGATGAACCTGGGATAACACTGTTTGGCTTCAATATATAATTCAGAAGACAAGTATTTAAAATACTTGTCCCTGTTATCTCCTGTTCTCAAGATACAAATGTTCAAATATATACAACATACTCTTCCACCTTTCCGACCTATTGTAGAAATAAAACCTCTCTACATTTTAGCTGTTCTGGATAATAAAACGCCATCTCGTATTCCAATTATGATTTAATGGTAAATACATGCCCAGTGTCAGTGAACGGTCACCTTATAGGAGCTTCCCTGCCCACAATGGATATTAAATATACTTGAGTGTCCTTTAAGACTTCTCGAGTATGGTTTTTGTTCCTACCCTAATTGATTTCTGTCAGATTTGAGTCCCACAGATAGATGTTTACAAAGTACAAATTCAATAACAGTTCAACAAGTTAAATCAAATAAAGAGTTAGAAAAAATTAGGGTTATGGTCGTAAAAAAGGAATCGTATACTGATGATTCAGCAGGCAGCACCCAGTGACTCATAACAGCTCAAAGAGAGTAACAGAGGAAAAGCATCTTCTGTCACTTCTTTAGATGAGTGAATCAGAGAGGAAATACAGAGTTTTCTACTCTTAGAGTGCCAGACAGAACAAATACATCCCTCAGCGTACTGAAAGCCTCTCTCCTGTTGTGCTTACCGGAGAAGCAAAGCAACCTCAAGAGGTGTGCCAATGAAATGATTCCATTTCACGTTCTACTCTCTCTTCTGCAGAAATCTAGCACACAAAGGCCACTGCTCAACCTCCGCCAGCCATGCCACATGGAGCATTCCCTGCACCTTGCGCTCAACCCAGCCCGCACCTCCCTCATGCCTGTCCTGCCACAGCAATTTGAGACCAGTTCACAAAGGCAGTTCTCCTGCCACTCAAACGCAAAAGCAGGCTATGAGCCCTTGTGTTAGTTTCCACACCTCACCAGGTTTACAAACCCACAAACAGTTGATAAAACAACGGCAGGAGCAGAGCGCAACAGAAGGAATGAGGAAATATTCATCTGACCTGGAACTTTTGGGTTCTTGAGGGTAAAACTTCTTTACTATGAAGCAATAATTATAAGGAATGAGTGTTCACTTAAAGCTCTATTCATCAGGCTTGTTAGCTCCATAGGAGCTTATGACAGACTTTAGGCTTAAAGATAGTGGCCTCAAATTGCACCAGAGGAGATTCAGGTGGGATATTAGAAAAAATATCTTATCCAAAAGAGTGGTAGGGAACTGGAATGGGCTGCCCAGGGAGGTGTTGGAGTCACCACCAGAACTGTATGAATGCAGCACTAAGGAACACGGTTAGTGGGCATGGTGGGGATGGATCAGCAATTGGACCACAAGATCTTAGAGGTCTTTTCCAGCCTGAATGATTCTATGATTTTATAGACCTGGCACCAGCTGAATTTAATGCTGTTCATGAAGTGTAAGCTTGCAGGTACCGATGAAAGGAGACTTGCTCATCATTAGACTTTAGCTCGAAAATGCATTGCCTATATGAAGTAGATGTCTTTAACAGCTGCCTAGCATCTAGAAAATATTTTGTGACATACACTTAATGTCTGGAAAGCTGTTAATCCAGTAAGAAATTTATTTGTTGCTATTCTATTCCAACTGAGATTACCACTTCTGATTTACTTTTGCTTTCCACTGAACCTGGCATCACAAATACTTTCCGAAGAAAGTTACCCACCTCCCACAACTGAATCACCTGCAGTACTGATTGCCGTCTGTCGCTTCCAAGTTCTCAGCTGTGTGTCCCTTATCCCCAGACCTCTCTAGTCCTATTTCCCCGCTTCCTTCATACTGCTGGCTGGCTTCTGATCCCTTGTACATTCTTTTGTTCTCTAATGTGTTCTGCAAATATTTTCTTTACTCTATGTGTGTTCTCACAAGAATAAATCCCACTCTTAACATGTTCTTACAGATGGAGTCTTGGTTTATGGCCAGGTGTAAAATATCTTCCGGATAAGAAGAGTTTTATACCCAAGATCAGTGCAGGGATGCCACCGTTTAGACTTACAAAGGCTCTATTTCTATCACATTAATCTCTAGTTGGCTGCTATGTAGAGTTTTATGTTGCAAACTGATACAAAACTATTTGCAGTGAACCTCAGAAACTCAACAACAAAGATCTGTATTTTTGTTTCAGATAAATACTACTGGGAAATGGAGTTAACAATAGGCAGCAATGACTTGTGATAAAACCATTACAAGGCTGAATTGTAATCATCCACAAAATTAGGCTTTATAAACCTCTAAAAATCAGGATGTAAGTCACACTTAAGATAAATTCAAATATATGAAGATACCTAGGATACTGTTTGTAGGATGGGGTTTTTCTTCCATATTCAAGAGACTTGCACTCACCTGGAATAACATCAGTTAATAGACATTAGATTCTAAGTAGGTAAATTTGGCCATCCAGGCCAAGCTCAGAGACCTGAAGCTGCTCTGCGGAACTATATTGAAGCTTAGAGCTTTTTCATAGCTTTCAAGTATTTTTTCTTACAAGCCTAATAATGATTGTCATAGCAGACCATAAGAAACTGAAAATTTCCATAACTGTCACAGTTTTAAAGTCTCTTGAATTTGGGACTGTACTTCTAGGCAAAGTCTGTGTTTAAACCATACTTCATTTTTTATGCTTTTTTGCCCTCACAGCAGGAGGTCTATTCCTGTAGCCATTCAGAGCAAAATAAAAGATGGGAAACCATGTGCACAATCCAATTTTTAATTATATTCAAATTAATTTTATTGCATTGAAATACAGGGTTTCTTTAGAAAATGGCAGCTGAGCCCATCACAGTTTTTGAAGAAAAACACTGCAGCTTTCATACACTAAAAAGGGACTTTTCTGCAACTCCATGTTCAGTGCAGTGTATTAAATTGTTTTGTGTTTTTAAAAAGAGGATGACTTCTCCATTGAAAATGGCAGAATTCAAAATTCTGAAGAAATAATATCAGGATTTGGGGCACTCCTGACACAAGGGCAGCAACTAGTAGAGGGGCAGAGTATTGTACAGAAGCTATCTTAGCTACTGGCACTAATAGTCTTTCCATTTATCTTAACTGTTAATTAGCATTATTCATTGTTTCTTTTCCTGGAGTACCAATTGCAAATTAACTCCTTCAGTGTTGTTTGAACGCTTGTAGAAATGAGCATGAAACTTAAATGATCTTACTCAACCACGTAACACTATGTTAATTAGAAACTGTTCTTCTGACTTCCAAACGTTTAATAAAATTTTACACAAAACATTATTATCTTGTTTAGAATATAAGAATAACCCTCACATGTCTCCCTCTTTCTCACTTTCTAACAATGATCAGCGAGCAGCAGCATGCCATTCACGAGCTTACGAAACTAATCTAAATTTCAAAGGAAATTCACAGCAGCCTTCTGCACCTAGAAATGACAAACCCAGCATTTCCTTTTCTGTATTTTCTCTAGATAGACAAATAGTGAGACAGGCAGACGTAGACAGACAGATAGATGTAATTTAGACCAAGCAAATATTCCATTTAGTATCAGTTGGAAAAATTAAGTATATATTTGCTTACCTATCACTTTATTCTTCTACTTTTAAATCTGTACATGTTTCGAATTAAAACATTTCAAAATGTTCCAGAAGCCTGAATAGGAGACAATGATAATGCTCCAACACTGCTTCAACTCTGACCAGCACAGTCACACTTAGATTTCAGCCTCTCTCTACATATGATTCAGAGCACAACCTTAAAACTCATCTCACAAAACAAGACCCAGAAGAGGAGTCCTCAGAGCCCATTAGATGGTCTGGTCCTTCCAACCACAGATGCTGTCCTTCGTATAAAAAGTTAAAAGTTCAGTATCTAAAAACAGAGACTGAAACCCAGGTTTCCCAGAACTGTAATTTAACTGATGATCTCTCATTTATGTTCAACTGGTGTATAAAATACTTCATAACATGCATAAAAATTAATTTCAGGAGAACACACCTTTCCCTCTAAAAAGAAAATTTTTGTCCTGCTTGTTGAAGTCTACTGGGATGCGAATGACCTGGGTTACAACCTCTTTCACAAACCAAACAACAGGAAGAACTGAATGTAGTTTTATACATTCTTGTTGGGAGTCCAGGTTACAGACTGCAAATAGATGAGGGGGTTTGTCATTGGTGCTTCAGTGAATGCTACCTATCACCTTGAAATTACAACAAATTAAGCCAAAACCAATTCATAAAATTGCACTGGAATTTGCAAGGTGTTTTCATTCTCTTGAAACTCCCAGAGGGGAAAAAAAAAACCAACCAACCAAACAAAAAATACTAAACTATACTAACTGGGTGTAAAAATTACCAATCAAAAATGGGGACATGCACAGTAAAGCACATAAAAAAGTACTAATATCTACTAGTTACAAAAAGAGTACTGCTTTATCCTACTTTGTAGCAGGATGTTTTACCTTAAGACCTATTTAGGAATAAAAAGAGTTTCTGTTCTTTAGCCTCCTGTTCTTATCTTCATTATAGCACGTGTTTGAAGAGAGTTATTAATGAAAGAAAATTCTGACTTCTATTAGTCTCCAGATCTCCTTTATTCTTTACACATTTCTCAGTTACCGATACAACTACAGAATAAAATATATGTGGAGAACCACATAGATCCATTTGATTCTGACTGGCTTTACGGGCACTTACCTTAAGCATTGAACACATAAGCTGCCTGTCTTGGTGTCCAGTTGTGGGTGAACAAGAGATCTCATAGCATCCAGAACAGAGACCACTTGGCCAGCATTTAAGAACAAGCATTCTTCCTGAAGGACTGCTTTTCCACAAGTCTGGACCCTATGCAGTAATGGAAACTGTGGAAAGAAGCAGGGCAAAATGATCAGAACATTTTTGATCAAGGCAATTTTATGAAATTTAATACCAGAGGGTAACCACTGAAGTGTATTGGAAAAGCATAACAGAAGAATTAAAATAACACTGCAGAGCAAGCGTAAAGCTGGGAATGTTTGCAGAGTTACAAAAATGTTAAGTAACATAATCCTGTAAAAAAATCAGTGCAAGGTATTTACTGCAGGAAGCCTCCTGAAATCAAAACCGAGTTTTCTGAAGACTTCAAAAAAGAAGCAATTCTTTCTGTAAGATAACGTGTGAAGCTGTGTCTGCTGCATTCAGGCCCAGGAGGTGGTGGTGTGCTGCCCCCCAGAGACTGCACGGACTGCTCCTGTGGCCACAGCCTCATTGGCACCGCCGGCAAAACAATCTTGTGCCCGTGCTCTGCCCTGCACCCAAACTACTCTCACCAAGTCAGTTTTGAGCCATGTTAGGCTTCGCCAGCTGTGTTAGGGAAACTAACAATTTCATCTACAGCTGCAGCTGAAGCCTGATTCTAAATGCAATTGACAGGTGTGGTGCCTTGTGTTTGCTGTTACTGTGCTTCTGAAGTTTCCAGAATGCATACAGTCACCAGAATTTATTTGTATATGCACTATTCATTCACATAGAATCGCATATCCCCATCTACTGTTTCTCTGTGTTTGCATTTAAGAAATTAACACAAGAGAGATGATTGCATCTTCCTTCATTTGACCTGCTCAGTGGCCATCAAAAACAGGTCTCAATTGTCTTCTTCTTTCCAGTTCTCCTCTTTACTGAATGCATCTTTTTCTTTATTTTGGCTAGCTTTCCTCTTCACCTTTTTAATCAACCTGAGCATTTGCAGACAACTTCTTTCTGCTTCTTCTGTGCTCTTTGTAGAATTATCTACTCGCATCTTTAACTGTATGTTTTACATTTCTAAAAGTGCAGTCTGTCTTTAAAATTAATGAAAATGAGGTGTTGAATTGCCTGTACTGTAGGCAACAACTAATAGTTGAATTCAACTGTTTCTTATTGCTTCAGCATCTTCCCCACACACGTATTTTTATTTACATCCACATATTTTTTTGTTTTCTCTAAGGTTTGGACCTTCATCTAAGACGTCTCTGATGCTAGGTCACCATGTCTTAATTTTTATACAAAACACAAAAATAAAGAGCACAGGTAGACAGGATTTGCTGTATGGTATTAGTCCTTGACAGTGAAAGAAAATGACTCATTTCTCGTCTGTCCTTCATCTTCAATCAAAATGCAAATTTGTTATTTACAACAATGTGAGAGCTTATCACGTTGTCCTCTGCATTTTGAAGGCATGAGAAGCAATCTAGAAAAGACAGAGTTAGATTTGTGGGAGACTGATTATGAAGCAAGTATACATCTTTTGGGTATACACAGCTCAGGCCCAGCAGATTCCCCAAAGCAAGTGGTTGAATGAGGGGCAGGAAATAATAGTTAAAGGAGCACATACGTTATTACTCCTTGCTGCAGGAATTTACCACATATACAACTTTTTACTTGATTTATTCATGAGGCTGAAGGCAAAGATCCATGCAGATAAGTACCAGAGGCATATCCCCATCAGAAAACTGAATGAAAAAATTTGATACCTGAGTTTATAACGTGTATTTGGGGCTCAGAATGCTTCTCACAGTGCTGCTGTTAATCTGCATGGAAAAACAAAAAACAAAAAACAACAACAACAACAAAAAAATAATCCCTTACCCAAAGGACCCCAGGGAGAGCACACAGAGATACCAGGACAGGCATAGTCTTGCATACTATCGCTATTCAAAGCCAATCAAGGGCTTTAAGACACTGACCCACGTGAGACCATCTTAGCTTCAGCCCAGTAAAGAGCTTGTACAGAGCCATGTCTTCCTGCCCTTTTCCTTAATTGTGAGAGCAGAAGATCTCACTACCTGCTGTCTGGCTTAACAGGATAGTATTAATGATCACAAACAAGAGCTGTTCGTTCCAGCAGGTATAAGTTCGAAGCAAAACAAACAAACAAAGGAGACAAACGTTTTGCAGTCGGGCAAACTGCAGCGCAAATCGTCTTCCGAGAGGCGGGCTGGCACGCAGGTGAGGGCAGGCCAGCCGGCGGGAGGGTCGCTCCCATGGCAGTAGGTGTCCCCTTTTCAGTCAGTAATCAAGTAGGTTTGACTGGTCGATGTCCGCCTTTGTCCGGCGCTGACCTACATGTTCCGCCGAGGGACATCTTTGTCTCACTTTTCTTTGGTCACCGAGTTCATGGAGCTCAATAGGCTGCGGCTCGCAGTCCATTAACGAGGGTTCTCAGCGCGGCCCGGGCCACCCAGGAGCCCCGGTGCATGTTCTCACTGAATGGCTTCACTGGTGGCCCATTCAAATGCACTAATGTCGGAAAAAAAGGCTGAATGGCGGAGCCAATGTACACCATTGCTCAGGCGAAGTGACTGCAGCCTCCAACAAAGCCTCCCCTGTGGCGATGTTAAGCAGAGTTATCAATAGTGCAAAGGCAGAGGGAGAACTAATGCTCCAATCATGTCATCAACAGGTGGCACAGATGCAGCCACTTCAATACAGAAATCACAGGGCAACATTTCCTGGCAATTCTATCCTCTTTCCAGTGCGAATGTACAGAAAAATGTGCAGATGTCATGTGGCTCTCTTGTAGCACGTCAGACCCCCTTGAACTGCGCTCCAAAGGACTTTTTTGTTTCCTGTTTCCTTTTCACATCGACTGTAGGCAATGTTAGAGTCTCATTTTGTGTAAACCAGAAAACTTGGTTCTAAGATACACAGAAATAATTGTATTTAGTTTTACTCAGCTGTACGAAAGAGCATCACAATCAAGAGAGGGAACTGCTCCGGTATGCACAATACTGACCATATTCCTACACTATTTTATTAATTCTTTAAGAAACACCCTCATTATTTTATTTTAAATCAAAATACAGTTGAACTCAAATCATGAACATGAGTGCCTTTCCTTCTCTCTTCAGTACAATGTTTACCCCTGATATTTTGGGGAGAACGGGACTTCTAACAATTCTGTATGCAACATCTATACAAAGTGAACTTGCAAAGTGCATTTGAGGCAAAGAGCTGCCACAGTTTCTGGTTTTAATTAACAAATCACAATTTTTGTAATGGATTTCAATTACTGTTCTTGTAGTAGGTGGTAAATATTCAGCAGAAGGGAAATAACCATCTCCACAAAATGTTACTTCTGAACAAGGGAGACAGCCTTCTCTGCTGGGTTTGGCAACTTGCATTTGTTTTCACATTATTAATATGAGACAAAAGAGGAAGGAAAAAAAATATATATATGTATACAAAAGGGAAATTCCCCCACCAGGACAAGTCCCAGCACTCCAGCAGGCTGGGACAGGATTCCTTCCAGAAGAGGTTCCCACAGCTGCAGGCAGTGCTCAGGAGAGACCCCAGGTCGGACACACAGATCCCTGTCAGAAAGTTTTCTTGAATTCTGCACCTAACCTGAAGCTGAAAAACACAGCTGGAGTGAGTACTGCAAAGATACAGACAGAGCTACGTTGATATTCTAGATCTCTATGATAAAGCATTGGTTAAATTCAGAGATGATTTTAGGGAGAGAACTAAGCCCCATGCTACAAAGCAGAGAAGAAAATTTCCCTGTGGTTTCTAGCGGTATAAATGGGAGACAAAAATGATTCCAACTTCGGCTGTTGTTTGATTCCCCTGTGTACCAGCAGGGGGCAGCTTCTGCCTCAGATAGACGGGAGAGAAAACGGGGGCCGGAAGCGTGAGCCGGCAGTAACCGCCAGCACAAGTGACACCTTTAACATTCCTCCACTTCAATGCAAAAAATATCAATTTTAACGATAAATAAAATTAACAAAGAGTTCTGTTCTTTGTTTTCATTGCCATCACCTGGACATAGATTTATGTCAAAAAGAGTTGGTTTACTTGCTTTAGCTCCTTTAAAATCTGTTATTGTCTCTACAGAGTACATTATGTCAATACAAACACTGAAGGAAGATTTCAGATGTTTGCTCAATTATCAGGATATGGCTTGCACTATTTATTGGTAGCTTCTTAATTCATACATAATTAAGCTACTCCAAATTCAATCGGATAATGTGAATGAAATTGTTGCAACATTTCCATATAATCATTAAATCAACCAACTCTGGGATATATAATTGCTCATTAAGAACAAAAGAATACCCCACCGGAAACAAAGATTTTTGCTATAAATCCCACAGAAACCTGGATAAGTGACCATAAGACAGAAATGATCCCTGTAGAGACGTCTGTCCATCTGCATCAAGTTTTCCATGACCCTTTCCATGACAGTTTGTGGAACAGTGAATCATCAGCTTCTGAAAGACAAAACCAAAAAGAATATACCGATAAAATACCCTCTTTCCTTAGTACCTAGCTAGTTACTAATTGTTGCCAGTTGGTTTCCACATCATATGAAGCATACAAAAACTTTGCCCTATAGGGCTAACCTGCAGACTTCAGGAACACTATGAACTGTATTTACCCTCATTCTGTATTTTGAGGTAATGTCCATTATAGGAACTGGTCAGAGATTTCTATTTCATAAAAGGCAATACAACTTTTCATGTTTTCATTGTAAATGCCAATAAATTAATTCCTCCTTCGAAACAATTCAAGGTAATTTACTATTAGTTAGCAGAGAATCACCTGCTTTTCATTATTTTCTCTTCCATTATTCTGTACACCTATGACCTTGAACGCTCAGCAGATTCCTGTGGACCTTTAAATTGTTAAGTGGTAAAGAAACTCCTGCTGCTTTACACAACTTCATCTTTGCTACCTTTGTAAACGT
Source organism: Meleagris gallopavo (assembly GCF_905368555.1). Taxonomy (NCBI): domain Eukaryota; kingdom Metazoa; phylum Chordata; class Aves; order Galliformes; family Phasianidae; genus Meleagris; species Meleagris gallopavo. The sequence goes on along the minus strand of NC_139408.1, from coordinate 35,990,336 downwards.
GCACATAAACAAAGGGCTGAAACACAAACTGCAGCAATTCTGCAGCAAGTCCTCTCCTTCCACAGCTCAAATTCTCCATGTCCTAAAGCAGCATTTCTCAGGCAGCTGGTGCTCTCCCAGAGCAACAACCATGGGTTGCAGCTCCCAGCTGGCATAACAGTTGTTCTTGAAGGACAGAGAAAAGTGCTTTATATATTCATATTCAGTGTTAAAAATAATAGTAATAATAATTGTTTAAATCTTCCTATAAATATGAGCCAATAGGTCTTATTTGCTTTTCCAAATGTTGGGATTTACAATGGTGATTATTCTTCCTGTTTCAGCCAGGTACTCTCAAGATGCTTTCTAGTCACAGAACATAAATTGAGAACTGGAAGTTCATCCATGTAAGGCCTCATGCCTAAAAACATACTTAACATTAGGTTGGATGTTAGGAAAAAATTCTTCTGAAACACACAGGAACGGGCTGCCCAGGGATGTGGTAGAATCGCCATCCCTGGAGGTGTTTAAGAACTGTGTAGATGTGGCACTGAGGGACATGGATAGTGAGTAGGGATGGGTTGATGGTTGTGCGAGGTGACCTTAGAAATCTTTTCCAGCCTTAATGATACAATGATCCTATGTATTGTTTGTTTAACACTCAGAAGGATAATTCATTTAACTAAAGCAGACTTTGGCAAGAACAAATCTTTCTTGCACATTTTCATGTTGCTTGTTGATTGAAGGATCCAAATATAATAATGGATGATTTTCTGAAAATGAATTGATGCATGATAAGAAAAACAAACAAGCAAGCAAAATAAAAAACACTTATTTGTTTCTATTCTATATAAGCAAGAAAGAATATCTTTATCTTAAACATTAAAACTGGCTTAAAAAATGGCTCCATATCTGATGGAAAGTAGCAGCTTCAGTTCTCCATAGTGTGATATTTATTACTACGTACTGAAAAGTTTTGGCGCCTTACAAGTTCTGTAGTGGTCTACTATTTCATATGCAGGTTTTTAGATAAGAGTGAGAAGCGTTGCCATTTTGGGACATAGCACCGACGAAAGCATTTACCCCCATCCACTTTGCCCTGCCTAACTTGTGCTGGGAGTGACCAGCAGCTTTCCCACCGGTGCTGGAAGAAAGCAAGCACTGCCACTTTTCCTCAGGTCGGTAAAGCATCCAGGAATGCAGACACACTCCCACTTCTCTCGTCACAGAGTGCAGCAATACCCTGTGCTTTTAGGAGAAAGAACTCGAATGTAACATCTTTTTTTTTTTTTTTCCTCCTACTTACTCGAGAATATAGAGCAGAGAAAGGAAGGAGAACAGGACCTTGAGCATGAACCAAAATACTGAGACACTGGCCATGAAATCTGTATAAAAGTCAGGGCTGAAATAGATGTCAAGACATTGTCTAAACTCAGCAGGGTGCATCTTTGCTGATGTTAATACTATCTGTCTACTTCAGCAACTTATCAGCTGCCTCACAGTCCTTTGTTTGTTTTGTTGTTTTTTTTTTTTTTAAATCATGCATAATTCCTGTCTGTCCCTAAGTCATGAATCACACCAATTTACACCTCAGGATGCATCACTACCTCTGATATGGTTTGCAGACACAGCTGCTTAAGAAAATTCTTGTGAGAAGGAGAGATAGTAGTTACTCTTGCTAAGCCCATTGAAATTGCACTTGTACATAAAAATTGATTATTATTATTATTTTTTAAGCAGTGCACAGAACTGGCTTAAAAGCAGGAAAGCATTTGTTCTGCAGCAAATGAGAGTGAAAATTAGTAAGAGACCAAGGCAAAAGAAATACTATAGGCTTTGCTCATCCACCTGATAATATTAATATTTGGAAGAGCACATTTTAATCTTTCTCATACTCAACATATGAGCATGCATAACTGCTCTCTGTTCGACTGTTTAAACGTAGCTACTGTAACGCACAGCTGTAATGAAAATTTAAATGAAAATGCAGCATCAAATAAATGGATCGTGGCAAAAGTCTTACAAGCAGAATCCCTGCACATCACAACTCTTTCAAGTGTTTTGTAGCTGAGCAACGACGTGCACTAGTTGTGAACATGAAAGCTATAAAAAGGACAAGAATGTGTCAAAGAGTAAGAGCACACACAGAGCTTTATGAGACATGTATTTCTGAGAAATGGCACTAAAAATCCAGGATTAGATGACCTAAGTATGCTCCTTAAATCTCACCATATTCCAGGTAGCACGAGAGGCAGATTTTCCAGACAATGTCACCTTTGGGGTCCATCTTCCAGCAAATACAGCTAATGTTACTCCAGCAAGTTATTCACAGCCTTGTGCCATTGAGCCTATAGGTTGTTCCACCTTTCAAATCTGAGAGTCATCAACTTTGATCAGTAAATAAAAATACCTGAAGAGAGATCATAAGATCTGTTAAAAGATGCACAGATCAATCTCAAATACTGTTAACGTAGGAATTTTCTACTTCCCTGAGTAATTTCTGTCCTCTGCTGCAGTCTCCATTTTGCTGATATAGAAAGAAGAAATCAAATTATTACGTCCTGTAAATAGGGTTTTCTTCAACGCAAGCTCATTTTTTATTAAGATTGGCTCATGTAATCGTGGAGTGAGAGGTCAATACTACAGTAATAAATATAAAGTCAACAAACAACCAGACAGTATTTCATAGTTATACACCATTCCTATATGCTTATAGTCCTTAAAAGAATGCTTACATCATAAGCTACGCATCGAGCTTGCATAGGCACTTCAAAGCACTTGGTTTCTTGAAATAAATCTCTTTCTGAGCTTTGATCAGTCTGGGAAGACACACAGTTTAGAGCATCAATTTAGCGTGCATTACTTAAACACACAGTTCACATCAGACTTTGGAGAGACTGGTGCATGTTTGTACATATATGCACATTTATCTACATAAACACTGACAAATACACATAGAGGGGTGTGTTGTAAGCTTGAATGTTAATTATGCTGGCACATTATGCTTACGTTTGCCTTAATATGGCTTGGCCATCACATTATTTTTGGCCACTCCTCAGATAGGAAATAGGAACTTGAGTTTAAGAAGTATTTTGAAGCAGAAAATGCTTACTTGACAAAAAACACTTTTTATTTTTGTAGCAGTTGGGTATAGCAGATCTTCCATGTTCTACATCAGGGCTCAGTTGTCCTGATGAATACTAAACATTCCCTCTGTCCTGCAAAAAGCCATACTGCAGTGTTTTGTTTATTTTTGCCAGCATAGAACAAAACTTGAACTTTTCACAGTTTCAGTGGAAAAGACTATTTGGGACCAGAACCTGGATTTTCATTTAGTGATTGAAGCAGTTTCCCATAAAACAGACTTAACAAATGTACAATCAATGAATATACAGATGGTATAATATATCCAGGAGCTTAGCTGACGGAATTATTATATTGGAGCAGGAAAAGAAAGACACTCACCCTATCCTGGGCTCACAAAATAGACTCCAGTGGAGCGGATCTCCAGAAGAGATCCTTCCCCACTGGCAGTCAGCTCTTAAATGGGTCTAGGAAAGGTGGAGCCAGGCTCCACCCCTTCCTGCAGCACAGGTAAAAGCAATTCACCTGTGCTCCCATGGCTGACTCATTGCTTGCCTCAGGTGATCAATCAGAGGTTCAGGCCGTGATTCAGCAGCCCCATACAACAAACATAAAATATTTTAAAATCTTTTATGTGGTATAAAGTCAGTTACACAAGCTGGAAGATTTTGTCAAAGTCTAAATGGTTAATGCCTATGCTCATACTTTTCAAACCTTATTATATCAGTGGGACTTGTTTTATATGGCAAAACTAATTAGAGGGAAGCCATTCATAAACAACAGCATACATAAATCAGAATGGAGTAATAAGGATGCTCAATATTTGTGACTTTTTTCTATACAGCTTCTGGAATCTTTTCACAATAATAGAAAACCTTGAATTTAATTGTTAACGTATATAATTGGCATATATTCATTTTATATGGAAATTGAATGAGAAGACTAGAAGCAGACATGACCCTGAAAACACAGAAATACGTTCTCTAAGAACATCTTATGAAGTGACTTAATCTATAACAGGTTTTTCATTTTATTTAACCTTGTTAGCAGCTCAAATTTTTAAAAATAAATCCTACTACAACATAGAAACCCACAACAGGATTTCTAGCAAGATATCTTGTTCCAGAGAAACGACTACACAATGACATTTTAGGTCTTTCAGGAAATCTCATACAAAGGAGACTAATGTTTAATGTAGTTCTACCTGTTCAAAAATACTGCAGTTTTATCCTCTGAAGATCTGGTTTCTGAGCTGTGCTGTAATTAATTTAACATCACAAGGCCTTTGTATGAATATTCAAGGTACAGAAAAAAGGATTATAGCAGATCTTGTCCAGTACTTGTCATCCAGCTGGTGCTATGCTCAGGGCTTTGGGTTTTGTGATCTCAGACACATCTTGGCTGTGTTTTGCTTGTTCACAGTTTTTGATATTAAACACACTTTTCTAGCTCAGTTTTCCAAGGAAATGAGATTTATTCCAGCACATTATCAGTTGTTCATCTGTCCTCCTGTTGGTCCCCCTAATAAAACTGCTAAACATAAGCTGTAATCCCATTGATGATGCAGGGAGAGGTTTCAGAGAAGGCCCATGGTGACACCACACATGAAGCTCTGTGGAATTGCTGCTCCACTTCACCTGGTAACAGCAAACACAGCCGGGACGCAGAGGTGGGACTGCAGCTGCCTACTCACAGTGCTGTTGCTCCTGCCAGTGGAGGGATGCCAAATTTCCCTATGCTGGTGAATGGGTACCACCAAATGCAGGTGCCAACAAGTCTTGGCAGGCATGCTTCTAAAGTTAAAACCAGGGATGATGATTTTAATAGTATTATGTCTCCAGAGATGACCATTGTGGTGATGGCCTCCCTCATAAAGCAAGTACAAGTCCATCAGGATTAGTTCTTCTACAATAAAAAAAATTATTACATTATGAAATACAATAATAAAGCAGCCCACATCCTGAGCCATGGCTAGGAAAACATTTTTAGTCTGTACTATTCCAAAAAATACTGGGCTATTTATACCCCACAAAGGGAAGGAAAAAAAAAAAAGAAAAAAGAAAAAAAAAAAGCATTACTTAAATAAGAAACAGCTTTTTGTGAGTTGCACGTTAAATTTTTATGATAGAGCCCAATTCAGAGGAAGGCTGATTAAAATGGTTCATTTGGAGGCATGTTGGAATTGGCTGACGGCTGCCTAATCATTAGCAGTACTTATATATGGATCTTGGACTATTTAGAAGGGAAAAAATGGAAGAAAGAATTTAAAACAAAATGAAGAACCATGCATTTCACCCCCACAAGCTTCTCTTGCTTTCTATTTAGAGATTTACTGAGTACTCCAGTTACAGAAGCAGCAAGACCATACAATAAAAGAATGAAAAAACCTGGGCAAGCATGTGAATTTAGTAACTGCTGATAAGTACATTTTATCAGAACATCGCACAGCTTTTTCACAGATGCTGGCTGGGTTTTGGGCTGTTCAGCACAGGTGAGTTCATAGAACAACGGTGATGCATTTACACTGACTTGTGACTTGACTCCTACTGCTAATGTGGTGTAATAGAAAACTGAAACTGAACAGTCACCTTTTGGTTACTTCCCGTGCACAGACTTTATCTCACTCAAGTTACTCATGTACTTCAACCCAATAATTGATCCAACAAAACAGTGCCTGGATAATAAAAATTGGAGCCCAATTCATAGCCTTAAATGTAAAATAACTTGTTCATCACGCTGGGCTCAAAACACAGGCTGGGGAATGTCAGAGCTGCACTCTGACAAATAAAGATGAAGAATCATATACTGGCATTCTAACTCTCTTTTCTTTTCTGTAAAATCAGAAGCTAACAAACAGTGATCTTCCTTCCATGGCCACATTTCAGGCCATATGCTAAAAAAAAGCTCCTTCTATGCAAATGTGCCTCCTTTATTTACCATTAGCAGATGCGGTCACTTTCAAAATTAAGCTAACAAAGAAGTAGCAACCACTGCAACCTTTCTGAATTGTCAACAATCAAATTTTAAGATATAAGAAAGAAATAATGTTCTGAGAACTCAGGTGAAACTTTTGAAGTAAACGGCACTTGATAAGAAACCCCAAAGTGCCCTCTTTTGGCAGGTGGCACTAACTGCTAGTTCATCTGCAGCGCGTGCTAAATCCACACCATTCACTTTCTGATCTGACATATTATCTATTCAAAATTGTCTTGCCTTCGTTTGCCTTGCAGATAAAGTAATCCAAAAGTACACACAGCTCAAAAGTGTCAAAAGGAGTTATTGTGACATGCAAAACTGGTATCACAAATGCTGAGTGTAACCTCTACAGAGCAAGGGTGTGCATCTGCTAACATACTCTTTTGGAATAGGAAACGCTGAAGGGATCTGTTATTTTAAAGCAAGTATAATTAAACAGTCAATATTCAGAAAATAACATGGTTTTTTTTTCTCCAAAAAATAAATATACTTCAACTTTTTATTAATTTTACAGTATCATCAGCATTACATTACTGTTATTCACATTAATTGTATAAATTTGCAGCAGTACTGATGCAAGACCTCACCGCGTTAGTTACTGGTTATTATTAAGACTCCTTTTTACGGCTTCAGGTTAGGAAACAAAATATTTTTGGCTTGAGTTAACTGAGCATCAAAAGGCAGCAGATGAATATTTTATCTGAAAAATAATCCCAAAGCTCTGTTTGTTTCTTGGGTTGGTACTGCAGCATAAAACACTCATTTATTGTCCAACCTTTCCTAAGTACTTTCATCAGTGTAAGAGTTGTAATATATTTCATTTTGTTTAATTACATATTTTGTTTCTATAGCAACTAGAAAGCATCTAATCCGTTTCTATTGCTTCCTAAGCCTTTACACGCCAATTTTCTCCATGATACAGTAGCTAGAGATAATCCTTCTTTAGAGCTCCGTGTACTATCTGCTCTTTCTAAATATCCCTTAATTAGTATGCATTAGGATTAAAACCAATTGCAGTAGTGCTACAACTGAAGGAAACAGAATTAAAAAAAAAACACAAAACAAAACCCAAAAACAACAACAAAAAAAATCAAGCTAGATCTTGACAGAAAATTTGTAGTCTACCAGTGAGGAATTTGGACATAAACATACTGCCACCTGCAGGCACTCAGCACAACACTTCTCTGCAGCATAGGAGCAGGATACCCCCAGATCCCAGGTCACAAAGGAAAGGCAGATTCAACAAAATCTCAACAAAAAAAAGTTTGTGCCAGCTGTTTCTGACTCATTTTGCTCACAGGAAAAAGGGCCTGGAGCATTTCCCTTATGATGAAAGGCTGAGTAACTGGGACTGGGGAAAAGAAGTCTGAGGCAGGACCTGATTAATGTTTATAAATATTTAAAGGGAGGTGGGAGGCAAATGGATGAGGCCAGGCTCTTCTCGGTGGTGTATAGCAATAGGTCAAGGAGTAATGGCCTGAAACTTGAACATCAGAAGTTCCACACAGACGTGCGGAAAGGGTGACAGAGCACTGGAACAGGCTGCCCAGAAAGCCTGTGGAATCTCCTCCTATGGAGATATTCAAGATCCAAGGATGCCTACCTGTGCAACCTGCTTTAGCAGGGGGGTTGGATTCGATGATCTCTTAAGGTTCCCTCCAACCCCTGCAATTCTGTGATGCCTGATCTGATGCCCTCTGTTCAAATAAATCAAGCAGTCTATTTTGTTTGGCATCATCCTATTCCAGCATGCTTCTACTCATTAGTAACTAGGGCTATGTTACTCATTTCACATTTTTTGAAAAGCTGATGTTTGACATACACTTCAGTTGGTCCATTTACCCTTCGATCTTTATTCTGTAGTTAGAATGTCTTCCTTTCAACATTTCCTTCAGCCCACACCTAACTTTGGGTCCTCTGCCAGCTGGTGAAACTCTCCACTCACCTCAAGCATTCCAACTCATTGTACAACACCTGGGAAAGTCAGACTTTGAGAAATGAGGCCTGTGTGAGCCAGCATGCTGAAGCAGCACTTCAGCACATCATTTTCTGGAAGCACCTAACTGGAAAGGTAAACTGAAAAAAATCTTAAACATTGATTAAGGGTCACCTCTGTTTCGCCAAGACCATGTTCTCTGTACAAAGAAAATAAAAGCATTCACAATACAAGGACAGTTAGGTTGGCATTTCCAGGAAATAGCAGGCTTAGGGAACACATGCTGTGCTTTTGATTAAATCGTAGGCTGCAAACTCCATGCTGATTTACTGCAGATGCACTATGCAGCTGAGCTACACGTATGCCACAGAGCCACTGAAGCAGTTCCAGAACCCAGGCAGTTCCCAACAGCACCACCAGTATGCACAAGTCACCCAGAGCACCTGGCTGCAAGACCCTGAGGTAGCTTTCGTACCAGAGGCATATCACTGCCTACCTGTCCTAGCTCCAATGGTGGATGGCCTTGTTTATGATCAACTTCTGTCAGAAGGATTGAGTACGCCTACCATAGAGCTCACTAAGCTGTCTGTAAAAGGATGTGCTTGGACAGAGTCATCACATGCAGAACTTGTGTGAAGAAAGCCATTTAGCTAACACCAGGAACAGTGACAGGCTTGAACCAACCTGAGATGCACAAAAGCACCGCAGATTTTAGCTACTTAAATGTGCAGTCTATAGACCACGTGCTTTCTTCTCTACCACTTCCCCTTGCCCTCAAAAAAAAAAACAAAAACAAAAACAAACAGAAAAAAAAACCCGCATGCAAAACAAAACAATGAAAATACCCACAGCTCTTCCACAGGAAAAGAAAAAAAAAAGGAAGAAAAACAAAGAAACAAATGTAACCTGTTAGTGGAAGGCTACATAGGTTTTGAGACAGTGTGACAACTGTAGTACTTAATCATCCCTTGCCACTTGGTGGGGATGGTGAGCTGGCTATGCAGGCCTTAGCTTCCAAATCTTAAACAAGATGTTCCATGGAATATAAATAAATAAATAGCTGATTTTCACAGTTTTAAAACACACTGTGAGATAAAGTATCAACATTCAAGTGTATTTGGAAAGCTTAGGAGCTTGCTGTTACAAGATACCGCACTGAATGTTTTTGGGTCACATCAATTGCATTTCAACTAAATACACCCACAGTTTTGTTATGGGAAAAATGAACAGGTCACCTTGCTCAGCAAAAATAGCATCTCCTCTGAAGTATAACAAAGTTATTCTTGTCAGTGCCTATTATTCTTATTTATTTTCCTTTCACGAAGTGTTTAGATCAAGAAATAAATAGTATGCCCAACACCTTATTCCTTTCAGTGCTTCATTGAATTTAATCGCACTTGCAGGTTAAAGCAAAACTACTGAACCTTGAAAAGCTTTCCTGTAGCAGTGCAAACGACAGATGACCAAGAGGTTAACAATGCCTGTACTCCAAATGACTAAAGTCTCCTCAAGACATCTCTTATGACAGTGGGCAAACCATTAACTGACAAAATAATACAAAGATATGTAACCTGTACCAAATACAGCTCATGCAGAAGCAAAACAATTATAAATCATATTTACAGAAATGGAACAGTTTGATCTCAGTTGTTTGACCACCAAGACATAACGCTATGCTTATTAACCAAGTTCATGTGAGCAGTTACTCTGAATAGAGAAACCACGCTCACCAGGTGTCAACCCAAACGGCACAGTAGTACAAAGCAAAGCTCTGCACCCAAAGATATCAGATTAGAAACAACTCTAGAAACAACTGATTGCAACCAGTGTGGTGCAGAATACAGGGAGAAAACAGGTGAACCACTGAGCAATTTAGGGACCTCAGCAACCCGAAGTACAAATGATTTCAAGCCATTCAGGAGCCGAGACATTTTTAAGAGTGCTTAAAATGTAATTTTTAAATGTGCAGAGCAGTGCTTTCATAGCACACTGAAGAAAAAATGTAAGATGAAAAAAATAAGTGTGCACACTCTCAATATTCAAGAGAAAGAAAGCACAAGTCAAGGAGCTTTAAAATGATTTATGCTTTTTGCAAACTTAAATATACTTTGCTTACAGAGTTGTTACATCAGCAGCACCAAGACTAGAAAACAAATAAGCACAACAATGTTGAGGATGTCCACTAACACCAATCATTTATTTATATACTAAGTTAAAAAATACGAATATTTTATTACAAAAAGTTTATCAAACAACTGTATACATACAGTTCATCTTGTTAAAAGCCAATGTCAACTGATACTTTATATATACATTATTCATGTCATACACTTGTAGAAAAGCATCACTCAGAAGAAACTGATTTGGCATTCAGAAAGTAGTTACCACTCTGCACTAAAAGAGACAATTAGTATAGGAATAAACAATGTATATGTTACAATAAAAAATACTTATTTGCTGTGATCCTTTAAACCAAATGGATGCTTTCTTGCTCCACAGAGTCATCGTAAGTGGAGATTAAAGTGCACAAAACCAACACATTAAAAATTCTTCAACGATCCCATCTAACAGTCTAGATGCTTCAAGCACATCACAGTAACATGAAGGATAAAGGATTTTTCTTGGTGGCTTAAACAGTAAGATACAAGAGAAACTCAGCTTTCTAAGCCGCATAAAATAATTCTGGTATACAATGGCGATGAAAGATGAAATGGGTTACAGAAATTTGGAAAATAATGTTTGGTGAAGAAGACAGTGAAAATTTGCCCAGTTATATGATTTCTGGGGAAATATTTCCCTTTTGAAAAAAAAACTCACCATATTCCATACAACTATGGATCAAATAATCAAAGCATGCAACAGTATTTACATAATCGTCCCAGCAGCCACCCTTAGTGGGCTGCATATAACACTATCTACTTTACACGTAAATCTTGATGATAATCTGGGGAAGAAGAAAAAAATTACCAATAATATGTTTTCTGTATAATCCTAAGTTAGAAAAGTGCTCCTGAAAAATTTTAACTCAAAATATTAGCTTTGTCTCATTACAAACAATGTAGTAAACCTCACAAAATAGAACACAGTCAGATAGCAGAGCTGTCGAGGGCAATAATTTTAATAAATCAATCCACTTCGGATAAAACAATGCTTTTTGCATGTTACAATCTATTTAAAAGCAACAGCTGAACAAGCTAAATTTACATCCACAAGTGAGTTGCTGGTAATCATGGGTATCATTTTTAATCAAACAAACTGGTCACCAATGAAAAAGAATTTTTTTATTTTTATTTTTTCCATTTTAAAAGATTAACTTTTAATGAGAAATTCCGAGCCATTACATTGGAGGAGCATACTTCATATCTAGGCACTGGACCCAATTTAGAGGTAAAATGTCTGTCAACATGATTTAACATCCTCAGGTTTCTGAAAGCCATCCGTATGAAGTTTACATACAGCACTACAAATACACATCAGATACTGCTGTAAATTTATAAGGAATACAAAATGCTATTAAATACAACTTTCATCCCATGGCACATCAAGCATGGCTTAGCAATAGTTAGTTGTGGTTATGCTTTATTGAATATTTTCCTTTCTGTAGCTGAGAAATATATAGCTTGGACTTGCTTCCATCCGGTCTTTTGAACCAAACTTCATCATGGTTAATTGTTGTAATTATGGCACTACAGAAAATGGGGGAAGAAGGGTCAGGGAAAGAAAAATAAGAAGCATGTAGAAAAGTTAAGAGTAAAAAAATCTCAAAAACTCCAGCTGTACTGTAAATGAAAATATGTAGTAGGTATAAACACTGGTCTCAGAGGGTACCAGCCCCATTGTAAGGACACAATTTTTTAGTAACTGCATAAGTCTCTAGTAGGTAGTTGAATTTTCAGCCAGCTATTTTTTCTCCTTTTACGAGAAAATCCTTACAACATCTACAAGTACTTTAATTGTTACAAAGGACAGTCACTCATAGTAATCAACAACAGGCTACCCACAGTAAACCCACAATGCGCTAGAAAGCATATCCAGAAAATGCTTAAACATACAAAAGCCCAAGGTGTAGAGCAAAAACAAAGCTTAGATAAATAAATAAATACAAAGAAGAAAGTATTCAACCGTTAATCCCAGCACCAAGACCATGAAAAATAAAGCTAAAGCCTGACTTATTTAATTTAACCAAATCATCCTTACATGATCTTTGCTTTTATGCTCCTTGTGGACACAAAGGAGAGTCCCTAACACAAACACTGGAAAAAAAAACAAAAAAAAAACAAACAAAAAAACAACCCAAACCTTAAAATGTTTCTTCCAAACAGAATTGGTGACAAACAGCTCAAACACAGATTAAAACAGCGGAAGCAGAGGACTGACTCTTTAACTGGGTCCTCTGTGAGAAGACAAGGGAAAATAGCTTAAAACCAAAAGAGAAGATATTTAGACTGGATAAAAGAAAGAAGTTTTTTACAATAAGGGCAGTGAAGTACTGGCACAGGCTGCCCGGAGAGGTTGCAGATGACACATCCCTGAAGGCATTCTAGCCCAGGGTGGATAAGGCCATGGATATCTTGATCTAGTGGATAGCAACTCTGTCACAGCAGAGGGTTTTGAACTCAGTTATCTTCAAGATTCCTTCCAATTCAAACTATTCTGTGATTCTTTAAATTTTGGAAAAAAATAGCTTATCTTTAACAGCAAAAAGTAGTTTTCCATACTATTCTACATCTGGCGAACAGGTCAAAGTCTCAAAGCAACAAAATCTCCGAACACAACCCCTAAATCACAGGCTGGCCAGAAACTGGTTAAGATCTTCAATCCTTCAATAAAATCCCATCCTGAGAAATACATTACCTTCAGTGAAATTCAACTTCGTAAAGATTGCAGGTTATCTCCAATTAAGCCTTATTCTTCAAGGCCACCACGTTGCCTTTTGCTTAACAGGAATATACAGAGCTGTATAAAATGAATAATATTCACCTTGTAGGACATTCATCTTTCTTATCAATGTATATCGTCTGTCCACGTCCATACCACTCTCCATCATAATACAGTCTTCCTTCTTCAGATCTAGCACTATGTAGATGTTTCTCTAATTTGACAGGTGCTAAAATGATCAAATTTAATATCAATTGGCAGAAGGTAAGATTTAGAAATAAACATTCAGTAAATTATTTATACACAGAATATGCAGTTTTTCCATTGTCACCAAGTAGCCTCTCTCTAGATAATTAACTCCAAATGCAAGAAAATTAGAAGATATTTATTTCCAGTTAGATAAATTAAAAGCTGTATTTCCATTTTAAAGGAGTTCTCTTCCATACAACTCTCCTATCTACAATGTCAATTTTCACAATTAGAATAATGCAACAAGACACAGAATATGAAATCTCTTCATCAGTGCATTATCTCAGACTGCAAGCAGTAACTCACCACTGAAGAAACCACTCGCTTGTCTTCTCCCCCTTTTCTTCATTACTCACTACCTCTAAGCATTTGATTTTACCTACAATTAATATGCTTCTTACCTCAGACCATGTTATCATTTACCACTCCTTTCCCACACCTGTTTTTTCAGAGCTGCAGCTTGCAGTGAACACAAGGCACGTTTAGAATGCCCCTTTCAAATTCAGGTGATTTCAGTTTCCTGCCTCATTTTATGAAAATATTGGCATAATATACCAATATTCACTAGCATAGCCCACTCTTAGATGTCTTAATTTTTTAAATAATTTTTACAATTCACGCATCAATGACATAATCACCAATCAAGCTGCAAGTATCAGCAACTCAGAGGAGGGATAGACAAAATCCACATCTGTCAGTCAGCTCACTCCACCCTGCAGTCAGTATTCCAAGGCTAAAACAAATATAGCCTGCTTCAATGCATCATTGTATATTGCAAGTTCTGTCTTGTGAAATCAAACAGTGTTTACTTACGTTCTGGCTTTACTCTGTGTGGCCCCAATGTAGCCATTGCCTTGAAACAAAAGAAAATGAAGACAGTAAGCAGAATTTTTTTCTTAATTGCCAGATCAAATCAAATGATGTCGTGCAGCATAGCTCAAGACATTTTTATGTGCAGCATTAATGTTATGTGATACTGATGATACTATGAAACGAATACAAACCTGAAGTACTTTTTTGGGGGAAAAACAAACATGTTACTTTATGAACTGCTTAGTTACACTTGCTTTTAACTGTTTGGGGAGGAAAAATGACCTTCTCTAATGAGTTTTGATTTTACGTATCTCAAGTTTTCTAAATAAAATCCTTAAAATGGCCATTATATAATTCTATTTAAAAAATAACAATAATTCTGATACTGAAAAACTAAGTGCTATCTGCACAACCTACTCTCTGGATTATTAAGTTATACCCACAATCAGACAATTCATGCAAGTGAAAATTTGTGAATCATATGCAGCAGCAAAATAGATTTTTAATTTTTGTTGTTGTTGTTGTTGTTGTTGCTATTGCTTTAAATCACATTACACTACAGCAAAGAAACTGAGCGGAAGCTATTTTTTATCTGTGCCTCTGGTGAGACAGGAAAACAGACAGGTTTTCACATCGGCACCACAAGACAGATGGAAATAAACTCAACACCATTTCCCAGAAAGCTTCCGAATTCTTACAACGTAGTTTCCCGCTTCACAAGTTGGAAAGCACTGATTTTTGCCAGAATATAGGGAAAAATTTTCCAACTGCAGATGCAAGGCAAGAATAGCATTTGATTACATCAAGTTACACTAACACTATGGCAAAGATCTGGTAAGACACTCTGTACCCAAAATTTGGATTTATTTTTTTCCAAACATTAATCAGTCAAACGAATTTATCTTCCTGTAAATCCCGATCCTCTTACAGTTGGGAAAAACACAGCATTATACTTTAAGCCAAAAGAAAAAAAAAAAAAAAAAAAAGGTGTAGTGAGAGGCTGAAGAACATGTATCATCATAAAATGATACATTTACTATCAGAAAACAAAACATATTATATATATTCAAAAATCTTTATTTAAACAAAACACTATCAAACTATCATAGCATGACAGACTTTGGTAGAAACAATGAGAAATCAGATGGCCTTGATACAGGCCTCAAGTTCACTCCATCACAGAAATCACAGTTGACAAATACTTAGGCAGAACTTTTGCCATCTCCTTTTCAGATTCCTTTGCATGATTTGCGTAGAGGCAGGAAAAGTTGCAAAAGCATGGCTCAAACTGGAATCATTAACAGACCACTGAATAAATACATACCTGTACTTAAGTCTTGATGGTATTAGAAATGCATTTACATATTTCTAGTAAGGAAAAGGAATAGATAAGAACCCAAAGCAACCCAAAGCTACAGGCATTCATGCTTTCATCTTACCTTCCTTATTGTCGTCCAGTCTTCAAGTATATCAAGGTCTTGTAACATATAAACTATATAGGGGCGTGAAAAAGTTAGGGAAAACTCTTCTAAACAGTGATAATACTTATATATTAATATAATTTTATTTATTTATATAATAATATACTTAATATTTTAAAGATTGAATGAAGATATTAAGATATTTGTCTCAGAAAAAATACCTGAGTGAAGTTGAAGCTCAGTAAAAATAAATGCATCTTTGAATTAGGCAACCTAGAAGTATACTTCTGAAGTTATTAAAAGAAGTAATAGCACGTATATATTCATACTATTGGAATTCAACATAAAAATAAGATTAATGACTGTCATACAACCATACCATCCCTGCTCCAAAAATCATTCTACTTGCAATGTTATAAATTACAGTTAGAACTTCCTGCGATTTCAATATGCCACTAAAAAACCATCTGCACTCGTATAATCTCTTCTAAAGTTATCATTTTTAAGGTATTCTACATTCTATTTGAAACTTCAAGAATCCTTCACCATTTTCATATTTGTTTTAATTTTCTCTAAATAGGAGAGAATTACAAATCAAGAGCACTGTAGAATTCCTAGGTACTTGCTTTACATAGATCTCTGCAAAGTGACCAGTTCACAACTACATTAAAATCATAAGCAATAACAGCATGGATTAGGGACAGGAGGGAAATGGAATACTCAGTTTCTTTCTTAAGAGACAAGAATCTTTCTTTAAAGTGCCATAACTTTAGAAATTTCAGCTGCACTGTATGCTCATCTACAGCTTTATAGAAGATACTGGTACAAAATTCTTAAACACTATACCCATTCTACAGGAACCTCAAGCTCAAAAAATGCCTATAAAAATTAAAAATTCCAGGAATTGAGACAATTAATCAGAGGGTTCTGAAGACTTGGAGATTGTTAAGAAGTCATAAGTTGAGTTGAAGATGCCCCAGTAAGAGAAGCAAATCTATGAAGTAGAAGTGACACAAATTGCACTTTGCAGATATAACGCCTGTTTCTGCTTTCATTTTGTATCTAACTGTTCATCAGGCTGAATCTCCATTACACTGAGAGCCAACACTTTACCTTATATACTGTCTTCCATCCAATTAACCTTTAAAGTGACTGTAGTAATGAAAAGTTACTCATTATTCGTTTATGTCCAAAAAGAGTATTTATTTTCAGAGCTATCACCTTTCTATGTCTCCACCTAAGAAAAAAAGCTTTTCCTAACTTGCAACAACTATCTAAGCCCTTTTGTTCTCAATCTCTTCTCCCATATTCCTTGCTCTTCACAAAAACAGGACCGAGAATGCTTCAAGATACATTCTTCGTTACGTGCAGTGCATTCCTTAATATACATAGGGCCCAGTTCAGTAGCTCTTCCTTTCCTTCAACTATACTGCAAAAATGATGTCAAGTACCTACACCAAATACTCTAAAGATGAGCCAAACAGCTCCTGTTTTTTTTAAGAGACAGATATTTTTATAAACAGTCTCTGTACATAGCTAGTAATTACAGATTCCTAATTTTAATTTTCATGACAGGATGTGTCAACTAGGCTTCTCTAATCTCAATTAGAATACCACCTGCCATTCAAAAATAAATTTTGAGAATGCATTATCACTTCAACTTGTTGTTAATGACATATGTAATATGACTAGCTATAAAATAGGAGTGAATACTGCCAGAATGATCAATGATTTCAATGAAAGGATATCTGATACAACAACAGGCTTTTTTTTATCTGGACTAAATGGATCCTTCCTTTTTTTCCTTGACTGTAGCTCATCATTCCATAATTCTGAAAAGAAATAATAAGAATGAGTGAATCAGAAGTGTGTATACCTAGTTGCTGTCACAGAAAAGAAAATCTGAGAAGTGTTTGTTTTTATTTCTGGGCAATCTGGTGAGATGATTCTGAATAGAACAAAAGTGTCACAAGATCATGCAGTCATAGATGAATATTCTCTAAAGAATGAAAAGTTTGGACGAAAGTTTGTTTTAAGCTTAAATTCAAACCTATCCTACAAACCTTACACTGTTGTTCAGAATAGCATTCTACGGAATAACTTGAAACTCACCAGAAATAGTATAGCTACCTGAATTTTTAATAAAAAAATTTTAAAAAATTACATTTTCACTCACCTGAGGTAATGTCAATGCTATGTCTGTCTTCTTCAAGTCTTCTAATCTTCTCTTCTAGCTCACTTTGTACAGTATCATACAACAGAAGCTTTTCACTCTAAAATAACAAGAAATGAAGCATGACTAAGTTCTGTATTACAGTAATTTAAAGGCTCAGCAGAAGGAAAGAACAGATTTGAGGTGAACGCTTTACAGAGCTGTAAAGCATACAATATAGCCCTGTACTCATTTCCTTATCAGGAGATCCCAGCTCCTCAAAGATGGCACATTCACTTGGCATCAGCATATGTATGGTTATCAAGTATCAGTACCAAGAACAACCAAGTATACAAAGCACATAGCCAGACCTCCAGAATAGTGCTCAATATTTTCCTTTTGGATAGCAAAGATTTATTCACAGTGAGTAACCGCAAAACATTAAAGTTCTACTCCAGCTTTCTTAAAAGTTAATGTTTCCATTGAAAGTGCTTTATTAAGTCTCCAATGTTAATGAGATTGTATTAATTTATAGAGAATTATCATCTACTACTATATTATTTGCAATTACCTTTTCCCACAGAACTGATATATCTACTCATAGTAGAAAGAATCTACAGCACACACAGAATACTCTAGACAGTTGTGAAAGCAAAACTGTGTACCTTAAAGCTGTGAGAAACATTCTTAAAACTGCTTTAGAAAGATTAGCTAGTTCATCAATTTAAAAGATTATCTCTGATTCACATAGATTAACAAAATGCCTCCAATGCTCTTATATAAAAAGTGCTAATAATGCACCAATGGAAATACACCCTGATGCAAGCTTTCTACAGTATGTTGTAGTCTAACCTCTTTTCCACCTACAGGTATTTTGGAAAGAGAAAAATGAACTTTTTGTACAGCTACTCTCAATTATAACACCCTATATTGAGGTGATAAGGAAGTTATACAATATCTGTATTGAATAGTTGCCCTTTTAAAGGCAGTTTCTAAACACACTTAACTCTCTAAAACTAGAACTTTAATTAAAGAAAGAAATTAAGCTGAGTTTCACTTGCACACTTCCTAAAACACAAACAGGAAGCACAACTGACTTACATTCTTAAGTTCATGTTCACTGACCAACACCACTAACAACTTGAGGAAACAGAGACTTGGACTTAATCACTGAATGAAAAAACAACAACAAACAACCAGCTTAAGTACCACAAGTCACTGCATCTACTCATTTGCCACCATATCTCTGCCAGAGGTTGCAGACCTAGAGCCAATTCAGCAGATCTCTGTATCTCAACTGCTTCTGCCCACAGCACAGCATAGTAACAGAAACTTACAACACCAATGTTCAAATTGAACGCTGAAGCAAAATCAGTGAAACAAATCAGCTCAGGAATAAAAACAACTGAATACTCCTACTCCAATAGATATCTGTGTGGTTAACATTCCCTTCAAGTTACAAAGTACTTGTGTTCCACAGATCCCCCCTTTACATATTTCTCAACCCGTTACCACTAAATAAAAAATAATCCTCAATTGAACTGAAAATCCAAAAGCATTCTTATATATACCTGAAGTGTCAAATGAGTACTATTTATTCTGATACCATTTTAAAGCTTCCTTTTTAAAATGAAATACTGTTTGTGTTTAGACACCTGTTTTGCTGCTAGTCTTGATAACAAATAAGGTGTGAGAAGATGTTACGGGCAACAGAGGCATTCTTGCTGAATAGCTATACTCAGAGCAACGATTCTACAAGCAGCATTACTGATTTCAAAGAGCTTTTCTCCAGGGACCCTTCTTGGATGGTGCATGTTTGAATCCCAAATGTTCCACTGTAAAAGAATAGCAGCAAAACAAGCAACAAGGACAACCTTAAAGATGAATAATACACAGCCAAAGAAAATCATTCAATTGTGGATAAGAAATCCTGCGAATCTTAAAGCATTCTGACCAACCTCAGGATTGTATTCACAGGAATGAAGAGAGCCAGTAATGAACGGTCTGTCTTACATTGTACCTTTTCTTTTGTAAGGCAACCAGAAAATGGAATTTTAAATAGTATGTGTGTACACTCTTAATTTATTGTCAGAATAAGAACCAGGAATTTCAAGAATACAGTCAGCCACCTTGAAGAACACACATTTAAGCCACTGTAATAAGATGCTGAGGAGGACTACAATGCATGCATGAGGATCTAAGCAGTTACGCCCCAGGGTCAGACACACAGGTACTTAGTATTTGGACTACAGTACCACTATTTACATGCTTCAATGGAAATGTTATGTTCAAGCAGAGAAACATTTTTTCAAAAGCAGTCACAAGAACAGCAACTCTATCCCTAGCTGATCGAGATATCTTAAAAACTGAATAAGACTATTATAATCACAAAAATGTAAGGTGCTTTTTGCTAAAATTATGGTAGATATTTTAGTTACTGGTCTTGGTAAACATTGTACCAAAATGATTTTTACCAGTCTCATTTTACTAAATAAGAAAATTACACTTGTATGAAAGCGAACCTATTAGAAACCTAACTTTGATATGCTTTGAACAAGCTTTTACATGGATTTTGATATCACAAAAGGATCACGTTAAAATAGCAAGTAACAGCAATAGAAAAATTAGAACATAAAAAATTAAAACATAAAAATATGCACTGAACTTGGAAAGCATGACACACAGTAAAGGAAAATGATTGATACAGAATAGCTGGCACAACCTCACAGTGCTGTCGAGAGGCTTGAATTTCACATTCATACTTGTTCTTCACAGATTCCAGACAAAGCTCTCTATAGATACCTGCCATCAAACAAATGACAACGTTACTTTCTTTAGCTAATATCTGATTGCAAAATTCTCTTTTAAGATTGCCTTCAAGTCCCAAAATATGTACAAAAGGGAAAAAAATAGATATATTTTGTTAGGCAATTAATCCCCTTTAATTCATTAAATCTAAATATCTGAAGAAAAATAAATACTATCACTTTTTGCCCTATCTGTCAACAGTTATACTAGTTACCATGCTAACCTAACAAAATAGGTCTATTTCATACAGCCTACCAAATTACCCTGGATATCTTCAAATTTCAAACACATAAGTATTCACCTATTCTATTTTCTAATTACTATTTTAAATAATACTTTGAGAGTTTCAAATAGCTGGAAAACAGAATGAAAGAATGAGCTTTTACAAATGAATGTGTGGAACAAGGTTTGCTTTACGCAGCACGACACTAATAAATCACATCATTTAACAAGACTATTCCACTCAATGAAATAGACTTCAATGAAATAAGAGTGTTTCTGAGTATTAAGTCTATTTCTTGCACCTATCAATTCATAGTCACTGCTTATTTGCAGTCCTTATGAGTTACTTGCTGGAGCTCAAACCCTCATACTACCCACTTCTGTCAAGGCTATGAAACAGTAAGAGCAAATAAAACCTCTTTCTGCAATTTCTGGCATCCTCTGAAATGACTTTCTGAATCTCAGTGAGTTGAAGACAAAATGAAAAAAGAAAAAAAAATTAAAATATCTGATTTCTAGACTTCAGAAAAGTTGTAGAAAGAGCTCAGGAAAAATACTACATTGGAACATTGATTTTCATTGCTGTTGAAGACTTGAACCAGGAGAATCCTTAATATTCTGCCTGTTCACACCCATCTACATCAAAGCACTGACGGAAAGTCACATTTAAAACTAAAAAGCTAAGGGTGGTTTCATGTCACACCTCCTGGGAAGTTCAACTTGGAATCTTCATCTTCTGCAATAGGCAAAAGTACTACTCAGAATTAATCAAGTAGATTTTGGATAAAGATCTTAAAACCCAGAAATGCCAGGTCACCAGCTAAGGGAAAGCATTATGAAGACTATCAAAAGAGAGAAAAGCGCCACAGACCAGAAGATTTCAATTTCTCTTCACAGCCTGGAGTCAAAAGTAACAATGAAGCATCAAAGTTTACTGTTTCTAATTTAGAAACTTTGTGCTCACTACACAAAGACAGCTATTCAATGAAAAATAAGCCATATTTTTAGCATGATGTTATCAGACAAATAAAGAAGAGAGAAGCAACCTATTCAATTTGACTTGAAAAATATTTTAAGTTTAAAACCATGACACAGTGTTTCAGTGCTTTTAAAACATACTCTTGTAGCAATTTTAAAGTAAAAATCATAGCAATTGATAAAATTGATGTTTAAATGAATAGCAACGTCATATTGTTGAAATAGAAACATTCATTTTGTATGCCTACCTGCCACCTTGGTTCTGATTTGCATGTTTTCTTGTAATGCTGCCAATGGTTCTAAATATTCAGGTGCTTTTCCAGCTATGACCTCTTGCAGTTTTGCATCCACTTGGCTTAATCTTTCTTTGTAAAGTCTGAAAACAATAAACATTTAAAAATATATATATATTTAAAGTAAGTACAAAGTAGAAGGAATTTTAAGAAGAGCTAATCTGACTCTTTGTTAATATCATGGTGCACCTACAGAAGTAAATTAAAGATTTGTTACCATTTAAATTTTCCATGCTTGCATTACTGGAGGGAGAAAAAGATTTTTAGATAGAAACTCATTTTCTTGTCCACATACCTGCTCCTACAGAACCACAAATGAAGGAAAAAGACAGGCAGGCTCTTACTGAAGCAGCCCTCACTCTATCTCTGGTGAAAACCCACATATCAAATACTATCAAAAATATCACATCCACTTTTGAGTACACATGGCTCTTCATTTCTTCTCTTCTGCTTACTAGGTCTTCACTGAGCGATACAGATACTGTGGTAAACTACCAACAGACCTAACGCTAGTTTCACTGGCAGTATTGGTATCTGGTTTGCAGTGATCACAAGAAATTTTCATCGATGCCAGCAATAAAAACTGCTACGATGCCTTACAAAAAACCCTCATGTCTAGTTCAGCAAACACAATGCTTGAGTCTGTTTATACAAGTCGTACATATACACAAGGAGAAGAAGGATCCTGGTATACCTCTCCAAAGACCATCATTCCTTGGTGCAACAGAACCACACCTGCCCTTTACCGCAACACTTCAGAACTATTCTTACAGCAAAACAGAAATAAATACATTTATGTACGTATACATGCATATGCATACACATACTGTATACATCATGTGCATGTGTCTCCTTGGTATATATTCTTCCCTTTCAGAGACACCAAAGAGAAAGTATTCTGGAGCAACTGCCTGCAAACCACATCAGAACTTTCAACCATTATTCTTCTCCAAAAATAATATCCAGATATTTGAAAGACAAGAAACACCAGTTGCACACAATATTTTCACAGAACAGACCCTCAAATGAGGCACTTAAGATACTTACTGATCTTTGAGATCTGTAAATTGCTTTTCAAGATTGGACATTTCATCTAAACACTCCATTCTTCTCCTCTCACAGTCTTCATCATCCATTTCTAAGAATAAGAAAAGGTAATATATTTTGAACAATGTAACCAAGTAGACTGCATAGTTTTCTTCTAAAACTTGAAGAAAGTCTGAATTTAAGCAATAAACACATCAACCATCATATTACTATGCTACAGCAGGTTACAATAAACCACTTGTCACATTAAGTAAGAAACTTAAGTTCAATTCAAGAAGTCCCATGAAGTGCTATTTTTCTTTCTCACACCAAAAAACAACATGATTGTAAGATTTCAAGAGGTTAAATCTCATAAATGACGATGTAAAATGCTGATGAAAGTGTGAAACAGAACAATTAATCCTTGTATAGCACATCAGATGAGAAGCAGCATTACTCATGAAGAGTTATTAGCCATAACTGAAAATTCAAGTGTGTCCTGCATCAGTATAAGAAATCCCTGGAGACCAAGTTCAAATGTTGTGCCTGTCATATGTAATTCAAGGTTTGTTTCATTAACATCCATTAAAAAGAAGAATGTAACACTTGGTTTTGAAACAAGGTTTCATCCTCTTTAATTGGAAGAGCTGTTTGAAGCTAAAATATTCATGTAGAAATATCTGTAGCTCATCTCAATGACCATTAAAAAAGACTTTGTAACTAAACAGTTTTTAACAGCAAAACCTAAAAAATATAGGATTTTTACAGAAACTTCATTTCGTATGCTTTTATGCAGCAAGAGTTATTAAATTATTTTCAGAGCTTTTGTTTTAAGTCATACTTCTGATTTTTTCTCTAGTTTATGTAACAGACATAATGGTAAGGTATAATAAACACTCACTTTTTGGGCAAGAATTTTTGGCTCTTGCCAAAGGGACGTCTAAACGTCAGTTGTTACCTCCATTCCCATTTCTTAAACTACAAAATAGAAAAATCATTAACACTGTGAAGTGGTAGCTCCCATTGACCTTCAGGTAAACACCTTGACAAGGTGAACTAAAAGTTTCAGTTTAGTTTTCTTTTGTTGAAGAAAGAATTTTCTATCTTTTTCCCTGCTTTTACGGTGGATTAGATAAACTAAAAGTTGGGAAGAGTTTCCCCAAGACAGCATTTCTTGCTTCTATTTTCCTTCACACAGAAACCCCATCTCTGTCTCTGCCCTTTTAGATTTAGCAAAGCACATCTCAAGAGGATAGAAGATGGATGTAACAAGCAGCAACCACAGAATGGAAAACTGCTGAATTTTAGTGACATGCAATCTTCTGCTGTACTTGGCAAGCAAGGATAAAATGGAAACTTCTAAACTCTATTCCTATCAAAGACACGCCAGTTTCCAGGGTATTTCTGAACCCAGTACTTCATTAACCACAGTTCTCCATGATAACGAACTGAATTTCTAGACCCAAAGCTTCACCAGTCCTGCCCACTGTGTTTTAAATAGAAGAGAGGGAGAACAAGCTCTGCTAAGGTATATAAGGGGTAGAGATGTCCTGAAGCTGCTTTACCTCAGCTGCATCTCAAAGAAACAGCTCTCTGGTTAAGGCACAAGTGACTAACCATTAACCAGTGTTAGAAGGGCAGAGAGCCATGCAGCCAGGAGCCAGGGCACAAGAGGAGAGCTTGACTAAGAGGAGGCCGTGCCCAGCACCGCAGTCACTCCAGAAAACAGCTGACAGAGAGGCCAAGAAGGGCCCCAAACCAAGCACAGATGCTCTGCATCAGCTCTTCTAGTCCAAAAACAACTCTGAATGCCTTTGCCTCTTCCTCGGTCAACTTTTCATTGCTTTGTGTGGTCTCATATGCCAGCTCCAAAAAAGGCAGCATTCAAGCCTTCATTCTTGTTTTGCAGAAGAGTAAGTGATTTGCAAAGATGAGAGGAACCCGCATATCACCTCCCTGACTCAGAGGAACCTATTAACTCAGATCTGCCACTAAGATCCCTTGATGTCTGAAGTCTGTTCTACATTTCTTTTTACTAAGATCATACCTTTCCATTGAAATAAACACAGCTTTTAAGTTTGAAAACCACACTGGCCCCTTCAGCCTGTGTATGAAAACCAACAGGCAGCAGAGAAGTATGTCCAAATGAAAGACTGCAGTTCCTTATACTACAGTCAGTACAAGCAGAAAACTTTGACAAAGCTTTAGGAGATGACCTAGCCTGAAGAGAGAGAAAATTTAAAGCTGGAACTTCTAATAAATGCTTAGCACACAGGGAAGAGTGCAAGAGGAGAGAAATACGCTCTAAAGGCATGCCTTAAAAGGCATGATTTCAAATTCCCGTTCTCAAAAATAAGGCAGATCTTGAAACCCAGAATAAGATTGAAAATCAGATTAAAGAGCAAAGCTTTAGTTGGCAGTTCAACATACTACCTGAGCCCAAATGACTGGGCAACTTTCACCTCAGTCAGATTTAAGGAATATGGCAGTTACATTACTTTGTGAGTTACCTGAAGCTTTTATGTGCTGTAAAAATAAAGATTCTCTAAAGTTTGAAAGATCTGCCCTGTGAAACAAGATGAGACCAAGAAAACACTGGGATCCAGATCATTTCCTACTTTCTTCTTCAGCTCAAGCACACATTTCAGATTTGTCCAGGAATTGTTTTGGTTCTATGTGTGTTTCAGCAAGCAATTAATTCAGAATTTTTCCCTTATATCAACATGGATTTTATTGCTTGTGGATTTTTTTAGGACAACAAATGTAAAACAAACAAACAAACTAATAAAAAAACACATTAGAACAGCAGCCTTTTCTGAAGATCAGTGCAACTCCTCAACACTGAAGGGAAAGGGAATTGCATCTTATGTTTTTATCCTCTGTTGCAAGAAAACAAGAAAACACATTGGCATGAGGGCACAGCGGACACTCTTGTACTTACTGAAATAAAACAGAGCTTGTTCAAATCTCCCCTCAGCTACCTGTACACTCAAAAAAATGTTTGATTTCCTGTCTAGAAGTCTACATTCTACCTACAACACTGAATAATAATCTTCTGTTGTTTCATCTTTATTTTGCCCATTAACCATTTTCAAGTCTTAAGACTCCTGAAATATCTTGAATTCCTCAATTACAGAACTTCTTCCTATCTTTAAAGAACAGTTTAGTGAATATTCAGTAATGAAAAAGTAAAAGTTTTCAGATTATATCTCACAGCTTATCTGTTGAAAATTTATATTGCTAGAAATGGGAACAGCTCATTATATATTAAAATACTTGCTAACGGCCCCGTACTGTCTCAACACTTCACATTAGGTTTCATACTACACAGAGCATTTGGGGCATTTTAAATCACTTTCAGAATTACAGTCATTCTTTCCCTACTACATTCAAATAATCCAACTCAGCAACCAGGGCAGCTCAGTTTAAAGATCAAAAAAAAAGTACTGAAAACACAAGAGTACCTAACATAGCTCTTATTAATAAGCTGTGGCCTATAAAAAATGCTCTATAAAATGCCCAAATTCTCATCTTGGATGGTGAGCATAACTTGTGGCTTTTTTATTCATCCGTGATATGCTACTCTGGGCCTTTGCCAATATTAAAAAACAACACAACACTTTACTAAATACATATCAACAAAAGGAACAGAATAAAAACGGTGCCAGCTCTCAAGGGCAAGTTAATACTGCTTCTGACTGCACCTTCTATTTTCTCAGGCATCCACTGGGAGAGATTTAAAAAAAAAAAAAAAAAAAAAAAAAAAAAAAAAAAAAAGAAGTTAAATGCAAGTAAAACAAATAACAAATTTATGAGAAAGAACTTGAAGGGGTTCTCTCTTTTTTTTTTTTTCCCCTAGTAATTTTAATTAATACTTATTTCCTGCAGTGCTGATCGTCTTGTGTCTGTAGAAGCAACACGCCTCCATGGAGTAAATTCATATTTGTCAAGACACTGAGACAAGCATGTAATTTCCCATAGTCATCACTTTTAAAGTGCTGCCATAAAAGCATTTCTCCGTGGAATGCAACAGGGTTTCTTGTATGGTTTTAAAGAAACACACACTACTTTCACTTAAAACATTGCTCCTCCTGCATCCCCGCTAAAGACTATGGAAAGGCAACAGCATTACTTGCCCTCATTTAAAAATAATAAAAAATAATAATAATAATAAAAACAACAAAATGGACTTGCAAAATTCAAAGTTTGCTTTAAAAAGTCAATTACCAAAAATTATAAACAAGAATACAGGCAAATTTTGAAAGAGAAGAAGCTTCAAAGCCTGCGGCTGGTACTAACAGACAGTCTTCCCTTCACCAGAGCCAGGGAGTTGGAGGAGAGAAAGCTACATTTATATCTGTCATATTAAGTTCTTAAGTTCTTTACTATGAGAATGGTGAGGTGCTGGAACAGGCTGCCCAGAGAGGTTGTGGATGCCCCGTCCATCCCTGGAGGTGTTCAAGGCCAGATTGGATGAGGCCCTGGGCAGCCTGGTCTAGTATTAAATGGGGAGGTTGGTGGCCCTGCATGTGGCAGGGGGGTTGGAAATTCATGATTTGAATTGAGGTCCCTTCCAACCCTGGCCATTCTGTGATTCCGTGATATCAAGCTCCCTTTCCCACATAGGAAAAAATGAGAATTAAAAAAAAATAAATAAATTAAGACATACTGTTTGGCTAGAAAAATAGAGAAGAGGCAGCTTATATAACAGTAACCTACATAAACTGCATAACCTATTTCAAGACAAGCAGGAAGAGCCACTGGGCTAAGTAAATAAGGGTTACTGTTGCAGTACTGCTCCTGGACCTCATCAAGGAGTCCTTTGCAACCCCATGTCTCACCTCCTTGTCACTGAATAAGCTTGCGCATTCCTCCTCTACTCTATGTTTTCCCTCTGAAAGATTTAACAAATGGTATCTGTACAGTTTTTTTTGAAAAATGGTCATGTTCAGGAGGGAAGAGCCATCTCCATTTATTTATTTTCTCAAACATTCAAGTCCACATTCAATTCTGATAATAAAAGAATAGAAACATTCCTTCCTAAGTCACATCAAAAAGAAACAGAGCAGGCTGCTGTGCAAACAGGGACATAATTAGACATGCTTTTTACACTTAAAATGTGATACCTGCAGCTACTTGTCCTGATATCCTCTCTCAAATTTACTTTTCTTCCAACATAATAACCACCAGTACACACTGATGCTGCCCACATTAAGCTTCATCAAGCCTACTCAAGGCAAGTGAAACACATCTTTCTGGCTCTTTTTTTTTTTTTTTCCCAACTGAACAACTTCAAGAGAATGGGGGGTAAGGCAAGACTAATCAGCCTTTCTCAGCAGTAGATCTGTACCTGGATCAATGAACTGTTCACATGTAATAGCCCAACTATTTATAAAGTTCGGTGCGCATACATGTTTCACCACAGAATAGCTTTGTACACACTGGTTCAGTTTGCAGCAGTTTCATTGAACAGAAACCAAGTTTAACTATCAAGTTAAATTCAAAGCTTCACCAAGCACTTATCAAATGTAGTCAAATATCCACAGAGAGCATAAGAGTTTGAAACAATGATTTGTTCTTCAGGCAGCTTCCAACCATACATGTTCAGTTCAGGCTATATTATCTAAAAGAAAACCATAATTGCTTTGGAGAAATAGGGGCCTCAGTACTATCTATTCTGAACTAGGAATCTCTTCATCAAATCAGTTGCTACTTTAGACACAAATAGAAACAATGTTTGTAATAATTTTGCTAGTTCTTGCAAGCCCATACCTGGATGTGCTCCATGGTTTATGGACTGAAAATATCTCCTGAGTAATACTGCATTAGATGAGAGAAGCAAGATGTTCCCTCAGATCAGGAAACTGCCAAGAACTTCAGGATCTCTGCTTCAAGAAACCTCCTGTCTAAACCTGTGCAAGTCATCAGTCTTAAATTCACAAAAATGTGTGCTGAGTTAACAGATGTAAATTGGAGATCTTTACATATTCTAACAAAATTGCTATTTATGACTTCTGTTGCTATGGAGCTGCAGTCTACCTAAGCATTAGTTTACATAGCCCCCAGTACCTCTCATTCACAAATAAAATTCTTCACTCAGCCATTTTCGCTATTTCAATTTTTAATGGACTATTTTTCTGACACTTAGCATACAAAGGCCCAATATCACTGAAGACAGAGCAAGAAACAAGGACAGGAAAGTACGCTGCACCAAGAAGGGTGAGTAAGGATGAGAGGAAGGATGGTGACAGCTGTAAAGTGGGGTTCAATCAACGATATTTGC
The DNA here is from genome assembly GCF_905368555.1 of Meleagris gallopavo. NCBI lineage: Eukaryota > Metazoa > Chordata > Aves > Galliformes > Phasianidae > Meleagris > Meleagris gallopavo. Next base: position 35,961,238 of record NC_139408.1, on the reverse strand, counting down.
CCAAGGGCATGTCTATACTCTCTCAGCACGGCAGCAGCAAAGCTTTTCTAGCGCTGGTAGAGCCTTCACTCTACACTGTTACTGCAGAGCCAACTTAGATGACCCTGTATCATACCTGTGGGCTTCCACAGTTTTCTACCCAAAAACAGCCCAGACAAGAGGAGGCTCCATGGAACCACCAGATCAGAGCTTTCCCTGGAATGAAGTCAGTGTGAATATAAAAGCCAGAGAATGTTAATAGTCAAGATCTCCCAGATTTCTAATATAAGATAACAATGAATTAATAGTATATTGAGGGTTTTAACACATTCAGATAAACCAACTGTAGGTCAATGCATGTAAAAATGCAATTTCAAAGATGGAAGAGGTAGGACGCTTAGAACCACACGAGCCCTGCGCTCATACCACAAGTCACTGTGCTGCTACAAGCATGGGCCTGGACCAGGACAGTGCACTGTAAATGCAAGGAGCACATTCCAGCTACCAGAAGCTTGCCTCAGGACCACAGCCAGCACTGAGCACAGCTCCAGCTTTTGAAAGAATCACAGAGTTGTTTGAGTTGGAAGGCACCTTCAACAGTCCATTTAGTCCAACTCCTCTGCAATGAACAGGGACACCTACAGCTAGATCAAGGTGCTCAGAGCCTGGTCCAGCCTGCCTTTGACTGTCTCCAGAGATGGGCAGACCACATTTCTAGGCAACCCATTCCAGTGTCTCATTAGCCTTACTGCTTTTTTTTTTTTTCCCCTCCTATCCAAACCAAATCCCCTCTCCTTAGCTTGAAAACATGCCCCCTTGTCCTGTTTAACAGAGTCCTATGCCTTCTTTCCTATAGCTCCCCTTTAGATACTGAAAAGCCAGTGCATCCAGTGACAAAGGTCCCATGTGGGCCAGGACCTACGGAGACCCAATGATGCCAGACTGCAGAGCACTCTCCAGAGGATCAGCATGGATGCCAATAAGAGACAAGTTTCTAATTTAGCCCTTAAAATGATGAAGTAATCTCGGACAGGAAACTTTTCTTCTGGCAGGGTGGCAGGTGAACAGGTGTTAGATTCACCTTTCACATGCTAAATCAACCCCAGCCCGCGGTCCTGAGCAAGTTAGGCATAAAAAGAAGGGGCCTTTAGCAGAGCAGGGTTTAACGCTGCGCAGAAGAGGTCAATGGCACTGACAGGTCCCCTCCCACCCAAACAGGCCCCAAAACACCCAACAGAAATGCTCGGTTTCGCCTGCGAAGAAACAGGCGGACGTTGGCTCCGGCCGCGGACCGAAGCCCCATCGAGGCCCCACACAGACAACGCGGCACCACGTGGCCCGGCCCGCACGGCACCAGGACCTGCGGCGGGAACCGAACTGGTGTCGTCGTGCCCCCGCCACGTCCCCGCCCCCGGCTGGGCCGCAGCAACGGGAGGGCCGCGGGGCGGGGTCGCGGCGGGGGCGGGTAGCGGCAGTGCCGCGGCCGGAGCAGGGGGCCGGTTCCCCCCGGAAGGGGCAGAGAGGACGGCGGAGACGGCGACTCCGGTACCTGAGCTGTCCCCCTCCTCGGACACGGATGAGCTCTCGGTCTCCTCCTCCTCCGAGGTGCTACCCTCGTTCTCCCCGTAGTCCACCTCCATCTCATCGTGGTTGTTCTCCTTCTTCTCCCGGGAGTGGACCGGCATCCTGCCCGCCGCAGAGCCCCGGGGCAGCCCTAGAACGGCCCTTCCCGCCGCCACCACTGCCAGCCGCGCCGCGCTGCCCCGCCCCGCGGTGCAACCAACCCCGCCCAGCGCCCGCCGTGCCCTCCCATTGGTCGAACTCTGTCATTGGCCAAGCCTTCTCATTGGCCGAGCCCTCCCATTGGCCCAGCCTGCAGGTACAGCAAGACGGAGCGCGGGGCACGCTGGGAGTTGAGAGGTTGTGTGAGCGGTACGACGGCTCTCTGCCGTTCCGTCCTGAAGGATGCTGCAGTAGCCGGGAGCGCTTTCCGTTTCCTGCAGGCGGGCCCGGCCTGCAAGCACTGGGGTTTCAGATGAAGAGTGTGTGACACGGGCCGGTTCTGAGGTTTGAGCCGGGGAAAAGAGCAGCGGTGCGGGCTGTATGTTTCCGTGCTTTCCTTTTGGGAAGCGAGAGCTCTGTTTGCCCGGCAGAAGCAACTCTTCGTACTGAGATACAGTTTCAGCTCGGCAGCACGAGGCTGCTGTAGCCGCTTAGGGCGACCCTCATTCCCGCTTCCCCCGGGCGCTGCGCCCCGTGAGCCCGCGTGGAGCAGCCGCTCTGTCTGCGCATGTTCCGGGCACGCGCGTGCTCTATGGCGGGGGTGGCGCGGCCCGGTGTGAGTGTGGAGGTTGGCTTCTTGATGGCTGCCGTTGGTTGGTGGAGGGTAACGCTCTCGGGCTTCTCTTGTTCAGAAGCAGGTTTTGGGACCCCAGAGCTGATGCAATATAAAAATGTAGAGGCAGTTCCCAAAGGAGCTGGAAGATACTGTTCCTTTCAGCTGATGTGCCCAGAGCTTTGGTAGGGGTGTCAGGTATTTGGGTGTTTGAAATGAAGTTGGGAACGGTGTGATGAGAGTTGGGTGCGTCCCCAAGGAAAAGGGGTGAATTTCATAAACTGGGTCTGAAATGCCTTGTAATGAATCCATGTGGATTTAGTAAAAAGAAACTAAAAATGAAATAATAAAAAAGTCTAAAGGTTTACATCTCAGTCTAGCAAGATAAAACAGGGAATCAAGTAATGTGGCCTGGAAAGCCCTACTGGAAGCAGCAGGGAATGGAATGGCAGGAAATCAGGAAACTTTTGGCCCCGTGACTGTAATTTCCTATGCAAGCAGTTGGAGCTAGATCCAAGGGGCTAAAAATAAATTCAAGGAGCAAAACAAGGTTCCCATGCCACAATGAACAACTGACATGCAGAATTGAGGCAGTTTTGTTTTTGTTTTTTTTTAATGTTATTTTAAGATATGTGATTTTTACATGTTTTCTCTATTATGTTTTTTGCTTTGAAGCCAAGAGGGAGTTACCCTGCTAAAGCAATACAAACATTTACTGTCTTGAGGGGAAAAAAATATACCAGCTATAGTCAGTCTGTCTGTCCAGGAGGGATGCTGGACCAAAGAAGAGGTTGGGCTAATTCCAGGAGCTATGTTTTGGCACAGTGCACAGATAACTTGTTTCCAGAAATAATCAACCTGATCACCCATACTCCTTCAACATGAGAAGTGGCAACGCCTAACTCAATCATCTGTCTAGAACCCAGATGAGTGCTGGGTGGAGAGGGAAAGAAGACATTCTGTCTGGCTTGTGAGGTAACTTTCAGAAATGTGTTCTTGCTGTTTGAAGATGCCTTGTAGGAATCCAGTTACTTAAGGATCAGTCTGTAGATCAGCCATTTTATTGAGATAAGTGAAAGGAAGCATCAGGTGCCTGCGAAGTGCTGAGTTTTTTTTTTCTGGATTGAGTTTTGCCTGTCAGCAGAAAACAGCCATTAAAAAGGTGATCCTCATCATCCACAGTAGTTCGGTTCTGCGCTTAATGGGAAAATAGTGATTAACATCTGGTATGTGGTACTTGTGAACAATCAAAAGAAAGCACTCCATTAGCGGGGATAGTTGGCAATAACCTAAGGTTCAAAAATGGCAGTTCTCCTAAAAGGTGGTACAGAAAAAAGTCAGGACAGGAGAAGAGTAGTTATAAATGAAACAGTGATCAGCATAGACCTTGACAGATGGTATGAAATTTTCTTTCTCAGTTTGGGAAAGAGAATTTTAGATCAGGAACTCACACACACATAGACAGGAAAAGCGTGGAAATGCAGATATCAGATTCATAGGATTTAATCTGGGCCAATATTAAGACAGTAATAGGAGTCTGGCTATTGAGTATAATCTGTGGAACAGAGAAAAGTTGAACCTAGCACGATCTTGGTGGATATTAGACCAGCCATCTTCAGGAAGAGGCTGGGAAGCAGACCTGTAATTTTGCATCTTATTTGTTGGCTGGAGATAGTGACTGGAAATGTGTATTACTCTAGAATCCAAAAAGCGTTAATATCTTTCTGGTCACCAAACTGCCAGCTCTTGATGTGCAGAGTAAATGGAGAATAAGCCTGCATATTAAGAAATGCATTACAAAATCTGATCGGAGAAGTGGCCTGGTGAATGCAAATTAAAAATGGCTGTATGTGTATTTTTCCTTTTTCTCCACTCTTCAGAAACTGTAGCCACAGTAAACCACAGTAGCTATAACTCAGAAGAAAGGCAGGGATGTCTGAAACCTGCATGATACCAAGTTTGAAGTAAGTCATTTTTTCTGCATTTGAAAATGGAAAAGATGCATGTTAGTTTGTTAAGCAGATAGTAAAGAGAGAAGATAGAGATGTAGAATGTGAGTTAGCAGAGCTAGTATAGATTGAACTCTCAATTTTTTTTGTCCTTGCTTTTTCTTGTGTGTGATTCAATACAGTGCTCTACCTCTTACTGGATTTGCAATACTTTCTTAGGAGCCATTCACCCAGTTAAGGAAGTAGTTTGTCTAGCATTGACCATGGCAAGATCGATTGATTGTCCCCTCCAAACAGGACAAAAGACCAGCATATTAGCCGGACCTATTGCTATTTGTTGTTAACAATGAAAGTAGAATCTCGAGATATGTTTATCAGGAAGGTGTATGTAAACTTAGTTAGTCCTGCTCCTCACCAGTAGTTAGGGTTAAGAAAGAAGTGGTAGCACTAGGGTGTTTGTGAACTCTGGCAAACTAAATCAGGTTGTTTGAAAGAAAATTTTATTCATTTTTGGAAGGAAATGATACACTGGATGCTCTAGCAAATTAAGTCTGATTCTTCACACTCCATTTCAAAAGCCAGTATTAGGGAAGGGGGGAGTCTCACAAACATGGAAAAGACTGTTTTCCTTACACGACAAGGTCAGCAGTAAGTTGAAGTAGCAACCTTCACAGTGTGCAAGCTGTGTTGGAAGGCTATTGGAACATGTTCCTTCCTCCACTAACCTATTATCTGGGAGAGATTCTGGTATATGCTGCAAGTGATCTGAAGTAATCTTAAAAATACTAATGCAAGGAGATATGACTTGTATCTAAAAGACTTTGCTTACTCCAGCAGGTAAGATATGGGTAGTGAGCAGGGGCAAATTATTTTCTTTGATAAAATGGAAACAATGCTAAACTGGTTTCTTGTAGAGCTTGGAAGGCATGCAGAGTTTCTGCAGGGTTTTTCTCTTTAAATTCTTTTGTGGGTAGGTCAATATTGCAAAACCATTTCATAAGTTGGGAAAGAAAAAGAGGACATCTTAGTGTTAAGAGAGTGTTTTGAACATTTTCAGTTTTTTTTTTTAAGCTGTTGTAACTGCCACTGTATCAGTACATTAATATTTCAAAACCTCTTTCATATCAGATATGGATGCCAGTGTTTACCTAAGAATTCAAACGTGAGTTGGAGGTGACTTATTGCAGTGAAAGACTGAGGTTTTGCATCTACTGGGTGGGAACTGGTAATGGTTTATCTGTTAATATTAACTTTCAGGTATGTAAAAGTTTGTGACCATGATAGCTCACATATCTGTTGTTTAAGCATGGCTAGCATAGTCTTTTATTAAGCTTTGTTTTAGTAATCTACTAGGATTTTTATTTTTTTTCTTGGAGTGTCTCTCTACTTCTATTGAAGGCATTGTATAATTTAGATCAAATTGTACCCCAAAGTAGAAGCATTAAACCTGCCCAGTTTCTATTTGTTTTGTGAAACAGTATCTGGAACAAAGAGCCCCTGTTAATATCCTATGGAGGACTTTGTGGAACTTGATTTTTACCTTTCCGAGAGTCAGTGGTGAGCTCTCCAAACTTCACACGTGTAGTTGAGTCTTATCTGCAGTCAGAACTTTTGTCCATCTCAAATAGGTAGGGAAGGGCTAAGTAAAGGAAGATTCATGGCTGTGGAAGGAGGTGAGGAAGGCATTCAGTGTCTAGTGTGCAAATTCATAGGAGATCTGTCAATTCTGTAGCTCATGGGAAAACTATTCCAGCTTGGGATCTTTAGTGAGTGGGAATACCACGGTGTTTTGGCTTTGTAACAGATGCCCATACAGAAATGTTGATACTGAGACCCTTCTTAACAACTAAGGTGATAAAGCAAGAATTGCTCACTCAAAAGATAAGTTCACAAAGCAGTCTTTCCCTCAATTACAGAAGAATATAGTGATAAGATTTTATCTGCAAGATAATGTGGGAATGGGAAGCTGTGGGTTTGTTGTTTGGTGGTTTTGTTTTTTTTTTTTTTTTTTCATGGATCAACAAGACATGGCTGGAATAGCTAATGCTACCATTATTCTCATACTAGAAGTGTTTTACAGCATCCTGATATTTGCTTAGATCAACATAGCCAGCACCTCCAGAATTGTTCAGAATTGGTTAGAAGTACAGAAGCCAAACTTGAATTATTTAGATTTGGAAGTCTTTTTTCTCAAAGTAAATAGTTGCCAGTCAAGTTAACTAAAAATTGTTAACTACTTGGGATGTAGTGCTTGTGCTTCAGTATTTCTGTTTGGAATGTAGTACAATCTAACCCCTCCCCATAACTAATCCTGGTATTTTCTAACTTTGTCCTCTGCAGGTAATGAAAGTCACTGAAGTCACATGCTTCAAAGTCAAGCTTTTGCAAGATCATGGCCTTCACTTGCATTGAACATGCTCTTCCTGCCCAGTGTGTTTTCAGTGAGGAGGTTCTCTGTAGAAGCCATTATTAACTTGGTTAAAACCACTCCCTCCTTTCATTTACTACTTTGGTGACATCTTATTCTGTTCATTATTTTTAAGCTCTATCTTGAACTAAAGTCCAAAAAAAATTACCAGAAAAGTAAGTAAATTCTATAAAGCAAAGGTGTTACTGAAGGTTGTCAAGATACAACCTTATGTTCAGAATTGGTAACGTGCAGAGAACAAAGCACTTAATTTATAGTAGAGTTATCAAGTCTTCCAGAGGTAAATTCACTGCTATGGTAAAATAAATTGTTGTAATTGTAGCTGTTAGATAACATCACTAATCCTCAGATCTCATTTAGCAGGATGATGGAACCATGAAATGATTTGTGGCACACCGCATTGGCAGATGACACCCTAACGTTGACTGAAACCCACTGCTCATGATAGTCACTGATGGGTCAGTCATGCATTTAAATGGTTATTTTATTTCAGTAGCACATACATTGTTCAAACTGTTGCCAACTGTAATGACTTTATAATGTCTCAAATAGTTAAGTATTCCTTATATTATGAAGAAAAAAAAAGAGCAGAGGGCCACTAGAAACCATGTGTTAAATAAAACAACAGAACAAAGTTCTATTGAAAAATCCAATAATTCGTTGTTTTCTATATTTGATGACTGTAAACCAGCATCGGGATTTTAGGAAAACCTTCAGTCTTTTCTAGCGTTATGAGTTCAGCCCTTAGCAGCAGCGCTCACGTGGCACACAGCACATAGCGCTGGCTGCTTGCTGGCCGCACTGTGACCTGACAAGCACGGCCTGTGGAGTCCGTGTCTCGCTTTGCTCCAGGACCAGCGCGGGTCCACGTGTCCCAAGGAGCGCAGTGCCACAGCGCGCAGCATCACGCCGGATGCTGTTGGCTCGCCGTGGGTGTCCTCGTGCTGCCAGGAAAGCGGGCAGTGCTGAGCGGCTGCGGGCAGGGCCGGGCGAGGCATTGCAGCACTCCGAGCACGGGTGTGGAAATAACCGTGAGGCGCTCGCTGATCGTCGACTGTTGCTCAACTGGAGCTCGGTTAAAAGCTTTGGAGCCACGGCCTCACCAACGTGGTCCTGGCCTGGATTTTATTTCTGCGTCCTCTGCGGGATTCCTTTCGTACACCATTTCAGTTTCTTGGTATAATACAGTCGGCAGCACCCGAATCATCAGATAACTTTATACTGCGGTTTTAAACGGCGGAAGAGCACCGCCCCGCTCCAGTTACTGCCGCTGGCTTCCCGCTCCCCGCCTGGCGCCCCCTACCAGAAGCCCACGTTTTCCACACAGCCGCGGCCTCCGCCCGCCGCGCCCCGGAGGTGCGCCGGGCAGCGCCGCCGTGACGTCACGGCGCGGTTGCCATAGTGACGCCTGGGGTCGCACCTGACGGCTGTCGTGAAGCAGCGGGAGGAGAACGAGGGAAGGAGGAAGGGGGGAGTCCGGGCCCGGGCCACCCCCGGGCCTGCGGGGAGTCGGCGCTGCGCCCCCCCCGCCCCGCCGCGCTCCGCCCCCAGCAGGAGAAGGAGGCGGCGCCGCCGCCGGCTATGTAGGGCCCCGGTGCGGGCGGATCCGGAGGCCGCTCCCCGCCTCTGGAGCGCGGCGCCGGGGCCGGGCCCGGCGGGATGTTCTCCAAGAAGCCGCACGGGGATGTGCGGAAATCCACGCAGAAGGTGCTGGACACCCGCAAGGACCCTCTCACCCGCCTCAAGCATCTGCGTGTCCTCATCGGTGAGGCGGCCGGCGGGGAGAGGGAGCGGGCGGGGCAGCGCGGGGCTCCGGCCCCCGGTGTCGGCGGAGGAAGAACCGAGGCGCGGCGGGGAGGCGGCGTGGGCCCGCGCTCCGCCGGGAGACCCGGGCCGGCCTCGGCTCGCTGGGGCGTGCCGCCGGGGCTCTGGGCGCCGCGCTGCACCGCGGACCCGCAGCTCCTCCGCGTCTGAGGGAGGGACTCGCGTGGCAGCTGCGGAGGGGGAGAAACTGCTGGGCTTCTTAAGCGTGATGCTCTGCAGTGCCGCATTAACTTGTGGTCGGTGTGTTTGTGTGGAAGTGGCAGCCAGGAGCGTCTGTGAGTTCCTGAGCCATTTTCCTTGTTGCTCATCTTCGTGTGTGTTCCCGAGGTGAGAGCTGCAGTGGTAAGTGCTGCCCAGCGTGCGTGTAGACAGGCGTTCATATAGCATTTAGACGTTTTTGGTTTGCAGAGTGATCATATAAGCACCAGGGTGCTGTTCGGGCAGCTGGTTCACCTGACTGGTGCATTCTGCAATGTGGTTATGTGCAATGGTTGCCTAATGGAAGAACCGGAGTTCCTTTCTGAAACATTTGCCAGATGACTGTGTAGAAATCTGAGTCCTTGATAACAGAATTTTGCTCTCCAATGTGTTTTGGGTCTTCAGCAAGTGTGTGGATTGTTTCTGATAGGTTATGAGCGGAACTCGAGCAAGGGCAGCACATTCCATATTTAGAGCTGACTACTGAATAGATTGGGGTTTTGCCTACAGTCGGGGTATTTTAAGTAGCTTGTGCTCAGCCTCCAAAAGTGGGTTCTCTCTTTTCAAAGGAAAACAATTCTTCCACCCTTTTTCTTTAGTTACATCATTTGAAGGAATGTTTGTTCCTGTATGGTGGCAACTGCTGCTGCATGATTTATTTTCTGCAACATAATTATTCTGTGTTTTGAAGCAGGGAGTAACTTTGTAGCTTGCTATTCCTTACCCTTCTATAGTCGGAAGTAGCCTCTTCTCTCCTGAGTCTCAGAACTTTTCCACAAACTGGTGCTCAGCCAATTGTGGCTTACTTTATGTTGACTTATATTTATTTTTATCTGCTTAATCAGTCAAATTTAAGAGGGAAGATTATTACAAAGAAACTAAGTACAATTCTGAATTAGTTTTCTTGGCTGCTTCTGGTTAACACAAGGAAGGCAGTACACCTGTTAAAGTACATTGAACACTTCTAGTTTGCTTTCTTCTTAAGAACACTGTATTTGGCTGATATTTTCTGATCTGTTCTGGATCTCCTATTTCTGTCTCTCATCTTCTATTTACAAGATTTTTCATTCAGCTTTGTTAATACTTACATTTATTTGGTAAGAGTCGAGCCGTGAGCTCTGTGTCAAGCAAATGTTCTTATCTAATCTAAAGCTTCTGCTTACTGACTGTAGGAGACAAAATCTGCTGGGGCATGTTTTGGTGTGGTGGCCATTCCCCTTTTTCCACTGCACATGCGTATATCTCAGTTGAAGCATAGCACCCACATATCCTTTCTCTAAGTTTGGGAGCATACTGTGTATGTGTATGGCTGTGTGTGTAAGGAAAGGTGTGACCCTGCTCTCCAGCTTCTCTTGTATTCACCTACAGGATTCTGTTGTTAAAGAGAGAGAGCTAGATCCACAAGGTTTGAAACCAAGAGCAAGGAGGCACTTCTCTTCTTATTAATACATTAGTGTGAAAGAAATACAGTGCAGATTATTTCAAGTCCAACTACTGCTCTGATCACATCTTTGTCTTATTCCTTACATCTCTTCTCTCCCTTAACTGGCTTCAAAGCACGTGCCATTTCTTTTCCTGTTGTTTCTGTGACTACTCTGCTGAACCACATTAAAAACAAGTGATGTGCCCACATGGGACAGACTACTGCCTGAGGTGGCTTTGCATGCAGATACCGTTCTGCGGCTTGAGCAGTGTAATGCTACCTTTTCCTGTTTGTCTTTTTTCTTTTCTTTTTCCTACTGACCATTCCTCCCTATGTAATAATCAGGGTGTTTCCACACACTTCGGCAGAGCCAGGCTAGCTGTTGCCAGCAGAGTATCTCAGAGAGATGGAGGTGGAGTCTGGTCTGCATCTTTATTCATGAAAATGGTTTGTCTTGGTTATTGCTCTTAAGCCCTGCATGCTGGAGGCTAAAAGACCATTAAGAAGAGAATTCTGTGCTGTTTCACATCCAGCAGAGGGAAAGAAGTGTTTCTTATTTATAAGCTTAAAATCTTTTCAGTAGGCCTGCAAGGTCAATTGGACCAGAGTTAATGTCATTGCTGTATTCTTCCAGTGTTTGGTTCAGTGGCAATAAACTGAAACATGGCCATTGGATTCATGATGAAGACCTGCTGGGGGGAAAGGGAGTGTTGCTTCATCTTTTTATTTAAAGCACCCATTCTCCAGTTACCTTATCAAGTAATGAAATAGGCATGAAAGGAGACAAGTGCTCACAGATTATTAATAGGATATGGATGCTTTGTCTTTGGAGGCACTCAAGGCCAGGCTGGATGGGGCACTGGGCAGGCTGATTTGGTTGTTGGCAACCCTGCCCATGGCAGGGGGTTGGAACTAGATTACCTTTAAGGTCCCTTCCAACTTAATTCATTCTATGAGTCTATTAGCCAAAGAGGAGAAGTTAAAAACAAATTAAAAACCTCATTATGGTGAAATATTGACAGTTGGATCCTGCAAAGCAATGGTGCAAGTCAGGCATCATCTTAAAATAATTAAGCTGGTATAATGTGGTTGTTAGCTAAAACCAGAAGAGGCAGAACAGTTTCAGAGTGGATAGCACAAAAGCAAGTGACTTTTATTTTTAAAAAATAAAAAATAGTGCACATTAGATGGAATTATTTAAATAGTTTTACAAGGTAACTTAGAATGCAGTGAGTTATATCATTTCTAGAAAAAAATACTTAGTCATTATTGACAATTCAGTTTAAATTTAGTAAAAAATGCAAATTAGCCTGTGGAAAAAAATGTAGAAAATGTTCTTATAAAACCGTAGTGTGCAATTATCTGAAAATACGAACTTTATTTACTGCTGTAGTCTGTACAGAGAATTTAGAAATGAAAATGACACAGATAAGGATAAAGGATAGGGAAAGAAATTTTTGGTATCCCTTTTTGGAGGAGTGGGAAACACATGTAAACATACATGAAAAAGATAAGGAAGTGAAGCTTAATAAGAGCCACCAAATCTGAAGTTCCAGTGGGAGATTTTTGGTGTGGATATCCTTGAGTGTTGGACTGTCAAACAGATGTAGATATACTTGGGGCAGATGTATTCTTCCTATTTATTTATTTTTCCTAAAACCTCTTCTTTAGAATCTGCTCTCTGCCACTTAAGTCTAGCATCACATCTCTGAATGGTTCTCTGCCATGACTCAGTATGGTTCCGCTGCTGGAATTCAGACTTTTTCAGAGAATTTTAGGTGACTATTGAATAATCTACTGTTTATTTCTTAAAATGAGTGTAACAAATGACCAACTTTTGCATTTCACAAGCATTAGGTCCTTCAGGAGACTCCAAGTAGCAATAAATATTGTTATTGCCAAGAAATCCTGTGAAATATTGGAAAAAGCTTGAAGCCATATCCCAAGACACACCAGTCCATGAGTGAGAGTAATCTGCTTTTCTATTTTTTGCAGCTGCAATTTATTTCTTGAAACAGCTGGAACTATCTCATTTAAGAGACCTGTTTCTTTTAAAGTGAATTAGTTTCCTCCTATAGTGAACTGTTTGTGCTTTTTTTTTTTTTTTTCCCAACCCACTCCAATTCTTTGAAGTACCTTGAAACTATTCAGTCTTCTAATGCCATCTCTGTCAGCATCTGATTTTTATGTGTTTTTTTTTAAGTGAACTATTCTTCTGTCTCCTTTCTATACGCTGGAAAGGCTGTAGCAGTTGTACTTACTGTGATTTATTTTGGCGGTAAGTGCATATCAATCTTGAGCAGGAATGCAGGCAGGGATTCTCCTCCAATTTGTGGATGTGGCTCAGAGGTGTCAGAAGTGGGGTTCTGCTGTTGAGGACAGCTGCCAGCTGCAGCTGGTGCAGATGCGATCATTGGGATATGGCTAGCAGATGGCAGTGAAGGCACATAGCACATCTTAAGGAGTTCAGTGTTGCCTTTAGAATGAAGCTTGTAATTTTACAGAAAAAAAATATATTTATATCAATCCCCAGTGTTTTAGTGGCTAACTGCATTTTTTAGGATTATTAAGGGGAGATACTATAGAAATAATATTGCCTTGTTCTTACAATTAGTGTTGTACTGTTTAAGAATAACTCAGCATCAAACCTTTACCTCAGGATGAAGGAAAAAAAATACTTTGTTTTTCATAAATAATTTTATTTGCATCTGATATCTTAAAAATGCATTACTTATATTTCTGGATCCATAGAAACAATGTTTGTAATGCATAATGCTAAGAGAGGAGAGTGTTTGAAGTGTGGATTTGTTTTAATTATTTTCTTTTGTTCTCAGTGATCAGATAGTGCTTGACATCATGTGTAAGTGAGCTTTAAAAGGGAGAAGTCAAGCAATACAGTGCAGGAGGAGATACTCTGTGTTCAACATCCATTTTGATATATTGCTTAATATTAAACAATATGCTTAAAGATTGCATTTATCTAAAGGGATTTTAATTTAAGAAATGTATTTGGCTGGCAGTCAGCCCTATTGCCTCAGCTGGATAAAATTCACTGGTGTTGCACATCAGCAACATCATTCATTGTAATATCTCTTCTGTACTATAAGAAATGAAAAATGTTTGATTGCTGTTACAGTGAGGGCTGTTGGAAAGCTGCAGCAGAAATAGCTGCCTGGAATTTCCGCTGGAGATAACTGTTCCAGAAGTGTCTGCGGATGTGCAGTGCTGTGTTATTTTTGGCATGGGTTGTATGTATTTTTTTTATTTCACTCTCCTGGTATCTTAACTGCAGAGGACATGTCACCAACGGTATTCGTGGCTTTGGCTGCAGGCTGAGCACAGTGTAAGACGCCTGAGTAGATGTTCTGTCAGTCTGACTACAACCCGAAACCGTTCTATTCTCTTCTGGCCATCAGAGAAGGGGAAAGAATTATTTTGTTTCAGGATTTTGGCTTGTGTTCCATGTGACTTGCAGACAGCAGTGCTGGTCAGTACTGCTAGCCTGTGAGGCTATGGTTGGAATGGGATCAAAGTCCCATGGTAGACAAAAGGACGGCTTCAGCTGCTAGGACTTGAAGGGAAGGTCAGTGTGGGTAAGGCTCGTCAGTGCTGTAACCTCTCTGGAGTCTGCTGGCAAGCTGAAGCAGCCAGACTGGAGAGCTGTCAGCTGCTCTGCTCGTTCCTATAGTTAACTAATGGTATACTTGGTAGCAGTTTGTATGTAGATGAAGGTCGTGCTGTTGACTTGCTTAATCATTCACATCTATTTTTTCCCATGTTCATTTGTCTCTAAAAGATGCTCGTGATCTGAAGTTCAAACTTCTCCAGTGTAAAATTGAAGTTGGTTAAAAAATTCCTGAAGTGTGTTTTTATTGTTTTAGTACCAGGAACCTCAGAGATGTTTTCATTGACAACTTTACATAAAAATAACAATAATAATTGTCTTGGCTAGTTATTAGTGATCCAAATCAATAAAGATAAGGTAAAAACCTTGTTTAATAGAAGTACACTTGTAGCACGCTGTTGGAAACAGTGTGGCTTATTATATCCTCTTTTTTCACTTTTTGTCAGTCTATTGTTAAATATCCCAGAACCATTGGTTAGTTCTGGATGTTTCCTACTTAAACTTTTTAAATGATGTGGTTTCATATTCAGTAGGCTGTCCATATATAAACTGATTCTCTGTACTGCTTTACTAAAAAGCAGTGGTTACATTTTCTACCCTGAGGAATTAAGAATAATTGCTGTTTGCTTGTATGCTGAATTTTAGGAAACTTCAGAACATCTTGTTTCCTAAAGCCACCAATTCATTATGAGAATCAATACACGCAATTTCAGTCTGTAGTTGACCCTGAATTTACAGAAAGGAGTTATACGTTCTGGCCATCCTCTTGGTCGTTGTTGGTTGTAGTTGTCCTGCTATTAGACTTTTGGGTGAGGATGAGGGAAAGTGAGTAAGAAGCCACCGAGTCTCCGGGTAATGCTTTTGATGTACTGTCTGCTGTATACATGCTGTTAAATCCTGAAACACTTATAATCAAACATAAAGCTAATGACAGCTTGATCAGTAATGGTGTTGATTATTCCATGAACTGCTCTGGTAAATTTCTGTGCTGTGTGTAAGTGGTGAATGTTCATGTCTCTCTAAGATCTGCATGGGTTTTCAGTTGTTCTAGCCTTAAGTCCAGCACTCTGATTGTTTACTGTTGAAGTTGTCCTGTGCAAAAAATGAAGATTTACATACTTAATATTTTTATTCTCATACAGAGGCAATCTTCTAAACAGTAATATGCATTTCTCTTGCAAATTCACTCATAAACTTATAACACATACTGTGGACTACTTTGTAATAATTTTTACTGTAATATGTAGAAAACAAAATGGGAAAAGAGAGTTGTTTATGCTGTAAATTAAAGCTGACAGAGGTTGCCCTCTGAGGGGGGATGGATTGGGGCATTATATGTGTAAACTTGGAAACTTTCCAGAATTGTGCTTAGGTGAGACTGTACAAGTTTAAATGTACAGTGCTACATTTTTTTTCCTTCATATTTTACGTCTGACAAAATGATGGCTTGTTGTGTTTCTTGTTTTTTTTTTTTTTTTAAGCTCTTCTGCACTATAGTTCTAAGTATGATGTACTGTTGAAATAGAATCCTTCTTCGAATGTGTAATATTAATGGATGTTTTAATTAAAATACTGGATTACTTACATGACTGCAAATTATTCCTGGTTACAAAGGAGTGTACTGACAATTAAACCATGAGTAAAGCCCTGGAGCAACCTCTAAAGCAGAGTTTTAGTGGAATGAGGCTTGGAATCTGATTTTTCCTCAGTGAAGTTTTGCATGCCTTACTGGGGTTCTTGAAAAGATTGCAACCTTTCGCAAAGTTTTGAACAAGTAGCTTGCAAAAGAGTTGGCCATTTGAAAAGACACAAAAACAAGTTCCTTGAAGAAGAATTGACAGAAAATGAGTGAAAGTAGTTCCTAAAAGTATCATCGCATGTACGCACAGACGTTGACAGCAGAGATGGAGGAGGTTTTTGATACTGTTTTGTTTTAATGTATTTTTTTATTTAATCCTTCAGTGCTGCAGCTCTAGTGTATAAGATGGGGAGTAGCAGAACTTCAAGTTTCAACCAATTTAATGGAAATACAAGTTCCAGTTTATTGGGTACTCTTGTAATGAAGTTCATACAAATATCTTGGATATAATCGTCCATTTTAAGTTTGTTTCTCTGCGTCATGCATCAAAATAGAACAAAAATGAATGGAATACAACTTCTGCAATTTCAGCCAGAAAAACTAACTTACCTTCTTAATGCTGGAGCTAGAGAAAATAAAAGCCACTTTCGTAAAAGCTTAGTAGGAGGGACGGAAAGGAAGGATAGAGGAGGTGTCACTTCTGTGCTGAAATGCAACTTTCTTCCTTTAAAAAAACAAAACACAAAAACAAGAAACAAACAAAAAACTCAAATGAAAAGGAACCATAGAACATAGTTAATGCAGAAATCAGATTTGTATCAATTTTTAGGTCACAGAGACATAGTGAGGAAAACTCAGCAATCAAAAAAAATCCATGTTTACTCTAACTGTGAAGTGTGAAGAAAACAGCATTTTCTTGTCAGAACTTCTGTGAATAAAGATGCAAACCTGGATTTCAGTGTATTAAAACTATTTTTTGTACTGTCTAAGCTTTGGTTTTCACATTCTTGGAATATGGAAATAGGTGTTGTCCTGTTTTCCCTTTCCTGTTCTGGGAAACTTTTCTACTTTAAATGGTGCCAGATCTATTTTTGAGGGGTTTTTTTTTTTTTTTCCCCTCCATCTGGGCATGAGTACTGAGAACACAAGGAAGGAATGCATTACTTTGTGTTAGTTGCATGAAGCTGTGGTGAGAGAATGCAAAGTTCTTTTGTTTTAAAATATATAAATTTTAAATGAAAAAGGAAAGCTTGTTTCTGTGTGATCCCACAAGGTTACATCTCTCTTAGAAAGGCAGGAAAGTTTTAAGTAGCCAAAGCAGACAAGCAGCTTCCTGCTAATTCCCAGTTCAAGGCTGCATGAAAAAGACATGCATATGCCTCCTGTAGAGGAAGTGGTTTTTACCTCTCTGAAAAGCATTCGAGATACCTTGGGAGATCAGAAAAAGACAAATAAATTGTTAGAGCTGAAGAAAATGGTTTAAGGTGATGGGACTGAAAATCTGTATTTTTAATTGATCCCAAATGTAACGGTGAACTGAACGTTTTAGAAACACTTTTGTTCAGCAAAATTATTAGCTTCTAAATGAAGGAGAGTATAGTAGAATATCTCTGGAAGTTGGATAAATTCAAATGATGTGCATGCAATGCATTTTTATTCTGGTAATCAAGGAAAGCAGTAGTCTGTCTCTTAATGCATGGTGTAGCCTTACAGACTGATACAGGGGCAGCTGTGAATGGGGTGATAACAGGTCACCAGACAAGATCAAAATCTTCGAAATATGCATCACTATTTCCATACTGCACCTGATTATTCTTTTCTTATTCCTCCTTGCTGGGATTCTTGGGATTATGCAGCTGTGCATAATACATTCCAAATTTCTTTCACTAATGGGAGGTCCCAGATTTCTGGATCAATAACGTATTAAATCATGGAATGTGCTGTTTGATGATGAGCAGAAGCTGTCTTTTATTGTACGTGGCAAATAGTGACCTTCAGCTGTACAGGCACATTTTCCCTTCCTTTAAAAATTTCAGCCTTAAAAGAAATTGTGTGTGTGTGCATTATTGGCAGGTAATGACTTAACAAAATTCTTATTAAATAAAATGTTGTATCTTTATTTTCTTGGGTCCTAAAGCCGTAGCATTTACCACAAGCACTCAGTGCTTACTAACTGTATGAATTCCAAAAACTTACCTATGCTGTTGAATGTGATCTTAGGAAGAAATGAGAGAGAAATACATTTGGTAGAAAAGTTGCAACCTTAAGGAGCTTTTTACTTACATTATCCTCTTCCAAGGTATGGGTGTATTTGGGAGGTAAGCTTCTGGAGGTAATGTTCAGGTGTTAATAGTAACAGTGCGAGTCAAGCAGTGCTCCTCTTGTTTTTTTCTGAGGTGACTTACGTTGTAATTAAACGGATAAATACTAAATAAGTAGAATGGAATGTCACCTGTATTTCTTCAGAGAACAGAGTAATGGCAGAGAGCTTTGCCATAGCGCCAGTGACACTCAGTGATGCATCACTGCAGTAACTGGGGTAATGAAGACTGACTGTTCAGTTTGTTACGTAGGCAAGTCTTTAGTTCTTCTCCTGATGAGTCAAGGGAGCTACTAAAACTGGGAACTGTTGTGCTAAGATTGAATTTGAAAGAAGAGTTTTTTGTCTGAGTTTACTTACACCTGGGTAAACACTGCTTATTTTAGAGATTAAACGTTTAGTATGCATACAAAAACACAGCTGGTTAACTGTTCCTCATCCATTTTTAGAATCTAGTACTATCTTCTTCCATTTGTTCACATTAGGCCAACTGTTTCCCTTGTTTCTTTGTGTATTTCCCATGCAATGGTAAAATAAGATGGAAAGAGTATCTTCTACCACCTTATCCACTTTTCTGAATGTGTCCTGAATGTCTGAATGATTCTGAATGAATCATTCTTTTCATTTCCACTTCACTCTTTCTGTCTCAAAACCTGTTGAATTCATTCCTAATGTGTTTTCATGCCTGTAGTCCAAAACTCTAGAATTCTGCCTCATAAATGGAAGTGGATATAGTGATTGTACTGAACTCATAGCTCAGTTTCTTGTCACATTGACCTGACCTTCCTTGAATCAAGGTCCACTTTATTTAAAATGGAAGTATTTTTTGCTGTTCTTCAATATTTCAGACTATATGATAGCAGTTATGCTGCTGATCAATAAATGATGATGTTATCTGCGAAACTGAAGGTTTGCTAATCCTGTAGAAGGTCAGGTACATGCCTTATCTACCTGGACTGTTAAGGTTGTTGCTAGCTGAGCTGCTTTGCTTGAAGAGTCTTAGTTTTTAGTACAGCACTATCTTCTCTGAGAGCACTGACTCCACCGCACTGGTTATGGAAGACATAGGTAGAATGTCTTTCTACAGATACTGCAGAAATTCAACATGTGGTAGAAAATTTCATGGCAGGAGTTGTGACAAAATTGAGTTGGCAGTACTGCAGAAATAGAATTTAAAATACATTGTGCTTTTGGCCATCCTTGCTTTTTTGGAGGGTGATGGGGGAGGGGCTTCTATATCTTGTCATGCAGATTAAGATTGATGTCATTTGAAAAGGGTTTTAAAAACATCCCGTAGAAAATTGGACTTAGAAGAGTGACAGTTAATAATGCTGCCTTAGTGTGTAGAACTGGTAAAGCTTAATGGCTATGAAACATCTGTATGCATTTTGATTTGCCTTACTTCTGTTGTTCTATTGTCTGTTTTATCACTGTTTTAAAGAGAA
The DNA here is from genome assembly GCF_905368555.1 of Meleagris gallopavo. NCBI lineage: Eukaryota > Metazoa > Chordata > Aves > Galliformes > Phasianidae > Meleagris > Meleagris gallopavo. The sequence continues at coordinate 35,942,133 of NC_139408.1, read as the reverse complement.
AGCATTTTATCTTTTAAAACTCTGCCTCCTTGTTGTCACGTGCTTCCTGACTATTCTTCTGTGCACTAACCTTTTCTAATCTTTTGTTAAATATCTTAGCAGGGAGTGCCTTTTCTTCAGTGTATTTATTGATATTTAAAATAATTATAGCAACTAGTTTAAAGTAGATAAATCTTCATATTGTTTTAATGGAAGATTTGCACAAAATTGTCGGGGGATTTTGGAAGAGAGCTCAGAAACTTTCCTGTTTACACAGGGAAAAGCAGGAAAGCACACCCTTTCTACCCTCACCACAACATTTCAGCCTCGGAGATATCCAGAGTTAGCAGCATCTCATCTCCAGAGACACCACAATCAAAGAAGCCTGGGGCAATGAATGAGGCAGGCATGTCTGAAGCTTGGTAGGGAAGGAGGGGGAGCAACAGTAGGAATCAAGAGCTGCCACTTGCTTCCTCGCAGAATGTTTCTCTAAGGAGCAGAGGTGGTCCTTGCTTACTGTCCTCCCACTAAGCTTAGTTGTGTCTGGTAGTTGCTGCTGATAGCAGTGGATGACAGAGATGGTCCTTCTGTTGTACAGACTGGAAACAGTAGGATAGATTTATTTCTAGTGAATTATCGATTAAATCAAGATTCATCTATACATGGCTAGCCTTCATGGAATTCTGATTCCCTGCTGGGGTTTGAGATGCTGCTGCCACACAAGCATATGTGAAAGGAGATGCTGCTTCCTGATTTAAATTCTGGTGGGCACTTGGTATTTAATTTAATTAGCTTTACTTTAAAAGAATGGAAACTTCAAGAACTTTTTTACCAGTAATTCGTTTTTTATTTTAATTCTCTTTTTCTGACTACAGGATCATGGTATGCTGGGGGTGACTGAATATTTGAGAAAATGAAAATCTTCTGTTTTGTTTTTCAGAGAATGCAGAATCGATTGATCTCAAACAGTTTTTTGATCTACATTTCTCACATATATATTATGTGTTCTTTGAAAACTTTGTGACTATTGAAGTAGGTCTGAAACAAAAAGGTGAGTATTTCAAATAGAATGATTTTTTTGGTCTTTGTGCTTTTGTGATCACATGTATTAGGGATGTAGAGATATGTATAAACACTAATGTGGTGAATAAAGGCGGAGTAATTAAATACACCTGAATGGGGATTGAAGAAGGAGAGTTCATTCTCTAATGGCTGGTTTTGCAATTTTGAAAAATGGGAATTCTTCAGATGCTAGGCTTTTTGTGTTCTGCAGAATCATTGGAAGCTTTACTTCATAAGATGGTGTGTAACTTAATCTCTGCCAGCTGCTGTTGCCATGATAGAAAGTTATATGAAATGTAGCTGTTATAAACTATAACAAAAGAAAATATTCCTTTTATTTGCAGAAGGATTACGAAATAATTGTTGATTGTAGAAGTGCATGTTTTGTTTTGTACATTTAATAATCTTCTTCAGTGTTGTTTAAATTCTGCTTTGGTACCTTCTCAATTGCATCTAGGTCACAAGTCTCAGAGAGAAGAATTAGATTCTATTCTTTTTATTTTTGAGGTAAGATAACTTCAGTAGTCCTTAATAAATTTTTAGCTTTGAATTAAGTCCTGTTGAATAGTAACAGTAGCTATCCTTCAGTCCCCTAGAAATGTGCTTTATGCTGAACTGCATTCCCTTTTCCTTTTGCTTAGAGTTGACTTGAATTTTTGCAGGAAGGCATTCATAACTGGAAGAAACATTTTATGCGTGTGTTCCCAAGTTTTTGGTGGTGATGGTTATTACAGCGGCAGAACCAGATTACATAGATTCCTTTTATATTTTGGTTTTCAAAGTAGCATTTCACAATATCTTGCTTCACAAAAATCATTGCTTCATTTACTTAAGATAACTCAGAACCTATCTGAATTAAATCAGACTGGTTCTGATGAGAGATCATAGTTAAAAATAACTTAATGTCAAGTTTTTGTCTTTTTTTTTTTTATTTTGATCAAAATTTCTGATTATGATACCAGGGTTTTTCTTTTTAAGGATATTTCAAATAGAAAGTTGCTGAATGCTGATTATGTGGTTGAACACAGATTCAGGAGGTTTTTTGTTGTTGGATTTTTTGTTTGATTGTGAGGTACATTGCTGCTTGAAACCATAGGGTTGGCTATATAGGAGAGAGTGAATCTGAAAAGAACTGTTTGATTTGTTCATTGGTTGTTGCAAAAAGGTTATTAGGTGAGCTGTGCTTTGGAAGCCTAATACAACTGTTGTGAATGAGAGCAACTGAGTCAGATGTTCATCCCACTTCATTCCCTGTGCTGTAAATAGTAATATCCAGCAAAGGGTCAGTGAAGCTAGATAAACTGCAGCAACATTTGAAATCTGCAGGATGTGCCAGACAGTGTGTTAGAGCCTTTGGGCTTTTTAGCTTTTGGAATGGGATTCTATGGAACAGACAGTAATGTTTCCAGGGAAAGTAGTATGGAAATTTCCTAAAGTAACCTTTCAGTTTCTGATCTATGGCCTTTGTGAGAGTGTTCTTTAGTCTATAGTGAATATGATAGCTACAGCACAGATCCATGGGTTCTATTTTTGTTTGTTTGTTTTGTAGAAAATATTGCAACTCCTTCCAGAAAGGATTCATCAGAGATGGCAATTTCATAGTATTGGTAAGTTTTTGTTTTCCTGTTATTTTTTTTTAACTTTTATTTTTTTTATCAGTAGCTGTTAGGAGTTTGTGCTACTGATTTCATAAAACTTTAAGTGCCATAGCAGGGATTAAGGTCTTGAAACATTATTAAGGTAGGGAAAAGTAAAAATAGATGGGAGGGGGAGAGAAATGAAACAACAAAAACCAACAACATAATAAGATACTCTTCTACCTGAGAATTCAGAAATGTAATGGTGGCTGAGAAAGAGCAAAGGCAAGTGGACAGCTGTACTGTAAACTAATTTTCCAATTTTTCATATAGTAATAGATTGAAAAAATTGGGGAAGATCTATATTTGTAAATGGGTAACTCTGATTTTACTTGTATTAATGATGTATGAGTCATTTGTGTTTAGTGTATACTTCCCCAGAAGTCCTTTAGGAAAGATGATCTATGTCACAAGGAAGCTGTGAGAGGTGATCTTTTTTTTCCTTCTGGCATTGAGAGAGTTGCCTGAAGGTAACAAGTTCACCAAGATTAAAATGGAGGTTGCCAAGGACTTGTTTAAAAGATGCTATCAAGTCTGACCGAGAACTCTGACATCTTTCTTAGCAAAGAAATTAAGAAAAACATTTTTTCTTTTCAGGCTTGATTTTAAAGAAGCTTCTTCATACTGGAAATTCATTAAAGGTATTGGAAATAGTTGCATACTTTTTAATTTTGTCTTAATTACTTAAAAATAAGAACTTAAAATTTAGTTACTTAAATTACTTAATTACTTAAATACTTAAAAATTACTTAAAAATAAGGTGAATTTTTATGGAAAAATTATAGTAGTGAGAATCAGGTCATGACTTATGTGTCATGAAGTAATCATTTCTAGTCAATATCTTAATTTCAGTAGAACTGTTGACAGTAGTAATAGGATAGCTATTTTAAGAATGTGTGCAAATAACTGAAGATCAGTTCATTGCTGAGGTTCTGATTGTCTTAGTGTCTTTGACCTAGGTAATTCTCTAGTGGGTAGTAAAATAACAATGGTTGACTATGTAGTTTTGGTACAGCAGTAAGCAGCTGTGCCACTTCTCTGTAAACCATCTTCAAGCTTTTTGGTCCTGAAGTCCTCCAATGTGAGAGCCAGGAGAAGATTATTCTGGAACTCTACCTCATTACTTGAAGAAGGAATGAAAAAAGGTAGAGGAAGTATAAATATCCAAAGGGTGAGTGTCAAGGGAATAGGCCAGGCTCTTTTCAGTGCTGCCCAGTGACAGGGCGAGGAACAGCAGGCAAAAACTGGAATGCAGGAAGTTCCATGTGAACATGAGAAGAAAGTTCTTTACTTTGAGGATGACAGCAATGGAACAAGTTGCCCAGAGAGGTTTTGGAGTCTGCTTCTCTGGAAATACTCAAAACCTGCCTGTACACTTTCCTATGCAACCTACTTAAGGAAACTTGCTTTAGCAGGGGATTGGGCTAGATGATCTCCTGAGGTCCCTTCCAATCCCCACAATTATGTGATTCTGTGAGTCCTGCTACAGCAAAAAGCTTGCTCTGCTATTACAGTTTACAAATATATTTCAAGATCTTATGATATTACTTATTTTCTTAAAAATTCAGATGGCATCTTACACTACTCAAGCAAGTGAGTAGGTGTATATTGTTTTCTTCCTCTTCTTTCAGGGAAAACACTATGAAAGAGATTACGTGGGGCTTGCATTTCAGCAGGGCCTGCAGATTGCTAGCTTGTCTTTGCTGGTGATTACGCTGCCTGTTCTCATCTTTTCCATCCCTGTCTTTCTCCTCCTCCCTTCAGGATGTACAGAATTGTTTTGGTCCAAGTTAACTTGTTCCCTTGTTCTGTTTTCTCATTTCAGATACGTCGAGAGGGTGTGCGTCTCTTTCTGCTGTGGCTGCAAGCACTTCAGAATAACTGTAGTAAAGAACAACTGTGGATGTTTTCTTGTTTAATTCCTGGATTTTCATCACCACAATCTGAATATGGTCCCCGAACACTAGATAATCTCATTAACCCTCCTCTTAATGTTCAAGAAAGTAAGTAATTTAGTAAAAATTACTCTTTTTTTTGTTTTTCACATAATTGATATGATAATGATCCTGGCTTTAAAAATTTCTTATCTTCCCTAATTGATAGAATGTAGAGATAACTTTTTCTTATGATTGTTTTCATGGCAAATTTATCTTCAGCTGTTCACTCCAGCAGTATCAGTTAATTGTAGCTTTGGGGAGAATTCTTACTTCGAATTCAATGCATACAACTTTTGTAGGAATTCAGATTTATCCATGAATTGGAATTAAGTGGTGTTGCTTGCAAACTGTGTATTCAGACAAATGTGAATAAGAAGTTAAGCACTTTATTCCTCAGAGCAGAAAGTGCTGTTGCCTTTCTCCCCACCTCCACCTAATGCTTTAGAGTTGACACAAGCATTATTTATAGGAGCAAACAGTGTCTTGTTGGTTGGTAGTTAAATTTACAGAAAGAAAGCTGACTCCAGTTGCTGAATTTCCTGACAGGTTAGCTCTGGAGATGTAAGTTACTTTAAGCCCTGTTTTGAAGTTATCTCGTATGCAGACACAAGAAAGAAAGAAAAAATCCAACTGTGGAGGCAGTGTAGAATTGCAGAATGCAAAGAGTTAAATGCAGGCATCTTACTGCAGGACCAAGAGAAAAATAACACCTATCTAGCTTCACTTTAGAGGCAAAGGATGTATAAAACTAAAACTATTTGATGTAACTGATGAATTGCTAAATGAAGAAAATGTAGATGTAAATAAAGCGTTGGCATTTGTGGAACACAAAACACTATGCTCTTCATTATTTGCATAAATTTAGAAATATTGATTATGTCCACTGGAAAAATTTGGTCTTAGCAGGTAAATTCCAAGGTGTGCATAAAGATAATTTAATTCTCCTCTGTATTTTTAGTTATGTAAGAAATTATTTATATGTTGATTTATTAGCTAAAGCCTACTGAATTTCATTGATGTGCGTTTACTTGGTTTTGCCTGTACCTCTCTGTTTATAGCGGTACATTTCTGCTTTCATGACTTGGTAGATATTTATACGGAAGTCATATAAATGTAGATCTGATTTTCTTTAAATCATTATTAATATTCTTTAATAGCTCAAGTGACTATAGAGGAAATCACTCCACTTGTTCCTCCTCAATCTGGAGATAAAGGACAAGAAGACTTAACAAGCTATTTCTTGGAAGCGCTTCTGAAATACATAGTAATTCAGGTATGTTCTGCAGCTCTCAAGCAAATAAACATGAAATAACTAACGTCTATTTGTCCAATGGAAAGGGAAAAAAACACTGTTAGCACTCTATATTGCAAATGTATATAAAAATGATATTGCTTTATGGAAATAATGTATAAAGAGACAATTTCATCTGTCATCTTTCTCTTCTAGATTTACTTAATTTAAAATATTTTCTTGATTTTAAGGTTAAGAGTTTAGAATGGAAGAACAAAGAAAACCAGGAAAAGGGATTTTCATTTTTATTCTCAAATTTTAAGAAATATTACTTACCTTCTATCTTCCCAAACATCTGTAAGGAGACCAGCTTATATAACCCTATACTTGGTAAGTCTATACAACTGATAAAGTAAATAATCGTTACGTTTCCTCTAACAAAGAACATGGCAAAGCAGTTTCTTGCTTGAGTTATACAAAAAGAATGTTCTTTAATGCTTGGTATTTCTTATGAAAGGAAAATGGCTTTTGTTTCATGGTTTTCAATTATCTGTGGAAGCACTTGATCCCTTTGTTAATGTCTGTCAATCTTGATGTACTAACACAATTCTTTATGTGACCTCTGTTGTTATGCTCAGAAGATAAACTAATTATGTTAATACAAGAGAAGTTCTGCTCTTGGGGGATGCTGATTTTATCCATACAGAATATGTACAGATAAAGAAACATCTGGATCATTCTGTGCTTGTTCAAGAGTTCAGTCAGGGCAAAGTTAGCTGTGTTTTTACGTCAGCTGTATTTTTGTCATGAGCTTGCATTAGGAGGAGGAAGGTAGGTTTTAACAATCTTTAAAACAGACCTTGCTAAAATGTATCTTTCCATATAAATCTGGAATTCTAGGTGTTTACTTAGCAAACCCAACTAGAATTTTGTTCAGAGGCATTTAGCTCATTCTTAACTAGAATGTTGTTTGTGTATCCTGACTTTGCTATCTCAGGTTTATATTCTCCCACACAACAAACAAAGCAATATAATCTACTCAGGCTCTTAGATACCATTTCATTGCTTGAATAATATGTATATAGCACCGCTTCTTTTGGCTGTCGATGCAGCATCTCATAAGGATTAATAGTAATCTCTCCAGCCACAATTCCATATTCTAAAATCAAGCTGTGAGGAAAGGATGCTGAAAAGGTCTTTCTTGCTGCCAGTCTGTGTGTGGATTATGGTTTTCTGAAGAGATTTGTATTTAAAATCTGGGATGGGTGTTCCCACAAACGGTGGACCTTCTCACACAGAGAAAAGGGAACAGTATAAATCCTGTCATAAGCAATTGTGGAACAAGAATTGTGTGAAGATACTGAAGAGCTTCATTGGTGAAATATCTGCAAGTGCTGCTGCTTTGAGGTCTTGGAAGAAGAAATGTGGAAACCTTATTTCTTTCTATGGAGGTCTTGATTGATTCTTCCACAGAAGTACTACTGTAGTTCTTTTCCTGTGAATCATAAACAGGAAACTTGCAAGGCCTTAGAACAATGGGAAAGAAGGAAAAAAAAACGAACACACAGATCTTCAAAACTACTGTCAGTGCCTTAAGTTGTGCGAAGTCAGAAGCGATCTGAGGAAGAGTACAGTAACAGAGACAAAAGAAACACTGGTAAGTGGAATAGAAATTTTCCTTTCTGAAATTCTTCTCTGGCATTCTTCTCCTCGCTCTAATTGAAAACTATCCTCTACTTGCCAGTTCTGAACAAAATTGACAAGTCATTTAGGCAGAAAACAGCAAAAGCTTGGACACTGAGCATGCTGATAAAGCCAGTAGGACAAAAGCACATGTTTTTATGTTTAATTTAGAAAAAATCATGAGGTTACAAATGAAAACAATAGTTTTACTAAGCAAGCATTAGTTCTTAGGATTTATTGAAGGTGGTAGATTGAGTAATAATTTTCTTAAGCAAGATTTTCAGATGTGTATCAGTTACAGTAATGCATATTCAGTTACAAGAAGCTAACGTGCCTCCTGAATTTCTTGGAGTCTCAAAGGCTTAGAAGAGCAGTACAGTACAAGAGTAGAATTGCTTGAAATGTCTTTTAACATCTATTCATATTCTGTAAGATGTTCTTTGGAATATGAATTTCAGAGTCATTTTTACTTCCATCATACCTATCTGTTCCATTTCCAAGCCATTTAAGAGAGCTTATTTGTTTACAGGTAAACCAGAAAGTAGTCTGTCCCATAGCTCTCTGTGCTTCTTACTGCCTTAAACTAAGCATGGTCAAAACTGCAAGGACCACCATTATATCTTTTTTTTCCTTAGTCTTTTCATTTTCTGCTCCATACAAAACTTGTCCTCTTGGCGTAAGCTCACACTATGTTCCCTGAGTGGAGGGAAAAACTAAACAGAATAAAGGAAAAATGGAAAGTTGGGGAAGGGAATATTTTCTTGTGTTATTTTAGTCAATTTAGTAAGCTTCTGATTTGCTCTGGTTTTAGGTCTGTGTCCTTACATGAAGCCCTCACAAATACTTTGAAGACTGGCAGAAGTGTGAAAACACAAGAAATAATTGATGGAGGATGCATTTGAGAAACAGCTGTAGTACATGATATAGTTGAGAAGAATATATGGAGAGAGGCTTTTCTGGGAAGATACTGTAAAATTACAGGAGACAGTGCACTGCAAAGACGTTTACAGCTTGTGTGCTGTTTTTTTCAAAAGGGTGAAATGGCTATCCAGGTGCTGTTACTGCATAGCTAGGATTGTAGCCTTCACCTTCTACTGAATGCAGTAGATGTCAGAGGACTGATTTTTCTGCGTTACACTATCAGGCATATCATTTTTTCACAGGCTGTGCAGTGACACATGCTGCAGTTTAAGATGTATAATTTTTCTTAGATGTTTTTCTTAAGTTGCTGCTTTCTACAAAATGGTAATGGTATACTTTTCTGTATTTGTAGTAAATAAAAACTTTCTAAGCTGTTTAAAAACGTTCTGTGCATTTGTAACTTATTCTTACATGATGGTATACAAGAGTCATGCAGTTTCCTCTAAAAATAATGTTTCCGTTGAAAGTACTGGATTAAATTTTAAAGAAATACGTTTTATAAACATTCCTCAGTTAAGTAGTGTTGTGTTGAGATTATCGCTGGTTTTGTGAGTGTCTCTTGGAAGGAAATTGAGATGCATCGACTTAGATATTCTCAGTGCTGGTGCTGGATGTTGTCTCGTGTATCTGTAATATTAACAGAGAAACCTTTGTCGTAGGGTGGCTGTGAACTTCAAACATCTGAAAGTTTATATTTCTATCGTAAGATAATCAACTATTATCTAGGCAATTATTACAATGCTGCTGTCTGCATTTATTCTTCCTGGATTAATGACACCATATGTAACCCAAAAGAAGTAATACTGTATCCCCAAAAAGCTGTTGGCCTAACATTAGGAAGATACGGATAGGGAACGGTTTTACATTTTCTAACATGGCTACTTTACATCTTCTTTGAATCCTAGCACTAGTATTTTTGAACTGCCTACTAAAGATTGTAAAACTATGGAATGTATTTTAAGTGTCCAGTGCATCTCTCTCTTTATCTGAGTAGGATCATCATTTTCTGTTTTCTCTCTTCTGGGCAGGGTTTGGGATTGCGTGGTATCTCTAGATAATACTGTTATACTGAAATACCAACAGTAAGATGTGCTCTGATGGCACCCGATGTCTTCAGTCCTTAGCTGCATTTTCATTGACTCTGTATTTGAGCAGATCTCCTACTTGCTTTTCTACACTGAAGAACTGGAAATAAACTTGGCACACTACTCCCACCGAAATGCCATTCACATCCAGAAGTCTTGCAGTCGCTTCTGACTGTTGATTTTTATATAGCGCTGTTCTGTACCCAGTATTGGGTTGTGAAACCTAGACATCACATTTTGTGGCATTGAGCTAACTATATATATGTCTGGAATTTAACTGGGCTGTTGATACATGTGCTTGCAGGAGGATATGGTATGAACCATTTAAAACCAAACAAACCAAACCCTTTCTGCACCCCCCAACACATTTTTAGATTTTTGTAACATTTTTACTGTAGGTAGCATCTAAGTTGAGTTAGTAAGAAACACCACTACCTTTCTTTTTTCTTTTTTTGTTTTCCAATTAGATTCATGATACCAATGGCACTGTCAGCATCTTTGTCACTGCAAGAGTTGAGAACCAGGAGATGTAAAATATTCTGAGTCACTGCTGAACATGGGAATTTTAGGTTATAAGCCCTGAATTAGTCAAAGTTCTTTCAGAGCAGAACTGTAATCCCATGGGACATCATTCATTGCATTCCTTACAAGCTAGTGGGGGAGTTAGTACCTCTAGAATCAGCTTTCAACTAAGTCATATGAAGGTGCATGTGCCCTTGCTCTGGCAGCAAAGTCCAGCAAAATTAAGTAATAGAAATGTGGTATTAGATGGAGCTGTGAGACTTAAAGGGTTCTCCCTGTTGTATTATTCATCTTTCACCTATTCCAGTCCATTTTTACTGCAGCTGCTTATAAAATATGACTTGGAATTAAGGCTCTCCTATAACAGCCATGATTAGGTGTTAGGAACAGCATCAGTAAACAACTGTTGACCTTTATTGCTAACTATATTGCTTAATTATAGTTTGCTGCAGATAAACAAATATTTCTGGGGTTTCATTAGAAAATATGATGATGCATTGCTTCTGAACTGCATCTATTCACCTAGTAAATTTGGGAGTAGGCAGTTAAGTGGCTTACAAGGCTCTTAAATGTCCGTAGATTTGGTATGAGTCACAGATAAATTGTTGCTTTGTAACTTAACTATAAACACTTAAGATTTTTTTTTTAAATGACAACATTGTCATTGTATATGAACATTATTTTCTTGTATAGGATGCATTCTAGTCTAGTTAATGGTTATTTTCCTACTTAAAGCTCATTTGTACTTTTCAGTGCAAGTGTGAAGTAGTTATGCTCTTGGATAAGTTTACTGAGGTTTCTCTTTAAATGTTAAATATAGCATGTAAATGAAAAATAAGGCTGAAAACATGAAAAGGATTTTAAAAGTTTTTAAAATTTAAGCAAGGCTGTAAGCCGTACAACAAATGACTTCCAGATGAAAATTAAAGGTTTTGGAATAGTAAAAACTTGTTACTGTTTGTTGGATTATAAATACGTTTTTGCTCCAGGAGAAAATTACAGCCTTTTGAATCCTTATGGTCTAATTTTGGAATTATCTATTTTGTGGCCATTTCAGCACGGCTTGGAATGTGTTGTTCAGCAGTGAATATGAAGAAACAGCATCCCTGAACGTTCACGTGTATTGGTCATAGTTTTAAGATTTCTTACATACAGAATCATAGAGTGGCTTCAGTTAAAGTGTGCGTGTATTTTAAAATGTTGTTTTTCCTTACAGATATACCACAGATGAGACCAAAGCCACACTATGTAATGGTTAAGAAAGATGCTGAAACCAATGAGGCAATATATTGCACAAAGGAACCTTTTATTAAGGCTCGTGTTATTGTCATTCGGTGGTTGGTGTCTTTCTGGCTTGAGCCAAAACCGCATACAGGACCTCATATTCCTGGGATTGAAGGTGAAAATGTGCCAAAGAATATTCAGGTAAAGCCAAACACACAACATTTTTTTGTTTTTATGTTTTTCACTTACTAGTATTGCCAGCAGCATACAATCTTTTGATCATTATAATTAATGCAGAATTGAAAAATAGAATTTCTAAAAAAAAATTCTGCTTATGAATTCAGTTTAGAAGAAGTCACTATAGTCCTTTTTTTTTTTAATCTGCTAAATATTTGTGTTTTAATCAAGTAAAGCTTTGAAATTCTGTAAACTTTATATTTGTTCTTTATCATGAATTGTCTGTACTGTTTTAAAGAATACTTCTCTGTGATTTAAACTGTGCCATTCAAATTGTATTACTAAAATGGGCTATGAAATACTCTTTTGATTTTTCTTTCAGAGAGCAGCTGCTAGCATGGCTTCAAGAGAAGACAGCAAGAATGACAATACTGACAAGCAGGATAGAAATGCAGAGCCAGAACAATCGCATTCTAATACAAGTACTCTAACAGAGAGAGAACCAAGTTCTTCTAGCCTCTGCAGTATTGATGAAGAACATTTAACTGATATTGAAATTGTCCGCAAAGTCTTTTCTTCTAAAAGAAGTAATGTTAATTTTCTAACTGAGATTTTTCGACAGGTAAAAAAATCTTCCTTAGAATACAAGAGCAATAAAATTACACTATAAGTGATCGTTATGTCATATTTTTTCAAGTGTATTTGCTAACTAGAACATTATTAAAATGTACATTTTTTTGTCATTTTGCCTTTAAAACGCTTTTAAAATTAGAAGATATTTCAGAATCTTTACTTCTTATGTAGTATGCCTCTGGACACTGCTTTTTCTAATTCTATTTCTTTGATAACCAGCTTGAGAGAATTTAGCTTGGACTTTACAGTTTGACAGGAATGTTTTATCTCTTCAGCCCCATAGCTGTTATAACTCACAACCAAACTTAAATGTAAGTCTGCTTTAGGAGTCTGCAGCTGTTCAAGATCTGTTTTAGCAGCAGTGAAATGACCTTACCTTGTCAGTATTCACCAGAAAAGTGAGACAGATGGCTACAGAAGGTAACAGATTCTGCTTGTAACTCTACTGCAACCAGACACATAAGCTGAACATACTCAAGATAGTTTTTTATAGCTGGAAACTTTACTGAACAAATTTAAATTAAGAGTATATACCAGAATATCAAGTCTGTCTTTGTAATATGAAGATACATAGCTTTGAGTTCAAACCAAGACAATTAATGAAAGATAGACTTTCTTTATGCCCTATGCCATAAAGACTTAAAGGTGAAAAGATTTTTCCTAATAATATTAAAGAAAAATTTCTAACTTTCAGTTGAAATGCAAATAGATTTCTTTAAAGAACAGGAAGCTAAACATTAAAAAACTCCAGTATTTCTGGATGAAATTGATATTCTTGAATGAGGTGAATGTCAGAAGCTTGACGATATCCAATATATTGAAGAGTTTGGACACATTAATGAAGAAAATAGCAGTTACCATGTGGAAACTGCCACTCAAGGGTTGACAGTCTGAGACATAGAATGGAGATTCTAAATTAACAGAACTATTAGAACTCCTCCCTTCTTTTTAGTGTGATATTCATATGACACATCCATTTCTGGAGAGAGAACATCTTGTTTTTGTCATGTCAGTATGCCTTGAAGGTGCATAGCCTATGAGTTTTCAACATTCATACTGTAGACTCCATGAAACTATGTGCTAGTGTAGTTTATCTGTTTGTTTGTTTTTTAATACTACTAGGTCGTTATAGTCTTTGATAAATGTACTTATGGTTGGTTGAAACCTGGCTAATATTAACGGTTCCTGATTTCTGACTACTCATTATAGGCAGAGCAGTTACATAAAACATCCTGGAGAGGGCAGAAATCAGCCATCACCCTGACTCAAATACATGATTTTTTAAAACAATAATTCTGAAGTCTTTTCAGTGAATCATTAGTTTTAAGGCTACTACTCTGAATCTCTTTTAGGTAAAAGTAAGATATATGACTATGGGTAATGAATGTTGCTTGCATTTTTATTAGCAGTTTAGAACTGATTTGATTCTACTCTTCCAAGTGCTTTAAATGGAAGGTATTGTAGAAGAAACTTCTACTCATTTGTTTTGCATGCTTTTGATGAGTATTTAGGCTTTAATTTCAGCAGTCCAGACACTGAATAGATCCACCTGTGTAGATTCTCATGTCTATCTTTTTTGCAGAGAAGTTTTCAAGTTTTCTTGATAAAGCATTTTCTTTACCATCTGTCTGCACGTTTTCACATTACAGATGAAGAAAGTGAGCAAACATTTAGGCTTGTGAGAAATTTGCTAGTCAAGATACTACTCCCTTAGAGTTTGCCTATTATAAAGCAGTGCTTAAGTGAGTTTGAAGTTTATCCTGATGCTTCTTTATTTTATACACTTTGCACCTAAAAATGTTCAGCTCTAGATATAGCTTGAAGCCACACCATTTTAGCCATTTTTCAAGTATTGAAATTTCAAGTGTTTTTACTGGGTTTTGTTGGTTTCTTTTTCTACTCCCAGGCATTTCTGTTGCCAATATGTGAAGCAGCTGCCATGAGGAAAGTGGTAAAGGTATATCAGGAATGGATTCAGCAAGAAGATAAGCCTTTATTTATGAAAGAATCTGAAGAAGTAATGCAGTGTGCAACTGTAGATTGTGGTGAAAATGTTGTAGACCGCAGTTCATCAGAGAAAGCAAAAGAAAGAGAAGAGGTAAAATATTTTTGACTGCTATTTCTGCATCTTTTGCAGAAGTAGATAGAAGCAGATAGTAGGCAGAGGCTGAGACCAAGCGGCTTATTCAACAGATTATATGTGGTTTGGCTTGATGTTGGCTGTTGGGGGAATGAAGCAAGATAATTAAACAGTGTATATATGAGCTACCAATTTGCTCTGGTATCTGTAATTTTTTTAATGTGTTTAGTTCAATTTTTAAAAATCATAAAGTTTTATAAACTGGTTTCAAGATATAGTTTGTGTAATAATAAAATATGCAAGCTTTGCGCTGAATAGAAGTTATATACAAATAAAAGAGTGATGAAAATAGCAAGTATTTAACCAGGTCCTTGAAAATAATTCCTACAAGCCCTTTAAAACATGATGTTGTCTTTAAGATACGAGTTAAACTTCTGTCTACTACTTATTATTGCATACTTTTTCTTTAATGTAAAACAAAAATACCTGTCAAAAAATCAGTGTGAACTTTAAGGGCAAAATATTTTTCAGGAAAAAGCTGTGAACTCCAGTCATGTTAGGAACTCAAACTGGGCAAGAAATGGCTGTTACCAAGAGACTTTGCATAAACTATCTGAGATTGATACTGAAGAGCAAAATGTACGAGCTGGAATGCAGTCAGTATTACAGGTATGAAATAGACTTGCTATTTAATTTTCATCCTACTAGTAAAACTCATGATGTCAGCATGTAAAGAATGGAATATAGTATTCTTACAAAGGATTCCCATGCTCTTTCAAAGCATCTTTCAATTTTTCTAATTATTTTAGATACAATCAGGAGTTTTGAGGGTTTTTGAAATGCATTTATGATTATGTAAAATATGTGCATTTAATGTATAGTATGTACATGTACAAACTCACAGAAGTGTGTGCATGACTTCAATCTTCATAGTATTCTTCTATCTGGAAGAAAATTGATTCTAAACAAAACAGATATCCATTTGCTACTCTGTTGTTTCCAATGCCAACACGAATGACCATCCTAATTAAGATTTCTGCAGCTTGAAGGATTTCCTAAAAAAGGATTTCCTATAATGCTGTTAAATATAAAAATAAACTTTGTAACTGAAACGAATTTTATATTCAAACGTAACAATTTATCTTTGCATACATGAGTATGCTTGCAATATGTAGAATATGAATGAAATGCTTCTAAGAGAAGAAAGAAGCATCTCTCTCAGTTTGAATTAATATTTAAGTTTAGTATCTGTGAATGCTTGGGAGATTGTCCATGTTGATGTTTTTTAGACAGAGGATCATTTGAGCAGCAAATATCTTTTTTAGCTTGAAAGATTTAAATGATGCCAGACTCGAGGCATACTACCTCAATACAGTGTCCGAATTTGAGAGGTTTCCAGACCTGGAACCATGTTTGCCTTTTCTGTGAATCAATAATCAAAGACTCGTCTATTGAATTTTGTTTCTGTTTCTAGGCTTATTTCTAGGCCCTTAGAGACTTTCATTCTGAAAGCCTTAATTCACTATCTATTGACATCAGTGCAAAACTATCACTGACTTTTAAAAATATTGAATCATTCAGCCTTAAGAAGGCTAGATCACCAGAAATAGTGTCTGAGCCGCAAAAAAGTCTTTGCTAGACTTTTTTTTTTCTTTTTGTAAATATATGTTATATTACCATTTTTCATCCCAAGAATGTTGTTATGTTAAGCAATAATACACTAAAGAGCACTTGAGAGGACAGAATTATTTTCTATCTTAACAATTAGTGTGTTGGCCAGTAATTATTGGCTTCTGTGAAAAATACGAATGTATTTGGGCCCAACCTCCTCAATATCTTAACCCAAACTGATAAAAAAAAAAAAAAAAAAAAACCTGGAAAAAAGTTAAAACAGTTATTTAAGGTCTAATAATATATATATCTGTTTGTTTTTTTTATCTTGTTGCTGCTTAATGCTAACATAATATCATTCCACTGTACAAGGGGCAAAAGATAGTCAAAGCAATTCTTAATGGCATTGACTGTTTTTCATTTATTTCTGCATATTATGAGAATTATATCCTTTTGGCTCTGAGCATACAGACTTGAATTCTGTTACCTCCAGCATGTATTTGGAAGCTTCCTAATGTAAATATCTAGGAAGTAGTATTTGTGAACAATCAATCTTGATAGCAGTTAATCATGGTAGCATTTATTGTTTATATGGGACTATTTTAAGTAGTTTAGCATGTGTTATACTAGTCTGCTGCTGGCTTGCAGGGGTGCTTTTATGCTTAAAGAAGCAGTAGACTTCTTTACTGGCACATTTTGTCCATTATATTAAATAATTGCACTGAGTAATTTACTGTACCATATATCTAGGAGAACAAAGATATATGAATGTGTTTTATAGAAAAAAACATTAAAATTAATAAGTCTTGTTTTATTATCAAATGTACATGTATTTAAGTATATACTTCTGAGTGTATGCAGCCGATTTTGTTAATCATGGATTTTGTCTTTCTCAATTACTGTTAATAGAATTGTTGAGAATATCAAAGTGCTTCAAGCCCATTACACTTTTTTTTTTTTAATCTGCAGGTTTTTATAATAAATTCTTCAAACATATTCTTTCTTGAGCCTGCAAATGAAATTAAAACTCTGTTGGATGAACATACTGACATGTGTAAACGGATTCTTAATATCTACCGTCACATGGTAGTTCAAGTTACTATGGACAAGAAGACCTGGTAAAATGCTGTTGTTTTTATCTTAAATTATTATTTCATGAGATAAATGTGAAAGTGTTCTTGGTAGTAAACAGAATAGTATGGTATTGACTATGTGAGTCAATTTCTCTAAATCAATAAATGCATGAACATCACCGGCAGCTTTCCATAGGGAAATTGGTGAGCTCCTCTGCTAAAGCCAATAGTCATCGCTGGCTAATTTGAGACAGCTTAGCCTCAAAGACAAAAAAAATAAGCTGGTGTACACGGACTACTATTAAGTAGCTAGTGATGGCTTGCTTTTTTCCAGGAAGTTTTTCTCATGTATGAGAGTGCTAAGTATGAAGTCATGTATGAAGCTTCAAAGTCTGATTTGAAAATAGACAAAAATACTCAGTTAAGTCTGGATAATTATAATGAGGTGTAGGTCGCTCTTCACCTGCAATTAATTTCAGCTTTAGAAGTTTGTGCAAGAGTCCATTTACTGTTTAACAGTGTTGTTCCATTCCAGCCTTAAGTTGCATAGCAGGAGCAGGGGACCCTCTTACCAAGTCATCTGCATTATTTCCTCCTCTCTTTTAAATAACTGTCTCTAATGAGGTAGTATATTGCCACCATTCTCTATTGCAAGGAGGCAGTAACAAGGGGATGTCAAATAGCTGATTTATTCTATTTTAACTTGACTTGCATTCAGTTTCTCACCAGTATCTCCTGGGTAAGTACCTTATGCATCATGTAAAATTTGTCTCCTCTCGTGAGGAAACGAGTAATCACCAATGGGGAATTAAGAAAAGCAATAGAAAACAAATCCCACTGAGTTGCTATTTTCTTCCTTAGTATCTCATCATTTTAAAGAAGTGACTCTAGACTGTGATGACAGAGATTCTATATCACACAAAATAATGAATTAAGCTTTATTTATGATAATGTTACATTACCCAAACTTGTCATTTATACAGGAAAAAAAAAGACCTTTACCTTACAATTTCATTAATTTTTTTACAATAACCAAGTTAGGCTGCTTGCAGTGTATTTGAGAAAATCAAGCTCAGATATTATCTTTAGAAGTATCTTGGTATATACAGAAATATAACAAAGTGCTAACTTTAAACTTAATATTGCTTTGCAGGGAACAAATGCTACTTGTGCTGCTCAGAGTTACTGAATCTGTGCTGAAAATACCACCCCAAACTTTCTTGCAGTATCAAGGAAGAAAAAACTCCACTTTAGCAGGAAGACTTGCAGGACCTCTTTTCCAGGCAATTAAACCATAAATTCAATTTAATTAATTCAGTTTAATTTTAACCAAAACACATCAACTACTGTTGACTGATTTGTCATCTTAAGTCATTGATCATCCAGATAATATGAATGGTGTGGGTTAAGCATTTGGCTACATCTTATACTGTCTAAAATTTATGGCATTCTAATAATTGTTTTCAAGTGAAATTAAAAAGAAATGCACATCATTAGTTAACTGGTAATTTTAGTCCAATTCTGTTGCAGAATAAAATTTTAGCTCAGGTCAGCAAAAATGTCTTCTATCTATGCCTATTGAACTGATTTTTGTATTCCTTTCTATAAGCTATAATAGATTATTTCAAACTTCATATTTGCAAAATGTTGTTATGATGCCTTCTCTATAATGTCCTCAGATTCTGTAGAAGGGAAAAAAAAAAAAAAGACAGAAGGACAGTAAAGTTACAAATGTGATGAGAACTAATTGAGAATAGTGTTATAAAACTGTCTGGCAAAACTTGTAAAATATGGTAAGATCTTACAGAAGTTATACCAGTTGCTCCTATATTTAAATCAAAAGCACATGTTAATTGATTATTCATGAAAAGTCTGTAAGTAATGGTGAGGAAATGAACTCAGAAATTTCTATGGCAGTTAGGTACTTCTTTTTAAGCAGTAATGTTTGATTATTGTCATCTTTTATTGATAAGTCAACATTTCTCTTTTTACTCTTAGACTCTTATAGTAGCTTGGATCAAAGCAAATCTTAATGTGTACATCTCTCGAGAACTTTGGGATGACTTACTGTCTGTCATGTCATCACTGACATACTGGGAAGAGCTGGCCACTGAGTGGTCACTGACAATGGAGACCCTAACTAAAGTGTTAGCCAGAAACCTGTACAGTCTGGACCTCAGTGACCTGCCATTGGATAAGTTAAGTGAGCAGAAGCAGAAAAAACACAAAGGCAAAGGTGAGACAACACTGTATGGTCATCATAAGAATCTGAGCAGAACTAATGAGGTGTTAGATTATCAGAGCTTTAGTCCAGTGGTTTCAGGATACAGTTAGGCCTCTCTATCACCTAAAACAACCTAGTTTCTATAAGATAAAGCTGCTTTTTATAACCATCACAAAATGCTACCACAAATGTGCTATCTGGCAAATAGGCTCGTAAGAATTTAATTCTTAAAGGAGTGTAGAATTAAACCAAAAATTTTATGCTGTCATGGGTTATACTTTTCTACTGTTATCAAAACAATTAAATAGCTGAGACCCCAATTGTAGTGCCTTGAAATTAGTGAAGATTACATGTCTGGTGACAATTAAGTGGGTAGAAAGTGGCTATTGCAAGCGTAACTGGAACATTGATCCTGAAATCTTACAAATGTTGAATAAGGGGAAATGTTAGATGAATGTAGTTTTGGAACAGTAACACTGCAAAGTCGTGGTGAAGATTGTTTTTTGTCAAAGTGACTGACTGTTGAGGTGAGAGTATACTAGTGCCATATTAATGGTATCTATTTTTAAGCTGATTCCTATATGATGTAGAAAAAAATCGTGTGGGACAAGACACAGGGAGAGAGGTAGCTACTTGCTGATATTGCTGCCGTTGAGACAGGAAGTCTGTCCTTTTGCATAGAATGCTGAATTGATATTGGTAAAACCTGGATTCTATTCCCAGATTAGAAACTAAATTTCTGCATGTCACCATGAGAAATGATTTTTGCCTTGCTTTAGTCATTTGTAAAATAAGTTGAATAGTACTGATCTTCTTTAAAAAGAGCTTTGACGTCTAATTGTGAGAGGCAGAATTATGTGTAAGTTGAGTAATAAGGGCGGAGAAAAAGTATGGTTTTAATCTACTTTTTAATCTCTCTGTATTCTGATTGATGTAGTTCTCCATTCAAACCCTAGGGAAGGTACTCACTGCTTCCCTAGTGAGTGAGAAATAATCAGTGCCCTATTTTAAAGAGAATGTTGCTATAAGCTGTTTGTAGTAGAGACATTTCTTGTCTCATTCCTCATCTTGGGCACAGACATTTCACACTTTCGTTTTATTCTTCTGCTACATGACAGCTGAACAAACTTACTTTTTTCTTCAGTTGACCTTGAGAGTTTGTTCCAGACCAACATTTTTGTTTGCCTGTACAATGTAGATTTTTTCTTTTGTCCACAAGACAGTTTAAAAAACAAGTATGATGTTGGATAGGAATGTGTATTGTTATTTTGAATATAGTCTTTAAAAATATTTTGAACTGTCTGCATCACCCATACGGAGCCACTTGAGAAAAGTTAATGCTAACTTTCAGTAGCAAAATTCCAGAGAAAGCTTCCATTGTTGACTGTGGGTTGCAGAAGTAGCTCTGGTGGATTTGGGAAATAATTAATTACTTAAATATTATGCCCAATTTGTTTAGACCTGCTCATTTGTTAATAATAATGAATATGCACTATGAAGGCACAATTTCCAAGGAGAGGCCCTTTAATGAATAAATTGTGATCACTATTTGTGATCATGAGTCAGTTCAGTGTGGATAAGAAAATACACTGCAAACGTTTTTTTCAGTTCACTGGGATTTTTTTTTTTTACAGTTTTTGGAAGGCTCTGCTTATGGGCTGTATTTAATTTGATATAAATCTCAATTCTGATTTTGTTACATCTTTTCTTAATCTTCTTACACTGTTTTCTTTTTTGTGTGTGTGTGAATTTTTAAAGACTTATGTTCTTTGAGTCCACCATCTGTTTTACTTAGTTACATGTTTGGTGTTAAAATATTTTGTCATCTTTATTTCATGTTCCTCAAGTCACAGTTATTTGACAAACAATTGCAGTGTTAATGGTACGTAATGTATGATTTTGCATGTTTTGTCTAATAGAAACAGCAAATGTTGAAAGAAAAAATTCTATAATTATACATCTTGCCTACGATCTTTTCAAAACCAGTTTTCCTGTGATTTTGGACTCGTTTGATCAGAAAAGAAAATCACAATAGCATAATAGTACCAGTGCTTCTGAAACAGTTTCAGGATCTCTCAGTTAATGTTGAGTGGGCTCAGAGATAATTATAAATAGTAATTTGCTACTTAGCTTTTAACATCATGCTAGCTCCAGTAATTTATTCTATCCAACTTTATATGTCTCTGAAAGCACAACTCTCTGGTGATGCTAGCATAGAAGTGTATAGATTTGCAATTCTATTTTTGCAGGAGTTGGGCATGAATTCCCCAAGTCTTCAGTGGATAAGTCCTTTTCTAGAGGCTGGAGCCGTGATCAGCCTGGACAGGCGCCTATGAGACAACGCAGTGCTACAACCACTGGATCTCCAGGAACTGAAAAGGCAAGAAGCATAGTACGGCAGAAAACTGTTGGTATGTATCTGTAAGCGTTGATATAAGTAACATTTGAGAAGGGGGAAGGAATTAAGCTACACAGTTAACTTTTTTCCATAGGAGTATACTTTCTAAAATAACTAGTTGAAGATGTAAGTGTAAATTGTGCAGTCTTGCATGTTTTGAGGTCAACTGAATAGCTTGTTTTTACTACAATTGCAGTTACTGTAAATGAAAGTAATGCAGACATGGTTTAATTCTGTTAATTCTGAATAAGTTGATTGCATGCTTAGCCTACATTAGAAAAATAATACAGTTGTAAGTGTGTGAAAAAGAAAAAAGAAAAAAAAAGCTGGAATGGTTTGAGCAATGCTCTCAAATCTGTGTTTTCCTAAATAGTGCACCAAATAGGTTGAATATTTTCCAACTGCAGAAAGAAAAGTGCAAGAAATACATATGTATCTGCATAGTTCATAAGACCTGTTTTCCTTTACTATACCCAGAATCTTGTGTTAATGAGAGATTGGTGCAAGTGTGTGCAGTTCACTGTTTCTGAAGTGACTTACTTCACAATTTCATTACTTGCAGATACTCTTTGGTTAGAAATGGGTGATGCTAGACAGTGCTTTAGGTGGATCACTCAAAAGAAGACTCATTTATATTTGTATGATTTGAGTGCAATGTCTTATTGAACTGGACTTCTAATTTCTTTGTTCTCTTGTCTCATCTTGCGGATCTCAGTGCTATCCATTATGTGAAGGAAGGTTATACTCTCTTCGCTTTTTCATTTAAAATAACATTTAAAGGACTATCCTATGCTTTTTCATTATCTCTATAATAGTAGTGACTTCAGTCATGATGCATTTTTTTCCTCACTGATACTTGGGAACAGGTACAATCTGACACAATTTAGGGACCAGGAATGCATATTAGTAGTTGAATATACATTCAATTATGTTAGCTTTTCAGAAATTAACATTGTTATCTTGTCACAAATAAAATATATTTTGTGTGTTTTTTTTTTATCACAGATTATTTTGCCAATGTTTCTATTTGAACATCTAAAGAAATTATCTTACTCCATTTTTACATTTTGTTTACTAGTAGCATCTGAAGTCTTCTGTTTGGGTGGCAGAGCTGATTAGTTGTAAACACTACTCCGAAAATGTGTATTTCCTGTATTCAGATGCTACACAGCTTTTCCTTTATTTCATGCTGACAGCTCTAGCTTGACTCAGCAGTTTTCCTTACAGATCACAAATACTTTAAATGTAATTTCTGCTTCTCTGTAAATAGTCTGTGATTGTGCAATGTTTTTCTCTTTAAGTCTTAACTGTCTTAACAAGGTAAAGCTCATGTTAAAATTTCTCCCTCTCATACTCTGTTATTTCAGATGTTCTGTTGAGAAGGTTATACCACTTGATCAGTTTTATAAAGGTTTTGTTTTGCTTCTATTTGAAAGATGACTATTCATATGATGTTAGCCCTAAAATCATTGAGTTTATCTAATCAAGCTATGTATTGACCTCATAAGTAGCAAACTAATCTAATTTTAGTTTCACTGTACTTTAGCTTCCTTCATTTGGTTCCTTGTCTACTTACATATTTGATATTAATAAGCCAAGTTTGTACTATTATAACCAGTTAAAATTTCAGATCTATTTATATTGTAGTAATATGTGTGGACAAGCATCTCAGTATTGGTAGGATAATTTTATAAGATTAAAAGCCCAGACAAAGTTGCCAGCTCTAGAGTCCCAAACTCTTCAGGATTTAAGCTGTTGATGAAGCATATACTACAAAAGCATATGCCCTTCTTACTGTCTCAGGTCTGCTAAGAGTCCTGTTAAGGTGCTTCCTAGCTTGTACCAGTTAAAACAGGGTTTGCATATTAAAACTGGCTGAGAGTGACAGTAAGTGAAATTTTCTGTATAGCATTTTACTGGTCAGATTGTCTTCTTCAATTTAATGGTAATGCCACAAGCAAAACCTGGAACTGAGACAGACCTTGGATGTGTTGCATGTTAACTGATATATAGTATATTTCCTTTGATTGTGAGTAATATACTCTTTATATCTGAGTAGGGGAGATGTGCATGTTGAATATTTTATGGTAAGAAAAAGCTGGGGTTTCTTTTTCGTCTGTTTTTTGTTGTACACATTTTGTGTACGTCTGCAAACCTTTGTTTTTTGAGCCATCCTCATGCCAGCGCACATCTATGGCTGCACCAAGTTTGTGTGTATGTGGTTTACTCAAACAAAAATCACAGCTTTTCTGATATGCAGTGTGTACATTTTTAGCCTGAACTTATGTAAAGTAATTTTTGGCAAAGGGCCTTTAAATGTGATATGCATATGGGTTGAAAAATCTTTTTAGGGTGAGGTATGGAATTTGTAGCCTAGGCAGCAGATCCTAGTCCTATAAAAATATCAGGACAGAAAGAATTTAGAATTCCATTCCTCTGTTTTTTTCTGTAGACAATAGTGGAAGGTTTTAAAGCAACAAATACCTAGTTCACATTCTGGTTTCAAATTTGCCCCTACTCAGCTAATTAATTGATATGACACATCTTATTTAAAATAAATATTCAGGGAGATCACATTTTAGAGCATCTCAGAGTAATTTTCCTTTTAAGTATCTCTAAAATTTCCTTCTTCCAAACAGTCAATGAGAAGTCCTCTCCCCTCTTGCTAGAATCAATGTAAAATGGTGGGAAAGATTCAGAAAAATTAGAAGGAACACTTCTTTTTAATGATTTGCATTCAACATGGTATCCAATCTCAAAAGTTTGGTCTGTTTTCTAAGTAGCTTGATATTTTTTTCCCTTGCCTAGATTCATTTAAAAATGCACAATGATGAATGCAACGCAGCTAATTATTGCTGTATTCTGAATTTTAATGTTGTATCTCTTAAAGAGAAGTTACAACTGTGCAGGTAGTTGCTTTTTTTAAAAAAAAGTTGCTTTCTGTCTTATGAGCTTAAGTGAATGGCTTCATTCTTAAAACATTCGTCTTTCTGAATTTTTTTTCCCAAACTGATGTTAAGATTCTGCCTAAGGTGTGCTGCATTTGTCAAATATGTTTTCTGCTCTATATATGTTGGCCTACTCAAGTTATCTTCTTGTTGCTTTGTTAGGGACAGTTCTCTAACCTGATTTGTAAGTGTGATGTGCTCAAGTTTTTCTGTACTCCATTCTGTTCTTATGATTTCTGTACAGATCAGAAGCACTGAAATTTCAGAGGGTGTATTCCATGTTGTTTTGAAATTATGCACACAAAAGTTCAAAGACTACCTAAATAGTGTGCTGACAGTGTTTAAGATGCACTGAATTTTCCTTAAAATAAGCTCATCAACAACAATTTTAGCATAAGTTCTCAAATTTGCAACTGTCTGAAAAGGAAACTGCTTGAAACTATGAATATTACTTTCTGAGGAACTTTTGCTGTACTTTGAGATTGAATGCAATATCAGTTCTTGCAATATCTTGCTCTGACACAGGAAAACAAGTGTAATAAATGTTCACTTCAGATCTATTGGAAAAGCTATACATATAACCTTGATCCTATTGCTACAATTCTTATTTAAGTTTTTCTTTCTATAGGGACTGTTGGCAGGAGGGCAGATACAAAAAAGGTTAATTAGGATCAGTTTAGCAAGATTTATTTGATATCTAGAAAAATAAGAGTGTAACACTTTATGTTGACAAACAATTTCATTTCAATCTCTTCATTTTTAATGCAGAAACATGCTGTATTGTACTGGAAGTTTCTCCACATACAGTTGCTTATTTTCTTTTCACATTTTTGAATCTCTTTCTGAGAATCTTGAATTAAAGACTATGGTTATGGGTAAAATTTAGATATACTTGTCTGTGAGTAATATAAATGTAGAGTAAGTTGTTTTTCTGTTAAAAAATCTAAATTTCTGAGTGCTTGTGGAGTGTTTTTAACTTTGATTTTTCAACCCTTGATGCAGTAGGAAAAAAACTGTTAATTAGTTTCTTGGTTTTTGAATGCAAAATCTCTGTAATAGTCGTAATAAAGGCATTGTTACTGCTTTACATAAAAATTAAAAACTCAAAATGTCTTATGTGTCCACTGATTTTTTTTCTTTCTTACAGCTCTGCCAATATCTGCCGTGCTGAAATGTTTTAATTTTTAAATTTTCTTCCTTTTTATCTTTGTTTTCTCTGTTGCTGCTTTTTCTGTGACACAAGCCTTTCATTATAGTCACTCTTCTTTTTTCCTTCCCCACTTCTTTCTTTTCCTTTTTAAAGCCATGAGAAGCCGATCCATTGGTGAATGTGCTCTGCCATCGGCCTATATACGCAGTGCTAAAAGTGCTCCTGTTCTGATCCATACTTCCAAACCCTTCTTGCCTGATATTGTTCTCACTCCCCTTTCTGATGAGCTTTCAGGTAGTGCCACCTCTGCTAATTTCTGCACCCCCTTTATCACTTTTTTAAATCTTCTGCTTTCAAATTCTGCAAAATAGTTAATTTTTTGAAAGTAAAAATACTTGGGGGATGGGGGGAGAGGGGAAGAGATTAAGAATGAATATTTGGAGTTATATAAAGTATCATGCTATTTTCCAATTCATTCTGGAACTGTTAGAAGTTAGTGCTGTGCCAATGTTTACTATCATAAAAATAAAAGGAGGAATCTTGCTTTTATAATTATTTGGTAAGCAGTAATACAACTTCTGTCTACCAGAGAGTACAGCTAATCTAAAGATTTCGTCATTAGTAAGGGAGGAAAAGGAGGAAGTTTTAGTTTGATTTGCCTTACATCTTTCTTCTTAAATTCTTGATTTCAGTTCTGGATGTTGTGTGGCCAGCCATGATAATGATGTAATTTAGCTCCCATGAAAAAAAAACTTTATGAAGTGTATGGTATTATTTAATATGCTTTACTGAATGCCTGATTTTATTAATATACAAAAATATTATGTGTATATATACAGTATTGGATTCTGAGGTGCTGTGATTTGGTTTCGTTTTCCAAGTCATCTGTCTTTACAGATTTATAATTTTCTGTTATTGGCCACACAGGATGATTAGCTAGAATTTTTCACAGTAGTTTTCTTTGGATAATTTTCTTTCAGCAAATAGATAAGACAGTTAGGATTAGCTCGTATGAAATGTTACAGATAATATTGTCTTTTTTTTTCTTGTACTCCAGCTATTGGGTAGAAATTAGTAAAGTGTAAGGCTGACTTATGTTATGCCTTTGTCTCAGTGAATAAAAAAACAAAATTGTATTGGGAACGCTACGTACAAATAGGACTTAGTTGGTACATTTTTGTAAATAAGAAAGGTTCTTTTTTTTTCCACTTCTCACCTGCCTCTATTACCCAAGAAGTATCAAGAACTGTACGTTGAAAATTGTACTTTATTGTGTATTGCCAGAATGTGCGTGTATTTTAGCATACATGTCTCCCACCTAATGCTGAAAAGCTGCCTTTTCTTTCCATCTTCAAGCAGAAAAACAGGAGGTTAGGTTGGTGTAAGGGAAGTTGCAATCAATTGAGATTAGCTAGAACTGCCAATTTCACTCTCTTCCTTACTCCAGCTTATTAGGAAGCAGATAGTATTTCTTCCAAATATGTGCACTGTTAAAGATACAGTCCTCTGCAGCAGCAATTGTAATGTGTTTGGTAAAAACTCTTAAAGAGTTGTTAGAGTCCCATTTTGACTGTAACTAGTGTGCAGGCATGAGCTCTGATTTCCAAGGAGGCTGTTCATTTGGATTTTAAAACATTATCTGTATTTTCAGTGCTGATAATACAATAGCAATGTATTTCCTTAATTTCTTCTATTTTACAAAAATGAATTTTCTACTGGCACAAGCACTACATGTTTGTATGAAAATCTTTGTGTACTTGTATGTGCCTATTAAGTAATACTGGATCAATGTTGAAATAAATCTAGCTGAATTTATTTCAATGTTTGGAGCTGCTTGGCGTGCTTTTAGAGTTCTCCATCTAGTAATTTTTAACATCCTAGAAAATCATAATCAATCACTGCATGCTTGCCTAGTATGCAATCCTTAGGCTGATTGAAGTGGAGTTTATGAAACGTGAAAGATGCATATTGAGGCTCAGGATGAGATCACTTTATCATATTAATTTCATCAATAATATTGTTATACAAGTTTTAGATGCATCCTGTGTTCCTCAGTTGCTGCTTTCATTAAAACCTATTTCTTAAAGCTACGCAGAAACTATTTAAGAATAATCCATGCTAGTATCTGCTTAAATCAATTAAAGAATATGAAATATTAATTCTAGCTGAAGAGTGACACTCTTCATTTCAGAGGGTGCTAGTCTACATAGTCAGTAATAAACTGAATAGGAATATTGTTGAAAAATTTGCTGTCGATGAAAGCTGAAGAGAAAGGAAAGGGTTAATAAATTGTGCACTATACAGCTATTTTCAGTTCATGTTTGTTTTCTGAAAGAGCTTGTATGTCTACTATCTTTTTCACCATAGACTTCTATGTCTTGTCTAATAGCTGCTATACAGTTCAGTAAACTTTGAATCAGGTCAAACTTAATTTTCAAATTATAGTTTCCTTGAAAAACTGAACTTTTTGTCTTATTTCAACACATACGTTAAGTGCAAATGTATCTGATTCCTCCGAGTTACGTGCTTTGCTCAGAGGGAAATTATGACAAAATTCAGCTTCAGCTCTGACTTTTCTTGGAAAAGTGTGAGCACTCCAAAATGGCCATTTAAGATGACTTCGGATTATCATAATGTTGAAATAAATGCTGACATCTATGAAGTAATCATCTGAAATATTTTAAAATCAATTCAACATAATTTCTTTGTTTTGGCAATAACACATCAGATTTGAGGGAGGGGAAGGGGCTTAAAATGTGATATGGTGAATTTAAGTAAATGCAGTAAATTTAAGTACCACTCAGTGCTGATGATTAACCCTCTAGACAGAACAACAAGGTAAGTCTGTTTATTGTGGCAAGTGTTGTTGTTCACTTAAGCTCTTTATTGTTATTCCTGTTTTTAAAAGCAGATCTAGAACAAGTGATAGGACTTAAAAAAATAAATCTGGAGAATAAATGATTCTATGAAAATGAAGCCAGTGGAAACCTAAGCTGTTTTTACCTTATGTTTCAAGTTCCTATTCTATAAAAAGCATTGAATTCATGCAATTTTTTGAAGAAGCACTTATCCTTGTCTGTATTGTTGATTATATAGTATTTAGTATTCCTATTTATCAAGAAATTTGATGAGGAATGTGAAAGTTCTTTATTTTGGTGGATGACATGAAGTGGGCTGAATGTACAGAAATACATTTCCTCAGTGACCCATGTTGAAACTGTGGCTTTCATTGCAGTTAACTATGATTTATACTGATGGTGAAGTATTAGCAGCCTCAGTAGAGACAAGGAATTACTAATTTAAATGGTCATAACAAATGTTCTTGTTTCATTGTAAGTAAAAGTGATTTTACTTCAATGTTAACTACTGTGTGGCTGCAGGATTTGTTCAATATCTTTATTATCAAATTCTTAATTTGATCATTCTTACGAGTTCCTTGGGTAAAACTGAAAGAAGATGGGGAGGTTAGCTTCCATTTAGCATTTAGTTTTGCAATTTCAAGATGAGATTTCACAAAACATCCTTCTAGGGAAAAAAAAGATGTATTATAAATATATATATACCCATTACTTATAGTCATCTTCTCCGGCTCTTCTCTGTTGTTTAAAAACTTTAAATAAATAAATAAATAAAACCTGAATTTTCAGGTATACACCACATTATGTTTGCCATAATATTTATAACTTTACTATTGTTTCTGATATTTCAGTAATTTATGTATGTCCACACAAGTTATGGAAAAAGTAATAGTTTATCTCTTCAGTAGACAATACTAATTTGCCAGAAAACTTACATGTTCTCTTTGGAGTTGTGTATTTTTCTGAATATGTAAATTCTATGAAGAGTAATACTGTTGAGCTAATTTATATTACGGGTGAACATTTCTTCAAGGTAGTTGGAATAATATTGCTTGAATTATTGAACTTATTGGCACAGCCCTAGCTTTAACTGTATTTCCAAATGTTCCATGGTCACACTGTTCTCATGCATGTTAACATTTAAAACTGTGTTCTGATGGTCTAACTCATTTATATTGCATTTTGTACTGGATATTGTGTGTGTTTGTTTTTAACACTCTAGTACTGAAAAAGTATTTTCATTGTACATAATTAAACAAGGCTCTGGACTTTCCCGGCTTTTTCAATCACATGATTAGAATGTAGCAGTAAATAAATTTTATTTTTCTATGTAAATTC
Source organism: Meleagris gallopavo (assembly GCF_905368555.1). Lineage (NCBI taxonomy): Eukaryota > Metazoa > Chordata > Aves > Galliformes > Phasianidae > Meleagris > Meleagris gallopavo. The sequence continues at coordinate 35,912,362 of NC_139408.1, read as the reverse complement.
TGGTTTGTATTACATACACTTTTTTCCTACAGACATTGATGATGCTCAAATTCTTCCACGTCCACCTCGAGTCAGACATTTTTCACAGAGTGAGGATGCTCCAACTGAAGTTTTTGGTGCATTAAGTGAGGAACAACCACTGCCACGAAGCAGCAGCACCTCTGACATCCTGGAACCATTCGCAGTTGAACGAGCCAAAGGTGCAGTTCCTGTCATTGACAGTTCATCCCATCATGCTCCAAGTTTACAAAGTTCCACTGAGACCTCTTCAATGCATAGATCCACTGAAAGCCATATTACTGATTCAAATAGCAGAGAGTCCTCCTTGGAAGTTGGGGATAGTATTTATGACCATCTTTGTCATTTAATAGGGCCAGTAGAATTTGCAAACACAACCTTTGAACAAAACCAGTATGTTGACCTTGAAGGTGAAGATGATCTTCTTTCCTCTCTGAGAGAATATCTTAAAGAAAAAGAAGAACTTTGCGGTAACTTTGAGATAGATGAATGTGAGGCTTCTGCTCACGAAGGTGATACATCAGTAAATAGGAATGATAGATTACCACTGGATGGATTAGAAAATAGTGATCAGACTGGTCAATGCACGAATAGCATCACTGTTACAGAAAGACCTGTTAACCCAGAGCTGCACCTAGAACAAAACCAAAGTGGCTTTATAAGTAATATTGCACCTACTCAAATAGACATTTTTGCAAGAAATGAAGCACTCGATAAAGTCAGACAGTTAAATATTGATAAACAGTGTGAAAGTCTGTTTGATCATGGGCCAAGTAGTCCTGGCATCAAAGAAGGAAAAAGATACCTGTACAGGCAAGCAGCCACTGAAGCTGATGTAGATTCAGCCGTGGAAGCAGCATTAGCTGAAAAGCATAAAAGTGCTCAGTTTAACAACAAAATAACCAACTCACGTGTTATGCATGCAAAGAAAATTCTTCCTAAAGCACAAGTTAACCCTCAAATGCCTCACATCACAGGTACAAGCAAGCTGTCACCAACTAAAAGGAGTATATCTGAAACAGTAACTCATAGGGCCAAAATCATGAAAATAACAGCTAAAAAAAGAAATAGCGTTCATGTAACTTTTAGACCATCTACAGAATCAGTTCAGTTTTACAATCCTCTTGAGAACAAAGAGGCTGCGTGGAAAGCAAGACTTCGTAAGCTTAGTGGCTTCAGCAGTAGTGGTAGTGCTAGCAGCAACAGCAGTAGCAGTACAAGCACCGGCTCGTCAGCTGCCGTGGAGCTGGTTAGACCTGGAATGTATAGACCTCTAGATGCAATCAATGCTGCTTCACTTAGTAGCAAGCAAAATAAGGAAATTACAGAAACTCAAACAGCCGTGCTGCAGAAGGAAGCTATTGCAGTTAATCAGTTCCATAATCGTAGTGCATTTAGATCATCAGGTCAGGAGTCAGCGCAACAGCAGGGCTCCCTGGGTGGTGTTTATAAAACTGTTGTACATGCTCTTTCGAAGCCGAAGGCAAATGTTTCCCCACAGAGGCAGAACAGAGTGCCAGCAGAGGCTCCACTGAGGGATCTGTACAGTCATGTAATGGGCTATTTTGGAAGGAGAGCTGCAGGTGAGCACTGACAGTGTGCAGAGTGCAAAAGGAGAAAGGCAGCACCAGTTTGGCTTAATGCAACTGAAGCAAGCTCTGATAAGCAATCAAAAGGCTTTGGGATGATCACTGCTTTTCCTGTTTGGTTATGCATGCGCCAGCTGATTTTTCTCCCAGCCTAAGTTACTTTTACATACTTTAAATTACTAATTTTCCTTTTAAATATATTTGGTTGAACCTCTTTGCTGCTGAAGACCATCAGGCTAGGGAAGAGGAAGAGACAGTAAATGACCTAATAAAGACTAAGCCTTGAAAATTTTGAATTTTCATCTACCATATAGAGCCTCAAAATTCAGCCTACTGAATGACTGGCATGCGCGCATTATATCAGAATGTACTATTCTGCTCCAACTAGTTTGTCAGAAGGACCTGGCTATCTACCAGCTAGGTTCAATTAATTTTATTTCTGGTTCATTTAGTGTATTTTCTTCCTCCTCCTTTCCCCCTCCTCCTTATCCTCCTCCAAAACGAAAAGGCCCGTCAAATTTACATTTGGAGGTCAGTTTAGGTATCTTTTTAAAAGTAGTTTGGAACAGAAAGCTGTTACTGAAATGATTTTGTTATCACAGTTCTCTTTGAGTAGTCTTAAGATTTTGTGTGAATCTTTTTTGAATTGTGCAGTAGGCCTTTCTATATGCACTCATCAAAATTGATACAGTTGCATCTTGGCAACATCATGGATATTCATGAAGGTCTCCTGATCATCCTCCTGCTTACTATGAGACCTCCGTGGATTGGTCAAAAGAAGGCTGTCGCTCTAATATCCATTGGCTTAGTTGAAATTATAAATAACCTTGAATGAACAATAAATTAACTTTCAGCAGTAATGCAGGTTTTCTTTTTTCACCTTGTTACACTGGCATGATTAACAGCAGATTCTGTAATGCATCTTGCATTGAGATGTTAATGCCACCTGAGGGCAGTCTGTGAAAGCGTAGGACCAGGACAAGTGGGCAGTGATGTGATTGTCACGTTCCTCAAAAAAGTTTTTTGCTTCTATGCAGAATCTGAATTTCCGAAAAAGATGTCTAGAAAAAAAGTTATTTGAAATCCGTAAAATCTAGCAGAGCCTCAGTATTAGAATAAACAAAAACTCTGTTGTGGTCCCATGAGAGAGGACACTGAGGGAAAAATTATTGCAGAGGAAAAATGAACTGAGGTAACCTGAAAGCTTTAAAGGATCATACAGATAGGTGTAGTGCATTTAGATCATCAGATACAGAAAGTACAGTTCTATCAGAAATACAAATTGATAATTGAGTGAATTTAATTAATTTTTCATCACCATTGACCATCTAGAGATTGAATTTTCATTCCAAATAGTAGCATGTTATTTTATTACATAACATTTTTTATTTGCACTATTTATACTAAATGTATAAAGTGCCACATTGGCATTTGTCATTATTTTATGTTGCAGTCTAGTGTGCCTTTCCTACTACATTGCTCTTCATTAAGAGTGCAATGAAGGAGGAGTACCTGTAGGAATTGTATAAAATTTTTAGGATTTATTACTTTTTTTTTTTTTTTGGTGATATGGAGGAAGAATACACGCTGTATCCTTAAAGCAAGCATTAACAACTTTAAGTAGTGCTTACCTATAAGCTTTCTTGCTCTTAAAGGTTTTACTGGAAATTGACTAACACATGCTTAGTGGGAAGAAGTGGTTTTACTAATTCCTCCAGTAGAATCTGCTTAAAAAGTGGGAGAGTCTTAAAATGCATGTTTGGCAATTTTGAATTTTTAATTTCTTTTTATTAGCAGGGCTTCTTTGTTTGTTATCTTTTGTTTTGACTATGTGTTGATGTGTTCTTTACTATATACAATTATTCATTTGCTTTTAGCTAATAGAGAGGACATGAGTCAAAAGCTGCACCCTATTGACAGTGATATTGGCAGTAGCAATACAAATGTTCCTGACCTCATGGATGAATTTATAGCTGAGAGACTCCGCAGTGGTAGTACACTGGTAAGCCTTTAAACTTCCTATGTTATAATATGTAAGTCTGCACGTATGTGTGAATATTCATGTCATTTATGAATGACTTCATAAGTCAGCTCACTACTTAGTAAGATGTCATCTTACTCTGGATTTTATGTATCAGAAAGACGTCAGAATATCACTAAAATATTCCTTGGCTGTAAATCATTTTTTGCACAGGCTTATGTTATTTTATGCATTTTTCAGGTCATTTCTATTAGAATTTCATTCTTCAAGCAGAGCAGAACTAACTGTCAGGTGACTAGTCTCATTGAATTAAATGGTTTTAATTGCAACTGAAAAGGTTGTGTACACAGGCAGTTTCAAAGCAAATGTTTATATGTAAATTTGCAGTGCTTAGTGTGTTGCTGTATTTAGGCACCATACTGGAGTACAGGAGTGTGGTACTGTTCTCTATAATTTTAGTCAGTGCAACAGACTATAAAACTACATTTGCATGTTTCTCCTCTTTTTTTTTTTTTTTTTTTCTTTCACTTAGAAGTGTTGAATAATTTCTTTCAAATAACTTTCTGTTAGAAGAACCATCTTTTTGTATTACTTCTTCCTACACTTTTCCAGCAATGTCATTGTGGTTATGATTCATAGTGAAAAATTTCAGTCGATTTTAAGTCAATAATTTCTGGTTACTTTTGAGTACTTCCCAAACAAAACAACTGATTTGAAGTGTTCTAAGGATTTAGTTAAGTGTCAAAGAAGGGGGACATATTCAAAGAAATGTTGAAAATGAACAGATGGATAATAAGAGATTATTTCAAAGCTGTGTACTTTTAAATTAATATTTTTTTAAGGAAAAGAAGGTTATTTTAGACGTGTCAAGTAAAAGTTGTGTGTACAAGTTGTCAACAAATATCATAGTTGTTCCAAATAAGGAACAGAAGAAGATTCTTCAAAGTGATCGGAAAAGTTGATTTATTTATCATCATCTTTAATAGATGGCAATACAGGACCTGTAGGACTTGTTCACATGTATGCTTTTTACTCTGTTGCTTTGAATTTATTTTTATCAAACTTTGTTTCATCTTGAGTTACAAGGTTAAAATACTGTTTTGAGATACATTAAATATAAACTTCAGGATGCACATCAGTAAAACAGAAGTCATCACAACTGATCACAGGAAAAAAAAAAAAAAAAAAAGGAGCACTATTCATGTTCATATAGATGGGCAGGAATGTCGATCGTTAGTCAACATTCAAAAACTATTAATAAACATATGAAAAATTGATACTTTTCTCAGGTAGGAAAAAAAAACAGCCCAAGGTAAGTTTGAATAAGCACTATGAAACTTTGCCTGCTATTGAAGTTGCAGTCTAGCACACAAAAATGGATATTCTGTCTTAAAAAAATAGAGTACTAACTTATTATTTTTTGACTGCTTGATCTATTGAATACTAAAACCTTGTATGTTGTCAGAATTATCAGTTAAAGTAAATAGCCAATTTGTAGCAGGATGTCAAAAGGAGAAGTGAAGTGGCTAGGCATGAGGTAATTCACCTTCAGTCCCTTGATTTTCAGTGCATAAAGAATTCAAGCTGTTTCATAAAAAGGCTTATCAGTGTTTATCTTAGTTCCAACTGAAGCAGACAGCTGTACTTTTCACTGCCTTTTTTGCTCTGTGAGGAGAGTCTTAAAGAAAGACTCAAGTAGAGCGGTGTACGTTTACATGAGCAAATATGTATGTGTTGTTTCTTCTATATGCTGTCTTTCTTTTTTGTCTTAAGTCAATGCTAAGGTTTTGGCTTACACATAAGAATATTAACGTGTGAATTAGGAAAATTCTTTTGCTTGTGGTATATGTTAATTTTTTGCTTGTATCATCAAAGCCTATTGACCAAAACCCAGCAGATTTCCTGAAATCTTTTTTTCTGCATGCTTCTGAAACTAAGGTTAACAAGACTTGTTTATCAATTTAGACATAAGTTGGAGATAATGTGTGTTTTTACTATTTTTTCCAAAGTCTTGCCAAATACAAATGAGGCACATTTTGTTTTGAATCCAGGTCTTTTAAGGTTTATGCAAAAACATCCATTGTGAAAGCAAAATTGAAATTTACTGAATTGTGTGATGGCACAGGTTCTTTGCTTCCTGCTTTCTGTGGTTTTGGAAAGTCTTGCTCTGTAGGATGATGACAATTTTTGGCTTAGGTGCATGTGTACAACTAGTTGTATACAGACATTTGTGAATGTGTGATTGCTTTTCCTGTTATAAGTAAATAAGCCATCCAAGATTGTAAAATACTTCATTACTCTTCAATATTTAGAATGTGACTAGACGAGGAAGCAGTCCTGGCAGCCTGGAAGTTCCAAAAGACCTTCCTGATGTATTGAACAAACAGAACCAAATGCGCCCTATAGATGACCCAGGCGTGCCTTCTGAATGGACATCACCTGCTAGCGCAGGCAGCAGTGACCTCATCAGTTCAGATAGCCACTCGGACTCGTTCAGTGCCTTTCAGTACGATGGACGCAAATTTGAAAGCAAGTATACTTTTCCAAAAGTAGGAACATTTTTGGCTGACTGCTTGTGAACTTCCTTTTCCTAAGTTTTGTAAGTTAAATACCAGTACTCTTCTGTAAAGAGAGCATATCTTGATTCCTCATTGAAATCACTACTAATTTAATGGAACAAACCAGAATTCATGAGGGAGGCTAACGTGTGTAGTGTACTAATGAGCAAAACAGCACTGAAACACTGCTCTACAAAAGCTGAACAACAGTGCATAGAAGTTAGGAAGCAATACTGTCTGTGGAGTTTTCTATGAATTAGAATGTAAAAATGAAAGATAGCTTCAGAATTTATTTTACTTCTGAAAAAGCTTAGGTAAAATGTAAGGAAGATCATCTAATATTATTAAAGTGGTTTTTTTGTAGCTATAGATTGATAAAGATACTAAATGTGTTATCATGGTAAAATTAGTATGCTTTTTTAAAATGACTTAATATGTTTTTCATTCATTTCCTGCATCTGTTCCTACTTATATGCATATGAAGGGGTTATTGCAGTTGCTTAGAATTGTGATTTTTTTTTTTTGTATTACGTAAGAGAGTAGTACTGTTTATTTGTTAGAAGTATTTATTGTATTTCTATGTGTATTGTGGATATGTAGATGGTAGGTAGCTAAGTGATGCTATGTTTCAATGTGGCATCTTCTCTTAAGTGTTGAGAATGCAATTTGCCAGAATGATATTTGTCATGATATTTTTAGATTGAAGTTAGTTCTTTAATGAACAAGTTGGCTATTTCTAAGCTTATAAATTTTGCAAATAAATTCCTTAATGTAATTTTCCATTATTTTTACTTTATTCTCATTTAGGTACACTTACAGCGACTAAGCAGAATACAGGACATGCAATAGGAATGTCTTCTCCAGAAGTTCAGTCGCAGTTTTGTGACAGAAATGAGAATGTCCATAATAGCCAATTACTTTCTGCTTTTACATCTTATGTAAATTGTGCAACAGTGTGTTGGAAGCATAGGAGATGTACATACAAGTTTTACATGGAGGATTTTGGAGGTGCTAGGCTTTTGTATTTTATATTAGTGGTATTTTTAAGTTATCAGTTAATACAGCTCTTTCCTCATACAGATTTCAGCTTTGGCACAGAGGCAGGGACACCAGCTTCCACTGATGCTGATGCAATTTCAGGACAACAACAGAGTGCTGAGGAACAAGAAGTAGCCAGTCTAACTACACTCCATATAGATTCGGAAACAAGTAGTTTGAATCAGCAACCGTTGTCTGCTGAAGCTGCAACAGTTACTGGTAAAGTAGTTAATAGATAAATAATCATTTGTTTCAGAAATTTTCCACCCATCTTGAAGAATTCAAGATTCAGCTTCTGCTATGAATCTATATTCTGTAGAAGACGATTCTTGGATTTCAATTATTTTTTTATTGCCTTTGAACATTGATGGGTGAAATTACAAATGCAAAACTTTTGTCTGACCTAGTTACCTTCATAATCCTTTACTTGGTGCTAAATCTGTTTTAAATCCTTAATAAGAAAATCTATACAATTATCAGAGAAAACTGTTAGCGCATAATGTAAGCTAGATCTTATGAGTGTTTTTATATTACAGTAGTCAAAGCTAATTTTCAGTAAGCTATTTTTTCTTGAAAGGCTTTGCTGGTGCTTTCAAACTAGTACGCTGAAGTCTTATGGGATTCCTTTGTGTACAACTGTCTTCACTGTATTGTCTGTTGTGAAATTTGAATCTTACATAATGTGCAAAAATGTTATTGTGACTTGTAAGATCAGTTTCCATTTGTGTCACTTATTTTTCTATTGGTATTTTTCCATTTTTTTTTCTCATGGAATAGCCTTTTACAAACTAAATGAGAGTTTCACAGCCTCAGTCAGTCTTGAGGCCCTACCAATTTATTTTACAAATATTTATTGAGAAAGAGGGAGAATAATGTAATTATTAAATGATACAGGTAAGCAAATTGAATGAGCTGCTTTCTGAAAGAGAAAATCTTCCTCTCCGAGGAGTGTTTAGAAGGAAGATCTCTTACCATATTTTGTGAATGAAACATCCATAGACATTTTTATGTTCCTTGTTCCATAACTGTTAAATACTATCCTACCTAACAAATGTAGAACAATTCCCTATTCATCTGTGACAGCTTACACCTATATAGGTTCTGTTCTCTATGACAAATCAAACTGCATTTTCAGAGATGTTTAAGGACTGTCTTCACTTTCTTGCAACTATTTTCACGTTCAAAAATTGCCTTTCTGTTGAAAGAAGCATGATAAAAGCTTTTTCAACATTGTTGTTTAGCTTGTTCAACAATAGTCAGCATTACTTTTATTCTCTTTACTGTGTACTTGTTGAAAGTCCTCACAGAGAATCTGTTCTTTATCTGTTTGTTTGTATGTTAATGATTTCATTGCTGTTTGGTTGTTTTGTCCAAGTTTGCATTGTAATTGACAAGATTACAATTAATGACTGAGTTGTCCATTGAGAAAGTTCTGTGGCTGTCTTTTCTTGTTGTTTGGACCACTGTTTTAGAGAGGTGGTTTTTGTGTGTCACTTCAGTGCCCCCACAAAGTTGGAGCCCATTATCTAATTTCTGCTAAGTTTACGCGTAAGAAGAAAACACAGAGTTTCTTTGAAATTTTTGAAAATAGGCAGCTGTACAATGTAAATCACGTGCATTAGGAGTCACCTGATAGGGAAGCTGCAGTTTGAATTCAATGTGATTAGATACCAGAAGATCTGTGTGGAAACTCAACTTCAAAGCACAGCATCAAAGTTGAAAGCATGTGTACTGGGGTATCTTTTAATACTTAGAAGACTCCAGTACATCAGCAAATTTTCCATCGTTATTTCTGTCTATTGTTTTCCATCATATAAAATCTCTTTCCCTCCCTCCCCTACTCTATCTCTCCTTTCCTTCCTTCTTTCCTCTCTCCTTCCCTCCTTTTTCCCTCCCACTTCCCTACCCCATCACTCTTTTTTCCTCCTTCTCTTGGTCTTTTTCAATCCCTCCCCTTTTAGTGAACAGAATGGAGAAGTAGGAAAGGATTTCTTAGGGCACCTTCAAATGTGTATTTTACATTAATTCTGTATGTTGAAAACAAGCAATCAGTGTCAGGTGGATGGTCTCCTATACTTATAAATGCAGAATATGGAGTGAAACAATATTCTGTGTGTGAAGTAGTAGTGGAAGAGGAAAGGCATTGCCACGGGTTGTCATTTTACAAAATTTAGTGATGTTTATATGTATGTCTATCTCTCCTTTCTGTTTGTTTTTGCATTGTTTCTGTTCTGATAACACTTCACATTTTCTGTCGAGTTCTTTAAAATGTTTAATTTTCTTTCAAAGAAAGAACATTTAACAACCAATAATTTGGGAAAATTACTATTTTTAAGAGCCTCACCTTTTCTTTTATGTCCTTAGAGTTTAGTTTATCTCCAGCGCTGAACTTCACACATATTGTAATATTTTTTGAATCAGCCATTTTCCAAGAGTTAAAATTCAGAGACATTAATTTTTCCATTTTAAAATGTGCTGATGTGTAGGGAAGTATATAGTGAATACCTGCTCTTTATTTCTACTGCTGTCTGAGTATTCAGTCTGAACTTGCCATTTTGGAAGAATCTTTAAGCAAATTCAGGAAGTGAAATTTGTTTAGCAGAAGATAGTGCAGGGGCCAAGTAAAAGTGTATGCTGCTCCTATGTAAGTATCTCTGTAGAGTAGATCAAGTAACTGCCTAGAGAGGTTGCTTTGTGTTGATCATGGAAAGATGCCTTTGCACACTGCCATTCAAAAAGCCTGTATTCTTCCTTCAAGGAAGTAACATTCCCTCCATACAGATTTTCTGATCTGCAGATAAACATCAAAGAATATGAGGGCTGTTGGAGAGGGTCCAGAGGAGAGCCACAAAGATGATCAGGGGACTGGAGCACCTCCACTATGAAGACAAGCTGAGGGAACTGGGCTTATTCAGCCTGGAGAAAAGAAGGCTGTGGGGTGACCTCATTGCAGCTTTTCAGTACCTAGAGGGAGCCTACAAACAGGAGGGGAGTCAACCCTTTGAAAGGGTGGATAACAGCAGGATAAGAGGAAATGTTTTTAAGTTGAGGGAGGGAAGATTAAGGTTGGATGTCAAGGAGAAGTTCTTTACAGAGAGAGTGGTGAGGTGCTGGAACAGGCTGCCCAGAGAGGTTGTGGATGCCCCGTCCCTGGGGGTGTTCAAGGCCAGATTGGATGGGGCCCTGGGCAGCCTGGTCTAGTATTAAATGGGGAGGTTGGTGGCCCTGCATGTGGCAGGGGCGTTGGAGATTCGTGATCCTTGAGGTCCCTTCCAACCCTGGCCACTCTGTGATTCTTTGAATATCAGTCCCTGGTTTGAGCTTTGATTTTTAAATCAAACTGCACACATCCATAAACCTGGAAAAGTGGTTGTTTCAGCAAAATTTCTGCTTAAATCCCTTACTGGGGAGAAATCTACGTGAAGGAATGTGTAGAGAAATTTGACTGGTTCTGAGCACTGCAAGTGCTACAGAATAAACACATTTAAAATTATTTTGATTGAAAATAGAACTCTGTTAGTCCATTCACCTATCTGATTTTGATGTTCATCTCTTGGCTTTCCTGTATGTAATTTGTTGTCTCTTGGAGCACGATTCACAGGATAGTTTCTATATCATTTTATTTTTTGGCCAAATTTGTTATATTAAAGTATTTAAATTTTCTTTTAATGCTGTGTTTAGAAATTTCAGTAGCTCAAAAGAACAGAAAAGGCTTTTAAGGTAACTGTTAAAAATTGCATTTGCAGGCTCTGAAAGTGCTTCTCCAATCCAATCTGCTCTTGGATCCCGATCACAGACACCCTCTCCTGCCACTCTTCATGCAGATCATATTGAGCAGAAGGATCTGCAACTGGATGAGAAGCTCCACCACTCTGTTTTGCAGACGCCAGATGACCTAGGCAATATCTGGAATAGAAAACATAAACCTGTTTTTCCTTTCTTTTGAATGCAATATAGTGAAGTAGATAGTATCCCATTAGCTGTAGACAATCCTGTACAAAGCTATTTCATCTGCACTTTTAAAAATATTTAATTGCAGTTATCTTCTCAGAAAGCAAACAAAAACCTTTCTACATTTCATTGGAACTATTAGCAGTGAATTTCTAGTCAATATATTTATAACTGTTCTTTTTGATACATAGAGTTGTGTCAACTTAACCTAGTATGTTGTCCTTCCATGGACGGTTTTATCATTAATGTAAAAGTAATAAGACCTAATTTTTTAGTAATGTTTTTATTTCTTCTTTTCCCTTTAATACTTATACAAGTTTTAATTACTTTAACTATCCAAGTTATTGAATTTTAGAATACATTCACTTTGTAAACACAAAGTTCTCATTTCTCCCATGTTCAATCTGATGGAAACAGAAGAATGTCTGATGGGTATTTTAGACCCTTTTTTCTTTAAAGTAGCCTACTGATGAACACAAGTACAATCATTTTGCTTTATACTTTGTAATTTGCAACCCAGAAGCCATCAGTGTCTCTACCACAGTGGTCCAGATCTAAAAAATGAAGAGGCTATGAGATTAGGCTGAATTTGGATTTCATTTTCATTTTGTACGCCTATGGGAGCTGCAAGATTTACAGAAGATCTCAGCAAGTTCTGGTGCTGAGGTGTTTTTAAAACCTATGTGAGAGGTACAGGAGGAAGAATGTGGATACTTTCTGCTTTAGAACTGTGGTTCCTTAGGTAGTTTGCTTTGGCTATTTAGCCACATAAAGTGTGAGCCATTGTAATGTGAGCATTCTTTCTACGGGCAAACTGGAACAAACAGATCTTCCACTAAAAAGGACTGTCCATTCATATATTGTGTAGAGATAATGTGTAATGATGAATAGGAAGAATGAGGTGAGAGCGGAACTGCCACAATAGGTTACTGAATTAGGGCTCCAGTAGTGACCTTGAATGTTACTTACGGACAAAATATAGAAGAAACAGAACAATTCTTCTAGAGAATTTGAAAATAGTTATGTAGTTAAACAGTTTCAGTTTTGAGATGGCCTAATGGGTAAGAAATATCTTATTCTAAAAGTCTGATTTTTTTTTTTTCTCTTTCAGTTTTAAGAAAACTATGTATGTAATAGTTCTGGCAGAACTTTTCTTTTTGTAAAGAGGTAGATCTCACTGCGCTTTTTTCTTCCTTTGCAGAAACTAGTGAGTTCCCCTCAGAATGTTGCAGTGTTATGGCTGGGGGAACACTTACAGGATGGCACGCAGATGTTGCTACTGTGATGTGGAGACGAATGCTGGGAATTTTAGGAGATGTCAACAGCATCATGGATCCAGAGATTCATGCCCAGGTTTTTGATTACCTGTGTGAACTGTGGCAGAATCTGGCCAAGGTAAAAAAAAAAAAAAAAAAAAAAAAAAAAAAAAAAAGGAACCTCTTATCCAAGCTGTTTCAACAAGGAAGGATTTTCAGAAGGAACAACCATCACCTGATATATTTCCCTTACTTTCATTTTATTTTATTTTATTTTAATAATTGCAGATAAGAGACAATCTTGGTATTTCAACAGATAACCTCACTTCACCATCTCCACCAGTTTTAATCCCACCACTGAGAATTCTAACACCTTGGCTGTTCAAGGTAAATTTGAGCACTAAGCAGTGAAACAGAACTAAAGATATATTGGTTGCAGAAGTGTTTAATTTACTTTTTTCTTTTATGAATAATCATTTTTTTAAACCGTAGGCAACAATGCTGACTGATAAATACAAACAAGGAAAGCTACATGCTTATAAACTCATTTGTAAGACAATGAAGCGAAGACAAGATGTATCTCCAAACAAGGATTTTTTAACTCATTTCTACAATATAATGCACTGTGGACTTCTTCATGTTGATCAGGTAAGTTTAACTATGATTTTCTTATTGAAATGAATAGTAGAACTAAAAATGAAATTGTCAGAAATACCGGATTTTCAGCTGAGTAATTCAACTTTTCCTTTAGAAATAGCCATGTGACTGGTACTTTTTCCAGGCTTTGGTGATTGCATATATGTTCTTCATTGTAATCAGAAATGCTTTTTTGTAGTCCATTTTAAGCAAGTAAGAGGGCAGAAAAGGTGTTCTTTTTTTTTTTTTTTTTTTTTTTAAACTGAGTGCTGCAGACTGAAACACGCAAGAATGGAGGAAGCACGTATCTCTAATGTCTACTGGTTTTATTTGCTCCCTGATGCAACTGTTCAGCTAATGGGAAAGTAAATTGTCATCACTATATGTCTGGCGTAGTTTATTTCTATATCAGGTATAGAAACTAGCAAACAAAGACGTTTAATCAGAGGAGTAGATCTTACATGTTTTAATATGAACAAGTCTGAAAATATTACATGGATTAAATGCTCTTTTTAGAGATTCACATTACAAGTGTGACTGCTTCACTAAGCCTGCAGACCTATAATTTAATGTAATAATTTAATAATTGTAATAATTTAAATAAATAATTGAATGACTATACACCAGCAATGTTATAAAACACTATGTCTTTATATGTGATTGTATTTATATTATGATTCCATAAAAGATACATAAGAAGTTAACACTTCTTTTAATATTATACTAAGGTGACACTTGTTGGAGAGGATTTAAGCATGTTGTTAAGAAGAGATGAGCAAGCTTATCTAGTGGAAAGTGATGACTGGGAGGGTTGGAACTAGATGTTCTTTAAGGTTCCTTCCAACTCAAAGCTTTCTAAGATGCTAAATAATAGCTGGTTATCTCTCTGTCTGTTCTGTAGCTATTTAAAAGAATTGTTAATCATTTATAAAACTCTTACAATCTAAATATTAATTACTTAATACAAAGGTGGTACAGTAGTGTCTAAGATTAAGTATGTATGTATACACTGTACTTACATTAAGATGAGTATACATATGGAATGTAACTTTTTTGTGCTACTCCTTGTTGTAGGTAATGAAACCTAGAATGTTCCAATGGTCACAGTGAATTTACATGCTTTTTTATTACCGATTTTCTGTTCAATATCTGCCTTTTTTTTATTATTTGTTCATGTTCTTGACATTCTTTTCCTTTTTTTTTATTCTTCCTCGTACAAGGATATTGTCAATACAATCATCAAGCACTGCTCTCCTCAGTTCTTTTCTCTTAGTTTGCCTGGTGCCACCATGCTTATTATGGATTTCATTGTAGCAGCAGGAAGGGTGGCAGCTTCTTCTTTTCTCAATGTAAGTGTTCAACAGTTCATTCTCATTAATGGGCAAGTTAGAAGGATTTGAGAGAAAACTGAGCAATATTTTTCTTTGACTGGGGTATTAATTTGTCCAAAGAAGTCAATGTAACAGCAAATACAGGCACTGTTAGTGTTTCATTCTAGCATGCTACACATGCAAGTGTCCTTTATGGAAAATGTAATGTGAAGAATACTAAAATCGCTGTTGAAACAGTAATTTTAGAGTTCTAGAATTTATGATTGCCATTTATCTGCACTTCAAAATGTTTTAAAATAAGTGGTCATTTTGGCTATAACTTCGTGTTAGAAATATAGCTATATTTACACACATACATACACACTGCAATGACTTTCATAGTCTGGCTTGAAAACTCCTATGTCTGATAATGTTGGCCTTTTATATCTCCAGTATAGCACCTAGGCATCCTCAGCTTTTTATTGGAACGCTGACGTGATTATCCAAATGCTGTTGACCTTATGTGACTGTATTCCTCAAAGGTCCCTAATACTCCAGTCCAGTTGTCAATGACTTTTGGCTTTTCTCACATAATTCACCTTTTAACTATTTGTGAAATTTGGTTTTACTTAAGGCACTATCAAAGCTGATCTTTGCATCTTTTTATGCTTTTGTCTATCATGTCCAGCAATGTTAGCTGTCCAGGCCTAGTTACTTAGTCATTTTTCTGTAATCCAAATAAATCCTTCATTTCCTCTTGGCCAGCTTGGAAAATAGGCATAGTGTGCGTATGAGTAGCAGTCCACTGGGATATGATCTCAGTTTGCTCAGCTTTAGAGAATTTGGAAAAGGAAAAAAGAGAGAACTGTGCAAAGTTTCAGCCATTGTTCTTATTTAAGGCAGCTAGAAATGTCATCTTTCTGACTGCAGTAAAAATATGTTTCCCCTCACCTGTTTTTCTTTCAGGCACCAAGAGTTGAAGCGCAAGTTCTTTTAGGATCTCTTGTCTGTTTTCCCAATTTATATCATGAACTACCAGCTCTTCACCCAAACATTCCTGACATAGCTGTGTCTCAGTTTACAGATGTTAAGGTGGGAAATTTAAAGACTATTTGAATAGTATTCTGCCACCAATTAAATTACAATATGATGATGTTCCAGGAAATAATGACTAAATTTTTTCACAAGCTATTTCAAATAGATCCTATAAAATATTGTGAAACATTATACTAATAAACTTACTGAGTGTTTACATAAGCTTTGATAGTAACCTGCAGCTTTAGGGACATTTTTCTGCTGTTCAGTCAGAATTATTCTTGACATCATTCTTAAGGCTGTAGTCACTTGTTCTATGGATACTTCCAAGGACTTTTTTAATTAATAGAATTTTGATTAGGAAAAAAAAAAGATAATTTAATACCACTACCTCAAAGTAACTAGCAGATGAATACTTTGTGATATCCTTTGTGATTGTTCACAGAAGATAGCTACAGGATGGTCGTTGTTTGTTGGATATTTTTCTTTCTTTCTTTTATTTTTTCCCCATGATACTTCATGGAATTGTTGTATGAATCACCAGAAATTAGGACAGTAACCTGTGAGATGTTCTTGAGTGAGAACAATAATGTACTTCTGTGTCAGACTAGAAATTGATATAGTGGCAACAAACAGTTCTGACCACAGACCTGGAGAGCCAGCTAAATGATGTGCCTGTCTGTATCATAATAAAATTCAAATTTTCTAACATTTTATGTGATTGTGTAATTGGCAAACCAGTGAGCATTTTCCTCTTTGTTTTAGGAGCTCATAATTAAAACTGTATTAAGTTCAGCCAGAGAGGAGCCATCTGGTCCTGCACGGTAGGTCATACAAAAAAGAGCTTCTAAGTTAGTAGTCACTTTTATATATTATACTATTTTGAAGAAGGTAAATTAAAGGTTATAAAGTAAAACTTTGTATTCTATTCATGCTTTTCTTCACTACCATTTAAACAGTGCTCTACTGTTTTAATTCAAAATGGTTTTTAAGTAGCTAAGCTGCTGTCCACCATATTTGAAAAGTCGTGGCAGTCTCACGAAGTCCATGATATTTCTGGGCAAATATCATCCTTGTCTGTGCTTTGAATGCATTCATCTGAATATTCTTGATTTAAAGAAATCAATGAGTAGAACTTCAACAGCAAAGTTTTGATATCGTTAAGCAAGCTATTCTTTATTGGCAGCGCTGGGTTAGTATTGAGATGACTCTCCAAGAATGCTCCCACAGTTGATCATTCGTGAATATGTTATATTTTCATGTGTATTATATATTCATTACATTTCCAAATTCGTTATCCTATCCAACCCCAATGGTTGCCCAACAGACATAGATGTATTTGGCAATCTTCAGTATCATCTAGCCTTTTAGCACCGTGATGGTCCACTGTCAGTCATTCTTAGCCCTTGGGGTGGTCGTTTACTTCCTCCCAACAGTCCTTTTGTCCCAAAGATTGCTGTGGAATGCAAGGACTATGGAGAAGTCTCTGCACGCAAGATAAGGAAGGCAAAGGGGAACATCTTGATGCAGTCTGTCACATTCTAGGCATTCTGTTGTTGTTTCTTTTGCCTTGTTAAAGCAGACTAGCCTTACAACATGCCTCCCCATCTACAATACTACATCACAGTTATCATACAGTGGTGTTGCAAGCATTAACAGAATATTTTGTGTAATTACTTCTTGAAATCATTCTTTACACTTTTTCACTCCGAGGGTGGTAACACACTGGAACAAGTTGCCCAAGGAGATTGTGGATGCCCCATCCCCATCCCTGGGGGCATTCAAGGCCAGGCTGGATGTGGGTCTGGGCAGCCTGGTATGGTGGTTGACAACTCTGCACATAGCAGGGGGATTGAAACTGGTTGATCTTTTCAATCTAGGCCATTCTATGATTCTATTTCCAGATTTTAGAGGAGGAAGCAACAATAAAAGTTACTTGTAATATTTAATCAGAATGGATACAGTCTTTAGCATTCATTTACTCTTCTTCCATTCATCCTTGGTTATTGCCAATCTAAAAATACTTAAACACATGTGAAGTAATAAGGTACCCCTCTCCCATTTATTTGTCTCAGAAGCTCTAAACAAATATGCACAAACTCACGCTGGGTATGAAGACTTTCCTCCACAGTTTTTTCTTTGTCTTAATAAAATACTTTTTGAAGATAAAATATTAATATTAATTCAAGATGTTAATTCAAAAAATTAAAATATTTGTAAGTGTTAAGAAAAATATTTTAAATCCATAAAACAAGCAGAGATGCAGGAGTTCGTAATTATTTTTTGATTTTTCTGTTAGTCCTTCCTTGCCTTGACAGAGGTAGCTGGGATTTATTGTTTTTTTTAAGTTACAGGATTGTAAAAGTTTTTGGTGTAGAAAAAAACATTTATTAGGCTTTAGCAGGACATATCATGAATATAAAAAGAGCGCATATTCTTCTAGCATGCCTTTGAAGTTATTTATCCTCCAACATTGTTTTGCAGATGCGTTGCTCTTTGCAGCCTTGGTATTTGGATCTGTGAGGAGCTAGTTCATGAATCTCATCATCCTCAGATCAAGGAAGCCTTGAATGTGATTTGTGTTTCTTTAAAGGTGAGAGACTAACACTTTTGTGATGTTTTTTACCTTGACTACAAAATCCCATCCACCTACATTCTTTGTCTGTTCACTTATAAATCTGTGAGCCATTGCATTAGGTAGTATAGTTTCTCAGACACCACCAGATGCGTAGAGGTAGGTACAGTGCCTACACCACATGTATGGAAGCACTGGAAGATGTGTGATTCCTTGTGGTGAAGTTCTATACTCAGTCCCAGACAATCTCACTCAGGCCAGAATTTGTTAGGAAAAAAAAAAGAATCCAAAGACTGATCAAGAGTTTGCATTAAAGTTTAAAGTTTATGTGATTAAACTACCTGTTGAAAGGGAATAATGAGAAGTATGATTTTGGGTAGAGGTAACTTGTTTTTATGACAGAACAGGAATCAACTAGCCTGCTTATTCAGGTATTTGTCTCTGTGGCTGTCTTATAACAGCAATTCATAGTCTTTTTTCCTGTTTACATAGTTACCAGAAATAAAAAACATTGATTAAAACTTTGCCTTCTGTTTTTTTTGCCTATGCTTCTTTTTTTAGTCTTGTTAGTACCTTAAATGTTAAAAGTTATAGCTCTGCTTTGCAAGAAGCTGGTTTTATTCCAGTATATTTCTCACCTTTGAATTATTGCCATTCAAAAACTTTTATTCTGAAATTCTTATTGTTCCATTCACACTTAATTGCCGAGGTGCTTCAACTTTTTTAAAGCTTTTTTTCTTTCTTTTTTTATAGATATGTGGGATATACCTTTCTCTGATAGGTTAATAGAATTGGACTTGTTAAGAACACAATCTAAGAAGCCAATGAACTAGATCTAACTATTTTTATAACGTAATTATTCTGAATTCAGAGGTCAGCACTTGGCCACCTTGCAGCACACACCTGTCATAGCTTCACTGCTAAGTGAGATTAGAACATGTAAATTGATTTATTTGTCTTTCTCTAAAGGAGGAATTCTAAAGTCACTCATCTTTATCAGATAAATAAAATAGGATTTTTCCTGATAAAAACAGTAGTACCTAATTATTTTCTGGATGATATGTGATTTCTTAGAAATAAGGTTTGCAGTACTTGTTTTCACTAAAGACAGTACTTAAGTAATAAGAATATATTTGAAGTCCTGCAAGTCCCCAAAACCTTGAGGCTATTGCATGTATTTTTTTCTTCTGTGAATTCTGTGCTGTCTTCAAAAGTCTGTAGTTTGACTATGCTAATAACCAATTTGAGTATATCTTAAGCTCAGATTTGTAGAATTTTCATGTGCTAGATGAATGAAATTCCTCCATAGAATTGAATTTGTGTTTGATATTTGATGCACAGTTTATCTTTTAATGCAACTATAACACAGGAAGACACCTCGGTTACATGTCCTGTGCATTAACACTTTAGAGAAATATACCTCTGCCTCTTCTTTTCTTTGTTTTTCCCTCATAGGAATTTAGGGCAGCATGTACATCAACTAGCAAGAATGGAGAGCAATTGTACAAATGCACTCATGTCTGCCTTGACTGTAACAGCTCAGGAGCTGTTTAAACCAGGCTTCTGTGCAGTAACATTTTAACTTAAAAGAGTACAGGAAAGAGGAGAAATATAGAAGCCAGAGTGCATTCATTTCCATTTAGACAAGTGCTGTCCGTAACAGTCACTAACAAATAACTGAACAATTAATCTCACTATTTTTAGTACTGTGTCTTGTACATTAGATACTTGACTGTTCACCTACCTCAGTTCTCAACAAAGACCTCTCATTTCAGAATCCTGGGGTTTTTCTCCAGTGATATGTTTATATTAATAATAATGCAGGTAAGAAGTTTGTTCTGGCTTCATTGTATTATCCTAAATAGTCTGAGGTTAAACTTCGAAGAGTTCTTTCCCATTTCCTACATTCTGTGCGACTTACTTTGGTTTGATCCAGATCTTGGATGTTAGCTGATAACATTTGTTTAGGATTATAACATTGTTTCTTTTATATTTTGCAAAAGTTGTTTCTCCTGTAAAGAGTACATTGGATTAATTCCATCATAGGAATTCCTGACCACCTCACAACCTAGCATGCTATTACATGAAGTCACAGTCATCATTACTGCACTATGTTCTTTTCTAGTTTCCAAATAAAACAGTAGCTCAAGTTGCCTGCAGTATGCTGAACATGCTGATACATTATGTGCATAGACTTCAAGTGTATCAAGCTGATTCACCTTTAAGAATTATTCAAGTAAGTAGTTTTGTTTTTTTTTTTTAAAGTAAGATATATTTCACTACAATTAAGTACCACAGTATTGACAAGTGTGTTTCACAAAATATGAAACTGATATTATCTTATTGAACATCAATGGTATGGATTCATGTAACATTTACTTACTGACTCCAATGTTAACATGCAAAATGGCTTTAGCATGTCTTTTTTTCTCCAGGATAACTTCATCATTATTTAGATGAGCATATTTTAAATTAAGTAAATTATTTTATATTAGATAATGGCAAATATATATATTTAAGTTTAGTAAGAAAGCAGCTATTTAATAGGCATCTGCAATTGTATTTTGCATATCAATTGATGTGTCAGTGTAAAGCAAATATATTTTTCTTTAATGCACCTTGAATAACAAGGAATTAGGCTACGGCCTCTCTGAGTCGGAGCAGAAAAAAGATAGAGGTCTCCCAGGTAACCAGGAAGGGAATTGTGTGGAAGCTTCTTGAAAGGCATAAGAAGGATATCTCTGCTCCTGTGCAGTCATATTATTGATTAAATGAAAAGAGGTTGTTTACAAGTTCTAGTATTTCAAGAAATACTGAAATTAGTATGGTCCCATACACAAACCATCGGGATAATTCCTGCACCCTACAAATATGTGGAATTAAGTTCTCTTCCTGCCTGAGTATTTGGAATAGCCATGTAAGTGCATTAAACCTAAAGATTTTATGGAACTTATGTTAGTCATACATAACATTTTCCAGATCTGCTCTGAAATTCAATTGAAAGGGTTTTATTTATTAAACAAAAAAAATGGCAAGGAATACTATGATTTGTCTTAAAATAACCTAAATGTAATTCAGCTATGAGTATTGTGTCCTATTTACGTGCTTAAAAAATCACTTTAAACTTAAGTACTTTATTATTTCTAGTTGTAAACAAACTATATTGTATTTTCTCCAGATTCTGATAGCAACAATTACCCATCTTCTACCTGGTACAGAAGCTTCATCCTATGAACAGGACAAGAGGGTAAACATTTTCAGTTCCTTTTTGCTTACAAATAACTTACAAATGTGTGATGGTTTTGTTACAAAATTTAAGATATTCCTTTAAAGCAGGAATCCAGCTTAGTAAATATAATGCAGTATTGTCTTCCCAGACTTACAACAGTATTCTCTATGCAAATGACTTTCTGAATTTTTTGCTGAAAAATATGCTTTTAAAATTAATCGAAATAGATTGCTTTCAGTCTTTAGAAAGTCTCTTCTATCCTTAAGCTAAGCAAGGTAGACTTTTCAGACTTGGCTTATGGTGAAAATATATTTTCAACTTCTTGGGAGTACATTTTAAAATACTCAAAAGGTTGTGAATTTTTATTACTTCAAGTAAATTTTTCAGCAAGACAGTCTGTAATATTCAGATGAATTTAATTGTTGACATCCTTCAAAACAATTGCTGTCTTTTCATATTTTCAGTGGATCTGAGTCCCCTGTTTATGATGGACTCTTTCTTCAACCATCTTATACTCTCAGCCGTGCTTTCTGCCTCCAGAAAGTTTTATCTTCTCTGAGTTATGTAGTTTGCTCCAAAAGTAATCTGTCCTATTTATTTCCAACAGATACAAGGAGTGTAATAATGCTGTTTAATAGAGCAAATTCTCAACTACAAAATAATATTTTTCAACATAATCACCTCCACTAGCTTTGCATTTTCAGTGAAGGACAAGAGCCTCCATGCTGTGCTCATAAAAATTTGCACTAGCAGAGGTAACCTGCTATCACCACTACTTTCAGAGCAGCCTTTGTATTTGGCTTTGTTCTTGGGTTAGGGGACCAAGAACTGTAGGACACAATGGTTATTTCAATTTTGTCCCTTTCTGGATCAGTTTATCTATGGAAGTTCTGATCTTCTGGACTTCTCATTGCAGTTAGAACTGCAATTCATACGTTGATCATTTTGGCCACAAGATCTCCATTTCATCTCTCCTCTTTGCTTGAGAAGTCAGTAGCTGTTTTAGAATATTGAAGTATATCATGTTAACCAACTTTCAAGTTGAGGATAATTCCCATATGCGAAAACATTCCCCATGAATGAATGCTGATCATTTTATGCCAAATACTGCATCAAAAACGTACCAAAAATATGTTGAAATATTTTGACAAACTTAGTCCTAATGGCGTTCACAAAAATTGTTTTAATGTAAAAATAATTGGAGACATTCATTGTTCAGTTTATTTTATGGTGTCTTTGTGAGGCAAAGTTGCAGTGTATTACGTGAAACGATTAAGATGTTTATGCATCTTTTATTAGTGAATTGCTTAGGTGGGTTTTCTTTGAAAGATGTACATTTGGAAAATATTCTAGAGAATCCCACATCTATTTATGTGAATTTTTTCCTCTTCCACAGCTAAATTTTAAAAATTAAAAGCAAATATTTGTAGTAAGATATTAATAATTTGGTGTGTGTATCTTAATCTATCTCTGTTCTAGTCTTTAAAAATATCCCCTAGAGGGAGTTGGTTCTTTTCCTGACTGAGTAGAGTACAATAGAGAAAGCAGTTGTATTACTGTCAGACGATACCTCATGCTGTGTAGCAACATTGACAAGTTGTGAAAGAAATTCTCTATTATTTATAAAACAGTAAATGTATGAACAGTGAATTTGTCCACTTTTGTGTAATCCTTGATTCACTTTAAAGTGAATTTACATTCAGAATAGTATGTCTGCATTAACTTGTATGTGTCCAATCTATCATTTTGTAAACAGCATCCTGCAGACCAATTCTGAAGAATCATGGGTATCCTCATAAGCACTGTAGCCACTTTGTCGTAATGAGGAACTGTTGTATGGATAATCTTTGTTTAAATATTATTAAAATAAAGCTAAAATTTTTACTCATATTGTATAGCATTTGAACATACTGTGGTTTTTAAACAAGTGTGACCTGTAATGTCTGCGTAAGTTTGCCAGGTTCTCTAAATTGAGAAACAATTGAGAAACAGAGAAATAAAATACAGTGATAACTGTGAGGTAGCAAGTGCTGTTTTAATTGATTTGTAATTGAAAGTGTTTGTTATAGTTGGTAGTTTCCTTACTTCTGTGCTTATTGGATTGGATAATGGCCTTGCCATTAAAGACCTTGCTGCAGCCTCTTCACGCTACAGGAGCAGAAAATGATAAGACTGAGAGATCTGTTCTCAATTGTATTTATAAGGTACATGTTTCTTTACTTGCTAAATCAGAATTTCTAGACATGAAGGAAGCGTCAGCTTTCATGAAAACAAAGACAGAACTTTTCTGTAAACTAACATTTTACCACTGAAATTTGGAGTGTTGTCTTAAATCTTGTACATTTTGTAATTAACTTTGTGATCATTGGTATATTTGGAATTTTTAATATTGTCTTACCACATTGTGATTAACTATATTAGATTATATATGCTATACCAGTAGCAGACACTTCTGTTGTAGATGAGCAGCCATGCATTTAAGGCATAAGAAGATGTAGCTTTTACGTACCAAACAATTTTCTTATCAGTAAGCAAAACAAAGTTATCTTTACAGATATGGGTTTGTTTCTGTAAATTTCAAGCATCTAAAATTTCCAGGATTTTGTCCTGCCTACCTACTTCTAACAAATTAATTTCAGTGTAAATAAAACTAAATCTAATTTCTTATAAAACCATCAAATAGAAATTTCAGTAATTAATGTAATGAAATCCTGTTTTTGTTCTAGGTTCTACATGGATGTGTCTATGGATCTCAGTGTTTTAGTAACCCCAGATATTTTCCCCTAAGTCTTTCTGATTTGGCATGTGTGGATTACGATCCATTTATGCATTTAGAAAGCTTGAAGGAGCCAGAACCACTGCATTCTCCAGACTCGGAGCGTTCTTCTAAACTTCAACCAGTCACTGAAGGTTTGTCAAACTGCTTAAGTACACTTTCTTTCAAAAAGGTTTTAACCTTATTTTCCACTACTGGAGTGTTTGTTTACAACATAAGTTTTAAGTCATACCTTGACACTAGATAGCAACATAGTTTTGAGCAATTGCTATTTGATTAACTGCAGTAAGTATCTTCTGAAGAATGTGAAGATCAATTTGATATGGATTCTTCTGTGCTCTGTATCAACAAAAAAATTCGAGTACTGGAACATGAATAAGCTTTATTTTTCAGCAGTTACTTTCAGTAACTTTTTTATTTTGGGAATTTTATTCCTTTTTCTGAGAGTATTTTAGACTGAGAGTATTTTTTTCTTTTCTAAGCTTGCAATATTTTAAGCTTGCTGCTAATTTTTTTTGACTTACTATACTTCATTGTTGATCTCTTTATGCTTTTAGAAGAGAAATTTTCTTTCATCTGTTTGGAACCTTAAGAGACCTGGGAATTAACTTTTTCTTCAGATCTCAAAAACAAAAATAAATCAAGAAACTAAGATACAGAAGAAGCATATCTAGTAGATACGAAATGGCTACATCGGGAAGAAAATTGAAAAAGATGAGATTAATACAGGCACCAGAAACTCTGTGTAGTGCTATTCTCCAACCATATTAAGTTGTTCCATTTAGGCTTCCTTAAAGGTATTAAGAACCAGATAAATGCAGAAGCTCTTTGTAGCAGCTGTGTGCTAACAGCAGGTGATTTTGTGGTCTGTAGTGACTACGTGCTGTTTTTTATGTAGAGAAAATGGCTAATCATTGTGCCCTTGTCTAAGGCATGCTTCATCATCCTCAAGTACTTTTTTGGCCAAAGAATTCTAAACATAGAGCTGTCCCCTAATAAGCTCAGTATTGGATTGAACAAGTCTGATTTGAGAACTATTGGCAGGAAGAGCTGTAATTATTAAATTTACTGAAGAATGAAGCAAGGTACTATAGTTGGCTTTTTGTCAAATGGCTGTGGTTCTTATTAGTAAAAAGTAATCATCTGCTGGGTCAGAATGAAAGAGGCTTCGAAAGATTCATTCTGTCCTAATTACAGTCTCACCTATACATATTATGTAAAGCTAATATTTAAAGCATTTGCCAAAATTAACTTCCACCGCATGTTCTATTACAATGTGGAGAATTGTAGTAGCTTTTTATGCCTGGCATCTTTTGTATTCTGTAATAATCTGTAATTATGGGTTTGCAGCAAATGCTGTGTGGCTTGTTTAATCTGACAATCTGAAAAGACAACCCTGAATAGATTTCTCTTTAAATGAATGCAGTTGCACAAAGCCTTAGCATCGATATCTTCATTTCACATTTCTGTATGTGATCTGTTCTTTTACGATTTCTTGTTAAATTTCTAAATAAAAGTAATTTCAGGTGTTGCTTTTCTCTGTCCAGATAAGTTAAAGAAGCCCATATCTTTTTAAAGTTTCATAGCTCTGGAATTTTAAGTCAGTTTGTGAAATTTAGTTGACAGATGACAGTGCTATAATGCAACCCTGGTCTTCCAACCATGGCTCTTCTAGCCTACACTGGCATTTTCTAACCCATCACAAAACATCTGTTCTCTCTGGCAGTGAGGGATGTAAAGTTTGTGTGTAGTGACCAGTCTTGGACTCATTCAAGAACAAGATGAGTCAGGTAGCGCAAACTAGCAGTGGAGTAGTATGCCACTGGGTCAACTTCTTATTTGATAGAGTACAAGTACTATTGTATTTTTTTATGAAGATTATGGAAACAGGTAAAACAACAGTTGTAGGGAAATCAAAGACAGGATGGGGATTGCTAGACTCTTTCCTTAAGATCACAAGCAAAAATGAAAGCATTGAAACAGCATTATTTTAAAGACAGGATGGTTTTTATCAGTTGAAGAGATGACTGACATTCCCACTTATGCCTCCCATTGTTCAAGATCAGTCGTGTTATGGTTATGTATCAGTTCATTTTATGGATACTTACCCACAGTATGATGCAGGATGAAACAAGTATGTGGACTTTCTATGATACAGGTATACTGTGGGGACAAGATGTATTCGGAGGTTAGAGCAAGCTGCCAATAAACAACAGGACAAAGATTTATTAAATCCTCTGGAAATAGGCAACAGCAGGAGAGAAGACAGCTATGCCCATGTTTGTTTCAATAACTTTCCAAGGGCTGTCTCAAAGGAAATGCTATACCTAGGATTACCACTGAAACTGTTTTTCCTCCTTTTTATACGTTTCAGGTGAAATGGTAAATTGCAGTGTAAGGTCCATGAAGAACAATTTTGAAACTGTAATAAGATATTAAAATGTTACATTTAGGTCAGAATGAACTTTTAGCAGCTGAAAGTAAGCAGCTTTTCTTGCATTATCATAACTTCCATAGTTGAAGTCTGTGGTGTTTTTGTATTAGTACAGAATCACAGGGCATATCTACCTAAAGGCTGATGAACAGATCCTCTAGCTAGCATAATCAACAGCTTCCCCTAGCTACAATATAAGCATATGGCTGTTTATGCTAATTATCTGCACCTGTCTAGCTTAAATTCAGCATCACAGCGATACAGGTTTGCTTTCTCCAAGGAGGATAGTGTTACAGCCATTCACTCTAGAGTTTAGTTGTATTCTGCCATGATCTGCTTACCTGCTTCTGATCTTTTACCTGTCATTATAGAACAATGAATGTATGTGAGGGAGAATTAAAATGGAATCTTTTGTTAAAATATTTTTAATTGTTTATATTAAATAATAAAAAGATTTATGAGAAGTAAAATTGAGGTTTTTTTGTGATGCTAACATAAGTGAAAAAGGTGGTTACATGAAAATATGTGAATATCTGCTACATATCTTCTAATACTGATAATAGCAAAGTCAGACCAATGAATTCTAGTTGGAAGGAAATAATATTTTACAGGAATTTTTTTTGCAATTTTGGGCAGAAACACTTTGAGTCCTGTTCTTCATAGATCACAAATCTGCTAAGGATAAATGAGATTGGAAAGGCAGTAGTTCCATCGCATAGTTTCAGTGATATATTAGTTACTGATTTTGTGTGTTTTTTCCCATTTCTGTCATTTCTTCAAACACTTTTTTAACAGTTTTGTTTATATTGATCATTTTTCCTAATATGTTTCAGTTTCTAAGTAAATGATCTTCTCCATCCAATATAAATTTAGTCTTTTCTTTAAAAATTAGGAAAATTATGTACTTTTGCTTTACTTTTAAAGCTTTGATGCTGATTGCCTTTTTTACTGGAATGAGACAAAAAAAAACACCTTTTAAAAAAAATAGTTTATGCATGGTACATCCAGATTAGCATAATTTGTGTTTTGTGAAATTTATTCTAAAGAGAGGTTCTTCCTATACCCGTAGCTTAAAAATAGAACAGGGTAAGACTTTCACCAGCTAGTGTAAAATTTAGATATCTAAGCTATGTTGAACTTTCTAAGGCTCCTTGTAAAAGTAATGGAGAAAAAGGAAAATTTCCAGAGAATGATTTGTCTCATTTCTCCAATTTGTGTTTATTACTGAGATGAATCACTGTGTACAGGTGCTTCATTCTTTTAGAGGGCTAAAAGGATAAACAGAGTTAAATTTGCCTTCAGTCATTACTTTTTCCTTCTACTATATAACTGCAGTTGTTTAGAAGCTGTTCAGCCAAAGTTGAAATAAAGAGTTAACAACACATCCTAAGGAAATTCAGGAATCATCCATTCCTGGCACTGATACAAATTAGTGCTGATAGATCTTCGTTCTTCTCACAAAAGAGGTAATTTCAGGAACTGAGAAAAATAGCCAATATAACATGCTTCTAGCAAATTACCAAGTGATCATGTACACATACAAATTGCATTGCCCAAGTGAGAGACTGTACCATTGTAAAGAGAGCAGAGATGTGTTCAGTCAGTATTACATATTGGCAAACCATCCAGTAATGTGTAATGGTACGAGTTAGTTTGTAGAATTTGTGGTAAAGTTCTGATGGTTCCATTATTGCATATTTTGATCTGCCCTGCAGAAACACAGTATGTGGTTTGGATATGCATTTTAAGAGTCCTAGTGGAATGTCCAGTTGTTCCTGTTTGAGGAGGTGTGCTTATATGATCAAAATGCTAAAATGTGTCCTTTATGTTACAAAGTTGATTTAAAACTGAGAAGTGAGAAGTACTGTACTGGTTTTTAGAGGAGGCTTTTATAGATTTATATTCCAGTTCTTTTTTATTTAAATTCAAGAATAAAATTTTTACAGAATGACTGTGGTAATATCATTCCTTGTATCATTATATCACCTTTCCTTTCTGTATGCTGTGAAGCTTGTAAGGGAGTATCTTTAGTAATATAGACACAAGGCAATCATTATATGGTTTGAGATTTTTAGGATTTGCCAGAAAACAATAATAGTGATATCTTACAAACTATGGAATCCCCCATTTATTTCATTGTTTCATTAGAAATACACTAAATGCAATTAAACTACTCAGTGTGAGACTTCACCTAGCTGGGAAGCTCACATCTGCTCCTAGGAACATGAGAAAAGTATTTTCTTACTTATCTGTGCATTACCAAGCTGTAAACATTTGGCATAAATCTACTGACAAAGATGAGCCTGCATCTGCACTCTCCAGGTGCTGGCTAGTACTACATTCGTAAATTATTCTTCAAGCATCCAACTTGATTTCTCTTTCTCTTGTATATACATTTGCTTACAATTCCTTCTTATGTTTCAGCAGATGGCACTGTAACTTAATTTCCTTGTATGCTATCAGTATCTGAGCATTTAATTCAGCTTCACTGAATATTTTTGTTTATTAATTTTTAAACCACAAGAAGGCTGTAGATAATCTTAAAAAAAAAAAAAAAAAATCCACACATAATATCGAATTTGTTTTTATCAGTTTCCAAGACCTAAACTCATCAAAATATTTGAATTTTTTTGAGTTTTGGAATAGGGTAGAAATTAAGTTGATTTTACCAGTTATTAACAGACTGAGATGTTTTGCTTTTTGCAGTTCAAATCTAGTACTCCCTAAAAGGTATGGAAGAGCCAGAAATCCAAGTGCTCCTTACATGCTTTACCCAAATCTTGGAAGAAATATAAAAGGAAATTTGTTTACTTCTGCAGATACTAAATACATCCAGTACTTCAGAAACTGTCATGATGGATATGCATTACAAAAATTTAGATAGTGTTGTATACAAGTGGAAGGTATTCAAGAGAGAATGTTAAGTGGCAAAGCCTTAGAGAAATACCAGTAAATTTCACAGGATAAATATAAGATGGGCACTTTTAACTTCTCTTTCCAACTGGAAAAACTTGGAGAGAAACTTTTAAAAATGCAATTAGGGTGTTAGTTTTGTCTTTTTTTTTTTTTTTTTTTTTAAGCATTGCTAATGTTATTATGTTCAGTATAGGTAGCCTAGTCTTTGCTGTGGTACTTTAAAATTATCTAGTGTTATTCTCAACCTAATCTGCATCTGTATGCTCCCCGGGGAAATTAAGATGAATTAGAGATTTTGTCCATCTATGTTCCTTTGCTTTTTATAGGGTAATGATGTGCAGAAATAATTAAAAAATAAATAAATAAATTGCAATTTGAAATGATCTTCTTACAACATAATTATGATCTCTACTTCATTAGTAATTTAAGGTTTATTTTCACTGGACTAAAGAATGCTACTGTTTATTTTAGGACCATGCTGATTACCAACGTATGATAGGGAACTATACTAGGAAGTAAAATAATTAAGATGCTTCTTTAATTGTGTTAAGACTTTTCATGCTAGTTATATATCAAATCAATGTTTATCAAAAATATAGTTTCCTAATACTACCTTGCTGTTTGCATTGCTTATCCTTTCTTTTAAACTCCCAAGGAGGAAGAGGCCAAAAAAACAAGTAAATCTCAGTGTTGTTTCCTTAACTCTTACTTGAAAACCTATGTTCTTTCTCTTACAGTGAAAACTCACATGCAACAAGGATTAATTTCTGTTGCTGCTCGTACTGTGATCACACATCTAGTCAACCACTTAGGCCATTATCCTATGAGTGGAGGACCTGCTATGCTAACTAGTCAAGTGTGTGAAAATAATGACAATCCATACAGTGAAAGTCCTGAACTGTCTCCTGAACTATTTGAGAACCCAAACCTTCAATTCTTTGTGTTAAACAATACTTCCTTGGTGTCTTGCATACAAATCCAAGCAGAAGACGACATGCCTGGGGGAGGACTATCTGCTGGACTTGCATCTGCTAATTCAAATGTCAGAATCATAGTGCGTGATCTATCTGGCAAATACTCATGGGATTCAGCCATTTTGTATGGACCATCATCCTTATGTGCATCTTCACAACAAACATCTTTTGCCCTTTCATTATCTCAGCAAGAAAAAACTGAAGATCCTCTTTCTTCTTTTGAGCATGTGGAGGATATATCTGCAAGGGATGGAATTACACTCCAAGTAAAAAGGAAATTCAGAGACACTGTACCAACATGGGATACAATTAGGGATGAAGAAGATGCCCTTGATGAGCTCTTGCAGTATTTAGGTGTTACAAGCCCTGAATGCTTACAGAGAACTGGAGTCTCACTCAATATTCCTGCTCCTCAACCAGTCTGCATCTCAGAGAAGCAGGAGAATGACGTCATAAATGCAATTCTGAAACAGCACACAGAAGAGAGAGAGTTTGTTGAAAAACATTTCAATGATTTAAATATGAGGGCTATGGAGCAGGATGAGCCAACATCGCAAAAGCCCCAATCAGCATTTTACTATTGCAGACTACTTCTCAGTATACTGGGAATGAATTCTTGGGATAAAAGGTAAAGATGATGAAACCGCATTTTTATTAACTCTTTTTGAAAGAATTGTGCTGCTGATAGTGTGTAAGAATAATTGTTCATAGAGTGGGTTCAGCCAAAAATATTCTTGGCCAGCCAACAGAAGCAGAGGGATTTTGTAACTTGCAGCTAAAGGAAAATGGCAGTTTTCTTGTGTATTTCAGCCTGTCATTTAGAGAGAGGTAAAGGGGAGAAGCCTATTGGCTTTATTGCTACTTTCATTCTCAGTATTGGAGGGAGATTTGAAGGAGTTGTATCTTTTCTAATAATCCTTTCATCAGCTGTACTAATCTGTACTACCATTGGTAGACATGGCGTATTTTTACTTTCTTTGCTTCCCTTGTATGTTCTTGCAAAAATTGTTACATTTCTATGCCAGAATGAGTCTTTGAAAGTGTCACATTCTCAGCTATTGTGTTGCTAGATGGTGTCCTGCTGCTTTGCCTGCTAAGAGCATGCTTGCATGCAGCTTTCTTGTTAGTTAACTAGAAAAGTATCTTCTACTATTTATTTTGACATTGGCAATGTTGAGGTATTGTTTAGAACAGGAGACAAGCCATTTTTGGTTATGAACTTAAATGTCTCTGCTTATGTTATCATGATTTGTGTTTAGGTGTATTTAGATATATGTGCACATGTATGTAGATATGTAAAATATTAGCATCCTAGAATTTAAGAGTCTGAAACCTTCTTTTGCCATATCTGTCAAATTCTGTATTACAGACATTGAAATATTCTCTTACTTTGAAGGAAAATGGATATTCTGTAACTTATGTCACCAAGTTACTACTGGAATCAAATTTTTTTTTCTTCAAAAATTTTGGCGTTATGACCTTTAACTCCTCAAGGCAGTCTGTTTTGAACACCGCTGCTCTTAAATTCATTCCATTGTGTTTTATAGGGAATATTTAAAGTGCTTTTTTTATTTTTAGAAGTGTCTTCCTTACTGTAACATATTGTTTTGTTTTTTTCTTTAAATTGTTAAAGCTGGCTGGGTGACTTCTGAGCTATATTCTGTTCTCTTCAGTAATTCAGAAGAGCAAAAGTTCAGTATTTAATGCGCTAACTCCCTAGAACAGTGGATTGCGGGAGTGTCTTTTGTCACTAAACACAAATGTTTTGGCCTGGTAAAATGTGCAGATTGTATAGGTGTCAAAAGCCATTCTGCCCATTCTTCTGCAGGGAGCAGATTGATTGCTGCTGTATCCAGTAGGTTGAATGAAGAAGACAGAAAGAAAGGAAGAAAGTTTGCTTTCAAGATTATAGTGGATATAGAAGATTTCCTGGAGTTAAAAAATGGCTTAGATTTTTTTTTTTTTTTTTTAAGATACCTTAATCATTTTATGTAAGAAAGGATAGTCGAAAAGGCAAAAACATTTGTTGGCTGTTTCTACTTGGACTTAGCAATGTTCTTGTACAGTTCTTTTGCTGTTCTGATGTTTCATAACTGAACAAGTAATAAAGTTACGAATTTTTCTATTTAGAAGGAGCTTTCATCTCCTGAAGAAAAATGAGAAGTTACTTCGAGAGCTCAGAAATTTGGATTCAAGACAGTGGTAAATTCTTCTAATGGCTACCCTACCTTATTTGTTTTATGTGCTTCTATTTAAATGGCTGTAATTTGCATAGATGAGAGAATTGAGCTGATGTTAAAAATAATTTTTTAAACTTTTATATATATTGCAGTATATTGTAGTTGTTGTTACACTGAAGTTATGTTAATGTTACTGGTAGAGTAAAAATCTACAGGTCAAATATCATGAAATAGAACAAATTTCAAAATAACTTGAATTTACTAGCATCTGGATATGTGTAACATGGGATAGTTTTAAAACATCGATATGTGTCTACTTTTTTAGTTTAGCCATTTTCTGACACCATTTGTATTTGAAGACATGGAATTGTAGGTGGAGTTCTAGCATAGAATTAAAAAGTTTATAGCTGTACTTTACTTCCACAGTCTTTTTTGGAATTTAAAAACCCAAGCTCTATGTGCAGTGGTTTGCATATTTTGGTTTCATATTAGCAAAGGCACTGTTATGTGGTGACCATTCCATTTTTTACAGCCGAGAAACCCACAAAATTGCAGTGTTTTATGTTGCTGAGGGACAAGAAGATAAACACTCCATTCTTACTAATACTGGGGGAAGTCAAGCCTATGAGGATTTTGTAGCTGGCCTTGGTTGGGAGGTATTTATTCAATTTTTTAATTCTGAATTTGTTTACAGAGAAAATGATATATTCCTACAGTTCTTTGGCTCTTTAAATCACTTACAAGTACTGTTTCTCTAATAGAGAAGAATTCTTATTTTGTTAGCAGTACTAGATATTTAATTCTAAGCTCTTTCAATTTGGAAAAGTTTATGCAGGCAGGGATTATTCATTAATATGCAATTCTGTACTCCATGGACTAATGGGGAGGTATCTTGATTGCCCTGTGGCCTGTAAGGTATGAAGTTCACTGAAGCTATAGTTTTGTTCAAATCTGTGAATCTTAAAAATATGAGAATGCATCTTTACTCACGTTCTCTTCTAGCTCCCTTCCATTGCAGTTATGTGCATGTTCAAGCACTCCACTCTCTTCACATGTTTGTCATATACCCCATCATCTCTACAGCACTTCAGCTCTTCAGTCAGTAGTCTGATATTGCTAAAAAGATTTCCCTTTTTCATGTCCTTTGTTTCTGACTGCAGAAGATTAACACAGCTCTGTCTCACAGAAATACAGGAATCACTCCTGCTTCTGGCTGGCTATGAAAAGTGGCCATCAATTTTTAAAATTCAGTTGAAAATGGATTTAAAAAAAAAGTTATATATGAAGATTGCGTTTATCACCCGATCTTTTTTTTTTTTTTTTTTTTTTTTTTCTCCTAATGTCTCCTGGACTTTACTTTTAGGTAAATCTCACGAACCATTGTGGTTTTATGGGAGGACTGCAAAAAAACAAAAGCACTGGATTGACCACTCCATATTTTGCTACCTCAACAGTAGAAGTAATGTTCCATGTGTCAACAAGAATGCCTTCTGATTCAGATGACTCTCTAACAAAAAAGGTACGTGCTTCTGATTAAAAGATTTCCTTGCAGTAATAAAACTAGGGAAGCAAAGGTCATTGTAAATGAAAATCCAGTAATTTTCTCTTAAGAAATAAATTGTAAAACATGATACATTTACCTGCTGATAGTGGGTATTTTACAGAAGGAGATTAAGCCATGTAAACTATCTGTCATAATGGTGAATTTTGAGATTATTGCAAATACTGGTAAAATCATATGAATACTGATGAAAAATGAAGGAAGATAAGTGTTCGTGTTGGTGAAAAGAGTGCATTAATTTTTTTTTTTATATTTGAGACTTTGAATGCCAATTGATAAATATATGGTGAGTACTTTCAAAAATGACTTTATTTACTGAAGGCTCACACACTGTCTATTAAACTAATTTTCCCTTTAAAAAGTTTAAAATATTAATTTGACTATACTTATCATATATAAGGTGTTTTGTTTTGGAGCAGACACAAATGTTCAAGAGTGATAGAATCTCTCGTTGCCATACTAAGAAAAGAATGATATTCTGTATTGGTATTTTTTCCTTAGAATTTAATAAATTCCATATTAGTGTTAATAAGTTACCTCCTCGAACACGTGTCCTGTTATAAATGAACAATTGGCTATCATTAGATTGTCCCCTGTCCTACATACATACATCTTCAGATGTGCTAATCCATTCAGTAGACACGTTAATGAGCACCGGTTGAAGTGTAATATTGAAGGAACTGAGGCTTGTTGACCTCAGCATGGAGTTTAATACTTGTAATTAAATTAGACAACAGACAGTCAGTAAAGAGAGTAATAGCCATGCCTCTGGCAAACTTCAGTTATTAATGACTTTTTGTTCTTTGTGTTCAACTTGAAGAAAAAAATACAATTGTTGTTATTATTATAGACTAACTGTGGGTTCTAACTTCTCACTGCTGCATCTTAGGCTGTTGTTTTTTGTTTGTTTGTTTTTTAATTAAAGATATTTCTTTTTGTGTGCCTTTTTGTAGTGCTGGGTCCTTCCTGTTCTTTATTTCATTAAGAATAGCCAGAGTAATAGATTGTTAGTGATTTATAAGAGTGGTTTAATACATAATATGACTAACTTTAAAATAAGGTTGCTGCTTTTGTTTTAGTATAAAGCAATATATATCGCTACAACATATGCTGTTATGTTAACTGGCTTCTGTATGTTTTAACAGAAATTTGATTTTGTGTAACACAGCTTATAATTATGTTTACAATCGTTGCATGTAATGTTTGAATTAGAGGATTACAAACTGTTGGAAAGGAGAAAGATGGATCACAATGAAAATTAATTTTTCTCAAATAATTTTCAAATGCTGTAGGCTTCAGTAGAACACACAGGAAAGATCTCGTGTCTGTTTTCAGGAGCACTCTAATCTGCATATAGCTGTTATGCCAGACGAGGTTCAGGGCTGGTCCAGGCCTTCTGTGATTTAACTTGTGAAAGTGGTGTCAACTGGACTTTTTAACAGCTCCAATTTGCCCCAGGCCCATTTCTATCCTCTTTCACAATCTCACTTTTTAGTAATTAGGAATATTCAAGGTCTGTATGGATATGTCAGTGGAGTATATATCAGAAGGTTGGAATTGTATTTGTAGTGCGCTGCTGGTGGGCTGTTACCAAGCTCCTTTATTCTCTGTGGCTTTCTTTCCTGTTCCTCCTCTACATTTGTTCTCTATTTCTTTAAACAGGTTCCCAATGAATGAAGGCTTGTCAGCCTGTCTTTACGTCTCTCCTCCCTTCTCTAATATCTTCATTGCAATCCATTTCAATCAAATTTAATAGAGACAGATTGGAAAGTATTAATTTCATGTATGTTCAGTGAAAATAGCCTAAATAAAGGAGTAAGAGAGACTGTTAGTGCGGAGTCCTACTTGTCAGGTAAAGACTGTATGGAAAGAAGCATTAGACATCAAAAGGATGTAATAAATGTCATCTCAAATTAGAGAAAATCATCTAATTAGAATCTTGGGAAGAATCATCAAGTTGGATCAGGAGTCATGAGTAGGAAAGCAGGCTTAGTGCTTAATTCTTTCAGTGGTTCTGAAACTACTTGTGCTGCTTACACTGTGTACCTGGGTGAGAAAAAAAATATATTTTATGTCCTGTGCAAGCTCACATTCAGTAGAATGGACTTCAGTTTGTAATTGTGCTGAGCACTGTACTGTTTGTGACCTCAAAAGAAACTTGAGTTTTAAATTTCTCTGCAAGTCTTTCACATACTTTCTTTATCTATTTCATTCAAAGAGAAAAACAAGCAAACTTCCAGTACTTAGCTTAGAATCTGCTGCTGTTTTTATACTGTAAATGTGCCTAGAGGTGCATGATAGGTCCATTTTATAAATGGAGATCAAATTAAATTAAAACAAAACTTCTTCCTGCCTGTCCAGCTACTACAAAATCAAGATTCTGCTGTTTCAGAGGCCAACCCAATTTTAAACTTATTTTCCATCCATCTTGCAGAATAGTAAAAACTTCTAAACGTCTTGAGTACCTCTGAAGCATTTGTTACTGAAGGCATGAACAAGAACAAGAAATGGCATGAATTTGGGAAGCACAAATGAAAATGTGAATATATAAAGGAACTTATCATTGAAATGCTTATCTAAAGCATGCACTTTATTAAAAAATACTGAATTAAAGATTTAATACCAATAATATAACCCAATTTGTTTCTTTTAGAATTAAGAGTTAGATTACTCTTAAGGACAAGCTTACAAAGAAAATGTCAGAGTTTAATGAAGATGTGAAGACTCAGTTTATGGAGTGAAAAAGCTCATATTTGTGCCTCTACCTTATCACCTTTCTGACTCCTCCTTCCTTAGCCAGATGGAGGAGTGGAGGCATTGTAGGTGAGATTATGCACAAGGTGCATAAATAAGCGGTAGTATTGTTATTAACAGTTGGAGTACTAATTCATCTTGGGCCTTGGCTGTATTACATGATTCTAGTTTATCTTTGATGTTGTCCTAGAAGAATTATAATTCTCAGCATTTGTAGCTAGTTTTTTATTCTGTATTAAGATATATCAGGGAGTTGAATGTTTATTAGACATAAATTATTAGTACAGTATTTTTTGAGTTACAGTTAAGTACACATGCCACTTAAAAAAACTAAAAACACAACAACAAAAACCACAATACCATAGTTCTTAAAGTTTTGTGAAAAATTCAACCAGAGGCTATATATGCTATAAACAAAAGTGCTTCATACATTCAGTGGGCAAAACTAGCTGCAGTATGCCAGTACTTCAGATGTTTCTGCTCCTTCTGTTCTTTCATAATGAACACTTTAATTTTTGAAGCAGCAGCAAATTTGGGGATGTTGCTGTATCAGAAGGAAATATAATAGACTTTTTTCTCCCTTCTTTAGGTAAGTGAGTATTAGAAATTACAGTAATTTTGGCAAGAGTTCAAGGGTTAATGCAACAGATAAATAAAAGGAATTTTTTGTAAATTGAGCCCTGCATTATTTCACTTGTCTTGCCTTTCCAAACCTAACTCATTTAATTTTAAAAAGTAAATACTTAAATTCTTCCTGACAGTGTGCTTTGCTTTTACTATCGTTTATTACTTCAATTATACTTGGTATCACTTAGAACAATCTGCCATTTGGAAATTTCAGTGTAGCCTGCAGCTTAGTATTAAGTCTGGCTGCTATTGTAACATGTACAGCATATGACACTAATGTATCAGAATTAGATTTGATCATCCCTCCTGGTTATATTTATTTCACGTTTCTTTTGTATTCAGTTAACATAAATGTATTAAGAGAGCTGACACATGATGATGGCTACAGAGTAAGAATATTTTAAAGTATTTTGAGTTAAATTTGAAATTTCAGGTAACCTTACAGTTGGTCATTTTTATATATTTATTTTAATGGAGTAGAGTTTCAAAGCAAGCCTAAAAAAAATCTGCTCATCTCTGACATTTCCTCAGGCTGTCTTCCCGTCAGCTCAGGTTTAAAATTGGTAAAACAGAGCTCTTAATCTATTTCTCATTGCCACCTTTGCGGATCACCATGGATAACATGACCATTGTGCCTGTCACTTATGCCCATAGCTGGAAATCATCTTTAATTTGATCCACTTTTCTGAATTCTTACATTCATTTGGTGCTTATTGCTCTGTTCCTTTTTTCCATGTAACAATTCTTGCAATATAGCCTTTCCTTCTTCACACACACAGCTAAAATTTGTCTACTATATCCTAAACTGCTATATTGCTTGCTTAACTTTCCATTCTCTGGGCTTGATACATCCTTTAAGAATGCTACTGTAAAAGTTATTTGCCTTTTTACCATTTCTTTGCATTTCCCCGTTTCTGATTTGTGTACTGCCTTATACTTCAACAATAAACTATCTAGAGCTGTATGTGAAGTTATACAGTATTTCGTATTTTAGAATATTGGTATATAACTACAGTTCCAGGTGTTTCAGCTACAGCATATTACCAGTTACTTGAAGTATAACACAGTTTTAGCAAATTTTACTATTTATATTATTGCTATTGTTCAAATCTCTAGTATATATTTGCACTCGACTGCTTGCATATGCACATACAAAGCTCTAAATTTAGGAAAAAAAGGTCAAGACATTATTTTGAAGATACCATGGCTAACACAACTGCTGGTGGAGAGTTTTGAATAACAACTGACACAGATTTCAGTCTGTATACTCTGTATATACCACATCTGATTCTGCTAGATAACAGCAGAACCACACTTTCTTCTTGACTAACTATGTTGCTGTCTGTCCTGTCCATTCAATGCACAGAAATGGTTATAACTCAGTACCTTTGTGCCACTTGTGTCCAGGGCGCTGACTTCTGTGATGCTTCCAATTCAGACTTGAGGAATCCAGATTAAAATTGGAAGAGGTCAGACTCTGACCCTTCTGTGGTGTAATAATTACAGTGTATGATGAATTCTCCTAATGTTTGCTGTGCTTGCAGGAGAGCTTTGTGGTGGAACAGTGCTCAGTTTCAGGGTCATTGCAGAGGGAACTGAAAAAAGAAGAAAAATTGAAATTCTTCTTTCTAAAAAGTTCATGCAGAAAACTAGCAGACCATCAAAAGCTTTTTGAGACAATTCCAGGTGTTGGACTCTCTTCCATGAATCAAGTGCGTTCATCAGTCAAGTTATAACCATTCAAACTTTCTCGTTAGCATTGCTTATTGACCATGATGAGGTCATGTGAAAGAAGCAGTAAGGAGCTCTTTTTTAAGATCAGAACTCTTTTTAATCTGCTCTTGAAAAGTGAATATAATTTCTTATCCAAGATTTTATTCTTCTCCAAGCATAAAGACAAAATAAGCAACACCCAATCTTTTATAGTTGCATATTCTCTTGTTGCTCTTCTTCCTCCTATGATGAGCACAAGGCATTGATCATAGTTTTGATTTTGAGTACATTTTGTTATAAACTAGCACACACAGTTAATACCATCATTTGCCTATTGCACCTTCTAAATTTGACGCAATGCATCGTGTGTCACAGAGATGCCATTCTGCACTTAAAATAACTCTTTGTCAAATCATTTTTGGGAGTACTCATGAGATGAAGTACAGCTGACAAAACTTGGCACTCAGTGGAATCTTCCAATTCATTGTTCTTTTCTTCTGAATAAGTTAGTGTTTTTAGCCTGGAGTGTATCCTCACACCTCTATGGGAGTAATAAAGCAAATTTCCAAAATGGAAAGAAAAATCACTGATCGCTTCAGTACGCTTGGCGTCCTAAATTATGTGCTCTTTATCAGTAGTCTTTGTGAAATAACTGCACAATAGACTTTTATCACGCTTTATCACTCTTCAAAATCTATACCATTCTGACTTGCAAGTATTCATCAGCAGTGATGCTCCATCTCAGTAGCTATCCCAGAAATGCAAGAATTGTTGTCATATCTGATTAGCTGTAAATTCTAGTTACAAATACGCAGGGGCAACCTTTAGTAAATGAAACTCAGGGACGTCCAGAAACTGTACTATCTAAACTCAATATGTTTAGGATTTTAAAGCTGTTTATTTGGCATGTAGTTTGTCTCTATCCATTATTTGAAATGTAACAGTGCAAGTTTATTGCCTCTGAGTCTGAAGATGATAAGTAAAGTTGTCTTCTAATTAATAGTCCAGTATTGTTGAAATTAAGAATGCTACTGTACAGTGATGAGTGTATCAATGATGGGTGTTCTGCTTTTTAGCAGTCAGTTCATTAATGCTATACTAGATGACTAACCATACCCCAGTCTAGGATCACGCTGTTTTTCATATTTCACAAGATATTCTATCTGAGCTTCTTACTTTCTCTTTGATAAGGCTGTCTCATCCTTCCTGAACTTTTCACCTGCTTCTGAGTGTGGGTCTGGCAGTTCCACATGCCCTTATGTCATTGTCCTATTTTGACGCATTGTTTGACTGTCACTTCACTTTGGAAGGTGGAAGATATTTAGACCCTCCAAACAGTTCCATAGTTAGTTGTCTTTTACAACGTGTCATTGTAATTATGTCATCTAAAGTTTCTGCAGCTGGTGTTCTTGTGTTCCATATCAGTAGTTCAGGTTGCTTGCCTGGTTTTGTTCTCCTCTAGTCAAATAAAACTCAACATCCTGAATGCTATTGTAACCAAGTCTTCTCTTGGTCTAGGTTTATGGTTGGCATAATAGCATCTAAGTGCAGTTCAAAGTAACTCAGACATCTACAAAAGAGGCAAAAATAGCTCTCTTCAAAGAAACTTCACTCATGGTTCTTTACATATATGTACAATCTGGTCCAGGTAAAACTAATGGTTTGTTGAGCATCACGGGAGGCATGGCACTGATGCCATCTGTCCTTTGCCCAGTCTGAAACTGAAGAAAAAGCCTTTATTGTAAAAATAATGTATCAGTTTTCAGTCTGATATAATGCAAAGCCAGCAGAGAAGAACAGAAGCGTGGATTTTTTTCTTTTTTTTTCTTTTTTGCTTTGTTTTTGTAAAGACTGCTACTTATGACCAATGTAAGCCTTCAGATAAGACAAAAATAGTGTTCCAGGCGACTGTATAAGAGAAACAAGCAAATATTTGAAATGAGATTTCTCTGATGACTGTGTATGTTTTCCTTTTATTTAAAATGCAGTTATATTGTAAAAAAAAAAAATGAAAACAGAAAGTTGTTGACTTTTTATACAAAACAACAACTTGGAAGTATTCAGATTTGTATCAGCACGTTACTTGTTAACAGCCATTCACAGTGCTGTCCTTTGAATAGCATCAAGGCAATTGATTGACAAACTCAAGTTGGCCAAAGCTGTGCAAACAAACTGAAAACTGCGGATAAAGAAAATTGTCAGCTATAT
Source organism: Meleagris gallopavo (assembly GCF_905368555.1). NCBI lineage: Eukaryota > Metazoa > Chordata > Aves > Galliformes > Phasianidae > Meleagris > Meleagris gallopavo. The sequence continues at coordinate 35,871,043 of NC_139408.1, read as the reverse complement.
CTGGTGATGCACAAGGAGGAAAAAATTACGGTGGACGGTTCAGAATTTGGCTAGAATGATGAGGTTAAAAGACTGCTCAGATTGATGCCTTTTAAACAGATGTTTGTCTATCTCTTTTTAAAATTCATATGGAATTTAGTAGTTAGTTTACTTCTGTCAATGATGGCAGTCTTGAAACCGTTTTGGCAAATCAGATTGAATTACTTGGCATTCTTGAGATAAAATCAACAAAATTTTAGCTTTTATTAGTCTCTATTGACATGACTGTTAATTTAAATAGTAATTGGCAGCAATGTATAAAAATCCATAGCAAAAACCAATACTGTAACTGAAAACATGAGAGAACTGTAGTGTAATTTATTTTATTCCTCTTTATTTCTTTTTTGTGTTGTTTTTTTTTTTTTTCCTATTGAAATAAGAGCATTTAGTATATCTGTATGGATACAGAACATATTTAAACTGATGCTCTTTTATTTCTGCTTTTCCAGTTGAGACATTTAGGAAACGATGAAGTACACATTGTTTGGTCAGAGCATACTCGAGATTATAGAAGAGGAATAATTCCAACAGAATTTGGTGATGTTCTTATTGTTATCTATCCCATGAAAAACCATATGTTTAGTATCCAGATCATGAAGAAGCCTGAGGTAAGGCAGGTGGTGTGTTATGTGTTTCCTTCATATGTTTATTCCCAGGGAACAGTGAAAATTGATCGAGCATACACACAGGGCAGAGAGAACATGAATTCTTCCTTTTGTTCGAAGTTCATGAACTAAGTTCTATTTTGTATGCAGGGCTTTGGTGTAATAAAGTGATTCAACAAAGTGATCTGTCTTCAGTGTTGACAATTGCAGTGGTAGGAGGAAATGGGAGAACTCAGTTAGAACAGTGCATAGCAAAACAAGTAACTTGAACCTGCAAAGGCCTGATCCTATCAAGCAAATCTGCTGGCATCGTAAACTGCAAAGAAAGCTGCAATGTTCTGCTTAATTATTTAAATTCTAAGATAATCTTTGAAGTTTTCTGTATCAAATTGATATGTGATTGTGGCCATTAAAGCATAGCCTGCTCAAGCTTTTCCATCCATTTCATATTCCCCTTTCTTCTTTCTCAAACCCAATTTTCATCTTCTCCTGGACTCAACATAGGAACTTGAAAATAAATTCAGCAAAGCAAAGACCATTCAACTCTTAGGCGTATGAACACATATCCTTTCTAATTTCTGTTCATCAAATGTCTGGGCTGTCAGTGGTTTAAGATAGTGAACGCTGACCGAGTAAAAGTCATCATGAATGTTTGTACTGCAAAATTTCTCAATATGATGTCACTCACCATAAGTTTCTGTGCTTCATATATTGAAGTGCTTTCTTAAAAGTGCTAAAATTAATTGAGATGTAACAGAAGTAGGAACATAGGAATTCATCCATGTGATAACTACCTCTGATTATAGGTATGAAATGATATCCAGTATATAGTCTTGTTATCACAAGGTTCCTTGTATTTTAATTAATAAGTGTATTGTTTTCTTTACTAGCTTAAGTACAGCATGTTATATTATGGGGGATAGTAAAGGGCTTGAATGTTAAAAAGGAAAAAGAAGACTGCCTACAGTATTGTCATATGGCCTTACAACCTCATAAACATCATATGCACGACTATTCTTTGGATTTTTGGCAGCAAATTTTGAAAATAAGCTTTGATGAGACGTAGTATTAAAATGGTTGCTTAATTTTCTTAAAATACTTTATCTGTTACCAAGGATATCAATCAGTTATATGGCTGTATATTTCCCTAAGAGATCTGTCATGGAGCACAATAACTGGTCTGATTATCTAAGAATGAGGTGAAAAAAATTATACCGTTGGGCACTGTATTGTTACTGTTGATTGCTAATTGTTACAGCTTACATCTTGCTTTATGTTGAATTTCTTAATTTTTTATTCAGGTTCCATTTTTTGGTCCACTCTTTGATGGTGCTATTGTGAATGGAAAAATTCTTCCTATTATGGTTCGTGCAACAGCTATAAATGCAAGCCGTGCGTTGAAATCGTTAATCCCTTTATACCAAAACTTGTATCCTTTCACACAAGTGGTTCCCAAGGCATATACATTCCCCTGCAGTTCTACTGCTATGATCTTCACATTTTATGTCCTCTTTTATTTTTGTCAGATTTAAGGATAATGTTTTCAATTTATTGTGGTGTCATTGCCTTAAAAAGCATAGCAAAGCACTGAAAAAAGACCAGCTTTTAAAAATAAGCAAATAATAGATTCAGCCCTAAAAAGTCATTTATTTCTGATATTTTATAACATGGTGCAAGTTCTTATCACTTTGTCTTAATTATTATCGTGACTGGTTAGTGGTTTTAGCCTTCCTAAAGCAACAATGTCATGGTGTTACTAATCTTTCTCTACTTAAAGATATTTAATATTTCCCCAGTATTAAAATTACTTATCTGCATTTTCTAGTTCCAGTGCTGCTTTCTTCAAAATGTGTAATTCGTTCATTTTTCTGCTAGGGATTTTGTTGCTTAGCTCAGAATATAGTGTTGTCAAAATGAAGTTAGTGTCATTGTAAAGATGCCAGAAAAGGCTATCTCATTTTTTGATTGTAACTGAAATTGTAGTATTTTGAAAGGGCTTCTCTAAGGAGAATAGATTTACCGATCAGAAATTAAAAAACGTAAGGTAAGTCAATCTCTTCTGCTTCTCCCCTTCTTAGGACTGAGTTCTGTTCTGTTCTGTACTTGTTACCTATGTCAGCAAGAATGTACTATTTTTTGTTTTCATAAATTGAGAGGTAAATTTGAATTTTGATCCAAAAGACATTCTGTGCCTAATTTCTACCAAGCTGTATATATTTGTATTTTTCATGTGATATACTGTTGTTAGAACACTATTTTTTTTTAAGGCTGTTAATACTCATGGAGTTTTGGATTTGTTCTCCCTTTAGATATGATGAAGTGGATTTAAAGATGAGTGATGGATGGTGTTTGGTGTGATAACAGTAAATGACGTTTGTGCCATTTCTGTAGATGACAGATGTTGATTCATGGTATTTCTATGCTCAGAAAGGTCCGATCTTTTTGTCATTACTCAAGTAGCTTAATCAAAGAATTTAAAATGTATTATCACCATTATACCATGAAAAGTGATGGCTTATAGCATTATATTGATATATAGTGATGAGCAATTGGAAAAAAATTTACTTTGAAATAGCAAACTTTCAGTGCTGAAAAATACATCCACAAAAACATCTGTGTTTCAGATTCTGTGTAGAATATACAAGTTTTTATAAATTCGTCAGACACAGCTTGCCAACTCAGTATATAGGAATTGGCCAGGTTCTAAGAGCTGTTTACTGTACGTTCACTTACAATTTGATTCTCAGTACTTTTTTTTTAATATACTTTTATCAATTCATTGCATGTCATTTATGACATTGCTTCCATAAAATTGTTGTTATGTGTCATGATAACTGTATTTGGTATTAGATAGTATTGGTTGGTGGGTTTGTGCTCCTTAATATGTTCAGCATGGTAACTGTGAAAAGCATTAACTAGCTATAATATTAGATATTATTAGTTGGTAGGTTATATACCATCACTTGGTAGGCTTACTAAGCATTGGTTGATTGGGCACTGATTTTAAAGAGTGGATTTGTTAAGTAGTCATTAGAATTGTTTTTCTACCTGACTTGGAGTATTGTACTCAGTGCTTTGCATAGTACTTCAAAAATTAATGTGGGGCATGAGGTCTTCTTCAAAACCTGTTGGTTTGGAGTGAGATTAGAAAAAAAATTTTACAAACTTCTTTGGCCTGAGGAGAGTCAATTGATTCAATAGGCAACAGAAAATAAATAGATAAATAAACTTCAAAATTTGGCCACCTTCTCTATGGCTTGAGACTTATATTGAATACATTAAGAATTCAAATCCTACACTTGTGCATTGACTCTCCTTTTACTAACATAGTAGGCCATCAGAAACAAGGAATTTCAAAACCAGAATGCATATCTCTGTTCCTGCAAGGCTGCTGTTAATTTCACTGTGCTGTAGAATATTTGGTGGAAATTTTCTGACTATGTGTGGAGTTGATATGTAGATCTGTGCTTATGTATACTTGAGGAATATTTATGTTGTGTTGTAGATCTTTGTAATGAAAATGGGTCATGGTAAACTTTTGATTAAGCTAGTTGTGTGTTGATTTGAAAGCATATGGCATGTGAAGAAAGTGGCACTGAAATGGGCCCTGCTACTTCCAAGGAGGCTTTATCTGTCCTTTGAGTTGGTGCTTTTTCTAAATGTGGGCCTGACTGAAAAAAAAATATCAGCAGTCATTTGTAATCAGCAGAGATATTCATTCCTCTTCATGTAATCTGATTGCAGCTTTTCCTTTATTGCTCTAGTCTGTTAATCGTGATGTGGCAATGGGTAGCACGTGTGAATAGTATAATAATGGTTGCATGGATAAAGGAAATTCTGCTCATCTCCTTTTTATAGTCTGCTCCAACTTTGTGAATGTGTGATCTGAAGTAACTTCCTGACGCTGAAATAGTCAGTCATTCACCTTCCTGTTTCTGATGTTATTTTGACACTTCTGGTAGCGAACTTAAATAGCTTAAAATATTTGATTTTGTTAATGATTTTTAAAGGTTTCTTCTGCTCTGTTTTTATTCTTTGCTCAGAAGATGTTTCAGTATGGTAGTATTTTAAGATTTAAAATTTACTTTGTATGTTAGCAGCCATCACACAGGCATGGCATATGTCTTGCTTTGACTTTGATGCTTGCCATTTTCATTGCTGTTGCTGCATGAAAGAGAATTGCCGTTATGGATTGAGCTTTGTTCATTTGTGGGATTTGCTTTAGTTTTTCCTTCAAGAGTTCTTCAACTCCTCATTGTCTTTCAGTGATCTTACTTTTGTTTAACTCCTTGACTAATAGGCAGCATGTATGCACACAGTAACAGATGATAGGCTCAAAATACTTGCATTGTTGTGCTAATGAAACAGCGGTACCCCTTTTGCTTCTGTGTGTTTCTTCTCATTGCATTAGGAAGTGCTTGCGTATCTCGTGAATACACACCAACTGCATGTATGCTGAAAATACTGCTAAGATTTACAACTGCAGGTGTAGTAATGGTACTGGAAAGTTGAGAACAACCATTGTCACTATCATGTAGAATAAGAAGTCCATCATTTAGGGGATAATTGAATATTTTTTATTTACTGGTTTCTATGAAAATTTCTGATAGGGTTGTTTTTATTAATGGCTTCAATATCCGAGCACGTTGTTAAATTCTGAATTTAGAAGTTACAGCGTAGGAAATCGATCAAAATGAAATATTTTGAGATGTACGTATCATGTATATATAAAATATTTAGATGTGTACTTGTACTTCCTGAAATCAGTCAGATGGCAAAATGTACACAAAGATAATGTTTTTTATGTGGAATTGTCTGGTGATCCAAGTAGTTAAAATTGTGTTTATCATACAAGAGATCAGGAAAAATACTGAAACCTCATAAGACTGAAATGTGAAAAATCTACTCTTACTGTGTTACACATTGTATGCAAATTTTGGAGTGCTAACAAATATTCCAAAGTATCTGGAAAGAGATTTGTCTGCAGCGCAGGCACTGTAATGCTTGCTTTCTTTTGCAGTATTCCTCCCCATAAGGATGCTACCTAGCAGCACACATTAAGAAATCCTACTTAGCATCTTTTAAATCTAAAATTTAAATTTAATCGTTGAACTTTTGCAAATCTGGAATATGGATAATTTTATCCGCAATAATCATACCATAATTTTCACTTCTTTGTAATAATCTATCATGTATTTTACCTAATGCAAAGAATTCATCAATTATTTTTATTTTTTTGCCTTATTAACTGGTGAACTTAAGTACCAAAACTATAATGCTGTTTTAATTATTCAGTCTGCAAGATGTTGTAGAACAAATCATAATTGAAAGGATTTGAGGATTTTTATCAAAATTGGAAAATTTACATCCACTCATCTTTTTTGGCATGTATTGCTAAAGAGTTGGTATTTGCTGTATTGCAGCTAGCCTTCTTAGACAGTTGTCTTCCAGAGATTAAAGATATTGACTTCATATGATATCTGACAAGGCAATCACTACTTTACAAATAAAATAGTATGTTTGAGGGTGTTCTTAAAAGTTTCTTCTGTGTTAAAAACTCATAGTACAGAAGGAGCTTTCTTGCTTGATGTGAAGTACTCAGATGCTCCAAAAAAGGGTTTTATTTGAAACAGAAGCATACTTATTTGTTATGGCTGCTTGGTAATCATTAGGCACAAGATAGAATTTCAGACACCATTTATATTTAAAAAAAAAAAAAAAGAAGTCTAATTACTAATGACGTACGGTGAGCAAAGTGCATGTTTCACATTGTCTGGCCACATTTAAAGCATATATTTGACTGACTTGGTTTTGTGTAGGATTTGTGAAGGTTTTGGAGGCTTCTTACTAATACAGAAACTTAGATATTAGAACTAGAAGGCACTTACTTTGGCCAGCTTTTTTGTATACTTTGTAGATATTGCTTTATATGCTTTACAACAAATAATTGAAGATTTTGGGATTTTGGTGAATATTTATCCTGCCCCTGAGTCATACTATTGAAGCCTTGTTTGATATAAGTTCAAATAAGAGTCATGCATGAGTTCGTCATATGACTCTTGCTGTCTCTTCCAGAGAAAATAGTTATTTCTAGAATCTATTTTACTGTTTGGCAGTGGAAATTTTTTACAAGTTCAAACAAGAATCACAGGGTAAAGAAAATTATAATCAGTATTTCCTTTTACTTTGACATGCTCTGTTTTTCAATTTTCCCAAGTCCTAGTTCTGTTGACAATTCTTTTGATCTTCTTAATTCAAAATGTCATTAATTAAAGGCATGCATACAACAGTAAAACAAGAAAAACTGAGGGTTTCCAAGGCATCTGTAAGTATCAGATTGTTTTTGTAGACTGTTCAGTTATTTCAGTTTCAAGGAATAGGATGACATTTCTCTTTGCATTCTAAGACTTAAATGTAAGAGGAAAGTTCATCTCTAGAGTCATACGTGTGTGTGCATGTGTGTGTGACAATTTGTAGATATGTAATGACACTAATTTTTTATACCATCTTTGTGGATTTTTTTCCCTGAACTAATGCATTTAAGTAATATTTTTTCCTTTGATGCCACAAGCATATTTGAACAAGAAGAAACTGTTGTAAGAAAAATCCCAGAAATATCTGCAGGATTTGGTTTCTTGTAAACCATGGATAGTGAAAGTACTCAAAATGGCAAACAACTACTGCACAAAAGCAAAATTAGCAGTTCATAAGTAAATGCTGTGTTTAAGAATGTTCATATTCAAGGTTAGTGCTGTAGTATGCTATGCAGAAAATTGGTGCAGTTTGAATATCTCCCATAAAGGAATTGTATTCATAATGGCAATGTAATGAGAACCACACAAAGTAACTTTTGTATGGGTAATAAAATCACATTGAAGTTTTCTCCATCAAAAAAGGACCAAATAAAAAAACAGTGAAGATTCCAAAGCATAAGTTATTTATGTTCATTAAGTATTGTTTGAATCCTATCATAGGAGTACCTTACCTGACTATATATCTAATGTTCCACAGTAAATGAGGCAAGTATTGATTGACATATGCTGCTTAAATCGATCACCTTGACAGCCAGAATTACGGTAATCTGTCAGTGTTAATGACTGTCTTTCAAGCTTTGATACCTCTCCTTTCGCTCTTCTTGTCTTGCCTCTCTTCTATTTGAAGTACATTTTCTTGCAACCTCTGGTTTTGTCAGAGTAGGTACTTTTGTAGTGTTTTTTGTCCCCTGAGTCCAATTTATTGGTTTGATCGTGCAATTAGACTTAAAATGCAACACCAGGGAGCAATAGTGTTCCGAGTAACAATTGGACCTCAGGGGTAGTGCAAGCCTGTTCTCAGCTGTCATTTATTAGTTACCTGTTGAAAGAATAGTTCTGTTTTGCTATGAATAATTCCAAGGCATCACTTTAAATGCCTTTGATTTTAGCCACTAGAGACAACCGATTGAACCAACATTTGTGATAGGTTTTTAAACTCTTGCCTTAGTTTTTGTCATACAGACACTTGAAATAACTGCTGGAGTGATACTTGGAGATGTGTGTACAAAGCTGCTGTTTCTACTGCGTTTTCATCTAGACACACACATCATTTCAGTTGGTTTTCTTCGTTGCTCCTTTTCTTCTGAATAATGCATCTCTGATACTAGCGGTGAATAGAAACTTAAAGCTTGAGATCTCTGCTTCTGTGTTGCAGTGTAGTGTATTTTCATGCATAGACTCCATAATATGTTTTTAAAAATTTTTTTGCAAAACGTGCTATGCTTTTCTTAACAGCAGTTCCGGATTCATATCTGTTCAGGTAAACATATTTTCTTTAGTAATTTTACTGCTTCTGGTCCCACAGAACCTGCTTTCTCTGCCCCAGTAGCTCTTCTCTCTTTCTCTTCTTGGGCTGTTGGCAGAACCTAGCTAGAATACTAGCAGTGCCTGTTAAGAGCTATAGCTCAAGCACTTGGTTTTAAGGGTAAATACTGTTGTTGTCATCACATCAAGATATCATAATTTGGTTTTGAATTAGTAGCATCTTTATTATTTATTATTTCTTCTTCCCAAATGAGTGCATGAGACTCTCTTGAAAGTAGTAAAAGAGCAAAGAGCAAAATATGAAATAATGCAAAACTGATTCATCCCACTAACACAGTGTTCTGCTAATAATTGTAAAGAGTGTTCTGTTGATGGGGACAGTTTGAGGGGGATTCAGATATTTTTGTATTGTTCAGAAAAAATATAGGGCTTTTTACATCTTTCATTAATTGAATTTAGCCATCTGAAGGGGCTGGAAAGATCTACTGTTTTCTGTTAAAAAAAAAAAAAATAAGTCTTGATTTTTGTATAAAATGTGGGTAGGCTTTTTCGGGTGGCATTATGATTTAGAATAAAAGGATGTTGGTGGGCTACTGTGAAAGGCAGTGAAGTGCTTTCTCAGCCTGCTAGAACTTCTGAATTCAGATCTGTCAGTACAGATGGCTTGAAGGAGGGAAGTTCTTTGTTACTGTATCTTTTTAAGGTAGGAAGTTTGGGGTATATTGTAAATTGAAAATTAGTAGAACAATCACTCTTCCATCATAAAATGCATTTTAGAGGTCTGCATATCCCTCTTTAAAAAAAAAAAAAAAAAAAAAAAAGGGCAGGAAAAAGAAGGCGTATTCCTTAAACTGGAATAGAAAAAAATAAACTAGTTCAATCATATGCAGGGTAATTGCTTTGTACATAACACAAAATGACAGGTTTTTTTGTTAATACCTACTTAACCTTATTAATTAATTAAACATTTTGGATAACAAAAGCCTATTGTTAAAATGTTAAGACTCTTGCCCTCTTAAGGTGTTAAAATTCATACAGATTCCTTCGATAGCTCTCAGATGTCTGAGAATAAAAAGGGGGAAGATTAAACATTTTATTTCTGATATTTCTGGGATTTAAAGTAAAGCATTAACAACAACAACACTATTTAAACCTTGCTTTTATTTTGCTAAGGAGAGCACTGTTTGTTGATGTAATCCTTTACTGCTCATAAATTCAGCCCTCATAACAGAGAAATTGCTTGAAAGTTTTGTATGCTGAAACTTTGAAAGCTGGATCTATAAAATAATAAGTATGTTCTATTGCATATGGTTGATTCTCTTGTTTAAATTGGTGAGAAATGTGGGAGATTATTGGTAACAAGCAAAACTGACAAATACTAGTGTCTGAGATAGAATTTTAGGGTGAGCTGAATAAGATAGTGACTAACTGTTCCTACATCATTCTATATATGATAATCATGACAGGTGGGGCATAGTTCCATTGCCAACATAGGGAGAAGATGATGATATGTACCAAACAAAAAACAAGGAGATAATAGAAACAAGTTCATTAGTTGTCTTTGTTCTCTAAAACATGACAAGTCTGTTGTCATTTATTGAGTAAAAGGTTTTATATAATACCTGTAAATATGTGAAAATATCTAGCTGGAATATACTCCATGTGACTATATTTACTAACTAAAGAAGTAAAAATTACAAAAGAAAATAAAGGATATGTGTATATAATGTATTCTGGATATGCCACAGATTTAGTAGGAAAAAAAAAAAAAACAACAATGTAATAAACCAGCATAAAGCAAGGATTAAAAGTTAGTATTACAGTAATTGGAATTACCATATGGTAGTCCAAAGAACATGAGTCCTAATCGTGGCCTGGCCAATCAAAGTAATCACAATATACTTTCTAGACGTTAGAAAAAACAGTGTAATTGCTGATTAGCTGCACCTGAATAGATCTTTGGGTCACAAATGTATCTATTTCCTTCAGAATGCTGCTTCTTCTGAACATAGAAGAATGAAGGGTATTAGAAAATCTTTTAATTTCTGCTTGCCAAACCATGGTTACCATCCATCTGTTCATGCCAATTGTGGAAAAAGGTCAGTTTTCAGCAAAGCCATGTATTTCACAGAAGGTATGTGAACTGAAATTGCACAGGGGACATGATGGTTCCTGATTCTTAGTGATAAACTATTGGGGCCAGCAGGGTTGGCATATGGTTCAGCATGATATGAAGGCTTGGGTTCCCTGGCTTCACTTCTTTGGCGTTGAACTGATAAAACCTGGCTCTTAAGTATTGTTTCACTGGACACCAATCATGGGCAGCAGGAACTGCCCATTTAACTCTCTGTGGGAAGGAAGCCCAGACTGCATTCACAATAGTACCATTGTAGTGTTGCAAACTGCTCTCAACAGCTTGACAGCATTAGGGAGGAGGGAGAAGGGGCTGATTTACTAATTGCTATTCAAAATAAAGGAAGAGGGAAGTAACTGAAAATTCGTTTTTGTTTTCATCATTTCAATGAAAGATGCCTTTGCCAGTCTTCTAGTTCTAAAAATTGCAGAAGACTTTGCTACCATACAAAGAGGCTTACAAGTAGATTATCTTGTATCCACTGCAGCAGCCCACAGTAAAGATAAAACATTCTCCAGGTAGTTGTAATGATTGGAATTAAAGACGCAATTTCTCATTTGAGAATTGTCTCTGTTACTGTGTAGTGTGAAATTGCAAATTAATTTATGTCTATATCTGTAGTCTTTTTACTGGACAATATTTAATATTACTTTATATCTTTGATTTTTGCAGTTTTCAGCATAGTCTTTCTGAAAGGCGTTTTCATAACTGTTTCTCTCATCAATGAATGCATCTATATATGCAGAGGTACTTAAGATGGTACTTAAGATAGAAATTTGAACTTCTGAGTATATGAGAACAGTGGGCTTCAGCATTCATGCAAGTACTTGAAGCAGAGCCAGTTTTGCTTTTGTTTTTTTACATGCATGAACCTTGATTGCTGGAGTTTGAACCAATACAGCGCTGAGTGTCGGAATAGGGATAAGCCCCCCTCCCCAAATCTGGAGCTAGTGCATGTGGCAGCACTTCCCTTTGGCCTATAATATTTGTAGGCTGAAGCAATGGTTGAAATGGCTGGACATCTCTGCCTGGCACATTTGGGGCGGCATTCTTAATAACCTTTGGTCCTTTTGCTGGTTGTGTCGTTGCTTCTCCTGCCACTCATCTGTAACACAGCAGTGCCACATTGGAAGCACTTTGTGAGCCATTCTGTCTGCCTCGGGGAACCTGCTTCCAAAGGAGTCCTGAAGCTGGTTAACTGTGATCGTCTGCAAAATAATTAACACAACACACCTTCAAGTTTCATTGATTCTTGTCTGGGCAATGTTAGTAAGACAAATCCTCCCTGGAAGGTGAACTGGAAATTCTGCCTACATGAGAGCTGCAGCACTGTACCTTTGCTGTTTTATTTTCACCTCCATAGCCTGTTACCACAACATAGACTAGTGGGGATGTTTGTAAATGCTGTAATTAGTCTTCTGACTACATCACAAGTAAATTTAATGAGTAATCTGTTACAATCTTGTGCTATTTTTCCTTCCAGTACTGTTAGTCATTTGATCACACTGTTGTTCGTGCTAAATTGCAGTTTAGGGTTTGTAAATTTTGTACACAATAGATGGTAGCAAAACTGAAACTTTCTTCTATATATTTGTGTTAATCAGCTGCTGCTATATTTCAAACAGATAATTCATTGAATGCCCGTTCTTCCTCTTACTGCAGAGAAGATTATATTTAAGTCAAGATTAATGGATAGATTCTGATGTTAAAACCCAGTCTCTGAGCCTGACATTCCCTAGAGGCATATAGTGCATTAGTTCAAGCCAATATGCTGCTTATCATAGATGCTATGACACTGTCTTGAATGACAGTTTACTGTACTTTGTTACTGCTTACTCTGGTAATAAAATCACTATATTGTGTTCTTGATAATTACAATATTAAATAGAAACTTAATTTGATTACTGCACGTTTAGATACAGATAGTTCTTAAGTAATTGCCCGCTGTAAAATTTCTGATATTCATTTTTTTCACTCACGAGGTGTGTTCTGTCAGTCTAATACTTAGTTCAGTCACCTTAGCTGAAAAAGTGTTGAAAAAAATATCACAATGGGATTTTCAGTAAAAGGCAGTACCTTTTATCTTTTTTTTCACTTGAACCTTGTTGTTTTAAGATAACTCCTTAAGATGCTTTTGTTTGCTGAAGTCCTTAGAATAAAATAACTGTAAGGCTATACAGAGTAGAAGAATTCAATAAATATTATTAATTCTGAATTTTTTTATCTTACCTTGGAAACTGCTAGAAATCTGGGCATAAGTGTTGTCGTTTTTTTTGCATGAGCAGTTGATCAGAATTAGAATCTATTCAGTTTAATAAGTGTAGTCTAAAAATATTTTGATATGGCTGCCTTAAAACAATGACTTTTTATATAGTTGGTTTTTATGTAGTTCAATTCAGGAGAATACTTATACTGAATGTGAGATTTATGGTAAGTCCATTACACTTGCAGTTTAATTCTACACATCTTTTATGTGCCTTTTCTGAAGGAGCTTGATACAAAGTGGTTACATTTTTCATTTCATAATTGAGTGTTTTAAGTGGTTAAGCATGGTCCAAATTTTATCTAATTCCAGTTTGTGTTAATGGTGCTACACTCACACTGCTTTAGCACCTGTTATGGATTTTGAGTCATCTGGCAGCCCGTGGGACTTAGATAAAGAAGTACCAGGTGTCCTGCCTGTCTCTTAATTGAGACGCAATGTAAACAATATAGACTTGGCAATATGGTTACAGGAATGGATTAAAGCCTCGCTTTGTCTGCTCTGATGAATCACAGCTTTTTCTTCACAGAAGATGTTATAAACCACTGAAGAATTTAGTTAGCTTTAAGATCTGATGAAACAAGATAAAAAATAAACAATACATCAAGGATGTTCCTAGAAGGACAGTACTGGGTTTTGCAATGAAAATGTAAGCATCAATTACACTTTCTTGCAGTAAGTTAGTAACTTTGCAAGTGCTTACACAGTAAAAATAAAGATTCTTATATAAATCCAGATAAAGTCAGTGCCTTTCAATGTATGATGTGGTGGTAAACTAGGCAGAAAGCAGTACACTGACTCAGAAGCACTTAGTGGCTGCAATTTTGCCTAGACAATGCTTGCCCTTTTCATCATTTAACTATAGTATATCTATACTGGAATTAATCACCTATAACTGTAAAATTAGTACTCTTAAAAAAGCTTCTAAGTGGCAAAAATGTTTGTTGTTATAATTTACCCCCATATTTTCAATTCATTAAAATATATTGAACTTTTTAGTAGCATAAAAAATAGCATGTAGTTTTAATTATATTCATTTAAAGAATTATGTGAGCATATGCATTAAAAACAATTTTTGAAATCTGGAATGATGAGATTGATTTGTATGGATTTATCTGTTATTCATTTCCATATTTTAATCATGAAGGTATATGCCTCAGAAATTATGTCAGAGAACTCTTTGGCAGTTACAGTTTGTGTTGAGAAAGATTTTCATTAAGGATGCTAGATACTGCATTTTTATGTTTACTTAAATTCTGTAGTCTTTTACTTTTAATATTGATTTAATTTTTAACAATATATCTACTTTACTTGGTAGTTTGTTATATTAATGCATTACTTTTTAAATTTACTGGGTTTTGATAATTAGCACTGAATCCCTCCCACAGTTTTAAGATATCTTCATGAAAGGCAACTTAGAACTTTAAAAATATTACAGTGGGTCCTTTGAGTTTTTTGTTCTGTTTTATGAGTAAGGAAATAGATTGTTATGTTTTACAAAAGTGCTGTCACTAATTCTGAGAATATGATCTCTCTGGGGGTAAAAATCACCTTAGAAAACTGTAAAATTATTCACCTTTTCAGTAGTGTCAAGCATTGTAATTTTTTTTTCTTCTCTTTAACCTGAAAATCTCGCATTGGATACGAGAGGCATAAACTGAATTCTGCTTTATAAATCATCAGTGATGTGGATAAACTCCAATTCCGTATGCAGACACTGCTTTCATTTACAGCGTATCTGTGTAATGCACAGAACAAAATATTTATGTGCCAGTTTTCAATATTGGTAGTATTTAAGAAACAGAAAAGAATCTAGGCTGGCTTTGAGAAATAAGTTGACATGAGTTAACAGAAGTTACAGTTGGGAAAAAGAATCTTTGTATACCGTGCAAAATAGGTGCGGGAACCACTGAAGTGCATTAAGTAGGTGCTACTTCTACAGTCACTTTTCAAAGTAGAACAGAACTTTAAGTATTCCTCTCAGTGTGGCCAGTTGATACTGATCACCCACCTACATAGAAAACACAGCTAGTTGCAGGGCTTCCAACACAAGATCAATAGCATCCCAACTTAGATCCTTAATTCTAAGAGGCAACAAAAAGTACAAATTGTTGTGACTCAGTATGACTTCAGCTGATTTGACAACTACTGAACAATCTTTCAGAGTGAGATTTTCTGGGAAAAAAAAACTTCCATTTTTACAAGTATGATGGTTGGGTTTTGTCAAATTCTACTAAGGTTGTAACCTTAGGGTTTTAATCTGTACTTGTTATCTTTTTCTGGAGGCAATCGTCTTTCACTTCTTTATGTCAGTAATTGAAATTTACAAGGGAGAATCTGCCTAATAAAATTGTGCTTTCTTCATTCTAAATACCTCAGATTGTAGCAATTAATTCTGCAGGGTTTTAACACCTTCTCAGACACGGGAATCTAGAAGCTTAAAATCCTACCAAAATCTGCCATTTATTGTGCTTCACTATTTTCTCTCTCTCTTTTTTTTTTTCCTTTGGTCTTCAATATCCTGGGAGCTTTTTTGACTGTTGACAATATTGTACTGTTATTTTTCCTTGCAAAGAAGTGAGCTTCTAAATTTGATGAGGGGGTAGATATAAGCAAAAAGGTGCCATCTTACATAGCTTTTCTTAAAACATCGTTAATCTCTTTTATACATTGTGCATGCAGTCAAAAAAAAGCAGCCTCTTATAGATGTCCATTAAGCCTACAAACAAGTATCTCTGGATGGAAGACTTTCATTTTCCAGTTAAAAATTGAGCAGTACTTTTACTACTGCTTGCCTAAACTGTTTTTCAAATGCCTGGCTTGTACTCTCCACAATCATATCAATATATATTGACTTCTTAGATGATTTTGCTAACAATTGAAACTGCCAGGGATGCAGCTGTACATGTATTTCTAACAATAGTTTGTAATTTAACCTGAGAAGGTCCATCGTGCTATTTAGAAATGCATTCTCTGGCTTTTGTTCTAAAAGACATTTCTTGGCAATCATCAGAAGATTCTCTCTTTCCTAGCAATGGAATCAAAGGCTCTCAGATTCTACATACCGTCAGTGTTTTCATCACATATACACTATGACACCAATACACTGTTTTATTGTGATATGCTAAATGGATGTGCACATATATATATACATAAGCATCAGAAGGGAAAATTTATTAATAAAACTTTCATAGAGGTGCTTGATATTGTGATTTTTATTCAGTTTGTCTGGATGAGAGACAGCGATAGGGGAAAAAAAAAAAAAGCAAAAAGCAATAGCCCACATTTTTACTCTCTTTAACATACCTCTTGGAAATTCCTTTCCTTTTGTTATAATTCTGATTTCTAAGAAAACGGTTGTGTTTTCTCCTTACTGGGCTTAACCAGCCCACCAATTAAGGGGCTGGAAATACCTGCAGCGTTGCTGGGCTTACAGCTTGAAACTTCATAGTTGTGGAGTATTTCCTGAACTATTGTGAGTTTGATGCCTTTTAAATCATCCTGAAATCATACTGAAGTCATTTACTAAAATGGAAGCTGTAGCATGACATTTGATTGTTGTATCTGAAATGGTAGATACTCTTTTTTTGACAAGTGGAAAATTACAGGATTTCTGCCATTGATGTCTTTTGGTACTTTGGTCATTTAAAATTTTTTTTGAACAAATGACATACTGACTTTTCAAAGAATATTTACAATCATTAGAGATCTTTCTATAATCATTTTTGTGTATTACTGAACCGTGCCTTCAACCCTTTTTAAATTTTTCATCTTTGAATGCGTTTTCCAGCATAATCTTTCTCCTTAGAAGCTCCTTAGGAAATCTGTGCATTTTCTCATGCCTCTTGCTCAGGCCTCTGTCTATCTGTTGAGCAGAAGTGGGTGTTTCTTTACTCATCTTACTTATAAGGCAGCAGTGCATAGAGTTTTGAAAGTATGTTTACTGGATCAGTTCCCACACAAGTACAACAGGAGTTAATTCAGTAGTTATATCAGTCATCTTGGAAATGAGAGAGTGGTTTCCAGTTTTGAGGTCACATCTACTGCCTCTTACAAGAATGTCATTCTAGCCATTGGAACTGAGGGCATTTTGTAATAGGTGCTCTTGGTTCACTGCAGAAATTGCTCTTCGTTTCATAAAATGTCCTCATCATCAAAGAGAGAGTACATTCTCATCTGTATAGAGCAGTGGTTATAGTACTTTACTGAGAATGAAGAGTTCCTGGGTTATGGCCCCTGCTAAAGAGGTCTTCGATGCCAACACTAGAATTTCTTCTCCAGCTCTTTTGTAGATCTAGCACATAGATGCTCCTGTAAGACAGATTACACAATTTTGAAGAGCCATATTCTTAATTAAAGTCTTAAGAATTTTACTCCATGTTGAAACTACCCTTCTTTTGTATTTTCTCAGCTTCAAGTTTAATGAAATAGTAGGATTGGTACTCCCTTGATGATTATAAAGTGCTAATCATAAATTCATTCTTCTTTAATTGTTAAATACTAGATAGGTTACTTGCAATACATATTATTCAATTCTAAAGCTTATGGGCTGACTTTTTACTGAGTTTAGAAGGGTATAAATGCAAAAAAAAAAAAAAAAATAGATTGAGATTATAAACCTGTGGAAATGATTACGAATAGATGTTTTGACATAAGAACTTGAAAGATAGAGACAGTAGATTGGGCTGGGCAATGGGAAGTACAGCTTATGATTGCATGATTAGAATTGCAAGAAAGAAGAATTTGGGACAAATACCTAGAGATGTAGGTAATTAGAAAATAGATTTCCTCATCAAACGGAAGGATGACAAAATTGTGAATAAAAAAATGGATTTATAAAGGAATTGTTTTGAGTATGAAAGAAGGAGATGAGGATGGTGCATGAAGATGCATGGAAGAAAAATATTTTATTTGTATTATCATGTCATATGTGTAACCATAGAGAGTGTATAAACATGACCATAGATCACAGTCTCATTATGCTGAGATGTACAAACTAGACAAGTGCTGTTGTCCTCAAAGTGTCCTCGAAGTTAAAAAGTTAAGTATAAAAATGACAAAAAATGAAGGAGGATGCAGAACATAAGGATATGTGAAACAGTAGTGAGAAGTATGAATGGCTGTGTGACCTGCATGCCAACAGATTATAAGCCTTCGAAGATGTCTTCTTAGTAGTTTTGATCAAATTGATCAAATAGTTATTGACTATTGCAAGGAAACAGCAGATTGAAAATGATATCCAAAGAGAATGCCCTGTCAATTCCCTGTGGCTCTGGGCAGCCTGGTCTAGTGGTTGGCAACCCTGCACATAGCAGGGAGGTTGAAACTAGATGATCATTGTGGTCCTTTTCAACCCAGGCCATTTTATGATTCAAAATGGGATGCCCTGAAAATGGACTGCAGTTCTGAGTATACAAAAATTCACATCAATTGTAATGCAAACGAAATGTTAGTTGCAGTGACTGCAACTTGAATGACCTGTAAAGGCACAATTTCTGGCTTGTTTGTTATTGTTATATTGATTGTATATTGCAGGACTACAACTTCTGAAAAAATATAATGAAATCATTTCATCAGATCTTCGGATGTTTTATTATGCTTTTTGTGTTAAGTTATGTATCTGCCAGTTTTTAGCTGATTTGAATGAGATTTGAGTGAGTGTCTGTACAGTTAATGTATATCTTGCACTTTTATCCATTCTCTTTTTTGCCAGTTAGCATCTTCTTCAGAAGCAGAAAGCTTATGGCATGGTTAGTTTGTGTTTAGTCACAGACTTTCTTTTTTAGTCACAAACTGATTCTTTCTCTGTTGGTTTTGTCTGTGTGTCCTTCCTGTTCTGTCTTAATTGGGATCCCAGTGGCACCATCCACTCACAGTAAGAATGTAGCCTGCATTTCCACTGTTATTACTAGCCATTGAGTTTGTGTGTGCCACTCAATTTATAGGTGCTAATAACTCTTCCCTAGAGAGCAGCATTTTAAAGAAATAAATGTCTAGCCTAATAGAAGTAATGCAGAAATTAACCTCCATGGGATTATGTCACTCTTGCAGATAAGTACCATTTAAATGAAGTGTAGAGCTGTATTATCTCAGTCACAAATGCATAAAAATGAAGTTTTAAAATACTGCAATATTCTTGAAGTATATGCCAGTAGATGTAAGTGTCCAAACCTCAGCAACTCATTTTCTAACACAGAGGAGCTGTTCTAAGGAGATTGTATCTTCTTAGTGCAAGTTTTGGACTTGACTTTCACATCAGATTTATGGGTGTTTTTTTAGCAGAGTTCTGTTTTTGACACAGTGCAAATAGTTTTGAGGATTGCTAAGACGAGAAGCAACCAGGCCAGCTGAACTACCTTTCTCTGGGTGTGCTAAGTGTGCATTTGAATTAGTCTTCTAGAACTGATATAAGCATGTCCTCTCCACAGAGTAACAAAAACATCATTATCTTCTCAGTCAGCATCTGTGTCAAGACTTCTGTATTTGGTTAGGAGATGGGTACATAGACCGGAGAATGAGAAAGTCCTTGTTGCATTCAAAGTGGTAACTTTCCTTCATTTCTGTCTTATTTGTGTGTAAGCTTTGTATATAATAGGATAACCTAAAAGATTTTCTTCAGAGACCTCTGAAAGTAGAGTATTTGAAAAGGAGGTAGGTGTCTCCACCCTATTTTACCATGAAACATTTCACCCATTCAAGCAGACTTTTAAAAACAGCTTGTTTTGATAGCAGCCTGTTCTCCTGTGGGCCTTCAGCCTTTGCTTCCTGGCAGCACCTTTGGTGCGAAAAGAGAGTGATCAATTGGGAGACTATCAGTGCCAGCATGCATAGAGTGATAAGTTAACACACCACTGGGAATTTCTAGGGCCCACCAAGATACTTCACTTCTAATGTGCTAACAAGCTCATTTTTCTACCTCTTGCCTCTTCAGTTATTTTTTTTTCTCAGAAGAGCTTAGAAGTTGAGTGCATCAGGCATAATGAAAAGCTCTGTAGGAGGGAGAAGCAATAACCCCATTTTTCCCTTTTCAGCCAAATAGAAAATTAGTTTCTGGTAATACACAAAGGCCAGTATATTTTGTGCAAGGGGCACTGCTGTGAATCAAAGGACTCTATTAACTGCAGAAAATTCAGCAGCTGTGAATCTCCCCCAATGAAAAAAAGTGCTTTTCAACAAGTTGTGAGATACGTAGTATTATTTAGACTTCAACCATCAGTTTCATCCTCTACCACTTATACGTAGCCTCTTTAAAAATGTGCTATATTACTCTTCTCTCTTAAGGCTCAACACTGTGTTTATCCCCCAACCTAGGACTCTTGACAATAGGAGATTTTTGTATTTTCTCTTGTCCCAGTGCTTCTATTATAGCTTCTCCAGATTGAGAATTCTGCTGGGTTTCAGCTCTCTCTGGATCCAAAAGACAAAAATTGGAACACGGATTTTAAAGGTAAAAAGTTGTGGTCTAAGGAAACACCACAAAGTGATCATACTCAGTAGAAAGTTGTTTTCAGATAATACATTCTCTCTGCATTCCTACATAGTAGATGTACTGCAAAATACATGGAAAATACTGTACAGAGGAAAAGTTCTGTAATAGTTGAACTCTAGTTTTAATAGCTAAGATGAAGGGTATTGTTTCCAGCTGTAATATAGGGCTGAGAATTTTATTATGGTAACTGAAAAGTTATTTAAAATGTTACCACTTCTTAATAAAAACTTTAGTTACTTCTAATGCAGTTCTCTTGTTTAAGTTACTAAAATATGTATGCAAGATACAGAGATGAATATTATCCCCATTTCACAGACAAAATTGAGTCAAAAGGGAAGTTTCCTACTCCCTCGCCTGCTCCAAAAGAGCAGCAAACCAGAAGTCAAAACTCAGAACCTTTGAGAAACTGATTCTGAGTACATTCCTCCACTGAATGCTGATTTGGATTTTATTGTGCAAATTTTTTGTTTGCTTGATTTGGTTTTGGGGGCGGGGGTTGGATTTTTTTGGAAGGGGTATGGGAGACAATATATATGTATGTATGAGGCAAACACAATCTTACTATCAACAGATAAAATACAAAAACAAAATATGCACAATCATAAATGTCAGGAAAAAATTTTGGTCGTGTTATGATTATGTGAGATAACTTGAGAAAGTCTCTGTCGTTCAGCATCTTGAGTCCTGCTGGAGGACTTTGAAAGTTGTCAGAGAAAAGGTTAACTGATTTCTCAGTTCAGGAACTATACGACATGAAGCCAGCATGGTAGTTTTTCTTGATAATTGTATGTTGCTGCCTGCTGCTCTACATTTTGACAGCCATTTCCATAGTTGCTTTCGTGAACAGCAGAAATATTCTCTCTTTTTCTCGCTCTCTCTGTGCTAACAGCACAATCAGGCCTGCTGGAACAAGCAGCCTGGAGAGGGTTCTTCAAAAGCAGCAACACTTCAAGACACAGCTCTCTTGTCAATAATATCAGAGAGGGAGAACAAGGTGAAAAGGAAGAAGTACAGTATTTTGCTGTCAATGCCCTGCCAACTCCCTGTTAGCCGGTATTTAGGGGTCTTGCAGATTCTTTACAAATACTTGTGTGTGTTTTAACAGCGTAATCAATGAGGGGTTTTTCCCAATACCCAAATTAAACTCTGTATTTATCTTAACTGCATGTGTGTTTAGGGATTATGGAAAGAGTTTGTCATTGCAAAGTGCAAAATAAATTATTTTGTTAATGCTCATGTTACTTTTCATACTGTATTCTTAAAAACGTAGGTGTTTAAATTTAATTTTAACCAGAGTGTAGCCAAAGCATTTTGTATAGAGATAACGTTTAAACTGCTGTAGTTTGAAAAGATTTTCAGAAAGTGTTATATGAAGCTTGAAAAGGGAATAATGTAACAATAAGGTTCACATTGATTGTATTTGTGGTATGATTTCTATTATTACAGTGCTTCAGATAATCTTATAGTAAGGTAAGGAATTAAAATTAAATGTGTACCGTCATTGAAATATATATTTAACATTAAGAGCACTGAATTACTAGGCACTGATATTTAGCAATTACAGTATGTGATATAAATTGTTCCTTAATTCTCGGCTAAACCAGCTATGAGGAGAGAGCACGATACCTGCAAACAATTGTTCAGCATCACCTAGAACCTACAACTTTTGAGGATTTTGCTGCTCAGGTTTTCTGTCCAGCACCTTACCACCATTTTCCCTCAGATGCAGGTAAGAAGAACAGTCTAGAACTGTTCTTACACAATCTTACATCAAATGCAGTATCCTTACTTATAAAGAATGAAAATTCAAACCTTTTCATATCATTAATGGTTTCCATTAATGTGAAAGACTATGTACATCTATTAAAGAACTACTACAAAGTTACCTTTAGCCCTTTTTCTTTTGTCTGGCATCATGAACCAATGCCAGACAGTAAGACTTGGCTAGCTCCTTTAATGTAGCAAGTGTATTTTCACAATGTATTTTATTGTGTTCCCCCATGTAAAATTTCCATGGCTTGTCAGTACTGATTCATATAGGTTAGTTTAGGCTAGTGTAGGCTTCTTTAATGTCAGTACGCCTTCCCTGTAAAAAAAGTTTTAAGCTCTTTACATTTTTAGAATGAAAAGTTCAAAACTAGAAACCTGAAAGCCTTGCAGTCATCTGTTTCCAGGTTGTTAGTTGCAGAGTTTTCTTAAGGTCATTTTTGCTTTCCACTGTTTTATAAGAGGATACTGCATTTTCAGTTACTATTAAGAAAATTGGTAAGAAAATGAGTAACTCAAGGCCTTCCTGTTCTGAAATTTCCTGAACTCCTTATGATTATTTCATTTATTTTATTTCCCCTCTTTTTAGATCATTAAATATCAGTTCTGTTTATCTGAAGGTAAGACAAAGTGTCCAAAAAACCCCTTTGTTCCTATTACTTTTACTAGAGCACTAAGCTTGTAACCAGATTGTATGCAAACTTTCCTTGTTGCCCTTGTTCACACTAAAAAGAATTCCACACTGATAGAGAAATGACCACTACATCTTCTTAAAGTTTTAGTCTTTTACTAACCTCAGGTCTGCATGAAGCACTAACACTGGTTCTGGGATTAAGGTAACTAATGGTAGAGACAGTTGTTGAATGAGTAACACTTTATTGTATTGACCTTCGTTTCTCAGCATGAACAAGTAGTACTGAATGGCAGTGGTGTGTTTTGTACCCTGTACTGTCTTTCATTGATGTTGTAAGGCATTCTGCAGTGATAACATAGGAGAGAAGGAGAAGAAGAATGTGTAACACTTGAAATTCTTTGTTCAGAAACCATTATTTAATGTCAAATAAATCAAAGTGCTATTGTGGAAAAGCTGTAAATCTAAATAAAATAAATTTTGTAAGAATTAATTAATTTGATAAGTTATTATCTCAAAATTTGTTTCTTAAATGATAAAATATGCAGAAATAAATTTCAGAATTACAAAAGCATTCTGATGAAGTCTGCAGAAAGAATGACTGAGAGATGTTAAAACAGTGAGATTCTTTTGTGTGTAAGTATAAACCATGACTAGAGGTTAGTTTCAGAGTGTAAGTAGTAGAGCTATCCCAGTGTAAATAATCAAAACCAAGGGGAAACTAAATTAAAAGGCAGTAATTTAAAACTAATTAAATCAGTTCAAAGATAGTAACATAATTTAATGTATGACACATTTGAATAGGAAGAATCTGTAACTGGAAACTTTAAAAACAATGACCAGACACACCAATCCTTGCCACTTTTCCTACCTAATGCACTCAGTGAATATTCAGCATCAGACACTCCACATAGTGCACATTCTAGTGTGCTTGTATCAGTTCTGCATGTTCACTTTTGGAAATCTCATTCCAGGCTAAGTGTGGTTCTGTGTTCTTCATCTAGCTTATTCTTTCAGGGAGAAGCAAAGCTGCTTCTCTCCATTGCACCAAACTAATACAGGGCATTGCTCCACAGTGGCAGTTCCTGTGTTCTCTTAAAAATTGTGAGTCATACTTGCTTACTCTAACTTGATCTGGAAAAAGAATTCTGAAAAAAATTGATTTCTGTCTTAAGCTTTCTCTCCCATGTAATGTTTTTCTGCAGAAATCTTATTAAAAGGAATCTGTGATGCATTTCACATCTGAGTGAATGCGCATGTTTACACTCCACAAAATGTGATGTATTGTCCTAAGGGAGATAGATGTTCTTCTGGACCTTGTGCCATATAGTAGCAGTCATCTCCCAAGCTTGATTAGTCTGGAAACCACCAGTTTCCAGTTCTAATGAAGGTATACTTGTGAGCAGGGTAAATGCAGATGACCCTCAACTTTGAAGGACCATGGTCCTAAGAAAGATTCCACCAGATTTTTACTTTCCCTGGATCTGGCAACTCTTCAAAGATGAGTATGGAGGTCTGACTTGTGCCAGGACTGCACATAGGAGTGGCACTGGAGTCCTGCCTGGGCATCCACACACATTCATTGCACCCATAATGACTCAAAACTTTGCAGGCTACCTGCCAGATGTTTTCACATCACCTGAAAATTTCTGACCAGTTTCTAAAATTATGTTGCAGTTATTTTTCAAAATTAAAAATATTTTGTCTGCTTTTTATGAAAAAAGACCAGAAATAACCAGAAAATATTTTCATACGTTAGATATTACAGACTTGATTGTTTACTTGGATCATGATCTCAAAGTTTATAGTAGTTGAATATGTTCAATTTTTGTAAATAATACTACATCCATACAATTCCTTACTCTGAGACAAATATATGGAAGCAGTGAAGCTACAACAGCCCACCACCAGGCACCGTAAATTTTGTTGTGATCCTATCAGCCACTTTCAGCATGCCAAATTTTTCAATTTAACTATGACAGCTGGCCAATAGAAAACATGCTATTCAGTGACAGTGTACTTTTTCTGTTTATGAAAGATTGAATCCTCAACAAAAACTGTTACCTTCCTTAGAGTGGTTGCTCATTGATACAATGTTTTTTGGCAGCTGCTGTTTTATCTAGATATATAAGCTGTCCTGTCAAAATATCTGCAAAATCCCCCTCCCCGTTCTTAGGGAATTGATTGGTGTAATATATGTATGCTTTTTTTTTTTTTTTTAATTGAGATTTGCCTCTATTTAGTCACAGAATTCATTTGCTACTGCATTTTTTACTTTTTGCTGTCTCTAAAGAAAGAGTAACTGCAAACTAATATTTCCTGCTATACAGCTATTGAGTAAACCCAATTTCTGTGGCACCAGAGTAGTCCAAGAAAACTGTCAGTGACAAGCTCAATGATATTGAAGGGCTTATTGACCTCATGCTAAGATGCTAAGATTCTAAGTTTTAAATTGTACTGATGATTTACTTTTGGTTCTTCTTTGTGGTACTTTTTTTTTAACTCACTCTGCTACCATAAATTGGTCCGCAGTATAGTAAACCTCATAGAAAGAGAACCTGTCTGCTGTAGTATCTTACTTGTGATGTCAGCAGAAGACCTTTTGATCTTATTAATCATTCCTGTGTTTTCAAGCCAGAGTTCAGCACAGTTCTGGTGCCTCTCTCCCACAGTCAGCAGGCATTCTGACTTACATGTAGAGAAGAGGGGGAATGTGGAGTCAATGGTTCTTCAGCCTTGTACAAGAAGTTCTCACGTTCCAGAGCTTGCATCATCATCCCTGCTGCTTGTTTGCTGTGTACCTTAAAATAGAGAATTTTATAATCTTTTTTATCCTGTTTTAGCCCTTCGCAGATGGTGGTGGTGCCTTTCTCACTGCAGAGAGGTCTAACCAATGCTCTTGCTGGTAGTTGGAGTCTGTGATTGAAAACATGCTTAAAAGCAGGATTGTTTATGAAGGCTGTTTGTCTAGTAAGGCTGCGAAGAGTTTCTCATTATTCTTCTCCAGTCCAATCTTATTAAGAATTTTTTGTACTTCTAGGTCAGAGCAAAACCACAGAACTTAATAAAATTTTCCAAAAATTGCACATTGGACAACTGAAGCTGAAACATTAAATGTTTCTGAATAGCTGTTGACCACTTTGGTCATAGTAAGCTGAGAATCCTCAGCACTTTGAAGCAGTAAATTCAGCATGGACTACAGCAACCTGATCTAGCTTTGGATGTCCCTGTTCACTGCAGGGGAGTTGGACTAGATGACTTTTAAAGGTCCCTTCCAACTCAAATGATTCTGTGATTCTCTGACTGCTGGAGTCACAAACGAATCAACTTTGTACATTTAATGGCGTCTACTGAAAAAAATGGAATATGGTTGCCCAATTAAAAAAATCCCACACATACATGTACCAAGGGATAAAATTAAAGCAGCATGTACAATTCTAATTCTCATATTTCCTAGCTTTTGAACATTTGACTTTATAGATCAATTGTTTTGTAACTACACTTAATGTGTAGGTTTTTCCATTCTTGTTTTTGCTTAAGGCATAGGACAAAAGAGAAACTGTAACACTGATCAATAGCCATCATGATTCATAAGCAAAACTGTAACCTTAAGATTCACCACCAATTTCTGAGAACTGGAGTAGTGCAGTGATTTGTGGTGACAGGGAGCTGTCTTACTCTGCCTGAACCTCTACCAATGGAAAGAGTGGAAATGTTGCCAGTGGATGTTCAAGGTATTTGCTAATACAGAATAGGTTTCTCCAGTAGTCAGCTTTCCAGACAGGTTCTGAAGAGTATTCTTTGCTAGATGTAAGCTTTTCCACTCATGTTCCATAAACCCCTTTTGGTTGTGCATCTTTCTTGCATCTTTCTTGTGTCTGGCTCCAGGTCTCCAGGCTACTCATCATCTCTTCTTCTGCCTCTCATCTTGCTTGGCAGCTGCTTTTGCAGTCATCCTCTCTGTACCTGCTTCTTGCTTCTTTTCATCTTTTCCCCAAACTATTGAAAGTTATAATGCTTTGGCCCTAGCAAGGCTCTGCTGAGTGTAACTGATAGTCTGGCCAGCTTTGGGCTGGTGTTTGTAAGAGTGGCAGAGGGCACAAACTATTCAAGTGGTTGTTCTCTTCCCTGGATGTCAGGCAAAGCAGGGCTTGGAGCATCTTAAAATCAGAATTTACCAGCATGGACAAATGGTATTTCCCTGGGTCATTGTTCACAGAAACGACACTCAGAAAAACACTGATCACACAACTGATGCAATAAAGCCAGAAAGCTCAACAGGCAACAGATCAGTGCCCCACTGCACTCGTGGTCTAAATTTTTCACCTCTGCAAGTCAGAACTGTTGAGTGAGATGTGCCATGTAAATGGGTGTGCTATGGTGTATCTGTATCCCTTCTAAGTCAGTCTGTAGTTAGAATTCCTTTTTATGTTTAAATAGCTCCATTCTGAGAGAAATAAAAATCCTATTGTCTTTAGAGGATCCTAAAAATTGCAGATGTATTGGGAAAATGTCCCCTTTCAACTCCCCTGAATAGCTTCCATGTTCACAAACAACTGAAATAGCTTCACGCTGTGATCCCACGCTATCAAACTGGTATCAAGCTGATAAAATGCTCCATGCCAGTTTGGTCAGTTGTCAAGCTTAAAAGACTAAAAAAAATGAACGACTCTTAAACATTTTTCAAACTCTTAAAAAAGTTAACTCATCTGTTTTGTTTATTTTAATTGAATTTTCTTGTTACAGGTCAATTGAGAAAAAGGCCTTCTTGTTTAATCCTATTTTTATAGTTTGGATAGCTAAATATTTCATTGCACAAAGATGTAAAACTTCAAACTTACACTGAAGGTTTTAAAACTTGTGGATTTATATAACCACATTTTGTGTGTGTGTGTGTGTGTGTGTGCGCGCATATAGATATATATTCATATCTAAAATCCAAAGAAAATGAGTAATTAATCAGTCTGTTGATTCCTGTGAGACTTTAAATATATTTTAAGTGCCATTATTCTTCACTCTTCTGGTGTGGTATGTTCAGATGTGAAAATCACTCTAAGTGACTTCTGTTCTTCAGCAACTCTAAGTCAAGTTTCTTAAAATTGGACTATATGTGAATTCTGTGATTTCTAATGTCTGTTTGCAGAAATTATAATCAAAATTTTAAGATATTACAAGAATAATACCCTGCTATATTAGGTGGAGTTTTAAGGCTTTCCTTATCCAGCCCTTGATAAAATTTTGAAGTATGGTTTTACTCCTTGACTAATTAGCTCAAATCCAGTGTTTTTTCTTCTTGACGTGATTTCAGAGTCTCATGTTGAGATTGGCTATAATTGTGGCATACATAAAAGGTGGCACAGCTGGAGAGCAGAAGCCATATGTCAAATTGCCATTTGTTTTTCCTTCTCGGTTGTGTGTATGTGTGTGAGTATTTAACTGTTTTCGCAGACTTTGAGAAAACGTTGCAGGCAATGCTTAGAATGTATCTGTTGCTATAAACAAGGTTGCTGGATCTGGATAATGTCATAGAATTCTTTTCTTTCTCTCTCCCTTCCTTTTTTCTTATAATGCTTAGTTGGTAAGTATGACACCGGATTTCCGAGCTGTTGCTTCATTGCACATAACTAACTCATCACTCTCTTTAACCTGTAGCATGAGCAGCAATTACATAATGAAATTCGAAATTCTGTTTTCTGTACTCATCTGTTAATACCCTTCAATCTCTGCGGTTCGTGTCTCATGTCTCACACCTGTTATCTTTTATCTTCTCTCCTCTCCCTTCCTCACTTCTTTCCACTTCTCCTTCCTCATCACTTCTTCATTCTCAACAAAGAAAGAAATGCTGTGATATTTCTTCTCCTTCCAAAACCTCCACTAGAAAGCATTGGCCACATCAAGGTAAAGGGCAAAGGCTTGAAACGGAAGGTCTTTCACGCTAGCTGTGAATGGTATGCTGTGCAAAACAACAACAGTTATTTTCTGTTCTCTAACTTCCACCGTTTGAAATGCTTTAATTCCTTGTAAAATTAGAACAAGATAGAATTTCAGAAAATGAGAGTGCATGTTTCCCTGCCTGCCTTTTTTTATGAGGCGCAGTAAGTCAGGCATTATCGTGCTTTTCCAGATTGTTTGGCAATGAAGTCTCCAGCTCATGAAGAGAATTGCTGTCCCCAGCTGGGGAACAAATAGCAGCCCTTTTTCCTCCCCGTCACCTCAGTGGCTGGTGTAAGCTGGAGAAAGAGAGTGTGGGGCCTTGGTGGAAAAGGCAGGTAGTGGTCAGGCCAGGAGGGCTCCAGGCACCGAACCCTTCAGGCTTATGGCAGTGCTTTAACTGTACTCTCAGACTTCCTACCTGAATTTTTTGCCATGATTTTATTTGACAGGAGTCTTTCCAAAGAAAAGAAAAGTTCTGTTTTTAGCAGGGGTTTTTTGAACCTATTATATGTGAAATGTTAACTGAGAGAGAAATATCTTCAGTTCTGATTATTGCATTATTATTTTAAAAGCATTACCGTGATGCAGACAGAATAGCAGGTGATGTTCTTTCTGACTTACCGAAGCCGGCAGAAGTTTCCCACTGACTTCTGCAGGACTGGGCTGCTGTCTGCAGTTTACACAGTTCAGAAATGGTCAGCAGCAGTGGGAGGACTGGGGCCAGGCAGCTGTTGGTCTCTGCAGATGGCTGATCAAATGAGTTTAGTTTTGTGTATGTGAGTTTGCAGTGTCCCAGTTCTGTACCCAGGAGGCAGAACGTAGCTGCCATGTCGCGCTGCCTCTTTCCCATAGTATCTATTGGCAGAAGCAGGCAGAGCTGTATGAGAAGGGCTTCTATGGGGACGTCGCTGCAGAGCAGCTCTGGGCGTGGGAATGAGCTCTGCACCGTTATCTCAAATTCATCTTGTTCCTTTTACAAAGAACATGGGATGCGCAGTGCATCCAGCTCGTATGATCTGTTCAAGCTTTGCCTTGTGGGCCCTGCAGGAATTTGGAGCACTGACTGAAGTTGAGGTGGGAAGAGGCGTTCTGCTCTCCCAGCTCACTCCACCTTTTCAGTTGCGTCCCCAGAGCTCCCTTGACACGCGATGGGCTCTTATCTTCCACGCTGTCATAAAGACTGAACTCTCTGGGGCAATGGCCTTCATAATCCCTCTCCATCCCTGCAGGGAGTTAGAGAGGGGTCAGTCCCGCTGCATAGCAGAGTTACAGTGCCCACCTCAGTGCTGCGTCAGTGGCCGAGGGCAACGATTTCCGTGGCCTTGCAGCCCGGTGGCCCCCGGCACCACCCTTTCTCTAGGGCTGGTGCTGCGGCAGTCACTGCAGCCACCTGCAGCTGGTGAGGGGCTGGTGCACGTGGTGGGCTGCTGGCAGCACGGGGCTCCTGCCTGCCCTTGTGTACGGATGCCCACGGCGCGGCATGGAGGCAGCACTGACAGCCTCGGTTTTTGCTGTCCTCTGCAGGCTCCTGCCCAGAGACTCAGCCGGGAGAGCCTCCAGCAGCAGCAGCAGCAGCAGCGCAGGCGGATGGAACAGACTTAGCCTCACCCATGTCTCCTCGGACTAGCAAGAGCCGCATGTCCATGAAGCTGCGGCGCTCCTCGGGCTCAGCCAACAAGTCCTGAGGGCGGGGTGCCCGCAGCTTCCTGACAGCACTCACAGCCCGCAGCTGGAGGACAGCACCCAGTCCCTGCCTACCCATCTGTGTGCTTGTTTTAAACAGTGACACTGGAATTTTACTTTCGTATTTTAGCATCTTTTTTTTTTTTTTAGGGTTTTGTTTTGTTTTCTTTTTTACTCAAACTCCAGGCTCTTCCCTCCTCCCCCCCCCCTTTTTTTTTTAAATACAATTTTTTCCCTCTTTTTTTATTTAGTGCAGCCTGCCCTCTGCACCTGTTGCTGTGCTGGGTGATGGGGACACCTTCCCAGAAAGTCCTTTTTAGCTCTGGTTGATCTGAGTGACATGAGAATTGGAGACTGCCGTTTGGTTACACCATATTTATTGTGCCCCATTACAATTTTCTCTGAAACAAAGAAAGAAATATGTACAATTTGAAAAATGAATGTACAGTTTTAAATTGGAGTTGCATTTGTAAAGTCTCTGTCAGATGTCACAGTGCTAATGCGCAGCCTGTGTCAGATTATTTAAGAATGAAGTACTCCAACAGTCTTTCAGGCATTACAGAGCCCAAACAGAGTAACTTGCACGCAGCAGCAGCTCCTTCCTCACAGAGCAGTGTGTCATGTCGTAGCAGCGCAGGTGGTGCCATCATCTATGCCAGAAAAGATAAAAATCACTGTGCTGAAGTTCTCCTTCTGCTTGGCTTCCAAATATTTTTATATTTTTTGCTTTTCAAAGTGGTATCAGTAGTCAGTGCCACTGAGTTCCATGAGTTTTAGCCTTTCTCACCAGGCTGCTGGGCTATATGTGTGTCATTGTTCCTTAAAAACCAACAAAAAAAAGCACTTTCCTGATCTAAACTCATTGCTCTGATGCTGTGTGCTGCAGAAGCAAAGGGAACACGCTGCAGGATCGGACCTGCAGTGCCGCTGATTCGAGCCCCAAGAGCAGCTCCGTACATGCATTCCACCCATCCAGAGATACTTTCCTACCGGAGATGAGATGCTCACATTTTGGGGCTGGCAAACAACAGAATGCTGTTAATAACATGTAGCATGGCATCGGTACTAACTGCATGTGTAAATATATCATATGGGCAACAGTAAAAATATAAATTATGTATTGTCATTCATGTAGTATCTACAAATTTGTAATGGTTGAAGAGAAGACATGCTATTTAATAATACAATAAAATTATTCTTACCACCTTTTGTGTATTAGTCATTCACCTCAGCCGCTAGATTTCTGCTCCAGTTTGTAGAAGAGCAGCAAACTGTGCGCAGGGGGGCTGCCAGGGATATGAGGCTTCCATTCCTACCAAAGCTCAGGCAGGGAGCCAGCTCTGGGGGCACTTCCCCATCCACCACAGAAACGTGTGGGATCCCCATCCCCAGATGTTGGGAACAAGGTGCCCGGCAGCACAAAGTGCAGCTCAGTGCTGCTGCTGACTGTAGGAACAGCCAGCAATCCTTGGGTCCGCAGGGTCCGTAGCCCTTTCCCTTTGCTCATACAAGCAGAGAAGGGAGAAT
Source organism: Meleagris gallopavo (assembly GCF_905368555.1). Classification (NCBI taxonomy): domain Eukaryota; kingdom Metazoa; phylum Chordata; class Aves; order Galliformes; family Phasianidae; genus Meleagris; species Meleagris gallopavo. The sequence goes on along the minus strand of NC_139408.1, from coordinate 35,839,172 downwards.
GATAGTTTAAAAACACGCAGTGACACTGAGATCAGTGAGATAAACAGCACTTCTAGGTGAACCTCAGTTACACCAAGGGTCTCACAGATGCACTGTTAAAATAATGCCCGTTGTTTCTGTGCAGGGCACAGCGGGCTGCAGGTGGGGCCGGCACAGAGCAGCCTAACGGGCCGCTGGATACCTTCTGTTTTCCAGATCCTGGAACCCAAACACAAAATGAAGCATTATCACTTGCTCTCAGCCCTTGGGCATGATACGTGCGAGCACCCTGTTGTGTGCAACAAAATACAGAACTAGGGAATTCATCGCTTTTAATGAAAAGATGGAAATACTCTGCGTGCTCCTTTCCCAGCGCTGTAGCGAAGGCTGCCCAGGATCGGTTTGGTTCTTCAGCACTCACCGAACGACCTGCTTCTCCCCCCGGAATTCAAGCAAGGCGTTCGCTTTGTTTTAGACCATTTATTGAATTTGCTCGTCCTTACTTTTGGCCTCATCCGCGATCACATTTGGAAACAAGCAGCACCGCGTGAAAATAAATAAGTAAATAAATAAACAACCGAACGAAGAAACACAGCCCGGGACGCCGGCAGCGGGCGGAGGGCCGCGCCGCGTCGGAGCGCTGGGCAGGGCGCCGCAAAGCACGGGGCTCGCCGCGCTACAGCAGCAGCGGCCCGGCCTGGCTGCGGGACACCGGCTGGCAGGAGCGCGGGACCCGTGGCAGCCCCGGAGCCGCGCGCACTGTGCCGGAGCGCGGACGCACGGAAGGAGCGGGAGATGCGTACTTAGCAGGGAGAGCAACGCCTCGCGTCTTAGCAAGCGGACAGCACGAATAAGTTCCCATACGATTTTCTAGCTATTATGTGACCGGACACCGACTGAACGGGAACATTCACCTTCCTGACTATTTGGTACATAATACAGCGAACGAAACACTTCACAATAACTTCAGTGGTGAAGCTCAGGGGCTAGGGCTATTGAAACAAGGTCGCTAGGTCGGGCTCCTTTCTCACGAAAAAAAAAATAATTCCTCTCTTTAAGTACCGTCTGTACAGCCGCGCTCCCGCCCCGGCCGAAGGCAGCCCCGTACCGCGCCGCCCGGGGCCGCGGCCCCTCCGCCTCGCGGCCGCGCGGACACGGACCGCGACGTTCCATAGGAATTACAGCGCGGCCGGGCCCGGCCCGGGCTCGGGGCACTCGGCGGGCTAGCAGCCCGGGCGGACGGGCACCTGGAGCAGCAGGACCTGCCTGCCTTCCGCCGGGTGGCACTTGCTGGCGTGCCGCGCCAGCCCGGGCGCGCTGAAGAAGGTGGCGGGGCACTGCTTGCAGGGGAAGCCCTGCCGCTCGCCGCTCGCCGCCCCGCCGCCCTCGGGCCGCCCGGGCGGCGGCGGCGGCGGCAGCAGCAGCTCGTCCCGCACGGCGTGCCACAGCCGGTGCTTGTCCCTGATGTCCGCCGAGGGGAAGCGGGCGCCGCACAGGTGGCAGCCGAAGGAGAGCTGCCCGCGCTCGGGCGGCACGAGGGGGGCGGGCCGCGGGGCGCCGTGCGTGCCCAGGTGCTTGCGGAGGTAGGCCTGCCGCCGGAACCGCTTCTGGCAGCACGGGCACGAGAACGCCTCCGTGCCGGGGGCCGCGGCGCCGCTGTCCGCGCCGCCGAGGTGCTGACGAGGCGGCGCGGGCTGCGGGGCGGCGCGGGGCCGCCGCTCGGGGCTGTTCTCCTTGCCAGGCGGGGCGGCGGCGGGGCCCTCGGCGCTGGGACCGGGCCGCGGCTTGTGCCAGCGGCGGTGCGAGGCCAGGTTGGCGGGGCAGCTGAAGATCTTGTGGCACTCGGGGCAGCGGTACTCGACGCGCACGATGCGGGAGCAGCGGTGCTGGGCCAGCGCCAGCGGGTCGGCGTAGCGCTCCTTGCACAGCTGGCAGATGAACTCGCCCAGCGGCGTGCGGCCCCCCGGCGGCTCCGCGCCCGGCCGCCCCTCGGGGCCCTCCTCCTTGATGCGCAGCCCCAGCACGGGCGAGGTGGTCACCTCGTCGGCGAAGCTCAGCTTACGCGCGGCCTTCGCCCTCTTGGCGGGCGCCTTGGCTCGCGACGGCCGCTTCAGCGCGGGGACGGGCGGCGGCGGGGGCACGGGCAGCGGCGTGCGGGGCGGTGGAGGCAGCTTCTCGGCCGGCGGGAAGGCGGCGGCCAGCGGGAAGGACTCGGCAGAGGCGGGGGAGCTCAGGCACCGCTCGAAGAACGCCGCCCGCGGCCCCGCCGCGCCGCACGGCCCCCAGCCGCCGCATGGCCCCTCCGGATGACCGAGCCCGGCGCCCCCGGCACCCCCGCCACCTGAGGTCCACTTCGCGGTGGCGGACGCGGGGCGGGCGGCGGCGACGCCCCCCTCCTCCTCGCCCTCCTCCTCCTCCTCCGCCCCCGGCCGAGTTGCGGGGCTGCCCTCGGTGGCGGCGGGCGGCGGTGGCGGCGGGGCGGGCGGCGGGTCCCGCTCCCGGGGGCGCACCCGGTAGGAGCTGCCGGGGCGCCGGCTGCGCTTGACGAGAAAGCCGCGCGGCATGGCGAGGCGGGGGACGGTGGGAGCGGAGCCCGCTCTGCTTTATACCCCCGCGCCCGCTCCCGCCCGGCCGTCATCCTCCCTCCGGCGTCGGCGGCCAATGAGGAGTTGGGGCCGGCGCTGGCGGCGGCGGCGGGGGCGGAGGCGACCGGACCCGGCCGGGGCTCCCCGCTGCCGGGGCGGGCGCGGAGAGGGTGATGCGGCCCCCGCGGCGTCCCCCGGGGAGCGGTAGCTCTCTCCCTGCCGAAGGGGACGCGGTACGGGGCACGGCTGTGTCCCCGGGCCCGGCAACCCGGCGGGGTCACGGCAGGAGCGCCCCTCGCTGCCCTTCGCGGGCCGTCATCAGTCATCCGCGGCGAGGCCGAGCCGACCGCTCTGCTGGGTTTTCCTCCTAGGAGCTGGAGGGGCTGCAGGCACGGCTGTCGGCGCGCGCCATTCTACCGCACCTCGAGGGCGTTTCCGCAGGTCACTGTGCAGGCGTCGAGGAACGCCGCTCCTCGAGAAGCTCTGCCGTTCGCAATGCTCTGCCACCCCGGGAGCTGCTGCGATACGGCACACGGCCGCCTCGCTGCTAGGCATCCTGCGGAGCGTGAGGGATGTGAGGCCGGGCCACGGGGCAACGAATGGCTGCAGAGCCGGCTCTGCCCCGCTGCGAGCCGCGGACACGCGTGGGTGCCACGAGTCTGCAGCCGTGCGCGGAGCGGGAGCGGTGTCGTTCACCGAGTTGCTAACAGCCGCCCTTGGGAAGTAGCGACGTACGTGTGGGGAGGAATTGCTTTGCCACGGTTCCTCCTACCCGCCTCAAGTTGTCAGCACCTCACTTTTGGGTCACTCGGTTACCCGGGGTGAGCTGGAACAGTCCCACGGCGACTTGGCAAAGCAGCGTGCCATGGCCGCTGCACAGGCTGGAGCCTTGCTCCATGCGTTGTGCTGTGCCTGGAGCCCAGCCCCAGCCACGGCTGTGCCACGGGACCCACCGAGAGTATCCCCTGCCTGCAGAAATGCGGGCACATGGGGATGGCATCCCTCAAGCCGTCCGGCACCCCTCAAGCAAGGGATTTGCAGCAGTGGTGGTGAGGATGTGAGCCCTCGTGCAGAAAGAGAACTTGCCCCACCTGCTCCGAACACTCAGCCACTTGTCTCTGTAAGTGCTCTGATTACATTTGCTTAGCAAACTCTTAATCATGTTTTACATTACTCTCCTATTTTCCCTCATTTTCATTGTTGCACTGAATTTTAAATTAGATTACAGGCTCTGTGGGCTAGAGATCACCCTTTGTTAGTACAAACCACTCTAATTGGGACCGATGAGCCATGCTCAGCACAGCTGGATCCCTCCCTGTCTGACTGCGTGATTTTTCCTAGTGTTTTGTTGACCTTTGTTACTGGGACTTCCCAACTGCATTTCTCACTGAATTACCGCATCCCCACTTACAAATACACTGTGTTTCACCGCTCCTCTTGCAGAGCGTAAATAGCTCTTTTGATTTGCAGAGTGGTGTTCCTTCCCTTCAGTGCTTGTCTCTCTGCGGTCACGTTGCACAAGGAGCCTGTGGTAGGAACACCCCACGTGCCTGCGGGCTGAGAAGCCTGGTGGTGCCTCTTCCTTTCGGGAACAGCCAAGGTCGTGCCAGTTGGACACCATCAGGTGCACTGGGTGTGTTAACTGGAACATCAGACATTTCCAGAAATAGCACCTGTGCTGCAGGATGGGGCTGTGACAGAAGTGTCCCTGGGTCCCAGAGTCCAGACCTGTACCCAAAGGATGCAAGAAGGCTGCAGGCACTGCAGAGCCTCCCAGCCTGAAGCAGTGCAGCCCAAAGAACTGCTCCAGCCTCACCCCTTACCACCCTCTGTCTTTCCACGGCTCTTTCTCTAATAGTGAGGTCCCTGAGCCCCCTGGGCCTTGCAGCATCCACAGCACCCACCCTGCCTGGCTCCATGGATGTCGGGTTGAGGTGGGACTGGGCCTGACGAGCTCATTGTCCCATTGGTGTCTCACCGCAGCAAGTGCCTGTGGGATGTTAACAAAGATGCTGCAAACCTGTTCTGGGATTTGTGCCTGGTTTTGCCACGATAAAGTATCATCTTCTCTGCCCCTTCTCCTATGCTGGCTTCCAGTTGCTTAACTCCCACTTAGAATTTCATTCCAGATTATTTTCGCCCCAGCCCCAGTGAAGGTCACCCTGTTGACTGTCCTTGCACTGGATCTGTGAGCTGCCAGGTTTTCAGGGTTGTCATGTGGAGTTATACTCTTATCTTCAGCCTGTATTCCTTCTAAAATTTTAATAATTAAGAATTTCAGGTAATTTATAAAAAATGTTCTGCAATTCCGTGCACATACGCATATAGATCCTGAATCTGCAGGATTTTTATCCACTGACATTGAATTCCACTGGCACCATCACACTGCTGGTGGCACAGCTCTCAGCCCATCTACCAAGAACAACAGGGAGCTTTTATGTTGAAGGTTTCCTAAACAAGGAACTGTTTGCTCTCAGGAGCACCGGCCAGATCTCCTGCCATACACAGCGTTCTCTGCGGTCTGATCAAAGTGGATTGGGCTTGATCAAATATATTGGCTGCTTACGTAAAACAGTCATTCTTAGGTGAGACTGGATTAGCTGAAGGGTTAATTCCACACTGTATGGAACTCACATTTCTAGCTGAAAAATGCAATGGCATCCCTTGTGATCTAGGCCTGGTGAGGGCTGGGAAATGAGGTGCGATGCAGTGTCCCAGTAAATTGGTGCAGCTGCATTTGGAGCTTCTGAGCAGTCTTCAGGCACAGACAGGGAGAGGAATGTATGTATGGCAGCATTCCAAGCTGCGAGGGAAAAATCTGGGGTGAGATCTGGTTCTCAGAGGAGCCCTTCTGGGGCTGAAGGGGCAGAGAGAAGGAGAAGTGACTCTGGCTGCTTAATAAAAGAAAAAATAACCACAGCTTTAAAGAATAAATTTAAAAACTAAAATAGAAAAGGACTATAATCAGAGGATTAAAGAATATTTCTTCCCTTCATGTGTCCCCTCCCTGCCACAAAAAAAAAAATCCTTGTGGTCAAGTTTTTTTTGTATTTTTGAATTCCAAATAAAGTTGACTTTTAAATCTTTCCTCGACATCTGGTTTGCAGCGACAGAAACAGCAAGCAGAAGGCAGACTGTCCCCGATACCCACAGGGGCACTGCCAGTGGAGCAGCCCCAGCCCCAGCCCCAGCACTCACACAGACAGGCCCCACTGCTCTGGTGCTTCTGCTGGGCTGGCACTTGGAGCCAGTGGCAAGCGCTGGAGGAAAGCTCTGCATTATGATGGTCTGCATTGTCTAATTTACCTGACCTTGATGGTACATTAATTGGGTTTTGTTTTACCTGAGGACAATCTGCCTCAAAGGGGAAATTACGCTAACAGCTGCTGTGTTTCTTTATTGCTCAAATATTAGCCAAAATGTTTCCAGAAGAGAAGGAATGAAACACTTTGTTCTGTGGACTGGAGGGATTTTAAGGCATTTTAGAACACTATGAAAGCATTCGCCCTCTCTTCTTTTTTGTAGCCAGGCCATTGTTGTCCTGGTCATAGAACTGTCGATGTGACCATGATGCTTTCACCAAGCAGATGAAGACAGGATCACGGTGCTGTGGCTCCTGGCCCTGCCCCTGTGCCAGAGGGCTTGGGGATTCTCAGTGTACCCACAAACCTCTCCCCACCCCCAACCCACCAGGGCTGCATCAGGGCCACTGGGTCCTCTCCAGGGAGCTGCTGACATGCCCAAACTCCCACCAGTCCTCCAAGGGCCTCCATGGGACCATCAGGGCTGTTTGATTTCATTATGGGTTTCAGCTGGTGTCCCACAGGCTGAAGCCATTTGCCATTACAATTTTCCTTGTAATGGAGTTATTTATTGATCTCACAAAGTCATAAATAGGAAGCTCAGGCGTTCTTCAGCATGAGATACCCAGCAGTCTGTTTCCTACAAACATCATTATATGTCGTAATTCACTGAAAAAGATACTCATTTTTATGGAAAGGTCACAGTTATTAATTATATGAATAGCAACCGCAGCTCTCAGTGAGATCGCTTCCCAGCTGCATGCTGCATGGATATATGCAGAGACAGGTGGGCAACTCTGCCTGTGAAGAGCACAGCCTGAAAGATAACAGGAAAGCAGAGTGAGAGAGATGGAGCTCACTGGGCTGCGTAACGCCACACCTGTCTCCAATAGAGTTCAGGCAGGAGGGAGAAACCCAGTTTCTCTATTCATTTCCCTGGAAGGCTAGATCCAGGAGGATTCTAGAGCACAGAGGGCAGGACCAGGAGAACCACAACCACAAAATATTTTGTTACAGTGCAGAGAAGTCCTCATCATCCCTCCCAGCAAGCTGGTACCACTGTCCAGGAAAGATGTCATGGTCCATAGCCATAGGATGCTTGAGTTCTAAGACCCAGCTCCTTCTCATAAGACCGTGTGCATGCTTCCAAAAACTATAAAATCTGCTCCAGGTAAGGCAGTAAAACACAGAGGGAAAAATGAAGCCTTTAGGTGAGCTACACCTCTCTGCCCACACCCAAGCACTTGTTTACAAGGCAGAAGAGTGCAGGCAAGGAATAAAGGACCCTGGGGAAGGAACACTTTCAGGCTCTGAGAGCTGGCAAGCTCCCATCTTCAGACTGGTGAGGCAGCAGCTGTGTTACAGTGGGTCGCTAGGGGGAAGCTGTGCTCATAGCAGGAACCTCCTGGGTATGAGGACAAAACGAGCTTCCAGCTGAAGAACTCAGAGAAGGAAAAATGTGATGGTGTTTTAGGATGCAGTGGGCCAGGGCTGCTGACATGGAGACTGGGGCTGCCTCCAGCAGTGGGGAGTAGCACAAATCAGAACTCACTGCCTTTCTCAAACCGTACCATTCTTTAAAGATATTTGTGCAGTTAGGAAATTGCTGTGTTTACTCCCAAGTCAGACAAAACACATGGGATCCAAAACCAGCATCAAGTGTAAGGACGGCAAACTGGTGAAGACCAGCGGTCACCATACAAGATTCTCCAAATGTGGCTGTTTTGCTTCTTCTGTCATATTTGATTAAAGTCTTGCTATCCTGGCTATTAATTAAAGTGCTCGAAGGTGAGGCTGAAATTTCAGCTCTCCTCCCAAGTTCACCAGTTCCATAATCCTCCTCCTCCAAATATGTTTTTGCTATAAATTACTGGCACTGTTTCTGTTGATAGTCAACATAATCAAACATTTGTAAGCATGCTGTCTCTTCAATCTGTTCAGTTGATGCACTTTACCTGATCTTTCATTAAAGTAATCAAAACACTTGCTGTGCCGCATCTAATGAATGTTGCATGTATGATTAAGTACTTTCATTCATATTGCAAGTTTGATTTAATGTAATCTGCCTTTCAGACAGCCATTAGCCTAGCTCCTGTGTGAATTCGATTAATTGGCTGAATTCTTCCAGATGTCCATTAAGTATTACAGGAATTTCTATGTAAAAACAGCAGGGACTGTCTAGCAGAGAACCAAACAATGATATGTTATATTGCTGCCATGACTTACAAAAAGCTAGATTCATTTTCATTAATAAAACATCTGTACTCCTGCACAGCTATGCATCAAGATGCATTTATTTTATATGTTTATTTCTCTTATGACTATAAATAGACAGTTAAACAGAAGCACAGTATGTTCTGTTGGAAGATACACAAACAGAAACGTGTTAGAAGTGAAAAATGGGAATAAGGAATGGCTGAGTTAATCCTTCAAATAAGCATCAGGCGTTGGAACAAACAAGGCAGCTTCTCCTATAGCTGCATGATATTTCTTCCAATAAAGATGTTTTCCTTTAGGTAGCTATGAAACTGCAAAATAGGCAGGTCTGGAGTTGAAAAATCCTGTGCCTGTTCTGTGCTACAAGGTTTTGTCACACTTTTAGGTAGGAACCACAGCACTGCTTAGCATTTTTAGATGATACAAAGAGAAAAATTGCCATTAAAATAAACATTTCCTTCTTAATGCTTAAAATGGGGATTTTCTCCTTTTTTCTTTCCTTTTCTTTCCTTTCCTTTTCTTTTCTTTTCTTTTCTTTTCTTTTCTTTTCTTTTCTTTTCTTTTCTTTTCTTTTCTTTTCTTTTCTTTTCTTTTCTTTTCTTTTCTTTTCTTTTCTTTTCTTTTCTTTTCTTTTCTTTTCTTTTCTTTTCTTTTCTTTTCTTTTCTTTTCTTTGCCTTCTTTCTTTCCTTTTTCCTTTCCTTTCCTTTCCTTTCCTTTCCTTTCCTTTCCTTTCCTTTCCTTTCCTTTCCTTTCCTTTCCTTTCCTTTCCTTTCCTTTCCTTTCCTTTCCTTTCCTTTCCTTTCCTTTCCTTTCCTTTCCTTTCCTTTCCTTTCCTTTCCTTTCCTTTTTTGCCATTTAGAAAGGAATCACTTTTTCCTAAAAAGCAGTTTGAACTTTAGTGTCTGCCATACCGAGCTGTTGTAAGGACAGAGATGTTTTTAGGGGCGAGGAGGATGCTTCTGCATGAAGATGAGGCTCTCAGCTTCGCACTGAACTTCTCAGCTGTAAGAGGGTCTTCTAAAGCACCATATGGGTCCAGCAGACCTGCTTTCCCCTTCTGCTCCTCTTCCCCCACCAAATGCCCTCCTCCCCTTGGGCATGGCCAGGAGCCTGGGGCAGCGGTAGAGGAGTTCGGTGCTGACTCTGAGCAGCACTGACCTCTGCACAGCTCCATTGCCCTGATGCTCCCTTCATCTCCCCAAGGGCAGGGAGCTATCGGGAGCCGTGCTTTCCTTCACTGCACTGCCCCAGTGGTCAGGAGCTGGTGCAAGCCAGTTTGCTTTCAAAGGTTGCTTTAAAGATGCTCAACTTACAGGAGACAGTGGAAAGAATACTGCTCAGCAAAATCCAGACTGTACAGCAGGAGGAATTCAGATTTGCTGAACTGTAGCTCCCATTCTTTGCCTCACACAGTCATGCTGTTCGTTCTCTTGTTTGTTTACACACTGCCTCCTGGTGCCACTTCTTTCTCCATTTCTTGGTTTTGTTGCCATGTTCTCTACTATCCTCCTATAGAAAATGCACACAAAAACTCCTGCCAGCCTTGCACATTTTTAGATTTCAGCACTATTTCTATTCTGCAATGAAAAACACTTTCAGGCAAATTTTCTCCAAAGGTTGTGCTGTGAGACCTTGGGCTAGGACCCAGGCAACAAAATAAAAGTCCAACCCTATGAATTTCAGCTGTCATACCAAAATATTTGCAACAGCTCCTTGCAACATTCCCCCTGCAAATGACAGGGAAAGCAAAACATCCATCTTGGAATGATGGCACTGATCTTCACTGCAGAAGCATTTGGTTGGCAGTGAGAGCTACAGCCTGCAATGAGCAGAGGGCTGCAGCATGTGTGGGGGGAGCAAAGAGGATGCACTTCCCTGTGAGCTGCACAGCCCCAGCAGCAGCACCAGGAAAAGCAGCTCCCCACTCTGAAATGTATCACAAACCTGGCTCCCAGCACAGCCAGAAGCAACTCTTCTATTGTTGTGCGTGGCAAAACTGTGTAAATATCATTTATTGGTGACAAATTTCAAAATGTAGCAAAACAAACGGAGCCCAGGCGAATTTACAGAGCTGTATGTTTTTTCAAGGCAAATGCGGACAAGTCACATCTTCTTTTGAAGCCCGAGAGACTGAAAAATTAAATCAGTAGGCTTTGTTACTGATGTTTTTCTAATACAAATGTTTTGAAATCCTGCCTTTCATGTGTTGCTTACAAATAAGCAGAAATGTGCGATGAATCATCTCAGCTTTTAATTCCTTTAATAGATTCTTATCTCACCCACTAACATCTAAACAATTTTTGTTTCTGCAACAATCCCTTCCTCAGTGGTAAATATTGCTCTCAGACAACATCTTGTTGTTCGGAGGTTCATTATGTTCATTCTGTGGCTGAGACTCATTATACTCACTTATTTATTTAAAAGAACAAAATGACAGCAAATGCCTGCATTTATCCTGTTTCGCTTTACACATTTATAAAATATATTTCGGCAGGAAGGCCCAGCCACTTGCAGTTTGGATGAAGCAGCTGGCTGCCCTTCGCAGCCATCACCGCCCGACAAAGCAATGCTTAAAGGCTCTGCTGCAGTCTCACCTCGCTCGCTAAATGAGGCTCCGCCGAAGCTAATGGGTGATTTGGCAAAGACAGGAAAATAATTTGTGAACTATTCGCATTTTTTTCAATGACAAAATAAAAACTTTGGGAGTCATTACAGAGAAAGAAGCAAATGAAAATGCCTCTGTAAGACATGGTAAAATGGTACACATGGAACCAGTCCAAGGAATGGTTTGGATACCTGAGGAAGAGTTTGAAACTCTGAAATAACAGCTTACCACTGAAGAGGTTGCACTCTGCTATGCCAAAAAACTTCACTATTTTTCTTCAGAAAAGACCTCAACCCTTTAAACTAGCACTTCACGTATCCAAAATCTGTATAGCAGTTCCCATTTGTGTTACTCTGATACAGTCCTATCACCCCATCTGCTAAATCAAACCTCAGGTCCCATGATGGCACGTGCTGTTCCCACCAGACCACACATGTCCCCAAAAGAGAGGTGCTCGCTGGCTCAGAGACATAGCAAAAGGCTGTTGAGATGCCGATATAGATAATTGAAATCAGCCTAATTATAAGAAGAGAGAGCGGCTTGGCCTTGGCGAGCTGTGAAATACGTTTTTAAATAGGCCACTGATACAATGGAGACAAGGTGAGAAACGAGAGAGGAGGGCAAAGGTTCGGCTGTACGGCCATTCTGGGAACTGCCTGAAAAACAAGAACAAGGCTATTCAGGGAGGAATCGTTAAGGAAAAAAAGTCTAATCGGAGACTGAAAGATAGGAAATAGAAATATGACACGGTATCTTACAAAGCAGAGGTCAAAAAGACATCAGTAATTAATGGTGAAAAGATAAAGAACCAAGCACTTAATTTAAAAGAAATAGTAGGAGAAGGCATAATGGTAATGCCAGGAAAAAAAGATTTTGCAGAAGTAAATGAAAATGAATAAGATCTCAATAGGGGAAAAATGGATAATTGAAGAAGTAGAAGAACTGTAAATTGCTGTAGAAATTCGCCTGGAACATGAATCAGTTGTTTAGGACTGAAGGCAAAAAACATTTCTGAATTGATCAATTTTTTCTAAAGGACCTCTAAGCACACACCACCTATTTTACTCTGATATTGTTCCATATTCGGTTTTTGTGCAAGGAAAATACAAGTGAAAATGTCTACTGTGTTTGGAAGTTTAAAGTCTACTTTCTGAAGGTAAGACCAGTGTGTTTCACTTCTGCTTAACCACCAGATGCCTACTGGAAGGTAGGAATCACAAGCCAGAAAAACTGAAAATGTCAGATAGTATCATTAGAATCTTCCCATATTCTCTGTTTCTTTTCTGAGCAGATAAAAAAAAAAAACAAAAAAAAAAACCACACACACACACAAAAAATAAACCAACAACAAAAATAATGCTGAGGGTAAAGCAGCAGGGGACAGTCCGCACTGGTACAACCACAATTATTGTCTTGAGCCAGAACAAGGCAATAAATCTCAAGAGGAAACACTAACAATCCCCAGTGAATGTACGGCTCCTCCACAGCCACTGGAGCTGAGGCTGTCACACCATATCCACCAAGAAATATAAGGAGGAGCAAGTGATTTCCTTACAGTTGGTCCTTGAATTGTTTGTGCTTATTTCTGAGTTATGCCCCTTTTTCTTTTCTCCAAGAACTGTGTGAGAAGACTTACCTACCAAAAAAAGAAACAAACAAACAAACAAACAAACAAAAAAACACCAAAAACCAAAAACCCACCACAATTGTTAGTCTTGTTAACCAGGTCAGGCTTATCACAGCAATTGGACTTCCCGTGAACTCTCTTAGTTGAGCTTCGATGCCGAGGGCTGGAGATGACTGCCCAGCCTGCACATTCCCGCAGGACAGCAGACCCCAACAGAGCCACAGAGAATTTATATCTGCTTTTTAGAAGCAGCCGCTGCACCAGAGTTTTGATGTATTATGCGGCACTACAGAAGCCCTTACACCGGTGACTGCCCCAGTCTTATCAGACAAATTAATAACCACATCAACCTGACATTGCAGAGCCAGCTCAGAGATGGCAACTCCCAGGGGATGGATCACAATGCTGAACTTGTACACGGATATGCAACATGAGGTATTGCAGTCTATGAGGTGCAATAAGTCTGTTGGACAAAGAGCGACAACAGGTTCACCTGGTGGAGCTGTAGCCTAGGGCAGGGCAGGGAGCGTGCGCTGTGTGGGAAGGGGACCTGCTTTAGCAAAAAAGACATGGTGCCTTCTCTCAAGTGCCTTCTCTCACCTGTGTGGATCTGGGAAAAGGCAGTTTGTGATATTCTGTGTATCCACAAGACTTGGCAAAATATTCCCTGGCACCCTCAAAAAACAAGCAAAAGAAATCTTTGCAGCTGTAAGTGCTGAGTGAAGGCACAAAGCCTTTGAACACCATAAGTCACAGCTAGGCACATCCTCTGAACGCTGATCTGTAATCCCCAAGGGCTCACTAATCCCTTCCAATAATGGGATGAGCTGGGAGTCCTATCTTCTCAGGATTTATCCAACTCTCCAGCACATGTGTCTTCCAGCAGAACAAGAACCACATAATATAGGCTGAATTCACATTTCTACAGCCATTCATTTTAAGTCCTGTGGGAAAACCTGAATTACAGAAGTTATCTCCAGCTCACCAGTGGGATCTTCCCAGCCAGCTCAGCTCAGCAGCAACATTTTTGCACTCTCATGGCCTGGCACAGTGCACCTCCTTGTGCCACACTCCCTGCCACCCTGCAGTGTGTGTACTTTGTGTTCACTAAGGAGACAGCAGTGGGAACCAGTGGGCTGGAGTCCGTTGCTTGGGGCAGGACAGCAGATGACAGGTATTACCTGTGAAAGAAGAGCCAAGGGATACACTACTATTTAACCTTGCATTTTGTTGACAAACAGTTGAGACTCTCACCTGAAAAATGATCTTCACCATGGAGCTCTATTGGTGTCCAGCTATGGGGCTATACCAGTCATATTTACTTGTGCCGGTCTGAATGCTACATCCAGTGGAATTATGTTTGCTTTGTAGCAAAACTGTTCCTGGAGAAGTTTTCGGTTTCTCTGAAAGGGAAAAGCAAGCCTGACATCCTCTGTCCTCACTTCAATTACTGTGTTTTCTTCATGTCAGCAATCTCCCATGGATGAAACAATCAATTCTCAGGACAAGAACAGATGAACAGCTAACACATCTGAACCGAAATGAGAACAGAAAGAAGATATGAAATGGAGAAAAACAGGCTTACAATGAAAATTAGGCCAACCTTTGTCTGTCAGGTGATAGTCCTGTATCTTCCTTTTCCCATCAGCTGTGTTTTCTCATTCTTCTCTTATATACCCACATAGCTGCTTCATCTGCAAATTGGCAGTCACAGGGTTCCCTTGGCTCTTCCTCAGCAGCACTTGTCTCTAGCTGCAAAGACCTTCTTTTATTTTGCCAGGGAAACATTCCAGCATTATTAACTGCAGGTTTTTCAGCGTTGCTTTAATCTTACAAGACTTTTTTAAATCAACAGCAGCAATGCTGGCACATGAAGGCCATCCCTTAAGCCCTGCTTTGGAAAGGCGAGGCTGTAGCAAAAAAAAGCAAGAAAAAAAAAAAAAAGTGGAAATGTGACAACATAAAAATCAATATAGAAATTATTCAAATTTGTCCTTAACAGCTAGAACTGGATACTTACTACACAAACCTGGTAAATGAAGTAGGGTCAAAAATCAGCATTATTACAGTCTTCTAGGAGAACATAAAATGTCTTGATCTCATTTAAGTGCTACCTCAATAGAACCACTGCCTGTGGTTAGGGATGTGCCCATTCTAGAGAGGTGGCATTTATTTTCCTTCCTGTGTCTGCTTGCATGTTTCTCAACATAGTTCTGCAAGTTCCTGGAGTCATAAAACTATGTGGTGGCCACATGCCTGTGGCTGTACAGTTCAGAATAACACAATCTGAGAAAGACAACAGGCTCAGCATCTTCAAGCCCTCCTCTTGCCCACAAGGATGGTATATGCCCTGTCAGTAAGAGAACAAGCATCTTCCAACCCAAATTCACCTTTTACCTCATCACTGCAGGTGGTGGGAACAAGTGATGATGACAGGGCATACTTGAAGAGGATGTTGGAGTGATAAAATTAAATATGTAGCATTAAATGGGGCAGAGCAATAGCTTGCTCAAGATAATCAGAGACAGAGCTGGAGCTCAGCACCAAACCTGCACAGGGTCACTGGCTGCAATCTTGCCTTGGTGTCTGAGAATCACACCCAGTCAGTGGAAACAAAAATGAACATGCAATGGGTCTGTTTACCATTTCAAAATACTATGATAGAAGAAGAAACCCAAAAGAGATGGATAAAGTATTTTTCAGATTCAGATATTTTAAGGGGTTCAGCAAGCCAAAACACAAACACAAATTTTCATTTGTCTGGCAATACAGTTTTATGTCCCATAATAGTTTCCATCAGCATTAAAGTCAAAAAATTGCCAATAAAATAAGAGCTGCCGGGATTGCTAGGAAGAATTTTGTGACAGGCAACTTCCTGTTAATAGCCCCTTATACGCAATGTTGTGGAAGAGAAAGAGGTGAAAAAACACTGCTATAAGCAATATGGCCATTTAATCTGTAACATGGGAATGTATTTCTGCTCTTTTTCCCTCCCTAGATTCATTTTATGTTCCCATCAGAAGGTTAATTGTGTTAACAGGAGTTATGGCCACAGGGGAAAAATGTGATTGAATGCTGAGTGCAGTTTTAGCTGATAACCTCCGAGTGAGTGAAAGGGCACAAAAAGGAGCTGATCTCCTCTAAAGGGGTTGTCAGTCATTCAGGAAAAATGCAGCTGTGGGAGAAACAGCCTTATCTCCCTGGCCACGAAGAAGAGAAGCTATCAAAACAATCTCGAACCTGCACTCATCCTGGGCTGTGTGCCTGTGCCTGTGGATCTGACAGCTGAGTTAAATATGAGTGACTGGCTATGCTGTGGACCTGAACAAGGCAGCCCTGATTCATGCACATTCTTGAAGACTGATTCAATTGCATGAAAACATGTAATTAGCAACAATAGGACCAAAATTATTATATTTCTAAAAAGCTGGCATGAAATCCTGACACCTTTAACCTGACAACACAAGTCCTGTTCATTGAGCTGGGGACATCATTACTTTCCAAGATTTTAGTTAAACAAGCATCCAAGTCTTTCCCATATATAAAAACTTAATTAAACTTAATATAAAATGAAAAACAAGGACTTCCTTCTCCATTGATCATTTAGGCCAATGTCTATATTAATTCTGCAAAACTACATAGGATTTATGGTAAATAGCTTAAAGAGAAAGAGATTGTTTTGTTTTGCTTTGTTTTGCTTTTAAGGTTAAATATTTCTGTAAGCTGCAGTTGATAAGAGTGGGTATTTGCAGAACTGTCCACACTCACAGAGACAGGACAAAGGACCAGAGCAAAGTAAGGGTTAGAATATGGCAGTGCGGCTGGCAGCTGGTATGTCCTACAGGAGCGCTGCCAACTCTAGAAACACAATGCCTTCTCCACCCTTCACTCTCCAAGTGTACCATAGAAATACCTGCTGTTACAGTTGCATCACAGCAATCCTTCTCTGCTTTGAACATGGGAGGGATGCTAAATCTCCAAACAGAAGTGGCCTCTTCCCACTGAGACTCTGGCTCTGCTGCCTTTACAGCGAAGATCCTTTTCTCACAGAGATAAAAATATTTATCAGTTTGCCTGGTTATATCCTGGTTATATCCTGGATATAAATCAATTCAGTCTTCTAAGAAAAGAAAGTAGCTGGAAAAGAAGTGTTTAGACTTTTAGCTTAAAATGCCAAAATATAAACCTATCTGTCATTTTCCTCCAAAGCTTCCAAGTGCAAAAAAGTTCTGTAATATTAACATCAACAGTACAACCTGAACAAAACAACTGAAATGCTTATTGACACAGTAGCAGAGAAAGCCAGTTTGAAATATTTGATCCTAACGCCAGCTAAGCAAGTATGTGTAAAGTGTAAAGCCTGCACTTGTTGATTTCTGAGATAAAAATCAATAAAACTGTCCATAACCTATAACTCCTTGGTTTACCTCTCCATAGAGATCAAAAGAGAGTAATTAGATTTCTGCCTGACTAGCAGGGGTAGAAAACTGTTTCATTTTGGATCAAAACCTTCCCAGAGGATTACACCTTCTAGCCACTGCCTATCAACACTTAACAATTGCTTCTGTATTTGACTTTGACAGAACTAGCAGAATGTTACTATCTAATTTTCAGTGTGGTTGATACAAGGTTTTGAAGCTTTATTCTAGTGTCAGATTTTAAAATTAATTCTTTCCCCTTTGTATTTTACATTTTTACTCTCCTTAGTGTTTTGCAACATACAATCTTGCTAATGCTATAAATAATTAAAAAACAAAACGACAATACCCATCCAACCTCTAATTTACAACAAGCAAAAAAACCTTAATCTATTATTGATGATCCAGCCTTTGGACTCAGATATAATTCTAAACAAGCAGTTGTCTGCCTTGGATTGTCTCTGCATTTCATATTCAAATGAGGTTGATGCTGTTGCATATATTTTCATCTGATGACATTTTAATATCACCAGATGCTATTGCCTGCATAAGAGATAACTGCTTCAAATGCAGCCTCCTTCCCCCTCTAAACACAGAGATATTAAGGGGCAGCAGAAAACAGGTCATGTTTTAAAATAACAGTTTTATAACATTTGCTTCTATCACCTTATTCTCACATTTCAACAGTCCTCCAATCTTTCAGTAATAATGGTTTTTTAAAGAGAAATGTCACTCTGCATTTTGATCTTCCTTAACTCAGCAGCTTTTTGAACAATCTGAGAGCATGAAATATCAAATAACAAATAGCTGTCGCAACAACTTCACATGCTAGATAGAGATTAATCTATCAGAAAATATGTGACAGCTTAAGTTCAAGTTCTGTGTAATGAGCTGTGTTGATGGACAGATGCAATAAATTCACACCCTGATACAGAGGACTTTGTCAGATGAAGCCCAGGTCACAGAGTCCCCCAGCTCCCAGTGCCTCCTGCTGTACTCCCTGTGAGCAGATGGGGGCATTTTGCACTCACTTGCATACAGGATTAGCAAACATTTCCATTTGCACAGCTCTGAGCATTTAAAAAAATGAAAACTAACCTCATTTTTAGAAAGAACTGAAACTTACCATATTTAAGCCATGGCACATTATTTATTTATACAAATGCTTGAATTGTGTAAAATTTGAGCTTACTTTAAGTGTATGTGTTTAGATTGAAAGACCGATTCACAAGTCCCCAGCTCCCCAGTGCAATATTCATGCACCTTTAGCATCTCCTCTTAGGAAGCTGTTTCCACTAGGACAGTTTGGATGCTTTGTCCCTTCCATGACTGAAATAGACCCAAATGCCAGCACTCACTCCCAGAAGACAGAAACATGGCTACACTTTGTGGTTGGTGATAACTCTGCTCAGCACATCCAGAAGTAACATCTCTAAGCAGCAAAGAAATGCTTCATTTCTGCAAATTTGTAAACAAGATGGAACAATTTGTCCTACTTCCCCAATTTTTCATCCTTGCACATCTGTTCTCCATCACAACAGCTGTTGTACATGCAGAAACACTAGTTTATACCTGAGCAGTGGATTCGAGTGGCTTTACACAGGGGTGTGATTGTTTGTGAAATGTGGCAGTAAATGCTGTAGTCTTACATATACATTTTTGAGAGCCATTTATCTAAACTCAGGACCATCAACTTGTTTTCCTACACTATGCTACATTTTAAATCAGATTCAATTCTGTCTTTGGTTTTATTTTTCCCCTTGAAAAAGATATCTTCATCCAATCTTAATCTTTTATCAGTTTCCATTAAATCTTGTCCAGATGCATTAGCATTAAAACAGAGACAGTAAAGATTTTCTATTCTATATCCACTGAAGAGTTACATTGGTAGAAACAATTTTATGTGCAGTTCCACAGCACGATTTCCAAGGCAAAGTAGTTTTAGATGATTCCACTTTTCTCGTGAAATCTATTTTTCCCACCCATTGGATGGACAAAGCTATTTGAAGAAATGTGTCCTAACTTGCACCAGTTACATATGTTTTTAGATAGGTATATATTTAAAGAGTTACTGTGTTGTTTTAAGTAGTTGTACTGTGATAACTGCTCAGGTAATTAAACTAAATCAGAAATTCCTCAGCTATTGTCACCACTGAAGACATCATAATAGGGAACAAATATGCATTTTGCTGAGATGCAGATATGCCAAAGGGATCCATTCCTGAACTACTCCCAGAAAAATTGTCTTGACCTTTCAGAGGACATCAAACAGTTAGCAGGAGTTAAGGGAAGGCATCTGAGGAAACACAACTTAGCAAAGTGCTTGTCTTCATGAGACCTTCATGGTCTGGTAGTGATAGGACAAGGGGGAATGATTTTAACCTAAACGAAGGGAGATGTGGACTAGACGTTAGAAAAGATTGTTTACTCAGAGAGTGGTGAGGCCCTGGCACAGGCTGCCCAGAGAAGCTGTGGGTGCCCCATCCCTTTAGGTACTTGAGATGAGGTTGGATGGAGTCCTGAGCAGCTTGATCTGGTGGGAAGCAGCCCTGCTCATGGCAGAGGGTGGAACTAGGGGATTTTTAAGGTCCCTACCAACCCAAACCATTCTATGATTCCATGGTTCCATGATTCACGCTTATTTTGAAGCAGTAGCTGGCACACTTTGTTGAACTGGGACTAGTGACTTAATTATGAAGTTATCTGTATTTTGTTTCACATTAGGTAGAATAATTTTGTTAGATAACCTGAACACCTAAGGAGGACAGTTAAATTCTGAGTGACATTATCTGAGTCGTTGTTCACCTGGCATTTGGGCACTTCATGTTCCTTCTCCTTCTGATTTTTCTGATGAGAGGACTTTTCTGGTCTCCATTGCTACCCTCCATTCCTCCCCTGCCTTATTCTTTCCGCTCTGTGAAGGAGGGAGCTTTCTGTCTGTATTAAAGTCACACCAATCAAGAAGTACTCCTTTGACATGTAACAGGCTGAAACACAACAGATTCTGAAGAGCTGGCAATTGCAGATTGTTCTATGGTGCTCTTTCTCTTGGTTCTAATTTTGGAAGCAGGTGATTGTGTGAAAGATACATACAGTTCCTTTCCTGTGTGCACGTGTGGTTGTACAACTGTGCACCTCAGCTTCACAGGCATAGGAATTGCACACAACCTATTTCCAGGCAGGCAGTGTTCTTAGACCTTTCTCTATAGATGCCAATTAGAAGATCAGCGTCTTTTCTCTTCCCCTCTTTGCTATTAAATAGCCACACAAAAGCTGAGCTGACAAATTGCTCTCTCTATGGTGTAGGACAAAGACAGACAATAGATCAACATCATTTACTATACTCAAATCCTATTAATCACAGATTAATGAGAACATGTCTAGAGGGGGAGAAATTACCAGAATGTAGGCATACTGTCTTGTTACTTATGTAACATCTGCTGTAGCTTTACCTTTAGTGTCATGTCATCTTTTATCACATTGAAATAATGTTAGCTGCAGAAAAATAATTAAGATAATGTGTCCTTCTTTTAGCAATCACTGAGGTACAGTAGGATTACGTTTCTCAGACATTTGGTTTGTAAAAATCTCTCTTAACCACTTTCTGAATATTTCTATAAATCGTGTGATTAATGACAATGTATTTGTAGGCATTAATAGAAACATATTATCTTTATAATTGTTAATTATACTTTTTCATTCTTTTTTCCTCTGACAAATGATACAAATACAAATAGTAAAATTACATTTTAGCTTAAAATTTTTAAACTCTTTCTCTTTTGCAAGTAACAAATTTTTCATCAATTCGCATTACAACAGTATTCAATGTTGTGTTTATTTTGATAAACATACACTTTCCCAGCCTTATCCTTAAAATAATTCTGTAGTTGAATAGCTTATCAATTTGTTTCCCCATATTCTTTTCTGTTGCTAGCACTGCAAAGGAATATTGTTCAGATCAGCAGCCTAGTATGCATATTGTCTCAGTACATTTAACCACCTACACCGACTCAAATCTGATTTTTCAATTAATTCCTCCATTTGCCTTTAAGACCTGAAATTTGAAGTTCTGGGTTTAAGCAATTAATATTCTTCGTGAGGCATCCTAACGTTGTTATCCTCTATATGGGGAAAGCTTCTCCACAGGTAAAAAGCAAAGCAATTACAGCTATAATCAGCCGACAAATACAGAGAGACTACAGCCCACACGTATGACAGTGTATTTTAGAAATTAACTACCTCTCGTTCTCAACGTCCCAAGCGCTCATGCTCCCCGGGAGGAGCGGTGGAGGGGGTGGGGAGGGGTCGGCAGCTGCCAGCAGTGCGGCGCTGTGGTTGCCGGAGCTTCAGCACCACCGGGAGGGACAGCTCCGCAGCTCCGCCGGCCGCGGGTCATGGAATCGTTAGGGTGGAAAAGACCCCTAAAATCATCCAGTTGACCCATCCCCACCATGCCCCTCAGTGCCACATCTACATGGCTCTTGAACACCTCTAGGGAGAGTGACTCATCACCTCCCTGGGCAGCCTGTTCCAGTGCCTGACCGCTCTTTCTGTGCATATTTTTTTCCTACTATGCAAAAGACCTCTCCCCTGCTGAAACTTATTATCTCTTGTCCTATCACTCGTTACCTGGGAGAAGAGGTCAACCGCCACTTGCTGCAATTTCCTTTCCACCTACCATCCCCTATTTGGAAGTCCTTTAAGTCTGCTTCTTCATCTCACTAGTTTAAGTAAATGACTTTCCCACTGTGTTTGCTTTCTGCTGCTTGCCCAGCCCATAAGTGCCAATTTCTCCCACTGTTGGCATCTCCCAGAGAGCCAGGAGGGAAGCACATAGAGTAGCCAGCTGGCAACGATGAGTTTGAATTTTCACTTCCTTATGACTTGGTACTCCACCTCAGCATGGCAGGTATATGCATATTGGGATTCACAGACCTGCATCTTTTTCTTAAGGTAGTTATGTTAGCTGTGCATCTAGAAAACCAAGGAATACATTCCATTCCTGTTAGTTGTGAAAACTGGCCAAAGGATTTTGACACACTCAGAGGCCAGGGAAGCAGATTCACCCTGTGGAAGAAATGAGGAAAGACCTGCTGAGGCTCAGACAGGAGAAAGCTTAGACATATCAGCTGCTGCATTCTGATGAGACTGAAGTTCTTCAGGAAAAAAAATCTTCACTTATATGCGACTTTAACATCCAAAACAGAGGCACATTCAGACCTGGGAGACTTTAAGTAGCATCTGCAAGAAGTGGCCCTGAGGATTAAATTTGGATGTTGGTCCCTCATTTCTGCCTAAATTCCACATCTTTTTGTGGCTTTGGTCTGTAAAATGGGGATATGCAGCATTTCCAAGTGACTATGAGGATAAAAGTATTCATGGTTTTGAGGTAATGGTGCTAAAATTCTGGTAATAGGGAGCCAGAGATAGATAAGGGCTGCTTACTCACACTGTGCTTCCTTTCTCAATAACTAATAGCATGTCTAGGCTTTGATGTTGATGGGTAGGCAGAAGAGTGGTCTTGATTAAAAGCATTAATTTACCTCTCTGAGATAACAGATTCATATGCACAGGTCTAAATCAGGAGTAACTCCATCAAAATAAACAGCCCTTGGGTAAAACAGGTGTAAAAGAGAAGAGAACCAGGCCCTGCATCTAGCAGATGTATGACAAGGTAAATGGGTGAACACAAGGAAAGTGAATTATTGTTATTATATGTGCACGTTACATTTGGTACCATTAAAATCTAATGCTACAAAGAAAATACCTTTCAAGCTTGCAAAGTATAGGCAACAGTAGTTGTGAAGAATTCATCAAAATCTGCAAACGTTTCCTTTGTATATGCTGCTTTCACTGCAACATTGATGTAAATAAGGAGGTCGTTCATCCGAGAGGAGAAAAAAAAATGAGGTCTGTTCAGTCTAAAGAAATTAACTGAGATCCATTGACTTGGGAAAACCTTTAGAAAATTTGAATTACACCTTAAATGAACATTTAATTTCATAATTTGTCACCTTAGATAATAGTGTTAAGAGATCTATGCTGGTACAAACCATTGTGTTAATTACAGTAAAAGCCATCAAATTAAATTAAATTTCAGCAATCAATAGCATATATCCAAGTACCATCCCTAATGACAGCCATACCTTTTATTTGGTGTTTTATTAACGCATGTGTTATATCTCTCACTTTCTTCAGTTGTGAGCAAACTCACTATATGTTAATTCACGCCAAATAACAATCATTTTTCTTTTAGTCTCTAACCCTCTTAAGTTTCTAAATAAGATGTGCCAACACCTATAGGATTTTTTGTTTGTTTTTGAATTTTGTTTTATTTTTGTTCTTCTTAAATTTTCTGCTAAATGATAGTTTCCAGTAATCTTAATTGTAATGGACAATAAAAATGAAGAATAAAAGACTTTACTCCCTTTGTTGCAGTCTCCAGTGTAGATAGATATGCTGTAGATGCTGTAGACATGCTAGGAAGTAATGAAATCTCAGTAAATAAACTTTTTAGAGTTTTGTATGGACCTGCTGAATCACGGCCTGAACCTCTGATTGATCACCTGAGGCAAGCAGTGAGTCAGCCACGGAGCACGGGTGAAGGCAATTCACCTGTGCTGCAGGAAGGGGTGGAGCCTGGCTCCACCTCTCCTGGACCCATTTAAGAGCTGACTGCCAGTGGGGAAGGATCTCTTCTGGAGATCTGCTCCACTGGAGTCTATCGTGTGAGCTCAGGATAGGGTGAGTGTCCTTTTTTCCTACTGTAGTATAATAATTACATCAGCCAAACTCCTGGATACACTTTATCATCTGTATGCTCATTGACTGTACAAGTTTATAGTTCAGAAGTTTCTCACTTCTCAAGGAAAATACTCAGAAAACCATGGCTGTATAGACACAGATATTTGCATACACTCTCTAAATTATACGAAGTTTAGACCTAATACTTTAGAAAATTTGCCATCACAATCCTTCCTGTTTATCACATTTTCATGCTATGCATCACAGTCAGAGCACCACCTCCTTCAAAAGACACTCTCATGACAAACTGCTAGGATACTATGAAGATTGCTGTGAGTGCATAACACCTTATGCTAATTTCCAGCATGTTTAATCTCTGCAGTCTTACCTCCTTCTACCAACCACATCATTAATGAACTTTTCCAAAGCAAAATCACCTTAATTACACTTTAATTTCATCATAGAGAGAACTGACATATTCATTAGCTGTTGGGAGGCAATTTTGAGGTTGAGCTGCAGGTGTGTTGTTTTTTTTTCCACATTGAAAGTTTTTTGGTTGTTTTTTGCTTGTTTGTTTGTTTTCAGACAAGGCGCAACTACAGTTAAAGTATTAGAAAAATACTTTATTTTTCCTGTCTCTTAGTTGTCCTTTAACAGATTATGAAAATTATGAAAAACAAACACACAAAACAAACAAACACCCACCACCAACAAAATCCCACAACATGTGACAATAAATGACTCTGTGAACATCAGGTCAAGACTCCCCCCCTCTCCTCACCAACATCTAGCCGTGTAAAAGACAGCTGTCCAATCTAAATCAGTTGGCTAATCACTTTTCACAACAGGATGCCTTCAGGGGCATTTGAATCTAGCCTAAAATAGACCTAAATGCAGTTTTTTTTCTCTCTCTCTCTGTGGCACAGCTGAGACCACAGGCAATTCAGCTTAGGTATAGTGAGCCCACCCGTGAGCTTCATGTTTTGTTCCACAGGTTTTACAAAGGAATCTCCACTTAGTTTTACTGCAGACCAAGAAGCCTGCACACACAATGTTTAGCATTAGCATGCTTGAACTCCCAAGCTGAAGAAAGGAGCATCACAAGGAGACGGAAGACTCTATAAGCAGATCAAAGTGAGATGGGGAAAGCTGCCAAACATGAACCTCAATGGTAATGAAAAAAAATAATTGAGCTAGAACCTACACTAAGGTAAGTGGAAGTGTTACCGTTCTCAAATGTGGAACTGAGATGTTATGAAGTATGACAGAAACAAAGAACTTCTGCTGAGCTGTGAAAATCTTGAAGTTAAGTGAGCAGAATCCACCTTCAGGTCCCAGAGTCCCCTGGGACGTGTACCCAACAAACTGCAGAGGCCAGGACTACATGTCCCGATGTCAGGGACTACCTATGCTCGCTAAGTTTGCAGCATTGCACACCTCAAATAATGCTCATCTGTGACAGTACAGAGTAAGGAAAGGACATTGTGGAAAAATGGAGCATTACTGTGTAAAACAAGTCTATCTTCTATTGCACACTTGGATGGCGTCAGATAAGATTACAATCTTATCTGATCTAATCTAATCTTGAAGACTCTCAAAGATCATTTATTTTGACATTTTCTTCCCTCCAAGTGCTTCATGTTTGCAATCTTGATGGTGCTACTATGATTTTTGCTATTTTATTTTCTGGTTAACTTTTAGTTTTCTGGCACAACTAGACTAGCTGCCAAAGACTCAATCACACACACACACACACACACACACAAAAACACCACTGGGGATTTGGAAACACTCTCCCAACAAGGCAGCACAAAATCACCTGTTTGATTGTATTTGTCCTAAAAATACCCTATTGGCTCAGTAAAAACCCACCTGGCCTAGTATCTCCTATAGTGGCCAAAAGCAAATGCTTGGGGAAATGTTTAGAAACAGCAAAGCATAAAATGATACTTCCTTTGAATATCCTCTCAACAGCCAGCAATCTTTGGCTCTGGCAATTCCTGAGTGTTGTCTTTGTATTTAATATCTTTAATAGATAGGCTTTTTCATCCATTCACTTTTGACATCTTGTCAACATTCAGCATCCTCAAGAGGCTGCAAGAGGCAGAGAAAAGGGGCAGCCACGACTTCAGACCAGGCTGCAGCTGGGATCCTAGGAAATAAGCATGGGGTAACCATGAACAGAGATTGGTGTTGAGCATCTCAGGGGGCCCTGAATCTGACTGGGGACTGAAGCACTGGACTTGGGGCAGCTGAAGTCCTTTACCACAGGTAACTGTGGCATTCAGACTTCAGGCTAGGGTAAGACAGCAGCAGAGTGGTGGTTCTCATCATTGTAGCTTTGAACTGAAGCATCTGAGCTCTGCCAAGTCCTGCAATTACATCCCTCTTATGGCTGGATGTACACCTGCGAGTCATTGTTCTGGCATCCCTGTTGCTGGTACTTTGCTTCAGTAAAAGCTAATTAAGAGCCTTTAAAGCAGTTCCAACAAGACTTCATATAATAGAAATAATATATAAAAGATTCAACATTAATGAACATGCATTAATCGATATTATTCAACGTTATTAACATGCTGTTACTAACTCTTATAACATTTTGAAGTGCCCACAGTAGCTTTTTAATTTAAGGAAAAATAACCAGAAAAATCAGCTGCTTCCCCTACCAGATGCTGAGGAACAAAACATTTCCTTTTCTTAATCAGAGACTCTAAAAATCTTTTCACATATTCGTCTGTCAAAATGAATGAACATACTCTCCACTTGTCTGCTGTCTTTCTGAAGGGAGAGAGGGATGTCAAGGAGGATGCACTGAAGTGCTTAGGTAGCTTTATTAGGATGAGCTTTTGAGAATCATTGCAAAACGCCATCTTGATGATGGCACATTCATACATGAAAACCAAAAGGATGGTTTCCAATCTAGCAGCCTATGTAGTATGTGCTTCAGGGGGCTTAGTCTGTACCCAGGCACTGTTAAGAGTACAGCCGCTCCATGGCCAATAGCATCTGCTTACTGGGGAGGAGCCTGGTAGGCTAGTAGGAAAATATAAGGGCTGCTCCTATTTTATCATGTTGGTCCACAACATCAGAAACAGATGTTGACAGAATGGCAGTAGAGGTTGAACCTTCCTGCCAATATTCCATTACATTTTGTCGCCATGCAACAGGTGGCAGCAGAGGGATGACAAAATGGCATATGCCATGGAAGTATATTTAAAGCAAATATGCATAATTAAATTCCTCCTTGCAGAAAAACTGGCACCAACTGACATTTATTGATATCTGAACATTTATGGAGACCAAGCAGTGGATGTGAGCACAGTGAAGTGGCTAGAGGTGCATTTCAGCAGTGGCGACAGTAATAAGAAAGACAAGCCAAAAGACTGCACAAAACTGAGCTTGTCCTAGCAGAGATTGTGTAATGAGATTGAATGTGGGGAGAGGGTTTAGTTAATCGCGGAATCATAGAAGTACTGAATATCTCCACTTGGCAGAGACTCACAAGGATCACTGTTTCAAGAGCACTCCGCCAAGCAATGCTGTTATTGGTCCAGAATGGACAACAAATGGTAACTTCACATATTCCAGGCCAGATCAAGTGTACTTCATAAAGACGTGCCTTGGGAGTCTAATGAAGCACAGAGGAATACTTTTGCAGTAAAATCGCTGTTGTTCATCTGGAAACATGCTGCAACCTTCTCGGATCGGTCGCTGTAACAAAGATGAGTTCTGTGAGCTCTGAAAGCCATCACCCCAGCCATCCCTGCAGAATAAGGCAGCTTGTAGACGGCTGCGCTTTTCTGCACGGCTCAGGCACCACTAGAGGGAAACACAGCACCACGGAGGGAAGCAAACGCGGCATAACAAGAGGGAAACGCACAAGCGCAGAACCATTCTCGGCAGCGGCCGGGAAGAAAGAAGCCGAGGGCCGAGAGGGAGAAGAAGCGTTGGATACCCAGTGTCTGAGGGCGATGTTCAGATGCCTCTTGAGCTTCAACAGCTTGGGGATCACTGCCCCAGGCAGCGTGTTCCATGCCCACCACCCTGTGGTGAAGAGCCTTTCCCCAACCCCCAACCTGACCCTCCCCGAGTACCGCTCTATGCCAGTTTCTCCAGTCATGCCGCTGTCACAGAGAGCAGAGATCAGTGCTGCCCATCTTTTCCCTGTGAAAAAGATGTAGGCTTCAAATGTGTCCACCACATTGTCTCTGAAGAAGCCTCCCAGAGGCTCATAGCACCAGGACATATCAGTCACAGGGACACAGGTCCTCCCTTGCATCGTTTTTGTGGCTGCAGGTGCCCCAGCTCAGTGAAGGGTCACTGGTCTGCCTAGCCAAGAGCAGATAGTTCTGTTCTGAAGTACTCCTGGGTCAGTTTGCTATAACCAGGATAGCTATTGAGAGACAGAACAGTGACAAAAAAGTTTATGAGAATGATCAGTATCATCATCCTCATTATAATTTTACTTTGTACAATAGACGTGTTTTCTCCACATATTTAGTCTTTAAAGAAAGCAATGTCCTCTTCTCACCTTGTTGTTTTCTCTGCATTTGAAATACATGAGAAAGCAGAGTGAAGAACCAAGCAGAAAAGACCACAGCTGACACAGAATTAGGCATAACAAGTGAAGATGTGACAGAAAAGAAGTACAGAAATGTTTAGAAATATGATGTAGCAAAGTAATAAGAAGTCAAATTTTGCATTAAATACTGCATCAGATGCACTACACAACATCCAAAGGGAAAAGGCTATTTACACATGACCAGTTGTGAGCTTTAAATGAACTGTTTTGACTAGAAACAATTTTCAGAGCCACAGTGGATACTGGATGTCAGAGCTCCACAGAGGCCAAAAGAACAGGAAAGATCATCAGAATTAATAGGAAGAAGTAGAGAAAAAGCAAAATATACCATTTTGACTTTCCTTAAATCCATCTTAAATACAAGTTAGATGCTATATCAGAAGGACAGAAAAAAAATAGGTTCTGTAAAAGGTGACCATGTATGGAAAAGCTCCATGAGAAGGAAATGAACATGTTAGGAGTAAGCTAGGTGAAGCTTAGAAAGGAGACAGAAGGTGGTTACAGCTCAGTTACAACACACATGGCCTAAGGAAGTAAAGAAGAAATGTCATTCTTTGCTTAATATGTTAGGAGCATTCCTTTTATAGCCTAAGAGTTTTAAAACAGACACTAGGAAGTGTTGGTGGAGCTTTGCTTTTAATGTATGTATAATGAATGTGACAGGACACTGTGAAGACCAAAGATGTGGAGAAGCTTAACAAGGGATTAGGTACGTCCACTGCAGCTAAATTCAAAAACATATCCTAGGGAAGCTCCTAAAGCAGTGAATGCTGGGCATTAACTTATTTTTCTCTCATAGATAGCTTCAGATGGCCAGTGTCAGAATGGATGCTAGACCAGGTGAATTGGCATGGTGTAGCCAAGGGGGAAAGCTGGGTCACAGTATGGCTGTGATTTTCTGCAGTTCATGTGAAATTTAGGAAGGAGTTGGGAGCTGACTTCTCATCTACAAAGCACCATACCAGGGGTACAGCAAGGATTAACTGCAGGAGCAGTTTCTCTGCACAACTGCAAGCCAGAGTCTCACTTGCTGCTCTGGAAATGAACCAGGCAGTAAAAGCAATTAGCAGTGGAAAGACACTAGACAGCTGTAATTATCTAAATGCCTTCCTATTAACCATGTGAGAAACTAAATCTTCACAATCACATTCATTAATAAATGCTAATGACAAACTAACTACATGAAGTTTCATTTGATTAGATACAAGAATCCTATTCCAACATAATTATGTTACATAGAATGACCTAAAAAAATAAAACCAACCAGCCTCAGAGAGCAGATGACTGTTCATGCTAACAGACAAGCAGAGAAGCCCTGTCCTTGCAGTATGAGGGCTGCTTCTGCTGCCAAGCAGCATGCTAACAACAGCTCACATGACACAGCCAGGCTCTTCCAGCCAGTGGCCAAACGCCACGGAGGTGCCTGGGGGAACTCCTACTTTGCCACAGGACCTGCTGCCCTGACACATCCTGTCACAGACCCAGGCATACAGTGGGTACGGAGTGCAAGTGGAACAGAGCTGGCGCTGCCACAGCACATCGTGGTGATTCACTGTCTATTAGCCTCATTCAGAAAACCCTGAAATGTCATAATGAGAGCAGGAGAAATTTGCCTTGATGTCTACGCTGTTTTTCTCCCCAGGGGAACAACACAGTTCAATGGATGGGGCATCGATGTGAAACGTATGAGCACCTTCTGGCTGCTGCTGACTTCAGAAGTGCCAGGTTTTTGCCATCCCAGGCACCTCACATTGTGAAAGTGCGTCACTGATCCCTCTGCTAAATGTGCTCACTGCTTCCTGCATTTGCAAAGCAGCATGAGAGCTACGCATAAAGATTCATAGAGAAATGTGAAAACAACACAGCAGACAACTTTCAGAGCAGACTGCTTTCTTGGTAACTTTGCTAACTTTTCTATTCTTGAAATACTGCTGAAAAACAAGCTTTACTGAACTCATCTCTTCAGACTATCCACCGTAATTAACTAAGAAATAACTCTGTTCATGGTCTTGTGCAGCCCAGCTTGCATTCACGTTCAACAGCAATTCAAAAGCATCTTCTGCTCTGCTCGCAAAGGTGAAGTGGCACAGACACAGTGCTTCAAGTTCTACAGCAGCAGGCTCCTCCCTCGGTGAGCAAGGACAGGGCAGGACTGCCCCAGCAGGGAAGGAGCTCACCATGCCTTTGTGGAAGGCTGAAGCCAATGAAAGCTGAAGGAGCTCACTGCATCTGCAACATCCATCATTCTTACATATCCAAGTCCTGCAGTGACAGGCACAGTGTCAAGGAACGATGTGCATCATGGTCATTCACAGCATGAAGTTAGGGACATGGTTAGTGGGCATAGTGATGATGCATCAGTGGTTGGACTAGATGATTCCAGTGGTCATTTCCAGCCTTGATGATTCTATGATACCTTGAAGTACTTCATTAAAAAGTCCCTCCAATGCCCATGAAAGCCATAGCCTTGGGAATCCTATCACCACTCCTTTGCTATTTCCCAGAACAGGTGGCTGCTGTGTTGCTAGCTCGGGAAAAAAATATACATGGAGGCCACACAGCGGGCAGCCTTCCAAGCACCTGACTACTCCCCAGCTCATCCTGCATCAACTCTGCAGGTAAATTCTTTATACATAACCAAATTAACCAGGATGTTATTAGATTTGAATTAGCATTCACTAACACAATTGATTGTGTGGATTTATTTAGTCATCTGAATAGTCAATGGTAGGACATTTGGATAATTATTATAGTTCAGTGATATTTCTTCAGTTAATTGATTTTATTGAATGACTCACTGTGATAATGCAGCTGAAACTAGTGTGCAGCTGAGCGCCAGAGGACAGGCTTTTGTCTGCCCAGTCCCCCTCCCAGACTTGCATCTTGCTCATAGGGCAGCATGTGTGTCCCCCTCTGGATGCTCCTCAGGAGCCACTGGAGAACTATTTCTCCCTCCGCCCATCAGGGTTAAACAGAACCGAGATAACTTGGCTAACTGGGAACCTAGGGAAGACAGGCATGTGTGCCATCAGGGCTACACTGTGTGCCTCCGGATGTCTCCATATGGCCTGTGCACAAAGTAGGAATACTGGAGCTTATCTTAGAGATGTTTCTGCCCAGGAAACACCAAAGCCCAACCTCTCTAAGCATCACCCACTAAGTCTGAAGAAAACAGAGCCGTGAAAGGCATATACTGAGTCATCCCAGGAATTGATGCAACCTTGGAGAGAGAGAAAATTAAACTCAGTTCAGGCTGAAACATCTGCATGGCATCTCCATCTCTTCCTATTTCCTCCAGAGCCCTGTTAATGACTCCCAGCCCAGCACTGTAGACTCCTTACGGTGTTCCCAGGTGCAGCTGGGGGACTCCAGCAACTGAGGGCATGGGCACCCTCCAACACTATGTGCAGTGCTCATAGTGATCCCTGCTCTCTATAACTCAGCCCTCATGCAGCTCTGCTCAGCAGCAGCCTTTTGTCAAGTCAAAGGAAGCATGGGCTGGAACAGCAGAACAATGTGTGAAAACACATCCAACTCTGGCCAAGCTGCCTGCATTCCCTACAAGCAAAGGCAGCTCCAAAACTAGTCCAGAAAAAAGGAGCTTCTGTCAGGAGCATGCCACATTGTAGTACATGAAGCAAAGTCCTCCCCAGTGCCAGTCCAGCAGATGCTTTATGGTGGGGAGAAGTGGGCCTGGGGCCAGCCAAAGCCTTCTTCATTTGCAGAAGGTGTGCACAGCAGGAATCAAACTCGAGACCTCTGCTTCTAGTCCTAGGGTTTTTTCAGGAAGCACCCAGCCCAAAGTTCGTTTTATGTGGTGCTTTTTTTTCTCTCTTTTTTTTTAATCTCCTCAGGGTTATGCTCTCTGTATTCTGTCTAGTATTTCCTGCTTCCTTCCCCTTGGCTCCCCTGCTATCTCACAGATGCAGTTACAGCACTTGGTAAATTAACCCCTGCATTTGCCACATCCGTCCCCAGGGAAATCCCTGAGCCCACACACAACTCAGTTACTAATTCAGGCTGCCCTGTGTCTGCTTTCTGCAGAGGGCTCCAGCTGCTTCAGCCACTTCCATATAAGCAGCATATCTGTTTACTGGGATGAAGTGCAGCCTTTGCACCGACCAACTTTAGGCATCAGAACAAGCGAGGCCCGCAGTGCCTGGACTCAGACTGCAGCCAGCCCTGCTTCACCTGCCATGCTCAGGCATTCCATTTGCTCAAAATATCATCTTGTACCACAGGGAAACTCACATCTAGACCCAGCTTCAGCCTTCTATATCCCAAATTCAAGCAGAAAGGAAAGTAGCACCTTAGTACATCCCTACTTGCTTCCTGTGCCTGACAGGAAGCCTGCCCTGAATTCCTACAGCACTGCTTTTCTGCACGGTCCCATGGTATTTCTTTCTCCACCTTTGCAAGCTTCCTTCTTGCTGGGAAAAACTAGAGAAGGTAATATTATCAAATGTCACAGCTGCCTGCAGGGGAAAGTCCCTTTGTAATTGTCAGCATGCTTCCAGTTGGTGTTTTCTGTTTCAGGTGCTTCCACTCTGCTGTAGGAGAAGGGGCCATGCTGATGGGGAGCAGTGTTATTTGTGTTGCTGACGGGGAAATTATACTACAAACCCATGAGACTTGCCTGTGCTCCCCCTCACACTCCACATTTCTTTTCTTATACACGGCAGCAAGTTTTTCTGCAGCAGGGAACAAGCATCAGCTCAAGGCAAAGGCACTGCGAGCAACGTGCTGTAACAAAACTTCCATGGAGAGAAATGGGAATGACACTAGAGAAAACTTGCCTTCCAAGTGGTAGCAGATTTCAAATGAAGTGACCTATATTTACCCCTAAGGCATAACAACAAAAGCATTTTAAATTTATATCGCACATCTCATCCCTAAGGATCTCCAAACATGCAAGCAATGGATTTATAAACAGCCCCACAGTTCACAGAGAGAAATGCAGATCTTCCCAGGGATGCAACAGTCAATTTAAGAGACAACAAAAATAAGACACAGCCTAAAAATAAAGCCAGAACTGAGCGTGGTCAGTCAGAAATCTACATAACATAACAATCCTGTGGAGCTCTGGCTGGATACCCTGGTGAGCTCCATTTCTTTAACTGTGGAACAGCCTTAAGATTTTAAATGACTTAATTTGGACCTTGGCTATTCATGCTGAAAAAGTACCTCCCACATAATTTGCTTGTTATCATGTCAGCCTGAATAAGATAGAAAAATGTTTCCTCTGTATCTACAGCTCATAGTTCTGGGGCTGTTCTTTGACAGTCCCCAGTCAAAAATATATGAGGGGGAGGTGAACAGCCCACACCTAACACTGTGAGCTGATAAAAATAACCTGTGCTTAAGTCTCTTGTGCCCACATGGGCTTCTAAAAAATCCTTTCAAATTAGCAACAGTCAAATTATTATTGGAAAGCAGGAGGGAAACGTTGTCCTCGTTTAGCACTGGACAAAGAGTATGGAACTGAATGCTGCCTGGTCCTTACCCCTCTAGCAGCTGTAGATGAGAGGCCAACGTAAGCTGATTTTAACTGCAAAACACTGTCAGAAAAGTGTTTTCTAGCTAGTGTTTCCTAGCTTCCATTGAACAACAAAGTCTTTAATCCTTCAAATAAATAAAAGGGAATCCTATTCCAAAAGGGCACACAAATTAGAAAGGGGACACCTCACTTGGACGAACACATGCAGACAGTGGGTTTACTGCACTGCTTTGCTTTGCTTTTGTTTTTAGCCTGGGCCAAGATCCTCCTGAATGCTGTGAACTCCCTGTCCTCTTATGTTTACTCCTAGACATTCACAGTCCCTGAGATTAAGTGGGTGGAAACAGTTAATAGATATCTGCAGTGGCAATCACAACAGCACAAAGTTGAGGGACCAACTCTGGTAAATCAACAGCATCACAGAGACAGCAGTAGACAGCTCTCATGATTAGTGTGGCAATCAGGAAATGGCAGTTTAATGTGTTTGCTTGAGGAAGCAGCACGAGAATCTTTCATGTACTTCAAAAATGGATTAAAATTCTACTGCCCCTTTCCAGCAGTCAGGCACGCAAGACTGCTTCTGAGCCTTGCCAGCCAGAAGCAGAAATAAAACCAAACATATTCCCCGCAATCTGGCAGCACAGCAGATGGGGTGTTTAGGGCAGAGGGGACTTTTGAAAAATCCAGCCCTCAGTTACCAGGTGCAAACCCACACGGTCCCAGCCTTTTGCATTGGCACAGCGCTGTTCAGGTAGCCCTTTGCTTTGGGAATTCCCTCAGTACTGTGATGTCCGCGTAACAAGGAGCAGGAGCCATTTGCAGAGCATCTGCACAGCCCTTCACTGAGTGCCACAAAATTGCCTCCTTCAGGCAGCAGGGACTCCTAACCTAGCCACAAATACAAAATGCAAATACCCTGGGTCCCAAGACGATGAGTGTAAAAAGCACTCCTGTGAAATGAGTACTTTCAGAGTAGACCTATTAAACCAGCATATGCAAGAGGATAGATGCCTTCAGGTTGGCACAGACCATGGCAACTGACTGTAACTTGTCCTGGGTCCGAATGGCTGCTCTGACCCCAGGGGCATGCAGCATACAGGTGAGGGGCTGTGTATCAAATCTGAGCAGCAGACAACCGAAAGGACAAAACAACACACTGAAAAGCTGAGCTTGTTTCTTTCTATCATATTTATTCTTGCTTGTGAACTATGTGGAAAATTGTACAGAATGATTGATAGAATGAGTTAATTTTCAGCAAGAGGACAGTGCCTCAGCAGCATAAAAACAGCACCAATGACCTCCCCACAGCTTCAAAACCTTTGTGTCACACTGTCTCCTACAAGCTTATGCTCTCCCCCTAGGCAAATACTGTAAACAACATTGTTAGCTGAGACGAGTTACAGAGAAGATAGCAGCTTTATTTGTTTTAATAGATCCTGCTCGCCCTGTCATCCACTGGCTGCCTGCTACTTCACACAGGGAGTGGGGCACCAGCAGCGCTGGTCCTTAATCTGAGCTCTTGGCTTCCTCACAGCCTGAGCACTAGCCTGGGGCCCTGTGGTGAGACTGTCAGAGCTACTGTTAACTCACTTTCTTAGAGCAAAACTCAAAATAAAACAGGCGTCAGTGAACATGCAGCACAGATGTGCACCCACTGGCCCTGATGCTCAGCCCCCACTGCCAAGGGCATGGCTGGGGCACTGCAGCCAGCAGGAAGTGGGCTGACCTTTCCAGCCAGAAATCGTTCTGCCATCTCCTTTCCACCATCTACAAGTGTCTGAAGCACCACAGCTCCCAGACATATGTAAAACGAGTACACCTCGACACGTGTACCTCTAAAATGAGGCCTGGCAAATACTTTCTAAAAATAGCCTGAGGTTGCCTGTGACAGCAGCTGGAAGTCATTTGCAGAGGCAGAGAACTTGTTTTGCTGAGCTTGGTTTCCAGCTGCTGTAGTGTGGACGGGAAGTTCTGCAGTGTAATTATTGTATGGCTCCAGCAGAACCCTGGTGGGAGGTTGCTCGGCTCAGGCCTGCGCCCAGCTCCCTACCCTGCCATGAGGCAGGCAGGAGGAGATTCATTTGGTAATTAAGTTCCCCCTGCCAATTTACATTAAAAAGGGGAAACCCTTTCAAGAAGCTTGCAAAACTTTCATAACCCCATAACCTATACAAGAAAAAGTTGCCTGGCTTTCCTAAACCTGCCCAAAAGCACCAGCGGGCTGTCCCAGGCCTTGAGATGAATAATGAGAAAAAGGCTAGGAATGGTATGGCTGGGCTGCAAACCAGGACCAGCTGTTTTCAGGAACCCATGTGCCCTCTCTGCTCCTCCTCCCCCTTTCATCTCTGGGTTTTCTCCCAGGGCCTCTTGCAGAGGGACATCATCCCACGGGAAAGTGGCCGGAGCACATCTCAAGCAGTTAGTCAGCCAGGCCAGCAGTTGCTGCAAGAAGAGAAAAATTCTTAATGGGAATCCCCCACATCGGAGAAGCAGCAGAGAAATTCACCAGGGAAAAATTCGGCATCACTAAACCCCACATTGCCTTTAATCCTTGTGGGAGCCTGCATTCAGCCAGCTCTCATTGCAAGCAGATGGGAGGGCATCAGTGAAGAGCAGAGAAGAAAAAATTAAAGTGGACTCAGAGAATAAGGATGCAGACAGAGTATATCACTTATTAAGGGGGAATGTTTTTTTTTTTTAATCTGCACAAATGTTCTGAAGGGTTCTGTATAGTCGTTGGCAAGAACTGCATGCACAGAGTGGAGCAGGATTTTCCTTCCCATCCCATGCCACTGAGACAGATTAAAATCCTCCACAGCAGAGGGGTGAGTTGTTCCAAAGGCTGATGCCATACCCGCAGGCCTGCAGTCAGTGTGACAGTTTAATGCAAGTCATGCACAATACTGTATGGATCTCTCAAATAAATTATCATTGTGACACTCTCAAGGCTTTGGGACATGGGGGTCAACACAGACAAGCTCCTCTCCTGCAGCCCCAAGCCCTGCGTGGAGCTCCCCCGAGACTGGTGCAGGACAGGCAACCCAGGAGGGCAGGTGTGGGTGCTGTTGGGACAACACGGGCACAAGGACGGAGCACTTGGGGCAGCTCGGCAGGGCAGGTGCTCAGCGTGCTGACCGCAGCCTCAGCATCCACCCTCTAGGCAGTGACAGGCTTTACAGCACCACCTCGCCACCAGAAGGCCGAAATCTGCCCCCGGTCCGACGCACGCCAGATGAGCGCTGGTTAATACCCCCTCGGGGAGGCCCTCACCCCGCGCCGGGCGGGGGAGCCCCGGGCGGGCCGCAGTGCAGGGCAGCAGGCCGGGCGCCGCAGGGAAGTACCACGGGCAGCGCGTTACTCAGCGGGACGGCGAGTACTTCCCCGCGCCGAGCCCCCCCCGCAGGCGCGGCAGGGAATTCCGCCGGCCTGGGCCGGGCCGCGCCGTGTTGGGCCAGCCCCGTTCCTCCTCTGCCCGCCCCTGGCGCCGAGCAGGACCGGGCTCGCCCGAGCGGCTGGAAATTCCCGCGGCGGCGGCTCCTCCCCCGCAGAAATCCCCTCGCAGGGGTGTATAGGCGCTCGCTGTCGTCGCCGCCGCTCACTCGCGGATGCCCGCCTGTCTCGGAACGCCATCGCCAGCACCAGCAGCCGCGGCGCCGCGCCGCCCCGCCAGCCCCGCCGCCATGCTCAGCACCCACCGCCCCGCCGAGCCGCCCGCCGTGGAGGGCTGCGAGCCGCCGCGCAAGGAGCGGCAGGGAGGGCTGCTGCCGCCAGATGACCGCCACGACAGCGGGCTGGACTCCATGAAGGAGGAGGAATACAGGCAGCTGGTGCAGGAGCTGGAGGATATCCGCCTGCAGCCCCGCGAGCCGCCTGCTCGGCCATACACCTGGGCCCAGCAGCTCACCGAGGACGGCGACACGTAAGTCGGGGCCGCGGGTGGCCGGGCTGGGACGCGCCGGCGGCGGGGAGGCGCCAGGCGGGGAGCGGAGCGGAGCGCGGAAAGTCCCTGGAGCGGCGCCAGGAAGAGGCGGCTCCGCGGCGCGGAAAGCCCCGGCCGCCGAAAGCCCCGGCTTTCGAAACCTGCACATGACTGCGGCCGTGACCCGGGCTCCGCGTCAGCCACGGCCCGCGGGGAGATTTGGGTCTCACGTAGGGTGCTTCCTTTTTTTCTTGGTGCAGTTTCCTCCACTTGGCGATCATTCACGAGGAAAAGGCCCTGAGCCTGGAGGTGATCCGGCAGGCCGGTGGGGACGGCGCCTTCCTGAATTTCCAGAACAACCTCAGCCAGGTACGCTGCACCCCCGGCCCGGGCCCTCACAAAAGGCCCGCGGGGAATTCCCTTGGAAAAGTTTCTCTGTAGTTGGATGGATGCTAAGTTGGAGCCCACGTTGGGGAAAGCACCTGGCCCACTTCGAGCAGTGGGGGTGCAGCACTTTGTCCTACTGCAGCCTCTTACGTTTTCCATATATGATAGAATGGATTATGTTCCTCCCCATTGGGATGTTAATGATACCCTTCATATGGATGGAATGTCTGATATCTGGAGAGCCCCAAGTCTATAGCTTCCAGACTAAAGAGCAGTGTGCTGTGCCAGGAAGCACAAAGACCTGACTTGCAGTACTTGCAGTTGGGCAGAAGTCCTCAAAAGCCACTGCGGGGTTTGTGTATTTGGACATTTGCCACACTTGTCACATAACTCAAAGCTGTGTGTTCCCTCCTGCCTGCAGACTCCACTCCACCTGGCGGTGATCACAGACCAACCTGAAATCGCCGAGCACCTGCTGAAGGCTGGCTGTGACCTGGATGTCAGAGACTTCCGCGGGAACACCCCGCTCCACATTGCCTGCCAGCAAGGCTCGCTCCGCAGCGTCAGCGTCCTCACGCAGCACTGCCAGCCCCACCACCTCCTCACTGTCCTGCAGGCCACCAACTACAATGGTATGCGTGCACTGCCCTAGCAAAGACCTCCTGAGAGAAACTTGTTCCCTTTGCAGTGCTGAGGAGGCCCCAAAGCAATGAAGTATTTGACTTCCTTAAGATGTCATGGGTTTAGCCTTGTGGGCCTTCTTGCTCATGATCATTGGCTCTCATGGGCCTTAAGTTTTGTATTTTTAGTGAGTACTTCTGCAGTACTCATAGCAGTTATGTTTTTGTGTGTGGTTTTTTTTTTGTTTTTTTTTTGTTGTTGTTGTTACAGTAAGGCACAGTTAAACACTGGAATAAAGCCTCTAAGAAATCTTTCCAAAATCCAACCCAGTTATCCATACTTAACAGAAGCTGGAAAGCTGTTTTGAAAAACATGTTTTTGACCTGGTTAATTTACAAGCTTAGATACTGTCCTATATATCATCTTGACTTTAAACAAGTTATGGGACATTAGGTAAGACTTACTCAAATTTTGCCTTCATTTCTATCTTCCAGGACATACATGTCTCCATTTGGCATCTATTCAAGGATACCTGGCTGTTGTTGAATACCTGCTGTCCTTAGGAGCAGATGTAAATGCTCAGGTATGTACTTTACAATATGAATTTGACTGAGCTGTTTAGTCAGAAGAATCAACAGGTGTGACAGCGCCAAACCTCACTCCCCTAACGCAATACCTCATGTTGTTTTCAAACAGGAGCCATGCAATGGGAGAACAGCACTACACTTAGCTGTAGACCTGCAGAACTCAGACCTGGTGTCACTTCTGGTGAAACACGGGGCAGATGTGAACAAAGTGACCTACCAGGGCTACTCCCCATATCAGCTCACATGGGGACGAGACAACTCCAGCATACAAGAGCAGCTGAAGCTACTGACCACAGCTGACCTGCAGATACTGCCTGAAAGTGAGGACGAGGAGAGCAGTGAATCAGAGCCAGAATTCACAGAGGATGAAGTAAGTACTGTTTGCTTCTTTTCAGGAGAAGAGTCACATCCTGCCCTTTGTTTGGCTGGTGCTGCGGGGATGACCTCTTCCCTATGAAACTTTTTGGGATAACAGCCCATGAACTAAGGCTGTGCTGCCAACCATCAGAAGGGTGGCAGTTAGGGCAAGGATATAAATAGAATAAGTGAAACACAAATAATACACTGGGGAACAGAGGGTAGCTTCACACTGTGATTTCTGTGAGCTTATACCTACAGAACTTCATGAGATAGAATAGTTAATTAGTGGATTTGGACTTCTCAGTGTTTGTTTTTGTGACAGTCTTAGTGCTGTTAAATAGCAAATGTAACCATTTCAGTGTATAAGTTGCAGACTTACTGGAGTTAGGGCATGTAGAATTTGGCTGCTGTCCCAGAGTAGATGGGATACTCCTAGTAGGAGTTTGGCATTAACAGCACTTTGTTTTTCTTCCAGCTTATGTATGATGACTGCTGTATTGGAGGAAGACAACTGACATTTTAAAGCAGAGGTTTCTGTGAAAAGTGACTGTGTACATATGTATAGGAAGAAAAGCCTGACTTTCTTCATTTAAAAAGAAAGTCTATACTCGAAGGAGAGAAAAGTACTGAGATACTACACTGCCCAGCCAGGAGCACGTCATGCTTACAGGTTCCTTGTTCTGACCTGTACTTAAGTAACAGGAATGGGATGTGTAACATCGTTCAGAGATCAGTGAACGTCACACCACCTGATAAAGAGCTACGTTATCTAATTTTCTCTGCCACATGAGGATAACAGACTGCACGTCCAATATACTGTTAGAAATGCATTTGAGAGCTGCCTTGTGACACTAAGTGCTGTGAGGAGTGCTCGTCCCCTCGGTGGCAAGACAGGCTTGCACAAACGTCCCACCTGCTTGAAGACTGTGAGGTTGGCATTAGGTTAAGGCACTGCTGTGCCCTGCTCCCTGACTCTGGCTGCTCAGGTTTGAGCTGCAGCAGGTGGAGAAGTCCGACCATGGGAGAGGTGACCTGGCTGCTGGGAGGAAGGTAGCAATGATGTTAACTGTGGGCATTGGAAACTGTATGTTTCACACCATGTGTGTCATAATTGCTACACTTTTTAGCAACTGTATAGAATGTAAATATTGTACATTTTTGTTTATAATTATTTTGGTACCTGTGAGATATGTATTTATTAAAAAAGGCAAATTTCTGTAACAGCCTGTGAAACAGTTCGTTATCCATCTCATCATGAGCTGCATGGGATCCACATGGTCAGCTTTTTCAGAAATAGCTGACATAGTAAACATATGGGGTCAGAGGCTGGGGGGTTTTGGGTAGTTCACTACAGGAAGAATAGGACATGTAAGCAACTTTCAGCTCCCAGCACTTCTGCTGCAGCTAATTTTAGCAGCACACGTAGGTGTAGCTTCCTGTGCTGGTTGTTGCAGGCGGGTAGGGGGCTGGGATTCCCCTTCTGCTACACAAGTGCCAGATCGTGCATGCTATGGAGAGACTGAGTCTATCTTCAGTGAGAGGTGCCCGCTCTACTGGCACCTTTTTTTCCAGCTCCTGGTATCGGGGTGCAGTGAGGCTGCAGAGCACAGCTTGAAACCTGATTACTCTTGTATTGACTTGCTCAGGGACGTTTGCAGAGCAGCCTTCCCTCTCATTTATCACAGCCTGACTCTGGTTTGAACTTGGACACCTTCAGACTTTCCAGCGGGGATTTCCACAGGAAGGAGTGCGTGCCTGGGAAGGAACACTGCTGCCTTTCCCCAGACTTCGGGCGGGGGCCTTCCCTTCTCCCTGCTGTGGGAGCTGAAGCTCTCCCTGCACAGCCTGCAACTATGAAATAGGTGCCCTTAACACATTTCAGTTATTCCTCTATGTTTTCACCAGGAATTAACGCAGATGGAATAATTCTGCTTAAACTCCCATCTGCATCTGATCGCCTTTTGGTAGTGTGGTGCAGAGCAGGCCTAATTTTAGCTGCAGATACTGGAACAGTATGTGATGAACATAAAGTGATTGCTCAGTTGAGTGAAGCATGACCACAGCCAGCTTTCGGGCTGCATTTCACCTGTGCCACAACCTTGGGATCAGGGTGGGGTGCGTCAGAGCTGCTGACGCAGGACAGAGCTCTGCTAGGAGCACCAGCCAGGGGACTTTTGTCCAGCTGGCAGTCGGTCAGGCTCAAAAGTCAGTGTGGGTGGTGATGGCTCCAGCTAGCACAGGGAGACCCGTTTCCTCTCCCATGTGGGATTTCTGATACAACCTGTGCAAAGGGCTGTTTGGTATGAGGAAGAGCACTGCATCTGCCTGAGTGCTTCTTAATTTGCATGGGAGCCAAAGGCTGTTGTGGAAGTGACTGTACAGAAATTTTAATCCTGAGTCATTTATATTTCCCTTCCACTCTCATAGCATTAGAATTGCCCAGGTGTACGCATTGGGACTTCCTTCTTGTAGAAAGGGCCATGCCTGAAGTTCAGGCCTGCACATTTTCCAGGACTGGGTCTGCACAATGGTCTTTTTTCTGGGGCTTTGAGCCTCACCCTGCACTCCTGCGCGATGTAGCACCCACTAAATCTGATCTGCAGATGAAGTGGTGGGGACTTAGCCACCTACTGCAGGGTTTTCACCAGCAAAGAATCCCAGACAAATTTCAGCCTTTCCTGAGTAAGCACCATGTCACAACAGCTGAAAATAGAAAACGTTCCAACATCTAGCTACGTCCCAGTTTCCCACTGACAAAATATGGGCTTGAAATTACGTCAGGGTCCTTTGGAAGCATTCACCACCCATAGTTACAAATGTGCTGGAAGGGCTGAGGTACGTGGCCAGACCTGGTATACAAATATTTAAACAGATACCATCTGAATACAAATATTTTTTACTCAAAGGTTGGAGAGAGAGAGGAAAGTGCAGTTATCAGGAGTATCAGTCTGGTTGAGTACATTGAGAGGCAGTTGTATGTTCCCTGATGCCCAGTGCAACATTTAGACAAACAATACCTTAGGCAGGTGCAGTTATAACATCATAAGAGTTCTATAATGACTTAATAAATGAAGCAAATGCTGTACTGCTGTACAAGGAAGTTCTGCAGCTAACCAAATCATTGCCAAGGTACTGGTTGTGCTACTGTTTGCCTTTATCAGTCATGCAAAAGTAACAAAGTAGCGAAAATGCAGGAAATGCAGTTAAAGCAAATAGGACAGAGAGTAATGTGAGAATATGTGTCTGTTCACAAACTAGCTTTGGGCATGTTTTGTATTTGCAGCCACTCCACAGGGTACATTGCTAGTGCAGTGTTTTGCTTTTTCACTTGATGGAACTCGATTGTGCTGTAACACAGAAGTAAAGATCATCCATTATAAGTTACCCCCAACCTCCCAAGAAAGCAAATTTTGACACATGCCCTTAGCCACTGCTTATCTGCACTCTTTTCCATACCTATGCATCTGGAAAGATCTTTTGAGACTGGTTTTGTTGATAACCTTCTGCTTCCTTCCTGGCACTCTCATAGACACGTCTCATTAGTGAGAACAGGAAAGGAAGATCCTTAAGCATTCATTCATTCTGCCACCATGGCTGCTTTTAGCAGAACAACTCATCTTGCTCTCACTTGTCTGCTCCCTCCTGCCAATGCTTCTCCACATTGGCCCAAAACTTTCTTCCAGCACCTTGAACGCCTTAAATAGGGCACTATGAGGTTCAGCAATCTTTAAAGAGTTCAAAAGCATCCATTCCACATACAGATTAGGGTTTGAGTCAGTTTAGTTTCAATTTCCCAACTCTGGCAACTGCCAGGAGCATGCACTACAGAAAAGCATACAAAAAGAGCAACTATCAAGCAATACTGAGCACAGTCTCCTAACTTCAGCAACCTGTGATTTAAAGACTGCCAGAGATCAAGGTGGCTTCTTTCTGTGAGATGGTTCTTCATGAGGTTTTATTGTACAGAACTTGTTAACTTCTGAAGTTGCTGCACACCTCCAACACCAGCAGCATCTT
This sequence comes from Meleagris gallopavo, assembly GCF_905368555.1. Classification (NCBI taxonomy): domain Eukaryota; kingdom Metazoa; phylum Chordata; class Aves; order Galliformes; family Phasianidae; genus Meleagris; species Meleagris gallopavo. The sequence continues at coordinate 35,795,724 of NC_139408.1, read as the reverse complement.
GTAACAGGATTGCCCCAGTCTACCTACAAGTGGTGTGAGGAAGCAATCAGATAACTTCCTTTGAAATGCCCCTGACTACAGACTGATCTTCATAGCACATTCTCCTTCCGGTTTATCCTGTGGTATCACAACCCTATTTCCTCCTGGGACTGCAACTTCTGCTGCCTTCACACCATGGACATTGCTTCCCTGGAGCTGCTGGGGACTTCCCACCACAGAGTCCCTCATCCCTGCTGTTCTTCAGAGCCAGGACAAGCACACAGCAGTACATTTCTCCCATTCCTTGGCAATTCCCTCGGTGTTTTTTCTTAATGTAGTCACAAAACTACTGTTATTAGCAGGGTCAGTTCTCTCCATTAGTCCACCTCTTCAGCACCTTTGTCCTCCCCTTTTCTGCTCCCAACCAGCAGCATGATCCAACTTTTCCTGCTGTTTTCTGCATTCCAGACTGAGGCCTTCCCTTGGGTCCCTCCTGTTCTCCTGCACCAGCTTCCCTGTGAGCTCATTTACTCATCTACTTTCATGCACTGTTACTGCATGAGCTAGCATTTTTGTGTCCATCCTGTACCCTTTGCTCATATCTGTATATCTCCTTGATAATCTCTCAGGGATATTCCCATACTTCCTTATATTGCACACACAGGTCTGAACTCTATTTCCTCCCACACCCTCCTCTTCTTAGTACTCTGGCTCCCTGAAAGCCTCTTACCCCCCAGCAAATTCAGAACCCTTCTCTTTAATTCACTGTAGAAATTGTGAAGATGCAGGTGTCTCATCTCAGCCTCTCTACCCTCAACAAGGAGAGGTAGGACAGGCAGCCCATGTGTTGTGCAGCTCACAGCATGAGGGGCCTGCACTTCAAGATTTAACTCTTACATTGCAGATTTGACTCTACTCTGCAGGATTTAATGCCTACAGTGTGGGGTTTAACTCTTGCTGTTCTCCTCCTGCAGCCCTTCATCATTAGAAAGTGGCTCCCTGTTGACTCTTTGGTATTTAAGATACCAGACACAGCACTACTGGGCCAGACAGCACCAAGGCACAAGGTTTAGCAATAAACTGGCCCCACATGCAGCTAGTGGGCCCTGCTGCCTGACTGCCTCAGCAAGGCTCAGTGCACTAAAAGGCAGGGAGGACACTAAGATCCTTAATCTGTTTAAAAAAACAGCTGCTGGCTTTACCCCACAGCTTTCATTTATTTATTTGGGACAGGAACTGAGGCTGCATAGCCTCCCCTCCTCTCCAAGAGCCAGCCACAGCTCTCTGAAGCCTACAGATCAGAACCAAAAGCTGTTACATTTAACATGGTTTTAGTATAAGAAACTGAAGTCCAGAGGGCTTGAAACAGAACCACCCCTTCCCTAGAGGTCTGACTTCCCTCCTTCCCCCTCATTTCAGCTCTCAGCTTTTCCCAAGGCCATGGGCTTGTCCAATTCTCCAAACAGGACTTTCCAGTCTGGATCAGAAGAAAGATGTTTTTTTCTCTGCTCAATCCTTTCTGCTATGTCACTGCTTTAGAGCCATCACAAGCAGCTGCAATGGGTACTGTCACTTTTCCCAGCAGTGATCACACTGCGTCACACCTGTCCACCACTGCCTGTGGCCATGGAGGTCTCATCACCTCTCCAGGCAGACCGGTCCCCACACTGGTCTCACCTCCTGCCTCCTGATGCCCTGCCCATTTATTGAGCTTAACCTGGGGATTAGTGTTCTTGTTCAGAAGGAATTGGCCCCCAAACCTTCAATTTAAATCCTTTTTACATTCCCTATTTAAGGTAATGAGATTAATTTTCCTGTGTGTCTTTCAAAGGACACCTTGAAAAGAAGCTTATCATCCCTCCAACCGAAAATAAAACGCAAAGCACAATGTGAAAACAAATGAGTGAATGTATGCAAAGTGCTGCAAGATCATCACGCAGAAAGAGCCTTAAAATGCGAACATTTCTAACTTGAACGCACCTGGAAAAGTGCACATGGCTGTGATTACAGAGCAAGTTTTAACTCAGTTAATTATTATCCCAGGATTTCAGTAGCTTGGAGGAGGGAGTTTCACAAGGAAAGAGGGAAGAGTTCTGCGAGCACTGTGCTTCACAACCCTGTTTGTCTGCACCTGGGACTGCCCAGGTGCTGCATAAGAGGCAGCCCACACTAAGCAGCACTGAGCAGCTGCCAGCAAGGGGCTGTGCTGCTCACTATGCACACAGTGCAGGAGGACCTGAGCTGTCTTTTTCCTCTCTGCATGGGGAAAGGACACGCAATTTCTAAGCTAGAGGTCTAAGCGTGCATTGAACCGAGGACTGAAAGTCAGTAATGATAGCTGCCTGGCCCAAGCAGCACACAGAGCGAAACCACCCTCTTATTTCAATTTTTCTAAGAGGAGAACTTTCCACTCCAATCTGCGTCAGGGCTCATGCTTCTGGACTCGAGTTAAAACACCAGCCTGACTTCTTGTAGCAGCCTCTCTGAGAAGACTTGCACCAGCAAACAAAAAAGCAAACAAAACCTCTCCTCAGCTGCATGAAGCCTACTTGCCCTGGGCTGTGCCAAGCTCTGTCTAAGGAAAACTCTTCAGAAGAGGGGGATTCACACCACCCGCTCACCACTAAACACACTTGACCTGCACCTCCGGTCTAACAGCCTCAGGAAATTTCCTGAGCTGTAGCAAAACATCCCACTCTGCCTGTCTGCCCAAGATCTACCCATTCTCCCATCCTTACAGGCTTGCCCTACAGCAATAGCAAGCTGAAATGCCTGGCATTGAGGTGCTGGCATATCTTGTGGGACCTTGGCCCACCTCCTAAGGTATTTATTTTTCACATGAAAATGCATTAAGTTTTTCCCCACTGTATGATTTTTCGATCTGCTCCCAGTGTAAGAGAGGTGGACAGCCACACACAGCCAGTGCTTCTGCCAGCATTGCCTTCTGCCCCTGATGACAACACACCAAGCCAGTTAGTTTCCTTCCCTGTGCCCTAGCAAAGGAGGCTGACGTCCAAAATGCATAGGTATCTGCTTCCCTTTGTGAGCCATTTCTGTTTCTAAAGGATTTGTGAAGTTAGGAACCAATAAGTCTTCATTTCCTTTTTCAGAGAACTCTTGACAAAGTGAGATGAGGAAGACACTCAGGTTATTTTGCAGTTGGCTGTCTTCAGTGCTTCCTTTCTTCCAAGCAGCATTCAAGGGTGGTCCATTGAGATTGGGTGCTCTGAGAAGCCCATTCCTAAAAACAGCTGTGTTGAAGGGTAAAAGATAAGAGAAAAAAGCTGCATCCACACACGGTCTCAAACTGGAGAAGAGTATGTCAGTACAGCACAGCAGCAACATGGCAGAAATAACACCACCACACTTTTCACAAACATTTAGATATGCAGAATCTGCAAATGTACCTGCACTGCAACATCCTGAGAATTAATGCCAATTTCACCAGGCTCTCTGTTTAATTTAAAAGTGGAATAATTCAAAATAGCTATTTCTCCCCCCCATTTTCAAAGGAAATATTCTGTTTTGCTTTAGTTAAAAACAATTATTGTTAAAAAAAAAAACAACTATGATTAAAATAATATTGAGAAATTCTGAACTAAAACAGAATACTCAGAAGGCTTAGAAAACAAGTCTTTATTTCATTTTTTTTTAATCTTTGGAAACATCAGATGTTTTTGTCACTCACCTGTAATAATTTTTCTCCCAAGCTTTTGCGATTGTGACAACATAATTTCCTCTCCCACTCTTCTCCTGACTCATGTGAACTGGGCATACATCTGACCTGGGGCTTGCTGTCTCATCTGTGAAAAGCCAGCCCCAAAATTTGCATCCAATTGCAGTCTCCACAGTAGCTATTAAACTCCTTGGGTTTGTTTAGGGGCAGGTTTTCAGTTGGCCTTGCAGCTGAAAGCTTTCAGTCAGGTCTACTCAGCTGCCCGTTGTAATTTGAGGCATTTCTTCACCTCGCACATGTGGATCCTATTTCCTACATCCACTGACTCTAACTTTTGGCTGCTTCAGATGAACAGCATTAGAAGATAGCTCACAGGAGGGGAGATTTTCAAAATAGATCCAGAGAATTTTGTTGTGGTGGAAGTTTTGGGGCTGGAAGCATACAGGTTAATGGATGCTGATTTGGGCACCTTGTGGTTAGTGTACTGGTGTGTAAGATGTTACCCACGACTTAGACCATGTCTCCACGCTGATTCAACCAAAGGCGTGAAGCCAATGCACGTGACCCAGGGCTGTTAGGTGTTTCCCATTTGGTTCATTTGCACCAAAGTTGCATGAAAGGAACTCATTGTGTCCTCCTCTTCCTGTGGGTAAGTCCCTCGCGTAGCGAGCAAGTTTGTCATGAAATACCAGCACAAAGGACTTCTTAGCATCACTTTAGGAAAAACGTTATCTCCACAGCTTCACTAACTGTACAACTGGACCCTTGGCTGCTGTTAACGGAAACTGCCTAGTCCTTGTAACCACAGGGGAAAGACAGATCTCTATAGCCTTATTAATGATTTTCCTTAGTGTTTTATGAAATATCATCTTCATCTCTGGTCCCCAAAGCATCTGAGTCTTTGAGCACAGCTAAAATTAGCAAGGGAGCCCCTTTGGAAGCAGCATTCCTATGGGTGGTGGTGAGCTGCCTGGTGAGCAGGGGTCCACCAGTGCAAGCTGCATTGGGGAAGCTGCTGCTGTGAAGGCTGTGAATGACACCATCCTTCCTGGAGAGACAGCAAAGCACCCCAGCTCAGGTGTGAAGAATGATGGAGCACTGCTGGGTCCTACTGTAAAGGGAGCTTTCAAGGGTGATCTAAAATGGAGGTATGCCCTAATTCAGGTTGGGAGAGGCATCTGCCCACCAGTTCTGCTGAAGTGAGCTGGAGTTCAGCACTTCTCCCACTGAGTCTTCAGGAGTTCTCCAGGCAGGAAAGTGCAAGCTGGCTCCCAGTGAGGGATCTGACTTTACCTTATTTTGTGAAGTGGTGAAAAAGAGGCAGTGATGGTAAATGCAAATATCTGCAATACATCAGGGCCTCATCATGGAAAACATTTTGAACCTACTCACCCCTTGCAGTACACAAGCATGCAGATAAGGGAGCAGTGTGGCTGTGACATGTGATTCACATGGGCCCTGCTGCAAAGACCAACAGCTCTTCTGGAAAGAAATGTTGCTGAAAAGTCTCACTGAGTAAGGAGTCTTTGGACTCCCTCTAAGACATGATTGAAATAGGTGCTGAAGATCTGCTCTTAAAAGAGAGAGCTTGACACGCACTGCTGCCTTTGGCATTACAAGAAATGAAGAAGAAAGAGGAAATGATCTGAGCTGTGTACACGCAACATGAGCTGCATCAAACAGCAGTTGGTACGATTCTCCCAGGACGCAGTGTTGCAGCTACATTAATGTCACTCTCTCTCTTAATGCTGACAGCCACATTATTTCTTGCATAGCTGTAGTCACACACCTAATAAGCTTGATCCTGCACAAACCCAGAGCATCTTCCCTTTACTAACTGGCATTCTGTGGGGTCCTGTGCCTGCACGGCACCAAGATCTCCAGTGTAATGCCAAATGTGGTGTTGGCATGGCTCTGAGCATCCCCAGGATGGGCCCCAGCTCCACCCAGCCCCTGCAAGCTGTGTGCTCCCCATCTGCCAGCCAGGCTGCGGGTGTTGCAGGAGAGAGCCTCTGTGCCAGCAGCCAGCACGGCACACACTGATTAATACCAAAGGAATGAGGGAGAGGAAAAGAGATGTTTTTGCTAGCAAGCAGCCAGCAATTTAGGATTGCGGTAATACCAATGAGCCTGACCAAGGGTGATATTAGCTTCTCAAAATACTTGTAGCAAAACTAATGCTACAAGTTTGCAGTGGGGAAGACTGAGGTGCAGCTACTTGATGGCTTATCTTATCCCTGCTCCTGGGCGCCATAAATAAAGCATCCTAGATCCATCAAAGCACTTTCCAGCAGTGGGCAGCAGGGGCTGAGAGATTGAAGCCTCTGGCCTTGTCACTGCTAGCGCAGGTCTGCATGCACCCCAGGACTCTAGGACCCAGCACAAACCTGCCCTGGAAACAAGGCAGAGCCTGCAATGGGCATGCAGCCTGCAGGACTCAGGCTGTGAGCTCCCTGGGGCTCAGGCTGTTTGTAAATATGATTGTGCATCTGCCTGGGGAAGGTGTACTGCCAGTCCTCTCCTTTGCAGGGCCACGAGGTAAACTGGTAAAACCAGCACTGGCAGAGTTAAAACTGTGATGCTTCCAGCTGTAAGTGTACCTATCAATGTCTGCTGTTCAGGCCTTCCCTTGCTCAGGGCCTCCCTCAGGTGCATTAGGTTCCAACAAAAGAGCAGATTTCCATCGGTGATATATAATAAGGTGTGAGGTGAAAGACTGTGGGCTTCTGAGCAGAGTGAGGGGGATATTCAGCAGGATTTCTGACTGGGCCTGGCCCGTGCTGTTCCAGCAGGTTTCACCTTTGCTCAGCCCATCATGCAGAGGCGCTCTATGCAAATGCAGTTCTCAAGCTAACACACGTGATTTTTGAAGTGTTCAAGCTATTCAGAAAACAATTTATAGGATCAGATTTTCCTATGTCCCCTCAAGTCATTTTATTAATCACTGGGACCATTCTTGAACGCCTTTCAACACTGAGAAATTCCAGTTAATCACAGCCTGCCCTGCTACCATCCTTCTCAGCATTAGATGGGGAAAGAAATGATGCAGTGAGGACCTTAGTCACACTAACAGTGCTTCAAAGCTAAGTGGGGAATGGGATGTGAATCATCTTTGCCTTTTCTTTCATTTAAGGGAAATAGAGAATACAGCTGCTGCTGTGAGTATGAAACGCAAAAGACAGTGACGGCGCTTCCTGCTTCATTCCCACATGGGTCCCTGAAGCCAAATCCTTCCCTGCATGCGGTTATATGGACTGAAATAGCCCAGCTCTATTTAAAGCCATTCCTTGGAGATTTGCTGACTGTATCTTAGTGAACACAAAGCTGTTATCCAGGACTGGCTGTGGAGTGAACCAAAGGATACTTTCCAAAAAAGCCAGTTCCTTTTATGTAACTCAACCTCAGCCTGTCCAGAGACTTTTTGCACATCACAGATGTAGAAGGGCAACAGGATGTGGTGTGAGGAGAAAGCAAACCAGCTTGTCAGAAAAGTGCAAACATAGTAATGATAAACACTGCACCCCTTCACTTTAAAAAAACTTTCACTGTTTGCTGAAATCAAAAGGGCACTTTTGGCACCCAAGGTATGGAGCAAGGAGCAGCTTGAGCAAGCAAAGGGGAATGCCGAAGCCAGAGGCCAACATGGTGGGGAATAGAAGGTGAAGCAGGATCTCCCTCGTGTAGCCCCTCAGGAGTAGATCCCCTGCTGCAAAGGAGCATCCAGAATTTGTTTATGTGCTTTGAGGAAGGGCTCTACTAAAGAGCTGAGAGCTCAGCTCCAGCTCCTTCTACCACTTCAGCCTGCTCCTGCGCTACTAAATGTAAAGACCTTTTGGGGCATTGAGGCCATGGTATCTGCAATGTTTCCTGCCAAAGCAACAGGAAGCTGCAGGCATCACATCTACACCCAGCAGCTGGGCATGCTGTGGTGCCTTTGCAAGCTGCCCGAAAGGGTCAGGGCCAGGCAGTGAGCCTGTAGCAAGGAAAAGCTGTGCAACTCACTGCAAGCCAGCTGAGCAACTGCTTGCTTCAAGCAAACAGCTCATTGCATGTCTGCCCTAGGGAGGAATCCTAGCGAGCTTCTGGACAAGCAGCAGCTGTTGTGCTTCTGTTGGGATTTCCTGGCCTGAAATACATGTATATGTGCTGTGGTGCTGTGCATACACTGAGCCTGACAGGTTGTACGCGTCAGGCTTCCTGCATGGTGGGCGGCAATCTGCTCAGGGGGGCCAGAGAGCTGCAGCTGCTGTTGCACAACAGATCCCAGGATTTCCAAACACTTGGCTGTTGCTGGGCCACAGCTGTATTGCTGCCTGGTATCAGCCCAACCAAAGCTCTTGGCTTCAGAGCCAGCATCACTTTTAAGGATGCAAAGAGCTTGTCCAGGCACAAGGTGTCCACTCTGTGCTTGGTGCCCTCCTTCAGGAACTAGGACATGGCCACTTGCCCCTGCTGGTCCCTTCCATGAGTCCACATGGACACACCAGCAAGCTGCTGGCCTTCCTGGCTGATCTGAGCATGATTCTGGATAGCAAGCTGCCATTAATCTAACAGCCAGGTTTGCACATTGCATAGCTTGTCATTAATTTTGGTACATCTCACTTTTTTGTTGACATGAGTTCCTAGCTGTCCACGCTCAAATGACACATAGAGCCTGGAATCTCCCCACCCCTAAACCCTTCTATCACTGGATAAAGCCACCTCCCTAAACCATGGCCATCAGCCTAATTGCAGCTCTCAGCAACATGCCTGTACTAACACACTCCTGCACTGTAATGCCAAGGTCACAGACTCAGGCTGCAGCCCTGTCTGCAGAGATAGTGTTGACAGTTTTCTTGTTCTGCCCAAAGCCACTCAGCCTCCCCCATCCCCCCTTCCCCTTCCTCACTGTTGGTGCCAGCTAGTAGTCATAAAGCAGTGTCCCCTTACATGAGCTCCTGTGCAAAGCTGGCTAGGAGCTCACTTTTTTGTTTTGCTTGATGAGATTTATCAGCCTAAAGGGGATAAGCATGTCAATTCCTAGAAGCTTTACTGCAGGAGCTGGCAGCCTCCACCAGTAACCAGAGACAACAGTGTGAGAAGGCAATGCCAGAAGTTACGTGAGATGGCAGCTTCCAAGGCTGTTCCTCTCCCTCCATCAGCCTGAGCACATCTCCCCGGCAGGCCCTGCCACAGCTGCACGCTCCTGCAGAGCCTTTGTGAAATGTGGGAATCAAAGTTGCGCTTAGGGCAATCTGAGCTCATGTTGGCTAATACTTATAGAGGAGCCTCGTCCTCTGAGTTGAGCAAACAATGATGGGCTCTGGGAGCACGCTGAGCCACTGGGGGAGCTGGTCACGTTGAGCACTGCTCTGCAATTTGTTTGCTGCCCAGAGTGTTACAGGCTGCATCAGGGTTACATTAAGCTTTCTGAACAACAGGATTAGTCTGATATCACAAAAAGATATCACAGTCACCATCCTGGAGATCTTTCCAACCTGGTATCGTCTTCAGCAATGTCTGATGCTTGAGATGTCAGAGTATAACCTCATTGTCACTGGGGCTCCCAGCCAAGCAACAGAACAGACCTTTGTAGGGAGATGCTTCTGCCCATTAGGGAGATCATCTGAGCCACCCAGTTGCAGGACTACTAGCAGCCATGTACGAGATCCCAGCTGGAGCTGAGTTCTGCAATGCTGCAGAAATGCAGGAGCTTTTCAGTCCCAGCTTCAGGGAAGGCTGCTTGCTCCTCAGCAGCATAGCAGAAGTTCCTCAGGCATAGATGCCAGAAGAGACTTCAGATGCTCGGTCATGATGCTGGTGGGCAAGCCTACATTCAAACTGAGCTGACACCAGGCAGGGAGACTACTGAGCTCCAGGACACCATGGGCCAGGCCCATCCTGCCTGGCATGAGGTTGAGGTGGGGCTGCAGAATGACAAACACCATGAGCCAGACCATTGGCTCATACAGTGGGAAATTCCAGGTTGCTTCCACACATGGAATCTTCATTTGCAGGCTTGCTTTGGTGGGATTCCTGCCTACACCCAGAGTGTATGAACAATATCAGGGCTGAAAGTGAAGGTATCAGCTCTATGGTATGCACAGAGCTCCTGAATCAACACTTTCTTTGCTAACTGTGGTGTGACAGACATCATCCATTTCCCCAGTAACGTTCAGTTAAATCTGATGAATGCATGTGAGGTGAGCAGCACGTGCCATCACATGTGCTGGTCTTGGGAGTGGCATTCCCCACATCACCTGCTGACAGGGGGGTGCCTAGGTGACTCAGTTCCCATGACATGTTGCCACTCATCAATAAGGGTTTGCCACTTCCAGCCTAATTAGCGAGGCCAGGGTCACGTGCATTTGAGGTGACCTTTCTTCTCTGCATCACTGATGCACTACAAGGGGCCGATGCCCTTCTTTCCCCATTGCCTTACAAGGCAGATAGCTACAGGATGGATCTACCTTGAAGAAACAATTCCCATAGCAGATGAAGGGCTGCAGTGTGCACACTGAAGAAGAGAACAGGGTATGCAAAAAGCAGATGCCAGCGCAGAATGGTCTTGGGCAGATAAACCCTTTTTTGGCTGGCAGCACTCTCACATTACCCACACTGTCTGTGAGAATCCAGGAACGCTTCTTAATGAGGGCAGGACTAAGACAAGGCCTGGAGGAACTCCCAGAAGCCTTGAGGAGCTTGGGGAGATGATGGGAAGCTGAAACAGATCAAGACAGATATATATAGATGGAGTTGTTGTCTGCAATTGCTATCCTCAGAACAAAATTACCCCTGGATCAAGTTGATACAGTTGTCATACAGACGCTCTCCTTCTAGTGTTTTAGCTGAGAAACCAGATTGTTTCCCTTAGTAACTTGCTGAGACAAACTCTCCTCAGCACTGGAAAGAAGAAAATTTTCCACACTCCCCAGGGCACTTCTCTGATGGGACACGCTTGGAAGAAGGAAGGATTCTGGTTGGTCCTGGAGCAGTGGGGTTTGTTCTCCTCTCCTCCTTACCCTTTTTTCCCCCTTTGCTTTTATTGTGCCTGCCTATTGCTGAAACAGAGAGGCAGTGGCTCCCTTGGAAGGCTGTGACTGGTAGAGCTGTGCCAGTGCTGCTGACCAACCACCGGTTTGGCAGTGTTTTGGCAGAAAACCCCAGTGATTCTATGAAAGCAAATGAAGTACACACCTGATGGCTCCTGTTAATGTGCATCTCATCTCCCTAACTCCTAAGGGAGCCAGCAAAATCCACAACTCTGGCTGGGGCTGCTTTGTGTTTGCAAAAGCTGCTAAGGCCGGAGAACTCCTGGGAGATTTGCAATGCTGGTTCACACAGGTGATCAAGCAGTGCTTTTCTCCATGTTACCAGGCCAACCTCCTTCACTGTCACACTAATCAGCTGGTTGTATTTCAATATTTACTGCTACTTGAAAAAAGTGCCTTGTGCAATTTTCTGGTTAATGCACATCTCCCTAGGATTCTCCTCACCTACTTTCATAGTGATTCAAGTGGAAACACTGCTATGGCCCTATTTCCACTGAACAAACAGATTCACGGGGTCACATGCTGATGGAAGGTTCAGTGGCAGTTTGTGTGTTCTGCCCTTATTTTAGCAGCAAAAGAAATAACGGATGTTTCCAGCAGACAGAGATAACAAAGCAGCACTGCCAGCTCTACTCAGCTGGTGGATCAGAAGGCTGCTGTGTGGAAGCGCAGCCAAGCCACTTAGATGCAAATACATAGGCAAAAAGCACCAGTACTACTATGGCTCTCTGTTCTGGCTGTTTACTTACAACGCAGGGCAACAGAGCATCCTCCTTTCTCAAAAACGCATTCCCCATTGCAGTCCTATTTCTGCCTCCCAGTAGCACTCTGCTGCCCCAAAGTACCACAGATTTTTGATCCTGGAGTTGAAATGCCTTTCCTTGAGCCATGTGTGTCACTCTGAATCTCCCATACTTGTGCAGACCCCAGGAGGAAAGTCTTTAGGGGTGTTTTCAGTGAGCCTGGAGAACCGAGGTGGGAAAAATATGCATCTGAAAGTCAGATTTGGTAGGTGGAAAAACAAGGATGAAAACACGCTGATGGCAACTGCAGGATGGACATGTTATAATGCTTACTTGAAGAAAGGCACATTCCTTCCATTTTTTCAGCCAGAAAAAATGCCTTTGCCTTGCAGCTGAACAAAGCAAGAGACCTCCATAGTAACAGCATCTTCCCAGGAACACTTTTTCCTCTCTCTCTCTCTCTCTTTTTTTTTTTTTTTTGCTTTTTTGTTTGTTTGTTTGACAGCTTTTCACTCATCTTATGTAGCAACAGTTACATAAGATAGAGCAAGGAAGGCCATGCTCTGGCCTCAGCATGCGTGGTTTTAGCTCACTCAGCTTCTCCTTCAGGGGATTTCTAGCAGAAGGTCACCAGCACCGTAGCTCACGCGACTTCTCCAGCAGCCCATAAGCAATCCTTGCACTCCAGCTGAGGAGCATGTGCCTTCATCAGCATCAGCTCTTCCACATGACCTATGCTTACCCAGACCCCATCCCACTAGCAGCAGTGAGAGGACCACTGACTTGTTCATAGCCCTTCATTCTCCAACCCCTGAAACTGATGAAATCAGGCTTTTGGGGTTTGAAGGGATTTTCAAAAGATTTCTCTGTGAAAAATATCTGTCCAAGTTAGAATCTCCATTAGTACTCATTCTGCAGCACCTGCTCTTCTCCATTTGCACACTACATGAGTCTGTTTCCCTTTGCTCCTTATCTGCTTAAAAGCAGGAATATTTGGGTCAAAAAGCTGTAAGAAAGCTTGTGAATGTACAAGCTACCTGTGCCTGGAGGCACTGTCATTTCTCTTGGCAAAATGAATGAGAGGAAAAAATGAAGATCCCTCACTCCTTGTCCTACCAAAGATGCATGAGAGTCTGCAGCAATTACCATGAATGGAGCAGCAGCTGCCTTCCATCCAAAGGGCATCGTGGCATGGCGTCAGCTCATCACTTAGAAGGCACTGTACAGTTGTGCAATGACAAAGCCACTACATTTTAGGAAGAAGAAAAGAAGAAGGAAACTGTGCAAGACAGGGATTTCCCAGACTGCGACACCACCTTCATACAAGGTACTTTTGAATGGAGGAGTCTGGAAACAGGAAAACCAGGAGGGGGTTTTGCTGCCTTCACTTCTCCTTGCTGAGCCCAAAACCCAGGTTCCAACTGAGGCCATGGCACAGTTCCCTGCCTCGGGCAGTATACTGCAGGTTCATGCTGAAAGATGTGCACACAGTGCACAAGTGACCACCTGCACTGACTGCTTGGAGACCTGTGGTGCTGGGAAATTACTGCCAGCACCCTTGAGCATGGTGCTCACCCTCCTTCCCAGCACCTCTGGGTCTGGATGGGGCCACTGCAGCACCCTGCAGACCTTAAAGCCCTCAGCCTGAGGATCTTGCTCAGCTGCAGCACTCAGTGCAGAGGGGATCTGGATGTCAAACTGCTATCCTGCACAGCCGCAGCTGAAACGCAATTAGGTTTGACCTGCAGCCCCAGGCAGGAAGATGTCACTGCCTTTCTGACCACGAGAGATAAAGCTGAGAGCAGAGCACACTCAGCTTAACAGAGGAAAACCATTGTTCATTGCTTGTAAAAACAGGAGCAAAGCAAACACCACACTGCCCTGCTGCAGCAAGCCCCTTCTGCACTGAGCAGATACGGCTGGGCTTCACTGTGAGAGATTCAAAGGCAGTGGCACAGCAAACCCCCTACAGAAGGCTGAAAGCCATGCACTTTCCCACAACCCTTTCTTTCCTCACAGGATCCATATCATGGCCCCATGCTGTGCTGGCTCAGTACTCCCTGCAGCTGCCGAGCGTGGGAATTCCCTGCTGGGTGGGGCCTGGGTGCGGTGTGGGCACAGAGCAGCCCTGTGCTACTGCGTGCAGGGTGGGCCTTTGGGCAGCTGCCAGCATTCTGTTTATGGCTTATCAGAGCAGCAGTTAACTGCAAGGTGCATGTAACTTGAAGGGGACAGGGTGAGGAGAAGCACTGATAGGACAAATTTCTATTGACTTCTTATCCTGATATTTTATGTTACTTTTCTTCAGAACTTCTTGTCATCTTATCACAGGTGTGCAAACAGGCCCACCTGAAGCAAACTGGGCAGGTTCTGCTGCAGCTGTAGTTAACTTTGCTGTAAGTCCTGCTCAGCAACATGGGCAGAGCAATGGCAGCACACAGCATCCTCTCCAGCTCAGGTACCCTTGCATGACCCTCTGCACTGCAGACAACACTCACAGATACCTCACGTTGCTCGCAGCAACGCAGCCTGGGGATCATGCTTCTACTGCTGGAGTGTGTCATAGGCCAGCGATGTGTGTGAGGCTGGCAAAGAGCAGCTGTTTATTCTCCCAGGTAACCAACCAACCATCACAGAAAGATTTACAGTGCCAGTGCAGCACAGCCAAGCAGCCTGCAGTATTCCCATTTGCATCAATCAGTGTGCTTTCTACACTCTGGCAGGATGGAAGAAGGGGAGAAAGCAGTGTTTCCCACTGGGTCTGTAAAGGTGCTGTGGCCCTGCACCACACTGCTCATGCCGAGCTGAACACAGTGAACCTGAGCCTGGGGCTGGAACAATGCCACATGCCGCCTTGCTCTTACAGCACTTGGCACTGCCAGCCCTCCACCCTCACACCCCCCTCCCAGAGCTGGCTTACAGCACATCCAGCCTACACACGTTCATTCTTGTTGTGAAGCACAAGTGTTCACACACTGATTACGTGTTTTGAATTGCTACTGAAGTGGGGCAGCATCATATACATTGTTACCTACGCCTGAAACAAGGGCTGTAAGTCATTTTGAAAATGACTTACACTTGAACATGCACTTCATCAACAGAAGTAGTTTCTCAGTCTTCCTGCTGACGGCGCTGTACATATTGCTGTTTGTCAATAGGCACATCTTCAGAAAGCATAAATCATAGAATCCTGATTGGAACGGACCCATAAGGATCGTCGAGTCCAACTCCTGACTCTACACAGGACCTGGAACTACAGGCTGAAAATCCACCAGAGGCTGAAGGTTTGGGTACACTGCCCTCCACCTTGCTGCAGGTCAGGCCACCTCCCTGGTCACCACTAAAAGTGCTTCTCCTGCTTCTCCTGCCAACAGCCTTGAGGCCAATGCTTGGCTTTCTCATAGTCACATCCTGTCACCTTTAGACACCAAAGACTACACTGGGGCAGTGAGAAGCTAAGCTGCTCCGGTAGCCTATTTTCAAGGTTCACCACATCCTTAGGCGTGAAATGTTTTTCTGCCAGTCAGGCATTTCCAAATGCTGCTAGCTGAAACAAGGCTAACATCAAGCACAAATCAACTTCTTTATGGTACGAAAAGGTATGCACAGGTGCAAATACTATATAAAGGACACAGATGGAAAGGGGCAGGAAAGAAACTATGTTCCACTTGTGCTAAAATCCAACCCAAAGCAGCTGCTTCACTAGCATCCAACTTGCTGTAGGTTTTCTTAGCACCTTGCTGGAAGCTCTACCTTCCTTGTACCTCAGGATGCACTGATCTGAGACCTCTTCCTGGCTGCCTGCATTTCTCTTTTTGGATTCCAGAAAGAAGGCTTCCACACACTCAGAGAATGAACATTGCTCCCCTTCCCCTTCCCCTATTTACTCATTTGAGAGCCTACCAGAGAGCCTATCACACCTACCAGATGCACCCTAGTTGGACCAGACCTGTCTGCAGTTCCTGTCCTGCACTGCCCCCTGTGCTGGTATTACTGGTGCAGGACCAGCAGCAAGGCTGAACAAGGAGCCAACACAACTTCTCTGGATGGATTTTTTTTTTTTTTTTTCAAACATAGATTCACTTCTGAGTCAGGTTCCCTGGGTAGCCCTGGAAGTTGCTGGGCCACACAACAGGTATAGGAGCACAGAAGCCAGGAAGAAACGACTAAACACCACCATCCCCAAAGAAACCTCCTTCAGTCCAGTACTGGCCTACAGAAGGGATGTCAGTGTCAGGTTACAGCTTGTGTCACCTGCTCACAGATGTACACTGCACTTTGGAGGACCAGGCGTCATTACCTGAGTTTAAGTTAAGAGTGATCAGGAGAATAAATGAGAACTCTGTTCCTTCCCTCCTTCGTGATGCTGACTGTAATTTCCACAGTGTCTGCTGTTCATTCGCCTTTACTCCAGCCCTACAACTACTTTGATCCTACAGTGATCCAAGCCACTAATCCAAAAGAGAATGAATGCAAAACAACAAACCTTCCCATCAGTTTAGTAAACAGAGTGGCTCATTACAGATTTAAGAGTCCCACTGCTGGCTGAAGGAAGCAGACAGACATAGCTGAGATCAAAACAGGGAGGAGTAACTCCTCCATCACAGAGGATCATTTGTCACTGAAAGGAATTTCCACTCCCAGTTATGCAATCCCAGCCTGTATACACTCATGCCATGTTTTGTTGTTGTTGTTGTTGTTTTGTTTTTCCTCAAAGAAACCCTAAATATTCAGGCAACTCCTCAGCCTGTGTGTAAATGACATGCTTCTTTTGCCTTCAGACAGGATGGCTTTCATCCCCAAGCCCATTCACAACTACCTTTGGCTGACTTGAGAGAAGGTGGCTTTATAGTCTAAAGAATCCATTTTCAACAACTGTCTGTGCAAGTGGGTGTCACAGAAGGTAGGGGTTTTTTGTCGTTTTTCTACTCCCCCTCCCAGAAAACAGATATAACTTACAGCCAAAAATTTATTTGGGCTTGGGTTTCTTAACCTGCCCTGCATACTGTGCTGCTCAAGTCATAGCTAGAACTTACTCCAGAGGCTGCTGGTGCAACATGCATTAAATCAGCTGAGATGTGACAAGTTGCATAGCAAGGACTTCTGGTGAATCTACAGTGACCAAACACTCAACTATAGCTGACAGAAAGCACTTCAGTGTGGATTACTCAATTCTGCCAAATGCAGTTAACTGGATTTTGATACTGCTGAGTCTATTTATCCTCCAGGCTAACAGTCAGATGCACTACAGTTCCTGTATTTAATGCTGCAGCACAGAATTCTCCTAGATGGTG
Organism: Meleagris gallopavo; assembly: GCF_905368555.1. Classification (NCBI taxonomy): domain Eukaryota; kingdom Metazoa; phylum Chordata; class Aves; order Galliformes; family Phasianidae; genus Meleagris; species Meleagris gallopavo. The sequence goes on along the minus strand of NC_139408.1, from coordinate 35,779,001 downwards.
ACACAGGAAAGACTACTTCTGAAGAAAAGGTTGCTATGCTAAGAAAGGTGTGGCAAGCAGCAGCTGTTAGCAAAGATTTTTGACAGCCATTTAAAAAAATGCAAGGTTATCTGTACAGACATATAGTGTAATAGGATGTTTTTAAATAATTATTTTTTAATGAAAGAATCATAATGAAGAGAAAATCCTGACACCAGTTGCTTTAAGCAGCCTTGCACAATAAGCACATGACTCTCTGGGTTTTACTGTGGGCATAAGCCTTAAGTTCACTGTTCCAACAAATCCTGAACTACAGGATATCTCACATTGTTTCCAAAACAAGGGACGGAACAAATCGTTACTAGCAAGAACTGGCTGGAACAAGCTGTGACAGTCTATGAACTTCCCATCTGAAAAAATAACTCATTACAAAACAAAAAACAACTCGCCCTCCCATTATTACCCCAAGGAGTATAGTGCTTTTCCTAGAAGGAAATATGAATACTCCCACAGATATGCTTCACAAACTTGATCTCATGAACCAACAAGTTCTGAAAAATTCAAAATAGCAGGTCTCATTCCATGTCAGGTGAAAAATGGATTTTTCTTTTCCTTCAGATCAACTACATCTTCCATGTTATTTCTAACAACACACACCGAGTCAAAACATTTATTCTTTGGTACTTCTGGTCAGTATTTAAAGAGGAATGGAGCAGAAGAGGCAGAGAATGCAGCACATTATTCCATGTCACTAACAGCGCTGCTTACTTATACACAAAAACTCACTCCACATGAATTCCCAATTCAGCTCTCTATACTTAAGAAGACTGGCACCACTGAAGGCTTTACAGTGAGAAGGTATGGTCCAACACTGTGCATCACAAGTTGATTCAGTGCCATATACTGCATTTACAAAGCACCTGAAATCCTAGGAAGGTTCATTACTGCCTGCCTTAACATTTTGTTTCTGGATGAGTACACAGATCCTGATGATCCATTTATATTATGATTTCCCATTAAGCTAATTGAGTCTGTAAAACACGCCTTTACTGTTTTACTGTGGCTCCCTCAGGGGCTGGGGGGCATTGCTCGTAAGTAATTCAACTGCTTTTCTCCAAGGAGTCCAATAAATACTGATTTACCTAAGCAGACTGCATGTACTTTATATTTGTGTCCTTTACACTCTATACTAACAGAGTACAGGGAACATAATGTGGCCACAATTACGAGGCTATGCAGGGCCAGCCCACGTTTAGTACAGCTAATACTCATCTAGGTCAAGTAAGACAGACTTGATCCTACTTCTGCTTAACAATTCATGCATCACATGCTAACCATATCTACCAGCCTGCAGCACTGTCATACAAACTACTCTTGAGGCACTCTACCCAAAACCAGAATTGTTAGGATCACGCCATGCATCCCCAGTTTCTCTGCATTTGTCATACCTAGACCAGCAGGTGACACCAGGTACAATTCAACACTGCTCACAGCTGAAACAGTTTGGCTGCAGATGCTATCTGCTTAAGAGCATGAGAAGTGGGATACACATATACCTGTCATACATGGGGTTTTCCCATGAGGTCAGGTATCAATCTTCTCCACAGCCTTTTTGCCTTAAGTAATAAAAAGCTTGAAGGAAAACCCCCATCATTAGTTTAAGAGAGAACCACGAATCTTCATTGCAGGACAAAGTACCAGAAAAAAAATGGCATTTCAGCTGCCACAACTTAAAATTTGCTATCAAAAAGGATGCAACATTCCCAAACAATATACTGTAGACAACGTATTTCATCATGTCTAAACACGAGGTGCAATGTTCTGCATGCAAAAACATGAGGTATGAACAAACGCCCACCGCCCTCAGAAAAACCGTGCAAGTTACACAACCACGTATAAGCTGCCAAAATTTGGAATTAAAGGTCTTGCAGGGAGCCTTAATACTGAATACCATGCAAATATGCTCTAGTCATATGACTCCTTGACTGCCATATGTCTTTTAACTGGTTTTGTTCAAGTTTTTATGTGTAATTAAAGCCAATCAAGAACAAAGTATCAGTGGATTATGTTTGATGCCAAAGTAAATAATGACTCCAGTATACTCAAAATTCCAGGTTGTTTTATAGTTGTAGTATAGCATAGTAGGAAAGATTCTAGGAAAGTTCAGAAACTCAGCTGTCACTCAGAAAGACATATGTATACCTTTCCAAATGTGCTACTAGTGTTTAGCCAACTGTTGCACAAACTCCACAGTTCTCATATAATCCACTCACTCCTACTCTCCCCAAAAGAAGAAATGGTTTCATCTTACTATCTGTACAACAGTATCTGACATGACAGAAGCTGGAATCTAGGGGCAGTACTGAAAATTCAGGAAATTTGGCAAAGACAGCATTTCACAGTATTTTGGAAGCATAAGAAAAAACATTTGAGCATTGGAATCTCGTCAGCTAAACAATTAGCATTATTTATTAAAGCCAAACAATGAACTGCATCTCTTTTACTACAACAAACTTGAAAGATACACGTTCAAGAGGCTTTAAGTGTAAAGTGGAGGAAAAAAAAAAAAGAATCAAGCAATCCCAGCTTCTGAAAACTTAGAGGCCTTCCCAGAGGTCTCAGAAATCAAAGAGAATTTTAGAGCAATGAAGACCAGTGGAATTGCAAGACAGCAGAAAGAAGGTAAGGAGCTTAGTCATATTAGCTTGGTGTCTTTCTAGGAGGACTTTCATGTCCACCCAACCACCCAACAGTTACCAGTATCTAGTAATCTTCCCTTTCTCAATCTCTCCTCTATCACCTCTCTGTTTGCATGGATACTGAAGCCTCTTCAATTCTAACAAAACAATAAAGCAATTTCCTTCACTTTGATTCAAGTTTTTCAGTCTTAACTTACCTTCCTCCTAAGCTAGAATCTTTGAAGGCGTGAGGAGAATTGCTTCCCAGAGACATTCTTGTTGGTGGATCTTTTCTGTGGGCTCCATCCAGCCCAACATAGATTTTGGCATTACCCAAAGACTCCAGCTGGGTAGGTGACATCCAAAATCCAAAGTACACAGAGAATCCGTTTCCCCTAAGTAAATGCTAGCTTCAGAGCTGTTCAGTTATAACAGACATCTGTTAATATTCCTTCCCAGACAAATCTGTCTGAAGGAATGCACAGGGAATCACAGCTCAATTTTTTTCTTCAGCTTTTGTTATACTTTCTCATACAAACCTGAGCAAATCCTCAGGATTTAAATTAATGTCCTTTTAATTTTTCCAAGGATAAAACAGTAATGTTATAAAACTTTCAACATCAGGGAAGAAGAGAACAAATGGAAACATAACAATTATCAAGACACACACCACAATCTGATACAAACCATTACACTAGGAGTAAAATAGCTCAGATGAAAACTACAGAGCTGAGGACAAAATTTATATTAAGATAAAATTAACAGGCAAATAATCAACACAAAAACATTCAAAGTCATGTATTTTGATGAGAACTTCATAAAACAAAGATTAAAAAAAATACATTAAAAGGAGACATCGAGTATTTCAAAAACCTCTGTTTTATTTGTACAGAGTAAAATACATTGTATTGTGAACATCGTTTTCATTCCATAATCGAAAGCCATTATTAACTGTCTTCTTTTCACCAAATACCCTGGTCAGAAGCACAGACAATGGAAATAGGAAAGCTAATTAGTCTCTCTCAGCCAGAGCTACAAGGTGCATGTCAATCTCTGTTTCTGTAAGGATCCTGAAAGAACAAAAAGAAATCCTGAATAGCTTCAATGATTCTTCCCCTTAAACTCCAACCTAGTATCTATTCAAATTGGCTTTATACATTTCAGCCCTTTAAAGCCCTGCTGCCAAGGCCACAAGCCAACATTTCAACTGTTTTTGAAAAACAAAGGAAGAATCAAAGCCACTAAAGAGCAAAGTAGCAAGTGGTAGAAAAAGAATAGGTAATTTCTCCTATGCAATACATTTGCAAGCTGGGACCTGGTGAAAATAATGGGTGTGGTAATTAGTGCAATTACTCCAAGGAATACACATGTTTTTATAGCTTTTTCCTTCTGTTTGTTACCCATCTTTCTGAAAAGGACATGACTGGTAAATGAAGTCTGGCAGAAGGGTAGCACTGGAAAAGGGATAATTCAGCTCTTGTATGCTTTTTCAGAAATGGATGTCCTAAACATCCATTATCAAATGTAAAATCACTCAACACCATGTCAACTTTATACGCACTAAGAAGCACTCAAAAGTAGGGCTCTGAGGTTTGAAGCCTCTCTCCTATCCTCACCTGCTAAGTGATTAGACTGAAACAGCAGAGGATTTCTTCTCCACCCCAACTGTTCCTCAGTTTTCTTTGTTTTATTTTAATGAAAAATCAAACCAAGAGACAATGACAGACTAAGGCAAAAATTAATGAATGACTCTATGGCAAGCTTGACTAGTAACACATACCTAGATGGCCTTTTTGCATTAATCAAAATGCCTCCAGATTTATTCTTTCATTCTTTCACACTACAATAAGCTATGAGAAGGCTGTGCAGCCCACTGTATCTAATGTGAGGCACAGCCTGCAGTAGGAAGATTTCCAGGTATTGTCTGGTTAGATTGACCTCTTAACCGTGCTGCACACACAGGGCTGCACTCCAACTCAGAGAATAGTGGAGGCAGCAGGGAGGAAATGGCAGGTCTTCCTTTCAATCTGGGTGGGAATGTGTACTTGGAAAGTAAATGTTCAGCCAGTTCCAACTCACTGCAGTGATTTGTCCAGAGTATTTTAATCTTGTCAAAATAACTGCAGTAATTGTCACGTTGAAAGTAGATTCCAGATACTAGTACAAACCATTTTTTAAAATTCTCTAAAGCATTAAAGAAACATCCAGAGCAGACATAACAAGATTTTGATCATCATGCAAAACAATACTCTTTTAAAAAGCCTGCATTCCCTAGCCAGTTTAAAGACTTTAAAATAGCATCTTTTTTTTTATTATTATTTGAACAATGTCTTTTACACATTTTGAAATTACAAGTAAAAAAAATATAACAATCAGAAAACAAAGCTCAAACTTCATGTTTTATCAGCAGTAACCATGATCACCTACCTGAACTTTGGATTTTCCACTGTAACTACACCAACTTCTATTTCTGAAGGTTTGAAATCAATGGATAGTACAGTAGACAGGCATGTTATTGCTGTCTGAAAGATGATAAAAAATTATCAATAAACAGAATTTTAAATACAATAAAGTATTTTTAGTAGATTTAACATTAACAATTATTCTCTCTTCTAGTTTTATTTCCTTCCACCTCTAAACCTCAGCCGTAAAGTTTCAAATAGTTTCCGTTTGGTACAGAACATACTGCCTCTCCAGTTCTCTCTCAAAGAAGTTTAATCTAAAATGGATACACTTTCTTAACAGAAAAAAAAAAAAAAAAAAAAAAAGACAAAACCAAAACCTTTATCACAGGTCCTGAGAACAGAACAGAACACGTTGCCTAAGTGGCAAACAACAGATACAATCGTTACAGTCCAGGATTACTCAAAGCATGTTACTTGTGTGGCTTCCATTTCAGCTTTTCTTCTGGTCACTAAAATTACATTGGCTGTTTTTAGAAGTTGCATTTAATTATGGCTTAACTTGTCTTTTTTTTTTTTTTTTTTCACCTTAGTCATCACCTGTTTTAAAAGGTGTTCTTTCCAACTTCACTCATGCTTTGAAGTCAAGTCATAATAATGCTGAAGATGTATTCCTAAAATGATGATTGACCACAAAAAGCTCTGTAAAACTGCTACATAGCCAGATGCTTACCGAATCAGTTATTTTGCACAGCACTCACATGTCTTAATACAATACTCTGTTTTAACTTACAGTGGGGTCAATTGCTTCAGATTTTATACCTTATTTCTACCGCCGTTCTTGCAAAGCAAGAGACCTAACGTTACAAGAGAACAAGACCAGGCAGGAGAAATAGGTGGGCCATAGAAGAGGACTGATTAGATGGCTCTCTATAGTGTAGGTAAAAAAGGATAACTATAACACAAGCTCATTAACCTGTTATATAAACAGGGTATGCTTTTATAATGGGCCTTGAACAACAGTTCTCACAGTAGGCATAACATCTGTTGCTCTGTATGCTGAACTGAAGCAGTAGCGCTCACCTTGTTTGAAACATTATTTAACATTGTTTTAAGCACCACTGAAGAAATATTAGACTGGTATACCCCGAATCAAGCAACAACTAGCCACCAACTACAGCAGGAGTGCTACAGCCAAAGGTTCCACTTCAGCTAATATAATGCAGAAAAAAGAGATGATAGGACTCTAAATGCTTACCAAATACCTTCAAAGAACTTTCTGGTTGAAAAGCTATCCTTGCTCTGGCAACAGTATAAAACAGCCAGAATACAGGAAATGCCTAACTGCACTCCTTTGTATCAGAATCCTACATATGCCATAGTCATTAAAAATACTTTGACAAATCTTTACTGCCTTCTCCCAGCCTACCTCTACAGTTTGTTCATATGTCCAATCAAATTTCTTCTTTACTTTCTTTTCAAGGAAACTGGTCGACTCTGTCTGTTTAACTCCTGCAGCTGTGGCCTTGAATCCACAATAGTAACCTGCCGGATCACACTTGTACACCTGAGGACCATGCTCTTCATCAATACCAATCAAAATCATACCTTGAAGAGAAAGTTTGTTCATTATTATTTCTTTTTCCAATTTTAGCAGTTTCATTGAACCAAAGAACAGTTTGATACTCCTCTCCTAAGAAACACACGCATGCAAAGCAGTAGATCTTTAGAAATAAGTTCAATACCTAGACCTGAGTGTTCCTTTTTATCTCTCATTTGCCTTTTCTTACCAGTGACTCACACCAGGCATACAACCCACTTTAGTGCAAACTTGATTAGTGTTACCCAAAGAAAGCTATTCATTAAACATAGAAATGTTTCGGTCAGCCTCAGTGTGTAAAGAACAGCAAAGTCAGGAAATAAAGTTTAATCCTGATACAAGGTTCACCCAGCTGCAGTTCACATCCTGTGTATTATATATCAATGAGACTTTGAAAGCATAAAAAAAAAATCATTCAATAAGGATGTTTTTTTTTTTACCAGAAAGCAACTTTACAAACACGCTGACATTATCTTTAATATTAAAAGATCACTTTTAGATTTTTAAACAATGAGGAGGAAAAAAAAAAAGGAGATATCAGAAGACAAAACAGAATCTTTGAAGGCCATCTGACTAAGTGTTTTCCATTTGCGATTTCAAGTAGTATAAACTGGTTAAATCCCTGCAGTGCATCTGTGTCCACCTACACTTCCAGATCTACAGTTCCAAAGTTTCAGCATACACATTAAAAATAACTCAAAATAACAACAACAAAAAGAAAGCATCTCCTACTGCTTTTAGCTTTACACTTGTGTAACTTTTAAATAGTAGTTGCAGCTATATCAGCTTCTGAACAACTACAACTGCAAATGAAAAATAAATCCCTACCAACTTCTCAAAAAAAAAAAAAAAAAAAGTATTTCTTAATTTTGACATTTTTCTTCTTTCACAGAAAAAAGTTCACCTTCTACCAGTATCAAAGTATGGGAAGTGCCAAGCAAAGAAATGATCGTTCCCGAACATTACACGTATATAAGCATGGGAAAATTTCCCCATCATAGAAACTGTGGTGCAACACTGAATGCTGCTTTAGTAAGAAGTTCTAGTGCCTACACTTCTGCCTTACCAGAAGTGATTCATCAGTTCCAAAAATATTCTCTTTAAAAGAAAATAAAAAAAACAATAACAACTAAAAAAAACTTAGGCAGAATGTTTAATGGAACAGCAATTGAGGAAGCATGAAGTCTTTTACCTCAATTCCCAGACAATCTATCAATATGGCTACACTTTGTTCACGGCCAAGTGTAAGAGAACAAAAAAAAAAAAGGAAGTCAAAACCAACCTCAAAGTACACGGATAACTAACTATGGCAGAAATACACACACACATATATATTTTTTTCATTTAAACGTAAGTTACATTTGCTATTATGAAGAAGTATCTGTGCAGAAACATAGACAAGTGAAATTAAACAAGTCTTCCATACAATACACAGAAAATGATTAAGTTAAAAGCACCAGTTAAGCTTATTTTTAGCCTATACACATTACTTAGATACAAAATAGTTGAAGTCTCCATATATCCGTGATGTCTATGCAGACCACATACGCTAGTAAGAAGACCGTCTTCCATTAACAGCCATCACCCTGCAAGCAGACTAGGCCCATAAAACTAAAGTAAAATAGCAACATATGTTTTAAAAGCATTTAAATAATTCACTTAAATTCAAAAGCTAAGATAATGGTAGAATCATGCTTTTAATTCAAGACTTCCAAGATTATTCTCATCTGGTTGTTCATGCCTCTCAGTTCTTTGGTTACATTCATGCAATTTCTCACAATTTGAAAACAGGTGAGAATCTCATGTAAGTTATACTTGTTGCAAGATTAAAGAAGGAACAGCACAGATTTCATACACTATACTTACAGCAACCAAGAGGCCTCATTTCAGCATTTTGCGTATAGACCTGAGAAATATCCGCAATCCTTTTACATAGCATATCCACAGGGATGTCGTAGCCATACTTGTACTTCCAGTTAGCAGCCTCATAGCGGGCCCTCTGCACCTGGGATCTGCTGTCAGCTAGAGAGAAAGAGTTAATATTAATTGCACTGACTGTGTACCACATTTATTCCCAGCATTTGAGAAAGCCACACCCAACTCTAAATTGTCTTAAAATGCACACATGAGAACTAGACAATTTTTAAAAAACTAGACTGAGAGAAACAAACTTCCTTGAGTGAATAATTAATTTTATGCAATATACAGTTGGTAAATTAAATAGAAATACTGACACTTCAGGTAGTTAAAAAGATGGTGAATTAAATACCTGTCATTCCTGTCATCACACAGCCAATATTTTCAGTAATGCTGAACAAATGAGTTACTGTGTTGGAATCCAGTAACTTGTCCTAAAGAAGAAACAGAAATAGAATCACAGAATATCCTGAGTTGGAAGGGTCCCACAAGGATCACCAAGTCCAACCACCTTGATCCACACAGGACAACCTAAAAATCCAAACCCTATGCCTCAGAATGTTGTCCAAACACTCCTTGAACTCCAGCAGGTTGAGGCCATGCCCACTGCCCTGGGGAGCCTGCTTGATGGCCATCATTCTCTGGTGAAGAACCCCCAACATGACCCTCCCCTGATGCAGCTCCATGCCATTCCTTCAGGTGCTGTTGCTGTTACCAGAGCGCAAAGATCATCATCATCCCTCTGCTTCCTGTGAGGAGCTGCAAGCCACCACAAGGCCTCCCCTCAGCCTTCTCTGTTCTGGGCTGAACAAACCAAGGGACTTCAGCTGCTCCTCATACACCTTGCCTTCCTTTGCAGCTCTCCTTCAGCTGCTCAATATCTAGAAAAGGCTATCAACTAAAGCATGACCAATACTGAAGTCCTTTTCTATCTCAATAAATTTTGAAAACAAAATAGAAAGACTTGAGTTCCTAGTCCATGTTGTCTTCAAACACAAGAGTTTTTTTTATCCCTTTGTCAACAGTACAACACCACTGTGCTGAAACGCTTACGAAAACATTATTATGCTATTGGCATACTGTTTTTTTAGTAGAAATTAAAGAAGAGAAATTAGAAAACTGACTTAGGGTAACTCAGCCCTTACAAGTCAGAAAGATGTATGCACATCAAAGTACACCAGACCCTAATATTTTAGTTTTATTTATTTATTTATTTACTTTATTTATTTAGTTTTATTCCTTCAGCAGAGAAAAAACATTAAAGCATTACTTGTTGACAAAACATACAGTTGAGCACTAACAAAGCTAGAATTCAATATAATCAGAACAACAAGCTATCCAAACTGCTATAGATGTCAATAATAAAAAACATAACCTTAATGGTGTGGCACTACACCCTCTGCTTATTTTATTCCTCACTTCCTCCCAGCCCTCCTTCAAAAATAGACTACTTACAGGTACTTTCTTCTGCGTTACGATTACTGCAGAGTCTTTCCCACGAACAGCTACAGACGTAAGTCCGCCCTGGTTTATGGCCTTAAAAGCATACTCTAGAAAAATATACAAAAGATATAAAAAACTCTATTAGATACCTTAGTATAAGCAACTCTGTCACATCTACACCCCTCGAGATCTCACCACGTTCTATTAGTGCTTCGTTCGTGTATTTCTAATAATTTGCCTTTTTCTTCTATGAGAATACCTAACAATTTGTTTTAAATTAAAATGGCAATTTTGTACTCGAACATTAATTTAATGTGACTGTAAATCTCACACATCATTTTAAACATGTGGAGCTTTCAAGTATTACTACCACTGCAAGGATGTGATTTCTTCTGTCCATTTCAGTCGATACAGATGAAAACTGAAATAACAGGCAAAGCAGAGAAATTTTAATCTTATCACATCTTCTGACTTGATATTCAAATACTACAAAGTTTGAATTTACTTTGTAAAATAAAATCTGTGTATACACCTGCTAAAAAGCATTATTCAGACAAATGATTGAAGTTCCCTTCATGTATTCTAAGAAATACATTTCCCTTTTTTAACAATTTCAAAAGCTTCAAAAGCCTTTAAAAAATCTTTAACTTTATATATGATAAGTACCCAGAACTTCCTAATATCTAGTCAAGAGATGAAAGTTTCAGGCACTAACTAGATGTAGATGTTTTTTTATTATTAGTTATGTGATTGAGGCTGGAATTCAGAACAATCTGCTGGAACTATATTCTAAAACAACATGAGAAAGAAGGTATAAACTGTTTTAAAAGCTGCACTCAAATCTATGGCACAACCTGGAATATCAGATCTTTCCTCTAAACATCAGGCAGTGCTTCACAACTGTGCAGCTGGCTGAGCACTAGCACAGGCTGCCAAGAGGCTGTGGAGTCTCCTTCTTGGAGATCTTCAGAAGCAGCCTGGACATGGCCCTGAACATCCTGCTCTGGGCGTCCCTGCTTGAGCAGGGGTTGGAGAGGATGGAGCCAGAGGTCTCGGACAGTCTCAACCAGTCTGTGACTCTGACACGTAGGTGTGAACAGGAATAAGCGCCCTCAAAAATTTTGTTCACAAATACTGAGAACCAGGCAGAGTGGTGCACCATTTCAGTCTGGTATCAGTATGCTGGAAATCTCTGTTCTGGAAAAAAAATCAAGTTTTAACACAGCCTTAGAGCAACACATGTGCCTACACCTATCCTCAACAGCACCTGATTAACTGGAATCTAGCACACACACAAAGATTCACATGATTCAGAAAAAAAAAGAAAAAGGCTGGAATCATATAGTTGACCACAAGCAAAACGTATCTTCTGCCCATACTGTGGCTAGATACTAGCCAGGAGAGACATTAGTGTGGGATCATTCCCAACTTATCAACTTGGCTGCTGGCAGAGCGATCTCATACTTACTTGAGGTTAGCACATCTAAGTACTTATCTCCCCATCTTTCCCTAGCAGACAGGTACTCAAAGTACCTTTAATACAATTTCAAACTGCCTGTAAATACTCTCAAACAAACATACAGATACTTCTCAGACCTGGACAAAAGATATGCAAGTGCCATACATTCCTCATATATTAATTGATGAGCATATCCAGGAGGCAGAAACCCTCAATTTACTCTTCGCTTCAGGATGCAGAAACCATGACCAGCAAGTAGTACTGCAGCAGAGAGAGCCAGAAAGGTGTCCCAGACCAACCAGCATGCTTTAATGGCAACTGAAGGCTGCATCCTGTGACTCTTACATTACATAGCCACTGACAACCAGTGCAAAAAAAGTGTTGTTCTCACTAACCACATATAAGTCTTACTGTGCAAGTTGCATACAAACTCTACATGCACTACAGGTATTAGTACTAAAGCACCTGTATAAGTAGGTAGCTAGTACAGGTAACTTTCTACCTACATAAAACCAGCCATATACGTGCCATTTCATAGTCATATCTTGTGAAAAGAACTCTCCAGGACTGCACAGCCTACCCAGGAAGCCTATTCCACGAGAAAATCAGACATAAAAGAAACTACTGGCTACTACTGACAACTGGTGCAGACTGATCTCAGCAACTTCCTTTCCTGGAGAACAGATGAATGTACAGATGTGCCATGTAATGCACACAGTCAGGCTGCTGCAGCTGAGGAAGAGCCGCTGAGATCTAGGGAGAGAGCATCAGGATGGTGCTGCAAGAAAACTAACTCATCTGGCCCAGTTCTGAAGATCCTTTAGGCGCGCTGTGGATAAACTGCCTTTGCACTACTGAAAATTGGCTACATTGTTACATAGGACCCTAAAAAGAGCACCACGAGGCTCTTCTGCAGAACCTGGTTCACTGGAGAAAGAAAAATAGATTCAGCAACCTAAAGAAGAAAAAGAATTTTGGCTGCAGCTTAATCTCAGAAGGTTTGCAGATGCTAGAAATAAAGGCTGGTTGCTATTATCTCACAGGCCATGCTGCACAGGACACACACACGGTATTCAGGTGTAACAATGGGGAGCATGGTTTACTGCCAAGCTCTGACTCTGATGTTCCGGTACTGTTTGGGACAGCCCAAGTCCCATTCCAAACTGCTATCGTACCTCTCAGATCCCGGAGCATAGCACCGGTCAGTCTAACAAGATTAACTGGAAGAAACACTTAAGGGGAACAAACCGCTGTCTGGGCAGCCCTGAAGCCCCCGGAATGGCACAGAGGCACAGGACACACCGCACGGCTCTATACCCCCCTCACCGCCAGCGAGGCCGCCCTCTCAGCCTCCACGCACGACCGAACCGCGGCTGCCCCAGCTCCCCTCTTCTCGCCGCGGTACCGGCTAGGGCAGGAACCGAGCCCCCGCGCCCGGTCAAGGGAAGCACAACGCTTCCCTCTCCTCCGAAGCAGCGGCCCTGTACGGCGGAGCTCTCCCGCGCCGGCCGCAGCCCGGCACCGCGGGAAGGCCCGGCCCGTGACGGGGCAATTCAACGGCGACATCCCCGGGGCTCGGCACCCACCGACTTGGTAGAGGCGGCCCTCGGGCGAGAAGATGGTGATGTGGCGGTCGAAGCCGGCACTGGAGCCTCGAGACATGGCGGCAGCGGGAGCGTCACGGCCGAGGGGCTGTCAGCGTGCGGGACCCCACCGCTACCGCAACGGGCCGCCGCCGGAGCGCTTCCGGGTCACGGGCGGCGCGCAGGCGCCAGAGGCCTCCCCGCTCCCGCACAGTCACGCTTCATCCCCACCACTGCGCATGCCCGAACTGCGCGGCGCCCCTCGGCCTCGCGCCTCCCCTCTGGAGAGCGCGCGCAGTAGGGCGGTTGGGCTTGGTCGCGGCACGGGCTGAGGGGCGGTCGGGGTGTTGCGTCGTGACTCGTCGCGTCCGCCCGACGATCCTGGAGCCGCCAAGACGCTGCCTGGCGGAAAGGCGGGAGGAGGCCGCGGTGCCGCGGGAACACCCACGAAACAGAAAAGCTCCGGTGTGAGCTGCGCGGGCAGCCCGGGGAAGAACAGCCCCTTCGCTTTCCAAACAAAGCGTTTCCACGCGTTGTCTCAGTAAGCGTAATTATAAAGAAATACAGCAGCCTCAAAGAGGGCGGTTAGGGTACTTCTGAGGAGTTCTCGATCCTATAGCTGCGTTGCAGCGCGATGTTTGAAGACTGCCTCAGCCGGCGTCCAGGGCGGAGGGAAATCCCCCTTTAAGCTGATGAATGCGCATCTGCCTTTCAGCAGCCTGGATTTCCCCCTCTCAGTGGGGTGGATCTTATTCTTTTTTTCTTCTTTTTTTTAAGTCAGGCCATCGAAAGCTGTGAAAGCTGTTTGGATAACACCTTCACTTTAAAATATTTTCTGGTGAAATAGCGGGTGACAGGTGCATTTTGGAGCATGTTGTTTGCCCCACCTTAGGTCTGCTTTAATTTTTTCCTTACGGCTATCTTTCTTTATTAATGGGACACTGAGTATTTATTACAAAAGGTGGTTTTTGTCCCCTTCATTTTGGAACAGTGTTGTGGGCAGATGAAAAACGTTTAAAATTTGTGGTGGGAAGTCTCCAGCCCAGTGCCCCATCACCAGCTGTGACCAAAAGCAAATGCCCAAGGAAAAGCATTAAGGCTACAGAGAGCTTTTAACGATGCATTCCCTGAATATTCTCCCAGCCTCCTGCTGTCTGCAGGGACTTCCCAAAACAGTGATAGCATCTGGTTTAATAGCCCGTGTTGGGGTTCTCTTTCATGAACTTGCTGGTTTCCCTTTGAGCTCCTGTGAACTGCCTACATCCACAACATGCAGTGACAAAGGGCTGCTCAGCACAACAATCCATTGTGAAGTTTCATCTGAACACTCAGGATTCCTAAAACCGCTGTTTCTTTTAAGATCTCTTTTCCTCTGGGCTGAGGATGCCTTAGCTTCTTACTCCTACCATACATGAAGCTATTTTATATTGAACATTGGACTTTAATACCAGATGTTTTAGTTTTTTCCCCACGAGAAAAAGGAGAAAAGCAGAAGGAATGCTCAAAAAATTCATTAAATTTCCAAAAAGCAACAAAAGTCAAGGATTTTCTTGCCTTAAGTGTTTGGATTCAAAGACTCAATATTTTCCTTAGACCAAGACTGAAATTGAACAGTTGCTCAATACCATCAACATGGCAGAGTGGAAGTCATACACTTCGAGGATACAGCTTCTAGAAGTTTTCTCCATCTATGTAGCAATTTCATCAAATTCCAAAGTATGGTTTTGTTTCACAAGAGTAATCAAATATTTTCCATGTAGTATCCATCATCTCTTATCAGCCATATGAGAATTGAAGTGTGTGCTGAAAGCTTCTGAGAAAGACATTCTCACATCTTTTTTAACATTATAAACATTAAGTGGACGATCTCGGAGACGAAACTGTTCCACAATAGCTACAACACAGAGTCAATCAGTTCACTTTTCATCCAGTCTACTTTTCCAATGCATCTCCATAACCATGGCTTGCCAAAGGCCAAGCTAAGCATTCATTCCATCTCATTCCCCTTCCCCTCACTCCGTGGACTATCAAGGGGCACCTGTGCCATTTGCAGTGGTTGCAGGCATACTAACTTCTGTTGCATTTGGAGGACTTGCCAGAATTGGCCTTTCTGGATTTAAACACAAGCCCATCAATCTGATAAAGTAATACCAGGAAAACATTAAAATTCTTGTGGATTTTTTTGTTTGTTTTTTACAGTACTATTGCACTAAAAGGTATTAAGGTATTAAGTAGATCTCCATGTGCTGTTTTGTTGTTGTCTAAATGGATTTCTAGTTACTGCCAATTTTTGTTTAGAAAATTCAAGCATTTCCATAAGAAAACTAGTCCAGTGGCATGAAATCTTGTCAGAAGTAGCAAATTGAAGACTGTGAAAGAACAACACAGTATTTCACCAGTTCTTTTTACAGACAAAATCTTAATGTACGTTGTTACAACAAATCTTCTGCATTGAATGTAATCAAATGAATTCTAATTAAAGTGAGGAAGTATTAGAGCTACATGTGCCAGACCAATGGCAATCATGCCATTTGCCTCAGTAAGCTCTTTTTGCTAGGTTCTGAAACACTCCAACAAGGTCAGCATGCCAATTTTGAAGGTACTCTGAAAGCCTTGCCTAATTTTTCTGAAGAATAGAGTTCATGAATTTCAGTGTAGATGAAAAGCTTCAGCAAACAAACAGACAAACAAGATTTAAAAATTTTTAAAAACAATAAACGCATCACCTGAAATTCCAGAGGGAAAAACAAGTTAATTCAAATCACGTAGAGAGGGTACAGAAATTGCTTGTTAAGATGGAAATAACAGACCTAGTTCATCCTTGCTAGACTACCATTCGTGTCCACAGGTTTATAACAAGAAAAGTTTGACAAAAAGCAGTTACTGAATTTTCTTTAGTCATAGGCCTCATACATTAATCCCATAATTGTACTGCTGAGTCCTCCTAATTTGCAGCAGCTGCCTAGTAAAACAAAAACAAAAAACAACATCACAGGAGAAGCTTCAGCTTGTGCAATTACATTGTTCTGTATTTCTGCTGAAGGCAAAGCCATTTTCTTGGTATTTGATAGGAATATTTTTCCTCAAAAATATCTTTATAGGGGATATGCCACGTGTCACCCGTTGTCTGTACCACACAGTCATAACTGCAAGCAGGCTGTGGGATAAAGAAAAATAAAAACAATGTTTTAGATTTTATCCAATACATTAGTAAAATGCTGATTATAGCTAGCTATTTTCCTTAGAAGTCTGTACAGACTCATTTCTTCAGCAACTCTCAATTATTTGCTCACAAAAACAAATTATAAGATTTAGCACTGGAGGAAAAATTAAAGCATCTTTTAGCATTTTGAGGTCTAGGTGGCATTATAGATGGTTAAAATTCTGTCTTCAATCTCCACCAGATAATAATGATTTAGACATAACACATTACATTTTCAGAAATACAAAACTGTTTTTCTGTTCAGTTAAATGAAATCATATGGGAATTAGTTCAGGATGTAGTGTTTGGCAGCTTGAACAGATAGGGCACATTAAAAACATCCTGTGTTCGTCCCTCCAGTGTACCTCCACAAACTGATTTGTACCAAGGCAGTTTTAAGAAAAAGAGTTCTCAATAACACTTTCAAGAACAGCCAGTCAGACAAATATAATTCTGGTCTACTGTGTTACAGGTATATTAACTCAACATGTGCAATATATGCAAATATAAAAAATCACTGGTTTGCAATTATGATTCTCAGAACATATTGTCACTCTGTATTTACACACTTGGAAGTCTATGATTGGGAATGTCCAAAATCCAAAACCATTCATATGTGAATTAAGATTTGAAAATTACTAGTCCTGCTACAACAAAATAAGTACAGCTAAAGCTGTGTTACTCAAGTAACCCTACATCCAATATTCGTTTCCACTAATAGCAATGTATATAGCATTCTTCTTTCCATATATAGCTGTCATCTGTATAAACCTGTGTTTCTGCAGTTTGATGGCAGTGAAGAACTTTCACTTATAATTTTAACTAGAGCAGCAAGAAAATGAATCTAAGTAAGTGCAGCATTGCTTTAATTCAGCAGTAACAATGGAGGTAGACCAGCCACCAAGAAACCACATGATTTGCAATGTCACATGATTAATTTTTCCCCAGAAAAATCTGCTCAAGACTCACAAGGACTTCTGTCTCCTGTGCGCACACACACACGCACACACAAAAAGTACAGTATGATATTGTGCTAGGAAGTCTGTGATTTCAGTAGCTAGATACCAACTACAGCTCTGACTACTCTGGGATCTCCTTCATGAAGCCTTACAGATATGCTTGTATAACATTACAGTGAATACTGAAATGCAGGTATTTTCTTATGGCTTCTCCTTTAACGTGAAGATGAGAGAAATTCTATTACACAGTTAAAAGCATAATAGTGCTACAGATAATTCTATAGTTCAAAATTTTTAAATTTTGAATTTTTAAATTCAAGTGAAAAAATACTAGCACTTAGATTTTACAGCAGCAGACAGACTATTATACACAAAAACATAACTACATTTACATTAATAACATTTAAGATGACGGTTTCTTCTTGACAGCTTTCATGTTTATGCCATGCTTTGTGAATATAATCTTCAGTAAAAATGGAAGTTTTGAGCTCACTGGTACAAATCTGCTTCTTATGCTCCAACAAAAAACCTTTTGCTTACTGAGTTAGAAAGTCCATTTAATTAAAATCCTTTGTGTGCTTTCTGAACACAGCAGAAAACTTACCAAAAATTTTATGTGCTTTCCTCCTGCAGAAGGGGAAAACACTATTTGGTGTCCACGCTGCCACTTACGGAACAGATGACGAGTAACGCTGTCAGAAAGACAAGCTTTGTGATCCCGGAGGAAGTCTCTTGTAACAAACTTGCAATGTTTGCCTGACCGAAGAGTGGCATATAACAAGAAGGCATCATCTTCAGAACTTAACAAAACAAATGGAAAAGACAGAGATCATTCACAAGGTCATAACTGGCTGCAGGAAATGAATCAAATGCTGATCTGAGATTCATTAATCTAGCAACACAAAATTCCCATCACTATTTTAGTTCTGTGTTAAAATAATTTCTGCTTACCATAAAGCACCAAAGGAAAGAGTACAATAAAAATACACACTATACAGAACATTCTTCCCTGTTACTACTGTCTGCTAATGTAACAATATAATCTTTTGTCACAAAACTTAACAATACAGTACTATGTGGAACAGAACTGCTAAAACTAGAAAGGGCAGCCCCAAAACTTTGCTGAAATATAAACAATCACCACCAATAACAAAGCGTAATATAGGCAATGGCTCAAATCTGTGAGTCCCTGTAACATGGATAAATGTAATTCCAAAAAAGGCCTGGTGATTATTTGCAAAAGGTATTCAACATTAGCCGCTATTAAACAAAAATAGCTTTAGGGGAAAATCTCTAAAACTGAATTTATAGTTATCCTATAGCTGAAGATGCTGAGGAGAACTTTGCTTGAAATTCCTTTTTGATTACTGTGGATTACTGTAACAGTAAGTGTCAGGACATGAGATTAGTAAGGCTCTCTATCCAGAGTGACAGTGTCCCCTTTTCTGGTGCTCAGACAGTAGAAACGAAAGCAACTGACTCGACAGCAAAAATAATGAGAGCAAGAACTAAAAGGATGATGAAGGAGAACTGATCTGAAAAAAAGACCAAGTCAGAAGAGCCTCGGACTGACTGTTGGGACAAGGAACCTGGTCAGAAGTTCTGGGAATTGGGATCACAGAAGAAGCAGCAGAGGCAGTTAAACAATTTCAAGTAGCTCTTCATAATGACTCATTTAATGTGTAGTTTTTTGAAGCAAGTATAGCAAGGAGTATGCTTCTTTTTCACACACGCAAACTAGAGATACTAGTAACAGCACTAAAGCCTACAGCTATTAATACTAATTAAAAATGCACATAAATCAGGTGTTGATTGCCACTAACTTTAGGTATTTTCTTCAACTTACATATTTTCAGCAAAGAAAAAGTCTGCCTTATTCTGCATTTCTTTCATAACTTCTCTTTTCCAGTTCAAAGAGTTGGTCAGCATGTGTTTGCGGCCCAGCACAAGTAAACGGCCATAGTCTTTTGCCAGGCAGTTGACAGCCTCAAATAGCTGCAGAAAAACAAAGCAAAACAAAAAGACTTCTTAGTTGTAAGCAAACAGAAAGGCACAAAACACTTTCACATCTGTGTGTCAGCCAGCGGGACTTGTGACACACCCTCATTTCCCACAGCTCTTACCTGCAATGCAAATTAGGTAGACAACTAATTTGATTCTTCAATAAAAAAAGTTAAAAAAAAAAAAATTCCTCACAGGAAGCTGTTCTCAAAACACAGAAAATGCATTGCTTCTATAAAGCTTTCCCAGCTCTTGCAACTTTGCATTGAGTTACCTTAGGGACCTAGATCACTTTGGAATTTAAATAATGTCTACTTTGGAAAAGATATAGCGGAGAAGTCCTTGCTGGTACTGGAGAGAAGGACCAAACCCTAAACCACACTGCTTTTTCAGCTCCACCTGTTGTCAAAATCACAGAATTACATTTGATCTGTACTGCCCTGTGAAGAAGTAGCAAGCTACAGCAAAAGGAAACTTGTGACCTCAGGATGAAGGGTTTATGAAAGCCACATCCAGACAAGCCTCCCACTGATGAACCAACATCCTGAGGTGGCAAATTCACTGCTGCATCAGCTTCTCTTCAAAGGGACTTTTTGCCAGCCTTCCAGAGCCATAAATGCTGTTCAGTGCAGGCGTTTCTGCCCAGCTCCCTCTTCCAGCTGTTCTTCTTCAGCATGTTTCCAGCTCCTGCCCTCCCCTCTCCTGCTCTCAGCAGGCAAAAGTTCTTATATTCAACATACACATTGGTACCGCAGGAGTTGGTAGGTGTCACAAAGCACTGTCACCTGAATTCTGCCCAGAAAAAGAGAACTGTTTCTTCAGACCGAAGGCTGATGACTGTATGCTTAACCTCCAGGGAAAGGTGCTTCCTAATTTGCAACAGTTTGCTGCCAATGTTTGCAGATACACAGTCTCCTGATTTTTCTCCAATCCCTTTTCCTGCTTTGCTAGCTACTTCCCTCTTCCCCTGCTATACTTCCAACTGCCTTTCTCTTTTTTCCCTGTTTTTCCACTCTTTCCCTCCCTTTAATCTCCCTAAATTAACTGGACTCACCATTTAAAAAAATGGCCCAACAGCATGCCATCCTTCCTCTAATTGCCATAAAAGACTACGCCTTACTTACACAAATAAAATGTAGAATGCAGGTATTATTTTTAATTTCACAAGATACAGATAATTTTGTTCTGCACACTACCTTGCATGATGTGACTTTACTAAAGAGCACTGTGTCTCCTTTCAGGCTAGAGCACTAGCAGAGGTGGCCTCCAGAGAGTCACATTGCCCAGGTGGGGGTTTCCTGAGTGTGGCTACTCCCACCCACAGCTGCTTCTTGAGAAAGGAACACATGAGACACAGTAACACTTGCTTTAGTCAGAGAGGAAAATGAACATAATACTGTTAACAAAGCAGCAGCAGTGATACCTCACTTAACAAGAAAGAGCATTTTGTTAATCTCCTGTTTCCAAGAGTTATCTAAAAGTTACTGTTACGTGCTACTACAAAGTACCCTGTACGCAACAAGCTCTGTGCACATGCACTCTTCAAATGTCGGCTGTTCAATAATCTGTTCAGAAGGCAGTGGGTGGAAAGCGTTAAAAAATATACTGCACGCACATTCCTCATGTCACTCAAGAATTTCTTGAGAATGAGGATTACAAAATAAAAGAATGACCTTTTATACATATCTATTTGTAATGAGTCGGTAAACCGGACTCTGATGGAGCCAGGGTGCAGCCACAAGTCAGTCTGAAGCTACTACAGATCAATGCAGGAATGAAGACCAGGTTCACAAACGTATGTCAATCTCCAATGTGGCTCTCTGAAGCACTTCGTTATTGCTTAATTTTTAATAGGAAAAGCATAATTAAATTGATGCAAGTATACAGTGTGTGCATTCTAATTCTTATTTCTGCTCCCTAAGCTGTGAATCAGAGAAAAATCAGCACTCTGAGTATGTACATTCATCTTTCCTCAGGACAGTCCCAGAGATAAGCGCATGCAGCTATTTCCCCGTAAGTGAGTTCTTTCTTGTTTCTGATGCAGTGTTATTTGTAAGAATTCGTCACCACCACCACATTCTTGCCCTTGCAGTAAAATGCACCTTTGCTGGAACAATCATTAACAGTTTCTCATGGGAAGGGAATGCTCCAATGCACTAGTTCCTGGAAGGAGCTTTGCAGAGAACCATATTCATGCAAAAACTGTGTACAATTTACCAAGAATCAAACCCAGGAGTTAAGCTGAGGAGCAGACAGACTTTGTCACACTGCAAGATGAATCCCTTTCCTTCAGTTGTAAAATAGTCTTATGAAGTAAATGCACAATTAAATCTCCTTTTTCACAGGTGCACAGTGCAGTACTGGGAAGACAGGCTATGAGCTCATACAAGGGACTTCGAACAGGGCAGGATATAGATTTCCCAAGGCCTCACTGCCAGCCATCCCTTCTGATCACGCTATGCCACGTGTTGCACTTTCAAAGGTTAGCTTTCTGCACACAGCACTTTTCCTTAAACATTACTGGTGCTTTCCCATTTGTCAGATGGGAAACCCCTAAGTACCATTACTCAGAGGCACAGCACTCAGCCTTTCAGCAAGAGCTGGCTCACCTGCACACAGCTACAGCAGGAAGAAGTAGCCAAACAAATAGCTTAAGTCCATTTGATGCTAATAAATTCATGTTAAACATTTTCTAAACATTGGGTGTTACTAACCATCATTTTAAAAGCAAAGCACGCCTACAATCTGGTATCTGCTAATAACAGCAACAAACTGCTCTTACTGCAATTGCTGTTTTCCCCCGCTGATACTGCTGCCTCCCACCCACTCCCTTAGCTATGAATTACAGGGGAAACCACTACACTGATGCAGGTACCAGGCCTGAGCACGCTGCCAGCTGCGGCTGAACATGAGCATCCCCAGAGTTATGCAAGGAACCAGTTCCCACCATCAATACATTCATCTGAATTACAGTTTCATCATTTTTAGTTCCTTTTTTACATAATACAGACAAAGAAGCTCAAGAAACCTGTGCACATAGCTGCTACACGTAATAGAAGGAAAGAGACTTTCCCCACAGCACCCCAGCTACGCAGGAAGGCACACAAGACAGGCTGGACTTTCCCGCTGAGCCCGGTAATTTCACTGAACTCAACACCAGCATCAAAGCGGCAAACACAATAGAAGATATTCCTTACATTATTACTGAGAAAGTCTGTTTTCAGAGGCATCCTGAGGATGCTTCTGCAGCCAAGTCTGACCTGCGTACCAAGACACTTGGTGTTTCATCACATTCAGTGCTGACACTAATTGCAGGACTTGCTCAAGTGCAACACTGCATAAATACAGACATACCTTCACCCAGGTAGAAACTAACTACAAGGACACTCCATGCACGTCATCCAAGCTAATGTGTCTTCTTGATTTCTAAGTGCAAACAAGGGTTACAAAGACCAGCCTCAAACAGATTAAGCTTAGGCACAGAAGCAATAGCATAATTTATGTTTTCCTGCATTCATGCTACCCTGGGTATTTTGCCAGTAACGGAGATACCTTTAATTACTACTCTGTTTGATTAAAGTGAAGGTGGTGGAACTTCCTCAAAATAATCTCTGAAACAGTCTGGAATGCAGAAGCAGTACGTTTGTAATTAGACTTTGACATTCCATTCTGCTTTATTATAGACTATAAGTAAAATTTCCTATTTCAAACAAGTTTGAAGAGCCACCTCAACAAAATAAACCTCTTTAAATTGCCTTTAGGTTTGGGAAAACTGTTCCAAATTTCTTCTATGCCATAGATCCCTACAATTTCCAGCAAAGAGGCATGTGAAATAAATAAAATAAATAAATAAATAAATAAATAACAATAAATAAATAAATAAAATCTTTGAAGTAGATATTTTCTAAAATATACTCCAATTACAGCTATTCCTTGCTCTTACACTCACAAGGCATAACAAGTAATCATTTGATGGATAATGAAACAGTATTTTCTACAATAATTAACAGAATCAAATGGGACCCTTGTAGGTATCAAATGAAATATATATATACAAACTATACACACAATTTAACTTGCTAGTGTAACATGAAGGATGGGGAGGCAGGAGCACAATCATCAGTTGGAAGAGAGCTTTTTGGAGTCCGACTTTTCAGAACTGATCACTAGTTTGGAAGACCTCAGCCCCTTCTCAGAGCTCAACCTCACAAATCATATTTGCACACACTTGTTGAATGTCACTCTTTTTGAATGATAATATTTTCATCATCATCATGATCTACAGATGAATAAAGGTCAACTATAGATAAATGAGAGAAATGCGTAATGACAACAGTTAGCATAGCATGTTATTAAATGAACAATGCCAAGAACTCTGAAGTGACAGCTAAAAAAGAGAAAGAGTGGAAGGGAACTGCACAATTTTGTAGCAGAATTTGTAGAAGAGAAAAATAGTCTCATTCTGACTCTTAAAACAACTCAAGAAATATGTGGAAATACAAACATTCCTCAGTTGCATAACTGAATTTTTGAAAGTTGAGTTTTGAAAGTCACTGCAGTGCCAGTTAAGTTTCCCAATCCACAAACTATTTTGTTATGTAGCAACAGGCTTCGAGTTGCATAGAGAAGTTTTTTGTTAACCAGTTACAGATTTTTTCTCAATCATTTAAAAAAAAAAAAAAAAATATATATATAATATATATACATACACACTATTGGTTTATACATGCAAGCAGACTCACTGATGTTGGCTCAGTAATTATGAAGTAGGCATAAAGATCAAGAGAAGAGGTGAATTTGAAATCCAAAGCAGCATTCTGACAAAGCAACAACTAAAACTGGAAAATGTTTGTATTCACAAGGAAAATAATGTAATACAGTAATTCTCTCCTTTTGTCGCGAGTGTAGCAAACTTCCTTAAGATTTTAGGAATTCAGAAATACACAATGCAGTCATAATCACTGATCTGAAACCTACTACACCTAGGCTTTGACTTACATGATCTCAGAAGTTGCATCTTTCTACATCCTGAAAAAAAGTTCACGTGTGAGAAATGCAAATCTAGGCTGAGATGGCTCCTGCTGTTTTGGCTCCACACTCTCCACTTGGCTGCACAATTTTGAGGGGCAGGACAATTAGGTGTGTGGCCCCTGATCCTACGTTCCCATCTAACTGATTTCCTGACAAGGGGCTGGTGAAGGGAACATGGAGATTTCTGCTGCAAGGGAATTTGTGGGAGGCACAATAGAATTATAGTTTTTAATATGCTATTTTCAGACAAAATTGGGCAATAAAGACATATGTATCATTCATCACTCATAAGCTAGGTTCATCAACTCTAAACATGAACGGTTTTAGACTTCAGTTGTTCTCCCTCAAAATTACACCCCTGTTAGAGGGAGCTCCTTAGAAAGTAACATTGAGCACCTGTGTCACTCAAGTCTTTTCAGGAATTATAGCATGATTTGTTGGAACACAACTCTTTAATATTAAGGATAAAATCTCTTTCTTACATATGTCTAAGGTTTTAAAAATACACATTTTACTCGTGTCTAAGAAATTAATTCTCCAGAAATAATGGCAAATTTACAATAATGTTATTGTTATTATCAATTCCTGGACGTTTCCCATTCTAGATAACTCCTTTCCAGGAGTTAAAGTATCAATACCATAAATTAAAAAAGATGAGCCATTTTTTCCTTACATTGCAATTCAAAATAAAGAAATGATATAAGGTTTATTATGAAATCTAGAAAGACAATTTACACAAATAAAGCTACTATGATACAACATACTACTATCATGGTACAACATCCTTCCCAAATTTCAATAAATTCTGCTTTGTGGGTGAACAGCTGTGCCATGCTGAGCTGCCTGCAGGGTTAAGCCACAACAGGAATCTTATGTGAAGGGCTTTTTTATCCAGACTTCTACTGAATATTCAGAGTTTTGTACCAAAACTTGGAGATACGCAAAGTATTGAGAAGAGCCACTGGTATAAATCCTCCACAGTGGGAGGATCTCACAGAGTGAGATGATTCAGTCAATCAGTGATTATACAGCAGGAGGAAAATGAGCACGTAAAAGTTCGAAAGACACAAAGTCTTTTGTAAGTGTTTCCACATCTCAGTACTATCCTTTGTTCTCATTCTGACATTCCTCCTGCCTGTACTGCTGTTTCCTCAAGAATTATTTTCTTACTGTTCACTACTCACAGCTTAATGGCACCTCGTATTGCAAATACACCATCTTCATTTTAAAGAACAAACAAGTTTTATGAAAATGAGAAGGTATTTAATTGATATAGCATGCAGAAGTGAAACTTCATCTATTGGAGCCACAAACTGTAAATGAAATAATTGTCCTAAATGAAGTTGCAACTTCAGGGATGTGCCATTACATTGTTGTTTTTGCATTTCTATTATTATTGTAATAGCTACACACAAAAACCTCTAGATCACAGAAGAGTTTCTGTTACCATTTCACATTTCAGAAAAAATGTAAAAAAAAAAAAAAGTTATTAGAAAGGAATATTTGTGAACTAGATGAAGCTGCACAAGTCTTACATTTTGACAGGCTGGGTCAGAAGTTATATGTAGGTACTGAAAATCCAAAATGTGAGCAGGATCTCCGGGTGGTGGTGGCAGTGGTGTTATGAAAATGAAAGAACAAGATTGACTGATCTTTTCCATAGATAGGAAATAACTTAGTGCAGGACTGAAATCAGCTTTGTAAGACCGAAAATGACAGTTAAAAAGATACCAATATTTTAGTTCTCACCACTGTCTTATGCAGATGTCTGTAAAGCACCACTGACCCAGTACAGCGTGAAGTGTTTTCCCCCTTTCCCATCTGTGGTTCAGAAAGTCCCAGGCAGTACTTTTGTTCTTCGAGGAAAGAAGCTGCACCAGCTGGGAAGATCAGCGGGTCAGCAGGAATAGGTATGATGCTGTTCAAGACCCAGCGGAGCTGTACTTCTGCAGTGACAACTTACCTCTCAATAAACTTGAGAATTACAGAAAAACTTTGGAATACAGACAGTTTCTGTGACGAGAGGTAAACAGGCCTGTGGCCCAGTAAGAATGACACAATAACAAGGAAAATCATCTGTAAATCAACAGTTTGCAATTAAAAAATAAAAAATAAAAAAATCTATACCATGCAGCAAACATTTGTTGCAGAATTTTCACAGTTTTCGTTCTGTTCCTCATTACTGCTATTTTCCATCAGTTTGCTACAGATTATTATTCACAGCTAAAGACACTACCTCCAAAAACGGTTGTTCCAATAAGAACTTCTAGTCCTTTACACAAATAAATACATTAACCAATACTATTCAGATCTGGTGATTTCTATTTAAAAGATGAAAATGTGTTTAATCTGACAGAGAACATATCAAATGTTTACCTCCTAAGGGCAAACATTAGAAAATACAAACTACAGCACAAAGGCCAAGGGTGGAGGAGCAGCTGTATGGCCAGCCAGGCCCACCTGCCCTGCACACATACCAGCTACCTGGCAGATCATGCAATGAGGCTTCTGGCAATGAGGGTTCAAGGAAGCAATCTGCTTAATACTAATGTAAGCATAACTAATATTTATCAGGCTGGAGAAAACCTAGGGGACGTCAATATTTCAGCATTATTTTTATTAATATAGTCATTAACTTGCATTGTGCAACAATGTAGACTCATGCTATTTTGCTACCAGTATCACTGCTGCCAACATCCGAGGCTAGAGATCCTAGACAGTGAAGATCTGAAAGTACTCACTATGGCTAAGATCCACAAGATCTAATTTACTTCAATGCTTTTAAATAGAAGTGTGTTGATAACAGCCTGAAATACTCAATAGCTGAGCACTGGGTGGGTCAGAGTTTATCTTAAGTACTTTTCTTTAACTTAGGAGATAAGATAAAGTAATTTGACAAACTGATAATATTGTCAGCTTCCATGAGTTAATTATGGGTGATATCTGACATTTGTCTAAAAGCTCTATCTCCTAGAAATAACTGGTTATATAAAAATATTTGTCTACTTCGTTAGTTTTTGTCCCTGTCAGAAAAATAAGCTCGAGAATATTAAAATATGATCACCAGAAAGGTTCAGGCAACAGAAGCAAAATAGGAACATTCCACCCATTGTTTCAAGAAAGTCTTTCTCATTTCAAAGCAGATTTCATTTTGGGGACTTGGAACAATTGTTTCCAGCTATCTGTCTGTGACTATACCCACCAGCCCATTTGAGGAATTCCACTGCATCTTTGCCCACTTCTGTGGAAAGAGTGCACATACCACATAATGGCCTCTGCAGCACTCAATACCAAATGTCTGCGTTCAAATGCAAAGGATAACTTTAGTTTACAGACAATACAGCCCAATTTATCTGATAATTCAGTGTTAAAACTATTTGATATTACTGGTTATGTTGGCTAGGCCAGCCCAGTGAAGGAGCTTGTGGATATGAGAGTGAGGGACAAGAAAACAGAAATCCCTCTGTTACTGTTGGCAATTCTGAAAGTCCCTTTGGAGATGTTCATTCAGTGGAAAGATAGAACTCCCTACTTCTCAAGGCAAGATGACATGAAGTATGACGTACATATCAATGACAAGTGATGATGTCAAAAGTCTCCAAGTATTTTATTTTAAACCTCTTCCTTCAACTACTGCATCTTGGGGCCATCATGCATAAATGGATTTAGACAATGCAATGCAAAGTTTTTCAGGGTTATAACGTGTAAACAAAAAATGACTTTAGATATTGAAAGCAATACAGCAAAATTAACATTAGACAAGCCCGGGACAATGACTCCTAATAATGAGCAGGATAAATGAACGCCATTAAGGCTGTCTGTTCAGTTCTCTGACTATACTCATGCATCCCACTTACAACCACTTCATTTATTTATTCAAGTATATGCCAACTTAGGGCTGCAGTGGAAGAAAATTCCTATCAATTAATCAATCAGGTAGTAGTATAGGAACTACTAGCATCTAAGGGATACCTGCCTTCCACTCAGCTTTCCCCAAAATCGTATTAAATATCAGTGCTCAAATTCCAATGAAACACAACTCTAATAAGCACCTATATCATACTTCTACATTTAATTTTTTCACTGCATAGTGTAAGCACTACCTAGTTCACCCAATTATCATGCAATTGGGAAATAAACAAGGAGAGAAGGCACCAGCAAAGAGGATTCTTCTACACAGGTACACCATGTATGTTAGGAACAGCACCACTGAATCAGCGGGAATGAACTGGTTCTTAACTTCTGTTAGAGAGCTCACGCCACACAGTGTACATAACTTGCTCAAGGAGCCATATCAACATGAACTCTGGAAAGGATATTTTTAAACCAAATAGATTAAAATATTGCAGACAGTAGAAATATTACTGCCAACCCATTTCTTTTTTAATGATCACAGAAGTGAGCAGGTAAGTAGATGAATGCAGGAAAGCAATGAGAACAGATATAAGTATATCTAGTATTTCCTCATTTACCTCAAAGTTAAGCTGGTGTCATAAAAAAATCTGACAGATGCATGGGTCCACTTTGAACAGTCACTACAGGAAAAACTGTGCAAGGACTAGCACAAAACAGCAGTTGGAAATGGTATAAATGATTTGGAAAGTATCAGTTAATACTGATAAAATTCATTGGAATATAGGTCTTTACATTCACACAGTTTTGACAGCATCTTAAGCTTCTTGCTTACGTGACTCACTATAACTTGAATGCATGTTTCTGAATAGAACCATGAAAAGAACTGTTCAGATTATTAAAGATGTGCATGATGAATAAAAGATCAGGAGGAAATGCAAGTAACAAAAGCTAGTATCCCTGTGTGGAAAAAAAAAAAAACAACAACAACAAAAAAAACCACAATAGTACATAGTTGAAAAAATTAAAATTAAATATACAAACGATTTGAATTGAAATGGAGAATTTCTCAAGAAGATGTAGGTTTCCTAAAAATATGAGGCTGTTTAATGTAGTGTCAAGATGAAGCATTCCAAGTGATTTAAAATGTGGTTTTGGGGACCACTCTTAGGGATGAAAACCAAAAGTATTCCAACTAGGTAATTAAAGAAATTTATCAGAGGAAATTCCATTAACAGCAATTAGATTTGCTGGTCAGCATGCAACTTCTTAATCCACAAGTTCCTATATCAATAACAAAGTCTGGGAGACTAACAACAGGAATCATCCCTCCAAACTTGACAGAATCTGTCAACTTCTGCATCTGACATACAAAATCAGTACTGGAAAAAGGTATGCTTTTCACAGTAACTGTTTGATGCAGGATTCACCTGTAATGGGCAATAGTATTTTACATTAAGTGTTTTTACAATGTGTCAGAAGTCTGAAATATGAATTCTAGTAAATTGGTTTTGAACAAGCACACTGTCAGTGTGATCACATTCACCGTGCTGTCTTCATTTTGGTAGATTCAAATAGGAATTCATAATTTTCTTGTTTCAAAGATGAACGTGAAAAATCAGTTTATGAATAGATTTAAATCAGAAGCTGTGAAGAATTTTACTCAATTTTTCTGGAAGATTAAAAAAAAAAAATTAACTTTGGTTTTAGTTTTCACTACAGTTTCTAACCATTTTATCAATTTAAATAGATTTAGCTACCTATACAAATGTTTATTCCGCTCTAGCTCTACAAGTAGTATTCAACTAGAGAAAAAACAATAAATGTTGGTTAATAACTTGTTGAATCATTAATCCGCATGTCAATATACTGAAATCTCTGGGAATAACTGATTATGCAATTAAGTCTAGGCTTTCATAACTTCAAAAACAAATCAAAATGAAATTTAGGCTTTAGATTCATTGTACCTTTTCTCCCTCAGATAACACAGCTTCAAAACATGCTATTTTTAGCAGAAAGAAAATACACCTATCAGCTACAAAAGGCAAGAGAAAATAAAAAATTGATTGTTTTTTGAAGTACATAAATTCAGATGCATATAAATGAATGCAACCACTGATCTGATGATTTTATCTACATTATCTTTAAGATGATATACAAAATTAACCCACAATATTTCTCAGGCTCAAATCAAATATTTATTTTACATAGAATTAGCCCCTAATAAACCAAACTTTCTTTTTCTGGCCTACTCCCCATATCTTAATGGCATTGCTCAATACTGAGTAGTGCCATTAAGAATAACTTCTAAGTATGTAGTTCAGTTCCTTGAAGACTGGGTTTCAGGTCTGGAGGCATAGCATACTATTGCCATAGAGGTAACAGTTCCATAATTAGATGAATCGGTTGGGCAGCCCAAAGAAAGTTCATCTTGCAATTCTTTTAAGGGGGAAGTGAAACAGCAGGATTGAAACTCATCCACTTCATAGATGCCATTTGACTTTATCACCTAGATTTCAGTGGGACTTTTCCAAAGCACAGCAACCAACCTGTTGCTACAGAGTTCACTGGGACTTGAATCATGAGGCCAGAATCATTCTGCTTTCTTGAAATTCAAGCTCGTGTATCTGGTGATGTACAAGAGTTTTTGTTACAAAAACTGTAATGCAATTCCTCTCATGAAAAAGAGTACCTGCATGCTCCTCCACTCATCTTAACATTTGATTTGCTGCTACTGCCAAATACAAAGGCAGAAATTAATAAATACCAGAGCAGAATCAACACAGATCCTTCATTTAATCACCTTTATTCAGCCTTATAACCAGCTGCAAAGGTTGCAAATAGTAAGGCGAGGCACCACCACAAACTATCAAAATTGGGCAGGCAGCAACAGGGAGAGGTCCCCTGATGGTCAAATGACTTAACCTGTTCAGTTTCTGCTGCTTCATTCTCTCCAACAAGGAATGCAAAAGCAGACTGGCTACCTCTGAAAGGAAAGTGAAAGGATATATCCTTACGACTTGGAGGAGTATTTCTAGAATCTGTGACACTCGTGACAAGTATGCTTTCAATTATTATGTATGGGAAGCTGTATATTAAGTGTCCTTTCATTTCTTTTTTAGCTATAAATCAGACCTTTCCAAAGAACTGTGAGAAGACAGTCTTCGCTCTAGGTCTGAGGCAAACAAGCCTAGTTTCCTCCACCTCTCCTTAGAAGCTTAACAGCTATGCTCTTCTTTGGGATCTGGTGACCAAAAACGTATGAACTTGATCTACCTTATTTTACATGGCCCCAGTGTGGAGGGGAAGGAAGATTTTAGCGTATCAGTCTCTTACATGTGACTTAGGAGAAGAAATTGACCCAGTACACCTGCTGACACACTCAAGGACTCTCAGAAATTAACTGAGAAGAGATAAAATACAATGCTGAGAGCACTAGTCACACACCTCTAACACTAAAAATAAGTGAAGTTGCAAGAGTACCTCCTAGTATTTGAATTCCTTTCCTAAGGGAAAACTTGAATATCAGTAGAGGTATGCTGTGACTAAATCAACTGAGGATCCTATCATGTTACATAGATGCTGAAGGTGATTTTCAGTGAATCCATCGAACAACTTCATCATTTGACCAATACTCAAAGGAACTGAAAGCACAGTTCCAAAGACTGACAGAGATTTTGCAAAGACAAATTCCTACTGTTATAACTAACAGGCAAACTTTCAGTCATCATGGAAACGTAAAGTTGGACTATCATTATAAAGACAGAAAAGAGAGGGATGGAAAAGGCTGAGAGCAAATGGACAAACATGTCTGACAACTTCTCTGAGTGGTAGGACAAGCGATGGTGGGAGGAAGAATTGATGAACTGTCACAGTATGACAAATAAGACCTCTGTTGGATGTATTGATTCTGAACAGAGAATGACTCATGGATCCACTCAATTTTCACTTCATCTAAAGACACTAACGTACTTGAACAGATCACAGATGCTGCCAAACAAGTCAACGAAAAAAAATTGTTTTCCATGCATGACTTGATCTGGGGCAAATTCATTAATAAATGCTTGTTTTGCAGGACAGCTCATACAGAAGTGCATATGTTTCGTACCAAGTACCACTGTCACACTAGATCTCATACACATGTAGTACACTAGAAACAGACTTAATGATGGGGAAAAATTACTAAATGAAAATCTGGGTATATTAGTACCTGAATTTGTCTACTATGTGTAAGCACAGGTATTACTTCTTTCGTTCTTTGACCTCCAAATACATTCAGTACATCAGACACACGAGAGAAAGTTTTGCTTGTAGTTTAATTCAAATACTGTAAGTTCCAATAACTTTTTTTTTTTTTTCCCCTTACATCATGGTGCAAAAGACTTCAAAGAAACTAAGTTATACTCCAAAACTGATTGGAGTTAATAATGTAATAATGATGGGCTACTGCATCCCTGCACTTTTACTCCTCTTTTTTTCCACTTTAAGAGCTCTATTTTTAATCTTCATACATGGAGAAAGAGCCTAAACATTGTGAATAAGGTTCATATCAAAACAATAGTTCTGAGCTGAATTCACAAAGAATAATTCTTCAAAGTTTTTCAACTCCATAGTCTTTTTTTCCCCCCAGAAATTTAATAAGACCATTCACTATTTTCCTGTAGGCTAGCATCCTTCATCCTGTTTTACTTCTCTATTCCAGTGGAAATCTTCCCACTGTCAGCTTTCCTTTCAAGGCTGCAACCTCTTTCTTCCCTTTCTTTTCCATACTGCCAAGGTTGAAGAGCACGGGTATAACTAACACAAAACCACTAGAACAACTAAAACTATAATACTACATTTAAACTTTGACAAATTTGAAAACTAATTAACGTGAAAAACAAACAAATGCAGTAACCAATGATTGTTATGCTACTTGTGACCACACAGTTCATCTAGTCATACAGCCTTTCTCCTACTGTTAAACCTCCATTCAAAAAGTTTGCTATTTCCCCCCGGCAGAGAGAGGAAGTATCTACCAGGTAAATCTCAACCCTCTGCCTGTCCTAGAGCTGCCCCCAACAAGAGCAGTCACGGCTTTTTTTTCCTGTGGAAGGCTGTGAGAGATGCAGGAGCAAAGTTTTGGTGGCTCTTCCCGCAGGGGCTGACTGCTGCTGTGGAGAGGAGGTGTGGTAGGACTGGCTGCCAACTGCTGCCACCAGGCTGGGATGAAAGGGCCTGGCTTTGTCAGTTGTTGTACAAGCCTACTGTAGTTTGCATGGGAATTTTATGAACTGGTGTAGTCCATTTACAGAAATGCTGATTAAGTTTGGAAGCAACCACTTTGAACTCCACGCTAAGGGCGAGAACTATTCCTTAGTGCTTAAGGAACTCATCTGGAAGTATTTTACCAATCTTTTAGATGCCTGAGTTCAATACAGAGATCAGAGTAAAAAGCTAGGGTTGATCAGGCCTCAGTGGCTGAACTGCTTGAAGAACAGAAATGTGAGTTTGCTTTGATCTATTTCAGCACACATTTGAAACATGTATATATATGTATATATTTTTTTTCATATATATTCAGTTATGTCTAAGACCAGCTGGGTACAGCTATGAGGGGAGCTGGCTGCATACCTCATTTACAACAGACTAATTTCATTGTAAAGCCCTTTCCACATCATGCTTGCTTCCTACCTCTTATCTCCTGCTCTGGCCCCTACAATCCAGAGATAGTCTGCAAGAGCTCAGCAGAGCTTCCACGCTCCTCTGCCACAAGGGAAGTGGGATGCTTCAGAGCCTTGGTATCCCTGCATGCAGTTAGATTCCCCTTGCTTCTAAGGAATACTACAGAAAACTGATAAACCAGAAAAAGTGCATTTAAAATTATGCAACATTTTTGTTTAACAAAAGAACCACGCAGCTAATGCGTGGAAATTCCCTCTCTTGACCTTTACAAGGTGAAAGGCAGAAGCACTGTAGGGAGTCAAGGCAGCAAGGGACAGGGAATTCCAACTGATATTGTGCTAGCTGAGGATTTATGTCATTAGACACATCTGGATTAACTCAAAGTCACAACACAGCCCCAGTGACCTTTGCTTAGTCAAACAGCAAGGCTTTCTCAGTTTCTATTGCAAAAATTTATAAACGGTGACTGACTCATCAAGGCAAAGACATCAGGAGCAGTCTTAAACAGGAGGAAAATATAAAGGGAAGACTGCAAGAAATACATGACTCAACTATTTCTCACTTTATGGGATTCTGTTTCTGCTGCTTGGATTACATAGCAAGAATAATTTCCATTCTACCATACCTTTTAATTAGAAATCAATTTTAATGTCTAATTTAAAATGATAAGCTAAGTTGCAAAGGGTTGAAAAGAGGTACTGCTAATACCTAGTGTGGCAGTTTTACAGTGACTGCCTTCAAAAGACATCTTCTCAACATTCTATTCCTCCACAAATTGTCTGACCCCACCCTCATGCTCCCTCCTCTTTTGTCAGTAATTGATGCAACTGCATAGTGATGTGCATCAGGAAAAACAGCTCTAGTTTAAAAATCAACCTGGCAAAAAAAAAAAAAAAAGGCTTATAATTACAAAGTGACCATAATATGTAATAGAGAAATTACCACAGAATATTCCTGTAAATCTGCCAACTCAATAAGATTCATCATGCTCTGTTAAGTAAGTGCTAGTTGTGAAAACTGAAGGTCCCTACGGCTACTGGAAGTCACATCTCATTCTATAGAACGTCAGAATACTTTTGGGATTAAATGAGTAAAAATCATTCCTTCAAGTTCCGCTGTTTTTCCTTTTCTTCTCACCCCACAAACAAGGTACTTCTGTCTTCTCCACATACCCAGCCACCTTCCAGGATGCTTACAGAATGCATAAGTGGAATTACAAATATTAAGCTGTTTGAAAAACAAAGTAGTATTTTTACCAATGTTTTCTAATTTCAATAATCTCACTAAGAGTTAGCCAGTTGTTCTTTAGCACCATATTCACATTTCCTACAACTAAATCTAAAAATGGGACAATATTTTTTGTTAAATTTAAATAAAGACAAGAATGCGTCAAAATTGCCACATAGATCTTACATCACTTTCCACATTTGACAGTGACTTATATTCTGGTATTCTCTCTAAATTCTGCTACAAGTGGTACAAAAAGTCAACAATTTACACATACATTTACAGAGAACAATAATCTCATTTGCTCTTTCAGCCATCATAGCATACTCCTGGTAGGCTGGGAACAGATTCACCATGCAGTATCCTGACTAACTTTGACAGATGCTGTAATAAACCCTTGAGAAGAGCACAGATGATTCCCACCTGAAGATGTAAAATAATTTAACTTTTTCTAAATAAAAAACGTTGTGTTGTCCAGCTTTTAACACAAGTTCTTGGAAATATGCTCCTGTATTATCATTTCTCAGGACAAGCAGAGAAGGTCACTAAAGAGTCACAACATGCTCCTCTTCTAAATTGGCCATTCTTGCCGTGCTGGACATCCAGTTTGACCTCAGCAGCCTTCGCTGTTAACTTTATCCTTCACACTTCCTCCAACCTTTCTTGCATGTATTTCTTCATTTCATCCTCTCAGTTCTGCCCTTTGAGCCCCAGACCTGCTACTCTGCACTTCCTAGTCAGCTGTTTCTGCTGAGACGATGGCAGCCTCCAGCAAGGACATGGTAGTGGCATCACGAGCCCTCAAAGGGCTGCCTGCAGCCAGGTCAACATCAACACACAAGGAACTATTCCTGCAAAGTTGGCCTTATCCAGAGGCAAAGCTTGGGGGCAGAAGAAAGGGTTGCACTGTTCTGCATTGCTCATTCTTTTCCTCCTTTTCTTTTCTTTAGCAGTTGCTGTCCTGTTATGCAAGACAGAAAGCATACATACTCTCCTAATTTGTAAGTACCTAGGACTCACAAGGAATTTAACCTGTACGAAAACATAATCATCTAAATGGAAAGCTGATGTCTCCATATTGCCCTCCTGGAGCTGCCTGGCATGGCAGATCCTAAGGTCCTTCCAACAAACACAGCAGAAGCCAGGAAGGAAAAAGTAGCTTATGCTGCTCAACATGCCAATATCTCCTAGAAAGACTTCTGACCAGAAATCAGCAGTAACCAATTTGACTCTTCACCCCATTGCCTCCAATCATACAGACTGGAGGGGTTGGAAGGGAACTGGGTTGGAAGGGAACTCTGTAGAGATCATCAAGTCCAAACACCACTGCGAAATCACAATAGATCACACAGGAAGGAGTCCAGATGAGTCCTGAATATCTTCAGAGAGTTTACTGAATACTCAGGACTTCATTCAGAGCTCCCACACTGGTACAGGCATGAACCAATGTTGGACACCAACAAGCCAACAGTTCATTTCTCCTGCCCCCCTTGACAGAATAAATTGTCTTTATAGGTCTAAACATACTGTGCTACTGCACACTGCCTGGGAATCTTCTCAGATAATCAACTCTTCTCCATGATCCCATACAAACTTGTAAGCTTCCTTTTCTATTTTCACACTAAGGAAAGTACCCTTTTCATGAGCCAGAATCTCATGAAACTTCACCACAGCTCTCCGACATCTTTCAGCAGGTTTATCTAGCTCCTAGCTCAGCTGCTTTTATCTCTATATATGAAAGGATATCCTGCCTCTTCTGAATAGTTTTAAAGTAGTTCTAAGAACTAAACTGCTTTTCTTGTAATTACTAGAAGTAAATTAAGCTTTCAAACTCTTTAAATTTAAAAAGGAAGTAAAGTTTGGCTTTGGAAGACATACCCCAAGTTGGAAGGAAACCATAAGGAACACTGAGTCCAACTTCTGGCTCCCAAAAATCAGAACATACATCTGACAGCGTTGTCCTTCTTCAACTCTGACAGTTCAGTGCCAAGATCATTGTCCTGGGCAGTCCGTTCTATACCCACCACCCTCTGGTAAAGGATCTTTTTCCCTAGCCCCCAATCTGACCCTCTGCCGACAAAGCTCCATGCCATTCCCTTGGGTACTGTAGCTGTAGCTGTCCCTTGGGTACTGTAGCAGACTGCTGTAGCAAAGCTCAGTGCTGCCCTCCACTCCCTGTGAGGAGCTGAAGCCATGAAGCTTCCCCTCAGCTCTGGGCTGAACAAACCATGAGACCTCAGCTGCTCCTCATACGTCATCCCCTCTAGAACCTTCACCATCTTCACAGCCCCCTTTTGGATGGTCTCTAATAGTTTTATTTCCCATAATTACTAATTTAAAATAGATCTTAAACGGGACAAAAGCAACAACAATAAAAAACATGAAGCCATTTCTTAGTGAAATACTAAAAAAGGAGTATCAAGAATTCTCAAAAATGGGCACTGGTAAAGAGACAGGATTATCCTAAAAATCACCAAAGTGGAAAGAAATGAAGCTTGTTTGCCCCTTGCTAGTACAGGACTCAAATGCTTAAGACAACAGAAACCAAAATGAAATTGAAACTTGTACAGGATACAGTTTGAAATAAGAGTTATTTCAATATATGAGCATAACTGTGTTAGACTAAGTCTTCTATATAGTACATTTATGCTGTTCCCTATTATGAAAACAGATACCATGTATGTCCTAATAAAGTTGGACCTATCTCTGAGCATGACACACTAGGGGAAATTTAGGTATGATTTCGACTAATACAGTCAAATATGTAAGAACCACCATCTTTCATCTGATTGTTTTAATCTGCAAAGTCTAGATAGTCTTTGAATTTCACTGTAATATGTGCTACAAAAATGTTTGCTCAATTTCTCAAGAGGGTAAGTAATAATGAGGCACTAATTGTTCTGCCATCAGCCTAAGCATACACATAATCCTTAATTAATATTTAACCAGCACTTACATTTTCACACTGCACCTTTCTGGGCATTATATGGGAAATATTGAGTCCATCAATGACGATATCAAACGGAAGTCGATTTTCCACAAATGTTTGAAAGGCTTCAAATTCCTGAAATAAATCAACAAAAGGATATGGGAAATAATAGGTTTCATTTAATAGAGATAGTTTTCATTCAATTTTTATTATAAAAAAGAAACAATCAAAGAAGCTTCCACTGTTTTCTTACTTGCATATTTGCAAAAATAACAACACAGGCAGAAAAACTTTCAGAAGACATAAATGTAATTTAAAAGTATGTCAAAACTATCTGATATAACATTACTACTGAAAATCACAACTTTGCAGTCATCCAGATTTTAACAATTATAATCTGCATTGCATATTTTTATAAGGATGCATGTTAAAGTCATTTTTACAGAACAGCTTCAAAATAAAGCAATTTTACACCCCAGGAGACTGAGACACTATCACTAACATTTCCAAACTAAAATAAGCATCATCCTTAATTTCTCTGTAAGAATCTTGAAATCTCCAAATGCTAGTCTTTGGATAACAGATTTATATTTACATAAACATTCATTTACAAGCACAGGCCTGCATTTCTGAAAGATAGTTTTAAGTCTAGCAAACCAATGAATTCCTTATTATATCAGAAACGTAACACAGTGATTAAGCAAACAAACAGCAACCATCCTGGTTGGTATTAGTTTGTTGTTATTTTTTTCTTCCAACAGAAGGAAAATCACAATTGCTTTATGCCTGAGATCCCAAAGGAAGAGAGTAGAAAGTTTTAATAAAGCCTTCATGAATCTATTATTTTATTTTTAAAATTTAGTGTTTTTAGCAGACACCTGCATTACATTTCTATCTCATGCTTCTGACTGATTTTAATAGGATTGTCAACCATAATCCATCTAGGTGAGCAGTTCATAACAGACT
The DNA here is from genome assembly GCF_905368555.1 of Meleagris gallopavo. Taxonomy (NCBI): domain Eukaryota; kingdom Metazoa; phylum Chordata; class Aves; order Galliformes; family Phasianidae; genus Meleagris; species Meleagris gallopavo. The sequence continues at coordinate 35,740,109 of NC_139408.1, read as the reverse complement.
CTTCTGTTAACAGATAAAGCCTATTTACTGGGTAATAGAGGTTTCAGTCTAAAGCTACAAATAATCTTACAGGAACTCACAACAATCACAAATCTCATCTCTGCTGCTAGGAATTCAAAAACCACTCCTCCAACTTTCCCTTCTCCTGTGTAACCACATAGCCATCCATATACAAATCTAAAGAACTATAAGCCCTGTGTCCACCACACCAAAACAAAAACACGCGTAGCACATACAATTCCTCTCCAGGAAAGAAGCAAAATAAAGAATGTATTTATTCAAAAAGCATACTGCTGTCAGGCAGCAACGTATGATCACCAACTTCAAATTTAGTTGGAATGTTTATGACAAATTATAATACAAAAAGGATTGTATTAAGAGCACAAACAGACCACGTGAGATAAGAATGCCTCGTTCAGACATTAAAATTTCAGGTATAAATTCTAAGTGAACAGACCTGTACCAGTCAAAAGCACACCGGTAAAAACACAGACAACGCTACTCAGCCTGGTACCACCAAAATCAACTGCCTTTCAGGGGATCTTTTTACTTTTCCACAGCTTAAATAAATATCACTTAGAAAGAATAAGAAATAAGGCAAGAAAGCTGTAACCGCAAACAAACTGTTGACACCTGTAAAGTGTTTCTCCCCTCCCAATCTCCAGGCATTCTATACAGATGAATAAATATTCCCACTGCCATCTGAAGGACAGGGACATCAAGACTCAGATAGGACATCACTAGCAATGGCACTGGAGGTGGGGTGGGGAACAAGAAGAGAGACAATTGAGGTAAAAAAAAAAAAAAAAAAAAAAAAAAAAAAAAGATTCCTGGCTTCCAGGCTCATGGTATTCATCAGAACTCATCATGGTTCAAAATCAGGCAAGTCATTGCTGCAACACTGGACAGCTGTCTGAGATGAAGAGAAGAGGAAAAAGAAGGAAACAGAGAAAACAAAGGCAAAATAGGAAAGCCTAGGGACAAATATAAGAAAAGACAAAGAGGAAGCAAATGAAAATACATGGGAAATACTCCAACAGGGCATTATTTTTCCAGTGCCAACAAATGGCAGTGTTACTGGAAACAATACTAACAGTCAAGTAGATGTTTTCAGAAAACATGGTGTACATGTAATCTTGTCTTTAAGGGCTCCGGGCTCCATTCCTTACAAAACAAACACTTAGTGAAGACTTTTCACAGGGGTATTTTATTTCAAGTGACAATAGCTACAGAGCAGTTCCTTAAGCAGGTGGGTCACCCCAATGGCAGAGAGTTTTGTCAAGGAAGCACTGCAGCACAAGCACTGGAAGAGCCACAGAGGGGCTGGATGCTCTCTCTGCACCTTGTGCTTTGCTCTTCCTCCTCTCCCAGAGGGGTAGATGGAGCAGGAGTTGCTAGGGCAGGCTCAGCGCCTTTCAGAAGCCAACTTTGGCTCTCTGTGGTTCACTTTCAGAGCAGGAAAGAAGCTGCATCCTTTAAAGTCACTGTCTCAACCACCCCACCCCACCATCTCCCTCTCCAACCTCAAAGGCCTGTTTCCTTGTGTTGCTACCAGCCTCCAGATCTGCACTATTCTTCTGCCTCATTACCAGTAATCTATGCAATACAGCACACGAGAGCATATGAGAAAACACTCCCAATACCAGGAGACAATGTAATACAGTCAGAAGAGAAGGCTTGCTGCTACAGGAGATTTAGTCACACAAGTGGAGGTGAGGAGTTAACAGCAGAATAAGTGTAGAAGACAAAAGGCCAAACTGACATCCCCAAATTCAGAAGACTACAGTGACAAGCCTCACAGAGACTAGAAAAACCCCAAGAACCTGTTCATTTTCTCCATTCCATCTATGTTTCCCCAGCAACACAGAAGATTGCTTCTTTCAGGAAAACAAACAAAAAAAAACCAATTACCTAAAAGAACCACATAGAAGATAACCCAGATCTCCTTTCCTGAACAAAACAGAGGGATGCCATCCAGGGAGACATGGACATGCTCAAAAAGTGGGCACGTGAGAATCTAATGGGGTTCAACAAGGCCAAGTGCAAGGTGTTGCACTTAGTTTGAGGCAATCCCAGATACCACTAGAGACTGGGAGAAGTCATTGAGGGCAGCCCTTTTGAGAAGGGCTCAGGGGTCCTGGTGGACAAAAAGCTGGACACAAGCCAGCAGTGTGCACTTGTAGCCCAGAAGGCCAACAGTATTCTGCAGTGCATCTAAAGATGGGTGGTCAGCAGGATGAAGGAGGTGATTGCCCCTTTACTCCTGCAGTACTGCACTCAGGCTTGGGGCCCCCGCATAGAGGAAGGATGCGGAACTGTTAGAGTGGGTCCAGAGGAGGGCCACAAAGATGATCAGAGGGCTGGAGTGCCTCTCCTACAAAGAAAGGCTGAGGGAGATGAGCTTATTTAGCTTGGAGAAGACTATGGGGAGATCTCATTGTAGCCTTCCAGTACTTGAAGGAAGCTTACAAGCAAGAGGAGAACTGATTTTTTACAGAGTCTGATAGCAACAGGACAAGGGGGAATGGATTTAAACTGAAAAAGGGGAGATTTAAGCTAGATACTAGAAAGAAGATTTTTACTTAGTGGGTGGTAAGCACTGGAACAGGCTGTCCAGAGAGGTTGTGGATGGCCCATTTCTGGAGGCATTCAAGTCCAGGTTGGATGGGACACTAGGCAGCCTGATCTAGTGGTAGGCAACCCTGCCCATGGCAGGGGTTAGAACCATGATCTTTTATGGTTCCCTCCAACCTAAGCCACATGACCAATATGACTCTATGAAAGAGAGTTCAAGTTGTTAGCTTTCACATCCTCTTCAGGCTTAGGGAAGGGAAGAGGGCAAACCCTGGTAATTAGCAGCAGGCTATACCATCCGGACGCAGTACAAAGGTTACTCAAGTACACAAGCACTGACCTACATTAGAAGAGATAAAGCATAAAAATTGAAAGATTCTGATCTTCCAAAGATCAAGAATTGTCTGGGCTTTATCCAGCTGTTACTTACAGCTACAGTAATCAAGAGATGATTCGCCCATAATTCTCTCAAGACATTCCTCTCACTAACCATCTGGAAAAAGAAATTGAAGATCTTCCTTATGAAATATAATTAAGCAGAGCACAGCTGCAGCTAAGCTACAACCTATCAAGAGAAACCAGACACAAAATTCACCAATGCAGTACAATAATGACATGAGAGCCAATTTAGACAAAAGGAATTGTGCTACTCAAACAAGCTTCCCCTTCCACACTGAGAACCTGATCTGCGTGCAGCAGTGTTTGCCAGACAGGGAGGTAATAAACACAGGAAGACCAAAAGGAACATTTAGATGAAGATGTCCTGCTGAAAACAACAGGGTACACTCCTGCAAAACCCTACAAGACACCAATAAGTAGCAGAATATCTCTCTTCACATACAAGGACACTCAAACAAACGCAGTAGACACTACACCAATTTCTAACTTGGTTTCATCTCAAGAAGCTGCTGAGGAAGAGTTTATCTTAATGCAAGGGAGCTACAGAAAAGTACCACAATAAGCTGTACAGCAATTCCATCATACTTGCTGCCAGATGTTTTGCAGCAGTCTGTGTACCTGGTGAGCATGCCTCACTGCAGCAGGACTGAGGGGAGCCTGCAGAAGGAAGGTTCCAGTCATAGCCTCTTAGATACTATGTTCAAAAGAAAAGGGAACTGGAAAAAGAAAACACTCAATTTCATTCACTGCCTGGCTGGGAAAACAGGGAAATGCTAACTACACAGTCGGTAGAAGTGATTCACAACCATTTCTATTAAGAGAACTCATGTTTGCAAATGGATATGGCACTGACTACATCAGTTCTTTACTAAGTCAGCCATAAAAATCCACCGTGGAATTTATCCTTACACAAAGAAGGCATTTTAAATATTTGTTTGATTATCCACTAGCATGTGGGTGGTTGAAATCCATTCATACTTCAGCAACAGCACGAAGCAACTTCAAACTTTTAGGTACTCCACACCATCTGTATGTCCCCTGCTCTCTTTCCCCATCTTTTTCTTTTTTCCACCAGCATGTGCTGACGCTAATACAGAAATAGGCATTTCTACCTTTTCCCTTCCTTCAGCCATTCATTCCTAAGATCTCCTCTAGCTATGCAAACAAGTTTGCTGTAGCAACAAGGAAGACAGGAGCAGATTAAGAACTTACCTGACATGAGCTGAGTCAATGGAACAAACTTCAGCCTGAGCCAGTTCCCCTGCTCAGGTCAGTCTGTACCAGCACAGCAGCAGTCAGCACACAGATTAGGGGTGAGGGCCAAGAGCAGGGAAGGCTACTGCAATCATCAGGTAGCACTGACCAGGCTAACTTACAGCACTGTGAAACTACAGAATTTTATGAGATTTTCAGTATCTCTCTATCTGAGACACCTGGTGAAAGTTTAAGTCTAAGTCTACAGGAAGGTTAGATCATTTTTTTTGCTCAAGTCTAAATAGAAAGTATTTAGGCATATCTGGGCAACCAAAAATAAAAATCAATCTTTCAAATTCATCACCAAGCCAAAATGCCCGCTGATCTAAATGCTAAAAACAAAGTAATGTAGCATGCAAAGGAGATATATGGATACACAAGCAAATCCGTTGAGGAATTTTAATACAAGAAAGGCCCTTCTGCTCATGCAAATGCATGGAATTTGAACAACAAAAAAAAAAAAAAAAAAAAAAAAAAGAAAACCCCACCAAAAGCTATCAAAGCTACTGCAGAAACAAGAGTTTGTCACTTCTACACAATAAAACCTGTGCTTACTCATAAGGAATGGTGGAGACACTATAAGATGTGTATAAGAACAGAAGTACAGTTACTGATATATCATTTTCCAGAAACATTCGCAATTCTAAGCTTTGAACAAAAGAAAAATCAGTCCTTTCTCCACACTGAATGGCAATATACGCAAGTGCAAGGAAAGAGCAAATTACATTTAACAGAATGTTACACTGCACTTAAATATTATGCAACTCTATCCTAAGCATCAAACAGAGCATTTTTCAATACTGTGAGAACAGTTTTTAGAGAACTGAAAACACTCACTTTTTATCAGTTTCATAAAACACAAAGTGGTGCAGGCTGCTTTGTTTTTGGCAGCGTTTCTTGGTACCAGAAGAAAAACACAGGAATAGGCGTTAGTGCGTGAGACACAGAATCCAGCTGTCAAGCTGAAAGCCAGACAGTTTTTTAAGGTACTTTGTGTTGCAACTGCTGGAGTACCCTTAAGTCTGCTGTTGTTATGCCTGAAGGCTTTAAATATTTCCCCCTCTAGTTTCAAAGCTTGGAAATCCCCTTCGAACCATTATAAGCAGGAAGGCTTTTCTCAGTTATGTGTATGGTATCACTATGTACTCTGGATTAAATACAATTTGTTTGTCCTCTATTATTACGCTTGCAAAGTTAACAAATAATGCAAGAGGTTCAAAGTACTGTGGCTGTAACCTCCAGAGACACTATCACAAACAAGAAGGAATCAGCAGCAAAGAGCAGGCAGGCAGACAGCCAGGCTGAGATGAGCTGCGTGTTGCCAGCTCATGCTCCTGTGTCAGCAGCAGGACTTGCTGATGCCTGATGTGAGTCAATCTCACCTCCACGAGCGCCCATGCAGAGCACTTCCCGAGTACACTGACCATGGAGGAGAACAAGCAGTTCGTGCTGCTGTTCTCAGTGGAAACATACCCTCAGCTTTGCAATGCTGTCATCTTATATGAATTTGAATGCCAAATAATACTGTAACAGGCATTATACAGAGACAGTGGGACAGTATAAAAGCATGACAAGTACATGAGGCCAGCAAGCATTCATTTAGACAGTCCATAATCTCCATGTGGAAAGATGTCACATGAAGATCAGACAGCCAAATATACCCCTGTGCTGCTGTCTGCTATGCTGGTGCAAATGTCTGCACTGAATCTAAGCAAGCAACTCATCTAGCTGAAAAAAGGTGAAAAGTCATCCAAGGCAAAACACAACCTTATTTTGCAATCTAGCCATGTCGCCTGCTCACTATGGGGACACGCTCACCTTTTTTCTCCCTTGGCACACTTGAAGGGGATAGAAGTGAGCAGCTGGGAGGGTGGTGAGGCCAGTTACACTAGTTTGAAAAGCACGCTGCCACCAACTGCACATATTGAGTAATATTTGCAATCTCAATAGAAACAGCAGCCACTCCAGGGGCTGAATGGCACCAAATGTTCTGCCCTTATATTTCTGGAAACAATCCAGAGAATTATAAAACCTATGCACCCAGCATCTGTACACTGTAGTAAGATTAAACTGACAATTAAAAACAGTACAAAACCTCTGGAATATTACGATCTGTTGGAGTTAGATGTGCATACCTTTTTGCAAAGGAGTATTTAAAAAAATTATTTCCACATGTCTATACAAAAGGTAAAAAAAAACACAACAGAAAACACTAGTTAGATTTAAAAAAAAAAAAAAAAAAACAACAAAAAGAAACCTGACAACTTCATAAAAGGCTACTAGAACACTGAGCTAAATATAGCATCTTAAAAATACAGAACAGAAAAAACAAAGGGTCATGCCAAAAAACTAGCATAATCTTTCAAATTTCTGTACTAATTTCCATATATATAAAATGCTTTACAGGTATTTAGAATAGGGAATGGCAAAGAAGCCAAACCAGTAATGAGTACAAAACAAAATTAAATTTAACATAAAAGGGATGAAATGATGCACGCTGTAGGAAAAAGTATTCTTATATTTTACACATTTCTGGAGAAACTGCATTGACTTAAAGGATCATAATGCATAATGAAAATATCTGCTCGAACTGTTGCTGTTCTAAAACAAAGCTAATTAAATCTTAAGAAATAAAGCATCAGATAGATAACATGAAATTATTATAACCTGTTGTGCCATCCTAATTATCATAAATTATAATGCCATCTTCTGTAGTATCAGAAAACTCTGGCTTTGATCACAGCTGGAAAGCAGCTCCTCAGTTTTGAAGTAGCTTTGGTGATGGATCAAACAATGAAATGGTAAAAGACCATTTGATAGTGCCCAAGTTAAAGGGGTAATCTTGAAAACTGCGTGAAACCAACATGTGTTCACATTTTATTTTACAAGTACTATCAAAAAAATTAGCAATATTCAAACGCAGAAAACACTTCAAAAACTGCACCATGCCAGCACTTCTCAAGAACCTTCTTAGTGGAATGGATGATCAACAAGTACCAGACTGTGTACTCAAGGAGTTCCTGATAAAATAATCTCCTTAAAATTTAGCTACTCAGCCAAGTCAGACTAGTTTAACTCTTTGGTGAAAATTTACTGTTCTCATTTTATAGACCTATCTGCATCTGTTGAACGAACAGGATAATAATCTAACAAGCAGGAAAAAAAAAAAAAACCACTTTATAAAGGTATGACATTCTAAAACGTGAGTGAATTCTTCCTGTTTCTTCTTACGTGTTCTAGATAATGAAAGAAAGATACAGGTCTGAGAAAAATCACTGCCTCAGCAAAGCAACTTTGTATGTTGCTTAGCAAGACCTCCAAATTACATACAGTGGAAACTGTGTATCATTAGCACTTATCTTTTAACCATGCAAAAAGTTTTCAAACAGATTTAAGATCAGAAACAGATCTTATCACATTAGGAGAATTTTCAAATACAGAGGTGATAAAGGAGTTGTTAAAAAAAAAATACCTGTGGCAGACAACAAAACATTGGGTTCTTTTACATTGGAGTGGAAGACGGAAATGTTACTTTTTTTGCATGACGACCTATTTTTGCTGAACAATCAGTTAAAGACAGTGACCTGAACAAAATCTCAATCTGTTCCTTGTTAAATGAATCAGGAAAAGGAAGAGTTGGCCACCCTAGAAGATCTGACCCAACTTCAAGTAAATTATCCAACCAGAAAGAAATACATGATAAATACGTTTGCATCTAGATCTATTCCTTGTTACTAAGGAAGCAGCTTAGTCTTTTCTACCAAAATAATCTCTGTGCTTCTGTTTGCTTCCATTATAAATCAGGAGCCTCCGCAGTAAGATAAGATGCAAGAAAAGCCTTAAAAAATTCCAGCTGCCTTTGATTCTCAACACTCATTTTTCAACTCAGTCTTTCCTCTTCTCTCCCTTTTTAAAGTTCTCTCTGCTCCAGTCCTAAAAGATAATATCAAAGGAAGACTCTAACATCCACCCTGAATTAAATGGAGGTAGGAAGACAGAAAGTAAGCAGGATAAGCCTGCAGCTTGGGCTGCACTGTTCTCAGACTCTGTCCAGGAAGTCCAGTACTGGAATTACCTGAATATTCACCATAGCTTTCCCATCTTTATTCTATGCTTACTGGCCCTTATAAGATTCAGTACTGGATCAAGCACTGAAGTTTCTTCCTAGCCCCCAAACTAGTCTTTGTCCTGCAAAAACACCACAACCAGAAGAAACCTGCAACTAAACCAGAACCCCACTCACTCCAGCTCTCCTGTCCTTGTGGATCTTACAAGACCTAGTAGCAAACCTGCCTAATAATGCAACACAGGATACTGCTGCACCCCATTCTGACTGAGTTTAGCAGTCCGTACTTAGCAAAGAAGTGAAAAAAACATATTCAGCCCTACCTACAGATGGATTCACAGCAGGCCTAGCTGAATTAACCACTCTTCTTTCTCCCTGAAAGGATCAGGCAAATTAGTCATGGCATCCAGGTGCAAGATAACCATAATCACCCAGGTATTTCAGAGCAGGTATGAGTAGTCAACCTCAGAAGCAGCCAACTTCATCAGGCTCACATGGGCCCACTTTTCTAGCTTCTCCAGGTCCCTCTGGGCTGCACCCTCTTCCGTCAGCATGTTGACCGCACTACACAGCTTGTTGTTGCTGATAAACTTGCAGAGAGTGCACTCAGTCTCACTGGGCTCAAAGGGCTTTGAGGCAAATCTTGGAGTTGGGAAATGCAGACATCAAAGGAGAACCAATGCATTATACAAAAGCCATCAACTTAAAATGTTAAGACAGAGAGATCTATTTTCAAAGCTTCACAAAATCAGCTGCAAGAATTACAGGTATATGAATGGGTCACTTTCTCTTCTCGCTCCAGACTATTACATTCTAAAAGAACATGTAAAACCCCTTTATGCACTTAGACCAGACCTAGTGTGGTGACTGTACATGCTCACAGATTCATCTCTTCCTGTCTTCCTCACAGCACATGCACATCTGCCAAGCACTTCTTGCCCCATGCACATCAGCCCTTATCAGGAGTATGAAGTAGCTACAAATAGGATGATATTACTGGACTATCTGAGAAACATTCGAGCATGAAAGTCATCCAGCGAGAGATGATACTGTCTCTCAGTATACTGATTATACTATCTCCATCTCGATAGAGTAGCTCCCAATTAAATGTAGCCAGAGTAAACAGGAATCCAGCTGAAAGTATCGTATAGACATTAATACAAAGGAGACAGCCTTGTTAAAATTGTTTTCTTCCTACATCAGTTTGTAAGGCTGCAACTTGCTACATCAGATCACCACCTAACATCCTAACAGCTTTTGGTAGATGTATATAAAGATTCGAATTTGTATTATCTATGTAAAAGATATTTTCTCATTACAGATAATGTTTAATAGTTCAGAAAGGCCATCTTAAAAATATTCGTAAATATGTTCACTGCCATTCTTATGCATCACACTAAATTGTTTCATTTTCTTTGCTAGAAGTGTCTAATCATATATCTTTGTTTTTTTTTTTCTTTACATACAGTATAACAGAGTACTTTCAGAGAGAGCATCGTCAATAAACTAAACCTTTGCTTCTCATTAAATACTCTGATTGCATTTATGCCTGAGCAGAGTAAAAGCAACAATATTGTTGCAAGAGTAAAACAAAAGACTACACAGTGAAGAAAAAAGAAAATTCCATAAAGCAGTTTAAAGTGTTGTTGGAATAAAACTTTTCAGAGCTCAAAACTACTTAAACTGTTTCCCTGTTTAATCAGCAGTGCACTGAAGAATATTAGTTAAAAAAAAAAAAAAAATAGGGAATAGAAAGCTGAAATTTTCTATTAGTAGCTGCTACAACAAAAGCATGACTGACTGGAAAATGGAAAACACCCTCTCACATATACTTGCCTACATTGTAATTTCAGCCTTTTCACCTAGTTTCCCCTCTGGAAAACCCTGGCTGCAGGAGAAGTCACACAGTCTGGCATACCTAAAATGGGCAGGATATTTTCATTACCACGTCTGCTTTCACAGTGCAAAGGCAACTAAAAAGTCCCAAAGTTATTTCTGGAAACCTCTAACACATCAAAACACCACTTTGCTTCTGCCACACATCCACGCTAAGCATTGGGAGAAAGCAGAATCAGCTGCACTGTCACCAGTAAACACACTGCTTTTATTCCCATTCAGCCTGCCTGCTGGTACAGAACTGGACTGAGGTCAACTCTCAACAGCCACAAAGGTGGCCCTGGAGTGGTAAATGACAGAAATTCAGCTGTCACACAAGTCAGCAAAATCTGTGGGCATTAAAACTTGAAATCATAGAATTATAGAATGACCTGGGTTGAAAGGGACCACAATAATCATCTAGTTTCAACCCCCTGTGTGCAGGGTCACCAACCACTAGACCAGGCCACCGACAGCCACATCCAGCCTGGCCTTGAATGCCTCTAGGGACAGAGCATCACAACCTCCTTCTTTGTTTCATTAGATTGCATTCATATGATCAGTCAGGTCCTCACAGTGGTAACATGAATTGCCTTCCTAAATCTTCCTCACTCCAAGCAGTACTGTTACCAGGCTAGCTCTGAACACTTTCCATATTTGAAGTTTTCAAGACAGCAGTCACCATGACCACAACGCAAACCTTTGTATAAACTGCTCAAGGAATCAAAGTTTTGTCGTAGCTTTCTTTAATAAACCTACTTCAAATATAATTTTCAGCTTTTCACAAAGGCTTTTAGAGAACAGGTAAAGTTAATTCTACAGCATGCAATAAGACACATCCTTTCATTTATCTTATATTACAGAACATCAGTAATCACCAAATGCTTGCTAGTGAATTACTGTTACATTTTTAAAGATAATTTCACTCTCCTCCAAAATTCACAGCTAGATCAGCTAGAAGTCCTGAACTCAGATGAATATCTGCACATAAATGAGAGGTCTGAACTGGCTTCAGGTACTATGAACACCCTGACAGTTTCAAGTTCCTGTAACTGTTACGCTGTATGAGGAAGAAAGCAGAAAGCCTTAAGCACTAAACCTGGTGAGTCTTTCCAAATTTTCAAAATCCATATGGACCAGAGTTGCCACCTACAGCCAAGTTACATCACTGCTTATAAGGTAATGCAAAACCACCCCACAATGTGGTTTGGGCTCCATCTAGTGGAATTCAACTTCATTCAGTACCACTAAGGCTGAACCTCTGCACAAGAAGAGTAATGAACAGAACTGCAACATACAATAGAGTATGGAAATTACGCCCCCTCAGATGTTTAAAACATCCTTTGAAAAAGCTTGATACTCTTGATGTATGCTGTAATTATAAAGATGAAAGTATATATTTAAAAATAAAAAACGTCAGTAAGAATCTAAAGGCTTGTTAATGTTTTAAAGCAAAGGGTGGAATAAAAAAACATCTGTGCTGTTTTCAAAGTACATCAACACCAATTGTACATTACTCTCAGGCTGACAGCACGCAAGACCTACCTGCGGACTTGTCTTTCTGAAAGTGTCAGTCCCATGTATCACATCGCTAATTATTCTTTCTCTCAAATTACTGTATTCCTCTTCGGTGAGCTCACTATCTTCCAGCTGATGGTTGCAAACTGGGCACTGTCCACTGCGAACAGTGCAAAAAGATAAAAACAAATAAGAATTATCTTAAATTTTACAATCTTAATGGGCATCTGACTATAAGAACATTTTTTCCCACAAATCCAACACAATAAATAAAGAGAAAATTGGTTGTAGTCTTTCTGGCATGCATCCAAAACTCTGAAGTCACTGTAGCCACTTCTAGATTTTTGTATGATCTTCCAGAACTATGCCAGAAGAAAGAATAAGAACCTTCTTAAAGACCCAGCCTTTTTAAAGTTGTTTCATGTCCCACAGCCACAGCCTCTGCCCTAATCTACATTCTGAAGGAAATCAAACTGTAACTGTCGTTGCTCTCAAGCACCATTTATTCTTTTTTTTTTTTTTCTTCTTTTTTTCCTAGTTGTTTCCCTTGCTGCCTCTCCAAACAAAACCTGTACATCAACGCAATGCACAAATCCATACCCTACTCAAGAATGTATGAATCATGCATCATTACCTTGAATCTCTGGAAACTGGAGTATGGGAATTCATATGTACATAACAAATATTCATATTGTCAAGGATTAAAATATTGTCTTAAACAAAGATTCAAAAAAAAGTTATCTTACAGAAAAAAGTTATGAAAGAAAAGTTCATCTTATTAAAAGACAACAGCTCATTTTTAAGTAAAACACTGCATTTACCTGTCTTTAATACTGGTCAGGTGTCCTTTCCAGTTCTCTCCTGGTATACTAAACATACACAGAAAAAGATAAATTACAGCATTGGATTCTCATTTAGCTGTACTAGCATTACAGATAACATCAACAACAAAAAATCTATTCTGGTCAATATTTAGAAATAGGCCCATCATTTACCCTGAAAAAAAAAAAAGAAAAAAAAAAAAAAAGAAAAAAAACAACACAAAAATTCATACATAAGTCAACAACTTGAAGTACCAAATAACAACTCAGTGTTTAACAACATGCTGAGAACTGACACCAAGTGCTTCCGTTTACTTTGTCCCCAAATATAAAGATACACAAATAACAAGATTGCACTGTCAAGTTTCAAGGTGTTGCCATACACATTCATAAAGCACTCAGAAATCAGATGGAAAAATCAGGAAATCAAGAATTCTATGCAAGCGTAATCCAAAGATTTAGAAAAAACACTGCTAAGAGTAACGTTGGTCATAGCAAAATGCTGCACTGAGACTTTCTGATGCCACATCATTATCATCACTTTTGCTGTTAACACTGGTACCACCACACTGGTGCAAATGTTCCTTTTTGCCTACAAGATCCAGAACAGAATAGGCTATATGCTCAACAGAATGAAACTGTAGATACCTCCCTTTTTGTCACTGTCTTTATTATCTTTGGTTGCACAATTATGTGCTGTGGGCTTTGGGATAGCCATTCCACTTCTTGTCTCCTTTCTCATTCTGTATGATGATATACAGAGGTTCTTCAGTTGTTTGTTTTTTAACAAAGACAATAGGCAGCAGACAATATTGTGATTGTTAGACATTCAGATCCACTATTGGATCTGGCTTTACTCACTAATAAAGTCAGCGCTGGACTGCTCTTCGGAAAAATCATTGAAAATAACACTTTTTCAGTTACTCTCACTTCTGTGATTACTGTAACTTCTGTTTCCTCTGTTAATAAAAGTCCCAATCTGCATTACCTCTATGATGCTACTAGAGCTCAAAGTTCACAGATCCTACGTTTGTTTGGGAACTCTACATAAACTGCCTATTTATTTTTAGCCAACAGCACAAACACTATTTCAGATATCTTATTAGATTTTATATATGACAATCAAAATTGACCCTCAAGAACTGGAGCTCGCTATTGAAACATTATTTACCTTTCAAACCACAGCTTTATACTCCGCATAAATGTTTTGTGAGGGTATACTTGGTTATCTCTCAAATATAAGAGGATACCAAACAGCTCTTTTTGTAATGCAGAATTTTTCATACCCCTGCTGTGGTCAAAAAAGGCCTGCAGGACATCCAAGGTTGGCACTAAATCCTTAGCCAACATTTCATGGTAAAGTTCACAAGCAAGGGTCATTTCTTGGTGATGGGTAGCTGCTTTGATGCAGGATTCATAGTTTGATCGTGAGGGAACTGTAACCCTTTTAACTTCTTCCAAAAGAGTCAATGCCATTCTCCACTGGTCTGAATTACTCAGTCCTCTCATTAGAAGGTTGTAAGCCCCACTCTCTAAAATCTTAAATCTGATTTTCAATATGTCGTACACATCACAAATCTCTGAAGTTTTCCCTTGTTGGACACACAGTGCCAGATATTTGACCAATAAATTATACCAATGTCACCATTACTCTTTGCCACATGAGTGAGCAAGGACTTAGCCACGTCAATGGGGCTGTTGTATCTGATCATACTGCTAAACATCACTTCTTCAAACATTTCAGGGGACTGAAAACCTTCCTTCAGTCTACTCCACTCCTCAGCACACAAAGGCCTTTTGGGAGGCTGTACAGTGGCAAACTTATGCTTGATACAGTGTGATTCATTAATTGTTTCTTCAAAGCTCCCCCAGAGGAAGAAAAGCGGAGTTTCCCTTCATGCATTTCTTGAGTGTTCTCATCCCATCCTTTTTCTTCTTCATCATCAACTTCAGATCTTTTCTTAGGTGGACAATCAGTCCCTTGAGGATCCACTGCTAAACCAGTGCTGGAAGACGTCATAAAGCTGAAACAGCTAACCTTGTCCCTTTTAGGGATGCCAAAAGAAGCAGCAAACAGTTGATGGCATCTTGAAGCAGGCCAGAATACACGGCTCTTCCACAGCAAAGCCTGTAAACCATACTGACTGGGTTGAAAAAAAAGTGCCATCACCAAAATGAATTACCTCACTATTAGCTCACTGTACCAAGTAAAGTTCTGAAGTGGAAAATGTAGTTTGCATTGGAAAGTTTATTACTCAAGCCTAAGAGCTGTCAAGCTTAATATGCTTCGCTTTCAGAATGCTTGTTCTGTGAGTCCTTTATAGCTCTGATAAAAGCAAAATATGATGAAATCTTAAAAAAAAAAAACAAAAACACCCAGCAACCTCTCTCAGAGCTACGAGGACATTCATCCAGATGAGACTGTTTTTCTTTCTAGAGATGTTCTGCAGGTTTGCTGCTTACTGTTCCTCTTTGTCAGATGTTGTGAAGATGAGCATTGCACATGCTGTGGACAGTCAGGGACCACTGATGCTGGCAGGCAGAAGGCACAGGTTTTTTCTTTCTTGCCTTCATCCAAATCGAGTCAGAAGGCTTCCTAAAAATAAAAATCAGAAAAAAAAACATTATGCTTTGGGCATATGAGGAACACCACATTGAAATTTCCATGCTAACGAAGTTCGATACGATTTCAGATCACGAAGACAAATTCCAACTCCTCAGCCAGACCAGGCACAGCACGCCTACAGGAACGCCCTCAGGCCTCCAACCAGGGACCGATACCTTTCTAGGGACCCGAGCCCAGCCCCCGGAGAACCCAGCACTACAACTCCCACAGCGCACCGCGCCCTAGCAGCGCGCTACCTGCTGGGAAGCACAGTCTTTCCCGCTGTCCCACGTTTATTCCATCAGAGCGTCGCGAAGCACGGACCCGGCACAGCCTATGCTCTTGCCCTGAGGGGCGCACCTACCTCTGTCGCTGCGCGGCGGCCATAGGCGCCTGGCGCTGCACGATGCCGCCCAACCACTGCGTAGGACAGAGACGACCGCGCGGCACCCACAGCCCTCCCCACCCCACTCTCACCCGGAAGTGCTACCAGGCGCGCTCCGTGCGCTTGGAGCCAATGGCATCTTGCGGAGCAGCATGTGACCCGGCGCGGCCTATCAGAACGCTCCACAGCGCTCCGCTCCCTCCACCATGTCAAGCGCGGGCCGGGCGCGTCGGGCAGCGTACGGTGCATGCGCGGGGCCGCCGTGAGGTGCGGCGGGGCCATGGACTGGAAGCGGAGTCTGAGGAACCGCCTGGCAGCGCGCCGCACCCGTGAGCGTGGGGCCGCGGGGATGTCACTGGGAGCGGGGTGTCTCACGAGGGATGGGCGGGAGGGAGCGGTTTCGAGCCGCGCCGCGGGGCTTAAGTAAAGAATCTGGGCCTTGTAACGTTGCTTCGCCAGCCGTGCCCGCGCCTGTCATACACGCGCCTCTCATATATGTGCCTCAGAACATCGGTCGCGCGCGGCTGCTGGAAGAGGCCCTCGGCACGTACTGAGGTGGGGCACGCAGGTCCTGTGTCTGCGGCGTCTGCGGGTGGCTGTGTGCCATCCCTTCCTCCCGTTTGTCCTGCTCGTTAGTGGGGCTGCGTAAGCCGTAGCGCTAATGCTGTTTTTCAAGCACCTCATTAAGTTAGAACTCTACTTGGAATCCGATCTGAAAATCCTTTTCTGTGTTAATTAGCCAAAAAGAGCGAACAGGAGCTGAAAGATGAAGAGATGGAGTTGTTCACAAAGTATTACATGGAATGGAAAGGAGGAAGAGCTAATGTCAACACGTCATACGCAAACATACCGCGATTTTATTACAGGGTAAGCGAGGTGTCCAGGTACGTTTAAAGAAGAGACTATTTTATAAGAAAAAAAAGTGTCATGCCCATTTAAAGGGGCATTTCAGCTCCAGAAGCTGAAGTAAGTAGAGCTCTGAAAGATGCAAATTGTTAAGCATAATCTGTCTTTGATGTTGTATACTTGTGAATTTCAGCAGTTTCAAATTACCGAACACCTTTGGGTAGAGTATGCAATACTATTGCTAGTTGGACCATAGACATGGGTGTTTACTAAAGGTAACAAATCCTATTTCTCTTAAGAGATACTTCTTAACCTTGCCCATAATAAGAGCTTGAAACTAGATGATCTCTAAGGTTTCTTCTGATCTAAGACATTCTGTGATTCTTGTTGTCATGTTCTGACGTACCATTGTTACAAATACATATTTCCCTGTCTCTGTGTACACAATAGGCTGCTACTTTGTGGAAAGGGTCATTGACCTTGCAGACTAAAGATAGAGCTGTTGTTTGCATCATCATGGTCAGACAACTTATCTGTGATATAAATCAAATTGAGGTGAGGGAATAAAAGCAGAAGTTTGACACCTTTGGTATTGGTCAGCAGCTGTCTAACCTTGCATCATTCCTTAACCCTCAGGATCTGACAATAGAGTTCTGAACTGCCTATGTTTCAGCTGATGAATATACATGCAGCTATTATTCTGATATTCTATACAATTTTGCGTGTAAACATCAGCAGAATCTTCATGCAAACCATTCTCCCATCTGTTTTTCTGACCAAAATGTGTCTAGTAGATGTTCACACTTGGGAGAGTCAGGCTTACCATGAAATAGAAAGTGCTGCTCTCTGCTGACTGAAATAACAGTAGTAAAAGTTTAGTGTGCAAGCCCTTCTGTCCCACAACAGTGGGAAAGTGCTAACAAGTAGACTATAGAATAAGGGGTAACTCTCTGTCTCTCATGACAAGGATGCCCTGCTTTAAATAAACATACCAGTACTGAACTAATTTGAGGCAGTATGCAAGCCTAGAAGTATTCCTGTAGAAGAAGCAGGTAATATGGTAGCATTCTGGTAGATAGTTGACTACTTTCTGTCAAGTAAGCAACTTCATCCAAGTGTATGAGGCAGGGGTACCTAAAAATACTTAGTGACTGTGTGGTTTTTCAATAGAACTACTGTACAGAAAATTGAAATGCCACAATTTCTCTAGCTGCCAGCTGAAGATGAAGTCTTGCTTCAAAAATTAAGAGAAGAATCTAGAGCAGTCTTTCTGCAAAGAAAAAGTAGAGAGCTGTTGGATAATGAAGAGCTTCAGGTAAGAAAACATGTTCTGTATGGCTTACAATGACCTCTGACAAACTTCTTTTCTCTACAGAGTTTGAGCATCTCTTGTGGGTCCACAGAATCTTGTGTGATTGGTGAGGTGCTTTGTATTTTCACATGTTGACTTGTTGTGAAACACTAGCTAAAGCAAAAGTGCTGAACAGTCCAGGGGTGGTAACGTGAGTGTAAAGCTTCCTTGTTATGATGTGCCTGAGGAATAGATCAGTGGCTTCTGGTTTTCCCACTTGTTCTGATAATTTTCTAATGGGCTTGGAAGAAGTGATAAGTTCTGTTTATGTATCACTGAGAGAGACTCCAAAGGCTGTTGAGCTAACTGCAGTGTGAACACAAGAGATGTAACCCTAGAAATCCCAGTGACATGTTTATAATGCCAGTTTTGAGTAGTGGAAGTGCTCCTTGATTGTTTTGTTGGTTGAAGTGATGTTGTGTCTCAGTTGAGACAGCCCTACAGTAAAAGCACATATTTGCTCTTTTTTGTAGATGCTTTATTTTAGATGCATTGATGTATACAGAGTAATAACTTCTTAATCAAATATGTAAATATCTTTCAAGAATCTATGGTTTCTGCTGGACAAACATCAGACGTCACCAATGATTGGGGAAGAAGCAATGATTAATTATGAGAACTTCTTGAAAGTTGGTGAAAAAGCTGGACTTAAATGCAAGTAAGCATTTCTTTTATTGTTTATGCTTACTCTGGCCAAGTTTAAATGGTACTGTAACTTTTAACTGCCCAAGTAAATGTTGACAGTCTGATGGTGAGAGACTTCATGAAGTTATTGCTGACCTAATTAGTTTACATCCTTGCAAAGGTATGTTTCTCTGCATCTCTGCAGAAAATTTTCATAGGTTTGGAAAAGAGGATACTGTGTTGTTTGCTTGTTTGTTTTTAAAGAAGAAATTCTCACCATCATAAGCATTTTTAAGTTAGTATGGCCACTAAACTGCACACATTATACTTGAAGAGGAAATCTTGTCCAGCATTCCCTCGTATATTTTGATGGAAAATTTCCTATAAAATACAAAATATTCTGTGTATGTCATGTGATGAGTATTGCTGTTTTACATTCTTGTTGGGGACTGCTGTTGCACACATGGCTTTTTAATTGAGTTTCGGGCAGAAGCAGATTGGTTGTCTCTATATCACTGAAGAGGATTGGGAGCTACCAACTATAATGTACCAAAGAGTAATTAAGTTGAAGAAGAATTAAGAATTCGCAGACCGTTGAAGAGTCTCATGTTTATGAGCATCAAAGGCTGCTGCTGTTTATTGAGTTTACCATTGCTATTTGGTAGGATCCCAACTACGTGTGTACTCGCTATGAATACACTCAATACTTGTGGCTTTCAGGTTAGCGAATTAATATCTTTGAAGACACAGAACACGTTCTGTATTGTTAAAAGTCTTTTAGATTTTCTGCAAGTTGGGAGTACTGGAACTGCATCTGTCAGTGTAGTATAATCAGGTGCAGATAAGTAACTTTCTTTGTTTTACAGGCAGTTCTTCACAGCAAAGATTTTTGCTAAATTACTCCATAATGATCCTTATGGGAGGATATCTATAATGCAGTTTTTCAATTATGTCATGCGAAAAGGTTAGTTGATGCTTCCCGTTTTAATGAGAAGTTATTTTATTTTTGAGGCTATTTTAAGCTTTATTAATTAATTGCTGTTCTCATCAACAGCAGTAGAATCCTATCCTTGAATTGCTAATGCTGTTTTCATAGAGATCGGAGGGTTTTCTTTCTTACTGGCAGGTAGGAGTTCACTGTACCCTTGAAGCCCATCAGCCGCGAGATCACTGATCAGTCTATTAAATATAATTATATATCAACTTATTATATGGATTATCTTTCTGATTTTCTTTTTTCAGTCAGTACTGTGAAGTACAAAACAGTGAAGTTATGTAACCATTGTGATTCTAACTGTTGTCCTGTAGATTATCTGATTAACGTGCCTTCTCATTTCAAAAATACATGCATGTGCTATTTAAATTCTGCTCTTGTATTGTCCATCAGAAGTGAGATCAGGACAGTAGGATGGTAGCTGCAGTGCTTCATACTGCACAGAGGGCTATAGCAGTCTAATGGGTAATCTATAGAGCACATTGTGCAGCTGTTTTTAATGCATGAAAATAATTCAGTGACAGAGAACAAATACGTAGGATTCCATGTACCCGCTGAGACGTGGTACCTTCTCAGCCATTTCTCACAGCTGGTTATTATAGGGCAGTCTTGGTCACAGTGCACCCCTTATCACTACTGGCTCTTACCAAGTTGAAGAAAGGATCATGGCTTTTCAGCAGAACTGCCTAAAACTCAGAAAAACAGGAAATACAGAGGCACTTAACATTGAACGGTGCATTGTGCATTTTAGAATAATGTCAAATTTTGGTGAGGCCCCAAAAAAACCCTCCAGATTTCTTTACTATAATTCTATTTTGTGTTTTACAGTGTGGCTTCATCAGACAAGAATAGGTCTCAGTTTATATGATGTGGCAGGACAGGGCTACCTCAGAGAATCAGTAAGTACATTCTTGACTGAGTTGCTGTCTATCTTAACTCGTGTGCTAGAGAATTAGAGAAGGTCCAGATTTCTTCCATTTTTGTGTCACAAAAACAAAATCATGTTGTAGATTTGGATGAGGTGTGTTTATTTGGATAATTAGCAGTCTTTGTGTACTTGAAACTTGGTGGTGAATGCTCCTAGTCCTTCTGACTTATGGATAGTTCCAAAAAAGAGGTTACAGATAGCAAAGTTTTATGTGATTGACTCTTTACTAGCTTTGTTAGGATACAGTAGAAATCACACAAAAAAAAAGTCCACAATGGATCCAGAGTGGGAGTGAAATAAATCTCCTATTCTATCAGGATTTAATACTACAGAATAACTAACAAGGTTGCAGTTACTGCTGTAATTGAAACGATATAGTAAAGATCATTCAGCAATAGGATAATCCAATTAGGAATTACACACTGGTATTCGAAAAAGTTGCAGTTGAATTCATTTATATTTAGATGTGAATATCATACTTTTTTTAACATTTTGTTTTGCTAGCAGATGGTTTCACTTGTGACACCACATGTGCATGTTATGTGTCTGACCTAGCATTTCTTGCACAAAGAGATTTGTATTTATGCCTTCACCTACGCTCTTCGCTGCATTGCTGTATTTTTAACTGACATGAATGTCAGAGTGGAGTATAACAAAAATATATTATTTAAACAACTGTAGTGTTTGAAGCTTCTCTGTGTATATTCTCTTAATTCTACAGGATTTAGAAAACTACATTTTAGAACTCATCCCTACTTTGCCACAACTGGATGGCTTAGAAAAATCTTTTTACTCCTTCTATGTTTGCACAGCAGTTAGGAAGTTTTTCTTCTTTCTGGATCCTCTCAGAACAGGTAGGTCCATGTTTTTCAGATTCTAACTATGTGTAGTATTTTCCACGTTAAACAAATGTTTCTACTGAAGCTACTTGTGCCTTTGAACTAATGTATTGTTGTCTTCGTAGGCTCCCATTCAGCAGTATTGTATTTTAATTTTAATCTCCCCCGAAAACATGAGTCTTTATGTGTGTCTGATAGTCTACTTGCAGTGCTAATTAGTTCTACTGAAAGCTCCATCAGTTGTGGTACTCTGTGCTACAGAAATTAATAAATAAGACATGCATAATAGCTAATTCAAATGAATAGAAGGTGTGGCAGCTAACAGGGAACTCAGAATGTGTGGCAGAATACCCTGCAAGCTGTGGAAATGCTCAAGAATGGTGATTATGATGTTGTTTCCCTGTGATTAAATAGGTGCACTATGTAAACTCACTACAAATGGTTTGCAGTTACGGGTGCTAATCATCTTGTTACAGATGTAGCTTACTGGGACAACAGTTTGGTTTTTCTATATCCTTCAGTTCACAAACTGCACTTTCAAGATGTCACTGTGCCACTTGAAGACAGCAGTGTTGGTTGGCAGTAGTCTCCAGCAGGGGCAACAGCAAGCATATAGAGAAGGTGTATGTGAAGTTACAGTGTCATTATTCTGCACAGCCATTTGTGCAGTGTCTCTCCACTGGTTAAAGGTACAACAGCAGACGCTCAGTCTTGTACCTCAGCTTTGTCAGGTCTGTAGTTTTGGAAGATGTGAAAGACACTGTTATTCTAATAAGCGTTTTAAGCATGTGCTTTCTTTGTATTATTTTTCTTTTGCATTTTTTGTTGAACGTTTATGTTTTTATTAAAGTTTTCTGGCTTTCAAGGTTGCAGAAAACTACCAGAATCAACAAATATTGTTCTGCCATTTTAAAAGCTATTTTTGTTTTATTATTTAGTTGATGGGGTTTTTTTCCTTAAAAATAGAATTATTTTTTTTTTCTTGTGAGGTCCACCTAAATGAGAACAGCCAAATGGATATGTTGGCTGAATAAGTTAAAACACAGTTTTCTTCTCTTTCTTCAGGGAAGATAAAGATACAGGACATTTTAGCTTGCAGCTTCCTGGATGACTTACTGGAGGTAAAGATCTCTTAACACTTACTGCTGTATTTTATTTTACTATTTCTGAATTCTAACTTTGTATTTCACTTAGTTAAGGGATGAAGAACTTTCTAAAGAAAGTCAGGAAACAAATTGGTTTTCTGCTCCTTCTGCACTAAGAGTTTATGGTAGGTTCCTTTTATATATGAACACTTTTTTTCTGTTCCTTATATGACTTAGTCAAATTCCTGGTGTTATTTTTCCTGGTTTTTTTTTTTTTTTTTCCTCATTAACTCCTTCTGATAAACCAGTCTTTTCAGTGCCTCCAGCTGTCTTTTCAGTGCATCCTCTTGTGCTTCTTATTGCACAAGGTATAAAATTCCTTCTCTTTTGACAGTTCTGTTCATGCTTTTGCATCACCTTTAGCTCTTGGTCTTGTGCTCCTTTCTCATGTAAGCAGACTTTACCCCCTTCTCACCCCCCACTGCTTCTGTTGCTCATTGTGATGATCCATGAATATTTTTGTGGTTCTAGCATACTCCCACTTAACTAACTTGTATGGTAAGAATTAATGTTAAATGTGCTGAATTTTCTTTCTCTTTGTTGTTTCTGTAGGGATGCTATATTTTGTCATCTGTTTCTTCCTAGGACAGTACTTAAACCTTGATAAAGATCACAATGGCATGCTCAGTAAAGAAGAGCTGTCCCGGTATGGAACAGGGACCCTGACCAACATATTTCTGGACCGTGTCTTTCAGGAATGCTTAACTTATGATGGAGAAATGGTAACTGCATGATTTTACTCTGTTCACAGTATTGAAGTTTTGACTTATTAATAAGGAAAATATCTCACAGTCAGTATCTTTTTCTAATAAAGTAGATTGAGGTAAATAAAAAAATAAATTTTCTAAAATCAAGATGATTGCAGTGTAGTAGGAGGACAAGTTACTTGTTTTGAAAGGCGGAAATGCTACAGAATCCAGGTAGCCCAGGATAAAGCTTCTCTTCCACTTCAGTACATACAAGTGCATGTTGGAAAAAAATGTGTATATTTATCCATGTTTTTAGAGGTCATTTAATTCTTGAAAGAGAGATGAAGGCAAGCGGCACACTTGGGACTATCAGCTGGTCTGTACATACATAGCTAATCAGCTAATCTGTACATTTCTTCATGAAGGGAGTAGTGGGTTTTGTTTGTTTTTTTTTTTTTTTTTTTTTAATTGTAGGCTTTGCATAGTTGTGAAGCATAAGAAATCTAACCAAATCAGAGTTAAAATGAAAAATATCTGTGCTGTTTATTTTGAAATCTTTATGTAATGCATCACTACTTCTAATATGTCTGTTTTCAGATGATTAATTACCTCTAAAATGTGCTAAACTCCAGTTTACTATATAGCATTGCTGCTCCCTTAGTAATTTTTTGTAGAATTGCTGAATCATTGAGCTTAGGAGAAGTCCTCTTAGTTGCCCTTTGTTGGATTTGCTTTAGTAGGTCTATACCTCTTTTGTACTCAGGAGTCCAGAACAGAACCTAGCACTCAGATGTTGGGCTAACCACTGGTAAGCAGAGAATCATCATCTTCACCAACTTGCCAGTAAAGCTCTTCCTCATGCAGCTCAAAATGCTGTTGTCAGCTGCCTCTGCTGCAAGGGCACATTGCTTATGTATATTTAGCTTTGTTGCCCATCAAGACTCTCAGCTTATTCTATGCAAAGCTACTTTCTGGCTGGTTAGCCCCCAGCATGTGCTGGTGCATGTAGTTATTCCTCCCTATATGCAGAACTTTGCATTCCCTCTGAACTCAATGCGATGCCCGTTTCTCCTGCCTGCTGAATGGCAGCAAACCCTCTGATGTTTAAGGTAGACGGGGATGTTACGCACACAGGACTGTAGGTTTCCATCCTTAATTGTATCTTCATCAGAAAACCAAAAATAAGTATAAGCAAAAAAGTAAGGAAAATGTAAGACAGGTACGTATCTGTGATGTTTACTAATGCTTCAACCTCACAAATTGCCAAACAACTTCTCTGGTCTTAGGACTGTGTACTTCAGTTGGTCAAATGGTTCACTCTTGGATAAGACTAGGGTTATTACCTCTGAACACTTCTAATTTGTGCTAACAAAAACTACTATGGCTTTTCTTAACTGATTAGGTATGTTCACTGTTCTAAAGATGTAATAAGCATTTTTAAAAGTATATGTAGCCTGTTTAATTTGGATTTATGTTTGGAATACTATTTTACATCTAAAAATGGCAAGATTTCCTCTCCTCAGCAGTCACTAGGAACTAACTTTTCTGTTCATGTTGGTGGTAGCAGCCATTTTCCATTTTATTTTGTCTTTTTCAGAAAATAGATTGATCCCCTACAATGAAATAGCTGCCAATTATAATGTTCCTGCTTGCAAAATCAATTTAGAAAGAAGACTATAATAAACATGATTGTATCTACTTTTAGGACTATAAAACCTACCTGGACTTTGTACTTGCATTAGAAAACAGAAAGGAGCCTGCAGCTCTGCAATATATTTTCAAACTGCTTGACATTGAGAACAAAGGATACCTGAATGTCTTTTCCCTTAATTATTTCTTTAGGGTAAGTCTCTTTATACAGGTAGGCCATTTTCTGTGTTTATGGTGTTATAGCCTGTGTGCTTCTGCATGCAGATCTGCAGGGAGTCCCTTTAAATTACCAGTACCCACTGGGAAGCCAGTAACTGCTTGTAAGAAGATTTAAAACATTAAAAATTATATTCCAAAACTTGGAAAGAATTCAAAAGGTATTCAGCATTGTTTTTCTGCAGTTGAAATTAACTGTTTTGATTTAATCTAGGAGAAATATTTTTGTTGCTTAAAAAATTTTATTTATATATATATATGTAATGATTACTTGTTAAAATCACTTATGATGGTTCTAGTTGGCTATTGCTCATGCTTTTAGTTTCCACTGTAATCCTAAAATTTGGTACAATAAAGGAAAATGCTGAAGTACAGTGATGGCCTGTAAGGCTGTGAGATTTTTAATCCCAGGTAATCACTGCAAAAAGCTTCTCGCTGGTGTCATACTCCATATTAGTTGACAGTTTTTAGAATCATACAATGGTTTGGGTTGGACGAGACCTTTAAGATCATGTAGTTTTGACCCCCCTACCACAGGCAGGGACGCCTCCCTCTAGACCAGATTGCTCAGATCCCCATCCAGCCTGGCCTCAAGCACTTCCAAGGAGGGGGCATCCACAACCTTGCTGGGCAACCCATTCTAGTGTCTCACCACCTTCACAGGAAAGAATTTCTTCCTAATATCTAGTCTAAATCTACCCTTTTCCAGTTTAAAGCCATTTTCCCTCATCCTGTTGCTACATGCCCTTACAAATAGTCCCTCCCAAAAAAGACAATAATGAATTTTCTGTTTTGAATATATTCCTATCTTGAATAATGAGTGATATGATTGTCTGCGTATCCTGTCTTCTGAATGCTCAAATGTTGGTCATAATGAAAGTTGGATTCTTATCATATTAAAAACTGTGGACTTGGAGATGCACATCACTGTTTGTACCTTAACTCACCACTGCCTTACATGTGGAAGAGAACTGATGGCAAGCTGTTCTGTTAATGCCTTGTCACACAGCAATGCATCTTAACAAGCAGAAGCATGTTTAAAAGGTATCATCCAGTGTCAATATAATACTGCATTGCCTATTTCTAACTTTTCTTTTTTAGGCTATTCAGGAACAAATGAAAATCCATGGACAAGAACCAGTTTCTTTTCAAGATGTCAAGGTTGGTATTCCCAAATAGAGTACTACATGAAATATTTGTATAAACGTGTCATAATTTACCAATGGAGTATTGTTGATATGTATTTAATTGCAGTGTAGTAGAGGTGAATCTGACTTGTGTGTCTCATGGGTTTGAAAACGTCTTTCTATTCAACATGTGTTGCATCCGAAAAATCTGGTATTCAACTGTGGTAGTAGTTTCCATATTTAATAGATAAATTGTCTATTAATATATACTGCTGTGCCTTACACTTCAAGATAGTTCATATAATTTGGAATCATCTCTTCTTCAGGACCAAGGAAGCATGGAGTTGACTAAAAAACCGTTGTCAATACAATTTTCTTGTACTGCCTACTTACATTAGCAGTTTCAGTACTAAAAGTACAAGCTTCAGTAAAGCTAAACTCACACGGATGAGCTGAGTTTCATGTTGCCACTTGAAGCGCAAAGGCTCCCAGAATAGCAAGCTCTTATTTGAGCTGTGGGAGCTGAGCACACTGTTCCTAGCTGTAGTTGTTACTATGTTTTATATTTTACATGGTTAGGAACTTAACGGCCTGTTTTGTATATTAGTATGGATGGCTTTAGTTATCCTAAGGTCATTCTGTAGACAGTATAAAGTAACCATTATTCTGCTCAGTAATGTGTGTGGGCTCTTCCCCCTCCCAACTCCTAATTTTGACTTCTTTCTTTCACAGGATGAGATCTTTGATATGGTGAAGCCTAAAGATCCTTACAGAATCTCCCTTCAAGATTTAATCAATAGCAGTCAAGGAGACACTGTTACCAGTATTCTAATTGATCTGAATGGGTTCTGGACATATGAGAACAGAGAGGTCCTTGTGGCAAGTGATAACGACAGTGTTGCTGATGCTGATGATACGTGACTTTCAACAGGAGTAAACTGTATGCATTGAGATCTCTCTTAACTGATGCATTCATTAACTACTGGATGCTGGGAACATTATTTAAATTGATGCCTCTTCCATTTTACTGCCCTCCCATCTTTATCTTCCTCAGGCATGTAAGATAAAACTTAATATGTAAAAATTAGTTCTGCAGATTCTTTGAAGTGAAAACAGCAGGTCTTATTTAAGAGGTAACTATGATCTGTTCTGTTTTTGTTTTGGTTTTGTTTTTCAAATAAATGTTTTTGGATTTTTTCTTTACATACTGAGCCTTTTTTAATTTGAATTTTCTAGAATGTGCATTTATCTTGAAATTAAGGATGTATTTCTTGAGTATTCTCAGCACTGGCTTGTATCCACTCAGTCACAGTGTTCTGCATGGCTTTGTGTAATGACAGCACTGTTAAGTATCCTACTCTAAAGAAGAAAGTCTTCCATAAGAGATAAACATAACATAGTATAACTTCCTGTGTAAGTATTATAGGAAATTTAACTTAATTACATAGCTGAGCTACAGCAGTAGTTAAAGAATGAGTGTTTTACTGATTTAATAAATTCACATAAGCGTTTCCTATTTCAGATAAAATTAGAAGAGATACAGGCCAGGTATGGTTGTAGTCCTGTACTGTTTATCACTTTGAGATAGTGCTGAAAAGGGTGAGTTTATTAATACATACTCCATGAAGTTGTAAGCAAGGGGTGGTGGCATGGAGATGTCTTGAGTGTCAGTGCCTGGATCTTCTGCCAGGATGTGTATGATTCAAGGAAGATGGAAGCAGTGAACAAGCACTATACACCTGTTTGCAGGCATAAAATTTCAACCATCCCAAGTTCCAAAGGAAAAGCCACAGCCAACTTTCAGTTCAAAAATTATATTAAATATAAAATAACCAATTAATGCATTTACAGAAAAATTAAAACCATTATGAAAGTAACCACTTTCATACAGTTTGCAAAAAAAACTGAAGGAAGGATTAAGTTAAGGCACAGTGAGTAATACAGCATATTATACAAAGAAGTTTAACCCCAAGGCAGTGAGAGTATACCAGACAGTAGGGACAGAAGAAAACAAACACAACTGACATTAATTTCATGGCAGAAAAGCAAAGCATCTTTCAGCTCTAAGTTTTTCCACTACTGAGCTAAGTGAAGCTTTCTCTTTGCCACAGTACAATAAGAACTCCCAATATTTTTCTATGTGTTCCCCAGGTACTGATCCATGCTCTTCCTTGCAGATGTTCAGGGTGGAATGATTTTACACAGCTATCAACAACCTCTGTATTATCATTCAAAACAAGGTAAAGAACAGAGCATCAAAACAGATGACTGAATCTTTCTCAGAAGATCTGCTGTAGTGTAGAAGGATGACGCACATGAGAGAAGAAACAATCTGTGCTATATAGGATACTAGTTCAGAGAGCTATCTGAAATACATAACTGAGCTCTGCAAACTAATGCCCAAGGTTCCTGGCCTGTGCTGTTCCAGGAGGCTCCTTGGTTAGCTAGTAGTGGAAACAAGGCTGGGGAAGTATGATGACATCCAACAGAAAAATTCACTGAAGGTTCTTGAAATTTTTGAATTCTCAAGGACAGAAACAATTTTCAAATGGTTACTACATATTATAAGTTTTCTGCTCATCTATCTACAACTATTCTGCAAAGGAAGTGACTGGGACAGTTACTTATTTCCCTGCTTGCAGCAGTGACTCCTGATTGTCCCAATATAAACCATTCACCTTTTGCAATTTAGAACTAGGATCACAGTCATTGCAATAAATTCCTTTAATTGGTTACTGGGGGTAGTTAAAACTGGAGTGAAACTGCATTTCACTTAAAAAAGAATGAGTTTTGTTTCAATACTGAAACAAGGGTTTTGTTTGTTTGTTTGTTTGTTTCATTTAAAAGAAGATACATAAGCCCGATTTTATAATTTCCAGTTATTTATGAATTCTGCACTAGGGAGGAAGAGATACCTGCAGTAGCACATTCCTTACTCATAACATTAAACAAACTGCCTGTTCAGGTTAATTGTACACTGATTCAGGTATCGTATGACAAAAAGGAAAAAAAAAAAGGTGTAGTTACGAGTTGTTACCCTACACAATGTCTACCCCATTCACTGTAATTTAGCAAGACTTGAGTTTACTCTCCCTGCCAATTCAGAGCAAGCATGTAAAGAAGTATCTGAACAGGTGGCTCACTATTAATTCTTGGATCTAGAGGGACAGCATCTTATGCAGATGCTACTTCTGTACTTGATGATAGCACTAAATGGAACAGCTGAGCAGTATCAGCTTCCAATAGTGCTGGTACTATTACCTATGTACTCAGGGATGTTTATAGCCTCCTTTAAAGTTTAGAGTAATAATAAAGTGTTTCATTGGGCCCTTAAATCTAATTAACATTAAATCTAACATCTCTTGTGTCAGTAACAGAAAGACACATGCACACAGTAGTGACAACAAATAAGGGGAATTCTGAAGCTACTATGACTTGTGAGTTACAGGATATCGATTCCTATTAATCTATTCATAAAGAGCCAAGTTGCAAACAGTGTACAAATCAGAAATAGGTGTTCAGAAGTAGGAAAGAGTACTACATCTGCAATCCACAGTGCCAGACAACAATTTAAATGTTTTACTTGCTTTACAAGAAATTCAATTTTAGACCAAACGTTTGTAGCCCAATTTTCGTTTTAACCGAAGTGCCAATTTGGCAGAATGCCTCAGCCTTTATTAGGCTGACAGAAGGAAGAGACATCACTTAGCTCTCTCCTGATCACTCAGAATGCTAAAAGTTGTATTACACTGAACAAGTATAATCCTATTTTTCTGCTTGTACCCAGACTGTGACACCTGACACTTCCTATTTCCTACAGTACACAGAGCTTTTCACTTAAGTAGGGACAGAAACTACATCTTGCTTATTTTCCACAACAGACTGGCAATCTCCCTCATTTTCAAAGTTTACATTCACAAAGGAAGTACTTGTTGTTGCTTCAGGCTGGTCTGTTTGGACAGGAGCCTCAGCCTGTGGCTTGTCCTGCTGCTCCTGATGCTGTCTTTCTGCTTCTTCTGACATCCTGTTTTCCTGTTCCTCCTCTTCTTCCTAAAATAAACAACCAGGTTCATAAGCTACTGATTCATTGAAGTAAATAAGGCTTATATTCTGTAGGAACATATCAGTTCCCATTACAAGACACAAATATTTGTTCTGCTTAATAACAGTCACTAGCTTATCGTAATTCCACAATTCCCATTAAGGAAAAAAAAAATACCACCAAAAGTGAAGGATTGAACTGTGTCCCACCAACACAGAAAAAATGATGTGTGTCTAGATAAGCAGTCTTTAGTAAACAACAGTAGTGATAGGTCTACTTTCTATGATGCATTTCAATGCTATTTTAATAATAAAAAGCTATTGAAATAAAATAAGTGTTAAAAGTGTTAAAGCTTTAAGTTTTTTTTGCATAAAGCATTGGCTACCTATCATTCATTTTCAGTTAGTTTTGAATAAATGGTAACGTAATGTTCAATTTCCCTTTGAATTCAGAGTTAGAAAGTACACCTACTTTAACCAAATAAAGTGAGGCAGCTGCCTCCTTAGAGTGTTCCTTTCAACTTTCTTATGCTTTTGACTTAAAAATGTGTTGCAGAAGAGAAGCAAACAGAGCAGTGGTCAGGACCCAACCAATTCTAAGACCAACAATCTGATGAGAAAATGCTCACGGACAAGCAAGCATAAATCATGGATCAGGTGAAACTGAAGGTGAGCTGAAACAGACATTCTGAAACTTAACTTCATTTCAGTAATCAGTGTAGGAATACAGATTTTATTTTTGAAAATGCCAGGGAAAATAAGTAGGGAGAAGAAAAGGTTAAGGAACCCAATCTCACACACATACCTCTTTCTTCATTCTGTAATACTCATCGATGGCATATTGGTATTTTGGAGTGCTTATTCCCAAAACAGATGCAATCTTTTCTCCAAGGAAATCACACACTGAAAACAAACAGAAGTTGATAAATGATTAATATATACAAGACAGTTGTTGAACAGAGTTTCACTGTAAAAGGTGTCAGCTTTCCTGAACGGTTTTCCATCGTTGTACATCACTCAAAAGAGAAAATCTGCTATACTAAGCTACTTATATATTAGCTTAATATATTAATAACTGCTCTTTAAAAAAGAGAATGAACAAAAAAAGAATATGGAAATGAATGAAAACCTTGGTAGTGGTAGTGTTTGCATTCTAACAGCTTTAGCTTTGCATCTAGGATGCCGGGGCATCCATTAAAATTTAAGCTTTCAACTGAAATTTAACTGAAGATTAGATAAAAACATATGGCTACCAACTATACTGGTCCTTCAGTCTAATGATACCAGAAAAGTTATTTAATGATAGATGTACACTTTAATCCAGTATCAGTTTTAGCGATGCTCTGTGTTGCATACTGATGGATTGATAAAATGTATAGATTTTAGCTGTCTCAGTTTTCAAGGCTACATAGAATCATATAGATACATGTAGGATTACTTTGCCAAAACATGTAGTGAAGTCAGAAGGACGGCACAGGTGGGCTTCGATGACGGTTAAAGCACTATTGCTTCAATAAAAGCAAACAAGAAATCAAATATACAGCACTTCAAATTACAAATCTGCCCTTAGGATGCAAATAAATTACTCAGTCATCTTCATTGAAAACAGAAGTTATCAACTGAATGGTTCTGTGACTGTACAGTCATTTTATAGATAACCTTACAGACAGAGCTCTTTCAAAAAATCAGTTCAAATGGCAAATACAGGAGGGAAAATTTAAGAGGGAAGAAGGAAGTCTAGCAGTCCTCAAACTCATAAAAGACTTCTGGAAAAAAAAAAAAAAGAGAGCAATATCTACCTTTGTGAATGAGGAAAAGATACAGCAATGAACAGGACTGTAGTGTAAAGTGTTTCTAAAAATAATAATAGTTTAATCAATAGGATAGACTGCCAATAGTCTTTTAAATACTCACAGTCAGGCTGTACAGTGATGGAAATCCCACAGATATTTGTCAACATACAATACAAAATACTTCACACATTGGGAAGAACACAGACTAGAACAAGCATTCTAAAAACTTAGCAAATTTTTATGAAGTCCACAGGTCAAAGAAACTTCTGTGTAGTGAGTTTAAGACTCTAGACAATAAGTCCTATTTTTGTCTATCTTGCAACCTCAGCAGTCTGTTGAAAAGTACAAGACTAGGTATACTCTTAGAATACCTGCCAGTTGTCTTAGTAAAATCTGATGATTTAGTTAGATGAAAAATTCTTTCCAAATAATATCACTCAAAATGATTCCATAAAAGACTTAATAGGAAGCTGATATGCTCCCTTGCCAACATCATCATAACTCCACATGGAGAAAAACAGAAAAATAAAAGTGTTCAGCAAAAGGATTCATGCTTCATACAACAGTTGTTGATTGAAAATTAATTAAATAAATAAACAAACAAATAACATGAGTGCCTAAAGCAAGGGGAAAACACCACAATCTCATTTATACTTTTGAAAAAAAAAAAGACCCGTAGACTACAAAGATTATTTACAGTCTCTCAGAGTGACTCAATATTCTTCCATGTGTTTAATTAAGAATTAAGCAAATCAGTACCTGATAAGGTTGATGTGGCAACTCTCAGCATATGAAACCATAAGTAGGGTCCCCATGTGAGCGTTGTCTGTAACCACAAAAACAGTACCAACATGTATAGCTGTATGTTAAAGATACATATTAAGACATGCAAATGTTCAAATAGATCTAGAACAAAATCTGCAATGGCACCTGTTTGCAGCTACCACAATATTTTTGCTTTACAGTAAGTATAGACCAGGCATACCTGAAGCAAGATATCACTACAAGATATAAAAAATAACCATGGTTTACATCTGGGAACATTATTTTCACCTTCTTTGTTTCCTGCTTCCAGACTTGGGAAGCAACAAGCATCCAGTTCAATCCCAAGATATTTCCTATAACTATGAAGACCTTTTCATTATGTTCTGAATTCTGTCAGACCAAGCAGAAAACTGTGCTAACCAAATATTCTCTGATTATAATAATGAGAGAAGCAAAAAAAGTCTGTGAGGAAAAAGATGGGGGTGCCGCCATTTGTTTAAGAGCAGCTGGAGTTCATGGAGCTCTGCCCGGGCATGGATAAGGGCCAGCCGAGAGCTTACAGGTAAGGATTAAAGCATTATGGTTGACATTGTAGCATGTGCTACAATACAGATGATGACCAGGAAGAACAAATGCATGAGGCCTGCTTCACACAGTTAGAAACAGTCTCAGTGGTGACTTCCATCACCTTAACACCTGCTGGAGGAACAACACAGGAGGGCATAAACCCAGCATGGTTCTGACACAATTTCTTGACACAAGTAACAGAGGAAACAAGAGGTGCACTGGACCTCATGTTCACCAATGAGGAAAGCCTCACTGGGGATAGGAAGGGTTGAGGCAACATCGGTTGCAGTGATCATGAGATGATGAAGTTCAGAATGCTGAGAGGAAGGGGCCAAGCAAAAAGTAAAATCATACCTCTGGGGTTCAGAACAGACTTTGGCCTCTTCAGGGATCTGCTTGGAAAAGGCCCATGGGAAAAGGCCCTAGAGGGAAGAGGGGTCCAAGAAAGCTAGCTGACATTCAAAAATCATCTACTCCAAGCTCACAGGCAATCCATCCCAACAAGTAGGAAGTCAGGCAAAAATGCAAGCAGGCCTGTCTTGATAAACAAGGAGCTCCTGGCAAAACTCAGCTGTAAAAAGGGAATATACAGAAGGTAGAAGCAGAGACAAGTAACACTGGAGAAATATAAAGCATTCTGAGCATTCAGAGACAGAATTAGGAAAGCTGAAGCACACCAGGAGTTGAATCTAGCAAGAAATGTTAGAGGCAGCAGGAAGTGCTTCTGTAAATACATAAGGGGCAAGAGGAAGATGCAAGCTTACTGCAGAAGGGGGCGGAGGTTCTGATGACACAAGACACGGAAAAATCTGTGGTAGTGAAAACTGCCTTCATCCCACATTTCCTTGTAAGACTGGACTTCAGAAATCTAAAGAACAAGGAGCAAGGTGCGGTGTAAGAAAGACAGTACAAGAGGATCTGCATCCAGAATACTTAAGCAAACTGGACACAGGTAAGTTTGTGAACCCTAATGGGATACAAAAGATGTGAAGGGACTGGAACATCTTCTATGTGAAGGAAGAATGAGAGAGATGGGGCTGTTCTGCACTGAATAGACTCTGGGGAAATCTCATCCATGAGTACAATCTGTCAAGCAAGAAGCTCAAGCTAGCAGGCACAAATAAAACAGATGGCTACATATTTTTGGCAACGGACATTAAAAATATCCTGCCAAGGTAAAAGTGTAAGCAAAACCAGCTGCTATCCTGCTTATACAAAAGCCCTCCAGCTTGTTGATTACGTACGCAGTTGGCAGATAAGCTAACGACAATCATTTCTCAGTTTGTTCAGTTGAAGAACTCAAAAAAAAAAAAAAAAAGTGCTGGAAAGGCTCATTGCCACAGGTGCAAATAATGGCATTGACAAGCCTTTGTACAGTCCTTCATAACGAGGTGACGAGGTCAGAAAGCACTCACAGAGCGCACAGAACAAACAAAAGCCTGCTGTGCAGCAGTAAGTAAGAAGCTACAAGAGCCCCTTTAACATTTAAGGACAAAAAGAGAAGCTGAGCTTCAATGTGACAGAAGTAAATCAGACACAGAGTATTCTAATGTCCTATTGCAGTACCACAAACATTAAATTTGAGTTCCTGCTGGCACAAAGATGCTTTCTATTTCTGCTATTCCCCCACCACAATTAAAGATCAGTTTGCTATGTTAGAAGTAATTCTAAGTTCAACTTTGTACAAACGTCTGCTTCCTACAACGTGTCTCTGGCCTAGCTAGATATTTCTTCACTCATTCCAATATTTTTGTGCCAGTTCTGGTAGTTTAAAAAAGGAACATTCTTTCAAGTGTCTCAAAAGGCAATACAAAGCCAAAAGAAACCATGTAATGAAGTTGAAAGAGCTTTAAACTAGCTACGAAGAGGGAAGGGGACAAAACAGGCCTCTCAAGAGATGAGCCTAGGGGAACGTTGCTTGAGCTGGGGGTGAGGCAGATGACTCGACTGAAATACATCTATACCAATGCACGCAGCATGAGGAACAAGCAGGAAGAGTTGGAAGCGATTATGAGTCAGGCTGATTATGACCTTGTTACTATCACCGAAACATGGTGGGACCACTCCCATGACTGGAGTGCTGCGATAGATGGCTACAAGCTCTTCAGAAGGGATAGACAAGGCAAGAAGTGTGGTGGTGTGGCCTTTTATATTAAGGACTGTTTCCATGCTGAAGAGCTTGGGTTTGGGAATGACAGAGTGGAGTGTCTATGGATAAGGATCAGGGGGAAGGCCTGTAAGGGCAACATCTTGGTGGGGGTCTGTTATAGACCGCCTAATCAGGATGAAGAGTTGGATGAGGCATTCTCAGCTTGTGGAAGTCACACGATCGCCAGTGCTTGTTCTCATGGGAGACTTTAACTTCCCTGATATATGTTGGAAATATAATACAGCACAGAGGAAGCAGTCCAGGAGGTTTCTAGACTGCGTGGAAGATAGCTTCCTTATGCAACTGGTAGGAGAGCCTACCAGGAGTGGTGCCCTGCTAGACCTGCTTTTTGCTAACAGAGAAGGACTGGTGGGAGAAGTGAAGGTTGGGGACTGTCTTGGGCAGAGCAACCATGGAATTGTAGAATTCTCTATTCTTGGAGAAGTCAAAAGAGTAACCAGTAAAACTACTTTCTTGAACTTCCAGAGGGCGGACTTTGATCTGTTCAGGGCACTTGTAGCGCGGTGTCCAGGAAGCCTGAACACTTATCAAGACGGAAATCTTAAAGGCGCAAGAACAGGCTGTCTCTGAGTGCCGTAAGGCGGGCCGTAGGGGAAGACGACTGGTGTGGATGAGCCGGGGACTATTGTTGAGACTCAGGGAGAAAAAGAGATTCTATGTCCTCTGGAAGAAGGGGCAGGCTACTGGGGGAATTACAAGGGAGTAGCTAATGTATACAGGGAGGAAGTTAGGAAGGCAAAAGCCCAACTTGAACTCAGATTGGCCACTGTAGTAAAAGACAATAAAAAATCCTTTTATAAATATATCAGTGGCAAAAGAAGAACCAAGGACACTTCTCATCCTGTACTTGATGCAGCAGGGAACGTGGCCACTGAGGACAAGGAGAAGGCTGAGGTTCTTCTTTACAACTGCTTTTAATAGCCAGACCGGTCATCCGCTGGGCATTTTATGCCCTGATCTGGAAGTCTGGGACCCTACTCAGAATATACTCTCGGCGATTCAGGTGGAGACAGTCAGAGAGCTTCTCCTCCACATGGTCTGTCACAAGTCCATGGGACCAGATGGGCTACAGCCTCGGGTGCTGAGGGAGCTGGCGGGGGTGATTGCTGAGCCCCTCTTGGCCACCTATCAGCGCTGGGGAAACTGGCTGCCTGTGGTCTGGACAGATATACACTTCTTCGATAAGGAACTGGCTAGAGGGCTGTGCCCAATGGGTAATAGTTAATGGAGTTAAGTCCAGCTGGCGACCTGTTATGAGTGGTGTCCCCCAGGATTCGGTACTGGGGCCCATCTTGTTTAATATATTTACTGACGACCTAGGTGAGGGGATTGAGTGCACCCTTAGTAAGTTTGCAGATGACACCAAATTGGGAGGTGGTGTGGATGTGCCTGAGGGTAGGGAGGCCCTACAGAGGGATCTAGATAAACTGATTGCTGGGCTGAGATGAATGGGATGAGGTTCAACAAGGCCAAGTGTCGGGTCCTGCACTTTGGCCGCAATAACCCCAAGCAGCGTTATACGTTTGGGGTTGAGTGGCTAGATGATTGTGAACAAAGAGACCTGGGGGTGCTGGTTGATGGTTGACTGAACATGAGCCGACAGTGTGCCCAAGTGGCCAAGAGGGCCAACGGCATGCTGGCCTGCATTAGAAATAGTGTGGCCAGCAGGAGCAGGGAGGTGATCATCTCCCACTACTCAGCACTGGTGAGGCCGCACCTTGAGTATTGTGTTCAGTTTTGGGCCCCTCCCTCACAAAGATATTGAGGCCCTGGAGCATGTCCAGAGAAGGGCAACGAAACTGGTGAGGAGTCTGGAGCACAAGTCTTATGAGGAGTGGCTGAGGGAGTTGAGATTGTTTAGTCTGGAGAAGAGGAGGCTCAGGGGAGACCTCATTGCACTCTACAACTTCCTGAAGGGAGGTTGGGGTGATGAGGGGGTTGGCCTCTTCTCCCAGGCAACGAACAGGACCCGGGGAAATGACTGCAAGTTGTATCAGAGGAGTTCTAGGTTAGACAGGAGGAAAAACTTTTTCTCCCAGAGTGGTCAGGCACTGGAATGGCCTGCCCAGAGAGGTCGTTGAGTCACCATCCCTGACAGTGTTCAAGAGGCGTCTGGACGAGGGGCTGCGAGATATGGTTTAGTAGCTTATGGTAGCAGTGGTAATGAGAAGACAGTTGGACTAAATGATCTTATAGGTCGTTTCCAACCTTGCGATTCTGTGATTCTATGATTCAACAGTAAAATGAAATGCCTTGTAGAGTATACACCACTGGGAACAAGCAGGAACATGTGAACACGTCCAGGAGGAATAATTGTTTTTTTTTCTTATTTCCTCAGGGTAAGTTTGGGCAGCTTCTGACAGAACCTCAGATACCCAAGCAAGAAGGCCAAATATGAGGTGAGAAGAGGTATTGGAGAGAACAAGAACCTCATGGGTGATAAGAACATAAATGTTCTGCAAAAGCTGAATACAAACTAATAGTACTATATGAAGTATCTTTGATTTACTGAATGACACTGGAAAATGGTACTGAAGTCAGGTCTTACAGTACCAAAGTCAGTTCAGTATGAACTGCACACCCAGATGTTATGTATCTTCTTTGTCCAGAGAAGTCTTAACATTCACTGTAATCAAAACAAGGACAGATAATACTATATTTCTTGAATGGAATGCAGGACCCTAGTTTTATATGAGGGAACATTTCTTCTATCATCGTTCTCTTAAGTATATGTTTCTACAATGCTTAACTATATTATTTTGCTATCATGATATAATTTTGTTTTTGAAGTTAAAAATATAATGGTTATTTACACTTGATTTTAAATTACAAAACATCCTAATGTACAATTCTAATCTAAAACTCAGCTACAATATGATCTGTCCAAGTCCACGTACAGAAGGTGTCAGCGCACTGCATTTTAAGTAGGAATTAACATCATGAATTCATCCACTGACAAAACCAAGAGGGCTATGATTCAGCAACAGAACATGATATTGTTCCCTAGTATGGTGCTGCTTAAGGGAGCAGACACACTCTGCTGAATTTGCTATATAAACAATCCACATCTATATTTCTTTTGCTAGATTTCAGTCCCGAATTTCAGTCTTGAGCTTTCTAAAGATTGTAGGTTTGCCACTTTGTTTTTTGTTAGGTTGGTTTTGTTTGCTTTGTTTTGTTTGTTTGTTTGGATTGAGTGTGTGTTTTTCCTCAGAGAAAATGGCAAAATGAAATAAAGAATCATTTACTGATTTAAGAAAAAGTAAGTTGTGTTTTATGAGTTAAATATTGCCAGATACTTTCCCATTGTTAACTGTGTCAAGACGCAAGTTTAATGAGTTTAATTACTGATTGCCTTGTCACTGGCATAACAAGTCCTTCAGTGAACGCAGCAGGTGAAACTGCTATCACAAACCGGTTAAAACAAGATTGAGGAACATCAAAAAAAAACATACATCATGTGATAAATAGCAATTATTTGGCAATTTTCCTCCCTCGCTGCCAAATTCTTAAAATAAAATTAGACTTTCTGAGTTCTCAATAGCCTAAAATAATGCTTTTTTGCTATATGAAGTTAAGCTCCTTTTTGACTAGGAGATATCGGAATAATCTTCCTGTAAGAATATCTATTCTGGAGCTGCTGAAATGTTCTCAGGATGAATGCTAAGGTTACAAACATATATAGTTCCTTATAGTTGGTCTGCAAAGGCATTTCTGCCTACTCACCTAATAGGTGAAGGCAACAAAGTGGCAATCTAGGCATAAGCAGAAAGATTAACTTCTGGAGCCCGTAAGGTAAAGGTTTTTGTGGACAGAATTGAAGGAGATTTACAATATATATTACATTTTTTGATAGAAGATTCAGTTATAAACAAAGCATTTTCAAACACCAAAGAGGCAAAGGAGAACACTAATAATAAAAAATCTGTCTTAAAAAAAGAAATCAGAAAAATGTAGTAAGCATGCCCTGTGTTTTGGATTCAGCTCCCTCTCTAAAAACCACAACAGACTGGACATTGATCCATAAGCAGCAATGAACTGAACGCTGACTTACAGAAGCGTCAGAATCACTGCTTCAAAGCAAAACTTAAGACTCACTATCTTATGAGAATTTGTTTTGGGTGGCATCAGCCCATCACACTGAGTTCTTTGGTTGTCATACTATAAGAATACATACATGTTACTTCACTTAGTACAGAAGACATTGCCATTGTCTGCCTAGCTCTGCAGCATAACTAAACCAAGGTATAGCTACTGAAGAAGTTTCTTTACAACACAGCAGAATATTTCTCTTAAGAGTTAGGTTTAAACTCTTAAGTTTAAACTCACTTAGAATCTACTATTATGCCAATACCAGCTGAGCTTTGAATTTTCATGATTTGAAGTTTCTATTCCAAGTATTATGTGCTTTTTCTAAAAATAAATTGGTCCAGGAACAGCTATTATTTGCAACGTACTTTTTAGTATCCCAACCGAGATAACAAGTTTTAGACATGCTGGTCTCAGCAAACTGACTATGTAATTGCTTTTATAGAAATCCTACAATAAAAACATTTTCAAGGCAGCTGTTGGCTAAAACATCAAAGCTCAGCTTGGACTAACATTTCTTCAATTCAGCGGCTCTGTTGGGATACACGAAGCATTCAGCAGATAAGGTAAACTTCACTTAATGGCTACCCTTGGTCTAATCAAGTTTATTCTGCCAAGGTAAAAAAAGGTAAAAAGCAATGCTTAATAAGGCATACTGTGCTCCACAATAAAGTATTCTGCTTTAGAAGGTTCTTTTATTATTAAAAAAAAGTAATAAAAATTAAATATTTCATAAAGTATAGTGGAATACAGCAATTTTATCTGTACCATACAATATGCTTTTTGGTTTCAGAATAAAATTCAAATTAGGAAAGCAGGAGTATGATCCCACAAACTCTTGGCAGTTGTGAACATTTGAGGACTTTTTAGTTAAGTGACCATTTGTACAGCAGTGCGTACTTCTCTGGCCTCACAACACACATATCAAGTTCTGAGAGCCTTCCATTATGCTAATGCAGTGAAATTGTTCTACTGAGGGGAAATGACAGAGAAATTACACAGATCTAGTCGCCTGCTAATCATAACTGAAAAAAATAATAATCTCTGTATGTATCTATGGATATCTGACAGAGCCCTCGTTGTGTGGAACAGATCTGAATCTGAAGATCCATTAATGTTACAGTAATATTCAGTAGGTTTCACAGTACTTGCACTTCCAGAGTAAACCCTTAGGGGGAAGAAAAAAAACATAAAAACACCCAACAGTGTAGCTTAACTGCTATCATTTAGCAATTGTTTATAAGTTAAATATATTTATTTTCAATGATTATGCTTTAATTAACATGTAAACTTGACATGCATTTTTTATACTGATACACCTGCTCTCAGGCTAATGTTACTTTTCTTTGTGTACAAGAAAGAGGTACCAATGCCATCAGTCCATCCAAGTCTGAATGCAACAGCTTGGTACTTGAATCCTTTGGAGTCCCAATCCCAGCTCTCCATAGTCTCATATCAGCTCAATCCTCAAACTATTACTTTTTCTTCAAGCTAAATTAACTTTGCAGAGGGAATAAAGGAGAACTGATTGACAATCCTTCACAAAGCAAACCCCTTGCGGCCACACCACTTCTTCAGAAGAGAAAGAGAACAAAGTCAAACTGTCCACTGAAATCCCTCCTTTTGTATCCCTGGGAAGGATGCACACACAAATAAGTACAGAAGCTAGTCATACAGTAATTAGCAAGCTTTATACACAACATTTCTTAATCTTAATTCCCAAACCATGGTGCACAAGTCATTTCAACAGCATTGCTTATGTCAGGTAAAAAACACCACCAATTTCTGTGTGTGCAGAGACTCTTATCTGAAGTATAAGAACAAGCAGCTCTAAACAGGCATTTGCCTCCAAAGCACAGGCAGGCTGGCTGCTGCACAATGCAGCAACCCCAGTCACCTGACAGTACTCAGCACATGGGGAAAGATCCAGCTGATTTCTGGGACCCCACTTCAAGCTCAGTACAGGGAAACAAGGCCAGGAATGGAGTCCCACAGACAGGCAGGGAACAGGATTATAGACTCAATTTATGGGAAGACAGAATCGTAGGAGGGTAGAGAAGAAATAGTTGGGATACCAGTTTGTGGAGTTGTCATAAAAGAAACACAAGACAATGCCATCAGTCCATCCAAGTCTGAATGCAACAGCTTGGTACTTGAATCCTTTGGAGTCCCAATCCCAGCTCTCCACAGTCTCATATCAGCTCAATCCTCAAACTATTACTTTTTCTTCAAGCTAAATTAACTTTGCAGAGGGAATAAAGGAGAATGTGGCAAATACTTCTAAGATTTCTCATTCCCAGAGCGAATTGAATTAACTCAATCTTTTATACACCATATCAAATTTGTAACATCAAAACTACTGGAAAAAATGCAAGTCGTTATCCAATAAACCAGTAAGCAGAAATGCATCAAGTGAAATACTTACAGGATCTACAGGAGGCAACAGGTCTTTTTTCTCTTGTTCATCTTCCTCTTCATCTGTGCTGTATTCTTCCATTGTTTCTCCACTTGCAAAGTGAATAACCCTCCTTGGAACTTTCTTCTTCTTTCCTATGACACCCAGCTCCACATTCTCAAAGCCTCTATCTCCATTTGTAAGTTGCTACATAGAAGAAAAAAATAAAAATTATCTCAAGTACACTTCTATGCAGTAAGCTGAAAAACTGGACTAAAAAACTTCATGATCTGTTTGAGAGTTTTAGATTGTTTAGTATACATCAGCAATCACCATTAGTACAAGGGCGCATGAAAAAAGCACATTTAATTTAACGGGTAAGGATGAATGAAAAAGAGAAGCGTGGGTTTGTTCTTCCAGTTGCTGAATACTACAATGCAGTCTTCAAGTCTAAGAAAAAGCACTGGCAAAGCTTTACTGCTGGTTCAAAGGCCAGGCCATAATTCTTTAGGATAACACCTCATGTGGACAGAGAATTTTAGTAAGTTTTGTACTGTATCCATCAAAAACAAACCTTCATTTCAGCAGAACATTTAAATACTACTGCAACAAATGTAAAAGGTGTTTTGAAAATACTTCTATAATACAGAGAAGGACACAGAAGAGATGAAATGTTAGTCAGTTGCTTTTAATGTACCATGCAGGTTTTTAAAAAGCACACAATTTCTTGTATTGTAGAAGCGTGTCATAAGGAACTTAGGGAAAGAAATGTATGCATGCATACATAGAACTAACTTTGTTCCCCTTTGACTTTCACATGTTCCAATTTTTGACCACTTGTCTATACAACCTTAGCAGTCTTCACAGATCACAAATCAAAAATATTAGTAAAAATGTGTATTTTTAACATACAGCTGTAGGATTACCCTTAAGCCTAAACACAGTATTGCTCTTCCTGTCACTTATGCTGGGTTCACTAGGAAAACCAATGGGCACAGTGCAGTGGGACAGGTGAAGGTAGGGGGGCAGAACTGCCTCCTTCATTCCAGGCAATAGATTTATCTCATGCCCAGAGAAGAGGGAGGGAATACACCAATCACATGCTATGCCTGGAGAGGGAGCACACACTTTCATCATCCCTTCTAGCCCTCATACTGCAGCTGCAGAAAACTGCAAGTCATTTTGGCTTCCTGTGGTGTTTCTTTAGCTACTGTGGCACATTCTGTGTATGTTTCTGGAGGAACAAAGCAGAATGAAGAGGCAGAATGAAGTTTTCAGTGGTATAATCCAGCTGAAATGGCATTACATTTTCATGCAAAAGCACAAAGCTGACAGCCCTGGGGGGCTAGTGGACTCTGTTGAGTTTCAGTCCTGAAAACAGCAGCAGTAGAACAGCAAATCTACAGAAATCTGAGTGCTGAAAAAGTGGAACAGCCTGAGCACAGGGAACGTCCCTTGTGCTGCTGCGAGGGCAGGCACTGCTCACTGCAAGTTGGTTCTGTGCTTTTTGGAGCACAGAGCACCACAGGTTGCCATCTCATTTTCTTCCACAGGCCTATCCCCACCACCACATTACACAAGTCCTGAAAGCCCTGGCACGTGGCATAACAAACAAATGCTATACAAGCATTTACTGTGGCTTCCATATTGCCAGCAATTAAACACGAGGCTAGTTACCTTTGTACTTTCTGCTTCAGCTTAAGTTGTGAAGATGCTTTGTGACGTCTGTCACGCTATTTCCTTTTCCTTTCAAATGCCCCCTTGGAATTCTTAACTCACTTTGTGACCCTCACACATCTCCCCTGTTGGAAGGTTACATCCCAAAGTGCTGTTCCTCATTACTCCTTTCAACCCGTCTCACCTCAGTTTTTGGCAGAAGCACGCAGAGCTTCAGGGAGCACTTCAGCTGTGCTGGTACAATGCCCAGCACCATGGAATTCCAGCCCACAACCAAAATGCCAAAACAAATAAACTACGATTAAGGATGAAGTCAGGACACCTGCAGCTGGCAGCGCTCAGCACAACTAATACAGGACAATGCAACAACCTCAAGTTTCATTAAGGAGAGGAAAAAGAAAAGCAAATGACAAAGAGGAGAACAGACCACTCACTTTGTCAACCTCCAGTCTGTCAGAACCTGGAGCCACGTACTGAGCTTTTGATCCAAAACGCCAAAGCTCCTGCCTCTCTCACTCCCCCAGAAAAGTAATTAGTTCACAAAGAGCTGCTGGCCTGACGGCACTAGTCAGTAGGAGGCTGTAATACTAATCAAGACACAGTCCTGCCCATGCTATCCTGCCTGCTTGCATTTGTATTATTTTTATTTTTGCTGCATCGTCCTTAACTTTCAAGCGAAATTAAACTGCACGAGTCTTCCACAAGCAGAAAACAATGAATTAAAGGTTGGGAGAGCAGAGCTGTAAAGAAGCCTTCAGAACCACAAGGCTCAGGACGGCAGCGCACAGCCAAGGCGCGGCACGGGAGCACCGAGCGCACAGCCTGAGCAGCAGCCGGAGACTTCGACCGGGCGGATGAGCGCTGTGCAGGTCGAAGTCCGCCCGTGACCCGGTGTCGCGTGC
The DNA here is from genome assembly GCF_905368555.1 of Meleagris gallopavo. Classification (NCBI taxonomy): domain Eukaryota; kingdom Metazoa; phylum Chordata; class Aves; order Galliformes; family Phasianidae; genus Meleagris; species Meleagris gallopavo. The sequence goes on along the minus strand of NC_139408.1, from coordinate 35,695,804 downwards.
GGCCGAGGCAGGGATCTCTGACACCTCGGCTCTGTCGCTGACACGCTGGCTGGAAGCGGAAAGCCGCCCTGATTCAATATTTATCAGGCGATTTGTAAGGCGTTGTTCGCCCGTGAAACAGAAGACGCCCGCGCTGCAGGCTGTAACTACAGCGCACTGAAGGGCAGAGCCGCTCCGGCTGCTGCCCACACGACCACCGGCCCTCCCGTTGGGCTCGGCCACGCACGGGCCCCGCTCGAGCTTCCCCGGCCTCTCCCCGCTGAGCTCCGGCGGTCCCGCTCACCTGCTCGGGCTCCATGGCGCAGGCGGCGGCCGCGGGGCCGGCGGCGGGAGCGCAGTAGAGGGTGATGGCGGACAGCCCCTGCTCCATCCTCCCGCCCGCCGCGGCGCCGGGGGAGGGCGGCAGCAGCCCGCCGCGGCCCAGGGAGGCGAGCAACCGGGCGGCGCCGCCCGTCACACCGCCTGGCGGGGCGGAGCGCTGAGAGAGGGCCGCTGGGGCCTGGTGGGTCCCGTCGCGTTCCTGTCCCTAGGCCGCTGCCCGGGGAAGGGGGAAACGCGGTGGGCCTGGGCGCCTTCGCGAGCCACACCTCGGGCATCGCGTCCTCCAACTGCGGCAGTCAGAGCCAGGAGAGCCTGAGAGGAAAAGTACAGGGGATGACTACAGGGAACGGAACAGGCTCCTCAAACGGGGCCGGACTGAGCTCCCCGGCCTGCTCTGCGTCCCCCTCACATCTGCCTCTCCGCCCGTTGGGGCAGCAGGGAGCTGAAGTCTCAACTCAAGAGCAGGATTTCACATGAGGAAAAAAGGATTAGAGCATTAAAGCTTGCAGTCCTTCCAGCACAGCTGCCTGCAGATGGAGGAACTGTCACCCCTCACAAAAAAAAAAAAAAAAAAAAGGGGGGAAAGGGAGGGAGAAAGACGAATTCTGGACCTGTGGAAAAGGTCCCACCTCATGCCTTTTAAAGAAGAAACAAAAGAAAAAACAGGGTGTTCTGGCCCCTGGGACTTATCTCAGTGAGCAAATAACGTGTATTCCCACCAGGCAAGGAAAAGCATTTGCCTTCACTTAATTGGTTTGCTCTATGGAGCAGCAGCAGCAGCAAGCAAAGTCCTCTTTCTCCAAACTGCATGCTGAAGGCTTTCGCTACTGCTAACACCTTAACAAAGGGCCAGAACTGAGCTAGGAGAAAGCCCATCAGCCACTGTCAACAGCTAGAGAACACGGGCAGAGGAGGAAGCACTTTCAAGATCCTGTTTACAGAACCAAGGAGTGAATGAATCATTTTTTCAAGGTAGGAGTCAGTGGCTGTAATGAGTACTGCCATTATTTACATGATGACAAGGATGACACAGGATTGAAGGACAGCTGAGTATGACTTCTAAGGAGAACTATAGTCTATAGCACAGATAGGCTCTTGGAACGTCTTAGTATTGCTGTCTCTCAGAAGAGAGCAGTCATGAGCTAAAAATGCATCCTTTTCAATAGCTGCAATGAAAGAATATAAATATTTGAGCTGCCAGAGTCATCCTTGTTCTTTGCGAGAGTGAAAAATTACATCAAACTGTTGCTCTAGCCCTGTAGGCAAGACTTCTCATTAAAGAACAGCAACCAAACAAGCACACACTGAGAACACGTGAATGATTGTTCCACAGCTGGTGAGTTTTTTTTTTTTTTTAATGTGGAACAGCACAATCAGGGTTTGCACACACTTTGACATCCACCACCTTCCAAAAACAATAAACACACATCAGAAACCTGTTTCTACGTTAATGTGCCCTGTTATGTACACACCTAAACTTGTTAACGTGCTGTGAAGAGAGTTACGAACTGCAGGATGCCACTGATTTTAAATAAGGATGCGCATCTAGAACATAAATAGTTAAGCTTATTTGGTATGTTGCTCTCTTAGCCATTAGTTCCTCCTAGTGGCGTTCTCCAGGCACTACAATTACCTGAAGACCTAAATTTAAATTCCACATTGTGCTCTGCAGAACTCACATTTTATTTCCCACACTCTTAAAATTTTGTTCTCCTATAGAGCAATAAGAGGGTTTTACAGACCATTCTATAAAGTCAAACTTAAAACAAACAAACAAACAAAAAGAAACAATTCAAATCTTTAGGCAGTTGTTCTTAACAGTCTGAAGACTGTCCCATTTGGCATGGTAAGAGTTCACACCTATATGTAATTGCTGAGTAATGTACTGCTGTTTGTTTATACCAACATATACCTCAGAAATAAAGATCACACATCCTACGCTAACAGAACTGTTTCCCAACCTTGCCCTTGCCTCTTGCTAGCTGTGTGAGCTGGCAGAACTCTAATGCTGTACATAACGCAGTGATAATACAAAAATTCTAAAGACTAAAACTAAACATGTGCAATGAATTGAAAATAGGAAGAGTTAACTGCTAATAACTTTACAGTCCAGCTGAGTCGTACAAGAGCACAGAGCTTCACTGTTCCATCCTCAATATGCCTATTCATGTATGATTTCTATCAGCAGTATTCAAATTAACTATCCACTATCCCCTAACTGTGTTGCGCACCAAGATTTATTTTCCAGTCACTGCTACATGGTTTTGTATATTATATTAGTTTTTATTGCTCAAGAACTGAAAAATACTATAAAAACAAAGTTTGTATAAATACCATTTAAATAGTTGAGGGCAGCACCCACCCAAGCCTGTGATACAGAAAGTATTCATTATTTTCTTACATTTAATATATTAGGATTGAACTTAAGCAGTCCTTTCAGACTACTTATGTGGAAATGCAGTGTTGTAGTGAATGGTGTATCTACAGATTTTTCAGCATCCTCTATAGGTAAGAATACATGTACCATTAGCAGTGCAGAAGATAGTTCCACATTATAAATTAAGTTACAGCACATCTTATGTTTTATTAGTATATTTTCCTACAGAAATCCTCTTCTGCTATCAGCTGTGTCAGCTGTCACCTTTTCAAACAACTGACATTAACAGGTGGACATACTTTAATTACTGCATTTAATTTCTATCACTCATCTAAGAAATAGAAATGGGTGCATTTACAACCCAAGCACACTGCAGTATATTTAAATAAATCCATAACAATCTCCTTCCTTAAAATAGGGGTTAAAGAGTTTACCATATTTGTTAAGATATCAAATTTTAACCAGCTTGCATAGCTTCTGAAGTGCCTGTAGATTCCAACCATTTCAGACCAACGCAATGGATGATATAGGAAATTAAGATCAGAAGTAGCTGAGTTGGGGCAATATGGTCTGCCAGATACAGCTGTTTTTATTTCAAGTTGAATACCAGCACAAAGTTCTATCTACTATATATTATTAACTATCTGCACCACAAAATAACAGTTTAATTGGCAGTCTGGTATGAAGATTATCGAGCTGTTAAATATACTGAAGGTATCTGTATGCACACATTGTTATTTGCTTCATTCTTTATGTATATGGAAAGAACTATAGAATTCTGAAGAACAAAGTTCTGTGCAATACTAGCTTCAAAAATCTGAGCAACAGCATATTTCAGATGTTGAACTAGTTACACTGTATATGCCAAAGAGTTACAGCAGTAATTAGAAATTTATAAAATTAAGGAAGTCTCATTACATACTGATAAATGATCAATACGAAAGAATTGAAAAAGTAAGCCATTCTGGTGTTTATAATTACTTAATTTTATTTTACAGTATATTTGTGACATTTTATGTACTATAACCAAAGATCAGGGTTGTTTACAAATATAATGGCTGCCATTTAATGTAAACAATTAAAAACTGTCTCTAAATATTAAAATTTTACATCATTAAATTCAATTACTCTTTGTGCCATCAGGTATTAGTGGAGAGGAACTAATTTAAGCAAAAATAGTTTTCAGAAATTAGATGTAGAAACCGAGAAGCTTGAATAGCATTTTAAAAGATCACTCTGCCCATCGCTGTAAAAAGGAAGAAACAAATCCTTTCACTGAAGTTGCAACTAAGTCAAACCAGTCCATTTTTATTAAGGCTTCTTTACATATTGTTGAATCCCATCATGCCTTTCATATTCCCAGCGGCACCTTGTTGGAACTGTCTCATCATTGACTGCAATCCTGCCATGCCACCTACAGAATATAAGCGAGAATATGTATGTGTTAATTAGTTTTGAAGCACAGCTATCTTGCTTCAAAAAAAAGCCTATGTGCTGTAAAAAGGCCATTTTGGTAATATACAAATGAAAACCCAAGACTCAACCAGGCTTAAAAAACTATCAAAATATGGACATCTGACAAAAAAAAAAAATTACAGGAGGATCTACAAACAAGAGTGGATTTTAACATGACCTCTTCATTAAAATCTTGACTAAAAAAAATCTTGAAGGAATTATCATTATCAGCATGCAAGACTTGAATATGGAAGTTTTTACTGAAAGATGTTAATGTGAACATTACTTATCTGAGGCAAACCCTGGAAGAGGAGAAAGGTTCAGAAATAGATGCACTTTACAACAGACATGGTTGAATTCTGGTAAGTGATATTCATTATTTTGTCAGACACTACTCCAACTGCTCATTTGGAGACCTGAATCCAAATAAAGAGTCTAGAAAAAGCATTTCTAAGTGCGAAGTATTCATAACACATCAACTAAGCTTTCTGATTCTTGTTAGAAGGCATGGAGACACTTAATACTGATACATAATGAAAACATTTTTACATCACCCTCAATTCCGTAATATTTCAGATGGATCAAATGTAACAGACCCTTGCTGAAGCTGTAAAAAGGCAATGCATACCCATATGATGAAGGACTCTTGGATCCATCATCTTTGCCATCTGTTGGTTCAGCTTGGCCAGCTGTGATGGGTTTACATTCTTGGACATATCACCACCTTAAAGAAAATAGAAGCAAAGCATATTAATGCACGAGGCTAAAAAAAAAAAAAATCCAAAATTCTGGGTCATGTTTTTGTTTTATCTCCTCCTTCTAAAATCCACTTAAGTCAATGATCAAAAGTTACTACATCAGCCAAAGTACTTAGGGATGAGCAGTCTCTGCCTTCCCCTCCCTCTCCCCCCCACAGCAGACTCAAGTATCAGTATTGTAGTAGAAATGGACTCTACATTGGTTAAGCCAAAAAACACAGTAGTTTTGACTGCCATGTTATACATTAGCATCATGAAGAACAAAACAGCTCTCACTGTTACACAAGAGCTTACAAGCATGAAAATTAGTGAACTACAACTCAGTCCTCCTCTCATAATACACCTAATACATACATTGAGTTTCTTGTGTTCACATATCAAGTGGCCTCCACACTGAGTGTTTTACTTTCTTTTACCTTTGAAAAGTCCTTTGATACCTCCCATCTTTTTCACCATCTGTGCAAATTTAGTGTATTGGGTCAAAAGCTCCTGGACATCTCTAGTAGAAACACCTGAACCTCTTGCTACTCTTTGGATTCTTCCTGGCTGCTTACTGAATACTTTGGCACCATCCGTACTGTCAAGTTCTGCAATTACAGGAAATGAAAAAAAAAAGTTTTGTTACTGATTACAGCTGGTAGCAGAAGTGAAAACAAGTGTGCTGAGAATTTAGTTTTGAGCCAGAGAAAAAAAACAAAAAACTAATTTTAGAAGAGGTGATACAGAATTGTACAGAAATAATTGAGAGTATTCTAGGGAATAGCACTAAATGATTGCCCTTATATGTTAAATCGCAGTGGAAGAAAAAGTTGCTAGAAACAATTTATTCTTTTAGCATACCCAGTTGAAGCCATGTTTATAGGTTTAGCTCAAAGGTAAGAAGTACACCTCTCCTGTAAAAGTATAAATTAGAAACAGCACACCTTCCAGAGACTAGGCTGTATCACTAAGCATTTTTGAGTGGGAGAAAGATACAAAGAAAGACAGTGACACTGTGAAGATGAATGAAACACTTTCATTTGTAAGGACAGCATTGATAATTTAAAAAGCATAGCTACACTAGGAAAAACAAAAATGAATTATCAACAGAATGCTTTCAAATTTTATCTAGCCTCCACAAGAAAGCAGCAGTATGTATCCATGTAACCAGTATATCTTTAAGAATGGACAGAAAGTTCATACAGCACAGGGATACATATGTACTCTTTACTATTTCTAAGAGTGAAATGTTCCTCCTCTCTTCTGTCATCTCAGTCGCACCCTTATGTCTACCTTGTTGCCCAAAACAATCTTTAGTCTTGTTCAAAGAAAAACAGTGGTTGAAATTTGTTTTACCTTGATCATTCATACTGTCCATTATAGTCATCAATTTCTTTAGCCTCGCCATTGATTCTTGTTCATTGCCTTTACTCATGAAGTCAGTTCCAAAACCAGGAATCATACCCTGTTTTAAAAGGCAAAACAAAAGCTGTGTCAGAACAGGCAAAGCTAACTTCAAGAAATACAGACAGGAAGTTTTACTTCAGCAGGTATGTATTCCAGTAGACAAATAATTTTACCATTTTGAAAAATATAAAGTACAGATTGTAGTATCAGTTTCAGTAAAGAATTTTAAGTTTACAGCAGAGTTTTGTCAGCTATAAAGCAGAAACCGATAAAACAATTTTTAGGATAACTAACCAGGATCTGACTGAATGGTCCCATTTTCATGATGTTTTGGAATTGTTCATACATATCTCTTAGTGTAAACTGACCTGAAGTACAACAAAAAGAAGATTAGCAAAGGTTTACACTAATATTTTGCAGTTACTATCCTTTCTGAATTACTTTTTATATTTACAGGGTAAATACTATACTGGATAAACAAGCAGATAAGTAAACCTCAACTATTAATATGACTATTTCTGATGGCACACACTTAAGAGTTTTATGCTAGTTCATCTGCAATTACAGTTCTATTTGTCATTTGATGAAAAACAACTATTTCTTGCCTGAAACATTTACTAGAGAATGACCATTCTTCAGCGTGCACTTGGAACAAGTTACTTGTCTATGCATTCAAGCTTTGGAAACAACTTACCATGTTTGAGCTTTTCTATGAGGGCCTCGTTATCATCCAACTTCAATTCATTTACCTTATCTATCAATCCTTCAATATCACCCATACCTGGAGAACAGAACCAGATCTGAAGTTGGCATTGAAGAAATCACACTTTAACTTTCAATTATCCAACTCAAAGTATCTTGTGCACAGCTGCATGTAGTACATACCAAGAAGTTTGCTGATGAAAGGCTGTGTTTTGAAGGGTTCAAAGTCATCTATGTGCTCACCAGTTCCAATAAAAATAATAGGAGACTTTGTAGCAGCAACTCTGCAGTAAAATATGTATATTATGAGACAACAAAAAAAAATCAAAACCTTTTAAAGAATCAATCAGTAGCAATAACTTTAAATGAATTCTGTTTCCCATCTGCAGAAAGTAGAGAACAGACACAGCAGACAGCATGTATAAGCACATGACAGCAAGAACTTATTTCTGGTATTTTCACTTCACTTTTAAGTTCAGTTTTCCATCATTGTGCTATAAATAACAGCAAAATACATATGGCAGATGAAGAATTCTAACACTTAAAATCCAAATCAAATTTAGCAAGTTGGTGTCAGATAACTGTTTTGACATATAATCTCAGCTCCATGCAAGCTGTATCATCTAAAAGCAGCTGGAGATGATTCTAACATAGAAGCAGAAGATAATATCACATGTTCTAGTGAACAAAGGTCGTCAACATACAGCACAGTGTATGCGAAGCCCAACAAGAATGCACTTCAGAAAAGCATAACTGCTGATTTACCTTTCACCAAGATGCTTGACACTGAATTTAGAAATTTCATGTGCATCATAGCTCTAGAGCCATTACCTTTGACTAGCTAGAATTTCTCCCATTTCAGTAAAAATTTTGGACATTAAATGAAAGGAAAATAAACAATGTGAAAAGATTACATCCAATATAGTATTTATATTTTTAGTTAGAAGTTCTGCTAAACAAGATGCAACAATAATTGTATTCTGTTCTTGGAAGACAGAAGTCTGATGCGACAATACTACTGCATTGGAAGCACATTCTAATCATTGATACTGAATATCAACACTGAAATTAGGATAAAAATAGCTATTTAAATCTCCAGATGCCCTGTAACTTGACAGTGATGCTTTCACTTGACAGGTTTCTGTGAAACACTAACACATTCGTCCATCCATGGCCAGACACCCATTATATCACGATACTTACGCACTAAGAGCGCCACCTCCTTTTGCATGTCCATCAAGCTTAGTCACAATGACAGAAGCTACATCTACTTTATCTTTGAAAGCTTTAGCTTGAGCTTCACAAGCTTGGCCAATGGAAGCATCCATCACATAAACAATATTGTCTGGTTGCTAGGAAGAAAAAAGAATTTTTTTCTGCATTCTTAATGTTTGTTCATGTATTATGTTCAGTAACAGAAGTTCTTGCAGTACGTTTCTATGGGCAGTGTTACTTAAGGACCGCTTGAAAACCCTTATGCTGTATTACTATCTGCAAAAAACATATCTAACAGAGTATTAAAATTTACTAATTTTGCAGTTCTTATGTTTTGAATGATTTCAGATAGTATCCGAGCCAGCAAGCTAATCAGCACCTATAAACAATGAACATCTTCCATTTCCTTTTTTCATTAAAAACTTTAAGATGTCCATTCCTTTGAAAACAAGTTACCCAACAGCATGACTTGTGTGGGAGCTGCCATACTGTTATGTAAGACTACAGAATAAAAATTAGATACTTTGAATTCATACAAGAAACACCGACTTCATTAACATATCCAACTTGCTGAACATTCTGTTTCAAGGCAACTATTTGTAACAATCACAGAAAAGGTTGTACACATAGCTACAGAAATTTTTTTAAATCTAGTTTCACATTGCAAAAATTCTGAAAGGCAAAGTTAAAGCAGGAATTGTAGTCTAGGTAAATGCAAGCATCCTTAAGTTACAGATCCAACAATTAAAACTGACTCAATGCTATTAAGCACTGATCATCTCTCATTTATTCATATCAGCTCACAATTTTTAGCATATTGGAGATGTTAAAAGTGCTTCCAATAGGCAGAAAATCACATAGAACACTAGGAAGTAAGCAATTAATTGCAGTTGCATCACTATAACAGTAGTGAATGTATTTCTTGAAGCTACTCACTATGGCATTAGCAACTTGTAACATCTCTTCAAACAACGAGTCTTCCTGTTTGTGACGTCCACTTGTATCAACGATGATAATTTCAAAGTTTTCATTCTTAAATTTCTCAACGCCTTCTGAGGCAATAATTACAGGATCCATTTCTGTATAACTGATCAAAGAGAAATATCATTACATATGCAATTCTTTATTCCCAAATTAAACCTTTTATTGCTTGACTGTAAACTTATTAACCATAAATCTACTTGGATTTCAAGACTGACTTCCTCTTATGTCAAGCCAAAACTGATTAAGATCACACCTTTCTAAATCATTTACCCTTACTGTTCAGTGAACTGAAGTACAAAGGACTGTCACATCTACTGAAGACTGCACTAGGTCCTGCTAGCCCTTCTCTGAAGCCCTAGTTCATCTCCATGAGCTAGCAGTGCACCTCTGAGGCAAGAAGGCCAATGGTCTCCTTTGCTGCACTGAGAAGAACATTGTGAGCAGGTCACAAGAGGTTTTCCTGCCCCTTTACCCAGCTCTAGTAGGGCCACAGCTGGAGTGCTGTGTTCAGTATTGGGGAAACCCAGAACAAGAGAGACCTCAACCTACTGGAAAGAACGCAGGGCTACAAAGATGATGGGCCTGGAGCATCTCCCTTACGAGGAACGGCTGAGAGACCTATGACTGTTCAACTTGGAGAAGAGAAAACAGAGGGAATCTTATCAATGTATATAAATATCTTAAGTGAGAGCCAGATTCTTTCCAGTGGTGCACAGTGACAGAGTAAGAGGAAAAGGTGTAAACTTTTTATGCTACATAGGAACTTCCAGATGAACATGAGGAAAAATAATTTACTGTGATGGTGATAGAGCACTGGCATTGGTCGCTTGCAGAGGTTGTGGATCCCCTTCTCAAGAGATGTTGAAAATCCATCTAGAACTGATCTTGTGCAACCTGCTCCCCATGACCCTGCTCAAGCAGGCTGGGGGTGGACTAGATCTTCAGAGGTCCCTTCCAACCTCAACCACTCAGAGCAAATGTTATTATAATTTTATAATATATATAATATATAATATATATATAAATATATATATTATTTAAATATATATATATAAATATTATATAATATTTATAATATATATAATATATACACACACACACACACACACACACATATATATATATATATATATAAATAGTTAAGCAGCAGTGAACAGGATTTGGTAAGAGATGTTCAATAAGAAACAATATATCATTAAAACTGCATTGTTTTCCAAACTGATTCTGAGAGATGCTTACCTCCCATAAAAAGGAATTCTTGCTTTTGTTGCATTTTGCTTTAATTGGTCAAAAGCACCTGTAAGACAGGTATGGTCAGGGAAATATTAAAAAAATACACAAAAATAAGTGTTAGAGAGAGAACTATATCATTAGCAGCTGTTCGTATTACCTGCTCTGTATGTGTCTGCACATATTAAACACGTCTTCCAACCTTTCCTTTGATAGAAGTATGCTAACTGTTAAAAAAAATCCAAAACAAGCAGTTACACCAAAATCCCACAAAGCATAACACTATGTAATGGCTTAAAGCACAAACTGAGGACAAAGTCAAGCCAGCCTTGGTATACCTGTGATCACTTAATAACATCATACAACAATCAAATGTTAGCATATTGGAAAAGCATGATATACAAGTAACTGTTCAGTTAAACAAAAAACAGTGGCTTGACTCTGCTTCTGAGTTCAGTTTCCTGAGCTAAGATCAGCCTCTGTTTCTATTTTATTGGTTCTTAACAATGCAAATAGAACTAGCTTTTGAATACTAGCTAAAGTAGTAAGTTTTTAATTACAGCAATGGCTAAAACTTGAACTTTCTTTGCTTTTTTACTTCGAGAGGAACAAAGATATTCCAATTGCAAGGATATGTTTCAAAGCAATTAACAGAATCCTTTCTGTTATGTAACACTTGCAAGCCTCACTAGTACAACAGACATTCACAGAACTTTGATTCCCCAAATAAAGACTTCCAAAATATATTTTCCTACAGAAGAACTAGGAATGTCTTATGAAATCAGAGCAGTGATGTATTTAGCAACATCTACATATGAATCCCTCAGAGAGCAAGTGACAAAAAAAAAAAAAAGACAAGCAGTATGCATCTTTTTCCATAGGACAATTTTTTCCTCTTCAAGAATAATTAATAGGTTAAGTTACAACTGCTCTGAATTGAGCATTCTTTTTTTAGTCTTGAAAATATAAATCTAAATTCCCTAAATAAACTTGCAGCTAGAACAGGTTTCATACCATCCACTCATGCTTATCTGGGATACCTAATATAGAAGTCAACTTATACTAGTTCCCCTAAGCAGGCAATAGAATGAGAAAGGTTCCATTCAGTGCATCTTAAACTCATGAAGTATGGAGTGGAAAGAAACTATTATCCATACATAATATTGTTTCATTAAATGTTCAACTTAAAAAAAAAAAAAAAAAGGATCTTGAAGGAAGTCCTGCAACTATAAGCTCAAAATACTACTACTTTGGACATTCATATCATCTAAGAACCTCCTCTACAAAAGTATTTCTACAATGTAATCAGTAATAAAAACAGCAAGTCACAAGTACATTGTACATTAAGTGTTCAACAACACTCTCCTTCTCAAGAGAAAAAATACAACAGAAAATCCAAACAGATTCAGTGCAAGTTACCTTTGAACAGGTTGTTGTTTTACCACTTCCTTGCAAACCAACAAACATTATAATGTTCTGTTTTCCTTTGGTAGGTGTCCATGCTTTAACTCCAGGATCTACAAGCTATAGAAAAAAGGGTACTGTGTTGCAAAACCGAATTTCAGAGACTTACACCACTTAGCATCATAGTTGGCCCTGATCAGTGCCTAGTTTCACATTCAGCAAAGCAAATTTTTGGTATATGTGGGTCTCAATTTGTTAAGACACTTTAAATTACAATGAACACCCATATTTCTAGTATATAGTATAATACATAATCATCCTATGTCAGTTTTTTTTTTCATAAGACTAAGCACCAAATGCAAGGGAGCCTATATATATATATATTGCAAAAATATAAAAATGAACATAAACATAACCTCCACCCCAGCATCACAGCACAAGATGGATCTCTTCTGGTGAGAATCCCGCAACATAGAAGACTTTTTAGTCTTAGTCTCTTAATTCTGGAATGAATAGGAGCAGAGATTCCATGGAACCAACATATGCATGTTCACAGACATGAACATGGACATACAGATGAACAGAAGACAACATTTAATAGGAAAGAGGACAAAAAACTGATACCAGGTATGGACTTAATCAAACAAGCAGATAAAAAGTTGCCACACAAACTGCCAGGTTGTTACTTACACTTTTTCAATGTTTTGTAAGTAGTTTGAACAAATCTTCCCTAGAGTAGCAAGGGTATACTGCTAGGACAACCAAAGACAGCAGTTCAGGAGCTCACAGTCCCTTATCCTTATTTTGTCTTTAAATTTATTTGAAAAGAATAGCTGAACTTGAAGGTTAGTCTAGAAGATACACTCAGAAAGTAAAGTTCCAATCAGAAAAAGTGCTACTATATGCATAGAAAGTAGCCTTAGAACAGAAAACCTGACAGCCCAAACAGACACCTGTTGGTACTGTACAATAACCTTAAAACTTAGCTTGCTACTGTACTGCTCACACAACACAGGCTGTACAAGAAAAGTGACATAACAGAATTCTGAAAGTCCTACTTTAACAAGTTCTTTAAAGACAGCATGCTGAATCATTTTTCTCTTGTTAAGGCCAGATGCCATTTCTTCAAGATCAATTGCAGACCTGAGTTAAAGAAAACAGTTTTAGAAAAATTGAAGCCATGAAGCACTGCTATAACTTACAGTATTGCTTTAACCTAGTAGTAAGTGAAGTCTCTGCAAGTGGAACAGCAACCTGATTTGCCTTGAGTTTTTAGGTACAACATATTCAAAAAGTGACATACATTAATTAGAGACAACATCTTAGTATGCAAGACAAAACCAGGCTTCTAGTATACTTGTATCTGCTTGACTTACACATCTCAAAATAACAAGGTAACAGTACTGAGCATGTGCACAGACCTACCTATATGCAGCACAGAATATTGGAAGACGAGGTGTCTAGGCTCCAACAAAGAGCTTGTTTACTATTCCACTCAATTCCACTGACATTGTTTTTTTAAAGAAAGATCCCAGCAATTGGCTAAACTCAAGGAAGATTATTTTGATACAGCTGGCTAGATGCTGTTTGAAACTGAATTTTTCTGTTAAAGTGAAAACTAGGGTTTGAAGGTAGACTGGACATGTCTAAAAAAATCATATACAAATTAGAAGTTAGAGTTATTTTTCCATAATATCAAACTATAATTTTTACAAACATTAAAATTGATGTTGATTACTCACTTGACATTTTCTCTTAGCTGCTTCACAAGTTTAATATTAACATCAGCTTCCAGTAGTGCTGTGCATACTTCTTTTAACATAGCATTTAAAACCTTTGGAGTATAAAAGAAAAATGGTTTTACAACACACAACGTTGACTAGCTCAGTATTAGTTTCCAATAACAATGAGAAAGTATATTTATGATACAGTAAAGGCTTTTACTTTACATGAGTTAAATGCACGTGGTCTTATTGTTATATTGACTGCTACCAAGTCTATGCGTTTGCTCATATGCAAATCAAGTTTAAATCTGAAAGGGAAAAAGAAGCACCTCAACTTGTCACCTGCATTTTCAGCATAAACTGTACTGCTGCTCTGTAGTATGTTTTTTCAGGCAAACGTGCTTCAGGAACCCAGTAGCCATAAAATGTTTCACTTTGAAAAGTCTTGAACAAAAGCATTTTTACTTTTTTTTTTTAATTAAGTAACATCTGAATAAGCAACCTCATTTGCACAGCTTGAACTCTCATGGGAGAAAAGCTTGTATTACCGAAAAAAAAATGCACTGGCTTTTATTAGACTCTGTTGTCTTCTAGCTTAAGATGTCAAAACCTTTTTCTTGCACAAGCTCTAAAACTGTGCCTATTGGTAATCCTATTTTTTAGTTACTTCGGGCAACAAAACATTTGTCTACCTGAAGTTTCTAGCCATTTACTCAAAAGCAATTTCAAATCATCATATCCTTTAGTTTTTAATCTTGCCATTCAGTACTTACAACACAACATATTTACCATTTCAAAATCTTAATTAAAAAATACAGACTATCAAGTCAAATAGCTTCCAGAGTCACACCCTGGCTAGGACAGAAAGGCAGCGAACTTAACACTCCTCTCATTTTAGGGTGCAAAACCTATACTGAAAATCATTTCCTCTTCCAGAGTCCAGCTTCTAGCAATCCAATACACATGTCCATAACACAGCTGAACACAAATGCTGGTGCATTCTGCAAGGTCTCAGAGTAGCTCCCACCAGAACACAGGCATAAATTGCCTTCTTCAGCATTCACCACTTCTGAATGCTACTTTCCAGGAATACCCACCAGTCATGATGACCTGGGAACATAGGGCCCACTGTCTCTGAGGTTACTCTATACGCCTAAATCTAGCGCTGAGTTTTGGCTATCAGGGGCTATAAAGCTCTAGCTAGAAATTTTACTTGAATTATGAAAAGAGCCCAGGAATAATATCAACTCACTTTTAGCTTCTCATCAGCCTAATCTACCAGAACTTTGCTTTCCAAATGTTACAGTGCCATCATGCACTTGTTTTACATACCTCTTCATTGATAATTGTAGCATTGCTCAGTGAGCGCAATGCTGAAGTAATTTTTCTTCCAAGATCTGCTAGAACCATTTTGGCGGCTTCCAAATGACCTCAGAAGAATCTGGAAAATAATTTAAAAATAGTTTTAAGACTAATTGAAGTTATGCCTTAACAGAGTAAATATTCCAGTACATTCTGGGTTAAGTAACCTGCTTTGCTCTCCAGAAAGCACAAGTTTGAACTTTTTAAGTATTATTTTTAGCAAACACTGGCCTGAAATTAATTTTTGGATATCCTGATGGCCTACTTGAAAATAGAAATAACATCCTGCAACAAAGAACCATTTCACTGTCCAGTATATTTATGCCTAAAATTCATTGTGAAAAAATAGCCCAGACAGAATTCCAAATAGAACACTCCTCCCTATTTTCTTATCAGGATGATGTTATATCACAGAACTTAAAGCCAAGCCAAAGAGCCTAGAAGCTACGCATTCTGCAGAGACAACACTATCAGAAGCAGTACGTTTTGCAAGCAGGAGGAAACACTGTTGATCAGCACTATTGTATCTACCCTATTCTAAATCAAACCAGATTTTCCATGCCAACAGTCCCATAAACATATATGTATTTTAACTAGCAGAATTCATGCTGTGTTTTTAAACTGTTCTATTGGGAAGAACAGACCATTTCTGTTCATTACAAACAAGTCTTACACGCAAGCCTAGGGTAACTTGACAGTTAGAAAAAATAGTAAAAAATAATTCCTGAAAGCTACATATGCAAAGTCAACATCTTAACCCACCCTGCCTCTAAATCTTTGGAAAAGGACAAACAAAAATTTGTCTGATAACAAAGCTGCAGCACCAGTCACTGCAGAAAGTACTGCTGCAGGCTTCTCTTGTTCACGTCCTGATTTTGCAGCTGCTTTCAAACACTCAGCTGAAATTTCCCCCAGCTCAATGCTGAATTCAAACCTCACACCTGCGTTCTTCCTTTCAGACCTGAAAGCAAACTTCACAGTATGAAACCATGTGTAATCAAAACAGCTGACAATTTTCACGCCTTTTTTCCCCCCCATATTCCAGAATTCTATAGATAGCTAAGTACAGAAAGTTAATTATTTCCTAACAAACAAATATTTTCACAGCCGAACCGTCCTACAGACGCAAAGACCCACAGTGCCAGAGCAGCCAGCCAGCGGGCACCGCAACCAATCGCCCTGCAGCACGCAGCCGCGCCGCGCCGACAGCATCCGCAGCAGCGGCAAGCTCTGACGCAGCGCCACGCACCGCACCGGACAGAGGCCTGGCGGCGGACCGCAAGGCTCGGCAGTCGCTGAAGGACGGGCACGTCGGGAGCCGGCCGGCAGAAGCCGGGGTGGGACTGGAGACGGAGCGCCCGTCCAGCCAGCACGAGCCCGCCGCAATCCGTCCAGACAGCGGCGGCGTGTCGCTACCACGCAGCTTTACCCGTACACCGGGCGAGGCCGTCCGGCGCGGGCGCTCACCGTCGGGGCGGCGCGGGGCCTGCTGCTGGCGGGGCCGGGCGGCACTGCGCTGCCTCCGCGCTCTGCCACCGGCAGCGGCGACCCGCTCCTACCGACCGGGGAGACGTCACCACTCGCCTACGCCCTCGGCGCACTTCCGCCGCCGGGGCACACGCCGGCTGCCCCGCTAAGGCCGCCGCGACTCGACGGCGTGCCCGCGCTCGGCAAAAAACTCTTCGAGTACCGTCGTACCACCTTAAGAGTGGCTGGCGGGCGGGGCTGAAGCGGAACGGCGCTCGCAGCGGGCGAGATCTCCACTTCGAGCATGCGCAGAGAGAGGGCTGCTCTTGGCCGCCTTCTGAGCCTGCGCGGCAACGGTCGCAGAGCGGCCGGGCGCGAGGCAGGGTGCCCCCTTGTGGCCGCTGGACGCGCGGCGATGGAGCTGGCGGCGGCGCGGCGCGCGGTGTTGGCTGCCGTGCGGGGCACGTGCGCCGCCGACCTGCCCCGCCTGCTGCACTGGATGCGTCACAGCAGTAAGCGGCCGGGCGGCGGGAGACTGAGGGGAGCCGAGCACCGGCGCCGAGGGGCCTTGCCCAGCCTGCGCGGGGGGCTCGGCGCGGCCTGTCGGGACGGGGGGCCGCCGAACGCACGCGCTCTGCTGCGCTGGGGTCGTTCTCGTCCGGGTCTGATGTCCCAGCATCTCAGGTTGCGCCTGGAGACAGTTTTATAAACGCGTAGGGAGAGTCAGAGGCCGGGCGCGACCCCAGCGGTGCTGGGATGGACAGCCGAAGGGCTGGGACGGAAAGCCTGCCGCTGTCGGCGGCCGTGCGGGTATTGGAGCCGAGGGCACCGTGTGCTGCGAGGCCGCGTCCCCGCGTCGGGACATGCAGCGCAAACCGTGTGAGACCCCGTCGCCCTCCCAGCCCGGCCCGTCGTCTGATAGGAAAGTTATTGCCAGATGCTTCAGGGCACGCACAAGTCACGCTTAGAGGAGAAACGGGGAGTCCCCGGGCTTGATGAAGGCTGGCGTTTGATGGATATGATTAGAGTTAACTGTAACCAGACGTTCTTCTGTGTGTGTGTTTATTTACACATATGCATACACAAGCACATATGTCTACATGTATCTGTATATATAGGTAACATCAGGGCACAGCGTGTCAGTAGCAAGTGGTGGAATTTAGGCTAATTCGATTTCCCAGATTGACAGATTTGTGGAGAAATTTAGAGCCTGTGAAATGTGGTCCCTTACCACTGCCTGTAGAAACTACCAGTCTCTGCATCTACTGGTCATGTTGTTTTGGCAAAATTCCTATCGCTTGCTCATTTTTTGGATGCAATTTTGAGGTTTTATAGACTCCCCACTAAAATGTACATGCATGTACATGTGCCTCTGTAGTAGAGGAGAGGGGACTAAAATGCTTTGTGCAAATCTGTAAGAATTTGCTATTGTTAAGACAATTATTGTCCAGATGGTTTCATTGATTTGTTAGGCCTTAACCTGCTCGTATTTTTCCACTCTTCACTTTTCCAGAATAGCTTTGTCCTTCTGGTTCATCTTCTTTTTTTCTTTCTCGAGTGAGCCCAGACTCGAGCAAAGAGGTTTCTTTCTATTCTTGGTTTATGTTCCTTTGTCACCAAGCAGTAAGTAAGCAGAAGCATTTATCCAATTTCTGTTCTCTTTCTGTAGTTTTGCCAAAATCACAAATGTTTGGGGTGATGTTCCCAACAAAGCACTTTGATGATTCCTTTCTATATGCTGCCTCTGTTTCTCTGAACAGCTGTGTCTGTATGCTGACAGTTACCTTCACCGTGGTCCCATCCCCCGGTCCCCTCCCAGCAGCCTAATTGTTGCGTTTGAGTGATCGCTGTCCTCATTTGTCCTCACTGTAGCATGCAGGGAGAGCAATGACAATTAGTGCTGCTTGGTCAGAGGATTGTGAGGAGCTAGGACTAAGGTTTCTGCTGTTGCACACTGAACACAACTCAGGAATTTGGAGTTCCTGTATACCAAGACAAAACAGTACAGACAAAACAGTGAGAGAAAATGAAAAGGTACTGTATTTCTGTACCACACAGCAATATGGGTGAAGGAAAGAAACAAACTTGTAAAGAAAAAAAAAATGTGGGGATGTAGGGATAGCATTCTGAATGAAAAAAAAACAGTAAAAGTTAGGAAAGGTAGGATAAAAGGAAACACAGATGGTATCCTCATTGATAAGTTGTTTTGCTGCGGTGTGTGTTTTCCCCCCACCTCCTGCTGCCAGCTTATTCCCGTTCCTGTCAAGGTGTTGTGCTTACAGTTTTACTTCCAGCTGAGGAAGACGGCACAGTTCCAGTGCTAGCTGTGGTCAGGCTTTCTTCTTCTCTCCCAAACAGAGCGTGCATGTAGCCTTACAGAAAGCTATATGTAAGTGGTTGCCTTTTAGCCATGTTTGTTTATTTAACTTAATTGATATTTTCTGATTTCCATGTGGATTAATATTTAAAAACAAACAAACAAACAAAAACTTTTCCAGGAAAGAGCCAAATTATGTTTTAGTGAAACAAATAATATAAAGACTCTTATGTAGGTGGAGCTAAGAGAACATTGCTTAGGTTCTCAGTTTAATGATTTCTGATTAATCTTTCTTAGTAATTATGGGTATGAGAGTATGTGTAAGATGCTATTCATTTTCTTTGTCCCAATGGAGAACAAAATAACCAGTCATGCTTTTTTTAGTCTTGCAAATTTTAGAAGTTCCAAATCTTTACGTATTGTGGAAGAAGACGTTACAGTTTTAAGGCAGCTGCTTAGCAACACAGCTTTGCTGTTTCGCAGTTGGGCAGCCCTTCCCACACACTGCAGTGGGACGTACGTCATTTCACGGTGACTTGCCTTCCAACTTTTCCTTTGAGTTAGTCTTAGATCACAGAGAAAATGAAACAATAGCAGTTGGAAAGTATAACAGGAACCTTTGGTGTCTTAACTGATTTTTTTTTTTTTTATCATAAGATGATTAATGCTTTAATATCCTTCTACAATAAGCACATTCCAGAAGTTCTGGCTAAGAAAAGCTTGGGTGAAGCCCAAGAGTTAATTCAAACCACTTGGGGAAGCCCCCCTGAAGATCCCACTCAGTTGGTCCCAGCATTTGATGTATAGCTTCTATATAAATGCATGCATGCACATATTCCCAATTGTTCTGCTGCTGCCCAAACTCATAAAAATTTTCAATAGCAGGAAGGGTTGCATTTGGTACTAGTGGGTGCTGGAGAAGATAAGGAATGAAAGCAGAGATTGATCAGGCTTCTGTATCTCAACAGAGATGCAAGAATCAAAGTAAGTAGCCCCAGGAATGCTAATTTCAAGATTGAAGTCACCTAATCACTTTACTTAGTGGCAACTGTCTGGCAAATCTTTGCTGTACTTGGAGCTATGTTGCATGTTACCAATGCCTGTCTCTCGATAGATGTCAGTGAAGCACAGATAAGGTGATAAAAAAGACCCTTTGTGGTTTTCAATGTACTGTCATGGGATCTAAGATAAATGAAAAAAAAAAAATTCAGCAGAGCCATAACAGACTAATACAAGCTTTTTTTTTTCAGTTATGTAACAGTGAAGTAAAACAATCTTACAAGCTTTTTCCATTTTATACATTCTGTTATAAGCTTTTCTATTTGAAGCTGAGGATTTCAAAGTGATTTAGAAGGCTGAATTCCCAGTTGTTCATACAGTGTTGCATTGTTTGAAACAATAACTGAATAATAAACCATCACAGATCCTCTAAGTTAAGGATAAATGACGTATAATTAAGTATGATTATTTTTTTCTTTTGGATTCACTTGTACTGGGGGTAAACCAGCTTTGTAAGTGAATGACGTAGAATTTAGTTTTGTAACTTGGAAGTTGAGGTCCATCAGTGCTGTAAGCTCAGCCTTTTAGAAGATGATGAAGGAAGGGTACCTGACAAAATTAACTTAACCAACCATGGTAGATATGTTTCTTCATTATAGTGATCTGCACACAGATAACAAAACTTTTCATCATACTCTCAGAAACAGACCATATTTGTCCAGTTTTTATATTATGTAATTCATGACCGAGGTGTTATTGTGTTCCTAGCCATTCCTAGGTAAAGTTAGCAGATGCTGATTTCTACAAAAGAAGGACATACAATAAAATAAGGAAAAAACCTCTCTCATAGGGAACGTTGTCTAATGTTTTCTTTCTATACTGTTGTCAGTGCAAGTGGAATGAGTTTTTGAAAAGAAAAAAGCATGGGTTTCTGTGATGTAACCAAGTGTAAGTGTAGTTTTCTGTGCATATGAAAAAACAATTTAGTGCAGAGTTTCATGTCCAAATGGGTAGAAGTGATTTATCCAAGTAGAATATCCTTGCAAGAGATCAGGTAGTGTTGCAGGGCCACGTTAACGGGAATGTATTTCTTACAATGATACCATACCGAAAATCTTCACTACTCTCTTGTTTGGTAAACCTTTTGTCACCAATTTTAGGAACTGAAATTAATTTTCTTTGTTGCTCTCGGTTGAGACAAATGATACTGCTGTGGGAGAGAAATCTTAAGAATACCAAGTATTTCTAAGTTGTTAGTCACTGAAACTTAATGAAAGTGGGGAAAGCCTGTGATTGGAAAATGGGTAAGTGAAGTGACCAGTTTAAAATTTAACTTTGAAGTTTTTTACAGTTTATGAATGAGAAGAACTAATAAAATAAGCTCCATTTATATTTCTGCTGGAAAAAAAGCTAGATATTCTTTACCAATGGTTAGTGATGTTTAAGGATACAAAAAGCATTTGGAGTTCCTGAGGAAGCATTCTCATATATTGAGGTTGGAGGTTGGTTCTGACATTGTTAGCCAGAAGGGGGCTAGTAATGTTCTAGAGAATGTGGGACTTCCTCTTTGACCTGTTTGTCCAGTATCATAAAAGCACACTGCACAACTGAATTAGCTTTATATCAAGTAACATGGATGGTAGTATTCGCTTTTTACATGTCTGAGGCTGAATATATATCTAGAAAACCATAAGGTGCTGGCTGTTACAGTTGCTTCTGCTAAATCCTCATATTTCCACATGAAGTCATCTTCTGATATCAGTACATGATACCTGGATCTGAAGGTGTTAGTGTAGCAATACTTTCTATGCTGCGTGAGGATTTGTCATGTTTTCTTAGCATGTGTTGTATTTGCTGTAGAAAGATTGAGCAGCACCAGGGTGTTAATTAGAGTTTTTGCAACGTGTTGATTAAATGTTAGAAGTATGTGTTGAATAGATCCAGTGAAACCGGTTTTTGAAGTAAAATACAAACACTCTTGCATTCAGACTTCCTCCATAAACAAATGATTGTGATTCATCTTGCAGCACTTCATGAACTGTATGCTTCTTTCCTGGTTAGCTGTCTGCTCTATGAACACCAGGTTTGCAGACTGCATTTCATATATTCAACAGGCACTAAAATGATAGCAAAAATAGTTTTCTATTTTAGTTTCTTCTTTGAAGATCCTCGTAAGTTGATACAGAATTTCTCAAGAGTGAACGATTTGTTAAACACCAGGGTGGAGTTGATAAAACTGTACCAGACTGAGGCAGAAATACATATTTTCATATTTGGCACCTGCATTCTGTACTTGATGGCAATCTGAATGTTTACATACTGCCAAAGCAAATGAGGCATTGTGGGAGCTGCTGCTGTTCTTGCTTTGACAAGAATGGTGTGACTCGGAGCCTGCATTTAGTCATGGGGTAAGCATGCAAGTGCAGAGCATGCCTTGTGCAGCTCCTGCTATTTTGTTGTCCTTGGAGGAACATATTCTAACCTCCTTCTCTTCTTTGCAATACTGACAGTTGATAAGGAGTACTTCCAATGGCCTTTTATGTTTCATATTAACGTCAATGGTTTCCAATGTCCATTTAGTTTTCTGTATTAACATTTCATTTGAGCTGCTCAGATGTTTTAAGAAGACTTTTGGTAGGTTCATACAGATCATCCACAAGAACTGTTGTACATGGTCATGTTTCCTACGAGGAGCTCAGAGGGCCCAGTATGATGAGACGTGTTGTGACGAGTGTTGTACAGATGGTAGTCCCAGCAGGAAGGACAGTCGGGATTTGAGGAAGGGGAGCATGCTGCCCATCTTCCACTGACAGTGCCATCTCACTGCAGCAGAGACGGGACATGACATGCAGACTGTAGGACCATTCCTGCCGCCCTTGGCCAGGAGAGGTCCCTCAGGGTGTGAGGGAGTGAGCAGGCCTTAGCTCATCAGTTCTGCAAGGAACGGAGCTAAGTTGTGCTCTTGCCATGTGATATGGCTGGCACGGTGGTCTACAAACTCTTCCTGCATTTCATTAAACTCTCTATATATGAATTTGATACTCTTAACAGCTGGATGAGGTCTCTTGCATAGTAATAGTATTGTTGTAAAGCATCTGCCAGATGTAGGGGCTTATTGCCCCCAGACACCAGTGTGTACAGCTGCTAATATCAGCTTTCTGCTCTCTTTCTGTCCATGTCACTACTTTTCCTCTTGCTTCTTCAAATGTTTTCCACCTCTGCAGACTTAGCTTTCTAAAGGTCTGTCCTAGTGCCAATGGACCCATTCCCACATTATTTATTAAGATTTCTCCCAGCTTAATATTATCAGATTTAAGCAACAGTTAGTTTGTCGACCTTCCCATAATCTCTGGGTTTACTTCTGTGCATCCATAGAACTCTTCTCTAAGCTGATCAGAAAAGTCACTGATTCTGGAGTGATCCTAAAGAATCTGGAAATGCTGAGCGAACTCTGGGACTCACTGAGATGGGTGCTTATTAGAGGTTTCACGTTAAAACGCTGACAGGCAAGAACTGCTGCTTTGCACCTGTTGTGTTGTTCATGCTGCTTCATTTGCAGCTGCCTCCTCTGTCATGCCCAGTTCCTCTTTGCAAAGTTTGCATCTTCTGGGGAGCTGAGGTTTTGGAGGACATATCTGTGAGCTGCTTCAAATGGCAGATTGTCTTCTAAGGTGTACCATGCCCATCAGGGCTTTGGTATGTTACTGCTGCACATTTGTGAATAGCAAACTAAATAGATTTTAATACTATGGGGAATTTAGGATTATCTCTTGGTATCGGTACTGGAAGAACCATTTATAATTGTACCTTCAAAGAAGAGAGTGTTTTGCATTGATGAGTGATAGTTTCTTTAATAATGTTGTTCAGACTACAGGGCTTAAGCAAAAAGCATTTCAGTAGCATTTAATACTTTAAAAGTGTAGCTGGTCTCTGGATACTACCTATACTAGCCTTAAATTTTCTCACTGTTTCTGCATTGCTTGTGCTTTAGAAGAGAGATAGCTTATGCTAGCACAAAACTATAGTATGTTTCATAGATTTATTTTGAGCCTGCTTGCCATCAAGCTTGCTCATACAAATGTTTCACCTGAGACAGCACTGCTAACAAACATTAGCTTTTTTATTAACACTTAAAAAAGCTGCCAGATGCTTTGGTGAGTGAAACATGTACATGTGAAAATCACAGTCTGTATCCTTAGTGGTATTCTAAATAGAGCAAGAGGCAAACCAGAAGGAAGGGGGAACAGGACAAATGTGTTAAGAAGTCAAGATGGAGTGACTGTGTTTTTTAGGGTTACGTTTGTG
This sequence comes from Meleagris gallopavo, assembly GCF_905368555.1. Classification (NCBI taxonomy): domain Eukaryota; kingdom Metazoa; phylum Chordata; class Aves; order Galliformes; family Phasianidae; genus Meleagris; species Meleagris gallopavo. The sequence goes on along the minus strand of NC_139408.1, from coordinate 35,671,798 downwards.
GTTGGTTTTTGTTTTGTGGTTTTTGTTTCTTTTATGCATATGTAGTATTGACCTGATGCGTGCCTTTGTTTAGAACCACCAGTTTGGTGTCTTCTGAGCATATCCAGGCAAAAGGAATTTCACATAGTCCTTCTTTTGAGGAAAATATAACAGAAAAGGAACAACACAGGTGTACAGCAGATCTCAAGCTGAATGTCAGATAGGGGGCTGACATTGAGACTAAGGTATATAAGCAGGATGTTGTTTGCAAGGCGTGAAAAGTCTGGTTGATGCAAATAAACATTTAGCTAGATAAATGGATTTAGTTCTGAATACTGCGGTCATAAAGGATGAAAGAGTTCAGAGGTTCCAAAGGGGAGTGATGAGAATGATTAGACTCGAGGAAGAATGAAAGAAAGGGTTGAAGAAGTAGATCTTGTTTCTTCTGGAAAAGTGATGGCTGAGGGAATGTGATGAGTCTTCTAAGAAATAAAAAGCTTCTATATACAAGAAAAAAAAAAGATTTCTCTGTTTCCATTGTAAATGAAACAAAGAAGTTTAAGTTGTGGCAGAGAAATTTAGATTAATTACTAAGAAAAGTACTTAATTCTAACGGTAATAAGTGTAGTCGAGCACTGGAATGGGTTGATAAGGAAGACTGCAGATTGATAAGGAAGATGGTAGATTATCCAGCATCCAAAAATTATTTATTTAGATAATAGTTTGGGAGAAGTACTGGTGCTCAGAATTGACTCTGCCTTGGAAGAAGAAGGGTTGAAGAGTTGGTAACTTCCGAAGGTTCCTTCCAGGTCCTTTTTCGAACTGCCTAAATTAAAAAAGAAAAGAAAAAAAAAGTGTTGAAAGAATGAAGGGATATCTTGGAAAAATAGCAAGAATTTACAGTGTGGCTTTGCAAAAATTTACTGGTTTATATCTACTCTTATTTTCTTTCACATTTGAAATATTTTGATAGTTTTACTCACATAAAATCTAAGTTGAACTGTTGAACTATGCATTATCCCTGGTTGTTTTTTTTTGTAACCACTTTATTAGAAAGATTGGAATGTATAAAGAGAAACTTTTATAAAAAACCAAAAACAAATCAAAAAACAAAACTGCATTCAGGCAACTGTGAGTTTTGTAATTTCTCCAATAGTTCAAAAACATCTTTGATGTTTTTATATCTTAAGCTGAAACAGTATCAGTTTAGTGGCAGTCAGACCATCATATGTGAGTTATAAGTTTATAAATATGAAAATAATTTGAGATTTCAAAAAAGTGATACGTTTATTTTCAGTGTTATTACAACCTAAATCTGTCATTGGCTGGGAAAACTAACAAAGGCTGAAAAATGCATTTCAAATAAAAACCTTATCCATCTGGTATTGTTTATGTCTTGCAACTATATTGTATTGGTCATCACTTAGACCACATGATCTACATATGATTGTTCAGAGTTTTTGCTTGTTTTGATTTATAGGTGACTTTGATGAGTTTGTGATGGCGAACAATGATGTTGTACTCAAAAATATCGCTGAAGATTTGCGGAATCATTTACCCATTGAGGCAATGTTTAATTCGGAACATCTAGCTATCCAGAAAGTAAGCTAATCATTATGGTCTCCTTTTGCTGAACCATGCATTTATTTGGGGCTATGCAGTTTTACTTGTTGCTCATAGTAGAGAATGAGCATTGGATTGAGATATGGGTAATTGCAGTTTGGTTCTCAGGTCTGTTTCTGTCTAACTGTGAGACCCCAAGGAATTTGCTTCATACTTCTTAAAACTTTCATCGTAAATTATTTGGCACTGCTTTTATTCTTTGTAGTATGCTACCTGTCACAGTGATTCTTTAATACTAGCTTCATAATAGACTCTAACAGCCCCCTGAAAGACAATAGAAATACAGAGCCAGTGCTCTGCCTTTGCCGTAATGTGGGCAGCCCAGAAGCAGTTTCCAGTTCTTTTCAGGTTGTGATGGCTCAGAAAGAGGTAGGCTGTGAGCCCTGTGGGAAGGGAGAACACCTCTTCTGCTTGAGTTGTTAGAATAGCTGGAAAGTGAACGCATTTCCTGAAAGTGTTGTGTGGCTTTTAAATGAAAAAATAAAAATAAAAAATGGATTGGCCACTCTACGAAAGGGAGAAAAGGAACAGGAGGATAAAAATTATATCCCTTGAAATGATGAGAAAGCAAGCACCCCAACTGCTATTCTTCTGACTGGAAGTTACACTTGTGTAAATTGGGTGTGTCTAGATTCAGGCATAAGGCATCAAGATGAGACTTCCTGGATGGTTGAAATGAGAAGCAAAATTGCCCTTTCTTAGTATATATTCTACTCTTGTGAAAGAGAAGAAGCTTCTGTTAATTCGTACCTCCTCTATTGCCAAGCATTTCTAAGAAGACAAAGTTCACAGCAGCTCTCCCACTCAGCTGTCAAAACCTGCAGCTTTCATTTCTTTGTCAGCTTCCACCTACTGGTTATTTCAGAGGAATTTGATGATCCAGTTTTCATGCGATATTTCTGTGGTTTAATTTTGATTTGTTACTTCTGAATAGGGAAACACTTGGCCTCGTGGATTCTGGTAAAGGTAGACCAGTGAAGTTAAGAAATATGGTTATGCCTTTCTTAAGTTTTCTTCCTTTTCTCAGATACATCAGCATCCACTGCCCATGGTTCATGTTGATGCATTCCTTTATGATGATGACTTTGTTGATACAATGTGTGAGGAGGGGAGAATGAGTAGGAACTACTGTACAGAGTGTGGCTCATACAAGACTGCATCTTTAGGTAAGTACTCTTTTGGAAACATGAGAAGTGAATTCTTTTCAACTATACATACTGGTTTCTGCAATGACTCTGCTGGGCAGCACAACATCCATCTGATGGAAGCCTGGTGCAGTACACAGGCCAGTATTATTTCCCATAACTACTAGAAGGAGTCTCCTATATGTAAAAGTCCAAGTAATTTGCTGTGAATCGGTGACCCTAGTTGCCCACAAAAACTGGATCAGGCTATGTACCACTGAAAAGGTATATACACAAATAATACTGTAGCAGCCCATGCAGTAGCCTCAGTCTTCTCTTGCACACTGAAAAACAGTGGAGAGCATCATCTGTCTTAAAGCTTGTATTGTGTGGTACGGATCAAGCATTGAAGAAGGAATAGCTTATATGGAGAACATTCTGTTCCTTACAGCCTTAGAACTGAATTTTAAGCTATTAATATGTCTGTTCATAAAAAGATTTGTATGAATTGTGTTGAGCTTTAGGTACCATGTTTACTTTTCTACATCAGTGATTCCAAGTTATTGTAATTTGTTTTGTTTAATACATGTCACTGTGCAGAAAAAGGTAATTCAGTTTCATGAAGGATTTAAAAATTCTCCATGTAAAGGAATAAATCTCTGGACTCAGGGCAGTCTGCTGACAGGCTGGATCAGATCTGTAATCCCTGGTTTTCCTGGGTCCCATGCACTAGTTGAGGAAAGAAAGAATGGGTTTTCAGTGATGGTAACTCCTCAGATTAGTATTTTATTGGTTACTAACATATTAGTTAGTACTGCCCACCCAACATCTTTGTTCTGTTCTTATTTCCCAGAGTTTATTTCGCATTCCTTTTCCCTCATGGAACTGAAGTTTCTTTATCAACATGTACTGCCTGACCTGACAGGAAAGGTAGTGGTTGACGTTGGCTCCAGGCTTGGTGCAGTGCTATTTGCGGTAACTTCCAGCACAGGAATTTATATTTTATTACTGTAACAAACATATTCCTTCTCCGATTTCCTACTCTCATTCTCAATCTTGGACAAGTCATTCTGAACAGCATCTCTGATCTGACTGAACAGACTATGGTGCTGCTTCTACTGCTATGGTGATTTTAGTTTTTGCTCTTTCCTCGCAAAAGAGAATACTAGTGATCTTGCTTATAGAGCAAAACAGTCTGTTGTCCAACGCAGCAGCATATTGCTGTCACACATACTGCTCTTTTGCAAATTCCTGCTCTTCTCCTCCTCCATAAGTGAGTTTGTCCCATATGTCTTGACCATGTCTATATATAGATCAGATATGTTAAATTCCTTTATGAATCTGACAAACTGTTGAATTATACAAAGGAAGGCTTTGATATGAATTTGTCTCCAAAAACATATTGTCCTGCTCTGTGTTTTAAAATGCACATAAAATACTTCATTGAGAAACTTGAGTGCAATTTTGATTGCTTTTGGCATGGCTGGTGCAACATATGGCCAACAGCAACGCAAAACACACATTACAACTTTTTTAAAAAAGTCAATGGCTGTTTAGGGCTCAATCTTGGATACGCTTGAGCATGTAATGTTACTCATCTGAATAATTTAATTTTGGGACTACTCAAATGAGAAAAGTTACTCCTTTTGTAAATATTTGCAGCATTGGGTCCTTTAATGATAACACTTTTGCTAGCTATTGAATTTCTTTTGAAGTACTTAAATGGTTGTATTGTTATAGTAGAAGATAGTCTCAAGAAAAAGCAGGAAGAATGTTTTGCAAGAAGAGTTCTACTTTTTATCATGTTTGGAAATGATAACTTTGCCTTCACAGGTTGCTGTCACTGAGTTGAATGAGTTCAGAAAACATTAATAATTAGATTGGAGTATATAGTCATCTTGAACTTCCTGTATCTTCTGCACTGTTTGCTGGTGTTTCCCATTATTTGCAAAGTGTTCGATGGAGACAGTGGCAAATAGAAGTTAAAGCAATATCTCCGTTAGGGCACTATAGGCTCAAGTGTTTTTGTTCTAAGTTTTTCTTTCTTTCTTTTTTTTTTTTTTTAACATCTCTTACAAATTTCTAAAATCTCAATCCAGAATGGAACCGCTGATGTATTTCAGGCTTATCATTTAGAGATAATTTCTCTTTTTTTTTTTTTTTTTCATATGCATCTCTGTAAAGCCCCTGAAAATGGCAGTAATACACTACTTAGAGGTGCCAACAAAGACTGTCCCAAAAAATCTCATTATGAGTAAGATTGTCCTCTATCTTCACTCACAGTAACTGTCCTGGCTGTTTTTTCTTCTCTTGCTGTATTTTCTTCTTCCATTCTCACAAGAAAAAAAAATATACAGTCTTCTCCCTTTTGCTATTTTTATAATTTGTTTTCTACTGCTTTTTTCCATCCTAGGCCTTTTTCCATCTACTTTGCAATTGAAGTAAAGTTGAAGATTTCCTACTCTTTTTGTTATTTTGACCTGTTGTTTTGGATCTCTTATAAAAAAAAATTGTGAGACATACGTGGAAATTGTCAAAACGGGCCTAGCTTTGAAAAATATATCACATCCACTGTAAGGCACATCTTAGCTTCTTTTTTTATTAAATACTTTCTTAATATTTACTTTTGTTGGCTTGTTTTTTTGTTTGTTTGTTTGTTGTTTTCCATTTCAACTCAAATATCTGAAGTTGTTTTAAAGGCATAATGGTTACTAAACTTCCTTTTCCTAATGTAGGGTTATCTTTATAGCTCAGCATCCCAACTGTATGGAGTAGAAATGAATGCAGACTTTTGCCAGTTGCAAGAAATGACAATTACAAAATACCAGTTCATTGACAGAATAAAGGTAACTAAATATATGGCTAAGTGTGTATATTTTTAACCACTGTATAGTAGGGATCCTGTTTGCAAGAGCAACTGGTAAATTGGCATTCTGAAAAATTGTTTCTGCCTTTGCTTGTTTTGTTCTTAAGCAAAGGGTTTGTATTGGAAAAAAAATCTCAGTGTGGAAAGAAAGAGGAAAATTTCCAAAATATGATACCACGATGTATGTCTTAACCTCTTTCCCAGATGAATTTACATGCTGGCTCATGCGAAACAGATACATCTTAGTTGTTTCTCCTGGTGAAGAGAACAACAGCATTGCCACTAACTTCCTTGAAACTGAGTGAATGAGAGTTTCTGTCTTGAATAAGAAAATCAAATGTCTGTGCATTTCATTAACACTAGCGGAGGATTTGTAAATTTGCATCTAAGAACACCTAAAGGACTTTTGGCTATTGGAATTTATTTTCTTGGCATGTCAGTGCATGTGTACTTTCCACAAACAAAATGAGTTTCAAACAATATGATATCATTATGGGAATTGTTTCTCAACTCCTATTATGGAAATAACTAGTACTATTATTTTAATGAGAAAAATATTTGGTTTTTTTTTTTTTTTCCCTTCTTGGGGAATACCAGTTGTTTTACAAAAATTGGTAAGTAGAATATGCTGTGTGAAATACTGGCTTTAATCCTGTGTTATATGCATATGCTCTTGAGCGGAGTCAGAAAAACCACTGGGTGCAGTTATTTCTTGGAAATTAAAGTAACTGATTTTGAACCGTAAAAAAATAATAAACGTACATAAATATAACTCCAGATAAGCAGTGTATTGGGTTGCCCAGTTCAGTACCAACTGCTGACACTTTATCCATAACCTTCAATTTTGCATGTACTTTGTACTCATTTGTGATGAGACTGAAGTCACAGTTAGAACTTTGTCAAATTACTTCAGTGGAACTGGAGATGCATATATATGCTTTCCAGCCTTTTATGTACTATATTATAAGACTTTGTTTTTCCTTCACACTTTTTAATTCTGCTGACGTATTCATTTCAGAGGATAAAGATAAGAAGATGATATGTTTTCAAAGCAATGCCTGAGGACTTTAGTATTTGAATTTCATTAGATGCTAATTTAGTCACATGATTCTGTTATCACCCTGCTTTGAATATCTCATTCTTAGATTTTTATTTTACCTCTCTAGAGATACATACTAGCTTAAAAGAAGTCAGAATCCAGCTGCTGATAATAATTTATGACACAGATTTTGAAGAGACCTTTCTTAAATAACAATTGCTTTTCAGGATATACTGAATTTTTGTTAGAACATTTTCCCAAAGGACAGAAGGGTGGAATCCTGATCAACATTTGATTTGTTGAAGTATATTTATATATAAAGAAAGTTGCTCAGTGTCTTTTGATGTCTGAGCAAATGTTTAGATGCTGGAAGGAAAATAAAATAGTTCGACAGATTTAAAATCAGTTGCTGTCCTCTCTGTTGTGCCAACATATAGCCAAGCTGAACAGAAATCAGGTACAGCTGACTTACAACCCATTGTTTCAGCTGGAGTGGTAACTGGGCCTGGCTGTGATGCAACCACATATGCTCTTGTGGTCCTGCATTCCCCAGGAGGAACAAGGGTGAAATTAACAAGCATGGGCTGCAAAGGTCAGTTTAATCAGCACAGTCTGTAAAAGCAGTCTAATTTTAATTTAAGGTCTAAGCATTTTTGAAGAAAATGAGGCATCGCCCAACATACATTTGGTATGCTTATTTTTCTGAATGCTTATACATTTAGTAGCTTATTTTTCTGAATCGAGGCTAAAAATACTAGGGCTGCCATTAACAGGACATGCAGAAAATTCAGTAGTAGTGTGATGTCCTGTGCCACCTATGTATGTGATCTTTTTCTCCTTCAAGCTGTCATTTTAAAAATCCCTTTGGAAACAGTCCATCAGTCATTTGGGTTTGAATTAAGCACTGCTGCTCAGGTATTTTGTACAGAAATGTGCTGCTTTTGTTACTTTCTTCCCTTGAAAATAAGAGAATAAATTAAAATGTCTCCTTTGCCTTGAAATTTTGACCTGAATCCCACTTACAGCATAGATGCACTAATAAATTATGGAGGAATCCAAGTGCTGATACAAGAGTTGCAGCAGATCTAGCTGAGGCAAGTTTTGTCCCTTGCTGTTTGTCCTGCCCCACTGCAGGAAGCTGTAGCCCATCTACTGAGGCAGCAGTTAAGGCTGTATCCATAATACCTCTACCACCTCATAGTTCATAGTTTGTTATTTTTACTTATAGTTAGTAGTGGCTTTATGCAGAGGACATAGATTTGCAACCAGGACCTACCTTCTTTAGGAGTGCTGCTGGTAACAGCAACAGGAGTGGTCTGTCTTGTTTCTCTGCTGCCTGGATGTTTGAACTTCTTTTTGATCAGATCCTTTGCAGGTGTTGTCTATATTACACTATTTTAAGATAAATTATCACAAATATTAATTGTCTTAAAATATTCCATCTATTGTGAACTAACGGATAAGTAGTTCAGATATACACACATTGGAGATGAAAGCTGTCATTTGACTGATAACTCAGGTGTTCATATTTCTCAGTGAAATACAGCCTTCAAACACTAACCTGCCAATTCTGTATAAACTATAAGAACATAGTTACTTCCCTTCCACTCATTACAGGTAGCATTAAATTTAAGGAAATGAAGCTGTTGATACCTAATATTTTCTGAACAGTAGACCTTTGTTTCTGCTGTTACTGATCTTAAAACATTTGGCTCCAATTTCAGTTGCAGTAGTGTACCTTAATAGCATCAGCTGGGATCAAAAACTGTGACAATTTGTCATCTCATTCCCCACTGGAACTCTTACAGGTTGCAGGGTGGTAGTATCTGTTTCCTCTGTCAGTCAGAACAGCATGCTTTACATGTTCTTTATAAAGATGCATATGTATCTTACCCTCTCAACAAGTACTGTTATGTGAAGTTGGCAAACTGTTTTTCAACAGATAAATGTTTATTTTCTGTACAAACATTCAGAATCAAGAATTCTTTTTTACATCTTTTGAATATTGGAAGGAATCCACAAAATGTGAAATGTTGAATCCATAATGTTAATGTATTCCCTGCACAACAGGGAACACACAGAAAATACCAGATGTTGATCAGGTTTTCTGTATGATTTTAACATATGTGGATGCACTTGCAAAAAATTTTGTGGAATTCAAGGAGTATTCACATTGGCTTTCTTTCCATTACCCCCTCAAAAGATTTTCTAGTTTATGTTTCTCAGATTTAGGATGTGATGCACTTTTCCATGTTGAAGAGGAAATCAGACACATCTTGTCAGAGTGTTAATGAGCATTCACATTCTCTTGTCACTATAATCTCACCTGTTTGAAAATGACATGACGTACTAATATCCTTTTTGATAGGTGAAGGTAAATGAAATCAAACCAGCTCCTATGCTAACTGGAGAAGTAGTTGCTTGGGAAGTTAAAGCACTTGCTGTCTTCCAGTACCAGCGAGCATTTTGCCTTTCCAGCACTCCCAGTCCCCATATAGGTAATGAGAATTCAATTGTCAAATTTGTCTGTAGTGTTTTTTTTCTAGCTGTGATCCCTTAGTAAGGAACTGAGCTTGTGAGGGGCCTTGAAATATTCTCAAAAGAATGTTTATCTAGTTTAACTTAACTGTGAGCATCTACAGTGAGGTCAGTGAAATACACCTTTTTGTGATGGGTTCAAAAAGGTCATAGCATGTGTTGTGATATGCTGTTGATTTTGATGTTTATTTGAAGGAGGTATTTGTCTCTTAAATTAATTAATGTTTTGTGAATTTTTTCTCCTTCAGGTGATTCATGCAGACATCTGTACTCAGGCTTCACTTCTTCAGAAGGCTGATGTTGTTATAATGAATAATGTCTTTGAATATTTTCTTGACAGACTGGAACAGGCCAAGTAAGCTATACATTCAAAGAAGTAATCTATTTCTTTGGCACTGTATGGGTAGCCTTGTGGAAAACCACAAGGTTGTGCTTTTTGAAGTCACTTACATAAATTATGTAAGGAAATGTTTTAAAATGCCTTTACTTGTTTTTCTTAACTGCTAAGATATTATGGCAGTTTTTGTTGTTAAACTCACTGAATACTGTTCTTTTGTTTACCCAAATCTTGCCCTGTTACACTGTTAAGGGTCTGAAGTGACTTTATCAGCATAAAGCTTGATTTTCAGAAAGAAGACAGGTTGCTCTGACTTGTGGATGTCACAGCATTGATACAAATGCAGTGCAAAACATGGATGTTAATATTTTTAATGTATTTTCATAAGATATTGTACAAATAAATGCATAAATGCACATTAAGCTGCTTCTTTTTAGGGTACTGGATGCTTCCAGATGAGCGTTTGTTAATCATTATCCATTTAAAACTTAAATAACTTTACCTGCCAAAAGTTACTGTGCCTTTAGCATGGGTAGTTAAAAGAAAAGAGTGCCTGTTCCACTAGCATTTTAAGTTAAGGCGTGTTCTCTGTACCAAACAGTAAACAGAGACAGAATGGATGGGTGAATTAGTGGCTGTTTCACATTGCCTGGAGATTTGTTTCAAGGCACATGACTGAGAATTCATTTAATTCTTCGAGAATTCAGTTGTAGTGGCTTAATGTTGCATTAGTACCATGAAGACAAATTACATTTGAAAAATTTGAAAATTAAATTCCTTTTAATATCAATTGCTGTGCTGTTAGAAATGAACCAACTCGCAAAATCAGAAAAAAAAGAAATGCTGGGGGCTGTATTTAGATATTTCTATTGCTAATGTTTTAAGAGACTTTTGTGATGACTGCAAAATATGTATGTATAGAGCTGCTTTAATAGAACTGTGTGCTTGGGGACTGGATTTTCTTCAGAAGTTTAAAGGGACCAAATGTTGATGTTTAATCTTAGTCCAGAATGAAGGTATTGACAGTACAAAATGACATGCATATATGTATCAGAGTGAAAAAATTTTTTAAAACCCCAACATTTTAAGACCATGTATTCCCTCTGTTGTTAATATAAAGTCTGATTTTGTTTGTACAGAGTTATTTGCTGAGATACAAACAGTGAGTGATAAGCATATATAACAAGTCTTCAAGCTTAGTCTGCCTCCATCGACTTTTAGTGTTAGATTTGTTGTATCTCAGAGGTGTTTCTATCCCTGAAAATTGATGACGTATTTTCAAAAATGTTTCAGAGCTTAGGAATTTATTGGTTATAATATAAAGAAATAATATATTTCTTTCTCTAAAACCTGATGATCTGCTTTTAAATGTTTCAGAGCTTGGGAGTTTATTGCTCGTAATGTAAAGAAAAGAGGGTCCTTGTTAGTTACAGTTCCAAGCCTTAAAGAATCACTCTCAAAGCTCCAGGTAAGTTGTTTCAGCCAGCTTTAGCCAACACGTTTTGTCATTTTGTGTGGAAGTGGCAGTTCTGTTCTGGAGGTTAGATGCTTGCCAGTGTTGTCATCAGAAAGGGTATGTAATTCAGAGTGTAGACTAAAATGTGCAGGACTCTAGATTCTTTTCCAGATTGACCACCAACAATCTTCTGTACGTTAATTGTTCCTACCCATAAAATGGAAAACCCAGTCTATATCAATAGGCTCCATGAATCATTGCATTATCATGTGTGTTATTACCAAGACTTTAGCTATGAAGTTATGAAAAATAACATTGTATAAGCTGCATAATTATGTAAATTCTGTGATAATAATTTTAGTCATGGATTCAGGCCAGAACTGTGACAGTACCCACTCCTCTTAAGACTACATCCAGGTATAGGTGTAGAACCTCAAAAGTACACATATATTTACAAACTTCAAGTTAGAAAAGAATTCAAAGTTTTACTTCTATTTAGCTTTACATTTGTGTATTGCCTTAAAATGTGACAAACTGTTTCACTAAACCAGTGGGAAAAAGGAACATATTGAAGAAAAGACCATCCTTGATGGTATCCTATCTTCTTTTCTGGTGTCAGCATCAAGAGTGTTTCATAATATGCCATTATGAGCTATTAGAAGTATAGATGAGGAGAGAAATGGTATCCCAGCTAGGCAAGTGACTCCCATCAGGTGCATCAGATCACCAACATAGCTTTAAATTGCAGTTGAAAGCAAAAAGTATGACAGTGCAACTTTAAATGATGTTGAATGTCCTCTGTTGCTGCTGTTCTGTTGTTCTCTGAGTACTAATTACCTCTGACAGACCAGCTTCTGTTCTGCATCCATTCTGCCACAAGTCACTGGTAGCTTACAGTTGTTATGTATATGATGCCTATATAAATTTATAATATGGGCTAGCTTTAGTTGGGAAACAAAATGCTGATAATACATGACAAAGTTACTTATAAAGTGGCTTGCTGACCAACAGTCTGCTTTGGAGAAGTTAAATCATTTGTTGCCATGTGTTGATGGATGAAATAGATCCTCAGCCCCAGGAGATGCAGTGATGTCACCTGACATTTTCTTAATGTAGAGAGTAGTCACACACCAGCTGTAGTCTTATTCTATATTCTCTAAACATAAACATAAAACAGGAAAGTAAGTGTGATTCTTCTGCAGTACAGTTAGCTGTTCCCTCACTGCTTCTGTCAAAACAATGCCCTGAGCTCAGGGTGTTTGAGGCTTGTACACAAATGCAGTTAGAGAAGCAGTTGTAACATACTAACAAAATATCTAGTCTACCAACTGAGATAATTTTTAAAATTTATCTTTATTACACTCCTATTTAAGTTAAATGGCATTTCCAGAAATGAATTTATCCAGTGCTGCATAATTTGCAGTGACTAATCTGTCTAATTATGTCTTGCTTTCCTAATGTTGCACTGGCCTTACTCCTGTTGTGTTTCTCAGAATTGTGTTAATTTAATGATCTGTTTTCATTGTTTCAGACGGATATACAGCTCAGCCAATGGGTAGAGGAGGTGCAGCTAAACTATGATGTATATGTGGAAAAGGATGTTGACAGAGAAGCACTTGAACAAATACATTTATACAGGATTCTGTAGTACCTGGAAAAACTTATTAATATCCTTGCAATATCGTATATTTTGAGTCTAAAATGAATTCTGATTTATATGTATGAATAAATTGAGTAAAAGTTGTTATTGTGGTTTTTAATGTAAGAGTCTTTCTTTTGAAACAGGATTCCTTGTGGAAGCATTTTGTCTGACCAAAATATATTGACTTTTAACTAAAAGATACATTTTATTTTTAGTAGAAATGTTAGAAAAAGTGACTATTGACTGATGGCAAAAGAATTTTTGTTCCCTAGCAGTATGCACTGCTAAAGTTTGCTGAATATATAAAACCTAGGAATGGCAAATCATTATTAATGGATGATAGCAATACATTTAACATAGCTAGTTAAAAGCTGCATCTGTTAAGATGTTTCTGTTTTGTTTTGTCAAAAACCAAACCAAAACTCTTTCTCCTATGGAATTCTTAGATTTTCTTTCCACGGTCTGCCAGATAACCTGAGCATTTTCTGGCATTAGTTAAGAGAAATGACTTCATCCATTTAGTTAATCCTTAAGGTAAGGATGTTAATGTAAAACACTGAAAGGTACCTAGGAGGCAGTGAGAATTAATACCACAAGCCTGGAGCTGAAGAACCCTGTTCCATGCTCTGCACTTCTAGGGATTATAGAAAGTATAATAAGGGGTTAAGAAGCTGAAAATTCTGAACAGGTGTCATGGCTTAGCGGAGGCTTGGTGGTGGCGTAAAACATTGGAAATTCGTAACAGAGCCTCCTCAGAGAAAAAAGATCCACATACGCCCACCACATTTATATTTAGATTTTACATTCTAAGGATGTGGAGCTTTTAGTCAGCTGAAGAATGTTTCAGTTTTTGCTAAGCATTGGCAATCAAGTGCAAAAATATTAATTTTGGGAGTTTTGGACTAAGTGTGTTGTGAAATCAGAAACATTGTTAGAGTCTGAAAGTTTACTACACAACTTAGGGCTAATGCAGATGGGAAAACTTTAAATTGGATTTCAGTTTTGAAATGATTTATTGGCCAGTGAACTTTTATAATATATCTGACAGACGAAAAGGAACAGTGGCCATTAGGCAGTCAGTAACAAAGAAGTTAAACGGTACTGGATAAATGGTAATAAGTTTTAAGAAGCTGTATGGTTTGTTTGGCATGGAGGAGGATGTTTAAACTTGAGTGATATTGAATCACAGCCCTAAAACATGACTGAATCTGTTCTTTATGCATTTAAGAACAAACAGGCTTTACTTAAAATATTTATTTTATTATAGTAAGTAAATTGTTGATTGCCTAATTGCCAAAGAGACAACTGCCCTAGAAAGGGAACCTAGAAGAAGCTATGCAGTAGCTGGCAGGTAATGCATGGCTAATAGATCTAGCAAGGAAAGAATAAAAAATGGGAAAAGAAATGCATGTGCAATTCAGAATGAGGAAATGAGACTGCAGTAATCAGTACAATACAGTGGAAGCTGTGACTGAATTTGGAGTGTGTAAATAGTCTACTATAAAAGGAAAACTGGCTGGGTGTTTAAAAGCTACTGCATAGCCCCACTGTCATGTGAGAGAAAGAGACCGTATTGGAATGTTTCTTACTTGTTTCAGAGGTCTGTCAGGATCTGCTCTCTAATCAGCTGCCAGGACTTCTGGTTCATGATACTGAGTATAACCTGTGCCCTGCACCTTTGGTAATATAGGAATGATAGCTTTCATTGCAGTCATTTCCCCTCTTCATGCTGAGTCTTCAAATACTTTTTGGGTGTTGATCTCAGATTAAAAAAAAAAAAAAAAGCAGTAGACTGGGGCAGATCACTAGCATATTTAATGACATCTGTATCCTCCGACTCTGGAAATAGCATGCACGCATCTGGAGTTCATATGTAACAAGGGTGCAACAGGGAAGAGCTCCTCTTGTCTTTTTTAGACATCAGGAGAAAGTCAGAGGTGCGTTTAACTTGCGCAAATTTCTGTCTTCCTCTGCTGTCCTTACTAGGTCCTTGATTTAAACCCAGACATCCAAGTGTTTGCAGAGAAGTTTTGGTTTAAAATACTAAAAAATAAAACTTTTAAGTCCCTTCAGATGTTTCTTCCTAACTTGACTTCATAGGGCCTGAGCTCATAGGGCCATTCTTAAGGTTGTTAAATGAGGAAGGCAAGCTCAAATAACTAGTGTGTGAGAGAAGGCGTTAATTGAATTTGTTCCTTTTCCAACTTGTCTGGCTCCTTTTAGTCCTGTTACAGATTCCCTTACACAGGAGTAGAAAAGTAGGATGTAAGGAGGTTTGCAAAACCCTTTGTGATAAGTTGGAAAATCTGTCCTTTTGTACATTTGGTCAGCCTGGGACATCAGCAGAAATTCACCTGAGAGTATCCATATTGCCTCAGCGCTGGTTTTGCTTGTTTGGTCCTCAGAATCTATCCAGTGGACCGAGTCCCCATTCATGGTTCTACTGCTGCTGTACTGCATGCTCCTTGGCAGACAATTCAACCTTTCTCTGCCTTACTGTCTATGGTGAAAATAGGAGTAAGAAGTCCAAAGCAAGGTGCTTGTTGGAATCATCAGAAATTTCTGGCACACAGAGAAAGCCACTCCACTCTTCCCTGCAGCATAACTCTCCATGCTGTACTCTGTCTTCTGCAGAATGAGCTATCTGAAGTTCAGATCTATTGAGAATTACTTCAGTAAACCAAAGAAAGTGTTTGGGACCCATGGTAATAGGGCAAAAGCTGTCAAGCTTTAAGAATAATATATTCACAAATTGAAAACATTGCAGATATATTCACTCAGGATCATGCCATCAAATGCCTGCTGTGGGCAACCTGGTTGTCAAAGGTGAGTCATTTTCCATGTGTGCTTTTTCCCATTAAGTGGTATTGGAAGAGTATAATGACACATGCTTGGGAAAACTTGACAGTGAGACAAGCTTGAAAAAAAATCCACGTCCTCAATTTCTCATCATCTGTGTTCTCTCCTTTTCTCTTTAGATTTCTTTTATCTTCTGTCTCTTTTAAACTATGTTCTCCCTCTCTACTACCAGAGCCAGGACCAGGCAGTAGTGCAGCAGGAAGCAAGCAGGAGCTCTGCAGGAGTGTGGCCATTGAAAGACAGTGACAGCAGACATAGCCAGCTGCTTTAGCTGAGCAGCTTCTCAGGGTCAATGCTGACTGGAAAGATGATGGGAGCACTTATAAAGGGCTGCTCCACACCCTCCAGGAATTCCTGTCAGGACCTCCAAAGAAACGTGCAGAGCTGGCTCCATCCCATCTTACAGGCACTGCATCAGACTCTGGATCTTTCTCCCCCACCTCAGTGTAACAGAGCTTGGCACAGACAATGCCACAGCTCCTTGCCAGCGTTTTAACATGGCCTCCCAAAATTCACCCTTGGGCTGTGAGAAACCTCTGCAGTACAGGGGTGTGTATTTGCAGAATTGGAGGAGAGTAATGCTATTTGACCAACAAATGCACGTTAATTACTCTCTCTACAAATATCTGTACTTGCACTAATTGTGTGAGAACAGATTAATGTGGCAGAGTGTTTTGGTGAAGGAAGAGAGATGGAACATCATGCTTAAGTATTTTAAATTCCTGCAACTCAGAGCAGCTTGCAGACGTTAAAAAAATGATGCTTGTGTGGCCTCAGGGATGAGTCTGTTCTGACAGGAGTGAAGAAGCACTGTGCTGAAGGCTTGGATCTTATCGTCCCAGGAGTCCACTGTGCCTTGTAATTTAGGAGCCCCCCACTTGATGGAGTCATTCCCCACGTGCCTCTTTCAGGAATGCTGACAAACAGATCTTAAAAACTCAGAATCAGGAGTCGCCCGCTTGCTCTAAGTTTTTCCTAGTAAGCATTTGGAATTTCCCCACTCCTGGCTGCATGACATCCCAGCCCCTCTTGCAGCTGTGGTAGTCCTTTACCTGGAGACCATATCTCAGAGACTTTTGGATTCATTCATCTCTGATGATCCCTCTACATTAAGGGGAAAAAAAAAAAAAAAGGAGCAAAACAGTCTTCATTTGCCATAGCAGGATGTAGCAGAGTCCTGAGCTCTGCCTCGTCTGTCCCTTTCTGTGTGAGAAAGATTCTGAGGGTTCTGCCTCTCCACTACCTGCCCCAGACCCAACCAAGGGAATGCTTGGGCAGAAGGAAAGGGCTGCTTCTGTCCTCCAGCATTTCTGCTTTGCCGCATTCCCCAGGTTTGCTGGAGCATCGAAGGCAGCTAACCCAAGCTGTCAGCCTGGGCTAGGAATAGCAGGAAGGAGGAGAGCTGGCAGGAGATTTCATGCCAAAATTTGAAGCGAGATATTCCCCTAGAGTTACTAGCAGCCCTAACACAGAGCAGGCTCTGATTGTTTGCAGCATCGTGTAAGCATGTGCATTGTGTGTATATATATATATCCAAGTACAAATTGAGATTCTGCTTATCTCCAAGAGTCTGCTACATAGATGGGCAAAGGTAGAAGAAAGGAAGCATTTCCTGTCTTACAGAAAGGCACTGAATTAAGGGTAGTCACTGTGATTGTGTAAATCTAATTGCACACACGTGGTCTGCTATAGTATTGGTGAGTGCACTTTTGTGGTCAATAACTGACTTACAATTTTAAGCATGAAAATATCCACATTGCTGTTAAAAGAAACAGTTTCTATATTTAAAATGACATTAAGGAGATGAATAATCCACGATGGAGGGAGGAGGGGAGAGGAACATCACTGACAGCTTCCTGGCAAAGCATTTAAGACACTGGAAAACAGACACCGAGATGATATGTGGATAAACCTAGCAAGGACATGGTGTAATGAAGGGAAGAATTTGGGTGGAGCTGCCTGCTTCCCTTCCAACCACTTGAACAAAGAAAGAAATAAAAGAAGAATAATTGTATTAGTAGTGAGTTAAATGGAAAGCTGAAAACATGAATCTCAGTGTTAAGAGTGAACTTAGTGTGATGTTGCAAAAGTACTTGCCCACTAACAAGGGCTAGGTGTCAGGGAGCACTATTCTGTACCTGACGGCAGATGCCTGAGTATTTTCTTTTTGACCCCACTTAAGGTATGCAAGCAGAAGATGTACATAAACTGCTAAATTTTCATGGTAATTTTGAAGTCACCCATAACCCAAAGAAGCGCAAGGCAGTGACTGGGTCGTAGGAAAATTTCAGGGGTTTTGTAACCACAGATACTGCACATGTAAGTACATGTGGTGCTACAACACTGCAAGCCTGTCATTCTGATACTTACTGGAATTAGTGAGGAGCTCCACTGCCTATTTAAAATCCATGTTTCGTAGACTGACTCCCTCCATTTCAGTGTCATAAAGGTGTCAGCCAACATTTCTGAAGCTGCGCTAAGACTTCTATGGAAGAGAAGACTCCAAAGTACGTACAGCTTTTGGCCCTCCCTCAGGAAAAGGCTGATTGTGGAGTGCACAGCATATTGTTGGGCTTTTTGCATTTTTTAATGACTCATGAGTTGGACCTTATTTCTGTTCGTCTTTCAGTGCCAAACAGAAATTGTTATTTAGGTCAAACTGCTGTTTTGGTACTAATAAAAGCAGACATCAGTTTTGTCTATGGATTTCACAGCTATACATTTTTTCAAAGCAAAGTTCCCTCTTTAGGCTACTGCTGACATTCAGCTGTGCTGGTCTCACACACTGGCATCAGCACTAACTTTGCTGCCATACCCACATGTGACCAGTCAAGGGATGCAGCAGGAGAGCTTCTGTTCAGACATGGTTCCTTTCTGTTCATGCAGGTTCTGGGTATGTCATCTCCTCCTCCCATTTCCTGCTTTCAGGCTGCTGCACTGTTCTGGCTTTTGCGTCCTGGCTCTTCTCTCCATTGGTGTGACCCTGCAACCTGTTGGTGTAACTGTGCGTGTAGAGGACCCTGTGGATTTCCTTCAGTTCTTATCAGCTGAGGATCTTGCTCCCCACCTCTGACTCAGGCACTGAGATGTCTAAAGATGGATCTTCAAGCCTGCTTTTGCACAGGTAGACAGATTCTGAGCTACAGCTGAAGGTATGGGCTGAAGGAGAAAGTAAAAGAAATGGCAATAAGCTACCTTGAAAGTTCTTCTGTATCTGTATTACTTTGTTTGCTCTGATGTAAAAAATACTTTAAACATCAACTGCTTAGCAGTTATTCCAGGTCCTCTACTATCGGCTGAGATCTAGAACACCAAAAACACCTTTTAAAGTTGTGTCCTTCCTACCCATCCTCCTTAGGCTTTCCTGTAGGTGAAAGGAACCTTTAAATGTTATGTTTAGTTCTGAGAGGTCTTTGCATTCAGGAACAGCACAACTGAGGATTCCCTGAGATTTAATATTTACTTAAATAGATGACAGGATTGTGAAGTTTTCCAGTCCCTTTCAGACTGATCCTCTTTCACAGTACATACATGACACAATCCAACACTGTTCTTTGTCTTGAGCCACTGCACTCTGCCTTCCTTGTTCTTTGTCTTTGTGTGTGGTTTTTTTTTGTTTTTTTTTTTTTGTTTTTTTTTTTTTTTTTTTTTCTGGTCAACTATTTTGCCCACCTTGAGTATCTGGAACAACTGATGCTACCCTGAAAACCGTCTGGTAACAGAGGGATGTTCTTACATGTTTTCCTATTTTTTCTCCTACCACTCATCAGTTGGAATTGATATTCATGCTCTGAATTAACAGAAGTTAGCTGCACCACCCGCATTTCATCATGACTGTACATATGGCTCAGCTGTAACAAACAACAGGGATGAGTCTTTATTTAGTAACTGGATGGGGGCATTTCACTGAAACTCACAGGCACACCAACCCAAAGCTACCAGCCGTCAGTCACGTGGATTGTTCTTGTCCTGTAACTGCAGTCTTAAGGTACTCAGCCTTTGGCTGATTTCTTTGTCTTTCCTGTAAGTGGCTGCAGGTGTGTGAGGGAGAGAGCATGCAGCTGGTCAGGGAATAATTACCCACCGTTGCAGGCCTTAATCATAGGGAACGATGCTAGTATAGGGGAGAGCAGGAAAGCACCTTGGGTATGTGGATGAAATTGCTGCTCACAACTTAGACTAACTCCATTGCGTGAGGCTCACCTCTGGCAGGGAAGCAGAAAGGACACTGCTCAGGCCTCAGGGAGAAGAGATAAATTCTACAACCCTAATAACAACCTGAACCAGAATAAGCTCAGCCCTGAACATCCCATCTTTGTTCTGCAGCCCCTGGATTTACTAAGCTAGGTCTTCTCCCCACAGGCAAGTTTCTACTTTGCTTCTCACATGACCCAGCCAGCTTTCTCCCTTTCATCTTGATGAACCTTCACACCTCTCCCATTTATGCTCTCACTGTAACTCTTCCTGTGGAGTTTTCAGAACAGCGTGTGCATCTCGTTGCCCCTCACCTCAGCAAGGGGAGCTGGAGTTCAGAGGTCACAGCCTAGTACCATTTTCTGCCAGACTGGTTCACCTGGACGTGCCTGCCAGCTCCCACTGTACCACTGGTTCCCAGCCAGCTCCCAGGAACTATGAGAGGGGCAACGTAAGAAAGAAAAACAGGAGAAAGCGGCAGCAGCAAGATTTGTTCTGAAAAAAAATGGGGAAAAACTGCTGCAGGCAGGCAGGCTGGTGTGGGCTGTGGTTTCTGCTCCTGTGCAGAGGACCAGAATGTGATGCACAGTGGGCAGGCAGCCCACGTGTCCTCCACAGTGCAGTGTAAAGGCTCTGGGAATCCCCCAGGAAAAGAGAGGTGGGATGAGGGATGAGCAGGAGATAGTTGGCAGAAGCAGGGCTCTGCTAACAGCACTTCAGGGCCTGTCAGTGCTCACTGTGGAAGCAGCATGGGATGGCTGCTAATGCCAGTCCTGCTGCCGAGAACAGCCTTCCTTCCACTTCACCCTTCCACTGCTGTACTCATGGCCCAGTACCTGGTACTTGAGTTTTTTCACATAAAAGCATTCTTTCTGGGCTGGCAGACCAGAAGTCCTCGTTCCCCTCCCCACTGTCATACACTTTCCCAGCACTTGCAGCTGCTCTCCCTGAGAGCCCTGAGCTCCTACAGCCTGCGTTCTCAGAAGTCTTATTTATGGATGCATCTAAATAAGATTCAGATTTATTAATTTGCATAGGTACCAGTCACAGAGGTGCACAAAACTGGGCAAGGAGACCGAGAAGTGAGGAGGGTGCTGCAAGTGAGAGAAGATGGGGCCCACATTCATCTCTCTGTAGCAAGGCTGATGGCCAAGGGAGATGGCGTTACAGCAATCCAGAGGCAGCCTCAGATCAAAGTTGGGAAAGGAGTTATAAAGCTATTCTGCTTGCTCCATGCACTGCTTTGCTTTAAGCAAAACTTTCTCAGTGGTCACACTGCTATGCATGTGAAGAAGTTGCTGCATGAAGGCTCTGGAAAGGAACTGGGTATGAGATATCACAGTCAAACTGGGTTGCATTCAGCACTGACAGCTCTTCATTACCCAACTCTCACCTCCTCCCCCTTTGCAGAGGTCCCTGCGGCAGACCACGCTGGATACCACACCTCCCATTCTTCAGATTGCAGCCCAGTGCTTTAAGCCAGTAATAAAGGCAGGCCTGTGCAGTGACACCCAGGTGTAAATGAGGATGGCCCTCACATGTGTGAATTCAGCTCAGCTACCTGGCAAAAGACAGCAACTTTCTATGACTGAGATATCCTTGACTGTTTTCAGCAAACGTGACATCAGCATAGGAGCTTCATAGAGCTCTGCAGACACTCAGCTCCCCAGTGAGAGCATCTGTGTAGGGCTCAAGATGTTATAAGTTGTTTGTGTTGTCTTCATGCCTTCAGCAGATTCATCTTAAATCTCTCAAGGGGCAACATGGCAAAAATTTGCCAAAAAAACAAGGGAAATTTTGCCTGTAGGCCCATGACAACTCTGACGAATGATTGTGGAGGCACCTGTTAACAGTGAGGTTACTTACATCCTCTTCATTTTCACTGCTTCTCTTTGTTAAGGCACACTGGAAATTCTGCTGTTGGAGGATGACAGCAGTTTGGGGATGTGGTTATCTGCCTCCACTTGCTGCACTCTCAGCACTCCCTCTCAGTGGCTGAGTGGGATGGCTAGAAAATAAGGAGGATGTGGCTTCTGAAGTCTGAATCGTGACAGTTTTCACCCAGTGCTCCTATCTGCAGTAATTAAAAAATCCAGCCAAGTAATTAGACTGTAGCTGGTCTCAGGCTCCATGGGCTCACACTAGCTTCTTAAATTTCAGGACTACTCACAATATCAAATGAAGTTTTATTTTGTTTTTGTTGTTGTTGTTTGTTTTGTTTGTTTATTTTCTTTTTAATCCACTAATCTGATACGAAATCATGGGCTGAGCTGAGTAGTAGCATTTTAAAAGTCGTTCTTTTACTTCCACTTCTCTTTATATTTCTTCCCTGTGATGCTGTGAGTATCATGCTCAGTCTTTTGTAAAACCTTGCAGCAGGGTTAGGTACAGGCTCTGTGCTGGGAACTGTGAAGATATGTGAAGATATCCAAGCAATCTGATGTGTGCTGTTCCAAGCTGCCTTGGAATGGAGAATGGATTAGATGGCCTTCAAAAAGTCCTTCCAATCCTTTTTTCTCCAGTCTTTGTAACATATATAGGAACAGGATGACCATAAAAGAGATGGTTGACTCTTGCTTATGCAGATTTATTTCCAGTTGGTAAACTGATTAACTACATGTGTAAACATATCAAATAAAAACAAACAAAGCCGGAGGACTGTCAAATACATACCTCAGAGCTTTGCTGTAGACACTAGAGACAAGACTAATATTTCTTCTCAGATCAGGCTGGAGTGTGTGGAAGGGAACTTGTCATCATTTGTCAGTTTTTATCTGAGATCTATTTGGCTGGAGATGCAGTTGGTACAGGGCAGAGTTGGGACCCTTCCTTCCCATGCCCATGTACAGTAGGTAAATAATGCAGTGAATAATCAGCACTGGGACCTGTGGGCCCCACGAGATTCCTCTTGGTGATCTGTGAGCCGAGTTCAGCTCTGTCTGATGATAGGATTATCTCAGTCCCTGATCAAGACCAAACAATGATGCGCTACACCCACAGATATTTCCTATGAGAAATTGTGCTTGCAGCCTGAAGTTCATGCTGTGCTAAGCACTAAATCCAGTAGTGTCTGCAGATCAGATATTACATTAATATCTAATCCTGTGTGTAGCTGGACACCAAGCTCAAATTCGTTTATACACATAAACTTCACTTAATTTAATGATGAACCTGTGCCACGTTTTCTCATGCTGAAGATTAGCTGATGCATCTGAACTGGGAGTTACTGCAGTATTAATCATTTTCCTCGCTACTGTTTAGCTTATCCCTGAAATTCATCTTCAGGCTTTGGACCACCTTTACCTTGGAAGCTGAACAAAACTGAAATGCAACAGTCTCAAATTCTGTCATAGCAAATCTTAAACTGCCTACATCTCATGAAAAAATCTGACAGGTGCCTTATTTGGAATTGCTCTGGTTTAGGTATGTCATTCAATTTTGTTCCCTTAATACTTTTTTTTTTTTTTTAAATGAAAACAGGGTTATGGTTTAGAATTTAATCTTCTGTGGATTGCTGAGTTCAATGATAATCTCTGACCGCATCACAATTAGTGGGGACATCATCTTCAGAACATCAGAATTGAAAATGATCTTTTTATCTTTTTTTTTCTCTGTAAAGGTCTGAAAGCTAAGCAGAAAAGTAATGAGAAAAGCCTACTTTCATTTCACTATTGTGTCACACTCGAAGTTTTCTCATCATTTCTAAACTACTCTTAGTCTGAATTGATTCTGTGGTATTGATTCTTGGAAAACTGCCTGTAAGCAGTTACACTTTGAGCAATATATTAAATAACAAAAAGGATCTGGGTGCATTAATTAACAAAAAACAACAAAACAAAACCAGACCTATTCTTTACGTAATCTACATAACAGCACAAATTCACTGTTGTCAGGAGGCAGTCCAGGTTATAATATTGCACTTGCTTTTCAGTTCTCTGTGTTAACCAGAAAAGACCCTGCTGTTGTCTCTCCCAGTGCAGCATGGCACACAGATGTGAAATACTGGGCAGGAACAACCCATAACTTTCCAGGAGTGATTGGAGAGCTAAAGAAGCCAGTGAAAGATGCACTCAGACAACATACGGAAGAAAAAGCTAATGGCTTATACCAAGGGTTATATATATTTACTACCAGAAAGAGTAGTGACAGCACTCTGTCATCTGCCCCAGCTGAACCACTGTGTTATGTATGTTGGCTGTAGGAAGGTTTTACTGAAGCTACCACAAAGGGGATCCCAAAATAAGCCAAACCAGCCCTTCCCCTTCTGTTTCTCACTGCTGTGGGAAGAAGTGGGCATGGAGGGCCTGTGCACCATGGCAGTGGCTGCCCAGGTGGAGGCTCCAGGCTATGCGGTGTAGGGCCTGCAATTTCAGTTATGTTTGTAAGTTAAAGATATGCAAAAAATGTTTAAATCATCCCGAGCGGTAAGATAACAGATGAATTAGCTCCATTCCAACAGCTAGTTGGAATTCCTTAGCGTTAATAGCGTTGGCATAGGTACTAAACTATTCAGGTTGTTCTACAGAATAATCTGCACTGTATTTACATGTATTCTAAATATTTTATTTAAAATACTTTGATACAGCTTTCCATTTTAGTTGTGTTTTAGTTCGTCTTCATCTCTGCTGTCCATAAGAGGTTGCTTTACCGTAATTAAAACTAACCCTTACAAAATGCATTTCTCCAAAGTGGTTTCCTAGAAATTTTCTCTCCACAGAATATATTACCCTCCTGGTACCACAGCTGGGGGCCAATCTGCCCAGCCGGCATAAAGAGGGATGATTTAGGTCACTGAGCTCCAGCTCTTGGTTAGTGCTTTTTGCCATGAAATGTTTCAGAAATTAAGGCATTCCAGAAAACTCACTCAAATTGCATCTTAAAAAGCATTTTCCACAAGTGACTACGTTAGCAGACATTATTGTCACCAGAAAGCCTCTGTTAATCTTACAAAGCATCTGCGATGAATAATCTTCCCCTCCCCCATTCTTACTTGCTGCCAGAAACAGCTTATAAATGCTTACTTGAAATCTCTGCCAAATTTTGTTTTTAGGCACGCTGTTGTAAATAGCGAGTATTTCCACCAATCTGGGTAGGATCCCTCTGGATTTACATGGGTGCGAATGAAACCCAAATTTTGCCTAGTCTGTTCTCAGCTGCCCTTGCTGCCCTGCAAGCTGCAGTGCTGCCACCTCTGCTGCTGGTGGAAGGCAAGTGCTTGAGCCCAGCCCGTCCATCGCTGACAAATTATTATAAACAGATTTGAACAAATATTTCTTTACAAAACAAACTGGTCAGCAGGCTCCAGGCTCTATTCTCCTGATGCATTTTACAGGAAATAATATCAAGTTAGCTATTATGAAACTACCCCCTCCTCACACACACGTAATTGCTTCCAGCTTTCTGATTATTACCCTTTCCTTAACTGATAGGGTGAGAAGAGAAATAAAAATATCTTCATACAGTGGGCCAAATCCTCATCTGGTATAAATCGACATAGCCCCATCAAAGTCAATAAAACCACGCTGATTTACACCAGTTGAGGAGCTGATGCACTGTAATTTTTTACTTGCTTTTAAAAATAAAACCTTATGTGATTGTGTAACCAACATTGCAACAGAAACCAGCATTTCCTTTTGTGAACTCATCGTGTGCCCTCAACTTTCAAACATTTTCACTTAGATAGTCCTACAGATATTTTTCCTCACCTTCTGGCACAATGCTCCCACCATACTTTTACTGGGCCAGCATCACCACAGAGGTGCAAACTGTGCCCAATGAGAGTCAGACACAAATTTGTATTTTTACAGAGTAATGAGGAGAAGGAATGACATCTGCCACTACTCTTTCACACAGAAGAGGGAAAAGAGGTAAGTAAAGTAAAAGATAAGACAATTGGTTCTCTATTGGCTTTCTCTCTGGTCCCCACAACACTCTTTAGCTAGCTGACATATATTAGCATTACCAAGCAATTAGTATTATCCAGGAATGACAGTATTGTAAACTACTATTATAGATTAACTTCCTTTAAGTCATCTTTAAAACATACAACAAGACGTACAAAGTTTACTGCAGCTGGTAGAAACTGCGTGCTCTGCTTGGACAACCTGAGGTTTCTAAAATCTCTCTTCAGCCTTCACTGCAGGCTGTTAAACACATCGTGGATCTTTTGGGAATGCTCTGTCTCTTGTTCTGATCAAGAGTATAAATTATAGAGATGCTCTATGGCAAATCTTTTACATCCGTTGTAGGAGCTGTATGCATTGCAGTGCAGTCTTTCTTAAAACTGTCAACTTTTTGACTGGTTGTTTTGATTGATTCATTCATGACAATTTCAAAAGCATCCTGAAAAATCTGAACATTTATTGTTAATGTCAACATTGTTTTGTCTTCAGCAGTGGCCTTTATATAATATATATTAATATTTATTAATATTTATTATATTTATTATTTATATAATATTAATAAAACTTACATTAATCCTTGGTAATTATCAGCAGCTAACAGCATGCTGGTAGTTCTGTGAAAGTTAATGGTGCTGTTTCTTTGTGGGTTCGTAGCCTGTAATTTCCAACAGCTTTATTGTGTACTTTAACATGTTAAGGTGCAATAAAAAATTGCAAGAGCATATATTTCCAAATGATTTGTGCAAAATCTGGAGGTAAAACTCACTTTAAAATTTATATTCCATTGCTTTGAATAACATCTTCAAAATCATTCTATGATGTCTGGAATTTAGTTGCAAAGATTGATTTAGAATTTAGTTGTATATTCTGGTCCCTGTTTTAGTATCCAATATTTAACTCATAGGCCAGTCTGAAATGCATTCAGATTTGATTGTAAAGCTTCTTGTGGTAAGACTTGAAAATTTCCTCATCATATTTGGAAGGCACCACTGCGCTATTCTGATATTTTTTTGATTTGGAAAAGATATTAAGATATTGCTTATTTCTATTAACCTGGGAGACCTCTGCTTTTGGGGTCCTGCTTTTACTGTAACCTCTTTTCTGTAATGAGGATTTGTCACCTGGTTGAATGAATGACAAAGACATGGATGCAGAAAAATCCAATTCAGATTCTTCATTAGCTGTCTGTTTCCATGGCAAGATGACTTGAAAATACAATCTAGTCCCTGGAGAAAAGAGTGGTTCCCCAAGTACCCTTTAAGAAGATATTTATACTCTCCAGATCTGGACAGAGAAAATTAAAATAAAGCACATACAAACTGGCAAACACTTTCCAAACTTAAAAGAGTGGCCCAGTCTGTAAAGGAAGACAATGGTAGATCTTGCCAAGTAGTTCTGTCACAGATAGGGTAGGACAGCCTTGCATAACTTGGGCAAGAAGCATCAAGTCCTGCGGGGGACAAGCAAAAGTTATGTAAAATTCCAGGTCCTGTCCTCCCTGGTGCTGATGGGGGCAAACAAGTCCTTCTCAACTGAAGCTGCACAAGGAATCGAGCAGTTTTGCATCCCTAGGAAGTGCAGTCATTGACAGGGCAGTGGTTGAAGCTTTCTGACTCTCAGGAGGTGATGTCAGGGTCTGAGGGAGGCTTGCTTTCAAGCTGCAAGTTTAATAGCCCAGGAAAGCCCTCTACAAAGCTGACCCCATTTCCTACATGACAGCAAGAGCAATACTAATATGGCAGTGCCCACAATCGTGGAGCTTGAGCTTTTCCTGGGAAAGTCACAAGTTGTTCTTTGAGGAAGTGATGTCAGCCACTATCAAGATGGATGAGTTTGGAGGCTGAGTCCCCACAAACCATTTGCCTGGAGGTTGGAGATGGGAGCACAGATCAATGCAGTGCCCTGTTCTGTGGAGCCTTGCTTTAGCTTTGACTGCCAAAAGCTCATCAAAGCAGGGTTTTTCCAATGAAATGCTTCCAGCTCTGAGCTTGTTTCAGCAGAAAATGCAAATCTAACCAGCTACAACCCCAGCTTCCTTCCTCCAAGTCATATGGAATAGGCACAGAAGATTTAGGCAATGTCTCAGACTTGTCTTCCTTTTTTTCTGTAGCAAAACTTTTATATTTTTCCTAAGGATGGCAACAAAGATTGGAAAAAAAAAAAAGCATGGTACTGCCTCACTGCCTTGCCTTAAGTATGCTGGAGCTTTGTGGCATCTTTAGACTGGATTCTTGGCCTTACAGACTAGATAAACCTGAAAGTGTACTGGATATGAAGTCAAAACAGCTTGTTACCCAACTTGCTTTCTTTCACAGAGTATTGAAATATTAAGAACACAGGTAAATAATGCTTAGATACAACTTTCTTTGTTTGTATGGAGTTGCATTTGTTTGTTTGAAGGCAAGCTGGGTGGAGAATTTTGCATTTTATGTCTTCGCGGTGAATTGTGTGGCTCTGAAATGTGAGTAAGATAAGATCACAAACAAGTAAAAACATGTGCAGGCTGAAAAATCAATATGTTTCAAAATAACCGTTGAGAAACAAATTATTCCTGTATTAATGTGCTGAAAACTAGATTTAGGATTCTGCTATGGCTGATAATGCTACTAACATCTAATACAGTACTGCCAGGGATTAGATCTGCCTTCATAGTCAGATGTTAATCAGGCCACCGCCTAAAAGTAAGGTAGTCAAAAAGCCGGTAATGGTAAATGAAATATAAGGATTTTTTGAGTTTCCCATTCTTTGCATAATAATTAGGTCTTAACAACAATAGTTCTTTTTAATCACTTATGCTGGGGTCAGCTCTTTCCATTTGCCCTGAAATTTTCTAATGTTTTAGCTGAATTATCCAGAACAGCTACTCTCTTGTTAAAGATGTTCCTGTTTTTCAATTCAGGGCTCAACGTCATTGTCACTGAAAGGTGGCAGAATTCCTGCTAACTTAATCACATTCAGACCTATACCATGCCTAACATCAGAAAGCCATTAATAACTAGCTTATGCCAACCAAAGTCTGTTTTGTCTGTGATGACACATCTTAAAAATAGTTTCCTCTGAATGAAATCTGTTTCTGTACTGAAGTATTACTTGCTGGGACTCACTCTTTCAGTAATCCTTACAAGTTGGTTCAAACACCCACTGCCCTTGAGAAGCACCTGAAGAAGCCATTCCTAATATGATAGAATTCATGAATAACTAAAGACAATAACTGAAAACTGTAGACTACCAGCAATGTAAAGATTTAGTTTGCCTCCAGAACCCGGCGTTTCTTTTTTCAGCCCGTCCTTTGCTTAGAACATTCAGGAATGCTACGGATTTGAACACTTGACTTTTCAGAAATAATCCTAACAATCCACAGTCTCTGTGCCTGGTACATAATTCACTAAGACAGAATTAAACATTCCCTGTTTATATTTCTCTCTATATGTTGAAGTCTTCTGAATGCTGGATTTGTCTACAAGTCAGCCATATATGTACTGTAAACATCTGAGTATTTATAATGCAGAATTCCCCAAATTCTAAATACCTCAGATAATTATTGACTTTTTAAGAAGATTCACATGGAATTCCAGTCTCATCTTATCTACAGGTTCGTATTTATTCAACAGCACTCTTTACAGAAATGCTGTTGACAGGCAAAGGGACAGACTGCTGAGCTCAGAGGCTGTGGGAGAACTGTGGTAGGGCAGCTGGGATGGGAACAGTGAGCCGGGGTGGCTGTTAATTCAGTCCTTCCACGTAACCAGAGTGACTCAAGCAGCCTATCAAGGCACACCATGTAGAGACTTACCTTTCATTTATTCATTTTAGATAATATTTTTAAGCGTACTTGGCTTGTTTATATAGATGTTGTCCAGTAAAAAAATATATAGTTCTACATAAAAACATTCAAACAAAAAGAAAAACAAGGAAATCTTTTCAGTGGAACTCATACTAACAGCGCTCAAGATGGAATTTGGACCACAGGCCTGAACTAAGAGTGTGTCAGAAGTTCCCAGTGCAGTTTCTTTGGTTTTTATGACAAGGGTGAGAAATGCAGATTAAGACTTACAAAAAGAAAATCCCTACATGTTACATTAAATTGCAGAGGAAAAAGAATAAATGAATAACAATAACAGAAGAATGACCTACTTTGCAACCTATTTAACCTATTTTCTTCTACATGCCCCCTAAGTTCTGACTTCATTATCTTGGATATTTTTAAACAGCTGTGAAATCACTTGTTACTTGCCAATTACAGTTTAACTTTGGATAATCAATGATCACAGCTACTCTGGAAGAAGAAAAATAAGTTGGCAGCTGTGACTATGTGTTAAAAGGGATGTTTATGACTGGATGATTAAGAACAGGCGTTGGAAGGGATCAAGACTGGCAGCAAAGGTAAGGCCAGAGACAGTGAGTGGGACCAGGCCATACAGAAATAGCTTGTCTGAAAGAAGGTACAAGCTTCTTGGAGTGCTGGGAGCCTTGTGCACATAGTGTTCATCCACCATAATTCCCAAGGGAGTGGAGATTTCTAGCTTGGAGAAACAGGAGTGAAACTTTAAATCTGGTCATATTTGGAATTTTTTGTTAGATTGTGGCTTGATCTCATTCTAGGAAGGCTCATTGTGTTATGATTTGATCTTACCACTTAAAGATTGGTAACTCCTAACTCTTTACCATGTCGTGCCAGCTGTTTGCTCTACATCTGGGATCCTTCTGGAGTTGTGGTACTGTACAGCACAGCTTGATTAGATCCTACAGCTGGTCTCCCAGCACTTTTGCACTCCTAGCAGTCCTCCAGTTCTCTCTTGCTGCTCTAACCCAAGGCAGGATAGCCTGTAGCATCTCCCCATTTGCTGAGGCAGAACGGCACAAGAACACACCCTGGGAGAGGAGAAAACACTCCTGGGGACAGGCTGAATAACAGAAATCGGAGGATAAAGTGGACAACATTTGCAAGAGCAGGAATCTCATTTCATGGACTTCTTGTCCAAGCCTTTCAAAGGTTAGTCCTATTGTAAAAAAATCTGCTTTCCACCCCAGGGTAACACCATCCTGTGTGCCTTCGATACTTGTGTTGGAGTTTCTTGACATGGACTACTAAGTCCATCATACCTTAGAATACCAAACTGATGGCTAAAAACACAAGAGAGCTGTATTCAAAACAAAAATCAAAATACAATGTGGCATTAACAGAATCCAAATAGAATTCATAAAGTAATATAGACATGATCTTTATTTTTCCCAACATGTTTAATGTGTGCCTTGCTTGAAACGTACCATAATGCACATTACTTGTTTAGAATAAGAAAACCACTTATGACAGTACTCGATGGCATCTGCCATTACAAGATACTTGAAAGCATTCTTAAATACTATAAATACTGCAATGAACTGTGACTTCTGTCTTTCTTGAAAAGTTTTTATAACATCAGAGCAAGCTAACTTTTGATGTACACTACTGCTGTAAAACTGGATATGACAGTCCAATGCTCAGTTGTGTTTCCGATTTATAAGAATGCACTTTAAGTAATACAGAAATTTATTTTTTGTAATGATTTAAATTCTGAATTATTCCAGAACTAGGAATTCTAAGAAACTGATGCGTTCAAAGATGTAAATAAATATTAAAAAGAAGAAAAAACTGTAAAGGAAATTGCTAACAGATGTTATAAATCTAGCATAGAGTATCTTTAGAATATTCTGTATTTTTTTATTCTATGTTTTTAAAGTTGGGCTTTGACAAAGAAGGTGAATTTCTCCCTGTACAGTTAATATTTATATACCACTTTCCTTGCAGACTGTCAGAAGAGAGACTCAACTGAATCATTTGTACAACCATTTTATCATCTTTCCATGAGACAAAGTTCACACAGAGAGATAAGGAGACAGAGCAAATCAGAAGGTGAGTTCTGAAATTATGAAAAGAGAACTTTCAGTCAGGAATCTCTGCTGCCTTCTAATTTTCTGGCTGTCATGTTTTCATCTTTGTTACAGCCTTGCCATTCAAAACATGGTACCGACAAAAATCTTTTGAAACAGGGTTTCATGCACCTGCAAGAACAGAGGGCATCATCATCACTTACACCAGTGAAGCAGCTGTAAACCGTTTAAAATCAGCATCTCTTTCAGATGTCCTTGTTCTTTTCTCAGTTAAACATGGATGAGCCTGCATTTGGAAAATCTTTGCTGCTACTTCATTTTCCTAAGGAAGCCCTGTAAGTTTATGGTATTTCTAGATTTTATGTGCATGTTACCTAGTTCATTTCAAGTGATTATGAACTGCTCTCTGTAGGCTGCTTCATTGTAGTGGTAAGCAAGCTAGTTTGAGGGGCAGTATTCCCTTTTTCTGGCACTGCCTGTCTCTTAGATGCACATTGAGAATTGCTCCAACTAACCATCTGATTTTTGTAAAATTTGTGAATAATGGTGTTGTGTTTTTTTTTTTCTTTCTTTCTTTTTTTTTAATAAGTAATTATTTTAGTCTTTGAATTAGCACATCTGTTGGAAGGACAAAGGGATAATACCAACTCCGTTCCTTTCTCTGTAGTCCTTGTAAATAAGCAGTAAACAATTCATTTTTCTTAAATCCTGTGCTTGGCTCTCGGATCCATTCACTGACTATTTCCCTCTTTTCTTTCTTGTTCCTTCTCAGAAAGTGCAATACCCAGTCAGGTCCAAGATTTCTAACTAGTTCTAAAAGGGCAAAGGTTCCGTATGACTCTAGGCAACAGGAACACACACAAAAAAATTCTGTCCCTTTGCTCCAGGCAACTGCTAGACAGAAGGTTGGGTTTTTGTTCCGTCTTGTTTGGGCTTTTTTCCCAAAGGAGGTAGTTCCTTTGCTCTTATGCTCTTAATGCATTCTCATCTATCTGGGAAAATCACACAGCTTCTTGCTCAGGTCTTCATATTCAACCTATTGCTTTGGATAGCTGCTGCTTCCAGAGCTATCACTGTCCAAAGGCACACGTGTCCCAGGGCACCCCACATTTAGCCCAAGCTAATAAATCAAATGTGTGACTGTCAACGGATTAAAACCTGTTGATGTTGCTATAAATAGTTTTCAGCATTGTAAAATGTTGACTTTTTTATTTCTAGATCAAACTTCATTTTCTCACTAGAAGCTTGAGAGCAAGATTGCATAAAGCAAGCATCAGGAAGTCAAAAAAGCAGTACCTGGGCTGGTTCACTGGAGACCAAAGAAAAGTAAAAGTACTGAATCCTATTGGTAGGCATGAAAAGTAATAGTTTCTTATTGCTGAGCTGATCCTTCCACATCCAAAGATAACTTTTAAAAGAAAAAAGAGTTGTTTTTTTGTTTGAAGGGTTGCAAGTTTTGTGTCATTCTGCAGTTTGGAGAATTACTCCATGACCCTTTAGCTCTGGGGTGCTCCTGAGGCAGACCCACAGCAGAATGGGTACATACACCTTGTGCCATTTGTGCTGGGCATGAGAGCTGAGAAAGGGACAAGTGCGGGCTGTCTCCGTGGGTCTGTGCCCTGCTGAGTTGTTCCTGGTGATGTGAACACGTTTATGGCTGGGGCAGTTAAGCTGCTGGCTCTGAAGCTGTTTTGAGCTGCTGGAGCCATGCCAAGGATCTGGCTTAACTGATAGATTTTGTTTTCAAGTTGCATAAGCAACTTGCTTATGCCTATAACCTGCAAGGCTTTTTTTTTTTTTTTTTTTTTTTAGTGCAATTGTTAATTAATTGTTAATTTCAGAAAGGACTACCAATATAGCAGCTACACAAGGACCCGTTTTGGCATTTGTCACCTTACCTTAAATGCCCTCCCCAGAATCTGCATCCTTACCTGTAGGCCTTTGGGCCTGGCCTTACAGCCGGGATTCTGACATCTACAGTCTGCAGAGCCCTGCCTGCAGAGGTGGGGGTGATATTCACCTTCTCCTTTTGAGAAACTGTAGATTATATTCACCCTTAATGTAAAACCTCTTTTAGGACATTTCTTTTAGGACAAAATCACCCAGGTTTCATCATGAACCAAAAAGTAATTTAATAGGCTTGAACTTACAAGTGTTATGTTTCCTACTTGTACTTTTTTATTGTTTGCTATGCCTTTGTGTTCTTTAAACGTTCAAAATGAGTTTCTCTTCTAAAAGGGTTTTTGCAAAGGCTCTGGAACATGCTTGTGTAAGGGTAGAACATACAAGTGTTGAACTGTGTGGCTGATGGCTGTTTGCAGAGCTCACAGCAGGACCAAGAGTGGGATCGGGAAGGTTATGTTAAAGAAGAGCTGGAAAACTTCCCTTCTGCATTCCCTACTGCTGCAAAACCAAAACAGTTTGCAGGAGCTTGTATCCTACTCCGAACGCTTAGAAGTGAAGGACCACAAAACTGAGAGTAAGACAGGACAGGCGGACCTATGCAATACAGGGCACTCAGGTAGTGTACAGACGCTCAGCTCCGGTGTAACGGAGGCCCCCCATGTCCGATCCCCCAGCAGCACCACGCGGTCGGTGCGCCCTACCTGGGCGCCGGGAGGCCCGCTGCGGGCCGGGTGCAGCAGAACGCGAGAGGAAGCTGAGTCGGACGGCACGCGTGCAGCGCCACGCCGCCATTTGGAGGGGAGCGGAGCGGACCTCGAGGCGAAGGCGGCTCCGCCCCGGGCGCAGCTCCCGGCGGGGTACTGCCGCGAAGCGCTTCCTGCCCGCCGCCGGCGCTCGCCCCTCGGCCTGCCCCGGGTTAAGCTTTAACCAAGCGTTATCGAAACGGATCGCACACGCTGCCAGGCGGAGGCAGACCGCAGCCGGCGGGGAGGCCGCTCCGCAGGCTGGCTGCGGATCCCTTTCCTCCCGCACGGAGGGACGGCGATGCCCTGGGGCGCGCAGCAACACCGCGCCGCGATCCCCTCTCGCCTGGGTCCGCCCGGCGCTCCCGTGCCGCCGCTGCCGCCAGGGGGCGCCGCAGTCAGGCCGCCCGCCTGCCCCGCGCAGCTCCGCAGCCGGCGGGCCGGAGCGGGCATTGACCCCGCGGGGCCCGGGTTGCCGCCGGGGGGCGCGGAGCGAAGGCGGGCGCTGCGTCGGGCTGACGGGGGAGTTCTTTCGCTCTGGTGGGTGTACGTCCGTTCCCCTGGCCGAGCAGGACGGCAGCGGGGGCGAGGAAATGTCCGTCCGTGTCCCGCCGGGGGGGAGCCGCCGGCGTGTAGGCACCGCGGTGACACCTCGGGTGTTAAAGTCCCGCTGGTTAGCGGTGGTTCCGAGCCGCTCGCGGCCGCGGAGACAAGTAAAGGAGTTCTCGAGCGTTGCTGCCTTCCCCATCCCGCTGCTGCGGGACCGG
This sequence comes from Meleagris gallopavo, assembly GCF_905368555.1. Lineage (NCBI taxonomy): Eukaryota > Metazoa > Chordata > Aves > Galliformes > Phasianidae > Meleagris > Meleagris gallopavo. The sequence goes on along the minus strand of NC_139408.1, from coordinate 35,636,952 downwards.
CAGCACGGGGCGGGGGCCGCTCGGAGGCAGCGCTACCATGCGGTTCCCCGCTCGGCCGTGCTGCCAGCCGGACGCTGCGGGCTGGGACAGCGCTGTTCGTGTTCGCTTTTGCAAACGCTGTAGAAAGTTACAACTTTTCATAACGACGTTCTATGTGAGCACTGAAATATTGCATATCTGTTGGCTTCAAAAGTCGGTTATGAGGTCTGCGGTTGCAGATCTCAATGAGAACGTTGCCACTGACATAAAACGGAGCGTTGTTTCCTGATGTACCTTTTCCAGTCTTCCTGATTTTTACAAGTTGTCCTTCTGCCAGGAGCTTCCTTAATGTGTGAAGTATCGCTGGTAAAGAGAAAAATAAAAGAACAAAAATTGTTTTATTTCAACTTATGCCAGCTGTGAGGCGTTTTTACCCAAGCACGCGTACATGCGATATGCATACATACTGGATAAATTCCCAGTTGCACAGCAGGCAAGACATTGAGAGTTGAGGTCATACGTATGCCTTGCGTTTGTATAACTGTACCTACAGAGCAGGAAGTTCTCTCCCTCAGCTTTTAGTTTTGTCACAGACGTACAGTGCACCAACTCACTGCATCTCACAACCACCTCAATTCGGCCTTACACCTGGGTCCATCTGGAGATGCATAAAGATACATTGAACCCCTAGAAGGTGTTCCTATAGAAAACAAACTTTTCAGATAGAAACATTTTTACATTATACCTGTGTCCACACTGCGGAGTTGTACTAAATGAGATCTCAGCTCTATAACTTTCATCTCTGAACATGGTTTAGGATCATGAAATTGTCTTTGCTTTTTGTGTAGGAACATCGTGGATGACTGAAAATTGTGTCTGAAATAATTTTTAATTCCTCATTCACAGATTACTGAATCTTTAGCAATTTCCTTCTATCAGTGCTTGTGCTGAATTGGTACTAATAATGCAAGAAAATGTGCATTTTCTTTCTTGTTGTGTATGCTCATCAGTACAATGGCACAGTAACAGTCTTACTAACTTGCTGTGCGTCCTGAGCCCTACACAGCCAGCAAGACCAAAGCAAGCACTGGATTTATCACTTTCAAGTTGTTTTCTCTGTGTGTTTTGTATAAAATAAACATACTTTCAAGTGCCTGGATTTAAGAAATGTAGAAATCCCATCAGTATCTCAATTTCCCTTGAGCGTGAGGCCCCAGCAGGGGCAGTGTGACAGTGGTGTACATCTAACACATGATGTGTTAGAGCTATGGGAGGAGGGAAGGTCACTGTGGGTCTGTGCCGAAGGAGCACTCTTTCCAGAGGATGCCCTTTGCATGTAGCCTTCTCCTAAACAATACTTTGTGACGGTGACCTCCCCTCCTGTGTTAGGATTCAGTGCATCAGGTCTGGATGCCTCTGTCAGCACCCTGCTAACACAAGCCCTTCAGGAGAAACCAAGAGGCTGAAATCAAACTGCAGGCTGTTTGCAGCCAGGACAAGACACTGCTTTATGCTTGCCTTTGTCTACCTGAGCTGAAGTAGTTCCTGGTGCATAAGTGCTGTGTTGGATCCGTTCCATGGCAGGACCAGCCTGTGTGATGCCATGTGGGGAGGCAGCAGGGGCACTAACAGGCAGGATGAGGCTCAAGCAGCTGCTGGCTTCTTTCACACCACTTCTGCTTGGCATCTATGGTCAGAATGGTGCCTACATGGTTAATCTCTCTGCTTCAGCCTTCCTACAGCCCTCTGTGAGAGATGAGCAGCAAGACAGAGGAAAATAAGTTCAGTGCGAAAGCAGCCTTGTATCACATGGATAAGTCAGAATACCAGTAATGATCATGAGTCATTACATTTGTCAAACAAACAGCTCAATGAAGACCCATCATGGTGTGTATTTGGGCAGAATTTTATGATTCGGATTGGCTCATCCCTGTCATCCTGGACTAAATGACCCAGACTAGGGACTGGGCCAACTTCTCTTCATATGCTACTAAGCAGCAACTACAATGCATGGGATCTCTTTCCACAAGCAAACAGATTTTGCTAATCTTAGTATTACTGCAAAAAAATGTTGCAGCTGTTATATAGAAAAGCTATAAAGTATAGCAACATCCTTCATGCTGTGGGCTCCACTTATCAGCTGACAGAGAGGCATTCAATATAATTAATTACGATAAAGTCAATGCAAGTTTATTAAATGGTAAGTTAGTATTGTGCAGTTCTAGATTTCTTACTCTCAGATTTGACCACATAAAGAATATCTTGTTGATTCAGATCCGAGTCTCAAACAGTTTGATGCACAGTGTTTATTCTAAAGTGCCGTACATCGCTCTGGGAGTGAGAATGTACATATATAGAAGAAGGTAGCAAGTCCACCCATCTTTCATTCAGAATCATTAATCTGTCATTGGTCATTGTAAATACTGGTTGGCAATGAGAAATCCAGCGTTAGTGTCAGGAAATTAAGTAGTGTCAATACTCTGTATTCTGTGCATTATAACTGTAACTAAGAAAATGCGGTACCAATCCTCTCTGAACTTAAGCTTGTTTCAGAGGCACTATTAGGAAATGAAAAGTGGTTTCACAATGTGATTTTGTCATTTTGTAATCAAGTCAGAGACCAATGATACATGGTCACTGCTGCACAGTAGATGAGGTCAGAGTTCCTCCTCACTTGTATAAGGTTATCAGCCTAAATACCTCTAATAGTCCTTTCTGAGAGGAGCAAAAATAGTTATGATTAAAGGAAATCTTAAAGGAGTGTATCCCCTAATTTGTGGAGCCTTAAGGGCATTAAGCGTGCAGTATCCATTAAAAGCAGGGAGAACTAGATGTCTGAATCCTATCAAGCTGTGGAGGGCAAAAAAAAGAAAAGAAGAAAAAAAAAAAAAGGAAGACAGACTAACAGAGTAGGTCTTACGCAAAACATTTCAGTGCTCCCAGGGGGGTTGGTGAGCGATGGGCCCTGGTACTTATTATGGTATCAAAACTCGGCAATAGGCAAAGCAGGCTCTGGGCATGAACTTATTGCCCTCATTTCTATTACAGCAAGTAAGATGCTGGGTTAAGACCATCAAGAAACTACCAAATAAATATGAATATGTCAAAAATTCATAGAACGTAGGGATTGATTCTTTACCTCCTCCTTTGTCTCTTGTGAAAGCAACAAGTGCTGAATGTATCCAGTGGCAGAATAAGGAATCTACTTTCCTTGTTATTACAGAACTGCTCTAAAAGCATGTTGAAATACAGCTGAGCTAGAATGAAAAATTAAATGTGCTGTGAAAAATTGCCTATATGCATCTCCTCCTTTTTTGACTGAAGCATGTTATTCATAAGCAAGTAAGTTATTAAAAACTGAGCGTAGTTCCTTGCAGCCAGTGAAAGACAATAGACCAAATGTTGCTGTTACACACAGCTGGAGTGTATTGATAAAAGCAGCACATTGTCTTTCCTCACATAGTTTAAAGTCTAAATAAAGATATACGATCAAAAGAATGAGTGCTCAGCAAGGTGGTGCAGAAAGGGCAAGAGGTGAACAAGTTGTATCAGTAACTTATAAAATGCATCACCAGAGAAATAAGGTGTTTCTGCTGGGTGCCTCAAGCTTAAAGAGGAGTGAAGGTTTGGGTATGCATCGTGGAAATATAGAACTACATTTGGAAAGAAAGGGGGCTGTGATATCCCAAGAAAATCTATTTGGCGCATTAAAATTGACTTGATGCTCATATGTGTGTTACAGTTTTCTTCTTTTTTACGCTCTGCAGACAACATAGAAAAACATAGAGATTATTGGTACTGTAACTGTCATTTGACTGAACATCTCCCTAGCAATGTATCACTTCAACAAGTATGTTCATCTTTCATGTTTATCTTTTCCACCATATGTCTTTTATAAAAATAAGAGTTGAGAAGCTATACAGACTCAAAGTCCAGTGAAGTTCTCTACAAAGAGCTTCCCACAGCATTTTTTTTTTTTTTTTTTAATTTCAGCCAAAGCCTGAAAAAAGAAACTGGCAGCCTTTGGGAAAAAGATGAGCAAAAAAGCAAGCAAGCATGTGGCTAAACACACTCCAAGAAAAAAAGAAAAAACAACTATTTCCCAGCTGCATGGTATTACAGGTAAAACAGGTTGGGTCAAAGTCTTATTTTTGCATGGTTCCAAGGATATGATTTGGCTAAATATTAGTTATTCCAGTATAAAGTTAAGTGTGAATTTAAAGTGGCAATGCTACATTAAAATAATTCCATTGCAATTGTTCCAGAATAACAGTTGTTATATATGGAATTATTTGGTAATGGTCGATGTGAACAGGTATTTTGGAGTATCTCTGTGTAAATCAGTTCTTAGTAGCTTTAGGACAAGAAGAAATAGCAGAGGAGAAAGGAAAACAAATCTGTGATGAAGCAGGGGGCAAGTGAAAAGTAAAACATAAGCAGAATTGTGGGGAATTTTGAAGGATCAGCTGGAGAGTTGCTCTGAGCCCTGTCCTCACCACTGTCCCTCACAAATTGTCCTACTGCTGTAAAGCACACAGACAAAGTGCTTCCTGACATTTTATCCTCCTAGCTCAACTATTTTTTACAGTTCTATGAATGAGGACTGCAACTTCACTCACTGGCAAAGGAACTCCACCTAGAATAGCTGCTGGAGTACATCTTCTAAAAACAAAAGCAGCTTTTTTACCCCTCTGTGGCAAAATCCACATCAATAACCTCAGTCTGGTGTCTGTAATCAAAACTATATTTTCTGTGACGTATTAAAAACACACCAAATTAGTACAACACTCAAATACAGTGCAAAAATGCAATAAATATTCCTATGAAAGCAAAGAGACATTTTTTTTCAGACTTCTCAGAATTATTTTCTGCTGCAATCTCAATGCCCCCTCAGTAGTCATTATCTGGTGCCATAGAAAATGGTTCTAGTTCCCACTGACCTTACTGGGAGCAGAGTCAGAGACCGACTTAGAGGGCTTTAAATAATGGAGCTGGATTCGGAGGTGAAAACTGTATGAACTGCTCCTCTGTATCCTGAGAATATCAGAACGCAGTGCAGCCCTATTACTTAGTGAGGATCTGCTCATTGGGAAGTCACTGCGGGAATAATGAGGGGGGAAGAACAAGAGGAGGAGGAAAAGGTGAGAAGAAAAGAGAGAGGGCAAGGGAGAGCAAAGAGGAAAAGGGGATTTGCTTTTGATGTCACAGTTCTATCAACTCATGCATTTTTCATGGATACCGACTAATTCTGAAATAGCGCTGTGCTGACAATCCAGGCATAAGAAAAAATCAGCCCAACTCTCAGATACCACGATACTGGCTTAAAAGTAAAGATACTTTACAAAAATGATCAGCTCGAGACTTTTAATTCCCTTCTAATTTGTGAGTTTCAGGTTCACATATTCAAGCTCTTCTCTCCAACTCGAGATTTAGAAATGTAATTATTTTTATGTAAGCTGAGGTTCCAATTTAATCCCATCTGCCAAGGAGTTTGAGCTGAAAACAAAACGTAGCAAAATCTCACTGTAATCATAAGGCTGCCAACACTAAATGTCAGAACCGTGGCATAGAGTTTTGATGCAAAACTAAAATTTATGAGATGTTAGATGCGCTAGAAGTGCATTAACTGAAGTTGCATTTGTGCCATTTGCTAGTAATTAATTAAAAACTGAAAGTGAAGCCAACTGGCAAATAAAAACAAGCTGGTGGGACTCGGAGCTAACCTGTGCTGTAGTTCAAGCTTAATATTTTGTAAACTTGAGGAGAGCACTGGCAGTTCTCAGTGCTTTTGATTAAAACCCGATCACTTTTTAAACAAAGCAATTCATGGCTTTGAGTGTAAACATTCTTTGAGATTGCAGTCATCCGGGCTACAGCAACGCCGATCCTTGCAGGGAAGACAAACAGCCCCTGCACAGGTGCAGGAAGTAGCACAGCACCTTTATGTGCCTGAGCAGGGTTGTTGCTGAAGATTCCTGCTTAGATGTCAGCCCTCAGACACCGCCCACCTGCGTGGTTCTGGGGGGTTTCTGCAATAGTTATGTACGCTTACTGGTAAGCGCTGGAGCTTGCGGTGGGCTCTCTGCATACACCTCTAAGCCGTCTGTCACTTAAGAGATCACAATTAGACTAACGTCCCTGTTTTAATTATGTATGGAAATGCCTTAAAGACAGTGAAAACGGTGAAAAAAACAAAACCCGAGTACACTGGCAACGCGATGTACGAACGTTTTCAACGACCTGGAAAAATAAAGGGGGTAACGTAACGGGGCCCAGCTCCGGGCATAGCTGACGCGCAGACGACCTTGCCTGCAGCAGAACACGCACACCCTTGTGCCGCCGTGCGCGTCGGCAGCTGGCTCTCCCTGGCTTCGGGAAGGGAAAACTGCGGAGCCGCGCGGCCGAGGCTGTCTGTTTAGCGCAGCGCCGCCGGGGCAGGGATCCCCGGGCGGGGGGCGAGCGGCGAGGACCGCCTTCCTCCCCCCGCCCGGCAGATCGCAGGCTGATAATTCAAAAATGGAGGATGAGCCCTCTCAGCCATTAATTAATAATGTAGCTCTCTGTCTTCCTGTGTGACACACGCTGGAAGGCACCGAGCGGCCAATAAAGATGTAGGGGAGAGAAGTGGAAAGCTCCTCCCAGCAGCTCTTCCTGATTGAGGGCTCGAAGAAGTAGATCAAAAACTTCCCAGGAGCTGGGGGGCAGAGGAGAAGCGGGGCAGAGACGCGGGCCGCGTTGCGTACCGCCCGAGCAGCGGCTCCAGGTAGGAGGCGGGCGGCGCAGGGCCAGGGCCGGGCAGCCCCCCGCGCCGTGCCGCACCCGGAGCCAGGGCCGCGCCGTCCCGCGGAGGCAGGCGGCGGCCGGGGAGCGGCCGGGGCGGAAAGGGCTGCGGAGCGCGCCGGGGCGGCGGGGCGGCAGGAAGCGGGCGGGTCGGCCGCCGCCGCGCTCGCCCCGCGGGGAGTGGAAGTTGTGTCCGGCCGCGACGCGCGGCTCGGAGGCGGGGAAGGGGTGACCCGGGGCCGGGGGGGGGCCGGCGGAGACAAAGCCGGCGGCGGCGGCGGCCGGGGTGTCCCCGCGCCGAGCACGTTGTGTGGCGCGGACGGGGGGGGCGCCGCGCCCGCCCGCCGCTCGGCGTCATGGCCCCATTGTGAAGCGGCGGGAGGAGGCGGGGGAGGAAGGATCCGCCGCCGCCGCTCCCCGCGCAGTCCCAGGCAGGCAGCGGCGTGTCAGGCACACAAAAGGCCGCCGCCGCCGGATCCCGCCGTGCCGCCGCTCTCTGCCGCTCCTTCTCCGGCGCTCGCGGGGAAGGGACGCGCTGGGCCCGCGCTCACCGCCTCCCTCCGTCTCCTTTCTCCCCGGGTCCCGGCGCAGCGAGGAGAGAACGGAACGGGGCGATGCCGCTGCTGCACCGAAAGCCTTTCGTGAGGGAGAAGCCCCCCGCCGACCTGCGGCCGGACGAGCGCGTGTTCTACTGCAGGGTCACCAATGAGATCTTCAGGGACTACGAGTAAGCCGTTTCGGCCCCCCCCCATCCCCCCTTTCCCCGCGGCCGGGAGCGGTTACCCCCAACGGCTGACACCTGGGCGGGGAGGAGGAGGGAGGGGATTCCCCGGCAGCGCCGCGGGGCGCCCGGTGGGGAGGGGTCGCGGCTGGCGCCGAGCCCGTGCCCCACCGCGAGGAGGGGGGAGAGGGCGGATCTCCCGGCCCGGCCCGGGGAATCCCTTCCCCGCTCGGCGGGGGGATCCCGCAGCCCCGTCTTTCCGCGGGGAGAGAAGGGCAGGCGGGGAGGGGGCGGCCGGCTGCAACCCGGCTCCTTCCGCGGGGAAGTGAAAGTTGCGCGCGTGGGAGGCGGCGCTGAGCCCCGGGCCGCCGCTCCCTCCCCCCATCCCGCCGCGTGTCGGTGCTGCGCTAGGCCGGGACGCGGCAACAACAAACGGCCGCCGCGCGCGCGCCAGGCCCGGGATCCGGCGGCGGCTCCGCGCGCGGAGCGCGGCACGCGCCCGCCGCACTGTTGTTGTGTGCGTGTGTGTACGTGTGTGTGTGTGCGGTGTGAGTGCGCGGAGCCTCCGGGCCGGCGCAGGGCTGCGTAGAGCTTCTTGTTCCCGGCACCCTCTCCCGGGCCGGTGTCAGAGCCGCTGCGCCGCCCATGGCCGCGCTCGCCCCGCCCTCCGCCGCCTGCCGGCCCGCCGCCTGACCCGGGTGGACGCGGCCCGGCCCCGGGAGCCCGCGGCGCTGCACCTGCTTCCGGGTGGGGCGGGGGAGCGGGGGCACGGAGCGGTGGCGGAGAGCTCGTCCGGCGGGGATGCCTGTCCTTCGCTCTCTTCGGTTAGGGTCTCTCGCTGCCCCCCCAGTCCCCCCTCCCCGTTCGTTGTTTATTTTTTCTGTCGGTGCGAAGTCCGGCGGCAGTCGAGGAGCTGTCGTTAGCGCAGGAGGGTCGTCCCTAAGTTGGTGTCAGCGCTGTCAGAACAATGGGCGGAAAGTGCTCAGTGCCTCTCGGCGCGGGGCTCCGTGTCCCGGGGCTGCTCGGCTCCGTCCCACCTGCGGGGGGGCCCCAGCGCCGAGCTCTCCCTTTTTTGTCTGTACAACAGACGCGCAGACTAATGAGATTAAATCAGAAATGCTTCTCGTTTGCAGCATACGAAATTAGAGCACACCTAGATCTTTTTCATGCTTAGACTTGTTTTTCTTACTCAAATGCACCTCGCCGAGTACAGCCGGGCCGGGGCCGGGCTGGGTAACCGCCTGGCGCTGCGGGGGATGGCTGCGCGGCTGCGGCGGCCCCCGTGTGTCAGAAACTGCCCTTCTGGTTACCGGCACAGCCGTCTCGTAATCGGATGGCTCCCGTGCGTTTGTTGGCACTGCTCTGGAGTACGTTTCTGGTGTATTTATAGTTTAGAGTAAATTTTAGCGTGAAAGGTATCTTTCAGCTGTGGCGCAGCAGTGTGGTGAATGTTTAATGCGGAACCAATTCCCGTATTTAACCTACGTATGAATGAAGGGATAAATTTAAACTTGTTCGCAGAGGCTATCTCCAGCAGTTCCAGTGGGTGGCTCGACCAGAGGTCGTGGCTGGGGTATGGTATTTGGGAAAATACTTCTGCCTTTCCTGCAGAAATCTTTGGATTTTTTTTTTTTAAATTTATTTTTCTGCATTGGATAAAATGGATGCTTTGCAGCGACAAGCGCAGTACTTTTTACATGGTATGTTATTGTGCTGCGGCTGCCTGTGTTCAGATGAAGGTGAGTTGGTGGTGGTGTGATCCACCAGGGAACGTTGGCGAGCTCTGTAGGCGCCCACCCGCTCCTGGGCCACAGCTCTCGCTGCAAAGCAGTGCCTCAGGTGGCTGCTGTGAGATGTGAGTATTGCCCTCTTTCCAAACAACGGCAGTTAGGGTAATGGCAATAGGCAGGAACCACTTATTGAAAATGGTGCTAGTTGTTTCATGAAAGAAAGCTGTTGCCTAAATTAGTCTTTCTTGAATCTACTTTTGTGATAGTAACTTGAATTTTCTGAAGGGAGAGTGTAAAAGAGAAAGTATCTGACTATCTCACGCAGGCTGCATTGATAAATGGGGTATCCTGAATTTACCCCTTCCTCATCTATATGGGCACTTCAGTTAACTACTACTAATTGATAATTGTTTTGTTTTGGTTTTTTTTTTTTGAGTACAAATTTAGGGCATTGAAAAGTTACTTCCATGCTTGCAACAGCACCAGTAGAGATGAGTACAAATCATACGTAGCATTATTCTTCCCCGTGTAAAAAATCCTTATGCTAATGCAAGCAGAATTTGGCAAGACTGCTGTTTTGTAAAGTGACCTTCCTGTTAAGAATCCATTTCCTTTTTCATCAGAAATACCATCACACATAATTTTGCAATCCTTTAGAAGAAGGTACAGTGAGATGGTGATGTTCAGTTGTATTTATCAAGAGCAGCAGGCACAGGGAGCTGATGTTCTAATGCTTCCTTCTAGTCCCTGTTAGGGGGTTGGTCTGGGGAAGGGATCAGCCAAAGAGTCTCAGGAGTGGGAGAGTGGTAGTAGGAAAAACAAGTTGGGGTGTGTGGGGGTGCATAGTGAGATGCTGTTGCTGGTCTTGGCACTTTGTGAACAGCTAATTGAGATGTGCAGTGAGAACTACTGGCAGAGTATGGCAAGTCTTGCTTGCAAAGACAGTCTGAAAGGTAGGAACTCTTTGTTATTTTTTCTTTTCTTTGTTCGAAGAGGCAGTTGACCTTAAGAGAAGATTCAATAAAGCTGAGAAAAACGGAGTAGTATAGAGACCAATGGTAGGAATGTTTCTCGTTGTAAGACACAGGAATGTGGTGAGTGAAGAGAGTTCTGCATCTTTAGAACTTACTGAAAAAAGCTTTAATAGGTTGGCCTGTGGGACTCCTGGTGAAAGTCAGAAAGAGGTCTGTGTAAAAGGCTGCTTAGAGTATGCCTAATTTAATTAGATGGATTTTTCTATTCTGTTGAAGAAAAAATACTCAATTTCATATATATTTATGTGTGATTAACCTGTCAACATTAGGGAATAGATGTCTTTTCAGTTTTTTTTTTTTTTGTACACTACTATGCATTACATACTATTGACCACTTGTGGAAACAGGTTGAGTACATAAACGCTTTTGTGATGCTGGATGGCAGAGTTTGTCTGTGAATATGCTGGTAACATGGACTACATAGATTATATGTTAGATGTGGATAAGGGTTTCAGTATTAAAAATAATCTTGTCCACAGATCAGTCATATCACATAATTTTTCTGCTCTTTCCCCTCTCTTAAATATCCCTTAGCATAACTTTCTCCTGTTCTACATTCTCTGTTGTATAATTCTTTTGTTTAAAAAAAAAAATAAAATCTTGTTCTCTTCTGACTTGTTTTTAATGTATGTTAAAAATGAATGAAAATTATTTGAAACAAGCATGTGCTTGAAGTACTAAAAATACTGCAGAGCTTAAACTCAATGGCGATACTTGGTTAGCTAAGGCAGAGCCATCTCTTATTGCTGTGCTTGATTGGTTCTTTTATTTTGATATCCAATTGCAAACGCAGTCAGCACAGAAACTCCAAGTAGTTTACTTCCAGAATTACTTCTTTCCACTAATGAACTGCCGTCTGTCCAGTACTCACGAAGCAGTGTGGAACTACCAAATGGTTTGCTGCTTAGCTTACCTTGCATGGAGGACTGATTCTGTCACGTCAGTGCAAACAGGTGTCCAGCTGAGAGTCAGTGTGAATTACTGTACCCACAGCTGGGTTCTCCTGGTGCAGCACCTTGGTCTGATCAGGAAGCACCTGGGTGAGCTCAGTGTGCTGCCATCTGTGGGCCTCCTCCTACACCCTGCCGAGGGTGGTGCAGGCCCTGAAACAGCGCGAAAGTCCCGAGATTGTAATACCCCTGATAAGGGTGTATTTAAGACTATGAGCAGCAGATGCACTTGCTGTGTGTGTTGAAATGGAGTGTGGAATATGGTTGAGTGCCCTGCTGCTTTTTGTGGGCAGTGCAAGTACAGCACCGCTTGGTACCAATTGCTTGCTTGGTGGCTGTTGTGTATGATCTCTGTGAATCCTCTCGTGTTGGCTTGAGTGTACTGCAGAGACGGGGAGAGCAGTGCCACCAATAAAACCTGCTGTTGTGATTGTTCTCTCCTCTCTCAAACTGAGTTGGTGAGATCATTAAAACGTTGCAATAAAACTGTGTTAACAGACTAAGCCACAGATGGTTTTGATGTGTGATGTGTAATGACTGGCTACCAACAAATAATGCCTTCAAAACTAAAAGCCATTTATTTGATATGGTTTTCTTTTTTCCTTTGTAACTTTTTGGGGCGAAAATCCATACAAAACAAAAGAGGAAATGAGCTACAGTGAGGCTAGGTATACAGAGCACTGTATGTGAGTGAAAAAAGGTTTTCCTCCAATATGTCTAATTCAAGTAATCTTTGAGTTTTGCACTTGTAGTAATCACGGGTTTAAAAAAAAACAAAAACTTCCCCTTTTTCCCCCCCCAGAGTTCAGTACTGCAGCTTTAAATAGCTGGAGCACCTAGTGTCCCCTCACAGGGAACAGCAGCAGCACTTCAGGGGACGCTGCCTGCTTCAGCCTCTGCTCTCTCTTTGGTCATTATTGAAACATATATTCTGATCTGTTTTTAAATAACTCTTGGTAATTATCAAGAAACTCTTTGTTAAGTGAGGCAGAAATGTATGTAGAGAGAGAGATGATAAAGACTTCAGTAAATGTGCAGTCAGGCTAATTAAAACTGCTGTGTTTCTCACACAGAAGTAGTGAAATATAGGCAGGAACAGACCCAGATGAATTGTGTGTTGTATATCCCATCACTTTATTAAAAAAAAAAAAGACAATTTGAAGATACCTATTAAGTCTAAACTGTTCTTTAAAAAGTCTTACTGTTGAGAGCTTTAGCAATAATAGTTCATATTTTTGCTAATACCCAGTTGGATTCAATATGGTTGACTGCAGAAAAGGAATATCCTTTCTTTTCCATACACGGTATGACCAACAGCCATCTGTTCTTCATATAGTGGAGAATAATTTATCTCCTCTCTCTGTCTTTCTTTGTTCTCAATTTTTTGTTTAGAGGAAGCAAAAACCAAAATGTCAATTATTACAGGCCTTAGATTGTGTATTATCAAATATACTACGCAGGCACAAGAAATGCTTTTAAAAAATATATATAATTTGTAGGATGTTATTCATGTAAGACATCTTTTCCTCTACTGTTCTAATTCCCCTCTTGTCACAGCTGATATTCTTCCTCAAGCATCTTTCTCTTGCTCAGAGGAATCCTCTGCTCTTACAGAAAGGATTATCTGAGCCAGGACCCTCCATTGTCCTTAATCTGGAGTTTTCATTTCATTTTCAATGTGTTACTGTTGCATCTGTCCAGCTGCAGTGAATATCATCATCTTCATCAGTGTGACTGACGCATGTTTGTCAGTGTGAGTTAGTGGGGAGCCTTGCAACAAAGAACTTCAGGTGAGAGCTGTGCAGTTCTGTAACCCTGTTATGAGAATGATCTGAACAGTCCTATCACTTAAAAAATGGCAGCACTACACCCTGTAATTTATTTATTTATTTATTTTAAAGGAAAGAACTTCAGTGTGGCTATCTCAAGTGCTGTGGAATGTTCTGAAAGTATTGTGTGTGTGCTTTGAAATAGCTGTGTTAAGCTAACACAAGGAAACAAACAATTTTTCACTTTGTATGTTGCGCTCCTATAAATACTGATCTGTAAAGAGTTGTAAAGGAAGGCAAATCAAAATAATCGTCAGAACTGGAGCACACTGAGAAAATGCTCTGCTGTCATATCACTGATCCACAATATTCTAACATGCTTTTGTGAATAGCTCTGCAAACTATGTGATCTCAAAAGTGTTTTAACAAATCACTGGGTTGTTGTTTTTTTTTTTTTGATACCTGTCAGAAATTGAAAAGCTCTTCTATCTTGGTCCCGATGTAATAACCAGTAAGTAAGCAATAAAAACACTGCATTTTTGGCATTAGTTGGAAGTACAGGGAAGGAAGAGAATCAGGTTTGCTAATGGAACAGGAGGGGAGAAGAATCTATGGAAAAAATAGTGTGGTGGTTTCTCTAAGAGCAGTGCAAACAGTGAAGGAATAAAAACTATTTACAGAAGTACTTTACGTTAATTTTTTTTTTACCTCTCACGTTTTCATATGTGAGCTAGGACACTCCAAATCTGAAACATACTCAAGTTTCAGCATGCTTCTGTGATCTCAAGGTTGCTCTTTCTTTGCACAGTTTTAGACCCTCCTCCTGGTAGTTTGTGTGAAAATACAGGAGATGCAATGAAAACATGACACGTTAAACCCAGTGTGATTATTCTTGTGCATAAGGCTGCTTACATGTGAATATTTGCCTGTAAATGATAAATAAAATATCATCTGCAGTGAGAGGGAATCTTGTTTTTACGATAATAATTTACGAAGCTATGGCTTAAGAAGTGATAAATAAACCTTGATGGTGTTTGCAACTGGCATAGATGTAGAACTGTTTTTGAACTTGAGGTTATAACAGAAATTGCTGCTTTATGAACTGGGATCAAATTGAAAATGTTGAAAGATAACAATTTTCTTTTTCTCTTTCCACTTCCTTCCTTTTCAGTGATTTTTTTGAGCGCACAATTCTGTGTAACAGCCTTGTATGGAGCTGTGCAGTCACAGGTAAACCAGGACTCACATATCAGGAAGCACTGGAATCGGAGAAGAAAGCCAGGCACAATCTTCAAAGTTTTCCAGAGGCACTCATCATTCCAGTTCTTTACTTGGCCACCCTTACCCATCGCTCACGACTTCATGAGATCTGTGATGAAATCTTCGCCTATGTCAAGGATCGGTATTTTGTTGGTGAAACAGTGGAAGTGATTAAAAATAATGGTGAAAGGTAAGTCTATTTAAAATAACACGTTTCTTTTTAGTCGATGTGGGCCTTTTCTTTGTGTGCTTCTTTTAAGCCAAAAATCAGAATAATAAATTCTGTCAAACACACCTGAAATCAGATGATGCTTAAGCTAGCAATATTGTTACTGCTTCTAATTATATTGGAGTAGGATTGTATTTCTGGGCTTAGTATCTCATTCCTTAGCTTAGAAACAGTTCTCGAGACAGAATAGTTCTCTCCAGTCTTGATGCAGCAGTCTTTCAGTTCCAGTGGTGGGTTTGCAGAAGGATTGTAGTCCCCTGGCATACCTGTGTGAGGAAGGTAGTGTGTTTGTAGAATGAGGTCTAATTAGAAACTAGGAGAAACCATGAGTTAAAAATGGTGTGAAATTGTTGAAGAAATCATACTGGACTCAATCAATTGAATGTTACTTTGTTATACTGAAGTAAAGAAAACTTAAAGAATCAATTAGAATTGGATTTTTATTTTCTAAGTAGTCACTAAAATTGTAATTGTATTACAGGTAATTAATTGTAAAATATTTTTAATGGGTGGTTATCTGTGATTTTCTTTTCTGTTTTATCAGGAGAAAGGTGCGAGTTTACACTGCAGAGCAGATGAGGCACATCCTATGGGCTTCATAACATTGTGTATGTTGGGTGGTAGGAATAGATGGTTCAATATAGTCATCAGATAACCCATGCAGAATAAAAGCATGTTTTCTTAGCATCTCATCCAGATCTTAAATCTGGATGAAAAAAGTTAAAAGAGAATATCTGTTCATGTGCTACAGGAGACAACTTGCAAGGAACCTTTTGTGGATATGTATATTATGTGAAGCTGTGCTTAATTCAGAATAGGGAAGTGATGAAAAGCTTTTGTTCTTTTTAACCAGTGTAGTCTCAGTCTGCAAAGCCTGCACAAGAACTTCGGTAGAGCTGCTGTTCTCTTTATGGAAAATATATATCCAAACCTTGTTTCTATTTTTCTCATCTGGGTCTAGGGAGTAGACCTACATCATCTTTAGTGTTTAAGTAATCTTGCTTAGGGAATAAGTTCATACTCTTTCTTCTCTTTTTTTTTTTTTTTCTTTTCTAACCAGGAGCCCAAATATTATGAATTGTAAGTGTAATTTACCTGCTCGTTTTCATTTGCCAAGTGAAATTTGTTTGTTTCCAATCTTTGAAGATACTTTCAGTTTCCAAATTATTAGCACAAAAAATGCTTTAGAAAATCAGCCTTTTCTTTTTTTTCCCCAGGAACAGCTTTCCCATCTTTCTGTTGCTTTTCTAAACTCTTCATTAAAATATTTATGCGTATCTTAGCTTTTCAAAGCTGAAATGAAAAGTAGGCTTGTATGAAGAAATGAGAAAGATTTGTATGTATGACATCTTTTGAAATTCAGAATCCATTTCAGTTTTGTTTATACAATGTTATAAACCTGTTTTTAAGTTTTCCCCAAGAAAATGGTTTCTGCTTACCTTGTGGGCTGAATTCTGCTCAGGTAAAGCTGTGATATGTTTCTATATCATAAAGATAGCTTGCTTTTTTTTTTTTTAAGCTAGCCTTTGATTCAATCTTATCGGTTTTTCAAAATTATGGAAAGATGCATATTTAACAATTTTATATTTATGTTCCAGTTTCACAGGAAAATTTATTAATAATGCCTAAGCTAAATTTCTTAAGCCTTTGGAGTGGGTTAGATAATCATTCAAAAATTTATTTCCATCTTTCCATCTTTACCTTAACTACTAAAGATTTTATATTTTAAACTGCTTGAGTATGAATAGTTTGTTAAAACGAAGCACATAGAGTTCTCCATAGCTAACTGTATGCTACTGATATTCTGGACAAATGTATAGTAGGGAGCTGCTTCATGTCTTCATTAAATTTAGGAAGCAGTGTGAATTAAATGCTACTGTAATGGCATTTTTAGGCTTAGAGATAAATAATTAATATAAATCAAGAAGAGGTGGCTCATAGTCATTCTGCTGTGCAGTTGGGACTTGACTTCAACTTGTATTTTGAAGTACTGCATTGAAGATTATGTATGCTAACTCATGTTCCTTGTTAATAACACTGCTGTTCAACAAAGTGATTTGTGTGTTTGCCATGCAGAGCTACATTTTGATGGTCTGTTCTAGCAAAAAATGTTCCCTGTCAGTCTCTAGTGAAGTAGAGACCAATGGAATTAGGCAGATCATGAAACCTTATTTGTGTAGAGTTGCTGTAAGCTGCAGTAATGTATGAAGCTTTCTGCATGTGAAATGTCAGCCAGATTGTTTTATTATCTGGGCTCCCTGCATCTTTTAATGTGAAGCCTACGCTGTAATGCTGGGTAAAATAAAGGTTGTTCAAGTAATTTAAGTATTGATATAATTCTTTGTGCATGCAATATGTTTGTAGGATAGATTACTTTGATGCACTTTCCTATATTTTCAGTGAAGTAAGTGGAAGAGAATGTAAACACTGGAAAAGTTAATGTTTTGTCTTAAGGAATGTGCTTTTATCTTGAGTATAAGAAGCATTCTGTAACACTGTGAGGAACGGACAGGTCATCTGGAAGGGTAAGAATGCCCGTGCTTTGTCCAGAGGCTTGGCAAAAGTCTTCTGAGACTGACAATTCCTGTATTGTACCTGTGCTTTCTGGTTACTACAGAATGTCATGTCTCAGTGGTTTTTTTTTTTTCTTTTTTTTTCCTGGTCTTATTATGTCCCTGCTGTGCTCTTATCGTTTCTAGCAGATCATTGCACTGCTCAGTTTTGAGTTTTTTGCTTCCACTTTGTTGCTGAGATCTGGTAGGAGGAGCTCAGGCACTTTGGGAGTTATTGTCCCTCCTGTTACTTTGGTATTTCTAGTGCTGTAACAGTCATTGTTGGCCAGAATGAGAATTTGCAGAGAAGTCCCCAATCCTGGCTTGGTCAGGCTGTCTGTGAAAATGATGCATGCAATTTGGTAGTCTAGTAGAAGTAACAAGGAGATATTTCTGTTTGTACTTTAACTCTTTCAGATGATATACAGTTTAAAAATAGCTAGCCTGCCTTTGTTTATTTGTGTTCCGCTTTTCAGGCTAAACTTGGGCTGACCTTCCTTCAAAGTGGCAGCTGTGCCATGCTTTCAAAAAGGGAGGTGCTCAGATTCTTACTTAAAGAACTGTAAGAGTTCTATATGTTTTTGTAGTACTGCTTCCATAAAAGATGCAATCACTTTTTTTTTTTTTTTGAAACATCAGTTAGAAACCCATATAATACAGACTAGAAACTTTAATTTCCAAGTAAGTATAAACTTTTGTTGCCAAGGCATTGAGAACAGCTGTCAATAAATACTGTTACTTAGAATGTCAAATTACTGTTTATGGAAAGCTATTTATTGATAAAGGCATAGAAACTTTTTCTAGATTTTGTTACAGGGGAGGACGAGTAATATTTCATGTTATCCGTCATCACTTAAGATGTCAAATAAGCAGCTGATGCTTTATCTCATACTTTATTGAAGGACTGGAATCACTATGTTCGTGCTTCAGAATGTGTAGTTTAAGACCTGTATGTACTAGTCTGTCTTTTCTGCAAAGAATGGCATATCTTGCAGTTTTTTGTCTTGCTGTCTTAGTCCTGTGCATTATTATTATTATTTAAAACTTGCTGAAATGCTTTACAACATCTTAAAATCTGAATTCAGTTATCTGTGGTGTTGGAAGCCTTACCTGAAATGTGCACGAATGCCTGAATAGGCTGAATAACAACCAAATATGAGCTAATACAGTGTGATTAACTCAACAGCAGGACCTATTACTTTTAGCTTGAGTTTAGCAGTGCTGCCTTTAAAAAAAAAAACAAAAACAAAACAAAAACTCAAAACAAAAATCAAACAAAAAACCAAACTAGCATGTATAAACAACCAGTTGTGATTTATCAGTATTCTGAGATTGGATGCTATCAGAAGAAATAACATCCACCTTTATTTGGGTAACTGAGCGAGCAGTGTGATAATTAGTTAATTAATCTGTAAGCTTGCAGTCTGGCTTGAGCAATAAAAAGATCTGAGATTTTATGTTGGACAACTTTACCAGCTCTTTGATTTCCCCTCCCGCTCTTAATAAAGAGCTTATGAGGTGTTACGTTCCTATCCTCACTGATCTTAAGGCACTTCTGATTGTTGTCCAACAGTTAGCGTGGAGTGTAATAAAAAAAGTAGTCAGCTGGCAAAGTGAACTAGTTACTAAAATGTAGGGAATAAGAAAGAAGAAAGCATATAGAAAGTGGCAGATACAAAAAGAAAATATATTTTTCATTTAATTTGACCACTAGATGACACCACTGTGAAAGAATACTTGCCTGATATCTGTAAGCAAGCAATACCAGAATGCTTGAAGAGAATGCAGTTTGTAAAATGAAACCAACTTACAGAAGCAGTAGATAAAATGTAGATAATCATGGAATAACATTGTCTGGAAACAAAACTACTTTAACGCACTGATTGTTCAGCTGATGTCCTAATGTTTTAGGACTGTTCATAGTAGATTAATCACTGCTTTAGGTCAGTTAAAAACTTAAGTACTATTTTCTTCTCTAAGTCATAACAGCAACACAAGGGAGCGTATTGCAACCATTACAGTGTCTGGCTGATAACGGGGTTGGAGTGGGAGAAAATGATCCTTACCAGAGCTAAGATTATAGCTAGCTTTCTGACTTCTTTGTTTGACCTGGCAACCAGGTTATACCTGATAATATGTATAACTGGCTGCTGAGAACTAGGACTAGTTAATACAACTCACCAAAACATCAACCCTTTGTTTGGGGTTTTCCTAAATTGTATTTAGGAAAATTATTTAAAACTTTCCAGTAGTTCAAGATACGTACTGTGTCTTGCCCAGCTATCTTCATAGGTGTATGGTTTCCATGGAACAGACTTATAACATTTTGGAGTCTGTGTGCCTAGATTGTTTGGTTAGGAAGGTTTGGCTACTGAGATCCCCTAGCTACCCCAGGAATTACATTGTCTCGGGGTTTCCAAGTGGAGGAAACCTTAACTACTTCTCATTCATTTCCTGCTCTGGTTGTGGCCAGTATTTGTGTCTTCTGCATTCTCTGGTTCTCTTCAGATCCTTCAGTGAGCCACCTGAAATAGCTGATAGGACAGAAACTTAGGCAGCTCTTTTGTTGTTAGTTTTTGGCAGATAAGTGAATTCAATTTAATGGCAATTAGTAAGTAATAGTGAGTGCCAAAGCTGCGAAAAGCAAGCACCACTGTAGGCATGTGGCTGGAAGGAGGGATGTAAGGGAAGATTTTTTTTTCTCTTCTGGCAGCGTCAAACTGTTAAATCATCTGCATCTCTCAGAACAGCACCCCAAGGCTGCAGGTGCAATTTGCTTTTGTGCATCTTCAGCCAGCCACATTTTTACCATTCTCCTGGGAAGGTTTTCTGCTAGTTGTGCCAAACTGATCTTCAGAGTGCAGCCCAGAGTTATTCTTCATAGAGAATGATAGACATGGAGCTTCTAAAGCAACTGTGTATTGTGTATGGTATCTCTTTCCCATTGTATGTCCTCAGGCACAAAAGGTTTACTTCAGAACATTTTTACTCCAGAGAAGTTTGTGTTATATTTTTGCAATTTTATATAGCTTTGTAACATTGCGCCTTTAAGTGTATGCTTAAACTTGAATTGTTTTGTAACAAGCTGTTAGTAGCTCTTTTATGTATACAGTAAGTTCACAAAGCATGGAGGTGTAAAGGTTGCTGATGTTGGTTATGTTCCTTTGCTTGTGCAGCTGTCCAGCCCCACCTGAAGTTCATGGAAATCAATTGGAAATCTCTCTTCCTGATTAGGAGGGGGGAAAAAAAAAAACACATCCAAAACTGAGATATGTACTGGTATTTAAAAACCAATATATTTTTTTTAAAATTGGTGATCCCTACTCTCGCTCTGTGTTTAAAACTCTTGGGCTACGGTAGTGGTGGTTCTTCTTCCAGAAAATTTAGTCTTAGAGGCAAAGTGTTTCTTGATCCTTTCCCATAACACCTATTCAGCCCAGCTGAAGAGGCTTCAGATCTTGGTTTCCGGGACTAGCATAAAGGTCAGCCTTGTGACAGACCAGAGGACTTTCATGCTGTTGTTAGCAGTTTGTAATGCAGAAAGAGGTATACAGAACTGTTACAGGAGAGGATGGTCATTTTCCAGGTTTTCTAGCTCTGGGCTGTCAGTTTCTGAGCTAGAGTTGTTGAGACTTCTGTAAAGACGTGCGATGGCTATTCTGAGTTTATCTGACTATACTCTGAATATGTTTGGGATTCACTTAGTGTGAAAATTTTTTTTTGCAATATTCACTGTTATTTCAAGGAAAGGTCTTGACTTAGAGAGGTGTGTGTTCTCCCAGTAATACTATTTTTTTTCTACCCCAAATATATTGGAATTAGCAGAAGACTGATCTAAAGATTGTTGTGTAGCAACAAATGAGTTAAGATTGGTTGTGTTGAAAGGTAGGCTGGAGGTCAGAGAAAGGTTTTTACTTAGAATAACATGAGGCACTGGAATAACTTTAGGAATACATAACAAGCTCTTAATGTGATGAATTTGTGAATGGTCTTATATAAGTGCTTGTGTGGATGGTGGGTAGCTCAATTTGTTACCAGCTTGTTGTAGCTCAGTGGCTGGAATTACAGGTTATCATCATGGAGTTTTATATTAAAAAAATGGGACTGCTGAACTAAATCACATCATTTTTGTGATTTTTTTTTTTAATAATTTCTTTTTTTCTGGTGCATGTTTTTCTGTAAGAGGAGACCTAATCTGATCAGTTTGACTTCAACATAAGCTGCCTAAAGATCTTAAGGTATCCTTTTTAGAAAGTATTTAAACTGGTGTTCTTTATTTGGATATCTTGATTCAACTTTTAGATCTGTTCTCTTATGTGACTTACGATGTAAAATAAGAATTGTAAAAAATGAACTCAAGGAATTCTTAACTTCTGGAGAAGAAGCAGACCTTCATTCTCACTGAAAGCTGAGTGTCTGCCCAAGGAATTTGCTCAAACTAGCCATGGCTTGACTGTAACAAGGCTAATAAGAAGTCTTCATTCATAGATTATTAATTCTGTAGTGCTGGAAGGAACAATTGCATCATTTTCTTTAATCTCCTGTCTATTATAAACAGTGAAATGTAATGGCTGTTGTTGAGCCAGGTACAGCGTGTTTCACTTGGTTTCTTTCCTAAAGGTTTCAGTAGTGATTTGAATGGAGGTATATAGAATGCAGAATCATTTGCTTTTTATGTTTGCTTATTCCATTAGTCATTCTTCCTGGTTAAGAATAACAGTAATAATGAAAAGCAGCTTATTGAGGGTTTTGCTACTAACTGGATAAAGTGTATGGAATACATAATTTCTGTACTTAAAAAAGGTGATGTGAAATTACCTGCATGAGCAGGTGATTTAAGCGTTGGTAAAATACTCGGTGGCTAAATAATCAGTCTCCTTTGTCCAGGAGGATCGATTCGTTTGTGTTTCAAATTCTTTGTCCTCTCGTGGCACTGGGTAGGGTAGATTGTGATTCAGCTTTCATGTGGCTGTCTTACTGTGATTACAAATTCCGTGTGTATGCGCTCCCTCTAGTGGTCGTTAAGCTAAATAGTTTAGGCAAGCGTCAGTAGCTCTGTCTGTCAACGTTCATTGATGCTTTGGATTATTTTCCACTGGAAATCCATTTAAACGCTATTAAATTGAGCGGAACTCTCTAGGATATACACTTAGTAATGTGGAAAGAAGTTCTGCTAAGTTTTTTATTAAAAGTGGTAATTTTTTTTTGTATTAGAAAAAAACCAAACAGCCAGATAACGCACAGGCAGATAACGCACATTCTACCATCCAGTCATCTCCATATTATTAATATGAAGTGGGAGCTGTGATATTTTGAATACTGGAAAAGCAAGGTCTTACAGCGATGGCGTATTTGATGTACTTGGCTGCTCTCAGGATTGAGCTGGTGCTGGGCCAGGCCTTAATAAGCCCCCTTGGACCTGCGCTGAGGCTGTGAATAGCCAGTAGGATCTGTTTCTCTGTTATATAGTCGGGTGCTCTTGGTTCTTTACATGGAGTCTGTTTAGATTTGCACAGTTAATTAACTTGAGCTCTGCTCATCAGGAAGACGTGCCTTCCAGACCCAAACCAGCTAGCTGTGGAAACAGGGCCAGCTGTGTTTGAATGGCAGTGTGCCTGAGGTTAATAAGTCCAGTGGACTCAAGCTGGCTCTACGTGAAGACAGCTCTGGTGTCCCCATGGATAATTAAGCATATTGATTGTCCTCTTTGCTGTAGGAATACATGAGGATGTTAATAGATCTTATTTATTTATTTTGGTAATGTGCCCTGTGGAGTGCGTTGGAGCTTGCTCTCTGTTGGAGAGAGGTGTGGGGAGGACAGCTGCAGGCACTGCTTTGCAGCTCCTAGCTAAACTCAGGGATTTTTCAGTGCTCTGCCCCTCAGTTGTGTTGTTGGGTTTTTTTTGTTTGTTTGTTTGCTATTCTGTGCCTCCCCCCGCCCCCTTCCTGCATGCAGGATTTTTATACCATGCTCAGGTTCAGAAAGAGGTGATTGTTTGAAGAAATATTTTGATTTTGTTTGAAGAACTATCTGGACGTTTTTTTTTTGCCTGTGTTTAGTTCAGTTTGGATAACTTCAAACTTTGGACACTTCAAATTTGGCTGTCACAGACTTTTTTTCAGTTTAGCTTAGTTTGTTTTTTAATTCAGGCATAATGCCGGGCTAATTGAAGCCCTGTGCTTCATATATTTTTCTGTCATACTCATTTCAAGTGGTCGTGTTTGGTGCCTAGAAGAAGAGAATCATTGTTTTCTTCCTCCCCCACCCTTTTGAGCTTTTAATGGTAGTACATGACAGCATCCATTGACTGTGATAGTTAATTTTTGTGAAGCAGACAGGGCTTTAGGAGATTAAACTACAAAATATGAACAAGGAAATTCCAGGAAAGGGTGAAAGTTAGCTGTTAAGAATCAGCTGTAATAGTTATCCAGTGTTAAGTGTACATGAATTATAGTTTTTTATATGTAATTAATTGTCTTTTTTTATAAGTAGCATTCAGGATGCTAGTTATAAAGGGGTAGACTTGTTTTGTCAATTGTGTGCCTGCCAGATGGAGCCTTAATATGTGTCAGCAGATAAATGGGCCATTATTAAGATTAGATGCATAATGATCATTTCAGCCTTGTTTATTTAGGTCATGAACAACGGTGCAAAATGATCTCTTTAAGTAAAAAAAAAAATACTTTGGAATCTGAAAATCTTGCTTTCCTTGGATTATTCTGAAAATAAACATAACAGATTTGTTTGATGGACTGTTTTCAAGCAACGTACTGTTAACTTTGAGTATTTTTTTTTTCCGAACTTTAAACTTACTTGAGTAAACTTAACACTGAAACTAATTCTACCAGTGACTTGAGAGTTGTTCTGATTAGTGAAGCTGATGCTGTGTAAGCAAATGAATTTATTCATTTCTTAGATAGAACTCGTGAAATAAATGTTTTACTTGGTATTTCAGTGCAAGGCTCTTAGGTATTTACTTCTCCTGTAGACAATATAATGTTGTTACGTGAGTGTTCTTAAAATGACAGCTGATACTTCCTGCGTTAGAGAAAGTCTTTAACAGCAGTAAATGTCTATGTTTTATTTCAGGTTGCAATGTCAGATTTTGGAAGTCATTCCTCCAGCACATCACAACGGAATGGCAAATGGCCATGTCAGCAGTGCTGATGGAGAAACCATTGTCATCAGTGATAGTGATGATTCAGAAACGCACAATAGTTCTGCACAAAATGGGTAAATGATACTTCTACAGGATAAGGCATTCAGGTTGGGTGGAAAGGAGACTAAAACAAACATGGCAAGGTCTGATTGAAACAAATTGCTCAATTTGTATGGATTGTGAGTATTCTGCCAGCTTGGAGGTGACAAGATGAATGTTTTCAGGTGCCTTATACTGTCATGCTAGTTACACTATGTATAATCAGCTATGGAACTGTGTATGATGAGAATCTGAGTACCTACAGAATACGTGCTGTTAATCTCTTTGGAATGACAGTGTTTGTGTTGAAAGATAGTGGAGGAGCCTTGTGCACCTGTCACTAGTCCTCTCTACAGAATCTGTGCTGCTATAGTCTAGAAAATGCATTTCCATTTTGCAGTCCTACAGTATGGTACTACTTAGCTTGCTTGTGTTACTTTATCCCCGAATATTCCATAATGGGCCTCAGAACTGAGATTGCCATCTGATGAAAAGACATGGTCTTACTGGAAGTCTGTGAAGAATCTTTACATAGTTTTAATGTGATTGTCCAAAATATAAAAATTTGCAAAACTTTCTTCACTTTGTGTGTGTAAATATTGTACCGTTGTATTTCATGGATTTGATTACGATTTAGATGCAGATAATCAGCAGGTTTTGTATTAAGGAATTATTGAGCCACTGTGTCATATATATAACTTTGAATAAGAGAGCTTCTGATCTATGATGGGGTGTTAAATTTGGATTGTCTCTTTACCAACTTGTAGCAGTGTTTGCATGTGCTGCTTATTCTAGCACAACAGTGAAAGATTTCTTACAACAAGTGCAGTGTTGATGGAGGAAGAATGTTTGAAATAGGTCCCAATCTAGCAACTTACAGGCTCTACGTGAACTTCTGTTGACCTTGAGATACCATGTGGATGCAGAAGCTAATGTTACTGATTGCTGCATTAAGACTTCCGTGTCCTTACGTTCCTTGAATAACTGAGGTGGAGCTCCTCTCTTGGCTGGGAATAGTGTAGGATTATTATTTTTGTTTTTTAAATTATCTGCTGCCCTTTGAAGGTAGCGCCCAAGTTCTTTGTGAAGAAGTCCTGCATCTTTGAGAAAATTAAGGCATTTGGTGTTCCCCAAGGCATATGGAATTAATTTGAAAGGAGATTGTTCTTGCAGTAGTGCAAACACACACAGACCTGGCAATAAGACTGTCTTAGACTCTCAGTCTTTGGTTCTCTTTAGCTGATTACTTATTTTTCCACTCTACATTACCAAAATAATTTCTTTCTGTTAGCAAGAGAAGTGTTGTAAGAAAATATGAATGCATTTTGAAACAGTGTTTTGTGGTATACTTAAAAACCAAAACAAAAAAACACCAAACAAATATGTCAGATGAACTGAAACTCTAAACCTCTTATGGCTTTAAATTGCCTGCTAACAGTTTTGAGCTAGTCTTTTGTGATAGTTCTGTGATATTTTTTTTTTGTTGTTGTCAGTATTCCACATCATAATATCATGTAGAATTCGTACAGCAAATGTGGTAGCACTCTATTTTCCAAGTTTGCATATACCCTGAAACTATAACTTGCAAAATCTACTTCAAAATAAGGCGATGTTGTCAAATTTTCTATGTAAGTATCTAACATTCTTTATGCCTTTTCGGATGACTTAGTTTTACAGGTCTAATCCTTTAGAGACTATATTTTGCTGTTTGTGGAGGTTATGGATGTTACTAGCTTTGCGACTGGTGTTAAGCTGGTGCGTTCTGCCTCTGTCTGCAGATAAGTGTCCAGATTTTAGAGCCACCTTTCAGGCAAAGCTGCAGAGCCCCTAAACAATGGTACAGCAGATGCTGGATGTGTTTGTGAGGGGGTGGAGCACACAGCACAGATTGATGGGCCATCTGCAAATATTTTTCCTAAAGAATCCGTAAGGCTAGAGAATCTTAACTGGAAATAGATGTCATTAGAGATCTCAACCTTTCTGTGACCCCACTTCTCTATTCTGTTGTTTTTTTTTTTTAAAAAAAAAAGCTCTTGGTGGTTATTTTTTTTGCATTCTGTGATAAAAACTTAGGTTGTACAGAGAAAAAGAGACCAAAACAGTCTCAGCTGATCTTTCTTCATTTACATAATTTTGGACTGTGTAATGTCCTGTAATCCATCTTTGCCATCCTGTGATGACATTCTGTCAGGAGTTGTCCTGTGAAATGGATCTAGCCTTTGTTAATTTCTGTGTTTTTTTTTTTTTTTAATAAGACTTGATAAAATACAACAAAAGTTAACGTTGCAATTTCTCTGCTAAAATAACTGAACAGTCCTCCATTATTTCAAGTTTTCTGTATCTGCTGAATGACTACTTTTTCTTCTGCACTAAGCAATAATGAGACTTTAAATCAGGGTTTACAAATGAGGAATTCAGGAACATGTTCATTTCTTAGGATAATTATTGGAAACTCAATAACTAAGCTGGAAAAGCTTGATGTGTTTGGAAGTCAGATTGGGGCTCCTATGTATGTATGATGCACTGGAGGTGAGAGAGGGACTTACTCAAACTAAAATGTTAAAGTTAATGATGCAAGAGTTAACCATTTGGTTATTCTTTAGATCCTGATTTCTATTACAGAATAGTAATGCTATTGGTATAATGCTAGCACTCAGTTTCTGTTTTTTAGTGTCAGCACAATATTTTCTTGTGCCCTTCCATTAACTTCTACTCTATCTCTACAACTGTCTGTCATCTTTTTAAATGCTTTGTAAGTCTTGCTTCTGGATTCCTTTGTCCTGTGCCTACTGCAGATACTGAGAATATTAAGGATTTTTTTTTCTGAATATTGGGAATATATCAGTGCTTGTCTCCCTGTTTGCTCCCTTCCTTTGCCACAAGAAAACCAGCATCTCCACATCTTTTTTCCTGTTCCAACCTATGTTACTAGCTTTAATGCAAGCTTAAAACAAGTAGCAGAAAAGCTGACAGAAGTGAATAGATCCAATTGGGTACTGATGGAAGTTATAGACTAAGTCTGGTTGGGGATTCTGAAGAGTTCTCCTGTATATGTACACAAACAGAGCATGTAGAATGTAAGACTGGTATTTTGTGATTGCCATTAACTATTTCTTAACCTTTTTTAGGAAGAAGAAAGCCATAATTGATCCTTCTTTGTTCAAATACAAAGTCCAACCCATTAAAAAAGAACTGTATGAATCTGTTATTGTTAAAGCATCTCAGCTAAGGTAAAATTAGTATATGAAAGCTACAATTGTACTTTACAACAACTGTGTGGGGGCTGTATCAGTCACTGTAAAGATGTTTTTGATATAAAGTGGCATTTTATGATAGTGAGTTAGAACTGTTAGAACTATTAGAACTATTAACTAACACTGTTAGTTAATAGTTAGAACTATTGATGAACAGTAGAGCAAGCAGCTGTTTCACAGCTTGTATATTGATGATTCCAAGCTTTAATAGTTTTAATGCATAAACCATCCATTCAAATCTGTATTTTCACTGGCACACAGATGAGACCTGCTATTACTAATAGTACCTACTTCTCTGGCTGAGATTGGTGAAAAAAGTTTGAGAACTCTATTCTGTTATGTTCCTGGCCTATTCACATTGTGAAATGTTTTTGTCGTAGCAGTCATTGTAATCTGACTGCCTTACTATTATAATAGGAAGTTGTAAAGATTTTCTCTAAGTGTTGTAGATGGGCTTTTAAATCTTTCCAACCTGGATACTCTGGAAAAAGTTCCAGTGATTTCAAGATACTTTTCCAGCATGAATTGTGATTGGTTCTTTTTATATGTTACTCCTTTGTAATAGGCAAGTCTTTGATTATTACTTAAATCAGGGCTAATTACACCATACTTTTCACTTAAGAATTTACTTACCCTCAAGTACCATAAAGCTATTCCAGCTAGATGTTTTCTATAACTCAGTAGCTCCTGATTTGTTTTCTTTTCCATGAAGAAGTGCAAATTCTCTGGAATGTCGAGAAGATTTAGAGTACATAGTATCCCATAGTATGGAGGAGTTAAATGGCTTGACAAAACAGCATGAGAATTCACCCCCACACGCTCTCGTGCTTGTTGGCTGGAGACTTTGATGCCCTACCTCTATGTCTGAGAGATACTGCTTTAGTGCTGTCTCTATTTTAGTTTTGTTTTTCACTCTCCTGAAGCAATGGTATCTTCCTTTTATTTGGATATGTTAAATGACAGAATGATATGTTTGTGAAAGACTTAATGAAGATGAGTAGTCTGTGGAGTTGTGTGTATATAGTAGAGGACATAACAGGATTTTCAAAGCAAAAATTACAGTTGCACAAAAATGTATACGTAAAGATGCACGAATGTTAAATGTAGTTTATAATTAAGAAGATGGCAAAAAGCTTAATCATGATCTGCTACATGTGTTTTTGCACATATCATCAGCTGCGTTTAAACAATAGTTAAAGTACATTAGTTGATAATACCACTTTTGTTTCTTAATACAGCCGGAGGAAACACCTATTTTCTCGTGATAGACTTAAACTTTTTCTGAAACAACACTGTGAACCGCATGAGGGAGTCATTAAAACTAAGGTAATAAAAATAAAAAGAATAGTTTGTGGAATAGAATATTGACCTAATTCAATCTTTTTTCCTTTTTTGTACTTCTCTACTGTTACCCAGAGCTTGTTTTTCAACAACATCAACTTTATTCTTTTATAAGCATAGTATGTTGGATTCTTACTTGACTGTACTCTTTATTCTTCGCTTCATATTACAGCCTGGAATCTGAAATTCCTTGTTCAGATTACTTCTAAAAAGGAGCATTAGTTGTTTTATTACATTTTGCACTTCTGTGTATGTTGAGAGGAATCCTCATACAGTGATGTAACTTCTCATCCTGTATAGGAAAGCTTTAATGGGTGAGAGCCTTAGTGGGAGTCATACCTCTGACAGTTGTGAAAAATTAATAAAAGCAACTAATTTTCTAGATGAATTTGTAACTTTAACATCAGTCTCTTAAATAGATGGAAGTGTAGGAAAATAGAGCTGATAGGGGTGTAGGAGGGATTTTCTTTGGAATATCTCCTTTGTCTCTTCAGCAGTGTCCATTGATAAGAGTAGATGTCTGGCCTCACCAGGTTGAGAAGGCAGACTTGAAACTTTGACAAGCCAATTTTTTTTTTTCTTCTCTAATTTACTAAGAATCGTGTAATTCTATACCATGCTTTCCCAACTTTCTCTGTCAAAAGTGACTCTGAACAAATTCTGGTAATTTGCTGGAAATCCTGTGTCCTGTTCTATTTCCTGAAAAATGTTTAAATATTACCAGTGAGGCCAAATTATGTCTTCAGATGTGTGCTGCCTAAGTTATCTTTCTGCTGGATTTATAGTATAGCAGAGTTTTATTTCTTACAATAAGCTAACCAATTGTGACTCTGTATTTACAGTCTTTCTGAGGGATTGATTCATTAATTTATATATGTTTATGAGAAGGTAGGAGTCTCACGTTGAATATGTTTTCATCTTTCTTATTAAGGCAACATCAATTGCAAAATATAATCTAGCAGAACAAAATTTCTCCTACTTTTTTCCTGATGACCCACCCACATTTGTCTTCAGTCCTGCAAGCAGACGACGAGGGAGACCTCCAAAGAGGGCATCCATTAGTCATGTAAGTAATGACAACATTTTTAACTCCTGTGAACTTCCAGAGCAGTTGGAATTCAAGATTGGTGCGGTTTTTTTGTTGGTTTTATTTTCTTTGGGAACGATTTGGGGAACATTATGTAATCACTATTGAAATAGGTTATTTAAATATGAGACTTAATCTCTTTTATCAGCTTATCTTCTTGTCTTTCTTATCTCTATAGTCCCAGCAAGATCCTAAGTTTTCAGTATGCTACTAAGTCATATATTTTTCTGGAAATGGTTAAAAATTAAGCTAAAAAATTCTTAATTCCTGCTCTCAGATGTAGTTATGTCAGTTACCTGTATTTAAACACAGCAAAAGTTTAGCACTCTAAGCTTGTTTATTTAAAAAGATCTGCAAGAACTTCAACTAGTAGGCAGAATCTCTGAGTAGTCTGTACGTTTGAGAAACTGTTACAGGCCATTTTGGTTGTTTCAGAAGACTGTTATAAAAACGACAGTATCTGTTGCAGATTATTTCACTGCTGATGTTATGTTCTTTCTTTCAACCCCCTCACCCCCCCAATTCTCTTTCAGGAGGACAGTATTACTGCTAAGCAGAATACCCAAGGAAACAGAAGTAAAGTAGCAAAGGAAAAGACAAGATTTCAGAAGCAAAAAGAAGATATGCAGGCCATGGGTAAGTTGAGATCTTGTGACTAGTAGAACCTGTTCTTACAGGCTTGAGAGCTGGCCATAATTAGTGTTTTTGGGGTTGTATATTTCAAGGGGAAAATATAATGAGAGTTCATTCGATTCCAGAATGTCACTTCAGTGATATCTTACGATTTTATTTACTTGTTTCACTAAACTGTGGGTATGTATGAGGCTTGCAATTAAAATACACTGATCTTCTAGAGTGGTGAAGTGACCATTTTTTCAGAAGTTTAGGTTTTGAAAATGCACTGTGTTAATGCAGTTAATATTAAGCATATTTACCTGTAAATGATACTTAATTGGAATGGTAATTAGTAACATTAATGAAGACTCTTAAAAAGAGGTGCTGTAGTACTTTAATGTGAAATGGTAGCAAAATTCCAAGAACACTGGAGAATCAATCTTCTTGGTGCACAGAAGGCTGTGGATAATAAGTGTAATTGCTTTTATTTTCTGGATGAGAGTCATGACTGGCATGTCTGCTGCATAGCTGAGAAAATCATCTAGCCCTTTTTCAGAATTTCACAAGTATATTCACTGCTAAGCACTTCGTGTTAAAAATAAGGGTCTGTTTTTTTCATTGTCATTCACTGGTGATTCTAGCCTTCTTGCTTATTCAATTAAAATAGTAATCTCATTGATTGCTTTTATTTGTTAATTTGTGTGGCAGTTGACAGATATTGTCTGTCTATTGAAAGTGGAAGTGTGTGTCCTGCTGTTACTCTACATACAGCTACAAAGAAATCTAGCAGTTACATTCATTACCAATTAATTTTCAGCTTGAAGTGTGTAACAGAAGTAAAACTTGTACAAAAACCACTGAATTGATAACTGGATTTCAGATGAATTGACTTTTCAGTAATAATTATTTTAAATATTGAAAGATAACTTCTTTAAAGGATTTTACTATAACATGTGTATGCTTGTGACATGCTTTTATTAAGCTTCTGTAATTCTGTGCATTTGGTGTCAGTCATCATCTTCTGGTTTTTTGATAGGGAAAATAGTAATAAATATCTGTATACTCATTAAGAGCTGAGAAATGCAACTCTATTACAACTTTGGAAAAAAAACATGTATAACATATAAGCCCTGAAATTCTGATTCTCTAAAGAACTTTCAAGTGATTGAATTTCTGGTTGGCATAGAAACAATTCAATCTTCAAGACAATATCTTTTTTCATATGTTAATTATAAAAAAGATTAATCTATTTAAACACTGTTAATTTTATTTAACTTTTTGTGAAAGAAGAAAATTCTGTTTTTTCCCCTCCTATATAGCTTTTGAAAAAGCTAGATTAAAACGAGAGAAGGCAAATGCTATAGAAGCCAGAAAAAGAGAGAAAGAAGATAAGGAAAAAAAGAAAGAAGAACTAAAGAAGATTGTGGAAGAGGAAAGGATGAAGAGGAAAGAAGAGAAAGAGAGACTCAAAATAGAGAAGGAGAAAGTAATGTATTTGCAGAATGTGTTTTATATAGGAACAGGTTATCTAGCTTATTTGGTTTGTTTGCTATCTGTGTCATTATTTTCCATTAACTGTTTTTAGTTCCTAGAAATGCGCTTTAGAAAAGTAGATATTTGTAAGACATAATAGGGAACTGCATTCCTACATATTCCTGTATTTCATATCGTTAATTCACAAAAATGTATATTTTTTTCTTACTTGATATTAAATGTAGATTTCCTTGTAGTTTATCTTTGGATGAAAATTGGTTAAAAAACAAAACAAATCTTGTCACTTTACATGGGATGAAATTATTTATACCACTTATTCTACTACAGCCATATCCAATACCTATTTTGACAGTCTTTTTTATGCCAACTTTCACGAATGCTTTTATTTTAAATTTTTTTCTTTGTCTGACCTCCTTTTAAAAACAAAGAAGTCTAATCCAAGAAAGCATTACTGAAGTTCACTCTGATTTTTGCTAGTACATGCTGTAAGAAGATGATAAATAGATTATTTCATTCTATTGAAACATGTTCTGATTTTTATTTTTTTTTTCCCCACTGTGAGTTAAATTGTAATGAATGATCTGACTGTATCTCTAATATAATTCTGACTTTCTTTAGGAAAGAGAGAAGCTGCGTGAGGAAAAAAGGAGATATGTGGAATACCTGAAACAGTGGAGTAAGCCTAGAGAAGATATGGAGTGTGATGATCTTAAGGTAGGATTGAATTTGGAATATATCACAAACTTGTATTTCATAGGGAATCTGTCCTGGGGACCCTAATGTAGAGGTAGCTGCAGTCATGTATGTCCCAGTGGTCATGCTACATAGGCTTATTTCATAGGCTATTCTGAGTGTTACTGTGGAATAGTTGTATTTTTAAGTGCCTATCTTAGGAGTGGAGGGTATTGAATAAGCCTGACTCTGCTATATATGCAACATGAGTTTGCCTACTGTAAGCCTGAGTTACTTAAAAGATTTACATAATGAAGAAACAATGTTTTTAGATGCAAAAGGTAGAAAAGGTATTAGTTTATTACTCCTTGAGGCACGCCCTTGTTTTAAACTCAGCATCTTTCTGGATGATTGTTCAGCCTGGAGAAAAGAAGGCTGCAGGGTGACCTCATTGCAGCCTTTCAGTACCTAAAGGGAGCCTACAAACAGGAGCAGAATCAACTCTTTGAAAGGGTTGATAACTGCAGGACAAGGAGAAATGGTTTTTTAAGTTGAGGTAGAGGAGATGTAGGTTGGATGTCATGGGAAGCTCTTTACTATGAGAGTGGTGAGGTGCTGGACCAGGCTGCTCAGAGAGGTTGTGGATGC
This sequence comes from Meleagris gallopavo, assembly GCF_905368555.1. Lineage (NCBI taxonomy): Eukaryota > Metazoa > Chordata > Aves > Galliformes > Phasianidae > Meleagris > Meleagris gallopavo. The sequence goes on along the minus strand of NC_139408.1, from coordinate 35,603,638 downwards.
CCCGTCCATCCCTGGAGGTGTTCAAGGCCAGATTGGATGGGACCCTGGGCAGCCTGGTCTAGTATTAAATGGGGAGGTTGGTGGCTCTGCCTGTGGCAGGGGGGTTGGAGATTCGTGATCCTTGAGGTCCCTTCGAACCCTGGCCATTCTATGATTCTGTGATGATACTGGAGATCTATAGAAAATAACAATTTACCTCCCAAAGGTAGTTTTCTACACAAGATTATAGTGTGGTTGTAATAACAGAGCAGTGTCTTATATTATGCATTAACATATGTGCTGTTACAATTAATTGCGGCAGCAGATAGCAAAAGGAGGCCAAATTGCCAGAAATACAAAGATGGGGGTTTATTTGAGACTTTCTGGGAAGCATGATGGAAGAAAAGAGGAAAAATGAGAACATACTAAAGTAGTAAATGAAGCGATAGCACTCGTTGGGAGGAATATATGACAACTGGATGTATTTGCAGTTTGAGCTGTATATGCACTTGAAGATGAGTGAAAGCTCCTAGGTGTGTATAGGAAGAGAAGAAACTGAAGAAAAGTGAAGGGGATTGTCATGAAGGGAAACTGCAAAACAGATCTGCTGTTGAAGTTGGAAAAGGCAAGGGGAGAGCTGGGAAAGTAGCATCATGATTACAGTAAAAATTGGCAAGAATATGAATAAAGACAAGTTTAGGTGAGGGAATAATAAGGTCAATCTGTATGCTGCTTCTCGAGAAATACTGTTCTCAAGATACATGAAGTACTGTATTCTTTTTAAAGCATAGTTATCATTCATATTGTGAACCACCACCTTTGTGGAAAGGAGCCATGCTTTCTGGAGATTGTTTGAATCTGTCTACTAAAAAACATAGGTGAAAACAAATCTTTGAAGATGTGCATCAAGATACTAATCTGAAAATCAAATAGTTAGACATGGTCACCTGTGAATTCCTGCTAGTGTCTGCTAAGCAATCTTGTTATAGATTGTATATAGGTTACATCAATTCCCTTTGAAATGTCTTCAGCTATTGTAACTGCCCCACCAATATAAAAAAGCAAATGCTGAACACTCAATCATTAGACATGGCATTGCATATCCTAGTGCTATACGGCTGTGTTTTTTAAATGCCTGTGTTGAGTTTTTGTTTGCTTGTCTTTGCAAGCAATGATGAGTAACGTTTTAAGAATATGTTTATTTTTGCTTGTCTGGACAGTTCTGTAAAACTTTTAATTCAAAACTCTTGTGGAATAATACTGTCTTAAAAGAAATATCCTGACACCCAATCTTCTTAACCTGTCGTGGAATTGAGTTCCTTTAAAATGAAGTCAAAAGTTGTGTTGATGTTTATGAAATAGAATAATTTGGTATCTCAAAAGATGTGTAACCGAGTTAAGTGCTGTTTTGTTTTTTAAGCTACAAACGTTACAAAAATGCTGTTGTGGTAAGAGATTTTTGTCTACCATCTGTGAAATACAAACAACAACAACAAAAAGCCCTACAGATACAATCCTTAGAATCATAGACTATTTTTAATCAGCTGTGTATTCTGCAGGGACCAAACGCAATATTAACATCTTGCATTTGGATTGTAGGAACTTCCAGTTCCAATGCCAGTGAAGACGAGACTTCCTCCTGAGATCTTTGGTGATGCTTTGATGGTTTTGGAGTTTTTATATGCTTTTGGGGAACTCTTTGATCTTCAAGATGAATTTCCTGAAGGAGTGACTTTAGGCAAGTTGTCATTTATGTGGCAAAATGCCTCAACTTTGTGGTGTCCTTCTACCGAGCATTTTAGATGCACCGTGATACTGCTGCTACAGAATTGTCTGTGCAACTTCAATATAGCAGTGCTTATACATGCACATCTATCAGTTTTCCTCCTCAACAACTTTTGCAGTGTTTATAAAAATCAATTTCAATATAAAAGCTGTTAATCTATTTGCTATAAGTGTCTCCTTGTGCTTTCTTAATATGTAACTGCAAACCTTGCTTTGTCAGTGCTTCCTGACAGCATTACTGTAGGAATATTTGTGGTAAATTATAGGAAGGTAACTTGATTATCATACCTAAAGGAAAAATGTTTGTTTTTTCAGTTCTTCAGTACATAATTGTTTTCCAACTTTGTGGCAAAAGTGACGCTTCTTAAACTTTATTCACAGAAGTTTTAGAGGAAGCTCTTGTAGGAAATGACACTGAAGGCCCACTATGTGAATTGCTGTTTTTCTTCCTGACTGCCATCTTTCAGGCAATGGCCGAAGAGGAAGAAGAAGTGGCCAAAGATCAAATAGCTGATGCTGAGACCAAAGGTCAGATCCTTAATTTTACTGCTGAAAAACTGATTGCACTGGAATTAACTTTAAACTGCATGATTTGTGTCATTTCCTTGCTTAACTTTGTCTTACTGTGCATGGATGTTGTATGCAAACAGTCTTGTTTTTTCACTTTTATCTGCATTTAAAACTTTGAGCATGGAGGGTAGGGGCTGGGGGAACTCAGACGGAACAAGCTCATTGTCACTGCGCTTGTATCCAGCAAAGCATAATAAGTGTCTAACAGCACTGCTTATGTTAAGGAGGTGAAGGAAAGTTCTCTACTTTCCTTCTCCTTCTCCTTCAGCACTATTCGTTGTTTCTCCTGAGGGTGAGGAAGAGAGATGCTTTCCCAAATCTTTTCAAAGGACTTCAACTAGAAAAAAAAAATCTGGACCTAATTAGATTAAAAACTAAGACTTCCCACCACAACTGTAATGAAGAATTTCATATTCATTCTCCTTCAAGTCATACAAGTGTGTATCTGCAGCTACCAGATACTTTGTTTCTGTAGTGTTCCAGTAAGGCAACTCACTGTCACTCTGCCCTTGGGCTTCACGGTAAGGCTGAAACTGCACACGTTTCTACAGGAACTCAGAATGCAGTTCCTCAGAACTTGTTCCGAACTTATGCAGTGAACAACATTTTGAATGTGTCTTCATCTTCAGTAGACTGCTTCTGTTTTGTGTTCAGGCTGTTCAGTGATTCAGCTGACAGTCTGTGAATGCTCTTGTAGGTACAGCAGTCTGTAAAATAGGCCTTAGATCTGTTGTTGCTATGCAGGGTGCTTTCCAGGGGTTTTTCAATAGCACAGACTTAAAGTATTCTGTTTATGCCCTTGCAAGGTGCTTCTCCCTTATTTGTATAAGTTTGGCTATTTATAAAGCTTTGCTGTGAATCAGGGAGCTGATCCTACCTCTTCATTATGCTTGTTCCCTATCTAGTGACCTTCTCTCAAGCAATGTGTAAATGAGGAGGAGGTAGGAAGAAGTGTCATACTTAGGAACCTTGAAAATATTATAAGATGCAACTGTCGTGTGTACTTCCTGTGTTTTGAATCTGAGGTCTAAAACAACTCCCAATTCTTAGGCTTCATGCAGTGCTTGCTGGGAAGCCACACTTTTCCCTTTGTGTCCTTTCTTTGTGGATTGAGAAATTTGATTAAGGAGAAGCTTTCATCCTTCCTGCTAGTGTGATGTCATTAGAGTTGGGAATAGAAGTGCACTTCCTGTTTGATTTGATGATTCCTTTAGCAATCCCTGTGAAGACATGGTACTTTTTGCTTGTGTCTGATCTGTAAAATATCTTTCTGTAAAACATGGAATGCTATCTTCAGCAATAGAAGCTGCTGTTAATTGAATTAAGTTATAGATTAGATGCAGGGTTAAAAATTTGGACTACATAATAATTTCAGTTGACTTTAGCAGTTACCTTTTAAAGAGTTTAACAAGTTTAAGTAGTGAGAGAGAGCACTGCTAGGGCAATATAATCAGGAGTTCCACTGTTGGGTAATCATAGAACAGTTGACTGATAAGATTCCTTAGTTGACTAGAAATAGCAATGTAACTACCATGTTTTAATTTCACTACATGAGGCTAACAATTGCAAAATACACTGTTCATTTCTAGTTTGGTAGAGTTATGGGCAAGGCAGTTTATTCATTATATTTATTCTACCTCATTGTAAAGCCTTCTTTATTATTTAATTTTTATTATTTAATTTCTACTATTGTAATTCTCGTTTAGACAGCTTCTTTCTTCTAACAGAATTAGATGTTCTCAGCTTTGTAATTCTGGCTAACCAAACTCGTAGTAGTCAGCCTGAATGTTAGCTCTCTTAAATTCTTTAGAGATGGTGTTTTCTTTTGCAGAAACACTAAGAGTATAGGGCTTTGGTGTGTAGTCCTTCTTCAAATGGTGGCATACAGATAAGGTGAGAATGGAAAATGAAGAGATTAATTTTGTAATGTCTTGCTTGATTATGTCATTTGAGAACTGCCATGTAGACAACTGTGGACTTGCTTTTTATGTAGTCTTAGTTCGGAATTGTGACTCTTTGTTCAGTTGGTGACTTTGAAATTGCTTAATGATTACAGTGAATTAAGTGAAATTATTCAAACAGCATGCAGTGCTGGAAAGAAAGATGTCAACCCTCTGGAGAAATACCTCTAAGTGCTAAGGAAACTTTTTTCTAAGAAACAGGAACTTTGCTGTTTCTGCCTTTCAGTTCCCCTGCTTTCTTGGTCAGTTTGCTAACCTGTGATGTTCTATTAAGTGTAGATGCTTCTTGTAGGTTTCTTGTAGATATCTTAGTAATGGCATCTGTGCAGATCAGTCAGTTTATCTCTAAGTTGCGTATTAAAAGTGCAGAGTGAATAGTGATAACCAACATCAAAATGTTTGATTTGTTTTGGTGGTCTTATCTAAATGATAATAGGAATTAACAGTTTGTTTGAGGAAGCAAAATACAGGTGTTCTTGCATTGTCCATTTTTGCTTTCAAGTGTGTATCCTAACTTGTTTCCATTGCTTTTAATGTTGCTATTGTGCATGTCTTGTGCATTGCAGTTGCTCTAGCAGCTTACATGTATAGGGAGAACAGCGTGTAGCATGTGATGCATGTCCTTAGCTTTTAGTTGCGTTTAAAGATATATTACTTCTGATTTGGAATCGATTTGTAAATATCGGGCCTCTTCGCTTTGTCTGCAACTTTAAACAATGGCTTGCTTTCCTCCCTTCTGCAGTACAAGTTTTTACTTGCACTAGAATAAAGTGTTTATTTCTTAAAGATTTAACAGAGGCTTTGGATGAAGATGCAGACCCCACAAAATCTGCACTGTCTGCAGTTGCAACTTTGGCAGCTGCATGGCCCCAGTTACATCAGGGTATGTGTGGGTTTCACTTCTTGTTTTGTTACTGTTCTTGTTTTACTCTGTATTTTAAAGCATACTTTTTATATTTATGTTTGTGTAAATGCCTATAAAAATAACTGTTTATTCTTTTTAACTGTAGGCTGCAATTTGAAAAACTTGGATCTTGATAGCTGCACGCTTTCTGAGATTCTCAGACTTCACATTCTAGCATCAGGTGCTGATGTAACATCAGCCAATGCGAAATACCGCTACCAGAAACGAGGAGGGTTTGATGCTACTGATGATGCTTGCATGGAGCTGCGATTAAGTAATCCTGGCCTCTTGAAGAAACTTTCAAGTACCTCAGTGTATGATTTGTTGCCAGGTAATGAAAGACAATAAATGTTAGAGATTATCTGACTGCTTGTCATGTAGTTTTGTCAAAATAATTCAGTGCATCTTTATAAAAGAGCAGGGGTGTGTATGAGTTGTGTGATGAAATAGAAACGTTGGTCTGAATTTTATTAGGAGAAAAGATGAAGATTCTTCATGCTCTCTGTGGGAAACTTCTGACTTTGGTCTCCACTCGAGATTTCATTGAGGACTCTGTTGATGTACTACGACAGGCAAAACAGGAGTTCAGAGAATTAAAGGCGGAACAGCATCGGAAAGAACGGGAGGCAGCAGCAGCAAGGTAGAACTAGGATACAGGAAGCTAAATGTTATTGACACAAATTAGGCTAATTCCACAGTTGCAAAAGGCATATGAGAAGCACTGAATCGGCTTATATTTTAGAGTGTGTTTATGAGACCCTAGAGAATAGTGAATGTTGTGCTTAGCATTGTGCTTTCCATGCAAATGTTATTTTTAGATGGTGTCTGTAAAAGAAAAACAGTGGGTCAGATTCTAGATTAATTGCCATTGATTTTCTGTGTTCCTATTACTGCTAGGATACGTAAGAGGAAGGAAGAGAGGTTGAAAGAACAAGAGTTAAAAATGAAAGAGAAACAAGAAAAGCTGAAGGAAGAAGAGCAAAGAAATCCTGCTGTGGAAGTATCTGTTGGGTATGATATGTGGTATTATTAATGTTTTTTCAACTTAATATTGTGGAATTAAAAATAAAATTGCTTTCATAAAGTAAAATTAACTTTCATTGTACTCATCATTCTGTTGAAAGCTTGACAACTTTATTGACGAGAAACTTGAAAAAATCTAATTTGTATTTTTTCAAGTTTCTTATTCTGTATTACTTATCTTACTGATTTCAGAACTATGAAGATTTTCTTAAGAGGCCACTGTAGTTTTTATAATTCCAATAATTGTTCTGATCTGAACTAACTAATACTGACCTTGCATAACAGTTTAGGAGTCAAAGTTAATAGCATTTTTAAACGCTATGCTGTCCCATATGCTTCCATAAAACTAAGACTTTTGTTCTGTTATTGAAATTAAATTTGTATGATTGTTTGCTGAATGAGGGGAAATATAAACGTTTTATAGAAGTGCTGTATGAGGTAACATGCAGACATATATATCTTCAGTCAGTCTGATTACTGTAATGCTCTTTAAATGGAAGAGTGAATACCAAAGAGCTGGTTTTAGTATTCAGACATGAAGCTTTGTAGTTTCAACTCAGTGAGTTACTTTGAGTGTTCTTTTAATATTAAACACTATTTATGTTGAAGATGCAGTAGTTGTACTGCGTGTTCTTTTCTTTTCATTCAGTTTTAATATATGGTTGGTCAGCTAGTCACCTTTTTTTTCATTATTTTATCGTACCAGGGAGGAGGAACGAGAGGACCTTGATACCAGTACAGAGAGCAAGGAAAATGAACGTAAAGAGCCAGAAATAGACACGGTGACTGAGGATGAAGAAGAGCTGGGACCAAACAAAAAAGGAAGGAGAGGTAATGCTCTGATGTTTATGTGGATGTGTGCACATTACATACACAGACGTGCATGCAACTGGGGAAGTTCTTGTTTATAATGAACTTACAGAAAATATGATTTATGCAAATTTATAAAGAAAAAAGAACTAGATCATAAACATAGTGGATTTAGCTGGCCTGTTATAGATCTGTCACCTGTGTGATCTTCCATTTCTTCTTATCTTCCATGCTTGCTGTTTTGATAACAACAAACAAATAAAGTAGTTGTTGCCTGACAAACAATCACAGTTACAAGTAACATATCTCAGTGACCTTGTAAGAATCGAATCTAACAGGCTATTATGTGGTTTTGATTCTTTTTGTTAGAAGTATGCAAAAACAACAGATATTTCAAAAGAAAACACTATATTGATTTATTTTAGCTAACGAAAGAATTTATGAGCATGGTTATCACTCTTCCTTTAACTTTTAGGAAGGAGAGGGCAAAATGGATATAAAGAACTTACAAGACAAGATGATACTTCTGAAAAGAGTGAACCTCTTACTGCTGAAGATGAGGAAGCTTTAAAACAGGAGCAACAAAAGAAAGAGAAGGAACTATTAGAGAAAATACAGAATGCAACAGCCTGCACAAATATTACTCCGTTAGGTCGTGACCGTTTGTACCGACGCTACTGGATTTTCCCCTCAGTTCCTGGATTGTTTATAGAAGAGGACTATTCTGGTCTCACAGAAGACATGTTGTTGCCTCGAACCTCGTCCTTTCAGAATAGTGTACAGTCTTGCACAAATGAACCTCAGGTATTCAGTAAAACTGGAGAGTCTTTGAAATCTTCTGAATCTACCTCCAATGTTGACCAAGATTCGCACACCAGTGTTGTTGTAGAGGTGCCAAGGCCAGTATATAAACCAAACCGCTGGTGCTTTTACAGTTCTCGGGAACAACTGGACCAACTTCTAGAGGCTCTCAATTCCCGAGGACATAGGGAGAGTGCCTTAAAAGAAACTCTTTTACAAGAGAAAAATAGAATATATGAACAACTAAGCAGTTTTCCTGTGGAAAAATTCCATATTCCAGGTAAAGGAAGGGTTTCTGGTCTTACCTTACTTCCAGAGTTGGAATTGCTATATAATATTTTAGAAACTTTTAAGCTATATTTAATTTTAAATAATTCCAAAGAACCAGAAATTGTTTTTCAGCACTGTTTTGCTCTATGGAAAACATGTTTGTATTGTTTTTTATTTTTTGCTTATGGAGAATTGATGTTATGATGATGTGTGCTAGAAAAAAAGAAACCGCTGCTTTTTGTCTGCTTAGTAACTTAAACATTGGGAGAAGATTAATTTGGGGTTAGAGTAATATCTGCTAAAGGTAAATCATAGCACTGATCAACCGATATCCCCCTTTCCAGTGTAGTGAAAGGAGAGATGAGATACAACATTGGAGATGGAAACTTCACAAAAGGAGGCAGTTATTTCTGGTTGATTTTTTGAGTAGGTGGGACATGCACTTTCACATTTTGATAATACATGAAAAAAGCCTTTGACCTGAATATTGTGAACAAGGGAAAAATAGCATATTTGAGAGTCATACCAAAACCTTTGGGAACAATGAAAAAGTGGTTTTAGCTGCATTGGTTGTTAGATGGCTTAACACCAATGCTGTTACGGGATGGTGGTTTTTTTGTGGAGGGTTGTTTTTTTGGTTTTTTTTTTTTTTTTTTTGGGTGCTTTTTCTTTTGTTTGTTTTGTCATCTCTCCTTTGGCAAATACTCACAACAAGAGGAGGAAGTGTATGCAGAACAATAATGGGTTTCGAAGTCTAGATGTGTGCACTTGAGTGTTGTAGAAACTCACCTTGTGACTTCCTCAACAGTAGCTTTAAGGCACTTTTTATTGAATGCTCCTAAGTTTTTCATATTCCCCCTCATCACTGCACTGAGTGAATTTAAGGTAAATCATCCGAAAAGATGTTTGCCACCTGTGCAAATTTATGAACTCATTTAGAATCTGTGCATGCTTTCAGTCAGTATAGTCCATTCCCCTGGCATCTTATCTGTTTGATTTTACAGTTAGTTTGTTAAAAGGAACTGTAACTTGTTCTTAGTTTCTGTGACTCGACAGTTGCACAGGTATGTTTTAAATGTGGTGATAAAGATCCATGCACAAAGGAGAAATGAATTATGCTTATCCATCAGAGTAAGAAAAGTACAAATACAGGAAATACTGAAAGTATGACGTGTTTTTTCTCTTGTATTCTTAGCAGAGTTGTTATTGATAGAGTGCTTTCAGAAGCAGTAGATAATTCGAAAGTCATTCTTTTGTCTTTGGCAAGAATTTTTCATCCTGTGTGTTGGGATGCACAGATGCTTGTCTTTTGGATCTTCTCTTAGAAGGATGCTGTTTGACTGGAGTAGCGTGGAGATGTTGGCATTGACAAGTGTTGCTGTAGGAGGGGAGTTCTGAACCTGTGCATTGAGTTTGTTCTGCCTTGTGCTGCCTCTGCTCCCTCCACTGCCAGCTTCTTGGAGGAACCAACTCCTCTAACAGAAAGCTATTTGGTATTATTGCAGACAAACCTCAAAGTGACATTAGACCTCCTCCTCCAGTACGGGGAAGGATGCAGAATGCCCATGATGCATCCCAAATATCTGCAGAAAAGCAACTTGAAATGAGACTTAGAGACTTTCTTTTGGACATTGAAGACAGGATCTACCAAGGAACGTTGGGAGCTATTAAGGTATTTTTGAACTGTAGAGCACCTGGGAGCACAGTGGTGCCATCAAGTCTGTAACTCAGATGAGAACTCTTGCGTGCTGTGGTTTTTACTGACACTGTAATTAAATTAAGTGTAGACAGTAATTGGCACTAAAAGTTTGTTGTTCTTTGGAAACATATGATTTGTATGTTTGCTTCAGGTTGCAGACAGGCAATCTTGGAGAGCAGCCTTAGAACATGGGCGGTATGAATTTCTAAATGATGAAAATAAAGAAAATGGGATAATTAAAACTGTGAATGAAGAATCTGAAGAAATGGAAACTGATGATCAAGATAAGTTCATTGTTAAAGACCGGTAAGAACTAGAATTTAAACAACTCTTCTATTTGAGCTTTCTACCAGTACTGCAGTTTTCAATTCAAACTTTTTACTCTCTGTTTCTATAACTTGGTATTTTTCAACAGATACATTGTAAGATTTGAGTTGTAAAATGTGTTATTTCTGCATTGCTTTATGTTTTGTAAAATACGCTTATTGCTAACAAGTGTCCTAGTTTTATTTTGACAACTTCTACCAAAAGATAATGAATTCATTTCAATATCACTTAAAATACAGAGAAAAACGATTCTGCCAATATATATTTTGTTTTCCAGAATAAAAACTCTGCTTTTTATGGAGTGTTTAAAATGGATAATGGTAGTAGTGATTGTCAGCTGAACTGTGCAGTGTACCTCTTCATGAGTCATAGAAAGAGCCATGTTTGCAACAGGCTGCAGCAAAACAGTGATACCATCGTGTAACTTTAATAATGCTAATCCTATTGTAGAACAAACTGCAGCCTCAAATCATAGTGTTGCAAGTACGAAATGTTTTCTTTTTTCTAAACAATCTTCTGAGAAAGATTAGAGACTTTCACTAAATTGATGTTTGTTGCAAATCAAACCATGGAGGCTAGGACTTTTCTGTGAATATTTGTAAATATTTCATTCTCAGAAATTGTGTTCTTTGCAGAAATTAAGATTAACTTACACCCTTTAAGATTTTTTTCATATTTATTTAAGTAAATATTGAAATATTGCAAGGAAGTAAGATTCATTGGAAGCAGGCTAACATAGTGTTTGCTTGTGCATTTTGCAATGAAATGTTCTTTTTATGAGAATGATGTAAGTTTTAAGATTCTTTAAGATTTTTCCTGTTCTGATCTGAATTGAAATAGTATTTTGATATAAGGCTCTCCTTTTGAATGAGATCTCCAGTTGTGTAGAGAATAGGTAGGGTCATCAGCATTGTGTTAATGGCATGTTTCACAGATGCTTGCTGTCTAAGACTGCAATGGGGAAATATTCCACTGTTTTAATTTAGCAAGAAGCTGAAATTTGCCTGTCCCCAGTTACCCTGGGCACTTACTTAATTCGCTGATTCTCTGTTCAACTACAGAAGCTTGTTGCTTTGTTTTTGGCACTTGATACTGATTCCATCAAAATTTCTGAATTGCTGTTAGTCTAATGTTAAAGTGTTGCATATTCAAGCAGAGTGTAGGATTCTGGAATCGTGCGACAGATTCCTTTTGATGCTGAGCTTTTAATCCACCCAGAGCAAGTGACATCTCATTAAGACTGTAGGCTATGACTACTGAAATGCAAATAAGTATGCAGCTTTTTTCTGCTTGCTTTCAGGCTCTCTAAATATGTGTGACTGGAAAATATAGTTAACAGCTGTTAAGTGTGAAGTAAGAAAAGGGATAACCAAAAGCATTGCACATCCATCAGAATAAAGCACAATCTAGACAGTTATTAGTTGGTTGTTTTTTCTGTTATTGTTTGGTTGTGTGTTTTTTTTTTTTTTTTTTTGTAACCTCAAGTAGAAGTTGAGTTTTATTTTCATTAGTGTAAGTTGGCCTCCATACTTAATGCTTGTGGCTGGGAAAGATTAACACGCTTTGAAATGATTGCTTAGTCTTTGTTCAAAAAACAAGACTGTTTATTGGAAACAAGACTTTATTCTTAGTTGAGAAATGTTATTTATTATTAAAGGCATTAAAAATAAAACCCGTAGAACTCTACATCCACAGCACATCCCTTTCAAGGCATTGTGTTCTGTTGTATTCAGCAGAGTTGCTGAAGCTAGGATCTTAGGTTAGGTGCTGTATGTTCTGAGGCTGAAACTTCTACAGGTCCTGAGGGGAAGGCATATGCGTAAAGTGAAATACACGCAAATACAGGCTTAGTTTCTGATTTCAACGCTGTCATTGAAACTAAGTTCATTTGTTCATACTAAACTCATAAAGAGATACTTTGCATAATGAAAATATTACGAATACGTGTAAGTAGTTTGCTGTGGATGTTGAGCATTTTGATTTTTATTTGTAATTCCTGTGGAATTTTTTTTTCTTAAATTTAAAAAACAAGAGACCGTACTCTGTAGAAATCCATCATAAAGTAGCTGATGAAATCCTCTGGAAATCCTAACGATTTTTTACAAAATTTAGCATCCACATTTCTTGAAATTTAGTTGTTTTTGTTACATAAGGATGATTTATCTTAATTAGCTAAACTAATTAGCAAACCAGAGGACCAGTATGACTAATCACATCTGAGCAGTATCTATTCACGTCCTTATTCTGTGCTTACAAATTAGGTTAACAAATGTAATCTCTTGTGGATGCAGACTTAAGCAACTATCTGTGGTGTTGAGTTGAAAGTATGTTAAAAATGTGTTTAATACGTTATTTTTTTTAGGCTCATTGGATTGAAAACTGAAGCTCCAAGTGCTGCATCAACAAGTACAAGTACTCCTCAGCCAGTTAATAATGTGGTCCACTGCTTAGCATCTGCATTGCTTCAGATAGAACAAGGAATTGAGCGCAGGTTTCTCAAAGCACCTCTTGGTAAGCTTTCAGGATTGGAACTATGTCTCCAGTTTGGCATAAGGTGTTCTTTCATCTTTGTTCTTTTTTTCCCAGTGCTTCCCTCTGAAATGTTCAGTCTTGTGAAAGAGACAAATAGCTAACTTATTGCTGTATGGAGATGAGTCATACCCTTAGGCAGCAGTGAGTGAGCTTCCTTTGGGGTTATAATTCAGCCTTGCTGAATTATTGAGGGCAGCATGTCATGCAACTTCACCATGAGTTCCTTTGTATGTCTTTAGGTTGTAAAAGCCTATTCTCCTTCATATACTGTTTCAGTGAAAACAGTGTAGGCCCAGTTTGTGTACAGCACCTTGTTTGGCAATAACAGAAAATTTATGAAACTTAGTAACGGTTCAAATGACAAACTGTCAGATTCTCAAATCCTGTATTTATGCTCAGAAACAAAGTTGGAGAAAAATCAAAACAAAAAGCAACTATAGCTTGACTTGAATTCATCTGACGTGCTCTAGTGTTGAGAGACAGATTGTGAAGTGTGTACGGTGGCTGTGTTTTCCAGTGTTTTGGAGCCTTTATCTGGGTTCTTTTTCAGTTCAGGACTGGAGGCTTGCTTGGAGATGTGTGTGTCCTTCCTGAGGCAGCCATCCCAGCAAGCTTCCTGTTGTACTGAGGAGCTGTGCTTTGTGCCCCTGCTGAGCTAGTTTAGTTCTTACATCTTTAGGACTTTTGCAGGGTTACCAATGTAACACAGATCCTGTGACTGCACACAAAGTCCTTAGACTCTGATAGACTTTGCTGCAGCAGTTCAAGATGTTCATACACCAGAATCTGTATTTCCACTAGACATTGGTGCCCCGTGATCTAAACTGATCCCAAACTGCTTGTGTGTCTCTGCTGCCCTTGCATGAAGCTTGATGTCTTAATATCAGTTGCTGCTGAAGGTGAGTTTGTGCTGGACTTACCGCCAGAAAATCTGACAGTGTTTTCTTCCACAAACTTTTGTTTTCAGTGTGACTGTGTCCAGATGAAGATGCCGCCGCACATGATAGAGATCAAAGTGTAGAGCATAGTAGTAGCTTAAACTACTTTTACTTGGTTAAGCGTTTTGGTCAGCTCAGTGTGTCTTGGCTTTCCAAGCCCAACATGATGTAACTTGTTTTGAGTGGACTGGATGCAGTTAGTTACAGCACATCCAGAGTTTGTCACTTACTCTGCATGTGTGGGTTGTAAATGTTGTGCACTGTAGTGCTCCATTTCCAAACTGCCTCTGAGAGTATTTTGGCAGTAGCATTTTGCTGATAGCCGCCAATATGCTGCAGTCCATACTGAAGGGAAAAAATGACTGTCTGTTATAGATTGAGCATCTTGAGTTGAATAGAAAGGACTAATAGGCAATAGTATCCCTGCTAAAGACTTCCATTACTTCAGTCCTCATTAATTGTGTTTTTTTTCAGGGGTTCCAGCTCTGCTGTAGTCTAATGATGGTAGTTGTTTTTGTCCATCCTTTTGATGATGATGATGCAGCTTTTGTTTCTAACTCAGGAATCTTCTTTTCCTTTAGAGGCCTTATACAGTATGGTAGAAAAGGTATACAGGGAAAGCAGTCTTACACCATCTACATGTCTTAAATCTCATATTTGTTTATATTACCATACTGCCTGGGGATTTCTTCTGCTTTGAGGGAACTGTAATGTATAGGATAACGTGTAGTTCAGGGAGCAGGAAGGGACCCCAGGCTTCGTTCTGGCTTTTGTAGTTTTGCATTAAGCTACGGCGTCAGGTTCCCTTTTCATTGTCTTACCTTTGCGAGGCATTTCACAGTTTTGATTGTGTAATGACGTTCTCCTAATAGGAGATGAGTGTGAATGGAAGCAAGTTTTTAGTTCTTTCCTTAGAGGACTCTTACTACAGAGCTGTTCAAAAGACGACCTGAAACACATACTATTTCCTAATGGAATTTTGACTTTTAGGCAGTTCCATGAAAGATGTTGTGAAATGAGATCTTTTGGACATGACTAGAAGGTGAACCTGCTGAGGATCAAGGAAAACTGTGTGCTAGAGAGATGACTGGCAAATGTAGGCATTTCTGAGAGTCAGGCATCAATTCTGGATGCTGCCCTTTCTGAATATAACCTTTCAGTATTTCAGATGTGTTTAAGAAAATGAAAAAGTAGACCAAAACTTGCAAATGCTCCTATTCAGCTTAAGCTCCTTACTTGGCAACAATGTCTTTTGCATGTTACCAGAGCAAGTTCTGTGTGTAACAGGCAAAGAAAAGTTCTTTACTTGGAAAATAGCTTAGAATAGCTTAGAAATGTTATTAAATGTTCTAGTAAGAAGTGGAAATGAATTCTTACTCAAAGACTGACTTCACGAAACTGTAATAATTTCTTTCTGTGGCCTGGCTAGGGAGTATTCAAGAGTATTCTGAGGACAGAAATTAATTTTCGGTTTACAAACAACTGGTTTTTGTAGTGTTGTTTTTTTTTTTTTTTTGTTACCTGCTCTTATGCAGATCAGTGTCTATACACTTTTTTTTTTCTAATGGGACACTTCGTAATACTTGTTCCAACTTTACTCAGACAAAATGTCTGTAAGTCTGTTTCTAATATTAAACTCAGCAAAGCCATCTTTCTAGGCAAATTTAATTATCGCTGAAGTAAAAAAAAAAAAACATGGCAAGGCAAGCAAGTGCCATGAGTTCTGCTTTGGTAGCAGGGGAGGAGAGCACTTTTGGTAAAAGGATTACCATTGCATTTCTGCAAACCTTGTCTGTCTTCATTATTTTAGTTGTTGCCTTTGCTGTGTCATATCTTTTCCTCTCTGGCCCCTCACCCCTTTACATGTTTGCTCTGCTTACATTAGGAATTGAAGCCATACTTAAATTTTTAGTTTTCATTCTATTTACAGCTCGTACTGAAGACAGGCAGTGAAATTCACTGCAATCACCAGCAAGTTTATCCTGGTGGCCTCCAGGGTGCAGAGCAGACAAAGGGACCCAGCAGAGTAATAAAAGGACCAGCTGCTCCTCTTTGGTTTGTCTTTGTTCTAAGTCTTTATCAGGCAGCGGAGAGCCTTGCTGGTGATTCTGATAAGTTTAGAATTGAGGTGCATGCCAAATATTCAAGTTGAAGAGCAAGAAAAGACTGACGCAGAAGATAGCAATGCAAAAGGAGATCTAGAAGCTCCAGAAACAGCATGCTCTGCCTTGCAGAAATGCTAGATAGCTGTTAATCTTCTGTGCTTTGCTGATAAAACTTAGCAGTTCTTTACTTGAATTGTAACGTATCATTTTTTAATTATGAATGGCGATTTAGAAATCGTTTCGTTACACCCTATGAAAATTCTGATTTTCTTCCCTCAGTCCAGTCCTAGGTAGCATTTGGGGATAATGGTGGGGAAAAAAAAAAAATGTGGGGGAAGGAGGAGTGTGCAGGTTGCGTTATACACTTCTCCTGCAGAATTATGCATTAAAAATGTAATAAAAGCCATTTCTTTCTTATTTTTCTTGAAATGTAAGCTGTTTAATGGAAACTCTGAAATGTTACTTCTCAGAAATATGTTTGAAGGAAGAAATAGTAGTTATTTTGTTTTGAATTTTGCTGTTTTTTCTTAGTATGAGTTACCTTTCCTTACATTTCAAAATACTTTTTGTAGATAAGTCTCATTCCTGTGACAGAGATGTGAAAATTGAAATTAAAAATTAAGTGATTTGGTCACCCTGGCATCCAGTGAAGCAATCAAGAGAAAAGCCTCTGCTTTCTGCACTAGTGCAGGAATACAGGCTTGAAACATCTTTCATGTACAATACAGATTTCCATACATTTCTAATTCATGGAAGCACCTTTGTGACTGATACTGGGAACAATTTATGTCCTTTTTAACTTGTGCTTTTTTGCTTCCTTTTGTTCACCTGTGTTGCATTCTTTTTCTAGAGTTCGATTATTTTAATTTCCTCTACTTTCAAAGTTGTTTCCCTTTCTGCTTACAATTGTCCTCACTGTAACAGTATCAGACATCTTCTAGCAAAGAACTGGAAGAGGATTTGTATATATGGACATTTACTCTTGTGCTTTCATTACTTCTCTGCAGAGTTTCATGAGCAGAGTCAGAGAAGGTGGAAGCTTTTTTTTTTTTCTCTGATGAAATTGGTCTTATTTACTCTTCAGAGAAGACAGTCAAAGAAGATAGCTTGCATTTGGATCAGATTGGGCTTACTATGGCCCTTCTTGGAAGAGTAACTTAATCATTTAATACTAAAGAATGTGCCTTCACGCAAATATCTTGTCTGTCCAAATGAAATGACCAAGTTAAGCTAATTTTCTTGGTCCTTGCCAACCATGGCCACGAAACAGCTATGTTTTTTGAGATGTTAGAAAGCTCATGGCGGCATAGACCAGACAAGTTGTCTGCTGAGAAAAGACTTGAGCAGTAAGGTGTTTTATAGCCATTCTTACCAGAGGTGGACACAAAGGTAAGGTGGGATAGACTTAAAGAGCTTTAAGACTGTCTTTGCTAGTAGTGGGAGCCAAAGTGAATCCTGAGTTACACAGTTACTCCCTGCACATTATTATTTTACCCTTTCCTGCCTGTCATCTTCTATATGCATATGTGGTAGCCACTGTTCTATTTACATTTTTAGACTATGCAAGTATGGATAATATGCATTAATATTTAAAAAAAGACCACACTTAAAAAAAAAAAAAAAAAAAGTATTTGAAATAACTGTATGAATTTAATGTTAGGTAAAGCAGAAGATAATAAAAGGAGCCACAGGGGGTATAAAAAGAGGAAGAAAGTGGAAGACAAGACTAGTCAGAGAGATGGTAAATTTTAAATGTTTACTTGTAATGCTAAGAATTAGCAAATATTGAATATTTTTCAGTTTTCCCATCCTTCTGTGTAGTCAGTTCCTTATACTGAAGGACTTGCCATGTAAATACTGAAGTATAAATATTATTGAAAGTAATTCAAATACAGATCAAAGATTTAAAAAATAAAATTCTGCATCCAGAGATAAGGAACTGTATTTTCTTTTTGTGTTTGCATAATCCTTTCTCCCTCCCTCCCCATTTTTAATGCCTCTTCTTATTTTTCCTTTTTTTTTCCCCTTCCCTTTTGGAAACCTTGCAGCATTGTGCCACTGCATATCCTTTCTAAAAATACTGAGATGGAAAACCCTTCCCTGAACTTAATTAGCTATTGATAGATGAATGCATAGATCTGTCAAACAACTTCATTTGCATTGTAGCAAGGCTTGGACGGCTTAGCTTGCTGAGAGGTGTCCCACTGAGCAATGTAGAGCTGCTCTGACACAAAGGAAGAGGCCGTTTTTTCCTCTGAGTTAGCCATATAAGAGAAAGATGATAAATGGAAGAAAAAAGCGTTACTTGTATTTTACGAGTTGGGAACTGAAGCAGTGGGTGACATTTGGCATGTTCCTTTCAGCACCAGGGTGTGTTTAAACAGGCAGAGGTCAGTAGTTGCTCTCTGCATTACAACAGAGTAGTAAGTTTTGCAGTTTTGCGGTGCACATATTTGTTGTGTTGTGTGATGAACTCTATTGATGAACCAATCCAGGTTAAAAATAGCTGCCAGTGAAAAAGTAATAATGTTCAAACTGCCAGTGTAAGCAAAAGAAGTGCTGCCAAAATATACATACACTGAAGAAGAATTGTGTTTGCCAGAATCATGCTGTGGCAGAATTGAGAACTGAATTGGGTTTCAAATTCTAGTCTGGTGTCCTGACAAGCAGTTTTAATGTTCCTACAGAATTTTAAATACATTGAAGGCTGTATTGCGAGTGGAGCTTGCCCACTATGTATAGGAAGAATGAACTTGAGAAGGGAAGCCTTGAGGACGAAGTAGAAATACTGAGAAATTCAGATTTGTATTTGTAGTTCAAAAGTGACTAAATGTTATTTATGAAGCTGTGCTGCCTTTTTATTGTCTGCCTTTGCTCATTATTTCTCTTATGCTGCTTGCTGCTAATGCAAATATATGCAAGATTAGGCAAATCCTGGCAGACAGTAGACGAGAAGGCAGAAAGGCCTTGCCAGGAGGGTAATTAGTCTCATTTTTGTTCTTTCATTTTATCTGTTATTAGATGTTTTTCTTTTCCTGTTTCTGAGGAGAAATCATTTGGCAGACAGCTAGATTGCAAGCCATTCCTGTGCCCACTGTGATTAGTAGAGCAGGCAAGGTAGCATTTTTTTTACTTAAGTACAGTGTTAATGACCTGGAGATCGCAGAGTAATAACTGCAACATCAATTTTAGAAGGGAGATCACAGAGTAATAACGGCAACATCAATTTTAGAAGGGATATCTTCAGAAATTTCTATAATTAAAAGTACTGCTTTTTTCTTCTTGATTTAGAATATGAGAAATAGCTTTCAACACTCAAATTTCTTTTCTGCATAACAGCAGCATTGCAGGGTGTAATTCATACTTTTTTTTTTTTTACATCCTCAAACAGTCCATTTGCTTCTGCAATTCCCAGCTGCTCATTCCTGTTCTGTACTGCTCCCTTCACTGTTCTGTACTGTTCCTTTCACTATTCTGTGGGACCACTTCAGTGGCCTGGATTGAAAACCAAGCATCTTCAAGAGAATTAACTTTATTTCTCACCCCTGCCCCTCGTTTATTTCTAACCTAAAGAGGGCCCCATATCTGTTTTGTTTTTCCTTTAGGTGTGTATCACAACTTCCTTTGTGTAATATTGCTAATAAAATACCCAGAAATCAGTTACTTTTCCTTTAGAACAGTCACCGCATCTAACCATATTGACGTGCCAAATGCCTGTGAAGGCAGAGTGCAGGATAGGAATAAAGGCACTGAAGCACTGGGAGAGGGCTGAAAAACTATCTGCTAGACTGTGCCACAAGGGAAGGTGTGAGAGCCTTTGGAGTTGGTTAGTTGGTATTTTGTGATTTTTTGTTTTGTTTGTTCTTGTCCAATAATGTCTCTGTTCAGTGCTGAGCAGTTTCTTTAAATGAAAACATTTTGGGGATTTGATGTGTCTTTCCATGTACTTTTAAGTGGGATCAGATTGTTAGGTTTCCAGGTTGACATCTAAGATTTTTGTGTTATGTCCTATGTAAGTGGCAGTTCGTGGTTAAATTGGTATCGAAAGGTGAAATCCCAGAGCTTTGATAGCTGGGAAACTAAGGAAGAAATACTTAACGTACTGAAAAAATAAGACAAAGTTGTTCTGTTATCTCAATTTACTACTCTGTATCTGTTTGAAATATTAAGCCTTGCTTCATAGTCTACAACAACCCAAATGTTTGAAAAAGAAGCTTGATCCTGTGCTTGTTTTATTTTCTTCTCTCATGGAAGATGCCAGCGATGGTGGACGATCCTATAAAACAGTTTTGGATCGCTGGAGAGAGTCACTTCTTTCTTCTACCAGCTTGTCTCAAGTCTTCCTTCATCTGTCTACGTTGGATCGAAGTGTCATCTGGTCAAAGTCCATCCTCAATGCTCGCTGTAAAGTATGTCGAAAGAAAGGTGATGCAGAAAGCATGGTGCTGTGTGATGGCTGTGATCGAGGCTATCATACCTACTGTATCAGGCCCAAGCTGAAGGTATCTGAGGAGAAATCAGTGCTTCCTTTTCACATAAAATTGGCATGGTTCTTACAGCTGATGGTGTCTAGCTAATGCTTTTTTCTTCTGTTTCTAGATCATTCCTGAAGGAGACTGGTTTTGTCCAGAGTGCCGACCAAAGCAGCGCTCTAGACGCCTTTCCTCCAGACAGAGACCATCTGTGGAAAGTGATGAAGAGATGGCTGAGCGAACAGAAGGGGAGGAAGAGGCAAGCTACGATGAAATGAGACAAAGCGAGGAAGAGGATTATGAAGAAGAACATGAAGAAGAAGATGAATCTCAGGAGGAAGAAGAGATGAGGTAAACAGGCATCCATTAGAGTGATTTCCTACTGGAATACTCTCTTGACTGTTAGGTGAAGTAATTTTTTCATATAAGCAAGTCTTGAAAATCCAGTGCTGAGTGAGGAAGGAAGCTAGTTGTCAATTTGGCCCTTACTGATGGGGTTTAAAAAAAAAAAAAAAAAAAAAAAGAAAGCTAGCTAGCTCCAATGGACTTAAAGACTTAGAGTTGCTTTTCTGGATTAAAATTCCACCTTTGGGTGTATGGGCGAGGGATGGCTATCACAGTTGGAGTTGTGTATGGCTGCTGTTTGTACAGTGGAGAGAGTTTCAAACAGTGAAGATCTTCTGGAGAAAATCTGGAGTGTTTTAGTCCAATTTGAATTTTAGGGGACTTCATGCATATAGTAAGTATGAGAACATTATGGAAGACAAAGTATCCAAGATAATGTCACATTGAGAGGACTGCGGATTTCTGCAGTAGCTGATTTTAATTTTTTTTTTTAATTAAAAAGCACCTAAGTAGTTTAATGTGGTAATTCCTGTAATGTGATAGATTTGATGTACAGTAGGAATGTAAAAAGCTGAAGGAAACTTATGAGAGTTCTTTTTGTCTCTTCAGTACAGTTATTTGAATTGACTGAAACAAAACCTCGATACAGTTCAAATCTCATCTTCTTGAGAATTAAATTTGTCTCTGGGATCTTTCTGTTCTCTTTTTAATGGCTGGAAAGTTGTGAATATTAGTTACAGACTCTGACTACTGCTTAACTTGTATTTGCAACTTTTTCAGAACCGCAATTTATTTCTTAGCTAATAAAGTTCAAAACTCCTAGTAGTTGCAGTTATTGTTAAAAATGAGCAGCCAGTTTAAGAAAATGGTAGGTGGTGTCCATGTAATACATTCACTTTGCACTAGCTGCAAGGGTGATCAAAATTCTGATCATTTCTTTAATGTGTTGCACATAATATTTAATTCATTTAATTAAATGAATTCAGAGTAGTGTTTAAAAGACTGGTAGTGGGGTGACTGCATTAGTGAAAGCCTGTTCACTACTAGCCTTGGGTTGTTGGGAATTTTTTAAATGCTGAATTAGAAAACTGAGAACAAAGAGGAGAACGGAATCTTGGGATAAATATAATTTTTTTTTTTAAGCCCTTCAAAGCACAGAAGACCACAGGTCAAATTTCCATTAAAAATGAGAGCGGCCAAACTCAACAATCCTTTCTCAAGTCGGAACATCCAGCGTCAGGCAAGATATGCTTCCAGGAGTCAGCAAAATACACCTAAGCAAGCAGGATCTTCTAGAGTGACCAGAAGGGGGTTAAGGAAGGTAAAATCAGCCCCTCCATCAGTGACAAAACCTACTTTAAGACTTAGCAGCCGGACCACTCGTCAGAGCCAAAGTTCGTTACAAGCAGATGTATTTGTGGAGTTAATCAGTCCTCGAAGACGACGAAGAGGAAGAAAGAATGCTGATAACGCACTGGAAAATAGTCCTTCTGATTCTCTTGGATTTAGAATCATTGATTCTACAGACTCTAATGAACGGGTTAGAAAATACCCAGTTGCTGCTCCAAAGCTTTCTCTTCCTGTTAGTGAGCCCAAGAGAAGAGGCAGGAAACGACAATCCACAGGTTAGAGAAATGTCTTAGTCCAGAATGAAAACAAAGTTCAGTTGATTGCTAAAATTGTGTGATAGAGTGAAGAAAACTAGAAGCAGTGAGAAATGATGGTTGAAGGCATTTTTGTCACAGCAAAACATTCCCTTCTTTTACAATGACAGAAGGGAACGTTAAAAAATGCCTGGTAATTTAAAGAACAAATTAGCCATTTGCCAAGAAGATACTCATGTTTGAAACTTTGTATTTGCACATAATATGAGCGTGGTATACAGAAAATGTGAAAGTTGCATGCTTTCCTGAAACCATATGAATATCTTCTTAGAGTTTGTATGCTTTTATTAAATGTGGGTAAGGTAGAGACATTAGGAATTTACAAATACAACAACAGACTGCTATGAGATAACAAATGTCATCTTTCTGATACAGGACCAACAGTGTCCTTGTTTGTGAAGCTAATACCAGCTATTTGATTGCAGAGAAGTGCTTGAAAAGCTGCAGTACCTTTTACAAACCAAAATGACGTGGTGTGAGACTGAAGAGTGTAAAGCAGCTTGCACTCCAGTGTGGCTGCCTTGTATTCTACACCATTTCTGTCCTTCACCATTGGGAGTTTCTGGGCTTATTCTGTGTAACTATCCTCATGACTTCTCTTGAAAACAAATAAAACCTGACCGAATAGAGTTTTTGTGAAAGTAAGTTATGAACAGGTGGCTTACTCTGTTTTTCCTCTAAGAAGGCTTTTCTGTGTTTAACAAATTGTTCTAAAATTGAAATCAGTGGAAAAAGTCGTTCCAAAATTAATGCAATTAATTGAAAAGGAACCCAGGAAAAGCACTCTGGTGCTTAGTATTTTATTCAGAAAAAAGAGACATTAGTGGTTAGTAATAAGACCGTAACCTCGTTAATTCCTGAAGCCAAACTGTAAGTTTGGTGGTTTCAGTACCTAACGTGTCCCAAAGCAGGAGCTGTTAGTTTTTCAGACAAGAAACTGCTATTGAACACTTCAGCAGAAACAATTTTTTTTTAAGTAGCACAGAAGGAAAATCAACATATGCTGTTGTTCTAGACAGAAGTCTAAGGATTAAATAATACTCTTTCTTTAAATTTCAGGATTTTGTAACTTAAATGTGGATTATATATATTTTTTTTCTCTCCTGGTGTAACATGGCTGTTCTTGCGATCTGCCCCTGCTTACAGTGGGTAGGGTGTAAGATGAGGCAGCCAAGCAGGAGGAAAAATCTGTATGTCTTACCTCCATTTCCTGTGATGCAGGGACTGAGAACTCTTTTGCAGTGCATCTTTCTACCTGCCAAATCTTTTTTTTTTTTTTTTTACAACAAGATAATGTGGTTTCACTTTTTTTTTTTATTTTTACTTGTCACACTCATTTTCATCTGGTGAGGTATGGTGTTTTTTTTTTTTTTTTTTTTTCCTGCAGAGTCATCTCCTCAGACCTCATTGAACAGGAGAAGTTCAGGACGTCAAGGAGGAGTCCATGAACTCTCTGCATTTGAACAACTTGTTGTGGAACTGGTACGACATGATGACAGCTGGCCTTTTATGAAACTGGTTTCCAAAATCCAGGTAACTTATAGAACTGTAGAAGTAATGATAACATTTGACAATCTTATTTGCTGTCAGTAAAACTTGGACTTCATAGCATCGCCCATGCAGGAAGTACATTGAGATTCAGGAAAACTCTCATGCATCAGCTCAAATAGCTGATGCAAGAAATTTTTGGAATTACATGATATTGTGCAAAATTTTAATTATACTTGATATCAAGAATTTAAAAAGTGAAATGTTTGACCTGAGAAAACAAACAGAGCAGTGCACTGCTATGGGTAAGCTTTATGGTTATTAATTAATTGAATTTATGCTCAGTTTGTGCAAAGATATTTTCAGAACAGGCCTGCAGTAAAATAACAAGGTAGGAACAACTTCATTCTGACATTAATTATAATGCAGTAAAAAGGTAATTTCTTAGCTCAGTTCTTAATTTAATTTCCTTCTCATGTAGACTTGACAGTAGAGTAGATACAAGCCTCTAAAGCAGCATTTACTTAGTGAAAGTTCCCAAAGTACATCTGATTTTCCACAGATTGCACTGGCTCGTCAATTTCTTGTCACTGCTGGATCTATTCAACCTTAAAAAGTGCCAGTCCTCTTCAGCCTCTCTGGAGCAACTCTGTGCTGACAACAGCTATAGTCATTTTGCGGAGCTAGTACTCAGTGTTTATTAAAATTAGCAGTAGTAACTAGTAAATGAAGAATTGAAACTTGAGTTGCAGATGCTGGGGAGCTGGAAGGCTTAATGTATCTGGACAAAAAGAATGATCTACAAGTGTGAATTAAAGATGCTGGAGCAGAGGGAAGGATTTTGAATGAATTCCAGAGAAGTATCTGCCTGCTAGAGTAGTGGAATTGCATTGGGAAGTGCAAGAGTGATGAATGCAAGGAAACTCCTTAAGGAGGAATGAAGAATTCAATTTAATTCTGATATTGAAAAGAAAATGCTGAAATTTGGTGCTTTCCAATTTGCCTGAATACATCACTAAAGGATAATTCAGACAGTTCAGGAAGAAAAATTCATGAGTCCTACTTTTCCTTAATCATGCTGGAATTATTGGGTTTAATTTCTCACTGTGCTTAAGGACACTGTGGAAAGTATATCAACTGATGAGTGTCAAGCAAGCCAGAAAGAGAAAATTCTTTTTGTTTTAACGTAAACAGCATTCCAAGAGGGAAAGGAATGAAAAACTTGTTCATCTAATTCTGTTTCTGTACAGATTCTTCAACCTATGTTCATTTGTAGGTTGTACTCAATATGGTAAAGTTTCAGGCAATAAAAGAGAACTAGGCTTTAGAATATTTTCAGTGATGCATGGGGGGATATTTGTTTTGTATAACAAAGTCAAATCCAGAACATAATGTGCTCTTAAGAAGATACTGTTGTTGTTCCTCCCCTCCCCCCTGTGCTCTGTGGGTAAAACAAAAACAAAGGCACTCTAACCTCAGTGCTTGTTTGGAATTCAGAATCTGTGATCCAAATGATCAGTATCCTTAAGGGTTAAGCAGCTCATTTTGTCCTTTACCACTTATCACGCAATTGCTGCGCTAAGTGGCTCTGTATCTCTTGTACTTGCACACTGCATCCTGCTTGATACTGAAAGGTTCACTATCATTTTTTCAACATAACTTAATGAAATTTCAAGGAATACTGCAAAAAGGTAAACAGTAGTGGAACAAAAACGGCCCTTATTCATGGTTAAGGGACTTTTAATATTCTAATATGTTACAGGAAAATGAAACTTTTAAAATCTGGGACATTGTTTTTGCTCTCAACCAATTGGAGTAGCATTAATACCATACTGTTTATCTAGTCATGCAATTTTGGATCTTACAGTTGTTTCCAAAGTATTGAGAATTGGATTTATGTGTTGAATTACTGGCTAACGTTTGCTGTGATTAATTAAAGTTGCTGGCAACTTTAATGATAGAAAAAATGGAAAAGCAATATCTGCACACTGATATTAACATCAGGAAAGAGAGGTGGTTCCTTGGACTCCTCTGTTTGTTCAAAATCAAAATGCTTTCTGCTAATGCGTGATTTACTTCTTTCTTCATTTTCTTTCAAATTAAGTAGAATTTAAGCTTCCATTTGTTTTGTAGGAATAAAATGCTTTACTTTTTTTTTAAAGGTACCAGACTATTATGATATCATCAAAAAACCTATTGCCTTAAATATAATTCGTGAAAAGGTGAATAAATGTGAATACAAGCTAGCATGTAAGTATCACGCATTGAAAGAGGTAATGAACCCTGTTCTCTCTGCAAGATAAATTCTCATCCTAAAATAAAGCTGTGTCAGGATTTGAATTGTTTGGATTTTTTTGAAAGAACTTTTACTGCTCTGTATTTAACAAGTGTTACATCTTTAACTACCAAAGTGTGTGATGTGCAGATGGATAAGAAATGAGCTGCTGAGATACTGCTGGTAATTCCTGAAGCTTTTGATGTCAGTGTGTGACATCAGTGAAATATCTGGAAAAGCTTCAGTTGTTATTGCCTGATTTGTAATCTTTCTGTTGATTATCATGGGAGTTTTAAGAATGTTTACTTCACTAACACATGGTACATACTTGATGCATGTGTAAAGAATCTGTGTTGGGAACTCTCTACTTGTTGAGTGGTGTCATTCTCCTCAATGATGCTGCTATCTGATGATGTGAGATGCACTAAGTTCATTTATTTACTTTTTTTATTTACTAGCGGAATTTATTGAAGACATTGAGCTGATGTTTTCAAACTGCTTTGAATACAACCCTCGTAACACAAGTGAAGCAAAAGCTGGAACTAGACTTCAGGCTTTTTTCCACATCCAGGCTCAAAAGCTGGGACTTCCTATCACATCTGGTAATGTGGACCATGCCGCGCCCGTGGTCAAGAAGTCACGAATCTAACCTCTGCCTTCCAAAGGATTTTTTGAGGGAATCTGCGATGTTCATGAAATGAAATGTTAAATCATGCAGTCATCATACCTGTATAAAGCAATAACAACTGTTTAACCACCTTGAAGTGTGGCCTGCACTATATTCTCAATGTAATATTAAGCACTCAGGAGAACGTAGGAAAGATTACCTTTGCTACAGTTTTATTCAGTGTCTAATAATTTTGATAGCTGTACTGGATACAGTACTGGTTTACAGAGGTTTTGTACATTTTTAATACATTCATGTGTCCAAATATCTTCTAGAAATACGTTGTTTTTTTTTTCCTGCACCAAATGATCTTGTTTCATCCTCTAGATATTGTAAGAACTGTGGTATTGAGGGCTTTATCAACTCAGATAAAATCTTCTGCTGTAGCGCAGTTGAAGAAACTGTGTATGTTTAAAACTTGTTTGAGCATATCTTCTCGACACTACACATGAATGAGTACAAGGAACATATCTTTTTAAGTACTGTACCAGTGCTGGCTGGAGGTATTCAGTCCGAGTTTATTAAGTAGATATTTATTTAGCATTCAAAGTAATTTGTGAATTTGTTTTGTATTTATAAAATTTGTACTGGGGATTAAAAACAAAACAACAACAAAAGAGTTCCATAACTTTTTAAATTTTTGCCTTTGTTTTTTGTTTATCCCCTTTAACTTCTTGATGATCAATCAATAAATCCCTTCCCCTCTCCCAGTCAGTTCTTCTAGCAATGAGTAAATTTACAGGACTGTATTATAAGTTTCTATGTACAACTTTCAAAGTGTACAAATAAAATGACACATTTTTCAAAGTATTTTGAGTTTCTGACACTTATTTTGGGGGCATACGGCTCTGCCACCGCTGATTTATTTGGACAAGTTGCTGGAGAGAACGCAAAAGAACTTGGTTTTGGCATGACAACCCGATTGAGCGTTTTCAGCAGATGCAGCCACTATGGTACCTGGTCTCTGTCCATTGCAAATGTTTATTGGTGTGTAAGTAACATAAGAAGAGTGTATATAAACTGTATGGTTCTTTAATTAGGATGTTTATTCTAATGATGTAAAGCCTATTAAAGCATCCTTACTGTCCTTGGTAGCGATCCTTTTTTTTAACAGAATTTTGACTTCGAATCCATGCATCCATATCTAGAGAAAAACGTATTGGAACAGAGATGGGGGGTGGGAGTGAAGAGGTTGGGAAAAACCGAAAGATGAGGTTTGCTGCTGCTGCAGCGTTTCTGGCCATATTTGCACTAACTTGTTTTGTAGCAGTGAGACCTGTATGTGTAAACAATACTTGCTATGCACTTGTGGATTTTCTTTGCCTGTAGTGGTTACTTTGCCTTAGAGATGACAACAACAGGTGTTATCTGCAGTATGGATGGTGGTAGGGGACTGACCAGTTTGAAGGGGTTTTTTGTTTGGTTGAAATATGAAAATAGTATTTTTAAAATGCCTGTTAATACTTTAGAGTTCATACATGAGCTGCTGCTTCTTCCTAGCTCTTGCTGCTGGATCAAAGAAACATTTCTTGTTCCATAAAGGTTTTGGCCCTTCCTGTCCCAAAGCGCTGAACACAGTAAGGAACTGAGCAGCAGCAGACTTGTCTGAGGCTGGGTGATTGTACTTTGGTGTCCCTGCATCTCTCTAGTCCCAAGAGGTATTGACCAGCAGGTTGCACAAACAGTTGAGTGAGTTCTTGTTCACATGAATAGTGCCCCTTGACTTGAATGTGACTACTCTGGGGGGCACAGGGAGCTGGACACGCTGTGACAGATGCAATTTAAATTGTCACTGTCCCCAACCTACTCTCAGCTGTTCATTCCTATCGGTCTTTCTGCAGGGCTGTTTCCTTCAATAGCTTCCCCTTAGCACCACAAGTAGAATTTTGAGTTTGTGTAAAGTGAATGGGAGCATAACTTCAGTTTATTGCAGAGTTGTTTGTATATTTCAGTCAGTTACCAATTTTCCCCTGAGTTTGCAAACCTAAGGCCTTTGCTAAACTTAACTGACAGTGAAACGGAAAAATTCCCACTTCTCTGTGCTGCTGTGCTTTAAAACATTTGAATGTGCTGTGTATGCAAAGCAGACCTGACTCTCCATGGTGTAGTGGTGCTCATAGAGCTTACTCTCCTCTTCTGGTGGCTGCTGTGTTCTCAGCCACACAGGAAAAGCAGGTATGGTTCATCCCTGTTACTTCTCTCTCAGTGGACTGCCTTGAGGTGGTGCTTTTGTTATTGCTCTTTAATGCTCCACTTACACTTTTTCTGATTTGTCAGGAAGTCTTTTTATTACTGTTTATGTCCTCCTGCTCCCTTGGAGAAAGGGGAAATGTTTCACGTCTCCTTCACTGAGGGGCTGACATTTCATGCTCCTTGTACTCTTCTTTCCCCCAGAACAAACTCATGTCTTGCCCTGAAGATGTTTTCTCAGGCTGCCATCCAATGCCTTTACCTTGTTAGTAAGGGACATACAATACCTGCAGGAAGCTCCAAGCTGTACTTTGACAAAGAAAGATGCTGGAAAGAACAGGTTCAATGGCTTCATCTTAGGTTCACGGGTTCTAACTAATGGGGCTTTACCTGACTCTTCAAGTATACATGGGCAGTAGGCTTCCTTGAGCTCTGACGTAGCTGCTTTCAGAAGCAGAATTCTGACTAAATCCATAGTGAAAGCCTTTCCCTTCTCAGTAGCGCTAATATATTGTAGCCCAGTAGGTATCCAAAAACTTAACAGCAACTCTTCCTGCTGTGCAGATTCTGTCTCTGTTCCCTTCTCCTGCCCCTTTCTTTCAACACAGAGTTGGGAAATAGTGAGTAACCATACTTGGCACTTCCTTCTGATGCTTTTTGTACATGTTAATTCTTTCATAACCATGGGACCAGTTCCTTTGGAGGAACTGGGTTTCAGCTCCAAATAATGTCTCCTCCAGGATATCTCTGTGTTTCCTTAGCAACTCTCTCTGTTTCTGATCACTACATATGGTCAGGGATTCAGGAGACAATCATTGGTGTCCAGTCACTGCTGCTGTTGGAAGCTGCCCTTTCCACCCAAGCAGATCTAGGTCGAAAGGAAAAGACTTGTTTTTAGAGCTCTGCCTTCGGATGCTGGCTGCTTGTACTTTGCTGTGCGTGAGCAGCACGACGCAGCAAAGCTGTTGTGCCTTGGCCTCTGTCAGCAAGCCAGTCATCTCCTCAGCTGCTGTGCCCTCTGACAGATTCATCTGGTGGCAGCTGAGCTCCTGGAAACCTTCAGCAGTGCTGGAAGGCTGTGATGGAGGTAAGGTAGCTCTATCTGCTGCCAGGGGCTTGCGCTGAGGCCTCCACAGCACATGTCCACTGATGTGCTCAACTGTATGTCCAATACAAGGCCTGAGTAAAAAGTCCTCTTGGAGAATCTCCAGTTACCAATAAAGTTTCCCATTTTGGGGCACTCGAGCTTGAAGATGTCTGGATTAAATCAAAAGGTAAATGACTTGTGTGGCAAATCACAGTTACAAAGGCAGATAAATAAAGCCATCACTTTGACTCCCATCTGTTTTGAAGGAGTGCTGAAGTGTCCCTGAAACATACCTGTGTATTGCAGAATTTGGGAACAACATACATGTTTTTAAGTTATGTGGATACATGTGTATATCTGTACAAAGTTTTGAGTTTTTAATTGCTGTAATCCATCTACTTTTACAATAATATTTACCATTCACAAGCGTTGTACTTCTGTGCCTTTAAAGGTT
This sequence comes from Meleagris gallopavo, assembly GCF_905368555.1. Classification (NCBI taxonomy): domain Eukaryota; kingdom Metazoa; phylum Chordata; class Aves; order Galliformes; family Phasianidae; genus Meleagris; species Meleagris gallopavo. Next base: position 35,573,292 of record NC_139408.1, on the reverse strand, counting down.
ACATCTCCAGTACCTGGGAAAATGATGCTGGAGATGAGATCTACAGAACCCACCAATGCTTTGATCAGAACTTGGCTCCCTCCAGCTATGTCATAGCAGCAGCAGCAGCCCATGTTTGGAGCTGTGGGGACAATGCAGCCGTGACTGTATTTAAGCTTCTTATTCTTTTGGTAAGCGCTCAGACAATTCTGATTGCTTGGGGTGAGGCACCTGCGGGTAGATGATCAGAGCTACATTCTGGCAGATGGATGCTTTTCCAAACCCATGCTTTGTAATACTTGGAGTACGCTGAAGTACTAAATGCCACCATGAAATGTAACTGAAATGTTTTCAGTGGCAGAAGGCCACAGACAGATTATGTTTTCCAAAATGTACACAAATGCTGACTTTGGGCTTGTCTCTCTGCCTTAATATAGGCAGGCTTCTCTAGGCTTTGTAGCACTTCTTTTCTGGAAAATTGGTGATTTTCTTTTCCTTTTTTTTTTTTTTTTTTTTTTTAATTTGTACCTCTGCAATTATTTTTCTGTGGAAGGAAAGAAAGAAAGTGGTTTTCTGATACTTATGAGGCAATTGAATAGCAGGGCTGCCTGGAGCAAGGCCACGCGTGCTACCGGCCACGAGTACAGCACCCTGCCCTCCTACTGTTTGCAGAATGCATCCAGCTGTTCAATTGGGCCAAGTTTGCTCTGAGGACATTACATCACAGCATGTTCTCTGAAGCACTGGTACTGTCTTTATCCTCAAACCTCGGTGGCAGAGTGCCAGCACACATTAATTGCCCGGCAGTCACAGTATGCAGTGCTGGGATCTCAGGGCTGGGTACTGCCTGAAGCACATGGAGGAATGGAAAATGGGGTGCTGGAGGTATAATTTCCATTGTGATTTGTAGTAAAGTTGCAGAGGGTATTCACGCTTTGATAGCTTGATTTTAATACAGTCAAGCTTGAGTGTTGTTTGCTATTCTTAGTTTATGAGTTTATTTAGACTTTATAAACTGTCTCCTAGATTGAGTCCCATAAGAGCATATATAATAATAATCTACGTGTTTTTCTATTTTTCTTCTCCAGGCACCTTACAGAACAAATTAGCTTAGAGAGGAAAGGACTTTACAGAGAGCAATCATACTGTGGCTTGGCTCCTGTGAAACACCAGAAATGCGATGCAGGATGCTGAAGTGTTTGGGTTGGGAATTTGTATGTGGCTTTGCCTGTGGGATCAGGGCATGATAGTTCCTTTTCATGAGCATTCCTGCCTAGATCCTGCCATCAGTCACATGTTAAGCTCTGCAGTCCTGGCACTGCTCGAGTCCTGCTGTCACGGGAGGACACTTTCACAGTGACCGACAGGTTCAGGGATCCGGCTGCAGTTATAAATATTCCTGTGCCCCAGCTATCCTAAAGCCCATTCTCATCCACCAGCAAGTGACCTCAGCTCATGTATTTAGCATGTTATGCTTAGTTAATATTTTATTTTTAGATTGCTCTCTGAGAAACAAAAGCATATTGGTTTTCAAATGCTTAATGCGTTGTGAGGGATCTTGCAATGCTGGGGACAGACGCATGAGTAGTTTACCTCATGCATCTCTTGGTTCCTTAGCTTGTGCTTCTCTTACTTCTATAGTGTGTCCATCTTTGTTTTTAAGAGATTCCTAAGAACCAGTCCTTTTATTCAGCCTTCATCAAACAATATAATTTCCTTACATCTAGGTGCAATGCTGCAGTTCTAGGTCTGTCTGGAGCAATTTTAGCAATGTCAAAACAGAAGAAAAAGTATCAGTCGCTTTTTGTTGGGCTTTTACAACTTCCAATCTCAATGGGCCATGCAACTTAATCTCCCCTGTCCTGGCACTTTTGCAATGGCTTCCTCAACTGCTGGGCTGGATTTAATCCTTTCCTGGTGAATGTTTTTTGTGTTGCAATGATGTCTCCTTAAGGTGAGCCTACAAGTCATGGATGTGATGATAACTTCAAGGGCTTTATCCCCAACTACAGCAGGAAGAGAAGTACACAGAGGTGAGATGTCATCTTCAGCTCAGTAGCAGAACTGGGCCCAGGCTGCAGGATGTGGGATTAGTGTTTGCAGTATGAATGGGCTGTGTACATCCTGCTCTGTGCATATCCAGCCACTGGAGGAGAGTCCTGTGTCCCACGAGCAGCCCTTGTTGTCTCCAGGGCCCACTCCTTTGGACCCTTTTGTAAATAGGAGCATAGCAAATTTGCATTGTGTTCCTTACGTGCTAACTAGCCCAAATGTTTTGAAGGTTTGCATGCCTCTGTCCAGGAGGAAAAAGGATTCTTAAATTGTTGCCACCTCTTCCCAGAGGTGCACCAGCTTATGCTGTGCAATCTGCTGGGATGTCTGCCCACATCCCAGCTGTTGGCAGTTGTTCTCTAAGAATCATCCTGAAGCCAGCCAAAAAACCGCCTCTTCCAGCTGTAGCAACTGCTCTGCTGAGTGGAGCTGCTCTGTCTGTCCTGAACAAGGTTTCAGAACCCTAGGCAAGTCCTTTGAGCTCCTTTGTCTAAGTACTACCACACTTGTATACTAAGTTTTGTATGCTAAACAAGTGAAGAAGCAATTGCTGAGCCACAGTACTGAAAAGTAAGAAAACAGAACACTTAAAAAAAAAAAAAAAAATCTGTTCCCATGCTGTGGAAAATCCATAGAAAATCTAGTCTAAGAGCAGGCTTTGACTTCCTAAACTTGGAGAGAAAAGTAGTTCAAGACTGGCAACATAAGGGCTGGACCTGTGTAAGTCACAGTGGAAGAAGTACAAATTGCAGAATGTCAGTGAGTGATGTGCTTGGAGGCAGACCTTACAGCAGCAGGAGACACATGAGCCAGGTGCATGGCGGTATTCTGCTGAACAGCTCCTGTTGTGATGGACAACTTTCTTGTTGTGGAAAAGCAGGGAGATTTTAGCCATAAAACTGAAGAGTTTAGTGGAGGGTGAAATTGCGACTGGAGAAATACCTCTTGGGATCAATGAGTTGATTAACATCCCTGCTAACTTCAGGCATCCCAACTTTACAGCTCCTCTGGAAGCTCCTGACAGAAAGCAGCAGAATTATTAATGGCATCTCCTCTGTGCTACTCATGTGTGTGTCCTTGAATAGTGACAGGAAGGAGCCTGGGGCTGCTGGATTCCTCTGCAGCTGGAAATGGCTGCTGTGGGCTGGGGGAACACGCAGAAAGAGCAGATCCCAGCATCACTTCCACAGAATCACAGAATGGCCAGGGTTGGAAGGGACACTAAGGATCATGAATCTCCAACCCCCTTGCCCCAGGCAGAGCCACCAACCTCCCCATTTAATACTAGACCAGGCTGCCCAGGGCCCCATCCAATCTGGCCTTGAACACCTCCAGGGACGGGGCATCCACAACCTCTCTGGGCAGCCTGGTCCAGCACCTCCCCACTCTCATAGCAAAGAACATCCTCCTGACATCCAACCTAAATCTTCCCTCCCTCAACTTAAAAACATTTCCCCTTGTCCTGCTGTTATCTAGCCTTTCAAAGAGTTGATTCTGCTCCTGTTTGTAGGCTCTCTTTACGTTCTGAAAGGCTGCAATAAGGTCACCCCACAGCCGCCTTTTCTCCAGGCTGAACAAGCCCAGCTCCCTCAGCCTGTCTTCATAGGGGACGTGCTCCAAACCCCTGATCATCTTCATGGCTCTCCTCGCGACCCTCTCCAATAGCTGTCTTTCTTGTTCTGTTCAGACCTGGATTTCCCATGCTTTGCACTTCCCTGTGCAGCACACTTCTGCTACTGGCACAAATGGAGAGAGCGATGCTCTTCAGACCCAAAGCAGGGTTCTCCAGCCAAAAATGAGCTGGCAGTGCCAGAAAACTATTTGGCTTTTCCTCCTCCAGTTTTCACAGCTGGCATGCTTTCAGCTTGAAACATTTAAACATTTTAGGTGACCATGCCATTAGCTCATTTTGTAGGAAAAAGTTATGTATGTGAAACAAGAATACAAAGGGTTTTGGATTATCCAAAAGAGGTTTCCAGCTGATCAGTACTTCCAGCAAATTGCGCTGTTGCTTTTTGGCTGCTTGAAGAACGTTTGGACTTTCATTTGATTAGGAAAAATGAAATAAAATCTATATTTTGTTTTGCATTACTGTCTATACTTGCAAAGCAGTCTGGCAGCTTTTCCTCTGTGTAACCAGCCAGCATATGGGTCAGATCTATACATTTGGTTTTCCAAAGGTCGCTTTGGCTACTTTCTTGCCGTGTCACTGCAATAAGCATTATTCTGTGAAGCACAGCACTGACTGTGCCTTCCAGAAAATGATGCTGCTTTTCACATTTCCAATCTTTAGAGGGGATTTAGCACACACATCCATGCCTGCTACATAGCCAGGGTTCTGCTTCACTCTGTGTATAGATATATATATGCCTATTCAATGCAGCATTGTTAGAGCAGCAAACTTCCCAGAGCTGGTATTATCAGAAGTTGCTAGTGACAAGGAAAGTCTGACCTCACTGTTTGCTTGAAACTGAAGTTTCAATAAGTATTGTTGCAACGAGCTGCATTTCCTTCCTAGGGAGGCAGGATACTCCGCAACTCAAAGTGTGACAGGGGCACCAAGCCCCCTGCCCTGCTGCTGAGCATGGCATGGATTCGTGAGTGACCTCAGTAGCTCAGGGAATGGAGGGATAGTGCCCATTGGGTGGGGACACTTTGTTAATGATTGCAATAGAGAGCTTGCAGGCACTGCAATATAAATGCTACAAGTAGTATAAATGGGAAAAAAAAAAAATGTAGCCTTTACCACGGAATGAAGGTTTTCTTAAAAACAAACAAACAAATAAATAAAGATGGTAATGGTGTCAGTGTTGAATAATTGATACGCAGCCAATGGCTGATCGAATAAATCCTTCCTTACCTGGGACTGTGTTGTGAATTTGTCTCAACTGTGAACAAGAGGCAGCAGGAAGACAGATGTGGGAAGAAATTACTCCTGGGAAAAACGCATTTTGTCGGGCATGTGGGCATTTATGAAGGCTATTGGGGTAAACAGAAGTTACTTCTCTCAGCACTGTAAACGTGCAAGGCTGTGTGAATGTAGAACACATGGTAATTACTTAGAAATCATTTTTTATCTTGTGTATATTCATGAATAGTGCTGAGCGAAATTTCCCTCTGTATTAGATTTTGGGTGACTTTTTTGGTTTTGTTTACCATTCTTCTGCCATTAGTTTCTCTCAAAGGAGGATTTTTCATTCCCTTCTTTGATATGCTTAAACATTGTCACATGTAGTGACATGATGTCACTACAGGGCAACTCATTTTTATTAAATCTGTCCTTTCCTGCCTATGGGCCGCTTGCTGGACAGTGGGAGCCTGGGGCCATGACCCACCAGCAGGATTTAGTGGTCCCAAGAGAGCAGCTGCCTCCGAGAGCATCAGCTATTGCAGTCTGCGCCCCGGAACTGACTGAACTTTGTACTTACTTCAATTGAGTGCTGAGACTTTCTGCTACTCCAGCAAACAGCCACACAAATTTCTCTGCCTTCTGTTTACAGCTCTCTTCATGAAGGTGGGTCGTCAGCATCTGAAGGGATCTGAAGTCTGACAGCAGAATTCAACAGGTCTCTGAGTTGAACCTGTAGGCGAACAGCCCCACTTTCTTCTATCTCAAATGAATTATTTTATGAAGCTTAATCACTTAATTAAGGATCTTAATTACTTTTGTGACCTCTATCTTTCCACCAGATTTAACTCAGACAAGCTCACAAGTTGAGTTATGGGGCCAAGGAGCAGCCCAAGTGATGGCAGGGACATGGATGAGGCCTGGTGCTGGCCTCACCTCTGCAGGAAATTGGCTGGAATGACACTGCTGAGCTCAGTGACACAAGAGGAGCAGAGAGCGCAAAAGCAAGGGGCTCTGAATTAAGAGAGCCTGAATGCAGAAGGCAGCTCTATTCGTTACCATTATTTCATGCCAATGAGCACCCAGGAGCAGAACCCAAATGAGCAGTGCCTTCTGCTTCACCATGAGTCACTGCCTCTGTCCACAGACGGTGAGGGGGACATGGAGGTTTCCTCAGAGGCGTGTGCTCAGCACAGCATGTCACTGCATTGCAGGGCTATTTCGGTGGGGCCTGGTGGGATGCAGGCATTGTGGCACCTGGGCAGTGAAACTTGATGCTTCCTGCATGCTGCCAGACTTGACGTGGGGACCAGAGGAATAGCAGCTTTGTCCCAGTGTGCTCCTGCAATACGTGTTTTTTTTTCTTCTGGTCATTATTGTCTTTGGCTGGTTATCGGCCATTTCTGTGGCCTCCCAAGGTCACCATTGGACTCCATCACAAGTTTCTGTTCTGCTGGCTGTTGTTACCAGGAGTCCAACACTCATTTTCTTGAAAATGAGAAGCCCATCTGTTTACTTCTGACCTCTCTGACTGTTAAACTTGTTTATCTCTCATAGATTTCTATGAAGTCATAAACTTGTTTATCATAGATTTCTATAAAGTCATAGAATACCCTCTCTTTAATCCTTTTCAGCACTCTGGTGACTGCCAGGTACAGTCAGGGCCCTGGGGCAGCATCCCGCCAGGCTGGAGGGCTAAGTTAGGCACCCGGTGAGGTGAGCAGAACAATGAGCACTGTGCCTCATTATTCAGTTTCCATGGCAGTGAGCAGGAGGTGAGTCATGCCTGATCTTGACTTGTCATCCTTGGAGCATCAGCCCAGCTGTGCGGCTCCGGGACTGGTGACTTCTCTTCCACCCCTTGCTGTCTGTGCCTCAGTGTGGGAAGTGGGGCTCTGTGCAAGTGGGGAGGGTGTCCTGTGGAGGCATGAAACTGGGGCACTTTGGTGGGCTTGTACAAGTGTTAGGAGCAGCCTGCTGAGGCCACAGCAGTGTTGGGATTTAGTGGCAATGCAGGATGTCCTGCATATGTGCGTGACTAAATCCATTCTCAAATGCTATGAATCCCTTCCTGCTGCTTTCCCGGTGGCCTCCTGGCATTGGGTGCAAGGACACAGAAGGGCACGTGCCACGAATACTGACACGCTACGGTGTCTCAAATGGGTTTGTGATTCACCAAACCATGCTGAGCAGCTGGAGTTCACCAAAGCCTGAAAAGCTGTGCGGGAGACATCCTAAAATGGGGCTGAAGAGATGGTCTCATTGGACTTACATTGTTGTAAGTCCATCATAAAACTGCATCGGGAGAATTATCCATTTTAGGAGTTGTGCTGTTATTTCCCATAATTTTTCACCTATCCTACTTAATTACTTGTATGATCAAAAGCACATGTTGCATTTGAAGACTGAATTGTGTTATGGATTACAGAAAATGCAATTATGCAGTACCAACCCTCTTCCTGGGTCTGACGCTGCTGGCAGCACAAACAAAGGAGTGGCGATTGGCTGGAACAAAGTGGCAGCAGAGCTGCTGTCTTTGGCTCTCTGTTGGCAGGGACTGCATGGATGTGAGGGGCTGGAGCCATAGTGCATCTATAGGGTAGTGGCCTTAGGGCTGATGGGCCACATTTTGGATCTCACTGAGTTCAATTCAGGTCTGAACTCTGAAATCAGAGAGGGCAGGATGTGACACATCATGTCAGCATGGTGGCATGTGGTAATGGAGAAAGGGGGGAAAAAACCCACACATCACACAGCACAATATGAACATACCCATCTGTACACATACATGCACCAATTTGGTGCACCAAGACACCATTAGCAGCTCGGGTGCTTTGGGGAGCTGGGTGCTCACGCGCACTTATGGGTGGATCCTGCCTGCTCAAGAGCCCTGGGCTGCCACACAACAGCTCATGGGATGAGAGCTGCGTTGTCCCCACACCATGTTGCGCTGGAGACACAAAGGTCCACGTCTGTCCCGTGCCTGACCCCTGCCTGACCCAACACAAGTGGCACGCTCTCAGGAGGGCCGTTCCTTCTTGTTTTCCTAGAAGCTGTCTTCCTATCTTTTAATACTACTACTTCACCCTTGTGTGCTGTGCCCTGCCCCGTCATATCAGCGGTTCTTTCAGACACCTCTCTGTGCTGCCAGGAGGTGCTGTCCCCGTGCCAGGCTGCCCAGATCAGTGCTCACAGACCGACGATAGCCATAGCAGCAGCACAACTCCCATTCAGAGTGGAATAAGGAGATGGCAAACAGCAGCAATAACACATGCCCCTTGCGTGGGGTGCACAAAGCCCAACCCCGGGCCACGTCGGGCAGGGCAGCGATGCGAGGGACAGTGACTGCCGAGCGGCACAGAGTACCTACGCTGAGAGCGGCCGCTCGGAGCGAGCCGCAGTGCGGGGCAGCGGCTGCGCTCGGCCTCCAGGAGCCTGGCCGCCATACTGACCCTGCCGGGCGGCGCGGCCGCACGTCTCGGTACTTGATGTCCACGTTACGGCAGCGAACGGGCGGCAGGGCAGGCCCCGTGGGGAGCCAGGCGGCGAGAGAAGGCCGCGTCCAAGCTGCCTCACCGGGCCGCCCACTCGGCCGGGCCTCGCCAGCACAGGGGGCCGGCCAGGCACCGCGTGGGATTGCGAGCGGGGGCCGAGGCGCGCGAGTTAAACGGAGACGCGGGCAGCCGGGCTAGAAGAGGAAGCACGGCTTCCTCCCGCCGCCTCTGGGCCCTTCCCCGCAGGGGGCGGCCCGGCGGGCCCCGACTGCGGGCGCCGAGAGCCGGGCGGGGCGGGCCGGGCCGGGCCGGGCCGATGGCACGTGGTGGCGGCGCTGCCCATGTGACCGGCCCTCCCCGGCCGCCGCGGCTCATCCCCCGCCCGGCCCGAGTCCCCGCCCGCCTCGCCCCCAGCGCAGCGCAGCGCTCTCCTGCGCGCAGCAGCCCCGCACCGCAGGCAGCCGCCGCCGCCCCGGACCCGGCGCCATGGTAAGGGCGGCGCAGCGCGAGAGAGCGGGGAGGCGGCCCCAGGGCCGAGAGGCCGAGCGCGCGCGGCCCGGCGCGGCGCGCTCAGACCCCGCGGCCTCCGGCGGCCATTTTAGTCTAATTTTAGCCCGGTGCGGGGGGAAGGGGCGGTGGGAGCGGCCCCGGGGCGGCAGCGGGCGGCGGGACCGAGGGCCGGCGGCGGGCGGCGGGCGCGACGCTCCCCGCGGCCGCCCAGGCGGCGTCCGTTCGCGCGTCCGTGTGTCTGCGCGCCGAGGCCGGGCGGGCCGCGGGGAGGGGGCTCCCGGAGGGCCGCTTCCCCTTGGGCCCGGGGCGCTGCCGCAGCCGACGGGACCGGGCCGGGCCGAGCGGGATCGCGGCGGGGCCGCGGTGGCGGGGCCGGGCGGGGATGCGGCGCGCTAGGGCCGGGCGGGCGGCGAACAAAGCGCGGCGGCGGGCACGGCTCCTCGGGACAAAGCCGCCGCCCCGTGCACCTGCCCGCACCCAGCGCTCGGGCCCAGATGCAGCGGTTGCTCTGAATGCAAGGACGCTGCGGATGTGCTCGCTGGCTCGCGAGTAACTGTTCCGCGGGTTTGTTTTATTTTCACCGTGAGCTCGCCCCGTCAGCGTTTTGTTTTTTTTTTACTGCTATGGGTTTGGGGTCTGACGGCTTGGTAGCTTTACCGGAGCCGCAGGCGTTGTAACCCCGCTTTGCTCGGGAAGAAATAGCGATCGGAGAACACTGGCGGTGCGAAATAGAAGTGGGGAGTTGTTAAAGCGCGGTGTCGGGGCTGACACAATGCAGAAAGCATCTCTCCTGCTTGTGGAGCCTTACATCACCCAGCAAAATGAGAGTCATGACAGTGCTGGCTGTGAACCGCTGCCGTAGCGTTTGTTCCATCACAGAATCCCACCCCGGCCCCAATCTACAAACTCCCACGTCCAGCTTCCTCCTTGCCCCCGAGTGCACGATCAGGTAATGGAAAAGTGTGGGAGCGGTGCAGGTGTGCAGTCGTAGTGCGAAGCACCGCCCAGAATTAAAGTGATGCTGTGTGGACAGGGTTTACACCTCCTTTATGTCCTCTGCAGCAGTCTTGCAAACACGACCAACCTCACAGTGCGCTCAGGTTGAGCGCGGTGTTTTTATTGCTAGAGGGGCAGGTGGAGTTCTTTATCTGCTGCTGTGGGCTGTGGCGTTGTTTAGCGAATGTTAATTTTTGCTGTTTAAATTATTCCTTTGATCTCATTTTACAGGCTTCTGGAGTAACAGTGAATGATGAAGTCATAAAGGTTTTTAATGACATGAAAGTAAGAAAATCTTCAACCCCAGAAGAGATTAAAAAAAGAAAGAAAGCCGTTCTCTTCTGCTTAAGTGATGACAAAAAGCAAATAATTGTAGAGGAGGCAAAGCAGATACTGGTTGGTGACATTGGAGATACTGTGGAGGACCCCTATACAGCCTTTGTGAAGTTGCTACCATTGAATGATTGCCGATACGCTTTGTACGATGCCACATATGAGACAAAGGAATCTAAGAAGGAAGACCTGGTATTTATATTCTGGTGTGTAGAAGCAAAGCTTGCAGTTAAATTCAAATATGCGTGACTTAACACTGGTTGATTGAATAACTGTTTTTCCTCCTTTAAAGGGCTCCTGAAAGTGCACCTTTAAAAAGCAAGATGATCTACGCAAGCTCTAAAGATGCCATTAAAAAGAAATTTACAGGTACGGACCTAAAAGTGTCTTGGTTGTGAGTCCCAGTACTGTTTAGATGCTGAGGTTCTCACAAATACCCCGTTGTCCATCTGTCTTTCAGGTATTAAACATGAGTGGCAAGTAAATGGTTTGGATGACATTAAGGACCGTTCAACACTCGGAGAGAAACTGGGAGGCAACGTGGTAGTTTCACTTGAAGGAAAACCCTTATAAAAAGACAGACAAGTGCCATCTGGATCTAAGGAGCTTCCATTTCTGCAGCTCGTTCAATTGGAATAGTATTAGTCTCCCTTTCTCCTTCCCTCCTCAAAAATAAGTCCCTTCCCTTCTGCCCCTGAAGGAGATGTCATTGTTAAGCAGTCTACCAGTGATTGCCATTAGACTGTTTAATCCTGGTAGTTTTATGTAGGATCCAAGGAATGCTTTCACGTCATACTCTTAGCCAAAACTGACGCTGCATGCATTCCTTGCCACACGTACAATGAATGTGATAGTTAATGTGAATAGTCTAGCAGACAGCAAAGGGTAAGCTAATTGAATGCCTTGAAAGTATTGTCCACTGGTGGGATGGTAGACTCTATACAGTATTACTTACAGTTGCACTTGATTGCAGTTCCATGAGGCTCTTGTGCATTCATACACCTCACCTGCCTTGACAAGCCTATTTTTGTGACATGGCAGCACACAACACTATGCATTTAAAGCACTTTTTTGTAATATGTTTGACCCGCCCCTCCCCCCCAAAGGAATGCCAACTAAGTTGCTGTAACTGTGTCATCAAATTATTGTAGTACCTCAGTTTCATTCCTGTTACATGCATATCTTTATAAATGAAGTAGCTGTTACGATGCCTTTTGTTTTCCATTGAATGTACACTACTGAACAGGAGTAGAGGTTATCTGTTTATCATGTGAGTCTTGAAACACTAAAGTTTTGTGAAACATTGGTCATGATGGCAATTTCTGTATTAAAAAGAGCCTTAAATGGAACATTGTTTTTGAGATCAAAAACTGGCCACGTTGCAATAAAACTTGTGGCTTATTACAGAATGTTGCCTTGTTTTCATTGGAAAATATAGTTTTTAAGTATGTTTAATTTAAGCATATTTCAAATAACTTCTGTGGAAAGTATTGTAAAGATAAACAATCATTAATCTCATCGTAAATAGTGCAAGTTTTTCATTCCTAATCATGATTTAGGCACGGCTTTACAATACTTCGTGGCGCTATTCTGATCGTTTGGTAAAGGACCTATTCCTCGTTTACCGTAAAAGCAGCTGCTGCTGCTAGAGACTATTAGATTCCATGAAACACTTGTGTCAGAAACTTTCAAGTACGTAGGAATTAACCATGCAGTGTGTTTCGTACCTGAATGCTCTTAAAGTTCTACATGTCAGAGTAAAACCTTACACGATATCTCGCAGCTCTCTGTTTTGATAAGATGATATGTAAAGACAGTTATATATGTAACGTGGAATACAGGTTGGTGAAGTTTTTGCTTCTTAAGCGTTACAGTTAGCACTGACTTGGTACAAGAAGTATCCTCGATGAACTGTTCTGCTTGTTAACTTCTATGTAAATAGAACTGGAAAGTGTTTGCCACTACTGAGGCTTGCACTGGGGACATGTTTTGGCTGAGAGCCAGATAATGCTCTCCTTATAGAGAATTTGATCTGCTCTGTGTGAGCAATCCTCCGTTAGCCAGAGCTATTTATGGCAAACACATGCTTTTGTATCTTGTCATCGTTATCCACAAATGGCAAAACTGGACATGATTCTGCTGGTATGCGTAAAGGCACTCTGTTAGGCAGCCAGTCACAGCTGAAATGTACGTGCTGCCAGAAGGAATGCTCTTTATCATTACCTTATTTTAAAAAGTTGGTGGAGTAGAACTGAGGAGCTCTTAACTATTGGCCCTTTACTTTCAATTCATAGCCCCCTTTTTGCAACAAGAAGCAGATAATCATCAACTTTTTTTTTTTTAAGTTTGAATAAATTAAAGATACTGTGTTTAGGCTTTCTTGTCCTGTAGAACTTTAAGACTTTATTTCAGGCTTCTGGCTGTCCTTATGACTTGCACGCCTCATTGTGTTGGCTGTTCTCCGTAGGCTAAACTCGACTAGAATTTAACTAAAAAGGCATGACAACCACTGACTTAGTAAGTGTATCAATGAGTCTTGGTTTTGTTCTGCAAAACTCTCTTTTCAGGAATCTTTTAAGGCTGAGAAGTAACTGATGGTATGCATGTTGTCTACTTAAAAAGCAACACCTTTTTATTCCTCAAATTAGTCTCTTTCTTTCTGATTACTCACATTGCGTGCAAAGCCCAGTTTAATGTAAAAATCTACTTCGTTCTTTATGTTTGACTTGGGTTCAGTATAATGAAATAATTGTTTTAACTGATTTTCACAAGGTATAAGTGGTTTCTTTAGAAAAAAAGCCAAAACTGAAAATATTAAATTTTAATAAACAATTTGAATCTCATTCTAGACAGTAAAGTTTTTTGTTTTGTTTTGTTTTAAGCAGTACTGTGTTTAAATTTAATGTTTGTCTCTGCTGCAAACAGTCTGGAAAGATGTCTGTGGCTTCTGAACTGAGTATTATTATTTTTTTTAAACTAGCTTATATGTATATACACTCAGTCCAAGTAGATATAAAATTGAAGCACAAACTGTATTTATGTAAGATTCAAAGCTACCAAACCAAGTTTTGGATCAGAAAGGATCAGCCTGCCTTCAGTTAGTTCTTGAAATAACTGACGGATGCGAGGTCCAATTCACATGGCTTGCTTTTTTTTAAAAAAGAAACAAACAATAAAGTGCTACAGAACTGTTACTGCTTGAATTATAAAACAGATGAGAGACAGCTGGCATCTGCTTCAAAATGGTTTGTCAGCTGTTGTTTTCTGTCATTATGCAAAATGGTGAGGGCCTCATTGTGATCGAGGAGTAGAGGAAAATCCTCTCAAGTTGAATATCTTCTGTGTATCTCGATGTAGACATGACTTTTGGGTATCTTGGCTTCAGTTACTTTATTGATAAACATTAAATAAAATTTTCATGAGAGTAGCATGTGCAGAAATGGCATTTTTCTTCTAAGAAATAGTTCAAAACCAGGAGTTGTTTAGTTTTGATTTGGTAAATCCTGGAAAAGGTATAGACATACAGGTTTGATTTCTCTGACAAAGGAAATCAAGCCCATGACTGGGGTGAGTAGGTGATGTTTGTGGTTGTGGCAATTTTGGAAATGCAAAGTTTAAGTTTATAAGGACTTAAGTGTAAGAATCATTCCCAGTCAGATCCTTAAGCAGGCTTTGAGTATGGTCAGTTAAAACCCACAGAGACCATTTCTCTGAGCAGAAGAGTCTCTCTCTGCTGTGTAATTCCCTCCAAACCTGCAGCGTACTACAGCAGTAGTCAATTTGCCACAAGTTGATAATAAGCTTTACTCTCATGCCAATTCCAGTATAAACCAAATTTTCATGTCTGCCTATTTTCATAAACTTGTAAGTTCTCCTTAGTTTGTGGTGAAGAGTTAACGATTGTAGAGTGAAAACATGGCACTAATGGTGGATGAAGGATCATCAATGTAGCACCTGTCTTTAAGTATTGAATTTCTTTAAAATATTTCTGATTTTGAAAACCTGGTATAAATAAAATTAATTTAAATGTCACCAGATGTGAGTGAGTTTTGTGTTCTAGGCTGCACTAATTGGTTTAGCTGTTGTCTTTGGATTGGGAGTAATTCAAGCAATGCAGAAGGGCACATTGAGGAGTAAATGCATTGTATCAGGCATTTTTGTAATGGATTTCACCTGCAGCCCACTCAGTACAGTAACCAGCTGTAGCAAAACCTAGGTATAAAGAAATACTTGGTGGATAGATGCTGAATAGCCTTTTTCTCTGTGTTGGATCTCGGGTTGTATCTTCAGAAAAACAGATTTTTTGTTTTTGAAGTAAGTAAAAACTCTGTGCTGACAAATCTTTTTTAATACTTTAGAGAAAGTGGGTTATTGAAATATAGAAGAGGTGACTGTGAAGCACACACAGAGTGATGAAAATTGCCTGTTTGGTTCCAGTGGTATCTCTATTGTCAATGGAAATTTTCTTATATCTAGGAGTAGCTTAAATGAAGGGGAGTCAATCTTGTGAACAAATCTCAGTAACTGGTCGAGAAGCAGCTTCATCAGATTACCTGGTGAAGACTTAATTTTACTCAGTGATTTAGTGATTTATTTATTTATTTTTTTTTTTGGCACTTACCTGACACAAGCTTTCTGTATGGCTGTTTAGAGAATATACATAAAAATAAGCATTAATGGTGAGTGAAAGTTCTCTTAGATTCATAAGTAATTTTATATACGTTACGGCTTAGTTAGAAATGGAAGATTTTTTTTTACCTCATATCTGTTGTTGGGTGTTATTAAACTCACGTATGGTGCTATTCGCTGTGCTGCTGACTTCTGCCAATACTATCCAAAAAATTACTACAGTGTAAAGTCAAAGCCTTTGATAGCTGCAATATTCCAACTGATACCATCACTCATGGTGTTTATTTCATGTTATTTCTTTCTATATTGGAACACAGCAAAAATGTGCAGTTGGGAGGCGCTGAAGGTAATTTTGACATTGCCTTTTCAGTGCCCCATTGTGGGTTAGTATTTCTACTGTCAGATTGGCTTCAGAGTTACTTAGAAAACTAATTGGAGAAGGAATTGAAAGTGCTGATTGTCTTTAAAAGTTTCTGAGTGTCAATTCAAATGATAAGGAAAAAAAACACGCAAGCTGTTTCCCAGTGTTAGGTTAATTTTTATTCTTGTGTGACCGGGCTTAGGAACATGTGTGGCTGCAATCATGCCTCTCCTCTCCCACTTCTTTATTTTTAAAAACAGCTGTGTCACTGCAAATCCCTGCCATCTGCCCACCATCTTCTGTAAAGCTGTACAAACAATCTCCACTTGTACCTTTTAGTACCTATTTTCCCTCACTTGCCTGTGATTGTACAGATCTGATTTAGAGAAAGCAAATGCTGTAATATTATGCTGCTCAAAAGCTTTTCTATTATGCAGAAAGTTAAAAGCATCAGTTACTCTCTGGCGAGCACAGCTGCAGGGTATACATGGGCTTGAAAAAGAGATGTGATTTTGAGAACCGGTTTAGAGAGCCTTATTTGTGTCTGCTTCCTTTTACTGGCAGCGTGGCTTTCATCTCTGACCTTCTATTAAGGCTGATGTGAGAGCTAAGCTTTTCTTTCATTTTAGCTGTTTCAACAGAAAATTGAAAGTGCATGTAGCAAACAAGGTGCAGAGAAGCAGAGGAAGATTTAGAACAAGCAGTTTTTCTTAAAGACCTGGATAACTAAAGAAAAAAGAAAAAACGGGGGTTACAGCGGGGGATTGTTTTTTCCTTTTAATTTGAACATGAGCTTCCAACTGTAAAGGCTGAGCTTATGTTATTGTTTGCTTTGCCAAAATATACTGATTGCATGTCTGTACATCTCAATGCTTCTAAGCCATGACATGTGAACATAAACTCTGTAACAAAGTAAAACTTATTTTAGTTCTGCCAATATGAGGCCATGCATAAATGAGATTTTGGTCTGTTATAATTTATAGATGGTGCATTTGAACAATCCCTTTAAAACATGTATTTTGTTGATTCTGCCAAATGCAATAATTAAGATATGACACTGGGCATTAAAATGAACATAGCTCTTAATTAGGTGATTGCAGGTGACTAATATAATTCACAGTCATATTTTAGACTCCTTAGCCCTGTTATTTAAGAACGACTTAGCCATGAAACACTTCCCAGTCCACAGCATTTGTTGCTTGCAAAATTTCTTTAATGAAATGCACAGTTTTAGCTCTTTGTTGACTACACTGATGCAGAATCTGTCACTTGAAGGCTTTTATTCTTTTGCATTTGTGAATTCCCTTTGTAATGCTGCATTATTTCTCTGCATCCATACTGGAAAATCAGTTCTCAGAACTTTCCTTCTGAGTAACCAGAATTCCTAAACAGTATTTATTCTGTGTGACTAAAGTGGAAAGGCATCTTGTAGAACACCCATAGGAAACAAATGCATGGCATTAGCCTACATGGCCACTGAATGTGTCTCTTCCTACGTCTCTTCCTGCCCACCTCTAGCTGCTGCTTTGTCCTGGCGGCAGTGTCACCCTGTTCAGGTTGGCGTGCAGCAGCCCAGCTCAGACAGCATGTGGAAGCTGAACAGAATGTCTTATTTCTATTTAGGTAAAGACTTTACCAGCTGGCTGAATGCCTTGTTTGCTGGTAATGCTGGGTGGAACAGCTACCATGGTCACACTGATAAACACTTCCTTTATTTTTTTCTTTCTCCTTTTTTTTTTTTTTTTTTTTCCTCTAACCTGTTCTGTCAAAACCTGGCTTTGATTCTAGCCACTTTTATAGATTTACTTCAAGAGATGAAGTAATTTGAAGTATCTTTGGAACAAGCTATATTTAGATATATAACCTTTCAATAATTCTCATAGTTGCTTTATTCTCATTATTATTACTTTAATTCAGTCACTTCAACTACGTTATGATTTTAACTGCCTAGTTCAGTGCTGCCAGCGTAGTACTCACTAAACATTTCAGACAGCATTTAGAAGTTGTAAAATAAAATAAGTAGTAATGTAAAACAATTTCAATGCAATAACCTGGAGTCAATTTTGCAAGGAGAATAACTTAAAACTTGAACTATCTTCCAGTGGGCTCCGGGCTGAGTGTCTGCCACAGATCTTTATGGTGGGTTTGGAGTGTGTTGGAGTACTGGGTCACAGCAGTCAGTTTGCTTTCTTGCATAGCTGGATATATTATCAATGCTGGGATGCATTGAGCTTGCAGTGGTATAAATGTCTAACCTTTAATCTCCTTTTTCATTCTGAATGGAATGGACAGGATGCAATTACAGCTTTTATCTTCTGGTATTATAGTCATCCATTTCAGCTATTAATTTTTTTTTTTTTTTTTTTTCCGTTTTTACTGTTAGGGAATATCATAGCATTATCATAGCATTATGCAGCATAAGGCTAAAACACAGCACTGGAATGTAGTCACAATTTTCAACTGCTGTGGCTGTTGTAGCAGATACAAAATGCTATCTTGTCAAACTTGAATTGTGCATGTGTTCTGGTAGGCTCTGGAAAGGAGCTGTAGTGTGAGTAGCTGGCACTTTGCTCTGTCACTGTGACATCTGTCAGGTGTAGTTCGTGGTGACTGGAAAAGGGGAAATACCACTGCCATTTTCAAAAAAGGGAGAACAAAAGACACAGGGAACTACAGGCTGATGAGCCTCATGTCAAGACCATGGAGCTATGTTAAGGCACAGATGAAATGAGGTAATCTGAGACTGTCAGATCAGCTTCACCAAGGGCAGATCATGTCTGATCAATCTGGCAACTTTCTACAGTGGAGTGATGGCACTGGTGAATAAAGGAAGAACAAGTGGTGTCATTTATCTGGACTTATGCAAGGCTGTTGACACGGTTCTACACCACATCCTTATTCCTAAGTTGGAAAGAGATGGATTTGAAAGCTATTTGGTGGATAAAGAATTGGTTGGATGGACACAGCCAGTGGGTTGTAGTTGACAGATCTGTGTCTAGGCAGAGGCTGGTCACTACTTGTGTCCCCCAGGGGCCTCTCTTGGGACCAGTGCTTTTCATCACCTTTTTCAATGATCTAGGCAATGGGATTGAGTGTATCCTCAACAAATTTGCTGATTACACAAGGCTAGGTAGTGCAGTTGATAAGGCGGAAGGAAAGGATGCCTTCCAGGGGGACCTGGACACATTCAAGAAGGAGTGGGCCCAAGAGAATCACAAGGCCTCACACAAGGCCAAGTGCAAGGTGTTGCACAAGGCAATCCCAGACATGAGTACAGAATGGGAGAAGAACCCATTGAGAGCAGCTCTGTGGGGAAGAACTCAGGGCTCCTGATGGACCAAAAGCTGGGTATGACCCAGCATTTTGCACTTGCAGCCTGAAAGGCCAATGGTATTCTGGGCTGCATCAAAAGAGAGGTGGCCAGCAGAAAGAGGGAGGTGATTGTTCCCCTCTACTCTGCCCTTGTGAGGTCCCATCTGCAGTTCTGTGTCCAACCTTTGGGCCCCCAGCGCAGGAGAAATGCAGAGCTGTTGGTGCAGGTCCAGAAGAGGGCCATGAAGATGGTCAGAGGGCTGAAGCATCTCTACTATGAAGAAAGATTGAGGGAGTTGGGCTTGCTTAACTTAGAGAGCAGAAGGCTCAGGGGAGATCTCATTGTACTCCTCTCCAGTACTTGAAGGGAGCTTACAGACTGGAAGTGGACAAACTTCTTGCATGAGCAGATAGTGACAGGAGAAGGGGTAATGGTTTTAAACTAAAAGAGGGAATTACGTTAGGATGTTTACTTAGAGGGTGGTGAGGCACTGGCACAGGCCGCCTAGAGAAGCTGTGGACGCCCCATCACTGGCAGCATTCAAGGCTGGGTTGGATGGGACATTGGGCAGCCTGATCTAGTGGCTTGCAACCCTGCCTATGGCACTGGATTGGAACAGGGTGGTCTTTAAGGTCCCTTCCGACCTAAGATATTCTATGATCTTGCTAACATCATGGGACTAGGTCCATTCTAGGCTTTCTATTTCTTGTGAATTTCACAATGCTGTACTACTATACTTTAGAAGTCAGAGCAATTGACAACTCAGTACATCTTCCAGGACTGTAAAGTTTCTGTTGCTGCTGCTGCTAATAGTGAAAGGCAAAGCTGAGACATTTAACAAAAACAAACAAACAAATTATGCACACCAGAGTCAAGAAGTACATGTGTTTAGCTGCAGTCATCTTCTGCACAAATTAATAACAATACTATAAAAATATATAAAATATATTTAACACTAATAGCATTTTAGAATTTCACTTTAAGAGCTTTTTTTTTTAATGGTGTTAATAAGCAGATTTTCTACTCTAATAGTAAACTGTGGAAAGACATTGTTTCTCTTTACATCAGCATCTTACATAGTGTGCAAATACAAATCCTCTCACATTCTTCTTGATATAGTTTGGATCACATTCAGTGGTTAATGGACAAGAACATAGTATTATTGTAAGTCAAATTTTATATTATGAATATGAAGATATTTTAAGTGGAAATGCAAGTCTTAAATTACCAAAAGACATATTTGGGAAGAAATGATGTCACTTTTTAAAGCTTATAGTTTTCTCTACTAGCAAGTATTTTTATGCTGTAAGTTGCTCATTAAGATCTATTCTTTCTGTTTTGGTAGTTACTTGGTTTTGTTGTTGTTTCCCACACTACACTGTGTTTCAGTCTCATACAAACTGCACTGTGTTGTTTAAAGGAAAGTACTGATCCTTTTCCATTGTCCTTGTTTTTTTTGTTTTTTTTTTTTTGTCTGTTTGTTTGTTTTTTGTTTTGGTTTGTTTTTTTTTTTAATTTAAATTGTCACTCTATTAACGTGTCATCACCCCAGTTTCAGCAGAGAGAGTGTGTGCTGAAGTGCAATCCTTTTTATTTTTCCTTGTGCAGACATAGTAGTTGAAGTGTTTGTGGTTTTTTTTTTTTTTTTTTTTTTTTAATATAAGATGCCACAAACAGTGATTCTTAGGGTATAAATTGCAATTTTTTTTCGTTAAAGTCAATTTAAATCACTGGTCTGTGGGATAAAGGAAAATATATAGGCAAAGAATTGTCTTTCTTAATATCTTCACATGCACAAGTCAGAAATAAATATGCAGAAAGTTGGAAATAAAGAAGCAGAGAATGATGAACTTTGGGTTTATGTTTTTCAAGTTGAGCAATTTCTGCAGACTTCTATAAACCAGTGTCTGTTGTTCCTATTCAGTGGAATATCTCTGATGTGAGCTGAACACAAGATTGTAGTTTATGCAGTCTACTGTAAGAAAGAGCAAACTGTTTGACTCAGATTTACGGAGCTTCCTCTTTCCACAGGGATAGGATCACAATGAAGGAAAAAGGACAAATGGGTTTGAGTGTATTCAAGAGTGTTCAGTGGGAATGAGATCATTATTGTAGTGTTTAATCCTGAAATAAGGATAGACCATCTCAGATCATCTCATAGATCTGGTGCCAGCATCTGTCAGAGATGAATACTCAAACTACTTTGTGATATTAGTCTGAGTTCATGTTGTGTTGTTGTAAACATGGAGCTCTCCAGAGAAATGTAGAATAGAGCATTTATATCTGTAATGAGTGTTTTGATGTTTTCGTGTTAAAAAAAAAAAAAAAAATTATAACATCTTGAGTTATAGCTCTTCAACATCTTTTAAGTAGCTGAAAACTAAAGGTTGGTTATAGAAGCAGCCATTTCACTTATTCTATTTTGGGGGACTGCTGTGTTGTCAGGCTTATTTTCCCATCTCTCAGCTGCAGTGTGAAAGAGTGCACAGAAAACTGATGCTACAGTATCTGTGACCATGGAGGTTTAAACCAAAATAATAGTAACCTTACAAGTCATGCTGTCTGCAAGAGGAATAAGAAACATTCTCCCATCAGAATTTGTCATTTTGATAGATAATAACATTTTGTTTCCACTTTGAACATGTGTAAACGTCCCGCTGAGTCTTTCATTTATTTAAAGAGGAAAATGACCAAATTGAGCCCTCCTTCTCCCCTTGACATGCTTCCTGTGTCCCTTCTCCTCCAGAGCATTCCCCCACACCCCTGGCCTACTTTCAGAAATTTCTCACCTGCTTTCTCACCCCACTCCTCCCATTTCTCTTGGTACATCAGTTTTACCTTCTCATCACTTCTTGTTTTCTTCCCTGCTATCTCTGGTTCTCTCCTGCTCCCCTGCATTACCATTGTGTATTAAAAGCATGTAGCAAACAGGAAAAAAATCCCACTTTTGATCCATTAGCTGGTTTCTCATGTTGAAAGCATGTCACCTTATAAATTGTTCAAAGAGCTAACTTTACTTCAGTTTATCAAACTGTGGCAAATACTTTAGAATGATGTCTCAAGATATTTGAACAGTTCCACTATGGTTACAGGGTTTAACTTTGAAACATGGGCTTGACCATTTAGATAGAGAGCTGCTATATTGGGTTATTTTATGCTTTTCTCAGTGCTATAAGCCTGAACTATTGATTTCTTCAATCATTAAAAAAAAAAAACAAAACAACAAAACATTTTCAGCCATTAGCTTTCACAAAAGCACTGTGTTCTCACAGTGTGGAGAGGTGCTATGGATGCAGGAATATATCTCACATTGAATACTGAAGTTGTAGAAACAGACAGAAGTACAGTGTAGAAACAGTGTTTCGCACTGTATGTCAACACAGAAATATGAGAGTCAATTGCATGCAATTTGTTAAGGCTGCATAGTTATATCAAGAAAATCTGTTTTATAAAATACATAGAAAACTGCTGCAAGTGTATCACCAATATACTATGAATGTATTACCAACGTGGTTATATATGTGTGCACATATATGTTTGAAGAAGTAACCTTTTATTACCAGAGCTTATATTAACCTATTTTCATCTGCTTTGTTTTCTGAAAACTTCCATTATGCTTAATTCATCTCAAGTTTTTCTGTGCAGTCATGAGAAACTGGCAGCAACACAGTGAGGATTTATTTCCTTTTCCTGATCTTAAAAAGAAAAGTTTGGGTAGAAGGATTATATTTAGGAAGGCCATCTGAGGGTGCTCTTCGACAACGCAGCAAAGGCAAGTTAATGACATGTGTCTGAGGAGAAGAGGCTTCCTGCAGAAGCCAGGCTATGTGTTCCCCTGCATTTCTCCTGGCTTTTATTCCTGCTGCACCACACAGTGAATTCAGGAATTTACACTTCTCACTCATTGTGGAAAAGGTCAGGTTTATGCTTTTTTAGCTAGGACTAATGCCTGAAATGTCTGAGGTGTTTCTGAGACTTGCCTTGGACTGTACAGTTCAGGACACAATATGAGGGCTAACTCTGGAGGAGCTATACTTTGTGCTCCAGGAAGCTGCTACGCTCCTGCATGCTGCTCACTGTGCTTCCAGACAGTGCTAGGCCAGTGTACTGCAAGCATCTTGTACAGTACACCTGATTCTTCCAGCAAGAATTGGATGTTCTTTTTCAAATATCACGCAGCTTTTATGTACATTCCCAATATACTTAACTTAGACCAATGTTATGTTTGGATCTGTGGAAAAAAGCAAATAGTTCTGATGTCCTCATACTTGTCTCTGCCTGGCAAATCCCAGGTAAGAGCCTTGATTGCCCAGTGATTACTTGTGTCTCAGTTTCTCAGCATGCATATATATATGTATATAAATATATTAAATATATTAAATATATATATATATATACACACCCTGCCTATTCTGCAGTACTCTGAGTACTGTAGACTGGACAGAGAAGTGGTGAGATCCAGCCCAGCACATCTCAACATCTCAGCTGTTGAGAATGCTCAGAAGATGCATAAGGCCTTTAAAAGCTTTTAAAGTTTAATTTAAGCATAAAACTTGGAGTTGCATGATGTCAGACATGCACGTGCCTGGCTCCAGCCCTAGTTTCCTCCTTTCACTGCATTTTGCTGTGCCTTGGCCACCCTCTCCCCATGAAGATCAGTGATATGAATTAACCAAATTCCTCAGATTCTGAAGTGCTGACTAGGAGCACTGTGGAGGCTGGGACTCCTGCCATGCCACAGTCCTCCCAAGCACACTGCATGGGGAATGTGTCATGCAGCTTTTGATATCCAAGGGCCAGGATTTCTTGACAGCTTGTTTTTTTGCTTTGTTCATTCAGTATCCTAATGAGATAAACTCCATCCGTCTTCAGCTTTTTTATGGCATTCTGGGGGAACTGTATCTGGCAGTGTTTTGAGTAGAGGATTAAATGGCTTTACTGTAGACTAGTTAGAAAATAAGTTATAGGTAAATTATCTCACCTGATACTATGTGGAATTCAGAAGGTGCACGCATGTACTAAGCGCAGATGAAGTTGTTTTTTTTTTTGGTCAGGATTGGTGTAATCCAGGCATAATTAGGGGTAGCTCCCATTAAAATTAGTGGAGGTTTCAGAAATGCTTGTTGCCAAGTTCTTCAGTGTGTGGAATCATTAGAAGTATCTGCTGTGATGCAATGGCAGCAGTGAGATGCTCTGGATGTACAGCAATCAAGGTTAATAATGTACCAGCATTACGTGCATTTCAGAGCATGCATCACAGCTTGTAGTTCTAGGCAATTAAGATAGTAAATTCCAGCCCGAAATGTGATGATTTCCATGTACATAATACATGCACCTATAATTATTTTAAGCAAATGGTCATTCTGAATATGTTATTAATTTAATCTTGTAGTACTTACTTTTTAATGCATGACATCAATAATAAATGCTGCAGTCACATGGCCACTTGTGCCTATTGTGATGTTTTGGATTGGCATCCATGTTCTGCCTGTGTGCACAAAAGGCTGCCTCATTTCTCTGGCTGTAAGCTCAGAAAACAGCTCCAAATCCAGGGCCCACCTGTAAGCCTGGTGCTGGGCACTCCCTGGCTGAGCCCCTAAGGATGGGCTAAGGCTTATTTTCTGGCATTGCTAAAGTATATACCTCACCCTCTCAAGCTCTTCAGCACATGGTCACCCTTATACCTCAAAAAGCAGAACTTTCCATTTGGAAGGACATCAGTTGGTTATTAGAATCTTGTTTGCTTGGCTTCTGTGTCAAGGATGGTACAAATATTTTAAATGAAGAAGTCATCACTAGTGATCTAGAACTCGGCTGTCTAAAACTCAGACATAGTGATGTGGTGTCTCCATGCTAGTGATCACTGCATCCATCTCACTTTGTACTTTTCAGATTCAGATCTTACTAAATATAAACATCTCCATGTTGAACATATACCTTATTCTTGTAACTTGTTTGTGCAGTACTTCTCACTAATAAGCCTGATGATTTTTTTTGGAAGAATAAGGTTCAGTTGTCAGAAGAATTATCTATTTATTTTTATGGCATAATATCACAATGTCTTTAACTTGCTTCCTTCAGAAATCGCCTTTTCATCATTGTCTTTGATCAGAAGTGTGTTTTTATCACCTTAAGTTCTGATGATGACATGTCAAAGAAACACTTTCCCAGACTCTTCCAGGAAGTAAGAGAGATTTCTCGGTAAGTTACTCCTATGAAAACCAATTCCTGCTTCAAAGACAACAGCACCTGTGTTGCCAGGGCTTGCAGAGTGGACTTACTGAACAGGCCAAAGCTATTTTATTTACTTCTTCCCACATAGGGTTTCCTTGGTCTAATGCCTTGCAGAAGCATAAAGCCAAAACAGACAAAGGGAGACAGACTTCCTTGGCTGTATTCTGGCCATAAATTGTACCATAGCATCTGAAATGTCTGCAAGACTCTGACCACTTAACTCCAAACTGCAGTGATCAGAGATGACACAGGACTCCATATTTGCAAGTGAAAGTTTGCATATCTGTTTTCTGTGATGCATTGGGCTGACAAGAGATGGAGGATCTGATGGCATCCTGTGTGGCTTACATTCTAGCCACCTGCTATTGACAACTAACAAGCCATGTTGCCTCCCTTGACCATTCTTGTTGTTTTTTTCCCTCCAAATATATTAAGTTCACCTTAACATTAGTTAGATCTTTCTACTACTGTGACAGAGAGAGTGTGCCAGAACCATGCTTTCATACTTTGAAGCCTTGCTTTAATTGCAGCCTAAATATATTCTTGGACATCTTATGTTGTGCATGTGTTATTCTTTCATCTGAATAGCTTTACCTTTACCTTTATTTGTTCATAACAAGATCTTGTAAGACAGCCTTCTTCATTCCCCTAATTGTCCTAGCAGCACCTCTTGGCAGCTTGTTCACTTTGAGTTGATCTGTCCTGAACTTGCTGGACCAGGTCTTATCACTACATGTTATAAAGATACCAACATATTCCTTTCTCTGCATCTTAGGATCCTATATCTTCTTCCATTCATGTCTGATATACACTGACTGATATACCTACTTCTTTCTTCTCCTTTGCTCTATCCTCATGCATTTATACATCTCTTTTGGTCCTTAAGTTCATCACTTCACATTATTTACCTTGAAATTCCATTCTGTTTTTCTTCCTGCAGTTCTTCAAGATCATACAAATCTTTCTGTGTGATATTCCAGTTCTCTTCTGCATCTGTAGTATCTTCCAGTTTTGTGCTGTCAGCAAATTTCATATGCTCATTTACTTTCTATTTTTTATGTCAAAGTCATTAATGAGAAGATTAAATAAAAATGTTCCGAGAGTGAATCTAGGAAGCTCTGCTAGTATTTCCCCTTTCTCTTAACAGAAGTCTTCTTCAGTTAGTTTCTCATATGCTTTACAGTTCAAATGTTAGTTGATTTTCACATTAATTAATGCTTTCTCATTTGGTGTTACACAAACTTCATTCAGGAAGCTCAGCAAGATGAGATCTATCTCTATTGTGTCTATCTCTGTGAAGAACAGGAAAGTATATTATCAAATGAACACATCAAATGAGACTATCACCATTTAGCAATGGGTAGACATTTTTCTCCCATTTTTATATATATATATATATATATATATATATATATATATATATATATATATATATATATATATATACTCGGCTCAGACCTATGTTGTTTTTCTGGCAGTTGTCTAGTTCACCTATTCCCTTTTTTGAATATATCTAAAATTTAATGTTAAGCAAGCAGTATCTCACTTTTATTGTTAACAAATTAAGCCCCAATATTTGGCACTTCATTCAGAATAAAAATGTGAAAAAATTAAAACAGATCAGGCAATTTTCTAATATTCCATTAATTTTAAAACAGTGTATTAGAAACGTTTCACAGTTTTCATATTTCTCTCCTTTCATTCAACTATAAACTTTATTGTGGGCATTCTCCAATTCTGTAAGTATCATTTAGCCAGCCTTCACCTTTGGGGCATGCAGTTATCCTCCTGCAGAGCCCTGTGTAATAGCCTTGTAGCCCAAAATGAACCAATTGCTGGCAGCACTTCAGGCAAAGCTGGTGTTTTTTAGATTCAGAACTAAATGTGAACTGCAGGTGACCCAAAAAGGGGGGGGTTAAAGTTGCTAGAGCCCTAGGAGGGGACTGAAGCTGCCAATGTTGTATAGATTTAACAAGAAGCCTTAGTGAACCAAACTGAAACTTACTTGATCTTATTTGCCTTAGCTCGTCACAGAGATTACATGTGTCACACACAATCATATCTTAGGCAGCTGAGATGTTTTATGATTCATGTGAAAGTCAGAGTAGAGCCCCTGCACCTTTAGGGCATTGCTACAGAAACATCACAAAGGGAAGAGCATCACCTAATTAATCACCAATAGACTAATATGACATTTGCTCTGCTTTCCTATAGGCTTGTCCCACAGGTACTGTCTTTATTTAAGTCAATTCTGTTGTGCCTGCAGGATTTGATACGGTATTGTATCCAGCATGCTGGGATATTTTGTAGAACTGAAATGCACATCCTAACATAAAGTAGTGATGATTAAGTAGAAGTCTTCACTGTATGTGGCTCAGAGGTGATTTTGTGACAGCATAACTAGGAGATAGGATTACTTACAGGCCAGAGCTAAGAAAGGCCAGCCCAGGCTGGAGGGGAATTGATTGTCAGCACATAATTCTGGAGTTCCTCTGTCTTCAGTGCTCCACTTCGGAGATTGTATGGAGATGTTAAGTAAGAAATACAGCAAAGACGTTCTTTTCTATGGGATGTGGAGGGAAAAATTTAACCTAAAGCTTTCAATCTCTGGTCAGTAATTAAGGCTTAGCCTGGTGCCTACCTTTGTCATAAAGTACTGATTCTCTGGGTTGGGAAATTTCAAAGCACAGATTCCAAGAATAGCATTGCCTTAAATGGTGGGAAATGAACTGCACTGCAGGTTTGGTAAATCTGAAGGTTTTGTTCAGCCACTTAGTCATAGCTGCCCCCTCAAGTGAGAAATAACAAAAGGAATTTTTTTGAGAAGGTGAAACTAAAGCAAAATATAACTAAGTGAAACTGTATGAGTCCTTTAAGCTTTATAAAAAGAAGTTAAGGTAAAAGATTTCCCATTGTGCAGTATTATCAAATGACTAGTGCCAATAAATCATACATAATGATATTGATGTAATCAGAAAACCTCAATTGATTTTAATGGAAAAAACATTGACTTGCACCAGCAGAAGAACCAAGAGGAAAGAGGTGCATTTTTGACCATCTTACTTATATGCTTGAAATAACTCTAAAATATAAAGGTTATCATCTTCCTTTGTAGTTCTCTTATGCAGGTCGCAAACAGATGGACAGAGCCTTCAGTCTTTTGAATAAAGTCAAATATTGCACCGAAGGAAAAAATGTTCTTGCCCATGTCACTCCATGTATCAGCAGGACCTGGCCCTACATACCACAGTTGCTGTGACAACTGTGGACAGATCTGAATACAGCAATTATCATAACATGGGTTATAGTAAGTCACATCCCAAATTGATGTTCCATATTTGTTTTTGCACATTGAAAAGGAAAAACATTGCTCACAGCACCGGAAAGTGTTTGCTGGGCTAGTTGTGTTTTGCGGTTCCCTGTCCCAGAGCCACCTATGCAGCCCGTTGTTCCCTGTGGTCACATGTAAAAGTGTCAGGGATGCTGGCTTTCCTGCTTACCAACAGAGCTAACTTCTGGATGCAAAAATCTGTAAGTCAGAAGCTATGGGCTTAGAAAAAGAAAAAATAAAAAGGTCAATGCTTTCCTTCTTCCCTTTCTGCTACATACAGTGAACAGCTGAGACAAAAGCAGCCTTACTAAGTGCTCACTTGTGTTTGAGCACAATTATAAAATTGCCATTCTAATTTCCATCAACAAAGATACAACCTGTTATGTTATTATACTGCCTGTGAATTGACTAGGAAACTGTTTCAACTGAATAAAGTGCTAATGAAGGTCTAAATGCTATCCCATTAGCTCTGATTGCAGATTATATCTTAGTTTGGTGAACACCATCAAACTATGCTGGCTAGAGGCTGACAAACACTTTTGTTGCTCATGTGCTTTCTGCAGATCTCCATGGTGAGGTGAGCTGTTCTATCCCAATGTTCATTGTGACAGACTCTGCATGATCTGCCCAGCAGGGCCTGTCCATCAGTGAGCACCACCAGGCCTTTATGAACATCACAGCAATACCTGCACGTATTTTAATTTGTTTTGCATGAGTCAGAGGCTGGTTTGAGGCCAATGGTTAAACACAGGTGAAATAGCTGGAGTTGCAGTGCATTTTAGTGCCTCAGAAGTGGCACAGTAAGAAGGAAGGGGAAAGAGTCTACTTCCTCATTACAAGAGCATGGCCATTGATACCTCCCTGGTGCTGTTTCATGGTAGGTCTCAATCTAGGCCTCAGGGTGCCATTAGAAAGATATTTCTCTAAATGTATACCCCACATGCCCAGGCAATAGTGTACATAAGGCTCCTGGGGTGCTGGGAATGATTTACGAATCCAAAGGAAAACCAACCCTTTTCTGGTAGTCAGCTTGAACGCTCACTGGATTTTTAAGCTCAGTACAAAATTACAGAGGCCCTTGACAACACCTGTGGGAACCACTGAAACCTTTCTTCATTTTCAAAGTCAGAGAGACAGTGCGGTGAATCAGACAGAGCTGGCCTGTCTGGGAGCACGGGCAGCAGCTCAAGTGTGGCTGGTCACACTGCAGGAGTCTGTCCTTCAGCCACTGCACTCACCCTGCACATCCTGCTGCTTTGCACCATCAATCGAACTGAGCAGCCTCAAGGGATGTTAAATCACAAGCAGACAGTTGGAAGTAAAACTGCAGTGAAGGCTGCCAGTGAGTGCTCTGTGCAGCGACAGCGTAACCTATGCCTTTAATTGCAACAAGCTGCCCATTGCAACTTAAATTAACAAACATCTGCATAGCTGTTTAGTCAGGAAAAGGGAATGCACAGGATATGCTTGGCCGGCCAATGTCTATGTGTCCTGACTTTTTTTTTTTCCTGCATAAACCTCAAGTCAGTCCTAAGGCCTGTGATGACAGCATCTGAGAAGGAACACATTTGGATGCAGTACAGATATTTTTTTTGTCTGGACCTCTGGGCAAGCAAGCATTTGAGACTCTGGATGAAACATAGGATGCATTTTAAGGCAGCTGATCTCATGCACATGCGCTGTAAAATGAGTGTCACAATGGATTCACCTGGAGATAGATCAGCTATGTTTCCGAGTCAGACATCATAGCACTTGAAAAAATGCCTCTGGCCAGGTGTCTCAGCTGACTTGTTTTAATGCTGGTTGGTGGCACCTAACAAACGTAGCATTTTCTCTACTAGAATACATATCAGAAATAACATTGTGGTGTTTTTTTTCTTTTTTCTTCTTTTTTCCCCTTGGCTTAGCTTTGACTGCTTCAAATGAGATCTCTTCAATGAGAATAGCCAGATAAGTCTCCCAGATACATGCAGGAAGACAAAGGGCACCAAGGTACTGCTTAGCAACTTAATAGGTCACACCATTCTCTTGTGCTGCAAGTGATGCTCTAATACTACTGGCATTCATATGATGTGCTAGGAGGTACTTCAGGTTTTCAGAGAACTCAGAAGTGAAGTGTTCAGCTGACAGGCTTCAAAGGATGCAACAATGACAAATGAGAAAGGGACTTACGATGAATACACAAGGAGAACATAAGAATGAAAAAAAGAAAAGAGGCAGAAAGGGAATGAGCTAGGACTGATTACAGAGGGGACCTGAAGGCTGGGAGCGAGGGGAGATGTCATTCTGTGATCAGCTGGAAAGCACAGACGGCTGCGTGCAGGCAAGGCTGATAGAAACCAGGAATGGAAAGAAATATAACAAAGAGAAAGAAAGAGGCAGGTTGAAATAGAAAAGAGAGGTTAGGAACAAAAAATAGTAAATGTTAAAAAAGAAAAGAAAGGAAAAAAAAGAGTAAGAATTACTTTAAAAGTTAAAAAAAATAGGAGAAAAGGAAACAAAATAAGGAGCAAAAGTCAAAGAATAATGACTAATAGTCACCAGAAATAGGCACCTAGAAAGTGTCATTCAATCTGTTCTAGCAAAACAAGCTGCACTGTGAAGTCCTTCCTGATAGCAATTATTGTATCAGTGACAAGACACGACAAGAGCTGCTTTGTGCACCCAGCCTGGTGCTGCCCTGCTGTGGCAGAGCTAGCCTTTGAGGAATGATGTGCATGAGGTCACTGTTAGCTTATCTGCTTTCTATCCTTCTCAGTCACACTTTTATCAACAAGGTCTTAATTAAACTGAGATTTTTCTGAATCTGTTTTAGTATTCCCTAGAATTATCACAGCTAGCCCTGATGAAAGCACTCCTGTAAATGGCCTTCTGGTATTTTTACCTCAGACTCATCAATACCTGAGATGAAAATAGTGGTAAAACTGCTTTGGAGAAGTCTCCCATAAAGTTCCTGTAATTGCAGTTACTCATTAATAGGGTTAAAATTTTTTTAATGTGGGACTGATATCTCAAAGCATTCACCTGCCCTCAGCAACCCAGGTATTAAAACTGGCAGCTCTAAAACTAAAAATCTAAGATGCAACATGGAAAAAGAATCTTTCTGGTTTCAACTGTGTTGTCAACAGAAAGGCTTTTCTGTTTCAGGTATATTAATAAATGCTATTTTATTTTATTATTTATTTTGCCAGCACTAGGAGCAAATAAAACCCTTAGTATAGACCAAAGGGGGGGCCAGAAATTCTGGCTTTCTCTTAAAGAAAGACATATTAAGACTTGAGAAGAATGAAAAAAAAAAAAAAAAAGAATTCTCTCAGAATATTCTCTGAAGTGTTCTGCATTTCCATGTTTTAGATGTTTTAAAATAAGAAAGAAGGAATAGAGTTTAGGAAAAAGCTGAGTTCATTGGCTTTAAATCCAGATTAGGGAGATTAAATTCTGTTCAGTCTATTATTTTATTTGCAAACATTTCTGTGCACCCCTGTGTGTCAGGAATGAAAGAGCCTTTTCGTGGTGACTCCTACATCCTATAGGAGTTACAGATGATACTGTCTAGTTATGTACCCTTTTACAATAAAGTATTTATGTAGAGGAATGATTGCCTACAATCTATTATAAAAGAGAGATGGTTAGGTTAGTAACAGAATGCAACCAAAGAAGAAAAACTCCTTCAAAATGTTCAGGGCTCAGGATAAACGATTTTTACCTCTGTTTACTAGAAAATATATTCTTCTCCTTACAGCTTCTTGGTGTTGGTTCATGGCATGGGTGAAAAATGAGGTTTTAGGTAGTGCAAAATTCTTCTTCAGTATAGCTCTATACAGGCATTTAGTCATTTGTGGCTGATAAGTACAAAGATGGAATGTATCTATAATGCCACAAAAATTAACTTTAAAAATGGAAAAAGAAAAAAAAAAAAAAAAGAAATAGATTATTTTCTAGGGAAGAAGTGTAGAAGTGTGCTGAATTGCATTACAATGTATATGCATACATTTAGTCAACATCGGTGGCACAAGGAGGCCAGGATATTTAAAATTGCAACAGTGTGGCTTTTCAGAATCCCTGCCATCTGAAGACATTTTTATTATTTGCATATGGCTCCATTATGCACTGGAATTCACAGGAGTCTACTCCACACTGAGAAATATGTTTTTTTCTGATGGAAATTACTGTTCTTCATAGTGGCTAGAAGTTACTAGACGTAGACAATACGAAGCTATATTTTGTTTTCTTTTCTCTGTTCTTTCAGTTCTACAGCTCATATCCTCTTTGTGTTCATAAAGGAATATGATCAGTCTGGTCTTTTTTTTTTTTTTTTTGGCTGCGGAGTGATCTATCTCCATCACAGGTAAAAAGTCTCTATTAATTACAGAACTTTTTAGAGCTCTGTAAATACCATGACAAAAAAACAAAACCAAAACAACAACAACAAAAATGCCACCACCAACACCCACTCACCTAATCAATCAAAATAAGTATGGCTTTATTGCTATGGTTCCTTAAAACAGTTTCAGTTAGTAGGAATAGAGAAACTTTAAATCACGGAATCATGGAATCACCAAAGTTGGAACAGATCTCTAACATCATCCAGTCCAACCATTCACCTATCACCAATGTTTCCCACTAAACCATGTCACTCAGTACATCTAAATGTTTCTTGAACATCCCCAAGGATGGTGACTCCACCACCTCCCTGGGCAGCTCATTCCAGCCCCTGACCACTCTCTCAGAGAAGTAGTATTTCCTAATGTCCAACCTGAATCCCCCCTGGCGCAACTTGAGGCTATTCCCTCTAGTCCTATTGCTAGTTACACGGGAGAAGAGGCTGAACCTCATCTTGCCAACCTCCCTTCCAGTAGCTGTAGAAAGCAATAAGATTACCCCTGAGCCTTCTCTTGTCCAGACTAAACAACCCCAGCTCCCTCAGCCACTCCTCATGAGACTTGTGTTTCAGACTCCTCACAGCTTCACTGCCCTTTCCTGAACATGCTTCAGAGTCTCAATGTCTTTCCTGTAGTGAGGGGCCCAAAACTGAGCACTGTACTCAAGGTGCAGCCTCACCAGTGCTGAATACAGAGAGATGATCACTTTCCTGCTCTTGATGGCAACTCTATTTCTGATAGAAGCCATTGGCCTTCTTGAACATCTGGGCACACTGCTGGCTCACGTTCAGCTGAGCGCTGACCAACACCCCCTAGGTTTATTTCCTCTAAAGCCACTCTTCCAGCCACACTGCCCCAAGCCTGTAGTGTTGCATGGGGTTGTTGTTGCCAAAGTGCAGGAGCTAGTGTGCAAGAAATGAAGTCTGTAAGAAAGTAAAATATTTTCATCTGAAAAATTAAACAAAAGGAGGAAACAATCAGTAAGATACAGGAAAGCTGACTCTGATGACCAGTTTGCTTGCAAGATGTTTCATTGTAACTCCACATGAACAATACAAGAGGTTATGTGAAGAAAATTGAGAGTAAATAGGTTTAGAGATAGGAGTCAGGAAAATTTCTTAAGAGAGATAACTGCAAGGAAAGGAGTTTCTCACACTTTTTGATATATATAAGCTAATAAAAATATCAGAACTACTGCACTTGCATACATCAAATCCTTGCATTCATTGTATCATGCAATTGTTATTTATAAGGTACATATTGTACTATGTGACAGGATGCCAAGGAGTGAAAAGTCTTTATATTTCTGCAGTGATTCTCTGAGAAAAGCCTAATATTTAAATTATGTGGCTTCTAGTTTTTCACGGATATCATCCTCAAATGATAATTGAAAAATCTCTGCCAAAAAGCATTCCTAAAAATACGCATACAGCACCATCTATTGACACTATGAGGCCTTACAGGTGAATATTTTAGGCACGCTGAAAGCCTATGTTTTACAAAAGTGACGTAGTTTTCTCATTCGCATGGTTCCCACTTTCTTCCTATGGCCCCATAGACTCAGAATGATGGTGATCCTTGATGCAAGAGTTTAACAGCTAAAAATGAAGCTAAATAAAACAGGGCAGTAGGGAGGAAAAATTAAGAAAAAAAAAAAAAAACAGGAAAAATGAGATATACAAAGAGTAGCTGAGTAGAGACAGTGCATGTCTGGGAGCAAAAGTAATTTCCTAGTAAAGGAAATTCTATCATTCCTGAGAACCCTGAGACTTCACTCTCTTCTGGCTTCAGACTCCTGCATCCTCCTTTGGGCCAGCTAAGCAGCTTATGAGTCAGTGCATCTTACCTACCAAAACAACTTACTCTTCCTTTAGCCTGTGTCATTTTTCTGCTGGTTAGACAGGTTGAGCGGAAGAAGGGCCTGACTGAGATCAGAGCTGCTGCAAAGCTCAAAGGATTATGGAGAGGGAAGGGAGGAACGTGATGTTACTAAAGGGCTGTCAGATTACCTCAGCTATACCATAATTTTACTCTTCCTAGGCTATATTTAGTTCATTGACCTGGTTTACTACTGTTGTGTAGACATATAGGAGTGTGTGCAAACAGGCAAGATGGAAATTCCCCAGGTAGGGTGAGCTGTCAGAGAAACATAATGTGATCCTACAGCCTCAGTGAAGGAGTATTGAACTGGGCCTTAACAGCAGAGCACTGAGAAGAGGTAGTGTTCTTCTCCAGTCTGCTAGCCAGTAACTAGGATGTCCCTGTGGCAGATGGAGACTTGCATTCAGCTCTTAGTTCCAGTTCTGCTAACTGGTCCAACATCACTCATTTTTAACATTATGCACACTAACCTTTCCAGACTTCACTCACATCTTTCCTGAGAGTCACAGATCTTTGTATACACAGCAACTTTTCTCCTGCCATGAGGATGCCACAGATCAGGCAGAGAAAAAGGGGATTGTGGCCTAAGGAGCGAGCAGCAAGCATTGTGGTGTCAGCGGGGAGGAGCATGGAACACAAGTATAGCAAGATGGGGATCAGTGCAGCACAAAAGATTGGTATCATGGGTAAGATTTCTGCTTCAGAGTTTTGGTGTCATTTTGTACTGAATACCTTCAAAGCCACAGTACTCTTGCTGTTTTGGGATATGGCATTTATTAGCCTCTGTGTAATCTGAGAACCATCTGAACTGCTTCCAGAGCTACACTGCAAAGGCATATAGCTTTTTTTTTTTTTTTTGGTAGATGCTGCTAAGATGGTCATCCTGCTGAACTCATACCAGTCACTGTGGACTCCTCAGCAATTTGAACAAAGGAGTTGTCTTTTTTATTACTTGTAAAGCCTTTTCACAATTCTTTGACTGGAGCACTTTGGACATATAATAATATATTAACAATTTAAAGAAATAAGGTAATACTGCCACTGCTCTAAGTTTTTCCAGAAGATTAGATCATTGTTAAGTGGAGTGGTAGCATGGCACTGAGCACAGACTGTGCACAGAACAAGATGTTGTTGTGTGCAGGTAAACCTGCATAGATCTGCTTCCTGCATCACTCTGGCTTTACCTTTTCAGCATGACCGGATTGGTATTTAAATAGAGATCGCATACTGTTTCTCAGTTTCCTGTAAAATGTTTTTAATTCTCTCAACCTGAGCAGTAAGTCAGTATTTTGGGTAACATTGCAAATACCTGTGTCAACACAGAAATTGACTGAGCACATGAAAACTGAAAAATTCTGACTCACATCCAAAAAGCATCATAAAAGCATGGTAAAAGCATGGCAAAAGGCCTTTTCCTACACACTATTTCCCAAAGAGAATTTCCTTGTTCCAAATTCTAGGCACATTTCTAAGCCTTCTCTTCATTTATCCGATGGCTGCAGGAATAGGATTTCTGCAGGTGTAGTTTCCGCATCGGCTCAGACCCACCTGATCATGCAGTGCTGCTGGAGGTGATGGCCCCGTCCCGTTAGCGTTCACGTAGGTGTGGACTTGGCTGCATTGCAGAGTCAGCTAGGATGGAAAGCAGCCACCTTGCTGCCGGGTTAATTTGCAGCTGGATCAATTCCCTCATCTGCCTGCATGCCCAGGGGTTGCTAACGTCCATACTTGCCACCATCTCTCAGCAACAGCACAAGCTCGGATCAGTTTATGCTGATCGTAAAGCCCCACCCTAAGGCTGTTTCTTTGCTGCTCTGGCTGATTCACTCACAAAGGCAGCCCGGCCCTGGAGCCCTGCCTTCTGCAGCCCTGTTCCTTGTACTGTTTGATTCTGGTGCTTTCCACAGTCATTCAAGGAAGGGGCATTTATCAGTTCCGTTTCTTCATCTGAAAGAAAGGCGGCCATATAACTGCCTGTAAACCAGAAGGGAATAATGAACCGCTTTATTTCTAGTGCAGTGTAATTGCACTGTCATTTTCACATGTGCTCCCAGAAGAGTACGGTGCTGCGGAAGACCATCTCTTGTGGAAATTATGGCTACGGATGAAGGTCAGGGATGAGGCTGCCTGCTTCCAGAGGTTTTGCTGCCTCGCTCCCTGTGCATCCTTCTGAATTCCGCACGGGTGAACAAAGCCACGCTGCCATCAGCAAACCAAGCACAGAAAGCAGCGTGTGAAAAGGAACTCGGGGAGCAACGCATCTACCAGACAGGAGAAAGGCGAGAGCACTGCGACAGGCCGCCGGCGCTCTGCCTGCGAACCCCAGATCCCACCCCCGCCTCAACACCGCCCGCACGGCAAAGAGGGAGGGGCGGGCGAGGCGCGAGCCGCCCGCACCCACCGCTCCCTCGCGAGAAGCGCCGCCGCCCCGCCCCCGCGCGCAGCCCCGCCTCGCCGCTGGGCTGCGGGCGGCCTGGCGGGGAGGGCCGGCGGCGGGAGCGCGGCGAGCAGCCATGATGGTGGGTGCCCGGGCGGGGGTAGGGGCTGGGCGGGCGCGTTCGGCTGGTTGCTAACCTGTGCGCTTTGTATCTCCCCCATCCTGCTTTCCTCCCTCTCATCGACCGTGGCCCGCGCTTGTCCTCGGCCCGCGCCGCCGCTTCCTCCTCTTTGCGCCCAGCAGGAAGGCTCTGACGACGGCCCAGATTTCCTCTCGGAGGAGGATCGAGGTGTGAGTAACGCGGGGTGGCAGTCGGGGAGCGGGGGCGGGTTTGGCCTCCGGGCCGTGGGGTCGAGGCCTGGGGCTGGGGCGGCCCCGGAGGACGGCCTCCCCCGGGCGGGTGTTTTGCTGTGATTTGCCCTTGTTGCGGTCCCCGCGTTTCCAGGGGCAGCTGCTGGGGGCTTTGGTTGGAGAGCCGGGGCAGATCTATGCGTGCCGCCGGGGCCGCGCTCGCTGTGCCTCCCCGCCCCCGCGCGGAGCCGGGCAGCGGGTCTGGGGGTGTGCGGCCCTGCGTGGGTAACCACCGCAGCACCCTCTGCTCTCCTCAGGCCCCAGGGGTTCCCGTGGATAACAAAGGGACGTTTGCATTACAGGCTGGCATTGCCTAGTAAGCTCCTTATTGAACAGAAGTTCTGTTATTGGGAGCGGATAACACGATGATGTTCCTTACTGAGAAAATGCTTCTCTGACCTGCTCTTCTGGCCTCTGTTTATCTTCTCGCTATATCTGCTGCATTCATCTTTAACTTCCATGTCTTGGTTAAGCAACAAATAGGCTAATCTGGTGGTGGTTCATTCAGGCTAACCTATCAGATGATGTCTTGAGAAGGACTGGGTGAGATAGGAGAGCAGCTGCTGGACAGGATGGCAGGGATTGGCTTGGTTGCTGCTGCTTTTTACAGGAGCTGTGTCCGCTACATTGCTAAAGACACCAAATCTGAACAACTCTGTTTGCATATGCTTGTATCATGTATGTCATACTCAAATATCAAGCGTAATGTTCAGTACTTCCTGATTTTTGGCTGTAAGCGTGTGATAGGAGTTAAGTGTGTTCTGTATATCCTTATATATTGGCAGATATTGTTAGAGCAAGGGGGAGATGCTTTAAACTGAAAAAGGGAAGATTTAGGTTAGATGCTAGGAGGAAATTTTTCGCTCAGAGGGTAGAGAGGCATTGGCAGAGGCTGCCCAGAGAATCTGCCCTGGAGATGCTCAGGGCCAGGCTGGCTGGGGCCATGAGCAGCCTGAACTGGTGGGGAGCAGCCCTGTCCATGGCAGTTGTTGGGGCTTGGTGGACTTTGAGGTGCCTTCCAACCCAGGCCATTCTTTGTTCCAATTCTTCAGCCCTAGTTCGGAGAGGATTTGAATAATGTTCCACGTGTGTTTTCTTTGGTAATTAGGAACAGCACTGAAGTGGATGATTAGGTTGTTTTTTGTCTGAGGGTGTAGATAGAATGTGTAAAACTTTCTTGATTGTGTTTTAATTTTCCCTTTGAGGCCCCAAGTAGTCAGAGTTCACAACGTAATTTTAAAGCCATTAGAAATCTCTTAGCAATCTTGTTTGTGCTGTTGGACAACTTACATCATCTCAGTTGGCCAAGCACAGTCCTCTTTTTCTTTCTTTCCCTTCGTCTCACTTCCTCTAGCATCCAATGCTGAGGAATTAAGCAGTGTGCTCCGTTCTCCAGTTTTGATTTCTGCTCTGAAAATCCCTGGGGTTAAAACATAAGTTGTTATCTGCATTATTTTGATCCTGATACAGAAAACCTAATCAGAAGCAACACTAGCAGTCTGTTCATGAATAGGTTGTTGTGCTCTTATCTTCAAAACCCTAACGTTTCTCTCAGCAGTAGTAAAAATAAACAGCTTTTCATAGAGCATTTTCCTAGTTCTGGTTTGTTGCCTTCCTCTGTTTGTGATTAAAAAATGATCAGTTGAATCTTTATTTGAAAGCGTGAATTACACTTTCTGGTTAGAGTAATTAGCTTTTAGTTTTTAAATAAGTATTCTTTCCTCTATAATTCAGAGATTAACAACTATACTTTTAACTCTTCAGTAT
Organism: Meleagris gallopavo; assembly: GCF_905368555.1. Lineage (NCBI taxonomy): Eukaryota > Metazoa > Chordata > Aves > Galliformes > Phasianidae > Meleagris > Meleagris gallopavo. The sequence goes on along the minus strand of NC_139408.1, from coordinate 35,534,394 downwards.
GGTGTTGGTCAGCTACAGTTGTGTTAAGTTTAATGTGAGGATGATGGGATGAAAGGAAAGCTGGAATTTATGCTGATGCCACATAAAACAAATTCTCTTAACAGTTGCGTTATATCATATGGAGGAGACTTTTCTGGGTGATTGTAAAATAGAGCACTGAGAATCATCTTTGAGGAAGTAGCAGTGGGTGGTCTGTAGAAGGAACTGCTTATAAATAGTTTTCATAAAATGAACTTGCGGGAACTGCTTTTCTAAATCTTGCTTAGGAAGATACTATTGAGTCCACTGAGAGTAACTCAGTTCCTGGTTGTGTTTTGTTGCGTGATCTCTCTAATGTAAACAACAAGCGTTTTAAAAGGGTGGCATAGTATTGCTCTACTAGTACTGTTTTGTGTATTTCATATCTGTATATACCTCAGCTGACATGGCTTATGCTCTTGTGTGCTCATTTAGAGGAAGCGTGCTACCCCTTAGGTCCGTTAGAAATTTGATGCTGCGGTGAGGCTTGGTGTTCCTCTGTTGTAGTTTTGTTTATTTCTCTTGCTTCGTGTATTTATCTGCCTGTAAAGAATCAATTGAAGAAAGGATCCTTTGTCTCTAACCTTTTTGAAAGCTAAGGGCGTTGTAGTTAGTTACTGTTGTTGAAGGAAGACATTGCCTAGGAATGTAAGGTTTGGTTGTTTCCCTTGTCTTTACCAGCTTCTTTTTGTTATCATGTTAAGTCTAATTGGTCCTTAAACAAGTACTTAGATGCTAAATCTTCTTCAATTGCACTGCATTCTCTTAGTACTGTAACATCGTTTAGCCCTGTGTTTGGCTTCTGGCGTTTTCTAGACTTTGAATAAAAAAGGGACTTGGTTTGTATTGCATAGGAAACTACAAAGCAGCTAAATTAACCTTGCTTATGTTTTGCAAGACATTCAGCATAAGTGTAAAGCATGTATGTAAGCGTAGCATGATTGTGCTGTGCTGTATTGGATTGAGGAGGGAGGGAGGAGAAAGGAGATGGAGGGACTTGTCCCACTCATATTTCTTTCCAGAATTTAAATTAGTTTCGTTTTGGTCCAAATCGAACTTTGGAGAATTTTGTAGCATTTTGTTTTTGTTTCCTATTCTGTTAATGACTCAGAAGCTATCAGTTGGTGGCAGCTTTCTTTTGGAGTAGTGATGGAGAGATTGCTTAAGTTTGTTGTGTGGTGATGTTATGATTTTAATTCCCAGTAATACAATATGAACGATTGTGTCATATGAATAAATTTAGAGTCTTTCAACTTTGTGATTGTCTTCGACACCTTTCACTGAATGCTTCATTACCATTGCAGATGAAAACATTCCCTGTTGGCAGTCAGGCTGCATAGCATAATTTAACATGTGATTAAAGTCTTCAGGATCGTTACAAACTTAACTCAGTATAAATCATACAATTAGTCTTTTAAAAATGTATGCTGTGAGTGGAGTTGTCATGGTTAAGGTTGTTCTTCCTTTTCCTCAGTGCAGATGAGAATTTCATTTTGAATGTTGTAAATAGTGCAAATGGTCCCGTAGGAAATGCTGCTCTAGGCGCTGCACAACCTCTAGTAACAAATACGAAGAGCTCTTTTACAGAATTCTAGATTTTTGTACTTTACCTTTTTTTTTTTTTTAGAAAGGAAAACAAAGTGTTTTAATAGAAATTGTAATGACCTGTGAAGGAATAATAATTAAAAAACAACAACAACAACAACAAAAAACCCAACCCAACAAAAACCAGCATTGGGATAATCCAGATTATTTTCCGAGAGTACTCAGCTATACTCCTTCCGTGGGACTGGAGAAGAACAAGCAGTGCATCAAACAATGTAACCACTAAAAACTTTCTTACAAGCTGGGAAATTGTGGTGTCTTGACATAAGGCAGAGTTTGGTATATCAGATTATATTTTTCTTTCCTAAATTAGATCTAAAGGACTTCAGAAGCACAGCAGGAGCTGAGAGATTCTGCTACATAGATGTGATCTGCAGTGGGTCACTGCATGCTAATGTCGCATCTTCGTGTGAGGCAGTAACCCCTGAACTTGAGAAAACAAGACAAAAATCCCTGTGTCATATGTGGGAACATGTCACTATGTAATCACTTCCAGCTTTGCTTTGAGGAAGAAAATTCTGCTGGTGAACCAGTCTTGCAGGGTACTCCAGGCTGTATGATTTGGCTTAGTTTAATAGTAACAGTAATTGTAAGCTCAAGTAGTCTGATTGCTGCTGCATAAGGAGTGGAGTTGTTCCTGCACTGAGGGCAAAGTAGGAGCTGGCTACTGAAATTTGCAAAAGGTAACTGATGGGAAACAAGATGAGTGGTTGATGCTTCTGTCCTGATGTTGTTCCAGCGTGTTGCAGAGTTCCCTTCAAAATTAGCTTGTGTGCTATCTTTGTGCTGTACACTGCTGATAATTAATGTGTTTTTGTACTTGAGTACGGACTTCAAAATGCATTCCTGAGAAATCTTGTAGGAAAAAGTGCAACTTTGTATGGAAAAGCACTTTTATACTGAAGAAGTTGGTATTTCTATAAATAAATACAACATCAAAGGAAATCGTTTCAGTAAAAAGTGAACATTACAAGCATGACACTGAAATAATTTCTGGCAGTGCAATTGTAGAAGATTTCTGATTTGGCCTTAGTTGTAAAAATATTCAGAATGGCTGAAATTGTTATGGGACAAATTGCTCTAGAACAGGAGTGCAAGTAAGCTGAAGTTAGTTTCATTGAGTAGTGGTGAAGCCTTCAGTTTAGTTACTGCCAGGCATTGCCTCTTCTGATCACTGTGCTCAGGTAGTTATCTTCTTTTTCTGTATTTGATTGTCTCGCTGTCTTCTTTCTTGAAGTATATTGTGGGAGTTCAGATTTCATGTCCCGTGGAAAAAAATAAAATAAAGAAACAGGGATTCCCAGCCTTATTGCTGTTTCTCATGCTATTTTTCAAGAGATTCTTATTTTTTTCAGAAAAAAATATGTCCAAAAGGACTTAGCTCTGTGAACTTTGGAGGATTTTTTTGTTTGTCTGTTTTTTGTTTAGTGCTTTTGATCTATCTGGGGCATCTTAAACAAAAGAATAGTGTAAGACAATGTGAACAAACCAGCTCTTTAATAGCTCCTCCTTCTTTGAAATATAGGGCCACTTTTTTTCTTAAAGGAACCTTTATGACTGTTAGTTACTTCTTAATTATCTTTACATGATTATTTAATGTTGCTCTTTTAAATGAAATATTTTCAGTCTTTTAAAGATGTTCATCACTTTAGATTGGGGGCTCTTCTCAAGGGAAGTATAAGGGAAATGCAATTAACATGTTTGTATGTTTAGCTGATATTATATTTAAGCTAAATAGGTTCTTTCTCTTTGTTTAGCTTAGAGCAATAAATGTTGATCTCCAGACTGATGCTGCTCTGCAAGTGGATATCTCAGATGCACTCAGTGAGAGGGACAAAGTGAAGTTCACTGTCCATACAAAGGTAAAAGCCTGAGTTTGTGCATTGAATGTTTTCTTAATTATAAAAAAGAAAACTTACTTAAACTGTGTTTATGAAGCAAGTGTAAAATATTCCAGAGGAGATGAGAGAACAGCATTATCTCATGTGTAAGAGACCATGTAGCAGCGGTGCTCAAAGAAATGATTACAAAAAATGAAAGTTAAAAAAAAAAAAGTGTGGAATAAAGTAACATTCTTTTTTTGCACTGACGTGTTATCATACAATTTCTATGCCTATTAATCAGCCAATTTGTAGGTAGAATCTTCAATAAATCTCAGTATTTTTCAGAGTAGTTTTTTTACTTAGGCTAGCCATGGTTTCAAATTCTAAAAATACATTTCATAATGGAATTATATTCAAGAGTAATTTTAAGTTACAGCTTGTATTGACTTCTTTTTGTAAATTTGTTGGTTTATTGAGTGCAGAATCACAGAATAGTTGAGGTTGAAGATCTCTTGAGATCACTTAGTCCCTTCTCTTCTCCCTACTTCCACCATGAAATGAGAGTGAGGCAGAGCAGGTCTCTTAAGGTTTGTCCAGTTGAATTTTGAATATCTTCAAGGGTGAAGACTGCACAATTTCTTTGGGCAAACCATTCCAATTGTTTGATGCGCTAATTGAGATGGGAGTAATTATTGCTGTATGAACTTTTGGTAAAATACTTATCTTGATGCTGGAGTTATTACTATTATTATTTTACAGGGATATACTTTGATATTTTTTTCAGGATTCTTTTAATATAGTAATGAAAAACTGTTCTTTGTTGTTGTTTCGTAACTTTCCTCCTTTTCCCTTTCCAGAGCTCCTTACCAAATTTCAAACAAAGTGAATTTTCCGTTGTTCGGCAACATGAAGAATTTATTTGGCTTCACGATTCCTTTGTGGAGAATGAGGACTATGCTGGCTATATTGTAAGTATGAGAGTTCCTTTGTTTTATGTGTGCTGATTTCTGTGGACATGAGAAGTACTCAAGGCTGCTTTTAAATCTGGTGGAAACAGCAGGTGTTTGTTCCTACTAAAATGACATCAGATGCTTTTTTTATACAATTACACAAAATTTAGGTTTGAAGCAAACTCGGAGGAAAATCACTGTGCTTGTCATTGTCTTTTAGTATTAAGAAGTGAGTAGCTTAATCTATATCCTAGCATATTTTTACTCTACAGTATTGAAGTGTTGGAGACTGTATAACTTGGTGATATTGTTTTTGTAAGCTAATGTTTAACTTAGTTGAGAGCTTCATGTTGCCTTTGTTTTATCTGGAATGGCTGAGTGCAGTAACTGAGCACTAGTAATTAGGCTTTTCCAGTTTCCATTTTGAAGATCAGAATCATTTTACCATAAAGCAGATTGAGGGGAAAAAAACTAAACTCACTCCAAAAACCATCTAGAAATACAGAACACATTAATACGTAAGTTAACAACTTAATGTTTTGTTGTTTATTTTATGCATCCAAGGAAGATATGTCCTCAAAATAGTCAACTTATGATGGGATGCCTATTAAAAATGGATACTGCTGTTCATACTTTAATTATAGACAGAAATACTTACTATCCTGGTGTGAAATCTGGGTATTTGTGTTTGGGTGAGAGGGTCTACTGATTCAGTTGGTAAATGTGTATTTCTAATTGACTAATGGTTACAATTACGATAATCTGTGATGTCATACTATTTTTGAGCTAGTCTTTTTTAGTAGGAGCTATTGGGAGTGATTGGGCTTTGATCTCTAGTAACTAGTTTTCAACTGTTGTCTCAGTAAATTCTGGATTTTACTAGTTCTGTAATCCATTCATGTAATGGAAAAATATCAGTGAACTTAAATTTGAGCACATTTTATTTGTTCTATTTCTATTTATTCGTAGCAATTCAGGATCAGTTTGTCTGCAGTGTTTTCTCTTTCACTACTGTTATGACAATAACCTGGGGACTTGTTTGTTATATGCTTTATTTCAACAGATTTATCTTTAATGTCTGCAGTGCCACAAGAAAAAACTGGCTCCTGCAAGCAGCACAAAATGTGGGGTTTTTTTATTTAATAATTTTGAGAGTTATAAATGGTGTGAAAGAAACTGTAGAATTCTTTCTTTCTTTCAAGAAGAAACAATCCATACCAAATAAATCAAAACTGATTATAAAAGAACAAGTTTGAGTTTTAATTCCTTGTATTGGGAAAGTTAGGTATTGCTTGAATTCTGTTGTAATTAAACTCTGAAAGCCATTTAGTTAGCTAATTTTCAAGTAATTTTCAAGGACGTTTGGTGAAAGTTGGCATGCTAATTCCAGATATCTAACTCATTCATGAGAGGATTTGTACATAAATGCCTTAATAAATGACAGGAGAGAGCCATATAATAAAAAGCTGCAGGCAACTTCTCAGACAAACAGTATTCAATCAGTGAGGGAACAGAAGTTGAGCAAATTAAAAAAAATTATTTGTTTCTAGATTCCACCAGCGCCACCCAGGCCTGACTTTGATGCCTCAAGGGAAAAATTGCAGAAGCTTGGAGAAGGAGAAGGGTCGATGACTAAAGAAGAATTCACCAAGATGAAACAAGAACTGGAGGCGTATGTAGACTTGATTACTACCTTTTTTTTTCCCCCTTCAAATTTTAGCGCTGTTGGCTGTCCCATGTTTCTAATTTCACTACAGTGGTTCTCTGAAAATCAAGTTGCTACGTAACCAAGGTTATCTTAGTGATCATGATCAGAGCCATTAGGAAAATTCTAGAAATCACTGCTTAGAAATTATGACTATTTCACGGATGAGCTTCTGAAACAGGAAGAAAGTTGGCTTGTTCTTGAGAATTTTTTATAAGGAAAAGAAAAACAACAACCTAGTTAGATCCCTTTCTTTACAGAGCATTTGGAAAGGGAGGAGATAGCCTGTGTCTTTTTTATTTCTGGTTCTATATCCATTCTATAAACATAACAAACAATAAGTTCTGTGCATATAGTGATTGAACTAGGGATTTCTGCATGTGGTTGGTATTGTAAACGTAGGTACCAACATTCTGTTCCCTAAGAAATACAGCAAGCAATTACTAGAAAATCTTTTTTTCTTGAAATATTTTTTTTTTGGCACAGTGAGAATATACTTCCTGAAAATAGCATCTTCACATGCTGCCAATTTAGCATGTATTGAAACATTTGAACTAAATCGTCTTGTTCTATGTTGAGTTACACAGTAAAGTTTCTCCTGGCTCCTTCTACTATCCTTGTCATGCACTCACTTCTTTGATCTTTTTTCCTGTCATTGGTTTCAGTTTTCAAGTGTATATTTACACTGCTTCTAGACTGCTTCTATCAAGAGCTCTGAATTGGCAAGAGAAGTACATAGAACTCTTAGAACTAATGTTTTCTCTCCAAATGCCAGTAGCTGTGAGCAAATATCTTAAAACTCCGTGTTAGTGTTGCATACCACATAATTTATAGCAGAGTAGATATACACTTCATATACAGAGAACTGGAAATTAGTAAAACACTACTTTTTAAAGACTCTGGTTTTCCAGCGGCCCTGATCATGATTCTCTTGTGGTCTGGTTAGGGGTTGGATAACACAGAAAACTTTGAGTTTCTTCTACTGCCACCTCCATCCTCTGCATCCTCCTTTTTTGTCTTCACTGAATGACTACTACTCTCACTGAGATCACACATCTCCCAACACTGGCCCTGCTGGTTTGCTGGTATGTAAATCTTAACCTCCTCACACATAGTGGAAGCAAAAGTGTTATTTCACTGTTTGACCTCAGAACGGGGAAAAGAGCCCCTTCCTTGTTTCTAGAGAGGTTGCATCTTACTGATTGAATTTGCAGAGCAAAAAGAATTTTAGAAAACTTGTATTAATAAAAATGCCATCCTCTTAATTAAATCACAAATGAATATTTCCTTGAGTTGGTTGATCTGAGCAACTGCATAACTGTCAAGGTTAAATGTGATTGTTTTGGTTGTACTTACTAAAGGCACTTAATTTCACTTTTAGAACCACAATGAAGCAAGACATCCATGTAAGATTCTGCCTAAAAAGGCTAAGTACTTTATCATGGAATAAGAGGCTGCTATTTAAAGAGCTAAACAAATGATATGAATGTTTAAGTAAGGAAGGAGGGTGCAAATAGGCAAGGGGATGGAGATGGGGAGGAAGGAAATTGCGCGTCTGCTATCTACTAACTAATGTATCTCAATTTCTTGACTTTTGTGAAGGCAGTGAAAAGGCACAGTTGAAATTACACTTGCAGCAAACCTATCTGTGTTAGTTAGTCTTAAAAATTAGATTGTATTTGAGTCTTCTTTAAAAATCTATCAGTAATATGTTAGGGCTTCAAATTTCCCCCTCGTATTAATATTATACTATTTGTTTTTATGTGTGTGTGTCTCTCTCTCTCTCTATACATACATACATACATATATATATATATATGTATATTTTATATATATATATAAAAGTATCAGAATGATAACCTCTACTATGTCAGCTTAAATTTTGTGTCCTTACTGAGGATCTCTTAAAGCTTCTCATTGGGCTTACCTCAAATTTTATTGCTTCAAGTGAAATTCTTAGTCTGTCTTGTTTTTTGTTTTCAGCGAATATTTGGCAATATTCAAGAAGACGGTTGCAATGCATGAAGTGTTCTTGTGTCGTGTGGCAGCACATCCTATTTTGAGAAAGGATTTAAATTTCCATGTCTTCTTGGAATATAATCAGGATGTGAGTATTGAAAACTAAATTGCTGGTAAGAAAAATCAAGATGTACTTTTATGGTGGTGTGGAAAATTGATTAAGAAAGCATTGTCTCCCAGAGCAAATTGCATCAGTTCCTTCATACTCGACGTATTTGTATTTTAAGTTACAAATTCATTAATGTCTGTAGGAGTTCATTCTGCTGCCACCTGGGCAACCAAATACTCTAGTGTCAAAATAAAAAATATTAATGGGAATCTATTATGTTTTGGATTAAAAAGATTAGCTTTTGGTGGTGATTTCACACGGTGTTATAATTCTCTGTTCCTTGACTGAAACTTGGGGTGGAGTGTGGAGTTAGTGTAAAAAAAAAAAAAAAAAAAAACAAAAAAAAAAACAAAATAAAAAAAAAACCCCACATCATGAATTTTTTAGAATTTAGAACAATGGTTTAAATTCTGTTGCTTACAAAACCAGAGGATTTCTCCTGAAACATTATGATAAAGAAAGCTCCCCCTCCTCTCCTTTTTTTTTTTTTTTTTTAAATAATATTGGTGAAACTTTAATTTTTTCCTGGAGATGTAGATTCTGTGGCTATCCACAGAATCTTATGTTATATACTGAGTTATGTTATATACTGAGTTGCTATCCGAGTTGATTGAAAGGAATCTGTCTGAGTTCATAGTAGCTGCTTGGTGTTAGAGTTGGTGGTTGCTCATTCTACATATGTATTTTAGTTGCTTTTTTAAAATTGCAGAAGTCAACATTGAATGTTGAAGTAGAAATCTTGACAAATACTGGTTCGACTGAGTACATACTTACCTTCAAAATGAGTTACACGGAGTCCTCTTGTTGTTTGACTTAGAAACGCCAGCTTTTTAAGGAACCCAGTTTTCTTAAACTTGACAAACTTAGATGGGCAGAAAAAGTGTGAATAGACTGAAACCAACATTATCTTCAGTGCACTGAGAGATTAATGCTTCTCGTTTCTCAAAGTGAGAGATTTGTCAATCTACACTTAGAAGAGCAAAATCTGGTAATGGAAGTTTAACTCAAGTTATACTATGCGTGATAAATACTGTATTATTGATAACTGACATGTGTATGTCATTAATTTGATATCATATATATTTGCTAGAATATTACTGAATTTTATTTTATTTAATGGAAGAATATGATAGGTATAAAGGACAGTAGTAAATCAGAGTAGTCTGATTCTGGGTGCATGGTGCTCCATTTCCTTTCATACAGAGCTTGGGTAAGTAGAAAGCAGGAAAACTGGTTTAGAAGGAGCAAGCTTTGGTATGTCTTTCTATATTTAGAAAAAAAAAAAGCTACTATTGCCTCCAGCAAATGAAATAACTTGATATATGAATTTGTTTTTTCAGTTGAGTGTTCGTGGGAAAAATAAGAAAGAGAAACTGGAAGACTTCTTTAAAAATATGGTTAAATCAGCTGATGGTGTCATTGTTTCAGGAGTAAAGGTAGTTGCTACTTAATGTATCAAGATTAGAAATGTGTTAACGTTGTCTTTCAATGTTTCCTGATGTTGAAATAATGTTTTTATAACTAAAATTCTGCAGAAGCTGTTTTTTTTTTTTTTTTTTCTTGTATTAACTTTCCATCTGCAAGCAAATTAATGGAGCTGAAGTTCCTACTCATAAAATCTTGAATTTCAAATTTGCTGGACAGAGGGTATAACACTGGATTAATTATGAGATGGAAAAAAAATATAAAGTTCAAATAACCAGCAGTGGTTACTCAAAAAGCATGTTGTTCAATTGTAGTCTACTAGGTATTATTGAATATCTGTACTAATTTAGAGTTTTAGTTTAAGCCACATATCTTAAATGGTAATATAGTAACAAATTTACCTACATTTGCGAACTTAAAAGAAATCTGTCGTACAGGTCAGTGCTGTAAATTTGTATTGTCTGTATTGCGACCATTTCATTTGCACAATTGAATATCTTACTATCCCATCCTGCCTTTTTCTTAGTTAGCATCCTTGATTAAGTACTTGACATTTATCCTGTATGTCTATCAACAAAGTGATAGGTAGTAGTGAACTGATTTTCTTCGCTTCTGGTTTAGTTACTTAGACCTTTGAAATGCTTGTTACAAATTTGTAATAAAACCAGATCATGATTAAATAAGTAAGAAGGAAAACAGTTTTCATGAACGATGTTTTAGATAAAAGTAGATTTCATTTCATGTCACAGTAACAGCAGTATATCCACATTTTCTCAGTATGATTTGCACTATACAGAATGAGTGAAATCTGAGTGTTTTTTTAAATTGTCTTTTTTTTTTTTTCCAGGATGTGGATGATTTCTTTGAACATGAAAGGACATTCCTTGTAGAATACCACAACCGAGTCAAAGATGCTTCTGCCAAATCTGATAAAATGACAAGATCACATAAAAGTGAGTTTTTCAGAAGGAGAGCTGTTCTAGAATGCACAGATGTGAGGAGCAATTGTTTTTACTTTTTAACAAGAAAAGATGAATTTCTCAAAGTGTAATCTTCTGATAGTGAAAAACAAAGTTTAGTATTATTTTTAAGTTTAACCTTCGCTGTAGTAGTCTGGATGGAGTATGAACAGCATGTTTCAGTACTGAAGGTCTCTTCATCCCTTTGGAGAGAAACAAAACTTTATGTACTTTTTTTTTTTTTTTTTTTTCCCTTGAAGACTAATTCTTAGTCTTTAAATTGTGAAGTGGGTAATAGAGCATTACTAGTGATTTTACTCCTAATGAGGTTGCTCTCTATTAGTTAAGCTTGTGGTTATCAGAGTGCAGTGTCTTAGCGCACTAGCATTGTATTGACTTACTGAGTAGCAAACTCCTGTTAGGGCTGTTAGTTATAGTCTGGGAGATCTGATTTCCATTTTTCAGCCTTCTAGACTGAGGATTGGAATTTGTATTCAGTAGCTTGGTTTGCGAGACCCCTTTTGTTGCTGAGGTGAGATCACCGATTAGTTGTTGTTAATTTTTCTGATTGCTAGCTAATGTCATTTTTTGAAGCTGTAGATAATTTTCTCAATTGCTTTATGCCTATTTGAGAAAATAGGAAACCTTTGGTTTAGGAACATATAACTGTGTTTTGAGAAACTATGACAAACTTGACTTTCATTACCCTTAATTTCAATTTTTCAGACTCAAACCCTATATGTCTGTTGGCAACTTCTATCAAACACCAGTGGGAATTCCCATAACTTGGGAAGCTTATTTTGGAAATGGGCAATCTGTAGTTCATTGATAATGTGTTCATGATCTACAGAGAACTTCAAAGCTTACAGTGAAAATATCTTCCTATTTCCAGCAGAAAATGTATTTAATGTTTGTGTGAAATATAGTAGACATTACTTAACCTTAATTAACAGTTAATTAACGTTAACCTGTAACAACCTTGTACCCTTCTTCACTGTGACCAACTACACTAATTAGCTTGGAATGTATGAAGAAATAAATTGGATAGATGGTGACCCACTCAATCTTCTGAACAGAAGTCAAAGCTTAATGATGAGAATTGTTTCTGAAGAAGCAAGAAAGAATTGATTCATATGTTTAGGGTAGTTCATCCAGAAACTTAGCAAACGTAAGCATTTCTGTAAACAACAAAAACAAGAAACAAATATAATTTACTATTTATTGCTTGGATCTGTTGAGTTCACACTAGAAGTTTTTAAAGAAGCAATCTGTGTGTAGCAGTATCTCACTAGTCAGATTAGGCAGCCTTCTTCACAAACTCTGCTTCTGATTTTATTGTTTAAAATGTTTTAACTCCAGTTCCTCTTCAACTAGTAACTAATTGTTGATGGGTAAGGGTTTCCTGAAAATTAAATACATGCAAGAGAAGGTGTGCATATAGCACTGTATTTTGGTAGTTCACAGTTGATATGCAGTGTAATAGCCTAAAGCACATGGATTTTTTTTTTTAATAGTTCTGGACTTCAGATTCAAATTTAACTTTGAACATCAACTATTGAATCTGTAAGTTTTCTAAATAAAACCTAACAATGTTGCACAATAAACATACTCAGCAGGTACTAGTTATAATTTATCTAGGGATATTCATACAGTCTTTGCGGTTTGGTAAGAGAGCCATGTTTGTTGTGTGAAGTTCATAATACATGACATAAATTAAATTTTATTTCTGTTTTTGTATTAAAGCATGCTCCTTGTAGGAGGAAAAACAAAACAAAACAAAAGCCAGAACACTCTTGAAGAAATAAAGGAACTTGATTTCCAGAAAGGAGAGAAATTAAATAGTAAAACTAGTGCTTGCTTTTTTCCTAGATGTGGCGGATGACTATAATAGAATTGGTTCTTCATTATATGCATTAGGAACACAGGACTCCACAGATATATGCAAGTAAGATTTTGTTATTAGCTTACGGGGGAATTTGCTAAATAGCAGTCTTAATGATGACCTGCTGAGTTTGGTAGCACTCTTGTTATGAGAAGAACAGAATTTATTGCAGATGTATCCTGTTAAGAGATTTTCTTCACTAGCATTTCTGTTCTGTAATGTGAGACTGCTTTAATATTATTGCTTTAATAATTTCCTGGGAAAAATGCTATTGTTTTCTGTAGTTTGTAGACAATGATACTGAGGGGAAGAGACCTCACAGAACAGACAAAGCCTCAACTCTCACTTTAAAAAAAAAAAAAAAGTGTTTAACGTGCTTCAGTGAATGCAACAAGGGTGTATCACAGGTCTGAGTGTACAGATTTCTTGGATGTTCCTGTAACAGCATCTTGAAAGATAACCTTGCTGTTCTGGCAACTTATTTACTGCTTTTAGGAAAGTAAAGGAATAGAAATTCCAAAAGCTTTGAAAATAGCAGGAGGTTTCTGTGCATGGATGTGTCTTTCACTCTTTCAGTAGTTTGCTTGAATGTGAACTGTTTGATGTATGTGAAAGTAAAAATTAACTAGCTAAAGATGTTAGTTAATGCTTGTAAACATTTACTAGTGTTACAATAGATAGGTGTGTAAGAAAGGTGACTTTTTGTCATTTTACCTGATTTATAATTATATACTTCCAAATGTTGTGGTACCTTACAGATTACTGTAATGATTATAAACAATTATTTTGTTTATAATAATGAGATTTGATGTAGTCTGTTAGAATCTGTCAGGAATCACATCTGTCTCCTGTCAAAATGAAACTACTGTAATTCAGTCCGCTGTTGTACCAAACGTGTGTATCATCTCCTGTGATGAAGATGTGCTGTGCTTTTCAAGCTTACTAAATTCCAAGTAGGGTATGCATCGTGTTTACTGTTTAGAGAAAAGTTATAAAGGAGAGTTGGTAATTGTGTAGGACTGTTAATCAGGATGGTGGTATTTTGGGTTTAATTTCTAGAAGTTAAAGGATCTCTGAGGAGTTATTCAAGTATTCTGTAGTAAAATCCATCCCTACATTACACTTTCTCTCTTACCTTTTCTGAAGTTGTACAGTTCCCAAATGTTTGAAGTACTGCAGGTTGAAACTCTTAATGTTCTTTAGATTCTGTAAATGACAATTATAAGCAGTGCATTTACAGTCTTCATTGCCATACGCAGACTATATTTTGATTTATAGAAAGCTGATTAGACTGTTCAATATTGTAATATAAGCTCGTTCCTTCCTACAGGTTCTTTCTGAAGGTATCGGAATTATTTGATAAAACAAGGGTATGTATCTTGAAACCTTTGTAGATATATTCTTTGTATCTATCTTTGGAGTACCAGGGTATCTTGTGTCAATTATGCATTAGGATGGAGATGTTTTATGGATACTGTGATATTGAATATGTAAGCAGCATGCATTAGGGAATGAAAAAGCATAAATTTTCAGTCATTTGTTTGTAAAATGATTGATCTTTAGGAGTACTTGGTCTACTAAATTTTTGGCAGTCTTCCTCTCTTTTGTGTAATAAGCCAGTAAAGATGCTGTGCCTCTGAAATGCTTAGACTGCTTTTCATACTTCGTATTGGTTATCATAGAACTTATTGAGGAAAAAAGAAATAATCCTTAATAATCCTTAATTAAAAAAAAGAAGTGGTCATGTTACTTGTTTCTGAAGTTAAGACCTGTTTCTACAGATGCATGTCACAAACTAGGAAATGTTTTGAATGAAAAGTGTTACTTTCCTAAACAGGAACAGTTATGTATAAGTAGGTACTTTGAAGGAAATGGAAATTTTGAAATTACTTGCTTTGACCTCAAATGTTAGTTTTTAGAATTTTTTAATTTAAAATTAAGATTTTAAAAATGCATTTACGCACTCTAAGTTCACAGAGATGTCTGTTTTAAGTGCAGTAATGCAAAATACAAATTTTACAGAGTAGTATTTTGAACAATTTTATGCAGTTCATTTACACAGTTGCTCTACCGAAGTAGAGTAGAGCCTTAAAATTTGTCTTCATTTGATCTTGAAAACTACACTTGTACAAGTCTTCATACCAGATAAGTTTTTGTTTCTCTTCTGTATTTTTTTTCCTAGTGTATAGTAATAATAATAGGAATTGAGAATAAAGCCTTTTTGTTTAAAATAGAAAGCCAGTTGTCACATTTCAATAGAAAAGACTACTGTAATTTCCCTTTCTGCGTGTTTAAGTATTGTATCACAAATGCATGATTAACTTTTAAAGAAGACAATGTCTTGCATTGTTGCATATTTCATACTGTATTTACATCGTACAAATATGTCTTATATCCAGATGTTTAAATCAATGTTTTTACTTACTGTTTTTTTTTTCCCCAGAAAATAGAGGCTCGGGTATCTGCTGATGAAGATCTTAAACTTTCTGATCTTCTGAAATACTACTTAAGGGAATCTCAAGCTGCTAAGGTAAACTTATGTTTTGTGTTTGGTGGATTGGTGTCTTTTTTTTTTTTTTTTTTTTTTTTAATTTAAGAAAGGGTGGGTGGTGGGAGAAATAGGCTGCTTTTTTTTAAATGGAGAGGTTGAAATAATACCACTTCCAGCCTGCTTTTTTTTCTTCAACTGTGCAAATTTTATCTCTGTTTTATATAAGAAATAACAGTGCGGTTGTTTGGGCTGTATGAACCACTTGTCAAGGCTAAAACATGCAGTATAATTAAAACCAGTAGAAGAGCACTTGATAAATTCTTCAAGCTCTAGACTGCAAGCAGATTTGTTTTGTTCATTTTAATATTGAAGATAAATACTCCAGGTTCTCTGCAAGCGCTGATACAAAAATGTGGGCAGATTGGGTATTCTGTACCTAAAAAGACTCATTTTTATTGTTGCTTGATATAAGATGATTAAATAGTAGAATATGGAAGCATTTGACAGAAGGTATCTGTATTTAGATCACACCAGTAAGTGCTGCACAGAAAAAAAAATACTGCTATTTCTTAAGCCCTGTTTGTATTTCTGATCTGTAATCTAAATATAGTTTGTTTCTAATCTAAAAAGCTGTTAAATTTCCCATGATTGCCTTCTCTTAGACTTTTTGCAGTATCATCTAAGCCATCTGGTGCTGGCTTCTGTCAGACAAGATGCAGACCAAACAGTATTAAATTGTATCTCTGATCCAGCATGGACGTTTCTGTGACTTGCAGGATGAAATACAATGAATGAAAATAATTAAGTTAGATATACAGGAAGAAAGGTTAATTTTAATCTAATTTTCTTTATTACTTTGTATGTGCTAAAATGTTTGAGTACATTAGTGTAAGTTCTGAATGGCCTTTATCCTTTATAGGATCTCCTATATAGAAGATCTAGGTCACTAGTGGATTATGAAAATGCTAATAAGGCATTGGATAAAGCAAGAGCAAAAAACAAAGATGTGCTGCAAGCTGAAACTACTCAGCAGATATGTTGTCAGAAATTTGAGAAAATATCTGAATCAGCAAAACAAGGTATTTGGGTAGCTTTTGATCCTGTGTTACTACTTGAAAAATAATGGATTTTAAGTTGCTATTAATGAGAATAAGATTTTGTTCTGCATTTCCTAAGCAAAGGTGTTATTTTTTTTAACTAGTATTTATTTATTTTGGACAGTTCAAATGATATTTTCTTTTGGTTCTGATAGCTTCATTAGTCAATAATATCAACGTTGTAATTGCTTGGCTGAGCAAAGTCTAGGTGCAGATTATTTTTTACCCCTCTCTTATTTGCATAGACTAGGATATAAAAGGACAATTGCTGGCAGTAAAGACAAGCCTGATATTTTTGAGTACTGTTAAAATTTACCTTTTGGTTTTATGCAGTCTGTTGCAACAATGATACTAAAGGGAGGGGTTATGAAATGAGGTTTTACTGAAGATGCAGAGTTACAGTAATTGTGAAGGAAAGCAGTATTATTTACATGTTGGCCTCTTTCCTGGAACTGTATTCCTTTTTAGGCTTAGATTGTTGTGGGTAAGTAGTCATCTGACTCATTTGAGACAGATTCGTACAAGGTTCTTCTGTCTTCATCAGTTAAAGGAACTGTTTGACCCTGTAAATCTGGCTAATTATTCTTCCAGATGAGATATCACTAACCTCTTTCTTCTTGAAGGAAAGTCGAGGCACTAGCAATAATACTGTTAATGAATCCAATCTTATTTTATATAGAATTGATAGACTTCAAGACAAGAAGAGTTGCAGCATTCAGAAAAAATTTAGTGGAACTAGCAGAACTGGAATTAAAGCATGCTAAGGTAATTATGGTCCTTTTTTTTTTTTTTGACCTTTATTTCAACTGGTTTTAAGCATTAAATGCTTGAATAACCAAAACACCTGCGTTATTTTTGTGTGATACACACTTCTACGTCCAGGGAGAGGAGTTTGATGATAAACATCTTCCAGAAAGGTAAACTTTCGACAACTTTCTTAAATAATAATATCGGTAAAATATATCTGAGGGCCTGGTATGAATTGTCTTTAGAAAACTTATTCCCTTGAAGACAGTTTTGACTGTGGTTTTATGTTTTGCTAACTCTTTGGTATTTATTGCTTTAGCGTGAGTACCTGCCAGTTTTTAAAATCTCATCTTATGATTTTTTTTTTTTTTTTTGTGAGATAGAAAGTGTGTTCTCCTGTTATCTAGATTTGGGGACTTGATAAGTAGGACAGACTTAAGCATGAGATCATACGAGACTTGTATGAAGTCAGGAACTAAAGTCAGATCAGTTCTGTGTGTACACTTTTGGAACTCTTTTTGCCTTTAAACTAAGCAATGCTAACAGAAGATTTTATTTTGCAGATGCATAGCATAATGTGTAGGTATGCTTTATTAGCAGATAAGACTTTTTAACAGTGGAGCAAGGGCTTGTTCTGTGTTTCTTAATAATTTCAAGCAGCAGTAGCTTACATGTGTTCAAGCATGTTGTGAAAAAGCTATGTTTAAACCTATTCAGTATTTTACCATTGGATTTTGGGGCATATTTTTGTTGTGCATTCATGTTCAAGAAGGGTGGACTGATAGTCTGAAATTTGGTGAAACTTCTAAGGTATACTTATAACATTTAGAGCCTTGGCTGCACTTTGTGTTATGACAGGAATTTAAACTACCTCCCTCAAAAAAAAAAAAACCAAACCACCCACAAAGATTTTCCCACAAATATAAATATATACTGTCTTGCCTTTATGGATTCTGATGTTAAAAAATAAAAACAAAAACACCTTGTTGCCTTACTGATAACAGATGTCTGTTTGGAATTGGCAGAAGAAGGAAGTAAGCAAAATCCACAGCTAAGAGATTTGGTTAAATGCTTTGACAGAAGTCCTTTATTCCCTGCTTCTGTCACCACAGTCTACCAATAACTGTAATTTTTAGTGCTCAGGAATCTGAGTTGGTAAGAAATACTTTTCTGAATGTGAAATTGGAGGACTTTTGAGCTATGCTGGTGCAAGTCAACTGTATAAAATGTTGCAGCTAGAAAGAGCAATGGTGCCTCTGTCCTTCATTTACTATCACTTAAATAAGGTTATTGTTGTGAACTTCGTAAACTTAATGAAAATGAATGGTGTGCCTGTGTGTCAGTAGGCTGTCATACTGAGACTGGAAATGACTGAGAACCTTTTTGTGCTGTGTAATAGCCCGTGAACTGCAAATTATTTCATGCTCCTGCTGAACTGTAAAGAGAGAGGCAAAAGATTACTTGTCACACTTCTGCTATAGGTAACAGGCATGCAGTCTGGAAGTACTTCAAGCTGAAAAAGAAATCCATTCCATTAATTCCATTAATGACTTCTTTACTAGCTAATAATTAACTGTTATAATAATAAAGCCTTTAGATTTATGAATCTTATACGCTGCAAAGATGGGCCACAAGGTCCACATACATCTCCTGTATATTGAGCTTGTTCATATCACAGAATTCAAGCCAAGTGAAGCAGCTCGTGACTGTCCCCTACACTTATAAACACGAAACAACAAAAAGCTACTGAAGCTGTAACTGAAATATGTCTTCTGAATAAATCTGAAAAGGGTTTGGTAGACCTAAGTAGAAATCTTCTATTTGAATGTAGTTAATTGCTTAATGTGGATTATAAAAAACCTTACCAGAGGAGAGAGCTGTGATCTCTGTCCTTTTGCATATCTACCACTGGTCACTTGGTAGGCTTTCAACTGTGGAAAAAGTAAGAATTACCCATTTCTCAGTAGTTGTGTGGACAATTTATCAAGGATGTGCAAATTACAGCTTCTGATATTGATTAGTTACCGGTTTGTTTGTTTTTGTTTGTTTGGAGACATGTTTTCAGGTTAGTTTTTGGAGGATTTTTTTTAAAAGAAAGCAGTTTCTCCCATGTTTACAGCTGCGCATTCAGAGTGGTTTGTCCTTGCATTTTGCCTGAATCTGATAGGAATTACATTTAGCAATTAATAATCTATTATTATTTCTTACAGAGAAGTTCCAGATTGGGGAACAAATATAGTACAGCTATTTAAGAGTGAACAGACAGTGATGTAAAGTGATCTGAGTATAAATGAATGCACAAAACAATGTGAATACTGATATATATTGTTTTCTTCTGCAAAGTATCTCCTGGCTTATCAGTATTTCACCTGTGCATACTTGGCAGTGGTAGCTTTTTAACTGCTAGCTCTGTAAATTCAGTCAGAAATCTGAAAGTGAACTTGGTAGAGTTAGAATGCTTCAAATATTTAAAAACTGACGTACAAAATCTCTGTTTGGAAAGAAGGGCAGAACTTGCCTGTAGAGATAAAACTTACTTAATGTTCTAATAATGCTTTCTGTAGTCTCAACTTTGAAACTTTTGTGGCTAAATCACGCAGCTAAGCATATAAATCTGTGGGGAGAAGTCTCTTACACAATGCCCATCCTTGAAAAGAGCTATAAGCTGAAATGGCTGCTATCGGTAGAAGATTGCAAAGCACTGGTTAACACTTATTGATAAAATCAGCACTCTTTGCACATATGAATGCTTCTGTTTTGGGAATGATACTGCAGTAATGGCAACTCCGTGTAAAGAATGAAAACTTTACAGCTTTGAACTTTTTTGCTGAGACTGCTCTGCATAGAATAGTTGATATGGCCAAACTAGATTTTCTGTGAGAAACTTGTGGAAAAAAAACATGGAAATGGTAGTAGTGCTTCTTTTTGAATTTCAAGTTTAGTTTCATGACACAGCATTCTTAAAGTCAACAAAAATCTTTTCCTTAAACGTCTTCACATATACTTAATGTGCATCTGTTTTCCTTTAATGATGAATGTTGTTGCTGTTTTTAAAAAAAGCATTTCTTGTACCTTGAATGTACAAAGAAACATGGTCATATTTTTCTGTATTTTTACAGGGTAACTTACAGCTGCTGCAGAGCTGCCTGGCAGTGTTAAATGGTGACACATAAGCTACGCTCCGTCCTCCCGCTAACAAGGGCTGCCCTCCTGGATTTTGTTTTCATGACCTTAAATAGGCATTTACAGTTCCCTGGAGAAATTGTTTGACAAAGTGCACATAAGTGAGCTCTTCCTTTAAAAAAAAAAAAAAAAAAAAAAAAAAAAAGTTAAAGACCTGAAAGTAGCTCAAGACTATACAAAGCAACAGCTTACTTGTTATTCATGCATATTCATGTTTATTTAATCATTATATGCTTTCATTGTTCAGAAACCAAATGCTGTTTTTGTGAAACTAGCCAATATAATTATGTACATGTTATGAATACTACGATACAGCTGCCAATCATTTACCTTTGTAAGTAATTTCTGAAGTTCACCATTTGAAGTACATCGTTCAAATGGCTTAACTATGACCATTAGATATTTGACTATTGTTACTATAATGCATTGTATACACTGTCTTAGTTTTTTCCATTTACTGATATCAAGAAACTTAATCTTTTTTTCAATTGTGAACATTTCTTAGAAGTTTTGAAGAACTTTGTGTAATCTTTATAACTATGATTTAAAAAGAAAAACAAATACATTAGTATGTTTGCCTTAACTTGTAGACTAATCCAATTATTGTAAAATAAACCATGAAATCAATGATTTTTCTAAAATTACGCAGACATTGTATCATCTATAAGCTTAATATTTTCTAGTAAATCAGATTAAGTAGATTTTTCTTTGTTCATCCTGTAAAGCAGGTACCAGATTGATTTGACATGAAGTATGCGCCTGGTAATTTTTCACTTGCATTCTCAGGTTTACCCATTAGCCTCTGTTCATCTGTGACTTTCTTATCGAGCATAGTGGTTTTTTTTTTTTGTCTTTTGTTTTTTTTTTTGACCTTAGTACTGACTTTGCATTTTCTTTGGCTGAAGTGTTTTTTAAGGGAACTAGCTGGTTTCTTTCCAGAAGGGGAAAGTAAACTGGCAGAAGGGTATTCAGTAGAAAAGGTAATACTGTCCGACTTTTATACAAATGAGAAGCTTTGCTTCAGAAAATAACTGGTAAAGGCATACC
The DNA here is from genome assembly GCF_905368555.1 of Meleagris gallopavo. Lineage (NCBI taxonomy): Eukaryota > Metazoa > Chordata > Aves > Galliformes > Phasianidae > Meleagris > Meleagris gallopavo. Next base: position 35,513,334 of record NC_139408.1, on the reverse strand, counting down.
TAATAAAGGAATGCCTGAACTCCTTCTGCTAACTGAATTTAGAGCTCTGGACGCCTTATGTTGTTTGAATCCACGGTCATTTATTGAATGCTTTCTCTCTCTCCCTTGAACCATAAGTCCTTTCCAAGAGCTGCTGTTCTCTTGTATAATCTCAGAATGTCATAAAATTAGGCTTTACTTGATTAATCATTCATCACAGGGGGATTGCTGCTTTGTATGGGTTTGTAGCCCTTCAATAGACCAGCAGAATTTCAGTGAATGGCTTTTTTTGTTTGTTTGTTTGGAGATGCCAACCAATGTCAGTGGCTGTCTCTGTAATTACTCTCCGGTACTGCTGCATGGAGGGCTAGGTTTATTTTCAAATAGGGTGAACTGCACAGTGTAGTAAACCACAGCACTGCACATGGAATGTTTCTAAGACAGAGAGGTTCCTCAGCTTCACGTGCTCTTTGCATTGAGTTGCATAGGCATAGCCTCAGACGTGGTTATCAGTGCCCAGGGGCTATTAGCAACTCACGTTGTGTATATACTATTTTCTATTAATGGCGACTACACTAATACTGTGCTGTTCATCTTCCAGATATAAAGGTATAATTCCTAAGGAACTCATCTATAAATAGACTGTAAGGGACAAAAGACTACAATGTATATACAGTTAACACAATTGTAAATATTTTAAGTAGGATTGTGGGAACAGTTTTTAGACTAGTCCTCGTTGTTCAGTGTTAGTAGCTCATTAAATTTTTTTCAAGCCTCTCGGTATTGGGTGTGTCTCTTCAACCTTCAGCCTGACCCTAGCGCGCCGCTGGGGGCAGCGCAGCGGGGCGGTGCTCGGCGGGGGGGGGCGGTGCGCGTCCCCTTCCGGGGGTTGGGTCTGGGCCGTGTTGCTTCCGGCGGAAGTTGCGTAGAACCCGGAAGTGGAGGGAGCGGGCCGGCAGCGAGGGGCGGGGCGCCGCCATGAGCCGCCTGCGGGAGGAGGATGACCCGTACGTGGTGGAGGAGCCCAGCGACGAGGAGCGAGCGCTCAGCAGGTGCCGGATGACTCCCGGGGCGGTCTGGGGGCTGCCCCTTCCCTCCGCTGCAGGTTTTGGTTTGTCTCGTGCTGCCAGTAACGGAGGAGGCCGCTGAGGGTGTGAGGGGTCCGTCCGCCACAAGTCACGGCAGCGATCCCTTGGAGCCCGGGTGTTTGCCTTTGTAATCCCCGACACTGAGCTGCCGAGTGCTGCGCGGAGCTCCCGGAGCCGTGCTGCTGGCGCCTAGCGGCAGGCTTTACTCAGTCAATTGCTCCTTTGCATTAAAGCCGGTCAGAGTCTGAATAATAAAATAGCTCGGTGGATTTCACATAAATACACGGTTAAGTGCTCCTCGCTATTTCCACGCAGCTCAGATGGTGGTTGTCCTAATTAGTCAGTGTAGTGAGCTGTTAATAATTAGGTGTGTGATGTTTGAATGTTTGTAGCTCTGAAGATGAGGTGGATGTGCTCTTGCATGGCACTCCTGACCAGAAGCGGAAGCTGTTACGGGAGTGCCTGACTGGGGAGAGTGAATCTTCCAGTGACGATGAGTTCCAGAAGGAGATGGAGGCAGAGCTCAACACCACCGTGAGAAACATAGAAGGCAAATGGAAATCACCAGAAATGGGTAAATCATTCTTGACACCTGCTCGCCTGTGAAACTGAGGGTTAAGTGGTGTCCAGTTAAGGAGGTGATGTGTTCTCACAGCTGAGGAGGGATTTGCAGTGGCAATGGTGTACTGTTTGAGACCTGTGGAAGGGTCTTAAAACGGCTCTTCAGTTCTGCAGAAACGGGTACTTGGGTACCTTGAATACATCTGTTTCATCCATTCTAAGATTTTTGCTTTTGTTGTTTCTGAATTTCTAATTTTCTGTTACACTGTGATTTCTCTTTGTATGATCAGCCCTCTTTTTTCCCCAATATCTCTAACTTCTGTTTTAAGTAATTTTCACGTGTGTATTTAGAAGCCTTTCAAACTGTTTGCAGTCTCTTTGTCCAGTGGCTCAGGATGCTATCAATTTGGAGCATGTTCTTGCTGAAAGGAATGGCATATGGTGGGTTAAGATCCCAAATCGACTGGGGAAAAGAGTCAGGAAAAGTATTAATCCCCAAAGTGCTCATAATTATAAGTTGCATCAAGTAGTGAAACTGTGTAAAGCATTTATCCATTCTGGAGTTTATATACTGTTCTGGGTGCTCTGGCATTTAAAGAACTTTCATTCTTTTTACCTGGTACAAAACATCTGGTGAAGTGGTCTTAATTATCTGCAGAATTGATGTAGTGTTTGTTTTAATGTAGGAACTTCATTTTCTGTGCAGCAGATTTAACGGTTATGTTTGTGTTAGTGGTCAAATTTGATCTTTAAGTTCTGTGTTTGCAGTTAACAAAAAGCACTTAACTGTACTACATGCACCCAGTGCAGAGTGGGACTTTTGGTGCAGACTGGCTGTGGTAGATGATCTGGCAGTTGATCTGAGCTTTTTATGAACTTCTGTATGAAGTTAGTACAGAATGTATGAGATGTAGTTGTTTTTTTTTGTTTTTTCTCCTTTAGATTTTATGTTAATTAAAGTTTATGAAACAGTTTGCCACACTTGTATTTCTTTTGTATGACTTTAGAGAAGAAGAGTATAAACTTTTCTTTGAACCTGAGGTTCATCTCGAAGGAATTGAGCAGTTTTACCTGTAAATAAAATAACACAAGTAACATGGTTGATCAGGATATGGGAATAAACTGGGAGAGCTGCAGCTCAACATGCACAGATAGACTGGGGGGCTCTTGAGTCAGGCAACTTGGAAATGAGGGTTTGTTCTGGGCTATATGCATGTTATCCTTTTGGTGAGATGTTCTTACCGCTTCTCTCTTCAATGTAACACAGGTACTTCTTCAAGTACTGGGCAGGCTGGATCTGCTACCACTCCAAAGTACTATGATGACATTTACTTTGATTCTGATTCAGAAGATGAAGACAAAACAGGTAAGGGGCCGAGAGAGAAGACAGCATCTTCAGAGTAGTACTGTATCTCAGATCCAGGAGAATCCTCTCAGGGCATCAGAGGCTATTCCCCTTTTGGGGGCAGTTACCAGCCTATGTAATCTCAACAAAGTTCGTGCAACTTTATGATGTATCCCAATGTACGTAAGGTGCTTTAGTCCTTTGGGGTGGTCTATTCAGAGGAGGGATAAACTAGATATTTACAAGTTAGTTTACATTTATTGCAGGTATTGAAAATGAAAATTGAAAAAATTACTTTTTGATCAGTTGAGTAGAGAATCATCATATGTCTAACCGATGGAACCCGTGCTTGCCTAAATCTCTGCAGTTATGCAAGATGTCCAGAAAAAAAGGAAACATCAACAACGTCGGATTCTTACCAATGATGAGCTGCTATATGACCCAGAAGAAGACAGTCGAGATCAAGAGTGGGTAGACTCGCAGAGAAGGAGGTGAATAATTATAGGATGCTTACCATAAACTGAAAAATTCCAGTAAACATGCTGAACGTATAGAAAAACCCTATACTGTCAAGTTCACTCAGTGCCTTAGAATTTACAACACAGGGAATTTAAAAACTTGTAAAACTTCTGCATATATGTATTGGAAATAGACTCTTTAAAGTGACAGAATGCTAAAAATGTGCAGTTTTTCAAAATCAAAACTTCCTGGTTCACTAAGCCAGTTTTGTCTCTAGATCTTATAAAAATAACTATGATGTTGATGAAAAACGTGTAAGAGGAACAGCTCAAAACTGCTTTACTTGAGGTTTCTTTGAAGGGTGAAAAGTGCTTTTTGCAGCAGAGGGGAGATGTAAATCTGTTGAAAAGCGTATCAATGTATGCTATCTACAGAGATTGTTCTTGAGATACCCGACTTCTCCAGGAAAATGATTGTTGGGCACAAATCCACATTAAAAGTATGCACATCTCTGGATGAAAATCTATACAAATGAAATGGAAAAATATTTGAGTGTGGTTTTTCTCCATTGTGCTTATATTTATGTAGTTTCAGTTAGTGAAAAGTTGTTGAGAAGGAGACAGGTATTTACCAATGTATTTTAATTTAAAAAATATTTGAAGGTCAAATTAATGGGCAAGGATGTGTAATTTCACTTTTTTTATCCTTCCTCATTTCATTCGGTAGGTACCGTAATCAGAGAAGAGTGCTGCAGCCACAACAGACAAAATCTTCATCTGTTCCAAACAGCGATGCTGTTTTAAATTGTCCTGCCTGCATGACAACTTTATGCCTGGACTGTCAGAGGTAATTAGTGGACAATAAGAAGTCTTTCTGTAATGTCTCCCTTTGAGTCGTTTGCAGTTTTAGTGTGTTCAACAATTTGATTAATTCTGTCTTGCAACATGGTGCTTAGAAAGAGAAGATGGCTGTATGTGAATCAGGTGTATGGGTGAATACCAGTTTAAAAGAATGATGGTGATCAGTTTAACCTGCAACCATGGAGATGAAGAAGAACAAGAAAGATCTTTAGCATAGTAGATAAAGGAACACGTTTAGAAAAATGGCACTAAATTAGAAGTTCATTTTGGATGTTGTGGATGCCCCATCCCTGGAGGCATTCAAGACCAGGCTGGATGTGGCTCTGGGCAGACTGGTCTAGTGGTTGACAGCCCTGCACACATATAGCAGGGGGGTTGAAACTAGATGATCGTTGTGGTCCTTTTCAGCCCAGGCCATTCTATGATTCTATGCTATATATTTTTTTCTAGTTATGTTGGCTTGATGGTTAGAGGAATAGAGTTATTTCATCGTAACTATTATTTTCATATTAAAGTGTCTTTTTTAGGAGAGGGTTAAGCAAAATCAAGGCAGCATATTATTTCTTGGTTTGAGTACCAGCAGTTGTGTTTTTGAGTATAGTTATGTTAAGTAGTATCTGGAAAGCATTTATGTGTGAATTATAGCATGTTTTGCTGTTCTCCAGTGTTTCACTGCACTACAATCCTAATTACTACTGTTAACCTGGGCAGAAGAGGAGACTTTGCATTTTTGAATAAAGAAAGAAATTCTGTGTAGTGATTTATTGACTACTTTTGCTGATTGAAGGTGAAATTCTCTAGCAGCCTGAAGTTATCTCAGTGCTGGGTGCTGTTTCTCTGTTTCCTTTCCTTTGCTGGTTCTGGTATTCCTTGAGTCTGTTCTATAGTAAAGTATTTCAGTTTCCTAAGCTGACAGAAAACTGTCCATTTTTATTGTCAGGCTGGTCTTCTGTGGGTTCAAAAAACTAAAATAGCTCAGCATGCCATTAGACAAGCCTTGGAAGTCAAGTCAGGACTTGTGCAGCCAACCGTGCTGGTTTAGGCTGCTGTGAAATCGCAGCTAGACAGATGTGTTGATGCAGACCTGAAGTTTGCTAAGTACTCCAGCTGTGCAGTTGATATACAGATGACTGCTGAAAAATATATTTTATTGTAGGCAGGATTTTTTAAATGTGATGTGTGATCATTTATCGTACAGAATTTCAGACTTGAAATATTGTAGGTTAGAAATACCAATATTTGAGTCACTTTCATTCACAACTTCAAGATCTTTGCCCACCTATCATAAGCTCTAAATAGCCGTGCATGATTGTGTAGTACCAAGCTGTACTCCAGGGGTGCTTATTTCAGTGAGAACTAGTGTGTCTTTAAATATGTTCCTCAAAAACAACAGACAGCTTCAATTATTTCTGTGACTTTTTGTAGATGGGACTGTTCTGTTTATAAAACTTCATATTTATATGGCATTCAGCCATTTGGCATAGCAGTTCCTATCTTTAATCTGATTTCCAGAGATGAGAACTTATTTCATGGGAGCAGAGTTTTATCAGTGGTATGACTTGCATTTTCTCTTCTTCTCCATAGACATGAATCTTACAAAACACAGTACAGGGCAATGTTTGTGATGAACTGCTTTGTTAACAAAGAAGAAATTTTGAAATACAGAAAGAAGATAAAAAAAAGAAATAAGAAGAGGAAGCACAGCGAAGAAACTGCTCCTGTACAGTCAAATCAAGAAGAGGAAGAAGTGTATCATCCAGTATTATGTACTGAATGTTCAACTGAGGTGGCAGTGATGGATAAAGATGAAGTTTTTCACTTCTTCAATGTTCTAGCCAGCCACAGCTAATATGCAAAAGCAGAAAAAAAGTGCTCTCTTTAAGATTGTGTGAAGTATCAGAAGTGCAGGCCCATTAGTCTTTTTAAAATACGTTCTTTAAATGTACATTTTTATCAGAGAACTTTATAGTGGTTGGACTTCTGACACTATTGTTGTATTCCTTTTTATGAAAGGAATACTGTTAACTGCTTGCATTTGAGAGTGATATTCTTTTACACTGTCAGGTGGTTGCATTGTTGAGGATTTAATGTTTTGTAAATACAGTGTAAGATCTGTGTATTATGATCATTCCCTGTGTATGTACTGCCCATTACCTCAATATGTATTAGAACTATTGCTTAGAATAAATACTGTATAAGCTGGTTCTCTCTAGCTGTATTGGTCATTTCTATGGAATTGTTAAATTTGGTGGTTCCTCGTGAGGATTTTGGGCTCCTTTATGCTGGCATTCTTTGTTGATTTGCACAAACATTGTTAAGATAAAGAAAGAAAAGAAAGAAAGAAAGAATGGCTCATTCATATCTCAAAAATGTAATTTTTTATACAGACAGATTGGATGACTGGGTTATATCAGCTTTGCTAGTGTGGATGATTCTGACATGGGTCATTTAAATCAACATTTAATGCTTAGTAATGCAATTTGGAACTTTTAATATAAAGAGGTATGAAGAAAAGAACCTCACAGGTTGATTTTTTATTTTTTTTGTTATTGCATAGATGTTGCAGCAGACAGAAGAAAGGATAGAGATGACACTGATGCTTTTTTTTTTTTTTCAATTTTTTTTTAAAATTTGTAAATCTGATGAACATTTTGGCCCTTTGAATACTAAATGCTGTAGGCCAGAGTCTGCTGCTGGTTTGCCCACCAAAATTTGAGGATTTACATTGTGAGGAAGATAAATGACCAGGCTTTTATATTAGATGTATCTGGGATTAATATCCCAGCTGTGAAAGTGATATAGCAAGGTATGGTGGAGCAGGATGTAAAAAGGAACTGAAGGAAAAGAATCAGTAAGCTGTTTTAGGGTTTTGTCATTGCCTGAATAACAATTACGCAGAGGCCACAACTTGGAAGGACCCGCTGCAAGCAAATTCCTTTTCTAGTCAAGTATCACACAGTGTAGTGGACAACTTTCTGCAATGCAGACTGGTGTGATCTGTGTCTCTTCTAGCACTTTTTCAGAGCTTCCTAAACATCCCATGGATTGGTACCAGTGCAATTGCACACTTATTTATTAATTGCTTTTTTGCATATTGGCTATCTTCATGTCTGTTTTTTTTTTTTGTTTGTTTGTTTGTTTTAAAGGAAATTTAAGATTTAGTTAACTTTTACTGAAGGAATTTAGTACAAATATCAATATTCATCTTTTTCTTTACAGTTTCCAAGGAAATCACTTGTTATTGATGATGAAGGAAATAGGAGCCATCAAAATTTTTGTATTACTGAAACGTAGATCATGAATTCTTGTAAAATTTGGGTTAAAAGCAGACTGATTATGCTTTCCAGTAAAAAGAAAGTAAATCCTACTTTGAAAGCTATGTAGGTCCACTGTTAGAAAGTTGCAACTTTCGTTTGTTTGTTTGTTTGTTTGTTTTCTGATAATTCCAGAAATGTAGCTGTGCAAGCCTTAGGACAGATTTGAGCTTGAAAGAAGAGTAAATATCGTAATTGGTCTTTATTGTATCCAGAAGAATGCTGACTTCCATGGTGATATGGTGAACATGAAATTACTGCTTGTTTCTCAAGAAGGAGCTTGGAATACATGTGCATTTTTACCTTAATGTCTTGATTTCCTATTTTTGCATCAGTAGGAACTTCTTGATGAAGCACTGAACTATTGAGGTAGATGCTGAACACTTTATTGGTCAGGTTGGTGTACCTTTCTCTGCACATCAAACCTACAACTGAAATTGAGCTTTGTTTTGAAACATGGGATCTGCTTAAGATAAGATCTCTATATTTACCTATGATTTGACTGGCATGTTGTCAGAAATGATCCCATCTAAAGTGGGATAGACTATTACTACATGCTTTAAGACTAGAGTCATAAATGGAAAATTTTGAATGTGAGAACTATTCCTTAGTAACAGTGTGAAGGAGCAGATGTAATAGAGGCTGTACTCTGTGCTGTAGGGCATAGTGGCCTCAGTGCAAACTGTCTTCGCAGTCCAGGTAATGCATGAAAACCATGGAGCATCAGGGTAAGATCTTTGCATTAAGCTGCTGAAAATAGAATGTGAGAACGTTGTTCAGGGAATCAAAGTGAGTGCAGGTGGTAGCAGGAAGAGCAGTAGTCGATGGCAATTCCTAAGCAGGAGTAGGATGGAACTGGTGGAGGATGGGACACTACACAGAGCAGTAGTGTCCATTTTTTCAAGGGGCTCATAGGCAACAGTTGCCTTCTGAGTATGCACCAAAGTGAAAAGGTGTAAGGGGCTTGGACAAACAGCTGGTGGATGTGGCAGGAAATTGTGAAGCTGGCATGCTTCTCAGCGTTACCTTCCTTCTTGTCTCATGAACTTGCTGTTGCTTTTTGCTCACTTGAATTGCAGTCCCTCTTCTGTGGAGCATGGGAGCAGGCGAGACTGGGACATGTTTGCTCCATACTGATACTGCTCTTGCAGCTGTGAAAGGGAGTAGTGCTTTAGTTGTGCTAAAAACCCCATGTGTCCTTGGACTTTGTGTTTATTTAGAAGGGTAGCTTTCATCATGGCTGCAGCTCTTTCAAGCAATGTCAACAACACAAGACTCCTCCAGTATCAATTACAACAAGCAACATCTGTCTTGGGTAAGGGCAACAGCTCCTGTAGCCAGTTATGTGGGGCAATTAATTGTATGAATATGCTCATTTTTCTTGTGCTGAAATAAATTGGTCCAGATAAATTATGTCTGAATGTATTATGGCTGGATTAAATCCCATATCAGATCTTTCCACATAACTTACTACAATATTTGGTTGTCTCTGCCAGCTAGTTTTCTTTTGCGCAGTTATCTCCTGGTACTGCAGGTGCAATTTGCAGCTCTGTAAATAATTAATATGAGCACCCTCCTGTGACTATATTTCCTTGCTTTCCACTGCAATAACAGCACTGGTGTGAGTTAGGTGTGAGGCAGCTGCAAGACTAGAATTGCACTAGAACTGACATCACCTAAAGTTGTTTTACTGAGCAGGATGATGGCAGAGGGCTGACAGCAGTTTCTCATCTGTGGTGCACACCTGCCATGTGTGTGAGGCCTTTCCTGGTGTCCTGGCTCCAGCACACAGGGGTTGGTTGTACTTGGTTGGCTTAATTGCGATGCTTGATTTCCCCATATGTAGCTTTTCACTGGGTTTATGTTCTAACTATTGCATTTGAAACCCAATTGTCCATGTCTATGTAAGCTGCCAATGGCTGTTATAACTGTGTGGTCCCAGGCCAATCTCTTGGCCTTAGATAAGGAAAAAGTCAAAATAGCAGTTACAAGTTTCTAACACTAAAGTGTCTGGCCCTAAACACCTCTCAGAAGTGCAAAGTTAGCAACTCTCATGATAAGAAGTTGATCTTTTGCCTTTCACTGTTCCTGTGGGGTTGATCTCATCAGTCCAAGTTGACAGACTGTAAGTTCTCCTTTATCCAAGCAGTGTTTTGAGTGGGCTTTGCCCTCTGAATACTAACAGTATTGAAGCATTCTGCAGAACCCTCTAACACACTTCTGGTGGATCATGTTGCGTGCCATCTTCAGATGATCTCTAACACCCAGTATGTCCATTTAAGTGAAACAGGATGAGAGAAAATTGTGTGCAGCAGTCTTCCAGATATGACTCAGATCTGCTCACATGGTGATGGACAATCGTGTGATATGATGTGATCTAATCAGGAACAGCCTCGTACATACATCTGATTTATCCTGTAGAGGAAAATCAGTGCGTTCTGCTATGGGGACTGTGAGAGGGGCTGGGTTTTGTAATATGTGACGCGAGCTTCTCCTGGGATCTGCAGAGACTGTTTTGTACAAGAATGCGGGCAGCCTCACGGCCCCTGTAACCGTCTCCAGGACTGACTCGCAGTGAGGGCGGAAGGGAGAGGGTACGCTCCCTTAGGCTCCCTCCGCCCTGCTGCCAGGGGACGTGCGCGGAAACCTCGGCGCTGAATGTCCGCACCCCCCTTCGCCCGCTTCGGGGCGCCGCCGGCCCGGCCCGCGCCCCGCCCGCCTCGCAGCGCCTCCATTTCGGCAGGCCGCAGCCCAGGGCCGGGCCTCGCGCGGCGGGGCCAGTCGGCAGAGACGGCGGGGGAGGGCGGGTCCCGGGCAGCCACCGCCCCCGTCTCCGATCGGCCTGGGCCCGGCGGAGGCGGCTCGGGGCCGGCGGCGGGCGGGGAGAGCGCGGTGCGCGCCATGGCGCTGGGCTCGGCCTGGAAGCAGATGTCGTGGCTGTACTACCAGTACCTGCTGGTCACCGCGCTCTACATGCTGGAGCCTTGGGAGCGCACCGTCTTCAGTATCCTTCTGCCGGCGACGCGTGGCATGCCGGGCGGGGAGCTCTGGGACCGGATGGGCTACGAACGGTGTCCTGGGGCTGTAGCTGAGGCCGGCCGGGGCGGCGGGGCCCTGGGAGTGGTGCGCGGGGAGCTGGCGGGGTTGCAGCCGGCACGGGTGTAGCGCGGCCGGAGTCAGGGAAGAGCCCTAGTGCCGGCGTGTGCCTTCTGTCACAGGCATCTGGCCGCTCCGACTGCCTCTGCCCGGGGCCGGGTTTATATCCTGACATGCTTTCTCCTGTGCTTTATTATTATTATTACTACTACTATTATTTATTTTTTTTTTATTTTTTTCTCCCGTAGAATTGCGGTAGTTTTTTCCCCCGAGTCTTCTACTGGAGCCCCACGGTTTCTGCTCAACACAATCTTTTGTGAATTCTGTTTTGTTGTCTAGTAGGAAGTAAATGTGTGTGCTGCAAAACCTGGGGAGCTTCGGTTTGGGCTGCGCTTTGTCACACGGTGTTTGTTAGAAGAGCATTTAATCCTTCAGCTAGTAAATTTGTTTGGCTCTTTTGGAGTGGAAGAACTGGATAGATTTAATGCGAAGGCTTCTGTATGCAGGCTGCTTATAGGTGAGCTTTGTCAGCCAGCTCTGTCAGACTGGCACTGTGGTCTCCTAAGGGCTGTTATTTATCACCAGTGGTGTTCTTTGCAAGCATGGCTGTTTTGATCTCGAGTTAAAACGATGTCTCATGAATGACCATGAGCCATCTCCAGTTAATGCTGAGAGGCACAGAGATAAACTAAAACAAAAACATTAACACTGCTTTCAACCGTCAAAAAAGGTTTAAGAGTGAAAAGCTGCTTTTCCTGGTCAGTTGTAAAGGAACTTGTTCCATTATGTAAGAGTGGTTTCCCAGGTTACAGCTGGTTACAGGTTGCAGAGAGTTTTCTTGTGTACACTTGATAAAAGTGGGGTCATTATTATTTTTTGTTTTTCTAATACTTACAGATGCACTGTGCGTGGTTATTGAGGCAGTGGTTCTTAGTTTCAAAATACCATGTTTCTGACTAGAACACGCTCATCTGTTTATGCTGTGTCTGTATCACTGAAAACATTTCATTTTTGCTTTCCTTACAATTAGGCTAGTTATAAGTATATGTTTTTTTCCTCTTGTGTTAACCTGACAGCTTCTTAACTTGGGCAAGCCATTTAAGTAATTGACAAGGTGTACGAATGTTTACTTACTTTATAAAGTGCCTGTTTTGCAGTGAAGTGATTGTTGCTCCACTTGAAATAATGTCCTAAGTGTCCCATGTTTTGTTTGCAGCATCAGAGGAGCACAACTGTGCCTGTCCTCAGAGGGAATGCTGTCACTGCTGGTGGGCCAGGTCTGCCAGGCACTGTGCAAGGACCACACAGGCAGGGGACTTGGAGCTGTCAGTGCAGAGACCTGTTGGGTGCATTTCCAGCCTCTTGTGTTCTAGAAGTGCTGGGAGCACTGATACTAGAATGTAGATCTATGGGTTGACCTTCATTTTAGTATCTTGCATTGTGCAATCTTCTGGGACTAAAAATACACCCAGAAGCTGGTATGCTCTAATAAGCACCACATATACCTCTGCTCTATCTTGGGGAAGTCAGCCACAGAGCTTTTGTTGCACACTTGCTATGGTAACTTCATTTCTCAAAGTTACGGAGCATGCACGGCTCCTCTGATTTCACCTGTGGAAACTGAGTACTGTTATCTGTGTTATCACGCTTGTTAATCTTCAGAGCTTTATATAGTGTTTCTGAATCTCTGCAGGTTATTGTTGAGAGTAAAACTTTTGGATTTCTGAAGTCTTAAACTTTGAATGGCCTAATCCTTGGGTAGTCTGATGCTGTAGTTTCTGCAGATAAAGCCTTGAGAATCCTGGAGCGTGACAAAGGTCTGGTTGTATGTTTACAGTGTAAACTATCTGACTTCTCTGAGTTTCTGGTTTCCATTTGGAAATGAAGGGATCATCTTAAGATTGCTTAGCAGATGGCTTCATGTGAGGTTTGTTTTGCAGCTCTGCCATAGTAAAATACCAGTGAGCATCTATTTATTTATATAAATTTACTCCAAATCATGCTGATCCTGCGAGGCGTTGTGACTGAAATATCTGGAAAGGTGTGTGTAACAATGTCACCCACATTTTTCATTACCCTTGCAGCCTTTTTTTCCTGAGTACTGTCAACACTTAAATGGAGCTCCTTGTCTATGAGAAAAGGTCTGAGCTGATAGAGCAGCAAACCAAATAATGTAGGAACTTAAAGCCTAGGGAACACTGGTTTCCTGGCTTTATGGTTGCAGTACAACTTTCATGCCAGATGTTTTGTGATTGATAAATTTATTATGTCATTCTGTTCTGATAAGCTGATATTGGCATTTAATGCTGTCTGCTTTACAGTGAGTAGGCTGTGCACAAATAACAGCTCTTACTTAGTACAGGTATTCATATAATCCTTTTGTTTTTGCCTTTCTTTTTTTTTTTTTCCAATGGTTGTCTGTTCTGTCTGACTGATTGTGCTGGCTTTTGCAGGTATTGCTCAATACCTTGCAGGATATATGCATAATTCATATATCCTCAGTGCCCATTTTCAATTCCTTCTTCTCCCTTCCCATGCTTCAGTCTGTACTGTTTCTGTCTATGACAAGGCAATGGATATCTTGCAAAGCGTCCTGCTGTAATTCAGCTTATCAGCCCTACCTGCGTTCTGTTTTCCAATGTTCTGTTGCTTCTTCTTACAGCTGTAACTGTTGAATACAGTTAGTACTTAGGATTTACAAATATAATGTTATGAGGTAGATAACGGAAAAATGGTAATGCTGTGCTTATATGACTTCTAATGTACTTTCGGTTTCAAATGCTTTCTTCCTTAACCGTAGTTCAGATTCAATGCTAGTTTCCATTGTTGGAATGGCACTGTACACGGGTTATGTGTTCATGCCTCAGCACATCATGGCGATATTGCACTACTTTGAGATTGTGCAGTGATGAAGAATGTATGTTGAAGAAGTAATCATGCTCTGAAATCTGGTCGACAAAGAAGATTGAACCTCTTAGTTTTAACAAGACTTCTACCGATGTCCAAAAAGGAAAGACACAATGATGATTCTGAAGACTAGGAAATGAGATATGTAGAGCAGGGGCACGAGATGTCCCCTATGTTGTGTTAATTCCTTTTGATTTTACAAGATATGCCCTTGTATAGTAGTTTTGTCTACCTTAACATTGTGATTGTACTTTGATATCAGTATTTTCTTAACTTTGTGACAGTTTCAATATTGCACTGTGAAAGCTTTTCTTAATTGTAATTTTGAGTAAATCTTAATTGCCTTCTATTTTTAATCAGAAAATCATCTAATTAAATGGGGCTTAAAGCTTTTGCTATTGTATGGTATGTATTTGCCTGGGTATTTCTATCAATGCATTTTTGTAAGAAAATACATCTAGATTCATATTAGAGACATGGATATATTCGTCTAACACTATTTACACAAATTAGTTTGTACGACTGAACTCAGGTGTACTGTTTTCTTGTCCAAACTTTGTTCAACAGTATATTTGTGCATATCATCTGAATTTGGAATTAGCAATTATTTCAAGTTTCTGCGCTCTGTATGTTGGAGGAGATTGAGAGAGAGAAAGCACTGTAACAATGAAGGCTGCATTCTTTAGGTTTGAAGAAGTGCTGTGGTTATGGTCTTTTCACAGTGGGAACAAAAGCACTTTGCTGACATAGGCCCACATAAAGCTTTGGGATAGTACTTTAAATCAATACTTTTTCTAACAACCGATTAAATTGTACTTTTACATAGTGCTTTGTTATGTTCCATTGGTGGTGGTTTTCTGCTAATTTTCACTCAACAGTGTAACAGCCTATGTTTTAAAGGGGTTTTCTATCGCTGCTAGCGTTCCAAATGACCAAAACGTAGGGTTATAAGTGGACTCGAGTTAAAACTACAGCAATAAGTAGCTGAAAACTTGACTGAAGTCCTATCCTTTTTATTTTATTTTATTTTATTTTTAATAGGGATTGTTTTTCAGTTTTGTATACTGAAATGTAAGATGGTGACAACCTAACTTTCGTAAGTGGTTTTTTTTTTTTTGTTGTTTAAAAAATAAAACTTTAAAGCAGAGCTTTGCTGCAGAACTTTCTATGAGCAGTTAGTGTGTTTCTGAATGTTGCTTACTTTTCTCAGACCTATTAAAAAAAAATGAGAACTAGTACATGACCAAAGAATTGTAATTTAATGGCCCAGTAATAACATGCACTGTTACGTTTTTTTATGCAATTTCTTTTATAATGAGGAATTTTATCTAAGTTGTACAACTAAACTGTTCTATAAATACACGTATTTTAGGTTTATATGGCTTCCTCAAATGCACACAGATGGAGCAAAAAAACCTTTTTTCATTTAAGTACTTTATGCATCTCTGATGGAAACTATCATCATCTTGGAGCTATAAACAGTGGGCCTTCTTAGGTGAACCATAGCTTTACTGCCATTGGTGGAGGTCTCTCACTAAATTAGTGCCTTGCTTAGTGAAAATTTCTTAAACTTTTAATTGCCATTTCACTTATCCCGTGTCTGCATGAGAGGACCAAGCAGCAGTGTTACTGATTTTGTAAAGCTAGAGACAACAGGCGTGTAATCCTGCCTTTCCTTATTTAAAGTTGGAAGAGCAAATATAGGCAGTTTTAAAGTGCATCCACATGTGTGCATAAGTATTTAAAAAATAAAAATGGAGATATTGAGTAGTTAACATTCTCTTTTTGAAGTAGTGTATTGTAAATTCATGCTGCCCATGGGTTAAATTGGTACTGTGATGTTTCTTTGTGAACTACCATTGTATTTGAGGCAAATTACTGCTGAGAGAGGGTTTTAGTTGTATGGGACGTGGGGGGGGCTGGGGAGGGATTACACTAACAACAGCAAGAAAAAGCTCTGTACTGTAGCATTACAAGCATTAAGAATGTTAAAAATGATTTTTAATTGTGAAAGGTTTTATAAAAAAAACCTTTTGATGTACTGACTTTTATTAGCTGTCTGCTTTTTTTTTTTCTTTTTTTTTTTCTTTTTTTAGAAAAAGGGCAACCATAACCTTTAAACACTTGCATTATGTTTGAGTGGGCTTGATTGATATCGTACTTGGATTCAATTTGCTAATTTGAGGAATCTTTTTTAGCAGTATTTGTTTAAATTATAAATCAAGAATTTCTTAGGAGCTTTGGACTGTTCTTTTTGGCTCTAGATGCTTAGTTAAAGATTAAATTATTTCATTAACAAAATACTGTGTGTTTCTAGAGGTATTTCTAGAAAAAATATCAGCAGAGTGATTTTTGTAAAGCTGATCTAATGAAAAGGTGGATTAAGTGCAATAATTATAAAGCAAAATGAGTGTCTTTTTTTTTTTTTTAAGTAAGGTTGTTGGTAGGAATTGAATTCATCATTAAATTTGAATAATAAATCCTAAGGCTATGAATTTGTTTCCCCACTGCAGGCTGCTTTAATGTCATGTTAACTGGGGAATCAATTCCTTCATGTTACATACTTTGAACTTTTTCTTTGCAAGCTGAGGCACCTTAAATTCCATTTGGAGGAAGCAGGTCAGTTATACTTTTGTTTAAAAAAGGATGTTGTTAACCAAGCTATCCGTATTTTATATACAGATAGAAAAAGTAATTGTGAGAAGTATGTAAGGGGTGTGTGTGGAAATCTCAGCCCTTGAAGTAACTTTCTGTTAGTCTTTTAACAACAATAGCTTCTGGGATTTAGCTGGAGTCACTCAAAATGTGTTAACTCTTACAGTGCAGCTGATAACACCAGCTCTGTCAGACAGCCCCTACCAGAGGCTGGCATCCTGCCTACTGTGGTACATGCTGTGCCTGGGGCTCAGCTGCCCTCCTGCTGGACTGCTCCAGAGCTGGCTACACACACCCCCATGGCTGGTGCAGTGTCTGGATGCTGCTGGATTGTCATTAAAAACTCCTATGGTAGGAACTGCTGTAGCTGTAAGAGGAAACTTAGGCACGAAATCTAGCTGGAAACTGTTCTGGGACATGTGTGTGCGTGCATGTGTATGTGTATGCATGTCCCTGAGCAGTCGGTTTTATAAAAACATACCCTCCTGGTAGATGATTCCTTCTTTCAGTTTCTTCCTCGAAGATACTTTTCTGACGTGGGATCTGGCTAAGACTAGTAAGACTCAGTTGTAATGTCTCTGGAGGCTGTGATAACTTTGTTTCTTTGAGGTTATTGTGTAGCACTTAATAGGTTGTGGGTGTTATTTTTTTTTGTTGCTGTTTTTAACTACCTTGTGAACGAAGACTCAAAAATCTTAAAGCAAGACTTTCTCACTGAAATTTAGGAGGAAAAAAAAAAAGTCGTTTGTACATTCATTTAAACATTAAAAAGAAACAGGTGTGAAAGGACTGTAGTCCTTTAGTCCTATAGTCCTTAGAATCACAGAATATCCTCAGTTGGAAAGGGCCCACAGGGATCAGCAAGTCCAAGTCCTGGTTCCATACAGCACCACCCAAGCCCAATATCTGAGGGTGGTTTCCAAACGCTCCTTGATCTCCAGCAGCTCGGGGCTTGTGCCCACTGTCCTGGGCAGCCCGTTCCATGTGCTCCTCCCTCTGTTGAAGGACCTTTCCCTAACTTCCAGCCTCACCCTCCCCTGACACAGCTCCATGCCATTCTCTTAGGCCCTGTTGCTGTCACAGAGAGCAGAGCTCAGAGTTGCCCTTTGCTCCCTGTGAGGAGCTGCGGCTGCCATGAGGCCTCCCTTCAGCTCCTCTGCTCTGGGCTGAACATACCACAGGACCTCAGGTGCTCCTCATGTGTCTTCTCCTGTAGACCTTCCACCATCTTCATAGCCCTCCTTTGGATAGTCAAATAGTTTTATATCCTTCATACACTGGCACCCAGACCTGCACACAGTGCTCGAGGTGAGGCTGCACCACACAAGCAGAGCAGGACAACCCCTTCCATCACCCAGTGGCTGTGCTGGCTCTGTTTCACCTGGGAGTACAGCTGACTTCGGGCTGCCTGGGCATGCTACTGGCTCAGATTCAGCTTGCTGTCAGCCAGAGCTCCCTGATTGCTTTCCTCGTGGGTGCTCTCTGATGTCCCCCAGGCTGTACAAAGATCTGGAGTTGCCTCATGCCAGATGCAGAATCCACTTGGATGAATGTAAGTTGAATTTTAATTGTATAATGGGTGAGCATAGGATTACTGCAGGTTGGTGCAACTAGTTTGGTAGGATGTGCTGTGCTGTTTCTCTTGGGTGCAGTAGAGAAGCATGTATTATAAATGCTGAACAGGGGATACCTGTTACTGACTAGCAAAAAAAGATTGTATTGAGATTAACAAGCACATCATGAAGAGATTTGATCCTGAGTTATTACTGGACTGTTAACAAAGTTCTGAGGAGAAAAAAGTCATCCTCTAAAACACCAAAGCAGCATGTTCTGGGGTTGGGATACCAATAAAGGTTTTTTTTAATTTTTTTTATTTTATTTTTTTTTTATTGTCAGAAGTTCCTTTTCATCAGATAATTTGCCCATGTTTTCTACAACTGCTGTTGTGGGACAGCAGTTTCTTCCACTCTTGCCTGTCCTAGCACCAGGGTTGTTTTTTTCTTTTTCTTCTTTTTTTTTTTTTGATTGTTAGCTTTAAAGATAGAAGCATAAAGCTTTATCTGTCATTTGCATTGTTTCTCTATTAGTCTGCTGTGGTCAGACTTAAACAGAAGTATTAACTGAGCACAACAACCATTGTCTCCCTTTCATCAGGATGACTTAAGGGGGAAAATCTAGCATCCTAGTCCTGATCTGAATAAAGCTTCCTTTCTATGTAATGGAGAGAAATGAAATTCTAGATGTGAAATATTCCTCTCTGGGATTTCTGCAGAAACTCTTCTGTTTTTCTTAACAAATTCAATATATGAAATTCAGTGCATCACTACAAGATTTTTCCATCCGTCTAAACTGTCATAGTGTAATTGAAGACTGAGGAATGATGACCATCCATACTCCCTGAGAGATTCAAGCCCTGATTCAATTTCTAAAGTGTCTTTAAAGTCAAGCTTTTTCTTCACAGTATTTTTTGCAATGGTAGTAGGTGTATTTCAAATGTTACAAGTACTTACAGAAAAGTAGAATGGGTAATTACATTATACAGTAGCTTATCACTAAATCCTATGTAAGATGGTGTGAGGCAATCTTGGCTGAAACTCAAGCTGTCCTGAGGTGGTGTTGCTGATGAAACTCTTAGCAGTGCTTTGTGAATTCTGTGAGCCTATAGACTTTAAAGATCTGTGCTTGTTCACAGGGGGAGTACTTGTATTTAAAACAAACAAGGTATTTAGAACTTATAATGGGAAAACCATATTTTTGAAAGAGGCCTTTCAAATATTAGGGACTCTGTTTTATATGTACAGCAGTTCTTTACATTTTGTTGTTGCTCATTTAGTACTATGTGACTCCAAATACCTGTAGGCCTTTGGTATTTTGATGTCTGTTAATGACTTTTAATGTAAAGGCATTCTACTTTCCTTTGCTGAGGGGGTCCTCTGTTAATTGCATTCCTTATTCTGGAGGAATTTTTAAATTTTAAAATGTGTTACAATGATTCTAATCTAAACTTGGCTCATTATGTGAAATCAAAGGGAAGGTGCATAGGGTGGAACTAATATAAAAGGAAAGAGGAAATTTCATTTGCCCATGGACAAGCATAAGGATGGATTGGATGAGAATTATTTTTAAAGGCTTTTGGTTTCTGTGAAACTTCAACTCTTGCAGAATAGATGTTTCTGGTATTTTGACAAATATTAGAATTATTTCCCTCAGCATAAAGCATAACCTTGTTTTCAGATGACTGTGTTGAAATTTGACATAATCCATTGCTGATTCTCATGTTAAACCCCAAAATTTATCAAATGAAAATGTGAATTTTTCATATAAATATGACAGTTACAGAATTAGGAACTTTAATCACAGAATCACAGAATTGTAGGGGTTGGAAGGGACCTCTAGAGATCATCGAGACCAACCCCCCTGCCAAAGCAGGTTCCCTACACCAGGTCGCACAGGTAGGCGTCCAGGCGAGACTTGAATATCTCCAGAGAAGGAGACTCCACAACCTCCCTGGGGTTTAAGCTGCAGAAGCATTGGTTTAAGGTAGCATTTTGGAGTGAAAGCCCAGTGTATTGCACTCTTCTGTATTTAATCACAGTTATCAGATATTTTCCAAACTCGGAATTGAATTAGTGGACGACTGTATGAAAATCTTTCTTGGTCATTAATATTGTTAAAAAAAAAATAAAATAGTCCTTCCATGCACCTCCCATGTAGTTATAGAGTATTCCAATAGGCTAGACAAAAAAGTAGTGCTCAGCTCAAACTGACAGGATGTAAGATGCACGATCTATCTGTCTTAGACCACAGAAGAAGGGGCTGTACTTTGATGGTCTGTTGAATTCCTGGTATCTACTCAAACAGAATGGTGGTTTCCACTGAAAGATGAGTGTCTACACTCAGAAGGGAGACAGTTTCTGTGGAAATGAGGCTTTCCAGGTCAGAATGTGGCTGTAAGGTATGCCTGCCATGTGATTTCACCTGGTGCTGAGATCCAGAAGTACCCTGCAGGAGGATTTGTGCAGCACTGTATTTCCTTGGAAAGAAAATTGTATAAAGTCATCTCTATACTGAAAAGAAGGGAAGTGTGTGAGAGAAATCCTGATCAAGCTGAAGCACACAGAGATGCTGTCTCTCCTTTTTGCACAGTGCAGCATTACCTATAAGCATCCACATGGCATATTGGTTTTCAGTACTGCTTCTGCTAAATGTGATGTGCATGTGTGTTCACGGTCATTCTGTTTTGTATCTTTGAGAAATCATAAGGCTTGCTCAGATGTATGAGTGGGCATAGTTCAAGGGTTTCATTCCTTATTCTTTTGGCTAGAAACTGCAATCTGGAGAGCAAATGCTATGCCAGATGTTGATCTGTAAGTTGACTGATGATGGCAATATTCCTTTTAAAGTTAACATCTATCCCTCCCATGTTTATATCAGTTTGTGAATATCTTTACCTGCTGCAAAAAGCAGTTCAGTTGGGAAATCCTCTTTTGTCTGATATTTCAGCAACATCTGAACTCTTCATTCAGCTACTGATAAACCCTTTGAATTGTGCATGAGAGTGTTTTATACTGCTGTGTGCTTTCTCAGGTAATTTCAGGCCTATATTAGTACAGCAGACCTCAGACGGACATATTGCAAGACTTATTAAGGTCATATGGGAAGAAAGCATATAAGGAGGCTATACAAGTGACTTAGAAAGTGCCTAGCCTTGTGTTGATGATGTTACAGAAGCCAGCCACATATAAAGGTATGTGTTTGTCCCTGCTAGCAAACAGAAAAGGGCTGGTGGCAACTGGGGTTGCAGATGATGGCAGGGGCTTGAGTGCCCACAGATAAATCAATAATAGATCCAGAAGAAAGGTGAGAGAGAAAGTAGCAAAATAACTTCCGAGTTTGCACATATGGAAAAGAATTCAGCTTGTTTAGGGAACTGCTAGGCAGAATCGCCTGAGAAGGTGAGGATATATTGTATGTATTCATTCGTTTATGTCAACTAAGTTAACTCATAGGGTGATAGACTGAAAATACAGTGAAAGTGCTGAGATAGCAGTGATGATATGGTCCCAAGGTGATCTTTACATTTTATTTCTCTCAATGATGTTATAAGTCAATAAAAAGTTATGGTTAGGAAGACCAATAAAAACAGAATAGAAAGCGCTATTGTCTGAGCTTGAAATGAGAAAAAAGGTCAGGAGAGGCAATGAGTGCAGTATCTTACAGTCTGTTTCCTGTAAAAACTGAACGGACCATCAATTGAGCAGAATTTGATTCCTTCTCAATTAGCTGTTTTCTGAGTTGGAGTCTTATGGTCTTGTCTCTGATTTTGTTGATGGTGGTCCAAAATTGTTGCAACTTTTTTTTCTGCTATCTGCTGGTTATCTGTGAGGCTCAGAAGTTGATTCAGACTTGTCTACAGCCAGACTTTCGTAGATACTCAGTGTCATTGTTATGAATGACTCTGCTATTAAGAAATCAGAATGTCTCATCTCCTTTTTCAGTGAAGTATTAGTTCCAGAAGAGAATGGAAAGAAGAATCTGATTTCTACTAATTCAATTTGAAGCTGTTCTCTGTGGAACTTTAAAATAGCTTATTTATGAGAGCTGATTGTTCTCGTAAAAGGCCTGAAAGAGAAAACCAAAGAAAGAGAGCCTGTTATTGCAGACGTTTTCTTTCCTTGTCATTATTACAGAATTTCTGTTGATGTTCTTTTTTGAATTCTTGAATGATGTGTGGTTTAGAGAAATTACTAAAAAGGAATACTTTGTTGTCTCACAATCTGGGATTTTTATCAACAAAAAACCCCACATCATAAAGACATTTTTTTTAAAAGTGTAAAAACACTTGAGTCAGAGGTCAAACCTATACATTTTTTTTCTCCTTTTGTAGTAGGCAAAAGGAGCAGGAGGGTGCTTCTGCTGCTGTTGGAGACAAATTTTTTAGCATCTTTGAACTGTACTGGTTCTGAGAGCTCAACAAAAATAAGTACCTGTTCTAGTTCTGTTGTCACTATGTCCAACCTCATGAGTAAGGGATGTGGTTAGTCTTGATAGCTCACCTTGACTTAAGTAATAAGGTCACTCATCTGGAGAAACCCGGCTACCAGTCCTTGTTTTCACATATAAATGAACTGGGGAGAGTATCAGGGAGATCATATCTTCCTTTATAAAATATCTCAGGCTAAGTATCCCTCAAGCCACTGTGTGTATTTTGTCCCACATGCACCCGCTTTCAGCTTTTCTTTACTCCTGAAAGAAAATTTTACTCTGGGAATAAATTTCCCATTGACAGCTTAGCTACTGTGGCAGGATAGCAACATCTCTTCCTTGCAACCCCTGCCAGCAGCACAAAATGCAGTGACTTACATTTTCAGTGACAGCACTTAAGGAATTAGAGCTCACCTCTATGTTGTGGGTGGAGCTCTCCTTATAATGTACCTACTTGATGTACTGATATAACAAGGCAGGATATTAAGTGGATTGTGAACATCAAACTGCTATACTTTTAAAAGAGCTGCAAGTTTAAGGCCTCTAGTTCAAGTAGGCCTCCTCAGGAAAGCATCAACAAAAGATACCTCAGGACACAATTGTTTTGTGCCCTAATGAGAATGCTTCTTGCCATCATGCGGTCAGTGAGACTGGGAATTTGCAATAGTGCAAAGGAAGCAGCTGATTCCCCACATGTCCAGCTGTGCTTTTTTTGCAGAGCTCTGTTAGTAATGCAAAAAGCAATTTGAAGTTTTGAAGAGAAGAGTCTATTTTTGTGGTCAAGAACTGTCTACAGTTTTGGGAACCATAGTGTCTTCTGATCATTCTTGTCTTTGCACATCTGTCTTTCAGGATGACTTTCATATTAATCACATACTTACACAAATAGATAACCAGATAATCTGCTGTGGGGTGAGGCTGTATGATTTTCCTCATTTGTAACCACAAGCCTCATTCCATCTAAGCTTGTTCCTACCTGTCCTGTCCACTGTGTGTGAAGGCTGTTTCTTTTCTCTTTGAAAAAGGTTTTATACCCCTGAAGACTGGAAGGATGAGATGGGAATTTAACAACCTATAAGCTCAACTTCCCCAAATAATTTCTTAGAGCTTTCTGAAACTCCTTCTTAGAGCCTTCTGAAACTCTCAGCTGAGGCCTTATCAGCACCAAATAAAATGGAGAAAATGTATTGTGACAAACACATGAAATAATCCTGTTCATACAGCCTTGCCTGATGTTTGCCTTTCTAACAGTGGCATTATATTTACTTCTGATGGATATCCATTGTATTCCAATGCTATTAACTACTGTTAACTGACAGGTATTTTCTATCTTAAATTCATTCAGTTGGGCATTATTATTAAAATTCAGTATTCTACATTCAGTTCCTATTCACTTTGTATCTTCTTCCAGATTGTTTCTCAAATTTATTTTGATTTTTTGACATCTAGTATACTTGGAGTTCTCCCTACTTTGTCATATGCAAATTTAACAAACAATTTGTTTATTCTGTTGTCCAAATTATTAACAAAAGCATGAAATGAGGGTGGAGGTGGTGCCATTGTCCACGAAATATCCTGTTTGATGCGTACTTCCTTTTTGGCAGGGAGCTGTAGGTACATACCCGTTAAGACTGATGATATTTGCACCCCCATTGTATGGTAATTTGATTTAGTCTTTGCTTCTGCAGCTCATTTATGAGAATGTCATGTTTGGTAACATCAAAAGCTGAAATTGAGTTTTGGCACCTATTGCTTCTTCTGTATCCACAAGACCTGCTGGTCTGTTATGTAAGGAAATTTGATTGATTTGGTGTGATTTGTTCTCTAGTACTGTTAGTGGGTTTGTTAGATGGTATAATTCAGACTAGTAGTTTTCTGGTAACTGAACTTGGCAGGTTTTTAATTTCCACCTTCTCTTTTTCCTCCTCTCGTTAGAGATGCAATAGATTTTCCAGCTGCCAGAAGCTGCCTGTATTCTGAATTCTCCAGTATGTCCATTAACACTACTGAGGCTAATTCCAGAGGTTGTAGAATTATTCTGGGACAAACAACATTACGCCCAATGAGGATGAAAAAGATGTCTAAATAACCTATTTGTCTAAATGGACCTTTTGAATTAGAAATTCAACTCATCTGCTTTTATTTCATTGATTTTATTTACTTTTCAAATATATATTTTTTGAAATAACTGAGTTACTCTGCTATATGCATTTTTACCCTTTTGTTGTTGGTATGATGATCTGCATTCTGCCAATATTTCTAGTTAGTCTCCTATATGATGTAATTTAATATTTTGGACATGTGGCGTTTTCTGATTACTTTTATCTTCTTAATTCCTGTTCCTATTCTAAATTTCCTGTCCCGCTAACTGCTGAAGCATTTCTGTTAATGTTCTTTCCTAGTTGCATTTTACTTTGTTTTCCTATTCTTCATGTTGTCCCTAGCCAGCACTCCTGCTATTATTTTATACTCATCTTTGGTATTACGACCCAGATTGTTTTCTGTACACTTCCCCTTTTTATCTGAGGTCAGTAAACAGCTTGCGATTTCCTGAATTACTTTCTTGCTACCCGTATTCTCCTTTTCTGCTTTAGAGCCATTTGTGCTCATATTTTTATTTTAATTTCTTTGAGGAATGGCACCCTAATTTGTCTTTCCTTAAATTCAAAGTAAGAATTCAAAATAGGTATTCCGTTTACAAAGAATATCTTCAAGACAACATAGTTACTGCTTTCAGTGCTTTGGTTGACCTTGCTGGGTAAGGTGTGTGTGGTTTCACAGGAAGCCTCAGCCACATAACTTGAGTAAATCCTTGGTACGGCATCCTTGTGTTTCTTTTCAGTTATGATAGTTACCACAGATCAGATTTAACTCCTGATCAGGCCCAGATCTCATGACTTTCTCAAAATAGGAGTGATTTTTTTTTTCTTTTTAATCTACCTGTTCCTCCAAAATAAACCCTGTCCATTCGCTTGTACATAGCATAGCAAACCATGCAGGCTATGGACCAATAGATCTTCCTAGATGCCGTGCATTCCATTCTATGCTCCCTTGGGACCATGGACAGCCCTTGAAATACACTGTTGATCCATGCCAGGTTATGGGAGGAGCAGATGGGGAAGGGAAGAGATTCTTATCAGTTATTAAAAAGGTGAGAGTATGCATCATAAAGCCACTGAATATGTAGAAAATGGGTCACGTAGCCTCATCAGTTAAAAACTTGATCGTTTCTTGCTCTCAACACTGCAATCGCTAGGGTATGAAATATTGTTTAACACTTTCCTTCCCCTATGGGATGCTAGTCAGGCATCCTAACAAACATTTTACATGCAGTGTCCAAAGTAAAATGAAGCAGCTTAGAATTTCTGCATATCATATCCAGAGCTATTAAAGCACATATGCTGTTATGGCAAGGTAAGATAGCTTCTGATCAGATATATGATGCTTCCCAAGTCACTTCACTCTCATTTAGAATGGAAGTGCAGCATAGCAGTTAAGAATAAATAAATAAATAATATATATATATATTGGGAGCCCTTGATTAAATCAGCAGATTTCAAAAGGGACATTTGAGTGACCATGGAATGTGTTTGGAGATGGATAAGAAGAAAGCCCCCAGGGAAATACTACTCTTTTACTCCTTAAAATGCTGTCCTTCCCAGCAGACATGTTCACTTTGAGCTGGTGAACCTGGGAGAAGGCAGAGCCAAGGCTGAGATCTCCAGAGCTTGGATATTTTCTTTGTGAAGTAGGGAAAACTGGAGATGGAAAATGGAACTAAGTACCTACCCAGACTCTCTGATAGGGGTAATGAAGCTGGAGGGAGGTTGAGTGGGCACATTATACTGATGTAGCTATTCTCTGAAGCTGAGAATGGAGCTTTGTGTGTTGAAATGGGGAAAACTGCAGGTTGTCATAAAAATTTGCAAAGTCCACAAATTCCACAGAATCTCTGGGTGGTTTTCTGATATTTACTGGTAAAAGGCCCATTTTCCAAGGGCGAAAAAAAAAAGAAAAAAAAAAAAGGTGGTGTAAGGTATATGGATTCAAGTAGCAGATAAGGTTCTTTTTACACTTGGTCTTTTTTATTTAGAAGAGAGAATTAAAATTAGTAGTGTGATGGTGTCCTATACCTCTTGTGAGTATCATATAAAAATGACTTTTATTTTATTCAAAATAGAGCTTTTTTTACTGAGAGTTTTCCATACTGCGAGAACTTTTCCTTCAGAATTTGATAAAGAAATAGTGCCTTTGCTGAGGACACCTGGAAAAAAAAAGGAAAACTCATGACTGTATATATATATATATATATTTTAATATATGAATGTATATAACAAGTTACACACAAGTAATTGCTCACCACTCCCTGACCAATGCCCAGCCAGACCCTGAGCAGCGAAAGAGAGAGAGATAAACTCTCATCCCTTCAAAACTCCTTCTGCATGATATCATATGGTGTGGGATATTCCTTTGGCCAGTTTAAATCATCTGTCCTAATTCTGTTCCCTCTTTGGGCCCTTTGCTGTGAATAGCTTTGGCTCTATACAACACTGCTTAGCAGCAACTATAAACATTGGTGTGTTATCAACATTGTTTTTATCCTAGAACCAAAACATAGCATCCATCATACAAGACAGACTGAAGAAAAAAATTCTGTCTCAGCTGAAACTAAGACAATCTCAATGACAATAGCATAGGAACAGCATAGGTGTGAGTAGAGGACAAGGTCTTTGTCTTGAATTGGTGCTCTTAATTACTTTTTTTCTAAATTACCTAGCTCTGTTCAATTTGTGCACAGATTAAATAACAGGTACTAACAGTAGTAACTATCCCTGTCAAAATGTTGAAAAGTTGCAATTCAAGTCAGCATGCTCAATGTCACTGCTGTGCAAAGTGTCTGGATTTCACCTGAACTGTTTAGAGAAAGCAGCTTTATGTTGTGCTGAGTGCAGCCTACTTAACACTTATTCATTCTCCCTCTGTAAATTGTACTTAAAATTCAAACTTTAAACCAACTAAATCTGCTGAAGTAGAGCTAAGTATTTGTGGAAAAACAAGTAAAAATCTCTTCTCAAAGTGTATTTTTCTTGCACTGAGAGTGGATGGTTCTATAAAGTGAACTTAGCACTGAAGTGTGTGTGTTTGAAGGCTCTAATGCTGGAGATCTCCGTCCTCAAGGCAAATCAGCAGAGAGCTCCTGATGCCAAACACTTGGCTAAACAGCTCAGCTCTGCATGAGACAAAGAACTGTGAAAGGCATACTGCCCTGTTTCATTTGACCCACTGTCAACCATGAATTAGTGAATTCTGCATCCAGTATAATCTGCAGGACAGGGGAATCCCTTTCCTCAAGATTTCATAATCTTGAAAGGAAGTGTAACTCTTTTTGCCCAAATAGGGTACCAAAGCACCAAAACAGAGAACCTATGGAGAATGTAATGTGCCTTAGACTTTTAAGAAACACAAGTCAATCCACACCTATCACCTCTTGTCTATCCAGAGTGCATATAGCCTGAGCTACGACTGCTGGATGTAATTCAGTCTGTAGCAACAAAGTGTTGTTCCATGTGATGTTTGGATTTTTTTTTTTAATGTCTTATTTATGGCAGCTAGATATGTTGAATGTAAATGAAGAATAAAATAAAAATATATTTTCTGATTTAAATCCATAAAGTCTTCATAGTGAGTATATCTCTGGTAAACTGTCTTGAAAGCTTCTTACAACTTAGGTTGTACTTCAGACTACATTCAGGGAGTTGGGTGGAAAAAGCCCTTTGCATTCTCTGAGAGATGTTCCAGTAGGACCTGCTTCCAAGTACCGCTTGTTTCCATTAACTTTGGGATAATGTTTCAGTCCTCTCAAAGCCATAGGAAACCCCACCCTGTACTGAATCAGCTTGGGCTTTCATTTTATTGCCCACTTGGTGCTCCTCCAGATGCAACTCTACTTTCTGCTGACTCTGTTTTTGTGATTACATAGTTGGCACTGTGGAACACAAACAACGTGCAGTGTTCAATTGTAGCATGCCCTAGAAACATAGGGAGCAGGGTTTCCAGTGCTTAACATCCTCTGCAGGTCAATTCCCACTAATTTACTGGGGAACCTGGCAACAGTTGAGGAACCAGGAAGTAACCAGGAGTAACTGAGAAGGAAAAATATCACATATTTTTAATTTGTACAGACCTATACCAGTGATAGACACGATCTCTTTGAGAATAATGAAAATTTATCCCAGTACTGAATACTCAAATTAGGTCTACACACTCTTTCCTTCTATTGATATTAATTCTTACAGGTTGGTAAAAACAACATGTTACGCTGAGTACTCAAAACTTTCCTCCAGGGAACAAAGGCATTTCTAAAGGATGGAACAAATATTTGATAATTTGTGCAAGTATGTCTTTCCAGTGGGCTTCTTGGCTTTCATTAGCCTCTAGAAATCCAATTATTTCTTAAAACAATGCACTTTCCTAATGTTAGTTTTGAAAATTTAGTTTCTACCTCCAAAAGGTAAGAACTTTTACCATACTCAGCTATACAGCTAATACAGTGTTTATCTTGAGTTTCCACTGCCTCATTTTAGGTCCAAACAGACATTAATTAGAGGCATTATGCTCTCTACTGCTCCTAGATTTCTCATGCATCGCAGCTGGATTTTGTTTATACTGCAACCCAGTGCCAAGCAAGGCACACACAGCTCAGTCACTATAAATAATCAAAATCTTTAATAAACAAAATGAGGTTAAACCCATTCTTTATTTAAGGCGAAAAAGAAATAAGTCCTTTCAGTCTTGCAAGCCTGCAGTTTGTATTTTCTTTATTTTTTTCTAATTATGTCACAACATTTTGGAGACACAATCCATATTTTTAGGAAGATGAAGGTTGACAAGAGTGCTCTTTTCCATTTTCCTTCCACTTGTGAACTATGAGTGTCCTTCTTTCCCCTCTTTACTCTTTTCCCTTTCTGTTCCTATTCTGTTAAATCTGTGCCCTCCTTGGTGATGCTGAAAATCTATTTCCTGGTACAGTTCATTTTTCTAAACCTTTGGTTGGTTTCACTTTTCCTTGTTTTAAGGATGGCTTTTGAGGCAATTACATCAGTATTTTAGCTTCTGGATAATATTCCTTCTATATTCCAGTTTCATTTTAACATGCCCTACAGAATAACAGCTTTTCTTCCTTTCCCTGTTTGCTTACCCAGCTTCCTCAATATCATCTGAGGATGTTGATAAATGGTGATCTCAACACACTCGTATTGTATTTTTTGGTGAGGATGTTTCCATACTACAGCTGTAGATACTTTGGCCTGGAAAGAAATGTAGGGTACTAGTTGTAGACTACCTTGTAGCTCAGCTGGTTTCCAAAGTAGACTTCAGCATCTTGGCCTGTCTTGATCTGCCATGACGCTACTCCTGCAGATCTGCAGTCCGTAGGTTTTGGATGATGAAGGAGGTTTCACCTCAATGTCAGAGAAGGCCTGGACAACCAGATTGCTGACTCTTGTTGCTGAAAATGGTTGGTATGAGGAGAGAGCAAATATCTACTCTTGTAGCTTTGTACATAGCTACAAGCCCATATAAATCTACTTCATGACCTCCACAGCTCCATTCCTCCATTTCATGTAATTCCTGAGATCAAAATACATACTGCTTAGGGAAAGATGCTGACTTTCTTGGGTTTCCAACAGTTCTTGCTCTTTCCTCTACATATGAAATGCCTCATTTCTGATCCAGCTGCTAATTCTGTCAACTGAAATAATTGAACAAGACAGATAGGTCTAAATGACAGCAAATTGTAAAAATTTGGTGATCATTGAAGTCTCACACAGAAAAGGGAAGCTTAATTCCACTGTTTCAAGGCTACATTGTCATGCTTCTGTCTTGATTGCACTCATAAGGATTCAAATCTTTTAAAATGGAGTATGACAGTTGTGACTCATGGCCCATCTATCATTTACCCTGAGGGGACTTTGTGACTCGACTGGGAACATGCTGAATGAATTTGCTTACTTGGAGTTGCTGCGTCTGTGAGAGTGAGCCTCTTCCTCCTCAAAATAGTTTCTTAAACACATCACTCCTGCATAAAATCAGTCAATATTTGGGTGACTCAAACAATGAAAATAGCAATGGGGTCCTGAGGCAGCTGAACAGTGAATGCAGTTGTGACTGAACTCCTCTTTGCTAATGTTCTGCCTAATATGGAATTTTTTGAAGAGAGTCCTCTTGATAAAATTACAGGAGGCACCAAAAATTACATCTCAAAAATACATGAGAAGCAGCTTGGTCACCAGTAGGTTTGTCTAGATTACAGAGCTTGTCATTTCTCTAGAGTATTGAACACATTGCAGCAAGGAAATGAGAATAATGTTTCTCAAGATATGCTGGGAACAGAAGTGCCTTAAGTGAGCACCTCTCCAATAGTAGATCAGCCGCATCTGCTCAGTCATATGAGAGATGAAAATGAGGTCTTATATGTATTGATACAGGCCTTTTTTTTTTTTTTTTTTTTTTTTGTCATTACAGCAAAACTGAATGCATTTTGGGGTAGCAGAATTTGTGCTGGGCAGTTGCTTACGTTGAATGAGACGCAGTGAGATGCAGTGCTAATGATGTTATTCCTTTGCTCAAATCCTGCAGGTCTTTATTGTTTTCCCCCTTCTCCCATCTCTCCATTTGATCTGACCTTAAGTTTCTGCTTACTATGGCCTTCAAAATGGCCATCTCTTTGCTATGGACCTAACTTCAACCTAACTTCACCACAACTATCTGCAGTTTTAATGCTATAGCAATAGCACTCCTGGCATTGTTATAGCAACGGTGCATACTGTCTGTCTATCTCAGAATATCCTGCATTATATCCCTGAAGCAAAATATTTTGTACCCTAACAAGTACACAGTATTTGTGTTGTTTTAATGGATCTATAAAGGTTCCTATCTTCTTTCTTAGGTAAAAGCCCCATCTCACTGCACTTGCTCTGTGCTTCCTGTATTTCTAACTATCTGTGACATCTGTCTAGAAATGCTCCTGATGCTAATACATCCCTTTTGTCATGGAGCAAGGAGAACTGCATGTACTTCCCAGTATAGAGCAAGTAATTGATTTACACAGTGGCAGCAAAGAGCGTGGCCTCTCTCTCCTGGGATAAATGAGTGTAACAAAATTATTGATGTTCTTAATTAAAGTTGGGCAAGGCCAAAGGAGAGGTAAGCTTGTTCAGGGGAAGAGAGGTTGCACGGCCAAATGTTTTACTGCGAGTTACTGGGGTGGAGCAGAAGTGACGTATCTCTGCGCTCTGAGGACGGAAGACCAGGAGGTTGTACAGTCCTTCCTGATTCTTCCCCTTCCTACAGCAGCCCAGGGAATACTTCTGTCTGCTCAGAGCCTCTGCTTTTTCTGCTGCTGCTCTGAAGAAGCTTCCCAGCTGGTAGCTCTAGCTCTTCTAAGCACAACACAGCCCTTTGCTGCGGGCAGGAGGGAAGGCTAGGCTGATTTCACTAGCAAATTTTTCAGGTACAGCTTATATTGACATTGTCTTCCTACTCCTTTCTTACCTCAGATTGGTATAGTGTTTGCATATGATGTAAAGCTGGCAAATGTTTTGTTTGGCTTTCTTCAGGCAACATGTAAAAATCAGTAAATCTCCTAAATTTTGCAGATGAGAGCACTGCATTTACCAAGCTCCTTTACAAGGGCAAGCTCACAGCTGTGTGAACACAGAAGTGTCTGCACACCTGTGTTCACCCAGGGGAGAGGAGTGGGCCTCAGGAGAGCTCACTTGCTGCAGCTCTTTGGTCAGGAACTCTAGCTCCGACTGCCTTTCAGCACAGGCTGCCTTGTGTGTGTAGGGTATCTTTTATATAGAAAGCTCGTTTTCTTTTCAAGCTGAATCGAAGTTTCTCAGGTGCAGGAAGCTGTGAAGTCTGCAGATTTCCATGTACAAAAATTATTGTACCTCCAATGTTGTTTCTGGGAGAAGACATCCAGGTAAGTACAACCTCTGCAGTATTACCATTAGTATTATTGCTACTAACAGATACCTGCATTTACAAATGCTTCATTTGTGTCTGCTTCTTAATCTTCAGAGCAAAAGTAGCTCTCAAAGGCACTGCATGTTTATGATAGAAGCTCCTGACTATTTCTTGTCCTCATAAGGCTTAATAAGGACACCTTTTTTTGTCTGGTGAAAAAAAAGGACGTAGCATATGGAAAAATTAGTAGGATTGAAAGACTCTCGAGTCCTTTGAAAAGTGCAGTGGTGGAACGTCTCCTGTCTATGTTCTGCTTTTATCTGCTTATAATATTGTTTAGAAATCTGCACAAAAGCAGGGGTTGGACTAGGTGACCTGCAAAGTGTCCCTGTCAACTTCAGCATCTCTTTGATTAAGGGGTATCCATGCTAAAATTGATTTAAGGCAAGAGCAGAAAAAAATGTCTCTCCCCCTCATAGGGATGCGGGCTGAAAAAGGGCAAAACCAAAGAAGAGAAATCTCCTTGTTATTTGTTTGTTTCTTATAATGATGTTATCAAACAAAGTGCTGTATACAACTTGCAGAACCAAACACAGAATAGGAGACCCTGTTGTTAGAGAGAAATGAACGGCTGATTTCCAGCAAAGCAGATATATAATAATACTTTGCTCCTTCTTAAACAACACGTGCAACTGTGCTTTCTTCCCAGTGTACGTTTGAGGCATACTGAACTCTTCTGTAATTCATTTCAACTGTAGCATCTCTGAAAGGTCACATCAACAGCAGGAAGTTGTATGAAGCTGGCAGCTTTTGCATAGGACCAGCAGGGATATTTGGGGCTGGGATAAAAGCTGCTTAGAAGTTTATGTGGAGCTTGCTTGTGTCGCTCCAGTGCTTGCAATTTTACTTCCACAAACATTCCTGTTTGGAAGTTGAATATGTGAAGGATACCAACACAAAACATAAAAACCTTCCCAAAATAGGAGAAGTTGAACCCTCAAATTGTTTACGACTTTGGTAGGAAGCATAAGTAACTATTTACTTGTTCTTTCAAAACTGTGTGCTTTGCTACATAAAAGGATTTAATAGCATGCAGTGTCTTCTCTCTGAATTATGCATGACTGTGGACTGAGTGGCAATCTACAGACTGCATGTGGTCCACACATGCTTCTGTTTCTTCAATTGCTCAAACATTGTCCCAAAAGCCAGACTCTTCCTCTGGCGCACATCCAGGCTAGAGCTTGATCTGACATCTCTTACAGTATGGATGGACAGGAGGTAGGTGCTTCCAGGTCATCTGCAAACCTGCTGTTGCTGCTTTTCCTGATGGCAGGGTGAGCATCAGATCATCTCAGCAGGTGCTGTGCAAACTGTGTCTGAGGGAGGGAGAAGATGAAGTGTTTAGGCAGTGCTTGTGGTTGTAGGTGTGTTTGAGTCATGAATGTATCTCAATAGGTGTGTGGGAAGGGGGAAGGATGGCCACAAGACCTTTGCAGCAGCTGTAGCCTGAAGCCTCTGCAGTGAATGGAATCCCAGGAGAGGTCAGCTCCTGAATTCTCCGGCAGTTTAGCAAAACTCTGTCTAGAAAGACCTGGTTAGTGATAGGGTTGCAAAGGCAAGCCACCAAACTCAATGTTTCTTGGGATCAACTGATTAGCTGTAAAATATAATTGGTAGCACCTCTGAATTTACATTGCAAGGATGATGCTGGACTTAAGCATCTGATAAGCACTCAAGTCCCCTTTCAGCCTGACCTCTACTTGGGCCTTAGTTTTCTTTCAAGGATTGGAAGAGCTTTGTAAGGTCTTCAGTCCTGCTTACTGCTTTCAGTGATATAAATGAGTGGCTGTGTACTGTTGTAATCTAGCTACCATCAGAATAACTCATCAACAGACCTTGCTGATCCTCGAGATCATTACTTAATCTTAACTCCAGCCAAAGACGGACGTAAATTCAGATGTTGGCTCTCAGATCCTCCAGATTTAGGGAAAATTTGAAGCTGGGCATGAATTCTGGTGGTATGGTCTCATTTCCAGTCCTGTGTCTTAGTAGACCCGGAATACAACTTCTGTATCTCTCAAAATATAGATTTTCTTTTGTGTACCTGGAACACAGCAGTTAGACTCTCGCTAGATCCATCTGTTTCAAAGTCACTTGAGGTGGCCAGTAACAGATGCTTTGTAACAGATACAAGAAACTCCACTGGAATGGCTGGCTGAGGCCCTTTTTGATCTTTACTTTAAAATTTTGGATGTTGAAAGCACATGGCCTCCCTGTGTGATCTTTACCACAGAGCCCTTACTTCTCATCCTTTTCTTCATTGGTTTCAGTAGGACTAATTCAGCACTATGGCTCTGTTCAGTGAACAATTCATCATCATGATGTGCCTTCTTGTTCTATGCCTATGTTTAATTTCTTGTAGCTTGCTGTTAAACATACGGAGTCTGTTTGCTTCAGCAATGATACAATGTCTGAAGGAGTTAGAGAGAATGAATCTCAGGCGTCAGTGCTTTTATAGCACCTCTCTGCTACGCTTCTGACTTTAAACATGTTTAGTGGCTTGATATGTGCAGTAAGTCTCTGTGCATAACCCCAGGGGCTGTTGCCCAAATAATTGGACAGAATCTTCTCCAGCATAACAATCAAACTAAAGAGAGTTGTGATTTAGCAGTTGTCCTGACACAAATTCATTTTAGTATAACGATGACAGAAAATGTCCTGATTTTCTACAATTAAAAGAAAACTGAGAGCAGTTTTAGACTGTATCAGGCAGATCTAATTGATACTACTTAAAAAAAAAAAAAGTGCAATTCAACTTCATACACACACTGAAAAAGGATAACTTCTCCCATAAAAAGAGGATGTTAACAGCTGAGCAATCTCTGTAAAGATGAGGCAAATAAGACTGGCAAAAACCACTGCTATTAATTCTCTGAATAACCTTATCCTGAGATCTGAATTACTTACGTTGTTGCCATATTATTTTATTTAGCTGCGATCCACTTTTAATGCTTTAGTTATAGAGTATCTTGTCAGAAATTCTGCTTACTCTTAATAAATACATGAAAAGAAATTGTTTTCAACCACAACAACAAAAACAAGATTAAGCCGAATTTCATGGAAAATGCTATTAACTCCTGTCAGCAACTGCTGGCTGTTCATGCAAGATAATAGATACCCTCCCTGGATTGTTTTTAACTTGCTTTAGATATGTATTTTGTAAAATAAAAAGGAATTTCAGCTTGTGGTCTTTTTCAGCTTCTGTTTGCATCAGTTACAGTAATTTCTGTTCCCTTTATTAGGAGAAGGATCAGACCTTAAACCTAGACGTGTTCCCGAATACCTGCTCACAGCTTGAGGGGAATCTAGCAGTGGTTTTGACAAGAAAAACCATTATTCATCATGCCTCATTTAGCAGGCATCAAATTTTACATTTTCCCTCTGCCAGCTATTCACTCTCCCGCCCCTTCTCATCAGTCAAATACAATTAATATCACCTTAGTTGACTGTTCACTTTGATTATACAGTCTAGTACTATTACTGGTTTTCTTTCTTGACATTAGCAAACCATGAACAATGATTTATAACCAAGTTAAAACAATGTTTCTGGCATGTCCATGTACCTGATCTTCTCTTTCTTACTCCAAATATCTTTCCTCACCAGCCTTAGTATTCCTGACCATCTTTTACTGTCAATTCCTTTCTGCTGTCAGCTCCTCTGTACGATCCCTTATTGACTGCCATTCAGAGAAGATTCTTTTTTTTTAAGATTTCTTTGTCCTTCCTTTTGATGTACCTTCCTTGTAAGTTCATGATGTGGTCTCTGACCTCTGAAATAACATCTTCTGTGACATTTAGTGAACACTGTGTACTATATTAGTTCAACAAAGTCCTTCAGCTGATGTTCCCCACTGCTCAAATAATAACAAAAGGAAAATTGAGAGTCTGGAGTAGATAGTTGCTGGTATTAAATGAACCAGTTTGCTGGGCCACCTGCTGGTAACCATCTTATAGCTTCTTCAAATATACGTTTTACCTGAACATTGCAAGTGCTTCTAAATTATTTGGATATTTTGGATCATTGCTGGGATCACAGAAATCAGAGGAGGGAAAGGCCTGAAGGATCCTGGGTGGTTTATGTCCCTTGGCCAAAGGAAGGTTAGTAAGGACTGCGTTCTGCCTCGGGTTCTGTCCCATCGTGCTCTCAGTGTCCTGCCATGCACTCCTTTCTGTGAGTTACTTGGATTTTAAAAGCAATGATTCTTGCTATGATGAATATGTATATCCAAACCGTTTATTGAAAGTCTAGGAAGAACATTGCGCTCTGTTAGTGTAGGATGTTAGTGCAAAAGCCTGTCCTGAGGAACTTGTCATGCTGCACTCTGAACAGAGTTTTGCATACTTGCTTTGGAGGCCTATCAGGTAATTGGGAACATTGGAGCCATGTATCAATTTTTGACTGATAACTTCTTGATCTGACATCTGCATTGTATTCTGGCAATTGGCATGCTGTGGGCTCGCTGGGTTTCACATCACACTGTGGTACTAGTGGCAGTGCAACAGATAGAAGTTCTTCGTAAGCAGTCTCCATGGATCTGTGTCCTTCTATCTTCCAGAATTTTTGCTGCGGAAGTCACATCACTCCACTGTTATTTATTTATTAAAATCCAGTCAATTTGCTCTTGTAGCTGCATACCAGCTGGTGACAATGGCAAATTTCAATTGCTGCAAGAAATCATTGTGTTTTGTAACTATATATGCTGCTGCAGTTATCAAATGCAGAAAGGGTGATGTCTTGACCTACAATAATGGCAACGTACATTAGAAACTTTAAATCAAACTGTGCTTCTGTGCCTGGTCTGAATTGATTTTAAACTTTACTTCTACAATGCAGCTTGTGTATATAATTATTCCATCCTTCTCCATTCCAAGTTTCTCAAACTGTTAACTGTTTTAAAAGTAAAATTATTTTGTGGACATTTTTTATTTTTATTTCCATAGCTCATCCATCCTTTCAGTTGCTACTACATTGCTATTCTTGTCAGTAGACTGTTACTTAAATAGGAGTTTTAGTGATCTTGTAGTTAGCATTAAATGCAATATATCTAATCTAATATATCTAATATATTGCATTTAATATAATCTAATATTAATCTAATATATCATATATTACAAGAGGAAATTGTTCTTGTCTTTCAAGTTGAAGCTTTAAGGATGTAGCTGGTGTTTTCCACTCTTTTGACCCAAGGAATGTTTAAGTGTTGCTTGAGAACTGACCAGTTCTAATAAAGAGTTATTGGTAACATCCTAACTCTGAATACTGCATATCACATGTGATGTGAGATGTGTGTCTGAACTCTCAGGGGAAGTGTGGGAAGCTGTACTGGAATCCCTCATGCTGTAGGTGAAAATGGTGGCTACAGGGATGCTTCAGGGACGACTTTGTTCGCCTCTTTTTCTGGATAGAGCTGAAGGTTGTGAATCCAGACCAGAGGGGAGAGTCCCACTCCACACAGCAAGTTATCGTTGTCATGGAACTCTGGCTTCATTGTCTCTGCTTTGCATTTTTTGTTACTGTTTCTATCTTGAGATGTCCACCTCAAGACTTGCAGGTCCATGTATGCTCTAAGGAAGGCAGAAGCCGTGGGCTTCTGTGGAATAGAATTGCATAAATGTAGTGTCCTGGTCTGATATCATAAACCAGTTTGACAGTAAATGATGGTACCACAAGAGCCAGTATAAAACATCAGGTAAATCTGTGACTTCCTGCAAAATAGAGATGCTTTAGGGTAACGCTCACATCTCTGTTGAGTTTATCTTCAGGCTCTGAAGTAGCTGCAGATGTTTCACAGAGGTGAAATCTGCAGGGTCCCATTCATGCTTCCTGACTAACACCTGCATGCCTTGTAAGGAAGTAGCAGTGATCTATGACCCGTGCTGACTGCTCTTCCACAGGAAAGCTGGGGTCTAAATTCTGCAAGCTGGCTAAGTACCTGGGAGTGCTGAGAAACTAAATAACTTGTTGCCAAATTCTTTGATTAGTCTATCACTCATCATTTGATTATTTTAATTTTATGAATTCCTGGAGGCCAGAGGGAGGATTGGGATCTCACTGTGCTAGATGTTACACAGACATGAAGAAAGAGACTTGCCCTGCAGGTCTTTCAATCTGCATGCAAGAAGATTAAAGATAAGAGAAAAGGAAATATCATGTGCATATAATAATCAGATGATAAGCAGTGAATGTCACATTAGTTCCACATTAGACTCTTTCCCTTGTTTTCTTGTTGTATCCCTTTACTCCTACCACCAAAGATAAGAGGTAAAGAAAGAACTCCTGTAAATATATCTTACCTATGGCTAAAGAGCAATTGGTATCTTGAAGGTCTCTAGTTATTACAGTTTTTTTTTCCTTAACATTTATTATTATTATAAGTGTTAGCATTAACAACAGCATTTCTTACTTTTATGGAGCCTGAGAACTGACAGAGCCATATTGGGAAGATGCTCTATAAACAGAGGAATGCTTCCATTTCATAGTTGATTCAGCAGCCCTTTTTTCAGCAACAGAAAAAAAATGAGTGGTTTAAAAAACAACAACAGAAAGTATGCACAAATAAACCTCAGTGATTAGATTATGTGGTTAAATAAGTATTATCTTCTTAAGCCCCAACCCTCTTAAGGGATGGCAGAATTTTGTGGTCTAGAAAAATCTGTAATTTCCAACTTTGTAGCTATGTAATAATTTCTGTACACAGACATCAGTATGCTTCCCTGAAGATTACGTTTCGCTTAAGTGAAGTACATCAGTCAGCTGGCCATTCTTGAGTCATGTATGAAAGAGAGTCAATTTTCTTCATATATTTTCCTTTCTAATGCTGCCGATAGCTTCAACAGCTTTCATTATTTGGTACATCTGTGAATTTGATAAAGCACACTACATAAAATGTACCCAAAGCCTCCTGTCATGTCAGCATCTGGCACTTGCCATAACACAAAGTAGGAAGAAAGGAAGAATTCATCCACTGAAGTCAGTGGAAAAATTCACCGCACTCCGGATGGAGTTACAAGACATATATACTGTGATGCGCATGCCAACTGGCTCCTCTCAAATGGTACCGCCTGCAGAATTTTTCCCTTATGTCCTATGTGAAGAAGCTCTTAAATGTAATTTAGGTTTATTGTTCAGTGAAATGTTAGTCCTAGAAGCAAATCTAACACCAGGGTCCCAAACTCTAATGATGATTAAAGCACTGTCTCTGAAATAAGGAAGGAAAGGAAACTTTCCTCTCAAAAGCTGTCTAAGAGGTTCAGTGATACAAAACCTTCTGCTGAGATGGATTCCATACAGCCTCATCAGTAGCAGAACCACAACTTCTGCCCTTTGCTTTTTCAGAGTTTCAAGCTGTAAATAGTCTCACATTTTCTTCCTTTTCTTACTGCAACACCACTCTCGAGTTCCTCTGTTCCTCACTTCTTGAGCTTTCCTTGACACCTATTGCTATCACCAAGTTGCATGTTTAAAATGATCTAAAGACTTTTTCTTCACCAGTGTCTGATTTTAGGAAACAGTGATTTTAAGGCCTTTTTCAGGAATTGCTACCATTTTCCCTTTTCTCATTTTGGCTTTTTGCAGCAGGCACTAGATGGTGCTATGTTGCTGAGTTTTAACTCAGAAAATAACTTTAGTCTGCTTTTTGGCATATGGAGAAGAATAGGACCTCTCACATTCAAAACGTGTATATTAAAAAGACCTCTTTCTAACACTGAACTTGAGATTTTGTCAACGTAGGGCCAGCTCCAAATCTGAAATTAATTCCAGCCCAGTCTGCTTCTTTCCTTTTCTTTTAAAAACGGAGCTGCCATAGCTGTATTTCCTTGGTCCAAGTGTAATATGTTTCTCTCATCAGAGACCTAAGGTTGCTAACAATCACAGTAATAGAATATTTAATTATTTAATCACTTCATGTAATTCTCCATCTTTCCTCCCTTCTTACACCCTCTCATTTTTTTTAATTCTTCAAATATTAGTTAAGAATATGAAGAAACAACAGCTCTGTTTAAAACAATTTGTTGTATTTTTCAACAATAAAAATATGAATCAAAATGGAATAAATTATTTCTAAAGAAAGAAATCAATACTGTCTGCTGCAAAAACAGTACAGGCAGCCTTTTCAGTATGATGCATAGAATGCCATACCAGGGCAGTACAGATAGACTTTTCAATCCCTCTCCCCCTCTACCTCCCCTTTTGTTGCTTAAATAACAGAGCTTTGTCTTGAAATGTCTGCATTTCTCCTCCTGAGTTTTCCTGGTGTGAATTTTGCTGATCGTATCACTGAGAATAGAGGGCTTTAATTGACCAAGGCTACTCCTAGCCTCCCTTTTTTTAAACTGAAATATTGTGCTTTGCTGTTGTGTTGAGGTTCCGCTGTAGTAGGAGAGACACTGGTTTCTGTTCAGCTCAGACCAACCTGGGACAGAATCTGCACTTAGGTGTGCAGATGTGGCCCTGTGTCCAGCTGATGAAGAAGAGGGGGAAATGAAGGGTTCACCCAGCACTCCACCAGGTTTTCTGTGTGTCTCATCTCACCAGTGGCTGTCTCTGTGCTCAAGCTGCAGGGACGGGGTAATGGGGCAGCCTGGGGAGCCCATCAGTTCTCCAGGAGATGTCTGGATACTGATCAGGTGGGGGACCTAAGGGGTGTATGCGGAGCCAGGTGTGGGGCAGAGCTTACCATTTGGGTGGAAAGGGCTGGTGGAATTTTTCCAGCCATTTCTACAGTAGACTTTCTGAGATTTTAGAAGACATAAAGGGTGATGTTGCAGAACGGATATAGTGAAGTCCACTCTCTGATTCCATTCAATCTGAAGATGAGATTGAGCTTTGAAAAAGGGTCTTTTCACACACACACAAGTCTCTAAGAATCCAAACTTACAGATGGAAGTACCTGTCTTCAGCTATCACCAGGTTTGTTCAAAGATTTGCTTTTGTGTATGCAATCCAAAGCTGGGTGTATCTTGAGTGAACGAGCAAGCAAAATGAAATATGTGTCTCAAATGGAGAGTTTGCAGGATCTGAGTCTGCCTCTACACCAAATCCAGAGAAAATGTGATAACTCAGTTTGAGAGGTGAGAGGTTTCAGGGCCAGATTTCATTCTTCTAGATTTTCTCCCTCAGTCTTTCTTTCCATTCTTATTTCTATTTAGGATGAATGTTTGCAAAACATAATGTAACCTTCTG
Organism: Meleagris gallopavo; assembly: GCF_905368555.1. NCBI lineage: Eukaryota > Metazoa > Chordata > Aves > Galliformes > Phasianidae > Meleagris > Meleagris gallopavo. The sequence continues at coordinate 35,471,872 of NC_139408.1, read as the reverse complement.
CTGCTGAAGTTACATGGAAGATCTAAAATATCAATCAAGAAGAATATTTTCTCATTACTACTGACTGAGGTTACAGTGTTTGGAAAAAAGACATTGAAGTGGTCTCTTCACAGAAGTTTGGTAAAATGTATTGCAATATGACCACTGTATTAAAGATGGAAAAGATGGAATTTTCTGTGACAGAGACTGTGTATGAGCTCGAGGTGCCCTCAGAATTACCCAGGCAAAATTCAGCTGAACTGTATATTTCAAAAACTGAGATGGGAAAAAGAGCAGTACATATTAGTCTCTCATCTGTAGGAAAATAGTTAAAATGACAACAAAGATAAGAAAACCTACATTTCAATTTCAATACATCTATTTGAATTATGGCTATTTGGTACTTTTGAGAATAAATTGCATTTGAAATGGAATCTTTCTAATGACTTATCTTTCAGGCAGGTATTGTGCACACCTTTTTAATGCATTTTACATGTTTGGAGGGGGGAAGAAAAAAGATGAATTATGAAGAAGTTAAGAGGAAAATAATTTCAGGAGGTAATGGATGAGCTCTGTCTGGAAGATTAATCAAGGCAGTTGCAAGAGAGTGCCAAAAGCATAACTGAAGTAGAACTAAATATCTGATTGTAATTAAAACTTTAGCCTTCTAATGGCTCCATGAAAGATATTTTAATAAACGTGAAATGCACTTTCTAAATGGCACGCTAACTTTTAATGACTTGGGTGTTTTGTTTGATTAGTAACCTGGACTGTTAAATTAAAGCCAACTGCAAATGCATGATAAAATATTGATGGTTTCAGGCAAATGAATTGGGGGAGTTATGCTTGACAGATTTTTGGTATCATTAAGGATTTTAACTGGTGGAAAATATATATTGCTGGTGCTTAAAGATAGTTAAAGAGGATCTCGTCATTTATATGCCCTAGTTTTAATTTTACAGTAATAATGGGAAAAAAATCTGAATTATTCACAGATGGTTGGTCAAGAGAGGTCACTTAATTTAAAAAGTGTTATTTTAATTACACCTGTTTCTCATTTCCGGCATAGAAAATTAAATATTTGGTAGTATTTGGTTATTTCTTTTCTTAGAATGCCTGGAGCCTTCTTGAGGCTTCTGCGTGTGCTCTGTGTGTGTGTTAAAGAAGGAAGACTGACATGGTAGAAAGATTTTTATTGTTTCTAGTATAAGAAGCTTTACTGGAAGTTAATTAAATTAAAAAAACATAATGGTGTCTGCAGGTAGAAGAAATAACACGCGGGATTTCCAAATGAAGTGGGTATGGTCCCAGAACTTGGACTCTTTCAAAAACAGATCTTTTGTATTATCAAAATCCATCAGTATTTCCAGTGTTTTCATGTTATTGAAGAAGAAAGATTCAAAGGGCTGTGGTAAAACTGGTAAAAGTTTATGTGGTTTCTGTTAGCTCACATCATCTTAGAATGGGTTCTGATTTTATTGTGTGTTAGGCTTTGCAAGTGCCGAAGCAATAATCAGAGTAAAATCATACTTCCACTGAACTTGTCAGGGATGCTCCCAGGGGTTGTTTTTTCCTAAAGCTGCCACTGGCTTCATTACATCTTTATCTCCTCTTATTTGGTTTCTCCTCCCTGTGGCCAGGCAGCTTCTCACCATCTTGCTGCTCCCCAGGGCAGCCCTCTTTCTCCTAAGGTCTGCAGCAATAGCTCTGCTTCATTCTTTATTTCTGATTTTCCTCCTAGGTGAAGGTGGTCAGCTGACAGCAAAATAGTAGGAGGTATAAAGACTTGTTGTTTGGTTGAAGCCACATGGTAATATTGTGGTTGGTTCTCATGGAAGTGTTACTCTGAGCTTCCCAGCAGTTCATTAGTTTGTGACAAGACGGAATCTCAGAACACGGCCTTTACTGATTCTTTCTGAGTGTGTCTGAGGCAGAAGTTGGAGAAGAAAGACCAAGGAGAAACTGTAAATAAAGATAAAAGTAGGCAGCTGCTTTCTAGAATAGAATATCACCAGACTATTTGAGCTATCTTATGATGCCACCTAGAAGTAATGGCAAAATACTGAGAATACTTAGAGGGAAGCTCCAGGTCCATGATCACTTTGAGCAGAAAGCAGAAACCTCCTATAACCATTAGATAATGTCTAATGGCTTCCTAGTCTTAGGCAGAAGGTTGCATCACTCAGTAGACTCTGATCTGGTTTGCAATGTCTTTCGACTAATATAAATTATCCTTAGAAGAGCAGACTTCTGACACACAATGAAGGATGAAACCCAGAGAAAGCCAGTACAGCTGCATGTCTGTTTCCAACAAGTTTAACTGGTGCAGGTATCCTTTGCCATTAGAGAAATCTCCAAACTCTGAAACTGTGGTGGTTGTTCTTCTGTATTTCATGTTATGTTCCATCCATATGCAGTAGACAACATCTAATCCAATAGGCACCTCAGGTTAATTTTATGCATGTGAATATTTCAACTAGAGCATTTGCAAAATCAGTACCTTGGAGTGCAAATGGTTCAGAGCCATCTTCTCCCTGAGTTGTGCGCAATACTGAGCATGCTGCCAGGGCACAACCAATAAATTAACTCCCTAGAGACTCCCATTTGTCAGAGAAAAAAGCATCCATGTTCAATAAAAGATTCTGTCACTCTGTTTCTGTCTGCAGCTCTTTCGGATTTATATATTCAGCTGATGATGAGCCATTCAGTATGATGGGTGTGATGTGTCTTTCCAGTTGGACGGGATGACCACAAATATTATTAAATTCCACCAGTCTGCTGATGGAAGACAAAATCTGTTCCCACACAGTATCAGTACCAGCATAGGAGATAATGCAATATTTATTTATGTACAGGAGGCCGTAGATAAAGTTCCCATATTGTGAGTCTTGTGGAATGCTGAACACACATAAATGATGTACCAACTTTATCCTGGCAGGACTGGCAGATATAAACACCATGATATTCCTAACTGACTCAGTTTTACTGTCATCCAAATGGCCTAGTATATAATGTAAAAACACATTTGAGTCAGTGAATGCCCATTTTTGAGTGTAGTCAGATGGATTTCTACTGTGGAGGCCCCTGTTTGATGTCTAAATTTGCCTCCCACACTCTCTTGATATCAGCGTGCTTGGAAAAAAACCTTGATTTAAGCTGTTTATGGAGGTTCCATGCTCGCTTGCACAAATCTTCTGACACTCAGCCAAGAAGCTGGCTTTATTCCTCACTAGGCTGAGAGAAAAACACTTTAAAAATGATTTTCATAAAAACCCACAGAGCAACTGGGAAGTAGAGTTCCTAATTGTTGATTTCAGCTGGTGGAACATAGCCAGTGTGGCTCTCTCATATTTCTTCAGCTGAGGAGGTGGATTTCTAACTCTTCTCTTTGAATAGCTCATCTGGACTTTTTAAAACAGCCTGTGCAACTTCTCAAAACTAGATAGGTACCCACCTCCTTAGCAAAAATGGGGGAGACCCATAGGGCCAGTTTGGCAGGAGCAGCCAGACTTTGGTAAATGCAGCCATTCCTGGATTCAGCAAGGATCAACTGGAGCAAATCCCACCTGAGGAATTTTTGATGCCTTTTGCACCTATGAATATCATTTCCCTTAGTGTAATTGTTAAACTAAATACTTTTTTTTTTTTTTTCTTTTTTTTTTTCCCTAATGTGCATTATTGAAATGTTGATAGGATTTAAATTCATGGTATTATGTGCTCAGTACTTCTTGCTCTGTTCTTCTAGCAGTATTTTTTTCCTCTTTTTTTTCTCCTGATTTTCTTTTTAACCCTTTTGTATTTTCACTCTTTTTATCCTTGTCTGTGCTTAGGCCATTTGTTCTGAATCAGAACAAGGAAATGGTAAATCCTGTAAGTCCTGGCATATCCTCCTAACTACTGGGTTTTCTTTTCTGCCTGAGCAGGAGTACCCTTACATGCCATTATATTTAGATCTCAATTTTTGGAGAAAGGAAAAGGAAGGAGGCTTAGATCTAGTCACATCATAACACACCTAAAGTGCTTATAACAAATGGTGCCAGTCTTGTTAATGTTTGCTTGCTGAGCTTTATATTCAGTCTCTCACTTTGCTATGTAATTTATATGAATTTCTAATCGTGACCTTTTATCCATTTTTCCCATCTTCCCCACCTGCTCCTAACATATGTTCCTCTCCAGCTAGGCTCCTCATCATTTTCAAACTGCTGAATATTTTCCTCTTTAATTTTAGCATTTTTTCTTTTGCCCTTCTAGGGTTTCTCTCTCTTTCCTCTTATTTCCTGTGTTCTGATCACTCTGACAAAGTCTTATATCATCTTGATCTTGTTCTCACATGGATATGGCTGCTCAGTCTTCCAGTTCTCCAAAGTCTCCCACATTTGGTTTGCTGCTAAACGCCCTGTGTTCTTTCCCTCTGTGTCCTCTACACACAAAGAATCGGTTAAGCTCTGCAGCCTTCATCTTAAAGAAAAAGAGAAAAGTGAGGGGAAGATGGATCAAAGCCTGGGGCCTTGGAGACTGCCACAGGGAGTGGTGCTGGGTTGTACCATGCTGGCTGTGATGTGGGGAGCTGTGTCCCCTGTCCTTAGAATCACAGAATTGTGAAGGTTGGAGATCTCAAAGATCATTTAGTCCAACCTTCCACCTACCGCCAATATTTACCCTATAAACCATGTCCATAAGTACCACTTCTACACATTTCTTGAACACCTCCAGGGACAGTTCTTTAGCCCCTGCTGCCTAGAGATGCCCAAATGTATCAATATGGGACATGGATGCTGTGATGGAATTTAACACAAACGCTGTTGATGTGATAAAAATCACCTCCAGACATTTTATATTGTTCTGTCTAGAAATCTTCTAAAGAATTAGAGCCAGCCACCGAAGTTCAAGTAGCAACGGAATCTTTGCTGCTTGTGCTTCTTAAATAGCAAAGACTGTGTGTGGTAGAATGAGCAGACACTATCCTTCCTGGGTCAGTTTCATTTCTGTACTGATGCAAGTCTCCTTTCTTGTTATCCTAGCTGAAGGCAAATTTGGGAAACATGTTAATAAATGATACTATTTAGTAGCTATTGTCATGATGAGAATATTCTTAGGAGACAGTCTTATGTTAGTAGATATGTTCTCAAAACCAAGTTTTGACCCACAGCACAGGCTGCACAGAGATCTGCATTAGTGTGCATGCACCAGGAGACCCCAGGACTTGTACAGTGCATCCACTCACCTACAGAAATTGAACATTGCTTTTGTCAGTGAAGATATCTGGAGACAGAGTGAGAAGGCAGTGTCTGAGGCCTGGTAAGGGCTGTAATGACAGCTAATGAAGCCAGAAACTGCTTTCTGCAGCAAGACAGAGCTTTAACCTCCTGCCACTCTGCTCCGTGTTATATGACTGGAACTGGGAAATACAGTTCAGTATCTTGTCAAAATTCTTGTGTAGTGCTCCTATTGAAGCCACTTTGAAAGTGTAGTCTTTAGTAGGATTTAAAAAAAAAAAACAACAAACACAAAACTACAATGGAATGAAAAATGTTCTGTCACGTTCCACTGTACAAACTGTAGCTAGAGTAATAAAAGGTCACTTCACCATTCAGCATCCATTTCCTATTCCTTTGAAGTCCAGCATTTACTAGGAAGTAAACCAAGATATTTCAAAGTTTTACATCAGTGTGGTGAGGCAGAGACATAAATACATGAATAACATAAGTGATTATCTGGTGCTGCCTTTGCTGCCAAACAAAATGGGGCCTACTTTTGTTCTCCCCGTGCCCATGCCCTCTGCAGAGCTGTTTCTGCCTGGCCCTCTGTACTGTTCCTGTTATACAAGGGTATATCTCTGAAGTGTGTGGAGAGGGGAAAAAAGCTTTTTCTTGGCATCTCCTTTGTTATGTAGCTTTCCTTTGCTTGGGAGGATTAGAAAATATTTCATCATCTATTCCCTGTCCCCTTTCTCTCTTCTCCTCTCTCTCCCCCACTTGTCATATCATGAAAACAGAGGAAATACCTAGAAAAAGATGTTTGCCATTCACAGTCAGAAGAAAATAAGGTAGGCTGCAGAGTTTCTTGAAAGGTAATTTCTTTTGCCAAGCTGCTCTTGTAATCAGATAGAAGCATATGGAAACAAACAGGCAACCCAGCTTTCTCTGCTCATGGCTGCAAGGAAAATGTTATTAAGATTATCGCAGACTCTTTTCTAAGGGATTGATGTCGGCTCGTGCTGAAGATGTTATGCCACGGCCGCCTTGTGACACGCAGCCCGGAAAACTGGAGGCGATGCGGCCTTCGTGCTGCAGGGGGCAATGCAGCCCAACCCAACCTGGCCCTGCAGCCGCTGCTATAATCAACTATTTCTGACAACAAAGGCCAAAATTGTGCTCGCGGTCTGGGGATGGTGATTCTGAATTCTAGTGCAAGGATCAGTCTCCTTTGTGCGGTGATTACGCATTGTATGAAAAATCCTTCATCAGCCACTGAGACATGTCCACGGTGTGAAGCAGAGCTGTCTGCTCCCTGCTGCAGGTGGGTTTGTCTTGGGGGAAGAACTGGGGCCCGCGCTGCACAGTGGCTGCCCTGGGGAGCTGTTGTGTTGGGATTCCTCGGGTGCTTCTGCACAGTGCCAGCAGCAGCAAACAGCAGTGCAAAAGGAGGGCGTGGAAACCTGTTGTGGTGGTTTCTCCTTCAAACGCAAGTTCTTTCACAGCCAAATGGAAAGGTATTTGGCAGACAAGCTTGTATGTATAAGCAACATTGCTGAAAGTGGTCATGCTGGGTCCCCCACACTGATCTTCCAATTGAATCTTTCCTCCCGGTGCTCATAAACTTGTGCAAGAGTAGCAGCTGAAGAGCTGGTGCAGGGAGATGCTTAGACCCCAGTGTTTTTCCATCTAGACCCTGACATACTTGATGCAGTATAGTAGAGAAGTATCTTCATATGCTTCAGGTATGAGACACAGTGGGGGTGATTGTGTGTGGTTTAGTAATGCTCAGGAACAAAATGGTGATGTGCAGCAGCCATGTTGCCATCACCTCTCCTGTTTGCAGAATGGGGTGTATGGATAGCAGGCTCAATGCTCTGCAGTACAGCTTGAGGAGGGAGAGAAAGCTAGCAGGGGAGAGAGACACTGCCCATGGGGACAGGAAGTGTAGTGCTGGCTATGAGCTGATATACCAGGTGTGGCTTAGTGTCCATTGATTAGAGACTGGAAACGGGATGTGGAAGATGGTCAGAAAGGCTTGCTTAGCTGTTGGGTCCAGCTTGTCTGCCTCCATGTTGTCAGCCACTCTGGATTGTGCTGCAATGATCTTGACACTGCTCTGGTCCTGAGCTACCATGGGGATCACCAGGCCAACCATGGTCTCCAGCAGCTTCCGGTTCCCCAGTGATGCTCGGTAACTGTTATTGCTTGTTTTTTGTTCCTGAGCACAGCAGGTGTTTCTCAGGGGTATCCTGATGTCCAAACTCATGAGAGAGAGTGCCTGAAGTCCAGCTCACCATTGCTGCTACAAGTGAGCACAAAGCAAGTACAGCACAAAATTTTAACATCCATAAAAGTCACTGTCTAGACTTCATTGTGAGCATTTTCTAATGGTATCACTGGACAAGCTCTGTATGAGGCTGGAGGCCTTTTCTGATGGATAGGATGCTGCTAATGTGGGTGCTTTGAACTGATGCAAGTTGGGTGCTGGGGTCAGGAGGACTCTGTGCCTTTGGTTACTGCCTTTGGCATGAGGCAACTGTGTGGAGCTCTCTGGCACCTCTGGTACTATAAGTTCAGTGAACAGCAGAGCTTATTGCACTTAATTGCTATGAAACTGTCTTATGGTGAGGTTCTCCCTTGTCAAAGTGCAAAAATTGGTCCAAAGATTGTCCTGCAGTTATGGCACGTACAAAGTATCTCCAGTGCAGATTCTCTGACACTTAATTATTCAGTTTTGTTCCCACTAGAAACGTTCCATAGCGGAAGCAGTTAAGTTGTGTCAGATTTAGTTAAAAGTAAACAACAGGTTCGATATTACTGGCAGGAAGCAGAACTGATAGATACAGACAGCACAGCACGTCAACCACATCACCTGGATAGCTGGATTGAAAATGAATAGCAGATGTTCTTGTTAGGATCCTTAATATGCAGCACAACCCAAATATTAGCAGAGATGAAATCTAATGTTTGAGCAAGTAGGAGTCTAGCATTATAGTGTGCTTATTTGCAATAATCAAGCAATGTAGAAAACTAAAAAGTTAAGATTTATGGCGCTTCTTACAGTTGCAGAACTTGTCTAATGGGTAACTAAGAAACACTGTTTTTTAAAATCAGGAAATGAGTGTATCTGTTTCTTGTTCTGTGCGGGGGAGGAAAAAAAAAAAAAAGCAGTGACACTTAGAGCTTGAATAACCTGTGATTCCTTGGGCAGCTTGTCTGTAATATACAATTTGTAATAAGCCAGTTTGCTGCGCCCTTATCATCGAAAAGCTCATGAGGAGCTCACTGCTCTCATCTAAACTTTTCTCAAGTCTGTGGAAGTTCCTATAAAGGAGAAAGTGTTAGATATCCAAAGTTAGATTCAGTAATGAGTCAATGATATTACTATAAAACTGCTAGCTTAAAAAGTTAATGATTAAAAAAAGGGTTTTAGGAAGAATCTGTATTCCCAAACTCCCTGTGCTGGGAAGCAACGCTCTCTGGGGTACCCTATGCAGATAAATCTCTTCCTGCCCCCATAGGGCAGTCAATCCCATCCCCTGCCAAGCACTCTAGCCCAGGAAAGGCAACTCACCCCCCTGCCTGATGTGGCCAGTTTTCTGTTGAGAAGCAGCAGATCAGGCTTCAGGGGGTTTCTGCTTTGGGTTTTATAAATTACTGCCCTCCCTGCACAGTTCTGGGAAAGTGGGTCTTTCTGTTTGTGTAGCTGCTCTAGATACAATTTTATTATTAATCACATCAAGGGAGGCTCATAGGTTTTTAGGGCTAGAAGAGACTATTATTGTAATCTAGTTTAGAGAATTTCTTCCACAGTGTTTTTGTGTTTTGTCAAAAAGAAAAATGGTATTTGTTTTTCCATGCCCTTAGGCCTTAAGGTTTAATTTATTTTTCATAAAGCAAACAAAAACCACAGAATGCTAATTACCATAGAATAGGTAAAAAAGATATCTTCATTTGTTGAGTAAATTTCTGAAATTCTTTTTTTTTTTTTTTTTGTATATTAAAATAAAAATCTATGCTAATTCTAAATGGGAAAGAAGAAAACCCTTCTAGTAAAAACATAGACAAACCCTTTAACTGTGATGCCACAGGAAAACGCAGGGACAGGGCAATGGGCACCCCCAAAGCTGAGTTTTAATGCATCTGAGTAACAAGTTGAAATGCAGCATAGAGGAATTCTACTCACATTTCTGACAAGCTAAACTTTCAGCTATTTTTGATGTTCAGCTCTTAGGACTTGTTTAATATTCAACACTGGTTTCATCATCAAAGAAATTGAGGCAAAATTAAAAATTCTTTTCCTGGGCCTGTTATTTTCACAGCTTCTACTTCCTTTCAATTTTGATACCGCCATCCACTCTGATAAAAGAAAATGAAGTGTGAGGAACAAGGCAGGCAGGAAGGAGACAGAAGTAGAAGTGCTTTTCAGCACTGACTTCACCTCTGCAGAAGTTTATAATAAGGTGTCTGCAGATCACTCCCTGCTGAAAGCTCTAACAAATAACACCCTTGCTCTCAGAAAGTGAATTAAACCAGTACTGCAGTGCACTGCTGCTGTGAGTGCCGCGGCACGCTGTGATCTCCTAGCAATCAGTCTCTTGTCTAGTGCTGTGGAATGGCTCTCTGCTTCTTCCTATCGAGCTTGTATGACTTTTGTGCTGTTTTCATGTGTGTCAGTCTCCTCACCCCAAAAGCTTTTTGTTGGAAGCAAATGCTTCCAAAAGCTCATTATGCGTTTTAAATAGGCTCCTGGGGCTGGCTCCTAGGATTCAAAAGAAAACTCTTTTCAAGGAGCAGGGCTTGCAAGAGCATCTTCTTTCCCCAGATGAATGGGTGAAGGGGGAGCCTGGCTGGTGCAGGCACCCCCAAGGGCAGTGTGAAGATAGTGCGCGGCTCTTGAGGGAGACACTGAAGCTCTGCATTACAGTCATAAGTTAGAGTCAGCCCTGGCTATGTCTCTGATTTCCAGTGTGATCTTGAGCAGGTTAATCTGTTACCCACGTGTAGTGTTCAGGAACTACGCAAAGGACATGACACTGAGCTTTGTACCTCGAGGTCTTTGAGTGCATTTGTGCTGCACCCATGTGGTCCTGAAGCACTGTGGTACCCAGTGCTCCTGGATTTCCCCCACGGGAACTCAGCGTGTGCTGCTGTACAGCTGCACCCATAGGAAGGGGATGAAATGGGAGGTTTGCTGTGATGAAAGGAAAATTGAGTGAATTTGGGCTAGTGCTTTAGACTTCAGTAGGCAGTTGAATACAAAAAATCAATGTTAATTCAACATTATAGCTTAGCTTTTAAACCTACTTGTTAACCTGTGAAGGCCTGTAATCACACAGCACCTTTTTGACCCCAGACAGGCCAGGATCTGAAACATTACTAGTGCACTAGAAAACTAGTGAGGTACTCTGCTTTTATGTAACTCCAAAAGAGTTTGACAGAATGTTAAATAGAATTTGCTTTACAACAAATCTTTGGACAAGGTGCTCTTTGGGTTAAGAATCTCCTTCTGTGGTCCCATGCTCCTTAGTACCACAGTGACTGTCCCTGCCAGGCATCGTGGCATGGCTATACTGGCTGGTGGTGCTGTTGAGTCCCTCTTGTTGTTGTTGGATGCTAGCAGTTAAAAACTGCCTTTGTGATTGGGATGTGTATTCCTACTCTCCATGACTATCAGCAGTTTTACAAATACTGTTCTTCACATGATACCGCTTTTTGCATAAGAAAAAATGCTTTGATTTACATAGTCTCTGGAGGGACTGCAAACAAAACCTGTAGCCTGATTGTTTTTCCTGTCATTATCTATTTTTCTGAGGACTTCTTGCATGTCATTTGCCAGTATAACCTGATAATTTATTGGAATTAATAGACATGAGTTTACTAGCAGCAGAACATAAGGAGCATTCACTGTTCTTGTGACCCTTGTCTTATGTTTCACTAATAGCAGATGCAGCCTGGATATGGCTTAGGATCCTCCAGGGCTGCAGACAAGATGAAAGGCTGTACAGCTGCCCAGAGGGGTGTGTTAGGTCTCCTTTCATGTGATCCATCATGGGAATGGGCCCAGATGCACCTTCCTGTGGTTAAAAAGGGAAATACTTGTAAAGCTATGTAGACATTATCATATCTCATATGTGTGAAAGGGTCAAGCTCAGGCTGTCATGGGGATTGCGCCTGTAGCCCTTGTGGCACTGATGTCTGCAGGAACTTTGACAGCTACGTTAATTGAGTTTTGTGGTTTTTAAGTTTCCCTTGGTAATGCTATTTTTAATGCCATGCAGAAATCTGAAAGTAGTGGAGTCTCCAACAAGGGACTGAAAATTGGTGCTCCTGTGCCACTCCAGTAGGCTGTGGTGGGGTATCTAGAGCTTGAGTCCCTGTCCTTCATCCTAGTACTTTGTCAGCAGGGCAGAGGCTGCTGGCCTTGCTCTGAGCTGCATGATGCTGTGTGGGAGCCAGGTACATGCCAGAGGTTGCTGTCCCCATCCTCAGAGCTGAGCTCCAGTAGGTCCCACTTCCCATTGGCTCTCCTTGGGATGCTTCCACTTGGCATGAGGTCCTCAGAGATAAGGACTTGGTTAACTGGCTGGAAATGGATGGAAAGGTTCCAGCTCTGAAAGGGATGCTGCAAAACTGGCTTCCTGTTTCTTTCTTCCTCAAATTTAAACTCCTTAAAAACAAATCCCTTTGCTCTCCAAATAAGCTCTTTACTTCTGCCTTTCAACCCTAAATAGCTTAGCATATAAGTAGCTTCTTTTTGAAAAAAGTCAACGCTGTCTGTGTTTCTGTGATCAGATGCTCAGAGTGAATTTCAGTCTAATCCTAGTTTTGAAATTGATTCAGCTCAATGACCTTGGGCAAGTTACTTAACCTCTCAGTGCCCCAGTTTTTCCATTTGTAAAATAGAGAACAGAATACCCTTGTGAGCTGGGTAAGCATGTCCTGAAGCTTAATACAGATATGCCCATTTTTAAAGGGCCTTCAGCTCTATAGCTGGAAGCATGATGCAAGGACAGAGCAAGTTTCTTGTTGGGACCTTTGTCTCCTGACCCTCTCCATGCACTAGGCTCATGTTCCAGATGAAGCGGAGACGTTAAACAAAACATCAACACAAGGTTTGTACTTGCTAGGAATTGGGAGAGCATATCTTGATCCCACTCTGCTTGGATCTACAGACGAGCAGAATCACTTTGCCCCTCCTAGGCACAGTGGAAGATGAAATGTCAGCTGTACTTGACCCTGCTGATTTCCAGCCCTATTTGGTTTGAAACACGATATGTGCAGGCTGGAGGAATTCTGGAAGCAAAGTGGAAGTGTTGGCATGCCCGTTTGCATACTAATACACCCCGAATGCCATTATTTTTCCAGCTTCCACAGCTGTGTTATGACTGTACTGGATCTGAATTCTAAAAACCAGCCAAAAGGTTTGTTTGCATGTATATGTGCACTGAGGTTTAGCAAGCAAAACTGGAAAGCTTTCTAGTTGTCACAGTTGTGGTAGTGATGGTGGTGTTTTTCTAAAACTCAGCACACTTTTGTGCTTACGTTAAAAATTATGGATCAGCTGTATTTTAACAAATGTCTGTTCCCTGGATTTATGCAGTTGATGGTCTCTGAGCTAGTTTGAAAGGTTTCCCCCTCTGTATTTAACTGGGATTTCTTCCATAGATTATTTTCTTTTTAAAACAGAAATAGTGTTTTATCTTTGTATCTTTGTCTTCTGTAAAAGATAAAAATCTATAGTAATTCTTTTCTATGTAGACTGTTCTATTTTTCCCGTAAAACACTCTTGCAAATAAGTCTGCAGATCTTTCAACACAATGCCTGAAGCATCACACATGATAAATCCTTCCCTAGTCTCAGCTTTCTGTAACCTTCCCCATTCCTCACAATGACACACACTTTCTCTCATTCATCTTTTATTACAATTCAATATTGTGCTTGAATATAATTAGTTTGTATGCAGTGTTCCCTTCCCCCTCCTTTTTTTTTTTTTTTTTTTTTTTTTTTAATTTGAAAAGGACAAGCTACTTGTTCCCATGCACTTTCATCTGAAAATTCAGTGTTATAGGTTCCAATATATTTACACAACAGGTACAGAAAGATATTGGGAAAAGAAGAAATATTTTTAACATCATAAACCTCTAGCAAAAATATGTATGTAATAGAATCTGGTACTGTGGCATTACACACATTACAACTGTCACTGTGACTTACAGCCTTAGTTTAGCTGAAAGAAAATCTATAACCCTAGAAATGCAACAATGTCCGAGTCACAGTTCAGAGTAATAAATGTTTTTCACAGAATACTGTAATCCATATTTCCAAAGCTGATACAACAAAGGCATTTCTACTAGAAATCTTTCAATTTCATGGGCGGAGGCTCAGGGAGGGGGGAGAGAATGGTTAGGAGAAATGATAAACAATAAAATGCCCATGTTCGTAAGTATTAGCCCTTTGGCTAGCACCTTTGGCTCTCTGCACTTGCCTCCAAATTAGATCTTAATAAAATATCATCTGTTTTTTGATATCAGCATTAAAAAATCAACTTTTAAAGTCTGTAATCTACTTTGTGAATGGTGAGAATTACGAGGCTGCAGATAGTTATGTGCAAGCACCACACTGTTCTCCATGCTATGGGCATCCTATTTCTGACAAAACATGTTGAATGCCGGTCCTCTGGGGGAGGTGATGGTGTTCAGCTGAGACAAAGTGTACTTTAGGCATGATACAGGCCATTTTGTCTGATTAGGGCTCTTGAACATGCTCTTCCAAGTTTCAGTGCTGGGAGTTGCCAACCACTGTGCCTCTGGTGTCCCAGATAGGCAGCCTCCTTACGCAACCACTGCTGGGCTCCTCACCTCTGTGGTGGGACAGACTGATGGGTGGCTCAAGGGAGTGCCTTCAGATCCTTGGCTTTGGAACCTGAACAGTGAGGTCTTCTCTCAAATTTTTAGTTTTGATTCACCTGTGCTATGTTTTCATCACAAGGGTGTTCTCAGGCCAATGGCAGTGAAAGGACACTCTGGGTGTCCTAGTGTCCCTGGCTTTGCTTTGACTTTGTGTATGGAGAGAGGACTTGACCACCAGCCAAAGTGGTGAGGCTATCCTGGCAGGATTTCCTGCCGGTGACAGCAAACAAATATATCACGCTATATATTTCCTTTCTCAGAAAGGCATAGTTTGAGTAGCTAAGTAGCTTGTGTTTTGGGCTTCCAAGACCTTCATTTGTCTCTGCCCTCAAACTTCCTGGCAAGCTTGCTCATGTCTATTAATTTTCTAAAATCCATGAAAGTAAAAAAAGAGCAAATTGCATTAAAGTAATCTGTAATCATTTGAGTTACAGTATGAGTGAAATACACTCATAGCTGAGCAGTTAAAATGGAAATGCAGTGTTGAGAAGCTATATGCACCATAGTTTATTGCCCACTCTACACATTGCAGAGTATCAGGTTAGTTCCAGTCAAGGTTAGTCAGACGTCTGTGTTTGGTTTTATGTTTAAAATAAAAAGAAAAAGAGGAAGAAAGGGAAGTGGAGACACCAGTAATATGAAAAAAACCTGTCTTATTAAGCCTTTGCTTTATTTGTTCCTTTCCTGGAGGAGCAGAGCAGATATGCTGGTACCTACAGCTGCCAAGCAGGGTGTTTCCCAGCAAGGAGCAGGTGGCATGGAAAGGCCAGTGGGCTTCTTGATGCTGAAGAACAAAGCTTTTAATCAGAAATGCAGAAGCTCAGCATATCTAGTTGTATTATCATCTCGAAGCATTGCAAAAGCTTGGTATATATAGCACTAACATTGCCCTTACTATGCTGAGACATCATGCTTGCTTTAATGCACAGTACTAAAAATTTCAACTTCACATAAATTAGCTTTATTAGCTACTTTACTTAGTCATCATTCCTATTACTGCTTCATTACATATCTGATTCATAATCATTGACTTATGAAGAACAGATTGCGAAGATTTTCCCCCTCCCTCTGCCTCTCCTCATCTTCCCATGCCTCAGCATGCATTCTGCTAACACGCTGCTTCACTGAGCCCTTCTGTAACTCTATATGGGACAGCCTAGAGTGCTCTGTCCTTGTAAGGCTGTTTCACCCCACAGACCTGCTGCAGGCTCTATCATTCTTGATTGGAGTGTCTGACTCACAAGGATGAGCTAATTTTCTTGGCAAGATCCTGTTTTCCGGAGCTAGGACAAACATATTTTTTTTCTGGTACTTGGGTGGCAGTGATAGGAGTCTGAAATATTGCACATGTGTAAAATAGTCAAGGTGTAAAAATTTACTCATAAAACATTAAGGCTATGAACAGTTCACTTGCTCTTAGTACACAGGAGCAGACAGAGGCAGGTCACTTTCTGTCTCATCAGTGCAAAGAAGTAGTTAAGTGCATGGCTGCTGTGTTAGGAGGCTACAGGAGCATGGGGCTTTGCATCCACTGAAGTGTGACTTCAAAGTTGGGTGCGGGATGAGGCCCTTCTGCTGAAACCATTGTCAAGTGACTGGGGCTTCAGAAAGGCCCAGGTGATGTCTGCTGTTTATTATGCCTGTTTCTCTGGGTATTATGTTTGCTGTACGCCTTGGCAACGCTCAAAGCACGAAACTGTATGTTTTGAAAGGAGAAGGTAGGAAAGCCTCCTTGACAGATAAGTGCTCTTTCTTTCTGTGTCTTTATTTGCAGCTGTCCTTTGTTTTTTGATCACTATGGAAGCATTGCGTTCAAGTGCTGTGGAGTTTCTCTGGTGACTCATAATTTTGTAGTGGTGTATGTCACAGCAGCTATCCACGTTTCTTGTTTGCAGAGAGATGGCTCTAGCTGCTTGCCAGTGTTCAAAGGAAAAACAGTGCTTTCCCTCCAGATTGCCCGGGAGGAATTCTATAGTGTTTGGGCTGTTTTTTCACAGGTGAAACTGGGAAATTTTGCTAAAAGCCTTTTGTACACAGCAGAAAAGCATGCCACTGGCAGGGATGTGAGCATCACATGGCTAAAACTGGAACCCTCTGTGCCTCTGATGAAAGGCTGTGGCCTCCTGAAGTGGTTTGTGCTGATCATGCTTGCTGCATTGGAGAGAAAATTTGAAAATCCCAAATGTCTTGTAGAATTCCTGTGACCTTTAGGTAACTTTTTAGATACATGCACTTGCTAGCTCTAATATGCATGTGGTCACTGAACTGGCACTCTTCAAAATTAAATAGACCTAATGCAAATTACTAATAATCTGGGAAAGCTTTGTGCTAAAGAGGCTGTAGTAAAATTTCACAGGAGAATCCTCTTCTGCAGGCTATGTTAAATGGCCTTGTTAGACATTTGAGTATTGAGTATCATTATGTAGTGATTTGAGAAGAACAGAAAAAAAACTGTAAAAATGCTAGTAAGATTCACACTGCAGATCCATTATGGTGAGTCTCATCAGTAATAATTTAGAGTTTTAATTTTCTCAAATGTCCCTCAGGTTTACTATAGCCAGCCAAACGGTTCTTGGAAAAGTGGACAGAATAGGAGGTTTTTATAGCTTAGCCTCACTGGTGACTTTTTACAGCTTCCTCCTGATATATGTGTGCACATGGATGCACAAGCATGCACAGACAGACACACGTGAGAAGGCTCAGGGAGCAGGATGAGGTTGTCAAGAAGGAGGATGTGCAGCTCCCAGCTTAATTCACATGATTCAGAAGCCAGCAGCAGCTTGATGCAGGGCTTTTTTCTTGGCTTTAAATATATATGAAAAAAAACGAAACCAAAGGTGGATTGATTGATACAGAAGCTCAAAGAGTGATAGCAGGTTCCTGATTTGAATAGCCTTCCTGAAAAACCCTACCTCTGCCTCTGGATTTTACTCATCAATCAATATCCATCTGTTTGAAAAGTGAAGCACCTGCTGAGAACCTGGTAAGACCC
Organism: Meleagris gallopavo; assembly: GCF_905368555.1. NCBI lineage: Eukaryota > Metazoa > Chordata > Aves > Galliformes > Phasianidae > Meleagris > Meleagris gallopavo. Next base: position 35,454,791 of record NC_139408.1, on the reverse strand, counting down.
CTGGCACAGAGTGTAAATACCCTGAACCGTGGGATTTATATCAGCAGTCAGGGAGAAAAATATATTTTCTACCTAATCGACACAACACAGACAGAGTTATCCACGCTGGGTGCCGGGATCATGATTCAGAGCCATCTGGTGCAGCAGCTCTGGCAAACTGGGGATGGGAGGGGATGTACCTGTGCTGTGGACACGTGGTGAGCCAGGGCCAAAGTGCTGCAGCGTGGATGATGGGGCTCTCCCTATCCCCATGGGCAGAGGTGGCTGCAGGTGGGCAGACACCTGTACTGGCGGTTTCCAACTGGAATGCTGAAATTAGCTTCAACACATGTGAAATCTCTTTGACAGAGCCCCTTGCAGCAAAGTCCCCTGAACATGAATTTTGACAAGGAAAGAGCCCATTATTATCAGTGATGTTTCAACCATTATTTTATGAATATATTCAATGACAAGAACTAGCTTGTTTCCAAGACAACAAAATTCAAACCCTGTCCATGATTGCTCTAAAGGAGACCTCCTGTCATTTCGTTCCTTTGAAGAAACTCACAATTTGATGGGCAAAATGCCAGAAATAATTAGACAGAATAGCACCATAAACCCCAATGGAAGCAAAATATCTGCTGTAAGAATTTCCCACCAGAAATCTTGAAAATCAAATCAAAGCCTGGGTAAAATCTTTTCTGTTGAGGATATGAACCCAAAAGGAAAAAAAAAAAAAAAAAAAAAAAAAGTGGGTGGGAAAAGACTATACAGTTTTCTACTCATCAAAGAGAATACTAAAAACTGTCTTTGTGACTTGCTTGTGTCTTCTTGTGAAATAATAAGTGGGCAGGGCAATCAAATTTAAAGCAGTATTCCCCAAAGCAAGGTCAAAACTGCTAGAAATGTTCATTTCATTTTTATTTGCTTTTCCTGTGAGGTATCCACTGTGGCTATAATTTCCCATTCTTTATGGGGAGATCAAAAGATTTGTGCTGTGCAGTGTAAGAATCAATTCAGTTATCCTGGCAGCACGCCAATCTTTATTACGTTATTTGTTAACCCGAGTTATTGCAGAATAGAATAACTGTTCCATGGGATAAACGAGGGAGTTTTACTTGCTTCCTTGACCTTGATTTCAACGCTCACACCAAGGTGATCTCAGCATCCACATGCAGATAATGGTTGTCGGTGTGAGAGTGAATGAAACATCACTGCAGATCCCATGCTGAAGCAAATCATTGAGTCAGTGTCATGTAAGCTCACCAGCAGCCTGCATTGTTTGTCTTTGCACTGTGCAGCTGAGAGAGCTTCGGGTGCTTCCACATGGGGTGGGAGTCATCTCTCTTTACTGGCAGTAAAATGAGCCCCAGTGACGAGAGCTGTATTCTCTCTTTTCTTCCTATTAGGCCATTTTTGCAGCACTTAAAAGCTACATAAATATGTGAAATATTTGTTTTTGTTTAACTATATATTTTTTATCTTTTTCACTGTTTCTGAGCTGTGTTATATTTTGGTAGCTTCGATGACATACGTTAAAGGTAATGTAAACCAGCTCGTATTTTTCCTTGAGAAAGTATCAGTTTTGAATCTACTGGTTCCTCACTGGGAAATTTTCATTTATATTCATCTCAATAGAAAAATGCATATTTTGCATAGTCAGATTTTTCATAGAGAAAGTAGAGGGTAGTTTCTGCTTCTCATTGAGTGGAATTGGTCTTATTAAAAATAGACTTAATGCCGATCAAATTGGGTGGCTTTAAGATCAAGTCAGCATTAATCTTTGTCCCATAGAGTAGCTGCAATGGCCTCTGCTGGTGGAAATTTGTGGGTATTGTGCACCAACTTTGCTCTGAACCTAGACCTTGTGGTGCATTTGCTGTGCTGCATAGAGCTTTCTGTTTGAAATTGTACTGGAAGGCACTGCCACAGGCTTTTGTGTTGTGTAATGCTTGAGGACTGAGTGCCAGAGGGAAAAGGGACAAGTCAGAGCTATTCAGGAGTCCAAGGTAAACCTAAAGCTTAACTTCAGTGAGATGGTGTAGCAGCAGCTGATACATGGCGTGTGCTGTGGAACCTCAAACTGAGTTGGACTCCTTAGTTAGATTTAACTCAGCATGCCAAAATCAGGGGGAATTATAATAGGGAAGAGGGAAAAGGAACAAAACGTAGAGATTCTTTCAAAACACTCTCTACTGCTAAAATAAATCTTTTTAAACCTATTTTGAAATAGAAGCAGTTGTCAAAATCTCAGGATTTTTTATGGGATGAATGTCCTTTAGGGCAACAAATCCTATTCATGAAGTTGCAGACCAAAGTGAAAATGCCAAAGATGGAATGTATTGTATGAAAACCATGCTTTGAGACTGGAAATTTGGGAACGAGGAAGAGGAAAATTTACCTTCTGTTGTTCCTCCCCTAAAAGACCCATGGTGGCTGAGGAAATTCAGGAAATAACGGTAGTGATAGACAGTGAAAGTGGTGCTGCTGCTGTGCAGTGCTGGGAGTAGAAAAGGCAAATACTTCTGTGCCCTGTGAGAGAAGAGCCAGGGTTGAGAAGGGCAAATTTCTCTGCTACTGGAAAAAGACCCAATAAAGGGCCTTCAGTGCTACTTTTCAGAGTACTTTTTCCTATTCTGCTCATCCATAATCCTACGACATAATCTGAAAACAGTTATGTCTCCCAGCAGGAGACAAAGGTGTTTACAAAAGCACTAAGCCTGAGAGTCCAGCCACGCAGAATCAAAATGGGAAACTTAAATTCATAAGCTTACTCCTTTAAACTGATGGAAATAGATCCAAACAAAACAAAGCAAAACAAAAGCAGTGGGTAAACATGTTGGAATGTGCTATAGATAATGGATATGGAGGGATGATCTAGTCATGCATGCTAAACAGATACATTTATGAGCATAAATATAATTAGCATCTGGAAATTAACAAGGCTAGAGAGAAGGGCAATGTGTTTTTAAGTGAAGGCGATGAATAGGTACTGTTTGGTGTATATAGATAAATGAGAATTTAATTTGTGAGACATAATGTGCCAAATGCCTCTAAAATATTTTTGTTTTCTACTGGATATCACAGTGGATAATGGTGTGACTCTTCAAGGTCAGTCTGTCTCTACCTGTTAGTCTTTTTCGGGGAATTTGTCTAACTAACTAAAATACGTAATTAAGTACTAAGTAAGTAAAGTTAATTTCCTTTGTATTAATTTCTCTTCACATGAAAGACAACATCCTAATCAGTACTTATTTGAATAACATAGAAAGTGCATTTTCCCTATACTGTGCTATGGGAAAGCCATAGAGGCAAGAAAATTATACAACTGAGTTTTCTGTAAAGCTTAAAGGAATTTATCCTTTCCTGTAGTTCCCCATGAACACAAAGTAATTCAGATCCAGTTTCAGAAGAGAATGTTTTCTAAAATAACTGTTTGCATGGCTAATATTAGAAACAGGTAGGATTTGTAGTGATGCAATTTCAGGTATTTGAGAAGGGGTGTATTTCTACTTAGAGAAGTACACTTGAATAGAGAGCATGGTGAGTGGTCTTTATTGTTATTCTTGCCTATTACTTTTAACGGCACATTTATGATTACTATAAGCCAAGGCCTGGGTTTTGTGTCTGGATATCTTAAGATATCTTAAGATATTCAAGTCTCGCCTGGACGCCTACCTGTGTGACCTGGTGTAGGGAACCTGCTTTGGCAGGGGGGTTGGTCTTGATGATCTCTAGAGGTCCCTTCCAACCCCTACAATTCTGTGATTTGTGATTCAATTCTGTGAAGATATTTTATAACTGAGTATTGTTGTATGCAACAAATAGCATGTCATAGAAAGTCAGCTTTAAAGTTCTGCACAAAGGTTGTTCAGCCTGCTGTCTAATCTCTGGTGTAGCTTGCAAGGGATGCACAAAGAAGGCAGTGGGGAGACAAGTATGTGGTGATCCTTTCCCAACACCTACAAGTTTTGAGGCCACTTGAAACAGTTCACATTGGAAACAAGGTATGGTTTTCTACTAAAGGAGAATCTTTCCAGGGTCAAAACATAGCACTGTGTCAGTCGGCCTGCATGTGCCTGTACGATTCCTGCCTTGCAGAGAAATTAAATATATTCCAACACTGAGCTGTCGATTCAGTATCTTAAATTTATTACAAAACACTAAATTAAGTATAGTGCACAGTAAGGGCTCTGGAGTGATAGATGTCTAGAAGCATGAAGGAGAGGTAGGAAACTTTGGAGGAACAATTATGGATCCATAAATGACAGCTGCTGCCTTCATACCCATATCCATACCTTGGATCTTTCCATGAGTCTCTTTGTCTGATTACAGTTTTCAAAATCTTCAGTGTTTCGATGATCATTCCTGCTTTTTACTTTTTGTTGTTATTAATTGAGGAACTTACGTTTTTTGCTAATTCTACATTTGAAAACCAGCTGGCCATTGTTGAAGAGGCATTTCCTATTTTGATTTTCATTTCCTAGACTGTACATTGACTGAGGCAGATTCTTGTGGAGGAATGCTAGTCCAAGACTGTGTCCTCACATATGTATCCCTGTGGGAATGGGGTTGAATTTCCAAATGTATAGCAAATTGAACTGATACTTCTTAGTGATTGAATCTGAAAACAATTCTTTAATAAAACTTTCTGGCTTTGTTGGAAAAAAAAAAAAAAAGTGTTAAATTCTAAGTACGATGTGGCTCTATGAATTCCCTTTTCTCTGTCACCTGTAGGATTTCCATCCATCTCCTTAAGCATTTCAGCAGACATTAATACCACTTGCAGTGAAAAATTAATGACAGCAGGAAATCCTGTTGTCCTAGTAATGGATGGGACTGCAAGGGTTAATGTCATGTTTTGGTGAAGTTCGGCACAGTTTGGGAAGATTGTAAATGACACCAAGTTGGGAGGTGGTGTGGATCTGCCTGAGGGTAGGGAGGCCCTTCAGAGGGATTTAGATAAGCTGGATTGCTGGGCTGAGGTGAATGGGATGAGATTCAACAAGGCCAAGTGTCGGGTCCTGCACTTTGGCCGCAATAACCCCAAGCAGCGTTATACACTTGGGGATGAGTGGCTAGATGATTGTGAAGAAGAAAGAGACCTGGGGATGTTGGTTGATGCTTGGCTGAACATGAGCCGACAGTGTGCCCAGGTGGCCAAGAGGGCCAACGGCATGCTGGCCTGCATTAGAAATAGTGTGGCCAGCAGGAGCAGGGAGGTGATCATCTCCCACTACTCAGCACTGGCGAGGCTGCACCTCGAGTACTGTATTCAGTTTTGGGCCCCTCACTACAGGAAAGACATTGAAGCCCTGGAGCGTGTCCAGAGAAGGGCAACAAAACTGGTGAGGAGTCTGGAGCACAAGTCTTAGGAGGAGCAGCTGAGGGAATTGGGATTGTTTAGTCTGGAGAAGAGGAGTCTCAGGGGAGACCTCATTGCATTCTACAACTTCCTGAAGGGAGGTTGTGGTGAAGAGGGTTTTGGCCTCTTCTCCCAGGCAACGAACAGGACCCGGGGAAATGACTGCAAGTTGTACCAGAGGAGGTTTAGGTTAGACATGAGGAAAAACTTTTTCTCTCAGAGAGTGGTCAGGCACTGGAATGGCCTGCCCAGGGAGGTTGTGGAGTTGCCATCCCTGGCAGTGTTCAAGAGGCATCTGGATAAGGAGCTGTGAGATATGGTTTAGTGCTTGTGGTAGCAGTGGTAATGAGAAGATGGTTGGACTAAATGATCTTGTAGGTCGTTTCCAACCTTGTGATTCTATGATTCTATGATTATTAGAATCTTTTTTCTGGTTTTCCATGTTTCTGCCAGCACATACCTTGCAGCAAGAACTAGTCTCTATCTCCATGTCACTTTTTTCAAGTACTTGACATTTTCGGCAAAATTGAGGTGCTTGCTTCTCTGTTTGCATATTTGCTTGCATTGCTGTTATTGTTTAAAAAAAAAAAGAAAGAAGTCAGAGAATGGAGGTGGTTTCTTTTTTTTCTTTTCAGCTGCTATCCAAGTGAAGCGCAAAGAAATTTTTGAGAGAAAGGAAAGTTATTTTTCTTCAAACCAGATGTCATAGGGCTACTGCAAGTAATAACTGCATGCAAATTTTTTTCAGGAATCTCTTTCTTTCTCTCTCTCTCTCTCTCTCTCTCACTCTCCCTCTCTTCCTCCCTCCCTCTCCCTCTCCATCTCTCTCTCCCCCCCCGTCTCTCTCATTTTAAAAGAAAAAATGTTAGGTACCTTACATGTAGGCATTGCTTCCAGCTCCTTATGCCGTAACTTTATCCTGCACTGGAGTGCAAGGGATTCCACTGGGACTTATGGACTTGAGGAGGAATATTTTGATCACTTTTTGAGTGTACGGTTTTGAATTAATACACTAGCAATGAACATATCTGCTTTAAATGGCTTGTGTGGTGGAGAAGAATGAACAACCTCTTGCTCACAGTTCTTTGTTTTGTGATAAGTTTAACATGGCAGTAAAAAGGGGTTTACGTTTGTACTTATGTCTTTTATGAACAACAGTTTCCATCCACTTAATAATGACCTTGCTTTTCTCATGAGAATAGTACAATTATCAATCTGTCAGTGCAGCTTTCTATAGTGCAAGACAGCACTTCCTGTTCCACTTAATCGTCTCGCCCATCTGTGGAGCTCTGCTCTTGCCGGAAGACACCTGCTTTCTCAAATGATATTTTTAAGGATCAGATCCATTGCAGTTGATTGTACGAGTACTGTTACATTGGTTGCATTTTAGGAGAAAGATGGGTAAAAGCCAGGCTTCCTACTAAGCATGTGACTTAGCAAAAACAGCAGCTAATTAAAAAAACAAAAGACGTGCACACAAAAAGCCTACGAGCAAACATCTCTCTCTTTGCATAAAGTATTAAAGTTCAACAGAGGATTTGTCATAAATTGAAGCTAATGGTTAACTTAATACTTCATCGTGCTCTTTTGAATGTGGATGGTACTATCTAGATTTGCTGGGTCAAAACGAGCAGGGAAGAATGAAGACGTTTTCTGTGGTTTTGCCCATGAAAGCCTTGCTTTATTTCTGGTCTGAGAAAGTTCTGATGTTTCTTTTTTTGACTCAGGACTGCCAGGCCAGTTTTTGAGCCTGGAAACGTATCTTGGCTTAAGCTCTGCTGAATTACTGCTGCTCAGCCAAACCTTTCATGCCCAGGAACCACGTCCTGGCCTGCTCCCACCCCACTGGCCATCCTGTTGCTGCTGGCCTCCACAAAGGCAGTGTGGGCTGTAAGCTGCCCCATCATGTGCAGGCAGCAGATGCTGCCTGTGCCAAGGTGGAACTATGGTGGCGAAGCTGAGGGCACAAGTAGGACTCGCAGTGAAAGTATTTTTCTTAAGGGCTGCATTAGCCATACTACTTTCCTGCGAGAGTGATTCATCTCCTCACACTGACATTACAGAGCAGAAGAGGACACAGTAGGTACAAATATCTGCTTTGCACTTTCTTTTCCTCATCCTCCTGACAGATGTGCTTCAGAGCTGGAACTTTGTAAGTTATGTCTCGTCCAGGTTCTCCTTTCTCTGTGCTCTGAACATCTGGCTGGCCAGAGAACACTGCCTTCACTGCTCCTCTGCCATGGGGAACTGAAATGTCGGGTGTCCCCTTCATTGGTACCTGGGATGTAATGCAACAGGTTGCTTCCTACTGAGCAGTTGTACCATCCTCATTGCTGCATGAAGAAAACCCATCCCTGTCCCTCAGCCTCACACTCCACTGTTTTAAATAAACTATTTTAACTGCAAAGTGTATCTTACACCATTATGTGTTTTAGATGGTATATATGCTGCTTAACATTATTATTCATTTCTGAACTTCACATCTGATGGAAATAGGGCCCTAACAGTACAAGAAGTATTGACACATAATACATGATGCTTTCAACCCAATTACATACTGTGGAGTTTTATATAAGCTTCAGGTAAAAATGCTGTGGTGTGTGTTTTGTTCCTGATTTCTGTTTGCCATCCATTTAAACAAGACTGCCACATCAATGAGGGCCTGTGATGCTGGACTAGGGTTATATGAGGAGGGATCACACCTTGCAATCATTTGTATAAATCATAAATGCCTACAATGACCAGAGCAAGATGGGATCAGAGTACTTATCATCAGTAATCACTAGTAACACTGTAGTGTAAGCATTCAGCGTAGCTGAAACTTTCCTTTTGCTAGTAGGAAGGAGGGTTTTACAAGACTGTGCAAACCCAGAGTGGAATCTTAAAAGAAAGACCTAGAAAGAAGGTTTGGTTACTCAGTAATGGATTTTTTATTCACTTTCTTTTGGCTCAAATAGCTAGTGGGTGCTAAGGAACAGTGATAAGTACTCTGTGTAATGTGAACTCCCAAAGCAACACTGTAAAAAAAAGCCATACCTCAGTCCTTATGCAGCAGCAGGCAGGATGAGCAGGGTGGTGGCAGCGCCCTTCTGACAGCACAGCTGTGATGGTGGTCACGTCCCCTACTGAGTGCTACCACCCAGAAGGGGTATAAGAAAGTAGACAAGTTCAGAAATGAGCCCCACGTGTAAACATCTGTTTAACTACTCTGGAGGAAAGTTTAATCTTGACTGCATCACAGTCTACAAGACAAAACTGGTTAGCCAAATTCAAATCAAAATAACTGACAATTAATGTATGTTGTAGTGGATTTCCCATCAGTGGAAATTCTTAAAACCTAGAGTGTAAATGTTATAATTTAGTTCAAATGGAGTCCAGAGAAAACCTGTTACAGGCCTGTGGTTTTTTTGTGACATTACAAAAAAAGTCCACATCTATAACATTTAGAGTATGTGATTTCAGATTAGTTGATTTCTGGGTTGTCTTTGACAAGCGGGAGGGATAGGTTAGCACTAGGTTTTTCCACTGAAGAATACTGAATGAATTTAATAGTTCTGCAGTGAGTCAGAGGGGCATAAATGGACACGAAGGAAACTAGCATTATCTTAGTCTATGAAAGAAGCACTGAAGTAATAGGAGATAATAGTCTACTAAATTTGACTTTAGTTGCAGACAAGCTCCTTGAGATTTTAAGAGCTCAGATCACAAAAAATACACGGAATTATGCTCTGATAAAAGATAAATGTGGCTTCAGAGGGAATACACTTTATATGGCACGGCTAGGAAAGTTATTTCGTGAGGCTCGTTGAAAGGACAAAACTGTGGTGAAGGTGAGGAAAAGAAAACAAATATACACTTGGATCTTGCATTAAGTCAAATGACAGTGGCTAAGATTGAGAAAAAGGACCCATTTCTGAGGATATGAGCCCCAAACGCATGACCATATAAGGATGATTCTTAAACAAGTAATTTTATATTTGGTGTGTCATAGGGGCATTAAAATCAGCTTTTGGTGCTAGCTTGCCCTGTCCACTCTGATGGCAAGTGGAACTTGGATTTTAGAGGAAACACTTCCTGGTCAACGCTGGAGACCTTAGAAATTCTGAAAGTGTATCTGGATTCTTTGACCTGAGAATACATCTCATGTTGCAAGGTACATGACTTTAACCCAGGAAAAATGGCAGGTGAAGAGGATTTAGATTAATTTCTTGAATACTGAATTTACAGCAGGTGCAACTGTATTGCAAAAAAAAAAAAAAAAAAAAAAAAAAAAAAAAAAAAAACAACAACAAAACAAACAAACCACCCAACCAAACAACTTCTTCTTCTGTTTCACAACACATTCCTTACTGTGGCCATTAATGATCACAATTACAAACTGAATTGAATATTGATGAAACTTAGATCAGCCCATCCACAAGACACTTTCTCTTCTGTACAGAGGAGTGGGATATCAGTGGTACTTGAGATGGTGTTGCAAAGATTGTAATAATGAGGCTGAAAATGGAAATTACCCTTATGGAACCAGGACGTATGAACATATTAATGTGTTGTTATGACAATAAAGTGGAGTGGATTTTCCATTATAAACAAAAAAAAACTACAGTGAAAGATGTTAATTACAGGAGCATCCTCATTATCCATACTTCTTTTATGAGGACCTAGCTCCCTTTCCTTGCAGTTGGCTACTAATTGTACAAATACTGTAAAAATGTAAGATGTGACTGAGTGCAAAGTACAGCATGAATCTGTTCAGGTATCAGTCTGAGAAGCATTTGGGAGAAAAATATGATAGAAAATAGCGATGACAGGAGTGGTTAGCTTTGCTGGTTAATTTTCAAGGTCAAAGGGTTAAACTAATTTAAACCAAGTCAAACTTGATTTTAAGGAACTGTGAAGTTGCAACAGTGTGGAGGACTAGTAGCAGTTCTATCCTGAAAGTATCAAGCTTAGGCCTGGCCTGGGCAGATGTGTCTCAGATACTTCATGCTTGAGGTGGTGACCTGTTAGTTCACAGCCTGCTCATGTGGATGCACTTTCATGATGTAATTTTCTCCAAGTTGATGTCTCAAGCCTTGCCTCTGTTATGCATCCAGAGTCTTCTTGGTTGCTTCAGAAACCATCTGACTCTTTTCTTATAACTGCAACAAGCTCTGCTCCTTCTCCTGGGAACCCTTTTGGCTGCCAACTCAACTGATTTCAGTCTGTGTTGCAGCAGAGGTGGTTTCTAATTCTGTGGGGGCTTGTTTGTCTTCAGCTTTTTGTTTTCTCCAGCATTCAGAAATAATTACCCAACAATTAACAAAAAATAAAAGCCCCTTGGATAACACAGCAGACAGGGTGGGCTACAGCACTTTTATTCCTGGTTTCTTCATTTATTTTGTGATCAGATTGAGTAGTGCTGCCTCTTTACCTCACAGTCTTTTTCTGCCTCATTTCTTCAGGCTGTGAATTAGGAATTGTCTCTGATGCATCTGTATTAGTATTTAGATCAAAAATCTCCAATTCTTAATGTAGATTCCAGGCTCTGTTGTTGAATACACTGGATTTGCAGGCTGCTCCTACACTATCCTGAAAGAGTGGTCTTGATGGAAGATGATTTTGACAGAAGCTGTCTGAGCTGATGGGCATATGTCTGGCCAGTGCTGAAGGAGACACAATGATTTCAGGCTTGCTTAGTAGCTATACCCTGCATTGCCTATGACAATCATGTGATGACCAAGAGCCAAGCACCAATGGCTTTTTATGGATATTCTTGTTCATGAGAGAGTAACTGATGTGAGATTTTCAACATTTACATGCAACAAAACACTTAAGAGAATATTCTTTGATTCTGTATTGCATTTTCAGATGCTACCATTTGCCACTAAAGCACTCTGTGCTAGAGTATTCTGTGCCCTCTCTGCAGTATTGATCTGAGCCACTCCTTAGTCATTTCATTCATATATGGGTGGTACTCAAGGAAGTGCAATTCCATTAGGACTTTAGCATTTATTATAGTACAGGCTTGTCTATGTAAAGTAAGCTGATAATGTCCTATAGAACAAAGCTGCTACTAGGTGTCATGATAGTCATTAGATCTGAAAGAGGTGAAGCTGGGTTTATTCACCTTGAGTTTTAATTCAGAGGACAATTCAGAAGCAAATATCTTAATGGTGTTTCTTGACAAAAATGGAAGCACCTGTGCACGTAAGTCTTCAACTACCTGAACTCCTGTCTTGAGGGCTGAGTCCTACAACCCTTCCTAATGAATAACTTTCATTCTCTCTGTGGGACCATCACATGTAGAGGATTTGCAGATGCAGACATGATTACATTTTGTGGATTCCATATGCAGACTTGTGATACTACTGGTGACGAAATTGCTGTGATTCACCTATCACCAGGTAGGATGTTGGCTAAAACACTTTATCCATGGGGCAGTACTTTCTCAGTACCATATCAGTTCTCTTTAACATCTTTATCAATGACATAGATGATAGGATTGAGTGCACTCTCAGCAAGTTTGCTGATGATGCCAAGCTGAGTGATGCAGTTTATATGGCAGAAGGAAGGAATGCCATCCAGAGGGACCTTGATAAACTTGAAAGGTGGGCCCATGTGAATCTAATGAGGTTCAACAAAATGAAGTACAAGGCTTTGCACTTGGATCAAGGTAATCCCATATATATATATGGACTGGGAGAAGAACTCCTTGAGAGCAGCCTTGCTAAGAAGAACTCAGGGGTTCTGGTTGATGAAAAACTTTATATGAGCCAGCAGTGTGCGCTTGCAGCCTGGGCCAACTATATTATGGGCTGCATCAGAAGAGGGCTGGCCAGCAGAGAGAGGGAGGTGATTGTCCCTCTCTATTCTGGTCTTGTGAGGCCCTGACTAGAATATTGAGTTTAAGTCTGGGACCCCCAGCCCAGGAAAGATGTGGAGCTTTTGGAGAGGGTCCAGAGCATGACCATGAAGATGATCAGAGCTGGAGCATGTCTCTTACAAAGAAAGGCTGAGGAAGCTGGACTTTTCAGTCTGAAGAAGAGAAGGCTGCAGGGAGATCTCATTATGGCCTTCCAGTATTTAAAGGGAGATTATAAACATGAGGAAAATCAACTTTTTACACAGGTAGATAGTGATTGTACAAGGGGGAATGGTTTTAAGGTTAAGGAGGGAAGATTTAGATTAGTTATCAGGGGGAAGTTTTTCACTGAGAGGGTGATGAGGGGCTGGAATAAGTTGCCCAGAAAGGTTGTAGATGCCCCTCAGAGGTATTTGGTCAGGTTAAGTGGGGCCCTGGGCAACCTGATCTAGTTCTTGATCTAGTGGTTGTCAACCCTGTCTGCAGCTCAGGGGTTGGAACCTGATGATCCTTGAGGTCCCTTCTAACCCAAGCCATTCTGTGACTCTCTGATTCTATCATTCTGTGTAGTAGCAATAAATGTTAAATAACCTGCCCTCCACCCAGACCCATTTTGTGGCACTTAAATAATTACAGAGGCTTTTGGAAATTGCATTGCGTGGCTATGATTTGATGGCAACATGCGAATGTTTCCCAGTAAACACACTTTCATTACGTGAGGTTTCTGCTCTAATATCCTCTTTCCTTTGAAGATTAGGGCCAACAATGCAGTAACCACATTGTTAGCAGGAACAAGGTGAGATTAAGAGTGTGGACTCCATTGATTGGAGACCTTCAGAGGCAGGGTGCTAAATATTCTTTAATAAGTGGGAATTCAGCTTGGCTCTATATATATATATAATGACTGCACTGCACAGAAGCATTTGAATTATGTTGCCTTGAGCAAGTTGAAAAAAATAATGAAAAAAGAACAGAGTAAGATTGATATCAGATTCTTCACCATTTATTTATTCCTGTTATGTGTAGTTAAAATACTGATCTCACATGGGTGTCTGCCCACAGAGGCTGTGTGTATCGGCTGCCACTCTTGGTGGGAACGGGGCTATGACTCCCCACCTCAGGTAGCTGAGCTTGACACTTACAGTTAGTGCTCAGGCTGTAAAACACTTGCTATAGCTTGAAACATGCAAATATATTTCAAAAAGCAGGTATGTGACCACAGAGTGTGTGAGAAGCCCTGAAGCTCCAGGGTTTCAGCAGAGGGCTGTTTATACCAGCCCCATGTTGGGCCCACTGGGTTTTGGCTCTTCTACAAAGCTCCTGAAAGTGGTTCTCTTGTCTCCTAATAAAACTCTATTAGCATCCTTGTTACTTCAGTGTGCACACCTTCGTAATTAACAGCTCACAGATGCTATGCTTTCTTCCTTGATATTTCCCTCCCCTCTGTTTTTGCCTTGTTTCCCTTTGTGAGTTGGTGAGGCAGTGCTGAGCTTGGTACTGGCTTCCCTTGACAGCAAGCATTAAGCTGTTGCAAGCATCTCTCTCAGACTGTTAATTGTCTTGGAATAATTCATTAATTACTTGCTTTCTGCCAGCTACATTTTCACTGGTGAAAGGCAGACTGAGCTCATCTGCTCCCTTCCAGTGATGGCTGGGCCCATGGTGCTAACCTCTTCATTTAGAGGAAGAAATTCGTTTTCCTGTTCTCGCATTGTGGAAAAACTCAATTGCATCAGCGCACAGAAGGGAATGCTGCCACAGAAGGGATAGCACTGAACAGGTGCTGTCTGGTGCAGGGTTTCAAAGGTAGGGTGGAATGCTCTTGTTGGGTCCCTCTGCAATCATATATCTTGGGTCTGCCAGGCATTTCCCGTCATGCAGACGCCGTGTGCTGTATTTCTGTATTTCACCTTCTTCATTAATAAGTTAATTTATTTTGTTTCTCCATTTTTAATACAACACAGATCTCGTGATCTGAATCAAGGTAGACTGGAGTGCAGATTCTCCAGAGGCCATAGCCCACCTTTTGGGACTGACCTCTTTAGTTTTTATCAATAATGTCATCTCTCTAGCTTTTACAATCAGTTAATATTTTTCCCACTTTTTTTTTTTTTTTCTTTTTTTTTTTCTTGAGGTCCTGTCTTGATGCAACTTTTCTATCTGGTGTGAATTTCAGGTCTGTCCTATAGGACCTTATCACCTTATCTGGGGTCTTGCTTCAGTTGCTTAGAGCAGGAAAAGCCTTAGCAAGTGCCCCTGTAAGTGAAAGGCTAGGAAGAAAAGTCAGGAGAGGTCTGAGGTTGTGACATGACCTCTGCGGACAGCCCCATGTAGAGTTATGCAGTAGCTGTCCTTCTGGAAACAGTGCTGTTCTGGAATGCTGTGGGCTGCAGCCTTTCTTTGCCTCCTCCTCCTCGGCCTTGTGAGATGCTGCTGGCTCCTGCAGCAGAGCTACTTTCCTGAAAGTCAGAAGTGAGCACGCAATCTGTTTCACAGATACCATATTGGCTTTTAAAGGAGCCTCACTTTTCATCAAGCTCCCTATGATCAGACGTGCTATGTTCAAAAGCCCTTTGCAGTGCCTTGGGACCTCTCCCCTTCCTTCACCTCAGAGCCATCCAATCTTTCTGCAGCCTCATATCAAAGTACCGCATTACAAAGCATAGTATAGGTTGGGTGGTATTGTACACACAACAATTGCATCTCAGCTTTTATCCTAAATATATTGTTTTCAAGTCCGTGTGAATGAGGAAATTCTAATGAAACCTAAAAATACAGGTAGCATTGACCTTCAGGAGATGTTTCCTATCCCAGCAGCTAAACTCACACAGCAGTGCTTGCTGCTGCTGCTGCTTTTCCTGGCTGCAGACACAGAAAAAGGCTGAAAATGAGCAATCAGCTTGTTTACGGCAGATTTTAGTGCTCCTCTAGTGTAATAAAAGAGGCTTTAGCAGAAGGGATTTGGTTCTCGTGTACTTCAGTGTTTTCTGCTCTGTTTTGCTCCATAAAACCCAGGCTCTTGTTTACAAGAATTAGCAGCTTCCCAAGGTTTCTGCTGATTTTGAGGAATCAACCCCTTGCAGCTATGTGACACCAGTGTGCAGCTCCCTCTCCACGCGGTACTTGCAGAATGACTATTCCCTACGTGCGGTTGAGCACTTGGATTAGACACCTGCGCAAAACAATTGGCACAACCCAAAGTGCTGTTAGAGGCTCCATATCCTGTTTGGGAATCACTTCAAGTGAAATTAATGATTCTTCTCTGCACGCAGACTTTTTAAAAAGAAATCTGTTTTTATACGTGCAATTAATCCCAAGAAATCGCTGTGCAATATATACTGTTACACAACAGTAAGACAGCAGCTTTACTGCTTCTAATTCTGTGGAGTGTGTAGCATTTTAGACAACAGCATTTAAGACAACAAAATCCTCATGTAAGTGGCATTTGTGACACATACACACTGCTGTCCATTTACTCTTTCTTTATTTTGGAATGAGGGGGGAGAATTTTGTAACTGGCAAACAGCACTGACACCATCTATGGCTACTGTGGTCTCCCTAAATTACATAGGTATTATGCAGAATTATTATATAAATTATTTTCATAGCAGAGATAAAAGAAAGTTTCTAGCAGAATTGGTGTGCTGATTCACACAGTGCTTCCAGCTCTTGTGGTATTATCACAAGCCTTGTGATATTTGCTGTACTGTCCTAAAGCTCCAGGCCCACTCATCATGAGAGCATTTGAATATCAATCCTCATTTAAAAAAAAAAAAAGAAAAAAAAGGCCCCTTCCTTCTAGCTGCAGAGAAATGCTTCAAATAACATTTCACCTCCTGAGAGCCACAATGTCAGAAAGCAAGTAAAATTTTCTCCAAATCTTTTTTCTAAGTCTGGATTTTTTTGTAGCCTATCTTGTTTATTTGGAGCTTGATCTGGATTTTGACTGACTGGATTTAGTGTAAGGGAGCAGTGTGCATGACCAGATTACATTTTTATTTGGCATTTGATGCCTCAGCTCGATGCTCAGATGAAGGCAGAATGACTGTATTTATTATAAGGGGGATGCTATTTTAATAGCTTAATACATATGCTGTAGGTTACTTCACTACAGCCCTATTCACAGTGAAGCAGTGCTTATCCCAGACTTTTCTACATGCATAGAAATGATCAAGCTTCTTTTGTTCTGGCAAGTAATTCAGAAAATGAGTTTCCAGACATGGCTGTCCTGGATCTTATGTTGTAGAGAGTTCTCAAATCTGTGTCAACCAACTAAGGATGAGTATAATGAATCTTGGTGGTACAATTGTACTTACTGCTTCTACATATGTTGTCCAACATGAGCAGTGGTATTTTAAGTTAGTGCTCCTGTTGTAAAAATCTTTTTTTCCTGTTTTTAGCTGAAATCTAACACCTGCACTTTACATTCCTCTCTTGCATTCAGTTTCAACTGTGCTAATCAGAACGGCATAACAAAAATCAAATTTAATTGAGTATTAAAGCTGAAATGACAAACTCTCTAACACAGTTTTAGAACCAAGCTACCAAGGGCAGATTTGCTGCTTCTTGAGAGAAGCAAATGTGTCTGTGATCTGTTATGAAACTTTTCTCAGCCCAAGGTATAGGGATTTTACCCTGTTTACACTAAGATGGACGATACAGTCTGTCACAGCACTATACACACCACTGAAGCCAAAAGATATCTAAATATAGATAGTGGAACAACTCGTCTGCTGCTAGTCTTAAATCAGGAAAGACCTGTAGATGGTGCTGTAATCTAGCTGGAGAAGAAAGAGGGCTGCTGTGTGGCTCACTGGAGTTTTCTTAATCTTTCTCAGAAGTTAAACTCAGATTTATTTTGTCTAATTTCATGTGTGCAGAATTTGGGGTTTTAAGTAACCGTATCAAACTCACAGCACTTAAGATGAATATGTACAGAAACCTACAGATAGACTCAGGGGCTATGGCATGCCACCTTCTCCATCTTCCAGGTGTGAGCCTAACCTCACGAGTGGCACCACTGAAGATTTCTGAGGAAATCTTCATGTACATACTTTAATCTGGGAAAGGGCTAAATGTCATACGAATTCAGGGTTCTTGCACAGCAATAGATTTTCTCCAAGGGAATCAAATGAGTAAAGGAAAGCCATTAAAATAATTCTGTTTTTTAATCATCCTCACTTTCCACCCACCCAGCATTCCTAAGAAGCCTCTCAGATCTACCCTACAGCTTACAGTGCACCAGGTTCAGCTGTGGGTATCCTGTCCGTATGATTTGAGGAGTGCTAAGTTTATCAATTAAGAAGACTTAAGGAGAAATAATTCTGCCAGAGTTGGCTCTGTCTAATTCTGAGCCTCAGAACTGCAGGCTTGGTGTCTCCCTCCCTGACTGTGAGTTATTATTGGATTCTTTACTCTCTTTCATAAACTGCTGATTGGTGGCAGATTGTTTAACAGCTGCCACCTGCTATAGTGCTTGTTGAATAAATTTTCCTTTTTAGTTCTGGAATAGCCTTGGTCTGGTAACAGCTCTGGAGACACTTAAGGGGAAAAGAGAGATTTTTTTTTGGCAGAGTTTGGTACTGATTCAGTGTGATTCTTCTGAGTCTTGAGTCCAAAACCAGTAAATATGTAAATATGCATTTTAAGCATGAATAATCTTCTCACTATTCAGCAAGCATTTAGATGTGTGCCTAAGTTTGACACATTTTTTGAGTATGTAAGTGCTGTTCAGACCCATAGTTCTTGGTAGTGTGGAGCCAAGCTTGAGTGCTTTGCTGAAATGGCTTTTGTGAATTCTGTATGGCTATTGGAGGTTGTTTTGTGAGTGAGATGATATTTGATTTCCTGAGAGACTATGTAACACCCTGTAATTTAAGGATAAACTATAGAGAGAATGTTTGTCTATTGAGGACTTTTATTTTTGGATATTGAAGTGGTGGAAGATGCTGATGCAGAAGGCAAATGCTCCTCTGCAGCCTTGTTTTGGCACAGGGAGAGTCCCCATACCCTCTGGTCTTGATGCTTATCTCAATATGCCCAGTTATTTACTGTCTGTACCTGCAAAATTCCTTCTTGAGAAAGGTTCTCGTGGCTTTGAGAAGAAGGGTGCAAAAGGAAATGGCAGAGGTGGAGTAGCACACCTCTTAAAAATGTTTATGTACACAGGACAGTTGGAAGAGTAAGGAATCTCTGAGGATATACCCATTTCCCCCCCCCCCCCCCCCGTGTCTCAGTATGTCTTAGCTGACAGGGTGAATCCTCTCAGCTTGTCCACCACACCTGATGCAGCTCTGAAGCCACCTCTTTCAGGAAAAAATAAGCATCTGTTTAGGTAGGAAATTTGAATTTTTTCAGCAGAAAATTCAAGAGGAAGGAGAAAATTAGCTCACTTCCAAATACAGGGGACTGGCCATTGTCTTTCTTTTCATTGTGGTAGGAATAAGGCTACTTTGGTACAAATCAAGCCTGCTTAGAATTAAATAGGTGGATGATGTCAGCAATGGATGGATTCATTTCTCGTAACAGCTGCCATCTCTTTTGCAGGGGAACTTTTAAAACAGAAATAGTAGGAGGAGGTAGTGCTCATAGTGCTGGCCAGAATCCAATTTGGATAATTGCATTCTGCCTACCTAAAATTGTAATGGCATGTTTATGCTTCCCAGCTCTGTAATGCCTCAGGTTTCTTTGCTTGAATCTTGCTGTTTAAATATGGAGTTATTAGTTGAGTCATCAACGTTAATTTTATTCTGTATTTCAATCAACAAATAATAGTTCTTAGTCAGGTAGCAGAGACCCTTCATAGTACTATTATTCTAGTGGATTCACATTAATAATGTAGTTTATATATTTCAGTGAGGGTGTTTTTTATGGCCTGGCTTTCAAAAATGTGAAAACCCAATGGTTTAACTTGCAGCTATTACAACAGAACAGTCTGAAAATCAGATTGTTCACATCTAGTTGTTCAGAAACATCATGAACTAGCTTGGATTAGTGTGTTACAAGTGTCCCACAATTTCATTTTCAAATTAAATTAACCTGATTATTAAATTACATATATTTCAATTTTTAAAGAAAGTAGCACTTAAGTAAACAAAGATCTAAATGGAATTTAATCATTTTTTAAATGTCTTTGTCAAGCTCACTGATTTTAAAGGTCACTCTTTGGACTTCCAGGAAGGTGCATGGGGCCAAGATCAGGCTAACAAATTGAGTAGGTTGTATCTGGTTGAAAAATGTGATTGCACTGAGTCCATCTTCTGATTGATGGAGGTGTACGGAGCGAAACGCAAATGCAGATTTAGAGTTTGTGTGTAGATTTAATACTGGTTTAAAACTTAGATCCAGACAATCTCTCACTGCAGATCAACATATAGACCTTAGTTTTATTGTGTCCCTCCAATGCATCCTACTGAGGGATTTGTTGGATGAACCATGCCTCAGGAAGTAGGTTCAGATTGGGAAGCTCAATAAGACATGGCCTTCAAAGCAGCTGAGCTGGACATCCTACTGATGTCTCCACTAATCTGTAAGTCTCTGCCAGACATCAGATTTATCTCAAAGGTTCTGACATACATCACACCACGCAGTGACCTTCCTTGAAGGTGAAGCTTGACAGGCACATGGCTCTGAGCCATCCCTATCTCTGTGATCAGAGACAACCTCCTCTTGCATCTCTTGCATATGGGATCAGTGCTAGACAGAGGCCTACTGTTCACTTCCTGCTCTGGCTGGGTGATGTGGGCCCTCTTCACACCAGCATCACCCACTCCTGTTGGCCTGCTCCTTGGGGAGATGCTGACAAAGGTGAAGAACAACAGTAAACTTCTGGACTTCCAACATCCTCATGCTGGCTGAAATTCAGGCAGTTAGAAAAGCAATCTGCATAAAACAGAGAGGAGGCCTTTTTAAACCTGTCATCCCTATTCATTGATCAAAGATTATGGTCCTACTTTCTCACTGCTTTATGGAGAGCATTTGTTTGTTTAGTACTTTGGCAGCTATTTGTACATAAGCAATGCATGTAGCATAAATACACCCATTATCTGAAGGCCCAGATCTGCAAGCACTGCCAGGCACAGCACTTACTGCCATGAAGTTAATAGAAGTACTCCAAACAATAAGCACTGTGCTTGACAAGGTATTCAGATTTTCATATTTCTTCAGCACGTGGAGAAAAAGATGAAATCTATCCTGACCAGGCACCTAAGAGGGTTGTCTTCCATTGCTGAAACATGCTGGTGAAAGACAAGTGGGTAGGAGACAGCACCAAGTGAGGCATGGAGACAGCTTAGGCACAGGCACTGGTGAAGTGTGGTGGCTGATGTGAGAGAAGTCAGTGCCCTGAATCAAAAAACAAATTGTGTAGAGATGTGTGGAAAGTGCTAACTGCTGAAACAGAGCTCAGAAGAGAAGTAAAGGAGAGAGAAAATAGATTGGTGAAGTGATGCTGGAGGTTGAGTAGGAAAGGCTGTTCAGCTTGGCCTAGGGAGAAAATGATTGTGAAGAGCAAGAGGGGAGGTGGTGAGAAAAGGAGCGCTTTATGTATCCAGGTCTTTCAACTTTGAAGACTGTGCTTTGTATAGAGGAGCGTGCAGTCAGGGGGACCTCTCTGTGTGATGGGCACATCACACAGAGTGATGTCAATGCACAGTAGTGATGTGCATTTCATGGTCCCCGTCTGACAAGCCACGTGTAAAATGGCTTAAAACCATTAAAAACTCTCAGAGAAACTTAGTTCTTCGTCATGCTTTGTTTACTTTGTCAGAGGGATTTTTCAAATGGAGATTTTGTTGCATGAAGTAATAAAACCATGCATTGTGGTCACAAAGATTAGTTGTTAGACCTGTTTATGCACACAGCCATCCAACCACTGTTATTTGCATCCATATAAACAGAGGCTATGTTAAAGTCTGGCTGAAAATCAAGTCCTTTGTGTGCTGCCTAGAAGGCTTCAGCAGATGGGAGCCATATAAATAAAATGTGGTGTCGTTATTAACTGGCCTAGCAGTTTGGCACATTTCTAACAATGATTACTTGAAATGATATGACGACTGTTCTATCTTGAAGGGTGAATTTATCTTTTATACTGGACTGAGACATTTAAAAGCAAAATACACAGTCCTTCCTCTTTGGGAGCAACGATGGTGTGAATCCCATTGTATCCCGCAGTGAGTGAAAAAGGGAGCTGCTGCACAGGTTGGATTTACTTCAGTGCCAATTGTATTAGCAAATTCATGTTACAACTCTGTACAGCTGCTTTAGTTTACCTCCGTCCTAATTTGGCACCGACTCTCTCATGCCTAGCCCTAGTAACAATAGACTGTGCTTTGCTTTTTTGATACAGCTAATTCAAACAAAGCGAACTTTATTAGACAGCGATCTTACTTTTACAGCATCACTGTGTCCTACCGCAGAACAAAATACAGAGTTCTATATGCAGCACACCAAAAACATTTGGCTGTGGGAAAAAAACAAGCTGATCCTATACATATGAACCCAGTGAGCAGATAAATAATTCAGTTTCCTCAGTGTGTCTCAGGTTTCTTGGCCAGCACTAAAATTGCCAGTTAGGAATGACCTCACAGGCTCTTCCCTGAAATGGCCTATGGTGACGAGCCCTTTAAATCAGGGAGAGACAACAACCCATGCCTTCAAAATAGCTGATTTTTATTTCTCTCATGTTTGACAACTCCCTCTTCTCCAGTTCAGTCCTACGTATTTTTCCTAGGCTTTCTCTTTTTTATCTGTGAGGTGGTTCTTGCTCTTCCCATTCCCCTCTCCATCCCACTAGCAGGAATGAAATAATCTATTTTTTTAAACCATCTTATAACCTGTGTGTGGTTGCTCCCTTTCCTTATTTTTGCAAAGGTGATGCTTCCCAGCACTGATGAGATCCTACTGATAGCAGGTGGCTGTGACCCAGCTCCACCATTTCAGCAGCTGAATTCCCTTTCTGGAAAATTACACAGCTCACTTTTGTTGAAAGAATCCTCTTGCCAAATTGCAGATTGAGAAAGTGAGATTTAAAGCCTAATGGTGCTGGCAGGCTGCAGGAGAATCCCAGTATTGTATGAGTTACTTTTACCTCAGTGTTGCTGGCTTTAGCTATATCTGGAAGCATAACACTTAGAAATTTATGAAGTCTCATTTTGAGTTAGAAAACATCTTAATAGTACAGGTGAGTTGTCAAATGATGACTACAAAGTAAATAATGGCAATGTGAGCTCAGGGAGAAGATGCTGCTGAAGGTGGGCAAAGAAAGCATTGTCTCCAGAAGAGCCAACTCTAGCTTTGCTGTTCCTGTTTATTTCTCCAGAGAGTGTAACAACTAGATGGGAAAAAACCTACCAGGTACTGAACAACTGCCCCATCAGTCCCATGCTGAACTTCACACAATCTTCTCTCCTTATATTCATCTGTCTTTCTCATAAGCCTTAAGTGTATAACAATCAAATACTGAGGGAGTTCAGTTTTAGAGACTGCAGAATGGAAACCAACCTTAGCCAAACTGTGTATTGCTTAAATGTATGTCCTTTAGCCTGCATCTTGATTGACTTTTATATTCTTTTTTCTTTCCAACAATGTTTCAGAAATGGAACCAAAAAAAAAACCCTAGTGCTTCATTGCTAACAAGAAAGTGGAGATGACTCACTGCTACTAAAGGTGAGTTATGTAGAGTAATTATATTTTAGTGGATCTGTTTATGAGTTACTTTCCCAGACACAGAGATATTAAAGCTCATCCTCACAGTTCTGCCTGTCATCTCCTCCAAGGCTGTAGAAACGGAGCCTGCCACACCGTTAGCACTGCTACTGGCCTTGGCATACACAAAGCATTGCTTGCGTGGGCACCCACAAGCACATACACACAGACACACACCTGGACTACAGAGGTGATGAATATTTTTATGACATTATTTTTATGATAATCTGTTTCAATGGTTAATTTAGTTTAGGGCACTGATTTATAACAAATTTATAGATTTTTTTTACTATTCTTTGTTGAATTATAGAGGTGGCATGTGTGAAATGGAAGTGCTTGGCCTATTGTTCTGCTCCTCACGCAACCAGTGTAGTTGAGACAATAAAAAGATCTATAAAATTAATATATACAGAGAGAAAGGAGCAGAGACAGAGAGAATATGTAATGCTTTAGATAGCACGTTTATCTTTCCCAAAGAGGTTAAGACTCAGAATTTACTTGTGGAAATACCAAAAAAGATCTTTACCTCTTCTGTGGAGAGAAACTACTTCTAAGCATTTCTACTATGATCCCCTTTATTTATAAATCCAATTTTCAGGATGTAATTTTAAAATAATTTTTAGGCTAGAATCATATTCCTTTGCTATCTGTCTGGAAGTAGGCCACCTACTGCTGAAGGTTCCCTGGTCTGGACTTTGTAGGCTGACTTCTACAGCAAAATTCTACTGTACCAAAATTTCAACCCCTGATTTTCTTATACCAGTACATTTTATCTTATTTAAATACACACACGTGAATGGATACACTATAATATACCTATATTGAGGCATCTTTCAGTAAACTCAATATATTCTCACACATATTTACTATAATAGTAGTTTTTTTATCCTACCGTTGCTAAACTTTGTTCAGTTTGTAATACTAACTGCACAGCTGCTTCGGCTCCCTATTCTGCTTCCCCTGAGTTTTTTTCTGCTAGATCGGACCATTGAAAAGCGATGTGTTCAAGGTCTGGTACCTCAGACCTAGGAGATCTGCTAGTAGACTTTTTACTATCTGTATCCAAATGAGTAGGAAACATGGGAATTTTTACCTTTTTTTTTTTTTCTTCAGAATTTTCTTTAGCTGTTAGCCTGTATGGCAGTGAGATTAAACAAGATATAAAATACACTCCATAACAGTATAAGTCCTGTGCTTTGTATCATTAATGCAGTTCCTTTGACTGTCAGTTTCTCAAAATGATATATATATTTTTTTAAAGAAGCTTTTTGTTTCAAGGATGCAAAAATCAGAGGTGCATTCACATCACCTAAGGATATAGATTCATTCTTTATTTTGCATCTGAACCTACTGTCAGCAATTACTTTATGTCTAACTCCTGTCAAATGACAGTCAGTGGTAAGGCTTACGATGCCTTCCAGCTGATAGTCAGAAATTAAAGGATACTGAACCAATTAATAAAGTACCCCACATCCAGTCATTAGGTTTGCAGACCATGCAATATCACATGATACAAATGAAAGTTGGGCAGGATCAATTATCAGTAGGTTGGGGATTCTCCCTGTTGCAGAGCCTATAGTAAATAGTGTGAGGATCTTTTGGTTGGAGAAAGGATGCACTTTGAGTCTTCTGTGTTCCAAGTGAAGAGGGGGTAGATTTATTCCTACAGCTTCTTGAAGTGTTAATAGAAGCTAAACTGCTGAGAGTACTCCAGCTTTAAAAGAAATATCTCCAGCTGCATTGAGGACCTACAGTCTCTTTGGGGGATATGTGCTTTAGCGTTGCCTGTGTGTCTCCTGAACCCTTTCACCGCAGGAATGTAAGTTTAAACTGTGACTTGAATTGGAAGAACTTGTCAGAAAAGATGGACAGTCTTACTATCAGCTGAGATTTTTTAATGTGAATCTTTCTAAATGGCATGTAATAGTCTTTCTTCTTTTACTCCCTTTCTTGTGGCTGAAAGTGGTCAAAACTATTTTTTTCATGCTGTAGCAAAAATTTTTGTTTATATGATAGGAGGAAGTCGATGAAAGATGAATCAGTTTCCCTGTCTGTTATGTAAAGTGATTAAAATATCTATTAGCCTAAAGAGCACTCATTTGATTCCCTTTTTAGCCAGTTCATCTTGTAAAGAGCTTCGTCTGCAGAGAAGCAGACAAATGCTAATCAACTGTCTTCTGTAAACCCTTGACAGTGGAGCTTGCAAAGGTGATAGTTATTTTTATTTTGCTTCTGGCATTTGTCCTTTAATGTCTTTGATGTGGGTAGCTGCCTATCTCACCTGAGCCTTTACCAGCTATGATAAGATCTGCTGAGAGCCTTCCCTCTGGCTAGGTCAGGAGCTTATTTCCTTTGGAGTCCATCGGCTACATGATGACTAATCGTACTGTGATAACGAACACTGAGAGCTAATCACTGTCCACTTATGTAGAAAACCACATACTGTTCATACATGTCTGAATTATATTGGAGGTTTCCTTTTTTCATCTATTGCAACTTATTTCTGGTGTTCACAGCACATTTCTTCCATGCAGACCCACTTTGCAGATGAAATTCATGCCCATCATTTGAAATTTTTCTATTCTCTTCTCTGTAGAATTCTTTGCAGGAGCCTTTTGACAACAAGTTTGGGTCTGTAAGGGGCAAGTAACATGAAACATGTTTCTAATGAGCAATAATTACAGGTTTAAATAGTTGGCACAATCAGTGTTCAGTGATTTCATTATTAGATGGCACTGTAATTTATGCTAATCCTGATAACGGTTCTGGATGAGAGAGGTCCAAGACATAGGCGATTGCACTGCAATTATTTACACCCTGTATTTCTGAAACAATAGATATGGTAATTTGGAAATCAGATGACTGTGATTTCATTTATTCTGGTAGGAAACACATGTAACAAGTTGTGTCAACAACTATAAAATTAAATAGGATTATCTGATTTTTAATTCTGGGTTTATTCCCTGTTAGCTTATTCTGCCCTAAAAGACTGACGAATTGAAGCAGTGAAGAAAGGGAAAGGGAGGTGGTTTTTTTTTTTTTTTTTTTTTTTTGAGAATGCAATGATTTTTTTTTATTATTTTACTACTCTTTTGTAAAGCTTGCATTTGGTTATGGGTTCTCAATGCAAGAAAAAGTTGGGAATGAACCTTGTGATTCTGCTGTCTAGGTATCAACTTTGTCATTACTGCAAAAAAGATGGAGTGTTCTATGTCTCTAAAACCCTTCCAATCATTTCTCAGTGATGGGATTCTTGTATTTCTTAGTCCCACTGTGCTCCTTGGCAAGTAGTCTATCAGTAAATTGTAAATTTTCAAATTAAAATGTATTGCTCCTATGAGTGGCAAGGAATCCTGAATCAAGAAAGCATGGCAGAATAAAGTGCTTGGGGGGAAATTGCATAAAGAGTCTGGTTTGCAATGGCTGGTGTTTCCTGGGGACTTGCAACTGAGGTGTTGTGTGAGCTGCATCATTCCCATTTAGAAATAACACTTGTGACAAGATTTACCCCTAACTGCCATCATGTCCCATCGTGCAAGTTTAGACATGATAACTGACTGCTAAATGGCAAAACTATCAATAGAAATCTTCAAGGATGGAATGCATTAAATAATGGGCAGCCCCCTAAGAAATGGAAGTGCCAAGACTCCTCCATACCCTTCCCTGCATGTCTTTCCTCTTACAAGCAGATATAAGTTGGAGCTGCTTCCTCTCTTCATATTAACCCTGTGAATGTTCCCATAGACATATATCTAAGCTACATGTGCATGGGAGTATACCACAAAGGCCTAAGGCAAAAGAAAGGGAGGCTGTCATTTTGTAGAAGTCAGGGAAAGCTTTTAGCTGGAGCACCTGCACCAGGTCTCTGCTTCATTCCTCAGCACTTCAGTCATGCTAAAGAAGTCAATTAGTCTGTTCATGTGTTTAAAGTTAAGCCTATCCTACGTGCTTTGCTGAACTGGAAGATCAGGTCTTTGGTATGACTAAGAGAGATAATAAGCTGTTGATTGTTAGAAGTTCCTGGAACAATCAGAACTTGAGTTTCTCTGCCAAAACATTATTCTCTGCCAAAACTGTAATTAGGACAATGAAAATCACTAAATTCCCATTCATTCCATCTCTCATCCATATCTCCTCTGATGAGTATGTACAGTCTTTTATAAATACAAGTTTCAAATTTGGAATTCCTGTTAGGGGAAATAAATGTGCACATTTTCTAGTAAGGAAATGTGTAAGTCTGGACACTGGAGACCAGTATATATACTACATTTCCTTTCTTTGATTGCTGGGACTTTCCTACAGTATCTACACTAGAGAGAATAAAGGGAGGCATGCAAATACCTTCTCCCTGAGAAGTTTGCATAAATTTTGGCATCTGAGAAATTTACTTTCAGATTTGCATAGAAATGAGCAGAACTTTTGAGAACTTCTGAGTGGCTGACTGCCAAGGTTGTCACTTAGATGTCTCAATTCCCTTTGTAGATATATGTCCAGTTCTCTCTATCTTGTACAAGGAACAAGGTGAGCCTGGTCTGGGTGCCATACTGAAGAGGCACTCCTGAGAAGCCCCTGGAGAAATGAGTTGATTTCATGAAAGTTGACTGCTTGAAAGGGAAATGACCCCCAAACAATTTAGGGTAATGTACATATTTGACGGTGCACCACCATGGAGGCTTGAAAAATTGTATCCAGAGGCTATGTTTAACCTTATGTGAACTGCTCAAGATTTTTGAGCTGAGATGCCTTGCAAGAGAGGCTCTCACTGTGGTTTTGGTACCTGCTGCTTTTGACATATTTGGAATTGTTGAAAACAGCCAGTCTTTGTAGTATTTGTGTTTTTGTTTCTGGTCATAGC
This sequence comes from Meleagris gallopavo, assembly GCF_905368555.1. Lineage (NCBI taxonomy): Eukaryota > Metazoa > Chordata > Aves > Galliformes > Phasianidae > Meleagris > Meleagris gallopavo. The sequence continues at coordinate 35,427,044 of NC_139408.1, read as the reverse complement.
CTGACCTGGAAGGAAGCAAGTAGAGAAACTGCAAAACAACATAAAGAAGCTATTAAACCTTCTTTCCCTAGCTTTTTAGATCTATTCTACTCTTTTTGGGCTGGTGAAGTTCCTGGTTTCTTCTCTCTTTGTACGAAGAAATTTACCTATATGTTTACTAAAAATACGAATGGCTGGAAAAAAAAAACAAAACACTGTATTGTACAGTATACTGTCACTGTTGGGATGATAGCTGTTTAAAACAGACTTCAGTGCAATCAACCTGTCTTTGGCTTCATATACAGTCTATTAATAAACCGACTTGACTTGCACTGTATCTCACTATGTTTAGAAAAGGAACAGTCCAGTGTCTTGAAATCTTCCAGGAAAATTACTTCATTTAGAAGCTTGTTTTACAAAAATAGAAGTTAATTCCAAATAATTGAATCTTCACTTCATAGGAAAATATTTTGTGTTTATCTTCTGAAACCAATGGACATAAAACAGTGAAGGCTGGAAGCCTACAGGATGCAACTTTAAGTGAAGAAGCATGCTTTCATCATGGTTAAGATAAACAAAGACCTAACTTGAGGAAACATGTCTTCTGGATGGAGCTCATTCTGAAATTGTTTTCTGTGGAAGTTATAAATTGCTTTGTTGCTGTGTAACATGAAAACTTTTTCAAAACGTTGTTGCTGAGCTATTGATATTTAAGATCACCTCATTAATCTTCTTGGGAAATAACAAAGTTATCTCAGTTCATGGGCTGACTTCCTAAAGTGGTTAATAATAAAATAGATAGCAGAGAAGTAGTGACGTTTTTAAAAAAACATGGCATTAGTGAACCTTTGGACATGATTAAAGATCGATTTGAAAGGCCTAGATACATCATATAATAAGGTTTTATAATGTTGGGGAAATGATCTAGTCATGGGTCAAGTGTACAGTGTGGAGAATAGAAAAGAAAGAGAGAATGTTGAGTAGTGGTGATCCTCATGCAGAAGAGAGGACTGTAGAAAAATGCAAGGAGTAGATTTCTGTTTTTGTATGCATTTGGAGAAATGAGATGAAAAGCAGGATTAGGTTGGCCTCTTGCAGCTGTGAGTGAAAATCTTAAAAGCAAACTACTTTCTTAGAAGAAAAAATACAATACTGACCCTTACTGTCTCTGTGATTTATGTGAACTCTTGCAGGAAAGAACAGTGAAAGAGAAGCAGCTCAAGGCAATCAGAGCTTATGCAAACAGAAGGAGGCAAGACAGTTGCCAGGATTAGAAAGAGAAGCCAATCTTACCTACAGGGAGGCACAGGAGACAGTCAAGAGGCTGTGTAACACCTGTGAAACACCAGCCAAGAACTAGGTGTAAATGTGGATATTTAGATGTCTTTGAGAGCTTACGGTGAGGTTTAAAAATGAGAACTACATTAAGAATTGAATGAAGTGTTTTGCTTTTTATCTTGTATGCCTGTGGAAACCAGGAAATAGTAACATAGAGAAACCTTGTGAATGAGATTGTTGTGCAAAGAGAAAATCTGTGTTCCTAAGAGTCATGCTGTCAGAAATGTCTGGAATTGAACTGAACCTAAAAGGCTTTTTTAAATCACTGAAGCAGTGTTGTGCATTGCATTTCTTCTTTTTCTGAGTGATTGGAAATACCCCTATTCCCTCTTGCAGTATTTGGAAATGACTAATGAGAACTCATAATATGAGCATGTAAATGAATGTTCAAATACCAGTCATAAAAACTGTGTGTTTCCTTTTTTGGAGGGTGAATTTTTTTGTTCACCCTAAAAGAAGAAAGACAGATAACTCTATGCTAAAATACAATCTAAAATGGTGGTGATGAGAGGAAAACTATGGGAAGGAATAGTTTTGTTTGATCACTTTCCAGGAGAAGATCTGCTATGTTTGAAAGGATGTCTGAGCATCCATGTAGCACTTCAGGATCTGCCCCGCCCCTGTTTTGGGGTGATTCTTGTCACTCAGATGCCAGGATTGGCACTGGCTGCCATTGTACGGGATGATTTGAGGAATGTGTGGCAAAAAAGTCTGCAGTACAATTTGTGGATCTGCTTATAGTGTTCAACCTGGTGCTACTTCAGTTTAGTTCCATTGATATCAGCTGCTGTTTTTCCCTAATATGCCATTTATGTCAGAATACACTTGATCTTTATATTCAAATTATTTTGTTAGGCAAGTATGTTTTGTAGAAATGGTGATTGGACTATTGGAAATGAACAAAATCATCTGCTGGATGCAGTGCCTGGGCAGTGTTTTTAGGGCAAGACTGAATCAAAATTATTATAATAAATTCAGAGCAGGACTGGTTTTCTTTCTCTTCTGCAGTGGACTTCAAAACCTTTTTGATGTACAAATTTGAGTGGATTTTTTTCTTTCCTGATTCTTCCAGCTCTTTATAGTACTGTGTAATATACTTTTCCTGTATCTTTGTGAATTCTGTCTTTAAATCTGACTCTTGCCATCGCAATCTTACTTAGAGTGAAGACCTCTGGAGCAAGGGGCATCTCTTCATCAGGCATTACTTTTGGAGCAACGTATGTAATAAGTAGGAACAGCAGTATTCATTTAACCACCATTGCTACCGTAAGGAGCACTTAGAATACATGGCTGGATAAACTAAATCCTAGCCCTGGGCAACCGCAAGAGACCATAGTTGAGGCAAGAAGAGTTACACGGTAAAGATTAATACATGAGACACCTGCCATAGGGGAGGAAATGGAAAATATGTTGCCAGAGTAGGAGTTGAAACATTTATTAATATTGCATAATTAACAGGAGCAAATGAAGGTGTGGAATAGGATTAAAATAAGTAAATGCAGTACTGTTTGCAAATGTCATACAAATAAACGTTAGCAATTGATTTTACTTTGAGACTTCATTCCTTTTACAGAGAGAATGATCATGTATTTCGTGTTGTCTTAATCACTGATTTTAGGGCAATTCAGCAGGCAATATCTTCTCAAAGTGAGAAATGTATTCCTTTTGCAATGTTTTTTTCTCCTTGTCTTTGGGAGCACTGATAGAAGCTCAAAGCTTAGACTGGCTCACACACATTAGACCACTGCAATCTTAAAAATAATTTAATTTTAATACGACTTAGTTTTTAAGATGTTCTTAATGGCTCAGAATAAGTAATAAAATCTGAAGTATTTTATTTCTTTATTTCAGCATTTAATGGAGGTTAGTTTTGTAAAGATGTAGGCTTGTTCACTTCATTACAAAAATAAAACCCTGCAATTAGATTAATTATCTTTTTTTAGATAGGTCTTTGGAAAAAAGCCAAGTATTAACTAAGAAGCTTCTTCTTCTCTGGGGTTGCCTGAGGTCAGCAGAAAGAGATTCTGCTGTATAGTGCGGGACCTGTACACTGGGCACCCCCTCCTGTAATTGCTTTTCTAGAAGATCCAAGTCTGTGTTAACATCTGTGGGTTTTCTTGTTCCTTTGTGTTCTCAACAATTGTTTGAACTGGCTGCGCTCTTCTGCATGTAGAACCAGTCTTCCTTGCTCCCTCCAGTCAAGTATTTCTCCTTCTCCAATGAGGTGACCATCTATTTATAAGATTTTTTTGATGAAGCCTGCAATATCTCCTTAAAATTATATTTCCTGCATATACTGCTGTTTCAAGTCATACAAAGATGTCTGTTGTTTTAAGTAAGGAAATATTTAGAAACACCTACCTCTGGGAAATGCATTTCACTTCTTGCCACTTCTTACCACTTACTGGAAATGTTTTTTCTTAACTTCTGAAAGTGTTGTTTAAACTTACAATTCTCACTTTATCATTGTGGACATGCTATAGTTCAGAAACAGAATCATTCAGGGATGTGAAGAAGAGGGCCCAAAGCAGAGCTATTGTAGAAGGATTTCTCCTTACTGTGTAATAGTGACTCTGCTCTAACAGAATTCTCTCTACTGGGCAGCAAATCTTAAGAAGAATTTTGAGACACAAGAAGTAAAACTTCTAATAGCTTATGTGTGTGCATCACCCATTTTTTAGGGACTTGAACTCTTGTACCTCCTGTGTTTCTTAGCAGATAAATTACTGAGTGATTGCACATATCTGTGCCTAATCCAAAGTAATTGTTTATACAGCATCTGCTCCATATCTCCTCCAATCTCTGTTCTCACCTGGGAGAAGATGAGGGAGGAGGAAGGGGGGCTGCCTTAAATCCTTCTCTGCCCACTCATGTAGTCTGTGGCTGAGAATGATTCCCTCTACTGCTTTTGCTTACATCACTTAATCAACATTTGTAGCATAAATAGCTTAGCATAAATAATTCTTAGATAATAAGCACTCATTATCTTAATCTCTTCTTTATCCCTGAAGAGGGAAATCTATATCTATATGTATATATATATATGTTGCTTCTGTTGTTATTTGGGGTCTATATAAGCTTTTTATAATGTCAAAACTGGGCTTTACAAGTTGTTCTATTGTATAATTGTCACGGGTGCCAATAAGCCTACATATACTGTCTCATTGCCTCAACATCATGCCTCTCAATTAACACTTCAGTGAGAGGAGTAAAAGAAAAAGACTTTATCTGGAAATCTTTCCACAAGAGGACTGAGCGTATTCAAGAGAAATCTTCAGGGAAGCTCTCCTCCCAAGCAATTAATTTCCTGATCCTGAGATGGGGAGTTAGTTTTGCCTCTTTTAAAAGTGATTTTTAACTCTGTTTACCTTCTGTGTGGAGTTGTAGTCTCTTTTCCTGTTTTCCACATTCTGTCTCAAGATCCTGACCTGTAAAGCTAAGAAATGGTAGCAGCTCCATATGAGAAAGCGTTTATGAGGCCAGTATTAAGATAATTTCTAGGTCAAGATTCCAGTGATATCACCCACCAATTTGTTATCTGTTGTGATGAAAATTGTCATTTCTCTCTCTCTTTCTTTCTCTTTTTAATTATTGCTCCTTTCACCACCACATTTCTCATATCTTCTCTGCATTTACTCTCATAAAATCAAGCAGCAGGTCTATTCCTGAGATAGGAATCCAGGCCACTTGCTAACATGCAAAAGGCTTACCAACAATTGAACAGAATGAAAGATAAGTATCTGCCATATGGAGATTTTTAAAATCTCTTGTGTGCATATTGTAAGTAGTATATGTTTTCCTCTCAGGCTGTTACCTCACCCTGTCCTTTACAACTTTTGTGGCTTTTTTGAGATATACCAGCTGCCTGTAGAGCAGCAGCCTATTTTTATATACATGTTAATGAGATGATCTATGATCACACTATTTTGCAAATGTTAATGTTATGTATGATGAATAGTATGTAAGAGTTACATGACTGCTACTGTTTTCTCATCCACTGCAAGTATCTGGATATCTATTCTGAATTCAGTAGTCAGATACATTCTGAGTCCTAGAGTTATTCATTACCACCAGGAAGCTGCATCTTTCTTTGACATCCAAGCTGAATTTAAAACTAATTGTCCCTAAAACACACAGAAATTTGCCTAAGGCACTTCTGAAAGTGGAAAACTAGAGTTCCAGTTTCATCTGACCAACAGAGTGACTAATTCTTGATCAGATTTCTTCGTGTTAGTGTGCATCTCTGATCTCTGTCACTGATAAAATTGCTGCATTCTGGATTCTCATCCCAGGTAGATAGCTGTATTATCATTGAGGGATTTGATTTCTTTTAGTATCACTGTTTTTTCCAGGTTTGGATATGCGTAAGTCCAGAAAGGCCCCCCAAATTGTCTTTTACTAAGTAATGCTTACTTAGCAGCAAAGAAAATAGAGTAAGCATGATTGTTCTGTGCTTGTGATTCTGCTAAGTGAGGAGACACAAAATAAGTATAAAGTTGTACAAACTATCATATTCCAATTGGCAATTTTTGAGGTTTCGGACAGTCTTGACTCTCATCTTACTCTCTTCATTCATTCCACTAAAAGAAAATTGTGTTTTGCTCCCAGATAAGTGAATGTGCTAGTTTTGCTAGATATACTCAGCACAGAAAAGTGAAAAGTAACTAGAAATAGTAATTATTCACACTGTTCAGGCTGGCTTTACTTGATAAAACTGGTTCTGAAGCTGGTATGATGCAGCAAAGGATTCTGTGTTCTGCCAAAGGGGAAGCTGACAGGAATATTGCTCTTCCATGTTGCAGACACTTAAGCTCATCCTCAACTTTTTGAAGATGTATAGGCTTAATTTGCTGCCACATCCACACCATCTGAGCTGAGGAGTGGGATCATGGTCTTGAGCTGACACTAAGCAAAACTGTCAGTGGAGATGATCTTTGGGAAGTTAGTGTCAGGTGAAACTGGATGTAGCTGCAGTGCTGATAGGAACATATGAGGGTCGGTGGGGTGCTCCCAATTAAAATGCAGGTATTCTGCATGTAATATGCTGACTGTCACATCCTTTCTACCTCCCTAAATCTGTCTTTGAAATTTCTGAACAATATGCTTGTTCAGGTCTCCTGAGCAGGTCTTTCATGCTGGTCTGTCTCTTACCAGCCCCAGGGAGTCCTGACTCTTGAGTTCCTTAATTCTTGTCTGGAACAGAATGCAAAATTTTCCTGCAGGAATTTAATAAAATAGACATTTAACTATGGATTACAGAAAGATCTCAGAATAGCAAGTTTGGAACTGATGCATTTTGACAGTGAATGGAGGCAGTACAAAATTTTCTAAACTTTCTCTACAGGGATGCCTGGGACCTTGTTTAAGAGATCCTACCAAGTTCAGTCCTCTAGATAGATCAGCCACAGCCTATAAGGTTTCCATTTAGTGCTGAAGTTTGTTATCTGGAATTGTCAGGTCTGTGATCTCATTGCCTTTATTACTGCCCCAAATTTACAGAGTTGGTCCTGAATCATTCACGCTCCCATGTCATACCTCACAGAACAGCTCAGAAATGTTTTCCTTCAAATAGGTATTTACCTTACTCTTGTACAAGAAGGAAGTTTCTCTAAAGTTGGCCTTGTGTTGTGGCATGGAAGCTGAGCTTGTAAATATTTCAACAGATGCTTATCTCCTTTGATGCTGTGTTGGTGGATGTTGCAAGGTTGGCCCACAGTAGCTATTTGTGAAACTTGAAGCAGGAAATCTGGTTTCTCAGGAAGGGTGAGAATGAAATCAAGATTAGGTGTGATTCCAGCTGAGTTGGATAGCTTTTTGTAAGAATAACACAAGTATAAAATATTCATTTAGATTGAGAAAATACAGGCATGTAGGAAAAGGAGTGACATCATCAGAATTCCATATAAGTACATAATGAACTTAATTATGTACAAGATATTACCTTTAACAGTTGCTTGCTGGCTGTCTTGGGCACAATTTGTGGACACAATTATACACAATAATTGTGTATAATTATGCCAAAGAGCTAAATCCTGAAGTAGCAGAAAGGATAGTATAATTGTCATATCCATTTCTGATGTAATCACAATGGACGTGAAGTGGCTCAAGGCAACTTATGGTATCTGTCAGAGTGCAGAATATGTTTTGGCTATTTCTTTTCTTCCAAGGTTGTTCTTGAAGGTCTCAACAGTTGGTATTTTGGCAGTCCTATGTGTAAGCTAAAAGTCCAAAAGATAAATCTCCAGCTGGAGATGCTGCCTATTTCGAGTGGACTGAAATGCACTTCTCAGTTGTCAAAAGGTCTGGTTTGCAGAGCTAAGGATGCTCTCTGGTAAAGCCATGAAATGATCTTTTGAAAATACTGAGTTTTACTTTTATAGCCACTGTTATAAAATGGATGTTGATGGTCAGTGAAAGCTGCTTGGCTAAAATGCAGCAGATTATGGTCTGAACCTGGCATTTAATTTTCTTGTTAACGCTTGCTATTTTGATCTTCCACTCGTACTCTGTGCGACTGATTCTTAGGATACTTCAGAACACAAGAACCAGTGATCCACCTTGGAGTTTGGCCTAGAGCTTGGAAAGATCAGTGGGAGTTCTCCAATGTACCTAGCTGAAGGGGGAGGATGGAGTGAGATTCTTTCCAGGAGTGCACAGCAATAGCACAAGAGTCAATGGGCACAAACAAGAGGTTCTATCTGAACATCAGGAAATGTATCTTTATTGTGAGAATGACTAAGTACCAACAGGCTGCCTAGAGAAGATGTTGTGGAATCTTCCCACCTCAGAGGTACTCAAAAGCCACTTGGGCATAGTTCAGGGCAAGCAGGGACATACCATTACAAATTTCTGATTATTTCATGTTTTGGTATTTGTGTTTTGACTTTTTGGAAGAAATACATGGTGCTTTAAGAGTTCACTTGCTAAAATGAATTCATCAGTTTCTATCTAAAGATTAAATGAAAGCAAATGCCCATATTTGCCAAGAGCACAGGATAATTTGGTTAATGCCCAGAGGGTTTGACTAGTAACTGGGCTTGTGGTAAATACAAATAAACTATTGCAAGATGCCTTAAAGCTATGGAAGCTATTAAACCAAAATTCCTATTAGGTATTCCTGGTGGAACATCAAATCCCCCTGAACTGAAAACCCTCTCTCTTGAGGCTCTTGAGAATAAATGTGACTTGAGGTCTGTATTTACTCTATGGCTCTGATGCAATGTCTCAGGAAATGAAAAGTATTAGTATTGTATTCATTACTACAACAGGAAAACAGTGAAAATATTCAGACAAATCATCATTAAAAAAACAGACAAAAAAACCCCAACAAAACAACACGGGAGAAAACTCTCAGGCATGGGGTTTCAGGAGTTAGTCATGGCTGATAATTAATTCTTTAGCATATCAAACTGAATACTCAGCAATTGTTGGTCTTGAGCAATGCTGAATTTTCTAATAGTGCTGGAGATACATCTGAGGCCAGTGTTTCCTTTGAAGAGTCTCAGCTTCCTATGAATGTTGGAAAAAAAACCCAAATAATTGGTTTCAGTAGCTTTAGTGTACTTTCTTCTGGGTTGGCCAAACAAAGTCCCAGGTCCCTGAGCTGTAATTTGCTGGCAGCAAAACCTTGATGTTTCTTCAGAAGAGGTAAGGAAGAATCTGCCTAAAACTCAGTTTTGTTCCTGGCAGACATCAATGCATGCCTCTAGTTTACTTTCTTAAAAAGAAAAAAAAAAAAGGTACAGAATTGTCATCCCATTTGGAATAAATCAGGTTTATATGGCTTCATAAAAAGAGCTGCAGGTATTTATGGTTTTTTTGTGCAAAGCCATGCAAAATGTTCCATTTTACCTTTTTAGTAATGCCAGTTCCTTTTTTTTTTTTTTGTCCTTTGTCACAATGTAGACCTGTATGTGCATCTGTCCCTTCCTGCACATTTGCTGCAATGTATTCTGCATGATTCATACCGTAAATGAGCACACCAACATCTAAGGCCTGAGAGACAGGAGTGTCATTAGATTACTGAATTCAAACTTACAGCCCAAAATGATGTAATGATTTCCAGAAAGCTGCTGGAAATCATATTGGAACTGAGTCCTCTGTAATTTATTTTTCTTTTCCGAGATATTGACCTTACTATTACAAAATGAATGTTCTTCTGAATAAGAATGTATTGTCAGTAATAGAGATAAATAAGCTATCTGATGGCAGAATGTGGGTTACTATTCTGTTGACTTTACCCATTCCAATGTCTTATTTACATTTGTTGGAACAACCTAGACCTAGAATACAGTATAATTTTCCTATGATTGCCTTGACATTATGAAACTTTGGAAGCTCTCTGTGTGATATATATATTTCCAGAGGCACAGAGCAGAAATTATATTTTTTATGTCAGCGTGCCTTTATTTTTAGGAGAACAGACAATAAAAGTAGCAGTAGAGTGTGGAAGAAGACCAGGTGAAAATAGTTAAATTAGGGTCATGACAGGGTGCACCAGTTCTCAATGGGAGCTAAATGTTACATTTGGGACTAAACTACTCACTTAAAACTCCAATAAGGAACAGTGAACCCAAGCTGGCTCTTAGGGAGTTGCACAAATCCCTTCAGGGGGAAGACAGTCCCCAGGCGCAGAGAGGGGAGATGTCTAAGCAGAAGAAAAGCTGTTGTGCTGCTGTGTGAACACTTCCAAAGGATGACTGTATTCATTTAAAAAAACAAAAACACCTACTTAGATTTCATAGACTGTAACCAGTTTTAGACTTTGCTTAACCTTTATTCTAGGAGGTAAAATTGTGATGGGTGTTGTCAATGACCTAAAAACAGTGGTGCTGGCATGATCTCTTCTTCATGATTTCTAACCAGTTAAAGTTCTGCTGTTGGCTCTGAGCATCCTCATCACTATGAAACACAATATGTTTGGCTGCAGTTTGAGGTTAGTGATAGAATGATTTTTTTTTTTTTTTTTAACTATAGTTGTATTCTTCTGAACCTTTGCACTTGCATTCATTCTTATGTTGTTTGTGTGTAATTAAATCAGAACCATTCAAACTGAGATGGAAGAGCAAAGGTCAAGAAATGTCAGACACCCTTAACAACCTCTATTAAGCCTTGTTAAAATGAAAGTACTTTCACTTCTAGTCTAGAAACAGCACCATAGACTACAATAATTGATTTGGCCTCTGAATAGCTGCATTCTACCAAGAACTCCTCTGAGGAAAAGGAGAAGGAATAGAATAAATGAGCTTAACAGAAACTCTGCTTTTCCACCTTAGCCCCCCATTTAGAACTGGGAGAAGTTGTTACTTTATCACACTAAGGAGACTTGAATGGAAAGAGTGATAGAAATGAAACCCACTAAAATCACTGCATCTTCTAAAAGATTTATTTTTAAACTGGGTAGAATGAAAGAGAGAGAGAGAGAAAGAAAAGCACTGTACAATGCATCGGAAAAGGTCATCGTGTCAGCTGTATATGCTACCTTTCAAAGTCATACTTTGCATGGACACAGTTTGAGGGGGGATATTGTTTGAGGGGAACTGATCTGAATGGACTTGAAAAATGACTAATGGGATATACTGTGAAACTTCCTTTAATTTCAGTTGTCAAAAGCTGCTATATGTGTGTAAAGTACCAAGTTAGGCAAATTGAAGGCTCCAGTAAAGCTGTTCAGTATAGACATTTTTCTGACATCCAAGATTCAAGTTGATTTAGATAGACACTTGTAATGAGAGAAGGGAGCGTTGCATCTGGAAGCAATGCTTGTGCCTGTGGAATATGCAGGAGAATAATGGATAGAAGTTGTCTAAGGATGAGCTTCAGTTAAGAGTGAGGTAAAGAACCAGATTCTTTTCCCATCCTCTCATCTTCTCAGGCCTTAAGGTCAGTTGCAGTAAAGCAGTCTTTACCCTTACTACTTTGTGACAAGGAGCATTTCTAGCTTCCCAAGCCGAGCTCCTGGATGGCACAAGGAGCAGCAGAATTTGCAGCAGTGTCAAAATAGGTCTCCCAAAGTAACCAAGGTTGTTGCCACCTGAGAGTGAACAGCAGCTCCAAGAGTGTGCCAGTCAGAAGAGCTCTCAAGCTCTCACTTCATCCTTCCTTTGAGAGCACGATAACTTGTCCTGTTTCCAAAGCATAGCAATAACAAACCTATTTTTTTCCTTTGCTTAAAGTGTTGATGAAAGTGATGAGAACATAGGAATGGCATGAGCAACACTGGGCTTGGCAGGCTTTATTCTAGTAAGTTAAGACACTGATGAAAGCAGTCTACAGAGCAAAGATGAAACAGGAGCTATGGATTGGTGCTGATAAGAGGTTTAGAAGTAGAGAAGCCTAGAACTTTTTTGATCCTGTTGGGGCACAAAAAGTACAATATACATACCTGTTTGCCATATGAAATCTCGTGTTTTCTGGATAAGTTTCATCCCTCCTCCAAAAAAATAATTAAAAAAAGATGTTGATGAATCTGGTCATAAGTAAATGTAAGCAGGATGATTTTGAAAAAGTCAGTAATTTAGCTAAGAAAAAAGCTTGCTTATCCCAAGTACAAATTACTGTTTTTGGTAAAAAATGAATGGAAAATGCCTTAGATTAAAAGATAATGCTAAACATTTTTGATTATTCAAATCGTTTTTGTTCTTTAAGATAGGCATCAATCAATATGAAGTACCTTGCTATACCAATTTTTAAACCTCCTACTAAATAAGACGTGGAATTAGAAATATGAAAACTAGGATGTGCTGTTTTATTTATTTATCTACTTATTTATTTACATTTGATTGCCATTTAATTTCCACTTTTATGCAGTTAGAATTCTATTCCAAGGACATTTAATAAAAGCCCTGGAATTAGATCACCCAAAAATACGACAATACAAATTTTCAAAACACAAAGTTACGTTTCAAATCTTTGAAGATGCAGCACAACACTAGGGTAACAATTTTTTTCCTGCAATTCTCAAGTCCAGCAGGAATGGCAAAAACATCGATACTGAATTAGAAAGAGAAATGATAAATTTTGAACATCTGTGATATTTACATTACCACCCTCCTTGTTGTTTCTACTAGATGGCAATGGTCTAGAAGAATCCCTTGGAATGTACTAAATTACCAAGATAGTGGAATCCTTTTCCACCTAAGGACAGTAGCTGGAGGAAAGATGGAGTTCGTTTTTAGCCCAAACAGCCAGTGAGATGTTAGAATGACTAGAGTAAAATAAAAATGTTTTCTGACAAGAAAAGAATGGATTGGTTATGTATAGAAGTAAGTCATCTGCACAGAAGTTGAGTATATGGTGGAAAGCAGCTATGTGGAAAGCAGCACTCCCTGAATGACCTTTAGATCTTCATACCTAAAGGTTCATCAGTTTAAAATGATTGTCTTGGATGAAAATGGCAAACCTAGTGTGCACTTCTGAAAATATAAGTATTTAAAGGTAGCATTCTGAGCATTTGGGTAGAAGGATGTTTGTAAAGAAGAGGAAACCAGCTTGATAAAATGAGAAATGAAGCTGCCTCATCCAAGCATGTATAATAGCTATTGCCATTCAATACGGCTGAAAGGTTTTTTCTGCAGCTAATGGAAAATGCAGCTTCTGAAGTGTCACTAATTTTGACAGAGACCTCAATGTCTTCAGTTAAGTCTCAAACTTAAATGGGATGTGCAAATATATTTTTTCATATTCTCTTTTGTTTTCTTGAGTGTTAAATCCAAAATTACTTGTCCTTGGTACTAAGAGCATATTACTGATAGTGGCAGGTGGTTCATCTAGTTACCTGGTTCCTTTCTTGACTTTAGACAAATCCCTTCATGTGATCTAATGTCTCTTCTCATATCCATATTCTTGAAAAAGTCATCTTCATTATGAGACTGCATTATTTGAAGTTTTAGAAAATTCCAGCCAACAACTTCATTTTCAGTTCTTCTCCTACTGCACTACATGTAACATTTCCTTATTAAATTTGATCATAAATGGAATAGTATGTGGCATAGAGCACTCATTGTTCATACACAGCGATTTGTATCCTTCTGTCTAAGGGTCCACTGAATTCAATTAAGACGGCACTTCAATACTTAGGAGCTTCAAGACTTTTATTAATGTGTTCATGTAGTATGAAGGACAATAAATCAAACTATGTATGATACTTATATATGTAAATATAAGTTAATATATACTATGCATTATAAGGTGTCAAAATATGAATACTTGGACTCAGTATAAGTCCTTTGAAGCCATTGGCATTATGTTAGCTTTCACAGGGCATGTTTGGCCCAACATTTTTGCAAAGAGAAGGTCAAACACCTTTTAATCCTTCTATTCAAACTCCACACTCTGGAGACTTGTTTATTTTTATTTCATTTTTTGACTCAATTATCTTTTGTTTGTACAGCTCAGACATACCATTACGAATACAGCATTAATATGAAACGCTTGTTACTTCATGCGTGCTAAGCACACAATGTTAAATTACTGCATGCATTGTGAAGTGACAAGTTTAGTATTATTGAGAGGCTCTGCTCCACTTGTTTTTTAACTTTAATAAAAAAAATAGAGCTATCTCAATCAAAACATGTTTCTTACATTTAAAAATGCAATGTGCAAGATTGGTCTACCTGTCTCTGAAGCCTGGGATGAGATTCTTGGAAATGTTAGACCAATTTTTTAAGTAATCTAAGAACAGGATGCTAGATGTTCTAAGCAGACTTTTTCAATGAGGCTTTATGCAGGGCCATAAAAAAAAAAAAAAAAAGGCAAAAAAAAAAAAGGCATGAGTTTGGAGAACGAACACAGGACCAGTTGTATTCTCGGGCACAATGGTCAAAGTTTGACATGTGATCACAAAAAAAAAAAAAAAAAAAAAGAAGGTGCAATAAAAGCCAAATAGAACTTGAATGACAGATTGCATGAGGGTCACGCAGCAGTGAGTCATCTGTGGGAGTTACAAGAGACAAACTGAATGGATAGAAAAATGGTCAGAATGAACAGCCATTATAGGAGAGCAGGACAAAAAGAAGAAAAAAATATGACTGCTTTGTCTAGATTCTGTGTTCTGGCATTTTTTGTTTGTTTTCTTAGTTTCCCTCAGAGGAAAAGCAAACAAGGATACAAAGCTCTGAGCAAGTAGGACTTCCTAGTACAAAAGTGGTCCTAGTGGAAAATTCCTGTTAGGCTGAGGCTACCCTGACTTTTCAAAGTGGGCTAAAATAAAGAGGAATTGGGAGCAGCAGATCCCTTCCAAGCTGTTGGCAGAGGTGCAAAAACACAATGACTGAAAAAGGCTGAGCCTTAATGCGAGTATGACAGGTGAGAGCCTCACCACACAAGGAAATAAGGGATGTCTTTCTCGTGCAGGACGCAGAGAATTTCTGTTTATATAGAGCAGGATCCAGTGCTGCCATTGTCATTCATTGATAATCTTGCTGCCCATAATTTTCTTGCAGTTTTCTTGATTAGATGACTGAATGAGTGGTAAGCATAGCTTAGGAGATGAATGTACGCTGTCCTTATGAAGTAGGTTGGATCTAATATCCCTCTCATCTGTAATGATATGAGGTCACTAAGCCATGATGCATTCCCTGCTTTATCCTTCTGACATGACAGGGACCTTGTGTTACAGCAAAGAATATTTTGCTGCTTGCACGAGTTAGTTTTTAAATATGTGTTTAACCTGCATTTTAAATATTTAAGTTCCTCAGAACTGCGTTACTGGCTTTAAAATGCATCTGTCTCAGCAATGCACACTGGTTCTTTGAGCAGCTGCTATTTTATTGGTTTATTATGCAGAGAAAAAGGTAGAAATCTCTGCTACAGCCCCTGACTTACTAGAGAACTTGTGACTTGATAGGTTTGATATTCTAGACTTTGTTCAGACAGTGCTCTTGCAATTCAAATAATTACATTGCCCTATAAAACCAGAGAGAAAAACAATTTTTAGAAACAACAATCTGAGTTGGCCAGAGGGTAACTACTTTTATTATACACAGAGGAAACATGAAACTTGCTTGTATTCCAGGAAAAGAAAGGGATCAGAGTATTCTATCACACAGATGTAAGGCTGAGAAAACAAACTTGGCCTTGATTTTCATAGCAGTCAGCACAGGATTTTTTCCTCCATAAATGTAATGGATGGGGCTACACGCCGACAAACTAGAGCCAGTCACCCAGGTCACAGAATCATTTGAGTTGGAAGGGACCCCTAACGACCATCTAGTCCAAACCTTCTGCAATGAACAGAGACACCTACAGTTAGATCAGGGCACTCAGAGTCCTTTCCAGCCTGACCTTGAATATCTCCAGCGATGAGGCATCCACCAACTCTCTCGGCAGTCAAGGGGACAAAGGAAAACTGATGTCTCAGCAGCAGGTAAAGGTTTGTGGGAGGAGAGAAGAAAATGCACAGCAGAAATCACATGCATGCTGAATTTGCAAGACATACCAGATGGAGATCTAGTTTGTCCAGAGGCTCACCTCACTCTGTTTCCTGAAACAGGTTTCTATTCAGTTTTAATTGCCATAATGAAAGGTTGGCATTTTTATGCAGAGTAACAGACGGGAAAAAAATGTCCCCCCAAACCACCAAGAAACTGGATGTCTTCACAGCAGATCTAGCTGGTTTAAGTGAATTGAAATCTTTAGAAATCGGGCAATTATCTTTCATTGTACCAGTGGTCACCACTGGATATATCTAGCAAGTCTGGACCCTGAGTCCTCTGTGTGACAGCAGTGCAGCTCTTGTTTTGATGAGGAAATAGTCCTGGTTAATTTGGGGCAGGGGAAAGTCATATCATTAAGGGAGCATATTTTCTTCTGTGCTAACAGTACACAAGAAGTAGCCTTCTGTCTTTCTGTGTGCTTTGAACAGGAATATGACATGCACATAAGTGAAGATCTATTAAGGAAGGAAATCAACAGATGGACTTAAAATACGCGAGGTTGAGGTGACATAGCTGATACAATGATGAAGAGAAATGATTTTTGGCAGTCAGTGTTGACAAATAAATGTAAAGGTACAATGAAAACATAGTTTAATATCTTGGCAACAGCTGTGGCAGCCTAATCTAAAAGGATGTGCAGCAGCGGGTCACTCAAAATGGAAAAAGATGCAGGGAAAAAAAATAGTTGCAGTTTGACTATAAGGACTCTGGACATCCATGTAGAGATGCAAGAGAAAGATGAAGAAATGGGAGTAGGTGGAGATGGATAAATAACTCATTAGAAGAGAGGTGTATTTGCAGTCCTTTGGCACACAGGACATGATGGCAGTAGGGGGAGTCAGACTAGAGACTTGGAGGTGTTTTCCACAGAGGGGAGTGGCTGGAGGATAGAATGGCACCATACTCAGAAGAAGTTCAACCTTGAATTGAATGATGGGGACCATAGTAAGAACCAAACGTTCAAGTACTCTCCCTGTATTGGTACATATATTTTTACATGAAATTACAGACACTGAACCTAGAATACAAAAAGCTTGCTGGATGAGTTTCTTTGTTATGTTGTCTGCAGCTTAAAAGAGTGGCTATCATCTTGCACTGGGTGATGCAGAGTGAGTTTTGATTTGCTTCAGATAAGGAGCTGGCAAAGTGACCATAGCTCAGTACGATGGTGTGTTGCTGTGCTCTTGCTGGTGGAAGGTGATAGCCTGGAATTCAGCCATGTTGTGACTGGATCAGTTTCCTTAGACGGAAACCAAATAGAGGGTGAGAGTAACAGAAAACTGCCTTTAGAATAACCTCTGACAGTCTGTGGGTTTCTGTGACATCTTAATATTAACATTGCACAACAAAGCAGATAAATTATACCTATTAATGCAAGCAGATTTTTTGTTAAAGGTTTTTAACACTTGCTCTGTGATGAGTGAGTGCTAAAGCTGCAGGTATCTGTATGTTGTTTGTTCCTGCTCCTGTGGTGCAGGAAAGTGTTGTTAGCAAGTGCTTCTGCAGGCCTGTGTATGGTGGGGGAACAGGAACTCACAAGCATGGCAAGAGCCCAACTGGAATCCCCCACTGGAGAGTGGCCAGGGCATGTGCGAAGCTGCTGCTTCCCTGCTATTTTCCTGGTTTCTGCAGAATTTTTCATGAATTGGGCATCGTTATTTTGGCAGAGCGCTTTAGCTGGCAGAGGGAATGCTTTTTGCTTCAGGCTCTTCTCCGGAGATGAAGCAATGAAAGAATGATGTACCCAAGATACTGCTATCTTTTAAATGTAAATTAGGGTGGTTAATGTATTTGCATAAAAAGGGGTCCATCTAGTAAATCAGGCATCAAGGTTGTTGTTGAAGTGAAGCATTTTCTAGCAATCTGTTTTGGAGATGAAATGGATAATTGTAGCTAGACCTGCATGCAGAAAACATGACAATGCTTTCTGGGTCAGTTACATGTATTGAATTCCTCTTCTGGACCAAGAAGCCATCTGTAAGACTGTGAGGAAGCACTGGCAACATACTGTTACTTCTGTTTTATTACCCAGTAATCATCCAATCAGCCTTTCCTGAACTCCCAATCAGACATGCATATAGGAGTTGTAAGCATGTGCTCTTGGACAAATAGATCATGATGGAGATGTACCAAACTGATGTATGGACAGTAACACCTGTTGCTGATTTTTTCCATTGATTAGCACATAATATTTTCATGGCAAATCCCAGCAGAAGAAAGCCCTTTGAGAAGAAAAATTATTTGCACAGAATGCACTCTTATATTTTACTTGAGTTCAGGAACTGAACGTCCCAGGAAACTCTGGTGCCAGCAATTGGTTGAAAATATGTCGTGCTTCAGTCAACAGTGCAGTATGTTTGAACCAGTTTAGGGAGCACAGGCAAGTGAAAGGAGATATCAGTAATCTCAAGTAGAAACTGAATTCAGTGTTTCCTAACTAGAATCATTCTTTGAGAGGAATGCGTACCGAACTCAGAAGCTGTTGATAGGAGGCGTCTCTAGCATTTTAATAATAGCAGCTGGAGACTATCTAAGAAAGCTTTGTTTAATGTTTTTAAATATTAGTCTCTTTCCTTGGAAGCATACCTGATGATATCTAAAATATTTTCTTAAGCAAATAATATGAATAGTATTAAATGGAAGAAAAAGCCAGTACAGTAAATCCCTGTATGTGAGACAGTGAAGGATCTCACAGGAAAAAAACACACTTGTTTTCTCCTCTGTACACTGTAAGTTCTCAAGAAATCTTAACGCTCAAGGCAGTCAAATTCTACTGAATTCATGCGACAGTATTTCCTCTTAATCATCTCTTATTTCATTACCTTCTAGTCTCCCTAAACCTCAATCCCTGAAGAAAAAGCCAGTGGAAAGATCAGTCAGGCTTCTGGTCAGTTATGAAGGAAAAAAGGCTATTAGAGGACCATTGAGACATAATAGTTGCTATTTTTTTTCTTTTTATTTTCTTTTTTTGGGGGGGGGAGGGGGGGGGCTACTTGAGAGCATACCTGTGTCTCCTACTAAGTCATCCAATAAATGCGATATTTTCCTTGTCAGGAGAGAAATATTTCTAAGGTTCCACATACTCCAGTAGTTCTGCCATCCACTGTGCTGTTATGTGTAGGTATGCAAAGAGGATGGATATACTATAAAAAGTCCACTTTTGTGTAACTCTTCATAATGTTCTGCTTTAAGTCAAAAGTCAGAGAAATCTGACAGGCTATAAAGTACAATTAAAACTAAGCTCATCAGTAATAAGAAGCCACAAAGCATGCATAATCATGAGATAAATGACCTCAGTGGACAGATGATGATGAGCCAAGGAGAAGCCAAGGTCAATTATCAGAACTTCTAATTTTAATGCTATAATTAATAATGAATATTTCCAGAA
Organism: Meleagris gallopavo; assembly: GCF_905368555.1. NCBI lineage: Eukaryota > Metazoa > Chordata > Aves > Galliformes > Phasianidae > Meleagris > Meleagris gallopavo. The sequence continues at coordinate 35,407,904 of NC_139408.1, read as the reverse complement.
AGAATGTTTAAAGAATAATTGTATTCTGCTATTAAAACCTGTTAAACGTTAAACTTATGCAATTTATGCAAATGAATCTGATAAGAAGAGACAATTAAGGTTTATAATTAACAGATAAATACAAATGATCCGGTGATGAAGGTCTTGGTTTCTCCTCTGTCTTATGAGACAATGTAATTGATTTTTATAAATGCTAATTTATATGCACTGCTAACCATTAATACATTGAAGAGATCATTTATTAAATTAAAGATGAATAGTGGTGTATGCAAAGATAATACCTGAGTTTTCAACATCTTAAAGATAAAAAGGAAGTAGGAAGAAACCAAAGCTTTGTACGGGATTTTCTTTTTTTTTTTTCTTTTTTTCTTTTTTTTCTTTATTTCTCCAACAACCTTTGACATGCCAAGTGCGAGGTTTAGGAAAAAAAGTTTAACAGAAACAAAACAACAGTCTTTGTTCAGTGAGACTTTACGTGACAGTTAGAAGGATTTTTGGCACAATCCTTGCCTTTTAACATTTGTTCTCATGGGCTAGAAGTAACGTGTGTTCTTACTTTGCTTTGCCTTGCTATGCTTTTTCTTTGTGCTCTCGTATAAGCAGATGGCACGTTCACCATGGAATGAAACTGCTTGTAAGAAAACAGGGGGATTTTGGGGGGGGGGACCATTGTGCTAACTTGGCATTCTGTTTCAAAAAAGCCATCTCCTTACTTTCTGAGGAGTTACGTTGGCTACGTGTTCTTTTAAGAATTAACAACTTCTTTTTAGAATGTAAGATGGCATTTTGCCAGCTCCTGCAATTATGAGTAAGTGAAGTAAGTCTTTCTCCTTTCTTACAGTTAAAGCTCTGTATTAACTATAAAGTGGGATTCATTCCAGAGTCTTTCTTGTATCTGCCCTCAGAACTGTAATATTTTCTACCTTTTGTAAATGCAGCTGTAAATGCTAGTTACAATTATGTACAGTTTCATCTTTTATCACTTTATAGCTACTCTGGTTACCTCTAAATTCCAAATAAAATAATGGAAGATCTTTACAACCAGCAAAATATAATTACAGTATATTTAAATCCCCCCTTCCCCCCTCCCCCATATTTTTTTTTTTCCCTGAATTCTTCCTTGTCACTGTATTCTGTGCTGAGTTGAGCTCTGTGGAACTGACTCAGATGGTTGGTACTAGGGCAGCTTCAAAAAGTACGGAGGCTTCTGCAAGTGTAGGTAAAATTTACCCCTATAGATGTAAAAAAATCTATAGTCTTCCATCAAGGGCTGGCTGGCTTCTGTGTGGTTTCATGATGTAAATTCACAGAAAGTTTAACTTAAATGAGGTTCATTCATTTACTGCCCCAGCAGATGAAATACAGACCAGAGTAGAAATACAGAGCATTCTCCTGAACACATTTCCTGTGTTGTCATATCCATGTGAAGAACAGAATACTTCTCATCTTCTCACACAGACCCTCTTCTAAAATAAATAATCTAGACATTCACCATAAATCAAAATTACAGCCCTCTACTTTTAGTTGTTCCTGTGTGATGCTTCTCCTGCTTTCTGCTTCCTTGAATAAAAAGTACTGTTGACAATCTGTAATACTTCCATACTATCTGGCTGCTACAAAAGTAGGTGTTATAAAATTAGCTTCTCCAGTTACAGACTGTTCCTTAATTGTTTGCTGGCCAACAAACCTAAGTAGCAAGGCAGAGTTTGTTCAAATGAATCCAGATTTGCTCCCTTCTTGGAGTTTCAGATTTTAGTTAAGGCTAAAATCCCTGAAATAGGCTGTGAAATATTACAAGCAAACAACAACAACAAATTCCAAACAAATAAAAAAAAACAAAAAACCCAACAAACAGAAAAACCCCATCCACTCGTGTCTGCAGCTGCTCATGAAGCACAGTGATATTCAATACAAGAATGACATGCTCCCTTTAATACTCTTCAGACACCTTTGGCGTCACCTCTCTATCCACACATCTAGCTACTTATGACTAAAAGCATGATTAGGAGAGGATTACATCAGAGCTGCACCTACATGGGGCTCTCATGGTTCCTAACAACCTGGTGCTGCTGGATTCACCTAGAGCAAGAGTGTAAAATGCTAGGGGCTCTGTGCTTTGAGGGGAGCTGGGTGCTGGAGCAACTTGACAAGATGATGAGCTCCAACTCCTGCAGGAGCCTTCTGAGGCTCCATCAGGTTTTCAGAGAGATTTTTGTTGCTGTTGCAGTCATTCAGCATTTTCCAATGAAAACCTATTTCACTGAGAAGTTGCAGATTGATTCTATCTACACGACTCTAAAAGGGTCTGGTAAGCAAGTCTCTGGGGAATTTTGAGTGTAAGGACTTCTTGCTTTGAGTCTTTAATGAGCCTTAATTTAATTAATAGGTTTATAGTGAAAAAACTCATTACCTTTGATTCTGGAGATGAAAGTCCAGATATTGCTGCAACATTTAATTACATAACAGATGCTGCCCTTGTATTAAGATGCAAGAACATGATTTTGATTCAAACAGAGAAAAGGAAAAGCAATTTCAGGACACCTCTGAACAGTGACCTACTACAGTTTTCCTCCCTCTTTCTCCCCTCACCACAATGCACATGCGCACTCAAGGTTTAGTTCCTACCTACATTCAACTGCAATTGTGTATTTAAAACCTCCTCTGGTCAGTAAGACCAAAATGGGCCAACCTATTCTCCCCTGATCTGTCCTAAAGAGATAGAAGAAATATCCTGAGGGTAGCTGGAATTTATTTCTACCTTGATGGAGATCATGTAGCAAGAACTCTTTTAACATTTTTCTTCCTGAGAAAAAGTGCTGAAACAACATCAGGTCCCTGACAAATGTGTATTCTGCTGAGTTCACGTAGTGGATTTTTGACTATTTTGGAACCTTGAAAATGTGCTCAGTGAAATGATACCACAGGATGCAGTTCTGCATGAACATGAGTGTGGAGATGTGCTAGACAGAAATAAAATCTCTGGCTGCATACTTGTTCTTACTCAAACTTCTTTATAGAGCATAAGAGGTCCTAGTGCGTGTATGTTTTTCCTTAGGTATTTTTTCCACATTGGTATCACCTAACATAGATGACTTGATAGAATGAGTAGATGAGAAAGACTACAAAAAAAGCTCCCAGTTCACACCAGAAAGAATTTTATGGCTGTCAACTACAAGAAATACTGATTTAAGGAGGTCAGTCTGAAACTTTTTAATGGAAACAAAAGCAAATCTCAATGACAAAGCTATAAACAGGAGGGCAGGCTACTGGTGACTGGAAGGGCTGTAACTGTAGCAGCGACACAAAAAAATGATATGCACCAGTGCCAATGGTGTAGGTGAGGAATTCTGTAGTGTGGAGCTTGCTTTCTCCAGCTGAGCATCAGCCTGTCTCTGGCATGCAGTTACAGGCATGGTCCTTGGTCCATCTGTGGTTGCTCCCAGCACTGGAGAACCCAGCAAATACCACTTTGTGTTTCCTAGGAGTGAGAAAGAAGGTGAAGGAAGAAGTCTGGAGAAGGCTTAAAGGGCAGGGAAATGTATAATATGGAATACTAGAAGTAATTTAGAGAGCAACTAGAGTATTTTTTTTTCACTAAAGTGCTAGCTTTTAAAAATTTCTATGAACAGTCCTGTGACAATCAGAATGAAAGCATTCTAATGATTTGAAAGTTATTTTCTGAACGTGTTGATTTCTTATTATATGTATATTGTACCTCATCAGTCCTTTCGATGTTTTATCATAGTTTTTATTTACTACATTACGACAATGAAGCTTAGTGTATTATTATGTAAAAACAGTATTTCAGACACTTCCTGTGAAATTGGAAATCTGTTTAAATGCTGTCAGAACACCTTTGTTTGAAATTTTATGAAAATACTGGCAATTGTTTCATGTCACTTCAGCTTTATAGTTTCCATAATCCACTTTGAGAAAATATCAGCCTTCTTCATTTCAGCCACCAGGAGACACTTGCTGTACAGGAGTGATAAGGCGCTTTAGTTAATATGAAGCGAAAGCTGCCCAGAATTATTTGAAGAATAAAATACAGCTGACAGCGCTATATTTGTTGCAATGGGCATACTTGAGCCACAGAGTATTTCAAGGTGGAGACAATCTGTGGAGGTCATTTAAGTCCGACACACTGCCCAGAGCAGGGCAGCCAGCTCAAAGCTTTACAGCTTGTGTGGACTGGGCACGAACCTCTCTGCAGAGAAAGATCTTGCAGCCTTTTCAATAAATGGAATCTCAGCATTTCTGTATTTTTCCCTGGATTAAAATTGAAAGATTTTTAGAAAGTTTTCAATTGTGTGCCTGGAAAATCAATATATTCTTATTCTGTAGCCACACTAGATGCATGCTGTTTTTCTGCTAAGGGTGATGACTGAGTGCAGGGATTCCTATTGTGTCTTTTGTGTCCTTCACCTCCTTATGAAGGACATCTGCAGCTTCACCATGGAGTTAGACAAGCCCTGGGACCACAGCAGGATGACTGTACCCCAACAGATTGCACTTGGCCAAAGTATTGCTCCCTTGAGGTGAGGTTAAGTACTCCAGCTATCAGTCAGGGCTAATTAGCTGGATGCAAAGCCGTGTGAATGAGACTGGACATATTTCTGGTAGCTGGCTTCTCTGCATGGCTATGTGGCCTCTGTGCAGCAAGCAGAGGCATCTGCAAATGGGGACACCCGAAGTTCTGTTAGAACCCCCTTTCTTCTTGTACTGGGGGTGCATGTGGAAAGATGTGTTGAGATGAAAGTGTCATGCAGTGCTTGACATTGGGACTTTCTATGAGCAGCTGATGCCAAAGGAAGGAGGTGGGTGTCTGGGCCCAAACAAGAAGCTTTCAAGAAGCAGAAGTATAAAATCTTCACTTAAGAGATTGTTCTTGCAAAAACAGAAATTGATGGAAATTCTACTGGTATTTTCAGTGATCTTGAGAAATGCCTTTTAGCTTTTTTGGCAATAAAGATGGGCAATAACAAGAGCATTTGATTTGTTTCAAAAGATTGTGCAAATTGGACTGCATCTGACGCTATACGATCCAAGACCTTATTACTTTTGTGAGCGAATTAAATAGTTGGTTTTAAAGAAATCAGTGTCTGAAGAGAAACATTGCTTGATAAGTGACTGATACTGAAGTGATTAGTAATTTAATAGGGCTTTGACATGTTATCATGTTGCACTTCGCAGGGAACAGAAATAAGGTTAAATTCTCAATCTACCCAGCTACAGCACTTTTTCACTTAAGATTGTTTACTGTTTGCTTTCAGCCATTCAAGGTACAGGTGTTTTTATGTTTTAGCAGGAAAAAATCATCACAATAGAACTCTTGACAAATATTTGAAACAGTAATTTTAAGTTTCAAAACACTGAAAACAGTACACCTCCTCTCCTCTCTTACAACTAGATGACCAGCAGAACTGCAGAAACACTGAGTTCTAGTCACTCTCCCTTCTGTAATTCAAACAACTGACCTCTGTCCTGGATCAGGAAATACAATAAAGACAATAAAGACAGAAAACACGAAAGTGCAAGTTTTTATTTGCGTGAGAAAATAAGGAAATGTTTAATGAATGTGGTGTTCAAATTTAGCTTTTGAACAACACTCTGAGTTTCTTGCGTATGGAGGCAGATCCCTCCCCTTGTTCCAGCCCCATGTTCCCGTTGAGGTGCACAGGTCTCAGAATCCATAATGCTGTGTCCTGTGATTTCACAGGCAGTATCTCGATTATAGCACTTAATACCTTAAAATAATCAACCTACACCTATTCTGTTCACAGTTTCCAAAAGATGTACATTCCTTAGTGATTTTTTTTCTCTTTATACGTAACCTACTGACTTTCTTCCAGGTACATTTTAATTAAGTTGTTAGATAACCAGAGCTATTTAGCTTCAAGTATTTGAGCAGATGATTGGGTTCTTTAACCATGAAAGAATCTTATTCTCTTCAACAGCAGAGAACAAAATTTAGATCTTTACTCTTCTTCATATAACTAAGAGATGTTTTTCTTTAAAAAAAGAAAAAGGAGAGAAACAAAACACTATGGAACACATTATTAATACTCATCAGGTGTGGAGCATGAGTTTTAGGCACTTACATGATTAATATTGCATAACAAAGAATGAATATTGGTCCTAAAGTTTTCAGCATGTCATTTTAAATGCCTAAATCTAATTAAAAAAAAAAAAAAAGTAACAAAAAAAAAAAAACAAAAACAAAAACAAAAGAAAACCTCCAAGTGAGAGAAGTTAGAGACCTATCTGCTGGCTTAGATCATGTGAGGCTTGTTTTCTGCCAATTAAGTAACTGATTGGTTTTAAAGTCCTCTGAATTTCTTCTTCAGCTTTTCACAAGGAAAAGTCTTGTACTTGCATTGTGACATTAGGCCGGTATCTTGATACTGATATCTGTGGCACCACGTAATTTGCATTTTCTGCAGTCTTGAATGCATGCAGAAGTCCTGAAGGAATCTTGAATATCCCTCCTGTGCAATGTCTGCAGGAAATCAGCATGAAGGGAGAAAGGCATTTAGGAACTGGAAGTCTGAAGCATGTGAAGCTCATCAGTCAGTCAAGTGTAGATACTTTAATATCAGAAGAAAATTAATTTAGAGGTGGGGAAAGTAATTATTTTTTAGCAAGTATGTCTACTCCTTTAGAGTAAAAGGAGTGGTTGTTTTCCAGTTTTTCTTTTTTCCTGGAAGAAAAACACTTTGTGTATTGGGCTTGTACTTGAGGGCAATCTCTGTCATAACTCATTAGTTCTTATCTAAAATCAAGCTACTGTACTTGATTTTACATGGGTAATGCTCTGCTCTTAGTGTTCTAATTTATGGCTTCATTTGCCCAAAGAGCAGAGAGCAGCAGAGAGGAGGTGGTAAGGATAGAGACTGAGCCCTTCTGCTCCCACGCAGAAGAGGAGCGTAAGGGGTTTCTTACTGCCTGTGGTATGTGTGCTCTGGAGCTTGCTAGGATTTTTTTTGTATTATTATTATTGTTTTTTTTTTTTTTTTTCATGAAGAAACGTCCAGGAAAACCAAAATCAGCCCCTTTCAGAAAAGTGAGCTGCGGCCACAATTGGGATGGGGGAGATTTTGAACACAAACTCTGTGGATTTTGCTTTTACTTAACACCGAACTGACATGTGGTTGCTGATACCACTGCATGTAGGTACAGACTGCAGGTCTGTCTTGATAATCACTGGGTACTGGCAATTGCTGACCAAGGACTGTGATACTGGAGGACTTGCTGGAAAATTTCATAGATGGGCTGAAATGTCAGAGATGCCATTTTTCTTGGGTGCTGAACAGTGCAATGACATACTTTACGTATTGAATCCTGACTACAGAGAGACATCTCTCATTAATGAACTCATTACAGAAACATATATTTTATGCACTAAAAGAGATGTTAAAAATTTCTGTGAGGACATAGCATTAGCAACAGTGTTAGCATTTGTCTGCATTTCAGCCAAGAGGCATACAAAGAAGTGGTAATATTTACACAGAATTTCAATACCCACTTATGTCAAACCTGTTAATCAGCTCTTGGATCCTCCTCCACAGTTTGTGAACTGACCTGAACTCCCCTGTAGTCTGTGCTGAGCCCAATAAAGCTCCCTTCCCCAGTTCTTGGTTTCCAGCCCTCCCTAATGCAGAGCCACCTTTTGGGCTGGAGGCATTGTTTCTGGATGTGACATGTATTTGTAAGTGATGTTGTCTTCATGCTGTGGCGCTGCCTGCTGCAGTCTTAAGTATCAGTGCTGGAGTACAGTGCCTTATTGAAAAACCTGCACTGCCAAGGGTGCAAAATGAGAGCAGCACCCAGGTATGAGAGGTGGACATAGTTGGTATAGTTGGACATGGGGGAAATGTGCTTGAGGGGCTCAAAACTATCATAATTCCCACATTAGGATTTTCCCCTCTGAACATAAAGCTTAGTTAAAACTGAGTGAAATCTGAGATGCATAGGAAATGAGAGGCACCCAAGGATGGGAATCAGGGATGCCAAAGTCCCATTTTGGCTTTCAGACTGAAAATCCATTTTGCTGAGTTTTTTACAAAGCTTGGGAAGCACTTTGGTGCTTAAGGCATCAAATCTGCTGAGCTAGCCATTGGAAGGTATCTCATAAACAAACCTTACAGTGTTATGGTACGTTCTGGGGGTAGTAGTGCTGTTTGCCACAAGCTGTTCTTCCAGGCAGCACTGCCATTTTATCAGTTTGTTTTCTTCTGGTAAGTCACTAAAAGAGACTCAGAAAAAATGTCCGTTGTGCAGGGAGCAATGTAATGGATAGGGGAAACAAATCTGTTTAGGCATTTCTATAAATGCTAATGAGTTCAGGAGATAAAACTTCAGTTTTTAATTCAGATGCACTGTTACATTCTGGTTCCCTGAGCACTACTTGTACAAATTTTATCCGTCTTGATAATAAAACAGACAGTAAAATGGGTGTCCCACTTGCTAAATAGCTGCAACTGCAGCTGTAACAACTGAATTGCAACAGGTACCAATAGCAGTGTGTCCTGGCATGGCTGCACAAACTTCATGGCTCTCAAACACTGGCCAGGAAGCCAGTGGCTGTACCTCCCTCCACAGACTGTGCAGACAACACCAGAGACCCTCTTGTTACCTAAAATAGAAGCACAATGAAGTAATTAAAAGGATTATTGAAATTTGGTAGTGAGATCACCCAGGCTGACAAATCTCCATCCATCTCATGTATGCATAATTGTAAATGGAAGTCTGGATTCTGCTATGCTTCTCATGTGAATCTCAGAAACATCATCTTTCCCCTTGATTACTGTGCTGCAAGATCTCAAAATTAGAAATAAATCAAGGTAAAGAGGACCAGAATACGATTCCCAGGCCTGTCTTAATGTAGACAGACTGTTTAAATGAATTTTCTTGTTAGCAGTGGATGTCTTGAAGCATAATTGTCTGGCCTGAGATGCCTTTGGCCCCGCTGACAGCAGCAGAATTGCAGAACTGGAAGCACTTTGAAGTCCTGCAGTCCTTTTCTATCTCCCCCTCAAAATGTTGGGGTGACTTTTATTAACTGTTTTTTTATTCTATTTTATTTTATTTATTTATTTATTTATTTATTTTATTAACTGAACATTTATTATGAGAAAATAATGTTTTGATCATTATAGATTCAGGTTGGATTTGCAAATTTTAATTCTGATTTAATTAAATTTTTCTGAAGGGGAGAAGAAGCAAGAGAAATGAGTTTTCACTTGCATTTGTATGGCAGTTTCAGCCTTCAGGCAGGGAAGGGAAGCCGTGGGCTCCATTCTTGGCCCAGCAAGTAAATCTGTTTTTGCTTGTAGCTGATGGGAGGAGGATGGGAGGATGCATTATTCTTGCAACACTGCTGTGCTATGGCTCTCTCAGGCAGATCCCAGGTGTGCTTTCAGGCAGGAAAACTGGAGAATTTCATGGCTGGCAGAGGTGTCACAGCTTTGGTGAGAGGAAGCCCTCAAATCAAATGCCTTGGGTGGTTAAGGAATGAGAAGGAACCTCATGTCATCTTCATGGCCCTGCTGGCTGCTGCTCACTTCCCCTTCAGTGTGAAAGTAGCTCTCTATTTCTGTTGTGTTTTTTTTTTTTTTTCAAGTGCATCTAATATTCTACATTTTGAACTGAATGGAAAGTGAATGCTTGTGTCTTTAGAGTACTGGCCTTTGGGTATCCCAGACTGCAGTTGTTCTCAAACCACCTTCTGCTGAAGAATCTTTTCCTAAATCTCAAACCAAAGATAAAATATCAGAGATAGGAAAGTGTTTGTGGCAGGTATGGGTAGAAAACAGTAAAAAGAGCATTTCCTGACTTTATTTTTTCTAACAAAATCAGAGCGACTTTTTCTTAACCCAGATATTACCTGACTTTTTTCCATCCTGAGACATTGCTCAGCCATTTTAGTCTGAGCACAAGAGAGGCAGGTTTAAAGTAATTTCATAAACATATGAAAAATAATGTTGAAAATGATTAAAATGAAGGTCACACATTGTATACCTGACTGCCAGGTCAAGGCCAGACCTACTGAAAACTTTAACATAAATATTAATACTGCAGGCAGTTTAATTAGCTGTGCCCTTCAATCACGAGTTGTTTGGCCCCTTGGTATCCATCTTGAGCCTTCATAGAATAGGATGACCCCTGCTTGTCAAGTCAGATTTGATTCAATTTATCTAATTACTTTTGGGATCATTTTAATACATGCTCCACAGAGTGCTAAGATTGCCCAGCTCTAGCTCTTTTCCTGAACTCAAATCTGTAACAACGGATGCAAAATGCACGTCAGAACTTTCTCTTAAAATATGCATAGCCCACTTCAAGCTGTAGCTATTAATGATTTCTTGCTTTCATTCAATAGAAATAGCTGGAAGCAAATGAACTTCATTTTTTCTCCTATTTGCTTTGTCTTTATTTCAGTCTCCCTTCCTCCAAGGCTGCTTTTGCCCCAGAGTTAACCAATGGAGAACTGAAATACTGGAGAGCATAGCACTGAAATGTAACCTTTAGGAAGGTGTTGGTATGGGTGGAAAAATCACTTTTTAGATCTAACTCTGCCATGTGGCAGTGATTTCTGAATGGGTAAGCTGCACTCTCAATGTAACTGGTGTTTTTCCCCAGCTTACTGTTCTCTAGTAGCAATGTAGGTATGTAATATACTTAACAATAAAAGAAAATAAGGTTGTTTTTCTTAGTTAACATGCAAATTCTTTAGAATTAGTCTACAAGCTCCAGACACTCTGCAAATCATATTGAGTCTTCCAAAAATTTAAATATTAAGACACAAGAAACGTTCAGATTTAAAACACCGTTCTCTGTTACAATCAGTTTTTGTCCATCAGAACACCCCTGGCTTCAGTACAATGACAGATTAACCACTGTCTACTTTCCAGTCTCTTTCCTTAAATAGAGTGGCTTTCAACACAGGTGTAGTGTGACCAAGGCAGTGGAGCGAGGTGAAAAGGAGAGGTAAAGATAGTGGAAAAGTAAATGAGTCAGACTCACAAAAAGTGTTCAAAAATAAACTTTTAAAAGTGAGGAATGATGTCTTGTGATATGCAACTTTTTAAATTCATTAGCTCTTGTTTCTAAAAATACTGAGAATTGGAAAGAGAACAATTTGCTTGTTTTGAGGGGAAACAGGCCAGCTGCTTAACAGGACATGGCAATTTTAAACAGTACTCACCAGGAGGGGAAGCACAGCATGCTGCTGAGCTGAAGTTCAAGGGCAATTTAGAGAGCTAGAAAATATCTATTACTCTAAAGTTCACAAGCTTTGTTACAGATTATTTTCTTTTGTGTTTCAGATGGTTCGTGTGAAATTTAATGTTTTTTTCTGCACTGAATGGTACCCATTGGGATGCTGGGCTTTGTTGTACTAGCAGTCCCTCTTTGCAGAAGATTCTGCAGGTTGTTACTGGCCTGTGTAACTGGTGAGGTTGGATGTCTCAAATCTCTAGATATTATGATGATTGCAGTCATATTATATAAATATTATATATTTGTATTTACTACTGAAGAGGAAACAGCAGTATTGAACTTAAATAGATGTATTGCACCCTCCCTGCAAAAGTTTTCTTTCTGCCTCCCTTTCCCTGTTTCAATTACACACACGCATACACACAGAGTCTCAAATCTCTGCACTCATTTATTAACAGAATATAGCTTTGGAAAAGTGGTTGAGCAATCAGAAACTGAAATTCAAATGTTACAAATTCCTGTGAGTGAGGCTCGGGCATCTGCGAAAGTGTGGACCGTGATCTAAGAAACCTGTCAACAAAGCCAGTGAGCATGCTGCTTATAAATACTGCTTTCTGTAATACTTTCAGTATTATTTTCTCTGGATACTTTCTTATAACTTCAGTGCTTTTTTAATGCATTAGTGGAGCTGAAGAAGTTTATACTAAGAGTAATGTGAAGGGAGGGCAGTCTATAAACTATCTTCAACAAACCCACTCAAATTCTATACAAATTCTATTCTATTCTACTTCTGCTGTAAAGTTGTAATATCTATATTGTGATGTCTTTTGTAAAAAATCTTTTGTAGGATGTCTTTTAAGAATGAGTATTCTTATATGCATTTATTGAATATAATGCCCAGAATGCACACTTGAATGCATACATATTTTTGAATGAGCATATTTTTAAGGAAATTCAGTATTTGTTGCAGTAGTTGTGATAGTACATTCTGCATCCAGAGAGTCCCTGCAGTCCTTCTAAGTTGCAGGTATGGCCTGAAACTTTATATAGGCCTGAAAGTACTATGGGCATTACAAGAGAATTCTATGATTCTATGATAATAAACTAAATTAAAGAATGAAAAAAAAAAGGGGAAAAAGGCATTTTTATATAGTTCCTATAGAGAGATTATTGGATAGATAGGTCATCTCTTCTTCAACTGAAATGACACAACTGATTCAAATTCGTCCAATGTTCTTTCAAATGAAAACAAAAGAGTTGTTTACTAAATGTTGTGTTTTGTTTTTTTTTTTTAAGTCTGTTTTCTCTAGAAAAGTGTGGGCTTTTTTTGTCTTTTTTTTTTTTTTTTAACTGAGTAAATGTTTCCAAACCACTCTTCTCAGTTTTCAAGTGTTAATTTTCAGCCTACTATTGAGAATATTTTCTGAAAGATAGAATCTCAATGTCCAAAAATCTGATGATAGACTCATGCTGTTGTGAAACCTTTGGACCTTACTGACAGCAAATTTGGTAAAGTCTGATTCCTGATTCGGATTATTGCACAGGAAGTATATCAGGCCCTTAACTAACTAAAAGCTTTGAGCCTTTTCAGTGCAAAGGAGAGAAACTGCTTGTATTCCATTCTGTAACTGGATTGCAATCAATACATCATGCACAAATGCCTTTACTTCAGGCCTACAAGTGAAACCACCAACTTCCAGAATGTTTAAAAATTATTCATCCTCCTTTGTCATTTTGTGGAGTGCTGCTAATACAACGGAATGGGCATAGCAGAGAGACTTCCCTGTGCCAATTTGAACACAAAGGTTTTGGCTGCCTTTCAGGCTGAAAATAGTAGGTGCTTACATTTTTAATCGCAGAATGAGCAAGAACTCACGTACATGCATACGCATGCACACAACACACACACACTGACGTGTCAATGTGGGTCTGGAGGTTTGTTGTTGACAGCAGGAACACATTCAACAGTGGCTGTCTGATTAAACAAAAGTAGACTGCAGAATGGCAAACAAATTGTGCTCTGAGTTTCTGATCTATCAGCAGCCTTGCCAAAATGCCAGCTAGCTGAAAAGAAGTTTTCATTGTTTCTAATGAAACATGCTGTGCTTGCTTGTCTAGTGTGAGCTTTAGGAAGCAAATGCAACTGGGCCCCTTTCATTTGCACCGTTCCCTCTGTGCTGTTGCCTCCTTTTCCTCTCACATGAGCATTAGCTGCTTTCCCAGCAGCTTTATATACAGTTTAATCTTTAAGTGTGGGGAAATAACTGTTCTACCCTACTGACAAGATGTGCTGATTTCTCTGCAATTTGTGGTTACAGAAATGCTAATTGCTTGGGAAGGGAAAAATTGAAAAAGAAGCATTGTGTTCTCCAAAGTAGCCTTTGTTATTATCTTGAGAAACATTCCTTGCACACACATACAAAAATCTGAATGGATGAACTTAATGCCTTTAGATTCATGAGCAATATTGCATGAGTACAGCATATTATCACTGGGATTTTTTTGTTGCCTAAATGCAAGTGAGATGGTAGATCTTTATGCTAACATGATCTTCAACTTCCTGCAAACAGATCTGTTCCAGACTAAGACTCTTAAGCTTAATATGGTAGATAAGAATCTTCTTAACTGAAGTGAATCTCATGTAACTGTGGAATATATCAGGTGTAATAGGAAGGGAGCAATCAGAAGATTTTCCTGTTACCTCAGACCACTCATTTCCAAACCTTGGAGATTATTGATAGGGAAGGAGATAAGTAACAGTATGTAACAGGCATACATGAAGGACAGACAATACCAGACGATCATGCAAGCAGAATCTGTTCCCGCCTATGCTGAACAACAGGCATTTGATATGAAAGGAGGGAAACGATCACCATCAAGCAAGAAAACACAGCAAGAACATTCAGAGGTTTAGAAAACCTTTCCCGTGTGTCAAGCCTTGAAAAGCTGAGGCTGTCTGGAGAACAACTGGTTAGAAGGAAGGGAGTGACAGTATTCAGGTAAACATGGTACAAGTGCAGAGTGGAAGGACAGCACATATTCATGTTTGATGCAATGGTGTAGCTAGAGTGCAGCAAGTGGTTCTTGTACTACACATTAAAGGTATTTTTCTAGCTATTTGATAGTCAAGTATTGGAATGGATTCTTTGCAATCCATGTTATTGAAGGTTTTACGAGCAGCATTTGGTACCCAGACAAAAATGAGCTGATCATTCTAGAAGAGAGGAAAGGGACCAAGTGCCCTCTGAAGAAATTCCTAGTTGGTAATGGGGCTGAGATTTATACCTGGTGCTTGTGGTGCTACTACAAGAAAACCAAAAACAAAACAATAAGAGAACAGAAATGAAAGGATAAGAGTAGAACATTGCCAGTTGGCTTTCTCAGTTGTGCCATGGCTGTGTTTTGAAGTCAAAGAGCATCCTTAATGCTTTCCTTTAGATGAATAAGAAATGCTGCTCAAAGTGACAGCCTATGGCAGATGGTTAGATTCTAGAGCTGACTGCAGCAAAGATCAATCTTTGTCTTTACTGGAGGGGCCTTAAGAATTGCAGACAAATCAATTGCTAGGAAATGTTAGCAATATGAATAATGTACGTGTTCAGCAGTCACTCTGAGCAACCTGATCTAGTTGTAGGTATACCTGTTCATTGCAGGGGAATTGGGCTAGATGACTTTTAAAGGTCCCTTCCAACTCAGATGAATTCCATGAATTGACATCTTTTTAAGAAACTTCCAGTGCAAAATTTCAAGTATGGCACTTCTCTAAGTGTTCACTCTTGTGGCTGATTCTGGCTTCATCTGATGCTGCTGAAAATCCTTCTTGTCATTTGTTATATGACCACTTATCAAGATATTCTCAAAGAAGTGTGTTTATTTCATCAGATGCAGTATATTGTTCAGGAGTGTGTTAGTTTTAATAAAGCTGGAGAGATTAAAAGTCCCTGGCTTTTTTTCTGGTATTTTTATAGTTGAATAATGAAGTTGAATAATGAAGAGATATGAGAGAACATTTATTGGAAATGTTCTGCTGTGACACCTCAGCTAAGCTCAGTAAAATTATATGCTGTTCCCCTAAGCATATATGATCATCTGGGATTTTCCTGTGGGTGAAAAAGACTTTGAGATACTTTTGGTTTCTGCAAAAATATGCCAAGTTTAACTTTTTTCTAGTGAGGGGTAAAAAGCTTGAAAATTCTGCAAAATAGAGTCTTTTTTTTGCTTAGCAATTTGCAAAGTACCTGAGGCACTTGCTACTTCCCATGACTCTGTATCATACTGTTCCTTGTGTTTTGTTCAGGAATTTCTTTGTCCTCTCCCTTTAACCAAGCCTGGATGGAATTGGTGTTTCAACTCTCAGGTCTGTGCAAGTGACATAAGTTACTGCTACTCTTTTCACAGCTTGCAGTCAGACAACTGGTAACTATATTAACCGCATGTGAATTTATTTGGTCGATAAGGAGAAGCTGATCACTCATTTCATTCCTCAGGTTATTCACATTAGGCTCTTGACCCTTCCTGAGCCCATATCCTGATCCTTACACAGAGTAACTCATTTCTGCCTTTTTGCTCCTGCTTCTCCTTTCCTGTTCTTGAACTATGAATCCCTTAAGCCTTTCATGTTTTGCAGTAGGTGAGATGACTCACTGTTTTACAGCATAGTTCCACATTGCAATGTGGCAATATAGAACAGGGCTCCTTTCCTAGCTTCACCTTCCTTCTAACATGTGACTTATGAAACAGACTGTCAAAAGTACTGTTTCTAAGGCTGCCAGGACTGGACTGTATAGTAGCCTGGGCCCCAGCAGACTTTTTAACACACCATAAACTTGTATTTAGTTAGGATATATATTTTAATACACATTTTTCTTCTGTCTTTGGCTATTTGGTTGAGATGCCTCTGTAGAACCTACCACAGCACAACTGTCAATCTGAAACAAGAAGTGAGAAGGAATAGCAATAATAAAGCACAAAGGACTTTCTAGGCTCCCATGGAAGAGATTAGAGCTCTAACTTCTGCCTATATCCAGCAGACACATATCTGTTGACTGTATTCCCTGTTGACTTTTTTTTTCCTAAGCTGTGATTGTTTTGGAAAATAGAAGCCTCTTTGAAATGTAGGATGTCCAGACATTATGGATTTTTACTCAAAACAAAATATTCAGTCGTATTGTAACTGGGAATCCTGAATAATATTTTTCCATTAATTATTGGTCTAGAGAGCTGGTGTTCCATGCTGTGTTGTAGCAGACTGTCACAGGAAATGTTTTATTATTTTTTCAATTTCTTACTTATTGAATAAACATTAACATCCAACAAAGGAAGTGTTACTGCAGAGAGAGACAAGAAATGTTCACAGTAAGTGTATTGCCTGCAGGTTACCATTCTGGTCAACATTTTAATGTTAGTCTTTTTTTCAGGCTTTAGTAATAAAAGATTATTTCAAGAAGCTTTTAAAATAATTTTCTTCATTTCCTTCCCCTATCACGTAGGGCTTGTCTACATGCAAGCTGATACTAAGAGCATTAAATGTGTTTTGGTATTAAGTTTGCTTTTAGATTTGTCTTTTCTCTTAGTTTTGAAATCTTGCCTAGACCAAGAAAATTACTCCTGATGAGTTGTGAGCAATGTATGCACTTGAGCAGATAATGAACATAATTTGTCAACCAGGATAAATCAACTTCTACTCCTTACAGGAATTGTGTCTGAAATAAAATATAAACTACAGTACAGACTTTCTCTTCTACTGTGAACATGTAAGGATGATTCTGCCCTTCCTATGACTATTTGCTTTCTCTCTACTTCCTCTCACACTGTTAGGGAAATATAATGGTTTCCAAAGCTATTGGGTCTGTCTAGCACAGCATACCCTTCCCTGCAGGCTGGGGCAGTAGGTGATATTCCTGACTCTGCAGGCAAACATCTCACAGCTGTGAAAAATTGTATCCCCTTGAGACTGCATGTGGATTTCTCAGGTGATCCATTTGCTAGGGTTGCTCTAGCAGCCCAGGTATGCAAGAGCAAAAAAATACAGTTTCTTCTTGTTAGATGTATTTGGTTACCTTGGTAACCAGAGAGTAATTCATCTGAAATGCAACTGGATAGGATAATTGACATATTTTTGAGGAATGCCTACAGGCAACAATAGGGATTTATCTGCCACCAACTGTTCCAGACTTTAAATAAATAAATAAACAACAAATAAAATACAATAAAAAAGCTCAGCTCTGAAACAGAAACAAGCATATTTTCTACAAGTCTGAATGTAAAGTTAGTGCTGTCCTTCTTCATGCATGTGAGGGAGCCTTGGTAGATTTCTCTGCAACTTCAGTACTTATCAAACTGCATCTATGATTGCTGTTGAATATGTATTTTGGTTAATCCAAAGAGTTTATAAAACCTCTAAAGTAACAAGTTCTCATTGTTGCTTTGTTTCTCTGATCTATAAATGCAATGTCTTGCAGCAGTCTCAGAGGCTTCTGCATAGAAAATTCCCACTGATGTTGGTGACCCATTATTATAGATAGCAATAACTGGCTATCATGCGTTAAGGCCCTTGATTGATAAGCTAGCTCACTGTACTTCAGCCTCCATGAACAGTTTATGAAACTTGATCATCCAGTACCTGACATTACTTAAACTACCTCATGTTTCGAACATTCCATTAGCTTTCTGCCAAGCCTTGTGAAGGATACAGTGCAAGACCTACTTCCCAGTGAATGAGAGGTTAAAATTTGACCTGTTTTCACCTCCTTCTGCACAAAGTAAGGGGTATAAGAATGGCATGGAAAAGTATACGGGGAGAGTGCTTTTGGGAAGATTGAACAAATGACCCATGGTGCTGAGACTTTCTGGGTAAGTACTGGAGCGCAGCTCTTTATGATTTCATAGTTAGCTAATTATCTTCTTGTAACACTAACTTCTTGACAGCAATACTTTTCTTGCTAAGCTATTCTCCTAGTGGACTTCGCTTTCTTACCTGACTCAGTTTGTCCCTCCATGACAAGTGGGAAATCTCGTGCTGGATCATGTCAGAACGTCTTATAGCTTCTCCCAGTAGTTTCTAATGTTCACAAACAAGAAATAAAGCTGGCATCTAACTTAAACGAGGAATGTTCCGCCTGGTTTTAGGTGTATGTGAATTCGTCAGTCTTGACAGTTTAATAACATTTCTGGGTTATAATATCAATTATTCTTGACATTTTATTAATTTTACCTTTTTTCATTCTCGATGCAGCATCTGATACCAAGAAAATTCTCCATTAATTTTAAACTAGCTCCGAATCAAGTAGAGCTCCGAATGATATCTGTATTCCTGGAGAGGGAAACCATAACTTCTCAGAGTTTCCCAGGAATATAAATTCCAGTGGTGGTAGATCACAAGGTCAATATGATTAGAAAAAGAAAATATTTACTTTGTTGTAGTGAGGCACCAAATAGTATCTGCTTTCACCTTGAGGACCCTAGAAGGAAAATGTTTCCAGAAAAAGAAAAGTTAAAGCCCTAATGAAAGCAGAAATATTTTTCATTCCCCCTAGACACTGTTTATTGTGTTAGTATACAATCCATCAACAGCAGTAAATAGACTCAATAAATAAGGTAGCTAAAAAATCTCCAAGTGTATTAGAAGACTAAGAGAAATATGATTCTCTTTCTAGTACAAGACATTTCTTTAGTCACAGAGGAGGACAGAATGAATGGACAAAATGAATATGCCTATTCCTGAATCTCTATAATAAAATTTACATCTGGTTGGCCATTGAAAATCCTTCTAAATTTATCTGGGCTACAAACCATCTAAAAACTTGTGACTTGGAGAGTTTACAAGTAACTTTGCAAGTCATGCCAACAGTTTGCATGGATTCCTTTATCAGGTAGAATTTTCATTTCACTCTGCTTGAGCAGTTTATCAGTTTAAAAAAAAAAAAGTAAAAAAAAAGGTAAAAAGAACAGTAATAAAAAAGTATCTTGAGGAATTCTCATATCAGAAAAACCTCAGAGACTAGTAAAGAGGTAATAAAAATGCATAAATAATACAAACATTCTGAAAACAGAAGGATTTATTGTACAGATTAGTCTTGTTTTTTTTTTTTTTAATTTGCTGATGCTTGTTTGCGTTTTCCTTTCCCCGTCAGACAGCCTACTTTCAATACAGAGAGGAATAAGAGAGAAGTGGAACAGGAAATAATAATAATAATAATAAATCAGGCCCAAGTCTAGGCACTATTAAAATAATCAAAGAGAAGATAACTCAATGAGTTTATATACATATTTGTACTAGGAAAAGATGTCTGGGGCTCTTCTGACACAAATAACAAGAGCCGGTGGCTGGAAGATGAAGGTGAACAGATTCAACCTTGAAATTAAATGTACTTCTCTTGCTGTGAAAGTAACTAAATAGTTGACCTGCTGTCCAGTAGCAGGGGGGTTAGAATCACCAGGCTTTACTATTTTTGAAATGGACTACATGGACTTTATTTCAGGTTCTGGCAGGTATCTTACAGCCTCTGTGCATAGATGGAAGCTGAATACCTACATAGGCAAAATAGACAGTCTCCACTCTTACATGGTCCTCTGGGAAGGAGACAGGCAGGAGAAGACTGTCCACATGGCTCTCAACATCTTTTGCTTATGCTGCTTCACAGTATAACTATAATCAAATCTCATCATTCAGACTTTCACACATTGTCTGCCTAGGTCAGGGAAAGGGAAAAGGTGATTGGCTTTTGCTTCCCCCTCATGTGCAGTTAATTGCCTTGGATATATTTGAATCATTAGAGATTATGTGAAGTGTGGCAGATGCTAATGCAATGAGATGGTGGTGGTGGAACCTCACAGTTGCTTGCCTTGTGTTCACGCTTTCAGGGTCATGCTGTGAATCAGATTTAAGGAACTTTTCCACAGGCTAGATTATCTGTAGTTTTGGATTTCCACCCCCCAAGATGCTACAAATTGAATGTTTTGCCTGCTGGATCATTGACTATGCGTTATGTAAACATGTGGCAACCTGAAAAGAATTGCTGTTTTGGAACTTAGGTTTTCTCCTTTACTTGTAACTTGTGAGAGCTTAATGAAGAGTAGTAAATGAAGACGATGAGTAGTAAAGGGATTAAATTTAACTAAAGTTTTGTGGTTTAGTACAGGGTATGCTTGTGAAACAACGCAGCATGGAGGAAGAGAGGTTTGACTTGAGTAAGCAGTAAGTGCTCTGTACAATGTGGTTGTCTGAGCTGGAGTACCAGGCGGGCAGATGGGCAGGCACCACAGTCCGTACAGCTTTTTTGTCTGACCAAGAAAGCACCATTAAAAATGGGGTTTGCTCTGCTCTGAGCTGCTGCAACTGCTACAGTCAAGTCATTCACACAGATGTGACCTTCACTTATTCCTGTTGATTTTTCCTTTAAGACAAAATAAATAGAAGTGGCTGCCTCCTGGAGAAAGTAGACAGACTTGGGAAAAGTAATTCTTTGACCACTTTCAATTCTGCTCCCAGAAGATGAGGTGATTTGAGAAAGAGAAAAGCAAGACTGGAACTAGTGACAGTGACCACAAGACGGGACAGAGAAGAGAAGCCTGGATGTAGTAGTGAAGACTGGGACCTTGTGGACCCATTCCTTAGGAATATATTTTGCTGAGAGCTGGAGTGCTAACGCACATGTCTAGATAATTACAGTACTGCCTTTGGTAAATGTACATTTATAAGAGCATATTGTCATTGCTTAACAGCTACACAGCTATACCTCTACACCATTTTCCTATGAAAGAAGTGCAGTTTCTAACTACTTCAGTATAATCATAGAACAAGATCTTAAAGATCATCTAGGTTCAGTGCCCCTGCTGTGGGCAGGGCTGACCCACCAGATCAGACTGCCTAGTATCCCATCCAACCTGGCCTTGACTGTCTTCATGGATGCAGCATCCACAACTTCTCTGGGCAACCTGTACCAGTGCCTCAGCACTCACTCTCTTATTATTCACTGGTGAAAATGCATAGCTATGGTGATGACTGTGTTGAGAACTACTGTTTTATAGTTGAGAATTTCCTCTTTCAAATAGTGTTATTGTGCTCTCTTTATCTGCTGTATTTATCTGTTGTACTTTCTACGGAAATAAAAAGGAGGCATTAATTTTAGAGCAACCTATGTATTTGCTTAATTATTTTTAAGAGCTTTTCTCCCAGAGCTGCCTGCTGCCATAAAAGCAATAATGGGAACTCCCATGAGCTACAGCCCACCTGGGTAGCTTACACCCAAGTACTTGGTTATTCATCAATGGCTCAGAATTCAGACTCAGTAGTATTGGGTATAAGCCTAAAAGTGAAATGGGTCTTCTTCACCCTAAAATAAAGATCATCTGCTAAGAAACTTCCCCCAAACTGTCTGTAGCTCAAATGCTCACTTACACAGCATTCTCTGTCAGATATTAACAGCTGCCCAGGCAGAGACAAATCTCTACGTTTCAGGCAGGATTACAAGACTAGGCCAGAGAGAAGTCAGATAATAAGCATCCTTCACTTATTAAGAGAGCAGCAGAGCCCTTACGAGGTGAAACATAAATTCTGGACCTTGGATGTAACAATTTACTGGCCTCACAAGAAGCTTGTTAGCAGTTGCAGCCCTTTTGCTTCTATTAAGATTTATTTATTTATTTATTTATTTATTTTCACATTGAGATTACATTCTCAACAAAATCTTACAGGACATGAGGAAAACTCAGATTTTTCTTGGTTTTGGCTGACTACAGGCAATCTTTGCTGAAGTTTACCATGACCATGTATGTAAAAACCTGAAGTGTCTTGTCTGATAGAAATCTTGCCCTAAGATAATTATATGTGCTAGCGAAAGGGTGCTGTTCTCCCTTCTTTTCCTTATGCCTAGACAACTGTGCAGCTGCCAGTGGGCAGAACAATTTCAAGCAAAACAGCAGGACACTAAGTTTCAGTTATCTCAGAAAACATTTGACATATTATTACAGGCAACATTTTCTCCTTACATGTGCACGTGTTTGACAAATATTAATTAGCATGTGACATTTTAACCACTATTTTCAAGGTAGTTTTCCTCTGAAGGAGCACATTATTGATAATGCTGGATTTTATGATATAACAACAACATATGTTATTTTCTCATTACCTTCCCTTTCCAATACATTTGGAGCTGAGCGTCAGTATCCATAGCTTTTTAAATAGCATGGAGTTTCCTGGAAAGTTGGCTTACAGAAGCTTACAGCTTCTTCAAAGATAAATAATGAAACAGTTATTTTGTAAGCCAGTTGCGGTAGAAAAAGCCCAACCCTCTATGGGGATCTTCTTCAAAGACATTATGAACCACGCATACAATTATATCCTATATGACTACAGACAGCTCCTAAGCTAAGGCTCTGAAGCACTCTTTAAAATCCTGCAGTACAGGTGCAAATGAACCTTCTGTCAACAGACTGAGTGATAATGGGATGGGCAACCTAACAAACAACACCTGTTCCATATGGAGATCATGTTCTTCAACATAGGAGCTATTGGTTTGATCTTACTAGTGCTTTATATGTATATGTTGATAGTTCTTTGTGATTCACCAAAATATTTTGCCTGGTAAAATCCTGATATTCCATATCCCCCTTTCACATCTGAATTATTTTGGTGACTCAATATGCATGACCTTACACTTTGTACCAATGACATTCATTCCATCTGTCTTGTTCCAGTTTTCAAGGTCGTTCAGCTTTTTTTCTAACAACAGTTTGATCTTCTTTTGTACTGATGCCTTCTTCTGTGGAGATGCCAGTAGATCTTAATGGTGCCATCACATTTTCTGTACCAGATTTGTTAAAGAAATTATGAATCAAACTTGTTAAACACAGTGCTGAGAAACTGCCTATTAATTTTGCTTTATATCTAGGCTTTTCATTTCTCTGTAATTTCACCTTTAGAGAGTTCTTTTTCTAACCTAAAATCTAACAGGCTTTTGATGGAATTATTCCTTTTTTATGCTCTGTCACACTAGGTATTGTACTAATGTCCAGGTAGACGAGTCAGCTGCCTCTCCTCACCCTTAATAATTATTTGTTTAGTCTTGCCTATTCTAGTCTTAGTAAACCTGCGCAGTGTTTCTTTCAGCTTTCTTCCATGTCTTTAATTGTACTTTACGTCTAAGATTGTTTTATGAAATTGTGTACAATAGCGGTTAGATTAATGATCCTCTATTTAACCATGATGTGTTCCTCTTTTGTGGTTCTCTGGCTGTATGATCTTTTGGAAGATTTGATAATGAATTCTTTGTAATGGCTTCAAAAGTTGCAGGTCCATTTCTTTTAGAGACTTAATAATAACAAGTTGAAACGTGGAGGACTTCAGCCTCTTTCCACTCTAACATGCTGACTTCAGTTCCTTCTTTGTTCTTTTTAGCCACTCTTCTCTTAAATCTCCATTCAATATTACCATCATATTTGATCACTGACACAAAGCATTTGGGATTTGGTCTAAGCTGTGGTCTTCTTGAATCTTTGTCTTCATTACGATTTCAGTACTTACCTTACTTTATTTTTCTTTATGTGTCTGAGCATTACATTGCTGTCTTTTAGAACGCCCATGCACAGTCTGACTTTTAAAAAAATTGTTCTGTTATTCTCATAATGTTTTTACTTCTGTAATTTGCAGATTGACTTTACATTTTAAAATGTCTTGCAAAAGAAATACCATGGGATCTAAGCATTTGTCATTTGTTTCTTGCTAGGAAGATGTCATGCCAGTTTACTGAGTTTTACCCATCTGAATATTGCGTAGGAACTGGCAACTTGCTGAGTTCCCCTTCCTGAATTTTGGAGGATTCTTTGCATAGCTTATAAATATTTTGAGAGTTTTATCCAGCATTGAAGGAATAGAGAGGAGCAAATCACAATAAAAAATGATTTTCTTAGTTTCCCCTGTTTCATTCTGGTTTACCATATGTTCCAGTAACTTCAAGGGTAGCTGAATCCTGAGTTTTAACATAAAAACACAGCTAAGAAAAGGATTAAGATAAAGGACATTATTTTTTTTTCCTAATTATCAGCCAAAGCAAGCTTAGTGCAGTAACCATAGTGGGGATGCAGAGAAAAAGAGAAAGAAGACAGGACAGTTCTAGGGCTATCTGGTTGAGTTTGAGTACAAAAGAATTTAATTGGTCTTAATCCATTTTGTTCCACTTTGAGACTTCAAAGAATTTATCAAGATTATGTAGTTTTTCCAGGATGACAATTTCCTGCTCAGTTGCAGTTAGCTTATTTTCATTACCATCTGAACCTCATAATTAACAGTGAGTTAATTTTGAGGCAGTAGTCCTTGTTTATTTTGTTTATTGCATAAGAGCACCTTTGACCAGGAAGGTATGTAAAAGATACAAGAGGAAAAAAGCAGTCCTTGCCAGAGAAAAGTTGGGAATCAGGGAGTTCTGCAGTAAGATGTTGAAATGAAATTTTGATATATATTGTTGTGGTGCGTATATTTTCACAGAGGCCTTTTTTTCTGCACAGGAATAGATTTTATCTTGAATTAATAAACATTCCAGTACCCAATGAAATGAACATTGAGGGCTTTTGAGCTTAGTAGTCCATAAACTATTAAAAAAAATTGTGTAGATGTTGTCAGTGTCCATGGGGTCCTCACAGGGAACAGGGCAGGATAGGATCTAGCAGGCAGGGCCCACTGGCACAACTGTCAGCCTCAGTCACCAGCCAACTCTCTAAGGACCTGGGCCTGGCTCAGATTGAACTTTAGCTGGGCAGGGCTGTGGGGAGCTGGAGCCCAGTTGTGCTGTGGCTAAATAGGATTGGGGCTGGCAGCCCCAGGGCTGATGTAGGTTCCTGTGCTTGGGCAAAGTGAGAGGGAGCCCAGTGGGGTCTGGCAGGGACAGCCAAGCTGGTTAATGCTCTCTGGGCCATGAAAGACATTTGAGTCTTCTGTATGATTCTCCTTGTCACTCTTAAATTTTAGCGTTTATCCAGATGCTTTCTCTAACCTGGTATATTTCAGATATCAAGTAAAATTGAACTAAGTCAGCCCCACAAAATGTGTGATTTCTGTGATTTAGCCACCAGAAATTGATGTATTTATGTGGGCTCAAAGTGATACAGTAATATGACTCATTTGAGTTCAGAATCTCACATGCAATGATTCTGATCTGGAGTAAAAGCTGTGACCAATTTAAATAAAATATAATCAGGATTTGAGCTCAATGTCATGGAAATATCAGTAAGACAGAAACTCCAATTACAGAAGCTTGCATTTGATGCTGTGAGGCTCTTAGAAGTATATCATTCTAAAACTAAACATAAGAGCTGTAATGTTCAAATTAAATTATTTCCCAAGCTTATACGAATCCCAAATTTCATGAAATTCAGACCTATCTTATGGTTTTGATCTTTCAAGAAAAAGGAGAAAGAAAGAGAATTTTGTGCTTCCCCTTCTTAATACTCTTTATCTTTCTTGACTTTGAGTTACAACTGTGACATTCAATTAGGTGCTGAAAATGTACCAGTTGATTTTCCACTGAAAGGAAAAATATGACTAATTTGTCATAAAAATACAATTCCTGCAGAACTTCATGTTCCTGTTTAATGATATGAAGCAGATTTTTTGCTACTCTCCTGCAAAGATTTTAATGGGAATTTATAGGTGTTAAACATAGCCAGAGGAGGGAGCCTCTAACTGTCCTATGAATGCAATGAAAACTTGTTGGGAATTAGTAAAAAGTGAGGAACATTTCAATTTAAAAAATAGTAAGCAAGCAGTGCCTTTGTTGATTCCTACATATTTATTACAGAAATGCCCTCCATCAGTGATGCAAAGCCTCTAAGAAATCCAGCCTGTGAAATGCTCACAGCTGCTATTGCAAGTGTTGTCCAAACTTCCAAACACTTATTTTTGCCTTCAAAACTGCATCTGTCTCTTTTACCCTGTCTCAACAGAGCAGCAGTGCAGGTCCTTTTCAGCCCAGCTACACTCTCCTCTCTTGTTTGACATCCTTTCTTCCCTTCTTATCCCAGGCCTGTCACGATCACAACTCCTGCTGCCTACTTTATATGGGGATACATATGGGATGGGGAGCCTGGCAATGAGTGCTGCTCAAGGAAGAGAGGTGACAAGGAGGTAAGGCTGGTAATAGGCATGGGGGAAGCAGTTCATGAGAGGCTGCAGTCATCTAAATCAAGTCACTCTGCTTTGAAGAGTGCAGACACAGCTTTCTCTCCACATCCTGAAAATGATCTAATCTGTAGCTGATGGTTAGTCATTACAGCTGTTAATTCCTATTTGTGGTTTTAACTGCTCTTCCTGAATGTAGCTAAATATAGTATTTGAGCAAATCTTGAAATTACAGTCTTGAGAATAATTATGTTTGTGTTTGTCTTTTCTGACTGTTGTAGTGTTCTGAACCTTCAAATTGCTACACTTGTACATGATGTGATCTTCTTAATCCTTACTCCTTTAGTGTAGAGAAATGCTTGAGAGGATATTGGCCCAAAGGCTAGCAAATTCTGAGACTGCTTTTGCACTATAAAGAATGGGCTTACCTTATGGATGAGTTGGGATTTTGTGCTGAATTGGGCAGTGGAATAAAGAATTCCTTTGAAAAGATACAGAGTGGTTTTATGGTAAGATAACCGGAGGGTGTTCTGACAAAACAAGTCTCTTATTCCTATTGCTATGATAGAGATCCATATGGTGCTATGGAAAGTGACATAAATAGAATTTTTTGTAAGTGAGCACTTCCTCTCTTTTCCTAACTTTCTTTGTGCCTTGTGTTTGGCTTTTATTCCAGTGTGCATGTGTCAGCTATATCTCAAGACAGTGGGATGAGGGGTTTCTGAAGAGGTGAAGTCTTCTGTGATGGTTTGCTCTCTGGAAAGCATTGCTTCCAAGATATCTAGAGTACAGAAATTGTTAGACTCTTTAGCCATATGCCTACATTTGACATATGTGAAATGAGACCCACTCTGCTTCCTTTGTTCATGGTGTAAAACGGAATCTGTATGATGTATAAAAATATCAGACGGGTGAACAGAGTGGATTGAATCTTTTCCCATTGAAGCTGTACTGCTGAAATACTTCTCATAGGTGAGACTTCTCTTTAAAAATGTCCAGTAATTACTCTCAGAGCACCAGCTTAAGGAATAGTTCTTCAGGTGAGTAGTACTTTCCAAAGTAAATAGTAAATATTCTCACTTTACCAATAGTGCCTCCACTTCTGTAATGCATTAAAGTTCAGGAGGTTTTCTTCAATGATAGTGCTTGAATCCATCAGCTGGGTATAATTTACCCATTATTGCTAAAATCTCATACATCTGTACTCTTTGATTATATATGCAATGCATTTTGAACTTGCGCTTGTGAGCCTTGCACAGAAGCAAGAATGATTTCACTGCAGGCTTTCTTTTTCCTTGCCAAAAGAAGCAGGACAGACAAGGGCTGAAAATAAGCATATGGGAAACTAGCTTGATGGACTTCTTATTTTAGATCTTTCAGCTGTTGGTAAATGCTTAAAAAATATTTTTTCTTTTATTATACAAATCACTCATAATTATTTTAAAATACATAACTATAGTTAACTGAACAGCAGTTAAAGAGAAGCCTTCCACAAACTAGTTCAGTGATATTGGCCCTTCCTCTCTTGTCCATAAATGACTTCTAGCAAAACCTCCAGAGCTCAAAGAACAAGCAATTATAGTTTAAGCTAAAGGGTTAAGACACTAAGATCAAAAGCTGTAGCAACTACCATCATTAATGGTTTGGCATTGAAGGGGAATTATAATTTTTACCAGTGAGGACACTTTTGCCTTCATTTTGCTTTACTGTTCTCACACTGATAAGTTGTTTTAATAGCCATTTGAATTCCATTACTGCCTGGTTATGATCAAAGTCTTAACATGCAGTGAAAATTTTCTGCAGATACCCTTCATCTGGTGCTGGACACTTTCCATTTCCTTTTTGACTGGAGTTCTTTTCCAGGGGTTCTTCCTGAGTACTACAGACACATGATAAAAAATCTGCTTCCAAAACTTCCAGAGGAAGTACTCATTTGACACTTGTTTATTCTGAGATTGCAGGTACCTGTTCAGATTCACCATGTGTGGTTTTAGTTTCCTTCTGTTTATTTGTTTTAAGAGATGTATTCAAGACATAATGTTAAAACTGAGATCGTAGATTTTCCCTAAACTTGCAAGTCAACATTTTGCTTTATTCCATTGCTGAAATTGAACTTTGTTTTCCTGAATAACAACTGAACAAGGTGCTGAAGGACTAGGTGTCAGCTTCAAAAGTAGTAGTACAACTAAGTGGTAGTTTTGCTTCATAATATAATTTGTTGTTTGCTTTCATTTTTCAGTTTATAACTCAAGTAATTATCATGCAAATCTCTTTTAGGTTCTCTAGATAATAAGTTTTCAGATAAAAATCACAACGTTTTTCATGTTTTTCCTCTGAATCTTTCATCTCATCCTCATTTGCTTGAACTTGTAAATTCAGCTCCTTCCAGACTCCTTCGGGAGGTCCAGTTAGTGTTCTCAGTGTGTTGCAAGACTTTCACTTCAGGTTGATCATGATGGTTTTTCCTATCTGATTGCAAATATCAATTAATGCTCAAATTTCACTACTGATAGATCTTTTTAGTGTAAAAGAAGGGAAGAAAATGGGCATGAAAATGTCACCATTTCTTTTCTGATAGAATTGCATGAACATGTCTTTGTTACACAGGAGTGAAGTGCGGCTGTGTTTCTCAAAACTCACTAAAATCGTCTTAACTTGCTGTACCACAGACAAAGCTTTTCAGCGCTCATTTCTTCTCACTGAAGTGTTTTCCTTCTTTGGCTCTCAGCCATGGACTTATAGTCTGTAACCAAGCTCGCTCTCAAAAATGTCAAATTTAATTGAAAATCAGAAAATAAGGTTATCTCGCATGATTCTTCTGGGTCCCACTCTTACAAGCTCTGCAGGCTCCCCTGCTTTATTAACCAACCCTGTTTTGGAAGGCTAAGCCACTACTACTGCAATCCCACTGCAGCCTCTGCCTGGAGTCCTTGGTGAACTACCCAGCTGTGATGGCACTGGAGCAACCCAGTCAGCTTCCATTCTGGCTGCAAAAATCAGCTGTGGCCCAGAACAGTGACAAAGAACTGTTGCCTTTTTTCCCCTCCCTCCTCTCTCTCCTTTGTAAGCTGAAGAAAAGCAATAGCATGAACTATTATGTTGCTAAGTATGTAGGCTGCCATCAGCACTTTGTTATTTTGATGTTCTAACATTGTGCTTGCCATGTAGGTGGGAAATGGAACTGCCAAATAGAGGGGTGTGAGCAGTGAAGTCCTTTAAGGAGATTATGGAGAGAGTTTTCCCAGGAAACAAAAAGGGCTGGCAAGGATACATTTGGTACAGAATCTTCTGTTTTGCTGTGCTTTGGGTGCAGTGAAAATTGTGAAGAGTTGGGCATCTGTTTTGGTGAGCTGAAAATCTGAGAAAATGATGAATCCAGCCCACCATGTTGCTATAGAACTGATAGCTGCAAGTCCCTGTTGATCTGTAGAATTACCTTCCTGGTCAATTTTATCATATGCACTACTTCTGAAACTGATAGGAATGTGGACACCATAATCACACTCTTCTGTGAATTTACTGAAGAGTAGAACGCTGGGTATCTGGCTCAATCTTGTACTGTAAAAAGCTGTCAAAGCAGAGAATTCTGTCTGGGAAGCAGCTGTTTGTAGCTGTTGTGAGCAAGCTCCAGTCCCATGTTCACTTTGACAGATAACACATGTCCTCAGTTTCCAAAGCATTCCAAAGTTTTTCCTTGATTTTTGAGTCCAGAATACCTGCAAGATCCTGCAAAGAAATTTTCTGTTGTTCTTTACTGTGAAAGAATTTCTTTACGGTGAGGGTGACGGAGCACTGGAACAGGCTGCCAAGTAGGTTGTGGAGTCTCCTTCTCTGGAGATATTCAAGACCCGCCTGGACACCTACTTGTGTGACCTGATGTAGGGAACCTGCTTTGGCAGGGGGGTTGGACTAAATGATCTCTGGAGGTCCCCTCCAACCCCTACGACTCTGTGATTCTGTAGGAACTTGGTGTTATGGTAGTAGTGCCTTGTCAGGAGAGAGGTTCAGAATATAATGGAGTGCCATCATGCCTAGGAGGACCTCTTCAGGTGGGCATTCACCTGGCTACTGATTTTGGATGTCAGCAAATCCTAGCAGTCCCTACTTTTGGCATGCAGATAGAAAAGTGTTTTGATTTAGAAAGTAGCATGTTGTTGAAGATAATTGATTTGAGGGGAGCAGACACAAGGCTTTTTTTTTTTTTTTTTTTTTTTTTTTTTTTTTGCCTGTGACATCTGCAAGAATTCTTACAATTCCTTTTCAGTATTTGATCTCAGAGGGAGGTAAAATATAGGGAGGTAAAATACAGCAAAGAAAGAGCTGGAGCCAAGTTAAAAAATTGAGTTCTCAGTCCAAGGCAGGTGTCCCTGCAAGCATCTACAGCTATAGATGCTTTTTAAAAATTATTTTTATTTTTTAAATATCTTCACACAGTGCTACAAAATTGCATTTTCCTGGACAGAAACTTACTGCTGATCATGAGCCATTGGAAAACTTGTTTGTTTGTTTGCTGTTGAATTTGTTCTGCACAGATAAAATTTTAAGGCACTGAGACTTGCATGTGTGGGGAATTCATTAAGTGTTCATTTCCTTAAAATTCTCCTTATATTTTTATTTATTATTATTTTTATATTGTTTTGGGCTTCATACTCTAATAGCACTTTTCCATAAAGAGACTTGGTTCAGACAGAGGAGGTCACTCTTAAGTAGCACATTCAGAAATACAGTCTGCATTTTCTGGAGCATGATTTAGCTCTTGTTCCAGCTGGACTTTTTTCCAGACAGTCCTGTTGGAGAGGGGAGGAGTGGGTTTCTGCTGGGAACCCAAACTGGAGAGGCGGGGAGAGTCTTCAGGAGCCTTGGGACTTTCTCCAGTTTTGACTGAAGCACAGAGGCCTCCCTTGGCAGGAACTAGGGCTTGTAGGACATTTTTAGCAGATGGAAGAACGCCAGAATGGAGATAAGGCTCTCACCCATGATCTGTGTTCTCTGGCTTTGTGAGAAAGTGATAGGGTGTAGCTGACAAAATACCCTTTTCTTTAAGCCTGGAGATTGCTGATTAGTTGTTATAGCGGGGTAAAGAAGATTCTCTTCATAGATCTGTCGTCAATTTGCCTAAGGCCAGTGCCTCACTTCCCTTATTCCAAAGTCTCCTAAGTTGTAGACTGTGAATAACATTATTTGTGCCTTTGCAAAGACTTCTCAAGAAGTTAAGCAATAGAAACTGAGTATTATCCTTAGGACTAGTCTTGGACTGCCTTCCTGTGGGCGGACAGTGTTGTTTTTTTTCCCAGCACTCCAAACAGCTGCAGCCTGTGAGTGATAATTTTTTGTTGTTGTTCACTTCCGCATGTTGAATCTCCTCATCTAGGTTTTTAATGTTCACTTTTGCTTAGCTCTAAATATTCTGGTCAGTGTGAGTTTTACTTAGTCCCGTCTCTTTCTTGGGGCTGGTGAGGCTGAGTGTTGGTAGAAAAATCAGGCTTTCTGCTTTTATCTTTGTCATGGGAGTTTAAGGCAATTGATCTCAAGGTTTCTTTTGTGAGAATGGAAAATAACCTGCAATGGCAACAGTTGTTATGCAGCACTCTTCCATAGATGTAGAGAACCCACTGCAGACTCCTGTGTTCGTGCAGAGCTTTGCATTTTTAACTATTTCTAAGAAGTGCTGTGTTCCATTCAATTCAGCAAATGCTCTGTCTGAGTCTTCTCATATGAGAGGGCCAGCTTAAGCCTTCATTAACCAATTTAGGATCGCTTTTACAGAGGCTTGCTGGTAAAAATTAGGTAAACTATTCTCAGGAAAATAATTATCCTTCTTAAAGTAGCACTTGATAAAAACTGAAGAATAGCGCACACATTCTACAAATGATACCAGACAGCTAGACTCTAGGAGAATATAATGTATTTTCAAGGTTACACTGAAGGGCATTCACAACCTACACACATTTTTCAATTTGAACAACTTCATAAAGGCCATGAGAACAGTCTGCAGGCATTTCTAAAGAAACACTAGCATCCAATCTTAAAAGACTGGAGGAATAACTAGATAAATTTCATTTATAAGGCTGCCTTCCAAACTCCTTAAATGTTAAATACCCTAAATTTAATTTGCGGTCCAGCTCCGTGTTAAATCTGTAAAGTATCTGTGTTTTATCCTCAACCTCACGAAAGAGATAGAAGAAAATGAATGTAGTTACCTGACAGTAATAACTGCTTCCTAATGAATAAGGACTGCAACTGACTGAGAAATGGGGGATTTCCTTGTTCTCATCTGGGTGGTATGCCATAGAAACAGATGTATCTTCCAGCTGTCTTTGAAAGAGATCATATGGTTATGAGTCAGGGCAAGAGTTAGTGGGCTGCAAATGCTCTTTCATAATGGTTTATTTGGAGGTTGTCAGACAGTGTCAAATCTATTTCTGAGGAAACAGGTCTGAATCATTAGATGCTGTTGGGGATATGGAAGTTATAAGGAGAATGTTATTTCAAGCACTCCCAATTATCAAAGCAAAAAATTCTTAAAGAGACTGGTGTTTCCTTCAAGATGCAATTAGTGGTTTTTTATCAGTATATTGGACACACATAAGGATTTGAAATCTCATTCAAAATTGCTGGTTACAGTAACATCTACTTTCTTCATTAATTATCAGAGAAATAACGAACTTGATGGTATTTAATAAGGAGGTACAGGCTATCTTTGAAGTGCTAGCAGACCAGTTATTTCTCAGTGTTATTCTGACATAATGTGTGTTCATCTTCCTTTCAAGGCTTTTAGCCCTTCTGTTTATCAAGAAAATCAGCAAATAAGTCAAAGCACAACTCTAAAACTGAAGCAGCCTTATCAGCAGTGCAGGAAATAGAGTTCTGCTACTATTTTATGGCATGCAGGGCCATCGAAGAACACTCTTTATCCAGATCAGATAAGTTTTACGAATAGATCAAATAATAGTAAATTATGGAGAAAGGTAAATGTATGTGAAGGTGGAGGAAAAAGTTCCTGATTTCCAAATCTAACATCTCTGCTGTGACATGTCACTGTTTCAAAACACCAAAATTGAGAAATGAAGACAAATCTATGACATTCCTCTATAACCTAATAGAAATATTATTTACAATTCTTAAGGCATTCAAGGAGAGAAAGTTGTTATTAAAGCAGAATAGTGAAAGAAAATGAGGGTAACTCTTGCTATTTGGGAAAATTCTGATGTCTTGTCTACATGGAGCCGTGGTTTGTTTTTTTTTTCTTTTTTTTTCCCCACTCTTACTCCATTTAGTTATGTCATGATACTAGTGAGTGTAGAGAGTCTGTCCACTCTGTTTACATTGGATACGTTCCCAATGAATAAGAAAGAGATCCACACATTTCTGGACTTTCTCATAATATCTGCATTCCATCATGGGTGCAACATCCATCAGACTTTACTTTCTGGGGCCTTTCTCATTGTTGGCTGCCTACTAGAACCTACTGTGTTTGACATTCTCAAGGTCAAATTCAAAAGGTCCTGTGATTCCTGTGATACTTCAGTTGATTTTAATTCACTGGAATGAGTTACCCAGAGAAACTGTGGATGCTTCATCCCTGAAGACATTCAAGACCAGGCTGAATGAGGCCCTGGGCAAGCCTGAACTAGTGCGTGACAGCCCTGTCCATGGCAGGGGGCTTGGAACTATATGATCTTTAAGGTCACCCCCCCGGTGACAGTTCCTCATCATTCAGTGCAGCCTATCAAAGCCTTTTGGCTGGGCACCCATGCTGTAAAAGAAGAAGTGGAGGAAAAGCCATAGGTAGCCATGTTGAGGGTCCTTCTAGAAAAGTATCCTGTTTCCAGCAAGGACCAGACAGTTATGCCAAATAGCAAATTATGAATAGGGGCAGAATGAGATTACAGTTTTCTGGCATGTTCTTTCATGTTATTTTGTGTGTTGTGAAGTGTTTTCATGCTGATGTATTACTTTTGGCTAAGGTGTGCTTATGACGAACATGGGCAGATGTTTTCCCTGCAAAATGACAATGGCCAGAAATGGCTGTGGACCAGCAGGATGTGGTAGTCTCTTTGCAGAATGCAAGTCACCTAAGAGCATCTGTGGCATAACACCAGCCATAGGTTCCCTTTCAGCAGAGATGGGCAGCTTTCAGCTGCCTTCCTCATCCATGTTGTTCCTGTGGACTAGTTGCTGGTTGCAGACCAATTCAGTGCAGTTTTTGAGGTGCTAGGGCTGCAGTCATTGATGGTAATACTTTTTAAGAGACTGCTCTGCCTTCATGTACAACACTAGGTACTACAGAAAAATGAAACAATAGATTTGCAAGACTGTGATTTCAGTGAAATACAGAGGTTGCCGATGGGACCTGGCGACCAGATTTTCCAATGCATTCAAGTGCTCATCTCCCACTGAAGTTGTCGGTTTATTTGTTCATATGAAATTCCAAAGCATAATCTAAATTAAACTTCTGATTTTGTCTATAGTGGAAGTTAATTAGCACATCTCAACTTGCCCACCAATATCATTTTCATTTGGTGTTAAGAGCAAGTTTAGCACTCAAGTCTTTTTTTTTCATAGCAAACAGTCTGTGCTTATTATCATATTAAAGGAATGCCACTGGTTAAATCAAGCAATGAATATAAATAGCTGTATTACTGCCATCAGGCATCAGTGTTTATTTAGTGGATGTGAATCATGAGTGCCTCTTTGATCTGGCTTTGACTAAGCCGTTGCTGTTTTCATACAAAAAAGGTTATTTGCAAACACTGCAAGACTATCATATACATTAAAGATGGAACTAATCAATATGGAAGGCTCTCTGCTGCTTTGGCAGTGCTGTGTGCTGCCACAGTGTCTTTAAGTGTTTTGAATTTCTCTGTGAGTACCTAGGTCCCTGAAGATGCTCTCAGATCTTTCCTAAGGACTAGGGAATATCAAGATTGAAATCTGTGCCCCACTGAATTCAGAAGTCATATCACTATCAGGTCCCAGTGAAGGATACATATCTGGCAGAAGAAGGACAAAAACAATCAAGGACAACATTGATTTATTTGTGAACTGGTTTGATTACGGTGCATGCAGGAGAATATTTGAAAGAGAAATTCGTGAATAATCAGATAAGCAAATAGACTCAAACCTACTTATGCTCATTATCCACACTGAACCTTTAATTACTTTTTCTAAAATAAAGCTCCAGTGTTGAATTTCGAAACGGAACCCATGTGCTTTCCCTTCAGCAAGGTATATGCAGGCTGTTGTGTGCACTGGAAGAGAAACTGATAAAGGTACTGCCAAAGTAATGTTATCACAGTTATTGTGACAAACAACTTAGCATTCTGCATTCTGAAGCCAAAAATTAACCTAGGCAAAATAGATGACTGGAATGATGCTTATTGAACTGCAAGACATGACTGACCTCAAATGTTCTCTAATAACTGGAAACGAAGTGAAAGAACTGTAGAAGTACCCAAATAATTAGGTGGTTTCTGAGTCCCAAATGTACATCATTCCCTTCTTTACTGTGTTACTTAAGGTTTACACACACCCATGTCTCTCTTGCAGAGAAATAATTTTGAATTAATTTGGAATTATAAATGTACTAGGAAAATATAGTGGGCAAGCAAACTATTTCTCTTTTATTTTTTTATATTTTGGACTCTAACTTTGTCTAATTTAGAATTGTTAGGATGAAAGTGAGAAGTGATCATTTTGAAAAGTGAAAAGGACGGAGTTTTGTTATTTCATAAGAATTATATGCTCTTCATGTTGATGGTATGATATTCTCTATCCTGTCTATTATTACATCAAAGGTTTTGTCAAAGGAACCCATCCAGAAAGGCCAAACAATGACCCAGAGAAGAGTCCTTGAGGAAGCAACAGAGATTGTTATTGAGTAATACCTTCTAGGTGGCTTCATCCCAAGTTGGAATGATTTTATTCTTCATATGGCTGAATCTAAAACACCCAAAGTGATGGAATATTTGAAAATCTGATTAATTCTTGGTATATTTTCTATGGAGGGAATAGATTTTTTTCAAGCTTTCAGAGCTTAAATTGAGAAATAAACCAAACAGCTTGTTCATTCTGGTCCAGAAATGGGAGCTACTAAGAATGACGGGAATAGAGGGGGACAAATCTCACTTACTGTATGGGATGTTCTTCACTTCATCCAATGCTGAATGAATAAAGAAAAGGTGGGTTAATCAATCAAAGCTTTGTGGAACATTCTGAGGGATATAACTATTGATTGAAGTTGTTTTTCACTATGAATTTCAGCCTGAAGAAATGTAGTACGGTAAAGAAATATACTATGCCAAAACTTTAAGGTACGTATGAAACTACATGCCTTAAATAAGAATCATGGCTGTGACTTCATGGCAGGAATTCAGCCTGTTAAACATGACATTACCTCAGGCTTTTTCTTCTTGCACATTTACCTAGACAAGGAAATGGAATGCACGAAGAATATCTCTAAGATGAATTAATAGTTATGTAGCCTTTTCTGTGTGTTACTGAACAGTTTCAATGACTCTGTTGAAGAGACATCCCAAACTGTGTGAGCACCTCCTCGCCCCAGTACTAGACAACTGCTGTGCCTTTCAGTTGGTTGAGCTTTGCCACTATACAAGTAGGGTAGAATAGTTACACACTCAGCCTATTTCTTAAGATGACATTTTAAAATGTTTTCATCATTCTTTTAGTGACAAGCTGTTTCTGATGGGAAAAAAAAATAATCCAGATGAGACTACTTTTTCCAACTGTCCTTATAGTGGCTTCCTTCTACAGTTTCCCACCATGATACTGAAGTTCAGACTACAGTCCCAATGAATATTGTAACAATTGAATCTATTACAAAAGATACCTTAAGAAACAGCCTTTTTTTCTGCCTTAATTTTTGATGAGCAAACTAGTGGTGACATTGTGAAACCTAGCTTCAACCTTTACCCTCAGCACTGCTGTCTCCATGAGCTTTGGTGGCAGCTTCAGTGGGGTCTCAACTCAAACAAAGGAGAACTGGGGGTATGCAATGCAGTGGGAACACGCCAGTGCTCAGGCAGTGAGAGTACTCGCCTTGCCCCACTTCAGGTGCAGAACCAACTATTTTATAACATCATAAAACAAGCAGCAGAAACTGTTGGTCAGAAAGATAAATATTTGCTACATTACAGAATCTTATCAGAGAGAATGTGTTCTTGCGGTTTGTTGGTGGGATTTTCCAGGAACTAGAGATACATAGGGTCAGAAAACTGTGTCAGCTTCAGTGGAGCTGAGTTGCCACCCTCTGTGTTTACTATTTGAAACTGCAGGGTTTATTTATTTATTTATTGCATCTCTCTTTGTAACTTTTTTCTTGCTCTCCATGCTTTCCTTGCTCTCTCACAATTCTAGTTCACTTCTCTATCAATTACAAGATGTGGACAAGGCACATAACTTTCATTTCAGGCCTAGTGTGCCTGAGAGCAGGTTTTGGCAATGCTTTTTAAAAATGCATGATCTCATTTCTCAAGATAGTAGAAGCTATCCTGTTACTGTCAAAAATTAGATCCTCTTTACAAATCACTTCTTGAGAAGATTGGATTATTTATATGAGAATATATATAATATAGATTACCAGGACCCTAACTCTGTAATACATGTAAGAAAACAGCTATCTCTAACAGTGTCTTAGAAACTACAGAGAGATGTTCTTCACGAATTTACATCTTAGTTTGCCAGAATTGTCCTGGTTTTCTATTATGAGTGTACTTAGATCAGCTAGCCAGTTTCAAAGGGGGAGTGCAGAACTTTAAGATTAAAAAAAGCCAAGTTAGTCTGTCAATAACCCTGCAGAAGAAAAGATTGCAACGTGACCTCAACACTACTAGATGCTAAATAATCAATTTATGTGGAAGGTTTAATGAATTCTTATCTACAGCAAAAAACAGAGTCCAAGGCTGCACAATATTGGACAAAAGAAATTCTATCCAGAAGAATCAGCACCACGGTGAGCCAAACTCAATCTGTTGTGCTGCTTGTAGTGCACATATAGAAATATAATAGGAAGCTTGTGTGTTATCTGAATGTTATATCCCTCCACTGCCATGC
This sequence comes from Meleagris gallopavo, assembly GCF_905368555.1. Classification (NCBI taxonomy): domain Eukaryota; kingdom Metazoa; phylum Chordata; class Aves; order Galliformes; family Phasianidae; genus Meleagris; species Meleagris gallopavo. The sequence continues at coordinate 35,369,500 of NC_139408.1, read as the reverse complement.
ATTCCATTTTCAAGATGAGTCAACTGTTTGGTTAAAGAAGAGTTCAAAAAAGAAAATCACCTGACTTTCAAGCTAAAGTACACATCACAGTTTTCAAATGGTCAGCTAAGTCCAATCCTGTAAAATAAATAAATAAATAAATAAATAATTGTTGCATGGAGTAATTCTGAAAGCTGTGCATCTCTACACAGGTGAATATCTGTGCCATACCATATTTTATTGAAGGACTACAATCTGATCAGGTAGTTAGGACATGTGTAATGAGTCCATTGTGCCAGCAAGAGTTTGCAGATAATATGATAGTGTCATATTGTGTTTAGATATCTGAATATGTGATCAACCAGTATCCCAAGGGCAGTTCTGTAAGTAGGTTTTCTATCACTAGAGCATTTCTATTTCAGCCTACTCCTGGCATTGAGTTGATTTTCCTTAACTGATGTTTTCATTATTTATTTATAGGTGTACTAAACACAGATCCTGAGTCTGATAAAAATGCCCTGTGGTAGTCATTATATTAAAAAAGTAGGGAAAGAAGATTTCTTATTTAGTTTTTAAACAAGTGCATTTGTTGTATTTTGCTCTTGCAAATTAAATTCCTCATGCTTTCAGTGTGAATGTGCATGTCTCCCAAGCATTTAACATATGTTTGTTCATGGCTTCTTTGTCACTGAATTTCCTAGAGGCTGACTCTGTGCCCTTATCTTTGGGCTGATCTCAGTCTGAGGAACATTCAGAAATCTCATTGTACCCAGTGATTAATCTCTTGTGGTGGATATGGTTCCAATATTGCTCCTGCCTGGTTTCTGCTCCAGTGGATGTAGATCAGTTGGTATTGGAGAAACAATGTGGAAGTTATCCTCAGTCTGTGGTTACTTGATCTTTTTCTGTACTGCTTTGCTAATAAGCACTTTATGAAAGAAAGTGCTGGGGTGCTACTGGCGGTGGTTTTAGCACAATGTTCTGACCCAAAAGTAACCCTTCGTCTATCTTAATGCAGTCACCTGAGCACAACTTGACAACAATTATGAATTTTGAAGTTAGTTATTGATATTGAGGACAATGTTACAATCTCACTGATCACTGCCACATTCAGTCAGCCTTCAGCAACTGTGTATGAGATTTTTGGCAGTAGCAGGGTATGTTATACAGATGCTTCTGTTTTGTTGTTGTTTTTAACATGGATGTGAAAATATGGGTGGTGATGGTGGTGAAGAGAATGACTTCCTCACAAGATAGAAGGAAAAAGAGATGGAGAAGAAGTTGACTATTGCCACCAACTGCTTACTAGCTTTCTCACACACTATTGATTTTGCAGTAAGAATACAAACTGATTTATTCTGCAGAATCCTAGTGTGATATCCACAGGGAGTGATGGGAATAGGTGAATTTGTTGGCTTTATTGTCCTGAAGAGATGAGCTGTACTTTATGCTCTGAAATGCATACAGGTGTAGATCTATTCAGACTGTAGTCTACATGGTGAATATATAGTGGAAATAAAGGGTCGTTAATGGGGTGTGGGGACTGGAACTGATGGTGACTGTTGGGTACTGTACCCTACACATTTATTTTTTTTAATAGCTGTTTCCCATTGGGAAATAGTCCAATTAATTAAGTCCATTAATTTAAATGTGAGATATTCTGGGAGATGTACAAGAGAGAAAAAAGTCACAGGGAAAACTCTTCATCTACTTCTTTTTCTGTTTTTCTTCCAACTATTTATTCTGTTTCTCTCTCATTCTTTTTTTCTGTTTCCTTGTTTCTTTCTACTCCCACCCCCTTCTTTATTATCAGACCCAATTTGTTCATTTCCATTTATTTCCTTTCTCGCTCTCTCTACTAGCCCTTCATCTTTTGATTAAACTTCTTTTTTGACCAATACTTTCATGACCTCATTCAAATTCTTGTAGTGTTCTTCTCCCCACTTTACACTTCCTTTCATTTCTTTGGAGAAGTATGACATTTTCCTCTTGCACCCAGAAAAAATACTTTTAGATGCAGATGTCCACTGGCTTCTCAGCTGCACATTTATTCCTACCTGCCTTGAGACTTCACACCAAGGGTGAGAGTCTGGGACTTGAACTGTCCCCTGAGAGAGTCAGAGGTAGGATGACCCATCCTACTTGTGGAACTTGGATTCCAATACCAAACACATCTAGGGTTACTTGAAATAGTTATTTTCAAGAATTTACTTATCTTTCTCAAAAAATATTTACTATGAAGTCAGCTGAGTTCTGTGTCCAGAATTGCTTTGCTGAAACCGTTATTCAGAAAATTCACTTCTGAGAAACTGCCCCAAGAGCCTTTTAATGAGAGCAGTATGATAACTTCTGGAAGTTTAGTTCTGAGTGGATTATTGTGTTCCTGGGAGACTAAGAGATGAGGAGGACACTTATTTTTCCACATCTCACAAAGGCACAGAAGGAGGTGAATATCTTATGATAACCACACCCCTTGTCATCCTCTATTAGTCACATCATACACTTCCTGAGCACAACACTTCTTTATATTCTCCTGACATTCTGCACGTCTTACAAGAGCAGTGATTAGTAGTTGTCCTTAGTACTAACACCAACTCAATACACAACTCATTCAAAGTTTACAGGAATCTCCAATTGTCTACAGTATACAAAGCTTCACAGAGCCTGCATGCTCTCTTTTTAGAGAGAAAATTCAACTGAATATGGTATGATTGGTATGTTTTGACCTTAAGTTTCTGCTGAATCAGTGAAAAAGCCTTTTACTACAGAACCGTCATGACTACAAGCTAGAGCTCTGCCTAGTGGCACTAGGAGCAGGGTAGTATAAAGGTGGCCTTCTGCTAGCTGCTGTTGCTTACATGCCTTGGGTCCACCCAGTTCCCAGACAAAGACTTCCATGCATTCAGGGGCTCTGAGGTAAGAGGGCAGTGGCTGGTTGGAGGAAAATTCTAGTTATCGTGCATCCTGTCTGCAAGTGAATATGGTAGCCAGTCTGACGTTGAAGTAACCTTGATAATGAGGAGCTATTTCAACTTTTCAAGGAAACAAAGAGAATTCGGCACTGAAATCCTGAAATGGTCTGCAGTGTGAGTTTAGTGGGTTTCAGTAGGCATGGTGCGCAAATGCTTCTTTTTGTCCTTGGGATTTTTATATTTGAAAATTTCATTTTTACAAATATGACAGCGCTATATTATGATGCTATTCTGTCAATGAAGAGAAAAAGGTTATGTGACACTACCTACTCCCACTGGGAGAAGTATAGTCTTCATTCATATGCCTGGCCTAGAACACTGAATAGGCGATTTTTTTCTTTATTTTTAATTAATGCCATATAGTGAATAAAGACATATGGAGAAACTGGACTGGATTTTGTGCTAAGAGCACTCTGACTCCGGTTCTTCATGGAAGTGAAGACAAAGTACTGCAGTACTCCTCAGAGCTTGTTCTTCCTACTCTGATAGATTGAGTTTAAAAAAAGTGAGTTAGTATTGGGCAACTGCTACTTATGAAAAACACAGCTAAATGGAGTTATGGTTTGAGACTCGAACAAAAACATTATGTCCACACATAAGCCAAATACCTTTTCCTGGAATATAGGATGCTTTCTTTTGTGTGTCAGGCTCTGACTACTGAGTCACTTCCTGTGGGTTTGCATTGTGTAGATTAACAGGTGCAATTCTATGCACGTATAGAAACTTCCTTTCTTACTGCTCTCACAAGGTTTATCCTGAGCTTCCTATGTAGTTCAGACTTCTCTGCTTCCATATCTACAGTACATCTCTTCATCTCTATTCCTGTCCCTCTTTGTCCCCATTATCTGCTTATGCCTTCTTCCTGACAGCTTCTTTCACTTCTTTCTTTCCTTTGACCAGCAATCTTAGTAAAGATAACCAAGCTACTCTGTTGACTAATAAAGCTAACTGTTTACAAGGGAATATTTACTCTGTGATTTAACAAATACAGCCATCGCCCCTGTACCTGGTATTCTTCTGAAATGACATTTGGTGGGTAGCTTTTTAAAAAGGGAAGTATACAGATGAGAAGAGGTTGTCAAAGATAGAACAAACACAGAACAGTGCTTGTTTAGGATTCCTACACCTTATGAATCTCTTATGGAAGTTATGGTCTGCACATCTTGGTACCAGAGAAGCAATGTCAGGTAAAGCACTGAGGTTTTTGTGAAAATGTCTAAGCCAATGCAATCCACTGTGAATTCACACACCCCTTTCTACTCTTGTTCTGTTCTGCTGCCTGCATGGGAATAACTACATTGGAATGTTGCATTTACTATCTCAGAATAGGCGCACAATTTAACATTTGTATGCAGGTGACCTCTCTGTCTTATATTTACTTACCTTATGAGTAAGTGTGGGTATCCCTCATCTGGTTTGTTTTACAGAAAAGAAACACAAATTCTTCAGGCACAAATTAATCTATTCTTTGTTTCTTTTCTGTGTTGAATTCTGTAGCTCAACCATAGGCAGCTCTTTTAAAATGTCTCTAGGACCAATTTCTTTTTATCTCCCTCACACTGATCTGGAGGGGCTCCCCTATGTTGTAAAACAACAACAACAACATACCAAAAAAACCCAACACACAAACACCTGAGAGTACAGTCAAAAAATAAAGCTAGAAAAATGAACTTTCCATTTTGAAAACACATTTTATTTTTAAGGACTGATTGTCTAATGCTCTATCAGATAAATAGGAGAATATGGTGATGAGTTTTCTGAAAAAAAGCATGCTAAAATGGGAGGTAGTAACTTATCATGAAGAGTGACGTTGCAATTTTGCTGATATTCTGGAAATACAGTGTTTAAAAGAACAATTTCAGAAGCAAATGGTTTCAAACTTTGCCAATATAATAAGCACAGGGTAGAAGCTGAGAACAATCCTGCCTATGTTCTTCATGTTTTCTGGAGCTTGCCTCTGGCCAGGGATGGGTAGGGGATGGGAAGGACCTACGCTCAGAAGTGTGCTGAATGTTTGTTTGTTTTTTCAGAGGAAAAGGAGAAGTGATGAGATGATGGTGCTTCACATCCCAGAGGGAGTTTCGTTTGACAGATAAGCACCCTGAGTCATGAGATGAATACGTGCCTAAACCATGTGGAGGTTGAAGGAAATCCTATCAAAGTTTTCTGTTGCGGTTGAACGTGCTGACTCAAAGCACTTAGTACATGAACTACTGGAGAGAAAATGTGGCTGGCAATAAGTAATATGGTGGGCCAGGTGGAAATCAGAAGACAGAAATTATTTTTCACATGAACGGGAAGCAATCTTGATATGTGAAAATGAAAGTTGTTTCAATGAAGAGGCTGGATTTGGCTTTACTCCATGTAGTTATTTGAAGACTGTTGAGAAATGCAAATCGTGATTTATTTTTACTGTGCTATGTGATGAGAATCAAACTTTAGAGGCAGTGAGACAAGTTTTGGACTCCATCCATAAACTAACTAAACTAATTAAAAAAAAAAAAATCCACATAACTGATGTGGATTATTTTTAAATCATTGCAAATATCTTAAAAAAAAAAAAAAGAAAAAAAAAAAAAAAAGAAAGAAAGAAAGAAAAAAAAGATTAAAAAAAAAAGATGACTTACAAAGGCAAAAACAGCTAATGATCCAGGCTGCAGGAGATACATTTTGGTCTGATGGACAAGGGACAGTCTTCTGGGGGCTTTAGACTGTTGTTTAATGTACATATATTTTACTCTTAGACACTAAATACCTCATGTAGTATTTTGAATTCTGGCTGTGAAGAGAGTTGGCACAATTTTTGAGATAGCGTGAAAAGTTTTTTTTCAGGTTACTTTTGGAGTATAGTGTATAAATATCCTGAGCTATGGATAGATGTTTTATTCTGATGAAGCAAAAAGAGTGAAACTTTACTAGTGTATTAAGATGTTCTCTTGCTCAGTAAGAGGACTAAGACAAACGGGCTTAATGCCATTTTCTTTCTTTTTTACTCCAACACACTTGAATGGCTGTGTAAACTTGAGAAAAACTGGCAATGAAAACATAAATCGTAGAATCTCTTGGGTTGATCATCTGCTCCATTCTCCTCCTTACAGGAGGTCAGTTTTAAATGGAAATGCTTTAAAATTGCTGTCCTTTCATAATGCTTTCCATACTAATCCACTTGCCTTCACAGCTGTTCGTAAGACCATAAGCACTAATGAGAATACTCATTGAAAAGTGATTGAAGGTAATATTCTTGCCTGAGCACAGCTGGAGAATTGCGTGATGTCAGAAGCAGGAGTAAGCTTACGCTTGCGCTGCATGGGAGAACACTGGGGCTTTGGTTACAAACTTTCCCTTCAGGTTTCTCATTCCCACTTTCCCTCAGCAAGGGCAAACTCTCAGCTCTGAGTTTTAGTCCAACACTGCCTCTCAGAACAAACCACGGTTGTCAGAGTACAAACAGTTGAAGTTATCAGACCACCCCTGACTTGGCCTAGGAGCCTCCTCAACAACACAGGCCTGTAGGCACATGGTTGGCAAATTCTGGTGCCTTGCCATTACTTGCTTATGTGTGGATATGCCCACATTTTCCAAGAGGAAATAGTATTGTTCCATGCTTAATATTGGCATTAAACAGTTGGTATGTCTATGTAACTTTACTGGAAATAGATTGCCATGTTATACTAGCTGCACCAGTGATTCTATTTTCCTAATGACTTTTTCAAAGGAGACTTCCCTGTGAAGAACTGGAAGTTGCAAAGAGAGACCTGTGTAATTTCCCGCCTAAGTAGTGTGATCAGTATTGCTGGCCTTCTTCCAAACTTGTGAATTCTTTGTAAACTCCAGGGAGCACCACTAATAATCAAGCTAGGATTCTAATGTGAAACGAGGGAGAAGGCAGAGGCTCTTCTGGCTTATTCGTATAAAACCCTTAATCACGTCGTGGGCACCTAGATGTTCTCATTAGGAGTGAACTAGAAATGCTTAAACTTATTAACAAGATCATTTTGTGCTCTCTAATCACAGAGATCTCCTTTATTCTCTGGAAGTGCCAGTAATGAACAGTTCTGACGCTGTGTGGGGCAGGAAGACCACTCAGTAGAGACTGTAGGCGCATTCAGTTTAACAGTGAGTTGGCAGCTGGCTGGCGCACACTGCAAAATATGCTGTATTACTTTATCAAATCAACAGTAAGTGGTTCATGTTTGTTCTGGTCTGTGTGCAAGATCTCACGTATGCCTGCATACCTCACAACTCTGCCCAAGCAATTACATCCCATACTTCCCTTTTCTGTGTTACTGTATTAAGAGTTACAACACTGCATAGCTATACAGAGAATAAGCCTATCAAAATACTTACAAATATACAGCATTTCCTCTCCCACTTATTGTTTTGAAGCAAGCTGCAGCATTTCTTCCTACCTCTTTTCTTCACTCTTTTAATTAATTAATGTCTTTATGACATCTTCTGTCTTTACAGTTATGCCTTTGTTCTTTGCCTGCATTCTGGCACTTGACTTTGAAATCATCTCTCTCTTGTTGCTAGTTTAACAACTAATGGTGGAGAGTTAGAAAGGCTTCTCTAATAGAAAGAAGCAGAAAAAAGAGACCTACGGAGAGAGGCGGGACTACCTGATGAGCCTGGTACATGTTTTAAAGTAATTAATAGAGCGTCAAAAAGTTGTTCCTCATGGTTACTGCCATAGGATCTTGGAAAACAGGGCCAGAAATACAGCATTTAGCAGTTCTGGTGACAGTCTAATTTTAAAAATAGACTAAAATTTGCTTAGCTCCATCTTTTTGTCTTTACAGTACTGCTGCATGTTTTTTTGTGCTCTTTTTAAAAGTCAGTTGACATGTCTGTTCTGTCCTTGACTACCTTCCTGTTCTAGCACGAAAGTGAGGTCTTCTCTCAGCAGTTGTCCTTGTTAGCAATCTGACTTTTCAAATTTGCTTGCTACTTTGTGGGAATGTACTGTAACCCTATAATTATCCCTGTTTACGTGATGGAAGTCTTTTTGCATGTCCTATTTAGCATGCTGTTTGTGCTTGCCTCTCCCTGCTAACAATGGACTTTGGACTTTTTTTTTTCTGTATGATTGGAACTTTAGTTTTAACTCTTGAGTAGTTGGACTGAGCTACTTAGCAAGTACTGAATGTGATAGTTAAACTGTTCTTTGCAAGAGTCCAGTTTGAACACATCAACTGAAATTGACCTTGAAAGACTGAAGGGCAAGACTGAAATCTCATGCTAATTCAATGTGATAGGAAACCATATCATGCAAAACTTTCCTCTTGTATATATCTGTGTAAATGTTAGATTGGTTGACTGCTCTTTGCCCTGTTCATGGCTGTTGTTACAGCAGCACTGGATGCAACTTCAGTATTGCTGAGGTGGCTGCACAGCACATATTCTTTCTTGCCAACTGATACGAGGTGTTTTTAACACCGAGCTGGTGACTTGGGAGGGGAAGGTGATAAAAAAGAAAATTACATCTTGCTGAAGTATGGTGTGTATCCTAGAAGAGTGCTGCTGAGGCAAGGTCATAATAGAACCCTTCAGATCTGCATGGGCCAAAACATGGCAATTCATCTTAAATATATTCTCTAGCATGTTCTAATTTATTGTGATTAAGTAACATTGAAAGGAACTGAAATACAGTTGCTAAAAATGAGCAGGGAATTCACCTAGGGAATATTCAAAATAATATTTCTCCTTTCATATTTGGCCACTAGGAAGAATTGATGTGGGTGTGAATTGCCTAAAAGGTGTCTGTAAACCTAGCTCCAGTCAGCAGGAAACTTCAGATGTAGCTGAAGTGGGGTTTGGGCTGAACTGGTCCCATCCAGTAGCTGTGGCCACTCTACATCTGTTGGTTTCTTTTCTGGGCTGTTAGTCTATGTCTACCTGAGATGACTGTAGTGATTACTGATGTCTTGGGACATAATTTTCACCTTGGATTGACAAGATTTGGGGAGATTTCAGTGGCAAGGAGGTGGAGCTATGTGGTGCTCTGTCAGTGACATGCATCCACATTGATGTTAAAACAGTGTTGTTGGCTGGAGCAAGTTTTATCTAAATATTTAACAAGCACATATCCATTTCAGAAGACTTTTCACATGCTGCTGGAAAGTGTTTTATGAACATACTCCTCTGAGATATGTATTCATAGCAAGCAGTCAAAATAAAGTGACACAAAGAGTGATTAATTAAATCAGCACCTTACTGCCTTTAGAATGGGATTCTTGTTCCTTAGCATTCTTACTACTTTTCCATGCAATAAGTGATAGATGTAGCAGGAAGTTAACTCCTTTTTTTTTTTTTTTTTTTTTTTTTGGTCTTTAAAGACAGACTAAATGACGTTTTAAAATTTATGAGAATAAGTATTTTGTCTATCTTAAAATGGCCACCCCTGTAGGTTCTCTAACGTAAGAATTTTCTTCTGTTCCTAAAGAACCATTAATTGAAATCTTTTTGAAGGTGTTGGATTAGCTGGAAAAAGACAACAACAGCAACAAAAGCTTCTCATAGTAACCTGTCGAGTGATTCTGAATTACAAAACAGACAGAAAAACAAAAATAAAATTTGCGAATGAATGACCAGAGTTCTGATGTTTGGTTAATATTGAATTGCCTTAAATTGCAGAATATTTAAGAATATGCTTTTGTATGGAACTATAGTACACTTATAATAATTTCGGTATTGTATTTCAAAAATTACAAGACTTTCCCACTGTGTTAGTTTCATATCAAATATCAGATGCGAGTGTAATCTTGTGTCCCTATTTCTCATTTAAGTTAACATGCTTCTTTTGTGTGCTAGCAAATGGAAAATGTTCAGATATATTCTGTTGAATACAGTGCTGAGAAACTGCAAATGTTATTTGGTTCAGCAGTGGTATTGCTGTTACTTGTTACTGTGACAACAGAACTGTAGTGGTCTCTGAATAATAGTAAATTCCCTAATTTAAAATATTTAAACATTAGTTACCCTCTTGGGTTCTTTGCTAGTTTTAAGTGTCCAGGTGGATGTTTTCTCTGCATGCATCTATTTCCCAATTGAATGCCACAGTGAAAAGATGTGCTCGTGCAGCTATCTGAGACTTTTCATCCCACTGAGTTGCATATGAAATCTTTAAGCTATAATGTCAACCACTGATGTGTATGTGTAGGACAGTCTACTTCAAAATTTGTGAAGGGCAGCACTGTGGTAATTTCACAGAAGGTGAAGGAAGCAGGAGGTAGTAAAGAACAGTGCTCATTGGAGAGCAGGTATATGTAGCATAATTAAGTGAACTGGAGATGATGGGGGCTAACAAAAGCACAAAGATTTGTGAAGGAATATACCAGAATTTCACAAGATTATGGCCTTAAGCTCTCTTTCTGGAACAAGATTGCCCATAACTTTAGAGTTACAAAGTACTATGGTTAACTAGTCAGACTGTTATAGGATGGAAAGAGCTTCTCATAATCCTTCTTGAAATAGATAATGTCAGTGATTAATCATCCTCTTTCTGATTTATGAAACATCTAAGATCTAAAGATAGAACCTCAGACAGGGAAGTCACTCAGGAAGGGTAAAGTGCTATGTAGTTCATATATATCTCAGACTTTGTTCTACTAGTGTGTATATAGTACGACATATCTCTTTGGCACAAAGCATAGTTATAAAATTTAGTAGCACAGCTTTCTGGGAAAATGGGAATTTCTTAATTTTTCTCTGCTTTTATTTGATACTTAATCATACCTTTTGAATTAAAGAGTCATTTACCTCAAAATAGGCAACACATTATTGACATTATTGATGACTGTCTAGGATGTCCAACAGCACATATGAGCCTCATGAACAGATAAGAAACTATTAGATTCAGCTCTTCAGTCTGAAGAAAGTGATTCTAGGTGAATTGGTGACTCGATTTAAGCCAGAAGAAGTACATGTTAATATCTGTCATCAGCTTTTCATCCAGTGTGTACTAGTGTGATAGGAAATGTAAGACATACTAGACATGAGCCTTTAAAAAGAAAAGTTTTCCAGTCTGCTCAGAAAGCCAAAGCAGGATCTAGTTAAACAGTGTGGATACATTGCTGTCGTTTTGGTCAAAATTCAGAAAAATAAAGAGATCACAAATAATTTTCCATAAGCCATTGCCACTTTTTTTTCTTTTTTTTTCCTTTTTTTTTTTTTTCCTTTCATTAAAGACTCAATTGTTTAACATTTGTGAACTTGGTAACTAATGAGGCTGAATTAACTACAGGTAAAGTAAAATGTTCTCTGCATCCATTCCTCATAGACTTACATAGAATTACAGAAATCAAGAAGACATTTGAAGACTCCGAACTTCAGAGATGTTTTATATTTGATGAACAAGCTACAGTTTAGTATGGCCATTTCTCCATACATGCAATGCATTAGGAAGAGTGGGTTATAGAAGGACTGCTTTTGAACTCTGCCTCAAATAGTTTCCTGCTGCTCCATTTACAGCAATTTGGAATACAAAGTAAGGTAATCAAAAGCAATTTCTACTTAAGTCACTGGGAATTTTTGCTTGAAGAAGAACAATGGGGTTTCATACATAGGGTTTCACAGTAGTTATTTATTTTAGTGAGAAATTATTTTAATTCTAAGTGCAATTGGAAAAAAAAAAGAAAAAGAAAAAGAAGAAATTAAGTTGGGATAGAGGACTAGTATGAAAGCTCCTGTGTTTGCATAAAAATTATCCTAGTTATTTTTAACATTTTTTCCCCTCTTGTAACACCTGTGTTGTGATAATCTAAAACAATGTTGCATTTTAAAGTTAGCTCTCTTCATTTTTTTTCTTCCTCTATTACTCACATTTCTTTTCCGGTTTTTATTATCCTGTCCCAGTGGGAATTTTCTTTTATCTTTGTTATAATATAATTGTTAGTGTGCATACATGAAAATACCACTGACCTTATATTGACTTGTGAGTCAGAGGATTAATGGCTCTGAAATCAACCTTCTGAATATAGTGGAAAATTTTCCCCTAACCACTCTTCAGGTGAAGAAATGTTGAAAATCCTACTCAGTATTTTTTTCTTCCTTTACTGTTTTGCATGTGTCCTGTTTTTCTCAAGTTGAATATTTTGTTTAGTAATCTATAGTTAAATAGATACTCTGACAAAATAGTAATGATATAGTTATGTGTTGTATTTTGTTTTAAAATGCAGCCATTCTGTGCATTTTCGTGATGTATCTTGGCATGTGAAGTTATTTAGAACTTTTTTTTAAGGTCAGTCTCTGGACTTGTGAATATTTTCACTTATGTGAACAGTTTCATTGAAGTATATTGAAAAATCCAGAGCTGGTCAGTCTATTGGTCATACTGGTGGGAACACAGACACAATGAGGGAAGGGATCTTGCAGTTATAAGCACAAAATAGGTAAACATGTATTTAACCAATGGAAGAGCAAGGAGGTTATGACTTCCATCTGTAATCTAGCCAGCAAATGCCAAAGCCAGCATTAGGACTGTTGCAGAGGCCTTTATGGCAAATCAGACAAGTAAAAATTTTCAGAAATACTTCCTACTTTAGAAGTTCTGCTTTCTCTGAACTTCATGGGAACTAGATGCTTCATCCCAGCATGTCACTGGTTTCATTATGTCCAAAAGTGGAAGTCACTTGGGTAAATTCTGGCTTTGTACTCTGTCTGTGAAACCTTTCCATATAACAAGTAAAGGTTATGAAAAGTGAGAAGGACAGGGAGATATCATGGTATAGATTTTATTTGCAGTGGCATTTGCTGCAGAGAAAAAGAAAATAAGAAATAAAGGGATGCAAGTAGCAAGAGGCTGTCTGGGCTCAGTAGAAGAGTGAACAAAACAGTTTTTAAATGGAACAACACTCAACCTATTTAACACCCATTTTCCAGGTGCATTATGCAGCCTATAGACAGACTTTTAATAGCACTGTACCTAGTGCTTGGGACTATGTATACATTAAAAATATCATTTACACATTATTTGAATTTTATCCTTTCTTTAGATTGTTTTCAGTAGTATAGGGCTTTCATTATTTATTGAAAGCCAGACTTCTTGTGAGTCAGACTTGCTGAGAACATGGGGGTAGACCAAGGAAGTGTATCCCATAACAACAGAAAGCAAGTTAGGGTTCTTCAAAACTTCCATATTCATGTTTCTCCCATTGTTAATAAGGCTTTTACAGAGAAATAGGCTCACGCTTCATTTGGAGTGCTTTAGACCCAAATTTTAGTCAGTTTTAATGATACAATTTTATGAATTTCATTTGATGCCATGGAGTTACTGAAAATCATGTACTGGGATACAGTTACTCTTTTACTTTGAGCATGTGATAACATACACAAGACAATTAAAAGCAGGCATGGCATGGATTCTTAGTCTTACCTCCTGAGACATTGCATGTTTTTCTGTAACTAGTCCTCCCTGCTGGACTTTTCCTGGTTGTCACTGTTATTGTCACTCTTCTCACAGCCTCCCCTGTCCTTCTTGTCTGAGATCTGACAAATGCAAGAGGTCTCGACAGCAAAGGTTAGGGGACCTGATTTGCCCTGGTGCTCATCTCCCAGAGTGCGGCCTGAGGCAGATCAGTTTTACCGTAGTCTATATAATTTTCCCATGCAAGGCAGCAGTTAGCACCCTGTGCTTTTCAGGCTGTTTGAGCTTTTGATGACACGCGTTTTACCACATTGATAATGGGTGACAAACCCTAAACTAGTGGCCCCTCTTCACATTTATTGCACCTTGAACCCAACCTTTTAGTACTTGCTTAATAAAAAAAACACCACAGGTAAAAGGTAATGACTTCCTCTGTTGTCCCTTTGGTAAAATAAATCATATGACAAAATCACTAAAGGCTAAATGGGCCAAGTAGCACTGATAAGAAAGGGAGAAATTGGAGAGGAAAGTAATTGTCATAAATCATAGAATCACAACCCTTGCGTTCAAAGGGAAGCCCATCCCGTTCCAGCCCCAGCCATGGGCAGGGCTGCCCCCCACCAACTCAGGCTGCCCAGGGCCCAATCCAACCTGGCTCCCGGGAAGGGGTACCCAAAGCTTCTCTGGGCATCCTGTGTCAGTGCATCACTGCCCCAGAAGTAAAGAATTCCCCCTAACGTCTAATCTAAATCTCCTCTCATTTAGTTTAAAGACACACCCCTTGTTCTATCACTCTCAGACCATATTAAAAAGTTGGTCTCTGTCCTACTTATAAGCTCCCTTCAGATACTGAAAGTCTGCAATGAGGTCTCCCTGGGAGCCTTCTCATTTCCAGACTTAATAAACCCAGCTCCCTCAACCTTTCTTTATAAGAGGGGTGCTCCAGACCTTTGACCGTCCTTGTGGTCCTACTCTAGACCTGCTCCCTCCTCCTCCCTTTAAATGGAAGTAGAAATATTATTTTGGGTGCCTTTTCTTGTTAGTGGCATAATTCACTACATTATATAACTGTTCTGAATAAGACTGTAGAATTTTAAATGTTTGAAATCAATTTCAGCGAGCTAAAGAAAAACAAGTTTCTCTAACTGTATCATTTAATTGAAGTATGTTGCATATTCCATCTTCAGACCTTTAAGTGTCTTCTCTGGATTGTTGATTCTTTGAATACTTCATTTATTTTCTGGCAGTTTTCCTGAAAGTAAAGCCAAGGCACATCATCTGAATAAATAATTGTGGTTTATTTTGACAATATCTCGTAGAAGCTCAAGTGGTCAAGTATTTTGTTTTTAACTGAAGAACTCCTGTCATCTTGGATTCTTACCAACCACCTTCTGCCACTTGAAAACTTGGCTGTTTTGCTCTGCTACCTGATCAGATTTTTACAGTTCTTGCAAATGCTTAGAACTTATTTTTGCTGCTTCTAGTTTATGATGTCTATATTAAAAGTTGTAAGTCTAACATTATTAATAGTAATATCTTTGTGGTTCACTGAGGAGTATGGCTGATATACTCACAGGCATTGTATTTGTGGCAAATACACAAGATATTTATATGGAATAACTTTTTAAAAAGGACAGAAAGGACCATGTTCTACATTTTCTGGTGTTTTTTTTTTCTTTCTTTCTTTCTTTTTTTTTCCTGGTAGTTTTGTGCAAAAGGATCCTCAGAATCTCAGATCTGGGTAAGTTTTGAGTCAAATACTGATGTGTAATTATATTTTACCAAATCTTTGGAAGAATATTTAAAAAAAAACAAACAAACACCTGGCAAATGTTTGCTTTGTCTTTGTTTTTCAAGAGAAAAGAAAGAGGAAAAAAAGAGAAAAAGGAGAGAGGGAAAGAGAAAAGGAAAGAGAGAAGAAAAAAGAGAAAGGGAAAGAGAGAGGAAAAAAAGAGAAAGAGAAAGGGAAAGAGAGAGCAAAAAGAGAAAGGGAAAGAGAAAAGGAAAGAGGTTTAGCTGCAAGGTCAATTTTTATTTAATTAATTTTTTAATTGGAGGAGAATTTTCATTAAAAAGAAATAAGTAGCCTTCTTGGTTTATGTTTGACTAAAAGATTATGAAAGTATATTTGTAAAGGCAATAATGAAAGATAATTAATTAAGCTTCTAACACACTGTGTGGATTTTACTAAATCCTTGCTATATGTAATGCATCAGCCATCCCTGGGACTGTGTGTGGGCTGAGGGAGAGGTTTTGCACAGTATCTCTTGACAGTACTGGGACAAAGAACTGGAACCCTTGAGCTGAGGAGACATGCAGTATTCTTGCTGTAGTCTTGCCCTGATCTTGCCATAAACCACAAACTGTACTAAGATTTCTTGGCAGAGCCACTTTTTGAAAAAGGGAGAGTCTGCGGAGTTACTATGTCACCATGAATGTCCTTCCTTCACGTCTGTTTCTGTGGATAGTCTTGGCAGAAAATTCACCATAAGAGAAAGTAATGAAGAGAAAGCAATTCCTTAAGTCATTCTTTTTGTTTCTCCCCTCCGCAGCTCTAGTTTTTTTCTTTCTTTTTTTTTCAAAGGGAGCTATAAAACTTAAACTATATGCTTTCAGAAATCTTTAAAGAAATCAGACTTTAAATTCTGGTGAGTAAAGAAATCAGACTTTAAATCCCTGGCTTAACATGAAATGCAGCTTTGTCTATTTCACGCATTACAGGTCTGTTTGCTTACCAGGAAAAATGTCTCTACCTAAAAAATCTCCCTGTCATCTTCACAAAGAGAAGCAATGACACAATCTGTAATTGCTAAGCTCACTGGGTGAGACCAGCGGGCCTGACCTTGGGAGCCAAAGGAGCTGAACTCCAGGTCTTTGACCCCTGACAGGCTGTTTTGCAGAAGTATGTCTGTGCTGGACATTCTCTCACACAGAATGAACTTGCTTAGTGTTTACTTCAGCTTTTAAGCGGAAGTGGTGTGAAGCAGTTCTCTAAGCTCATACAGTGCTACTCAGAGATGCAGGAGATGATGCTTTGTTACAACGCATGCTACTTGAACATCCCCTCCCCACCTCTGAAGAAGTGCTGCCAGTTGGATACAAACAAGTACAGGCAGAAGCTGGGTGGGGAAATGCATGGTAGGTTGTACTGCCTTAGCTGTCAGGGTGCTGAAATGTGGGTCTGTTAGTCCTGGGCTCTGGTTCTAGGTCAAGGAGAGATTTCCAATGTGAACTCAAAGTACTGAGTCTATGCCACTCAAGTAGACACCATCCTTGCTGGGATTGTTGTTGTTTTTGTTTTGTCATCATTATTGTTATTTTAATACAAGCTTGGGCTGTATCTGATTACAAAGGAATTTGAGTGAATAAAGAATATTTTGGAGGCTAGAGAAGGACTACATTTTTATACTTTTTTCCAGCTCTCCAGAGTTGGGAAACTTAATCTTATTTCCTGGAAGGCAGGGGGAGGGTGGCAAGAAGAATCAATGTGTTAAACCATTAGTCACCAACTGCTGGAGGACAAATATTGACAGGTGCAAAGGTTTGGTGGTCTTGTTTTTCTGTGTTAATATCAGCAATCTGTCCCACATAGCTTGCCTGTACTTTTAATAGTTCTGTCCATGGGAAACATAATTATTGTGCTTTAACAGGGAGGGAAATGGTTAGATGTGGGTAGCACACCTTCCACTGAACCAACATTACCCAGTATCTGATCATACAGTCTTGCCTTGCAACACACATATTGTAAACATTCTGATTCTAAAATCAGCAGCTTGCTTCCCTGCATCATGCTTCCTCCTGAGGACAGTCTCACAAGTTCACATCTAATCATTTGATTGTGGTTTTCTGATCTCCATCTTTGCTTAAAAAACATCATATGCTCTGAGGGACATCCCCCAGGAAGAGTGCTATGGATATGTTGTTCACATGCTAGGAATAGAATCACTGTGGGAACTGAAGGCACCCTGCAGTGAGATCTGTGAAATCAATGGTCAGTGGGCTCTAAACAGGAATCTGCAAGCAGAGCACTAGATAATAGCCTCAAAAATCATGTCTAAATATATATAAGAATAAAATTTGAAAGCATTCCACTGCTGGCTAAGCTCCATCAACTTACAACACTGAGTCATTGTATAAAATGATTTACTGGGTTCTACGGGCACTTTCACATCCTAGTTGATGAGACGTGCTCTGAACAAGGCTGGAAGTCCTCGTGTTGGATGTGTCTACGTAGGAAAACAGGTACAGCCAAGGAAAGTTGTGTAATTTTGGTCCATTGCACTGTATACCTTCAACCAACTGCATACTCATTGTCTCTTCTGTCCCTATCATTCCAAAGTTGAGTATCCCCTGCAAGTATATTGTGCTGTCACCTCTTTTCTGAAAATCATAGATCTCTCTCTGTATAAATCTGTTTTTACCAGACTCTGCAACATTACTTGAATCTTACCTTCTAAGAACAGTACTGCTGCAACGTAAGTATATACATAACTGTACACAGTTAAATTGCTGCAGAATAAGGGGGAGCAAGATTGATTAAGACTGAAATTGACAGCAGATAAGATTACAGTTCTGTACCCACCTGAACTGTTACATATATGTTGTTCAAGTTTCAGTCTCTTTTGGTGTTAGTCTCTTCTGGAAGCCACACTGCATGGGCTTAGCTGGGCAAACAGCAGATTGGTGACTTCATCTTCCGGGGCTGAGACTTAGAAATCCATAAGGTGGACAGATTTCTTGATTGCTTTTACTTTGATTCTACAAATTTGTTATAGATGGCTTAGCTAACTGTTTCAGGTACTCCCTCCAGTATTGTTATATGTAACTCCTTTATTATACGTAACTCCTTAAAATCTAAGGAGAGTTAGGGTTTCAGCTAAATTGTCTAAAACTACCATACTGAGATACAATGCCAATTACATTAATTGGTCTTCTCCTCTGAGTAATGGAGGATTTAGTTTGCTCTTGTGCAGGCTGTATGTTAGATTCTCATTAGTAGAAAAACTCAATAATGGAAGCCTCCATTCTTCAGAAGGCCTCCTGTGCTTTGCTGGATTTCGATCCATAAAGTTAATTCACTCAATTTAATTTCTTTTGCCAAAAAATGTCTTCTTCAATCAGCTATGTTACATCATCAATTATCTATCAGCTCTAGGAGCAGTACAATGACTCTTACACTTATGGCCTTCCCTTGTGAAAGTATCCTCCTTAATACACAAGGAAACTTTGCCTGAAGATGAAGTGAACAAACTGAGTGAAGAATCAAGTTTTGGCTCTGGGATGATTTATGTGCATTAGATTTTATGTATGTGTCCATGCAGGTTGTATCATTGGAATTGAGGACATTGTCTCAAGCACATTTTAATCATAAAGAGCTGAAAAAAAAAACAACAAACATGTTCCCCTGCATGTCATTACACTACTAGGCAAGTAGATATACTTGTTATCTGTGAGTATGCCTAGAAATACTTTTAGTATGACACAACTGTCTAGAGTTGGGATACTGAGAATCAACTGTTTCCAGTACATCATCAAGTGCATTTTCTTTGTCATGTCAAGTTTTAATTTGGTGCCATAGACATATGTAGCAGATACTTTGTTCATGAATGTGCAAGTCAGTTATTGGAGTGACTGTTCCCAAGATCAGGCTCTGGGTTTTTCAGAACCATATAGTGATGAAACTGTTTTTCTGCAGCAAGACTACTATATTGTCCCAGGACATAGTATAATTCAGCATATCAGAAGGCATTATTCTGAGCAGTAATGGATTATAGTTTGAAATTTTTGCCTGAGATTTACATCTGGAAATTAATATCTTAGTGACTGATTCTTTCTAAGGAGTTGGTTTTGTTCGTTTTTTTTTTTTTTTTTTTTTTTTTGTATGTGTGTGTGTTTGTGCATGATGTTAATCATATTCTATTTCTGATCATTAACCTCAACACTGTAATGAGGTATGTTTTGTAGAGAAGAAGATTATACAAGTCTGAGGGCATTTGGTTACAAGTTATGGCAAGGTAGCTATGAGGCTTTGCTTTCTTAGCAGGCATTGGGGTTAGTGTGATTTACTATTTTCTTACTGTGCAGTGGATTGAAGCTTATCATTTCCAGTGGGTTAAAAGACCCATTTGGAGCACCTGACATATGTAATTACATGTCAGAACTGTGCCCTTTTTAGTTATTTTAAATCTGTTTCAAATCATCAGGCTTCTCTTCTTGGGATTACCCTAATTAGGGTTTACTGTTTATTACATTGTGTAAATAAACTGCACCACATAAGTCCCACAATGTTTTAAATTGTAGAATTTGTAATGCTATTCTGTCAGAAGAAAAGCATAGACAAGATTTCTAGAGAAATGAGATATGGTTAGAGACTCACTGCAACAGCAATAGGGCATTATACTTGTTGACTGCTATTCTTCTCAAGAGAAGCTAGGAATATTTTTCTAGCTTATCCATAATTTGAAGGGAGATGTGGTCTTGAGGATGGAATCCCAGACTTGCTAACAAAATTCCTACTCGGTGAAAGATTTTTTTCTCCCATGCTACCTATTTTGCTATAGATAACTTCTATACAGTTACACACAACTTCCTGCAAAAGATCTATGCCTTTACATGGAAATTTTAAAGATACTGGGCAGTATAAAGATGAAAGCTGCAGGAAAGAAGAAATCTAGCATATGGATAAGTAATGTATTTCTAAAACACAGACCACCAGCTTTGAGACTACTTTGTTATCCAAGCCACATTCTCGCAGTGAAGTTCTGCTGTACAAAAGGATTTTCAAGGAAAGGTGTTGTGCAGCCTCAGCAAACTTCATCATTTTAGAACTGACGATTGTATGAGTGATTTGCAAATGAAAGAAAGCAGAAAACAAAGTCTCAAACATTTTGTGCACCTGCTACATTATGGTTAGTTTTGCCCTTTTCCCTGCATTTTCAGTTGAGCAACTGCTTTCTTGGGAAGTTTTGGGATTTTTCAAAATGTGAAATCATGTGTTGCTATTTATAACTGCTCTGGGTTGTGAAAGCAGACGATTTATTACAGAGAACAGAAGCTGATGTAAACTGTTTGCAGATGATTGAGTTGGGTAGAGAGATAGTGGAAATGTCCTCCTTTCTACTGCAACATGTCGATTTTCAGACCTGCAGAGGACACACAGCATTGTGAAAGGAAACAGTAAGAGCACATCATCTCTTTGAAGTTACAGCATCTCTATGTGGCTACTGTGTGTACATGGGTCAGATATTAACAGCTAGGAGAACACAGATCTGCTCAGCTGCAGTTTGCCTGTTCGGCTCTGTCCAGCTGGTAGAGGCAGTGGGTGATCTTCTGAGGTCTGTTTCTGCCCTTGTTTCTGTAATTCCAAAAGCTACATACAAACAGCACCCGATAAAAGCCATCAGGTGCAAGACAATGGCTGTGATAAAACCATTGATAGCTCAAATGCTTGTCAAATACCACAGCAAAATAAAATAAATGGTGTAGAGCTATATTATCTGAAAGAAAACCTTAGTCTCACAATTTCTTTTCCTGTATTTGTGAAAGATGATGGAATTTGTGAAAATGGATACACTTACGTAAAAGAAAGAAAATAAAAAGAAGTATGAAATACTGCTGTTTTGTCAGGTTAGTTAATTACTTCACCAATATGAACTTAGATTCAGCACTGCTAATTCCTTCATTGCTTGGGTAATCAAACTCTATGAAATCAGCATATCACAAAATATTTATTACCTATTATTTCTCATGTATCATTGTGGAAAACAGCGGTCACATTGAACTAAAATGTAAGTAGAATTGGCTACAATAATGTCCATACAGTGTAATGGTGTATGATGTAGCAAGTAATTCTAGCCACTTGTAAACCTTCATGAGTCGATAAACATTAAGATGACAGACACCCAGCAGTATGCTCCATGTTGTATCTTGTAAAAAATGAAAACAGCAAATATATCTGCAAAACAGGGTGCCGTATGATGTAGAGCACACCTCTAACACTGAAATGGGCTTGACTGGACTAGTACCTGCATAGAAAATCCACAAATGCTCTGTATATAGGAATATTTGACAAATCTGAATTAAGCTCCTAAGTGCAGTAAATGGTATTTATCCCCTGTATGGATGCTCTTACTCAGAATGAAAGTAGCTTAAATATCATTTCTTCCCATAAGACTTGATTCAAACAAGGATTTAGGAGTGTATAGCTGGAGTTATTTCAAGACTTGTGTCTCAAGTGTAAGGAGCATTACCTACTAGACAGGGATATCTTTCACTTGACAAGTAGGACTGAAAATATTTGTACTCCTTTCAATTTATTTTACAAGTGTTAGTGCTTGCCCTGGCTAAATTCCAAGCAGCAGTAAGAGTGGATTTAAGGAAGGGAGTTGGAAGACATGAGGGATGTCCTCTTGTGAAGACTGTAGATACTCTGAATTCAATTATCTACTTAAACATATTTTTTCTTTGTCACCTTGGCACATCAGAGTTTCTATCTCCTTTCTTTGAAATTAGTGAAAGAGAAGGATTGGTGGCTGGAGGATGGGGAATAATTGCACTTTTCAGAGGGCAATCCTATGAAGGCATCTTCAAGATTGTCAGGTGTTCAGGGTTACTATTGGTGGAGAAAAATAAGGACCCAAGAGAACTGAGAGGCTGAGCTCTGTGAAAGACGTTGCACCGAGATGATAGTGGAATTGGAAAGAAAAAAAAAATGATTAATGTAGCAGCGTGTCCAGACAAGCATATGGACTACTTAGGGATGGAGAGAAAAAGTCTGCAGAGGAAAAGAGACTAGAGAAATTGATAGGAGGGTGCTCAAGGTCCTAAATGATATTACAGTTATTCCAGCAGGAATTCTGAATCTCTCTCTCCATGTTTTGTGGCTCTGGAACTGATTTACAGATTGAAGTATTTGTTGACTCAGTGTATCTGGCATTGAATTTGTAAATCCATCCTTTCTGTCTCAGTCAGGCATGACTGAAGGAACAACCTCTATAAGTAAAAGAAGTTACATGAATAACTCTTTCTTGAAATAAGGTCAGTGTTATCCTCATGTGACTTGAGCTGCATGGAAGGAACAAAGAATCTCCATCAACCTGCTGCTATTAGCAACACTGGATGTAGGCATGTTTTGTTATAAGTCTCAGCTAATAATTAGAGTCATTACAGTTAGCTCAATTTTCACAAGAACCACAATACTTTTTCATAGAAATGTGTATCTGCATCAAATTCACCCATAGGTAAAAGAAATTTTAACTTATTACAGAAAAACTTGTACTATACCCAAAGCTCTGTTTTCGTAGTGAACAGTTACTAAAAATTATTTTGGGATTCATATTCTGCTCGGTCTTTTTCATTGTAAATCTTAGGCTTTTTTTTTTTTTTGTCACATTGGAATGCAGTTTATACATTTTTTGCTTAGCGTTCTTTTCTTCTATGTTATTCTTTGGACTTCCCATTTCAATATATGACATAACTGATCTAAACTGGTATTGTCAACTACCTTTGCTACCCAAATTTTAAAGGTAAAAACAAAATAATTAATGGTTGGTATAGCTTGCTGCTGTTTTCAAATAATATCAGGAGTGATTTTTTTTTTTTAATGCAATCTTAATCTAGCTTAATTTAGTGTGTAAAATTATTTTTCCCTTCACAGAAAGAAACGGACAACTCAGTAGATGGCCATAGAACAGCAAAATGCTGTTTATTTATTTATTTATTTTATTTTGTTGTAGAAAATGACAGTATCTTTTGAAAAATGAACATGCATAGAGTTTTCTGATTGTTACAATTATCCTGGACCAAAGAATAGGTAATATCTTTTAAAATTTTATCAGTTTCACTGTGGTATTATACTTCAACTTATCTGTCAATATTGGTTAGCATTCTGCACTAGGTATATCTAAGCCTGAGAAGGCACATGTTTTTACATTGGAAGACCTACATTATTTTCTTCTCAGCTTCATTAGGAAAGCTGCAGTAGGAAAACTTATATTTCTTATATATATTGTTTTTTGTTTGTTTGTTTGTTTGTTTGTTTTCAGTTCTACGCATTATATTAAATCTATGTTATATGATGTTTACAAACATAAAACCAGCTTCAAAAACATAGGACTTTTAGTTTGTGTAAACCTTACAATATGCTATTATATCATCATGAAAATTCTCTCTACCACATAGATCCTGTGGTTTAGCACAGGGCCAAAAATAAAATCTGCAGTTATTATGGCAATTCTTAGCCTTGCATGCTCAGTGTGAGACTTGGGAGAGCAAAATCCCAGTCCAAATTGATGATGAACCCAGCTATATTTGCCTGCAGAGGTTATGGCAAAAACTGAGGATAGGGAAGGAGCAGATGCACAAAGAGCACACTTCCCATCACCCAAAATAATGTTGAGCAAATCACAAAAGCAAAATCACAAGTAGTGTATGGGAATCCCAAAGTCTGCCTGAATGTTTCTATTTTCTATATTTTCTATTACAAAGTGTTTATGTCATGCACATCTGAAAGACTTGTGTACAGATTGCTGCCAGTTGTGACAGTAGAATGAATACCATGCGTGCTCACGCTTTGTACTGGAGTCATCTCAAGGCAGAGGATGACCCCTCACTCCTTCTCAAAGGTTATACAGTGAATACATGATCTGCACCAGCCTCAGCAGACATACAAAATAGAATCATAGAATCATTCGAGTTGGAAAAGACCGCTGACATCATCTAGTCCAACTGTCAACTCGTAATTATAATGCTCACTAAACCATATCCCCCAGTGCCATATCTTGCCATATCTATCCTTTTCTTGAAAACCTCCAGGGATTGTGACTCCATCACATCCCTTGGCAGCCCATTCCAATGCATCAGCACTGTTTCTGAGAAGAAATTTTTCCTAGTAAGCAACCTGAACCTCCTGTGGAACAACTTAAAACCATTACTTCTCATCCTATTGCTGTTATCTGGGAGAAGAGACCAAGTTCCACCTCGCCCCAAACTCCTTTCAGGAAGCAGTGGAAAGTGATAAAGCCTCCCCTGAGCCTCCTCTTCTTCTGACTAAACAATCCGAGTTCCCTCAGTCTCTCAGCTGTTCTACAACATTTTTCTCTGCAGGGCCCTGCCTCCAGCTTCCAATGCAGGGCAGTCAATAGTGAGACTTGCATATCATAACTGTTCTAATTCAGAAAAGAAACTGAGCTTGATCTCCAAATTTAACCTCACATCTAAACAATATAACATACCAAAGCCATTAACTCTTTAGCACAAAACTTAGCAATGAACAATTCTCTAGATGATTTTTGCATTCTAGGGCTGCTATCATGCAAATTTCATGGTGATCCGAGGAAGATCCAAGATGCTGAACACACACACACACACACACACACATAAAAATTATGTTACTTCTCAAACTGCTTGGTGAGTTAACATTGTCCTTTTACATCCCTAATTAGGTCTTGAAAAATTCTGTGGTTTCACAGATGTTACTGCAGGGGTAACCACAAGGTGGAAACAAGGTGGAAATAGTAACACACTTTTCTTAGCAGTACAGATGTCTTAATCCTTCTAGTGTTAGGATTGAGTCTAATGTTTCATATTAAATGTTTTCATCCAAGGTGTTACTATTTTTTTCTGAAAAGAGTCTGATTTCACATAGGCTCAATTTCTTTTTCTCCTCATAGCCAAATGCTACAATACTGTCTTAGTTTCAGCTGGGATGCAATTGTTTTTCTTCAGAGTGTCTGGTATGATACTACGTTCTGGTTCTAGGAGAAAAACACTGTTGATAACACCAGTATTTATAGTTGCTGCTAAGCAGTGCTGTTCAGAGCCAAGGTTATTCACAGCAAAGGGCCCAAGGAACTGGGAGGGAACAGAATTAGGAGAACTGACTTAAATTGCCAAGGGGATATTCCACACCATATGACATCATGTGGAAGAAGTTTTGAAGGGGTGAGACTTCATCTCTCTCTTCTGCTGCTCAGGGACTAGCTGGACACTGGTCAGTGGGTGGCAAGCAATTGCTTGTGCATCACTTGTTACATACATTCACATATATATATATATATGAATATAGTCATAACTATTATCCTTTTCATTTTCTCTTTCTTAGTAAATAGTTTTATCTCAAAGTTTTACTTCTTTTTTTAAGAAGACAGGCTGAGGGAGCTGGGAGAAAAGAAGGCTGCAGGGTGACCTCGTTGCAGCTTTTCAATACTTAAAGGGAGCCTACAAACAGGATAGGAATCAACTCTTTGAAAGGGTAGATAACTGCAGGACAAGGGGAAATGTTTTTAAGTTGAGCAAAGGAAGATTAAGGTTGGATGTCAGTGGGAAGTTTTTTACTATGAGAGTGGTGAGGTGCTGGACCAGGCTGCCCAGAGAGGTTGTGGATGCCCCGTCCCTGGAGGTGTTCAAGGCCAGATTGGATGGGACCCTGGGCAGCCTGGTCTAGTATTAAATGTGGAGGTTGGTGGCCCTGTATGTGGCAGGGGGGTTGGAGATTTATGATCTTTGAGGTCCCTTCCAACCCTGGCCATTCTGTGATTCTGTGAGTCTTTCTTTTTCCCTGATTCTCTCCCTCCATTCCACTGGGAATGTGGTGAGTGAGCAAATGACTGTGTAGTGTTGGGCCATGTGCTGGTTTAAACCACAGCACATAGCAAAAGATGAGTCTTTAAGTAGCTGAAGGACACCAAATCATGGGTACTTTAGAGGGATCGGAGTTCAGACCCCGCTGATATAACTTAGAGCAAAGCCTACAGATTAGGGTGAAAGTTCAGTCTGTGATACAGATACAAAATAGTCACACGGTATAATTTTCAAAAGTATTTGCAAGTAATGCTGGCAGCAAGTTTGTTTTGCTGTGTAATGACCCACTCATTCTTGTCTATTCTCTGTTGCCTTTCTTTTCTGTTTCCCCCCCCCCCCCCCCCCCCCCCTCAGACTAGGATCAAGGCAATGATCAGTGGGTACAAGCTGGAACGTAGGAGGTCCCACATAAATATGAGAAAAAACTTCACAGTGAGGATAACAGAACACTGGAACAGGCTGGCCAGAGAGATTGTGGGGTCTCCTTCTCTGGAGACATTCAAAACTCACCTGGATATATTCCTGTGTGACCTAATCTAGGTGTTCCTGCTCTTGCAGGGGGATTGGACTAGATGATCTTTCCAGGTCCCTTCCAATCCCTGACATTCTGTGATTCTGTGAAGGCCATTGTACGTACTTTCCAGTGTCTCAGCTGCAATTTAGTTAAAGATATTTACACTTGTAAAAGAATAAAATAACCTTTTCTTATCAAAATTCTGGAAGAATTTTATTTAATAGCTGTATACTGCTGGTACAGCCTACTGGGAGTTTCTTCTGCTATGCTCGCAAGTGTAGCAGAAGCCATCAAATCCCTCAAAATCATGCTTCATGGCTTAGCCCTTAGCTTGAGTTAAATCAGAGGACACTATCTGGAAAGTTTCTAATTCACATTTATGTAGTTCAAGTGGAAAAATCTGTTTCTGCATTTGATAAGTTATTTCCTTTGCTATTCTACTTATTGCTAACTTGAAAAGGGCGCTTTGGCTTCTTAGCATTGGATTGTTTTGTATTTGTATACCAAATCAAAGACTTTTCTCACTGTGAAATAATGCATTCTCCTCAGACTCCCTGTAAAGGAGGTTTTCAGTCATTCCCTTCATTCTCTTTAGAAACCTTTTTATTTTTTTTTTTTACATTTTCTTTTAAAATTATGAATACTGGATTGTACTGTTCCATCCAAAGCTTGTATGCTGCTGCAAATGGTAGCTTCAAAGGTACCTCTGTTAACACATGCCAGATGCTAATGCTTCTATCTCTCTACTTCTACCCAGAACTTAGTTAAAAATGCAAACTAATGAGTCAGAAGGTTATTGATTTTGCTCAGTCCCCAAAAATACTGTTCATAGAACAGCTGATTCTGAGTCCACATCCTTTTTTGTGTCTCAGCTCTCTTTCCTGTGTGGCAGTATGTGGCATGCCTGGAATGTGCCCCCTGTGTGGATACCCAGTGTTCTGCATCTTACTTGGTGCTGTCATGCCTCACTAGAGACACCAGTGGTATAGCTGTGATGTAAGTCAGGGAGTTATGGGGCTGCCTGGTGTCACAATCAGTGGGCAAACAGGGCAGGGCCTCCCAGCAAGGTCTATCCCACTGCCTGCATTGAGCAGCCTTGGTTCCAACTGCTGGGCACCTACCTGTATATGGGCACAGGGCCTGTCCTTGGGATCAGAGTTAGGTCTGAGAAGGAAAAACAGGCTCAGACAATAACCATGGGTTGGTTGACAACTCAGGCAGGTGGCAAATGTTAGAGATTCAACTTAAAGAAGCTCCCATAAGTATCAGACTCTGCCTGAGTCCCACAGCCAGACCCCTGCAAGTGAGAATGCTCTGGAGGCCCTGGCAGCACATCGACCCTCATCACCAGTGGGAGCTTGAGGTTCAAACACCAACTTCTGCTTAACTTAATCCATTAATTTATTTGCCTGTCTCATTCCTAAACTCTCTTTACCCATGGGGATGAGTAGCTGAGCCCTTTTCCCTGGTAACATCGGAGTCTACTTTGATGTAGTGGGAAGGATACTGGTATCTGTGCCCAAGGGCAGGGATACTGGAAGCAGTGTCTCTGGTGGTGAGTGCCATGTTTGTGGTACAGACACATGGTTCTCTGTAGGAGCATCTCACAGTGTGGTTTCAGCTCAATAAAAAAAATTACTAGACTACCACTTCTACCTGGCTTTTGGTACAAAAAGTTTGTTAAACCAAAAGTGCTTCACTAACCCACAAGGTGTCCTGAAGAAACTGTCTGTTCACTCTGAGTAGGTAGGTTTGTCATTTCAGATGGAGATAGGGAGTGCAGCACTAACTAATTCTGAGAGATTATAGCAATACAGTATTTCCTTGACTCAGTGATTGCAAAGCCATTCCCCGGTATCTATCTGTATTGTCTCTATTATTCATTTCCTGTCTATTATTATGGTTATCACTTACAATAAAAGGACATTCATTTACAAAATTGAAATTTATTTAAGAGGTATTGTGAGATGAAGAAGCCAACTAGAGCTCCACAGGAGAAAAAAGAAATTCAGTGGAGTGAGATGCAGGTGTTGGTTGGTGGCAATAGCTTGCATTCCTTCAGCTTTGTAACTCAGAGGCTATATTTCCTGTAGTTGCCAGAGTTTTCTGTATTCTCCACTATTGTTTCCAGTAGTTCTGACTTGTGTTTCATTGTCTGGATTGCTTCCAGCTGCACGTCTCTACCTTTTTTCTTCTCTTTCAGTACTCTTTGGCATTCCATTAGGATGACCATTCAGCTCAGTTCCTCAGCATCCTTGTGGCAGCAGTAGATGTTTTGGGAAAATACAGAGAAAATACAATAACAGGACCCATCTGGAGAGATCCTTTCCCAGGTACACCATCCTAACTTTGTGCAGTTGACACCGTAGGATTTTTTCCACTGCTATTGGTGTTCTGTTGGCCTCTGGAGATAAAACCTACAAAATATACACTGACTAAACACCCACAAGAAATTTTGCAAGGATGTGGAAAGATACTGCAGAAATTAGCTCCTTGAGGTCACAAATGAGTTGCGAAAAACAGAGAACAGATAATTGTTCCTAGTCCTTTTCCTACTTAACAACATATATTTAAAACTTAATTAATGTCTTGAAGCCAACACTACATTTAAGGCCTTGGGTGCTGAGTATTTTTTCTTCTTGCTATGCAAGATCAGCATCTTGTTCAACTTCTCTTGGGAATACTAAAGTAAAAAGATAGAAAAGGGAAAGCAGAGGAAGCACTTAGTGAAGGAAGTTAAGCTATTCCAGACTGAATCCTTCAGGGAATATCTTTCAAGAAGAATTTCTAAGTGGTGGGACGTAATCTGGGAAAATATGCAGCCAATATCTTTTATATCCCACTGAGAAGTGCTGGTGAAATAATAAAGGAGTGCTTTATTTTCTTGGCACATTGATTATTTTTCCCTCTGTGTTATATGAGCAAAGTGTGAAGCAGCCTGCAAAGTATTGCCTTTAAATATATGAGTGATAAAAGTCTTCAGCTGTTGTAAGCCATGGGATGGAGCATGGCTACTTCCTGTGAATTTTTACAGGCCTCTGCCAAGCTACCTCATTGCTGTTGTTTCCCATTTTCTAAATAAATACTGCTGTAACATGTAGCAAGACAGACTGAGCGTTAACCTGATATGTGCAGGGCACAGTATAGCACTGAATGGTGGTCCTCTCATACATACATATGGTAAGTCTATGTATCTGTGGCTGAATCTGTGACAGCCAAATAAATAATAGTAATAATAAATAATAAATAATAGTAAATAGTTCTGCTCTAGTTCAAAACCATAGGTATTAGCTGGAAAATAAGATAATGTAATTATTTCTGTAAGCTATCCTGGATGCCTCCTTTTCCATTCGTTATTACGTGTGCGTCACATTTCATAGCATACATTCATTCATGAGCAAATAAATATGTTTTGTGTGTTCTTGTCATATAATTTACTCCTCTACTTTTCTATATGCTGGCATTACAGTAAATTAGTTTTGTCATATTGACTGCATTACAAACACTCCATAATACACTTCATATTGGTTTAATATGTTTCATTAATTGAATTTAATTGTGTGCTTTACAAAGATTGATGTGCTATCATGTGCTACACCACTAAAATGAAAATGCTGCCGTCCTCAAGTGCAGTATTTTGCTCTTGCTTTCAGCATAACCCTTTGGCAATATTAAAGGTGCCTACTTGAGTTACGTGAGGATAAATGAGGACACTTGCTGGATCTTACTGATGTTTAAAAGAGGATTTCAGTGAGTTTGAGGAACCTTGTGATCCAGGTTGAGGAAACTTTTTTTAGGTAGTGAAACAGAAAAAAAATCTTGCCAGAGAGAAATGGAAGATGTTTTGGAAGCATGCTAATGAGCTAGGAGAAAGACAGGATCCCTGCATTTTTACTCGTAATGACTTTCATCTGCTAGGAAAGTAGGGACCAGAAATATTCATATAAAATTTAATGAACTAAACATTAGTTTGAATTCAAGGTTGTTTTTTTTTTTTTACTCAGGAATTTGATAGGGATTAGTGTGCATGTCAAATGTTTAGCTGAGTTTCTTTTCTTGCAAAGTAATAAAAATTGAGGCATTTGAAGGAGATTTTGAATTGTCTCTATATTAAGACTGGACCTGGACCAATGCTAGACTTTCAGACAATTCATTGTACGCATTCTTTGCCTCTCTGGCCAAGACAAGCCATGGCTTCCTCACCAACTACGCAGCTCTTGTTTGACAGGGAATAGATGTGGGAGTATAGCAAATCTTTTAATATGCAGTACTTTGCATGGATAGTAGTGTTCCAGAAGGTTACCAGGCATGTGGCTGTTGAGTGTGAGAAGGCTTTGTATCTGTGCAAGTCTCCATTTCCAGTGCTCTAATGTGACCCACTGGGAAGGGTTTGCACTACTACTGGAAAGCGGTATGCTGAGTTATCACTGTCAGATAGAGAGCACAGTGTATGTCTCTACTAGAGCAAAGTGAATTCTTGTAGCGTAATTCCTGTGCTTAGACCAACAGCTTTCTCAGCTGTGACCCTGCAAAGCAGATTTATGTTCCCTGACCTTTGTGGCCTTACCACTAAAGTCTTTTGAAAATCACTGGGGTATATATATCCTGAAGCACAAAATAATATGTAGCTTAACATTTATGCATTAAAACACATGCACAAACTTCTATGTTCTTTGCTTCTTAGCGCATGAATTTACTTTTGTCTGCACAAAAATGTGTTGTTCAAAGGAGACAGGTTAGCGGAATGATCCACTTTTCATGGAATCATAGAATATCCCAAGCTGGACTCCACAAAATCAACCTACCTTTGTTATTGATGCAGTAACTACTCCCAGTCACATCTGCAATACACATACATTCAGATATCTTAGCAACTTAATCTGTAAGATGATATTTAAAATGTTTATTTATTTTTTTTGCCTTCCATGGGGAAAGGAATGGGAATTTTTAGCAGAAACTGAGGAAAAAAAATAACATGAACTGATCCATTCTGTAAACAATATATGTAGGTAACTCTAAAAATAATGCTTCCTATTTATTTCTATGGAACCTACAGCAGATACCAAGAGCACAGCAACACTCCACTGTCATCACTGCTGAAATGCACACCCCACTGTCTCACTGTGCTTACACCCGCTCCAGAAAAGGCCAAAACTGTTTGATCTCAGCAAGTGTCAGTGAATGTCAGAGGGCGCAATTTGTCCTGCATGGAGGAATTAAATGATACGCCTTTGCTTCATACACACTTCTATGTCAGACTCCATTTTGTCCGACTGCCCCTCTGCTGCTATCTGTTGCATGGCATCAAAATGTAATTGATGGGAAAAGTATTGATGGGAAAGCTCAGCCTCTTCAGCCATACCACCAACATCTGCCTCTGATATCATGGGCCACCATAATAAAATAGGAGACAATACTTTCAGAGCAGCCCTATCTATTGTGATTCTGGCCTCTAGGAAAATCAATAACTCTTCCAGAAGAAATATGCATGCTTTTCCTCATGGAGACTTTATTGAGGTTACATGCAACACTTCGATGGACTTTTTATTGGGCAGTTTGCTCTTACATTTAAAGAGCAGAGTAACTCCTGGAATATACCATTGTGTTGAGGACAGAGTCCTGGGGCCCCAGGATAGACTCGTACCTACAGCAAGCTGAAAGGAAGAAGTACAATCAACATCTCAAATTACAGTGCAATGTGGCACGGATCTCTCTGATTCCTCACCAAGCCAGAAGGCATAGTCACGTAATAATTTCTGGTTAAGTTAGGGTGTGGTCATCTGCTAAAATCTTTGTTCGCAAAACATAAACAAGTTTTTCTTCCTCAGGAATGAGAGAAAAGGAATAATTTTAAGAGTTTTTTTCCTTATCCAGGCCATAACATGAGACAGTTCAGAGCACAGCAGGACAGATAAGAGCTCAGATGAAGTTTCCGTACATCAACATACAAGAGGAGACAAGCTTAGTCATGAGTACTCTCCCAGTGTTTTTCTCTTCTTTCCATATACCCAGATAAAATAGATATTTTCTCTCAAAATTGCTATAGAATGAATCATGTAGTGGCTCACTTAACACAGTCGTACACATTTGAACATGTGCCTGTCTTCTTCCATCTCTGCAATTACCTGGTATCTGCTTACACTATCTCAAATCAAGAGAAGCCTTTACTGAACACCATCATCTGCTTTGGGCACCCAGATCCCCAAATGTGGTGTTACTGTGTGCTGTCCAGGCTTGAGCTCCCTTGAAGTTGCAACTGACTCTCCACTGGGCTTAGTCAATAAATAGCTACTAACCCTCTGACTTGCCAAGAAAGGCGGTGAAGGAACTGTGAAGTAGGATTGATCTGTTTATTGACATTAAGTAAAAATAACTAGATGATCTTAAACGTCCTTTCCAACCTAAGCCATTCTATGATCCTATGAACTAAGCCTAATTATGGATTTTTTTGTGCAGGAAAGGTACAGCTCATGGTCAGCATGTCTAGTGGTTTTATTTGATCTCACTACAGCATCCTGACATGCTAACATTTCATTGTCAAGCAGACAGTGAAAAAAAAAAATGACAAAACTCACCACAATTATTTAACAGCAATCTTTATGGAGAGATAATGGAAAACATGAATAAAGGGCAATTAATTCATCGTGAGAACGATTTAGGAACTTGCTTAGGCCATGCTGTTAGTTGTGGGAACGCTGGCTTGTCTACCCAATTAATGCTTTAAAAATATATATGAATTAAATCATAAGTAAAATCAGCATCTTAATCGCTGGCTTCCACTGGTTGTAATATTTTGCATTTATTCTATTTTTTAAGTAATTGACAACGCTGTTGTTCCACAAAGTCTTTCTCCATTAAAGCCCTTTATCTAGCAGTAAAGTCACCACATTGTGCCTACAGCACTCTGACTCCTTTTCACTTTTTCCAAAGGACTCTGTAAGCCACAATAAAAATAGTTCCAGCACTTAAGTAAGTATTGACAGTATCATTTTTTCCACAACACTAGAAAAATCTTCTTAAGAGCCTATCTTAAGATAGACCCTATGTGCAGTCTTGGGTTTTCCTTTCTGCACTCCTTTCTGAAAGTTTCACTGGGGGAAACTACTGCTGGCTGTGAGGAAAAAACAAAGCATATTTGAAAAGGCAGGTTTTTTTTTTTTTTTTTTTTTTTTGCTGAGCTGCAAGTGGTTTATGCTGTGCTGAAGGCTGCCATCATTTTACCAGCCTAGAGAGTGGGAGCCACGTGTCAAAGAGTGTGAAACTGCCTCCACCCTGTTCAGACACCAGGACAGGAGCTTGGAATTTAAGGGGAATGGTGTATCTTTGTGTGAGCTGAGTGCAAGTGCAAGTGTGGAAACTGGTCTGGATTCTGACTGTAAAATTTTTAACATGATTATTACTTAATACTATCAATTTTTGTTGCTACCGTGCAGCTGGAAAGCTTGCTCTCAGTACTTGAGGCAGGAAAAAATTTAAAGAATAAAACCAATTTCCTATCAGAGGATCAAATATACGAACAAGATCCTCAGAAGTGCATCTTAATTAAAACTTACTTACAAAAAAGAAATTTAAATTCTAAATAGAATAAAGCATATGTCCTGCCATGAGGGCATTTGGAACTGTGCCCAGGACAGACCGACTGCAGTTTACTCTTACAACTGAGTCTGCAACTGTTTGTGTAAATTGTGTGAACTGTTAATTTTATAACTTGTTATGAACATGTATTTTACATTTTAAGCAGCTAAAGTAATACTGAGACAGTACTTGCCCAGAATAACATCTGGCAAACATCTTATAAAATTGTTGCCAAATACTACTTTAATTTCGTGAAGAATTTTATTAGAAACATATTATTTTAAGAAAAGAAAACAAATCTTTCACAGTTCTGTATCAGGAGAAGAAATAGCTTTAACTAGATATGGTAAGTGATCAGTTCTGCATGCTGTGATTAGGACAGCTTTGGTAAATACACGTACAGTAACATGTCCAAGATCATGAATATCTATCTGTTCATAATCATCAAACTCAGAAAAAAGAAAAAGGTTACATTTATATTTACTTTTTATCTCCCCACAAACCAAATCTAGAACTTTTTACTGTGATCTTTATTTTTTATTTAGTAATAAATAAATAAATAGCAAAGTAGATGCTATATATTCTTTAACAAAACTGAGGAAGTTTTTGTGATACACATAAGCATTTAGGTATGCAGAGGTAAAATATTATTCATGACCTGGCTGCGCACAATTTTATAATCAATTAATGTATATATTTTTGATAAAATAATTATATTGATACAACTACTGGAGTGGGTGTAATTGTAGCAATTTTAATGTGCCTTATATTTGGTAGAATATTCTCCTTCTAGTTCAAAGAAGTCAAGATTATAATAGGTATGTAAATGCACCAATGACTGTGAGATAAAAAGAAAGGGCAGAAATATGCTGCTTTAATTATCATAAATATTTCAATGGAAGACATTGTGACTTCTCACTCAGGCAGTTTTAAAAATCTTGGGTTTGTTTGTTAGCACTGATTTAGCTTGAATCATGCAGTATTACAAGAACAAAGAAAGCAAAGCACCATAATTCTTCAAGTAAGGCATGACAATTAAAATGCACATTCATTGAGCCCCTCCACATTTTTGGCTGGTAGGAATGGAGATAAAATAAGATAAAGTGGAAGGATTTGAGAGAGTTGGTTGATGCAAGATTCAACGTGAGCCTGCGAAGTGCATTTGCAGCCTAGAAAGACAACCATATTTTGGATTGCATCAAGAGCAGTATGACCAGCAGGTCAAGAGAGGTGATTCTGTCCCTCTACTCTGCTCTCGTGACACCCCACATGGAGTGCTGCATCCACTTCTGGGGCCCCCAACACAAGAGGACATTGAGCTGTTGGAGTGGGTCCAGAGGAGGGCAACAAAGATTATCAGAGGACTGGAGCACCTCCTCTATGAGGATAGGCTGAGACAGCTGAGGATCTTCAGCCTACAGAAGAGAAGGCTCCTGGGGAACCTTCTAGTGGCTTTCCAGTAACTGAAGGAGGTCTACAGGAAAGCTGGGGAGGGACTTTTAATAAGGGTGCATACAAACAAGATGAGAGGAAATGGCTTTAAGCTGGAGGAGGGTAGATTTAGACTAGATATTAGGAGTCGTCTTCTTCTTCTTAAGTTTTGTTGTTGTTGTTTTTCAAATATCACACTTAATTCTTATTTTCCTTGGAAGAACAAGAAGTGTGAAAACTCAGCAACTACAAACCAGCAGCAAAGATGGAGAGGATGAAGACTGTTTTGAACACTTCATCCCTGGCTTTCTTCTTTGTCATCACCTATGCTGATGTTAAATGAGAGCTTGATGCCTATGAGAAATTAAAAATAAAGTAAATACTTTAATCATTTTAGTAAAAATCCTTTTAATACTAAGAACTTTTTGGTGTGGAAACTCTTTCTGAGGGCTGTCTGACTTGCAATCCCAGGCAATACACTCAGCTCAGCTACAGCTTTAATCTTCTGGCTGGTGGGTTGATATTGTCTTGGACAGACTGTGTTTTATTGTGGTGCACTGAGACAGACTTACTTCTCTGTAGTTGGGATTTACTGTTAAATCCCAGAAAAACTTTGCTTTCTGTGGTAAGAAAGGATATGGTTCTGCAGAGAAATATCTGCTTTAAAAATGAATCTGTTCAAATACAAACAGAACGTTATTTAGGGTATTTTGTATTTCCTTTTCAATATAAGTGCTGTATGTAGCTCTTGTCATTCTGAACCACAAAGGTAAGATAAATCTCTCTAAAGCATGAAAACATATATATATGGATTTTAGCAGTCAGATTCCTAAAAAGGAGTTAGTATTTAAGTATCACTGTGTTTTTGTTTTACAAAAATCCTGTATTAGCAATGTTTACTGCTTTGACACATTTTCCCTGATGCTAGCTGAACTTTGTTAGTCCTAACATCATTAAAGACTTGTGGTGTTTATAGTTGGTTTTCCCAAGAAGAGGATTTGGAAGGTCCTCACTGGATCATCCATTAACAGCCATCAACAGCCTCTCACAAATGAGGTGCTCTTCAGCAGCTGTAAAACTGCTAGGGTCAAAGCCCAGCCTCAACTTTATCCGATGTAACTAACTCTGAATCTGGAACACAGGTTCTACCTGAATCCTGAACTCACAATCCATCCAAAGCTGAAACACAGACTGGAGGGGAGTGGCCTTGCAGGGAAGATGCTGAACTGCCCGTGCCTTCCCAGAGTCTGGTTTCCCCATGTCTCTATCCCGTTCTTAGCATGGTTCTCACAAGGTTTGACCTGAGACAACTCATCTCAGAAACCTGGCAGAAAATTACTCTTTCTGAATTGTTTTGTTTAGGAGTGCTTTTCTGCCACCTTGGCAAGCAGCACTGGTTGTGGATGAATCTGAGGTGTGCCAAAGCAAGTGCAGGAAAGGTGCGGGGGAAAAGACGGAACAAGTTGCTGGATCAGCTCAAGCTGTGACATGTACCTTTGCTCTTACATCTGCTTTGAGGATGACATAATATTAATGGTGCTGACAAAGGAGCTTGAGCAGATCTTGGAGTTGTAGTTGAGGGAGACATCGCAACACACCAAGCTGCTATGCCTTCTGCCAGAAGCCACTGGTGACAGAAGACATGTGTGGGTGCAATGCTTTAGCTGCGGCAGGGCAGAACAAAGCCCCATGTGCTCAGGTATGAAAAACTCATTTTTCAGTTTCTAACTGATATTAAGAATACTATTCCCCTTTCTCCCTCTGAGGCTTTGGAAATTCAGATCTTGGTACTGAAGCACTTTGGCTTCCAGAGAGGAAGAATCTGAAAACAGCATCTTTAAAACTCTCTGCTCTAAAGGAATATGCATCCATAAACTCCTGGCTATAAATACATCACTGTAACAAGGTGTCTAGGCTTCACTGACATCTACTAATTGTTCCTGTCCTTTAAAACACATCTCCCCAGAATCACCCTGCCTATGTGGTGCTGCCCTCCTTCTGTCTCTGCACTCCCCCAGTATACTCTGGAGGCAGGTGCAGGGGGTGGAGGCACACACTGCAGAGGTGCAGAGGGGTTTTGGAAATAAGCTTCTAGAACAGAATCTAAGGAAATACAGATATAATTTTGGAGAGGAAAATACAAGTTTCCACAGCATAGGAGTGAACAGAACATTGCATGGCAGAGGGATAGCTCATATATAATTGAAAGATGTATGGTATTTAATTAAAACGTGGTGATGCCCACATGTCTGTGATACATGCACTGCAAACAACCCTTGTATGTGTCCACAGGTGCAGGTGACACCATGAGTTGCCTAAGTGCACACCTGATTCATGCCTTTATTGATGACCTGTGCAACACTGTTACAGAATATGCTGTGCTCTGCCCTACCTTTGTCTGGGGACTGTGGAACAGATCTAAAAGTACTCAGGAAGGTCACTGCCTGGTCTCACTCTGGCTCTGCTGTTCCTCTTGTCAGGAAGAGCATAGTGGGGACTTCTTTGCTTCCTGCCTTGGAAGCCCCTGGCTTAGCTTGGAGCTACTGCAGTCATAGTCCAGCATCTTTCCAGTGTTCTTGTCACTTGTTTCTCCCTGTGGTTTATCTTCACGTGAAAAATTAATGGGTTGGCTGTCACTGTGCTTTGAGTGCTATTGCAGGCTTTAGGGTGTAGGAAGAATCAAGCCATTCTTCAAGAACATAAGCATGTTGCCCACCAGAAACCCAATTACTGGTGACAAGACACAGATTTTGTCACATCACAAGTTTGACGTGACAAAAATGTATGAATGCAACAACGCAACAAGAATGTTTCCTAACATGTCCAAATTCATCACATTGGTATTTTGCAGCTGAATTCATCTTGCAGCCCTTGCTGATTGCCAAGCTGCGTGTTGTTTACCATGCCTGGCTGATTTTTTGGATAAGCATTTAAGGAATCAGAGTTTTATCATACTAATTATAACCCACTTTAACATGGGTACTTAAATTGAGCCGAGTCCTTGGATAACCCACAGCTCACTGCACGTGATTATATCTGATAGTAATACTTTGCACTGGTCTTGGGCAGAAGTGTCAGGGAACAGCTCCAGTGGAACAGGGGTGTTCTTGTTGTTAGGCATGGGGATGCAAGGAGGACAGGTGTGGGATACACCCACCTGCTCAGGCCTCAGGCACAGGCTGTCTGTGGTCTCAGCAGGCAGCCTTGCAGCTGAGTTACAGTAATCCCCACTATCACTACAAGCTGAGGGGTGAAAGGATAGAGTGCAGCCCTGCCAAAAAAGACTCAAGGAGGCTGGTAGATGGCAAACTGGACGTGAGCCAGCAATGTGCGCTCGCAGCCCAGGATGCCAACGATGTCCTGGGCTACATCAAAGGAAGCATCATCAGCAGGTACTCTGCTCTGGTGAGACCTCACCTGGAGTACTGTATTCAGATGTAGAGTCCTCAGTTCTGGAGAGACATGGACCTGTTGGAGCATTTCCAGAAGAGGACCACAAAAATGATCCAAGGGATGGAACATCTTTCCTAGAAGGGCAGGCTGAGAGAGCCGGGGCTGTTCAGCCTGGAGAAGACAAGGCTCCAGGGAGACCTGAGAGCAGCCTTTCAGTATCTAAAGGGGGGTGATAAGAAGGAAGGGGACAAACTCTCTAGTGGGGCGTTATGACAGGACAAGGGGAAATGGCTTCAAACTAAATGAGGGGATATTTAGATTGCATATGAGGAAGAAATTTTTTATGGTAACGGTGGTGTGGTACTGGTTGTTCAGAGATGTGGTGGACGTGTGGTCCCTGGAGGTATTCAAGGTCAGGTTGGACTGGGCTCTAAGCAATTTGATCTAGCTTTAGCTGTTTCTGTTCATAGTAGGACCAAACATACCTTTAAAGGTCCCTACCAACTCAAAAGATTCTGTGGTTCTGTGGTTCTATGACCCCAGACCTGATGGTGAGGGAAGAACGTCCTGCCTAGATGTGGCCTATTGGGGTGAAACGGGACAGGTTCTGGCTTCTGGAGGGCAGCTGATCCCCGTGACAGCACCACACGCAGACACAGTCACAGTCACAGCCAAGGCCACGGCCGTCTCATTGGGGAGGTGGCTCTGTGGGACACCGAATGAGGAGCTGATGGCCTTGCTTAGTTGAGGGGAGAGCAACGCGGCTCGGAGCGGCTGTACTTAACTGACCCCGGTGTACCGAGAGCACAGCCCGGCCGCTGTCTGCTTTTTGCTCTGACTGAACGGAACGTGAAGCTCAGCCGCGACGGGCTGCCTCGTGTGGTTCTGGCGGTACAGCGGCCAGCAATGCAACAAGCCCTATGGGGTGGATAATTAGGGGAAGCGCTGTTTTATTATAAAATCTCTCACGAAATGTTGTGTTCCTTGCCCTGAGAAGCTGCCCTGATGCCCCATGAAACGTTTTCGTCCGTTGTTGAGACTGCCCTTGCAGCCGCTTCGGGAGACGAATAGAAGCGGCAGCAGCAGCAGCAGAAGGCCCGTGGACATTCCGGACTCGCTCGTATCCGCGCCGCGCCGCGCCGCCGACATGCCGGCGGAGAATTCCTCAATGGCGCTGGCCCCGCCCTCTCCACGGAGGGGCTGTGCTGGCTGCCTGCAGGCCACGCCCGCCCGCTCGCACGTGTGGAAACGCTCGCCGCTTGTTCCCCTCGGGCAGGCTCCGCCCCCTGAGCGCCTATTGGCTGCAGTGGATGCAGGGGGCGCGGTGCAGGCGTGGCCCTCCGTGCCGGGCGGGCTCCACCCACGTGCGGCGGCGCGGCGGGAGCGGGCGGGCTGCGAGCACACATCCCGCACGTAGCCCGCGTATTAATCAGCGCGGGGCCATCTGCCGCCCGCTCCTTAAAGCGCTGGGGGCTGTGGGTGTCGTGAGAGAGCGGTTCGGTGTTGTGCGGTAACAGCGATATCAGCGCGGGGCTCCGACAGCAGCGTCGTCCCTGAGGTGCGGGGCTGAGCCGAGGCGCGGAGCTGTGCGCAGCCCGTCCGGGAGTCTGCAAAGTTTGGTCCCGTCCCGGAGTCCAGTCCCGGCCTGGAGCCGGCGGGCATCACCTACCAAGGCGGGTGCCTGCAGGGCAGCGGCGCGCCCGTCCCCGCCGCGCCATGCCGCTGGGGCACATCATGCGGCTGGACCTGGAGAGGCTCGCCCTGGAGTACGTCGTGCCGTGTCTGCACGACATCGGCTTCTGCTACCTGGACAACTTCCTAGGGGAGGTGGTGGGCGACTGCGTGCTGGAGCGGGTGAAGCGCATGCACCGTGACGGTGAGCTGGCCGACGGGCAGCTGGCTGGCCCCAGCCGCGGTGTCGCTAAGAGGCATCTCCGCGGCGACCAGATCAAGTGGATCGGGGGCACGGAAGAGGGCTGCGAGGCCATCAACTTCCTTCTCACGCTGATCGACCGCCTGGTGATGTACTGCGGCAGCCGGCTCGGCAAGTACTACGTAAAGGAGCGCTCCAAGGTAAGCGGAGCTGCTCGCGGCTGCGGGAGGTTCCCCGGTCCCGGCCTGGGGATGCCCCGTCGGGCTGATCCCGCGGCGCCGCTCCGGGCGGCACCGGGAGCGCTGTCCCGGGGACAGCCGTGGCGGGCGGGGAGCACGGACGGCTTCCCGGAGTGGGGCCTCGTCCCTGGTGCCGCTCCCTCGTCCGTTGATGGCGTTGTGCTGTGTCCCGTCGGCACCTCACTTCCCAGCTGCGGGAACCGGCACCGCCGTTCTGGGAGTACCCTGCCAGAACAGCCCGACCGTGAGCTTGACTGTTCTTCAGGGACTTGGTCCAGGTGGACGGAGAGCCCCTCCGTACGCGGCTGGATCGGGCTGCTGGGCTACTCGCGGCCGTGCGGCTGGGCTGTCTTAACTAGTTTCAGTGTTCGTGCCAGTGTCCTACAGCTGAAGGGGCTATCGCTGCTCCCTCCGGGATTTGGCACAAAGTAGGAGATGCTCTGTCTTAGTGCGGCAAACTTTTTTTTTTTGGTAGGAGAGAGTCTATATTTTGTTCTGAAGCTCTCTTGTTTGGGAATGGAGAGAACCCCTGTGTATTACCGTTGTAGATTTCTTTCCAGTGAAATTTGTCCTTTTTATGTCGGTAACTAAGTTTGGCCTAACTTCGTTATTCTGTCCTTGTCTTGCTGTGGTGAAGCAGGCTGGTTTGGCACCAACTTTATTTCTTTGTCCTGAATATTGAAAATGTCCTTGTTTCTTTTTCTTTTGTTTATTAATTTTCTGACTTGAATTCCGTAATATGTAGCATACTTCTAAAACATCCATGCCTTTTTTGGAAGTGCAAGAAATAAAAATGATTATTTTTTATTTTTTATTTTTTTTAATTAAAAGACAAATGAAAGATTAAGTATTTGGTTGGGTCCTAACTTGCAATGAACTAAAGGGA
Organism: Meleagris gallopavo; assembly: GCF_905368555.1. Taxonomy (NCBI): domain Eukaryota; kingdom Metazoa; phylum Chordata; class Aves; order Galliformes; family Phasianidae; genus Meleagris; species Meleagris gallopavo. Next base: position 35,327,696 of record NC_139408.1, on the reverse strand, counting down.
TGTGTGATTGGTGATGAGATTCTTTTTTTCTCTACAGAAAAATGAAGGAACTAGCATGCCATGTTTATCAGCTGCTTGGGAACACCTTAGAACCTGTGTGTTGGAAGGCCCCCCCCACACTTCCACACAGTGATGGGAAAAACGCAAGGCTAGAGCACGGTTCTATTGTGCAGCCCCACTTAACTGCCCATCAATCTGGTTAAAGCTTGGGTAGATTTAGTAAAAAATGAGTGGACCGGTGTTCACTTATTTGTGGTGTAAGGAGGTATAAATACCCTGTCTGATTGGTCGTGCATCTAAGGGCATCTCAGATCCTTCTCTGGGTGGCTTCTGTTTGCCTGGCTTCTGAAGGTGCAGTGCTGTATGTTAGCAAGGTATCTGGGGAAAAACTCAGCTAGATGTTGGAAGACTGCTGGTGCTGGCTGGGGAGAAGGGTCTCTTGGGACGTATAGTCTTTGAAATGAAGTTGTGGTCCTGCCACAACTCTGTGCCAACAGCAGTAACACATGACAGAACTTGTTTTATAGATAAGTACCAAGCTGCTTGCTATCGAGTCTTTTGGCCCCTGTGATTCACCAAGGAAGTATCAGACTCCAAGTAGTATGTGAAAATGCTGCACAACAGCATGAGATTGAAAGGGGCTCAATATGTTTTGCAAAACTAAATGCAGAGAAATTTCCATCTGAAATTAAAAGAAACCAATCCCTTAATGATAATAATATAAATGCCATAGATATGGGAGTAGCAGCTGTCATCTGTAGCTGGCATGTGGGACACCTTTGCCAGGAAGATTATTCCCATGACTAATCAAGTGACTCCTGCAGTGCATGCAGGCTCCCACGTCACCTATGGACATTCTCCTTCCACCATTAAACTAGCCCTTTTTGCTTATTTTCTGAAGACTTGTGAACACATGCTGAATTTAAAAGTATGATTTTTTTTTTTTGTGTGTGTGTGTATTTTGTTTTATCAACTATGCACAGAAATGGATGCTCAGAGAACCTCTCAGAGGGAGATGTTTCTAAGCAACTGGGCCAACACTTCTTAGATAGAGATGTGCTATTATTTATTGGTTTGGGAAATAAATGTTTGACAGATAGGGCTAAGAGTTCCATAGCAATCTGTTGAAAGTGTAAGCCTTTGGCTACATGGTGACTCCTTGTTGTGAAAGTAAATTGGCCTCATCGTGATTTATATATTTAAGTTTTTAAAATAATAGTATGTCTTTAATCTGCAGCCTAAGTATTGTAAAAGTAGGAGAAGTTTTCTTAATAAATGAACTTTTATGAGCTAAATGTTTGCTTACTGTACTGTGCTTCATAGGTTTCATTTTTTCGTAGCTAAACAAACGTCAGAAGGCATGAAAGACTCTTGTACAACAAAGGAAGCTTTCCTTGCACCTACATAAGAGAAATGAGTCAGAGTAGGATTTTGTTGTTTCCATAAGGCTTTCAACACCATTGCAAGAAAGTTGAGATTGCATCAAAGAGAATGGATGGAAGTTACCCTTTTACAAGTGTACCGGATACATTTAAGAGCTGTTGGTTGATATTTGAGGGCTGATAATGAAATGTAACCTTTCATCCTTGCAAAGCAGTGATCCAAATTTATCTTTGGAACAAGTTATATTTAAAAATATTAGCTGACATGGTTAAAAGATAAAAATAACCAGATAGCATCCTTCTAGATTGCTCTTCTATTGCCGACCCCACGTAGTAGTAGTTGGCTTCTGCATTCTCTTAAAGTAGAGTTTCTATTTGGTAGTAAAGTAATTCAGTGGTTCCCTTTTCACAGTGGATAATGTCTGAGGATCTTGCCAAGATGTATTTGAGCTGGGTTCAGTCTTCTTGGTATGAGATTGACATCCTTGCACAGAGACTCTCTGGCCCAAGGACAGATGTCATATTCTGATGACCTATCTGCATGCTGCAGGAACTCTGGTACTTGGTAGGGAGCGGCTGGCTGGCTGGAGCTGATGAGCAAGGCAGTAGCATACCCTGTGAGGCCAATCACCTGGAGTGCACTGAAACCAATGGCATCTCAGGCGCTGCCCATGAAGTGCTGCAGCATCTAGTTCCTTCTGTCCCAAAGTCTCTCTTGGTGATAATTGGGTTCTTCAGCAGCTCTTGGTGCTGGAAGTCTTCCCATCTGTGAAAGGCATGAGCCCACCTGCATGTAAGGCGTGGAGGTGACACAGGGGCCTGCCATGTGTTATGGAATGATCCAGGGGCAGGTGTGAAGTTCTGTATATGAAATGTCTTGTGAAAAATCTCTGTGCATTATAAGTAAAGAATCCAAGGCAACAATAGTTAAAAAATAAAATAGGGTAATATTTGCTTACAGATACAAGAAGTGTGAGTTTCAGATGGGAAGCTGCAGGTGCACTAGTCGCTGTGGAGTTTGGGGTACTTGCCCTTTCAGCAGCCTGAGTGGTACTGCAGAGCTGAAGGAGCCCTGGGTGTGTGCAGTCTTTCCAGTGGGATGCAGGGGACCTTGCCTGTCCCTGTGGGGATGTGGCTGTTTCCCTGTTCACACTTTTCTGGAGAAGAGTGGCGTTTCCTGCAGTCAGGTAGGGTGCCTGATTGATGTCTTCTGCCAGCATCTGCTGCTCTGGGCCACTTGTGCCAGGTCAGCACTGAGGCCCAGTATGCACTGTTCCCACAGAGGTGAGGGCCTGACAAGCTGGCTTGGTAGAGCTTGGTGTGGACTCTGTACCCTGGTCCTGGCAATGGCACAACCTGCTGCATGTCACTGATACCCTTCTGATGCTGTTGTGAGTTGAAATCTATGTGAGGGTGACTTGTGGGGGACCTAGAGCTGGTGAGCCAACTGGCTGCAAAATGAGGCAAGAAGCCCTAGTCCTAAGAGCTGACATCTATTGATGAAAGCCCAAGGCTGACATTTTAAGCTCAGAATCCAAGTGATACTGTTCAATATCAAGTATATGGCCTGAAGTTAAAAAATGTTTTCAATACAAGCTTTGTTTGCTTAGAAATCCCTGTGGGATGTGAACTCTTCTGAAAACTGTGCTTCAAAAGCTTACTGTGGGCTTTTCACTCTTCTTCTGGGACACTTTCTGCATCCTCATGATGCATACCTCCCAGCTCATGAGTGACAGCTGAAAAATGAGGCAGGTCCTTCTTGTGTGTGTTCGTAGGTAGGTTTTGAAACCTCCTGAAACCAAGATTTCTGTTCCTGAGGATTTAAGAAATACATAAGATGTCACAGATTGGGTTTTTTTTCTTCTTCCAAATTCATCGGATCAGATAATGAGACAAAACAGTTTTGTATTTATTTATGAGAAAAAGAAAAATTCTATTCTATGCTCATAACAATTCAATTTCTGTCCATTGCAATTAAAACGGGAAGAGACACTGCTTTTTCTGATTTGAGGTGCAGATGTAAGGAGCAAGATAGCAGAGCTGAAGATCTGCCTATAGAAATATACTGGCTCATTGTTCTTCACAAAGGATTTTTGATACTTGCTTAGCAGCATGCCTTGCAATTAGTTGACAATGGGAGGTCTGATGCATACTGCCATCCAGAAGAAATATGCATAATTTTTCTTTCTTTTTTTCCTAATCAAATGCACATGTTCTGGCATAGTGGGTAGGTAGGTTCAAATCTGTTCTTCTGGCTGGCTGCCAGCAGAGTCCAGAGCCACTGGAACTGTAAATACAGCAGACAAGTCGTTTTATGATATCAGACTGAGGAATTCGGCATTGGCAGGGATCCTGGAGTGGTTGCTTTGGCTCCATGTCAAAACTGATGTTTATATCTGTGTTTGTCAAGCAAGATTAGTTAGCTTGGTTAATTATACACAGGAATGTATAATTTTTACTTGACAGTCAAAGCAATAAAATGAATATAAACCTGGGTATATTAGCTTGCTTTTGTTTTTCATCAAATTATTCTCAATGACTTTTTTGAAAGTTTCAAAATATGCTTATTTTCTGCAATCTATCAGCAGGGATAGAGTATTGGCAAAGCAGATCAAAATTTTACAAACAGTGATGCATGTACCCATAAGTGAGCTCAGGAGCATGGGTGGCCTTGATAGGATGTTAATGGAGCTTGGACTTAAGCTGCTTATAAGCCACTTCACTTCAACACCTAAGCTTAGTACCTGTTTCGTGTCATCGCTCCTAAGAACCTGAGTTTAGTGCACTGATGATAGGCTTACTTCATGGCAGAAGTGGAGAAACTGCACCGTCCTCAGTCAGCGTGGCATCAGAGCCTCTGCCAGCAAGTGGCTGCTGTTGGCCCTCCTGCCCAGCCCTTGCTAAGGAGAAGTCTGAAATCACCCACTGGTCTCCTTGAGGAGCCTGTCCCTGCACTATGCAGTCAGGATGCAGAGGAAGATAGAAGATGGCCATTCCTGCAAGAGAAGGGAAATGAGTGGGGGTTAGATGGCATGGAGGGCATGGTGTTTGTGCATGCATTTGTAGTGTCAGGGTAGTTTATTCAATATTTTTCATGTCTGTAGTTTTGCAGTCAGGCAGTGCTTGGTGAGAGTTATTAGACTCCTGAGCTATATAATGATGGCAGAGACGTGAGGTTTTTCCACAATCTTCCACATACTGGTAGCACGTCTTCCTCAGTACCTGCCTACCCACTGCAATAGCTGTTTTGGTACCAGTCCATTCCAGTGCTGCTACGTCAGCTTGTAAAGCCAGAGACTTGCAGGTGAAGCCATACTGATGTGCATGTCAATATCCCTATTACTCACAAGTCCTAAGTAAATAGGTGCCTCTCAGTTTGTTTTTTGTATAAGGGCTCATTGCTTGTTAGCTGTCAATGTAAGCCTCACCCAGCTGTGTGGGGAGGAATGTGGTAAGCAGGTGGCATGAATGTCACTTGGGCCATGGTGTGCTTGTCCTTTGGACTCAATAGGTGTGTGCGGCACTGTCAGGCACAGTGTCCTTGGGAGAGTTGCTAGGGAAAGCTGCGGGATTCAGAGGGCAGTGCCCCCCACTGCCCCTTTGCCTGGCAAGGAGAGATGAGCTGACAGCCTTTTTCCAAGGTGGTTATTAATGAACAATTGAGTTCATTACAGCTCAGTGCTAATAACAGCATACATTTAAATGAAGATGCATTGATGCTGGTAACACTGCTGCAGGACAACATGTACGCAATAAAGTGAACTTGTTCCTTTCTATTAAGAATTCCAGCTGCCTGTGCTGACCCTGATGTTCTTACTTGATGACAAAGTAAACTCTTGTTTCATCAACTTTCAGAGTTGCTTGATTTGCACAGCCTTATCCTGGATGTTGCCTCCTAAGCAATTGTCTTAGATTAATCCCTGGAAGCCTCTTCTCCCTCCCTTTTCTCTTCTGCTACACCTTTTCGTCTTCTAAACAGAACTCTTTTTTTTTTTTTTCTTTTTTTTTTTTCCTATCAGCAGTGATGGTGGTGATGGGGCTTAGCAGGCTGCCCAGGGAGGTGATGGAATTACCCTCCTTGGAAGTGGTCAAGAACCATGCAGATGTGGCACTGCATGACATGTTTTGGTCAGGATGGGCTGGTGGTTGGACTGGATGGTCTCATTAGTCTTTTCCAACATTAATGATTCTATGATTCCTTCCCACATGTGGAAGGGATGGGCAGAGGGAAGATAAAATCAGAAAGGAGGTAAAATCACAGTGACTCAAACATGAATGCATTTTTAATAGATGAAAATTTGCCACTTGCTGAGTGGACTGGGCACACTTAGAGATCAACACTTACCAAATATTTCAAGATGACTCTTACAAAGTACTTATTATTATTATTATTAAATACTTTTCTAAGAAGTTTTCTCCTGCTTCTGTTTTAAGGATTGCCTTTCCCTCATTGCGTTACAGGTAAAAAGTAAGCTGTCCTTTGGCACCAGCAGGTCACAAAGTGCTTGTCCACCTTGCAGTGGATGGCTTGTGAGAGTTAGGAGGTCAGGAAGGGAAGCTGGTGAGTAAGTTTTACTGATTTTAGACTTATGGAGGAGGATATGCGCATGGCAACTTGAGGAAATTGGGAGCCCTTCATTGGATTTATCGTGACTACAATCCTTCTGTTTCAGTGCTGAGAACTGAAAGCATTGTTAGAATGCTGCCAGCAGAATAAGACTCCCTAAGGATCTGGAAAGGCAACAGGGGAGATGTAGGGTTGAGGTGCTTTTGGAACTGCTCCTGGTACCTGTGCAAGGGCAGCTGATATCCCTTTGGTGGGCTCAGGGTTATGAATAACTATTGCAGGGTGGCTTTAACAAAAGGTTTTGATTTACGCTTTACATTGGGTAGCAATTTGTTTCAGATCTTTTATTGCTTTGAAAAGAGACGACAGGGAGTTGGTCAGGAAAGCAAGAAGATCTCTCTAGATGTTTAGACAGTGAGGAGGAGGAAGAAAAATAATGAAGGAAGCTCCTGCCAAGTAGACTGGCTCCTGCTGCTTAACTATTCACAAGCATGCCATTCATACCGCTCCTGCAGTGGTCTGGAGAGCTGTAAGCCCCCTTTCCCTTCTGTCACTCACTTACATCTGCATCTTCTGTCCCTCATTGACAGAGGAGCTCTTCCCCACAGTCATTTCTTTGTCATCATTGTGTTTTGATAAGATGCGCAGATGAAGAATATCAGTGCCATCACAAAACACTTAATGGAAAACATCTGGTCACAGAAGCAGCTCGTTGCTCTAATTTTGCACAAGTAAAGTAGTGCAAGAGATTTTATTGAACATAATGTTTCCATGAAAGCTCAGAAAACATTTGTGCTACCAGCCACCCATGGCACAAATGAACTGTAGATTAGAGGAGTGTATATAGCACACTGTCTACACAGTCTGGAAACAGTTTGCCCAAAGCTTTGTCAGCTGGAAATGGCAGAGTAACCACATCTTTTGGCATACACCAGGGAATTGCAACCTACTTTGTAGCAGAGAATAACTTTTGAAAATATATATATTAAAAAAATATATGTGAATATGAAGTGTGTGTGTGTGTGCGTATATATAGTTCACATCCTTTTTATCAGGATACTCTTTGCTTTCTTTTCAGATCTGACTGGCCAAACAAAAAACGTTTGCATTTTTTCACTTATCTAAGTCATAATAATCTTTGCATAGACCTTATTTCTTGCACTGTCACTTTTTAAATACAATTTGATAAGACAAGATAAATGTTTCTAAAGGTTTGACTCCACATCAGGAACTCACTGAAGCTTTTTTTTTTTTTTTTTTTTTTTCCCCAAAGTCCATTTGAAATCAATGGGTCTGAAGCACATCCTTTTGTGCTTGGCTTGGACTGTGTTATGGTATTTAGACTACTTCAGGAAAAGTTGTGATTTCTTGTTCTGCCCTAATTCTTCATCTGTTTTGTCTTGGGTTTGAGACAGACTTTTGTTTGCTGCTTGGAAGGGAGTAGGGAGCCTTTCTTGATAAAGGCTAAGTATGCACGCTGTTCACACTGTAGATGGCAATTGGGATTTGTTTCTGACTTTTGTAATTGTTTGTCTTGCAGCAAACCTGCTCATATCAGGAGAGGTATCCCAGCAGTGCATATGGGGAAGTATATGCTGCCCAGTGGGGGCTGGGGAATGCTGCCTGAGTGGGGAGAGCCTGGGATGCACAGCAATGTTTGGCAGTTCGCTCCACGCAGTGGGTGCTGGTGGAAAAACATCCAAAACTTGAGAAATCTGATAGGAGTGTGCTTTTTTTTAATGGTAGTTTAAATCTCAGTTTTCAACTTTCCCATTCCTAGGTTAAGTTGTGCTTGTTGTTTTTGCCGCTGCAGACTATGTAAAGTGTAACTGCACCTTTCCCTTCTACCAGATTCCAGATAGGAAACTAGAAGTAGTTTGAAGGCGGAAAAGGGAGGAGCTTCACTGTAAGTGCTGTAGCATGTCCTTCCATTGAGGTATTCAAATCATGGTATCTGATTAGCCATGCATGTAGAGAACAGGGTCCCCCAGGATGTACTGATAACTTCATTCTTTATAGTATTTACCATTGCTTCCATTTTCCTAAGTTAACGTGAGTTCTGCTTTCCTCTGGCTGTGCAGCATGTGCACGGTGTCTCTGGAGCTGGCCAACAGGAAGGGTCACTGCCTGGTTAAGTATTTTACATGCTTCCTCTTTGCAGAGGAGCAATGAGAGAATTTGCAAATGCAAGTCCTTGCTGGCAAATGTACTGTAATTTAACATATGATAGTTGTCAAAGGCTGACATGTCAAGGTTTTGCATTTCACTTATATTTCCAAATACACAACTTGGCACCTAACTAGTGACTTAGAGGTTCAGTGCCTGCCTGACACTTACAGAGATAATTTCTTGGCAAGGATGAAAATGTTGTTGACCTGTATATTGGTGGTTTTTTTTTTGTTTGTTTTTTGTTTTTTAATTAATATGCCTGCAAATGATAGAAATACTTCCTATTTCTTGTTCTTCATGTCACAGTTGTCTTCTGCTAGGTCTTGGTTAAAAGTCTGTCTGCTTACAATCCACAGAACAAACTTCAGCTAAGCGCGATAATTTGGCTGCAGTTAGGAAAAACAGCAGTTATGATGATGGTGACCAGAAGTAGAAATTGTGTCCATTTTACTCCCATGCCCACTGATGCTTCCATACTCCTTTATATCTGACTGGCCCCCATATATCTGTATTCCCCCTTGCCAGGGGGTTTCCTACTCCTTGCCATCTTGTCTCCATCCCAACAAGCAGCAGAGGTAGGCACAGGGCTGCTGGCCCTGGCTGCCCAGGGAGCAGCTCCCACCCTGCCCTGTCAGCCACACCTGCAATGGCTCTGAGGACACACTGCTCCCATCATGCTGGATGCCAGAGAGGAAAGCCTTTGGAAAGGAAGAGGAAAATGAAGGGAACAGAGCCAGAAAGACCTCTTCAGGCTTTCTGCATCCTCAGGAAACGTCCTGAGCCCACACTAGAGACCACACCTCCTGCTCAGCGCTTGCAGTGCTTCCTGCAAAAACTACCTTGCATGCTGAGAAACACTATTATTTTAAGTCCTGGTTCCAAATTCTGTCTTGAGACCTTCTGTAGTCTGTTGCTGTGGGAGCTACTGGGTAAGGCTGCAGGAAGCAGCAGATGAGCAGAATGAAGGGGGCTGGGAAGGAAACTTGCAGCCACGGCCACGTCCTACACAGAGCCACCACTTGGCTAGTGTGTCTCTGTGAGTGGCCATACTGCCATACTGTCAGCCTGTGGGGCTGGGCTTTTTTGTCAGGTGGTGGCAGCATAAATCTGTGGGAGAGTCTTGATCAGGAGAAAAAAAAGTGGGATTTAAGCAGACTGAGTTCACATCTGGGCTCTGGTACTGCCTGGCAGCTGGGTTTTAAGACTAAGCTTCCTCAACTGTAGATCGAGGGCTTTTGTAAATGGTAACATCCAACTGCAAGGGTGTGCAAATAGATGGAGCTCCATTTGCCTTGTGCATTCGTATGTGTATCTATGCATGCTTTCTTTGCTAAGGGTTGCGTAGTTCCTGTTGATGCACATCTTGCTGATATGAGCATCAACTGTGGATGGTGGGGTGGGGGCACAACCACACTTAAATGGATAGATAGATTTATTTATTTACTAATATGTTTTTATTGCCTAACCTTAGAACAGGTGTATAGCTATATCATCATAAACGGCCTTGAATTTGAACAGCTTCTCTCTCTTTCTGTGTAGAAAAGTGCTGTGTCACTATGTACACGTTCACCCCCTTTTATTGCACCCAGACTCAACAGATTGCATTGGTGTGAGGTACAAGGGTAGCCAAAGCAGGCAAAGCCTTAGAGATAAAGACTGCTTATGTTGTTTAGGCACAGCAATATTACTTCTGATGGTAATTTATTATAGGTAGCTTTAATGAGTTTACCCATAAATATTAATTTACACAAAGTCCTGTGCAGGGTAAGTGTGCTTGTTAGCTAGGCAATGTCCTTCACAAAGGTGGGGGGATCAGGAGGTGAGTGAGACAGCTTCATTGCAAAGTTTAGGTTGGAGATAACTGGTTTCATCAATTAGCCTTAATTTGGCAATACTGCTGTGATAACAAACACTTGAAAACCATTCAGCTCAGTTTTAGTGGAGTAATGTCTGGGCAGCCTTAGAAGCCTGAATGGCTATAAAGCTTTGTGAGCAACTTTCAGGCACTTTTAGGGTACTGCTGTGTGACAGTGTTTAGTCTGGACCCTGCCACCTTTAGTAGCAAGGAGGGACACATGCTGCTGAGACGGGGTGAAGGGGAAAGTCTGTCCCCAGTGAGGTCGTCTTCAAGTTGGTGGTGGTTCACAGCCACCTTTGGGGTGAGATGTTTGAGGAATGCACAGCAGGTGCCACCTAGCAGGTGTTAGGGGATAAAGCTTGTGGGCAGCACTGTTCACTCACCCTGGGCCCACAGGTTTAAAAGTGAATGACAGGTAACAAAGAAAAGGAGCTTTGGCCAGCTCAAGCAGCTCTGATAGCAGCAAGAAACCTGTAAGGACTTGCTGTGGCAGCTGTCTTTCTTGGTCTTTTTTTAATGCACCCGTAAGAGCTTTGAAATACACAGAAGCCTTGAAATGTTGCAGTGAAAATCGTGGTGTAATCTTCTGGGTGACTAGTAAGCAGCAGAACTGAAAAGGTCTTAATTCCTGACAACGGATGTAAGAATGGAATAGTAAAGGAGTTATGACCTTATCTTCTTACAAAATAGGTGGGAATATCCCGTGGAGGATGTATTTGCTGGTTGCCATGCCTTTATTTCCCACTGGGAGCCTGAACACCAAGGAAATCCTTACATATTTCCTTAATGAGCCCGCACTGACGAATCTCCTTTCTGCAGGGGGTGGCCTTCTCCCTGCCCCATGGGGCTCATTACAGAGCTTACTACATCTGTGCTGGATGTGCACCTGCACTGGATTTGTACCCATGCTGGATGTGCACCCACATTAGATGCATATGGAGCTTTCTCATTAGTGCTGGTCATCCTAGTTTACTTCTTGGGGGAGAGGGATAGCAAAGTAGTTTTCTGGGTGATGAAAGAGACCTTCAGGTACAGGCAAAAGTAATCCAAAAGTGCAGCATCACAGGACACTTTTTTTGAAGCACAGATGAGCACAGATGTTTTAGCCTATCTGTAAGAGGCATGCAGGTGTGGGAGACCAGTGAGACCCAGCAAAGAGAAGCTCCCTGCTGGTGCGTGCTGCAAACATATTTTTTTTTCCTCTTCCCCCCACAGCTTCTCTATGAAGTGTACTCTGGAGGAAAGTTTGCGTTTGATTGCCGATAGCCTCACGCTCTGCACGTAGCACTGTCATTAAGCCATCATCTTGCTGGCCGGCAGCCAGGGCTCGGCAGCCGAGGGTGGGCGGTCCTTCCGAACTGAAGCAGCCTTTATTGATACACTGGGGCACTGCGCATGTTTACAGCTGCTAATTGGGGGCTTAAACTGAATATCCTTGACTGAACTAATTCACTGGCAATAGCCGTTTAAATTTCAGGTCCTGCCGCGATGGCATGTCTGCTCTTCACAGCACGTTAGTCTCTGTTGTAGCTGTATTGTCTCTGCCTGCTTGCAAGGAGCAATGGCTGGGTAACGTTTCAGCCTAAAAACTAGTTTTAGGTCAGAGGATGATGTAAAATAAGTCTTCACCTGATTTTCCCGTTGCAGAATGTCAGACATGAGCTCTGAAGAGCTGGAGAAAAGTGTTAATTGACATACGTGCAGGAATATGTGGATTATTAAACAAGAAGACAAGACGTTAATCTTTTTCTCAATTAGAAGAGACAAAGGTGCTCGCTGCAAGTACAGTTGGGATCCTATGGCAATTTTAGATTTATTTCCTTAAACCTTAGTCTTCTCTTTTCTCCTGGTCTTGCCAAGAGACTGAAGACAGAATCTGAGTGGTTGCCTGACAACAGGAGATGTTTTGTTAAGTCAAATAAAATAACAATCCGGACACTATATGGAAGAAGGTAAATGTAACTCTTTCATCCATGAAATAAAAAATCAGATTGTTCTCCTTAGAAACAGGGAGACCTTCTTCCCCCATCAGGTCCTTTGCAGTTTTCTGAATAGTCTCTCCAGCTCTGGGACCCCAAGAAGCATCCAGCAACAGGAAGATTTTGATGAAACTCACTGCTGTCTCCAAGCTCAGTTCACAAATGCTCCCTATTCTCTTGGCAGCTGCAAGTGGTTACTGCCAGCTCAGGTCATGTCTGTTCCATGGTTGCCCTGTGCCTTCCCACTGTATACTGGCAATGCCCTGGCAGCCAACTGGAAACTGGAGAGCATCCACACTTATCTCAAAGTGGATGTTCTGCTAAGAAAAGAAGAAAAATAGTCTTATGCTGAAGCTGTCCTTCTCTTTAATAAGAACTCTTTAAGCCACAAAGAGCTCAGTTTTGTTGTCCATCATTAGAAAAACTTCATGAGGCATGTTACAGATTAATTTAATAGTTCATTTTTAAAAATCAGTGTCTATCCATAATCTAGCTGCCTTACAGACAAATTCCATAAGATTTGAATGCTTACTGGGGGCCCCTTGAGCTACCACTGGATAACATGGCAGTCATCAACATCTGCATGGTATGATGATAATTCATGAACAGAACTTTCATGTGTAATTTTTTGTTTCTGCTTATTGAACCTCTTCTGGAACTAAGAGTAGAAGCAATCTTCTGTCTTACTTCCATAAGAATAATGAGCAAAAATAACTTCAGTACTTTTGAATCTTTTCCTAGAAAATTTATCATCTTTTTCAGCGATATTCTCCCCGGTTCCCACTCTCAGGCAGCCACTCAAAATTTCTCCAAAATATATCTCTGTGAACCTTGGAAGTGATAATTGAGCTATAGAGGCACATGTGAAAGACCAAAATGGAATAAGGAGAAAGGTTAATTTTTTGGTCTTGGAAGATCTCAGTTGGACAGTCAAGCTCACCCCCATTCAAGGAGAAGCAAATACCAGATCAAGTGGCTAAAATCCTGTTCATAAAACCAGAATTGTTTGTACAGTTACAAGTTATTGCAGCAGGAATGAAGATGTATGTCCAATATACACTGCTCCAGACTTCCATAGAGAAGGAGTCTACCAGTATACAGTCCTTATCAGTCATTCATATCTCATTTGGCCCTTCCAGAAGACTCTTCTCACCTGCTTCCCAGGCACCTTGTGCTTAGGGCTACTTCTACAAGCTGATGAAGGAAGTTTCAGGCAAACAATGCTTGAAGGTGAATTCATGGAGTAAGATCTGCCTTGTTCTTCATGGAAGAAGATGGTAGCCCCAGGGTTTTTATTATTTTATTAGCTTTTTTTACTTTTTTAGATGTTTTCTATGCTTGGCTTTAGGCCTCAGTATGAAGATGATAGTTGAAGTGAAAAGATATGGGTGACTTCCCCTGCAAAATTCTAGCCCTTTTTTCAGTGTTTCTTAATTATATATTATATTATATAATTCTTCCTCACAACCTTTTCCCCTACTGCTTCCACCCCAGAGCAAGAAGCTGACCAAGCAGAAGGTGAGGCTTAGCTCTGTAAATCCAATGGCTAGTTGACTGCAGGCTGAGAATCAAGTTATGGGTGAGGAGTTGAGGTAATGGTTTCTCGCACAATGCTGCTGCTGAAGCCCATTTTGTGATTTGTGTGAATGAAGTGAGCAGGTTTTTGCCCCTTGGAACTGATGATTCTGTTTCCAGTAGGCATAAAGCTCATGTCTCTGTTATTTTTTATTTTAACGTAATTTCCTTTTTTTTTTTTTTTTTGTTCCCAACCATCTCTACAGGGTAATAAATTACACCAATTTTCATAGTTCATTCTTCAGTATAGTAGTTGCGTGTTTTAACTTTCATAAATTCAAATAAACTAGCATTTAATAATGTTCATGAATTTTTTATACTTAACTGTTATGTGCTACGCAGTTTAAAAAAAAAAAAACAACAAACACTTGAGCACAATTGGGTGCAACAAGCAAGTACTTAATAAACATCCTGTTGTGCCTGTGTCAGACAAGCCTCAACTGAGAATCTCTCATCTTTGATCATCAAATGTCAGACTACTCATGTTCTTTTAATGTGGAGCATGCTGTGTGCCTTATGCTTTCTGGCTGTACAGACTGTCAGCAAACTAAAAGCGGTTTGAGTACAATATGCACTCAGACCAAGTCAATCAAGTGAACCCCAGTAATCCTCATTTCCTAAATTTTGATAAAGTGATTTTTGTTGTCACTTGAGTTGAAGGTTAGAAACCTCATATTGAACTGAAATTTTGGAAACTTGGAAGCGTGGAGCCAAATAAAAATATATCTGGAAGCTGCACTGGTTGTAACATCATTTAATTCCTTTTAGTAGCTTGGTTTTCCGGACAGCCACCATAGCAGTATTTTGGGTCAGCATTGCTTTCTGTCTGTATAGTTGTTCATTTCATCTGACAGAATTTACAAGTGACTTCTGAATTTAACTGTTTGATGCATGAGCTTATGCAGAGGTCATCTACACTAGGGATTAAAAGTGGTAGCTGTTCAACAGTATCCAAGACTGGTGCAGCAAATGGAAAAAACAAATTTTAGACTTTTTAGTTAATGGGTTGTGTGTGTTGGCAGGGTAGAGTTACACAGGTCACTTTTCTGTGGTTGCAGATCACTAGCTCTGAAAAGAAAGGCTGAGATCAGTGCGGGTTGAAGCAGCATCTGTGCAACCGACCCTAGGAGCATGTGGGGACTGTGGCTGAGAAGCAGGTGAGGAGAGCATCTCCTCCTTACCCGCTGCCATTGTGGTCTCCTGTTCAGCTTGTGTGCATATTCTAGCTGAGGTGTTTTCTGAAGTGTTTTGTTCCAAGTATCAATCCACTCCAGTGCTGCTTGTTTTCTGAAATGTAGCAGAATGATGCCTCACAGCATGGTCCTAGCTATCAGCTACGAGAATGTGTTTTTTTGCCTTGCTAGAAGCATTGGAAAGCAGGGGGGAAAAAAACCCTCTCTGTGGAACTGTTGGTTTTTTTATCCATCTCCAAATTTTGCTAGTGTCTTGCTGTTTGACTTGCAGATTTTTCTGGTTGAGTATAATACTTAAAACTGAAGGATGAATAACTTACTTTCACAAGTTCTGTGCAGCGTGAAGCTTCCTGATGATTCCTGGCTCCTTACTAAAGCTGCTGATTACTGCTTGTTTAACAAGTGGTTGCTTTGCACTCTCTTGGGATATCTAATATCTCTGATAATGACAGTGCAGAAACTGAAATGTTGATAATTTGCTTTTTATTTTCCAAGTTTTGTAGGCTTTAATTTATGACCACTGGAGCATTGGTCTTCAAAATACAGTCTGTATGTGTGATTGCAAATGTATGCATGTACATGTTGGTTCTTACGTTTCAGCTGTTGTATAAGGCAAATCCATCTATTTTAACTTGAAATAAGATGAGTAGCTGAAGAAATTTCCTCTAGCGCTTACTGTGGGAAGTTAAGCCCATGGATTGTATTGCCAAATAAAAGAAGTTAGGTATGTTTCTGCTTCCTGCTGTCTGCTGGAGTTAGTTTAGGATTGAAATTGGCTGATGAAAAGAGGTGCTCCCCAAAAAGCAGCCCACTCTTGTGGGCACAACAGTAAAACAAACAAACAAACAAAAAAAAAACAAAAAAAAAAAACAAACCGTTTTCATTGATGCTCCCTCACCTGAGGGGTGAATGGCTTAATTACCATAATCCACCCTCCAGCTTTTGTTGCTAGTCCCTCCACTTAACTGGCAAATACCAGTGTTTACCAATTACCTAAATTAAGTCTGGGTCATGCAGCTCATCTCCTATTTCTTGCTTGCTTCTAATGAATCCAAAAGTAGTGCTAACAGGTGGAGTCCCTGCTGAAGTGAGCTTGATCTGCTCTGGAGCTGCTCCAGCCAGTTCTCTGATAAAGCCTGATGTAGTTTTAGGAGGACCAGAATGATTTCCCTTCATTGTTTAAGGTTTTGTTCAAATATTCTCCATGCCAGGAACTTTTGCTTTTCTCCCTTTGCTGCTACTAGCAAAATTTCTTAAAGTTAAGCTATAGCAAGGCCAGAGATCTTGGATTCTGTGGGAATTGTTCTGCTGGTTGATCCCTAGGGGCTTTGTGTGTTGTGGTTGCAAAAGGTGCCTGTGGTAAATAATGCATCATTGTCTCCAAGTTGAAGCACAAGTTTTGCTAACAGATCATACTGTGTGAGGGGAAACTCTGGCATTATGCCTGGATTTCATTGGTAAGCAAAGTACCTAAATCCCTTTAAGGATCTAGCCTGAAGTATGTTGTTCTTCAGCACCTTTTTTATTATGATGTTTAATAGTTGTAGCACTAGTAGTTCTGGAGGCAGTTCAGCAATCTTGCAGCATAGGCTGCATCTCCCTGGTGGCAGCTGTGTCCCACTTTTGGCCTGCTGCCTGGCTACCGGAAGCCTCTGCCCCCTTTCCTGCCCTCTCAGCTGCTGGGGTCATGTTCCAGACATGCAGGGACCAGGTTTAGAGAAGGGTTATTTAAATTGTTAGGCTTCATGCAGCTCACTTGTCATGGGATGGGTTAAGAGCTCACCTCTGTGAGTTGCTGTGCTGGAATGAGGAGGGTGTGAGAGGGTTGTCCCCCTCAGTGTGGGTACAGCTCCATCAGAGCATCCCTACATGCAGGTGCAGCTGGTTTGACTTCCATCAGCCTATTACAAACTCATTTTCAGTGCTTTGCTTTAGGCTGATAGTGAAGTGTAAGCTTAGCTATGAAGCCATTTGTAGACCAGAATGACAACAGAGCAGACAGCACCGATTGCAACCCACCAAGTGCCAGGTGTGATAAGAGAGGGCTGAGAATTAAAGGTTTTTACAGTTGTTCAACATGATCTCCTACCCCTATGACGCACCAGCCTTAAAGCAACGGTTGCCTGAGGTGTCTGGGTACAGAGCGAGTCGTGACTTAATGCTATCTGCAGGTACCGCTCTGCTGGTCCTCATGGGGAAGAAGCAGAGCCAGTTTACACATCACTTGAAGTGCGGAGCTGTATTTTTACAGCTGTAGGCGTGTGTATGTACATCCTAACTACCTAAATCCTGTTCCTGGTAGCAGAGGGCTCAAGGGATACCTTGTGCTGGCTGACAGTGACTTCTACCCCAATCCCAGTACCATGAACAGCATGGCTTTATGTGTGCCATGAAACAAAATTCAAGAACTCTGGTGTTCCTAGGTGTAAATTTCAGTTTTTCTTGGTAAGGCCTATACTGTATCTTCAATGCTGTTGCTAACCATGCTTGGCAAATTATTAAGGGCATGTCATGCCAGTGGTGCAAAATCATATAGTCTTTCTATGGATTAAGCACGAACAAGACTTTGGATAAAAAAGTTAGGATGTCTTCTGTTTGGATGGCTGGAAAACTAGATGTGTAAAAAATCCAGTTGAGTGCTTGGGCACGTGAAGGGGTGGTGGTTAATGAGTTGTGTTATATCTGTAGGCTGGTAACAAGTGCAGCAACACAGGGGTGTCTTAGGACCAGTCTTCTTAACTATCTTATCAATGACCAGAAGCAGATGGCAAAGCACACTCTTATCAAGTTGAAATGACACCAAGCAGGGAGAACCAGTTGATGTGCTCGAGGGCAGGGTTGCTACTGAAAGGGAAGCTGATGGTCCAGAGAAACAGGCCAGCAACATTCTCATGAAATTCAACGTGTACAAATGTGAAATCCTGCCTTTCTGAAGGAAGAGCTCCTGGGGGGCTGCTGTGCTGCCCAGGGAAACCTGAGGACTTTAGGAATCTTGATAGGCAGCAAGCTGAAAAGGGGCCTGCTGTGTGCCCCTGCACAGCAGCATCCAGGCAGTGGCGGAGCCTAATAGAGATGGAATATGATCACCCTCCCTGCTCAGCCCTGAGAGACTACTTCTAAATATTGAATCCAGATCCATAAATGAATATATCCTGTCATCTGCCATCACTCTTGCTGCTAATACTGGCAATGAAAGGAGATATTGGAGGGGTGGGAACAGGACTTCTATTGCCATGTTTTTAGAGCAAACACCATAGAAGGTGACTGGTATCACTACCAAGTGGTTCCAGTAGTGAAGGAGTGACTCTGGGACAAAGATCTTGTATCCAACCAGTAGTCTCTCCTTTTTTCCCTTCTTTAGGTGCTAATGATGTTAACTCAAGTTTGTTTTTCTGTAAAAACCCTCTTAAGACCCTTTGTCTTGAATTCAGTCATGTGGTTTGGAATAATTCATACTGAGATTATCTCATCATGCAAGGTGAAATTTCCATGGTGAATGAAATAACTGTTTCAGCAGCTCTACAGATGATCAAAGCTTCTGAAAACTGTTTGGTTAGTTCTGTGGCTCAGTCTATGAAAGCAAACATATGCTGCCCTGTGCAAACACAATACAAAAGAGTTAGACTTTGCTCTGTGGACTTCTACGCACCCTTCCTGGGGATCCTCACTTTGTGTTGGATCAACAGAATGTATGTGACAGAAATCAGAAGATATGAATAGAAGATGGAGGTAGTAAGGCATAATGTCCTGGGACCACTTTCTACTTTCATTATGACTGGCAATTCAGTTTTGCAATGACTGCTCAGCTTTAGAAACTCAAACTTCATCTTGAATGGCTTCAAAGTCACGTAGCTTTAGAGAACAAAAATATTGCATCATAAATACCAGTTTTTGTTGTTTTTTTTTTGTCTTGGTGCATATGCTGCGAAATATGAAGGTTATCTATTTCCTGTTTGGAATTTCATACTGCTGATCTACCCAGTCAAAAAAGTTTGTGTGAAAGTTCCTCCTGGTGCAGCTTTTGTACATGTAATCTGAAAAATGCTGAGCAAAACTGGTGATGGGAGGATGGTCAGGGAAGAAAAAGTGAATGTGGGCATCTTGGAGAAATAATTTTCTACAATCTTTATCTTTTTTCAGGCTATGGTTGCTTGTTATCCTGGAAATGGAACTGGGTATGTGCGTCATGTGGACAACCCGAACGGTGATGGGCGCTGCATCACCTGTATTTATTACCTGAATAAGAACTGGGACTCCAAGGTGAGTGAGCCACAAGGCTGAGGCAGAGCATGAAGAAAAACTACTTCAGAAACAGAGCTTTGGAGAAGTCAGCTGCTTCTGCAAATTGTGATGAACTTTTGATCAGATGGCCCATTCTTCATTGCCTTACATATATTTGTTGGTGTTTATAGCAACCTCTTGGAAGTAAGAATCTGAACTGTTTCCTTATCATTCTGTCTCCCATCCCACACACACATTGTTTTGTTGTTATAGAATAACAATTGTAAGCACTGGACTGTGGCATTTAGTTTTGTTTAGAGAAAAAGAGCAATGAAACTCTAGAAAGAATCATAATCCCCTGAGGAGTAAGTGGATTCTGCGAGCAGAATAAAGTGACAGCCCAAATCTAGCATTTAACTTACAGGAGTTCTTAATGCAGTTGCATGTGTTTTTCTTCCTTATAATGGAGAGTGGTCAGGCCCTGGAATGGGCTTCATAGGGAGTCTGGCTCCAAGCCTGCTGGAGTTGAAGAGGTATCTGGACAATACTCTCAGATATAGGGTGTCCTCAGAATTTGGGTGGTCCTGTGTGGAGCTAGGCCTGGTGATCCTGGTGGGTCTCTCCCAGCTCAGCATAATCTATGATTCAAGAGGATGGAACAAGCATGTGGCTTAGCTTGTTCTCTGCATCTTTAATCACCAGTGGGTCTCCTTTCAGGGTAGTACTCTTGCTTCTTCCTGTATTACTAAAAACAACTAAGTCAGCCTGGAATTCACCATACTTTTAGTTTGGAAACAAAATAAGGGTTTATAAACCACAAGATATCTTTTTACACTTCTAAACAATCAAATTGTGATTCTGTGAAATAGCTCCCCTTAAGATTTTGAAAGGCTGCTACAGGAGAGATGGGGACAGAGTTCAGCAGGATCTGTGGCAATAGAACAAGGGAAAATGGCTTCAAGCTTAAAGAGGGTGCATTTAGGTTAAATATAAGGAAAAAGTATTTTACAGTGAGAGTGAGGAGGCACTGGAACAGGTTGCCTAGAGTTGTGGTTGATGCCCTGTCTCTGGAAACTTTTAAGGTGAGAGTGGATCAGGCCCTGGGCAAACTGATCTAGCTGTGGATGTCTCTGTTCATTGCAGGGAAACTGGGCTAGATGAACTTTAAAGGTCTCTTCTTACTCTAAGGGATTCTGTGATTCTACAAAATACAGGCTCTGAAATACCATAAACAGTTTTCTTGCACTTGCTGGGAGGAGACTGATCTCACACTGAAGTGAAACATCCTTACCTGCCCTGCAGTATCCACTGCTTCCAGAGATGTGGCTGGAAACTCAAGTTTCTGGGCATTTGTGACAGGGCCACTGTTTTCTTTCTTGGATCACTTACTTTACCCAGATATCTATGCTAAAACATTACAAACTGTTTGAAAGTTGAGGTGACCAGGAGATGTGGTATACAGTTCCAGTGTGGTCATATAGCTGCCTTAGTTGTTATTAGATGTTTACTATGTTTTGATGGTGAGGAGATGAAAATAAGTTGTTACTCACATCAATATGTGGCTGTTTGTGTGTGTAACAAGTAACTTCTCCTTTTCTTCCAGCTCCATGGTGGAATTCTTCGAATATTCCCAGAAGGGAAGTCCTATGTAGCAGATGTTGAGCCGATTTTTGACAGGTTGCTTTTTTTCTGGTCAGATCGAAGGAACCCTCATGAAGTCCAGCCTTCTTATGCAACTAGGTAGGTAGTACATTTGATGCTGAAGTTTTGCAAGGAAAAAGCAAAGCATGACTCCTACCAATATTATATCATTTGTATCTAAAATTAGGGCTATTACATATCTGTTTTAAAACATATGTGCAGATATTGAATAGATTTCATGTATTTCAGTTACTGGAATTTCATCAAATGAGGAATAACAAGTTTGAAAGACAAATTCTTTGTGTGACAGGGAAAAGTCCTTTGCCAGTGACAGAGGTCTTCCAAGCTGGTCATAGCTGTTTAGCTGGGAAATGTTGGTCATACTTTTGCCCTTATAACACTTCAGGGATTCTTTGGGCTACCATCTGTCACCAGGCTATGAAAAGCTGATGTGACATAGGGTAGCTCCAAGCTGCCTAAAGGTATCCTAGAATAGAAAGGCATGCAGAGGTCTGCGACTTATTTTGCCCTCTGTTACCAGGGGCTGTGCACTTTTTTATGCTTTCAAGCAGAAATTCTCACCTATATTTCTATCCTACTTGTTTGAATACACATATAAAGTGCTATCTGTATTTCTCTTCAAATATGTGCCATTTGTATCCTTTTTTGATTTATGAATCCAATTGTTTTATTTGATTTCTTTGTAAGAATTAAACTTATTAACAAAATTTGAAACAAACACAAGATTTCTTTCTTTTATAGGTATGCCATGACTGTGTGGTATTTTGATGCTGAAGAAAGAGCAGAAGCAAAAAAAAAGTTCAGGAACTTAACTGGTATGACTTTTACAAAATATTGTAGTTAGAAGAGTAAGGCCTTCATTTTTAGGACTAGTGATTTGAGATGAAGTAGGACAGTTATGAAAGTAGAAAATTAAGGCCTGGGCTCAATAATCCTGATGGGGAGTATGGAATAGGTGATTTTTGATTTTTTTTCTTCTAAAACTACAGCTGAGGTGTTAATTTTACTTTAGGATTAACTTCTGTGTGGACACATTCACAATGACCTTGGACTGTATAGACTATGTAAATTAGAAAGAAACAAAGTTTATAAACATGTACAAGCACACCTTTTGGCAGACAGTTTGCTAGAGTAGCTGTGATAATGGTGCTTTCCATGCACTGCCTGCTTTCAGCTGGTTTCACAGGTGGCCTGAAATCATCCCAGAGATATTTCTGTGGAACCCCAGGGTGACCTGACTCCAGCTTTCCTGTCTGCAGCACCTGGTACTGTAGTACTAGCATACAAGTGTATAATTAAATGGATATACAGGTGGGGGTGTGGGGGGGGGGGGTGTGTGTGTGTGTGTGTGTGTGTGTGTGTGTGTGTGTGTGTGTGTGTGTGTGTGTGTGTGTGTGTGTGTGTGTGTGTGTGTGTGTGTGTGTGTGTGTGGCGCGCGCGCAGGACCTTGGCTAATATAATTTATATTGGAGTAATAAGAGAAAGTCACTCACCTTGTCCTGGGCTCACAAGATGAACTCTGATGGAGTGGATCTCCAGAGAGATCCTTCCCCACTGGCAGTCAGCTCTTAAATGGGTCTAGGAGAGGTGGAGCTTGGCTCCACCCCTTCTTGCAGCACAGGTGATTTGCCTTCACCTGTGCTCCTGTGGCTGATTCATTGCTCACCTCAGGTGATCAATCAGAGGTTCAGGCCGTGATTCAGCAGCTCCATACAACAAGTAGGGGACTGAGTATCCATATGTGCTCTCATGCCCTGTGCTCATGCTCAAAGCGTTGTTTGGATTAGTTTCATTTCTGGTCCTTAGGGACTGCCTCAGGCAGTTCCTCAGAATGTGGTATTGAGAGTATTCTTTCTTTTTCAAGTGTGTGCTATTCAGCTGGAGACCATCAAAATCATAATTAGTCAAATGGTTTTCAGAATAGATTGCTGTAATTTCTGTAGCTGGCAGGCAGAACAAATAGAGACTTCATTCTTTGATGGGATCACAAGCAAGGAGCCAAGAGTTGGGGAAAAATTACCACAGATCTGGAATCTCTGAAAGATTACTGGGCTACTTAAATGCTGCATAACTTATATTCAGCATCAGCATGGTAACAAAACAAAAGCTTAGTAGGACTGTCTTGCTAACAAGTTGTGGGTTCATGTAGCATTTAAATCTACATGATGAATTCATATCAAGAGTCTCAAGTGGAAGTGCTACCCATTGAAAACAAACCATCTTTACTCTGTCTGTGGTTTTGGATGTATGCTCTGGAACTCTCTGACTTAACTCTGGCTTTTCTGTTTTTTTTTTTTTAACGTAGATGCAAGGAAGAGAGAAGCAGCTCTTAATGAAAACTAATCAACTATTTCTGAACTTTGTGAAGAAATAGGATCCCAAAGATGACTTCTATTTCCAATGAACCATGGCACATTTTTGTTATGCACAAGAACGCACTGGTTGTGTCTCTGTCTAGCATGTGCATCTTGTATTGATGGTACTTAAGGCAGCCTCCTGTCATGCCTGCATCTGGCAGAAGGAACCGTTGTTTTCTATTTGCCTTTTGCTGGAAAAAGTAACCAGGGTTTTAATTTAAAAATAAATAAATAAAAGGGAAAAAAAAAAAAGCCCAGTGGTAGTGGCTCAACCAACTGGCTTTTGATCACTTTTGTAACCAAGGTAACAATCATTGGAACTAGTGGGAAAAACCTGAGTCTTATTTGCACTTTACTGGGGAAAAAATATAAATCTAGCTCAATATAAAGGAGCTTTGCAAGTTTAAAATCTGTGGCAGACTGTTGATGGCCAAGGAGAGAGATTGGAAATGTGATATTAAACTGGATTTTTTTTAGGGTCTCCTATTGTATGGCCTACATGAGCTTGTTCATGGTCCGCTCATCAGCTTTCCTGTATGGAACATTGGCTCAGCTCTTCTGTAGCAGGAGTTTCCAAACAGACTTCTGTCTTCATCACATTTCTTGGAGTTCAGTTGTTTTTTGTTAGAGCTGTGCCACTGCACTTCCCTTTCTGTCCCAGGCTGGAGAGGGAAGTGGTTATGCATCAGTCCACACCTTTGTAAAAGCATTCCCTTTCTGTTCTGAGTTGGATTGGTTTTGTTTTCTATTTTAACTGTTTGTTAAAGCAACTGTTTCCTCCCAGAAGTTGTTCAGTAAAATTCAAAGGCTGATGGCGCTGAAAGCACTGGCTCTAAAGTCCAACAGTTATGTAGAGTTGAATGTCTTTTTAATGACTCTTCTCCATCAGGCATATTTTGTATGACACAGATGTGAATCTGAAATGAAATATGTCTGGCAGTCTGACAAATGTATGGTAATGACTGTTGACATGAAGTTGATTTCTGTGCTGCTTATCCCTAGTTAAGACACTTGTTTAGCTTTGTTTGTATTTGTAAGAAATTTGAATGAAACAGTGATTCTGTTTCTATTCTATTATGCCAGGTAACTACTTCTGTTATGTTCAAGCCATGAGATATACAACAGATTATTCAATTGGCAGAGCACTTTGTTTTTTCTCCATTATTTTCTAAAAAGTGTGATGAGTAACTGCTGAGTTATGTCTAATCTGTTTAAGCTACAGCCTACAACCAGCACTTACTGTGCAGTTTGGAATAGCTCTTAATGGAGCTGAGAGATTTTTCTGTGCCACCTGCCCACAGTAGTCAAGGTGGTCTTCCTGAGCTGCCAGTCCCCAGACCAGTCCACCATGCCAACCTGTTGTGCTGTCAGTTGGCCTGGGTCTGTTGCACCTCAGCTAGAGGGTGAACAGGAAGCATGCATTGGCTGCTGTTAAGCTGCAAGGACAAAAGGGTAACAGCTACAAAGGACAAAAAAAAAAAAAAATCCCTTATGCTATACAATGATAATAGAAATGGAGTATTTCTTAAACAGTTTTGTGTTAGAAAGAGCTGGCCATCCTTCAGCCTGCTCTTGAATTTTGAATGTAAATACAGTAGTGCTATGGAACCCCTCTCTGTCTTCTCCAAGATATCTGGCTTTGGTTGTGTGGACTGGACTTTATTCAGCCTGGTTATGCACCTTAAGGAAGGAATATGAGGGAACATGTCACAAACACTCTCATAACTCAAAACTAGCAAAAGATAGATAACTTGATTGATGTCCTTTAATCTTAGGAAAAACATTATTCTGCTTCACTTGCATCTAAATAACACAACATAGACTTGAAAGAAACTTAATGATGACTTGAAATTCTCATTCTTCAATGTTTGTGTGTGGAGAAAGTTAGGTCTCTTCCCCAAACGTGAGAAGTAACCCTTTGGAAGATGGTAGGTGTCAAATTCTCTGAAAGGATCAACCAGGGGATTGATATATAAAAGGTGGGAGAAAAAAATCTCGTTGTATTGCTATGCAAAACTGATAAGGGCACATGAGTTTTAAACTTCTGTGTACTTTTAAGTGAGGCAAAGACAGCTAAAATAAAGCAGATCAAGTCTTGCTTTGCATTTGGAAACTGTAACGTTAAAACAATGCACTAGGAAGATGTTCGTACAAATCTCACTGGAGCCTAGAACAGTGAAAAAATGGTAGGGAGGAAGGGAAAGGACTTGCATAAAGTTTGGGAAAGAAAGGTACTTTGGTTACTACAAGCTACCATCTACCTTCAGCAGTGGGTAGCAACACGTGGTAGATGGAGGTTGGAACAGTACAGATTCATTTATTGTAAATAAAGTACATATTTTCATTTTTAGCTTATATTTTCCTGGTCTAGATAGAGGAGAGAAAACAATTATTCTGTGGCAAAGAACATTGCCGCCTTCTTTGTTAACACTGTAGTGAAATAAAAAAAAACAAAAAAACAAAAAACAAAAACAACAACAACAGCAACAAATATTGAAACCAATTCCTGTCCTCTTTTCCAGAACTTTGTCCCCTTTCCAGGTCAGTGGAGTGGTCTCCTCAAAGATGCTGTAATTTAATTGGGTGGTGGTGGGGTGATTGATGGTCATGTAGGAATCCAGTCTAATGTTTTCTACGTAGATTTCTCATAGTGGCAAACTGTTCTGTGGGAATGTAATTGTGTAGGAATTCTAGGGGCAGCAGAGGGCATTTCAAGGAGATTCTTTCCCTTCTTTGGGTTTTGTCTTCATGGTGAAGTGGCTGAAACATTAATGGCCAAAGAGCACTTCTCATCCAGTTGTGAAAAGGCATTTAACTTCTAGTGCTCAACAGCTTTTCAATTTTAGGTAATGTGCCTTCTTCATTCATATTTGTGGAGATGCTACATGCCTCATGTACATGTCCTGCAGTTTATCGTGGCTTTTCAGGAAATATATTTGCCTTTCCAAATGCAATTTCAAAATCGGGGTGTGCTGGGAAATATGCAGAGCCACCAGGCCACAGTTTCTGATAGATGAGGTTTGTTATGCAGGAAGGAAAAAGACCAGGCGATAGTTAACTAGTCCAGAGGCTATTTGTAATGAACCTGTAACAAAACTTGCAGGCTTTTTGGGCACAGTAGCCTCTAATAAGTCTCATTTTTCTCTTGATTACTTCTGGTTCTATGACAAATGGCCTCAACAAAGAAATGTTTAAAAAGGCCCACTTTGTTTTGGGTTTTTTCCTTTTCTTCTTTTCTCTTTAAGCAGTTTTAGTCCTTTCCTACTGAGTTTTTTAAAGTTGTTGGAATATATATATATATATATATATATATATACTGCTGTTTCAAAATAGCTGGCTCTAACATCACTTGCATCTAGAAGAAAATGTATCTATTTGCAGGCAAATAACTAGTTCTACTTTGACTGTTATGTACTCCCAGCAGATATCTGAGAGTGAGTTATGACTACATCTTCTCTTGTCAGGTTGTATGCTGGTCAACAATGCTGGCACTTTGCATTGGATCGATATGGAAACCTGTAGTAGTATTTTATCATGCATCACATTTTGTGTTTCTGTTATTCTTTCTAAAGAAAAAGTTTGGCAAGAGTCAATAAACACTGGGTCATGTTAAAAGTGGTCCTGTGCAAATCTTTTTGGTCTCATGTCTTCCTGGGGCTAGGGTTGCAGTGGGCACACACGATGGCATTTGGCGGGATAAAGTACTGCATGGAGGTGACGCTGTTAGCAGCAGCTGCCTCTGTCCCAGCAGCCAGGGCAGAGCTCTGTTTGCTGCCATCAGATTGGCATGTTCTCTTGGTCACTTCCTGCTATTCTGAAGTTATGTACCTTTCTACTGACCCTCTTCTTGAAATGCTTATATGTTCTCACGTTTCTGAACCAGATAATGTTCTCATGAGTTAATTGTCTTCTGATAGCTTTATTTTTAACAACATCCATAAATACCTCTGCTACTCCTTCAGACTGAATCCCAGAGTTTTCTCCTGCAGCCGTGGGGGAGGTGTTTGTATGGAAGTTGAATTAAAGCCAGGATATTTTCACTTAGCTGTTGATGAGCTGTGAACTATTCTGATGCTTTTGCAATATTGTGAATGGTAAGATCCACCCAAGTGGAACAGTCTATATATTGTGGAGGGTTTGGATTTTACTCAGTTTTGGGTGGTGGGGAAGAATTCTGGGTAACTTATCATTTTGATTTCCTTTAAACATACTAGTTCTATGAAGGGGTGCTCAGAGCACATGGAGAAGAACCCTGGGAAGCAGGAGAGTTTCTTCTGAGCTTACTCATTACTAAGGGGGATTTGTAGGGAGAGCTCTGGATGAAACTGGCTATTGGCTATCCAGCTGCCAAGAACCTTGCTGTCTTTTCTCTCAGTTTGGACTAAACTTTCTCCAAAGCAAATATGCTTATATTAAATTGCTATCTTACAGCTATTTAGGGGTCCCATTTACTCCCCCACCTACCCAAAGGGATATGGCTAAATAAATTTGCACTCAGCATTCCCATGACTCCAAAGAATGCATCTTGTATCAGAGACTGCAGTGTGAAAATTACAAAGCAGCACGACAGTGGAAGAGAGTAGTAAAAATGGATTCCCCTTTCCCACACAATTTCATTTCTGTGGAATATTTCCACTTCACGGAGTTAGAAAAACTCCCATTCACTTGCACAAAGCATAGAAACATTTTTTTTCCTGATTATCAAAAAAGGATCATTTCATCTGTATGTCCTTATATCAGTAGTGCTGGGGCTACTAAATAAATGGCAGTAGGTCACGTAGATGAACTACAGTCCCAACGTCAATTCTCATGTGGGGACACCCAGGCAGTGGCAGCATGCTGCTATGCTCCTTTGCTGACCAAGCAGCAGGGAAGATCTTGCTGCAGTGGGAGAGGAGGCAGTTAGTGGTGTCTGATCTAGGCCAGCATTCCAGAGGCTAACAGACCAGGAGGGGAGGCAGGTGGGAGCATATTAGTTCCTTCAATTTTGACAGTTTATCAGCTTATACCTGATGAGACCCTTGTGCTATAATACGTCAATGTAACAAAATCAGAATGGAGCTTTAACTAGACCACTGGGGATGAGGAAAGATCACCACCAAGCAATGGAGCCAATGCATTTAAACAGACAGGCTTCTGTGCCTGGATGTGTACCTTTTTTTTCCCAACTGTGTCAATTTGATTAATAAAAATCACTGTGTCCCCTTACAAGCTTTGCCCTTCTGATGTCACTATTACTATTTAATAAATTCTAGAAACATGGAGTTGAGGCAGTTTCCCAATCCCTTATGCCCCATGATCTATGAAGAACTGCTGCAGCATGATCTTTCAAACACCATTGTGCTGTGTGCAGTCCTGCGAAATCTCAACTGGAAAACTCAGCCAAATTCTCCAGCTAGCAAAGAAGTGGCTGAAGGGACAGCACTGTTCAGAAGCATTGGGAAAAGCTATCTCAGCCCCCTTTGCCCTGTGGTGCTATTGGTGTCACTGAGGAAGGCCACTTTGGTTGTTCCTCTGCTAGCAGGGCGAATAGCAGCAAGAGGGGAGAGCAAGCATGGGCTTGGCACAGGAGTTAACTGTAGGGCAGTGCTGCAGCCTCCTGGGGTGAGGGAGAAGGTTATCTAGCAGTCTGGAAACAGTTGACACCAGCATGTCATCCTGGAGCTGTAGGAGAGCTTGGGGCAGCTGGGGAGGCCCACCCACAAACCTGAGAGTGGGAGCCCAAGTGTCAGTTTGTTTGGGGTTACAGTGTGGAGCAATGACCTCCCTTGCTGCTAGCGCAGGGGGTTAGTTAATTCCCAGCTCCTGCCAGGATGCTGGGCTGGAGGCACCCCCCCGACCAGACATCTCTTTCAAAGCATTAGGAGATTTGCAAGGGATGAGCCAGCAGCACAGCAAAAAGACCGTGTCCTGAGAAGAGATGAATCTCCATTTCGGGGAAGCATCTGTCCCAATACTACAGGTTGGGCTGGAGCTATGCAAAGAGGTGGCTTTCCCTCGGCTTCAGTGTTGCAGGTAGCCTGTAACAGGTAGGCTGGTTTGACACTCAGCAGTGCCCCTCCCTTACGTGTACCCCACGTACCCAAACTGTCCTGCCAGAGAGCTCACAGTTTGTTCCTTGACAGAGGATGCTGAGTTCTTATAGCTGATAAAAGATGACATTACTGTCATCATTCCCTCTTGCTTGCTCTAACACCAGTACAAGGAACCAGCCACATCTCCATGGTGCTGTAACAGACTTAGCAGCTGCTGCTTGCGGGAAGTTTGGAGATGAAAGCATCCTGGGCTCCTCCAGTCCCAGAGAGCTGTGAGTAAGTGTTTGTTTCTCTGCACAGCCAGAGGGAAGTGTCATTTCCAAGGGGAGTTAATTTGAGAAAACTCAGTCGCGCTTCTAGTAGCAACTAATGTTGATACTATAAAACAGTTATTTTTTCCTAAAAGGACTGCAAAATAAAACAACATAGCACATGTTTTGAGAGGAGAACAATTTAGACAGTAGCAATTTTTTCATCAAGCCTTTGTTATGGTTCAGATAACCTTCTAGGTTCTTTTCCCTGCTACTGGAGGAAAAACATGCTAGGTTTCCAGTGCACAGAAGGGATTAATTCCCTCTACCAGGGCTGACATAGGAGCTATGATCTATAGGCTGATCTATAGCTAAAAGCATTTACTACTCCAGAAAGGCACATCTTTGAAGTTAGTTGTGTTTTTTTTTGTTTGTTTGTTTTTTTTTTTAAATGTAGGTGCCTTTTTTTTTTTTTTTTTTTTTTTAAACTTAAGTAAACTGGAGGAGAGGAGAGTTAGAACAGATGCAGAAGTACATCACCTGCCAGGGATGCAGACTTACTAAGCTTTCCTAGAGCCATTCTCAGGAGGGGCCAGACTGATGTGCTGTAGTCAGACACAGCTGTGGTTCCATGGGCCCACATGCTCCATTCTCTCTGCTAGCTGTGCTACAGCACAGCATTACTGCCTACACCTGAGACCCCATGAAGTAGGGACAAAAGGGGTGTGGTTTGGCTTTAGCTCAGCTGCAGCTCGTGTCTCATCATGTGCTTTTCTGGGGCAAAGCACAGCTCTGGGGTGGTTTACAGGAGGTCTGGAAAATATGTTTCTGGAGCCTCTTTCCAAGGAAGTTAGTGCTTTTCTGGTGGCTCTGGCCTGCTCAGAAGGAGTGAGGCATAGCTGTGTGTCTTTGTGGGGTTGTGTGGTGTGCATCTGTCCTTCCTAGGAGCCCTGTGTCAGGTTCTGGGCCTGATCTCAGGCACTGATGAGAGGAGGCCAACAATGTGCAAAGCTGCAATCAAGCTGAAAGGCTTCTGGTATCCAGGAGGACTACGTAACTTTGCTATTCAACCTACAAGGTAATTATGTATTTATGTTTTTTTTTTTTTTCATATTGGGCAATTAGTTGTGCTATTTCTAATGATGTGCAAGTTACTGATGATGATTGATGCTTTTTAAATCCCAAAGCAGAGAATGTAACTCATATTAAATTGGGAAAAAATGTCTTTGTTTCAATGTGTATTGTATTCAAGGAACCTAAGAGAGAAAGCAATCAAGATTTGATTTCCTTTTTGAATGTGAAGTAAAAGCATTTCCAGAAAAGTAAGAAAAGACAATTTAGGGGTGTTTTTCAGACAGGGAGAAAAACAGGCTTCTTCAAGCAAGAGAAAAATTGGAGCTCCTGTGTTGTGGTTAAGTGCTGCCTAAGTGGCTGATCAGTTCCCAGAACAGAAAGTTGTTGAACAAAATAACTATATGCAGTTTACAGAGGAGATAAAACAGTGATATCCTTGCTGTTTGCCTTTCTGTATTTAAAGCCTGGTGTGCTGGCTGTCATGGCAATTCATAGGATTTGTGGGTGTGGTGCTGGGGCTGTGCTGTGTGTTGCAGGTAGAGCTCCTGGTCTGTGACTGGTGGAGCAAGAGTGGCTGCAGAAGGCTACCAGATCTGGTCAGGCTACAACCTCAGAGGAGTGTTGTAGAATGCAGCCACAGTGGGATGTTTTTTATTTACTAAACACTGTAGTTCATGTAACTTTGACACATTTCCCACCTTTACAGTGGTTCACTGGATGCATCTTTGCTGTGATGTACATTGCTCCATGTATAGCGGAGCTCTGATCAGGAGAGGTAGTATCTTTTGTTAAGATGTACCAGTGGCTTCTCTTGTGTGAAAGGAAGGAAAAGAAATAAGACGTCTGAACAGACGTGTAATGGGTGAGGGAAGAGGCTTAGCAGACTTAAGCTCAGCTGTCTTCAGAGAATTTTCAAAAGCTCATTGCAAACACTTCTGTTTCAAAGCTTATGCTCCTTTATCTATGAGAAGCTAAACACTGGCTAATTCTTTAATTAGTTCCCAACAAGATGTTTTTCTCTGTAGCCAAGTCTCACAATGGGATAATTATGTCTTTAGTTTTAAAACAAATGTCACTACAAAAGTTATCTTGATTTCTATCTTAAAATGTTTATTCTTGCTCACACTCCTAGCGTTGGCCCTCACCCGCAGGTACCTCTCTTTAGTTTGAGAGACACTGAATGCTTTATTTTCAGATCCTTTTGCTGCTGTCCCTGTGCATGGATATGGTGGAGCTGAATCTGCTATGGCAAGCTCTGAGCCACCATTATTTCCAGTTCAGCTGATGCAGACCCTGTTAACCTAACAACCAACACACATGTGACCTGGAGTGCCCAAGTGTAGGTCATACCACATGACAGAGATGTACATGTACAGTTTCCTGGGCCCTCTCTGAAGCATGACAAAAGAAAGTGGAGCTGCCTCTCTGTTCTTAGTTGCTCATACCCTGAAGCAAGATGCCAGTGTTCTGACACCAGGCTTGCCCAAGGAGGTTGGCTTCATTCACACACCAGAAGATCCCAAGTACTCAGTTCTACAGTGTGTGCCCTTTTGATGAGGGATCATAGCCTTTGTGGCTAATCCACTGTGGTTTCTTCATTTCCTAGGGAGCAAATGAATTTTTGTTGATTCAAGAGTAAATTTACCTGAACTGGAAAATTGCAGCTCAGCATTCCTCAAGAAAGCTGTGGGAAAAAATTGCTCTCCTATTAGTCAGTTGGGGGGGAGGGAGGGAGGGGGGGGAGATCAGAGAGCTACAGAATGTGACCCCTGGGACACCTTAAAACAGTGATTGTTTCTTCCAGGAATAAGGAGAGTGGGGAGAAGGATGAAGTGAAAGCATAATTAGTCTTAAAATGCAGAAAAGGTTACTACAAAGAATAAGGAGATTGTTCTTGATACCTGTGTCAGATGACAACAGTAATGGGAAAAAATCACAGCAAGTAAGTGTGGTTAGCCATTTGGAAAACTTTCTTAAGGCTGGGATGCTGAAGCACTGCGTAACTGAAGGGGCTATGGCGATACCATCATCAGAGGTGTGGCTGTAGAAACTTCTACCAGGAGTAATGCAGGTGGAAGGGATTGTTTGTGGTGTTTTTTTTTTTTTTTTTTTTTTTTTTCTGGGAGCAGTTTCTGCAGCAATAAGGTCTCAGTTGCTTTTGTACCCAGGGGCTGGTCATGCCATTTCATGCTGGGTAAGAGGATGGCCTCACTCATGGCCATGGTGGGGTAGGGGTCCTGTTCAGTTCAGACAGGTTACACTTACCCTATTATTTGATGTCTAAATCTTCTGATATAGTGCCTAAGGCTGTGGATTGTCTTCCTCTTCTTCCTGCCTAAAATTGAGGAGCTAGAATTCAGATCCTGGTGCCCCTTTTGAACTTGAAGGTAGAGCCAAGAGTAGATGTAGACCAGGGTTACATCCTGTTGCTCATAGCATCTGTGCAGCTGGTTGGGCTGTTTTCTGGGAGAAGTTGACTATTAGGTCACCTTCAATTATTCTTTACAAATGGATATCATATTAGGGGGTGAAACGGAACAAGGAAGAAATATACACTGGGTTATCTAAAGTTGTCCTTTGAGAACATATGGGATCTTGAAGGGGGAGGCTGCTTTCTCTCCCTCCAGTTTGTGTCCTGGCTAAAGAGAAAGAGGCATATGCATGTGGAAGTCAGCATTTGCTACTTCTGTTGAACATTTTACTTCTCTTTGCAAAGCGGTGTTGATTTGCAAGTATATTGCAAGTAAATTCTTACTCGAGTCATTAATCCTTTGAGCATGTGTGAATGAAAATGTGCTAACTAACATGACTGTAAATGCAGGCATTTGGGATACTAGCAGTTGAGCCTAGGTGTGCTCATAACTCATATTAAATACTATGGATCAACTCTTGCAGGCTTGCTTTGACTTTTAGAACTGGCAGTCTGTCAAAATTTTATATAAGGTTGGGACCTATAGTTTTCTGGCTGCTATAAATACCTTAATATCATAAGCCAAATGTTTCCCCCCTTATTGTTAATGTATTTCCTTTGCTCAGTCTCTGTGAACGTGCCCAGGGAACACAAGAAAATCATTGGAGTCTCAGCTTCCTTTCATTCCCCTTGTCAGCAAATTGTGGCCAGAGGATGTAGATGGGGCCATTTTGGAGGAAGTAGGGGCTTCTCCTGTCTCAACAGATGGCATATCCTCTACAGGCAGGCTCAACTTTTTGGATAGGATGCCATCCTCTCTGTTGTCACACTGGGCTCCTATGTGCCTTTGCACTGCTGTTCACAGAGATATTTTGCCTGCCACTCAGTAGCCTTGGGGTGGCACGTTGCAGACCTGACCAGAAGCAGAACAGTCACCATCAAACTGCATGTGCAGGCCCAGTGCCCTTCAGTTTGCTGACTTTTTCCCTTGTAGCAAACAGGAGTTCTCTTCTTCACGTCCAACAATTCTGGCAGTTATTGACATTACATCAGGTTTAGCAAGAGAGGTCCAGAAATGAGCAGGCACTGGATGACCTTTGCTTGAAAAATGAGTCTTGCAAATAAAAATTGAAGTGCAGGAGAGGACTGTGACATGGCTGTTGTGTGGGCAACGTGCAAGATTGCAGCTTTTTCGTACTGACAGCTTGAATGACATTTGGATATGTACTTGCAATCTTGAAACACACTTGAAATGGAGAACTTTGTGCAGTCATAGCTATCCACCCCGTTTTCCCAGAGCAACTAATGCTCTGCAAGCCATTGGTCAGCTCTTTCTTTTATGACTCTCGTTGAAAGTATTTTCTATTGATATTTAAGAAGAGCTTGCTTTACCTGGCTGTGCAGTAATGCCTCTGTGATGTGTGAAAGTTTCTTATTAGAAATATGTCAGGACCTAAAGCTTGTAATCTCTTGTAATCTATTTAGTATGACTCCTGGACAGAGAATAGTAGGAAAGTCATTTGAAACTTTTATTTTTGTTCTCAGCAGTAATTAATTGCACAGATCAGTGCCTAATTTGTTCTTTCAAGTATCAGTAGAGTGATGATGAGAAGGTTCAATAAATCAAACATGGAAGTGTTGCCACCAAGTGGTACAAGCTGTGTTAGGCAATGTCTCTTCTAGATCACAGTGATGAATCTGAGGTGCTCTGATGTATTTATAGAATAAGATTTTTCTTTCTTTTTTTTTTTTTTTTCCTTAATTTTTCCTTTTCGTGATACGTTTTACATCTCACAGTGGTAAATGATCATACCAGCACCCATCTCCATGCAGTCATGGGGTGGGTGCATTGACCACCTCTTCCTGCACTGGGTGGAGCTGCAGGCAGTGGAGGGGCAAATGTGAAAGGTCCCCAGGGTACAGGACTGTTCAGACTATCCCTCATGCAGTTCTGTCTCATTGGAATGCAGCATATTCCTTCTTCCTTAACCTTGAGTGTGAATGAAGAGAGCAGTCCCAGAGGGGGACTGTGCCCCTTGGCCTGGAGACTGACCAAGCACTGTCCTAGCTATCCCTTTAATGTTCAATGCAGCCACTCCTGAGTGACTTGGAACATTTAGAAATAATTTCCATATTTATATAGTTTTTAATGGCAATGATGTGAGTGCTAAAGTGTTTTGTTTTTCAGCTAAATTACGAAGTGTGCTGTACTTCAGTCACAGGTTTCTTTACTCTGCTGGAGCTGAATAATGCCCTTTGCCTGCCATTTAGAAAACCTAGGTTTAAAAAAAAAATTTAAAAAGGAAGAATTTTGCAACACAAGAGAGAACCAGGGGGTAATGCAGGAGGATTGCTAGGGGCTGCCAACTCTCCCCCCCTTTTTTTTTTTTTTTTTTTTTTTTCAATAACAAAGGTTAAAAGGCAAAAACTTGGTTGTGCACACACTTGCTCACGTATATGTAGGCATGCAGTCTTGTCTCCAGGCAGGCATGCTGAAATTCCTAGCACCTGGTGTGGATGCGTGGGCTCTGTAGATTCCATGCCCCTTAGACTCTGCCAGCACCAGCAAAAGCCAAAGCTGAGCAGCAGCATGGGAATTGTCATTTTGTCACTGGAAAGGTGCTGGTCCAGCATGCAGGTTGCTTAAGGAGCTGAATGTTGTTGTGGTCAAAGCATGGTACAGGGTTGGCCTTATCAATAAGTTGTATGGTAGGAATAAGAGCCAAGCAGGAGGGAATTAGGTCAAAAAGATGCTTTTTTTCAGAACTGACACTTTCTCACCAGACATCACTACTTAGCTTTCTTCCACCAACCTCTCCCTTTCTGTCTTTGGATAATTGCCTTTCATTTCTTAGAATGAAAGCCTGAAGTATTCTCTTTATTTATTTTAATTTTAATGTTGCCACCATTATTGTCAGACCAAGCAAATGATGGCAAAAAGCAGCAGCGGTCACCAAGGCCCTTTTATCTCAGCACTAGTCTCTGCTAACTACAAATCACAGTAGAGGAGTTAAATTTAATGTAGCTGAGAGGAAAGAGTGGAAGGGAATTGGCAAATGTATGTGTCAGTGAAATGTAATGGTAGAAAAGGTCTCTGAAAAGATGCCTTCCAAGCTTTTATAAGTGCAATTGTGAATATACTTCAGTTTTATCTTTCCCTGTTAAAAAGTGCAAGAAAATAAACTGGGATGTCAACCTAAATAACAACTAGCATTGTTGCACAGGGAAAATATTGTAATTAGGATATCAGATCTCTAAAATGTCTCATCCAGATCAGCAGAACTTGGCTGAAAGGCTTGTTTCACTGTATTATAAAGAGTGTATTTAACTTGACCATTTATGAATATCTAATATGTTTCTCATATGACTGCTTTTTAGACATCACATTTGCAAATGACTTATCCACTCCTTTTTTTATTATTATTATTACTACTAGTCCTTTAAAAATAATTAACACAGGTAAATCAAATAGACTATTTAATATAACAAATTCTCAAGCAGATGAAGTAATTATTTTGGAAATTATTATAGCAAATTGAGGTTTTCTTTTTTTTCTTTTTTTTTACCAGTGCGGTTTTGCACATGGAAAAAGCCAAATTTTTATGACAAATAAAAATTTATTTTTATTTGTTTACAATTATAGCTGGTGTGTATCTGTAAACCTGTTACCTACATTTGTAAGCAGAATCTATGCATTTTTCTCTCTCCCTGTTAAAGAGTTATTAACATAAACAGAAATTGCCATTTAAAAAAAAAAAAGTTAAAACACAAGCATAGAGGACTATGAGGAGTCACTGGAGAACTTTCTGTGGCTTCAACTAAAACTGTGTCCATTGACAGGGGTTTAAAGCAAACTGAATAAAGTTTTGTCAACTACTTAGAAATGTATATTTTATATATATATAATTTATATATATATAATTCTGACTTTACAAGGGCCAGGAAGCTTCCTGGTTATTAAAGCTATATTTGCTTATGGGCAAATATCTTTAGTGAAGGTGTTAAATTGCCAGCAAATACTGGTACAGTGAATACTGTGCTAAATATCTGACAAAAGCAAATGAAAACCCTTAAGTGTTATTGATTAAGCAGGGTATGTAAATTCTGATCACCAAAATTGTGGGCCAAATTTTATAGGGCTTAATGGCATGAGAAATATACCCAATTAAGAATCTGTAGATACGCCATTTGTGGACATGTTCAGGGTCAGATTGGAGGGGGCCTTGAGCCACCTGGTCTGGTGGAAGATGTTCCTGATGATGGCATGGGATTGGACTAGATGGATTTTTAGATTCAATGATCTCTAGAGGTCTTTTCCAACCAATACAATTCTGTCTTTAAATGTCCTTTTCCATGCAATCCATTCTGTAATGCACCCTACGATTAAAATGCCTGTGAGCTGCAGGCCACTCACTAGTATCAAAGACCTAGTTATTTCTGAAGTAGTATATTCCCAGGAATGTCATGTACCAGTATCTTTGTATCCAGTTAAACTTATTCTCGTCGTTGACCCTGGAAACAGGACATACTGCCCATTCAGGGTGTTGAGTTCACCACTGATGACTTGCATGACAACTGAATTAGAGTCTTCCAGATTACCGTCTGTGGGTCTTAACGTTTGCAGAACACAACCCATGTCTGACTTCAGTCACCTCCTGGAGAAGCTAGCAGCTATACACTGGGGAGGCTGTGCAGGCATATCTAAACTTTTTCCCCCAGCCCCGAGCCCAGCTGTGTCACTAAATGTTATTTGGAGGCCTGTAAAGCAAGCAGAGAGGGATTAAAATTTGTCAATGCCTGTGAGGAGCTGCAAGTAGAAACAATTTCTGGCCCTGAATGCTTCATGAGGCTGGTTATGCATGGTAACATGCAGTGCCCAGGCCTTCTTAAGGCTGTGATCCTACAGACAAGATCTCAGCTACCCAACTTTATTTTCCACTTTATTAACTGCTTCATGAAATGGCACGGCTTGAAGATATCTACTCAGACATCTTCTGTTCTTTCCCCACTATCTTCCTATGTCACAATTAGTGATGGCTTTTGAGGTTTTCTGCTAAGCAGCTTTGGAAGAGGCCTGACTAAATGTGTTGCAGAGCAGTGTATTGCTCTGGAACAATAGCTGCTAGCCTGGCTAGCATTGGGATTTTCCATGTGCAATGCTTCCTCCATTTATGAGGAGGGGGAAAAAACCGGGGTAACAAAACAGCAACTGAAAATTATAACAGCAACTACTGTAGCCTTTCAGCAGAAATTGAATGGGTAAAATTTGGATGCTACAAAAAACTATAAATAGAGCATCCAGAGCAGAAAAGTACAGGAAGGAAGAGGAAGCCTCTAATAAATTACAGATCTTTAAAGGATCCAAGTAGAGGGAGGAAGAAAGCCAGGGAACAGGAACAACAGGAAAATTTAAAAGAAGCTTATACTGAATATTATAAATTCCTGTGAGAAGGGCCTTTCTTTTCTCGGTGTGGGAAGATGCAAATGTTTTGGTATATCATCCTTATGTAGGGAAAAGGTTGAGGCTCAAATAGTCCACAACTGCTTTTGTTGTATTGTTATTAACAAGTCATGCTGTTAAAATTGTATTAAATGGGACTCATGCCTTTTTGCTGTCACAGTTTTCAGAGCAATTGCTTCTCATTCAGCTTGCTCGTCCACTGAGAACCTGGCACTCAACGAAACGCGAAGTATTATTTAACTTAATAAAACATCCTTGTTCCAAATACCTACTACTTTGAAATGTGAACAAAGGAGGGACACCAGGTCCCATTCTGTATGGAGAAACTCAAATGAAATAGATTCCAGTGTGATTTTGTTTAGAGTTGCCATGGAAATCCAGTTTCCCTCGGTGTGGTGCCTGGGAAGGCAAACATCTCCCTGCATGCACCCCAGGTGAGTAAAGTGCTTGGGCTGTGACTTGCGGGGGGTGCCCTGCAGAGAACTGCCCACCAGACCAGCCTGTCCAGGCAGTGCTCTGCAGGCAGGTGCCTGGGGAGAGGCTCACAGCTTTATCCATGCGCTGAAGGGGAAGCTTTGTGCCCAGTGGTTTTGCTGGTGAACTGCAAGACCAGGAATGGGACCTAAATCTGAATGAGAGTGATAGTGGTAGTGAAGGTGAAATTGTTTTCCAGCCTTCAGCATTGTGCTTCAGAACTCTTCTGCTTCCCTTTCTAGTCATATTCCCCTAATAAACATGAAGGAGAAAAAAAAAAAAAAAGATATGTGATATAAATTTGCATGCACACAGAGTGAAGGATCATGCAGTTTTTACAGTCAAATTTGAAGATGAATTAGTCTTTGAGATACCGTCTGTTTAAGGATTATGTTGTTAATAACCTAAATTTGACACACACTTTTTTTTTTTTCCCCCTTCAGTCACTACCCACAAAGCCTCTCTGAAAATTATCTCTTATGAAGCTGTGTCATTAATGGCTTCCTGCGAGGTTTCTTTTGGAAGCAGCAGAAAGGTAAATAAAAATGAATTAATACAGCATTGTGGGTTTTTAGGCAAAATATGCAAATACCATACTGACAAAACCTTACCAGCATTAAAGGCTTTCAGATCCTATCCTCAGAGGCTCTGCTTATGGAATCAGAAGCGTTTAGGCAACCTTTAACTTAGTTTATGTGTAATACACATGCATACTCTCTGTCACTCTCTCACTTCCTAATGTTCTCTTGGAACAGTTCCCACTGGTGCAGTTCTCTGCTTTGCAGTTCATGAATTTTATTTTCAATCAATAAATAAACCTATTATCAAAGTTTTGTATTCTCATCATATATTGTCATTTGTCATAAGCCATTTCATTGTATGGGTCAGCTTCACAAAGCACATGCCACTTATCTATATTTTTCTGCATGGGGCTGCACAGTATGTGAATGGAATGCGCATGAAAGTGTAATCAGATTTCAATTCTAACTAATACTTATGAATAAGCTTGTTTGTTTTATTATTATTAAGTTGCTTTGAGACAGTAATCAGGATTTAGGCATTTCTTGGTGTTCTTGCCTGTAATATATTCTTATAGTATGGAGCAGAAATTGCCTTGCAGGCCTCCCCTAAAGTATCTATGCCATCAAAGGTGGTGTTATTTCTGGTGTATAACATTACACCATTTACCAGGCATTTCAGACAAGTAAAGAAAAGCTTATTGCATGCTCCTTTCAAGGTTGCTAAGTTCCCAGTGTGGCAAATTATAAAGGGAATCTGTCTGAGAGCCAGTGACCTGTTATGATGAAACCCTCCTAATTGCTTGTGCAGATTTTTTTAGGAGGTATTATTTTAGGCATTTCTTGAAGAGATGGGCTGTCTTTGTGGTGATTGAGTCTTTGGATATTTTCTGATTTGTGCCTTGTATTTTATCTGTCAACCCAGAGTATATTAAATACTGCTATCATATGCAGTCATCAAATGATTGTATTACAAGGTTAACAGACAAATAATATTTCAAAATGAAAGCCTTCAAGTTGCCTACTTTTCTGACCTCTGAAAGTGTATAATATTATGTAGAAATGAAGAGAGGGGAAAGTCTATCAATAACAAAGAAAAGGATAGGAGCAAGTAGGGGGCAAGGAAGGAAAGTAAATGTTCTTAGTTAAGTGCGATCCCATAAACACAGTGGAATCCAAGGTTACTTTGAACTAATCTTCATAATATCTCAACTAGTTAGTCTCCACAGCTATCACTCCTATGGGACGGTAGATTTGATGCTAATATTCCTTCTTCTACAGTACACCACTACCACTACTGGTACAAATACAACTTCTACTGCTAATAGCAGTAGTATCACTACTATGTAGCATCACTACACACATCTATCTAATTAGAGGGGCCTGTTTTCTTAGATCTGTTTTACGTATCACTCTCTCCACAATTACTGCTTCTTTTGGATTCAGCCAAAATAGCAGAAGGGAAGACTTTTAAGGTGAAGCATGAATCTCCCAAAGGAGGAACTTGGGATTTTCCACTCTTCTGTGGGATGTGTGGACTCCAGGGAGTTACCTTTCCATTTGCGATGAGAGATCAGGTTCGCAATGAGGAAAGAAAGCTTGTATGCGTGTTCTAACTGAGGGCCTAGGGTGTTATATACTTCATAGAGTTTGAAAAAATATTTGCCTGTATTGTAAGGCTTTCTCTTATTTCAGATGTCTGTTTCTCAGGTGCCTGATCCTTCTCTTCTCCTGCTGATGTCTTGACTGCAGAGCTCTACTGATTCCTGCAGGTACAATTTACCTGCTACAGGAAACAGAGTTAACGTAACAATGAAAAGATACTTTCTATTCCTTACAAAAATCACTATTTGCTTGCAAAAATACAATGGCAAGCATAGGCAGAAGCTTACAGACTTGACAGATAATTTTATTGTAGTTTTTGTTCACTTTTTATTATTCCTGATTTGTCTAGTCCTTAACTCCACAAATAAATTGCACACTTATGGAGCAGATTCCTTACTAGTATCAGCAAGGTCACTGTTTCATGAGGTCTTCTGGCCAGAAGGACTGTTACTGTCATTTAATCTATTACCCATGATTCGTTCTGAAAAATAATTTCTGCTTGAAGGGTATGGAGTGTAACTCACTCATTGATGAAACTTTCTGTGGCATATGTCTAGCCAATAGCTGGTCTTTTAATGATGTTTGGTACTTAAGATTATATGTATGACTTTGTATTATGCGCTTGATACTAAGCCATATTTCTTTGCCTGTGAGACTGTATATAGAGGTAATGTATCATTATGCCAATGACAATATTCTAGCTGTGAGTACTAGCGATGTGATAATTCTGTCATCTTGAGCTCTGCTTTGATTATCATTTTTTTTTCTTTTCTGCTTTTTCTTATTTGCTTAAGAAGTACACAATAGTTTAACTTCCTCTTCAAAACTTCTCATTCATCTTCAGGAGGGTGAGCAATCTTTTCTGAATAGAGAAGACATGCTCCAACTATTTCTTTGTACCCTTCTAACCCTTATCTTTTAGTTATGCTTCTCTGCATTGACCTACTGTTTCTGCACATTATTTTTCTGAGCATGTCTGTACTGGCTGTTACAGGGTCAAGGCCTTGAAAGCAAGCCAGACTGATTTGGGGGTCTTTTTCCTTTGTTTCAGTGGATGTTTGCCAGAAACTCTATGTCCTGCAGCAGCACTGACTGGACTGAACTCTCCCAGAGCAGTATCTCTCCACCGTACACTGACTGCTGCATTTCTGATTTGAAGGCACAAGGGAGCCAAGCACATACATATAATAGCAATGATCCTCCACAGGTTGTAGATAAGAGGACTCCCTCCACAGCACCTGGGGAGACTGTGAGGCAGGAGGCCAAAGGTTAGGTTCCCAAGGGATGGCTTTGACCCATCTGGATTTCACCATGCTTGATGTATGCATATTGTCAAACAAGCTCAAGGCAGACTGTTGGGATCTTTTTTTTTTTTTTTCCCCTACTCAAGCTAAAGAGGCAGCAATTATGCTTACAGCATTGAGGGAGATATTTCCAGTCACAGAGGCAGAAAGGCCAGTAAATTATTCCAAAGTTATACTTCAAATGCTGCCAGAATTAACTGCCAAGAATCTTCTCGCATAGTGCTTATGCAGGCTGTTTCCCTATCCCAGCCAGCAAGGAAGGGGACATGGGGCACAACTTGCTCAGTTGCACCTTGTGCTTTCTCAGCCAACCTCTCATATTGTATATCTCCGTGCAAAGAGTTGCTCCCCTGGTGTTCAGGAGCATCATGTAGGAGGAGCAAGCACATTCTTCAAGAAAAGCAAGATCCCAAATGTCTCAATGGCAGTCTGACCGTTCCCTAAGGAATCAGGACTGAATAGCTATTCCTCCCTTTCTTTCTTCCTCTATACCTTCCTTTACCTAATTCTTTCACTATTCTGTAAAGATGAGTGAGAAAACTGATGAATTTGATGCAGTACCTCCGTTCTGTAGTACTTTGGTTGAAGTGCAGAAGTCTTCATGTCCTTCTGCTGTGCCTGTGCAAGAAGCATATGCTCATGTAGCCTTCTGACATGTAAGCTAGGTTATGCAGGTATAGTACTTCTCAGAAGCTGTGGGACAATATTCTGCTCCCCTGTGAAAATCATGATGTGCAGGCACTCTTGTCTGTGAAGCTCTTAAATTAGAAGGTTCCTGAAAGAACCCATACCTCTCTTCCTTTCTTATTGTACTAGACTTCTTGTTGATCAGTGGAAAGGAATATGCTCAATACTAAGCACTTGTTGAAAAGACACAGATTGTTTCACGAGGGAGTTGATCTACTTCTGGTCATGACTTTTACACATGTAGAAGAGTATTCAAGGAAATATAAGGTTTTCTTTTACTGTCTTTTCATTCTGGCTCCATCATATATGAATAAAAGCAGAACTCAGATCATTCTCTCCTTATCCTCAATGGTCACATAATCTTCTGCGGCAGAAACATGCTAGACTAATGTAGTTCTGGTTGCTTCCCCAGGCAGGAATTTGATCACTAAGAAGTTATCGGCAAACCATCAGACCTCTACTGTTCCCTTTAATCTATCAGTGATTTCCATGTCTCATCTCCACATGAAGCATCTGTAGGTTGCACTTTATAGCAGGTCCCCTTTGAGTGTGTGTCCTGATTTAACACTAACCTAATATAGTTTGGTTAGAGATAGTCATCATGGATTTGCAAAAGGGAGGTCATGCTTAACAATCTTGATTCATTTCTCTGAGGAAGTGACAATGAGAATGGACAGGGGTGAAGAAGGAGACATAATTTACTTGGACTTGAAAAGGCTCTCAATACAGTGCCACATAACAGATTCATTTATAAGGTTAGCAAGTATGGGACTGATGGTACAATACTTGATTGGATATAAAATTGGCTTGATAACAAGGGCCAGGGAGTGGCAGTAATGGTTATAGATCACACTAGGGAAGTGCTATGCAACAAGGCGTGTGTGCTTGAAGACATAGTGAAGCTAACAAAGGATGGGCAAAAGCAATGGTGTTGGGGGGAAAAAGAGAAAAATGATGCTATCCAGGTAACTTAAAAGCATGAGGTTGTAACTTCATGGGAAGCAAACAGTCACATCAATGTGTAACTGGAAATTTTGAATAGCATTCAGTGAAGAAAATTATCGAAGAACTGAAAGGGGGGAGAAGCCAGGCTTACTGGCTGCAGGCCCTGCAGCAGAGGCAAAAGGACAGAGAGAGCAGGGACCTTTCCCTGTAGGTAGGACAAAAGTCAGTTTGCTCATGGTGCCAATGAGCAGTAAGTATATTTTCAGAAACTGATCTTACTGTGTGAAGTCCTTGGACCTTTGCTATGGGAACAAATCACAGAATCTAGGATGTATTTTTCATCTCCAAGTACATCTTTGGAGAATTCTATTTCTTTCAATTTTCTATAATCTAAGAAGACTTGACTTCCTGCATTGAAATTAGCCTTTGTCACTGTCTTGCAAGATGCTATCTTATGTGCTGTAATAAAGCAGAAGAAAGAAATTAAATTTTAACTGAAGTACAGAAGAGACAGTGGAGTGCTAAGAGGCCTCAGAGATTCACAGCATTGAACAGAAATTTGTTTCAGTGAATACTCACTTCTGAATGAAGTATCATCTTGGATGATACTTTAAGGGGGTTGCGATTGGGGTTTGCACTGCTGGTAGTTCAAGAAAATAGAAGCCTTAATGTCCACCAGAGTTTCCGCTCCAGAATCCTTTTCTTTTTTTATTGAAGACCTGTTTCCACAAAGCAAGCGCAAGAAAACAAAGAAAACTCTACCAGTGCTTCTCACTCAATTCCCACTTTTTAGACAGGAACCTCTGGAAGGATCAGACCATGCAGTTCAGGAAGACTTGGAAACGCTTTTTAATTAAACAAAAAATAGCTGCCCTGTTATCATGTGCGTAGTGTGGTACAGGATTAGAAAGAAATCCTCATGCATTATACCAATTAGCCAGACTCATTTATCTATTGTTTTGCTGTAGGCTGTGCATAGTTATTTGCTTATGAGTACTGGCTCAAAACCTTGGTCTTTCTCCCAAAGCCATTACAGTCATTAGTTGAGGTCTTATTGATTTGAACAAGACCAAGGCTTGACTC
Organism: Meleagris gallopavo; assembly: GCF_905368555.1. NCBI lineage: Eukaryota > Metazoa > Chordata > Aves > Galliformes > Phasianidae > Meleagris > Meleagris gallopavo. The sequence goes on along the minus strand of NC_139408.1, from coordinate 35,282,886 downwards.
ATTTTGTCTATTCAGAGGACGCTGATAAACTTTTAAATCAGTCAAGGCTGTAGACTCATTCTGCTGGGGTCATATGGTTAATACATCCTGTTCCTGTCATTTCCGCTATAAATCTGTGAATGCTTTTAAAACGAGGAAAACTTTATTCCCTTCCTTTTGCGAGAAAATATTACATTCCCTTTTATTACAACGAAGACGGGGTCCTTTTCCTGAGGAAAGCTTGTAATGGGAAAGGTAATATCAATACATTCCTTTGTCTCTAGAGTCAGTGAAAAGTAATTAGAGACAAAGAAATAAGCCATAAGTTTCCTAGCTGCAAAGCAATGCAAATCTTCTCCCGCTGACTTCCCATAAGCCTTTGACACTGAGCACTGATGTCTATTTAAAGATCCCTTATTTTCAGCATTTCATCTGGGTTGCACAATCTTCTCAAGATGGAAAAAATTTTAACTTCCTATCAATGTAATCAAACTCATGATTATTGACTTCATGTGTGTGACTTTGTACCTGGGTAATTAACCTCCAGTTTTACTTCCACTCTCTCCCTGTTGAATTTAGTAACCCAAACAAAACTGCGGTGGAGAATACCAATCCTAATTTTGTTCATTTAAAAGCAGAACTCTGCAGTCTGTTCTTATCTCACGTTCTGTTGCTCTCAGGAAGATCTCAGTGGATCTAGTGAAGCAAAGAGTTGCATGGGAATGAAGATGGTTCATGAAAAATGGGTCTTAAGAGCAATTTGGTTATTTCAAAACTGATAAAGGAATCAGTGGGGTCTTATTTAAGTCAGTAAATATAGCTGGCCATACACTATGTAAACGCTACTTGGGCTGAGAGAGAGGTTAACAGCTTCCACTGGTCACCTTTTCTGATATACAGATGAAACGAGAAGAAGAAAGGATCTTTCTTATGCATATGTATTTAGATGTATTACTGTGTCCAGTTTGAAAGCCCAGCTGGCTTTCAGAGTTAGTGGATCATGTCTCTGTATGCATGCATGTGCATGTTTTATAAATGGTTTGATCTTACCTGAGAATCTGTGGCTCTGGTTACATTCCATTTTTGTTCACACTTCTGTAGGCTCCATAGTCAGCTTGCTGGATAGATGACAGTTCATTAAGTTAGCTGACAGTGCACATATAGCCCTTCCACCCACTCCCCCAGCCCTAAAATAAAAAATAAAGAAATTAAAATGGCAAGAAGGAAAAATACTATGCAAATAGCTCTGAAAGCATAGACACGTTTAAGCTAATGCAGTTCTGAGCATCATAACAAAAAAAATGTTCTGTCAGGGGCGTTGCAGTTACTCCAGTGACATGACCACCTTGCAGCAGTGCCAGTGCAGGCTGTCAGAACTGGTTATCTAAGTAAGGCTGAAAAGACTTTCATCATTAACTTTTTAGAGTCACAGTGCTTCAAAAGAGCCCCCCCCCCCCCTTTTTTTTTTTATCCGTTCTTTTTCCTTGCAACAGTTAAGGTAGCTTCTAGGTATTTGGGCATCTCACCTTGCAAAGCAAATGGTTCACAGTTAGTGAGATCAGTTGCTTTTGAAAATGTTCTTTTGGTGTTATGACTCAGTTCGTCCAACTTCCAGCATGTTATTTCTCCAAATATTATTTTTTAAAAAACAACTACTACTAGATCAACTGCAAAGATCCATTTTCAAAGGGTTCAACCCTTTCACATAGTTCATTCTGTTTTCTGTTTCTTAAAGTTGCTGCAAACCCATTCCCTGGAGTTATATCAATGTAAGAGCACTACTATAAGAATGAAGCCACAGAACAGTCATTCTGTTACTTTCTTTAACATGAAAACCTTGTTCAACTAGGAATCCTCAAGCAGTGCATTCATGTAGACCATCAACTCTGCTCTCATACAATGTGTGGTCAGCATAGCTGAGTTTTAAAAAGCCTTTATAACAGCTCAGAAAAACCCCTCAAGCCCCCCTTTGGGATTAGTGGCTTTAGTTAATGTTGGTTAACACTTATTTGGAACAGGCATGTTATTCTTTCCTTAACCTTTATTCTCGTCGTTCTTCCAATCTCCATTTAAATTCCGTTTTCCCCTCTGTTGGTGTCTGTACCCTCAGCTACCTCACAAACAAGATGCATTGCCAGCTGGCATGCAAGAGCAGAACTGAAAGCAGCACTGCTAACCCCTGCTCCTCTCCACTCCCTGCAAATTGGAGGCGTATCAAGCTTGATGCTGAGATCCTGGAAAGTGGAATTCTGAGCTGCTTGGGAACTCAAAGAGCTGGGTTTGAGGGTATTAAGCTATTGGGCTGGCTCACTGAACTTCAGTTGTTCATACATCTCTGTTTTAAACATTTTTTTTTTGGAGTGAGCACATGTTCCTACTTGCACTGAGTATTTGTTATGCTGTGAAAAGGTTACCAGAAAACAGTGCAACAGATTATGGGCAGTTTTAATCAGTTTTGCTAAGGCAACCAAAATCTGGTCCAGAATGACAAGCCCAATGCTTTTCAAAGTGGTTTAAGGATGAGAAAAGATTTGGACAAACCAATGTTGCAGTAGGTTTTGGCTATGAGTAACACTGACTTGATTTTATGTGCCCGAAATTTATGTTCTTAATCAAAGAAGTTGAGAACTCATAAATAACAAAATAATATACAGAATCTGGAAGAACTTTGTTCATCCAGCCCCGCACATTGCTGTTCACTCTTTTGATCTACACACAGTGGTTGAACCTAAACTATATTTAACCTTCCCCCAACCTGCCCACCCCTGAGTTTGGTTCTGAATTTGTCGTGTCTTTTTTTCTACATCGGTAAATGTTTCTGTCTTCAGTTTGTAAGGTAGAAAGCCTAGCCACAGGACACCAACAACTTCCATGTAGCCTGTTTGGGGAAAGAAAGTACATATTTAAAAGAATCAGCAGTCTAGAGAGAGAGGATATAATGTGATTGAAGATTTTCATTGTAACACTGTAGAGTACAAAAAAGAAAATATAAAGTGCATTTTAAATGATTAATGTACAAAAGCTGACCTCTTCCAGTGTGCATTAATCAAGAAAAAATGCACACTGTCTATAGTGGTTAATGTTGCAGGTCCATTATTTAGCTTTGATAATGTGCATAAAAATGCTCAATATGACAATGAGTTGGGGTAGCTGAGAATTTAGGATGGTGGCAAGTTTGTTGTAGTATTTGGATTAGCATTCTTAACCTACATCTTGACAGCTTCTTTTCTTCAGTTTGGAAGAGTTAACAAAATCTAGCTGTATCCTCTTTCATTTTTAGTTTTTTTTTTTTTTATATATATATATATATTTTTAAACAATTTAAAAATACCTGCTTAAACAAATACTACCAGCATTCATTAGTCAGGATGGTTATATGTGAAAGAAATGATGCCAGATAGTAACAAATCCAAGAGAAGTTTATTATGAAAATGGCACCTGCGGGATGAAAAAAATTAAGTTACATAAAGACAACCATGTATGACATGTATGAGAATCTACAAAAGTATAAAAAGAACCCTGTTGTAAATGAAGTATGTACATTTCTGATTTGCAGCATTATCAATGATCAATGAAAAAAATGTTTCAAATAAGCCAGGCACTCGAGAAGTTAGATTCAGTTAGCTTAACACAAAATAAATGTACCATAGCTGTCACTTTTTAACGTTTTAATTTTTTTTTTTTTTTTTTTATATTATAGAGTTGGTAACACTGCTAAGATTTATACGAACAGAATCCCTTTCCCCATTATTCAGCTACTTGGCACCAGTCTCCTCATAAAAGATTTCATATATTTGTACAAGAAATAGTTAAAAACACAGACACAGTCTTCACAGGTAATGAAGTTTTTTTTCATTTTGTAATTTTAAACACTATGGATTTAGACAGCAGCTGTGATTATCTGTTAGTTTAAATCACCAGAAATCATTTTGACACAACACAGAAACATTTATAAAACAAAACAAAACAAAACAAAAAAACAACAGCTGTCTAGCTGTTCTTTGTAGCTGATAGGTGCACTCCTTTGATTGTTCAATAGCTAGAGTAGAGCATCCAAAATTAAACTCTGAATTTTCCAATCAGCTTTCTTGCCTTTTTTAGTCCTACTTAAATCCTTCAAATTTAACCTTTAAAAGCTCATTAATTAAATCTGTGACATCCAATTCCCTTTCACTATTGTTCCACTGCGGCTTGGACCAACATCTCAAATTCAAAGCTACTGGAGGAATTGACTCAACACAGTGAGTGATCAAAAATTCAAAGGACAGCTGAGTTAATATATTAGCATTGCACACATAAGCAAATATATATGACAGTTCTAAGCTGTTTCCTTTTTGAATGACATTGGTTGATCTTTGAAAGGATTTTCTATCTCACTGGTGATTGCTGTATGTATTGCTCCCTCAGCCTACCTGGGAGAAAACCAAAGAAATGCACCCTCTGCTTACGGTTAGAGCACAAGGGACTCTGGGAATGTTAACAACTGAGGCTATATGGCATCAATTTGCTTAATAAATCTGAGCATTACTCTGTAGTGCATTGTGTGGTACACTGGAAGAGTAAGTCACACCCAGAATTCCTCTGTGGGAAAAATGGCTCCATTAACCTTGAGCTAGTTAAGAGTCTTTTCTCTGAGAGTGAAGAAGAGAGAACGAGAGAGGAAGAGACGGGAAGCGTGGAGAGGAGGGGAGGAGGGGGGGAGAGAGAGAGGTTGGAGAATACACAACAGCAAAGCAACTGCAGAAATTAAAAGGTATACAGACAGTGGAAGCAGCATAAGGTGACATTACAGAGGAAGGCCACCACACAAAAACCACTAACCCCCAAGAATCACTGGTTCACTAGGACTGCAGGAATGGGACTTTACCACTCCAGACTAGAGATAAAGCACAGAGAAGACAAAGGACAAAACAACTACATTAGCTTAGTATATACTGCATATAGTAACACACATTGAAACTGCAATGGGACTGACAGCCAAGGACACTTACACATTGTACACATTACAGTTCTCACATCTGTTATTAGATGCCTTAACAAACAGCTGCCAAAGATGGAGTGGAAGAAGAATTTATATTTGACAGTCATTTGCAGTGTTTGACACTACACTGTGATTTCTGGCAATGAAGACAAAATAGGAGATTTTTCTCTTTTACTTAATGTGCAGTTTTCAGTTGTAGTTATCTATTTCAAGCTTATTAACCCATTCTTTAGTTTTATAACATATTGGTTTCAACACTAGAAATAAGGGAAAAGCAACAAAAAAATACCCAAATCAAGGAACAAAAAGAAATTTACAACCTTCCCTCTATAATATTAAATGAAAAACAAAACATGTTAAATAGTTCTTCTGTTTTTTTGTGGTTTTTTTTTTTTTTACTCTGAAGTGTTATTTGATGTAGAATTAGCCTCAGTTACACTGAGAAAAAAACAAACAACAAAGCAAAACAATATGCACCTAAGAAACTGCTCCTTGCATCAATTAAATTGAGTTTTTTGTTTTTAAGCACTTTTTGAAAAAGGCTTCCTGACCCATTTAAATTTAACGTGAGGCTATGCTTGTTAGTTTGGAGGTAAAAAAAATTTAAGTCCTGCAGCAAATGTTAATGAGGGCTTTTGTCTTAACTAACCAAGGAGACTGCAGCACCCGACTATAGACCAGTACGGAACACATTCTTTTCAAAACCCAGCCCACAAGCTGCAAATTGTATGAAGATATTACAGATTAATAAATGATAGCACCATGGTTTTAGAAATTAAGTTAAAGTTTCAGTAATTAACATTTAGTCCAACTTTTCAACATTCTAGTCACAGGCCAGAAATTAACTTTTTAAGAACCCAAATTATTTTATGTGCAAGTAAGAAAATCTTAACCATAAAAAGAGAATTAAACTCTGCATAAAATTCTAAAATACTATCCCCTATTTTAAAGGAATTAGGAACAAAAACCCCTTTTCATTTGACTTAGTCAAACAGGGCACATTGTTTATGCTTGTCTCTTTTAATCTTGATCATATCAAGATCATTTTGAAGTAAAACCAATGGTTGTCACTTTAAAATCTCTTTACCACAACACTGAGTATTCTATGGCAGAGGCATACACATTAAAGGCATCTTAATAAAGATGCAAAGGAAAAAACACACATCTTAGAAGAAGACAAAATGGCAGGCAACTGGTACTTCAACTCTCTGAAGGCAAAAATAAAAAAATATCTTTACATTAAAGAATAAGTCAAGTTAAAGAGAAGGGGAATGAAATGGGGACTGTCATATTGAGAGAATAAACTGACCTGCTCGAATTCAAAGTGCTAGAATTAAAGGTCTAAATTAAAACATAGTCTATGCCTCAGAGCTTAACACTGAACACAGTATGTGGTCATATTTCAATCCTCTTTCCGTTCCAGAGTCTGTGTAGTGTGAATGCCATTGCTGTACACAGGAAATGGAAGAGTGGAAAACAGTCCTTCGGCAGTCGTGAACACATTCCCTGCAGGCATTTGGGTCAGACTGGCCCCACTCACAGCACTTCCAAATGGTCCCGACATATTGAGTCGGTGAACATGGTGGTAGAGCATTTCCATCGGTGTTTTAGGATCCAGCCCAAAGCTGGGGCTGTTAACGTCAACAAAGTTAACAGCGTGGGTATTGGGGAGGAGGTTGCCCTGCATCGCTAAAGTAACTTCAGCTGGAGCATACCGAATAGTGCCAGTGGTGTAGACCCTCTGAGCAGCAGTGCTTGTTGCGGCAAGGGTTCCTGTTACCCTGTGAACCAAAGGAAGCACCACATTGCCTGCTTGCAACCTCTGAAGGGCTTCCAGATCCCCAGTGTACAACAAAGAGTTGGAAGTTGTGGGACCACCTGGGTGTTTATCCCTTGGAGATGCTGAAAGCGGGGGTGACAAAGGGTCAGAGGACACAGGAGCCAAGGCTGAGTTGGATGAGGTGCTGAACTGAGTTTTGCGGCTGGCAGTATTTTCAGTCCCTGGTGGGGTGAGAACGGAGTCTGGAATGGAGACATGTAAACTACTGCTGGCTTGGGGGGAAGGGAAGTGCTCGGAGCTGGGGGGCTTGGTCATACTGTAGGGTGATTCATTCCTTGAGATTTCCCTGTTGGGGGGGTAATTCCAAATACTGCTATCATTATCAAAATTGATAGGTTCTGAGATTTCTGTTTTAATTTTGAGCACTGAGGCACTGTTTGGCGACGAGAGCAGCTGGGGCTGGTCCACCAAAGCTGAGTCAAGTCCGTTTGGGCTTGAGGTGCTTGACAACCTTCTCCGGGTCATGCTGCCTCCCTTTTGCTTTTTTCTTCTCTTCTTCCTCTTTTGATGTTTGCTAGAAGACTGGGCATTTACTTCCCCTGCACTGTCTGAGTCCTTGGCACTGTCTGAGGTCAGTGATTCACAGTTCTGCAACCGCAAGTCTGACTCACTCTCAACAAAACGCTCCACCTTGATCTGCATAGACCCAAGAGTGCCAAAACTGTCCTCAGGAGCTTTTTGATTCTCGAAGTCCGAATTCTCAAAGCTGTCATCACTGTCCCTGCTGTCCTGGTTGCTGGAGCTGTTCCCATCATCATTACAGTTCATTTCATTATCTGACTGATTTCCTGACTTTTTCCTGTCAGATTCAGGGTCTTCACTGTTTTCTGATTGGTTTCCTTTCTCATCTGACTTCGAGTTCTCATTGTCCTCTAAAGCAAAAGGAAAGTGAAACGAATCATCAGCAACGAGAATATAATATTACATCTAGATTTCTACCTACCAATGAAGCATTCTCTTCTGTAGAGCCATGTTTATTTGCAATATGGTGTTGGCAGAGATCACCATTAATCTCTCTGACATGGGATTTTCAAAGCACTGAAGGCCTGTGCTATCTGTTTGGCCTGAATTTTCCTTGAACATATACTACTAAGGCACCTTGGATGAGGAGCCCTTTATATCTGCTCTGTTGGTAAGAACTGTCTTGACAACTGTGAGCACAAGAGCCCCGTTTCACCTGAAGGAAGAGGAGTCAGTGAACAATCCCATTATGACCATTATGCTCTGATTATTGTTCTTTCACTTCTTATGTGTTCTCCTCAAGTGGGAAGGCATGAAGATTTAGTACTATTAACTAATGAGGATCCTTAGTCCTCTCATCTCATTTTCCTTCACCTTTACCACTTTTGAAGAGGCACAGCATCTCTGACTGCTGTGGAATTTCTGCCACTCTCCTCCAGTATTGAGAGGAGAAGCAGGTCATATGTGTATAAATCTGAGCGAATAAACCAGTTTAAACAATTCTGTTACGTTGCTAGACTGGCTTTTCATATTCTCTTGAAGGGCAAGGAAAAAAAAACACAGAAAAAAAGATTCAGGCAGCGAATTAAATTCTCGATTGATCCAAATCATCTAAGGGCCATTGAAAGCAGCCCAGCTACAGCACTGAGAAGCTGTCACTCTTCTTGCCTGAATTCTTTCACTTGTATTTTAGATTTTTTTTTTACCTAATTTGAATAAGGATGAGATAAATACTCTAGTCCACTGGACTCAGACAGCCAAGGCAGCTTTGAGAATGAATACTCCCCATTATCATGCTGTGTTTGAAAGGGTCATAAAAGGCTTCAGGAGATCCCGTCTTTTACAGAACAGCCAGATATCTTTTGTTGGGAAATAAAAGATTTCTTTTTTTTCACTCATCAGGGCCAAGTACTGCCCCTTTCAGTACATTTGTGTTGGACAGGGGAAGGGGCAGTTTTCTTTTACAGATTGGTTACTTCTGGAGCCATGTTAATACCAAACAGTGCTGGAAATGCTGGAGCAGGTAGGCCTGATGGGGAAGCTGCCTGAGAATTCAGGGCAATATACTTTGTATTAATTTCAAGTAAGCTGCTTGGAGAGATTTCAGCTTGAGTCATTAACACGAGAGAGACCTCTCATTTTGAAAAACCAAACTCACAGAAGCAAATGAGCAGCCACAACACCCCAAACTGCAGCCATCTGGGTCTGAGTTTCACTTATAATTTTTAAAGATGTTGTCTTCTAGACCTGATTTCTAGTTGGTCAAGTGTGGGTTTATGGTAAAGGATTCTAAAACTGCACAAAATTTGCCTGGGCTTGAACTGAACTTGTTGGTTGCATCCAATACAGTGCTCTGATTTCAGATCCCTTGCAATTTCTGTTTAATTATTTTGCTAGAAACAACCTTCTCCTTTGCTGTCTAGCAAGGCCTGCAGACATCTTCTGAGATGTTCACATGTGCCACTGAAGAGCGCTGTCTTGGTCTGAGTCAGCCTTAGGAGTTATGAACGTATGTGTATTTCTCACCTGAAGGAACTTAGAGTGCTCATGAGAAATGCAAACTTTTCTCCACATCTGTGCTCTTTGGCTATTTAGAAACAAGATAGTGTAAAGGAAGCACAGACAGTAGTGATTTTTTCCAGTTTTGGTTCTTCTTTTCTTTTTTTTTTTTTTAATGTTATCATATATGTGCTGTAGTCGAGTAACCTCAGTTCTTGGGCCATGGACAACCATTTTTCTTTAAAAGCCAATTAATCTGTACCTGAGCCTGTATAATCACAGTGAACCATCTGTGTATTGGACCATCTGTAAGACTAATTTGTATATTAAGTTTGACAATTATATTTAGCTTTTAAAACATAGCTAAGTCCCAGACTTTAAGAGCTTAGAAAAAAGTGCTTGAACCTATAAATTGTAATTATTTTAACCCAAGAAGACCCTAAAACCTTGCAATGTTCGCTGCCCCCTAGTGAGACTAATAATAATAAAAAAAGCATTTATATAAGAAATAAGGTCATGGAGACTGATGGTGGATATTTATGTTCAGAAAGTTTGACTGCTTTTGAAAAATAAAAACTATAATTACGTTCAACAGTTACAATTCCATGGTCTTTCATAAGGCACAACACATCTCGTTGTGTTTATGTTTATGAACGTATTTATGAAGCTTAGCTGGAGACCCAAATATTTTGTTCAATGCAATGTAGGCAAGGATGCATCCATAGAATTAATAGAAACACTGAGATACTGTGAAAATGCTGAGGTTATTAAAATATTGTCCTGGATTTCTTCAACTTAATTCTACAGGATTTTTGCTGTTGTAACAAAACACTCCTTGAGAAATATTGAGAAGCTGTTGGAAGGGCAACCATGTGGCTCTCATGTCATGGATCTTTTGTGACTATAAAGAAGGATACATCATGTGTGTTACCTGAATTGTCCTTTGAGTCTGACTCAGAGTCAGAGGTCTCTGAGGATTCTGAGGTTTTCTCTGGCAGATGAGGAAGTTGTGCAATATCCATAGGAGTGTCCTTGTACTCTGGGTTACTGAAGAAGAGACAGCATAAATAAACACAATTAGATGATTTGTAGTTGCATGTTTTTTCTTCTTTTCATATCAGAGAACATAAATAGAAAGAATAGCAGAGCAAACACAAAACCATGTTTTTGTTTCCTTAGAGCTTTACAGCAGGAATTTTATGAAGGTATATGTTAATAGTCTGTCAAATATTTGTGTTGATCAGATATAAACACTGTTTCATTCTAGTGAATTTTTAGAACTAAGAAAGTATTACCAAAGTGGGACACAGTGGTTTGTATGATATCTAACATATTGTGTCATCATTGAACAACAGAATATTTCTATTTCAACTCCATCCATTACTGTGCTTGGAAATACAAGGACTGTGCTGTAACTTTTCCAGCCTGTTTCTCTTCCACCACCAATATCTATTAGAATTATCTCTGTAAATATATCAACCTTCCCAAGGCCATTTCAACAAGTGATTTTTCTCAACAAACATCATGCATAAAATTAGTAAGAAGGTGATCAGTTAGGGCTAGAGGAAATGACCACTACTCAAAAGAGCTTGGCCAGCAGATAACTAAAAAGGATATATACATATCCTTAAATATATATATATATTTAAAATACTGCACACATGGATCCACATCACCAAGATTCCGTAAGCAACCACTCTATGACAGATGCACATATGCATGTTTAGATGCATATGTTAGGGATAAAGAACTGTCAACATACCCATTATAATCATATCTTCAGCTGCTCATGTGGTGCTCACCTGTGACTTGTTAGCAACGAACACGACTGCAATGCAAAAAAGCTACACTAACAGAGAAACTGAAGAAAATGCTAAGCTTTTTCTTGGTTTGCACCTTCCAAAATATGCTCCTTTCCCAAACCAGTGCAAAGAGAGAGAAACACAGCTGCACAAAAGTGGCATCGGAATGTTGAAAATAAACAAAGTCTTTAATCATTTTTAAATAGATGAACATTTCTAAGCAACTCAAATTCCTTCCCTGTGATAGAGCAGAAAATCTGCAGTCCTATGTAGAACAATGTGAGGCAGGGCTAGGGGTGACTGACACATTATCACAATGACACTGTGCCCATATTCAGTCTATTACAGTGTACTGTGAAAATTCAGAGTTCACACAGCTCACGCTGAAATGCCATTCACACAATTACCATCTTTATGGTTTTGTCCTGACAAAGTATCTTTATTCTGTTGCATCCCAGGGCAGTCCCCAAATTTGCCCCCTCTAAGCAAAAGATGCTTGATTGCTTTCACACCGCGAATAACAAGTTGCTAGAACAAGAACAGCATTAATCCTCTCTGTCGCTATAATTAGTCTATCTCTTTACAGACAGCTGAATCGTACTTTCTAATGCATGGAAATGTATACAGACCAGTACTCTGGCTCAGAGTAGACCTAATTATGCCTTGATCTGTCATTAAAATATGGTTTGGACCCTTCATGGATTCCAGTACTAAGATAAATCTAAATTAAAAATACAAATTAACTGAAGAAATTAATCTTTCTCTAGCAAACCAGTGAAGAGAGCGTAGTGGAAAAGTCAAGTTTGGAAGCAGCCTTGAGTAAGACCACACTGCTTCTCTCCTTTTTTTTGTTAGATTTACTCTGTTGCTAGACAAAATAATTTCGTAGAACATTTAAGGATTGAGCTCACCCACTGTCTGAAAAGTAGCAAAGGGGCAGAGGCAACTGTTTATATTTTTTTGAATAGAAAATGAGTATATTTCTGAGCAGTTTGAAGCCCTGTTAGTACTGGGACATTGAAAGTATACTTCTAGTGCAGAATTGGAAGGCTCAAGCTGAACTCTTGAAATGCCGCGTTCTGCCTCTCTCTTGCAGGCTCAGTTAACACTTCACTCTGTGGATGATGAGCATCCACTTATTTTAAAGAAGACACAAAAATTGAAGGATAAGGATATCTTTGGAAACACCCATGCTTAATCATAGCAGGGCAGAAGCAACTAACCCCAGTCAGATTACACTCCATCTCTATGGAAGGTTTCCCATGGGGTCCCTCAGTGCTCTCCTGCTGGGGGTTGCTTCCCTCTCTTCCTCTATAGGGATATCAGAAGTAATTCAACATGCAAGTTTAGGCAGGCGTGGGCTTGCTGGACTTGGCATAAAGTCACACTTTAACCCCTGGAGATAACTTTGAGCTCTCACAGCATCAAAGGGAATGTAGCAAACCACAACAAGCAATTTAAAAGGAAAACAGGTCAGAAAATGACAATTGCATTTCATGACAATCTCAAGGTTTCAAATTTTGTTTTGTTTGCTCTGAAATGAAACAGAAAATCTCCCAATCTTATTGAACACTTACAGGACAGAATGTGTTAAAAAGTATTTTCAGATGAGAAAGGTCAGGTTTATAATTCACTGTCTCTCACTGGCTGTTGGTCTTCCCTTGAGCTCAGAAACCTGTCCTTTGAAAACACTTGTGTTTGGTAAAACAGATTTTTTTGAGGGAAGAATCTTTCACTGTTTTGGTTTCAAATAATCTTAAGAGCTACTTTTGTTTGTGAATCCTACTTTGCAGTTTTAAAAGTGAATACCATCAAATAGTTTAAGAGTAACACATTATTTCAAGACTTTTCTTCTGAGAAAATTCTGCTTTTCAGAGTGAGAGCTGAATATCTTTCAGAGACACCTTTCTTTTCATAGTCGTCTAGGAAGTTTGCTTCCATGCAATTTCAGTAACCAAATAAACCAGTGCCCAGCACTTCATACCATGTTTTATGATACAGCCACTGCAAGTTGGTGTGAATTTTCTACATTTCAGCTCAGGTTGAGTAGACTTCAGGATAGTCAAGACATGCAGTAAAATGATGGAAGGTTTGCTTGAATGCTAAAGCAGCATAATAATTCAAAAATGTTCCGGTGTACTGAGATGTGACAGATTTCTTAATACATTCAACCAAATAGCAGACCATAGGAAAAAGTTGTTTTCATTAATACTCTATAGCAAGCAATTGTTTTTTCCTAAAACTCTTACAAGCACAGTTAAGCAATAGAGAGAGCAGTTCAAGTGAGAGAAGGGATTGGAAGATGTACCTGAGAAGGTAATTGACCCAGATGATATTCTTCTCGCTTGCATTCTTGGCATTGACAGCTATGGTTGCACTAGACTGTATCCAGATATAACCTCCATTCTTCTGCATCCAGCGGTAATACTTTGTTACACACTGACCCTTATTCAACACTGGGGAAAAATACAAGTGGAATAGAAACAAGATATATTGCATATTAGAACTGTAGTAAAATGATCTGCATTGTACGACATCCAGCATGTATGAGCAAAAGATTCTCAACTTCGTTTAGGTTTAATGAGATGGCAAATGGCATCTGATGCTCAGTATGACGACTTGTATGCTTTACAAGCTTTTAAAGTATATTTTTAATCTGGTTTTGGAAACTCTAGTAGAAGAAGAAAAGTGAAAAGAACTACAAATCTCTTTGGTTCACAGAATACTTATTGCTGTGTGGACATTTTCAATGCACTCAGAGTCAAACTGTAAGAAAGAAAAAGAAAAAAAAAGAGGCAAATTTATATGTGATTTATTCATAGCTCCTAGGTAGACCTCTTTGAGATTCTGGATATTTGAAAGGTTTGGGAAGATACTCTACCCCTGCTGCTTTGATCATTTCTCCTTATTGCAGGCAATATCAACTACTGAACTTATACATCTGTTTCTTTGATCTTGTCAAACAGAATTTACAGTTCTCAGATGAACCAAATCTCCACTGGTCAGTAGGGGGAAAGTCTTGGGAGAATTTACTTCTACCCGAGCAAAGTAAATCCACCAGCAGACTGAGAAAGAGGCCTAAGGGAAGCACAGAATGACTTGGATAGAGCCAAAGAGTGACAGCTCTCTCCAATGTTTGAAATATGCCAGGAAACAGAGAAACAAGTAAAAGAAATCAGTAATGTGAAACGGTGCTATTATATGCTTGCAGAAAGAAGGCTTAAAAATACAGATGTTTAAAGCAACACTTCAACCAAAATATTGCCAAATTGAAATGGATTTGGTTTGTGTCTGACACCACAGTTTCAGGAAAATGGGATAAAATGCAGATGTTTCAGAGGATGGACGCTGCATAGTTTTAAAGAAAATCTAAACTATACAAAATCTGGGTACTATTGTTACAAGAACGCTTGCTCTTGTCTGCAATTCTCACTAATCCTATGAAACTTTGTACACTAGAGGGCAGTGTGCATTCATATACACCTTCTGCTTTTGTCATGTCCTTGTCTCCGTCTGCTAAAATGAAAAACCTCTAACTGCTGTAATAAATTTGGCTAAATTAGCTGCTAAATGGTTATCTCAAGTAATATGTATTTGCATTAATCATCTTGCTCTAAACCAGAACAAGCCAGAGTCCTAAAGATGTAGTAAATTCATATTGTCCATTTAATTACGGCTAATAAGTGCTTCATATACAATGGTTTCATGAAGTACATTTTTATTTTTTTATTTTTTATTTTTTGCAAAGGGAAAAGAAAAAAGTCACTTTGGAAAAGAGTAAGTATTTAAGGCAGTTAAAGTTCGTGCCATAAATGTGACAAATTATACTTTGGAGCTTTCAAGTTAACCAAACGTCTATACCCCTAATTATACATTTCTATGTATCTGTATCTAGGTCCTTGTACAATCCCTGTACAGATATCTACAGAAAAAGCATATTTATAGAGGCAGCCCTACATACACGGATTTTTTCCTACCTCGGAGTCCCCCCCGTACTCTGATTTGTCAGCAGTTGAATGAATAAGAGCATGTAAAAAGTTCAGCGTCAGGCTCAGCTGCAATATGAACAAATATCTGTGTGATCTGAGTTCTTTTGTTTTGCAGCAGTCTCTACTCAACTAGGTCTGTTTGTAGAAAAGATCCATAAACGTTCCCAAATTTTTATTTTTGTATTCCAAACTCTAAATATCCTGCTATGGTAATTCATTGGCGTCAAAACTTCATTATACAGTAGAATAAAGATAAAATATTTACAACTGACTACCCAGCATTTCTGTCAAACCAATGTTGCATGCTACTTTATAAAACAATCTCACATAAATTAGTCCAAATTTATTAGTTATGAAAAATAAGGGACGAAATTGCTGTAAGTTTTGATTATGGTAGACTTTTCCATTTCAGTAAAATAGAACATTCAAAATGCTCTCGTTTACAGCTGACAGTAATATCGATATGCATGGAAGTCTAGAGTGATATTGTTTCCTTTCCTGAAAGCTGAACGCCCACAATTACATGCAGTAACTAGTAAATTCTACCTGCATATGTCACCTGTCATTTGTGCTGTCCTCTTTATAACAATTTCTACTCAAATTTACCATGATATACAAATATTAAAGGATGAATCCTCATAATTGCCCACAGTGGATATTTGAAAGTCAAGGTGAGTCACTATACAGTGACTTGACACAGCAATCCTGCACAATGATAGTTATGGAGACCCAGATCTCCTAGTCCTTTCGGTCCATCTCATTTTGGACATTTCCTCCTTCAGTACCTCTTACATTGGTTGTTGCACTGAGCATTTGTTTCATAGCTATGGAAGGAGGGAAAACTAAAACCTTACAAGCTATTTCTGAAGGAAAATGTGCTTTTTTTAAGAAAGAATTCAATGTATAGGTGTTGCATGCAAAAAATCTACAGCCAGAGTTCAGGCTCTCGAACTACTGCGCCCAAAGAAAATCTGAAATATTATCTTAAAAATAGGCTTTCCATGAAGTTCATGTTCCTGCAAATTCCCACTCTCTATTTGGTCAGCTCAGATATATTGCCACATACATAGAATTTTTCTCCCTGCAACTGTCTAAGGCACATTTCATATGAGAGATTTGTGGACCATGCTCTGGAGGAAGTCCCACGATTCAATATAAAAATTCTCTCTGTAAAGAGATTGTCTGGCAGACCAGCTGTGCTGTGCTGCTAAATCTGGTTCTTACATCCTTTGAGAGTACACTGGATAGTCTCAATCCAGGTCTGAAAGATCATACTGTAGCTTGGAAAAAAAATTCTCAATGCAATGCAAGAGAAAGAATGAAAACGTCTGATATGTTTTCTAATTTATAGTATTCTTTAACTGTTGGCATTGTCAAATTGAAACTTAGAAATTAAATGATATTTCTGAGAAAACGTACAACTAGAAGGACACATCAAGAAGGGAAATCTGTTTTCTTTATAACCTGCTGTTACTGAGGAAACTTGGTTTCATCTTGAGGATCTTCAGTTTGCAGGTATGGGGAGTCCATTAATAAATAAATAAAGTACAGAATTAGTCCAACTTAATTTGTGCTTCTGAAGTTATGTTTTGTTACTAGCCACAGATAACCGATTTCAGGTTAGTGTAAATTTAGGAAAATATAATGATATTTGGAACACGTTCTGAAGTTAATCAGACTGTATTTAAGACAATTCCCTTACTGAATTCAGGTCTGTGTTTTTGTACACCGAGAAATACAGAGTTTTAAGTTTCTGTTTGTTACCAAAATTGCTAGCAAAGCTGTTTTCTATTTAGCAAAAACATACATGGAATATCCAGCTGGCAGACAAAGTATGTGGGAAAGTAAGACTTGGGACCACATCAGTAGGATTTCTCAGATGACTGAAGTTGGATGTGATTGTGCAGGATTGGGTATATCAGCCTATTTGTAAGAACAGCACAAAAGGTGACTTCTCTTACAGACTTTGTTTCTCCTGCCAATACACGCATGTCTCCAAAATGTTAATGGAAGTTACGTACTTATAACAGAGAGGAGAAAAAAGACCTTGTTACCAAGCCAACTTGCATGGAAATACAGAGAAATCTTTCAAACACTGACTTCTCAGCTAATAGCTGTCAGGAGCAATTTTTACAATCAGTATAACTGTGAGGAAGAAACAAATTCTACATACTAGGAAAAAGACAACATATAATTATACATATATACACACGCGCACACACACACACATAGGTATCTATATAAACCCTTCAGTCAAAGGTAATCACTGAGGGCTGAGTGACATATTCCCTAAAATGGTGGATGCTAAACTTGTATAAAATTTGCTTAGCCATTACTTACTCTGCTTCAATTCAGTGGTTAGCATGCAAGAAATGCACAGTACGTAATGCTAAAAACTAAATTAAAAATCTCACTTGTTTCTCAAAGTATGAATATATTGCTATGTACACTGTTCCCAACAGAGGGATTTCAGTTTTCCTTGGTAGCTTTGTGCACAGCAATATACTTGTAGCAGTGTAGCAAAGGAGGGGGGAGAAGAAGAAACAGTCAGTGTTCTTTGCAGGAACCTATTTCTGTTCGGAAATCAAAATAAATCAGTACAAGTTTGTCTTCAGAAATATGGTTACAAAAGGAAAAAGAACATGGTTTCTTCCTGTGAGGCTGTTCTGAGAAATCAAAGCCAAAACTTCTAAATAGCGAGTTGTGTTTTAAAAGAAGGAAGTAGCTTAATTCAGTTTGAAGAGGAGATGAAGAAATTGTATATCAAAAGCAGTCTTTTAGCAAAGTCTCTTACAAAAGGACATTCTACTCATGTGCGTATGCATTTAAAAGCTACACTATATTGCGTATTCAGGTAAGTATTGAGTAAATAGGAAATGATGAGATCATCTTACATATTCACACAGCCTCACAAAGAGGTTCTTTATAATTAGTGAAAATATTGAGGTTACATCTGCTGTGCTATTCAGCCTTCTCCTTGAAATACCTTTATCAATGACTGAATATAGTATTGATACCAAATTCCTGTTGTAATAAACTTATAAGAATGTTTTTAATTTACTGCAATAGAATGAAAATGCCATATTTAATACCACAGTTGGATACTTAGCTACAGCCACAAGTACTCTTTCTACATTCACAAAACTGGCAGACGAAACATGAAAAGGAATACTGACTCTTTAATCTCTACTTCTCCACCTAAGGCCCAAGGCAAGCTGACAGGGTAACTTCGTTCTGGAAACAGAGGGTTTTTTTATATTTTTTTAATTCTGGATTACTTTTTCTTCTCTTTTTGAAAACTGTGGGCTATAGGGGAATGAGCCTGGCATAGACTTAAAACAAGAACAAGTTTCTTTATCTGAAAAGTTACAGTCCTTGATACTTACAGGAAGGTCATTTTCAAAACCCACAGGAAAAATAGCATCACAGCCAGAAAGAGTGCATTAAGTGCCTTATTTGCTTGTAACAGAGACAGTTTTTCATTTATAACAGCTCCGAGGATCAAGTGAGCCTTTGATGTTCTAAGGACTTTTCTATAGATTTTGCAATTAGTGAGTTAGATATTTTAAATAGTAGGCATACACAGACTGGATTTTAGCAATGAGAACAAAGGACTGAACAATATTGGTAATGCCAAATGATATCTGGTACTTAAACAAAATTATGAGATAAATAATGAAAGACCCATAGATATACTGCGAGCAAACACCTATACAATTCTCTGCAAACACTTCGATTTATCATTTCCTACACTGGGTGGGGTGAACATGAGGGGACGTAAGCAAGGCTTGTGCACAAATATGCTCTCTACACAGCAGGCCGAAAGCATTGCTTCCACAGCAAGTTGCTCAGGCAAAAATGACACCATTCTGTCACTGATGTCCCCATGGATCATGTTGCTGTGATCCTGTCCTTACCACAAATAGCTGCCTACCAGCCCTGGGATATTTCCAGTCTCTCATCAGAACATTTTTTTTGATTTAGGTAGAATTTGGTGTATTGTGTCAATAACACTTACTGAGACCTTGGCTGCTAACCTGCTGTTGATATTATAAGTAATATTTGCTTATCTCATCTTTTCCAAAGTCGAGTGGGAAAGAGCAGTGTCTATTCCTGAAGAAAAGCTATATACTGGTACCCAAACTCCCACCTAACTCTTCCATTCACATGAAATTGTTTTAAGCATATGCATTCACTCTAAAAATGCTGTGCATGGCAATTGATTGCTTACTTTTGCAGTATGGAATATTGCTAAATCATCCAGCGTGAGGATGCTACATATTTAAATACCTGACAAATTAGGCAAAAATAAGGATTAACAACCTTGATGGAAAAAAATTAAAGTGAAACCAAACCCTCTACTTAAGGCAGTAATCAACCATTTAGAAAAACTGAACTTTTTTTTCTCCTCTTCCTTACATGACGGCTAATACATACTATTACCCATGGTCCATCACTTAAAAATTGTCTTTTTATTCTGAAAACTTACGTTTAACAGTAACTATTATCAAGAATATATCATGCCAGGTAAGATGTTTATTTTAAAACATTATGTAGATATTGACAAATATAATGACAGAATCATACTACCTAATTCAATGTATCACTAGATGCACTCTTGTGGAAGATTATGATGTGCGTATCAGAAAACTCTTCTTTATATTCAACAGAAATGATGTAAATAAACTAAATTTCTTTAATAATAAAATGGATTGAAAAATAAACTCCAGATTTTTTCCACCTAGGATTCTCTAGGTTTTCTTTTCCCCTTCTTAACTTTTCCTCTCCCACGATCTATCTCCCTGTGACTTTTAAAACTTCAATCCAGCCATATAGTGATTTCCTTCTGCTAATATTGAAACGGTCCTTTAGAAACTCAAGCCTGCTTTGAACACCAACTTCAGACAGAACTTCCATTATCATTAATGAACTCTGTCTGTTCAAACTGGAGGGGAAAATGAAATCCCAGATCCAAATTTTGCCTTCAGGTACTAAAATGCAACATCAGAGGAGAAATTTGGCCCTGCTTGCTCAAGAAGCTTAAATCTGTTCTCCATCTCTCCAGTAATATTAATGTCCATCATATGAAAATCTATGTAAGCTTAATGACTTTAGAACATAACCCTTTCTATGCCAAATTTATCAGTGAACTATACATAGCTATATCTCCTACAAATAGGAAACAGTGATTTCACAGAGGCTGATCAAAATACAGAAGCTGATTGGCAACTATATTAATTTTCTTTTTGAATTTCATAAATTAAAGATGGCCTGTTTTGAGTGAAAGGATACTATCCTTTCAAATATGCTTTTGTTTATGGGTTGAGTCTCTGTATGGATGCTTGTACTAAGCAAAATGAATATGGTTTTCTCAGCTTAAACACTGCAGGAAAGAGATCCACAGCACAATGTCATGGTGGCATGGCACAACTGAATGTTGGAATGCCTTTAAACCCACAAAGACTTATCATCATCTCACTATTGGCAGTGAATGACATAAGGCATATTTAAAACATAATGCCCTTTTAAAACCAGATCACTGTAAAAAGAATAATAATTATTAAAAATCCCAGCAAAACTCCAAGCCCTACAAAGATAGCTTAGCACTACTCTCCCCTTGCCCGCAATCCATATAAAATAAGAATAAAATAATGTCTGAATAAGTAAGTTTCTTATGATCACAGAACCAATGCCTAACAGTCTGTGCAGGTTGGTTACAAAGGCTTCAGATGCTTGGCAGGGCATTCCCAAAATCCCCACTGGGCCAAAGTCTCAGGCAGCAGCCCATTGCTTTGTAAGTTACCAGATATCAAAAAAAACAATATTGATCCACCACTGACCGCACTGCACATGGATATCAAGACCACAGGTGATTTATGCAGGTTCTTTTACAGGAGTGCTAATAAGTTCTGTTGCCACACTATCTCATATTTGATATGTGCTACAGATTTTACTGATACTATTTTCATATCCTTCTGGCTTTGGAAACAGTCTCCCTCAGAGACAATAGGTCAACTGCCCAGACCTTTGAAAAAGAAAAAAGACGATGGAAAAAAGAGAAACGTAGCACTAATGTATTTCTAAAACTCTAGAAAGATCTGTAACAGCCTCTTCATACGTTAGCATAGTTTCATTTCAGGATGCAGTATTTCACAGCCTATGAAATTACAAAAAAATCTTATGTTGTCCCTGGATTTTCAATGGAGCAACACTCACTCTGCTTCTAACTCACATTATAAAGTAATATTTTTAGTCTCAATAATCTCAGGGCGAATCTCAACAGTGAAGGTAAAAGGTATGTGACTGGAAGTACTTTTCCGCTTCTTTTCTAAAATGGCATACATTTATAGAGGTGCAGCCAGCTGGCAGGTAGCAAAGTGATGACAAAAATAATTTAGTGGACAGAGTGAAGGTAACGCTGCTGGAGATACATGATAAAATCTTATATATTCTTATATTTTTAGATATTCCCACGGCCTTGCAATTCACCATGTTCTTCTGCAATCTGTCATAACATGAATATCAAAGAAGTATAAATTCATCAATGGGTTGGAAATTTTGAGCACAAAAAGCTTTAGGAAAAAAAAAAAAAAAGAAAATGGTTAAGGGAGTAACTGGCAAATCAATGGTTCCTAACAGAAGTCATGGCCCCTTAGCACAGTAGCTGTACTTACAAAGCCAGTCCTACATACATTTGTAATGTGCACGTAGGAGAAGAGGCTAGGTGTAAATTTCAACTGACCGATGCACTAGCATAGAAGCCCATTACAGTGGCTTCAAATGAAAATTGAGCATATATTTGGAGCTTAAAAAAGACTTAAAATATGGAAGTAAAAGCAGATTTCTGAAAATCTTTTCATTGCCTTGGACAATACTTGGCATATCAACCAAACTTTCTTTTCCCGTCTTTCTCTTGCAATTTTCCTTGCCATGAAAATATCTCCCGAGTGCACTTTTGTATACTTTCTTAACAGTTCACTTTCCTTCCTTTGTTTTAGTGGCAAGTGACAAATGTGTGGAGGCCATTTAGAGTCAGTTAGGCAGGCAGGATATTTCACTGACTAATGGTCAACTAGGGGAACAAAAAGCGAGCTATGAAAGACTTACAATGGAGAGCCTACAAACTGAAATGGGAACATAATAATCAGTACTGCATCAAAGAGTTGGATTTAATTTGAAGATGAAATAACACCAGGAATTAAGTAAAATAGTTTTGCTGGAAACTGTATTTGAGACATCTTGCAAAATAATTGTATACTGCTAAGCTGGAGAAGGCAATATTCTGTGATTAGGAAATAGCAAGTTCAGCAGTCAGTGGTTTAAATAGCTTAAAGTTTTAGCATTGTGAACTTCTCCAATTTGTTGACTATCTAAGAGACCTGATGCTTCTGATGAATAATATATTTTACATACCAAAACATTTGCCTAGTGATATACAATTAGCACGTGAAAAACTTAGCAATAAGATACTATAAAGATTAAAAATTTATCGAGACTTGAGATATCTGAATATTTAAATGGATAATTAGAATACTCAATATTACAATGTACAGGGCCTGCTCCAAAACATAAATGTAGGCAGTGGTATAAAGTCTTATCTCTTAAACAGTGAATAAACATGAATAAACAGTGTAATACAGAAAAAAGAGAGTGCAACATACATAATTGAAAATCACAGTGTTTTCTACCTTCTTCTAAAGTAACTGGCATTGATCACAGAGCTGAAAAAGAAAAGCTGAAAGAAACAGTTGCAGGAGCAAATGCTAGAGTTACAGGATTTCAGAAAGTGGCTAAAAGATATCAATCATGCATGCTCTTTGTTTGTTACTAAGCTTGTGTGATTCACTAGTTCTGAAAAACAAACACTAGGTATGGGCTGAAAACAAATTCCATTTTCATTCTTTTCCTAGTGTGAATTAAAAAAATGTTTTCTTTACATGTTTCAGTTTCTTCCATTTTCTTCTCTCTTGTTCCCTCACCTTGCTCTATCTCTACCATCTCCAATCAAAAGGTCATAAGGATGGTGGTCTGCAATGCAGAAATCATTGCTGGCCCATGATAAGGGCTTGGTATAGACGGGGAGGAAGACGGTGCAATACTTTGACAAAGAGATACATCAAGATGCCAGGCGAGTTTAGTTTAAGAATTAGCTAAATGCCAGACATTCTATCAACCTAATTTAGAATCAATCTTGCTTTTTAGTGATGATAATAAACTTGTACAAACATGAGATTCATTTGTATATTTTAGCATTTTATTTCAGTCCCAGAATGCAAAACCTGACATTGGAATCAGTTTGATTTTTTTGGTGATTGAAGATATTAAGCACTACAAGAGCATTGAAATTTCGATCTGATTAGGATAAAAATTCCTCAGGATCAAAACACTTCTTTTTTTCCCCCTACAGTTTTACTAATTGTGTGCTACTTGACATTGCAGAGTTATTCCACAGCATGATAGCAAAATATCTGAAGTGTATTTTACTGTTAGAAATTATCAACTCATTCTATTTGTTTTTCATGTATTTGAGGTTATTAAGAGAATAAAAAAAAAGTTTAACTGATGTGCATAAGTTAAGAGGGTTAGTTCAACTACAGCTGGTAGGCTAAAGCACTAAGCAGTATTTTGTACAGCAATAGGATTTTTTATACTGAACATAAGAAATAATGAATATATTATTTATTCAAAAGCAGACTGAGGGGGTAATACCCCTTGAAAAACATGGGAGCCATGAAAAAGGTGAATGTGCAGCATTTTATTTTCAGAAATACTGGATTATTCTAACCACTGAAAACTAGATAAAGTAGATGAAAGGGAATGCTACGAAACACACTCATCAGAGACCTTTGCTTTATGGGAAATGAACTGCCCTGGCTCACTGTTCCTGAGGAATTGTATTTCTTATAGCTGTAAATCAAATCCTGAAAGAATAGGATGGTATTTTCTATGCAATAACTGAGAATAGCAAATATCTTTTTTGTCAGTGTCAGGTTTCTGAATTTAGACCTCAATTAAGATTCCAAAATGAAAAAAACATGCATTATATGCCGATATATACCTTTGACAGTACTTTTACAAGCAATATATTCATTTTGAAATGGTGGCACATTGTTCTATATTTGTCCAAAAGTATAGTCCCTACTGCTTTTGGAGGTCTAACCTTTTAAACATCTTCGCAGCATTCTTAATGATCTTCATTGAACTGCAACAGCAAATACCTGAAGTCACTTTTCAGTGAGGATCATTTATTTTCTCAGTTCAGTGAAAGATGTACTCCTGTAGTATATGACACTAGCATATTTGCTTCTTAAATCAGAAAGATAGTCACAGACCTTTGTATAACAGTGGTAACCAAAGAGAAGTACACATGCATAGTATTTCAATCCGTAGAACATCACTGATTATCCTTGCTGAACCTTAAAGACAGTGTTCTGTCTAATACATCAGTAATTTTATTCATTTGCTTGATTTCTAATATTGATTTGACATAAAATGTATCCTGCCATCTTTTATATTGGGGATACTTTCTTACCATTGGAGCAAAGACAATTCTACCCATGCAAATAGATTCATGGCTTTCCTTTGAAAATTACTGAAACTTGATATGAAGTTCAGCCCTGCAATGTTTCTAGGCAGAGGTAAGTAGGAAGAGAGACCCTACCACCTTTTCTATTCTTAAAAGTGATCTAGTTGTAAGGGGTCTTTTCAGTATGTTAATTCTAGATGTTTAACTAGACAGTGTAAACCATTCAGCTTCTACTCTTTCATGCCACACATCCTAACAAAGAATTGTGTTATACAGAGCAGGATTAGGGATGGTATCTGAGCCAGGGTACAGTCAGACTTGCGATTTTTGAGATCTCATATTCAAACACAAGTTATTGCAGCTAAGTCAGTTGTGAGGTGTCAGCTGAACCATCAGATGTGTTATGATGCTGGACTGTGTACAGACTGTTAGACCACAGCACATTGTAACTATATTCTCAGTGAGAGACTTGATTTATTGTAAGTGGTATCTGTCAGGATTCTACAAGCAATTTATTCAATAAATGCATCAAAGATTAACAAATGAAAAGTTTCCCTAACTTCTGAAACCAAGAAGTCTTACAAAATGGGAAATACATTAATAAGGTGAAATTGTAACACCAATCAATTGGCTTGTATGAAACAAGACAGAAACGATATCCCTTTTTATTTATATTTGAGAAAAGCTTTTGCTTCAGTAATTTGTGGATTGTCACTGTATATTATTGTGTTGGAATAGATGCGGGAACATGTAAAGTATAAATATTATTTTACCAATTCACAAGGGCATTAGAATCTTAGAATCATAGAATTGTTTGAGTTGGAAGGGATCCTTAAAGGCCATCCACTCCACCTCGCCCACAATAAGCAGGGACACCTACAGCTACATCAGGTTGCTCAGAGCCCTATCCAGTCTGACCTTGAATGTCTCCAGAGATGGGGCACCCACCACGCCTCTGGACAACCCGTTCCAGTGCCTCACCATCATTACTGTAAAAAGCTTTCTTCTTATATCCAACCTAAATCCACCTTCTTTTAGTCTGAAATCATTTCCCCATGTCCTGTCACAACAAAAACCTATGAAAGCCTGTCCCTTCTTTCTTATAGCCCCCCGATAAAGGCTACTATGAGGTCTCACCAAAGCCTTCATTTCTCCTGAACATCCTCAGTTCTCTCAGCCTGTCTGCACAGGAAAGGTGTTCCATCCCTTGGCTCATTTTTGTGCCTCTCCTCTGGATTCATTCCAACAGATCCATGTCTTTCCTGTACTAAGGACTTCACATCTGGACACAGTACTCCAGGTTAGGTCTCATTAAGCTGTAACTAACATAACTCACAAAGTAGTTAAAAATTCCACTAAACCTAGTGGAATTTTTGCTATTCACTTCGTTGGGGTTAGGACTTGGATCTATATAAATTTGCTTTTTTAAGACATAATCCCCATGTCCTTTGAAGCAATGAAAGATTTTCCATTGACTGTAGCTGACCTTTAATTAGGGCAGCAGTTCCCTTACAAAAGATTGTTGTTACTGTTATAGTCCTGTAGACCTTCTTCACCATTATACTTGTTATTGTCACGTTCCTGAAATAGCTTTTGTCTTATCTGAGATAGAGTTAACAAGGCCTGTTTTTCACAGTTTCTAATAGGTTGCTATGATCTGAAGCCATCAACAGCTCTCTTTTTTTGTATGATTTTGTGCAGCATTTTCTTCTTTGTTTGTTTTCCTCTTTGATGCCTTTGAATAACCTGGATGAGAGGGCAGTGTATACTCGTCTTATTTTTTCCATTTTTTTCTAATATTTTGTCAATGCATAGGCAACAGTAACAATTTTATTTGTGTTTCTTTTTACCCTTAGATCTACCAATGCAATTTGGGATTCTTGTTTTAATCTCTAAAAACTATTTTCTATCCTTTAAAAAGCTATCAGATTTTTATATGCTCTCTGTAGGCATCTACTGAATACATCCTCTTCAGATTGATGCTTTCCCAAGTCCTGCATTTACTTTTTCACAGGGCCTTCTAACTGATACTTCAGCTTCCAGGTCCTCTTTAAAACATTGTATAACACTGCTTTTTCTCCATATCAAGCATGCATTCTGCACAGGACTGACAAACCTCCTGCTTTGTCTATTTAGGGAAACTACAGTTCTGCTGCCTCTTACCTTCTACAACCAGTGTCTGCAGTTCTTGAATTTTAGCTCTTTTTAAAATGTAATTAAATTTTATTTTTTAAAACTGAAACGAGTGTTTTATCTTTCTAGATTGGTTTAAACTTGATTTTCTGTGATGGAAAACTTGCTATGAAGTATTTTGGAGTTTAATGATTTCTTTCCCTTGGCATTTCTGCAAAGTACTTTTCCAAATGCTAGAAAAATCAAGCATCTTTTTGGGCATCACTTCAACCTTTGCAGCAGTTAAAATGGGCAAGTATATTTACTGAGCTATTCCCAAGTCTAATTTAAACTTCAAGATTATTCATCCAGAGCATGATTCTGAACAACATGAAAAGACAAATGCCTGTACCTGGGATGGACAGACTTCCTGTAATGCTACAGGCTGTGAACTGACTGGCTGGGTAGCTGCTTTGCTGAAAAGGTCCTGGTGGTCCTGATGGACAACAGACTAAGCACAAACTAGCAGTGTGCTTTAAGGGCTGTACGAAAGGGGATAACCAGAAGATCACAGAAAGTCATTATTTTCCTTTACTTGACCCTTTTTAGACTGCAGCTGGAAAATAACATCAAATTTGGGCTCTCCAGTACAAGCAAAATAGCGACAAATTTCAGTGAGCTCAACAGAGGGCCATCAAGATCTTAGGAGTTGGAGTGCTCATCCTGTAGGGAGAGGCTTGCTTGATCTGAAGAAGAGGTGGCTTTGGGAGACCTAACAGTCTGCTAAGATGCAGCTATGAGCTGCACAATCAAAACAGGGAAATTCTAACTAGCCAGATGGAAAAAAATCACTGTGGTGATAATTAAGCCCTTATTAAGGATAGTAGGAATAGGCTTCTCAGATAAGTTGTGGCATACCTGTCCTTTGAAGGCTTTCAAGACCAGCTAGCTAAAGACCTAAAAAATTTGCTTTGAATCAATTTTGATTCATATGATGTTTCAGAGTTCCTCCCAGCCTGAAAGATTTTATGAACATCCTGTTCCTATACGCCATGAGAACACCTGTAAATAAGAGACTTAATTAACTGGCCTCACCTACTGAAAATATTGAGCCTAGAAAGAATATCTATGCTGCAGTTACAGAAAAAGTTTGGAAATCTGCTGAAGTCAGACATACAGTGAGAGCAGAAACATCTACAGCAATGTGAAGCAATCACTGGGGTCTCCTGAGTCCTAGCCCAGTGCTCATACGCTAGGCCACACTGCGCTTACACTGTTTGAGTAAGAAGTCTCTAAGTTTTCTGAAGATGAATGTTTCATAAAGCATATTCTATTTCAGAGAGAAGTGGTCATTCAGAAGATTAAGGTCTTTTTCAAATGGGATGTTCATCTCTGCCAGGTGGTATGCTAAGTCTCAG
This sequence comes from Meleagris gallopavo, assembly GCF_905368555.1. Lineage (NCBI taxonomy): Eukaryota > Metazoa > Chordata > Aves > Galliformes > Phasianidae > Meleagris > Meleagris gallopavo. The sequence goes on along the minus strand of NC_139408.1, from coordinate 35,254,779 downwards.
TCATAAATATCTTTTATTTCCTTGGTCACATAATTCAGTGGAAAAGCAACTTGTCATTTTTTGACTTCCAGTTTCAAGAGAACCCAGTAAGTTTCTTGGTTTGTTCCTTCGTTTTTATCAACTGCCATATCCTTGTGGATATTAACACATCCAAATGTAAATGATGCTGAATGGCCATTTGTTTTTCATTATGGATAGTTGATTTTTTTCCACAGAATTTTATCTAACCTGACTTTCTTATGCTAAATGCACCTTACCTGCAAGTAATTTGAGGGACTATTTGAAAGCTTACAGAACTTGATAGTAGTGTTGGCTGCCAGATATTATCATAGAAGGGTCCTTCCTGTCTTGTTTTCCAGTTAAAGTTATTCTCCTATCTCTCTTACATATCAAGCAAAGGGACCAAAGATTTATAATGTCTTCTATCATACTGTATAATTTTTTAAGAACTTAATAAAGGTAGCTGGATTTGGGTTGCTATCTTTTCACTAGTGAGTGCTAACAGGACATGGTGCATGGATTCACCAAATTCTGCATTATAAAGACTTTGAAAAAGTAGAGCTATTCAAATGTGTGAGGAGCAGCTTTCAGATGGCCTTTTAAATTAGAAAAACATATAAGTCAATCATAAATCCAGTCAGTCACTGAAACTCCCAAAGAATTATCTGCAGGCATAGATAAACTAGAGATTATGGGCTTAAGCCTCTTTTCATACCAGGGTAAATCAGGAGCACCATCACTGAAGTCAACAGATCTCAACAAGGAAAGAATTAGGCCCTATGGCTTTTAATAAGAGGAATATAAACAGTTTAATTACAAGGAATCAAGCTGAACCTCCCTTCCCCCATACACAGACACATGCTCTCTGGTAATGTTTGTCTCTTGAAACATTTTTGTACTTGTATTTCCCTCATCCTGATCATCAGATACTACCTGTGTGGAAATAACAGGGACTTACATGCTGCAGGGATTGGGGCTGTTTAGATGTAAATGCACTGGGTGGCTTAAACACTGGTGGAGATATAGATCAGTTCTGTACTAAACAATATGGTGAAATCCCAAATAAGCTGTTTATTGACCTCCGTGTTATGACTCAAACAAAAAACAACTAGAGGAGTTCATTTTCTGTGTAGGAAAGGGGTTTCTCAGGTAAGTAATATCTCCTTGAGGGAGTAAAATAATGCACAGAACATGTACATGAACAGCTGCTGGAAACTCTAGTAACACAAATACAATTTTTTATTCCAACATATGTGAACTATGCTATGTATCTATTGAAAGACTTGAAAATAAGTGATACAAAAACCTAAATTTGTGCTACCCCCTATGAAGTTCTGTGATCAAAAAAAAGCAGCTGCAAGATGAAGGCTTCCAGTCAGGAAATATAGACAGTGGTTCAGGAACAATCTTATAGCAAATTATTTTGACAAAAAATGGAGGTACTTACAGTCCAAATGACTATGCCTGATGCCTTCCACATCTTCAGCATGAATAAAGTGATAACATCTCTTTCCTACGATATCTACAGGGGTCAAATCCATGTAATCACTAATCCTAAAAAGGAAAAAAAAAAATCTATAATTAAAGAAGGAAAATAACACAATAATTGTAAAGTGGCTAAGAAAGTGAAATCTGCAAAATAATTTTTTCACCACTATAATAGTGTCATGATGTCTCTTCTATAAATTCAAACAGAACATACCTGCACTAAGAAGAGGAAGCCTTAAAAACAAAAAGAGAAATCAATTTTTTAAAAAAACCTTGAAGTCATATAATTCACTGAGTAAGTGAAAAGTTATTTTGTTCCCTATTCTTCTTGTAGTGTAACACCAAGACAATATAATTCCATGAAGCTGTAAAGCATTTGCAACAATCCAAAATCTTTGTTAAAGGACCAAGATGATTCAAAATTGCACAATAAAGCAAAACTATGGTATGTTTATAACAAATGATTAGAGACACATTTCATTTAAACAGATTGGTCTTCTATTGCGTATATTCATGAAAAAGATCTTCAACCATCTCTTGGCACAAAGTCCAAACTGATATTTCAAGGGATATAATTTAAATGCTGAGACATACAGATGCCTCAAGGTGTTATCTTTTTCAGTCTAATTCATTTGGGAGCTCAGCTTTCACTCTGGGCCCTTTCAAATGGGACTTTGTTGTTTATTGCATGTAGAGACTTTAAAATCTATTCTTCAGACCTTTGTGTCTGTGAGCGTGTGCAAACTTTTGTCACTGAGTACCAAAATAACAATGCTTTTAAATGCAGTAGAGAAAATAAGACATTTGGAAAATGCCTTGCACATACCAGCAATTAAAAGTAAGATTGTTTTCTAGAAATTGAATAATCCTTAGGGTTTAAAGCATGCTATAATGGTTGGGTTTAAGCCCACTTCACAGTTGTAAGCCATAATAGGCATCCATTTAAGAGAGTTATAAGAAACACCAAATATCTTGATAGAACCAGACAGCTGAAACAACAGAATTGTGATCCAGAGTACAGGCCAGTGAGGAGATCAAACAGAAACTGGACCACACAGGTCCAAGGGGCTCCCAGCAGGCAGAGGTGGTGAGCATGAACCCTGAGGCACTGACTGGTAAAACTATCTGGGAGTGCATAGACAGGGAAGGCTGGAGGAGGAAGAGGAATGAAGTATTAGATAGTGTGACAGCAGCACTGATTGGCTTCATTGTCCCTATTAAACCCCTGCAAGACTGTCACAGGAGAAACAGATGGACTCAGATTTGCCAGACTGTCAGATCAAATTTAGCATAAAACACAACGGTCTTGTCCCACTTGCACGACAGAGCATGTTGAAGTCAAAGGACTGTTTAGTATTGTAATGTTTAGCCAGATGTGGGATACCCATGTAGGATACCCATCTACTGTTCACCACAAACTACAGTTGAAATGCATCTCTTCTACCTACTTGGAGATGACAACATTCATCAGGTAAAGAAGTCTGGGATGGTGGTAGTGGGACTCCCTACTCCTGCTGAGTTACACTACTTAGTTTGCACAGTGAATTAACAGCCATCAAGCAAAGGATCTAGGACCTCTGACCAGTGATAAGATACCTTATCAGAGCAAATGGAGTCTGACATTAAAAGTTTCCTGTCCTCTGGACCATATATTTTTTTTTATACGAAATCAAGTGTGTAAATAGTACATAGAACAGGAACAGAAACTCAAATCTCTCCTCTTCTCAGTTCTATACTCTCCTCATGGCATATTTTATTCTCTCTTTGGCCTAAGAATATTGTGTTTCTCTTAGGAGATGGCTCTGCTTCAAGTTCAGGAAGAAGTCCAGTACATAAAAAAGGACAGTCTCTTGACAGATTTTGACAGAACCAAGAGTTCTGTCACTCCTGGTCCTCATATGATTGTTCCAGAGGCTGCAGGGAAAGAAAGATATGACAGCTTGAACTGTCACGTTTGTGTTCTTTAACAGCATAGATATGGCCAGCAACAAGTATGAGAGCAGTTGTGTTGTAGAAGGGGAGAAATGGGTTGTGCAGCATCACAGCCACAGCCCTATGATGCACCCAGATGATGACTGCTACACTTCATGGGGAAGTCTATCATTCTGCACTCTGGTAAATTTGACTCAGGTGTATTTTGCTTCTATGCAGCAGTGTGTTTCTGTAAAGTTTTTACACTTAAAAATGAACAAAGCAAGGCAACTATAGAAGCAAATTCAGTCTCTTAAATTTAAGGAAAATATTAAGAAACAGCTCTTCAAAACAGACATGTAAAGGATAAAGGATTTTTTTTTAGATTAAAAAAAATGGAAGAAGAAACGGAAAGAATCGAGAGATGTATATGATGATCATTGAGAAGCAATGACACCAAAACCAGAAGGAAAAGAAATTATATCAAAGAGGACACTCATATCAAAAGTATCTAAGATGCAAAATAGATCACTAAAAGAGAGGAAAGGAAGAAATGTTATTTTTTAGAGCACTAGACCTTATGGTTCCCAGCCCAACAAAATGCTGAAGCAACAGGTAGATCAGTAAGAAATCAGTTCTGCTGAATAGGCAGGTCTCCATCCTCTAAAACATAAATACAGGTTTACCTGTAAACAGATTGGTGGTTCCACTGAATTACAGGACTATTAACATAACTGAAATTTAAAGACAGAGATACGTGCTTTGCTGAATTAGGACAAAAATGTGCAGATACTTGCACTTGAATTTCTGCAAACAAGATTTTTTTGCACATCTTAAGGAACTATTGGCAACCACAGTCATACCAACAGGCCAAACCCCTTATATTTGTGATATATAGTGAGTTGATACTGAAAAAACAGATTTATACTGTCTTCTAGCAGCGGTCTCTTTATTTTGGTTTTAGTTCTTTTATCATAGTCCAAGATGGCTTGTCCTCTGAAGGTGCCTTTCTCACTCCACTAACTAAGAAATAAATTCTAGACTATTTTACACTAGGTGGTGAAGTTTAGATGACGTGAATTTCACATTTGGGTAGCAGGCACATGGATTGACATATTGAATTTTACATCTCCATTCCATAATCACAGAATAAAATATTAATTCTTAGAAAGAGCTAGTGTACTAACTAATCTTGTTTCAAAAGGACATCAACAGTTGTTGACTAGTTTCTGCACTAACTCTAGGATTCTGAGGCAGATATCTTCTTTCAGAATGAAGTAACAAGATGCACCCAAAGACTTATGTCACTCTCACTCCCTGCTATTGCAATCAGGCAACCGCTTGGAAAACTAGTACTGTTGATCCCGCCCCTGCTGATCCAATGGTCCACTGTGAGCATTTATTTTGGTTAAGTAGCATGGCTTCTGCTCCATACTCCCTGCTGCTGCTAGAAACTCCCCATTGCTCCATAAATAATGCTTATGGCTTCCCCAGCATGAATCTATTTTTCTGTTTTCATCAGCATTGCACTTGCTTTACTGTTACACCACAAAGAATTTCCCTGCTGCCCCCAAATGTCAGGAGTCAAGCCCCATATATTCAGGAAAGGATACTTAAACTCCTTTTCTATAGCCCCAGAAGAGAGATACCAACTTCCTCGAGTCAGAGAATGGCCTTGGCACATGCCCAGATAATTCATCTGACAGCTTCATATCAGCTGTTCAGTTACTTCCTTGCCTTCTTTTGCCCTTTCCATTCCTCCAGCTTTAATAGTCTTATTCTACTTTGTACCTGCTATGAAATTTAAGTCCTGCCAATCTAACACTATTTTTCAGCAGTGGAAACCCCGCTGTCTCACTGAGCTAACATTCACCTCTCAGCCCTGGCAGAAGAGTTTCTACTCTTTGAAATTCCTTTTATAATTTTTTAACACTGCCACTGAGGCTTAAAAATGTAACTATTGCAACATAAATTCAAGTATCATTATATGCATTCTACCCTACTGTATAAGAAATCCATCATAGCCAGGGAAAAGCAAGTTTACGATATTGTCTTTACCTTTTCTAATGAAAAATGTTGTTATGCTCAGTGTTTTCTTGCATAAGTAAGTCAGCTAGCTTACCACAGTTTACCATGTTATTGGCTCTTACTTTGTGATTACCAAACAGCATTCCATGTGTGATGCACTTTAGGCTTTTCAGTGATGCCTTTCTCAAGGAATTTTAAGGATTAATTGCTACATGTAAATATATGGAAAGTTTGAAAAAACTGTTTAATTAAACACAAACACACAGTGTAGGGTTCTTAAAAATGCCAAATGGAAAGCAGAGAAGGTGTAAATCTTTCTAACACAATCAACAAATTTATATCATACTTGACCTGATGGAATAGTTCATTTTCCACATCCATTTCATTCCTGGCTTTTTTTTTTTTTCCCCATTGAGGTTGCCAGCAAAGGTAACAGTAAGTGCATGTGATTTCGTTAAAAGGAAATCTGTTAATTAGGAACTGGACAGATACCAGAAATTCATTTCACAGAGGCCATTGATGAGCTCTGCAGTGGTAGCTGCTTTCCATTACCACCAGGGTAGGTCACAGTCAAATCACATACTAAGGCTGAAGTTTTCTTTATATCCTACTGCTAAACCCCAGAGCTCTTTCATTAGCTGCCAGACTATACAGAATTTAGAAACTCATTGGGTAGACTCACAGGCAAAAAGCCAGTGTAAATTTTTATACTGTTATCAACTTCTTGTGTGACTTTGTGCAAACCACCTACTATGGCTCAATTTCTCCAAAGTTAAAAATGAGAATAATACATTTTCCTTTAGAAAATACTTTGGAAGTTTAGATGAAATGTTCTCTTTAATAGACAAGTAATATTTTTAATATTATTATTGTGGCAGTTTAGCAACATGACAGCAAAGATATACTCATAATTGAAACTCAAAATTATTGTAAATATGTAAGGCTCTGATTCAACAAATCATTTATGTTGATGTACTATTCTGAACAGAGGTGTTCCATTATTGCTCATAACAGAGAGCTTGAACTCTTATTTATAACATGCAATTTCTGCAGTCACATGAAAAGCTTGCCCGAGTCATCTCGCTTGTTCTACTTTTTGATGACAGGTTCTCTTGACAAAGTTTTGTGGCTTTTCTCTGAGATTTCCATTAACAGAACTCAAACTTCCTTATTATATCTTCCTTCTCAGATCTCTTCATTCTGCTCTAAATACCTGTTCTCTACATTTTTTTATATCTATTTTTAAAGGTCCCGATGGCAACAATAAGCATTAACAATCTTGCCCCAGCCTCCTGAGGCTCTCCCCATGCTGCCCAGGCCCAGGACTCCATGTCAGCCCGGTGCCATCACCCTATACCTCAGAGAGGCTTCAGCTCTGCAGGACAGCCCTGCCTGGCCATGGTCCTTGTTGAGCCAAGCCTACTCGCAGGGCTCATAACCTGGCCCTACTCCCCGGGAGGTGCCCGGTGCCCCAGACTAGGGCTGCGCTGCTGCCATTGGCCCCACTGCTCCTGGTGAGATGGGCTCTGAATGTCCTGGTAGGGCTTCCCTGCCCCAAATGGGGAGATCCTGCCACTCCTGATGCCCTAGCTATAGGGAGTAGACAGCTGAATTTAAATTCTGTCTGCTTTTCTAAATCGCTTGTCCCTGTTACATTAAACATGGCCCCCTCTCCCACCAACGCTTCATACACCTCTTCCCATTTCACTGCTGCCTTTCCTAATATGTCCTTAAACAATTTTAATCTACAGTTTTCCCACCTCTCCCAGCCTACTATCTAGGCCATCTGTGCTTCTGTTCTATTAAACACTAAGCACAATGTGTTGTAATCTACAAATTTGTTCAAAACCAGGAAACTGTAGATAAAGTGGGACTTGTGGAAACAGGGGAGCGTGTAAGGACAGCCATTTAAGTCATATGAGCAGCCCTGAATCTTGCCTCTGAGGGGTACAATGACAGATTGTAAAAAGCAAAGGAAGCTTAAAGGAAGCTCTTCTGATCTATCTTCCTCTATTTCAGGAACAATTCCTTCAAAACATAGAATTTAGTTTATACTCTAAGAATGCAACAGTAATGGAGATGATGACAAGTGTGAATCCAGTGCTTTCAAACAACACCAGAAAGACACTGCAGGAATCACAAATTTCAAAACTTTTTACTAAGCCAACGGAACAAAGAATATATGGAAGTAAAACAATTAAAAAAGGAGCAAAAATCTGTACCTATTTTCACAGTAAATGATATTGAGGTCCATATTCACACGAGTGACAAACATGTGGCAGTCAATCCTGACTTCATTAATTGTAGGAGGTGGCAAAGCATGAGCAACGACAACAAGTCCCATGATTTGGCTGGGTACTGTCCGTCCATGAGACAGCGACACTCTCAGACGTAAGCGGCCTGTTATATGAATCACCTGAAAAATAAAAACAGTAAAAGAAACTGCAGTGAATTCTGGATGTGACCACGACATCAGTTTCTTTTAAAGGATATAATTACTATATCCTATAGAACACTTACCACAGCCAGAAATTGTAATAATTAACTTCCAGTATTAGTCTTAAGCTTATTAACTGTCAATATGTCCTTATGGCAAAAAAAAATAAAATAAAATAAAAATATATATATTCACAGGCAAACGTTTCACATTCATCAAATAAAAACTCAGAACTCCTGTGCTATTGATTTTTACTGTAGTGGCTGTTACAGAAAGAGAATAATAATAACAGAAGAAACTCCTAGGAATCCAATAAAAGAAAGGACAGAAGGGGAGAAAATTGAAATAATGAAATGAGAAAAGGAACGTTAATTTCCTAACATTTTGAAACTGAATATGAGACTAAAAGATCATTAGTTTTGAAACTTTTCCATAATGGTTTTAATTTAATTGCTAGCTACCTACAACATGGAGACACTGCTCATAGCCTTGATTTACTTATTTCTGGTTGGCAATTTGAGAAGCAGCAGAGTACAAGTGTATGTATTGAAAACTCTAGGGGTTGGTGGTTTCTCTCCCTGTTCACAAAACAATGCCAGGAGATGCTCAGGAGATCTAGTTGTACTCCTGAAGAATGAAAGTCTAAGAACGTTGAATGAAATGGAACAAGCTGAAACTCTGGGTACAGAATAATCCAACAAGTTACAGCTTCACTCCTTCAGTAATTCTACCATGGAAAAAATACGAGTTGTTTTTTCAGTAGAATAAAAGCACCAGACTGAAAATGTAAACTGCAGTTCCTGTACAAATGCATAAGGTGTCTTAAGAACTGGCTGTTGGAGGCTCTTCCAGATTTTCATCCTCAGAGCGCGTTCCAACATCAGCATGAAGAACAGGACTACAGAGCAGAGGAGTCGCTTTCACTGTGATCCCAGACTTGCTATGCAGAGGTCTGCAGAGGGGTTGGTTAGTATGAGGGAGGGGACAGAGTTGGGATGTAGTTACATGTCCTCAGGCACTCATCTCACAGAGATAGCAGCCAAGCCCTTTGCATACCTCTGATGAGACTGACAGTTTAGTGAAGGAGAAGCTCATGAGTAAGACTGCATCTAAATTCAAATCTAATTAACACTAGCACATCTATAATCTGAGCCTTGAAGTTTTTCTGTCCTACCTTCTCCACCCTTCCCCACCCCAAACCCGATCATTAAAATTTCTCCTTTATTTGCTATTTAACTTTTCAGCCAGTATGGTGAATAAGAATGAGGAAAGTGCTTATTTGTTTTGTTTGTCCATTTCAAATGCAAATTTCTGACCACTCACATTAGAAGTAATTATTGCCTAAACTCACACTTAATGTACCTTCCAAGAGCAAACTATTCTATGAATATTTGTAGAAGCACCTAAAGGCAAGATGCAAAAATACAATTTCAAACACATTTTTAATTTTTTTTTCCCCTAGACCTCATAAACTAATGAAGAAATGGCTAAAAGAAATAGGATTAACTTCACAGGAGGAGCAGTAGTAGTGTATTTTGCTCCTTCTAGCTAGGCTTGCATATACATATGCTTTTTATCATTATCTGTCTTATTTTATCACACAGTTTCAGCTTATTCCAGAAACACAAATCTGTAAATACTTGGAAAAATGCTGATGGATAACTAGTAATAATGTAAAAAAATAATCTTATGCTGAAAGTGCTATGCAAAAGTATTGTTGTTCTGTTGTTTGCTCAAAAAACGTATGCTAATGTGTTTGAAGTTGGCACTATTACTTAGGGGAAAATTTAAGATATCACACTTAAAATCCATTTATCTTTTCTTGTATTTTTTGAAGTCTCTACGTCATTTGCAGCTAAATATCAACATGATTTGATTTTCAACAAGCATTTATTCAATTAAAACTCACTCTTTCATTTTGGTTCCTCATCTGAAGTACCAATGGATGTTCCAAACATGCTAGGCACACCACATTTTACCATCATCAAGTTTCAAGATTTCAGATTCAAATTACTGTTTGTTTCGTTTGTTTCTAGCTTTTTCATGGATCAAGACAGGTTCTAAATCCCCGTGTGAATTCAAATTTTATGGGTCAGCATTCAATTGCATTCTAATTCTGTACACTAGGAAACATACAACAAAATGCTCATCAGCTCTAGTGCTTGTGTGTCTCAAAAAAACCTATTACCATGCCTGAAACCCCTTTCTATGACATTAGTCAAACTCACCAAGTGGGAAATCTAATTGATAGTAAGAAACAATTCTAGCTGTCACGACCTAGCCTACATTGTGAGTATTGCCACTTTTAACATTGGTTCATGTGAATTGAGATTAGGGGTGATAGGAATTATGGGGTCAATTATCGCCAGTAGCTAAAATTAATCTCTTTATAATTCAATCCCAAAGCACTAGTCTATCATACTCTAAATCACTATAATGACTTTAATGAAGTTAAATTGCAAGAATAAACTGCTATATGGAGTCCAATACATGGATGCAGATGTAAATATTCAACAAAATTTTGATAGGAACATTCTGAAAAGCAAAACAAAATGCAGCTCTTCTGTGCTGCTTTATTTATAAATACTTTCTTCTGAACAATCAAAATCCACCTTTAAACTATAATTACCTTTCTTTTTCCAGTAATACTATATAAGAAGATTGTCACATCTAGATGTCACAGTTAGGTAGTGATACTGTGTTTTGTCCATTATATAAAAGGTGGGTGATGCTATATTCTTGACAAAAGGGATCATCAGAAACGTTTTATGCCAAGAGCTGTACATACTTCTCCAGCATTTCTCTGTGTATCTCCTAATGAATAGGGCACTATGAAATTAGTAGGGTTTTTTTTTTTTTTTGTAACTAAATGAAAGATAAACTGGGTTGTGAGATTTTTTTATTTTTTGGCTTGCAAATTATTTACTAGCAGATATTCTAACTTCCTTGATACTTTCATCATATAGAAATGGAGGGAGTTCACAATGAACTTTATGTCCTGATCTAGATTAGGATTTGACATAGACCACTCTAACCTGTGTTATTGCTTGCAATGTTGTATGATATTTGTACATGGATAAACAAGTAGGTGAACAAAATACCATTCTGCAACAATGAAACTGATAACCTTGTGAAATAAATAGAACACACATCCTGCTGTAAAATGTCAGACTGAAGCAAAACAAATACTACAAAAATCTCCTGTACTGCTTAATTGCTTTGTTAAAAAAATTCTAAATCAACTTTGCCTGACACTTTAATATCAGAGAAAAAAAGCATTATTAGGCTTTATTTTTTGCTGATTAGAAAAGAGATTTGCAAAATATTATATGTACATGTATACGAAATTTTTGGTGAGTGTGGGAGTGTTAACAAGCCACACTGCTTGGATAAATATATATTTCTTTTCTCTGCTATATGCTCTCTTTAGTCATCTGTTAGCGATAAGCACTTAGATGTACTCTACTAATGTCTTCTCATTATAAACAAGAGCATCACAAAGACCTTGATAGAACCTTTCCTCTGTCAAGACTTAAGGAAAGGAAAGCCCAGTACTTGAAAAACACATCTGGAAACTGCTCATCATCCTTTAAAGCTAAGTCTCACCTCTAGAGATGGAACTATTTTCTTTGTCAAAAGGCATCTTTAAATATTACATCTATTTTTTCACATACATGTGATGTAAGAGTAAGGACATGTATTACCAGAGGCAATAAAAACCTGGAAGCATGAAAAATCTGTGATTTTTACCTTTCAGATATCTCTGTGTTCTTCAAAAGTTAAACTTCCATTAGAAATAAATTTCTAAACTATTTCCTTTGTTCTCTGTGTGAATGACGATGCCAATTTATTATTGAACTGAAATGACCACACTGGAAAAAATTCCCCCTCCACCTTATTTCTCTTGCCGAGACATAAAATTTGAAACCTTAAAATTATAGCTTAAATCCAAATTTTGACAAGACAGTCATGTATGAAAACATCCTAATACAGATTGTGTGCCTGGATTTTTATGCAACTGTCTTATGAAAATCTCACAGATACATTTCTTCCCCCTAACAAAAAGAACTGTGATTATCAAGAATTTATATATTTGCTTTGGTCTTTCAAAGGTGTTATTGTATCTTTCCAAAATTAACATCTAAACCTTTAAAATACTGTTAATTTCAATGGCTAAGATTGGCTGACTCTTAGAAATTGTAGCCATATATTTAGAATATTTATTTACTCATATACTCACAGACATGTGGACACCTATATCTAAACTTGCCTGTAACACTAGAGAGATTTTTTTTAACACTCCACAATATAAAGCATGCCTAAATGGTTTCAGGTGATTTCTAAACTAAGATCAGACATTTGGAAACAGGCTTTCCTTTGAGCTTTTCAAAGAAAACAGAGTCTACTGTTGTTTCTGCGGTTCAGCGATATCTCAAAAAGTCTCCTTCTCTGACAAAGTATAACCATGCCTATCAACCCAAACTTCAGTATAGTCAGTATTGTCTTCTCCTCTCCCTGTACTCTGCAGTTACCACAACACTTTAAGTGCAAGCCTTGCACTTGTGTCGAGGCAACCTCCACTGTCAATACAAGTTGGAGGATAAAAGGATTGAGCACAGTCCCGCCAAAAAGGATTCAGGGGTACTGGTGGATGGCAAGAGGCCTATCAGTACCTAAAGAGGAGCTGCAGGAAAGAAGGGGACAGATTCTTTAGCAAGGTCTGTGGTGACAGGACAAGGGGAAATGGCTTCAAACTTAAAGAAGGTAGAATTAGGTTGGAGTTAAGGAAGAAGTCTTTTACTGTGAGGATACTGAGGCAATGAAACAGGTTGCCCAGGGAAGTGGTGGATGCTCTGTCCCTGGAGACTAACAGGGCCAAGGCTGAACCAGGCTCTGAGCAGCCTGATCTAGCTGTGGATGTCCCTGTTCATTGCAAGGGAGGTGGACTAGATGACCTTTAAAGGGCTCTTTCAACTCTAAGGATTATATGATCCTGTGATTCTATGATTTGCTTGTCTTCCTATGGTCAGAAGCCATTTATTTCTGGGGTTCTGCTGCCTTGTCATCTCTCCTAATCTTGGGGCTGCTCTTCCAATTTTCAGGAAAGGTTTAGAAAAATATGAAACTTGCCTATCCTTGTTTTACAGCAGCAGTTAGGTTCAAAGAGGTCCAGTAAAGTTTGCAGTTCCAGTAATACTTGCATATTCCTTTGTTAGACCTACTACATTTCAATAATGCTGCAGTATTCCTAATATGAAGTCCCACAGAGCATGCCATTTTGGTGTTGAAAATAGCATATTACTACAGCTGCAGTATGTTGATTAATACACCAGTTTGATGTGTCCCACATGCATTTAACATGCTGTACACACATGTCAATTCTATATCACATGGAGAGCTATTTTAGTACGCAAAGGGCACACTGGACTAGCAGCATGTGTCATGTAAATTAGATTGCACATGCCCAGTAACCACTCCTGGGGATTCCTGCATGTCTGGAAACCTGATGAATTACCTCACAGATAAAGAAGTTTGCAGATGCGTGCTCCTGTTGTGTCACTGTCTCTTTTCCATTCCAAGATAAGCATCATATCTTCTTTCCTCCAACTTCATAACATCACCTACCTTTTTTGCTGGACAGCATAACAGAGTAACATGTCTACTTATAATAAATGTTCTCAACTCTTATTTGGCTCAGAAGTTTGCTGTTTCCGTTTTATTCTTTAAGAAGCGCTTGTATGCCCAGAACTCTTATTTTTTCCAGACAATAGTGGTTCATCTAATGAAAGATATTGCTTCTACACATAAACTTTGTCCTACTGTATCAGGTTTGCACCAAAACAAAGGAAACCAGTCATCAGTCAGCCATTCTGAAACAGGGTTACTAAGAAAAAGAGTCTAGAAGATAATCTCTGAATCCCGAGAAACACCTTTGAAAGTAAAATGCACTAAGTCTTAATTCAGTTTTGCACTGAATGCTACCTGAACCACTGTTAAGACTTGTGGTCTTGAGCACCTTTTCAAAGAATGCAAGTCTATTTCAAGGAGGGCAAACATTATTCCCAACACATATGTAGTTTCAAGGTCAATAGCCTCTTTACTATCTGCAAGTACATTTTAAATCCCGTCAAATACACCTGCAAAAGACAGTTTGTAAATGGAAATGACATTTACATTTAAACAGCATATTTGGTCTCAGGATGTATTTTATTGTTAAAAAGTCAGTAGTACTTTCTGGAGACACTCTTGGCTTTTCTACTCTCCCCAGACATCACTTCCTCCAAATAATAAGATTCAAAAGCTATTTCACTGCTTAGAACAGACAGAAAGAGAATTTAGCCTAATCCTAAGGGTTTTAAAAATGTATCCTTTTGAGACCTCAAACACACTGCATACTTAAAGACAGGCATCACGTGAGAAGCACCATGGCTTGGCAAGCTCAGTTCATAGCTCTTGCTCAGTACCAAAAAGGACCCAAGTAGAGTATTTATTGCATATAAGAACTACTGACTCCAGCAGCAAGCACAATAGCCGGAGTCACTTTCATTCAGGTACACTACAGAGAACAGTTAGTCTTCTGCATAAAAGCTAGTGTTTTGATCACACGTACAAAAACCTCTTGGAATGCATAATTCCAACTCTCCCTCTCAGGATGCACAAGCTCTTATCTCCCATTTCTTTCTCACTAGGTAATAAACTACAGGGAAGGTTATGAGGACCACCTTCTAACTCTCCGAAAGAGCAAAGTTGAAACGAGAACCTGAAATTGCCAACCTTACACCTGTCACATGAAACTCACTGATCTGGAAGTGTCTCAGTTAGAGTTATCTAAACAATAAACTGCAACCATATTGTAGAAGTAAATGAAGACTGTTATATGAGAAATGATGCATACAACTGCCATTACAAACAGAAAAAGTAACTTTAAGAGTGTACAACAGGTGGTTTTTCAAGAGTCATCAAGTTGTAACAATCTGGGAAATGGACAAGACCAGAGGTTGCTCAAGAATAATTAATAAAAAACATATCTGCATTTTGAATAGATCAACATTCTCAGACCCTTAATGTATGGATGACTTTTTGTTCTATTACAGAACAGTACCTTCGCTTTATTATTTAGGATAATATGTTAGGAATAATTATTTAGTACAGTGCAATAAAAATTGTGAGATTAAAATCCTCCATTCAAAAGCATATTTATGTCGTAAAATATGTTACTATTCCTTCATTTCCTGTGTTATGATTTTTTACTAATTGTAACAGATCACCTAAATAAAAGATGACGTGGAGCCAACACTCCAGAAATTAGCTTCATAGAATTCACAAAACATACATTGCTGAGTTATTATATATTCTATTTTTTCATTTATTTTTCCAAATACAACTGCAAATCCACTATCATAGTCAGCCTCCTCAATAGCAGCTCCAAATATGCTAATATAAAACAGTGTATTTTAAATATATGCAGTAATTCAACATGCCAGGTTTTATTTTAATACCTTTGATTTTTTTTATTTTTATTTTTTTGGGGGGGAGGGGGAGATTTCTAACAACTAGATATATCAACAATGCATTTTTTTTCATAATCCAAAATTTACGAGCATTTGAAGAAGATCAACTTACTTAAGAAATGGATAAAGAAGAAAATGAATGAAATCATCACACTGCAACCTGAAAAAGTAGCCATAAAAATTGGTTTTATAACAGTGCACTTTTTGAAGTAATTGGCACAAAGACTGTTCTAGTGCAGATTGCTGCAAGAGCGCTCTTGGCAAGAACATCATAAGCACTAGCAAAACTTTAATATGCTCAAGCAGCCAAATACAAACTGACACTAGTAACCCACGTATAGCAACAAATGGGAAAAAAATAAAGTATCTCAATTTAATACAAACCTATATACAAAGAGATCAATTTTTTACAACTCGTGGTTTAGCATACAATCCTGCTGTCCTCAGAGTGAATATAGAGTAGCTATACATAAGAAATTAGAATTATCAATTCTAGGGAATTTCTCAAGAGTCCTTTTGATATGTAATACAGCAAGTATAATGACTAAAAAACCAGGCATCAAAGCATTAAATGAGATCAGGTTGAGATCTATTTAGAAAAGACAGATTTAAGCTGGAAAAAGAATCTCTTTTATATGACCTCCAGAACAGACCATTTGCAGAAGAATTCAAGATGAGCAGATTTACTCTTGCATATCTGCTTGCTTTACAGCTGCTTTTAAATATAAACTCAAAAATTTCTAATATTGAATTATTGGAGTATTAAGTCTATATAATAAAAATTATTAAGAACCCAGGATTTTCTTATACTCCAAACAAATATTATAATGAATTTTGCATGTTGAATTCATAGGAATAAATGAAATGGTTAATTTTAAATCTAGGTAATGCAACTAACTAATTTCTAACTGATCTATCGTAAAATCTGGCAACTGTTGGTCTAATCTAGGAATCCAGAAAGCTTAGAAATTTTGGTAGACTGTATCCCTGATTTGTGGTTAATAATTATTTAACCCTGAAACTCAAAAGATAGCTCCACTTTAACAGATTTTCCACTGCAAGTCCCTTGGTGTTCAAATGTGTTGCATTTCTTTTTCTTCTCACAGAATGTTTGAAGTCCCCCTTAAAAATAATGCCTTCAGGATATTTTTTCCTTAATACCATTTAAAGAAAGTTGAAAGCATTTAGTTATTGAAGTGTGCTGGTTCTAATAAAGGAATTGTCAACCCTGCCCACGAGCAAACTCTCCCAGAGCTTGCTATTCCTGAATGCTGGTGATCCTGTTCGAAGTAAAAAATAAACCCAAGAAAGGACTTCTGTGGCATCAGTTCCAACACTGTTTATCATAATATCTAGGGGTAGAAAACTGGCTATATCATTTTGCAACAGAGAGGCTGGAAGGTTTTTTAAAATAGTTAGCCTGAATCCTGCATGTTAGGGCAACCAAGTCTTGTTACACTAAAGATAACCAATAATAAACATTCAGATGTAGCATCTTTATTTCTATCTTTAGACTGAGAAATAAAAGTGTATTTTCCTTTTTTTTTTTTTTTCCTTTTTCCCCCCACATTTTTATTTGATGTTGTTCTTAGCAACCCAAAAATTACCTTAGGTGATTCTGTGCTCCATGAGAAAGAATTAGATAAAACAAAATATCTGATACTAATACATTTTACAGAGAAAAAAAAAAGAAAATGCTGTTGTCTGTGAAGACAGAAATGGATCCCCCAACTTAGCCTTAATTAAGACTGTAACGTTTAAGTTCTACTTCAGCTCTCCACCCAGGGTAACATCCCAGAATCTGTTATGAAGACAGCCAAGAAAAATCATATTTTCTCTTTATTTTGTGGCTAAATGGCACAATGATCTGTGCTTTTGTCAGAAAAAAAAGCAGGGACCCACTGTGATAGAGGTTGAGAACTATCATTTCAATTCCATTAATACCACAGTTCCTCTGCTTATCATAATGGTGCTGGTACAGGCTCTTACACAGACAAGCAATTATTTTGTTGATTTTACTGCTTGCATGTTTCCTCCTAGCATGGCACTCTTCCCACTTGCTGTGTACAAACACACAAGGGTTACTGGAAGATCTTTCTTGTAAAATGCCACAACCGTGACAAAACTAAAGATGGATATCGGCAAAAAAGATTAATCTTGCCTAATTATGAATGTGCTCCCTCTCACCATCAGTGACATGTATATGACTCAACTCTGTATTTCTCATTCAGAAGAAAACATATAGCAAAGTATATGAGGTAATTTTCTTCCAAATATACAACTGTATGTCTCAGAAAAGCTGCTACAAGGGGCCAGTTATCCTCCACATCCATACAATGAACAGGAGTGAATACAGAATGGTATACAGTTCTCTGGCACATCTGCCAACATCTAACCTCAGCAGTTCTCTGAACGTGTTCAGTAATATGTATAATACATATATATATATGTATATATGTATTATACATAACAGTTTTTAAAAGATCTCATATGGTCTTGATATAGAACATAACTGGCATTCAGTCTTCAAGCCCCAAGTCCTGGACTGTCCTTACAGAACCTGGTAGTAGGGAAACGCAAGGTGACATCACCAGAGTCCTTCTAGAGAAGCAACTGAAATCTGAATGAGCACTTGTCAACAAGTCAGCATCCTCTCCTGGAAGGCCAATGATGGCTGACAAAAGGAGACTATCAAGCTAGGCAAGCATATAAATGACATTTCACTTGCAGATTCTCCCAGGAGTTCTTAAACAAAAGCCGTGTGTTTGATTTGGCATTCAAAGTATCCTGTGGCAATGAGTATCACTGTTGAACTACGGACTTAGTAAGTACCTCCTTTTGCTTGCTTAGATTTTGCTATTTACTACTTTAATTCTGTTCCCCACCTCACATATTGAAATACTGCAGAAAATTATACCCTATTCACCTTCCCTTTACACTGATGTTTTTTCCATCTGCCTCCTTAGTCATCTTTCTTCGAAGCAGAATCTCCTAGGTGTATTTTAGCTGTTCTGCCACACTGATCAATGTTGTCACTGTTTTGCTGTTATATTATCTTCAGTTTGAGATGAGGTAGGATAATAAGTGTACAAGTATTAAAGGCACAACATTGATTTGTACAGTGGAATAGTGACATTTTCTTCTTTGGTTTCTATTCCTAGCATTGTTTACTTTCTGATTGCTACTGAGCACTGGGCTATTCCTTTCACAGACCATATATTACAACTCTAAGGTATCTCTTCTGAGCAGTAACAGCTAGTTCAGAGCCCATCATTCTACATATAGAGTCAGGATTGTTTTTCCCAAGTGTATTACTTTACATTTATCTCAACTGAATTTTATCTGCTTTTTTTATGGCCCCTTCTCACAGAATCATGAAGTTCTTCTGCTACTGTTCTCATTAGGCTTACATTTTTACAGTACAATAAGCACTGTAACTTTCCTGGTCTACTTGATTTTCATTTAATTTATGACTATGTAAAAAACCAAAGGCCCCAGGAACAGCAGTCTTGGAAAAAAAACCAAAAAACAAACAAAAAAAACCCAAGTGACCTCTTAAATAGCACTTGCTATTTCCCAGAGGATGCTCTCCTTCTGCTGACAGTTTAATTTCTCTGAGAATTTCAGAGATCATGCTGATCATTCTGGAAATCCAGCTATACTGTAACAAGTGAACATCTCCCATAGACATGCTTGCTAGTTCTCTGAGAAAGCTGTGTAAAAGGCTTTGACTTTTCTTTGACATATTGCATTTATTTTTATGTCTACCAATTCTGTTCTTATTTTATTTTCAGTAAAAGTGTTGCAGGTTATGAGCCTCCTTGTGCAAAGTTGCAAGGAAAGCGTCACTTAAGGAAGACACAGGGAAGGCATTCACAGTAAGCACTGTAAATTAATGTATGTGAAAAGAAAATGTATAATAAGAGACATCCTTGCTGAAACAAATCTCTTGCAGGACTTTCTGCAAAACATTAGACTTCTCAAATCTCTGGTTTGTCTCTATAAAATGTGAATGAGTATACAAACCTATTTTGCACAATTCTATCAAATGCTATAAAATACTGATAGCCTGCAGCACCATCCTAAGCCTCTCCTGAAACATTTGAAGAACATAAAAATATAAATAAATACTTTCAATCAAATCAAATTTGCAGAGAAATATTCAGTGATGAGTGCTTCATGTTTCAGTTATGTATTATCAAATCACTCCAATTTTGCAACAGATTTGCAATTCGAAATCAAGTTAATTTTATGGAGAGGAGGATTTTTTTTACTGGTATTTTAAGGAATGATACTGTCACTATTAGGTGAAGTCCATCCAAACAAGGTATGTTATTTTCTTCTTAAGAAAAAAAAAATACTTTTACTCTACTTAGAGATGGATGATCTTTGGGAAGCTCTGACCTTCTCCTTGACAGCTACAAATGGACTACTATATATGATTTGTTTCTATAAGCCACTCAATGTAGCAAGCTAGATTATAGATAGCAATTTATTAGTAAAAATTATAATAGAACAGAATTGTTTTAAATGCCAGATGTAGATAAATGGAGAGCAAGAACTGATGAGATTCATGTTCTTGAAGCTACACTGAAGAATTACAGCAGCCTCTTGGTTTATCTGCACCTGGAATCAATTCAGTAATTTTTAATTCATTGTTTTTTTGCTGTTTGCTTAACATTTGTTAATTGTTATGCAATTAATTCAAAAGTTGGCAAATTTCACATGGAGAGATTAATTTTCTTTCACGCACCCACCACCTAGAAAACTTTTTTTTTTTTTTTAACAACAGGTTACCAAGAAATTACCACCACATGAATCACATTCATAAATGAGATTTAGCAAGGGTGTTGCATGCCGTCTATCAATCCACACTAAACCTTTCTTTATATTTGACTAAGTTTTTCTATATAATTTAATAAAATTACAAGAAAAAATTAGGGCAGCTCTGCCTTTCACTTATTTCAGAACTCATTTTCTTCGAGGCTGGAAGTCTTTTTAGTCATTTAGGAGTATGATGCCTATCATGTCCTGTTGAAGTAAATTGTGTGCCTGCCCCATCACCCAGTGGTCAAAGAATTTGTACCTTCAGAAAAATCTTCAGGTTGCTCAGATGTCAAATGCTTCTCATCTGGAATGAGAGCCACTCGTTCGCCTTCGATGTCACACTCATTTATGATGGCTGAAATGTTTATTCAGAGGGGAAGTAGAGACAATGAGCGAGATTTCTTTGCTCTTGGTTACCAGAGGCTATTCATAAGTCTTCAGACTCACTACATTTCTCATTGCAACAGAAACCAGCACAGAGTGAAGGGAAAAAATAGCGTTACCAACTCTCATTTTATTATAAATCTCACCATATTTGGTGTTTAACGGAAAGACTAAAATTTCTTTTACTTGCCGTCCCCGCTCTCCTCCCGGCTCAGGTTGCTGCTGTAAACTGGATAAATTGATACAATAGATTTTTTTTTTTATATAGACAGGCAAGGAATGTGTCTTATACAATCAGTTTATTTGTGGTCTATATGAGTCTAGAATGGATCCAAGCATTTTTTTCTCAAAAATGAGGATTTTCTATCTCTCATTATCAACTCAGAGGTTCAAATAAATCTGCATAGTTAGGTAGAAGACACAGAATGAATTCAACACTCAGTGCAGACCTTAAGATACACAAGTGTGCTAGCTATGATGCATAGAAACGCTGCAGGGCTTGTAAGAATTCAACTCAGACATTTATTTATCTTTGCACAGAGAATAAAACATGGCCTTGGTTCTCTCTCCTGCAATGCTATGAAAACTACATAGAAAAAAAATCCAGTCTTTTCAGAATCTAAGTTAAAAATCTGAAGTAAGCCCTTTGGGTAACAACTAAGGGTAGAATATACATGCACAAGGGCTGCTCTGAAAGTAATGCCTTCTATTTTATTATGTTGGTCCACAATCTCAGAGGCAGACGTTGGCATGGCAGTAGAAGCTCAACCTTCCCACCAACATTCTATTACACTTTGTTGCCATAAGACAGATGGTAGCAGAGGGGCAATCTGACAGAATGGTGTCTGACATGGAAGCAAAGATGAAGGTGTGGAACTGAATTCCTCTATGCAGAAAAAAATGGTACCCACTGACATTCACTGATGCTTGCTGAATATTTATATTAATAATATTTATTAAATATTTATGAATATTTATCCCTCCAGTGGATGGAGGGAGTGGGTGGCACATTTCAGCAGTGGCAAAAGTGACATGAAAGACATGTTCCAGACAGCCATGCACAGCAGTCACACCACAAAATGAAGAGCATCTCAATCCATGTCAATCAGTGGATTCCAAACAGGGAACTGCACATGAAGCTTAATATCAGCTTCACTGCATTAGAGTGATGATGCAAGTGTCAGAATACTGCAAAGTTTGCACAGAAGGGTCCCGCAGATACCCACACAGGAGCAGAAAGAGCACTGTAAGCAAGTTTGTCAGAACCTGTTGAACTAAAGGTGGCAGTTCCCTGGATCACATCATTACCAGTAACAAGATGTGGCGCCATTGCTACAAGTTGGAGTCAAAATGGCAGTCTATGGAGTAGTCACATGTGAATTCCCCACTGAAGAAAAGTCCAAGATGCAGCTCTCAATGGGTAAAGTGATGTGCACTGTTTTTTGAGACTGGAAAGAGCTGATCCTTCCGGATTTCCTGGAATCTGGACAAACCATCAACTCTGACTGCTATATTACAGTGCAGACCAAGCTGAAGGATCGAACCTCCAGAACATAGAATTAGACATCTTCTCTCTTGCAACATTAATGTCAGGCCTCACACCAGTTTGAAGATTGTGGATCACATGGCTGGACTGTTCTACCCACCATCTAGTCTGAATTTGGCGACTTCTAACTTCCATCTGTTCAGGCCAATGAAAGACAGACTGTGTGGGTAACCTTTTCCTGGCAATCACGCCATCATAGCAGCTGTGAAACAGTGGTTTACCTCCTCTGGTGCAGATTTTTTTATGAGTGCAGCAGGCAGGCTATTGTTCATTGCTGGCACAAATGCACATCTAATGGTGGTGGCTGCTAAAAAATAACACTTTGTAGCTGAGAATTTGCTTTATCAAATAGTATTATTGTTCTCTTTGGACATGTACTTTCCATGGAAATAAACAGGAGGGATTACTTTCAGAGTGACCTAAGTACTTTCATATATGCTTTAATCACATGACCAGTCCAGTGATTTAGTGGGACTCTGTATATGATTTGCAAAATAAGTTTTTACACAGCCTTGGTATCCATTGATAAGATTATTAGAAATCTATACAGCATTTAACAAAGCAGTATCAATGGGTTTGTATAAAATGTAATTGGAATCTACAAAAATAATGCCAATATTTTTAATTTTAATAGATTTTAAAAATCATCCTATGGAAACTTTTTTGCAAGTACATAAATTCCCTCATCAAAATCTATGGCATCTTTACAGATTCCTTTAAGGGAAAAAAAAAAAAAAAAATCACAATTCTTATTAAACCTGATAGAACTTTTCAGTAAGGAAAGGAAATTAGGCTAGGAACATTTGTAAACGTTGGAAGCATTTAAATATTTTGACTCTGTGAGCTACTACTAGTTCAGTAAGATCCAGTGATGCCTAGTATTGCCTGACCATGTAAAACAGCTCAGGATTTGGCTCATTATCCTGTATAAGTCACTACTATTAACAGTTCTCCTCTTTTGTCATCCACTTATGTCAAGAACCTCCTGTAAATCTCAGGTGAAATCCACAGGACATTTTGTACAGAAATGTGCTTTGTATAATTGAGTGTCTGGTTTAGCTGCTCAATTTAAAGCAAGCCATGGCTACAACACTGTATATTTTGTTGGATGTATTTTCTGGCTTTGTGTGGTATTGGCTGCATGATCTGATAAAAACAGAGGCTAAATGAACTCAACAATTTGTATTCCTACAGCCACAAGTTTATTGGCTTGTTTTTTTTTTTTTTTCCTTGGCTCTGTCTGTAAGGTTCATTACTTACAGTTACTGCAGAATCAATTTGAAATGGCCAAAATCAGTGATGGAATTTATAGCACAATAAACGTGCTGCCGTACAAGTGCAGTTACACATGAAAGGATCTGGGAATATTTTCAGCAATCCTTCTACATAGCAGAATGTTCTGTTTTTATCAATTTAACGGAATCATCACAGGCATATTCTGAGGGGTGTAATCCTGACAGCTATACAGCAGATTTTCTCTGAGGCAGATATTTTTACAGGAAAACAATATTATTGATAAAATCTTAGCATATCAGAACACAGAAGGGAAACTGAACACATCTTTTTCATTCTCCACATCAGGCATCTGCATTTCTATTTCAACAGAAAACCCAATCCTGAACCAGAAACAGTTTAAGAAAACATTCTCACATTCCTGAGGTATATATTAATTAGTCTTCAATTTAGCAACTGTGCAATCTACAGTAGGAGCACATGGTGGGCACTATATTCTGTGGAAAACACAGAGGGCACTTGAAGCTAAAACAAAGTATATATACAGGCAAATCTGATGATAAAGTTTAGAAAGATTTACATTTCTATTTAGTCTATTTTTCTTTCCAAGTAGACATCTCATATTTTACGCCATTGGAAGCCAGAAAATTTTAACTTTTGCATGATGCATTGTGAAAAAAATACAGAAGAGACAGATGACAGGCTGCCCTCCTCAGAACTCAATTTCATATATGCATGTGATTGCTAATAGGCAGGTACCAAAAAACAATTTTCCTTGATGGAGAAGAGCTGATAAATTATCAACGTAAACTTCATCTGTGGTAGCTCCAGTGATCTAAGGCTCTTCTGTGAGCTTTATACCATCAAAGTCTGCATCTCTGCATCTTACAACCAAATCAAAATTTATGAAAGCATATGACTATAAAGTGACTGAAAGCAACTCATAATGCATGTTTGTCTACTGTGATTCAGCTCCTTGCTTCTTCAGGGAAAACTGAACTGTGTCCAGTGCCACTTTTCTAATCTTGGGCACATGACTGTGGGCGAGCCAGGCCAGGTTTGGTGATGCCTGTTGAGCTCGTTAAAATTGGGCGCTGCACTTAGGTGCCTCTTAAACATAGCTCTAGGTCTACAAGTAGACTGACCTAACCAACAGTCTTTGTAATAACACAACCATACAAATGATCACAAAAATTGAAAGCAGTTCATTATCTATGGCAAAAAATATACATATTTAATCATTTAAATAGGGACAAACAAAGAGTGGAGAAATGTATCTCTTATATTCAGAAAAAAACAGGCCTGGAAATTGCAAGACGTGATTGAATTGAAAGGGCTCATTGCATTCACGTGAAATAAACATTCCGTTCCTGCATGCACACATTCTTCAGGAAAATGCACAGAATTGCAGATCTGTAGGGGCTGGAAGGGACTTCTAGAGATCAAATAGTCCAATCCTGCCAAAGCAGCCTCCCTAAAAATTGCTTAACAATTTGTGCATTGAATAAGACTTTCCTGCATTTACAGTGTAAAGTGTTCATTTCAGATGTAAACATTTCACTAGGGCTGGTAACTACTAGTTACAGTGTTTTGAAAGGCTTGTAATTATTAAATACTGGTATGCCTGTAGGAATTCAGGTCTGAGCAGCAGTAACTCAACAGCAGATGAGCTCTGACTGCTCTGATAAAAACATATTTGCCTTGAACAAAATGAAGTGATGTTCCCACTACATATTTGATTAGAAAAGTTTCTTGATTGTGAAAAGACTGAAACATTTTGATACAGGGAAGATGTTGCTTGCAACAAGGTCACTAATTCTATAAAGTGAAGCTATGGGAAGAATCCATAATTCTTGAATTTTCTTTTAACTAGAACAATACCATCAATAAGAAAGTCATTGAACTTCCAATCTCTTGTTCTAGTCATTTGCAGTCTATATTACTCTTCATATGTCCTCAAATGAAAAATAAAAGAACAGGAATAGAGTAGAATATATCACAAAATTAGGAAATTATGTCAAACTTGGGCAGAGATACTCTTTTAATGGAGTTACTGATGTTATATATTGTTTGGCCTAGGATGGAAAATTTAGAATAGAATTATAACTGATGAGTTGTGTATAAAATAAACAGGAAAGAGGAGTGGAAATGGGAGCTTTTAATGTGTTATCACAAAGTAAAGTTAAAAGCTTGTTGATTACAACTGATAAAATAGAACTTGGCTATGGCCTTTTAACGACAAACAATTCATACAGCACTGAGAACAAGTTCAGAGAGAATAAAATACCTATCCAGAAACAGCGAAATAAAAATTGTAACCTCTTTAGGGTAACCTCTTCAGAACTCAGATCTCTATGTAATACGTATGGATTGCTAATATGGGCTCCAATATGAAGTTTACATTAAAATTTCCACCTCCTGTAATACACTTAATATTTTCATTTGTCTGAGATCTTTTGCATGAATTTTGAATCGAAAAAAATAAGACAGGTATGCTTCCAAGCTCATTCTCAGATACAGATTATTTTCCTTTAAACAGATAGAAAATTCTTGGTTCTAAGTAGTTTCAGCCAAAAAGTATAGCAGCAACAATTAAATTTTTTTATTTCATAGTGGTTATAGATGTATTAAGGTGTATAAGCTCTAGAGTCAGTATAAGCCTTGCTCAGCTTTTTTTTAAAAGCATGGGGAGTAATAAAAACTTCCATTTTATCTTCAGTGAAATAATATTGCTGAAATATCACCTCCTTTTTGATGTCAGCAATGATTTCTTTTTACCTCCATGATGTCAAATGGGAATTATTATTATTAGCATGACAGTTTCCTAATAATGCTGTAAAAAGGAGAAACTGAAATTCTTTTCACCAAACATTCTTATTCTACTTCTTCCACAGGGTAAAACAGATGGGCTTAACCAAAAACTGTGCTGAATAAAGATATTCTCCAGCTACTACCAGTGTGTAAAACAAACAAATCAAGAAGCATGCCTCAATATTTAGAAACAGAAGCATAATATCTTATTGGGTGATATAGTATCGTATAGGCATTATGAATAATAGAGCAAAAGGAAATTTGGACTACAGAAAGATTTTCTGGGAAATGCGACATGAGGCTTATGATCAACTTTCTGTTCCAGAAGGCAAACATAGCAAATTCACATGCAGATGCACTAGGTTAAGTCAACAGCTAAAGGGAATTAAAACTTTGTGCAACAGTCCTTGTTCTACCACCAGCTTTACATATAGCATACTGGTTGTAACACTATAACGTAATGCAAAGTCAGCAACAACAACAGTGGGGTAGCAAAGTCTTTGGCTGCAGTAAATAAGGACAAGCCAAAAAGCAACAGCAGGACACAGAAATGAAAGGAAAAAAAAGCTGCTTACCTTTAGAAGACCTCAGGTAGGCACAGATCTCTAGCAAGAAACCTTTGTCTCTACCACAAAGCCGTAAATGAGGTCTGGGAAGGGGTGGAGCCAGGATCCACCTCTTCCAGTTACTCAGTTATATTGCATGCATCTGAGCTCCCCTGGGTTGGCCCTACTTTCCCACCAGGTGCTCAATTACTGGTTCAGGCTGTGACTTAGCATCTCTGCTATACTGGTGTTGGACACATCAGTGAAGAACTTTGTCTTTCCCTTCTACTGAACAGGTAGATGTATAGGAACCTTGCATTGTGTTAACAACAAATAATATTAAAAATCTGTCTTCTAAGGATGTAATAGGTTTTAAACATTATGTAGACACTTGTTTGTGTAGAAAGTCTCAGAACTTGGAGAATGGTACTATCTGTATGAGTGAGTGAGACATTTTGACATGCTAGTACTTTCACTTCGGTTGAAATAGAAATGATTCTTATGATTTCTACACATGCATACTACATTTTTTTCCTTCATGCTAGATCACTAAGCTTGCAGGTGTTCAGATCTTCAAAGTGGAGAAACTTATGGTGAGTGTGAAAAAATATTTAGTAAATTGAAAAAAAAAAACACAAAACAAAGCCTCTCTATATAGTTTGTTTTCATACAAGAAAGGCAAAGTTTGTAAGGAGCCAAGCCAGCTACCAGCCCAGGAGGTGCCTGCTGCCAGTCCTGCTCCTGTCCCACACTGAGGAGGCCTGAACAATAGACTCATGGATCTCCCCTGGGCTAAATCCAAGTGGTAGGAAAACGTGCTTCCCTGCTGTAACGCTGCTTCTGTTTTTGAGGAAAAGGAAGTACTCTTCTCCAGGTGGTATCCAAGTTTGAGAACAGAGGTTCATCTTTTACTCGATGTTCTATAACTGTTCTGATGAACTTTGCTTCATTTCACTGATGTATTTTTAATTTGGCATCTCACTTTGCCTATTTAGGGCAACCATCAAAACAAAGGAAGTATCAGTCTGAGAAATTGAAGTGCGATGTGTCAGATCACAGAGATGATTTGACAATATTCATGCATTAGGAAGAAAGGCTGAAGATGAAATCCTGAATGCAATTGTGGCTGGCTCTGACACAAACAAGCATTGTTATCTTTGGCACATTACTTGATCTCTTGGCATGTCAGCAATTTCCAACCTCAGAGGAGAGTTGCAGAAGTACATTCATTAATATAAATAGCATTATAAGCAAAAGGAAAAAGCCTACAAAAGACACCACTTTCTGGAGGTATGAACCTGCACAAAAAGTAAAAGTTTAAAAAACACGTAGGAGATAGGGGTTAAAAAATGAATGAGAAGCAAAGACTCTTTTCCAAGTTCAAGACTTGGTGAAAACATAATTCTGTGTTCATATAATTTATGCACTATGCAAATAAACAAATGCAATTATTACATTATGAAGAAGTTAAGAGCAGGGGAAAAAAGAGTAACTTTTATAATGGTTCAGCAGGCATGACTTTAACAGGACAAAGGAATAGTCTGATACTTATGAACTGTGAGCAGCTAACAGATTTTAACATGTACTAAATAGAAGAACTAGTGATGAAGGAAAGATTACTTTGGAATTCATAATGACAATATTTAAATAGGGCTTTGAATATTTCCAGCTGTTGAAGAATTTTTTTTTTTTTTATTTCAAAGAATATATGATTGAAAAAAATTATTAATATGACCAAACTTGTGTAGCTGGTATGTAGAAAGTGCTGTACCACCGTAGCTATTCAATGGGACATGTACTAATTTAATGGTGCCCTTCCTTTTGTGGAGTAGATGAGGATACACAGAGCTTCATCTCCTTGAGTGCAGAAACTACACTCTTTCCTGGTGTCTGTGTCACAGGTGGATGATACATTCAAAAGGAACTACTTTCCCAGCTAAATCAGCTTGTGACAGATCACAGTTTAATGAAGTGACAAGTGAACGTAGGTACCAAATCAGTGAAATTCCTAGAAGATTTTGTTTAGAATTGTCATGTAATTCTTCAATAAATATTTCCTTGCAGAGGTAACAGTGAAAAATAGCCTCTTGCAAAACTGTAGTGTTGTCCCCATAATTCACCAATCACAGTGTTTATACAAAAGGTAAATACATATATGGTTTTGCATAAAATATCAGGATTATACCCTTATCAGTTCAAGACAAGTATTTCTACCTAACAGCTATTGATCTCATGTTACTATATCAAGATATTATGCAGAATATGAGAAAAATATATTAAATGTAAAATTCACTGAAATGCAAGTTTGGGAACCTTCCATTTAGTTTTATCTTAGTTCTGAATTTCATTGATTCATTTATACTCAATAAGATTTTAACAGTGGAAAGATGATAGTGCTTCTGCAAGTATCCACCAAAGAGCAAGATGTTCTCTTTTAAATTAACTTTGTTAGCTGCATTTTTTCAGCAGCTTCTTGTCTTTCCTAAGCATAATTTAGAGAAAAATTTTGAACTGTTGAAAGAAGAAATAATTAAGAAGCTACAACTCTGTATCTACACATCTAATACACTGTTTACATTATGAAAAGGAGATGGGACATAATATCCACTGGTAGCAGTTAGAAAAACAGCCAAGTGGGGAAGAGATGTTGGCAAAAGCATCTGCCTGAATTCTGGCACTTTGCTCCTAAATGAGGCATATTCCCATTCACTAACAAAAAGTAGAGGTATAAAACAAGAGATGATAACTTCAGAAAACTTTGGGGACTGAAGAGCTCTTGTCTTCAGCAGGCATGCCCAGCTAGAACCCTGATGACTTTCTCCCACCATATCATAGGAGGTATTTTGTGCTCCTCATGCTGGTTAGAGTTCACCGTTCTTACTCCTCTCACTGGCTTCTGTTCAGGTAAAAGAAAGTCTTAGGCCTATTGTGCTATGAGTTCACAACTAGATAATTAGTGCTTACTAATGAATGAAAGTGCAAAAAACATTTATCTCTAAGACTCAGTAAATATTGTTTTTTTAAATAATGTTAGATTTGGTTTGAAGATGATCTCTACTTATTTTTAGTTTTTTCAATTTTTTTATTATTATTTTTAATGTATCAGAGTAAAATCTTGACCTCATCGTTTTCTTTCACTGTTATAACCACTACTTTTAATAAAAGTAACTTCAGAATAATACTGCCTAAAAATCAGAATGAAGGGAATTTGCTGCTAATTTTGCCATAAACGATGAAAATAGTTAATATCTCAAAAAGAAGTCTGTGTTTGCTCAATTTAATATTTTCTTTCTTTTCAGAATCCAGTCTAAGATCTAAGGTATTTCTCACATATGCAATTTAGAACACATTGCAACAGAATCACAACTCTCAGTCACATAAGATTTAAGACATTCCTTGAGGAAAAACAGGTCTTGATACAAGTGTCACAAATGCTACAGCTGAACTCAGCAGGAGAAATGATCAAAGTCTGAATCTATCTTTTAAAGAAGGTCATTATTAAAAAGGGCTTTTATATAACACTAACTGGTTAGTTTCATTAACACTCCTATAATTAATAAATGCCTAACATGTCTCCAGGTGATAAAACAGTGCTACAAATCCTGGCTGAAAGATGCTCAGCCCTGAAAATGTTTTTTGAGAAGATGGAACTAGTAGCTGCTGAACACTTTTAAGAAAGTGCTTAATGTATTTAGATGTCAAATGTGAACCAAGCTTTTCCAGACAGCTTTCCTAATAGAATCTCACAACTCTATAGCAAGGCATAAAATGAACTCTAGTCTTCTTAATCCTGTGGCAGGCCATCTTTTCTTGAACCGTATCTTTATATTTACAGGTAGGTACTTCATAAGCCTCCGATTGGCCCATTAGTATTTTGTACTTTTATAAGTAATGCTGCAACTTTACTAGCTAAGAGACTTCTTTTGACTAAAAGGTCATCGATTTACATGGGTGAATTCTCGATCAGTTCTTTCTCTCTGACAAATTACCTCTAACTCTTCTCAGTGCTGAAAAGTCTGGGGAATGCATGTGCTGACATTTAGAAAACTCTTCAGATAATGCTTCCTGATGTTGGTTTCTTATTCCTTCTTCACTCAATTAAGGAGGTGTGGCAGTAGCCATGTGATGAAATGCTAAATTCTGCAGTTTTCTTTTTTCCTACAGAAAAAGGTCAGGATACCTTTCTGCGATAGAGTAAAATGCTTGACAAAAGATTTCAAGGGAGAAAAATATTAGAAAAGAAGAAAAGAATTTAGGCCAAGCTGGAAAGTGGGATATGTGAATTCCCTCAGGCTGTGGAGGGAATTAAATCTGACTCTAACATAGTCCACATTCCAGAAATCATTAGACCTTTATGCACAAAAAGAACTGCTTCCTCTTTCTTCTACCTTTCCTATTCCCCTTAAAGGAAATAAAGGAAAGAAAATTCAGCTGTGTTCTTAACAAGCTCATTTTGTATTGGATCCCTAAAGTGATCTTGGCATAAGGACATCTTAATTCTGAAGTTCAGGTGAATCTTTCCCTTAGATAGAAAACAATCATTTCAGTTTTAGATTAAATCAAGAAAATCACTAGGTATCTCTAGACAAATACATTTGCACAATGTAAGTGCAAAATGGCATGGTTTTGTTCCTTTAACAGAGATCTGCCTCCTTGACTTCTTGAATTAATGAATCTAAATGATGTCAAGAACTACATTTATAATGCACATCTGAGATTTCCAAGTTTCACCCAACTATTCAAGTTCTTCTAAAAAAGAAATAATAAAAATTATTAAATTCACAGTTTTAATGAAGTCAGGATTAGAATAAAAAAAAGATTAGAATGAAAAAATGATAATAGAACTGCGATGGACATAAAATTTCAACAAGAAATTTAGATTTTCGTTTTCAAAATTCACATTTAAACTGCTAATTTTGTTAGAATTTTAAATGCAAAATCTGAAAGCACACTCTCAGAAAATGGTTAATTTTAATCACTATGGTAGAAAGATAACACTGAACAAAATGGAAAGATGAATTCATATAGGCAAGAGAGACTGAGAATCTGAGAAAACACTTTTATGAAGTTTTAAATACTTCTCAGATTTTCAAGTCTATATTATTTAAAATATTTTGCTTTACAATAACTGATGAATGAGGCATAGTTAGCCAAATTTGAATCTTCCATTACTGAAATGCAGACAGTTGATGTTTGAACAAAACTTCAAAACTTATAAACTAAGCTTGCTATGTCAAATCTTTTGTATAGCAATTTATTTAATTTCATGCACTATGTTCACTGGTATGTAAAATTATGCTGTTGAGATGATGGTTTTAAGAGCCCTTTGTGATGTAAAAATTAAGGAATGAAGATAACTTTGCTCTCTTCACTGTAATTTGGTCAGTTTTATTACACTTGCTTATATTCCCTAATAAATTATTTCATATACAAAGAATATCAGGGAGAGCAGATGTAAATACCTGCTCTTGGCATTGATAAGATCTGTGATTCTGTAAAGTTTTGATATAGGGTTTACAGGCCTGTACAATACTGACAACCAATATCTCATCTGTATCTGTATCTGTATCTCATACTTGACTAACCTGATCTCCTTCTATGACTGAGTGACCCACCTAGTGGGTGAGGGAAAGGCTGTTAATGTAGTCTACCTAGACTTCAGCAAATTCTTCAACACTGTCTCCCACAGCATCCTCCTGGAGAAGCTGGCAGTCCATGGCTTGGACAGATACACTTTTTACTGGGTAAAGAACTGGCTGGTTGCCTGGGCCCAAGGGGCAGTAGTGAGTACCAGCCGGCAGTCACGAGTGATGCTCTCGAGGGGTCAGTATTGGTATTGAGTGCACTCTCAGCAAGTTTGTAGATGACAACAAGTTGGCAGGAAATGCCAATCTGTCTGGGGGTAGGAATGCCCTACAGAGCGATCTGGACAGGCTAAATAGCAGAGCTGGAGCCAATGGGATGAAGTTCAGTGAGACCAAGTGCTGCACTTCAGCCACAACAATCCCAGGCAACACTACAAGCTTGGGGCAGAATGGCTGGATGATTGGCTGTAGAGGAAATAGACCTGGGAGTATTGGTTAACACTAAGCTGAACATGAACCAGCAGTGTTCCCACGTGGTCAAGAAGGCCAATGGCATCCTGTCTTATATTAGAAGTAGTGTTGTCATCAGGACCAGGGAAGTGATCATCCCTCTGTACTTAGTCCTGGTGAGGCTGCACTTTGAGTACTGTGATCATTTTTGGGCCCCTCACTACAAAGAAAGACATTGAGGTGCTGGAGCGTGTTCGGAGAAGGGCAACAAAGCTAGTGAGTCTTATGGGGAGTGGCTGAGGGAACTGGGATTGTTTAGTCTAGAGACATTATTACTCTCTACAACTACCTGAAAGGAGACTGTAGTGAGTTGGGCATCAGCTTCTTCTTCTATGTAACAAGTGATAGGACTAGAGGGAATGGCTGAATGTTGCTCCAGGGGAGATTTACGTTAGACATTAGGAAATACTTCTTCTCCAAGAGAGTGGTCAGGTGCTGGAACGGGCTGCTCTGGAGGTGTTCAAGAAATGTTTAGATGTTGTACTGAGCAACATGATTTAGTGGGAAATACTGGTGATAAGTAGACGGTTGGACTGGATAATCTTAGGGGTCTTTTCCAACCTTGGTGATTCTATGATTCTGACAATTCTGTGCCATACTAAAGGATTTCAGGACTCCCGAAAGTCACGTATATCTATATATTTTTCTATGTATCTCTCTGTACATCTATTAACATTGGCTCAAAAGTCTAAGGGTATAGGTAAGATTTTGCTCAGTGCATGACAGCTGCTCTATTTACTTCCAGTTACTGCACTGTCTGCAGCATTGCCTTGTGATCTCAATGATTTTGATGCTTTAATGACACAAAAATGGAGAATATTGTTGACAATGGCACTTCTTGTTGACACTGAATGTGCCAAAATGAGGCATCTACGTAGCACACTAGGTAGAAAGTACCACTCCAAGTAGGAAGGACTTGGACTTAAAATGACCTTTTCTCTGCTGACTGATAGGAAAGAACTTTGATTGCCAGCTTCTTGGGAAATGGAGAGGTAGCAGATGTTGATTATGCCAATAACAGAGATTGCTGTGGTAACAGTGGAAGTAAAGTACTACAAGATCTCCCCGTGTTTGCTTATGCAACTCTGTAATAATTTATCATGGGAGAAATTATATATCACCTGCAGAAAAGTAGAGAAATATGTATGGATATATGTTAACACATGATGGGCTGATGAACTTGAAAGTACTGGAAACTACTGGCTCTGTTGATGCTGAATTTGCTGACTACTTCTTTATTCCTTTAATAGTGCTTTGTTCAAGAGACCAGTGACAGACTGTAAAGGCTTGGACACACACACTCATAGCACAATCTGACACGACGGTAAAAACAAAACAATAATAGGATACTACAGGGAGTAGGAAATGCACTGAACAAGTTTGCACAGAGTAGTTTTCAATTAAAAATAGCTTTGACATATGTATAAGAATACAGGACAATAGAAACATTGAAGCTGGAATAACATAAGTGGGTAGGATAGAACCCTTAATAGGAGAAAAATAGAAAAAGAGATAAAATGGAGACAATAAAAATCCAAGTGAAATAATAAAAAAAACTTCTATTGAAAAAAGGAAAAAAAAAAAAGAAGATGTTACAAGAAACTTATAAAGATGAGGGAGACAGAGTTTTTATACAGTCTGATAGTGATAAAACAAGAGAGAATGATTTTAAACTAAAATAGGATAAATTCAGATTAAATGTTAGGTGGAAATTTTTACTCAGAGGGTGATGAGGTGCTGGAACAGGTTGCCCAGAGAAGTTGTGGATACTCCATCCCTGGAGGTCCTCAAGGCCAGATTGGATGGGGCCCTGGGCAGCCTGATCTTCTGGGATGGAATCCTGCCCACAGCAGCGGGGTTGGAACAGGATAGTCCTTAAGGTCACATCCAACCCAAGCCATTCTATGACTTTATGATTCTACTATATATTTTCAGCAGAGAAAAACAGTAAGGCTCTGTATCATTTATCTTAGACAAGAGTTGTAGTGGTAATACATTCTGAGTTCTACAGTGAATGGAATTACTATTTTTTTCTCTTTTTATTTGTTTTCAGTGTTTTTTGTCAGCTGACTACATTTTATTTGAGTTTTTTGTTAAGATCATTGATTTACACAGTGAGAACTGAATAACTCTCTAGACTGTGTACAAACTCTTTTCATACATACTCTGGGACTAAGTATATTCTAAATCAGGAAAATCCCATTCTAGGATGGTGCTGGGGAAAAAATGAAAGGAAAGGAAAGAGGGTGGATTAATCATGTAGCAGCCTTCTCATTTCAGACTTCTAAGGTTATATCATTCATGAAAAATAAGCCATTATCTACATCTTTAGGTGTAATTCAGGATTAATTAAATCAGTCCAGGAAGGGTCTATAAACAGGGTTCATCTCATGTCAGAGCAGTCAGGAACAAAGTCTCTTTGAGGCACACATATATGGATCTTTGTAAGTCTATTAGTGTGGGTTTTGTTCCCACATTTCTTTTCACAGAAAATTAGTCCTGACTAGATCAACCCAAATGATTAATCAATCTCCTTCGTTACTGTTTTCAATTTTATGTGATTTTCCTGAGGCTGGGATCACTCATTCTGAAAATTGCCTAAGCATCTTGTGGACCACCTCAATCATTTGGTCTAAGGAAAACACTGTCTAAGGAAAACATTCATCAGCAGTCCTCAAAGGGGAGAAAAAATGAAGAGACAGTTCTGAGTTCACCAAGAGTTTGGAACAAGAAACATTTCACAAATATACAAAATTTTGGTCACTGCTGGAGGTCTGAATCCATGGGGAGCTGCATACCTTTGGCAAAGCTAAAATCTGACTCTCATAAGATACCAAGTTCCCGATACACTACTCCCAGTGAATGTCTGCATGCTTGATTATGAGGGTGACCCACACACAACAGAAGGGCTTAAGGAAAGCTATTAAACCAGGAGGGAAAATTCAGTGCTCTGTAGTATTCTGAAGCAGTGGCTTCTGATCTGGTCTGCTCCACCAGGATTTCCCTCAGGAACTCTACTGCACATGGCCCCAACTGGCACAGTGCTTCCTGACTAAGGGCTGGAGGTCTTTCAGGACCCTCTGACACAGAATGCGTTCAGGTCTGCTCATGAGCTTTGCTGGTATTACATAAGTATTTTTCCTTTTGATAATGTCTTACAGCTGTGCATCCTTAAGTCTCATGGATCTTTCCTAATTTTTATAAAATATATACCTAAACAAATTCCAGAGGTCTACAGTTTGTTCTAGCATTGGATTTCTAGAAATCAATGAACAAGCTGGCAACTTTCCTTAAAGTACAGATGATGTTCTCTGTAGCAGTTGAGTTTTTTTATGCTTGCCTAGTACACTGAGAGTGACGTTAAAACACTTCTGCTTAAAAAGACATTCACATGATCAAACTCTTCTAAAATGAATATATGGTTTTACTGAAACTCACTGAAGCTAAAGATAATTATCATTCCATAGAACACAGAGTGACAATAACCATGTTTTTTTAAAACTGTCAAAGTGCAATTTATACAACTGGACGCAGCTGAATTTAGTCAAACACTGTCAGATACAAAATCCTCCAAAATGTCAAAAGTCTATGGAACGATGCTTCTGTATTTACACCTGCCTAGGATCTGCACACTGTATCTGCAAGTTTATTCATGCGGATGCATTGCTGCCTCATGGAAAAATTTGGGGAAAAAAAAGGTTTTAGTTATAGACAGTTTTGTCAGCTATCATATTTTTACTTTTTTTTTTTCCCATTCTTCATGTCTAGGAGTAGTATCTTAAAAGTGGTATCAGGTTTTTCAATTGTAATTGTGTTCTACCTGTGACAGCTCGGTTATGGTTTTCAATGAGATATCAGCAGGTTTCAAAAGAGAAATGAAGCCACACTTTTATGATAGATATTACTATGTCTTCCTGAGTATTTCAAAAACTGTATTATAACAAGATAAAATCTACTTGTGTAACCAGCCCATGTCCTATTTTGGTGCTGGACTCATGTAAGTTTGTCAGGAGTTCAAGAAGAAACAATGACAAAATCACTTGTATGTCTTCCTTGTGTACTCACCTACTTATAGAAAAAAACATCAGATAGCAAAATTCAAAGATGAATTCTCTAATTTTTTCCCATTACTACTACAGCAAAAATAAACAGCAATGCAAGTTCTCTGCCAGTCTAACTTTGCCCATGATGCCTCATGATAGACCATGTCTAATAATGATAATCAGTATAACTTCAATAACCTACCCATTCATTCGCCTCCTTCCTCCTGAGACTGACAATACAGTTTCCAGTCTTGTACTTTCTAAGACTTGTAAACTTGTCAGTATGAACAAATACTACATGCAATCTTTCAGGTGCTAACAACTAAGCAGATGATAAGTTTTGTTGTATTAAGAAACTGTTCATTTGGATCTCAAATTCCAATAGCAACTACTTTAATCATCTTGATCCAGAAACTATCCAACAGGAGAACTTTCATTCATTTGCCTGCAAAGAAGATATTTCTATATTTCTATCAAGAGAATTTTACTGCTTAGGTGGACTACCTTGATGTCATATTCACAAAGAAGATTTTGGGATGAGTGAACTGGGGAATTTTACTTCAAAGCTCCTCTAAATCTTCCTCTGAAAACTAAACAAAAATGTTCTTGAAATGTTTTTAAATGAACATTGACAAGCACCTTCTCTAAATACAGACACATTCTCAGACTTTCTTTCTTGCACTACTCTTTTAACTTGTATAATACTTAATGGATGGCATATTTCATTCCACAGGTTCACAATGTTAAAAATGTGCTATTGCTTCTAGTTTTAGTATACCACAAAGCCAGTGATAGCTACAGGCACTATGAGCAATATATGACTGAAGAAAAATGAGATTACTATTGATAAGAAACAAGAGCATTTCATATCTTAAAAGAGTAAGAAATACAGTAAATATGATCCCCAGAAGCAGATACCCCTCAGACAGACAACAAAAGAAAAATGGAGGAAAAGTATCATTATGGCTTGTTGTTTCCTTCAGCTAGAACAGCAGTGAAATTAAATAGCTCTAGCAAACAGTCCACATGGAGAAGTTCTACATCTCTGAGAAAACATATAACCTAAAGACAACTAACAGTCTACCTGAATGAGTAGTAATTTTTC
Source organism: Meleagris gallopavo (assembly GCF_905368555.1). Lineage (NCBI taxonomy): Eukaryota > Metazoa > Chordata > Aves > Galliformes > Phasianidae > Meleagris > Meleagris gallopavo. The sequence continues at coordinate 35,216,815 of NC_139408.1, read as the reverse complement.
TTGAGGGAAAAAGTGATTTTACTGTGACTCACATACTTTGAGAAAATGTACCTTTACTGTGGAAGTGCTACTCTTTTGAGGGTCTTCATGCTATAATCAATGTTTACTGTAATAATGATCAATTTAATGGATGTGTAGAACCACTACCAAACCTTAGGCTGGAAATAATGCACTAATGATTCTTTAACAAAAGAGTTGAAATATATGCAAACATGAAACGGTTCCTTCCTCTGACTATTAATGTGTCTTTGCTACACGAAAGAATATAATTTAAAAATGTCAGTATTTCATGCTACAGTGCAACCCTTACCTTATATCCTGACGATTTGATGTGCACTCCTCTCTTGGTCAGTGTAGATTTCATTCGGATGAAAAAAGAGCGCTCTAGAGTGTTGTCAGTGGTTAGTAAACTGGGGCTTGTAGATTCCACTAGGGAATAGAAAAAATACATATATACATAATTTAGATTTTATACATCCCTTCTAAGCTACTTTTCAGGTGCAATCCTTGAACTCACTAAAAATAAATGACTGATGGTTGCTAAGAGTGCTGTAATCAATTTACCTCATTTAGAAAATGTTTACTTAGCAAAAAAAAAAAAAAAAAAAAATTGAAAAATATATGTATACTCAGTAAGTCTCATTTTCAAGTTCTTTTCCCCATAGATTTTTTTTTTTTTTTTTTTTTTTTCCCAGAGATTTGCTTCATTAACTCTTTCTTGCACAGTTTTGCTATGAATGCATTTCATAGAATCACTGAATGGCTTAGGCTGGAAGGGACCTTAAAGTCACTATATTCAACTCCCTGTTGAGGACAGGGTTGTCACCCACAGGATCAGGCTGTCCAGAGCCCCCATCCAACCCTCCAGGGATGGTACATCCACAGCTTCTCTGGGCAACCTGTTCACTGCCTCACTGTCCCTTGAGCAAGGAATTTCCTCCAAGCTAAATGCTTGGATCTAAATCTCTCCTCTTCTAATTAAAAATGTCACCTATCACTATCAGATCATGTAAAAATAAGTCCCCCTCCTGCTTATAAGATCCCTTCAGGTATGGGAAGGCCATAACGATTGTCCCTGGAGCCTTTGCTTCTCCAGGCTAAGCAAGCCCAGCTCCCTCAACATTTCTTCATAAGAGAGGAGATACAGCTCTCTGAACATTTTTGTGGCATTTTAAAAGTAGTGGATTTCTTCAGTGTTTTATGAAGAAGAAAGGGTCACCAAGGAAGCAATTCTGTTTGCTGAAAGAGACAGCAAATTTTGCAGACTTTTATTCCCAAGATTCCATTTCTTTCTTTCCTAGGATAATAATTGCTGTTCGTGAATGCCTTCATTTCCCCGTTACTGAGGGTTAATTATTATCAATAAACAAATAAAGCAACTTGAAGTAAAACACGCTCATGTGACTATGGCATTATTATTATTATGATTATTACCATTATTGATAATAATCATAATTTATTTGTTGGTGACTAGTAATGAACAATGTTTTTCAGCTTTTCCTTTAAGTGGTAGATCTCACCTTTGACTGTCACTTCCTCAACTGCGACCATTTAAAAATAGTAAATAAATACTCTTAGTATAAATTACGATAAACTATTGGTTACGACAATAATTAGCATCAAAATATTCTCTACACAATCTTTATTTTTGCTGTTTTTCACCCTGATAACCAACAGTTCCCTACCTCTTCCCAAAATATTGTGTATGGGAAAATTCTGGAGTAGACTTATAATAAGTAAGCACTAATGGAGCTTAATTCACATTCAGTTTCAATCAGTAATTAACACAATAAAAAGTTATTTTGAAATTGCTTTGAAATTCTGCTACTGTTCTAAAGAACCAACCGAATTACTAGTGGAAAGTTTTAAAGTATTTAACAAGCATGTTATGCAGTGAACAGAAACACCAAAACTTGTTTGTGAGCTCTGGATTTTATCAAAATGTCCTTATTTTATTGGGTCACATTGCCTGCTGTTTCAGACATTTCAGCTCAATTGTGATGAAATAACAGACAACAATGTTCCTTTCTTTCGTGTTTCAAGATTTTTTTTTATTTTTTTATTTTTTTTTAGAGAGCATGGATTCGATGTCATTTTAAATGTACAGCTCTTTATCACTCGAGGGAAAAGCAGAGCCATGTTATATTTAGTACTTTCATTTCTTCTGATTAAATATGAATTACTATGAAATTTTTCTCATCATCTAACACGCCATAATACGCCAACAGCTTTTTAATACACTATATAAGCACAAACTTCTGCTCTAAGAGTTTAATTTGCCCCTCTAATCCAATCACATCAACCTTATTTCTCTTATCAGAGATTCCCATTTTGAATTAAATGAGCTCATTAGTTTTAATCAAAAGCAGAGAGATCAAAACTTAAACGTAAATGCTTTAGATCAGAACTGTCAGTCAGCCGTGCAGTTCTATTTTACTAAAACACAAGATCAGAGACCCTTAGAACCAATTTTTTCTCGTAAGGGATGCCAAGAGCTTGAAGATGCTATATCCTTTTTTTTAATTTTTTTTTTTTCTTCCAAGGACAGATTATACATTTAAGGTTAGACTTAATTTAGAGGGGTTTTTTTCTTTTTTCTTTTTTTTTTTTTTTTCCACCCTGGTGGAAATGGAAAAGTATGCCATTCTGCTCTTGTCTCCTTCACATTTATTGGTGCTGGTCCTTGGAGACTTGAACAAATGTGAAGCCATCAGAATCCATGCAACAAGCCTGTCCTTAAAAAAATTCAGCTCTGTTCAGCAATATCATCTGAGAAATGAAACCCTGAAAAGAAAGATAGATGTTTCAGTGTACAGGATAGTGGAACTCTGAAACCATAATCTGGGCCATCAGGTTGGTAGCAGTGCTGGTAAGATGAGGATTGTTATTTATTATTATTATTATACAGTACTCTCCAGTACAGTACTGAAAGAGTATATTAAGAAACCACAGCATGGGTGCTTCCTGCTGTGTGAAGAAATGCTAAAATCAGCTTAACAAGTGTAGTTGTTGTAGTCCAGCGCATTATGCTCTAGCACAGGCAATAAGTGCAGTATGTCCTTCTGTGTTCTAATGGTGATTACCTAAGCACACAGAAGTAACATTAATTAAACAGGCAATATCTCATGCTTGAGAAATGATCTGGTTGTAATACACATGTATTATTCCCAAGAAATATAAATTTAAAATTCCCTTTCTTTCACAGATTCAAGAAAGGAAGGAAAATAGCTGAGATCTGGTATTGTGTAGATGCAATTGACATTTTCTGAGTTAATGCTACCTTACATCATGAGCTTAACATTATTTTATTGTTGCTATAATATGTATAAAACTTACGTATCTCTGTAAGTAAATGTGATAAAATGCATATGATTTATCCATATACTGGAACAGTGAATGTCACGTAAATACGAATTCTAAAGTGTTCGATTTTCTTTAACAAAATGTATCTGAGAGTGTATCTCTGAGATGGGATTAGTTACCTAAAAATCCAGAACAGCTTATGAACAGCTTTCTGAATTTCTCTCAGGAGAGAACTATTGTGGTTGTAGCACAAATCTACATTCAGAGTTGCATCCACCCACGGTAGAAACAATGCTAACTGTAATTATACATGCAGGATTTTAAGAACAGGATGTGTATAGAACATATTTATTGATGTCAGTGAGATTTGCACAGGATTATATTGAAGGTGGTCCATTATAAGTTCTCAGGAGTTGATTTAAAATGCCTATTATTCAGCCTTTTCATTTTTTTCTAATTACGTGAAAGAAGGCTAGTAACTGGAGGACTGAAACTCTGTAACAATTCTTTCTTTCAGGAGTTTTGTGGTTGTTTTTTTTTTTTTTTTTTTTGTTGTTGTTTAAAATCTGTAATCTTAGACATTAAAAAAAGCCTGAAGTAAACAGGGTAAACTCTGCTTGATACTGTAGCAACTAAAGATGTCTCTTGCACTGAAAAACAGTGCTCCTGGGCTGAATTTACTGAGTCTAAACCTACTGTTGAGCTATAAAACTCTGAAACTGTGAGTTTAGAATGCTAATAATATGATAAAAGTCAACACTCACTGTGTGTGAATGAAAGTACTATACACTGTCAGGCTCAGAAGTATAAAAAGTTAAGTCTGGATTGTCTTTGCAAACAGTAATTGTGTACTCTGTTGGGAAAGCATTTGTCTTTGTGTGTCCTCAAATATCTTCAGCAGGTACTACTAAAGGAATAAACCTCTTTTCTTTCTGCTCCCAAAGCTGCTAAAGCAGTATAAGATTTCTGGACACAAAGAATGTATTGTCGGTTTTGAAGGGCATGAAGCTGCAACCTCTACGTGCATACAAAAATGCCATGAATGCTAAAATATTAATTAAGAACCACAGAGACTAATGAGGAGATAGTATGAACTAGCAGCCAATTCAAAAAATTATTTACTTATCTCTTCCTAAGCATTTCTTTGTGAGCTAGCCTTGTAGCCCTGAGCCTTCAATGGGCTTTGTCTTGAGAATAATCTTGGGTCTGGACCCCACAAACCAGTCATGCATCATTTAACTTTACATGTTAAAAGAGTTCTGACACTGGTGTATAATGTGCACTGATAGATAAACATGCACATCATTATTTGGAGGACTGAGGTCCATGGCTCTGATCTTACATTGATCTGCAGATGTATTCCAGCATCTCTGTGCAGCCTAGCCTTATGTTATAAAACAAAACAATGTAAAACAATGCAAGTAATTACTATTACACAGCAATAGCATGAGTATCATTTCCATGACTGATTCACAAGCACACTCAAGTTCAGATAAACAATTTTTCCCTGAAGAAAGTTGTTCCAGATTTGATTTATGTCTTAAATAACAAAATGCTGTCAAAGCAAACTGAATAAATATTCACCAACTTTGTGGGTTTTTTTTTTTCCCCCTCAAATGTATTAAAAATAATTGAGAGGAGAAAAACAGCATTTTTTACATACCAAACAGATATAAGATAGGCTTCTCATTCTGAGAAGGTCTAAAAGGAAAACCATATATCAACAAGTAATTTGTGAGGTCAGGAGGGAAAAAAGGTTATGGTTTAACACACAGGAAATTCTGGATTTGTTAGCATTTAAGGAAGTTTTTCCTTGGTATTAATTCCTCTTTGTTAAAAACAAGTGCCTATGTAGTTTTTAGGAGACATTTTCAAATTCCTTCTATCCAGCTCTTAAAACAGAAATGAAATAAGAGAACGTGCAAAACAGTTATAAAAAGGGAGTTCTCATTTCATCTTCTGCACTTGCAAACCTCTTCGTGCATTTTTTTTTTAAGGTCTGATAATTCTTTGCATAGGCAACTGAGAATCCTCATAGTCAGATGAATAATTAGGTAATATAAATCTATGGTTTTCAGCCAGACTAGATGCATCTTTGCAAATGCTTCTATTTCTTTTGTGCAGTTTATTGCCTGTAACGTAAAAAACTTTCCAGAAAAGTGTAACCTTGAGCAGTCAACTGTTCTTTTTGTGTTGCTGTTTTTTTTTTCTTATATTATTGCCTCTCGAAGAGTGTTTTTATTCAGAAATTTGACTCTCAGTAAAGCACTGTCTCCAAGTTCATTTTCTCTCCCTAACTTACTGATCAAATTTGATCATTTTACGAGCTAAAAAATCATTTTTTTCTAAACATCAGCCCAGCAAATAAAATTAAAAAGCTTTTAATTAGAACATTTTTTCTCCAATAAGTGCAAGTTAGTGTGAAATTATACTTAGTGTATGTGCAAATGCATAGTTTTAAGTGAAGCAAAGTGGGTTCAGTCTGATTGCAGGCTGAACACAGGAAATACTGCAAGATAAATCTTGTTCTAGCAAGATGTTGAAGATTCTCAGAATATTTGGTTGAAGGACTTAAACAAACTTACACACATTGGTAGCAACCTTGAAGATCATCTGATGGGAATGGAGCTAATAATTTCCGTACACATCTCATGATCTTACTGGTGTGTTCAGCATCTTGCAAAAGGGAGGACTACATGAACTATTTCATTAATGTTGTAGGCAGCAAAAAAGAGGCTAGTTCAGTATTTCCAGGTAATATTATAATGCTGTACTGAAAGGAATAAAATATAGAAATAATATTTTAGCTCTAAGTTGTCAGAGTTATGAACAGGAACTTGAATTTCAGTATAACCAGATTTTTATCTTGGAGGAATTCAAAGTACTTCTATCTAAATTCTTTATCTTAACATTTCAGTTTTGCTGTTCACTGAAAAGTTGAAAACCATAATAATTGGACCACAGGTTTCTCATAATCTAGTCCCCACCCTTTCTTTATACAGAAGGAATAATGCTGGATTCTAGCCAAAGCTTCATCGAGAAGGGAAAGGCTTAGGGAAGCTTTTCCAAAACAAATGGAAAGAACAATGACTTCCTCTAAAGAATTTATTGCTAGGTAACATTTTCAAACAAGATAATAAACTGTCCTTTTGTGTCATTCTACCTCCAAAGTGAAGACAATTCACTTTTCATGACCTACGCAACTATTAGAAACTCAGACGCATAAAAACTTATAAGACTATCAGACTTGTCTTGAAGGTTGGTTCTTTTAGTGTATTTTTTTTTTTAATTTAATTTTTTTCCTCTATCTCCAAATTTTCCAAATCAACAGCTGATGAGATGGTGTCTCATATTACTTCCATTAGCCTGCCATTATGTAAAACATTTATTTTTTTACAAATAATTTGACATTTAAGTCTTAACATATATTTTTCTTCAATAATTTCTTTATTTTCAACAGATTATAGATATATATATTTACATATATATATATATGAGTATTTTTATAACCCAAATCTGTAATTACCAGTCTACATGTGATGGAACACAGTTCAGTATATCTGATGTTTTAAAGTGGCTAAACAAGGGACTATTTCAGGTACATACAGCCTCTCTCTAACATGATAAAAGGCAAAAGTCAAATCAGTGAAGTAGCAGTGAATTCAGATACAATTGCTAGAAGAATAGAACCAGTTTAATATCTGATCTGCTTCCTTTACCGCGGATTTACCAGAGCTTGAACAATTGTTATGGTTTAACCCAGCAGCAGCTCAGCATCACACAGCCATTCGCTCTCAGTGGGATGAGTGAGAGAAGTGGAAACAAAATAGAACTCACTAAGAAAATAGAATACTAAGACAATATATATACATACATATGTATCCACAATGCAATTACTTGCTACCCTCTGAATCACACCCAACTATAAAATTGATTGGGACAAACTAATATAAATACATTAAGAAGAACAATTCCTTCATTTCATGGATAAATTCTGAGTGATCAAAGGCTTAATTCAGTTGCCCATGCATAGGTTTACAGAACTGTGTGTGCTGCTCCACAGTACCTGAGATGTGCAGAGAAATGACAGTTTCACAGAGGACCTCCAGAAGACCTAAGATGTTTTGGAGTGGCCAATAGATGTAAGGTGTGTCTTAAGTAGTGCAAGTTCTCTATCTTTGTGCAACCTAGGCCATAAAAGCCTGGCCCAGCTCCCATAAGTAATTAGGAATGCTATGAAAAGACATCAGTCAAGTTCCTGAATTACTATTCTATAATTTCTATCATCTTATGTGATCTCATGCTTAGTACTTTGATTGCACATGCTTACATTCAGTCTGGTACGTGTGGTTATACCAACCTCTGAATGTGTTTGTATTTCTCCAGTTACAACAGACTTAATACTGACAATAGGCAAAAGTAAGCCAGATTTCTCTATGGGATCCTGACACTGTTTTACCAATGAATATGGAAAACTGTGCATGCTGTGAATGAATATGGAAAACTGTGCATACTAGCAAAATAAATTATAGTTTCACATACTAACATATCTACACAATAAAACTTTAATGGGTAAAGTACATTAGTCTGTGATTCTTCTGCTTTTTGCAAGTGAAAGACTCTGCTAGTGAAAACACTTCTATATGAGTATTATAGTTTGGGCACATATAAGACTGCACCTGCAGAGAAATAAGCCATGTTTTGAAATGTTATTCTACAGTTTTAAAAATAATGAGCTTACTATGCATGTTTTTTTTATGTACTGACTGTAGCTAGTAGACATGTTAAAGTACAAATTCACTGATAGACGTTCCCTCTTAAAACAGTTAGAAGTTTTGGAATGTTCTGCTATTCATGCAGAACCAAAGTGATTTGAACTTCTCTTTATTGGATGAAGAGGTACCACTCTAACGCCCCTCAGAACTTCCTTTCTTCTGCAGCTGCTTCTGCTTCCATTTCTTCCAGTCTAGAAATATGTCTTATCAGACTATTAATTCCCTACATATACAATTTATTTCCCATGTAAGCTTTATCCCTGAGAATTCTTTATATATCTGGTAATATATAGAATGAATTAGATGCCAGAATAGAGCTGTAAATAAAATGCTGCCAGGAAGAAGCAATGAATAAGATTTTTGTTTCTCCTATGGCATCAAAAGACAGATTTTACAACAAATTTTGGTAGGTCAGTGATCTATGAAATACATATAGCTTTTTTGCCTGTTTGAAAACAACATAATAAAGATTTGCTATTAAAAGAAGTAATCATGGTAGGAAACTTTAACTCTGAAAAACCCTTTGGAAATGTTACAGTCTACTGGACTTCAATCCATTATCTAAGCACTTGCAAATGTATCCACATTCATCCGATAGACCGGAACAACTCCAGAAGAGCCGTTACGGTCTAGTGAGTGAGTGGTATATAAACCATACTGGGCATGAATCTCAAACTTCCTTCTCAGCTTTTAGATTTAAAGCTAAATTATTTTAAGCAAAGAAATAAATAATCTAAACTGACCTGCTGGCTTGGTTTCATGTGAGGTCAGCAACATTTGTAAATTTTCAAGGTTCAGTGACAGATCCAAAGAAAATAAGCACAGTAGAACTGTTTCCTACCATTTACTCATGGCAATTGTAAAAAAATTTTAAACAGAACACATTGAATGGTTTGGAAAGGTACCAACGTACAGGAGCCCAGGATCATAACTAACAGCACATCTATCCTGTGCTAGGGAGTTGATATGGAGAAAATATACTAGGAAATAAATAAAAACCATAAGAGACTAATTTGGAGGGTAAAAACTTCACTGAATTCCCTGAGAGCTTCATGGGCCTATAGGGAACACAGGACTAGACTCTAAACCTCCTCTGAGATGTGGCTGGTTTGCACAACCTAAATGATCATTATCCATACTGAGTTCTTATAGAAAAATTTGAACATTTTCTCTCAGCACAAAACTGCCATTAAATACTGATGCTGGTCCCCCTCTTTCATGCCCTAGCAGGATCAGCTGAAGGTATATTTTTTCCCTTTTTCTTGTTTTCTGCTCTTGCCTAGTAACTTGTGAATCATTAGCTGACACTCTAGAGCATAGCTGTGAAAATAACTGTGGTTCAGTGCTGCCAATAAAGGCTCACTAAAGTTCCTTCCCAGCACATGGCATAAAAAGCACCTCAACAAACATTAAAATGTCCCTTCTGATGCTGCCTAACATTGCCAGTCTGCTTGGGCTTAAAAAGCACAATAAAGAGGTTGCTTTCCAGATTTTCATATGCCAAATGGGAGGTGCTTTTTGGTGCAGCTTTTCCCTGAGGGAAGGAAGAACAGGCGAGTTACCTCATGCTGCTCAGAGGCAATGTGAGGATGATCCCACTCAAGGGAAGCATACGCAAGTGTCAAAGTCAAGCTGCTGCTCATGGATGTTTCTGTACTCAGTAACTAAGCAGCAGGAAAGTTCAAGAGAAAAAATGCGGTATCATAAAGATTGTCTTTGGGAGCACATGACATCCAGCAAAAGCTATTATGCAGCAGTGTGTGTCTGCCAAGGAACAAACAGTATGAATATGAGAAGTGGGTGTTTTAAATCTTAGTGGAATACCCCTGTAAAAATAGTCACTTGAGGAAACTATTTCTTCGGAAAATACCTATTGTGCTGTTGGGATATTTTGGGGATTCTATTTTCAGTACTTCTGTTCTGGATCTAGTGGAGCACTGCTTTTATCACGACCATAAAATGGTTATGAGCCAATTCCTCATATAAAACAGTCAGTAACAGTGGGTTTTTTTTATGACAAACATGATGTCAGACAAAGGCCATCAGGACTTAGTCTTTGTACTACAATACAGAATAACAATACATAAACACCTTAGTGAAAGCAGCTTGAAACCCCATGCTTTCTATTAAAAAGTCATGTTCAATCTTCACTGTTGATAGAACAGAATAGCTAACACAGAGAACATTGTATATCAGAAAGGTCAATAGTTATTATGAGCTACAAATATATTTTTTTCCATCCTTCAGGCTGTTTAGCGCATATCACAGCATGAGCAGCTGTCTTCTTTAATGCTTTTAAAATTAGAATCCCAAAGAGGAAGAAAAAATTACATTTGCAATGATTGCTCTTTGCTTTTGTAAGTTTACTTTAATACACTATTTTATATACATGAGCCTTCCATGCAGGCTAACCAAGGGGCAGTAGCCAGTTACTAGTATGTCCTGGATTGCTGTATCAATGTGTATAGAATCCTGCCAAAAAATCACTTTGCACAAATTGTGTAACATTGCTGCATAACCTTTTTTGGGAAAGTACATAGCTACCGGGCACATGTTTAAACCAAGCAAGCATACATGTGCAAACAGAGTCATCATTTCTAATGGCAAACACTTATTGGTTTAGCAACAACAGAGAACCACCTGACCTACCTTTTTGTTCATATAGTGAAACTGGTGAAAAGAAGAAAGGAGTGACAAAATGACAAGATGGTGGCTTCAGGCTTAAAACTGCAAACAAGTTCCCATTCTGTTTCCTGGAACTCAGTTCTATGTTTTATATTACACTGTTTGAACTTACCTAGGCATGGCAAACTGGCATTTTACAAGTATTTCTCAGTATGGATGACATGAAACTCTTTTCTTTGCAGAACAACTTTTAAGGTAGTTTAGAGCAGTTCAATAATTGAAAAAAAAACAACACACAAAACAAGTCAGGGTTAGAAGCCAAATACAGTCAAGGGAAAGAATAAATATAATTGCAAGAACATTTTTCCCCGTAGGGTTTAATGTTTGGCTCACGCATAACTTCATTACTGGACAACAGCAATAGGTATGGTGTGAACTCCTTGACACTGTGAAAAGTGTCACGACAAAATGCAGATTCTTTGGGGGAATAAACAAAACCATTGCAGATTTGCAGGATGCCTAGAAAGTCCTCTCCTAATGTTCCTTGTGAACCATTTTCTCCAGCTGCACAGCTACATAGTCAAGCAACACTTCTATAGAAAACATATAATTTCACATTCTGAGAATCTTATCCCTGTAAAAAAAAAAAAAAAAAAAAATCAAAAACCAGCGTGGCAAATGCTGTTATTTTTAAAGAAAAAGGATAATGGAAAAAATTAAACAATACTCTCTCCCGTTCCTTGCCCCAGCCAAGTAACTTTGAAAATATCCTGTGAATAGAATCGTTACTTTAACATGAAAATACTTCAGCACTGAGCATCCAAATCTGTTTCTGAATGCTAGGACTATTTCTATCACTGCAAGATTTGCTGTGCAACTGTTCCCTCTCATCTGTCATACAGAAACCTCCTGATGTGTTCTGGGCTAAGCAGAACCAGGCAGGCTGCTGATCCTGCTGCTACTGAGGAACATGCTAGCATAGCTGGCATGGCAGGTAGCTGATGCTATTGGGTGCACTGCCAAATTGGTAGTGCCTCCAGCAGCAGTCCTCACCTCCAACACACTTTCCTGGCTGCAGTATAGGTAAGAAGTCAAACTATCTCAGTTTCTCTATAGCTTTGCCCTTCATTAATAACCCTTCCCTTTCCCTCTTACATTGTTTTCTCCTCAGGGCAGCATATTTAATTAAAATAGGGCAACAATATTCCTAAGAGGTAGTGTGAGGGTTTCCCTAATGCAGATAAATTGGCATTTATAGATATCTTTGCTTAGGCAGAGTTCACAAAAATAATAATAATAAAAAAGCTTAAGATAATGTCAAATTTTATGCCACTAAAACTCAGAGAGTAGAGAACAGGTATCTCCAAAAATAATAGACCTAAGGCTGCTGCAAACAAATACCTAACAGTAGTTTCAGTGGACTGCAGCCATGCATTACTCTTAGGAAGCAACTCACTCAAATTATTTGGTGATAAGAAATGTTAAATGAACCAGATGTCTTGCTTTTATTATTTTTGCCCTTTATTTATTTATTTTGCACAATGGAATTAAAAAGGTTTTTGACAGACACAATCAGGATCTGTCATATTGCACAGGAAACAGCATTTTAAAAATCAGCCCACTGTGCAAGTATTTTGGCAGATTTATCACAAGGCTTGAATGATAAACACTTAACGGGAGGAATGCTACTTTTGTTTATCTGCTTTATTTTAACAACTGGAACAACTTCTTTTTCACTGAACACTTCTTTAAGCTTTAAGTGAAACAAAGCTGAAATCAAGATAATAATCAGAAGATGATCAATAATAATTGCTCTTCTCTTTTCTGTTACTTCATTTTTCTATCTCCAATAGTTGCCAACTGAGTAACTTGTAGAAAAATCATTTAAACGCAAGCAGAGCACAGTATGTTGGTGAAACTTCCATTGCAGAGTATTTCCTGATTTTTTCTGAGTTAAATTTTTTCTACATTGTATTTTTGCAACCCTGGTGCCTGCACTGTTTCTTTTTCCTCCAAGTCTGAAGATCACCCCATGGATTAACAAATGATTGAGGATTCTCTCTTAAAAGACTCTTTAAAAAACTGTCAGAATCAGCCTGAGACAAAGATTTATTATGAACTATTTAAAGGGCTTAATATATGTATCCCCAAAGAGCCCTTGGAGCAAACTAAAAAGGAAGAATGGAATTCTCAAAGAATGGGAAAAATCTCCAATGCCTCACTTTCTTCACACCATGATTACTGTTTACTCAAAGGATAAAATGCCTAACCTGTCACATGAAGTCTTCAGAAGCCATATTACCACTGATGTACAGTAAAAAATCTAAAATGATGAGCCTCAACAGTAATATGCCTAAGAAAGGCAGCTGTAATTTGCTTTCTAACCTGTTCACTAACACAATAATGTGGATACATCTTGTAGAAAGAGCTGATCTCCTGACCCTAGCAGCAATCAAATGACTGCCAGAGTGTTTGCTTCACACAAGCTGTGACCATTACCTTAATTATATGTTACCATATAACAAACCTTCCCTAATGAGCAACTCTTTTCCCACCTGTGTGCCAGCTAACCCTTCTGTCCTTGAAGAGTATCACTGTGGATGATTTCAATTTGAAATTTGAAAAGCATATCCATATCATTCCTTCCAATAGATAATAAATAATACATTTTTAAGCAAGAATTATTGGTTTATTAGAGTACCAAGATAAAAATTACAGGCTTGTACTAAAGAAAGTGAATTAGAAAGAAGTGTACCATCCTACTGCTAAATTTTAAGCAGAGCTGGATCTTATCTTTGAATTTGTTTTCACATATAAATACTTCCATATTTACAGAAGATTATAAAATACTTTTAAATTCTTCACTTTGTGCCTAAAAACTGGAATAGTACCTGTGTCCACAAATGTTTGCTTCCCTTTGTAGAATCATAGAGGTTGGAAGGGTTCCCCACAGATCAGCTAGCCCAAGCCCCCTGCTAAAGCAGGCTCTCTTCACTGACATGAGCTTCCCGCATGTATCTTCTCTTCTAGTTTTTATTTCTTTTTGAGCCTTTTTTTTTTTTACTCTGCTGTCTTAGTAATTTCCAACCATGCTACAATTTACATGATGCTATATCCTTATAAGCAGACAACAATTTCCCTCTTCGCAGAAGTTGTCTGTCATATACCTCATACTTAGTACTGCTAAAAAGAGAGAAAGAAGGAAGCAGAGGAATACAGTTTTGGTTTTGTGTATCTGGGTTATTAAGCCCCTCTTTTTATAGGACAGTCTCAACATTTTGCCTGTTGCTACTAAACATACCTAAACTAAGCAAAAAAATGGCAAGGATCCACAGATTTTCCATCTGCCTTGTGTTATACTTGAATAGTGGGTGTCAGTGTAGAAACAGTTAAGATGCAGCTATTTCCATCACAAGATAAAAGGAACATGAGAAGGACACAAACAGCAATCAGAGAAGACGGTTGAATAATGGAACAATGTATGAAATTTCATGCTAACAAGTGCAAGATGTAGCACACTTTGGAAGAAACTACCCCACATACTGAGGAATTTTAAATAACTACATATAGCTAGGCAATAAAAGGAAATGAAAATATCTCAGCAAAAACTTCTGCTCTATACGAAGAACTTTATAACCAAAAAGTGAAATGAGATGTTAGTATACATTAAAAATTATATAAAATTAATAAAGAAAATACTACAATGCCATGGTCATCCTCTAATAAAGAAGTGACAAAAGGAATCAGAAAAAGTGTAGTAGAAGCACATATGAGTAGAGATTATTGAAGTTATATATATTTAGTTTTGAGAACAGATAAATAAAATGTGATTGACAAACCTACATAATGAATGACACACAGAAAATAATAAAAGGACATTTCCAATAAATTGAAGGGGAAATACATTTAGAGCTGACAACTTTAAGCTTTTCTGCGTTAAGATAGGAGTACATTCTGAAGCCAAGGAGATCTGCAGTGAATCTCCTGCTAGCAGGACTCTACTTTGAAAAATTCAGCTGAAGTCATTACAAATTTTTGAATGGACCAGTTGGCCTAAGGTGTCTGCCTTTGCTGTATGCATTACTCAAAATGTTGCCGATGTTTCCCCACTCTACCACATACATGGCAGAAAACAGCTTGCAAAGCATGCCCATTACCATTATGTGATTATTCATTAAGAAATCTATTCTGAATGAAGTCATTTTCTCAATCTTTACAGGTAATTTTTAGAGTTTAAAGATCATTGTTAAGCATCTTGTATAGGAATGAAGGCGTTAAAGAGAATAATAATCAGAATGTTTTTAAAGGAGTTATAATATAAATGAGGATGTTATATATTGTAATCAAAGACTTTTGCTGTCAGATGATATTCCATATATTAGAAATACAATAATTATTTTAATTTTATTCTGGTATAGTTTTAATGAGTAATTATAAGGTAATCAGGAAAGCCTACAAATCTTACACACAAGCATATTCTACAATACATGTGTTTTTTCTATAAAGAATACAAATTGTAATAGTGAAATGAATGAGCTGTAATGAAATACTGTATAAGTTCTTAAATAGTGCATAGTGTTACTTCTCATCTGAAACACCAATAGTGCTCCATAATCTCTTTGTATGCTCTTACTGTCTTAGTCAGGACATATTCTTTATATGATTCATTGTTCTGAGGGAAAATAAAAAAGTTCCTGTGTTAAGAAATTTAATTTTAGGTGACGTTGATTAGGAGATATTTATATCAGTATACAAAATAAAACTCAGACTTCTCAAAAATTGTATTTAAAAATATTTGCACTTTCCTATTTATGCACTCAAAAGTCTCATTCTGGAAAATCTCAGTACAGTACAAACGCTGATTTCTTATAAAAATATTAGTAGCTCCTTAATATAATCAGGTGTTTGAATAATGATAATGATTACCTTATCATATTGGTAATTTTTGCATTCTGTTAGCAAATTTTGTTTTTGCTAGCATGATGCAAAAGTTGTTAATATAATGAGTCTCATTGTATTAGCAACTTTCTATCACGTTAACAAAGATTAAATTTGCTAATGCAATATGACAGTCACTAGTGTAAGATTAGTGCAGAGACCAAAATCTCTGAAGACCTCCTAAAGGTAATGCTGAATATGTAAGCAATGCTCTTTTGTTTTTCCTTTGTTAGCTATACTTTGTGTACCTTAAGTGTCACACACTCACTGGATATTCTCAAGAAAGGTCCATTTTATCAAATGCTAATGGAGCCATGAGACAGCAATTAACGTTTGATGCAAAATCATGAGCCTACACATTCCCTTGCTATAAGCGAGTCATGCTAATGAATCAGCTAATGTTTATACAACATGAAGAAGTATGGTAAGACTGACTTACTAATATTTCTGATTAATTTATATAGGACCTTCTCAGATGAGCATACCCTACTGATGCCGCAAAAATATCAGTTACGGTGAATATCCTTGGACTACATTGCTCGCGGTGACCTCTCAGAGGAGATTTCACAAAGTAGAGAGGGTTTATGGCAGAAATGCTGCAACATTAATAACAAACAGCAGAACTCCGCCTTAATACGACTGCCTTTGTGCTTGCATACCACAATGTCAAAATGGCTGCACAGCTCCATCCACACCTAAACAAGTGAAGTAAGATATTCTTCAGCATGCATATATTAAAGAAGATTAAGACGCTTCAGCACATCAGTGCTCTCTGTCTTATGCCACAGTAGTGGCATCATTCACATGCTGTGGAATAAGCTTCTTCTTGCTCCTTGTCCCAAACTTTGAATGCAAGGAGCCAGAGAAGCTGCAGCACTGTGTGAGAAATGGAAGTGTATAACCCCCTCCTCAGAGGAAGCCAAGTCTTGTTTAAATGATGTGATGTTAATGAGCAGCCATATTATTGTTATAGCCATGCACTAAGTTAATGAAGAGCAGAAGTGCTCTATTTAATAAAAGAAAACCTCAGAAATGCAGCTTACTCTCACCTCTGACTGATTATTTTAGGCCAAGCCACCTGCCAAATCCTGCAGTCTGAAGAGTATTATCCTTTGTACATTCTGTCGGAGAACTGCCTACCACATAACAGTACTCCTTCCTAAATTTTAGATGCTTTCCAGAATTGGGGTTGAACGTACCACAATATGTGGATGCCTAAAAGCAATTCTGGATTGACACAAGTGAGAATGAAACACAACAACTATTTACAGCAGAAAGCAATTAAATTCCACTGAAATATTCTGAGGAGAAAGAATGGCTGCTTGTCTGTAGTCTTGGCTGGAAAACCAGGGATCAGAAAGACAGCAGATAGAGGCTTTCAATGAACAAACTCCACCCAGTGTCTTGCAAAGCCCACATCTTAGTGATTACTCAGTCTCCCTTTCAGGAATACAACCAGTAACTTCAGATCACACAGTGCAGCTATTGAAGGAAAAAGGGAAAGGTAAAAGCAAGCAGGATAAGTTCCTGTGGAACAGAGCTGCTGAGCAAACTGGGAATCCAGTAACTAAAGCTGAGAACTGCACAGATAATTAAGACATGCTCCAAGTTTTGATTTGCTTCATGCTTCAGTAGCCAACAAATCAGTTTTGTGGTTAAGAGACTTTTAGGCTAGAATTTGCACAAAAGATTTGTGTGAACTGCAAAGTTACAGATCCAGAGGCACAGCTATAGGTGCTGCAGACAGATCTGCGGGTAAAGGAAGGTGCTGAAGAGGGAGCCAGATATTTAGCAAGGCTCATCTGAGGAGCATGAAGGGCCTTTCAACATCAGAAGAAGAGTTTAAAACTGGATTCATAGCTTTATGTTAGTATGTAGTTTTCTTTTAGTTTAAACAGCAGGCTGAACTGAAGAAAAATCTGGTTTTGTGATAAATAGTATTTCAGTTCACAGCACTAAAATATAAAAAGGAACAATCATGAGTTTTCCATTTTTTTTTCCTTCAGTTCTTGGGATGCGATTTCTGTGAACAATTGATTAATTGGAAGACCACTTCTTTCCATCTTCCAGGGGAAGTATATAAGTGAAGTCCTAACCATTTATTGTTAGGAACAGCATGAGGCTGAGGCTTTTTTTTTTTTTTTTTTTTTTTTGGCTAGAGCAGTATTTCTGGAGCTGATTTGTGCTAAATTTTAATAGGGAAAACTATTCTGCTAATCTAAATTTCACTAGCAGGGCTTTCTTTTTCTTTCTGTCTTGGATTTTATTTTATTTTTTTTCGTCCATACATGAATCCTATTCTGCCTTGCCCACTTTTATCAGATTCTGACAGTTCACAGCTGAGCAGTTCAGAGAAATACACAGGTTCCTTAATTCACCTCTCTTGACAATAGCAGGACCTGATCCTGCAACTCAGCTTTCCAGTTGTGCTTGTAAGCTGTCATGGAAATCACGTGAGATATGACGAATTGCTTCTCACCATTTCCAAAAATTAGGTCACTTATTTAGGACATTAAAAAGAACTTAAGGGCTATGACTTGAGATATACATTACATTTTTTTCTGCCAGCATAGTCCCCTTACCTAATGCATAGAAGTAGAATCATAATGATATCATTCTAACAAGCCAGTCTGTCTGAAAGAGCTCCTTATATGTCCTTAAAGACATATATCATTATACAACTTTTTATATTTATATTGAACTGTATGAATAACAATAGACATTTTTTCCACAAAGTGTCTGTAATACCATAGTCCTTTGGTTTGAGTACACCAAAATTTAGGTCATACAAGGGTAGCACCACAAAGTAGCAGAAGCCAACAGTAGGGCACAGACCCTAACGAGATGAGCATGGAAATGGGGGCAGATGTTTGAGGAATCTACTGTATTCTCCCAAGACACAGAAACAGAGAGGACAAATGACATGAGGATAAAAGAGAAAATCATGGAGTGATTTCTCCCTCTGTGTGCTTTATGTCACCTAACTATTAACTGCACTTTATGCAATTCAATTCTGCCATTTTCAGGCAAACTTAGGCTGTTTCCCTAATTTTCTTGTCCAGGTGACTACACCGCCCCATAAATCTCCAAGGATTACCAGAGAAATGAGTAGAAGAGATGCTCACGTCCCTCTGCTTTAATGCCCCATTTTGCCCCGCACTTGAACCACTGGAGAATCTTACCACAGCAGTAGTACCAGGATTGATGTCATCTGCAGGTGAGCCACTAGAAGTCAGCAGTAGCATGCACTCTTACAAAAACGTCATGCAAACAAAGTACAGCAAAAGCATCTTACCAATATCTATCTATATACAGACTTCTAGAGTGCCTCCAAATGCAGGGAGCTGCCCGGACACACACTTCTATGTTTGCGTAATGCACGCATTCCAGGTGTTTATGTCTAACAGCTGCGAGACCTCACAATGATCTCAGCGGCCACAGAGTTGCCATTTAAGCATTCTGCTTAGGTTCCCTGGGTCTGGAAGGGAATTACAATCTGGGAGAAGTGAGAGATGAACAGAGCACAGACCTGTGGGATTAGAAGAGCATCCAGCTTGCAGGGAAGGCTATTGGAGTTGTTGGATGCTTCTGAATAAAAGGCATAGTAGTACTACCCTCCCCTAGGTAGTACAGTTTTATTTTTAGTGTCATTTGCTGTGTATTGTCTGATGTATCGTCTGATAAAAGTGCAAGAATTTGTCAGATGGGTTGATTTCTGCCTTTGTCGGATTATTTTCTATAGTTTCTGATGGAAGCATAAGATTGCAAAATTATTTTTGTGGATTTTCTTCTCAGCTAATTTAACTTTCCTAATGCCCCAAATAGATTTATTTACCTATGGCACAATTATTGAGTTACATCCACTGGGATGGTAGATACGTATCCTATAAGTGGATCAGCTTGTTTTGTTACATTATACAGAGTGAACAGATACTCTGAATTGTATCTGTGCATAAAAGCATCACAAATTGTTATTAATTAGGCTGTAAGGAAGACGTATTCTACTGTTGAACTTTCCAGAAAAGGCAAAGTATAATAATAATTCTCTTCACTGAACAATTTTTTCCTTTGTTATGGGACAGCTGATGAACACAATGTTGCTTTTACTATGCAGTCTTGAAAGTGCCAGTTGGGAGAAAGCATTTTTCAGCATTTAAAATAAAAATACCAAAGAGTTACAATAGCTTGCATGGAACTCCATGTATGTCCTCTTAGCAAAAATAGCCTTTGAACTGCAAAGACATTTGGTGATGATTACTGTTCACTGAAAAAAAGAATTATAAAATGTTATTCATCTATTTCTTTTCCTGTCATGTGTTTATCTATCATTTTGCAGTTTTCAGCAGAGCAGATGTGCCATGACAGAAACAGCAGCTACAGTATTTGCTTCACATATAGAAAGAACAAGCAAATGTGACTCATATCCTGGATTACATTAAACAAAATGGAAGAGTGACAAAAAAAATCTGTTAGTCTAACAACAGATTTTAATTGCAAACTACATTGAAATTCACTTGTTTAAAAAAAGTGTTTTCAAATGTTAACTCTCAGATTTATACTGTAGTATTTGCCAAAAATGTTAATGTTCTGAGGTGAAATCCTGTTTCTAATGAGGTCACTAGAGCTTTGCCACTACATCTGTGGAGCAGAGTCCATCTTATTCCTTTATTTGGTTCCCCTGGATAATTTGCAATTTTTTGTACACTGAAAAAGCACTGTGCCTTATCTTCTGAAAAATTTTTCTGAGAAGACTGCAAATGATTGAACACAATTATTAGTCTATAAAAGGCATAATCAATAATTATCATTCAGTGATCAGGCACAGAGAGCCAGGCTTGAACTATTTGACGAAAGTCAAATTGAAACATTTTTTACCCTAAAACAAGCAGGCACTCCACTCATGACCTATTAAAACTTTGTTTGCTATTTTACTTGTTGGTGAACAAGTCATGTGAAAAGGTGCTGAGGAAATGAGCCAGCTTGTTCCCCAGGTGATATAAATGCTTTATCAAACCGATCCTTTCCTTGTTATGTAAACCATACTGGGTGCTGTTCATTTTAAACAGAGAGATAAATAGATCTAATATGCTTCAGGGCGTCATGCTTTATGCATGAACTGCTTTTTATTTTTATATTAAAGATTTTCTTGACACAACGCTTTGCAATGAAGTAAAGCTGCGATATAACATCTTAACTACAACCACCGCAGCACCTGCAAGTTCAAAGTACTGAGACTGATATTCCCTGATCAGACAGTCTCATGGTAACCTTTTTAATTAATTCTTAATAAACAATTAATTTTTTAGTGAAATACCTCTTCTAATGAGAAAGTCTCTCAAAAAATAAATGAAGTAATCCTCTGAGATGGAATCTATAACAAATAACTTGGTGTATCCATCTATTTACAATATTTAGCTACCTACTGTTTGCTTTCAGTTGTCTGATCTATCACTTGTTTTCTTATTTATTATACAGATTTCAATGTGATGCGATATCAGAATGCTTTTAACCTTCCCAGGAGTAATATACAGTTTCTTTTTATAGCAAAGGGATTAAATTCTACTCTGTTTTCATGAGAGCAAATACAGAATATCACAAAATATTTCAGTACAGTTTAAGATTCATATCCCTAAAACAAGAGCAGAATTTAGTCATCTGTCTTAAATTTGAGACAAAAGACAAAAATGTACACATTTATGCCCTCATTTCAAAACATGGACATACAGAGTACTATCTTCATGCAGATTCACTTCAGAACTGTGTATACTTTTACTATAATAGATTATTAAAGGACTGCTTGTTTTTGATTTAATATTCAGTGTGATCATCCAAAATCTTAAGGACTGTTACTGTCCCTATTTTTTAGAAATGCATAAGAAGGAGGGGGGAGGGAAGAATGTCATATCTGTATTATCGTATACACGGAAATGTTTATTTATCCTACCTAAAATGAGATTTTAAGTACTCTTCCCAATCTCAGTGCTGTCTTCACTATGGAGTCAGTAGTTACATCCTTTTTATTTACCTGCATCTACAAAAAAATATATATATGAACGTGTGTCTGCACATGGGAGTACAAGTATATGTGCGTTCAAATGACTTTTGCTTATTCTCATGCTGAGCTTTGATAGTATTTCCAATGCCTAATTAATTAAAAATCATTGGTCAAAATGGTTTACAGAGCATTATTTGTCTTATAGTCAAGACAAGTGTACTCATTTCAGGCTAATAAGACTTAGTCCACATTTTCTAGGCTGAAAAAAATTAATAGTTGATAAAAGCTTTTGTTTTAACGAATAAATATCCACAGAAGTAATACAAATCACATATTTTTAATGCAGGAAGTATCAGATTAACAAGTGGAAACTGGATAAAATATCATTCTAATAAATGTCTGGTTTATTTGTATTCATAGTGCAATGTTTACTTCAGGACATATTTTCTGGAGAGATGATGCCTTCCTTCCTTTAATTCCAAAATAGAAAAATTAATGAAATTTAACCATCCATAAGTCTATGTTATGGATGGACTGAATTATAACTTTTTAATTTAGTCAAGTAAAGAATTATTACAGTAGGACTCTAGGGCAGGAATGTGTTAATAAAATCTTACTCTCTGCCTTTTCATTTAAAATAATCCCCTTGAGCTGATTAAATGAAATATCACTTGTTTAATAACTGACAGAACATTATTTTTAAGCAGAAATGTTTTGCATATCTTCCTATCCTGCTTTTAATTCCAGGCACAAGATAGTGGAGGTACTGACATCACACAAAGGGAGTAGAGTTTAGCACTTGGATATAGTTTGTCCTGTCATACTGGTATCTATAATTTAGTGTGAAGCAGTGAGGTAGACAGAGCATTATCATTAGAAATCATCCTGAACAGGGATATAAAACACAGTCGCAATAACACTTGTCAAAAGGTGACTGCAGTCAAAACTAATATCCAAGAGTTTCAAGATAAATGCTGACACTGCAGCCATCTTACAAAGACTATTATTGCTAAAAAAAAAAAAAAAGAAAAACTACAAAACCAACCAACCAAAAAACCACCAGAAGGAAAAAAAAAAAAACACAAAAGAACTCAAAACAAAACAAAAAAAACAAACAGTGAGACCTTCCCCAGAGTGAACAAGTTAGTATAAAGTTTGTATCTGGAGTGACATAAACCTTGTGAGATTTACATCAAGTAAAGTCCTTCTTTATAACTAAAGAAATAAAATAACTAAAGTTACTTTATATTACTATGGAGGAGAAATCACATAGCCTTTCTGGCTTAATGACTTTAAGATGTTCTAAATTCCTCCCTCCATCCTTATCCCTATCATCTGCAGCACATGAATGGAATCCTTTGGAAAAGCCATTAGCTGTACTATTTCCAGGTTCAAGCCCTCTCCCAGCTGCCCACTTTCCAACATGCATTCCTCAAGCAACACTTGATTTTCCTAATCTTTGCATTTATCTTTCATCTCTGATTGTTGATTCAGCCATAACTTAATAGTTTTTACTGCTGATTCTGTAAATAGTAGATTACATGGGCCATACGGAAAATACCAAATGAGGAAACTGGAGGTAGAAACTTCACTGTGTTTGCTTATTTAGCACTGATAATGCATAACTCAAGATAAAGAGAAAGAAATGCACAGGAATGAAGCCTCTTTAATACACTAATTCATAGCCCATGATTTGGCAGATGTATTGCAAGACAAGGTACAGATGTGTATACATTATTTCTTTGGCTATACGTAACCACTTCTGGTCAGAGAGACAGAATAGACAGAGTGAGTGTATGGGGATTAATATTCCATACTAGGTGGACTGACAACAATGGCCATAACTGTTGAGAAACAGGAGAACAGTGATTAATGTCTCTTACCCTCCCTGAGTTCCATCCTCCAGCCATTTTCACTGAAAAACATATTCTGAATTTCTGATGTTCACTTACTGACCAGTATTTTGCAAAAGATCCACTACCTTTTGCAAGAAGAAAGCAAGGAGCAGGTTCCTCAGATAAACCATCAGCATAATATGTGAAATTATGACCAGACTGCAGAAGCTAATGAGCTAATGAGCTATGACATAAAGAATTATGCAGTATTGTAGGAATTTAACCATAAACAGGACAGGATATATTTTGTGTTGGTCTCAAAAAATCAAAAACAAAGGAGAGTAAATAGCATGAGGAGACTGTCTTATTCAACAGTCTCTATAAGTAATAGCAAACTCTTCCAGAAAAGAACTAGAAGATCTGCACCATTAGTAGCAACGAGTTTCACCCATCCACAGTGCTTCAGTGATGTGCTTCCTTCCACTTGTTTTACTGATGTTCACTGAATACTTCTGTCTCCTTGTGAAAAGGCACCTAGGGTACTCTGAGGAAAATAATTCCTGTTTTTTTACATCTTTATTCAGAGAGAAATATAGCTACAATGGTCATTTTTGTGACTCAAGTCTAAAGCAGGTACAATACCTGCTGTATTATGTCATTTGTATGTGTGTTAACAGAAACAGCATTTCTCTAACAAACCCATGTCATGTTAAAAGGGAATTTTAGTGCTGAAATGATCGCTCCTAGGCAATCATTAATACCCTGCAGAATTCTGGTTACCATTTTATTGGGATGCATTTTACTGCTTTTTTTTTTTTTTTTTTTTTTTTAGCATTTCATTAACTTTTTCTTTTCCTTTGTTAAATACTGTCTAGTCAGGTTGATCTCCTGAATGGATCAGTTTTATTTGGATATCTACTTTTTGAAATCTCAGGTTTTGATTAGTGAATTGCTAACTGATCAAAACAAAGTTCTTAATAGTATTATTTGTAATTTAGGCTAATGGTTAGAACTAAACTGAACTGTCTTTATTCTGTATATTGAGTCAATAAACTGAGTAGTTCAGTTACAGCCACCAATAAGTAGACAATCCTTTTAATTTTTTTGCTTGCAATCCAAATTACCTTTCCCTTAGTTCTCCAAATTGATACCTTGCATTTAACTGCCTATACCTTACATGTATTATTATTGTCTTCACTGTGACAGATTCATAGTTTTTCGGAAAGACATGCATTTGGACTTAAGAACCTCACCATTTAGCGAGTTATTACTACTTTTAGTAAATTCATACATGATACCATTCAGTTGTCACTACCTGAGTGAGTTTCATAATGAACTTAGGGATTACAATTTCCCAATATTGTCTAGTGAATCTATGGATTACAATTTTTTAGCACAGGCTATATTCAGCTCTTTATTCAAAATATCCCAGCTCAGCTCATATTAGCAATGATAATTTATCATGTGAATACTTCTACTTGTACTAATATATTGAAGTTATATTACATTGAACTTGTTACATTAGTGGCTCTACTCTGTTTTTGAATCAACCTATTTACAGTATTAAAGAGTAAAGCAGAAAACAGAACCATTACTTCTATGTATCAGGATTCCAAGCATCCAAAACTATTCCTTTAAATATTGTCAAGGTCTGAATTTTCTTCGCAGTCAAAAATC
The DNA here is from genome assembly GCF_905368555.1 of Meleagris gallopavo. Classification (NCBI taxonomy): domain Eukaryota; kingdom Metazoa; phylum Chordata; class Aves; order Galliformes; family Phasianidae; genus Meleagris; species Meleagris gallopavo. The sequence continues at coordinate 35,191,667 of NC_139408.1, read as the reverse complement.
ATTCATAAGCAAGCATAATTTTTGAATTTGTTTCATAAAAAGAAATTTCCCAGTACAAAAATAGGATATATTACATATATAAAATAGAAGAGATAAAGCAAAATATACAGAATTTCTTTGCTAGCAAAAGGAGTCTAGGTTTACAGTAAATTTACTTTCAGTCATAGCTTGAAAATGGTGTTAAATAAAAAAAATTAAGTTAGAGGGGAATAAATTTAATAAAAACACTGTTAGATAAAATAACTTGGATTTAGGAGACTGCAGCAGCTACTCCCAAAGCAAAGCTGTTGTTATTTACCAAGAAACAGTAACATTCATTGCTCAAAATTCCCAAGACTTAAAAAAAAAAAAAAAAAAAAAAAACACCCACCCCAACATAATAACAACAAAGCTTTGCTAAATTATCTATAGTATTTATGTTGTAGATTCATTTGTTGCAATGAATTAATGTAAAAGATTTTTCTATTGCTGTATTTTATATAGAGAATACCAGAAGAGATGTATTTCAAATTGTCTTTTACTGTATAAGAAAATCCTAAAAATAATAAAACATTACAGATATGCAGGCAAAAAGAGGTGATGATGTTAAAGTGGTCACCCTTGCTGTAATTGTATAACATTATGCACAATACTGCAACAAATTCATTACATATGTTGAAAATATACATTGTCTACAATGGGAGCATGTTTTGGTGTACAAACTTCAATAAGATCTGAATTTTATACCAAGAGCTGCTATTACAAAATATTTGTGAAGACCACAGAGTGGAATAATATTTCGTCCGGGCATTAATTTGATACTTGTAAAAATATAGAGGAGCTTTGATTTTATATATTCATATATGTCCTAAACCATCACTGTTGAAAAAGAAAAGAAAAAAAATTAGATGCCAGATCAACTTGATCTATTTCTTATATTTTGGGTGATTTTACACGTATTAAAAGGGAGAGCTGTGCTAATCAATTTCTTTTATTTGTTCTTTCTTTTGCTTTTATCCTGAACATAGAAATAAAAAAAAAAAAAACTATTCATAGAACTATATTTCTCATGAGTCAGTATCATTTACTTTTAATAGACTCAGTAACACTGTTTAAACCTTGAAAGTTAATAAACATGGATTTGTAGAATTAAAAATATCGAACAACTGCAGAAGTAGCAAAGCAAAAAATTAAAGTTTTATAACCCAAAGTTGAAGACTGTGCTCTACCGTTTAAATATTTCATATCTGACATTTTCAGACTCTACTACAGTGTGGAGTCTGATTTTGATTTTTCAGTCCAGTACAACTTCTTAAGTTTGGTTTTAAAATCTGGGTACTTCTAGCTCAGATAAAATTGTATTTATAAAATGACTAACATCTGCCTCATAATATTTAGTAAATCTCTTTTTGCCCACTCTAGGGAAAAAAAAAATACAGTTTAGATTATTCTCAATCTTTGTTTTAGTTAACAGAAAATAAAGATGACATGTATTAACGTAAGATTGAATTTGAAAATAAATACACTGTAATATAACAGCATGAAATCTACAGATATGACTGCCTAAAGATAAAAACAGTGTAGTATCTGGATAGCAACTCTGCCATACAAATCAACTATTTGAATCGTCTTCTCTTTCACAGTTATGGACTTCCAGAAAGTTGTTTTCTGATTGATATTAGAATTCATACTTTATATTCATACACAAGGTGGGAATCACTCTTTCCTTCTGCAGGCCAAGACAGTCGGCTTTTTTTGTCCAATTAACGCTGATGTACATCACTGGGGCTATCAGAAGTACCAATTATGAGGACATCTATGACCAGAAGCAGTTTCTATTAAAATAAATCAACTGATTAAGCTGTAGCAGTAATTGCTGAGAAATAAGTTTGCATCTGAAACTTGTCATTTGAGTTAACACATTGTTCTTGGTATTATGGGTGGATTTAACTGCCCTAACTTCATAATTAGACCTAATGATTTCAAAAGGTTCTGAGCCAAGCCCATAACTGACTCCATACTTTAAAAATCAAGGTAGCTAGCTGGATTTATGCTAGTTAATTATTGAGGCTATTGTGTACTGTTTTCATTGACATCAAAGGGACTTCCTGTCAAATGAGACACTGAATAAATGCAGGTTAATAAAATCCTACATTGCAGAAGTGTACATCACGTTTTAAGAAAAGCTAAGATATTACTGTGTCTATATGCTTTGCAACCAGAGCCATGGAACATAAAAACATAAGAATATTAAAATACAAAGATATGAGTCCCATCAGTAAAGATAAAACAATCCCAAGCAGCTTGCACAGCAAATACTGTCATAAGTAGTGACTCAAAATCCATGACTATTAACTGTAAGACAGCAATACTGCAGGGAACTCTCCTGCACTGGCAGGGGGATAGATAAGTTGACCTAATGGTTCTTTTCCATTTCTAATTTCTCTGATTCTATTAAGACTTGGTATTTTCAGAAGAATGCAACTGCTTTCCAGGGCCCCTGAGACATGAGGATTTAGGCAATTCCTTCCTGTAAATAACACTGCTTTTCAAACACTAAAAATACAGGCTAGGAGGGGACATTAAGCCCAGTTTAATAACTTCTAAGCTCTAGCACAGCAGAAATTCTTTTTTTCCCCCTACAGTTTTCCTACTGGAGTTTAATTAAGATTGACAAAGCACTAACTCTAAATCAGCAAGGAGATCCTTAGATCCATTTTGTTGTCAAATATACTTTCCCTGCAAATGGCAGGAGTAACACATATCATTTCACAGATAATGTTTTAATATCCTGCATTGAATAAAACTTTTTTTTTTTTTTAATCAAGTTGCAATGGTAGCACGAAACTACACAAGGGGCTTGGGGGTTGCAGATGGCTGCATTACTCTAAATGTTCAAGCTTGACTGACCCATTTCATCAGCACTGTCAGAGCCTTGCACTGATACATGTTGACAACATTTAATCTTAAAAAATTGAAAGAAATGAATTAATATGCAAATTTCATCAGCTTTGTAATAAAAATGTCCTTGAAAAAAAACAGAGAACATGACCCCCAAGGAATAGTGTGAATTATCCCAGCTCAATTCTTTAAGTTAGTCAGAGGTATGTGGGTCCGCAAGGAAATCAGCACAGATTTGACTTGGAAATAATTATGATGAAGAACAAAACACAAGCAGGTTGAATAAATGTAACAACTTGGGAAAAAGTCTTAGTCCTGTTTGTTATTCACTTTGAATTAACAGGATTACGTTTGGTTTTTGAAAATAAAGGAACACCACCATGTAATTTTAACACCTAAGTAATGTGAAAACAATTTTTTTTCTTGCTATCAATTTTAGTAGGTATTAAAAACAGCTTTTGGAAAATCAGATTTTTTTTTTCAATATACTATAGCTTTTCATACTGAGTAATTAAAGTTATGATATTGTCTATTGTGTGCAAATTGGGTAAACTGTTCTTCAAAAGAAGAAGACAAGATGTATGTGTAGAAGTCAGGACAGCAGTGGGGATTCTGCAGCATAGGAAAGAAGGAAAAATTCAGGGACATTTTCTTGAGAAATGAGAAAAACTAACAAATCAAAACACCCAAATAAACAAAAAGCATTTGTTTCCTCTTTGCAATCAAGCATATTTCATTTGGAATCACAAATCTGCTCACTGCAGCAAGCAATATAGCAACATTATTACTTAGACTGTTATTATTCAAAGCAGATTTCATTTCTTAAAAGATTTCATAAACATGAATGAATAGGAAACAGCTTTTTTCCTAAATGCAAGTGATTTAAGTTTGTGAAAATCAAAAGTCAGTAGAAAACAAATTCTGAACATGAAACATAAGTTCAGTGAAGTCAGAAGTTCTGAATACTCAGTACCGTTTTGGATAGCATTTATACAGTCACTCTATAATCAATTACCTGCTAGGCCCTTATTCCATCCTTCTAATGTCAGCCATACTATTTCAGCCTGTGTCCATAGCAACACGAAGTCCATAGCTAAGTCTCTGTTCTGCTTTTCTTGGAGGTTTCATATCACAATTATTTTTTTGTTTAGTATTTTTTGAACATGATGTTTTACAGGAATTAACTGAATGCTGCACGTAAGTTTCTTAGAACAAAAAGTAGATGATGTCAGCATGTTTACAAGCATGCTTTAAAAATCAAAAGCCCACTACAAATGAAAAACTGCACATTAAAAGTAAACACTGCTGTATTAGACTGGAAAACTCAACACAATCTTTCAGACCCTCTAAAATAAGCTGCCTGACTGTACAGTTACATTGAAGGGAGACTTACTGAAATACAGACTACGATCAACCAAATTAATCTACTCAGTAAGCTTCTGTGGCCTTCTACAAAAGTCTTTTAAGTTACTTCTTTCTTTTCTAATCTACAATCAGTAAAATCCTACTTTTATAGTGCCCTTTGCACCTGTATGAATAAAGTGAATAACCTTGCAGTTTAATTATGCAGTATCTATCAGTTTTGAAATGATATCAAGTTGCAGAAAGAAAAAGAATAAGACCTCTTTAAGAATCCAAAATTAATGTATGTCAAATTCAGGGTAATCTTAATCATTTTGCAATGTTTCTCTAAAATAGATGTTCTTTTATCACCTGGTATATCAAGACCCATTGGAAAAAAAAAAAAAAAGCATTTGGTTAACATGCTGCAGAACAGCACTCCCTTTTCCACCTCACTTCAGGCTATTCTTGAAAGATCTGAACAGTTGTATAATAATGAAAAATGTGCAATACTTGTGGGGCATTGCTTGTGCACACATACCTCCGCCCACGCATTCATCATTCCGCAGGTATTGTCAGTGAAAGTTTAATTGCATAAACACTCTGTAACTGTCCTGTCATATTTCTTGTCAGTCTGGATTCCCTCTCCGGGCTCACTATCTCACAAAACTATAATTGAATTGCTACCAAATCACAAGAGGGCCCCCAAAAATAAAATCTTTATGAATAGAATTTGTTTCCTATCAGCAGATTTGACAAATTGTGGCAGAGGAAGGGCCTTAGTGATAATTTCTGAGTTTATTCTAAATCCAGTTATTTGCTGTTTGCTCTTATCTGTTCTTTAGAATTTTAAAGCCCCAGTGAGAAAGAATCCCAAAGAGCTCAACAGTGTTATTTTTCCAGGTCCTAAAGAGGCCAGTAGGAAAAAAAAAAAAAAAAGCTGTATTAGCCACAGTTATGACAGACTATTCCTTAGGACTAAGAAAATAAGAATTAATTCTGAATTTTAGTGACTATCAACTATTAAAAGTGTTTCACATGCACATAGTCCATTTATTTATTTATTAATCTATGACAGATTCTGCAAAATATCTTGCTTTGTATGTATAACCCACTTCTGTATTACACCTGTGTTTCCTGTGCAATGCCTCCATGCACATCCAATTCCTGACAGATAATGGTGGTAACAACCAAATAAACTGTGACACATATTTTCCTAGATGTACCATGAAACTGAAATGCAAATTAAAATACAACTTATGTTAATATTTTAAGAAAAATGCACCATGCCTTGCTGGAACTTAGTCATTTTAAGCTGAAATTTCTCCCCATATGCATTCTGATGTTATTCATATTGAGTTCTAGTGAATGGCAGAAGAGCATAACACTGGCAGGAATCTGAAAACATTGCTCATTCTACTTCAAGATTTTATTAGTGGCAGGCACATTAAGACCATATCCTAATGAATAACTTTTAAATAGGACAGAACTTCAACCAGATTGACAACTGTCTGATTGTTTATGTTTTTTAAATGTGCTTATCAAAATCACATAGGATTGATGGGTCTTTTTAGATGAAGTTATGTTTTTGCAAGAGACTTAATTTAGGACTAAGGTTAAGGCTGAGGATAAATGAGTGCATTAGATGATTAAAGAACATTTGTCTTGTGGGACATTTAAGTAATTTGTTTATGACACTCTCAAAACAAGTGGCAAAAATAATAATAAAAAGCACAGGTTTAAGCAAACCTCCTTTCAACATAAACCTTAAAATAAAAATATGGTTTAAATAAATTTGATGAAAATGTTCAAGCTACTATTTTTTGTCTTTTTGTTTGTCTTTCTTTCCCTATTTGGAATGTGTCTTATGCTGCCCTTTCTTGGCTGGGGAGGGGTGGAACTGCAGGGTAGGATTCTTTCCCTTTGGAAAGAATCTTATTAAAGAAATACTTTGCTTTTTTTGTTTATTTGTTTGCTTAACTTTTGCTCTGGTATTTTTGTAGTATTATCATTATTCTACTTGCTCGGAGGAAAACTATTGCTATAAAAAAAATAAATGCCTCAGGAGAAATATAATATGAAACTAAAGCCTTTGATCTTTCGTGCTTAAGTCACTGATGAAAATTCGATTTAGGTAAGGAGTTAATTAGAGTATATTGTCATTTGGTGACCTATTTGGGTTGGATTGGTGGACTTACACACTTCCCATGCCAAAAAGTTCATGAAAATGGATGACACTATTGTAGTTATTCCCAGGAAAACACCTAGGGTTGGGCAGAGAATGGGATGAGAGCTGCCTCTGCACCTCTATAGATTGTCACTGTAGGACAAGGCTACAGAAAGCAGCAGAACATCGTGGAAAAGACACCAGTGCTGCTGCCCATGTTGTACATGTTCTGTGGATAAACAATTTCATTCCCCAGGGCTATCTCCATCTGGCACCTATCATCAGAATGAAATTCAGTTAAGGAAAAAAAAAAAAAAAGTAATTGTTTGTTACTGATGATAGCACAACTCCATCTTTTCATTCCATGCCCTACAAAACAGTTAAGACTAACTTAACTTTGATAAACTGCAGTTAATGAAATAATCATTTCTAAATCACCCATGTTGGACTGGATTAGTGCTGCGTTTCACCCCTGACACACTATCACCCATTAGTCCCAGTTTAGCAGGGAGGAGGCAGCATGGGCTCTTGTCACACTGAAGCATCCCCACAAGCACTTTACAGACCTGCATCACAGCCAGGCTGCCCTGCATCTGTTTGTCCAGATTTAGATAAGCATCATCACCATAGTAGGGGACAGCACTGCCAAGTCCCAAACTACCACCTTGCCATCCTGGGAGCTGTGTGAGCACAAAGCAGGTGCTCTCTGACACCTGATTTGCTCTGTGGGAGTGTTGGAGACAGCAGCAGACTGGGTACCACAGGGCTCAGTTGCATGGAATGCTCTGGGAGAATTACAGGAGTGCATCCTTCTATTGCCCTGCAGCCAACTAAGCCAGTTACCCAGCAGCTAAAAATCTAGCAAAATCAGTGACACTTTACCTGCTTTACCTGGTGGGAAGCAACTAGAGATGATAAAGGTGATGATAAATTAGGCAAGTGATTCACAATGGCCACATACAAATCACAGCTGAAAAGCAAGCAGTGCCTAAGACAAACTGCCTGGGAGAAGCGTGAAAAGCTGGAAGTAGCAAACATTTCACACAGAAGCAATATTTCCAGGGCTCTCCCAGTGTGACCAGAGTAAAAGTGTTCACTAGGGGCAGACATTCCTTTTGGCCAGTTTTGCCTTTTCTGATCTCTGCCCCCTGCAGAGCTGAATCAATACCAAGTAATATCACCCTCTGTATCTCTGCTGTTTTGTGTATACAAAGAAGATAGAATTGTGCAATTTTGACAAGAACAAGGTTTTAGTCTGTAGTATGATGAATTAAACATAACTGACTTAAAACAAACCAAGGGGTTTAAGCAGCCACATCTGTTCTGCTAGAAATCTGATTATTAAGCATCTGTACTGTTCTATTCTAATATGCAAAAGAAACGGACTATGAGCTGCAAATAGAAGGCTAATATTTCAAAGACAAGTTAATATCAGTATAGATTGGGGAAATGCTGCAATGTAATTTTGTGTCATAGAGGAACACACACAAAAAAAAACACAACTTGCTTAATTAAATATAATTATTTCTGGTTCTACAACTCAGGATTTAAAATCAGAAATAAACACAAACTATTTTTTAATCTATATGTTGTTGGCCACTTACAGAGGCCATCATCAAGCTTGTCAAATAAAAAAATTCCTATAGTTAGAAAATTGATATAATGAACAGCTGAAAGGGAATGGAAATAAATTTAGAAAAATACAGAATGACGCACAGGAAAATTTAGGGGGAAAAATTCCAAGGAGGCTGAAAATACAGGATGAGAGATGAGGGAAATGGTAAATGGGATATCAGCTTGTAGAATAGGCTGGAAGAAAAATTGACAAGGTGATTAAGGCTATATATATGCGAATAAGGTGACAGCCTAAAAATACTTTTTTTCCCTGGCAAAATACAACTTTCATCTGAGACTAAATAAAATTGAGAGAGTGCAGGGCACAACTTCCCCTCCCCCCCCCAAAAAAAAAAACAACAATGTAAAGAAATGACTTTATGAGGGAAGTTTCAAATTAACATTATGGCTGTGTACAGAAATTAATGGCATGCACTCTAAATGCACTAACAAATAAAATTAAATTAGCAAATAAGATGAAGAAAAAATATTTAGACTGAACATCACAATCAACTTTATATTTACTTCATATAACCATAGAAAGGAATAATATGTTGATTTTAAGTCAAATAAACATGAATTTTACATTTTAATTTCATTAATTACTGACTAAAGATGACAGAGGTTCTTCCTGTATAGACTGCCCTAAGACTGAAGGATTCAACTGAATGAGGAAAAAATTTATTCTAATAACTATTTTCTATTTTAGAACAAAACACTGAAAGTTAATGCTATAGAATTAACTGTAGCAAAGGAATTTAGAAGAATAATCTAGAGCCACATTTAACTCTGTGGTAAAGAGAGGCAGCTGAACCATGATTACAACATCTTAAAAAAAAAAAATTAACTTCCTGCAACAGCAGTTACACACATCCTCTGTTAACAGTCAGAATGGTTCTTAGTAGGAGTATCCAGATATTTCAACATCACCAGCAAATTGTCTCGGAATAAATACAATTTCCTTTCATCTGAGAATTTGTATAAATGTTGCCATCATTATTCTATCTTATAAGATTAGCTACTGGCTGAAATAAAATCAACTTTTAACATTAACACGCACACAGATCACCCTCATATTATCTTACTACGTAATGATTCCAAAAATCTCGCCAAGATTAATGATGATCACATAATTTCAGAAAGTCTGCACTATACATGTAGAAATATATTGGCAATAAAAACCAGTCACTGTTGTGCCTTTCCTCAGTTGGGGATCTCTCACTTTTCTTTGATTTCTAAAGGCTTCAGATCAATAACTGGAGTGACATTATTAACAGCTCCCTCAACACCTTGGCCAGCACTAATATTAAATCCATTATACCTTCTGTTTGACATTTGCAGTACAGCAGAAAGTGCTGTAGATACAGTCAAACTGCCTTGGGAATGGGGTTGGATGCAGGGTTAGTGAGATGGCTTCCCTTGCCTGACTCCAAATTCATCTCATTGATAGAAAACTTCAGCTATTCAAAAAACTACACTAGGCAGTAAATAATTCACCTGTCAAAAGTGGGAGAAAAAAAAGCACCCACATTCATGCCATTTTTGAAATATATTACCAAAGGATCTTCAAAAAAAAAAAAAAAAAAAATTGACATTCCTTATTGTCATCACGCTTACAGAATTTAATAGGTATCCCAACAAATATCACAGTGTTTCCAAATGAATGCTTTACCAGTGAATGATGTTAGAAACAAGACAGTACACAGTTCTTTAGTTTGAAGTTTTGACTTTCACAGTAAGTTTTCTAAAGCATTTTGTATATATAGCAGACATCATGCAATGATACAGGTCAGCCTGAACAATAAATGGGTGAAACTTAACTGACAATTCTTGGGTTTAAATTGGCATAAGTTATATCTGTGCTTAATTTCTCAGCATATATTTCATATCAGCTGAGGTGAATTCCTCAGGCTCTGACTTTCTGGCTGAGCTACAGCCAGGACAGAACATGCCATGGGAAGCTATGTCTGAGATATCTTTAGATTCCCTGTTAGAGAGTATTTAACAGCAGCTTATAATAGATCATGGAACAATGCTTTCTTAACATGACTTCTCTCCTGGCTGGGTCTGTAACACCAGGAGCTGTGAATTAGAGATGTTCAGGAATGACTGTCCGTCCCAGGAGCAGAAAATCAGCCAGAAAGAAATTTAAAATTTTAAGTTGTAGACTCTCATTGCTGGTGACCAGGAATGGATAGAAAACATACGTAGCAGCTGTGGGATGATATGCTTTTACCTCAGGTTCAGTCAGTGCTCAGACTCTCTGATGTTATATACAAGTATAATTCCAGAAGCTTGTTTGCATTTGCTATAAACGATTCTCCTAACTACATTGCTGGTATCCATATAAATGAAAGCTGAGGACAAAAGGAAACTAAATTCTGCAAATGGAAATGCAGAAAGCAGAAGCTGGTGGCTCCAGCTGGAGGTCACCTAAAGTACATCAGCAGTTCAGCAGAAAGCTCTTTGATCTCATGGCAGCTTCTGACACCAAGATCGGGAAAGAAATTTGCTTAATAGGAGAAAATAAGGCAACAGAAACAACAGGTTATGTACTGTTATCACCCTCTATGCCTTCATAAGAAGTGAAGCTCTTGTGATGAGACCTTACTGTCACAGGAGGCATCCTTGTGATGGGTATAACACTAACACATAGCAAGTTTGCAGCTTTATTTCCTTTTGACATAAAATTGCTTTTATAGAAGGAGGATTCTGACACAAAATCTCTGTTTTATGCTAAAGTGATTTTAAGAGTCTGGTTGCTAGGTCTCTCCTTTCTGTCTCAGTTTGAAAATCATGACGTGTCTGCTTCTCAGCAGCTGCAGTTCACACTTCAGTCTGATCACAATTGAATCGACCACCGATTTTAGCTTATCTTTATAGCATGGACATGAACAGGGACAACAGACAAACAAACAAACTATCCATGCTCTTTCCTCACCCTTGGCAGCATTAATCTGGGCAGAAGCCACAGTTTGCAGTGAGGCAGTAACTTCTCAAAGTGATTTCAACAAACTCTAGAGTAATAGTCCTAATAAACCATTCTTATCTTAACATACGTTACCAGTTGGTGTTACAGCTGGAAAGAGTACCGTAGTGAAAATGGGAAAAGAAACAAACAGGAAAGGAATGCTCACCTTCAGCCAAAGATCTAGGTTCACAGGAAAAACGCCACAGTGGAGAGACCACCAAAGTGGCAGTCAGTCATTAAATGGGGTCTAAGAAGGTTGGAGCCTGGCTTCTGGTCACACAGGTGAATTGTCTCACCTGTGCTCCCACGGCTGACTCAGTCCTTTCCACAGGTGACCAATCAGTGGTTCAGGCCGTGACTCAACAGTTCCCATACAGCTCATGATTAAAGAAAAATGTAAAACTACAATTGAGGTGAATGTTTAAGAGTTTCTTGGCCCTATCCTATACTTTTGAGTTTTATTATACATGTATATGATAATCCCTTTTGCTGTTAAAAGGAGTAAATCATTGCAACACATAGAAGAGTGCTTTTTTTTAGCTGCAGGAAACTAAACACTAATAGCTGTGTCCAGCTCATTCTTCTGAATATTTAGCCTGATTGTATGTGACTTTGCAATATAGGTAAGATCTATGCTGCTACTGCTGGCAGTACCAGTACCTGGCACAGGGGCAGGTAGATTCAATGTAGATTCAGGAAAAGTTACAAAAACACAAACTTACAGCAAGTGTATTAATAGCCACATAACGAGCTCCTCGTATTTTATGACTTGAATAGCATCATATAAACAATGAGAAAATACTTACAAGAAAAATTTCCATTCCAGTTTAATTTTACTGGGGGATGTTAAGAATGATATTTGAGTAAATTTGGAACTCTCATACCTTAAAGGTGGACTGACATTAAAATATTGTAAGAAATATCATTTCCCACAGTCTAGCTCTGTTTGAGGGCAGCACTGCAAGGAAGTTCAGTGAAGTGTTAATGCAATTTTACGTTTTTAATTTCCTTGGTTTTGAAATCACCCAAAGAAACAATTTAATTGCTGTGCATGCTATCATTTGAATACTTCCAGCTGGGCTTTTTGAATTCACACTTTACTGAAATGGACAGGGTGGGAAAGAGGTGATTCTCCTCCACATTTGTTCCTGTAGACTAGTAGACTTGTACCAGTCCTATTTTACTGTAGGTTTTACTTAGTCTTTTTGCAGGCTTACTGCTTCTTTGTCATGTAAATAGGATTTTTTTTTTTAATGAAAAATATAGAATTGACAGAATATTACAGACTCCAAAATCACTTTTCAGTTCTGTTTGAGATATATTTGTTTCCCTTTTTATTTATTTATTTATTTATTTATTTATTGTCTTCTGACATTTCTTCAGAGGATGCATTATCAGGAAACTATAGGCTTCCTCACGCAAATCTAACTATAGCCTATAGGCAGTTGTCCTAATGTCTGCTGTCAAACCATACATAGAAAACACATTTACTAAAAATATGTTCTACTGAGATCTAAGGAAATACATTTGCAATGACAGACCTTTCAGATGCTTATCTCTTCCATGCAAACCAAGTACAGGTATTTATTCACTGGCAAGACTTTCCTTGAGAAAAATATGCTCCTTCTCATTTTCCAGTTGAAATGAGCTTGCTTACTCCTTTGACTCTAAGAAATGTACTTTTTCCTTCTTCTAAGTATTAATGCAGGAAAAAGCGTAACTTTTACTTACATGTTAGCAATTTTCCTTAACTGTGTAATTGTTTAATTGCTCATACGTAGTCCAAAGTCAGACGTAAAAAATAACAGTTGAAGAGATTTTAGAAAACAAAGGTAGAATAAGGCTTTTAGTGGAAATACATTTGCAAGCTTACAGGCACCAGGTGAAAGCAACATCCTTATTTTTAGATAAGAGTTTAAATGAAATGCTAAAGATTTTACAGGTAAAATCCAGACTCTAAGGGGGAAATCCGTGGGTTAAATTGCTGTTGCAGTTATTCTTTCACCAAAGTTCTGTCTGATATATGTATTTTGCTAAGTTGTCTAAATCCTGCTATAATATTGATTTCTCCCTTTAAAAACTCTCACCCATTCAGCAAGCTCCAAGGACCCATGTCCCAGCTCAGTTCTTCTAAAATGCAGCTGGGATATGTTAGTCCTGTCAGCAATCTTACAGTTACTAACTGACATTAAAGATAT